>NC_064641.1:685257656-690257656 GCF_023864345.2 Schistocerca serialis cubense | reverse complement strand
GATTTATTGGAAGAATCCTAAGGAAATGCAATCCGAAAACAAAGGAAGTAGGTTACAGTACACTTGTTCGCCCGCTGCTTGAATACTGCTTATCAGTGTGGGATCCATACCAGATAGGGTTGATAGAAGAGATAGAGAAGATCCAACGGAAAGCAGCGCGCTTCGTTACAGGATCATTTAGTAATCGCGAAAGCGTTACGGAGATGATAGATAAACTCCAGTGGAAGACTCTGCAGGAGAGACGCTCATTAGCTCGGTACGGGCTTTTGTTGAAGTTTCGAGAACAAACCTTCACCGAAGAGTCAAGCAGTATATTGCTCCCTCCTACGTATATCTCGCGAACAGACCATGAGGATAAAATCAGAGAGATTAGAGCCCATACGGAAGCATACCGACAATCCTTCTTTCCACGAACAATACGAGACTGGAATAGAAGGGAGAACCGATAGCGGTACTCAAGGTACCCTCCGCCACACACCGTCAGGTGGCTTGCGGAGTATGGATGTAGATGTAGATGTAGAAGAATATCGAGTCTATATTCAATTTCTTGCCAAGTTCTTTGTAATATTCCCTCTGTTATTGTTGCAATCGCATTAGTGATACGATGTCGCAACGTAGGAATATCGTCCACTTTGATCGCATACAGGAATCCCCATATGAAGAAATCAAGTGACGTAATGTCAGGTGGACATGGTGGCCAGGCAATGGGTCCTCCGCGTCAGGTCCAACGGCTGTGAAATTTCCTATCCAGGAACTTGCGACCAGCTGTTGACCAATACGGCGGAGCTCCAACTTGTTGAAAAATGATGTTGGGTTGCAAGTTCTGTATCTGAGGGTACACAAAGTGCTCCAACATATCTAGATACACTGACCCATTCACTGTTTATTCCGCAAAGAAGAACCGTCCAACAATCCTGTCGTGCATTAGCCTGTACTAGACGTTTGGTTTAGGGCTATCACAAACATGTTCAGTGACAATGTGCGGATTTTGCGAACCCTAAATCCGAACATTAGTCCTATTAATCCTTCCTGATAGATGAAAAGTTGCTTCATCTGAGAATAAACATCTTTCCAGGAAGCTAGCACCCATATCAATACGCTGCAGCATATCCGCAGCAAATTGTTATTGGCGTGGTTTGTCGTTTGGCGTCAAATGTTGCAGAATTTGCACTTTGTGAGCACACATACGAAGACGCTGGTGAACTACACGATGCAATGTTGATCGAGGTACATCAAGTTGCCCAGTTGCTTGACGAATTGACTTACGTGGGCTTCTGAGAAACGTTTGTCTGATGTCCCCCACTGTCTCTTCTGAAACTCCGTAAAGTGCACTGCCAGAACGTTTCAGAACACTTGCTGTTGCAAGAAGCTTCCTATACCATTCCTTAATTGTTTTCACATCAGTTGGATCACATTCACACACACGACGATAATTTATTTGCACAGTAATCGGCGATTTTGTTTCTGCAAACCACACTACTGCTTGCGCGCACTGCTGTGGAGTCGCCATTTTCACTTTATGCGACCATGCTGCACTCTGGCGACTATACTTAGCACTTCTGATGCGGGAATATAAATTCTTTGAGATGCTTTACAATGTGGTGCATCTTTCTTTGTCGTATCTACTGTGGTTTTTCTGTCCTTGGTCCTTGTAATCAAGGAGGTTTGAATGGGACACCCTGTATTTCTTTGAATTCAAACAACAACTGGTCTATGCTTACATTGTCGGACTGGAGGGGGTGGCGACTGTCTCTTAGAAAGGCGTCAATCGAACTTTTGCTTTTTTTAAATAGATGTAAGGGGACCAATTAATAATTTATTCCTGTCGTGAAGTATGACCTCAACCCTTACTAATTTACAGGAACTATCTACTTCAATTTTACTGAAAGGTAAGCTTCTTCTGACAGCAATAAACACTCCTCCACCAATTATATTTAATCTATCCTTCCTGAACACTGTTAGGTCATTTGCAAAAACTTCAGCTGAACTTATTTCTGGCTTTAGCCAGCTTTCTGCATCACAACGATTTGAGCTTCAGTGCTTTCCATTAGCGCTTGGAACTCAGGTTCTTTCCCAGCACAGCTACGAAAGTTTACAGCTACAATACCGAATGCTCCTTCGTCTACCTTCCTGTCTTTGTCCTGCATCCTTTTAGAATGGCGCCCTTTCTGTAGTTTCCCGAGCCCCTTAACCTAAAAATCGCCCAGTCCCCTCCACACAGCCCCCGCTACTCGTGTAGGCAAAACAGAGATGCACATTCAAGTTCTTCGTGCACTGTGAATACTGGAATCCCCAAAATTAACATAGCAGAGCAGTATATTTTGTACTGAATGGTATTGCTCATTAGCTTTAAAATGTAATTTTCTATGAGGTATACTATATGTTACGAAGTTTCCAACTATCTCGAGGCTAAGGTATACAAAGTTAAGGGAAGTAAAGCTAAACCACTTCACTATCTGAAATTAGTTTAGTCGTATTTCAGTAACTTTTCAAGTGGGTCGATATTATTTACAACTAGTTGAAACGCTTCCTACGTCTGACTAGTAATAACCCTATAACTGGTCTCAGTCACACCAGGCGAGGAGAAAGGTTGTGCAGGAAAGGGTAGAAGCAGCAGTCTTCTTTCTTATTCCATTCGAACGCTGTCTCATCAACAGTCTAGACGTTAGTGAGACTTAGCTAATCCTTCGCTAGGAACATATGCTTCCATTACGTAAAGCTTTATAACTAGTTGCGTTTTTTTCGTATTTTGTACCGGAAATACCTTCTCTCGTTTCTCAATCTCAGTAGCTTACAATCTTTCCAATCCTCCCTCCACACTTCCACCGCTCAGAGATTCCTAGAGTCCATAGCTTTCTTGACATCCATCATTCTTCCTGCAAGTGGTCAACCTTCACTTTTTCCTAATACTTCTCTGGCCATCTATTGTAATCCATTCGTTATAAATGGCGAAATGACACGTTCTTTTCTAGTCTCCAAAATCTCCCAATGTTTTGCGGTATACAACAGAAAAATAAACTACAGATGGAAACCCATGTCTGAAACAGCCATCCACCAAAGCAACAGAGCATATTATTCATAAGAGACAAGGCGTATCTACTCAGTAGCTACCCCCATCTTCTTCATTGGCAATCGAGGGATTCAGTCGCCGTCACTGTATCACAAACAACATTTCGAGTTCTTCTGCCTACAGCCTGTCAGTGTAAAGAGTCACGTTTGCTGCTGAAGGGGTGGCCTAGTCGTATGGGCCGGCACCTATAACTTCGACACTCTGTACCGCCGCCGGATGACGTTTCTAGACATGGGTTCCTGTCCATTTATTACTCAAGGCACTCTCTACAACAGCTCAAAGTTTGTCGCAACATTTCTGGGACACCCCATATACAAATGCTATCTACTGCTGCATACAAACAATCCTCATAATTTTATTTGTGAGCTTATTACCACAAAGGAATGAATTCAACTGTCAAATAACAAGCGTCCAATTTTTTAAATCTTCTACACTCTTCCCATTCATGTGCGTAGTTTCACCTAGGTATTTAAAGGAAGATTTAATATTATAGGAAGATTTTACATTAACATTCCTATGAATCTTTCGTCAATACCCTCTGTCATAAATATAGTTCTGTTTTTATTTATTTTGAAACCGTACTTGTCAGGTTCTTCAAACACCATCTTTACTCGTCGATATCTTCGGCAGTTAGCATCAGGTGTCAGAGAATAGGAGAGTATGGTTTTTGTTTTTGGAGGAGCCATGGAAGGAAGAGGACTGGAAATTTCTGGCTGCATCTGGGGCCATTATATCTCGCCCGCACGTCGGATGCCTCCTGATTCCTCCCCAGTCTGTTTACCAAAGTGTTGTGACGTGCGTTCGCAGCTATGTGCAAACTGTTTATCGACTCCACAGAGTGCTTTCCCCGAAACACAGCAGCCGAACCTAAAATATACCGACGTGCTGGGTTTATTTCCGGGCCGCGCCGCAGCTTGATGTTTTAAGAACGGGGGCAGCAGCGGTGCCGCCGCTCGCGTGTTTTACTCTTCTGTCCTAATTCTCACGAAAACGTGCGAAACCACACCGGACACTATACAAACAGCTAATATCTGCCACCAGGGTTGGACCACCGAATAACATTTATCAGCATTTTTAATCGTTTTTGTTGTGTAAACCACGTCTGTTGCTGTGGTATGTTGTAGTTTGATCTGTTCTACACTTGAGTCTAACTTGTGACAGCCTCTTCATCTCTGCACAATCACTACAACCTGCATCCATTTCAAACTACTTACTGTAGAAAAGTCATGGTCTCTCTCGAAATTTCTCCCTCCCCCTCCCCTACCCTCCCCCCCCCCCCCCCCTCATAACGAAATTTATGTGTGGCGTCTGTTCCCTTCATATAATTAACGCGAGGACGGCCGATGATCACGGATGCGCACCAAGCTCGAACTCTGACGGGAATCAGCGAAATCCGCGAGTAATGTGGATAATGGGTAAGGGGCACTACATTAGTGGTGTGTAGATAAGTTGAGAGTATGGATCTGACAGGAGACGTGCAGTTGCGATGACTGCTGTGTAGGTCGCTCACTCGTCAGCGCATCTACTAAGGAGACATGGGTTCGAATCCCGGTCTGCCACAAATTCACCTTTGATTTAAATCAGTCCCTACTGGTAGCTAATCTCATTAATTCCTTTTGTGTTTATTACCAAATTAACTTTTCGTCCACGCATCATGGAGTGTTCAATGTTCTCCTAGTCAAGATCTCTTTTACCTCCACTTCTATTAATTAATTATCAGATCTGTCAGTACAATGTTCAGAATTCTCATGTAGCACCATACTTCAGAAATTTCTGTTCTCCTCTTGGCTGGTTCAAATGGCTCTGAGCACTATGGAACTAAACTGCTGAGGTCATTAGTCCCCTAGAACTTAGAACTAGTTAAACCTAACTAACCTAAGGACATCACAAACATCCATGCCCGAGGCAGGATTCGAACCTGCGACCGTAGCGGTCTTGCGGTTCCAGACTGCAGCGCCTTTAACCGCATGGCCACTTCGGCCGGCTGTTCTCCTCTTTACTGACCTCTTTATAGACCACGTTTCACGTCCGTACATGACTACACGACAGGAAAACATGTTCAGGAATGGCTTAATAACTCTTACATTTGACAAATTTCTCTTTTCCTGAATCGTTTTTCTTGCTATTGCCAGAAATGAAAACTGCGAGAAACTTAACATGAGGAGTGAGGATCACGAAGTAGTGGTTTGCATTTCTGCTACCTAGGCAGAAAAATAACCTATGACGGAGGGTGCAAGGAGGAGATCAAAAGTAGAATCGCACTGGAAAAGGGCATTCCAGGCTGAGAGAAGTCTACTGCTATCAAACATTGGCCTTAATTTGAGGAAGAAATTTCTAAGAATGTGCATTTGGGGTACAGCATTGAATGGTAGTGAATCATGGACTGTGGGGAAATAAGAACAGAAGAGAATCGAAGTGTTTGAAATGTAGTGTCGAAAATTCGATGGACTAACAAGGTCAGGATTGAAGAGGTTCTGTGCAGAATTTAAGAAGAAGAGAATATATGGAAAACACTGACAAGAAGAATGGACGACTTCCATGGTTCTAGAGGGATATATAGAGGGTGAAAACTGTAAAGGAAGACAGCGATTGGAATACACCCAGCAAGTAACTGAGGACATTGGTTGCAAGTGTTACTCTGAGATGAAGAGGCAGGCACAGGAGAGGGATTCGTGGCGGGCCACATCACGCTAGTCAGAAGACTGATGACCTAAAGAGAACTGACAGATGAATTTGATTGTGCGGCTGAATACCAGGCAGCGGGCCTAGAACCAAGGGCGTGGACGAGACAGCCGAAACGCGTGTTGTTGATCAGCCCAGGTACACAGGCGGGCGCTGCATGGCAAGTAATGTATGAACCTCGCCCGCTTAATAGGAGGACAGGCAATGCACCAGAAGCGACGAAGCGAAAGACACTCTGAAATATGACTACTCGTAGCTCAAATGGTTCAAATGGCTCTGAGCACTACGCGACTTAATTTCTGAGGTCATCAGTCGCCTAGAACTTAGAACTAATTAAACTTAACTAACCTAAGGACATCAAGCACATCCATGCCCGAGACAGGATTCGAACCTGCGACCGTAGCGGTCGCTCGGTTCCAGACTGTAGCGCCTAGAACCGCACGGCCCCTAAGGCCGGCGCTACTCGTAGCTCTTAGAGATTCTGTAATAAATTATTCTATGAGCTAGCTAGAGAAACTATTCAGCGGAATGCCCATAAGGCGAAGTCGCATACTCTGTCTTCCACTTACACTACTGGCCATTAAAATTACTACACCACGAAGATGACGTGCTACAGACGCGAAATTTAACCGACAGGAAGAAGATGCTGTGATATGCAAATGATTAGCTTTTCAGAGCATTCATACAAGGTTGGCGCCGGTGGCGACACCTACAACATGAGGAAAGTTTCCAACCGATTTCTCATACACAAACAGTAGTTGACCGGCATTACCTAGTGAAACGTTGTTGTGATGCCTCGTGTGAGGAGGAGAAATGCGTACCATCACGTTTCCGACTTTGATAAGGTCGGATTGTAGCCTATCGCGATTGCGATTTATCGTATCGCGACATTGCTGCTCGCGTTGGTCGAGATCCAATGACTGTTAGCAGAATATTGAATCGGTGGGTTCAGGAGGGTAATATGGAACGCCGTGCTGGGTCCCAACAGCCTCGTATCACTAGCAGTCGAGATGACAGGCATCTTATCCGCATGGCTCTAACGGATCGTTCAGCCACGTCTCCATCCCCGTGTCAACAGATCGGGACGTTTGCAAGACAAGAACCATCTGCACGAACAGTTCGACGACATTTGCAGCAGCATGGACTATCAGCTCTGAGGGCATTGCTGCGGTTACCCTTGACGCTGCATCACAGGCAGGAGCACCTGCGATGGTGTACTCAACGACGAACCTGGGTGCACGGATGGCAAAACGTTATTATTTTGGATAAATCCAGATTCTGTTTACAGTATCATGATGGTAGTATCCGTGTTTGGCGACATCGCGGTGAACGCACATTGGAAGCGTGTATTCGTCATCGCCATACTGGCGTATCACCCGGCGTGATGTTATGGGGGCCATTGGTTACACGTGTCGGTCAACTCTTGTTCGCATTGACGGCACTTTGAACAGTGGGCGCTACATTTCAGATGTGTTACGACCCGTGGCTCTACCCTTCATTCGATCCCTGCGAGACCCTACATTTCAGCAGGATAATGCACGACTGCATGTTGCAGGTCCTAGGATATGGGCCTTTCTGGATACAGAAAATATTCGACTGCTGCCCTGGTCAGCACATTCGCCAGATCTCTCACCAATTGAAAATGTCTGGTAAATGGTGGCCGAGCAAGTGGCTCGTCACAATACGCCAGTCACTACTCTTGATGAACTGTGGTATCGTGTTGAAGCTGCATGGGCAGCTGTACCTGTACACGCCATCCAAGCTCTGAGTCAATGCCCAGGCGTATCAGGGCCGTTATTACGGCCAGAGGTGGTTGTTCTGGGTACTGATTTCTCAGGATCTATGCACCCAAATTGCGTGAAAATGTAATCACATGTCAGTTCTAGTATAATATATTTGTCCAATGAATACCCGTTTATCATCTGCATTTCTTCTTGGTGTAGCAATTTTAATGGCGAGTAGTGTACTTTTGGCAGGAGTCCATGTGGCTTCATAATTTTTTATATTAGTCTAGCTAATTTTTAAATAAAAGTCAGCTGTATAGTTTTCAAGGAAAGATATGAATACCTAGGACCCGTTGAATAAACTGAATGCTGATGGCTGCTATACGTTGTTGGTAACCTTTATTGTGTGTACTGCTGCTACAGTGATGATATGAAACTAAGAGCGGCATCTTTGACAGAATTAAACACAACAAACAGGCGTAGCAAAGAATTGTAGCATGGCTCCCTCGTGGATGAGAAGTTAACTTTCAGAAATAATATTAAAGATGTGTTGTGAGGCAAAGAATAGGCATTAATGTATTTCTTGCAGTTGAGAATGTTAGGGTTGCCATTGAATCTACAGGAATACGAAGTGGACCTTCCTTGGGCTGCGAGGAATACAATTTTTCAAGTTCATAATATCACCTAATCGATTCAAGAAAGTCGTAAGGTTCCTCAGGCTTTATTTATTGTCGAGACTGTCAGAATGACTAAAAAGTAACAAGTTTGCCCTATTGTCAGTCGCTTTGGAGAGAAACATAGCAAACTGTCAAAGCGTGTACATTCGTGGTCAATGTACAGTGTGATTCAGCTGCCCCTACTGCTGTCGTTTTATGCAGCCCGCAATGCAAACCCGGCCTTTATAAACGACGCGCGAGATTTTCGTATTCCTCCCTCTATAGGAGCAAGCTCTTAATCCTACAGGAGAATGAGCAGGACCTTTTTGTAGGAAATTTACCTTAGTTAGACTTTGTACTAGAAAACGGTTTCGCTGTTATTAGTACAAAAGTAACGTTCAGAGGTAACGTTCAAAGGTAACTCCACCCCACACACATCCCTCAAAAGTTAGGATATCTAGTATGTTGCTCATGGCACTCCCTCCTACCACTGTACAAAAATTTCCGATTACACGATATTGGACCTTTTTTTTGTCTCTGTTGATTGGGCTATTACGTTATCAGCATAGACAGCTACTTCGTTAAGGTTACTTACTCAAACGTGCCAGCCGGCCGCTGTGGCCGAGCAGTTCTAGGCGCTTCAGTCTGGAACCGCGCTGCTGCTACGGTCGCAGGTTCGAATCCTGCCTCGGGCATGGAAGTGTGTGATGTCCTTAGGTTAGTTAGGTTTAAGTAGTTCTTAGTTATATGGGATGACCACAGATGTTAAGTCCCATAGTGCTCAGAGCCATTTGAACCATTTTTTTTTAATCTACAGAGAACTAACAAACATCAAAACAACAAGTCGAGATTTCTTTCTAAATGTCATGGAAGAACTTGCCATAGATTACACAGAAACCAAGGTCAGAGCTCTAACTATTCATGTTGAACCATCAGATGTAAGTAGAAATAGCTACCGCTGCTAGGTGCGAAAATCTTTCAAAAAGGGAAAAATCCATAAAAACGTGCGTCGTGAAACAAACCAATTTGTAAGAAATATATTCTTACAGTTTCCTAGATCGGTGCAGATTACGAAGCTCAATCTAGAGGCCAAGATGATCTGTAGGTGCATAAAGAAGCATATTTACTTAGGCAGAAATGTTTACTTTCAGATAATGTGTGCAGAGAGCAGGCCTGTACTAGATTATGGCAACGTGTTAATTCCATGTACTATTTACTTCAGAAAATATTTTTTATTGAAAATTATTTGAGTTTGCTGAATTTCTGTAAAACACAAGATATATTACGAACAGTTTTCTAATATTAGCGTATTTAAGTTTATCTGGACAATAATTAAGACAATATTCAATTTCTATTTTGTTTCAAGAAAATATTTTAAAATGAATTGCAAGTATATAGTATGATTGTAATTAACATTTAGGATTGAAACAACAGACCATTAGAGAGATTCATTGTTACAAAAAAAAAACTCATCCACTAAAATAAAAGGACTGAGAGAAAGTTGTAAACCCATTGACTGGAGATGGTACATTTTTGTACCGTCAGCAGTTTTACGGATTAAGATAAATGCTGGATTCAGTGTGTTAAGATGTCTAAAGCCTGGTCTATCCGTAACGCTTTGTCGTCAGTCTTGCATGATCATGCAATACCGACGATAAAACGTTACGTGTAGATCAGGGCTTACGGCGCCCGTAGATCCTTTACAGTTTTAAGAGACGGCCAGAGTGGCCGAGCGGTTCTAGGCGCTACAGTCTGGGCTGCAAATCCTGCCTCGGGCGTGGATATTTGTGATGTCCTTAGGTTAGTTAGGTTTAAGTAGTTCTAGGGGACTGATGACTTCAGAAGTTAAGTCCCATAGTGTTCAGAGCCATTTGAACCATTTGAACAGTTTTAAGAACACGTTGTACAACTGCCGTCGCTAGCAATGTATCGTCCATGATAATTTCGCAATGACAGAGCAGAAAACGGAACGGTTGTTTGATCATGCAAGCGTTACGTGTAGACCAGGCTTTAAATGAACTGAAGGAGGGGGGAAGCGGGAGAGGGGGGGAGAAGAGGGCGTCCAAATGCATAAATGTCTAAGGTAGGGGGGGATGGTACCAAATCATACGTCGCTTATAGGGAAAAATTCTCTCGAACTGCCCTACTAACCAGTACACTTTCTATACAAGTTGTAGATAACATTCGCTCCCTGCGTTTCATCCCTGCTACCTTCATAATTTCGAACAAAGTATTCCACTTTCTCTAAATCTACGAATTCTGCGAATGAAAGACGAACAAAGACAATCTTCTAAGAGAAATCGAAGGGTCAGTACCGTCTCGCTTGTTCTTATATGTGATCGAAATGCAATGTGATTTTCCAGGTGTCGGCATCTATCAGTCGATCCATTTGTATCGGATTCCGTAAATAAAAATGATTCTGCTTCCAATAACAACATGTTCTGAAGAGCACTGAGTGTGTGGATGCAATGATTCCGCTCAACATATGTATGTTTCAAAAAATCAGGGGTACTGGTTCGACAAGGTGGCAGGTGCTCGAGAAAATAATGGTGGGCTTACATGATATGACATCGAAAAAGTGCAAAGAAGGGCAGCTCGTTTCGTGTTATCGCGCGATAGGGGTGAGAGCGTCACTGATATGATATTCGACTTGGGGCGGCAGTCACAGAAACAAAGGTGGTTTTCTTTGCGGCGAGATCTAATTACGAAATTTCAATCTCCAACTTTCTCTTCCGAATGCGTAAATATTTTGTTGACACCCACCTACGTAGGAAGAAATGATCATCATAATAAAATAAGAAATATCGGAGCTCGAACGGAAAGATTTAGGTGTTCCTTTTTCCCACGCACTATTCGAGAGAGGAATGGTAGAGAAGTAGTATGAAAACTGTTCGATGAACCTTCTGCCAGGCACTTAGGTGTGAATTACAGAGTAACCATGTAGATGTAGGTGTAGATGTATCACTGTATTTTGCATGAACGATGCATTTTGTATCCTCGTACATTTCAGACGTGGAAACGATTACTTCTCCCAGACACTTCGACTCGCGTTTCAAATAACTTCACAAAAATGCATGTTTATGGGCCGTTGAGATTCCAGTAATTTTATCTATGAAAAATTTAAGCTGTTGTCAGAAGTGAAACAGGATTTCAATATCGCATGAGAATTGTTCTTTTCCGGTGAGCGGTAGCTGGCTGGAGAATGTGTCCGTGTTGTGGTAATGGCACTTGACGTTAATCCTTGAGCTTTCTGCAGTCACAGCGAGGCCCACGGGCCTCGAGTCGCGTTTGGTGACGTCAGGCCACCAGATACCCAGTCGACAGAAAGGATGGCTCGGTACCACCACGTGCAACATTCAGTGTGGGCTCGGCCGTCCTACAAGGTGGACGTAAGCAGAGTGAAAGAGGTAGCATAATTGAAAATTGCCTTTCTCGCCGGCAGAATTGTTGCTCAGCGTCCTGCGGAACCACGAGTAGCTATAGCATATCGTCACGGCATTTTGGTGACAGGTGGCACACTCTGAAGGCAATTCTATCAGCATTCAAAGCCTTCCCCATCGTTGGCAACGCTGTCTGGGTCCCCTAGGGCACTATTTTGAAGGACAATAGTTCAAATGCGAACATTTTTAGTTTAGGCTTTACCGTGACTGTTACTGACATTAAATGAAACAACTAGTTCATTTTGATTTTTTTTTTCAGTTGTGCACGTGAACAATAAATTTACACAGAATTCCAAAGCGTGTGTTTCACTTCACCTTTTAAAGCGACCTCTTGTACTGGAACCCTATTGTATGTTGGCATTCAGATACACACAGCGTTACCAGCTCCACGCACATCGTGGAATTACCATGTTGGCGCATTATCATAACACATACCATGACTTATGGAATGACCCTCGTACTATTTATTGTTGTTGTTGCGGTCTTCAGTCCAGAGACTGGTTTGATGCAGCTCTCCATGCTACTCTATCCTGTGCAAGGTTCTTCATCTCCCAGTATCTTCTGCAACCGACATCCTTCTGAATCTGCTTAGTGTATTCATCTCTTGGTCTCTCTCTACGATTTTTACCCTCCACGCGGCCCTCCAATACCAAATTGGTGATCCCTTGATGCCTCAGAACATGTCCTGCCAACCGATCGCTTCTTCTAGTCAAATTGTGCCACAAATTTCTATTCTCTTCAATTCAAAAAAATGGTTCAAATGGTTCTGAGCACTATGGGACTCAACTTCTAAGGTCATTAATGCCCTAGAACTTAGAACTAGTTAAACCTAACTAACCTAAGGACATCACACACATCCATACCCGAGGCAGGATTCGAACCTGCGACCGTAGCGGTCTCGCGGTTCCAGACTGCAGCGCCTAGAACCGCACGGCCACTTCGGCCGGCTCTTCAATTCTATTCAATACCTCCTTATTAGTTATGTGATCTACCCATCTAATCTTCAGCATTCTTCTGTAGCACCATATTTCGAAACTTTCTGTTCTCTTCTTGTCTAAACTATTTATCGTCCACTTTTCACTTCCATACTATTTATTAATCTTCATATTTATTTCGTCTATACTTACGAATACTGTGTAGTTCGGTTTTTACTTGATATCGGTTATAACAAAACAGTTATTTCCTTTTCATCTGGATATTCCCCTCACATACGACTTCGGGAAACAAAAATTAAATTTTGAATATATTTGCAGTCAGCAACAGTCAGTTCACAATTTGCAAACTTTGCTATTACATAATGCTTCGAAGTAATGTGAGCGGCGCCGGCCGCAGTGGCCGAGCGGTTCTAGGCGCTTTAGTCTGGAACTGCGTGACCGCTACGGTCGCAGTTTCGAATCCTGCCTCGGGCATTGGATGTGTGTGTTGTCCTTAGGTTAGTTAGGTTTAAGTAGTTCTAAGTTCTAGGGGACTGATGACCTCAGATGTTAAGTCCTATAGTGCTCAAAAGGGATAGTGAGCATGGATGGAAAATATTCCACGGCTTTTGACATAAAAGCAGGAGTCAGGCAAGAAGTCGGAATATCACCAGTCCTGTTCAGTGAAATAATACAGGATGCTCTGGATGCAATCAGTGAAGTAGAGGAGAGAAGTAGCATAGAAATAAAAATAAACACAGTAACATTGGGGGATGATGTAGCATTAATCGTTGAAAATCTGGATGACCTGAAAACACTGGCAAGTAAGCTATTTCAAAAAGCGAAGGAAGTTATATAAGAGGTAAATATGAGAGGTAAATACAGAGAAAACATAATTCACGATGGGTGAAAGAAATTGCAAGACAAAAAGACGTTAAACCATGCAGACTGGTGACCATGTGTTTGACGAAGCAGAAGAGTTTAAAAATCTGAGGATCAGAGTAAATAACAGAAATGGTGAGAAAAAAGAACGAGTGAGGATAAAAGCGACATCCAGAGAATAATACTCACTCACCAAACTACTGTCACCCAAAATTTTATTAAGACGTACCAAAATAAGGATATACAAAACCAGAATCAGATCAGTATTACTGTAAGAGGCAGAAATGTAGAGAGCAGATAAGTATACAGAGAGAAAGATGAAGATTTTCGAAAATAAAATCAAGCGGAAGGCAATTGGACTAATTTATGAGGGAGGAGAATGACGAAGAAGAAAAAAACGGGAAGATCAGAGCTGTGCGTAATGGATCAAATACTGTTGCGGAAGCCAAGACAAGGAGTCTGAGATGGACACGTCTATAGATGAGACAAGGAGAAGTGTTGGAGAACAAACCAGAAGGGCGCAGACCTTTAAGCACAGTGAAAATAAGATGGAGGCACCAGGTGGCCAACAGTCTCCAGATACTTGGAGCAAGGACAGAACACTGTGGAGGAGGCTCCTCGACGAGGCCAGAAGCCGACTGCGATTTGTGGGGCGAGGAGAGTAAGAGTAAGAGTAGTATCCATAAGGTGTTTCAGTTTGTCTAGCTTGACCAGCGTATTTGTGTTGAGTGTGCCAAAATAGTGTTTGCAAAGACGTTTCGAGAAGCTTCGACTCTTCTCCTTTTCGTGACCTTCCTGGTCCCCCAGAATCATACGACCAGAAAAGCCCAATACATTTCATTTTTCCAGCATCACCCGTATTTTGGAGGCTTTCCCCTACCTGCCACTTGGGGAGGCGCCCGATAGGTGATCCAACAACCTCAGGGGTTGTCATCGATGGCATTAATAATTATTAATGCCTACTGTCATCGCGTGTCCTTCTTCATCTTTTTCACTGTTTATTTACTTTTTATGCTAGATTATCCCAATTTAGTTTTTATGCTAGATTATCCCATGTTCTAGTAGGTGTGGTTGAGATGTCTGATGTAGGTTTTAAAATGACGTGAGATGGGTGGATAGTTGAATATAATAGGTTCGTGCTGAAGGAGAGATTTCGTGGATCCAGTGTCCTTTAATCCGTTCAGTCCACGTCTAGTGCATTGCTCTTTGAGTCTGTCCTGTATTTTCTCTGTGTTAGGAATTTCATGTAGTGAAGCAGTAGAGAAGTGATCTAGATCTCCAGCTATTCGTAGCATCCTCCTGTCTGTCTGTAGAGATGAACTTAGTTTGACTGGGTGTTTTTACCCATACTTGCATATTATATTCAAGTACAGGGCAAACGGTGAATCCCAAGGTATTTCCCGTGTGCTTGTGGAATGATTTCTAGCCCCCTGTGTCTAATTTTAAATTCTGTGGTTTCTGTGCTTGCAAATTGGTGAGATGTCAGTATCGGAATAATATTAACTGACTGACTGTGGGTGGGGCCAGGTCTTATCCTCCACTTGTTTAGCCAAGATTCCATTCTGTATATACAGTCGTCGGCCTGTTACTTAATTCTGTAACAAGGTGTGAAGGCAGGTCAGTCGGTAACAGCAGTGCCTGCCAGAGGGAAGGGGCTGGATCCAACTCGCAGGACAGCACAGAGTTTTAGGCTGACAGAAAGTTTCAAAAGCGGCACATATTTCGCTACAGAGTGGAGGATTCATTCGCGTCTATGAGCAATGTTGTGGCATGCCTACCCTCGTCACTCTCTTGTCCAGCTATCTCCATTTAGTCAGCTGCCACCAAATTTCTCTTCACGTGGGTTACGTTATGTAAGTGCAGCACAATGGGGATCGTCCGAATGTGACTGATGAAAACTCAGGAATGACTTTGTGGATCAGACGACACGTCCTTCTGAGAATGTCTGCCAGAGCTCACAATACTTTCCAAATTATTGATTTTTTTCGCTCTATTTGTTATGTTTTGATTACCCTACCCCCTTGTGTTATGCGCAAAACTGTATGAAACATCTACCGTTGTTTCTGAACGGATCAGTATTTCACAAAGATTACGTGTGCAGCATATTTTCTACAAGGGTAGCGACCAGATACCAGTACGATTTCCGTGAAGGAACCATTCATAAATTGAAATGGAATGATTTGGAAGAAAGAAAGCTGAAATTCAATATGACGTTAACATCAAAGGTATTGGAAATTGAGCACTTATTTTGATGCGGGAAGTTGTAAAAGAACATGTTATTTCAGGTCACCCTCCGTTCAGTGAAGATTCGGAGAGAATGTCCTCAAAATATTAACGTCCATAAGAGGGAAGGAGCAAGTGTGTTTGGACGCTACTAAGGACCATACTTAAAGTGGTTATGGCAGACAAATTGTGTCTTCCCAAGTGCAGCGCACATTTTTTTTTCACGTGGGCTGTGAAAGGGAGCATGGACAGACAGTGCGGCTAATTTGTGACGTCATAACGTGGAAGATACATGATGTCAAACATTTTCTAGTAGGAACGGTAATGTCAAGAATTCCAGAATTTATGACTGGGCAGCAGAGCGTGGACCTATATGATGCAAGAATATTTTCTTTGTCAATTCCGTACAGAGCAGACATAAAATAGATGATACACCACTGCAGCTGTGTCATTACATTATTTAACACGCGCAAAGAGGTTCGTAACGTTAGTTACATCATCAGGTGAAATCCTGAATAGAAATAAGCCATGAAATAACACTAGGAAGTGACAACCTTGGGTATAAAGAACGTCAGATCATTGCCAGAACTCGCTGAAAGCAAGTAATACAAAATGTGGCAATGACCAACGCTTACAGTCACAACATGATACTGGAGTACAATTGATAGTAAACTTTCCCCTGATTCCTAGAAGTTCACTCCGTTTTAAAAGTCATGTTGCAGCTCACGATAGGCAAATGTTGACGAGACCGAATAGCCGAAACCTACGGTGCGGTAGAGCTAACGAAAAAAAGGAAAAAAACAGAAAAAAAAGGATCAAAGGAGTGAAGTACAGGGAGCACTGGAGCCGACCGCAAACTAACGCGGAAACATATGATGGGCCAATAGAGAGATAGCGCATGCGCAGAAGAACTAAGGTAGACTCTTGCGTGTGAGAAAAATACTAAGAAGCCGGTATACGCGAGATTACAAGGTCAGATACCTGCAGTAGAAAATGTAAGCTCGAAACTATTGGCACACATAAATGGCGTAATGAGGGAAACTATTAGAAAGCTCTCTGAAGAAACTACTAGGAGAGGGACCTATAAGTTATCAAACCGTAAACAGACTCAAAAATGGGAGGAAGACGAAAATGCTGGGAGATGCGTTTTGATTGGTAAGCCTAACAATACCGGTAAGTGCAAAGTAGGAAGGATAGAAACGTGTTTAATAAAGGACATAGATTTTCTATACGAGTCCACGATCAAAGTGAAAATTTTGTGAATAAAACCGTACAGAACAGACTCGTATGTCTTTATTGATAAAGTCCTTCCGGGTACTGTGTTTGGATCCATGTGGGTACTAAAAAAATTCGATAAATTTTGGGTATACGATAAATCGCACAAATCTAAGGGCTGTCAGTTCGACTAAATACCTAGGAATTACAATTACGAACAACTTAAATTGAAAATACCACATAGATAATATTGTGGGGAAGGCGAAACAAAGACTGCGCTTTATTGGCAGAACACTTAGAAAAATGGCACTGAGCACTATGGGACTTAACATCTGCGCTCATCAGTCCCCCAGAACTTAGAACTACTTAAACCTAACTAAGGACAAAACTCACATCCATGCCCGAGGCAGTATTCGAACCGTAGCGTCGCGCGGTTGCAGACTGATGCGCCTAAAACCGCTCGGCCACAGCGGCCGGCCGAACACTTAGAAGATGCGACAAACCCACTAAAGAGACAGCCTACAATGCACTTGTCGTCCGCTGCTGGAATATTGCTGCGCGGTATGGCATCCTTACCAGGTAGGGTTGACGGAGGACATCGAAAAAGTGCAAACAAGGGCAGCTCGTTTTGTGTTGTCGTGCAATAGGGATGAGAATGTCACTGATATGATACGCGACTTGGGGTGGCAGTCACTGAAACAAAGGCGGTTTTCTTAGCGGCGAGATCAGTTTACGAAATTTCAATCATCAACCTTCTCTTCCGAATGCGAAATATTTTGTTGACACCCACCTACGTAGGGAGAAATGATCATCATAATAAAATAAGAGAAATCAGAGCTCGAACGGAAAGATTTAGGTGTTCCTTTTTCCCACGTGCCATTCTAGAGTGGAATAGTAGAAAAGCAGAATGAAAATGGTTCGATGAACCCTCTGCCAGGCACTTAAGTGTGAATTGCAGAGTAACCATGTAGATGAAGATGGAGATTTTATGAAGGTGGCAGCCGAAACGACTTTCAAAATAAATACCATAACGTTCTAAACTTTTCATTCAAAAGTACATTTTCTGTGTGTTTAACTCCCTCTCTCACCACCAACGATAAAAATATTTCGCTCACCCTTCAAAACATCCAACAAATCACAATGCGCACTTGTCGGTATTTCGTCTTGCGCCACCGCTACGTAGTCCCAGAACCACTGTGATTTCATCTTCTCCTTTCTAGATCATTAGATGCTGCATGAGTCATATTACGGCTGTCGCCGTTTCTCACTTTTCATTTTCGAACTCTTCCTGATTAGCCATTCTCTTTCCTGGAGTCCTCTGAGACCCCTTCCTTCCATGTTTGGACAGGCGGCCTCCCTTCATTCTCCCTTGAGGGGTACGCGGGGAGTTCAATAAGTAATGCAACACTTTTTTTTCTAACAGTTTCGGTTGAAAAATGCGGAATTTGTTGTGAGACAAAGTAGAACATTCCCGCTTCAGGCCCTATAGTTCCATAAATTTACGATACGTATTCTTCAAAATGGCGTGTGTAATGGAGGTGCGTTCCAAGCAGAGAGCTGTCATTGAGTTCCTTTCAGTGGAAAATCAGAGTATCTCATGTATTCATAGGCGCTTGTAGAATGTCTACGGAGACCTGGCAGTGAACAGAAGCACGGTGAGTCGTTGGGCGAGGCGACTGTCATCGTCGCAACAAAATCGCGCAAACCTGAATGATCTCCCGCGGACCGGCCGGCCACACACAACAGTGTCTCGCATAATGTTGGAACGTGCGGGCACTGATTCGAGGTGATCGATGGATCACAATCAACCACCTCGCTGCACAACTGGACATCTCTGTTGCTAATGCTGACAAACTCGCCACAAAACTTGATTGGATTGTTCTCCCTCATTGGATCTAGAACCTTCAGACTTCCATCTGTTTGGCCCAATGAATGATGCACTCCGTGGGAGGCAGTACATGGATGACGTCGAACAGTAGAGTGTTACCATGCGGGCACACAGACCCTCCCAGTAAGGTAGTGTAAGGAAATCGCTCTGAACAGAGATTATGTTGAAAAACAGCGTTTCGTAGCCAAAGAGTTGACAATAATATGATGTACTGGTATCCTGAAAGAAACTAACCTGATTTCATAAAAAAGAAGTGTTGCATTTCTTACTGAGCCGCCCTCGTATATTTCCAAATTCGTTCTGGCCACCTGTCGTCGTCTATCCTTTCTAGATGACCGAAACGCAGCAACTGTTTTGTTTCTATTGCCACTATTTTACGTCACAGCCTCTTCTCCTTCTAGATGCCCCTCACTATTCTGAGTCCCAACCCATTCTTCGCAGCAACTAATTTCCAGGACTTACTTCAGACCATAAACACAGCTAGACCGTATTCCGCTATGCCAATCCACGGAAAACTCACTATAAGATCCTCTTCTTCAACCAATGCCCCAACATTACCTTGCCACCTACACCCTTCCTCCTTCACTCGTACGTTCATATTCCATTCGAGTCTTTGTGCGGAGTTGTTCATCAAGTCTCAGCAGATCAGCAGGAGCTACAGTACCAGAAGCCCCAGCCGCACAGCAATATTAACTCCACCAGCATCGCAGCCATTCATTGTCCCATCATCACCGTCATCAACAACAACATCACGTTTTCATTGATGGAATCCGAGCTCTGCTATTTTTTATTTTCAAGTGTCTTGTATTCAAATCCTATATCGATGAAGAGCAGTTACATATCTCCACTTACCTGCTACAAGCCAGCTTCCACAGAATTATGAAAGATTATGAAGAAACAAGAACAGAAACCCAACTAATTGTAGTGTGTGGTACCACTGATTATGCAAAAATGAAAACTTTTCTGAGCACCGTTGAATCCAATCTTCAGATTTCCTCAACACAGCTTTGAAAATTTCTAATACGCTAACGCACTTATCTTACGTGTCTACATTAACACGTCACGTGACATTAAATCAGGGAAATGATAAGTCTTTCTATCCAGTCAACATTTCAGTTAATTTTATTACAATCTTAAGTTCAATCCCGAACAGGAGCATATTGGAGAGAGTGAATAAGATAGTTATTGAAGTTCGTTGTTTTAGTGACGTTGGTATGCCCCACGTCATTAAGCTAATGTACCCAAGGTTTTATAAAATTTTATGTAACACAAAATAATATTGAAATATATTTCAGTCGATATACAAGTAATACGGATTAAACAGTATGAGACTACATTTTAATTCAGGTGTCTGAACTGATCTCCTTTCATTTCCTGTTTCAATTCACACAGCTTAACTACTAGAAAGACCTACGTTTCAAATTTACTGAAACCGTCGTGTGAAATTCACTTCGTATTTTAGGTTTGGTGAGGTTAGATGATGTTAGTTGTGTTCCACGAAACTCATTACCTGTCTGGGAATGAAAGCATTACTCAGTGTATGAAAGAAACTTCAGGCGTAATCTCAGAAAAGGAAGCCAAAAGCGAAAACTGGATTCATATACTCTCATGTGTTTCGGGCGGTGGAATGTGTTTGATATTATAATAAACATGAAATTTCACTTTTGTCGAAAGTACATGTCATGCGACATGTTATGTTTAAACGTATGTCGGAAAAGCCAAAGAATCGGTAGTCTGATGTAATCGATCAGTTATCGGTCGTAGGTTTGCTTTTAACATAGAGAGCGGTGGATTCACGAAAATTATATTACGATTCCTCTCCATTTTTTTCTTTTGCTCTCTATATTAATCCTGATGAAATCTTCTCGGGCTTCCATCCGGGAAACTGCGTCGAAAATCCGCGACGTTTCGATGAGTGTCATTCTCATCATCTTCTGGCGAATCACACTCATCGAAACGTCGCGGATTTTCGACGCAGCTACCCAGATGGAAGCCCGAGATGATTTCATCAGCTGTATACACCGGGAAAGCCTACATTCACCTCTATTAATCCTGTTTTCATTTACGATGGAAAAAAACTCAAAATGCTCATTTAAACGTTTCCTCACATTATTTTTTTATTTTTTCTTCTGCAGTGAGAAGATATAAGTTTCCTACAAGATGGAGAGAAAATCTGAAGCTTTTGGCAACCAGACTGAATAATCTATTTCCCAAATACACGGTCCTAAGTGGTGCTTGTGTCTCCGAACCTCTCTTGCGTCATTTCGTTCACTAAAAAAAAGGATGCTCGTAGATGATTTGTACAAACAAAAAGGTACGCATCGTTTAACGAAGATCTTTTGACACATCCTGAATGGACGCGCAGGCGCTTAAGGGTGTCATACATTTCGACCTACTCTATTTATATAATGCTGTAAGACTCCTCACAGTCCATTAAAGTACACGACACACTCCATTCTCTTTAACGACTGTACCTTTTATTTTCGGCTCCTTTCTATTCCAGTTGCTGTCTAGGCACACGTCGCAATAAATTATTTAAGTCTCTTCCTGCTCACACCGAGTAAGAGTTGCTATATTTGACAACGCTCACCTCAGGAGTTCTCCACTCTATGTGCCTCTTACAAACTTCTTTCATTGCACGAAACCACAATGCACTAAATACGATGCTTCACAAGCTATGTGGTCCTAACACAATTAGTAAATGGAAGCAAATCGTCTGCCCAGATTGTTGCTCGTTACGGCGCCGAAAGAGAAGATTACGAAATAAAGGCTGAAGTATTAAATTCAGTCTGTCGACATTTCTTTATCGTATAAGATCTAATCATGTATATTATTTCTCAACTCAACACACCGTTTTCTAAACGCACTAATCGTAAGGTACGAATGAAGTATTGTTAGAAAAGTTTTTAATCGGCTTCTGACTGTGCATAACAATTTTCCGCTAATACTATTTGTGAGAATTTTTATATCAATCACGAATAAGAGATTCCCTTTTCATATCATCTAATTGCAAATACCATTTTATTCCTTTTAGAATACTTATTAACTGCATAATTTGCATACAGCATTGCCATAGATAATAACCGTGAGCACTGCAATAGCCATTATCTCTGTCCGTCATATCCTGCCTCGGGCATGGATGTGTGTGATGTCCTTAGGTTAGTTAGGTTTAAGTAGTTCTAAGTTCTAGGGGACTGATGACCACAGATGTTAAGTCCCATAGTGCTCAGAGCCATTTGAACCATTTTCTGTCCGTCATAACTTGTATGACATTTCTGAACGTATATACTTCACAAAACGACAAACGTATTTGTCATTGACACCTTGAATTGTGATTTAGGTATTGCCATTACTGTCTAATGTGCTTACGGTAACTGAAATGTTTGTCGAGTTGAAGTTACAGGTTACGTGGCTCTACTGACAGTCTCTGATCTCTGTTCGTTGTTCAAGCCGGCACAAACATTCTGAACGCAAGACACAGTTCTGGACTCACTGAAATGTATACGCAAGGAAGTAGGCGTATCATAAATTCATGAGTATCATTTCACATCGTTCTGTTAATTTTTAAAGATGTTTTCTCTTCATTCCCATAACTACCATTATCCCAAAGACTACAATTATTCCAAGTACGGTCATTATTTACAACTACAAAAGTGCGAAATCTGCGTCCCCTTATCACAATGTAATTCGTACTCTGTACGCTCGCACAAAGGCGAAACTGAGTGGCGTAGAGATAAATGAAAATTGAAGAATCAGCTCAAACCGATCTATAGAGGGAAAGCCACTGGATGTAATGCTGCTCCCGTAAGATTTTGCATCGAATACTATAGTACCCTTTAGGCGTATTTTCTCTTGTTGTGTCTAGTTTTTTACTTTTAACGATCATTTACTGAATTTTTTACTAAATTTACCAGCGAACTATGAAAGAGTTCCAATAATATCAAAATCATATTAATTCCGATTTTTGATACCGGGTCAGTAATCTACAATGAATTATGCTTCTTTGGAGCCGTTGCTCGGTTATGTGCAGAGATATAAAAGACGTTATTAATTTTCTTACTTTACAGTAACTTGTAGATATTCACCACACTGCTAAATTAATTATGCTGTGAGTGAGTTTATCTGCTTTGACGAGATCTTTAATGTTATAAGCTTAAGTCTTATATAACTATGAGGCGTCACGCACTTTCTATTGTGACTGGGGTCTTAAAGTGTCCGTCTGTGGTTGAATACCGCCGTTTCACACACTATGGAACAACACTGCACGTTTCCCATGTTACTCGTCGCGTCTGTCGGCAAAGCACATCGGAGACATACGTGACGGTTACTGTCGTCTGCAGGCCAAGTGAAAGCCAGCTCCTCACTTCTGGCGTCTGGGCATGCGCGCCGAGCGACTGCCGACTGCGCTCGCGTACGTGATGTCGCTTGCTGCGCAAAGGCTGGTGCTGTCACAGCAGAAGGTGTGTCACACTGTACCAGCTCATTTGAACATGTCCACACTACCCTCCATAAGTCTGGGAACGTCAAGTGATTGTGGGGAAAGAAAAGAAATACATTGTGTGTGCCGGCCGGAGTGGCCGTGCGATTCTAGGCGCGACAGTCTGGAACCGGGTGACCGCTACGCTCGCAGGTTCGAATCCTGCCTCGGGCATGGATGTGTGTGATGTCCTTAGGTTAGTTAGGTTTAATTAGTTCTAAGTTATAGGCGACTAATGACCTCAGAAGTTAAGTCGCATAGTGCTCAGAGCCGTTTTTGAACATTGTGTGTCATTGTTTTCTAAATTTTTATTAAGCTCAAACAATACATAGCTAAATGTAACTATAAAATTTTAGGTTCCTCCAAGTAGCCACAATTTGCTTTAATCACTATCATTCATACTCTCGGCAAGGGGCGGATCAGTGTTGCCAGTGTTTCAGCTGGAATTGATTCTTGCTGCAGGACGTCCCATAAGTCTGTCCCACTCATGATTTCGAGTATTCGGATCCTCCTGTCCAGCTCATCCCACAGTAGCTCGATTTGGTTGCAATCAGAAATCTGGGAAGACCATTAAATGTTTTTCAAAATTTTCTAGCCTCTAGAGACTTCAAATAGTTTTGACACAAACGGGATGTATGTTTCAGGTCATTGTCTTGCTGCAGGACAAATGCTTTCCCAGACGCAAATGCAACCGGATGTCTTGGCATGTTGCTGGAGAATGGTATGATAATCCTTTTGGTAAATTTTTCCGTCTACTTGCCCCAGTTCTCCGACTTCATTCCCTCTACAGGTCACAGAACCCCCTCAATGCTTCCAGTTGGAGCTACGCACTGGAGATTCAAGCAGTCATCGGGTAGACTACGTTCGAATTGACGGCGTTTACTCCTAAATATTCATCAGTGAATAAGAGCCTTTCCCAATCTCCTGCAGTACAACATTGGTGTTTCGTAGCCTAATGAAGATTTTGCTTCTTGCTAACAGGGCTCAACAATGGTTTCCTTGCTGCTACGTAACACTGGAGCGTGTGTTCTGCCAGGCGCCGTCTCACTGTTGACTCATTCACTGGATGTGTTTAGTTCAGCAGTGAATTCACGGACAGTTTTGAATCTGTTTTGTTTACTGGTCACTACCACATTGTTTTCCTGGCATTCTGTTATCTTCCTGGGTGCTTCTGAGCATGGACAATTGTCATGGGAGCCTGCATCTCGATGTTGGTCTTGACAACTAATGTCGAGAAAATAATGTTACGAACTGGTAAAGAAATAAAATGAGGGTTCAACCCCATACCAGATTATACTCCAACTTCCCTTCCCGTATGAACTCTTGGTGCTGCAGTACTGACCAGTGTCAGAGGCCGAATATCGGCTCGATGTTCTACAAACGACGATTGTGGCACACAGTGAAATTCTGCCATAACAGAAAAAAGCTCTGAGAGCTGTTAAATGCTTCACATCAAAATACGGTGCTCTGGTTCTAAAGGTTCTCAGTTTATGATCGTTTGAAAATAGTGACGGGGCTTTATAAATACCCTGTTGATTACGACGTACTGAAAACCGGGTTTGCTTTGACCGCCGTGGTTACTTTGATCACTCACGCACTAAAAGTTTAACAGCTCACTGCTGGCTCTGATTTGGGTGTTGAGTATCTATTGCACAATGCTACGTTAAATTAATATAATTTAAACCATCAAAAATAAGTCCTCATAGTTCATATGTGTTGTTCATACCTTACTTATCCTTCGCTGAAATAAATCTAAAGTCGCAACAATGAAAACTGTCGTCGTTATCTAGCTTTCTCCTTAGCTGCCCGATTGTACCTCAACTTCCCCTAATAGTGTCATTAACTGGTGTTAACGCGCGAACCTTGACACAGCCACATAGAAAGATTTCTAATAGCGTGGCATCGAGAGAGTGTGGTGGCATGCGATGGAATCCTTACGATCCATCCACCTCTTGAAAAATATGTCATTCAGCACATCCTGCACGTTCGAACTCTTGTATGGTAGTGCACCATCATGCTGGAAGATGGGCGGCTGCAGTTTTTCGAACTGTACTAGCAGGAACATTTAGAGCATGCTCAGGTATACATTTCCAGTTACAGTTTCCTTTGTTAACTTTTGGGGCTATCACCCAGTGGTGCATTACGCTACACCAAATATTAATTTTCGAGCTGTCACGGATGTGTTCAATTGTGAATGTGAGTGTTTTCGAAGCCCCAAACCCTAATGCGGTGGCGATTCACATGTTCATGAATGTGGAACGTTGTTTCATCTGAAAACACGTACGTTTTGCAGTTAGTCGTAGTAAGTATCTATGCATACAGCCTGGACTATCGTTCGACTGCAATGCTTGCACTATTTGCAACCTGTACGCAAAAAGAGGTAACCCACTTATGAAACACTTTATGGACAGCTGATCTTGCTTCCTGCAATCTTGTGACGTACGACGAATTGACTTCTGGAGACTGCGTTGAAATGCAGCTTGCAGTCTGTCAACACATACAAGGGTCACAAGGAAGTGTCCACTTTGAAAAAGTCTGTCTTTAAAGTTTTTGAACCACTTCATTATGTTTATTATCACCGATGGTGCCACCCGCGCTGGCGTCGGTAATTTCGTAGAACTGTTGTCTCACATGTCTATTCTGCATGCCAGCTGGCACATTGTACCTTCCCGTCGTCTGTCGCCATTTTACGAAACAGCGGTGTCTGAGTAACTAACAAGTACGATGCAGCAACAAAAGCGGTCAAGAAATACGGGAAATGTATACGCAACACCGAATATGAACCATCATTGGCTATGTATTGGAATGATGACGACAATGAAAATATGTGCCAGGCTGGGTCTCGAACGCGGATTTCCCAGTTAACGCAAGCTTCGGCTAGCTACACACGAATCACAGCTAGACCCAAACCTCCATATGTTACAGCCCATTTGTCACAACCTGCGCTCATATATTACGTATATTCCCATGCATGCATATCCGTATGAACATTGCATTGTCATTTCGTATTTATTCGCCAGTACCTGGCCCTCGACTCTCAATAAATATATCCTTCCTGGACGGGAATACACGTAAGGTATGAGTGCGGATAGTGACACATGGACGACCGCATATTGAAGTTTCGGTCTGACCGTGATTCGTGCACAGATAGCCGAAGCGGTTGAGACAACCTCAGGCCTACGGCGTAAAATACGGGTTTGGCACAAATTTTCATTGTCATCATTTCAACACACAGTCGATGGTGATTCATATTCGCAAGTACGAATACCTTTCCTGTCGCCATTTTAACGCACACCAGGTCAAATCTGTGACAAAGGACAAAGGGGGAAGAAACGTTGAAAGCTGCTGAACGTTTAACAACAAACCACGATTCTCTAATAGCTTCGAAGTTTTTTGAAATGGTAGTGGGACGCCATAGACACCCTGTACAACAGGCGATTCATACTGCCGAAGACAACCGTTCAGGCTTGTATTGGACGATTCTCGCGAAAAACAATTTTCACGAAATGGGACCTCTGGTACACGACAGATGCAATAATCTACTGTCGGACCACGTGTATTTCTTACTTTCCCCTACAGCACGTCAAAGAAAACCTGTACCTTCAGTAATACACTGCAACGCTCCATCGTTACCGGATAAAGTCACAATAGATGACAGTCTGTGCAACGCCTCGGATCACCTGACCTAAATCCTACTCATCACGAGAGGAACACAGTCGAGTGGTATATGTATACCTGGGACCCGGCTCCGAGCAAACTCCTTAGTGTGAGATGTTGGCTGTGATCGAGCGATCATTGTTCACCAAAGCACCCCAACTCTCGTATCTCTTTGAATGTCCGCCATGATGAGTCACTCACAACCTTCATCAGGGTAAAAGGGGATGCTAGACGCTATTAAGGTATGGAGCGAGCGTCCTGTTACTTAGATGAGCTTGACAATCTTATATTTACTAGAGCAGGGTTTCCCAAACATATCCTCTGAATGAATCTTCGCGCTTTCATGGAATACATGGTTTACTCTGAAAGTTAATAAAATTTGTAAGAGTAAGAATTACTTTTCTTATCACTGATTACTTGTGCTGTGTCATGGGCAAGGTGTAAGTTCCAATTTACTGTTGTTCGGCATCTGAGTTCATGTGGATACTGGAACTAAGTTTGTGCATATAAAAATATGTGTATAATATCTTATGTACGTTTGTTGTAATAATGTTTCAGATACATAGTTCGACGGCAGCCAAAAGAAGACTAACGCATGAGTAGCAACGACGCAGCCACTGGTCATTACAGAAACAAGGTATGCAATGACACTGCGGAGTAACAGGCCACAGCTCGTACTTGCCAAAGGCCGACGATAATAATGAAATCATTATCGAAGTTCGAGGTGGCTTTGCTTGTTCGTTCCCATTGATGACTCCAAATGGCTTATACTTGAGAAAAATAGACAGTCCACATATGAGCTTCTTAGGCGCCAGTTCGTTAAAAGACGTCAGGTCATGGACCGTCTTGGTTGAGGGTTGATTTGTGGTTTGGTGCGGCCAGATTTGCTGATAAGCAGGCTTGCGGGTCCGGTAAGTCAAATGTTGTGAAGCGACTACCGTTAACTGGGGTAGCAGCAAGGTTTTTCTCCTAAGGACCATCTAGAATCGACATTGTTCGAGTACGTTCGGCTGGTAGTGTTTGCTCTTAGGAGTTGTTTAACACCGGCAAGAGCGATCATTGTTAATTAACAGGCTTTTTTGGTGGAAGTAATGGTTCGTGACTTACTTGTAACTTGGAAGGAACTGTAGAAGCGAAGTCTTCGTTTATTGGTAGTTGTTGGTGTAATTGACCATATCGGAAGTCGTCCGAAGTTTGTCCGTATCGTACTTTTACAACACTTCCAGAGGTAATTAGGCTGAGGCTGTTATTTTGTGGAGAACTGGGTAGTTTTGTGGTGTTCGAGCGAGGCATTGACTCTGATTGTTGGATGTTTAGGCACTAGGAGGTTACGATAGGAATTACCTGGCTTCTTAATACTGATTTTGTACACAATCATTTGACCTGATCGTACCCTTGACTGTTGTTTGAAGCAAAATCCACTTGATTGATTGTTAAAGACGAGTCGCCGATTTTCATTAAGAAACTAGAGACGGTAACGGATTGCTAACGCCTAAAGAGACATAGCTTTGTTGAATTGTATAACTCTCAGAGTCCAAAGATGTGTTGCTATTTAGGATTTTTGTTTCCTTCTTTTGTGTATATCATTACCGTATGCAGGGGGAATTATTAGATTTGTTAATGGCATCCGCACAGTAGCACGTTTAATTCTATTGAATATCTTGAGAGCAAAAGAAGCTACTTGCGTTACCAAAAGTATAAACTAAATTCAAGAGTTTGTGTTGATTGTTAACGTCAGTAGACAGACATATTTCCGGTCTTAGAACGAAATACTTTGATACTATGTTCTAGATAAACTTAATTTTTCAAAGAAAAGACGTTTGCAGATTTCACTCTTGCCTAGAAAAGGTGGGCAGCATTGATGAATTAAATTCACTAAAAGTGGCAGACCTATAACACAAAATATGATTCTCAGATGAGAACCACCTTGACTCGGAATACTACACAAATACGAGGGTCGTTCAATAAGTAGTGCCCCATTTTTTTTTCTCAGAGCATATTTCTTGTTAAGAGTCAGAATTTGGTGACAATATACATCAACATGTCTTGTCCATGTCCTATTTTTCTACGTAGTCTCTGTAACGTTCTATGGCCGTTCGTCACTGTTGTGGAAGAGTATGTATTGCCTGCTGGTAAAAGCTCTTGTCCTGCAGAAGTAGCCACGTTTTCACAGCATTACTGATACTCTCGTCATCTTAAAAGTGTGTTCTCGGTAGGGAATCTTTAAGCGACATGAATAATGGGTTCCGCACGATTCAGCAGTAACAGGAGGCCCCGAGCGTGGCTGTTTCTGGATTTCCTGTGGATTTCTTTAGTTATCGCCCAACTGTACTCCTGTCAACTGCAGCATCACCACACACTGCACACAAACGTTTATGGATGTTCACCACGCTTTATTTTTCTGCGCACAAGAATTCAATAACAACACGCTGCTAGTAACATGAGTCGTATGTAGATGCCATTTTGATGCTGTACTACGACTCTGTCATCTGTTAGAACGCTTCGAAACTTCACCGGCGCACAGAACGCCAAATGTGAAGCACCAATAAGGACGTTTGCCTATGTATGTCAATGGATTAAAAAAAAAAAAATGTGGGACATTACTTATTGCACGACCCTCGTTCAAGTGAAAACCAGTCATAACCACTCCAGGGAGAAGTCTCAAACACTTAGGAACAGGATTTATGATACACAAATTGATACTGGACTGTGTAATAGATTTCACTTCAAAATCAAAAAAAATTTCAAGATTTATGATACGATCTGGAAACAAAGCCTACGCACTAATTAATGTACAGGTCCCCAAATATAGCTACAACAAGAAAAACCCATAGATGACAAAAGATTTCAAGGAAATCTGGAAGAAACCGCCAACAGACACGGACGAAGCTCTTCGAACACACACACGATGAGCGAAAACAGACTGACCAAACGACTTTTAACACAGTAACAACTAATACATTGAAAACCAGCTGAGTAAAAGAAATTGCGTAAGATCTCAAGTAATTTGAACATCTCCACAGAAGACGTGACAGACAGGGAAAACTACAGAGAAAAGAACAGAAAACAGAAATTTCAGCAAACGCCCAAAGAGAAGAAAACAGGAAAGAAGTGGACAGAAGAGAGGAAGAACAAACGCAGTAAATATATGAGAGATATGGATCCTCCTTAAGGAGAGCGCTAAAACTATTAGAACTTTAAACAACCCTGAAATCTATCGTGAAGAATTAGGCATGACGGATAACAATAGCTTCAGCTATAATCACTGTTATGGTAGCGCAACAGGAAGCCAGTTAAACAATGTGTGACGTGTTGTACATTGGCTCACACTGTTATAACATCTCATATGTAAATAGGATTCTAGTTTACATGCGCCACAGCACATACTTCAATTTTAAATCATAACTAATAACACAGAAATCACAATAAAATTTTAAAGGAATTTCTATCGTGAAAATGTCGAAAAAAGCCATGTTTTTCACGGAGCACTTATCACTTTCTGCGGAACACCTGCGTTTTGCAGAACATAGTTTGGGAAGCACTGTACTAGAGGATGCCGTGGTACGGCAGCAATATTTTGGAGAATTTCCTTTCCATAGCTGTCCCTAAATATCTGAAGCTGAAGCCATGAAAGGCCTCGAAAAGTATTAAAAACAAACAAACAAAAAAGAGTTCCAATTACGAAAATAGTCATTCTGATCCAAAACAAAATAAGCAATTGGCGTGAACATTCAGGTATTTCTGATGAACTTCAACGTCTTTTATTTACTACATTCGACGATGTTGTGGTACAGTAACAATATACAGGGTGGTCCATCGATCGTGACCGGGTCAAATATCTCACGAAATAAGCGTCAATTGAAAAAACTACAAAGAACGAAACTTGTCTAGCTTGAAGGGGGAAACCAGATGGCGCTATGGTTGGCCCGCTAGATGGCGCTGCCATAGGTCAAACGGATACCAACTGCGTTTTTTAAAAATAGGAACCCCCATTTTTTATTACATATTCGTGTATCATCATTTGTTGCAGGTCGTGGTTAACGTTTCACATGTCGCTGAACACTTCCTGTTTCCTTAAATAACGTAGCTATACGGCGAAGGGTCCGGACACTTGGATACCGAGCAGCATACATAGCACACGCCCGTCGGGCATTTTGATCACAATAGCCATACATCAACACGATATCGAACTTTTCCGCAGTTGGTAAACGGTCCATTTTAACACGGGTAATTTATCAAGAAGCAAATACCGTCCCCACTGGCGGAATGTTACGTGATACCACGTACTTACACGTTTGTGACCATTACAGCGCCATCTACCACAAAGCGAAAAAAGTGGTGCAACTAAAACATTCATATTTCTTTACGTACTACACGAATATGTAATAAAAAGGGGGGTTCCTATTTTAAAAAACGCATTTCATATCCGTTTGACCTATGGCAGCGCCATCTAGCGGGCCAACCATAGCGCCATCTGGTTTCCCCCTTCAAGCTAGGCAAGGTTCGTTGTTTGTAGTTTTTTCGTTTGATGCCTATTTCGTGAGATATTTGGCTCGGTCACTATGAATGGACCAACCTGTATACATGTTGGATGTATTTTATGTCAATAGCTGCACCTAAATATTTGAAAATAACGTCATAAAAGGCTTAACGGTTGCCGATAAAGTAAACAACATTCACAGCTGAACGGAATATTAGTATGAAACTAGACCGTGTAATCCAAAAATAAATAAAGAAGTATCTAATTGCCCGTAAGTTAGTTAACTAGTTATATGTTACATGATCATTTGAACGATATCTTTTATCGAAGTGATGCGGAAAAAGTTAGTTTACAGAATATGCATAAGTGTTTATCGTTAACATTAATGGACACATTAATTTTGTGTTGTACTCACAAATGTGCTTAAAACCTAGGATTTTTTACGAGCTACCAGTTTTTAAATAAAACATCATCCACGGAATAGAACCGTTTGTTCAGGAGATATGATTTTAGGTTAGTTTTAAAAGTTTCTTTACTATCTGTCATACATTTTATGTTATTGGGCACACGATTATTGGGCACATGATCAAAAATTTTTATTACTGCATACTGAACTCTTTCTGAGCCACTGACACTTTTAACAGTGGATATTGTCGTAGGTACAGACGTCACGATGCTTCTCAAATTGTGATAGACTATTTATGGCGAGTAGGTTTAGGAACACATATATTGTGATGATGCAATTGAAATATCACACTACGGGGTGAAGTCATAAAGTTTCATTTATCACTTGTGGAAGAAAGAGACACGTATTTAGGGGGGAGGGGGGAGGGAGAAGGGAGGATGGGATAGGGACGCGCTACGGTCGCAGGTTCGAATCCTGCCTCGGGCATGGATGTGTGTGATGTCCTTAGGTTAGTTAGGTTTAAGTAGTTCTAAGTTCTAGGGGACTGATGACCTAAGATGTTAAGTCCCAAAGTGCTCAGAGCCATTTGAACCATTTTTTGGGATAGGGACGGGGTATGCAGTCCCAGTATACATGTTGAAATACTGCGATAGAATCTAAAACAAAATTATCAAATCAAAGTGGGGTACATTCGAGGGATGTTCATCAAGTTTTAATTATCATCTCGAAAAAAACAAACAAATAAAGTTATGTTTTGGTTGCACGAGCGGCTAAGGGGTGGGGATTTCAAGTTGTATCCTGACTTTAGACAAGTGCTTGCAAATAATGATAGTTAAAATTTTATGAGCTTGCCTCGAAGTATAACAATACAAGTTCCTCCGTTATAGTTAGAGTGGAGCAACTTAGAAATCATGTTTGCACACTTTTGTATGCTCTCACTCTCTCGAGAGATAACAATGGTAAACTACACTTCCCCTTGGTGCTGCAAGTTCACCGCATCCCCGATGCAGGTGAAGAGTTGAAAAGTCTAACGAGGATAACGAACAGCCAGGAACGATGCCGGATGAGATGAATGGGCGGAGGTGTCGCCCACGGGACCTCGACTTGGCAGCTGGACAGCGCTAAATAGTTTCCCACTGGGAAAATAAAATAAAGGGAGAGAGAGAGAAAAGGATTTCGTACCATTGAATGCCGCCCTGTTTGTCTCGCCTGCCAGATGTATCAGAAACTCGTTCCGCGTCATTATAGTACACTGGATTCAATGACTTCAATGATGGAGGGATATACTTTATCTGGCGTGTCGGTCAGGAAAGACAGACGGTCAATTAAGCGCGACAGAGTAATTTAAAGGAGAGGCGGGACTAATTAACTCGAGCGTCTGGCTGAAGCAATTAATCGCGTTAATTGCCAACAGAGACTTTGTCGCCACGAAAGAGCTTTAAAATGGTAGAAAAGGACAGTAAAACCTAGAAACCTGAAAATAAATGCCTCTACATTTATCGCATCACGGTGTGAGTTTGATACATTAACTGAAACGTACGAAGTAACTGTTTGCTTCTCGCCCAGCTTCTTAGCGGCTTTTGTTCCTCCTCAATACGAGGCGTTACTAGCACTCTTGCATAGTGCTTGGAAGATTTTGCTTGTAAACACTCCTTGAGCTTTGATACACGGCGAAATTTTTTAAACTGAAGATAATGAGTTGCTAAGTAAATAAAAATCTTGGCCAGGTGCGAGGGCACTTGCGCACTTATTTATGTATATAGACAGTTTATCCATTCCGTAAATCGAGGATATCAACGATTTTGCCTGTTTTCGACATTGATAATGGCAACATACCAGTCCCAGGGATCCAAAACTTCCGAGAATGTTTTAATTTCAAGTTCGGATAACAGATTACAAAAGAAAACTTTTTTCGTATGAAATAATTACAGGTTAACAATTTCGGACTTTTTTCTTTACTTTTACTGTGTAACCTTGCTTCTTGCCAAAATTTACGTTTCTAAGTTAGAAGTACGCTATAGGTTTTGATGAGTGAGTTTTCGAGTGTCAAAATATATGACATAAACGGTCGTATTATTTGACAGCATCGATTTAGAAGCTTTTTATGTCGCCGAGGGACCACATAACGTAATATGTGACATAAATTTGAACTTGATACGTCTACTCATTCCTGAGGTAAAGAATCTCTAACAAGCCTGTTTGCCCGAAAGCTTATTGTTTGACAGTCTTTTTGTTGTGCCTATCTGCGACTCAGCATCTCCGCTATGTGGTGTGTAGCAACTATCCTTTTCACAATACTGTTACATCCTTGACATTGGGACATACAGACAACGAAGCGATCGTATAAGGCTTTACCAGACTGGGGCACGGAACCCTAAAAATAATTAATTCAAACGTGGTAGTCCTCCAGAGTGTGGTACAATAACGAAGGCAACGAAAGTATTTCAAAACATCTGTGCCCTCTGTGTTGCCATGGAACGTAACACGTTCCCTAATACGATTTTGTCGTCACAAAGGCAGACATTTTCGAGTGATTCACTACGATCAGGAAATTCGTCGACCTTTGCAGGTGGTATTCTGACCACTTTAAATGGTTCAAATGGCTCTGAGCACTATGGGAATTAACTTCTGAGGTCATCAGTCCCATAGAACTTAGAACTACTTAAACCTAACTAACCTAACGACATTAGACACATCCATGCCCGAGGCAGGATTCAAACATGCGACCGTAACGGTCGCGCGGTTCCAGACTGTAGCGCCTAGAACCGCTCGGCGACCCAGGCCGGCGATCACTTTAACTTCAGACAGAGAATTACGTTTCCAGCAACGCCATATACTTATTCCAGGTACAGGTTAAGAAATACCTGTTTATCTGATGCTGTGTGTGAAGTGCGAAGTGCTGTAGACCTTACACAGAGTCTCTGACTCAGCCGTAGAAGGGCTCAACAATATACGTCATAGTGTATAGTATTACAAGAATACAAGTAAAGAATAATGTAATGCAGTGTACAACTGTAAGAATATTGTAGTTCATGTACATCTACATGTATATGATTAATCTGCAATCCTCAATTAAGCGACTGGCAGAGGGTTCATCTAATCACCTTCAAGCCAGTTCTATACCGTTTCACTCTCAACCAGCAGGTGGGAAAAAAATCTTAATTCATCCCCTGCGAGCTCTGATTTCTCTCGTTTTATTATGATGATCATTGCTCCCTATGTAAGTGGCTACCAACATAATATTTTCTCGCTTTAAGGGAAAAGTTGGTGTTTGAAATTTCGTGAGAAAGTTCTGCCCCAAGGAAAAACGCCTTTGTGTTAACGACTGGCACCACAATTTACGTATGACATACGTGGCACTCTCTCACTTATTTCGCGATAATACGAAACGAGATGCCCTTCTTTGAACTTTTTCGGTTTCCTCCCGCAGTCCTACATATTGCGGAGCCCACACCGCACGGCAGTACTCCAGGAGTGGACGTACAAGCTTGGTGTAAGCAGTCTCTACTGTTGGCCTGTTGCATTTTCTAACTGTTCTGCCTATAAATCGCAGATTTGCTTTGCTTTCCCACAATTGTCTACGTGATCGTTCCAACATAGATCTAAGTTAGTTGTAATTGTAATCCTTAAGCATTTAGTTGAATTTACGGCCTTTAGATTTTTTGTGATTTGTGTACGTTATATATCCTAGCCATGAAATACGTATTTGAAATTCTTCCATGTAACTTCATAACCGTCTAAAGTGCGAAATGTGAATATACCAATAGAAACATATTAATAGTTTGATATGTGGTGAATTTCTTTTTTTTTCCAAGTAAAATACGTTTTTGCTATCAAAATCATAATAAAAAGGTTTGGTAAGGAACTTTTGCTAAAGACGCCAAACAGAAACACATCTTATCTTTTATTGTAAAACAAATTATATGGCATTTCATTTCTTGTCGCCACTCTGTGACGTGTGTTTGGCTGTCCATTGAAGAGTAATCACACATGTTTCAATGTATCAGATCTTTAGATAAAATATAACATTTTTTTGGGAATTGAAAATATCCTTTAAAAATTTTTTTTGTTTGATTTCGAAATGTACTGGCTTGACTTGTTGGTTATATTTTTGCTGTTGTGTAGCTTTGGGTGACTTTGTGCATTTCCATTTGCGAGAGAAACCAAACATATCTGCCTGCCAGAATACAACGTGCATTTGGCCCTGTTTTATAATCTTTCTAAAAATGTGCAAACTGATTAAATCCTGTACTTTAATATTAATGTCTTTAATCAAACAAAGTGGTCCCTGTGCGTTAATGATCCGCCTAATAATACTATTCATGAAACGGTCACTGTGCATTGATAATTTACGTAGCAAACTGATCCCGAAATGCTAATGTCTTCCCTCATAATGTAGTTGCTCAGAAACGCAGCCCTTGCTGCTCTCTGTGTGTTAGCTGCAAATTTCTAACCATAGGTGCTGAGAGCTTATACCAAAGCCTCCAGATGTCAGACACTCAGATTTGTACTAAACGCTGCATGTCGATAGAGTATCAACCAAAACTCAGATCTGATTTGTACTACGTGCTGTTGTCCAGCGGAACGTGCGTAAACGCTAAATAAAAGTAACTCCAGTACTACCAGAGCACAGGAAAAGCGTATGTGTGAGCAATCAATACTCAGAGTTCCCATGGGTATGTTGGTAGTGTGTTAGGTCGTCGCGCGAACGGTCCCTTATTCAGATCCTGTTAACGTATTCCTTTACATTTTTTTACTGTATTGTGCGTGAAAGTGTTATATGGGACAACTTGTTTATAACATGTAAAAGGGCTGTTTGGAGTTTACAGCAATATCCTCATAGCCATCTGCTATCGCTTTATTTCTTTTAAAGTAGTAATCTATAGAGTACATTTGCAAGTTCTCAGAATAAACATAAAGAATGGGACAACAGAATAAAGAAACAATTGCATCACATATGCGAAAGTAATAATAATGATACACATAATAATACTAATAGTAGTAATTATAATCAAAATAATAAGATTAATAATACGTAAATAACGTTCAAAAATATTTGCTAACAGGACTATTCCACTCCACCTGGGGTGCGCTCGTCGATGTAATATTCCGTCTTCTGTAATGTTCGACGTATTCCATTGATCAATTATATCCAGTACGAATGCTGCACACTTTCAGATACTTCCGTTGTTATACGTACACAACAATCGCTATGCAACAGTTTGACGAGAATGTCAATAACGTTCGACGGATACATGTCGCAAAACAACACTACGTGTGCACAAACACGAGACTCTAGTCACAACAAGCACATCTAATGTACCCAGCGCCGCCATCAGCAATCAGTTATTGTTATTATTATTATTTCTTTCCTTTCTCAGACGTTATGTCTGGTTAAAAATGGAAAGTGACGCGGACCTTGATCAAGCGCGACTTCATTTTAACTGTACGGCATATGTTAAATTGCATTTAGGAACTTTCGGGTAAATGAACATGTATCAATAATTACAGATTTCTGTAGTTGTATATATAAGTTTGGATGTAGCTGTATTTCGTTGATGTACTGGTGGATATTGTGTGGTATGACTCCTGTAATTGATAGTATAATTGGTATAATGTCAACTTTATCCTGATGCCACATGTCCTTGACTTCCTCAGCAAGTTGGATGTATTTTTCAATTTTTTCTCCTCTTTTCTTCTGTATATTTGTTGTATTGGGTATGGATATTTCGATTAGTTGTGTTAATTTCTTCTTTTTATTGGTGAGTATGATGTCAGGTTTGTTATGTGGTGTTGTTTTATCTGTTATAATGGTTCTGTTCCAGTATAATTTGTATTCATCATTCTCCAGTACATTTTGTCGTGCATTCTTGTATGTGGGAACGTGTTGTTTTATTAGTTTATGTTGTATGGCAAGTTGTTGATGTATTATTTTTGCTACATTGTCATGTCTTCTGGGGTATTCTGTATTTGCTACTATTGTACATCCACTTGTGATGAGATCCACTGTTTCTATTTGTTGTTTGAAAAGTCTGCATTTATCTGTTGTGGTATTGGGATCTTTAATAATATGCTTGCTGTAATATCTGGTGTATATTGTTTGATCCTGTATTGCAATCATGAATCCTTCCATCTCACTCCATATATTGCCTTTTCTTAGCCATATGTTGGATGCGTCTTGATCGATGTGTGGCTGAGTAGATGATACGGGTGCTTTCCATGTAGTGTTTTCTTTTTCCAATTTACTTTCTTCGTATCTGTTGATGTTATGTGATATAAAGGGTTGTAGAAGTGGTTATGAAATTGCAGTGGTGTAGCCGATGTATTTATATGAGTGATTGCTTTGTGTATTTTGCTAGTTTCTGCTCTTTCTAGAAAGAATTTTCTTAAATTGTCTACCTGTCCATAATGTAGGTTTTTTAATGTCGGTAAATCCCCTTCCTCCTTCCTTTCCGCTTAATGTGAATCTTTCTGTTGCTGAATGTATGTGATGTATTCTATATTTGTGGCATTGTGATCGTGTAAGTGTATTGAGTGCTTCTACGTCTGTGTTACTCAATTTTAATACTCCAAATGAGGAGGTCAATATTGGTATAGCATAAGTATTTATAGCTTTTGTCGTGTTTCTTGCTGTCAATTCTGTTTTCAGTATTTTTGTCTATATTTTCCATTTAGTTCTTCTTTAATATTTGTATTATCTATTCCTATTTTTGTCTGTATCCTAGATATTTATAGGCATCTGTTTCTTCCATCGCTTCTATGCAGTCGCTGTGGTTATCCAATATGTAATCTTCTTGTTTAATGTGTTTTCCCTTGACCATGCTATTTTTCTTACATTTGTCTGTTCCAAAAGCCATATTTATATCATTACTGAATACTTTTGTTATCTTCAGCAATTGTTTGAGTTGTTGATTTGTTGCTGCCAGTAGTTTTAGATCATCCATGTATAGCAAATGTGTGATTTTGTCTTGGTATGTCCCAGTAATATTGTATCCATAATTACTGTGAACAGTTCAGTGACCGGGTTGTTCTAATCAGAATCGACAGCAGACCAACACCGACAACGATAGTTCAGGTATACATGCCGAAGTCGCAAGCTGAAGATGAACAGATAGAGAAAGTGTATGAGGATATTGAAAGGGTAATGCAGTATGTAAAGGGGGACGAAAATCTAATAGTCATGGGCGACTGGAACGCAGTTGTAGGGGAAGGAGTAGAAGAATAGGTTACAGGAGAATATGGGCTTGGGACAAGGAATGAAAGAGGAAAAAGACTAATTGAGTTCTGTAACCAGTTTCAGCTGGTAATAGCGAATACCCTGTTCAAGAATCACAAGAGGAGCAGGTATACTTGGAAAAGGCCGGGAAGATTTCAATTAGATTACATCATGGTCAGACAGAGATTTCGAAATCAGATACTGGACTGTAAGGCGTATCCAGGACCAGATATAGACTCAGATCACAATATAGTAGTGATGAAGAGTAGGCTGAAGTTCAAGACATTAGTCAGGAAGAACCAATACGCAAAGAAGTGGGATACGGAAGTACTAAGGAATGACGAGATACGTTTGAAGTTCTCTAACGCTATAGATACAGCAATAAGGAATAGCGCAGTAGGCAGTACAGTTGAAGAGGAATGGACATCTCTAAAAAGGGCCATCACAGAAGTTGGGAAGGAAAGCATAGGTACAAAGAAGGTAGCTGCGAAGAAACCATGGGTAACAGAAGAAATACTTCAGTTGATTGATGAAAGGAGGAAGTACAAACATGTTCCGGGAAAATCAGGAATACAGAAATACAAGTCGCTGAGGAATGAAATAAATAGGAAGTGCAGGGAAGCTAAGACGAAAAGGAAGAAGGAAAAATGTGAAGACATCAAAAAAGATATGATTGTCGGAAGGACAGACTCAGCATACAGGAAAGTCAAAACAACCTTTGGTGACATTAAAAGCAACGGTGGTAACATTAAGAGTGCAACGGGAATTCCACTGTTAAATGCAGAGGAGAGAGCAGATAGGTGGAAAGAATACATTGAAAGCCTCTAAGAGGGTGAAGATTTGTCTGATGTGATAGAAGAAGAAACAGGAGTCGATTTAGAAGAGATAGGGGATCCAGTATTAGAATCGGAATTTAAAAGAGCTTTGGAGGACTTATGGTCAAATAAGGCAGAAGGGATAGATAACATTCCATCAGAATTTCTAAAATCATTGGTAGAAGTGGCAACAAAACGACTATTCACGTTGGCGTGTAGAATATATGAGTATGGCGATATACCATCTGACTTTCGTAAAAGCATCATCCACACAATTCCAAAGACGGCAAGAGCTGACAAGTGCGAGAATTATCGCACAATCAGCTTAACAGCTCATGCATCGAAGCTGCTTACAAGAATAATATACAGAAGAATCGAAAAGAAAATTGAGAATGCGCTAGGTGACGATCAGTTTGTCTTTAGGAAAAGTAAAGGGACGAGAGAGGCAATTCTGACGTTACGGCTAATAATGGAAGCAAGGCTAAAGAAAAATCAAGACACTTTCATAGGAATTGTCGACCTGGAAAAAGCGTTCGACAATATGAAATGGTGCAAGCTGATCGAGATTCTGAAAAAAGTAGAGGTAAGCTATAGGGAGAGACGGGCCATATACAATATGTACAACAACCAAGAGGGAATAATAAGAGTGGACGATCAAGAACGAAGTGCTCGTATTAAGAAGGGTGTAAGACAAAGCTGTAGCCTTTCGCCCCTACTCTTCAATCTGTACATCGAGGAAGCAATGATGGAAATAAAACAAAGGTTCAGGAGTGAAATTAAAGCACAAGGTGAAAGGATATCAATGAAACGATTCGCTGATGACATTGCTATCCTGAGTGAAAGTGAAGAAGAATTAAATGATCTGCTGAACGGAATGAACAGTCTGATGAGTACACAGTATGGTTTGAGAGTAAATCGGAGAAAGACGAAGGTAACGAGAAGTAGTAGAAATGAGAACAGCGAGAAACTTAACATCAGGATTGATGGTCACGAAGTCAATGACGTTAAGGAATTCTGCTACCTAGGCAGTAAAATAACCAATGACGGACGGAGCAAGGAGGACATCAAAAGCAGACTCGCTATGGCAAAAAAGGCATTTCTGGCCAAGAGAAGTCTACTAATATCAAATACCGGCCTTAATTTGAGGAAGAAATTTCTGAGGATGTACGTCTGGAGTACAGCATTGTATGGTAGTGAAACATGGACTGTGGGAAAACCGGAACAGAAGAGAATCGAAGCATTTGAGATGTGGTGCTATAGACGAATGTTGAAAATTAGGTGGATTGATAAGGTAAGGAATGAGGAGGTACTACGCAGAATCGGAGAGGAAAGGAATATGTGGAAAACACTGATAAGGGGAAGGGACAGGATGATAGGACATCTGCTAAGACATGAGGGAATGACTTCCATGGTACTAGAGGGAGCTGTAGAGGGCAAAAACTGTAGAGGAAGACAGAGATTGGAATACGTCAAGCAAATAATTCAGGACGTAGGTTGCAAGTGCTACTCTGAGATGAAGAGGTTAGCACAGGAAAGGAATTCGTGGCGGGCCGCATCAAACCAGTCAGTAGACTGATGGAAAAAAAAAATTGTTTTATTTAGCATGTTGGATAGTGGGTTTAGAGCAAGGCAGAACCAGAAAGGGCTTAATGAGTCTCCTTGGTATATTCCACGCTTAATCTGTATTGGCTGCGATGTGATATTATTTGAATTCGTTTGGATATGAAGTGTGGTTTTTCAATTTTTCATTACTGTGTTTAGGAACTGTATCAATTTACGATCTACTTTGTATATTTCCAATATTTGTTGTAACAATGAGTGGGGTACACTATCAAAGGCTTTTTGGTAATCAATGTATGCGTAGTGTGACGACCTTTGTTTAGTTTTAGCTTGATATGTCACCTCTGCATCTATTATCAGCTGCTCTTTACATCCTCGTGCTCCTTTGCAGCAGCCTTTTTGTTCTTCATTTATAATTTTGTTGTGTGTTGTATGTGTCATTAATTTCTGTGTAATGACTGAAGTTAATATTTTGTATATTGTTGGTAGGCATATTATGGGCCGATATTTAGCTGGGTTTGCTGTGTCTGCTTGATCTTTAGGTTTCAGATAAGTTATTCCGTGTGTAAGTGTATCAGGGAATGTGTATGGGTCTGCAAATGTTAACTGTTAAATAATTTAGTTAGATGTGAATGTGTTGAGGCGAACTTCTTTAGCCAGAAATTTGCAATTATATCTTTTCCAATTGTGAGTAGAATTAATTGCTTGGGTGACTTCATGTTGCAAAATTATCACTTCAGGCATTTGTGGTATCATCTTGCATGGATCTGTTTCTGCTTGTATCCACCGTGCATGCCTGTTATGTTGTACCGGGTTTGACCATATGTTGCTCCATAAGTGTTCCATGTCTGTTATGTTTGGTGGATTGTCTATTTTAATGTGTGTGTTATCCATTGTCTGGTAAAATTGCTTTTGGTTTGTGTTGAATATTTGGTTTCGTTTCCTTCTATTTTCACTTTTTTTTGTATCTTCGAAGTCGTTTGGCCAATGCTTGTAATTTCTGCTTATTTTCATCTAATTGCTCTATCGCTTCTTCTTGTGAGATTTTACCTAACCTTTTTCGTTTTTTGTCTGATATTTCATTTCTTATAAATTGTGTTAGCCATCCGATGTCTTTTCTCAGTTTTTCTATTCTGATCTGTAGCCTGTGTTGCCATGCTGGTTTTGTGGGTTTCTTCTGTGTGTTGGGTGGTTCTGATCTCTGCCTAGTGTGTATATTTTGTGTAGTGAGTGCTCCTATATGAATCAATAGTTGTAACTCTTCCATAGTTGTATTTTCATTTATTTTGTTGTGTATGATTGTGTTGATAGTTGTTATTGTTGTTTCGACTTGTGGGTTATTTGGTGGTCTATGCAAGAATGGTCTAATGTCTGTATTTTGTCTTCGTATTCTATACATGTCAGCTGAAATTTTTCTTCTATATCTTATATGTCTGTCACTTCGTGTTCTATTTGTGCTTGTTCTGGTGGCGGTCTTAAGATTTCGTTTTCCTCTGATTGTTTAATTGACGGGTGTTGTTCTTTGTTTGTTTGCTCTGGGATGTTTGAGTCCATTACTGTATTTTCTTCTTCTTCTGAATGCACATTATCCAGTATTTGTTGTACTTGTTGTTTGATGTTTTCTAATTCTGACTGGGGTATCCTGTTATTTTTTATTATTACACGGATCTGATCAGCTGGTCGTTGTTCTGTTAAAAATTTTAATTCTGGGTATCTGGTAATAAATGTTGTGTATACTTGTGATCTGTATCCAGTTGTGTTGGTTCCTAAGTTTGTTGCTTGGTAATAACAGAACATGAGGTGTCGGTTAACTTCATCTGACCATCTCATCCTCTGTCTTTGTTTTCCTTCTGGAGTGGTTGCAGGAAGCATATCCTGCAAAAGACCTCTATTTGGATTTAAATCATTTTCCGTGTGGCTAGCAGTGTCGTTACCATTGTGGACGGGCATAGGGTTCAAGCGTCGTCCCCGACCATGACAGCGCTTGTCCGAGGCTTCATTAGTTCTGTCCTGAACCAACTAATCACACTAAACGGGGGGCTTAGCCCTATTAGTGGTTTGTTCTTTCCGTCGCCTTTTACGACTGGCAGAACATACCGGCGGCCTATTCTTTTCCCGGGCCTCCACGGGTATTATTATTATTATTATTATTATTATTATTATTATGTTATTATTAATGTTATTATTATTACTAGTAATAGTTCTGCACGTGTAATGCATTTTTTCTTTATTGAATTGTCCCATGTTTATCCGTGAAATAGCAAATGAACTCTATAGATTTACTACATTAAAAGAAATAAAGCGAAAGCAGATGACCAAGAAGACATTGCTGTAAACGCCAAACAGCCCTTTTACAGGTTATAAACATGTTATCCCATATAACAAAAAATGGTTCAAATGGCTCTGAGCACTATGGGACTTAACATCTGTGGTCATCAGTCCCCTAGAACTTAGAACTTCTTAGACCTAACTAACCTAATGACATCATACACATCCATGCCCGAGGCAGGATTCGAACCTGCGACCGTAGCAGTCGCGCGGTTCCGGACTGCGCGCCTAGAACCGCTAGACCACCGCGCCCGGCCCATATAACACTTTCACGCATAATACAGTAAAAATATTTAAAAAAAATACATTAACGGGATTTGAGCCACGGACACTTTGCATGACGACCAGATGCTCTACCAACACACTCATGAGAACTTTGCATCTCAATTACTCACACGTATGCTTTTCCTGTGCTCTGGCGGGTCTGGTGTTACTTTTAATTAACGTTTTCGGCTGTTCCGCTGGACGACAGCACCTAGTACAAACCAGTTCGGAGTTTGGTTGATACTCTGTCGGCATGCAACGTTTGGTAAAAATCTGAGTGTCCAACATCTGCAGGCTTGGGTGTTAGTGCAACGCCCCAGACAAGAAGTAAACTGTTTTATACACATCACTGAGTAAGACACTCTTGAAATAAAAATGATTTGGACCAAATATGTGGACCATCCTCTTAGATGAAATATTCTTTTGACAAACTGTTTTTAAATTATCTGATATATTATTACTTGTCTAAAATTCATGTTACAACACTCATTAACATTGACAAAGGGCAACATTAATTAATCTCACAAATGTTACACGAATAGTTAATAAATATGAATACCTTACAGTGAAAATTACTCAATCTTTAATGAAAAATCTAAATTTCCCGGATATGGATGTCTCACTCTACAGTGGTTCCAAACTACGCGAGACTGCAGTGCAACTAAATAAAAAGAAGATCACCTTCATTCCTCTTCGTACGCTTTTCTAATCTCATTATACCTCATTTTATTTCTAAAACACTAATCAAAACTTTCTCCTTCGTTTCACAATATTCAAATACAAATCATTTTAATTAAACGTAGATGGACTTAAGTTTATGTTTACATTGCCACGAATCCTCTGCTCGTCGTCTGTCTCACTACTCCTCTAACGACAGAACTCCCACGCTTCTCGCTGCCAATCAGCGATGCCAGAACAAGCATACCTCTCAGCGACATAGCTACCCTGACCAAAGACAGCGCACGAATGATAAGCAATTCAAAATTGTCGCTTAACGTTTGAGACGTCCAAAGTATGTACAAATTCTAGAAATGCAAATAGGAAACTCCCAGTAGACCTGTTCCCAAATGTGTAATTGAAATTTAATTATGGTACCAGACTTGTTCACATCTCATGACAATAACCATAGCTTTTTATGAATATTTATATTTTTCTTTTCAGAAGTAGTAACACAAGGATTGCTGATGAATCGTTAGAGTGTAGAACGACCGATTAGATTACGTGTTCTCTCGTTTCCTATTCAATATTGCTAAGCAGAACCACCCTGAGATCGGGCTACCAATCATTTCCTTTCATTCCTTCCATATGCTGTTTGCGTAAGAATCACATTAAGTTGGTCGGTTAATTTCCTTCGAACAATGACGTCGGCAGTCGCGTCATTGGCTTGATATTAATAGGCGGTAAAACGATAATTACGTGAATGTGTAGGTTTTGAAAGTAATCATTAATTTGTTACTAGTATTTTTTGCTCAAGTTTGCCGTCTTCGAACGTTTCTCTCGCCCGTCACGGAATTCCAGAATAATCAGTATTTTTAATGGACGTGAAATACTGCAAGAGGTTTTCATAATAGTGATACCGAGGATTTTGTCTTGTACGTTAATTCCGGAGGGAAAAGTTTCAATCTGTTACATTTTCTAACTATTCTACCCATGGAGGTAAAAAAAGAAGGGAGGTGGCACTACAGACTTGCGCTATATGTTGTTTTGAAGCCAGGATGGGTGAGGCCGGCGTTTTAAGCAGCCCAAAACATTAGCAGACTGCTATTTACGAGTGTTTCTTGTTCGTTATTTCCGTTGTGGACGCGCAACAACTGTTTTAAATACTAAAAATTATAGAGCTTACATGAATAACATAGTGTCAGGAAAGCAATTTCCAACGTTTTTCTGTTCTTGAATGCGTATTAGCTCTAGTAATACGCCGCAGTCAGAGTGACGTCACGGGGAGTGTCACCACGGTGAACTCTGGACGTATGGATGCGATGAGTCGAATGTTTTGAGCTAGTGAAGATGGCGGACATCGCGTTCAGGTTTGTAATGTAATATCACATTCCCTCTTTTTTTTACCTCCATGGTTCTGCCAATTAATAGAAATTTTTGGTTTACTTTTCTCACAACAATACCTGTGTGATCGTTTCAATTTAAGCGATTCACAATGGTAGTCCCAAAGCATTTAGCTGAATTTACAGCCTTTACGTTTGTGTCATTTATCGTGTAACTGAAATTTAGCGGATTCCTTTTAGTACTCATGCGGATGACTTCATGCGTTTCATTAAGAGTCAATTGCCACCTTTCGCAACATGTAGATATCTTGTGTAAATCATTTTGTAATTGATGAAACCACTCTCCGTTAAGATTTCACACCAATGGAGCAGGTTGACCAAGAAGCAGGATGCCTTCAGTGGAAAGCTGTTGAATATTCACTCAAGATCTTACACTCGTTAATGCAAGCTTTATTACAGTAAACGTTTTCTTTCCTTCGTACTGAAAAGATATTCATTGATAAAACTTCAACTTAACTAATCAGTAGCTACAGAGTGGTTCAGAAAAATGTGTACAGTCTTTGATAGTTACAAACCTTGCACGCGGGGGGGGGAGGGGGACGTAGGTTATTTTGTGTGTTCAAAGTGACCCCCATTAACAGACAAACAACGTCGTTGCCGCTGACCTGCTAACCAAAGTACGGCTATCAGTGTTGCCGGTGCGATAGCCGCAGAGGAAACCTCGATGTTTCCTTTAGGTCGTTCAGTGTAGCTGGCTTCTGTTGATAAACTTAATTTTTCAAGGTTCCCCATACGTAGAAGTCAAGAGGTGGAAGGAGTGGAGACCATGGTGGATACTCAACAGCTCCTCTTCGTCCTGTCCTTCGTCCAGGCAGATTTTCATTCAAATAGGCTCTGACATCTCTGTAGCGGTGAGGTGGAGTGCCAGCTCGTTGCAGGCAAAATCTTTCATTTACAAACGCTTTTCGGATTTCAGATAAAAATCGATGTTTGCCGCATATGAACATACACATTGACACACGGTAAATTTACATGCTTATTCAAACTAACGTGAGGATTTTCAGGAGTCCAGTACAAGCAGTTGTGACGGTTTACAGTACCGTTCAGTTCCAACTGCGCCTCATCAGACCAGATAACAATCTACATCTACATCTACATGGCTACTCTGCAGTTCACACTTAAGTGCCTGGCAAAGGGTTCATCGAACCATTTTCATACTACTTCTCTACCATTCCACTCTCGAATGGCGCATGGGAAAAAAGAACACCTAAATCTTTCCGTTTGAGCTCTGATTTCTGTTATTTTATTATGATGATCATTTCTCTCTACGTAGGTGGGTGTCAACAAAATATTTTCGCATTCGGAAGAGAAAGTTGGTGATTGAAATTTCGTAAATTTATCTCGCCGCAAAGAAAACAGCCTTTATTTCAGTGACTTCCATCCCAATTTGCGTATCATATCAGTGACACTCTCACCCCTATTACACAATAACACGAAACGAGCTGCTCTTTTTTGCACTTTTCCTCCGTCAATCCAACCTGGTAACGATCTCATACCGTGCAGCAATATTCCAGCAGAGGACGGACAAGTGTAATGTGGGCTATCTCTTTAGTGGGTGTATCGCCTCTTCTAATGTTATGCCAACAAGGCGAAGTCTTTGTTTCGCCTGCCCCACAATTTTATCTCTGTGGTCTTTCCAATTTACGTTGCTCATAATTGTAATTCCTAGGTATTTAGTCGTATTGACAGCCCTTAGATTTTTGCGATTTATCGTGTACCCAAAATTTGTCGGATTTCTTTTAATACCCATGTGGATGATCTCGCACTTTTCTTTGTTTAGTGCCAACTGCCACTTTTCGCACCATACAGAAATTCTCTCTAGGTCACTTTCATTTTGAAATTTGATTTGATCGTCTGATGATTTTACTAGACGGTAAATTACAGCGTCATGTGCAAACAATATGATTTACCGTCTATCACTACGAACTGTGACCTCTCTGAGAGTAAATCACGAATCCAGTCACGCAACTAAGACGATACTCCATATGCACGCAATTTGATTAATAGTCGCTTTTGAGGAACGGTATCAAAAGCCTTCTGGAAATTTAGGAATATGGAATCGATCTGAGATCCCTTGTCCGCAGCTCGTGGTCGTGCGGTAGCGTTCTCGCTTCCCACGCCCGGGTTCCCGGGTTCGATTCCCGGCGGGGTCAGGGATTTTCTCTGCCTCGTGATGACTGGGTGTTGTGTGACGTCCTTAGGTTAGTTAGGTCTAAGTAGTTCTAAGTTCTAGGGGACTGATGACCATAGATGTTAAGTCCCAAAGTGCTCAGAGCCATTTGAGATCCCTTGTTGACAGCACTCATTACTTCATGGGAATAAATAGAATCCCTGGAAAGGTTCCTCAACATCAGTTACCTCGTGAACTACATAGATCATTCTTCGTACTACTGTAACTTGTGACTGAAATCAGTGTTTCAGTTCGATGCGGAGAAAGTCAGCTAATAAATGGTTGTCTTAAATACAGGGCTTAGACAAAGTATGGAAATACCGCGAGAATTTCGTGCTTGATCATAAATGCAAATGCTAGCCAAACCTGCTGGTTCCACTGTTGTATTTGAGCGGCATCTGTGGAGTTTGCTCAATAAGTTACAAGTGCCGGTCGTGGTGAGAACAGTGTCGTGTGAATTATGCCGGAGCCAAGCAAATTCGAACGTTGGCAAATTGTTGGTATTCATAACTTGGATGCTCCCATAACGAAGGTAGCTGTGTGTTTGGTGTTTCAAGAGGCAGTCTATCGAAAATTCATACCGCTTAAAGGGAAAGTGGAAAAACGTCATCCGATAGGTCACAATGAGGACGAAAGTGTATGTTGCGTTATCGTCGCAGACAGTCATTGAAGAGGATTGTGATGAAAGATAAGAGGATGACAGCTGCAAAGGTTATTGCAGACCTGAATGACACACGCGCGCACACACATAAAAAATGGCTCTGAGCACTATGGGACTTAACTTCTGAGGTTAACAGTCCCCTAGAACTTAGAACTACTTAAACCTAACTAACCTAAGGACACCACACACATCCATGCCCGAGGCAGGATTCGAACCTGCGACCGTAGCGGTCGCGCGGTTCCAGACTGTAGCGCCTAGAACCGCTCGGCCACTCCGGTCGGCACACACACACACACACACACACACACACACACACACACACACAATAGGAGCCTCTCAGGAAATTGCAGGACGAGCTGAAATTTCAAAACTAATCATTCAGTCATATAAATGTCCGTATCGGAAAACGTGATGCCGAAGCCATAAACCCAGGACTATGGAACAAGGGAAGAAAGGCATTTGCTTGGATGAGTCTTGCTACGCACTGTTTCCAACTTCTGGCGGAGTTCACGGTCAAAGAGTGAAACGTGGCAGGGGTTTGGTGATGATTTGGGTAGCCATATCGTGGTATTCCGCAGACCCAATAATCATTGTGCAAGGTCGCATTACTGGCAAAATATGACCATTTGGACTGATCATATCCATGGCACGGTACAATATTTGATCCCCAATAGCGCTGCTGTCTTCTAAGACTACAAGGCCCCTTTTCACACACATCGCATTGTGCAGGACTGGTTTTGTGAGCACTAGGATGAATTGTCGCATCTTTTCTGGCCATCACAGTCACCAGATCGCAATATTATTGGGCTTGGAGGATTGCTTTGGAGAGAAGAGTGCTTGATCGCTATCCACCTTCATCATCGTTACCTGCTCTTTATGTTAGAAGAAGAATGGTATAATATTCCCTCGAAAACCATAAAGGACCTGTATTTATCCATTCTGCTGCGTCAAATGGGAGATATTTTGAATGTCAACGGGCTCCCTACACTGCATTACGAACGGTGTCCGGCCCCGGTATCTGAGTGGTCAGCGTGACAGAATGTCAATCCTAAGGTCCCGGGTTCGATTCCCGGCTGGGTCGGAGACTTTGTCCTCACAACGACTGGGTGTTGTGTTGTCCTAATCATCATCCTTTCATCCCCATCGACGCGCAGGTCGCCGAAGTGGCGTCAAGTCGAAAGACCTGCTCCAGGCGAACGGTCTACCCGACGGGAGGCCCTAGCTACACGACATTTCATTACGAACGGTAATGTATTGCCATTTTGGTGTGTCCATATAAAGTGTTCAAAAGTGTTAGAGAAACACGTTAAATCTATTTTGATGCTGGCGGTACCTGTGGTTTTATTACATGGCTTGAGATCTTCGCTTTCAATCTATGCAACAGCTAGAATCATTCGCCATCTATTGGCTTCTTATTCATTACAGTTTGAAGTGATCACTCAGAGGGAAGTGAGTACCTTTGTCCCAATGTTTTCTAGTGTGGTTGGACGTTGTATTCAACCAAGCACATGCAATACGACATTACATGACACTGCAAGTTGCAAGGGCGGTCTATTTGATCCAAAAATGTGAACTTTCGGTAGTGTTGCTGCAGATGCCAATGCCTCTCCATATGTCATCCACAGGTTGTGGACACTCTACAGGAAGACAGGCCAGCACACAAGGCGAGTTGGACGAAGTCGCTGACGCATTACAACCCCACGCGATGAACGATATCTGGCCATTTATTCTTTGCGGCGACGTACGGTCACCGCCAGAGCACTGCAAGACGATCCCAGAAAGGTGTCTCGAGCCGCTGTGTCCTATCAGACTATAATTAACAGATTAAGAGAAACATACTTACGACCCAGACGTTCTGTTTGAGTACCCTACTTGACACGACAACATCTTGCAGCTCACCTTCAGTTCTGCCGTTCCCTTGTCAACTGCCAACTTAGTCAATAGTGAAACGTGTTGTCCTCTGACGAAAGGTGATTGCCTGTGTTCGTGTGCGGAGACTCGTGGTGAGCGGTAACTACCAAATGTTGTCCAGTAAATCGAAAGATTGCCAAGGGTCTGTGATGCTATTGGGAGGCTTCAGTTTGACAGCCAAACGGATCTTGCCGCTGTCCGTGGTGACCTCACGGTCAGCACATAAAATAGATCCTGTTGGACCAAGTGGTGGCTGCTGCATACGGTGGCGGGCGTCAGCAGGGATGTCTTGCGATGCCTGGACACTGAAGTAATCGAAAGTTCGGCGGTGAGCCCCGACATAGCCCCACTGTGCATATGTGGGACATGCTTCCAGACGTGTTGGTGGTCGTCCTCTACCACCACTGACTCTTCAAGAACTCTAATGCGCTCTAATTAAGGAACAGGAACGGATACCACAGGATAACCTCCGTAGACTTACATGGAGCATCCCAAGTAGATGTCACCTAGAGATAAAAGCTCGCGGAGGGCATGTACATTATTGAAGCTATCAAAATCCAATGAAAAGTACTTGGGGAACGAGTACTACAGTAACGTTGTGCGCTGAGGTTACCGTACTCAAAGATTTCATCAGTACAGCTACGAAATCTTATGCCTCCCCACACCATAGCACTTGGACCACAAAAATCATCATTCTTGAAAATTCTGGGCGTACACCATATGGCGAGAGGAGGTGCGGGTGAGGGGGGGGGGGGGGGCGACATAATGCACTCAGGAACATTCTACACACAACAACAAAAGTTTTGCGTCAGCGTGGTCACTATAACTCCTCAAGAAAGACGTTGACTGTGGATATTGTCTCACAAACACAGTCCCTTTAACTTTTCAGGGATGTCACTAAACCCGCCCAAAGATGCAAACAACGATGCATGAGCAGCGCCTATGAGACGGAGGAGGTACGACAGCCCATCAGTTCCAGCCATTCCACCAGGAAGGAGGTACACGCCTCGTTTCTCTGTAGTTCAACAATGCCTAGACGGTCAATACCGCGGTTCTATCGCGTCCGCATTGTTACTTTGTGCCAGGAAAGGCTCTCAACAAGGGAAGTGTTCAGGCGCCTCGGAGTGAACCAAAGCGATTGAGCCGTGGCGCGGCTCTCGGGTGCAAGACGCTATCGATTACTCGTCTGGTTGAGGTTGGCACTATGTGCGATCGCGAGCGCCTCCTGTCGGAGCGGGTCCTAACGAGGGAGTGAGTGCGAGTACGGGAGTCTGGGGCGGACAGCAGGGGAGAACGGACATTGCGGCCGCACTCTGAGGCGACAAGAGAAGAGTTTTCGTGCACGGCCGAGAAGGGAGCATTGATCAAGGCGGCAGTCAGCATCGCTTTCCGGGGGACAGAGAGTTGCGGCAGTCCAGCGAGCAGACACCAGCTCCAGGAGTAGTGCTCCGGTTTGTGGACGGGACGTGGGTCGTATTTTGGCGCACCATAGTTTGCATCTGCTGCTCCCTTTATCCCCACGTGTGTTGTTCTGTCCGTATGTGCATTGGAAAAGTTACGCTCGGGCTGGAACAGTGGCTTGTGTTTTACGTTCATGCACCCTGGCTCATTTGTTTTGCTGCAGGCAGCTGTAATTTCAGAGATTTTTTTGGCGCGATTGTCTTAGCTCGGTGGTGCCTAGTATCCGAGAACAAGACAGCTAACGTGTGACCTGTCGTTTTGGGGTTTGGAGTCCTGTTTGGGCAACCTAGTTATCACGCACACAAATGTACTGCTGCCGAGTGAGGTTAGTCCTAATCTTGTGGAACTGAGCTTTCAGTGACTGGCTCGTCTGCAAATTAATTAATTAAACCTTTGTGGTGTGTTGTTTTTTGCTTTCAATGGTGAATTTCTTGTCATTCATTTGTGTATGTTTCGCCGTTAATGATAACTGTGAGTAAGATAGCAAGGTCTTGAAGGGCTTGCGTATCGTGACTATTTTTGGCAACTGTTTAATTTGATTTCTTGTTTATCGGTCTGGTGAAAACTCATGCCAAGTTTACTAATTTCCGCCTGTGGTCCGGAAGTTGGTTTGAAGGTAAATCCGTTGGTAAATCTTTACTGGACCTAACTGTTAACTGATCTTTCGTTGAACTAATGCCATTATTAAATCGCTTCTTGTGTGCTATAAATTTATTACCATAAACAAGGAGACAGGGCACATTCTGTGGTCGAGGAGTAGGCGCGGTTGCTGCTTTGCGCGTGGCGTCTTGTCGCTCGCTATCATTTCCCGCGTTAGTACGGGCGGCGTGAGGTTTGTTTGCTCGTGGTTGTATGGCCGCTAGTCAGCTGTGCCTGCTCCCGCTTCAGGGTGTGCCGTGTTTCGTAAGGCGTACGCTGACTTTCAGTCACCGTTACTCCTGTGTTGCTGTCGGTCGCTTACCGAAACGTTAGTCTGTTTTAGCACGGTGGCCATTGGGCCGTGACGATGTCGGTTGATGACCAGCGTTGGGGCGGTCGTCCGCTCTGAGAGGCTTCGGTCGCTTGGACTTGGCAGTTACCTTCTGGTTAAGCAGATCAAAGTTGTTTATTTGCTGTAAATTCCTAAGTAGTTTGTGAGAAAAGTTGTAACTCAGCTTTTCATGATTTTACACAATTCAAGCATTTTGGTAAGGCATTTTCCTATATATGTTTTATTTAAAAGAGAATTCTTTATTGGGGTTATTCACCTGTTGAAGCTTAACATAAAATTTGTAACTTAGCTTTCATGATTTTACTTAATTTAAGCATTCTTGTAAAGCAGTCCTTTATCTACGTTTTATTGATTGGTAATTCTTTATTGGGGTTATTCACTGGTTGAAGGTTAACATGTGTTTGTAACCAAGTTTATGTCCTTGCTTAATTGAGATTTGTTAAGAGCCTTTATTGCTGGAAGATCATTAAAGCTTGGGTGCTTGTAATTGTAAATACTTTTGTCTATGTTGTGGGCTACCCTTTCACTTCCACAGCCAAGCTGTCCTAACGACCAGTACAGCGATGTTGTTCGGACATGGAGGAGATACGGAGGCACAGTAACTGTCGATGTCATGCCTCGCTCAGGCCTCCCAAGGGCTACTACTGCAGTGGATGACCGCTACCTACGGATTACGGCTCGGAGGAACCCTGACAGCAACGCCACCATGTTGAATAATGCTTTTCGTGCAGCCACAGGACGTCGTGTTACGACTCAAACTGTGCGCAATAGGCAGCTTCACTCCCGACATCCATGGCAACCACGACACCATGGAGCGTGGTACAGCTGGGCCCAACAATATACTGAATGGGCAGCTCAGGATTGGCGTCAAGTTCTATTCACCGATGAGTGCCGCATGTCCCTTCAACCAGACAATCGTCGGAGACGTGTTTGGAGGCAACCCGGTCAGGCTGAACGCCTTAGACACACTGTCAAGCGATTGCAACAAGGTGGAGGTTCCCTGCTGTTTTGGGGTGGCATTATCCGTGGCCGACATATGCCGCTGGTGGTCATGGAAGGCGTCGTAACGATTGTACGATACGTGAATGCCATCTTCCGATCGATAGTGCAACCAAATTGGCAGCATATCGGCGAGACATTCGCCTTCGTGGACAGCAATTCGCGCCCCCATCGTGCACATCTTGTGAATGATTTACTTCAGGATAACATCACTCGACTGGAGTCGCCACCATGAACCCTACCTAACATGCCTGTGTTAGATTGAAAAGGGCTGTTTATGGATGACGGGACCCACCAACCACTCTGAGGGATCTAGGTCGAATCGCCGTTGAGAAGTGGGACAATCTGGATCAACAGTGGCAAATGGTTCAAATGGCACTATGGGACTTACCGAGCGAGGTGGCGCAGTGGTTAGCACACTGGACTCGCATTCGGGAGGACGACGGTTCAATCCCGCGTCCGGCCATCCTGATTTAGGTTTTCCGTGATTTCCCTAAATCGCTCCAGGCAAATGCCGGGATGGTTCCTTTGAAAGGGCACGGCCGACTTCCTTCCCCGTCCTTCCCTAATCCGATGAGACCGATGGCCTCGCAGTTTGGTCTCTTCCCCCAAAAACAACCAACCAACAACAACTATGGGACTTAACTTCTAAGGTCATCAGTCCCCTAGAACCTAACTAACGTAAGGACATCACACACATCCATGCCCGAGGCAGGATTCGAACCTGCGACCGTAGCGGTCGCGCGGTTCCAGACTGTAGCGCCTAGAAGCGCTCGGCCACCCCGGCCGGCGACCAACAGTGCCTTGATGAACTTGTGGATAGTATGCCACGGCGAATGCAGGCATGCATCAATGCAAGAGGACGTGCTACAAGTTATTAGAGGTACCGGTGTGTTCAGTAGTCTGGACCACCGTCTCTGTATGGTGATACAACATGCAATGTGTGGTTTTCATGAAGATTAAAAAGGGCGGAAATGATGTTTATGTTGATCTCTATTCCCATTTTCTGTACAGGTTCCGGGACTCCTGGAACAGAGGTGACACAGATTTTTTTAAATGTATGTATACTAAATTTTGTTATAACGTGAGAGGGCATAACGTTGGATGGGCGCAGTGATCTCCACATCTGTGAACACGGTACGCTCAAAGGTCAGATTTATTGTAACACTGCACTCGTTCCCCATGCGCGTCTTCTCAGGAGTGCTTTTGGTCTTGACTTCATTTCTATAGATGTCAATGTGCAACGCTATCGAAGAGCAAAGTAAGAGGGGCTCTTCGGACGAGGGGGTATTCGGCGAATTGACTGGCCTGCCGTTCTCCCGACTTCGATCCCGTCGAGCATGTGTTTTATCCGAGCGTTAAGCAGATGTTTTGCAGCACCTCCACATGTAGCAACGACCATCCAGAAACTGTCTACTGCGCTATTGGAGGAGTGGCACACCCTAAATCGGGAACTTTTTACCATACCTGTGGCCAGCCTGGGAGTGCGTTGTAGAGTATGAGCTATCTTCTGCGGTGATCCTAGACCATATTAAAATCCATGTCCCCTCCCGCCTGTAATGTCCTGAGGACCATCAAGAATTGAGGCGACTTAGTATAATTATTGCCTTCGAATAAAGTATCATTTGTTATCGTCTCATTGCGTACTCTTTCAATTAATTTCTTCGCTGTCCTGTAGGAGTTCTTTTTTATGGTCCAAGTTTCGTCTAGGTATAGTACAATCCAGTGCCACATCTTGCGAAAGTTACTTTCGTCGTTATATTTTACTTATCATTGTATTTCCAAAGTTACCTTGACGATTATTTTCGTTTTCAAAGCAGTGGATTTGTTCAGCTATGGAAATCACTCCAGCGCTGGAAAAGATTATAGATTATGCACGATAATATGTTGCTCATTTCCGTATGGTACTAATAGAAACCAACAGCTGTAATCACGCAGTCTCTCTAGACAGTCCAGTTTCCAATTCCATAGGACAGTAATTTAGGGTGGACATGTAACAGAGAGTCCTCCTCTCTAGACAGTCCAATTTACAATTCCGTAGAACAGTAATTCAGTGTGGACATGTAACAGAGAGTGCTCTGAAACTAGAAATAACTAGTCGCATCTGAACAGAAAATCTCAAGGAAAATTTCTTGTCCCAGTACATGACGTCGCCAATGAGAGACAAACAGACCCCAGATAGTTACGAACTAGAAATTACTGGATTTCGTGCGACCTGGAAGGAGGCCAACTGGCTGGCCAAGAAAAGAAGGAAGATTAGAGTTTAATGTCCCGTCGGCAACGAGGTCACTAAAGGTAGAGCTCAGGCTCGGACTAGGTAAGGGTTGCCAAAGAAATCGGCAGTGCTCTTTCAAGAGAATCTCCTGGTATCTGCCTCGAGCGAGTTAGGGAAATTATGGAAAACCTAAATCTGGATGGCCAGATGGGGATCTGAACTGTCGTCCTCCCGAATTCGATTCCACTGTGCTAACCACTGTGTCACTTCGTTCTGTGTTAAGAAAAGGATGGAGGAATATGATCTGGAGTATATGTGGTAACGGTGCAGGCAGCAGATGGACATGCAGTAGAAAATGACAAGTGTGAAATCTGTAGAAGTGACTCTTGAAGTAGTCGGAAAAATATTGCGTGATTATAATTAAAGTGCAGCTATTTGCAGTGGTTCAGTGTGGGCTGTAATTATTGTATGACAGTGAAACTTGGTAGGTGTGCTAACGCGTTAATGCGGAACCAATTTACACTGGAAAAAAATTAGTTCCAATTTTGGCCACCAGATGCAAATCTGGTTCTGTAAAGTAAGAAAAATCACACCGTCTTCAGGCCACAAGTGGCCCATCGGAACCATCCGACCGCCGTGTCATCCTCAGATGAGGATTCAGATAGGAGTGGCATGTGGTCAGCACACCGCTCTTCCGGTCTTTATGATAGTTTTCTTTCACCGAAGCCTCTACTATTAGGTCGAGTAACTCCGCAGTTGACATCACGAGGCTAAGTGCTCCCCGAAAAATTGCAACAGTGCATGGCAGCCCAGATGGTCACCCATCCAAGTGCCGGCCACGCCCTACAGCTCTTAAACTCGGTGATCTGCCGGGAACCGGTATATCCCCTGCGGCAAGGCCGTTGCCGTGAAACAAGAAAGACTTACAGAAATGTTTCGATATGTAATGGATTAGCAACAGGATGTGGGCAGAAAAGGTCAAACAAGTGAGAAACGCATAATGTTGATGGTATTATTAACTGCTACTTAAACAGTTTGTTCACTATTAGCACCAGAGACGTCGACGAGGTGCTGTACAGCGCCAGATTAGCAGCTGGTGGCCAAAATTGGAACTAATTATTTTTCAGCGCATGTAATTTTTCCCGAGGGCATGCAGCTTTAAGTAGTAAAGGAGTTTTGCTATTTGGGGAGCAAAATAACTGATGATGGTTGAAGCAGAGAGGATATAAAATGTAGACTGGCAATGGCAAGGAAAGCGTTTCTGAAGAAGAGAAATTTGTTTACATAGAGTATAGATTTAAGTGTCAGGAAGTCGTTTCTGAAAGTATTTGTATGGAGTGTAGCCGTGTATGGAAGTGAAACATGGACGATAAATAGTTTGGACAAGAAGAGAATAGAAGCTTTCGAAAAGTGGTGCTACAGCAGAATGCTGAAGATTAGATTGGTAGATCACATAACTAACGAGGAGGTATTGAATAGAATTGGAGAGCAGAGAAATTTGTGGCACAACTTGACTAGAAGAAGGAATAGGTTGGTAGGGCATACTCTGAGGCATCAATGGATCACCAATTTAGTATTGGAGGGCAGCGTGGAGGGTAAAAATCGTAGAGGGAGACCAAGAGATGAATACACTAAGCAGATTCAGAAGGATGTAGGTTGCAGTAGGTACTGGGAGATGAAGAAGCTTGCACAGGATAGAGTAGCACGGTGAGCTGCATCAAACCAGTCTCTGGACTGCAGACCACAGCAACAACAATCGCTTCCGCATTGACGCATTAGCATATCTACCAAATTCTGCTGCTACACAATAATTTCAGCCCACTCTGGACTTCCGCGAGTAGCTGAATTTTTAATTATAACCACCCCGTAGAACACGCACAGGAGGAATATAGAAGAAATAGTAAAGTGGACCACACAGTACAAAAGCGCTTTGTAAGCAATTTCCAACGCCCGAGAAATATACTCGCCATATTTCGACGCAGCGTTAGGTTAATAAGCGCTCAATGTCGAATAGAACATGACGGATAAGTTGAAACCAATTAGGTAGGAGTGGTATTTTATGAGAGAATTTGACTGAAATAAACATCGTGTAAAATTAGAGTGACATTACGTTTGTTACTCGTTGGCTGCCCAGTGACTTCTGAAGTCCAACTATCGCACGAAGGCAATAACTCTTAATTAGAATTAACAAAATTTCTACTTTTAAGAAAATGTCTTTGTAACCTTAAATTGTTGAAATTATATATTTACACCTTGTACGAATGCAGTTTCGGCCTTTTCTTACTTTCAGTTGGAACACATAAAAACTGCTAAAACAGAGTGCTCATACAAAATTATGTCAATCCACTCACAATGTGCCAAAAATTGCTATATTATAAAACAATGCATTTCGTGCATTAGCACATGACAGACTTCAGAAATATCAGACAGTTATAGAGGTCATCATTAAGACATTATAATAAGTGCCAAATCTTCAGGAACCAAAGATTCATTAGGTCTTTCTATGTCGATGAGCCGTCAGTCTGTCTGATAGTCATACAGAGGACGAGCATTAGTTTCATAACAATATCAAGGAGAAGGAATGAAATGGGTTTCACTCCGCCTCGGGAACTGTTGAGGAGATGTGTGTGTTAACCATAACCCCTCAGATACTAATATCCAGTGACCTCACTAGCGGAGCATAACACAGAATTTGTGACCATCTCGATCCCTTCGTCGAGTTTGATTTTTCAATACTTTTTAGGCACAGATCATGCAAAATACAATAACATGAGACATAAAAGGACGAATTTGTCGTTATACATTGTAGGAATACACCAGATGAAAATAGTGCGCCCTTTTAAGAGCTGTCAGCAGGCACATCAAGCAGTTTAAGATATGAATTTTTCTGGATTCATGAGCTGAGTGATAATGTCGTTTCGTATAGTATGTATTCGTCGTCTCCGAACGAAGTGTAATTCACTCGCATGTGAGTGTAAACATTATAGAGAGAGGTCTTCAAGACGATTCCGTTACCAGACAGCTCAAGAAAGTTCGTAATTTATTGTTCCAAAATGAACTAGAACTATGTCTCCTAAACTGTGTGCTGTTTGCATTACTATAACTATACTTCATGTATTATTTTGGTAAGCTTATAGTCACGTTGTAAACATAACACAGTTGTCGTGTCATACGCAGTCTCCATAAAGGTAACCTCCTGAATTTATCGTTCGCCTTTTGAAATCTGTTAAGAGTAGTTGCACAACATTGAAAGCTTCATCTTTAAATTCTTTGTGGTTAATATTATCCGAAAACCCAGTTTTGCGAATAAAGATTAACTTCGCTGTACAAAAAATTGACGTATTTCATCTTCAGTCAGCTGTCACTGACAGGTTTTCTCTGGTTCCTCTAATGATACCAGATTGACTTCTTATACTTACTTCCGATTCCCTCAACGCTTTGAAGATAAAAACCTACTCGTCACAGACAAGTAATGCACTTGGCAGCAGTGAATGTTCCCGAAAGCATATGACCAGTTTCTTCCTCCATAGCATGTCTTTCAGCATTGTCAGTATTATAATAACTGTAAAATGCCGTAATCGTTGATGCTCTTACGTCTCCTGCGTGGTAGACTTACGTGCAACACAAGTAGGGCCAGCGACCTAGGGGAAGCTGATTAACGCCGCAACATACGTAGCTGCACGTGAAAAACCGACTGCGAACAACTCGCTGAACAGAGCCGTAGCATGAACCGTTCAAGGGAAGTGATATACCTTACGAAAATGGTCTGGGTTTCATGACGTACAGGTAGACTCAATGTTTATAAGTGGCTTATCAATTCCATTGTCTGCATGGGTAACTCTGTTCCCAACGAGAAACATTAAACATAGTTGTCAATAGCATGACGTATTTCTCTAGCTTTCTATCACATGTTTCTATCGACTTATCTCACTCTGCATCGACAAGTTCTGCTGGTTTCGAGAGATTTGGTCTGAAAATTTCGGACAAGTAACGAGTTACCTGAATAAAGTTTTAGAGTTTCTAAAGACTTGGTGTGTTCTCTTTAGGCAATTTCTTCACCAGACTGGCTTGTTTCCTTTGCCAATAGCTTCTTAGTTGTCCCTCTGTCAAATTAATTCCACACCACTGTGACTGCAGTAATTAATGTAAGGCTTGTTGAGAACTGATGTTTTAGCTTTTGTGACACTTTGCATAAACTTCCTGCAAGCAGTAGCCTCCAAAGGATAGACTCATCCACAGCGGTACTGTGGGTAAATAGCATGAAATTACTGACAGAAACGTACTGTGTAGCTTTCGCCTTCTGGGTAGTCGAAAAATAGGGAAGGACAGGTTTCCTTCTTTCTCAAGACCGGAAATATAACGACCCCAAGTTGCGAAGAAAGTGTGACACCAGATTTAGAAATGTCTAATAGAAGTTGTTGCAGTACTATTATTAATACCCACATGTCAAAGACACCAATAATCAATACTAATTAATATTACATGTTGAGGATATTTAGATCCTAAGTTTTGTAACGAGGATAGGATCCGTGGATGAATCTGTAAATCCGAAGTTAGTCTATTTGAAAAAATAGTTTCTCGATTCACGATTTGCATATATCCAACTCCAATGAAAGAAAAAAAGACGTTACGTATGATTTACATGAAGAGACAAACAACATATTAATGATTCAGCAAAATTGGATAATTTATTCAAGGGAAAAGGCTTCTCAAAGTGAGCAAGTCAATAAGCCATTCGCCCACCTCTGGTTGTTATGGAACGAATTATTGGGCTTGGTATTCATTGAAAGAGTTGTTGGATATCCTCCTGAGGAATATCGTGCCAAATTGTATATAATTGGCGCTTTAGATCGTTAAAATCCCGATCTGTTTGGAGGGCTCTACTCCTAATGCCCCAGACTTTCTCATTTGGGAAGATATCCGGCGATCTTGCCGGGAAATTTTGGCTAAATTTCAAACGCAATCACATAGGGGGGATCTTACACACGGTGTGTTTCACTGTTAAAGTTGGAGTGCGTGTGTTCCTAGAAGAGTAAACCGATATATTGCTTACTCCTACGTATATCTCGGCAAATAATCGTGAAGGTAAAGTCTGAGACATTCGAGCTCATATGGAGACAAGCGATGTACTCGTACAATCAGAATTTTGGAAAAACATTATCCACAGATTTCTGAAGATTGTACGATAAGTGCAAGAATTACCGCTCAATCAGCTTTACAGCTCATGCATACAAGTTGCTGACAAGAGTAACATCGAGAAGTATGTAAAAGAAAATTGAGGATTTGTTAGATGAGTATCACTTTGGCTTTAGGAAACATAAAAGCACTTCTGATGTTGTGGTCGATAATGAAAGCAAGACTGACGAAAAATAGACACGTTCAAAGAACTTCTCGCCCTGGAGAAAGCGTTCGACAATGTAAAATAATGCAAGATGTTCGAAATTCTTAGAAAAGTACGTCACCAGGGATAGGTGAGTGATATAAAATATGTACAAGAGCCAAGAGGGAACGATAATACTGAAAAACCAAGAACGAAGTACTCCAAAAGAGTGTAAGAAACGGATGTAGTCTTTCGCCCCTAGTGCTCAGTCTATGTATCGAAGAAGTAGTGACGGAAATAAAAGAAAGGTTCAACAGTGGGATTAAATTCAGGGCGAAAAGATATCAATGATAAGACATGCTGATGACATTGCTATCCTCAGCGGAAATGAAAAAGAATTAGAGGATCTGTTGAATGAAATGAACAGTCTAATGACTAAAGAACGTGAATTGAGCGTAAACCGAAGAAGCAGAAATGACAACAGCGAGAAAGGTAATTTCAAAGTTGGTGATCGTGAATTAGATGAAGTTGAGGAATTCTGTTATCTTGGCTGCAAAATAACCCATGACGGAAGGAGGAAGGAGGACGCAAAAGTTAGACTAGCACTGGCGAAACGGGAATTCCCGGCCAAGAGAAATTTACTGGTATCAAACATAGGCCTTGTTTTTGAGGAAGAAATTTCTGAGAATGTACAGTCGTGGACGAAACGAGCGAGACCCCTCGCCTTTTCGTAATGCGATCCGCACAGCTTTGAAGTCTGCTACACAGCATAACAGGCAAGGCGACCAAGTGCTACCAACATACTACGCACAAGTGTGAAATTGAAAAACTATCCGAACGTTGACAGACAGTTTTCAGTCACATGTAAGACTATATAAATGCTAGTTAGTGTGTTAAACAACACGTAAATATAAGATATAAATGAAAGAGGGAACGCTAATTAGTATGAACTGTACTAATAAAAATGAATTTCTTACACCACCAAGGGACCGTATACCGCAGGAAGTGCGATACATTTCCGCTTATTAGGTCTACCTGTACTCGAGGTAAATGGGTTTTAAGTGTTGGGTAGACAGATGATGGTCAAGAAAGTGAAACTAGTAGGGTTCCTTTTTTACCGATTTAGGTGACGAAATCCTAACAACGAAAACAGCTACGACAGTTACTGAAGATAAGGGCCGCATAAATAACACCCCCTGCTCTTTATTCGAAATGTTCTAGTTACAGTCGATACATCAGCATATTAATCGTAGCTATGCTTTCGACGCAAATCACATTTACAGGAATGCAAATAAAACCCATTTGCCTATATAAGTGGTACTTCAGATCCCAGTATTCATGCCACCGCGTTTTAGAAGTGCGAGCATTCCCATTGCTAGCTAGCTTAAAAAACACTTCAGCTAATTAACGTTTTCTGGCTGTGGCGAGTCTAATGGAGAATTGGAAACATTGTAGAATACGTTTAGCAGCTATGTACCCGTTTATTTCCTGGGGCGGTGCAGAATTATTCTACTAAATTTCCTCGCTAATGACAGTATTTTGTTATTTCGACAAACATCCCGAATGATTGCATATACGCCGTGACATAAAGGTAGAAAATTCATGTTTTTGACTCCAGAAAGCTCTGTCCAACAGAAACTGCAGATCACTTTGCCATTTTCAGTGAGAAATTGCCGGCTTATTGATGTGTGGGGTAATAACAGAGGGCTGTTTGCCTGGGTTGTCTGCTAGCGTAGTGAAAGATGTTTGCTACTGCAAGGGAGGTCTGGTTAGTTTTCGGTTCTAATCTCGATGGAGGCAGATAGACTATCAGTAAAGCAATTGTATGAAATTCTCGTGGCCCCAATACGTTTTATTGGTACCTTTATTATGTACCGGCGCCCTGTGGATGTAAATATGAAAATTTTGTAGAATTTCATACTTGTTACTGCCTACTTCTTCCGCTTCTGTCAATAAATGAATTGACTGTAGTGTGGCACTGAATGATTTTTAACTGAATTTCGTTATGTATCTTCACGCATTGCTAAATTTGCACACTTTCATGGTAGGTCAGCAACGGTAATCCAGTATGACTGGTCTGAACGTTGACACAGACCGTTTTGCGGCCGAATGCGCATAGTATTTTGCTAATTCGAAATCATCTGGGGTACTTTAACTTAGTAAAACGAAATCTGAAATTCATTTTTATTAGTACAGTTCATACTAATTAGCGTTTCTTCTTTCATTTATACGTTACATTTGTGTGTTGTGTTTAACACACTAATCAGCATTAATATAGTCTTACACATAATTGTCTGACAAAGTTCAGATAGTTTTTCAGTTTCACGCATATGCATAGTATGTTGGTAGCATTTCGTCGCCTTGCCTGTTATGCTGTGTAGCAGACTTTAAAGCTGTGCAGATCAGCATAACGAAAAGACGAGGGATCTCGCTCGTTTTGTCCACGAGTGTGCATGGTAGTGAAACGTGGACTGTGGGAAAACCGGAATAGAAGAGAATCGAAGCATTTGAGATCCGGTGCTACAGAAGAATGTTGAAAATTAAGTGGACTAGTAAGTGGACGAATGAGGAGGTTCACTGAAGAATTGGTGAGGAAAGAAATATTTGGAAAACACTGACAAGAAGAAGGGACAGGATGAGAGGAAATCTATTAAGACATGAGCTAATAACCTCCATGGTACTAGAGGGAGGCGTAGAGGCTAATAATTGTAGAGGAAGACAGAGATTGGAATACATCCAGCAGATGCTTGAGGATGTAGACTGTAAGTGCCGAGCGGTCTTAGGCGCTGCAGTCATGGACTGTGCGGCTGGTCCCCGCGAAGGTTCGAGTCCTCCCTCGGGCATGGGTGTGTGTGTTTGTCGTTAGGATAATTTAGGTTAAGTAGTGTGTAAGCTTAGGGACTGATGACCTGAGCAGTTTAGTCCCATAAGATTTCACACACATTTGAATATTTGAATGAAATGAACAGTCTAATGACTAAAGAACGTGAATTGAGCATAAACCAAAGAAACAGAAATGACAACAGCGAGAAAGTTAATTACAAAGCTGGTGATCGCGAATTAGATAAAGTTGAGGAATTCTGTTACCTTGGCAGCAAAACAACTCATGACGGAAGGAGCAGGGAGGACGTAAAAGCTAGACTAGCACTGGCGAAATGGGAATTTCTGCTCAAGGGAAATTTACTGGTATGAAACATAGGCCTTGTTTTTGAGGAAGAAATTTCGGTGAAACGTGGACTGTGAGAAAACCGGAATAGAAGAGAATCGAAGCACTTGAGATCTGATGCTACAGAAGAATGTTGAAAATTAAGTGGACTAGTAAGTGGAGGAAAGAGAATGTTCACCGCACAATAGGCGAGGAAAGGAATATTTGGAAAACACTGGCAACAAGAAGGGACAGGATGAGAGGACATCTGTTAACATATGAGGAAGCTTTAAGTATGCTGTTTAGTTTTTTATGTTGGTAACGCCACGTAGCGCTCTGTATGAAAATCACTGGCTGTGATGTGTGCACTCTGTGGCTGGTTGGACTCATTGTTGGAACATTTGCTATTCTAGCGTTGGGCAGATGGATGTGAACAGCGCGTAGCATTGCGCAATTGGAGGTGAGCAGCCAGCAGTGGTGGATGTGGAGAGAGAGATGCCAGAGTTTTGAGACGTTACTATAAGGGGACGATCTGGACGTGTGTCCACCAGAAAAAGGAAAGTTGTAAAGATAGTTGTCATGAATTGATAGATATATATGATGACTTTTGAAAATTATTAAGGTAAAGCCATTGTTTGTTCTCTGTCAAAATCTTTCATTAGCTAACTATGCCTATCAGTAGTTAGTGCCTTCAGTAGTTAGAATCTTTTATTTAGCTGTCAGTATTGGCGCTCGCTGTATTGCAGTAGTTCGAGTAACTAAGATTTTTGTGAGGTAAGTGATTCATGAAAGGTATAGGTTGTTGTTAGTTAGGGCCATTCTTTTGTAGGGATTATTGAAAGTCAGATTGCGTTGCGCTAAAAAAAATATTGTGTGTCAGTTTAGTGATGATCAAAATAAGTAAAGAGAGAACTGTCTGAGTACATTCAGTTTTACTCAGCTGTCTTTGTATCAAATAACGTGCAAGTTTACCAGCACAGTAATTCATAAATTTTTCTGAGGGGGTGTTTCAAAATAACCTCCATGGTACTAGAGGAAGCCGTAGAGGGGAATAACCGTAGAGGAAGACAGAGATTGGAATACATCCAGCAAATGACTTAGGATGTAGACTGCAAGTGCTACTCTGAGATGAAAAATTTGGCACAGGAATGGAATTTGTTGCAGACCGCATCTTACGAGTCAGAATACTCATGACCAAAAAAATAAAAAAATAAAAAATTATAATAATAATAACTGTGGCTTAGAAGCTGTCGTTGTCTTGAAGTGACTTAAACAGGTAAAAGTGTTCACTAAGTACGCACATCCACACAGCGCTAGGATGGCTTCCAGGTACATACGTTGATGTAAGCCTACGAGAAATAAAGAATATTTCATACTTTAGCACTATTTTCAGTGGCAGTTAAAGTTCACAAGTGCAGCCTCAAGGTATTCTACTATTGGTCTTGAGTGTCAGGTCCATGAACCTTCCGCTGGCTAGAGCATATTGTGGAATGTGAGTGCGGGGCGGGGCAGGCTCCGTTCGAAGATGGCGGGGCGCGAGCCGGCACCTGCCGAGATGAATGCTTCCGGCGTATTTTTACCGGCCAACCCCAATAAACGGGCGGGCCGGCGGCGCTGGCAGATGTAAACACAGCGGCACTCGCGCCGCGTAAACACGTGGCCGGCGTATATCAAACCGGGGAGCGCGCCACCGCAGACGCCGACACCGACGCCGACGGCGGGCGCGCATTTCCTCGCCGCTGCGGCTGTGCGCCCCGCCACGACGCCGGTCGTGCTTAAAATGGCGCCGGCAGAGGGCGGCGTTCGCGTGGGAGGCGGCGGCGGCGGCGGCGGCGGAGGCGCGGGCACGCCCGTGGATATTCCGCGGCTCGGATTTCCGTCGCCGTGGCAACCGGTGACGGAGGCGGCCGCTGCCGCCGCTGCGACGGACCCCCAGTACGCGTTCGGCGCGCGCTCTGCTCACAGTGCCCGAGGCGACGCCGCTCGCAGCAGTGGGCGAAGCTCAGCGCGACTTCTACTGAAGGCTTCAACCGAAGTGATAAAGGCTCTTTCCGCCAACCGGTACGTATACTTCAAACATTATAACTCACCCTTGGTTATTTCGTGGTACTTGACCGTTCAAAGAGGTACGTTTTCGATTTAATGGCAGCAGTGACCGTATGATTTCTTCAGGTGACTGTTGTTTAACGCGATGCATTGAGAGTGAAAATACGTGTGAAGAATTTTAAATACAGTGTTTAACGTTGTGATATTGCTCCACAGCGTTGAGTATCAATCAAGATACGATCGTGTGGAGTATATTCGCAGATATGTTAGTGGCTCGAGAAATATTTGCCTGAAAGGTCCCAGTTCATTATACTGGACTCTGTTTGTTCTACCGAAAGGTCGTCTTATTTTCTGAACACACTGAACGACTTGTCAGATATGATCAGTAACATTGAATCTACATCTACTTCTTTATCTATACTTCGCAAGACACCTTGCCATGTGTGGCATACCGTACTTTTTGTGGCATTGTCATTTCCCCCTTTCCCTGTTCCAGGAACGACTTATCAGATACGATCAGTAACATTGTATCTACATCTACTTCTTTATCTATACTTCGCAAGACACCTTGCCATGTGTGGCATACCGTACTTTTTGTGGCATTGTCATTTCCCCCTTTCCCTGTTCCAGGAACGACTTATCAGATATGATCAGTAACATTGTATCTACATCTACTTCTTTATCTATACTTCGCAAGACACCTTGCCATGTGTGGCATACCGTACTTTTTGTGGCATTGTCATTTCCCCCTTTCCCTGTTCCAGTCGCGATCACATCACTGGAAAAACGATCGCTGGTAAGACTCATCCTGAGCTCGTATCTCTCTAATTTTACCTTCATGATCTTCCCTCGAGATATACCGGTTGATCAAAAAGTCAATATAAATCTGAAAACTGAATAAATCTCGGAATAATGTAGATAGAGAGGTACAAATTGACACACATGCTTGGAATGGCATGGGGTTTTATTAGAACAAAAAAAAAAAAAAAATACAAAAGTTCAAAAAATATACGACAGATGGCGCTTCATCTGATGAGAACAGCAATAATTAGCGTAACAAAGTAAGACAAAGCAAAGATGATGTTCTTTACAGGAAATGCTCAATACGTCCACCATCATTCCTCAACAATAGCTGTAGTCGAGGAATAATGTTTTGAACAGCACTGTAAAGCATGTCCAGAGTTATGGTGAGGCATTGGCGTCGGATGTTGTCTTTCAGCACCCCTAGACATGTCGGTCGATCACGATACACTTGCGACTTCAGGTAACCCCAAAGCCAATAATCGCACGGACTGAGGTCTGGGGATTGACGGCTGAGCACACGATCATCATCAAACGACGCGCGCAAGTGATCTTTCACGCGGACATTTTGTGAACTTTGTTTTTTTTTTGTTCTAATAAAGCCCCATGTTATTCCAAGCATGTGTGTCAATTTTTACCTCTCTATGTACATTATTCTGTGGTTTATTAAGTTTTCAAATTTATACTGACTTTTTGATCACCCGGTACATAGGAGGAAGCATTGGTTGACTCTTCTAGGAACGAACGCTCTAGTAACTTCAACAGTAAATTATAGCGTGATGTAGTACGCCTATCTTGCACTGGAGCTGGCTGAGCATCTGTACGAGGCTTTCATGCTTACTAAATGTAACTAAACGCGCTGTTCTTCTTTGTATCTTCTGTACTTCCTCTACGAATCCTGTGTGGTACAGATCCCAAACTGACGAGTAATATACAGATGTTGCGCGAACGAGGGTAACGTAAGCTACCTCCTTTCTGAGTAAATTACATTTCTTGAGAATTCTTGCAGTGAATGTCAGTCTGGTATCTACCTTCACTGCGATTAGTTTTGTAGTCGGTCCACTTTAAATCAGTTTTGTGGTAAGGTCCTGTTGGACCAAACTGCTGAGGACATCGGTCCCTAGGCTTACAAACTACTTAATATAACTTAAACTAACATACGCTAAATAACACTGCACGCATACTCCTAGATATTTTATGGATGTGAATGTTTCCAGTGGTCATCCTGAAATTCTATGATCATACAATAACAGGTCTTTCTGCCCACTTAAACACCATATATTACATTTGTATAAGTTGAGGGTCAACTTCCAGTCCCTGCACCAAACGTCGATACTCTGCCGGCCTTCCTGCATTTCGCTACAGTTGTCTAGCGATGCGCCTTCCTTGTATACAACTGCATCATCCGTGTAAAGCCTCGTGTAATTTCCGACGTTATCCAGTAATGCTCCCATAACACTTCCTTGCCTTATCAGATTGTTCGCTAACGGTGCTGTTGTGTAGAGCTGTAAGACTAGGGCAAAATTTCCACGGACGCTGTTTTTAAAGGTGTAAATGTGTGAGCATGACTTGGACGCAGCTCCGACCAGTCTCCTTTCCGAAACGTGTTTGACACTGTCCGACGGCATCAACCAAGATACGATCATACTATTAAACTATAACAACAAGTGCATGACATTGGATGGTGAATTTGAATGAAACTGTATGTGAAGATGTTGTCGGTGTGGTAGTTAACATTACGACAGAAACTTCAGGTGCCCCAGGGCAAAACGTTCCCTGTAAAGACAAACAATTTATCAGATAGAATCAGCAGCGCTGTAAGATTGTTCTTTGAGGAAACCGGTCACCACAAAAATACAGATTTCTTGCGGTCAAGATTGTCTATGTTCATTTTACTGTATAAAACGTCCGCTTGTGTAATTAATGGGAACAGTCTTTAAGTATGCACAACAGTAAGCAAATGACTGTAACGTAGACAGAAAATCCAATATTGTCTGTGAATTAATCCATGATTGGACGTGAGGTCGTGCCTATTCTCAGCTTGGAAGCCAAAAGCACTAATTTAACAAGACTCCAACTTACATGGTTTTATTATCACCAATATCAACACAAATCTTCATTGCATGGGTAGCAATTACACACTTCCATCCTTCCAAAGACTCCACAGCAGTGTCATTATTCTACAAAGGTGCAAAAGATAAAAATATATAAAGAAATACATGTATGCGGCGCGAAAGACACACGAGTTTGTTCAGCATATTCTGATTTATTTTTGATGAAGTACATATACTGACGTTTTAAGAGAAGGATTTGATTGCAAGGGAAGCGACTATTAAATTCCTGCCTTTACCGAGAAATGTGACTGCTGTGAAGACTTTCATGGATGAAAGTCTGTAATTGATTTTCAAGTACTGTCTCTTGTTTGAAGTTGATTCTGATTATGAAGACATGTGTCTTCGAATATTGTTAAATTAGTGCTTATGGGCTGAGTGTGGTTTCGCCTACATTTTAGCTACTGATAGTATCTAAATACAAGGTTATTGATGAATTTCTTGAATACGTCACATGGGATGAGTATCTGGATGTATTTACTAAGAATTGATCTGAAATGGACGATCAGGTAAAATCATTATTACAGAAGTGGCATGCAAGATTTAGATCTGTTTCTGTTAAGAAAGTTCTCGGTAAGTGTAATGTATCTGCAAATGATGTGGCATACAAGACACTGGTGCGACAATTCTAGAATATTGTTCGAGCGTTTGGAGTTCGTGTCGAGTAGTCATAGGAACGAATTCAGTGACGCGCTGCTACGATCGTAAAAGGTAGATACATGGCATACGGAAGTGTAGCAGAAATGTTCGCAAACGTAAATAGGACTCCTTGGAATAAGCATAACGTAGTGTTCGTGAAACCATGTTGGGTAAATACAGAAAGCCTGTATTCCAAGAGGACTGTGCTACCATAATGTTGACACGACCGCATATCTCACTTACGGATCGGGGAAATAAGATGACAGTGATTATGAGGGTACAGAGGCTTCTAGATAATCATGTCTCTCTCGCTCAGTTCACGAATGGAATAGGAAAGAATATCGATAATATTGGCAGATATATCCACTACCATGCACTGTACAGTAGTTTACGGATTATGTTTATCTATAAGTAGATGATACTGCAGAAATCTTTCTGTAGAAAATATGCTGATGTCAGGAATGAATTATTACGAAGGAAATTCTTAGAATCGAACCCTTAAAGGAAGGCAATGAATGACAGCGAGATGCCATCGTTAGCATCATCATGACCATGTGGTAACATCTACGTCTACATCTATACTCTGTAAGGTTCATTATCTTGTGTGACGGAAGATACTTAGTGTATTACTATCACTTCTCCGTTTTCTTGTTCCCGCCACGAATTTTGAGTAGAAGAAGTATTGTTGGTAGGACTCCGAGGGAACCCGAATCTCTAATTTCCTCTTCATCGCCACTCCTGGAAATTGAAATAAGAACACCGTGAATTCATTGTCCCAGTAAGGGGAAACTTTATTGACACATTCCTGGGGTCAGATACATCACATGATCACACTGACAGAACCACAGGCACATAGACATAGGCAACAGAGCATGCACAATGTCGGCACTAGTACAGTGTATATCCACCTTTCGCAGCAATGCAGGCTGCTATTCTCCGATGGAGACGATCGTAGAGATGCTGGATGTAGTCCTGTGGAACGGCTTGCCATGCCATTTCCACCTGGCGCCTCAGTTGGACCAGCGTTCGTGCTGGACGTGCAGACCGCGTGATACGACGCTTCATCCAGTCCCAAACATGCTCAATGGGGGACAGATCCGGAGATCTTGCTGGCCAGGGTAGTTGAGGACGTTGGGTGGCACGCGATACATGCGGACGTGCATTGTCCTGTTGGAACAGCAAGTTCCCTTGCCGGTCTAGGAATGGTAGAACGATGGGTTCGATGACGGTTTGGATGTACCGTGCACTATTCAGTGTCCCCTCGACGATCACCAGTGGTGTACGGCCAGTGTAGGAGATCGCTCCCCACACCATGATGCCGGGTGTTGGCCCTGTGTGCCTCGGTCGTATGCAGTCCTGATTGTGCCGCTCACCTGCGCGGCGCCAAACACGCATACGACCATCATTGGCACCAAGGCAGAAGCGACTCTCATCGCTGAAGACGACACGTCTCCATTCGTCCCTCCATTCACGCCTGTCGCGACACCACTGGAGGCGGGCTGCACGATGTTGGGGCGTGAGCGGAAGACGGCCTAACGGTGTGCGGGACCGTAGCCCAGCTTCATGGAGACGGTTGCGAATGGTCCTCGCCGATACCCCAGGAGCAACAGTGTCCCTAATTTGCTGGGAAGTGGCGGTGCGGTCCCCTACGGCACTGCGTAGGATCCTACGGTCTTGGCGTGCATCCGTGCGTCGCTGCGGTCCGATCCCAGGTCGACGGGCACGTGCACCTTCCGCCGACCACTGGCGACAACATCGATGTACTGTGGAGACCTCACGCCCCACGTGTTGAGCAATTCGGCTGTACGTCCACCCGGCCTCCCGCATGCCCACTATACGCCCTCGCTCAAAGTCCGTCAACTGCACATACGATTCACGTCCACGCTGTCGCGGCATGCTACCAGTGTTAAAGACTGCGATGGAGCTCCGTATGCCACGGCAAACTGGCTGACACTGACGGCGGCGGTGCACAAATGCTGCGCAGCCAGCGCCATCCGACGGCCAACACCGCGGTTCCTGGTGTGTCCGCTGTGCCGTGCGTGTGATCATTGCTTGTACAGCCCTCTCGCAGTGTCCGGAGCAAGTATGGTGGGTCTGACACACCGGTGTCAATGTGTTCTTTTTTCCATTTCCGGGAGTGTACATAGAAGTAAACAATGTATCGGTTGACATACGTTCTCGGAATGTTAACGGGAAAACACCAGTCCGTACGTATAATATCTGTCTTGCAGCGTCCGTGTTGGCTGCGCGTCTCCGTGTTGCTTTCGCGCTTACTAAACGAACCCGTGACGAAAGGCGCTGCTCTTCTTTAGACCTTCTCTATTTCCTCAATCAGTTCTATTTCATAAGGGTCCTAGACTGGTGGATAATTTTCAAGTATCGGTCGAACGAGGGCTTTGTGAGCTACTGCCTTTGTTTATTAGCTACACTTTCTGAGGGTTCTTCTGAGGAATTTTACAGCCTGGCATCTGCCTTCGTTACAGTTCTTTTAATGTGTTCATTTCACTTTAAATGGCTCTGTACGCTCGCTCACAGATATTTAATGGATGTGACTACTTCAGTGATTGTTTGGCAGTCGTGTAATTATAAAAAATGGTTCTGAGCACAATGGGACTTAACATCTGAGGTCAGCAGTCCCCTAGAACTTAGAACTACTTAAACCTATCTAACCTAAGGACATCACACATAGGCCGGCGTTGGTGACCGAGCGGTTCTAGGCGCTGCAGTCTGGAACCGCGCGTCCGCTACGGTCGCAGGTTCGAATCCTGCCTCGGGCATGGAGGTGTGTGATATCCTTAGGTTAGTTAGGTTTAAGTAGTTCTAAGTTCTAGGGGACTGATGACCTCAGCAGTTAAGTCCCATAGTGCTCAGAGCCATTTGAACCACTTTTGACATCACACACATCCATGCCCGAGGGAGGATTCGAACCTGCGACCGTAGCGGTCGCGCGTTTCCGGACTGAAGCGCCTAGAACTGCTCGCCCACAACGGCCGGCGTGTAATTATAAAGTAAGGAGTCTTTCCGACAACTTATCTGCAATATATAGCATAAAATGTTTTATGTTGAAGATCAACTGCCAATCTTTGCACCAGACGTCCATCCTCTGCAGGTCTTTCTACATTTTGCTGCCACATCCTAGTGTTGCGGCTTTTCTGTATATAACTGCCTCATCCGCAGACAGCCTCATGTAGCTTACGACGTTATCGAATACGTCGGTTACGTATTTTATAAACAGTGATGATCCTATCCCATGAGGCGCGGACGTATTTACATTTACTCCTCGTACACTTACAGCTAGTACCATAAAGTCACAACCATTTTCCGTTTAAAAAAAATTGCATTGTCTGTAATGAGGTTAACTCATTCTTGTGAGGGCGAATTAGAAGCCGTTTGACATCCGAGGCGGGGAAGTGACATCAGATTCGTAGTTTTCCACCAGGTCGTGGGCCACACCACACATACTGTAACTTCTCATCCACAACGCTCCTGATGGATCGCAAATCGCCACGAAAAAATCATCCCAATGTGCGTGTTGTTAGTTGCATCATTTATTTCCGTAATTCCTCTATGTCCTCTTAATTGGGGCGTTTCCAGGTGTTTCTTGGGATTCTATGCTCTCATGCTCCAATTCAGTGCTGCCATCCTAACAGTGCCATTTGTTGTATCTAACCACCTCTATTTTCTCTTTTTTGTTATTTAACTGGTTCTTCTTGGATCAGTAATCTTCTATAGGTCTTTGTACGAAATCACAGTTTGCTAAATGTGGATAGTAGATGAATCGGGACAGAACAAATTAAGCTACATGGTTAACTATTTTACAGAAGAGTGGTAAAAATTAGATGTATGAATTGACAAACGTTAAATTTGAATACTGAACAAAAATATGTGGTGTAGTTAAAGCTGAAGAAGGTTCAAAAACGTGCTAAAAGTATCCATCACGTCGGTCTAACGACGAAATGAATAGCGGAGTTGGAACATTTGAGGTGCCTAGCACGGACAAAGGCGAAAATTTTTAGCCTAAAAACTCAATTAATATTCAACTGTAAAAGATGGAAGCAAATTAACTGTCATCTGAAGAATCATACAAGTAAATGTACAGTATCAAATGAAAATAATTTCGAACATATTAATTATTATGCAATTTTCAGTTAATTCGTTTCTATGGCACTCTGCTGCGTCTTGTGGTTAGGGGAACGTAATATTTGGTAAACTTTATATATTTATAGACACTAGTGATCAATGTGAGAATATCATTCATGTCGTCCTTACTTTTGTTGTAAGTGATAATTGCTATACAAAGCTATAAAATTAATAACACATTTTTTTTCAGTCAGCTATATGTAGCCCTAATTTTCTTTCTTTGTTTTTTGATACATTCATCTCTGCATGTATGCTGTAACCAAAAATATCCATTTGTCTGCGCTGCTTATTTTAAATGTTTTCAATTGGAATTTTCGCAGTTAATATGTTCGAAACTATTTTCATTTGATACTGTACATTTACTTGTATGATTCTTCAGATGCCAGAAGAAGGTATAACATCGCATTATTTCCTGTTTGAGACATGCTGAATTTTGTAAAGCTGTCTCAGGTATGAATAAATAATTAAGAATGAAGTGTAACATACATTCAGCAAGGCTAGTTTGAGACGGAGCATCAACTCAATTAAACAATAATGCCGGAGGAAATCGTAATTGTCTATTAAGAGTATTTTAAGCTAACTAGAGGAAACTTAAAGCGGCTTTGATGGAGGGGAATTCTAACTGCGCTCAAAAAATGGCTCTGAGCACTATGGGACTCAACTGCTGTGGTCATAAGTCCCCTAGAACTTAGAACTACTTAAACCTAACTAACCTAAGGACATCACACACATCCATGCCCGAGGCAGGATTCGAACCTGCGACTGTAGCGGTCGTGCGGTTCCAGACTGTAGCGCCTTTAACCGCTCGGGCACTCCGGCCGGCCTCTAACTGCGCTCATGTCAAATACATGTTCAATACCTAAACAACTTGATCACCTTTCTCAGTAAATTTATAGCATTAGAAGTCAAGATGGCTTGATATGAAATAGTTTATTTCATGACCAGTTTCGACAGTAACTAGCTGTCATCCTCTTAGTCTCACATCTACAATGTACGAATAAAATAACGTTAATGTAGTAATCTGCAACAATTATACACAAGTAATCGTATTATCTGTATAATAAAAATTATATACATCCGAGAAATATAATTATGTATCAGTCTCGTCGACACACTGAGAATACGCTTCAGTTACAATAACACAGCTCCACACTGGTTTGTCAAATTTATAAAACTTGCTAAATAAAATCTCCATAGCATAGAAGCAGAAACTGGTACATCAGTAAAGATGATGGGTCGACGACGGCTCAGGAAGACTTAACCGATGCGCTTTAAAGCCCATGTTAAATGGTTTCAAGTTTTATATGTTTCACAAACCAGTGTGGAGCTGTATTATTGTAACTGGAGCATGTCCTCAGTATGTCGACGAGATTTATGTGTAATTATATTTATGGGAGATTTTAGAATCTCAGAATGACAGCTAGTTATTGTCAAACCTGGTCACGAAATAAACTTTTTGACACCATTGTGATCTCGGCTTGTAATATTATAAATTACAGATTAGATCGCCCCAACAACATGTGTAAATTATATGTTTCAATAATGCATGGAGGATACTGGCGCTGGTGGACGGGTGGAGGGGTTAGTGTTTGTGTGTATCTATTTATAGGCTACTTATAAGGTACTTGGGCGGGAAGAGTCCCAAGCTGACGAAAATTAGTGTGAAATTCCCTTCTATCTAAACCTACCACTTCAACATGTCCGTCACCGACGTTGGAAGCGCAGCCACTTGTAGAACGTTACTGCGTAATCTGATGACCTAAGCTTCTGTGTTGCCTCCTGTATATGTTCGTAGTCCTCACCGATTATTGTTAAATGAATAAAACCCAGTTTGTCAGAAAAAGGCAAAATACGTTGTCATTTTGTCTGAAGAATCGTCTTAGAGTTTGCTTGATGTAACGCGCGTAAGGAAGGAAATTTAAGGCTTCACGTCCCGTTGATGACAGAGCTCAATCTCGGCCAGGGAAAGGACAGGGAAGGAAATCGGCAGGGTTATTTTTAAAGGAACCATCCCGAAATTTGTCTTATGGGATTTAGGAAAATAGCAGAAAAGCTAAATCAAGATGACGGTCCCTGTATTTGAACAGCCGTCCACCCTAATACACATATAGTCTCCATTGCGGCACCTCTCTTGATGTGACTTACGCAGTCAAATGGGGGCTCTGAGCACAATGGGAGTTAACTTCTGAGGTCATCAGTCTCCTAGAACTTAGAACTACTTAAACCTAACCAACCTAAGGACATCACACACATCCATGCCCGAGGCAGGATTCGAACCTGAGACCGTAGCGGTCGCGCGGTTACAGACTGAAGCGCTTGGAACCGCTCGGCCACACCGGCCGGTAATTACGCAGTCCGTATAAAACCTACGCAATAGTACTTCTCCCCCGTGCGTTCAGGTCCTTAACCGTTGGATCTTTCGTAAGATACTACTTTTCATACCCTGTCCTATTTTGCAACACAAATACCCATTTTCTCCGAGCATCGGTATCCGTCCCGACGTATTTATTTTTGGAGTGCCTAAATTTCAATGACTTGTACTCTTGGCTACTGTGGAATGTTATGTCCCATCTACATGTCAAAAAAAGGGTGTACACAGTAACACCTTTCATACACTGGTATGCCAAACTTAAAGACGAAAGCACCTTTCGCATGATGCATCACTGTACCTCGATGAAACTTTGACCATACAGAGAAAGAAGTGGTACAGCAAAGTGCAGAAGGTAATTGAAAGACGTACGCAATGAGACGAACGGAAATGACGTTCTATAGAGTCTTAATAATTATCTTCGCATACCATAACATCTTTATTGGACATACTTTCCCGAGCTACACGTCTTTACATGTGCTTGTAGTTGGAAGTGATACGGTTCAAAAGCAGTTGAAAAACGTACATTTTCCAACATACTTCCTCTCTCCGTTTTCACGTTGTCAAAACACATTTCTTGGCGAAGATGGCCCTTTTTCTTTTGAAAACCAGCCATCTTCCCATGTGTTCCTGTTATATCAGTTGTGCTGGTGACTTACGTAGTATTTATTAGTTACTGTTTTAGTCATTTTTGTGGTGTCACCGCCAGACACCACACTTGCTAGGTGGTAGCCTTTAAATCGGCCGCGGTCCGTTAGTATACGTCGGACCCGCGTGTCGCCACTATCAGTGATTGCAGACCGAGCGCCGCCACACGGCAGGTCTAGAGAGACTTCCTAGCACTCGCCCCAGTTGGACAACCGACTTTGCTAGCGATGGTTCACTGACAAAACACGCTCTCATTTGCCGAGACGATAGTTAGCATAGCCTGCAGCTACGTGATTTGCTACGACCTAGCAAGGCGCCATTACCAGTTACTATTGATATTGAATCATGTACCGTCAGGAGCGACGCTCATCATTAATGGATTAAAGTTAAGTATCCCACCAGCTACGTCCGTTTTTCTAAATTCTAATTTCCTTGTCCTGTTCCAGACCTCACGCCAGCCTGCGTGAGCTGAAACACGTGCCTTTCGGCTTCCTCTAGTAACACGGTGTCGGCTCTCCTGCCAACCACAACAATTTTGTGTCAGTCGATAAGAAGCATCCTTTTGTATCCCCGCCTTTACAGCTAACCAAGTCGCCTCCTTCGTGAAATGCCACCAGTTTTCACGCACTGCCAATTCGTTCCTGGCGTCTCGTCCGTAGAAACAAGCCGACGAATGGTATCAAGTGAATTATATGCAAAACGGTCCAGTCGCTCCAGTGGCCTAATCTCCGTTTGTGCACACTTGCCCTTTCGTGCTGGTGTGTGACAGCTGTGTCGTAAGCGTATGTCTGGAGTGTAGCTGACTGTCGTGAATATGTGCTTGATGTGGTATCAAGTCTGCGTATTATGATGATAAGGGAACGGGTGGCTGAAACCCCGTGCCGGCTTATACCCATACTCTTCTCGAATAGCACACAGCGGCCTGCCGAGCATGACGCCCCCGATCCGAGAGAGAAATCGCCATCAACAGTGTCACGTGTCGTTTCTCCATGAGGCACTGTTACTGGAGCAGATCCTAGTGTTCAGCAATTTTACGTCTCAGTCTCGCCATCCCTTGTCGGCCAGATACTGGTGGTATGTCCAGCACTAACGAAAAGCCGTGCATTAGCGATTTCGACTAAGCAAGCGGGTTTCGCGTATCAAATTGATATTTGATTTACGTTACTACACCACGTATATCGAAAATAGCGATGAAATTTCTGTGTGAGATCGAATAATGTAGACCATGCCATCTTGCGGAACAAATTTCAACTGGTTTCTTCAGCTTTTATCATTATCGTAGCCGGCCGCGGTGGTCTAGCGGTTCTAGGCGCTGAGTCCGGAACCGCGCGACTGCTACGGTCGCAGGTTCGAATCCTGCCTCGGGCATGGATGTGTGTGTTGTCCTTAGGTTAGTTAGGTTTAAGTAGTTCTAAGTTCTAGGGGACTGATGACCACAGATGTTAAGTCCCATAGTGCTCAGCCATTTGAACCATTTTTCATTATCGGAAATAGCAATCTTCGCCCAAACAGTGAAGCGTCCCGTATATCATCGCTTACTACTAACAACTAACTTATACACTATGTGATCAAAAGTATCCGGACACCTGGCTGAAAATGACTTACAAGTTCGTGGCGCCCTCCATCCGAATTCAATATGGTGTTGGCCCACCCTTAGCCTTGATGACAGCTTCCACTGTCGCAGGCATGCGTCGGGTGCTTGGGGAATGGCAGCCCATTCCTCACAGAGTGCTGCACTGAGGAGAGGTATCGATGTCGGTCGGTGAAGCCTGGCACGAAGTCGGAGTTCCAAAACATCCCAAAGGTGTTCTATAGGATTCAGGTCAGGACTCTGTGCAGCCCAGTCCATTACGGGGATTTTATTGTCATGTAACCACTCCACCACAGGCAGTGCATTATGAACAGGTCCTCGATCGTGTTGAAAGATGCAATCGCCATCCCTAAATTTCTCTTCAACAGTTGGAAGCAAGAAGGTGCTTAAAAAATCTATGTGGGCCTGTGCTGTGATAGTGCCATGCAAAACAACAAGAGCTGCAAGCCCCCCTCCATGAAAAACACGACCACGCCATAACACCACCGCCTCCGAATTTTACTGTTGGCACTACATGCGCTGACAGATGACGTTCACCGGGCATTCGCCATACCCACACCCTGCCATCGGATCGCCAATTTGTGTACCGTGATTCGTCACTTCACACAACGTTTTTATACTGTTCAGTCGTCCAACGTTTACGCTCCTTACACCAAGCGAGGCGTCGTTTGTCACTTACCGGCGTGATGTGTGGCTTATGAGCAGCCGCTCGACCTTGAAATCTAAGTTTTCTCACCTCCTGCGTGACATAGTACTTGCAGTGGATCGTGATGCAGTTTGGAATTCCTGTGTGATGGTCTCGATAGATGTCTGCCTACTACAGATGACGACCCTCTTCAACTGTCGGCGGTCTCTGTCAGTCAACAGACGAAGTCAGCCTGTATGCTTTTATGCTGTACGTTTCCTTTCACGTTTCCAATTCACTATAAAATTGGAAACAGTGGACCTAGGGATGTTTAGGAGTGTGGAAATCTCGCGTACAGACGTATGACACAAGTGACACCCAGTCACCTGAACATGTTCGAAGTCCGTGAGTTCCGCAGAGCGCCCCATTCTGCTCTCTCACGATGTCTAATGACTACTGGGATGGCTAATATGCATTACCTGGCAGTAGGTAGCTGCACAGTGCACCTAATATGAAAAAGGTATGTTTTTTGGGGAGTTTGGATATTCTGATCACATAGTGTATGTGAAACAGCGGGTGTTATTGTAACCACATTTAACAGAATTACAAGGCACACAATCTCATGTCCCATAGCTTATTTTAACAAGGCTTACTACACAGAATTTCTTGCTTACTTACACAAACCGTTACGCTTGCTTCTTCAAGACAACTTAATATTTTCTTCTTCTGATATTCAGTATACGCAGTCATAACGTCTGTTCAAAACTGACAGTCAGTGTTACAAATCTAGGATAATTTTGTCTTTAATGCCGTACGTCTAAAACTGCCAGTGCTTATAACGGCTTTTATTTTATTCGAAGCTGGTTTGCTTCAACTCTCCCAGGGACAAAAGTAAGCGTGTTGCTACGTACGTCTTAATTTAAAGTAATTAGATAATTACCATGCCAATTTCGCCACCTCGGTGAAACAGTAAGGTTCGTATCCGATTATTAAGGTCCCTTTTTCCAGCATACGTTTCCGAGATTTTGGAATCATCTCAGTATTCCATGTATTACCATTCGGACTTTGCTCCTAATATCGTAAAGCTGTTCCATAACTATCGTTTTTGTGGAAGTTACGGCCGACCGAACCTTCCTCGTACATTGCTGCTTCGATTTGCTCACTTTTGTAACGTGGATAATATCGTATTACGTATCATCACTACGGAGATATGATTTTCTAATATTTACTAAAAGGAATAAAAACTATGCATTATATGGTTTTCCGATAAAATATTGAATGATAACTGGAGACAATGATTCGCAATACATTTCTGTATGAAACAATTATTTTGATATAGCAGCGAAATTACTTTCTGTTTTTGTGACGAGTTCAAAACTACGTTCGATCATTGAACTCGAACACCAAAATTTGACTTTTAACTTATTCCACATACCCAACACACCGTATACTCTGCAAATAATTAAATAAATCCATTTGCACAGCAACACCGAAGCTGTGATATACCAATTCTCCATCACAAACATTTTCCCGAAGGTACTTCTCCCGGTGAGCAATTTGCCACAAATGGAGTCCATGCAGAATTTCTCGAATGGCTCAAACTTCCGTTACGTTGCAAGAGGGCCGAAAACACGTTTAAACTAAAACGTAGAGAAAATGACAATACAACTTCACCTATCGGAGGCATTACATCATGCGGTGACAAATTCTGTAGATTTTTAAGGAAAATTTAAGTCATAAAAATGGTTAATATACAGTTGAAAAGAGAATATACCGTTAAATTTTCTTTGAAAGTCTGTCAAGCTTCCACCGTTTTCCAGTAACATCTATATTTGTATACATTCTCCGCAAGCCAGCGTATGGTGCATGGTGAAGGCTACCTTGTACCACTACTAGTCAGTGCTCTATGTTTCTGTACGAACCCTAATTTCTCTTATCTTAGCTTTGTGTTCCTTAGGCGAAATGTACGTTGCCGGCAGTTGAATCGCTCTGCCTTCAGCTTGAGATGCCCACTCTCTAAATTTTTTCAGTAGTATTTAGCGAACGGAATGTGTCTTTCCTCCAGGGATTCCCATATGAGTTCACGAAGCATCTGCGTAGTGCTTGCTTGTTGACCGAAAATACCGATAACAAATCTACCTCTTCGCCTCTGAATTACTTCGATTTACTTCGATGTCTTCCTTTGAGCAGACCTGGTGGGGATCCCAAACACTCGAGCAGTACTCAACAATAGGTTGCATTAGTGTTCTATTCGCGATCCCATTTGTAGATGAGCTCGCTTTTCTAAAAGTTTCTCAATAAATCGAAGTCAACATTTCACCGTCAGTTTTACGTGCCTGTGCAATTTCATATCGCTCTGCAACGTTACGCCTGCATACTTAATCGAAGTTTCTGTGTCAAGCGGGATTGTTTTTCAGACTCGTCTGCATTAACGTACATTTTTCCAACATTGAGAGCAATGTGCAATTTATCACACCAACTAGGCAAGAGAATGGTTTTTCGAGCAGCTAAAACTTATCGATGATTTTATTTATGGTATCAGTTACATTCATTTTTGGAACAGAGTGTTCCTTCAGATGCACAGTATGCTTCGCAGAATTGTAATTTTGCCATAAAAGGAAGCTATTGTCTTTAGAAATTTAGTTTCCGACATGTGTTTTCAGTGATGCTTGCGAAACAGATTTAACAATGGCAGTGCAGAACGTGCAGATTCATAGTACACTGTCGAGAGTAAACATTAATATGCACCTTTATCACTGAAATTCCTAGTAACTAAAACTAGTATAAATATTGACATGCATAGCAGATATACGAGGGTTGTCCACAAAGTAAGTTCTGTTTCTATTTCTATCCGGGGCAGCGCTACGATCGCAGTTCCAAGCATGCGCAGCAGTTACTCTGACTCAAGGAGAAGATATGTACGCCATTTTCAGATCGCTGCTGCCGACGTGTGCTTTGTAGTGCTTCTTTATAATGTCAGCCGTAATTGAAAATGCCTCCGCGTGTGAAATCAGATCTGTGATTCGTTTTCTAAATGCTAAGAAAGTTAAACCAAAGGAAATTCATCGGCAAATCTGCGAGGTTTACTGAGAAAATGCTATGAGTGATTCAATGGTTAGAAGATTGGTCAGACTGTTCAATGAAGGACGTGATCAAGTACACGATGAAGAACGAAGTGGTTACTGATGAACTGTTTCACACAATTGAAGAAACCGTAAGTTTACACTTAGTGCCCTTGCTATGGAATTTCCGCAAATCTCACGATCACTAATTCATGAAATTCTTACTGAAAAACTGATATTTCGAAAACTTTGCTGACGTTGGGTACCCAAAATTTTTACTGAACAACACAAAAAACAATGTATGGGCAGTGCACTTCATTTTTTGGCGCGCTACAATGAAGAAGGCGATGGTTTTCTTTCTCGGATAGTCACAGGAGATGAAACTTGGGTATTGTGCGACACCCCTGAAACAAAACGGCGCCGCGCGGGGTTAGCCGAGCGGTCTCAGGCGCTGCAGTCGTTGACTGTGCGGCTGGTCCCGGCGGAGGTTCGAGTCTTTCCTCTGGCATGGGTGTGTCTGTTTCTCCTTAGGATAATTTAGGTTAAGTAGTGTGTAAGCTTAGGGACTGATGACCTTAGCATTTAAGTCCCATATGATTTCACACACATTTTAACAAACAAAACGGCAGTCAATGGAATGGAGGCACACTTCATCCCCAACGAAGGTTAAGCCTAAGCAAATCTTGACACCTCTAAAAGTCATGTGCGCCGTTTTTTGGGACAGAAAAGGCATTTTGCTGATTGATTTCTTACCACGAGGCCAAACAATCAATGCACATGGTTACTGCGAGACCATTAAGAAATTGCACCGCGCAATACAGAACAAGCGCCGAGGATTACTGTGAAAAGGTGTTTTTCTCCACGATAATGCCAAACCTCACACGGCGAACATGACCAAACAACTCTTACAGGAATTTCTCTGGAACGCGTTTGATCATCCTCTGTACAGCCCGGACCTCGCTCCTAGCGACTTTAATCTATTCTTATACCTAAAATCTGTCCTTGGTGGTCAACACTTCAACGAGGATGACGAACCGATGGAACATGTTACCACATGGTTGAATACACAGGCGGCAACCTTCTGTGGAAAAGGCATACAAAAACTTGTTCCACGCTATGACAAGTGCTGCCTACAAAATTTAGGAAGCTATGTAGAAAAGTACTTTAACAGTTGTAGATTTTTGAACAATAAATATTTTTTTTGTATCCGTACACTTTTGTTTTATATAAGCAAACGGTACTTTGTGGACATAACTCGTATTCACCGGAAGTGGTGTACAAATGGTATAGATGGCAGTCACAGAACATTATCATTTTCATCATTGCCATGTCACTCATTTAAGACACGCTGTTGGATAAAAAATATCTCTAAACTTTTCCGTGGGTTTCGAAAAAGAACGTAGGAAGATTAGGATTTAACGTTCCGTCCACAACGAGGTCATTAGAGATGGAGCACAAGCTCTAATTCGTTAAGGAACCATCCAGCAATTTGCCTGGAGCGATTCTGTGAAATCACGGAAAATATAAATCTGGATTTGAACCATCGTCCTCCGGAATGCGAGTGCCCCTCGTTACGATCATCAGCTACGGGGAACCACCCTGCATCTACACATTTGCTAGTTTCATCTGTTTACCCGTAACGAGTCTCCGTCTCGATCTTTCCTTATGTTCTGGAACTGAACAAAGAACTTCTGTGACCCATCTTCCATACATTAACTTAGTTACTATGGCCAAACACTTCTAATTTTTTCATTAGTCATTAGTTCATCTCAGTGTTTTCCCTGATACATTGCTTGTTTTCGTAGTCATTCCCTACATATAGCCATTGTTCGATCAGAAACCTTTAGTCACTGAATTGTTCTCAAATCAAAACTACACGTCTCACTGACGTGTCAAAACTGGCTATACATACTCATTGTAAACGATTGTTTTCAACCATATTGGAAGCTTGGTTTTGAAAATTCCATTAGTTTAGATCACACAACACAATTTTTAGTCTTGTGTCGATTTCCATCGGTCATTGCCTTCAGTTACCCTAAATACAGAGATTAACGAACTCGTTCTATAATTTCGTTGTTAATTTGTTGATTGTATAGTATTTGACACTCGTTGTAATTAATTTGCACTCATATTTCTAAATTTCATCTATTAAAAGCTTCTATTCGTTGTTCTGGTTTACCCGCACAAGACGCAAATAGTACAGTGCATGTCATCAACAAATTGAAGGTGGTTCAGATGTGTTGTCTAAACACGTATTCCTCCCTCGTTTTCACAGGAAATTCCTTGGTTTCAGTTTACTGCTGATTAATGTTGGGTGGTATTCCGGACGCCGGACGCTGTCGCTGAGCAGTTCTCGGCGCTTCAGTCCGTAACCGCGCTGCTGCTATGGTCGCAGGTTCGAATCCTGCCTCGGGTATGGATGTGTATGATGTCCTTAGGTTAGTTAGGTTTAAGGAGTTCTAAGTCTAGAGGACTGATGACTTCAGATGTTAAGTCCCATAGTGCTTAGAGCCATATGAACGTTAGTTTGCTCCTATAAACAACTTCTTGTATTACCATTGACACAATGGTGACCTAATAACCCGTTTAAATAGTGGAGCAGAATAACGCAATATTGATTTAAATGAAACAAAATAGGAAACTAAGATTTAAATCCCAGTCGACGACAGAGTCATTAGAGTTGACTCCGATACTACAAAGGAGGGGAAGGAAATGTGCTGCGTTCTTTCGAAAGGGACCATTAGAGGCATTAGAGGTGACGCTCTAATTAATTCAGAGAAACCCCAGAAAACCCAAATGTCCATAGCTTGACTGGTTTTTGAAATCTGCTCCTCCCAAATACAGATCCAGGGCCTTCACCGCTGAGCTAACTTGCTAGATATCAACATTGCATTTCTCGTAAAGGATCTGGCAGCTGCAAAACATCCAGTGCGGAAGTAAACCAAGGGAAATTAAAATTAAATGAGCATGCTGAATTAAGAAACTGGCATCGTTACAGACTGGACAAAGGCCTCTCGTACTTTTAAATTATTCGATTATTTGACAAAGTACCTGTAGAATAAGTAAAATAGGGAATAGAAATTTTTCCTAAGGGGACGTTTGCATACCTGTTCATTCAGACAGTTCAACGCATACATAACTCAGCGATTTAAAAAGTTAGCAGAAAAAAATTAAGGTGGAATTTACCGAGCATACACTGACGGAAAAAATCGTACCACAAAAAAATAATTAATGTAGAGTAATGAAATTTCTGGAATACATTTATCTAGGTAATATATTTTAGTGATTAATGTTGCAATATCGCGGATCAATGTAAGCGTGAGATGAGCCATTGCAAATGCGAAATGTTGGTACGTTAGTAAGCGTTGTAGCTGCCAGAACGTTGAGTGCAAGCATACAGACGTACGTGCATTGTGTTGTACAGGTGTTGGGTGTCAGTTTGTGGGATGGAGTTCCATGCCTGTTGCACTTAGTCAATATAGGGACGGTTAATGCTGCTTGTGGATGGCGCTGGAGTTGTCGTCCGATGATGTCCCACATGTACTGGACTGGAGACAGAGCTGGTGATCGAGCAGGCCAAGGCAACATGTCGACACTCTGTAGAGAATGTTGGGTTACAACAGCCGTATGTCGACGAGCCTTATCCTGTTGGACAATACCATCTGGAATGCCGTTCATATGGCAGCACGACAGGTCGAATCACCAGACTGACGTACAAATTTGTACTCGAAGTGCGCAGAATTACGGTGAGAGTGCTCCTGTTGTACGAAATCGCACACCAGACCATAACTCCAGGTGTACGTCTTGTTTGTCTAGCCGGCAGACAGGTTGGATGAAGGCTCTCAGCTGGGCTCCTCCTCACCAACACACAGCCATCACTGGCACAGAGGCAGATCCAGCTTTCATCAGAAAACACAACACACCTCCACCCAGCCTTCTAACTAGCTCTAGCTTGGCACTACTGAAGTCGCAAATGGCTTTGGCTTGGTGTCAGTGGAATGAACGCTACAGGACGTCTGGTTAGAAGCTGTCCTTGAAGTAACCGATTTATAACAGTTATTTGTATCGCTGGGATGCCAACTGTTGCTGAAATTGCTGCTACAGACGCAGTACGATGCGAAAAGCACTATAGTCCTCCCTCTCGGTAGTGACAAGGGCCGTCCGCAGCCTGTTCTTCTTGCGACCGTACATTGTCGGGACCACCGCTGGCAGTAATCACGTACAGTGGCTAGATCCCTGCCAAGTCTTTTTGCAGTATCGCAGAAGGAACATCCAGATTTTCATACCCCTATTACACGACATAGTTCAAACTAAAGTAAGGTGTTGACATCGGCGTGTTTCTCACCTTAAGGGTAGTTTTGATTATCATCAACTCACCTCGTCCAACCCCAAAGTTAATGAACGCTCACGACGGTTACAGCGTGTATTTAAAGAGATCTTGATTTGTATCCCCATAGAGGTGCTACTAGCACTACTCCCATGCGACTGGCTGAAATATGAACAGACATCATCTTTCAGATGTAGAAATACGTCGACCAACTTTCTGTTATGTCGCACACCTACTTCTTGGTGTTGCGATTTGTTTTCCGATGGTATATTTATATTTCCAACAGTCACAACATGCAGGAGGGAAAAGGCAGTTTGTGCACAGCGGCGAAATACCGGTGCAAGAGATACTACACATTATCTATGACAATGGAAGTATTGAAGTAGCAGGCATGAAAGCAAAATACACAGTTACATCCATATGAAATATCGCCACACACTGCCGCTGTTTGAAGAATATCTGTTTAAAGAAGCACAAAGGAAAGAACCACCAGTTGATGTGGCTCATATCAACTCTCATCCTCGACACTTTGGCATTCCTTCTGTAGAACGTCGTCACAGATACTTACAGTTCCGCTCACGGTGTTACACATGCGCTGTGACGAAGGGGGTTTACAACTCGCCAACGTGAAAACCGTAGCACAGAATGTAACAACTGTACAATGGATTACAACAATAGAAAGTAGCGACATTTAAACCGAAGATTACTGGACGAACTGGAAGATAAAATGCGCAGATGCTGACAAGTCGGAAAGCAGACTGGGCAAATTATCACAGAGGCACGTGTGGATTGTCGAAAGATTACCGGAAAAATTGAATCGTTATCTTAAATTTGGCATATACGAAATGCCAAAAAGTAAACTACGAGAAGTAACAGGCGATCTCACTAAAGTTTACTGTTTGCAGCTTGGAAGGCACTACACAATAACACCTATTGGTCTGTGATATACCAGAAATTTGGCAGTGGGCCAGAGAGAAACAAGCAGTTATCTTTGTCAGCCATATAAAGCTCAAACGATATTGTTTCCAGAACATCCAAAAATGGCTCTGAACACTGTGGGACTTAACATCTGAGTTCATCAGTCCCCTAGAACTTAGAACTGCTTAAACCTAACTAACCTAAGGACATCACACACATCCATGCCCGAAGCAGGATTCGAACCTGCGACCGTAGCAGTAGCGCGGTTCCGGACTGAAGCGCCTAGAAGCGCTCGGCCACCGCGGCCGGCCCAGAACATTCCATTCATCCCGTAGTGAAATTTTTTTTCAGTTTTGCCTACTTACAGACTAATAATACTGTTGTCCTTGTGGTCTTCTGTTGGAAGAAAATTTTGATGCGGCCGTTGATTTAATCTGTCACACGCAACTTCACTATAATACGAAAATTAGTTTGATGCTGCTGTTCATGGTAATCCATCACCTGCCAGTTTCTTCATTATGCATAGCTATTGCAATATTCATTCACCTGAACCTGCTTGTTATTGTCAAGCTTTGGTCTTCTCATCAATTTTTATCCGCCAAACTTTCTTCCATTACCAAACCTGCTATTAATTGATAGCTCAAGATATGTGCTATCAACAGGTCTAGTCTACTAGTACTATAAAGTTATTTCCTCCTCGATATGGCTCATTATCTCTTCATTCTTCTTCTTCGGCCTGCGTTTACCCCGTCCATTATGGAGTCCACTAGGCACTGCAAGGTCCAGGTTTCGGCGGACCTGCTGAGTAACACAGTGGTCGCTGCTCACGCCAGCTGTACCCATCGGATAGCCTGGCACCTCGCAGGTGTCATCAGGCACGGTGGTCAATCGACAAAGCAACTAAGCCACGCCACTCTAGTGGCAAACGCGTCGATAAAGGATCGCTGTATGCGAGAACTAAATGTTACCGAGCCATCCCTCGGAGACAAAGAAACCTCCCGTTGTCAATGGACACAGTGCAATCCTGAAAATACATTATAAGCTTAGATTTGCTTACAAAAACTCTCGGCAGTCGCCACCGTGTAACATGATACTCACCACTATGTAGTCACTAGATTACATTTTTTTAAAATTTATTTAGTTTGGTGTTTTTTTTTTTGCGACGAAATTAGGGCATTACACCTTTGCTAGTTTAAGAAACACTTGTTGACATTGCCACATTAATTATCATGTTGTTAAAGTTGTTAAAGTAGTCGCTAGGTAGAGTTCTCATGTATTTTCTTTGTATTCAACACTGATGTCTGTAATGAAACTCACTATTTTATTTAAGTAACTGAATCGAGACATCACCATGTGGACAGTCTGGAACCACGCGACCGCTACGGTCGCAGGTTCGAATCCTGCCTCGGGCATGGATGTGTGTGATGTCCTTAGGTTAGTTAGGTTTAAGTAGTTCTAAGTTCTAGGGGACTGATGCCCTCAGAAGTTAAGTCCCATAGTGCTCAGAGCCATTTGAACCATCACCATGTGGGAAAACAATGTTTTTCGTTCTCATAAACAGAAGTAGTTGTTTTTAGGGTAAAACTGGTACCCGTATAGGATCGCTTTGTTGTTCGTCTGTCTGTCTATGCGACTGTTCCGAGGCCTATTTCTCAGGAACGAGTAGACGTAACAAGCTCAAATTTGTCATTTACTAAGGTCTACGGTTCCTTGGCGGTGTAAAACCTTTAATCTTTCTTCTTCTTCTTTCGCTTACGCCATAGTCCCGCAGCGATAGCAGGGTCGGCATGGTTACAATGGATATGGCAATGTTAGTGTTAGGGACGGCCGGATGCCCTTCCTGCCGCCACCCCGTACTCCCCAGGACGGAATCAGTGTACCCCAACTGTCTGCGTCTAGCGCAAATCGTGAAGTAGTGCGGACGTGTTTCAAATGTCTGCGACGCCTGTAACTGAGACGGAACGTGGGGACCAGCCCAGTATTCATCTAGCGGGATGTGGAAAACCGCCTAAAAACGACTTCCAGGCTGGCCGGCACACCGGCCCTCGTCATTAATCCGCTGGGCGGATTCGATCCAGGGCCGTCGCGCCTACGCGAGTCCAGGAAGCGGCGGGTTAGCGCGCTCGCCTACCCTGGCGGGTGGTGTGACACCTTTAATCTTCTAAATCAATGCAGTCAAAACTTACGTCCATTTACGTCACATGTCTGATACGCTCAAACGCACTCGTCAACGCCTGTAGGGTACTTCCCGTTGATCTAGAATCATTAAATTTGCCAAGAAGCAAAGAAATTGTCACTTTGTTTTTTATCTGTCTGTCTGCAGGCAAGACCCCTTTTTCCCAAAAACAGGCAGACGCATCAAGTATGTCACATACTAAGGTCTACAGTCCCTCGGCGGTGTAAGAAATATAAGCTTCTAAATCAATGATATTAAAAGATACGGTCATTTATGTTACGTATTTTGATATTTGCAAACTCATTCAACAAAACACTTAAGGTACTTCCCGTTGACACAGCAGTATGAAATTTCGCAAGAAGCAAGGTTTCACAGTGTAAGTAAAGGAAAAATTCCAAAATTGTTTAAGTGTAATTATAACACATAAAAATATCTTTTTGCAGTTAGATCTTACAATGCATCCATCATCAATAAATGCATAATTAAAAAAAAGTATTATTGGAAGCAAACAGAAAACGTAAGTTGCAGCCAAGTTTTAGTACGTAAATAAAAATATTTTATTAAATCTTATCTCTCTACAGATATTAACAGAAGTCCCTTGCTCGCTTCTTTTTGTATGTTCGTTCTAGTCGCAGTAGCTACCGTAGATATTTTGATACGCGCTTGGAATTTCCAGAACCGATATTTTACTAGTATCGATATTGATAACAGGCAAATATCGTCAAGATTCTCGATTGCCGGTATAGCTGAAGTATGCATAGGAGGGTCTATAAAACTGTAGACACTCTTTGATAGTTAATATCTTTGGATAAAAATGACATATCGTTGCAATTTTACGTGGCAGCGTAGTCCATTGTTTTCTCAACAGATCTTGGCACGCGTTTTCCAGCAGATGACGGAACAGCAATGAATCTACTAAGATTGTCAGCTGAACAACGCAAGACCGTATTGAAGTGGTGCTGAAAGTACGAAAACATGGTGGAGGTACAACGGCAACGGCGCTATGTGTACCGAAGTCAGCCTCCAATACGTATAACAATGTATCGTGTTCCGGATAAGTTTCAAAAAAATGGTTCAAATGGCTCTGAGCACTATGGGACTTAACATCTATGGTCATCAGTCTCTAGAACTTAGAACTACTTAAACCTAACTAACCTAATGACATCACACAACACCCAGTCATCACGAGGCAGAGAAAATCCCTGACCCCGCCGGGAATCGAACCCGGGAACCCGGGCGTGGGAAGCGAGAACGCTACCGCACGACCACGAGCTGCGGACGATAAGTTTCAAGCCGACAGTACTGTTCAGGATGTGCATAAGGAAAGGTCTGGCTGACCAAAAACATCAACAAGTCCAGCTTCCAGCGCTGCTGTGTTGCAACGTTTTACTGGGTCACCTAAAAAATCTGTGAAGCAGGATGCACGTGAAAGCATGGTAAGCCCATCAATCGTACGACAAATCCTGAAGGCTCCAAAGAGGAAAGTGTGCATTTCTAGATCGCTGAGCCCTGTGAACGAGATCGATCCGGATCGAAGGATGGAGTACTGCGAGTGGTTTGAACCCATGCTTCACGAGTATGGATGGTTTGCAGGGATGGTTATCTGGTCCGACGAGGCACAATTCAAAATGAATCAAAATCCTCACATTCGCGTTGGCAAACATGTTCATGTGTTATGGTCTGTCATCGCGCGCTTTTATTGGACTGTATTCTTCGAAATTACCATAACTGGTGAGGTGTAACTTCACATGGTGCAACCATCGATCTTGCCTACCGCCCGAGAGGTGTTTGGAAATGAAAGATTTTACCTATAACAAGACGGCGCTCCGCCTCAGTCACAGAGATGTCAGGGCGTACTTGGATGAAAACCTACCTGGACGATGTATAGGTCGGAGAGGAGCTGTTGAGTACCCACCAGGGTCTCCACACCTTACGCCTCTTGACTTCTACCTATGGGGGACCTTGAAAAATTAAGTTTATCACCAGGGGCTAGCTATACGGAGCGAACTACGAAAAACTATCGAGGTGGCCTGTGCGGCTATTATTGGCAGCCGTACTTCGGTCAACAGTTCAGCGGCTTCGACATTCCCCTCGTGCAAGAATCGTATCGGTATGCCATTTTCTTCCATTACTGTTGACTATCAACGAGTTTCTACATTTTTCTGAACCCCCTTTATGCAAATCCTTTTCATACTTGTCCAATTGTTTTGCATAACATGCACGCAGATTTCGTTCAATGAAACATGATATTTTGTTTAATAAGTCGATCACAACCATCTTCACTGACGTAATACTCAGTAAATCCTAGTTGCTACAATCCATTTGAATTAAATTCGTGTCCTTTTCAATCAGATTAATGAACGAGCCCATTTTGTTAGCTTAATGAACAATTGTTGCTGTGGTTAAGAACCGTATTGTTGGAAAAGATGTTCTTTATTCCGATAAACAAATGTAGGCTGTTGATGTATCAAGTTCTCATAAATGTGCTTGTTTCGTACATATAAATTTTGTTTGACGAAACAGGAGATTTTGTTTAGTCAATTCAATCAAGACCATGTGTTTTTTTTTTCTTTCTGGACTTGCCCATTCAGCCATCTCAATACTGGAATGTCAATTATAACGTTACGAACGTAAGGACAACACAACATTCAGTCCAAGTGGTAAGAAAACCTCCATTCCAGTTGGGAATCGAGGCTGGACGACTTCGCTTAACAATCCCCCGTACTGCGCAGCTGTAGAGGCGGATTAAGACCATGCTCATTGCAAGAACCATGCACTTACCTAGGCTTAATTAAAAAGAGGAGTGAATTTTGTAATCATCTATGTGGAACACAAATTCCTATTATGAAGTCATCATATTTTCTAACACACAAAATCCATACATGTCTTAAGGTACATGTTGACCCTCATATTATGCATATTAATAAAGAATCAGTCAGGCTGTATTATGTTTTGCCATGACCCTGATGTTGAAGGAAGACTGTTAGGAGTCGTCTTATAGGTTAGGTGATTGCACGACTCGGTTAATTTTTGAGATACCAAGCCAATGTGAGAAATGGGAAGTTTTTTGCTCATTTTCAGGGTAACGCGGCAGCTTCCCACCCTCCTACTAGTTCAGGTGGACCCCGGAACGGTTTCAGGTCTCGCTTGTCAGCAGAGAGCAGTCTGTGAATTGCGTGAACGCAGTCGGCGATTGCCGATGTGCTGGGCAATCAATGCAGTGGCCACCTTGTCACCCCCTCGGGACAATTTCAGCATGGCATTTTTTGTCTCTCTCCGATAACTCAAAGGCCCAGACGCTGCGATGCCACTCGGCTAGCGTGGGAACGTACGTTCGCCCTAAATATTTGATTTTTCCAATGAGATTGCGTCGAGCCACTAAGCACATAGCACACACATGCTTACCAGTCGTGATTTCTCCAATGAGATTACATTGTAGCACTTAGCACATGGTGGACATTGGCCGACCAATCAGTGTAACACTACCTTAGCCCAGTGACAAACTCGTGGTGATAAAATGTACGTCTTGCATACAAAAAGTGCGAAGTTTGCTGTTGTTTCCCAAAGTTTTCGTAAATTTTCTTAAATTTCTACTGCGTCATATTGGCAATAGCTTCGAGTTGTTTCCTCCACGTTGAGTTCTGTAAAAGTTGGAGGTTGGAGAAGATAACGTAATTTTTCGGGTTTTCGGAAATGGACTGTCAGAGGAAATGGAAAATGACTGTCATCTAGGAATGGTTGACAGACTTTGCTGATCTTGAGGAGATGTAAGTTTTCTCAGGCTGCAATAGCGTAATTCATAGTCTGTGCAGCTCGCTCCTCATATGTTTCGGGTACGTGACCTGAGTTGCTGATTTAATTCTAATTTGTACTTTGTTTCTTTACTTGTATCCACGAGCTGCACAGATCAGGATATCGTGGTACTTCATGCTCCAGGCAGTCTCCCTTTCATTTGGTACTTCAACAGTACTAACGTCACTTTTTGTTAACGTAATTCGTAACTGAATTATTCATTATCTTAGATAACTTCCGATTAACCTTTTAGAAACATAAGGGTAAGTAAAATTATATTAAAGCTAGACATGACATTAATTTCAAGATCGATAATGTTTCCTTCAACTTTGCTGGTTAGGCAACCCATTAAAATATAAATATAACCTAGAATACAAACAAGTTGCTCCTTATTGTGTCGGCGTTGTCCTTGCGTACATAGGCCAGATTAGACTGAAGGTTATTTATTATTTCATTCTGTAAAAACAACGACCACGCATTCAGTTCCACCATAATACAGACGAGTACTTTTCAAGCTATCCAGCTGCTTTTCATCAGATAGCAAACGTACGCTTCCAAAGACAGTGTCAGCCTCAATAAAATCTTATGGGTGTACGCCACGTCATGTTACAAAATACTTAAAAATATCCAAATAACCGACTTTTCAGTCGTGTTGCAACTACATTCCGCAGAGCAGAGATAAATTAGCTGGGCAGTGGGTGGTTCAACATATCGCTTCTCTAATGGTGTCACTATACCGCCGACGTGACGTTTATTAGATTTTATTGGACCTAAAATAACACTGGTGCCTATTAGGGGAGAGGGAGGAGATATGTGTGAGACTATTTGTGAGCTACACGCCTTGCTGGCAATTGGTAGCCAACTACGAATATTCATATTAATCTTATTTTAGGGCCAATAAAACCTAGTAAAGTTACGTCTGTGGCCTAGTGACACCGCAAGGAAAGTGATATATTGAAGCACCCTCTCCCCAGCTAATTAGGCTACGTCCTTATGAACGCCGCTGCAAGACGACCGGAAGGCCAGTTTATTTCGGTATTTCAAGTATTTTATACAATGACGCTGCATTACATCCCGAAGTATTTTAATGAGATGCAAATTGTGTCACTCCACATCATTTCGATAGAAAACTTGTAAACTGTATACGGAAAATGTAGTTAATTAATTTGAACAAGAACATAGTCACATAATTTTGGCTTTCCTCCTTACTGTCTGATAGAATTCTTGTGTATACGAGCCAAAGGTTACACAGTATCTGATGCAATAAGGCTGTACCAGGAAATAACTGACATCATAATTTTATCGTTTTGGTGAACTTATTAGGCATGATTGCAGGAAATGTTTTGGAGACGTATATTTCATTTTATAATCTCCTACATTCTATTGCAACATGATATGCTGTATCTGAAACAAAGATAAAGGAAACACTTCTCAATGAAAACATTTTTATTGATTGCTTTATTTATTTATTGCTTATTTAACCTCAGCAGATTAGGTCCTTAAGATCTTTTCTTATATCTGACCAGGAACAATACATACCAAAGATATTTTAAAAAATCACAATAATAATAATAATAATAATAATACACACTAATAATGATATCAGACTAATAATTGACAATAATAATAATAATAATAATAATAATAATAATAATGAAAATAATAATCGACACTAATACTAATAACGATAATAATATTAAAAGGCATTAAGAATGATATAGGTTAGTACAAAACATTTGAATATGTCTTGTATTGTAGAAGCGGAAGGGATAAAAAAAAGAAGAGAAAATTAAAATGACAGTGACAGCGGTTGTTTAGAAAAAAAAAACATAATTTAAATAAAAGACTCTGCCAACACGGAGGAAGGAAAAGTTGCAGGGGAGGGGGAATTGAAGAGAGTGATCTGCAGACTGTTATATGGGAGAGACGGCTGTAGTGATAGTTTACTCTGGTGCTAATTTACGGTTTCCTCTGCATACTCCTAAATACAACACCCAACAGGTGGAGTGAGATGTTAAATTTTTGAGCCAAGCTGTGATACCCGTTCAGATGGCTGGTAAGCGTGCTGCTGATGAAAAACTACAGTCGAAATCCGAACACAGTTCCTGCAGTTTGTTTCCATCTACCAGCAAACTTATTTAATCCTTTGTAGAATCATGAATTCATACTATTCGGTAAATTTGTAGACTAAATGTTTCAGAGAGACTTGTGCAACATTCACGATCTCTAATATACAGGGTTTCGAAAGGGTTCATCCGAATTCACAAGACTACACCAGACAGATACTCGGGGTGAATTTTGCTCATCGAAACTAAAAAAGTATGCAAGGCGCCGGTTGTAAACTGCTGGTTCACGTTAAGGATCTGTCTGGCACTACCAATTCTCGCGCTCCTGTTGCAAACCTGTTTTTTTTTTTTTTTTCACGACAGGAAGAACATGCTGAAAAGGTCATTTTTCAGTAGGATAGAGCACCAGCACACTGGCATCTAAGAGCATTTCTTCAAGAATTAGCCGCCTCAACGATGGGTTAGCTGGAACTGGCGTAAGTATCTCGCACTGTCCCACTCGCCTCCAAGACGGCCTTGCCGCACAGAGTGTGAGCCTTTATGTTGTGAAGCGTAGGAGAGATTTCGTCAGTGTCCCTCCCATCCTAAAAACTTCGGCAGACTTTTGACATCGCATAGCAACAGTAGTGAATGCAGAAGCTTTGGACATGTTCGCAAAAGCTTATGACGACTTTGATTATCAAATGAAAATTTAAACACCTGCAGCCGTCACTTTCCCATTTATTTATGCAACCAGTTTTGGTCTTCCATTACAACGTCTTCAGATCCTATATATGACGGTAGTATCTGTTCCCGAAAGAACAGTTACCGTGGATGACCATGCAGCTTTGCTAGAAATGAAATGATAATTAAATGGGCACCCTAGCTGCAAACAGGCGTTGATGTACTTCATTGGGGACATGTTGAAAATGTGTGCTCCGACCGGGACTCGACCCCCGGATCTCCTGCTTAAATGGCAGACGCTCTATCCATCTGAGCCATCGCGGGCACAGAGGATAGTGCGTCTGCAGGGACTTATCCCTTGCACGTTCCCCGTGAGATCCACATTCCCAACATGTCCACACCACTACATTCGTAGTGCGCCTAATAGATGTTTGCCCATCATACTCATTAGGCGCACTACGAATGTAGTGGTGTGGACATGTTGGGAATGTGGATCTCACGGGGAACGTGCAAGGGATAAGTCCCTGCAGACGCACTATCCTCTGTGCCCGCGATGGCTCAGATGGATAGAGCGTCTGCCATGTAAGCAGGAGATCCCGGGTTCGAGTCCCGGTCGGGGCACACATTTTCAACATGTCCCCAATGAAGTACATCAACGCCTGTTTGCAGCTAGGGTGTCCATTTAATTATCATTTCGTCTTCAGATCACTTGAGCAGCGTAAACTGGGAGGAATCCAATCTCGTCTGCAGCCATAACAGGAGTCAATATTATACAGGGTCATTTCAGCTGCCTCTACCTGTAGGTTTTATGCAGCCCACAATGCCTTCAAATACCATATGCAAAATTTTCATCTTCTCTCGTTCGATATGTGCAAACTATTACCCCTTTAGAAAAAATGACAAGAACCTTTTTGTACGAAATGTAATGTATTTAAATTTTGTACAGAGATATGTTTTCCACGGAGGCCACAGTATTGGAGTTATTCGAGGAAACGCGTTTGAAGGTCACTTTTGACTTTTCTTCTTGAATAATTCGAAAACTATGACCTCTAGTGAAAGCGCATCCCAGTACAAAATTTAACTGCACTAAGATTCTTACAAAAAGGTTCTGTTGACTTCTTCTGTAGCACTAATAATTTGCACATAGGAAGCGAGAGAATATGAAAATCTTGTGCGTGGTATTTGAGGGCTTTGCAGGCTGCGTAAAATCTAGTGGTAGGGGCAGCCGAATTAAGCTGTATAAGTGGTGTCCACAGATCTCTGATGAGCATGACACTATTCCTTTGTTCGTCAACCGACGACTCAGACGCCAGTTGATGAAGGAAGATATAGTGTCATGTACACCAGGGATCTACAGACAGCAGTTACATAATATTGGCTCCTGTTATGACTGCACACGAGACTGGATTTCTCCCAATCTACACTGATCAAGAGGCCTGAACATAGTGTTGAGGAACATCGAAACTGATTGTGTAAATAAATTAAATGCCAAAGTGATTGCTGCAGGTGTTTTTAATTTTCATTTCATATTGAACAGCAGAAGTCCTTACCACCATCCATGACAGAGATAGTCCGCCCCGATAGCTGAGTGGTCAGCGTGACGGATTGCCGTCCTACGGGCACAGGTTCGATTCCCGGCTGGGTAGGAGATTTTCTCCGTTCAGGGACTGGGTGTTGTGCATTCTTCATCATCATCTGGCGCGCAGGTCGCCCAGTGTGGCGTCGATTGTAATAAGACTTGCACCAAAGCGGCCGCACCTGCCCTGCAAGGGGCCTCCCGGCTAATGACGCCAAACGCTCATTTCCATTTCCATGACAGGGATGGACATATAAAGCTTGATTATTGTCTGGACGTTCGTCATGCGTCCAGTCGAGGACACGTTGAACATTTGTGAAAGGTAAATGAAATCTTAGATCTTAAACGTAACTGTAAAAACTACCCCAAAATTGCATGTGTCTGCATAATAAGACAAACTCCGAATAATCGGATGGTTCTTTTACAAATATATGTTTGTAGTCCTACGTGTTTCTGTTTTCAGTCGTGTAGAAAAGACAGTCTTGTGGAACCGGATGACTATTTTTGAAACAAAAGCGAGACGTGTAAGATAGTTTGTGCGCGATAGTAGGAGCGTGTATTCTCCAGTCAAAGAACACTCCGCCGTGTAGTGTACGTGTGCTACGTGTTTGAGGCGGGGTCTGTGATGTGACGCGCGCGCGTCTCTCCACAGCGCAGGTCCGCTGAATGGCCGCTAACGACGTGACAGCGACGCGCTGGCAGCTTCCACAAAGGACCGACAGCGACGCGACATTTTAAAGCGCCCCTCCCTGATGAAGTCGCCTGGCCGACGGCCTGGTGCATGTATTTTCCTAGAGCACCTTGCATGTACAGTGTCCCACATGTAACCGCCTTGTGCACGTGCTCGTATAGTGTGGTGTTATTTCATGTAACGGTCTTTGTGACGATGGAAACATTGATAGAAGTGGACGGTGAACTTCATTGTCAGCACGTACACTGACAAAAAAAAATCGCAACACCAAAAAATAATTAATGTAGAGTAGGCCCGCCTGGTTAGCCGTAGGGTCTAACGCACGGCTTTCCGGATTGGGAAGAAGCGCCTGGTCCGCGGCACGAATCCGCCCGGCGGACTTGTGTCGAGCTCCGGTGAGCCGGCCAGTCTGTGGATGGTTTTTAGGCGGTTTTCCATCTGCCTCGGCGAAAGTGGGCTGGTTCCCTTTATTCTGTCTCAGCTACACTATGTCGGCGATTGCTGCGCAAACAAGTTCTCTACGTACGCGTACACCACCATTACTCTACCACGCAAACATAGGGGTTACACTCGTCTGGTGTGAGACGTTCCCTGGGGGGGGGGGGGGGGGGGTAGTCCACCGGGTGCCGCCGAACCGCACAGTAACCCTGAAAGAGTGGTTCGGTGTGGGGCGGTGGAGGGGTGAAGTGGACTGCGGTAGTCGTCGTGGGGTTGTGGACCACTGCGGCTGCGGCGGGGATAGAGCCTCTCCGTCGTTTCTAGGCCTCAGGTTAATATACAATACAATACAATGTACAGTAATGAAATTTCAGGAATACATTTGTGCAGGTAATATATTTAAGTGCTTAATATTGCAAAATCACAGGTTAATGTAAGAGCGAAATAAGCTAATTGAAATATGAAGTGCTTAATAACTGGTGTAACCGCAAGAATGTTGAATGCAAAACTGCATGTATTGTGTTCTACAGGTGCCGGATGTCAGTTTGCGAGATGGAGTTCCATCCCAGCTGCAATGGATCGGTCAATACAGCGACAGTTAATGCTGGTTGTGGATGATGTCGTCCAGAGATGTCCCATATTTTGTCGATTGGAGACATCTGGTATTCGAGCAGGCAAAAACAACATGTCGATACTCTGTAGAGCACGTTCTATTACAACAGCGGTATGAGGGCGTGCTTTAGTCTCTTGGAAAAAAGACTATGGGTGTCATGTGAGTAACACACCCATCATTTACATTTCCAAGTTTCTGAAGCTGCCCAAGTCGTCTGTTGTTGATGTGACTGCTAAGTCTGGGATTTAGAGTCAGAACGACGCATCTACAAAACGTGTATTTTGAGATAAGGGCAGAAGAAGTTCTACAGCATCGGAAACACTATCATCGTTAACACCTAAGCTCACGACGGCAGCACAACAGGTCGAATCACCGGACTGGCGTACAGATTTGCAGTCGAGGTGAGTGGAATAACGACGAGAGTGCTCCTGGTGTCAGAAATCTCACCCCACACTAGAACTCCAGTCTAGGTCAAGTGTTTCTAGCACGCTAAGAGTTTGGTCTCTGGTTAGTAACTGGCCTCCTTCTAACCAACAGATGGCCGTCACTGGTACCGAGGCAGTACCACCTTTGATACGAAAACACAATAAACCTCCACCCTGGCCTACAGTGAGCTCTGCCCTACGCCATTTATAATGACCTCTAGCTTGACGCCACTGACCGCAAATGGCGATGGCTTGGGATCAGTGGAAAGCTACAGGGCGTCTGGTTCGCAGCTGTCCTTGAAGTAGCCGGTTTATAACAGCTCGTTGTGTGACTGTGGTGCCAACTGCTACTCAAATTGCCGCTGCAGGCGCAGTACGATGCGGCAGTCATACGCCGACCACTATGGTCTTATCTCTCAGTAGTGCCACGTTGCCGTCCGGAGCCTGTTGTCTTTGCGACCCTACATTCTCGCGAGCACCGCTGCCAGTAATCCTGTACATCTACGCCAAGTCTTTCTGGAAGGAACATGCAGCTTCTCGTAGCCCTGTTACATGACCTCGTTCAAACTCAATAAGGTCAGTGGTTTTGTTGACTTACAGGCATTTTTGGGAGTCATCAATACACAGTCCAATATCTCACGACCGTTACACCCTCAGTAGCGCTGCATGTGTGTTTATTTCCGGGTGTACCTTTCTTGAAGGTGTACAGGCTCTGCAAGAGAATAACTGATGCCATTACCTATATTCACGGATTGTATCTGTGGTGTCACCGCCAGACACCACACTTGCTAGGTGGTAGCTTTAAATCGGCCGCGGTCCATTAGTACATGTCGGACCCGCGTGTCGCCACTGTCAGGGATCGCAGACCGAGCGCCACCACAAGGCAGGTCTCGAGATACGGACTAGCACTTGCCCCAGTTGTACGGACGACGTAGCTAGCGATGCACACTGACGAAGCCTCGCTCATTTGCAGAGCAGATAGTTAGAATAGCCTTCAGCTAAGTCAATGGCTACGACCTAGCAAGGCGTCATTAGTAACATTGCATGTATCTAAAGAGTCTCACTTGTATCGCCACAATCTCCAGATGTACCACAAGGATGGATTAAAGTTAAGTATTCCAGCAGCTACGTACTTTTTTTTATAGCATTCATTACGTATCCTGTTTCAGACCTCACGCCATCCTGCTTTAGCTTAGCGGCTTCCTCTCATTGTGTCTAGGCTGTCTTGTCTAGACGCAACAGTATCCGCCGATTCATTTCCGTTTGTTTTATTGGCAGGGCTATCGGTGGTCATTACGAGTCTTTTTGGAAGACACAGTTACAAGAAAAGTGACCACAAACGTTTAACTTTTTTCTTTACGTTTTTATCTTTATCGCCTTTATAAGAGTCTAGTTGAATAAATCTGATAATGACGGCTTTTTTCTTGAAAAGCATCAATGTTAATGATTTTGTATTATGAATGGTGATGGGGCGTATATTTTAACATTCATGGTATTGTTTATTGCGACGGAATTCAGTATTCAGAGGTCTGCATTGACAGACGAAATTCGTAAGTTTCTGGACCGTAAGTTGTGTGTCTAGGTAGTTTATGTTCTCCCTTCCCACGGAGCATATTGCTCTTCCAAATATTATAAATGATACATAGGAGCACTGCCGATGATATACATGGGCAAGTCACATTAATGTGATTCATGTTCGACGTCAACGTGCAAAAACCACACAAAGACGGCAATAGCACCAATAGCAGTGGAAGGTGTATAAAGCATGTCATGTGGGGGGAGGGGGGGAGGGGCGGACGGAGGGACAGAGCGGTCGTACTCGCTGTCATAAAATGGTTCAAATGGCTCTGAGCACTATGGGACTTACCTTCTGAGGTCATCAGTCCCCTAGAACTTAGGAGTACTTAAACCTAACTAACCTAAGGACATCACACACAGCCGTGCCAGAGGCAGGATTCGAACCTACGACCGTAGCAGTCGCGCGGTTCCGGACTGAGCGCCTAGAACCGCGAGACCACCGCGGCCGTCTCGCTGTCATAATGCGGAAACGGAGCGATTTATCTGACATCCAAGATCTGACCAGAGCTTTGGAGCCGTTCTTCCGCAGTAGGGAACGTAACCTGCATACCAAGCTCCGCATCTACCGAACAGTTATCCTGCCTGCCCTCACGTAAGGCTCTGCTGGATGGGCCACACTTAGTGTCACCAGGATGCGGACGTTGCAGCGCCTGCAGATGCAGAACAAGGTGCTCAGGTGGAGCCAGCACGCCCCACCACTCACGAGAATTGTCACTCTCCACGAGGAAGCGGATATCGTCCCCCTAAAGACGACCATACGCAACCACGCGCGGCGGCTCTATGAGAAAGTGGATGCCCTGTGGGACACTGTCCATGGGCTGCGCCACGCTGGGACCACACTTCCACGCCGCTGGCATCGACATCCGGTTCCCCTAACCATCCTAGAGGAATCGGATTCCGACCATGGCTAACGATAGGCCTGGCACACCCACCACGGATGCATCCTTTGGCGGGACTAGCCCCCATTCTACGTCAAATACTTTCCCACCCTACCTGCCCACGTTAGGCTAAATTTTTCTGCCTGACTCATGTAGTACTGTCACCGTCGGAGAGTGGTACGGGACTCTGCCCCACCGCCACACCTCCAAGGCGTATTGCAGTGACGTAGTGTCACCGCCCTGTGGATAAATTTACTGCATCACCAACACAGTTAGACCGCAAAAGACGGGTGACGCTGTATTGTAACATATCACAAAAAAAAAAAGAAATGGATGGTCATTGACTTTCAGGCCATCGGTGAAAGCATTTCCGAAACGGCTAAGTTTATAAACTGTGCGAGGAACCTCTTTAAAGATCATCATGCAAAATGGCAAAATGGTGCTATCCAAAGTGGCGGCGGCAAAACCCTGGTGCATAACGGGTCATAGATAACAGGGATGAACGACGGCTGTCGAGAATTGTACGGGCGAATAGACGTGCAACTGTCGAGCAGCTGACCACCCAGATGAACGAGGGTCTGCCAACAGTGTCTCCTCAATGACTTTCAGCGAACTTTTCCGCGTTTGGGACTCCACAGAAAACGCCTGGTTCATCCACCCATGCTGACTGTTGTTTATCGGCGATAAACGCTGGATTTCGCAACTGGACATCCACTCAGTGGCCACAGTTGTCTCTTCAGATTAATCACATTTCATGCTCCATCGGACAGATGGTGGTTGGCGTGTACGGCCCTGCAACTATCGTCGGAAGGATCCAGGTCAAAGAAGGGAGCGTTATAGTCTGAGGAATGGTTTCGCATCATTCCCTGGATGATCTCGTCATTGTGGAAGGCACAATGGATCAACACAAATATGTATATTTCCTTGGGAACCATATCCGCCCGCACATGCGGTCTGTTTTTGCCTCGGCACGCTGGCATCTACCAGCAGGACAATGCAACGTGTCACGTAGCTCGCAACGTACGCGCGTGGTTCGAGGAGCTCCAGGACGAGTTTTCCGAACTCCGCTGACAACGAAACTCTCCTACTTTGCCCTGAATGTGTCCCAAACTATTTCGATAATACGAGCCTTTGCATAAAATTAATGTGGCTTTTCAAGTCTTCTGGCTATTGTAAAGGGTCAACAATCACTGTGTGTTCTTAACGTGAGGCACTATCGCACGGTATTCAATAAGATGATCTTTGAGGCCAGTACAGCGCTGGCCTTTAAGATTTCTGATTCAGCCGACCCTGTCTTCTGATACGGTGCCATTCCGATCGTCCCATTGGAAGTATGGTATAATACCGTTCCGCTAAAGGACGAAGTTAAGGATACTGTATTCTGAGTCATAAGCCATTCTGTTAGCATACTAGTCCTAGTGTACTAGTCCTAGCATTGGAAGTGGGATATTTAGTCATCAACGAGAAGTAACGCGTCAGATAATCCAACCTCATATAACAAAAACGGCCCTAACCACTATGGGACTCAACATCTGTGGTCATCAGTCCCCTAGACTTAGAACTATTTAAACCTAACTAACCTAAGGACATCACACACATCCATGCCCGAGGCAGGATTTGAACCTGCGACCGTAGCAGCTTTGTGGTTCCGGACTGAAGCGCCTAGAACCGCTCGGCCACAAGGGCCGGCTTCATATAACAGATTCAGCATATCAAGCAGCGCGTTCTGACCAAGCTTTAGGTTTCAACATTAGTGCAAGCTTTAGTATATATGACTTACATGGAAGGTGCTTTTATAAAATATGTTACTGTACACTTTTGGGTTGAGACACTATTTCCCTGTCAGCATTTTATCCATTTTTAAGCTTCTTTAAATATTTGTCTTAGATCAATTGACTACGTACTTCGAGATTTGAAACTTCTAGATAAACTTAAGAACGTCATTTGTGACTGTTTGCGATCATCTATCATTTACGTCATCTAGATACCCAATAAACCAGCTACAGTCTTACACCACCCAATTTAGTAAATCTATATGTAGCATTGTAGTCTATAGATCTTAGAAATATTTGTTGAAAGAGCGCACTCATTTTAATTTCTAAACTTGGCTTGAAGTACTGTACGAGTATTCATGAGTAACTACGTGAGAAAATCTTTTCAGTGTATCCCTGCCTTTACATTTTTGCCCTGGTTTCTATACCCCTTTAGAATGCCTAAAGAAAAGTTACCATAAATTTCATGCATCAGACTCTTATTTCTTTGGTAACGCAACATCAAACACGATTAAATGGTTTTAAGTACTATGTAAATCAAAACTTTGGTACATAGTAGGCTTGCTGAAGTTAAGGAAAGTGATTGCGAAAGTTTACTTGAGGACTAGTTTTTTGATGTTCTTATCGAATAGATAATGTGAATAAAAAAGTTTATGGTTTTAATCAATAGCTACTCTTTTCACTGTAATATCGAGGAACTATAACAGTACTCACACACGCCTTCTCTTGATTCTGCAACAGCAGCCTCGGTTGAAACTGTGCAGTGAAATAACTAGCTACGGAATTATCTACTACTTAATTCAGACAAAACACGTGCCAGTTGGTGCAGACGGGTTAGCAGATTTGTCAGCTGAGAAAAATATGTGTTTCTCAGACACACATGGTCCAAAGTTAGTACTTATTAGTGTGGGAGTATTGAGCGAAATTAAAGTAGAAGAAGTCCTGAATGATATAAATAAAAACTAGTTGGAGACTGGATTTAATACTATTCTCAGAAATTTTAGGAACTTGAAAAATTGAGTAATCTTATAGCTTGCTTGAATGATTTGAAAATTAAAATCTTGTTGATAAACTGTGACTGTATAAACAGTATTTAATTAAAGGAGTAGAAATGTTAAGTGTTAGGAGCTATAAATTTCCTGCTTCTTATAGCAGAAACAATGTGGTTAAAGAAGTATGTGTATATTAAATATATCTGAAGGTTCAAAAACGTAGTTGGTGTATATCTCAGTACATGAAAGCATGTGGATATGAAGCCTGCCTAATTGCACACATAATTACAACACATCAAAGGTCACACAAAGAAATTTTCAGAAGCTGTTACAAAAAGTTTATACACTTGTGCCAAATGGGACACCAAAACAATCAAATATCAGTTTCAGATGTGTTCTCTGACCATGTTATCACAGGTAGCTTTACAAGAAACCTAGACAGTATCAGAAAAACTGGAGTTGTAAACACTAATTCAACTAATTTTTAAATTTACTTCTTTCCACATAAAACATTTGTTTTCCTATGAAAATTGTGAAATGGCAATCCAAGTGTTGTGTATAAACAATCTTAGGTAGCAAAAATCCTTAAACCGTCTCACAGCAAGAAAATAAAATGGTAAGACAAGAACAGATGTGGAACTGTTTTCGTATTATAGCAGGTATTTTCCTTTACTGATGAAGTTATAAAAACATCAGAATGCTTGGTTGTTATCAGAAATTGCTACTGTTCAAAGTAACATCAAAACAGAAGTATACCAATCAGATCTGTACATCTATCAAACGCCAAGATAAATGAAAGTATTGTTCATGACAGATACAGCAATAAGCCTCTTTAATTGTTATGTACTATACAAAACAGAGGAACCCAATACCATCTTTCATTCAATTATTATCGTGCAACTGAGATTTTTTGGTAAATCAAGAAAATAATTTTCATCTTGAATGAAAAAATTCAATTTGGATTCGTAAAATAGTAAATTTTCCTTATATAGCTGTCATACTTGGTAGCTCTGTACTACAAATGCAGTGGTCCAGGGTCCTAGCCCCAGTTGGTGTATTGATTTATTCTGTTGCATACTGCTTCTTTCACCTCTGACAATAATCTGTTTACACAAAAAACGAAATAAGTATCCATGTGGTTCAGAGTCCACAACAAACTGTAAGTTCCTCTGTAACTGGGTGGATATGTCAATCTGAAATTCAGTGGAGGGCAAGGGCATACCACCTCCAACAGGGCCACATCTTGCAAACCATGTACTACAGTGTTCAATCAACTTTTTGACAACTTTACTAGTTGTTACACCTGTAATTCATCCCCTAAGAAAAACTAATGTCAGTGTTAGATAACATTTTGAAAATGATGTTAGAAAGGATATCAATGACTATTGATTTATTTGATTGGCAGTGTCCTTCTAAAATGTTTTTGAAAGGCAATGTATTTGGTTAAGTATATCCAAAAATACCGATATCTGAATCAATCAAAATTTACATTTTAGAAAGATATTTCGACTGAACATTCCATTTATCAGTTGAACGATCATACACTAAAATATTTAAAATGATAATGCACCTACTTGGAATTTTTCTACCTCACTGAGGCATCTAACTATGCAAAAGATCACATTCATAACACACTCATTCTTCTTTGAATATTTGGTTGGCTTTATATGTAACTAACAAGAAGCAGAGCACATCATGCTTAGAGCGGGTAGTTCTCAGTCCAATTGTCTTCTGACTAGGCCAATATCAGTAACTGTATCCCATTATAAAAATTGTATCAATTTCTATATATAAATGATCCCCCAACACGATTTAACAATTCAAAAAAGTTATTTTTGTTGGTAGTCCCATTTAAAAATATCCAGTAACAACACAGTTCTTCATAACACAAATATACATAACTAAATATTCAGAATCACTCTATGTGCATCCTGGTGATAATTTTAACTGGAAATCCCATATCACAAATTTTCTGATATACTAACGTTTTTTGTGCATGTAATTGCTGATTTTGACTAAAATTTCAGAAAGTTAGTTTACTAGACAAATTTCCATTGATGAATATATTTTCATTTACAGAGGGATTCCATACTTAGAGATGACATCTTCATTGTGGTGTAATGATAATATCTAACCCTCATTCTCAAACTACATACAATTAAGCATTTAATGCTTTGAGCTTACTAACAGCAGATGCACTATATATTTACTTACTTATGATATTTCTTTTTGGACCAATCAAAATTTGAATTCAAAAGTAACATTCGTAAATTTAATGCAATGAAATTCACTTCCACAATATAACCTTTTTGGCTGCAAGTAACAAAGTATTGAGCAATAAATGCATTTAACTGTTTGAGTTTTTAAATAATGTTATCGACAGATGGTAGAAGTGACAGCAGTTTTAAATACAAGCTGAAAAACTGTTTTGTTTGACGACTTTAACTCAATGAATATATTTAAATAGACACAGTTATTTAGTTTAGATATAGATTAAAATTGACAGAAAAGCCAGTCATCTAAATGGTTTGCATTGTTGTCATATTGTCACTAAAATTGTTATAATTATCAACTGCATGACTCATAACAAGATAAAAGAAGGCCATAGCCTCTTTTTAGTATAGTGTATCTCGTCTGATACGTTTTGGATATATGATTAAACATTTTATGTGTGTGAGTAATCACATCTTTACCTTCTGCCTCTGTCTCCCATAAAACTCCACTGCTAAGTGGATTCTTTTGTTTTGTTCACAAACAGGCCAGTGTTAGTGCATAATAATCTGTTATTTATTATATTGTAGCTGCATTAGGCTTACAACCAATGTTATGTGTACTGTAATTCGAGAATGCATCTATGATCGCGTTCACTCTGCTCTTGTTGTATGTTCATTTCATATTATAGGTAATCCCCACTTATATGCACTGAGATGAGTGTAAGTCTCTTGTTTTATTTGTGATAACAGTCCCTCGTTTTTCTGCTCCTTAATTCCTTCCTCACCTAGACAGAGCACTTTCATGTTGTAAAACATTGATGTTGAAAATGAAGTTTATACATGGTTTTCATAGCCTTTATGTAATACTCAACTGTCATTCATGTTATTAGCTAATTTAGCTAAAAGTTGACATGCACATAACTCGAGAATGCATCTATGATAACTTTCACTCATTTCTTGCGCCTAAATTCTCTGTTCCCAGCTGAATCAGTGACATTTTGGGACTGTAACACTGGTATAAATGTCATCCTACCTTCAGTTATATGTGTAACTCATATTCATCTTCTTCTTTCACTATGCAAATTACCTTTTATGCATATTATTTCCCCATTGTATATGCCGGCCGAAGTGGCCGTGCGGTTAAAGGCGCTGCAGTCTGGAACCGCAAGACCGCTACGGTCGCAGGTTCGAATCCTGCCTTGGGCATGGATGTTTGTGATGTCCTTAGGTTAGTTAGGTTTAACTAGTTCTAAGTTCTAGGGGACTGATGACCTCAGCAGTTGAGTCCCATAGTGCTCAGAGCCATTTCAACCATTTTGAACCCCATTGTATATAAGACACAGCTGATGTTCTTGTTATTAAGACTAATGTGATATGATATTCTAAATAATATTATGTTATAATGTAGATATATAGCTTTGAAAATATCCACTGCTTTCTTATCTTCCATTTCCTCCCTAAAGTAATGTGAACTCGTTGTTCGTGTCAGTGATCTGTGCTGAATACATAAGCTATTCATGTATTCTTCAATATCGATGATGCTAAAGAGATTTATATGTAAACTGTAGTCTTCTCACTACACATAGTTGTAATTCACATTCCTGTCCTTAGGTTTAAGTTCTTCTGATGATGTAACTAAAGCTACATATATTGTACTGTATTTTGGATATGTAACATTAATTATCACCCTTCTGTACACCAGTGAACTATGTATCTTGTGTAGGTACACAGAATCGAAATACATAGGTAGTATCTCTGGTTGTATCTTTGGTATAAGTCAGAACAGCTGGTTAGATTTCAGTCTGTATATAGGGGTAATGAGAGAATAAATTGAGTTTCATATATGATAACCCATGTTCTTCAGTGAATGTATGACAATTTTGTCCTTAGAGCTTCATTGTACGTGGTTCTGCCACATGTTTTACAGTTTTTATGCCCATATTCTGCACACATCATATGAATGTTGATTTGTGGTTCCACATGTGGACTGATAGATTAATTTATATGCCAGGTTCCCTTGCAGAGAGATAATAGTAAATAGTAGCTGGTACTGTATGTCACATCCAATTATCATGTTTTAAAAGGTTTTGGATTTGTTATACTATCTATATATTTCACTCTTATGTGGTTCGTATGTTTTCTTTAGGTGCTTGATAATGACTTTATAACAGAAATTGGCCTGCAGCAGCAAGTAAACGGAAAAAGTTTTCAGCCTGTAACAAAAGAATGAAAATCGACTGAGGTAGAACTTAACAGTGTTTTCCAGCATTTAAAATGCAGTCATAGATCTCATTTTACTTTCATAAATGGATAGAATAAATGAAATCAAAATAAGTCCCGGAATTTCCTAGCCGACTGACAAAAACACTGTGTTAATTTAGATGGTGATATCAACGTACGTAACTTCGCTGTGAGGTCTTGAATGATTTAACAAGTTTGAAAAGTAAGTATGCTAAATTTATTGAACTTATAGAAACAAAATGCAGGACTGAAGGGTGTAGTTTAATTGAAAGATGACCGCATGTTGGAATTGGAGTGTCTATACCTATCTGTAAGCTTCAGTGAGCTCTGTGTTGATTATGTTCTCGTTTAGTAAGATCTGTTGTGCTGTGGTCGCGAACCCAGATATGTTTCCGCGGTAACCTATGCATAGCGGGCGCAGCTGGGTCCAGGCACCAGTGCTCCAGTCCATTCGTTCTCCTGATGGCACGTTTCTCACCTTGGAATCTTGTACGAGGGTAACCTTCAAACAAAAGTTTGTTCTCACCTTGCGTGCCTTCCTTCTGGAGTGAAAGAGCGGCATAAATCTTCGAGGAGACGCAGTAGTTGCGGCGACAGCGACGGCGGGGGCGGCGGCTGTTCTTCCTGTGGGTGTGTCTTTTTCCGCTTTGCTGCCGCGTGTGTATCTCCAGGACGCCAGCAAAGTGGAAGAGGCCGATTCACGGGCAAGTGTCTCTGCGGAGGAGCGACAACCAGAACCGCCGGCGGCACGTGGAAGTACCAACAGTCTTCCAGACTCAAGACGTTGTCAGATGTCTTCCGCTGATGTACAACCGTCTGCACCGAAGAACATTCTGCAATGCTGGTATATCGTCGATTTCTGGAATAGTCGTTATTTGAATTGTAAGTGTGAATGAAACAATAATGACAAACTGCGAAATATTTCGAGAAGGATTTGTTGCCTCATATGTTTTTGGAACTGTATGAAAATACGCCCTAGTCGAGCATTGAAAGATAATGAACTTTTTCAACTTTTGTAGTCCTATCTTCCTCAATTGCCTGTAATATTACGGTATACTGATAATTTTTACTTTCTGACCGTCTAACTACAATTGAATGAATTACTTCATTCAGTTGTAGTTAGACGGTACAGAAGTAAAAATTATCAGTAAACCATAATGAACTTTCCTTGCAGTTGGTAAACGGTAAACGGAAGACAGCAGAAGTTTGTCATATATACATAAAATATGTTTTCATACTTTAAGCATGTCTGTACATCGGGAATGGATGTGTGTGATATTAGGTTAGTTAGGTTTAAGTAGTTCTAAGTTCTAGGGGACTGATGACCTCATACGTTAAATCTCATAGTGCTCAGAGCCATTTGAACAATTTTTTGAACCAAAAATCCACATGAGCTTATTCCTAACATGATCAAACAAGTAAGGTTGATTAGTCTTAAAATAGGCGTTATGTGGCTATTATTACTTTTAGTAACCTTTTTCTCTGTGTGACAACATTGAGATACGTCAAATTCTGTAATCAGTTGTCTACCAAAATAGTCTTTACCACGTACGCTATCTGCATCGACTGTTACAAAGAAACCACAGCTGTGTTTATAAATTAGTTATGCAAAACTAAACTAAATGTGGAAAATGTAAATAACTTTCACAGATGTCTGAGACAGCACTGAAAGCAGTATATCTTCAAGTTTTATCTACAAACGTACAATGGGTCTACCTTTTGTAACGTGCGAAACGTTCCATCTGTAATCAGTTTCTATACAAGTTCTATGAAGCAAGTCTCGCTGTGTTATGGCAACTGCTTGTGTTATCCGTTGTCATAGCTCGTCGACGTTTTCTGTCAACGGAGGAACAAACACTCTGGCTTTAATGTAAACCGATACGCAGTAGTCCATTGGTGTTAAATAAGGGGAGGTGGTAGCGAGGATATTGTTCCACCACGTCCATTCCCCGTCGGCAATTCCCTACAGAGATACAAGACACCTTCTTGATGATAATGTGATGGCACGCCATCTAGCTGGAAAATAAATTCGGTGCCCATATCTTGTCGTAACTGAGGCATTAGTGATAAGGTATGTGGAGGTACGATATGGCGGTTACAGTTGACTCTGTAAAAAAGAAAGGACCTAAATCTTTTTACAGCCTAGTGTGCAAGAAAAGTTTACCTTAGGCGAGCCCTGTATATGTTCGATTACGTGACGTGATTTCTGTCCACCCCATATCAGATCATTATAGCGATTCACTTTACCGCAGGTATGGAAGGCGTCTTCACCACTGATGCCACTGAACACACATTAAGAAAAATATCTTCCGTCTCCATTTTGTTAAACATTTCTTTAGAAAGCTCGGCTCGTTTTTCGAAGCTTTATCTTAAAGCCCGCAACAGCTCCATTTTGTAGGTTTTGAATGACAGGCACTTCCGTAATACGCACCTAACTGTAACAGAGGACATATTCAATTCTAAAGTTGCACGTTTCGTTGATTTACCCAGACCCTAAATGTAGGACTGCCGAACTTGTTCAACTGCTGCTTCAGAGACTGCTGCGGACCAGGACCCAGCGTCCTATGTGATACACAGCAGGTTTCAATGGAACGATTGTACCAATGAATAAGTTTGTCTTTGAGGTGATGGCTTGCGATATTTAGTCTTGAATTGACTCTGAGCTAGTAGTAGATTTGATTCCATGAATCCATGTACAGTAGTGCACACACTCTGCATCGTTATACGACTCCTTATTGACTGTTGGTATAACTCATTTGCAAATGTCACCTGGCGTGAACGTCGCGAACTAACAGGGCTAGGCGGTAATAAAGCATGCCGACTGTGGATGGTAGATCACGTCAAGGGGAACAACTGCTGTCAGAGACAAAATTTTCACTGTCACTTCCCAGTGACGCTAGACGTCAACATTTGCCGGCCCTAGGAGGTTGAGGTTTCACCAAATTAGTACAGTCACCTGACTAGTTGCGGCGCATACTAAAATTGATACAGTGATTTTCAACAAGAAAACATTAAGAATGAGTGTCTCTAAGTGAAGCAAGCTATTTTAGAAGTTAATTAGGACATTTCACTTTGCTTATCCAACCCCATTTTATACGGATCAGCAATACACAATGCGTATGCCCGCCACAGAGTGGCTAAGTGCTGCCACAGTACAGATTGACACGTAGTGTCCTCGGGGAGCATCAGTGAACATTTTGTCTCTAACAAATTTTGTCCCTCAGGACATGCTCTATCACTTTTACGCACTATGTAAAGGCAAATTATCAAATTAAAAGATAAATTTCATAAATTTCACCTCTAACTCCAACGCACTTTCGAATTTTCTTGACAACACCATATGTAGCTTTTCTGAGGTCATTTTAACTTTCTTTTATGAGAGCAGCATAATTCATAATCCGAACCGTCAATTAGTCTCCTTTGCTTTTCTTTGTAAACTTCACTTTTCAACCACCCCCACAGGGAAAAATCTAGAAGGGTAAGGTTTCGGTATCTTGGTGACCAAGAAACTTGACTATTCCTGCTGATCCACCTTAAGTTTACACAATATGTTACCCGACGACTAGATCGTACAAGAGGCCCGTCATGCTGGAATAATAGGCGATGGAACCTACTTAAATCAAGATAGCTCGTTGTTAAGGAAGTCTGCATAACTGAGATCTGCGAGACCATTATAAGATTGATTCTTACAGAGAATCATTCTTGAACTTGTGTGCCTACAAATTTGCACGAATTTTCGTCGGACCATCTATGTGAGTTTGGAGTGTTACTGACATCGTTAAGAGCAAAACTGAAGTAAACAGAATGAACCGGACCTCTCAGCGATATGCACTTAGCCAGAAACATAACTCCAGTCGTCTACCTTCATATCCTTCTAGAAGATGTTGAATCCGCTGTAAAGGATAATGATAGAGGTCATGCATACTAAATGTCCACTATATTCTTGTATGTTGAACACTGATTCGTGTATAAACTCTGCATACGGGCTGCTGTCTACTAACTGAGTACTGTCCTCTACTTCATTCACATCCCTTTTGATATTCAAGTTCAGATGAAGTATGACTGCTGAACCAGTATCAGTTTACTGAAGGCTCGGATAAACACTCTTGAATCCGTTACTCTACTGTTAGGAAATCGGCTACCGTATTCTCCACAAGTGGCAGCAGCGTTTCCGTTACTCATACATTTGTAAATACAGGGTGAACATTATTGAACTATATGACAAAAAAACATAAATTAGTTACACACTATGGGGTACACACACTTTATTCAACATGTAAACGTCACTACAGGTATTCGAATTTAGTTTATGACATGTTCGATATGGCTGCCGGCGATGATGCTGCGCAGACGAATAGCGAAATTCTGCATGATCCGTTGTCGATGGCTGTTTTCAGCTCAGCAATAGTTTTCATGTTATTGTCGTACACCTTGTCTTTAACACAGCCCCACAAAAAGGAGTCTCATCTGTTCAGGTCCGGAGAACGTGGCGACCAATCGAGGCCCATGCCAGTGGCCCCTGGGTACCCTAGAGCCAGAATGCGGTCCCCAAAGTGCTCCTCCAGGACATTAAACACTCTCCTGCTTCGATGGGCTCGAGCTCCGTCTTGCATGAACCACATCTTGTCGAATTGAGGGTCACTTTGGATAATGGGGATTAAATCGCTTTCCAAAACATTCACGTACCGTTCGGTAGTCATTGTGCCACCATGGAATATCGCACCGATTATTCCGTGACTGGACATTGCACACCACACATTCACCTGTTGAGGGTGAAGAGACTTTCCGATCGCGAAATACGGATTCTCAGTCCCTTCTCAGTCCCCCAAATGCCCAATTTTGCTTATTGACGAACCTATTCCAATGAAAGTGAGCTTCGTCGCTAAAGCAAACCAAGGTCTTGTTCGTCAATTCTGTGGACAGTAGTGTTGGCGAAACACAACCGTTGTTCCTTGGCCCTGGAGCTTAATAGCTGATGGGTTTGAATTTTGTATGGGAAGAGATGCAGGTCTTCAACAACAATTTGTCGCATTGTCTCCCGGTTGATTCCTACCTGTTTTAGTTCGTCTGGTCGACTTCTTGGGACTGGTTTGAAACACAATGCGTGTCTTCTCGATGTTTTCAGGCGTTTCCACCCTTTTTGGACAACTATCACTTCCAACACTGCCATCACGAACACTACCTGTTCTGTCAAACTTGCGAGTAAAATTCTTGATTGTTAGCACACTTGGACCGGTTGTCTTCAACTTGAACCCGCTCGCAGACTTCCTCTGAGCCGTAGTTGGGCTGATATCGCACGCATGGTAAGCCTGCACAAGCCCTATACGATCAGGCACACTGTACCGTGACAATTTCACGTGCAAATGGTCGACAACAAGGCGCGTGCGCATGCGAATACTAGTTCTCATCAAGCTCCGCGGCCGACCGTGCTGTGTGAACGTCCTAATGCAAACCGTTCAGAAATTGACAATTTTATTTCATCTAGTTTAATAATTGTCACCCTGGACGTGCAGCATGCTTAAGTGATACAGTAGAAAAGGCTAACAAATGGTAATCATAAGTTGAAAACTGATATTATCAAGCCTCAAGCACAACTTGACAACATGAACTCCAAAACAAGAATAAAAATCGGTAAAAAATGAAGAGTAATGGCAGTACAACAATGGCGTGAAACCAGCTGCATCTCTGTAACCAGAAAAAATTGAGCATATACCAGAAAGAAAAATGCTCCTATCATACCACAAAAACGGCGAATATGTACTGGACAGAACGGAACTACATTTTCGACTTTATCGTCAAAGGCATTTAAATCAAAACATCTTGAAATATTCACGCATTTTCACTTTTTAGCACTAAGTCAAATAACATAATGCATCATGTCAATTAAAGTAATATGATACATGATGTCACGTCATATAACATGACACGTGCCGTCATATCGTCGAATATGCCATTTATCATATCGTGGAATGTGACACAACATGTCATTAATGCTTGGGATGCATCCATCCATACAGACTCTGGGATACCCTTATAAGTACACCCCCACTCTCGTATAGTTGTGGATGCATCCCACTTTCTAGAAGCACATACGTTTGTGTCTTTCTGTTCTTACATTTAAATAAAAATTTGTTTTAATGTCCCCCCCCCCCCCCTCCAGCCCAGGAACAAACTATGCTCAGATATTTTATCCCCCCAAGAAAAACATTCTTAGCTACTACATGTATGCCCTTCAGCTATATGATATTATACGGGATGAAGCGAAATTCGCGCACTCGGGCTTCGCAGCGCCACTTCTCACATGCCAGCGATAAAAAAAAAAGTCTCTCACAAAATTTCGTCTGGCGAGTACATCCGGCAGAAAAAGGAACTTAAAGAGTGGCAATCTGGCAACACTGTAACAATATGTACCGTAACTACCTGTGACAATACACATTCGTGCTGTACAGTTGGTGCACTGGATAGAATTTTGGTTTAGCATGTGGGAGGTCGAGTGTTCAATCCAGGGATGGGGCCCATTTTTTTTATTTTTCTTTAAATTTGCTAATGTCATTCGGACATTTCATACTGTAATATAAATTGTTCCTTATGTCACATGTATCCTAAATTTACAACACATTGTAATGCTGAACATAAGAAATACGTGGTTAGACAAATAAGAAGTAGACTGTTGAAACAATTAATGGGACCATGGTGATAACATACAAATAGTAAGCGAGTTTGGATATTATTCGCAAAGCACATTGCTAGTCCTGCTGGTATCGAAAGACCATAACGAAATGTAATGAACCTGAACGAGGCAAGAATAATAGTTGATACTAATCTATGTGACCATTAGAGGAGGGTACAAAGAAAACAGGTTTCGCATCTAGTAGATGAAGTAGTGCGAATAAATTCGAGCCCACGACGTGGAAAAGGCTTCTTTCAAAGCTGACCACTCTTCCATTTCTACGATTGTCGTATGTAAGTACAAATGTTATGCAGAGGACCCGCTGCAATCGCTGTTGGCGATTAAAATGCCAGATACCATACCACCTCGACTACATTTATAAAATAAGAAACGTATGCTTGACCCCGGGGTCGAACCGTCGACCTTCAGCATGCAAACCCTCTGGTTTTTTTTTTTTTTTTTATCGTTGTGTTTGGTCGTTGCGGACGTCGCAAGACATCCTATTCAAGTTCGGTGGTTGATCCTTCCACTCAGTTTTTTATTACAGAGGCCAACCGGCTCTCTGACCGAACACGCTGAGCTACCATGCCGGCTGGCCTAACCTCTATCCACTGCAACAACTGCGCAGTATGCTTAATATGTGCACTCAGAGGTAGTTACAATGCGTATTGTTACAGTGTTGCCAGATTGACACTCTTTAATGTCCTTTTTCTGCGGGATGTACTCACCAGACGAAATTTTGTGACAGACATTTTTTTTTATCGCTGGCATGTAAGGAGTCGCTCTGCGAAGCCCGAGTCCGCGAATTTCGCTTCACCCTGTATGTTGTTTACTATGTCTGGTGAATCTTCTGCATTTTGGAAGCAGAATCAGGGGCTGTAACATATAAGTTGCAGATAAAAGAGCTCACTACGCTAGGGAAGTAGTGTAAACTCGTAAAGAAGCGAGGATATGTAAAGACACTTTGATTAAAACTACTTTGAAGCTGCTAGATAAGTCGAAAAGCTAGTTCTCCTCTTTTACGTCCTCAACTCTGCCTAGGAGATATTCGCCTTTTCTTATGCTATGATAAGAGCATGTTTCATTCTGGTTCTCAGTTGTTACTCTATTGTAGTTTTGACATTAGACCACCATAGCTTTGCAACCGCTGCAGATTTTTGTTGACTCGGGCAACACTGATTTGGTATAAGTTTCTTTACTCTCTTTCGAACCATGTTGTTGATATCGTGGCAACGGCTAAAGCTTTCACAAAGGGACACGACGACCACTAATTACATGTATTTGTCTACCTTCTTACAAAATTTTAACACTTTTCACGCAAGTTTGAAATATAGGAGTGATGCGCATAAAAAACCCTCACAAAAAACTTTTTTTGCACGTAAAATCCGAACGGGGGTGACTGTTTTCGAGCGTAAAATCCGAACGGTCCACATGCAGATTGTACCATTAGCTAAGCATTTCAGGCCTATTAAAATCCTTTGCAAAAGGAATTAATCGATTCGCACAATTTACCCGGACGCCATCTTCCTTAATATACTGTAATATAGCAGCAGTAAGACAGATAATTTTTATTTTGACTGGAACAATATTCATGGTAAATTTTTGAATTTTTGAATGATGCTGCCACCATTTGACTGTAATAATTTTTATTTTATTCACGTTTCGGCCTTAGGCCATTTTCAAGTACATGTAAGTCTGTTGTCTTTCCTGATGTAAGCTGGTTCTGCCTCGGTACCTGTGATGGCCATGTTTTGGTTAAAAGAAGTCGAGGTGATGGCCTGCAACTGACCTACCTTCCTGCTAGACACACTGGACCTAGAGCTGGAGTTATGGTCTGGGGTGCTATTTGCTATGACAGCAAGAGCACTCTGGTGGTTAGCCCACGCACCCTGACTGCAAATTTGTACGTCAGTCTGGTTATTCGACCCGTTTTGTTGTTATACATGAACAGCATTTCAGAAGGTGTTTCCAACAGGATTACGCTCGTTCACATACTGATGTAACACAACACGCTCTTGGCCTGCTCGATTAGCAGATCTGTCTCCAGTCGAGCACATAATACTATAATCTCGCAATGGACCTTCTATCTTCGTCACCTCCCCCCCCCCCCTTCCCAACCTGTCTACAGCCCATCACCATCACCACGACACTGTTACATCCAAAAATCAAAATTAATGTGGCATACGCAAGTAATAGTTGGTCTTAATCCACTTTTTTAATAGTAAACATTAATTTTATACCATTGAAACACTATTCTAAACAACCTGCGATTTCATCATCCCTGCGACACGGAAACTATTAGTCAAAAGAAAAACGAATAGAACGTTTTTTGTAAGAAATATAATGCCTTTTGACTCTGTACAGGAAACATTTGCGCTAAAAGTTGCGGTTTCGAGTTATTCAAGAAATACATAAAAAGTTATCTTTAAACAACTTCGCACCCTCAGGCCCAGAAACCTCCACACCGGTTATGATTTTTAGTATGGTGTTGATGAAAATCCCCCCTACCAGTGTTAAAAAATTACTGACTACACGAATTTTTCCCCTATTCGACTTTTTTTGGTCTTCGTTGACTGGGCTATTAGCCACGCGACCTTTGGACCTCAACATACAAATTCGTTACATTCAGAGACTGGCAAGGGATCTTTAATTAACGTTACACACTCATTCTTAGCTGGCATCCTTACAACCCACCTCAGAAAACATGGAAAAAGGTGGTTTCAAATTAATGTCTCGTTGATATCAGCCTTGTTAGGTACGCTATAATTCAGTAGGACGGGGGCAGAAACATAGTCGATCGATGGATTGCGCAGGGGACAATTTCGAGAACTGGTCAAAGTAATGTAGGATAACTACAGAAAACGCAAGTTGGACCTCAGCAATGATAATTTAATCCTTTTTCTACGGAACGCGAGTCCAATGTCTCAAACACCGGAGCAAGGTTCTCGGAAAAATTGCTACACTCCCTAACAGGTGAGATTCCACCGATTTGCGACAGCGCCGTATTTTTATCATTCGATTCGTTGCTACTGAAAAACAGAAATATTGACATGCTGAATGATTCAGAGGTAATAAAAAGACTGAAAATCATTGAAACAAAAACTAATTGCCAGTAGAGGAGTATGTAGAGGACAGTATCTTTTTAATGCGGAAAAGATTATTGCCTGAAACTTACATTTTGCACTGACAAGTACCTGTGCAAGAATTCTGGACTTACAGATCGTCATTACTTAAACTAACTTTATGGTTCGTAAAACTACAAAACAATGTTGATCTGCATGTAGAATGTGCTGTGAACTAACTTCGCTTAATGTGAGTGCACGTGTACACGACTGGATATTATGATACAAGACCGAGCGAATTGCTGAGTATAGTGCCACCTATCGATGAAAAATCTAACTTCTCCGGCATTTTTTTTTTTTTGTTATCTTTGTGCCTACGTTACGAAAAAATCATCACGGTATTGCAAAATTTTCTATTGATATTCAGTTTTTCTGTTACCTTTGGATCGCTCTATATATTTCAGTGGACATAATTATTATGAAAAATTAATTATTTATATAGACAGTTAATCCATTTCGGTAATCAAGAATCACAGTGATACTTGCAAGATATAGGCCCTATGGATTCTTAGACTTTCAAGACGCTTTTAATTTCAAGTATGAAGTCGGATAACAAATAACACTGTGCGGCAAGTCCCGGCGGACGTTCGAGTCCTCCCTCGGGCATTGGTGTGTGTGTGTGTGTGTGTGTGTGTGTGTGTGTGTGTGTGTTTGTCCTTAGGATAATTTAGGTTAAGTAGTGTGTAAGCTTAGGGACTGATGACATTAGCAGTTAAGTCCCATGAGATTTCACACACATTTGAACATTTTGAACAAATAACAAAATAGTTCTAAGCACTATGGGACTTAACATTTGAGGTTATCAGTCTCCTAGACTTAGATCTACTTAAACCTAACTAACCTAAGGACATAATACACATCCATGCCCGAGGCAGGATTCGAACCTGCGACTGGAGCAGCAGTGCGGTTCCGGATTGAAGCGCCTAGAACCGCTCGTACACAGCGGCCGGCGATATCCGAGTGATATAATTACAAATTAATAAAATTTTGATTTTTTTCTTGACTTGCGCTGCGAAACTTTTTTTCTTACCAAATTTCATGATTCTAGGTCAACGAGAAGTACCCTGTAGATTCTAACGAGTGAGTTTGCACGTATGAAAATATGTAACATACACGGACGTATCTTTTGAGTGCATTGACTTAGAAGCCAAAGTGTTTTATACCACCAAGGAACCGTAGATCTCAGTATGTGACATAAGTTTCAACTTGATACATCTATTCGTACTTGAGACATTGGGTTTTTAACACTCGGACAGACGGATAAACAGTCAGACAAGAAAACGATGCTATAAGGATTCCGATTGAGGTACGAAACACTAAAAATGGACTTTCAGTGGAGAAAACCTCGCCTTTAATTTTTCTGCTCATTATTGATTCCAGTTTTAAATCTACATGAATCATACCAAGTATTTTGCTAGACACCGTTTCTCGTGGTGATTTAATTTACGAATGTGGACTGTCGAAAGCACTGGATGTGTAGAACAATGGCAACCAGGATATCGAATCCATGAATTTAACCGGAGAAACTGTTCACTTTAACGCTTGTAAATAGGAATGAAGGTTAGAAAGGTTAGGGCTTCACATCTCGTAGCTGACGCGCTCGTCAGAGTCTGTGTTGCTTATGAGAGCAGCCCTACACTTCAGCGCACGTGCTCAGTCGTCTATTTACGTACCTAGTAGGTCTCCTCCTCATCTCGCACTAGCTTTATTCATCTCGCAGGATGCATAATTTCAGTCGCAACCCAACTGACTTCTTGGCAGCGCTTGGGAAGCTGGTGCCAACTAACTGTGTCCAGATGAGTCCAGAATAGATCTTCATTTTTTTGCTCTGAGTTTTTTCTCTAGTTAACTGAAAACGCTACAGTGTATAGGATCCAGAGTAGGGCTCATGTTGCGGGGATATAAACACGGTGAAACCGAAGATTACTGGCACAGTGAGAAATCGGTGACGTTTGTATTATTAGCAAAGCGGGCGGCACGTGTGAGACGTTCCCGCCCTCGTTAATCACGGCGGCGTGTTGACGGTCCGCGTCTGGTCCCGTTTGATCTCGTTATGCTTATTTCAGAGACAATACAGCTCGCAGATGGCCCCTCGTATTCCTGAGTGCCTTCCGTAATTTTATTCATCTGCGCCAACTGCTTTCTACAACGATTAGAGAAATCTGAGAGCTACGACGTCATAGGAAGCCTGTTGGAGAGGACTATTAGCTTTCAGCTTTGAAGCTCTGCGTGTACAGTGACCATCGGTAACATTCGGCTATATGTGCTTGTACAACATGTTTATGTTCTTAGTAATTATTTCCAGTTGTACCTGATTTACGTAACCATTATGGCACTTCACCTCAACCTCTCGATACCAGCAATATTCTACTGCGTTTCTGTAAAATAGTTAACATATTTTTGTGACAACATTCAGATTTGATTTCATTAATGTAGAGGTACTTCGATACATCAATATGTATATATTGCAATGATATTATTCTTATGTGTATTCTTTCTTTTGTCACTATGATCTTTGACGTACTTGTAACTCTAATTTTTGGGTGCGTAAGTGGTTTAGAGAGTTAAACTTTGGTCGTCATGTTAAAAAGACACAAATTGTAGTCAGTTTATGAAATGTGAACTTTAACAGTGAGGAAGATATTTTCAAGTATGTTTTATATTGTGAAGTGATGTTTTGGAACGAGTTACGTGATATTGCAACAAAAGTAATAAAAAAGAAGTGTAACTTAAATTCGGAGTGCTGCTTACTTTTTTACATCACCATTGTCCTAACTAAGTTTAATCTTCAAGAATGGTTTATGAAACACGTCTATAAAACTTTTGAATATCGCAGAATAACACCTAGGCCTCTTTGCATCCGAGCTTGGAATCATCACTACCTAGATTTTCGACGATTGAGCAATGAGTTCACAACGAGACCAGCGTGGGAAACACGAAAAGATGAGTGCCTAGTTTATCCTTTATTTCAAGAAATGACTTTATTGACTGTGCTCTAATGACACCTGCCACAAAAGATAACTTTGTTGTTGCCCGAAAATGCAATATTTAGCAGCGTGAGCAACACTACAATCATAATTAATTTTTGACCTTTGTTGTGGTAGGGTTGTTAGACAGTACAAGTACAAAAATTTATTTTTCGAATATATTCATTCTCTTAGGATATCTTCATAATACGAAAAATGATTTCGTGTGAATGTTTCTGTGTTCCTGCTTATATCTGGAACACCTGGAGAAATTTTAATCAGACTTAGAATACACGTTTTTACAAGTCCAAATCACATCGTGTTTATGTTTACAAGAACAAAAGACAGGCTCAGAATTACAGAGCGCACAATGTAGCGCATCATCCATATTTATTGCTTTGTTTTTCCCGCTTTTATAATTTTGCAATTACGACGTTAATTGCGACAGAACTATAACCTTAGGGAAACTAGAAATTTAGATTTTCGAGAACAAAATACTGGTTCTGTAAATCGTTTTCAAATTTCCGAAAGAAATCTCTTGAATTCGAAGTTTTCTTTAGTCAGGTGCTCAATAAACGATTTTTTGGGAAGGGATTTTCCAATTTAAAAGACGACGTTTCAGATGAGGTATTTCCATTGTAATATAATTAACTTTTCTTTGCGTAAAAATGTTACGTAATGCGCGCTTAGTATGGATCGTAATTTTCCTTTACATAAAATATTGTTAACAAGACGTACAACATTTTTACAGTCTAGAGACATAACTAAAAACTGAATACTAAACTTCAATCCGAAACACCTCGAATAAAATTTTAACCATTTCTGGAAGTTGAAGACCACACATTACATCTTCAACGCACTGTATAACCGGAAAATAAAGTGTTCACTGAATATGTAGCCCCTTCCTTTTGTTCCTAGTTATCGCCTCAGTTCCAAAATAAATGATGAGACGACTAACCTTTGTTGCTATTTATTCGACATACGTATTGTACTCGACTATAATCCAAAAGAAATGCTTCTGTTGCTTATAAAACATGGCGAATAAGATAATTACTTTTAGGTAATCACGTGTAGTGCGTAATTCAGATGTTAGTTCCTATCGAATGCTTTACTGATCATTTGTAGCGACTATCACAGAAAAGGAAATTTTCCGATCCCCGGATACATTTCACCGAGGAGCTTTGATGGAGATGTATAAAAATAATAGAAAACAACCACCGTTAGTGCCGAACCCATAGTATTCAGGGTAAAATTTGTCGTGACAACAATACGAACACGTAATTTGTGTGTGGTAATGTAAATATTTTTCCCGTTACCTTTCCACTCGTCATAATATGCTAGAATGCTTTTAGGAAACCTGAAAACACAGCTACAGATTTGTTGCATGTATGATTTATTCCTCCACAACTAGCTTAGGATCAAAGAAAACCGTCATACGGCGGCATATTTTAAAGATTTTTATGAAGAGACGTTTCTACATGACCTTAAATAAATTTCGTGTTTTCCTCGCAAAAATCATTTCAAATTTTCAAAAGAATTGTATGCGGCCATCTGGTAAGGGGTTTACACCAAAAACCAGTTACAGAGGAACAAATCACTCATTCAGCGAAACTAAGGTGGATTGCAGTGATTTTATGATATCGTACTCCTACAGAGCAGTAGAGCTCTGACGTCATCATGGACCAAACAATGTCGTAACTTAAATATGTCATGCTATTCTTTTATAGATCGGCAGATTGTAGTAGTGCGGATTATTTTTGCTTCTCTCTTGTAGCAACTCTGCTTAGAGTTTGGGACTCTTCATTATCTACCAAACGAATACCGTTCATCTCTTTCAGCCAATTTCCTCAACCACTATCTCTGAGATACTGACCGGAATCTACGTTTATTAACAAGTTGTATTATATTGCTCATAGTATAGACAATTGTATGGAAAGAGAAAAGAAAGTGGATAAAAATGAGAAGGGAGATATGACACTACCAGAGAAAACAAAACACTTAAATACCTAACTCTGAACAATGTAGCTGGAGTTGACGAATTCGCTCACAATAATTGAGACGTTTGGAAGAACATACCATTACAGATCTATTCCACTTACTGTAAGAGATGTTAGACACGTAAAATTCTCGCACACTTCGTTAACAATGTAATAATTCCTATTTTACACAGTTGTTACGGTACAACCAAATTCTTAATTATATTAGTCGTAACCTATTACTATTTTGGCCCTTATTACCCCACCTTTCTGTGAACACTATCTCCACTTTCTTATTTGGCTGTCGCGAATGTTTAGATTCTGCTTTTGGTTATTACAAAGACACGCGTAACAGTGTTTCTACACACCTGTACAACGTCACTCTTCTTACATGGCAATGAATATTAAAGGGTAGATTATCGTCTGTTGTCCTTTACAGCATGATACTGATCATGGAACTTTCGTTTTACAGCCATAGTGACCTCCAAAAATATCAAAAAGAAGTGATGCCTCACATTGTCTTCGAGAGCATGGAAGACATGGAAGATTTTCTTCAGACGGGAAGCAAACACATAGTAGTTTACTCTTGCAACCTAACTGAAACAAAGCAAGACTTCGATACTGTGATCATACAGACTAGGTCTGCAGTTGATAAATCATTACTTTATTAGAAAATTCCATCAAATAATCCAGTAGTAAGTAACAACAATGTGTATTAGAAATAGATGTTTTGTACATATCTCTTTTTTGGGCTCAATTTTTCCACCCGCCAGCACATTTTTATGCTGTAGCATAACGCTTAGCCTCACTTCTACGATGTTGCTTTCCATCCCGAAGTGGTTCAACGTACTTTTTTTCTCTTTTTGCTCGTGTACTGTTTAGTTACACTGTTCTTACAATATACTGCCAAAAAATAAAAATAAAAACGACAAACTGAAGGCACAATCGACAGGTTTAATCACAAGAATACGATTGGAATTCATATTGTTGCTGTTGTCGTAGACAACACTCACAATGCAGTGTGAAGGCGTAGTGGCACGTACCCCGCAGTCTCAGGAGAGGGCTGAGACAAAACTCGCATGCCATGGGAACACTGGCAGATGCGACAGCAGAGAAGATAAATTTCATTTTGGAGGAATGTAGGCACACCCAAGGCAACACGGACCTTACGACTTATCTTGGAAGAATACTGAAGGAGGACAAACCCACGTTTATACCGTTTATAGATTTAGAGAAAACATTTGAAAATATTCACTGGAATACACTCTTTGAAATTCGGAAGTTAGCAAGGATAAAATACACCGAGCGAAAGGCTATCTACAATTTGTACAGAAACCAGACTGCAGTCATTAGACTCAAAGGACATGAAAGAGAATAAGTAGTTGAGAAGAGAGAACCAAGGAGCAATTCGGTAATGGAATAAAAGTTCAGGGAGAGGTAATAAACCTTTGAGGTTCGCCGATGAAATTGTAATTATGTCAGGGACGACAAGGAACTTGAAAGAGTTGAATGGAATGGTTAAAGTCTTGAGAAGAAATTATTAGGTGCATATGAATAAACGTAAAACATCGACTATGAAACGTAGTTCTGTCGATGGCAGCGATGCATCATGGTATAGGGTCTACGAGACGACGAAAGCGTAGAGGTCCACTTCTTACCAACAGCGTTGACGCCGTCCAGATGAGCTCAGTGACAGAGGTCAGAGTACCCGACCGACCACACAAGCAGTACCACGTATATAATGTTTAGCTTAAATCATTCTGACTTAAAAGATAGTGCATTTTTTTGACAGGTCGCATGCAGGGTTACTTAGGATGGCAGACATTAGGTTCTTGTAGCGTTGCTTGGTGAGACACGATGTAAGAGATTTCAGGGGCCTACATAAGCGCTGAGCTGTGTTTATGTGGCCCCCTGAAATTATGTCGTAATGCGCAACATCGTGTTGTTTTTGACAGAGTCGTTCCAAAGGTAGATCGCGTTTTACGCCCTCTAGACGACGAGGTCTTCAGAGACGAACATGGCAAGGATGGAATGCGAATCGGGCATATTATTTTCAAAGCAGTCATCCCATTTCATTTTCAAAAATTTAGGGAAATAATAGAAACTTAGAGCCCTACTCCTCCGAGTCAAACTGTTAACCACAATGCCACCTCGTCCGGCTCCCTTATCTAAAGTAAATGTTGTAACATCCCCACAAAATAAAATAATATAAATAATATTCACATTTACTGTAACCTCCCAACAGAAAAATTCCTAAACCTCCCAACAGTAAAAAATATAATTATGTCGTTCACATTCAGTATAACCTTTTTTTTTTTTTTTGTCATCAGTCTACTGACTGGTTTGATGCGGCCCGCCACGAATTCCTTTCCTGTGCTAACCTCTTCAGAGTAGCACTTGCAACCTACATCCTCAATTATTTGCTTGACGTATTTCAATCTCTGTCTTCCTCTACAGTTTTTGCCCTTTACAGCTCCCTCTAGTACCATGGAAGTCATTCCCTCATGTCTTAGCAGATGTCCTATCATCCTGTCCCTTCTGATTGTCAGTGTTTTCCACATATTCCTTTCCTCTCCGATACTGCGTAGAACCTCCTCATTCCTTACCGTATCAGTCCACCTAGTTTTCAACATTCGTCTATAGCACCACATCTCAAATGCTTCGATTCTCTTCTGTTCCGGTTTTCCCACAGTCCATGTTTCACTACCATACAATGCTGTACTCCAGACGTACATCCTCAGAAATTTCTTCCTCAAATTAAGGCCGGTATTTGATATTAGTAGACTTCTCTTGGCCAGAAATGCCTTTTTTGCCATAGCGCGTCTGCTTTTGATGTCCTCCTTGCTCCGTCCGTCATTGGTTATTTTACTGCCTAGGTAGCAGAATTCCTTAACTTCATTGACTTCGTGACCATCAATCCTGATGTTAAGTTTCTCGCTGTTCTCAATTCTACTACTTCTCATTACCTTCGTCTTTCTCCTATTTACTCTCAAACCATACTGTGTACTCATTAGACTGTTCATTCCGTTCAGCAGATCATTTAATTCTTCTTCACTTTCACTCAGGATAGCAATGTCATCAGGGAATCGTATCATTGATATCCTTTCACCTTGTATTTTAATTCCACTCCTGAACCTTTCTTTTATTTCCATCACTGCTTCCTCGATGTACAGATTGAAGAGTAGGGGCGAAAGGCTACAGCCTTGTCTTACACCCTTCTTAATACGAGCACTTCGTTCTTGATCGTCCACTTTTATTATTCCCTCTTGGTTGTTGTATATATTGTATATGACCCGTCTCTCCCTATAGCTTACCCCTACTTTTTTCAGAATCTCGAACAGCTTGAACCACTTTTATATTGTCGAACCCTTTTTCCAGGTCGACAAATCCTATGAAAGTGTCTTGATTTTTCTTTAGCCTTGCTTCCATTATTAGCCGTAACGTCAGAATTGCCTCTCTCGTCCCTTTACTTTTCATAAAGCCAAACTGATCGTCACCTAGCGCATTCTCAATTTTCTTTTCCATTCTTCTGTATATTATTCTTGTAAGCAGCTTCGATGCATGAGCTGTTAAGCTGATTGTGCGATAATTCTCGCACTTGTCAGTTCTTGCCGTCTTCGGAATTGTGTGGATGATGCTTTTCCGAAAGTCAGATGGTATATCGCCAGACTCATATATTCTACACGCCAACGTGAATAGTCGTTTTGTTGCCACTTCCCCCAATGATTTTAGAAATTCTGATGGAATGTTAGCCATCCCTTCTGCCTTATTTGACCATAAGTCCTCCAAAGCTCTTTTAAATTCCGATTCTAATACCCTCTTCTAAATCGATTCTTTCTTCTTCTTTCACATCAGACAAATCTTCACCCTCATAGAGGCTTTCAATGTATTCTTTCCACCTACCTGCTCTCTACTCTGCATTTAACAGTGGAATTCCCGTTGCACTCTTAATGTTACCACCGTTGCTTTTAATGTCACCAAAGGTTGTTTTGACTTTCCTGTATGCCGAGTCTGTCCTTCCGACAATCATATCTTTTTCGATGTCTTCACATTTTTCCTGCATCCATTTCGTCTTAGCTTCCCTGCACTTCCTATTTATTTCATTCATCAGCGACTTGTATTTCTGTATTCTTGATTTTCCCGGAACATGTTTGTACTTCCTCTTTTCATCAATCAACTGAAGTATTTCTTCTGTTACCCATGGTTTCTTCGCAGCTACCTTCTTTGGACCTATGTTTTCCTACCCAACTTCTGTGATGGCCCTTTTTAGAGATGTCCATTCCTCTTCAACTGTACTGCCTACTGCGCTATTCCTTATTGCTGTATCTATAGCGTTAGAGAACTTCAAACGTATCTCGTCATTCCTTAGTACTTCCGTATCCCACTTCTTTGCGTATTGATTCTTCCTGACTAATGTCTTGAACTTCAGCCTACTCTTCATCACTACTATATTGTCATCTGAGTCTATGTTTGCTCCTGGGTACGCCTTACAATCCAGTATCTGATTTCGGAATCTCTCTGACCATGATGTAATCACACCCTCTGCCCTACCTTCCTATTCATAACGAATCCTACACCTGTTATACCATTCTCTGCTGCTGTTGATATTACCCAATACTCATCTGACCAGAAATCCTTGTCTTCCTTCCACTTCACTTCACTGACCCCTACTATATCTAGTTTGAGCCTTTGCATTTCCCTTTTCAAATTTTCTAGTTTCCCTACCACGTTCAAGCTTCTGACATTCCACGCCCCGACTCGTAGAACGTTATCCTTTCGTTGATTATTCAATCTTTTTCTCATGGTAACCTCCCCCTTGGCAGTCCCCTCCCAGAGATCCGAATGGGGGACTATTCCGGAATCTTTTGCCAATGGAGAGATCATCATGACACTTCTTCAAGTACAAGCCACATGTCCTGTGGATACACGTTACATGTCTTTAATGCAGTGGTTTCCATTGCCTTCTGCATCCTCATGTCGTTGATCATTGCTGATTCTTCCGCCTTTAGGGGCAATTTCCCACCCCTAGGACAAGAGGGTGCCCTGAACCTCTATCCGCTCCTCCGTCCTCTTTGATAAGGCCGTTGGCAGAATGAGGCTGACTTGTTATGCCGGAAGTCTTCGGCCGCCAATGCTGAATATTTATCAAAATTTAGCAGTGGCGGGGATCGAACCCTGGACCGAAGACGTTTTGATTATGAATCAAAGACGCTACCCCTAGACCACGGGCTCAGTACAACCTTCCAACAGATAAATTGCGTAACCTATCAATAATAAAATGTGACTAATCTCTCAATAATAAAAATGTGACTCACTTATAACCTTTCAATAATTGACTGTCAATGTAACCTGGTAAATTTTGGTCGTCAGCATTGCTGCGTCATAGCCCTGAAAGATCATACGGAATAAATTGAAAATTCTTACCTCAGTCGCCGGATAACGCATATATATCTGCTCCTATATGAAACTAAACGTTTCTGGCACAGCCCAGTGCAATGCTGGCCGATAGATTTGTCATGTATAAAAAGAAACAACTGATTTTTCTTTACAATAATCGGGGTGACCATGGATTGGAGAAATTAGTGAATTCTTTAAATTGAGATGAATGATTGTCAAAAGTTACTTTTTATGAGAAAGATTATTATTAAGAGATTTCTTTTTAAAAGCATTTACATGGGACTTGATATAACAATAGTACATATGCGCGAGGCTGCTTGTACCTTATACTGCAACGCTCAGGCACCGCCATCGCTCCACCACGACCGGCCCAGCCAACACGATACACCAGACAGCTCGCTAGCAACTACTTACACCAACTGCTACATAGTTCCTACTGCAGTCAACACGGCTCTTTGCTCTGAGATTCTCTTATAGCTTACATATCGCAGGCAGCGCGTGAGCAATCCATCGAAATTACATCTGCTCGAGTGCGCTAACAACAAATTCCTTTAATCATGGGCCTCTTACAATGTTAGTAATTAAGGTGATTTTTTTCTAGTTTTATAATTATGGACATCATTATTCCAGTTGAACTTCAACAGATTATTTACAACAGATTTCGTGACAGAATCTTCAGGCCATGAAGTGAAGTCATGGGTTAAATGAAGTCGTTAGAGGTCCCTCACACTAAAAATACATGAGTATTATTGTTACTGCGTGGTTCTGTGCAACTACAGCATGCTCCCTTAAACATGAGTGCCCAGACAATATATCATTGAAGAATACAGTAACAAACTAAATGAACCAAAATTTGTCAACCGACCAGGTTTTCTTTCCAGTACTGCTACTAACGAATGAACAACTGCTTGAAACGAATTGTGTACAGAGAACCTCAGCTCCACAGTGCATACAAACTGACTGAAGATGTTTCCAAAGTTATTAACTTTGTGATGTGTGCTGAATTTGTCATTGTTATTGCTCTCTTCCATGTTTAGAACTAAACGTATAGCTTCTGTGCTCTTAAACTGAAAGGGACTACTTGTGAGAACCAGTCGTTAATTCGCTTGAAGATTTTAAACACTATTTCTTGTGTTTTGTATGTTTTTTTGTGATTGATTATAATAGTTGTGACAAGCTACAAAAATAAATTTCGTTGTTACCGATTAAATAAGGATTCATTCACAAGATGAAAATTGGTGAACCTAAGACTGAACCTTGAACTTTACTGTACTCTCACAAAAAAGAAAAATTTTCATCATGACACCTTTCTCAACAACAGTTTTAATTGGAAAACTAATTTTATCGTTAAACACTCAGATGTCTTCAGTAGTTTATGTAAGTATCATCTGATGATGCTTTATTATTTTAATGCTTTTAAAATTTGATGTATGAGTTTTTACGTGACATAACTAATTGTATCCTAAGTCTCTTATTATAGTCTGTTGTTATAGCCAGTTAGGACACCATGTCAGTGATTACTGATGTTATTCTCATTACTTTTCTTGTGAAGGGCCTTATATTTAATGTCCTGGTATAACGGTAGTATGGCGATGTAAGTGCTGTTCTGTCACCTTCTAAAGGCCGCTTACAACACCCGCTGTTCCTACTTTTGCAATTACTTTCAGCACTTCAGATGTTATTCTAGCTTCGGTAACCGAAGCACGTAAACATAACTACCACCTTAACAACCGCTAGTGACCTCAGATGCCGCGTAATGTATAAAGCTCAATCAAATGTGAAGTTATCTTGCTTGCGGCTTTTCTATTCCGTCAAACTACTTCCTGCGGGCTATAATAATACTGAAAAACACGGTCGCCAGCCAAAATGACGAATCGATTGACGTTATTCAACAAATTCACCAAATTTTGTATTTGCTATATTTTGGTTCTTATTAAAACTTTTTCTCTTTTAATAATTTCTATCACTGAAGGAACAGGCTAATGCACGTAGACAGCTGAATAATGACTGCTTTCAGAATAGGTCACACGCACACACTTAGAAAGTTTTGGTCCATGAAAACAACGCCGTAATGACAATAATACCTACCTACGTTTCTGAAGGTAAGATCAGCAACATTCCCTCTGAAAACATGTTTTATACACAAGAAATATTTTATAGTACTATCGTAAGTATCGAAATGTTTGCAAAAGGTTTTATACTTAGTTTTTCTCAGTCTTATTGAAATAGTTACATTACGTAATTTCTCGGACAGAAGGTCCCAATAACCAAGTTCACACACTAAGTAGGATTGTTATTTACTTTACGTACTTTCAATGCAACCTACAATTCTCCACATTTACTTTAATTGCTGCAAATCACTGATAACTTAAATTTACTTTGAAAGAAAACAGGCTGGCCGTTGTGCCCGAGAAGTTCTAGGCGCTTCAGTCTGGAACCGCGCGACCGCTACGGTCACAGGTTCGAATCCTACCTCGGACATGGATGTGTGAGATGTTCTTAGGTTAGTTAGGTTTAAGTAGTTCTACGTTCTAGGGGACTGATGACCTCAGATGTTAAGTCCCATAACGCTCAGAGCCATTTTTTTAAAGAAAACACTCAGTTGCCCAATAATGTTTCACAGTAATGGATTCTCGGTTTCTTTCTCCTGAGTATAGGAAGGATCCCTACCTGGAACACTTTAGGTTAAATGAGTCGTTTTGCGTTTAAAAAATAATTAATGATTATTGAATAAAACACACAAAAACTTGTCAACACAGCTCGTATACAGAACTTTGGACGGTTAATTTCAGTATTGTCGTCGTGAGCACAGTTGCTGGAGATTTAGGTGCTTTGAAAGCACGTATCGTTTTGCAGCGACGGAGAGCATTACTTGTCTTCGAGGCGTCGAATTATGCTACTTATACCAGTGCAATTATGAGTTTGGCTTTCCTGGGGATCTGCGTCGGTCTAAGTAATGGATGCCTTAGATTGGTTGGTTGGTTGGTTTGGGGAAGGAGACCAGACAGCGTGGTCATCGGTCTCATCGGATTAGGGAAGGATGGGGAAGGAAGTCGGCCGTGTCCTTTCAGAGGAACCATCCCGGCATTTGCCTGGAGTGATTTAGGGAAATCACGGAAAAGCTAAATCAGGATGGCCGGACGCGGGATTGAACCGTCGTCCTCCCGAATGCGAGTCCAGTGTCTATCCACTGCGCCACCCCGCTCGGTCGATGCCTTAGACCTTTCACATCCACGAACCAACATACGTTGCAGACGTAATTTCATATCTCCTCTAAAGCGTTGCAAACATGTACCGTAGCACTTCCTATTCACTCACCTCTATTAAACAGTTTAACTTTTGCCTTTGTTTAAACAATACTGTGGAGTACAGCGCGCATTAGCTTTCGTCCCCTGCCTCCACAGTGCCTTGCGCCTGTCTCAGCCGCTTCCCTTCTCCCCTCTCCTACCTGCTTCCGTTAACAGCAAAAAACATCCACGTCTTTCGACCTTCCAGAACGTCGGTAGACCCCTATTGGTTTTCACCTATATTTAACTTTATCCTTGAGCTGGTATTGACTTCACTTTACAAACAACTACACATAGTTATATAAAAGATAGTTATTGTTACTTACATAACATTATAAACATTTATTAATTACACATGAACATTAAACTTCACATAGTCAAAGAATATTGTTTTCTGGAGACACTCTTATACACAACATACTGTACAAATCTCATTCTTTGCTTCATTAGTGCAAAGTCTCTCGACTCTCAAAATTTCGATAGTGTTACACTGGTACTAAGGCTAGCCCTCTGTACTTGTATTTGGGAAAAGTTGGGCCCAAATCCCCATTTAGCCGCCCAGATTAAAGTTTTCAGTTTTTTCCTAGATCGATCCAGATGAATACTTTAATTATTCCTTTGAAACGCACATGGGCAATTTCCTTCTTCGTTTTTTTTTCTTATCTGAACTTGAGATCTAAGTTATAATTTATCTTCCTCCCTTCTTTCATGCTTTTGTAAGGAGATCTTTGTATGACGATTTTTTGAGAGAACGCATATTCTATTTTCCCTTTCTGATACTAAATTCTAACAATTAGATATACAAATTCGTGCATTATTTATGGATATAAAAATACCTCTGTACTTCAGCCTCACACCTTCTCACATTGTAATGCCCTGCAGAGAGATTTGTAAATTAACTAAACATGTTCTGGACGTCATGAGCTTCATGTTATCAACTGCCATCTTGCCAGTCAAATAATTGTAATGAAATTTCTTAATCGTGACAAATCGAAAAGCAGCCGTCCAGTTTACAGCCACCGTGCTTGGCTATAGTGATGGGTTATTTCACTTGTATTACTGACGAAATATGTTAACTGCAGAGTACATGCGAATGCTCGTTGTCAGTGTAACGGAACTGGTTGCCACCTCTGCTCTTTACTTCTCGCGATTCAATAGAAAATGTAATCTAATGTAGAATCAATGTATCTAATACCTTGTTGGTGCTGTCAGTAAGCTTTTAATAATTGTTCCTATTTACAGTAGTTTGTCATTTAATCACTATGTGTTTTCTGGCTGTCTTCTGACCACATGAGACCACCGTTTTTTCACTTTCGTACCTTGTAATTCTTCCATATTCAATAACTTTCCCTGTAACACTTCACAAACAATTGTTTCCCCAACTTTTATATACACTTCTTCTAAGTCGTTTTTTACTTTGTGTTTCCAAATTGTTATTGACTTTTTATCTCATCTCTTTTTGGTTAACCTATTGTCTTGCAGTAGATACAAATTTCCAGAAAGTACATCTTTTTCTAATTATTTCTGGAATGTCTTTCTTTCGATAAATTCTACCGATACTTCGTAACATCCAATCTCCCTTCTGTGGGTTTAACCAACTGCCAGAGAAAAATTAGTACTCCATTTAGAGGTTTACAATTCACTCAAGATTCATTCTTGCAACAATGTATATGGAGTACACGAAATGTTTACATTTACAGATCGACAGTACAAGCAGTTCTGAGGTACCAGGTATTGACCCATGCAGAAACACTCATGTTTGTACATGGTGTTGTCTCCACGGTTGGCAATGCAAAGGCTGACTCCGGAATCCAGTCTATTGTACAGATGACGAATACTATCGTGGGATACGTTATACCACGCCTACTCTACCAGTTCACGTAGTTCTGTAATACACTGCTGGCCATTAAAATTGCTACACGAAGAACAAATGCAGATGATGAACGGGTATTCATTGGACGAATATATTACACTAGAACTGACATATGATTACATTTTCACGCAGTTTGGGTGCACAGATGCTGAGAAAACAGAACCCAGAACAACCACCTCTGGCCGCAATAACGGCCTTGATACGCCTGGGCATTGAGTCAAACAGAGCTTGGATGGCGTGTGCAGGTACAGCTGCCCATGCAGCTTCAACACGATACCACAGTTCATCAAGAGTAGTGACTGGCGTATTGTGGCGAGCGAGTTGTTCGGCCACCATTGACCAGTCGTTTTCAGTTGGTGAGAGATCTGGAGGATGTGCTGCCCAGGGCAGCAGTCGAACATTTTCAGTATCCAGAAAGGCCCGTACAGGACCTGCAACATGCGGTCATGCATTATCCTGCTGAAATGTAGGGTTTCGCAGGGATCGAATGAAGGGTAGAGCCACGGGTCGTAACACATCAGAAATGTAACGTCGACTGTTCAAAGTGCCGTCAATGCGAACAAGAGGTGACTGAGACGTGTAACCAATGGCACCCCATACCATCACGCCAGATGATACGCCAGTATGGCGATGACGAATACACGCATCCAATGTGCGTTCTCCGCAATGTCGCCAAAAGACGGATGCGACCATCATGATGCTGTAAACAGAACCTGGATTCATCCGGAAAAATGAAGTTTTGCCATTCGTGCATCCAGGTTCGTCGTTGAGTACACCATCGCAGGCCCTCCTGTCTGTGATGCAGCGTCAAGGGTAACCGCAGCCATGGTCTCCGAGCTGCTAGTCCATGCTGCTGCACAAGTCGTCGAACTGTTCATGCAGATGGTTGTTGCCTTGTAAACGTCCCCATCTGTTGACTCAAGGATCGAGACGTGGCTACACGATCCGTTACAGCCATGCAGATACGTTGCCTGTCATCTCGACTGCTAGTGATACGAGCCCGTTTGGATCCAGCACGGCGTTCCGTATTACCCTTCTGAACCTACCGATTCCATATTCTGCTAACAGACATTGGATCTCGACCAACGTCAGCAGCAGTGTCGCGATACGGTAAACCGCAATCGCGATAGTCTACAATCCGACCTTTATCTAAGTCGGAAACGTGATGGTACGCATTTCTCCTCCTTACACGAGGCATCACAACAACGTTTCACCAGGCAACGTCGGTCAACTGCTGTCTGTGCATGAGAAATCGGTTGGAAACTTTCCTCATGTCAGCACGTTGTAGGTGTCGCCATCGGATCCAACCTTGTGTGAATGAACTGAAAAGCTAATCATTTGCATATCACAGCATTTCTTCCTGTCGGTTAGATTTCGCGTCTGTAGCGCGTCATCTTCGTGGTGTAGCAATTTTAATGGCCAGTAGTGTACTTGCTGGTTGACGAGTTGCACGCGTCACTTCTCGTCCCGTCATATCTCCCACATACTCGAATGGAGACAAATCCGCAGATAGTGCTTGCGAGGGTAGTTGCTGTATGTCTTGCAGAGCACTTTGAGTTTCACAGGCAGTGTTTGGTCGAGCATTATCCTGTTGGAACAACACATCACCTTTCTGCCGCAAGAATGGCAAATGAACGGATCTAACAACATTCTGCACGAACCTAGGGCTGGTTAGCGTTCCCTCCAGAAACATCAAAGATGAATGAAACTCGAAGCTTATCGTAGCCCAGACCATAAGACCTGGGGTGGGGCCAGTATGTCTTGGATGAATGCACTCTGTGAGGCAGCGCTCACCAGGTCTACGTCGTACGCACAAACGATCATTACTTACATACAGGCAGAATCTGCTTTCACTGCTGAAGACTATAGGATGCCATTCCATCTCGTAGGTGAGCCATGCACGTCGCTGCTGTGGCGCTAGTGGACGATAGGCTAGACGGGTGCATAGCTGTAGTCCCACTGCTAATATCTGGTACGCAACTGTTCGTGTTGAATCGTCTGGGCTCACAAGCCCTATTATCTGTGCTGTGGTATCTGTACGGTCTGCCACTGCTGCATTTACGATACCACATCTGTGCTGTGTGGACGTCCAGAACCTTATCTACAGGTGTGAGAATGTTCACCTAACCACTGATACCACCATCGTTCCACAACCGACGCAGCATGTCCAACTTGTGTGGCAGTTATCCGAAAGGACTATCTTACCTCTCTGAACGCTACAATTTAACCCGTTTCAAACATGTGCATTTGACTGTAGGAAGCACAACTGCATCTCTGTGGCGTTTTCAAGAAGGGATGTCGAACAGATGTGCAGAACTATAGACCGATATCTCTAACGTCTATCTGTTGTAGAATTTTGGAACTGTATTATGTTCAAGTATAATGACTTTTCTGGAGACTAGAAATCTAGTCTGTAGGAATCAGCATGGGTTTCGAAAAAGACGATCGTGTGAAACCCAGCTCGCGCTATTCGTCCATGAGACTCAGAGGGCAAAAGAGACGGGTTCCCAGATAGATGCCGTGTTTTTTGACTTCGGCGAGGCGTTTGATACAGTTCCCCACGGTCATTAATGAACAAAGTAAGAGCATATGGACTATCAGACCAACTGTGTGATTGGATTGAAGACTTCCTAAATAACAGAACGGATCATGTTATTCTCAATGGAGAGAAGTCTTCCGAAGTAAGAGTGATTTCAGGTGTGCCGCAGGGGAGTGTCGTAGGACCGTTGCTATTCACAATATACATAAAGGACCTTGTGGATGACATCGGAAGTTGACTGACGCTTTTTGCGGATGATGCTGTGGTATATCGAGAGGTTGTTAAAAATGGAAAATTGTACTGAAATGCAGGAGGATCTGCAGCGAATTGACGCATGATGCAGGGAATGGCAATTGAATCTCAATGTAGACAAGTGTAATGTGCTGCGAATGCATAGAAAGAAAGATCCCTTATCATTTAGCTACAATATAGCAGGTCAGCAACTGGAAGCAGTTAATTCCATAAATTATCTGGGAGTACGCATTAGGAGTGATTTAAAATGGAATGATCACATAAAGTTGATCGTAGGTAAAGCAGATGCCAGACTGAGATTCATTGGAAGAATCCTAAGGAAATGCAATCCGAAAACAAAGGAAGTAGGTTACAGTATGCTTGTTCGCCCACTGCTTGAGTACTGCTCAGCAGTGTGGGATCCGTACCAGATGGGGTTGATAGAAGAGATAGAGAAGATCCAACGGAGAGCAGTGCGCTTCGTTACAGGATCATTTAGTAATCGCGAAGGCGTTACGGAGATGATAGATAAACTCCAGTGCAAGACTCTGCAGGAGAGACGCTCAGTAGCTCGGTAAGAGCTTTTGTTGAAGTTTCGAGAACATACATTCACCGAGGAGTCAAGCAATATATTGCTCCCTCCTACGTATATCTCGCGAAGAGACCATGAGGATAAAATCAGAGAGATCAGAGCCCACACAGAGGCATACCGAAAATCCTTCTTTCCACGAACAATACGAGACTGGAATAGAAGGCAGAACCCATAGAGGTACTCAAGGTACCCTCCGCCCCACACCGTCAGGTGGCTTGCCGAGTATGGATGTAGGTGTAGATGTCGTTGCCTGCTTGTTTCACACGTTTGCACCACGCTGAACCTTCTGACTATGAGCATTCGCTATTATAGGGTAGACATAGACAGCTCTATGGTCGCTACGCCACTGCTCTATCTGTTAGCGGACAGTCTTGAAAGTGTTATCAGCGCATGCACTATGCCTCGGGTGGCATATGCCATCGTCAGATCAAAATAGACGTCGTCTTTCCAGGTGTGCTAATATTTTTTCCGGCAGTATATTTTCGTAATGATTTGCCTTTCTAGTATTTGTAATTTATCTGAATTGTAGTTTAATGCTAGATTTTCGCATGCATATAGACATTCTGAATTTAGTCCTCTACAGCAACGGTTTTATTTATTTCTAGACAGGATTTTTTTTACCGTAAATACCTTTACTTATACCACATACCCTTGCAATTTTCTAGATTCTTTCGCCTGTAGCAGTTATTTCCAGACAATTTTCTTGTATTACCTCTTAACAATATTTAAATTTTTTACCTTTCTGTTTGGCTGATATCTGCTTTCAAAAATTTTGGAAATTTTTATTATTTGCTAATTTTTTTGCGTAAATTCTGAAGCCGTTATTACTGGCTCTCTGTTCTAAAAGATTAATTTGTGTTACAGCAGATGTCATATTTCCTGAAAATATGGAAAATGTATCTGCAAGTTTATTACAGTATTTTTGTTTCCTCTTCCCAACCTCACTGGCTAAACCTTATTTTCATTTTTTATGTTTCAAGTAATATTGGTCAATTTTGGTAGGTATAACGTCAGCGATAACATTTTTAATCCATATCAATTTCGAAAAGGATCGCAAATTTGTATCAGAACGTAAAACTTTGTATTTGCATGACGATTCAGAATAAGTAATTATCAGTTCGAAACGTGTCTTCATTTGCGAAACAACTCGCGCAACTCTGCAGTTAGTACTACGTCAGTGTGCAAACGGCTTAGGAGAGACTCCAGTGCATCGAACCCAAAGCACAATTATTTCTCCTTTTCAGGATACCGTACCTCAATGAGTGAAAGCAGTACCTTTATTGGTTTAGAATTTCGTTATGCTTCTGTCCATCTGTCCGAAGGTTAAAACTCCTTTATCTCAGGAACGGGTAGAGGTATCAAGATGCAGTTTATGTCCTACACTAAATTCTATTGCCCCTTGGTGATGTGAATAATTTAACATTCTAAGTCAGTGCAGTCAAAAGATACGCTCATGTATTTTGATACTCGAAAACTCACAGACGAATACCTAGAAGTGGCTTGCTGTTGACCTAGAAACACGAAATTTGGTAAGATGCAAGTTTTCACAGTACAAGTAAAGCAAAAAAATCCGAAAGTTGTTAATTTATGGTTATATGACATAAAATATTTTTCCCCATTTGCTGCCTGTCTGCCTGCCTGTTGAGATCACAGACATAAGACATATTACATTGAAATTTAGATCAAGGTCTACGGTCCCCTTCCGGAAACGCGCGACCGCTACAGTCGCAGGTTCGAATCCTGCCTCGGGCATGGATGTGTGTGATGTTCTTAGGTTAGTTAGGTTTAAGTAGTTCTAAGTTCTAGGGGACTGATGACCTCAGATGTTAAGTCCCATAGTACTCAGTCATTTGAACCATTCTAAGGTCCCTTTACAATGTAAACAATTTAAGTTCCTATTAGCATGCAGTCAAAAGATACAGCCGCATATTTCACATATTTTTGCACTCGAAAACCCACTCAAGAAAATCTATAGGTCAACTACAGTATCAGTATACAGGTCGTACCTAGCACAGCGTTAAAGTCTGCGCAAGGAAACTGTGAGGTCAGGGATCGAATCCTGGTCAAGCTACGGACTTTCCAGTATTCATTTTAACGTCCTGGTTTTCACCTCTCAACGATGTGCGGAGTCGCCAGAAACATGTTGTACAGAATCTCCTTCTCCCTGGTTGGATCGCTGGGATAGGGATATGCAAGTCGCTGAAGTGGCCTCCAATAGAAAAACTTAAACCTGGTCACTGACCCACATGAAATTATCATTATTATTATTATTATTATCTACATACATAATTATGTTCGTACGGAATCCTCCAAGCGTGAGTCCTACTCGCACTTATCTACATTTTTTTTTTTCGGTATAATCAAACATGATGTCATTATTCGTAAAAATCGTCTCGCGTGGTACCGGTACTAGAAGACTACACGAGAAAACTTCTGCTAAGACGAATTGTCCACAGATTCATGTCTAGGTTCAGAGGCCAGGCACCGCGCATTATGACTATATAGCCCGTATTCCTGGCAGGGTCGCCAGCGCCAAACGACGAAGCACCGCTGTCCCCTATGCAGACGTGGGCCGTCTGTCGCAGCCGCGACAGGACAATCTGGCAGCTTAATTGAGAGGGAGTTGAGCGGAACAGCTGCACGCCGGCGTCACGTGTTGCTGTTGGCAACGGAACACAAGCGTTGCTGAACACGCGAGCACAATGGCCCGCCACTCGGGTAAACAACGCGCTGACGACTGATTGCCCCGCACTGAGCGGTTGCCTGGCCAGCGACACAGCCTACCGCCGCCCTACGTCCGTCACTGCAGAATCGCCTGAGCGACACGTGATTGACAGGAGGTCACATTAATGTGACTGACCAGTTTAATACCAAAATGATGTTCTCTATGCCCAATCAGAAGCGGGTTTACGCTTTAAATGAAAACGTAACAGCACTGGCGACAGTCAATTCCAGTTCCTGAAGACAGTATGTGGCAGTAGGCCATCTGTACAAAAATTATTCGGCGATTTGTTAGAAATGTAGCGCAGAATTGTAATACTGAAGTGGGATTAACATTAATGCAAAAGCATGTAAAGTGGTTGTATATTGCTGGCCATTGAAATTTTATCACTAACAAATAAAGACATTTTGAATTAGCACGTATGCAGTGATGTAGGAAGAATAAATGACGTAATTATTAGATGATTTGGACATGTAATTGTAGTGATATATCACTACTGGCAGCAACAAAGGCTGGGCAGTGAGGTGAGCTTCAATGGGTATAGGTACCTCATTCTGTGCTGCTTCAACTCTTTGCCAGAGATCATCGATCTAAGTACATGGTTAGGGAGGAGGTATCAGTTTCCCAGCAGCCCATGACAATTTGTTTTGAAGGGGAGAACGTGCTGGCCTGGGAAATAGTCGAAAACGTCCTGTTTCGAGGTTGGCCAGGATAGCGGCGACAACAGTTTGTCATGAAAACGTCACAGAAACGTCGAAAATTAGGAGACAAGCAGCGACTTTAAAGCGCCTGAAATTTATCACCTGCTGTCCAGAGTACCGACACAGAGGTGATCGTCTTGTATACCTAGTGGCATCCCCTGCCATCACGCCATATACTGGGCTTCTATGACGATTATGAACGCAATCTGGTGAAAGTTCACTTTCCTCACACGCATACATCCATTATGATGCTGAACAGGTACTTGTCTTTAAGGATATCGTGGTGCCACTACTGTATCCAGTATTGTCGGTGGGTACACAATGCCGGTGCGCCCCTATCCGCTGTTGTGTCAACGGAAGCCGCAACGATGGTTGACGTTCTGACAGTCCATGATGCTCCAGAGTCGTCCCACTGTCTGCGTGGATTCTTGTCATACTGCAAACAATCCCCTTCCTGACTCAAAGTACTTGTCTTTACTGTAGCATCCTGCACAAATGAGCAAATAGAATGTCTGCCCTTTCGGGTGCTAGTCATGAGCTAGTCCTGCTTGGCGTTGGGCATGAACCCCGTGAATCCATTCAGTATTAGCAGAAAAATCGTACGAACGCGACGAACATGGGCTGAACGACAAGCTGATGTTTCGGTACGCCATGATCTCCCATTGTCGAACTCCGGAACACGCTGGTAGAGATTTCTCCTTGTTACATGGGGCACAAAAAACTCTTCTCAAAAACAACAAACATTCAAATGCGATTTCTGGAATTGAAAGTCACTTTAGATGACGTATGACTGCAGTGAAGTGTTAATTCTTTGCTTTTCCATGCATGTGTCCGCAGCTCGTGGTCTTGCGGTAGCGTTCCCGCTTCCCGAGCACGGGGTCCCAGGTTCGATTCCCGGCGGCGTCAGGGTTTTTCACCTGCCCCGCGATGACTGCTTGTTATTGTGTCGTCTTTATCATCATCATACATCCCCATTACGGTCGGAGGAAGGCAACAGCAAACTACCTCCATTACGGTCTTGCCTAGTACAGCGGTGCGGGTCTCCCGCATCGCTCCCCTACGCTGGGTCAAAAAGCATGAGTGTAGTCCACTCTATACTAGCCTCATGTTCGTTGCATGCTACGTTAGTGCCAGCAGCGCTACGACATCATTGCGGCAGACAGCACCACCTCACTATGCTTCCAGTACTGTTGCTATACAGGGTGAGTCACCTAACATTACCACTGGATATATTTCGTAAACCACATCAAATACTGACGAACCGATTCCACAGACCGAACGTGAGGAGAGGGGCTAGTGCAATTGGTTAATACAAACCATAAAAAAATGCACGGAAGTATGTTTTTTAACACAAACCTACGTTTTTTTAAATAGAACCCCGTTAGTTTTGTTAGCACATCTTAACATATAAACAAATACGTAATCAGTGCCGTTTGTTGCATTGTAAATGTTAATTACATCCGGAGATATTGTAACCTAACGTTGACGCTTGAGTACCACTCCTCCGCTGTTCGATCGTGTGTATCGGAGGGCACCGAATTACGTAGGGATCCAAAGGGAACGGTGATGGACCTTAGGTACAGAAAAGACTGGAACAGCACATTACGTCCACATGCTAACACCTTTTTATTGGTCTTTTTCACTGACGCACATGTACATTACCATGAGGGGTGAGGTACACGTACACACGTGGTTTCCGTTTTCAACTGCGGAGTGGAATAGAGTGTGTCCCGACATGTCAGGCCAATAGATGTTCAATGTGGTGGCCATCATTTGCTGCACACAATTGCAACCTCTGGCGTAATGAATGTCGTACACGCCGCAGTACATCTGGTGTAATGTCGCCGCAGGCTGCCACAATACGTTGTTTCATATCCTCTGGGGTTGTAGGCACATCACGGTACATATTCTCCTTTAACGTACCCCACAGAAAGAAGTCCAGAGGTGTAAGATCAGGAGAACGGGCTGGCCAATTTATGCGTCCTCCACGTCATATGAAACGCCCGTCGAACATCCTGTCAACGGTCAGCCTAGTGTTAATTGCGGAATGTGCACGTGCACCATCATGCTGATACCACATACGTCGACGCGTTTCCAGCGGGACATTTTCGAGCAACATATGAAACTTCCTGGCAGATTAAAACTGTGTGCCCGACCGAGACTCGAACTCGGGACCTTTGCCTTTCGCGGGCAAGTGCTCTACCAACTGAGCTACCGAAGCACGACTCACGCCCGGTACTCACAGCTTTACTTCTGCCAGTACCTCGTCTCCTACCTTCGGTAGCTCAGTTGGTAGAGCACTTGCCCGCGAAAGGCAAAGGTCCCGAGTTCGAGTCTCGGTCGGGCACACAGTTTTAATCTGCCAGGAAGTTTCATATCAGCGCACACTCCGCTGCAGAGTGAAAATCTCATTCTGGATTTTCGAGCAACGTTGGCAGATCATTCTGTAGAAACGCGATGTATGTTGCAGCTGTTTGGGCCCCTGCAATGAAGTGAGGACCAATGAGGTGGTCGCCAATGATTCCGCACCATACATTTACAGTCCACGGTCGCTGTCGTTCTACCTGTCTGAGCCAGCGAGGATTGTCCACGGACCAGTAATGCATGTTCCGTAGACTCACTGCCCCGTGGTTTGTGAAACCCGCTTCATCGGTAAACAGGTAGAACTGCAATGCATTCTCTGTTAATGCCCATTGACAGAATTGCACTCGATGATTAAAGTCATCACCACGTAATTGCTGATGTAGCGACACATGAAACGGGTGAAAGCGGTGACGATGCAGTATGCGCATGACACTACTTTGACTCAGTCCACCGGCTCTCGCCATGTCCCGTGTACTCATGTGTGGATTCATGGCAACAGCAGCTAACACACCAACTGCACCCGCTTCTCCTGTGACGGGCCTATTACGGACCCGTTTGCGTGCTACGACCATACCTGTTGCATACAGTTGGCGGTAGATGTTTTGCAATGTGCGGCACGTTGGATGCTCTCTGTCCGGGTACCGTTCTGTATACACCCTGCAGGCTTCAGCTGCATTTCGTCGACACTCGCCATAGATGAGTGTCATCTCCGCCTTTTCAGAGTTCGAATACACCATGGTCACAGTTCCTACAACACTACACTATGACAGACGTCTGGTAACACGGTGGACTACAGTTGGTCTGCATGCGGAGACGAATGCAGAATAACAATAGCAGCAAGCGCTACATGCGGACACTGCGACAGCTAGACCAAACCACAACAGTGCACCACAGCCACACTCGTAAACACGGTCATCATCGTAAACATGTCCCTGCAGATGCTGCTCGCCGACCGTGGCCCGTGTTTGTTACAACACGCAACTGAATGTCGGAGGTTTCAAGCGTCAACTTTAGGTTACAATATCTCCGGATGTAATTAACATTTTACAATGCAACAAACGGCACCGATTACGTATTTGTTTATATGTTCAGATGTGCTAACAAATCTAACGTGGTTCCATTTAAAAAAACGTAGGTTTGTATTAAAAAACATACTTCCGTGCATTTTTGTATGGTTTGTGTTAAACAATTACACTAGCCCTCTCCTCACGTTCGGTCTGTGGAATTGGTTCGTCAGTATTTGATGTGGTTTAAGAAATATATCCAGCGGTAACGTTCGGTGACTCACCCTGTATGTTTGCCACTGCGAGAGTAATCTTCCATCAATTCACATCTACATCTACGCTCCTCAAGTCAGGTTACGGTGTGTGAGAGAGGGCATTTGTAACACCACTGACGTTGCCACCCTCTATCTTTTTATCTGTGAATGTGCGTGGGATGAATGATCGTCAGCAAAACACAGTTTGCGATCACATTTCTCTGATTTTGCGAGATGGTTGTGGGAGGAAGTATCATGTTTCCCACTTTTCTTGGAATGCACACTCTCGGAAATGTAATAGTAAACTTGTATCTGTTGTACACAAGCTCTTTTGTGGTGTCTGCGACAAATACTGAGGCGACTAAACTCATAGGACAGCGACACGCACATATACAGATGGAGGTAGCATGGCATGCACAAGGTATGAAAGGGCAGTGCATTGACGGAACTGTCTGCTGTAGTCAGGAGATTCATGTGAAAAGTTTTTCGATGTGATTATTGTCACACGATGGGAATTAACGGACGTGGAACTCGGAATGGTAGTTGGAGCTAGACGCATGGGACATTCATTTCGGAAACTGTTGAGAAATTCAATATTCCGAGGTGTACAATGTCAAGAGCGGGGCAAGAATACCAGAATTCAGGCATTATTTATCACCACACACAACGCAGTGGCTGACGGCCTTCACTTAACGACCGAGAGCAGCGGCGTTTGCGTATAGTCGTCAGTGGTAACAGACAAGTAACAATGCGTGAAATAACCATAGAAATCAATGTTGCACGTACGACGAACGTATCTCTTAAGACAGTGCGGCGAAAGTTGGCGTTAAAGGGCTATGGCAGCTGACGATCGACACGAGTGGCTTTGCTAACAGCACGACATCGCTTGCAGCGCCTCTCCTGGTCTCGTGACCACATCGGTTGTACCCTAGACGACTGAAAAAACCGTGGTATGATCAGATGAGTCCAGATTCCAGTTAGTTTGAGTTCCTGGTAGAGTCTGAGTGTGGCGCAGACCCCATGACACAAGTTGCCATGGACACGAGTTGCCTTCGACACCCCCGGGATAACAAGGCCGCCCAGCAGTGTTAGTGACGTCACACTAAGCGGCCCATAGCCGACGCAGCAGTCCACTGACACCTCCGTACAGACGCGCCTGATGCTAACGATCTTCTGTCCGTCATACAGAAAGGAGCGAACTATAATTCGAACCAAAGACCAAATTATATATATTCTTGTAAACAGCATAAAGGTTCATAACGAAATACCGATTACATATACGGGCAGGAATAGGTTCTAGAACTCCTCTGAAAAGTGTTTATCTTCAGTACCAGAATGAACATCAAATTGTCAGGTTTTCTAAATAGAAAAGCACTTTGTTAGTAACAGACAGCAATAATGAGACTTGCAGTTGGTGATTTCTACGTGGAAAAGGAAATAAGCTGTAGAGAGATTGAAAATGGTAAGTAAAGACAGCCTCAGCCTTTTGCTCACATTCTTATATGTAATGCACTTGGTTGTTTTTAATTTCCTTGCCTTTCATAACATTTTTAATATTGATTCAAGAAGTGTATCTTCAATAGCAGAGTGAACTTCAAATTGTCAGGCTTTTCTTAAAGGAAAGAGCAGTCCCTTAGTATCACAGTGCAAGACAGAATCTTGTGTTCAATGATGTCTATGTTAAAAGGAGAATATTTGATATCTATCTTTTGTTTCCATTCTTTATTACCGGGGATACACTTGTAAAAATTCTTGAAAAGAGCTGTCACCATGAACATATGAGTAAATTCACAATAGTCATGTGTTTTATGAGATAAAGCGAACTCTTGTTACCTTATTGTAAACGAAAGTTGTGAGGGTTTTGCTATGTATGACAGTGTTTAAGATAATTTACTTTCAGTGTAATAGCTGGAAAATGTTAAGTCCTGCTGTCAGTTGGCATTTGTCACCACCTGTATGCGAGTTTTAAAGCTAAATAGTGTTCTGACAGTTATAAAATAGTGGCAAAGTTCCTCAATCGATTAAACTTATTCCTGCCCGTATATGTAATCGGTACTTCGTTATGAACCTTTATGCTGTTAAAAGAATATTTATAATTTGGTCTTTGGTTCGAATTATAGTTCGCTCCTTTCTGTATGACGGACAGAAGATCGTTAGCATCAGGCGCGTCTGTACGGAGGTGTCCGTGGACTGCTGCGTCGGCTATGGGCCGCTTAGTGTGACGTCACTAACACTGCTGGGGGGGCCTTGTTATCCCGGGGGTGTCGGTTGCCATCAAGGCACTGTGCAAGCTGGCGGTGGCTTCATAATGGTATGGGCTGTGTTTACGTGGAATGAGCTGGGTGCTGTGGCCCAACTGAACCGGTTATTGACTGCAAATTGTTATGTTCGGCTACTTGTACACCATCCGCAGCCATTCATGGGCTTCATTCCTCAAACAGTGATGGAAGTCTTATGGACGACAATGCACCATGTCTCCGGGACACAATTGTTCGCGATTGCTTGGAAGAACATTCTAGACATTTCGAGCGAACAATTTGGTCACCCAGATCGCCCAACATGACTCCCATCGAATATTTATGGTACATAATCGTGAGCTCAGTTCGTGCACAAAATCCTGCGTCGGCAACATTCTCACAATTATGGACGGCTATAAGAGGCAGCATGGCTCGTCGAGTTGCCGCATAACACGGGGAAAGGGAAGGTCTGACACAATATTAGGAAGTATCCCATGATTTTTGTCACCTCAGTGTATGTCTGATGAGTAACTTCGTAACACCCTCGCTTACCAAACGAACCGCTTGATGAGCGGCACAGATATTCTTTATTCATGCTACCACACACTGATACCAGACTTCAGAGCAATACTCAAGGATTAGCCGAACGAGAATAGTGTAACCTACTCTGGCTTGGGTGAATTATATTTCTGTAGGATTTATCCAATCTGGTAGGTTCAAATGGCTCTGAGCACTATGGGACTTAACATATGTGGTCATCAGTCCCCAGAACTTAGAACTACTTAAACCTAACTAACCTAAGGAAATCACACACATCCATTCCCGAGGCAGGATTCGAACCTGCGACCGTAGCAGTCGCGCGGTTCCGGACTGCGCGCCTAGAACCGCTAAACCACCGCGGCCGGCACTCTTGTAGGTATCTGCCTTTCCTACAATGCGTTTTATGTACTCATTTGTCTTTAAATCACTCCGGATGGGTACTATTAGATATTTTTCTGTTTTTCCTGTTTGCAGCGGTTGTTCGTTAACCGTGTTCTGAATCACTAATGGGTCTTTCCGTTTATTTCTAGACAGTACGTTACATCTATTTACGTTCGCAACTGTCAATCGCTGCGGAAGGCGTCAGTCCTCAGCAGGATTTCCAGCGCTGCGACTTCCCTATATGCGACAACATAGTTCGCGGATGACCTCACTGAACTTTCTACTTTATTCAACAGAACAGTGAATAGTCTGTAACACTTCCCTTGCGATACTTACGGAGTTACTTTTACTCTAAAGATTTCGTTCCTGTAGCCATTCCTGTTTTGCCCTTTCTGTCCACGTCACTTTTACATGTCTGTATTCCCTTCTGCCTAAATTATTATATTACTTCTTTAACATTAAATTTATAATTCTTCTTCTTCTTTTTGTGTCAGCCCAAGATTAGGCCTTATGATTGTTGGATGTGAGGTCCGCCAGTTATGCAAAACACCGTTTTTTTATCAATACCCAAAAAAGTTTCGGCACCACTGAGCCATCATCAGTGGCTTTTCGTTTTTATTTATTCTGCAATGTGAACATTTTTGTTAAATGATTATAAAATTATGTGCATCTTCAGTTCAAACAACAGATCGTTTCTACTTGTAAATGCCTTTACATTTGGTGTGCATAAATTTTCTGGATCACTTGTGTGTTAATTACTACAGGTGGCCTGTCATCTTCAACCAAACTATGTTGTTGTGAAAGTTTTTTGCTGGGAGTTAATCTATCTTCTAGGATGTAATTAACTTTGTCGCGATGTTTACGCGCCTATATTCGTTTTTACTTACGTTTTTGTGTGGCAATCAATCCCATTCTCCGCATCACGCTGAGGTGGTGTGATCCACACGTAACTATAACAAGTATTTTCCACAAATAAGTAGTAAAACTCTTTTCACTTCACCAAAACACAGTGTGATTGTGGTTTGTCGTGTGTCCCAGCCCAGTCAGTGTTCATTTGTTCACCAGAGATCAGCGCCAAATTTTAATTTTGTTTGCATTTTTTCTTTGTGTGTGTGTGTGTGTGTAGACTTTATCAGTTTGTGCTGTTTTTATTTGTAAAGTTCCTTTAATGTGTTAAATAGTGTGCCCTTGCAGAGTGTAGTGTATTCCTTTAAGACCTGTTTTCCTTCTGCTATTGCCTTCTGTATATGGAAGTTTTCCTCAATGGTAAGTGTGATGTCACCGCCAGACACCACACTTGCTAGGTGGTAGCCTTTAAATCGACCGCGGTCCGTTAGTATACGTCGGACCCGCGTGTCGCCACTATCAGTGATTGCAGACCGAGCGCCGCCACACGGCAGTTCTAGTCTAGAGAGACTCCCTAGCATTCGCCCCAGTTGTACAGCCGACTTTGCTAGCGATGGTTCACTGACTACATACGCTCTCATTTGCCGAGACAAAAGTTTAGCATAGCCTTCAGCTACGTCAATGCTACGACCTAGCAAGGCGCCATATTCAGTTACTATATGTCTTCTGAACAGATAATATTGTGAACCATGTACCGTCAAGAGCGACGTTCCTCATTAATGAATTAAAGTTAAGTATCAAACTAATTATTTCCGCTTTCTGAACTCTCATTCCTTGTCATATTCCAGACCTCACGTCAGTATAGTTCTTCCCTCCTCACGCCAGCCTGCGTGAGCTAAAACGCGTGCATTTCGGCCTCCTTTCGTAGCACGGTGTTGGCTCTTCTGCCAACACAACAGTCAGTTTGCTGTATAGGCTGTGGATGGGTTTTGGTATTAGTACCAGAACATGTTTGGGTACTGAGAAAAAAAGGTGTTTTGCATAACTGGCGGACCTCACGTACAACAATTTTAACTGCAAACACGGCCAACACAAGGAGCTGCAAATCAAAACGATGAATATTAGGCCTTATGGTGTGTTGTGGCCTCACCATTTCTTCTTTGGCCTTCCTACACTCCCACTTCCAACAGGATTATATCCCACAGCTTGTCGTGGGATTCTCTCATGTGACACACGCAGTACATGCACTTTCCAGTCCTATTTTCGTTTTAGTTAATGGCTGCACCTCCAGTTCTTCCCTTTTTTCTGATTTTCTTGTTTTGCCTTCTCTTGTGCTGCCCTTCACTGATTTAAGGTACTTCATTTCCGATTTTTCAGTTGTATTAGGTCTTTCGATCTTAAAATCCAGCTTAGTACTCCATACTGTACTGTGGGTAGTGCCACGACTATTTTCTCTTCTCGTTTTACCCTTTATAGTTGTTCTTATCGTGCAACTTATATGTTGGCGTTAATTTTCGTATTTTAGTCTTCCTATTCCTCAAAAATTATGTCACATTCTGGACACTAGAAACGGGACACCTGTTCTGTTATTGTGTTACCGATGATTATCTTAGACTTTACGGGGTATTCGTCTATGACCGCTATTTTTTTGTTTCTGTTTTACCTGGTCGTCGTCAAAGCATCGTATTAAGAAATCTTCCTATCCCAGTTCTTATACCTCGAGAGATTCTTTCCGTCACCCACTCTCGGACCAGGTCGTCGACGTATATGATGAACAGTGTTGGTGACGTATTACAGCCTTTCCTTACTCCTGGTTTATCTGAATTACTGGTGTTAGTTCTTTGCCGTGACCTATTCTTATTTCGATGTTTTTCTGTAAACCTTGGAATACTTTTAATGTTCTGGGTACCTCTTTTCTCCATTATTGGCCATAGCTTTGTTCCGTGGACGTTGTCAAATGCTTTTTTATAGATGTTAACAGCTAGGTGTGTTTTCAAATTGGATTTTCGTATTTTCTATTAAATTTATTCCAGAATGAAAACACCGCCGCACAGGATCTTCCTTTACGGTAGGCTGCAAGCTGCTCTAATAAAATTGAAACATCAGTGTTTCGAAGGCTGTAATTCAAGAGATTGATTCCTTTGTAGTTAGTTGTCTTACTTCTTCTTTTTAAGCAGTGAAACGTAACCTTAGCTCATCTTCATTTTCTGGTTTTTCACCTGTGCGCCAACAGATGTTATAGAGGCGGAGCATTCTGAATTATAGAAATGTTTCATCGTATCTTACGAGTTTTGAGTTAGTTTCATCTAATCTATGATTAGATGGAATTACGAATTTTCAATTTGTAGTAAGTAGGGTACGGTTAGATTATGTCCGATATACAGATCTAATTTCACCCTCCGACTTATTGAGCCCCAGATATGTTTACTTTGATATCTTACTGAAAGTGTCAGCTCCCAGGGATTATTATTATTATTATTATTATTATTATTATTATTATCTTTTAAGGAGATGGTAAGCCGTAGGAAAGCACAGCCCTCTTCAGCCAGCAGTTGTTGTTTGTTATGTTGCAACATCATTTGTTTAGGGTAATATCTTGCTCATTTAATTCTGTAGTGTTTTTAATTGCATGTAAATTGGTAGTTGAGAGAAAGACGTCTAAGTTTTCTTCATTACAAATCCCGGCATTCTCCATGCGACTGAGGGAAAAACCTCTCAGTCGACAAAATCTCACGGTATCAGAGGTTCCTTTCCTCAAGGTTAGTTAATATCTAAGCTATATACAGTATAACTACGAATTATGATTGAAAACCTTTTCTTTATAATACGGAACAAGGCAGACGTTTTGAGCTTAATATTTAATCACAAAAAAGTTTCATGAATACTATTAATAACCGAAGATCGCGTCTCTCGCCTTATTTTCATCAAGAAATGAATCACTTAAAAATAATGTCTACAAATAATTTTTCTCCTCTCTCGCCAGTGTTTGCGACAGCCTTCTCTTTGTGTCAACAGGAAAGCTGTCCAACCAGGGATAGTATGTTTTAAATGTGAAATACTAGCAGACACCTGTCACAAATGCTTTTTTACCCAGTTTTACCTAGAATCATGGTATAGGATGGAAAGTCACTGGAGCTATTTTATCTAACTTCCGGGGATTCAGCACACTTTAAAAAAAGCGAACTAGAAAAGTCCCAGACATGAGTAGGCGAGTGTTATGCCGTTAGAAATCAAGTTTACCAATAGAGTAATTTTTTATCATTTCATATACTAAACGACTCGTAGAAGTGTAGTAATTCATCTAGCTCAGCATAGTGGTAATGAATTACACTAATGGCCACTAAAATTGCTACACCAAGAAGAAATGCAGATGATAAACGGGTATTCATTGGACAAATATATTATACGAGAACTGACATGTGATTACATTTTCACGCAATTTGGGTGCATAGATCCTGAGAAATCAGTACCCACAACAACCACCTCTGCCCCTAATAACGGCCTTGATACGCCCAGGCATTGAGTCAAACAGAGCTTGGATGGTGTGTACAGGTACAGCTGCCCATGCAGCTTCAACACGATACCACAGTTCATCAAGAGTAGTGACTGGCGTATTTTGACGAGCCAGTTCCTAGGCCACCACTGACCAAACGTTTTCAGTTGGTGAGAGATCTGGAGAATGTGCTGCCCAGGACAGCAGTCGAAAATTTTCTGAATCCAGAAAGGCCCGTACAGGACCCGCAACATGCGGTCGTGCACTATCCTACTGAAATGTAGGGTTTCACAGGGATCGAATGAAGGGTAGAGCCACGGGTTGTAACACATCTGAAATGTAGCGTCCACTGTTCAGAGTGCCGTCAGTGCTAACAAGAGGTGACCGAGACGTGTAACCAATGGCACCCCATACCATCACGCCGGGTGATACGCGAATACAAGCGGATACAAGCTTCCAATGTGCGTTCACCGCGATGTCGCCAAACATGGATGCGACCATCATGATGCTGTAAACAGAACCTGGATTCATCCGAAAAAATAACGTTTTCCCATTCGTGGACCCAGATTCGTCGTTGAGTACACCATCGCAGGCGCTCATGTCTGTGATGCCGCGTCAAGGGTAACCGCAGCCACGGTCTCCGAGCTGATAGTCCATGCTGCTGCACAAGTCGTCGAACTGTCCGTGCAGATGGTTGTTGTCTTGCAAACGTCCCCATCTGTAGACTCAGAGACGTGGCTGCACGACCAGTTACAGCCATGCGGATAAGACGCCTGTCATCTCGACTGTTAGTGATACGAGGCCATTGTGATCCAGCACGGCGTTCCGTATTACCCTCCTGAACCTACTGATTCCATATTCTGCTAACAGTCATTGTATCTCGACCAACGCGAGCAGCAATGACGCGATACGATAAACCGCAATCGCGATAGGCTACAATTCGACCTTTATCAAAGTCGGAAACGTGATGGTACGCATTACACGAGGCATAACAACAACGTTTCACCAGGCAACGCCGGCCAACTGCTGTTTGTGTATAAGAAATCGGTTGGAAACTTTCCTCATGTCAGCACGTTGTAGGTGTCGCCACCGGCGCCAGCCTTGTGTGAATGCTCTGAAAAGCTAATCATTTGCATATCACAGCATTTTATTCCTGTCGTTTAATTTTCGCGTCTGTAACGCGTTTTAATGGCCAGTAATCTATATAGTTTAAAATACAAAATTGCAAGAGATGAAAGTGAAAGAAGGAAGGAAGATTAGCCTTTAACATCCAGTCGACAACGAGGTCATTGCTGGCAAAGGACAAACTCAGATTAGTGAAGGATGGGGAAGAAAATTAGCTGTGCTCCTTCAATGGAACCATCCCAGCACTGCGTAGAACACTTTATGAAATCACCGAAAATCTAAATCTCGATGCTGCTTCAAATCCAAAGTGGTGTCTTGGTGAGAATTGGTTTATTGAATGTCGAAGTAGACATGAGGGCGGGCATTGAGCCATCGTCTCCCCAAATGCGCTTCCTGTGTGCTGACGACTAAGCAACCGTGGTTGGTATAAATCCAATTAAGGGCGAACCAAAAGAAACAGCATGGGCAAAAAAAACTATAGCTAGCAAATCTACTAGTGTTCAACAACGATTACAGCCTAAAGAAGTTTGTAAGGTAACATTTTGCGAAATAAGAACGCAAAAATTGATGACCGCTAATAAGGCGAAAGGGAAGGCGGAATTCTACCATTGCTGTGACAAAAGGAACGGCAACTTCATTTAATCTTATTATTTCCAATGTGATAGGATCCACAGCTGCGATGAATTTTTTGAAAGATTTCTTGAAGCCATTCTCATTATTTCCTGTACGATTGTACAATTTCGGCCTTAGTCCATTTTCAAGTATTTTATGGACGATTTTTTAGTAGCAGATTATGTCGTTTCTCCTATGACATCATGTTATACTCATAAAATAATTCGAGGTGTTCACACTATTTTAGGAGCACGTTACTTTCGAGCTGTTGTTGCAACAAATGACTCTGTTTTGGTTAAGTCGCAAACCCGCCAGTACTCCGGTAAGATTGTCGAAACCGATGGCAACGAGATTTGTTTGTGCCCACTGTTGTCATAAAGAGGAAAAACGCGAAATGGCCAGACAAGGATGCTTCAGTTGGATGCTAACAAAGTAAATTCGTGCGGAAAATTGAACTCACCTGCTCTAATAAATGAATGTTCAACTAGTACATTTGTGGTACTTTTAAAACATTGAACTAATTCTGTGTGAGGAATGACAGGCAGCTGTAATAATAAGCGAAACTTATTTTTCTTGAAGAATTCATTGTTTGTTCATACATTTAAATTCATAGTGGTGTTCATACATTTAATGACGACTTATTTTTGTTCAGGTTTTATTTTTTAGGAGGAACTTTCTTTTTCAACAAATTATTCTTCGAAAAGGAAGTTACCCGTAGCTTTGATAAAATAATTTCTTTTCCTCGAAAATTGCTGTGTTCTGCTTAAGTATCCGTTTGCATACTAGCTTATGCCAGCTCACCCCTAGAAGTGTGCAACTAGCACAACGACTGGGGTTAGTTGACGCAGTCGCAAGCTTATAGGAAAAGTGTTTTTGCGGTAACCTAAACACATACTTAACGAATGAATCACTCAAAGTGTTTCATACAACAATATAAAAATCGAAAGCCAAAATCTGTGCCAACTAAATCCGGTCTTCTCTCCTATTACACACCAGTGTTGTGCCTAGATTTAATGAAGAGATATGACATAGCGAACTCGTTCCGATGACCTTGCTTACAGCCAGAGCAGTAGCAGATTGGAAACCAGCCACAATCAGCGTAAAAACATCCAGAGGCTGAGTATTTTTCACATTGATGGGGAAGGAGAAACCTTTCAGTGACAGTACGGGTAGGTAACCATGAGCCTCAATCTACTGTCAGCGGCGTGAAGTGGCTGAAAGTACCGAACTGTTGCAGTACCTGCTCTGGCTGGAGACTTTGTGACATCGACGGTGTCACAAATTTCGCAGAACACTGTTTTCCGCTATGCTGGGCGACCTGCCAGAAACATTCTCCTCACACAAAGGCACCGCACGGCTTGACTAATATTGTGCCTTTCCAACTGTGACGGGACCCAGGAGTAGTCGGAAAATGTCTTGTTCACCGGCGTGTGGCGAAGTAGCATGAAACTTAGTTGTGGCCATTGGTTCATCCGGTGTCAAGTATCCCACGTACCCCACTATTCTCGTATAAGGCAATATAACAGAATTAATCACGTCACTGTATGTGTTTCCATGTGGTATTGCGATGGTTGTGATCAACAGGTACGACGTCTTGCAGCAGTATGTGAATCATTTTGGTAGCGCAGGAGAACGAGGGTCTCATCTTATGTCTGATAACGCTCGACCGCATGTGGTTGTCATGATGAAAGAGTGCCTGGAAGATTAAGACGCACGCGTATAGCCCAAAGGCTCTCAACCTTTCTTGGGCATTACCGCTGAAAGGGAACAGGTGCCAGTCAATGCAAAAAAAGAAATTGTATAAATGGCTCTGAGCACTATGGGACTTAACATCTATGGTCATCAGTCCCCTAGAACTTAGAACTACTTAAACCTAACTAACCTAAGGACATCACACACATCCATGCCCGAGGCAGGATTCGAACCTGCGACAGTAGCGGTCCCACGGTTCCAGACTGAAGCGCCTAGAACCGCACGGCCACACCGGCCGGCGCCAGTCAATGCAGTTTAAAGACGAACTAAAATTATTATTCAAACAATAATATTCCTCTTTTTGTTTTAGAAGAAGGATAAAATGAAGTTAATGGTGAAACAATTAAAACACGCGATTTTGTTATATTTATTTTTGTTAAATCAAGTAATAAAGAGTCAGTGAGGCTTCTTGGTACGTCTTATATCTTGTTATTTTTTTATATTTTTAGTATTTGCAGCTATTCTTTCTCAGTTGCGACATCAATCATGTATATCATGCAGATAAAAATAAATGCTATCCCCCTTTCGCAACTGAAAGTTTCTTATTCTTTTCGACTAAACTTGTGACACCTATCGTACTCGGCAACATCATTGGTTTCTTATGTTTCCCCAATTGCACTTTTGTAAGTACTAACTAACCGGTTTCCTGCAAGAATACACCTTTGTTTTGTTTTATCCCCAAACAAGTTTCACGAACGTTGTGGCATCCTCAGAAACTGTTTTTTTTTCCTTTTCCTTTTCTGAAACATACGTGCAAAAATTTTATGTATCTTAGGAGCCTGTAGACATCAAATTTTGTTGTTGTTTAGATCATATATTTACTTTACGTTTTGGTCATTATGTCCGCCTTCTGGCTGCCAACAGTAATTAGTCACAAGTATAAATTAATACACCAAGTCATTTATAATACACGGACGTTAGGACAACTCTGAATTGAGTTTTTGTTTAGAATACGAATTTTCAAGTCTACATTCGGGTAAAATAGTGACATATGCCCCCTCCTGACGCTTATGCTGCTGTATTTTATTTGTGCCGAGTTGTACTTGGTTTTTGTTTTCCTACAAAATATACTTTTGTTGTCACTTTTATATTTAAAACTTTGACTTGGAAAACTGTTTGGTGTGGTTTGTTATTTATACATTGCGTCGTGTATTTTTAACAGTGTTTATTTACGTTTTCTCCTATTCATTGGTGCGTTCCGAATGTTATGGCAGAATGCTGTGGTGTAGAACGCTTTTCACTGCACTGTTTGTGTTTCAGATACGATTTTGACAGTCGTTTGTTCCTCTGTTTTGTTTTCGATTGACGTCCGCAAAGCCTGGATTTGCTTTGATTTGTTTTCATTCTTCTGTGTGTGGCTTTGATAGTTCATTCATAGTATTGAATGATGTTATGTTTCAGAGTAGTGTTCAATCATTGATGGCATTTTAGTCCCGTGTTATAGCTTCTAGGATGTGGTCCTTTTCTTCAATTGTTAATAAGTCGTACAGATGATTATTGTGTTTTAATAACTGGAGGGTCTGTCTCTGTGCCACTAGGTTTGTGGTTGTTTTCAGTGAGGTTCTGCAAATGCGGAGTATGTGCTGTCGCTTTGTAATGCTCTTGAATGTTCATAGCATCTTATTATGAATTTTCTAGTTGTCTCTCCAACATACACTGAATCAAAATCTTGGCAGGTTATCTGGTATATACCTGCTTTGATGTTGGCAGTTTTTAACATTTTCTATAGTGTATTGTTTGTTCTGTATGCCACATATGTTCCCTGTTTTCTCACAATGTTTCCTATTCTGTGGGCTGTTGTCAATCGTCAGTGGGTGCCGTGATTTTCTGTTGTCCACGGGTTCTCCAACTTGTGTCCTTTGTGTGTTCTCTGCTGTGTGATCATTAAAGTATGGTGCGGCAAGACTGCGCAGTTAATGATCAGTTACTCTAGTTACTTCACAAACCGTAATTATATTTCAATTTGAATTTCATCTGTCTTTCCCCTATTATATAACAGAGTTTGAAAGTAATATTTCACGTTTGAACTGTAATACACACTTACACGAGGTACTGGCAGAAGTAAAGCTGTGAGTGCCGGGCGTGAGTCGTGCTTCGGTAGCTCAGATGGTAGAGCACTTGCCCGCGAAAGGCAAAAGTCCCGAGTTCGAGTCTCGGTCTGGCACACAGTTTTAATCTGCCAGGAAGTTTCAAAAAAAAGTAATGGAAATGAGTAGTCTTACCCAACTGCGGCGTGGGAGAGCGTTTGTAGTGGCGTAAATCTGCGTTTAGTATTAAAATGAGACCAACACACTTGTCATTCAGTTGATTTTCTTTATTTAATTTACAGCATACATATACATACTGTTCCTTGCATCTCCGCATCTAATAGGTACTGTTAACAGAAGATTTGATTCAGTGGATGATTCTAGAGCTCGTGAATAAACATTTCAATCAAAGTAAATGCTGTTTAGCAGAGATCACAGATTAAGTGCCCACAACCTCGGTAACAAGAGCAGGATTCGTGCCACAGCTCCTTGCACTTTAGGCGTTGCGTCCAGTCTTCTGTACTTTTCAGTACAGCTCGGGCAGTGGAAAGTTTATTTAAGTTTTGCTTTGCTGACTTCTTGCTTACTTGATCGGAATCAAACAGTTCCCTCTTTGTTTTCTTTCTTTGTTGTTCGTTTAATTGGAATTCCAGTTGCTTCTTGAATAGGGTCCCAGATAGCATTTCTGACTTTTTCTCTTTTTTTCTGTCTTTTTTGAAAATCTTTTCTTCTTGACAAAGGAATTATTTCTTTTGGGGAGACGTAGGTACTTGGTCCTGGTTTTGGTCCATTTGTAGATACTTGTGAACTATGGCTCTGGAGAGATCCAGTTTAAACTGTAACAGTCGAAGACAGTAAATCTTTCTCCGGTAATATGTGACGATCGATTGGATAAATGCCGCCCGTCTTGAACGCCTTTCTTGCCTATGTTATAGTGGCGTCCCTTGATAACCAGTTCCTAATAATTCGGCAATAAATTATTGCGTAATTACATATTCAGGGTGGTTAATGAGCCACTGGCCGTATTCTTGTGGAGAAAAGTCCTTCAACCACCTAAAAAAGCAGCTATCCACTGGCAGCAGTTTGTGACTGCTTTGTGGAGGAGAGGTAATCCCATGAACGTTGTGGTTCCTACAATAAAGGACGGCATTCAGACCCAAATGTGACAAATTATTGTCACAATATTTATAAAACTGGGTTTTCTTGTGTTGGCTGTGTATGTTTCTTAAAATTAAGTAACCAAGTGAGATGCAGATCTGACGCGATGTATCCAGTGCTCGAACACGTCATTAGTACCCCAGGAGCGGCGCTATTTGTCAAACTCTCCTTTGTTACCGGAGGAATGTAACTTTCCCCCAGTCACATGCAACATACAACCGTCATCAATTGACTTCTTTCTCCAGATGCAATTTTTGTCTGTGTGTTCCTTGCCGCATGCTGTAATCAGTTTCCAAACTTTGTTAGGTAGTCTTGTAATCTCCGACTCACCTATGTTAAATATGCGATAAGGTTCAACTTTATAGCTCTCCACTGTCGTCGAAAGATTATCAGAGACGATGTTCGTTTGCTGAATCCCATCCCTCTTTCATCTTAGAGTTTTCTGCGGGATCAGAAGGCTGAGGTTTTTGTCTCTGCATGCACTCATAAGTCCAAACATTTCTGGCCATCTTGGTGTTTTCGTCAAATTTAGTCTTTATTTATTCATCTTAGAGTAATCACAAACTAATCTTTTAAAATCTTTTCTTATCTTACCATAATATTATCTGCCCAAATACCGACAGTGTTCTACGAGTTTCTGCTCATAATTAGATGTTCTTCTGACTCTTCCAAGTTCGTTTAACCCCCAAAACCTGAAAAATATAGGGGTGGAAGTATCAATTTTAACCTTGTCTTTACGCTGGTGACAGTCCCTTATACATAGGCCTATACATGCATGAAAGTATTCCTGGAATGGTCTCTTATCCCTTTAAGGCGATTTCTGAAGTCAACTTCACTTATTCCAAACTCCCTCGCTACTTGTCGTTTAGACATTCCATCTTACAGGCCCATTTTTACAGCTTCTTTCATATCTGGAGTGCATGCCTTCCGTTCAGTTTCCTGTTGTATTTGATAAAATAGAAAAAAAGGTCTCTTTGAATACTGCTATCAGTGTGTAGTATCCACCTGTAAAGTTCATAAAAATCTTTAGCTTCCTATTTTTTTAAATTGCGGATGATTTTAACGCGTGGGGTAAGATTACACAGTGCATGGTTTTACATAGTCAGAAACGTGTAAACTTACCCTATATTAATCTACTACAATTTTCATTTGCTCATGGAAAAGGAGGGATGTCGATGTGTTAATATATTAAGACTGACAATAGATCGTAGCACACGATGGTATAAAGTTAAACTTCATAAGTTTCTTAGTGCTGGGGTTACAGCGTAGTTTTGCAACACAATACTTTGTATGAAAATTACGTAAAACAGTTCTTGCCACGTTGTGTAGCAGTCAGTGCGAGGACAACAGCCGAACTTCAGCAACGAAGTGTCAGGCACAGAATGTGTTTCGTGCCACGCGGAATAACCAACTCCTGGACTATTTAAACTCAGATACAGGCGTTGCGCAGTCTTACCATCGCACAGACTTACCCCACCTTCTTCCACTGATGTGTTGTGTTGTAACACCCTGTGTGTATTTCGTGTGAGTTGTGTTTTTATTTTTTGGTTAAATTTGTCTAGTGTTTACTTTGTAACCTTTTTCTGAGGCTCTCGGTCAGATAATATTTAGTTCCAGTGTGCAGCTATCTTTAGCCAATATAATTCTGTTCAGTCTGTGTAGGAGTATTTGAGGCTGCCTTGTGTGCTGTGAGATGGTTAGATCTGTTGTGCATTACTGAAGCTGTTGTTTTTGTTTGTAAATATTTAAATCATAAACAATTAAAGGAAGAAAACTCATTAAGGATGCTATAAGAGTGATGAAACTTATTTGGGAATCAAACAAAACAAAAACTGTGTTCTTGTAAGAAGGTAGATCCTCTTTATGTCATTATTTTCTGCAAGAACGGGAACAGAGCTTAAAATTTATTATGGTCAGAACACAATATAAGTTTTCATTTAACTGCTTGTCACAAATTTGAATTTAATTTGACATAAACTTTCTTGTCATATACAGCAGCTGACTTGATGACTGCGCACAATGAAATGCAAAACAGTGAAATGCAGGTAATTGAAAACTAATATTATGTTCATCTAGAGCTTATGCAAGAGCGAATGGACAGACAAAAAAGAACAGATGACAGAAAAAAATATTGGTCATTCTCAATAAGATTACTTGAAACATATTTGGTTTTAAACGATTGTAAACATACTGAGAGAGGGGAAAGACTGTGTTCTGCAATAAATTTCAGCAAGTAATAGCGAATACCCTGTTCAAGAATCAAAAGAGGCGGAGGTGAAAAGCCCGGGAGATACGGAAGATTTGGAGTAGATTACATCATGGTCAGACAGAGATTCCGAAATCAAATACTGTATTGTAAGGTGCACCCAGGAGCAGATATAGACTCAGATAGTAATGTAGCAATGATAAAGAATAACCTGAGTTTAAGAGATTAGTGAGGAACAAACAGAACGCAAAGAATTCGGACATGACTAGATATCCTTGAAGATACTGCAGCTACTGCAATAAAGAATAGCTCAGTATGCAGCACAGTTGAAGAAGAATAGACATCTTCAAAAAGATGCTCGCAGAATTTGGAAACAAAAACAGAGGTGCAAAGAAGGTAACTGCGAGGAAACTGTGAGTAACAGAAGAAATATTTCGGTTGATCGATGAGGGAAGAAAGTCCAAAAACGTTGCAAGTGCTACTCTGAGATGAAGAGGTTGGCACAAGAGAGGAATTCGTGGCGCGCTGCTCCAAACCAGTAACAAGACTGATGACACACAAAAAAAATACTCTTGGAAAAGAAGGTTAATACTGATTTTATACTTGGTTTGATCTTGGCATGCGGTAGTCGTTATTGATGCTCCAAGATCATTGCGTTCCTCGTTTTTGTTATCGTTGCTATTATAACAGAAAATCCTCTTTCACACTTGATAATAGAGCTGATAGGGTTTTTCTGAGAGTTATGGATTCTTGCAAACCATTCTTTTGCCAAGATGTTGCAGTTCTGTTTCGTAAAATTCTATTTTCAGTGTGTTGTAGTCACGAAGTCCAAGAAAATAGTCTTAGAACACAGGCATTTAGCTGGCAATTTTTCAACTCAAGAGAACAGCTGCTTGTAGAATTTATTAATCTTAAGTGCTGACTACTGTTACTGCATGGATAGTTAAGTAAATCAACGGAGCCGGCCGCAGTGGTCTCGCGGTTCTAGGCGCGCAGTCCGGAACCGCGCGACTGCTACGGTCGCAGGTTCGAATCCTGCCTCGGGCATGGATGTGTGTGATGTCCTTAGGTTAGTTAGGTTTAACTAGTTCTAGGGGACTGATGACTTAAGATGTTAAGTCCCATAGTGCTCAGAGCCATTTGAGCCATTTGAAATCAACGGAAAACAAATAAAGATCTGTAATGATTGTGGTAAACAAGTCAGTGTTTTCAAAGCAAAGGTTCAGAAAGTGTAAAATCAGTGTACGCTACGATTTATGATTTGTGGCAGAGAGAAATGAACGTCAGATGCAAAAACGTTCAACTAGTAATGGAGAGACAGGGAAAATTGTAAACCAAGAAACCGTCTGGAGCTAAACGTAAAGGAAATGGTAAGGACTGTGGTGAAAAACTGTGACCAGGCTATTGGCCTGGCTGCAGGTGGAGCAGCTTTTCTTCGGCTCGGCGCTAGGAGGGGCAGGGCGGCTGATACATCGCCGCGACTTTTTTTACCCCCAGGAAGGATCCAAGACTCTCATTTAATGTTAGGTTGTGTGAATCTGGGGCCATCCTGCAGGGACTGGAACGAAGAAAAAGTCTCCACTCTTATCCGGCGCTGAAACTATGATCACAATGTCCAGAGTAGAGTGCTCCAACACGACAAAAAACGGGCTGGAGTAGACCTATTTATGGCTGCAGTGAAAATGAAGTGGAAGTGGATGCACATGCATACGACACATAGCTAGCCGAATTGATGGTACATGAACCAAGAAAGTGCTGTACTACACACATTAAAAAAAGTTTTGCATCACCTCAGTTCCGAGAGTTCCGGAACCTGTACCGAAGATTGGAATAGAGATCAACATAAACATCATTTCCGTCCTTTTTTATTGCTCATGAAAACCACACTTTGCATTTTGTACCACCATACAGCAAGAGCTTCAGAGGTGATGGTCCAGATTGCTGTAAACACCGGTACCTCTAATAGCCATCAGCACGTCCTCTTGCAGTGATGCATGCCTGTATTCGTCGTGGAATACTATCCACAAGTTCATCAAGGCACTGTTGGTCCAGATTGTCCCACTGCTCAATGGCGATTCGTCGTAGATGCCTCAGAGTGGTTGGTGAGTCTCGTCGTCCATAAACAGCTCTATTCAGTCTAGCCCAGGCATGTTCGATAGGGTTCATGTCTGGAGAACATGCTGGCCACTCTAGTCGAGCGATGTCGTTATCCTGAAAGAAGTCATTCACAAGATGTGCATGATGGGGGCACGAATTGTCGTCCATGAAGACGAATGTCTCGCCAACATGCTGCCGATATGGTTGCACTGTCGGTTGGAGGGTGGCATTCACGTATCGTACAGCCGTTACGGCGCCTTCCATGACCACCAGCGGCGTACCTCGACCCCACATAATGCCACCCCAAAAGAGCTGGGAACCTGCACCTTGCTACATTCGCTGGACAGTGTGTCTAAGGTATTCAGCCTGACTGGGTTGCCTCCAAACACGTCTCCGATGATTGTCTGGTTGAAGGCATATGCGACACTCATAGGTGAAGGGAACGTGACGCCAATTCTGAGCGGTCCATTCGACATGTTGTTGGGCCCAACTGTACCGCGCTGCATGTTGGAGTGCTTGCAAAGATTGACCACGCCGTGGACGTCGGGAATGAAGTTGCACATCATACAGCCTATTGCGCACAGTTTGAGTCGTAACAAGACTTCCTGTGGCTGCACGAAAAGCGTTATTCAAGATGGTGGCAGTGCTGTGAGGGTTCCTCCGAGCCATAATCCGTAGGTACCGATCATCCATTGGAGTAGTAGCACCTGGGCGGCCTGAGCAAGGCATGTCATTGACTGTTCCTGTCTCTCTGTATCTCCTCCATGTTCGAACAACATCGCTTTGGTTTACTCCCTTTTTGAGAGCCCTTCCTGGCACAAAGTAACAATGCGGACGCGACCGAACCGCGATGTTGACCGTCCAGGCATGGTTGAACTACAGGCAACACGAGCCGTGTACCTCCTTCCTGATGGAATGACTGTAACCGATCGGCTGTCGGACCACCTCCGTCTAATAGGCGCTGCTCATGTATGGTTGTTTATATATTTGGGCGGGTTTAGTGACATCTATGAACAGTCAAAGGGACTGTGTCTGTGATACAATATCCACAGTCAACGTCTATCTTCATGAGTTCTGGGAACCGGGATGATGAAAACTTTTTTTGATGTGTGCAGGTTCTCATAAATTCGAAAAGACCGAACAACGATCTAAGTGAAGGTAAGTCGGACTTAGACATATCCCAGGAACAGCGTGGATGTGTATCTCTGAAAATTGCAACGTATAGAATTATGTACTGAATGTCAGATGCTTGATGATTATGTTGATGACGATAATGAAGACAACCGTGAATATGTAATAAGTGTTAGAAATTAATGACCTTCGGCTGCGGGAGTAAACCCCGACAGAAAACAGAACAGGAGATGCCAAGGTGGCAGCCTCACCACCTGATTATCCTTGCAACAGGGTGGTATTCAGCTACAGGACAAACGTGAATCTTCACCAAAAAAAGCCGGACGGATCTCAAAGGAAACAACCAAACAATGACAAGGGCAAATGGTATGAAATCTCGGGTAAGATAAAAATAAGAACTTGGAATGTATGAGCACCGGAGCAAAAAGAACAACTAATCAATGAGTTGAAGGCCAGAAACGTAATTATGGCAGTAATAATGGGTCCAACAACAAGAGCGAATTGAGGAGTATCAATCTTAATTGACAATTAATGGTGGAACAAGATTCGCAGCTATACCTTCATAAATGAAAGAATAGTGTCAGTAAGGCAAACAGTTGAGACTATCTCACGATAACAGGTGTATATGTCCCTAAAGAAGGAAGAAGAGAAGGAATTGAAGTATTCTACACTCCTGGAAATGGAAAAAAGAACACATTGACACCGCTGTGTCAGACTCACCATACTTGCTCCGGACACTGCGAGAGGGCTGTACAAGCAATGATCACACGCACGGCACAGCGGACACACCAGGAACCGCGGTGTTGGCCGTCGAATGGCGCTAGCTGCGCAGCATTTGTGCACCGCCGCCGTCAGTGTCAGCCAGTTTGCCGTGGCATACGGAGCTCCATCGCAGTCTTTAACACTGGTAGCATGCCGCGACAGCGTGGACGTGAACCGTATGTGCAGTTGACGGACTTTGAGCGAGGGCGTATAGTGGGCATGCGAGAGGCCGGGTGGACGTACCGCCGAATTGCTCAACACGTGGGGCGTGAGGTCTCCACAATACATCGATGTTGTCGCCAGTGGTCGGCGGAAGGTGCACGCGCCCGTCGACCTGGGACCGGACCGCAGCGACGCACGGATGCACGCCAAGACCGTAGGATCCTACGCAGTGCCGTAGGGGACCGCACCGCCACTTCCCAGCAAATTAGGGACACTGTTGCTCCTGGGGTATCGGCGAGGACCATTCGCAACCGTCTCCATGAAGCTGGGCTACGGTCCCGCACACTGTTAGGCCGTCTTCCGCTCACGCCCCAACATCGTGCAGCCCGCCTCCAGTGGTGTCGCGACAGGCGTGAATGGAGGGACGAATGGAGACGTGTCGTCTTCAGCGATGAGAGTCGCTTCTGCCTTGGTGCCAATGATGGTCGTATGTGTGTTTGGCGCCGTGCAGGTGAGCGCCACAATCAGGACTGCATATGACCGAGGCACACAGGGCCAACACCCGGCATCATGGTGTGGGGAGCGATCTCCTACATTGGCCGTACACCACTGGTGATCGTCGAGGGGACACTGAATAGTGCACGGTACATCCAAACCGTCATCGAACCCATCGTTCTACCATTCCTAGACCGGCAAGGGAACTTGCTGTTCCAACAGGACAATGCACGTCCGCATGTATCCCGTGCCACCCAACGTGCTCTAGAAGGTGTAAGTCAACTACCCTGGCCAGCAAGATCTCCGGATCTGTCCCCCATTGAGCATGTTTGGGACTGGATGAAGCGTCGTCTCACGCGGTCTGCACGTCCAGCACGAACGCTGGTCCAACTGAGGCGCCAGGTGGAAATGGCATGGCAAGCCGTTCCACAGGACTACATCCAGGATCTCTACGATCGTCTCCATGGGAGAATAGCAGCCTGCATTGCTGCGAAAGGTGGATATACACTGTACTAGTGCCGACATTGTGCATGCTCTGTTGCCTGTGTCTATGTGCCTGTGGTTCTGTCAGTGTGATCATGTGATGTATATGACCCCAGGAATGTGTCAATAAAGTTTCCCCTTCCTGGGATAATGAATTCACGGTGTTCTTATTTCAATTTCCAGGAGTGTATGATGACCTTCAAAAGCAAATAGACCAAGAAAGAAATGTTATCTGATTACAATTGGATATCTTAATCTACATGCAGGAAATTTGCCGATATCTGGAACAATAAGAACTTTTGGAGAGCAGGTCGTAAGTGACAATGGACACGATTTTCGTCACTTCATGACATATAACGAAGTGACAGGTACCAATAGTTTCTTCAGAAAGAAGGAAATTCATAAATTCACATTGATTTTGCAATAGATCGGTGATTTTGCAATAGATCGGTTGTTGACAATGTCATAGAGAAGCGAAATGTCGGAGGACTAGTGCGAGACGTGAGAGTACACCGATATAGTGACATAGAGTCAGATCATTTCTGGTGATTGCCAAGGCAAACCTGATTACTTGAAGGAAAAAATGCTTTACCAGGAGTAAACCCAAAGACGATGTTCTCAAAGCCTGTCCTCCTTGAGAAAACAATGTAAGACATCTATTTCAGCAGCGACTCATGCATTACTTACAAAATAAATTTACATAAAATACTTAACAACAAATACATAATCGGAAAATCATGTATGTTCCAAGCGGTAACGGTGGCATAGGAAAGAAAAGAAATTTAGGAGCAGAAAGTTTCAAAGTATGAAATGGAGATATAGCAAATTCTGTTACAGGGAGAGAAAAGGTTACATTTTATAAATATACAGAATAGCACAGAGAAAACGAAAGCTAACTATGCTAAGAAAATAGTGAGAGAAGCTTATCAAGAATCCTGGGCAGAATGGTATCAAACACTGAAAATGATCTAAATGATAGACAAGAGGTGGCTTATAAACTCCTGAAAGAACTAAACAAGCAGGGAATAAATTCTTCACTATTGCATGTAATAGACCCAGAAGCTTCGATAAAACACTGTCAGGGTTCATGGGCAGAAAGCAATGATAAAGTTGAACTAATGAAAACAGACCACGACAAAGAACTAGATGATGAAATATGCGAATGAGACAACATTACACTAGAAGAGATACAAGAAACATTAAAGCAGATTAAGAATAGAAAATTAGCAGGACACGATAATATTAGTGCAGAACTCGTTAAATAGGGAGGATTAGTGTTAGAACTGAAGCTATTGTATTTATTAAATGAATGCTGAAAACGGAAGGTGACACCTGGCTTTTGGGAGACTGGAGAAAGTTATATCACTGTATAAAGAGGGAACTAGAAATGCTTGTGCACACTATAGAGAAATTAATCTGTTGAGCACAGGCTATAAATTATATGCACGAATAACTAATAAGAGACTGGGAAGAACAGCTGACACCCTCTTATTGGAGGGGAAAAATGGTTTTATAAAAGGAAGATCGTATACCGAAAATATCACAGCAGTGCGGCAGATAATTCAAAAGAAATGAGAACATTTTCGGGAGACTCATATTGCATTTGTATGTTATGAAAAACCATCGATAGAGTGAATAGGTATATTCTGTCGAGTATAGTGGAAAGACAAGGTTATCCTAAAAATGTAATATACGCGATAAAAAGTTGTTATTTAAATAACCATACTTTCATTAATGCAGACAAAGAGAAAACAGGACCTATACATAATAGAAAATCCAGGATGGAATAATGACAATATTATGAAAAGAATACTTGTTACTCACCATATAGCAGAGATGCTGAGTCGTAGACAGACAGAACAAAAATACTGTCAAACAAAGCTTTCGGCCAAACAGACCTCCATCAGAATAGACAACACACACACACACACACACACACACACACACACACACACACACACGCTCAAGCAAACACAGCTACACACACATGAATACAGTATGCGGCTGCCAAGGCAAGTTTGGCCTTGGCACCCAGAGACTGTGGTTATGTGTGTGTAGTTGTGTTTGCTTGAGCGTGTGTATGTTGTCTATTCTGATGGAGGCCTGTTTGGCCGAAATCTTTGTTTGACAATCTTTTTGTTGTTCCTATCTACGACTCAGCATCTCCGCTGTTTGGTGAATAGCAAGTGTCCTTTATATTATACATACACACACACACACACACACACACACACACACACACACACATATATATATATATATGTATATATATATATATATATATATATATATATATATATATATATATATATATATATGACATTGTTATACAATGTACACAAGAAGATAACCTAGGAAAAAAATTAATTCCTAAAAACAACATTTAAATACTCTACTTTTGCTGATGAACAAATAAATTTACAAAAGACGGAAAACGATTTACAGTTTGCTAGGACTCAATAGGTAAGCTATACAAATTCGAAATATCAAAAATAAAACAAAGATTATGGATTTTAAACAAAAATACCCAATACGCTGTAAAATAATGCTAAATGGAAAATCAATTGGACAGATATCTCACTTTCAGCTATTAGGTTGTGACGTAAGTCATGAATATGATAATGACACCTGCAGTAAATTAAATGAGTTTCAAATGGTTTATAGCCCTATACGGAGAACGTTAACCAATAAAACTACGAAAGACACAAATAGAAGACTGCACAGAGTAATGGCAACGCCTATGCTCACACTCCGAACTGAGACCTGGACAGTAATTAAGGAAGACCAAAGAAGTCAGATGAAATGAAATTTTTATGAAATGTAAAAGGATACACCCTGAGAGATAAAATAAAGAATTCTGAAATAAGGAGAAAAATATACTTTGCAAGAATGAAAGAATAAAAAAGGGATGACGAAATAAGAGAAGCATATTGAAGGAATGGAGACAGAAATGTTGGTCACTCATGTAATGGATTATAGGCCTGTGGGAAAGAGAGACACAAGACGATCGAGTAAAAGGTGGCTTTTTTGAAGACGAAACAGGCCATAAGCCTACTCTTTGGAGCGAATAAGAAGAAGAAAAATGTAAATTAAATAATGATATGGAGATTACTTTCACAAATAATTTAAGGTGGTGACTGAATCGTTTTAGAACCACACTTTCTTGTTCTCTTCGTTTCAGCCGTGTGAGGATCATGTTAATGTTAGGATCAGCTTATTTTCTTTTGATCTTTATACTTCTCGAATATTTTCTAATTGTTACACTCTGTAAGCTTCTTTGCTCTTCCCTCCATTATTTTTTTTTTTTAGTTCCTGGATTGGTTCTGTCTTGGAAACCTATGGCAGCAGAAGTTTTTCATTTTACAGTTATTCTTTTGTAAATCTCTGTCTTCTGTATTCCTGTTTCATCCAAATTCCTTTGTACCTCTTTGATCCAGCATACTTTGGTCCTCTTGTTCACAAGACTCTTCAATACCTATGGTGTCAACGTTCTCTGGTCCATTCTAACGTTGCGTCTGAAGATCATAGTCCTTCTTTTGCTGACGACATCCGAGATCATCTTTATTTGGGTGTACAGTTCTTGGTTCGCTCATCTTAAACACCTATGAGCCAGAAGATAATGATAGCCTGCTTGTTAGCGTGTTGGTCCACGTTTCGAACTCAATGCAGCAGCTATTCTACATGACATTGCTTCGACGAATCCTTGGTAGGTTTCCGAAGGTATGTGGCACCAGATGTCTAAGCACAGGCCACAGAATCTCTGTAAATTACGTGCCTCTGACTTTTGAGCGTGGAGCTGGCGCCGGGAAGCATCCCAGTGTGCTGTAAACTGAACCCAGTGAAGTTTTCACCCAGTGAAAGCTGCATCCAGAAAAAGTCGAGGAAGGGTTCACTAATCCCATCCCCCCTCCGCTCCCCTTCCCAACCACGCGACGTGCCTGGCAGGTTTCAGAAGACTGCCCTTACGTGCTGTGCTGATGTCGAGGACTGGAGATGCTCGAATAAGACTGTAATACCCATTTTGAATTATAATTTTTTCTTATTTTCTGTCAGAGCCAATAACAATGCTTTTTACTTACGACCAGATCTGCAGAAAATAGAGCATAAAATATTAAATTACATGCACGGATTTTGAAAGTTGTGTCTCTCCTACTCGACGAAGTATACTTTAAAATAACATATGGTCTACACTCGTGGATCAGCACGTGGTACATGTGATGTACATAAGGTGCGTTGTCTTTCTAACGAAAAGGCCGTTATACATGTATACAGGGTGAACCATAACTCCACCGACAAAATTTTGGATGTGGTCTGTGGATAGTTTTCGAGTGTTTTGGTCCAAGGAAACTGTGGTCTCCATTAGTTCGTTGCAGAGTAATTAAATTTCGTTTGATTTTCTACCCTTTCTCCATCGGTATTGCAGTGAAAACATCTGCACAACAACTAAAATGACGACAGTGTGCGCTGTGTGTCTTGTTTGGAAACAAACTTGTTCCATTTACTCACAGTACTTGGTGTTGACAACAGTAAGGTTTACTTTAGTCTTGGTCTTCACGTTCGCACTCAGCACCGCTCTTTCCATTCTCAGCTGTGTTTTTCCGACAGCGTTAGTTGTATGTAATACACAACAGTATGAATAGGTCAGCTGACGAAGAAACGGTCGATAATCTTGTCTATCGGTTCGCTGAATGCAATGGAAAAATGGTACAACGACGGTATGCTCAACTGTTCCCGTAGCGACGGCAACCACTAAACATTAGTTTTGCGTCTGTTCATAGGTTCCCACGAATAACCGGATCCCTTCATGTTGTTACGTTTTTATGATTCGATATTACAGGCTTTTGTACTTTTGTGAAACAAAGATATTTCTTCTAATAAAGGCAAATTAGTCATAATTACATTATTACTTTGTAGCAAGCCACCGAAGACCACGGATCCTTATACCAGAATACTCACACATCATCCCTGAGCAACATCCGACATTTGCTCTGTGGAGATATGGTTCATCATGCGTAGGTGACAAGAGCTATACATAGATTCTTCTCCTCCAACTCCTAGCGCTTCGTGTGCACGTTCTCTATATATGGATCATAAACATGAAGGGATTTTTCTTTATAATAGAATTCTACATGTACATGCTGCGCGAACCACTGTGAAGTGCGTGGCACAGTACCAATTATTAATGGTTGTTCACATTCCATTCACGTATGGAATGCGGGAAAAATTATTGCTTACGGTAAATGCCTCTGTGGTTGCTGTAATTAGTCTAAACTTTCGCTCGCGACCTGTACGGGAGCAATATGCAGAGGGTTGTAGTATACTCCTAGATTCATCCATCATTTAAAGCTGGTTCTTGAAACTTACTAACTAGGCTTCCTCGGGGTAGTTTATTTCTTCAAGCGTCTGTCAGTTGAGTTTAATCAACATCTCCGTCACACTCTCTCACTGTTCAAACAAACCTGTGACCATTAGTGCTGTCTTTCTCTTTTTTGTTGAATATCCCCTCTTAGTCCTGTCTGGCATGGATTCCACACACTTGAGCAATATTCTATGAAGGATTACACGATACTTTTGTATGTCCATCCTTGTGATTGGAGGTCTGAGAGACTTCGGGCGATCACTTACGTAATAAAATGAAACACCTCCAGCAGTGCTTACGATGTCATTTACTATATGGCTAGCAGTTTCGGTGCTTCAATGCACCATCTTGAGGCCTTAGCTGACGCTGGAGGGGTTAACACCATCCGTATACACGATTCATCATTGGCCAACCTCTATAACTGGTTTTCCGAGACTACGTGTAACAGCGATGTTGTCTCTCCACCTTTCAACTATCAACCCCCTCAGCGTCAACTAAGGCCTTAACATGGTGCACTGAAGCACCGAAACTGCTAGCAATATAATAAATGACATCGTAAGGACGGCTGTAGGTGTTACATTTTGATACATACTTTTGTACACTGATTGCATTTCTCTAGTATCCTTCCGACGAACCGAAGTTTGCCCCTGCTTTACCTATGACTGAGCCTATGTTATCGTTCTATCTAAGCCCCTACAATTTGTTACTCCCAGTTATCTGTATGAGTTTACCGATTCCAGATGTGACTCGTTGACATTGTAATCGTAGGATACCACGTTATTTTCGTTTTGTGAAGTGCATAATTTTACAGTTCTGAACATTTAAAGCAAATTGTCCATCTTTGCGTCACTCTGAAATTTATCAGATCCAACTGAATATTTGTGTAGATTTTTCCAGACGGTAACTCATTATACACAATTACGTCGTTGAAAACGCTCAGGTTGCTAAAACATTGCCTGCAAGGTCATTACTGTACAACATTAACAACAGCGCTCCCGACACACTTCCCACGGGCACACTCGATGCTATTTCCATTCTGCATCCAAGATGACTTCCTCCCTACCAAAAACTCCTCAATATAGTCACAAATTTCGCTTCATATCCTATACGATCGTAGTTTTGATAGTAAGCATAGATGCGGCACTGAATTAAATACTTTTCGGAAATCCAGAAGTACTGCATCTACGTCACTGCCTTGATACATGGCTTTCAGAATGTCACGTGAAAAAAATCGCAAGTTGGGTTTCACATGGTCGATGTTTTTGAAATCCATGCTGTTTGGCACTAATTTTCAACAAAGAATTGGTTCTAAGATTTACGACAAATGGATCACAAAGATTTGGGACGTTACTTCTGTGGTTCACTTTTGACAGGCGTCTTGCACATAGGTGCTTCTTCCATCCACTGTGCACCGTTTTTTCTTCGAAGGATCTGTGATAGATCAACGTTAAAAGGTTGGCTAATTCAGACGGAAATGTGATACGGAATCCATCGTGTGCTGAAGCTTTGTTAAATTTCAGCTATTTCAGCTGTTCATCAACACCGCTGGCACTATTATCTCTACATTACTTCTCTTTCCAGTGGTGCGAGAATTGGGTAGGAGCGTTACTTCTGGAGAGTTCAGCATGTCACTGTCGTTATTGCGAAATGGAAGATAAATTAGCATTTAAAAATGTATATTAAGTACGATACACTTTAAAAGAACAGAGTACTCTTCATAACGTGCGTAAAATCATAATTTATAAAAAAATGAATTTTTAAGGTTACAAAACTTAACAATTTTTAATATTAGGATATAATAATAATTGTAATGTTACAGATGACAGTGCCACTAAATAAGAATTACAAAGGCGAGCCTTGGGTTCAGATCGTATTCCAGTTAGGTTTCTTTCAGAGTATGCTCATTTAATAGTTCCATATCTAGCATTCATATGTCACCGCTCGCTCGACGAAAAATCCATACCTAATGACTGGAACTTTGCACGGCTCACACCAATATTCTTGAAAGGAAACAGAAGTAGCTAATCCACTGAACTGCAGACCTATATCACTGACGTCTATTTACAGCAGGATATTGGAATACATACTGTGTTCGAACACTGAATTGCCTCTTTGAAAACTATCTATTGACGCGCAGTAAGCAAGGATGCAGAATAATCGTTCTTGTGAAACACAACAAGTTCCTTATTCTTATGAAGTAATGAGTGCTATCGAGGGCGGTTCCCAAATTAATTGCATATTTCTTTATTTTTACACGGCTAACTAGCGCCTGTTAATCAATGTGTGTGTTATGAACCATGATCTCAGCTTTGCGTGATTTTCTGTCATAAATGTAGTAACTGACGGAAAGTTACCGAGCAAACCAAAAGTGATACCTGGTATTCCCCAAGGGAATGTTATAGGCCCTCCTATACTCCTAATACATACAAAGGTTATAGGAGACAAGGTGAGCAACCGTCCTACATTGTTTTCAGATGATGCTTTCATTTACAGACTAGTCATTACAACATCAAAACTAGTTGCAAAATGATTTTAAAAAGTACACTGAAACGCCAAAGAAAGTGGTATAGGAATGCGTATTCAAATATAGAGACATGTAAACAGACAGAAGACGGCGCTGCGGTCGACAACGCCTATGTAAGACAACAAGTGTGAAGCCCAGTTGTTAGATCGGTTACTGCTGCTACAATGGCACGTTATCAAGATTTAAGTGATTTTCAACATGGTGTTATTCAGAATGAGATTTTCACTCTGCAGCGGAGTGTGCGCTGATATGAAACTTCCTGGCAGATTAAAACTGTGTGTCCGACCGAGACTCGAACTCGTGACCTTTGCCTTTCGCGGGCAAGTGCTCCACCATCTGAGCTACCGAAGCACGACCCACGCCCGGTACTCACAGCTTTACTTCTGCCAGTATCTCGTCTCCTACCTTCCAAACTTTACAGAAGCTCTCCTGCGAACCTTGCAGAACTAGCACTTCTGAAAGAAAGGATACTGCGGAAGGTAGGAGACGAGATACTGGCAGAAGTAAAGCTGTGAGTACCGGGCGTGAGTCGTGCTTCGGTAGCTCAGATGGTAGAGCACTTGCCCGCGAAAGGCAAAGGTCCCGAGTTCGAGTCTCGGTCGGGCACACAGTTTTAATCTGCCAGGAAGTTTCATGGTGTTATTGTCGGCGCACAAGCGATGTGACACAGCATCTCCGAAGAAGCGATGAAATGGCGATTTTCCTTATAGTCGCGGCACGAGCGATGGGACACAGCATTTCCGAGGTAGCGATGAAGTGGCGATTTTTCCGTACGACCAATTCTCGAGTGCACCGCGAATTTCAGGAATCCGGTAAAACATCAAATCTCCGACACCACTGCGGCCGGAAAAAGATCCTGCAAGAACGGGACCAACTACCACCGAAGTGAATCGTTCATCGTGACAGAAGTGCAACCGTTACGCACATTGCTGCAGATTTCAATGCCCAGCCGTCAACCAGTGTCAGCATGCGGCCATTCAACGAAACGTTATCGATGTGGGCTTTCAGAGCAGAAGGCCCACTCGAGTACCATCGATGACTGCACGACACAAAGCTTTAAGCCTAAAATCGGCTCCTCAACACCGACATTGGACTGTTGGTGACTGGAAACATGTCTGGTCGGACGACTCTAATTTAAAATTGTATTGAGTGACGGACGTGTAGGGGTATGCAGAAAACATCATGAATACATGGACCGAGCATGTCAGCAGAGGATGGTTGAAGCTCGTGGAGGCTCTGTAATGGTGTGGGGCGTTTGCAGTCGGAGTGATACGGGACCTCTGGTACAGCTAGATATAACTCTAACAGGTGACACGTATGTAGGCATCCTGTCTGATCACTTGCATCCAAGCCGGCCGAAATGGCCGTGCGGTTCTAGGCGCTGCAGTCTGGAACCGTGAGAGCGCTACGGTTGCAGGTTCGAATCCTGCCTTGGGCATGGATGTGTGTGATGTCCTTAGGTTAGTTAGGTTTAACTAGTTCTAAGTTGTAGGGGACTGATGACCTGAGAAGTTGAGTCCCATAGTGCTCAGAGCCAACTTGCATCCATTCATGCCCATTGTTCACTCCGACGGACTTTGGCAATTCCAGTAGGACAATGCGACACCCCATACATCAATAATAGCTACAGTGTGGCCCCAGGAACACTCTTCTTAGTTTAAACACTCCCTCTTGCCACCAGTTCTCCAGACATGAACATTATTGAACGCATTTGGGATGCCTTCAGCAGAAATAAATTTGAAATTTTTTCGGCGAACTTCACAATGTGGTCATTCATCAATATCTAAACTTTGTCACTCTGAATATCAATTGTTGTGTTCTTTTAACATGGTTACTGCCTTGTGGGCACTGGCGACCACGGCAGAACCGCATGCTCTATGCTGTATGACCAGCAGCAGCCACAGCAGAACCTCAAGCCTAGCCACCCCAGTAACCAGCCACAAAGAAGTGCCGCCTCTATGACCCAGTACCACCTTGGACTGGAACTACAGAACTTTATCCTGCATCAGGATTTTGATTACCTGTCATCATGCCCAGAAATGCAGGACATATTATTCAAGATTATTCCCTGGCCCCCTAAAATGGTATTCTGACACCGACGCAACCTCCACAACATCCTAGTCCATCCATTTGCCACCCCCAATCCCAACCACTTGAAACAACCAGGTGAAAGACGTGCCCAATCCACCCACCCAGCATTAGCATTTCTTATTCCGGTCCTGTCACAGGCTTATGCTACCCCATCAGAGGCTGGGCCACCTGTGAGAGCAGCTATGTCATATACCAGCTCTGCTGCAAGCATTGCACAGCTTTTTTTTATATTGGTGTGACTACCAACCAGCTGTCCACCAGGGTGAACAGCCACCGCCAAGATGTGGCCAAGAGCAAAGTAGACCATACTGTGGCCCAGCATGCAGCTGAACATAACAAGCTTGATTTCAATGGCTGCTTCCCTACGTGAGCCATATGGATTCTCCCCTCCACCGCCAGCTTTTCTGAACTCTGCAGATAGGATTATCCTTACAATACATTCTCCAGTCCGGAAATTATCCCAGCCTCAACCTTTGGCAACATACCATCCTCACACCCTGCGCCCAATGGCTTCCACCCTCCCCGTGTCCTATCGCCTTCTTCCTATTCTCGTCCCCCACCCTCTACCCTCAGCCAATGCACCTGACCAACTTTCCCCCACTCCTATTTACACCATGACCTCCCTCTTTTTCCCTGCCCCACAGCCTCAAGGCGCTGCTTTTGTTTGCAGTCTAGGCCCTGCCGCCGTTGGATAACCAGCAGCCAGCAGCAAGTCGTACTCTTAGCTCACTTATTTGTTTCACAGTTTAATTATTAATTTCTTTGCGTGTTTTTGGGTACTTGCATAGTTTAATTTACAAATTTCTGGCGTATTATAGTATATGAGAGTTGTAGAATCGCATTTCAGTACCCGTATAGTGTAAATTCGCGTAGTCGTCAGTCATCTGTTTGTTTTGAACGGCTTGTGATATAAAAGAGAGGAAAAAAACTGTTAGGGATGGATAGGGACTGCGCCTGTTGTTGTGTACAGACTCAGGGGGAATTGGCCACCGTCAGGAAACAGCTGGAAGCTGCGTTGGCCGTGGTTGACAGGCTCCAGGCTGTTGCCCTGGGCCGCGGTGACATTGGGACACCCGAGGCGAGTGCTCTGGCGCCTCTGGAACCTGTAGCATCGCCTGGGACCTCTGATGCCACTGCGCCCTCGGAATCGGACATCCCTGCCGGTCATCACATGCCTGACGGTGATTGGCGAACCGTGGCGGCGTCGCGAATCCCTGGCCGGAACGCCAAAGTTGGTGCTGCCTGCAAGGCTGTACCCTTACGCCTCCGTAACAGGTTTGAGGTACTGCCCACTGCTGAAAGTGCTTCTGAGCCAACAAGGGCGGCCTCGCCTGTTTGGACAATGGCCGGTCTTGCTGAGATGTCCGGACAAGCGCAGAGAGTGGGATTGCTTGTCATTGAGCGCTCCAGTGTTAGGCGGGTGGTGGAGCCCCTTAGGGATATGGCAGCTAAGGACGGGAAGAAAGCCAATGTGCACTCCATGTGCATACGGGGGTGAGTCATACAAGATGTGGAAAGGGTTCTTCCGGATGCCATGAAGGGCACAGGGTGCAGCCAACTGCAGGTGGTGGGTCATGTTGACACTAATGACGTGTGTCGCTATGTATCGGAAGAGATTCTCTCTGGTTTCCGGCGGCTATCTGAGTTGGTGAAGACTGCCAGTCTTGCTAGCGAGATGAAGGCAGAGGTCACCATCTGCAGCATCGTCGACAGGACGGATTGCGAGCCTTTGGTACAGAGCCGAATTCAAAAGAGATCTCCACCCCTTCGTACTCTTACGGTTTTATGGACAGCCCTGCACCGACTCATGGTGTCAGTTTCCTCCAGCACTACTTCTGGCATTAGTCGAGTCCATGCCACGTCGTGTTGCGGTACCTCTGCGTGCTTGCGGGGACCCTACACTATATTAGGCAGGATACCATTTTCTTTGGCTCTTCAGTGTTTCTGTATGATAACCCAGCTTTATCACACAGATATTTTGTTTAAATCATTTTAAAACGGGTTTTTGTCTTCTAGTGAACTTACTAGACAGTAGATGACAGCATCATATGCAAACAAGCGAAAGTTAGGGTGCCACAAAAAATAAAATAAAATAAAAATGCAAGAAACAAGTATTCAAACAGCAGAGGTGTGGTACCTAAGGAAGACGAAAGACTGTACAAGAAAAGATATGATCAGAAATAAGATATAGAACAGAATAAAATATTTTCAATGTGAATGGAAAAATTCAGAAGTATCGTGATGACTGGAGACAAGTCTTCATTACAAAGCTAGCTCAGAGAATTTCTCAGAGGGTCCTGAATTACAAGCGGAGTGGGGAAACAGATATCGGAAGACCTCAAAAAAGATGGCAATGATTTTGTTTGTTTATTTTCTTGTGTGTTCAGAACAGGCATCAGCCTAATCCATGAAAGGAAGAAAATGATGGCGACGATATCTCTATAGGTCGAAAAGCGGTTAATGTGATCGTAAATAATGAAAAGTATGAGGACAGTCAAATGAATACTAAAAGGAATCAAATTCGCTTACATGATAAATCATACAAATCTGAAGGATGTAAATTCAATTAAATATAGAGGGATAAGAGATACGAACAATTTAAATTGAAACGACCACATAGGTAAGGCTGCGTTGTATTGGCAGTACACTTTGGAGATGCAACAGATTTCTGTGCAGTATGGAGTTCTTACCAGATAGTATTGACAGAGACCAGGTTCAAAGAAGGGTAGCTCATATTGTATTATAGTTAAATAAGGGAAAGTGTGTTACAGATATGACACGCTAGTTGGGGAGGCAATCTTTAAAACAAAGCCATTACGACGAGATCTTTTGCAAAATTTCAATCTCCGACTTTCCTCTTCTTATGCTAAAATATTTTGTTGACCCAAAGTATATACGGAGAAATGATCATCAAGGTAAAATAAGAGCAATCATAGTTCTCACAAAAAAATTTAGATGTTATATTTTTCCCACGCGCTGTTGGAGATTGGAGCGTGTAGAGAAATAGCGTGAAAGTGGTTAAAAAAAATGGCTCTGAGCACTATGGGACTCAACTGCTGTGGTCATCAGTCCCCTAGAACTTAGAACTACTTAACCCTAACTAACCTAAGGACATCACACACATCCATGCCCGAAGCAGGATTCGAACCTGCGACCGTAGCAGTCGTGCGGTTCCAGACTGTAGCGCCTTTAACCGCTCGGCCACTCCGGCCGGCGTGAAAGTGGGTCGATGAACACTCTACCATGTAGTTAAATGTTAGTTGCGGATTAATCGTGTAGCTGTAAACATGGATCGTAAAAGAAGGAAAAATAGGAAATAACGATAAAACAGGCAGAAACAGTGCCCTGTGCTCATGTGAAAGAGAGAATACGCTAGAAACTTATGACGACAATTGATGACACTCTCTCTATTTTTCCGGTTGTAGGATATGTTGTTTACGTTGGTCGTCTGTAAGGCAGTACCGACGCGGCTCGGAAAGGCTGCACAGCAGCCCACAGGGGACGTACCGAGGGTATGAGAGAGGACTTGGTCTGCAGGTAGGCTGTGACGTGGTTAGCAAGTGGTTTCTAGTACACTGGTTGCTAATTTCACAGATTTCTGGTTGGATGAAAGTTTCACTGGGTGCAGTTATCATACGTCTCAAATGTCTTCCATCGGGTTCGGAGCGGGCGAATTTGGTGGCCAATACATCAACGTGAGATCATCATTAAGCTTCTCAAGCCACTGTATCACGATTCTGGCCTCGTGATGTGGACTGCAGTCGTACTGGATGACACTATGGCCGCCGAGGTTAATCTTGAATGGAAGCAGGCGATCTGCAGTAATGTTCACGTAGTCCATAGGAAGTACAAACATGTTCCGGGAAAATCAGAAATACAGAAATACAAGTCGCTGAGGAATGAAATAAATAGGAAGTGCAGGGAAGCTAAGACGCAGGAAAAATGTGAAGATATGATTGTCGGAAGGACAGACTTAGCATACAGGAAAGTCAAAACAACCTTTGGTGGCATTAAAAGCAACGGTGGTAGCATTAAGAGTGCAACGGGAATTCCACTGTTAAATGCAGAGGAGAGAGCAGATAGGTGGAAAGAATACATTGAAAGCCTCTATGAGGGTGAAGGTTTGTCTGATGTGATAGAAGAAAAAACAGGAGTCCATTTAGAAGAGATAGGGGATCCAGTATTAGAATCGGAATTTAAAAGAGCTTTGGAGGACTTACGGTCAAATAAGGCAGACGGGATAGATAACATTCCATCAGAATTTCTAAAATCATTGGGGGAAGTGGCAACAAAACGACTATTCACGTTGGTGTGTGGAATATATGAGTCTGGCGATATACCATCTGACTTTCGGAAAAGCATCATCCACATAATTCCGAAGACGGCAAGAGCTGACAAGTGCGAGAATTATCGCACAATCAGCTTAACAGCTCATTCATCGAAGCTGCTTACAAGAATAATATACAGAAGAATCGAAAAGAAAATTGAGAATGCGCTAGGTGACGATCAGTTTGACTTTAGGAAAAGTAAAGGGACGGGAGAGGCAATTCTGACGTTACGACTAATAATGGAAGCAAGGCTACAGAAAAATCAAGACACTTTCATAGGATTTGTCGACCTGGAAAAAGCGTTCGACAATATAAAATGGTGCAAGCTGTTCGAGATTCTGAAAAAAGGAGGGGTAAGTTATAGGGAGAGACGAGTCATATACAATATGTACAACAACCAAGAGGGAATAATAAGAGTGGACGATCAAGAACGAAGTGCTCGTATTAAGAAGGGTGTAAGACAAGGCTGTAGCCTTTCGCCTCTACTCTTCAATCTGTACATCGAGGAAGCAATGATGGAAATAAAAGAAAGGTTCAGGAGTGGAATTAAAATACAAGGTGAAAGGATATCAATGATACGATTCGCTGATGACATTGCTATCCTGAGTGAAAGTGAAGAAGAATTAAATGATCTGCTGAACGGAATGAACAGTCTAATGAGTACACAGTATGCATTGAGAGTAAATCGGAGAAAGACGAAGATAATGAGAAGTAGTGGAAATGAGAACAGCGAGAAACTTAACATCAGGATTGATGGTCACGAAGTCAATGAAGTTAAGGAATTCTGCTACCTAGGCAGTAAAATAACCAATGACGGACGGAGCAAGGAGGACATCAAAAGCAGACTCGCTATGGCAAAAAAGGCATTTCTGGCCAAGAGAAGTCTACTAATATCAAATACCGGCCTTAATTTGAGGAAGAAATTTCTGAGGCTGTACGTCTGAAGTACAGCATTGTATGGTAGTGAAACGTGGACTGTGGGAAAACCGGAACAGAAGAGAATCGAAGCATTTGAGATGTGGTGCTATGGACGAATGTTGAAAATTAGGTGGACTGATAAGGTAAGGAATGAGGAGGTTCTACGCAGAATCGGAGAGGAAAGGAATATGTGGAAAACACTGATAAGGAGAAGGGACAGGATGATAGGACATCTGCTAAGACATGAGGGAATGACTTCCATGGTACTAGATGGAGCTGTAGAGGGCAAAAACTGTAGAGGAAGACAGAGACTGGAATACGTCAAGCAAATAATTGAGGACGTAGGTTGCAAGTGTTACTCTGAGATGAAGAGGTTAGCACAGGAAAGGAATTCGTGCCGGGCCGCATCAAACCAGTCAGTAGACTGATGACCAAAAAAAAAGTCCATAGAAGTGATAGGTCCTTCGATTGCTAACACAGGTCCCACGGAAGCCCAGCTGAATGTCCCCCACAGCACAATATTGCCGACACAGGCCTGGATCCGTGGCGCGGTGCATGTTTCTGATGGCCGTTCGTCTGGACGAGGGCGTTATCGAAGAAGCGTAATTCTTCCGACCAGGCTACGGGTTTCAGTTTATCCACGGTCCAGTCTCGATGATCCCTTGCCCACTGACATCGTAATTGAAGAGGTCTTTGGGTCAACATAGAAATCCGTAAGAGTAGTCTGCTGCGGAGCCCTATGTTCAACAACGTGCACCGAAACATTTGTGCGTGTGCCAGTATTATAAGCTGTTGTCAAATTTGCCACAGATCGCCAGTTATCCTGCCTTACTGCACGAGATGACTCTGATATCCTTGTTCTGTGAAGAGGCGTAGACGTCCAACACCTTGTCTTCTGCTCATGCCTACGTCAAACCACTTTCGACAGATTCTCAAGACAGTAGCAAACAAGGTCAATCATCAAGCCACAACAATCTGCCCTTTGACAAAGTAGCTTTTGTCATTAGATTTCTCGATATGCGGCCCGTATCTTCACGTCTAGCTAGACCCAGAAGAAGGACGCTGCAATCGTGGCCGAAACGTTGACTTTTCTCCAGCAGCAATAGTTTTTACATTATGACACGGTACCAGACCCAGAAAACTTTTATGTCGAGAGTCGATTTATTTCGAAGTGTGACTTGAACACTGACCGTACTCAGAAAATTTTAACTTTTCTAGGACTACCAACATAGAATTCTCCAGGAAGAAACAGATCAGTGTCAAAACTAAACCCTCCAATCAATTTCTTCATGATGCTAAATACATAGACTGCTACTCGTTTCGAATGTTATGCAGCTCTTGCGAACACAGAATATGTGAACTACTTCTGTCGTGGTTGTTCTCAATAAGACTGCATTAAGAATCGAGTGCCAATATTTGGCCAGAACTATGATTGATCATAGATAATTTTTCTCTTTCTTACATTTTATTCAGGTCTTGTTCAAGGTTCCAGGTTTTCATGTATCGTCAAGCACTGGTGTGAGACATATCGTTCGGGAACAGAGTGATTTAACATTAACTGAATTTTCTGTGGGTGCTTGGCAGAACATAATAATAATAATAATAATAATAATAATAAGGAAAGCATTTCCCAATGTTCTGCAAAATTATATTTATTTGGTCATCAGCCGGCCTTCGGCTTCTCAGGCCAACTTCAGTTGACAACTGAATGTCGCAAACACAGATAAACATATTGTGATACTTCCACAGATGTTATTTGTACAGAAAACACAAAAGTGACAATGTTTTACGCAGGAACATATTACAATAATTATATTAACTATAAAATGGGGTTAAACAAAGTTTTCATGTGGAGGTACATATAACAAATGACGAGAAATAAAATGAATTTAGAGTCTAAATCCTACAATTTTTCTTAAAAAATTAATTTAAAAAGGGGCAAAATGGACATTGAGTCTGAGCATTTGTGTCATGTGTTTGTAGATTTCCATGATTTACAGTAGGGTCATTTTCTGGTTTTTCTGCCTGAATGAAAAAGTTCACATTCTACATCATATGGATGGTTTTCTGCTAAAAGATGATCAGTAAACTTCGAATCTTTCTTCTTTAATAGCTTGCTTCTCTCATGTTCACTTAGTCTAATTGTCGCAGCTCTGTCTGACTGACCAATATAGACTTTTTCAAGCCGCTTGCAAGTCATCTTACATACAGCACTCTGTGCCAAAGGTTGCATTTTGTCTTCACTATTGAATAAAAGTTTTGAAATGTTATTGGTGTCATAAAATGCAGGTCTGTACTTGCAACGCTGTAATAACTTTTTTGCAAGATTGTCTGAAATGTGCCAAGGTATCGAATTCTGCACCAGGCTTTGAAACTATCGAGTGGTTGCTGTTGGCCAACGTCTAGAAGTGGTTACATATGTCGATGACGAGCTGTGTTGATGGTCCGACACCACTACACACCTAGATACGTTACTACAGCATTTAAACTCACAATATAAGAAAATTAAGTTTCAAAAGGAGCTGGAACGCTCTTCTATAAATTTATTGGACCTTGTTACAGACAATAGTACGAGAAAATATATGATTAGCATTTACAGAAAAAACATAGCTGCTGATATAGTAATCCCTGCAAGCTTCCAGCATCCAGACAGCCACATTCGCTGGTGCATCGCCCCATATCTTTTCCATTATCCAAATCAACCTTTCACCCATAACTACAGTACAAACCATCAAACAAATAGTTTCCAGCTCTTCCTTGATTGACGATATTCTACGAAAAAAGGAAACGAATAAAATTACACCACTTCTGCACGCTGGGTAATAGTAGTCAGTCTATAGTTTCAGAGTCTGGTGCAAAATTCCATGTCTTGGCAATATTTCAGACAATCTTGGTACTACAGACTTGCGTATTATAATACCAATAACACATCAAAATTTTTATTCGGAAGTAAAGACAAAATGCAACCCTTGTCACAGAGCGGCGTAAACAAAATCACATGCAAACAGTAAGCGAAAAGTGTATATTGGTCAGTCAGGCAGAAATGTGGCAATTAGGCTGCGTAAACGTGAGCGAAGTTCGCGGCTAAGGAAGAAAGTTTCGACGTTCGCTAAACATCTTTTAGCGGAAAACCATGCATATAAAGTATAATGTGTGTACTTTTACGTTCTGTCAAAAAAATCAGGAAGATAACCCTACTGGAAATAATGGAAGTCAACAAACACATGCCACAGAATGCCGGCCTAGTATTAAATGATTAGACTCAGCCTCCATTTTCCCTCATGTTAAATTAAGTTTTCATTGCAAATACTAGATTTAAACCGTAAATTCATTATATCTATCATCATTTGTTACATGTATCTCCACATAAAACCTTTGTTTACCCCCATTTTAGTTAGTATAATTATTGTAATATTTTACTGTGCAAACACTTTGTCACTTTTGTATTTTCTGTACAAATAATACATGTGTGTAAGTCGCAAATCATATTTATCTGTGTTTGCGACATGCACTTTTCACCTGTAGATGGCCTGAGAAGCCGAAAACCACTTCGTAACCAAATAAATATAATTTTGCAGAACATTAGATAGTGATTTCCTATTTTGTATCATTCAGATTTGTTACAAAGAGACAACGTGGAACACTGCAAGTTCGATCTACTTGGCTACTCAAAAATCGATATAAAATTATATTATGCTGTAGAAACACTAAAATCACTAGTAACTACATTACATGCTATAGGAAGTTATCTCTTGCATAAAAATTTATTCATTGTGATAAGTTGTCTTATGACAGAATATGTCATTAGACAGCCTCACCCTTAATTAAAAGACCTTAAACCCAGTTTATGACAAGAAAATGATAAAGTGTGCCAATAAAATTTTTGGATTTTATTCCCAAACACTCAGATTGAGGTAGGCCGTTGGAGACGTTAAGCGGGCTCTACTGAACATGGTGCACCGAACGAATCGGTCGTACATTCATGGAGAAACCAACTTCAGAATTCCCGCGCAGTCATTTGACGAAACAGGCAAGACCTGAATAAGAATGACAAAAGGAGGAGTCAGAAAGCTGCTCTACAATATACGAGTCCAGTGTCTTAACCAATGACCACTTCATTCCATGAATCACGTTCGAGATCAACACGGATATTCACATCCTGGTGCAGCTGTCACTGCGGGCTATCGCAACGGCTGAAATCAGTGAAAACAACAACAGAAATGACGGTGAAAGTTGATGTTAGACAGCGTAGGTGCTACAAATACTGGCTATTTGTCCCAGTTCCGGTACTAGATTATTTAGAGGCAGAAGACAGCGGATTCTATACCCGAGCCAGGGTTTAATTTATCACCTGTTGCTGAAAGGTACGGCCGTCAACTAACTTCGCTGGATCCGCGTGCACTCTGTGGTTGCCAGCTGTGCTAATGACTCGGTAGGCCGAGGGCCAGCTATTGTGTGGCTGCTCGGCAACCCATAAAAATAAGGAACCACACTAATATCCTTTTGACACTTTTTCGTCGTCTGTTCAGCTATTTTCCTACACTAATCATAGGTCCACGAAAATGTATTATTACTCTTTCTTAATACAACAGTACTTCAGAGGAGCGGTTACAATAAGATAAATGAGCAATGAGGAAATACTGACGCATATTGAGAAAAATTACGTAAAATGCAGATAACTAACGCTGTCTATAGTCGCCGATATTTGACAACCATAAAACGTTTTTAAAAAGTTGTGTAACGGAAGTGTCTTTTCGGTTTCGTCTAATTTGACGCATGCTTCAAGATTTTACGGTAATCTGAAGATGCCCCACGAAGGCAAAACGTGTTTTAATAAAAGAATAAGTTACAACCAAGACTATTTTTAATTCAAATATGTTTAAAATGTCAAGTCTGTAGCTGATCAGGAAGTTACTTTAAAATCAATTGCAAAATTTGTACTGCACAGTAAGACAGAGAAGAAAGCAACCTAATACACGAAAATGTATTATTACTCTTTCTTAATACAAAAGTACTTCAGAGTAACGGTTACAATAAGATAAATGAGCAATGAGGAAATACTGACGCATATTGAGAAAAATTACGTAAAATGCAGATAACTAACGCTGTCTATAGTCGCCGATATTTGACAACCATAAAACGTTTTTAAAAAGTTGTGTAACGGAAGTGTCTTTTCGGTTTCATCTAATTTGACGCATGCTTCAAGATTTTACGGTAATCTGAAGATGCCCCACGAAGGCAAAACGTGTTTTAATAAAAGAATAAGTTACAACCAAGACTATTTTTAATTCAAATATGTTTAAAATGTCAAGTCTGTAGCTGATCAGGAAGTTAGTTTAAAATCAATTGCAAAATTTGTACTCAACAGTAAGACAGAGAAGAACGCAACCTAATACAAACGTGGTAAAAATGTAAAACATGCGAAACGTTTTGTGAAATGATTTGTCTAAAAGGTCAGAAATAGATTGCAGAAATAATTGAGGAATCTTTGAATTATGCTCAAGATCACGTACAGTAAGTGAAGAGCGTCAAATGTTTATGTAAGTTACTCTATTTCTTACCTTTAGACAACTCATTTGACAAAACATTTTACCCTTTTGGAAAATGTTTTTCATTTTGAAGTTTTGTTCGGAAATCATAAAATATAGATATCTGTCGCTGTTCTATTAATATCAAGAGTATTGTGATCAAGAGAAAGCAGACAAATTTCAGTTTATGCTATCCTTTGACATATTTTTCATTTTTTCAGTATGGAAGAATGTACTCCGCAATTTCTACCCAAGGGTTTCTGCCGGCCCTCGTCTCTTTACCTATTTGATCCTCGCCGGCCGGAGTGGCCGAGCGGTTCTAGGCACTGCAGTCTGGACCGGCGAGACCGCTACGGTCGCAGCTTCGAATCCTGCCTCGGGCACGGATGTGCGTGTTGTTCTTAGGTTAGTTAGGTTTAAGTAGTTCTAAGTTCTAGTGGACTGATGACCTCAGAAGTTAAGTCCCATAGTGCTCAGAGCCATTTGAACCATTTGATCCTCTGCTGCCTGCACTATTTCATCCCTCAAAGCTACCCATTCTTCTTCTACTGTATTTCTTTCCCCCATTCCTGTCAGTTGTTCCCTTATGCTCTCCCTGAAACTCTGTACCTGTGGTTCTTTCAATTTATCCGGGTCCCATCTCCTTAAATTCCCACCTTTTTGCAACATTATAAATAGAAAAATGAAATAATGCCAAAGCCACATAATATCCCAGAGAAATATATAAGAGAATTTCTTTACATACCAATTCAAATAATGTTAACATTAATGCCAAAATTATTGTTAATTGTTGGATAATGAGTTAAAGCCAGGAGGAGGCTCTGTAATGTGCCAAACCGTCTTCAACCCGAAAGAAGCATATCATTTGTTTGTATCGCCTCAATTTAGCATTTTATTAAGTTGTTTGTATAGTTTTCTTTTATTTTTGTATTAAAATGTTGTAGATCCTGATGGTCGAGAAAAGCTGTGTCCTGTCAAGTCAGCGAGTTTGCTACGCCCAGCCGACTGCTGAATCACGGCGTGCGGCAAAGATAACAACTACGATGCAGTTGGCCACTACGAACGTTTGCCGGCGGCTGCTAAGAAGAAACACTTATTGTTAAAGAGAGAATTAGAGTGACATGTTTGTTGCAGAGAATGGTTCTTGGGTTGTCCTTTCAGAATTTCTGTAGTAGTGTCCAAATGCTGTTCTAGTAATGAGCCTCGCGGGAGCTTATCTCAAGAGTGTGATGAGATCGGTTCACACGTTCGATACGTGAATTAGTCTGCAATGGGGGATAGAACTCAAGTGTGTTGAAAGCAGTTCTAAGTCGTTTGAAAAGAAGTTATAAGAGTACTATGGGCTTGTGTAGAAAACGATTATTCTGCCGATTTAGGTAGGGTGTAGACTCGCCAAGTGTAGGAAAAGCTCCGATGTGTTGAGGGGTGAGATTAGTGTCTCCTATGTGCGATCAGTGGTGCTTTGTGCTACTTAACAGCCACGCGTTTGTAGGCGAACTGTGTTTCAATCTTTTTGAGAGATTTCCCGTTGTATGGCATATGTGAAGAGAGGTGTTCACGCGAAGTCGTGTAGTTATATTGTGGTTGAGCATTAAAGCACGCACTAAGGGACAGTGGTGTTGCATTGTGTAATTGTGGTTGTGTAGATGTACGCAAGAACTGAGAAATAGTGACTTAGCGATATTTGGTTAGGATTTACTGTGTGACTGCGGCGTGAGCGTCGTAATATAGTAAATTCCGGAAATCTTGTTGAATGCACTGAATGTGTAGTCTACGTTAGAGTACGGTCGTCCTACGTATTAGTTATTTATCGAGAAACACTCGGAAGTGTACTGAGAATCTGATAGCTTTTCCCCTTGTCTCTAAACGACAAATCAAGAACCACCTATTAACGAACACACTAAGTCTCCGTAAAAGAGATCGTCAAGTGCTGAGTTTTGGGTTTTAAATATTAGTGAGTCGCGGAAGTCAACGTCTGAAGTGGTTGAGCTTTGACTGATTATTTAAAATTCGTCTAGTTAAAAAGTGACATTCAGATTTATTGTTCCATTTTTTAATTACATTTCCGCATAGCGTGGTTTGGAACAGAGCACCAGCACTCGTAAAGTAAAATGGTGACTTGTACCTGTAGACAATTAATTTCAGCAAATAAAGAATTAACGGTTTTAAACTGAAAAAGTCAGCACCCGACTTGTCCTTTATCCTCAAACTATTACAAAAAAATAATCAAAGGCTTATTTCAAAGCAAGCTAATATTTCGAATATATCTTTTCGTAATAAAGTAAATCCAAAGGCCAATGAAGAAAAGGACTGGAATACGGGTAAAAGCAAAGTTCAAAGAAGTTAAAGAGAAGGTATAGTATTTTTCAGGTACTTATTTGCAACGAAAGGAAAATAATTAACCTTTGTTTAGATAGGAAAAGCAAGTTTACGTTGTATTGAAAATTGATTAATTATAAATGAAAAGTTATTCCATTTAATTCTGAAAGGATGAGACTAACGAAATAGTTTATTATGATAAAATTTCACTAGAATCAAGGATATCAAGGCGCTACTTATAGAGGTTATCGTTGATTGATAACGAGAGATGAACTATATTAAATTATATGTTTGCCTTGTGAACATATTCTCCAGTTTACGTAAAAATATGTGACGTTCGCACTGATTGGTTTTATGTACTATTATTCGTTGGAGCTTTAAAAGAAAAGTAACCATAAGAGGAAACGGATCTATAAGACATATTCATCAGTTATATACGAAAGCTATCTCTTCTGGTACCTACGTTGTTGAGAAAGTGCTTAGTTGTGTTGTTAGAGTACACAAGTAAGCTTCACTATATTGATAAAGTAAATACATCATTCCTACTCCCCGTAGAATATCGCATTTAGTATTTTACCGGCGATTGATACTAGTTTTGGTGGTAGTTTATCTTTAGAACGTAGTGAACGCTGATAGTCGGATGCGTTATTGTAATCAATATCCAGATAGCTACCACTGACCCCATTATACCACGAAAAGTGTTATTGTGTCCATCATTTTCTACAGAGTGATATCGTAGCTAGCTGTAGTGTGATATATAGCGCGCGAAGCTGAATATCAAATCTTAAGTGACGTCGTCTTGTTAGTACAGACGATTATTTCAAGTCACACGATTTACATCGTTGACTGTAGGCAAGGTCTTGTCAGGACAGCTTACTGTAGTATTACGAGAGCGAGTTACGTTGTCCGACGTGGCTTTTCACCGACGTATTGTCGTGGTGTTAGAACTTGTTCATACGTTATATCTCCTACGAGTTAGAGGTATCTAATGGATGGCGCAGGGCAGTGTTCGCTTTTTCCACATGTTGTCGAAATTGGAATAACAGAGGACTATTGTGAAGATGGTTCGATGAACCCTCTGCCAGGCAGTTAAATGCGATTTGCAGAGTATGCAGATCTAGATGTCAACAATCACGATTACATTTACCTAGAGCAGCTGCCTGTGGGCCACGTTCAAAAGAAATGTAAAATCCATGCCGTCGTTAAAAGTCCAATCTTATAATAGTTCCTCCAAATACTAGCTTCAACAGGGGCAAAAATTTTGGGTACAATATGTATCTCCACTGTTGTGATGACATAGGGCACTCGGCAGCCACTAGAGGCTCTGTTCTCTTTGTTTGCTGCAGACTTTTCATTTATCAGATTAGATTGGTTCCATTGTCGGGAAGCAAATATGGTTGCGACACCAGACAAGAACAATGTTCATTAGCCCGTTCTTTATGATCTGAAGGAGTACTAATAGTGGATATCTATACAAAACTTTTACTGCGATACTAGAACAACATTTTGTGATGACGAAATATCTACCTACGGTATTAATAGTTCAGAACTGTTTTAACAAGCATTAGAACAAGTGTGGAGGATGAAAACATAGTAGGACGTCACACACATTCACTACTGATTTCACCCTGGACCAATTCCGTTGCCTTATTCTAAATAATAGGAAAGTAACAATTGATCAAATGGCAAACCATATGCACATCATCCGTTATTTTAGATATGGCATCATACTTAATATGTTCAGTTTAATAGGGTGTGTGCGAGATGAGATGTAAAACAACGCAATGTAGAACACAAGAATAATGGATTGAGTATCGGTCAGCACTTATTGAAACTTTTCTTATTGGAGATGAAATATGGATTCTTGACTTCAACGAGATATCAAATGTCAAAGCATGAAATGAAAACATCCCGAATAACTAGAGAAAAATGTAGATTTATATGGTACAGCTATATGCTTTTTTTAAATGACAGCATGCATGCATATCTTTCCACCTACACCCTGTTGGGATACTGTTTTTCGTATGTTTCTCTCAGATATGCATTAAAAAGCCGTCGATTTGACTGTGGAGGAGAGATGAAAAGGTCCGTACCTGGAGTGCCACGAAACCGAAAAGCCTTGATCAGGGTTTTCGACAGCTTGGCTAACGATGCACCTGATATCACTGTACATTTACTTCAGGCGTAATGTATTACAAAAATTTACTATAGACACTGACTTACTGTTGTATGGTTGGTAGGCATTTAACCGAAACAAGGTTTTTAATTTGTTTCATCACATGCATAGTAACAGATATTTTGCTTCATTTTGGACAACAAGTAATTAATTTTAAATCTGATAAGAAACAAAAATTCGAAGTTCATAAAATTTTACTGAACGACGTTTTTTCAATATTAAGAAAGATAACGTGATATTTTATAACGACATACATGCTGTGATTGTCGGTTGTTAAATAGAAATGGTTGTTTTTTGTGAATTCAGCCTTACTACTCATAGGACAACTTGGAAAATGTGAAAAATCTAAGATCTGTTGTAGTAACAGCACCCCATATGCAGTAACGGACAATAAATGTATTCTTATACAGGAGATGTCAGTCTTCTGTCCAGGTACAGATTACAAAATACTTTACATTAAACGATGACACACTACCAGGAGACGCGAAAACATTCAACGCTTATGGAGGGAACACTGTGTTTAAGTGCATTATCGAGACTGGTAAGCTTCAATTGGATAACGGAAAAAGGTGTGTAATCATTATACATACCTCAAATGCTAGAGTTCTTTTTTATTGCTAAAAGCGATCAAAGACCCAAAACTGTAGCTGTGTCTCCAAGTCACATGCGCACGAGGTGGTGGCTTCTAGACGACATAACGGGAGCTTCATAACATGAAAAATCGTTTAAAACATGTCTAACGGATCCATTCACTAATAATTCTTTCCCAAGTGCTGAAACGAGAAGTAGAATATACACATATCAAAAACGGTTTTGAATCATCCCAGTTCCCAGAACTCCGGAAGGTAGACGTTGACTGTCGACATTGTATCACAGACACAATCCCTTTGACTGTTCAGAGATATCACTAAACTCGCCCAAAGATGGAAATAACCAAGCATGAGCAGAGCCAATTAGACGGAGGGGGTCCGACAGTCGATCACTTCCAGTCATTCCAGCAGGAAGGAGGTTCGAACATTCTGCGTGGTTTCTGTTTGTTCTAAGTCGTGTCTCCCTACCACTTTCGCGCAACGACGCTCTGAGCGTGTTTTTTAGGGAATTAACTAGTTTGAACCTGGGACCTGTTGCTGGTAAGGAGACGCCAGACCACACGTGACGTGTAGAGTTCAGAAGAGTTCAGTGAAACTAGCGATGATATAACCAAATACTTAATGATTTCAGCGTCTGCTCCACTGCACTCCCTGTAAAAGAATCTTAATACTAACTAAATTTAGTGGAAGGGGTTCAAGGCTTTCCTATTTTTAGTTAGCTGGTAAAATAACGTCGAAAAAGCAGTTAAGTTTACCATTGGAAATTTTATTCCACTCACAAAACATTGTCTATAAATTGCACTATTGATAGAAGGAAATGTTTTAATACAGGATGATAAAAACCAACTGCGTTCAACAAAAATGAGAACGAATATTCCCTGAGTGGGTTTCCAAGTTCTACAATGGATCGAAGGATGACCTATGACACATCACATCTATAATCTAGGTTTAAATTAAGTTTCACAAAAGAGAAAACTATCAAAATGGTCTATAGTGACCCTCAATTATCTTTAATTACTTATCTAACTTGTCGTAAATTACAGTGGCTGGTGTGGCTTCTCAATAATTATATAACAGAAAAATCATCGCGTTTCAGATTTTAACTTACGTAGCAAATGTGAATACCATGAGATTTAATTGACGATCGACACTAGTATTACGTAAAAAGGTGATGTAATAGATGAGACTTCTGCAGTTCTGAGTGAAGCCTTATGCACTCAAAAATGTGGCATCGCGTGTTCATTACCTCGTCGGTGTTCGTCAGGGGGCGGCGGCCGGCGCAGCTCCCTACAGCTCGCCGTCTCGGAAGTAACTCTGTCCTAACTTCTCCTTACTACAATTTACCGAAGTTGGTTTAAAAAAAACTATCTGGCTGTGTTTTCATCTGACCAATCAGGGTCTCATTGTTAACCATAAGCTCCGCCTACAAAAATTCTGTCTGTCCAATGAGAAACGCTATACTTTTCGTGGTGGGGCAATGTTTTTAAAGTTTGCAACGTAACAGAGACGCGAAAAAGTCTCACGCTAAAACTTGCAGCTGGTGTGGCCCTTTTAGTGTTATCGTAAGATCTATACTGTTCTTCTGGAGGGCTCTATCTATTAACATGGGCTGGGGGGTGGTCCTGACGTAACAGAGACGCGAAAAAGTCTCACGCTAAAACTTGCAGCTGGTGTGGCCCTTTTAGTGTTATCGTAAGATCTATACTGTTCTTCTGGAGGGCTCTATCTATTAACATGGGCTGGGGGGTGGTCCTGACGTAACAGAGACGCGAAAAAGTCTCACGCTAAAACTTGCAGCTGGTGTGGCCCTTTTAGTGTTATCGTAAGATCTATACTGTTCTTCTGGAGGGCTCCAGCTTTTAACATGGGCTGGGGGGTGGTCCTGGCGGTTGGCTGGCGACGTGGGTGTCCGTCCCTTATCGTAGGGCCTTCTGGCTTAACACGGTTCTGCTCTCAGCTTCTGTTCTCGTTCCTCCCCTCGGAACTGCGACTGTCTCACGGTGGGAAGGTATGACATGCATTTAGGCATTCTTGTGTTAGTCTGTGGTATTCCATTTGCTCACTCGTTACTCGTATTACTTTGGTTAATTTAATGTCACGATTTATTCAGAGCTATGTGACATACTACTTGATTTGCTTATCATGTCAGGGTTTTCATGGAAGGTGTTGGATTTGCCTGACACCTTACAAGGTACATGGCTCGTGTTGTCTGAAGTTCAACCATGCCTAGACAGTCAATACAACGGTTTGATCACGTCCGCATTATGACTTGGTGCCAGGAAGGGCTCTCAACAATGGAAGTGTCCAGGAGTCTCGGAGTGAACCAAAGCGATGTTGTTTGGACATGGAGGAGATACAGAGAGACAGGAACTGTCGATGACATGCTTCGCTCAGGCTACTACTGCAGTGGACGGCCGATACCCACGGATTATGGCTTGGAGGAACACTGATAGCAGTGCCACCATGTTGAATAATGCTTTTCGTACAACCACAGCAAGTCGTGCTACGACTCAAACTGTGTGCAATAGGCTGCATATTACGCAGCTTCATTCCCGACGTTGATGGCGAGGACCATCTTTGCAACCACTACACCATGCAGCGCGGTACACATGAGCCCAACAAGATGCCGAATGGATCGCTCAGGATTGCCATCACGTTCTCTTCACCGATGAGTGTCGCATGTGCCTCCAGCCAGACAATTGTCGGAGACGCGTTTGGAGGCAACCCGATCAAGCTGAACTCCTTAGACACACTGTCCAGAGAGTGCAGGAAGGTGGAGGTGCCCTGCTGTTTTTGGGTGGCATTATGTGGGGCCGAGGTCCGCCGTTGGTGGTAATGGAAGGCGCCGTAATGGCTGTACGATACGTGGATGCCATCCTCAAACCGATATTGGCGAGGCATTCGTCTTCATGGACGACAATTCGCGACCCCATCGTGCACATCTTGTGAATGACTTCCTTCAGGAGAACTACGTCGTTCGAATAGAGTGGCCAGCGTGTTCTCCAGGCATGAAGTCTATCGAACACGCCCGGGATAGATTGAAAAGGGCTGTTTATGGACGACGAGCCCCACCAACCACTCTGAGGGATCTGCGCCGAATCGCCATTGAGGAGTGGGACCATCTGGACCAACAGTGCCTTGATGAACTTGTGGATTGTATGCCACTAGGAATACAGGCATGCATCAATGCAAGAGGACGTGCTATGGTTATTAGAGGCACTGGTGTGTACAGCAGTCTGGACCACCACCTCTGAGGGTCTCGCTTTATGGTGGCATAACTTGCAATGTCTGGTTTTCATGAGTAATAAAAAGGGCGGAAATTATGTTGATCTCTATTCCAATTTTCAGTACAGGTTCAAATGGCTCTGAGCACTATGGGACTCAACTGCTGAGGTCATTAGTCCCCTAGAACTTAGAACTAGTTAAACCTAACTAACCTAAGGACATCACAAACATCCATGCCCGAGGCAGGATTCGAACCTGCGACCGTAGCGGTCTTGCGGTTCTAGACTGCAGCGCCTTTAACCGCACGGTCACTTCGGCCGGCAGAACTGAATATATCGTTTGGCAGCACACCTACACAATACAGTAATTGTAGTAATACAGATGGCAACTAATGTGAAAGGAATTATACTGAGAGAATGACAACAGCAGCTAAGGTGTAAAACAAACAGCCAGCGGCAACGTCAGACAACTGTTTTGAAAAGCAGCAGTGAACCACAACGAGCTTATTTTAATAGAGATACGTGTAACTTAGTATTTAAATAAAAATGAATTTTTAGTGCATTACTCAATACCGATATTACTGCTCTTGGTCGATACCGGAAACGGTGACTTTACAATAAAAATTACGGCGGTGACTGTGGAAACCGCTTCGCGCTATCAATGCTTTCAGGTGGGTTGCGCATTTTCCATCAACCCCGATTACCCGCTGACTCACGATAAGCCAGTCGAATCGCCCGCACTCCCAAGTGCAACGATATTGTGGCCGACTAGTACCATATTTTTAACTCGGAACAAAAACGAAAATAATTTCTCCTAGCGCCATACAGATAGACTGAAGATAAGCTTGTACTAATAACTTCAATCTTTAGAACTGGAGATAAGCAATTGATTTGTAATTATGTACCCACCCTACTTTTTTCTTGTTCTCAAATAAAAATTAGCTTACAACATTATTATGTACCACCTTTTTGAGAATGAACTTTTAACAACACGGCAGTTTTGTTTCCGTGAAACATTTCCTACAGAGAAAGTCACGTGATCTCACTAACTTGGTACTGCTAAAATTAAACGAGGTTGTTAATATTTTGTATGATCTCGCCAGGGCCTTCTGCTAGGGTAACTAAAATGGTATGGCACTACAGACATTCCCCTTCCAGAGACAGGGTCGCATCTCATCGACAGAAAACGGAGGGCCACATTACCAAAGGATACGGTACGAGTAAGATTAGCTTAGGCATGGGGAGACATTCAGTAGTGTCTAGCAAGGTTTACTGACTGGTCCACACCCGTTTTCGATTTTTATATCTTCGTCTACTAAATGAGATCCAAATCGCTTCTATAACAATGAAAGTAATGCCAAAAGGAGTACAATATATCTTCGAGACTACTTGAGTCGAGTGTGACTGCATGTGGTGTCCAGCAAGACTTGCTCCTTGAAAAATGAAATTCATCTGAAATTAAAACAGCGTAGAATAATATCATCAGTTATTAAACCTATTTACTCGTAAACAGAAGGAGGTATGTATCAGTTTCAAGCACAAGCTTCAGCTACATTTCATAAACAGCGAAGTACGACCTAATGTGCATCGAAAGTAAAATGCCCTTCGAGCACATTTTAAATGGCAAAAATTATTAAATTTGTCATTTAATTTCGATCCATTAATAATAAGTATAAGAGGTGCTGAAACAATAATTATTTCATCATGAAGCTGCAAAATAAGAGCGTAAAATACGAAAGATGGTTTTTCATAGCCAATTCGTTTTCTAAAAGTTGATTGAAGAACCCGCACAGAATGCAAAAGCTGATTTTTATTTACTTCTCTTTACAATAACTATATGTTTTAAAATATTAATTTCAGAAATGAATGTAGCTTCGTTTCATTTAAGTAAAATTTTTTTTGCGCTTTCAAAGTAAACATCTCCTTTTGGGGTGAGAATGCTTTCTGCAAACGATGTAATGTCTCGTGATGTTATTTCAGTCCCTTTCATATAGTCATGGCATCCACAGAAATATATCAAAAGGGGGCAAGATTCTGTGACTGACACTTTCTACACAAACGAGTTAAACAATCTGAAGACGTTACATGTCCCAAAAGAATTAAAATTAACCGAAGATACACGAATACATAAATGGTACACAGGAATCTTTAGCATATTCTAAGTACATATTTTTATGATATTAAAATGTTTTTGAAGTCATTTTTTTAACTTATTTATATGAAATAGTACTCTCATGTGGTTAAATCGAGAACGTAAAAAAAGTTATGAAATATTCACAAAGGACGCCTGTCAGTAACTGATCATCGGAGAACTTACGCTGTTGGTTTGTTGCACAAACTGTCTGTCCACTGTCTTGTTTACGTGTGAGATACCATTTGCAAAAGATGAAATAGCTAATTCTGACAAACGATATTCGTGGACGGATGAAAATCCTCATGTTATAATTCAGGCTACACAGCAGCAGAGGGGCTGGAATTGTATGTGATAGTCTGGTAAGCCCATATATTCTCCTACCACGCTTAACATGTGCTGTCTACCAGTACTGTAGTCAAAGTATACATCTAGACTTGCTGCAGGATGAACTCCTAAACATAAGAGGAAGTAACTGGTTTATGCATGATCAGGGAAGAGCACACTTCAGTCACACTACGGGACATGTCCTGGCCGACATCTGTGATGAAGAAGTAGGGGAGGACCAGTTCCATCGTCCTGACGCTCCCCGACATCAGTCCTTTGGATTATTGTCTTTGGGGCCACTTACATAAATGGTGTGTGTAACAGACGTACCTAATGCAGGCACACTGCATAAAACTGTCATTAAAACTTTTAGAGGCATTCGACACAATACTGAGTTGCTTGAAATTTTGCGGCAGTCCATGGTCTGACAAGTGTATGCGCGTGTACGAGTGTCTATATACAGGCGGAGGATATTTTAAATATTTGCTATTAGTTTCCGATCTGAAAAAGAGATGATTTTTGTGCGTGTATCATTATAGTCTGTTTTCTTCTTTTAGTGTGAACAATCTACACCCAACAGTTGGTAAAAGTATTTCTGTCACACTATATATTCACTTATCATGGACATCCTTACTTATACAAAGTCTCTACTTTCTCACTGTTCCACAAAGTTTCGTATCCGTCTACATTGTCGCACGGTGCCAAACCATTGACTAGTCAAAGAAAACCACATCGTAATATCAGAACAGGTTAACCCAGTGGTCAACAAAGGTAATCGTCCCTCGAAATGTACGAGAATTCTGCAATGAATAACAATTCTTTTTCAGATTCCTGGCATGGACGAGTGAATCAAGGCAATTCTTTGCAAGCCAGACAGTGGAATTCGTAGAAGGATATATCATTCAAAAAGGACAAAGCGATGAATTTATCGGTTTTTGAATTTTCTGTAGAGTATATAGTGACTTTTTTTATGATTGTGTCCATAAATTTATTACTTGGTGAATGATGCACACCAAGTGCTTCATCTTTTGTTAATGATTTATTTAACGCTTTGAAGCGGGGTTAGTTTCAACAGTTCAGTGCCACAGATTTGCTAGAAACCATTTCACGACTACAGTTTGTTCATGGTGGTCTGCTGCAACTGATTCCCCAGTTCCCATAAGAAAGTCTCCTCCCCTTGAGACACAGCGGAATCACAGTAGTAGTTTATCATTTTTCTGTGGAAAAAGAAAACCCGCTGTGGCTTGCTGATCCTGCGTTGGCTTTTACACGACAGTTATTGTAGCATTTTCGAAAGAATACAGCCATGATATATTGTAGGCGTTTACGTCTATACTTAATCCCAAACATATCAGTCGAAAAAAGAAAATATCATCTTCTGCGCTAGAAGAGGAAGAAAAAAGTATGACATTTCAAGCTGGAAAAAGATGTTCTCTCCAGAACTGGTACCTTGTCAAATTCCATTGATGCAAGACTGCAAAACACGCAGTCCCGAAGCTACGAATTCTGCACTCAAGTTGGCATTTTGCACAGTCATGTAACAAGCTGGAGACACACTAACTACTCTGATGCTATCCTAGACTGCCAAAAGTTCATTCATTGAAAGCTCGAGTATCGTTTTTGGAGGTTCCCCACATTCATGTAGTCGTATACTGGAGCTGGCTACACTTTACTTAACCAGACCGAAAAAAATATAGCTTTCAAAACACATTTTTTTAACTTCGTTTATTCCAATCGATTCTAAAAAATAGAAATCATGTAAGAAATGCAATAAATAAATTAACGTGAAAGGTCAGAAGTTTTTAAGAAAACAAAATGTTATCGATGGCATTAGATTTGAATAAGACTTTTCAAAATTTCATTACCCGTTTTTTCACTTCGAGGGATATTTATGTTGCATTTATTGTTGAAGTCTATCAGGATTTTCTCAGTAATTCTGACCATTTTTTCCTATTTCAGGTACGTAATTTTCCATTTCAGCGTAAAGTTATGGCAGCATAAATATACTATTTTAGGGGAAATTTTCTAGCTTTGTTTCGTAACTCGTTGGATACCCTGAATATGATCACATGAGGGCGTAATTTCATGCCGTTCGGTCAGCATCAGCATCCACAGTCATAATAATAACAGAGATAAATGTTCTTTGCCTGTACTATTGAAATATGTTTACTATTTAGATACCAAAGTAATCTCCCTTAATAGTACTAAGCAGATAACTACCAATCTGTTGAGATACAATAGGTTTTGCGTACTTCTTGTCAAACTTAATTCTTGGGGAGCGATACGATTTCCCCACTTATACTTACACTATGTGATCAAAAGTATCCGGACACCTGGCTGAAGATGACTTACGAGTTCGTGGCACCCTCCATCGGTAATGCTCGAATTCAGTATGGTGTTGGCCCACCCTTAGCCTTGATGACAGCTTCCACTCTCGCAGCGATACGTTGTCAGGTGCTGGAAGGTTTCTTGGGCAATGGCAACCCATTCTTCACGGAATGCTGTACTGAGGAGAGGTATCGATGTCGGTCGGTGAGGCCTGGCACGAAGTCGGCGTTCCAAAAGACATCCCAAAGGCGTTCTATAAGATTCAGGTCAGGACTCTGCGCAGGCCAGTCCATTACAGAGAAGTTATTCTCGTGTAACCACTCCGCCACAAGCCGTGCATTGTGAACAGGTGCTAGATCGTGTTGAAGGATGCAGTCGCCATCCCTGAATCGCTCTTCAACAGTGGGAAGCAAGGTAGGCCTGTGCTGTGACAGTGCCACGCAAAGCAACAAGTGGTGCAAGCCCCCTCCATGAAAAACGCGACCACACCATAACACCACCGCCTCCGAGTTTTACTGTTAACACTACACACGCTGGCAGATGACGTTCACCGGGCATTCGCCACACCCACACGCTGCCATCGGATCGCCACATTGTGTACCGTGAGTCGTCACTCCACACAACGGTTTTCCACTGTTCAGTCGTCCAATTTTACGCCCCTTACACCAAGCGAGGCGTCGTTCGGCATTTACCGGCGTGATGTGTGGCTTATGAGCTCCCGCCTAACTGCCGTAGTACTTGCAATGGATCCTGATGCAGTTTGGGATTCCCGTGTGATAGTCTGGATAGATGTCTGCCTATTACACATTACGACCCTCTCCAACTGTCGGCGGTCTGTCAGTCAACAGACGAGATCGGCCTGTACGCTTTGTGCTATACGTGTCCCTTCACATTTCCGCTTCACTATCACATAGGAAACAGTGGACCTAAAAAGGTTTAGGAATGTTGAAATCTCGCGTAGACGTATGACACAAGTGACACCCAATCGCTTGACCACATTCAAAGTGCTCGAGTTCCGCGGAACGCCCCATTCTGCTCAAGTCGCTGATATGTAGTACCTGGGAGTAGGTGGCAGCACAATGTACCTAATATGAAAAACGTATGATTTTGGGGGTGTCCGGATACTTTTGATCACATGGGATATATCAGACTTGAAAAGTTTTTAACTTGCCTCACCTTCGAAAAATTTCTGCGGTCACCCCTCCCCTCCCCCTCCCCCCCTTGCATATTTCTTCCAGTGTTACTAGTCTGGCAACGAATGAAGGAGACTGCGTTGTATGGAAGACAAAATAGTGATTCCAGTTGACGGAAGCTTTGAGTTGTACCATGAAAATACTGGGCATGGCATAGCTGATAAGATGACTACCCAGGCCAGCACACAGGTCTCAGTGTAACTGAAATGGAACAATAAATGGGAATTATCTGAATCTTTCAAGACAATCTGTCGCTATAGAGGGACATAGAAATAATTACAGGCATCCCAAGGGCAATGTATTGGGACCATTGCTGTTCATCTTATATATGGCCACGTCTGCAGCCAGATAGAATAGTCATCTCTTGAAACAATATTTCAGCGGGCCATTTGGCAGCCATCTTCAGGTGAGAACACTGTTTACCATTTTTTTTTTAATTCGTTCCTATTGTGAATGGTAGCCCTTTTATACAGCGCTGAAAACCAACAGCGCTTGCACCAGAAACCGTTGCGAAGTGAATGCGTGGCGCAGAAATGATGAAAGCGTCCAGAAACGATGAACCGCTATCGCATATCTGGCTGGGAATTCTGTTCACCGAATCAAAGACGTATTTTTCAATGTCAGATAAAACAGGCTTTTACACTTTATTTAATGGGTAGTCCTTGGCTGTATTTATAATACTGTCTGCCAGTCTGTATCGATCGATTCCTTTAATACACAGTCACAATAGCGACACGAGGGGCAATTATCTATGTCTTATCATACATCATTTTGCGTCCCTCGCTTAGACAGTACTACGCTTCCAGAGACTTCTCAGGTTGTAGTAATCATGTGTGGCGATGGTGCACAACGCATCAGTTGCGAACGGCGCGCATTGTCTGGTCGATATACGTTATCTCCCATCGGCAAAGCATTTTGCAAACGCGGCACTTTCTAGGCCCTGATCATTTATAGCCGATGCAAGAAGAACTTCAACGTTGGCTGGCGGGAGAAACACACTTCTAACGTCATATCTTTTTAAAATCTGTCCTTCTTTGAAGAGACACTACCAGCATATCAATTTATTGCTTATTTCTCCTTATCAGATTAGGGCCTTAAGTTCCTCCCTGTAGTATCTCAAAGGAATGTAAACCTCTGCAAGCTAAATTTTCAGAATGTTTATTGCCTGCAGATAGCAGTCAGAGGAGCTGTTAGCGCTTAATTTTACCACTGCCGAAGTTCAGTTGTTCCGCTGTCCCTTGCGATGTAATAATTATTACTCAACTGATGCTGGAGTCGGATGGGTTAGCTTGTCTTAGAACTTCTTCTAAAGGGGTAAAGTGTGTGATGCGCCATTTTATGAACACTTATTAAACTCACTAAAATAACATGTTTGGTCATAGTTCGTAAAAAGTAATATCATTTACATAGTTATAAAACCTTTTTCATCTCAGAAGTTTATTACGCATGTCTTGTGAACTATTTAATACGTGTGAAATGTTTGTATACTCTAAGACAAAAAAAAAAAAAAAATACACGAAGTAATTATGCGAATGAGGCGGAAATCGGAAGCTGTGATGATTACAGTTCCAGAAAATTTGGATAATTTATTGAAGAGAAAGAGCTTCATAAATTGATCAAGTCAATAACGCGTTCGTCCATCTCTGGCTCTTCTGAAAGCAGTTATTCGGCTTGGGATTGACTTAAAGAGCTGTTGGATGTCCTGCTGAGGGATATCGTGTCAAATCGTGTCCAGCTGGTGCCTTAGATCGTTAAAATCCCAAGCTGGTTGCAGGGCTCTCCCCATAATGCTCAAAACGTTCTCAATTGGGAAGAGATATGGCGAACTTGCTGGCCAAGGTAGCGTTTGGATAGCACGGAGATAAGCAGTAGAAACTCCCACCGTGTGTGAGCGGGCATTATCTTGCTGAAAAGTAAGCCCAGCAATGAAGGGCAACAAAACGGGGCGTAGAACATCGTCATGTCCCGCTGTGCTGTAAGGGTGTCGCGGATGACAACCAAAGCGGTCCTGCTATGAAAAGAAATGGAACCGTGGATTATCATTCCTGGTTGTACGGCCATATGGCGTGTGACAGGTTGGTATCCCACCGCTCTCCAGGGTATCTCTGGACACACCTTCAGTGGTCACAGATTCCAGACCCAATGTGCCCGACATTACTGCAAACGGACCTGTTAGTGTACTAATGTCAATGGTAGTCGGTGCAAGGGGCACCATGGGCTGAACTTCCTTTCTGTGAGGCACCTTGTGGTCACTGAAGCTCCAATTGAACTTCGGATGGGTGATAACGATGAACCCGGGACTCTGATTGTGAGTGCCTCTTTGACGATTGCTCGGTCCTCACGTTCTGTCGTCTCTCTAGGTCGACCGCTTCCTTCTTCAGCTGTTTCAGTCAAGGTTCATCCGTTCCTGCCAACATGGTCGAATACTGGCATCGTTCCTATTCAAATGTCGAGTGATTCACCGGTTACTCCAACTGGCTTGTTTCAGACAAACTACACATCATCGTTCAAATGCTGACGTCTGCATATATTGTTCGCACGCTCATCTGTGGGGCATAGTTACTGTCCAACTGAGTACATGGAATGAAATTCGCAAACTCTTTGTGCGCTGTTATCGATATGTCCCCTATTTACTATCCTTGGTAGGTGCACTGTGAAATTGCGCTGCTGTGCCAATCATTAGTCGCCAAAGTGTATAGTTTTTTTCATTTTCCGTCGATACCTATATGAATATCAATTTGTGACCAGGTTGCATATGTCTCCTGTGGTGCGTCGTTTTCTTTTCTTTCGTCCTAGTGTAGCATAGGGAGTTTATGGTGAAGCACATTAGAGTCTGCAAGCTGCGGAACAATTATTTAGGTTTACAATTTACGAGAAAAATTAAACAACAGTGCTGAACTTCAGCTAGGTAGAGTTGTACACGCGATCCAGACCCCATCATACCTAGCGAACCACAAAGGAGAGACAAAAGAATATAATATATATATAAAATAATAGAATCCGAAAAAGGAATTAGAATATTAGTCTTGCGGATAATTTCAATACATTATTTAAAATTGTTCAGTTTGTGACCATTCTACATGGTAAAAGTATCCTTATATTTTGACTAAAGTTCAGTCTTGATCACACCATTTATGTTTCAATGACATAGGTAACCGGTTTCGGTTGACTGTTGACTTCGTAGCAGCTGAGGAGAGCTCCGCCTGCCATCCTAAGGGAGCCATGGGTCTGATGATGGTTATGTAAAAATAACCGAAACCGGTTACCTATGTCATTGAAACACAAATGGTCTGATCAAGACTGAACTTTAGTCAAAATATAATAATCTATTGATCACTGTATTCCAAAAATGTTTACCAAAATTGTAAAAAGTATCCTTTGTATTATTGTAAGCTAGTGCATACAACGTATGTTTTTCTATTATGCATATTGGAAATATTATAGAGGACGAAACTATAAAACAACAGGAGGTTTGCCACAGTCGCAAACTTCATCAGTGGAACTTCAAAACATTCAGCAAAAAATACATTTTACTTTTCTCTGTGAATTGTCTTGCTTAAACAAAGGTCAGTGAATAGCAAAATTACCTGTCATGATAATATTAGACAGAATCTCTGCTGTGAATGTAGTGTGCACTTAGACAAAACAATCTGTGAACAAATTAGAGTTACATCTTTACCGGTGAGTAATTGTAGAATTCTGGGAGCTGTTTACAGCAGATCTAACGATATTAAGGTGAAGATCCAACTCGATGTAATGCTAGGTAGTGTAACGACAGGGTACGCATTCCTAGTGGTAGCTGGTCTTGTGGTGGACTGCATAGTATTCCTTAGGGAAAAGAGTGCAAAGCTCAACTTTTCCTTAGGAAAATGCTAATTTATGATAGATGATATATAAATTTAGTTCTAGTCTATTCTATTTCATTCTGTTTCATTAATTCTAATATGCCTTATCATCTTGAATAACCCTCTGTCTTCTGATCAATGCTTGGGGGCTTGCCACTTCCAATTCAGAAATATATATGGAATCCCGGCATTCTTTACTATCGCTTTCGTCAGTGGGATCCAATCCAAATGTGACATCACTTATTCAACCACACTGTTACTCACAGTCATGTGGATTTCCCGAAAGTTTCACTGTTACATAGCTGGAACGCACATAAAAGTGTGCTGCGACCACCAGGTTCAAAAATGGTTCAAATGGCTCTGAGCACTATGGGACTTAACATCTGTGGTCATCAGTCCCCTAGAACTTAGAACTACTTAAACCTAACTAACCTAAGGACATCACACACATCCATGCCCGAGGCAGGATTCGAACCTGCGACCGTAGCAGTCGAACCACCAGGCACTAATCTTCAAACTATAACTTGCCCATCTTGGTTGATGGTCTCTACCACTGCAGGAGTACAGCTTTGAAATTACGCATCGAAGAGGTAAGGACAACATAGTGGCTGACGCCTTATCTCTACTCCCTTAAGATTTGCATGTGACCCCCTGTATGGGTGAGCAATCTTCAGATTTTAGAACATTACTAATGAAAGATCAAGTCTATAGGAAGTATTATTTAGATTTAGGAAGGAATCTCGTTAGATTGCAAAATGAAGATCCTGAATGGAATCATTTTAAGCAACAACTGTAGTAAAATTATAATCAGAAGCTTGTGGACTATTATACAATAGTGGCCCCCAATGTGATCAGTGGTACTTTTGTATTCCCACAAATTATGAAAACGAATTAATTTGGTACACACGCTACGTGTGGAGCTACTTTAATATCGTAAAATGTGCCAAGAATATTAACACTTTCTGTCACTTTCTGAATATGTATCGGAGAATGTGTTTCTGAGAATCTGCATTATGTGGCAAAAGACATACCGGCAAACACGTATCACAAAGGTGAATTGCACTCCATACTGCCTATAAAACCGTTGCAAACTATAGCTTTAGACATCTGTGGCCCCCTTCTGAGAGTATGTTCAGGTGCAAAGTACGTTGTAGCCTATTATTTTTTACTCATCAAATGTGTTAAGTAGTATCCCATAAAAAATGCTTTTTGTGCCCTTATAATCCCGAAACCTGTGGATGACTGTTCCACAAAAGTAGGAAACCCACTCACTTTACTCTCAGGCAACACGCCACGAACTTCACAAGCTACAGCTCTACAAATTTTCTACAACGTTTACATATTACGCACATACTAACATCAGCGTGGCATTTGGAAGAAAATCCTATGAGACGCATGTCCTTGTTCTGCTGTCTATTCCAAAAAATATGGATAACTGGGGTATGTTGTATTTCTTTAGTTCATCAAGATAATAATAGTACATGTCTACTTATTACATGTTTCTTCAATGAGGAGAACATCGAAACATTTCTGTGAAGATGTCTGGTAAGTTATCAGTTGCATTCGTGAGCTAAATGAGTAAGTTTGTTTTTTTCGTGTGTAGATAGAATGAGTAATCGACCAATCTTACTCACTCTACAAAGTTACGTATGTCAGTAGGTTAAATATCTAGTTAGAAATTGTCAGGGTTAAAAGACAATGGTGCAGGTTTTATTTGTGGTAATATGGAATTTTTATATTGCATTAGAGCCAATGAACTGCACTTGTAGATGAGTTGAGTATGTTATTTGTGCGTATGAAAACTGAAAATATTAGCAGTATGTTGTTATTTAAATATTAGGTGTAGAAATTTTGTAAGACAATTCTCACTCATGCAGTATAAAACTGAATTTCTTCAGAGTAGAACGTCGAAACATTTCTGTGAAGATGTCTGGTAAGTTATCAGTTGTGTTCGTGGGCTAAATGAGTAAGTTTTTTTTTTGTGTGTGAGACTGAGGTTGTCTAGGATACATTGAGCTATGTATATTCATTTTCTATGAGTCGCACAGTCTGCATGGTGACTTTCATTCGTGATTATTAGCTACATTCGTGCAGTAGTGAAGTGAATCAGTTGTGGACAAACCGTTAGTTGAATGAACCAATTAAAAGATGGAAGTCTATCCAGCTGCTCATATTTATATCCGTATCCGCATCCAGTGACGCCTGTGGGCTGAGGATGACACGACGCCCGGACGTTACCGTTGGGCCTTCATTGCCTGTTCGGTCGGAGTTCAGTTTTTTTTTTCCTTTTTTTAACTTGTGCTGCTGGAACGATGTTATGAACACATGAATCTTCAGTATGATGTGTGACAGTTAATCATGAACACTGAATAATGAAATGTCGTGAAGGATTATAAATTAAGTTCCACGCACATGCACTAACATTCACTAAGGACATGCTAGACACTGTGCTCAACTAAAATGTCAATCCGCAATCATAGCTTCTTGCTGGACAATATTGTTGGTACTGTAGCTATGGGAGTGCCTTACACTGATTGGAACATGTGCTGCGAAACGCTGTAATGAGTGCACTAAAAAGGCGCTAAATGACTGCGCTTGTGGGTATATGGAGAGTTTGTCCTGACACCTGTGACGCTGAGACTTGATTTGTGATGGACTGTCGTCCGCTGTAAACAATGAATGATAGATGTAAGAGAAAATATGACAATTTTAGTATCAGAGACTGCTGTCTCCTGAATCTTTATCGATTGCAACTGCAGTTAACTTAAAAAACGGTAAAGGATATTTATCTCTGCTGCTTGCTAGGATGAATATATGCTTTAAACTTGTTTCAATTTCAGGAAGTTTTTATTTGATTTTGTTTGATGTTGTACGAATGTTGCATGTAATCCTGGCATCAATTGAGCTGGATGGCGCATTTCAAGACCAGTTTGCTGTATCCATCTGGGGAGCCTAGCTGGTTCCAATACCACAGCCAAGGTACGTTTTTTGGAAAATCTCCACAACAAGAAGACCCAGCATCACATGCAGACATCACTCTGATGTCACACACATGAAGAATCAAAATAATAAAATTGTAAAAGAAAGAACATTACAAGGGAGAGAAAAATATTTTCCATTGTTAACATTGCATTAATAAAGTCACCTCCTCCACTCTTCTGAATGGCAGAAAGCTGTATAATCATATTCAATATTAATATGAAAACTAACATGAAGCAAACAATGATCTCTATGTAATGCGAATTAAGTAAAACATTCTGTAAAATGTATTGAAAAAATAGCACTGGAAGTATTCTATTTTCAAATGTGTTCTGATATTGAAATGTTCAAATGTATAAAGTCAACAGCTCAAAGCCGAAGGTTGTCTTTGGGGTTTTCCCTGGTTTTCCTCAAGATATGATAGTAGTGGAACATTTGAAGAATAACCAATCTAGGGTGAAATAAAAATCCAACCTTGAAGACAAAGTAGGCATTGCAGGAAAAATTTCGGCTGTTAAGACGAGATTATAACAAAACATTCCTACGAGTGAAAAGTATTAAATAATATAAGCGTCAAAATTTAAAATTAAAAAAAAATCACTCAACATTGTTATAAGTGTTCACAACACATCCAGATGTTTTTTTTTTGTATGGGTATTGACAATTTTAAACACATCTGCGTGAAAACACAATATTAAAATCAGAGTTAGGCATAGTTTTTAGTAGACAAAAAGCCTTCTTTTACCTGTTCTAAGCTTTTTGCTACCTGGTGATTTCAGTTTCCGAAATGTCGTAATAAGTAAAGAAATGTTAATAAACTGTCTAGAAGGTTTTAATCACAAAATATTCATAATAACCACAGGCTCATACATGAAAATCATTTCCTATACTATACAAAATAAAATCTAAACAATAAATTCAATTAATAATCGAGTAATCGTATGTATTGTATTAAATATCTTACTCTAATAAGGAACACCACATACCAAATATATTACAAAACATTAATAATAATAATAAAGGTCATTAAGAATTATATAGATTAGTTTTGCACTTTGAAGCCATGTTAAATATTATTAGAAGCCGAGGGGATGAAGTAAGCGGAGAAGATTTAAACAACAGCGACAATGAGCGGCAGAGATGGGTGAGATAACTATTATATTAGAAGGTGGACCATTAGTTGTCTTTCGAAGTTTGAAAGGAATTTAATTTCACTGATATGATGAGGAAGATTGTTCCAAAACCGGCTTCGTGATGCATAAAATGATTTAGTGAGCTTGGCAATGTTATGAAATTGTACAGAGAGGATTTTATGTAGTTGGAAACGAGTATTTCAGCTTTGCTGTTCAGATAGTAGTGTAAGAGATGAAGATAAGTAAGAGGGAGGGCAATGACTGAGAAGACTATAGAGCAAACACATTGTATGACAGTCTGTACGATTATCAGCACCTAACCATGATAACTGTTCATAGGCAGGAGAAATATGTTCGTAGTAGCGTACGTCAAAAATGAATTGTACACAAGCATTTATAGCCATTTCTAGGCGGTGTGAACATTCTTACGAAAGTTTTGGAGAATAGGATCACCTTAGTCAAGTGAAGGAAGTGTTAGTGAAAGGGAATACTTTTTTTGTATTTCTATAGCGAATGAAGTGACGCTGACACTTCCTTGCAGACAGCAGTTGTATATTCAATTTTAAGAGATGGTCCAGATTTACCTCCAAATTCTTTGCAGAAGAAGAAAAGGCTGTCTGTGTGCCGTTTAGGATTAAGGGTGGAATAAATTTTCTGAACTGATGGACAATGAGCCTTTTTTGTGTGACTAGGATTGCTTGCGTTTTAGACGAGTTAAGTTTCAAAGCTATCTTCTAAGCCCATTCTGATACGGCATGTATATCAGTATTTACATCCTGTTACCGTTTGTTGGACTTGCAGGGTATATGTGATATCTATAGTGGGAGAGTATATTGACACAATTAACATATAACTAGAAAAGTAATGAGCCCAGGACTGATGCTTATGGGCCCCATCCCTCCAGTGTGACCTTCTTGTTCCGATCGTTCTTGCCGCCAGGATGCAAGGTATGAGCAGAACCTTTGTACACGATTGGAAGAAAAAAATTGACTTGTGAGTTTATCAAGCAGAATGTCAATGTTGACAGTGTCGAAAGCTTTACTGAAATCCAAAAATCACATAATAGCCGCCCCTTATTTGTCAATAGCTTGTTTCAGTTCGTCACTCACTTTTATAAGAGCAGTAGTCGTCGTGCTATAATTTTGTCGGCAACCAGACTGGTTTTCATTTAAAAGTATTTTCGATGTTAAATAGAATCTTTGATAGTGATGGTAAAATGCAAATGGAGGGTTGTTTGGCAGATGTCCCTAGCTCCACGCTGTTGGGAAAATGTTGGAGGTCAGAGAATTGCTGGAATGTCCGTTATCTTGGGCAGTAGTGGACTGACGAGGAAACTGATCATTTTCTCTGTGATACGGACGTGTCCTGCAGTTGCCGACCGAATTCGTGTAATTGACTTCTTAACCATGTTAGAGCTTACCGGCTACTAAATACTTTTTTTTTAATTGTAAGAAACACTGATTCTCTAAAGACATCTACGGTTTACGCCCTTGTGCGTTAGTCAAGTAAAGTTGTTGGAGTGACGATACACTCATTTAGGTTCTCGATAGGAACTAGAGGTTCAGGTGCAGATTTGTGTTTGGCTATTCCTGTACCTCTTGGATTTTCGCACAGGACGGCGTGCCTGCGAAAGTCCTCAGTTAGCGAGCGGACAAACTTGAGTTTTTCATTTCTCACAGACTGACTGACTGGTCAGCTTAGTTACTTGCAGGTAATATTATAATCAGAGGTCCTGCGTGCTGTATCTCTGATACTCATAACGCGTTTAAGGTGACCTGTAAGTCATGGTGCGAGTATTCTCCATATTCCTACTGTTTTGTGTGGAGAGTGTTTATCATATAAATTATTGAGTTCTCAGTGAAATTAAATACTTCATAATTTATGTCGAAGCTATTTCCCGCCGTTGACTCACAAGAAATGTGACATCCGTCAGCTGTAAGCTCACACTTATTCATACTCTAAATGTCGCCACTTGCGATTTGTTCCTTGGACATTGCAACGATTATATCACGAATATTACATCATGAGCAGACAAGACAGTTGCAGAGATCTGGTACGGTAGGAATCAATCTACATACACCATCTAGTGGTTCCAGCGGAATTCTGAATTTCAAAGCATGTCGCATCTGGCTCTCGGTGTGGCCATTCCACTCGAAAACGTGCTTCAAGTATTTCAGCTCTTGTGTCACGTTTTCCACGTTCAACAAGAAGTAAGCCTTCTATTTATGGACGTATTGATCTACAGAAAAAATGAGGCTTTGGGACACTGTGCTCCAATGCATACGGACCGGTATCTACACGAGATGAGTTGTCATCCATCGTATCAAAGCATGGGTTCCTAATAACGCTAGCAAGAAGGTTCTACGACATTTCGGCCGCGGAAACCTTCTCAAAAGGGCTAGAACGCCTTACGCTATCATAGTCAGCTTTTTCAAACGGAGTCTGCGATACTGGGATAATGAAATACGCAGTCAAATTGAAGATAAAGAACGTGATTACTTAACAATGTTAATTTCGCAAGATAATCAAAATCTGAGACTGGTTCTAGTGAAAAGGGAAGTCAGGCAAATCAAACACAATTATTGGGAAAATATATTACAAATGTTTAACATAATGTTAGAGGAAGGCAAGATAAAGCGCACCAAATAACGAAGCATTTAAACCAAGAAAAATAAGGACAACGTAGAAATAATATCTGAAACTAATTGGCTACAGTATTACAAAACACTCTCGACATACGTACAGATGGTTCTAGCTGAAGTAGACATGAAGAGAGACTTAAGAACGCTGGAGGAACCACAGGATGCATTGACTTCTACAAAGGACAAGTACACTCCAGGACGTGATAAAAGCAACACAGGAACGATAAAGTTGCACCAAATATTCCAAAAATAAGAATATTCTGACAAAGTGATTATATACTTGAAGAACAGAATGTAGCCCAGGTATTACCAGTTTATAAGAAAGGAAGCAGAACTGAATGCCAAAAACACAGGCTTCTAAATGCATATTGTAGTTCCCGCCTTATATTTCTGTGAAATTATTTACAGCATTCAGTTTTAAATTTTATTTTCCAAATAGCTTAGCGCCCGGTGTTTTGCTTGCAAAGAGTTTTTGCCACACTAGGTTTTTATTAAATCGAATTTTTATGTTGTTCACAAACCTTCTCAACTTTTCCTGCTAATGAAGGCCACATAATCATGGTATTTTCTGAATATACTTCCGATCAAAAAATGATTCTAGTAGTTGGAGTCAAAGGTTTCGTTATTCATGCCTTTGCTGCTTCCGACCAGAAGACGATTCTGGTAGTTGGAGACAGGAGTTTTTGTTAATCATGCCTTTGTATTCTTGTGGGGATATTTCATAAAACTGTATATCATTTAACGAATATTTATTTTGATCCGACGGAATTAAATTTTCCTTCAGACATATCAGTCCCAGCTTTATCTTCGATTACGATACAAACTGAGGAAATGACTTAAAATTTGTGCCACATCTGGCTCTACTTAGTGTAGAGTTCTGTGAGTTGTATTACTATGGTGGTGTAACGGCTAGCACATCTACCTAGTAAGAAGGAAACCTGCATTCACGAGACAGATGTGGTACAAATTTTATTTCATTTATTCAGCTTGTAGTAGTATTAAAGATAAAGTTGAGACTCGAATGTCTCAAGGAAAATTTAAATCCGTCAGATCAATAGATTTCCTATGCCTAAGCTCAGGCATACCAATACCGGAGAGCCTTGGCAAAACTAATGATTTAAGAAGGAGAAAACAGGCTAAGGCATGATACGAAGGGCATTGCACTGGGGTAGTGCCTGTAGCTGCCTGAGAAGCACTGCTGTGGTGGTGTAATGGCTAGCACATCTTATTCTTAAGAAGAAGAGCTTGGTGCGAATCTCTGCTGTGTGACAAATTTCAATTCATTTCTTCAGCTTGTAGCATTATCGAAAGCATTTCTTCATATCTGAGAAGTAAAATACCAATTTTCATATATTGCGCTTTAAGATTTTGTAATGTAACAACATATTTTCTTAACAATATCCATCAATTTCAGGCCCTTACGAGTGGAAATTCGAAGATACATGGTTGACGACATACGGAAGTTTGGGTCTGGCCATGAGTCGTGCACGGATAGCCAAATGCTACGGCGACCCCTCGCGGTAAGCGGCAAACCAGTGTTCGAGTCCCAGTCTGGCACAAATTTTCATTGTCGTCATTCCGTTCTATAGCTGATGATTTCCCTCATTCACAATTGCAAATTCATTTAATATACTAGACGTTACGTCTGTACCGGTTTTCCACCTAACAGTGACAGAAAGACACAGTCGTTAGATTTAACGATATGAACTATGAACTATACATTAGGAGGAATTAATGAGATGAAACTAGAGAAATGAAAGAAAAAACGTCTAATGATATATTACCTGCGCTTGACCGGGTGACTTTTATTACCTGCATTTGTGAAAAACTTCCACTTTCGCACTTACATTTTGAAACTATGTGTTGCGTTTATCATTACATGACTCAAATAGCGCATATTAGGGGCATTTCCTATGTTACAGTGATACGAAAGAGAATTAGATTTACTATTATTTGCATTTACATAAGTGACGAAATCAAACATGAAATTAAAATATTACTTAGAAGAGTGACAGTTAACAATTTCAAATTGGCATGCTTACTCTGCAGCACGAAATCTAACATGCCTGTTTATACAGTATATACAGGGTGTTTCAAAAATGACCGGTATATTTGAAACGGCAATAAAAACTAAACGAGCAGCGATAGAAATACACCGTTTGTTGAAATATGCTTGGGACAACAGTACATTTTCAGGCAGACAAACTTTCGAAATTACAGTAGTTACAATTTTCAACAACAGATGGCGCTGCGGTCTGGGAAACTCTATAGTACGATATTTTCCACATATCCACCATGCGTAGCAATAATATGGCGTAGTCTCTGAATGAAATTACCCGAAACCTTTGATAACGTGTCTGGCGGAATGGCTTCACATGCAGATGAGATGTACTGCTTCAGCTGTTCAATTGTTTCTGGATTTTGGCGGTACACCTGGTCTTTCAAGTGTCCCCACAGAAAGAAGTCACAGGGGTTCATGTCTGGCGAATAGGGAGGCCAATCCACGCCGCCTCCTGTATGTTTCGGATAGCCCAAAGCAATCACACGATCATCGAAATATTCATTCAGGAAATTAAAGACGTCGGCCGTGCGATGTGGCTGGGCACTATCTTGCATAAACCACGATGTGTTCGCAGTGTCGTCTAAGGCAGTTTGTACCGCCACAAATTCACGAAGAACGTCCAGATAGCGTGATGCAGTAATCGTTTCGAATCTGAAAAATGGGCCAATGATTCCTTTGGAAGAAATGGCGGCCCAGACCAGTACTTTTTGAGGACGCAGGGACGATGGGACTGCAACATGGGGCTTTTCGGTTCCCCATATGCGCCAGTTCTGTTTATTGACGAAGCCGTCCAGGTAAAAACTAGCTTTGTCAGTAAACCAAATGCTGCCCACATGCATATCACCGTCATCAATCCCGTGGACTATATCGTTAGCGAATGTCTCACATGCAGCAATGGTAGCGGCGCTGAGGGGTTGCCGCGTTTGAATTTTGTATGGATAGAGGTGTAAACTCTGGCGCATGAGACGATACGTGGACGTTGGCGTCATTTGGACCGCAGCTGCAACACGGCGAACGGAAACCCGAGGCCGCTGTTGGATCACCTGCTGCACTAGCTGCGCGTTGCCCTCTGTGGTTGCCGTACGCGGTCGCCCTACCTTTCCAGCATGTTCATCCGTCACGTTCCCAGTCCGTTGAAATTTTTCAAACAGCTCCTGTATTGTATCGCTTTTCGGTCCTTTGGTTACATTAAACCTCCGTTGAAAACTTCGTCTTGTTGCAACAACACTGTGTTCTAGGCGGTGGAATTCCAACACCAGAAAAATCGTCTGTTCTAAGGAATAAACCATGTTGTCTACAGCACATTGCACGTTGTGAACAGCACACGCTTACAGCAGAAAGACGACGTACAGAATGGCGCACCCACAGACTACGTTGTCTTCTATATCTTTCACATCACTTGCAGCGCCATCTGTTGTTGAAAATTGTAACTACTGTAATTTCGAAAGTTTGTCCGCCTGAAAATGTAAGGTTGTCCCAAGCATATTGCAACAAACGGTGTATTTCTATCGCTGCTCGTTTAGTTTTTATTGCCATTTCAAATAGACCGGTCATTTTTGAAACACCCTGTAGAATGACTTACAAATCACTGCTGTTTACTACTTCTGTTGATAAGCATATTCTATTTCTCGACATTGTAGCTTCATATTATTCTAGTTGTGTCTGGCCCCGGTAGCTGAGTGGTCAGCGTGACGGAATGTCAATCCTTAGGTCCCGGGTTCGATTCCCGGCTGGGTCGGAGATTTTCTCCGCTCAGGGACTGAGTGTTGTGTTGTCCTAATCATCATCACTTCATCCACATCGGCGCGCAGGTGGCCTAAGTGGCGTCAACTCGAAAGACCTGCACCAGGCGAACGATCTACCCGACGGGAGGCTCTAGCCACACGACATTTCATTTCACTTTAGTTGTGCATAAATTGCTGTGAATACGTCATGAAAAATGTGTGGGAGGGAGAGAGTGGAAGGAGAGAGAAGAGAGAGAAGAGGGAGAGTGAGTGAGAGAGAGAGAGAGAGAGAGAGAGAGAGAGAGAGAGAGCGAGAGAGAGAAAGAGAGAGAGAGACTTGGGTAGGTAAAAAGAGATGTAGATGATACAGTGCATTTAGTTTCGAATTAGCGATAGGAACATGACGTTTATTGCTTTTTGTGAAAATGTTGTATTAACAGTCAGTCATTACTAAAAACAGATAGCGATCTGTTGTATTCTCTATCTGTCTGTTCACCCAGCATGTCAGTGGGATGGAAAATCTGTTGTCCGTGCGCCTCTGGTGTACTGAGTTTTGTGGCTGAATGTTGTCTATGACAGACCGTAAAATCTGATTAATGCCTGGAATGCTGTGTTTGCTGTCATAACCTATACGTTACAGTCACGGACATCGATCTACTTAATGCCTATTAATAACATATGCGCAGAACGCTCGAAAAGAAAGTCAACAGAAATACTTTGCTGAAGTTTTACTAGGTTATGGCTATACCTGCAGTGCCCTAGGGAAACGGAAACTACTCCCTTAAGAAGACAGATGAAAACATAATGGCAGCATGTGAAATGAACTTCCTTAGATACGTGGCTGGATACACTTTAATGGATAAAAAGAGAAATGACGAGACTCGAGCTAAATTGAATATGCAGAATGCTATTGTCGCAATAAAGCTGTGGTGTCGTCCGAGATCGTGGCTACACACCAAAGTCGACAACCTGAGTCGATACTACAGACGTTTAGGCCAGTAATTGCTTCAAAAGGTTTTCTTGTTTTGATGGCTTCTTTTGTGGTCCAATGTGACTCTCCCATGTTTCAAATGGTTCAAATGGCTCTGAGCACTATGCGACTTAACTTCTGAGGTCATCAGACGCCTAGAACTTAGAACTACTTAAACCTAACTAACCTAAGGACATCACACACATCCATGCCCGCGGCAGGATTCGAGCCTGCGACCGCAGCGGTCGCTCGGTTCCAGACTGTAGCGCCTAGAACCGCACGGCCACTCCGGCCGGCCCATGTTTCCCTTAGGCGGAGTTATGCTTCAGTGGTACGCCAAAATGAGTATTTTTTCGGCTTTACAGGTAACATATCTCGTAAAGGATTCACAATATCGAAAACATGGCCGTGTTAAAGTCGTAGGGCATTAAATTCTGCATTGAATCAGACCAGACACTAGTTTTTTACTTTTTTTTTATTTTATTTACTTTTTTTTGTGCCACTTGTTCTATAAAGTGGTTCATACAAAAGTTATAGAGGAATAAATGCCGTCCTATGAGACTAAAAGTACAATAGCACAACATACTACTAGTCTTGTACCTAACAAATGTAGTAATATGTTACTTAATTAGAATTCAAAATTTACAATTAATTTTGTTGCAAGATGGAACCAAGAAAAAAAATGGAGCTGTGTCCTGTGTGTGAAAATACTATAGAAGAGAATGAAGCACTGACTGTGAAAGGAAATGGAATCAGAACTTTGTTAGGGTGCAGTAAGAAAAGAGACGTGATGGGAAAGATGCGCCTTTTAAGACGTGATACCGCAAAACATCACGTCTCGTGTCGTAAATCTTACAAAAGGAAGGAAAATGTGGCTGTTGCAAAGAAAGCTAATGGAAGTGGAGTTGCACGTCGAGTCTTATCAGGTCAGCCAGCTTTCAGTTTTAAAACAACATAGCTTCTTTTTAACACGGATGCCAGTAACGATTTCATTTCCAAACAGCTAAGACTGAGTGTCCATTGGCGGATTCCTGTCAGTACCATAACAACTAGAGAATTTGGATACAGTGTTTGGGAACTGCAGTGGGTGGAAGAAGTTGCCTTTCGACTGGGGAATGATTTGATTACTGACGAGGGGAGATGTCATCAGAACAGCATGAGAAAATTTTTCTTACCTGTACATTCAACAAATAACAAAGGTACACCCCAAGATGAAGAGAGCACTACTGCTTTATAGTATGTTTGCAACTACACTGAGGGCATGGAAGATGAGTGCCAGTTTGGTTTGAAAGAGGTTCTATAAGATTTCCTTGGCCCAAAATTAAGTGATAAATCTCTGAATAAAAGTTTGCAAGGCCATTCTGGGAATGGCATCATCATATCAGATGGTTAACCCTGGGAGAGAGTACTCTGCTTCCCCAAATCTCTTACAAAATCTTGTTTCAGCAGTGGTTTAAATCCAGCCATGCAAATGAGGAGGAAGAACGAATCAGAGTTGTTAGAGCAGCAGCAAGATAAGCGTTCAAAAGTGTACTGCCTTCACAGACACCCATATCCCCAACACCTTCTGGAAAACTGTGAAGAGGATATTACACAATCCCTATAGGTGTTGCTTGATTCAGTCATACAGACAGGCAAATGAGGCCAACGGTAGACAGACATAACCAAAGCAATTTCTATTGTTTATGCAGTGATATCTTCCATCAGACCTAGATCATTCCGTTGATCCCTCGAAGTTGGGATTGGAGCCCTCCTGTCCAGGAAAAATGGCTCAAGGGAGCTAAACAAATAGCAAGTGAACTTGGTTTCTGCTGTTCCTACTACAAAGCCAGGATGTTTCAGTGTCTCGTATGAACCATCCTCAGAATTCTAACCTTACAAATTCTTTTTGTCTAGGGGCGTTGACAATGCAAATGTCAGTGTTGAAACAGTTCATGGCCGTTATAATTTCCATGCCAAGGGTGATATCCAACGTGTAAGGCCAGCAATTTCTGAAGTCGTAACGTAATTGCTAGAATGAGTAAATCCACCACGAATTCTGTGTATTACAGTAACAACATTTGAACATACTGGAATACCTTCGAAGAGCGTCATGTTTGAGTACCTGACGGAAAACTGTTCAACAGTGAACGTTAGACTGACTGATTCCAAGTGGATTTTTGGTAAATGGCAAAAAGATGATCTTCGAGGTTGGAATAGGCTTCATGGAGCAAATAACGTGCTCTGAACCGAACTCGACATCGCAGACACAGTTCCTTCCGTTCACCAGTGCACCTTCCAGCCACTACATACATTTCACTTCCCACTCCAATAAACAAATGTAAAAGCATCAAACAAAATGTATTTCTTGTTCCACTTGACCAGCCTCTCAGTCTTAAGGCACGTAAGATAAGAGGCATCTTCCCCTCGAGACTCCGATTTGGACATGGTCATAGTAAAGTTGTGACGGTTTCATCTTCTCATGTCATTCTTGGGAGCCATAGGCTTCGTTATGAATGGAAGTGCGTTGCAAGAGCTATTCTGCGTTGCTTACAGGGAAGATAAAGGTTGGTCGTGCATATTCAAGGGCTGAACGTGCACATATCCTTTGCAATTTGACTCTCGCACATGTCATCCTCACAAGGACGAGTGACTATGAGAGAACAGATCAGCACCTTGAAGAAGCGTGAAAAACGGTCAAAATTTAAGTTGGAGCTGTACGGATACGTGGGGTCCAAAAAACACATTTTTGGTCTCATCGAACACAGAATTAATTCCTCTACAATTATTGGGTGGACCATTTTGTTGACAGATGGGCTACTTTAGATTATATTATCAGAAGGCAGAAGTTAAATAGAAAAATGTTCATAAATTTGAAAAATTTGTCGAACTTTGATGTATGTAGTATGGGAATGGGTGATCCAAAAATATGCATCTGATCCCATTCACTTAATACCCTGCAACTTTTAATTCGATCATGCTTTCGATATTGTGAAATATACACTACTGGCCATTAAAATTGCTACACCTAGAAGAAATGCAGATGATAAACGGGTATTCATTGGACAAATATATTATACTAGAACTGACATGTGATTACATTTTCATCCGGCCGCGGTGCCCGAGCGGTTCTAGGCGCTTCAGTCCGGAACCGCGCTGCTGCTACGATCACATGTTCGAATCTTGCCTCGGGCATTGATGTGTGTTATGTCCTTAGGTTCGTTAGGTTTAAGTAGTTCTAAGTCTAGGGGACTGATGATCTCAGATGTCAAGTCCCATAGTGCTCAGAGCCATTTTTGATTACATTTTCACGCAATTTGGGTGCATCGATCCTGAGAAATCAGTACCCAGAACAATCACCTCTGCCTCTAATAACGGCCTTGATACGCCTTGGCATTGAGTCAAACAGAGCTTGGATGGCGTGTACAGGTACAGCTGCCCATGCAGCTTCAACACTATAACACAGTTCATCAAGAGTACTGACTGGCGTATTGTGACGAGCCAGTTGTTCGGCCACCATTGACCAGACGTTGTCAGTTGGTGAGAGATCTGGAGAATGTGCTGGCCAGGGCAGAAGGCGAACATTTTCTGTATCCAGAAAGGCCCGTACAGGACCTGCAACATGGGGTCGTGCATTATCCTGCTGAAATGTAGGGTTCCACAGGGATCGAATGAAGGTTAGAGCCACGGGTCGAAACACATCTGAAATTTAACGTCCACTGTCGAAAGTGCCGTCAATGCGAACAAGAGGTGACCGAGACGTGTAACCAATGGCATCCCATACCATCACGCTGGGTGATACGCCAGTATGGCGATGACAAATACACGCTTCCAATGTGCGTTCACCACGATGTCGGGAAACACGGATGCCACCATCATGATGCTGTAAACAGAACCTGGATTCATCCGAAAAAATGACTTTTTGCCATTCGTGCACCCAGGTACGTCGTTGAGTACACCATCGCAGGCGCTCCTGTCTCTGATGCAGCGTCAAGGCTAACCGCAGCCATGGTCTCCATGGTTTCCGAGCTGATAGTCCATGCTGCTGCAAACGTCGTCGAACTGTTCGTGCAGATGGTTGTTGTCTTGCAAACTTCCCCATCTGTTGACTCAGGGATCGAGACGTGGCTGCACGATCCGTTACAGCCATGCGGATAAGATGCCTGTCTTCTCGACTGCTAGTGATACGAGGCCGTTGGGATCCAGCACGGCGTTCCGTATTACCCTCCTGAACCCACCGATTCCATATTCTGCTAACAGTCATTGGAACTCGACCATCGCGAGCAACAGTGTCGCGATACGACAAACCGCAATCGCGATAGGCTACAATCCGACCTTTACCAAAGTCGGAAACGTAATGGTATGCATTTCCCCTCCTTACACGAGGCATCATAACAACGTTTCACCAGGCAACGCCGGTCAACTGCTGTTTGTGTACGGGAAATCAGCTGGAAACTTTCCTCATGTCAGCACGTTGTAGGTGTTGCCACCGGCGCCAAACTTGTGTGAATGCTCAGAAAAGCTAATCATTTGCATATCACAGCATCTTCTTCCTGTCGGTTAAATTTCGCGTCTGTAGCACGTCATCTTCGTGGTGTAGCAATTTTAGTGGCCAGTAGTGTAACTGTAGAACCGCAAAAATACCCCTTTTGTGGTTTGGGGTTACATTTTTACCGTCCTCCACTTAATCTCAACTCCATCGGGGAGGGGATGGAAAACATAGGATAGTCACATCGGACTACAAATGAAACCATTAAAACAACAAAAACTTTTGTGTAATCATTTCCGATTTGTCTACTTTTTTGGGTTCACACTACTGGCCTAGTAATCGAGGTCTCGCTGGAATCTGCAATGACGTATGGGAGGCGTACCTGAAGAGTAAGCGTCCACCTGACAGCGCAGCAGTGACCTCGCACTGAAGGTCAGTATGGTGTCGAGTATGCAAGAGCTCCATCCCAGTTCCAGAACTCAGTTTCAGCAGTCAGCATCATAGTCTAGGAGCAGCCAACGAGGTGTTAAAGTTTCATGTGTACTTGTGCTTTTATACATGTCCAACATTGTACGTCAAGAGAATAGTTTTTTACGTTGCACATCAAGTGATGCTTTCCTATTCAATAACATTTACAAATTGTCAAGCAATCTTGTGGCAAAGAACAGTGGCAAAAATAAGTAAATCTTTTATCATTTATTTAATAAAGCGAACTAATATTTCATGTGTTCTAGTCTGACATGCAGCCTCAGCGAACAATCAAAGAACCTACGTGGCTGGACGAAAGTAATTTCGTCTGGTCGCAACAAAAACACTATCAGTTGAAAGAACTCATAAACAATAAGCTAGATACAAGATTCATTCTACATCTGCATCTATACTCCGCTAGCCACCATGCGGTGTATGGCGGAGGGCACAATTCGCGCCAAAGTCATATTCCCCCTCCCCCCCCCCCCCCCCCCCTCCGTTCTACTCGCAGAACGCACGAGGGAATAACGACTGTCTGAACGCCTCAATACGAGCTCTTATTTCCCATATCTTTGAATGATGATCATTACGGGATTTGAAAGTTGGTGGTAAAAATATATGCTCTACATCATCGGTGAAGATTGATTTTGGAATTTAGTGAGCAGCCCCTTCTGTTTAGCGCGTCGTCTATCTGCAAGTGTGTCCAACTTCAAACTTTCTATCAGATTTGTAACGCTCTCACGATGGTTAAATGTACCAGTCACGAATCTTGCCGCTCTTCTTTGGACCTTCTCAATTTCTTGAATCAGACCCAACTGGCAAGGGCCCCAAACAGACGAACAATACTCTAATATTGGACGAACTAACGTATAACATATTGTAAGCTATTTCCTTTGTTGAAGGATTGCATCGCTTCAGGATTCTACCAATAAACCGCAATCTAGAGTTCGCCTTACCCGTCACTTGTGTAATCTGATCATTCCATTTGAGATCATTTCCAATAGTCACACCTAGATACTTGACTGATGTTACCGCTTCCAAAGACTGACCATTTATTTTGTAGTCGTACATTAATGGGGATTTTCGCCTTGTTATACGCTGTTGGTTACACTTACTAATTTTGAGAGATAACCGCCAGTCATTACACCACACATTTATTTTCCGCAGATCCTCATTGATTTGTTCACAACTTTCGTGTAATACTGAAAGTTTACCGTCGTACCTCCTTGCCTAGGGACGCCAGATGAAAGTTGATGTCAAGCCCTGAATCAAAATTGCGCAACGGATAACTGAGGAGAGGAGCTACCTAGAGAGCGTGCCCTTTCTGTACGATACTATGCAAGGGGCTGGAGGGCTCACACGCTGATGTGTGGGTCCCTGCATTCTATAGCTTTTATTTTAAATAAATTCCTTTAACTTGACTCCTTTGTGTTTTTTAAGGTATGTTAAAGATGATGACAGTTGATTTCCTATTTATTTTAAACATTTTCACTCGACTTTACAGCGATAGCAGCTATTGTCTCAGTTTACAGATATTAAATTTTACAACTTATAGCTCGGGTGTATTATACACTAATCTGCACGCACATTTCTACGGGTAAGACGGAATTGCGTTGGCCAAATCTATACCACCAAAGTCTCCCAATATTTTACATAGGACATTCACTATGTGAGGAAGATAACGGGCAAACTGGGGACCAGATACTATAACACAGGGGGTCAAATTTCCGTAATTAAACGAGCATATTCATTACCTTACACAATCCGAAGCTGCAAATAAAAGAATTAGTACAAATATTCAAATACCTCTCTTCCATGCGTGAACATTGAGACAGACGCACTGAGGGCACGTCTGCTCACTTACCCGTCTTCTGTCACACTCCAAGGATATGGCGAGCACCCGGAGGTCTTCCTGGGACCCGGTGGAGGGGGTGGTCGAAGCACTTGGCCGTGACCAACCTCTCCACCCCAAATCTTGTGACACTGGAAAGTCTTTGACTTTTACCCGCCTGTGATGTCTCTCTGACCCCCTAGCCAGGAGTAAGGTTGGCACTACTATACTACGGAACTGCTTCCCATCAAAGATTTGGCCACGCTTTACGGTGTGAGGAGGATTAGGAAAGTTCATGTGCAGATTCACATCCACGTACAAGAAATGCATAATACACAACACATATAAATACGTATTATGAAGCCTGACATATTTCTTTCCACCCGTCCACATGGGTTCTGTTGCACCCGCGGCCGCCCGCGTCGTGTAATAAAATTGGCTGCGGAGCCGCCTCTGTTTCTATTTCCCGGTTCAAGCGAGCAGCGAAACCTGCTGCTTATAGAGCGGAAACTACTGTACCGTTTCAATACAACTTTCCTGTTGACTACAGCATCAGCGACAGACAGTCTAAGGCCGCTGTCAATACCATCAACCAGATCGTTTATGTAAATCGTAAAAAGCAGAGGACCTATTACGCTGCCCTGGGGCACACTTGAAGTTACTCTTGTTTCTGTTGAAGTTACCCCGTTCAGGACGACATACTGCTCCGTGTCTGTTAGAAATTAAGCAATAAAACTGTGGTGTCACCGCCAGACACCACACTTGCTAGGTGGTAGCTTTAAATCGGCCGCGGTCCATTAGTACATGTCGGACCCGCGTGTCGCCACTGTCAGTGACAGCAGACCGAGCGCCACCACACGGCAGATCTCGAGAGACGGACTAGCACTCGCCCCAGTTGTACGGACGACTTAGCTAGCGATGCAGCACTGACAAAGCCTCGTTTATTTGCAGAGAAGATAGTTAGAATAGCCTTCAGCTAAGTCAATGGCTACGACCTAGCAAGGCGCCATAGCAATTGATAGTTATCGTATGAAGCATGTCTCATCAAGAACGATGTATACAAATGATGGATTAAAGTTAAGTATTCCAGCAGCTACGTACTTTTCTTTATAGCATTCATTACGTATCCTGTTTCAGACCTCACGCCATCCTGCGTGAGCTTATAGCGTGCATTTCGGCCTTCCCTAGCTATATAACAAAAACAATGCTAACGAAGACGTAAAAGATAGACCAATGAAGGTACAGCTTCATCGCTTTTGAAGCAGATGAAATGCATCAAAAGTTCAGCCCCTGATTGTATCACAGTGAGTCTGTAGTTATTAAATGTTTTAACTCTCTTGGAATTAAAAATGAAACTACAAAGAAGAAGTGCTTAGACGCTTATTTGTTTCCCACAGACAATGTAATAAAACGACGTAATATTTCATGTTTTCACTGCGGACGCATTGTGGGCGCTTAAAGCTAGAAGAGGAGCATCGGACAATTTATGTTCGCAGAAAGGACAGGGCTCCCCAGAGACCTGGAATGCGGTGATTCACGCTCGTGCGCAGCGGCGGCAAGGTTGATGCTGGAAGTCCTCTCCAGTGAGTCAGCGCTGGAGCAGGCAGCGCCACAGTTCCGGGGCGCCCCGGCCGCGATCGAGCCGGCCAGCCGCGGCCGCAGCCGTATCGAGTGCGTGGGCGGGCGGGAGTGCGTGCGCCCGTCCGTGACGTCACGGGAGCAGCCAGCGGCCAAATATAGCGCCGCGTGAGGAGCGCGGAGTGCGGCGCGAGGCCCGTGCTGTGGATCGCCAGGGGGGGGGTGGGGGTGGGGGGGGGGGGGGTCGGAGAGCGACCAAGGCTGCAGCGGCAGCGCGAGCGAGAGGGACGGACGGGGTTAGGCGCAAACCGCATCACGGTTAAAATTACCGCCGCCTCCTCCGCCTCCATCGTCTGCCGGCCGGCTGCTTCCCCAGAAGGCCCAGTGCACTCCTTGTCGGCACCGGTAGAGGGCGGTCTCCGCCCCCGCCTTACTGGGGACAGGACCACGCACAAGCTCTGCGATGGGTCTCGTCGGACACTCTGCAGGAAGGACTCCGTGGCTTTATCGAAATTTTTGTTATTTTTTAAGTGAACTACGAAATAACAATTTCCTCAACAGTAGCTCTGATTTATTACATACCCAGTTTTCTGCCGGCGGTTTCTCCCGCTTACGTGTACCACATGTGCATCATACAGGGTGACAATTAATGAGCTATATGAAATCTAATTCTGTCAGATACAGCAAAGGACTTGGATGTGCAGTTGAACGGAATGGACAGTGTCTTGAAAGGAGGGTATAGGATGAACATCAACAAAAGCAAAATGAGGATAATGGAATGTAGTCGAATTAAGTCGGGTGATGCTGAGGGAATTAGATTAACAAATGAGACACTTAACGTAGTAAAAGAGTTTTGCTATTTGGGGAGCAAAATAACTGATGATGGTTGAAGTAGAGAGGATATAAAAGGTAGACTGGCAATGGCAAGGAAAGCATTTCTGAAGAAGAGAAATTTGTTAACATCGAGTATAGATTTAAGTGTCAGGAAGTCGTTTCTGAAAGTATTTGTATGGAGTGTAGCCATGTATGGAAGTGAAACATGGACGATAAATAGTTTAGACAAGAAGAGAACAGAAGGTTTCGAAATGTGGTGCTACAGAAGAATGCTGAAGATTAGATGGGTAGATCACATAACTAATGAGGAGGTATTGAATAGAACTGGGGAGAAGAGGAGTTTGTGACACAACTTGACAAGAAGAAGGGACCAGTTGGTAGGACATATTCTGGGGCATCAAGGGATCACCAATTTAGCACTGGAGGGCAGTGTGGAGGGTAAAAATCGTATATGGAGACCAAGAGATGAATACACTAAGCAGCTTCAGAAGGATGTAGGCTGCAGTAGGAGTTGGGAGATGAAGAGGCTTGCACAGGATAGAGTAGCATGGAGAGCTGCATCAAACCAGTCTCAGGACTGAAGACCACAACAACAACAACAACAACAACATGAAATGAAACAGTCATAACTTCTGGACGGTTTACGTTTGGACGTTGAAACTGCATGCTTGGCCGCGGGGCATGATGGGAATTAGTATGCGCATGTGCACGAGCCTTATTGTTGTTGGCCAATTGCACGTTAAATGTCATGGGGCAGCGTGACTGAGCATATAGCGTTTTTGTACGCCTACTATGCGAGCAATAAAATAACAGCCCAACTGCGGCTCAAGTGAAGTTTACAACAGAGTTCAAGCTGAAGACAGCCGGTCCAACTGAGCTAACAATGAAGAACCTGATTTGCAAGTTCGAAAGAACGGGTAGCGTTGACAATGTCGGACATCCAAAAAAGTGTGGAAATGCCTGAAAACATCGAGGAGACACGCACTGTCTTTGAAACCAGCCCCAGGAAATCAATTTGACGAGCTGCACAACAGGTGGGAATCAACCATGAGACACTGCGACAGACTGTTGTTGAAGACCACCATCTCTCCCCATACAAAATTCAAATCCATCAGATATTAACTCCCAGGGCCATGGAACAGTAGTTGTGTTTCGCCAGCACTATCGTCCACAGACTTGATGAACAGGATTTTGATGTGAATATGGTTTGGTTTAGCGACGAAGCCAACTTTCATTTGGATGATTTCGTCAATAAGCAAAATTGGCGTATTTGAGGGATTGAGAACCGGCATTTCGCGATCAAGAAGTCTCTTCACCCTCAACGGATGACTGCGTGGTGTTCAACGTCCAGTCACAGAATAATCGGTGCGATATTCCTTGATGGCACGGTGACAGCCAAATGTCACGTTAAAATTTCGGAAGATGATTTCATCCCCATTATCCAAAGTGACCCTGATTTCGACAAGATGTGGTTCATGCAAGACGGAGCTCGACCCCGTCGAAGCAGGATAGTGATATCCTGGAAGAGCACTTTTGGGAGCACACTCAGGCTCGGGAGGGGTACCCAGAAGCCACTGCCATGGGCCTTGATTGGCCGCCATATTCTTCGGATCTGAACAGAAGCGACTCCGTTTTGAGACGCTATGTTAAAGACAAGGTGTACAGAAATTACCCCAAAACAGCCATTCAGGACGCCATCGACAGTATCGATGTCCCGACACTTCAGTGGGTCATGTAGAATTTCGCTATCGTCTTCGCCACGTCATCGCTAATGATGGCAGCCATATCTAACATGTCATACCCTAAATTCGAATATCTGTGATGACGTTTATATGTTGAATAAAGTGTGCACACTTTAGTTTGTAAGTAATTTACTTTTTTTTTTGTATATAGTTCAATAGTTTAGGTTGGTTCATATGTTTTCCTGTAAGTTTAATAAACACAACAGATACACATAACAGACACTTTAGTTATAAATAATGTATTCTTCTTCACTACTTACAACAGTCTGCCAACGCTGAGGTGACTTTTCGATTCCGTGACTGTAGACACCACGTGGTTTTGAGGTGAAGCGCTCGTCGAGGCATGTCCGGAGCATATTTTCATTCAGGAAGGAAGTTCCTTGAAGGATCTTAGATAGAGAGCGGAAAAGGTGAAAATCTGAGGGCTCAATACCCTGTGAATAAGACGGGTGCGGAATGACTTCCCAACCCAAGTCCTGCACAGTGTTTTTTATCAGTCTAGCAGAATACGGGCGGCCTCATTGTGGACTTGCATAGCTTCACCCAATCTTCCTGGTCACTGTTCTTGGACTGCGTTATTAAGACGTCTCAGTTGCTGAGAATAAATGTCAGCAGCGAGGGTTACACCTCGGGGAAGCAATTTTTAGTACACCACACTGGCGCTGTTCCACCATATGCATAACGTTATCTTTGTGTAGGCGCTCAGGTTTTTGTACGGGTACTTTCTGCTGTGCTCGGGTTCATTACTGTTCAAGAGCCAATTCATGAAAAGCAAGCAGAGATGGACATACAGCCACCCGCAGATTTTTGTGATTTTGCATTAGAACCCACGGTGTCCACATACCCCGAGGGTGGAATGGTCAAAGTTCATCACAATTGTCAGTTATTGCGAACACTGACGCGGATCATTGTTGATTAATGCGTTTAAATGGTCTTTATCAGACCCCGAAGGTCTTCCTGAATGTGCAGACTCACTAATGTCAAAACGATCCTCCCCAAAACGAGAAAATCATTTTTTTGCCGGGTTGTGTCGAACGGCTTTATACACATACATGGTGCAAATGTTTGTAGCTGCTTTCGCTGCTATTACCCCTCTATTGAACTCAGACAGAAAATGTCGGAAACGTTTCGATTTCTCCACTTGGCACTCCATTTTCTAGCATCGACAGCTGCACTCTCTATCTCCAAATCACAAAATTACAATATCTAAACTCAGATATTAACAGTGAACCACAAATTAAAGAAACATTCGGTAAATAAACCCATAGCAACCGGAACCAATATGGAAAAAAATTCCACGAACTTATACATCAACCTAATAATTAAAGTTCCAGTTACAAAATCCTGTAAAAGGGTACCTCTTCTCAGAACGTCAAGTGTGAACGGAAAATTATTTTAATAAAAAAAATTAGTGAAAATTTATCAGTAGACGATTTCGTAAGCGGCAGAATATGCAAAATATATTAAAAAAAGTGGGGTACACGGCTGTTCCTGATTTTGCGTCTGAGACGCTCGGCATGACTGTCTCAATGCAGGATAGCGTGCTGCTGGTGAAACTCTTCAGATGTTCCAGACACTCAAGGGCATGAAAAAAGACATTCGTCTCATGTCTGTTAATGGTCTGGACAAATGATTCCGTAATTCAAAAATACAGGGTGTTTCAAAAATGACCGGTATATTTGAAACGGCAATAAAAACTAAACGAGCAGCGATAGAAATACACCGTTTGTTGCAATATGCTTGGGACAACAGTACATTTTCAGGCGGACAAACTTTCGAAATTACAGTAGTTACAATTTTCAACAACAGATGGCGCTGCAAGTGACGTGAAAGATATAGAAGACAACACAGTCTGTGGGTGCGCCATTCTGTACGTCGTCTTTCTGCTGTAAGCATGTGCTGTTCACAACGTGCAATGTGCTGTAGACAACATGGTTTATTCCTTAGAACAGAGGATTTTTCTGGTGTTGGAATTCCACCGCCTAGAACACAGTGTTGTTGCAACAAGACGAAGTTTTCAACGGAGGTTTAATGTAACCAAAGGACCGAAAAGCGATACAATAAAGGAGCTGTTTGAAAAATTTCAACGGACTGGGAACGTGACGGATGAACGTGCTGGAAAGGTAGGGCGACCGTGTACGGCAACCACAGAGGGCAACGCGCAGCTAGTGCAGCAGGTGATCCAACAGCGGCCTCGGGTTTCCGTTCGCCGTGTTGCAGCTGCGGTCCAAATGACGCCAACGTCCACGTATCGTCTCATGCGCCAGAGTTTACACCTCTATCCATACAAAATTCAAACACGGCAACCCCTCAGCGCCGCTACCATTGCTGCACGAGAGACATTCGCTAACGATATAGTGCACAGCATTGATGACGGCGATATGCATGTGGGCAGCATTTGGTTTACTGACGAAGCTTATTTTTACCTGGACGGCTTCGTCAATAAACAGAACTGGCGCATATGGAGAACCGAAAAGCCCCATGTTGCAGTCGCATCGTCCCTGCATCCTCAAAAAGTACTGGTCTGGGCCGCCATTTCTTCCAAAGGAATCATTGGCCCATTTTTCAGATCCGAAACGATTACTGCATCACGCTATCTGGACATTCTTCGTGAATTTGTGGCCGTACAAACTGCCTTAGACGACACTGCGAACACCTCGTGGTTTATGCAAGATGGTGCCCGGCCACATCGCACGGCCGACGTCTTTAATTTCCTGAATGAATATTTCGATGATCGTGTGATTGCTTTGGGCTATCCGAAACATACAGGAGGCGGCGTGGATTGGCCTCCCTATTCGCCAGACATGAACCCCTGTGACTTCTTTCTGTGGGGACACTTGAAAGACCAGGTGTACCGCCAGACTCCAGAAACAATTGAACAGCTGAAGCAGTACATCTCATCTGCATGTGAAGCCATTCCGCCAGACACGTTGTCAAAGGTTTCGGGTAATTTCATTCAGAGACTACGCCATATTATTGCTACGCATGGTGGATATGTGGAAAATATCGTACTATAGAGTTTCCCAGACCGCAGCGCCATCTGTTGTTGAAAATTGTAACTACTGTAATTTCGAAAGTTTGTCTGCCTGAAAATGTACTGTTGTCCCAAGCATATTGCAACAAACGGTGTATTTCTATCGCTGCTCGTTTAGTTTTTATTGCCGTTTCAAATATACCGGTCATTTTTGAAACACCCTGTACATATTCTTATGAAGTGCAATGTCGCAGGAGGAGGAAACTAATTGATCGGCCGTTAAAAGAAGATGGGGCCCGGCATTCCTGGAGCGATCGAGCGGTGGTGCGCAAATATCCATTGCAAGGGAATTGCTCGAACTTTGGACGTGGGTTTGAGCACGGTGCGTAAAATTTTGTGCAACATCCTGCATTGCTGCCCATACAAAATCACTAATGTTCATGAGTTGCTTCATTCTGACCTGCCAGAAAGACATAGGCCTATTTTCGCTCTACAATTTCTTCCTCGCATGGAATTGGACAATGAACGCCTATGAAACATTCTGTGAACTGACGTAGCCCATTTCCATCTCCAAAAGTGCAGAGTTGCAGAATATGGGCAACGGAAAATCCGCACACTCATCAACCGGCACAAGTTCACTCTGCAAACGTGACAGGTTGGTACGAGTTGACGACATCGTTTATCATGCGGCTTGATGTTTTCGAGGAGGCGGGTCCTGTGGGTCTCGTTACCGATACCGTCTTATGCGCACCGACGTCATTCCAAATTGTTCAACAGCATGGATGTGAGGATAGTATAATTTTTCTGCAACCTGCTGCTCCTCCACAAATTGCACAACCAGTGAAGCAGCTGTTGCAGAGGTATTTCAGAAATGCTACAATTATCAGCCGTCATTTCTCAACAGCTTGGCGTCCAGATCAGCTCACCGTTAACCGCGTGACTTGCCGCTGTGGGGTTAGCTGAAATATGTTGTGTTCAGTGCTCCAGTTACAATCATAGCTGAATTAAAAACACGCATTGCATAACACATTCTGAACATCAACCCCGAGACACTCCCATCTGTTGCGGAGCATGCTGTTCCTCGATTTCAGTTTGTGGCAAGGCGCTGCAGTCGTGGACTGTGTGGCTGGTCCCGGCGGAGGTTCGAGTCCTCCCTCGGGCATGGGTGTGTGTGTTTGTCCTTAGGATAATTTAGGTTAAGTAGTGTGTAAGCTTAGGGACTGATGACCTTAGCAGTTAAGTCCCATTAGATTTCACACATATTTGAATATTTGAATAGCTAGTGGCACAAAACAGTGGACAGCACATTGAACATGCTTTGGGCCAGTCTCACGGCTATTGTCAACCGTTGTCATTTTGATTTTTATGCTGTTTTCGACTGCAGGACAATTAAAAACGATTTTTCCTATCCGATGTCGTATGGCCCAAACGTGTGGGTGCGCTTATCTAGCTGACTGTGGCACAACTGTCGATAAACAAACTTGTGCAGTGATATACATTCCACAGTACGCTTGGTTTAATTTTCAATCCACACCACAGATTAGTATTCCTGTTCGTCTGTCATTTGCAGCCGAACCAATTCACGCTATTACGTTTACAGAGCCATCTAGACGGAACATTTTCGTTTAATTTCTTCTTGTTGCCATACCGTTTCCCTTCTCTAACCGTTCAAATTTGAGATCATTCTGAGCACCGAATTTTGTACAGCGTTTTGAAACTGAAAATTTAATTATAGTCACCCTATACGTAGATTATTTGATCAGAAGTACTCGGGCACTCCTCCATGTTGCGGAATCGACCATTAGATCTCACGAGAGACAGATGTGCCAATATAATAGGAAATGGGGAGTATTTCATGTAAGTAAAAAGCAATAACAGCAGAATGGGTCGGTCAAGGACGCTGTTACTTAGAACGTGGACTGGTCACTGGATGTCACCTGAGTAACAAATCCATCAGGGACATTTCAAACCTTCCAAAGTTGCACATGTTGACTGTTGATGATGTTTTGGAATGGAAACTCGAAGGTACAACATCATCTAGGCTAATACCAGGCAGATCTTATGTACTGACACTCCGCAGCTCGTGGTGGTGCGGTAGCGTTCTCGCTTCCCGCACCCGGGTTCCCGGGTTCGATTTCCGGCGGGGTCAGGGATTTTCTCTGCCTCGTGATGACTGGGTGTTGTGTGATGTCCTTAGGTTAGTTAGGTTTAAGTAGTTCTACGTTCTAGGGGACTGATGACCATAGCTGTTAAGTCCCATAGTGCTCATAGCCATTTGAACCATTTTATGTACTGACAGCCAGGGACCGTCTAGTATTGAGGAGGGCGGTTGCGAGAAGTCACATGAAATCAGCTGAAGGGAGCACTCGAGAGTTCAAAAGTGCTATCAGCAGTCTTCCGTGGTTAGGGTATGATTTCTTTATTGCGCTTAAGTAAACGATAAATGAAGAAGAATGTGAACAGATTTTACAGCATTATGTACTGCGTCCAACAGACGAACAGTCAACGTTGTCAAAAGCTTTCTCTAAGTCTACAAATGCTAGAAACATGGGTTTGCCTTTCCTTAATCTATTTTCTAAGATAAGTCGTAGGGTCAATATTGCCTCACCAGTTCCAACATTTCTACGGAATCCAAACTGATCTTCCCCGAGGTCGTCTTCTACCAGGAAGAGGTGTAAAGAGCAAAGCCGCTGGACAGTGGACGGGTGTAAACGAGTAATGTGGAGCGCTGAATCACACTATAAACTATAGCAGTTCCATGGAAGGGTTTGGGTTTGGCGAATGCTTGGAGAGCGTTACCTGCCATCGTGTGTTGTGTGTTATGCCAACAGTGAAGTACGAAGGAGGTGGTGTTACGGTAAGGGTTTTTACTTCCGTGATTAGGGTATGATTTCTTTATTGCGCTTAAGTAAACGATAAATGAAGAAGAATATGAACAGATTTTACAGCATTATGTACTGCGTCCAACAGACGAACAGTCCGAAGGCGACGATTATATCATCAAACTATAAAATGCTGCAGTAAAACAGCATCTTTGAGGTAATAATCTAGGGATAGTAACATTCCTGAAATATAGCCCGCTCAGAGTCCTAATCTGAACCCAATGGAATAACCTAACTTTGGAATGAGTTAGAACGTCGACTTTGCTCCAGACTCCAGAGTCCAGCATCAGTACCTTCTCAAGTTTCTTTTCTTCAGAAAGTTGGCTGTCATTCCTCCAGAGAGTCAGACGCCTCGTATCTCCAGCAGAATTCAAGCCGACATAAAGGAGAATGTTGGAGACATCCATTTTAATGACCACTAATAGCTGCCCGATTACTTTTGATATGTTACAACAAATTTCATATGCATGTACAGCGAATTTCGCCCCGCAGTTACAGTGAATCCCAAGAAAACTGATTCGCCGTTGTTTTACACGATGTTAGTGCAGAGAGAACGTTCATTGTATCTTTGGTAAGCAGTCGTGTACGATTATCTTTGGTTCCGAAACCTGCTGGCAAAATTTTGGGCTCGCTGCGATCTCGTCGCAGCAATAATAAAACAGATTCCATTTCACACTTTAAAAATATTCCTAATCAAATAAATACAGAACTAAGCTACCAATATACCTTTTTCGAACATTTTTAAGTATCACTCCTTCTCTTACTCATCCACATCCCTAAGGGTAATATGCTGTTTTGTTGTTGTCGTGGTTTTCAGTCCAGAGACCGGTTTGATGCAGCTCTCCGTCTTACTCTATCCTGTGCAAGCTTCTTCATCTCCCAGTACCTACTGCAACCTACATCCTTCTGAATCTCTTTAGTGTATTCATCTCTTGGTCTCCCTCTACGATTTTTACCCTCCACGCTGCCCTCCAATACTAAACTGCTGATCCCTTGATGCCTCAGAATATTCCCTACCAACCGATCCCTTCTTCTAGTCAAGTTGTGCCACAAATATCTGTTCTCTCCAATTCCATTCAATACCGCCTCATTAGTTATGTTATCTACCCATCTAATCTTCAGCATTCTTCTGTATCGCCACATTTCGAAAGCTCCTATTCTCCATGTCTAAACTATCTATCGTCCACGTTACACTTACGTACATGGCTACACTCCATACAAATACTTTCAGAAACGACTTCCTGACACTTAAATCTATACTCGATGTTAACAAATTTCTCTTCTTCAGAACGCTTTCCTTGCCATTGTCAGTCCACATTTTATAACCTCCCTATTTCGACCATCATTAGTTATTTTTCTCCCAAAATAGCAAAACTCATTTACTACTTTAAACGTCTCATTTCCTAATCTAATTCCCGCAGCATCACCCGATTTAATTCGACTATATTCCATTATTCTCGTTTTGCTTTTGTTGATGTTTACCTTATATCCTCCTTTCAAGACACTGTCCAATCCATTCAGCTGTTCCTCCAGGTCCTTTGCTGTCTCTGGCAGAATTACAATGTCATCGGTGAACCTCAAAGTTTTTATTTTTTCTCCATGGATTTTAATTCCTACTTCGAATTTTTCTTTTGATTCCTTTACTGCTTGCTCAATATACAGATTGAATAACATTGAGGATAGGCTACAACCCTGGCCCACTCCCTTCCCAACCACTGCTTCCCTTTCATGCCCTCCGACTCTTATAACTGCCATCTGGATTCTGTAGAAACTGTAAATAGCCTTTCGCTCCCTGTATTTTACCCCTGCCACCTCCAGAATTTGAAAGAGAGTATTCCAGTCAACGTTGTCAAAAGCTTTCTCTAAGTCTACAAATGCTAGAAACGTAGGTTTGCCTTTCCTTAATCTATTTTCTAAGATAAGTCGTAGGATCAGTATTGCCTCACGAGTTCCAACATTTCTACGGAATCCAAACTGATCTTCCCCGAGCTCGGCTTCTACCAGGCTGTCTTATCCCCACAACATTTTAATACAAGTAGTAAATCTTGTATATATAAAATTTAATTGAAATTGCTCATGTGTTCATCCCTTTTCAGTCCACCCTCAGCCGTAATGGTACCTTACAGTCGTAGTAATTTTTTCTATGTCGCAAGTGTAACGTATACCAAGCTTTTCTCACGCCTAACAGACGGACGCTGGTACGTCTATCTTTTTACCCCCCCCCCCCCCACCATCCAGGATTCGAGGGCTTGGACGTCATCGCGATTGTCGCCTATGACCCTAGAAATCCTTAAAACTATACATCCGATACTAATATCTGTCGTTATCGTATATTTTTACATGTCACGCGGCTTCTAATCCCTACTCCCAACCCTGTGGGTGGGAGAGATGTACCAGCCCGCAGTATTTTTTGCAACTAATTATGCATGTAGGACGTGAAATGAATAACGTACATACAAAATTTCGTAGAAATGCGTCCAGGCTTTGAGTTATGCTTCTATGTTACCTTGAAAAACCCTCAGAGGTGTACGTACACCAACTCTCCCAAGTCCGATGAATGATACAGGAACTCTTACGGGATAAACAAAGAATCATTTTCATATACAGAAGATGATGTTTGAGTATTGACAACTTTTCGACACAAATACAATGCGAAGCTAAATCGCCAAGACAGCAACATCGCAAACTAGACGTAAAACGCAGACGACGATAGTGAAACCATTAGAAGGAACGAGACGAGAATCTAGATCAACCGACACCTTTCATCAGCAAATAACTTCCGCGGTCTGCTTGCTTGATCATTCACAACTCTGCTCTCCAAATATACGTCCGGTGGCCCTGAAAAGATCTAAGAACAAGGGAAAGTAGTTGAGTCCGACCGACATAGTCGATATGTACACAGCAAGCAACTCACACATTCTACATCTGCATCTACATGATTACTCTACAATTCACATTTAAGTGCTTAGCAGAGGGTTCATCGAACCACAATCATACTATCTCTCTACCATTCCACTCCCGGACAGCGCGCGGGAAAAACGAACACCTAAACCTTTCTGTTCGAGCTCTGATTTCTCTTATTTTATTTTGATGATCATTCCTACCTATGTAGCCATGGGGGGGGGGGGGGGGGGGGATGAGGAGCAGTTCATGTCTGTTTCCTGGAAGTGGTGCAATAAACGAAGAAAAATTTGTACAAAATAATATTTAAAACTATTGAAAAACTGTGTTATTATTAATAACGAAACATACTGATGCTACTACTTTATGCTCGTGTCAGTACTGTAACGTCCAGATGCACATTTTGATTTTTTCCACCGTATACAAACTCTAGGGACTGATCGATGAGGGGATACGGAACAGTAAACGTGAAATGAACTTATATCCGGGAATGCATGGTTTCCGTGCTAGTGATCATTTATTCAATCATATATTGTTGCAGAGATTGGAGTCTAATACACGCTGTACCATGCAGCCATAGTTCCAGTATGTGCTGAAAATGGTTTCCATGGGCGTCAACCCATGCGTATACGCGCCGTAGTGTGCTCTGTCTGACACGTTCACATCGGTGAAGCTGCATCCGAACAGTGCCAAAGGCAGCATGAATAGACTGCTCCAGTGTGTCCACATCTGGAATGAACTCTGCACACACGATACATTTAGATGGACCTCTCTGTCGATCCATCGACCAGGGAAGACACGATTGAGATGAGTCCGGACGCTAACGGCGAAGTGGGATGCTGCACCATCATATAGCAGCCACATAACCCTTCGAATCATCAATGGCACTTCTTCCAGCAGGTGAGGCGAATTCACCCGCAAGAATCGCCGATAGCTCCGGCCTGTTAGGCGACGTGGAAGGAAGACTGGTCCCAAAATACAGTCGCCAATTGTCGCGGCCCAAACATTCCGGATGCACCTATGCTGATGATACGCTGTCACCATATCAAGGGGGTTCTGCATACTATCCCACTGCCGGCCGGTGTGGCCAAGCGGTTAAAGGCGCTACAGTCTGGAACCGCGCAACCGCTACGGTCGCAGGTTCGAATCCTGCCTCGGGCATGGATGTGTGTGATGTCCTTAGGTTAGTTAGGTTTAAGTAGTTCTAAGTTCTAGGGAACTGATGACCTTATAAGTTAAGTCCCATAGTGCTCAGAGCCATTTGAACCATTTGAACTATCCCACAAATGACTGTTATGGAAGTTGAAGATACCACTCTGTGTAAAGGTAGCCTCATCTGTGAATAGGATGGATGAGACAAATCCCGAAATAGTGGTTGCCTGGTGAAAAACCAGTGACAAAACTGCTCCCGATGTTGAAAGTCTGTCGCTAGTAAACCCTGCACACATTGTAAGTGATAAGGGTAGTAATAATTGCCATGGAGAATGTTCCACACAGTTGTCAGGCTTACCTTGTACTGGCGGGCCAACTGTCTGGTACTGAAACGGTGGTCGACTCGCACAGTGTTAACACATTTTCCACTAAATCTGGTGTCCGAACATTTGGGTACCTTCTTCATTTTTCCTGCTTCCTGAAACGACTCTGTATCAGACAAACGGCCAAACACTGTTGCAAACATTGAGTGCCTCGATTGTTCTCGGCGGAGATTGGTCTCCTGATACAACCTTGCTGCCCGCCGCCGGTTGCCATTTGCCTTTCCGTAAGTAAACACCATATCGATTCGAATACTGAACCATTATGTACAACGCTGTGTAACATCCACTACAAGGTGAGTCTGCAAGAGAACATGGCCAATTACTCTGGCAGCAGAGGGCGCTAGGGCATGACGTACGAAGAACAGTACCACCCTCTAGAAAACCATGCACACTGTAACTGTGGTTGCATGATACTGCGCGTATTAGACCGCCATCTCTGTAACAACGTGTGACTGAATAAAGGGTCTCTAGCATGGAAACCGTGCGTTTCCGGACATAAGTTCAATAGACCTTTTTTGTTCCGTATCCTCTCATCGATCAATCCCTAGAGTTTGTACATGATGGAAAAAATCGCCATTTGTGCAAATACTTTATATAATCTCATTGATTGATTGTAGCTTTTACTCACACTTGTTACACCAAAAAATCTTGCGAATTGCGAGTATAGCGCTGCCAATAATTTGCAACAACAGAGTGCCGTCTGTCATTCTCAGTTGCAAGGAAAATAGTGGCGAACGGCAAAATAGTTTCGAGAATTCATTACGAGTGGCTTCGAGTACATTTGCAGCTGGTCAATATCCGTTACGCATATTATGGATATATGATAAATTGATAAATTCTGTCTGAGCGCCGCAGCAGTCTGAGAGCTCGGTTCGTATGAATCATTTCTTTTTAGGGTGGGGAAGGTGCAGGAGAGAGGGCAAGCTGTCCTCCCTTTTCCATAACATGGTGCGCTCTTGCACACACTAGAAAGATATGAAACATGTACATCCTACACTACATTTTTTAATGTGCTATAGCACTAGGGACACGTTTCATTGGCAACTTCACGACAACATGTTGAAGACGGCAATACATAAGGTGCGCAATGCAGAAAAAAAGGGTATTTCTCACCTTCCCTTGTTACAATGCAACGGAAACGTACTCAGAAAAGGAAATTAATCACAAATGAAGGAAACCCGCAATTCATAATAAAGATGGTGTTACCCTCTTTCACACATTTGTAAGAGGGGAGATAATATTCATCTCGTCATAAAGTGAAGCTTCAGTACATTGAACTCCCCTTTCTATCATTCAAACGTCTTAAAATAGTTAATAGATGTAAAGCTCTGGGCTCTCTGTAGCTTTCCGAACACCTAGAGGTAGATACCCAGACCACCCTCCCTCCCCCACTTTCACACGATTACAATTATAACGGGACACACGTCAGACCTTTGTGGCACACCACAAGAGACAAAGAAGAATCAGGCTTATTCTGTCAACATTACTCATTCAGTACACATGAAAGGCCTTCAGTGAGTGTCTATAGCTCCCTTCTAGACATCTGTACAGTTTGTATCATAATAAATACCAAAAATTAAAAAGGGTGAAAGTATAAAATAAAAAAATTAAATGATTGTATGGCATTGTTGGCCGGGAGGCCCCGTCCGGGGAAGCTTGGCTCCCGTATTGCAACTCTTATTTCATGTGACGCCACATAGGGCGACTTGCACGTTGATGATGATGAGGACAGTCCAGCACCCAGTCCACGTGCGGAGAAAATCTCCAACCCTGTCGGGAAGCGAACCCGGGCTCGCTGTGTAGTAGGTAAGTACGTTACCACTCATCTAAGCAGGAGGACAGTACACGATAATAGAAGCTAAAAAGTTCCAGTGAACGAGTTAACTGCGAATGTGCGCTTTTGAGTCGTGACTGTTTTCAGTACGGAGCACACCCTAAGACAATACAATAAGTCCGTGAACACTTTCAATTATTTATTGCACAAGAACCAAACATTGTACAAATATCATACATATGTCATTTTGAAGAGAAACCGTGTTTTTTTTTTCGCGTGTACCGCCACAACGTAGTTTGCTAATTTGTCGATAGTCAGCGCTAGTCGCAAACGTAGCGAGCTGCCGCATCGATGGATCGACCGTGCTACTGAAGGGGACAACTGTTTCATGAAATGACCTCTCCCATCACCCGATCTCACTCCGCGTGACTTTTTTCTGTGGGGACACATTAAAGATCTAGTGTATGTACCGCCTCTACCAAGTGATATAGCAGAGTTCCGGGAAGAGAGTAGGGGAAGCGACTGCCACAGTCGACGATGCCATGCTGGCACGGCTATAGCAAGAATTCGATTACCGTATTTACGTCTGCCGGGTCACTCATGGTTCGCATACCAAATGTTTGTAAAGAAAACGTTCAGAGTTTCTATTCAAAATACAATATGTATGACACCTGTACAATGTTTAGTTCCTGTGCAATAAATACACTGGAAATGAAGTCCCATGCTTCACGTAGCGTAGTGGAACGATGCGGGAGACCCGCACCGCCTTACTAGGCAAGGTCCTAATGGAGGTGGTTTGCCGCTGCCTTCCTCCGACCGTAATGGGGATGAATGATGATGATAAAAACGACACAACAACACCCAGTCATCTCGAGGCAGGAAAAATCCCTGTCCCCGCCGGTAATCGAGCCCGGGACGCCGTGCTCGCGAAGCGAGAACCCTACCGCGAGACCACGACGGCCGGACAATACTGGCCATTAAAATTGCTACACCAAGAAGAAAGGCAGATGATAAACGGGCATTCATTGGACAAATATATTATACTAGAACTGAGAAATCGGTACCCAGAACAACCACCTCAGGCCATAATAACGGCCTTGATACGCCTGAGCATTGAGTCAAACAGAGATTGGATGGCGTGTACAGGTACAGCTGCCCATGCACCTTCAACACGATACCACAGTTCATCAAGAGTAGTGACTGGCGTATTGTGACGAGCCAGTTGCTCGGTCACAATTACCAGACTTTTCAATTGGTGAGAGATCTGGGGAATGTGCTGGCCAGGGAAGCAGTCGAACATTTTTCTGTGTCCAGAAAGGCCCGTTCAGGACCTGCAACATGCAGTCGTCCATTGTCCTGCTGAAATATAGGGTTTCGCAGGGATCGAAAGAGGGGTAGAGCCACGGGTCGTAACTCATCTCAAATGTAACGTCCACTGTTCAAAGCGCCGTCAATGCAACAAGAGGTGACCGAGACGTCACGCCGGGTGGTACGCCAGAATGGAGATGACGAATACACGCTCCCAATGTGGGTTCACCGTGATGTCGCAAAACACGAATGCGATCATCATGATGCTGTAAATAGAAGCTTGATTCATCCGAAAAAATGACGTTTTGCCATTCATGCACCCAGGTTCGTCGTTGAGTACACCATCGCAGGCGCTCCTGTCTGTGATGCATCGTCAAGTGTAACTGCAGCCGTGGTCTCCGAGCTGACAGTACATGATGCTACAAACGTCATCGAACTGTTCGTGCAGATGGTTGTTGTCTTGAAAACGTCCCCATCTGTTGACTCAGGGATCGAGACGTGGCTGCACGATCCGTTACAGCCATGCGGATAATGGCTGGCTCTGAGCACTATGGGATTTAACATCTGTGGTCATCAGTCCCCATGCGGATAAGCTGCCTGTCATCTCGACTGCTAGTGATACGAGGCCGTTGGGATCTAGCACGGCGTTCCGTATTACCCTCCTGAACTCACCGATTCCATATTCTGCTAACAGTCATTGGATCTCGATCAACGCGAGCAGCAGTGTCGCGATACGATAAACCGCAATCGCTATAGGCTACAATCCGACCTTTATCAAAGTCGGAAACGTGATGGTACGCATTTCTCCTCCTTACACGAGGCATCACAACAACGTTTCACCAGGCAACGCCGGTCAACTGCTGTTTATGTATGAGAAATCTGTTGGAAACTTTCCTCATGTCAGCACGTTGTAGGTGTCGCCACCGGCGCCAACCTTGTGTGAATGCTCTGAAAAGCTAATCATTTGCATATCACAGCATCTTCTTCCTGTCGATTAAATTTCGCGTCTGTAGCACGTCATCATCGTGGTGTAGCAATTTTAATGGCCAGTAGTGTAATTGAAAGTGTTCCCAGACTTTATGTACACCCTGTATAAAAGACGCACCACGAAGGAGCTACGCAAATTGGTCACAAACTGATATTCACACAGATATCGACGGAAAATGCAAAAGTGTAATTTCATCGCACAGCCTGCAAATATGGTAAACAGGGGACATGTCGATCCCAGGGCATAAAATCTTTGCGAATATCATTCTGTGTACTCGGTTGGCCAGTAACTACGCCTCGCAAACAGGTGTGTGAATAATATACGGAAATGTCAAATGTCAGCTGAGCCGCGCCGCGATCAATAGGTCGCTTCCGGCTCGCAGGTGGGCGGTGTCTGTCCAGAGGGGCGCGGCTACGGGACTGACGCTCTGGCGGCCGCTCACTCTCTCTCTCTCTCTCTCTCTCTCTCTCTCCCTCTCTCGCTCTCTCTTTTTTTTTAAAAAAAAAAATCTTACTTTTTCAAACTACGTGATACATGTTAACCCACCACCTAATACATTAGTGGGTCCTAATATACAGGGTGGTCCATTGATCGTGACCGGGCCAAATATCTCACGAAATAAGCGTCAAATGAAAAATCTACAAAGAACGAAACTTGTCTAGCTTGAAGGGGGAGACCAGATGGATCGATAATTGGCCCGCTAGCTGGCGCTGCCATAGGTCAAACGGATATCAACTGCGTTTTTTAAAAAATTGGAACCCCCATTTTTTATTACATATTCGTGTGGCACGTAAAGAAATATGAATGTTTTAGTTGGACCACTTTTTGCGCTTTGTGATAGATGGCGCTGTAATAGTCACAAACGTATAAGTACGTGGTACCACGTAGCATTCCGCCAGTGCCGACGGTATTTGCTTCGTGATACATTACCCGTGTTAAAATGGACCGTTTACCAACTACGAAAAATGTCGATATCGTGTTGATGTATGGCTATTGTGATCAAAATTCCCAACGGGCGTGTGCTACGTGTGCTGCTCGGTATCCTGGACGACATCATCCAAGTGTCCGGACCGTTCGCCGGATAGTTACGTTATTTAAGGAAACTGGAAGTGGTCAGCCACATGTGAAACGTCAACCACGACCTGCAACAAATGATGATAATATTCACTATTGGGCAACGGAAAATCCACGATGGCTGCGACAAGTGGAACGTTAGCGACCTCGGCGGGTTAATGTGAGGTGCGGCATTATGGGAGGAAGGATAATTGGCCCCCATTTTAGCGATGGCAATCTAAATGGTGCAATGTATGCTGATCTCATACGTAATGTTCTACCGATGTTACTACAAGATGTTTCACTGCATGACAGAATGACGATGTACTTCCAACGTTGTTGATGCCCGGCACATAGCTACCGTGCGGTAGAAGCGGTAATGAATAGCATATTTCATGACAGGTTGACTAGTCGTCGAAGCACCATACCATGGCCCGCACGTTCACCGGATATGACGTCTCGGGATTTCTTTCTGTGGGGAAAGTTGAAGGATATTTGCTATCGTGATCCACCGACAACGCCTGACAACATGCGGCAGCGCATTGTCAATGTATGTGCGAACATTACGGAAGGCGAACTACTCGCTGTTGACAGGAATGTCGTTACACGTATTGCCAAATGCATTGAGGTTGACGGACATCATTTTGAGCATTTATTGCATTAATGTGGTATTTACAGGTAATCACGCTGTAACAGCATGCGTTCTCAGAAATGATAAGTTCACAAAAGTACATGTATCACATTGGAACAACCAAAATAAAATGTTCAAACGTACCTACGTTCTGTATTTTAATTTAAAAAACCTACGTTCTGTATTTTAATTTAAAAAACCTACCTGTTACCAACTGTTCGTCTAAAATTGTGAGCCATATGTTTGCGACTATTACAGCGCCATCTCTCACAAAGCGAAAAAAATGGTCCAACTAAAACATTCATATTTCTTTACTTACTACACGAATATGTAATAAAAAATGGGGGTTCCTGTTTAAAAAAAAACGCAGTTGATATCCGTTTGACCTATGGCAGCGCCATCTAGCGGGCCAACCATAGTGCCATCTGGTTTCCCTCTTCAAGCTAGACAACTTTCGTTCTCTGTAGTTTTTACGTTTGACGCTTATTTCGTAAGATATTTGGCCCAGTCACAATCAATGGACCATCCTGTATATTCTTATTTACAATACTGCAGCTCAGCTTAATTAGTAACTAGGAAAATTTGTTATTTCTATTTTCACTACGGGCATTTCTAAGTTCTACTAGCGTCTTATTCGACATATTTCTTTTATTGCTACGTTCTTGAGTTGATAGTATTCTTTATCTATTAATTTAGTAACTACTCTGCTCTGCCTGCAGCGTTCCAGGTGTGCCAGCGTGTTATAAACCCACGTTTTGGCCGTGCACACCGAGCTAATCCCAGTGGGCATGCCCTGGCATCGTGCTGGCCCAACATATTTGAATCGCTGCAGTTCTCTGCTAATGGGTTGATTCTATCTTATCCTACTTCTAACCTAATACTTATTCCTACTGCCATGTCCGGTGAGTGACTTGATCAGTTTAAATGTGCACGCTACCCCTAGTTCCAGACGTGGCGGATCCCAGCCGTGAAACGGCTGAGCATGTCCACGCCGTGGCGCAACAGGACAGGTGCACGGAGTCTAAACCGGGTTGATTGTTCCTTAATAAATCTTTTAAAACTTTGCTCTATATTTCATAGGCAAGTTTGTTTAGGGTTTGAAAATGGTCCTCTTGCCTGTGCAGCTGGTACATGTCGTGATTTGGCAGTTGTCGAAGAGTTGGCACTCATACACCACATGGTCTGGGATGCCTTGTATGGCCCCACAGTCACACGTTGGTGTTGCCCGCTTCCCAAACCGGCATGTGTATGCTGGGCAGCGTCCATGTCCAGAAAGGAAGTGCAGCAGTCCTCTCGATGGTTTGAAGTATTTGAGCTGTAATCGCTCCATAATTTTGGGCAGCAGTTCGTGTGTTCTACGAGCCGTCTCGTCGTTATCTCACTGCTCCTGCCAAAGTTCCTCCCCCCTTCGTTTAATTTTAGACTTATACCCTACGTGAATCCCCATTAGTTAGATTATCTCTTTTCCTTTTTTACCCAGTACCATGTAACATGTTCTCTGATTTTTATATCAGGAGGACAGAGTCCCATTAGTACAAATAATACTCCCCCCGGAGTTGTCCTATATGCCCCTACAGATGCAAGAGCATATTTCGCTGCCCTCTTCTTACGGCCGTAGCGGGCGTGACCCTAGTGAGCCTATGAGCCCAGACTCCTGACCCGTATCCTACAATTGATGTCAGAATACAATTATGGTAAAGTTTTATTAAATCTGGTGGCAGGTGGAAACGTTTATGTCCAATTCCATTTAGATTATTAAGTGTTTCTAGGGATCTTTGCGTCACAGAGTCAATGTGTGATGCATAGTTCCACCTCTCGTCGACGACTACACCTGGATATCGGGCCTCACTGCGCCGAAGAACTGGTGAGCCATCTATTCGCACTGTTGGATACCTTGAATGGTTCAAATGGCTCTGAGCACTATGGGACTTAACATCTGTGGTCATCAGTCCCCTAAAACTTAGAACTACTTAAACCTAACTAACCTAAGGACATCACACACATCCATGCCCGAGGCAGGATTCGAACCTGCGACCGTAGCAGTCGCGCGGCTCCGGACTGAGCGCCTAGAACCGCTAGACCACCGCGGCCGGCTTGGATACCTTACAGTTGCCCCTTCAGTAGTAGGTATGTGGACTTGCTAGGTAAGACCGTCAGTTTGGTTATACGGCACCATGTTGTTAGGATGGATATTGCCCTTTTGATTTTCGGTTCCAGATCCTCGAGGCTACGACCGCCAACCAGCAGGAGGAGGTCGTCTACGTTAGGCTATGCCCTCTAGCACAACGTCGCTGTTCTGCAAGTTATCCAAGACAGGTTCCATATTAGTCCCAAAAGAGAAGCCCCAGGACAGAGTCCTGTGGACACCCCTTTGTACTCTTTTTACTTATTCTCAAGCTAGGGGACGATAGCCAGACCTCCCTTTCCTCACAATAGCTTCTAAGACAGCCATATAGCGGCCCTGGATACTTCTACCGCAAGCGGGACAAGAGTGCAGGCCACCACAGATCGTCAAAGACGCCACTGATGTCCACCATGATGCCACCAATGTATTTGTGTGGGGCTGAGTCACAGACCTCCGCCGCCAGGGCGATGGCGTCAGACGCCAATCTCCACCGCCGAAAACCGAACTGCCCGTCACTCATCCCACACAGCATGTGGTGTGCTGCCAGTCTGTCTGCCAGCAACATCTCAAAAAGTTTCTCCAGCAGGTCCAGTAAACAGATAGGCCTGTACGATTTGGCATCCTTTGGATCTTTATCTGAACCGTTCTTGATTATTACTACATTTGCCTTTTTCCAAATGGAAGGGAATTTTCTAAGCCGTAGGCAGTCATTGAATAACTTAGTGAGAGGTTCCAGCAGCTGGAGGGCCAGGAATTGCTCCACTTTCGCTGTAATTCCGTCTGGGCCAGGACCTTTGCCCTTTATCTGGGTGCCCACCTCCTCTTCAGAGAAGAGTAAACTATACTGTTGTTTTCGTAGTCCTGTTGGTCTGCCCTTCTAATTCGTTGTTGTATTTCTGAGTCATCTTCCTCTCTCTCGTCAGGCAACAAGACCTGGAGGAGGACCTCGGCAGTCTCCTACCAAGTTTCCGTCATCCGGTCCCCGTCCCTGACGGTAGACAACACCACAGGTGATCGTTTGCCGTACTAACTTGTACGGGATGCACCGTGGGTCCGTAGGCAATTGGCTTTGCAAATATTTTTCCCAGCTTCCCAGCCTGACTGCCCACAGCTCCTGTTAAAATTGATCTTTTGCAGCCATCGTTGCTTTTCTTCCCAGACGACACTTTGCTGGAAGTACCTCCTCACCCTCCTTACAGACTGGCGCATCTGTCCCAATTCGGCTGACAACGGTGACGGGGAAGTCGCAACGGCTCTCCTCCTGGTTGGTACAGCTACTTTGCCGCCCTGATGATTGCTTTCACCAGCTCCTCGGCGTATTCATCCACATTTTCATCACCTCCTGGCAATGTCGCCAAGCGATCCCAATCAGTACTGTTATAGTTGTACTGTATTTCCCACCACATGTCTCAGCGGCACACTCCATTTCCAAGTGATAATGTAATTAGGTTATGGTCACTGGTCCTGATCTGATCCCAGACTGTCCAATCTGTTACCTTGGTCACGAGGTTAGGCGTCACCAAGGTAACATCAATATTTGTGCCTTCACTCCCACCACCTGTGTTGGTATGGGGTGCCCTTGCTTATTGGTGACCATTAGTTGTAGTGTCATTATGGACTCTTCAGCTTTTTCTCCTCGGTCGTCTCGGGTGCCGCTGAACCACAGGGGGAGCTTCGGATCTATATCTCCTGTGATGACAAGTCTGCGCTCCCGCAACACCGTGGCCACATGAATTAATTAGTCCAGGAATTCTTCGATTCCTCTACTGTACTGGAAGTGCATGTTGATAATGTACAACATTCCAACAGGTGATTGTATTTCCATGACGTTGCAGTGGTCATCAGAGAACTGTGCGAGAACCGTAGCTCTCAGCGCCCTGTTGTTGATCATTCCTGCAGCTCTTGGTTCCACTTCACTGTGGATTACCTGCCAGTTGGCTGCTGCGAAGGGGATTCGCCCAGCTTCGGAGTATGGCTCCTGTAGACAGAGCACATCCAGTCCTCTCTCCTCCACCACTCTTCGGAGTTCCTGCATGACTAGTTTACTATTATGTGCGTTGATCTGCCCTACGTTTAAAAGTTTCACGTGGAAAATATGTTCTGATGTTGGATTCCGGCCAGCTTTTGCTCCAGTCATACGTTAGTCTCCCATTTGTGATGACAGTTGACTATACAACTCGTGTAAATCAAATTTTGCATTCCGTCTTTCGAAAATCTTTTTCACTAAGTGTCGCAGGGCTCCGAAGTCAGTGCGGAGATTCATCGTTGAGCTGTATCCTGTCCACAGCCTGCATCGCCGAGAAGGTGACGTCCCGACCGTACTCATGACCGACACGCACCACATGTCTCAGAGATGTAGTGAGGACAGCCAGCTCCTCCAGGTGCGCTAATTGCATTGCATGTTCTAGGTATTGGTATACCGTTATGGGTTCTACTCCCAAACCTTTCGGGAAAGATGGATCTGTAGGTGAACTCGTACTGCTCACAATGTGAACTTGTACTCTCTCTTTAGTGACCATATCATTGTGTTTTGTTATCGGAAGACTCCCTACCACAGGATGCCCTTTCGTTCACTTGTGGTCTTCAGGCGAACGTAGTCCCCAGCTTGAAGGAGAGGGAGCATCTTCCTGACCACAAGGGTCTGTTTGCATACATGTGTCTTTCATTTCCACTTTTTCGGTTTGCATCTTGGAGAACTTTTGTATTAATTCCTTGAATCTGCTGGCCCTCAGCGCATCCCTCACCTTTTGCTCGGGGACTTTCTCTTAGGCTTCCTGTGTACAGTTATGGCCTCAGCCACAGTCACTTCTTGCAATGAACCTTTGCTCTAGCATCCTGTAGGTAGGGCAGTTTCTTCCTGTGGTGTTGCAGCTTTTCTTACCTCTCAGCGTGCATGGGATACATATCCACGTTTTGCCGCAGGTTTCCCTTGTATGGTCTTCAGCTCTGCACATGGAACAAGCCGGCTTTCATTCACAATATTTGTGTACGTGGTCTAAGTCGCCACAGTTGTGGCACCAGGGAACTACTAAATAGTCCCTGACCTTAATTTCACGGAAACCCATTATACTCTGCCCATAGTGGTGAGCCTGTGCCACATATTCCCCGAGACTTCGGCAACGTGGCGCACGGCATCGCGTTCCAAAAGTCCAGTTTTAAAACACAGTTTAAACTCATTTTTAAAGGTTTCTAAATTCATTTTCCTCAAAGTTTTGTTGATTAATTGTCTCATGTATGTCATTTTCATTTATTGCAACAGGTACGACATATTCTCCTCCGTGGCGGCATTTTTAATCGCCTTGACCTTATTCACTCTAATTTTATCTTTTACGGAGTTCACATTTGTTGTGAAGATTTCCTTAGTAGTTTTTGATTTGGTGGCCGCTTCGCGAACACATCAGCCCATGTTTTGGTTGGCTGTTTTCGTAGCCTCTGATTTTCCTTTTCTGATTCCTCCAAACGCCCCTCGAGCTTCGCGCTAGAGATGGCCCTAGCAGCGAGCTCTTTTTTGATTGATAGGACTGCTTTATTAGTTATCCTGCCACTCTTAACTCTAGAAGCTAGTAAGTGGTTGATTTTAGTGTGCCAGTCTGTAACATTTTCTACGTTCTGTCCCAGGCCCTCTTCTGGGGTAGGAAGAGTAAGCATCGAACACCTCAATAACACACTCAAGTCACTCACCTCTTTTTCAGTCATGATTGTAGACGAGTGAAAAATATGGGAGCCTGTCTCTTGCCCCAGACTGGCTCCTCTGGCATGGGGGGGGGGGGGGGGCTGCTGCAGCTCGCCCACCAGCCACCAACCTTGTCCCAAGGCCAAGGGCACTCCTGAGCTGCCGTGTTCAGCACGCCATCGTCAACGCACTGGTCCCCCTCGGTGGCCCCGTCATCGATGAAAAAATGCTATGGAAATGAGCGTTTGGAGTCATTGGCTGGGAGGCCCCTTGCGAGGCAGGTCCGGCTGCCTTGGTGCAGGTCTTATTACATTCGACGCCATATTGAGCGACCTGCACACCAGATGGGGATGACATGATGATGGAGACAACACAACACCCAATCCCTGAGCAGAGAAAATCCCCAAACCAGCCGGGAATCGAACCCGGGCCCCTTAGGACGGCAGTCCATCATGCTGACCATTAAGCTATCGGGGCGGATACCGTCATTGATGACTTCACTCGACGCTCCTCGGCAAGTACACCCTGTACTCCGGAGAGCAGATGCACCTCTCGTCCTTCGCCGCCTACTAGCCCGAGCTTCCACCTCTTGACCAAGGCCCCAAACCTACTCAGGTGGTGAGCCGGTCACCAAGTCGTTCAGCGGTCTAGACCCAGCTAACCTGGCCCAAGCGACGTTACCGTCTCCTGGGTTTGGCGGAACATGCCCCGGTTACCCACGGGCTTGGCCAAGCGCCCTTGCCAACGCGCCGAGATCCCACGCCAACAAACGAGGTCGCCGGCATGCAGAGCACTTGCTGGTCTGTGCTCCACTCTGAGAGGGTGAGAGGAGCAGCAGCATAGAGGGGTCACACACACAGTGAGCAACACCTCCCCCCTCCCCCCCCCCCCCACAGCCTAGCAGCCTCGCTCAACCCTACTCCCCAAGGGACAGATCTTCAGTCCATGGACACAACCCCCCCTGTGCCACGCACCCTTAGCTTTCACCTCGGGTTGGGTCTCAGCTCTCCCTTTTGACATAAGTCAACATCCGGGCGGGCCCGAGAAATGCGAGCTGAACGTCTGGCACCACAGTAAGGTGGAAAGAGCCACTTGGGAAGGAAAGGCTCCCCTATGTGAGGCCTGTCGCGGGCACGCCTAACCAGAAGCGATACGCCCTGGTGCTAGATTCCGTGCCTTACGGCGCCCCAGCGACGGGCTGGCCTGTACCAAGCGCACCGTCTAGCGATCGGGGAACTGCGAACTTGCGCCCGTGCTCAAATCATTCGACCTCACGCCTCTCTCTCTTGGAGATGAACCGGTGAGCAGGAATGAAGTTGATTAGCAAGCGGCCGGCGGTGTCCGATCTCTCAAATGTAACCTGAGTGGTGCCGGCCTTTCCGGGAGTCCTAAATTTGTCGCTGTGCCGGACTGGCGGATACGGAGGGCGTGTCTTGGTGGAAGGCGGAAAGCTGCGAGTTAGGGGACTAGAACAGCGAGATCGTATGGAGCCAGGAGACGACAGCTGGCAGCAGGCGGACGGCTGCGAGCCGAGTGGCGAATTATGCTGTTGCCTTCCAGCTCCAGGAATGATAGCGGCTAGCGTCTTGCAGCCGAAAGCAGTCTTCCCGTGATCCTTCATTTCTCGTGTGAAGTACTTCCTAGAGCAGTTGTCATGCTACAGAATTCTCATTTTCGTCTCCGCTACGGTGTTTGTGTAAGTGTGCGCTTGAGTATTCATTTACTGTTTTCCCCCTGATGTATGTCTATAACATCTTGCTGCCTTACAGGTTTAATGTTTGTTATTGGACATCTTACCAGCTAGCGCTGAAATTTAACTGCTTCCTTCTTAGCGCTCATGTGGGATCTGTGTATTGATTATTGTTTGCTTCTTATTGCGTTATGTTGCTAATGGACCAGTAACATCACTTTCTGTTGTATGTTTAGGATACACTCATGGTTGTTGAATTCTTGCTCAAGAGTGAGAGTGTTGATTGAACTGTGGACATTGTGTTTAGTAAACATACTGGTTTTTCCTTCTCAGCTGTCGAAAGAAAAATACGTTACTTAGCCTAGCCAGTGGGTCACTGAGATCGGAATATTACTGCAGTATGATTACATGTACCAGCTCTTTGTTTTAAAATGAATGCTTTGTTTGTTTTAGAAGGAGCTAATTTGGATGTCTTGACCAGACTACTGTGAGGCATTCCGGTCTCCGGTGACGTCAGGCCCAATCTTGTTTACGCTCCTTGGTTGCGGAGTCAATCTCAGGCTTTAGTAGCTGATTTTGAGAAATCTGTTATGCTTTATTAACGTTAATTTTTTGTGTTTATGTTTTAATTCAGGATACTACTCTGTTAAAACTTGACTACTTGCATTGCTGTTTGAAAGCCGATTACAAATTTAAATTGTGCTGCAATTTTCCCATTTAGTACTTCACAGTTAATTTAAACCTAATATCCGTTCTATTTAAAATTTAGCTCTTAAGGAATAAATTTGTTTCTTCGTATTTAAATATTCTCTATTCACTTTGAAGTTGAACTGGCTGTTACCCTAATCTTAAATAAAATAAATGTGTTGCTTTTGTTTGCGTTTGTTTTGAACTTGGCTTTTGTTCTTAATAAATGCTGTTCAGTCTACCAGTTCTTAACGAATGATGTTCAGTCCCCCACTCGTCCAGTCCTTCCACGTCCTATCCTATAAAACAGCCAGGCATCAAGCACGCAATATCAGCATTTGAGAGAGAACGTGTAGTTGGGCTCAAAGAAGCCTAGTTATCAGCGGATCGCTCGACATTTGAATAGGAGAGACGCCATTATTCGACAATGTAGGCAGGTATGGGTGAACCATGGTTGAACACAGCGAAATGAAGGAAGGGGTCGACCTAGAGAGACAACAGAACGAGAGGACGCAGTAATCGTAAGGGAGGCACTCAGAGCCCCAGATTCATCATTATCATCAATCCGACGTGCAACTGGTGCTTCAGTGATCACAAGGACCATTAGTAGGTGGCTCACAGAAAGGTGGTTGAGCTGCACGGAGTCCCATTGACTTCTGTACACCACAAGCCAGTGACGCTTTCGGCCTGGAATGAAGTTGGCCACGTGTCTGTAAAGCAAACAACATGTGAAATCCTAGTGCGACAGTTCTAGAGTAATGTTCCAGTTTTTGGCGTCGTTATCAAGTAATCATGATAGCAGACATCGAGTTAACTCCGAGCCGTGGTACTAGGATCGTAACACGTCTGTATAGCCCATACGAAAGCGAAACAGAAATCCTGAGATCTCGGGAAGCCCTGTTGGGCCAGTGTACGTATGCCATCCGGGTTATGCGACGTGGTACCCCAGATTATGCGATGTGGAATCATGAGTCGTATTCGACAGGCGGAGCACATAGCAGCCATCGAAATTTAGGAGGCATAAGCAGAAGTGACGTCATGATTATGTGATTGGGAGTGTCGCCATCTTCGATCCTTAGTGTGTATAAGAACCTTTGTTAGCTGCAGTTGTTCTGCAGTTTCAAAAGCTGTTAACCAGTAGACGTCGCTTGCCGAATTCCACGGCATTCGACGTCTCATGGTTAACAGCTTTTGAAGCAGCACTTAATATGTACATTTCACAAAGGAGTTTATATTTTACGTGTACTTCTTGCTAGTGTGGGCATTTTTGATCAACTTTTTTATGAAGATGGTGTGTCGAAATATATCACAATCAATAAATTTGTCTTTTACCAAGATGTCTCCAAGAACTTGTTACGTACGCCCATAAAGTTGACATAAGTGTTTGACGTAAGGGTTATATTAAAACTGAAGAAACAGTTTTTCTCTATCTGGACCACTGTTCTTCACAACAATCAAATATAAATACTATAGATATTACTGAATAAGGGTTGGTTGTAATGTATCATATTATTCCACTGAACTTAACAAAAAGAAACAATGTACCAATCAGACTTAAACTATTCCACATAAAAGATATTATCCCTTTAAGTGTAATTAATGTGTTATGTGTCTGCAAAGGAAAACTGGAAATGAATGAGGTTTAAGTCAAAAAATGCAAAAAGAAATATTTGATTAAAACAATTGCCACGAAGGAAAAATATAAACTACTGTTGGAAAACCTATTGCAGATGTGCAAAAGATGCTTAGAAATTACTTTAATCACAGTATATGGAATAATCTTGATACCACTGGCGAATAAAAGATATCAGCTTTTATGTAAACACCAATGGAAAAATGGCCTTACACTTGAGTACGTGCAGAGAAAACTTACCACATTAGAGGATATACGAGAAATATGTTTCTAAACCACATTCCCATTTTGATCTGCTAAAAAATGTTTACCCTGTATCTGAATTTGGCAGTATTGACATTGAACATGTAGCAATAGAGAAGCCAATTTTAGATTTTGAAATTGATGGAATAATGACTATTCATTTGCTAAAGTGGTAAATGTAAAGTTCTGTGTGCAAATCCCCCAAGAAGGTAGATATTAAGATTTACCAAAATACTCCTAAAAGTATGTGAAATGTTTTAGCAGTAGTGTAATGCAGCAAATAAAAAGCAAATTTACCACATATCCCCGAACGCTCTCAGCATAAAGAACTGCAAGTAGAGATGGAGCTAATTAAAAAGGCCAGAGAGCAGCCAGTTAACAGGAAAAAATTGGATACACTATCGGTTTGTAATAGAATTTGATAACATAATTTCTTTGTTTATGCGGAGTTACTGGCTGGAGAAAGAATTAGATAATTTTGATTTAGATTTGGTTCTATTAAAACAACAAAAACCATTATTAAAGAAAGAATTGTTTTGCTCATGTGAATGTATGTGCATAAGTCTACAAAACCAGCTTTACAACAAAACTTGTTTTCTTCTTTTTTACTCCAATGAGAAATTCTAAAAGAGCCTCCTATTTACAGTAATTTAAATGTCTTTTGAATGAAAAGTAGTTGAAAGTGATTAGCTGAATGCATAGCAATATTGGTTTCTGAAAAGTACTTGAAAGTGGACAGCTAAACACGGAAGCCCTGTTTCTTACCTATATGAGTAATGAATAACAAGACAGTAAGTGATTGTATTTAATAGGAATTTTTTTGTTTATATTTCTTTCATTATTCACCCAAGATCTCTGTGCTTCTAAATTAGCTTTGTGTGTGGCTTGAGAACCACTACTTAACTTTACGTAAACATAGTTTGGAATGGTATAGTATTGATTACACTTCTTATTGATCTCAAATTCTCTCTTGTCCTATGGAGTAGGATGAAAGTCTTCGTGTGTTGCAAGTCTGCATTGGAAATGTTTGATAGGCAATAATAGTATTGTGTACATATACAGTTATTCTTCCTCAACTAGGCCTCGGATCGAAAATAGTAAAAAATTTTACTTGTCAGTCAATAATGTCAGTTATATTTTTGTAGTGTAGGACATGATGGAGTTTCTTTTAGCCTCCTAAAATAGTGCTTAGTGTAGTGAACCATTCACTTCTAAAAAAATGTCAAGTGATGATAGGTCAGTTATTGTACCCACAGAGGGTTTAACGTTATTTGCAATAACAGATGTAAGTAGGCTGTTTAGGTTTTTATGTTGGTAACGCCACCTAGCGCTCTGTATGAAAATCACTGGCTGTGGTGTGTGCAGTCTGTGGCTGGTTGGCATTGTTGGAATATTGCTATTGTGGTGTTGGGCAGTTGGATGTTAACAGCGCGTAGCGTTGCGCGGTTGGAGGTGAGCCGCCAACAGTGGTGGATGTGGGGAGAGAAATGGCGGAGTTTTGAGAGCGGATGATCTGGACGTGTGTCCATCAGAGACAGTAAATTTGTAAGACTGGATGCCATGAACTGCTATACATATTATAACTTTTGAACTCTATTAAGGTAAATACATTGTTTGTTCTCTATCAAAATTTGTCATTTGCTAACTGTGTCTATCAGTAGTTAGTGCCTTCAGTAGTTTGAAACTTTTGTTTACCTGGCAGTAGTGGCGCACGCTGTACCGAAGATTTTTGTGAGGTAAGTGATTTGTGAAAGGTATAGGGCCATTCTTTTGTAGGGATTATTGCAGGTCAGATTGCGTTGCGCTAAAAATATTGTGTGTCAGTTTAGTGTTGATCAGAATAGGTAAAGAGCGAAATGTCTGAGTACGTTCAGTTCTGATCAGCTGTTTGAAAATCAAATAATGTAAGAGGTTTATCAGCACAGTAATTCATTAATTTTTCTAAGGGGGCGTTTCATACAGAGATGCAGACAACATTATCACCAAAATGCAGTGGGTTTTATTTGAAATAGGTGAAGTAGAAGGCTACAGTAAGGATGGGTGGGCATAACATCATTCTCATCATTCTCAACCAGTGATATCTGCAGTTACATAACGTTTCGATGCTGTCGGATGTAGTGGTGCCATTGCCAGCGACGATTTTCAGCCTAGGCGCCGGCCGCTGTGATGGAGCGGTTCTAAGCGCTACAGTCCGGAACCGCGCTGTTGCTGCGGTCGCAAGTTCGAATCCTGCCTCAGGCATGGATGTGTGTGATGTCCTTAGGTTAGTTAGGTTTAAGTAGTTCTAAGTTCTAGGGGACTGATGACCTCGGATGTTGACTCCCATAGTGCTCAGAGGCATTTGAACCATATTCCGAGAACGCAATATCCTTTAAGCACCCTATAAGCAACAAGTGGGCAAGGTCCTACAACAGGCAACGAGGATGGGATTTCTTGTTGTCTCAATACCAGTACAAGATTTTTATCGTCCGACAGCTCAACATGGTAATGCAGATGCGTTTTCATGTCTTCTGATTGGCCCTAATACAGACTTTGACGCTTCTGCTGTATCTTGTTGTCACATCGATGCTTAGGATTCTGAACTGCTTCAGTCTTTTCCGCTGAACTATAAGAAAATTGCACAGGCCATGAAAGTTGATTCCGATTTGAACATTCTGCTTAATTATATTTGCAAATCTTGGCCTCGTCCCTTCAATAGTATAAAAAACGCTGTAGTGCGCCGATTATTTGCACGTCGGCATAACCTCGGAGTACAGAAAGGTGTGATTCTTGTTCAGAATAACTGTGGCCAGTCATGTGTGTTGAACCATAAAGCCTTGCAAAAAGAAGTGTTGCAGTTATTTCACCAATGGCTGTGGCGGATTGTTCGTTCGAAACAGTTAGCGCGTCTACACTATACTTAGCAGGGTATGGATGCCACATAGAACAGATGACATCAAAGTGTCACACATGTGCGGAAAATCGGTCTGCTCCACCACAAAATTCTCTGCTTGGCCTAAGTCGTAATCGCCATGCCAACGTGTGTACGTAGACTTTGCAGGACCTTTTTGGAACACTCATTGGTTAGTTGTGGTTGACTCATATAGCAAGTTTCCTTTTGCTGTGCCAGTGAACTCGACAACTCAAGTAACACAGTTCAGGTGTTGTCATCGATCTTTTGCCTGAAAGGTTTACCTGAAGTAATAGTGTCAGACAACGGCCATCAGTTCACATGAATTTGAAACATTCTGTGAACGCTAAGGCATACAGCACCTAACTAGTGCACTATTCCATCGACAGTCAGACGGCGATCGGAACGTTTTGTCAAAACATTCAAGCAGCAGATGGCCAAACTCCGCTCCTCACACTCCAGGTTTCAAGCATTGCAACTGTTTCTCGAATCCTGTCGTTCACACCCACGAGATGGACCATCGCCAGCGAAATTGCTTCACGGCTGCCGCCATCGCACAATGCTCCACCTGCTCCAGCCTCCTCAGCATCTGGCGGCGAAGGAAGGTCGCAAGTATCACTTCGCACCGCATGATATTGTCTTTTACAGGGTTTTTAGCGGCAGCACGAGGCGAGATCGTCCGTCGACTTGGCGCTTGTGCGTATCTTCTTTCAGGTCCAGATGGTTAGCAGCGCCGCCGTCAAAATCAACTTCGCCTCTGTCACGTACACGATCAGAACGCAGCATGTCATTCTCACTGGAGAGAAGTCTTCCGAAGTAAGAGCAATTTCAGGTGTGTCGCAGGGGAGTTTCATAGGACCGTTGCTATTCACAATATATCTAATCGACATTGTTGATAACATCGGAAGTTCATTGAGGATTTTTGCGGATGATGCTGTAGTACATCGAGAGGTTGTAACAATGGAAAATTGTACTGAAATGCTGGAGGATCTGCAACGAATTGACGCATGGTGCAGGGAATGGCAATAGCTTCTCAATGTAGACAACTGTAATGTGCTGCGAATACATAGAAAGAAAGAAATACAATATAGCAGGTCAGCAACTAGAAGCAGTTAATTCCAAAAATTATCTGGGCGTAGGCATTGGGAGTGATTTAAAATGGAATCATATAAAATTAATCGTCTGTAAAGCAGATGTCAGACTGAGATTCATTGGAAGAATCCTAAGGAAATGCAGTCCAAAAACAAAGGAAGTAGGTTACAGTACACTTGTTCGCCCACTGCTTGAATACTGCTCACCGGTGTGGGATCCGTACCTGATATGGTTGATAGAAGAGATAGAGAAGATCCAACGGAGAGCAGCGCGCTTTCTTACAGGATCATTTAGTAATCGCGAAAGCGTTACCGGAGATGACAGATAAACTCCAGTGGAAGGCTCTGCAAGAGAGACGCTCAGCTCGGCACGGGCTTTGATTGAAGTTTCGAGAACATACCTTCACCGAGGAGTCGAGCAGTATATTGCTCCCTCCTACGTATATCTCGCGAAGAGGATAAAATCAGGGAGACTAGAGCCCATGCAGAGGCATACCGACAATCTTTCCTTCCACGAACAATACGAGACTGGAATAGAAGGGAGAAACGATAGAGGTACTCAAGGCACCCTCCGCCACACACCTTCAGGTAGCTTGTGGAGTATGGATGTAGATGTAGATGATCTTACAGTATCTCTTCCCCCAGATTCACGGGTCCAGAGGACAGTGCAGCCAGAGCAGCCGCCAGAGGGTGTCATCACGACACCGCGGCTCGCCCCCATGGAGCCTTCGTCTCCTCCACCTCCTCTCGTCCTGCTGATGGAGCTGGACCCGCCCACACTGCAGCAGTCGCCGCCTTCTTCATCTGGTTCGTGGCAGCAGGAGGTGGACGCGTACCCTTCTGGTCGTTTTCCGGGGACGTTTCCACCAGAGTGCAGGCAGCATGGTGGAGTACGGCCGGAAGCTTGACGTCCCCTCCAGCGACAGCTTCCAGCCCGTCTGTCTCCCACACTCCTGCATCCCCCGCTGTGGTGGCACTCCATACACGATGATGTTCCGTCGCAATGAGGGGAAGGGAGGGGGGAGGAATGTTCTGGCCATAACCACAAGCACTGGAACAATGATGCGGAACGCAAGACCAGAGAAGGCAGCGAGGAAACGTCGTCCAATGGTGCCCATAATTGGACCGTGCCGCACCAAGAGCGATGCCTGGAAGAAGTGAATATAAGCGCCGCTGCTGCTAGCTTCTCAGCTGCTCAGATCACCCAGTCTGCAACCGACATTCGATCAACGCTATCAGGTTGTCGTGATTCGTATCAAGTGCTTACTTGGACTTTGTTCAAATGCTTCAAATGGCTCTGAGCACTATGGGACTTAACATCGGAGGTCATCAGTCCCCTAGACATAGAACTACTTAAACCTAACTAACCTAAGTACGTCCATGCCCGATGCAGGACTCGAACCTGCGACAGTAGCTGTAGCGCGGTTCTTGACTGGAGCGCCTAGAACCGCTCGGGCACAGCGGCCGGCACTTGGAATTTGCGTATAGCAAGAACTTTGTTTTCATGTCGTCTCTCGCTAGTGACATCTGCTGTAATGAAAGTTAAGTATTGTCAATTTGCTTTCTAGAAATAAAACTACTAATGTTATTTGTTTGAACTTTTGTATACCATTCCGAGAACACAACATCCTTTAGGCACCCTATAAGCAACGAGTGGGCAAGATACCACAAGACGGAAATCGATAACCGGTGTTTGTTTGGCTACACATGGCGAAAGTCAGTAACCTATTTCTGCCTGGTTACATTTGAAATAATTTGTGAGAAAAATTTGTAACGTTTTGTTAACTTACCATACACTACAGTTTTGCGCTATTAAGTCGTTATGTTTCAAATAAAACCCACCTTTTTCATCCATGCCTTCTGGCATGGATGAAAGAAGAATTGAAAAATATGTTCAGATAGTAAAATACTTAGGTACGTTAGGAGACATCCAAATATACGTGTTTTGGCTTAAAAGCTCTATGATTGAACACTGTTTCCAAGAAATGGGTACTGCTTCAGAGAGGGGGAAGAGGAGGTGGAATGGGAACGGTCTTCTCGGGCGCAAAGCCTGTAGAACTGATCCAAAGATATATATATATATATATATATACTGTGTGGCCCATTGATCGTGACCGGGCCAAATATCTCACGAAATAAGCGTCAAACGAAAAAACTACAAAGAACGAAACTTGTCTAACTTGAAGGGGGAAACCAGATGGCGCTATGGCTGGCCCGCTAAATGGCGCTGCCATAGGTCAAACGGATATCAATTGCGTTTTTCTAAATAGGAACCCCCATTTTTTATTACATATTGGTGTAGTACGTAAAGAAATGTGAATGTTTCAGTTGGACCACTTTTTTCGCTTTGTGGTAGTTGGCGCAGTAATAGTCACAAACATATGGCTCACAATTTAAGACGAACAGTTGGTAACATGTAGGTTTTTTAAATTAAGATACAGAAAGTAGGTACGTTTGAACACTTTATTTCGGTTGTTCCAGTGTGATACATGTACCTTTGTGAACTTATCATTTCTGAGAACGCATGCTGTTACAGCGTGATTACCTGTGAATATCACATTAATGCAATAAATGCTCAAAATGATGTCCGTCAACCTCAATGCATTTGACAATACGTGTAACGACATTCCTCTCAACAGTGAGCAGTTCGCCTTCCGCAATGTTCGCACATGCATTGAAAATGCGCTGACGCATGTTGTCAGGCGTTGTCAGTGGATCACGATAGGAATTATCCTTCAACTTTCCCCACAGAAACAAATCCGGGGACATTAGATCCGGTGAACTTGCGGGCCATGGTATGGTGCTTCAACGACCAATCCACCTGTCACGAAATATGCTATTCAATACCGCTTCAACCGCACGCCAGCTATGTGCCGGAACATCCATCATGTTGGAAGTACATCGCCATTCTGTCATGCAGTGAAACATCTTGTAGTAACTTCGGTAGAACATTACATAGGAAATCAGCATACATTGCACCATTTAGATTGCCATCGATAAAATGGGGTCCAATTATCCTTCCTCCCATAATGCCGCACCTCACATTAACCCGCCGAGGTCGCTGATGTTCCACTTGTCGCAGCCATCGTGGATTTTCCGTTGCACAATAGTGCATATTATGCTGGTTTACGTTACCGCTGTTGGTGACTGACATTTCGTCGCTAAATAGAACGCGTGCAAAAAATCTGTCATCGTCCCCTAATTTCTCTTGTGGCCAGTGGCAGAACTGTACACGACCTTCAAAGTCGTCGTCTTGCAATTCCTGGTGCAATCGACGTTGATGTAGCATTCTCAACAGCGACGTTTGAGATTCCCGATTCTCACGCAATTTGTCTGCTACTGATGAGCGGATTAGCCGCAACAGAAGCTAAAACACCTACTTGGGCATCATCATTTGGTTGTGGTTGACGTTTCACATGTGGTTGAACACTTTGTGTTTCCTTAAATAACGTAACTATCCGGCGTTGCGTCCGGACACTTGGATGATGTCGTCCAGGAAACCAAGCAGCATACATAGCACACGCCCGTTGGGCATTTTGATCACAATAGCCATAAATCAACACGATATCGACCTTTTCCGCAACTGGTAAACGGTCCATTTTAAAACGGCTTATGTATCACGAAGCAAATACCGTCCGCACTGGCGGAATGTTACGTGATACCCCGTACTTATACGTTTGTGACTACTACAGCGCCATCTGTCACAAAGCGAAAAAAGATTTTCATTTTTGCTAACATAGTTATCCCTGAACCCGTACACTAATTTGTGTTAGTGATATCTTTTCCTGTACAGGGAGTGTAGTGGAACCGACGTTGAGATCATTGTCTGATTATGTCACTGCCCATACTGCATGCATGCATGAGATGGTATCTTTTTACCTTGCAGGCCGTAAGTTCAATGCCAAATTCTCCAAACACTCACAGAGAGTCCTTGCGCAACTGTGGTAGGAAGATAGATCAGAACCAGTCTTGCACATGTTAGGTGTCTCTCCTAAGAGACTTCAGGCGCATTTTCTCTGGTATTTCAGCAGATATTTGCAATTTTGTTTTCGTATTGTGTATTGTATAATTGGAGTTAGCCCAAACAAATACTGCTCATCATCTCCTTCATGCTATGCCCACCGTCGACGTAAAGTGTCAGTTTGTTTCTGGTTACAATCGAAGCTGTTTTTGAAGCGGAATCTTAAGGGCCCATTCGATGCAGTGTTGCCAGCTTAGTCTAGTGAAATATTTGATTTATCGATACACACTAACAGGGACAGTAAAACTCAAAGAATAACCAGTACACCAGTAGCGACGGCGCTGCCCAGACCCTCACTGCTACTGCCATGCAGCAAAGCTACTGAGTAGCTGCTGGACTGCTGTTTATTCTTAATCTGCCAGGAAGTTTTAAATCGCCACATAGTCCGCTGAAGAGAGCAAATTCGTTGTGGAAACAATCACCCAGTCTCTGGCTAATCTTTCCTTCCAGGTGCCTCATGTATTCGACCTTTAATACGCATATCACCTGTCTGTCCATATTCACCTCCCCTACTGCTTATCTCCTCCATTCATCCGTCTGTTGCCGTCTCCAGCTCCTCCTACATGCACTCTATCCACCATTCCACCCCTCTTCTCTGTGAACCTCTTCTTCCTACCACTGTCAGTCTCCTACTCCACTTCCTCATCCTTCTCCTTCTCCTTCCTGTCTATGTACAGCACCCCCTCCCACTGTAGTTTACCCTCTTCTCCTCTCTCTTCTGTTTCCACTTGTCCACAAGCACTCCAGATCTTTCATTTGGCCCTTGCACTCTTCCTCCAGCCCTCACTCTACCTACCTCCACCACTCTCTGCATACCTCCTCCTCCTCCTATTTCTGAACATCTTCTCCTCCCTCTCTCTCTGTCCACCTCATTCTCCCCATCTCTCTGCGCTTCCTCTCTCTCCCTCAGTATCACCTTCACCACAGCCCTGTCCATCCCTTCCTTCCCACTCCCTCACCATTTATTACTGCCTTCATTCCTCTTGCTATGTTTTTCTACCCCCCTCCATTCTCCCTACCAACCTCCTCCTCCTTAGCTCTCCCTATGCATCTCATCTTGCCCATTCTCCCGATCCATCTCCTCCTGCCCCCTCTTCCTACCCATTTCCTATAAACTCTCTCTATCCATCTCTTTCTCCCCCTTCTCTCTGTCCATTCCTATCTGCCTTCCTCTGTCCGTCCACTCTCTCCATCCCTCTTTTGCTCTCTATAAATTTCTCTGTCATCTCTCTTTATCTATCCCCTCTTGCCTTCCATTTCTGACTCTCTCTACCTCAAACCTTTCCCAGCTGTATCCACTACACCTGTAGCTCTTGCAAAACAGGTTGATAAGGGAGGCCAATACTAGTACCACAACACACCTTTCATGCAGAGCAGCCTACCCATCAGGGTCTGGAAAACCGTTCATGTCATACCATTCCATTTAGTCTGCCCTCCAAAAGTAGATTGATAAGGCAGCGACTTGTTTTGCGTGGCAGCCTACATGTTGGGGGCTTGAAAATCGTTTTATATCCCTGGCATAGTGGATCGATTAATCAGGTTGATATTACTCCCACAGAGCTCGCTTGGTGTGCAGGGCAGCCTACGTGACAAGTGTGGTAGAAACCTCCTGATGGTTCTAATCCACACAGTGCTGATACTCAGGAAGCATGTACCAAATGCTTGTGCACTGTTTGTATGCCAAATTTGGGCGATCTTTCCAGGCACTTAAGAGATGTGCTGGACAAACATGCGTACATACTGCTCTACACAGACATACTAGCCTCCTCCTCATAATTTTCGACTCAGATATTGCTCACATCTCATCTCCTCTCTCCATCTTTCCCCCTCCCCTCCTCTCTCTCCATCTTACCTTTCTCTGTCCATTTGCTCATTTCCCTTTTGCGTCTATGCCCATCTCCTGCTGCTCCATATCTCCATGTTCATATCCTCCTGCCCAATTTCTCTGTCCATCTCTTCCTGCACCATCTCTCCCTATACCTTTTCTCCTGGCCCCCTCTCTCAGTCCACTTCCTCCTCCCCATCTCTTGCTAATCATCCTCCCCAGCAACCCTCAGGCCATGCAATCTATCCTGTACCCATATCTCTATCCAGCACTCCTCTTTTCATTTAAACCTTACCCTGAACCTTGCCATGCAGATGTGTGGCTCCGACACGGAAGGTCAATTAAGGTACTACCACAAAATACACTTGTCATGCAGGGGAGCTTGTACGACACATGCTGAAAAACTCATTGCTTCCCGTATTTCCTCTCATATTGGAGTTAGAATTGAATAAATCCCACAGTGCTGCTACTTGTGAAGTTTGCTGCTCGTGAGCCAAATTTGGTTGAAATCGATCCACGGGCTCAGGAGGAGATCTCTGACATACACATATACATTGTGCTTTACATACATTTCAAGAACTATTTTCTGGTAGATTTTCGACTGGTTATGTACGTATAAATACAGTTAAGGTGCAAGGGTAAGTACAGAAGTTTCACGAAGGTAACAGGATGTTGTAAGCTAGGCAGAATTAATAATTATATGTGCAACGATAGGGAGCTAGGATGCTAAGAGTGTAAGGTGCTGGACCAAATAAATTCGTACAGTATCAGTTGCATAATAGGGAGAACCGTTGGCCTAGGAATAGCCTGCATAGAATCTCAGTGAGTTCGAGCAAAGAACTCGCAGCTCTCTGTAAAAAAAAAGGTAAGTGAAGTATTCAGCATTTACCATGAACAGGTGTCAGGTAATGTACGCCCAGGCAAATGCCGAGAAAAATGACGAACAAAATGAAAAATAAAGACAAATGGGGCAGCGTCTTTGATTAATAATGAAAACGTGCTCAGTCTTGGGTTCGAACCTCGCCAGTGCTTAACTTTTGAATGAAAATCGTCAGCGTCGCTCACTGATGAACTCTGGCATCAGAAGTCACCCTACTTCTGTTAACGCCATTTTCAAAGAGGCCGGATGACCGGACGGAAATTCAGCCCACTCTCTTGCCAATGGGGTGGAAAGTGCTTCTAAAAGACGAAGAATCATCAATGATCAACGGAATGAGGATGCAGAAGGCAGCGGAAACGATTGCATTAAACATAAGTAATGTGTATCCACAGAATGCGTGGCGTGTAATTGAAAAAAATTTCTTGATGGTCTATGCATTGGTAAAAGATTCCGGACTAATCCCCCTTTCGGATCTCTGAGAGGGAGCTGCCAAGGCGGAGGAGATCATGAGAAAAAGATTGAATAATCAACGAAGGGGTAACAATCTACGAGTTGGGGCGTGGATTGTCAGAAATGTGAAGGTAGTAGGCATGCTAGAAAATCTGAAAATGGAATTACAGTGACTAGCAGTGGTCGGTTAAGTGAAATGGAAAGAATACAAGAATTTCTGATCAAGCGACTATACGATATCAACAGCTACAGAAAATGGTGAACGGAAGTAGGAATAGAAAGGTAGGGCAGAGCTTTAGTTGGTGTGAACAGTTCAGTGAGAGGATGTTCTCATCAGAATCGACAGCACACCATTATCAACAACAATAATTGAAATATACATGCCTACATCGTAAGCAGAGGATGAAGAGATAGGGAAAGTATGTGAGGATATTGAAGGGGGTAATCCAATACGTAAAGGGAGAGAAATATTAAAGTCAGTTGAGACTGGAAGCGATTTCAGGGAAGGTAGTGGAAGAAAGGGTTACGGAAGAGTATGGACTTGATAGTAGGAACGAGAGTGGAGAAAGACAATTGAGTTCTGCAATAAATATCAATTAATAATAGCGAAAACTCTATTCAAGAATCAAAAGAGGAGGAGGTATACTTTGGAAAGGCCGGGAGATACGGGAATATTTCAGTTAGATTACATCAGGTCAGGAAAACATTCCGAAATCAGATATTAGACTGTAAGACGGACCGAGACTCAGATTAAAATTTAGTAATGATGAAGAATAGGCTGAAGTTTAAGAGAAGAAGCAAGAAGAAGTGGGATATGGAAATACAAAGAAATGAAGAGACACGCTTGAAATTTTCTGAGGCTATAGAGACTGTGATAACGAATATCTGAGTGGGCAGTTCTGTTGAAGGGGAATAAACATGTCTAAAAAGGGCAATCACGGAAGTTATAAAAAACCGTATGTGCAAGGAAGACAACTATAAAAAAGGCAAGAGTAACAGAAATAATAGTTCAGCTAATAGACGAAAGAAGGAAGCACAAAAATGTTCAGGGAAATTCAAGAATACAGAAATACAAGTCACTTAGGAACAAAATAGATAGGAAATGTAGGGAAGCTAGGACAGAAAGCCTGCGTGAAAAATGTGAAGAAATCGATAAAGAAATGACTGTCGGAAGAACTCAGTCACTACATAGTAAAGTCAAAACAACCTACGCTGAAATTAAAAGCAAGGGCGGTATCAGTAAGACTGCAATGGGAATTACACTTTTAAATGCAGAGGAGAGAGTGGATAGGTGTTAATTCCGCTATTGAGTTTTTCTTTTATTTTTGTCATTGCTTCTTCGATGAATACATTGAAAAGTAGGGGTAAGAGACTGCATCCCTTTCTTAAAACGTTTGTCATCCGAGAACGTCGCTTTTTTGATTACATGATAGAAGAAGAAACAGAAATCGGCAGGGAAGAGATAGGGGGTCCAGTATTAGAATCAGAATTTAAAAGACCTTTGGAAGACTTAAAATCAAATAAGGCAGAAGGGGTAGATAAATTCAATCGGAATTTCTAAAATCATTGGCAAAAATGGCAACAAAACAATTATTCACGGTAGTGTGTAGAACGTTGAAAATGGCGACATATCACCAGACCTTCAGAGAAACGCCATCTACACAATTCCCAAGATAGCTAGAGTCGACAAGTGCAAAAATTATCGGGCAGTCAGCCTAACAGCTCATGCATCCAAGTTTCTGAGAAGAATTATAAACAGAAGAATGGAAAAGAAAAATGAGGATCTGTTAGATGATGAGCAGTTTGGTTTTAGGAAATGGAGATGCACCGGATAAATAGTCCTGACGTTCCAGTTAATAATGGAAGCAAGGGTGAAGAAAACTCGAGATATATTCCTTGGATTCGTCGAGCTGGAAGAAACGTTCAACGATGTAAAATAGTGCAAAATGTTCGATGTCCTGAAAAAAAGGGGTAAGCTGTAGGGAAAGTCGGGTAACACAATTTGTATGAGATCAATCAGGGAACTATAAGGGTGGAAGACCAAGAGCGACGTTCTCGGATGACAAACGTTTTAAGAAAGGGATGCAGTCTCTTACCCCTACTTTTCAATGTATTCATCGAAGAAGCAATGACAAAAATAAAAGAAAAACTCAATAGCGGAATTAAAATTAAAGGTGAAAGATTATCAGCAATAAGATCTGGTGATAACATTGCTACCCTCGGTGAAAGTGAAGAAGAATTACAGGATATGCTGAGGGAATGAACAATCTAATGAGTATAGAATATGGGTTGAGAGTAAATCGAAGAAAGATGAAAGTAATGAGAAGTACCAGAAATGAGGGCAGTGAGAAACTTAACATAAGGATGAAGTTAAGACATTGTTACCTAGGCAACAAAATAACCCGTGACGGACGGAACAAGGAGGACATCAAATGCAGACTAGAATTGGAAAAAAGCGCACTCATGGCAAAGTGATGTCTGCCAGTTTCAAACACAGGTGTTAATTTGTGGAAGAAATTTCTAAGAATGTACGTTTGGAGTACAGCATTGTAAGGTAGTGTGACACGAACTGTGGGAAAACCGGAGCAGAAGAGAATCGAAGCAGTTGAGATTTGGTGCTTATGATGAATCATGTTATTATTATTATTTTCTTCCTTCGTTATTTTCTTTTTGTACGGTAAAGTAACAATTTACTTTGAGGCAAAGATATGTTCTGCTACAAAAAAGAGAAAAGATATGCTCTTCAGCTGATTAATTCCAGTACCTTCTTCAGCCTTTCGTTTCTATAAGTGGTAGCGGGCGGACGTATGACTATCTCGTGCCAGTATTCTTTAAAAATGTGTATTCCAACGGTATATTAAAAAGTGTTAGGCTATAAATGTTATTAGGAAGACCAACTTTATTCATATATTTACATAGATGATACCCGTCTCTTCATCATTTCGTCCGCGCCGAGAATCCTGCATCAGGATGTTCGAAGCAGACAAGAGGAATTTGATCAAGCAGCGGAGAGGAGATACTCAATCTGCATAGTCACAATCAACACTACGCACAATGGAACTAATGTGAAGCAGTACGTAACTGAATATTGATCTTAAATATAGAGACACTGAAGGTCTGTTGATATTAATACCAGTTAAAGCTCATCCAGGATATGGGTACAGATTTATAAATTATCTTCCAATTTATTTCAGTTATACCTTCCAATCATTTTTTTATTTATTCAGGCATCAATTACTAATCAGTTTCTATTATTTTGTTCCCTCTCCCCCCCCCCCCCCCTCCCTCATATATCACTATTCAAGCTATAGAGGAATGTCGAAAATTAGCTGGATTGATAAGATAAGGAATGAGGAGATTCTCCGGAGAATCGGCGTGAAAAGGAATATATGGGAAACACTGACAAGAAGAAAGAACAGAGTGGTAGGATATCTGTTGAGACACCACGGAATAGCTTTCGTGGTACTAGAGGGGGTTGTCGAGGGTAAAAAGTGTAGAGGAAGACAGAGATCAGGATACGTCAAGTAGATAAGCAGATAAGAGAGGACACAGATTGCAGTTGCTAGTGTGATATGAATATGTTGGTACCGGACAGGAATTTGTGGCTGGCCGAATCAAACTAGTAAGAAGACGGGTGACTTAAAAAAAAAATGGACATGAGGTTGTGGCTCTCTTAACGTTCTAGGTGCACACCTTAGAAAAACAATTGATATCCTATTAACTTTTCGACTGTGCAACACCCATATATATGAGAGCACAAGCAACAATATAAGAAAAACAAATGCAGCTATTAGCAGCCTTAAAAGGCAATAAAATAAAGAAACAAAGTAATTAACTAAGTGCATTCTAGACCACCAATGCGTTTAAATATAATTTTGAAACAGTGACAATTAGTAACTTACCTTAGTCGGCAAACTAAGATAATGGAAAAAAACATAGCATTTAGCAGTTAGCCGTGACAGTTATCAGATTAAATTACCAAACCAGAGAACATCTGGATTTATCTGTCCGCTTCAGGTGCCCAACTACGCTTCAAATGAGTTACTAAAGCTCAGAAAACAGCTATCTAACAGAAACCTTTAGGAAACAAGACCATGCTCAGGGCTGTCTTTTAAGATTTTAAATTACTTACAACGTCAAGGCCCCTTAACTGTAAGAGGCTGCCTGAAAAGTATCAAAACAACTTAAATTGGAAGAAACACGTAGAAAATGTTGTGAGGAAGGCTAACGAAGGCCTGCGTTTTATTGGCAGGACACTTAGAAAATGTAACAGATGTACTAAGGAGACTGCTTACAGTACGCTTGTCCGTCCTCTTTTAGAATACTGCGGCGCGTTGTGGGATCCTTACCAGATAGGACTGACGGAGTACATCTAAATAGCTCAAAGAAGGGTAGCACGTTTTGTATTAGCGTGAAATATGCGAGAGAGTGTCACAGAAATGATACAGGATTTGGGATGGAGCCCGCCGAAGTGGCCGTGCGGTTAAAGGCGCTGCAGTCTGGAACCGCCAGACCGCTACGGTCGCAGGTTCGAATCCTGCCTCGGGCATGGATGTTTGTGATGTCCTTAGGTTAGTTAGGTTTAACTAGTTCTAAGTTCTAGGGGACTAATGACCTCAGCAGTTGAGTCCCATAGTGCTCAGAGCCATTTGAACCATTTGGGATGGACATCACTAAAAGAAAGGCGTTTCTCCTTGCGACGGAATCTTCTCACGAAATTCCAATCACCAACTTTCTCCTCCGAATGCGAAAACATTTTGTTGACACCGACTTACATAGGGAGGAACGGTCACCAAGATAAAATAAGGGAAATCAGAGCTCGTACGAAAAGATGTAGGTGTTCATTCTTTCCACGCGCTATACGAGATTGGAATAAAAGATAATTGTGAAGGTGGTTCGATGAACCCTCTGCCTGGCACTTAAATGTGATTTGCAGAGTAGCCATGTAGATGTAGAAAAAGTCTTTAAGCTTTTCATATACTTCGATAACCACACAGAATTAGACCTGAATTTACGATACACAAGGCAAGTCAAATAATTATATTTCAGACAGTAGACCTAAACACAGAATAATAAAATCAGAGCATACACCAGAGAGGCATCACCGAACTTCAGCAGTCTGAGAAGCCACAAGAATCAAAAAATAAATGCCCGTTAACGCGAAAGTGGCACAAAACAAGTGGGAATCCAAGTAGTAATAAACGTGGGCAGTACTTCTGACATATGCCACCGGTCAGTTTTGTATACAATGCAAAATCAAATACGGACAATATCTGATCGTCAGCCTTCTAGAAGTATACTGACAAAGCAGTCCACCGCCAAATGTGAGGCACGGCTTTATTATAGTTTAACATGAAGAGCCGGCCACGGTGGCCATGCGGTTCTAGGCGCTCCATTCCGGAGCCGCGCTGCTGCTACGGTCGCAGGTTCGAATCCTGCCTCGGGCATGGGTGTGTGTGATGTCCTTAGGTTAGTTAGGTTTAAGTAGTTCTAAGTTCTAGGGGACTAATGACCACAGCAGTTTAGTCCCATACTGCTCAGAGCCATTTAAACCATTTTTAACATGAAGTAACACACCTACTTAGTACAAGAACAGAGGACAACCAGTGCGCCTACACGGTTCCGTGGCGCACAGTATTACAATGCAATGTGTCCCGATAATCAGGCTGGTGGAACCTCACGGCAGAACACAGGGATTTTCCAAAATTCAGCTGTCCGCCAACCGATGACTGTGAACCAGGTGCTCGCTATAGTTTCCACGTTGCTCCTGGGTGAAATTCTTCACAACTCCCTATCCACCAGACAAGGCAGTCTATTCATGAACTTGGACTCCAACCCGCGACTTGCTGCCAGCTCTATACTCCAAGAGGAACCAACTGCCGACGCCAGTACCTCGCCGTTACGCGGAGCCGTCAGCAGAACGTCACCCAGATGTCGCACTACTGCTTTGGATGCTTACGCAACCACTATGGCGTTGCTGTGTTGCACAAAGGGATTGCTTCATATCCCGAATGCCGGAGGGGTTTAAACTCTCAGAGTTGTGCCTACAGCCTGTGGTATATGGGTTGTCCTGACATTCCAGCTGTCGTAGGTGGTGGTTGCAGCTTGTCCTGTTGTCTACTAGTACCGGCAGCTCAGTCGCTCAGTAGACGTGGCCAAAAAGTGTTGTGCAACAGCTGTATACGTGTGCCAAGTGCAGGCATGAGCGAGTTTGTGAGCTGTACTGTCTTCCTGTAGAAGAGACGCGAAGTCTGGCGGCACTTCTCGCGAAGGGTGGGTCCCTCAGTGGCCTTGACCAGGTCATCGTTTGGGAAGCGCTCCATGTCGTAGCACATACACGTGCCTTCATCCTCACGAAGCACTACGTCGTTGTCCCTAACTTGACGCCGGAGTCGCAGTTACAGGGCAACGAGCCAAAGACGTTACTCTAGAGCGACAGTTATGGGTAAAGGCTAGCACGGCGCCGGCCGAGCGGTTCTAGGCGCTACAGTCTGGAACTGCGCGACCACTACGGTCGCAGGTTCGAATCCTGCCTCGGCCATGGGTGTGCGTCATGCCCTTAGGTTAGTTAGGTTTAAGTAATTCTAAGTTCTAGGGGAGTGATGACCTCAGAAATTAAGTCCCATAGTGCTCAGAGCCATTTGATCCATCTAGCGCGGCTTAATGTCATTCATTGAGCATCCATTGATTAAGAAATAAAATTGATGAAAACACAAAACATTGGAATCAGCATAGCAGCCGGATGATTAGCAAGCTATTAACTCTCAAAACCGTGAGATACAAACTCCAAAGTAAAGATCTCAGAAAAGAACGAGGAAAATATGGGTTTTGTAACAGGCAAAAGCTTAATGCTTGAACTGTAGAATCAGAAAAAGAAGCAGTTACTGGGTCAGTGCAATCAGTGTACAAAGGAGATGGCTTAGAAAACTGTCATGCTGCGAATCCTAGAACATAGCTCAAGGTTGTGGAACACATATCGACAATGACTACCAGAGGATTTTAAACTGAACAATGGTCACAGGTTTGTTTGATATATGGGAGTGTATCTCGTACGTGCTGAATAACTTGAAGTGGCAAAGGCGAACTACCTCACGAAAGCCTAATTACAGAGTCTCGAGAAATGGTACCGAGGTATCCAGAAATTTCGTAAAATGAAGAAACCGCGCAATAGTTGCTTAATACAAAACCCTCCATTTTGTACATGACTGGATTCGGAACACTTAAAGTTCCATCACCTGATTTAAACTGTAATAGTGAAAATATTGTGCTACTCGACACTGGGAGGGGATTCTCAGGTCTGAAAAGTCTGATAAGGAACTTACGGCTAGAATAAATGGATTAAACTAAATTAAAAGAGAGAACTGGACGTGTGCGGCTTCAGTATTCACGACTAGTTTTTACTACTACATTGTTTTCCTGTTTGTGTTACCGGTCGCACAGCACGGGCGAACGGTTTTTGCGGAATTATGTATATACACTACTGGCCATTAAAATTGCTACACCAAGAAGAAATGCAGATGATAAACGGGTATTCATTGGACAAATATATTATACTAGAACTGACATGTGATTACATTTTCACGCAATTTGGGTCCATAGATCCTGTGAAAACAGACCCAGAACAACCACCTCTGGCCGTAATAACGGCCTTGATACGCCTGGGCATTGAGTCAAACAGAGCTTGGATGGTGTGTACAGGTACAGATGCCCATGCAGCATCAACACGATACCACAGTTCATCAAGAGTAGTGACTGGCGTATTGTGACGAGCCAGTTGCTCGGCAACCATTGACCAGACGTTTCCAATTGATGAGAGATCTGGAGAATGTGCTGGCCAGGACAGCAGTCGAACATTTTCTGTATCCAGAAAGGCCCGTACAGGACCTGCAACATGCGGTCGTGCATTATCCTGCTGAAATTAGCAGGGATCGAATAAAGGGTAGAGCCACGGGTCGTAACACACCTGAAACGTAACGTGCACTGTTCAAAGTGCCGTCAATGCGAACAAGAGGTGACCGAGACGTGTAACCAATGGCACCCCATACCATATCGTCGGGTGATACGCCAGTATGGCAATGACGAATACTCGCTTCCAATGTGCGGTCACCACGATGTCGCCAAACACGGATGCGATCATCATGATGCTGTAAACAGAACGTTTTGCCATTCGTACACCCAGGTTCGTCGTTGAGTACACCATCGCAGGCGCTCCTGCCTGAGATGCATCGTCAAGAGTAACCGCAGCCGTGGTCTCCGAGCTGATAGTCCATGCTGCTGCAAACGTTGTTGAACTGTTCGTGCAGATCGTTGTTGTCTTTCAAACGTCCCCATCTGTTGACTCAGGGATCGAGACGTGGCTGCACGATCCGTTACAGCCATGGGGATAAGATGCCTGTCATCTCGACTGCTAGTGATACGAGGCCGTTGGGATCCAGCACGGAGTTCCGTATTACCCTCCTGAACCCACCGATTCCATATTCTGCTAACAGTAATTGGATCTCGACCAACGCGAGCAGTAATGTCGAGATACGGTAAACCGCAATCGCGATAAGCTACAATCACACCTTCATCAAAGTCGGAAACGTGATGGTACGCATTTCTCCTCCTTACACGAGGCATCACAACAATGTTTCACCAGGCAACGCCGGTCAACTGTTGTTTGTGTATGAGAAATCTGTTGGAAACTTTCCTCATGTCAGCACGTTGTAGGTGTCGCCACCGGCGCCAACCTTGTGTGAATGCTCTGAAAAGCTAATCATTTGCATACCACAGCATCTTCTTCCTGTCGGTTAAATTTCGCGTCTGTAGTACGTCAGTAGTTAATTCGACGTAATATGTGATTTCTTTCCTATATCCCCCCCCTTTTTACTGCATTTTACATATTTCTAGACTCGGGTGACCTTTGGTGTCCGGTCTTGATTGCCTTTGATTGCATTTGGTTCCATGAAAACATTGGGGTGAGTATGACTTCAGATTGAGATTTTCACTCTGCAGCGGAGTGTGCGCTGATATGATACTTCCTGACAGATTAAAACTGTGTGCCGGACCGAGACTCGAACTCGAGACCTTTGCCTTTCGCGGGCAAGTGCTCTACCAACTGAGCTACCCAAGCACGACTCACGCCCCGTCCTCACAGCTTTACTTCTGCCAGTAGCTCGTCTACTACCTTCCAAACTTAACAGAAGCGCTCCTGATAACCTGGCAGAACTAGCACTCCTGAAAGAAAGGATATTGCGTAGACATGGCTTAGCCACAGCCTTGGGGATGTTTCCAGAATGAGATTTTCACGCTGCAGCGGAGTGTGCGCTGATATGAAGCTTCCTGGCAGATTAAAACTGTTTGTCTCGCAGGAGAGCTTCTGTAAAGTTTGCAAGGAAGGAGACGACGTACTGGCAGAATTAAAGCTGTGAGGGAGGGGCGTGAGTCGTGCTTGGGTAGCTCAGTTGGTAGAGCACTTGCCCACGAAAGGCAAAAGTCCCGAGTTCGAGTCTCGGTCCGGCACACAGTTTTAATCTGCCAGGAAGTTTCATGACCTCAGATGATTAACTTATTTTATTTGTAAGTACCGTCCTCTTCTCTCTGTTTACACTGAAGCGCCAAAGAATCTGGTATAGGCTTACTGATTCAAATACAGAAATACGTAAACAGGCAGAATACAGCACCGCGGTCGTCAACGCCCAAGTGCCTGTCGCGGTTGTTAGAACGGTTAGTGCTGCTGCAATGCCAGGTTATCAAGATTTCAGTGCGTTTGAACGTGGTGTTGTAGTCGGCGCACGAGCGATGGGACACAGCATCTCCGAGGTAGCGATGAAGCGGGGATTTTCCCGCACGGCCATTTCACGTGTGTACTGTGAACATCTGGAATCCGTCAAAACATCAAATCTCCGACATCGCTACGCCCGGAAAAAGATCCTACAAAAACGGGATCAATGGCGACTGAAGAGCGTCACAGAAGAGCAACCTTTCCACAAATTGCTGCAGATTTCAGTGCTGGGCCATCGACTTGAGTCAGCATCCGAACTATTCAACGAAACATCATCGATATGAACGTTCGGAAACCGAAGGCCCACTCGTGTACTCTTGATGACTGCACAATACAAATCCTTACGCCTCGCCTGTGCCCACAAATTCCGACATTGGACTGTTGATGACTGGAAACTGTTGCCTGGTCAGACGAGCCTCGTTTCAAATCGTATAGAGAGGATGGACGTGTACCGGTATGGAGACAACCTCATGAATCCCTGGACCCTGTATGTCAGCAGGGTACCGTTCAAGCTGGTGGAAGCTCTGCAATGCTCTGGGGCGTGTGCAGTTGGAGTGATATGGGACCCCTGATGCCTCTAGATACGACTCTGACTGGTGACACGTACCTAAGCTTCCTGTCTGATCACCTGCATCTATTCATGTCCATTGTGCATTGCTATAGACTTGGGCAATTCCAGCAGGACAATGCGACACCCCACACGTCCAGAATTGCTACGGGGGGGCTCAGGAAATATTTGTGCTGGCCACCAAAACTCCCCAGATATGAACATCATTGAGTATATCTGGGATACGTTGCAACATGCTGTTCAGAAGGAGCCCCATAGAACTCTTATGAATTTATGGACAGCTGTGCAGCATTCACAGTGTCAATTCCCTCCAGCACTACTTCAAAGATTAGTCGAGTCCATGCCACGTCGTGTTACGGCACTTCTGAGTGTTCCCCGGAGCCTTACACGATATTGGGCAGATGTACCAGTTTCTTTGGCTCTTCACTGTATTTTAATTAATTTTAGAAATTTTAGTCGCATACTTCCTTATCTGACATTTTAGACTTGAGGATTCGCTCCCGTTGTCGGATAAAACCTTATTTTCAGTATTACAGTTTACACCAAGTAACGGAACTTTAACTATTACAAAAACGGTCGAGTGCATAATAAACGGTTGTGGATTAAGAGACTGTTTTGCGGTTTCTTCATTTTACAAAATGGAGTTATATCTTTGAGGCTGCCTCATAAGAAGGGCTGTTTGTGAAACTAGGAACATAAAAAAATGCCGCAATTATTAAATAGTATAACCTCCCACATATGAGTTCTGTTGCGACGACGAAGAGAAGACCAGACTAATAAACGAGCGTTCAGGGACATGTAAGGGTCATTCATTTCGCACTCCCAAGGTGAATGGAACGGGAAGAAAGCGTAATACGTGGTAAAGTGAGACTGACGCTCTGCCATGCAGTTCACAGTGATTTGCAGAACGAGGATGCAGACGTTATTTGTTCGGAGGAAGACATGGATGCTCCACTGTCACATGAAATTATCTAGCTCATCAAAACAACCGTAGATTTACTAGAGCCATAGCCTTTTTTCCACGTAGCAGTAAGCTGTTAACTGCTCTTCTCCGATACTTGTGAAATACTACGTAGTTGGATGAAGTGATAATACAGCTACGTCTAAGATTGGAGTCTTCTTGGAAAGAATCACAACATATTGTGACTGTTACTTTGGAAAACCAATGTAACAGATCTGACTGCGATAGTATGAGCTTATTTCTAGGGTAGAAAATGAATTTTCGCTCTGCAGCGGAGTATGCGCTTATTTCTATCTTCGCCGGCCGGTGTGGCCGTGCTGTTCTAGGCGCTTCAGTCTGGAACCGCGTGACCGCTACGGTCGCAGGTTCGAATCCTGCCTCGGGCATGGATGTGTGTGACGTCCTTAGGTTCGTTAGGTTTAAGTAGTTCTAAGTTCTAGGGGACTGATGACCACAGATGTTAAGTCCCATTGTGCCCAGAGCCATTTGAGCCATTTCTATCTTCCTAGCACATTAATGATGTGCGCCGGTCCACTGCAGAAAGGAAACTGATTCTGGAAACATTTTCGTAGTTGTGGCCATGTCATGTGTCCTTAGTATCCTTTCTTCCAGAAGTTCTGCTGTTTCAGTGAAGTAGACAGGAGAACTTCTGTTAACTTTGGAAGGTAGGAGAGGAAGTAATGGCGGAAGCAAAGCTGTGAGGACGGGTTGTGACTTGCTCTTGGATCGCTTATGTTCTACAGACTCCTTATACAGATCTAGTAGACTTCAAGGGAACATCTTGAATATCATCTCTGGTATCTAATGGAGCGCCTGCTTTCATAATCTCGTACGCATTATAATGTCCATACCATAACCACGACCAAACCCCTTGCATCTCCATCCCTTTCGCTATACCCAATTGTGGTATCAATAGCTACGATGCCACGGCGTAGGTGCAAGTTCATAGGATGGCACTACGACACCGACACCGACAACAGCACCCTCTAGCAGGCGCTTTAAGCTCTACGAGCGCCTCTGCAGATTCTACCCATTTGATCAAGAGCAGACGGCCGGGACACTTCGCTTCAGTTTCGCATCATATAGAGACTTTGCACTACTTACGACGGATCTAAGGCTTCGCACCTACGTGCTCATCTGTACAAAGTTATGTATGCCTCTGTATATATTGATGCACCAGTAAACCACTTTTACCTACTTGCAGTACCGACGTGTTTTATCTCATCTGCTCCTGCACGCTTCCTTAATTCGGCCAACCTTCCAGTTTTCAGGAGCAGACCCACGCGCCGCTTTCCCGGCGGGATACAAAATCAATCCCCCACCTCCCTTACGACAAACTACAAAAGAAGATTAATGACTTTAGCGTTCTGCGCTATGATGAGTCCCGTTTCAAAATGCTTTTGATACGTGGAGTGCAACGCATATTCGAGAATTCAACTTACTAAGATATGTGATATTTTGTTCCATGTTACGAGAAAATTCCTTTAATTTCAACAACCTCGCATGACGTCGACAACAACTCCCGTCGACAGAGGTGGAAACCTATCCGTACGGATGTACTGTTTTTCAATAACCTATGTGGAATAACAATGAAGAGTCTAGAGCGGCAGAAGAAATGATGCTGATGTAGGAGATTTTGGTGAGCGAAGAATGGGCTGTAGGAGGAGGCTGGAAGCCCCCCCCCCCCAATCCGTTTTCAAAAGAAAAAAAGGAGAATGCTCGGCTGGTAGAGCATAGAGCAACCGCCTGCGATGCAGAGGTCCCAAATTCGATTCCCGATCCGGCGAACAAGTTGAACATACCAGGGACTTTGTTTCTAAATTATGTGAAACGCCTTTTTCAGTTTCTTATAGAGGTGCTGTGAACTGACTGTTAATGTGCTTTTATCCGTTTATTTATGGTGTACTCTTTAAAGACTCTTTAAAGCACGCATCTAGAGAGACCTTGAGAAAACAACTGACATATATAACTAATTATTGTTTGGTTTTTGTCTGTTACATGACATTCCACAACCTGTGTGAGTCTTTGAAGTTAATAATGGACTACTTTCTCAAGCAATATCACAGGACTGTCGCAATTCTCTCCAGTGATGAACCGGTAGGCCAGAAGACATTACGATGTTATAGGAAGACTTCCGATATTCCACCCATACGTTGCAGTACACCAAATTTTGCATCTCTTGCTAGAAATTGAATATTTAAAACGAGAGAAGTGTCATTAAAGTTGTTGTTCCTCTTTTGTCTTTTTCTCTCCTGGTAAACTCAGTCGGCTCTTTTGAACTCTATGTAAAAAAGTTAATGACAAAATTTCTGTAAAGAAAAGAGAAATGGAGCTTATGCAAATATTCACTAATATTATTCTCTGTTTGACTTAATTTCGTTACTTACAACACCTAAATTATTCTAATAATTTAGTTTGATTTTCACATTTTGTGAAAAATGACGGAAAAAGGTAAAATTATTGTTATGAGATTTCAGTAGTATATACAGACGTAAAATAGTATAGTTCCGTTGAATTACACAAACATTTTTGTTACTATCCGATATGTGGCAACGCGGGGGTCTGACGGCGTGACTGACTTGAAAGTGCTTGGAACAGAAACACTAGGCATCGCTGGGGCTCTCTAGCTGTAATTTCCAACTTTTCCAAGACACTCTGAAGACTGACTTTAGAAGTGATTACTAGAAGTATTTAAGAACGTATAGTGTGCTGTCACTCTATAATGACTAAGATTTTGATTTGTGTTTCATACTTCCTGTAAATAAATTAACACTTTGATCTCTCCTGAAACCATAAACAGACGAAAAAAATATTTAAATCCACTGCCAATTGAAGGTATTATGATGACCAGCGCCGCAGATAGAACACTTCAAACGTTATTCTCCTTACATAATGATAGTAAAAAGTTATTTTCTACAGCTAATGACGATTTACACTACAAAGAAATAAAACTATTTTGTTACTGAAGTAAACAACGTTTTTATTGTATCACACAAAAGTAATGAGACATGAGACAAAACATTCCAAGCAATATCAGTAGATGAACTTTCAGAAAATATAGGAAAGAAGGAAAACCCACAGGAAAAGGTTGCCTGAAACAAATATACCTGTAGATAGAGAAGAAAGTTGCTATGGGTATATCTCTCAGAGATGGTGGTATTTGGTTTACAAATAACTGGATAGTTCGTTTAAAATTTATTTTTTATATTTTCGTCTAAATTGCAGTTCTCTGCTGTATGTAACATGTTGATTCTCCTGTAGTTGGTAACAAAGTTTTATCTATCATTACCTGTCCGTTGCACAGCTACATGTTACAGATCGACCTATGAGCGATACAGATAATTAGAGAGATTGATGCGCTAGTGGTATGTACAACGGTGCAACATAGACAGAAACAGTAATAAACTGCTTCAAGGTAACACTATTGTGAAAAAGGACAAAATCACTCGCCGCTGACGATGTCTATAAAATAATTTTTTTCCTTAGGCAAAAGACAGCCTTTGTTAAATAAAGGAAAACAGTATACTAAAACACAGAGATGTTTGTCACGGCAGTAAGTGTCTAAATTTCCACTCCCTCCTCTCTCTCGTAGTATATCACACCTCCCCTGGCTGTGGCGTAAACCTTTCCGTTTAGTTTCGTGGTTTTATGTGACGTTTTGGTCTTATTTTTCCATTACGTACCTTTTATCGTCTATTAGGCGCTCATGTGTACAGTTTGATCTTTGCTGAAGTCTCATATTCAACTGTCTTGAAATAAATGGAAAAGGAGAGAGAGAGGCAGACGTAATTTACCTTCTTCTGGTTTATGGTGCAGTTGAAAGTTGCCTGTTAAATAGCCACATTCAATTTTCAGCTATATTGTTACTTTATGTTACAAACCAGTTATTGCTGCAGTAATGATGCAAAGATGATATTTTGCATCAAGAATCGACTGCAAACAATTTGGTTAGTTTGTGTAGTCTTTGAAGCTCTCGTGCTGTCTTCTGTTCGATTCCGGTTCACCAGGCCAATCGAAGCGATACCCGCCAAGCAAGGAACTCTGGGTTAAATTTTCAACGAAAAGGAAGCCTGTCGTATGTTTCTCGCTGTTCAGATGACATGTGTTGAACTCAATGGAGCACATCGGTGTTTCAGCTGTTTGGTAAGGTCCTTATGTTACTGTGGTTACCTTCAAGTATTGCCATTCTGTAAAGCGAGTTAGTAAGCACTTGCAAGGATTTTACATTTCATGGTCAAATTTCCGATGATTTTTAGTACGTGTTGAAGTTGATATGAACACCTTGCGTGAAATTATGCTTGGTCTGCCATTGCTAGTACCTTATCTTAGGATGTCAGTAGTCACGAGTATTGCTACAGAATCTGAATTTATTTATTCAGTCCTTAGAATAGCCGGGTTAATTCAATCACTCTTCCACTTTGTTTACCTTATTGTATCAGATTTCGTGTAACATTTCATATACCATTCCCTCTTTTAAGTACACTCCTGGAAATGGAAAAAAGAACACATTGACACCGGTGTGTCAGACCCACCATACTTGCTCCGGACACTGCGAGAGGGCTGTACAAGCAATGATCACACGCACGGCACAGCGGACACACCAGGAACCGCGGTGTTGGCCGTCGAATGGCGCCAGCTGCGCAGCATTTGTGCACCGCCGCCGTCAGTGTCAGCCAGTTTGCCGTGGCATACGGAGCTCCATCGCAGTCTTTAACACTGGTAGCATGCCGCGACAGCGTGGACGTGAACCGTATGTGCAGTTGACGGACTTTGAGCGAGGGCGTATAGTGGGCATGTGGGAGGCCGGGTGGACGTACCGCCGAATTGCTCAACAGGTGGGGCGTGAGGTCTCCACAGTACATCGATGTTGTCGCCAGTGGTCGGCGGAAGGTGCACGTGCCCGTCGACCTGGGACCGGACCGCAGCGACGCACGGATGCACGCCAAGACCGTAGGATCCTACGCAGTGCCGTAGGGGACCGCACCGCCACTTCCCAGCAAATTAGGGACACTGTTGCTCCTGGGGTATCGGCGAGGACCATTCGCAACCGTCTCCATGAAGCTGGGCTACGGTCCCGCACACCGTTAGGCCGTCTTCCGCTCACGCCCCAACATCGTGCAGCCCGCCTCCAGTGGTGTCGCGACAGGCGTGAATGGAGGGACGAATGGAGACGTGTCGTCTTCAGCGATGAGAGTCGCTTCTGCCTTGGTGCCAATGATGGTCGTATGCGTGTTTGGCGCCGTGCAGGTGAGCGCCACAATCAGGACTGCATACGACCGAGGCACACAGGGCCAACACCCGGCATCATGGTGTGGGGAGCGATCTCCTACACTGGCCGTACACCACTGAATAGTGCACGGTACATCCAAACCGTCATCGAACCCATCGTTCTACCATTCCTAGACCGGCAAGGGAACTTGCTGTTCCAACAGGACAATGCACGTCCGCATGTATCCCGTGCCACCCAACGTGCTCTAGAAGGTGTAAGTCAACTACCCTGGCCAGCAAGATCTCCGGATCTGTCCCCCATTGAGCATGTTTGGGACTGGATGAAGCGTCGTCTCACGCGGTCTGCACGTCCAGCACGAACGCTGGTCCAACTGAGGCGCCAGGTGGAAATGGCATGGCAAGCCGTTCCACAGGACTATATCCAGCATCTCTACGATCGTCTCCATGGGAGAATAGCAGACTGCATTGCTGCGAAAGGTGGATATACACTGTACTAGTGCCGACATTGTGCATGCTCTGTTGCCTGTGTCTATGTGCCTGTGGTTGTGTCAGTGTGATCATGTGATGTATCTGACCCCAGGATTGTGTCAATAAAGTTTCCCCTTCCTGGGACAATGAATTCACGGTGTTCTTATTTCAATTTCCAGGAGTGTATTACATACTCCAGTTCTACTGCATACATTTGACAGCATGTACTGTACGTCCGGTCGCTGCTGAGAGTTGTGAAGACGATATACATAATTCTGCAAAAGTTCATATTTTCGTTGTTTCATATTTGACTCTTATAATCACCAAACGTGGTTTAAATTTCCCAAATAACGGCTACTGACCACACGTCAATGTGCTAAAACACATTTCACTGATGCTGAAATGTTCGACATGATTTTTAGATTCAGTAATGTTCTGTTCGTCCGCAGCTCGTGCTCTTGCGGTAGCGTTCTCGCTTCCGGCGCACGGGGTCCCGGATTCGATTCCCCGCGGGGTCAGGGGTTTTTCCTGCCTCGTGATGACTGGGTGTTGTTGTGTCGTCTTCATCATTGTCATCATTCATCCCCATTACGGTCGAAGGAAGGCAATGGCAAACCACCTCCACTAGGACCTTGCCTAGTACAGCGGTGCGGGTCTCCCGCATCGTCCCCTACGCTCCGCGGAGTATGGGACCTCATCCTCCTCCTCAATGTTCAGTTCATTGATATTGTGTCCACGATTTTTTTCAGTTGGTGATTAAAGTGTGTTCTACTACATTAATTTTCGTTGGTTGCATAACCATCATTAATTAAACACATAGAGCATAACCTTATCTATGATCGGGCATAGATTCTTCAAATCAGGGTATGTTGAGTTTTACTTACAGTAGTAAATCAAATTTCAAAACTATCAAATCACTTACAAGGTGAAGGGACACAAAAAGAGACATTTTCACAATTTTGTAAATGTTCTGATAAGAAAATGGTTGTGTTATGTAACATTGGTATGGACTAGATTAATTATAAACCTGCTAAATTATTTTAGATTTATGTTGGTAGACGGAAGCTGAATGGGAGCACATCTAACAATGCAAAGAAAAGATTTTTTTCACCTGTCACACTGAAGATCATATCGGATTGTATCTCTGTTTTTGCTGCACAAGGACAATTAGTAACACAGTTTGTTAACATAAAGACATCAGTTTTACAACGGAAACGAGAATAATGTTGACAGTTCTACAGTTCGCCACCGTTAACGCTTGAGACCTGATGATGTGAATAGTGTTACCCATGTGTGGAAATAGTGTTTTAGGTGCACAACGCAACTCATTTTTCATTTTTTACAGCAATACGTATATTTAACACACAAATACTCTATAGTATCGTGAATCTCTCTTGCAGTGAAAAATATCAATATGTATTTATCGCTAATACATCTATATTCAACTTCTTAACAAACCGAGAAAATTTTAAACTTACAACACAAAGACAAAATAAAAATGGAAGCAAAACTGGACAGTGGAAGAAATCAAGGCCGTGTACCAGTTAAGATAACTCCGGTAAAAGGAAAGAGAATATAGCAATAACATCAGATAAGCAAACAGATCACGCGTATGTCCTGACATGTTGGCGTTGTACGATATTCGTAAGGAACGTGCAAATAACGTTTCTTAGTGGATATCGTTACTTTTTATTAAAATGTTGTATTAGTTTGCACAAAAAATACAATACTCTACACAACTGACAAATCTGATAATCGAATTTACATGCCAAGAACATTTTAAAGATAGCTCAAAGTAATCACCGTTTCTACACATTGCCAAAAGGAATTTTGTGTGTGATTTCAGTTCGACGAACACACAGTTAGTAGATGTTCACATATTTAAGCCACAGAAGTAGCGAAGAGAGACGGATCAGTAGTTATAACGTTGAGCTCGTGTTGAGAAACAGTGAAATTCAAGTCTTGGCTGCAGACGTACTGATTAAGGTGTTTTTCGACTTATGTAAATCTCTCTAGGCGAACAGTTCCTTTTATAAGCTTTCGACCAACTTTTTTTCTAATTCCTTCTTCGAGGGGATAGCGTTTAGGTTTTGTTGACACAGCCGTATGCATCGAAACGAACACAACATTACCAACGGAGGAAGGAAACGTGCTACTTTCTTCTTATTCTACTTCCTGCTTTTTTAATACGGCAAATGTACTGTATATTTTTTTAATGTGGATGATTATTTACATTTATTCTTATTGTAACACCCGTTATTTAAACTGCCTACGGTTTGTGAACAGTTGTTAATACATAATTAGTGAATACACTAATCAGATTGAGAAGGATGTAGTTTGAAGTACTTACTCTGAGATGAGGAGGCTTGCGCAGGATAGAGTAGCACAGTGCCCTGTTTCAAACCAATCTCTGGGCTGAAGAACACAACAACAATTAATTTGTACATGTTATATGTCGTTATGTTCAGGGAATTGGTTTTATATCGACATGTAAGTGATCCAGGAAAACAAATAAAATTCTGATACTTGGGAACAAAGGCACAGTTGATTGGGGATACTATAACATGTTGCGACGAGTGTATACAGCGAGCTAACAAAAGGAAGAGTCACGGAGAGCGATCATAGAAAGTAAACTCGTAATACGTTACCTCGCTCCTTGGTAGCCTCTACTCCACATTTTTGTAGTGTTCTGTTTGTTGGAAAAGGGAGTTTTATTATTGAACCATGAATCTGGAGTCAGCTAGACCTGTGTGGTGGAACTAAAGGACTGCGATACCAACACCGGCTGACAGCAGCCTACAGCTCATTATCATCTTAAAGTATTGCATGAATCTCAGTTAGTACTTAAAAAGGACACGGTCAGTGAATTTACTAAATTATGTCAATTTGATTGTTAAATGTTTAATGAATGGTAGAATTACTTTATCCTGAAGGCGCATAACTTTTGAAGCACCCTATAGTTAACACAGTGATACTCAGAAAGCTATGTAGAAGACAGATGACTCACTAACATATTATTGATCTAGTCAAGTATTAACAGGTTCACTTTAAATCTGACTATGCAGCAATCTGGAGTAGATTAAACATGGTGATCTATATAAAGACTTCACAATCCCTAGCAGAAAATTCCAAGTATAAATATGTGAGCCAATATTTTGAATTGAATAATATACATAGTTCTTGTGATGGCATGGTAGCAGAGGTGCAAAATACTTCTGAAAAAAAAGAGATAATCTGTGCGACACTGTCGGATGTAAGAAAACATTTGATAAGATTTCCTACAACATCCTCATAAGGAAAGTTCATGCCAAAGGAGTAGGAGAGTGTGCTCTAAGTCCAATGTAGTCTTAATTAAACAATACATATTGTAGGAGAAAAATACTTTCAAAAATGGTTCAAATGGCTCTGAGCACTATGGGACTCAACTTCTGAGGTTATCAGTCCCCTAGAACTTAGAACTACTTAAACCTAACTTACCTAAGGACATCACACACACACATGCCCGAGGCAGGATTCGAACCTGCGACCGTAGCGGTCTCGCAATTCCAGACTGCAGCGCCGAAAACCGCACGGCCACTCCGGCCGGCATAAATACTTTCATAGTCATCTCAAAGTGCTTACATTTTAACGTTACCGATAATTCCCTTAATACGTCGTTACAGGAAGTTTGTACAAGGAGCAAAAATATTTACGATATTATTCTTACGAATTGCTACTAAATCATTAAATAACCTCAAAGACTATCACAAAGTCGCTCCAACCTATCAACACTTTTAGTCTCCGAAGGGATAGTAATTGCACTGCCGTAATTTGGAAGCTGTATTCCAGACACACAGCGTTATTCTTAAAGTATTCAGACAATACAATGCAGTTTCTTTAATTTCATACATTGTGTTTTACTGAACATATTTACGCATATAAGTTACGTTTCCATCATAGTAGCACTGATACAAAACGAAGTTTTACCTGTGTCACTGTTTTTAATACAAGATGGTACTAATGAAATATTAGTAAGTAAATTTCATGCAAAAGTGTGTTCGGCTCTGGTAGTAGATAGCGGTGTATGATGTGCACCTATACATTAGTGTAAGAAATCGCAATCTAAATCACATTAGTAGAAATACAGGTGATTAATTTCTCTCTGTAAATAAGCAGAGGAAGGACAGACTCAGCATACAGGAAAGTCAAAACAACCTTTGGTGACATTAAAAGCAACGGTGGTAACATTAAGAGTGCAACGAGAATTCCACTGTTAAATGCAGAGGAGAGAGCAGATAGTTGGAAAGAATACATTGAAAGCCTCTATGAGGATGAAGATTTGCCTGATGTGATAGAAGAAGAAACAGGAGTCGATTTAGAAGAGATAGGGGATCCAGTATTAGAATCGGAATTTAAAAGAGCTTTGGAGGACTTACGGTCAAATAAGGCAGAAGGGATAGATAACATTCCATCAGAATTTCTAAAATCATAGGGGGAAGTGGCAACAAAACGACTATTCACGTTGGTGTGTAGAATATATGAGTCTGGCGACATACTATCTGACTTTCGGAAAAGCATCATCCACACAATTCCGAAGACTGCAAGAGCTGACAAGTGCGCGAATTACCGCACAATCAGCTTAACAGCTCATGCATCGAAGCTGCTTACAAGAATAATATACAGAAGAACGGAAAAGAAAATTGAGAATGCGCTAGGTGACGATCAGTTTGGCTTTAGGAAAAGTAAAGGGACGAGAGAGGCAATTCTGACGTTACGGCTAATAATGGAAGCAAGGCTAAAGAAATATCAAGACACTTTCATAGGATTTGTCGACCTGAAAAAAGCGTTCGACTATATAAAATGGTGCAAGCTGTTCGAGATTCTGAAAAAAGTAGGGGTAAGCTATAGGGAGAGACGGGTCATATACAATATGTACGACAACCAAGAGGGAATAATAAGAGTGGACGATCAAGAACGAAGTGCTCGTATTAAGAAGGGTGTAAGACAAGGCTGTAGCCTTTCGCCCCTACTCTTCAATCTGTACATCGAGGAAGCAATGATGGAAATAAAAGAAAGGTTCAGCGGTGGAGTTAAAATACAAGATGAAAGGATATCAATGATACGATTCGCTGATGACATTGCTATCCTGAGTGAAAGTGAAGAAGAATTAAATGATCTGCTGAACGGAATGAACAGTCTAATGAGTACACAGTATGTGTTGAGAGTAAATCGGAGAAAGACGAAGATAATGAGAAGTAGTAGAAATGAGAACAGCGAGAAACTTAACATCAGGATTGATGGTCACGAAGTCAATGAAGTTAAGGAATTCTGCTACCTAGGCAGTAAAATAACCAACGACGGACGAAGCAAGGAGGACATCAAAAGCAGACTCCCTATGGCAAAAAAGGCATTTCTGGCCAAGAGAAGTCTACTAATATCAAATACCGGCCTTAATTTGAGGAAGAAATTTCTGAGGATGTACGTCTGGAGTACAGCATTGTATGGTAGTGAAACATGGACAGTGAGAAAACCGGAACAGAAGAGAATCGAAGCATTTGAGATGTGGTGCTATAGAGGAATGTTGAAAATTAGGTGGACTGATAAGGTAAGGAATGAGGAGGATCTACGCAGAATCGGAGAGGAAAGGAATATGTGGAAGACACTGTTAAGGAGAAGGGACAGGATGATAGGACATCTGCTAAGACATGAGGGAATGACTTCCATGGTACTAGAGGGAGCTGTAGAGGGCAAAAACTGTAGAGGAAGACAGAGATTGGAATACGTCAAGCAAATAATTGAGGACGTAGGTTGCAAGTGCTACTCTGAAATGAAGAGGTTGGCACAGGAAAGGAATTCGTGGCGGGCCGCATCAAACCAGCCAGTAGACTCATAGCCAAAAAAAAAAAAAAATAAGCAGTAGTTTCAGTTCTGTTGAAGTATGTTTTAGTGGTGAACGGTAGGCCAGAAATGATCGCAGTCTGTCTAAAGGAGAGCATAGGTATGATCACGATGCTAGTTTGCAAACGCAGTGCATTCTATACGTCGATAACGAAGTGATTTGCAACAGCATGTGTGCTCTTTGCCTGGATGACACTTATTTTCCAGTTAATCTACATTGATACGAAACAGTACTGTGACAGATATCTTGTTTAAAGACGCTTATTTCCGTGCTTGTGTTCTGTGAAGGCACTAAACAACCCTTACATAATGTATTACACTACACACATGGTCAGATTTATTCGTAGTAGGTATGTTATTATTATTTTTTACCAATCAGCTCTTGTTCCAGTACAATTTTCTAGTAATTCTTATAATAATCCGAGCGCTCATTACTGAACACGGAATTTTCGTAATAATAGCATTATTTACGATAGTCTTAATTTCACATTAAAAGTTTGCTAAATGTTTGTAGCGTTAATTCAGCTAATCTACACCGGCCTCTATGGACGCCTTGTACGCGGGATGCTATCGGTGGCCGAATGCGCGTTGTACAGAGATGACAGAAATGACACCAGACTGACCCGCTGCATACTCGTAAATATAAATAGTCCCTACCCAGCTGCGCAATAGTGCTTAATGGACTGTGAAATAGCGGTGTTGAAACGTCGTCTAATTTGCTGAATCCAATTGCCGAACGAATTGATAGCACGCTTGCTGGAAGCTTCGTAAAGTGCTAAAATAGAAAGGCGAGAAATCCCTTCCAGTTATAAAATCTAGAGCTGTATCCACAGGACAACGTCACGATACGAATTAGCTGCTTTAGATGGCGCGACAGTCATTGCCTGCAGTTAGTCAACAAACAACACTTTAGTGCTGGCTTACTAGGCAGTACCCTAGAAATTCCTGTCATAACAGGGAACGATTGTCTTTGCTCCTGCCGTAATTTATAGCTCTTACCTGCGACAATCTCTGTTCGGATGTCATTTCAGCAAACACCCACATTCTTGTCCTTATTATTCATTTGTCTATTGCGGCTCCATCGACCAGAAGTTAAGCCCTTTTATTCGTTCATTTCTTTTTCGATTACCTTGTGACAGTTGGCTTCTCTTTTATTGTTCCTCACACGGACCACTCACCGTACTGCGGAACATATACGAGGGCTATTCGGAAAGTAAGGAACGATAAGTCGCGAAATGGAAACCACAGTGAAAATCAAAACTGTTTTATTTGCAACAGTTAGCTACTACTTCCAACTACTTATCTCCATAGTCGCTGATCCGACTTAGACGTTTGTCGTAGCACTGTACCAACTTTCCAATACCCTCGTTATAGAAGGCAGCCGCCAGTGCTTTCCGCCAATTCTCTATGCTGGCCTACAGCTCGTTGTCTGTGCCAAAATTTTGTCTACATAGCGAGCGGTTCATGTGAGCAGAGATGAAACTCAGAGGGAGACAATTATGGGCTGTATTGTGGGTAATCAAACATTTCCAATTGAAAACGATGCAGGAGCATCTTCACTGCCCCTGCAGAATGAGGCTGAAAATTGTCTTGAAGAAGAAAACGCAAGACAGTTATGTAATGTTGGCTGCATAGCTTCAGGCGAAATTTCTCACCAGGCCCTCGTACTTGGTGGGAGACACTATTGTCCTAGGTGTCTTTATGTGCGCCCTGTGTTGTCAGAACTGAAAAGAACGACGTAACGCGATCGACGTGTATACTAGAGACACTGCGCAACACACCTGTGCAAAACTTCATCGGATTTTCACTGTCGTTTTCATTTCGCAACCGATCGTTCCTTACTTTCCGAATAACCCTCCTACATTATATCTTTTCCGCCTTACTATGAGTAGAGCGCCCTCCTGACTTTATTGAAGAACCTAAGGACGTGATGCAGTGATAAGACACAGAGCTTGTATTAGAGAGGATGGCTGTTGAAATATGTCTGACCAAGTAGATGTTCGCTTTCCATGATTTTCCTACATCGTTTAAGCCGAATACAGCGATGGTTCCTTTGAAAAAGAACATCCAAAATCCACTCCCTATCCCTCCCTTCCAAGCTGCTGATAAGAATAATGTGCGCTGAGCTGACAAGTCATAGGATGTCATGCGGCTTTTCGCGGATGATGCTGTAGTATACAGAGAAGTTGCAGCATTAGAAAATTGTAGCGAAATGCAGGAAGATCTGCAGCGGATAGGCACTTGGTGCAGGGAGTGGCAACTGACCCTTAACATAGACAAATGTAATGTATTGCGAATACATAGAAAGAAGGATCCTTTATTGTATGATTATATAATAGCGGAACAAACACTGGTAGCAGTTACTTCTGTAAAATATCTGGGAGTATGCGTGCGGAACGATTTGAAGTGGAATGATCATATAAAATTAATTGTTGGTAAGGCGGGTACCAGGTTGAGATTCATTGGGAGAGTGCTTAGAAAAAGTAGTCCATCAACAAAGGAGGTGGCTTACAAAACACTCGTTCGACCTATACTTGAGTATTGCTCATCAGTGTGGGATCCGTACCAGATCGGTCTGACGGAGGAGATAGAGAAGATCCAAAGAAGAGCGGCGCGTTTCGTCACAGGGTTATTTGGTAACCGTGATAGCGTTACGGAGATGTTTAATATACTCAAGTGGCAGACTCTGCAAGAGAGGCGCTCTGCATCGCGGTGTAGCTTGCTCGCCAGGTTTCGAGAGGGTGCGTTTTTGGATGAGGTATCGAATATATTGCTTCCCCCTACTTATACCTCCAGAGGAGATCACGAATGTAAAATTAGAGAGATTAAAGCGCGCACGGAGGCTTTCAGACAGTCGTTCTTCCCGCGAACCATACGCGACTGGAACAGGAAAGGGAGGTAATGACAGTGGCACGTGAAGTGCCCGCCGCCACACACCGTTGGGTGGCTTGCGGAGTATAAATGTAGATGTAGATGTAGATGTAGGATACCTCCTAATACCGTGTCGGACCTCCTTTTCTTCGGCGTAGTGCATCAACTCGATGTGGCATGGACTCAGCAAGTAGTTGGAGGTCTCCTGCAGATATAATGAGCCGTACTGCCTCTATAACCGTCTATAACTGCGGAACTGTTGCCGATGTAGGATTTTGTGCACGAAATGACTTCTGATTATGTACCATAAATGTTCGTTGGGATTAATGTCAGGCGGTCTGGGTGGACAAATCATTCGCCCGAATTGTCGGTAATGTTCTTCATGGCGTATTGTCGTCCATAAAAGTTCCATCGTTGTTGGGAACAAGAAGATCATGACTGGCTGCAAATGATCTCCAACTAGCCGAATATATCCGTTTCCAGACAATGATTGGATCAGCTGGAAAGGAGGACTCAGTCCAATCCATGTAAACACAGCCCACACCGTTATGAAGCCACTACCAGCTTGCACAGTACCTTGTCGACAACCCAGGTCCTCACTATAAATCTACCATCAGGTTCGACCAACTGAAATCAGGACTCAACTGACCAGGAAACGGTTTTTCAGGCGTCTAGAGTCCAACTTATATGATCACGAGCCCAAGAGAGGCGCTGCAGACGATGTCGAGGCGGTCGTATGCTGAATAGCCCATTAACGACAAATTTCGCCTCATTGTCCTAACAAGTACATTCGTCGTCCGTCCCACATTGATTTCTGAGGTTATTTCACGCAGTGTTGATTGTCTGTATGGCCTAACAACTTGTAACCTCTCTCTTCGTAATGGGCCTACTGGACTGCGATACAATCGACAATGATCTCAAATGCCTAATGAAATTTTACCGTGACTAAGGCCATCGTTATCAAAGGAAAATAATACCAGTTAATAGGAGGAAAGTGTACAAAAGACCCTTATGAAGGGAGAATCTATTCTAAGCCTAATCTAAATTATGATCACAATTTTGAAATGGGTGGAAACTCAGTCCCAATATATTTAATAAAAAGGAAATGCTGATCTGCAAAAAAGAAGACATTTAAGCGGTCTACAAAGACAATATATATGGTAAAGAAAATTAAGCAAATAATCACTGGCGTGGCAACAGTAGGTTAGCAAGTTTTTCCACAACGCAAAAGTTCACAAGAAAATAAATGAATCAGAAAGCACAGAGTTTGCAGTACTTGTTATGAAATACTAATTTTGAGCCGGCCGCGGTGGCCGTGCGGTTCTAGGCGCTGCAGTGCGGAACCGCGGGACTACAACGGTCGCAGGTTCGAATCCTGCCTCGGGCATGGATGTGTTTGATGTCCTTAGGTTAGTTAGGTTTAAGTAGTTCTAAGTTCTAGGGGACTGATGACCTAAGATGTTAAGTTCCATAGTGCTCAGAGCCATTTGAACCATTTTTTTACTAATTTTGAAAGTAAAGTTAAATGAAGTCACGTTAAATAAAAAGCAGGCCATTACTTAAACTTTGTTTCGTAAAAAAATGATTTTCAGTAACCTCAGCAAAATTGGGAAGAATGCAAGCAATTTGCGTTTGATTATTAAAAGACTGAATTGGATTTACGTAATGCAAATGAGCAACTGATTTTACTTTTAATATAACAATAATAAAGAACATACCAAGCCAGCAGAAATCATTCGCTAAGCTAAATACAGAATAAATGAAATGGCGCATCCTTAATTTGTTCTGCATCTATAGTTATTAGTTTTGCCAGTGAAATTTTAAGTTTCTTTAAGTGAATGCAGTTAATACTCAAAATTGCAAATTAGTTAAAACTCTGTTATGAAATACAAGGATGGATAGTTACTGAGGCAGAAAATTTAGTCTGAAACTGGTAATTACCAAACAAACAATACTGGCCGTAAATAGTTGGTCAATTTTCATGTTTTTACGACACTCGCTGGCTGCATGGAAAGGAAAGGGACACTGCTAAGTAATAATGTCTGAGGACAATCACAACACAGATACCCCACAAGTTTCAACTACTGCAGGCTATTACTCAAGTTAGTCAACTCTGTGAAAGAAATCCCATTGAATACTGCCTCTACAAGATTATATTTTTTTCACTTAACGGTCTTCCGATGTCGTAGTCATGTGACGAAGAATGTAGCCGTGGTCAATGCTAAGCTGCCACTGTTGCCGCTGCTGCTGGTTGAGAACGCCGAGTCGTCTTCAGAGTCTCAGGCAATGGTTAGCATTGCAGCTTCCCCCCCCCCCCCCCCCCCCCTGTCCAGTACTACCGTGCCGTTAGTACTCGCTGGCTAACGAATTTGTTGTGCGTACACTGGGGCGATCGTAGCTGCACGCAGCGTCTGCGGGAGTAGTCCAACAAATACTTCCGCACTCTTCCATCGCTCAAGCTGCTCTGCCTCGTCATTGCTCGCAGCGCAACAGAGACTCTCCTTACTCAAACAAAGGCACAGCTCCTGCTATGTCGTCATTGCTATCGATACACTTAAATGAAGTTCCCTTGGCTGTGATCCAGCAATTTACATTATGGAAATGCCATGTGGCTAGGGCCTCCCGTCGGGTAGACGATTCGCCTGGTGCAAGTCTTTCGAGTTGACGCCACTTCGGCGACTCGCGTGTCGATGGGGATGAAACGATGATGATAAGGACAACACAACTCCCAGTCCCTGAGCGGAGAAAATCTCCGACCCAGCCGGGAATCGAACCCGGGCCATTAGGTATGACATTCCGTCGCGCTGACCAGTCAGCTACCAGTGGCGGGCATTTACATTATAATTACAATCAATTACATACAGTCTGAAGTAAATACACTATTGCATCCATTACTTATTAAATAGTATATAAAATAGTATAGTTTGTGTAACAAAGCTTACATATTCAGAATCAGAAGCACATTACAAGTTATCAACGGGTATTAAACGGCGAAAAATTTTGGATGGCGCAGAACGTATTTTATGTGTATTTACAGTGTTACAAACTCTACGTAAACACTGCTCTCGGTCGTCAGGTAAAGGCAGGTTGCCCCTGTGTTCTCAGTAGTGGGAGGTAATACCTGAGATTTGCTATTCTCGTCGCGCTCTTGACACTGTGGATCTCGGGATATCGAATTCCTTAACGATTTCGAAACTGGAATGTCTCATGCATCTACACTATGTGATCAAAAGCATCCGGACACTCCCAAAAGCATACGTTTTTCATATTAGGTGCATTGCACTGCCATCTGCTGCCAGGTACTCTATATCAGCGACCTCAGTAGTCATTAGACATCGTGAGAGAGCAGAATGGGACCCTCCGCAGAGCTCACGGACTTCGAAAGTAGTCAGGTGATTGGGTGCCACTTGTGTCATAAGTCTGTACAGGAGATTTCCACACTCCTAAACATCCCTAAGTCGTCTGTTTCCGATGTGATGGTGAAGTGGAAACGTGAAAGGACACGCACAAAAGCATACAGGCCGACCTCGTCTGTTGACTGACATAGACCGCCGACAGTTGAAGAGGGTCGTAACGTGTAACAGGCAGACATTTATCCAAACCACTACACAGGAATTCCAAACTGCATCCACGTAAGCACTACGACAGTTAAGAGGAAAACTTGGATTTCGTGGTCGAGCGGCTGCTCATGAGCCACACATCACACAGGTAAATGCCAGACGACGCCTTGCTTAGTATAAGAATCGTAAACATTGGACGATTAAACAGTGGGAAAACGTTGTGTGGAATTTACGAATCACGCTACACGATGTGGCGATCCGATGGCAGCGTGTGGGTGTGGCGAATGCCTGGTAAACGTCATCTGCCAGGATGTGTAGTGCCAACAATAAATTTCGGAGGCGGTGGTGTTATGGTGTGGTCGTGTTTATCATGGAGGGGGCTTGCAGCCCTTGTTGTTTTGATTGGCACTATCACAGCACAGACCTACATTGATGTTTATGCACCTTCTTGCTTCCCACTGTTGAAGAGGAATTAGGGGATCCGAATGCATCTTTCAACACGATCGAGCACTTGTTCATAATGCACGGCCTGTGGCAGAGTGGTTACACAACAACATCCCTGTAATGGACTGGCCTGCACAGAGTCCCGACCTCAATCCTATAGAACACCTTTGGGATGTTTTGGAACGCCGACTTTGTGCCAGGCCCCAGCGGCCGACATCGATACCTCTCCTCAGCGCAGCGCTCCGTGAAGAATGGGCTGCAATTTCCCAATAAACCTTCCAGCACTTGATTGAATGTATGGCTGCGAGAGTGGAAGCTGTCATCACGGCTAAGGGTGGGCCAACACCATATTGAATTCCAGCATTACCGACGGAGGGCGCCACGATCTTGTAAGTCATTTTCAGCCAGGTGTCCGGATACTTTTGATCACATAGTGTAGCTCCAACTACCATTCTGCTTTCAACGACTGTTAAGTCCCTCCGTGCGGCTATAATTACGTCGAAAAACTCTCCACAAGAATCACCTGAATACAAATGATAGCTTCTCCACTGCACCGCCGTTTTATACCTCGTTTTCGCGATACTACCGTCATCTGTATATGCCTATCTAGCTATTTCATGACATTTGTCACCTCGGTGTTCAGAAGAACGTAAAAGTGAATTGAGGGTTTGTTAGATGACGATCAGTTTGACTTTAGGAAATGTAAAGCACCGGACAGACAATTCTTACATTGTGATTGATAAAGGAAGCCCGACTGAACAAAAATCAAGCTATGGATTTGTAGATCTGGAAGACACATTCGACAATAGAAAATGGAGCAAGGTGTTAGAAATTCTGAGCAAAATAGGGGTGAGGTATAGGAAAAGACGATTAATACGCAAACTGTACAAGAACCAAGAGGGAACAATAAGACCGGAAGACCAAGACCAAAGCGCATGGATTAAGAAGGGTTGAAGACAAGGATGTACTCTGTCGCCGCTATTGTTCAATCTACACATCGAAGAAGCAATGACGGAAGTAAAAAAGATGTTCAACAGTGGGATTAAATTTCAGGGTGAAAGGATATCAATGATAAGATCCACTGATGACATCACTATAATGGACGGAAGAATGAGGATATAAAAACCAGTTAAAATTAAAATTTAAAACAGTCTTGATCGCAATCTTGTTAAAACATTTTTTATTGGAGTGAGGGTCGACGGAACTCATCTAGCAGAGTCCATCCACCACTCTGGAGTCTGAAGATGACTCTTTCATAGAGTCGAAACCGGTCACTCCAATAAAAAATATTTTAAGAAGATTGCGATCAAGACTTTTAATTTTTAATTTTAACTACTTTTAAGATCACTGACTATGTTTTCAAAAATTTCAAAAATCTTGTATAAAAAGCAGACTAGCACCCGGCAGATAGGACATTCCCGGTCAAGAGAAGTCTGCTAGTATCAAACATAGGCCTTAATTTGAGGGAGAAATGTCAGAGAATGACGTTTGGAGCACAGCATTGTACGGTACTGAAACATGGACTATGGGAAAAGCGGGAGAGAAGAGAATCGGAGCACTTCAGAAGATGTATTACAGGGAGATGTTGAATATTAAGTGGACTATTAAGTTAAGAAATTGGGAGGTTTTCCGCTAGAATGGAGAGAAAAGCAATATATGGTAAACACTGAAAAGACGAATGGACAGGATCATAGTACAGATTAGATTAGATTAGATTAATACTACGAGGGCAGTTCAATAAGTAATGCAACACATTTTTTTTCTAGGCCAATTTTGGTTGAAAAAACCGGAAATTTCTTGTGGAATATTTTCAAACATTCCCGCTTCGTCTCGTATAGTTTCATTTTCTTCCGACAGGTGGCAGCGCTGTACGGAGCTGTTAAAATGGCGTCTGTAACGGATGTGCGTTGCAAACAATGGGCAGTGATAGAGTTTCTTTTGGCGGAAAACCAGGGCATCTCAGATATTCATAGGCCCTTGCAGAATGTCTACGGTGATATGACAGTGGACAAAAGCACGGTGAGTCGTTGGGCAAAGCGTGTGTCATCATCACCGCAAGGTCAAGCAAGACTGTCTGATCTCCCGCGTGCGGGCCGGCCGTACACAGCTGTGACTCCTGCAATGGCGGAGCGTGCGAACACACTCGTTCGAGATGATCGACGGATCACCATCAAACAACTCAGTGCTCAACTTGACATCTCTGTTGGTAGTGCTGTCACAATTGTTCACCAGTTGGGATATTCAAAGGTTTGTTCCCGCTGGGTCCCTCGTTGTCTAACCGAACACCATAAAGAGCAAAGGAGAACCATCTGTGCGGAATTGCTTGCTCGTCATGTGGCTGAGGGTGACAATTTCTTGTCAAAGATTGTTACAGGCGATGAAACATGGGTTCATCACTTCGAATCTGAAACAAAACGGCAATCAATGGAGTGGCGCCACACCCACTCGCCTACCAAGAAAATGTTTAAAGCCATACCCTCAGCCGGTAAAGTCATGGTTACAGTCTTCTGGGACGCCGAAGGGGTTATTCTGTTCGATGTCCTTCCCCATGGTCAAACGATCAACTCTGAAGTGTATTGTGCTACTCTTCAGAAATTGAAGAAACGACTTCAGCGTGTTCGTAGGCACAAAAATCTGAGCGAACTTCTCCTTCTTCATGACAACGCAAGACCTCACACAAGTCTTCGCACCCGAGAGGAGCTCACAAAACTTCAGTGGACTGTTCTTCCTCATGCACCCTACAGCCCCGATCTCGCACCGTCGGATTTCCATATGTTTGGCCCAATGAAGGACGCAATCCGTGGGACGCACTACGCGGATGACGAAGAAGTTATTGATGCAGTACGACGTTGGCTCCGACATCGACCAGTGGAATGGTACCGGGCAGGCATACAGGCCCTCATTTCAAGGTGGCGTAAGGCCGTAGCATTGAATGGAGATTACGTTGAAAAATAGTGTTGTGTAGCTAAAAGATTGGGGAATAACCTGGTGTATTTCAATGCTGAATAAAACAACCCCTGTTTCAGAAAAGAAATGTGTTGCATTACTTATTGAACTGCCCTCGTAGTTCCATGGATCATGAATACGATATTTCGTAATGATGTGGAACGAGTCAAATTTTCCAATACATGACATAATTAAGTTAATTTAACAACTTTTCTATTTTTTGTGTTTTTTATTTATTTATTTTTTTTAAATATTTTTTGTTTTTTTTTCTTAACTTATATCTAAAAATTCCTCTATGGAGTAGAAGGAGTTGTCATTCAGAAATTATTTTAATTTCTTCTTAAATACTTGTTGGTTATCTGTCAGACTTTTGATACTATTTGGTAAGTGACCAAAGACTTTAGTGCCAGTATAATTCACCCCTTTCTGTGCCAAAGTTAGATTTAGTCTTGAATAGTGAAGATCATCCTTTCTCCTAGTATTGTAGTTATGCACACTGCTATTACTTTTGAATTGGGTTTGGTTGTTAATAACAAATTTCATAAGAGAGTATATATACTGAGAAGCTACTGTGAATATCCCTAGATCCTTAAATAAATGTCTGCAGGATGATCTTGCGTGGACTCCAGCTATTATTCTGATTACACGCTTTTGTGCAATAAATACTTTATTCCTCAGTGATGAATTACCCCAAAATATGATGCCATATGAAAGCAATGAGTGAAAATAGGCGTAGTAAGCTAATTTACTAAGATGTTTATCACCAAAATTTGCAATGATCCTTATTGTATAAGTAGCTGAACTCAAACGTTTCAGCAGATCATCAATGTGTTTCTTCCAATTTAATCTCTCATCTATGGACACACCAAAAAATTTGGAATATTCTACCTTAGCTATATGCTTCTGATTAAGGTCTATATTTATTAATGGCGTCATACCATTCACTGTACGGAACTGTATGTACTGTGTCTTATCAAAATTCAGTGAGAGTCCGTTTACAAGGAACCACTTAGTAATTTTCTGAAAGACAGTATTGACAATTTCATCAGTTAATTCTTGTTTGTCAGGTGTGATTACTATACTTGTATCATCAGCAAAGAGAACTAACTTTGCCTCTTCATGAATATAGAATGGCAAGTCATTAATATATATTAAGAACAACAAAGACCCAAGACTGACCCTTGTGGAACCCCATTCTTGATAGTTCCCCAGTTTGAGGAATGTGCTGATCTTTGCATGTTATGAGAACTACTTATTTCAACTTTCTGCACTCTTCCAGTTAGGTATGAATTAAACCATTTGTGCACTGAAACTTCCTGGCAGATTAAAACTGTGTGCCCGACCGAGACTCGAACTCGGGACCTTTGCCTTTCGCGGGCAAGTGCTCTACCAACTGAGCTACCGAAGCATGACTCACGACCGGTACTCACAGCTTTACTTCTGCCAGTACCTCGTCTCCTACCTTCCAAACTTTACAGAAGCTCTCCTGCGAACCTTGCAGAACAGGTAGAGCACTTGAGCGCGAAAGGCAAAGGTCCCGAGTTCGAGTCTCGGTCGGGCACACAGTTTTAATCTGCCAGGAAGTTTCATATCAGCGCACACTCCGCTTCAGAGTGAAAATCTTATTCTGGAAACATCCCCCAGGCTGTGGCTAAGCCATGTCTCCGCAATATCCTTTCTTTCAGGAGTGCTAGTTCTGCAAGGTTCGCAGGAGAGCTTCTGTAAAGTTTGGAAGGTAGGAGACGAGGTACTGGCAGAAGTAAAGCTGTGAGTACCGGTCGTGAGTCGTGCTTCGGTAGCTCAGTTGGTAGAGCACTTGCCCACGAAAGGCAAAGGTCCCGAGTTCGAGTCTCGGTCGGGCACACAGTTTTAATCTGCCAGGAAGTTTCATATCAGCGCACACTCCGCTGCAGAGTGAAAATCTCATTCTGGAAACATCCCCCAGGCTGTGGCTAAGCCATGTCTCCGCAATATCCTTTCTTTCAGGAGTGCTAGTTCTGCAAGGTTCGCAGGAGAGCTTCTGTAAAGTTTGGAAGGTAGGAGACGAGGTACTGGCAGAAGTAAAGCTGTGAGTACCGGTCGTGAGTCGTGCTTCGGTAGCTCAGTTGGTAGAGCACTTGCCCACGAAAGGCAAAGGTCCCGAGTTCGAGTCTCGGTCGGGCACACAGTTTTAATCTGCCAGGAAGTTTCATATCAGCGCACACTCCGCTGCAGAGTGAAAATCTCATTCTGGAAACATCCCCCAGGCTGTGGCTAAGCCATGTCTCCGCAATATCCTTTCTTTCAGGAGTGCTAGTTCTGCAAGGTTCGCAGGAGAGCTTCTGTAAAGTTTGGAAGGTAGGAGACGAGGTACTGGCAGAAGTAAAGCTGTGAGTACCGGTCGTGAGTCGTGCTTCGGTAGCTCAGTTGGTAGAGCACTTGCCCGCGAAAGGCAAAGGTCCCGAGTTCGAGTCTCGGTCGGGCACACAGTTTTAATCTGCCAGGAAGTTTCATATCAGCGCACACTCCGCTGCAGAGTGAAAATCTCATTCTGGAAACATCCCCCAGGCTGTGGCTAAGCCATGTCTCCGCAATATCCTTTCTTTCAGGAGTGCTAGTTCTGCAAGGTTCGCAGGAGAGCTTCTGTAAAGTTTGGAAGGTAGGAGACGAGGTACTGGCAGAAGTAAAGCTGTGAGTACCAGTCGTGAGTCGTGCTTCGGTAGCTCAGTTGGTAGAGCACTTGCCCGCGAAAGGCAAAGGTCCCGAGTTCGAGTCTCGGTCGGGCACACAGTTTTAATCTGCCAGGAAGTTTCATATCAGCGCACACTCCGCTGCAGAGTGAAAATCTCATTCTGCATTTGTGCACTGTCCCAATACTTGAGCTTGTCTAGCAGAATTTCATGATTGACACAATCAAAAGCCTTTGAGAGATCACAAAAAATCCCAATGGGTGGTGTTCGGTTATCCAGATCATTCAAAATTTGATTGGTGAAAGCATATATGGCATTTTCTGTTGAAAAACCTTTCTGGAAACCAAACTGACATTTTGTTAGTACTTTATTTTTACAGATACGTGAAGCTACTCTTGAATACATTACTTTCTTAAATAAAGCTGTTAGAAGGGAGATTGGACAGTAATTGTTGACATCAGATCTATCCCCATTTTTATGCAAAGGTATAACAATAGCATATTTCAGTCTATCAGGGAAAATGCCCTGTTCCAGAGAGCTATTACACAGGTGGCTGAGAATCTTACTTATCTGTTGAGAACAAGCCTTTAGTATTTTGCTGGAAATGCCATCAATTCCACGTGAGTTTTTGCTTTTAAGCAAGTTTATTACTTTCCTAATTTCAGAGGGAGAAGTGGGTGAGATTTCAATTGTATCAAATTGCGTAGGTATGGCCTCTTCCATTAACAGCCTAGCATCTTCTAATGAACACCTGGATCCTACTATATCCACAACATTTAGAAAATGATTATTAAAGATATTTTCAACTTCTGACTTTTTGTTCGTAAAGTTTTCATTCAATTTAATGGTAATACTGTCTTCCTCTGCTCTTGGTTAACCTGTTTCTCTTTTCATAATATTCCAAATTGTTTTAATTTTATTATCAGAGTTGCTGATTTCAGACATGATACACATACTCCCGGATTTTTTAATAACTTTTCTTAATATAACACAGTAGTTTTTATAATGTTTGATAGTTTCTGGGTCACTACTCTTTCTTGATGTCAGATACATTTCCCTTTTCCGGTTACAAGATATTTTTATACCCTTAGTAAGCCGTGGTTTGTTACAAGGTTTCTTATGAGTATATTTAACTATTTTCTTGAGGAAGCAGTTTTCAAATGCATTTACAAAAATGTCATGAAATAAATTATATTTTAAATTGGCATCAGGTTCACAGTACACCTCATCCCAGTCTAACTGCTGTAGGCTTTCCCTGAAATTTGCAATTGTTAAATCGTTGACTGAATGTACTACTTTGGAGGACTGTTTAGTATTGCTGAATGGAGCTATGTCATATATTGTAACTAGCTGTGCACCATGATCAGAAAGACCATTCTCAACAGGCTGAGCATTTATCTGGTTAAACTTATCTTGGTCTATAAAGAAGTTATCTATCAGTGAGCTGCTATCCTTTACCACCCGAGTAGGAAAATCAATAATGGGTGTCACATTGAAAGAACCGAGTAATACTTCAAGGTCATTTTTCCTATTACCCTCTTTCAGAGAATCTACATTGAAGTCCCCACAAATAATAATTTGCTTCCCCCTGTCTGACAGATAGCACAACAAGGAGTCCAAATTTTTCAGAAATAGATGAAAATTTCCTGATGGGGACCTATATACAGTTACAATTATAAATGTGCCTTTATTTAATTTAAGCTCACAGGCACATGCTTCTATATGTTTCTCTACACAAAACTTTTTTGTTTCTATACTTTTTGCACAATGATAACTTTTGACATATATGGCAACTCCTCCTTTCTCCATATTTTCTCTCATTACATGTGCAGAGAGCTTATATCCACTTACATTTACCTTATCCATATCAGTGACAATGTGATGCTCAGACAGGCATAGTATATCTATTTCATCCTCAGCTTCTAAATCTTCTAAACAAACCAAAAGCTCATCTATTTTATTCTTTAAACTCCCAATATTTTGATGAAATATACTTACATTATTTTTAATTATACTTTTATCACAACCTTTCCTTATTGTAACATTTGTAGTACTCTCCTGTCTGAGTTTCTCATTGTGCTTAGGCCTAGTTCCTATACCAGTGGTCACATGGTGTTCAGAGAGGCAGATTATGTCAACTGGATTGGGTGACTTTAATTCATCAATGCAATTACCTAGGTCTGAGATACAACTTGGTGGAGATAAAATTTCTGGCGATTGGTGAAAATTTATAATTGACAGCTGTGATTGGTGATCCAATGTGCTAGAATTGTGCTGTTTAATTTCTTTCCTAAACGGAAGATTTGTTTCAATCCTGACCTCTCGTAGAACTTCACATCTTTCTGTCTTACCTATCCTAAAAAAGGTGCTGCTCCAACACCTGTAACCACTGGTATTTTACCATTCATGGCAGTGCCTCCCCCCCCTTAAATTTCCTGCTATTACCCCAGCCAGTTTCCCCTTCCCTTTCCTGTTGAGATGTCGGCCGTGCCTGGTATAGTCCCACCTACTGAGATAATCAACAGGAACCGCACCAATATGAGCCCCCGCACCCGACCCAAGCAGCCGTTCCAACTCCAAATTAACTCTCCCAACAGAAGAGTTCAAATGAGGCCGGTCATGGCGTCTCAGGACAGATACAAATCCAACATTGGTGTTTCTCGATGCCGACGCAATCTTTATCAGGTCACACTCTATACTGTATCCAGGATCTCTGTTGATGCTGTTCCCTGGCCCTCCCACAATAACCACGGTGTCTTCCCTGGTAAATCCTTTACAGAGTGAACCTAAACCCGCTGTCACCTTATCCAGACTAGCACTTGGTATGAAAAATTTTGTGACCTGGTATTCTGGTCCTAATTCCTCCTGCAGAAGTTGGCCTAGGTGCTAAGACATCAGAACTTGTGCCCCATTTCTAATGACCTCATCGTCGAGGAATACTAGATCCTAATACTTCTCTCTTTCTTTTGTTACTGAAGAAGTTAGAATGCTGCGTCAGAAGGCAGCAGTCATTTTGGAGAGATGCAGCTGCTGGATACCTCATCTACGTACATTCGGAGTCACTTGAGCTTAGCAGTTTGCTTCTCAGAAGGTTTAAAATTCTGAGCAACGACTTCTTTTGTCTTTAAAGAAACAGGTAGTAGTTTGTGGTGATTTCAGCGCAGATTTCTTCAAAGAAACGGATAGGAACTGGAATCATTATTTGGGTTTTCAATCTTTTTTCAGTTGTCAATTTGTGCAGTAAGCCAGTAGGACGCTGAATAATAACATTTTTATAGACATTGCTCAGCCTGAAACAATTAATGTGTACCTACTATTACACATGGATTGGTCTATCTCATCCTCATGTAAGGTTAATGTAAACTAACAATATAGACCCTTACAGGACTTAGACAGGTTCATCCAAAGCAATGAGGCTTATTAATGATAATAGTATGCAGTTTTTAAGGGTTGAGCTACCTACAGAAAGAGATGTTATTTGCAAATATACTATAATACCTTAGTGTCGACTCCTCTAAGACAGCCTGATAGTGATGTCATAGTGGACAGGACATTGTTTTTTAACACACTGACAGTTCAGGGGCTAGGTTCTTCCAGTGAAATGTAGGCTTGATATGCAGCAGGAATGTTTTTGTTCAAATAGCGCACGGTGGCAATTGTTAAATCGCTTAGTCTTGTATTTATATGTCTGTTTGGATGACAATCTTCAAAATTGGATACTTGAAAACTGAGAAGGGGGAGAAATCGCCAAATAGCAAATTACCACAAAACTGTAAGTAACTGCACCAATGTTGAAATGGATGGTGGTCATATGTTGAAGTACCAGAGAAAACCACCATATTGCAACAGACACCCTAAAACTGTAAATATATAAATGGAAGGTGGTCATACGCTGCAGAAAAGGCCGTTGGGCCTCCATGACATCGTTTTTATGTTGTAAATTATAGTAATTATCGCTTTGGAGACTGCCCACTCCGAAGGATATCGGGCCTAGGAATCATGTAACATTATGTTTTGGATGTTGAACATTTTGTCACAGAGTAATCAAACACTACAAAAGAAATTTTTCTGCGTTGATGTGGCAAGAGATGAGAACTCCACATTTTGTTTCGAAAAATTTTGCCTTTTGGTACCGTTGTGAATTACATAAGAAGATTTCGGGAAGAAAGTTTTAATGCATCAGTGGCACTGAAAATCATGTTGTTGTGGTCTTCAGTCCTGCGACTGGTTAGATGCAGCTCTCCATGCTACTGTATCCTGCGCAAGCCTCTTCATCTCCCACTACCTAATGCAGCCTACATCCTTCTGAATCTGAAAATCATGCCACGAGTAATCTCACTCACAAAAAATAATTTACTCGTCATCTCTATAATGCTAGAGTGCAATAAGTCGGTAGAAAAACAACAATTTGAAAAGGAACTAAGAAATGTTGTAATTTAATCTCAAAGATACAAGAAGAAAATTTGTTCGACTGTCACACCAGAGGAATACTCTAAAAAACTTTTTTATCATTGAGAGACAAAGGACTAATTTCGAGATTCTTTTATTACTTCTAGTATTAACTACCCTTTTTGTTCTGATGTGCTGGCGTAAAGACGTACTGTATTGCTTCATGTCTATGTGTGTGTTAAATGAAGGTGTTAAATGATGAAAAATGTGTTTTATAATTTCTGTCAATATCAAGCCTAAAACCCATACCAATGGAGTACAAATTATTCTGTTAATTCGAGAAGGCGAATTTTAGATGGAGGCGACGATCTTTACAACGGCGCTGCTCAACAATAGAGGTACGTGATTGTGCTCACTTCTTTCCTTTGGTGGCCGCTAAGATTAATTTCGATGTGTTTTCGCCGAGACATTCAGAACCTGCAATCTTCCTTTTCGTATAAAAAATAGGAGTCCGATTGAAAAAGAAATATTCTTAAATTTAAATAATTGCAATTCTTTTACCCAGGCCACGGGGAATGATAGGAAGTACGTGCCTCTACCCCGTTTGTACGTTCGCAATCTCCGAGTGTGTTATTTTACACAAAAAAAAATTAAGATAGATCTTTCTCATCAGATTGCAACAACTCGTACGCGAATGTACGTACCCTCTGAATGTGTCTAGTCAGTCGTGCGCATTGTTCTAAAGCTTTCCCGCAATTAATTTTTGTTTATGCCGCAAATCGAACTTCACGCGAAGTACTTATTACGCAAGTTTCAGGCTCCATTTAATGTCAAAAAATTCCGAAGTACGGCTGACTAAGCAAACCGCTACAATAATTTCATATCTCTACAACTACAATAACAAAAAAACAAAAACAATAACAGAGAGAGGGTACGTTACAAGTTACTAACCATATTCGAGTCACGTTGTTTCAGAACGCACGATCAGATAACATGAAGCAGTGGGCCTGGTAGTTCCAGGAGCTATCTTTTCCTTGCAAACAAGCTAACTACACACACAGTTCCAACTCTTGTTTATCAAGGGAACTAACAGCTGAAGCTACATTGTCTTGGAACAGCGAAATAACTTTTCTTTACCACAATATAGAACATATGACTTAAGTTGAATTTAGATAAACTGTTCTTATATCGATATTGTTATTCAACATTCATAAGTCAACTGCTTTACTTAAACCATTAAAACAGATCATGTATGGCACTGTGGTGAGAAAGAGTTATGCACAGTGTGAATCGCTGTTTGCCTAAGCGCAAAAATTTCATCAGCTATTAGTTAGTGAGGGTATGGAGCTCGTGGCCAAGATGGCTCGAAGGGTTCATTGTCATCCTTAGGTAAAATATGATGTCACTTGGTCTTGCCCCTTATGTAAACAAAACATGCAAATGTGCTCTTCTGATGTAAACAATGACGTCACCGGTATGCTTAAACAAATGTAATTTATGACAGTAACGTAAATAGTCCGCTGACACGGCTGTGGCCCTACCATAAATAATGACATCACGTAGTCTTGCCCTAATATAACCAAACCACACACTTGTGCTCTTACCTTTTGTTTGTTTAAACCCCCAGACATCTGTCCCACTTCAAGTTGCAGCCCCCCCATCCCCTCTCACTCCCCCATCTGTCACCTACTCATTAGTGGGAAGTTCAGATGGGCTTATCTTACTGTCTGAATTATTACAATTACTATGATTCATAACCCAATTAGCTTATAACACTAAATTATGACCGCATGTATTAGCCCCACTTACTTTAAATAATATAATTTATGACCACTATCAAAAATGGCTATCTCTATATTTATATCACCCTTATATTAACACATTGTTGACCAAGCCTGAGCATTGATTGATTGATTGATTGATTGATTGATTGATTTTAACATGGAAGCTAAAACAGCTTAGGTCAGACCCGCTACTTCCCGCACCGAAACTAGGTTTACTGAGCGGTCTCGCTCCCCGTATATCCAGTAAAGCCAACCAGTGCCCTTAAATAACGCAAGGAGACCCTCTACCAGTTTTTTTGTTAGATACAATTTCTTCAGTCTAGTTGTCCCGAAGATTCTGTATCTTTCACTCTCCAATGCCATGCATTCGAAGATTAGGTGTGAAGCAGTTTCTTCACCCTCATCATAGGTCCTACATTTAGGGTCCTCTTCCGTTGTACCCATTGTGTGTAGGTGTTTTTTTAAATTCGCATGGCCGTTCATCAGTCCAGTCATGAGTTTAATCTCTTTCCTGTTCAATCCCAGGATTACAGAGCTTCTTTTAAAACATAGCTTGGGCATCATTGCCTTACCACGTTTTTGTTTATGGACCTTGGTCCAATATCCTACGTGCTGTTTCCAAAGCCAGTTTCGTAGTTCTAATTTGATCATAGTCTTGGTGATTGTCAGGGCAGGTTCCGGTCCAATAAATGCATCTTGTTGCAGGAGCTGCCAATGATTTCAGCGGTGCCTGGCTGTCTAAATAGATGTAGATGCTACGGTTACTATAGCACCTACGCATATTCTCCTCCACACATTCCCTGATTGCAGTAATTTGAGCTTGGAATACAGAGGCCACTTTCCCTAGAGAGATAATGCTCTCCAGTCTTGGCTGAACGCCGTACATCACTGCCCCAACGCATTGGTCTATTTTCGACCCATCGGTGAACCAAAGGATGTCCCCCGTATGGTGTCGAACTGTTTTTTACCACTACTCCCTACTTCCAATTATTATGTTGTAAGGCTTGTCGAAGCAGTTGTGAGTTATTATATAATCGTCAGACATTTCCCCAGCCATTCCTATCTTTACCTCACTCACTATGTTAGTGTGTGATTCTGGATTTCCGAATGAGACCCAGTTTTTGCCAGTTTTAAGTCTGTGTGCCTCAGCTGCTGCCTCCATCTTGACCGAAAGGGAAAGTGGAGACATGTCAAGCGTGGTTTCCATTCCAGCGGTTGGTGTGCTTCTAATTCCGCCCGTTATGGCTAAGCAGGCCTACTCTGCACCTTAGCAAGCTCCTTAGCAGCAACCTGCTGTTCTACCTTCTTCCAGCACACTGTCGCCCCGTAGGAAATCCTAGGTCTAACCACTGTGGTGTATATCCAGTGCATACCCCTGGGGCTTAGGCCCCAGTTTTTGCCACAAGTCCTTCTAGTACTCACTAGAGTATTTTTTGCCCTGGAGCAGATGCTCTCAATGTGAGGTGTCCAGGTTAGCTTCTCATCCAAGGTTACCCCAAGATATTTCACTATCCCCTTCACAGGTAGACTTTCATCAAAGAGCTTTAGATTCCAACTTGTGTGTTGAATATGTCTCTTCATAAATGGCATCACAACAGTCTTCTTAGAATTAACTCTCAGATCCTGTTTAATGCACCATTTTTGCACAAAGTCCAATCATCCTTGTGCCATATTCCTGACTGTGTCAGTGAATTTGCTAAGTATTGCTATGAAAAGTTCATCTGCGTATCCTTGGCAGAAGCATCATCTAGAACTTAGTTCCTAGATGAGTTCATTCACCACTAGATTCCACAATAGAGGAGACGAAACTCCTCCTTGCGGGCAGCCTCTAGTGGTCTTAATTACCATTTTTTCATTCATCATGGTAGCCTCTACCTTCCTTCCACTAAGCATGGCCCTGGTCCACCTGCATACAGTGGTCCCCAGATCATGCACCTCTGCTGCCCTTTCCATAGAATCGAAGGTCGTGTTACTGAAGGCCCCCTCGATATCCGGGAAGATGGAGAGGGATATTTCTTGGAAGTGAAGTGCTTTTTCCACCTTCCCAACGAGGTGGTGGAGAGTTCTCTCACATGATTTAGCTGGTTAGTATGCATGTTGGTTCGGATGAAGAGGGACCCTAATTAGCCTCCTCTCCCCAACATATACACTAAGCAGTTTTTCCAGTGTTTTGAGAATGAAGGAGGACAGACTGATTGGTCTCATATCCTTGGCCTTGGTACGATCAATTCTCCCTGGCTTTGGAATGAAAATTTCATCTGGACCAGGCGGCTTGAACAGTTGGAATGTTCCCACCGACCACTGAATTTTTTTGAAGTTCACACATTCCTTGGCCAAGTACCAGTCATCTCTTCGAGTGCCTGAGAATCGTTGTCGCTCTGGGGTCACATACTGGTCTGTGTTGTCCGGCAGATCATATTAAGGAAAGTGAGTTTTGACGAGCAATTCCAGCGACTCATGTACTATCTTTGTATATTCCCCATCCTCCTTCCTCAACGTACCTCCTGGATTGGTTGGTGCTCTAGTCAGAATCTTGTGAAATCTGGCTTGTGCAGCTGTGCCCTCCACTTCCTCACGGAGTACCTTCCAGGATGCCTCCTTTGCTTGTCTTATTGCAAAATTGTAATTGACAGGGGCCTCACGATATTTAGCCCGTTGTCCTTCACGTCTCGCAATATTAAACAGTATCCGTACCTGTTTTCTTTGCATTTCCAGTTTGATATCCACCAAGGAACACTCCTAACTGTGCACTTCGTGGTGATTGTGTAGTTGTCCTGATATGAGGTCACTATGGCAGAGGTAACAGCATCTGCTACTTCCTCAAATTCTACTGGATTCCTTATTGAGGTTTTAATTTCCAATAAGCCTAAGTCAAGGTCCCTCCTATATGTCTCCCAGTCTATTTTCCTGGGATTCTTATAGGTCATGGTCTGTCTGATTCCCATTTCAACCTTGAATTTAATGTACATGTGGTCCAATGAGGATGACTCCAACATCAAATGCCATTGTTTGACATAGCTACCCATCGCCATGGAACCAAAGGTTATGTCAATTATTTCTTCCCTTCTGCTATTCCTGAATGTAGGTTCATTGCCCCTATTCAGGACCTCTAAATTGTTAGCTAAAAGAAATTCAAGAAGGTACTCACCTCTACTGTTGGTGCCGTTGCTGCCCCACACTAGGTTGTGGGCATTGGCGTCGCATCCAACCAGTAGTTGATCACCTTGCCGATGGCAAGTCTCTACCAGTCTCCTCACCTCCAAGGGAGTAGGAGAGCTGTCTTTGTAAGGAAGGTATACTGAGGCCAAAATAATTTCCCTCGTGATACCTTCCTCATATTGCTACATTGTAATGGTCACTAAGTCCCTAGAGCAGAAATCCATCATTGGCATGAAAGAAATGCCCTTTCTTACATAGATGCATGTTCCGGAGTTTCTTAGATACCTTGCATAGATCAGCTTACCTACAGCGCCCCTTTGTTCTTGCATCAGGCCACACCCACTTCCTGTCTCCCCAAGCAGCGGCTCAGAGCAGCAGAGGCCCCTTTACTGTGCAGCAGATTAATCTGCACCACCTCCAGGCTCCGTCTTGCTGCCGTCTTTGAGAACCCTGACGGTGACCTGCAAGAACCCTAAAAACAGTTTCAGGTCCTGCTCCTGCACCGCCTTCATGGACTACTCACCGGCCTCCACCACCAGGGTTCGTCCTTCCGGAGCAACCTTCTGGTTAATCAGTCTCCAGTCTTCTGTCGAGACTTTTGGGTTCTGGGCCCCTATTTTTCCAAACAGAGTCTTGGGAGAGACTTCATTAAGGATCTTAGGTACCCATAATGATATCTTTGCGGCTTTAAGAAGCTCCGCTGCCGGTCTTAAGCAGCAGCTCCGCATCTTTCCACAGGGATATCATGGGCACCTTGTCCTTGAGCCATTCTATCGTGTGCACCACCTCACAGACAAAAATGAGTGCACCACGATCTAGATAGACCCTCCTGAAGTTGGGTTCTTGACCAGTGTCCCCCCCCCCCCCCGAAAATTAATTTTCAAAGAGGGCCATCTGTACCAGTTCCTGCTGCTGTGTGGTGATGGCCACCAGTGGATAACGTTCCTGGATAACTGCCATCCTAAAAACCGAGACTGCTGTACAATAGGTCTGGTTCCCTATTTCTTGACTCGGTCTTTTCTGTTCTCACTTGTCGAGGGAGGAGGGAGTCTTTGACTCCTCTCTTATCAGCTTACTACCTGTATTTGACGTTGTGGGGGTCTGCATGTCCCCTTCAACCTGAGACAGTTTCTTCCTGAGAGTCTTAGGTTCTAGTCCCTTTAATTCCCTCCACTTGTCTTTAGGAACCCCTTCTTTCCCTTCCTTTTTCCTCTGCTCCCTGATTAGCTTCCTCCTCTCGGCCCCAGGCAAGCCTTTGATCTTAATCTGGTCTAGCTTCTCGGTTACAGTTCCCACTTCTGGCTCAGGTCTAAATCCTGATTCAGTACTGGGAATGTCTTCCATTGGTTCTGTCCCCAATGTTTGGGTATCTGAGGTCTCAATTTGCCCCTCAGTTTGTTCTTCTTTATTTTCTATAATCGTGTCCATATTGGTCCCACGAGATTTGGAGATCTAGAAGGTCCACACCACGAATACCCCATGTGGTGTAAGGCTAATTACTCAGGGAGATTGCCCAGTATCCCTGAGACTCCGTTTGCGACACATCTTCCCATGTGCCACGCACCCCTCACCACGGATCGCATCACACCTTGGGTTGGGTCAGGGAATAGGATAGGACTAGGAGTGGATAGGAAGATGGGACGTTGTGGGACACTCCTAGTCTGACCCATCGGCTGAGGCCTTTCCGGCAGTAGGTCCTCTACCTTCGGCATAGCCCTCAGCTTCCCGCCGATACGCAAGCCTCTCCACCCACACGGACTGTGCTTTGTTTAGGTGGTGCCCCCAGAGAGCATTCTCGAACCACAACTTAATGTTAAAAAGACTGTATACGATCAATGGTCGGGCAGTGTTCATCTATTGCTACATTTATTGGACAGAACGGAATACCTTTTCTATCACAAGATATGGTATGTAACTTAGGATGAGTGTAGACAACCTGAATTCATTTTCATATGAGAACAATGTACAGACGTCTACCAACCTGTCCCTTAAATGCTTATGCCTTCTGTTGTCAAGTTCTAGAATTATTTCGAAAGAAATGTTAATAAACGTAACAGTTGTTATTGCGAATGGCTGGGACAGTGTAATTGCACTGACGTAATTTTGTGCTTGTACTGGTTATGGGTTATAGTTTGCTGGAAGTCTGCTACAAATATATAATGTTTGTTGACTAAGAAATTTTGGAAGCTCAAGATGAAGAAGTTGCTCAATAACACATCTCACACTTTTTTTCAAAGGATAATTATACTTTCTATCAACATTATTTTCAAACTTGTAATTCATCAAAGAACTAGACCAAATATGAATAATAAAATTTGAAGCTTGGTCTTCATTTTAGTATATATTAGTATATATTACTCTTAAGATACGTTAATCACATGCATGCCAGTGACGCTTTAAGTAACACGATTACAGGTTTCATTGCAGATGGGGAAAGTACTTCTTTTTATGGTACTATTGCTTTTGAGCTAGTTCTTCTTATTTAACTAATTCAGTTCATTTTTAATGTTAGAGTACAATTAAATAAGTGCACTTACAAAAATTATTTAACTACTAAATTAGAAAGCAAAATTTATACCTTTATTGATAACAAAAATTGAATGGTCTGTAGGAATAAACCAATATGCCTATTTCCAAGACTTTTTTTGTACATGTAATCCTTTTGTCAGATTGTGCTGAGCGCTTTGTTTTAAACCAGGCCTTTACCTGGAAAACTCTAGAGATTAAAGTGTTCTCACTCTCACCGAGATCGTTAATCCGATTACTAATTCTTTTTTCTTATACAATAAGGTCTGGAAAAAGGAAAACCTTGTTCCTATTTAGCAGCTCCCAAACATTAATTCTTAAGATGGTAAAATCCCATTACAAACATCCAGGACGTATAGAGGGGAGTGGGTACATCACACTTTGAATAAGAACTCATGTCCAGAACAGTACCGTTTGAAAACATGTTTGTTGGGTGGACTATGTGATCAGAAGTATCCGGACACCTAGCTGAAAATGACTTACAAGTTCGTGGTGCACTCCATCATATATGCTGGAATTCAAAATGGAGTTGGCCCACCCTTCGCCTTGATGACAGCTTCCAATATCGCAGGTATACGTTGGATCAGGTGCTGGAAGGTTTCTTGGGGAATGGCAGCCCATTCTTCACGGAGTTCTTCACTGAGAAGAGGTATCGATGTCGCTCGGTGAGGCCTGGCACGAAGTCGGCGCTTCAAAACATCCCGAAGGTGTTCTATAGGATTCAGGTCACGACTCTGTGCAGGCCACTCCATTACAGGGATGTTATTGTCGTGTAACCAAATGGTTCAAATGGCTCTGAGCACTATGGGACTCAACTGCTGTGGTCATAAGTCCCCTAGAACTTAGAACTACTTAAACCTAACTAACCTAAGGACAGCACACAACACCCAGCCATCACGAGGCAGAGAAAATCCCTGACCCCGCCGGGAATCGAACCCGGGAACCCGGGCGTGGGAAGCGAGAACGCTACCGCACGACCACGAGATGCGGGCGTCGTGTAACCACTCCGCCACAGGCCGTGAATTCTGAACAGGTGATCTACCGTGTTGAAAGATGCAATCACCATCCCCGAATTCCTCTTCAACAGTGGGAGCAGGAAGGTGCTTAAAACATCAATGTAGTGGTAGTGCCACGCAAAATAACAAGGGGTGCAGCCGCTCAATGGAAAACACGACACACCATAATACCACCTCCTCTGAATTTTACTGTTGGCACTACACACGCTGGCAGATGACGTTCACTGGGCATTCGCCATACCTACACCCTGCAATCGGATCGCCATATTGCGTACCATGATTCGTCACTGCACGCAACGTTTTTCCACTGTTTAATCGTCCATTGTTTACGCTCCTTACACCAAACGAGGCGTCGTTTGGAATTTACCGCTGTGATGTGTGGCTCATGAGCAGCCGCTCTACCATGAAATCCAAGTTTTCTCTCCTCCCACCCAACTGTCATAGTACTTGCAGTGTATGCTGATGCAGTTTGGAATTCCTGTGGAATGGTCTCTCTATAACATATTACGACCCTTTTCAACTGTCGGCGGTATCTGTCAGTCAACAGACGAGGTCGGCCTGTATGCGTTTCCACTTCACTATTACATCGGAAACAGTGGACCTAGGGATGTTTAGGAGTGTGGAAATCTCGCGTACAGATGTATGACACAAGTGACACACAGTCATCTGACCACGTTCGAAGTCCGTGAGTTCCACTGAGCGCCCCATTTTGCTCTCTCACGATGTCTAATGACTACTGACGTCGCTGATATGGAGTACCTGGCAGTAGGTGGCAGCACAATGCACCTAATATGAAAATCGTGTGTAGGGGTGTCAGGATGCTTTTGATCACATAGTGTAGGTATGCAACCTGGTAGTCAGGGAGCAGGGTGGTTATGTAGGATTGGCTGGTGTCATTTGATATCTGCCTTCCCCCTCTGACCTGGATCGAGCCTCATTCATGTGTCTGTGAGTGTTAGAGCAACGTGGTTGAATATGAGGTTGCAGAATACTCGTACACCGACATGATCCTTCCAAATGGTGAAGCTCACCGTGAAGTAAGAGCTGCTCGTCGCCTTTATCAAGATCGTTGTCCCCAATGTCCGACTCCATCGCATATCCTTTTCGCCAGAATTACGCAACAACTTTGAGAACGGGTACCTTCACCGTCAGCAGGCGTGACTGTGCTCCAGGGAGACGCCATACTCCCAAATGGTTCAAATGGCTCTGAGCACTATGGGACTCAACATCTTAGGTCATAAGTCCCCTAGTACTTAGAACTACTTAAACCTAACTAACCTAAGGACATCACACACACCCATGCCCGAGGCAGGATTCGAACCTGCGACCGTAGCAGTCCCGCGGTTCCGGACTGCAGCGCCAGAACCGCACGGCCACCGCGGACGGCCTTTGCCATACTCCCAAATTGGAAAGGCCGTACTAGATCACATTGAAGATAACCCATCAATGTGTACAAAAGCAATTTATTTGGCTGCCAATGGGTGGAACTGCAAAAGAAGTGATGTACTGAGTCACGCACAATCAATTACTCGAAAAAATGGTCCCATTATCAACATGTTTGCAAGTGGTTGTTGCACGGAAACGGTAGATTTCAGAACATGGTTCAAAATATTATCTACTCACTCTCCTCTGCAAGTCCTAGAAGTCTGTTACGGTAATTTCCGAACACCCTGTATTTCGATATAGATACTAGAGACTGAACTGAACTAAGTGAACTAATTGAACGCTTTCAATCTTCCGATCCGATACAGTTCGCACAGTTCTGAAATGGATCCTGAGCTGAACTAAGTGAACTAATGGAACGTTTTCGGTCATCCGATCCGAAGCTGTTCACATTGTTCCCCATTAGGAGTTCCAAACGACATACGCTTAGATACTGCAAGTGTTGTGTACTCAGTATCAAGAGAGGGGAAATTTGTTCACATGCATTCCAAATTCCGATAGGTAGAGGAAGCGAGAAGATAAATGCCAATAGTTCATTAAAAGAAAGAACGCGCCGAACAATTCCTTTCATAGAATAGTTCATTTCAACTAGATGATTCATGAACTACAAATCCCTGGATTTTATTATGGGCAACGCGCAGACATTCCACCACATGAAGTAGGTAGTGGGTGGAGGGCTGAGAAGGAAAGGGGGGAGGGGGAAGGGTGTGGGAGGGGAATGTGAAGACTGAAAAATGTAATTCTTTCTGTAAAGACACTATGTATGCTGTATTTCACTTGAAGCTTTCATTAAATACAATACTGTGACTGTAGAATGCATTATTTTAAAAATTTGCCTCCTAAAAGTAAATACATTTGATCTGTGGCAAGAAAGTGGTAACTTCAACAAATAGAACATGCACCTAGAGGTGTGGAAGATATATATTTTGAGTGAAAATACTGTCCCAACATTTAGAACCCACTACGGCACATCACCAAAAACAAAATTTTCGAAGAACGTATACACCTAGATTTTAAAAACTCTTTTTTGGTGCACCAAATACTTCGAAAATAGTAGTTACCTCCATTTCCCAGCAAATCCTTACATTCTATTTATTTATATGGTTCTGCAAATCCACTGTCTACGCTAGTCAATACCTCAATAACCGCTTTCTACTTAAATCGAGCATAATTCTCTAAACGCGACACGTTTCGTATTTTGACTTACAGTTTATCCTAACGGCAGTGGGTGTCCTCTATACAAAAATTAGTTCCAGTTAGCGCTACGTAGAAGAATATTTTTATATTTTGTAACTACTTTGAACGACTGCCAGCGCACGTTAACGAGCAGGCTAGCTGTGATGACGCCGCGTTGTTAGTGGGCCTGGCAATCTAGTAGGAAGTCAAACGCCTGGAAACCAAGAGGCCGCAGGATCGAATCCCGTTCCTGTCACGGAAGTTTTCAGGCTGCCGTTAGTCAAGTCTTCACCTCTCAAAGACTTGAGATGTCTTCAGGAACGACACGTGGTTCGGTTTCCACATTAAACTGCAGGCCTCCTTTTCCCCATTGGACTGCTGGGGTAGGCTAGGCAGACATAATTTCCTGTGCCTGGATGCCTGGGATTACAACGGCCGTCCACTATTGTAAGAAAATGAAACACCTACAGCCGTCCTTACGACGTCATTTATTGTGTAGCTACCAGTTTCAGCACCATCCTCAGGTCTTAACTGATGCTGAAATGGTTATCACGATCCATATATACGATGCATCACTGGCCAACAACTGGTTTAAACAGACTACCGGCAACTGTAATGTCGTCTCTCCAACCATCAACTGTTGGGTTGGGCCGAGCGGTTCTAGGCGCTTCAGTTCTAAGTTCTAGGGGACTGATGACCTCAGATGTTAAGTCCCATAGTGCTCAGAGCCATTTGAATCATTTTTTGAACTGTTGGGTTGCCGAGGTGAAAGTCGAAAGAGATGCACTCGGCCACTCAGCGGCACGAAGTTATTATTGCAGCATTATTGGCAGCTATATGACATTGCCAACTAGAAATGGTCAAATGGCTCTAAGCACTATGGGATTATGACATCTGAGGTCATCTGTCCCCCAGACGTAGAAATACTTAAACCTAACTAACCTAAGGACGTCACACACATCTATGCCCGAGGCAGGATTCGAACCTGCGACCGCAGCAGCAGTGCGATTTCGGGCTGAAGCGCCTAGAACCACACGGCCACAGCCGCCGGCGTTAGCTAGAAAACTCGCGCACTGTCCACAGTATTATAGCCAAACTAGAGGTGCCGGCACATAAGGAATTGATTTGATATATCTATCAAGATCGATTTCGGTACGTCTACAGACTCCATGGCACCTGTGAATGTTCTTACTGAGTCTGTTTTAGCAGCTGAAAATTCGTTGGTGTCACGGTGGACGAACCGTTAAACTACTCATATATGCTGCGGAGAGTGTCGTTCATTATCAGGAAACAAAAAATTTCACTCAGTACATCACTATTGTCCGATTAAAATTACTTGGCAGTTGACACTTCACACGTTGGAGCTTGTTTCCTCCAATCAGAGCGCTCAACGTCAAGTCTAAACCGTTCGCCGTTGCCAAACTGCTACAACAATTAGTCAGTTCACTTCCTTGTCCGGATTTCTTTCTTGATGTGTTTCGATCCCTTATCCTGGGTCTGGCTATTTATTTCGTATTTCATCAGGAATGATAACCACACCAAAAACAATACCACCACACACACACACACGTTAGGCACGTAATGGGAGGTTGGGGTTGGGCTGGTTGGGGGAAGAGACCAAACAACGAGGTCATCGGTCTCATCGGATTAGGTAAGGGCAGGGATGGAAGTCGGCCGTGCCCTTTCAAAGGAACCATCCCGGCATTTGCCTGGAGTGATTTAGGGAAATCACGGAAAACCTAAATCAGGATGGCTGGACGCGGGATTGAACCGTCGTCCTCCCGAATGCGACACACACACACTCACACACAACGATACTAACGAAATACACACATTTCATACACAGCACTAAAAAATCACTACTGTAGTCTTCCGCAAAAGACGTGATTCAGCGTCACATATTCTATAATTACAATCACAGAGATCGGCTTACATTACATAAGCTTCACACGATATTGCGTGAAGCCGTATTTTCGGAGGCTGCAGTTAATCGTTGCGACTGGGTCAGTAGAGTAGTAAATACAAGAACGTTCCGCAGTGTAATGGTGTAGGGCAGTGGATAGCGTATAAACCTAATGTGTGGAAGGTCGTAGTCTCGCATCTCGTCAAACGAAGCGACACTTTTTCATTTTCTAAATCTAATCAAAAGACTGTGAATGTTATTTTTATTCGGTTATTTGTTTTAAATGTAATTCTTAATTTCTGATACTTTGCCTCGTCATTTTCATTATCATGAGAACTTTTTTATTTTCATTATCATAAGGACTGTTTTATTTGTTCTTATTTTTCTTCCTGTCGTTTTTTTCCGGTTGGAATCGGTTTCGTCTTTCGCTTGTGCCTTTGTTCCGCAGTTTGCGCAGGGTCGACGTTGTTACAATAGGATTTGGCATGGTTAATTAAAGGGGTGGCCTTCCTACCGCCACCCCAGAAAAAGTTCTTACCCAACGTCGACGGCGAAAAGGGGATTAGCCTGTGCGTGGGAAGTGCAGATATTGATACTCGCGCGGAGATGGGCGCAAGTATTTTTAGAAGGCATTGCTGTTAGGCTGGGGCAGGATGCACGCGCCAGTGAACCGCGTCGGGTCCGCCAGCAAGATCCCAGTGAACTCTGCCTAATAACCCAGGCGGTAGCGACAAGTCATTCTACAGTTGTAGGTGTACGGGTACCACAACTGGGCAGATTAAGTTCTTTGAACGCGAGCCAGTGGGGCGCCTGCACGTTCTGGCTATTTCAGACGTCGGAGAGATTTGGACACGCACGGGATATAATTAAAGCGGTCAGTTCTAAAGATGCCTCCTTTCATATTTCGTTATTAATGCCCGCCCCTTCCTCGCAACCTCTCGCCAGGAGCTTAGGACGCTTGGCGACTCGAGTTGCAGCAAACTGGACGGACTTCCACCTGTTCCCCTTCCCAATTACTACAAAGTTCAAAAATTTGCAGCCTTCGCCCACAAGAGCAGTTTTCTTTACAAGTAGCCACAAGTCAGACTACAGTTAATTAAGCGGGTCTCCTGCTTATTTTACGAGCTATAAGAGGGCAGTCAAATATAGTCTGAAAAGCTTGTAGGTTGTTGCAGGGGAGGTTGTGCTGAGAAATTATTATTCAGAAAAAAAATCGATACGTTGCGTCGTTTCCGATTTATTTAACATTGAAGTTAGGCAATCAGGTCGTCATGCATCCAACGTGCCAGGGACAATGTCGCCAAACTAGTTCTTCGTTAGTTTTCCTCCAACCATACAAACGTAGCTTTTGTTCACCTAGTTTAAATTTATCACTTACGAAAAAGGCACATTTTAACTGGTCTTTAGCGTTTCAGCGTTCTAACAACCCTACCACAACAAAGGTCAAAGTTTAATAATGATTGTGGTGTTGCTCACGCTGCTAAATACTGCATTTTCGGGCAACAACAAAGTTATTATGTGGCAGGTGTCATTAGAGCACAGTTAATAAAGTCATTTCATGTAGTAATGAATAAACTAGGCACTCATCTTTTCGTGTTTCCCACGCTGGTCTCGTTGTAAAATCATCTCAATCGTCGAAAATCTAGGTGGTGATGATTCCAAACTCGGATGCAAAGAGGCCTAGGTTTTATTCTGCTATATTCAAAAGTTTTGTAGATGCGCAGCACAAACCATTCTTGAAGATTACACTTTTGCAGGACAATGGTGATGTAAAAAAAGTAATCAGCATTCCGAATTTAAGTTACACTTCCTTTTTATTGCTTTTATTGCAATATCACGTAACACACAAAACATCACTTCACAATACAAAACATATTTGAAAACATCTTCCTTACTGTTAAAGTTCACATTTTATAAACTAACTACAATATGCGTCTTTCCAACATGACGTCCAAGACCCACAGATGTCCGTGATTACCGCATTTTAGCGCGCACAAGTGCTTGTTTTGCGAGCGCAACGATCTGTTTTGCTAATGTCAGTGCTAATTGAATCGGAAACTGCGCAATATATCGAATCTTTTGTTATCAGTTATTTTTCAGCACATATGTATATTATTATTATTGGTGTTTTGCCCTTAAAGAGGGCAGTTGGACTAAACTACATGGCCAACTCCTTTTGCTGCCTTCCTTGCTGCCCAAACTTCCCTCATTCGCTCGCTGTGTTTCTGTTTCCGGTCCTGTCCATGCTTCTTGTCAGCTTCGTGTCTTCGGCTTCATATCGATTGCCTTTGTGGTTGCCAATATTTCTTCCATCTTCCGACTGCGATCTTGCTTAGGCTCTTCAAGTCATTTTGCGCCTGCTCGTTTGTCACAGTCTATCTCATGTAGTTTACTTTTCTTAATGATGTTTATGAATTTTATTCTGTCGTTTACTGTGTCTGCTGTTATGTTGAGTTGGTTCATGTCGTATTTTACCTCTGCCACCCATTTGTTGTTTCTAGTGGTTACACAGTCAAATATCCGTTTGGTCAGTCTGAGTGATGGCATTCTGTATAGGTGTCGCTAGAATTGTAGTCTGCATTTTCTAATCTTTTCTGTGATTCTCTCCATATATTTGTATAGTTCCTCTGTAGGTTTCTTGATCCATATTCCATTGTTGTTAGTTGCGCCAAATATTTTCCTAAGTATTTTCCGTTCTACTTTTTGTCTTGGTGTGATACGTGTATGCCCTAGGATTAGTGTGGTCTCTGCTGCATATAGTGCCTCGGGGAGCACCACAGTGTTGTAGGGGCGTAATTTGGCTTTTTGTGAGATAGACTTCTTGTTGTAATGATTCCACACTACTTTCTATCCCTTGTCCAGTTTAGTTTTTCTTTCTTCTTCTGAGTCTCTGTTATGACCGCTCATTTGTAGTGTTTCACCGAGGTATTTGAAGTTTGCCGTTTTGTAAATCATACCGTACTTTCTGTCCAGAGAAGAGAGTTTCTTAGTGCTCATAAACTGTGACTTTTCGTAAGAGATTTGTAGACCAGCTTTGGAAGCGATTTCGTGTAGTTTTTCAATAGCGTCTTTCTTTTCGTTTATACCTTTCGTGACAATCGCCAAATCGTCTGCAGAAGCCAGGCATTTAATCTGGAGATTTCCTACGGTTATCCGCTGTTGTGATGTTTCTCATTCTTTTATTACCTTATCTAACACTATACATATATATATATATATATATATATATATATATATATATATATATATATATATATATATATATATATATATGAAGCGCAGCTAAATCACAAAATGCTATAATATGAAAAAATAGACCCCAAAACTTATTTACAGCTGAAACCACATACGTCCAAATTCAAGTTTAGTTACTTCTTAGTTATGTTTTAAAGTATTTACTTAGGCTTAAGTATCAAATTATTTAAAACATTTGTTATAAATCGTACAATGCGTTAATGCAAAAGCATAATCTCTACTGCAGTAAAGAATCGTCGGCAAAACGAAGTAATTACTGGTACATATCCGTTTATGACGAACAGAAGCTATCAACTGTTTCAGGTGCCGTGTTCACCCTTCTAGATGCAGTCTCCGGTTCTTTTCTATTTGCAAAATCTGGCTCATGGATAAGTACCTCTAACAATTCTTTAATTCGATAATGTTAAGACCATGTCGTCACCAGCCGCAAGTGGTCGTATAACAACGGAATCCGTGCTTTCAGTGCTAACACATAATCCTTCTCCGTTTCGTAATCATACCTTCCCCAGATTAGTGGGCTGCAGTTCCTTTCGGAGAATCAAAAGCGCTAAGAAAAGTCCTGTACGTAATATGCGTGTTAAAACTCGTGAATTGTAGTTGTGCATTTTTTTGGAAAACAGGAGAAGTTGTTTCTAGTCGATTCTAGTCTCTTTCAATACTTCTAGTTCCATCAATACGTAAATTAACTTTCATTTATGGGCATCATGCCAGTTGAATCATCAATTACACGCTAGCGCTGCCTTTTTGACGTAAAGGGAAGCTTACGCCTACCTTAACATTCCTCAAGGTCTCTTCAGAAACTACTTATATAACAGTCAACCAGCGATGATATTGTGATTCAGAAACACACAGACGCGTTTCTCCGTAAACAGCTACTGACACTCCTTCTTCTATACTATTTGGCTATGAATATTTACTAGGATTTAGGAAATCTTGAGTCTATTAGCAGTCTCGTTTACTGAAGTCTCATCAAAGTAGCAAAACTAAAACACCGATCACCGATTTCGTAGCTGTGTATGATATTACTTCACACTGGCGTTGAATCGTATTTCCTCTAGGTCGTCACCGAAACCTTTCATGACAGGGCGAATCTCCAAAACTACGTAACGAAGTACATCTATTTCACATTAACAATATTCGGTGAAGTCAGAGCCATTGTTTTATATTTCGCGCTCAAAATAACTCAGGCCAAAGAATGTTTGTTCAAATGGTTCAAATGGCTCTGAGCACTATGGGACTCAACTGCTGAGGTCATTAGTCCCCTAGAACTTAGAACTAGTTAAACCTAACTAACCTAAGGACATCACAAACATCCATGCCCGAGGCAGGATTCGAACCTGCGACCGTAGCGGTCTTGCGGTTCCAGACTGCAGCGCCTTTAACCGCACGGCCACTTCGACCGGCTAAAGAATGTTTGTATTTCCTGTAATATGTCAACATGAAAACCTTCTCTTAGAACTTTACACTCCATCCACCGTGTGAAAAATCTCTCAAAGTCTTTGGAAACTAATTAATATTTTTTCCATTTTACCTGCTTAGTGTTTCGGATCTCGACACTACTTCTCTTCAAACACCATCTTCAAGCACTACTAAAGATATGACGAAGAGTTTTTACAAAGAATAATTTTTTAATGATCTACACAGATACAACAGTATGAACAAATTATTACATGTCGTCTTTTTTTCAATTGTAATCCAAAGAATAGTACGACAATGTCCTTCCAACTTCGTTGGAGCTCGTTGGCGACGGTCGGACTGCAGTATTGCCTACTTACCTATAACGCAGGTACGCCCGTAGTCGGCTGGTACAACTTGTTGTCTCTAATTATGCATACACTAGCCTATGTGATCAAAAACATCTGAACACCCCCAAAATAATACGTTTTTCATATTAGGCGTATTGTGCTGCCACCTAATGCCAGGTAGCCCGTATCAGTAACATCAGTCGTCAGTAGACATCGTGAGAGAGCAGAATGGAGCGCACCGCAGAACTCACGAACTTCGAATGTGGTCAGGTGATAGGGTGTCACTTGTGTCATACGACTGTACCCAAGATTTCCACACACCTCCCGCGTCCGGCCATCCTGATTTAGGTTTTCCCTGATTTCCCTAAATCGCTCCAGGCAAATGCCGGGATGGTTCCTTTGAAAGGGCACAGCCGACTTCCTTCCCCATCCTTCCCTAATCCGATGAGACCGATGACCTCGCTGTCTGGTCTCCTTCCCCAAACAACCCCCTCCACACACCTAAACATCCCTAGGTCCACTGTTTACTATGTGAAAGTGAAGTGGAAACGTGAAGGGACACGTACAACACAAAAGCGTACAGGCCGACCTCGTCTGTTGACTGACAGAGAGCGCCGACAGTTGGTTCAAATGGCTCTGAGCACTATGGGACTCAACATATGAGGTCATCAGTCCCCTAGAACTTAGAACTACTTAAACTTAACTAACCTAAGGACATCACACACACCCATGTCCGAGGCAGGATTCGAACCTGCGACCATAGCGGTCGCGCGGTTCCAGACTGAAGTGCCTAGAACCGCTCGGCCATTCCGGATTTCATGGTCATGCGGCTGTTCATAAGCCACACATCATGCCAGTAAATGCCAAACGACACCTCGCTTGTTCTAAAGAGCGTAAGAATTGGACGACTGAACAGTGGAAAAACGGTGATGCGACGAATCACGGTACACAATGTGGCGATCCGATGGCAGGTTGAGGGTATAGCGAGTAACCGGTGAACGTCATCTGCCAGCGTGTGTAGTGCCAACAGTAAAATTCGGAGGCAGTGGTGTTATTGTGTGGTTGTGTTTTTCATGGAGGGGTCTTGCACCCTTGTTCTGCGTGGCACTTTCACAGCACAGGCCTATACTGATGTTTTAAGCACCGTCTTGCTTCCCACTGTTGAAGAGCAATTCGGGGATGGCGATAGTGCAACTTTGGATGTTTACCAATGGTGTGTTATAAGACAACTACTGTTCACAATATGGATAAATGACCCACTGGATAACGCCGACAGTTCCATGAGGCTGTTCGTCGATGCTGCCGTTTTATACAGAAAATTTCCAACGCTAGAAGATTGTAGCGAAATGCAGATGGATTTGAATATGATACGGGGTGTTCAAAAAGTCTCTCCGCAGTGCCGTATGATTGTTAGCCGCGCATGCCGTATGCCGCAGTGAATATACCGAAATGAAACTTAGTGAAATACAAGTTATTAATTTATTGAATATTCATTTTTACTGAGATAAATGAAACAGTGGAATGTTAGGAGAGTCCACTTGGAAGGAAGTAACCCATGCAGGCGAACGATCTTGCGGCACTGCGGAGAGACTTTTTGCACACCCCGTAAACGCTTGGTGCAGTGAATATTGAACATCGACATAAGCAAATATAAAGTATGAGGCGTAAGTAGGCAGGAAGACCAATAATTGCATGAATACACGGTTGAAGAAGAGTCACTGGAAATAGTCACATCCATCAGAAATTCAGGAGAATGAATACGGAACGATTTGAAATGGAAAGACGACATAAAACTAATCGCAGGTAGGGCAGACGCCGGACTGAGAGGCATTGGAAAAATCCTCTGGATGTGTAGTGCACCCAAAACATCCGTTCAACCGATACTGAGTGTCGCTCGTTAGTTTCGGATCCGTGCCAGGTAGGATTAATAGAAGGAACTGGAGAAGATCCAGAGAAGAGCCGCGCGTTACCTCACAGGCTCATTTGGTAAGCGCGAAAGCTTCACAGAGTTGCTCATCCAGTTTGAGCAGAAGATGCTACAAGAGAGGTGTTGTACATCACGACGTACCTTACTGTTGAATTTTCGAGAGTGTAAGTTCCAAGAATTGTTAAACAATATATTGCTTCCTCCTGCAAATATCTTGCGAAAACACCATGGAAGTAAAATTAGAGAGATGCGAGCACAGAGAGGCTGATCAACAATAGTTCTTCCTGCAGACATTCGCCACAGGGGCAGGAAATGGAAAATGTCAATAATACACTAAATACCCTCCACCATGCACCATAAGATGGCTTGCGAAGTATGGATTTAGATGTAGACTGTAACGTTGCTTGCTTTTCACACAGTGAAACTACTAATGAGTCGAAACCAATGCCTTATATGGCCCCGTGAACCATCACTAGCAGCATTCCTGCAACGCTTTCTGAGCTGCAACACTTAAGTATAAGCAAACGGCCGTTATTCTATCCATCTCATCTCAACTGAAAGCCCCAAACTACCGTCTTCTTGCCTAGCTGCAAAACTATTGACCTTCTTCTGCCTTCATGTCAATTCAATCTTTATCAGTTCCTTCACATTGGTGTGCAGATATTTGAATCAACTTGTATGTCGACGGTAACGATCAGAGTTTGTCTACTGGAAGTGGTGACATACTGAGATGAAACAGCTGAATCGGTACGAGATGTACTACCTACCTAAGTTGCGTCATCTCGTTTGAGAGTGTAGAAAGTGATAGGCAGCAGGCAGGTACGCTAAATGGTGGGGTGCCAGACCATGAATAATCACAATTTTGATCCAGAATAGTTGCACAAAGAATTTTATTAGCTTGATCGCCTGCAAAAAATAACAAAATATTAGCTTGATCTACAGCAAAAACAAAAAGAATTTCTCTCCATAGGGTTTCCTGAAAAGCAAATCTTAACTTTTAATAAAAGGACAATATTTGCAAAGTTCATTTGTTATATAATAGTTGCGAAATTAATAAGCAGTGAAGGTGTTCGATTAACTGAGTCACTTAAGGTGAGTACAAAAGGTGGTATGTATAAAATGTCGATTTTTATTTTTAATGAAAAATTGTTGTTGGAGTTTTCTCTTTAACTGGATGTGTTTCATTGATTCTGGATGACTGTAAGTATTTTTAATTTATTTTTAAACTGTTTACAGCTCAAGAATTTCTACAGGTTCCATGAGCACTTGTTCAGTTACGAAAAGATATCTCGGGAACTGTTTTCTCTAGAAGTTGGTGATTTATATTGAAGTATAGAAAACATCCTGCTACATAGATTGGCTACACTAGTTACTGTGATGTACCTTCCTGTTTGTGATATAATGCATGTATCATCCACGTTTTGCAAGGCTTAGCATTGGAGGGCAGCGTGGAGGGTAAAAATCGTAGAGGTAGACCAAGAGATGAATACACTAATCAGATTCAGAAGGATGTAGGTTGCAGTAAGTACTGGGAGATGAAGAAGCTTGCACAGGATAGAGTAGCATGGAGAGCTGCATCAAACCAGTCTCAGGACTGAAGACCACAACAACATCACATCTTTCATTGTGTGTATTTGGATTTGTTGCTCACTGAGTTGTACTTTTCTCTTTAATATTACTCGACCAAAAGAAATATTTAAGAAGAGCACAAATAAGGGAAATATATTCTACAGAATATGTCCTGTTTCCATCATGTACTTCCAAGAAGAAGCTTGTGAACACTAATGATGAGTACAGTGAAACCAATGCCATAAGTATCAATTAAACAATTTTTAATCAACTGCTTGCTGTAATTTGTGTGGTGGAGAGAGAACGGTTTAGTTCTTAGTTTGGAAGCCTCTTTTTCGAATTATGACAGTGACAAATAATTTTGGATATCTGCAAATGGAAAAACAATAATCTTTTTCAGCGAACGTCAAATATTTCTATGGGTTGAGATGCGGCGGTAAAGGCACTAGGTCTGGAAAAACTTTCTGTGCTATTGTAAATCACTCTTACCCCTTCACTAATATTTCAAGATATACAGATCCGTTAGGGGAAACAGTAAAAGTAATTGCAGAAGAATCAATGAAATCTGCAACAGTGGAAGCAGTTGAAGAAAGTGATGGTAACAACGACATTTGAATAGCATTTGACAGCTCATCACAGAAAAAGGGCGATTAATTTATAAATTCTTTTGCAACTGTCGTAAGTATTGATAACGGGAAGTTGCTCGATGTTGAAGAATTTCAAGATACTGCCATGAATGCACAAATGTGTGCACCAGTAATGAAAAGAAGCCATTGCATGAACACAAGTGTCAGAAAACGTATGAGGAATCCATTGGAAGAATGGAAAGTGACTCAGCTGTGAAGATTTTTCAGTGCTCTCAAGAACACCACGGGTTCGCTACGATAAATTTATTGATGATGGTTGATTCCAGTTCATTCAAATAGATAACTGAAAGCAAGCCTTATGATGACCTAACAGTGCAAAAGTTAGAACGTGACTGTCATATGCAGAAACGAATGAGTACCCGACTGCGTAAAATCAGGCAGAACATTTCTAGCAAACAAGCTTGAATATGAAAAGAGTATTAGAGGACGTTTGATTGACAAAACAGTTATTCAGATAAGTGAATACTACAGCCAAGCCGTTAGAAAGAATACGAACAACCTTGAAGGAATGAGAAAAGCAGAATGGGCAACGTTTTTCCACCTGACGTCAAACGATGAAAAGCCACTACACAACTTGCGTCTAATTGACTGATGTAAATACGGCGAAGCTGAGGCAGGAGGAGAAGAATATACCTATAGCAACACCACTCCTGAAGCTGTTGGAGCAGTAATAAAGCCAGCATACACAGGGTGGTCCATTGATAGTGACCGGGCCAAATATCTCACGAAATAAGCACCAAACGAAAAACCTACAAAGAACGAAACTCGTCTAGCTTGAAGGAGGAAACCAGATGGCGCTATGGTTGGCCCACTAGATGGCGCTGCCATAGGTCAAACGGATATTAACTGCGTTTTTTAAATAGGAACCCCCATTTTTATTACATATTCGTGTAGTACGTAAAGAAATATTAATGTTTTAGTGGGACCACTTTTTTCGCTTTGTGATAGATGGCGCTGTAATAGTCACAAACTTATAAGTACGTGGTAACACCTAACATTCCGCCAGTGCGGACGGTATTTGCTTTGTGATACATTACCCGTGTTAAAATGAACCGTTTACCAATTGCGGAAAAGGTCGATATCGTGTTGATTTATGGCTATTGTGATCAAAATGCCCAACGGGCGTGTGCTATGTATGCTGCTCGGTATCCTGGACGACATCATCCAAGTGTCCGGACCGTCCGCCGGATAGTTACGTTATTTAAGGAAACAGGACGTGTTCGGCCACGTGTGAAACGTCAACCATGACCTGCAACAAATGATGATGCCCAAGTAGGTGCTTTAGCTGCTGTCGCGGCTAATCCGCACATCAGTAGCAGACAAACTGCGCAAGAATCGGGAATCTCAAAAACGTCGGTGTTGAGAACGCTGCATCAACATCGACTGCACCTGTACCATATTTCTGTGCACCAGGAATTGCATGGCGACGACTCTGACATCGTGTACAGTCCTGCCACTGGGCACAAGAGAAATTACGGGACGATGACAGATTTTTTGCACGCGTTCTATTTAGCGACGAAGCGTCATTCACTATCAGCGGTAACGTAAACCGTCATAATATGCACTATTGGGCAACGGAAAATCCACGATGGCTGCGACAAGTGGAACATCAGCGACCTTGGCGGGTTAATGTATGGTGCGGTATTATAGGAGGAATGATAATTGGCCCCCATTTTATCGATGGCAATCTAAACGGTGCAATATTCGCCTTTTTTGTGCTCCTGTAGGAGCAATTTTCCGCTTTTTCCCTTGTTTTCTCTATTACAGGATGTTCTGCTTATATAAAACGAATTCCGCAACTCAGTACACAGGGTGAGTTTCTCCCTGTGTGCGAACTCTATGGATTAATCGATGAGAGCATGCGGAACACGCAAGGTAGCCGCGCGGTCTATGGCGCCCTCGAGCATGGGTGTGTGTGTGTTTTCCTTAGCGTAAGTTAGTTTGAGCTAGATTAAGTAGCGTGTAAGCCAAGTGTAAGTAGGCTGTTTATGTTTTCTTATTGGTAACGCCACGTAGCGCTCTATATGAAAAATCACTGGCTGTGCTGTGTGCAGTCTGTGGGTAGTTTGCATTGTTGTCTGCCATTGTAGTGTTGGGCGGCGGCAGCTGGATGTGAACAGCGCGTAGCGTTGCGCAGTTGGAGGTGAGCCGCCAGCAGTGGTGGATGTGGGGAGATAGATGGCGGAGTTTTTAAATTTTTAAAACTGGATGTCATGAACTGCTATGTATATTATGAGTTTTCAACACTATTAAGGTAAATACATTGTTTGTTCTCTATTAAAATCTTTCATTTACTAACTATGCCTATCAGTAGTTAGTGCCTTCCGTAGTTTGAATCTTTTATTTAGCTGGCAGTAGTGGCGCTCGCTGTATTGCTGTAGCTTGAGTAACGAAGATTTTTGTGAGGTAAGTGATTTATGAAAGGTATAGGTTAATGTTAGTCAGGGCCATTCTTTTGTAGGGTTATCGAAAGTCAGATTGCGTTGCGCAAAAAAATATTGTGTATCAGTTTAAGCACAGACTTGTATATATTTTTTCTAAGGGGACGTTTCACAAGGGACCGATGACGTCAGCAGTTTGGTCCCATAGGAACTTACCACAACTATCACCGATACGGAACAAAAAATGCCTTATGAACTTACGTCCAGAAATGCGTAGTTTCGATGCTGTAGAGCATTTATTCAGTCCTACAGTGTTTGAGAGACTGCGGTCTAATACACGCCGTACCATGCAGCCACAGCTGCAGTACGCGTTTAAAATGGTTTCCATGCACCTCGACGCATGCGTGTACGCCCCATAACATGTTCTGCCTCACACGTTCACGTCGGCCAGGCTGCATCCGGACGAAGGTAGCATGAATATACTGCTACAGTGTGTCCACATCTGGTATGGGCTCTGCATACGCGATACACTTAGACGGCCCATAACCAGAAATCGCACGGCTCGAGCGCCGGTAAACGAGCAGACGATGCAACTTGACGCCCTCGTCCGTTCCATCGACCAGGGAAGACACTATTGAGATGCGTCCGGGTGTTAACGGCGAAATGAGCTGGAGTATCATCATGTAGCAGCCACATGATCCTTTGAATCATCAACGGAACTACAGCGCTACGGTCAAAGGCTCGAATCCTGCCTCGGGCATGGATGTGTGAGATGTCCTTAGGTTGGTTAGGTTTAAGTAGTTCTAAGTTCTAGGGGACTCATGACCACAGATGTTAAGTCCCATAGTGCATAGAGAAGATCCAAAGAAGAGCGGCGCGTTTCGTCACAGGGTTATTTGGTAACCGTGATAGAGTTAGGGAGATGTTTAATAAACTCAAGTGGCAGACTCTGCAAGAGAGGCGCTCTGCATCGCGGTGTAGCTTGCTCGCCAGGTTTCGAGAAGGTGCGTTTCTGGATGAGGTATCGAATATATTGCTTCCCCCTACTTATACCTCCCGAGGAGATCACGAATGTAAAATTAGATAGATTAGAGCGCGCATGGAGGCTTTCAGACAGTCGTTCTTCCCGCGAACCATACGCGACTGGAACAGGAAAGGGAGGTAATGACAGTGGCACGTAAAGTGCCCTCCGCCACACACCGTTGGGTGGCTTGCGGAGTATCAATGTAGATGTAGATGTAGAGCAACTTGAACCACTTTTTCCTTCTAGCAGGGAAGGAAAAATCACCCACAGGAAATGCCGATATTTCCAGCGTCTTAGGTGACATGGAGAATGCTCCACACGGTCCTCTGGCTTACACTGTACTGGCAGGTCAACCTTCCACAAAGTTAATCACATTTTCCTCCAAGTCTGATGTCCTTCATGATTTTCTTCTTCTTGAAACTATCCTGTCTCAGACAAACGGCGAAACACTGTTGCAAACATTGAATGCTATGATTGTTGTCGGCGGGGATAGGTGTCCTGACACAACCTTGCTGCCCACCGCCCGTTGCCATATGCCTTCTGCATGTAAACACCACGTCGACAAGCTCTCGATTCGAATAAGGAACCACTGTGTAGATCACTGCATCACATCCAAGGCGAGTCAGCAACAGAAGCGAATTGGACACAACATTACTTTGGCAGGAGAGAGCGCTAGAGCATGACGTATGACGAACAGTACCACCCTCTAAGAGCAGACCATGCTCACCGTACCTGTGGCTGCATGGTACAGTGCTTATTAGACCTCAGTCTATAACAAAGCATGATTGAATAAATGATCTCTAGCATGGAAAACATGCTCACCGTACCTGTGGCTGCATGGTACAGTGCGTATTAGACCTCAGTCTATAACAAAGCATGATTGAATAAATGATCTCTAGCATGGAAAACATGCATATCCGGACATACACTATGCGATCAAATTATCCGAACACCTGGCTGAAAATGATTTACAAGTTCGTGGCGCCCTCCATTGGTACGGTAGCGTTGAACCTCTGGATCTTGGTAGTGGAAAATGATTCCGAAATGTTTCAAGATTTCCTGAGAACATGACCTTAAGAACATATGAAAAATTCTTCCCATTTACCACAGATAAAAATCATAGAAGTGGCCATCCCACAACTGGTACTTCTGACACAAAAAATCATGGTTTTTCGGTTGTATCTTGAAAACGGATGCAGATTTTCGTAAACGGGAAAATGTATTTTCTAGATTAATCCCTAAGCATTGTATAGTTAACATTCGAGCTATTTGATTTGTTTAGTTATTCATATAACTCCGGCCCACGTTGCAAAAATGTGTAAAAACTGTTTTTGCGGTTTTTCCAATGAGCACGGTAACTTTAAACCTGTGTACCTGGGTAACGGATAACAATATCGAAAAAAATTTCGAAGTTACCAGAGAATATCATCTTAAGGGGCTCCGGAACGCCCTATACTTGCAATGTTAAAATAACGCTTATAAATTACATCTTTCCTCACAAAGTATTTGAGGTAGGAAGTTGAACTTTTTGCAGATTATTTATTGGAATATGGGCTACAACTTAACACAGGGATTTTACAAAATTTTAGTTCAGTTATTAAAGATGATTTTTTTTTCAATTGTAATGAAAATTCACAACATTTTTTTGCAATTTTTTATTTATATATTCAAAAATATACAGTTTTTTGGGAAAAGGCTGTGTTAAATTATGCAGAAGGTACTGTGTAACATTTACTGAAAGTTTGAAACAAATATGTTTGGAAGATCCTTAGAAAACATGTAATTAGTATGAGAAAATAAAAGTTTTGGGAATCGAGCGACAAAGATTGGATTAACTTTTTAGTGCATTCCAGGTCCTTAGGATGGATTATCTTCATCCTCTGCAAACTCCTCCTCCAGCTTCCTCTTGTTCCTCCTCCTGTTTACTCTTGCTTGTATTTCTAGACTTTTTACAGCCCTGTCTGCAGCCCGAAGGCGTTCCTTGTCTAAAGCAAGCATCGCTCGTTGTTGTGTTCGTAGATTTTGCTACCATTTTCTTCAGTTGCAGTTAAAAAAATGGCTCTGAGCACTATGGGACTCAACTGCTGAGGTCATTAGTCCCCTAGAACTTAGAACTAGTTAAACCTAACTAACCTAAGGACATCACAAACATCCATGCCCGAGGCAGGATTCGAACCTGCGACCGTAGCGGTCTTGCGGTTCCAGACTGTAGCGCCTTTAACCGCACGGCCACTTCGTCAGTTGCAGTTACTGCAACACTGTTCCAAAAGGTGGTCTTGTATGAACACTTATCACATTTCAGTTGTATTTCACTAGCAAGTCCTACGTGCTTTATTATGGAGAGTTCCAGACCAACTTCACTACAATGAATACATCTTACACAGTTTGAAAAAATTCCTTTGAGAACCGACATATCAAATATTTCATTCACATCCGATTCGCCCATAAAACATTCATAGTTTTCACTCATTGAACCAAGCTTCTTCTGTGAAGTATTTTCTTTCCCACTTTGACTGCTATGGGCAGGTGTACTTGAGAGGTTAGGTTCACTCACTTGGTTATCGTCTTTATTGTTTACAGTAATAACACATACCTTTGGCTTTCCAACATTTCTCCTTTTCTTAAAAGCCTTCAGAGGATTTCTAATAACTTTACTTTTACTCATTATTATACTTCAACAAAACAGAGACTCAAGAAACAGAATTAATTACGAATATTTTCGAGATAACGACAGAGTAAATAAACATTAAACAATCGACAATCACACCAGCGATATATATTGAACCATCACAGGTTAGCCACAACACATACTTTATTTCACATCACTAAAATGTACCTGATGAACACGGACGTTAATAATAACACCATTTGACAGCAGTTTAACAGCGCCCCAGTGGGTCACGCCCATGTAGAACACATTTCAAAAAAAATTTAAAAATAGTTGTAGTCTTCGGAATTGAATAAATTATATATCTATTAAAAGGTAATAGTCTGCAGATTCAGAAAACGCAAAAAAGTAAAAATTGAACTTTTCATGATTTTGAGCCTTTCCGGAGCCCCTTAAGATCTACCATCAGATCAACGATCTGCCACTAATAGAACGGGCACTTCTCGTACCCGAAAGTCATTGTGTTTCGGGGTTTTCTCAGGAACCTCCGGTGTGGAACTGGTACTTTTATAAGCTGCCTGAGGTCCACCCTATTCCACACCATGTAAAAGAGCCAATTGATTTGTTCAATTTGCCTCGGTTGCAGGAAGAGTATAATATTTGAATTTTGACACTGTACTGTAGGATAGCTACTGTATGCCCGTTCTTCCGATAAGCATAAAAATGGTCGCTAGGACAAGGACTATCGAAAACATTTGACCCCTTATCTCTGTGATCAACAGAATGCGAAATAGGATCCGCCTGAAAAACCGCATTTTCGTGTGCGGCTTTTTGGAACATACTGGTACCGTACACTGTTGTGCAAGGACACACTGATGGCTCTCGATGTAGTCTGTGAGGAGGTGGAAGTTTCGTGTCGTATTTGCTGTGACGTAAAGGCGTCTGCTGGCCAAATCAAATCGCCTCACTCCGCCCATGGAATACCTCAAAAAAATTATTTCATAAAAAACAAATATCTTCGCTACCACACATTATACGTATAAAGTACACACCCGCTCATATTTTAGGCGTACTCTCTGATTTAACTTTAATTAACAACACGTTTACTCATTTATAGACCAGGAGGGTACAGAAAACTTCGCGGCTCTAACTCTTCAAGAAAAACCCAATTTAATTCTGCAAAATTTCTGTCTCCTCACACAATCACCAGTAACAATTTGACCGTCCAGCGTCTGTGTAATTCGCGCTGCAGTTCGACATTCATGAGCAAAAGGATCTACAGCTGCTCAAGTTAGTCAATAGTCGTGTTTGTTTGAGGGATGGACTGTAATGAGTGGGGAAAAGTGTAGATAACGGTGTTGCGATTTCAAAAGTCGCCGCACAATTATGTACGATAAAGAGTGGCAAAGTTGCTCCAATATCCAGACCCAACCAGCGATCCGAGCGACGATTGACGGCTGCTGCTCTGGCTGACGGATTTCTTCACATTTGACGCACCACTGTTTATACGACTCTCGCAGAAAAGGTCAGATATTGCAAACTGTGCAGAAGGTGAGTACCGAACATGTTTCCCGACGAATACAAAGAGCAAAGAACATCAAGCGAACGACCCTGTTTGAACCGCTGTCGACTCATAGAGCGTAAAACTGGAAAGATGTCATTAAAAAAAAAAGGAAGTTAACATAGGGCTATTAATTGTGCAGAAGATAATCATACGTCTTCACCTGCTCTGAAGCAAGCCGGCGACCAACGCTAGAGAAATTTCTGGCGCTCGCAGCGAACACTTTCTAAACGCCGCGTCTAAAATGCCCAGGGCGGCCAACTGCAGCGAACCAATCCGGCTTGTTTACGTTGGCACGCGCGCGAAAGCACCGCGAAACGCATCTGGCTCGAGCTACACTTCAAAGCAGCTGTGTCCGCATCGGTTCCTAACTTCTTTTCGCACGCCTCAGGCCTGCTTCGTCCCATAAAATAGGGCTCCCATAAAATAGTGGACATTGTCTTTCGAATGTGTAACGCAGCAAGGCGCAAGACCTGCCGTGATAATGTCGGTAGTGCCTATAATAGTAAAAAGTGTTTATGGATTCGACAAAAGTGAACAATCACCGTGTCCAAAACATATCTTAAGGGACGCTAACGATGAGAACGCAACATAAAGCTCGTTATTGGGAAAAGAATCACATTCCCGATCAGCCGCATATAATTATTGCCATAAGCCTTTAGAGTTCATCGTATCTAGTAAACAGCAAGTTGTAGAATTACTACGTGGTACTACGCGTAACGAGGGCGAAAAATAAGCTGCAGGACGAGGGAATGAGTGACTCATTTTGTTGAGATGAATGTGCGAAAGTGTGCCGTATATGCTTTCGTGCGATCTGTTCGTAAGTATTGCTCAATTTTTTGCAACTTAACGCGTCGTCCTGATAAACCGATGGAAGACAATTTTGAGAGGCTATCAATGTAGAGAGCTCTAAACTGTTCGTAAGCTGGTAAGCGGTCGAGGAAAAGCGTGACATTCTTCCAAAAAAGATGAGGATACATTTTTAAGCCCTACATTTGTAAATACACTGCCTGACTACAAAAAAAGAGAAGCACCCAAGAGACATGATAGGATGTCAATGTAACTTCATATGCGTACAAACCGTTGGCAGCTACATAAACGACTGGAGTTGCAATTCTGTGTGACTGGTAGAGGGGCATCAGAGCACGTTAGTGTTGCTCGTGTTAAGGTAACTTGCCAATGAACGGCTGGAAAAACAGTAAGAATTTTCATAAAGTTTATGGGGGTCTAACTCCGATTACAAAGAAATTTTAGGACAATGATAGTGTTTTAAGGATGAAGATTTTTGTACAAGAATAATCAGAATAGCTTTGATATAAACTCTATTATATAAAGATTTATGTCGGCCAGTAATTTAAAAATTTTCCTGTCAGTCTCAGTTTGAAGTCTATAGACTTCTTAACTACTTTTCTTAGATGCTTAAAACATTGTGCACACATTTATGACATTGTTATCTAAAAAGTAGACTACAACCAAATGATTTCAATCAATAGTTTTTCTACTATAAATACATAAATTAGACAATCAAAATTAAGCTATTTTTTTATATTTGATAAGGGTATATTTTTTCCTCCTGGTGATAGTAAGCTGGTGACTGTAGTCTACTTTTCTCCAAATTGTAGCCTGGAGTATCGCAAAAAATTTCAAACATCTAGCTCAAATAGTTTTTTTGTATAAAATAAACATGGTAGAAAAGTTGATTCTTGGGAAACTAAGTTTAAAGGTACATTTCATCTGTTACTCACCTCTGTTGTTCTCAAAACCCTCAAGTTGCATAATATTCTTGGTTTGTGTGTTCCCCATCTTCTCTCTTCCTTTTCTTGCTCCTCTTTGCTATTCTGGCCTCTTTAGTTGGCTCAAGAACCCATTTTTCGCCTTCGGCCACTCTAAGGAATCAATTGTTCAAAAAATTGTTCACATGATCAAATGTGTGTGAAATCTTATGGGACTTAACTTCTAAGGTCATCAGTCCCTAAGCTTACACACTACTAAACCTAAATTATCCTAAGGACAACCCATACACCCATGCCCGAGGGAGGACTCGAACCTCCACTGGGACCAGACCGCTCGGCTAATCCCGCACGGCTCAATTGCTATCAGTGCTTGTCTCTTATTGAAACCAGGAGTTAGTCCCAGCAACTCTAAAACATCACATCTGCTAACTGCCCCATCATTAAAACAAATAACAACATCTAACACACCTAATCTCATGGTACTGAAACCAACAAACACAGTTTTAGGCAGGCGTTTCCATATCACATGGTTGAAACATTCATTCAAATTTTGTGTCTTTCCATGTAAACACTGTGACAATAGTTTAGTGTCACTTAGGTCCTGTATATGGGCTTAATTGCTTCCAATACATCAAATGGCAGGGACAGATGGCGTGCATAAGTCTCACCGTTTGCTGTTGCTTTTTTGTATCCACACCATGTGTCTACCCCACTGTCGCAGAGAGCATGCTGTGGGTGGTCATCCATAGAAGTTTTATGGAAAAAGATAGCCCATACTGCTTTCTTCATGGCCTCAATATTGTCTCGATTCCTTCTTATGGCTAAGCCATAATAGAGCTACAGTTTGTCCACCTCTTCCTTAATAAGATGACCCCGACCACCAGTTGGTTTGCCATCACCGAGCTTTTTCCCCTTCATATCTTTTATTAGCTTACATAAACGTGTGACCATCCTCTTTTGGACATGACCAACACACTCTAACTTTTCAATTTTTACAGTTCTTCCATAAGACATAGTTTCCAACACATTTGCAAACCCTTTGGGTCTCCGTCTCCAAGGTACTTCACATACTGTACACCATAATCCTCTTCTGACCTTTGAAATATTCTGAGAACCCCCTCTGATTCCATTCCACCACTGTACCCAGAAAAATTCTGAACACAAACATGATCCTGGCTATTTCCTTTGCAACCATGGCAGTAATTTGTTATATATTCTACGTCAATCATCTTTCGATTTTCTAGGGATGTAGAAGTGGCACCATTCAATGATAGGTGGCCACGCTTCTGCCATGTCTCATCAAAGGCTGCAGCTATATCAGTGTCACCTTCATTGCATAACACAGTTTCTTCTACTGCTTTCTTCACTGACACAGCACTCACTTGACCAAGACTTTGAAGAAGTAACTGTATGTACTTCTCAAATCTTGTAGATGGGGGCAAATTCATGATAGCACAAAATGTTTGAGCTGCCGTTCTACCCTTCCCAATACACCTCATTCCATATGCAAGTCTGATATTTGTGTTATAATCTCTTCCATTGCACAATCCAGAAGAATACCCAGTTAAACCCCACAGATATCACAAAACACTTGTAACTTACTAGCCACACCCTTCCTGCCTTCAAAATCTTCGACGATTTTAACACCATCTTTTTCACAAAGTGCACACGCAGCAGCATTCTTTGGAAGCGAACATAAAGCACTCAATCCAGAAATTATGGAAACACATTCCGTTAAAGTGTTTTGATCATATTTTATAGAAATGTCATTCTTGGTACTCAAATATTTTAGCTTCTATCTTGAGGCACATGGCTGAGTTGACATAACATCCAGTTGGTTTGTGGATTCAACAATACAGTCTCTTCTTTCCAACGAAGTAAACCGATTACCACAAAACTTACGTTTTCCCGTTGCAAAACACTTTTTAGGAGGCGTAACTACTTCCGAGAAAGACACAGCACCAACAACTCAACAACGAAAAGAAGTTTGAACGCAAACAACTCTCGAAAACATAGATATACAAAGGAAAACACAGGAGCATCGGAAAGCGTGTGTGCTAACAGGGCTGCCAACGCAAGAAACGATTATGCAGTGTATCTTTTCGAAGCGGCAAAATAATAATGACTCCATTTGACATCCGACTGCAGCGGAAACACGGTCGTTGCCGCTTACCGACATATATTTAAATTTGTTTTTAAAGATGTTCTCGTGGTCTGAATCGATTCATTTAACTACCATTTTGTCCACAAAACTCTAATTATTGATTTAAGACGGGAAAAATATTCGGATTTTTGAAGCAGATTCATTAGCAAATGACCGTAAGTCTTATCATAGCGTGTAGGCTTTCAAGGCCGGCGTCTTCAGTAATTAAAACCTCCGGGCTAAGAGGCCATGGTCCAATAGTAGAAATACTTCTCCCTGACGTTTCGTTGCCAGCTGCGGGCAACATCATCTGAGGTGAGTCTACGACTGGCTGCTAGGCCGTGGAGGTCCTGTTTATATAGAGCGCGTAGAGGGCGCCACCACTCGTCACGTGTTGTCAACAGTAAAACTATCTCTGGCTGGCGTCATAACTCTCGATCGAAGGTAATCGGTTGTCACATCTTCGGTACAAAGTCGATCGCCATATCTTACCTAACCTCAAGCTTTCTTCTTTCCTGTTAAAATTATTGTGGTGTTTAAAAATCTCTACAGCCCCTCTATACATACGTGCATAATAATGTGATGTCTTAGCTAGCACGCTCGTCTCACTAAATTTTATTTCATGGTCACCCGTTCAAAAACATGTTCCGCTACAGCCGATTTGTCCGTGTGTCCCAGTCGACAGTTCCTTTTGTGTTCAGTTAGGCGAGTATTGATACTTCTTTTTGTGGTCCCGATGTAAACCTTCCCACACCTACACGGAATTTTATACACACCAGGAGTAGCTAAAGGGTGTCGTGCATCTTTCGCCGATCTTAAGCATTCACTAATCTTCTTGGTGGGTCTGAAGATTGTTTCAACTCTGAACTTGGCCAGCACTTTCCCGATACGGCCCGTAATATTGTGGATGAATGGAAGAAAAACTTTCCCCACCGATGGTTGTTGTTGTTGCACGTTTTCGGACATTTTTCTTCTGGGATGGAGTGCTCGATCTATCTCCTTGCCAGCGTACCCATTTTTCTGGAAAGCGGTTCGCGAGTGGTTTAGTTCCTCTAGCAAATAAGCTGGCTCACAGATTTTATTAGCCCTGTCCACCAATGTCTTGATAATACCTCTCTTCTGCCTGGGATGATAGTTCGAATCTTTATGAAGATAGCGATCGGTATGCGTATCTTTTCTGTAGACTTTGTGACCCAGAGTCCCATCTGCTCGTTTAATTACTGAGACGTCCAAAAAATTAATCTGTCCATTACTCTCTGTCTCCATAGTGAACTGTATTTTTGAATTGATGCTATTCAAATGCTTCAAAAAACGGTTCAGTTCTTCTTCACCGTGATTCCATATGACAAAAGTGTCGTCCACATGCCGATACCACTTCAAAGTCCTTTTTCTGGCTGACTGCAGTGCTTGCTGTTCAAAAAATTCCATAAAAATATTAGCAACGGCTGGACTTAGAGGGCTACCCATTGCCACTCCATTAATTTGTTCATAGAACTCATTATTGTACTGAAAATAAGTCGTGGAAAGGCAATGTCTAAACATAGCTACTATATCAATAGGAAATATGTCAGATATGCAAGCAAGAGCTTCATTGACAGGAACTTTGGTGAACAGAGACGCCACATCAAAGCTGACAAGAATATCACTGGGGCTGACGGTAATCTCCTTCAATTTTTCGATGAAGTGCATAGAGATTTTAATATGATGATCAGTTTTTCCAATAAACGGTTGTAACAAGATGGCAAGATGTCTAGCCAGCTCTTGAGTAGGGGATCCAATAGCACTTACTATCGGTCTCAGTGGGAATGGCTCTGAGCACTATGGGACTCAACTGCTGAGGTCATTAGTCCCCTAGAACTTAGAACTAGTTAAACCTAACTAACCTAAGGACATCACAAACATCCATGCCCGAGGCAGGATTCGAACCTGCGACCGTAGCGGGCTTGCGGTTCCAGACTGCAGCGCCTTTAACCGCACGGCCACTTCGGCCGGCTGGTCTCAGTGGGACATTAGGTTTATGCACCTTAGGTAGCCCATGTAATCTAGGAGGATAAACTTCCGTTTTGCAAAGATCTTTTTTATCCTCTGAAGGAATAGAAGACTTTTTTATTAATTGATTGGTAACTGTCAACACTTTCGTTGTAGGATCCTTTTTCACCTTTTTATAAGTGGTAAGATCCAGAAGGTCACTGATCTTCTTGTGGTAGTCTTCACTCTTCATCACCACGGTAGCATTTCCCATGTCAGCAGGAAGTACAATAATACTCTTGTCCGCATTAATCTCCCATAATGCTTTCTTTTCTCCTTGAGACAGATTACTGCTAGGTGGCTTAGCTTTACGCAGTATCCTGGCTGTTTCCATCCTAACTTCATCAGCAGTGTGTGATGGTAACAGCCGAATCCCCACCTCTATATTAGCTATAATATCCTTCGTTGGAATCTTCAGTGGAGTAATTGCAAAATTTCCTCCTTTGGAGAGAACAGAAGTTTCTTCCCTGGATAATTCTTTTCCGGACAAATTTATAACCGTTCGAGAATTGTCTATAACCGGTGTTTCCTGTCTGCTCTTCTGTAGATTATCAAACTTCTTCTTCTGCCTTTTAGAAGACACTTCTGCTCTATGTTCCATGGATCTAAATGTTAGCCCATCCACCTTATTCCAATTGCAAACCTGCATTGTATTGCTAATAAATAGATGGAGATTTAATAGTTGACTGCATGTTACCGCCAGTCCTCGACGTGTTTGATGGATCCGTTCTCGGAGCATTGCCAGTTCCATGCGTGAATAGATACGGCTAGCTTGCGCTGAAAAACAATCTTCTCACCTTCAAAAACTTCGCAACTGTACCGGTGTCACGACAAGTAGCAAGAAAGTGAGCGAACAAAGCTGCTGGGCCTTCTTCTTGCGTAGGCTCTCCAATCGTCGTACCATAACCGACATATCCTCCCCGTAGAGGCGTCTAATCATAGCGTGTAGGCTTTCACGGACGGCGTCTTCAGTAATTAAAACTTCCGGGCTAAGAGGCCGTGGTCCAATAGTAGAAATACTTCTCCCTGACGTTTTGTTGCCAGCTCCGGGCAACATCATCTGAGGTGAGTCTACGACTAGCAATGGGTAGCCCTCTAAGTCCAGCCGTTGCTAATATTTTTACGGAATTTTTTGAACAGCAAGCACTGCAGTTAGCCAGAAAAAGGCCTTTGAAGTGGTTTCGGCATGTGGACGACACTTTTGTCATATGGAATCACGGTGAAGAAGAACTGAACCGTTTTTTGAAGCATTTGAATAGCATCAATTCAAAAATACAGTTCACTATGGAGACAGAGAGTAATGAACAGATTAATTTTTTGGACGTCTCAGTAATTAAACGAGCAGATGGGACTCTGGGTCACAAAGTCTACAGAAAAGATACGCATACCGATCGTTATCTTCATAAGGATTCGAACCATCATCCCAGGCAGAAGAGAGGTATTATCAAGACATTGGTGGACAGGGCTAATAAAATCTGTCAGCCAGCTTATTTGCAAGAGGAACTAAACCACTCGCGAACCGCTTTCCAGAAAAATGGGTACGCTGGCAAGGAGATAGATCGAGCACTCCATCCCAGAAGAAAAATGTCCGAAAACGTGCAACAACAACAACCATCGGTGGGGAAAGTTTTTCTTCCATTCCTCCACAATGTTACGGACCGTATCGGGAAAGTGCTGGCTAAGTTCAGAGTTGAAACAATCTTCAGTCCCACCAAGAAGATTAGTGAATGCTTAAGATCGGCGAAAGATTCACGACACCCTTTAGCTCCTCCTGGTGTGTATAAAATTCCGTGTAGCTGTGGGAAGGTTTACGTTGGAACCACAAAAAGAACTATCAATACTCGCCTAACTGAACACAAAAGGAACTGTCGACTGGGACACACGGACAAATCGGCTGTAGCGGAACCTGTTTTTGAAACGGGTGACCATGAAATAAAATTTAGTGAGACGAGCGTGCTAGCTAAGACATCGCATTATTATGCACGTATGTATAGAGAGGCTGTAGAGATTTTTAAACACCACAATAATTTTAACAGGAAAGAAGAAAGCTTGAAGTGAGGTAAGATATGGCGATCGACTTTGTGCCGAAGATGTGACAACCGATTACCTTCGATCGAGAGTTATGACGCTAGTCAGTGATAGTTTTACTGTTGACAGCACATGACGAGTGGTGGCGCCCTCTACGCGCTCTATATGAACAGGACCTCCACGGCCTAGCAGCCAGTCGCAGACTCACCTCAGATGATGTTGCCCGCAGCTGGCAACGAAACGTCAGGGAGAAGTATTTCTACTATTGGACCACGGCCTCTTAGCCCGTAAGTTTTAATTACTGACCTCAAGTCTCGTTAAGTCTTGCTAGAGTATAAAGGGTGAAAATTCTTTGAACTGACCAACTGTGGTAGATTGCACAGGGCACCAAAACAAAGCGTTTTGGTTATTAGGCATGACTGTCTTAAGGAGCGCAACTAAATGACCAATTGGTCAACTCTGATCCACTTGGTTTGGAGACAATATATACAGATGTTAACACACAGTATCCAGGCATAGATGTTGTTATTTCATTAACTCCATCAAGGTGGGGTCTGATACTTCAGTTAAATTTTCCACCTCATACTTGAGAGCTCTGTGTTTCAGAATAATAGCAGAATTTCTAAGATTAAAAAGATAAGATTTTCACTTGTCAGGTTCGTAGTTGGACGACACCGTTCCTAATCAAACACGTACGACTTTAAGATTTTAATGCTGTGTGTAGCTAAAGGCTCCAGAGGTATCTTTTGCAATGGCCTGGCTTCTCTGCCATTACTGCGTAACGAGGTTTTATTTAACATGATAAATTCCCAGTATTGCTTCCTATGACAAAGGTGCTGCGGTTAAATGTTACTTATTTCATACGTGTTACATTTGATCATGGTGACTGAGCTTCACTGAAACTACTCACGTAAACTTTCTGTAACTGACTGCGACTCTGGCTTGACTGCTGTACTGAATTCATACAAATCTGAACAGATAAACTTTTTTTCTGTAATGTCACAGTTATCTGTGAGCATGTTTTTAATCAGGCAAAGGGCATGAACGGTTTCAGCACTCACGCAATAGCGCCTAACATGGGAAGCAATCAGGTGACTGTAAAAAATGTCCTACGTGAACAATTTTTAATCCATTTCACTTGCAGCATGTGCACAACCTGAAACCAGATCAGAGCACAGTTGTTTCAGAGGTGCGTGGAACAGTGTCAAATGCATCCTACATTTCCTTTCAAAAAAAAGTTGTTCAAATGGCTCTGAAGACTATGGGAATTAACTGCTGAGGTCATCAGTCCCCTAGAACTTAGAACTACTTAAATACAACTAACCTAAGGACATCACACATATCCATGCCCGAGGCAGTATTCGCACCTGCGACCGTAGCGGTCACGAAGTTCCAGACTGTAACGCCTAGAACCGCTCGGCCACTCCGGCCAGCCATTTCCTTTCCCTTGGCTATTTACAGATGAAGCAACGTTCGGGCGTGATGGGCTCTTCTACATCCACAGCTATCATGCTTTGAGTGAGGTCAGTCCACATGCCTCATTTACCTGCGCTCACCAGTTGCGGTCCTAGGTGAGGCCGTGGTCAGGTGTTGTTGGCGACTGTCTAACTGTGCCGTATCTCCTACCTAAGTCATCAAATGACATGAATTATTACAATTTCCTCGACAGAGCATTCATAAAGTTGGTGGATGACGTGCCACTCGCTGCAAGACAGCGCACGTGTTTCCAGCATGATGGGGTTCCGGCACATTTCAGTTGTCCTGTCTGTCGAACCGATATTTCCTGAAAAAGTGGCTTGGAGGTGGTGGTCCTGCACCACTGTCTACTAGTTTCACTGGTTTGACCCCACTGGACGTCTTTGTGTGACGAGAGATGGGCAAACTTGTTTGCAAAACCCCTGTAGAATTAGAAAAGCATCTGGTTTCCAGGATAGTAGTAGAAGGAGTAGAAATAAGGACACTCTTGCAGTCTTTGGCCGTGTTAGATAGAACATTACCCACCGGTGTAAACTCTGTTTACAAGTAAACGGAGGCATTCTTGAACCTCTACCGCATTTGAAGTAACTGTGTTGTATTAATGTTGTTGTCTCTAGGTAATAAAGAATTAGAAGTTGTTTGTGTTATTTTTTATCCCCACAGGAAAACAAGTTAGAAAAAATGTTTTCATTGTTCCAAGCAACCTCGCAGAATTGTTAGACTAATTACTTTTGATGCAGAGAAAACTCCCTCTACCGGTTTAAAAAATTCTCAGAGGAAAATATGACATTACAGAAATATATCTGTTTCAGTTTCCCGTGCAACCTCCCAGAGTTTGTCGGTTTAAATAAATTTTACCCTGTATAAGGAGTGTCAACAGTGTTAAATGATGAGTGATCACTATGAAGAACTCGGAGATGCTGCATGAGTAGCCGCTGCAACCTACGTCCTCAATTATTTGCTGGATGTATCCCAGTCTCTGTCTTCCTCTACAGTTTTTGCACTGTACAGCTCCCTCTAGTACCATGGAAGTCATTCCCTGATGTCTTAACAGATGTCAGTGTCTTCCACATACTCCTTTCCTCTTCGATTTTGCGCAGAACCTCCTCATTCCTCACCTTATCAGTCCACCTAATTTTCAACATTCGTCTATAGCACCACATCTGAAATATTTTATCAGGACATCATCTTCATGCCAGTGACTGTTATAACAGTCACTGGCGTAAAGATGCCCTTCAGAAATTTTTGTATGACTGTGAATCCCAGCTACAACAAGTGTATGCATCTAAAATGCTTCGATTCTCTTCTGTTTTGGTTTTCGCATGGTCCATATTTCACTACTATACAATGTTGTGCTCCAAACGTGTTGGATGGTGCCCACTTGTCTCGTATAGGGTGCCTAAAGGATGCTGCGTTCTCGGAATACCATACAACAATTCAAGCAAATAACATAAGTAGTTTTATTTCTATAAAGCAGATTTGACAATACAGTAGAGCGTCGATTATCCGAAGTAATTGGGGGACATGGGTGTTCGGAAAACTGGTTTGTTCGGATAATTGAACTGTACATGTTTATTTGCCAAAAAGAAGTACTGTACAGTAAATTTATTCATAAAAACAGGCATCTCTTTTGGTATTACAAAGTAACATACAAAGGCTACTTCAGTAGGAATATATTGTATGTGGCACAGTTTATTAAACAAAAATATATACATATTACATACGCATTTTGCATGAACAATACACACAGTATACAAAATTAACGTTTAAAAAAATCCTTTATTTTGGTCTCTCTAAGCAAGCCTACACGCTTACGAGCAGCTAAGTCACGTACTTTTTTCATTACAGATATCTGAAACTGGTCACTTTCATCTTGGGCTTCAAACCATCGCAAGGCAGTATCTAAACAAGTGAACGCCTCAAAAGCTGTTGGTATACTTTCATCTTCACTTTCTGGACCACTGATTGCTGAGATGCTGGCGGCGTCATCTTTATCAGTGACTACGTTTACAATCTCGCTGTCCTGCATGATTTGGCGTCCTGCTATGCTCGTCTTTTGTTTTTTTAAATTCGTAATTGTCGACTTCCCCACCTTGTACTCATTGGATAAAGTGGTTGCAGATTCACCTTCTTCTAACCTTTTAATAATCTCTTACTTGTCCCTCATAGAAAGGACAACACGTTTATATTTAATCATTTTGTATCGTCAAGTTCACTTCTTCACGCCGCAGCACACAAGTGGTCGTAACAGAGAACAGAAGGTGACTGTTTGCACCGTGAGAAGCTCTTCTTGGGGGCGCGCAATCCTTCAAACTGCGCGTAGTGGCACGCCTCGACTCCAAGCTGGCGCAGCTGTTGCTGTGAACAGCTTTGACACTGCCGGTACTTCTACTGCCAGTGCCGAGCCGACAGAAGTGTACTGATTGTTGAAACACAGCGACTGGCTGCTTGGCCGGTCAGCAGCGCCTTGTGAAGGCCCCATTAGAAGCAGCGGTGGCCCAGTGCGGCGACTACTGTGGGAAACTTGGTTTGGGAGTGAGGGGGATGATGGCCAGTAGGGTGGGAGAGTAACAGGTGCGAGCGAGTACACAGTTCGGTTAAGCTGTCGTTCGGTTGACCGACGTTCGGATAATCGACGCTCTACTCTACTTAATTGTGGAGTTACAACGGTGTCGCAAGTGATATGCAAACAGAAATAGTCTTGGCTACAGACAAATTCCAATTAAGCACTGGATACGGATCACTACAATCTGTTCTGCGAGTGCCGGTCTACAACCGTCCACTAATGTCCGTACTCTGAGCCAATCTGAGCCCTAATGTCCGGCCGAGGCTAGCAGGAGCGGCCCTTATATTCACTTCATCTTGAGGGGGCTCCTGTCATGGCGCGGTCCTTGTCAGCGAGCTATTGGCTGACGTTTCCTCACCGCCTTCTATGGTCTTCGGTTCTTCATCTTCGTTCTGGCGCTTGTGGTTACGCCAGAACAAAACGTACATTCTCAGAAATTCCTTCGTCAAATTAAGACCTATGTTTCACACTAGTGGACTTCTTTTGGCCAGGAATTCCAATTTTGCCAGTGTTACTCTGCTTTTGATGTTCTCCTTGCTCCTTCCGCCATTGGTTTCTCAGTAGGTAGCAAAAATCCTTAACTTCATCTACTTCGTGACCATCAACCCTGACGTTAAGTTTCTCGCTGTTTCCATTTCTGCCACTTCTTATTACCTCCGTCTTTCTTCGACTTACTCTCAATCCATATTCTGTACTCATTAGACTGTTCAATCCATTCAGCAGATCATGTAATTCTTCTTCAGGATAGCAATGTCATCAGCAAATCGTGTCATTGATATCCTTTCACCTTGAATTTTAATCCCGCTCGTGAACCTTCCTTTTATTTTATCACTGCTTCGTCGATATAAAGATTGAACAGTATGGCGAAAGCCCAGGCTTATTATCCTCTCTTGGCTCTTGTACATATTGTTAGTTACTCATGTCTCCCTACAGCCTACCCCTATTTTTTCAGAATTTCGAACATCCTGCACCATTTTACATTGTCGAACGCATTTTCCAGGTCGACAAATTCTATGAACGTATCCTGATTTTTCTTCAGTCTCACTTTCTTTATCAGCTGCAACGTGATAATTGTCTCTACCTTTCCTAAAGTCATACTGGTCGTCATCTAACACATCCTCAATTTCCTTTTCCATTATTCTGTACATTGTTCTTGCCAGAAACTTGGATGCATGAGCTGTTAAGTTGATTGTGCGATAATTTTTGCACATGGCAGCTCTTGTAGTCCTCGGAATTCTGTCGATGATATTTTTGCTAAAGTCAGACGGTACGTCGCCGGACTCACACATTTTGCGCACCAACGTATATAGTCGTTTTGTGGTCACTTTCTCCAATAACTTGAGAAATTCTGATGGAATGTTATTTATGCCTTCTGCCTTATTTAGTCGTAAGTCCAGATCTCTCTTAAAGCCGTATTCTAAAACTGGATCCCCTATCTCTTCTAAATCGACTCCTGTTTCTCCTTCTGTCACATCAGAAACATCTTCCCCCTCATAGAGGCTGTCAGTGTACTCTTTGCACTAATCCGCTCTCTCCTCTGCATTTAACAGTGGGATTCCCGTTTATTATTAGATATTCTGTACATCAGCGAGCTAGGAGCCTGCTTAAAAGGAAAACGATGCACGTTCGCGATTGGCTATAACCACTTTGCTAGCTATGGTAACTGCATGTACGTGGCATACTAAAAGGCGTCCGGTGGGTCTGTCGATCAGTCTCGTCACATACCGGATTTCTCCGGATCAGTTCGTGTCGAATTCCCTGTGTTCTCATTTCTACAAATGCCCGCGACCTAGCAGCTGTAGTGCCAAAATTGCGTGGTGAAGTTAAACGTTGCAGTTTCTATTGGTAGCGCCGAACGCCAGTTACGTCAGTATTTCCCTTCACACGTCAGCACCCACCTGAAAGACAAATCTTGTCATTTAGATTTTTGTTCATCATTTTCTCGAACTGTTTGTGAACAATGTTGATATGAAGAAAAACCTCACTAGTTGCCTTAAAAACTGTTTTCAACGCAACTGGTGTGATATTTCTTCACATCGGAAATCTTGTTATTCCATTCACACTGCCACCTATACTCGCTTCATACAGTCAAATAGAAGGTACTGGACGCGATGGAAGTTCAAAAAGTAGTTAGACTCCTTCACACAGTGAAAGTAAAATTATGTTCTTTTACAATTTCAGAAGGACAATTTCAAATGTTTACCAAAAAATGCGAAAAAAATGTAAAATAAAAATATCGGCACTCGATACTGGCATTTCAACAGCGATATATCGGCGAAAATGTATCGGATAAATATATCGATATTTTGTGAAGTAAAAACCGTTATATCGATGTATCATACACACATCAAAAAAAGTTTTGCATCACCTCGGTTCCGAGAGTTCCGGAACCTGTACAGAAAATTGGAATAGAGACCAACATACAAATCTTTTCCGCCATTTTTATTGCTCATGAAAACCACATACCACATGTTTTACCACCATACAGAGACCTTCAGAAGTGGTGGTCCAGATTGCTGTACACATCGGTACTTCTAATACCCAGTACCACGTCCTCTTGCATTGATGCATGTCTGTATTCGTCGTGACATACTATCCAGAAGTTCATCAAGGCACTGTTGGTCCAGATAGTCCCACTTCTCAACGGCGATTCGGCGTAGATCCCTCAGAGTGGTTGGTGGGTCACGTCGTCCATAAACAGCCATTTTCAATCTATCCCAGGCATGTTCATGTCTGGAGAACATGCTGACCACAGTAGTCGAGGGATGTCGTTATCCTGAAGGAAGTCATTCACAAGATGTGCACGATGGCGGCGCGAATTGCCGTCCATGAGGCGAATGCCTCGCCAATATGCTGCCGATATGGTTGCACTATCGGTCGGAGGATGGCATTAACGTATCGTACAGCCGTTACGGCGCCTTCCATGACCACCAGCGGCGTACGTAGGTCCCACATAAGGCCACCCCAAAACAACAGTGTACTTCCACCTGGCTGCACTCGCAGGACAGTGTGTTTAAGACGTTCAGCCTGCCCGAGTTGCCTCCAAACACGTCTCCGACGATTGTCAGGTTGAAGGCATATGTGACACTCATCGGTGAAGAGAACGTGATGCCAATCCTGAGCGATCCATTAGTTATGTTGTTGATCCAATCTGTACCGTGTTACATGGTGTCAAGGTTGCAAAGATGGCCCTCACCATGGACGTCGGGAGGGAAGTTGCGCATCGTGCAGCCTGTTGTGGACACCTTAAGTCGTAACACGACCTCCTGTGGCTACACGAATAGCATTATTTAACATGGTGGCGTTGTTGTCAGGGTTCCTCCGAGCCATAATCCGTAGGCCGGCCGCGGTGGTCTCGCGGTTCCAGGCGCTCAGTCCGGAACCGCGCGACATGTTCGAATCCTGCCTCGGGCATGGATGTGTGTGATGTCCTTAGTTAGGTTTAAGTAGTTCTAAGTTCTAGGGGACTGATGACCACAGATGTTAAGTCCCATAGTGCTCAGAGCCATTTGAACCATTTGAACCATAATCCGTAGGTAGCGGTCATCGACTGCAGTAGTAGCCTTTGGGCGGCCTGAGCGAGGCATGTCATCGACAGTTCCTGTCTCTCTGTATCTCCTCCATGTCCGAACAACATCGCTGTGGTTCACTCCGAGACGACTGGTCACTTCCCTTGTTGAGAGCCCTTCCTGGCACAAAGTAACAATGTGGACGCGATCGAACGGCGGTATTGACCGTCTAGGCGTGGTTGAACTACAGACAATACGAGCCGTGTTCCTGGTGGAATGACTGTAACTGATCGGCTTTCGAACCCCCTCCGTCTAATAGGCGCTGCACATGCATGGTTGTTTATATTTTTGGGCGGGTTTAGTGACATCTCTGAACAGTAAAGGGACTGTGGCTGTGATACATTATCCACACTCAACGTCTATCTTCAGGAGTTCTGGGAACTGGGGCGATGACAAACTTTTTTTTTATGTGTGTATTTCATCAACAGGCCCAGTATTAGCGTTAACATCACTTCACAACGTTTGAAATGGGCGTCATTGTGTGGCTCCATTTGGCTGGGACATTCGGACGTGACAGTGGCCCGATGTCGGACTGCCCGCCAATGTAAAAATCGCCAGCCTAGTCGTCAAGGTTCTAGTCGACCACGTCTGACGACCACACGGGTGGATCGCCGTGTAAGTGCGCCAAGTGCATTGTTTACCTCTTCGCACCTGCGCCAGCCATCTGCGAATAACGGACTCTCTGTACAACTTCTGTGCCATCCCGTACCATTCGTCGTAGACTAGCAGTGGCCGAACTAGGGAATTACCGCCCCAAGCTTTAGGTGACATAACGTCACATCGCAAATGGTTGGAGGGAGCCGTGACCGGAAAGCGTGTACAGCTACTGAATGGCGATGCGTTGTGTTCACCGATGAATTGTGGTTCTGCACTACTTTGAGTGACCATCGTCAGTGCGCATGGCGGCGACCCGCGATGAGTTCCCATTCTTCCATTATTTTGGAGAGGCACAGAGGTAGTAATCCTGGCGTCATGGCGTACGGACCCGACGGGCATGGCTTCATGTCGCGGCTGGTGCCAACTGAGAAAATTCTGGGGGCACAACCGTATGTCGCGTACGTCGTGCGTGCTCATGCGCGATCTCTCATTCCACAGTATCGTTGTGCAGTTTCTGAGTAGGACGATTTTTGTCCACTCACGGCACGAGTGACTGTGAACTGATGTTAAGGTACTCAGTTGGTCAGCAAGATCACGAGATCTGCCCCCAAGGAATGTGTGTGGGATCAGCTCTGACGTCAACTTCGTCGCAGTGCCAGTATCAAGGATATCAGTTCCAACAATTGTGGGGTGAATTACCTCAAGAGGGGATACAACAGCTTCCTGACACCCTTTCCAACCGGACAAGTGCATGCCTCCAGGCCAGAGGGGGTGAAGCGTCGTACTAAGTGGCTCATACTGCCAAGTTCTTGTAAGTTTAACTTTATTCTATAAGCACCGAAATAACATCACATACCCTCTCAAACCGTAAAGTTTCGATTCTTCCTCCCTTTATGTGTGCTTCACAATTTTTTTCTAGCAGTAAATTTCCACATTGCAGCTTGTGGATATGGGCTTTAACATCCTGTGACTGCGAGGTCATAGACGCATCAAAGCTTCCCAGTAGATAAGGATAACGAAAGAAATCGGTCGTTGATGGAGATGATGTAGGGAAAACAGTATAAGCGGATGGAATCAATAACTTCCTCATCGTAAACTGACGTCCTGTGTTCTAAACACTGGGCCGTCTTGTTGGGTGCTTTTGTAACCGAGTGGCGCTCTAAGAAGGATTCTGATTACATTTGATAGCCACGTGTAAAATAATAAAATCTAATATAATTGCTGTTGGAGAGCGCTATGCTCGAAATAATGTAACTGTCTGAAGAAAAGTTATTATTTTGTCCGATAAACCATTTGGACGTGCTCACGTAGTGATCATTAGTGACTTGTCGTTCCAGTAAGCTATAAAATAGTTCGAAGGAAGAGAATTTTAAAAATGCCTTAAAGTAAAACTATTTTTAGCTTATCACTGAAACTCTTTTGTGCAAACACATCAAACAAGTGAATTAAATATAAAGAAATCAGTCCAGGCTAGGTTGCGAACGGAAGAAAATTTCGACAATGTTCAAGGCATGCGAACGTAACTAGTTTTTCTCAGAAGGTGCTGCCATAACTGCATTTTTCGGAAACTTGTGTTAAATGTGAGTAAATTTGAGAAAATGTATGATCAACTATGTTTGCCATAAGGAGAACACAGTTTCGTTTCCCAGAATTACCTAGACCTGTGTCTTATGCTGGGAATGAGGAAGTGTTTAGTCATGCCAACTGATGAACTACACAAGAGTTTAATCAACACGAATATCAGGAAGTGCGCGGTATTACCCACACACCCTAAATGCCCTATATGACCACAGCGACACGGAATAACTGCATACTTTCCATAGTTCGCATAAAAACCGTACAGAGGCGCAATACCCAGGAAGCGAAGATCATCTAGAAAAGAGAAAAAATAACACCGATATTTTACTTGGGAATAACCTGTATTTTTCGGTGTTTGTTTGATCTCTGTTACAAGAAGTTTGTTTCATTTTTTACTAACAGCTGGGTAAAAAACGGTATATCAATTTGTGATATGATAGATGCAAATTTATAAATAAGACTTTTTTAATATAGTTAATGCTGATTCCTAAAATTTCCATTGCTTTTAAATATTGGGATGTTATAGAAAAACTTAAAAATGAGCAACCCACACGTGACGTAAGAATCGGTTTCTGAGGCAACAATGTAACTTTCGTCCTTCACTGTTCAGGAGCAGTAATCCTTTCGTTTCGTGGGAGCAGAACAAAAGGCAGGGTAGAAGGCTTGTCATTTACCGGCAAAAAATAATTATCGTTAGTAGCAAATTCTGTCAATTCAGAAAGGTTACTATTGTCTTTGAATTATAATATTTCTTATGAAAGTAGTCGACTTACAGATCAACACGTTATAGATCGAGTATTTGTGAATACACTGGGCAATAAGTATTGGCCATTGGATTAATTAATTACTGAGATTTTAACTATTGTCATACAACTGTTCCTGATAAGTGTTCTATTTTGTCTACTGTCTAAATTCTTCATCTGAATATTTTGAAACTTCATAGATTGTCCCCACCCAAGATGGATGAGAGGAGAAAAATTGACATACTTTTGTAAGAAGGAGTTATCAGGCTATCATATCCATACGTGTCACCCACGTTTCTGCTGCCCAATCCTAGGGGAGGATGTTATAGGCCTGTTGTCGATTACAGGGCACTAAATCATCAGGTAGTTCTAAAGTCAGCGCCCCTCCCTAATTTGCACAATTGTTTTACATGGTTCACGGGAGCTCGTTTCTTTACTGTGTTAGGTCTCAACCAGGCCTACAATCAGATACCCCTAACTGAATATTCGAAACCATTAAAAGCCTTCTGCAGCAATTACAGTTGGTTTCAATTTAACTGTCACATTTGGGTTTTCTACTGGTGCTGCCGTTTTGTCTTGACTGTTAGATTCTATGTAGGGTGAGTTGAAATTTCGTTTCGTCGCAAACTTTCTGGATGACGTCGTTGTGTACAGCCCCACATTTGAATACCCTGTTGACCGTTTACGTCAGGTCTTGGAGAGATTTATGGAGGGGGTTTACTACCAAGCCTTGTAAGGAGAATTTGGCGCGTTTGTAAGTACTGTTTCTCGGACATTTAGTGCCAACAAGTAGAGTGAAGGCCGACACAGAATGTACCAAGGCAGTCAGGAATTTTCCTCAGCCTAAGAATAAGAAATATTGCTCGATTTATTGGGATGATCAACTTTTTCTGTAAGTTCATTTCAGTATTTTCTCAAGGCTTGTCGTTTCAACGGATGGATAGTCAGCGGGCTGATTTCGATGCCTTGAAGCAAGTTCTTAGTACAGCACCCGTGTTACCCATTCTTGATTTTGAGAAAGACTTTATACTTCAAATGAACGCTTCCAATCCTGGATTGGAGGCTGTCTTGTAGGAGTACAATGGCGAGAGACTTCCTGTCGCATATGCTTCCAGGGCCTTATCTAGTGTAGGGGTCAGTTATTCAGTCTGCCAATTAGAAGCTCCGGCAGTACTGTATGCCTTAGAGAAGTTTAAATTTTATTTAGAAAATGGAACCTTTTGGCTTGAGACTGATAATCAAGCCTTTAGCTGTGTGTTGACTAGGCCACTTAAGACTGGACGCGTAGCGCAATGAGCCGTCCTTATTTCCAAATTCAGATTCACCAATAAACGTATTCATGGCTTGGAGAATCAGCTGGCTGCTGCCCTTAATAGAATGTTTAGTGACAGTGAGCTGGACACGAAGTACATGCAACAGCCAGCAGAGTGTAACTTGGCTGTTATCAGCGAAATCCCTGTGTTACTTCTGAATCTGGCCAAACAACAGGCAAAGTATCCCAAGCTTAGTAGTATTTGCCAACAGCTTACCAAGGGGATCGAGTTACCACGCTATAGCTTCAGCAAAGAATTGCTTTGCTACCGCGCCAGAGGAGATAATAGACTGAAAATGTCTGCTGGCTAATTTAGCGCCTGCCTTTTTCCACTATTTGCTCAGTCAGTCTGTGGGGACCATTTGGGCGTCTTTAAGACTGTAGCTAAGGTTCAGGAGCATTTAACTTTGCCAGCTCTCTATTGACGTCCACAAGTTAATGTTCAAGTGTCAGGAATGTCGGTGTGCAAAGCCCAATCCGAATACCAGGTAGTTTTATTGAGATAAGAAGCTGAAACGTCCCCTTTGAAAATTATAAATGACAGTGCTGGAAAAACTCATACGTTATTTGATGTTCAAACAGCTGAGCAAAACTCAACGTACTCAAACAGTGTTCTCTTTACTTACTTTGATCATCACTAAACTGACACACAATATTTTTAGCGCAACGCAGTCTGACTTTCAATAATACCTGCAAAAGAATGGCCCTGACTAACAATAACCTATAGCTTTCATGAATCACTTACCTTACAAAAATCTTCGTTACTGAAACTACTGCAATACAGCGACCGCCAATATTGCCAGCTAAATAAAAGATTCTAACTACTGAAGGCACTAACTACTGATAGGCACAGTTAGCAAATGAAAGATCTTGATAGAGAACAAACAATGTATTTACCTTAATAATGTTCAAAAGTCATCATATATATATATATATATATATATATATATATATATATATATATATATATATATCAATTCATGACATCCATCTTTACAAATTTCCTTTTTCTGGCGGACACACGTCCAGATCGTCCGCTTGTAAGTAACCTCTCAAAATTCTGACATCTCTCTCTCCACATCCACCACTGCTGGCGGCTCACCTCCAATTGCCTGCCCAACGCTACGTGCTGTTCATATCCAACTGCCCAACACTACACTATAAAAAAAAATAGCGAATATTCCAACAATGAGTCCAACCAGCCACAGACTGCACACAGCACAGTCAGCGATTTTCATACAGAGCAGTACGTGGTGTTACCAACATAATAATCTAAACAGCCTACTTACAAAGCCTATGGGTAAATTATTGATTGATTGAGTCCTTCACCGCGTACTAGGAATTGTAGCAAATCTGTGTTTGTGGTCGTCAACGCATTTAGTTGTTTTTCGTGGCTATGATTTCGGGCACCGTGATACACCGTATGAGAAGCTTATTTGCAAATTTTGGCCAGCAATATCGCTGGATGAATCCCCAATTTAGAATGTTTGAAGCATTATGGGCAGGGACCCCCACACATCTCTGGATTTTAACGACCTAGCGTCACTTGTCTGGGTAGTGTCATATGTAGTTACAGTGGGAACTTACCGCAAAGAAATGAATAGAGTGTGGTTATCATTAAACTTTCGCTACTTAAACCAGTAGAGACGGAAAACTATTTACTGCATGGGTACCAAAATTTATTGATGATCAGACTGTACGCTGCAAGATTTGTTAGTCGTGTTCGTGTCATAAGCTGTTTTATCACACTAACGTCCGCCCCTAGTAGCTGACTGGTCAGCGCAACGGAATGTCATACCTAACGGCCCGGGTTCGATTCCCGGCTGGGTCGGAGATTTTCTCCGCTCATGGACTGGGTCTTGTGTTGTTCTTATCATCATCGTTTCATCCCCATTGACACGCAAGTCGCCGAAGTGGTGTCAACTCGAAAGACTTGCACCAGGCGAACGGCCTACCCGACTGGAGGCCCATCCACACGGCATTTCCATTTTCCATCACAACAACAGCACCAGTGCTGCTGCTCATCGCACGTATCGACGGAGTAAAGAAATGCGAAGAGGCTCTCTTTTCGCACTGGGATTGGCGAACATCATTCAGAAGTTCGAATTAACTGGTGACTTGAGAATTTGTGCTTCTGCCAGGATGTTTAAGGATGTTCCTCTTGCACAATGCTGAAGAATGTTGAACATGAGGCACCGGCTCATTTCGATGTTGATGAAAGACGTTATCTAATACGCAAATGTGATCCAAGATGGATACGTTGAACAAGACTGTAAATTGACCTCTGACGTTACCTGGTACCTATCCCCCGGATTTTTCTGATGACACATCAGAAGTGTTGTCAACACAAGTAATGAAGTTAGTCACAGGTCAATATTACCTTTGTTCTATTGGAAAGAAAGACACAAGCAATGAACCTAAGGTACCTGGTACCCGTTCCTACATTTGAAGAACTGGAGCAGAGAATTCTACACTCCTGCTCATAAATTAAGGATAATGCTGATACATGGTGAAACAACGCTCTGGTTGACTCTTTGCAGGTTTAAATAACCTCGGGGTATGACCATACAGTATATTTGTCCTGCGGTCGTCACACGGTGGCGCTGGCAGCAGACCACATACACAGAGGTGTATTGGTGCATGTCAGAGTACGGTGCACCGAGTAAGTGTGAGACGTTTTCAGACGAGCTAATCGTGATTGTTTGTTGAAAATGGCTCAAAGAATACATCTACATCTACATTTATACTCCGCAAGCCACCCAACGGTGTGTGGCGGAGGGCACTTTACGTGCCACTGTCATTACCTCCCTTTTCTGTTCCAGTCGCGTATGGTTCGCGGGAAGAACGACTGTCTGAAAGCCTCCGCGCGCGCTCGAATCTCTCTAATTTTACATTCGTGATCTCCTCGGGAGGTATAAGTAGGGGGAAGCAATATATTCGATACCTCATCCAGAAACGCACCCTCTCGAAACCTGGCGAGCAAGCTACACCGCGATGCAGAGCGCCTCTCTTGCAGAGTCTGCCACTTGAGTTTGCTAAACATCTCCGTAACACTATCACGGTTATCAAGTAACCCTGTGACGAAAGGCGCCGCTCTTCTTTGGATCTTCTCTATCTCTTCCGTCAACCCCATCTGGTACGGATCCCACACTGATGAGCAATACTCAAGTATAGGTCGAACGAGTGTTTTGAAAGCCACTTCCTTTGTTGATGGACTACATTTTCTAAGGACTCTCCCCCCTTACCAACAATTAATTTTATATGATCATTCCACTTCAAATCGTTCCGCACGCATACTCCCAGATATTTTACAGAAGTAACTGCTACCAGTGTTTGTTCCTCTATCATGTAATCATACAATAAAGGATCCTTCTTTCTATGTATTCGCAATACATTACATTTGTCTATGATAAGGGTCAGTTGCCACTCCCTGCACCAAGTGCCTATCCGCTGCAGATTTCCCTGCATTTCGCTACAATGACGTTATGAGGGGTAGAATACTAGGGCGACTGGAGGCTGGTCAAACACAGCAGGTCGTAGCACGGGCCGTCCGTGTGCCAAAAAATGTGATCTCAAGATTATGGCAACGATTCCAGCAGACGGGAAAGGTGTCCAGGCGCCAAAGTGCAGGACGTCCACAGTGTATACCACCACAAGAAAACCGATATCTCACTATCAGTACCCGCAGACGGCCACGGAGTACTGCAGGTAGCCTTGCTCGGGACCTTACTGCAGCCACTGGAACACTTGTCTCCAGACACACAGTCTACAGACGACTGAACAGACATGGTTTATTCGCCCGGAAACCTGCAAGGTGCATTCCACTGACCCCTGGTCACAGGAGAGCCCGTAAAGCCTGGCGTCAAGAACACAGGACATGGTCATTGGAACAGTGGTCCCAGGTGAAGTTCACGGACGAGTCCAGGTATAGTCTGAACAGTGATTCTCTCCTGGTTTTCATCTGGCGTGAACCAGGAACCAGATAACAACCCGTTAATGTCCTTGAAAGGGACCTGTATGGAGGTCGTGATTTGATGGTGTGAGGTGAGATTATGATTGGTGCACGTACACACCTGCATGTCTTTGACAAAGGAACTGTAACAGGTCAGGTATATCGGGAAGGCATTTTGCACCAGAATGCCCACCTTTTCAGGGATGCAGAGGGTCCCACCTTCCTCCTGATGGATGATAAGGCACAGCCCCACCAGCTGCCATCGTCGAGTATGAAACGTCCCCTTAGAAAAATTGACGAATGACTGTGCTGATAAACATCTTCCGTTGTTTGATTTTCAAACAGCTAAGCAAAACTGAACGTACTCAGACATTCACTAAACTGGCACACAATATTTTTAGCGCAACGCAATCTGATTTTGAAAAATCCCTACAAAAGAATGGCCCTGACTAACATTAACCTATATCTTTCACAAATCACTTACCTCACAAAAATCTTCATTACTCGAACTACTGCAATACAGCGACCGCCACTACTGCCAGCTAAATAAAAGATTGAAACTACTGAAGGCACTAACTACTGATACGCATGGTTAGCAAATGAAAGATTTTATATATATATATATATATATATAATCAGTTCATGACATCCAGTATTACAAATTTACTCTTTCTGATGGACACACGTCCAGATCGTCCGCTCTCAAATTTCCGCCATCTCTCTCCCCACATCCACCACTGCTGGCGGCTCACCTCCAACTGCGCAACGCTACGTGCTGTTAACATCCACCTGCCCAGCACTACAATAGAGAATATTACAACAATGCTAACCAGCCACAGACTGCACACAGCACAGCCAGTGATTTTCAAACAGAGCGCTACGTGGCGTTACCAATATAGAAACCTAAACAGGCTACTTACAAGTAGTACTTTGAAACAGAAGGTATCAGGCGAATGGAGTGGCCGCCAGTTCTCCAGACCTAAACCCCATCGAGCACGTCTTGGATGCTCTCGGTCGACGTATCCCTGCACGTCCAAACCCCTAGGACACTTCAGGAGCTCCGACAGGCAATGGTGCAAGAATGGGTGGCTATACCCCACCAGCTGCTCGACCACCTGATCCAGAGTATGCCAACCCGTTGTGCGGCCTTTGTACGTGCGCATGGTGATCAAATCCCATATTGATGTCGGGGTACATGCGCAGGAGACAGTGGCGTTTTGTAGCACATGTGTTTCTGGACGGTTTCCTCAACTTATCACCAATAACGTGGACTTACAGATCTGGGTCGTGTTTGTTCCCTATGTGCCTATGCTACTAGCGCCAGTTTTGTGTGGTGCCATGTTGTGTGGCACCACATACTGCAGTTATTCTTAATTTATGAGCATGAGTGTACAATGCTGTCAAGCTTTACGAGGTGATCCGGAGGCTTTTGAAATAATTTGTAATTCACTGCGGAGTGTGTCCAGTATTGCGTGCAAATGGAATGACTTGTGAAACACCTCCTTTAACAATTAAGTTTCTACTCTCCGCTGCAGAGTGAAATTCTCATTCTGGAAGTTTATACAGGGTGTAACGAGAAGGTATGGCCAAACTTTCAGCAAACATTCCTCACGCGTAGGGAAAGAAGATACTTTATGTGGAAATCGCGCCGGGAATGCTTTATTTCCATATTAGAGCTCATGGAGGTACTTCTCTTCATAATCGCATTAGTCACGGGAACCACACAGAAACAGAACGCGCCCACATTACATGAAACTTTTCCTTACAGTAAATGTTCAAAATACCCTCTTGTAATTCTTAGGTACACTGCTTGTGTTTTTTGTTCCAATTGAACGAAGGTAATATTGACCTGTGACTAACTTCGTTGCTTGTGTTGACATGCGACTAACTTAATTGGTCTACTAGCAGCGTGCACGTAGCATCAGCTGTGTAGTGTTCATCACGGAGTTGGTTTAGGGCACAGTGCGATAAAAGTGTACTCGAATGCGAACTTGGCTGTATGGATTAGAGATGGTAATGGCCGTCGCGCACATTTTTCGTATCGCGATAGATCTTCAGAACGACAGCGCCTTCAGATGGACGTTTGCAACAATTAATCGTAGTCTTAGGGGCATGAGACGTTTCAGGCTGAGGAAGGCCTCTGAGGAGGAGAACATCTCATCTGGTAGAGGAACTTCTTCCTTGTCCACTTCGGTACTGCGCGATCAGCGCGGTGCATTGCTAAACGAAGGGCCCCAGGATCGATTCCTGGATTGGTCAGATATTTTCTCCACTCCACTATTGAGATGTCTATAGGGGCATGTCCCGAAAGCCAACTTATTACAGTCGACGACAGTTTAGAGCAGGCTCGTCCAAGAATTGCGCCCGGCGGGCGCGCCCGCGCACCGTGTAACGCTAGTGTCGGCATAGGAGCGAGAGAGAGCTGCGGAGCGAGCGAGACCGCACAGCACTGCTCTGCGCTGGACTGTCCCGCGGTCAGATCCAACGTAAACAAAATAACAGAGGAAGCGCACCACGGTAAAAGAGGCCCATGAGCGGTAAAACAAGCAAACCATTTACCGTTTAGGTAACAACTAGTGTTCGTGTGGCAGAATTACTACGCAAAGCGATAGAAAACAATATCCAAAACAAGAATCGAAGAATAACTTAGTAGTTTTCTGACCCACACGTTGATTCTATTAGTACTGCACATGCACACTCGTCATATGTACCATAGGCGTCTTCTGAAAAACATATCAGTTTCTTAAATGAACTAGTCATAAATATTCTATTTTAGAAATAATTTTATGTAAGGGATATAGAGTCTCATTCTTACTGTTAAGACTTACAAGTAAATATTTTCTGTTGTACTTCGTGCTACGGCTTTTTGTATCCCTTTTCAGAGTTTAGAAAACGGATGCTTAGTTTGCTGTTTTGTACGTAATAATTAAAACTGACCAAGTTTAAAAACTTATTAAAAATAAAATTAAGGTTGTAAAGTTCTTTAACTCTTTCAATCAACATTGTTAAAGAAGACAATTAACATTTTACACGTTTATCTTTTTCGAGGAAAAGATTTTGTCTAGGTGTGGTACAACATTCCATGATACTGCTTACCTCAAAGAATTAGTCAAATTTTTATCGCCAAGTAATGAACGGTTCTTAGTTTTACCAAGCTATAAAAGAGAAAAAGCGCTACAAATATACGTGGAACCAAACACTGAGAGAACTTTGGCAACATGCTTGTGCAAAAGACGATATTTCTCTCGTGGAAGACAGCTGTAAAAGTCATCCAGAGTTTTACACATAAGAAAGCGGTCCTTCACGCGGATATCGCACTGCAGGTGAATCAGCTCTAGTTGAAACACTTGCGAGACGTCCTCTGCCCGAAGGGAAAACGGGCTAACAAATATATCTAAGGCCGGTTGAAGCTCACTTATCTCCAAAAATTTGTTTTTAAACTGTTCTTGTAATTCGCGAATGATTTGAACATAATCTGAAAAATCCACATCTTCTTTAGCGCTGTCTAGTACAGGAAAGTGTCCACAATTTTTCTCGTGCAACTGTTTTTCCCACAAAATAAGTTTTTTTTGAAATGCTTGAATCGTCTGCACTAAATCAACAACAGAGTGATTTTCGCCCTGGAGTGAAATGTTCAAAGCATTTAAATGAAAAGTGACGTCACTCAAAAAATCCGAATTCGCCACCCAGTTAGGATCACAAAATAATTCTTCTGGACGTCCTTTCATTCCCAAAAAAGTGTTTATTTCGCCCCTCAAGGAGAAACACCGATGAAGCACCTTTCCTCTGCTCAGCCATCTTACTTCGGTGTGGTAGGGGATGTCCGGGTATTCCGCTTCGATATCAGCCAGAAATTCTTTAAATTGGCGATGTGTGAGTCCATGCGATCGAAAATAATTAACCGTTCGAAGAACTGTGTCCATAACATTTTTTATGTTGACAATCTTCCACCAAGTGCCTCCTGGTGTATCAGACAATGGGCTGCCGCGAATAAGGAACAACCAACTTCTGCCATTCTCGACCTGACGTAACTCAGAAATCCAGTGCGTATCCTCGTAGCGCAGGGGCTCCATCCGTTGTTACACTGGTCAGGCGTTCCCATTTTAAACCCACTGACTCGAACACGTTTTCCATGGCTAGAAAAATATCCAAACCGTGATTGTGTCTTTTAATGGTATAAGGTCGAGAAATTCTTCTGTGACACGCAGATTGTCGTCGACACCTCGAATGAATATGACGAGCTGAGATATGTCCGCAACATGCGCGGACTCGTCAAGAGCGACAGAAAATGAAGTTTGCCGCTCTCTCCACTAATTTCTGCTCCATATCTGAGGACATATCTTCGACTCGGCGAGCAACAGTTTCAGGTGAAAGAGCTATTTTTCTCATATTTTTTCCGTGAGGTCTGCAGGACAAATACAAGCCGCAGAGTCGACCAGGCAACCCTTGATGAGATTCCCAGCCGCAAAGGTGTTCCCTGGTTTCGCAATTCCCAGCGAGCATTTGTAACTTGTGCGCAAATTTTGCACACCTATTCCCTGCTCCTACCACGGCAAAAAAGAACATACCATTAATTTTGTACAATCCTGTTTTTAAAACACTTGTATCATTTTAACAATTAATTGTTTCATTCATTGAAACTCAAATAAAAAACTAACAAAAAATATTGGTTTTAGGTGCGTTCTCCCCCACTTCCTCTCAAAAGCGGCCTTACATCTACATCTACATCTATACTCCGCGAGCCACCTTACGGTGTGTGGCGGAGGGTACTTATTGTACCACTATCTGATCCCCCCTTCCCTGTTCCATTCACGAATTGTGCGTGGGAAGAACGACTGCTTGTAAGTCTCCGTATTTGCTCTAATTTCTCGGATCTTTTCGTTGTGATCATTACGCGAGATATATGTGGGCGGTAGTAATATGTTGCCCATCTCTTCCCGGAATGTGCTCTCTCGTAATTTCGATAATAAACCTCTCCGTATTGCGTAACGCCTTTCTTGAAGTGTCCGCCACTGGAGCTTGTTCAGCATCTCCGTAACGCTCTCGCGCTGACTAAATGTCCCCATGACGAATCGCGCTGCTTTTCGCTGGATCATGTCTATCTCTTCTATTAATCCAACCTGGTAAGGGTCCCATACTGATGAGCAATACTCAAGAATCGGACGAACAAGCGTTTTGTAAGCTACTTCTTTCGTCGATGAGTCACATTTTCTTAGAATTCTTCCTATGAATCTCAACCTGGCGCCTGCTTTTCCCACTATTTGTTTTATGTGATCATTCCACTTCAGATCGCTCCGGATAGTAACTCCTAAGTATTTTACGGTCGTTACCGCTTCCAATGATTTACCACCTATGGCATAATCGTACTGGAATGGATTTCTGCCCCTATGTATGCGCATTATATTACATTTATCTACGTTTAGGGAAAGCTGCCAGCTGTCGCACCATGCATTAATCCGCTGCAGGTCCTCCTGGAGTACGTACGAGTCTTCTGATGTTGCTACTTTCTTGTAGACAACCGTGTCATCTGCAAATAGCCTCACGGAGCTACCGATGTTGTCAACTAAGTCATTTATGTATATTGTAAACAATAAAGGTCCTATCACGCTTCCCTGCGGTACTCCCGAAATTACCTCTACATCTGCAGCCTTAGACGCTAGCAAGGACAGCGAAATGTGGTCATAAAATAATTTGTTGGAATATTAGCATTTTAATTAATTGAAAAAAATGAAACTACAACATATGTTTTCATCCATAAAAACACAAATATATAAAAACAAATAATGACTCTTAATGACGCTTTGCTGCCCGAGAGAGCGTTTGTGACGGCTTTTCAGAAAGTGGCAAAAAATAACGCACCTGAATCGTTTTCTTATGTCTGTGTGACGCGATTAAATGCAACACAAATATAAAAATTAGCCGAAAAGTAATTTTCCTTGTTGCTGACAATCTGATATTCGACAACTGGCACATTGCTGACATATCACACTATAAAATATAGTTTTATTTATCATCTTTATAAATAATAAAGAGTCATACGATAGGAAACGCTTACTTCACTGTAATGCTGCTTGAAATTTTCTTTCAGTTCTTCAAGCTTTGATTGGCGTTCCTCTTGGGACAAATTTTCAAACTGATGTTTGTGACAGGTACTAAAGTGCCGTTCAAGCGAGTACTTTTTTAAATGTTTGAGGTTCCGATGACAGCAGTACAAAGGAAATTAATTTCCCACTGGGGTTTAAATAGTGCGGACGCACCGCTCCTCTTTCTTTTTGTCTGCTGCCGTTGACCATCCACCTGGATCCATTGTAGCCTTACGCCTGTATTCGCCTGGGGCGCTGGCCGGGGGCAATCGCGGGCGCTGGCGCCCCAGGGGCAGCGTTTGGACGAGCTTGCTGTAGAGCTAGCGTAAGACAGCTGCGACAAGAAATGTTGGAAGCATAATTGGAGAGTGACACCTGAGATACTGCTGTGTCCGTACCATTTACAGCACGTGCAGGCACTATCAGCTGCTTTTTCTGGACGTATACACTTCTGCGAATGATTCAACAACGTGTCAACCCTCACTTTAGTGAAAAGGTGCTCTTCACTGATGAGGTTTCGTTTAAAAAGGAGATGGTTGTTTTGAACCTCTACAGAAACTGAGCTCTAACATAGAAATACAGTGTTTCCGGACCCATGTCCGTGTCACACATTTTCTTCCTCTACTTGTGAGGAATGTTTCCTGAAAGTTTGGCTATACCTTTTTGTTGCACCCTGTAGTAAATGTCCGCCTGTAACGTGCCGAAGTAATATTGTAACTCTTGTTAAGGGAAGCCATGGGTGAAATTTCAGCCCAATAAGATAGGAACTTAAACTAAAGCTTTACATTTGAAACACATTTATACTAACTAAAAAAATATTTCATACCGATGTCAGCGACAGTTATCTTTCAAATGGTTCATCTATGGCCGCATTTTTACTAGAACAATCTTGCATTTAACATCGTATACCTTCGCTATTAGTACACACCCTGCGTGTGGTGAAAAAGTAAAATGGCTCTTCTTGGAATATTCGTTCTTGGAACTTAATGCACCACTCTTTGGTATGTTCATACATGGCTGCCATGGGCCCCAGCGACCATTTCCTTCGTGCAAAACGTTTACTGCCTCCTACCACATCTGCGTTGGCAGTTTTCTAAGGCCAACTGGAGGAATCATGGCGACCTTCGTCAAACCACTCAACAGCCAAGACCACATATCTTTTTATTTTTTTCTTTATTTAAGCCAGTCGGATTTAACAGACTATGCTGCCATCTTAAAATCTTTTGTTGTAAAATATGTTCATTTTAAGCTGGCCTCACGCACAAGATGTCAAGTGGATAAAAATAGCACATTATAAAAGGTTTGTTATGGCTCAAATATTTAAAAACGTAAAGCACCTTGTGCAACAGGCTATGTCCACATAAATATTGCTCATAGTTGCTTGTGGCATCACACAAACGCGGTACGCAATAGTACAATTGTTATTGCTTGCTTAATTAACACATGCCTTGCAAACAATAGACGCAGGTGAACAGGTAAATCACGTCAATCACACGGACTCTCTTTGCAGATATGAGATTGTCTTTCTGTATATTTAGGCAACAGAACTCAGGTCTTTATACTGGACGACGCTTGCTCAACAGAAAAGAAACAACAATGTGTGCCCGCCTTACCGCGGTCTCCTAAGGTGAAGCGATTGAAGAGACAGAATTCTCTCTTGAAGATGCTCTGAAAGAACTAGCACTTACTATAAGGCAAACCACCTAAAGCCCAACCCCGCAAAAATTCTACTCTGTGCTTTCCACCTCACGAACAGGGAGGCCTCAAGAAACCTGAATGTATCTTGGAACAGCTCTCTCTTGGAATACAGCTTCATTCCAAAATACCTAAAAGCGACGCTGGTCTGCTCTCTCACTATCAGACAACACTGTACCAACATCAAACAGAAAACCAGCTCTCTGAATCACAACTTGAGAAAGTTAAGGAGCTAAGCCACAACTTGTTACAACCACTGCTTGGCTCTGTTCTATTCTGTAGCAGAGTATGCCTCCACTGCCTGACATAAATCATCTCATGAACCCGACTATGACCGAAGCTTGCAGATTGATTGCAGGATGCTTGAAAACTATATCTGTTGAGAGGACTTACTGTCTTGCCAGTATCACACCTCTTAATATTCATCGAGAAGTTCTCATCGATCATGAAAGGCTGAGAACGTTGAAGCTCATCCACTTTTTGGCTATGAACTACCTAAGCCTTGGCTGAAATGAAGAAAATGTTTCCTTCGAACCGCAGAACCTGAAAGCCATCTATTGCTTTAATCATAAATACGTCTGAGCCACGTTAAATGTTATTATTTTTACATTAAAAAGTATTATCTTCTCATAAGCTGCACCCAAGAATATCTATATATGAAATTAGTAAATTTACTCATAGCAATTTTGTTGCCTACGCCTTTGGCCATTTTCAGAATACAAATTAATAATCAAATTAATTAATTTAATAAGATTGAAGCTCAAATTGTAGGTGTACCCATATACTACAACAATGAAATAAAAGCAGTGAATCGTTGAGCGAGTACGAATGAGAACAGTGGCGTATTTAATTTTACAAAAGACAAGTTTTATTAATTCTTTTTATAACTACAATGAGCTGGTAAGTTTTACACAAAAAATGACAAACACAAATCAGAAACGAGTTGGTGTTTGATCGTCAAAGCATACATTGGGGTGGAAGCTATACAGATTCTCCCCTGAATTGATCCTTTTTTCAAAACAATATGACTTTGTTTGCATGAATCCACTGGAGGCCCAACTCGATTCAAATGGAATCAGCTACGACCAAGTATACCACAAACATTGGTTCACCTGAGAACAGGGAGATGGGAATATCATTTAACAACCCTACACCGGTGCAGCAGTATTTTACCTCTTCACCTTGATTCAGTCGGCAGCAGAAAATGGCGTGCTGTCGGCGAGCAATCGGCGAGCTGCGATACCTATAATATTCTCACGCGTCCACGAAAATTTGAAAACTGGGCGGTCTGGCGTTCTGATTATCACAACGCGGGAAACTTCCCTATCAGAGCCTCGAAAATCCGGTAGATTTCAATGTGACATGCACCTGTTCGCTGGTCTGGCCAAACCAATTTGACTTACCGGCAAGACGAAGTGTGCTGGAATTGTCAAACGTCAGATGGCCGACTCAGGACGAATAAGTTCACCCTCGTGAAACATGATATGTCCAATATAATATGCAATTCCACAGTTGGTACGCTGGAAACTGCCACTGGCTCTTAGTCCACCACAAGATACAAACCACAAGTCTCACCCACTAAATGGCTCTGAGCACTGTGGGACTTAACTTCTGATGTCATCAGTCCCCTAGAACTTAGAACTACTTAAACCTAACAAACCTAAGGACATCACACACATCCATGCCCGAGGCAGGATTCGAACCTGCGACCGTAGCGATCGCGCGCTCACCCATAAGGAAAGACCTGAAGCTCTCCACCAGAGAAGCACCAGAAGATGAAGGCAAAGAATCACCACCACTCTTCTCCAAGCCTCAGTATCGGAGTCGAATTAGCAAGAATAAAACCATCCCCATTTTGCACAAACAAATACAACTGTCCTCTGCCCATTAAATATTTTCCCTTGAATGTTTTGTTGGTCTGATAGCCAATCCAGACACAGCACTGGGTTTCCCATGCTGGAGGAGCAAGCCTCCACTTTGCACATCCTGAGAGGAGCCAATAAGCGACTCCAAATCTCTCTTGCCCGAAAAAAGATTTTAGACTAGGAAGGCGTCGTCCTCATGGTAAGCATGGCCATGTTTTGGCAAAAAAAAACAACATCTACTTAGACAGGATCACAGTCCCTCGTTTGCAGAGAGATCCTGTGTTTTCAGGGCGACCATTTCCAATTTCTGAAAGCAGGTTGTTAAGCCTCTCAGACAGTCATGCCCGTGAAATATGTATGGTATGGAACTGCGAGAACATTTTCCAGCCACTCACAGCAAGTAGTGGGGTGTTTTCGCATCGGAGGATAGGATGTGTGTGTGTGTGTGTGTGTGTGTGTGTGTGTGTGTGTGTGTGTGCGTGTTTTTTGTGTGTAGAACAAAGTCCCATTTCTGTCTATTTATCTGTTCAACACAGGATATAATTCTTGCAAACGATAGTGCCCTACATGTGGCTCGTAACACATGATTTGAAAATTTGGTCGATGGTATATCTGAATGTTCTTTTACTTTATTTTATTTCAGCAGTTTTAAATAAGAAAAGGGACAGCCAAATGAAAACCAGACAGGTGTAAAAAACTAAACTGTTTATAATATCAAAAGTAATCGCCAGTGTGAGACGAGAGGGTCAGAGCTTTCATGGAAAAATATTTCCGGTTGCCTACCCAGGCGTGCACACCTCTGTCCACATCAGATCGACGGTCAGGCAAGTCTTTCTTCAGGGCTCCAAAAATATGAAAATCGCGTGGAGAGAGATCGTGATTGTATGCAGGATGTGGGAGGGCATTCCAGCGAAACTTCTGCAGTGTATTCGAAACAACGTTGGCATTGCGTGGGTGGGTCCACACGGCACCATGCTGCTTCGACTTAGACTGCTTGGGATGAAGAAGTGCATGCCTAGGTACAATCATGGTTTCATAGGTATCCACAACATTTTTCCATGAAGGTAGGGACCATCTTGTTACACAGTGGGACAAATGTACTAGCAGTTATGGCGATTACTTTCGAAACAATAAGCAGTTTACTTTCTTCCCTTCCATATGCCTCGTTTCCATTTGACAGCATTTTACACGTACCGCGTATAACTCAATGTACTGTGAAGGTAAGCTTTTGATTCGAGTAAATAAACCAGGTTTGTCATAAGGAAGTGTAAAATTGTTTGATGTAACGAACGACAGCCATCTTTAAATTAGTGTAACTGCTAGATAATGGCTATAAAAAAGAGATAGAACCGGACAGTATACGAATACAAGGTTAGTGGTGAACATCTTGAGCACGTCACATAGTGTGTCTACGGCGGTACCAAGAACCGATATGAAATGGGGCGAACGTCCACATTTTTATCCACTCAGAGTTCGAGCTCCGCTTGTAATGACTCCGGCGTCGACGTGACGTTTAACTCTGGTCTTACTTTTAAGTACAGAATAAGACGACTGGAGTTTAAAAAATCAGAATATTTGTAGGACCAGAACGGTCCACTAGGAATTCTAAACTGAGGGTTTTCAAATAAAAATTGTTGCAGCTTCAAACCTATTAACTCTGCTTGGAATCCTTTGACTTCCCTCTTTTTACCCAACTAACACTATTTGTAGTTTGAAACCGTATTCCTACTAATGGAAAGGTTATTTCTAGACCGTCAATATTTAAGTATGTTTGACTAAAAAGACTCGTCCTTACTTGCCAGGTCAACAATATTTCACATTCTTCAATGTACCCGTACCGCTTATGGTAGTTAAAAATATTTATTGCGACTGTAATTTTGACATTTTGTCAAAGTATAGGGAAAGCAAAGATTGTCATCGTGTGAAATATGTTGGCACCTACACTTATTATGAAATAGTTACCCACCACGTTCTTCTGTCTGTATATTGTAACTAATCTCAGGAACTACTGTAGAAATTTTGATACGATTTTCACAAACTCACGTCGAAGCTTTGTGGGTATCACTACATGAACTACTCATCCGAAGATAAGAACGGAATAGGTAAAGTAACATAACGTATTAACTATTCGAGAGAAAGTGTGGGGGTATGTTGCTGGAGGTCTCCCCGTCCTGCACATAAAAGTGGACGCTATATGGACTGAAGTTCAGCTTGACTACATCGTCAAATAGGGCTGCATCGCAACACGAGGCAGTGCCAGAAAAGGACAGTGTGTGTCGATCAGAGATCAGTTATGTGGTGGTGCCCTTCATTGCAACATGGCCCGAAGATAACGTTTGGTTGATTTCAGACGGGGAAGAATCATCCGGAAACCGGGAGGAGAGAAAAGTGTGACTAGTGCACACCAGGATTTTGGCACTCCTCACAGCATAGTTTCATGTGCTTATGGAGCATCTCGAAACACAGGCACTGCTGGCAGAAGGAGAGAATATGGTTGAATGTAGCAGCAGAGGACAGCTACATTGTGCAACGGGCAAGACGGCTCCTACACTATGTGTTACAAAGTATCCGGACACCGTTCTGAAAATGTCTTACCAGTTCGTGGCGCCCTCCATCGGTAACGCTGGAATTTAATATGGCCCACAGCCTTGATGACAGCTTCCATTCTCGCAGCCATACGTTTAATTAGGTGCTGGAAGGTTTCTTGGGGAATGGCAGCCCATTCTTCACGGAGTGCTGCACTGAGGGGAGTTATCGATATCGCTCGGTGAGGCCTGGCACCAAGTCGGCGTTCCAAAACATCCCAAAGGTGTTCTATAGGATTCAGGTCAGCACTCGTGCAGGCCATTCCATTACAGAAACGTTATTGTCTTGTAACCACTCCGCCACAGGCCGTGAATTATGAACAGGTGCTTGATCGTGGAGAAAGATGCAATCGCCATCCCCGAATTGCTCTTCAACAGTGGGAAGCAAGAAGGTGCTTAAAACATCAATGCAGGCCTGTGCTGTGATAGTGCCACGCAAAACAACAACGGGTGCAGGCCCCCTGCATGAAAAACACGACCACACCATAACACCACCGTCGAATTTTACTGTTGGCGCTACACACGCTGGCATACGACGTTCACCGGGCATTCGCCATACCCACACCCTCCCATCGGATCGCCACATTGTGTACCGTGATTCGTCACTCCACACGATGTTTTTCCACTGTTCAATCGTCCAATGTTTACGCTCCTTACACCAAGCGAGGTGTCGTTTGGCATTTACCGGCGAGATGTGTGGCTTATGAGCAGCCGCTTTACCATGAAATCCAAGATTTCTTACCTCCGGCCTAACTGTCAAGGTACTTGCAGTGGATCCTGATGCAGTTTGGAATTCCTGTGTGATGGTCTGGATAGCTGTCTGCCTATTATACATTGCGACCCTCTTCTACTGTCGGCGGTCTATGTCAGTCAACAGACGAGGTCTGCCTGTACGAATTTGTGCTGTACGTGTCCCTTCACGTTTTCACTTCACTATCACATCGGAAACAGTGGACATAGGGATGTTTAGGAGTGTGGAAATCTCGCGTACAGACGTATGACACAAAAAGCGGGTGTAATTGTAACCACATTTAACAGAATTACTAAGCACACAATCTCATGCGCCATAATGGCATGTTGATTGCACGGAGGTGGAACGTTTGTCGGCCGATTAGTACCTTGTGTTCCATTGAGACTCGCACATTGACAGCACCGTCTATGTTAGTGCCAAGAACATAGGAACATGAACAACGAGGAATTTGGTTACGTGCGCTTCTCGAATGAGAGCCTCTTGAACCTGAGAAGTGATTATGGACGCAGCCTCGTACGGCTAGTGGAAGGGAACACGTAATACATCCAGGAACTTTGCGAACATGATCGTTTCGGTGATCCAGGTGTTGTGGTGTTGGGAGGCATGACGTTGGATGGGCATGCTGCCCTCAAAATCAATAAACGCGGTTCACTCACAAATCGACATTAATGTGACAATGTAATGCTCTCCCATGTCTGTGTGTTCAAATGGTTCAAATGGCTCTAAGCACTAAGGGACTTAACATCGGAGGTCATCGGTCCCTTAGACTTAGAACTACTTAAACCTAACTAACCTAAGGACAGCACACACATCCATGTCCTAGGCAGGAATCGAACCTGCGATAGTAGCAACAGCGCGGTTCCTGACTGAAACGCCTAGAACCGCTCGGCCACAACGGCCGGCGCGCCTATTCAGAGGTACGTTCCGTCCTGGCTTCTTTTACTTTGTGGGTGACGATTCTCGAACAGCGCAGATAAAGGCCTTGTAACGAGAGGATATTCGGTGAGTGGACTGACCTGTCCCTTCCCTCGACTTAAATAGCGCCGAGTACGTGTGGCATGGGTTTAGGGGGACGTACCTCAGCACCTCCACACACATCAACGGCTGTTCAGCAGTTATCAGCCACGATGGTTAAGGAATGGAATGAGCTATGACAACAACTCCTTACTAATCTTGTGACCAACATGGCAACACGTTGCAGAGCGTGTATTGCGTCCGCGGTGATAACTCGACTTACTAAGAACCATGTCTCGCCCTTTGTAACGTAGCAGATCTCTCTGTGTGTGGTCCAAGTATCATCGAGATTTGTAACTTCCCTGTGACCTATCTTGTGAATATTACTTTCGATCTTAAGCTTTGGACACAAGTGTATTATAAATAAGTCACCCGACTATCCTTACAAATGGGTCAAATGGCTCTCAGCACTATGGGACTTAACATCTGATGTCATCAGTCCCCTAGAACTTAGAACTACTTAAACCTGACTAACCTAAGGACATCACACACATCCATGCCCGAGGCAGGACTCGAACACGCGACCTTAGCAATAGCTCGGTTCTGGACTGAAGCGCCTAGAACCTCTCGGTCACAGCGGCCGGCCTATCCTTACACTTAGTGCCACCCGTACGAAGCCCGTGTAGGTCGCTAAGTAAAAATAAACTAACAGAACGGTTACGCTGAAAACGTAAGTAGTACTTACAGGAAATGTTAAAACTATCTCTACAACATTAAGTCGTGCCATGCTGTAACGTAGTTTGCAGTAATCCATCGGCATACTATGCAAACACGAGCCATACGTCGAGCACAAAAACAGAATTTCATTTATGTAAAGATAAAAACTTCATCGACAATATACACTGAAGCGAATCGTTCGAACAGTCAGCGTGGTGGTTGGTAAACTGAGACAAGCACGTGAACGCAGACTGTGAGCTTGGAAGTACAAAGATTGTGGTATCTGGGGATAATATCTTGTCGCTTGTCAGAAGTGTATTCACGGTGAACGGATGTGACCAACGTATAACAATTTTAAGTAAAACCATTAATGCAAATTAAAAATAAGCAGTACCTACATATGTATGTGTCCATCTGACAGCAAATGACACGTCACACGGTGATATGCAAAAACCGATTTGCCTAGTCGCACCAAAAAAGTACCTTTAAAACACGAGTGTAGCGTGGTCAAAAAATCCAAACGCAGAGAATATGCATTCAGTCGCACATTATAGTCATTATGAATGCTATATGCTAATGTGAACATTCCTATTAAGGGTTAAAAACAGATTATATTTATCAACAATTATATCATGGCCAAGAACGACTCCCAAGAACTACTTCTACAACGTGGTGGCGCTATACTGCATATCCCAACCAACAACTGTTGTGGAACTGCAGATGCATCTCACTGCTCTCCATGCATTATTCCATCGGGACTATTAACAACATTCAAGCCTAATTTTGTACTTACAAACTGAAGTAAACTTCGTGGCGCTATCGTCCTATACACCATACGAGCACTGATAGTCCCATGCATCACCCGCTGTCTAAAGCGACATTGTATCATCACACTAGACTGTTGGGCGTTACCGTCGTCTTTCGATGCCATACACTTCCTCCAGTAGCGTGTTAAATACTCGAGTGACACATCTCTCATGAAGGTAAACTGGTTTGAATCGTACTGACGGGAACATCACTGCGAAATACCCGTACTCTGTGCACAGATTGTGGATTACCTGGGGTTAATAATACATATTTTTATTGTCGTTCTCACAAACCAGATCCCACTGATGAAACGTTTTCTGCCTCCTAGGTTTGAACCGACACCCTTCATTTACCATGCAGAGCTTAACGGCTATTCTGTGACAGGCGATGTAGGCAGGAGTAAGACTCAGACTCACACGTGGAGTCAAGTAAACACCACCAATGACAGTTACTCATACACTGATACAAATATAGGAACGTGGGCAGGTGAAAGAGCGGCGCGGAGTGCCCGCGAGGTTAGAGGAGCCATGTCACTGACTGCGCGGCCCCTCCCGCCGGAGGTTCGAGTCCTCTCTCGGGCATGGGTGTGTGTGTGTGTGTGTGTGTGTGTGTGTGTGTGTGTGTGTGTGTTGCTCTTAGCATAGGTTAGTTTAAGTAGTGTGTAAGTCTAGGGACCGATGACCTCAGCAGTTTGGTACCTTAGGTTCAAATGGTTCAAATGGCTCTGAGCACTTTGGGACTCAACTGCTGTGGTTATCAGTCCCCTAGAACTTAGAACTACTTAAACCTAACTAACCTAACGACATCACACACATCCATGCCCGAGGCAGGATTCGAACCTGCGACCGTAGCAGTCGCACGGTTCCGGACTGCGCGCCTAGAACCGCGAGACCACCGCGGCCGGCGGTACCTTAGGAATTCACACACATTTGAACATTTTTTGAGCAGCTGAAAGATGTCAGCTATTCCAAGAGTGCCGTATTTAAAACATCGCATGCGTCTGTTTGCCTTGCCACTAAAAACTATGCTGTACTACGACGCGCAGTTTAAGAATTCAGTTTCTTCTGTATAAAAACTGTTTCCGCGTGTTAAAGTGATGAGAGGCCTTTACACATCAGCATGCTTTATCCAAGGGTTTTCCGGCCTGCTAAATTAGGATGTTCTTGCAACATCTGGAGAAACGTTACCAGAAGCACTCCAAAATTGACCCGCCATGAAGTACTCTGGGAGCAACCAAAGAGGACTGCAAAAAGGTACAGACAAAGGCAGAAACGATACAACACATCAGGTGTGAAGAAACCGAAAAATGACGACCACTTCTTGTAACTCATGGGGTCACAACAACAGTAAGGGAGAGTGAATTTCTCTCTCAGCTTTATAAATTAAATGTAGAAGAAAATATCACTGAAGAAGAATTCTCTGAAGGGGCGAAGGTGAAATTCGAGTTTTTATAAATTTCCTGGCACTGTATATGGAGGACTACAATGCAGTGAACAAATTTTTTAAATGCTGTGGGTTAGGCCACACAACCAAATATTGTGATGACGAACAAATAACCTGCGCCAAGTGTGGGGGGAAGGGACATACAAAAGCTGCATCCCGTGTAAAAGAAGAATCAAAGTCTGCAATAAAGCTCAGAGTGCCCAACATATAAGATACTGCACGACAGACTTATCGCTAAAATCCAGTATGAATAGAGACGAGAACTGAGTATTATACAGTTAAAAATATTGAATGGCATCATGGTGAGCAACGAGCTTCCTAAGACAACGGAGGAGACATGCGTTGATATAACACGTTTGCAGGAACTATACTCAAGAAACAGCACACTGCTACGTATCCTTGGTAACAATACAGTGGTAACAGGAGATACACAATCGGTGGCAGCCATGATAGTAAAACCAGCAGATCTAACCATAACTGTCCGCAGCTCGTGGTCACGCGGTCCCGGGTTCGATTCCCGGCGGGGTCGGGGATTTTCACCTGGCTAGAGATGACTGGGTGTTTGTGTTGTCCTCATCATTTCATCATAATTCATGAAAGTGGCGAGACTGAGCTGAGAAAAGGTTGGGAATTTGTACGGCCGCTAATAACCGTGCAGTTGAGCGCCCCACAAACCAAACATCATCATCATCATCATCATCATCATCATCATCTAGCCATAACTAAAATTACCCAGCTAACCATCACTAATGCAACAACATTAGAACTGAAAAGAGGAAACGATACGTGGATAACAGCATCCCTGTACGCCCAATACTCCCATGGCATAGAACCATATGCGGATTGGATTAAAATGGTGGCGGACTATGCAAGAGGAGAAAAAATGCTCACCGCAGCTGATATCAACGCGAAATCAACCCTTTGGCATGCAAACACTACAGATGATAGAGGGAGAATCAATGAAGCCCTCGCCGAACACAATCTGTACGTGCTAAACAAGGCACCACATTTCAAAAGCTTCTATTCTCTTCTTGTATATACTGCTTATCGTCCATGTCTCACTCCCATTCGTGTCTACATTCCGTACCAATACCTTCAGAAAAGACTTCCTGACGCTTAAATCTATCCTCGACGTTAACATATTTCTCTTCTTCAGAAACTCTTTTCTTGCCGTTGCCAGTCTGCATTTTATATCCTCCCCACTTCGACCATCATCAGTTATTTTGTTTCCTAAATAACAAAACTCATTTACTACGTTGTCTCATTTCCTAATCTAATTCCCTCAGCACCACCTGATTTAATTCGACTACGTTTCATTATCCTCGTTTTGCTTTTGTTGATGTTCATCTTATATATTGCCATGCGATCTTCTATAAGTGACTGAGATCTAAATGGGCTGTGAATAATGACCAGCTTCACTACCTGACAAAAAAAGTGATGCACCCAGAACACATGACAGGATGTAATGTAACATCGTACACGCACACAATCAGCTGGTATATAAATGATGCATGGGGGCTTAATTATTATTTTAATGCAAATATTTTTTAATTTTTTTTAGTCGCTGTATGTCCGATTACGAAGTCTCGTAAACGGTTGGCCCTGACTAGTTTTAGTACGCAATCTGACTGCATAGAATAACAACAAAGAAAGGAATGAAATTTCCCGTTAACACAATTAATTAATTAAGTCCCCAGCAGCTATAAAACCAACGCAACCAAAACACAAGTGTAATTGTTCTGTGTGTGGGAGTGTGATTCAACGTACACATCTGGCACGGTTCTTCTTCAACAAGACAAGAAATTTTAAATATCATTTATAATGAAGTAATTTAAAAAAAATAGAAATTCTATAATTGCGCAAGAAAACCAGAATTACACTCTAATACAAGAACACAAGCCAGATGCTTTGTTGACTGAACCTGTAATGACGCATTATTTAAGACATGGAAATAATGAAAAAAAAGGGAATATTTTACCTTCATATATATTGACGAAAAGCACTCTGATCATTACAATATCTCCATTCGAACAACATCTGCTGTCTAGCCCATCAAACAACTGCATAAAACATGGAACAAGCACTCCCTACTACAACATATCAACACCGACTCACTACTACCACATCTCAACAAGCACTCTCCACCACGACTTCTCGACAAGAACTCTTCACTACGACATCTCAGCAAGCACTGACTACTACGAGTTCTCGACAAGCACTGCCAGTGGAGGCGGCTGAATAATACTCTTTGGCGCAATCTCTGCCGCTGTGGCTCAGTGTAGCCACCTTTCATATGCCCTTCCTCCACGGTCCAGAATTTGATGGTATTTTTGCCAGCATTGGTGGTGAAAATACCACCAAATTCGTCCACAAAAATACAGACAAAAATAAAAGATAATATTAATACGTAAATATCACATAATTAGATAAAATTTTTGGCTTTGCACTGACCTTTCAATAATCTAATATATGAAATACAGTAAGCAATACAACTTCTTTCATACATGTGACTTTACGTAATAGTTCACACAATACACAAAAAATCAGTTTATACAAATGTTCACATAAAATGCTTTCAATGATTAGTTCCAGCAGTAGCACCCAGCAATGTCAACAGGTGCAGACACCAACAAGTGACATCATTTTAGTAAAAGCAGTTCCATCAGTAGCACCCAGCAATGTTGAACAGGTGCAGAGACCAACAAGTGACATTATGTCAGTAGAAGCAGCTCCATTAGTGGCACCCAGCAATATTGAACAGGTGCAGACACCAACAAGTGACATTATCTCACAAGAAGCAGTTCCATCAGTGGCACCCAGTAATGTTGAACAGGTGCAGACACCAACAAGTGACATTATGTCAGTAGAAGCAGTTCCATTAGTGGCACCCAGCAATGTTGAACAGTTGCAGACACTAACAAGTGACATCATTCAGCGGAAACAGTTCCATTAGTGGCACCCAGCAATGTTGAACAGTTGCAGACACCAACAAGTGACATTATTTCAATAGATGCAGTCCATCAGTGGCACTCAGTAATGTTGAACAGGTGCAGATACCAACAAGTGACATCATTTCAGTAGAAGCAGTTCCATTAGTGGCACCCAGCAATGTTGAACAGGTGCAGAAACCAACAAGTGACATTATTTCAGTAGAAGCAGTTCATCAGTGGCACCCAGCAATGTTGAGCAGGTGCAGACACCAACAAGTGACATTATGTCAGTAGATGCAATTCATCAGTGGCACCTAGCAATGTTGAGCAGGTGCACGTAACAGTCCATAATATTCACTATCACTAATTACACTGTTCATCAGAGTTTATCAACAGAAATTAAACATGTCCTAGCGGCACCAATCATGTAGAAAAAGTGCAAGTAACAGTCCATAATATTCACAATCACTAATCACACAGTTCATCAGCAGAAATTAATCATTTCTAAGTGGCACCCATTATGTTGAAAAAGTGCAGGTAACAGTCCATAATATCCACTATCACTAATCACACAGTTCATCAGCAGAAATTAAACATTTCTAAGTGTCACACATCAATGTTGGACAGGTGCGGGTGTGAACAACAGTTTGAATGCACACACAACTGCTTTTACAAAATTATTATCAATGCTCTTACACCAAACATACAAATTATAAGAAACACACAAATGATATCAGATAATTGTCATGTTAACTCTTACGAATACACAAATATCAGTAAACCTATAATATTTGTGGGTGTCAGTGCAAGCCACAACAAGCAACTAAAATAATATTTAGGAGATAAGTCGGTACCACTTATCTGGGATTAGGAAGGGAAAACACACAAAACACACTCACTCATCTTTCATCCACATTAAGTACTACTGTGTAATTGAATAGTGTTAACTGTGTAAATGCAATTCTGTCAAAATTTGATGTTCATCATGTGTATCAAGTAGTAGTGGCAGCAATGTATAACAGTCCATAATAGTTAGTCAACGTCATAGTCATCATTCAAGACCAATGTTTGCCAAGCCAGATCAAAATGTACGGTTGCTGAACAACTGTCAGTGAGCCAAGATATGCAATTACTTCCTCTCTCCAAAAAAAAAAAAATAAATAAATAAATAAAAAAATGTACTGCTTATTGATTTAACAAAGTGTGTGTAGACAACCTTCCTTCCACTTTAGTGTTCTAGTCTGCTATCTTCATCCTCCTTGTTACATAAAACCAACAAAAAAAATATGCTCCTCACTTACTTTAACTCTTATCCACCAAAACTCCAATAATCATTAGCATCACATAATCTTAATACTTCAATAATACCTCTTACGTCGATACATATAAACCTTATCATCAATATCATTTACCTTACCTCTTGTCCACCAAAACTCCAATAATCATCAACTTCACATAATCTCAATACCTCAATAATACCTCTTCAATACGTCGATACATATAAACCTTAGCACCAATATCATTTCACTTCCATAACAACTCTTTCCTCTAGTCAGTCTCCTCGAACAAGTACAGATAAAATCCTAGTGCAAACTTCAGTTCATCATCCCATACAATCCGAAGACACAATGTCCACACACAACCTCTGTGTAGTCCACCTGAGCCAAATCTTCTACTCATTATGAATTATAAAATACATTTTGGTTACCTTGTCCATCATTAAACAAAAGAAATGCATACATGACCTCTAACAGCCTTCAGTTTGAATAACTCTCAGTAATTAAGTACGATTACGGAGTGTGAATGATCATAATATTTCACAGTGTGTACACCACTTCAAGAATCATGGCAGAAGCAAACATGTGGAGTATTTTTTGTGTCAAGTGTCACTTCCTATTTCAATTGCTCACGAAGAATGCAGTGTAATAACTGTCAATGGTCTAACCCTAGTGTTGGTATGTCATGTCGTTAGCTTCCTTCCTATTAGCATAAATTTATACAGCTTCCATAAAACCTCAGCTCATGTGACTTCTATGAAGTTTCTTGTACTAATGTCGTTCGTCGAATTATAGCAGTTCATTTTCTTATCTTAAAAATATAAGGCACTGAGCGTAAGCAAAACCTGCAATAGCGAGTAAATATACCAGTGGAGAACAGAATGTCAACAAGTGGATGCAGCACAATTCTTACAACAAGGCTCTGCCAAGCGAATAATCTATAATTAATACCATAGTGTGACCTAAACTCTATGTTTGTACACAGTATATCAGCATTTCTATATACCAAATTAAATAGTAGTTATGAGAACAAAACAGAAATGTGTAAATATGCAATCCATAAGCAAGGCAGCAAATATGTTATCTAACATAATAAACAGGTCATTAGCATCATATCAGCATAAGCAAAAAAATGTTCATATGTAATCTTAATAAGTAAACATGAAGGCGCAAACAGATAAATCACAAAGTATAACTTACACACATAACCATAGTCAGCACAATTAATCAGGTGACAATTATAATTTAAATAAATAAGCACAGCAGGCACATAAAAAAAATAATGTGACATCAGTGAAAAAGCATAGCAGTCAAGCGATGCATAACATATACAAATAACAACCCTGTTCATTAATAAAACATTGACAAAAATCAGCAAATGTACGCAAGCACGTCGCTTCACAAGTAAATTCATAGAACATAAAATTTAGCACAAAGTCTGAAGCACGTAATCGCGAGCAGCAAATTACGTCTAAAGTACGTACCTAAGCGGAAATATGTTACTAGAAAAATAAACTCAATTAATCGTTACCTTTTTAGTTTATTAGTTTCTTCTTGGAAATTACATTCTTCCTGAAATTTTCTCGATAGCAAGTCCTCTTAACGTCAGAGACACACAGAATTTACCTGAAGTTCTTAAATGTTTTATACAACCGTATCCTGAAAAATACTGAACGTTAATAACATAATTTATCAAGTCACTATAGCTTTATACTGAATTTAGTCAGAGAAATTAGGCTGTGTATTTGTTTACGGCTGTCAGTGCATTTGCACTGAGCGCTCGATCAGCTGTAGGCGCGTGACGTAGGAAGTAATTGTTTGCGGTCAACGACTGCCTTGTGCGGCGCGCAGACTTGACTGTTGCTTTGAGTATGTGCCGCCGCCAAAACACAGCGCGGTATCCTTGTATTCTCTGCATGTTTACATGTAACTGTTAGTTTCACTAAAGTATGTCGTTCCACAAAAATTTTAACGTTCGATATATGATGTATTCTCTTAGAGCGCCGAGATTTGAGAGTTTCTACTTCGACAGTGTTATCATGAATAATTTTGCGAACTCTATATGGACCGTTATAAAGCAGAAAAAATTTGCGACACAAGCCTTTTCCTTTGTGAGACAAACGATGAGACTTAATTAACACCTTTTGACCAACTGACAAGCTTTTTAAACAACCAGGACGTTTAGCTGATTTCTTTCTTCTAGCAGCCGCAGATGCAATATTTCGTAGAGCCAGGTTCACAACTTCAGAATGCCGCAGTTACCATGTAGGCGGAAAAGGAACGATTTCAGAAATGCGATTTGTCGGTGCTTTGTTTTTTAATATCAGTATAGGCGGTAAAGAAGTTGAGTCATTAGGGAGTTCATTCAGAATGTTTTGAAAAATATGAAGATACTGATCCCACGTTCTGTGATTGTGATGACAATAAAGACGACACAATTTATTGATTTCCTTCATCCGTCTCTCTGAAGCGTTAGATTGAGGGTGAAAAAGTGAAATGAAAATTGGTTTAATCTTACGACGCCGTAGAGTACGAAGCCAAATTTTAGAACGAAACTGTGATCCATTATCTGATATAACCTTATCAACATGACCCACTTCCTTAAGAAAATGTTTGATGAAAACGTTAGAAACTCAAAGAGCTGTTGCTTTGCGTAAAGGTGTAAGACACACATATTTTGATGTTAATTCCACTGCTACGAAATGTACGCAAAACCATTAGTAGAACGAACCACTGGACCGAACAAATCGACTGCAGCCATATCCTTTAATTCCGCTGGAATGATAGGAAACAACGGTGCTCTGTGAGAAATAGTTGGCGGCTTAGCCTTTTGACATAATTTGCATTTGGCAAGAACAGATCGAATACATTTTTCCGTATTACTGAAGCAGCAATTTTCCCGTAATTTATGAAAGCATTTTCTGGGACCAAAGTGTGCATAACTGAAATGCGTATATCAAATCAGTTTATTAACCCACTCATCAGGAATACAAACTAACCAAACAGAGTTGTCGACCGATTTTCATTTAAAAAGAACTTTCCAGATAGTTGGGAAAAACGAGGTGTGGCCAAATTGTCCAATCTAACAAAGCGTCTAAGAAAATTACAGACTCCAAGGAAACTACGAACATCACGTTTTGTGGTAGGAACAGCATAATTACGAATAGCGTCTAGTTTTTCTGGATCAGGAAGAATACCTTCTGTAGAAATAATGTGACCAAAAAATTTCACCTGAGAACGACCAAATTCAGATTTTTCCAAGTTCACTGTAATGCCAACTCTTGCAAAGATACGTAATAACACATTCAAAATTTTGTTGTGCTCACTCCAAGAATGTTTAGCAATAAGAATATCGTCAACATATGAAGTAATATTGTCACGAAGATGAACAGGTAAAATTTCGTTTAAACTACGAATGAATGCTGCTGAAGGTACAGTAAGTCCAAACGGTAATTTCCGAAATCACTTTTGGGTAAATTAGTCATATTCGGATATTCTTTAACGATTCTCTAGATAGATTGATAGTTGAAGAGTTGTTTTGACAAATGCAAAGAATAGTAAAAGAGTAGGCAGCGGTGCAGAAAACTAAAAGGGTAATAGCACCACTACAGCTCGGGGCCCTATGCACGCTACGGCACATATTCACTTAGAGTAGTGAATCCCCTGAAAATTTTAATAGCCGCACATAATTTCCAGTTTGTGACTTAGTGGCCAATTTGGTGGAAGTGCGTACGTAAATTGATCTAACCATGAACATGGATGTATGTCATTCTTAGAATTGCGAAAGATCTTAAACTTCCGAACAGTCAAAAAGTGTTTATAGTCAAAGTTTTCGCCTCGTGGCGACAAAGACCTACCGCGACTGTTCCAGTCCGAATGTCGATTATTGGCAAGTTCACGCGCCTGGCGCTCTCTTGTTGCATCCCGTAAATGAAACAAATTATTTTCTTCAAAGCCCTCTGCTATCTGTGATTCTAAATTTCTTCTGCTGCCTTTTCCTACGATTTCGCCTTCAATTTGTTTGACTTGCTTTCGTAATGCCTCAAATTCCCTTTTGACGAGTTCATTAAATTTTCCCTGATTTTCAACACGCTTATTTATGTTCTGGTACTCTTTGGTTTCTGCAAATGGCAATGGTGCTGTATCATCTGAATCTCTGTCCCCATTTAAACTAAGACTTGTCAATTTATCTGAAATCTCCTCAACTCTTTCCGATAAGTCACCTAATTGTTCTTTCTGTTTATTTACGTCTTCCGTAAGTGTCGCGACTCGGGTTTCAGTATTGACACATTTGGTAGTTAACTGTTCATATTGTTGTGTTAGGTTATTTAATCTGTCATTTGGTATGGATTCCTCGATTCTCTCAAATATTTCTTCCATATCGTGTGCACATTGTAAATTTAACTCTGAAAATTTTTGTACTATCACGCGATCTCTTTCTTCCTGTTCTCTATCCTGTTCCTTTTGTCTAATCTCTACTGCAATTAATCTATTATTGTGAGCATTCAAAATCGGTTGTACTTCTTCTCTAATTTCTTTCTTTGATTCATCTTTCATGTTTTTGAAACATGTCCCTATTCGTGAGCCTAACTGTGTTTCCACTGTTTCCATCTCGGTTTTAATTGTTCCTATTTGTGAGCCTAACCGTATTGTCAAAGTTTCCATCTTCGTGTTAATTCTTCCTATTTGTGATCCCACTGTTTTTAATTCAGATCCCAAATTTAATATTGCACTCATCAACTGCTCCATATTAACTGGTTCAGAATTATTTTCGCTCCTAACATTTCCCGTAAAACCAACTTCTACCGTCATAGCTGTAAAGCTATCTGTGTTCGATACTGTTCCAGAATCTTCTGTCATTAATCTCGTATTCTGTGAATTTTCTGATTGAGAAAAATTTTGAAACGGTTCCGGACTATCTTCTCGACTTATTAAATTGTTTTCAACTTCCTCATTCATCATACTGTTCTCCTGTGTTGGCGAGTTCGCCATGTTAACAATTTCGTCATTCTCACTATTCATCATTTTTGCCTTTTTCATCGATCGCGTAATCATTTACAAAATGTACAAAACTCGTCACTGTACGAAAATTATACACAATGACCCCTTATCTTCAACAATACCATTCACACGAAATGTTTCCCTCAAACACGATTAACGAACAATTGAAATAATTGCACTAAATTGTCAAACCCGTAGACAAGACAACAAAAATTAAATTCTACAAACAAACAAAAAATACCATTAGAAGAATGACAATTACCAAATCTACACATGCAATATAGACTACAACTACTAAACTACAAATTACTACAACAATACTACTGTCTACTATTTTTACAATCAGAAGAATTCCAAGGGACGATCCGAAGCAGCGGTCGCCACGTGCATGGGGGCTTAATTATTATTTTAATGCAAATAGTTTTTTATTTTTTTAGTGACTGTATGTCCGATTACGAAGTCTCGTAAACGGTTGGCCCTGTCTAGTTTTAGTACGCAATCTGACTGCATAGAATAACAACAAAGAAAGGAATGAAATTTCCCGTTAACACAATTAATTAATTAAGTCCCCAGCAGCTATAAATCCAATGCAACCAAAACACAAGTGTAATTGTTCTGTGTGTGGGAGTGTGATTCAACGTACACATCTGGCACGGTTCTTCTTCAACAAGACAAGAAATTTTAAATATCATTTATAATGAAGTAATTTAAAAAAAATAGAAATTCTATAATTGCGCAAGAAAACCAGAATTACACTCTAATACAAGAACACAAGCCAGATGCTTTGTTGACTGAACCTGTAATGACGCATTATTTAAGACACGGAAATAATGAAAAAAAGGGAATATTTTACCTTCATATATATTGACGAAAAGCACTCTGATCATTACAATATCTCCATTCGAACAACATCTGCTGTCTAGCCCATCAAACAACTGCATAAAACATGGAACAAGCATTCCCTACTACAACATATCAACACCGACTCACTACTACCACATCTCAACAAGCACTCTCCACCACGACTTCTCGACAAGAACTCTTCACTACGACATCTCAGCAAGCACTGACTACTACGAGTTCTCGACAAGCACTGCCAGTGGAGGCGGCTGAATAATACTCTTTGGTGCAATCTCTGCCGCTGTGGCTCAGTGTAGCCACCTTTCAATGATACAATTGTCTGTGACAGGTAGAAAGGCCATCGAGATTGCATTAGTGTTGTTCAAGTTCGGTGCTGTTACCAGCACTGGTAGGTTATACAAGGTCCGTGAACAGCGTCAGATGCTGAGTGATCAGTGTGAAGTCCACGGAGGTACCGCGTGTTTGTGTGAGACAGCGCTATCAGCACCTACCAATCAGAAAGGGACATCATTGACGGTCTTCATTTGGTTGACTGGTTGGATCGTACAATATCTACATTTTTGGGCATTTGGATGTGACAGAGACGCAATGTTGGGCTGCATGGGTAAGCTTCTGCTTGATCGCGTCTGACTACTACAAGGGAAGATTGTTGAACTGCGCACCAAGCACATTGTAACCTTCCACATTTGTACCTGCTACCATCTGCAATATTCTGTATCATTTGGCACCATCATTCGGAGACTTGTAGCAAGTGGATAAAGAATTATCGTCCAGTAAGTAGGTTAACCCCCCCCCCCCCCCCCCCATGAACCATGGACCGTACCGTTGGTGGGGAGGCTTGTGTGCCTCAGCGATACAGATGGCTGTACCGTAGGTGCAACCACAACGGAGGGGTATCTGTTGAGAGGCCAGACAAACGTGTAGTTCCTGAAGAGGGACAGCAGCCTTTTCAGCAGTTGCAGGGGCAACAGTCTGGATGATTGACTGATCTGGCCTTGTAACATTAACCAAAACGGCCTTGCTGTGCTGGTACTGCGAACGGCTGAAAGCAGGGGGAAACTACAGCCGTAATTTTTCCCGAGGGCATGCAGCTTTACTGTATGGTTAAATGATGATGACGTCCTCTTGAGTAAAATATTCCGGAGGTAAAATAGTCCCCCATTCGGATCTCTGGGCGGGGACTACTCAAGAGGACGTCGTTATCAGGAGAAAGAAAACTGGCGTTCAACGGATCGGAGCGTGGAATGTCAGATCCCTTAATCTGGCAGGTAGGTTAGAAAATTTAAAAAGGAAAATGGATAGGTTAAAGTAAGATATAGTGGGAATTAGTGAAGTTCGGTGGCCGGAGGAACAAGACCTTTGGTCAGGTGAATACAGGATTATAAATACAAAATCAAATAGGGGTAATGCAGCAGTAGGTTTAATAATGAATAAAAAATAGGAGTGCGGGTAAGCTACTACAAACAGCATAGTGAACGCATTATTGTGGCGAAGATAGACACGAAGCCCACGCCCACTACAGTAGTACAAGTTTATATGCCAACTAGCTTTGCAGATGATGAAGAAATTGATGAAATGTATGATGAGATAAAAGAAATTATTCAGGTAGTGAAGAGAGACGAAAGTTAAATGGTCATGGGTGACTGGAATACGAGAGTAGGAAAAGGGAGAGAAGGAAACATAGTAGGTGAATACGGATTGGGAATAAGAAATGAAAGAGGAAGCCGTCTGGCAGAATTTTGCACAGAGCATAGCTTAATCGTAGCTAACACTTGGTTCAAGAATCATAAACGATGGTTGTATACATGGAACAATCCTGGAAATATTAGAAGGTATCAGATAGATTATATAATGGTAAGACAGAGATTTAGGAACCAGGTTTTAAATTGTAAGACATTTCCAGGGGCAGATGTGGACTCTGACCACAATCTATTGGTTATGAACTGTAGATTAAAACTGAAGAAACTGCAAAAAGGTGGGCATTTAAGGAGATGGGACCTGGATAAACTGACTAAACCAGAGTTTGTACAGAGTTTCAGGGAGAGCATAAGGGAACAACTGAAAGGAATGGGGGAAAGAAATACAGTTGAAGAAGAATGGGTAGCTCTGAGGGATGCAGTAGTGAAGGCAGCAGAGGATCAAGTAGATAAAAGGACGAGGGCTAGTAGAAATCCTTGGGTAACAGAAGAAATATTGAATTTAATTGATGAAAGGAGAAAATATAAAAACGCAGTAAATGAAGCAGGCAAAAAGGAATACAAACGTCTCAAAAATGAGATCAACAAGAATTGCTAAATGGCTAAACAGGGATGGCTAGAGGACAAATGTAAGGATGTATAGGCTTATCTCACTAGGAGTAAGATAGATACTGCCTACAGGAAAATTAAAAAAACCTTTGGAGAAAAGAGAGCCACTTGTATGAATGTCAAGAGCTCAGATGGAAACCCAGTTCTAGGCAAAGAAGGGAAAGCAGAAAGGTGGAAGGAGTATATAGAGGGTCTATACAAGGGCGATGTACTTGAGGACAATATTATGGAAATGGAAGAGGATGTACATGAAGATGAAATGGGAGATACGATACTGCGTGAAGAGTTTGACAGAGCACTGAAAGACCTGAGTCGAAACAAGGCCCTGGGAGTAGACAACATTCCATTTGAACTACTGACGGCCTTGGGAGAGCCAGTCCTGACAAAACTCTACTATCTGGTGAGCAAGATGTATGAGACAGGCGAAATACGCTCAGACTTCAAGAAGAATATAATAATTCCAATCCCAAAGAAAGCAGGTGTTGACAGATGTGAAAATTACCGAACTATCAGTTTAATACGTCACAGCTGCAAAATACTAACGCGAATTCTTTACAGACGAATGGAAAAACTGGTAGAAGCTGACCTCGGCAAAGATCAGTTTGGATTCCGCAGAAATGTTGGCACATGTGAGGTAATACTGACTCTATGACTTATCTTAGAAAATAGATTAAGGAAAGGCAAACCTACATTTCTAGCATTTGTAGACTTAGAGAAAGCTTTTGACAATGTTGACTGGAATACTCTCTTTCTAATTCTAAAGGTGGCAGGGGTAAAATACAGGGAGCGAAAGGCTATTTACAATTTGTACAGAAACCAGATGGCAGTTATAAGAGTCGAGGGGCATGAAAGGGAAGCAGTGGTTGGGAAGGGAGTGAGACAGGGTTGTAGCCTCTCCCCGACGTCATTCAATCTGTATATTGAGAAAGCAATAAAGGAAACAAAAGAAAAATTTGGAGTAGGTATTAAAATCCACGGAGAAGAAATAAAAACTTTGAGGTTCGCCGATGACATTGTAATTCTGTCAGAGACAGCAAAGGACTTGGTAGAGCAGTTGAACGGAATGGACAGTTCCTTGAAAGGAGGCTATAAGATGAACATCAACAAAAGCCAAACGAGGATAATGGAATGTAGTCGTATTAAGTCTGGTGATGCTGAGGGAATTAGATCAGGAAATGAGACACTTAAAGTAGTAAAGGAGTTTTGCTATTTGGGGAGCAAAATAACTGATGATGGTCGAAGTAGAGAGGATATCAAATGTAGACTGGTAATGGTAAGGAAAACGTTTCTGAAGAAGAGAAATTTGTTAACATCGAGTATAGATTTAAGTGTCAGGAAGTCTTTTCTGAAAGTTTTTGTATGGAGTGTAGCCATGTATGGAAGTGAAACGTGGACGATAAATAGTTTGGACAAGAAGAGAATAGAAGCTTTCGAAATGTGGTGTTACAGAAGGATACTGAAGATTAGATGGGTAGATCACATAGCTAATGAGGAGGTATTGAATAGAATTGGGGACAAGAGGAGTTTGTGGCACAACTTAACAAGAAGAAGGGACCGGTTGGTAGGACATGTTCTGAGGCATCAAGGGATCACAAATTCAGCATTGGAGGGCAGCGTGGAGGGTAAGAATCGTAGAGAGAGACCAAGAGATGAATACACAGAGCAGATTCAGAAGAATGTAAGTCGCAGTAAGTACTGGGAGATGAAGAAGCTTGCACAGGATAGAGTAGCATGGAGAGCTGCATCAAACCAGTCTCAGGACTGAAGACCATAATAAACACAAGTAGGTTCAGGTAACACTACGACAGAAACGGCTGCAATTTGAGTGCTGTAGTGACTGGGAATCATGGGCTGCTGATGAATGGCGCCGCATTTTGTAGAGTGACGAATCACAGCTCTGTATCTCCACACATGAGCCATCGTCGTCGAGTATGGCTGCGACCTAGCACGAGGTTCCATTTTCAGAACGTTTTGAAGAGACATAGCGGTTTTACACCTAGGGTCGTGATGTGGGGAGCTATCGGGCATAGCTTCAGGTCACGGCTGGTAGTGATTGAGCTGATTGAGAGAACTATGATGGCACAACGGTACATCACGAAAATCCTGCGTCCTCGCGTTACCTCCCATGCGACATCGTGGTGTGATTTTTCAACAGGTCACCGAACGTCCACACAAGCCATGTCTGCATGAGCTGTCTGCGTGATGCGGAGGTACTCCTGCGGCCAGCAAGTTCTGCATATCTGCCCCCTCAGTTAGGGGCCATCTCAGACGTAAAGTCTGCCCCAGAACCAGTATCCGCGATGAGAAGGGCCAGTTAAAGCAGTTGTGAGCCATTTTGCCTCAGGAGAGGGTACAACGGCATTATGACACCTTTCCCAAGCGAAACCTGTAGTATCATTGCCACAGATACTACTGCAACGCCGCGCCAACACAAGGCTGGCAGCCCGTCGTCTGCCGAGCACAGCGCACTCTAGCGGGCTGTGCAGCTCGACGGAACCGGAGTGTGCCTCGTTCACTTCTTAGCTAGATTTCAACCTAGGCAGACGCACTTTCATAATAGGTCCTCAGCCAGTTCTTTAATGTTTTCATTGATTCTCTGAGGAGGGCCCATCAGAATATGTTGTATTAGTTCATGGTATTCCATGTTACGAGATTGTCAGTTCATAGCCGCAGCTGCAGTCCTACAAACTACTGAAGATAAGTAATTTCATTGTACTATGTGTTTCTTGAATAATAATCCTTCTCTCTAACAGTGTGCCGTACCGCATATTATTGCAACCTGGACTCCTTCAGCTCCTATCAACTCGGCCTCCTATTTATTTGCGTTTAGTAACGAGCTGGAAACACCCACGCAGTTTGTGCCTCTAAACAGTGAGACACAATAAGACCAGCGCATGTATCGCGGTATCAAGGCCAAATGCGGTGTAACATATCGACAAACAGGCTCGTATACCAAGTTCTTTGCAAGTTTGGCTCGATTTTGCAATTACTGATATAAAATCAAATACCCTCTCAATTCGTGAGTATCGTTTCCTGCTCATACTCTGGGTGGTTCAATTTTGGTCACGCACTTTAAGGTAAAAAGAAACAACAAATTAAGAGACAGTTATTCAAATTGGTCACAAATTGATATTTTTACAGGTATCGAAGGAAAATGCAAAACATAAACTTTGGCGGCCGGTGGATAACTGTGTGATGCTGCAGTGCAATTTCACCGCGCAGCTGAAAAGGATAATAAACGGAGGACATGTCGATACCAGGACATAAAGTCTTGAGCATTTCATTCCATGTATTCATTTGGCCAGTAACCGTGCCTCGCAGAGATGCGCGTGATCGATATACGCAGATTTGAGAGAGGTCGCGTTGTTGGCCTCAAAGAAGTTGGTTACATTGATTGGCGAACCGTTCGACATTTAAATAAGAGCGACGTCACTCTTCGACGATGTTGGAAGGAACGGGTGAACCGTGGCCGAACACACGAAGGAAACGGTCGACCTAGATAGACGATAGAAAGTATGGATCGAGCAATCGTCAGAGATGAACTCAGAGCCCCAAATTCATCACTGTCATCGATCCGATGTGCAACTGGTGCTCCGGTCACCATGAAGACCATTAATTGGTGGCTCACAGAAAGGGGGCTGAGGTCACAGTGCCGACTACCATTCACCTCTGTATCCCCGTTTGCAGCGGTTTGGGCACATTCGGCATGGGATCTCACTAACTAGAGCAGGATTGTATTGAGTGATGAGGCCCGCTTCAAAATGAGCCCCGATGACCAGCGAAGACTTGTCTGGAGACGCCCAAGGTAGCGATGGGGTAACAACGTGTGTCGCCCGCCGTAGGAATAAAAACCAGGAGGCGACATTTCATTTCATAGCGGGACCCCTATGGTTGTCATCCGCGGCACCCTTACAGCATAGCCATATCTCGAAGACATCCTACGCCACGTTTTGTTGTCCATCATGAAAAGCCATCCTGTGCGTACATATCGACAAGCTGATGGCGGCCCAGACACACCGAGAGTTTCTTTTTCTTGTCTTCGTGCTTGTCAACCCCTACCTTGGTCAGCAGGTCCGACGGATATCTTCCTAACTGAGAAAGTTTGGTGCATTACGAGCAGGGCACGCCAACCAGCTCGGGAGTTTGGCGATGTGACGCGGTAGTTGGGCAGAATTTGGCACGATATCCCTCAACAGGACGTCCAATAATATTGTCTATCACTGCCAAGCCGAATTATTACGTGCACAAAGTACAGAGGTGGACCAATGCGTTATTGACTTAATGAATTTGTACAGCATATTGTAAGTAGGCTGTTTAGCTTTTTATGTTGGTAACGCCAAGTAGCGGTGACTGCTCTGTGTGCAGTCTGTGGCTGGTTGGACTCGTTGTTGTAAGTTATTCGCCAGTGTACTGTTGGTCAGTTGGATGTGAACAGCCAGTATCTTTGGGCAGTTGGAGGAGAGCCGCCAGCAGTGGTGGATGTGGGGAGAGAGATACCAGAGTTTTGATATGTTAATATGAGCGGACGATCTGGACGTGTGTCCGTCAGGAAAAGAAATTTGTTAATCTGGATATCACGAATATATATACTACTGGCCATTAAAAATTCTACACTAAGAAGAAATGCAGATGATAAACGGGTATTCATTGGACAAATATATTATACTAGAACTGACATGTGATTACATTTTCACGCAATTTGGGTGCATTGATCCTGAGAAATCTGTGCCCAGAACAACCCGCTCTGGCCGTAATAACGCCCTTGATATGTCTGGGCATTGAGTCAAACAGAGCTTGGATGGCGTGTACAGGTACAGCTGCCCATGCAGCTACAACACGGTACCACAGTTCATCAAGAGTAGGGACTGGCGTATTGTGACGAGCCAGTTGCTCGGCCATCATTGACCAGACGTTTTCAATTGGTGAGAAATCTGGAGAATGTGCTGGCCAGGGCAGCAGTCGAACATTTTCTGTATCCAGAAAGGCCCGTACAGGACCTGCAACATGCGGTCTGCATTATCCTGCTGAAATGTAGGATTTGGCAGGGATCGAATGAAGGGTGGAGCCACGGGTCGTAACACATCTGAAATGTAGCGTCCACGATTCAAAGAGCCGTCAATACTAACAAGAGGTGACCGAGACGTGTAACCAATGGCACCCCATACCATCATGCCGGGTGATACGCCAGTATGGCGATGACGAATACACGCTTCCAATGTACGTTCACCGCGATGTCACCAAACACGGATGCGACCATCATGATGCTGTAACAGAACCTGGGTTCATGCGAAAAAATGATGTTTTGCCATTCGTGCACCCAGGTTCGTCGTTGAGTACACCATCGCAGGCGCTCCTGTCTGTGATACAGCGTCAAGGGTAACCGCAGCCACGGTCTCCGAGCTGATAGTCCATGCTCCTGCAAACGTCGTCGAACAGTTCGCGCAGATGGTTTTTGTCTTGCAAACGTCCCCATCTGTTGACTCAGGGATCGGGACGTGGCTGCACGCTCCGTTACAGCCGTGCGAATAAGATGCCTATCATCTCGACTGCTAGTGATACGAGGCCGTTGGGATCCAGCACGGCGTTCCGTATTACCCTCCTGAACCCACCGATTCAATACTCTGCTAACAGTCATTGGATCTCGACCAACGCGAGCAGCAATGTTCCGATACGATAAACTGCAATCGCGATAGGCTACAATCGGACCTTTATCAAAGTCGGAAACGTGATGGTACGCATTTCTCCTCCTTACACGAGGCATCACAACAACGTTTCACCAGGCAACACCGGTCAACTGCTGTTTGTGTATGAGAAATCTGTTGGAAACTTTCCTCATGTCAGCACGTTGTAGGTGTCGCTACCGACGCCAACCTTGTGTGAACGCTCTGAAAACTAATCATTTGCATATCACAGCATCTTCTTCCTGTCGGTTAAATTTCGCGTCTGTAGCAGGTCATCTTCGGGGTGTAGCAATTTTAATGGCCAGTAGTGTATATAGAATTATTTAGCTAGCAGTATTGGCGCTCGCTGTATTGCAGTAGTTCGAGTAACGAAGATTTTTGTGAGGTAAGTGATTCATGAAGAGCACAGGTAATTGTTAGTCAGGGCAATTCTTTTGTTGGGATACTGAAATTCAGATTTCGTTGCGCTAAAATATTGTGTATCAGTTTAGAAATGATCAGAAGAAGTAAAGAGAAAACAGTCTCAGTACGTTTAGTTTCACTGTAGAGTTTGAAAACCAAGTAACGTAGAAGCTTTACCAGTACCGTCATTCTTTACATCCACAGGGGAAGTTTCAACATTATCTTGAACAGATCGTCCAGTTTTTTTCTGAAATTGTAAACATTCCTTTGTCTGAACATCTACCGATATCGAGGTATCTGTTCCGTTCAAATATTTCCTTCGTGCTTTTTAAGTGTATTTACCAGAGCACGAATATCGTTCAATGTAATGCATATATTCGACTCCTTTCAGCACGATGTGTAGGAATTTTTTTTCCATACTCACTGAAATTTATGTGTTGTATTGTATGTTAACCGGGGACCTAGAAACGACGGAGAGGCTCCGTCCCCGCCGCAGCCGCAGTGGTCCACAGCCCCACGACGACTACCACAGTCCACTTCACCCCTCCGCCACCCCACACCGGACCCAGGGTTATTGTGCAATTCGGCCCCCGGTGGACCCCCCAGGGAACGTCTCACACCGGACGAGTGTAGCCCCTATGTTTGCGTGGTATAGTAATGATGGTCTACGCGTACGTGGAGAACTTGTTTGCGCAGCAATAGCCGACATAGTGTAACTGAGGCGGAATAAGGGGAACCAGTCCAGATTCGCCGAGGCAGATGGAAAACCGCCTAAAAACCAGCCACAGACTGAAACTTCCTGGCAGATTAAAACTGTGTGCCGGACCGAGACTCGAACTCGGGACCTTTGCCTTTCGCGGGCAAGTGCTCTACCAACTGAGCTACCCAAGCACGACTCACGCCCCGTCCTGACAGCTTTTACTTCTGCCAGTACCTCGTCTCCTACCTTCCAAACTTTACAGAAGCTATCCTGCGAACCTTGCAGAACTAGCACTCCCGAAAGAAAGGATATTGCGGAGAAATGGCTTAGCCACAGCCTGGGGGATGTTTCCAGAATGAGATTTTCACTCTGCAGCGGAGTGTGCGCTGATATGAAACTTCCTGGCAGATTAAAACTGTTACCAACTGAGCTACCCAAGCACGACTCACGCCCTGTCCTCAGAGCTTTTACTTCTGCCAGTACCTCGCCTCTTACCTTCCAAACTTTACAGAAACTCTCCTGCGAGATGGAAGATTCATATCACCGCACACTCAGCTGCAGAGTGAAAATCTCATTCTGGCATCCACTGACTGGTCGGTTCACCGGACCTCCACGCAAATCCGCCGGGCGGATTCGAGGCGGGGACCAGGCGCTCCTTCCCGCCCGGAAAGCCGCACGGCCAACCGCGCGGGCAAAATTTATGTATACAAAGTGATGAGAAATGACTCAAATGGCTCTGAGCACTGTGGGACAACTGTGGTCATCAGTCCCCTAGAACTTAGAACTACTGAAAACTAGCCTAAGGACATCACACGCATCCATGCAGGATTAGAACCTGCGACCGTAGCGGTCACGCGGTTCCAGACTGTAGCGCCTAGAACCGCTCGGCCACTCCGGCCGGCAAAGTGATGAGAAAAATATAAAAATAAAATTTCGTGGGTAGTAGCTTAATACCTAGAGTCTGTATGCTTCCGCTTTCACGCGAGGCGCAGAACCTGCAACTTGTTGAAGGTGGTAGTTGGCTGCACGTCCGCAGTGCCGGTTATAATTATGACAGTGCGTCTGCTATTTACTTTTGCCTCGCGCCGCGGTAATAGCGCCGGCTGTAAACCAGGCGTTGCCTCCGCGTCCAGAGCTGGCTGGCGACCAGGGCAGGCGGGGAGACCAGGGGGAACCGGCCAGGCCGCTCCGGCGCGCCCAGTGGCTCACAGCACAGCTGCGCCGCTGGCGTCGCCTGCCAATTTCTGTTCCCCAGTGATGTGCCGGACCGCGGAATTCTGCGAGCTAAAACTGTCCACGCGTTTCGAAACGCTGCACAGTGCAACTCTGTTACAAGCCTCAGAAATATGGAGCAGCTGAAATCATAATACACCCCACGTGGAGAACTTGGTGACACTTAAAATCACACGGTTCACATACAAGACCGTGGAGAGCATCGTGCAGGCCTTCCTTGCCCTCCAGCTAGCCATAGAGGATTTCTATCTGACGCTCCAGATCGAACGCAATAACTTAATTTCCTGGTGTAAAATCTGGACTTACCCATCGTTTCTGTTAGCCGACTTCCATGTTTTCATAATCATCCCACCCATCTTAGGAACGCAGTAAAATACCTTAAAGTAACCTGGCTCCCCATTTCGTAATCATCCAGGAATAGGTGCACAACAGACTAATAAAAATAAATCTGCTGACAGGCAGAACAGGTGTCTTACATACTCTACTCCTACAAAAGCCTTATCCGTTCCCTTGTTACTTTCAAAAAAAATGTAGCTTGGAACACTGCACGCTTAAAACATTACCACTGTGAACAAGATCCATCCATCCTGTCTCATCTTCTGTATCCATCTCGCTCATCCCTCTAAATAAATTCTTTGCTCTCTGCAAATACATCAGATAAAATCGAAGTTCAAAACACAAAGATGTCACCAATTGTAAGTGGGCTGTTTAGGTTTTTATGTTGGTAACGCCACGTAGCACTCTGTATGAAAATCACTGACTGTGTTGTGTGCATTCTGTGGCTGGTTGGCATTGTTGGAATATTTGCTATTGTAGTGTTGGGCAGTTGGATGAGGACAGCGCGTAGCGTTGCGCAGTTGGAAGTGAGTCGCCAGCAGTGGTGGATGTGGGGAGAGAGATGCCAGAGCTTTGAGAGCGGACGATCTGGACGTGTGTCCGTCAGAAAAGCGAAATTACATTGTTTGCTCTCCATCAAAATCTTTCATTAGCTAACTATGCCTATCAGTAGTTAGTGCCTTCAGTAGTTAGAATATTTTATTTAGCTGGCAGTGTTGGCGCACGCTGTATTGCAGTAGTTTGAGCAACGAAGATTTTTGTGAGGTAAGTGATTCATGAAAGGTATAGGTTACTGTTAGTCAGGGCCATTCTTTTCTAGGGATTATTGAAAGTCAAACTGCGTTGCGCAAAAAAAAAGAAAAAAAAGAAAAGAAAAAAAAAATTGTGTGTCACTTTACTGTTGATCAGAATAAGTAAAGAGAGAAATGTCTGAGTATGTTCAGTTTCGCTCAGCTGTTTGAAAATCAAATAACGTAAGAGGTTTACCAGCACTGTCATTTATAAATTTTTGTAAGGGGATGTTTCACAATGGTCTCCAAATCTGGGTTGGCCACTTCTCCCCCTCTGCTCCCTAGACGTCCATGCCCACTACATCCCACGCAAAGAAAACTGAGCCGGCCGCGGTGGTTTAGCGGTTCTAGGCGTTCAGTCCGGAACCGCGCGACTGCTACGGTCGCAGGTTCGAATCCTGCCTCGGGCATGGATGTGTGTGATGTCCTTAGGTTAGTTAGGTTTAACTAGTTCTAAGTTCTAGGGAACTTACGACCTCAGAAGTTGAGTCCCGTAGTGATCAGAGCCATTTGAACCATTTGAAAGAAAACTGAACGGGCTCCCTGAACATAACGCAAAATAGCGTGCTGACATCCATTCCCTCCCTGTCTCCTGACCCTTGCTCTACCCTGTTCCAGCCTCCTAACCCAACATCTTAGCCGATCTCCCTCAGACACTACGATTCATCCATTGCCGCTCATTCCATTATCCTGTTTCCATACTCTTGCAGTGCTCACTTAGTGGTGGCTTATTGACTGGCCCAAGCAGCATCGTCATCTACGTCAAACAATATACTACCAGCCGCAACATGGCTGTCTGTGGTTTTTATTCTATCATTATAAGAAATATTTTTTTGTTTATTTTATACTGCGTGTCGATTTGTTAATATCATTAGCCTGAGAAGCAGCAATTTGACTGTTCCAGCCTACATTCTCCTCAATCCCCACCTGTCATATAGGGGGGAGGGGGGGGGGGAAATGAAGTAGACAATAAAGAAACTAATTTAATTGATCGACGAGGCATATCGATCACACATATGTTGAGCAAGTCATTGTCATTATTCTCCCAGAGACACTAATAGATACACATACATACACGGGGCGTTCGAATTCTTGTCCTAGAACGAAATTAAAAATACCTCCAATCTTCCAGTTCAGATTCAGGTTTACGCGAGGTTCTCCTTCGTTGAAAGTTACAGATCGGTACTGGAATTTCGTTCCCAGATATTTGCAATTGGGAATCATTCTGCTCCAATCCTAGCTTGTAATAGTCTGAAATGATAATTAACATTTCCGAAAGAACAGATACCATATTCATATAGTTAAGGCTAACCAGCCATCGACCTTCTTCTTCTGTGCTGGATGCACACGCATTGCCCGAATTCTTACGGGACTCAGTAAGATTGTCTTCCCCGAGTAATGAGTGTTATGGACAGGGGCACTACGAATGTAGTGTGTGGACATTACGTTGGGAATCTGGGTCTCACGGGGAGCGTGCAAGGGATAAATCCCTGCAGTCGCACTATCCTCTGTGCCCTCGGTGGCTCGGATGGATAGAGCGTCTCCCATGTAAGCAGGACATCCCGGGTTCGAGTCTCGGTCGGGGCACACATTTTCAACTGTCCCGTTGATGTATATCAACGCCTGTCGACAGTTTAGGGTCTTGATTTAATTATTTGATTTTAATAGAGCTGCATGGTCACCGATCGTATTTGTTCTTTCGGGCATGTCCGAAGGAACAGATACCATCTTTATACATGTAATAGTCTCGTTGAGCAACAGACAGAAGCAGGAGCAGTACCCCAGAACGTTCACCTCTTGTCGTAACCGCCTCCGACAGCGACATGGAATTATTGCAGCTGTCGGAGATCGAACGTCACTCGCGGACCTCACCACCAGAGGCGCCACTATCAACGAGCGTTCACCGAAACCGGCGCTCTCCGACCTCTCGTCACATCACGTGGCGGACAGAGGCCTTCAACGGCCGAGTATGGCCCGGTACCGGGGGATTTCAGTTATGTTTGTGTGGCCGGAAGACTCGGTTTTGTACCCGAAAGCATATACCCACCCATATCCACACGACTTCCGACTCAGACACATTTTATTTGATGGTTATGCTCTTTTGCCTGTAATCCCAAGAAGCTTTGTAAATTGCTGAAAATAACAATAGAAAAGTACGTAATGTGTTTACAAACTATGTAGGGATAAATAACAGAACTCGAAAGCAAATACGAGAAAATTCCAGCATTCTCTGTAGCAGGGTGAAGATAAACACTTTCGTATGTGTTTACGAACCTTCAACATCGCAGAGCGTCAGCAATCGTTGGTTAATATATTAAAAAACTAAAAACCCCACCTCGTTTGCGAAAAAAGCACCTAGTGTTAAGTGTTAACCCAGGTTTCGGCGTAGATAGCTACACCTTCTTCAGAACAACAATAAAACCCACAAGTGCCTAAGAAGACCTTTGTCAATGATTAAAAAAACCATCATAGCTATACATTTATAAACGAAAAAGAAAAGGAAAACACAAACAGCACATATGCACAAAGTCAAAACCACTACTTAACTTAATGGTGTACGCTCCACCTCACACCGGCGGCCGGGGTGGCCGAGCGGTTCCAGGCGCTACAAAAAAATGGCTCTGAGCACTATGGGACTCAACTGCTGTGGTCATAAGTCTCCTAGAACTTAGAACTACTTAAACCTAACTAACCTAAGGACAGCACACAACACCCAGCCATCACGAGGCAGAGAAAATCCCTGACCCCGCCGGGAATCGAACCCGGGAACCCGGGCGTGGGAAGCGAGAACGCTACCGCACGACCACGAGATGCGGGCCCAGGCGCTACAGTCTGCAACAGCGCGACCGCTACGGTCGCAGGTTCGAATCCTGCCTCGGGCATGGATGTGTGTGACGTCCTTAGGTTAGTTAGGTTTAGGTAGTTCTAAGTTCTAGGGGACTGATGACCTCAGATGTTAAGTTCCATAGTGGTCAGAGCCAGCCACCCACCTCACACCGGCCTATGTTCGATGGGCCATGACCCGCCTTAAACTACAGCTACAAACGGTCGCTCACTTACAAGCCTGACCCGCTATCTATGCACGTGCGCAACACAAGGGAAGTTACTTGAATGCGCATGCACATATGAATACGAGAAAATTTATACATTGGTGGGGGCTGAATAGCCCATATATTCACAACTGTGGATCAACGTATATAAAAAAAATGAAATGGGTAGAACAAGAGACGAGCTAATATATAGAGACAAAACGTGAGGTGTTCAACGTGCTAAAATCACCTTTATCGCCGGCCGGTGTGGCCGAGCGGTTCTAGGCGCCTCAGTCTGGAACCACGCGACCGCTACGGTCGCAGGTTCGAATCCTGCCTCGGGCATGGATGTGTGTGATGTCCTTAGGTTAGTTAGGTTTAAGTAGTTCTAAGTTCTAGGGGACTGATGACCTCAGATGTTAAGTCCCATAGTGCTCAGAGTCATTTGAACCATTTCACCTTTATCGTAAAAGGAAAATGAGGATAATAAGAAATAAGATGAACAGTTTGACCAACCGCGCTCGCCAATCAGCGCACGCATGTGAAAATCCCCAGATCATCAGATTTACAAGTATGAAGAACAAAGTAAAGGTGCGAAACCTTAAAAAAAATGTCTATTTCTTGGTAGGACTTGGTCATTGAGGATATTGTCTTTAACATGTTGCAGATGCTTAAAGATCTGCATTTCTTCCTAAACATTCAGTTTTAAGCCCTTAACCGCGGCATGAAGTAACTCGATATTAGCTGGATGGCTTGGCGCATGAGCCGTTTGCACAAGGTGTTCCACGTAAGTAGAGCTCGTTAGTACCGTCACCGCTTCTGGTAGGAATATGCTCTTTATACCTGAGACCCAGAGCTCGCCCCGTCTGCCCGATAGTAACAATCTGAGGGCGAAATATGCGAGCGCGTTTCTAAGCATTGTTGTGAGAGGTCTGCCTGCGAGAGTGGAAGCAGCGTTGCCAATTTAGCGACTTTGTCGCTAGAAATGGCGACTTTTGCCTTCGTCTTAGCCACAAAAAAAACTTTTTAGCGACAAAAATTATTTAGCGACTTATATGGCAACTTTTGGAGTACTGACGATTCAAAACTATTTTGGGCCAGTATTTTCATTAACAAAACTAAGATTTTAACTATAGAAATTGTCTGAGTCAAGTTTGTCTGAAGAAAATAAAGTTTATTTGAAGAAGAGATGCATTCAGTTTAGCCTGAAACTCATAAAAGAAATTCAACAAAGACTGCCAAGTAAAGTTACGATCCTGAAAAAAATGTCAATGCTGAGTGTTGAAGAAACACTAAAAGAGAATAAAAATAATGCTGTAGCGGATGTAGCCAAAGAACTGGGTTTTAGTAGCAATTTCATAGACTGTATGTTGCAAGAATGGCACAATATTAACTTCATTAGGTGGAATAACATTACTAACACTGTTTTATTTTGGAGTGAGATTTTGCAGTATGAAAATACCGCAGGGGAGAATCCTTTTTCTTTGATTTCACAGCTAGCAATGACTGTTCTATGCCTACCGCATTAAAATGCACAAATGGAAAGAATATTCAGTTCTATGAACATAAAAACTAAACAACGTAATAGATTATCGTTAAAGACAATTAATGCTTTGATCATATTGAGAAACCAGCTGAAGAAACAAAATAAAGATTGTGCATCTTTTGACATACCGTCAGACGTATTGGCGCTTGTTGGAACGAACAAAAGTTACCCTTTTGCGGCAAAACCAGTCGAACTGCAACATCATCTTTTGAGCGACGTTCAACCCTCTACATCAACTACAGTTCTGTCAGAGCATGAAACAGAAGAGTTAATCGATCCTCTGAGTGACGACGATGAATAGCTCACATACCGGTATGTATATATTTTGTAACCTAATTTGAGTTTTTGCTTTCTTTTGTTACAAATGTAGTTCTATATTTCAAGTATATTTGACTACTGTGATTGAAACAACAATTTATGTGTTGTGTCAATTATCATAACAAGTTTAATTAAACGTTAGCGTATTTTATATACATGTTGTTGCAAGCGATGCGTCGTTTAATTAAGACAATATAGCAATTATGTATGAGAGTTTTTATTATTTTACTCCCCCCCCCCTCCCCCACTGGCTTATTGCACCATTCACAGCACGAAATTTTCAGTACACCAAGTAAAATCAGTTTTAGCGACTTTTGATATCGAATCTAGCAACTCGGGTTTTTTAGAGTTGGCAACACTGAGTGGAAGTAGCAGTGTCGGTCGAGAGCTCGGAGACACAAGACGTGTCACGCTGCCCTCACGTCGGTGATGGCAGATCTTACCACACTCAAGGCCTCATTTCATTTATGTAGCCAGGAGAGGTTTAGATGACTTAACTACGCTCGAAGATGGAATTCAAGGTAAAATTCGCAAGCTTGGCACTAAAGCGATTGCAGAGCTAGTCTCGTGATTGTTTGTCAGAGTTCGCAATAATCCCATGATTTGCTTGTCAAATGGCTCTGAGCACTATGGAACTTAACAGATGAGCTCATCAGTCCCCTAGATCATAGAACTACTTAAACCTAACTAACCTAAGGACATCACACACATCTATGCTCGAGGCAGGATTCGAAACTGCTACCGTAGCGGTCGCGCGGTTCCAGACTGAAGCACCTAGAACCGCTCGGCCACGCCGGCTGGCGATTTGCTTGTCAGTTAAAGAAGCCTCCTTATCCTCCAAATAATAATTATTATTATCTGCATCTTATTAATAAATATGCTGTGGTTATTAAATGATAATATAACTCGGAAATTGAAGTATCTTGTTAATCTGGTACTCAGCCATTTTTGATACCTATGTCATTGTAATTGTCAATGTCTGTTATTGGTTATGGGTTATGATGACTGAAGTTTTAAATAGACTTAATTCATGATATCCCTTATCACAAGTTATTTAGTAGTTAACAGGAACCAAGCAGACTTCTTTTTATTAAATTCATTCTTATTAACAACAAGCTTTAGCCGCTGCTGCTGCAAATTGCTGTAAGTCACGTGGAAAAGGGCAGTCATGTAAAGAGTTGGGTGGAAAACTTAGTGTCAAAACAGAGACGCTGACACACTACAACATGCCATTTACTCTAATGCAGTAAATTCCGTTGCACAAGACAGGTTCTGTATCACTTGTAAAATCTTATTCAAAAACGTAGTCAGAGAGTTTAGGTATTCATTGTTACAGGTTCATTTGTTCCTGTAGTTTTTCATATTCAAATACGCAGTTAGATAGCTTATCAAAATGTTAGTTTTAAGATGTATTTTCTTCATTATGTTAACAATTAGTGTCTACTCAAGGTAAGAAACTATGACGTCGCAATAAGCTTTCGAGAGACAGCAAAGCGAGAGTGAAGAATTTTTTTCCTTTAGCATGACGCAGCTGGCCACAAGGTAGATCAAGGCCAAAAGCATTAGCGGGAGATCGTCGCTCATCTTAGGACGCTGTTACGCCTCTTTCTCTCTCTCTCTCTCTCTCTCTCTCTCTCTCTCTATATATATATATATATATATATATATATATATATATATATATCTCCATCCAAACAGGTCTTAGAAGGCCCATTGTAACCGACCGGCCGCCGTGTCATCCTCAGCCCCAAGACGTCACTGGATGCGGATATGGAGGGTCATGTGGTCAGTACACCGCTCTCCCGGCCGTATGCCAGTTTTACGATACTGGGGCCACTACTTCACAATCAAGTAGCTCCTCTGTTTGCCTCCCAAGGGTTGAGTGCGCCTCGCTTGCCAACAATGCTCGGCAGCCCAGTCTGACAGCGCTTACCTTCTGTGATCTGATGGGAACCGGTGTTATCACTGCGCAAGGCCGTTGGTACGCTGTTACCAGTTCACTTTTTTCTGTGTGTACCTACAGCGGACATGTCGTAAAAATATGTCACAGCCCTCTTTGAAGTGTCCCTTTTAAGAGAGAAACAGATTTACAACCTTGTGAAAGGAAGTGGTCGCTGTTGCCTCCATGGAAACAAAACCAATTCCTCTGTCCTTCCACTTTTAAATAAGCGATACCCATTGTTGTATTATTTGCTTAATGATAGAATCCAGCGCTTACAAAGTGATGAAATGGTATTCTCACAGATTATGAAAAGACAAGACATGTTATGTATAACATGTTATGTATAGAAATTTCCACTTGCTAAAGCATAATGCTAGTTTTCAGAACACTCCAGAAGTTGCATAATAACACTTATCAATTGTTTGAGCTGCCGGTAGGAACAGATGTGGAAAGCACAATTAAAATAACAAGATGATACCACTCCCAGAAAAGGATTAGTGTCAAGTAATACAAGAGGATTCAAAGGAATTCCTCCATATTAAAGTAAGTAAATAAAGGTAAGATGCCTTGAGGGACATTGTAGACGCCTCCAATACTAAATATTTTGTAAGAAGGTCTGTGGGAGGCACTTCGATTATTATATTATTAATGAATCGTCATTTTTGCGATGATTCTAGGTTAAACAAACTATTCTATGGAGCCATGTGATTGTCTCACATAAAATACCTCAGAAAAAAAGGAGGAAATCCAAGCAGCATATCCTATATCCACATATACAAAGCATTTGTAATGCAATATAAAATTTTGTGTCTCTTTTTTGTGTATGACGCTGCAATATGCAAAGAATTTCTTAGCCTATGAAATCTTTTTGTGTTATTTTTGTGAATAACACTGTACAATGCAGCACACTTTGATGTTTATATTAAAGCATACACTGCCCATTCATAATTACTTAATCCTCATTATATTTTATATGCTTACCTTAATTAAACCAAGAGTAGATATATTAATTAGTAATCAAACAGCTCTCATAATGCCACACATATGAGTTCTATGTACAATAATTTTACATTCATGTTAACGTATTTGTGTCTCATATGAAACAATTTTCAAACTTTCATTCATATACACTGCATGTGCAGTTACTTATTTAACTATTTTCACTTATGTTTACAGGAATATGTAAAAGTTTTTGTAAAGTTGTTACGATAAGTATTTTCTGTCCATAGAGTACCAAGTAACTGGGATCTGCCAGTGCACGAACAAATTACAAAATGCACATGCACACGTGATGTCTGCAACTATGATGTCACTTCCAATCATTGCAGCAACCAAGGAGGTCTGTCATAATGAAGGAAGTCTGCAATTATTACCTGTTCTTGAGAGGCAATCAGCGACCAATTCTGAGCTTTGTCTTCAAGAGCCACAATTACTCAGTGCTGTCTCAGTGAAAGGACACTGACAACAGAAACCACTGTGTCATCAAAAATGCAGTTTCTCCAAGTAAAGGTGTCAGTGAGGTAGACACTGTACACACTGCTGCATGATTGTACTACCCTCTGTGTTGAGGTGTTAGTGATGTAATGGAGAGTTCTGACATACTCCGTACATAGCCTCCCTCTCGCTTCTTTAAGAATTTGAATGGGACTTAAGTACAAATAGGACAAAAGGAGATAAATATTCTAAACATACCTCCATACACAGTTTATGACGTTGCTTCTCCTCTCATATTTCTACAAGTGTGCAAAGTGCAAAACAATACGAAACCTCTGGTGCAGTGAACATTCCCTTTTTTTACAAAACAAAAACACTCTACATGTTTTTCTTGTTATTTTTCTAAACTTTATAGGTTGAAATTTTTCGTGTGTCAAAATGTGCCTGATTACTTATTCAAAAATGTCCCAAAACTGTCTCAAGGTTATTGAGCCAATAATGAACAATCCTTCTATCATAAATACAACTTCTACATCTTTATGTATTTTGTTTAAATATTTGCACATTTTAGTAAGGAAGAAATGCTTCACTATATTCTTTGTGAAAACAATATTTATTGTCTAACCTATACCTTTATATATACACATTTAAGAATATTTATCTCCTTTTGTCCTATTTGTACTTAAGTCCCATTCAAATTCTTAAAGAAGCGAGAGGGAGGCTATGTGCGGAGTATGTCAGAACGCTCCATTACACCGAAAGCAATATAGCCAGCTTAAGACTATTCTTTGCATTACGTAAGCACTCAGATATCCATAGTAACAATCTGTGGGCGAAACATGGGAGCGCAATTCTAAATATTGTTGTGAGACGAGGTCTGTCTGCGAGAGTGGAAGTATTAGTGTCGATCCAGAGCTTGGAGACAGAAGACGTGTCACGCTGCGCTCACGTCGGTGATGGCAGATCTTACCACATCAAGGCCTGATTTCATTAATATGGCCGGGAGAGATTAAGACGGCTTAAGTACCATAGAAGACGGTATTCAAGTTAAAATTCGCAAGCATAGCGCAAAAGAAATTGCAGGGTTAGGTTTCGTGATTGTTGGTCAGAGTTTGCAATAATTACATGTTTTGCTTGTCACTTAAAAGAGCTTCCCCATCCTCCAAATAATAATTATTATTCACCGCAGTTAATTAATAAATATGCTGTGGTTATTAAATGTTAATGTAACTTGGAAATTGTAATAACTTGTTAATCTGGCACTCAGCCATTATTGATACTTATTGCATTGTAACTATCGTTGTCTATTATTGGTTTTGGGTTATGATGATCCTGAAGTTTTAAATAGACTTAATTTATGAAATCCTTTCCCACAAGTTGTTCAGTAGTTAATAGGAAGCAGACTCCTTTTTATTAAATTCATTCTTAGTAACAATAAGCTTTAGCCGCTGCTGCTGCATGCTACAGCGAAATGCTGTAAACCACGTGGAAAAGGGCAGTCACCTAAAGAGTTGAGTAGTAAACTTAGGGGCAGTACAGAGACGCTGACACACCATAACATGCCATGTCCTCCAATGCAGTAAATTCCATTGCACAAGCCAGATTCTGTATCACTTGTAAATTCTTGTTCATAAACGTAGTCAGAGAGTTTAGGTATTCATTGTTACAGGTTCATTTGTTCCTTTAGATTTTCATATTCAAATACGTAGTCAGATAGCTTATCCAAATGCTAGTTTTAAGTTTTTCATGTAACGATCTCTTCAGGGCTTAAATGACAGTGAAACTGACATTCATACAACACGCACTCAGTGTTATGTAGGTTAGATTCCGTTTACTGATAGCTCAGGTTGCTTGTCGAGTCGATTTTCACTGACGAACATAGGCATATTTGTTATACACATATACTAATTTCATACATTTTACAAGTTCTCGATGGCAGTTTTTCATTATTTCAAACCCGTACACACCACTGGGAATACCCCCCCCCCCCCCCCCCCCAAAGCGTTGCGTTATACCCGCGTAAGATTCAGAGCAATACTGTATGTAGGACATTTCTCCTGTTTCAATTTGTCTATTTATGGTGAAACTGTTTTAGAAAAAGTACCAAATTTCAGAGGAGGTCATTGTCCACTACATCTACTTTTAATATGTTGCTGTTTCACTACAGTATCTCTTTCATCTGTTCTGACACAAGATTGACTCCAACACGGTTACTTTTGAATCAAACGAGTCACATTCCTGGTGCAGTAACATTTCTTGTTTTAACATTTCACATGTGCTACAAATTTTTTTTCAAATCGATATTTTTTTAATCAGTTCACAAAGGCCTCTCCCCAACCAATAATCTGTATCGAATGTGTGGCCGTAGATCGTTGCCTATGCATGGGCAAAATATCACTTTCTTTAGTGCCGTTTTAAGTCACTCGCTATATTAGACTCCTGACCGTCACGTACAATGGTATCGAGAAGTGTTCTTCGATTATCCCCTGAAGTGAAAAGTGAAGAGGCAGCTCCTGTAAAATAGCTACTCCTATCTTGGGCTCGTCTACAAAGAAATGTGTAAAAAGTAGTCCGTTCATAGCGAAACACGTCTCGTTAACGTAAGGAACTGACGCTGTAGCGTAGCGTAGTTCTCTAAAATCGTCTGTCCACATATACGTGCTGGCTGAGCATCCACTTTGTCTGATTCCTGCAATAATTTCCGGAGAATCAGTTTCTTCTTGCAATTTCTGCAGTGTTAGTAAGAGTTCGGTAAATTGTCATAGGGTGACGTGCACGTTCTTTGGAGTTCACCTTTCGGGCGCTGTTGCTCTCACGGTGACAGCCTCCTGGGTGAGAACGAATTCTCGCCTATCCACAGATTGTGATATATGTACGTCTAGTTCTACATACTGCACAAAGGCTTTCTTCAACCATCGTCAACTTCCAATGGCGCAGATACAAAACTGCAAAAAGAGTAAATGGTTCAAAATTAATGTCGATAATACTCAGACAACTGCATGTCTCTATTCATACCCCACGTGATCACGATTAAATCTGAGTCAGCATTAACAGGTAATTCATGTGTGTTTCATCTGTTTTAACATGCTCTTCCTTTGTTGGTAAACGCTTTTTTCCGCAGAATTTAGAGTCAAAGCGCCTATCAAATTCCCATTACCCGATGATGACTCGTGTTAGTACGTGCTTGCATTTCACGCAACGAACAAACCCTGGAAGAATAACGTCGTCTCACTTTTCAGTATATAAAAATGTCCTTGATACATTAAAATTGTTCAGAATTTTGCTTTTGGCCTCGGACTTCGATTTTTGAGAGGTGTTAACTCTCTCTTCTTAATATGATTACCCTCCACTTGCAAACTGGATAACGCAGCCATTGCTTCTCACTGTTAGTAGAGTCTAAAGTAAAGTTATTGGAATAACAAAAATAATAAAAGAAACACCAAGAGTGTAAACAAATGACGTAAGAATCGCCAACTGATGAACACTGCGCGAAAAAAAAGGCACTTATCCGTGGCGGTGGACACCGTGGAGCATTTTCTCCGTTACATAACCGCAAAAACCCGAAATATGCGAATGGACGAGCAGCGCGCCCACTGTTTCTTCAACACACAGCGCTGAACGATGTAACATTTCGACAGCCATTTCGACCGTACCCGCTCAGACCCATATATATCCGAGAGATCCGCCTCTTGTGCATAGTCGACGGTAAACAGGGTGCATTGCTGATCATAAGACTCGACGCGGCGGGCTGCATAACTAGTGGCGTAGCCGGCCCTAACCGTACCATGCAGACCAGTAGCCTGCGGGTAACTGTACGTTTCAGCCCGGAGCGATAATTCTTTCATAGGATTGTGTTCGCGGAACATTAAATACACTTGCCGCCATATTACAACCCATGGTTATGAATTAGGACTTCGCTGAACTTAATTTCCAGTCTGCTTAATCCTCTCTGTGTTACGTCCGTAATATTTGTACTTGGAGTAAACTTGCATCTGTACAGTGTCTGTGTGCTCAGCTCAACAAACTGTGCTCATAATTACGCTCTAGAATCTTTTTAATGATTGTTTTTAACTGCATCTCTCAAAAAGCTAAACCCTCAAGAGAATTTTTTTACTAGCTTAAATTTAGAACGGATTCTTCCTTCAGAAGGGTTTGTTGTACACCTTCCTCCAACTAACAGGTGCTATTTTCCTTCAGTAACGATGGCCTTACTCTGTAAAATTTCATTAGGCATATGCGACCATCGTCAGTTATATAGCAATCCAGTGGGCCCATTAGGAAGGGGGGGGGGGGGGGTTTACACGTGGCGACGCTAGTGCCAGGACAATATCAATTAGGTATTGTTCTTGGCACGGATTTTGCACTGTGCAGGTTGGTAGCGAATTGAACTGACTGAGCCTGCCTACTCTTAGAACGCTGCGGCATCGTTTATAATACACCTGTCGAACGCGTCGTTTTTCTTTTTTTCTTTTTTCTTTTCAGCGCAACCAGTGTAAAGCTTTGTTGTAAACGTTTAAGTATTACCGGAGCGCTTGCCTGGAACACACAAACTCTCATAATGAGAAACTGAATTTGTTAATGATTATAAGATTTATGAAAAAAAACTATGTAAAGTAAACATTCTAACTAGTACTTTCTTATCTCACTTCTTATCCTTTTACTCATTTTTTGTATAGCACTGACATGAAAATTTCATTTCAAATGTAATCGTTTCTGTTTTTGTTGTTTAAAATATATTATGGTACTCTATGATGATCTGACTTATAATGACACAATATTGTCCCGCTATTACGTGCTCACACATGATTAATGAGAAGCTTAATGACTGATTAACAAAATTTATGTAGAAAAAACTAAATGCATTTACGCATCTGCATTTCCTTTTGTATTTCTTCAGACATTCCTTTATTTTGTCTGCCTTCAGGAAAAAACTTATGAAATGTGGGTCTTGTGTAACATCGAAAATACGGATAAAATACCTTCTGCACCATCCAAAATTTTCGTCGTTTAATATCCTTTGATAACTTGCACTATACTTTTGATTCTGAAGCTGTATTACAGAAACTATATGTTATACATAATCAATTTACTAGTGCATTTATTTTTGACTGTATGTAAATTATTGTAATTATAAATAAAATATAGTAGGTTGTTGGGTAATAGCCAAGAGATCTTTATCGAAATACACTCCTGGAAATGGAAAAAAGAACACATTGACACCGGTGTGTCAGACCCACCATACTTGCTCCGGACACTGCGAGAGGGCTGTACAAGCAATGATCACACGCACGGCACAGCGGACACACCAGGAACCGCGGTGTTGGCCGTCGAATGGCGCTAGCTGCGCAGCATTTGTGCACCGCCGCCGTCAGTGTCAGCCAGTTTGCCGTGGCATACGGAGCTCCATCGCAGTCTTTAACACTGGTAGTATGCCGCGACAGCGTGGACGTGAACCGTATGTGCAGTTGACGGACTTTGAGCGAGGGCGTATAGTGGGCATGCGGGAGGCCGGGTGGACGTACCGCCGAATTGCTCAACACGTGGGGCGTGAGGTCTCCACAGTACATCGATGTTGTCGCCAGTGGTCGGTGGAAGGTGCACGTGCCCGTCGACCTGGGACCGGACCGCAGCGACGCACGGATGCACGCCAAGACCGTAGGATCCTACGCAGTGCCGTAGGGGACCGCACCGCCACTTCCCAGCAAATTAGGGACACTGTTGCTCCTGGGGTATCGGCGAGGACCATTAGCAACCGTCTCCATGAAGCTGGGCTACGGTCCCGCACACCGTTAGGCCGTCTTCCGCTCACGCCCCAACATCGTGCAGCCCGCCTCCAGTGGTGTCGCGACAGGCGTGAATGGAGGGACGAATGGAGACGTGTCGTCTTCAGCGATGAGAGTCGCTTCTGCCTCGGTGCCAATGATGGTCGTATGCGTGTTTGGCGCCGTGCAAGTGAGCGCCACAATCAGGACTGCATACGACCGAGGCACACAGGGCCAACACCCGGCATCATGGTGTGGGGAGCGATCTCGTACACTGTCCGTACACCACTGGTGATCGTCGCGGGACACTGAATAGTGCACGGTACATCCAAACCGTCATCGAACTCATCGTTCTACCATTCCTAGACCGGCAAGGGAACTTGCTGTTCCAACAGGACAATGCACGTCCGCATGTATCCCGTGCCACCCATTGTGCTCTAGAAGGTGTAAGTCAACTACCCTGGCCAGCAAGATCTCCGGATCTGTCCCCCATTGAGCATGTTTGGGACTGGATGAAGCGTCGTCTCACGCGGTCTGCACGTCCAGCACGAACGCTGGTCCAACTGAGGCGCCAGGTGGAAATGGCATGGCAAGCCGTTCCACAGGACTACATCCAGCATCTCTACGATCGTCTCCATGGGAGAATAGCAGCCTGCATTGCTGCGAAAGGTGGATATACACTGTACTAGTGCCGACATTGTGCATGCTCTGTTGCCTGTGTCTATGTGCCTGTGGTTCTGTCAGTGTGATCATGTGATGTATCTGACCCCAGGAATGTGTCAATAAAGTTTCCCCTTCCTGGGACAATGAATTCACGATGTTCTTATTTCAATTTCCAGGAGTGTATATCGACAGCAATGGCGAAATGGTGGTTGCTATGCGATTGTTTCTCTTTGCGCATAGAGAGTCTCGGTCGCGTTGCGAGTAGAGAGGCAGCTTGAGTCTTGAAAGAGTGCGGAAGTGTTTGTGGAGCGCTGCCGCCGCCGCGGTGTGCAGCTATGCTCGCGCCAGATTTTTTAACCAGCGGGTATTGAGAGCACGATAGAAGTGGACAGGTGGAGGAACCTGCAATTCCAACTGTTGCCAATCCGATAATTATCTGTAGCTCTGGAGACGACTCGGGGTTCTCATCGAACGGCAGAAGCAGCAGCGACAATAGCAGCTCAGCATTGTCGTCGGCTACATTTTTCGTCGTCCGTACAGATACAACATCGGAACACTGTTTGCTGAAAAATTATAAACTAACATCGACATTTCCCAGCAAAATTTCTTTCACAAAGTATGAATAACTTGAATAATAACTTGCAGTAGTTAAAACTTGTAAGGCACCTGAGTTGTCATCGCCCTCAGACATTATTGCCGTGCATGTTCCCTTCCCTTTCCATGCAGTCACCGAGTATCATAAGAATATGAAAATTGATTAAATATTTATTGCCATTTTTGTGTGTTTGCTAATGATCAGTTTCAGTCTAAATTTTCTGCCTCAATAATTGTTCAGACCTGTATATCATGACAGAGGCTACTTAAAGTAAGGTATAATTTCACTGGCAATACTACTAACTAAATGTACATTACAAATTAGATGTGTGCAACTTCATTTGTTCTGTAGTTAGCTTAGTGAGTGACTTCTTCTGGCTTGGTATGTATTTTATTGTTGTTATATTAAAAGTAAAACAAATTGTTATTTGATTAAAGTAAATTCAGTTCAATCTTTCAATAATCAAAACTAAATTGCTTGCCTTTATCTAAATTTAGCATTACGTTACACTGAGATTACTGAAAGTTTTTTCTTTTTTTTAGCATAACAAAGTTTAAGTTAAGCCAGTCATTCAATTAAAGAGTAACTTCATTTAATTTTAGTTTCGAAATTTAGTATTTCAGAATAAGTTACTGCAAACCGAGTGCTTCCTGATTCACTTATTTTCTCGTGAACTCTTGTGCTGTGGAAAAGCGTGACAACCTTCTGTTGCCACGCCTGTGAATATTTGCTTAAATTTCTTTACCATTACCTTTCTCAAGATTCTGGAGATTCTTTGCCTTTGCGGGATGGCGACCGTTTAATTAGCCCTTTTTTAGTTCATCAGTGTTTTGTTTGTGTTATCAGTGATTTTTTAGTAAATGTTCCATTGTACATTTTTTCTCCCCCGTGTGGCTCAGGAGCGATTGCACTATACTCCAGCCATTTCAAAATTATCATCAGTATTCAGCTAAAATTTAGAATAGATTCTTCCTTCAGAAGGGTCTGTTGTGCACTTTCTTCTAACTAACCAGTGTCATTTTCCTTTGGTAACAATAGCCTTGTATTGTATTGTATATTAAACTGGGGACCTAGAAACGACGCGACCTAGAGGCTCCGTCCCACCCTAGGCCTCAGTGGTTAACAACCCCACAACAGGCCACAGCAACCGACCCACCCCACCTCCGCCCCACACCGAGCCCAGCGTTATTGTGCATCTCGGCTCCCAGTGGAGCATCCCACCCCCCCCCCCCCCGCCACCCCCCACCACCCCCTGGGAACATCTAATACCAGACGAGTGTAACCACAAATGTTTGTGTGGTAGAATAATTATAGTGTACCCATACATGGACACGCTGTTTGCGCAGAAATCGCAGACACAGCGTAACTGAGGCGGAATAAGGGGAACCAGCCCGCATTCGCCGAGGTAGATGGAAAACCGCCTAAAAACCATCCACGGGTTGGTCGGCACATCGGACCTCGATACTAATCCGCCGCGCAGATTCGTGCTGGTGACCGGCACGCCTTCCCGCTCGGGAAGCAGCGCCTTAGACCGCGCAGCTAGCCGAGCTGGCTAACGATAGCCTCACTCACTGTAAAATTTCATAGGCATATGCGATCACTGTCAGTTATATCGCAATCCAGCAGGCCGAATAGGAAGGGGAAGGTTACAACATCTCCATTGTAGTTCTGAGTGCCCAATTACTCAGATATACTGGAAACTACGAATCTTCATGTAGATATAAGTACAGAGAGTAAAGAACACACCACGGAGGTAGGGAGGGGGTCACCATCCGATATGGATATTCGTACAGTGACCGCACACACTATCTGATTAAGAGTGTCTGGACAGCCCTCTGTAATGCGGAATTCACCACTAGATGTCACGAGAAATGGACTGGCCACTATAAAAGAGGAGCAGAGATACTTCTGCCAGTACCTTGTCTCCTACCTTCCAAACTTTACAGAAGCTCTCCTGCGAACCTTGTAGAACTGGCACTCCTGAAAGAAAGGATATTGCTCGCAGGAGAGCTTCTGTAAAGTTTGGAAGGTAGGAGGCGAGGTACTGGCAGAAGTAGAGCTGTAAGTACCGGGCGTGAGAGGTGCTTCGGTAGCTCAGTTGGTAGAGCACTTGCCCGCGAAAGGCATAGGTCCCGAGTTCGAGTCTCGGTCGGGCACACAGTTTTAATCTGCCAGGAAGTTTCATATCAGCGCACACTCCGCTGCAGAGTGAAAATCTCATTCTGGAAACATCCCCCAGGCTGTGGCTAAGCCATGTCTCCGCAATATCCTTTCTTTCAGAAGTGCTAGTTCTGCAAGGTTCGCAGGAGAGCTTCTGTAAAGTTTGCAAGGTAGGAGACGAGGTACTGGCAGAAGTTAAGCTGTGAGTACCGGGCGTGAGTCGAGCTTCGGTAGCTCAGTTGGTAGAGCACTTGCCCGCGAAAGGCATAGGTCCCGAGTTCGAGTCTCGGTCGGACACACAGTTTTGATCTGCCAGGAAGTTTCAATAAATGAACCTATCGAAAGGTTACCGATCATGCTGCACCAAACACTTATGGCAAATCGAACTTTGAAATTGCTATCCACTGAAGCGTGTGTATTTTCCCGTGACCATCGATGATTATCGAGTGTGCTATTTATTCCGTGTCGTGAAAACTTGGCTCCGCCAGAGAATAGTATGTATGGAAGCAAATGACTACTCTCAATTACCCAGTGACGGAATTGAAGTCGTTGGGCATTGTCGCCAAGGTGGAGATTTTGGACACGCTGTAAGCGAAATATATACAGGTTTTCCGCATGTAATGTTTCCCATACCCGTGTCTGTGGGACATTCATGCACAGGGACATTCTTCGCGTGCTCGTTCCAGGACTTCGCTCAACACTTGAGATAATTTCTTCGTGTTCTTGAAAAGTCTGTTGACGTGCATGCTCGGACGAAAAATGTCTACTCGGAAGAGAGGCTGTTGCATGCAAAGTGTGTAAGTAGGCTGTTTAGGTTTTCTTCATTGGTAACGCCATGTAGCGCTCTGTATGAAAATCAATGGCTGCACTGTGTGCAGTCTGTGGCTGGTTTGCATTGTTGTCTGCCATTGTAGTGTTGGGCAGCTGAATGTTAACAGAGCATAGCGTTGCGCAGTTGGAGGTGAGCCGCCAGCAGTGGTGGATGTGGGGAGAGAGATGGCGGAGTTTTGAAATTTGTAAGACTGGATGTCATGAACTGCTATATATATTATGACTATTAAGGTAAATACATTGTTTGTTCTCTATTACAATCTTTCATTTGCTAACTATGCCTATCAGTAGTTAGTGCCTTCCGTAGTTTGAATCTTTTATTTAGCTGGCAGTAGTGGCGCTCGCTGTATTGCAGTAGTTCGAGTAACGAAGATTTTTATGAGGTAAGTGATTTGTGAAAGGTATAGGTTAATGTTAGTCAGGGCCATTCTTTTGTAGGGATTTTTGAAGGTCAGATTGCGTTGCGCTAAAAATACTGTGTGTCAGTTTAAGCACAGTCATGTATAATTGTTCTTAGGGGTCGTTTCATATGTCGACCCTTAGCCGAGGATACCTCACTGGAATCTTCTGATTTTTTCTTGTAGTTTGTGTAATTAGTGTAGCTTTTGTTTATTGCTAGCGCGTACTTATAGAGAGAATTTCTTTTGTAGTTGTAGTTTTTCATTGTTGTACACAGTTGTGGCATGCATGTAGATTTGCACCAAGTATTTCGCAGCTGCGCTTGCAATTAACTAGATATTATTTTCAATGCTATGTTAATGTGTTTTGTTATTTTGCTCTTCAAATTGTGCTTTTCAGTGTTGTCGTGTGAAATATTGTGACAATAATGGCGTGTGAAAAACGTAATACTAGGCTTCAAAGTAAAGTGATAAATGACAGTGAAGACGAAAGCAGTGTGTTAGCGCCGCAGAGTAATGAATTAACTAATGTTCAAAGTAGTAATTTGGTAATTGTGCGTAGGGAAATGGAGCGGGCTGCAAATAATGGCGTAGACAGTGAAACAAATAGTGAACAGGGAAGCATTATCGATCGATCGGTCGGCAACAGCTCGCCTCAGGAATCCGAAATGACAGGACACAACTTGCAAATACTGCAGATTCAGGTTTTGCGTCCTCACCGTTTTCTCAAGTAAGTCAAGACACATTTTCTGCTTTTCAAAATGCGAATGTTGCCAGTGACAATGCACTGCCAAAAAGCATAGAGAAACACATTCCAGACACTAATACATTATTATTGCAACTAATGCAACAAATGGAACAAAATCAGAGACAAACACAGCAAAAGCTTCAAAAGTTAGACATCACACTTGAAGAAACACGTGAAGATTTAACTACTGAGTTACATAACATTGAATCGAAATGTCAAAAAGCCTGTAATGACGTAAATACACAAATTTGTGAGCATTTTCAACCTATTTTTTTCGCGGCATCAAAATGCATTACAGAATCATGAAGCAGCCATAAAAGAACTGCAAATTATTGTTCATGAAAATCATGAGACCTTGCAAGCTAAAATTGACTCAGTTGCATCTACCGATTCGGTTACACAACTTGCAAGAACTCAGGAAAACTTAAAGGACACAGTAGATACGATTTCAACACAAATGGAAACTCTGAAACTTGGTTCAGACAAACACACAGAGGAAATAATTTCACTATCGGGTAAAGTAGCTGAACTTTCAGATCAGTTCACTAACTTATCTACAAAGGTAGATGATGATCTGAATGACACAAGACCTGTAGCTTTCACTGACACTGAAGAATATGAACAAATTAGAAAATTCAAACAAAATCAAAATCAAATCAATACACAGTACAAAAGAGAAATCCAGGAAGTACAAGATCAGTTGGCACAAGTAATACAAGAATTACATATTTCAGAGGACACTCGCGCTCCAGTACGGGAAGAGGGACATAGAAATACGGAGCAACCACAAAATAATAACACAGGACACTTCGGAAATTATGAAAGAAATTGGCAAGACGCATTGAATTTTGAGATGGAACAATGAGCGATGTGCGACTCGCCGACATGTTGATTTTGACTATAAGCTATTCATTACTACACGTAAATTGAAAACATTTAAGAATTCTGACAACGACATTCATCCACAAGCATGGCTTCATCAATTCTCTCATTGTTTTCCTCCCAACTGGTCATTGCAGCACAGATTAGAATTTATGTGTGGCTACTTAGAGAATGAACCAGCTGTAAGAATGCGATCGGTCATTCACGATTGTCACAGTGAAGGAGAATTTTACCATGCCTTCCTCTCAGCATATTGGTCTCAAGCCACACAAGACCGAGTAAAACATGGCATCATAATGATGAAACATTTCGAACAATCTGAATTTTCCAGTCTTGTGAAATATTTTGAAGACATGTTGCACAAGAATCAGTACCTGTCAAACCCATAAAGCCCCTCAGAACTCATCCGCATTTGCTTAATCAAATTGCCTGAACATTTACGACACATAATTTTAGCAGGACGTTGCAAAGACGACATTGAAGCTTTTCAGGGACTCTTACAATAATTAGAAATTGACACTGACAATCGCGGAACGTGAAAACAAGAGCACAACAATTGCAGGTCACATCCGTCCGATTCCGCGGTGAAAGAAATAATAACTGGACACGACAAGGCTATTCTCACAACACAAATCGTGACCAAAACAGACACCACCCATATGACAACCGTTGGCAGAGTAGTAATAACTACAGGGAATGATCACCTTTCCGTAGTAATGAATATGACAGAGACAATCATAGAAACAGACAATATGGTAACCAAAACTATTATTATCAAGGGAGACAGAATAATTCCAGACGTAACAGTTCAGCGCACAGTTACGATTCAGGGAGAAATTCTCCACCACGTGACCGACAAGAAAGAAACTGTGGAATCTACCGACATAACGACAGACCTGAATTTTATCAGAACTGGCGGGATTCAAACAGAGCAGGGCACTCTCGACAAGGTGAATTTGTAGAAGTTAGGTCTCCTAATCCTAATAACGACGCGCGCCAACAAAGAGACAGACAATGACTCGCACAGCAGGGAGCCCCGTGCGCCAGCTGGCTCAGAGAAAAATAACATAGATGCTAACCTTGAGAAAAATCCCAGTATTCTTTACCGACATATACCACACGATGATTCCGTTGAAGCTGGAGCTCTGCATAGTAGTAAGAGTAAAGGCTTGCACCACATTTCACATGTAAAACCGTTTATTGAAAGATAATCTGCTTTTTAACTTTGTCTTTGCCATATAATTTTTCACTTTACATTACCAGTATGCTTCGTCAGACTTAGAATCTGTTAACATGCAACAATGTTTGAAGTTAAATATCCAGTCAAGAACCAAGAGAACTTATTTAAACAGAAATTACGAATGCATTGTTATAGTGAACAGACGACACAGTGTTGTTATTTGTACATTCTTACTTGTTAGTTGCATGATCACGTAACGACTATAAGGTTCACATACTTAGAACATATACTGGTACTGCTAATGAGATTTTAATGCAACATTTTGGTTTACTTGAAAATACATTCTGGATTTAAAGTACTTTCTGTGAGATACCAGATGACACAGTGGTTAATTTATGTGACAGCTACACGATTTTATCACGACGCTACTAATGAGTGACCATTTACAATGTTGCTTTTGCGGTGTTGCTGTTTTATACCTGCACAGTTTTTCTGTATTATTCTGGAAAGTAAAACATATTTTAGTAGTAAATTTTGTGGTGTAGCTACAATGAGACAGCCTTTTCCGTAGCACAACAATATGTTACATTATAGTACTTTCTTGATCACGGTAAGGTACGTAATAACTACGATATCTATATGCAAAGAATTTCACTTTCGTTTATGATGAGGTAAGTACATTGACTTCTGCAGAACTTAGCTTTCGGAGGACGATAACTACGACACTTCCACAGAGATTATATTACAAGACGCACAGTTTAGCGCTACAGTACACGTATTTGAGTGATTAATTTTGTACTTAAAACATTTATTTTTAAAGATATTTGAAGTACAATGATACAAAGTTTTTCCATGATACATTTCATTCCATTGCAATAATCTGTAACACCTGAGGGTATAATTACATTGATCCTCAGGGGGGTACACGCTTACTTTGTGTACATTTGTGTGGCAAGCACAAGGAGCCCTAGCTAATATGGTATTTGCTTATACAACTTTAGATATCGGTACCATATTCCTCTAACACAGAATTACACAGCTATCTGATTGTTTAACAGAGAAACAAACATTTTTTTTTTACTATGTCAGTGACAGATATTTATGCAATTACACAGTTGGATAACTTCACACTTATGAAATTGTATTTCGTCTGTACTTTGTGAACTGTTCATATGTTTTCGGAACCATTGTGATACTGTGAGAGCTCTGAATGATGTATTTGGTATGGGATCATGATTTTTGAAGTACGTTTGAGGTAGATGACGCTATTGAAATGAGCAGAGAATTTTTTTAGGTTTTGAAATTATTGCAGAAAGCTACGACGATTTTGAGATTTGACTGAGGTGTTATGATGTTATTATTACGACGACGATGTGTATTATGCTGTTGAGGAATGTTTATTATGATATGTATTTATTATGATGAAATATTGAAGACGTGATGATGAATATGTGTATGTATGTGTAATAAGGTAAGGAATAAGGAGTAGTGGTTAGGGACTCCAACTTGCGAAAAAGGATGATGGAAACCAAGAATCGTACTTTTAAATAGTTATGAAATGTGTGTAAATGTGTGAATGTATCACAATGCCGACTAAAATTTTTTGGACACTATTATATTTAAAGGATTTTGTTTCTACACATTTGTAACGCAAATTCTCGACCTGTGAAATTTTATATGAGACTGTCATTGTAGTGCAAACTGATGTCGTAAATATTTTGGTAAGGAAGGTATGTCACCTTGACAGCTGAGAGATAGTCGTCTGACAAAAGAAAGCCATTAGGTGGAGAAAGAAAAAAAAAGTGTCATTATCCTCGCTATTAACATTTCTTTGTCGAAAGCATCGCAAATATGACATGCTCAAACTTGAAAACATATGATAACACTATGGAGCTCTTAATTTATGATATTTACTGAAATGCCTAATGGAATGACGAGAAATATTTTTATGTCTATACACCTGATTATGACTACTGTCTTTCTAGTTGAGAGATTTTTTTTACTACCTTATGAAATGTCATATGGCTAATGAATGATGTTTCATGCCTTCCTTTGTACATATTTGCTCATTTTGTTTAATATCTAGTTTCTAGCTGCACTGCAACATTGGTTGAAATAAAATTTAATAGATGTACTAATATAGATATTTTATGCCTACAGATCCAGTAAATAAAAAAACGAGGGAGCACAAAATGACATTTCCCTTCACAGGAATTGCATACATAATTTTTGTCAATGACTGGGTACCTTGATTCGTACATAAATCAAGGTGATTCATCACTCTAGTGTTAAGATGTGACATAGGTATTAAACATGGCCATTTTTACTGTAATAGTTTTTCTGCTTGAGCTTTGTCATGTTTAGATATAAGTTATTGCATTTGCTGCTGCTGTTTGCCAGGCATAATGTTACTGAATTTGACTTTGTATTACTCTGTTAAGCTAGTTTTACTACTGATTTATTTTTCTTGTTGCTGAACATTGGCTCATATTAGTTGCAATGTTGCATTTGCTTGGTAATTTAGATTTACTGTAGCTCGCTTTGCCAATTTCCATTTTTTTGTCATTGCTGTTTGTGTTAATTGTTTTGTGCTCCTGCATTGCCTCGTCCCTTAGTTTATCATCTGAGCTCAGTAGATTTAAGTTAGCTTAAGATGGGGTAGGCTATATGAGAGAACGAGTTGTGATGAATTGGAAGAAATGCATTGAGAAGTTATATAAAAAAGATTTGGGCCAAAATGAGTATTGTTCAATGAGAAATAATTATTTTGAAAGAAGTATGAATAGAATACAGAAAGGAGGTACAGATAGGCCTTTTTGGGAATAATGATGAATGGAGGGAGATCTCAAAGAAGTAAAGAAAGTTTTGTTTGCAAAATACTGCAGTAAAACAAACCCTGTCCTTTCCTTTTTTATTATTCCGCTATATGTTTGTGTATCCTCGTGTATTTGTGTTTTTCCTGTCTTTATGAGTTTAGCTAATAAGATTTATGTTGTAGAATTTTTCTAGTACTAAGCTACATTCACTATGATGAGGAATACTGTTATCCTCAAATATAATTTGCATTAATAATATGTTATTTTCTTTGTAAAGATGTTTATAGACATTATTAATTCTGTTTTGTTTCAATGCTCATGTGTGAAATTAATGTTTCGAAAACTATACTCATTATTTTATATATTTACTTGTGTCATAATTCCTGTAACACTGATGTACATGTTATTTCGATTCTTCTGTAAAGCCTGCAATACCACAAATGTTATCTGTATTGTTATGTTCTTTAATGATGTATTTTGTACCTTTGTTATTGTATTCTTATGTTATAAAGTTGTAATTGACACCAGTTCATCAAATTAAGTAACTTGTAAGTTACATTTCACTACACACGTTTCTGTTGGTCATAGTATATGGACAATATGTGAGAAGTAGGGACTGTTAGTGTTTCCACGTGTGTTAATAATTCAGCAAGGGACTGGATGACAGCATTGCTGGTTCTAAGGACAATTCCAAAAATTTTGTGAGTGCACAAGTGGTGGTTTATGGACTTGCTATATTGTCCGCAAGACTCTTCGACGGTGATTGTGCAGCTGTACAGTTGCAACAGATGGCTGCTGGCCATCTCTACAAGGACTACAGTGGGTCTGCGTCTTTGATGGCCCACCAATACCGTAATCTCTACCAGGACTACAGTGGGTCTACTCTGTGATGACCTACCTACCAATATTCTTCAAAACTTCGACTGACTCTGTGGTGGGTTTGCTCTGTTGTGACCCATTACCTGTCTGCATGTCAAGAGTCAGCACTGTCTTTCCGTTGGAAGGACAACACTATTTCTTCAAGACTGCATGGAAATCCACTACTTCTGTGTGCATTCTCTTTTACTGCTCAGACATTCAGAAAAACACTGTGATGAACGATCAGGACTGTCTTTATGGACTGTGAGAAAATTTTAGCTTTTGACCAACATTGTATGAATAAGTGTGTGCATTTGATATCTTTGTTATTGTAATTATGAAAAATTTTATCAAATCATTATTGGCCACTGCCCAAAACAATTTGTAAAATTTTTTGTGGGGAGCATGGGGGCTATGTAAGTAGGCTGTTTAGGTTTTCTTCATTGGTAACGCCATGTAGCGCTCTGTATGAAAATCACTGGCTGTACTGTGTGCAGTCTGTGGCTGGTTTGCATTGTTGTCTGCCATTGAAGTGTTGGGCAGCTGGATGTGAACAGCGCGTAGCGTTGGGCAGTTGGAGGTGAGCCGCCAGCAGTGGTGGATGTGGGGAGAGATATTGCAGAATTTTGAGAGCGGACGATCTGGATGTGCGTCCATCAGAAAGAGTAAATTTGTGATACTGTATATCATGAACTGATACATATATGATGACTTTTGAATATTATTAAGGTAAATGCATTGTTCGTTCTCTATCACAATCTTTCATTTGCTAACTATGCCTATCAGTAGTTAGTGCCTTCAGTAGGTAGAATCTTTTATTTAGCTCCCAGTATTGGCGTTCGCTGTATTGCAGTAGTTCGAGTAACGAATATTTTTGTGAGGTAAGTGATTCGTGAAAGGTATAGGTTAATGTTAGTCAGGGCCATTCTTTTGTAGGGGTTATTGAAAGTCAGATTGCGTTGCGCTAAAAATATTGTGTGTCAGTTTAGTGATGATCAGAATAAGTAAAGAGAGAAATATCTGAGTACGTTCAGTTCTGCTCAGTTGTATGAAAATCAAATAACGTAAGAGGTTTATCAGCACTGTAATTCACTAATTTTTCTGAGAGGATGTTTCATACTACACAACGCAGCTTACACGGCACAACTGCGCAAACAACGGGTGATTGTACTACGTACATCACATGAGCATAATACGTGGTAGGATGCATAGCGTAAACATGGCATGTACCTGTGCACTGTTTGCAAGAAAATCAAGTTACAGTCCACTTGTATTGCGTATACGTTCATGTTGTGCACGTCAGTTTTGCAGAATTAAAGTTCCTTCCAATACCGATACCTCCCTAACGAAGCATTTGCGGACGTATGTTCATATAACATTTTTTGTTCAAAATTACTTATAGCATTGACCTTTCCTCCCCGAACACCCTGTATAAAAAAAATGGCTCTGAGCACTATGGGACTTAACATCTGTGGTCATCAGTCCCCTAGAAGTTAGAACTACTTAAACCTAACTAATCTAAAGACATCACACACATCCATGGCCGAGGCAGGATTCGAACCTGCGACCATAGCAGTCGCACGGTTCCGGACTGAGCGCCTAGAACCGCGAGACCACCGCGGCCGGCACCCTGTATAGGCAACAAAACGGAGGGCTCTGATTGGTCCAAACGACAAGGAGGCGCTTTCCTGTCAAGGTAACGGAGTGGCAGTCGGCAAGCGACGACAAAGATGAGCGGTTGCGTGTCGGGCGTACATCACGGTAGAATATGCCTTATCAGATAAATCGTGGCACTCTTTGGAATTTGTTAAATACAACTGTCATTCTTTTGGCGCGACACGCTAGTGTAAGTCCGATGTAATCTGCATACGTGCAGATGGATGATAAGTGATTGTGGGAAAGTGTTTAAATCATCACAAAGGAAATAACCAGAATTAAAAAGGAGATCCCTTCAAAACATGTGCGCGCTATTGTTCGACTGCTAACTCCTGTCAGACTTCATATCATTCTACGCCCTTACAGCCAGATCTTGAGTCCGACGAGAGCTTCTACTGTGCAGAGGGTACATCATGAACTGAAAGACACAAGTCAGTGTATTTCTGGTATCTACAGCGATATACGACGCCGTCCGGGGCGGCCGAGCGGTTCTAGGCGCTACAGCCTGGAACCGCGCGACCGCTAATGTTGCAGGTTCGAATCCTACCTCGGGCATGGATGTGTGTGATGTCCTTAGGTTAGTTAGGTTTAAGTAGTTCTAAGTTCTAGGGCACTGGTGACCTCAGAATTTAAGTCCCATAGTGCTCAGAGTCATTTGAACCAGATACGACGGATGTGCGTCTCTCCACCAGCAACCTAGCCGAGTACAGACGATCCATCACGAATAGGTTCTGTGACGGGTCATGCTAACGCAAGGGGAGTGTTGAACCTTGTCTGGTTTTGGCTCTTGCGGAAGAATATGCTGCCATTCCTCCACATACATTCAGATACCTGCCTGAAAGTGTCCATAACATAATTGAAAACGTCATAAAGGCAAAGGGTGGAGATACCGCCTTATTGATGTCCGGTACTAGGTGTCCGGATAGTCTTGACCGGGCAGTGTACTGTAGTTGGACGGTGGCCGGCCGCGGCGGAAGGAAGCGATGAGGCAGCGCGCCAGCTCGACACTCGGCTGGCCCGTGACGTCAGGCGATCTATTTCAGCGGCCCGCCGCGTGTAACGTGAGAGCGATAAAAGTCGGCCCCGCCGTGATTATTTTAATCAGCCGCACGGCGTCGTGGCGCGTCGCGACGCCTCGCCGGAAGCAGTAACAGCAACATCCAGCGCGGGATTTATGGCTTGTCGCCGAACGCGTCGCCCGCCGTGGCCCAGTTCCGACGCAGCGTCCGGCGTGTTATTCACGGGGGTAATTGTCCCGAGAGGCGCTCCGTCGACACCCACTCGAGACGCCGGGGAAATGGGCCGGCCGGAGAGAAAACATCGTTGGCTTTTAAACGAGTTGCGCAACAGATTCAAGAGCTCCCGGGAGCGGCGGCACCGACCCAGCCGACAGCGTGAAGCGTGACAACTCGGACGTTTTTATGAGGTGGGCCAGTACGGATTCGTCGCGCCCGTCCCGCAGAACAACATAAATTTCAACTTAAGATGAATAGATACAATTTTCAGTACGTTGAAAGGTACGATACCTCCGTTCTCAGAGCTGCCGTTGTGTCGCGTGATGTACCACTCGCATTCGCTGCGATGTGCGGCACCTGAGACGCATCACAATACATATTGATCCATTTATTTATTTGCTAGGGATGTGCGCAACCTCGAACGATCAAAATAACACTAAAATGTGCTTAGAATGTAAATCATTAATCCCAAAAATTGTGGTATGAGCCGTTCGCATGCAAAACTGCTTCTTATCATTAAATGAAACAAGTTTACTCTTACCAGCCACCGTTTTATTTATTTCCACGACGCGTTTCAAAGGTTTAAACCTCCATCGGGTGGATTTACATTGTTTAGTATGACATTTGTATGTGTGTTGTGTTACGATTTTTGCAGGAACTTGTGGCACTGCCTAGTGGAGAAACAAGACACTATTTCAGAATATGGTTTTGGATTTCTTCTGACAAAAAATTAAACTGATATCTAATGGTAAGCATAAAATAAGTAAAATAGAGTACCTCCAGTGGTCACAGGTTCCTATTCGCTGTCGTAAGACATCACATGTATACTGTCAAAAAATGGCTCTGAGCACTATGGGACTTAACATCTGTGGTCATCAGTCCCCTAGAACTTAGAACTACTTAAACCTAACTAACCTAAGGACATCACACACATCCATGCCCGAGGCAGGATTCGAACCTGTGACCGTAGCGATCGCGCGTTTCCAGACTGAAGCGCCTAGAACCACTCGGCCACTCCGGCAGACTATACTGTCACATTTGTAAACAAATATGGCGTCTGTAATCTGCTGGGTGCAAGGTTCGTATAGCAGAAGAGAAGACATAATCGCAAAGTACATAGAATATACATCGTAACACCATTATTACAGAATAATTATTTAAAGGATTTGGAGGTGTTAGTTTTGAGGTGTCGAATATATGTGTGTGTACTTCAGGTGGCATGTAAATATGATTTTGACCAGTTAAAACAGCTTAACATTCGTGCTCGTTTATACAATCAGGTGAAATGTTAAAATGGCTTAAATTTCATACTTGTTAATAACAATGAATTGAAATGTTACAGACTTTAAGTACAATAATCATATTGGCTACAGCAGTAAAATTATACATAGATTACAATATTTGATTGCGATTAATAGACAGATGTGAGAGGTTGGAGGCAGAAGGAAAGGAAGACAGAGAGAGGGTGGATAGAGTGATTGTATTAGAGCAAACATTTACAAGGCAAGGCGTCTTGAGATTACATGCTACATATATCAGCTGCCTAAAGGTTGGGGTAATACATTGGTTAATGCTTTAAAATACGCAGATAAATATACAATTTGTGCCAGTATTTGATGTACATATAGTTTCACTTAAAAAATTTGAATTCATGATCTAACGAGAGCACTTCATCACCGATTTCGACCAAATTTGTCAGAAATGAAAGTGACATAAATGAGAGTTCCTGATGGCCAAGCATTTGGTGTGGGGAGGGAGAAGCATCAGCCCATTACGTTAGCTTGGTTCCCAGGCAGCGGTTGGCGGAACGAAAAAAAGCACATAAGGCGAGGGTCGTAAGGTGGAGTCATTCATAAACTCTTTTTTATCGTCCGGTAAAGAATTTTATAAAAAACTTTCAAAACTGATATCTGATCGAGAGAGAAAAAGACACATCATCCCGATAACACTGCATCAAAATACATTCTATTCTTAAGATTAACTGCCCTCGCCATTATTTGGCGAAATGACGCGTCACGGGCAGAAGAAAGAGAACCTTTTATGAAGGTAAACCAAGTTTTTCTTTTTAATAGTAACTCTACAGAAACCAATACTTGACAACCAATGCTGTACAATCGCAATAAAGTCATGAGATGTTCAGTTGACTCTTTTATTAGAACATGTTAAGCGTTTCGGGATTACACCCATCTTCAGACATCCGTTACAAAAAAGTAAACAGCACTCTCAACACGTCTTAACGTTACAGAACATGAGATCTGGTCATATGAGTTACATACCACAAACTTCAACTCCTTCCTAACGAACCAGGCGTACAGCCCTGACAACTCAAAGAAAGTGTCGACCAACATATGACTGCGACACCAGCAGTCTTGAAGCAGAGCGTATACTGACGCTAAACAAGTGAACTAGCAGCGAAACGCCCTCGGTAGGGGGCGCTGCATGGTCACGTGCTCCATGCGTTCACATGTAATTTAATAATAATATACTCAGAATGTAACATCTAACAGGGTGTAATTACGACTAGCAATCGTAATAGTACTTCCATACACGTTAAAACTAGAGAATTTTTTAAAAAAAATTTAAAAACTCCATAATTTTTTACATTGCCGTACTGTGTACACACTATGTACACTCCATAATTTTTTTCATTGCCACACTACGTACACAATGTAAAAAATTATGGAGTTTTTGAAAAAAATTTATTATTAAATTACATGTGAACGCATGGAGCACATGACCATGCAGCGCCCCCTACCGAGGGCGCTTCGCTGCTAGTTCACTTGCTTAGCGTCAGTATACGCTCTGCTTCAAGACTGCTGGTGTCACAGTCATATGTTAGTCAACACTTTCTTTGAGTTGTCAAGGCTGCACGCCTGGTTCGTTAGGAAGGAGTTGAAGTTTGTGGTGTGTAACTCATATGACAATATCTCATTTTCTGTAACGTTAAGACGTGTTGAGAGTGCTGTTCACTTATGTTTTGTACTTTTTTGTAACAGATGTCTGAAGATAGGTGTAATCCCGAAACGCTTAACATGTTCTAATAAAAGAGTCAACGGAACATCTCATGACTTTATTGCGATTGTACAGCATTGGTTGCCAAGTATTAACATAAAAATGATCGAAGGCCTCAGACGTGATTTTATGTCCTGTATATTTTACAGAAAAGATGTAATTGCAAAAATGCGGAGTTTGTAGCATGTACAAGATTGCGGGAAAACCTATGTTTCACTCCTTTTCACGACGAATTTCACCCCATCATATGTAAATCATCAACTACAAAAAAAATATATATATATATATTTTTACATGAAGTTCTCGTGTACACCCATCCCGGAAATTTATTTACAATTGCAGATATTCCTTTGCCTTTATTTACATGTCTTTTACGAAAATATTAATAAAGCAAATATATTGACCGTGATGTAGGCTTATTTGCAGTGGAAGTAACGTAAAAACTGAAAATAAGAGTTTCCGACCGTACGACTCTCGGATTATCGTTCCCTATTCTTACCTGGCGCCAACCGCTCCCTGGAAGAAGGCCAATATTAATGACTCATGCCTCGCCCGAGTCGGGACCAAAATGCTAGGTTTTCTAAACGTTTGGCCATCTCGATCGCCCACTTCTGTCACTTTCATTGCTGGCCAAGCCCAGCATTTGCCACAAATTTGATCGAAATCGGTAATGACGAGTAGGCGCTGTCTCCTTGTAAGAGGAGAACTCTGGTAACGTAAAGGAACAAAGTATCAATATAATACGGCCAACAACACACACATTTCAATGACGTGACATACTGCTATACTGATCTCTGTTCAAAATAATCACGCTACTGTACTGGTAATATTACACAGCCGTTCAGCCTTCAAAGTGCAGGTGTGGTCAAAACAAAGTGAAAGAGAACAACATGCACATCTGACGTAAGACACTTTTTCACATTCAACATCATGTCTGCTTTCAAGCAGTTCAAACGCCATTCTAATTAGCTTTTCAAACGATGATATTCGAATGTCAGTATCCCAGCCTGCCTTTTGCCAACATTTGTAAATGTAGCTTCAGCCAGATGTGCATAATGTCCTCATCCACTTTTCTTTGGCCAGCTCGTTGAACTCACACGTCTAAACACTGAAGGCTGAACATTTGTGTAAAACTATAAGGACAGTGCAAAAGGCTCGTTGTTCAGATAGAATATTGGTTATAAGTAGAGGGAAACAGTGCAATACTTCAAAACACTGATATATGTCTGTTTTTGTCCTGTTGGTTCAAATGGCTCTAGGCACTATGGGACTTAACATTGGGGGTCATCAGTCCCCTAGACTTAGAACTACTTAAACCTAAGGACATCACACACATCCATGCCCGAGGCAGGATTCGAACCTGCGACCGTAGCAGCCGCGTGGTTCCGGACTGAAGCGCCTAGAACCGCTCGGCTACCGCGGCCGGCCTTTTGTCCTATTATGTCGATATTTTGTTTCTTCGTGTTACAACAGTTCCTCTCTTAGACCTCGAATAGGTAATCATCCAAATGTGTATCGTGGTAAGACTTGCAGTTTTGCATGCGAATGGCTCATGCCACACTGATTGGGATGAACGACTTACGAGGGCTGTCCAGAAAGTAAGTTACGATCGGTCGCGAAATGGAAACGACTATGAAAATCCGATAAAGCTTTGCAAAGATGTGTTGGGCAGTGTCTCTAGTATGACTCTAGGTAGAATTATGTCGCTCTTTTCATTCCTGAGCTCTTAGTGAGCGCTTAAAGATGTTATAGAAAATAGTGTCTCCCGCCAAGTACGAGGGCCTGGTGAGAATTTTCCTCTGAAGCTATGCAACCAACAGTACATAACTGTCGTGCGGTTTATTCTTCAAGACAATTCTCAGCCTCATTCTGCAGGGCCAATGAAGATGTTCCTGCATCGTTTCAATTGGAAATGTTTGGTTACCCACAATACAGCCCGTAATTGTCTCCCACTGAGTTTCATCTCTGCTCAAACGAACCCCTGGCTATGAAGACAACATTTTGGTACAGACAACGAGCTTTAGGCCAGCGTAGAGAGTTGGCGGAAAGCACTGGCGGCTGCCTTCTATGATGAGGGTATTGGAAAGTTGGTACAACGCTACGACGAATGTCTGAGTCAGAACGGCGACTACGTAGAGAAGTAGCTGAAAGGTGTAGCTAACTGCTACAAATGAAACATTTCTGATTTTCACTGTGATTTTCATTCCGCGATCAATCGTAACTTACTTTCTGGACAGCCCTCGTATATACCGAGCAGAGGCCTGTTTACGTGCAGGATCAATAACGTCATCAAGACGGGAGAATAATTCAAAATTCAAGACGACGCTGGCTAGGAACTAAAAAATGCAAGACAGCACTGGTGGGAAATTTAGAAACGTAATAAGCAATAAATTAAGTAAAAAAAAAGCCGATATGGACATTACCGCCCTCCTCCTTTATTTTATTTATTCCTTGAAACTGCCTTCTGACTGATTGCCTCATTTTAATAGTTCGCTCTGCTTTGTTGGAGCAATCAAGCAGAGCAACTATTAAAATGAGGCAATCAGTCAGAAGGCAGTTTCAAGGAATAAATAAATTAAGTAAAAAAAATTTAAATAGCCCAGTCATGGTTTGTATATGGCTCCCTCTCCTTTCCGGCCAATCACAGTGTAACATTAAATTGATGTGTAATAATACCGTCAATTAACGTTGTTATTTGACTTTGTGAAACAGGGAAACAGGCGATCTGCACGTTAAAATATGTGGATAAGAACCCTAAGTCAAGACCAAAAAAAATTCCTGTATTGATAACTAGTCTCAGCTCATTGACGAGCCAGCTTCTGATCTAAGATACAGAAAATTTCGTATACGATATTTACAACAGCAAAATACATTTAATATTTAAACTTCCATTATATGAAAAATACCATAAAATTATTACTTAATTCAGTGTATGCCACCCAACAGGCATTACATATAGTCATATTTTAAGACGAATCGCTCTTGTTGTCATATACATACCGAAAAATATAACAGATAGTGAAAAAAAAAACAGACGTATAAAAGCATACTTGGTAGGTCGTCCTACCTACAGTAGAAGATCGTCATGGTAACATAATTTACAACATTAGCCATTTATCACATATATCTTCAGTGCTCATATAACCTAAATACCTTCGGGCAATTGTCGGGATGGTTCCCTTGAAAGGACACAGTCGATTTCCTTCTCCATCCTTCCCTAATCAGATGGGACCGATGGCGTCGTTGTATGGTCCTCTCCTCCAAATCAACCAACCTACCGCCGGCCGGTGTGGCCGAGCGGTTCTAGGCGCTTCAGTCTGGAACCGCGCGACCGCTCCTGTCGCAAGTTCGAATCCTGCTTCGGGCATGGATGTGTGTGCTGCCCTTAGGTTAGTTAGGTTTAAGTAGTTGAAAGTTCTAGGGGATTGATGACCTCAGATGTTAAGTCCCATAGTTCTCAGAGCCATTTGAACCATTTTTCAACCAACCAACCTCATTGCCTATTAGTCATAACATATAATGCTGGTTATACTTGGCACCTATACTTCAGGCTACAACATTACGTAACTTCAGCTGTTTGCTTCTTTTATATGAACACTAAAATTATAAGTTATCGTACTCGATACGTCATTATGTAATACCTAGACCTTCTGGTTCATTTGGGTTATATTTTGTCTAAGTCTTCTGCATGCTGATTTTCGAATATGATTGACTTCACGAACATACGAGGGTTGACTGAAAAGTAGTGCCTCCACCTTCGTGACTCTTTAATAGTTGGCAGCATTGGTATGCGGCAGATACTGGTTTATTCCTCAGCCTCTTCTCTACTGCTCCAGTTGGCGGGAAGCCTTAGCATTGAGCGATTGTGTTGTTACAGTGGAAAGTATAGAACCCTGCGCAGACGGTCGATCAATGCGATTTAAGCAACGTGCAGTCATTGAATTCTTGACAGCAGAAGGTGTCGTCCCAAAGGAGATTCATCAGAGAATGAAAGCAGTTTATGGTGATCGTGATGATGAATGTACTATGGAGTATCGCCACAAAGACTCGCCCCAGGAAAAGAAATTCAAAACGCAGCCCTCAGCTGAAAAAATCATGGCCACAGTGTTCTGGGACGCAGATGATGTTATACATGTCATGTTATACATGTCATGTCATACATGTTATACATGTCTTGTCATATGTCATATTTCCTTGATCGTGGAACAACAATAAATTCAGAGCGTTACATCACAACGCTTTGAACTCTTGAAACGACGGCTAAAAAAGGTCCGAAAGGAAAAGGGAAATGATTTCCTGCAGCATGATAATGCCAAACCACACACTTCATGTGCCACCACAGCAGTACTTCAGAGACTGAATCTCACCATCGCACGGCATCCTTCATACAGTCCAAATTTAGCACCGTCTGACTTCCATCTGTTCCCGATAGTGAAAGACGATCTGCGGGGACATCACTATGATTCTGATGAAGACGTTGAGAGAACTGTGAGACTGTGATTGTGGAAACAGTGTCGACTTTTTCCGTGACGGATTCAGAAAACTTGTTCAACGTTGGCAGAAATGTATCCGACTGGCTGGTGATTATGTGGAAAATTGAATATTGGTATTAAGGATCACATTCTAAGGATTATTTCTGGGTTTAATTTATTAAAATATTCCCATACAAACCCAATTAACGAAGGTGGAGGTATGACTTTTCATTCAACTCTCGTACATTACAAAGTAAACAAAAGTAATTCTTGTATTTTGATATGTATCGTACGTGATATTATTTGATGATATATTTTATAATAGATACCTAGGCATAAGGCACAATGACTATATTCATTAAGTTCGATCTTTGCAGCCGTCATTAATGTAACAAAAATAGCTCAATTGTACCACTTAGGTTTTATCCATCTATTTATTAGTTTGTAATTAAAGTCACTTCCAGTCTCATTAGTAATTTTCTTCATTATTCGATATTATGGATTTACAATATTTTATAATTGGCACCGTACATACTTTCCTATATTTTAAAATGTTCTTCTGCTTTCAGTTGTGACCGTACATTAATTACCTCCTCTTTCAGTATGTCCTTGTTTTGTGTTACTTAACGAACAGTTTATACTCGATATAAGGTTACTACAGATTCCTAGAAATTGATCATAATTCATTACATCTAAGATACCGTAAATATGCTATAAAGTTCGTTACGCTATAATTCTTTGTTTCATTATAGAGCCACAACTGTATAAAAATATTTGTTTGTTAGTAGCACCACTTATCAGAAAGTGTTTCCGTGTATGACGCTTTACAGTGCTCAGTTCTCTGACAGCGGTATTGCAGGTAGTTCCTTATTCCTGTAGGCTGCGTTCTGACTGGTGCAACCTACTAACATCCACACCACTGTCAGTCGCCTTGTAATAAAACATACTTGTGGCAATACGAGCACTGGATATACAATGAAGGAAAAAAATTGCAACACCAAAAAATGATTAATGTAGAGTAGTGAAATTTCGGGAATACATTTGTCCAGGTAACATACTGATTGACATTGTAGGACCAGAGGTTAATGGAAGCGCGAGATAAGCCTTTGCAAATGTGAAATGCTGGTATACTAATCACGGACGTAAAGACCAGAATGATGAATACAAGCATGAAAATGTGCATGAATTATGTTGTACAGGTACCGGGTGTCGGCTTTTGGGATGGAATTCCATGCATGTCGCACTTGCTGGGTCAATACAGGGAGGGTTAATGCTGTTTGTGGGTGATGCTTGAGTAGCCGCCTGATGATGTGCTCGTTTGTAGACAGATCTGGTGAATGAGCAGACCAATGCAACATGTCAACATTCTGTGGAACATGTTGGGTTACAACGGAGATATGTACGGGCGAGCGCTACCTTATTGGAAAGCACTCCCTGGAATGCTGTTCATGAATGGCAGTACAAAGGGTCGAATCTAACTTGCAGTTAAGGCTCGTGGGATAATCTCGAGAGTGCTCCTGCTGTCGTACAAAATCGCACCTGAGACCATAACTTCAAGTGTAGGTCCAGTGTGTCTATCACGCCTACAGGTTGGTTGCTGGCCCTCAACTGGCTTTCTTCTGACCAACACACGGCCATCACTGGCACCGAGGCAGAATCAGCTTTCATCAGAAAACACAACAGACCTCCACCCTGCCCTCGAGTGAGTTCTCTGTAGACACCACTGAAGTCGCAAATGGCTATGGTTTGTGATGAGTGGAACGCACGGCACAGGGCGTCTGGCCTGCAGCTGTCCTTAAAGTAACTGATTTGTAACAGTTCGTTGTGTCATTGTCTGCTCAGATTGATGCTGAAGATGCATTACGGTGAGCTACAGCCATACGTCGAACACGACGGTGTATCCTCTCAGTAGTGCCATGTGGCCATCCAGAGCCCAGTTTTCTTGCGACCATACATTCTCGTCACCACCGCTGCCAGCAGTCATGTACAATGGTTATATTCCTGCCAAAACTTTCTGCAGTATTGCAGAAGGAACATCGAGGTTCTCGTAGCCCTATTACGTGACCTCGTTCAAATTCAGTGAGGTCTTGGTGATAGCGTCTTTGTCGCCTTGAAGGCGTTCTTGACTAACATCAGCTCACCACGTCCAATCTAAAAGATAAACAACGCTCTCGACAGTTACACCGCGTATTTAAAGCTAACCTGATTTGCATCTTCATAATGCTAGCACCGCTCTTATGCGACTGAAGTACAATTTGAATAGACATTAACATTCAGATGCAGAAACACGCCTACCAAATTTCGTTTATATCACACGGTTCCTTCCTGACGCTGCAAGTTTTTTTTTTTTTTTTTTTTTGCCGACCGCCGTGGCCGAGCGGTTCTAGGCGCTTCAGTACGGAAACATGTGGTTGTTACTGTCGCAGGTTCGAATCCTGCATCGGGCATGGATGTGTGTGATGTCCTTAGGTTACTTAGGTTTACGTAGTTCTAAGTCTAGGGGACTGATGACCTCAAATGTTAAGTCTTCATAGTGCTTAGAGCCATTTGAACCATTTTTACAATGTTTTTGCGCCACTGTGCATATGACATATGTGGCTAACGCTGTAAATTATGTACCCATGACCACCTTCTACTTCAGGTAAGATCATAGCTTGATACCGCCTACAAAATACACTTTGGTGGGTCTTCATTTTTGTCACATTCCTTTTATGTTGTTCACTTTTTACTTGACAACAAACAGCGATGCAGCTCAACAGGTTATGATGATGTGTTATGTCTGATAGCTGATACACTCTGAATTCGCTAATGATTTTAATTTTATGTGTGACATAATAAAAGTTTAAATGTTTAATGAATTTTCTTATTGTTCACTGCTTACACCTAATTTTCTGTATTTTAGGCCTGAACATGGCTCGTCAATCAGCTGTAACTAGTTAACAAATGAGGAATTTTTACGATATTGACTTAGGATTTTTATCCACACGTTTTAAATGTTGTCAGTTCAAAGTTATCCAGAAAAAAATTACATAACCTTTAGTCACTAAGGTACTTGCCTCAAATTGAGCGCGATCACACACACACACACACACGCACACGCACACAAACACACTGCAAATATACATTGCGTAAAGTAGTTGCACCTCTGTATTTCGCCTCTCTCTTGTTGTCACACACAACGTTGTTGTCACTAACTCCACGCAAGGGTATTAAGTTTACCTTGCAGTACAAAATGTTTTCATATACTGATGATAATGCTAACTCATGGTATCATCCAGTGGAAACAATTGTCTTTGGGAACTTTGTGGAGTTTACTGCACTTGCTACAGCATGTCATCTATGGTAGGGATCTACTACAGATGTCAACTGCAAGGTGTTAGTGGGTAAATGGTAAACGGTAAGTGGGAAACGGTTAGTGGCAAACATAAACAGAAAAAAGTGAGTGATAATTGGTTCTACGGTTAAACAGTTAAATGGTTTGTTATGTCAGTTAGATTATGTAATGCTGTACTACATATAGGCGGAAGGGGGAGGGGGAGGAGGCAGGCCAGAGTGTTTAAATAACAAATAAAGAAGTAACGAAACCATATAGATGGAGGCAGTGTTCACCCGAAACATCTGTCGACCGAGCTTAGTGATACGTGGTACTTACTGGAATTAAGGAAAACGTGGAAGAGAGGACCCACCAATATCACTTTCTTTTCGCACAACCTGTTTATTTAACAATATATAACCATAAAATTTTCTGCAGTCCACCCGTTATCGGGTGAAACAGCGGTGTTTACTACTGCGCTGGAGACAGTCTGCCTTGTTAAATGCCCTTCTGCAACACATGAAAACTATATAAGCACCATTTATGATAAGAGTGATTCAGTTACTCAAAACAGATGACTTAACATTTAATTTGAAAGCTGTATGTGGAAAGATTCAGGGTTAAGATGCGCACCTGTGCTCAAAGGTTAAACAAATCAGCAAACAATATGACAATGATAAGGATTACTTCAAAGAAAACAACCTCTTAGTTTCAATCGGCAGCCAAGGTGCGACTGGATCCCAACCCGTCCCTTCTGACGATTTTATTTTGACTAAAGCCCTGGTGAGAGTTTGCCGTTAATATTTTGAAAGTTAAACGGATTGTCAGTTATTAAGACCGCTCTGAAGGAAAGTCTTAAAACATTACTTGTGAACACTTATTGCAAGAGAACTCACTCGGCGGAACCACAAAATCCAGCTAAACTACAGCAATAATTACGCGGTCTTTCAAACACAGCAATGAACAGCTTAGTACAACAGGTTGCCCAGATTATAACTAATGACTGGGAAACGCAATTACAATCAAAGACTTGAACCGGATTAACATCTAAATCTAACCAAAAGGTCCCTCTTTTGTTTAACGGCAACCTGTGCCTTAGTACAGTTGTTCAAAATGTTCAAATGTGTGTGGATTCCTAAGGGAACAAACTGCTTAGGTCATCGGTCCCTAGACATACTCACTACTTAAACTAACTTATCCTAAGAACAACACACACACCCATGCCCGAGGGGGGGCTCTAACCTCAGACGGCAGCGGCCAGTACAATTGTTCCGGCTGTACTTACGACCAGGAGCTGATCCATTAGAACATTAATGATCGGTTACAAGACAGAAAGGAAAGGCAATATAATAGCGGGACAAATTTTCAAACGACAACTTGTGTCTTAGTACAATACTCGGCCTATATTTACGACCAAAGAGCCGACCGAGTAAAACCCTGAGCGTTGGGTACAAAAATGGTTCAAATGGCTCTAAGCACTATGGGACTCAACATCTGAGGTCATTAGTCCCCTAGAACTTAGAACTACTTAAACATAACTAACCTAAGGACAGCACACACATCCAAGCCCGCGGCAGGATTCGAACCTGCGACCGTAGAAGCAGCGCGGATCCGGACTGAAGCGCCTAGAGCCGCTCGGCCCCAGCGGTCGGCGGTCGGGTACAAACCAAAAAATTAAGGAGGGCAGGTAGACAATGACACAAATCACCACAAGGCCTACAGAATGTTATTCCCCTTTATCAGCAAGTATTTCCATGGATCCATGGTGTGTCGCAGCGGTTACTCCGTGGTGCCGATGAAAGCCAGGTAGAAGAGGGCGGCAGCCAGGCAACGAGCGGTCGTCCGACACGAATGCTGCCAACCAACCGACGGGATGTCGGCCTGCTGCTTGTAGTCGATGCTGACCCCGGTGAAGTACTCCGGTATCTTCGCTCTGCGCAGGCCCACCTTGCGCAGCTCGTGGCCTCGGCCGCTCGGACCACGTGACCACCTGTTGTCGCGACGCGACTTCATGCCCCGATATATCGGCAATCAAAGACCTTCTAAGGGCACAACCCACAGATACCAACTCTTCCTCATAGATATTGGCAATGGGGCCGCAAGAGGGATAGTCGATACTACACCTGAGCCAGTGGCGCCAGACAGAACAGTCTGCTAACTCAGTGGCTCCACGGCTCTATTAGTGTACTGCGTACGACACCAATATTAAACTAAGATTGTTGTGTGACCTTCATATAAAGTTGTTTGTTGTGCTAAGAGCCAAACTCTAAAATTCCATTGTTAATAGAAATGACCAAAATCGATACAAGTCAAGGTTTCTTTCCATAGATAAGAACCATGAGGATCTAATATCGAACAACATCTCATGTGGGAATCACATCGTCTTACACCTCACGAAACCTCACCATAAAACTACTAGGGTCGTTCCGAAAGAAAAGGTTCCTATTTTTTTGTGGTGACTATGGATGTCCACGCCATACGTCGTTGGCAATGTGCTGCTGTTTGAACCTTCCTCTTTCGTTTTCAGGTGGTGCCGTTGTTCTGCGGTAGGTGGCGCCAGCAGCGGAGTGTTCCAAAATGGAATCTGTGGACGCAAGTATAAAACAGCCATGTGTCATTGAATTCGTCGCTGCTGAAGAACTTGCACTGATTTAAATCTATCGACGCTTGCTAAAGGTGTGTGGAGACGATACAACAGTTGTGAGCAATGTGAGGCACTTTCAAGGTGGTGCAAAGGGTGTGCTTGACGAGGACTGCCCGGTCAACCCTGCATAGCTGTCGTTCCTCACAATGAATAGCGTCTTGATCAACTCATCTCTGCTGATCGGCGGATAACGACCAGAAAATTGTGCGTAAAGCTGAATATCGGCTGTAATGCCTTGGAAACAACGTTGCAACATCTTGGTTATCGCAAACTCTGTTCGAGACGGGTCCCGCGGATGCTGACAGAAAAACAGAAAACTCATGGAATGGAAATTTGTCAGGATCATCCGGACCAATATGAAGCTTACGATGACAATTTTCTGAACAGTATCGTCAGATAAAACGTGGTGTCACAACTACGAGCCGGAATCCAAAACACGGTCCACGGAATGGCGACACGCGAATTCTCCGTCAAAGAAGAAAATTACGTCACAATCGTCTGCAAGCAAAGTGACGTGCACAGTCTTCTGGGATAGCCAGGGTGCGGTTCTTTTGGATGCCCTGGAGCCTGGAGAAACTGTCAATTCAGCACAAGACGACACTGACAAAGCTGAAAACCCTAATTTCCAGGGTAAGGCCAGAGAAGAAGACTAGCTTTCATGTGCAACATGAACGCTAGCCGCATAGCAGTTCTGCGACAGCTCAACTCATTGCAATATTCCCCTGGACTGCCTTACCACATCCAGTTCCGATTTAACGTCTTCAGACATTCATCTCTTTGGGCCTCTGAAAGCTAGACTACGCAGAGAAAGCTTTTTTCAAAGCTGTAAAGAAGTAGCGTCAGCTCGTTTCGATTTTCTCAAGCGCGGCATGCAGGCTCTGGTCCATCGTAGGCAAAAGTGCGTAATGAATGGTGGTGACTACGCCGAGACGTGACGGTCTATAGCTGAAATACTGCTGTGGTAATTTATGTATCTCCTGTAGTTTCCATGAATAAAAATAGAAGGCATTACTTTCTGAACGACAATCATAAAGTAACGGATTTGAAGACATGCTAACGAATTTTTAACTTCCGTATGAAACTTGTGATGGTACATACTAACCAAATATATTATCAATTACCGAATAACTACTATTTACAAATTTTCATCACAACATACGTACACTGCCGTAATATATTCAACCATACATATATTCTTTCCAGAGAAAGTACGAAAACCCATGTATTATATCTTTCCCAGGTATTTGTATTATTGCTAGCTCTTGCATGTGTCATATTTTTTCGGCTCTTAAGACTGCCATAGCTTTCGTAAATGGTAGAAGGAAAATTTCCTGCAAACAACAGGAAATCTATGTGTCTTGCAACTAATCCTACTTGCATTGTAAGGCACAAATGGAGAAGCCATTGGTTGAATTTCGAAATGATAAGACATGCATTTGCAAGCATAATAAGGTGGTTGTTGAGATAAAATTTTACACCACTCAAGGAATACTACTGGAGGCGAGCGCACGGCGCCTTTAAATAGCAAATCTGACAGACACAAGGCTCAGTTTGCGCACTGTAGCACACTACGAGATATGCTGACTTCTTTCGCTGTGCGGGCTCACATGACATATCATATTCGAACTTTCCAGAATTTCACGTCATGTTCAACAGTTTTCCAGACGATTTCTCCTTGTTTTAATAACGCTCCATTATTTCAAAAATCGTTCAAATGGCTCTGAGAGCTATGGGACTTAACATCTGAGGTCATCAGTCCCCTAGAACTTAGAACTACTAAAACCTAACTAACCTAAGGACATCACACACATCCATGTCCGAGGCAGGATTCGAACCTGCGACCGTAGCAGTCACACGGTTCCGGACTGAAGCGCCTAGAACCTCTCGGCCACCGCGGCCGGCGCTCCATTATTTATCATATTCAACCATCGCACTATGGATGTAAGGTAATGATATTTTTCTTGACGAAATAATATTTGATGTTTTTATAAACAGCCACTGGCCTTGCCACAGTGGTAACGCTGTTCACGTCTCATCATCAAAGTTAAGCGCTGCTTGGCTTGGCTAGCGCTTGGCTGGGTCATGGTCCGGGTCTGCCGAGTGCTGTTGGCAAGCGGGGTGCACTCAGCCCTTGTGAAGCCAACTGAGAAAATACTTGACTGAGAAGTAGCAACACCGGTCATGAAAACTGACAACGGCTGGGAGAGCGATGCGCTGACCCCATGTTCCTCCATATCTTCGTCTGGTGAAGCCTTAGGGCTGACGATGACACAGCAGCTGGTCGGTACTGTTTGGCCTTCAAGGCCTGTTCGGACGATGTTCGTTTGTTTTGTTCTCATAAACTATTTCATTTTCTTATGAGGCTTACCATTCTGCCAAAGTATTTCACTCTCGGAGTAGTGTAATACGCACACACGTGTCAGTTAGGCAGTGGCAATGCTGAATTTAGTAACAAAGCGTTTGCCAGGCCCCCACTGGTATTTAGTCGGTGGAATGTGGAATTTACGGAATGACAAAACTGAACTCGCAAACTAAGCATTTTACAAGTCTCAATTTGTCTCGAGTCTGTGAAATATTTAACTGATACATTGACAAGCCCTAAACTCCCTGACTCTGCGTTTTGCCGAGCTGGAGAAATATTAAATGCATCAATGCACATGTGCCGACATCTGCGATTCCTGACTGCGGGACGGGACTAAGAAATGTAAGCAACTACTCGAGTAAGGCATTGACAAATCATTCAAACCATCAACGATGTTTTTCTTTCACTTGGAACATGTTGGAAACTCTGCAAAAACATGTAAGGTAACATAATATTTATTATTATTATTATCATCATCATCATCATCTTATAGGATTTCACCTACTGATTACTTGCTGTAATTGAGGCACGTTTTGTTTTTATTCAGTGTCGCAGAATCTGCATCTGCTGGCGTCTATACTTCCAAATCAGAGCAGTGGTTAAAAAACTGCTGCGGCTGCCGCCAAATACCAGAAAATTCGACACGTGCAGCAAGTCTCCACAGAAAAAATTGCAAGTCTGACATCTTACAGTTACTGATTCTTTCTCTTTCTGGAACGTTTCTGATTACCCAGATCGTTCACAAACCCTCGTCCAGTCTTCCCTTTCCTCCCGTACGCATTTGTTATACATCTACATCTACATTTATACTCCGCAAGCCACCCAACGGTGTGTGGCGGAGGGCACTTTACGTGCCACTGTCATTACCTCCCTATTCTGCTCCAGTCGCGTATGGTTCGCGGGAAGAACGACTGTCTGAAAGCCTCCGTGCGCGCTCGAATCTCTCTAATTTTACATTCGTAATCTCCTCGGGAGGTATAAATATGGGGAAACAATATATTCGATACCTCATCCAGAAACGCACCCTTTCGAAACCTGGCGAGCAAGCTACACCGCGATGCAGAGCGTCTCTCTTGCAGAGTCTGCCACTTGAGTTTGCTTAACATCTCCGCAACGCTATCACGGTTACCAAATAACCCTGTGACGAAACGCGCCTCTCTTCTTTGGATCTTCTCTATCTCCTCCGTCAACCCGATCTGGTACGGATCCCACACTGTTGAGCAATACTCAAGTATAGGTCGAACGAGTGTTTTGTAAGCCACCTCCTTTGTTGATGGACTACATTTTCTAAGGACTCTCCCAATAAATCTCAACCTGGTACCCGCCTTACCAACAATTAATTTTATATGATAATTCCACTTCAAATCGTCCCGCACGCATACTCACAGATATTTTACAGAGGTAACTGCTACCAGAGTTTGTTCCGCTATCATATAATCATACAATAAAGGATCCTTCTTTCTATGTATTCGCAATACATTACATTTGTCTATGTTAAGGGTCAGTTGCCACTACCTGCACCAAGTGCCTATCCGCTGCAGATCTTCCTGCATTTCGCTACAATTTTCTAATGCAGCAACTTCTCTGTATACTACAGCATCATCCGCGAAAAGCCGCATGGAACTTCCGACACTATCTACTAGGTCATTTATATATATTGTGAAAAGCAATGGTCCCATAACACTCCCCTGTGGCACGCCAGAGGTTACTTTAACGTCTGTAGACGTCTCTCCATTGATAACAACATGCTGTGTTCTGTTTGCTAAAAACTCTTCAATCCAGCCACACAGCTGGTCTGATATTCCGTAGGCTCTTACTTTGTTTATCAGGCGACAGTGCGGAACTGTATCGAACGCCTTCCGGAAGTCAAGGTAAATAGCATCTACCTGGGAGCTTGTATCTAATATTTTCTGGGTCTCATGAACAAATAAAGCGAGTTGGGTCTCACACGATCGCTGTTTCCGGAATCCATGTTGATTCCTACAGATTAGATTCTGGGTTTCCAAAAACGACATGATACTCGAGCAAAAAACATGTTCTAAAATTCTACAACAGATCGACGTCAGAGATATAGGTCTATAGTTTTGCGCATCTGCTCGACGACCCTTCTTGAAGACTGGGACTACCTGTGCTCTTTTCCAATCATTTGGAACCTTCCGTTCCTCTAGAGACTTGCGGTACACGGCTGTCAGAAGGGGGGCAAGTTCTTTCGCGTACTCTGTGTAGAAACGAACTGGTATCCCGTCAGGTCCAGTGGACTTTCCTCTGTTGAGTGATTCCAGATGCTTTTCTATTCCTTGGACACTTATTTCGATGATGATTAAGTTTCAGAAGTCGTCGTATATGGGTGCAGGTACAGTCTTTCCTAAGGCATGCCTTTTTCTCATTCCATGTTGTAGGATCTGCAAGTAAGAAACTGATCGATCGTTGAGCATCGGAGGCTCTGCAGCGGTTAGCACCCGATCGGCAAAGAAGAAGCTCGCTGAAGGATAAGTCTGATAGGGTAGTCCCTGCGGTTGGTAGAGCCACACCAGGGTGGCTTAGTGGATAGCGCTTCTGCCGAATGAGCAGAAGACCCAGGTTCGAATGCTCGCCTTGTTATAAATTTTCATTCGTCGCTTCAGTCTGCATATGCACATAATAAACGTTAAGTCAATGGCTAATGCCTGTTTCAGGTGGTTAATTCTACCAGGTTTATACACTGCCAGGCAGCATGTAGAGTGTGAGTCTAAATATTGGCAATATGCAATCAAATCAAACTTCCCCAACGAAACATTTATTGCTGCTGAAGCATGTGAACCCATTCGAAAAACGGAATGAAGTTGTCGCTGTAAGCTTCTGCGACATTCAGTATTCCATGCCCATCAAATCTTATAACTGCCATCTGGTTACCGTACAAATTGTAAATAGCCTTTCGCTCCCTGCATTTTGCCCCTGCCACCTTCAGAATTTGAAAGATAGTATTCTAGTCAACACTGCCAAATGAATGTATGACTCCAGGAGACAAAAGAAATGGCAAAAAATGCCAAGTTTTACCACTACATATTACAAAACACTGTCACGAGTAATATGTAAATTTATTAATCTTTCAGGTCGATAATATTTCAATTCTTTTGTATAAAAAAACTTGTTGAAGCTAGCATAGAGTAGTATTAATGCTCATTGTAGATCCACTGACGTATGTGAACATTGTCTGTGCTACTTTTATTTCAAAGAAAAGTTAGATGTATATTTAGTTGTCTGCACACGATTTAAACAAATCAACAGTGCCTTACGTAGTGCCTAGTGCCTATGAACCATGAACCGTGGTCCTTGCCGTTGGTGGAGAGGCTTGCGTGCCTCAGCGACACAGACAGCCGTATCGTAGCTGCAACGACAATTGAGGGGTATCTGTTGAGAGGCCAGACAAACGTGTGGTTCCTGAAGAGGGGAAGCAGCCTTTTCAGCAGTTGCAGGTGCAACAGTCTGGATGATTGACTGAATTGGCCTTGTAACATCAACCAAAATATCATTGGTGTGCTGGAACCGCGAATGACTGAAAGCAAAGGGGAAATACAGCCAAAATTTTTCCTAATGGCATGCAGCTTTATTGCGTGGTTAAATGATGATGGCATCCCCTTGGATAAAATATTCCGTGGGTAAAATAGCCCCATTCAGATCTATGGGCGGGAGGACGTCGTTGCCAGGAAAAACAAAACTAGGATTCTACGGATCGGAGCATGTAATGTCAGATCCCCTGATCGGGCAGGTAGATTAGAAAATTTTAAAAGGGAAATGGGTAGGCTACTGTTAGATATAGTGAGAATTAGTGAAGTTTGGTGGCAGGAGGAACAAGACGTCTGGTCAGGTGAATACAGAGCTATAAATACAAAATCAAACATGCATAACGCAGACGTAGGTTTAATAATGAATAAAAAAATAGGAACGCGGATACGCTACTATTAAAGGCACAGTAAACGCATTATTGTAGCCAAGATAGACACAAATCCCACACCTGCCACAGTAGTACAAGTTTTATGCACGCTAGCTCCGCAGATGATGAAGAGATTGAAGAAGGGCGTGATGAGAAAAAGAAATGATGCAGATAATTAAGGGAGACGAAAATCTAATACTCATGGGGGACTGGAATTTGATAGTAGGAATAGGAAGAGAAGGAATAGTCGTAGGTCAATATGGGCTGGGGGTAAGGAATGGAAGAACGAGCCGCCTGGTAGAATTTTGCATAGAGCCTAAGTTAATCATAGCTGACACTTGGTTCAAGAATCGTGGAAGAAGGTTGTATTCGTGGGAGAGACCTGGAGACACCGGAAGGTTTCAGATTGGTTATATAATGGTAAGACATAGAAAGCAGATTTTAAATTCTAAAACATTTCCGGGGCAGATGTGGACTCTGACCACAATTTATTGGATATGAAGTACAAACTAAAACTGAAGAAACTGCAAGAAGGTAGGAATTAAGGAAATGGGACCTGAAGGAACTGAAAGAACCAGAGGTTGTAAAGAGTTTCAGAGGGAGCAGAAAACTGGAGGGAGTATATAGAGGGTCTACGCAAGGGTGATGTACTATGGAAATGAAAGATGACGTAGATGGAGATGGGATGGGAGATATGACACTATGTGAGGAATTTGTCAGAGCACTGAAAGACCTAAGTGAAAACAATGTCCCGGGAGTAGACAAAATTCCGTTAGAACTACTAATAGTGTTGGGAGAGCAGCTATGACAGAACTTTACCACCTGGTGAGCAAGATGTATGAGACTGACGAAATACCCTCAGACTTCAAGAAGAATGGGATAATTCCAATGGCAAAGAATCAGGCGCTGACAGATGTTAAAATTACCGAACTGTCAGGTTAATAAGTCACAGCTGAAAAATACTGGCACGAATTCGTTGCAGACGAACGGAAAAACTGATAGAAGCCAACCTCAGGGGAGATCACTTTGGATTCAATAGAAATATAGGAACACGCGAGCCAGTACTAACAATAAGACGTATTTTAAAAGATAGATTAAGGATAGGCAACCTACGTTTCTAGCATTTGTAGACTTAGAAAAAACATTTGTCAGTGTTGACTAGAATACTATCTTTCAAATTCTGAAGGTGGCAGGGCTAAATTGCAAGGAGCGAAAGGCTATTTACAATTTGTACGGAAACCAGATGGCAGTTATAAGATTTGATGGGCATGGAAGCGAAGCAGTGGTTGAGAAGGGAGTGAAACATGATCGTAGCCTATCCCCGATGTTATTCAATCTGTATACTGAGCAAGCAGTAAAGGAAACAAACATGTCCTACCAACCGATCCTTCTTCTAGTCAAGTTGTGCCACAAACTTCTCTTCTCCCCAAACCTATTCAATACCTCCTCATTAGTTACTTGATCTATCCATCTAATCTTCAGCATTCTTCTGTAGCACCATATTTCGAAAGCTTCTATTCTCTTCTTGTCCAAACTATTTATCGTCCGTGTTTCACTTCCATACATGGCTACACTCCATACAAATACTTTCAGAAAAGTCTTCCTGACTCTTAAATCTATACTCGATATTAGCAAATTTGCCTTCTTCAGAAACGCTTTCCTTGACATAGCCAGTCTACATTTTATATCCTCTCTACTTCGACCATCATCAGTTACTTTGCTCCCCAAATAGCAGAACTCATCTACTACTTAAAGTGTCTCATTTCCTAATCTAATTCCCTCAGCATCATCTGATTCAATTCGATTACATTCCGTTATCCTCGTTTTACTCTTGTTGATGTTCATCTTTTATCCTCCTTCCAAGACACTGTCCATTCCATTCAACTGCTCCTCCAGGTCCTTTGCTGTCTCTGACATAGCCGGCCGGTGTGGCCGAGCGGTTCCAGGAGCTTCAGTCTGGAACCGCGCGACCGCTACGGTCGCAGGTTCTAATCCTGCCTCGGTCATGGATGTGTGTGATGTCCTTAGGTTAGTTAGGTTTAAGTAGTTCTAAGTTCTAGGGGACTGATGTTAAGTCCCATAGTGCTCAGAGCCATTTGAACCATTTTGTCTCTGACATAAGCACAATGTCATCGGCTGCTGATCATGAGTCCCTTCCCTTTTACATACAAGTTTGTTGGCTGTCGACAAGTAACATGCTGGAGGGTTATACGAACTCAAAGGAGAGATTGAGTTGTTTCTAGGAGAAAGATAATGAAAGACTTGCTAGTGCATTCTTCTAACCTTACATCTAAGACGGATTCTGATTCCTATACCAAATTTTTCTTTTATTTCCGTTACTGGTTGCTCAATATACAGACTGAATAACATCGGGGATAGTCTACAACCGTGTCTTATTTCCTTCAAAAAATGGTTCAAATGGCTCTGAGCAGTATGGGACTTAACTTCTAAGGTCATCAGTCCCCTAGAACTCAGAACTACTTAAACCTAACTAACCTAAGGACATCACACACATCCATGCCCGAGGCAGGATTCGAACCTGCGACCGTAGCGGTCACGCGGTTCCAGACTGTAGCGCCTTTAACCGCTTGGCCATCCCGGCCGGCTCTTATTTCCTTCTCAACCACTGCTCCCTAAACGTCTCAGTAATACGATTGGCCATAAATGTGGGATATGTTAGCAGAAGCAGTACATTAAATACACGTCTTTTTATAAAACTGAAAACTGTGCACTGGAATGTACTTTGATCATGAGTCCCTTCCCTTTCAGATACAAGTTTGTTGGCTGTCGACAAGTAACATGCTGGAAGGTTATACGAACTCGAAAGAAAGGGTGAGTTGTTTCTAGGGAAAGAGAATGAAACACTTGCTAGCGCAGTCTTCTGACCTGACATCTAAGACGCATTTGACTTATCTTTTGGATATTTCCACACACTTGAATAAGTTGAACTTGCAATTGTAAGGTTCCAGAAATATACATTTAGAAGACGTTGCCAATATATTTACCTTTGAATGTAAATTTCGTGTCCTTGATTGCAAACTTCAATTACGGATAGGTAAAATAGGCGAAAACAATTATTTTCCGTTCGCGGCAGCAAAAGTATCAGTTGATAATCAAAATTATGACACGATTAAGGCAGACATACAAAAAAACATCAATAGCAAATGTTAGCTCATTATATCCCTGCATATAAAAGACAGCAGCTAAAGTTAACCAAAAACTGATTCTCAGCCGTTTTAGCACAAACGCTGGAGAAGTTGCAGAAGAAATCCAGAAAGAACTCACTAAATTCCAAAATGACGGAAAGTGTAAGGACGCATTTGAATCTGATTGTCTTAAGCAGTTTCGGCGTAAAAAACAATAGGATACACTAAAATTCAAAAAATTGACTTGCGCTATCTTTTGCTTTTGTCCGCAACTCATTTATGAGAATAAGAGTTTTCTGCTTTGCTGGTAATTAGAAACATGTCCGGGAATCGATTGAAAGTAAGTAATGATATGCGTGTAGCTCTGAGCAATACTTTTAGCCCCAGAAATACCAAAAATGTGCAGAGGAAGAAAGCTAAAAAATAACACTGATGCAAACTGAATTTAATTTTATACTAAAATGTTGTGTTTTCTACTATATCAGTACATGTAATAAATGTTAAAAGTTTTGATAAAAGCTTATTTATAGATTGATGTTTTTTTCTTGAACCTTTTGGTCCCTGCTAACAAGTGATCGCTTGTCAAGGAAGTTTGGGAATCACTGTGTTAAAGGCAGTTGTAGAGTGGAAAAACTATAGAGACAGACAAAGATTGGAATATTTCAAACAAATGATTGAGGAGATAGGATACAACTGCTACTCAGAAATGAAGGGGTTGGCAGAGAAGAGGTCCCACATCAAACTAGTTGGAAGACTGATGAGGAACCCCTTCCAAGAAAAAAAAAACTAAAAACTGTGGTATAATTTGTGGTAACTTCAAGTGAATAAAAATGCTATAATACTCACTACAATGTTTTGGGGGTAACTAAATTAGTATTTAAATTTAAATGTGAGAATAGTAGATCCGAAATAGCACGCAGAATAGATTAAGCCAACGTCTACAGCATTGCTTATACATGTCAAATCTTTCTTTGGACATATCATCAAAATGTGATAAAATAATTTTTTAGTTCATTTTTTACTAAAACTAATCTTCCTATAGGAGATATTTAGTGCAGTTAACATGCAGGGTGAGTGCTGGAACCCAGTCAGTTACCAGAGAAAACTTCACATCAGTTACTAGTTTATTAGGGTTGAGAAGCTTCGGTTTCCATCAGTCAAATGCCAGTAACATTTCGTCAACGTGGACCATCTCATCCTCGTCAAGTTGGACCCGCTGTACAGGCAGGCAGCACGGACCGCCAGGACAGGTAGCAGCATTCTGGACTGGCGTTTTTAATCCGTCCTCGGCTGACGTCGGCGCCGCTCTCTCTCTCTCTTCTCTCACTGTTGTAGGGGAGGGGGTCTGCAGTCGCCACGCTGTCTATTTCTGCGGTCGCCACCAGCCAGAAGCTAGCAGCCACCGTCCCACAGACGTCCGACGCCTCTCGCGCCGCAAACTCGGCTTGCCCGTGGCTGCACGCTAAGCCCTCTTTTTACAGCTTAGGGCGAATCAGACCAAACTGGGCGAAGGAATTATCTGAAAACGACCAGCAGCAATTTCAAATTCTTGGGAAACGATAGTGTTGTCTGCAGAAACATATTACAATCAGTCGATGATCGTAATGTTATCGATATTATACTACTGATATATCGGGTTTTCAGGATCCTACTTGCCGTATACTCCTCCTACATTTTGGAAGTACTTAGCAAAAGGTAGAGTCATAATGGTTTGGCCAGTATTAGATATACATGAGAGGTAATAAAGAAGATTAGAAACTTTTAATTAATAAGACAGGTGGTAAATACCCGTATACCAGTGATCATTTGAAACAAGAGCAAAACGTGAAAGGAATTCTCGAAGGAGAAGCGTTAAAAGCTACACTGGACCGAGGACGGAAACTAATTTTGTATACGGAACGATTTTTAGCTTTGTCAACATTGTCAGAATCATTCTTGTTTCCAGGTCTTAATCTCGGCCCATGCTGGGTTATGGAGCTGGAACTGTTGAAGGAAAGAACCCTCTATAATTGGTGTGTTTGACAGGAGAACTATCAGGAGAAATCTGTGTGATAAGTGGAGCAATTCCAGTGTTAAATTGATTCCTCCGGAGTCCAGACAATATTTGCACACTCACCAAAATTAGGCATGAGATTTACTGTTCGGAAAGAATTTGATAGGATGTTTAAAACCAATCAGCAGATACATTTATTTGTTCTGCCTATGATTTGCATCCAAATTAATAGGATCGTCACTTCAAAATCTCGTTGCAGCGCTGTCTGAAAAGGCATTATCGTGGGAGTGAGACTGAAATGGTAACAGTAAGAGATTCTTTAGGGACTATATATACGATCACGTCACAAACCGCTCGCACTGAACACTGTGGGAGAAACTGTGGGCGCCTCTGTCCCGTGCTGAAAACCTTGAGTTAACAGAAAAACTGTAATCGTCAATCACTCAGCGAATCCTCTAGATACATACTCTGTTAAAGAAGAGAGTATTTAAGTGCTGTTGCGACTATTGGGCCACCTAATAGAATATTTTCAAAAGTCGGCAACAGAAAAGAAAAGAAGTAGATTGTGTGACATTATACTTATCTGAATTAATTGCCTCAGACATACTACAGGAAAGCTTAGTTCACATCTCAGCTAAAATAAATGTATATGGTAATCTTGATATTGTTGGTTGGAATTTAGGGCCCCAATTTCCTGCAGAAACTAAATTAATTAAGTTCGGTATAATTAAGTAACGCTATAAATTTAAAAACAATGAAAAATTACGGTGTTCAACGTAAAAAAAGAAAACAAATGTTCTGAATCAATTAGAAATCACATGATTTTAATACAACTACGTTAAATAATAACGCATTCCTGTCTCAAAATTAACAACTCTTTTCTAAACAAGCTGTCAGACGTTCTGATATATCGAAATCCGATATCTCGAAAAAAATTATATAGCGTCAGCATCAATATCGTTCAGCTGGTTTTTCGAAAAGTAGATACATCGATACTTCGTATTATTTTGCCATCTCTGTTCGAAGAATGTAGGAAAACATAGGATGTTTCACGTATTATTATGTTCTCAATGACAGATCTTGAGTATCGTCGCTGCATAGAATTGCGAGAGCTTTAGTTTTTGATCAACCCAAGTAATACTTCACACCCACTGTGGCGGTTCGCCACGTAACCAGATAAAAATGATATTGAATAACTTCGCAAATATAACAAAACTGACGTCGTATCGAAATAAATACCACCGCAGAAAACTAACAAAGAATGTAATCAATTAATATGGTCTGTGAATGTAATTGCAATCTCTTTTCCTTTTGGAAAAGGATCTCTCTCTCTTCCCTTTTGTTTCTTCGTAGTGCAAGAAACCATTTTGTGACGAGGCACGAAAACATGTAAGTTCCATATAATATTCAGCCTAAATATAATCAAATATTACTTAAAAGTATTGTAAAATTTTATATGTAGCAGTTCCTATATTCATGAAGCGGCAGTATCAACGTTTCTATGAAAATTTCATAGGGGAACATTGGTGCAGAGGTCAGCACCATTGTTCTAAATGATAACGGCCCAGAGTCTTAATAAATATCTTAATATTTGCTAATATATTGACAAAAATAAATGTAAATGTAGGAGAATTCCCTTGGTTAGCGGTTCTTCCTTTGAAACAGTAAAAGTAATCAGTTTTTCCAATATTGAATGGCATTTGGGTAAAGTGACTTCAGTAATTTTTTTTATTCCCGCTTAATGGGGATTGTGAGAATCACCTTAGCGTTTCATTTTCATGAAAGTAAATGATAATTTATAAAATCAATTAAAATTATAAATACAGCCATATACCTCGAATTATGGGTGTAAGTGGTGTCTTTTAATATAGAAACATCGTGTCGGGCAAACTAACTGCGAGAAGTACCACAACTGAGTCACTGACGTAAATAATTTTCCAGTTGTGAAGCAGCCAGAATAACACTAACTTCAACTTTTCATAACGTATAAATACCAAAACATAAAAGAACCACCACACCACCTACCTATTGTTGTTGGGGTCTTCTGTCTCAAGACTGCTTTGATGGAACTCTACATACTAGTCTGTCCTATGCAAGCCTCTTAATCTCTGCATCTCTACACAACTGCTGCAACATACATCCACTTCAACTTGCCTATTATATTCAAGCTCTTGCCCCCCCCTACAATTTAACCCCCCCCCATCCTAAATCCACCCATACACATCCACCAGTTACCATACTGACGATACCTTGATGGCTCAGGGTGTGTACTATCAATCGATCCTTCTTTTATTGAGGTTGTGCCATAAAAATCTTTTTTTTTTCCTCCTTTTCGATTCAGTAGCTTATCATAAGTTGCTCGATCTAACCAACTGTCTTCAGCCCTGATTTGTAGGACCGCATTAGAAAAGCCGCTATCATTGTTTGAACTGTCTATCGCCCACTTTCAGACAAATACCTTCAGAAAAGAATTACCATAATTCGAATTTATATTGGATATTAAGGAAATTCTCTTTTTCAAAAATGCGTTCCTTGCTATTATCAGTTTGCACTTTACACCGTCTCTACTTCAGCCAACATCAGTTACTTTACTCCCCAAACACTAATAGTGTCTCATTTCCTACTCTCATAGTAACCTAATTTCATTCGAAAACAGTCCATTTCTCTCTTTTTTTACTTTTGTTTACGTTTATCTTATCACCTCCTTTCAAACTATTATCCATTCTGTTCAACTGCTCTTTCATGTCTTTGCTGTCTGTGACAGATTTACAGTGTCATTGGCAAACTTTGCACGGCGTCTAGACACGACCCTGACAGGTGATACTTAGATAAACATCCTGCCTGATGTCCTGCATCCATTCGTGTCCAATGTGCATTCCGATGGACTTGGGCAATGCGACAGCCCTCACGCCCAGAATTGCTACAGAGTGGCTCCAGGAACACTGTTCTCAGATTAAACACTTCCGCTGGCCACCAAACTCCTCAGACATGAACATTATTGAGCGTATCTGGGATGCCTTGCAACGTGCTGTTCAGAAGAGATCTCCACCCCATCGTACTCTTGCGGATTTACGGACAGCGCTGCAGGATTCCTGGTGTCAGTGCCCTCTAGCACTACTTCAGACATTAGTCAAGTCCATGCCACGTCGTGTTGCGGCCCTTCTGCGTGTTCGCGGGAGCCCTAAATGATATTAGGCAGCTGTACCAGTTTCTCTGGCCCTTCAGTGTATTACGTAGTCCTTCACTTCAACTGAGTGGCAGCAGTATTATCAGACCACAGATTGTTTGATAAAAACGACTTTGAAACAGCCTCTTCCGGCTCAGCGCTGCCTGCCCGCACAAACTCAAAGTAACATGACTTCATAGGTAAAACCGCTCAGCATCGGCTGTACAACGTACTGTATTACATGGTGAGACCACTTAGGACCGTCCACGTCTGATCACAGCAGACTAGCTGACTCCGTACAACTCCATTTCCTTCGTTCTTTCAAATTCTACCTGCTCAAATGCGCGACCTTCTCCCCAACCGTTCTTTGGCCGAGGTTCCTACTACAAAAACCAGAAGCAAAACTTAAGCACTTCCCCTGTAGCACAGATAAATATATAAATCAAGCAACTTGCAATCGGAAAAAAGGCAAACAGCTCTCCTGCAATCGATGCAAAAATTACGTGATCCAAATGTAGGGTGGATCAACAGGCACCTTTTAACCTCAATGTTTTTATTTCTACTCCCGGAAATTAAATCTCTCTCCAAACATCTCCTTTGCTTCCTTTACTACTTGCTCATTGTACAAAGTGAATAAGACCGGGGATAGCCTACAAGCCCGTCTCACTATCTTTTCACGTATCGCTTCCCTTCTATGTCTTTCCACACTTATGACTGCAGTCTGCTTTTCTGCACAAGTCATAAATAACCTTTCGCTTCTTGTATTTTACCCCTGTTTACTCCAATCAGTATTGTAAAAATCTTTTTCTGAATCTATAAAAGCTGTAAGTATAAGCCAGTCTTTCTTCAGTCTATCTTCTAAGATAAGTCGTAGGATCAGTGTGGCCTCACATGTTCCTACATTTCTACGGAACCAAAAATGATCTCCCTCCGGTCAGATATTACCCGTTTTTTCCATACTCTGTACTTAATTCACTCACATGTATAATATATTAAATTGTGTGTATAGCTTCATCTATAGAAATGCGCTGAAGATGTTCTTACCTTCAGCCTAGCTCCTCAGACCAATGCTACCGACAAGCTAATAATATTCCGAGTTAATTTATCTGTATACATCACGATTGATGATATTCTGCTTTGGACTAATATATAACTGTAATTCAGATTTTAAAACAATGTTGCATACAGTATCTCATGCTGTAATCTACAACACGCCACTATTAATTAAGTAAACACATAATGAAACATGAGCGCCAGTTACGCTCATCTCGCATCCGTAAGAGAGACATACAAAGTAACATGTGCAAACTTTCTCATTCGTCATATTGATGAATCTGTGTGTTCAAAATATGATCTCTGACGTAAAGAGATTTTCGAAAAACTGTATTCTACTTACGGAGAAAAGAGACTGAAGTATTACGTACACATTTTCTTTGTTTTAGGCACAATTGCAGAACATTTTTACAGTAACCAATGTTTTCTGCCATCCATCGCCAATCTTCATCATCCAAACGTCACAGGTGCCACAAGGGGATCACAGCGCCGGCGACAATCTACATCTACACTATGTGATCAAAAGTATCCGGACACATGGCTGAAAATGACTTAAAAGTTCGTGGCTCCTGCCATCGGTAATGCTGGAATTCAACGTGGTGTTCGCCCACCCTTAGCCTTGATGACAGCTTCCATTCACGCAGGCATACGTTTAATCAGGTGCTGGAAGGTTTCTTGGGGAATGGCAGACCATTTCTCACGGACAGATGCTCGATCGTGCTGAAAGATGCAATCGCCATCTACAAATTGCTCTTCAAGAGTGCGAAGCAAGCAGGTGCTTAAAACATCAATGTAGGCCTGTGCTGTGATATTGCCACCTAAAACAACAAGGGGTGCAAGCCCCCTCCATGAAAAACACGACCACACCATAACACCACCGCCTCCGAATTTTACTGTTGGCACTACACACGCTGGCAGATGACGTTCGCCGGGCATTCATCACACCCACACCCTGCCATCGGATCGTCACATTGTGTACCGTTGATCGTCACTCCACACAACGTTCTTCCACTGTACAATCGTCCAATGTTTACGCTCCTTACAGCAATCGAGGCGTCGTTTGGCATTTACAGGCGTGATGTGTGGCTCAAGAGCAGCCGCTCGACCGTGATATCTAAGTTTTCTCGCCTCCCGCCTAACTGTCATGGTACTCGTACTTGCAGTGCATCCTGATGCAGTTTGGAATTCCTGTGTGGTAGTCTGGATAGATGTCTGCCCATTACACATTACGACCCTCTTCAACTATCGGCGGTCAATGTCAGGCAATAAACGAGAATGGCCTGTGCACTTTTTTACTGTAAGTGTCCCTTCACGTTTCCACTTCACTATCACATCGGAAACAGTGGACCTAGGGATGTTTAGGAGTGCGGAAATGTCGCGTACGGACGTGTGACACAAGTGACACTCAATCACCTTAGCATGTCTGAAGTCCGTGAGTTCCGCGGAGCGCCCATTCTGCTCTCTAACGATGTCTACTGACTACTGAGGTCGCTGATATGGAGTACCTGCAGCACGTGGCCGCACAATGCACCTAATATGAAAACCGTATGTTCCGGGGAGGTGTCCGTATACTTTTGATCACATAGTGTACATCTATACACTACAAACCACTTTAAAGTGTTTGTAAGTCGCATTGTACCAGTTATTAGGGTTTCCGTTCAATTCACATATGGAGCGCGATAACAATAATTGTTTGACTGCCTCTGTGCTAATTATTCTAATCCTATCTACATGATCTCTACGTGAGGGATACTTAAGGGTTGTAGTGCATTTATAGAGTCATCATTTAGTGCCGATTCCTGAAACTTTGTTCAAAGTCATCATTTAGTGCCGATTTTGAAACTTTGTTACTAGGCTTTCTTGGGATGGTTACGTCTGTCTACAAGAGTCTTCCAGTTCAGTTCCTTCAGTATCTCTGTGATGCTCTCCTACGGATCAAACAAACTTGTGATCATTCATGCTGCCCTTCTCTACATACTTTCAATATACACTGTTAATCCTATTAGGCACGGGTCCCACACACTTGAGCAATATTCTAGAACCGGTGGCGCAGGTGATTTGCAAGCAATCTGCTTTGTAGACTTATGGGATTTTCCCAGCATTCTTCCAATAAACCGAAGTCCACCAGGTGCTTTACAAAAGACTGTGCTTATATGATCATTCCAATTCATATGCCTACAAAGAGTTACACACAGGTACTTGTATGTGTTGGCTGACTCCAACAGTGACTCACTGATATTGTAGCCATAGGATACTATGTTTCTTCGTTCTGTGAAGTGCACAATTTTATATTTCTGAACATTTAATCTGAAATCTGAAATCTGATGAAATATTTATGTAGCGTTTTTCAGAGAGCACTTCATTATAGATAACTGCGTCATTTGCAAAAATTCTGAGGCTACTATTACTATTGTCAGCAAGGTCTTTAATACATACTTGTAACATGAACAGCAAGGGTCCCAACACACTCCCCTCGGTCTCACCTGAAGTTAGTTCTACATCTGATGATGACTCTCGATCCAAGATAACATGCTTCATCCTCTCTGCCAAAAGATTCTCAATCCTGTCACAAATTTCGCTTGATACCCATATGGTCGTACTTTTGACAGTAAATTAGGTCTAGTAATGTGGCAAATGTTTTTCGGAAGTCAAGAAATACTGCATCTATCTGACTGCGTTGATCCCAGCTCTCTGTTCGTCATGTGAGAAAAGTGCGAGTTGCGTTCCACATGATCGACGTTCTCTGAATCCATGTTGGTAGGCAATAAGGATGTTATTCTGATCAAAACGCCTCATTATGTTTGAGCCCAGAATATGTTCTACGATTCTACAACAAATCGATGCCAAGGATACTGGAAGGATGTAGTTTTGTGGATCACTTCTACTACCCGTGCTGTAGACGGGTGTGACCTGTGCTTTTTTCCATGAACTGGGCACGGTTTTTTGTTCGAGTGATCTACGACAGATTGTGGATAAAAGAGGAGCTAACTCAGCGGCAAATTCGGTATAAAATCTGACAGGAATTCCATTGGCTCTGAGGCTTTGTTCAATTTTAACGATTCATTGTAATATTACACTAGTGACTTTTGATCTGGTTTACTGAACGTATATATCTTACTGCTTGTTTCAGTTGTTCTTTGCGATTTGGTAAACATTTTTATCACAACCGCTTCATGGTCAGTGATACCAGTTGCGATGTGGACATCGTGAGAGAGGTCAGGACTATTCGTTGCCGTTAGATACAACAAATTTTCCAGGAGAGCTTAAATTCCTGGCACTTTGCTGCGAATTCTTCTGCAGTTAACGATAAGGTTACAAAAAATGGCTCTGAGCACTATGGGACTTGACATCTATTGTCATCAGTCCCCTAGAACTTAGAACTACTTAAACCTAACTAACCTAAGGACATCACACAACACCCAGTCATCACGAGGCAGAGAAAATCCCTGACCCCACCGGGAATCGAACCCGGGCGCGGGAAGCGAGAACGCTACCGCGCGACCACGAGCTGCGGACTAACGATAAGGATTTTAATACTTTCACCGGTGGAAGGCATTTCTTTCGCTCTTACACTGATACTTCTTGGTTTCCTACAGCTATCGTTATCTGGATTGTATGGACAGTCACCTAATCTAAAAACAAAAAATAAACAAAACATAAAAATAAAAAAATAAAAACCACCTGTGTACACCCCATACACAGTCTGGTACCTGAGTAGCAGCCTCTGATATGTAGTATACACTTGACCTATCAAACTGTCGAAGTCTCTGGTTCAGACCTTCCACTCGACTCAGAACCAGAGGATCACGATCAGTTCTGGCTAAAATGCTACAAATCGTAAGTTTCGTTGAAACTCACTGCATATGGCTGTTCCTCAGCTTCCTCTGTCAGTCGCTAGAATGACCCAGAATGACCTCAGAGCCCAGACGACATGCATCATTGTTTCAACGTGCGCCACAATCTGCAATTGGTTGCACCTTATTCCTTCAATGGCTGCTGGAATAGCCTCTTTAACACGTTGAATGAGGCCCCCAGGCATACACATCGAGTGTAGCTTGTGTTCTTTCCTGTCCCTCGCTGCTATTTTCCTAGGGGTTACCATCATTCTCCATACGTTTGAACCGCCGACAATTGATAGGCCCCTACCCATTCGCATTGACCTCCTCTTCACACCGGACAAAACGGGTTTCCCAAAAACAGGTGAAGTGAGTTCGACTCAGTTTCAGTTTCAGTCAAAGGCAGCACCTCCTGATTAGAAGAACTGATACAAAGCCTTAAGTCCTCTCTGTTCCCCATCCATCCTCTACAGGGGGCCTTGATCTACCTTTGGCATGCCACTCACAAGTGGTCGAGTAGTGACAGATCCTGCACTTTCTGCTGAGGATACAGGGTTCACAGGAGAGGCTAGTACCTGAGATGCCTCTGGTACTGTTATCATAGGTATACGACTCTCGGGAGCTGTTCCAAAACACTGATTCGCATCTGTTGCCAATCGTTTGAGAGTAGTCAGGGCGATTTCCAGTTACTTATGAAAGTCAACCAACTCATTCCGTGTTTGAGAACTGCATTAACATGGACTGCACTTTGGCTGGTGCAATGTATTACAGGGCAGGGAACAAATAATTTTAAATGAATCCCGCTATCTTTTAACCTGTTGAGCTAAAACGTTGCTAATTGCCAATAAGAATTTAAGCAAACACATAAAACGAGATTTCTATTGCCGCAACACAAAACCTTGTGGCAAAGATTACTAGTTTCCTAAAGCATTTTGAGGTTAATTACAGTCGTTAGTAAGAGTGAAAATAGAGTTAATTTACGATAAAAGTAGATAATACATAGGGCTGCTCCTATCTAAGGGGAAACTAAATGTAACACAAAAATGTTAAAAATATCTGCTACAGTAACTAATTCACAAATGCCGATTTACTACGAATTATTCGTAGATTAGGCAAAGGATAATGGCAGCTACTGAAAATTCTCAAAAATTCGCGTTTATTGGCGCTGATATAAATGAAATTCAGGGGTAATATATTCTTTGGCAGTAAGTGTGAGCCACGAAATAAGTTACTTATCCAAAACACTTACGGAAACAGCTTATTTCTCACGTAATTATACAGTGAAATTAGAGAACGATTGTTGGAACGAGAGTAGGCCTACAATCCTCAATTTTTTTTAAAATCACAGGTATGTTTAAGCTGACAATAATAGCACATGTTTATCGCTACACTTGCGAATGTTCGAAATTTCACAATATATCTCAATACAAACGAGTACTAATACAATCAATGAAATATTATGCAGAAGCGACGTGAACAGTGAAATGTGCGAATCTAGAACTTCAAATCTGCAAACGAATCTTGTACTCGCGGTCTCCCATAAAGGAAAATTCCGAAGTCGGCTTTCATATACAAATAAATTCCATATGACTCTTAAGACACTTGGGTTAAGAAGATAGCCAATGGATGGAAGAGAAAAGTCATAACTGCAAACATGTTCTGTGATTGCTTTCAAAAGAAATGGAAAAAGGTAAACAGATTTGAACTGTATATGAGAAAGAAATGTGAGCTCGTTATATAAGACTCGGTGTGTGTCCAACGACAGTTAGTACCCATCTGAATGGATAGGCGTATATATTTGTTGCGCAACGGTAATTTTCCGAGTATGAAGAGGAAAACAGTTCAGACAAGAGGAGAGTAGAAGCTTTTCAGATGTGGTGCTACTCAAGATTGCTGAAGGTTAGATGGGTAGACCGGGTAATTAATGAAGAGATGTGAACTAGGAAAAAATACATTTATGGCACAACCCTAATAAAAGAAGGGATCGGTTGACAGAACACACATTGAGGCATCAAGGGATCATCAATTTGGTAACGAGTTAAAGTTTTTTTTTTGTGGAGGGGGGGGGGGTGGAGGGAAGAGGGTAAAAATTGTACTGTGAAACCAAGGGATGTATACAGTAAGACGGTTCATATGGATGTAGGTTTCAGAGGCTTGCACAGAATAGACTAGTGTAGACAGCTGTATCAGACCATACTTCGGATTAAAGACTACAACAGCAGAAGCAGGAACAACAACAACAGCAAAGACTACAGCAATACAAAAAAGAATCAGTCCTATGTGATTGTTGGTTGCCAGGCAGCAAGTGTGATTCAGCTACCTAATATGAGGGTTTTCTTCCTCCGCACAGAATGGACCCATTCATCACAGCTAATCAGTTTTACTTGTATTTGTTGATTTAAGGACCGATCATGATGGCACATTCGTAAGGACGAGGGGTCTCACCATCCAGATTTAGATTTTCCGTGATTTCCGTAAACAGTTTTAGGTAAAGGCCGGGATTGTTCCTCCGAAAAGGCATGGCTGGTTTCCTTCCATAACCTGAGTCCGTGCTTCGTTCGTAATGACCTCGCGTTGTGGACGGAACCTTAAACACTAATGTGTCTCATTCTTTTAGTGTAATGTGTGTGTGTTTGTGTGTGTGTGTGTGTGTGTGTGTGTGTGTGTGTGTGTGCACGTGTATATCGTGTCATGGTAGTGTTGTATGACGAGGAGAGAAGATGAGAGAGATTAAGCTGTTTATCGAGGCAAGTAGTTAGTTTTGTCTAGCCCAAAGTTCGAATGGAACAGAACACGTATTGAGTTATATTACTGGTAGTGCAAAGCATCCTCCGACATGCAACGTGCAATATCTTGAGGAGTACCTAACTACGTGTGAACACTGAGTTACCAGCACGTTAGGCAACGTCGTTTGAAGTACAAAATACATGTTTTTCTACTACTCACAAAGACACAGTCGATGATAAAGAGTTGGAGTTAGATACAAAGTCGAATAGTGATCGTGTCATCCTTTATTAACTTATCTTCGCGGCGTTACAACATTTACCGAGGTACTCCGGTCTCCTAAAATTAATTTAAAAGACAGTGTATATGCACGAATACCATGTGATCATTAAAGCACTAAATCTACCAGCTGGAATAATTGAAATGGAATATTCAGACACTTAGTGGATATACCCTTTGGCATAAATTTCTTCCCAGTGGTGGTATAACATTTCAAGTATGGTGATGATCCGTTGAAATGCCATAAATATTACTAAGTTCTCTCTCTCTCTCTCTCTCTCTCTCTCTCTCTTTGGTTGCAAATAATAATGATAAACAATTATGGTTACTAGAAGACACTGATGTCTCTTCTGCTTTAACGGACAAGATAACTTTGCACGTTCATTAACCAGTCGTTCTTTTAAAACCTGACAGTACTTTCTAAACATAATACTCTATAATTTTTTGAAGACAAGGAATAAGTAACAACCACTGCATTCTTCAAAAAGTAACTGAAAATTACAGAAAAGTTTGCTCATAGTAAGTTACATATTGTATCAAGAACTGATCTGACAAATTAATATACGTTGTATTAAGAGGGAAACAGGAAAAGACAAAGTAATGAAACGTTCAAATATGTACATGTTAATAATGAAGTCATTACATAGCGATTTGCTGATGGATTGTTACTTAGTTACCTATAAGTACTCTTGACTGTGAAAAGTGCATTGATGCTGATTCATTAGAGATGTAATTAAAATTCTTAACCCCTTAAAACATAGATAGACAAAGCCAGGAGCATGCCCTATTTCTACCGCGCTAAGCGCGTTGAAACGAGTGTTTACCGTGAATAATAATAGTGAAGGAAAGAAACAGGTAAGTAACCTTTTCATAGTTGATTCACTTAACCAACCAATAAACAACTAGGATATGCTGCAACCAGCAATCATGTTCTACTGAGCCATCCACTTGTCATTCAATTCGTCCAGGGTTACACGATCCCCTCCTTCTTCTAAAAAACTAGTGCTAACAAGGGAACCTCCCCATCGCACCCCCCTCAGATTTAGTTATAAGTTGGCACAGTGGATAGGCCTTGAAAAACTGAACACAGATCAATCGAGAAAACAGGAAGAAATTGTGTGGAACTATGAAAAAAATAAGTAAAATAAACAAACTGAGTAGTCCACGTCGAACATATGCAACAACAAGGACAATTTGAGATAAGGAGCGCCGTGGTCCGGTGGTTAGCGTGAGCAGCTGCGGAAGGAGAGGTCCTCGGTTCAACTCTTCCTTCGAGTAAAAAATTTTAATTTTTGTTTTCTGACAAATTCAGTGTTCAGGCACTCACACATAATCAACTTCGCTCTCCAAAATTCCAGGACATGTTCACATTTGCTTGGAGATATGCAGGATTTGACGGTCTACACACGGAAAAATTTGAAAACGTTAAAAACATATGTTTTGACAGAGCACAGAGAAAACTGTGCGACTGTGAAACCTTTGCATTCATTTATTGCAGTTTATGTAACACACACTTATGTTTTCATTTTTTTTTGGGAGTGATTATCAGATACACAAGAAAACCTAAATCGGGCAAGGTAGAAGAATCGTTTCACCCATTCGCCAAGTGTGCCATTTAGGTGGGTCGACAACATATTCCTGTCATGTGACGAACATGCCGTCACCAGTGTCGTATAGAATATATCAGACGTGTTTTCCTGGATCAAATGTTTTCGGTTCCCATTGAAGAGGCACGTCCTTTCGTCTACTAATCGCACGGTTTTGCGGTGCGGTCGCAAAACACAGACACTAAACTTATTACAGTGAACAGAGACGTCAATGAACGAACGGCAGATCACAACTTTGCAAAAATAAAATAAGTAAACTTTTCGCTTGAGGGAGGACTTGAACCAAGGACCTCTAGCTCCGCAGCTGCTCACGCTAACCACGGGACCACGGCGATCCTGTGCTCCCGTCCTCCTTGAAGTTGCTTATGTTGCCTATGGACTACTCAGTTTGTATATTTTGCTTATTTTTTCATAGTTCCACACAACTTCTTCCAGTTTTCTCGATTTATCTGTGTTCAGTTTCTCAAGGCCTATCCACTGTGCCAAATTATAACTAAATCTGAGGGGGGTGCGATGGGGAGGTTCCCTTGTAAGTATATTGGGGTACTGGTGCTTGATACGACGGCCCACTCTGGTTGCTGCGCTGGAATGTCTTCTTCCTGTCCTGAGGTTTTCTCTGCTGGGTGACTGTCGCTTCCAGTGCTGAACGGAAGTGTTTGATCACCACAAAAATCACCCATAGTTGGCAATCGACTGCGCTCGGTTTCGTATGTTGCTGTGAGAGGCGAACGGCTGTCATGCACCCCTTTGTTGCAGCAACTCGCCGACTTTTGTCTGGCTCGCGTCTTCTTTGAGAGGTAATTGAGCCACGCTATGAGGGTGCGGTAGAGTTGCAGCCTGTGCTCAACACGATTTGATTATGTTAAAAGCCTCTCCGCCAGCTGGAGTCTACGGAATTTTGTGATTTCCTGATGGCTGTTTGCCAGTGAATAATGCATTAACCGGTACTTATTGCTATGCTAGGCGCGGAAGGTAGCACTGGTAGTAATTGACCTTTCAGAGAAATCTGCATATTTATTTGAAAGTTGCCGGTAGCCGCATGTTTCGCATTGCTTCTAGTCGGTTCGGAATTTTCTGATAGCCTACCTGGTATGCATTTGGAGACATCGACCACTATTCCGTACTCCTGCAGCTGTTGAAATGTGATCTATGGCCTTCCTCTGACGCCGAGAAAACGAATATGTAACCCACGTAGCAGAAGAGAAACGAAAAACCGCGCAGTACCTCATGCATGAATCTTCGCCACGTTTGAAGTGCGTTTCTGAACCCAAACGGTGTGAAGTTATGCTGGAACAATCTAAAGTGTGTAGTTACTGAGGTTCTCTGTACATCCTCTTTGGCTATCGGTATCTTAAATATGCCTTCGTCAGAATATTATTCTGAATACTTCTGCCTGTGCAATAGCTCTATTAAAGTATGTGACATTAGGTATCAGGCGCTTGTCGAGAATCATACGTGCGTTAAGTGCCCCGTAGTCATCACGTAACAGCCAAGATCTGTCTTTCTTGTGTACCATATGTAATGGTGAAGCCTAAGGACTATTGGAACGCGATACGGTACCTGTTGTGATTCGTTCTTTAAAAACGGCTTGTACTGCTCGTGGCTTGTCCGGTGGCAATCCCCACAGTCTGCCTGCTACTGTTTGTCCGGGTGTCGGGTTGATGTGCACCGCTGAGTGTCTGCATTATCTTCCGTACTAAATGGTTGTATCGTCCCCAAACATTCGTGCCAGCGATTGTTGAATTGATTGTCGCTGCTTGGCGTTTTAATTTGTGTATCTATTTCCCGAGGCTTTTGCAGTGTCATACCCACCGCTGCGTTACTTTGCTGAGATGCTGCATCAATTGTGACCAATTTTATGCTGACCATATCTGGTGCCAGCGGATAATGCAACAAAAAATCAGCTCCGACTAGTGGATCTGTGGCACTAGGGATGATGAAGTCCCACTTAAGTTCGTGCAGAAGTCCAAGGTCTACAATCCGTTCCTGCTCTCGTAACGTGGCGATTCTTGATCCATCCGCTACAGCGAGAATATGTTGTGCCGGTACGACCGGGGATTTCGTTTTAGAGCACACACTCCCTTCCGACTCTGAGTCGGTCAGAAAATTCTTGTCCCAGTTATACACGAAAAGTCCGAATGCTCTGCGTATCATTGATAGCGTCACGTTAACGTACACTTTTATTTCATTCTTCTTTGAGCGCATCTAGAAGCGTTGGTGGACGTCGGCTCTCTTTAACCCCTGCCAATAGCATTTGCGTGCATCAACGCGAACTTCCTCCGAATCTTGGGTGATACCAATACCACTGTTCTCCATTTTTTTCCTTGGGAACAAACCCTGCCTCTTGGGACACGCTCCTCTTTTCGTCGGTAACTTTTACGTGACGAAGACAACCCTGAATTACACTCCTGGAAATGGAAAAAAGAACACATTGACACCGGTGTGTCAGACCCACCATACTTGCTCCGGACACTGCGAGAGGGCTGTACAAGCAATGATCACACGCACGGCACAGCGGACACACCAGGAACCGCGGTGTTGGCCGTCGAATGGCGCTAGCTGCGCAGCATTTGTGCACCGCCGCCGTCAGTGTCAGCCAGTTTGCCGTGGCATACGGAGCTCCATCGCAGTCTTTAACACTGGTAGCATGCCGCGACAGCGTGGACGTGAACCGTATGTGCAGTTGACGGACTTCGAGCGAGGGCGTATAGCGGGCATGCGGGAGGCCGGGTGGACGTACCGCCGAATTGCTCAACACGTGGGGCGTGAGGTCTCCACAGTACATCGATGTTGTCGCCAGTGGTCGGCGGAAGGTGCACGTGCCCGTCGACCTGGGACCGGACCGCAGCGACGCACGGATGCACGCCAAGACCGTAGGATCCTACGCAGTGCCGTAGGGGACCGCACCGCCACTTCCCAGCAAATTAGGGACACTGTTGCTCCTGGGGTATCGGCGAGGACCATTCGCAACCGTCTCCATGAAGCTGGGCTACGGTCCCGCACACCGTTAGGCCGTCTCCCGCTCACGCCCCAACATCGTGCAGCCCGCCTCCAGTGGTGTCGCGACAGGCGTGAATGGAGGGACGAATGGAGACGTGTCGTCTTCAGCGATGAGAGTCGCTTCTGCCTTGGTGCCAATGATGGTCGTATGCGGGTTTGGCGCCGTGCAGGTGAGCGCCACAATCAGGACTGCATACGACCGAGGCACACAGGACCAACACCCGGCATCATGGTGTGGGGAGCGATCTCCTACACTGGCCGTACACCACTGGTGATCGTCGAGGGGACACTGAATAGTGCACGGTACATCCAAACCGTCATCGAACCCATCATTCTACCATTCCTAGACCGGCAAGGGAACTTGCTGTTCCAACAGGACAATGCACGTCCGCATGTATCCCGTGCCACCCAACGTGCTCTAGAAGGTGTAAGTCAACTACCCTGGCCAGCAAGATCTCCGGATCTGTCCCCCATTGAGCATGTTTGGGACTGGATGAAGCGTCGTCTCACGCGGTCTGCACGTCCAGCACGAACGCTGGTCCAACTGAGGCGCCAGGTGGAAATGGCATGGTAACCCGTTCCACAGGACTACATCCAGCATCTCTACGATCGTCTCCATGGGAGAATAGCAGCCTGCATTGCTGCGAAAGGTGGATATACACTGTACTAGTGCCGACATTGTGCATGCTCTGTTGCCTGTGTCTATGTGCCTGTGGTTCTGTCAGTGTGATCATGTGATGTATCTGACCCCAGGAATGTGTCAATAAAGTTTCCCCTTCCTGGGACAATGAATTCACGGTGTTCTTATTTCAATTTCCAGGAGTGTAATTTGTGTTATTTGTTGTTACAGCTTTTGTACCCTTTGGTCCTGTTTCTGTGTCTCCTCGCCACCGTGATATAGCTAATGAGCTACTTTTGAAGTCTTTGCGTTCTCTAACACCGCGAAAACTGACATTCCTGCCAATACTGACAGGCACTTTGCAGCCTCGTGTGGTAACTCACGTAGTATCAGGTCTTGATAGACGGCAACCGCCACGCGAATGTCTGCTGGTAATTTTCGTAGCCACAGTACTTTTAGAGACTGTTGTGGTATGTCAAGCCCTGCTAAGGCTCGCACATCCTGTCTCATTTGCGACGGTGATCTATCGTCAGAAGGTTCATCCTCGAAAATTTTCTAAAGCCAAAGTTCCAGTGACAAGTATGTCAATGTATCAACGCTTCCTCTAGAGCCGAATAGCATCGCTGTGATAACACGTCTTCTATTTCTGTAACAGCTCCATCTAAATGCATCACAGTGGTGATACACCTATTTTCACCTGTACTCATACCGTGCTGTTGAAAAATACATTCAACCTTTGTAAATCGCGTTAGCGGTCGGCTCGACCAAAGGTGTCAGTTTGATGAGGGTAGTATTATTTACGTCTTTCTGATTGAATCATCTCCACAATGGTTTGACGCGGTGATGTCGAAGGCGTGGGTAGCTCATTTTTACGTCGGCTTCTGCCTCTTGCATGTCTCGTTCTGCCGTCATCTCGGAGAAGGAAAGGTGTGCTATCTTGAAAATTTTCTCGCCTCTTTCGTCTGGGTCGCCACTTTAGCGTGAGTATAGTAACGAACGAAAGTGCAAGTAGGATGTTTAGGTTTTTATGTTGGTAACGCCACGTGGTGCCCTGTATCTGAGCAAATGATTTTACTTTTAATATAACAGCAATAAAATACATACCAAGCCATCAAAACCCACTTGCTAAGCTAAATACAGAATAACTGAAATTTCGCACTCTTAATTTGTGCTGTACCTTTAGTTATTAGTTTTGCCAGTGAAATTGTACGTTAGTTTAAGTGAGTGAATTTAATACTCAGAATAGCAAATTAGTTAAGCCTCTGTTATGCAGTACAAGAATGAACAGATACTGAGGCAGAAAATTTAGACTGCAGCTGGTCATTGGCAAACAGACAAAACTGGCAGTCAGTTGTTAATCAATTTTCACATTTTTACGACATTCGGTGACTGCATGGAAAGGAAAGGGATCCAGCTGAGAGTAATGACAACACAAGTGCCCCAAAAGTTTTAACTAGTGCAGGTTATTATTCAGGTCAGTCACACTTTATGAAAGGAAAGCAACTGGGTAATGCCTGTACAATATTATTCATAGACTTGAAAGTCTCTTCGGGTTTGCTGCCGGATCCTAAAATCAACTTGACTCGATATTTCGGCAATCCAACTGGTCGCCATCTTTAGGAAAATGCTGCTTCTGCTGATGAGTCCCCTCTGTGTTCTCAGCGGGACTCATCAGCAGAAGTAGCATTTTCCTGAAGATGGCAACCAGTTGGATCGCCGAAATATCGAGTCAGGTTGATTGTAGGATCCGGCAGCAAACCCGAAGAGACTTTCAAGACTTATTACGTCGGTAAAGCCTACGTAATGACAATACTAGTTATATTTTGCCATTTAAAAGTCTCACGATGTTGTAGCTGTGCGAACGACGAAGAATGTAGTGTAAGTAGGCTGTTTAGGTTTTATGTTGGTAACGCCATGTAGCGCTCTGTATGAAAATCACTGACTGTGCTTTGTGCAATCTGTGGCTTGTTGGCATTGTTAGAATATTCGCTATTGTAGTGTTGGGCAGTTGGATGTGAACAGCGCGTAGCGTTGTGCAGTTGGAGGTGAGCCGCCAGCACTGGTGGATGTGGGGAGAGAGATGGCAGAGTTTTCAGAGCGGACGATCAGGACGTGTGTCCGTCAGGAAAAGGAAATTTGTAAGACTGGATGTCATGAACTGATTTTATATATATATATATATATATATATATATATATATATATATATATATATATATATATATAATGACTTTTGAACACTATTAAGGTAAATACATTGTTTGTTCTCCATCGAAACCTTTCATTTGCTAATGATGCCTATCAGTAGTTAGAATCTTTTATTTAGCTGGCAGTATTGGAGCACGCTGTATTGCAGTAGTTTGAGTAACGAAGATTTTTGTGCGGTAAGTGATTCATGAAAGGTATATGTTATTGTTAGTCAGGGCCATTCTTTTGTAGGGATTATTGAAAGTCAGATTGCGTTGCGCAAAAATAAAAAATAAAAAATTGTGTGTCAGTTTACTGTTGATCAGAATAAGTAAAGAGAGAAATGTCTGAGTACGTTCAGTTTTGTTCAGCTGTTTGAAAATCAAATAACGTAGAGGTTTTCCAGCACTGTCATTTATAAATTTTTGTAAGCGGATGTTTCAAAAGAAACAGGTGAGTAATTTTTTCGTACTTTATTCTTGTAACGAATCAACAAACAACTAAGACAAAGAATAACAGGAACAAAAGTTTTGTCATAATAATAATTCCATGCTGCAATCAGCGATCATCTTCTACAGCATCATCTCATCTTATGCTGCATCATCCACTTGTAGTTTACACTCGTCCGTCGCAACAAGTAGTATAGGGCCGGACTCCTGTCCCCATGTGCTGTGCGAAATGGAGTTGATAGTCTCAAAGTTTTTCGCTTTTAACTGAAATCTGTTCTCGTAACTGAGCGAGCTACTGCATTAGTGTTATTTGTGTAGTCACGATTCTGCTCGACAACTAATAATTTTTGGAACGACATTTGTCTTTAGTATTCTTTCTGCACCGGAGCAGTCACTGTCAAGACATATTGGAGAAATATGTATGCCTTCCCGTGGTCGTTCATATTAAAAATAAGTTTCTCAAAGCAAGAACGGAAATAATTTTCGTACTTCGTCAGTGAGAAAACTGTAATCAGTGTTGATGTTGCGAAGATCTTATCGCGGATAGAGAAAAAGAAAGGCACTCTAATTTATATTTAATACATTTTCGATTAAACTTTTATGTCGATATATAATGATCTTCATCAATAAATTCGTAACGTTCATACATAAATTACTCTTTATAAATGAAAAACAGAAAACCATGCGCATCTGGTCGATAACTATGTCATATCATATGTTCATCCTATAATTTAACGAATTGATCTCGAAAATCGCGTCAGTACAATTGCTTTGTTTTAAAACCACTTTGCTGTTCAACTAGATATTACTTCCTTTCGGATATTTAGCGTACGTATAGTAACTGCACAAAACTTCATTATCATAATTAGATAATCTTGACTCAAAATACAATGAAAAATTATCGTTTATTCCATAAGAACCCTGGAAATCGGTATCCGCCCGTCCGCTAATCGAGACGTTAGTTTCACTACAAGACGTAATGCGCTGTCTAACATCGTGCATGATAAGGCCTTATTCCTGCCTTATTTTGTCATAAATGGATCTTTGCAGCCTTCCTAATGTATGTAAACATTTCGTCTAAAGATTGTGAACCTAAGATGATTGAGAATTTAAGGCGTTGCTACTACATTCCTGCAGCAATAGCTGCTATTAATTACGACATTCCTTTTAGCAGATGCACGATTCGACTTCTATTTTTTGTCTCTTCTCTTCTGCCTCTCTCTCTCTTGCTACAGCTAAAATTGTAAGCGTCAGTGTAGTTATTCATAAGAATTTTGGTAATAATAAGCGGAATTGCTATGTGTGTCCATGTTTCATTTATAGATCAAAGATAATATCTTTCACTAATGCCATGCAAAGTTTATTAATTTCAGTGTTAACACCTCTGGAAGGTGATTAGTTTGCAGACGTGTCGATTACCGAGCCATCCCTGCGTCATTACCTGCAGACTTGCATCACAGAAAATTAGATTTAAACGCTATGTATCCTGTCACTAACAGGCAACTGCTATAGGTACATTCTTTCGTACTACACATAGAAATCAACTGCTTACAGATTTACTCTCTAGGCCAGGTAGTTAAACGAAGTATAAACAAATTCCGAATTACAAGTCAATATTTTTAACTTACTGCTCATATTTACAGTTGCTTTTCATATGTTTAATGTATATGTAACTACTACATTTTTTCAGAAATGTTAACATTGATAACGGTTTACAATCACACATTTTTGAAGCTGTGTGCCCCGCCTGATAGTTAGGCTGTCCATCATAGCAACTGCCACTCTCAAGCTGTACGCGAGTAACAGCTCAAATATACAGAATTATTACGCTGCTTATAATCAACTCCATTTTATCGGCGTGTCATTCTCTTCCAGTTCTAACTTCTCATTATTGATGTAATACATCAGCCAATTGTGTTTGTCGATGTATGGTATGGCTGGCTCTGAGCACTATGGGACTCAACTGCTGTGGTCATTAGTCCCCTAGAACTTAGAACTACTTAAACCTAACTAACCTAAGGACATCACACACACCCATGCCCGAGGCAGGATTCGAACCTGCGACCGTAGCAGCAGCGCGGCTCCGGACTGGAGCGCCTAGAACCGCACGGCCACCGCGGCCAGCGATGTACGGTATATAAGAAAAGTATGTAAGAAGTAAACAAATGAGCAAATTTTTAGAAGGGTTTATGATATTTCGTAACGGTTTTATTTTGTGATATTAACCCGAGGGGAAATAAATACTCTTTTTCTATCTCGCTAGTAGCTTCTACATCCCGCGACATGACAAGGAATCCGAGAGACACGGAAAATTTTATGGAGTCATCTTGATAGCTGACAGCTCAACCGTTGCCCATAAAACAGTTTGAGTGATTGGAACTGGTTCCAAGGCGAGCGGCACGAACTAATTCGTTACTTAGAACCACAACACAACGACATTTCATGTGAAGCACCTATCTTGACATCCACCAGACAACAAAGTGAGGAAAACGTGCAGACGTAAATCACCAATGTTTGTTTATTTTCTATATTAATGAATTAAGAATGGGTCCACCGTTTTGCAAGTACACAAATTATTGTTTTGTTTTATGCCTCAGACACATTTCACCACAGTTGTCGCATCCTCAGTGGGTTGTATTATTCAAGAATACAATAATCACATTACGTTGTCATTTAAATTGTATGTGCACTTCACCTGTTATTTAACATTGTGTGCGTCCTGTGGCTGCCACCCAAAATCATGAACAGGTCTTAATTAGTCGTCCATATAATCTGTAAATATGAGTAATGTTAGAAAACCGTCTGCATAGATTTTTTTGTCCAGTATCCAATCTTTAAAATGTATGTTCCAGTAAATGTATGTTTGGTAAAATTCATGACACGCGCTCCTTTCTGGCCTTACCATAGCAGTACTTTACTAGTACTTAGCTGTGACAATTTTGGTTATATGTAACATACTTGTAGTTGAGGTGAATCTATGCACATCGATAAAAGTGTTGTGAAGTTTAGGTATGGCAAAAAATTTCGTGTAGTTTTTTGTTCATGGATTACGTTTCGTTCGTTGACAGTGTCTACTCACTTCCCGGCAGGGTCAGGGATTTTTCTTTGCCTCGTGATGACTGGGTGTTGTGTGATGTCCTTAGGTTAGTTAGGTTTAAGTAGTTCTAAGTTCTAGGGGACTGGTGACCATAGCTGTTAAGTCCCATAGTGCTCAGAGCCATTTGAACCATTTTTGTTTACTCACGTTTCTCCTGCTCGTTTGTAAATACTGTGTCTTGTTATGTTGCTGTGACTTGGACAAACGATTCACTGCATAAATTTACGTCTCTGATGCGCTTCCGACTGTCGTTTGTTTATTGTTTTGTTTTGTTTTGACGTCCACGAACTTTTAGTCTGTTCCGTTTGTTTCTATTACGAGCATGCCTGTGTGTGTGTGTGTGTGTGTGTGTGTGTGTGTGTGTGTGTGTGTGTTTCTTTGTTGTCCGATAATTCGTTTAGAGTGCTGAACAGTGTTTCGTTACATAGCACTGTTTGGTCATTGATTAATGTTTGCCCTGAATGATAGCTTTCTAGATGTTGTAATTTTCTTCTATTCTTAAAAACTGGTACAGGTGGTTACTGCTTTTTATGATTTGGAGGTCTCTTTCTGTGCCACTGGGATGGTAGTTGTTTTTGATTAGGTGGTCTGCAAATGTGGAATGCGTGCAGTGCTCTTACGTGTCCTAAGTATCTTACCCTGAAATTTCTGCATGTCTCTCCGATGTACAATGAATCACAGTAATTGCAGGTTAGCTGCTATAAACCTGCTTTGTTGAATTTATCTGTGATGCTGTTATGTATTTTTGATCTTTCCTGCAGAGTGTTGTTTGTTTTATGTGCAACATTTATGCCTTGCTTCTTCATAATCTTTTCTATTTTATGTGTTATTTTGCTGTCGAACGTCAGGATGTGCCATGTTTTTCTGTTGTTTTAGGTTTCTTCACCTTCTGTGCTTTGTGTGTTCTATGTTGTGCTGTAATTGCTGGTGTGTTGCGTTGTAATACTGCTGTGTGTTCAGTGTCGGTTATGATCTTATTCTCATAGCTCGTGTTCTCGCGGTAGCCTACTCGCTTCCCGAGCACGGGGTCCCGGTTTCAATTTCCGTCGGAGTCAGGGATTTTTCATACCTCGAGATGACTGGGTGTTGTTGTGTTGTCTTCATCATCATCATTCATCCCCATTATGGTCGGAGGAAGGCAATGGCAAACCACCTCCGCTAGGACCATGCCTAGTACGGCGGTGCGGGTCTCCCTCATCACCCCCTACGCTCTGTAAAGGAATATGGGACCTCTGACTATGTTCTTATTTTATAATTTAGTTTGTCAGCCCTTCTATGTGGCAATCTTCTTTAGTTCTTGTGTGTAGCTATCTTTGTCCATTGGAACTCGGTTCAGTCTCTGCAGGATATCTGAGGCTGGCCTGCTTGTGGACTGTTGGGTGGTTTACCCTATTGTGAATAATTATACTGTTGATGTAGGTTTTCTGTACATTGAGATCCGGTGTTTGTGGTTTTTGTTTCCTACTGTGACGCCTAGGAAATCTATTTTTTGTCTCTTTCGCTTTCAAAGGTGAAGCGTATTTTTTGGATGAGCAGTACTGATGCCTCTGTATGACTGTAGTACCCAGTCATGTGTTTCATCTATCAAGCAAATTACGTCATCAATATAATGGTACGAGTATATTACTTTGTACTGTTTTTGTTTTATTATCTCTTCGAAGATTTTGTTCACAACGTGGTTAAGGAAGATACTGGATAGCAGGCCATTTATGGGTGACTCCATGGGGAGTCCTTCCAGTTAGATGTAGAATTCATCTTCAATTCTGAAATAATTTTGTTCCGTGATTGCAGCTCAGACTTCTTGTGTCTGTGTTTTCGGGATAATATTTTTTTGTCTTCGTTGTCTTTCAAGTATTTTGCTGGTTTCTTCAGTTAATATGAAGGTGTACATTGATGTGACGTCAAATGAGAGTACTGTAGCTATGTTGAACACATTCACATCTCTTAATTTATTGATTAGGTCAGTAGTGTTTTCTAAGTTTCTGTTGTCTGTATGAGTGTAGTGTTTTTGTAAAAATATGTGCATGTACCTGGTTAAATGATAGGCTGGTACAGTTGTGAAATCAGTCATAGGCCTGATCGCAGTATTGGCCTTGTTAATCTTTAGTAAACTTCTGAGTGTGGGTGCCCTGGGGTTCTTTGGTGTTGCTCTTTTTATTTGACTTTTTGAGAGTATAGATGTGGCTTTCTCAGTGGTTACTGTATGTCTTTTTGGAGTTTTTGGGTGGCATCATTTTTGGCTTCGTTATTTGGTTTTCTATTATGGAATTTAATGTTTTCTCGGTACAGTCCTTTTCATACATAACAATCAAAGGTCTTCCCTTGTCTGCCCTTGTAACTACTGCATTGTGTGACTTCAGTTTTTTGCGTATGTCTTTGAATAAGCTTCATAAAACTCCTGGTGGTACCCATGGGCTAAACTCAAGGGGCTACATAGAAACACATTTGGTACATAAAAGCAAACTTCTCACAGCTAAGGACTAGCAAAATACTACTGTGGAAAAGGTAAAACTGGGCATATGCCATGGCTTTTCCCAGAACACGCATTTAGTAGAACGCACATTTTAAAAATTGGATAGTAAACAAACAGTTCAATGCAGACGGTTTTCTAACATCCCACACGTTTGGAGATGAAATGGTGTACTAATTTAGACCTGTAGCTGATTTTGGTTGGCAGTCACAGACTGCATACAATGTTAAATAGAAGACAATGTGCACACACAATCTAAATGACAACAAAATTTACTTATCACATTCCTTAACCTAAAAACAACCTGTATGTATGTATATCAGAAAGATAACAAAAACATTCACTAAGGATGCCAAAACTGTGATGAAACACGTTTTGATGATAAAGCAAACAATTTGTTTACTTGCAAGAAGGGGCATCCATCCTTAATTCATTATTACTTTTCTGCAAGCACAGGAGCTGAGCTCGAAACTTGAATATGATACATAATTTTTGCGAAATGGTTACATGAATATTTCACAATTCCATAACCGGTTTTCATCAGCCAGTGTTCATTTTCAGACTGTCAATAGATAAAACGCGAAAACAATCGTTATAGACTATAAAATCTGCCAAGTAACTGTGCATGTAATGTTGAAAAATAAAATCAACCTAAACCGACACTCTCTGAGCCGTTTTCGTTGAGCTGCCGAAAAAGTCTGAACGCAACAATAGGTAGGAGTCCCGATTTTGTACGTGGGCTGAAACCGTCTGTCTATTGATACGCTTCTATATTCGCGAAAGGCCGCTACCAGGGGTTACCCAATGCTTCTTTAAAGAATAGTGTACCACTCGTAACCTTGAAATACGGCGTATGTGCAATGGCTGTAAAAAGATCTTAACTGACGAGGACTGGAGACGAGTGTCACGCCTCGTCATGGTCAGTCTTTTACAAAAGCGATGGGAAATACCGTTGTCCATGTCAATGAGTTTCCTAGTGTACAGTGGGAAGGGAACTGCTTCCAGTGGACATCTGGGTCCGAGTACCTCACAGAAGGCAATTACTCATAGTGACACATATAACTGCACGTCTTTAGTAAGCCGGACATCAGCTAACTATAGACTTGAAGTGCGACTGAAAGAACCGCCATATTGCCTGATGCAGGATACAGCGTGGAGGGTGGAGGGTGTAGTTCAGGCCGCAAGTGGTCTTACGATGTTTTGTGGGTGTTTTCGTACAGTGTATTTGATCCACTCATTAAGGTAATCGTGGACATGACTAGGATGTTTATTTGTTTCAACATTCTCAGTTACGATTCCCCTTTCTTCTATATCTTCATAATGAGTGTGCTGGGGACACTCTTATATTCCAAGATGACAACACCGATGCTTAGGTGACAGTGCACGTGGATTCCTGGTTTGACGAATACAGTTTTCAACTGAAAGCCCGCTATGACGCTCTATTCGAGTCACATGATGCCTGTGACGTCACTAGCTAGCTCGCTCCTCCTACTGTCATAACGCTAATTCATAGTGATGTCTTGTTTTGGAATTTACGTTTCGGAAAATGAGTTATAAATGGTGTGTAGTACCATACTTCACAAATACTTCAATAAAAACTCATGAAATGTTGTTTTTGAGTGTTCGGAGGATGAAAAGATACGTAAAATTTGGTTGCACTGTAACGGCAAATTACCACCACGTCGACGCACAAGTTCACTAACTTAATTAAAAATGTGTTGCACTGTGAAGTTAACATTAACTTACCTCCGAGATACGCTGTCCCACTGTCACAACAAACTGGATACTTAGGTTTGTACACTTTATATTGTTTGAGGTTAAAAGCAGCGTTTTGTTTATAAAGTTGGTGTGAAGTCATTCAACGAAATTAAACTGTTAGTGAAAATTGTCGTTTCACCAACTACTCCGTAATTATTAGGTAGCTCAGAGCGGTAGACCGTCGAATTTTATAAGATAATGTCTATAGACAGCTGGTTCGAATCTAACACGAAAGAACGTTTTAACTTATTTGTAAAACGAGTCGCAGCCCTGCCACATGATGGCAACTACAAAACTTCACCATGCCGACCAGAAACGGAATATTATCGTACGGTTGTTTGCGTGGCCAACTTCCACAGCAGATGTTAAAATCTGTTAATATTGGCAATCCCTCTTGAGCTGACTGCAATTTATTGAGAGGAATTGCACCAGACGCCTTTCGCTTTCATTTATAAAGCATCTTCCGTGGTTATTCTGCAAATTGGATACATGCGTTTGAACATTTTTTTTTTTGTTTTAGGTTAGAAACAGCGTTTTGTTTATAAAGTTCGTGTGAAAGTTACTTGCGGTGTTTCTCTACATATTCTGCACCATCCCTCCTTGCTAGCAGCAGCTGACGCCTAAAGACTTTGATTCAAATTAAAAACTGCCAAGGGCAAATGTGAATCGAAGCCTTTAGGCGTCAACCGCTACTGGCAAGGAGGGAAGGAGCAGAATACGTAGAGAAACACCGTAAGTGACTTGCACACGAACTTTATAAACAAAACGCTGTTTCCAACCTAAAACAAAAACAAAATGTTCAAACGTATGTATCCAATTTGCAGAATAACCACGGAAGATGCTTTATAAATGAAAGCGAAACGCTTCTGGTGTAATTCTTTTTAATAAATTGCTGTCAGCTGAAGACGTATAACCAATAGCAACAGAGAATAATCTTCTGTTTTCCTTGCTGTATATACGCGCATACATTTGCAATCGCTGTTCAGACACGTCACGTTCAAAATAATATTTTCTAGTTAATGTGACCACTAACTTTTTACTTTTTTATCTTCGTACTGTCCAGGTAGGATCATTATAGTTGAAACATATGCAGTTTTATCGTCTTACGTAAAGATGAAGTAAGTCAGTGTCAGACGCTAAAGTTAGTTTACACTCAAAACTATCAGAGCCCTTACGTTTGTGACACCTGCTTGTTGTAAACGCTTAATATCTCTCCGTATAGCCTCTTCGCCCAACACCTCCTTTTACTGTGGACGTATGGTAAAATCTTCACTGCTAGCAATGCATTCAAAAGAGTGAATTGTTTGTTCGCAAAGGAAATGCATTTATCCTATGTTGTCCATTTCTCAGGCTAAGACTAATGTGAAGCTCTATATAATACATACCACAATCGAAACAACTGCTAAAATCATTGCTAACGCTGTTTTTCGTATTTCGTTAAAGCTTTTATAACTATATGACCCTTACAGCATTCGAACATGTGAGCTCTTTATATACAGTCGGATGTGCATTACGTTGCGACACTGAACGCCTGCAGAATGCAGTATCCCTGATGGGTGTATTTTACACAGGGAATCATCACTAAGTTTTACCAAGAATAATTTTATTGTGGTTTTGGGGGCTAGCTGATAGTCGACAATCTAGTTATAATATCCGGTCCCATTTGCAAACGTTATACAATCCTTAGTGTTGAGCGCGTTTATTGATGTTATAGGGAGCAGGGGGAAGAATGTCCGTCGTTGCAAATATCACCGCTCTAAATATGTGGAGCATAAGAGCATCAACTTTAGCAAGGCTTCCACTGCCAGGGTTCACAAAATTCCTTCCTATTTTTACTTAAAAGTTGTAATTGCGTTTCCATCACTAAAGAGCTAAATTTTTTGCAGAAAAAGTACATGAAAACCTCTCAATTTTGGCTGACGCTCCTATAACACACGCATATCTTCGTCCTCCTCCTAGTCTGTGACGTCACCAGAGCATCAGCCAATAACAGAGCGTTTTCGATCACGTGACCAGATCTTGATTTTTTTTTTTAAGCTTTAATTACATAAAAATAACAGATATTTTGTGAGAATATTGACCGTTAATGCTATTTAAATGTTATAATAAATCAGAATAACAACAATCCGAAGCACATTTTTAACATAGGAAAACAGCCTATTGTCAGTTTTTACATTGCTTTTAAAAATTATATTGGTTAGTGTAAATAAGGCCAACGGCCTTGCCGCAGTGGTAACACCGGTTCCCGTCAGACCACCGAAGTTAGGGGCTGTCGGGCTTGGCTAACATTTGGATGGGTGACCATCCGACCTGCCTAGCACTGTTGGCAAGCGGGGTGCACTCAGCCCTTGTAAGGCAAACTGAGCAGCTACGTGATTGAGTAGTGGCTGACATACGGCCGGGAGAGCGGTGTGCTGACCACATGCCCCTCCTTATCCGCATCCTGTGATGATTCCTATGAGCTGAGAGGATGATACGGCGGCCAGTCAGTACCTTTCAGCCTTCATGGCCTGTTGCGGTGTAGTTTAGTTAGTTAGTTAGTGTAAATGGCCAGTTTGTGTCACAAACATACAACAATTTATTTAGGAACTCTAACGTTTTATCAGTAAATAATATACATCTCTGTGAATTTTACCAGTCACTACAGGTAAAGAGAACTTTTTAATTTTTTTGTCTACTTCATATACAGCGAATACATCTTGCTTCTCGTTTATTAGTCCGTTTTTAAGATTATCCATGATATTATACACATCCAAAATTGTTATGCAGCTGCCCTTAGTGCATTCTAAGTTATATTAAAAAAATTTAAAATACTCCGGTGTGGAAAACTTAAAGACGAAATTAACTTTCGCCTGAAATGTCATTGTCAAGTAACATAGCTCGATGAAACTTGAAGCATACACAGAAAGAACTGGTACAGTATGGTACAATACAGTACAGTAAAGAAGGTAACTGAAAGAAATATGCGATGAGACGAACAGAAATGAAACTTTTATTCAAAGATAGTACACTACTGGCCATTAAAATTGCTACACCGCGAAGATGACGTCCTACAGACGCGAAATTTAACCGACAGGGAGCAGATGCTGTGATATGCAAATGATTAGCTTTTCAGAGCGTTCACACAAGTTTGGCGCCGGTAGCGACATCTACAACGTGCTGACATGAGGAACGTTTCCAACTGATTTCTCATACACAAACAGCAGTTGACCGGCGTTGCCTGGTGAAACGTTGTTGTGATGCCTCGTGTAAGGAGGAGAAATGCGTACCATCACGTTTCCGACTTCGATAAAGGTCGGATTGTAGCCTATCGCGATTCCAGTTTATCGTATCGCGACATTGCTGCTCGCGTTGGTCGAGATCCAATGACTGTTAGCAGAATATGGAGCCGGTGGGTTCAGGAGGGTAATACGGAACGCCGTGCTGGATCCCAACGGCCTCGTATCAGTAGCAGTCGAGATGACAGGCATCTTATCCGCATGGCTGTAACGGATGGTGCAGCCACGTCTCGATCCCTGAGCCAACAGATGGGGACGTTTGCAAGACAACAACCATCTGCACGAACAGTCTGACGACGTTTGGAGCAGCATGTACCATCACCTCGGAGACCATGGCTGCGGTTACCCTTGACGCTGCATCACAGACAGGAGCGCCTGCGATGGTGTACTCAACGACGAACCTGGGTGCATGAATAACGAAACGTCATTTTTTCGGATGAATCGAGGTTCTGTTTACAGCATCATGATGGTCGCATCCGTGTTTGGCGACATCGCGGTGAACGCACATTGGAAGTGTGTATTCGTCATCGCCATACTGGCGTATCACCCTGCGTGATTGTATGGGGTGCCATTGGTTACACGTCTTGGTCACCTCTTGTTCGCATTGACGGCACTTTGAAAAGTGGACGTTACATTTCAGATGTGTTACGACCCGTGGCTCTACCCTTCATTCGATCCCTGCGAAACCCTACATTTCAGCAGAATAGTGCACGACCGCATGTTGCAGGTCCTGTAAGGGCCTTTCTGGATACAGAAAATGTTCGACTGCTGTCCTGGCCAGCACATTCTCCAGATCTCTCACCAACTGAAAACGTCTGGTCAATGGTGGCCGAGCAACTGGCTCGTCACAATACGCCAGTCACTACTCTTGATGAACTCTGGTATCGTGTTGAAGCTGCATGGGCAGCTGTACCTGTACATGCCATCCAAGCTCTGTATGACTCAATGCCCAGGCGTATCAAGGCCGTTATTACGGCCAGAGGTGGTTCTTATGGGTACCGATTCCTCAGGATCTATGCGCCCAAATTGCGTGACAATGTAATCACATGTCAGATCTAGTATAATATATTTGTCCAATGAATATCCGTTTATCATCTGCATTTCTTATTGGTTTAGCAGTTTTAGTGGCCAGTAGTGTATAACATTTACGCCTCAATTTACAAGTAAAATGAACATAATACCTCTTATGGTTTTGAAGAAAAAAATTGTTCTTTCACTAGTAAAATTTAACTTTTTTTACATTAATTATTATAAAACAGTTTCTGATTGTTTGGTGGTTCTCAATTTACTTGTAATAACTTATTACCATCTGCAGTACAAACTGACCAAATTTCATGATTCTAACCCCATTAGTTTATCAAATAATGGTACCTGAAAGTAAAAAAATGTAGTTTTGAGAAAAATGCGTTTAAAGTTTAATATTGCAATTCTAATGTACTTATTTGATAAGAATTACTTACCACTAATATTTTCCTGTACCATACTGAGCATCATCTGAATCATACTGATCTTCTTTTCTTCTCTTGGTCCCTCTTCTTTTCCGTCTGGTTTCCTTTGTGCATTTTAAATTAGCAATATCTGCTTTGTGGATTCTCTCTTTATCTATTTGCATAAAGGATTTTGCAGCATTTCCACTAGATTTTATGCCCAATACTTCCAAAACATACAGTTTTATAATTACACCATCATTGTAGAATAAAATAGCATCATAAACACCAAATTTTAGGGTTGTAAGCTGAACAAATACAGTTTCCGGTACCGATTCCAAATGACAGAATTCACATATTTAAATTTTTGGTTTTACCATGAAGATATTTCTTCAACAAGGTATCTTTACAAAGGTCTCTAAATATGGGTTTAATTTCATTCATTACTGATGCAGGGAAAGAATGTTTGTGGTTATATCTGGCACTACTCCTGTGCTTGCACCTAGTGTCAGGGTGATTCGGGCAAAGACCGTGCACTGGATTTTCATTTGTGGATAGCTTATGGAAAAAGATAGCCCATACAGCTTTTTCATGTTTTCTAAATTCCCTAGATTTCTTCTTATAGCCAGGCCATAATAATTCTGTAATCTATCTATTTCAACATTTCTGGACATTCCCAATGCACTCTAATTTAGAAATTGTGACATTAGGACCATAGGGTTGTTCTGCACATACCCGGTCATAAGCCTTGCTGTCACCGTCCCCAGATTGCACAGAGCGTCAGGAAAACCATCATATCTCACAAAAAAAATGTTATATTTATACAAAACAGGAAAGACCAGGCATTTCAAATACGATAAAATGTAAAAATCGAATTTTTGAAGCGCACTTGCTTTCCGTCTCCCCTTAAACAGCCGCCGCAGCTTCAGAGAGAGGCCAAGCTCGACCAGAATCTGTACACGTATTCTATCTACAAATAATAGTAGATATTAAAAATTAAAATTTACCGTCGACTTTTTCTGTCTGTTTGTGAAGACCAGTCTGAGAAACTACTATAGGGATTGGTTCTAAGCACTATGGGACTTAACATCTGAGGTCATCAGTCTCCTAGATTAGAACTACTTCAACCTAACTAACCGAACGACATCACACACATCCATGCCCGAGGCAGGATTCGAACATGCGACCATAGCAGCAGCGCGGTTCCGGATTGAAGCGCCTAGAACCGCTCGGCCACAGAGACCGGCACTATAGAGATTCTAATAAGCGTTTCACTGAAAGATAGACTGATTCACGAGGAAAGTTTTTGTTCACAATCTGGTGAAAAGCATGCATTGTATGTATTGTATTGTATGTTAACCGGAGACCTAGAAACGACGGAGAAGCTCCGTCCCCGCCGCAACCACAGTGGTCCGCAACCCCACGACGACTACCGCAGTCCACTTCACCCCTACGCCGCCCCACACCCAACCCAGGGTTATTGTGCGGTTCGGTCCCCGGTGGACCCCCCCTCCAGGGAACTTCTCTCACCAGGCGAGTGTAACCCCTATGTTTGCGTGGCAGAGTAATGGTGTTGTACGCGTACGTGGAGAACTTGTTTGCGCAGTAATCGCCAACATAGTGTAACTGAGGCGGAATAAGTGGAACCAGCCCGCATTCGCCGAGGCAGACGGAAAACCGCCTAAAAACCATCCACAGACTGGCCGGTTCATCGGACCGCAACACAAATCCGCCGGAACGCATTCGTGCCGGGGACCAGGCGCTCCTTCCCTCCCGGAAAGTCGTGCGCTAGACCGCACGGCCAACCGGGCGGGCTAAAAGCATACATACACTCCTATGTAATGCAAAATTGTCCACTAGCTTTAACGAGAGGCATAATATTATACTAGGCAGCGGGAGTATTGTGTTGTTAATCGAGAAGCAGTAACAGCAGAATCAGGAGCGCTCAGTGACTTCGAGCGACCGTGGAATAGTCATTGGATGTCACCTGAGTAGCAAGTCCATTAGGATATTTCAACCTTTTAAAGCGCCGAAGACTCCTGTTAATGAAGTGACTATGAAACGGAAAAGCGAAGAGACAACGACAGGTACACCAAGACCAGGCAGGCATTATGTACTGACGGACAGGGACGATCCAGCATTTCCGGGGATGCTCGTAAAAAATCGCATGCAGTCAGCGCAAGGAATCACTGACGAGTTGCAAGGTGCTACCACCAGTCCATACAGTCCTGGGCGTAGGGAGTTGAAAAGAACTGGGTACAAGGATCGACCAGCTCCTCATAATTCGCACATTTCTGAAGTTAGTGCGTCGCTTGAGGTGGTGTAAACAGCGACGCCAATGGCAGTGGATAACTGGAAACGAGTGATTGATTTGGAGTGATAAATCACGCTATAATCTGCGCCAATCAGATGGGATTGGAGCATGTCTGGAAAATGTCACCTACCATTACGTGTTGTACCAACAGTGAAGTACGAAGGACTGCTTGCACAAAGAAACCTGGCGCTGCAGTCATGGACTGTACGGCTGGTCCCGGCGGAGGTTCGAGTCCTCCCTCGGGCATGGGTGTGTGTGTTTGTCCTTAGGATAATTTAGGTTAAGTAGTGTGTAAGCTTAGGGACTGTTGACCTCAGTAGCCAAGTCCCATAGGATTTCACACACATTTGAACATTTGAACAAAGAACCCTGTCATAAAACAGCAGCTGTCAGGCAATGGTCTGTGGACTATAAAAATTCTGAAATGGACTAGCCTTCCCAGAGTCCCGAGCTGAACCCGATTGAACACCTTTGGGTTGAGTTGTTACATCGATGTAACTCCAGAGCCGAGTATCGGACACCTCTACCTTCACTTGCCTCCGTTGTTTAGCAAGAATGGACTGCCATTCCTCCATAGAGAAGCCGGCCGCTGTACCCGAGCGGTTCTAGGCGCTTCAGTCTGGAACCGCGCGACTGCTATGGTCGCAGGTTCGAATCCTGCCTCGGGTATGGATGTGTGTGATGTCCTTAGGTTAGTTAGGTTTAAGTATTTATAAGTTGTAGGGGACTGATGACCTCAGATGTTAACTCCCATAGTGCTCAGAGCCATTTGAACCATCCTCCATAGAAAACTAGACGACTCATGGAAAGTGTCCCCAGCCCCATATTAATGTTTACTGACAGGTCTGCAGGTATTTTTGTACAGTTTTTTTTTATCGGTCTTCTTACTGGTTTGATGCGGACCGCCACGAATTTCTCTCCTGTGCTAACCTCTTCATGTCAGAGTAGCACTTGCAACGTACGATCTCCATTATCTGGTCAATGTATTCCAATTTCTCTCTTCCTCCTCAGTTTCTGCCCTCTACAGCTCCCTCTTGTACCATGCAAGTGAGTATCTGATGACTTAACTGATGTTCTATCATCCTGTTCCTTCTCCTTGTCAGTGTTTTCCACATTTTTCTTTCCTCTCCGATTCTGCGCAGAACCTCCTCATTCCTTACCTTATCAGTCCACTTAATTTGATCAGATAGCGCATAGATTTTATTATTGCTACCTCAGACAATACCAGACGCTTAGTGCAGGCACTAATAAAGTCCTATCTGTCATCTGCGAATCATCCGCTCTCCGTCTTCAAATGCACTGGCAGAACTGAATCTGGCATGGTAATTTTTCGACCCTGCTCTGCGTAGGTAGAAAAGAGTTTATGATTATGAGCACTCGTAGTAAAGAAGATACCGGTCGAATGAAACACGAGGTTCCGGATGTCAGTGACAGCGGAGATTACGAGCTTAATTAATAACCAACTTAAATACAGAGTGGAGCCAAATTGTTTAAGCATATATCAGAATTCAGGGAAGAATTGAAACCACAAAACGCTGACCAGGCAAGGTAACGCTTCGGTGCCTAGCGAGAGAATGGCTGCAGGCTGCAATCAGCGGACTGCGGTATACTGGTCGACACTCGTCAGTGGGCGGTGATACCTCACGAGCGACTGCGGGCGGCTATTGCCTGCAGCCCGAGTATATCTGTCGTCTCCCCTGTATCGATACTCAGGCTAGGCGGGAAATACAAATTACACTCAGATACTAAAGTAATCTCGTGCCCTGGGAGCTTGCACACTCTGTAATTGCTACAGGTAAGGGAAGTACTGCAGAAATTTACCATGCAAGCTCATTGTTTCATCCTTCAGTACCTCCAAATACACGAACACTTGTTTCAGGATCCTCTTTTACTCTTTGCTACACGCTGGATGATTCAGCTGATTCCATCGATGGGTTTTATGCAGCCCGCAACACCTTCAAAAACCACGTGTGCATTTTCCGCTCGTTATGCGCAAACCACAAAAAAGATGAACAGGGTCTTTTTTTAGGATATGTTTTTGCTGGAGTTATTTAAAGAAAAACACTTTTGAAGGTTACTTTTTTACGTTTTTCTTGAATAGTTAGTAAACAACGGCCTACAGCAAAATGTTTCCCAGTACAAAATTTAACTACATTAAATTTCCTACAAAAAGGTTGCGCATTACTTTGTTGACTAATAACATGAAAAACTTGCGTGTGGTTTCCGAAGGCGTTCCGGGTTGCATAAAATCCCTAGGCACGGGCAGTTGGTAATTTAGCTGCCCATGTGTATGGGTTTTATGCAACCCTCAACACCTTCTGAAACCATACGCAAGTTTTTCATATTATTAGTCCTATAAAAAAAAGAGCAGGACCTTTCTGTAGGAAATTTAATGTAGTTAAATTTAGTACTGGGCTACATTTTCGCTAAAGCCCGTAGTTTTCGATTTATTCAAAGAAACGTAGAAAAATGACCTTCGAAAGAGTTTTTTTTATAATTCCAGCGAAAACATACGTATATATGGTGTCTCTCCTCAAAGTCGCCAGGTGTTTCAGCAGATGTTTGTTTTTTTTTTTTTCGCGAAATGTAGCTGGAGTCAGCCCAAACAAACACTGCTCGTCACATATTTCATACAACCGACCTGGTCCGCGCTGGCTGCTGCAGCCATGCATCAGCGTTGCTAAGTCGCTGCTGGCGTACTGCTTATACTTTATATTTTACTGTTCCTGTTAAAACATACTGATAAAACGAATTCGCACTAGACTAATTTGGGAATACACTGTCGAATGGACACGTGGAATTCTAATTTAAAACTCATCTTGTTTGTAATGGGGAACAAAGTGACGCTTTCCATCGAAACCAGGCGTCACATGAGAGACCTAATGAACAATGTTTGTATGGGCTGACTCCAGCTACACGTTGCAAAAATGGAATTGCAAAAATATGCTTAAGCACAAGAGAAAATGCGCCTGACGACCCATAGGAGAGACATCCGGTGTACGTATATAATACTAAACGACATTCTCGATGCTACAGTCCATTAATATACCGAGTGATCAAAAAGTCAGTATAAATTTGAAAACTGAATAAATCACGGAATAATGTAGATAGAGAGGCACAAATTGACACACATGCTTGGAATAACATGGGGCTTTATTAGAACCAAAAAAATACAAAAGTTCAAAAAATGTCCGACAGATCCGGCCGGGGTGGCCGAGCGGTTCTAGGCGCTACAGTCTGGAACCGCGCAACCGCTGGGGTCGCAGGTTCGAATCCTGCCTCGGACAGGGCATGGATGTGTGTGATTCCTTAGGTTAGTTAGGTTTAAGTAGTTCTAAGTTCAAGGAGACTGATGACCTCAGAAGTTAAGTCCCATAGTGCTCAGAGCCATTTTTTTTGTCCGACAGATGGCGCTTCATCTGATCAGAATAGCAATAATTCGCATAACAAAGTAAGACAAAGCAGGAAATGCTCAATATGTCCACCATCATTCCTCACCAATAGCTGAAATCGAGGAATAATGTTGTGAACAGCACTGTAAAGCATGTCCGGAGTTATGGTGAGGCATTGGCGTCCGATGTTGTCTTTCAGCATCCCTAGAGATGTCGGTCGAGGACACTCTCGATACACTTGCGACTTCAGGTAACCCCAAAGCCAATAATTGCACGGACTGAGGTCTGGGGACCTGGGAGGCCAAGCATGACGAAAGTGGCGGCTGAGCACACGATCATCACCAAAAGACGCACGCAAGAGATCTTTCACGTGTCTAGCAATATCGGGTGGAGCGCCATCCTGCATACTCGTAAATGTCGTACGTTCCAGCAGGTGTTTATCAGCCAGGCTGGGGATGATGCGATTCTGACATATATCGGCGTACTTCTCACCCGTCACGGTAGCAGTTACAAAACCACACCTACCGATAACGGTAGATGTGGTAAATCCAACCCATACCGTGACTTTATCGTCGTGCAATGGAGTTTCCACGACAGATCTAGGATTTTCGGTAGCCCAAATTCTGCAGTTGTGACAGACCCTCTGAGCGTGAAATGAGCTTCGTTGGTCCACAACACGTTACTCAATCAATCGTCATCTTCCGCCATCTTTCGAAAAGCCCACACCGCAAATGCCCTCCGCTTCACTAAATCGCCAGGTAACAGTTCATGATGCCGATGGATTTTGTACGGATAGCCTCGGAGGGTACGCCTAAGTGCCAATCAAACAGTAGTGTATGGAATGCCGGTGCGACGTGCGATTGCACGAGCGCTGACTTTCCCGTGCATAGACGAACCCGCTGCAGTCTCCATTTCTTCCTCAACTGTCTCAGCAGCATTACGCCTTGTGCTCGGTCGGCCACTACGGAGTCTATCGCCTAAACAACTCGTGGCTTCGAACTTGGAAATCATTCTCGCCACAGCTGCATTGTCAACGGATCTTTACCCGTTCGAATCCCCTTCCTATGGCGATAGGATCGTAACGCTGAACTAGCACATTCCCCATTATGATAATACACCTTCACTAAACGCACCTTTTCTGGTAACGTCAACATGCTGCGACTGCTGGTGCATCTGATTCTCTCTCTCATTACAGCTCCTTTGATTCACGATTGTCATGCGCAGTCACTGACGTTTTGCTCTCCAGCGCAATCTGTCGGACTTTTGTGAACTTTGTTTTTTCTTTGTTCTAATAAAACCCCATGTCATTCCAAGCATATGTGTCAATTTTTACCTCTCTATCTACATTATTCCGTGGTTTATTAGTTTTCAAATTTATACTGACTTTTTGATCACCCGTTAAATGTTGATGGACTATAGTGTGAAAGATGATGTTTGACGTGCAAGGAGCGTCCTTATCGATTAATGGCGTTGTCTAAAGATTAGCAGAATGTTGTATCTGCCACGTCGGGAATGGAGTAATAGGTGTCTATTTTACTGTTCACGCTATTCACGCTCTTACTCAGATGCCGGCACAAGCTTAAAATGATACGTAAGGAATGGCTAACGTTGGAGACAGTGTACAGAAATACAGAAGTCATGTTTTAGCTAGTCAACAAAAACTGTTGGTCACATGCTTTTAATTTTTTAGAAGAAGGTAACAAATTTGAATTCAAGAAAGGTATCTCTCAGTATCGACTTCTGTTTCTTACACAAGTCCACTATTGGATCAGATATTACAAAGTTTACCATACAATTCCCTGTGATGCTGACAAAGAAATATCTACATCGTCAACAGGTCTTTCTGTTTTGCAACTCATAAACATGGCTGGTCTCACAAATAAAGTACGGGCATGGGATACATCAACTACGGTCATTCCTCTTTTGAATTCAGTGTCATTCTCCAATCTTCTGTTTTAATAGCTCTTTGAGATGGTTGGGTACGAGACACATTGATGATACTGTATTTCGAAATAATACCCGTCTGTGTCAACAACAACGTTCCAGCAGCATCTTTAAAATCAGAGAGGTCGGTTTTATGCATATGGGTTCATAGCTTCAGCTGACGCAACAATTTTGGCTAAACTTTGTGGAACAAAGACCTTGATTACCTTTTCTCGCTCCTTTGTAATTGCAAAACCTCTGTCACAGCCCAAAAAGCTGTGCCCACTCACAAAAGACTTTGGTGTTGCCTCTTTAGACCACCAGGCAAGCCAGAAACATTACTAAAAACTAAACAGTGTAGATTCTGACACATGGCAATTGGAATTCCAGATATTGTCACTGCTTGGCACAAAGACCATGCGCCATCTGGTTGTCCATGATAAGGAACTTACAACATATCTAGGGATATGCAACAGAAAATCAAGAACACAGTAACACTGAAAACGTGTTTTGTGAAAAAGTGGCATTTGACATTTCAGCTCTTCGTATCGCAAATTAAAGTCCTCCGTCGATTTTTCAATCTGTATGAGACGACCACTCTAAGGGGTTCACCAGTCCATATACTGATACACGATTAAGGTGTGTGTATATGATTTGTTACTGCTACACCAAAGGAGTCGTGCAGTCGTAGATATTTAGTGCTAAGCGTATGAACCCGGGGCGGGTCGCTAGTACGTTTAAAGATTCTTCTAACTGATTCTTCTGTCACTTATTGGTAGATGTTCTTCAGTATTAATTTATTTCGTTTTTAGAAGGCCATCTTCAAACTATCGCCATCAAATAGGATACAATACTCTTGAAAAACACTGAAAAATGTTCAAAGATATTTTGGGTTTACAGCCGGTCGTTGGCAGCTGGGTCGCGGAACTCTTCAACGTTATGCGTGGTCTGGCCTGAGTACACAGTGAGCCACACCACACTGGCAAAATATGTTGTAACACTTGATTCATATACGTAGTATATATGGACAGGCATCTCAAGACAGATCAACATAAAATCATTCAATTCTCAATGATGATTGGCAACATATCCATAAACTTTCTGGATTCAACCACTGACATTAGTAAGGCAACACATTGTTTCAAAATACATAGAAAACTACAACTATAGAAACAATAATACCTTCATGCTCACAACATCTAGCAGCACATAAGCAAGTATCCTTCCAGTCAATAGCGCACCATCTCGTATCTGTGCCAGTGTCCAAAGGTAATTTTAAAGCAGAGTTAGACAAAAGAAATGTATTACCTCAACCAAAGCTATAGACCCGTCCTTATTGACAACATCATACACAGGAAACAGAAACTGAAAATTATACCCTTCCTATATTCTTCCTCTGCTGTCCCTTCCAGTGTCTGCATAAAGTGGTGTACTACTCTCCAACTGGGACAGGTATCACTGATAGTAAGCAAAACACTGAAATCCTATAGCTATATGATTCCCTCAAATTTAAAGCACGCCACACCCAATGTACACTGAAGAGCCAAATATACTGGTACTTGTGGCTAATATAGTGTCGGGCCCCCTCACGCATGCAGAAGTGCCGCAACAGGACGTGGCATGGACTCGACTAATGTCTGAATCAGCGCTGGAGGGAATTGACACCATGAATCCTGCAGGGCTGTAGAGAAATCCGCAAGAGTAAGGGGAATGGAGATCATTTCTGAACAGCACTTTGCAAGGTATCACATATATGCTCAATAATGTTCATGTTGGGGAGTTCGGTGGCCAGCGGAAGTATTTAAACTAAGAAGAGTAGCGAAAGCCACTCTGTAGCAATTCTGGACATATAGAGTTTCGCACCATCCTGATGGAACTGCCCACGTCCGTCGGAATCCACAGTGGACATGAATGGATACAGATGATCAGACAGGATGCTTACGTACGTGTCACCTTTCAGAGTCACATATAGACGTATCAGGGGCCCCATATCACTTGAATTGCACACCCCTCATACCATTACAGAGCCTCCACCAGCTTGAACAGCCCCTGCTGACATGCAGGGTCCATGGATTCATGAGGTTGCCTCCATACCTGTACACGTCCATCCTCTCGATACAATTTGAAACGAGCCTCATCCGACAAGGCAATATGTTTCCAGTCATCAACAGCCCAAAGTCGGTGTTGACGGTCTCAGGCGAGGGTTAAAGCTTTTGTCGTGCAGTCATAAAGGGTACACGAGTGGGGTTTCAGCCCCGAAAGCACATAGCGATGATGTTTCGTTGAATGGTCCTCACGCTGACACTTGTTGATAGGCCAGCACTGAAATCCAGCAATTTGCGGAAGCGTTGCACTTCTGTCACGTTAAACGATTTTCTTCAGTCGTTGTTGGTCCCGTTCTTGCAGGATCTTTTACCGGCCGCAGCGATATCGGAGATTTGGTGTTTTACCAGATTCCTGATATTCTTCTTTTTTGGGGAACAAACGCACAAAGTATGAACACAATTTTCAAATTCCAGAAAAGAGCCATAAGAATAATAACCAAAAATACTAGTCGAGCTCATTGTAAAAATCTGTTCAAAACACTGGACATTTTAACTGCTCCATTTGAATACATTTAGCGGTCAGTTATACACATCAAAAATAACATTGGTTATTACTGCACAAACAGCTCTGTCCATGACCATGCAACAAGAGATAGACTCAACTTACAATTACTAAGGAAAAAAAAACATAAAACTCAAAACAGCATTTTCTACCAAGGAATAAAACAATACAACAAATTACCAAAAGAGATTAAAGAAATTGCAAAAATACACTTATTTAAAAAGGCAGCTATAAAGTACCTGTTATGCAATACATTTTATACATTGAAGAATTACTTAGATAAAACAGAGTAGGAGGTTGATAAAAAAATGTTATACAAATAAATAATAATAAGAATGATTATAAAACATCCAACATTCCACATAACACCACTTTATGTTCTTTTCCTTCTTTTTTCCTTTCTAGAAATACTTACCCCCAAGCTGTGCATATCTCAGTACTAACATCTCTTCCTCTTTCTGAGCTCAACATTTCACTCATTATGGAGGGATGCTGACTCAGTTTTTCAGGATAGCAAATGGGAAGTTGCGGTTGAGAAAATGGCCCAGAGATCACCAGTTGTGTGTGTGTGTGTGTGTGTGTGTGTGTGTGTGTAGTGAGTGAAGTGTTATGAAACAATGTGTGTATAGTGTGTGCAGTGACTGATAGTGACATATGAGTGAATAGTGTGGCATTACATTAGTTAATAAGTTATTTGCAAAAAAAGTCTTGTATACCAGGAGTAAATCTAGTAATTGTCTCTAACTAGAAGTCTGTAAATATATGTGTACACGAATTACCTTTTTTAAGTTGATCTAAACTTGTGAACACTTTGACATGTCCTATATCCTTGTAAAAAGAGATATACGGAAGAATAAAGCTACTACGTCTACTACCACACTCGTAAAATGGTCGTACGGGAAAATCCACACTTCATCGCTACCTCGGAGACGTTGTGTCCCATCGTTCGTGCGCCGACTGTAACACCACGTTCAAACTCACTTAAATCTCGATAACCTGCCATTGTAGCAGCTAGTAACCGATCTAACAACTGCGCCAGACATTCGTCGCCTTATACATACGTTGCCGACCGAAGAGCCGTCTTCTACCTGTTTACATATCTTTGTATTTGAATACGCATGCCTGTACCAGTTTCTTTGGTGCTTCAGTGTGTACTCAATAGCGAAGAGGAGACCCAATTTCTGGCCAGCAGTGAACTATATCTTTTGTACACATGGGTCCACAGTCACTTCGAATTTCTTGATGGTAGTAACTTTTCTACGTATGCTACTCTTCATATCTAAAATAAACACGTCATTATCATGCTTTTGCTGTTTGCTAGTTTCCACCTTGGGCATTTTCAAGCTGTCTCTGTCACAGTGAATATTCGCTGACATGTATGCAATTCGGTTTTAAGAAACTGATCACGTCATCTGTAGCTTTATTTGAAATGTGAAACTAACGTATTTTAATGAACCTTGCTCTCCCACTGAAATAAAATCCGCATAATGGTTTCTTTTTCTTATTTTGTACGCTGAACTGATCTGTGGCTGCTGTGCCTGTTAATATCATGATCGTAAAAAACACTTATTAAGGACGCCATTAAATGGAGCTTACTTCCCTCCGTGTGGGAGATGTTCTGTGACTGCAGTTTGTCACTGAGACAGCGGTAGCTCAAAATGCCCGATGGGACGCAATTAGCGAATAGCAAAAGCATGAAACGGTTATTTTAAAATTAAATGCAGCCTACGCAGAAAACTGACTTAACTCAACAAATAGGGACATTTAAATTACCCATCGCCATTACGAAAAATTATATATTCGTCAATCAGGCAAGACGTGGAAGTCAAGTTGGCTGAACTCGAGCACAGCTGAAGGTTGCGGAATCCTGACACGATGTTTTCTGAGCATGTACTAAGTGCGGGCCATAGTCCCGTGTTCTCCACGTAGCAAAAAACGCTAAAAATCGATAAACATGTGGTTCGCATGCTTGATTTAATACGAAATAATGAAATACAGCCCAATAATTCCCCTCTTCTAAATTTCATTCAAGCCACAGTTTTCTTCACCATTTCCCATACTACCTGCACTATTCTGGTCTCCCATCTTTTCCTGTACTATTTCTTTTATAACAATTGTATATGAGCTCTATAAAATATGTTGATTTTTAACATTTACCTCTCTCCTACAGCCAGAGAAATTCTTCATACCACTGATAAATGATAATTACAGTTATCACTTCTAACTGTTACTCTTTTTCTGCATCACCCTCCATACCTCATACCTCTTCAAACTATTATTTAGTACTCTTGTCTTTTATTTTATTGCATTGTGATTTCAAATTTAATTTAAATTGTCACATTTTCTATTAGCTTGTTACCAATTCTTTGCTAATGTTGTGTGACTAGGGCCTCCTGTCGGGTAGACCGTTCGCCTGGTGCAAGTTTTTCGATTTGACGCCACTTCGGTGACTTGCGCATCGATGGGGATGAAATGATCATGATTAGGACAACACAACACCCAGTCCGTCAACGGAGAAAATCTCCGACCCACCCGGGAATCGAACCCGGGCCCTTAGAACTGACATTCTGTCGCGCTGACCACTCAGCTACCGGGGGCGGTCTTCTCTAATGTTACCCTCCTCCGTTTCAACTTATCCTTGCGCTTGAGTACACACACACACACACACACACACAACACACACACTGTTTTTTCGATTTTTAATGTTTTATCTAGTTTATTGCCTTTATATTTGCAGTTTAACCTCGAAATTTTCAGTTCCGGTACCACTACATTGTCAAAGATGACGTTTACTCTATATTTGCACCTCACTTTGGACGTGTACCTAATAGGGTTTTCAGCGTTGTTCTCCAGTATTGTGTCCTCTCTCACTCAAAACGATACTCATTTAAAGTCTGAACACAATAAATTAAAACTGCAAAATATCGACAAATTTGTGCTTTTCATGTAAGAATTTGTCTTAATGCCCTGCGAGTACGACGTACCACGAAGGAATTAGCGAATTGGGATGGACATGTACATCCACACAAATGCTTACAACGGCAGAAAAATTGATTTATGCAAGAGAAAGAGCTTCGCAAATGAGAAAGTCATTAACGCGCTGGTCCAGCTCTAGTCTTATGCAAGCAGTTATTCGGCGTGGCACTGACTGAAAGGGTTGCTGGATATCGTCCTGAGGGATATCGTGGCAAATTCTGTCCAACTGGCGCGTTAGCGTCAAAATCGATAGCTATTTGGAGGGTCCTGCGCATAATGCTCCAAACGTTCCAACTGAGGAGACATCCGGCGACGTCGCTGTCCACGGTATGGTTTAGCAAGCAGAGAGACAAACAGTAGCCGCCCCTGCCGTATGCGCGCGGGTATTATCTTGCTGAAATACAAGCAAGTTGTATATGTGTTACTACACTCATGCTCATAAATTAAGGATAACTGCAGAATGTGGTGTAACACAACGTGGCACTACATAAAACTGGCGCAAATAGCATAGGCACATAGGAAACTCACACGACACAGATCTGTAAGTCCACAATAATGGTGATAAGTTGAGAAAACCGTCCCGAAACACATGTGCTACAAAACGGCACTGTTTCCTGCGCATGTACCCCGACAACAATATGGAAGACGATCACCATGCACATGAACACAGGCCGCACAACGGGTTGGCATCCTCAGGCTCAGGTGGTCGAGCAACTGCTGGGGTATAGCCTCCCATTCTTGCACCAGTGCCTGTCGGAGCTCCTGAAGTGTTGTATGGGTTTGAAGACGTGCAGCGATATGTTGAGTGAGAGCATCCCAGACGTGCTCGAGGGGGTTTAGGTCTAGAGAATAGGCAGGTCACTCCATTCGCCTGATATCTTCTGTTTCAAGGTACTCCTCCACAATGGCAGCTCGGTGGGGCCGTGCATAATCATCCATCAGGTGGAAGGTGGGACCCACTGAACCCCTGAGAAGGCGGACATACTGGTGCAAAACGACGTCCCGATACACCTGACCTGTTACAGTTCCTCTGTCAAAGACATGCTGGGGGGACCAATCATAATCTCACGCCGCACCATCAAACTACGACCTCCATACAGGTCCTTTTCAAGGACATTAAGGGGTTGGTATCTGGTTGCCGGTTCGCGCCAAATGAAAACCAGGCGCGAATCACTGTTCAGACTATACCTGGACTCGTCCGTGAACATAACCTGGGACCACTGTTCCAATGACCATGTACTGTGTTCTTGACACCAAGCTTTACGGGCTCTCCTGTGACCAGGGATCAGTGGAGTGCACCTTGCGGGTCTCCGAGCGAATAAACCATGTCTGTTCAGTCGTCTGTAGACCGTGTGTCCAGTGGCTGCGGTAAGGTCCCGATCAAGGCTACCTGCAGTACTCCGTGGCCGTCTGCGGGCACTGATGGTGAGATATCGATCTTCTTGTGGTGTTGTACGCTGTGGACGTCCCGTACCGTAGCGCCTGGACACGTTTCCTGTCTGCTGGTATCGTTGCTATAACCTTGAGATCACACTTTGTGGCAAACGAAGGGCCCGTGGTACGACCTGCTGCGTTTGGCTAGCCTCCAGTCGTCCAAGTATTCTACCCCTCGTAACGTCCTCAATATGTGTTCTTTGAGCCATTTTCAACACACAGTCACCATTAGCACGTCTGAAAACGTCTGCACACTTACTCGCTGCACCGTACTCTGACATGCACCAACACACCTCTGTGTATGTGGACCGCTGGACCGTGCGACGACCGCAGGACAAATGCACTGCATGGTCATACCCCGAGGTGATTTAAACCCGCAAACCGCCCACCAGAACGTTGTTTCACCATGTATCAGCATTATCCTTAATTTATGAGCATGAGTGTAGATGTCGCTGTAGACTTTGCTTCTTCACGAAATCTACTGTACACAGCTATTATTGTAAAACTTTTTTACTACTATGGTGGGCTCAAAAGAGCAAATTACTCGTACTACGGTATAACTTGCCAGCCGTTTATGCCAACTGATGGTAGATAATGGTCATTTGACCAAAACTAGTAGCGAAGCGAATCATGCAAAATGAATCATTGTGGAAGAATGGCAGCCCATTCTCCTGAAATCAGAGAAGGTTGTGATGTGGGATGGTGTGGTCTGGAGCGAAGTCGACGTTCTAACTCACTCCGAAGGTACTCCATTGTGTTTGGGTCTTGACTCTGAACAGGCCAGTCCATTCAGGAATGTTATTGCCCACGAATTATTGCCTCACAGATGCTGCTTTGGGGCAACGTGCATTGTCATGTTGATACAAACATCGTCTCCGAAAGATTCCTCTACTGTGGTATATAATGCTGTAAGAGGTGTTCATATACTTCCGCTTTCAGCGCTAAGCCCAATCGCAGGACCACGTCCAAACCGCGAAAAACAGCTCCATACCAAAAAAAAAACCCTCATTCGTACTTCACTGTTGGCTCTACACATCAAAGCACGCACCGCACTCAAGGCAATCTTGAAACCCTAAGCCTGCCATCGGATTGGCACAGGGTACAGTGTGATCCATCAACTGTTTGAAGGTGTCGAGTGGCGTGCCTCATTAAATCACCCCAAGCGTCGATTAGTATTGGCTACAGAGATGGCAGGCTCATTCTTTTTAAATCCCTACTCGCAGCCATTGTGCTAGATGGACTGTGGTAGGCTGTGGAGCTCACGAGCAATCCCTTTCACTGATACAATGCAGTTTTTCACATCCACAATCCGCATTACTTTATCCGCATTACTTTATCCACATTACTTTAGCACCATTAGGTCTAGCTAGTCTTAGTTTAGCTGCCTCTTTTACTTCGCGTTTCCATTTCACAAACACATTTCCAACTGTCGACTTGGGCTGATTTAGAAGGATTTAAATGTCCCTGCTGGACTTGTTATTCAGGTGGTATCCGATAAATAGTTCACGTTAGAACTCACTGACCTCTCCTGACTCCCTACTCTTCTCTTCTGACCAGACATTATTCCCAGCCTCCTTTTATACTCCCAGGTCCGCCTCTCGTGACATCTAGTGCTAGATTTCGCATTACATAGGCGTGTCCGGATACTTTCAACCACGTAGTGTATATCTGCAGCACAAAACTGACACAGGATCGCACGTGAAACGAGGGTTGGACTTCAGCTCTCGTAAACTGGGTTAGCGATATCCGGCCGAGGAATCAGCGTCCACCCAACGTTTATACGTTTCGATTTACGGTCGGTTTCAAGATTCCCCGACTCCCTGAAATAACTAAATGTTTACTGAGGCCGCGGCGATGGGAAATGTCTGGCGTCAGCGTTATCCGACTTTTAGGTTTTTTACATCCCGCAGTCGGAGCGCGGGGATAATTTTAGCGCAGATCGCGGATCGCGTGCGCGGTCGAGTCCACCGGGCAGCGGCAGGTGTAGGGAACCGCGGCCGCGGTGGAGCAGCGACCAGCCAAGCCGCTACCCGCTACAGGCGGGGGTCGCACGAAAGGATGGCTCCAATGTACATCAACGTTCATAGAAGTTGCAACAACAACAACAGATCGGTTTAGTCTTACTCCTTCAATCTTGCTGGAAGAAAATGTGGACATCAGAGACAAATTTCAGGTTCACATAGAGCCATACCTGATCAAGACTCATGATTATGAAATAATGTATTTTGCGATTTCAGAGTATGTCAGCACATGTACCTGATGTTAACGCAATATGTCCTGATGGAGATTAATAAACATCGACTACAGCTGTGTGTTGTGTACATCATCTTATAAATACGAAAGTAAATTTTCGATTGATCAAATTCTTATATCTCCGAAAGCTGAGAGACTGCTTTGAAATTTTGACACGGCGTTGCATTTGAATACGCGCAAGTTTTTGTATACATAGTGGAACGTCATCTGTTGAACGTATACTACTGGCCATTAAAATTGCTACACAAAGAAGAAATGCAGATGATAAACGGTATTCATTGGACAAATATATTACACTAGAACCAGCATGTGATTTCATTTTCACGCAATTTGGGTGCGTAGCTCCTGAGAAATCACCTCTGGGCGTAATAACGGCCTTGATACGCCTGGGCATTGAGTCATACAGAGCTTGGATGGCGTGTACAGGTACAGCTGCCCATGCAGCTTCGATACGATACCATAGTTCATCAGGAGTAGTGACTGGCGTATTGAGCCAGTTGCTCGGCCACCATTGACCGGACATTTTCAATTGGTGAGAGATCTGGAGAATGTGCTGGCCAGGGCAGCAGTCGAACATTTTCTGTATCCAGAAAGGCCCGTGCAGGTCCTGCAACATGCGGTCGTGCATTACCCTGCTGCCGGCCGGAGTGACCGAGCGGTTCTAAGCGCTTCAGTCTGGAACCGTGCGACCACTACGGTCGCACGTTCGAATCCTGCCTCGGGCATGGATGTGTGTGATGTCCAAAGGTTAGTGAGGTTTAAGTAGATCTAAGTTCTAGGGGAGTGATGACCTCAGCAGTTAAGTCCCATAGTGCTCAGAGCCATTTGAACCCTTATCTTGCTGAGATGTAGGGTTTCGCAGGGATCGAATGAAGGGTAGTGACACGGGTCGTAACACATCTGAAATATAACGTCCACTGTTCAAAGTGCCGTCAATGCGAACAAGAGGTGACCCAGACGTGTAACCAATGGCACCCCATACCATCACGCCGGGTGATACACCAGTATGACGATGACGAATACACTCTTCCAATGTGCGTTCACCGCGATGTCGCCAAACACGGATGCTACCATCGTGATGCTGTAAACAGAACCTGGATCCATCCGAAAAAAATGACGTTTTGCCATTCATGCACCCAAGTTCGTCGTTGAGTACACCATCGCCGGCGCTCCTGTCTGTGATGCAGCGTCAAGGGTAACCGCAGCCATGGTCTCCGAGCCGATAGTCCATGCTGCTCAAACGTCGTCGAACTGTTCGTGCAGATGGTTGTTGTCTTGCAAACGTCCCCATCTGTTGACTCATGGATCGAAAATTGGCTGCACGATACGGTACAGCCATGCGGATAAGGTGCCTGTCATCTCGACTGCTAGTGATACGAGGCCGTTGGAATCCAGCACGGCGTTCCGTATTACCCTCCTGAGCCCACCGATTTCATATTCTGCTAACAGTCATTGGATCTCGACCAATGCGAGCAGCAATGTGGCGATACGATAAACAGCAGTCGCGATAGGTTACAATCCGACCTTTATCAAAGCCGGAAACGTGATGGTACGCATTTCTCCTCCTTACACGTGGCATCACAACAACGTTTCTCCAGGCAACGCCGGTCAACTGCTGTTTGTGTATGAGAAATCGGTTGGAAAGTTTCCTCATGTCAGCACGTTTTAGGTGTCGCCACCGGCGCCAACCTTGTGTGAATGCTCTGAAAAGCTAATCATTTGCATATCACAGCATCTTCTTCCTGTCGGTTAAATTTTACGTCTGTAGCACGTCATCTTCGTGGTGTATATAAGCTGATGGAAAAAAAATCGCAACACCAAAAAATAATTAATGCAGAGTAATGAAATTTCAGGAATACATTTGTGCATTTAACATATTTCAGTGGTTAACATTGCAAAATGACAGGTTTATGTAAGCACGAGCCAAGCCTTTGCAAATGTGAAATTCTGATACATTATTAAACGATGTAAAACGCAATGGTGTTGAATTCAAGCACGCGGACGTGCATGCATTGTACAGGTGCCGGATGTAATTTTGTGCCATGGAGTTCCATGACTTGCACTTCTTTGGTCAGTACAGGGACGGTTAATGCTTTTTATGGATGACACTGCTGAAGTTGTCATCCAATGATGTCCCGTATATGCTCGACTGGAGCCAGGTCTTTTGATCGAACAGGCCAGTGGAACAATTCAACACTGTAAAGGATGTTTGTTTAAAATAGCGGTATGTGGGCGAGAGTTATCCTGTTGAAAAACACTCTCGGGAATGTTGCTCATAAATGGCAGCACAACAGGTCGAATCACCAGATTGACGTACAAATTTACTGTCAGGGTGCGTGGGACTACCACAGGAGTGCTCCTGATGTCATACGAAATCGCACCCCAGTCCATATCTCCAGGTGCAGATCCAGTGTGTCTAGCGCGCACACAGGTTGGTTGCAGGCTCTTAACTGGCCTCCTACTAAGCAGCAAACGACCATCACTGCCACCGAGGCAGAACCAGCTTTCATCAGAAAACACAACTGACCTAAGCCATGTCCTCCAGTGAGCTCTGGGTTGACACCACTGATGTCGCAATTGGCGGTGGTTTGGTGTCAAGAAATGCGCGCTACAGGATGTCTGACTCGGCGCTGTCCTTGAACTAACCGATGTGTAGCAGTTTGTTGTGTCGCTGTTGTGGCAGCTGCTGCTCAAGTTTCTGCTGCAGATGCAGTACGATGTCCGAGAGCCTCACGCCGAACACGACGGTCTTCCCTCTCGGTAGTGCCACGTGGCCTGCCGGAACCCGGTGTTCCTGCGACCGTACATTCCCGTGATCACCGCTGCCGGCTATCATGTACAATGGCTACATTCCAGTCTAGTCTTTCTGCAGTATTGTAAAAGGGACATCCATCATTTCGTGGCCTATTAAAAAAAAAAAAAAAAAAAAAAAAAAAAAAAAAAAAAAAAAAAAAAAAAAAAAAAAAAAAAAAAAAGGTCAAATGGCTCTGAGCACTATGGGACTTAACATCGGTGGTCATCAGTCCCATAGAACTTAGAACTACTTAAACCTAACTAACCTAAGGACATCACACACATCCATGCCCGAGGCAGGATTCGAACCTGCGACCGTAGCAGTCGTGCGGTTCCGGACTGAGCGCCTAGAACCGCGAGACCACCGCGGCCGGCTACTCAAACTCAGTGAGGCGTTGACAAATGCGTCTTTGTAGCATCTCGTCCAAGTCCAATCTCAAAGGTAACTGAAGTTCACAACAGTTACAAAGCGTATTTAAAGCAAACCTGATTTGCATCTTCATAGTGGCACTATGTGGCCTGTAATTCAAAAGTGTCATGATGATTTCTCCATTGCAAAGGATTCCGGAATAGTCCCCCATTCGGATCTCCGGGAGGGGTTAACAAGGGGGAGGTGTCCGTGACAAAAAGAATGAATAACCAACGACGGGATACCTTCTACGATTCGGGGCGTGGAATGTCAGACGTTTGAACGTGGTAGGGAAACTAGATAATTTGAAAAGTGAAATGCAAAGGTTCAATCTAGATACAATAGGGATCAGTCAAGTCAAATGGGAAGAAGACAATTATGTGTAATACAGCAGCAGAAAATGGTATAATGGGAGTAGTATTCGTTATTAATAGGAAGATAGGGCGGAGAGTGTGTTACTGTGAACAGTTCAGTGATTCTGATCAGAATCGACAGCAAACCAACACCGACAATGATAGTTCGGGTATACATGCCGACGTCGCAAGCTGAAGATGAAGAAATTTTGATAATTTGTGGTAATATCTTATGGCACCAAACTGCTGAGGTCATCGGCCCCTAAGCTTACGCACTAATTAATCTAACTTAAACTAACTTACGCTAAGGACAACACACACACCCATGCCCGAGGGAGGACTCGAACCTCCGACGGGGGGAGCCGCACGAACCGTGACAAGACGTCCAAGACCGCACGTCTACCCCGCGCGGCTCAAGATGAAGAGATAAAGTGTATCAGGGTACCGAAAGGGTAACGCACTACGCAAAGCGAGTCGAAAATAGCGATGGGGGCCTGGAATGCATTGTAGGGGAAGGAGTGGAAGAAAAATGTTCAAATGTGTATGAATTTCCAAGGGATCAAACTGCTGAGGTCATCGGTCCCGAGACTTACACACTACTTAAACTAACTTATGCTAAGAACAACACACACACACACACACGCCCGGGGAGGACGCGCAATCCAGGATATGGCGTCTCAAACCGCGTGGCCGCCCTGCGCGGCAAGGAGTAGAAGAAATGGTGACAGGAGTATATAGGCTTGAGACAAGGAATTTGACAGGCGAAAGACTAATTCAGTTCTGTAATAAATTTCAGCTAGTAATAGTGAATACTCTGTGCAAGAATCACAGGAGCAGAAGGTAAATTTGAAAAAGACCTGGTGATATGGCAAGATTTCAGTTAGATTACACCATGGTCAGACAGAGATTCCGAAATCAGATACTCGATTGTATGGCATCCCTAGGGACAGAGATAGATCACAATTTAATAGTGGTGAAAAGTAGGCTGAGGTACAAGACAAAAAAATGGCTCTGAGCACTATGCGACTCAACTTCTGCGGTCATCAGTCGCCTAGAACTTAGAACTAATTAAACCTAACTAACCTAAGGACATCACACACATCCATGCCCGAGGCAGGATTCGAACCTGCGACCGTAGCGGTCACACGGTTCCAGACTGAAGCGCCTTTAACCGCACGTCCACACCGGCCGGCTGAGGTACAAGACAGTGGTTAGGAAGAATCAATACACAAAAAAATGGGATAGCGAAGTACTAAGAAAAGACGAGATACCTTTGAAGTTCTCTAAGGGTATAGATACAGAAACAAGGAATAGCTGAGTAGACAATACAGTTGAAGAGCAAAGGACATCTCTAAAAAGTGCAGTCACAGAAATTGGAAAGAAAAACATAGGTACAAAAAGGATAACTGCGGAGAAACCATGGGTAACAGAAGAAATACTTCAATTGACCGACGAAAAAAGGAAGTACAAAAATGTTCAGGGAAATTCAGAAATACAAAAGCATAAGTCACTGAGTAATGAACTAAATAGGAAGTGCAGGGAAGCTAAATAAAGGCATGAAAAGTGTGAAGAAATCGAAAAAGAAAAGATTGTTGGAAGGACTGACTCAGCATATAGGAAAGTCAAAATAACCTAAGGTGAAATTAAAAGTAAGAGTGATAACATTAAGAGTGGAACGGGAATTCCACTGTTAAGTACAGAAGAGAGAGCGGATTGGTGGAAAAAGTACATTGAAGGCCTCCATGAGGGGAAGATTTGTCTGATGTGATAGAAGAAGAAACAGGAGTCGATTTAGAAGAGATAGGGGATCCAGTATTAGAATCAAAATTTAAAAGAGCTTTGGAGGACTTAAAATCGAATAAGACGAAGGGATAATAACATTCCATCAGAATTTCTAAAATCATTGGGGTAAGTGGCAACAAAATGACTATTCATGTTGGTGTGTAGAATGTATGAGTCTGGCGACTACCTACTGACTTTCGGAAAAATATCATCCACATGATTCCGAAGACTGCAAGAGCTGAATAGTGCGAGAATTATCACACAATCAACTAAACAGCACAAAGCACCCAAATTGCTGACAAGAATAATGTACCGAAGAAAGGAAAAGAAAATTGAGAATGTGTTAGATGACGATCAGTTTGGCTTCAGGAAAGCTAAAGGTAACAGAGAAGCAATTCTGACGTTGCGGTTAAAAATGGAAGCAAGACTAACGAAAAAGCAAGACACATTCATAGGATTTGTCGAAATGGAGAAAGCGTTCGACAAGGTAAACTGGTGCAAGATGTTCGAAATTCTGAGAAAAATAGGGTTAAGCTATAGGGAGAGATGGATAATACACAATATGTACAACAGCCAAGAGGAAATAAAAATAGTGGCCGACCACGAACGAAGTGCTCGAAGTAAAAAGGTTGTAAGACAGGAAAGTAGTCTTTCGCCTCTACTGTTCAAATTGTACTTCGAAGAAGCAATGATGGAATTCAAGGTGAAAGAATATCAGTGATATGATTCGCTGATGGCATTGCTGACCTCAGTGAAAGTGAAGACTTACAGGATCTGCTGAATGGAATGAACTGTCTAATGAGAACAGAAAATGGATTGAAAGTAAATGGAAGAAAGACGAAAGTAATGAGAATGGAATGAACGGTCTAATGAGTATAGAAAATGGATTGAAAGTAAATCGAAGAAAGACGAAAGTAAGAAGAAGTAGTAGAAATGAGATCAGCGAGAAATTTAACATCAGGGTTGACGGTCACGAAGTATAAATTAAGGAATTCTACTACCTCTGCAGTAAAATAATCAATGACAGACAGACCAAGGAGAACATCAAAAGACTGGCACTGGCAAAAAGGCATTTCTAGCTAATAGAAGTCTACTAGTCTCAAATACAGGCCTTAGTTTGAGGAAGAAATTTCTGAGAATATACGTTTGGAGCACAGAGTTGTATGGTAGTGAAACATGGGCTGTGGAAAAATCGTAACAGAAGACAGTCGAAGCATTTGACATTGGTGCTACAGACGAATGTTGAAAATTAGGTGAACTGCTAAGGTGAGGGATGAAGGGGTTCTGCGCATAATCGGAAAGGAAAGAAGTATGTGGAAAACACTGAAAAAGAGAAGGGACATCTGTTAAGACATCAGGGAATGACTTCCATGGTACCAGAGGGAGCTGTAGAGGGCAAAAACTGTAGATGAAGACAAATATTGGAATATATCTAACAAATAATTGAGGACGTAGGTTGCAAGTGCTACTCTGAGATGAAGAGGTTGGCACAGGAGAGGAATTCGTGGCAGGTGGCATCGACTCATAAAACAAGCCACTACCAGTGCCACTCTTGTGAGACTGGAGCGAAATTCGGGTTGGTTAGACGGTCTATTTGGGGGAGTGGACCAAACAGTGAGGTCATCGGTCCCATCTCATGAGGTAAGGATGAGGAAGAAATTTGGCCGTGTCCTTTCAAAGGAACCATCCCGGCATTTGCCTCATGCGATTTAGAGAAATCACTGAAAACCTAAGTTAGGATGTCTGGACGCGGGTTCGAACCGTCGTCGTCCCGAATGCGAGTCCAGTGCCCTAATCACTGCACCACCTGGCTCGGTCGAAATTTGGATAGACATCATCTCTCAGATGTAGAAACACGCCTGCCAGTTATCGTTTATGTCTCACAACAAGGCCAACATCGATGTCGTGACGCAACAGCACATACCGGTAAAATGTGCCTGCGGCTCTTGTCGCTATAAGCCGAAGGTAATGGATCAGTGTGACTTGAGCAGATGTGCAGGATACCTCGCAGACGTATGCGCGAACCGTACCATCAGATCAGTGAGTTCGAAAGAGGACGCATTATTGCCATCAGAGAATTTTATGCATCAATCCGGAAAACTGCTTCTCGTGAGGACGAAGTGTTTCGGCAGTGCAACGGGTGTGTGCAGAATGGTTCACGGAGGGTCATTGAACACGACGAAATGGATCAGATGGCACCAGCAAGACCATCCCCGAGAAGATAGACACGTCATCCGAATGTCATGGCAGGACAGATCTGCGTCCTCCTCGGCTCTGGCGCAACAGTGGATCAGTGTAACACATCATACAGTATCATACGTGACATTCCGTCGCACAGGTTACTTGCGCGTCATCCACTTCTCTGCTTACATTCGACGGATGTGCGGGAACATGCTAAGATGGCAATGGTGTATGGAACAACTTCACTGGGGACAGGAGTGGCATCAGATAGTGTTTAAGGACAGATCCAGGTTCCGTTTGTTTGAAAATGATGGTGGCGGTTTGGTTCGTCGCAGACAGGGGGAGAGGCATCACAGTGACTCCACTCGCACAAGACGTACACCGCCAACACGAGGCCTTCTGGCGTGGGGTGCTACTGGGTACAGCCACAAAACACAGTTGCTGCGTGCCCAGGGCACAGTGACCAATGTAACCAACGTGAATGAAATCCTGCGACCCGCAGCCATACCATTTCTACACAACACCACAGACGCCATTTTTAGGAAGACAATGCACGATCACATGTTGCTGCTCGAACACGTGCCTTGTTGGTGTTACAGGATGTCAGCCTCTTACCGTGGCCCGCCAGATCACCAGACTTGTCGCTAATCGAAAATGTATGGGATATGGTGAAACGATGGGTGCGGTGCTGTGACCCAGTGCTACCCACCAAAGATGAACTTTGGAATCAGGTGATTGCAGCATGGGGGTCTATACAACAGGTCATTCGCGCCTTAGAAGCGTCTATGCCATGGAAGAAGTTATCAGGGCCCATAGCGTTCCCTCTGCTTAGTAGACAACAGGACAGATGCTGAACCGAGGTACCTGAAATTACAATCGTTTCTGCAGAACGTACTAATGTATCTCTCCTGTAAATGACTCTAAGATTTCAAAGTGTTCTGTTTTTTTTCTGTACATGAGTGTGTAGAAATTATGTTAGCAAAAATCTCGAAAAGTTCTTGACCGATTAACTTCAAACTTAATGGCCCGAAATTTTGTATTTCTAAGCATTCACAGATTAAAACCATGAGTAATAGTGTCATTGAAACCGCTATTCTCACAGAACCAGCAGCTGGAAAGGTCTCTCTCATACCCTGTAACCAAAGAGTCTAACAGATTTACCCGTTCATTCTAAGTGGCTTCAATTCCCAATCAAGGTTTCGTTTGCAATAACAATAAATAAGGGTCAAGGTCAGAGTGAGGGGAGAAGAGGAGATGGATAGAGAGGAAGGGGGAGGAAATGGATGAAGAGAGGAGGAAGGAAGAGATGGGCAGAGAGAGGGAGATGGGAAGGAGTGAGAGAGGGAGTTGGAAATGAGGGACAGAAAGAGGGGAAGAAGGAGATGGACAAAGAGAAGGGGGAGGAGGCGATGTACAGAGAGAGAGTGTGGAGAGAGAGAGAGAGAGAGAGAGAGATCAGAACGTACATCCAATTCCCATACATATTTAGCAATTTCGAATCATTGCCAAGTTAGTTACTAATACATAGAAAAAATAGTACCTTATATTCCGCATCAAACAGATTATTTTGAAAAACAACAGATTGTCCGTGGACAATGTCACCTCTTCCAGGATGTGCTGCTAGGCAGTCTGATCGCTGGCTGTTCGTAACCGGTAATGAATTTTAAAATGTTGTTGTGATTTATTATTATACTGCTATTCTATAATCCATTCAGCTATTTTACTGATGGTATTTAGTTCTCATTATCTATTTGGAAATTATACAACTTTACCTTCAGGCCTGCTTGTAACAGGGCAACTCAGTTCAAACACTGAAGGTGGCTTACAGAAAGTAGTCTAACAGGTAACCACATTCAAAATTGGTACTACTACTTGTTGTTGTCGTCATCTTCATTCGGAATACAGCTTTGATGCAACTAGCCACGCTAGTCCATCCTGTGGAAGACTCATCTTCTCTGATTCACTACCGCAGTCTACATCTATTTGAAACTGCTTATTGTGTTTTCAAGCCCAAACTCCTGCGCATTACGAAACTGAAAATTCTTTGATGCCTCAGAGTATCTCCTATCAACCGATCCCCTTATTTGTCAAACTGAGCCATAAATTACGGTTTTTCCTAATACGATTGGGTAGCTCTTCATTTGTTATTCGACCTCCCCATCTAATCTTCAGCATTTTCAATATCCCCACATTTCAAAAGCTTCTATTTTCCTTTTATCTGAATTCCCTAGACAACATTCAGCACACATACCTTTAGAAAAGACTTCCCTGCATTACCTTACTGATAATTCCTTGATGTATCTGAATATCTCCTATCAACCGATCCCTTCTTTTCTCAGGTAAAGTCATAAATTTCTGTGAAGCAATGTATGATGAGACAAAAGAAACTATTTAGACTGTTAAGGGAGATGAAAATGTAATTATGATGGGGATCTGAAATTTTGTAGTAGAAACAAGAAGAGAAGGAAAAATAGTAAGTGAAAATGGACTTAGGGGAAAGGAATGAAAGAGGAAGTGGCCTAATAGAAATTTTCACAGAGCATTAATCAATCATCACTAACATTTGATTTAATAATCATGAAAGAAGGTTGTATACGTGGAAGAGCGCTGGACACATCGGAAAGTTTCACATTGATTATGTAATGGTAAGAGAGAGATTTTGGAACCAGAGTTTAAATTTATATTAAATCACGATAAATTTCTTTTTCAGAAATGCTTTTCTTACTATTACTAGTCGGTATTTAATATTTGTCTACTTCGGCCGTCGTATGTTATTTGACTCCCTAAGTAGCAAAATTCAACTAAAGCGTCTCATTTCCTAACTTCATTCCTTCAGCATCGCCTGATTTAATTAGATTACATTCCATTACCCATGTTACACTTTTATTGATATTCATCTTGTAATCTATTTTTAAGACATTATCCATTCCGTTTAGCTGCTCTTCGAGGCCCTTAGCCATCTCCGACATTTTTAAAACGTCATCGGCAAACGGGAAAATTCTTATATCTTCTCCCTGAACTTTAATTCCCTTTGCAGAATTTTCCTTGGCTTCCTTCACAGCTTTCACTCATGTATAGATTCAATAAAGTCGGTCACTGGCTGCAACCACTCACCCTCTTCTTACCTTCACCGAACGAGGTGGCGCTTGACTCATATTCAAGGGGACGCCGGTTCAAATCAACATCCTGACATTTAGATTTAGGTTTTCCGTGATTTCCCTAAGGTTAAGGCAAATACCGGAATAGTTCCCTTGAAAATGGAATCGTTGATTTCCTTCTCCGTGCGTCCCTAATCATAGCTTGGACTTCGTCTCTAATGGCCTTGTTAAACTCCAATCTTCCTTCTTCCTCAAACAGTGCTTCCCTTTCATATCATTCGAGTTTTACAATTGTTATCTGGTATATTTCTGTACAAGTTGTGCATGACCTTTCGGTCCTTGTATTTTATTGCTGCTAACTACAAAGATATAAATTATTAGAAAAAGTTCTGTCGAGAGCTCCGCTGAGATCGAAGTCAGAACACAAACTTATGGCCGTAAAACCACTACACAACCTGCTGTGACCATAAAATATCTCACTTCTCGCATGTATCCAATGTGGAGTCCAAACGTACAGCAACCGAAATTTCATGCCTGGCCAACAAAAAATAAATGATTGTCAAAAAATGGTACTGGGTCCACACAATAAGTGCTGCTGTCCCCAGAAATCTATCGTCATTAGACGATCGTAAGGAATTGCAGAGAAGCTAGGATACATTTTCCATGTGGGGTAATAAGTGGAAGCCCTATTCATATACGGATAAATGTAACATAACGCCTGTAATAAAGAGAGAGAATCAGATAACATTTGATTACTGGTGAACAGCTCGAGCACGTCACACTGAATAAGTAACTAGGACTAACACAAAGAGGCGATACGAAATGGAATGACCAGGTAAGACTTGTATTATGGAAAGTAAATAAAGAATATATTTTCTGGAATGTTTGTAGAAAATATAGTTTATCTCTAAAGGAAACTGTGTACAACACGCTAAAGCGATCAATTATAAAGCATCGTTTCAGTGTTTGCAGCTCTAATGAAGCACGCGTCACAACAAACATCAGTGTCATACACGCACTGCAAAGATCGTCGCAGGTTGGTATACCTCATATGGAAATCTGATAGGAATGTTCAGTAAATTTAAACTAGAAGTCTTGGAAGATAAAAGACGTAGTTTCGCGAAACCCTCTTCGGTAAATTTAGAGAACTCGTTTTCGAAGAAGACTGTGTGACCATTATGCTGTCACCATCACATACGGAGTGATTCCGTGATGGTGTTACAAACTTTCGGGGATGATGAGGAAGAGAAAGTGTTTCAACTTGAGGTAAGAGACCCTGGTCCGCAACGCACGAGTCGAAAGTTATAATCGAAACCTCTGATAGTGGAATACACGTAATGGTAAAAAAAAAGTCTAGGAAATATGGGCTCTAAAACCATATCTAAAAAACTATGAGCATTTGTTCATCTTCGCTATTGTCAATCCCATCCCTCCTATTGAAGAAGTGTTCATAGCTCTTAAGGTATGCATTTTAGCGCCAATGTTTACTGAACATATTTTTCTTCCTTTGGTCCATACTACCTCCTCCAAAAATACGGAAACCGATGAGCTTGCAGTAGAAAAGATGTGTTTCACAGTATTGAAAATGAATAAGTGCTCATAGCTCTTGAGATGCGGATTTTAGAGCATCTGTTTACTATACATTTTTATTCTTGTTTTGGTGTATACTAACATCTCTCAATGGTGCCTATGCTACAGTGTTAGCAACAACAGTAGCAGTTAATGTATTCCACTGTCAAATGAATCAGAACGATTTTCTCTTATAACTTTCGACTCGTTCCTTTCCCGGCCTGGGCCCCGTTACCTCAAATTGATACACTTGCCCTTCTCCATCATCCCTGAAAATTTGACTCATCATCACGTAATCATACTTTATCTCGCGTAGGGAACATGAGAACAAGATAAAACGCGAATGCAACATGACAAAAAATCAATGATACTGGTATGATGTACCCTATGCCACGCACCATATAGTGGACTATACTCCGGAAAGATTTACACCAAGAACGCCTTGACCGAATGCTACCGAACTAATATATCAGAACGTCCACGTCTATGGGCTGTGCAGATTGACATTTCTTCCTTATGGAGCTTATTTTTATTCCAGCAAAAGGTCATAGCTACAGAGGACGAATGATGTGCTTTCGTCATAGCCGTGGAGTTGGTCTAATGTTACTCAAACTTTTCAGGTCGATACCACAACACAGCCCGCCCAGAGAATGTACACGTTCAGCTTATCATCATTTTTCGAACTCTTAGAAAGTTCTAATCACACGGGGCATCATACTGTCAGATGACACCGACAGTTGGCTGTAGTGCTAACACTGCAGAGTGAGTGCTGGCGATGTGGCGAGATGGATTCAGAACAACAGCTCGGCACTAAGAATAGGTACGAATTCTTCCACGTAAGCTACATCACAAGATGATCGTAGGATTGTTCAACTCGTTCTGATAAATTTACGAATGATGACAGCTGAAATCCGTGCCGACGTTACAGGCAGAGTGTCACTGCAGACAGTCAGGAACACATTACTGCAAACTGCGTCGAGATCTCGAGTTACCACGCGTCGTTTTCCACTGACGCCATACGGCGGGTGAGAGAGGCTAGCATGCTGTAGAGAAGCCAATTGAAAAATTGAGTGACATTTGTGGTGTTCAGCGGTGAGGCTCGCTTCTGTTTGTGGCGGTCAGATTGACGTCACTGTGTCACTAGACGACCTGGTCAAAGGCCACAGAAATTAGCAATGATTGTTGAAATCCGGTCCTGTCCAACTCCTGGGATCGCGACGTCAGGACCTGTTGGATGTGACAATAGTACCGATTTAGCAGTTGCTGAAGCGAAGTTTCCAAACTGCGTACTCCAGCAGGATCATTAGGTTTCACACTACAAACGCCTGCCCTGTCCTCTAATTTTTGTCGCATAGAGGATGTATGGGATGTGATGGGAAGATTTATACTTTCGCGCCTGATATACAGTGACAAGCCAAAACATTTTGACCACTGCCCACCGCGGTGTTGGGTACAGCCCGGTGGCGTTACGGGCACGTGACGCAGTAACAAAAGTATGTAAGCGGAGGAGACATTGGCGGGAGATCACCGTGGCGAAGATATGGACTGCAAATGGGGAAATCCACTGACACAAGCGACTTTGACAAAGAACAGACTATTATTACGTAGAGCCCGTGAACGAGTATCTCGAAAACGGCGAAGCTGGTCGAATGCTCACATGCTACTGTCGTGAGCATCTACGGAAAGAGGTAGAAGGACAGTGAAACTATCACTAGTTGCTGAACTGCTGAACGTCCACGACTCTTCACACAATGTGGAGTACAGAGGCTTGTGCACTCGGTAAAGCAGGGTACATGGTGATCTGTGGTATCACTGCCGAAAGAACACAATGCTGGTGCACGCACAAGTGCTTCGGAGCACCGTTTATCGTACAATGTTGAACATGAAGTTCCAAAGCAGACCAACCCTAGATGTTCACATGTCAATCCAACGTTATCGTCTGTTGCGACTCCAGTCGTCACGGGTCCATCGGGATTCAACCGTCGATCAATGGAAACGTGTCGGCTCTTCGGAAGAATCACATTTTTGCTACACTTGGTCGATGGTCGTCACGACAAACACCGCCATGGAGGTGAACGGCGGCTCGATACGTGTAGCGCGCCACGGTCACAGGCTAGTAGGAGCAATATTATGCTATGGGAGACATTCTCCTGCTGTTGCATGGGACCTGTGGTAGTACTCGAATACACGCTGAGAGCTGCGAACCACCTGCATCCCTTCATGCTTGATGTCTTCCCCGATGGCGACGCCATCTTTCATTTGTATAAACGTCCGTGACTCGGAGCCAGAACCGTGCTACAGTGGCTTGAGGAGTATTATAGTGAATTCACGTTGATGTCTCGCCGACGAAATTCGCCTGATGCAAATCCTATGGAACCCATCTGGGTCGGTAATGGGCGCCATCACTGCGTACAGAAATAAAAAAAAAATGTGTGCCCGACCGAGACTCGAACTCGGGACCTTTGCCTTTCGCGGGCAAGTGCTCTACCATCTCTTTTTTTTTTTTTTTTTTTTTTTTTTTTTTTTTTTTTTTTTTCTCTCATTTTGTTCGCTTTTGTTCGTTGCATCTGCTCGGGGCGGACGTCGTAAGACGTCAATTGAAGTTCGTTGTTGATCGATTAACTCAGTTTTTTATTACAGAGGGCAGCTAACCCTCTGGCCGAACACGCTGAGCTACCGTGCCGGCAAAAATTTCATAGTTTAGTGACGCTACTCACCACGCTAAACAAACATTGTAAAATTTTCACTTGTGGGAGGACTTGAACCAAGGACCTCTGACCTCTTCATCTGCAGCTGCTCACGCTACCACGAGACCACGACGCTCCTGATACCATCTGAGCTACCGAAGCACGACTCACGCCCGGTACTCACAGCTTTACTTCTGCCAGTATCTCGTCTCCTACCTTCCAAACTTTACAGAAGCTCTCCTGCGAAACTTGCAGAACTAGCACTCCTGAAAGAAAGGATACCGGGCGTGAGTCGAACTTCGGTAGCTCAGATGGTAGAGCACTTGCCCGCGAAAGGCAAAGGTTCTGAGTTCGAGTCTCGGTCGGGCACACAGTTTTAATCTGCCAGGAAGTTTCATATCAGCGCACACTCCGCTGCAGAGTGAATATCTCATTCTGGAAACATCCCCCAGGCTGTGGCTAAGCCATGTCTCCGCAATATCCTTTCTTTCAGGAGTGCTAGTTCTGCAAGTTTCGCAGGAGAGCTTCTGTGAAGGCAAAGGTCCCGAGTTCGAGTCCCGGTCGGGCACACAGTTTTAATCTGCCAGGAAGTTTCATATCAGCGCACTCTCCGCTGCAGATTGAATATCTCATTCTGGAAAAAAATATGGTTCAAATGGCTCTGAGCACTATGGGACTTTACATCTGAGGTCATCAGTCCCCCAGAACTTAGAACTACTTAAACCTAACTAACCTAAGGACATCACACACATCCATGCCCGAGGTACAGAAATCAGTGGCCCGTTATTTACACGAATTACATGACCCGTGGGTAGACATCTAACGCTAGATCTCTCTACAAAACTACCAACAAACTGTCGGATTCCTGATACGCAGAATCATTTATATATTTCGTCATAAAGACGGACAAAAAAACTATTAAGCTGATGGTCGTGATGTTTTAGCTCATCAGCGTATTTTTATACCTGCCTCCGGCCGATAATCTTTGTGAACTGGCGCAGCATGTGTTACAGGCAGGGCAATAAATTACTCAAGATAGGATTCAGAGTCTGTTTGCTTCCACGCCACAACGAGTACAGAACTGTACTCTTGCTCTTCGGGGTCACTTCTAATTCTGATAAAGATAGCAATCCGAATGTAATCTAGGTTTAATCACTTAATACTCTTTACGTGATTAATGTATTCACGAAGTTTGATGTACAGTGTGATTCCGTGATGACATTACAATCTTTTAGATATGATGGAGAAGGGTAAAGGTAACAATCTGAGGCCAAGGACCCTGGCGCATAAAAGACCGAGTTGAGAGTTACAAGCGATAATCGTTCTTATACCTCTGGCAGTGGACTTCATCTGTAAGCTCTTCGCTTTGCATATTTTGGGGGAGGAAGTACGGACCAAAGCAAGAAAATATCTTTAGTAAACATGGGCTCTCAATGTTATGGCCAGAAGAAACTACTTTCATCTGGCCTTAACTGTGGATTCTTTATTGCTCGGTAAGTTGGCACATACGAACTGTAACTCATGATATATTAGTTAACTTCATTACTTTAATGAATAAAAGGTTTACTTTGACTCACTTATTTGCCAGTGGAGTATTGGATCATTTACAGCTTTCATTGGGTACCAAATCGTCGCTTGATGCGCTAGTTAAAAAACTGTTCTCTTGAGGTACAATGTTCAACATTTACTAAAGTACAAATCCATCAGAAACTTTGACAACACTTTGGTCCTACATTATGATGTGACTCATTCAGACGAGGTCACCAACTGGGCTGGGGTCTTGCGTGCTCGACACTACAGAGGGGTCCAGAAAAATTTAGACACTCTTTGGTAGTCAATATTAATGAAACAAAATGACATACCGTTACAATTCTTGCACGGAGAGAAGGTCATTTTATGTGTTCAAAGCGACTCCCATTAAGAGCCAAAGAACGTCAATGCCGCTGAACTGTTGACCGAACTACAGCTGTCAGTACTGGTGATGTGATATTCGCACAGAACGCCTCAATGATTTCTCGTAGCTCTTTCAGTGTAGCTGGCTTCTGTTGATAAACATTTTTCAACGTCCCCAATAGGTAGATGTCAATAGGTGTACGGTCTGAAGACCGTGGTGGCTACTCAACACTCCTCTTCGGCCTGTCCGTCCAGGTAGATTTTCATGCAAGTAGGCTGACATCTCTGTGGTAGCGAGGCGAAGCTCCATTTCGTTGCAGGTAAAATCTTTCATTTCCAAACACCTCTCGGATAGCAGGTAATATCGATGTTTGAGGGATATGAAGACACACGTCACTAGTGATCGTACCTTGAAAAAGGAATGGGTTAATCAGACCGCGCTATGACAGACCACACCACACACTAACACCCGGTAAATTAAGATGTTTGTCCAATGAATGTGAGGATTTTCAGGAGCCCAGTACACGCAGTTTTGGCGCTTTACAGTGCCGTTCAGTCTGAGTTGAGCCTCGCCAGACCAGATAACCATCCATGCAAATCGTTCATCTTCGCGAAGCACGTCTTCAAACCACTCGCAATACTCCATCCTTCGATCAGGGTCGTCCTCGTTCGGAGCGTGCAGCGATCTTGGAATGTACACTTTCTAACAATACCACCATTTGCATAGTAGGTTAGAAATCAGATTAATAATGTTGCTCACACATCATATGTTCGCTTTATCAGGCAACAACAAAGTTATTGACTGTGGATGGTACCGTCAGAATGGAAATAATGAAGTCACTGTAAAAAAGTCAATTTTGGCACTTATCTTGAATTGATTCCCACGTAGATTTCGTCGAAGTTGTTATGGCTCATCTTGTTGATTCTAGGGTGATTCCATTTTGACTGCGAGAAGGTCCAGATCTGTATTTTAGCAATATTTTTGATGTTTTTGGTCGGCGAGACCTTTCCTTATGCACATCCTAAACAGTATCATCGGCTTTAAATTCATCCCGAATACGATAAATTGCTGTACGTTTTGGTGGCTGCGTTCCATACACTGTACACCATTGCTGTTGTATCTCCATCATGCTTTCGTACTTCTCATACCACTTCAATATGGTCTTGCGTTGCTCAAACTACGGTCTTACTTAATTCATTGCTGCATTGTCATCCGCTGGAAAACGCGTGACATGATCTATTGAGAAAACAATGCACTACGCTAAAGCCCAAAATTGCAATGATATTTCATTTTTTTCTGAGAAAATTAACTATCAAAGAGTGTCGATATTTTTCTGGACCCCCACCTGTATAATGGCCTCGGCTTGAGGCCGCTACTATACACACAAACTTCCAGATGTCAGACACTCAGATCGGTACCATACGTTGTGTGTCGATAGACCAAAACATCGATTTAATTGGTGCTGTGTGCTGACGTCGAACAGAACAGGCGTAAACGGTAATTAAAAGTAGCAGCAGAACTATGGAATATATGAAAAGCGTATCTGTGAGCTATTAGAGTGGGGATCTCTGGTAGGCGAGTATATTGAAGAACATTTTTCTGACATGTAAAAGGACGTTTCGGTGTTTGTAGTGATGTTCTTTTAATAGTCTGGTTTCGCTTCGCTTGTTGAAAGTAGCAAACCTGTAGTGTAGATTTGTACAGATAACACCGTAGCTATCTACAAAAATGTACTCTATAGGTATACTACTTTCAACTAACGACGTGAAATCAGACTGCTCTTGTAGGGACTCTAACTTTGGACTTTTGCTACGATGATCTGACGCTCTACCAACTCACCTACCAGAGACCTTCGCGTTGGTAGCTCACATATCGCCTTTTCCTATACTACGTAGTTCTGTCTTTTACCTTTAATGACCGTTTACGCAAGTTATACAGCACAAACTAAATCGGCATTTTGGTTGATGCTCTATCGACACACAACGTTTGTTACCTAGCTGAGAGTCAGACATCTAGAGGTTTGGGTGTGAGAGTTAAGTGTGGTCTTCTGGAGTACCTCCCATTGGTTTTCGCGCACTGCAGAGAGCCCCTGCTAATGTGGTATTGACTCACGTTTCAGGCTTTGATGTGGCACCGCGGTCTCTGGACGATACCACACTAAAGTGACTACTTTAAGAGCTATGAGCACTTGTTGAGTAGAAGAGATGTATTTGAGACAATAAAAGATGAACAAGTGGTCACAGCTCTTAAGGTACGCACTTTAGAACCCATGTTTGCTGGACACTTTTTCTTATTTTGGGCCATACCATCTCCTACCTAAATGTGGAAAGCAGAGCTTGCAGCGGAGGTGATCCACTGTCAGAAGTATCAGAACGTTTGTTGCTCATAACTTCCGACTCCATCCTTTCCGGACAAGACTCTCTTACCCCAAATTGATAATTTACCATTCCTCGTCATCCCTGGATGTGTGTAACATCATCACGGAATCATCTTTTATTTTGGCCTAGTACTTCACACAGTAGCACTTTCCAACAGTATAAATAACTCAGTAACTGACAAACCATAACACATGACGCTTCCACGAGTCGGATACCGTTCTCTCCGCTGTTGGCGGCGTTTTGCGAGCAACTTGCTCTCCGTCCCTACGGCGTGACTAGGCGATGACGTGACACTGGTCGAAAATACGCTTGACACTAAACACGCAGATCTTTATCCGTCCACTTCCATGTGACTTTTAATAAATAAATAGAGTCGGCAGCGTCATACTGCCAGACGCAGAGCGCCAACAGCCTGTTCATGTCTATTCTTAGCGTTAATATCCCTCTGACCGCCCATAAAAACCCTTCAGCCACATGCTAAAACATATTTAGAAACCCAATGCCGAATTCCATATTTTGTACACTTGTAAACCAAAATTTCCTACACGCGATCATGCACTTAAACAGGAATAAAATGAGATTGTCCAAAACACTCTACTGCGTTGTCTGTAGATTGCCTGAGTCTATGGCTGCGTTCTTTAAGTAACTTCAAGAATAGTTATTCTGAATGTACTAATCTGTCATTAAAATGGTTGGTTCAAATGGCTGAGCACTATGCGACTTAACTTCTGAGGTCATCAGTCGCCTAGAACTTAGAACTAATTAAACCTAACTAACCTAAGGACATCACACACATCCATGCCCGAGGCAGGATTCGAACCTGCGACCGTAGTGGTTGATCGATTCCGGACTGCAGCGCCTAGAACCACACGGCCACTCCGACCGGCTGACATTAAAAGACTCAAGAGTTTTAAGTCATTCAAATCTGTGATTAGGTTCACAGCACCTGCCTCCATAGCCGAGATAAATGACAATATACGAGCGTGACTCAAATGAAAACCTTAAATATTTTTTTAAATATTATTTATTGTGTAGAAGTGGTACAAAGATGCATCACTTTTCAGCATAATCTCCCCCACGCTCAGTGCAAGTCCTCCAGTGCTTACAAAGTGCATAAATTCCTTTAGAAAAAATTCTTTTGGTAGTCCGCGCAACCACTCATGCAACGCGCGGTGTACCTCTTCATCAGAACGGAACTTCTTTCCTCCTACTGCGTCTTTGAGTGGTCCAAACATATGGAAATCACTTGGGGCAAGGTCTGGTGAGTATGGTGGATGAGGAAGTGGTTGGTGGAAGTGAACCCCAATTTCGTCCCCAGTAACAATTTTTGAAAGGAAGCCATCACCTTCTCATTCAAAGCGCCGAAGAAGTTCACGAGCATCAACACATCGTTCTCTCATTTCAGGAGTCAGCTGCTGTGGCACCCATCTTGCAGACACTTTGTGAAACTGGAGTACATCATACACAATGTGGTGTGATGACCCATGACTAATCTGTAAACATGCTGCAATGTCATTCAGTGTCACTCGCCGGTTTTCTTCACTATGGCTTCAACTGCTGCAATGTCCAGTGGAGTCACAACTCGTTGTGCCTGACCTGGACGAGGAGCATCTTCCACTGAAGTCACACCATTTGCGAACTTCCTACTCCATTCGTAGACGTGCTGCTGTGACAAACATGCATCGTCGTACTAAACCTTCATTCGTCGATGAAAACGCTGTTCTTCCCTAGTGCAAGTCGCAAGTGGGGCGGCCATCTTTATACTGATACTGCGACGGTATGTGTGCATCTGCACTATGCTGCCACCTACAGGCCATTCTGCACGCTGTTTGTAGCACGCTTACCAACTTCCAGGATAACGGAGCGAAATTTCGATTCGTTATTAGAAATTTAAGGTTTTCATTTGACTCACCCTCGTAGCTAGAGGGGGTAGCTAGTTCCAAGTCCCAGAGGTGAAATAATTCTCGTCGTAATACGCTGTCTGACAAAAAAAAAGTGAAGCACCCAGAAGGGAAGGAGAAAACTAAGCGTCACGGTCTGAGAGGGTAAGCTACGTTATTTCAGTGATTATGAAATCGAGTTAAAAAAGAACTTGGGAGTATGAGCCTACTTGTCAGTATAACGTTGCACCCGCTCTGGCCCGGACGCAAGCACGTATTGGGTTGGGAAGGGTGTCACAGAGCCGTTGCAGTCTTCCCTGAGGCAAACTGATCTGCAACTGTAGTAACTGGTCCTTGATGTCCCTAGTACTGCCACTGCAACGGAACAAATGTTCGAACTGGTCTCCCACATCTATCGGGAACAGATCTGGGTGTATTGTTGGCCACCGGAGTCACTCAGCATCAAGCACACAGTTCACAAAGACGTATCCCATGTGCGCAGCATCGTGTTATTGAAAAATACCACCACGAATTGTGATGTGGCTGGAAACACGTGAGGACGCAGGACATCCATGACCCACCATTGTGCTGTCAGAATTCACTCAGTCACAACCTTCATTGACTTGAAATCATATCCAATGGTTCCTCACACTATGAGACCAACAGTAATACCACAACGCCTCTCGAGAACAGTGGAACAAAGGAACCTGTCCCCGTGTCGCCCTCATATTTGCCGACGATGATCGTCAGAGTATTGCAGACCCGCGATTCATCCATGAACACAGTGCGACGCCATTCATCAGCAGTCCATGCATTCCGGTCACGGCACCATTCCAGACGTAGAGGTTTGTCACACGCCGATGTCGTTCCTGAGACGGATGAAGTCCCATTTTTATCTATGATGATAATGTAGGATGAAGCAATGAATCAAAACTTTTACCAGTGCCACGATTCGAACCCTGTTCTCCTGCTTACTAGGCAGATAAGCTTGCTGTCTTTTTAATTTTTTTTAATTTCTTATCAGAAACGCTATCCCCCTTTTTTTATCACAGGCGCTACCCCTTTTTTGTGGGGAGGCGTGGACCTATCTCCGTATCTAAGTTTAATCTCCAAAAATAAAAGAATCGAAATTCAAATCGGTCTCTACTTGGTCCCACCACTTTTTCTTCTTTCGGTGTCTCTCCGGTTCGGATGTTGCCGATCATTATGAACATTCTTCTCTTGTTGGTAGCAACACGGAATAGTTCTGTTGAAGACATAATGAACCAGCATCTAGGTTGTCAAGCCAAGATATTCGTCTTCTTCCAGGACTTCTTTTGCCGTTGATTTTCGCTTGCAGTATTTTCTGAAGCAAATAATATCTATTTGTATGACGCGTGAATGTCCTAGATATTGAAACTTTTAGCACTTCACAATCTTGATTAATTTAGGTACTTTGTTCATTCTTCTCAAAACTTCTATGTTTGTCACTCACTGGGTCCAAGGTATTCTCAGGCTCCGCCTATAAAGCCACAATTCAAAGGCCTCGTGCTTCATCTCCCTGTTTTTATTTGAGGTCCATGTCTCTCTCTCTGAGTACTATGGGACTTAACATCTATGATCATCAGTCCCCTAGAACTTAGAACTACTTAAACCTAACTAACCTAAGGACATTACATAACACCCAGTCATCACGAGGCAGAGAAAATCCCTGACCCCGCCGGGAATCGAACCCGGGAAACCGGGCGTGGGAAGCGAGAACGCTACCGCACGACCACGAGCTGCGGACTCCATGTCTCTACCCCATACAGGAAGACAGAATGTGCATAGCAGTACAAAAGTCTGATTTTTGTTCTTAGAGTTAGGTTTTGGCTTTTAAAGTCAGCACTTCCTGCTTTCCCGATGCGAATCTTGGTTTCTTGCGAGTTAACCCAATGTTTATTTACTATGGTTCGTAGGAATGTATGTTGGTTTCCCTTTCTATATTTCTTTGGTTTAGGACTAAGTATTTCCTTTACTTACGACTACGAGTTTTGTGTTTGTGGTGTTTATTTCAAGTCCATAGTGACTGCTGACTCTTACAGCTCTATCCGTTAATAATTGCCACACTTGAATAGTGTCAGCAAATACAATATTATCATCAGCACATAGAATTTTGTTTAATATTATTCCATTTATCAAAATTCCTTCTTCTACTTATTCCAGAGCTTCACTAAATATGAATTCTGAGTATATATTAAACAATATGGCTGGAAACATACATCCGTCTCTTACTCCCCCGAGAATTTTGTGTGCTTCAGTGTGTTCCCCATCAATAGGTAACACCGCTGTTTGGTTCCAGTATATGTTCTTAATGTTTCACGGATCTCTTTCCTCCGTTCCAATTTTTCTCAAAATCTCCGTCAATTTGTCGTGTTTTACTCTATTGGATAAGCATACACATTTTTATTTTCATCTCTACATCTTTGGAACAACATTTGTACACTGATGAGGTTTCTCTTGTACCGACATCATTAACAGTCACAAACTGATTAGGGGCTATCTATTCCTCACATTGCTCATTAAACTTATCGTAAAATAATCTCCGTGTTGTTCTGCATTCAACTCTTTGGGCAGTGTAACGAACTCTGATTTCAGTCACTCCAATGGAATGTTTCCAGATACATAAATTTGATTTAAATTTTGGGGTAACCATTTTACGTGATTTTCATCTATCAATTTTAAGAACTTTGCTTCTACTTTATCTGGTCCCACAGCGTTTGCGTCCTCCGATTGATGGCTGTTTGAACCTCTACTTCTAGCATATCTATACCACTTATTTCATTTTACTTGAATTAAAAGTACAACTAGTGCCATTAAATAAATTTTCTATATAGTTTTTCCACGTCTATTTCTTGCCTTCTAATTCCACCATCAAGTTCCCTGCTTCATCCACTAGTTTGCCACAGATACTCTTCCTGTATTTCCCTGTTATTTCTTTGACTTTCTTGCGTACATTGAAACTATCGTATTTACTTTGTTCAAACTGAATTCCCTCGCATCGCCCTACTTTTTAATTTTCTTTTGCTATCCTTATTTTTCTTTCGATGTGCGTATTTATATTCATGTATTCCGTTGGGTTTCCCTTGTTTAATCTCCCTTCCTCCATTAGATTCAGTATGTCGTCCGTCATCCGTGACTACCCATTCTTTCTCTCTGGTTTCATGTACTTGCCTTTTATTTGCTGAACAACATTCTGTGGTTTGTTCAATTCTTAATTGACATTGTTACTTGTGGTGTCCTCTGTGTTAATCACCAACCTGAGTTCTGTTTGGATATTCTGTTTTACTGTCGGGTCTTTCATTTTCGTCAAATTGTAGATTTACTTTTTTCTTTCTGTTCACTCTCTTCATTCTAACTGTAACAACTCCTGCAAGCAGTGTGTGGTCAGAGTTTACAGCTGCTACTGGGTATGTTTTTATCCTACATATCGTAGCATACTCTGCATATCTTAACAAGGCTGGCAACAACACTAATGTACCACATCATCAACATCATCATCATCTGCTGCTGCTGCTGCTGCTGCTGCCGCAGCAGTAGGCTTTCGACATAGACTGTACACTTTTCATACATTTCTGTCTTTAGGTAAAGGCACCCACGCTTGAACCACCATTTTTTCTAATACCCACTACCCATTTTCCATTAGACCTTTTGTTATCCGTTATGGTCTTATCATTAGCTTGGACGCATGAAATATTAAGCTGATTGTGCAATAGTTTTCGCATTTAGCTGATCTTGCTACCTTCGAAATTGTGTGGATGAGATTTTTCCTGTTTCTCTTGTCCTCTAATTACTTTATTAAATACACTCTCCATTTTTACTTTACTATGGAAAAATCAGTCAAATGGTTCTTTGACTTCCTTGTTAATTTATATAGTTTTCTTTTCGGTATGTTGATTAGACATTATTTTAGTCTTATTTCAATTGATATTTTATGCCTATCTCAAGTCTTGCTCTATTAATTCTTCCATCACTTGTTGGAGTTTGTCTGCACCAGAGTCAAACACTACAACGTATTCGACAAAATGGAGGCGGTTCAAGTATGATACAATAACACGTATTGTTATTCGAAGGAACGACGGCAGACAATGATTTTGCGGCTGTCTTGCCCAAGCTTTATGACTGACTTTCTAAAAGAAAACCTCTTACAATAGCCGGCCGCGGTGGTCTAGCGGTTCTAGGCGCTCAGTCCGGAGCCGCGCGGCCGCTACGGTCGCAGGTTCGAATCCTGCCTCGGGCATGGATGTGTGTGTTGTCCTTAGGTTAGTTAGGTTTAAGTAGTTCTAAGTTCTAGGGGACTGATGACCACAGATGTTTAGTCCCATAGTGCTCAGAGCCATTTTTGAACCTCTTACAATAAGGTGCGCAACACAGTGAGCTAATGTACAGGGTGGACGAGAAGTATCAAATGTTACTATGCAGGCTATTAGCTGTGTTACTTTTTATCATTTGCGGAATCAATTGTTGTAATTCGCAGTCGCAATCGCGTTTTAATCTGTAGCCATGGAAGATGTGAGGGGTCATAGTTACGCTACTGAGGAGCGCTTAGTGACAAGTGTGTGGGGGCACGAAAGAAAACGCACAGGGCACACGATGAGACAGATTGTGAGAGCATTCCAGCAAAGATTTAATTAGGCTCCACAGCAAAAGGCAACACTTTTGGATTGGGAAAGACGTGCTTTTGCTTTTGGCAATGTTGAAGACAGGACGCCGGGTCGAAGGAAGAAGACACGAGAAGAAACATGAGCCGAAGTCTCTACTCCAAGTAAACAATCTCCTATGAAGTCGACCCGTAAATGCGCTTCGAAACTCCGTATACCAAGGAAAAATTTGTCAGACCTTTACGACCGATGTTATTAGGTGAGTTATCGGATACATAACGGAATGAGCGCGTTTTAGCATGCCATACTTTAATAACTCAGCTTCCAAATGCAGTCAACAGTGCCAAGGTTATGTTTTCAGATGAACGTGCCACATATCGCAGCACACATGCCACAAATATTGTTGTTTGTGTCAAAGAAATTCCTCATTACACAGTCGAGCTTCATGTAATGAGTTGAGCAGTGATGATATCACATCAGCTTGGACTCTAATTTTTTGAAGGGACTGTGAATGGCGTAAATAATTTACAAATGTTACCAACATGGCTAATGCCTCAGCTTGCGGAAAGAGGCCTCACATAAGACATATGGTTGTAGCTAGACGGAGTGCTCCTCACTACGCCCCTGCAATGCGCGAGTTCCTAAATGGACACTTCCCAGGACGGTGAATAGGTCGTGGTTCATCAGCAACACCAGCTCCCTTCAAAAGATCACCAAGAAGTCCTGATCTCACCACATCTAACAACTCGTTGTAGGGAGGGAGTCATTAAGGCGCATGTACTGTATCTGCACCTCGTAATGCTACAAACGAAAAATGTTGTTGAGGATGCATTTCCCATCCAAATACCGGAAAAGCTCAAAAGTGTATCAAGGACATGGGGTGCCGGGAAATGTGTTTACACCATGATAGGAGACATACCGATATATTTGACACTTAATACGTAAGTAAGTACTTGTGCTAAAACAAATCAAATCAATTACCATTTTACAGTACTGCAAAAAGGTGGGAATTTAAGGAGATGGGACCTGGATAAACTGAAAGAACCAGAGGTTGTACAGAGTTCCAGGGAGAGCATAAGGGTGCAATTGACAGGAATGGGGGAAAGAAATACGGTAGAAGAAGAATGGGTAGCTTTGAGGGATGAAGTAGTGAAGACAGAAGAGGTTCAAGTAGGTAAAAAGGCGAGGGCTGGTAGAAATCCTTGGGTAACAGAAGAAATATTGAATTTAATTGATGAAAGGAGAAAATATAAAAATGCAGTAAATGCAGCAGGCAAAAAGGAATACAAAGGTCTCAAAAATGAGAACAACAGGAAGTGCAAAATGGCTAAGCAGGGATGGCTAGAGGACAAATGTAAGGATGTAGAGGCTTATCTCACTAGGGGTAAGATAGATACTGCCTACAGGAAAATTAAAGAGGCCTTTGGAGATAAGAGAACGACTTGTATGAACATCAAGAGCTCAGAAGGAAACCCAGTTCTAAGCAAAGAAGGGAAAGCAGAAAGGTGGAAGGAGTATATAGAGGGTCTATACAAGGGCGATGTGCTTGAGGACAATATTATGGAAATGGAAGAGGATGTAGATGAAGATGAAATGGGAGATACGATACTGCGTGAAGAGTTTGACAGAGCACTGAAAGACCTGAGTCGAAACAAGGCCCCTGGAGTAGACAACATTCCATTGGATATACTGACGGCCTTGGGAGAGCCAGTCCTGACAAAACTCTACCATCTGGTGAGCAAGATGTATGAAACAGGCGAAATACCCTCAGACTTCAAGAAGAATATAATAATTCCAATCCCAAAGAAAGCAGGTGTTGACAGATGTCAAAATTATCGAACTATCAGTTTAATAAGTCACAGCTGCAAAATACTAACACGAATTCTTTACATACGAATGGAAAAACTAGTAGAAGCCAACCTCGGAAAAGGTCAGTTTGGATTCCGTAGAAACACTGGAACACGTGAGGCAATACTGACCTTACGACTTATCTTAGAAGAAAGATTAAGGAAAGGCAAACCTACGTTTCTAGCATTTGTAGACTTAGAGAAAGCTTTTGACAATGTTGACTGGAATACTCTCTTTCAAATTCTAAAGGTGGCAGGGGTAAAATACAGGGAGCGAAAGGCTATTTAGAATTTGTACAGAAACCAGATGGCAGTTATAAGAGTCGAGGGACATGAAAGGGAAGCAGTGGTTGGGAAGGGAGTAAGACAGGGTTGTAGCCACTCCCCGATGTTGTTCAATCTGTATATTGAGCAAGCAGTAAAGGAAACAAAAGAAAAATTCGGAGTAGGTATTAAAATCCATGGAGAAGAAATAAAAACTTTGAGGTTCGCCGATGACATTGTAATTCTGTCAGAGACAGCAAAGGACTTGGAAGAGCAGTTGAATGGAATGGACAGTGTCTTGAAAGGAGGATATAAGATGAACATCAACAAAAGCAAAACGAGGATAATGGAATGTAGTCGAATTAAGTCGGGTGATGCTGAGGGTATTAGATTAGGAAATGAGACACTTAAAGTAGTAAAGGAGTTTTGCTATTAGGGGAGCAAAATAACTGATGATGGTCCAAGTAGAGAGGATATAAAATGTAGACTGGCAATGGCAAGGAAAGCTTTTCTGAAGAAGAGAAATTTGTTAACATCGAGTATAGATTTAAGTGTCAGGAAGTCATTTCTGAAAGTATTTGTATGGAGTGTAGCCACGTATGGAAGTGAAACATGGACGATAAATAGTGTGGACAAGAAGAGAATAGAAGCATTCGAAATGTGGTGCTACAGAAGAATGCTGAAGATTAGATGGGTAGATCACATAACTAATGAGGAAGTATTGAACAGGATTGGGGAGAAAGGAAGTTTGTGGCACAACTTGACCAGAAGACGGGATCGGTTGGTAGGACATGTTCTGAGGCATCAAGGGATTATCAATTTAGTATTGGAGGGCAGCGTGGAGGGTAAAAATCGTAGAGGGAGACCAAGAGATGAATACACTAAGCAGATTCAGAAGGATGTAGATTGCAGTAGGTACTGGGAGATGAAGAAGCTTGCACAGGATAGAGTAGCATGGAGTGCTGCATCAAACCAGTCTCAGGACTGAAGGCCACAACAACAACAACACAGTATGGGGTATGGGGATTTCTCGCACACATTGTAGAAATGGAGAAGGAAGGTTAGGCATTAACGTCCTGCCAACGATATGGTCGTTACAGACATAGCACAAGGTCAGCTTACGTCAGGATATTGGCACTGCTTTTTTCAGAGGAACCGTCCCTCCATTCGCTTTACGTGGTTTACACAAACCAGGGAAAACTTAAATCTGGATGGCCGAAAGAGGAACTGAACTCAGGTCCTCTTAAATGTGACTCCAATTTCTTAAATGACTACCTCTCTCTGTAACAATACGATGGATAGGTAAAACGTTTCTGTTATCACCTTGAAGTAATCAAGCTGCAACTATTAAACTTGGTGATATGTAGGCTGAGGAATGAAATAAATAGGAAGTGCATGGAAGCTAAGACGAAATGGCTGCAGGAAAAATGTGAAGACATCGAAAAAGATATGATTGTCGGAAGGACACACTCAGCATACGGGAATGTCAAAACAACCTTTGGTGACATTAAATTCAACGGTGGTTACATTAAGAGTGCAACGGGAATACCACCGTTAAATGCAGAGGAGAGAGCAGATAGGTGGAAAGAATACATTGAAAGCCTCTATGAGGGTGAGGATTTGTCTGATGTGATAGAAGAAGAAACAGGAGTCGATTTGGAAGAGATAGGGGATCCAGTATTAGAATCGGAATTTAAAAGAGCGTTGGAGTACTTACGGTCAAATAAGGCAGAAGGGATAGATAACATTCCATCAGAATTTCTAAAATCATTGGGGGAAGTGGCGCAAAACGACTATTCACGTTGGTGTGTACAATACTCGTATATGAGTCTGGCGATATACCATCTGACTTTCGTAAAAGCATCATCCACACAATTCCGAAGGCGGAAAGAGCTGACAAGTGCGAGAATTATCGCACAATCAGCTTAACAGCTCATGCATCGAAGTTGCTTACAAGAAGAATATACAGAAGAATGGAAAAGAAAATTGAGAGTGCGCTAGGTGACGATCAGTTTGGCTTTAGGAAAAGTAAAGGGACGAGAGAGGCAATTCTGACGTTACGGCTAATAATGGAAGCAAGGCTAAAGAAAAATCAAGACACTTTCATAGGATTTGTCGACCTGGAAAAAGCGTTCGACAGTATAAAATGGAGCAAGCTGTTCGAGATTCAGAAAAAAGCAGGGGTAAGCTATAGGGAGAGACGGGTCATATACAATATGTACAACAACCAAGAGGGAATAATAAGAGTGGACGATCAAGAACGAAGTGCTCGTATTAAGAAGGGTGTAAGACAAGGCTGTAGCCTTTCACCCCTACTCTTCAATCTGTACATCGAGGAAGCAATGCTGGAAATAAAAGAAAGGTTCAGGAGCGGAATTAAAATACAAAGTGAAAGGATATCAATGATAAGATTCGCTGATGACATTGCTATCCTGAGTGAAAGTGAGGAGGAATTAAATGATCTGCTGAACGAAATCAACAGTCTAATGAGTACGCAGTATGGTTTGAGAGTAAATGGGAGGAAGACGAAGGTAATGAGAAGTAGTAGAAATGAGAACAGCGAGAAACTTAACATCAGGATTGATGGTCACGAAGTCAATGAAGTTAAGGAATTCTGCTACCTAAGCAGTAAAATAACCAATGACGGACGGAGCAAGGAGAACATCAAAAGCAGACTCGCTATAGCAAAAAAGGTATTTCTGGCCAAGAGAAGTCTACTAATACCAAATACCGGCCTTAATTTGAGGAAGAAATTTCTAAGGATGTACGTCTGGAGTACAGCATTGTATGGTAGTGAAACATGGACTGTGGAAAAACCTGAACAGAAGAGAATCGAAGCATTTGAGATGTGGTGATGCTATAGACGAATGTTGAAAATTAGGTGGCCTGATAAGGTAAGGAATGAGTAGGTTCTACGCAGAATCGGAGAGGAAAGGAATATGTGGAAAACACTGATAAGGAGAAGGGACAAGATGATAGGACATCTGTTAGGACATGAGTGAATGACATCCATGGTACCAGAGGGAGCTGTAGAGGGCAAAAACTGTAGAGGAAGACAGAGATTGGAATACGTCAAGCAAATAATTGAGGACGTAGGTTGCAAGTGCTACTCTGAGATGAAGAGGTTAGCACAGGAAAGGAATTCGTGGCGGGCTGCATCAAACCAGTCAGTAGACTGATGACCAAAAAAAAAAGGTATTTCTATTCACCCTTCGATTCACCACATTTTTTTACATTGATGGATGACTTGGCGGAGGCCTTGCTTGTAGAAATCTGCATTCTTTCTCTTCAGCAAACGTTGCACCTCAAAAATCACCTCGTCGTCATCCTGGAAATGCCTCCGCACAGTGATTTCTTCATCCAAGGAAACACGAATGAGTTACTGGTTGCCATGTCGGGAGAATACGAATGGCTTGTAATTGAAAAACGTAGAATGATCTCTCCACTGGCAAAAGATTCCGGACTAGTCCCCCATTCGGATCTCTGGGAGGACACTACCAAGCGGGAGGTGACCATGAGAAGAAGATTAAATAACTAACGAAAGGATAACGTTCTACGGGTCGAAGCGTAGAATCAAAGAAACCTGAACGTGACAGAAAAGCTAGAAAATCTCAAAAGGGAAATAGTAAGGCTCAGTCTAGGTATAGTGGGCGTCAGTGAAGTGACATGGGAAGAAGATAAGGATTTCTGGTCGGAGGAGTATAGAGTTATACCAGAAACAGCAGAAAATAGTATAATGTGAGTACAATTCTTTGTGAATAGAAATACAGTGCGGAGTGTTAGTTATGTGAACCGTTCAGTGATACGGTTGTCCTGATCAGAATCGTCATCAAACCAACACTGACAACAGTAGTTCAGGTATACATGCCGACGTCGCAAGCCGAAGATGAAACTAAGTATATGAGCATGCTGAACGGGTAATTCAGCGTGCAAAGGGAGATGAAAATCAAAAAATCATAAGTGATTGAAATGCGGGTGTAGGGGAAGGAATAGAACAAATAGTTATGTGAGAATATGGGCTTGGTACTAGGAATAAGAGAGGAGAAAGACTAACGTCTGCAAGAAAATTTCAAATGGTAATAGCGAATACTCTATTCAGGAACCCCAAGAGAAGGAGGAGGTGTAACTGGAAAAGGCTGGGAAATACCGTCAGATTTCAGTTATATTACTTCATGGTCAGGCACAGATTCCGAAATCAGATATTGGATTGTAAGGCGTACCCAGGAGCAGGTACAGACTCAGATCACGATCTAGTGGCGAATAGGCTGAAGTTTAATGGACTTGTCAGGAAGAATCATTGCGCAAAATTTTAAGCAATGAAACGATACGATTGAAGTTGTCTGAGGCTGTAAATACTGCGATAATGAATAACTCAATAGGCAGTTCAGGTAAAGAAGAATGGACTTCTCTAAAAAGGGCAATCACAGAAGTTGGATAGAAAAACATAAGTACAAGGAAGGTAACTGTGAAGAAACCATGCATAACAGAAGAAATACTTCATTTGATCGACGAAAGAAGGAAGTACAAAAATGTTCAGGGAAATTCAAGAATACAGAAATAGAAGTCACTTAAGAATGAAGTAAATTAGAAGTGCAGAAAAGCCAAGGACAGAAAGCTTCATGAATGTGTGAAGAAATCGAAAAAGACATGACTCTCAGTTGGACTGACTCAGCATACCGAAACGTCAAAACAGTCTTCGGTGAAATTAAAAGCAACGTTGGTAACATTAAGAGTGCAATGGAAAGTCCACTGTTAAACGCCGAGGAGAGAGCAGATAGGTGGAGCGATTACATTCAAGGCTGACAAGCATAATGTACAGAACAATGGAAATGAAAACTGAGAATCTGTTAGATTACGATCAGTTTGACTTTAGGAGAGGTAAAGGCACCAGAGGGGCAGTTCTTGATAATGAAAGCAAGATTAAAGAGAAATCAAGACACGTGTCTTCAGTGAAAGTGAAGAAGACTACAGGATCTGCTGACGGAATGAACACTCTAACGAGTACAGAATATTGACTGAGAGTAAATCGAAGAAAGACGAAAGTAATGAGAAGTAGCAGAAACGAGAATGTTGATTTTTGGAGAATATTTCTCGTGGAGAAACTGCAGTTTGACTAAAGGTCCTTTAATAATGGACGCAAACAGTCTCGACCGCAAAAACATTTGTTTTGATTGTAAACGGTTTGTGGAGTCACATTACCCGCAACATTCACTGCCACCGCCTACCATCACGGTATGAGGGTCCAAGGACGGCCCAAAACTTATCAAAACCTGTTTTTGTGGTCGAGACTGCTTGCGTCCATTTTTAAAGAAGAGCAAGAAACTTTACATCAAGACTGATGATCACAAAGCAGATGAAGTTCAAGAATTATGCTACGTAGGTAGAAAAATAACCCCTGACGGACGGAGGAAGGAGCACATAGACTAGCACTAGCAAAAACGGCTTTTCTGGGCAAAAGAAGTCTATTAGTATTAAACAAGGGCCTTAATTTGAGGAATAAACTTCTGAAAATGTTCGTTTGGAGCACAGAATCGTATGGTAGTGAAACATGAACTGTGGGAAAATCGAAAAATTAGTGAATTGAAGGGTCTGAGATGTGATGCTACAGAAAAATGCTGAAAATTAGGTGGACTGATGAGGTAAGGAATGAGTAGGTTCTCTGCAGAATCGACGAGGAAAGGAATATATGGAAAACACTGACAATAAGAAGGGACAGGATGGTAAAACATTTGTTAAGACGTCACGGAATAGCTTCCATGGTTCTAGAGGGAACTGTAGGGGCCGGCCGGGGTGGCCGAGCGGTTCTAGGTGCTACAGTCTGGAGCCGAGCGACCGCTACGGTCGCAGGTTCGAATCCTGCCTCGGGCATGGATGTGTGTGATGTCCTTAGGTTAGTTAGGTTTAAGTAGTTCTAAGTTCTAGGGGACTGATGACCTCAGCAGTTAAGTCCCATAGTGCTCAGAGCCATTTGAACCATTTTTGAACTGTAGGGGGTAAAACTGTAGTGGAAAACAGAGGTTAAAATACATCGAGCAAGTAATTGAGGACGTAGGTTGCGAGTGCTACTGTGAGATGAAGAGTTTCGAACATGAGAGGAATTCGTGGCTCGCTGTATCAAACCTTGCTGCATCTTCGTCTTTCCTGGCGATGGTGAATCCAGATGTGTTATGTGAGTAGACCTTGCACCTACCCAGCCAGCAATCAACGTTACATCCGAGGGAAGCAGTTAACTCACAGGCGGCAGCCATCCTGCACACAGACGCAACTCAGCCACTGTCCACCCGGCCACTAGACGGCATACCAGGCGCCGGTAGAGGTTGCCGGCCCCGCGGACCTACTCTCCTCCACAGGCCAGGTGACTGAAGACAATGCCTATGGTGTCCTGGTACCTGGGTTGTATTTAGGCCGAGCCACGACGTGCAGTCAACTTCGAGTGGGGTTCCTGGGCCAGGCCCAAATGCAGTTGCATTCCATCTCTCAAGATCTCACTTTGAAGCCGTCGTGACGATGCATTGCGTTTCATGTCAGTGATCAGCTAGTGGACTTTTAATAATTCTTGCCTTTGTTTCTACCCCAGAGTAGGCTGTCTTTTATCTACATCTACATGATTACTCTGCAATTCACATTTAAGTGCTTGGCAGAGGGTTCATCGAACCACAATCATACTATCTCCCTACCATTCCACTCCCGAACAGCGCGCGGGAAAAACGAACACCTAAACCTTTCTGTTCCAGCTCTGATTTCTCTTATTTTATTTTGATGATCATTCCTACCTATGTAGGTTGGGCTCAACTAAATATTTTCGCATTCGGAAGAGAAAGTTGGTGGCTGAAATTTCGTAAATAGATCTCGCTGCGACGAAAAACGTCTTTGCTTTAATTACTTCCATCCCAACTCGCGTGTCATATCTGCCACACTCTCTCCCCTATTACGTGATAATACAAAACGAGCTGCCCTTTTTTGCACCCTTTCCATATCCTCCGTCAAGCCCACATGGTAAGGATCCCACACCGCGCAGTAATATTCTAACAGAGGACGAACGAGTGTAGTGTAAGCTGTCTCTTTAGTGGACTTGTTGCATCTTCTAAGTGTCCTGCCAATGAAACGCAACCTTTGACTCGGCTTCCCCAAAATATTATCTATGTGGTCTTTCCAACTGAAGTTGTTCGTAATTTTAACACCCAGGTACTTAGTTGAATTGACAGCCTTGAGAATTGTACTATTTATCGAGTAATCGAATTCCAACGGATTTATTTTGGAACTCATGTGGATAACCTCACAATTTTCGTTATTTAGCGTCAACTGCCACCTGCCACACCATACTGCAATCTTTTCTAAATCGCTTTGCAACTGATACTGGTCTTCGGATGACCTTACTAGACGGTAAATTATAGCATCATCCGTGAACAACCTAAGAGAACTGCTCAGATTGTCACCCAGGTCATTTATATAGATCATGAACAGCAGAGGTCCCAGGACGCTTCCCTGGGGAACACCTGATATCACTTCAGTTTTACTCGGTGATTTGCCGTCTATCACTACGAACTGCGACCTTCCTGACAGGAAATCACGAATCCAGTCGCACAACTGAGACGATACCCCATAGGCCCGCAGCTTGATCAGAAGTCGCTTGTGAGGAACAGTGTCAAAAGCTTTCCGGAAATCTAGAAATACGGAATCAACTTGAGATCCCCTGTCGATAGCGGCCATTACTTCGTGCGAATAAAGAGCTAGCTGCGTTGCACAAGAACGATGTTTTCTGAAACCATGCTGATTACGTATCAATAGATCGTTCCCTTCGAGGTTATTCATAATGTTTGAATACAGTATATGCTCCAAAACCCTACTGCAAACCGACGTCAATGATATAGGTCTGTAGTTCGATGGATCACTTCTACTACCCTTTTTAAACACTGGTGCGACCTGCGCAATTTTCCAATTTGTAGGTACAGATCTATCGGTGAGCGAGCGGTTGTATATGATTGCTAAGTAGGGAGGTATTGTATCAGCGTAATCTGAAAGGAACCTAATCGGTATACAATCTGGATCTGAAGACTTGCCCGTATCAAGCGATTTGAGTTGCTTCGCAACCCCTAAGGTATCTCCTTCTAAGATACTCATGCTAGCATCTGCTCGTGTTTCAAATTCAGGAATATTCCATTCGTCTTCCCTGGTGAAGGAATTTCGGAAAACTGCATTCAATAACTCCTCTTTAGCGGCACAGTCGTCGGTAACAGTACCATCGCCACTGCGCAGCGAAGGTATTGACTGCGTCTTGCCGCTTGTGTACTTTACATACGATCAGAATTTCTTCGGATTTTCTACCAAATTTCGAGACAATGTTTCGTTGGGGAACCTATTAAAGGCATCTCGCATTGAAGTCCGTGCCAAATTGCGCGCGTCTGTAAACTTTAGCCAATCTTCGGGATTTCGCGTTCTTCTGAACTTCGTATGCTTTTCCCGTTGCCTCTGCAACAGCGTTCGGACCTGTTTTGTGTACCATGGGGGATGAGTTCCATCTCTTACCAATTTATGAGGTATGAATCTCTCAATTGCTGTTGCTACTATATCTTTGAATTTGAGCCACATCGCGTCTACATTTGCGAAGTCAGTTCGGAAGGAATGGAGATTGTCTCTTAGGAAGGCTGCTAGTGACACTTTATCCGCTTTTTTAAATAAAATTATTTTGCATTTGTTTCTGGTGGATTTGGAAGAAACGGTATTGAGCCTAGCTATAACGACCTTGTGATCACTAATCCCTGTATCAGTCATGATGCTCTCTATTAGCTCTGGATTGTTTGTGGCTAAGAGGTCAAGTGTGTTTTCGCAACTATTTAGAATTCGCGTGGGTTCGTGGACTAACTGCTCGAAATAATTATCAGAGAAAGCATTTAGGACAATCTCGGAAGATGTTTTCTGCCTACCACCGGTTTTGAACAAGTATTTTTGCCAACATATCGAGGGAAGGTTGAAGTCCCAACCAACTATAACCGTATGAGTGGGGTATTTATTTGTTACGAGACTCAAATTTTCTCTGAACTGTTCAGCAAATATATCATCGGAGTCTGGGGGTCGGTAGAAGGAGCCATTTATTAACTTAGTTCGACTGTTAAGTATAACCTCCACCCATACCAATTCGCACAGAGTATCTACTTCGGCTTCACTACAAGATAAACCACTACTGACAGACACAAACACTCCACCACCAATTCTGCCTAATCTATCTTTCCTGAACATCGTCTGAGACTTTGTAAAAATTTCCGCAGAACTTATTTCAGGCTTTAGCCAGCTTTCTGTACCTATAACGATTTCAGCTTCTGTGCTTTCTATTAGCGCTTGAAGCTCAGGGACTTTCCCAGCACTACTACAACAATTTACAACTACAATTCCGACTGTTCCTTGATCCAAGCACGTCCTGTATTTGCCATGCACACTTTGAGATTGCAGCCCACCCCTTACTTTCCCGGGGCCTTCTAACCTAAAAAACCGCCCAGTCCACGCCACACAGCCTCCGCTACCCGTGTAGCCGCCAGCTGAGTGTAGTGAACTCCTGACCTATTCAGCGGAACCCGAAACCCCATCACCCTGTGGCGCCAGTCAAGGAATCTGCAGCCAACACGCTCGCAAAACCGTCTGAGCCTCTGACTCAGACCCTCCACCCGGCTCTGCACCAAAGGTCCGCAGTAGGTTCTGTCAACGATGCTGCAGATGGTGAGCTCTGCCTTCATCGCGTGAGCAAGACCGGCAGCCTTCACCAAATCATACAGCCGCTGTAACTTTCTGCAACTTTGAAAATGAACTGTGTTTAAGTGTATAAAACATTGGACTGGCCTCTCAGGACTTGAACTCTAGCTAGCGTAGTGTATTGTGTACCTACTATAGTCTGCTACAGCATTTAGCCCCTGGGCTGGGGATGTGCAGTAAACAGCTGCATTGCTAGCCAATCAGCACTCAGTCTGTTTTCGCTTTCCATATCGTGTAAACATCTATTATATTTGAACGTTCTCTCGTGTTTTACGCGCCCAACAGTACGACTGACTAATTTTTGTGGTATCCTGCAAGTTTTTTCCTAATGGATGAAACACCTAGAAGGCGCCAAGTGTTTCACAAAGAGGCAAGAGACCTTATTTCTAAAGTGTACTCGTTCATCAGACATGAGGCAGATTCAGGTGGGCCAGTCTGCGATGTAGCCAAGGTGCGGAAAGGTAACGTAGTTGCTGTTTATGCACTTTCAGCCGAGTTGACAACGCACCATTCTCCTTAGGATCTGCGCTGCCAGAGTCCATTAACGCTGCCGCCGACTATAGTTGGTGATATTTTCTATCGGTGTTCGTTTTCTTCCTAAAGGCCTTCACGCTGCAGAAAATATTGATGTTTATTTATTCTTCCAAGAAGTGACTGCTTTCATTCAGGTCTTTGGCCTCCCTAATAATACGAGGGTGGTCCAGAAAGTAAGTTCCGATCGGTCGCTAAATGGAAACCACAGTGAAAATCTGAAACATTTTATTTGCTAGGGTTAGCTACACTTTCCAGATACCTCCCTACGTAGTCGCCGCTCCGACTTGACATTTGTCGGAGCGTTATACCAAATTTCCAACACCATCGTCATAGAAGGTAGCCACCTGTGCTTTCCGATAATTCTCTACGCTGGTCTATAGCGCGTAGTCTGCGCCCAAGTGTTGTATTCGTATCCAGCGTTTCATGTGAACAGAGATGATACTGAGGACGAGCCAATCAGGGCTGTTTTGTGGGTGATCGAACACTTCCCATTGAAAACGCTGCAGGAGCATCTTCACTGCCACTGCAGAGTGCGGCTGAGAATTGCCACGAAGAAGGAAGTGCGTGGCAGTTGTGTTAGGTGGGCTGCATTCATTAAGGCGAAGCCTCTCAGCAGACCCTCCTACAGGACAGAAGACGTCGTTGTTCTAGGCACCTTTACTCGCTCACAGTGCGCTCACAACTGAAAAAAGCGTCTTGATGCGGTCGACGGTCATACTAGAGACACTACCCAACGCATCTGTGCAAAGCTTCATCAGGTTTTCACTATGGTGTCCATTTCGCGACCGAACGGAACTTAGTCTCTCGACAATGCTCGTATTACTGTTATTTATTTTTTGAGAAGATACTTTCTTTTCGATATTTTTTATTCCTTATTCAAGAAGTAACTGCTTTTATCATGTGATTAATTCTTACATTGTATTAGGACATACATCAGGGAAGAAATATTCTCTCTTATTAAATAAACTTTGTTCTACCAAATCTACATGAACATTTCTTTCCCACCACACCAAACGGACAGAACAAGATATTTCCACTGCACGCTTCGTTCCTTTGTCGCGGGGTCATAGTAACACATGTATCACGCATTCATAGTCATTTTGATTGGCCTGACAGCTTGACATTTCCGATTCAACGGAAGTCTGTGCAATCGCGGAAGCTAGCTGTTGACGAACTTTGTCATGTTCATAATGTCGTGCAACATGTTGAAAACTAGTTTTCACTTTTTCCCACTATCTCCACGGTTGTAACAATCGTAGTCTTCGAGAAACTACCAGCTTCTCCACTTGTCTTACAGTTCCCTGTTCTTCACAGAGTTCACAGAGAGATGGTCTGCCAATTCGTTATTCGTCATTCAGATTTGTATGACCATACTGGAAGCTCTGTGCCACACGATGTTTCATTGTTGACGCACACTTCCATCAACTTTGCATGACTCGTTACAGCGTCGCTCCCCTCCGAATTCAGAAAACGAACCATCCCACTGTAATCCGTGTTACCAGTAGGGTTCGCCATTTTCTTTTGGTTTCTCTAGCGGCATGCCACGGTAATGTAGCGCAAGGACTGCAGAACTCCTGACACGTAAGTTCGAAAAGATGCAAAATCGTTACGTAACTCTCTTGTTTTGTAGTGATTATTAAACTTTTTGACTATCTGTCGCACAGGAAGAGTAAGTGGGAGCGTAAATGTGAAGTTTTTCAAGTTCGTAGCAGCGGTCATTTCTCGCAGTAAGTGTACAAATATTCGTTTTATAAATCGAAACACTTTTTCCTTGCTCCGTTTGAATCTATAAAAGCAAACTGCATTGTTAATTATGCATTCTCGTCTTCCTTCTTCTCAGTTATTCAGCCTGTGCTATATTGCATTAATCAGTGTTATCTTTGTTGTTTTGTATTGGCCTGGAGTACGAATTAGGTACAGTATTGCTACAATGTCAAGGTAATTGCAAACCTTTTGCTCACATATATATTCAAAGGGATTACTTTCTACCATTATTGGTATGGTCATACCAAGTACAGTGAACAACTAAATTTTGTTTAAACGTCTAGATCGCCTACACACGTTTATTACAAGCTGACCGGTTTCGATCATCACACGATCGTCTTCAGACCTTCAAGTCTATAATATGAGAAAGGATATAAATTAGAGGAATACATGAAAAGAACTTAAAATTAGCTATAAAATTACAAAAAATTGATAACCCATATTGATGGACAATGGCTGGTTACGGACGACGATGAAGATATTTGGGTTGTGGAGCGCTCAACTGCGTGGTCATCAGCGGCCGTACAAAGTCCCAATTTTTACACAGTACACTTTCTTTTCTTCGTCATTAAATCTATTCTTGCATTACCCCTAGTTGATTTTGTATTTATAATCCTATATTCACCTGACCGGAAGTCTTGTTCCTCATGCCACCAAACTTCGCTACTTCCCACTATATCTAACTAACCTATCCATTTTCCTTTTTAAATTTTCTAACCTACCAGCTCGATTAAGGGATCTGACATTCCACGCTCCGATCCGTAGAACGCCAGTTTTGTTTCTCCTGATAACGACGTCCTTCTGAGTAGTCCCCACCTGGAGATCCGAATGGGGACTATTTTACCTCCAGAAGATTTTACTCAAGAGGACGCCATCATCATTGAACCATATAGTCAAGCTGCTTGCCCTCAAGAAAAATTACGGCTTGCCTTCAGCTGTTCCCAATGCCAGCACAGCAAGACCGTTTTGGTTAATGTTGCAAGGCCAGATCAGTCAATCATCCAGATAGTTGCCCCTGCAACTACTGGAAAGGCTGCTACCCGTCTTCAGGAACCACACGTTTGTCTGGCATCTCAACAGATACCCCTCAGCTGTGGTTGAACATACGGTACAGCTATCTGTATCACTGAGGCACGCAAGCCTCCTCACCAGCGGGAATGTCCATATTCATGGGGGTTTTGTGTGTATATTTCCCTTCATGAGAGTTGATACACGTGGTATCAATCGTGATGAGAATAGCTCCCTTATGTAAATTTGCATCTTTAAGTTAGGTAGAAAAGGGGTGGAAGTAACCGTGGATGCTAAGCCAGTTTTAGTTAGACACGCAGTGACACAATGGCCTGCAGAGCCACAGCATAGTCAAGGTCAAGTGCAGGTAACATGCACGGCAGAGAATTGGGGGAAGAACAGTATATCACGCGACTGGCGTGTGAGGACGTAACTTACAACTCTTCTGCGTGATTGAGTGTTAATAAGGGGGTTAACAGACCTCATTTTCATTTGAACGAACCAGCCAATTATTCAACACTCTACTTACTAAGCCATTTGCTGATTGGGCAGCCAATGCTGTTAGAAATGAAAGAGCAACTGCCATTGGCTGTTCCGTCCAGTGTCCAACCCCACTGTAGAGGAAAGGGAAGCTGCACACTGCGACAGGTACTTTCCCTTGAGATGTCGTCGAGTGTGGTAGGATGGCATCCCTCTCTCTCTGACGTGACAACAGGGGAAGGAGATATATTGATGTGAACATTTTGTTCACCCGGATCCCAAATTCAGTCAAGATCTGGCTGAATTCTTTTTGTGAGTCTCCTGAGCTGAGAACGAGGAGAGCCATTATAGTTAAATTCTTGCAAGGGCAGAGTATCGCATGGTGCACGAGCCTTGCGTGTGTGCTTATCCATTAAAAGCAGACTAGGGTAAGTTAACGTTTTTCGCTTCACTAAAACGTAGGGTAGGTCTGCTGATATAGAATCAGCCAGGCTCAGTACAGGACTTTCATAGCTTTCCAGATCCGACGACTCATGCCAGCAGCCAAGCCGGCGACATTGTGCAACACAAGGTAAATAATGCAGCACACCATTATGCGTAAATGTTGTGTCACAAGCCAGTTTTTACTCTAGTGATACAAAGCTCAAAGTAGGAAGACCTGTCCTCATTGTAGTATTTCCAGAAATTAACGTATTTCCTTCGTGCACTTGATGGGAACGTTTAGTTAACATTTGTGGCGAAGGAGCAAAATTTGTTAGAGCCAGTAACATTCTCCAGCGCGACATTAGGATCGCCTTCCACCAGAGTCTTTCTCTCAGTTAAAATAATTAGCTAATCCGAATTTTCTGATATTATTGATATTTTATATTTTATGTTATTTGAGAAATTTTATACCAGGATCCCCTTTTCTGAACAGACGATACCTGAGATTGCTCATGTGTATTGTAATGACCCAACATGTGCGAAAGTGATTCCAATAAATACAATTACAAGGAATAATTTTTGTGTGTTCTAAGAAAAAGGTGTCTTTCCTACCCCACTGACACATTTTAGGAACATTGATGGTAGCTATTCTTCTGAAGTCTAAACCTTGGTGAGTAACAGCACGTTTCCTTAGAGGTCCGGTTAAACTGACTTACGCACGCTAAGTGGAATCGTGCACATAATGCAAACATAGCATTCACTTATTAGCAACCAGAGGTGTGTTTATGTAATGGCGACCCTGCCAGGACGGTTAATTATTGAATTAATTAACAAAGCAATTGTTGAGAAAGGACCGGATTTGATTGAATACAAAATTCATACTTTGAGCTTTTATATATCAGGAGAAGCAAAATTTAAAGTACATGTGTGACACACTAGCAGATATCATTCAATTGTCTTGATTTATTTAATTGAATTAATACAATTTCATGATACTGAACTATTTTGTGTAGTTGAGCAGTAGTGATTTTTGTATAGCTGGCGCTCGCTCCACGATCTATAACGGCGTTGTAACGTTGGATTTTGTTCCAAGACACGTGTTGACTGATATATATTGGGGAGCTGGACGAAGAGAATCAGAGTCAGATAGTACATTCATGCTTTTCTTTGGCTAGATCCCACTCAAGGCAGCGTAGACAGTAAGACAGTTACAAGTTAGGACAGAAATGACAGAAAGCAACAGAATGGAGGCAAAGCAGGGAGTAGGAAATCTCGATCGTGACGAAAATGAGACGCAACACTTTGAAAGTAGTGACTCATATGAAATACAGCAGGACAGAATGGTCAGTGAAGATGTGATTTCACCATACCCAATGCAGATTGAAAGTCGTGGAAATCTTATAGATACTTGAAGTAATGGCGGTAGTCACAGACAGGCAGAAAATTCCAGCGAAACACGGAACCAGAATCTGATGATGCGCAGATGGAAGAACTATTAGAGAACGTGAGTAGATTCAGTCCACATATGTCAGTACAGGGAGACAGAAGGAGGGTCAGCTGATCCTGTAATATATTCAGAAAGTTAGATCAATAGTAACCATTGCGAAAAAGTGTCTCCGAAAGCTGCAGACGATGAAACGAATGTTCCAGAATGTCCACAATATTCCAACATTTATTCCTTGCGATACAGGATTCGAATGAAGTTATAAGCATTTGAGTCAGAAGACTGAGGCAGGGGTACAGGAATCTAGGGTAGATATGAACAGAGCAATAAACGAATCGAGTGCGAAGACAGAATCATAGGTTAAGGAATCGAGTGTGAAGACAGAGGCACGGATACAGGATATAGGCAGAGAAATACAAAATACGCGTATTCATATTGATGAACAATTAGACACGATTCGTAAAGAGGCCAAAGAATTGAGAGGGAAATCAGGTCGCTAATGGCAGATACACACCAAGTTTAATAAGTTCTGCTCAGAAACAGAAACGGAGGTAGAAAAAGTCAACCAGCATGTTGATTCATTAGCATGGAAAGCTGCGAGCAAAGTACACCAGATAGTTGAAGACAGTCACATCCAGAAAAGAGTGACAAAAGCCGTGCTGAAGAGGTTTAACAGCAGTATTGGCAAAATAACCGTGAAAAACGAACAACAATTCGCGCAGCTTCGTAGCGAACTGAAGCAAACAAAAGAAGCACGAGTGGGCTGTGGCAGTGATATTTCAAAATCTATTGCGTCTGTAGAGTCGGTGGTAGGACACGAAACGGACGTACTTAAGAAAGTAAAGCTAACTTCAGTGTCTTTAATAAAGCAAGCCGAATGCACGTCGCAGAACAGAACAATTACAGGCGCGTGTAGATAATTTACATGAAAAAGAGAGTACGGCGCAGGAGCTTCTGCAGAACATAATGTCATTAGTACCAGGTGCACCCACGCCACAAAGCAACCATGAGACGCCGAAAAAATATGGGAAACAGATGAGCCCAACACCGAATTTTATGCATCAGGGGTTCAGAAGATGCCATTTATTACACCACTGCAGGCAATACAAGCTGGTAAAAGTTATGCTACGACACAGTATTTGCCGCAGGACAGGCGAAATATGTCACAAGTTACTTCGAACTTTGAAACAGGCAATTGTATGCCACTGCAATGATTCTACACCCAGCAACAGAATATTTCGTACTTACCGCAGCAGAATTCGGTACAAATGAATGCGGGAGATCAATTTGACAATGATCATTTCCTAACAGTACGCAAATTTCAACATTACAAAGAAAATTGGAATAATCAACACCCAAGAACATTTGTCAATCAATTTGAAGTAGATACTCCACAACTTTGGCTATTAAGACATTAATTAGATTTCATATGTGGACATATGGATGACACAATTGCTGAAACCGCGCAGAGTATAGTGTCAACGTGCAATTTGTATGAGGAACTGAAGTCAGCATTTCTGACAAGGTATTGGTCTGCTGAGGCGCAGAACCGGATAAAAAATGGATTGTTGCACAAGAAATCATTCGAAACTTCGGGAGAAAAGAGTCCAATTAAATTCTTAGATGGCATGGCGAAACGGAACCAATGTTTGAATAATCCGTACAGTGACAGAGAATTAATTAGAATGTGCACAATGGAATTACCACTCACGTATCAGCAATCATTAGTAGGTAAAGACTGTGATATTATACAAACGTTTAAAGGAGTACTTCATGAGTTGGAATTCATTTTCAGTGAAGATGACGCAAGAAAACGTAGAAACGTGAGCAACAATAATGGGAATAAAAGGGCTGAGGAATGGGAATCGATTTATTAATGAGAATGGAAATGCCAATGGGAAAGACAATGTGAATCGATCTTTCAATTCAAATGGAAATTACCAATCACAGCGTAATTTCGTCAACAGCAATCAAATATTCTTTCAAGTAGGATTTAATAGGAAAAACCAGAATTGGTCAAATGATGGAAACGATAGTAGATCAGGAGGATTTCAGTAGCAGAACCAGAATTTTGCAGGACCAAGCAGTTTGACAGGCGCCAACTAAGAAATACAGAAGGCAAATGATTCTAGCGAACACCAAGATGAGAAAGAAATTAGAGAGTCTAACCCAGTGAAGTCGAAGAATTGACTAGAAGACGGAGATGTGGACTGTTCGGATGACTGCCCAGTCCTAATAGAAGACGACTTCCTTACGAAACATATGGGCAGAAGAGAGAAGAGGGAACACAGTCTCAGCATGAAACATCACGCAGTCAGTCGCAAGCAGCCAGCTGGGACGATACTGCTTGGGAATCGACGGAGGAGGAGCAAGAAGAAGAACCCACAGATATGGGACAGACACCAGAGAATAATGAAGAGGAGCCACGTAATTGTGTAGTCAACATATTTGGCGAAGACATCATCAGCGATACCTCCTGTACCAAGAGAACAACACAGAAATATTGTAAATTTGGCTTTACGAAATATCCAAACTGCAGCGAGAACAAGAAAAACCAAAGCTAACGAAACAGCTACTAAACGCAAATTTTCAATAGGACAGAAGGTGTTGGTGAAAATGCATCGTCTGTCGTGCAGACCTAAACAGCAAAGCGACATTAAGAGGCCTGTGTAAATTAGTAAGATTATCCATAAAAATGCCGCAGAGTTAGTACATCCCAAAACAGGAAAATCATTAGATAGATACTATCTGAGTCACCTAAAGGAATACTATGGTTAGGTTCAGAAATGTTTCATACCAGTTGCTCTCTAAAAATGTATTGCCTCTTAATTTATAAAGCTAATGTTCTAAATATTTTTAAATATTAACATATGATGTTAAATTTAATAACTTAATACATAGCTCATCTTGAAGTTCTTGTCTCTGTGTACTTCAAAAAAATTACACATATAAGGCGGTGTAAGAAATATGAGGATGCCATAAGAATGTAAATATATGTGGGTGTCTAAACAGTTATATTCCATTTGGTTAATGTTGGTAAGGTGGGAAACTCTTTCACTAGTTAGGAGATGAAGGAAGATATTTAGATGGTGGATATTAACCAGTTATTTATAGATGTATTATTGGTGTTTCTGATCGCAGGTAGCGATAGATCACGTCTTTGTAATGGGTTTACGCACTCAATGCAAAGGAGCATGTGAGGTGTTGTAAGAATTTATAGGCATCAGAGTACGCAACTCAGAGGAGAATTGTTAGGGAGATTTAGAGAAATAGATTCATGTCGCACCCAATAGAGGCCAATGTATAAAGTTTCGAGTTGATGAGTTTTTGGCCAGTTATTTATAATAAAGAGAAGGATAAAATATGCGATTCATAAAGTTATAAAGAGTCAAGAAAAAGATCTGATGTTGATTAGTTCAGCAAACATCCGTAAAGTATTAGAGGAGTTTTTGTTTCAGACAAATGTACAGAGACAGGAAGAGACAGAAGCAATAACAGGAAAACAATAGAAAAGCAAAGGAGTCCAAAAATGAATTTTTAGATACAACGCTAACCTAAATAGTAAGTTCAGCATGGTGTAGGGAAGGTAAATTACTAACTGCATGGAGAAAATGAGACTGACACACTTACAAGTCACCAACAATTTCCACTCACACAGTCCACTTTTGAAGCTGAGGAAACCTGTGTAATCTTAAAAATAACATAAGCCTGCTTGTAAAATAAACGAGGGAGATAAATTAGATTAAAAGTGTTTAATGATAAACGTACTGCTGATGGGAAATACACAGCATAATTTCATAGGTTTTTATGATAGGTTAAAGACGCCTCTATTTATAATGTTGATGAGGCTACAAAAAGATAGTTAAATGTAAAAATTTCCGTTTTTTAGGTAACATCGCAGAAGGTTAAAAATGTAGAGTAGAATGTGTAGATAAGATAATGATTATAATTTGTAAAAGCATCGTTGTAACACATCATCAAGATGACGACACCCTACGACTGGAAATGGAATGCACCAAGCATAGCAGCAGGGGTGATAAGCTGTTTCTTGGCATGAAGAAGGCGAGAGAGAGAGAGAGGTAAGAGTGTGTATGCTATAGGTAACAATGATTTTAACGGGTCGACCAACCACACTGTTGCAGTGTGAACACCGAAAGTGGAAGAAAGAAGGTGTTCCTGCTGCACTTCCAGCAGATGAGTCTGGCAGAGAAAGAAAAAGCTGTTTTGGGTAATGGAATGCAGCATGGGACAAGGGAAGAGTGAGCAAAAACGAGCTATGCAAGGTCATGCAGATTGACTAACTCACAAGCAATGAACAAAGGGACAAAGCGGACAGAAGTTTTGTCTTGAGGCTGGCCCAGGCCCAAGAATTGGCTGTCCATGCATGCAGTGCTCATGCCGCATGCTGCTCCACAGAAAAACAAACAGATGTGAAATGGGAAATGAACATCGACGAAATTTAATTTAATATCCATACCAATACTACCCTAATAAATTTTGTCATAATCCTTCTCACACATGGTGCAGAGAAGAGAACAAGATAGTCGAGGTAGAAGGAAAAAAGAAGATCATTGCAGAAGATAAGAGAAGACAAGATGGGCCAAAAGTGCAAGATTACCTTTCTATTCCATCCTAGAATGACCAATAATTTTATAATCACTTTGAATGAAAATAAAATGCTCAGTCTCCATTACCATGTCATTAATATGAACACAATAACCACCCATGGGAAGCAAGAAATCACTTAATTTGTGATCGGAAGTTGACATCAGCATCACTGATGGAGACAAGCACTGCATCTAACCATTATATCGGCGAGAACCAGTCCTGCACCAGAGCTAACCAATGCACACTCACATACACAGAGTCAGCAGAGTAAATAACCTCTCACACTCTCTGCATCTCAATAATGTGTGGCAAATTCTTCATGAACATGACTTTGATGGAAAAGTATCACATCATTGCAATGCCACAGCAGAGTTGTGAAGAAACAAAATAATGTGTGACTAGTCCACAAACAAACTGAGAACAATTCATGTTAATACAAACAAACTGAAACCCACTCATGGGAAAACAGATGAGCAAAGTGTTTAAATGTAAATTTATGAGAATAATATTTGAAGGAAACCAAATTATTGAATATTCATTGAAATTTAATATGTAACAATTTATGTCGAGTGTATATAGACGTGTATATTGTTGTTATATCATTAGGTCACAGAACCAATTCATTATGTAACAAATGTTCTTGAAATGTAATATATCAGTGTATGTAAATTTGAATATTATTGGTTTTTAGTTACAGTAATAGTTCAATAGGTACATGATGTTAAAGAATTTCTCATTTTAAGGGAACTATATTTAACTTTTACAGGTGTAAGATAAAACACTGAAAACAATGTAGAAATTCTTATATGTGTATGTTTATTTCAATGGAACTTTGTTTAACAACAGTAAATGATTATGAAAGTTAAAAAGAAGTAGAACAATTTCTGATGCAATAAGAGTTAGTGGTTGAGAAATAGACTAGTTACGTATTGGGGGAGAGATGTTTCCTTGTCTCCATTTCACTTGCATAATCATCCTAGTTGTAATTTCATCTTTAACTGAAAGAGAGGAGGAGGAGGAGATTAGTGTTTAACGTCCCATCGACAACGAGGTCATTAGAGACGGAGCACAAGCTCGGGTTAGGGAAGGATGGGGAAGGAAATCGGCCGTGCCCTTTCAAAGGAACCATCCCGGCATTTGCCTGAAGTGATATAGGGAAATCACGGAAAACCTAAATCAGGATGGCCGGACGCGGGATTGAACCGTCGTCCTTCCGAATGCGAGTCCAGTGTGCTAACCACTGCGCCACCTCGCTCAGTTTTAACTGAAAGAGAGTCAAGCTTATAGCATTAAGCATTTTCTGTTTCATTTCTTGTTCACTTCTATTACATAAGTGGAAAGATATTCAAAAAGTTATATTTGTAGAATGATTTTCAAGAATTTTTACTTTTTAATTCTCAAGTCTTTCAAGGAGTAAATTCTGCAGAAGGCTTGTAAAGGAATTTAAATTAATAATTGTAAAGCCAATTAAGCATTGACATTTAGAAATGATCTGGACAATATGTGAGCAGACAGTTGATGTCATATTAAGTTGGTATGCAATTTTGTGCTGTACTTAATCAATGCTCATCCACTGATTATCCTAGCATAAAACTGAAGTGGAAGGGGACATTTGCAAGGCGTCGAAATTGAGGGCACCATACACGTCAGTTGCCTCAGTCATGTCATTTATAGTGTTGCAGTACACTGGTTTTGCAACATTGGACGGGTTTTTGTGTGTATATTTCACTTGTTTGAAATTTAATACACATGGCATCGAGAATGATGAGAATAACTCCCTTACATAATAAATTTGCATGTTTAAGTTAGGTAGAAACAGGGTGGAAGCAACAATGGAGGGGAAGCCAGTTTTAGTTAGCCACACTGTGACACAATAGCCTGCAGAGCGACGGTCTAGTCAAGGTCAAGAGCAGGTGACAGGTACAGCAGAGAACTTGGGGAAGAACAGTATATCGCATGAGCAGCGCATGAGGACGTAACTTACCACTCTTGTGGATGATGGAGTGTTAATAAGGGGGTGACACACCTGACTATTCACTTGAATGAACCAGCCAATTACACAACACGTACTTATTAAGACATTTGCTGATTAGGCAGCCACAGCCACTAAAAATGAAAGAGCGACTGCCATTGGCCATTCCATCCAGTGTCCAACCCCATTGTAGAGGGAAGGGAAGCTAGACTAAGGAGACATGCAACTGCCCACTGCGACAGGCACTTTACCTTGAGATGTCAGCGAGCGCGGTCCGGAGGGCATCCCTCTCTGACGTGACAACAGGGAAAGGAGATATATTGGTGGGAACACTTTGTTCACCCGGATCCAAATTTCAGTCAAGAGCTGGCTGAATTCTTTCTGTGAATCTCCTGAGCAGAGAACGAAGAGAACCAATATAGTTAAATTCTTGCGAGAACAGGTAGGGCAGAGTAACATATAGTGTGCCAGCCTTATGCATGTACTTAGTCATAAAAATCAGACTAGGGTCAAGTTAACGTTTCCTGCTTCACGATAACGTAGGGCAAGTTTGCTGATATAGAATCAGCCAGGATCAGTATAGGACTTTCATAGCTTTACAGATCAGACGACACACGACAGTAGGCAAGCTGACGACACTGTGCAAAACAAAGTAAAGAATGAAGCACGCCATTAAATGTAAATGTCGTGTCACAAGCCAGTTTTTACTCCAGTAATACGAAGCTCAGAGTAGGAATACCTGTCCTCCTTGTAGTATTTCCAGAAATTAATGTATTTCCTTCGTGTTTGTGGGGAAAGAATAAAATTTGTTACAGCCAGTAACACTGTTCAGCTCGACATTAGGACAGTCTTCCGCTAGAGAGTCTTTCTCTCAGTTGAAATAATTAACTATCCTAAATTTTGTGACATTATTGATCGTTTACATTTTATGTTATTTGAAAAATTTAATAACAGGAGTCCCTTTTCTGAACAGGCAATACGTGAGATTGCTCTTCTGCATTGTAATGACCCAACATGTGCAAAGGTGGTTCCAATATACACAATTACAGGGAATATTTGTTATCTATTCTTAGAAAGAGGCCCCCTTCCTACTTCATTGGCATATTTTAGGCATACTGTTGGCAGCTAGTCTTTGGAAGCCTAACCCTTGGTGAGCAATAGCACGTTTCCTTGCAGGTCGGGTTCAAACTGCTTTATGTGTGCTAAGTGGAATCATGCTCACAATGCAAACATTCAGTAGCATTCACTTATTACCAACCAGGGGCGCGTCTAGAACACAAATGATTAAAATTCACGTTTAAAGCAGCGAAATAGTAGCTTGTGATAGTGACAAGACTGACTGGGCCAAAAAAGCCAGAATTTTATACAGACAAAGATTAAAAAGTAATACCAAAAGATGACAGTGTGGGTAGAAGTTCGGCCTCCCTGTGTTTGGCTGGCTTAGTAATGCGGATGTATGAAATGACATGTCTTATTGGAGAGCTCACGTTCCTGGTACCCCAGTCATATACGAATCTGCGTGTAAGTTGGCGTCCAAACACTGCATTCCCGGATATTTGTTTTTCCCGTTTTCTGTTAGAAACGAAAACAAAAAATTAACTGCATTTTTAGTGTAGTATCGAAAAAATTTCATTTCTGTGTATTCGTGGTAATAAAATTATGAAACGAACGTATAAAGAAATAGGCATAATGTGCAAATATATAAGCACAGCTGCTTCATGTGTCTACAACTCAATTTTGTAAATGTCTCTATGGCGACGCCTCTTCATAAGATGACTCGACTGTAGGAGTGTCTTAGTAGCAACGAATAAATGTATTAAAAATGCATGCATGATATGGCAGTTTTTCATACTTCTCAGCGTTATGACGTCATATCCTTGAAGAATGTGCCGTGCAAGGATGTATTTTTGTATGTACAATCAGCGGTATATGTGGATACTGTCTCCGAAATATGTTGCTAAGAGTTAGAAGCAAAGAAGTAAGAAATTTAAACCTCGTACACGATGTGGTAGGCTTTCATGCACCTTAGTGTTCATGACATATCTCCTGGGACCATGACATAATTTTGTTGGTGCATTTAGCTGCATAGCCGGCCGGAGTGGCCGAGCGGTTCTAGGCACTACCGTCTGGAGCTGCGAGACCGCTACGGTCGCAGGTTCGAATCCTTCCTCGGGCATGGATGTGTGTGACGTCCTTAGGTTAGTTAGGTTTAAGTAGTTCTAAGTTCTAGGGGACTGATGACCACAGCAGTTAAGTCCCATAGTGCTCAGAGCCATTTAGCTGCATATGTGGATGTTGTTGTTGTGGTCTTCAGTCCGAAGACAGGTTTGATGCAACTTTCCATACTACTCTATCCAGCGCAAGCCTCTTCATCTGTGGATAGCTACTACAGCCCACATCTTCCTGAATCTGCATACTGCATTCGTCTCTTGGTCTCCCATTTCCTACAATGCTAAATTGTTAATCCCTTGATGTCTCAATGTGTCCTATTAAACGATCCCTTCTTCTATTCAGATCGAGCCATAAATTTTCTTGTTCCTGAGTTCTATTCATTATCTCCTCATTACTTACATGATCTACCCATCCAATATTCAGCATACTTTGCAGTACCACATTCCAAAACCTGTACTCTTCATTTCCAAACTATTTATCGTCCATGTTTCACTTCCATGCATGGTTACGCCCCATACAAATACTTTCAAAAAGACTTCCTGACACTTAAATATATATTCGACATTAACAAATTTCTTTTCTCCAGAAACGTTTTTCTTGCTTTTGCTAGTCTACATTTTATATCATGCCTACTTCGCCCATCATCGGTTATTTTGCATCCCAAATAGCAAAATTCATCTAATACTGAAAGTGTCTCGTTTCATAACATAGTTTATTCAGTATTATTTGATTTAATTCGCCTACATTCCGTTACCCTCGTTTAGCTTGGTGATGTTCATCTTCTATCCTGGTTTCAAGACCGTGTCCATTCCGTCCAGCTGCTCTTCACAGTCCTTTACTGTGTCTGACAGAATTGCAATGTTCTTGGCAAACTTCAAAGTTTTTAGTACTTCTTCCTGGTCTTTAATTTCTACTCCAAAATTTTCTTTCTTGCTTAGTGAACAGATTGAATAAGATCGGGGATAGGCTACAACCCTGTCTCGCTTCCTTCTGAATCATTTCTTCTCTTTCATGCCTCTTGACTGCTATAACTACCACCTGATTCCGGTAAAAATTGTAAACAGCATTAACCTCCCTGTATTTTACCCCTGATACCTTTAGAATTTGAAAGAGTATTCCAGTCATCATTGCCAAAAGTTTTCTCTAAGTCTATAAATGCTGTAAACGTAGGTTCGCCTTTCCTTAACCTATCTTCTAAGAGAAGTCGTAGTGTCGGTATTGCCTCGCGCGTTCCTACATTTTCCATTCTTCTGTAAAGAATTTGTGCTAGTATTTTTCAGGAATGGTTTATTAAACTGATAGTTTGGTAATATTCACACCTGTCAGCACCTGCATTCTTTGGAATTGAAAGTGTTATATTCTTCTTGAAGTCTGAGGGTATTTCGCCTGTCTCATCCATCTTTCTCACCAGATGTAAGAGTTTTGTCATGACTCTCCCAAGGCTATCAGTAGTCCCAAGGTAATGTTGACTACTCTCGTGACCTTGTTTCGAGTGAGGTCTTTCCGTGCTTTGTCAGATTCTTCTCACAATATCATGTCTTCCATCTCAATTTCATCTGCGTCCTCATCCATTTATATAATATTGCCCTCAAGTATATCTCACTTCCATAGACTCTCCGTATACTCCTTCCGTGCGGGCCGCGGTGGTCTCGCGGTTCTAGGCGCTCAGTCCGGAACCGCGCGACTGCTACGGTCACAGGTACGAATCCTGCCTCGGGCATGGATGTGTGTGATGTCCTTAGGTTAGTTAGATTTAAGTAGTTCTAAGTTCTAGGGGACTGATGACCACAGATGTTAAGTCCCATAGTGCTCAGAGCCATTTGAACCATTTGAACTCCTTCCGTCTTTTAGCTTTCCTTTTTCTTCAAAGGTCTCCTTTATTCTTCCTGTAGATGGTATCTATCTTTCCCCTAACGATATATTCCTTACATTTGTCCTCCAGCCATCCCTGCTTAGCCATTTTGCACTTCCTGTCAGACTCATTTTTAGACGTTTGTATGCTTTTTCGCTTGCTTCGTTTAATGCACTTTTTCATATTCTCTCCTTTCATCAGTTAAATTCAATATCTCTCTTGTTACCCAATGATTTCTACTGGGCCCCGTCTTTTTACCTATTTCATCCGCTGCTGCCTCACTGTTTCATCTCTCAAAGCTCCTATTCGTCTTCTGCTGTATTCCTTCCCTGTTCTTGTCAATCGTTCCCCAATGCTCCCTCTGAAACTCCCAACAACTTCTAGTTCATTCAGTTTATAGAGATCCCATATTTTCATTTGCTACCTTTTAGCAATTTTTTCTGTTTTAATCTACAGTTCATATTCAATAAATTGTGGTCAGAGTCCACAACTGCAGCTGGAAACGTCTTACAATTTAAAATCTGATTTCTAAATCTCATTTTTACCATTATATAATCTATCTGAAACTTTCCAGTGTCTCCAGGTCTCTTCCACACATACAGCCTGTGACCTCCCCCTTCCTAATCTGCCTATGGGATTGCATTATAGTTGACCGCGACCGCGTATGACACATGAAATTTTGCGGTGAGTAAAGTTGTAGCTACCGATGGAAAATAATACAGGTTAACAGCAGGAAAGTGTACTACAGACACTTCTTAAGGAAGAATCTACTCCTAACCTAATCTAAATACTGATGATAATTTTGAAATGGGTAGAGTATAGTGCAATCGCTCACGAACCACACAAGGGGGAACAAGGTTTCGCGTAATATTTCACAAAAAAATACTGATAATACAAATAAAATACTGATTAGCTAAAAAAGGGATAAGTAAACTGTAGTAAGCTGTAGCCACTCCACTAGCGCACTGAAACTCCAGAAGCTTAAGACAGGTAATGGCAAAGAAATTTAACTAATAATCACTGGCATGGTAACAGAAGATTGTCACACTTTTCCACAACACAACAGTTCATGAGAAAATAAATGAATCAGAAAGAACTGAATTCGTTGTAACTTATACTGAAGTACTAAATTTTGAAAGTAAAGTTTTATGAAATTACTGGTTCAATAAATGACTGGCTGTAACTCTGTTATCTAAAAAATGACTTCAGTAGCCACAATGAAACAAAGCGAAATTTAGAAAAAGGCAAGCAGTTTACTGATTATTCAGAAATTGAATTAAATTTACTTTGAGCAAATGATTTTACTTTTAATACACTCCTGGAAATTGAAATAAGAACACCGTGAATTCATTGTCCCAGGAATGGGAAACTTTATTGACACATTCCTGGGGTCAGATACATCACATGAGCACACTGACAGAACCACAGGCACATAGACACAGGCAACACAGCATGCACAATGTCGGCACTAGTACAGTGTATATCCACCTTTCGCAGCAATGCAGGCTGCTATTCTCCCATGGAGACGATCGTAGAGATGCTGGATGTAGTCCTGTGGAACGGCTTGCCATGCCATTTCCACCTGGCGCCTCAGTTGGACCAGCGTTCGTGCTGGACGTGCAGACCGCGTGAGACGACGCTTCATCCAGTCCCAAACATGCTCAATGGGGGACAGATCCGGAGATCTTGCTGGCCAGGGTAGTTGACTTATACCTTCTAGAGCACGTTGGGTGGCACGGGATACATGCGGACGTGCATTGTCCTGTTGGAACAGCAAGTTCCCTTGCCGGTCTAGGAATGGTAGAACGATGGGTTGGATGACGGTTTGGATGTACCGTGCACTATTCAGTGTCCCCTCAACGATCACCAGTGGTGTACGGCCAGTGTAGGAGATCGCTCCCCACACCATGATGCCGGGTGTTGGCCCTGTGTGCCTCGGTCGTATGCAGTCCTGATTGTGGCGCTCACCTGCACGGCGCCAAACACGCATACGACCATCATTGGCACCAAGGCTGAAGCGACTCTCATCGCTGAAGACGACACGTCTCCATTCGTCCCTCCATTCACGCCTGTCGCGACACCACTGGAGGCGGGCTGCACGATGTTGGGGCGTGAGCGGAAGACGGCCTAACGGTGTGCGGGACCGTAGCCCAGCTTCATGGAGACGGTTGCGAATGGTCCTCGCCGATACCCCAGGAGCAACAGTGTCCCTAATTTGCTGGGAAGTGGCGGTGCGGTCCCCTACGGCACTGCGTAGGATCCTACGGTCTTGGCGTGCATCCGTGCGTCGCTGCGGTCCGGTCCCAGGTCGACGGGCACGTGCACCTTCCGCCGACCACTGGCGACAACATCGATGTACTGTGGAGACCTCACGCCCCACGTGTTGAGCAATTCGGCGGTACGTCCACCCGGCCTCCCGCATGCCCACTATACGCCCTCGCTCAAAGTCCGTCAACTGCACATACGGTTCACGTCCACGCTGTCGCGGCATGCTACCAGTGTTAAAGACTGCGATGGAGCTCCGTATGCCACGGCAAACTGGCTGACACCGACGGCGGCGGTGCACAAATGCTGCGCAGCTAGCGCCATTCGACGGCCAACACCGCGGTTCCTGGTGCGTCCGCTGTGCCGTGCGTGTGATCATTGCTTGTACAGCCCTCTCGCAGTGTCCGGAGCAAGTATGGTGGGTCTGACACACCGGTGTCAATGTGTTCTTTTTTCCATTTCCAGGAGTGTATAACAGCAATAAAATACATACCAAACCATCAAAACCCACTTGCTAAGCTAAATACAGAATAACTGAAATTGCGCGCTCTTAATTTGTGCTGTACCTTTAGTTATTAGTTTTGCCAGTGAAATTCTACGTTACTTTAAGTGAATGAATTTAATAGAATAGCAAATTAGTTAAGCCTCTGTTATGCAGTACAAGAATGAATAGATACTGAGGCAGAAAATTTAGACTGAAGCTCGTCATTGGCAAACAGATAAAACTGGCAGTCAGTTGTTAATCAATTTTCACATTTTTACGACACTCGGTGACTGCATGGAAAGGTCAGTCACACTTTATGAAAGGAAAGCAAGTGGGTAATGCCTGTACAATACTATTCAAAGACTTGAAAGTCTCTTCGGGTTTGCTGCCGGATCCTAAAATCAACTTGACTCGATATTTCGGCAATCCAACTGGTCGCCATCTTCAGGAAAATGCTGCTTCTGCTGATGAGTCCCCTCTGTGTTCTCAGCGGGACTCATCAGCAGAAGTAGCATTTTCCTGAAGATGGCGACCAGTTGGATCGCCGAAATATCGAGTCATGTTGATTTTAGGTCCCGGCAGCAAACCCGAAGAGACTTTCAAGACTTATTACGCCAGTAAAGCCTACATAATCACAATACTAGTTATACTTTATCATTTAACAGTCTTACGATGTTGCAGCTGTGCGAACGACGATAAATGTAGTGTAAGTAGGCTGTTTAGGTTTTATGTTGGTAACGCCACGTAGCGCTCTGTATGAAAATCACTGACTGCGCTGTGTGAAGTCTGTGGCTGGTTGGCATTGTTGGAACAGTCGCTATTGTAGTGTTGGGCAGCTGTATGTGAACAGCGCGTAGCGTTGCACGGTTGGCTGCCAGCAGTGGTGGATGTGGGGAGAGAGATGGCAGAATTTTGAGAGCGGATGATCTGGACGTGTGTCCATCAGAGACAGTAAATTTGTAATACTGGATATCATGAACTGATACATATATGATGACTTTTGAACACTATTAAGGTAAATACATTGTTTGTTCTCTATTAAAATCTTTCATTTGCTAACTATGGCTATCAGCAGTTAGTGCCTTCAGTAGTTAGAATCTTTTATTTAGCTGGCAGTATTGGCGCTCGCTGTATTGCAGTAGTTCGAGTAACGAAGATTTTCTTGAGGTAAGTGATTCATGAAAGGTATAGGTTATTGTCAGTCAGGGCCATTCTTTTGTAGGGATTATTGAAAGTCAGATTGCGTTGCGCTAAAAATATTGTGTGTCAGTTTAGTGATGATCAGAATAAGTAAAGAGAGAAATGTCAAAGTACGTTCAGTTATGCTCAGCTGTTTGAAAATCAAATAACGTAAGAGGTTTATCAGCACAGTAAGTCATTAATCTTTCTAAGGGGACGTTTCAGTAGCCGATGACAATGCTGAGGTGCGACTGTTGTTACTGCTGCTGTTTGAGAACCCCAGAGCCACGGATGATTACAGGACAGGCAATAGTTAGAACTGCAGCATCCCCCGCCTGTTCTCACCTACCGTGTTCTCAATACTCGTTGGTTACCGAATCAGGTGCGCCTGCACTGGCGCAGAGCGTTTGCGGGAGCGCCCAACAAACACTTCCGCACTCTTTCATGACACAAGTTGCTCTCCTTCCTCTCTGCTCGTAACGCGCCAGAGACTCTCCGTACCCAAAGATAAACAATGGCACAATGACTGCCATTTCGTCGTCGCTATCGATACATTAAAATTAAAGTTTCCTTGGCTATTACCCAGCTATCAACAATATTTGCATTATAATTACAATATATTACATACATTCTGAAATAAATACACTATTACAGCCATTACATATTAAATATAGTTTCTGTAACTAAGCCTACACGTTCAGAATTAGAATTACAGTACACGTTACCAACGGATATTGAACGACAGAAAATTTTGGATGGTGTAGAAGGTATTTTTATCTGCATTTTCGTTGTTACAACCCTTATTTCATGATTCCTGAACCAAGTGCTAACTATAGTAATATTATGCTCTGCGCAAAATTCTACCAGCCCACTTCCTCTACGTTCCTTTCCTCCAGTCCATATTCATGTGCTATAACGGTCCCTCTGGCCGAGCGGTTCTAGGCGCTTCAGTCCGGAACCGTGCTGCTGCTGCAGTCGCAAGCTCGAATCCTACTTCGGGCATGGATGTGTGTGTTATCCTTAGGTTAGTTAGGTTTAAGTAGTTCTAAGTCTAGGGGACTGATGACCTCCGATGTTAAGTCCCATACTGCTCAGAGCCATTTTTTTCACCTACTGTGTTTCCTTCTCTTCCTTTTCCTTCTGTCGATTTCCAGTCTCCCATGACTATTAAATTTTCGTCTTCTTTAATTATCTGAATAATTCCTTTTATCTCATCGTACATTTCTTCAATCTCTTCATCTTCTGCGGAGCTAATTGGCATATAAACTTGTACTACTGCGGAGGGTGTGGGTTTCGTGTTTACCTAGGTTACAATAACGCGTTCGGGTGAACCACATTTTTGCTACTGTAAGTCGGTAATCGTCTCCTCAAACGCCGTCGTCGAGGTGAACGGCGGCTCGAAAGATTCAGCGCGCCATGGATGCAGGCTTGCGAAATCAAGTATTACGCTGTGGTAGACATTCTCCTGGGCTTGCATGGACCCGTGGTAGTAGTCGGAAACATGCTGACACCTGCGAGCCACCTGCATCCCTTCATGCTTGATGTCTTCCCCAACGGCGATGCGAGCTTTCAGTAGTAGAGTTGTCCATGTCTCGGACCCAGAAACGTGCTACAGTGCTTTGAGGAGCATTATGGGGATATCGCGTTGATTTCTTGCGACCAAATTCGCCTAATGTACAGGGTGATTATAATTAAAAGTTAAACTTTCAAATCACTGAACAAATAATACCACTGGTCAGAACGACGTCAAATTGCTATGGAATATTATCAGAGAAGAGGGAAAAGTATGGCACAATAAAAATAAATAGTTGCAAAATGTAGCAATAGATGGCCCTGTAAGCATTATAATTTAAGAGCGGTTGACTACAAATGACAAATGAATCATACAACAATGCCTAAGGTGTACATTTGTGAGCCGTGTTGCAGCTCGTGTTGCTGCCGTTCGTAGGTTGGCATTGTGCAATAGGGATAGTGGGGTCTCGTTTCTTCTCGTGTCTACTGGCGCTAGCATTGTCTGTCCGCAAGTGTCAGCAGCAGCGGTTATCGACATCTAGTAGCTTAGTACTGTCTTTTGAACGATGTCAAGTTTTTCTGGGCCAGAGTGTGTCGGGTAGTTCGGTTGGGAGGAGCAGCAGTGAGGTCAGGCAGCACAAGGACATGCCGGGACCACTGGTGGCACACAGGCACTGATGGATCGAGGGGCTGTCGTTGCGACGGCCACAACCTCGTTGTCCACCGGACCCAGGACGTTTTCGTTGAGTGAATATTAACCCAGTAGTGAAACCTACACTATTTTGGGATCACGCCATTTGTTCGAGTGTTGCTGCTCACAGGGTCGCTGAGATGAAGAACAACGAGTGGAGTGTCTTTTATTATTAATCATTGATTTCCTTGTGTGTATTGATGAAGTTCAACCAGCGGTATTTTTCTGCCTAGTGGCCGCCAACGCCCCAGTTACCTGCCCTGGAGGTTAGCGTATTTTCGCAGCAGTGTACCTTTCCTCGCCTTGCTGCTGCTGTCCGGTAAGGTGTATAGTTCGACAGCCTCCTTGATTGTGGTTCAGCTATTTGTTTCTTTTCGACTACTTTGGCTGTAGAGGGTCCTTCTGCTTCTGGAAGTTCTAAACACCGAATTCTGAAGAAGCAGTGCAGTCCGCCGGTTCCACCTTGCCTGGGCTATTCCATCATTGTGTTGATTATCAGACGTTAGGTATATGTTGCAAGAGTGTTGGCCTGCGTTTAAACTGTCACTGGTTTGAGTTGCCATCCGATTAGGTGAATACAACTCTTGGCTGCCTGTCTCATCATTTACGAAGTTGAGCGACTTTCCCAGGTCGATCCTTTGAGCACTGTCTGAGGCCCACTTCTCTCTTGATTTGGTCAGATTGTGATGATTGTCAATAAGGCCTTCAGCCATGAATGCAATTTATCTTAAGAATTTTAATTAAATATTGTCTCTTAATAGTGAAAATTTGATGACTGTCCTTTTTTATAATATTTTAGTACCGGTAGGAGAAGTTTAATTCGTCTTTACGAATTTGCTATCCAGGCGTTCAGTCATAAAACTGTTTTTTGAGTTGTTACTATTGGGGCCTTCAGCCAACAAATAAGTTGAATTTTTGGACAATAAGGCCTTCAGCCATGAGTGCAACTTTCTTAAGAAATTTTTTATTAGACATTGTGTCTTAACAGTCAAATTTTATAATTGTTCCTTATTGTCAACCATATTTGCAATTGTTTTCAAATAAAGTGTAGGTGATTTTTGAAAAAAAACTGAGCAACCAACAGTTACTGAGTACGGCGCCGTCCACACTGAATCCTGCCTTCTCCTAAGTACCACGTTTCAGTTTGATGTTAAACAAACCGTACTCAGTGTGCATGGGTGTACAGGTGTGATTCTGTTAGTTACGTAAACCCAGCTACCACGCCAAGGTCATATCACGTCGGACGGGAAAAGTCGGTTTTTAATTGTCCGAAGCTCAAAAAACCGCATAAAAAGCATCAATCACATCGGTTTTTAATTGTCCTGAGTCCAAAAACTGTATAAAAAGCATCAATCAAAATCAAATGGGACTATTAATTTCCGTGTGACTGTCGCAAAACATGTTCAGTATGCTGTCCACCGTTTTCTGCAACAATTTGTGATCGAGAAACAGCATTTTCCACAACTGATCGAAGTGTTTCCGGGGTCACGTTCAGATTGTGTTGCGCAATGCGTGCCTTCAATGCAGCTAAGTTTGAAGTCGGAACATCTTTCATATAGCTCCACAGCCGGATTAAGATCAGGTGATCGGGACGGCCAGGCTGTAGGGTTCAAATCGCTCTGAGCACTAGAGCACCTAGAACTTAGAACTAACTAAACCTAACTAACCTAAGGACATCACACACATCCATGCCCGAGGCAGGATTCGAACCTGCGACCGTAGCGGTCGTTCGGCTCCAGACTGCAGCGCCTAGACCCGCGGGGCCACTTTGGCCGGCAGGCTGTAGGGAAATGGCGCCAGATAGTTCTAGCATTTCCGAAATGGCGTTTCACCAGTTGCATAATTTGATTTGCAATGTGCGGAGGTGCGCCGCCTTGCATAAAAATGTTCCCATCCACATACCCACGCTGTTGGAGAGCTGGAATGACGTGGCTGCGCAAAAGACACTCATAGCGCTTACCAGTGACGGTACAGGTAACAGGACTGGACGCACCTGCCTCTTCGAAAAAATATGGCCCTATGATAAATGATGCCGTAAGCCCGCACCACATTGTGTCCTTTTCAGGATGAAGTGGTACTGGTAGATTTGCGTGTGGATTTTCCGTTGTCCATATTTGACAATACTGTGTATTGACATATCCTGCAAGATGGAAGTGCGCTTAGTCCGTCCAAAAAAATCTTCCACTGCCAAACATTGTCCACTTCTTTTGTGAGCAAGAAAGTTTAAAGTAAAAGGTGTCTATTGCTGGCAGGTCAACAGGAAGCAACTCGTGCACATGGGTAATTTTGAATGGATAGCAAAGAAGGATGTTTCGTAGGATTTTACGCACCGTGCTCACGCGTATGTCCAATGTTCGGGCAATTCTCCGTGCACTACACCTTTGTACACCACCACTCGTCTCCTCCTGCATTGCTGTGGCCACTGCTTCCACTGAGGTGGAATCAATTCGTTTCTTCCCATGTTGCACACCAAAAGAACCCGTGTTTCTAATTTCCGAATCACTTTCTCCAGACAATGGTTGAAATAGCTCTGAGCACTTTGGGACTTAACTGCTGTGGTCATCAGTCCCCTAGAACTTAGAACTACTTAAACCCAAATAACCTAAGGACATCAAAGACATCCATGCCCGAGGCAGGATTCGAACCTGTGACCGTAATGGTCGCGCGGTTCCAGACTGTAGCGCCTAGAACCGCTCGGCCACTTAGGCCGGCTTCTCCAGACACATGGAAATCATCGGATCAACGTCTTTTTTCAAACACTTCACTGTCGGGAACTTCTGCAGAGCAACGTGTGTACAGTCATCATTCTTGTAGTACAGCTTTACAAGACACTCATGGCGAACATCACAGACACGAAAGGAGAAAAAGCCTTGTACTGGTGTGTTTATACCAACTTTCAGTAGGTCGTGCTCATGACAAGGGTTTTCATGTACGTATTCTGACACTTACAGAGCCATCTATTGATCAATTTTCACACTATTTTTTTTTTCTTTTGCCATACATTTCCCCCTTCTCTGATTATATTCCGTTGCAATTGGATGTCATTCTGACCTGTGGTGTTATTTCTACAGCGTTTTGTAACTTTAACATTCATTATAATCACCCTGTAAAACCCATGGAACCCATCTGGGCCACTATCGCGTGTCGTCACCGTGTACGCAAATCAGCGGCCCGTTATTTACGCGAATTATATGACCTGTGGGTAGCCATCTAATGCCACATATCTCCACAAACCCATCACCAAATTGTCGGATTCCTGATAAGCAGAATCAGTGATGCATTTCGTTCCAAAGATGGACAAATAAGCTATTAAGCAAGTGGTCATAACGTTTTGGCTCATAACTGTATTTTCAGCCAATTTCCTTTCGTCACATGACAGCCGTTGCGTGCTAGATTTAACCGGACGTACTAAGGTTTTCTACCCCGAACCACCTTACTTAATATTGTATAATTTTTCGTATTTCGCCAACTGTTTGTGGCTTCATGACCCATTTCTTCATAGGTTTCTGTCCACGATGATATCAATGTTCCAGTTGGGATAACGCCTGTGGCGAAACATTCGGCTTTCCAGACCTAGACGTACATACATGTCTTCAGGTTGCAGGCCGCCTTCGTGGCTGAATGGTATGGTACCTTACCCTCCATGGAAACAAAACTGCGTAAGGTTTTCATCGGTGAAATTTGAGACGTACCGTGCCCATCCGCACAAAACTGCAGAAAAGAAACGATAAAGATACAGATAGTAAGAAGAGATATAAAAAATAGTTAGCGTTGCTGCCTTCGATGCGGAACTCAGAAAAATCGAAGGAGGTACCGGGAATCAATTCTAAGTAGAGAGGTCCACTCAGACTCATGGGGCTGTCAAGATGGTTCAAATGGCTCTGAGCACTATGGGACTCAACTGCTGAGGTCATTAGTCCCCTAGAACTTAGAACTAGTTAAACCTAACTAACCTAAGGACATCACAAACATTCATGCCCGAGGCAGGATTCGAACCTGCGACCGTAGCGGTCTTGCGGTTCCAGACTGCAGCGCCTTTAACCGCACGGCCACTTCGGCCGGCGGCTGTCAAGAACTGGTTGAATAAAGAAGTAACGGAATCATCAGGATGCATGTACTGGCAACACTGGCAGGATGGATGTCGATCACATGTCCCTCGATCATAGATCACTTCTCGTACCGCCTTGTGGGCAGCAGGTGGCCAGTGCGTACATTCATAGGTCCTAATCTGTGAGTGGTGTTTGCGTTTTCAGGTAGTGACTTCTATTGTGGATGCATCATGAACGATTTTGTACAGTGATCTTCCAATTTAGGGGCATTACCATCAGTGCGGCAGAAGTCGTTCGCTACGAAACTAAATGAATTTACAAACACTTCCTCCACATGCACTGCTTATTTAAGACTGTCTAGAATATCCATTTCTATAATTGGTTCTTAATCTCTAAAATCTTATTTTTTCCTATATTATTTGCACAGTTTCTGCCTTTAAGGCTTGTGGCATCGCATACACGGTGTACCCGACCTCCACCGACAATATTTCAGAGACTGTTTGGCGATATTTTAGTATCAAGAACCCTTGCCGTCCGGTGCCTCGTCACGAAATAATTGCATTCCATTTGATTTCTTACCCCCATTGATTTTCGTGCCTGCACTGCACTGAAAACATCTGCACGACAGTGTGAAACATCCCCTTTGAAAAATTTATACAAGACTGTGCTTATACTGAGACACAATATTTTTTAGCGCAACGCAGTCTGACTGTCAGAATTCCCTACAAAAGAATGGCCCTGACTAACATTAACCTATACGTTTCACAAATCACTTACCTCACAAAAATCTTGGTTACTCGAACTACTGCAATACAGCGAGCGCCACTACTGCCAGCTAAATAAAAGATTCAAACTACGGAAGGCACTAACTACTGATAGGCATAGTTAGCAAATGAAAGATTTTAATAGAGAACAAACAATGTATTTACCTTAATAGTCATAATATATATAGCAGTTCATGACAAATTACAAAACTCCGCCATCTCTCTCCCCACATCCACCACTGCTGGCGGCTCACCTCCAACTGCGCAACGCTACGCGCTGTTCACATCCAGCTGCCGCTGCCCAACACTACAATGGCAGACAACAGTGCAAACTAGACACAGACTGCACACAGCACAGCCAGTGATTTTTATACAGAGGTGGCGTTACCAATAAAAAAACCTAAACAACCTACTTACATAGCCCCCATGATCCCCACAAAAAATTTTACAAATTGTTTTGGGCAGTGGCCAATAATGATTTGATAAAATTTTTCATCATTACAATAACAAAGATATCAAATGCACACACTTATTGATACAATGTTGGTCAAAAGCTAAAATTTTCTCACAGTCCATAAAGACAGTCCTGATCGTTCATCACAATAAAATAGCAGTGTTATTCTCAAAGTCTGAGCAGTAGAAGAAAATGTACACGGAAGTAGTGGATTTCCATGCAATCTTGAAGAAGTAGTGTTGTCCTTCCAACGGAAAGACAGTGCTGACTCTTGACATGCAGACAGGTATTGATCCACAACAGAGCAAACCCATAGCAGAGTCATTCGAAGTTTTGAAGAATATTGGTAGGTAGTTCATCACAGAGTAGACCCACTGTAGTCCTGGTAGAGATTACGGTATTGGTGGGCCACCAGAGGTGCAGACCCACTGTAGTTCTTGTAGAAATAATGGTATTGGTGGCCCATAAAAGATGCAGACCCACTGTAGTCCATGTAGAAATGGCCAGCAGCCATCTGTTGTGACTGTGCAGGTGCACAATCACCATTGAAGAGTCTTGCGGATAATATAGCAAGTCCATAACCACCACTTGTGCACTCACAAAGTTTTTGGAATTGTCTTTAGAACCAGCAATGCTGTTATCCAGTCCCTTGCTGAATTATTAACACACGTGCAAACACTAACAGTCCCTACTTCTCACATATTGTCCATATACTATGACCAACAGAAACGTGTGCAGTGAAATGTAACTTACAAGTTACTTAATTTGATGAACTGGTGTCAATTCCAATTTTACAACATAAGAATACAATAACAAAGGTACAAAATACATCATTAAAGAACATAACAATACAGATAAATTTGTAGTAGTACAGGCTTTACAAAAGAATAGAAATAAACAGATACATCAGTGTTACAGGAATTATGACGTAAGTACATACATAAAAGATCAGAATAACTTTTGAAACATCAACTTCACACATGAGCATTAAAACAAAAAAGAATAAATAATGTCTAAACATCTTTATGAAGAAAATAACATAGTATTTGAAACATTCTACAACATACATCTTATTAGCTAAACACATAAAGACAGGAAAAACACAAATACACAAGTGAACACAAACACATAGTGGGATAACACAAGGAAAGGACAGGGTTTCTTTTACTGCAGTATTTTGCAAACAAAACTTTCTTTACTTCTCGGAGATCTCCCTTCATTCATCATTATTCCCAAAAAGTCCTATCTATACCTGCTTTCTCTATTCTATTCATATTTCTTTCAAAATAATTATTTCTCAGTGTACAATACTCATTTTGCCCCAAATATTTTTCATATAACTTCTCAATGCATTTTTTTCCTATTGTCCATAGTCAGTTTCTTATGTAGTCTACCCCCTCTTAAGCTAACTTAAATCTACTGAGCTCAGATGCTAAACTAAGGGACGAGGCAATGCAGCAGCACAAAACAATTAACGCAAACAGCAATGAAAAAAAATGCAGATTTGCGAAGCAAGCAGCATTATAGAAATTAGCAAAGCAATTGCAATATTACAACTAATATAAGGCAATGTGCAGCAAATGATAAAAATAAATCATTAGTAAAACTGGCTTAACAGAGTAATGTAAAGTAAAATTTAGTAGCACTATGCCTGGCAAACAGCAGCAGCAATGCTATAACATATACCTAAGCATGACAAAGCTCAAGCAGAAAAAATAGTACACTAAAGACAACAATGCAGATAAAGGTAATGTATAATTGCATCTTAATGCCTATGTAATTAAAGTGGTGCACCACAAAAACTAATTCTACGAAAAATTATCAAGTACTTAAAATAAAATTATATATGCAGTTACTGTTATTAGCCCCTTCTTATTGTTCTTTCCATTCCAAGAGCTCCTTTTTCGAAGAATGTGGATCATAAAATAATTATTTAATAGATCTGTTGACAGAAAGTGTTCACATTAGCAAATGCATTTAATTTTATTTTATAAAACCAATGATGCAACACACCTGGAAAACAGATATCAAATAAAATAAGCAACTATGTACAAAGTAAAGAATAAAAATATCATTCAGTAGTCATGAAGCATTTCATAAGTTAGTAGAAATTCTCTCAATTCTCATAGAAAGACACTTGTCATAATCAGGTGTGCAGATGTAAGTATCTTTCCAAGTAATGAGCATGTCTTATTTGTGGTGCTTTCTACAAAGGAATGTCAATAGAGAGGATAATGGCCTCCCTTTTTTTCGTCTTTTCTACCTGTGCCTCTGAAATGGCACACACACTAATGGCTTTTTCTCCAGGCATCTGACACAGCTGGGTGCCCATGACACATAACGTGCAGGTGGTCACTTAGCTTTCTTACGGAAATATTTACGACAGCAGTCTCCGCTACAGTGGCAGTCTCATATAAAAATATTTCACAGGTCGAGAATTTGCGTTGCAAATGTGTAGAAACAAAATCCTATTAATATAACAGTGTTCAAAAAGTTTTCGTCGGCATTGTGATACATTCACGCATTTACACACATTTCATAACTCTTAAAGAACGATTCTTGGTTTCCGACATCCTTTTCCACAAATCAGAGTCCCTAACCACTACTCATTATTCCTTACTTTATTCGTCGACACTTCTTCAATATTTCATCATTACAGATATGTAGCATAATCAAATAACTCATATAGCATCAGCTTACTGATCATAAACATACCGCAACAGCATAATACACATAGTCATCGTAATAATTTCTTACCCCCATTGATTTTCGTGCCTGCACTGCACTGAAAACATCTGCACGACAGTGTGAAACATCCCCTTTGAAAAATTTATACAAGACTGTGCTTATACTGACACACAATATTTTTTAGCGCAACGCAGTCTGACTGTCAGAATTCCCTACAAAAGAATGGCCCTGACTAACATTAACCTATACGTTTCACAAATCACTTACCTCACAAAAATCTTGGTTACTCGAACTACTGCAATACAGCGAGCGCCACTACTGCCAGCTAAATAAAAGATTCAAACTACGGAAGGCACTAACTACTGATAGGCATAGTTAGCAAATGAAAGATTTTAATAGAGAACAAACAATGTATTTACCTTAATAGTCATAATATATATAGCAGTTCATGACAAATTACAAAACTCCACCATCTCTCTCCCCACATCCACCACTGCTGGCGGCTCACCTCCAACTGCGCAACGCTACGCGCTGTTCACATCCAGCTGCCGCTGCCCAACACTACAATGGCAGACAACAGTGCAAACTAGACACAGACTGCACACAGCACAGCCAGTGATTTTTATACAGAGGTGGCGTTACCAATAAAAAAACCTAAACAACCTACTTACATAGCCCCCATGATCCCCACAAAAAATTTTACAAATTGTTTTGGGCAGTGGCCAATAATGATTTGATAAAATTTTTCATCATTACAATAACAAAGATATCAAATGCACACACTTATTGATACAATGTTGGTCAAAAGCTAAAATTTTCTCACAGTCCATAAAGACAGTCCTGATCGTTCATCACAATAAAATAGCAGTGTTATTCTCAAAGTCTGAGCAGTAGAAGAAAATGTACACGGAAGTAGTGGATTTCCATGCAATCTTGAAGAAGTAGTGTTGTCCTTCCAACGGAAAGACAGTGCTGACTCTTGACATGCAGACAGGTATTGATCCACAACAGAGCAAACCCATAGCAGAGTCATTCGAAGTTTTGAAGAATATTGGTAGGTAGTTCATCACAGAGTAGACCCACTGTAGTCCTGGTAGAGATTACGGTATTGGTGGGCCACCAGAGGTGCAGACCCACTGTAGTTCTTGTAGAAATAATGGTATTGGTGGCCCATAAAAGATGCAGACCCACTGTAGTCCATGTAGAAATGGCCAGCAGCCATCTGTTGTGACTGTGCAGGTGCACAATCACCATTGAAGAGTCTTGCGGATAATATAGCAAGTCCATAACCACCACTTGTGCACTCACAAAGTTTTTGGAATTGTCTTTAGAACCAGCAATGCTGTTATCCAGTCCCTTGCTGAATTATTAACACACGTGCAAACACTAACAGTCCCTACTTCTCACATATTGTCCATATACTATGACCAACAGAAACGTGTGCAGTGAAATGTAACTTACAAGTTACTTAATTTGATGAACTGGTGTCAATTGCAATTTTACAACATAAGAATACAATAACAAAGGTACAAAATACATCATTAAAGAACATAACAATACAGATAAATTTGTAGTAGTACAGGCTTTACAAAAGAATAGAAATAAACAGATACATCAGTGTTACAGGAATTATGACGTAAGTACATACATAAAAGATCAGAATAACTTTTGAAACATCAACTTCACACATGAGCATTAAAACAAAAAAGAATAAATAATGTCTAAACATCTTTATGAAGAAAATAACATAGTATTTGAAACATTCTACAACATACATCTTATTAGCTAAACACATAAAGACAGGAAAAACACAAATACACAAGTGAACACAAACACATAGTGGGATAACACAAGGAAAGGACAGGGTTTCTTTTACTGCAGTATTTTGCAAACAAAACTTTCTTTACTTCTCGGAGATCTCCCTTCATTCATCATTATTCCCAAAAAGTCCTATCTATACCTGCTTTCTCTATTCTATTCATATTTCTTTCAAAATAATTATTTCTCAGTGTACAATACTCATTTTGCCCCAAATATTTTTCATATAACTTCTCAATGCATTTTTTTCCTATTGTCCATAGTCAGTTTCTTATGTAGTCTACCCCCTCTTAAGCTAACTTAAATCTACTGAGCTCAGATGCTAAACTAAGGGACGAGGCAATGCAGCAGCACAAAACAATTAACGCAAACAGCAATGAAAAAAAAATGCAGATTTGCGAAGCAAGCAGCATTATAGAAATTAGCAAAGCAATTGCAATATTACAACTAATATAAGGCAATGTGCAGCAAACGATAAAAATAAATCATTAGTAAAACTGGCTTAACAGAGTAATGTAAAGTAAAATTTAGTAGCACTATGCCTGGCAAACAGCAGCAGCAATGCTATAACATATACCTAAGCATGACAAAGCTCAAGCAGAAAAAATAGTACACTAAAGACAACAATGCAGATAAAGGTAATGTATAATTGCATCTTAATGCCTATGTAATTAAAGTGGTGCACCACAAAAACTAATTCTACGAAAAATTATCAAGTACTTAAAATAAAATTATATATGCAGTTACTGTTATTAGCCCCTTCTTATTGTTCTTTCCATTCCAAGAGCTCCTTTTTCGAAGAATGTGGATCATAAAATAATTATTTAATAGATCTGTTGACAGAAAGTGTTCACATTAGCAAATGCATTTAATTTTATTTTATAAAACCAATGATGCAACACACCTGGAAAACAGATATCAAATAAAATAAGCAACTATGTACAAAGTAAAGAATAAAAATATCATTCAGTAGTCATGAAGCATTTCATAAGTTAGTAGAAATTCTCTCAATTCTCATAGAAAGACACTTGTCATAATCAGGTGTGCAGATGTAAGTATCTTTCCAAGTAATGAGCATGTCTTATTTGTGGTGCTTTCTACAAAGGAATGTCAATAGAGAGGATAATGGCCTCCCTTTTTTTCGTCTTTTCTACCTGTGCCTCTGAAATGGCACACACACTAATGGCTTTTTCTCCAGGCATCTGACACAGCTGGATGCCCATGACGCATAACGTGCAGGTGGTCACTTAGCTTTCTTACGGAAATATTTACGACAGCAGTCTCCGCTACAGTGGCAGTCTCATATAAAAATATTTCACAGGTCGAGAATTTGCGTTGCAAATGTGTAGAAACAAAATCCTACTAATATAACAGTGTTCAAAAAGTTTTCGTCGGCATTGTGATACATTCACGCATTTACACACATTTCATAACTCTTAAAGAACGATTCTTGGTTTCCGACATCCTTTTCCACAAATCAGAGTCCCTAACCACTACTCATTATTCCTTACCTTATTCGTCGACACTTCTTCAATATTTCATCATTACAGATATGTAGCATAATCAAATAACTCATATAGCATCAGCTTACTGATCATAAACATACCGCAACAGCATAATACACATAGTCATCGTAATAATAATATCATAACACCTCAGTCAAGTCTCAAAATCGTCGTAGCTTCCTCCAATAATTTAAAACCTAAAAAAATTCTCTGCTCATGTCAAAAGTGTCATCTGCCTCAATCGTACTTTAAAAATCATGATCCCATACCAAATACATCATTCAAAGCTCTCATAGTATCACAATGGTTCTGAAAAAATATGAACAGTTTACAAAGTACAGACTAAATACAGTTTCGTAAGTGTGAAGTTATCCAACTGTGTAATTGCGTAAACATCTGTCACTGACGTAGAAAAAAGAATGTTTGTTTCTCTGTCAAATAATCAGATAGCTGTGTAATTCTGTGTTAGAGAAATATGGTACCGATGTGTAAAGTTGTGTAAGCAAATACCATATTAGCTAGGGCTCCTTGTGCTTGCCAAACACATGGTACACAAAGTAGGCGTGTACCCCCCTGAGGATTAATGTAATTATATCCTCAGGTGTTACAGATTACACCGATGGAATGAAATGTATCATGGAAAACTTTCTTTGTAATCCAAAAATCTTTAAAAATAAATGTTTTAAGAACAAAATTAATCACTCAAATACGTGTACTATAGCGCTAAACTGTGCGTCTTGTTGTAAGATAATTCTGTGGAAGTGTCGTAATTATTGTCCTCTGTAAGCAAAGTTCTGCTGAAGTCAATGTACTTACCTTATGATAAACAAAAGTGAAATGCTTTGCGTATAGATATCTTAGTTATCACACTTATTGCCATGATGAAGAAAGTACTGTGCTGCAACGTATTGTTGTGCTATGGAAAAGGCAGTCTCATTGTAGCTATACCACAAAAGTTACTACTAAAACATGTTTTACTTTCGAGAAGAATTCAGAAAAACTGTGCAGATATAAAGCAGATACAGCGCAAAAGCAATAATATAAATTGTGTCACTCATTAGTAGCGTCATGATAAAATCGTGTAGCTGTCACATAAACTAACCACTGTGTCATCTGTTCACAATAACAATGCATTCGTAATTTCTGTTTAAATAAGTTCTCTTGGTTCTTGACTGGATATTTAACTTCAAACATTGTTGCATGTTAACAGTTTCTAAGTCTGACTAAGCATACTAGTAATGTAAAGTGAAAAATTTTATAGCAAAGACTAAGTTAAAAAGCAGATTATCTCCCAATAAATGGTTTTACATATGAAATGTGGTGTAACCCTTTGCTCTTCCTAGTATGCAGAGTTTCAACTTTAACGCAATTATCATGTGGTATACGTCGGTAAAGTATAATGGAATTTTTTCTCAAGGTTAGCGTCTATGTTATTTTTCCCTGAGCCAGCGGGCGCATGTGGCTGCCTGCTGTGCAAGTCATTGTCTGTTTCTTTGTTGGCGCGCGTCGTTACTGGGATTAGGAGACCTAACTTCTACAAATTCGCGTTGTCGAAAGTGCCCCGCTCTGTTTGAATCCCGCCAGTTCTGATGAAATTCAGGTCTGTCGTTATGATTATCTCGTCTGTCGTCATGTCGGTAGATTTCATAATTTCTTTCTTGTCGGTCATGTGGTGGAGAATTTCTTCCTGAATCATAACTGCGCACTGAACTGTTGCGTCTGAAGTTATTCTGTCTCCCTTGATCATAATTTTTTTTGTTCCCATACTGTCTGTTTCTATGGTAATCTCTGTCATATTCATTACCACGGAAATGCGATCTTTCTCTGTAACTAGTATTACTCTGCCAGTGGTTGTCATATGGGTGGTGTCTGTTTTGGTCACGATTTGCGTTGTAAGAATAGACTTGTCGTGTCCAGTTATTGTTTCTGTCGTCACGGAATTGTGACGGATGTGACCTGTAGTGCTTGTTTTCCTGTTTTCGCATCCCGCTACTGTCTGTGTCAATTTCTAATTCTTGTCAGAGTCCCTGAAAAGCTTCAATGTCGTCTTTGCAACGTCCTGCCAAAATAATACGTCGTAAATGTTCAGGCAATTTGATTAAGCAAATGCGGATGAGTTCTGAGGGGCTGTATGGGTTTGACAGGTACTGATTCTTGTGCAACATGTCTTCAAAATATTTCACAAGACTGGAAAATACAGATTGTTCGAAATGTTTCATCATTATGATACCATGTTTTACTCGGTGTTGTGTAGCTTGAGATCAATATGCTGAGAGGAAGGCATGATAAAACTCTCCTTCACTGTGGCAATCGTGAATGACCGATCGCATTCTTAGAGCTGGTTCATTCTCTAAGTAGCCACACATAAATTCTAATCTGTGCTCTAATGACCAGTTGGGAGGAAAACAATGAGAGAATTGATGGAGCCACGCTTGTGGATGAATGTCGTTGCCAGAATTCTTAAATGTTTTGAATTTACGTGTAGTAATGAACAGCTTATAGTCAAAGTCATCATGTCGGCGAGTCGCATATCAGTCATTGTTACGTCGTTTCGGCGGTTCCATTTCAAAATTCGGTGCACCTTGCCAATTTCTTTCCTAATTTCCGAAATGCGCTGTGTTATTATTTTGTGGCTGTTCCGTATTTCTACGTCCCTCTTCCTGTATTGAGGCGCGAGTGTCCTCTGAAATACGTAATTCTTGTATTACCTGTGTCAGCTGATCTTGTACTTCCCGGATTTCTCTTTGGTGTTGCGTATTAATTTGATTCTGATTTTGTTTCAATTTCCTAATTTGTTTGCACTCTTCTGTGTCATTCAGATTATCATCTACCTTCGTAGATAAATTATTTAGCTGATCCGAAAGTTCAACTAATTTCTCTGATAGTGTACTTATTTCCTCAGTGTGTTTTTCTGAACCAAGTTTCAGAGTGTCCATTTGTGTTGAAATCGTATCTACTGTGTCCTTACAGTTTTCCTGAGTTTTTGCAAGTTGCGTAACCGAATTGGTAGATGCAACTGAGTCAATTTTAGCCCACAAGGTCTCATGATTTTCATGAACAATGGTTTGCAGTTCTTTTATGGCTGCTTCGTGATTCTGTAATGCATTTTCATGACGCGAAAAAACAGGTAGGAACTGCTCACAAATTTGTGTTTTTACGTCATTACAGACTTTTTGACATTTCGATTCAATGTTATGTAACTCAGTAGTTAAATCTTCACGTGTTTGTTCAAGCATGGTGTGAAGATGTTGTTCCATTGCGTCTAACTGTTGCTGTGTTTGTCTCTGGTATTGTTCCATTGTGTCTAACTGTTGCTGTGTTTGTCTCTGGTATTGTTCCATTGTGTCTAACTGTTGCTGCGTTTGTCTCTGATTTTGTTCCATTGTATCTAAGTTTTTAAGATTTTGTTCCACTGTGTCTAACTTTTGAAGCTTTTGTCCCATTTCTTGCATTAATTCTAATAACAATGCACTGGTATCTGAAACATGTTCCTCAGTGCTTTTCGGCAGTGAATTTGCACCGGCAACATTCACATTTTGAGAAGCAGAAAATGTATCTTGACTTACTTGAGAAAACGGTGAGGACGCAAAACCTGAATCTACAGTATTTGCAAAATTGTGTCCTGTCATTTCGCCGGCCGAAGTGGCCGTGCGGTTAAAGGCGCTGCAGTCTGGAACCGCAAGACCGCTACGGTCGCAGGTTCGAATCCTGCCTCGGGCATGGATGTTTGTGATGTCCTTAGGTTAGTTAGGTTTAACTAGTTCTAAGTTCTAGGGGACTAATAACCTCAGCAGTTGAGTCCCATAGTGCTCAGAGCCATTTTCTTGTCATTTCGGATTCCTGAGGCGAGTTGTTGCCGAGCAATCGATCGATAATGCTTCCCTGTTCACTAATTGTTTCACTGCCTACGCCATTGTTTGCCGCCCGCTCCATTTCCCTATGCACAATTACCAAGTTACTATGTTGAACATTAGTTAATTCATTACACAGTGGCGCTAACACACTGCTTTCGTCTTCGCTGTCATTTCTCAGTTTACTTTGGAGCCTAATGTTACGTTTTTCACACGCCATTATTGTCACAATATTTCACACGACAACACAGAAAAACACAATTTGAAGAGCAAAATAAGAGAACACATTAACATAACACTGAAAATAATATCTAGATAATTGCAAGCGCAGCTGCGAAATACCTGCTGCAAATCTACATGCATGCCACAACTGTTTTACTACACAACAATGAAAGACTGCAACTACAAAGGAGATTCTCTCTAGAATTACGCGCTAGCAATAAACTATAGCTACACTAATTACACAAACTACAAGAAAAAAATCAGAAGATTCCAGTGAGGTATCCTCGGCTAAGGGTCGACATATGAAACGTCCCCTTTTGAACAATTATACGAGACTGTGCTTATACTGACACACAATATTTTTTAGCGCAGCACAATCTGACTTTCAGAATTCCCTACAAAAGAATGGCCCTGACTAACATTAACCTATACGTTTCACAAATCACTTACCTCACAAAAATCTTGGTTACTCGAACTACTGCAATACAGCAAGCGCCACTAATGCCAGCTAAATAAAAGATTCAAACTACGGAAGGCACTAACTACTGATAGGCATAGTTAGCAAATGAAAGATTTTAATAGAGAACAAACAATGTATTTACCTTAATAGTCATAATATATATAGCAGTTCATGACAAATTACAAAACTCCGCCATCTCTCTCCCCACATCCACCACTGCTGGCGGCTCACCTCCAACTGCGCAACGCTACGCGCTGTTCACATCCAGCTGCCGCTGCCTAACACTACAATGGCAGACAACAATGCAAACTAGCCACAGACTGCACACAGCACAGCCAGTGATTTTTATACAGAGGTGGCGTTACCAATGAAAAAACCTAAACAGCCTACTTACAAGTGCAAATGTCAGCTGTGTGCGGTATTGTTTGGAAACGAACTTGATCCCTCATTCACGGTACCTCCTGTTTACAACAGTAATACGCACTTTACTCCTCCCCATAAAGCTTCCATTCAATATGGCTCGGTTTCGTAAACGTTAATAGTGATGCACAGCAGCATGGATAGATTTACTGACGAAGCGTAGGTCGATGCACATGCTGTCTACGAGGTGTGGTTATAAAATAACTGGAATGATATTGTCACAGACTAAGTATGCAGGTGCCAAAGGTGAATGACGAATAGCTGTAAAGCATAAATCCTTCTCTGTCGAATGTGGCATCGCCAGTGTCTGTTAACAAATCAATGTTGCCGTGGTCTACGTTCGTGCAACAGCTGTTATTTTGTTTCGTCGGAATATGATAAGTGCAGTAATAGAGCAATGAGTTGTCGTGAAGTTTCACATGAAACTTGAAACAACTGCTACCGAAACCTATCTTTTAATAAAAATATTTGTAAGGCGAAGGTTTTTTATGAACCACGAGAGTTTTTGAACGGTTGAAGCGTTTCCAAGATGACCGAGATGATTCACGCTTGGAACGAATGTTCAAATGTGTGTGAATTCCTGCGGGATCAAACTGCTGAGATCATCAGTCCCTAGTCTTACACACTACTTAAACTAATTTAAACTAACTTGTGCTAAGAACCACTCACACACTCATGCCCGAGGGAGGACTCTAACCTCCGGCGAGAGGGCTCGGAACGCCGTTCAACATCAAAAACAGATGCAAACATCGAGAGAGTAGGTAATCTGATCCGATCTGACCGTCGGTTGCATATTCGACTGATTGCTGAAACTGTAGGAATTGACACCGAATGCGCAATGAAAATTTTACATAACCGAATTAACATAACAAAAGTGTGTGCGAAACTGGTGCCTAAAATTCTCGCGATAGAACAAAAAGAAGCTCGTTAAAATGTTTGTACTGACACTTTGAATACCATTGAAAATGATCCTAATCTTTCGGCAAGAGTCGTGATATATGACTAATCTTCAATTTTCATTTATTATCCGGAAACTAAGCGCTAGTCCTTGCGCTGGAAAGGCGCAGTTTCACTGAAATCGAAAAAAGCTCGAACGGGCAAACCAAGATTCAAAACGATCATTTTTTTCGATATTCATGGAATTGTATATCTTCACTGGGATCCTGAAGGTCAGACTATTAATCAACATTACTTCCCTGAGGTTCTTGCTCAGGTCCATGAGAAAATAAAGAAAAAACACGACCCGAATTGTGGAAGAACAAGTAGTGGGTTCATATCGCATCGCTTGTTGAGAGGTTTAAAGCAACATACAGCATCCCAGCGTTTGACGATCCACCTTATTAGCACTTGACTTTTATATACTCCCCATGATCAAATCTACATTAAAAGTAACAATATTTCAGTCTGTTTAAGTAGTGAAAGAAAAAGCGACACGCATCGTCAAGGAGTTCACAGAGGAAGACTTTCGTCACTGTTATCATCAATGGAAAATTAGAAGGAGGGTTGTAGGAATAGAGAGGGGGAGTATTTTGAGGATGACAATAAATAAACTCTTCTTCTTTTGGTATTCAACCCTGAGGTTGGTTTGCAGCAAAGCGCCATTCCTATCTTCGGTCTACCTTCCTCTTCATTTCCACGTATGTGTTACATCCAACGTCATTCATGATCTGTTGCATGTATGATATGTTTGGTCGCCCCCGCCGATTCCTTCCCTCAATAGCTCCTTCTTCTATTGTTCCAGTGATGTTGTTGTGTCATAGGATGTGGCCTACAAGTTTGTCTCTTCTTGTGCCCCCACAGGGATCTGGTTTCCTGTACTCTTCTAAGCACCTCTTCATTTGTTACTTTGTCTCTCCAGCTGATCTTCATCATCCTTCTACAGCACCACATCTCCAGTGCCTCTAGCCGTCTTCTCTCTTCTGTTCCCATTGTCCAAGTTTCACATCCGTATAGGGCTACACTCCAAATGAAAGCTTTCATGATACTGACTTTTCAGGCTGGCGTTATTGCTGGTGAGGAAGTTCCTTCTCCGATTAAATGCAATTTTGGTCTTTTGTATTCTGCACGCCAATTTCTTTCCGGCTTCTACCATTCCCTGTTATTTTGCTTCCCAGGTAAGTAAATTCCTCTATCACTTCCAGCTCCTCTTTTGCAGTTCAGAGGTCCATACTCTGCTCCTGTACTGCAAACCATCACTTTAATCTTTTTCTTGTTTATTCTCATTCCACACTGACTGCATAAAATCCTGTCTATTGTTCCGAAGACTTCCTCTAGATCTTCTTTTGTCTCCGTGACTATAGCAATATCATCTGCGTAACGTAGCATGTCTATCTTCTGCCCATTAATTTTGATCCCCACCTCAGTAATTTCTTGAAATTGATCTGCCCGCATCTCGTGGTCGTGCGGTAGCGTTCTCGCTTCCCACGTCCGGGTTCCCGGGTTCGATTCCCGGCGGGGTCAGGGATTTTCTCTGCCTCGTGATGGCTGGGTGTTGTGTGCTGTCCTTAGGTTAGTTAGGTTTAAGTAGTTCTAAGTTCTAGGGGACTGATGACCATAGATGTTAAGTCCCATAGTGCTCAGAGCCATTTTGAAATTGATCTCTAGCTTCCTGGATGTAAGCGTTGAATATAAAAGGAGAGAGAGCACATCCTTGTCTTACCCCTTTTCTAATATTTGCTTCTTGTTCCTGGTTACAGTTCCTAAACATTGGCACCTCATTCTTATAGAAACTGAGTATCTCGGATGTCTTTGTACTTCACCCCACTTTTCTTCAGCATTCTGAACATCTCTCACCAGATAAAGTTATCAAATGCATTTTCCAGTTCTACAAAGGCAATATAAGTCGTTTCATTTTTCTGTAATTGCTTTTCGATAAGGAGACTCAGTGCCAGAATCGTTTCTCTTGTTACCAATCCCCTTCTGAAACAAAGTGATCCTGACTCAGCATATCCTCCACGTTCTCTCCCTCCGGCATGGATGTGTGTGTTGCCCTTAGCGTAAGTAAGTTTAAGTAAGATTAAGTAGTGCGTAAGCCTAGGGACCGATGGAAAAAATGTTCAAATGTGTGTGAAATCCTATGGGACTTGACAGCTAAGGCCATCAGTCCCTAAGCTTAAACACTACGTAACCTAAATTATCCTAAGGACAAAGACACACGCCGGTCGGAGTGGCCGTGCGGTTCTAGGCGCTACAGTCTGGAGCCGAGCGACCGCTACGGTCGCAGGTTCGAATCCTGCCTCGGGCATGGATGTGTGTGATGTCCTTAGGTTAGTTAGGTTTAATTAATTCTAAGTTCTAGGCGACTGATGACCTCAGAAGTTAAGTCGCATAGTGCTCAGAGCCATTTTGAACAAACACACACCCATGCCCGTGGGAGGACTCGAACCTACTCCGGGACCAGCCGCACGGTCCCTGACTGCAGAGCCTTAGAGCACTCGGCTAATCCCGCGCGGCTAGGGACCGATGACCTCAGGAGTTTGGTTCCATAGTCCTTACCACAAATTTCCACCTTCTCTTCATTTCTGTTCAGAATTATTTTAAAGAGACTTTTTGATGCTTGTGATATTAGGCTTAAAGTTCGGTACTCTTCACATTTTGTAACTGCTGCCTCCTTTGGGTCCCGTATTTCTTTTAGAGCTTTTTATGTTTTTGAAATGTTTTACAGGAATAGCCCTGTTATTTTACAGCCACGCCTCGTATGCAATAAAGAGCTTCATCACTGCTGTTAAGATATTTTCTAAGATACAAAGGTAACTGTAGTAGCAAAATAATACACCGTGATTACGTTATTACTCTGCAACGAGCCATCAGAATCCACGGGTCCGTTATACAAAAATACTCGGAAAATACCCCTGAATAACCTCCGAAAAGTTGTCTCGGGTTTACCCTGCATAATTCAAAGCAGCAGCCGCGTTTCGCCTCTTTCGCCACCAGAATATAGATTTCCGAGCCAGACGGCAAAGCCCGGATCGGTTTCCTGCCGTCACACACACTGTGCGTAAACAAAAGCGACACGCGAACAATCTACGGGCACGTCCGCCGGCCGCGGCGGGCGAACAGAAGCGCCCGAGGCGGATGCCTGCGGGCCATCGCCGGCCGGTCCCGCAGTTTGCTTTGCAACAGAGTAAATAAATCGAAAACGCGATCCAGAAATAAGGCGGCCGCTGGAAGCCCGGATGTCGCAAGATGGCCGTCGTGACCCACATCGCTGAGCCTTAGCAGATGACGCAGCGAGGCTGGAGAGGCGTGCAGCGCGTGCCGTCTGTCAGCGAAAACGAGCCTCAGCGCCGCGCTGCGGAAGCGTCGCGTGTACACTGGTGTGGTGTGCGTACTGTAAGACCTTCGGTACACACACCATCAGATTATTTGACTTGTCGTTCTAACGAAGTAGGCGAGTGTCAGCAATATGTCTCGTGGTCTTATCGTGGCGTGTTTATCTTCTGCCGTTAAGTCAGACGATAGAAATGTCCATTATAATTATCCAGGCTGTTATGCCGTGGTCGGTTGATGAATTCTGTGTCGATTCCCAACGTTTCGTCTCCGACTGCGGGAGACATCTTCAAGGGGGTCCGTAGCTCGATGGAAGGCCCAGCACACCCACTGGCTCGCTACTGGCGAGCCAGTGGGTGTGCTGGGCCTTCCATCGAGCTACGGACCCCCTTGAAGATGTCTCCCGCAGTCGGAGACGAAACGTTGGGAATCGACACAGAATTCATCAACCGACCACGGCATAACAACCCGGATAATTATAATGGACATGATATTTCCGGCCGTGAAAGTCTACATTTTAGTATCAGACGATAGAAATGCCACTTGCACGCTCAGAATAGAAGATTGACAGTGACCAACTTTATACAGAACTTGATTCATTTTCACACACATTTATTGAAATAATAACAAGCATAAAAATGATTTAACTTGGTTCTGGATGCTATTTACAATTGACAATCTGACGTTCCTTTGGTCGTGGTACGCTAATCTTATTCTCACATATCTCTGATTCTTGACAAAGTGTCTATACATTTCTCTTCATGGCTATGAACAGGAATATGGTAATCTTATTAGACGCAGACTAAAACTTGACTATAGACTGGTGCAGACTAATGCAGACTGACTAATCGGAGGTCTGTACACTCGTTATAATACCTCGCGCGTTCAGGTATCACTGCGCAAGTGTGATCCGCGAGGAGAAAAGGTTCTACGTTAGCAGCAATCTCATTGGCTGCGTTACATATTAATACGCGGATCGGCGGAAGCAGAATTTGGTCCGTCTCTAAGACAGCGCCATCTCTTAGTGCGGAGACGGACGGGCGCTGCGCCTGAGCTGTTGTGCTTAGCGGGGCGCGCTCTATTGGGAAAGTTGTGTACGCGCTGACTACGCGGAACTATGTACACAACAAGTGAAAATGGAAGAGCTTCTAAGTGCCATGTATCTTATTTTGTAGGTATGTTATGTTATGTTATACTAACCGGGGACCTAGAAACGACGGAGAGGCGCTGTCCCCGCTGCAGCCGCAGTGGTCCGCAACCCCATGACGACTACCGCAGTCCACTTCACCCCTCCGCCGCCCCACACCGAACCCAGGGTTATTGTGCGGTTCGGCCCCCGGTGGACCCCCCCCCCCCCCCAAGGGAACATCTTACACCAGCCGAGTGTAACCCTTATGTTTGCGTGGTAGAGTAATGATGGTGTACGCGTACGTGGAGAACTTGTTTGTGCAGCAATCGCCGGCATAGTCTAGCTGAGGCGGAATAGGGGAACCAGTCCGCATTTGCCGGGGCAGATGGAAAACCGCCTAAAAACCATCCACAGACTGGCCGGCTCACCGCACCTCGACACAAATCCGCCGAGCGGATTCGTGCCGGGGACCAGGCGCTCCTTCCCGCCCGGAAAGTCGTGCGCTAGAGCGCACGGTATTTTGTAGGCAACTTCTTTGTATCCAAAAACTTCAGAAAGTATTCTGATACCACACAAATATACTACGCATCTGTAACGTTAGTATCGATTGTATGTAAACTGAAGTTGGTGGGGGGAGAAAGGAAGGGAAAAGAATTATTGAGGTCAGCTGCATCGGGGCATTACGGGAAATCAGCGGCAGGATTCGAACCTAGGATATTCTGCTTAGTAGGCAATCGCGTTCACCACTTGCGCCACCGGAACAGAGTATTCATCGCAGTTGCACCTACTATCTTGGTACGCCTCTCGGCGGACCCACATTCCCGTCCAGTGCCACTTATCCGTAGTTCATATGCGTGTCCTCCTTGCTCGCTACTCAGCCGGCCGCTGTGACCGAGCGGTTCTAGGCGCTTCAGTCCGGAACCGCGCTGCTGCTACGGTCGCAGGTTCGAATCCTGCCTCGGGCATGAATGTGTCTGATGTCTTTAGGTTAGCTAGGTTTAAGTAGTTCTACATTCTAGGGGACTGATGACCACAGATGTTAAGTCCCATAGTGCTCAGAGCCATTTGAACCATTTGAACTAGTACCGATATTACCTATAAAATAATACTCTTTCCTTAAATGTTTTCAGTCTGGAACCGCGTGACCACTGCGGTCGCAGGTTCGAATCCTGCCTCGGGCATGGATGTGTGTGATGTCCTTAGGTTACTTAGGTTTAATTAGTTCTAATTTCTAGGCGACTGATGACCTCAGAAGTTAAGTCGCATAGTGCTCAGAGCCATTTGAACCATTTTTTTTTTAACCTTAAATGTTTTTTCTTCTTTACAAAAAAATGGTTCAAATGGCTCTGAGTACTGTGGGACTTAACATCTGAGGTCATCAGTCCCCTAGAACTTTGAACTACTTAAACCTAACTAACCTAAGGACATCACACACATCCATGCCCGAGGCAGGATTCGAACCTGCGACCGTAGCGGTCGCGCAGTTCCAGACTGAAGCGCCTAGAACCGCTCGGCCACAACGGCCGGCTTCTTGTTTACAGTAAAATGGATTAACCAAAATAAAACAAAGCGCTTAAAGTTCTAGTGAAGGTCAGTACATACTGAACAAATTGTACATAATCTACATCTACATCTACATCTATACTCCGCGAGCCACCTTACGGTGTGTGGCGGAGGGTACTTATTGTACCACTATCTGATCCCCCCTTCCCTGTTCCATTCACGAATTGTGCGTGGGAAGAACGACTGCTTGTAAGTCTCCGTATTTGCTCTAATTTCTCGGATCTTTTTGTTGTGATCATTACGCGAGATATATGTGGGCGGTAGTAATATGTTGCCCATCTCTTCCCGGAATGTGCTCTCTCGTAATTTCGATAATAAACCTCTCCGTATTGCGTAACGCCTTTCTTGAAGTGTCCGCCACTGGAGCTTGTTCAGCATCTCCGTAACGCTCTCGCGCTGACTAAATGTCCCCATGACGAATCGCGCTGCTTTTCGCTGGATCATGTCTATCTCTTCTATTAATCCAACCTGGTAAGGGTCCCATACTGATGAGCAATACTCAAGAATCGGACGAACAAGCGTTTTGTAAGCTACTTCTTTCGTCGATGAGTCACATTTTCTTAGAATTCTTCCTATGAATCTCAACCTGGCGCCTGCTTTTCCCACTATTTGTTTTATGTGATCATTCCACTTCAGATCGCTCCGGATAGTAACTCCTAAGTATTTTACGGTCGTTACCGCTTCCAATGATTTGCCACCTATGGCATAATCGTACTGGAATGGATTTCTGCCCCTATGTATGCGCATTATATTACATTTATCTACGTTTAGGGAAAGCTGCCAGCTGTCGCACCATGCATTAATCCTCTGCAGGTCCTCCTGGAGTACGTACGAGTCTTCTGATGTTGCTACTTTCTTACAACCGTGTCATATGCAAATAGCCTCACGGAGCTACCGATGTTGTCAACTAAGTCATTTATGTATATTGTAAACAATAAAGGTCCTGTCACGCTTCCCTGCGGTACTCCCGAAATTACCTCTACATCTGCAGATTTTGAACCGTTAAGAATGACATGTTGTGTTCTTTCTTCTAGGAAATCCTGAATCCAATCACAAACCTGGTCCGATATTCCGTAAGCTCGTATTTTTTTCACTAAACGTAAGTGCGGAACCGTATCAAATGCCTTCCTGAAGTCTAGGAATACGGCATCAATCTGCTCGCCAGTGTCTACGGCACTGTGAATTTCTTGGGCAAATAGGGCGAGCTGAGTTTCACATGATCTCTGTTTGCGGAATCCATGTTGGTTATGATGAAGGAGATTTGTATTATCTAAGAACGTCATAATACGAGAACACAAAACATGTTCCATTATTCTACAACAGATTGACGTAAGCGAAATAGGCCTATAATTATTCGCATCTGATTTATGACCCTTCTTGAAAATGGGAACGACCTGCGCTTTCTTCCAGTCGCTAGGTACTTTACGTTCTTCCAGCGATCTACGATAAATTGCTGATAGAAAGGGGGCATGTTCTTTAGCATAATCACTGTAGAATCTTAAGGGTATCTCGTATGGTCCGGATGCTTTTCCGCTACTAAGTGATAGCAGTTGTTTTTCAATTCCGATATCGTTTATTTCAATATTTTCCATTTTGGCGTCCGTGCGACGGCTGAAGTCAGGGACCGTGTTACGATTTTCCGCAGTGAAACAGTTTCGGAACACTGAATTCAGTATTTCTGCCTTTCTTCGGTCGTCCTCTGTTTCGGTGCCATCGTGGTCGACGAGTGACTGAATAGGGGATTTAGATCCGCTTACCGATTTTACATATGACCAAAACTTTTTAGGGTTCTTGTTTAGATTGTTTGCCAATGTTTTATGTTCGAATTCGTTGAATGCTTCTCTCATTGCTCTCTTTACGCTCTTTTTCGCTTCGTTCAGCTTTTCCTTATCAGCTATGATTCGACTACTCTTAAACCTATGATGAAGCTTTCTTTGTTTCCGTAGTACCTTTCGTACATGATTGTTATACCACGGTGGATATTTCCCCTCGCTTTGGACCTTAGTCGGTACGAACTTATCTAAGGCGTACTGGACGATATTCAAATAAAAGTTTGTATTAGGTTTTCTCTCTTGCATTTATGTACAATTTACTCTCTTATGGATGAGTCATTCTCATGTGAGTATAACCATTGATACACGATGTTTTATGTAACACAATTTTTTTTTTGACATATGTATGTAAAATGTAACCGATGTTATTCTTACGTAAACGTGACAAAATGATTGTCTTTGTCTTGCTGCTTGCATAAAGTGTGTACTCTTTTGATGTATTGGAATTTTTTTCGTCCAACACTGTTTGAGGTGTTATGGATGGCTCACTGATATATTCCTGACATCGAGTAAAACAGAAGTGATTTCTGGCGTTCCCCAAGGTAGTGTTATAGGCCCTTTGTTGTTCCTTATCTATATAAGCGATTTGGGAGACAATCTGAGCAGCCGTCTTCGGTTGTATGCAGATAATAAAATCATCATAAGATCAAAACAAACTACAAAACGGTTTAGAAGTGATGTCGGATCGGTGCGAAAAGTGGCAGTCGACCTTAGATAACGAAAAGTGTGAGGTCATCCACATGAATGCTAAAAGGAACTCGTTAAACTTCGGTTACACGATAAATCAGTCTAATCTAAAAGCCGTAAATTCAACTAAATACCTAGGTATTACAATTACGAACAACTTAAATCGGAAGGAACACATAGAAAATGTCATGGGGAAGGCTAACCAAAGACTGCGTTTTATTGGCAGGACACTTAGAAAATGTAACAGACCCACTAAGGAGACTGCCTACACTACGCTTGTCCATCCTCTTTTAGAATACTGCTGCACAGTGTGGGATCTTTACCACGTAGGACTGACGGAGTACATCGAAAAAGTTCAAAGAAAGGTACCACGTTTTGTATTATCGCGAAATATGGGAGAGAGTATCACAGAAATGATACAGGATTTGGGCTGGACATCATTAAAAGAAAGGCGTTTTTCGTTGCGACGGAATATTCTCACGAAATTCCAATCACCAACTTGCTCCTCCGAATGCGAAAATATTTTGTTGACACCGACTTACATAGGAACGATCACCAAGATAAAATAAGGGAAATCAGAGCTCGTACAGGAAGATATAGGTGTTCATTCTTTCCGCGCGCTATACGAGATTGAAATAATAGAGAATTGTGAAGGTGGTTCGATGAAGCCTCTGCCAGGCACTTAAATGTGATTTGCTGAGTACCCATGTAGATGTGGATGTAGATGTAGATGTAGATGTAGAAACGTTACTGAACTATGAGGCATGTGTAACACTACCATTGACAGTACTCATGCTTATCTTACGTAATTTCTTCTTCAGCTTATGCTTAACGTGATATCTGTATCACCATGTTCTTTGATGTCACTCTATGTAAATGTTTTGTTGCGATATAATTAATGTGTGTATGTAATTTCGAAAGTAATGTTCTGAAAAAGTATGGAAAAGTTAAAAATATTTGTAGTCTTAGTTCATATGTAATGGAAAGTATGTTTGTAATTATGTAAAACCCGGAGGAAAGTCCCTCTGCAATGAAACTGGCTTGGCGGGAACAGAAAAGGTGGATTTCGTAGTCGAACAACACGGCTCTTTTGTGGCAAGAGTTACTTAGTGGTCAGCAAGTAAATTTTTCGCTTCTTTTGTGCTGAATGAGGCCAGAAGAGCAGCAATATTATTTAATATGGCCTTGAATTTGTATTAATTCTGGCTTATAATTCATGGAATTCATTGCTTACCACTGAGATAAGGAAATCCAACGCTAAGAACAGAATTTTTTACAGCAATAGCCATTACGATTCTGCCATCTATCTATAGAAGATCGCCACAGCCACCACCTTCGCCCCAAATAGCCAGCTAAGTACTGTAAAACTGCAAGAACAATTTATTTTGTTTATTATCCAAATAATGGCGTTGTTTCGATTAAAATTTCTGTTGAAGATCCATATTTTAATCCTTAGTCATTTACCTAGGCAGCACCTTTCCAAGACCTTTAGTGCTTACGATCATCCTATTTTACCGAACTGAAAAATAATTCCTTTCTTTAATAATGTTGAATAACTTTTGTGGAGTCATAGATTTCTGTGGCTTTCAGTGGGTCTTGTTCCTGAAGTACTCCTCGTGTTTCTCAGAGAAAATTGCAATTACACAGAAAAGATCTGAAGCGCTTTGCTAAAATGTTATTCTTATTAACGTCTCACTGCAGTATCAAAGTTATCTGCACAAAACTGTGATCATTCATAGTAGTAAATTTGAATGTCCGGCATAAGAAATAATAACGATAAAGATTTGTAATAATGTTTGTATTTTCAAATGTTTTTAGTAAATAGTGTTTCTCATGTTGTGTTTTGAGTAAAATGTTCAGTCTTGATCTGAGTCTAGTGACAGATTAGTTGTATGGCCCCCCCATTCTAGTTGTTGAGGCAGTTTTGCTTTCCATATTATAATAACAGTACTAATGCAAAGTAACTACAAACCGTATAACATTTCTGTACTCTAATAAGTAACCGGCTACAATTGGTCATAGTGTAACAGGTCCAGGGACAACATGTTTCATTTGTGTTCTATTTAGGTTACAGAAGTGAATATTCCATAAGAAAACAAACAGTAATCAGAACAGCGGATATAACTATCAGAAAACCACTTCAGTGGCAGTAATTTTTCAATTATTAAACTAATAGAAGGTACTCATGTCTAAGTTATTAGTCCTCCACCATCTGTCATTAATAGTCTGTAATGGTCATCAGTTGTCCTGCTATAATGTACAGATTGTAAATGCTACTGAGAGCCAGGTGTTGCAAAAACGTTTAATATTACTTCTGTGTTTTTCATGTCAAACCACTCGTACACTGCTGTCTAAAGTGTGTTACTGACTTGTATCCTGCCTGGAAAACATAATTTCAGTGTCAAGTAAAATAAATACCAATGATTAACTTTCTGTTTGAAAAATGCTAGTACTTGCTACAACTTTGCCTAGTTAGGTTGGTGATCGTTTTCTTTTAAATAGCTGCAGTTTACTTTATTACTAATAGTACCATTACTCCAAGGTGATTTTTCTTGCAGTGAGGGCACGTAGGTGGGTTTCTGTAACGTTCCGTCAGACGGTCACTATATTGGCGGCATCAGTGATATCCGTACGTTTGTGTAGTGGATCTAGATGCTTCTACTGAAAGCTCTCTATGGTAAAGCAAGGCCCCATGTTTTAGAAGTATGTCCGTATTGTCGGGTGATTCAGAGAACACTCGTAATAAGAAGTGATGTCCATTATCACCTTGAATGTGAAGTACCTTGCGCTCATTGATTCCCAGTTGCGAGTTGAGTTCACTTTCGATCTCTTCGTCAGTGTGCTCTAAGTTGACCTTTTCGATCGTTTTAGATCACCGCTGTGGATGTGGGAGGTCATTGTGGAAGTTGGGGTTGTTAAGGCGGACTGTTGTAATGGTAGCATTTCCGCCAAAACAGGGAACAATTCGGAGGAGGGATGAGTGGGAATGAAGATGGCCAGTTTTAATAACGATATAATCTCTCCTAGGAATGAGTTGTTGGATTTGCGTTGCTGACACGTAGCGCTGGATGTGAGGTAGTACTGCCTTTGGGGTTGAGAAATTTGTGGTCACATCTGCCGAGCAAAGAGGAAGATGAATGTACTAGTTGTTGCTGTTCTGGGATGATTTCGACCTGCATGTCGTCTGTATCTGGGAGTGTTAGCTCGGTCCTGTTAGTTTTATCCTGACGATCACTGGTACTTTGGCATTTGTTAGTTTCAGATAGGTTTCGGCTGGCTGTGGAAGGGAGGCTGTGGGATGACTAGGGGTAAGGAATGTTTACCTGATGGTATAGGAGTATGCGTTGGAGCTGCTGCTGTTGGCGCTGCTCCTGTTGATAGGGTGCCTACAATAAAATAAAGACCGCAGCATAAATAATAGGCGCAACACACACGTATTATGAGCACTGAAGGTCCAATGGCACGAGCTTGCATAAAATTCGATAAGGAACAGCAGTTGGTAATATTAAGGGGATGTAACTCATATTGATTATTAAAATGGATACAAAACAGCAGACATTCACAGCGAGCACAATGGCAGAGTACATGACGTACCGATAAACATCAATGGAGCCCGACTTCAGATACTGAAATGTATGCAATACAGGTGGCCCTACAGCACAGCAACAGACTTACGTGGAAAATCATGCGTCTGTGAACGATCGAATTCAGATTATATGCCTGTTACAGATAAAACAGGACCCTGTGGATGGAACAAATGAGGTAGCTCATGTATAAGATAGAGCTTATGCGAATGAATCGAAGTGTTGAGTCCAGCCGGTCGATGTGGCCGAGCGGTTCTAGGCGCTACAGTCTGGAACCGCGCGACCGCTACGGTCGCAGGTTCGAATCCTGCCTCGGGCATGGATGTGTGCGATGTCCATAGGTTAGTTAGCTTTAAGTAGTTGTAAGTTCTACGGGACTGATGACCTCAGAAATTAAGTCCCATAGTGCTCAGAGCCATTTGAACCATTTTGTTGAGTCCACCGCAAATAAGGGCAAAGCCAACAAAAGCACAAGAGATGGAATCACAAGATGATGTGATGGAGCAGGGTAGTAAAAAAACACTGAAATTACAGGAATTATTAAAAATTTTGACTGCTCAGATGAAAGCTCAAAGTAGCCATATGGTTAGCATTGCTAGAGGTCTTAAGAGCCAAATGAAACCACGGGCAAGTACTATTAATAATCATATCAAGATACAGGGTCGTAATATTAATAGCCCAATTAAGGCAAAACTTAGTAACCAAACGAAAACACAGAATGAAAAAAATCAGTCAACGGATTGACAAAGTAAAAAGAAGTAAGGCACTTTGAATAATAAAACTGAAGAGATGAAAACCGAAATAGGCAGCATAAATTCCAATTTGGTCACTGTACATTGGCAGAACAATGATTTTAATGAGAGATTCAATCAGAAATAGTAAAGATCCAAAAAATGGTGGAACCTTTATTAGAGACGAAAGTAGCCGAATAAATTTATGGTGTGAAAAACCGAAATTTTTGACGAATGGAGAAATGCCCCCGGTGTTGACAGCTACGGCGCGGAGAGGCATGTGGCTGTCTGGTCTGCTACGGGCTGATGCGGCCGCTGCATGGCTGAGGTAGCCGGATGCGCGTTGTATATCAGCTCGCCCATGAGACATCTTGCCGTGCTCCAGCAAACATGCAACAAGTTCACAAACAGTGTACTATCCTTATGGGCATTTTTCCTGCTGTGGGAAAGAAAGCACACAAGTTATTGGTAGTTATTATTCAGTAGGCCTTCACTAGTCTGGTTTGCACAATGTTTCGTTGTCACAGTAACACATTTTATGGGCAACAATATTTTTTCACCATGTCATGACTTGTCATTAGTCACACGCAAGTTTTCACCTTAGGTCAAAATGTATCTCTGTGGTCAATGCGCTTTCCTGGCGTCCCTTGACACACAAAGAGTTATAGTTTGACGCTAACTTGGTCCACCGTCTGTTATCGGCTCACTGTTCGTGTCGTGCTAGTTCCTTGTCCACTTGCACACACGGCAATGATACAGTTTCTTATTGCTTGTTCAAAACAACCTCGTGACGTATTGCTGCAGGTTGTAACAGTCACTGTCTGTCTCTGCCACACAATACTGCGCTTTTGTTTAAGTTTTTTCAGTTACAATGTCCGTTGTGCAACTTTTTGTAACAGCACATTGGTAACTTCTTTGTTCGCTCTTTATCAAGGTGTGTGATAATTGCGTACATGGTAACAAATATTAAAATTTCGTATTAGTTTGCCCAAAAATCATCTATATTTATGTTCGAGTAGATTTTATTTGTGCATTCCAGCCGGATTCAGGCATATTGTTCAATAACTCCTTTGAAATCATGTCTCACTTTACTTGCAAGGTCCTACGTAACTACAGTGTAGTCTCTGTAGCCTAAAATTGACTTGGACTGTATCAGGCTAGCTCTATTTTACTGATTGGATCTGCACATGCTTCAATTGAAGCTTCTTTGTGCGTAACTTTGCGTTACTTAAATTTGCAATAAGTTTGCCTCCCATGGTGCCCTCGGGTCACTACTGGGTGCATTATTCTCTTTGATAACACTGGTTTCAAAATAAAGTTCTCAGGGCCTCATATTATTGGTATCATTCTGGGTTCGAATCTGTCAATCTGACAGCTACACACACACACACACACACACACACACATATATATATATATATATATATATATATATATATATATATATATATATATATATATATATATATAATAGAAAAGATTGTACCAAGAAATATTTCAAGTTTGAAATATTGTGCAGTACACAAACTAATCACTACTAAAATGTTCCTCCTGACTGATCTCTGTCACAATTTAACACTATAAATAATTGCACTAATCAGGTTATCTGTCCAGACATTTATGGCATGTCTAAGCTAACACTAATTAAAAGAAGACATAACACAAATATTCATAAACAAAAGAGAAAGCCGATCATGTTCTTATAACTAAATACTTCTACACTAGTACATTATCTCTACAGATCACACATCATTAATGTTCATTCATTTTCAAAAGAATGGTGTACCTTTTTTTACACATAACACATAGGACTATTAGTCATTTACTGTAGGAATATTTTCACATCCTTACGCGGATACAGTCCCCGTACTCTCCCTGATTGGGGATCTGCTAAGAGATAGCTACTATTTCCTTCTTGGATTAAGGAATGGAGTATGAGGCTCGACAGTAGGTTTTGTGAGGCTTCACCTCGATATTGTATTGATACCCCTTAACAATTCCTGGTCGTTCTGAAAATACATTTGCATAGTTAGATAATAACTGTACCGAATCCTGCTGTTGCATTGAGTTCAAATTTTCGGACTGTGATACTTTGTTCACAAGTGCGTCCACATTTGCTTTTAATTGATCACTTTGTACTTCTGGATAATAGAGATTTTGTCCTAGAGAATGATTGTCTAAATGTAGTATCCACTGATTCCTACATTTTACACTCCTGGAAATTGAAATAAGAACACCGTGAATTCATTGTCCCAGGAAGGGGAAACTTTATTGACACATTCCTGGGGTCAGATACATCACATGATCACACTGACAGAACCACAGGCACATAGACACAGGCAACAGAGCATGCACAATGTCGGCACTAGTACAGTGTATATCCACCTTTCGCAGCAATGCAGGCTGCTATTCTCCCATGGAGACGATCGTAGAGATGCTGGATGTAGTCCTGTGGAACGGCTTGCCATGCCATTTCCACCTGGCGCCTCAGTTGGACCAGCGTTCGTGCTGGACGTGCAGACCGCGTGAGACGACGCTTCATCCAGTCCCAAACATGCTCAATGGGGGACAGATCCGGAGATCTTGCTGGCCAGGGTAGTTGACTTACACCTTCTAGAGCACGTTGGGTGGCACGGGATACATGCGGACGTGCATTGTCCTGTTGGAACAGCAAGTTCCCTTGCCGGTCTAGGAATGGTAGAACGATGGGTTCGATGACGGTTTGGATGTACCGTGCACTATTCAGTGTCCCCTCGACGATCACCAGTGGTGTACGGCCAGTGTAGGAGATCGCTCCCCACACCATGATGCCGGGTGTTGGCCCTGTGTGCCTCGGTCGTATGCAGTCCTGATTGTGGCGCTCACCTGCACGGCGCCAAACACGCATACGACCATCATTGGCACCAAGGCAGAAGCGACTCTCATCGCTGAAGACGACACGTCTCCATTCGTCCCTCCATTCACGCCTGTCGCGACACCACTGGAGGCGGGCTGCACGATGTTGGGGCGTGAGCGGAAGACGGCCTAACGGTGTGCGGGACCGTAGCCCAGCTTCATGGAGACGGTTGCGAATGGTCCTCGCCGATACCCCAGGAGCAACAGTGTCCCTAATTTGCTGGGAAGTGGCGGTGCGGTCCCCTACGGCACTGCGTAGGATCCTACGGTCTTGGCGTGCATCCGTGCGTCGCTGCGGTCCGGTCCCAGGTCGACGGGCACGTGCACCTTCCGCCGACCACTGGCGACAACATCGATGTACTGTGGAGACCTCACGCCCCACGTGTTGAGCAATTCGGCGGTACGTCCACCCGGCCTCCCGCATGCCCACTATACGCCCTCGCTCAAAGTCCGTCAACTGCACATACGGTTCACGTCCACGCTGTCGCGGCATGCTACCAGTGTTAAAGACTGCGATGGAGCTCTGTATGCCGCGGCAAACTGGCTGACACTGACGGCGGCGGTGCACAAATGCTGCGCAGCTAGCGCCATTCGACGGCCAACACCGCGGTTCCTGGTGTGTCCGCTGTGCCGTGCGTGTGATCATTGCTTGTACAGCCCTCTCGCAGTGTCCGGAGCAAGTATGGTGGGTCTGACACACCGGTGTCAATGTGTTCTTTTTTCCATTTCCAGGAGTGTATGTTAATAGCATTACAATTAGGCACAGGTACCTCTTCAGATCTGAGCATGGACAATTCTATCCTCCTACCCGCGTTCATCAAACTTAATTTTCCCCGAGAAAGGTCAATTACTGCGTCCCTTTCTCTCAAAAAATCTACCCCCAAAATGCAGGCTACCTTTAAACCCTTTACTACCAGGAATGAGCACGCTATGGCTTCTCCCCCTATATACATCTCTACCCGCACTTGGAGTTTAATTATTTGTCGCTGTGCACTGATGGCTCCAGTGACTTTGCAATTGTTCACAGGAAAAGTCAGCATACGCTTTTCTTTCCCCAGTACTCTGAATAAGTCCATACTCATGACACTGACAGTAGCACCTGTATCTACGATTGCTTGCACATCAGTATTGTTAATTTTAACCTCTATTATCTCTTGTACTTTATCTTTGTGCTCCTTTATGCACGTGGGCGGTTCAGTTATTAATTCATGTCCCATCTGTATCCCGTCATTATACCTGAGGATACAGATTCCCGATGTTCTGTTCTGTGTCGGGCTGCTCTCACTCCAAACTTCAGCCGACGATGGAGAGCGTATCTCGGCTGAATCTAGTTTGTTGGATTATTACAGGTGGATAGGTGTGGCTGCTCTGTGTCGCTGACCTCCACTATGTGTAAGTTGTGTTGCGTCGGCCGCCACGGTTGCACAATTGGCGCACTTTGTGGTGGCGGTCGGTTATTGTCATATCTTTCACTGTTTTGCCGGTCCGAACTGGGCCTCTGGTTCTGTGGCCAAGTTCGGTTTGCATCGTTATAGGTACTGGTGTTCCACGGCCCCCTGGCATTTTTCCATCTACTATTGCTTGGTGGGCCTGTTTCATATAGGTCATCAGACCTCCTTTTCCGGTCATTATTCACCGGTGGACTATTGCCGTTCCGGTATCTACCTCTATTCCCGTTTTGTACATAATCTTGTCTCCTATTGTTACCTCCGCCGTTTCCATTATTTGGTGGAGGCGTGTTATTTCGACCATTTCTGTAACCGTTTCCGTTACTTCTAGCCTGTTCAGAGGCTGCCTTAACATCCTCCTGAATCAGGTCAATTGAGTCCAGAACAGACAAGAAATGTTCCATGTCGTTCTCCGGTACGTGTATAAGTTTTTCCTTTACGTGTATCGGCAAGTGTGATTTCAAAAGTCTGATCAAATCCCGGGATGAAATCTGCTCGTCCCAGTAACGGGTCTTATTAATGTATTTCTCAAAATATTTTCGCAAATTGCCTAATCGTGGAGAATACGGCTCTGGATTATATATCTCTTTCCGTAATCTCTCCTGAATACATGTTGACCAATATTTGGCCAAGAATGCCTTTTCAAATTGCTCGTATGTGTCGCAACTGTCAGCTGCTTCGGTTGCCCATAATGCAGCATTTCCTTGTATGTAAGACACAACGAACTGTATTTTCTGTGTATGACTCCAAACGCTAGGCAAAATGTTTCTAAATCCCTTGATAAACACTACAGAGTGAACAGATTTCTTCTCCATTGTAAAGATCTGAAAATGTCGGTTTTTAATCAGGCTTTCTTCAATCACTATTTTGGAGTGACATTTGTTTGTTTCGCTAACATTGGTTGCCTGTTCTGTCTCGCAGCCGCAATTTTTCACTGCTGTACTTATATGCTTATCATTGTTGGACCTGGCTGGCGTGACACACGCCTGTGCGCCGCCGTGCATTAAGCCGTCCTCCAGCTCCGCAAGACCACGGTTGACATTCCTCTGCCACACAATACTGCACTTTTGTTTAAGTTTTTTAAATTACAATGTCTGTTGTGCAATTTTTTGTAACAGCACATTGGTAACTTCTTTGTTTGCTCTTTATCAAGGTGTGTGATAATTGCGTACATGGTAACAAATATTAAAATTTCGTATTAGTTTGTCCAAAAAACATCTATATTTATGTTCGAGTAGATTTTATTTGTGCATTCCAGCCGGATTCAGGCATATTGTTCAATAACTCCTTCGAAATCATGTCTCACTTTACTTGCAAGGTCCTACGTAACTACAGTGTAGTCTCTGTAGGCTAAAATTGACTTGGACTGTATCAGGCTAGCTCTTTTTTACTGATTGGATCTGCACATGCTTCAATTGAAGCTTCTTTGTACGTAACTTTGCGTTACTTAAATTTGCAATAAGTTTGCCTCCCATGGTGCCCTCGGGTCGCTACTGGGTGCATTATTCTCTTTGATAACACTGGTTTGAAAATAAAGTTCTCAGGGCCTCATATTATTGGTATTATTTTGGGTTCGAATCTGTCAATCTGACAGCTACACATATATACATATATGCCACAGCGGAATGTCAGTGTGCACCGCCTTTTTTAGGTCCTGCACTTCCGCATTGGAGCCCAAGTCTTTGGCCTCAATTGCGGCGTGCACCTTCTCGTCTATTTTTTTTATAAATTGGTTTTCAATTTTGTGCACTTGTTCGGACATTTTCTGCTCAATTGCTTGACTTGTGTCAATTTCTAATTGTTCCATCCTGTTAGCCAGTACACTGATTTCACCCACGATACTGGCGTTATATATATATATATATATATAATGAAATGATTTTGTTTTCAAATGTTACCTTTTTTTAAATTTGTTTTTAGTTAATTGCTTTTCTTTCAGTCTGTACGAACGAACTTTGTTGTCGAACCCCTTATTTACGTGTGGTAATAAAAATTCATTTAGACAGAATTAAGCACATTTACAATTACGTGAACTTAGTCAACCCTCTCATGCTGATAAATTCATATTAACTGATTAAGAACATTTAGTTGAGAATTAAATCTTTTACATAATTCGGCCTTGGCACACATTTTCTAAATGCAGTGGTTTTTTTTAATATTTTTACTGAATTCTTTCCCGGCGTTAGCTATGGAACACAAGACTGTCTCTATTAGCAGAAAATGGTTAAATATTGCCAAGCCGACGTTTAATTATCATTGATAAAACACACTTCACTATACATTTAAGTTATTTGAAAGAACCAACAAATTGTTAAACTTCAGCGTTAACTATCCGCCTATGAATGCACAAATGTGAAACTAGTAATAAATTCCGTCAGTCTCAGGATCGCTGTAAAGAAAAACATTTACTTAATTCACTGCTAATTTTTATCTGCTCCCGATTGACGGGTTTGGTTAATTTTTCTTAGCGGAACAATTTTTTAAATGTGCCGCCGCTGCAAATCGTTCGGTCGCGGCACAGCCCAGCAACACCAGCTAAAAATGCTGAAAATTCTTTAAAGAAATATTATATATGACATGGGCAAGCTAATTTACATTAGTAATACACACTTTTGATAAATGTATTTAGACCACAACAATAATTCAACTTACATTACTTTGTAATTTCTCCTCTAATGGCGGCTAAATCTAGATACAGACAGATGAAGTCTACCCATTCATGCTACGTCACAGGTTCCTCTCTCTCTCAGCTCTCGATGAAGAAGACAAAGAAAGCACACTATGTATTCCTATTTATATCACTATCAACCGTTATTGTCTCTTTGCAATCTGCGGCTGTATTTTACATTTTTGTTATCGCAGATATTGACACATTTCGTAATTACATTATGAGTATAGAAATATTACAATCATAAATACATCGAGAATATTACTACAGAAAATATTACAATAGTAACGAATGTCCTTTACACAAAATTAAATAATATTTTTTGTTAAATAATTACAGTATATGCAAATTTCTTCATAGCGGCGTATATAGTACAATTAAATTTTAGTTTATTAATAGTGTGTGTTTTGCCAGGGAACGTTACACAAGGGATCACCAATTGAGTGTTAGAGGGTAAAAACCGTAGAGCGAGACCAAGAGATGAATACACTAAGCAGATTCGGAAGGATGTAGGTTGCAGTAGGTACCGGAAAGTGAAGAAGCTTGCACAGGACAGAGTAGCATGGAGAGCTGCATCAAACCAGTCTCTGAAGACCACAACAACAACAACAACAACAACGACGACATTGTTATTTGGAACTATTAAATCTGATTTTGCCAGGCGACTAACAAAAAACATAAATAATTTGTGTCATTATTTTATAATTCGTGATAAGTCTAGTTTCCTGCCCCACCCAGTCGGTTGAGACAGCGTTGCACCAGGTGCCGCTCTGTCACTGTACAACATGCTGCCGACGCCTCCTATGCTCTTATTAAACAAACTGTTAGTAGCGGCTAATAATAAAACCAATATTTTGCCTTTCTCACTTGCTAGACCTTTTACGACCACGTACCGTTCCTAATAAAGTACATATGGAAACATTTCTATACGTCTTCCCCGCATTCACAGCGCCAGATTTGCACCTGATGGTCAAAACTGGAACAACTTTTTTTGTTTTTTTTTGTTTTCAGTATATATTGGTTCCGCATTAACGCACTGGAATATGTAGCAAGTTTCGCTGATCAGTTAAAACATCTGACACAATTTGTACCCCCATAGAAAATCTGTGGGACGTGATGGAACAACGGGTAAAACGCAGACAGCAGCCTCCCCGCAATGTGGTGGAACTGCGCGATCATATCCTCAGCAAATGTCTTGACCTGGATTCAATGGACTTGCACAACCTTGTGGACTTATTTCCTGACCGAAAACAGGCGGTTGTCAAGTCCAGGGGCGGAATTTTTTGTCCGGTGGTTTGTTTTCTATCTGTGACAGAGGCGTATATACTGTAATTGTTATGGCCACACAGTTTGAGGCGTCATGTCACGGATTGCGCGGCCCCTCAAGCCGGTTTGAGTCCTCCCTCGGACATATATATGTGTGTGTGTGTGTGTGTGTGTGTGTTTGTGTGTATTGTTCTTAAAAAATGGTTCAAATGGCTCTGAGCACTATGCTGTTCAACTTCTGAGGTCATCAGTCGCCTAGAACTTAGAACTAATTAAACCGAACTAACCTAAAGACATCACACACATCCATGCCCGAGGCAGGATTCGAACCTGCGACCGTAGCGGTCACGCGGTTCCAGACTGAAGCGCCTTTAACCGCACGGCCACACCGGCCGGCTATTGTTCTTAGCATAAGTTAGTTTAAGTTAGTTCAAGTAGAGTGTAAGTCTATGGACCGATGACCTCAGCAGTTTGGTCCCTTAGGAATTCAAGCACATTTGAATTATTTTTTCTTGTAATTCTTACTGTCCTTGCCTAATTCTATGGGTTCGGACAAAGGCTTAGGTTTAATTGGTTCAAATGGCTCTGAACACTATGGGACTTAACATCTAAGGTCATCAGTCCCCTAGAACTTAGAACTAACTAACTAACCTAAGGACATCACACACATCCATGCCCGAGGCAGGATTCGAACCTGCGACCGTTGCGGTCGCGCGGTTTCAGACTGTAGCTCCTAGAACCGCTCGGTTACTCCGGCAGGCTTTGGTTTAGTTCTGCTTATTGCATTGAAGGCATTATTTTGTTTTAGCCTTGCTTTCAAAAACTAAATGATGCTGCAGAATCAGTTCTGCTTCAAAGTTATGGTATTATTGGTCTGCTAGTAACAAGAATTTTTTGTTTAATAAATCAGTTCTCACCTGTTACATTGAGCCCAGGCATGCGCTACCCACCCCCCTCCCCCCCCCCCTTTCCAGTACCCCACTACACCCAAAATCTACACTACAACTGGATCAAAACTTATAAATTTTAGGGGTTTTCGCTGCCCGCGTGTTTCGTCAGCTGTGGCCTGTGTTTGCCACTGTGAGGCGATTTATAGCTCGTGCTCAATTCCGGCTTCATTTATTTACTTTCCATGTGTAATGGGAGAGAGGAGGAGGGTTCACAGTGCCCTCGCTAATCGCCGTCCGCTGACTTCAAAGGAGAATCCGTGGAGGGCGAGAGATATCGCATGTTGCTTTCGGACAAAGGGAAGTCGAAACAGATCATTCGACAAAGTCCGCTGCCCAGCAGACACAAAACATGCTGACGACGATATATTTACTTCGGCATCTCTTTCTTTTTCTGCTCCAGTTATTATTTAAGTGACGACGATTTCTTCAGTCACAACGTTCGACTCTTCCCGTCCGACCGTAAATAAGTCAGAGCAGAGCACGGCGAGGCGAATGTTTGCCTGAACACGTTCCGGTTGTTTACGGAAGGCGTTGTGTTTATGACAGCTAAGAACTCATCTCTGAAAGTGTGTTCAGCATTTACGTCGCCATTATTTCGGCTCGTGGGTCGTATACACGGTCGCCTACGATAAATATCTTCTGCCCAAAGGAACTTGTCTAACCCAGTTCTTATATAATTTAATACTCGATACATATATTGCAGCTAAGAATATGTTCTCTAATTGATGCTATCTATATATCGCAGTGGAGGTTCCTAAATAAGAGGCATACGGATTTTCGTTTTGCACCCATTTACATCGTCTGTTTTGTGATACCTGTTATTTCTGTCTGGTATATTACTCAAGCACTATCGCCGACGAATATCACAAATGCATCTGAAAATTCTCAAACACTGTCTTAGATTTTGGGTGGTTTTCCTTCAGTATAATAGTAAATTTCGTAATGGTGGAACGCGTAGAAAGCAAAATTATAGAATAAAAATGAATACAGTGAGCAGGTTCAAATGAACGTAATTTGCAGCACTTACGTAGAGATGAAGACACTGCCCTCGAGCCATTTTTTTTCTGTCTAGCAATGTTATACGAAATAGGATAAATGTTCCTTGTTCTAAATCAGGAGTGTAAATGAGGACCAGTCTGAACACTATAGACTGTCATTGTGAGGACTGGAGCGTTGTCATACTGAACACGGATTGTCTTGCGTTAAATTAATTTTCGCTTTTCCGTCTACAGTGCTGGTTCTGCCTGTAACCGAGTAAAACTAAGCGCACTGCGTCTTGGGGGTGCCAATAAAGACCGCCCATCTCTTTTTCTGCTGACTAAACGGATTTCTCGTTCTTAACTCCAAGCTCACCAATCTTAGTCTGGAGCCCAGATTGTACAGCAAATCTTAAAGGAGTTCTATCACACTCGTCTCATTATCAGGTAATATAAATGGCAGATCCCAATCTAAATTTTCTTCTGGCCTTTCATCACACGTTACGTTTTGTCAAAATGTGCCGTATAATGAGTTGTATGCGACAAGCATGTATCGTTGTGTTGGGAGACAGAATCGTTTTTGGAGATAGGGTAACTCCATCCCACTGGCCTAATCAGAGGTGTCACATCCCGATAGTCGGTTTTACTGCACCTCACAGCCAGCCACTGCTGCTCCTACAGTTGTATGGCTCTTTGACTTAACAACGAAATGACAGTCTCCAATGAAAACATTGCTCCACTGCCTTGATGGCGGCGCGAAGCTCTGCACTAAATACGTTGTATTCACTATTGAGGCAAATCCTGAAGAGACGCATGGGGAACACGACAGAACAGCCAAGGACGTTCCCTTGCTGTCAGCCATCACTGTGCACCAACTTAAAACCGTGATGTCCACCTAACATTTTGTAAAAAACAAAAAAAAAAAAGATGTAAAGGGTTTCTTTGACACCACAAACGGTCGCCAAGCCACAGTCACTAAAACAATGAAATTTTTTGAAGGTTACATAACTAGTTTCCACGCACTGAGTCATTTTCAAACGCAATCACAAACCTAGAAAACTTCATTAATAATTTTAGTGACTGTAGCTTGACCGTTTGTGGTGTCAAATAAACATTTTACATTTCATGCAGCCACACTTCTTTTGACAGTAATGTCGAAACACAAAAAGATTTAAAGATTAAATCTGGAGTGCAGTCCTTCTTAACATGTGCCAAATCTAAACTCTGCCCCCCTTTAGATGCCAAAGTGGAGATGTACCCCAACTTTGGTGTCAATAAAATCAGTCACACCCATCCCTAAAAGGGAATCCTTAGTTGATAAAGGAGTGAGACAGAGATGTAGTTACCACCGATGTTAATATATCTATACATGGAGCGAGTAGTAAACGAAACCAGGAAGAAATCCGGCAAAAAAGTGAAGGTTCAGTGAGAAGAAATAAAACTTTTAGGTTTGCCTATGACATTTAAATTCTGTCACAGAGGCTAAGTATCTGAAAGATGAGGTAAACAGAATGGATATATGAGCATCAAAATGAAGAAGTAAATAGTATATAAACTGAAGAGCAGTTTCTCTGAAAAAAAGATGTTTTTAGTATTGAATGTAAATTCAAATGTTATGTGGTCTTTTCGAAAACTTTTTTCACGTGTTTCTTTCCCTACTCATGAGAGGTGGGCAGGCTACTGTGGGACTTTTTTCTTTCCAGCCAAATATATCAGTAAGCTGGAACTGTGGCAGAGGAATAATAGAAGAAACGAGTAATATAATAAACGTTTCCAGCTAAATCTGTGGAGTAATAAGACGCATGATTTGTCTCCCGCACAGCACGTCGCTAAGAGCTTGTGGATTCTGGCATGATTGGGGTTGAGACTTCAAGTCACGCGACGGAAAGTCCAACAGGACTCAGACACTTCGCCAGAGGCTCACAAGTAGTTAACTTTCCGCAACGTCACTCCGAGGCAAAGATTTCATTCGACAGATTTGCCGAGAATAATTAAGGAATCCTTTCAGAAGTACACTTCCTGACCAAAGAGGTGAAGCACGCAGGTGACATGGTACTGTCAATGTAATTCCATATACATATACACCAATGGAAAGTTGTAAATCCTTATACAAGGTGATCCGTCATGATGAGCAAGGGTAAATCTATCAGTTTGAGATAAGGATACCCTGGTTTGGAAACGACCGGGTCGGAAGTTATATGAGAAAATCGTTCTCATACTCCTGACAGTGGATTACACTTGCTGGTATTGTTGTTGATAAGGCAGTAGGGTAGGCAACTTTCAGAGGAGGTAATAAGGGCCAAAACAAGAAAAAAATGTCTCGTAAAAAATTGTTCTGAAAAGCTATGAGCGTTTGTTCATCTTCGGTACTGTGAAACATATTCAAAGACCTCTACTGGGGCACATTTGTATGTGGTACCCGAATATGGCACTATAAACGATGTATGTCTTTGATACGCTTTATATCGCTGACTCTGTAAGACCGCAGACCCAGAGATACTGCTTCTGGTCTGAGATTATTACAGTGGTAGGGTAAGAGAGCGCTTGGCTCACAGTTTTAGGTAGCTGTCCGTGACGGAAAGACGATGGCGTGGGCAGTTTTTGTGGTGTGCTGTGTGAAGCCACCAAGTGTTAGATAAATGTAGGTATGTCAATGTTGCTGAACTTGGAAGCAGAAGTCTTCATGCAAGCAAGGTAAAGATGTTAAATAATTATGATTTATGTTTTTTGCAGTATAGATGAGTTACCTGATAATTTGTAACTTCTGAGTACCACAGAATGTACGTAAACCGTTTTGATGTAAAGGCTAGTTAGATATTTCACTTTTGTAATGTTTTTAATTTTTGTTAACAGAGCTATATGTAATTTGATGATTTGCATTTATGCTGGATTAGTGTAGTTAGATAATACTTGTTGTTTAAATCTAATTGTTTGTGAATCAATAGTGAGTAATGTAACTTCAGTTGTCATATTTTTTTGAAGAGGCAAACTTAACATACAATATAATCTTGCTAAAGCAAATCAGAGTTAGTAATTCACCAGAATCAATAGCACCTCCCTGTCCAGGTCATATATTTTTCAAACAAGTTGAATTTTCTTAATGTTTTCATTTATCAGCCAAAAGAATTTCCTGTAAAATCCAAAGTATTATGGCCAGCATTGCACACTACTGTGCCTGTAGCTAGCATATTTATATTTTTTTGTGAGAGACCAGAATGTATCGTGTTCCATCGTTGGTGCTCTGTACGTAAGACAATTTAATTTACTTGTTATGTGCACAGGGACCAAACTTATTAGTTTTGAAGAGGACCATAGAATTCAGTGCCTAAGGTGCTGAATGTATTTTGCAGTGACTGTATTTCTTTATTGGTATTGGGAGTTGCATTGCCCAATCGATTCGTATTAAGTTTGCTAACAATAACACAGTGTAAGTACACCACTTGCAGTTACAACACACTACACGATAATTCGAGTTTTGTATCCATTCCACAGATCAGACATTCAATCAACGTAATCTTCAAAAGTACATTTTTATAAAAGAACGTTGCAATATCTCATCTGCTACAAGATTTTTGGTTTCCATATTTTGGGAGGAGGCAGTATGGACGGAAACAAGAACGAATTGTCTGTAAAATATATACCTTAAGAGCTATGAGTGTTGTTCCTAGAAGGGAACGTATTTCACAGTAGCGAAGATGAGCAAGTGGTCATACCTCTTAAGGTATGCGCTTTAGAGCCCCTGTTTACTGGACATTTTTTCCTTATTTTGGTCCATACTACCACCTCTAAAGTTAGACTACCCTACAATCGTAGCAAAAACAGTCCCAGTATATGTACTTCACTGTCAGAAGCATCAAAACGATTTTCGCTTCTGCCTTTTGACTCTGTCGTCTCCAGACCACTATCCCTTACCTCAAATTGATACATTTACCCTTCTCCACCATCCCTGATAGTCTGTAAGATCATTATGGAATCACCGTGTAGCTGCAGTACTCTGCGACAGGCACTACGGCCACTGGAATTCATTCACTTCCTCGTCTTGCTACCATGCTCCTTGGGGTATATAAGGGTGGGGTAGGGTAAGGGGTAAATAGCGTGATCACTGCTGGGAAGGCATGGAGATAAAGAGTAATCCCGTGTGACAGCGTTATCAGCAATTGACAGATTTTGAAATGTCCCCCATTGTGGGTCTCCATTTCGCCAGCTGGTCGAATTGTGCGGAATCCAGATTTATGCTTTACTGGGATGTGACAGTGGGCCGATGTTGGACTGCACAGGGACATAAGGGCAGGCATACTCGCCACCCTTCTGACCACAAGGGACGATCGCCTTATTGTGCAGCAAACACGTCATAACCGCTTCACATATGCGCCTGCCATCGGAGAACAAGTAATGGAGTGCCTGCAACATCCTGCGTCATCCAACATCATTTGTCTTAGACTAGTAGCACCTGGTCTAGGGGATTACCATTCCATGCTTAGGCTTCCACTAAGATCACAACACAGACTGCAGTGATTGGAGTGGTGCTGTGACCGGGAAGCATGACTGTTGATGAACGGAGTCGCATTCTGTTCAGAGATGAATCGCATTTCTGTGCTACCCTCGATGACCGTTATCAGTGACTATGCCGCGAACTTGAGGAGAGGTCGAATTTGGAGAGGCACAGTTTGTGTTACTCCTGACGATTTATTAGGAGCCATCGGGTGTGACTTCAGGTTGTTGACGGTAGTGGCTGAGGGAATTCAGACAGCGCAATGGTATTAGAATTATATTAATGCCGTCAGCTGCGTACGGGCGTTGATATAGATCAACGGGGACATGTGAAAATGTGTGCCCCGACCGGGACTCGAACCTGGGATCTCCTGCTTACATGGCAGACGCTCTATCCATCTGAGCCGCCGAGAGCACAGATGAAAGTGCGACTGCAGGGACTATCACGCGCACGCCTCCCGCGAGACTCACATTCTCACCTTGTATGTCCACACACTACATTCGTAGTGTCCCACCCCAACACACTCATTACTCGTGGAAGACATTCTTCCAAGTCCCGTAAGAGTTCGGGGAATATGCGTGCATCAGCACAGAAGAAGGAGGTCATGGCCGGAGTTCGGGGAATATGTGTGCATCCGCACAGAAGAAGGTCATGGCCGGTATCGCCAGAACTATATACTTATATGGATATGGTGTCTGTTCTTTCGGACATATCCGAAAGAACAGACACAATATCCATATAAGTATATAGCACAATGGTATGTCAAGGGCATTATGCATCCTCATGTGCTACCTTTCATGCGACAGTATCGTAGTGCCAGCTTACAACAGGACAATAGACGTCAAGACATGACCCGCCAGGGTAGCCAAGAGCGCTAACGCGTTGGTTCCTGGACTCGGGTAGGTGCGTCGGCCCCGGATCGAATCCGCCTGGCGGCTTAACGACTGTGTGCTGGCCAACCTGGATATGATTTTAGGCGGTTTTCCACATCCCACTAGGTGAATACAGGGCTGGTCCCCACATTCCGCCTGAGTTACACAGCTTGCAGACATCTGCACACATTCACACTCTTCCATGGATTACGCTAGAGGCAGACAGTTGGGGTACACTAATTCCTTCCTGTGGGGTACAGGGTGGCGACAGGAGGGGCATCCAGCCACCCCTTAAAACTAACATGCCACATCCGATTAACCAGCAAACACCACAAGTCGGGATAACTGCTTGGAAACAGAGAGAATGCACATCATGACATGGCATGTTCTTATATGAGTTGGCCAGCAAGATCCCCAATTCTTTCCCTGACAGAACATGTGTGGGAGTACTGTAACATAACTGGTCCGTTGTATGTCACTACGCGATATTTATTCCATTGGAAAAGATCTGTGTTTTCTTTACTGTGCTGGGAGAACGGACTGTTGGAGCCAATTTTTCTCTTGCGTCAGACAGCTCAGGCGAGTCAACATCGTGACTAAGAGGGCTGCTCGCCTCGGAACACAGGGCTGTTTCCCTAAACTTCCCAACGGCAGCGAAATTCCAAGAACTCAAATGATGCCCGTGACCGTTCTTTTGTTGTCGGTAGGATAGAGGGCGTCCTTTGAAGTCATGAAGTTCCGTTGAGTCCCAGAAGTGTTCCCAACCGTGAGGAATCTGCTCTCCTCGCAGCGCGATGAAGTACGTGACTCCACCACTTTGTGGTTCCACAGTGTGAGAACGTTTCATATTCTGGGATCTCCGGCGGTCGCCCGTCACTATTTTCGGTTTACCCAGTAAGAGGCGAGATATCAATTGGAGTGTCAACCTTCAGACCACTAAGGAATATACAGTGGGCGTAATTTCTCGGCTGAAATTTGCGTCGGAAAAGAGATATCGTGGTTTCTCAGGCTGGTAATCGTATACACTCTTCCCTTGAGGACGTGGTGTTCTGGAGCGGAAGAATGTGGTTGAAGTGAGGGCGGAGAGTGGCGTGGGTCCACCAGGACATATTTTCGGTCCCTGAGACGTTGGTCTACAGCTATGGACGGGACGAGTTTACTGCCTGAGTAAGTGGCGCAATTTCGCAACAGCACAGTCTCTTTACCTCTGAGCAACTCGAAACTTGAATGTCCTTTAAATCGCAACTTGTGTTGCATTTGTATTAGTTCACAGTTGTGCTTAGTATTCAACAGTTTCCTTTAATTGCATCAGTGAGCTCCTCACATCTACTGGAACGCCACCTGCACTTCCGTTAGCAGTCTTCATTGTTATTAGTTTCTATTGCTCATAAATAATTGGGGTGTTATTCATTCCGATTTGTGTGTAGTTCAAATAATCTCAATTAATTGTTTGGTTTCATAAATCGACCTTCTTTGTGAAAATTGTTTGTTAATAACTAGTTTAACGGTAATGTTGGAAGCTGAAGATATGGCCAGGACTCGGACCCACGTCTTCTTGCTTGCTACGCAGAAATGCTGACCATTACACCACCGCAGCACTATGGTCTGCAATCTTACATGAACCACCGAAGTCGAATGCCCTCCCCAACACAAACTTCATTTCATATCTCCATCTTATTTTCCCCTTACATTGTCACCATTACCAGGGCTCTCCGGCATTGGAATAGCACCCCAGTGTTGGACGTAATGGGGAAGTCCTGTACTACATATGATCGTATACATCTTATAAGTTTCCCCGAGATATTTAAGTCTCATCTTTATCTATGATAATGTTGGAAGCTGCAGATATGAATTGAAATTAGTGCCGCGGCCGAAATTGTAAGATCTATACGATCATATGTAGTACAGGACTTCCTGTCATGGACTGTGCTGCTGGTCCCGGTGGAGGTTCGAGTCCTCCCTCGGGCATTGGTGTGTGTGTTTGTCTTTAGGATAATTTAGGTTAAGTAGTGAGTAAGCTTAGTGGCTGATGACCATAGCAGTTAAGTCCCATAAGATTCCACACACATTTTTTTGAACAGGGCTTCCCCATTACGTTCAACACTGGAGTGCTATTGAACTGAAGTTTGTGTTGGGGAGGGCATTCGACTTGGGTAGTTCGTTTAGTCTCGGGAACCTTTAATTATAGTTTAACGGTGTTGCACACACAAGTTTGTGACTCTTTGAGGATTTCGTAGGCAGTTAAGATTCTACGATTTGTAGTTTCAAGCTAGCTTTTTCTTAGTACGCCATTCTTACAACAATTTCTATTTTTTTATGAGTGTCACTGACCTCATGGTACACTGCATGTTCTACATCAGCGAAATAAACTAGGTTAATTAAATGTGATCCATTTAACATATTTAGCTCAACTTCAAGACTACGAACAGGCGACACTTCATTATCGAAAATTTTATAAATATGTTCAATCACATTTGTTGATGTTAATCTGTGCTTTCATTGTGTCAGCGGTCCCTTGCAATACTGGTACTCCCACTGAGATCAGTTTGACGACTTTTCAGTGGAAAGATTCAGTTGTCCTATTCTTTATGAATGGTTATTCAACGAACAGATTTCTAATATATGTATATATTCAACGAGCAGATTTCTAATTTATATATATACATATATAGGCGTGAAGCCGACGGGGCAGTTTTTTTTTTTTTTTTTTTTTTTTTTTGCTGAGTTTGTGAGAGTGGCAGGCTGACTGCACGACCACTGTCGAACCACAGAATGTCTCATTCCAAAATAAAAAGTGGAGATCAAGGAAAGAAAGTACAGGGCTATTACAAATGATTGAAGCGATTTCATAAATTCACTGTAGCTCCATTCATTGACATATGGTCACGACACACTACAGATACGTAGAAAAACTCATAAAGTTTTGTTCGGCTGAAGCCGCACTTCAGGTTTCTGCCGCCAGCGCGCTCGAGAGCTCAGTGAGACAAAATGGCGACAGGAGCCGAGAAAGCGTATGTCGTGCTTGAAATGCACTCACATCAATCAGTCATAACAGTGCAACGACACTTCAGGACGAAGTTCAACAAAGATCCACCAACTGCTAACTCCATTCGGCGATGGTATGCGCAGTTTAAAGCTTCTGGATGCCTCTGTAAGGGGAAATCAACGGGTCGGCCTGCAGTGAGCGAAGAAACGGTTGAACGCGTGCGGGCAAGTTTCACGCGTAGCCCGCGGAAGTCGACGAATAAAGCAAGCAGGGAGCTAAACGTACCACAGCCGACGGTTTGGAAAATCTTACGGTAAAGGCTAAAGCAGAAGCCTTACCGTTTACAATTGCTACAAGCCCTGACACCCGATGACAAAGTCAAACGCTTTGAATTTTCGGCGCGGTTGCAACAGCTCATGAAAGAGGATGCGTTCAGTGCGAAACTTGTTTTCAGTGATGAAGCAACATTTTTTCTTAATGGTGAAGTGAACAGACACAATGTGCGAATCTGGGCGGTAGAGAATCCTCACGCATTCGTGCAGCAAATTCGCAATTCACCAAAAGTTAACGTGTTTTGTGCAATCTCACGGTTTAAAGTTTACAGCCCCTTTTTCTTCTGCGAAAAAAACGTTACAGGACACGTGTATCTCGACATGCTGGAAAATTGGCTCATGCCACAACTGGAGACCGACAGCGCCGACTTCATCTTTCAACAGGATGGTGCTCCACCGCACTTCCATCATGATGTTCGGCATTTCTTAAACAGGAGATTGGAAAACCGATGGATCGGTCGTGGTGGAGATCATGATCAGCAATTCATGTCATGGCCTCCACGCTCTCCCGACTTAACCCCATGCGATTTCTTTCTGTGGAGTTATGTGAAAGATTCAGTGTTTAAACCTCCTCTACCAAGAAACGTGCCAGAACTGCGAGCTCGCATCAACGATGCTTTCGAACTCATTGATGGGGACATGCTGCGCCGAGTGTGGGAGGAACTTGATTATCGGCTTGATGTCTGCCGAATCACTAAAGGGGCACATATCGAACATTTGTGAATGCCTAAAAAAACTTTTTGAGTTTTTGTATGTGTGTGCAAAGCATTGTGAAAATATCTCAAATAATAAAGTTATTGTAGAGCTGTGAAATCGCTTCAATCATTTGTAATAACCCTGTAACTTCTCGGTGCATCGAACGTCCACTTCGTTCCAGTTCAGGATACCAAGGACCAAATAAAATAATTATGGACCAGCTTCACTCAGGAGAGGATACAATAGCCTAATGGGCAGCCTCCCCTGCGGAATCAGAGCATGCATCCAGGCAAGAGGGGGTTCAACGTCAAACTGACAAGTAGACTCATGTTACCACATTCTTCGTAAATGTGCCTCGATTTTGTAAACACTCACCTAACATCAGAGGCCCTCTCAACCCGGCAAGTTTTCTCCTCCCTTTCTAGTTGCTTCACTTTTTTTCTGGGGCTATTTAAAAGAAGAATATGCTCATTTCGTTAATGTTATGAGAATGTGTATCGTCGTGTATGTCTAGAATTTGTATTTCCTATGCCATCGTAAACCATCTTCAAATCTGATGGGCAGCATTCGCCAGCTCCTGGACAGAAGCTACATTTTAAAGTGTACCCTATACCTCACACCAGACGCTGAACGCTTTGCGTGAGGTATGTCACCTCTTTGCTCCTAAAACTGTGTGTAGTCCCCGACACAGACATCCACCTAAATCTCCCTCTGACAGTAACGAGACCGGATGCCTTGTTTTAGGGTGCATTTGGTAGCTGTACATGACGGTATATTACACGGCCGTAAAGCTTTCACATGGTGTCTTGTAATATTTCAGCTACACTGCAGCTCTAAATAAGAATGCACTCTTCTGAATAGTAACGAGATAATGGCTTGTTAATTAATGTCTTTTAACTGATATACTAATCAACCAGTCACTTTGTTTGCTAGTTTACGCTGCTTTCTCTTCCTGATAGTAACACTGTATCACCTGCAACTCCAACGCATGCTACTTTCTTTCATCCAACACAAACTGAGTACTATTCAATAATTTGTTGTAGTTTATGTTAAGGAGCAATGGGGAAAGACAGCAGTCTTGCATCACACCCTTTCGGATCAAACTTTCCTGTAAAAATATGGTTTAGTATGGTATGAAGATAAATAAGAAAGAAACGAAGTCTGCAGGGACTGGCAGAGGAGGTAAAATACCGAATAATAAGATAGGGCAAACTCAAATTAGCTAAGAGACAGCATTCAAATACCTAGAAAGCATAACAACAGAAGATGTACGATGTTGCCAGGACGTCAAAGAAAAAAATACATTAGTTGACGGAGCTTTCAATGGAAAAAACTAGCCAAGTGTTTTGTCTGGACTGTGCTATATGGATATGAAACATGGACATTGAGAAGAGAGGATGAAATGAGGCTGAAAGTATTTAAGAAGCGGGTGTAGAGATTCGTGAAAAAAAATCTGTTGGGCACTGGAAACAAATGGAAGAGAATGAGACTATTGCAGGTTGTAAGTAAAAGGATGAAGACTTGCCTTGTGACATGTTGGAGTGTGACTGTTTGATTGTGAATTTACTGAAAGGATTAGTGTATTGGAGAAGAAAGAAATGATGGAAAAGATACAAGGCGGTGGATGATATTAAAGGAATTGGACGCTACGTGGAAATGAACGGACACCCAGAAGACAGAAGGGCACAGAGACCAGCTGTATGAATACCTACCTTCGGACATAACATATAATAAGAGTTGAAACCGGGAATTACCAGGATCAGGCAGATGACATGGAAGTACTAGGCCCCTTTAACTAACATAATTTATCCTTTCTAGAACAAACATTTATTTTTCTTCAAGGAACAACAGGTCCCCTTTGAGAAAGTTAAGAAAATTCCAAGTTAATTTGCCATGTTAAATTTACACTTTTGAATGAGTCCAGAATGGTGAATAAGAAAGTCACTGAATTAACAAGTGGCTCTGAGCACTATGGGACTCAACTGCTGAGGTCATTAGTCCCCTAGAACTTAGAACTAGTTAAACCTAACTAACCTAAGGACATCACAATCATCCATGCCCGAGGCAGGATTCGAACCTGCGACCGTAGCGATCTTGCGGTTCCAGACTGCAGCGCCTTTAACCGCACGGCCACTTCGGCCGGCAATTAACAACAACAATGGTCTTAAACAAGTTGCGGAAAGATATGACATTAACAATATTGGCCTAAAAATATTTAAATTTAAAAAAATTAAATAATCCAGCAAATAAAGATAGTTAAAACTGAGTTCTATATACATTTGTGCAAGCGAGCTTAAAACCAACACATTAGGAAAACCCCCAAAGCATAAATATTAACTAGTTAACAAGACATAACAGTTCGCCTTTATGGCTTAGCATAAGGGTTTACACAAAATAATGTAAAATAAGATTTAGAAAAAAGTTACAACGCGTATTAATGTGAAAAACACTAATAAAGGGAAAATTTTCTGTGCAAAGCTAATTAATCGGATAGAAACCTTTTGACCGACAGTAAAATTTCATTTACAGTACAAATCAGGTAACATAAGGTACTCAACTTGAACACAGACAATCAGAACACACGACAGCAAAAAAATAGCAAGCCACGCTAGGAAATGCTCGTGAGCCGTCCACACGTCCGCAAGCGAGCCAGATCCACGCGGCAAGAAGCCGCCGACACGGGACGCTCTCTCGGCAACTTAGTTGGTGGTGTCAACAAACACCGAACATAAATGTATCACTGAATTACACTACAACCGAAAGCTATTGTTTACCAACGGTTGTACTTATAGTACCTTTACAGTAGGAAATCAGCCTCACTAACATGTAACGTATAAAGGAGAATTACTCAAAGGAAGCTGTAAATTCTGCCAGGAAGGAATATAAATCACAACTCTCTAAGGCCTTACCATTAGCTGGCGGTCATAACACACAAAACGTACAAGGTTGGGTAACAGTAATACCAGAGAGCACGCCATTTACACTACTGGCCATTAAAATTGCTACACCAGGAAGATGACGTGCTACAGACGCGAAATTTAACCTACAGGAAGAAGATGCTGTGATATGCAAATGATCAGATTTTCAGAGCATTCACACAAGGACGGCGCCCATGGCGACACCTACAACGTGCTGACATGAGGAAAGTTTCCAACCGATTTCTCATACACAAACAGCAGTTGACCGGCGTTGCCTGGTGAAATGTTGTTGTGATGCCTCGTGTAAGGAGGAGAAATGCGTACCATCACGTTTCCGACTTTGATAGAGGTCGGATTGTAGCCTATCGCGATTGCGGTTTATCGTATCGCGACATTGCTGCTCGCGTTGGTCGACATCCAATGACTGTTAGCAGAATATGGAATCGGTGGGTTCAGGAGGGTAATACGGAACGCCGTGCTGGATCCCAACGGCCTCGTATCAATAGCAGTCGAGATGGCAGGCATCTTATCCGCATGGCTGTAACGGATCGTGCAGCCACGTCTCGATCCCTGAGTCAACAGGTGGGGACTTTTGCAAGACAACAACATATCTGCACGAACAGTTCGACGACGTTTGCAGCAGCATGGACTATCAGCTCGGAGACCATGGCTGCGGTTACGCTTGAAGCTGCATCACAGACAGGAGCGCCTGCGATGGTGTATTCAACGACGAACCTGGGTACACGAATGGCAAAACGCCATTTTTTCGGATGAATCCAGGTTCTGTTTACAGCATCATGATGGTCGCATCCGTGTTTGGCGACATCGCGGTGAACGCACATTGGGAGCGTGTATTCGTCATCGCCATACTGGCGTATTACCCGGCGTGATGGTATGGGGTGCCACTGGTTACACGTCTCGGTCACCTCTTGTTCTCATTGATGGCACTTTGAACAGTGGACGTTACATTTCATATGTGTTACGACCCGTGGCTGTACCCTTCATTCGATCCCTGCGAAACCCTACATTTCAGCAGGACAATGCACGACAGCATGTTGCAGGTCCTGTACGGGCCTTTCTGGATACAGGAAATTTTCAACTGCTGTCCTGGCCAGCACAGTCTACAGATCTCTCACCAATTGAAAACGTCTGGTCAATGGTGACCAAGCAACTGGCTCGTCACAATACGCCAGTCACTACTCTTGATGAACTGTGCTATCGTGCTGAAGCTGCATGGGCAGCTGCACCTGTACACGCCATCCAAGCTCTGTTTGACTCAATGCCCAGGCGTATCAAGGCGTTATTACGGCCAGAGGTGGTTGTTCTGGGTACTGATTTCTCACGATCTACGCATCCAAATTGCGTGAAAATGTAATCACATGCCAGTTCTAGTATATTTGTCCAATGAATACCCGTTTATCATCTGCATTTCTTCTTGGTGTAGCAATTTTAATGGTCAGTAGTGTATTAAAAATTACTGAAAACAAATATTAAAACCCAGAAACAGTTCGCTCTCTCGCATAAAACAATCTAAAAATAAACGCAGAATTTCAGAAAACTAGATAATTCAGAGGCCCATGATATGATTATTCGTGACGGCCGGGCACAACATCAACCATGGAAAATTTTTAGGGAGAACCCTGGTCAGCAGATTAACACAAGTCACTTCGAAAACACACAAGAGCAAAGAGGGCAATAAAAGTTGCCTATAATCACACACAGTCAGATAACAAAGGTGTGGGTGACGACTCGTGGAATATAAACACGAACATCCGCTCAAACAGGATGCAGAGCGGGGAGTCAGTGCACAGGGCTGAACAACCTTATACATAGGGCACAGGCGAACCTTACAAGGTTCCCTTGTAAGGTCTCCTCCGAGCTAACCATTGTTTGGAAAAAGTATCACATTGAACGGTGAATGTATAGTGAATACCTAGCACCAATATTCATAGTCACATAGCTTGCACCTGTCGTCTCGCGCTAAGTCCGTTGTGCAAAGAGAGTGGCACATTGTCAGAGAAACTATAAACGGAGACAAAAATTCGCTTTACAAATTACGATCACATTGTGATGTGTTATCTGTTTATCGATGTGCCGTCAACCAATGATGTGTTGCGCATGGGCTGTGTGCTACAGCAGGGGTACATATTTTTCCAGCCGACTGGCAACCTACGAATCTGGTAAACGTTCACGTTTTCCTGAGAAATACTTGCAGTGTCTCTTGGCAGCTAAAATTTTGACAGCGTTTCTGTCGGTGCGTTTTTCCTGTATAAAAAATTTCAGGGCACCTTTCGGCATGTCCGATTGGACACCTCCCTTGCTAGTGATCTATGGGCAGCAGCTTTAAAGAATCGGTATTCAGGTGTGATATTCCTGGCTGTGGCCGCCAGTATTTTATTTTCCTAGAAGCTCGCCTTGATGCAGCTTGGTACACGTGAAGTAGCATATGGTACAAAAGTGGGGTGAGGTACAAGTGACAGATGGTACAGTATGTACCAGTCCCGTGGGAGAATCCACCAGTTGTACTGAACTTGCTTCTGATTGGTCGGCACATTCGGGTGCTAGGCGCCAAAACGCCTAAATTCCCTTATTAGTTACGAGGGCTATACGGAAAGTAAGGAACGACAGGTCGCGAAATGGAAAGCACAGTGAAAATCAAAACTGTTTTATTTGCAACAGTTAGCTACAACTTCCAGCTACTTATCTCCATAGTCGCCGCTCCGACTTAGACGTTTGCGTAGCATTGTACCAACTTTCCAATACCCTCGTTATAGAAGGCCGCCAGTGCTTTCCGCCAATTCTCTACGCTGGCCTACAGCTCGTTGTTTGTGCCAAAATGTTGTCTTCATAGCAAGCGGTTCACGTGAGCAGAGATGAAACTCAGAGGGAGACAATTAGGGGCTGTTTTTGGATAACCCAACATTTCCAGTTGAAAACGATGCGGGAGCATCTTCATTACCCTGCAGAATGCGGCAAGAGAATTGTCTTGCAGAAGAAAACGCACGACAGTTATGTAATGTTGGCTGCATAGCTTCAGGCGAAATTTCTCACCAGGCCCTCGTACTTGGCGGGAGACACTATCGTTATAGATATCTGTATGTGCTCCCTGTGTGCTCAGAACTAAAAAGAACGACGTAACGCGATCGACGGGCATACTAGAGACACTGCCCAACACATCTGTGCAAAACTTGATCGGATTTTCACTGTTGCTTCCATTTCGAGACCGATCGTTCCTTACTTTCCGAATAACCCTCATATTTATATACTTTTCATTGTATTTAACCCACTTTTCAGTATGATAATCTCTCATGGTTACCCTACGAGTCTTCCGTTTTCGTTTCTAAAATTTTCCTAGTTTTGAAAAACATAAGAGTAACGTTACTACAGCCGAAGTTCTTAGGACACGTTCGGGTCGCTTTGGCGCGCCTGGGAGACGAAGTACTTCGGCTGCGCTAGTCACTCTGTTTCGGGCGTTCCGGAGGGCCCCGACTGTTTCGGGTATTCTTCAGAACCGGATATGTAACTCTGTTTTGGGCCTTCTTCAAAGACGGACATGTTGTGCTCTATATCTGAAGTTGTCGGAAAAGTTACCGTACAATTAAGAAAGAGCTATGTCAAGTGTTGTATAAGATAGTGTAAAATGTGTGACTATTTAAAATACCACCAAACAGGATACATTAATGAGAGGTGTCGGCTACCATCATTGTCAGTCCTACAGATCTTGCCCTCTGTATATACAGAGACTAACCTGGGCAAGTGGCATCCCATAAAAAGCACGGCCACAGCTTCAAGTTGACAGCAGAGCAGCCTCCGCCGAAGAAGATCCCACGACCGACGAGCTGCCTTCTGCACTGGGGACGCAACTTTGGAAGACGACAAGTTGGTGGAAAGAACGGCTAGAGACTCTTACTCAATCTCTCCAGCTTCCAGATCTGACTTCCAAGGCACGCCTAATTTATACGGGATGTAACTAAATTCCCTTTAAAGACTTTGACGACAGGTTTCTTAACACTAAAACACGCTAAAAAGTCCAATAAACGTGGGCTCTAAAATGCGTACCTTAAGAGCTATGAACACTTCTTCATCTTCCCTATTGTGAAACACATCTCTTCTACTGCAAGGTCTCTGGTTTTCGTGTTTTAGAAGGAGGTAGTACGGACTAAAACACGAGAAACCTGTCCAATAAACATGGCACTAAACTGAACACTTGGTCAATAGTAAAGGCGTGTTTCACAGTACAGGAGATAAGCAGGTGCTCTTAGCTTTTATGGTTTGCAATTTACAGACCATGTTTACTGGAAATCTGTTTTCTTTCTTTTTTTCTTTTCTCACTACCTCTCCCAAAACATGGAAAGCAAAAGCCTTGCAGTAAAAGAGCTTCAAATGCCGGTTCTCTAAATTTTCTCAATACTGTTTCTCGAAAAGAACGTCGCCTTTCCTCCAGGGATTCCCATTTGAGTTCCCGAAGCATCTCTGTAATGCTGACTTGTTGTTCGAATATACTGGTAACAAATCTAGGAGCACCCCTCGGAATTGCTGCGATGTCTTCCTTCAGTCCGACATGGTATCGATCCCAAACACATGAGCAGTACTCAAGAATAGGTCGCACCAGCGTCCTGTATGCGGTGTTCTTTAGAGGTGAACCACTCTTTTCTAAAATTCTCCCAATAAAGCGAAGTCGACCATTCGCCTTCCCTACCACAGTTCTCATATACTCGTTCCATGTCATATTGCTTTGCAACGTTATGCCCAGATATTTAAACAACTGTGTCAAAAAGGACATTAGTAATACTGTACCCGACCATTGTAGTTTTGGTCTTCCTACTCATCCGCTTTAAATTAGCTGCCATTAATCATACCAACTAGAAATTTCGTCTAAATCGTCTTGTATCTGCCTACAGGCACTTAACTTCGACAGCTTACTGTACACCAAAGCGTCATGAGTAAACAACCACAGAGTGCTGCCCACCCTGTCTGCCAAATCATGTATGTATACAGAGAACAAGAGCAGTCCTATACACTACCCTGGGGTACTCCTCACGATATCCTTGTCTCTAACGGACACTCGCTGTCTGGGACAACATACTGGGTTCCTTTACTTAAGAAGTCTTTGAGCCACTCACTTATTCCATGTGCTGACAGTAGCAGGGCAACAAGGACCCCAGGACATCAGGGAAAGAACAATAGGTTTACTGCTTAATGTACGAGTATATTAAGGGGTAAACCTAATGTTCTCTTTTGCTTGACAGGTCCTTAACCTACTGTTCTGCTAAGAGGATTGTGACCCCCTGGGGATAATCTATCCTTAATCTGTTGTTCGATTAAGTGGTTCCCCATGTCACCCTTCCTCCACCCTCCACCTTCCCCTCCCCTTTCCCCCTCCCGGGAACCCGGCACCACTTCTGATATCAAATTAACTGATTAATCAATTAAATTGTTTGAAAAAAACTGGCGGGAAATGGCTCAATTGTGCCACTTTCAGTATTCATGATCTTCTTCAGGTTATTCAAATAGCTTCCCACCCCCCTAACACTGTATCAATTTGATTGACTAACTAGTCAAACTGATATCCTTCAGTTTTCCTTGCCCCTCCCTTCTGGAAATATTGATTGGTTGAAATAGATTGCAGTGCATGGGATATTGTTTAAACAATTTAGACATTTTTGAAATATTGTTTATTTAAACAATTGGTGGTGTATGGAACACTTTTTATTTAACGAATTTGTCAGGAAATCGATTGGAGTGTGTGAAATACATAAACAATTGCAGTGCTTATTTCATTGCGATTGCATAAGGAAACACGTAATTACTCCGTCGCAAATCGTTTAAATATATCTGAAAAACCCACCCACGCAGGCTGCCCCGACTGTGCACCCCATGCCCGCGATGGCTGTCGGCTGCCTCACCGTGCAGCCCTCTGCGCCTTGGGGACTTGAAACAGCTGGTGTCCGTGTCACCCGCTGCAAGTAGCAGCAAGCTAGTTACTAGGAACAAAAGCTTACTTCCTGTCGGTGTGTATGCCATCCAAAGTGGTCTGTATACGTGAGCCAACATGTCGCATACCAGCACATGCGAGAGATGCCTTTCTTCCAAAACAAGAATCTGACTGGGAATCGATCCAGAAATACTGCTGAAGTTAATAAATAATTAATTTCTGGTCACATGATCGTGATGTAGGGGATGTAAGACAGACAAGGTAGCTTTTTCACACACTCACGCAAATTCAAGATGTGACGAAACTAGTAGCAGGCTGTCTCAAAATAAACTTTTTAAAAAACTATCGTTGTACACAAAGAGAGGGAGAATGAGCTGTAATTTGCTTTGAAGATGGTACAGGAACTATCATGGGATATTTCATTCCGCCATGGGCTCTAAAATGCCCCTGTGCCGCAGTCTTCCTGGCGTACTTTCTTATGGTACACTTCAGGAACTACTTCAGGAGTTATTAAATCTGGTGCGGAATTTCCTGTGCCACAGGAAATATTAATTAAATCGTTAATATCAACAATTTGCTTCAAACACACACACTCACTACTCTAAATAAAAAAGGTCGACGCTGCACAGTAGTTTGCATGCATAAAAGATAGTGTTATGTTTTTGACGAGAAATTTCTTTAAATAATCCAAACCTTTTATTATCTGACGTCACGATTGGAAGCATAATTGATAATTGTGATTTAAAATGACGACGTAAATTTATACCATTATAGATATGAACTTCCCGACTTTACAGGTCTGCTAAATGTATTTACATTTTTTTTTAAGTACTATACAATTCCTGAGTTGACTGGTTCTCTCAGCTACTCCAGAACGTAGGCGGAGGGAGGAAAGGGTCTAGCACGTGATAGAATAGTAACAATAACAAATACTACTGCATTGTATTGAGAAAAACTATCCACTTACATCCTACATACTCACTTTCCGGACACACAGCGCACCGTACTGCAGTACAGCACCAACGCTCAGAGACTGGAGAAAACTGCCGCAGCTGTTTAAGTGAGTGTCAGCCAGAGGAACGCCAACCAGCCATGGAGGGTCCTTCCCAGGAGGACATGAGTGTTGTTGTTGTTGTTGTTGTTGTTGTTGTTGTGTTCTTCAGTCCAAACACTGGTTTGATGCAGCTCTTCATGCCACTCTATCCCACGCAAGCTTCTTCATCTCCCCGTACCTACTGCAACCTACATCCTTCTGTATCTGTTTAGTGTATTCATCTCTTGGTCTCCCTCTACGGTTTTTACCCTCCAATACTAAATTGGTGATCATTTGATGCCTCAGAAAATATCCTACCAACCGATCCCTTCTTCTAGTCAAGTTGTTCCACAAACGTCCTCTTCTCCCCAATCCTGTTCAGTACCTCCTCACTAGTTACGCGATCTATTCATGCAATCTTCAGCATTCTTCTGTAGCACCACATTTCGAAAGCTTCTCTTCTCTCTTGTCTAAACTATTTATCGTCCGTGTTTCACTTCCATACATGGCTACACTCCATACAAATACTTTCAGAAACGACTTCCTGACGCATAAATCTATACTCGATGTAAGCAAATTTCCCCTCTTCAGAAACGCTTTCCTTGCCATTGCGAGTCTACATTTTATATCCTCTCTCCTTTGACCATCATCAGTTATTTTGCTCCCCAAATAGCAAAACACGTATACAACTTTAAGCGTCTCATTTTCTAATCTAATACCCTCAGCACCACGCGATTAAATTCGACTACATTCCATTATCCTCGTTTTGCTTTTGTTGATGTTTGTCTTCTATCCTCAAGACACTGTCCATTCCGTTCAGCTGCTCTTCCAGGTTCTTTGCTGTCTCTGACAGAATGACAATGTCATCGGCGAACCTTAAAGTTTTTATTTCTTCTCCATGGATTTTAATTCCTACTCCGAATTTTTCTTTTGTTTCCTTTACTGCGTGCTCAATATACAGATTGAATAACATCGGGCAGAGGCTACAACCCTGTCTCACTCCCATCCCAATCACTGCTCCCCTTTCATGTCCCTCGACTCTTATAACTGCCATCTGGTTTGTGTACAAATTGTAAATAGCCTTTCGCTCCCTGTATTTTATCCTTGCCACCTTCAGAATTTAAAAGAGAGAATTCCAGTCAACATTGTCAAAAGCTTTCTCTAAGTCTACAAGTGCTAGAAACGTAGGTTTGCCTTTCCTCAATCTACCTTCTAAGATAAGTCGTAAGGTCAGTATTGCCTCACGTGTTCGAGTATTTGTACGGAATCCAAACTGACCTTCCCCGAGGTCGGCTTCTACCAGTTTTTTCCATTCGTTGTAAAGAATTCATGTTAGTATTTTGCAGCCGTGGATTATTAAACTTATAGTTCGGTAATTTTCACATCTGTCAACACCTGCTTTCTTTGGGATTGGAATTATTATATTCTTCTTGAAGTCTGAGGGTATTTCGCCTTTCTCACACATCTTGCTCACCAGATGGTAGAGTTTTGTTAAGCCTGGCTCTCCCAAGGCTGTCAGTAGTTCTAATGGAATGTTGTCTACTCCCGAGGCCTTGTTTCGACTTAGGTCTTTCAGTGCTCTGTCAAACTTTTTACGCAGTATTATATCTCCCATTTCATCTTCATCTACATCCTCTTCCATTTCCATAATATTGTCCTCAAGAACATTGGCCTTGTATAGACTCTCTAAATACTCCTTCCATCTTTCTGCTTTCCCTTCTTTGCTTAGAACTCGTTTTCCATCTGAGCTCTTGATATTCATGCAAGTGGTTCTCTTTTGTCCAAAGGTCTCTTTAATTTTCATGTAGGCAGTATTACTCTTACCCCTAGTGATATACACCTCTACATCCTTACATTTGTCCTCTAGCCATCCCTGTTTAGCCATTTTGCACTTCCTGTCGATCACATTTTTGAGACGTTTGTATTCCTTTTTGCCTGCTTCATTTACTGTATTTTTATATTTTCTCATTTCATCAATTAAATTCAGTATCTCTTACGTTACCCAAGGATTTCTATTAGCCCTCGTCCTTTTACCTATTTGATCCTCTGCTGCCTTCACTGTTTCACCTCTCAAAGCTAACCATTCTTCTTCTACTGTATTTCTTTCCCCCATTCTTGCCAATCGTTCCCTAATGCTCTCCCTGAAACTCTCTACAACCTCTGGTTCTTTCAGTTTATCCAGTTCCCATCTCCTTACATTCCTACCCTTTTGCAGTTTCTTCAGTTTTACGCCACAGTTTATAACCAATAGATTGTGGTCAGAGTCCACATCTGCCCCTGGAAATGTCTTACAATTTAAAACCTGGTTCCTAAATCTCTGTCTTACCATTATATAATCTATTTGAAACCTTTCAGTATCTCCAGGCTTCTTCCATGTATACAACCTTCTTTTATGATTCTTGAACCAAGTGTTAACTATGATTAAGTTATGCCCTGTGCAAAATTCTACCAGGCGGCTTCTTCTTTCATTTCTTACCCCCATTCCATATTCACCTACTACGTTTCCTTCTCTTCCTTTTCCTACTGTCCAATTCCAGTCTCCCATGACTATTAAGTTTTCGTCTCCCTTCACTATCTGAATAATATCTTTTATCTCATCATACACTTCATCAATTTCTTCATCATCTGCAGAGCTAGTTGGCATATAAACTTGTACTACTGTAGTAGGCATGGGCTTCGCGTCTATCTTGGCCACAATAATGCGTTCACTATGCTGTTGGTAGTAGCTTACCCGTATTCCTATTTTTTGTTCGTTATTAAACCTACTCCTGCATTACCCCTATTTGATTTTGTTTTTATAACCTTGTATTCACCTGACCAGAAGTCTTGTTCTTCTTGTCACTGAACTTCACTAATTCCTACTATATCTAACTTTAACCTATCCATTTCCCTTTTAAAATTTTCTAACCTACTTGCCCAATTGAGGGATCTGACATTCCACTCTCCGACCCGTAGAACGCCAGTTTTCTTTCTCCTGATAACAACGTCCTCATGAGTAGTCCCCGCCCGGAGATCCGAATGGGGGACTATTTTACCTCCGAAATATTTTACCCAAGAGGACGCCATCATCATTTAACCATACATTAAAGCTATATGCCCTCGGGAAAAATTACGGCTGTAGTTTCCCCTTGCTTTCAGCCGTTCGCAGTACCATCACAGCAAGGCCGTTTTGGTTAGTGTTGCAAGGCCAGATCAGTCAATCATCCAGACTGTTGCCCCTGCAACTACTGAAACGGCTGTTACCCTTCTTCAGGAACCACACGTTTGTCTGGCCTCTCAGCATATACCCCTCCGTTGTGGTAGCACCTACGGTACGGCTATCTGTATCGCTGAGGCACGCAAGCCTCCCCACCAACGGCAAGGTCCATGGTTCATGGGTGGGACATGATTGGTAGGAATTCAAATGCTATCAATACTCCCAGCACCAACACTCGTCATACTGAATCTTGTCAGATTTCCACAGAGTGTACTTGCCACACACGCGGATCCAAAGATGTGGAAGACGTCTCACTATTCACCCAACCAGGGGGGAGCCGCACACAAAATCGTCTTAAGCCATGACAGACCAGAAGCTTTCTCGGACTCTCCAAATTGATGTGTAGAGGATGAGCCAGTCCCTCCCTTACGATTGGACAAAGCCATTTTCTTCGTGCATGCTGGAACCTAAGCCAAAATAACTTTATACTACAACATATACACATTTCAGACAAGCAGTGCAGTTATCGTTTATATGTGTACAGCACCTGAAAAAATTATGGTATGGCTACATTTACACCTGCTGGGTGTCTAGATTCTCCACAGTCCTAGGAAATTATTTGACGTTTAAGTCTTCCAGTCAGCACTGTGCGATAATCAACAGCGCTCCCCGGGACGAAGATGTTGGAAAGACATCGCCGATACGGGTTGGTGTACTGTAATCCACATCACAGTCGATAGTGCAACAAAGAAAACGTGAAAATCTACTTGGGGGAGCCGATGAGGGGACGTTCTGTGTATCCATTTTCTTATTGCTGTACTGCCTGTTTTGTTTGTAAATTATTGTGCAGCTGTTTACGAAATGAATCTATCACCCCTTACTTTCGGACATACTCCTCAATGCGTTGAAATCACAATTCACCACGTCAAATCTATCGTCCCCTTTCAACTAGACATACGCAATTTCTTTTTACATGAATAGTAGTCTGATTACTTCCCACAAACGACTGGTGATATGTCGAAACATAAGCCACACTGCCTTTACGTTCAAGCAGCATAATATTTCTGACTATCATTTATAGGTGTATAAAAAAATGATATGTCCAGATTCGCACCAGCTGGGTGCCGTTTCCGCACTGCTTAGTAGCAAAAATCCTCCCTCCATCACATATTTGTCGATGAATAAAGGATGTAATAACAATTTTAAAAACTCTAGCGTCTTGTTTTTATTTTATCGTTTCCACCACATCCACGAAACCTTTTCGTATTTTTGATACTTGTAAATCCAGCCAACAAACAGTAATGCCTTATATATTTCAAGACTGCCAAGTTGGGGTTTGTGTCATTGCATTCCATGTATAGCTACCGCAGACCTACCTACCACCCAGATCACACAAATATCCCCTGATTATGAAATCATTGCGAGTGAAATACACACTAGAGTACATCCATTCAGAATCAATTTTCAGGGGCCAAGCAGATGGCTGGAGAAACTGCAAAACTGTTCTGTAACGAGCCTAAGCACATTTTAAGTTCTGGCTCCCTGTTCAGTTCCTATAACATGCCTGTGCAGGAGCTGAATTTTCCGGAAGGAATGCCATATTATGTAGAAACTTTCAATAGGTTCCACTGCAAAGACTACTTTATTCCAAACGTACAACAGACTTCTGTTTATCCATTTCAGTGCAATAGCTGTATGTAACACAATAGTCTCTAATGTGATGTCTGTGAATAATGTAACGCCTTAATTCTAACAGTAGTGACTGCAGAACTCTGCTTATTCAAGAACGCAGTTGTACCCACACATTAAAAAAAAATTCTAGAGCTCATACTTCCTCAGTATGTTAAGACAATTAGCCTAAATGACTACGGATTCTGAGAGAAGAGAATTTTACCGCTTACAAATTGTATGAGTGGGTGAAATCAAGAATTGTATGTAATGTTCTCTCGGATATTTACATGAAACTAATTAAGAGTCTTTGCCACGCTCGTGATTACTACACGTTCCCTGCACAACTTCTACCATTACTATGTGATACATATCGCACAGATTTTATTTGCTACCTGACGTGTTTAAAAGGGATGAACTCACTTCAAAGTATGAGCCCTTCTTTAGGCACTATGACTCGAATGCGCGATGGACCACCATGAATGTCCCTTTACTTAATGTACTTTAAGCTTTGCAGCAACGTAATTATCTGTTTCTCTGAGTCGTATCGCGGTTAGAACATATATAACAATTACTTACGAAAAATAAAAATAATTAAGGAAATATACAAAGAATGAACAGCAGTACTAAAGACAAGCGGTACAGAAAAGAAACTAAGAGTTCTTCCAGGAATGAGGCAATGACGTAATTTATCCCCATCCTTGTTCAAAATCTATCCAGATACGTTACAAATGATTGCAAAGAATGCAATACAGTAATCGAAATAAATGGAGAAGGAATACAAATGATTAGTTAGGTGGATGACTTAGCTGTGAGAGCCCTAACTGAAAGAAATCTCCAAAGACCCTTAGAAGTTACAGATTCAGTATTGAAAGACGAATACAAAATGGACATAAACAACAGCAAAAAAGCCAGAAATATTAGCGTACTCCCAGGAACAGGAAAAAGTAAACATTAAAATTAGTAGAAAGGAAATAAGCAAAAGAGGTGCTTAGAAATCATTAATTAGTAAAGTAACAGACGATGAAAGAAGCAGAGAAAATATAAAACAGAGACTTACGGAGGGAAAAGTAATTTTTGGTAATCAAAGGAAAGTATATTGTTCAAAATACATAAATAACGGAGCGAAGGAAAAGCTGCATCTGGGACATGGCACTTTATGGTTGTGAAACGTGGACCTTAAGTAAAATGTAAGTGAAATTTCTTGAAGTGTTTGAAGTATTCTTCTGAAGACACCTGTCAAAGATCAAATGGAGGAATAGAGCCACAAACCAGGAACTCTTTCAAAGAACTACTGCGGAGGGGTTATTAAGAAAAAAATCAATAAGACGTAAGAGAATAGGACACAAATTACTCCACAATCACTTGTTTGCAAATATTCTACGAGCAATACATGACACCGTGAGAAACATCCTAATGATCGACATTTTTAAAACAAGCCATAAATAATATAGCAGTCAAATAAGTATACCGAAATGAAGGTATTGGCATGTAGTAAACACACATAAGAAACTGTCAGCCAATCGAAAGATTGGTTAAGAGGAAGAAGAAGAGTGCGATGAGTTGTGCTAAAGGATAAATCTATAATCATTACGCGTTCTAAGCTTGGAAAGTTGGCTTATTTGATGAATTTGTTTTATAATGATTACATTAAATATGTTTTGTTTCATAAACAATAGGAGATTCTCAAGGATGTATAACATGTGTTACAACATGAATTACTTAGATATTTACTGTATAAGAAAAGAGATATGCTAATTTCCGTTACACAGATGCTAAGCAAAATTGTTCTCAAACATGAGTCTTAAAAATCTTAATCAAAATAGGATCATTTTCTGTCTGTCGATCGCTGTTCACTTCGAATTACCCTTTTTCGGTCAATGCCTTGAGCTTTCAGAACATATTTCGCAATTACAGAGTAATCAGTCCGTAACTGGTCATTTTGAAGTAAACAGCGACGATAGACAGAAAATAAACCTTTTTTTTTTTTTTTTTTAGAAACAAGTATCGTAGATAACTCCCTGTGACAAGTATCTCCAGTTTTTATAAAATCGTAATCATATCTTCATTTAAGGGTTAACAACAAACTAGCAATAAAACAAGTTCAATACACTGAAGTGCATACGATAATTCCTAGCCTACAGTAGTTACCCATCATCAAGCAGAAACTTAGTTTACAATACTTATTTATATTAATCGCATTATTACACTGAAGATATATACCAGTCAGATTTCCCTTACAACTCGCTTTATTAGATATTGTTAATAATAAAAACATCAATTAGTTCTACTAACAAATTTGTCAATGAAGTAAAAGGAGTAGACCATCAATAAATCGTTTAGATCCCTTTTAAACTGAGCTTCATTAGGAGTTAAACTTTTTTATGGCTGCTGCTAAGTTATAGAAAATGTGTGTTCCTGAATAATGGACACTTTTATGGAACAAAGTAAGTAATTTTAAAGTTTTATGAAGTTTATTCTGATTTCTAATGTTGATTCCATGCTCTGAGCTGTTGACTGGAAATAGATATGTATTATTTGTGGTAAATTTCATTATCAAATAAATATACTGAAAAGCAATAGTTATTACACCCAGCTCTCTCATAAGCAAAACAAAAATTTGTCGTCAGTTGCTTAAAAAAATTATTTTCACTTTACCGGCTTCGATAGATTATTCTGTTATCTTCATAAGTTTGATACGGACTTAGATCATAAGTAAGCCAACGTCAGATAAGGACCGGACGATATAGACGTCCTTCGTTGAATCATTCTCCTCTCGTCCGATACTTATTTGCGTCGGCTTACCTATGATCTAAGCCAGTACTACACGATCAATTAATCTGTTGAACCTAATGAACTGAAATTTAAAAAAAGGTGCTGCGGCTGATGACCGCTTTTTATTTTGTTTACAAGAATACACACCGCAGCAACTGAACAACAGCTATGAATAAAATCATACACCCAGCTTCTAGAACATTTATCTGCAGGATGTTGTTAACACCGCATATGGATTCGAAAACTTCATCTTGGCTTGATGAGTCCACGCAAAAAATGGCCCCTTATGATGATATGAAATGAAAGGAAGCAAAGTATGAGGGCTTTTTTATATCGTCTATGGCTGACATCAGGGTTGTAAATGAAAATTTGCCGAGGCGTTTCCGCAGTGTTGTGGTAATATTTTCCCAGTTGAGTTTGCCATGAAGCTGTATTCGAAAGAACTTAAAACTGTCCACGATTCTACGTACTTGTCGTCATATTTTAGACGTAATGGGAGAAAATATCTTAGAAGCCCTAAACCGTGTGTATTTTCAAAGTTGAATGACAAATAATAGGCTAGGAAATTTCATTAGTCGGTCTTTCTAAAACTGCACATGAACTGCTGTCTGTCGCAGTGTTTGTCTCACCTACAAATTAAACTAATTGGTATCTGGAGGAAGGTCATCAATACACACACAAAAAGTAAGGGCCATAAGATCGAATTTACAGAACACCACATGTAATTAATTCCCGCTTGGATGATGACTGATAGGTATACACATGACTCTCCTCTGGTAATAGTCATAGATTCCTGTAAAAGAGATACGATTTAAACCATTATGTGGCATTTCCTGTGTCATCATAATACGCTAATTCACTTACGGCTTTCATGATTTGCAGAATCAAACGTCTTTGACAGACCACATAAATACCAGCAGCCTACACTTTACTGACTAAAGAATTAATTACACTATCTGATCAAAAGTAACAGAATAGCTTTTAGACGACATTAATTAGGCTGTGTCCACCCTTCGCCTTCATAATGGCTTCAAACTGCTCGAAACACTTTCAGTGAAATGTCAGAATATCTGTAAGCCGAAACCAGTGAACGTAGTGAAATTGGACACTGTGGTCTGGAGCAAAGTTGGCGTCAATTCATTCCAAAGTTGTTCCATTCGTTGTATGTGTATATGTATTAAACCGGGGACCTAGAAACGACGGAGAGGCTTCGTCCCGCTGTAACCCTAAGTGGTTCACAACCCCACAACAAGCCACATCAGTCCACTCACCCCACCGCCGCCCCACGCCGAACCCAGGGTTATTGTGCGGTTCTGCCCCCAGTGCAACCCCCGTGGGAACGTCTCATACCAGAAGAGTGTAATCCCAAATGTTTGCATGGTAGAGTAATTATGGCGTACTCGTATGTGGAAATGGTGTTTGCACAGCAATCGCCGACACAGGGGCGGAATAAGGGGAACCAGACCGCATTCGCCGAGGTAGATGGAAAACCGCCATAAAAACCATCCACAGGCTGGTCGGGCGGATTTGCGCCGGGAACCGGCACGCCTTCCCGCTCGGAAAGCATCGCGTTAGACTGCGCGGCTAGCTGGGCGGGATTCCATTCATTTCTTGTCGGGAGTCTGGGCAGGCCAGTCCATTTCAGTAGTGTTATAGTCTACACATCATTGACCCACAGACACTGTGGGTGTGTTGTCATGGTGTTAGCTGTTAGTGAATGCCCCACTCCTGATGCTGTTGGTCCTCTTTGTGAAGAGTTCCCCGATTTGCTTGGCAGTGGTTTGGGCTGCGTACCTGATTATGTTGCACACTTCACGCTGAAGGATAACGCCCACCCCCGGTTTTGCAAAGCAAGACGAGTGCCTCACACACTGTGCCACCAAGTCGCAGAAGAACTCCGTTCTTTGCAAAATGAGGGAGCCATTGCGCCCATTAGTGCCAGTCAGTGGGCCTTCCCTTTAGTTGTACTAAAGAAACCTAATGGTTCCTTGTGTTTGTGTGTGGACTTCAAGAGTACAGTGAATCCACAGACATTTGTCGATAGCTATCCTCTCCCTCGCCCTGAGGAATTAATGGACAAACTAGGCATGGGCCGATACTATTCCAGGATTTATTTTGCGGGATGCGTATTTGCAAATTCCTTTAGATGAACCATCCCCGGACATTTTTGTGATGAACACTCCCTTGGGTCTCTTTCAATATTTGCGCCTCCCCTTTGGCAACTCCTCTGCTCCTGCAATGTTTTAGCGCTACTTGTCGCAATTGACTGCCAAAGTACATTTTTGCTCAAATTATCTGGACGACATTGTGGTTGCCGGTCGTACTCCAGAGGGACACTTGCAGAATTTGCGTCGCTTGTTAACAGTATTGTCGGAAGCAGGGCTCAAAGTGAACAAGGAAAAGTGTGTATTTTTTCGTTCGGAAATAGAATATCTTGGACATGTTATCAACGCACCTTGCAGTCGCACCCCTTGCAGTCGCACCTTCGTGCCATTGCCGGCCTTCCTTCGCCTAAGAACTTGTCTGAGTTGCAATCTGTGTTAGGCAAGATTACCTATTGTCATAGGCTCATACTCAATACTGCGCAAATAGCTGCCCCTTGCACCGATTACGTCGGCGCAATTCCGTTTGTGAGGTCGGCCGAATGCCAAGTGGCATTCCAGAAACTGAACTTACTTTACTTTACATTTTCGTGTCCGGAAACTACAATTTGTTTGCCCAATATTGGGCAATGTCCAATGCTTCTTCTTTAGCCAGCCATAGATCGTCGAGGGTGCATCTGTGCGGGCAGGCTGGGCATTGTAGGAGATGTTCCACGTCCTATCGAGTGCCGCAGTCGCATTTGTCGTCATTTTCGTCCAACAAACCCCATTTTATCAGGTTAGATTTCACAGGAGCCACCCCAGTTATGATGCGGTTAAGCATTCTACAGGTTTTCCAATCACCAGAAACGCCTCTTGGTGGGTCGTCTCTTAGTGGATAGTCTCGTAGATGGGGGGCTCATCAGAGGCGCAACTTAGGAAACGGCGTCTGGATTTGAGTCTGGTGGGGCCATACTCTAGGCCAAATATTGAGTGACGAGCATCAAAGGTTTGTTTTAGCTTCTCGGTATGTTCATGGGCTTTCCTACGTGAGTCAGGGTTTGTGAAACCTGCGGCCCTGTAAAGATTTTCTATGGGGGTAGGTTTCATGCAGCCTGTGACTATCCTGCATGTTTCATTCGAGCTAATATCTACCTTTTTTGCATGGGCGTATCTGCACCATACCGGGCAGGCATATTCGGCAGTTGAGAAGCACAAAGCTTGGGCTGAAGTTCTGACCACGGTAGGTTTGGCACCCCATTTGCTGTTGGACAGCTTTCTTATTAGGGAATTTCGTGCTTCTACTTTTTTGCGTGTATTTTAGCAATGGTACTTGTATGTGAATGTTCTGCCCAGCACGACGCCAAGGTAGGTGGAAGTACCTGTGTGTTCTGGTAGTGTCCCATCCCAGGCACACACTGAGCCTGCTGTACTCTGCCTGCCTCGAGTTCAGATGCAATGCACTCACTTGAGCTTTGGAGGGATTGGGTTTTAGAGAATTCTTTTTGTAGTAGGTTGACATTGTAGAAAGGGCGGTTTCTAGTTTCTCCTCGATGGCTTCAAACCTGTTGCCTTGAACTGTTATTGCCGGGTCGTCTGCATATACAGGGCTATTACTAATGATTGAAGCGATTTCATAAATTCACTGTAGCTCCATTCATTGACATATGGTCACGACACACTACAGATACGAAGAAAAACTCATAAAGTTTTGTTTGGCTGAAGCCGCACTTCAAGTTTCTGTCGCCAGAGCGCTCGAGAGCGCAGTGAGACAAAATGGCGACAGGAGCCGAGAAAGCGTATGTCGTGCTTGAAATGCACTCACATCAGTCAGTAATAACAGTGCAACGACAATTCAGGACGAAGTTCAACAAAGATCCACCAACTGCTAACTCCATTCGGCGATGGTATGCGCAGTTTAAAGCTTCTGGATGCCTCTGTAAGGGGAAATCAACGGGTCGACCAGCAGTGAGCGAAGAAACGGTTGAACGCGTGCGGGTAAGTTTCACGCGTAGCCCGCGGAAGTCGACGAATAAAGCAAGCAGGGAGCTAAACGTACCACAGCCAACGGTTTGGAAAATCTTACGGAAAAGGCTAATGCAGAATGCCAGTTCGGCATTTCTTAAACAGGAGATTGGAAAACCGATGGATCGGTCGTGGTGGAGATCATGATCAGCAATTCATGTCATGGCCTCCACGCTCTTCCAACTTAACCCCATGCGATTCCTTTCTGTGAGGTTATGTGAAAGATTCAGTGTTTAAACCTCCTCTAACAAGAAACGTGCCAGAACTGCGAGTTCGCATCAACGATGCTTTCGAACTCATTGATGGGGACATGCTGCGCCGAGTGTGGGACGAACTTGATCATCGGCTTGATGTCTGCCGAATCACTAAAGGGGCACATATCGATCATTTGTGAATGCCTAATAAAACTTTTTGAGTTTTTGTATGTGTGTGCAAAGCATTGTGAAAATATATCAAATAATAAAGTTATTGTAGAGCTGTGAAATCGCTTCAATCATTTGTAATAACCCTGTACAAAAGTTTTGGTTTTGTCTGGAGTTGGTTGGTCATTTGTATATATGTTGAATAGGATTGGCGCCAACACGCTCCCTTGGGCGAGCCCATTTTTCTGATTCCGCCATCGACTCTTTTTTCCCCTCAAGCATTACGAAGAACTGTCTATTTTCGAGCAGGGATTCGATTATCTTTACTAGGTGGTAGTCTTTCAGGATCTCGTAGATTTGTATATATGTTGAACAGGATTGGCGCCAACACGCTCCCTTGGGCGAGCCCATTTTTCTGATTCCGCCATCGACTCTTTTTTCCCCTCAAGCATTACGAAGAACTGTCTATTTTCGAGCAGGGATTCGATTATCTTTACTAGGTGGTAGTCTTTCAGGGTCTCGTAGATTTGTATATATGTTGAATAGGATTGGCGCCAACACGCTCCCTTGGGCGAGCCCATTTTTCTGATTCCGCCATCGACTCTTTTTTCCCCTCAAGCATTACGAAGAACTGTCTATTTTCGAGCAGGGATTCGATTATCTTTACTAGGTGGTAGTCTTTCAGGGTCTCGTAGATTTTATGCAGTAGTGTCCGGTGATGTACTGTATCATAGGCGGAACATAGGTCGACTAGTGCCAGCCCGGTGATTAGTTTATTCTCGAACCCATCCTCGATATGTTCCGTCAATGCTAGAATTTGACTGGTACAGAACTTTCCAGGTCTAAAGCCTGCTTGGTGTGGAATTAGCTTCGACTCAACGATCTTCTCTATTCTGTTGAGGATCAATCTTTCATAGAGTTTAAACAGGTGGCAGAGAAGGGTTATGGGTCGATAGCTCTTCGGAGACTCTGGATCCTTCCCGGGTTTAAGGAGAGCCACCACTTTTGACTTCCTCCACAGTTTCGGGATTTGAAAGGTTTCACGGCACACGTTAAAAAGTCCAAGTAGCCAGTCCCTGGCGCCAAGGCCGAAGTTTTTAATCTATTCCACGTAAATATCATCAAACCCAGCGGCTTTCCCATTCTTCATGGTATTTATGCCATTGTTCAACTCTCTCATGCTAAATGGTTTCTGGAAGTTGGTGTTATCCGTTGGCAGTAGGCGTGTGATTTTAGTTTTATGACGTTTGGAACTGAACTTGCCGTTTAGAAGGAGTTGGTTGGCCACCTGGTTTGGAGTTACGTTGGCCGGGGCCTTGCTTAGCCTTGGGTCACCATCCAGTTTCTTAATCAGGTTCCAGGCTATTCTGCTACTGTGGAACATATCCATTCTTTCTAGGGTTGCTATCCTTCTCGCGTGCCTCGCTGAGGGCTGACATTAAAGCTGTGCCACAGGTGATGGTTTCGTCGCTGAATGGGTCTTCCGCGAACAATACTTGATACTTCTCCAGGATGTCCTTTGAGGCATTTGAGAGCCCTGGGATATAGTGTTGTCTGCAGCCCCTAGGAATATAGCGTCTAGATACCTTCCGCAAAGTCTCAACAAAGATAAGATAATTATTTCGTGTTGGGGTCAGACTGGCTAATTCCTCATCCAGCGCTTGGGAATATTCTGACCACCTAGCCTTTTTAAAGTTGAATCTCCTACAGAAAGGTATTTTGGTTGTTTTGATTGTTGAGTAGACTTGGATTCCAATAGGTCGATGTTGTGTCTTTGGGATTGCATCATATACTCTTTTGCAGCGGGTGTCGTAGATGTTCCAGCTGACGAAGCAAATATCGGGATTGTAACCTCGCTTCCAAATTTTGCTGTTGAAGGAGCAAGGGAGCTTGGGGTTGTGGAGAAGTGAGAGGTGATTTGCCTCAGCCCATTGTTCTAGCAGCTGACCATTGGCGTCTGTCTCGTCGTAGCCCCAGGTGGTGCTGTGGCTGTTAAAGTCGCCCAAAACGAAGTGTGTCCTTTGGTTGTTGAAGCTTTCTGGCGTTGAAGTGTGTAAGTTCTGGCCGGGGGGTTTATATACGAAGCATATTGTAAATGATCCACTCTCTATCGCTAACGCTTCAATGTTGTTGGTGGTTGTGTTACTCGTGGAAGAGAGCAGCATCTCGGGTCTGGTAAATATTTATTGGTTGGTTGGTTTGGGGAAGGAGACCAGACAGCGCGGTCATCGGTCTCATCGGATTAGGGAAGGATGGGGAAGAAAGTCGGCCGTGCCCTTTCAGAGGAACCATCCCGGCATTTGCCTGGACAGATTTAGGGAAATCACGGAAAACCGAAATCAGGATGGCCGGACGCGGGATTGAACCGTCGTCCTTCCGAATGCGAGTCCAGTGTCTAACCACTGCGCCACCTCGCTCGGTTGGTAAATATTGAGCTCCCATACGTTCTGTGAGGTGCTTCTACTGCCAAGCGCATTCCTTTGATATTGGGTCTGTTTGCTGTTTCATCTCTATGCGTTTCCTGCAGGCACAGTACGTCCCACTTTTCTGATTGGCATAGTTGCGATATTACATCCTCCTTATTCTTGGTGATTCCCTCGACGTTCAGGGTGACGATCGTCAGGATTGGCCCTGAAGAGGACCTGTTTTTGTTTTTGGCTTTTGATTGCATTGGTTTCCGGTGGTGGAAGGTTTGGCCGTTGTCCGATTGGGCAACGTTTCCGGGGAGCGCCGGCATTTTACTTTCTTCTATGTAGCATGTAAGTAAAATGCACACGTGGAGGCACCTTCCTTGCTTCCCAGAAACTGAAAACAGCACTGTTGAGTGATCGTTGCCTTGTACATTTCGACCCCTAAACCTGTTGTTCTTGCTGTGGATGCTTCATCCTATGGGTTAGGTGCAGTGTTGTCGCATCGTGTCGGATCAGCTGATCGCCCAATAGCTTTTGCTTCCAAATTGCTCACCAACACACAATAGAACTATTCCCAACTTGAGAAGGAAGCCTTAGCCATCATATAGGGAGTAACGAAGTCCCATGAATACTTGTATGTCAGGAAATTTTTTCTCGTGACGGACCACAAGCCGTTACAGGATACAGTCGTTGTTCCATCCTGCAAAGAAACCCCCCCTCCCCCCCCACCCACCCCTACCCCCACCCGCACCGCTCAGAAACTGCAACGGTGGGCCTTGTTATTGTCAAATTACCAGTATGAAATTTTGTATCGCCCCACATCTCGCCATTGCAATGCTGATGTTTTGTCTCATTTGCCAATCGCCCATGACACAGCTTTTGATGAATCAGACATTGTTTGTTGTCACAACGACTCTCAAGACAGTGAAGTCGTACTTAGTTTTCCTCTGGACTTTAACAAGATTGCACGGGCCACAGCTTCTGGACGCTGATCTGAGTGAACTTTCGCGTCTTGTTCGCACGGCATGGCCACGTTCGCAGAAGAACATTGCAAATCCCGTCGTGCGCCGTTACTTTTCTCAACGCCACGACCTGACAGTGCAACGTGATGTTTTGCTCCTTCGCTCTCCGTCGGGACAAACTCGTGTGGTGATTCCTACGTATTTGCGACGCGAAATTTTGCAAATGCTACATCAGGGCCACTGGGGAATGGTACGCACTAAGCAACTTGCACGCCAGCATTGCACATGGCCAGGAATGGACAGAGGTATAGAAGAATTAACCGCTCAGTGCCGTTCGTGCATCGAACACCAGTCGGCCCCGCCCCAGAAGTTTGTTTCATGGCCCACACCCTCTGCGCCTTGGCAGCGCGTTCACCTCGACTTTGCGGGCCCATTCTGGGGTACTCGATGGCTTATTGTCGTGGATGCCTATAGCAAGTTTCCTTTTGTCGTGGCAATGAACAATATTACTACTCAGAGTACCATCCACGCACTTTCGTCGATCTTTTGCATTGAAGGTTTGCCTGAACTGATTGTCACTGACAATGGACCCTCTTTTGTTTCGCGGGATTTTGAACAGTTTTGTGTTGATAATGGAATCGCTCATCTCACAACTGCTCCTTTTCGCCCTCAGTCCAATGGCGAGGCTGGGCGGTTTGTTAGCCGGCCGTGGTGGCCGTGCGGTTCTGGCGCTGCAGTCCGGAACCGCGGGACTGCTACGGTCGCAGGTTCGAATCCTGCCTCGGGCATGGGTGTGTGTGATGTCCTTAGGTTAGTTAGGTTTAAGTAGTTCTAAGTTCTAGGGGACTTATGACCTAAGATGTTGAGTCCCATAGTGCTCAGAGCCATTTTTTTTTTTTTTTTTTGAGCGGTTTGTTCGTACTTTAAAACAACAGATGAACAAACTTCGCGCCAACCACACGAGAGACCATGCTTTGTTACTCTTCGTGTCATCATATCGTTCGCTGCCTCGCGACGGCTCATCGCCGGCAGAGTTGTTCCATGGACGTCGTCACCGAAATCCGCTCACCCTGCTGCACCCGTCCCCGCGCACCCCAGCGCCGCTGCGGCTGTATGATCGCTTTGCGCCTAACACACTGGTATATTTCAAGTTGTTTTCAGGCCGCCGCCGCTGGGAGCAGGGTACCATCGTACGGCGCTTGGGGTCCCATATGTATCTTTTGTCCACCCCCCTTGGCCTGCGGTGCCGCCACCGCAATCAGCTGCGGCTTCGCCACACTCGCGATACTGCCGCGGACTTAAGCGTTGCAGACCCGCATGCAGCCTCGCCCCGGTTCCTGGATGGCGGGCGTCCCTCGCCGACCCCGCCTCCGCGCCCGCAGCCATCGCCGCTGCAGGCGACAACCCCAATGGAAGTCGACGCCGTTGCCCAGGCTGCTCCAGCCCGCCCTTCGACCCTTCCGGACCGGGCCTCCATCGCCTCCACTTCGCATGGGTCATCGCCGCCGTCGCCCGAGGCTACATCGCCGTCGTCTTCGAGAGTCGGGGCGCGTTAGTTGGGTCCGTCGTGGCTGCTGTGAGTTGCGTCCTTGGGGCTGTTTCGGCTGATTCCGGCTGCAGCGCAGGGCGAATGCCGGGACGCGGGAGTCGACGACCCCCAGCCTCGCTACGTTGGCTCCCCATCGCCTCACAGTAGCCACACCCCCCTTCGTCGTCAGGCCCTTGCAGCACCTGACGTGTTGGTGGCCTTTCAAGGGGGCAGGAATGTTGTATCCACGGACCCAACCAACCAACCAACCAACCAACTCGTGCACGCGTGCCCTGACCATGACATCGCTGGCCACAGTTCCTGTCGCGGCCGTCGGCGTCTCAGGGCGTTACCGCCGACGGAAGGGGTCGCGCCATGGCTGAGCTCGGGTCCGCAGCGCCCTCTGCCTTTTGCATATAAGGAGGAGCGCTGGCCCTGAGACGGACAGTCTATTGTCGATTGTCTATTGCTAGCCTTTCGTGGAGTTTATAGCGGAGCCATTGCAGTGTGATAGCTGCTATCACACAGATTACTCTTGGATATTACTTGGACTTGTATTGCTGGTGCACATTTCGTCAGAAATAAAGATATCTCTCCATTCTAGCTGGCGCAATTCTTGTCATTAATTATTTTTCGGCCAACAGACATAGCTACATCCTAGTCACTACCCACGCTTTATACAATTTGTGGTGGCTGCCGCAAAAGTACCGCCGAGGACCTTGGGTTAGGGAGCCGTCACAAAACGAAAAATGACTTTCTCCGAACTGTTCCTCTACTGAACACAGTACACAATGCTCGTATTTGTTCACTTCCTTCCTTATTTTGCGTTCTCTGAAGAGCAATAAGAGGACCACACCGCAACGCGAAAAGCACTCACATATGTAACACCACTCCCTACGTACTTCACCGTTCGCACCACACGTGGTGGCAGGTAAGTTTCTTCAAGCATTCGCCTAACCCAAACCCCTTCTTCGGATTACCGTAGGGTGTAGCATGATTTTTCAAGTCAGGAGTTATTCGTTCCCTGAGTTCTTAATCTCTTTTACAGTCACCCTCTACAATTCTCGATGGTCCCTGTTCATCAGAACATGAGATCTGCCTGGTCTTGGTTTGTATGTGGTTGTTCCTTCCATTTCCATTTCACAGGCGCATCACCAACAGTCGACGTGGGTAGCTTTAGAATGGTTGCAATGTTTCTGGCTCTTACTCAGGTGGCATGCACTGACCAGTCCCCGCTCGAAGTTACTGAGCTTTCTTGTTCGACTCATTCTACTGTCCCTGCTTCTCTGCTGACAATACCCACGGTTTCCTTTTATAATACATGAAACGTATTTGTACTTGTGAATATGAACAACCATCAGCTGTATAAGGGAATAACACAATGAAAATTTGTGATGGACGAGGTCTCGAAACCGGACTTCATGCTTCATGCGAGTGCTTGCCTTAACCACTTCGGCTATCTGTGCAATTCCCACCGCCAGGTCTAAACTTCCAAATGCCGTCGCTCCTGCCTCACAGTCCGTACACGTACACATATTATGTAATTCCTGTACATGGGAGGACATTCTAATTGAAAGTCGCTGCCTTGGATCGGTGGATAACACTTCAGTACTTGTGCTGTTAAGAAGAACTGAGGAACAGTGGAAGCGGGAATGCTGTCGTTTTTATGTGTTCTGGTGCAACGAAAATCGGATGGACGTCTCGGCCACTCAGTGTACCGCAAGCCGACACTCACTGGTTTATATCTTAGCGCCGAGAGTTTTCACTATGCAGTACAGAACAAAGCGGCTTTAAATACATTGGTACACAGAGCAAAAACCGTTTATGAAGAAGACCACTTGGATTCCGAAATCAGTCATCCGAAGTATGTGTTCCGGAAGAACGGCTATGCGTCACGTGATAGCAAGTCAGCTTCACTAAGAAAAGCAAAGGTAAAAATGTTGAACATGCTTGTGATGAGCAAGCGACTGCATTCCATCCCTTCTGCGGCGCTGCATCCAGCAAAATAGACACAGTCCTGGGAAGACGAGGGATCAAATTTGTTTCCAGACCTCCCCACAAGATGAAGCAGACGCCCCGGCCTGTTAAGCACAGTCTCGGCCTCAGGGTCCTGGAATTTACAACATCCCATGTGAATGCGGAAGCAGTTACATCGGTCAGTCCATCCTCACCGTTTCCGACTACTGCGCAGAACATCAACGACATATTAAAAATCGTGAGCTGAAGAAATCCGCAATTGTTGAGCGCAGCCTCACAAATAAATATAAAATAATGTTTGACGACCCTAAAGTTTTGTCCCAGGCTCCCACATACTGTGACTCTATAATTAAAGAGGCTGTAGAAATAAGAAAGTGTGAGAAAACCTTCAACCGTGACAGTAGATATAATCTTAGCGGCGCATGGGAGCGAGCTCTCGATGCAGAGAAGAGCCATAGATATTCGTCACAATGTTTACGCTGCGGTGGGAGCAGTGGCGCCACCAGTGCAGACGCTGACGCCATCTGCGGCAACACGGCGTATCTACCGACCAATCAAGCCATCTTTGGACTATATAAGGCCACCACAGCAGCTATTTTGAATCACCATCTATTGCCGTCCTATCGCCCTCACTCCCACCCTTAAGTACCTTGGCGTCACCCTCGACCGTCGCCTCTCCTGGACTCCCCATCTCCGGACAATCCAAGCCAAGGCACGCTCCCGACTCCGTCTCCTCAAGCTCCTTTCCGGCCGTACGTGGGGTCTGGACCCCCACACCATCCTCCACACCTACAAATCCCTCATCCGCCCTATCCTTTGTTATGCCCATCCGGCTTGGATCTCCGCCCCCCACCCCCTACCTTTTATAAATCCCTCCAAATCCTTGAACGCCATGCTCTCTGCCTTTCCTATCGCATCCGTCTCCTCTCCCCCACGCAGATCCTGTACGATCTCATCCCCTTCCCCCACCTCCTCCTTTTCCTTGAAAGGATACGGATCCTGTACACCTCCCGCAAACTCGATCCTCCTCACCCGCTTGTCTCACCCATCCTCTCCCACCCCCAACCGCTGCCGCGCTTGTATTCCCACGTCCCACCCGGTCTCCATCTCTCCACCCTCCTTACCCTCTCCCAAGGTGGCTTCCGCCAGCTCCCTCTCCCTGATGATGCCCTCCTCCCCTCCATCTACCCCTCCTACCAACTTTGATCCTCCCACCCTCCTCCTGTGTTTGCTCCTCTGGGCACCCTCCCTTCTCTCCCTCTTCCCTCCCTCCTCCATTTCTCCCCACTCCTCCCCCGGGCTTCCCCTCCCCTGTTCCTCTCCTCCTCCCCCCATCTCCTCACCAATTGGCATCCTTGTTCTTCCCTCTCCCCCATCTCACCCTTATTCCCCTCTTGGCAGGTCCCCGGTCTCGCACACGCTAAGTGGACATTTGCGCGTCGGAGATCATCGCCATCAGTGTCTCGTGTGTGCCGTCGTGTTTAGCGTTCAGTGTTCACCGTCACACTCCATCGTTCACCAGTGCCATCGTCATCTTCAGCATTTGTGCTTCGTGTCAACAGTTTGTAGTGTGGATTGTCATCGAGTGTGAACGGCTTCATGTTTTTTTATGTTCATGTGTCTACTGTTTTTTCCCGCCGTTTTGTTCCAAGTCATGAATCTTCTCTGTTTTTATCATTGTCCTATCTTTGGCTGAAGAGCGGCTTATTGTGCTGCTGCCAGCCTACCTGTTCTAGGGGTTTTAAAATCACAATAAAGAAAAAAAAATAAGCGATTTTGAACGTCAGTTGCTCCTGACGATGACTGGTGGAAATCGTCGAAAACTCGAAGTTTTACCCTGAACTGACGTGGCAAGAAGTCCGAGAACGTTTTATGTAACAGTTCCGTCGCAAAAGACTCCGTTCTCAAAGAATGAAGGAACATCGCATCGTTAACAACACAGGCACTGCAATATCGTATCGCATTCTTTTATAATGGCCCGCCTTGATCTTATACTGGTGGGTCCGCCTCTCACGACATCTAATGATCACTTCCCCATTACACAGGTATGTCCGGATACTTTTGATCAGATAGCGTCCACTCTCATTTCACTTGTACAGTAAATAGCCTTCTCAAAAGTCGCAGCCATTGTGAAACGTTTCTGTTAAAACTTAAACTCGTGTTTCTAAGCGTCAAGTTGGTATCTGAGAAATGTATAAAACGTATTAACATAAATCTCAGTCCAGGGCAACAGAATCATGTGAACGTTTAATGTTGAACGAAAATCTGTGGACTTAACGAAACTCGGTGCGAAATCCAGGCTAGCCGTACATGAAACAATTCGTCTGCGAGAAAGCAATCTGTTTTCAATCTTATTTACGAATATATTGAACGTATGCTATCTGACTACGAAACAAATGACAAAAGTGTTGGCCCTGAATATGGTTAATCTTTATCTTAGACTTGTAAACAATAACTGTACCAGAATTGTTAAAGTGATTACAGAGCAAATGAACACAAAAATTAACGCATCTGACTTTCTGATAAAACTTCTTGAAAATTCACAATATAGGACTTTACTGAAATCCTTAACTGGTATTAAGCCTCAGAACTGAAAAAAAAACACAATGACAATCAATGCGCCTTAGTATAGACATGAGGTTTGATGGTAATTAAATTTATTGGCACACCTGTGCTCACAGAACGCTCGTCTGCTTTGCAACCTGTCACTACAAGGAATATTGACCTGACTGTCCAAAAGCAAATTTCATTTGCCGTACTTGTGAAATACAATGCAAGACGATATCTTACCAATTTTCATAGAATGCTTCTCAGTAAACAACTCGCGATGTGCAATGCGGATATGCAAACACAGTCTTGAAAGTAAATCAAAATAGGGAACTAATCTTAACTGTTAAATAAGAACAAGACTTCAGGTTCAACTATGCTTCATTAAGCCATGACAACAATACACCTTTCCAACAATTCTCACACAGAGATAGATTAGCTAAATATTTGTTAATAACCCTCTCGTGATCAGTTGCCTTCCTTGTCACTTATTTCAACTATCTGACAAGTCTATGTGCTCCGCTATAAAATTTCTACAGCAAACTTTAACCATACCAGTGTGTTAACAATAAGAAACTAACAATTATTTAAAAAGACTGGATTTCCTTCAAAATCGTCTTTTGTCATTGTTGCATTCATATCATTTCATTTCCTCAAAATTTATCCTCAGAACATATTATTACAGAATACCTTTTAAACGATGCTGCCCCCCCCCCCCCCCTACACGTCAGGCCAGCTTCCATCCTTTATAGACCAAGTACATAACCAGTCTGTCCAACACACATTACCCACTGCTACTTGGTTCAAATGGCTCTGAGCACTATGCGACTTAACTTCTGAGGTCATCAGTCACCTACAACTTAGAACTAATTAAACCTAACTAACCTAAGGACATCACACACACATCCATGCCTGAGGCAGGATTCGAACCTGCGACCGTAGCGGTCGCTCGGTTCCAGACTGCAGCGCCCATTGCTACTCTCTTCAAGAGAAGTAACCTCACTGACCAACATCTGTACTCGCGAGAACAGACTTACAAAGAATATGGTTATATCGATACCACAGAGGTTGAGTACACTTATCGAGTTCCCACCTTCCTTCACATTCATGAGCAAAACTTCTTGTAAATCGAAGTGGCAAACGAGACAGCTACTTTTCAATTGAACATCCAAAGCCGTTTTCAAATGAAACGTCGCGGAGGCTGGGAGAAAAGAGAGTGACTACGCCAAAGGTAAAGAACGCCCAAAGTCCAAAGCCGACAGCATCGCCTTTGGCAAGGAGACGGGCGTGTTGCGTCACCGTGTCCGTGAGGGGCCGACTGCTCGTAAAAGGAGTATTTCTAGCTGTGGCGCGGGCCAGCGGCCTGGACGGTGGTGCGTGGCAACTGTTTTGCTGTACGGCGGTCCGGCTCGTTAACTGTCTCATCGCTGCGGCCTGCAGAAACACAGGCTCCCCTTCTGCTCGACAACATTACTTCTGGACGAGGAAAGATGTCAGGCAATGCGTAACTAATCTTTACGCTAAATAAACGCTATTTCTGTTTCTGACTGACCCCATCGTGAAAGTGAATAGGGCTGAGCAAAAGATATCGATACATTAATATATCGACATTTATAGGAGGCATCGACATAAATCGCATAGATAACGTTATCAATATAACGGCTAATCGATGCTTGTTACTGAATATCGGAAGCGATATTTTTACTGTCTATCTTCTCTTGATTTAAAGACACTACATTTCTCAACAGCAGCTTTTTTGCCCATTCCAACTAATACCAATCTTGAAAGCCTGACAGTAAACTCTCTCGATGGGCTTAATTTTACTTCATATTCAGTACCACAAATTGATTTGTATATGACTGCATCTATACCATGTAGTCATGAAAGCTTGTTACTTGTGTATGCCATTTCCAACATTGCAAATGATAAGTACAAGGTGCAAAACGCACACGTCGTGACAGCACTGTAGGTGAATGATGGAAATTATTACTTCCTGCTCCCAACTATGAGGCAGAATATGCGCTTCTGTTACCCACTGACTCCCTGGATCAAGAAAAGATAGACGCAATGTAAACGTAAAGTAGACTAGGCACAAAAATCCCACACATTACGTCACTGGTATTTAATGGAAAATGGACTCTGTTGTCTGAAATGTTTAAGCGTTATTTCACACGTGTTTTGTCAGAAATTGCTCAAAAATACTTAATATGTCAAGCCTCTTCTGTTTCGTCCAAAAGAGCAGCTTCGTTAGTAAATTTGGTTGCGCTAGATAACAGAAGCAGACTGACAAGGGAATACATTAAACTAAGAGTTCTGTTAGTTTTTAAATGGACACACTGACGTTGGACTGTATTATTGTTTATTTAATTACGACCAAGGTTTCGGCCTTTTATGCCATTTTCAAGAGACTGTGTTTATGTCATTAACGTGTGCTGCAGGAAATCAAGCTCAAAATTATTTACTGACCTTTCTACACGATAATGATTTTACATCTGGCATTTCGTGTGGAGCGAATATTAATTTATGGCCTATTATGAGCTTGATGACCTGCAATATATGTTAATGACATAAACTCAATCACTTGAAAACGGCATAAAAGGTCAAAATCTTGGTCGTAATTAAATAAACAACAATGCAGTTAAATGGTGTTTTCATTTAAAAATTATTGTACCAGTATGATTTTTGCTCAGGAACGTCAAAAACACTTCTATTAGTGTATGGTTTCATTAGTTTGTTTTTTATAAGTAAGTGATTTTATTGTACACTGCGTACCTTTTGTTGCATAATGTCAATATTTAAATCTTTGTCAGTCATTTATGTGACTTCGATAAGTTTTTTTTTTTAATTCCGGTAAATATTGAAAATATCGACCAATATATCGGAATATCGATGTCCCTCATAAATATCGACATAATATACATCGATATTTATTGTAACGTGCCAGGCCGTAATATCAATTTGACTTTGCTATCCTCTGCGAAAGTCAAGAAGAGTTACTGGGTTTTCTGAATGGAATGTACAGTAGAATGAGTAAGAACATGGACTGATACTACACCGAAGAAATAAAGAAAGTAACTAGAAGTAGCAGGAATGAGAACTGCGAGAAATATCGGAATTGGGAACCACGAAGTTAAGGAATTCTGCTACCTAGGCAGCAAAATAACTCATAATGGACGGAGCAAGGAGGACACAAAAAGCAATCTGGCACTGGCAAAGAGGGCGTTCCTGGCCAAGAGAAGTCTACTTGTATCAAACATAGGCCTTAATTTGAGGAAGAAATTTCTGAAAAAGAACGTTTGAAGCACAGCATTATATCGTAGTGAAGCATGAAACATGGGCTGTGGGGAAACCAGAACACAAGAGAATCGAAGAGTCTGGGATGTGGTGCAACAGATGGGTTTCTTAAGTTAAGTGGATTGGTAAGGTAAGGAATGAAGAGGTAATCAGCGCAATGGGTGAGGAAGGAATATATGTAGAACACTGACTAGAAGAAGGGACAGGATGACAGGACATCTGTTAAGACATCAGGGAATATCTTTAGTTGTACTAGAGTGAGGTGTTGAGGATAAAAACTGCAGAGGAAAACAGAGATTGGAATGAATTCAACAAATAATTAAAGACGTAGGTTGCAAAAAGAAGTCAGCGAGTAAAAAGGGAACACTTACGGGAGGGACACTTACGGGATTACTTTCTTGTTAGTTTGTCGGTCTGTCCAGCTATTACGAACTTTTTCTTCTCAGGAAGAGGTAGACGTGTTAAGTTGAAATGTAAAAAGAAGCAGAAAGGAAGAAATCCTAAAATTGTTAATTTTTAATTGCATCAGCAGAAAATTGTATGGTTTTGTAGTTTACTATCCACCTGTGCTATACGACTGATATCCTGCCAGTATCGATATCGATAACAGGCAAAAACTGTCGAAATTCTCTATCCCTAGGATGGATGAACTTCTACCTGTATACACTGAGGTGACAAAAGTCATGGGATTGAGATATGCATTCATACGTATGGAGGTAGTACCGCGCACAGAACAAGGTATAAAGGGGCAGTGCACTGGCGCAGCCGTCATTTGTTCTCAGGTGATTCAGTGGAAACGTTTCCGACGTGATTATGGCAGCACGGCGGGAACTGACAGACTTTAAACGCAGAATGATACATCGAGCAAGAAGCATGGTACATTCCATTTCGGAAAAGGCTAGGTAATTCAATATCTCGAGATCCATAGTGTCAATATCACGTTTCAGGCATTACCTCTCACCACGGACAACGCAGTGTCGACGGACTTCACTTAACAACCGAGAGCAGCGGCGTCTGCATAGAGCAGTCAGTGCTGACTAGCAACACTGCGTGAAATACTGCAGAAATAAATCTGAGACGTACGACGAATGTATCCCTTAGGTCAGTGTTGCGAAATCTGGCGTTCTGGGCTATGGCAGCAGACGACCGAATGGAGTGCTTTTGCTCACAGCAAGATAGGCTGCGGCGCCTCTCTTGCGCTCGTGACCAAATAGGTTGGACTCGAGACGACTAGAAAACCGTGGCCTCGTCGGATGAGTCCAGATTTCAGCAGGTAAGAGCTGATGGTAGGGTTCGTGTGTGGCACAAGCCCCACGCAGCCGTGGGTGCAAGTTGTCAACAAGACAGTGCGCAAGTCGTTGATGGCGCCATAACGGTGCGCACTGTGTGGAATGGAATGGGTCCTCTGGATGTTCAAATGCTTGGCGACAATTTGCATCTCTTTATGAACGTCATGTTTCCAACCAATGATGAAATTTTTATGGCTGACAATGCGCTATGTCACCGGGCGACAGTTGTTCTCGATTGGTTAGAAGTACGTTCTGGACATTTCGAGCGAATGGTTTCGCCACACATATCGCCCGTCATGAATACCATAAAACATTTATGTAGAGGTCAGTGAGTGCACAAAATCCTGCACTGCCAACACTTTCGCAGTTGTAGACGGCTGTAGACACAGCATGGCACCATATTTTTGCAGGGGACTTCCAACGACTTCTTGAGTCCATGCCACGTCGAGTTGCTGCAGTATGCTGGGAAAAAGGAAGTCTCACACGATATTAGGAGGTATCCTACGACTTTTGTCAGCTCAGTGCACATAATAGAGTTTTTACGAAACCATCGGTGTGGGAGTTCTACCCACACTAATCCCAATTTTTTTCATTTTCTTTTTCGTGTGCCTTTGTCTTGCATCTACTCGGGATGGGCATGGCTAGTATTGGATTTGGCGTGGTTAGTTTAAGGGACCTTCCCCTTCAGTTTGGATTCCGTAGAAATGTTGGAACACGTGAGGCAATACTGACCTTACGACTTATCTTAGAAGAAAGATTAAGGAAAGACAAACCTACATTTCTAGCATTTGTAGACTTAGAGAAAGCTTTTGACAATGTTGACTGGAATACTCTCTTTCAAATTCTGAAAGTGCCACGGGTAAAATACAGGGAGCGAAAGGCTATTTACAATTTGTACAGAAACCAGATGGCAGTTATAAAAGTCGAGGGGCATGAAAGGGAAGCAGAAGTTGGGAAGGGAGTGAGACAGGGTTGTAGCCTGTCCCCGATGTTATCCAATGTGTATATTGAGCAAGCAGTAAAGGAAACAAAAGAAAAATTCGGAGTAGGTATTAAAGTCCATGAAGAAGAAATAAAATCTTTGAGGTTCGCTGATGACATTGTAATTTTGTCAGAGACAGCAAAGGACTTGGAAGAGCTGTTGAACGGAATGGACAGTGTCTTGAAAGAAGAACATCAACAAAAGCAAAACGAGGATAATGGAATGTTGTCGAATTAAGTCGGGTGATGCTGAGGGAATTAGATTAGGAAATGAGACACTTAAAGTAGTAAAGGAGTTTTACTGCTTGGGGAGCAAAATAACTGATGATGGTCGAAGTAGAGAAGATATAAAATGTAGACTGGCAATGGCAAGGAAAGTGTTTCTGAAGAAGAGAAATTTGTTAACATCGAGTATAGATTTAAGTGTCAGGAAGTCGTTTCTGAAAGTATTTGTATGGAGTGTAGCCAGGTATGGAAGTGAAACATGGACGATAAATAGTTTGGACAAGAAGAGAATAGAAGCTTTCGAAATGTGGTGCTACAGAAGAATGCTGAAGATTAGATGGGTAGATCGCATAACTAAAGAGGAGGTATTGAACTGAATTGGGGAGAAGAGGAGTTTGTGGCACAACTTGACGAGAAGAAGGGACCGGTTGGTAGGACATGTTCTGAGGCATCAAGGGATCACAAATTTAGCATTGGAGGGCAGCGTAGATTGTAAAAATCGTAGAGGGAGACAAAGAGATGAATACACTAAGCAGATTCAGACGGATGTAAGTTGCAGTAGGTACTGGGAGATGAAGAAACTTGCACAGGATAGGGTAGCATGGAGAGCTGCATCAAACCAGTCTCAGGACTGAAGACCACAACAACAACAACAACAACAGTTTAAGTGATGGCCTTTTGTCCTCTCTGTCGCCACAATATTACGCCCCAGGACGGAATATGTGCACCCCAACTGTCTGCGTATACAGTTAAGCATGTGAAAGTTTCTTCATAAAACTTCCTGGCAGATTAAATAGTATGACGGACCGGTAATCGACCTTTGAGTTTCGCGGGTAAGTGCTCTATCGACCTCTTGCAAGTTTCGCAGGAGAGCTTCTGCGAAGTCTGGAACATTCGATATGAGATACTAGCGGAAGTAAGGCTTTGAGGATGGATCGTGATTCGTGCTTGGGTAGCTCAGTCGGTAGAGCAAAAATGGTTCAAATGGCTCTGAGCACTATGGGACTTAACATCTGAGGTTTTCAGTCTCCTAGAACTGCTTACACCTAACTAACCTAAGGACATCACACACAGCCATGCCCGAGGCAGGATTCGAACCTGCGACCGTAGCGGTCGAACGGTTCCAGACTGAAGTGCCTAGTACCGCTCGGCCACACGGCCGGCTCGGTAGAGCAAGTACCCGCGAAAGGCAAAGGTCGCGAGTCCAATTATCGACCTGTTCAAAATGGTTCAAATGGCTCTGAGCATTATGGGACTCAACCGCTGTGGTCATCAGTCCCCTAGAACTTAGAACTACTTAAACCTAACTAACCTAAGGACATCACACACATCCATGCCCGAGGCAGGATTCGAACCTGCGACCGTAGCAGTCGCACGGTTCCGGACTGCGCGCCTAGAACCGCGAGATCACCGCGGCCGGCAATTATCGGCCTGTCACACAGTTTTAATCTGCTAGGAAATACCATATCACTGCACACTCCGCTGCAGAGTGAAAATCTCATTCTAGAATTCTAAATGTCTGCGAACCGCAAAACTGAGGCTGCTGTATGCTGCCAGCCCGGTATTCACCTACTTAGACATGGAAAACCTGCAAAAACAATATCTAGGCTGGGCAGTACACCGGCTTTCATCGTTATTCTAGGGGACGAATACGATTCGCGGCCGGCGCACGTGCCCGTTTTCCGGTGGCAGTGTGCTAACATGCATGATTGACCGGGCGAGCACCTCTGCATAAGTACATAGTTGTCTAGTTGTCTACAAGGGCAAGGGGGTGGGGCGGCGAAGGGGGTGTCCCTTCCCGGAACCTAGGTCACAGATATTTTATTTCTTATATATTTTTAAATACGATTGTCTGTGATACTTCTGCACAATAATATACACTAACTGCTAAATGCGACGGTAAATGTTATGGCTTGAGTTAGTTTCCTTGTTAGGCTCCTTACGAGGAATTAAGCCTTTTTTCCTTTGTGCGGCGGTGGTTTCGGTGGAGTCCTGCAGTCACGGCGGATGTGAAGTCTTCCAGAAAACCGCCAAATACCCCCTTCCCCCCTCCCCAAGTGTGTTCTATACCATTTCCTTGTACAGTCCGTAACGAGTGCTGAAAGGGACCACTCCAACACGGTAGCACGCGCATTCCAGAATTTATTCCCAGTACAAACTTAACATCTTTTAGTTCAAGCATTATGGGGAAGTGATTGCAAACATTGTTAACCGAGAACAGAAAGTATGTGCGGATAGGAAGTTAAATTTTAAATAGAGCTTCTCTTTCGTGAATCTCAATCCAGCATGGCGAACTCAATCCAGTAAAGTTGCAAAAAACGGTCTTTCCTAAATAAATAAAAAACTATAGTTGCGATCGGAAAATGTTAAATGAGAGAGGTCTAGGGCTTAAACAGATCTATCGATTTTTTTTGTTTTGTTAATAAGTATCCACTGTATCATCACATTACGAGGTACACCGCAAATACTGTTAAAAACTGGGTTCTCTATAACTCGTCAACATTCATGTTGCCGTACTTGCTATTTACTGTAAGTATAGCCTGCGGAAAGTCAAAGGCGTACTAATTTGAAATTTTTAAAAACATGAATTATTTTCTAGGTATATTGATTTTTTTAGAAAACGTCTCTGTCTATAGCTCATTAGATCTCCTCGTCGAATGGATATTAAATAAGTTTTACGATTTTCTTAATTACAAGGATCAAAAAAGACTTCAAACAACTTGCACTTTTGGTAGAGGCGTTTTTCTCGAGTGACTGTCTCAGTTTTTAATCTATGAAAACAACTTTAAAGAAAGAAATTGCTGACCTCGTGGCGCCGAGAGAGTTTTTTTATTTTGAGAAAAATCTCGTGGACGCAATTAAAGTTTTACAGCGATGCGCCTGATGGAGGTCAGTAGTGAATATTTATATCTTCAGGAAAAAATACTAGGATATGTTTCATGGACTTTTAGTTTTAGTAATGGGGTATAAGTGAATCGTGCAAGCGCGGAGAACGTCATCTGGGACGGACGGCAAAGTAGAGGGAAACAGCGTCTGCGCGCTCTGAAATGCGCATTAAATAAAAACTAAATATATCCGGGTCTCTGCTGCTTCTATGGTGAAAGTGACTATAACATTCATATTTATCCCGTCACGCTAACCGAGAGTAATTACAAAAAGGATTTTTGTACGTGGTCCAAAAGCTGAGATATCTAAGATTATGCAAGCGCAAACTGTTTACGAGTGTTGTAACTTAAATAGCGGCAGCTATTTAATCATAACCGATACAAAAGAGTTACATGTTTGCACCTGTTACTGTCCTTCAAAGCAGTCGCCAGCGTTGCGTAGAAACGGTTGCCAGCGATGTGGAAGGCGTAGTATACCGTTAACAGAGCCTGTTCTGTTGATGGTGCGAGTGGAGCGGTCTACTGCCTGCCGAATCTCTGGAACAGTTCTGAAGCGAATGCCACGAAGTGGTTCCTTCATATTCGGAATCAAATCAAGTCACAAGGACCTAAGCCGACCGAAGTGGCCGTGCGGTTAAAGGCGCTGCAGTCTGGAACCGCAAGACCGCTACGGTCGCAGGTTCGAATCCTGCCTCGGGCATGGATGTTTGTGATGTCCTTAGGTTAGTTAGGTTTAACTAGTTCTAAGTTCTAGGGGACTGATGACCATAGATGTTAAGTCCCATAGTGCTCAGAGCCATTTGAACCAGCTCCACAATGTAACAGAATTTTTCTTTCAAAGTTAAGAAAAAAGGTCAGCCATTTCTTTCTTTAGAAGTTGTTTTCATACAATAAAAATCGTGACAGTTTGAAGGAAACGTTCAGCAAGAGTGCAAGTCCTTCGAAGCCATTTTTGATCCTTATAATTAATAAAATCGTAAAAATTATTTAATAGCTTGGTATCAAAACTCTTTGCGAAGAAAATAAGCCCAAAATCGTTACTACAGATCCATTCGATGAGAAAATCTAGCCAGAGTGCGCCTTTTTTAAAAAAAACTATATATATTATTAATATTTTTCAATTTTTTGAACAAGTGCTGTTTTTTCGTACCGCAGCTATACTTACAGCACTTACAGCAAACAGCAAGAACGGGAACGTGAATGTTAAAGAGTTATAGAGAACGTGTTTATCAAGATTTTTTCGATATATCTCGAAACGTAACAACGCAATCGATACAAACAAGAAAACAGAAGCAGTCGATAGATCTTTCTGAGCCCTAGACGTTTCTCATTTAACATTTTGCGACCGGAGCTACAGTTTTTCCATACTCAGTGAAACCCGTTCTTTGCTACTTTATGGATTTTTTGGCCGTGTCTGCCATCTTGGGCACTCTCTTATCCTTGGGTTGGGGAACTGTCCCTAAAGGCGGAAGAATCGCCAATTATCAACCGCATGAGTATGCAGAAGTCAATGGAAACTACTGAATTAAAGAAACATAACGTGTATTCACACGAGACGTAACTGCAAAAGTGTCATGATGATCTCTCCATTGGCAAAAGATTCCGGAATAGTCCCCCATTCAGATCTCCGGGAGGACACTGACAAAGGGGAAGCAACTATGACACAAAGGTTGAATAACCAACGAAAGGATACCGTTCCCAAAACGGGGCGTGGAATATAAGAAGCCTGAACGTCGTAGGGAAGCTAGCAAATCTGAAAAGGGAAATGCAAAGGCTCAATCTAGATATAGGAGAGGTCAGTGAAGTGAAATGGAAAGCAGACAAGGATTTCTGGTCACATCAGCGTAGAGTAATATCAACAGAAGCAGAAAATGGTGTAACGGGAGTAGGATTCGTTATGAATAGGAAGGTAGGTCAAAGAGTGTGTTAGTGTGAACAGTTCTTATCAGAATCGGTAGAAAACCAACACCGACAACGACAGTTCAGGTATTCATGCAGACGTCGAGAGTTGAAGATGAAGAGATAGAGAAAATGTATGATGCTACTGAAAGGGAAGGTGAACATCTAATAGTCATGGGGGACAGGAATACAGTTGTAGGGGAAGGAGTAGAAGAAAAGGTTGCAGGAGAATATGGGCTTGGGAAAAGGAATGAGAGAGGAGAAAGATTAATTGGGTTCTGTAATAAACTTCAGCTAGTAATAGCGAATACTCTGTTCAGCTATTACAAGAGAAGGAGGTATACTTGGAAAAGGCCTGGTGATACGGGAAGGTTTCAGTTAGATTACATCAGATAACAAAATCAGATACTGGATTGTAAAGCGAACGCAGGAGCAGACATAGACTCAGATCACAATGTAGTAGTGATGAAGAGTTGGCTGAAGTTTAAGAGATTAGTCAAGAAGAATCAACACGCAAAGAAATGGAATACGGAAGTACTAATGGATGACGAGAACGCTTGAAGTTCTATTAGATATAGCAATGATGAATAGGTCAGTAGAGAGTACAGTTGAAGAGGATTGGAAATCTCTAAAAAGGGCAATCACAGAAGTTGGAAAGAAAAACATAGGTATAAAGAAAGTAACTGCGAAGAAACCATGGGTAACAGGAGAAATACTTCAGTTGATCGATGAAAGAAGGAAGTACAAACATGTTCCGGGAAATTCAGGAATACAGAAATACAAGTCGCTTAGGAATGAAATAAATAGGAAGTGCATGGAACGAAAGGCGAAGTGGCTGCGTGAAAAATGTGCATAAATCGAAAAAGAAATGATTGTTGGGACTGACTGAGCATTTAGGAAACTCAAAAGGATCTCCGGTGAAATTAAAAGCAAGGGTGGTAACATTAAGAGTGCAACGGGAATTCCACTGTTAAATGCAGAGGAGAGAGCGAATAGCTGGAAAAAGTACACTGAAGGCCTCAGCGATGGGGAAGATTTGTCTGAAATGATAGAAGAAGAAACGAGAGTCGATTTAGAAGAGATAGGGGATCCAGTATTAGAATCAGAATATAAGAGAGGTTGGGAGGACTTAAGATCAGATGAGACGAAAGGATAGATAACATTTCATCAGAATTTCTAAATCATTGGATGAAGTGGTAGCAAAACGACTATTCACGTTGGTGTGTAGATGTATGAGTCTGGCGACATATCATCTGACTTTCCAAAAAGCATAATCGACACAATTCCGAAGACTGCAAGAGATAACAATGGAAGAATTGTCGAACTGTCAGATTAACAGCTCATGCATCCAAGTTGGCGCCAACACCAATCAGATGACTGATGACTCAAAGAAAAGTTAATTTTCTTATAAATGTGTCTGCAGAAGTTTCTAGAATCCTTTAGGATCCCATACGATAATGTGGTTTGTGAGTTTTAATATTTCAGCCCTGTATATCAGAATCCCGCACACACTGTTTGGAAGCAAAGCAGCTTATGCTATCGGGTCGTTTCACTATTATGTACATACGAAGTCGAACACTTGCATTAATTTTCTACAAAGTCTGAATTCGTTCTTTTTGCCACGTTGTGCATGGAAATCAATGTACAGTATTTTCACAGCCAATGCGTTCAAACAATGACACACCGAGAGAACGTTAAAATTTCCATGGCGTAAGTTAAACAACAAAGTGAATGATAGTCAACTGACTAATTATACATATTTTATGATGAGTGCCAAGTTAATATTGTCACACTTGTAACGAGTATTTCTCAGGGAAAACCTTTCTTAAAGACATTGCGTACATTTTGGTAACAGGTAAATACTTTTTTCAATATTTTTCTGCCAGCAAGGGACGATACCGTACAACGGATATTCGCATCCGTGGAGACACCTGCCTCCAAGTTATTAAAAAAAATTTATGGTTCTTCATGAATTCATTATCCCGTTTCTCCTCTTTCCGGTAGAATCCCCATGAGTAAGGCATAGTGGTATAGCTGGATTAAGGAAAACCACTGTAAGTGAGGGAAACCACTTCTGAACATTCTTAAGTCAGTGGGAAACCTGAAAAAGCGAGGAAAATATTCTGGTCCTCTGAGTTCCGTATCCAAGACCGTCTCTATTTCGAAATAGCTATCGTTTGACGTCATACAAGTTCATAAAGTCAGACGGAAATTTTACTACAAGTTACGCAACGGCGCGTGCTTAGCGCACCCGTGACTCAGTGACGAAACGGCACCGCCGTGAATCGAGGAGCTACCCGCAGCTGTCAGCGGGAAATATTCTTAGCGCCAAGTACGGCGCAGCTGTGCCGCGGTCCATCTCAGCCAAACTGAACGGAAAACTGTCGAGGCGGAGCCGCAGATTCTGTTAGCGCGAGTGCAGGCAGCGTATTTTTTATCTCTGAACGCCGTGGCCGGTTGTTGGAACGCGGAGATGTAAACCACTGTTCTGCTCGCCTGTCCCTATAGCCTTCCCAAGAGGCCTCTGACACCATCGTTTTATGTTTGATATGAGTGTTCTCTTTTCTTCTTACTGGAGGAGCTTAGTCTGTTGAGTTATATGCCGGAACGACTGCACTTTCTCCGTTCATCGAATAATCCATACTCTCTCTCTCTGCCTTTCTAAGCATTAATCCCGACTTGCGGGGTCTGCTGTTATGGTTAAACGGACGTGCCATGTTAATTTTGAAGGGGTGGCTGGATGCCCTTCCTATTGCCACCCTGTACTCCCCAGGATAGAAGCAGTGTACCCCAGCTGTCTGCGTCTAGTGTAAGCCATGTAATAGTGCGAACATGTTGAAAATGTCTGCGGGTCATGTAACTGTGACAGAACGTGGGGACCAGCCCGGTATTCACCTAGCGAGATGCGGAAAACCGCCTAAAAACCACATCCAGGCTGGCTGGCATACCAGCCCTCGGCGTTAATCTGCCGGACCGATTCGATCCAGGGCTGGCGCGCCAACCTAAGTCTAGGAAGCAGCGCGTTAGCGCTCTCGTCTACCCTGGCGAGTAATCGAATAATCTATGCTAATATGTACTAAAAGTATTAACTGACATTGTCAGGATGGAGGGATGCGATCTCATATACACAGCATGTTCTAAAATTCCCCTTACAGACTTTTAGGACCTGTAGAGGGGAATGAGTGGACAATACTTTGAATTGGAACCCACGTCTGGAAACGTACCGTTTCCTTTGTATAACAATTTGAAAACTTGTTTACTAGGTAGGTATGTAGCAGGATAGGTCGAGGGGAGGGGTGGGGGGTGTTTACGTCGGATCCGCTGATGTCGTTTGACGCCTATTCTACCTCTCTGTCCTGGTTCGAGCCTCATTAACATGTCTGTTAGAGTTGGATCAAAGTGGTTGAGTACGCATTTGCAGAACACACTGACATAATCCTTCTGTATGGCGAAGCACACGGTAATGGAAGAGCTGCCCGTCGCCTTTATCAAGATAAATGTCCACAATGTACGACTCCGTCACATACGCTTTTCGCCACAATTACGCAACGGCTTCGAGAAAGGGGTACATTCTTCGTCAACAGTCGTGTCTTTGGTGCTCCAAGGAGGTTCCGCATGCCCGAACTTGAAGATGCCGTACTGCATCATGTTGGAGAGAATCCGGCAATGAGTACACGGGCAATTGCGCGTGTGGAGGACGCTGCTACCAGCACCAACTGGTATGCTCTACATGACCAACAAACACATCCATACCACCTCCAAAGGATACTGTAAACAACAGTGTTTGTAAAAACTAAGTTTCAGTTTTGTTCAAATGGTTCAAATGGCTCTGAGCACTATGGGACTTAACTTCTGAGGTCATCAGCCGCCTAGAACTTAGAACTACTTAAACCTAACTAACCTAAGGACATCACACACATCCATGCCCGAGGCAGGATTCGAACCTGCGACCATAGCGGTCGCGCGGTTCCAGACTGAAGCGCCTAGAACCGGTCGGCCCCTCCGGCCGGCTTCAGTTTTGTTTCTTTGGTTATTAATAAGTGGAATTGTCAGACAAGTGATGCACTGGATCACGGCTAATAAATAAGTTATAAAAGTGGTCGCGTTGCCAAAATCACTGGCTGTAGCATAGGAACGCTATGTCTCTGGACATTGGTTCCAATTCAGAATATCATTTACGCAGTCTCCTCTACGAGTCCCAGAAGTTTGTACGGGGAATTTTAGATCACACTGTATAATTTCAGGATGTGGTGCCCCTACTGCCATCAGTCGCTGATATTCACAGCGTCATACAATGCGAAATATAAAATCATTAAGGTTCTAACATGTGTGAGACTGGTTCTCATCTATGTTCCTACCACAGTTGAGCGAGAAAGCTCTGTGAGTGTTTTAGGAATTTGTGCTGAACCATGCGGGGTTCAGAAGAGTGCAGCAGCACAGACAATGATGTAATCAGTGATCTCAATGTTGGTTCCACTACACTCCCTGTAAAGGAAACATTATTGCTAACAGAAATTAGCATATGGCTTCAGAAGTAACTATATGATAGCAAAAAAATGAAAATCTTAGATATACGTTATTGTTTCAAATGGTTCAATTGGCTCTGAGCACTATGGGAATCAACTTCTGAGGTCATTAGTCCCCTAGAACTTAGAACTAGTTAAACCTAAGTAACCTAAGTACATCACACACATCCATGCCCGAGGCAGGATTCGAACCTGCGACCGTAGCGGTCTCGCGCGTCCAGACTGCAGCGCCTAGAACCGCACGGCCACTTCGGCCGGCTATGCGTTATTAAGGTTGACTTTTTACTCAGAAATCATAAGAATGATGTCACTTGGAGTAACATTTGGTGTGTGCCTTTGACATTGAGATTTTTAGATCTTGCAACTGTTTCTGAGTGTTGTTAACTGTTTCACTCATCTTGCCCAGTTTTTATCCTGTTGATCTATTTCCAAAGATGGTTTTTTAAGGTTTCACGTACATCTAGGCCTATATTGTGTTCATTGGTAAAAAACGGTGTTATTTTACTGTACTGTTTCCATTATTCTTGTAATTTTTTGCTGATGTTCATAAGTTATGTGTGACATGTTTACTTATTCTTAGTATTAGTTGTAGGTACAGCACTGGCTATTTGATACCGTGTTACCTGTTGTGCCCATGTTTTGCACATACGTCATTTATCTAGCTTTCCACATCAGAACCTTTTTTTCTCAGCCTTAACTCTTATGTTTTCCAGTGACGCCTGTGGCCTGAGGATGACACGGCGGCCAGTCGGTCCGTTGGGCTTTCATGGCCTGTACGGGAGAAGTTCAGTTCCGTTCCGTTCAGTTCAGTTAACTCTTGTGTTTGGGCCAGGTAACGTTGGTTTTATACTTGTTGATTTTATACTTGTAGGCTTCTGCTTCTACAATGTTATGTATTTTTTTAACCAATGTTGACAATTTCTACAATTAAATTTCGTATGAAGTTAGTATTTGTAATATTATCTTGATATGAGTACTGAATGTGCATACTGTGCTGTTTTATGATGTTCCATCCTGCTTTATAACTTTGTTGTTGTCATGCTTTACTCTTATTGTGATTTAGTTTACTGTTCCTTAAACGCATATCTCTTCCTATTTTTGGGTACTATAGCTGTATTTGTCTTTTTTTTCTTTCTATTTTTACTTATTGAATTTTTATAGTTGATTCAACATTTTAGTGTAATAGCTTTTGTTCTGTAATAAAAAAATGTAAAGTTGTATAGTATTAATTGCTAGGAGATACCGAAGGGCAAGCTCAGTAGCCCAACTGGAAAGCTTTTTCTGTCATTCGCACACCATAGGTGTTTTTCCATATCGGTAGATGATATGGCATTTAATTAATAATAATCTTTTCGTGTTACTTCATATTCGGTATACCGGGTGAATCACAAGTAAAGTGCAGATTTCAGCTGTTAATTACAGACAAACTACAGAAGATAGAGACATATTGCGCATGTCACTGGATATAGAAAGCCTCAAAGTTTTGACACGCCTACGCTGTTGTTTGTTCGTGGCAAAATTGCCACTACACCATGAGACAAATCTTTTGTGTATTTGCGCGTAATCAGTCCATTGTTCAAGTGCAAATTGCATTCTGCCGTCTATTCGGCAAGAAACCGCCTCTGCATAAGCAGATTTATGATTGGTATACAATATTCTTGGCAGTTGGTTGCGTATGCAAAGGAAAGAGCACTGGTCGGGCACACACGTCTGATGAAAACGTCGAGCGCGTCTGAGATGCGTTCACATGGAGGCCTCGGAAGTCCAAACGACGGGCCGGCCACGAGCTTCAACTTCCTCAGACAACGCTCTGACGTGTTCGGAAACTACGCTTTCATATAAATCCTGACACGTTGCAGTTACGTCCCGGTGACCATACCGGAAGGTATGAATTTTGCATTTCAGTTGTTCAGGATATGGCAGAGGATACTTCTTCCGAACGACCCATCTTTTCAGACGAATCGACTTTGCATCTATCAGGTAAAGTAAACCGCCTTAGTGTAAGAATTTTGGGATCACAAAATCCTGGTGAGACAGATTCACCGAAATTGAATGTGTTATCTAGCGTTTCTGTTCACAAAGTTTATGGCCCTTTCTTTTTTGTGGAGGAAATCGTGGCAGAAATGTTATGCTGTAGAAGTGGTTGTTTCCTTAACTTCACGAAGATTCTAATGGTTTCATTTTTATGCATGGCGGCGCCTCATCTCACTTTCTTCTTAATCTCCGGCGTTATGTTAACAAGACCATCTAATAGCGTTGCTTTGGAAGAGGTGGACAACAATATCTTGTTCATTACTTTTGGCATCTCGGGTCACCAGATCTCGTACTTTGCGAATTTTTTTCTGTGAAGGTGCATAAAAGATAGTCTTTGTCCACCTATGGCAGCTACTCTTCAATAGCTGAGAAGCCGAAATATTGAAGTTGTCGATTCAATAACCAGGGACTTGTTGATTCGTGTGTGAAAGAAATGCACTACCATTCCGACGTTTCTCGTGCAATGCGTTGTGCTCACGTTGACTGTATGGTATACTGCCTGTGCAAACATAAAACTTTGAGTCTTCGTCTAAATAATGACATGAGCAATGTGTCTCTTTCATAGTTTCCCTGTTTTAAACAACTGAAATCTGTTTTTTTCTTTTCTAATCACCCTATATATGTAAATGACTAATTTTTCCTATTTTTCTGTATATTTCTTTGCTTTGCTTGGTTTATTAAGATGCCGAGAAGATGTCACAATACCTAAACCGCCTACAATAAAAGATTATTACACTACTGGCCATTAAAATTGCTACACCACGAAGATAACGTGCTACAGACGCGAAATTTAACCGACAGGAAGAAGATGCTGTTATATGCAAATGATTAGCTTTTCAGAGCATTCACACAAGGTTGGCGCCAGTGGCGACACCTACAACGTGCTGACATGAGGAAAGTTTCCAACCGATTTCTCATACACAAACAGCAGTTGACCGGCGTTGCCTGGTGAAACGTTGTTGTGATGCCTCGTGTAAGGAGGAGAAATGCGTACCATCACGTTTCTGACTTTGATAAAGGTCGAATTGTAGCCTATCGCGATTGCGGTTTATCGTATCGCGACATTGCTGCTCGCTTTGGTCGAGATCCAATGACTGTCAGCAGAATATGGAATCGGTGGGTTCAGAAGGGTGATATGGAACGCCGTGCTGGATCCCAACGGCCTCGTATCACTAGCAGTCGAGATGACAGGCATCTTATCCGCATTGCTGTAACGGATCGATCCCTGAGTCAACAGATAGGGACGTTTGCAAGACAACAACCATCTGCACGAACAGTTCGACGACGTTTGCAGCAGAATATACTATCAGCTCGGAGACGATGGCTGCGGTTACCCTTGACGCTGCATCGCAGACAGCAGCGCCTGCAATGGTGTATTCAACGACGAACCTGGGTGCACGAATGGCAAAACGTCATTTTTTCGGATGAACCCAGGTTCTGTTTACAGCATCATGATGGTCGCATCCGTGTTTGGCGACATCGCGGTGAACGCACATTGGAAGCGTGTTTTCGTTATCGCCATACTGGCGTATCACCCGGCGTGACGGTATGGGGTGCCATTGGTTACACGTCTCGGTCACCTCTTGTTCGCACTGACGGCACTTTGAACAGTGGACGTTACATTTCAGATGTGTTACGACCCGTGGCGCTACCCTTCATTCTTTCCCCGCGAAACGCTACAGTTCAGCAGGATAATGCACAATCGCATTTTGCAGGTCCTGTATGGGCCTTTTTTGGATACAGAGAATGTTCGACTGCTGCCCTGGCCAGCACATTCTCCAGATCTCTCACCAATTGAAAACGTCTGGTCAATGATGGCCGAGCAACTGGCTCGTCACAATACGCCACTCACTACTCTTGATAAACTGTGGTATCGTGTTGAAGCTGCACGGCCAGCTGTACCTGTACACGCCTTCAAATGGTTCAAATGGCTCTGAGCACTATGATACTTAAATTCTGAGGTCATCAGTCCCCTATAACTTAGAACTACTTAAACCTAACTAACCTAAGGACATCACACATCCATGCCCGAGGCAGGATTCGAACCTGCGACCGTAGCGGTCCCGCGGTTCCAGACTGTAGCGCCTAGAACCGCTCGGTCACAACGGCCAGCCTACACGCCATCCAAGCTCTGTCTGACTCAATGTAATCACATGTCAGTTCTAGTATAATATATTTGTCCAACGAATACCCGTTTATCATCTGCATTTCTTCTTGGTGTAGCAATTTTAATGGTCATTAGTGTAATACTGCTGTGTTTCACACATTTCATGATGTTATTTTATCATCTCTTGGTGGTTTTGAAATATGTCTCTTTTTCTTTCTTTCAGACTTTTAAGATCCGTGGGGCATCACCAGAACAAAATAAAGTGTTTGGCAGTCTTTTTGCCTAAGTATTTGTCTGGAGTGCAGCTTTATACAGAAGTGTAACATGGGCAATAAACGGTCCAGAGAAGAAGAGAACAGAAGCTTTTGAAATCTAGCGTTACGGAGAGTGTAGAATATTAGATGGGTGGACTGGACAATTAATAAGGAGGCTCTGAATCGAATAAGGCAGAAACGTTCTTTACTGTACAACTTGACAAAAGAAAGGGAATGCTTGATAGAACACGTACTGAGGCATTAGGAACAGTCGATCTGAAGAAGGAATTCCATTGTGGTCGTACTTCCGTCGGTGGTGATTTCATGAACGTAGCCGAAAATCGGCTGTTGTTGCAAAACACATCGGTGCTGTGTGCAACATCATTGAAGGGGATCGGTACGTGATTCACAGCGACAGAGAGACGTATCGCTGTGTGATGTACATTCGATTTTGATGAATACTTAGCTATGGAAAATACCTGTTCCCGATGAAAGAGCTTGTGAATTTTGCGCCTTTGTGTGGAGTCAGAAAACTGTGGAGCAGATTTTAGTGCGAGATTTTTTTATTCTTCGTTTATACAGGGTATGCATGAAGTCTGGGAACACTTTCAGTTATTTATTGCACAAGAGCTTAACATTGTAAAGATGTCATACATATTGCATTTTGAAGAGAAACTCTGAAAGTCATTTTTTTATTTATTTTTTATTTTTTTACAAACATTTTATATGCGAACCATGAGTGACCCAGCAGACGTCAACACGGTGATCGAATTCTTGCCACATCCGTCCCAGCAGTCGCTTCCAGTATTCTCTCCCAGAACTCTGCTAGATCACGTGGTAGAGGCGGTACGTACATCAGATCTTTAATGTGTCCCCACAGAAAAAAGTCACACGGAGTGAGATCTGGTGATCGAGGAGGCCATTTCATGAAACAACTGTCCCCTTCTGTAGCACAGCCCATCCATCGATACAGCAGCTCTCGTGTTCAGGTACCAACGAACTTCACGATGAAAATGGCGTGGAGCCACATCCTACTGAAAGATGAACGGAGAGTCCGATTGCATTTGAGGCATCGGCCATTACTCCTACATGTCCAAATAGGAATATCTAGTGACAGTGCTCTCGGAGAATAAGAATGGCCCGTACAATTTTCGACGTGACAAGGCACAAGAAACATTTACCTTTGGAGAATCTCGCTCAAATTGAATGCATTCGTATGAATGCTTTGTACCCCAGATCGACAATTATGTCTGTTCACTTTCCCATTAGTGTTAAAAGTGGTTTCGTCGCTAAAAATTAAGCGATCAACAATGCCATCCCCATCCTCATTTAATTGTTGCAACTGCGAACAAAATCCAAACGCTTGTCTTTGAATGGTTTCATAGACAGCTTCTGTCGCAGGACTTTCCACACTGTCATTGGAACCATTTCGAGTTCACGGAATGCACGACGCACCGATTTCTTTGGACTCCTTATGAATGTCTCTCTTACGCGCTCCTTATTCACTTCACATTCACTGGGATGCCCGCTTCTCTTTGCCGGGCACAAGCAACCCGTCGTAACGAGTTTGTTGTGCCAGTGGTAAATGGCCTTCCTTGTTGATGGCTTCTTACCGTACTTCGTTCTAAACATCCGTTGAACAGCTGTAGCACACTTGTTTTTGTCGAGCTCCAACACAAAGAAAGCTCGCTCCGCACCTGAACTCACCATGTTTGCGACTAGCGCTATCGGCAAATTACCGAACTACCATGTGGCGGTGTACATAAAAAAAAATCTTTCAGGGTTCCTCTTCTAAACGACATATGTATGATATCTGGACAATGTTTAGCTCTTGTGCAATAAATAATTGAAAGTGTTCCCGGTCTTTATGTACACGCTGTATATCGTGGTATTGAACTTCGGTAGCGACACAGTCATGTAATTTTGTCTCTTGTCTGCATGTTACTTCTCAGTTAGTAGTGACTGGTTTGTTTGTTGTATTTTTTGAGATTTTATTCAATGTTTTATACAGTAAGAAATGTATAGCGATTGTGTTGGTTGTGTGCGGACGCAAGTATAATTGGCCACTGTCTGAAAACAGCCGGAAGTTGCGCTGGCTTCAGGCTAATTCTCAAAGCTGCAGTAACAATGTGGCATCAGTGGCGAAAGCTGCGATCCTTTGGTGCCGTTATAATACCATTAAAATCCAATTGTAGCTGCCTCTTGCCATACGCAGCATCTGGCCGGTTCATCTTCACTGCAGGGCTTATGGCGGACAATGGTGGGTTCACATATGATTGGGTGGAGGGCGCCTTAGCAACAGGTACGGGGTGCTGTTCCTCAGGCGCCCTCCACCCAATCATATGTGAACCCACCATTGTCGGCCATACGCCCTCGAGTGAGATGCTGGTTTGGTAATGCCAGTTAACACCGCAAACGGGGGCAAACTCAGCCGTTCGTAGCAGTCATTCGCGGTTTTCTAATCTGGAGCAACATGCACCAGGAGTTGCAGAGACAGAGCCTTCATTGTAGCTGTAGAATGGCATGAAAACAAAACTGCTGCCAGAGACAGGGATTCGTGTGAAATTATTCTGAATGTCTTTTTCGAAAATTATTTTGAGCAGATAGAGAACCAGCATTCGCAGCTGTTTGCAGAACGATTTACTGCCGCCAACGTACTTTCTGCTTAAGGACTGTGAACATGAGGAAACTCCCATCGCACCCCACTCTCAGATTTAGTGGTAAGATGGCCCAATTGATAGCCCGCCAGAAAATGAACACAGACAAGCACGAAACAGTGAACGGTCCCAGCTTAACAAGTGCAATATCGAGAAAAGTTAAACAGCCGTGGTATTGTGGTTAAGTACTCACGGTGTTGGACTGTAACGTGGTCGAGCCGTGTTCAATACTTCCTCATGCCATGTGTTTTTTTTTTCTCACAAAATTATGAACTGTCCGTCCGGTCGTTGAAATGTCGGTTGGCTGATTTGCAGGAGGAGACCATTGGGTCAGGGGATGGGGAAGGAAGTCAGCCGTGCCCTTTGAAAGGAATCATCCTGGCATTTGCCTGAAGCGATTTAGAAAAATCACAAAAAACCGAAAGCATGATAGGCGGACGCGAGTTTGAACCGTCGTCCTCCCGAATGCGAGTCCAGTGTGCTGATCACTGCGGCACCACGTTCGATCGTTGAAATGTTTGTTCTCTTTCTTTTATCTTGGCAGTTGTCACAGTATACACTGGTTATAGAATACCAGTAATGTGGTAAGAATACGTTACTGTCACAAGTAAGTGTGATGAATAGTGAGAGCAGGTGAGAAACCACACAGACGTCTCACGGAAACGAGAACAACAAATAAACGGGAGTGAAATACGTTACAACAAAGGAATTCCAGGGTCAAAATTTTCAACATGGAACGCAACTTCAAAAACGTTAAAAACATATGTTTTCAAAGAGCACAGAGAACCTGTGTGATTGCGAAACTGTTATGTTCATTTGTTGCAGTGTATGTAACAAATTATTATGTTTTCGTCATTTCCTTGGGGGTGATCACATTCACATTTATACGAACGCCTAAATCGGGCACGGAGGCATATCTCACTCACTTCCCAGGCGTAGAAATTAGATACATCGGTGAGAGATTCCTATCCTACGACACACAAACCATTGCTGTGTATGAGACAACAGACGTATTTTCTAGTGGAGTATTCGGATAACTGTCACCTTGTCATCATCAAACGTTTGCGGTTCTCATTCGAAAGCCACTTCCTTTCGGCTGCTAATAGAGTAGTTGTGCAGAACAACTATCATTATAGATCCATTGCTAACGGACGTTACACCACGACACAGACACAAATCTGAACACAGTGAAGAAAAAAAGCCGGCCGAGGTGGCCGAGCAATTCTAGGCGCTTCAGACCGGAACCGCGCGACTGCTACGGTGGCAGGTTCCAATCCTTTCTAGGGCATGGATGTGCGTGATGTCCTTAGATTAGTTAGGCTTCAGTAGTTCTACGTTCTAGGGGACTGATGACCTCAGATATTAAGTCCTGTAGTACTCAGAGCCATTTGAGCCATTTTTTAGAAGAAAAACAATTTGCATGAGGATGGCTTGAACACGGCTCGCCCGCATGGCTGTCCAGCACCGTGACCACTATTTTTTTGTTTTGTTTAGTTGATCTCATTTTGTTCGTTATTGTTCGTTGCATTTGTTCATGGTGGACGTCCCATGATACCTGTTAAAGTTCATCGTTGATCTAGTCACTCAGTTTTGGCTCTGAGCACTATAGGACTTAACATCTATGGTCATCATTCCCCTAGAACTTAGAACTACTTAAACCTAACTAACCTAAGGACATCACACAACACCCAGTCATCACGAGGCAGAGAAAATCCCTGACCCCGCCGTGAATCGAACCCGGGAACCCGGGCGCGGGAAGCGAGAACGCTACCGCACGACCACGAGCTGCGGACACTCAGTTTTGGGATATTAGGGTTTCTTTTATCTCATTTTGTTCGTTATTGTTCGTTGCGGGCGTCCCCTAACACCCGTTGAAGTTCATTGCTCAGTTTTCTTAAATTACAGAGAGCAGCTAACCATCTGACCGAACACGCAGAACTACCCTGCCGGTGTTAAGCACGATGCCGTTGTTGTTTTACGCTGCTCGACATTGCACTTGTTGTTCTTAGGCCGTTCACTGTTTCTATTTTGCTTCTTTTTTTTCACAATTCAGTTCACCATCTTCCTGTTTTCATACATGATCTGTGTTCATTTTTCAACGGTCTACCCACTGGGCCCGAGGGGGTGTTTTCTTTGTGAGGCATATAGGTGATGTTTTGCCCTAGCTCCATTTGCGAGTGGAAGAGGAAAGCGACTGACTTGTAGAGGTACAAGATACCCATTGCTGTGTACCGTAAGAAACAGATAAAAGCTAGGAAAGCGACTGTACATAATTACATCATCTCTGTTCACTTATTTCTCGGTCGCACGGACCTACGTATACGTGCCTCCTCGACCGGAAACAGCTAACAGATTATGCGTACAGAAAAAAATCTGTCAAGAGCAGAGTCGCTGACGCGAGGGCGGGCGCAGATATAGGCGCACAGCTGCCCGTGTGGCGGAGTGCTTGGCGCGCTGTAGCCTAGTGAATGGGCGGTCCCTGTGACAGGTGGACCAGCCACAGGGCAAGCGGCCAGCACGCCCACAGAGCCCTGCCGGCAGCCAGCCCTCAGGGCAACCTGCCCTCCTGAACACGTGCCCGTAGGAGCTAACGACCTCCGCAGCCCCGACATCTGCAGAGTCTAACATACCGTCCCCGAGCCAATATGGGACGGGCTTTCGTACTAGTATACTGCTGGCTACTAAAATTGCTACATCAAGACCAAATCCAGATGATAAACGGGTATTCATTGGACAAATATATTATACTAGAACTGACATGTGATTATATTTTCACGCAATTTGGGTGCATAAATCCTGAGAAATCAGTACCCAGAACAACCCCCTCTGGCCGTAATAACGGCCTTGATACCCCTGGGCATTGAGTCAAACAGAGCTTGGACGGCGTGAACAGGTACAGCTGCCCATGCAGCTTCAACACGATACCACAGTTCGTCAAGAGTAGTGACTGGCGTATTGTGACGGTCCAGTTGCTCGGCCACCATTGACCAGACATTTTCAGTTGGTGAGAGATCTGGAGAATGTGCTCGCCAGGGCAGCAGTCGAACATTTTCTGTATCCAGAAAGGCCCGTACAGGACCTGCAACATGCGGTCGTGCATTATCCTGCTGAAATGTAGGGTTTCGCAGGGATCGAATGAAGGGTAGCGCCACGGGTCGTAACACATCTGAAATGTAACGTCCACTGTTGGCTGGCTCTGAGAACTATGCGACTTAACTTCTGAGGTCATCAGTCGCCTAGAACTTAGAACTAATTAAACCTAACTAATCTAAGGACATCACACACATCCATGCCCGAGGCAGGATTCGAACCTGCAACCGTAGCGGTCGCTCGGTTCCAGACTGTAGCGCCCAGAACCGCACGTCCACTCCGGCCGGCTTAACGTCCACTGTTCAAAGTGCCGTCAATGCGAACAAGAGGTGACCGAGACGTGTAACCAATGGCACCCCATACCATCACTCCGGGTGATACGCTAGTATAGCGATGACGAATACACGCTTCCAATGTGCGTTCATCGCGATGTCGCCAAACACGGATGCGACCATGATGATGCTGGAAACAGAACATGGATTCATCCGAAAAAATGACGTTTTGCCATTCGTGCACCCAGATTCGTCGTTGAGTACACCATCGCAGGCGCTCCTGTCTGTGATCCTGCGTCAAGGTTAACCACAGCCATGGTCTCCGAACTGGTAGTCCATGCTGCTGCAAACTATTTCGAACTGTTCGTGCAGATGGTTGTCTCGCAAACGTCCCCGTCTGTTGACTCAGGGATCGAGACGTGGCTGCACGACCCGTTACAGCCATGCGGATAAGATGCCTGTCATCTCGACTCTTAGTGATACGAGGCCGTTGGGATCCAGCACGGCGTTCCGTATTACCCTCATGAACCCACCGATTCCATATTCTGCTAACAGTCATTGGATCTCGACCAACGCGAGCAGCAGTGTCGATATACGATAAACGGCAATCGCGATAGGCTACAATCCGACCTTTATCAAAGTCGGAAACGTGATGGTACGCATTTATCCTCCTTATACGAGGCATCACAACAACGTTTCACCAAGCAACGCCGGTCAACTGCTGTTTGTGTATGAGAAATGGAAACTTTCCTTTGTCATCAGGTTGTAGGTGTCGCCACCGGCGCCAACCTTGTGTGAATGCTCTGAAAATCTAATCATTTGCATATCACAGCATCTTGTTCCTGTAGGTTAAATTCCGCGTCTGTAGCACGTCATCTTCGTGGTGTAGCAATTTTAATGGCCAATAGTGTAAATTGTAGAACTGTGGACTTGTAGACTTCAAGTAGATACAAAAATAAAAGTTTTATCCATTATGGATGAGATCACTGCGACTGTGATGAATCAAGTTTTCTTGAAACCACTGAAACCAGCCGCCTTCAGTTTTATTATGCCATTAGCGGTTTCGAAGTGCCTGGTGATTCATCATCAGATGGTACATATTTATTAATTGTCTGCAGCAGTGTGGGAGTCGTGTAGCTCTGGCAAGATGTATAAACGAAACATGCAAGCACTGAGTGTGGCGAGTATTATTCACATTTTGAGATCGACTTTGTTGCGCTACTTAAAGTTATTAGCATCCGTTGGTTGATTGTTGTTGCACACGGTATTCCGGAAAACATAATGATAAATGTTTTCCAGTGACGTCCATTTTACTGCAATTCACGCACTTAGCCACAGGTACCACGTTCCGCATGCTTTACAAAACGTAAATAAACAAAAGAGTACAGCTAAAGTTATGGTTCAAATGGCTCTGAGCACTATGCGACTTAACTTCTGAGGTCATCAGTCGCCTAGAACTTAGAACTAGTTAAACCTAACCAACCTTAGGACATCACACACATCCATGCCCGAGGCAGGATTCGAACCTGCGACCGTAGCGGTCACGCGGTTCCAGACTGAAGCGCCTAGAACTTCACGGCCACACCGGCCGGCCTAAAGTTATGTCAAAGAGTTTGTGTTAGGGGAGGGAGTCTCTTTGTTCTGCTCTTTAACACACACTGGCGACACGAAGTATGTCTCTATTACTCTATTGCAAAAATAACTTATAGCTATATGGTAATGTTGATATGTTCTATTTATAAAATCTATTACACAGTGAGTTTGGTAGATATTTCATCTGCAATTTTAGCACTGGAATTTACAAAGGATGTGTCAAACGAAATTTCATTGCTAATATTGTAGATGTAATATCTTCCAAACTCGTTGTATAATAGATGTTATAAACAGAACACGTCAACGTTAGCATATAAGTACAATTAATAAAAATGTACCATCTGATGATGAATCGCCAGGAGGTTCGAAACCGGTAATGGCATAATAAAATTTAAGAAGAAAATAAAAGGTGACTGGTTGCAGTAACTTCAAGAAACCCTTAAATACAAAAATAACTTGAGATTCAAGTGACCAAATGGTTACAAGCATGGACGATAGCACCTACAATCAGGACTGGATTATCCATTAGGCAATGTAGGCAAATACCTATATGCCCCGCATCGACTTTGGGCAAGCAAAAAAAAATTTTTTTAACTTTTTTCCCCGAGTGAAAAGTATATTTTAAAATATGTATGTAAAAAATCCTTAGCGCTAATATTATTGTCTTGTTTTTGTATTACATCCTCATATTTCAGTACATTTCGGAAAGCATTTCAAATTATTATACTGTAGAATAATATTACACTTTATTACGGCTATTTTAATGCCGTGTAATCAGAGGAGAGCACAGCAACAACGGCTTCTTTAAGTAATGCGCGTCCAGAAGACTGCATTGTGAATGCCCACTTACTTGTTCATGTATGAATTTATTCTACGGCCACATCACTTTCATAAGGTTGGCAGTACGGCCACATCACTTTCATAAGGTTGGCAGTACTGGTTCAAATGACAAAGAACATTGGGGGAATCCCCGATTCGTAGGATACGTGTGTTGTTTCACAACAAAAGTTTCGAGTCACTTTCAGTTATTTAATTTTCACTTTCTTCTATAAATGCGATTTGCGAGTTTTGCGACTGTGCATTAAATTCAAAACGTTTCATTGTGACCTGCATTTCATAATTTATGAATCTGGACAAGAGTGCTAGATTTTTATAAAGACTGCAAGTGCTTCGAGAAAATTAATGAGACGAAGAGTTTAATAAACTGAAGTTACATTTACGATACCAAGTAAGTTTGATTACGAGATGTTATTTTCATACTTATTTCATATAATATTATAGAATCTGATGAGTGTGAAGTGCCGAAGTTTTTCATGTGTAGATGCTATAGAAATTGTTGTTATTTGAAATTGTTACTAATGATAAAAATGTAGAGGTAGATAAGTATTTAGGGTCAGCTAATTTTATTTAAAGAGATAAGTAAGTGTTTACTTGTCAAATGTTGTTTACAAATTTCAGACTCGCACTCTAAGTCGCACTATTATTTACCTCTTCTTTCAGGAAGAAAATCTCGGAGGTCCTCGTAAAGCACAAAAAAGAAAAAAAAACACCAAAGTGATTTGCAAAAGCGTAAAAAGCGGCAAGAGCAAGAAAAGAAGCATGATTAACAGTTAAAGACGACACAAGACCTGTTTCAACTTGGATTTAGTCGTCATTCAACAGAAAATCGACCTTATGCTTCTCCTTGCACGACTGCCAGACACTCGATGGCGGTGGACCCAGTAGGGATTCGGTGTGATTGCTCTGCATAGACTGGCGAGGATAAAGAAACAGCTACTTTAGTGGATGGAGAGGAAATCGAGGCCGAGACTGAGGTCCGGTTAGTGTATCAAAACGTAGTCCATCTAGGAGTAGAGTACCAGAATAACACTGGTCTATGCAAAACATTACCAATGAAATACAAGGTTTTTGGTGTACTAAAGATACTAAAGAACATCAACATCGAGTGTGATTTTCTTTACTTCAAGCCGACGATACGACGATAGTAAAAGGTTTTTCCCTCAATCAGTGTTTTTTAAACATATAAGTGGTCGGAAAATTAAACGAGTGTGGCTCATATATTCTTCGTCTACTAGAAAAGTATACTGTCTTCCATGTGTTCTTTTTGGTGAAGCTCAAAGCCAATCACAGTTTCAAACTGTATTTTCTGGTTGGAAAAATACATCGCACCAAATTCAATCGCATGAAAATAATGAAACGACCCGAGTATGTCTGCAGACACTGATTAGTAGAAAACGTGTTTAGTAGAAGACGCATTCACGGACAAATCGACACTTCACTGGAAATAACATTCAACAAAGAAAGGGAACATTGGTTAAAAATTTTACACAGTCATCTCAGTGATTAAACTTTTATCATAACGCGGATTAGCATTTTGTGACGATAATAAAATGCTTGGTTCTCAACATAATGACAACTATTTGGGACTTTTGAAGTTAACTGCAGAGCACGACCTTTTCCTTAGCGCGCATTTATCCGAACATGGTAATGTAGGCAAAGGGAAACAATCATATTTGTCGTCAATGATTTGTGAGGAAATTATTTGTATATTGGGAAATAAGGTTTTGAAACTCATTTTTAATGACATTACTGAATGCAAATATTTTTCAACAAGCGTCGATTTGACACTAGTCATATCTCATACTAACCAGTTGATTGTAGTGCTGAATACATTACATTAAATAAACAAGCAGTAGAACATTTTCATACATTTATTTCTATACAAAGTCACAAGGGAAAGAATTATCAACTGCAATTTTAGTTTTGAGAGGTCAATCTTATGATAATGCGTCAAACATGAGTGGTTGTTACAATGGTCTACAGGCGCTTATTAAGAAAATAAGTCACCTCGCACACTGCGTTCCATGTGCAGCACAATCACTCAGTTTGGTTGGAGTACATGCCGCGGATGCTGCGTTGGAGCAATCTTATTCTTCTGATTTGTACAGGCCCTATAGCACCTTCTTTCGGTGTCAGTTCATCACTGGGCAATTACGCTCAAGCATGTTGAAAAAAGTGATTAACGTAAGCAATACTCGTCACTATTTCTGAAAAGAGTGTCCAGCACAAGGTGGTGTACAGGGGGTGATACCACTAAGCCTTTGTGAAAAGGAGTCGCTTGTTCTTCTCGATTCAAGTGCGTGAAGTGCTCTGGGCCTTGCCCTGTCTGGAGTCGTGGATGCAGCATATCTCTTGAAGAATGAAAGATAAAATGACCTTAATACTACAAAGCGCATCCCATATAATGAGACCAAAAAGATATATAAAACCATGCTGCCGCCAACGTTCGCCACATCCTTTGCTTCAGTACTGAGAAAACCACTGCAGAAAACCAATGCTGCAACACAAACGGATGTTACTAGAGGCAGCGCTAGCACCTGCGTTTGTCAATGCACTTGTGATATTTCGAAACCTGTACCTCCCCCTCAGAACTTCAGCTAACGACGTGGTTGCTGACATTGCCCCTCCGAAGATCAAGACTTCTCCATTGGCCATCACTGCAACTACCACATCCACAGTTGTCCAACCGAAGCTGTCTCTGACAAAAAAATAAAAGTCGAAGGTGGAGAATCCCAAGCTGACTGCATGCAACTCCAAATGAGGTCAAGTGATTGGGAGTATATAAGTGTCAGTATATATGTCAGTCCTACCCCCATGAACAATGGACCTTGCCGTTGGTGGGGAGGCTTGCGTGCCTCAGCGATAAGGATAGCCGTACCGTAGGTGCAACCACAACGGAGGGGTATCTGTTGAGAGGCCAGACAAACGTGTGGTTCCTGAAGAGGGGCAGCAGCCTTTTCAGTAGTTGCAGGGGCAACAGTCTGGATGATTGACTGATCTGGCCTTGTAACACTAACCAAAATTGCCTTGCTGTGCTGGTATTGCGAACGGCTGAAAGCAAGGGGAAACTACGGCCGTAATTTTTCCCGAGAGCATGCAGCTTTACTGTATGGTTAAATGACGATGGCGTCCTCTTGGGTAAAACATTCCGGAGGTAAAATAGTCCCCCATTCGGATCTCCGGGTGGAGACTACTCGAGACGATGTCGTTATCAGGAGAAAGAAAACTGCCGTTCTACGGATCAGAGCGTGGAATGTCAGATCCCTTAATCGGGCAGGTAGGTTAGAAAATTTAAAAAGGGAAATGGATAGGTTAAAGTTAGATATAGTGGGAATTAGTGAAGTTCGGTGGCAGGAGGAACAAGACATTTGGTCAGGTGACTACAGGGTTATAAACACAAAATCAAATAGGGGTAATGCAGGAGTAGGTTTAATAATGAATAGGAAAATAGGAATGCAGGTAAGCTACCACAAACAGCATAGTGAACGCATTATTGTGGCCAAGATAGATGCGAAGTCCACGCTTATCACAGTAGTACAAGATTATATGCCAACTAGCTCTGCAGATGACGAAGAAATTGATGAAATGTATGATGAAATAAAAGAAATTATTCAGATAGTGAAGGGAGATGAAAATTTAATAGTCATGGGTGACTGGAATTAGAGAGTAGGAAAAGGGAGAGAAGGAAACGTAGCAGGTGAATGTGGATTGGAGGTAAGAAACGAAAGAGGAAGCCGCCTGGTAGAATTTTGCACAGAGCACAACCTAATCATAGCTAACACTTGGTTCAAGAATCATAAAAGAAGACTGTATACATGGAAGAAGCCTGGAGGTACTGACAGGTTTCAGATAGATTATATAATGGTAAGACAGAGATTTAGGAACCAGGTTTTAAATTGTAAGGCATTTCCAGGGGCAGATTTGGACTCTGACCACAATCTATTGGTTATGAACTGTAGATTAAAACTGAAGAAACTGCAAAAAGGTGGGAATTTAAGGAGATGGGACCTGGATAAACTGAAAGAACCAGAGCTTGTACAGAGTTTCAGGGAGAGCATAAGGGAACGATTGACAAGAGTGGGGGAAAGAAATACAGTAGAAGAAGAATGGGTAGCTCTGAGGGATGAAGTGGTGAAGGCAGCAGAGGATCAAGTAGGTAAAAAGACAAGGCCTAGTAGAAATCTTTGGGTAGCAGAATAAATATTGAATGTAATTGATGAAAGGAGAAAATATAAAAATGCAGTAAATGAAGCAGGAAAAAAGGAATACAAACGTCTCAAAATGAGATCGACAGGAAGTGCAAAATGGCTAAGCAGGGATGGCTAGAGGACAAATGTAAGGATGTAGAGGCTTATCTCCCTAGGGGTAAGATAGATACTGCCTACATGAAAATTAAAGAGACCTTTGGAGAAAAGAGACCCACTTGTATGAATATCAAGAGCTCAGATGGAAACCCAGTTCTAAGCAAAGAAGGAAAAGCAGAAAGGTGGAAGGAGTATATAGAGGGTCTATACAAGGGTGATGCTCTTGAGGACAATATTATGGAAATGGAAGAGGATGTAGATGAAGATGAAATGGGAGATATGATACTGCGTGAAGAGTTTGACAGAGCATTGAAAGATCTGAGTCGCAACAAAGCTCTGGGAGTAGACAACATTCCATTAGAACTACTGACAGCCTTGGGAGAGCCAGTCCTGACAAAACTCTACCATCTGGTGAGAAAGATGTATGAGACAGGCGAAGTACCCTCGGACTTCAAGAAGAATGTAATAATTCCAATCCCAAAGAAAGCAGGTGTTGACAGATGTGAAAATTACCGAACTATCAGTTTAATAAGTCACGACTGCAAAATACTAACACGAATTCTTTACAGACGAATGGAAAAACTAGTAGAAGCCGACCTCGGGGAAGATCAGTTTGGATGGAGAGATATAGGAACACGTGAGGCAATATTGACCCTAAGACATATCTTTGAAGCTAGATTAAGGAAAGGCAAACCTACGTTCCTAGCATTGGTAGACTTAGAGAAAGCTTTTGACAATGTTGACTGGAAAACTCTCTTTCAAATTCTGAAGGTGGCAGGGGAAACCAGATGGCAGTTATAAGAGTCGATGAGCATGAAAGGGAAGCAGTGGTTGGGAAGGGAGTGAGACAGGGATGTAGCCTCTCCCCGATGTTGTTCAATCTGTATATTGAGCAAGCAGTAAAGGAAACAAAAGAAAAATTCGGAGTGGGTGTTAAAGTCCATGGAGAAGAAATAAAAACTTGAAGGTTCGCCGATGACATTGTAATTCTGTCAGAGACAGCAAAGGACTTGGAAGAGCAGTTGAACGGAATGGATAGTGTCATGAAAGGAGGATATAAGATGAACATCAACAAAAGCAAAACAAAAATAATGGAATGTAGTCGAATTAAGTCGGGTGATGCTGAGGGAATTAGATTAGGAAATGAGACACTTAAAGTAGTAAAGGAGTTTTGCTATTTGGAGAGCAAAATAACTGATGATGGTCGAAGTAGAGAGGATATAAAATGTAGACTGGCAATGGCAAGGAAAGCATTTTTGAAGAAGAGAAATTTGTTAACATCGAGTATAGATTTAAGTGTCAGGTAGTAGTTTCTGAAAGTATTTGTATGGAGTGTAGCCATGTATGGAAGTGAAACATGGACGATAAATAGTTTGGACAAGAAGAGAATAGAAGCTTTCGAAATGTGGTTCTACAGAATAATGCTGAAGATTAGATGAGTAGATCACATAACTAATGAGGAAGTATTGAATAGGATTGGGGAGAAGAGAAGTTTGTGGCACAACTTGACTAGAAGAAGGGATCGGTTGGTAGGACATGCATGTTCTGAGACATCAAGGGATCACCAGTTTAGTATTGGAGGGCAGCGTGGAGGGTAAAAATCGTAAAGGGAGACCAAGAGATGAATACACCAAGCAGATTCAGAAGGATGTAGGTTGCAGTAGGTACTGGGAGATGAAGAAGCTTGCACAGGATAGAGTAGCATGGAGAGCTGCATCAAACCAGTCACAGGACTGAAGACCACAACAACAACAGCAAGTGTCAGTACGAAAAAGGAGGGCATTCGAGACTGGAAATGAGAGAAATACTCTACAAGGAAGCCATTCTCCTCTCATAGAACACAGAAAGAAGAAGAACATCACGGAGCTGGTAGTGCAACGTGAAAAAGGTCACTCGCCTTTGTTGGATCGGTTGGCAGTAAATGTAGGTGTGTGCACGTAACCCAGTTGACATGGTGTTTATTGACAGTTTGTAGCTAATATGGAAAGTAGAGAAAGTGACAAGAAGGTAAATCAAAAGGCGACTAAAATGAGAAATGCTGACTGCAGAAAGCTGTTAAACCAAAAACCAGGGTGAGTTCAAAGTAGGGAATGTAGAAAGTGGATCATACAGAATGCAGCATTAAGGGAAAGCGCCATAGTAGGAAGCAGGGATTCTGGCAAAAAAGAAAGATAAAGCTGCAAATGATAAATACAGAAACCGCATAAAGGAGAAAATTTGTACAGTGGAAAACGCTGAAACCAGAAAATCTGGGAGCGGAAAAAGCAGAAAGTAGATAAAGCTGAAAGACGACAATGCAAAAACACAGAGGACAAGCGAACTGGAAACTGGAGAACCGAAAGGCAGGTAGAATGTAATTCTGACAAGGATGAAGACGGGCAAAGGGGAAGACTGTGACTAATGAAAACAGTTATATTGAAAACTGGGCAAAATATTGAAATGGCAGAATGGGGAATGAACAGAACGCAGAATGCCTCAACTGGAAAAGGGGCCAAGCTAGACCCAAGCAGGAGTAGACTTGGGACTAACAAAAGTTGGGTCAGGCAACACAGAGGGTCAGCAGCACTGTGGTTCGCATGGCCTGGGCTGAGTAGGGCTGAAGCAGAGCAGGGATTGGGCCAACAGGGCCCAGACTGAGCAGGCATCAGTCCGAGCTGGACTTGGTCTCAGGCCCCACTGGATTCGGGCCGCACCTGACTTGGGCTGCGCCAGACTTGGGTTGCACCTGACTCGGGTCGCACCTGACTCGGGTCGCACCTGACTTGGGTTGTGCCTGACTCGGGTCACACCTGACTCGGGTCGTGCCCGACTCAGGTCGTGCCTGACTCGGGTCGCTCCTGACTCGGGTCGCATCTGACTTGGGTCGCACCTCACTCGGGTCACACCTGACTTGGGCTGAGGTGGACTCAGGCTGAGCAGGACTTGGCCAAGTTGTAGTTCGACCGAGTGACACGAGGGGCCCCAGCAGTGTGGGTCAGTGGGATTCAGGCCATTGCGGGCACAGGCTGAGCAGGAACCAGGCCAATGGGGGCTCAGGCCAAGGGAGACTCAACCTGAGGGGAACGCAAACTGACTGGGAATCATACTGAGAAAACTCGGACAGACTGTAAATTGTGCAACCTGGATTTCAGGTGAATGTTACTCCATCAAAGTGGAACAATGGCCGAGCGAAAATCGGGATGGGCGAAACTCGAGATGAGCGAAATTAGGACAGGCAGGAATACAGATGGGCGGAAATAGGAATGGGCTGACCTCAGATTCAGCACAACTCTATATGAATGCAACTTAGGATTTGCAAGACTCGGAGCAAGCAGTGGAGTTCAAAGTAGGTACTGTAGAAAGTGCATCACACAAAATGCAGCTTTAATGGAAAAAGGCTGAGACAGACCCAGGCCAAGATGGACCTGGACCAAGCCAGACCCGGGCCAAGCCGGACCTGGGCCAAGCTGGACTAGGGCCGATACCGAGTTCGGTTGAGTGACACAGGCTGAGTGGACTAAGGCCGAGGGGGAGTCAGGACAAGGGGCACTCAGTCTGAGTTAAGCATGTGAAAAATGGGAATTGTGCTGAGAGGGGGGAATCAGGCTGAACAGGACACAGGCTGAGCTGTAGTCAGGCTGAACTGGATGCTGGCCAGGCAGGAGTTCCAAATGGTGACACACACAGTGAGCAGAACTAGGGGTTAGTGGGTTTTTGGTCCTCAGATACAGAGTCTGCACTGAACACTGGGCGAGGTGGACTCAGGCTGAGCTCGACCTGGGCCAAGCTCGACCCTGTCCAAGCTTGACTTGGGCCAATGTTGACATGGGCCAAGTTGAGTCAGGCCGAGATCAACTTAGGAACAGCTCGACTCCAGCCGAGATCGACTCAGGCCAAACACGACTTGGGCCTAACTGAACTCAGGCTGAGTGGGAGTTCACCTGAGCGACATGTGGTGGGCTACACTGGAGGTTAGTGGGATATGGGCTGTCAGGCTCACAGGCCATATGGGACTTGGGCCAAGGGGGACTCAGTTTCAGTGAAAAGTTGGCAAATTTTAATGCGGGCAGAAGAAACGTAGCCGCGTCTAAACTGGCCAGGGCTGACTTTGTGCTGTGGAGTAGTTGGCGCTACCTCTGGGAGGAAGTTGGACAGAGCAAAACTCTAACTGGGAGGGACTCCGACTGTACAGAACCTGCTTCACCAAAATATGTGCTGAGTAGATCCCAAACAAAACAGAACCTGCACAAAGCGAAAGCTGGGCAGTGTTGAACCTGGGAAGGAATGAGCTTGGACAGAGGAGAACACAAGCAGAGCAGAACCCATGCAGAATAGAATCTCCACAGAACCGAAACCGCACAAACTCGAAACCGTGTAAAATCATACCTGTGGAAAGCAGAGAACATGCAAAGTGGAAATAGGCCAAATCGCGAAATGGAGTAGAGTAAAAAAAGGGAAAGCAAATAACAGGAGAAGCAATAATGGAAGTGGAGAAAGAAAGAAAGAAAAAAGTAAAGAAAACAGCAAGTAATATGCAAGGTGCAGATTGCAGATAGCTATTAAACCAAAAAGTAGGGAGAGTTGAAAGTAGGGAATTTTGAAAGTGGAACATGGGGAAAGTCACTTAAATGGAAAGTGGTGTAGTAGAAAGCATGGAACTGTAATGTGGTATTCTGGCAAAAATGAAAACAGAAAAAGCAGCTAGTGGTAACTGCAGAAACCACACAAAGAGGAAAATTTGTACAGCAGAAAACGCAGAAACCAGGATATTGGGGGACAGGTAAAGCATAGAGTAGGCAAAGAGGAATGACAGCAGTGCTACAGAGAACAAGCAATCTGGAAACTGTAGAAACGGAATGCACATAGAGTGGATTTCTGGGAAGTCAGAATACAGGCAAAGCATAAGACTGGTACACTTGAAAAGAGTTATAGTGAAAAACGGGTTGAATGTTGAAATAGGAAAAGTGGAGAACGAGCGGAGTGCACATGGCTTAGGCCATGCTCGACATGGGCCAACCTCGACTCGGGCGCCCGCATCTCGTGGTCGTGCGGTAGCGTTCTCGCTTCCCACGCCCGGGTTCCCGGGTTCGATTCCCGGCGGGGTCAGGGATTTTCTCTGCCTCGTGATGGCTTGGTGTTGTGTGCTGTCCTTAGGTTAGTTAGGTTTAAGTAGTTCTAAGTTCTAGGGGACTTATGACCACAGCAGTTGAGTCCCATAGTGCTCAGAGCCATTTGAACCAGCCATCGACTCGGGCCGAACAGGAGTTCGTTTGTGCAACACAGCCCGAGTGGACTACGTTCAAGTGGACTCGGAACGAGGGGAAATCATCTGCGTTTAACGTACGCCAACTGGGAATCGTGCTTAGAGGAAATCAATTCGAATGGTACTCAGACATACCATTACATGGGCATCCCGGATTTTGTGCGTACATTATTCTAACAAAGTTAACCATTGGGACAGTCAGAACTCGGGACAATCGAAGGCAAATAATGGGAGAAGCAAATATAGAAGTGGAGAAAGTGACAAAAAAAGTAAAGGAAACAGTGAGTAAAGTGAAGTGCTGATTGCAGAAAGCTGTTAATAGAAAAAAAGAAGGGAGAGTTGAAAATATGGAATGAAGAATGTGGAACATGGGTCTTCGAATCAATACCCTCATTAGATTTACGTTTTGTAGACACTAATTGGGAAGATGAGTGACTCATTGTGAGAAAATCTCCCATGATTGCCAGCATCTCCGGTGGCGCGATCCCTCCAACTGGGGCTCCCTTCACAAGGGGGCACACCTGCCTTAGGTGATTGTTCACATCTCAAGTCACACCTTCCAAACATCTGACAGAGGGACCAATCGGCAATTTGGGAAGGTTGCAGCTCAGGCAATCACCCCTTACTGGGCCTGGCCTGTACCAGGGGGTACATACGAATCCTACCTGTCGACCTGGTGCTGGGAATTACACGTTACCCAGTCACCTACTAAGTGTCAGACGCATGGGCTGACCTTCAGGAGAGCACAAGGAGGAAGAAGAAAAAAAAGGATCCTCAAACGCCGAAGCAGAGGAACCAGAGGAGAAGGGAAACAAAGAAAGGAGAAGGGACTCAGACTGCAGAACATTCCCAATAAATCCCTAGACATGTTCCCCGAAGGAGGGGAATAAGAATAGCAAGAGGAGAGACATGCAGCATGGAAGGGAAAAATGCTGCAAAGGCTGGGACCCCATGATAGCCAAGCACAAACCTATCAAAGAGTGGCGAGTCACATGGGGGGGACCAACTACCTTGAGACACCAATTAAACCTGGGAGTATTAAAATCAACATTGTAGAGGGAGGACAGCAAGACACACTATTACCGATGCCAAGACTGAAGCCACCAATCAAAAAATTGAGGAAGTTAGTAGTTATGAGCAGTTTCAAGGAGAGTTTCTAAAAAGGTACTGGTCAAAGAGTAATCAATGTGCAACATTGGAAAACCTGTTCCATTACAAGTCTCTTAATAATTGGAGAGGTACCTTGAGAGAGCCGGCCGCGGTGGTCTAGCGGTTCTAGGCGCGCAGTCCGGAACCGCGCGACTGCTACGGTCGCAGGTTCGAATCCTGCCTCGGGCATGGATGTGTGTGATGTCCTTAGGTTAGTTAGGTTTAAGTAGTTCTAAGTTCTAGGGGACTGATGACCACAGATGTTAAGTCCCATAGTGCTCAGAGCCATTTGAACCATTTGAACCTTGAGAGAATTTGCCGAGCATTTATAGGAACTGAATGAAACTGTAGAGAAACCCTTAAATGATGAGTTAATGATTTCTGCAGTTAAGAGAAGATTAAGTCAGAGGATGCAAGAAACATTGTCCAGAAGTCTGATTAAAGATGGAGAAGCCCTGCTGGAGATACTGGAGCAATTGGAGTCCATTCGTGCACAAGAGAATAGTCAAGCAGGTGAGCAGGGCCAAAGAGAAGACAATTGCCGACGGAATCAGTTTAATAATCAATCGTTCAACTGAGGAAGAGGAGGCTATCATGGGAGTAGGGGCTGTGGAAACGGACGTCGGTTCCAAGGCGATTCTAGAAGAGATGAAAATACAAGGGGATATGAGAGAGAAGGTGGCAGGCGAGAAATAGGCACGAGATCATGAGGAAAGGAGTTCAGAAAACTAGACCACGCTTCTGCGGAGATGTGGTCGGGAGTGGGATAAAGAAGGACCCATATAAATCTAAGCATGATGATGGTGATCTGAGAGAAAACGTCATGAGGAAAAAGGAACAGAGTCCAAAGAACAGAGATTGCCTGTAGTCAGGATATAGTTGCGTGGATTAGATGTTGATGCCCTAGTTGAAAAAAGAAGTAAAGCTTGCGCTATGTCTCTAAAGCTATATGAACAGATACTGAATACTAATGCCAGCTTACCTAGTTTTCCGCTTACCGAGTTTTCCTGCAAATGGCGTCTGAGTTGTAAATGCTGTAGGTGCCAAAAGTAAGCCCATTAAGGAACAAGCATTGACTGGGTTTGAAGTATAGGGAGAAGTATATGAAGCGACATTTTTGGTGGTACCAAGTCTTAACATGACAGTTATTTTGGGAATTGACTGGCTGAACAAAGTAGAAGCAATCATGAATTTCGATGAAGGCACTGTGAGTCTAAAAGGACGTGAGGGAGAAAGGAAAGAACTGACCTTGGTAGGAAGTAAGAAGTCAGAAGAGGAAGAAGAATTCCGACAGGGATTAAGGAACACAAGCCTTTCAACATTAAACAATATTCCATCCCTCAGGCTAAAAGCAAGAATGGTTGACCTTGGGGCTATTGGGAGAACCAGGAGCCAATATAATAATCCATTATTTGTGGTAGACAAGAAAGATGGGAAGGTGAGAATAGTTTTGGATGCACGTTGTAATTTACCTACAACAAATACAGCCTATGTTCGCCTGTGAAAATGGACTTTATAAGCAACCTGAGCTCTCAGTAATTGGAATATAACCTGCACAACAATGTTTGCATGTTGTATGAGTGTCAGTGTCACTCTCATGTAAACCCTCAATAGATCCTTACATGAAAAACTTATAACTAACATTTGGATAAGGTATCTGACTGCGTATTTGAATATAAAAAACTGCAGGAACAAATAAAACTGTAACAATGAATACATAAGCTATGTGACTGCGTTTCTGAATAAGAATTTACAATTGATACAGAATCTGGCTTGTGCAATGGAATTTAGTAGATAAGAGTACATGACATGTTGTGGTGTGTCAGTGTCTCTGTTTCGGCTCTTTGTGCGCTCACCTCTTTATATATTGACTTTTTCCCTGTGGTTTACAGCAATTCGCAGCAGTATGCAGCAGCAGCGGCTAAAGCTTATTGTTACTAAGAATGAATTTAATAAAAATGAGTTTGTTTGGGTCCTGTTAACTACTAAATTACTTGTGAGAAGGGATTTCATAAATTAAGTCTATTTAAAACTTCAGAAATCATCATGACCAATAACAGACAATGACAATGACGTAAGTATCAGCAATGGCTGAGTGCCACATTAATAAATTATTTGCATTTCGAAGTTACATTAACATTTAATAACCACAGTAAATTTATTAATTAGATGTGGAGAATATTATTATATTTTGGAGGATAAGGAGGCTTCTTTAACTGGCAAGTAAATCGGTAAGCAGGAAAATCAGAAAGTAGGCAAAGTGGAAAGACAGCAACTCGAAAGTACAGAGAACAAGTTGAAAGGGTATAGTACTACCCGACATAGAAAATATTTGGCTCATTTGGTACAGTAATACCCATTGCATAACTACGTACTTCAGTTTTCTTGTCAGAACAGCAGTTTTATGGTAACGCAATTTTATTCAGTACACTGAAACTGGATTCTGATGTAGAACAGAGGGACAACTTGTGTATTTAATTAGCCATATGTGCACTTTCTTCAAAATGGATCACTATATTCAGTTTTGTGATGTATGAGAAATGAGTGAATGTAGAGTGGATGTAGAATCTGTAATTATTTTTGAGACAGTCCTCTGGTCACCTTTGGCGGAACCGATGAAAGGAAGTATTCCAGAGCACTAGAGGGCCTGAAGCGTGGCTGACCAATACGGTAACAGGATCCTCGCCCACTTCTGAGGAAGCGTGGGATGCCCTGTCCGACACTATGCCACTGGTTCCTGAAGTTGAAACACATATTTTCAGAGTGCACCGTGAAACTAAAGAATATGGGAATGGTATGCATGTCGAATATTTAAGAGTAGCCAGAAATAATACTTTCCCTTTTCAGAATATCGACGAGATCAAAACCTTTTGATGGGAGATTCAGATAAAGGTAGGCAGGTAAAACCCATGGGTAACTTAGGATTCTTTGGTAGTGACTATTACTCACGATGAAACCACGTGCGGTAATTTTAAGCTGAGATACTTGCGTGTGGTAATTTAAGCTGAAAATATTTAAGAATTGCGTGTGCAGAATTTGAATTAGGAACAAGCATTTCAATATTGTGACTGTCTCAATCTGACCAAGAGATAATGGAAAACAGAAGTGCTTGTGCAAACTTTCAGTTGAGGATCGGTGTGCGAGATAATTAAATAATCATGATACCAAAATTACCATTATTAACCCTCCTACGACCAGATTTAGTTTTTTTTTTTTTTTTTTTTTTTTTTGTTACAGTGAGTGCCGCTGGGGTCAATACGACCCCAACTAATTAACTTGAGATATATTGGAAATATTTAATTTAATTTAATGAACTAACATAAAAGCATACATTACTGATTGAAACCAAGTAAACAATGCATATAAGCACTTCCAGATCTTGTCTTTATCCTTGATCTTATAGATCCTTAATTTAATACAAAGCAACTCTTTACATTTAAAACAAAGAATCTCTGAATGTTGTTTACAGATAAAAGCAAATCATCTTCTGCACGTTTCTGAATGTTTTTTCTATGCACTGAACGTTCGCAAAGGGAGCACCGTCCACGTTTTGACCCTGTATGGACTTCTGCTGAAGGAGGAGGACGAGGAAGAGAAGCTTTGCTGTGCCAAATTCTCTTTTTCTGTACTAGACTTGTTCCCAGTTTCAGAAGAAATTCCCTACTTTTGTAGTTTTTTTTTTTTTATTCCAGCCAGGGTTTAAATCCAGTCAAATTACGAAAGCATTTAGGGCACTAATATACTAAATATTATAAAAAATAACCATGGGCCATCCTCTTGTCATACGTTTTGTGGTATAGGTCCTGACTAACTTGTTCATTATGTCTACACCTGATTTAGTTGTATTATAGTCTGGGATTATAAAAAGGTTTTGTTGCTTCACCGTCACGCATTTCCTCTCTGAAATGCATAGTACTCAGCAATGTCACTATCTTACCCTTTTATGGGCAATAGGAGACTATTGTAGCCGATTCCTGGAATCGGAAGAGACATGAAGCTGCAGTTCTTCCCTTTGCTTCGATAAATTCTGCAGGTAGTTCACTACGAATTTTTCTTACTGTTCCTAGCAGAGTCATATTTTTTCGTTCTAGCTTCCTTGTAAAAAAAATTATCTGTTGTGATATTTCTACCACTCCCGGATAAATGTTCTGTCAATTCTAACAATACTCATTTTCCCCTGATTTATATCCCTAGGCTGGCCTTCGCCCTTTCCTGTGTACACCTGCAAGTGTGTGACATAGTAATTAGTGCTGTCACATGCAGCCCATACCTTTATACTATACTTTCCAGGTTTTGAGGAGATGGACTGGCGAAATGGACGCCTACCCCTAAAAGTTACGAGTTGCTCATCAACTGTAATTTCTCATGTGATTCGTATGTATCATGTAATGTGCTTACTCACTGTTCAAATAAATCCCTTATAGGAAACAATTTATCAGGGCTACGATTCTGTTAGCGAATACAGTGTGATATTTCTGTAAAGCGGTTCCTAACCATAGAACTATTGAAAATTGGTCAGCCATGCTCTTCATTCCATAAATTCACTATGCCCTCATTGTGACCTATGGACACTCCTACAAGAATAAGAAGGCCAAGAGAGCATTCAAATTCTTCTCTATCAAGATCTGTCCATTTGTTACCGAAAATAATGTTACCTCCTTTGTTGGTCCACTTCAAAATAATGCTGGGCTTTTTAAATAATTCAAATGCTGACTGCACAGTATTTACGTTCCTTATAGTATGCCTTGTGGGACCTGGAGCCGTCTTCAATACCTTTCGTGCTGGTTGTCTCCCAAGTAATCTAACAGGGTTTTTTCCCCATGTTTCAATTCCATTTCTCGACCTGAAAAATGGGATTACTATTTTACATATGTACTTACATATTATTATTATTAGTACTATCATTAAAGTTTTTGCAAACATATGGTAGATCATATGTACTTACTTGAAAACATTCTGATTTGAGTTGTCAGCAACTTCAGAAAGTAGTTTCCAAATCTCCAACATCGTCAACAGAATCTTCAGTTGATTCACTACCTCCAGAAATAATAGCATCAATCTCTTCATCGTCATCAGACGGTTTATCTCCAAATTCCTCTTCTTCATTCAAAATGTCTTGTATTTCAGCACTACTCAAACGTTTTCTAGTCATAATGTAGTTCTTGCACACGCTGAAGCAAAACACTGGTAACAACTAAGGCAATACACAACAGCTGAGGCAAGAAACGGCAACAATGGGTATAAACAATAAGTGGGAAACGTTAGTTTCATTGTTGCAGGTGATTGGTATAATATGTGTTGAACATTCATCATTCTGTTTTCGTAATGGCAGATTCAAGGAACAAAACAAAAATTTAGATTGGGGTCATGCTGACTTCAGTGGTCCTCATTGCATAGCCCAAGAGTAAATTTTAATATGTTGTAAATGTAGCACTGAACATTATGTCATTGTATACAAGCACCTTAGAGAGACAAATTTTGAAAATAATCGTTTTGAAAACAAGGGAGATACATATTTCAAATGTACTTATGGGGTCATATTGTCCCCAGGGGTACTAGGAGGGTTAATTACATTCGTGTGAAGCAAGTTAGAAATTTTGATACTCAGAGAGAAAAAGGTGAGTTATCCATCTGCCCAGCAACACAATTAGGGTTACGTTGCAGTGGGAGATGAGCATAAATCCTCCAGAGTATGTGGTAGGTCCGTAGGAAAGGTTACGTGTGAAATTTAATCCGAAGGTCTGTGACTTGATAATCTGGGTTGAAATTTTGTTGTGGGAAAGATTTGACGCGTACTGGCTTAAGTGGTTGTTCTGTTTTACTCTACATTTTTAATCTGTGTAATTTGGATAAGGCGACTTAGTTACAAGTACTGTACCAAAAGCAAGAATTTTCTTTGAATAGCCTGACTGGTAGTAAATTCTCTAGGTTATTAATAAATGAGCTTAAGAGAGTGAGTGAGCGAGTGTGTGTGTGTGTGTGTGAGAGAGAGAGAGAGAGAGAGAGAGAGAGAGGGAGAGAGAGAGTAGTAGTGGACATCCATGTCAATCCAGAAAGTACACTATAGTGATAAGAAAAAACATGAAGACACTGTAGGATATTGAAATGTGTACGTAATATCATGCCCATTGGGCAGAGAATTCCTTGTTTTCTTTTATGTTTAAATGTATTGGAGGAAATTTAGTATCATTGCGGTGGTAGAATCTCAGAAAATAAAAGGGGAGATACGAAACAAACTGATCATAATCGCTCAGTTGAAGGTAGCCATTTTGTTCAGACTTTTTTTCCGTAAGCTCCCTATGACTAAAATTGCCAATCTCTGATTAAAATGAATGCAATAGAATGGGAATGTGGTCTTGACAAGGTGGAGTGAGTCCATCGGAAATATTTACAGACAGTGCCATTTTTAAAATTTATTAGTCGGGTGCGTTTAATTCCGTTGCATTGAGATAATAAAAAAAAGAAAAAATTTAGCAATACAGCATGGTGACAGAGCATTGCTAACGATGTACAGTAGCAGTGGCTACGGTAAGTCGTATCAACATTTCTGATGCACAAATATTAAAAGCACTCGCTTGGTAGGCCACACATCTAGTAAGCCTGAGTGCTAGATGCAACAGGTGGGAGAGTTGCGATCGGAAAAGATAACGGTAGTAACATCTCAAAGCAATCTGTAAACTGGAGAAACAGAATGTGGGCAAAGTGGAATTCAGGCACAGCAGAAGGAAGGCAAAGCGGAAGATGGAGACACCTGAAAATTGTTACAGTGAAAAACTGGCGGGCGGGAGACAGACATGGCGGGACACGGGCCTGGCGGGACGTGCGCCGACCAGGTATCGTGCCAAGAGGACATCAATCTGAGCGGAACTCGGACAGACCATAATACGAGCAGGCCGGATTTCGGACGAACGTTACTCCAGCAATGCAGAACATTGGTCGAGCAGAATTCAGGTCGATCAGTACTCGCGACAGGTGGACATCAGAATAGGCGGAGCTACGGACAAGCGGAACATGGTCGAGTGGAATTCCGGTCAAGTGGCACTCGTGACAGGCGAATGTCGGGACGGACGGAAATTGGGCTGAATAGTGCACCTAACGAGGTGCTCGGACCGGGCAAAAAATAGGGGAAAGCGGATGATGGGGCAAAGGGAAAACTAGGAAAGTGGTAAATGGGGATAGTGGAAATCAAGAAAACCGGAAAGTTTAACTAGGGAAGATGGAGAGTGTCGTTAACGAGGCAATAGAAACCATAGCAAAATAAATATATGCTACTTGCTACTCCAAACGAGGTCAAGGGACTAGGAGAACATAAATGTCAGTATGAAGACTGTGGACGTTGGAGATTGGAAATGATAGAGATGCTCTATAAGATATTTTACCTTGCAGGATGCCTCAGTATGCTGACAGAACACAGGAACAAGAAGAACGCCTTGGAAGTAGTATTGCAATGCGAAAGAGGTAATAGACTCTGTTGGATCAGCCAACAGTAAATGTAAGTGCGTGCACGTGGCCCAGTTGTCAGGGCGTTTATTGGCAGCTTGTACCTAATATGGAGAGTGGAGAAAGTGACAAGAAGCTAAAGCAAAAAGTGACTAAAGTGAGAAGTGCTGAATACAGAAAACCGCTCAACCTAAAACCAGGGGGAGGTGATAGTACGGAATGTTGAAAGCGGGTAGTGCAGAAAGCTGCTTAAATGGAAGGTGGCAAAGTGGAAAGTGGGAAAGCGTAAAGGGGATTATGGTAAATCAGAAAATGGATTAATTGGGAAAGGGATTGAAAGGAGTCTACTGGGACACACTTCTATGTGGCACCCAAATACCATAATACGAGGTTTGAAACTTTAATAGTGGCAACTATTTATTTACAGTTTGTACAAAATATATACGTGTTTCAAAGTTTTACTGCCCTTCAAAGTAGTCACCAGTATTCTGTATAACCCGTTGCCAGCGATGTGGAAGTCGTAGGATACTCATATCAGTGCCAATTGTGTTGACAGTTCGAGCGGCGCGGTCTACTGCCCGACGAATTTATAGCAATTCTGAAGCGAATGCCGTGAAGTGTTTCCTTCAGTTTAGAAGTCGAGTTGAACTCATGAAGGTTTAAGTCAGGGGATGCAGTAGGTGGTATAGCACTTAGCAGTCCTAACAGCCAAACAAATTAGTAACAGCTTGTACTGTATGTACTTGAGCATTGTCCTGCAAAATGCTGGTTAGTTCCTGCAGAAAGTGTCATCACTTCTGTCTCTATGCTGTTCATTTTTGGAACACAACCTATGACGAGCACTCTACACCATATGGTCTGGAGTGCACTATATGGTGCCACAGTCGCAAATGGAGTAGCCCGCTTCCCGAGCCGGCATAGATATGCTGGATATGGTCCATGTCTGGCGAGAAAGTGCAGCAGTCCTCTGATAGGTTTGAAGTATCTGAGCCGGAGGTGCTCCTTGATATCTGGTAACAACTCCTTAGTTCTGCACCCAGTTTCATTCTCGATCCCACTGCTCCTGCCATAGTTGCTCACCCCTTTTTCTAATTTCAGCTTTTTGTCTCCTACTTGAATACCCACTATTTCAATTATTTTATCTCTGTGTTCTTTCTTCAACCAGCACCGTGCTGCTTGCCCCCTGATCTTGACATCAAGAGGATAAAGTCCCATTAACACTAACAATGCTCCCCACCACCACCACCACAGGAGTCGTTCTGTATGCCCCTACTGAGCGCAGTAGCATGTTCTGCTGCACTCTTCTCATGGCCATGGCATGACCCTCATAAACCTGTGTGTCCAGACTCCCAAACAGTACCCTACAAGGGATGTTAGGATGCTGTTGTGGTACAGCTTAATCAGGTCTGTTGGTAGGTGGAAGTGCTTGTGTCCAATTCCGATCAAATTATTGTTTCCAGCGACCTCTGGGTCACAGTGTCGATATGTGTCATATAGCTCCATTTCTCGTCAACGACTACTTCCAAGTATCGGCCCTCACGGCGCCGAAAAACTGGTGAGCTGTCTGTTCTTACCGTTGGATTTCTGATGAGTTGCCCTTTCAGGAGTAAATAGGTGGCTTGCTAGGTGCTACTTCCATTTTTGCTTTGTGGCACCATGCCGTCAATAGTGACATAGCCCTCTCCACTTATGGTTCAACGCACTCGCGGCTACGGCGGCCAACCAGCAGTCTGTGTAGGCTATGACCTCCAGCACATCCTCACTATTCTTCAAGTGGTCCAGAAGAGGCTCCATGTTAACCTCCCAAAAGAGTGGCAACAGGACAGAGCCCTATGGAAACCCCATTGTTATCTTTTTAATGATTTTTCCCACAAGGGGACAATAGCCAGACCGTCCTTTCATCACAAAAGCTCCTAAGCCAGCCATATAGCGGTCCTGGGCGCTCCCACCACAGGCAGGAGAAGAGACAAGGCCACCATAGGTTGTCAAAGGCGCCACTGATATACACCTTGACGCCGACTATATACCTGCGCAGGCTGAGCCACAGACCTCAGCCGCCAGGGCAATTGCGTCAGAAGCCGATCGCCCCGTCCAAAAGCTGATATGGCGATCACTCATTCCACACAGCACATTGTGTGCTGTCAGTCTGTCTGCTAACAGCTTCTCAAAAAGTTTCCCCAGAAGGTCCAATAAACATGTGAGCCTACACGACTGCACCTCTCTTGGGCCTTTGTACCTTTCTTTACTCTTTATTTATTTATACGTAAGGCTTTACAAGATATTATACCATACAGGATGCATTTCTACATCGATACGCCACTGGAGGAACGGCACGAAACTGGTAGTGCAATGCAAACAAGAACATTCGTCTCTTATGGATCAGGTAGCATCATCTGCCAAGTCGTTTACTAGCAGTCTGCAGCTGATTTGGAAAGTAGAGAAAGTGACAACCAGCTAAGGCAAAATTCGTCTAATGTGAAAACTGTTGAATGCGGAAAGGGACTAAATCACCGAACTAATGTAAAAATCAGGTTAGGCGGAAAAGGCGAAATCGGAAAGCAGGAAGCCAGTAAAGCGGAAAGCGGAACCCGCGCCGAGCAGAACACAAACACACACACACACACACACACACACACACACACACACACATATACACACATAAAAAAGTTTTGCATCACCCCGGTTCCCACAACTCCTGACGACAGACGTTGAGTGTGGATATTGTATCACAGACACAGTCCCTTTGACTGTTCAGAGACGTCGCTAAACCCGCCCAAAGATGTAAACAACCATGCATGAGCACCGCCTCTTAAACGGAGGGGGTCCGTCAGCCGATCAGTTCCAGTCATTCCACCAGGAAGTAGGTACACGGTTCGTGTTGTCTGTAGTCATACCGCGGTACGATCGCGTCCGCATTGTTACTTTGTGCCAGGAAGGGCTCTCAACAAAGGAAGCGTCCAGGCGTCTCGGAGTGAACCAAAGAGATGTTGTTCGGACATGGAGGAGATACAGAGAGACAGGAACTGTCTATAACATGCATCGCTCAGGCCGCCCAAGGGCTACTACTGCAATGGATGACGGCTACCTAATGATTATGGCTCGTAGGAACCCTGACAGCAAAGCCAAAATTTGGAATAATGCATTTCCTGCAGCCACAGGCTGTCGTGCTGCAACTCAAACTGTGCGCAATAGGCTGCATGATGCCCAACTTCACTCCCGACGTCCATGACGAGGGCCATCTTCGCAACCACGACACCATGCACCGTGGTAGAGATCGACCCAACAACATGCCGAATGGACCGCACAGGATTGTCATCACGTTCTCTTCACCGATGAGTGTCGCATATGCCTTCAACCAATTGTCGGAGACGTGTTTGGAGGCAACCCGGTCAGGCTGAACGCCTTAGACACACTGTCCAGCGAGTGCAGCAAGATGGAGGTACCCTGCTGTTTTGGGGTGACGTTATGGGGGCCGACGTACGCTGCTGGCGGCCATAGAAGGCGCCGTAACGGCTGTACGATACATGAATGCAATCCTCTGACCGATAGTGCAACCATATGGGCAGCATATTGGAGAGGCATTCATCTTCATGGACGACAATTCGCGCCCCCATCGTGCACATCTTGTGAGTGACTTAATTCAGAACAACAACATCGCTCGACTAGAGTGTCCGGCACGTTCTCCAGACATGAACCCTATCGAACATGCCTGGGATAGATTGAAAAGGGCCCACCAACCACTCTGAGGGATCTACGCCAAATCGCCGTTGAGTAGTTGGACAATCTGGATCAACAGTACCTTGATGAACTTGTGGATAGTATGCCACGACGAATACAGGCATGCATCAATACAAGAGGACATGGTACTGGGTATTAGAGGTACCAGTGCGTACAGCAATCTGGACCACCACCTCTGAAGTTCTCGCTGTATGTTGTTGCAATGTGTAGTTTTCATGAGCAGTAAAAAGGGCAGAAATGATGTTTATGTTGATCTCTATTCAAATTTTCTGTGCAGGTTCCGTAACTCTCTGAACCAAGGTGATGCAAAAGTTTTTTTGATGTGTGTATGTATTACTATGGAAACTGCGTGCCTGGGGGATTGGAAACGATAGAAAGGCACTACTAGATATTTTACTTTCAAGATGCTTTTTTATACTGAAGCGACATACAAACAAGAAGTACGTCATGGAACTGGTAGTGCAATGTGAACAAGGTCAGGAGTGTCTTCTGTATCAGAGAGAGCCGGGAAAGCGGCCGAGCGAAATGTGTAGCACCTGGAGCGGGTAACGGGCAAAGTGGATAATGAGCTTGGCTTGTAACGAGCAAGGCGGGCAACGAGCAAGGCGGGTAACCCGCGAAGAGCAGGTAATGCGTAAAGGATTAACACATGAAAATAGTTGCTGCGAATTTCTGTGAAATTTGGAAGGTAGGACTCGACGTATTGGCGGAAGTAATTCTGTGAGGAGGGTCGTGGGTCGTGCCTGGGTAGCTCAGTCGGTAGAGCACTTGCCCGCAAAAGGCAAAAGTTCTTGGTCTGGCACATAGTTTTAATCTGCCAGGAAGTATAATAGTACATATTATTCTTAATTCATTATTTATTGTTGAAAATTTGTAGTGGTACAATAAATATTATACTTTAGTGGATCATTCGCATTATTTGCAATATTCCCTGGATTCCAACTACGAGGGTTGAATGAAAAGTAACGCCTCCACCTTCGATAATTGGGTTTGGATGGGAATATTTTAATAAATCAAATGCAGAAATACTCCTTAGAGTGTGATCTTTAACTACCAATATTCACTTTTCCAAATAATCACCAGCCAGTTGGTTATATTTCCGCCAACGATGAACAAGTTTTCTGAAGCCGCCACGGAAGAAGTCGACACTGTTTCCGCGACCACAGTCTCACAGTTCTCTCAACGTCTTTATCAGAAGCATAATGATGTCCCCGCAGATCGTCTTCATTATCGGGAACAGATAGGAGTCAGACGGTGCTAAGTCTGGACTGTATGGAGGACGCCGTCCGGTAGTGAGCTCCTGTCTCTGAAGTTTTATTGTAAATTATTTCCCTTCGATGTGTCTATAGAAATATTGTTAGGAGCAGAATGTCTGATAACCGTAACTCTTATTATAAATTGTGCGTGGGAGAATTAGATTAATGAAATCACAAAGCACTTGAGTGTAGGTGTGTAATAATTTGTCCTGAAAATTTAAATTAAAATGTTCACTTAACATTATGGTACATCATTCAGTTAAAAAATTAATAAAATCGTCAGGTGGAGCACAGTGTAACGTGACTATTACATTGAACTTCCGATCAGTTGTACTTATATAGCACAATTTCCAAAATGCTGATCACTGCAAAATCGCAGAAAATATTTTGTATTACTTTATAATACACTGATCAGTCAGAACATTACGACCACCTACCTAACAGCCGCTACGTTCACCTTTGGCACGGATAACAGTGGTGACGTGTCATGGGGTGGAAGCAATAAGGCCTTGATACGTCGTTGGATGGAGGTGACTCCACATCTGCACTCGCATCACCTAATTTCCGTAAATTCCGCGGGGGTGGGAGGGGGGATGAGCTCTGACGCCACATTAAATCCTCGAACCACTCCATCACACTCATTGTCTTGTGACATGGCGCATTATTTTGCTGAAAAATGACACTACCGTGGGGAAATATGATCTTCATATAGGGGTTAATGTGAACCACTGTACGATATTCCTTGACCCTCATGGTGCCTGTCACGAGCTCCACTGGACGCATGGATGCCCACGTGAATGTTCCCCAGAACACAGTGGAGCTACCGCCAGCTTGTTCCCGTCCCATACTACAGGTGAAGACGAACTGTTCCCCTGGAAGACGACCGATTCGTGCTCTCCCATCGGGATGTGAAGGTATTTGGATTCATTAGACCATGCAACGCTTTGCCGCTGCGCCGACGCCCAATGCCGATGGTCATGTGCCCATTTCAGTCGTAGTTGCCGAAGTTGTGGTGTTAACTTTTGCACGTGCATGGCTCGTAGGCTGTGGAGGCTCATCATAGGAGTGTTTGGCCTACCGAGTGTTCAGCAATCTTGTATTCTGCCCAGCATTAAAGTTTGATGTTGGTTCCGCCAAAATTCGCTGCCTGTTCTGTTTTACCAGTGTGCCAAGCCTACGATGGCCGACATCTGTGTTGAGGGGTGGCCACCCAATCACACAACGATTGGGAGTGGTTCTACTATAGCACTCCTCGAACACCCAACAAGTCGTGCAGCTTCCAAAATGCTCGTGCCGAGCCTCCAGTCTGCCCTCTGTCAAACTGAGATCGCGCGCCTCCCCCATTCTACACATGGACAGCACACTCACTGATACTACACTCACCACATGTGTATGTGACCAGCAGTCAGTCCTCGCCAGGTAACGCTGCTATCGCCTGGACTGGTTTACATCGGTAGTAGTTCGGTGGTCATAATGTTCTGGCTGACCAGTGTATGAATGGGAGGTGCTGCCATATTGTCACACATTTCTGCTAGCCTGCCAGGCAGCCATACTACATTCACCAATTGTATACATGATCTATCAGATCACCTGAGATATCCATGTCATCAGCGACCAGCAACCGGTCGCTGCAATTCAGCCGCACTTGTGTGAACTACAAAGTCATCGATTACTTATGCAATCGTTCGTGAGCAGGGCCCTTAAAGCGGAAACTGTGGCCTCAGGTGAGGGGAGCAACATGTCACTTACAGTTTAGTTCTGTACGTGTTACTGCAGACTGCTTCCCACAGAGGCAAGCACTTTGTCTGACTATCATGCTACAAAAGTTGTGGCTCCTTGGAAAACTAAGAGGTACTATCTCAGGATTTGCAACTTGCCTGGAATCAAGTGTCTTCTCCTCCAGACCCAGACTGTCTTTATAAATCAGGGATGTGCCCCTCTGCTCATACTTGCCTGTTCAGATGTTAGAGTAAATGGTCCAACATAGCTAAATGGCTAAGAAGGAGAACTAATCTGTAAACCCTCCCTAATGGCTGTGTTTGTTACGTTTATACGAGGGTTGACTGAAAAGTAATGCCTCCACCTTCGTAACTCTTCAACAGTTGGCAGCATTGGTATGCGGCAGGTAGTGGCTTGTCCCGTAGCTTCTTCTCTACATCTCCAGCTATCGCGAAGCCTTGGCATTGAACAGTTGTGTTGTTACAGTGTAAAGTATGGAACCCTGTGCAGACGGTCGGTCAATGCGCTTTAAGCAACGGGCAGTCATTGAATTCTTGACAGCGGAAGGTGTCACCGCAAAGGAGATTCATCAGAGAATGAAAGCAGTTTATGGTGTTTGTGTTGATGTGAGTACTGTGCGTCGTTGGGCGAGTAAGTTTAAAGATGTTGAGGCTGGAACACCTGACTTGCGTGACAAACAAAGAGTCGGACGTCCTGTGAAAACAGAGTTTAACAAGCAAATTGTTGACAGATTGATTCAGGACGATCGTCGTATCACTCAGAGAGAAACTGCAAGCACAATTTGCATTTCACAAGAACGTGTGGGTCACATTATTGCTTTGCTTGGCTATCGGAAGATCTGTGCACGATGGGTATCCCGGATGCTGACTCCTCAAATGAAAGCGCTCAGACATGAAATTTGCCAGGAACTCCTCTCGCGTTACGAGAATGAAGGTGACGCCTTTGTCCATTCAGTTGTTACAGGAGACAAATAGTGGGTACACCATTACGACCTGGAGACGAAACGTCGGTCTATGGAATATAATAAATGTTCAAATGCGTGTGAATTCCTAAGGGACCAAACTGCTGAGGTCATCGGTCTCTAGACTTACACACTACTTAAACTAACTTATGCTAAGCACACACACCCATGCCCGAAGGAGGACTCGAACCTCCGTTGGGAGGGTATGGAATATCGACACGAAGACTCGCCCAAGAAAAAGAAATTCAAGACGTAGCCCTCAGCTGGAATAATCATGGCCACCGTGTTCTGGAACGCAGATGGTGTTATCCATGTTGTTTTCCTTGATCGTGGAATAACAATAAATTCAGAGCGTTACATAACAGCACTGCAAACTCTGAAACGACGGCTAACAAGGGTCCGACGGCTAACAAGGGGCGCGAAACTACAAAACAAATTGTCTCGAATGAAAAACAGCCCACAGTTGCACTAATTATGTTTATTTTAAACCTTGACCATGGTTTCTGCTGTAATAACGTAGCCTTCTTCAGAAGTCCTAAAAAGTGATCAAAATAACATCTAGACTAGTAATACAATACATACATAAACTTCTAAAATTACATATGTGATAACATATTACTTACATAAGCTTTTATTTTATTTTATTGATCATGACGCAGCTGGGATAAGACTTTTTCATTTTTAAAAGCTTATGTAATTTTAGTAGTTTACTTATAGATTGTATTACTGGTCTAGATGTTATTTTGAACACTTTTTAGGACTTCTGAAGAGGGCTATATTATTATAGCAGAAACCATGGTCAAGGTTTAAAATAAACATAATTAGTGCAACTGTGGGCTGTTTTTCATTCGAGACAATTTCGTAAGGGTTGCTGGTTTGCTGCCATGATGAAAATAATGCAAAACAAATTGTGTAAATGCTTGACGTTGAACTATGCGACTAAAGAATGAAAAAGAAACTAGGGACTCATAAACAAAAAGCGAACTGCATAATCACCCCATGTGTAAACAATCTGAAGTATCCCGGCTTTGAGCAGTTTCACAGTAAGTCAGTTGTTTACACTCAAAAATAAATTTATTATCACAATCAGTTTTTGTTCACAAATATAAGTTCTGCCATGTTATCAGTTGCAAGCGAATAAAAAAAGACCTTGAAAATAAGGGACTGACAACTTAAAGTTCTTGGAAAACAACATAAGTAAGTCTCTGTGTGAGACTATCTTCTGAAAGATTCTCTTGCAAACGTAACGGACCATCTACTTAGACTTCAACAGCAGCACAAGGAGATCCAGCATCAGAGTCCACAGTCGAAGCAGCGGGTCGCAATGCACGGTGGTTCCAGGTGGCAAGAGCGACGTCGAATCTGGCTATCTTGTAATTCTGCTGGCAGAGACGAACTGCCTGCTGCTCGCCGGGCGAGGGCAGTTAAACCCGCATGGCGGATGACTACCAGATAGCTATTCCTCTAGCGACCTGAGCTCGGACTGGCTGAGGAAATGGCGCGGCGGATGCAGCAAAAGGTCCGTAGACGTGGCGCCCGTACTGCTCTCGCGCGCGCCCTCTGAACGAGCCTGCTTGCAGCAGGTCAAGCGAAGTTCTGGTAACTTCGGCCGGTGCGCCTGCGGAGCTGCAGCGATGACCCGCATAGCGGTGCTACGTTGCGAGTTGGCGGCGTTGCAGGAGACTCCGGAAACACGCCACAACCCACTTGGCGTCAGTGAAAATTTAATAAATTCTATAAGGTAATCTACGGTTCCCAAACAAGCGTTACAAAACTATTTTAATAACTTACAGTTCACATTCTTTTCTTTATTTTTTGCAAGTATTCGTGGGGCTACCGAGATCAATAGTAACTGCTCCATTTAAAAATATACATTGCTAATGTGCACTTAGAAGGGTGGAAAAAAGAAAGATTTGGTTCTAATGCCCTATCAGAGACGAAAGTAGAGCAAAGTGAGAGTACTGGCACGATCTACATTGTTGCCAGTTTTACAACGACACTGTGCAACGCTGCCGGATTTCAACTTACTCCACCATTCTTCTGACATCACAATTCATTCCGATGGGCACAAGGAAGGACCCTCCCCAAATAGTGTACTTGACGCAATATTCACATCTGGGCATCACCTAAGCAACAGGGAATCACTGGGTAATCCATTCCACTGGTGCTGGAACACAGCAAACATGATCACTTGAAAATATAGCAAAAATAATGGACATCAGTGGGATGGGGTGCCAACACATATACTCTTCGTACTGCCACAGTGACAGTGGTTTCTCATCAGAACATACCCAGCTGCAGAATTATCTGCCACTAGACTTAAATCAAGGAAACCACCCTGGCCAACGCAAGAGGAGGAGGAGGGGATTAGTGTTTAACATACATGGGGAGGAACGGTCATTATAATAAAATAAGGAGAGTCGCAGCTCGCACGGAAAGGTATAGGTGTTCATTTTTTCCGCTCGTTGTTCGAGAGTGGAATAATTGAGAATTATTGTGAAGGTTGTTCGATAAACCCTCTGCCAGGAACTTGTGTAATTTGCAGAGTGTCCATGTAGATGCAGATGTAGATCACAAAAATTTCCTGGTGGATTCAATGAACTACATTTTGTAACACTAGTATCCGTGTACTGGTTAAGAGACTCAGATAGTCAGTTGCAAAATATTTCTTTGTTTTTTTATATTGCGGTATGTGTTTTATGTATATTCAACCTGTAACGTTCCCTGGCAAACTCACATTATTAAAGAACAAGAGTTTATTTGTACCATATACGCCGCTCTGGGCAAGTTGTATATATCGTAATTATTGAACAAAAATATTACTGAATGTGGTGTAAAAGACATTTGTTATTCTCCTTATATTTTTTGTTGTAATATTTCTCTGTATTTAGGATAGGAATTTTTCTGTATTTATTATGTGATTGTAAAATGTGTCAGTATTTGCGATAGCAGAGATATATAAAATGTTGTCAGAAGAGAATAATATCGTCAATTTGCAAAGAAATGTTAATAGTCAGCAATACTATTTAAGCACAATGCATTATGTATTCTTTGGTCTTCTCTGTTCAGAAGTCATTGCGGTAGGACACTGTGAAAGAGTTTTTTACGAATGGGTAGACTTCTTTTGTCTCTGTCTGGTCTTAGCCGCCATTAGACGACGCGTTACGAATTAATGTGAGTTGTATTGTTGTTTGATCTAAATATATTAGAGTTTATCAAAAGTGTGAATTATTTATGTAAATTAGCTTGCCCACGTCATCTATAAAATTTCTTTAAGAATTTTTCAGCATTTTTTAGCGGTGTTGCTGGCCTGTGCCGCGACCAACAATAGGCGGCACATTTAAAAAATTATCAAACCCGTAAATCGGGAACAGAAGCATAAAAATCAATAGTGAATTAAGAAATTGTTCTTCTTTTTCAGTGATCCTGTGGCTGATAAAATTTGAATTAATTATACGTTTGTGCATTCGTAGGCGGATAGCTAATGTTAGTTAACATTGAAATTTAAACAGTTTGGTTCTTTCAAAATATCTTAAATGTGTAATGAAGTAGGTTTGATCAGTGATAAATGTCGGCTTGGCAATAATTAAAACATTTTCTGCTAATAGAGGTAATCTTGTGTTCTATGGCTAGTGCCGGGATAAAATTCAGTAAAAATATTTAACAAAAAACCCACTGCATCTGGAAAGTGTATGCCAAGGCCGAATGATTTAAAGGACTCAATTCTCAACCTAATAGTCTTAACCAGTTCATATGAGTTCACGTAAATATTATTTTTTCTTTAAATGTACGTAATTCTTAAGAAAGTAAAAATTTTTATTACCACACGAAAATAAGAGAGTGGGTTCTACAACAAAGTTCGCACGAAAGAAAATTAACTTAAAAGCAAAAGATAAAATTTATTATTCTTCTTTAACGAAATTTCAAATCAATTCCATTCATTTCGACGATTTCGTTAAAAACCATTTATATAAAAATGTAAAATGACAATGTAAATCATACGAATAACAATAATATTCCAGTTACCCTAACTATAAAATGGCGGGAAATTCAAAACATTAAGATGACAGAATAGCACAGTGACCAAAATATAAAATGGTGGGGAAATAAAAAGTCCAAGATGGCCACCTGAGCTACGTATAGAATCTAAGAGACTACTATTGCTAAGTTTAAAATGGCGAGAAATTAAAAAACAAGATGGCTAAAATCATTTTCTGCTAGTGGGAAATTCAGAAGGCCAGTGACCTACGATGTTTAAACAATTTCCCCCCGTGCTCTGTTATTTGAATACACATGCCAATACCGTTTATTTGGCGCTTCAGTGAATAACGCGATGGAAAGTTTACAATCTCAACAGACTTGGTCAAGAAATGTAGCACGGTTTGTATCTATTTTAGCGAAATATTTTATGGGAATAGTAGGTACAAAATCTATGATACTCGTAGTATGAACTAGCGATGTACCGACATTCAAAATCAGAGAGATGGTTCTGGGTAAACTTTACATTGTACCATAGTCACGTTACCTTAGAGGTAGTTGAGGAGACTGTGCGTGCGGCAGATTAACATGTAATCGTGATCAAAGCCAAGTCTTTGGCAGGTTTTCGGAGGTATGTGGCAACAAATGTTTAATAAATTATCGTAAATTGTGGACGCAGAGCGCCATTCCGACAGAACGCAAGGTAACCTCGAAGAGACGGAGGATGATCGTCAGTGAAATGTTTTTCCTGGAAAGCAACACATATCACAGAACAGGAGGAAATTAATAGTTTAGACAGGTAGCAGCAACAGCCACGAAATCAGTGAGCTTTCCACGAGTACATACTATCATAAACCATCCCTTCTAGTCTGGCAATACCAGGCTCTTTAGCCAAGGATTCTGCACGCGATGAGTGTCGTTCTGTAGGTTTCCTCCTCATTGTGTGATAACAATTTTCGTAACTGTAGCCACATTCGTTTCTTTTAAGGTGCCTAAGGGTGCGGATAACCACGCTGTTGAGCACCTTTAAACTCCAAATACATACACACTGTTCTTGGGCGATGCATACATGCAGCGACAGAAGTTGGTTGTGTGAGGGCTGGTCTTCCATACTCCTCCAGATGACGCTCAGCGATCACCGATGATGCTTCTTCAGCGCTCACTCACTTAGCTTGGGATGTGAACACCTAATAGCGATCTTTTATTCTAGGTATTAACAGATGCAGCGACAGTGTATGATAAACATGCAGTCAGGACCAAAAGAAACGCATCAAGAGTATCAGTACTCATGCACTTCACAATCATCATCATCATCATCATCGTCATCATCATCATCACCATTTAAAACTGATTATGCCTTTCAGCGTTCAGTCTGGAGCATAGCCCCCCTTATACAGTTCCTCCATGATCCCCTATTCAGTGCTAACATTGGTGCCTCTTCTGATGTTAAACCTATTACTTCAAAATCATTCTTAACCGAATCCAGGTACCTTCTCCTTGGTCTGCCCCGACTCCTCCTACCCTCTACTGCTGAATCCATGAGTCTCTTGGGTAACCTTGCTTCTCCCATGCGTGTAACATGACCCCACCATCTAAGCCTGTTCGCCCTGACTGCTACATCTATAGAGTTCATTCCCTGTTTATCTTTGGTTTCCTCATTGTGGACACCCTCCTGCCGTTGTTCCCATCTACTATTACCTGCAATCATCCTAGCTACTTTCATATCCGTAACCTCAACCTTGTTGATAAGGTAACCTGAATCCACCCAGCTTTCGCTCCCATACAACAAAGTTGGTCGAAAGATTGAACGGTGCACAGATAACTTAGTCTTGGTACTGACTTCCTTCTTGCAGAAGAGAGTAGATCGTGGCTGAGCGCTCACTGCATTAGCTTTGCTACACCTCGCTTCCAGTTCTTTCACGATGTTGCCATCCTGTGAGAATATGCATCCTAAGTACTTGAAACCGCCCACCTGTTCTAACTTTGTTCCTCCTATTTGGCACTCAATCCGTTTATATTTCTTTCCCACTGACATTACTTTTGTTTTGGAGATGCTAATCTTCATACCATAGTCCTTACATTTCTGATCTAGCTCTGAAATATTACTTTGCAAACTTTCAATCGAATCTGCCATCACAACTAAGTCATCCGCATATGCAAGACTGCTTATTTTGTGTTCACATATCTTAATCTCACCCAGCCAGTCTATTGTTTTCAACATATGATCCATAAATAATATGAACAACAGTGCAGACAGGTTGCAGCCTTGTCTTACCCCTGAAACTACTCTGAACCATGAACTCAATTTACCGTCAACTCTAACTGCTGCCTGACTATCCATGTAAAGACCTTTAATTGCTTGCAAAAGTTTGCCCCCTATTCCATAATCTTGTAGAACAGACAATAACTTCCTCCTAGGAACCCGGTCATATGCCTTTTCTAGATCTATAAAGCATAGATACAATTCCCTGTTCCACTCATAACACTTCTCCATTATTTGCCGTAAGCTAAAGATCTGGCCCTGACAACCTCTAAGAGGCCTAAACCCACACTGATTTTCATCCAATTGGTACTCAACTAATACTCGCACTTTCCTTTCAACAATACCTGAGAAGATTTTACCCACAACGCTGATTAAAGAGATACCTCTGTAGTTGTTACAATCTTTTCTGTTTCCATGTTTAAAGATTGGTGTGATTATTGCTTTTGTCCAGTCTGATGGAACCTGTCCCAACTCCCAGGCCATTTCAATTATCCTGTGTGGCCATTTAAGACCTGAGATTCCACTGTATTTGATGAGTTCCGACTTAATTTCATCCACCCCAGCCGCTTTATTGCACTGCAATCTATTGACCATTTTTTCCACTTCCTCAAATGTGATCCTATTTCCATCATCATTCCTATCCCATTCTACCTCGAAATCTGAAACATTACTTCACAATGATAAGCCAAAATATTATAACGACATGCTTAATAGCGTGTTGTTCCACCTTCGTATTCAGTACAATGAAGATTCTGCATGACATGGATTGTGCAAGCCCTTGGTAGGTTTCCAGAGGAACAATATCTGGCATCAAATGTTCACGCATTTCTCATATTTCGCGAGCGCAAATATCAATAGAGAGTGCAACTTGGTTCGCAGTTGCTTGTGCGACTTTGTTTAGTAACTGTTCCTCACCTATTCTTGATTCTATTAGCAATTATGTGTTGTCTCTTACGTCTGCACAGCACTTTTAGTATTCTTATAACATTTGCTGTTGCGGTCTTCAGTCCGAAGACTGGTCTGATACAGCTTTTTAGGGTAATCTATTCTCCATAAGACATTCCATCTATGCATAACTGATGCACCATACATCCACTGACGCACTGTTTACGTAGCGCATGACAAAGGTAAGGACTGCCGTAACTGTGTGTATTGTAAAGAGTGTGTCAGAATTCCCCATTACATCGAAAACAACATAGCCAACTTAACGCTATTCTTTGCATTGTATAAGCACTCAGATATCGATAGTAACAATCTGAGGGCGAAACATGGTAGGGCGATTCTAAGCTTTGTTGTGAGACGAGGTCTGTCTGCGAGAGGGGAAGTAGGAAGTAGCAGTGTCGGTCGAGAGCTCGGAGGCAGAAGACGTGTCACGCTGCCCTCACGTCGGTGATGGCAGATCTTACCACACTCAAGGCCTGATTTCATTCATATAGCCAGGAGAGGTTTAGATGGCTTAACTACACTTGAAGATGGAATTCAAGGTAAAATTCGCAAGCATAGCGCAAAAGCAGTTGCAGGGTTAGGCTCGTGATTGTTAGTCCCAGTTTGCAATAGGTGGTGGTGGTGGTTAGTGTTTAACGTCCCGTCGACAATGAGGTCATTAGAGACGGAGCGCAAGCTCGGGTTAGGGAAGGATTGGGAAGGAAATCGGCCGTGCCCTTTCAAAGGAACCATCCCGGCATTTGCCTGAAACGATTTAGGGAAATCACGGAAAACCTAAATCAGGATGGCCGGAGACGGAATTGAACCGTCGTCCTCCCGAATGCGAGTCCAGTGTGCTAACCACTGCGCCACCTCGCTCGGTCAGTTTGCAATAATAGCATGTTTTGTTTGTCAGTGAAAGAAGCCTCCTTATCCTCCAAATAATAATTATTATTCTCTACATCTAAATAATATGCTGTGGTTACTAAATGTTAATGCAATTTTGAAATTGAAATAATTTGTTAATCTGGCACTCAGCCATTATTGACACATATGTCATTTGTCATTGTCATTATTAATATTTGTTCATGATGTTTCTGAAGTTTTATATAGACTTAATTAATGAAGTCCCTTCTCAAAAGTTGTTTAGTAGTTGATAGGACCCAAGCAAATTCCTTTTTATTAAATTCATTCTTAGTAAAAATAAACTTTAAGCGCTGCTGCTGAATGCTTCTGCGCGTTGCTGTAAACTACGTGGAAGAAGGCAGTCTTCCAATGAGGTGAGTGCAAACGTTACGGCCAAGGCAGAGACACTGACAAATCACAACATGTCACCTACTCTAGTCTAGTATGTTCCGTTACACAAGTCAGATTTTGTATCACGTGAAAATTCTTGTTCAAATTCGCAGTCAAATAGCTTATCCAAATGTTAGTTTTAAGTATTTCATGTAACAATCTGTTGAGGGCTTAAATGAGAGTGAAACTGAGACTCATACAATACACCACAGTGTTATGCAGGTTAGATTTTTGCCGTTACAGTATGAATCGCAAGTCTTGGTGTGTTCGAGACTTGCCGCTCAACTTCATGTTCTTACTGTAGAAGCATTACGTTCGGGCGCATCCTACAGTCAATGCACTTCATTGCCGTAATTACAGAGCTTCCAAATTAGAGCAATCACAAGAAATATGAATATAGAATTTAAGTAACTGAAGGAAACAATTCTTTGATATACGCTAAGAGCAAGAGGCTCAGTAAGCAGCCACCAACGGAATAACCTAAAATACAATACCCGGAAACCATGGAACGTCTGCGCGCCGCAGGAAGAGTAATCCCATGTCAGCGCTCCAAACGAGCAGTGCACAGATTCAGTTGACACATCGTAAGCGATCAGCTGACCGCGCGATGACAGCTGCACGACTGCCTGTCACCACACAGCCCCCCCCCCCCCCTCCACGAGGATGGGATCGTCGTGATCCTTAGTTGCCTCAGGCGCGGTCCTTAAATATAACCGGGAAGTGAACCTGACGTTCAGATCGCGTCTGACGTTGCATCTGCGTCACTGGTGTTGTGGCTATCTGCTGTCGGATGATGGCTCTGATCGGAGTAGGGTAAAGAGATCATCTAAAGATTCCTCCGGGTGAAAAACTGGTTTAACTCGGTCCACAGTGTTTCTCTTGGCATTAACGAAAGTGATCGTCGTCTTACCTTGTCTTGGTACTACATGGTGTGGTCCAGGAGTGAGCACGGGTTTGAACTCGTCTCATCGTAGCATGACATGGGTGCAACACCTTAACTCTTTATGGACCAAAGTTTGCTGCTTGCCATGTTGTGACGCTGGTTGCGGTCGCATGTGCGAGATCCGATCTGTCAAATGCGCTATGAACTGTGTGAGTTCATCCTATATGTTTCTGTATCAAATTTAGCCCAAATTTACTTCTCACTCTACAAATGTCTCGTATTGCCAAAACTATGTACCCCAAACTGTTGTCCAACTTGAACTCGTATGCTAACCTTTGACTAAACAGAATCTAATTTGAACTGAACTGTAACTGGTCTGTCTACAACATTATATTAAATGCGCAGCTGAACTAAAATAATTAGCTGGCTCTAATCAAAATTTCCACGCGTCTTGGCATCATTGTTGCAGATTTCTCGAAAGTACAACAGCGAAGAGCAAGGAAGCAGCGGCTAAGCAAGATTTCTATTTCTTAAATAAAATGTCCAAACAATATTCAAGCTGTTTCATACCATACCATACCATATTGAAAGTAGCAGAGAGAGCCAATTTAGGAATTTTATTGTGCTTGGAAATACCCAATCGCGACATCAGAGTCCCAAGTGATGGCGATATCTGAATCTGTCCATGACAACTTGTTGCCGTGGACTGGATCGTGGTTTAAGTGTGTTGTGTTTAGTGCTTCTCAATACATCGCAGTGGGCTCTATCTTGCAGTGGTGTATGCTGTTGTCTCTGTTGCATCACGCACCTTCCTCCTTTCTTACGAATGTAAGGGAAAGAACCAGTTTATGAATTATGCAGTACTTTTAAAAATCCAATTGTGACGTCAAATTCAGTATTATTCAATTTATTTTTTCCGATAATTGTATTGCGTGTATGCATGCGTTTGGATGTGGGTCTCTCTCCCAGTTGGTATCGTCTGTGGTCGGTGGTATTTAGTATTATGATCTGTAATTAGGACATTGGGCAGTTCTGACATTCGTTGCGGCGTCATGACGATAGAGACAGCCATGGGAGACCCTAATGGCGGCTACTATACAGCACTTCATTCCGTTCATGATCTGTAGACCACTTTTACAGGGTTTAACTGTCAGTGCAATATGACCTGAGATCCCTGGACTAGCAGGACAGAGCGGATGGGGTTAATACACTCCTGGAAATTGAAATAAGAACACCGTGAATTCATTGTCCCAGGAAGGGGAAACTTTATTGACACATTCCTGGGGTCAGATACATCACATGATCACACTGACAGAACCACAGGCACATAGACACAGGCAACAGAGCATGCACAATGTCGGCACTAGTACAGTGTATATCCACCTTTCGCAGCAATGCAGGCTGCTATTCTCCCATGGAGACGATCGTAGAGATGCTGGATGTAGTCCTGTGGAACGGCTTGCCATGCCATTTCCACCTGGCGCCTCAGTTGGACCAGCGTTTGTGCTGGACGTGCAGACCGCGTGAGACGACGCTTCATCCAGTCCCAAACATGCTCAATGGGGGACAGATCCGGAGATCTTGCTGGCCAGGGTAGTTGACTTACACCTTCTAGAGCACGTTGGGTGGCACGGGATACATGCGGGCGTGCATTGTCCTGTTGGAACAGCAAGTTCCCTTGCCGGTCTAGGAATGGTAGAACGATGGGTTCGATGACGGTTTGGATGTACCGTGCACTATTCAGTGTCCCCTCGACGATCACCAGTGGTGTACGGCCAGTGTAGGAGATCGCTCCCCACACCATGATGCCGGGTGTTGGCCCTGTGTGCCTCGGTCGTATGCAGTTCTGATTGTGGCGCTCACCTACACGGCGCCAAACACGCATACGACCATCATTGGCACCAAGGCAGAAGCGACTCTCATCGCTGAAGACGACACGTCTCCATTCGTCCCTCCATTCACGCCTGTCGCGACACCACTGGAGGCGGGCTGCACGATGTTGGGGCGTGAGCGGAAGACGGCCTAACGGTGTGCGGGACCGTAGCCCAGCTTCATGGAGACGGTTGCGAATGGTCCTCGCCAATACCCCAGGAGCAACAGTGTCCCTAATTTGCTGGGAAGTGGCGGTGCGGTCCCCTACGGCACTGCGTAGGGTCCTACGGTCTTGGCGTGCATCCGTGCGTCGCTGCGGTCCGCTCCCAGGTCGACGGGCACGTGCACCTTCCGCTGACCACTGGCGACAACATCGATGTACTGTGGAGACCTCACGCCCCACGTGTTGAGCAATTCGGCGGTACGTCCACCCGGCCTCCCGCATGCCCACTATACGCCCTCGCTCAAAGTCCGTCAACTGCACATACGGTTCATGTCCACGTTGTCGCGGCATGCTACCAGTGTTAAAGACTGCGATGGAGCTCCGTATGCCACGGCAAACTGGCTGACACTGACGGCGGCGGTGCACAAATGCTGCGCAGCTAGCGCCATTCGACGGCCAACACCGCGGTTCCTGGTGTGTCTGCTGTGCCGTGCGTGTGATCATTGCTTGTACAGCCCTCTCGCAGTGTCTGGAGCAAGTATGGTGGGTCTGACACACCGGTGTCAATGTGTTCTTTTTTCCATTTCCTGGAGTGTATTTGTGGAAAGGGGTCAAAATAAGTTGCTATAACTTACACTCAACATATAAATTTTATTAGTTAAAACACACAATAACATAAGCAAGAATTAAAAAATCTCGAGGTTTTAACGAAAGAGCTCCTTTGATTTGATTTAAATAGGCTGAAAGCCACATACGAAAATCCAGGGCCCAAGACCTAAGCAAGAAATTGAGGTACAGGAGTTCTTCCGGAAGTTTCACTTCTTTCAAAAAAATGTTATTTTACTTCGACAAAAATAGGCTGAAGGCCACACATTAAGCAAGAACAGTGTTACGGCTTAAGGGGCTCCGGAGAGTCTCAAAATCATGAAAAGTTCAATTTTTACTTTTTTGCGATTTCTGAATCTGCAGACTACTACCTTTTAATTAGATATATAATTTCTTCAATTCCGAAGACTACAACTATTTTTAAATTTTTTATGAAATGTGTTCTACATGGGCGTGACCCACTGTGGCGCTGTTAAACTGCTGTCAAATGGTGTTATTATTAACGTCCGTGTTCATCAGGTACATTTTAGTGATGTGAGATAAAGTATGTGTTGGGGCTAACCTGTGATGGTTCAATATATATTGCTGGTGTGATTGTCGATTGATTCATGTTTATTTACTCTGTCGTTATCTCAAAAATATTCGTAATTAATTCTGTTTCTTGAGTCTCTGTTTTGTTGAAGTATAATAATGAGTAAAAGTAAAGTTATTAGAAATCCTCTGAAGGCTTTTAAGAAAAGGAGAAATGTTTGAAAGCCAAAGGTATGTGTTATTACTGTAAACAATAAAGACGATAACCAAGTGAGTGAACCTAACCTCTCAAGTACACCTGCCCATAGCAGTCAAAGTGGGAAAGAAAATACTTCACAGAAGAAGCTTGGTTCAATGAGTGAAAACTATGAATGTTTTATGGGCGAATCGGATGTGAATGAAATATTTGATATGTCGGTTCTCAAATGAATTTTTTCAAACTGTGTAAGATGTATTCATTGTAGTGAAGTTGGTCTGGAACTCTCCATAATAAAGCACGTAGGACTTGCTAGTGAAATACAACTGAAATGTGATAAGTGTTCATACATGACCACCTTTTGGAACAGTGTTGCAGTAACTGCAACTGAAGAAAATGGTAGCAGAATCTACGAACACAACAACGAGCGATGCTTGCTTTAGACAAGGAACGCCTTCGGGCTGCAGACAGGGCTGTAAAGAGTCTAGAAATACAAGCAAGAGTAAACAGGAGGAGGAACAAGAGGAAGCTGGAGGAGGAGTTTGCAGAGGATGAAGATAATCCATCCTATGGATCTGGAATGCACTAAAAAGTTAATCCAATCGTTGTCGCTCGATTCCCAAAACTTTTATTTTCTCATACTAATTACATGTTTTCTAAGGATCTTCCAAACATATTTGTTTCAAACTTTCAGTAAATGTTACACAGTACCTTCTGCATAATTTAACACAGCCTTTTTCCAAAAAACTGTATATTTTTGAATATATAAATAAAAAATTGCAAAAAAATGTTGTGAATTTTCATAATTTTAATAACTGAACTAAAATTTTGTAAAATCACTGTGTTAAGTTGTAGCCCATATTCCAATAAATAATCTGTAAAAAGTTCAACTTCCTACCTCAAATACTTTGTGAGGAAAGATGTAATTTATAAGCGTTATTTTAACATTCCAAGTATAGGGCGTTCCGGAGCCCCTTAACGCCAAAACAAAGATTTTCGATATTAATTCTAAATAGGCTGAAACCCGGCTGAAGGCCAAACAATTTAACAGCTTAAAGCCTAGGAGAAAGGGCTTTCAATTTAACAGGCTGAGGGCCTTAGCTTAAAACATCACATGCAAACTCGGCTGAAGACCTCATACTAAAGAATAACAATGTTGACTTAAGGCTAGACCGATATTTTAAATTTTTAGTTTAAGAGAGATTAAAACTCGGCTGAAGGCCACATACTAAAGAGTAACAATCTTATGACTTAAGGGCAAGACAAAAATTTTGAAATTTTAATTTCAGAGAGATTAAAACTCGGCTGAAGGCCACACACCATGGAGAAAACAATTTCAGGGTTTAAGACCTAAGAAGAAAAAGCTTAAAATTTAATAAGCTAAAACTCGGCTGAAGGTCACACAGAGTACTTAAGACTAAAAGGAAACGACTATGTAAAACACAAGGAGCGGCGCTCAGAAGGTTCCTAGGGTCGGTCTGGGAAGTAAGACTAATGCACGTTTAGGTGAGACAGGCAGCCAGACCGACAACCTCTTAATCGAAAGACAACCCAACCAAAGGCCAGCCGGCAAACCAACCAACAAAATCAATTCTGTTCCCCCCCAACGAGCAAAACGACAACAAGATGTCAATAGCTCAACGTTCTGGATACTGGTGCCCAATCCAGCCGAGCCAGAATAAACGCCCAAAACTACCAACACAACTCAGCTGTCGATCTACACGCCATGCTGGACAGCAACAACACGACGAGGAAAAGACACTGCCAAAAACTACGTCAATGCCCAGGGCAGGCAACGGCAATGTTAATGGCCACAAGGCAGAAGATGCCGCTGGTGCACTTCATAAATGAAGGAGTGAATTAAATTAAGTTAAACCACGTCCAAGAAAATGGCTGCAATTCTAGCTGACTTCAATGCACACACGTTGTTGGTCATGGTAATCACGCAGAAAGCCACAACCAGGATCAAACAAAGAGAAGTGATAGCAGTTGAGGCTTGATAGTAGGTGCTATGTGCTCTAGACGAATGTTGAAAATTTGGTGGACTGATAAGGTAAGGAATGAGGAGGTTCTATGCAAAATCGGAGAGGAAAGGAATATGTGGAAAACACTGATAAGGAGAAGGGACAGGATGATAGGTCATCTGCTAAGATATGAGGGAATGACTTCCATGGTACTAGAGGGAGCTGTATAGGGCAAAAACTGTAGAGGAAGACAGAGACTGGAATACGTCAAGCAAATAATTGAAGACGTAGATTGCAAGTGCTACTCTGAGATGAAGAGGTTTGCACAGGAAAGGAATTCGTGGCGGGCCGCATCAAACCAGTCATTAGACTGATGACAAAAAAAAAAAAGTAGGTTAAGTGAGCACTCAACTTTAGAGTCCAAGATCAGTGGGCGACGAACTTCATAACTCTTGCAAGAAGCGCCTCACAACTCCAACTGCGTGTGCACGCCACCAGCGGCTCCGGTCCAACTCCGCACGATGGGGACCTCCTCGCTGCTCTGCGCCAACCGACCAACTGTCACGACCCAGAAACGGTCAAAGGATCAAACAGACGTCAGCTGATGGGACGACCAAGCAACGGTCGTTCCCGCTCCAGTCTCCTTCAGTCGGACAGTGCATGTGTGTCACCAGCGGTCGGCAAGTACTGGCTGTCAGCACCTCACTGGTGCTCTGTCCCCCATGCTCCTTCGTCGCCGACTGCTGCTCCATCCCCGACCGCACTGCTGGTCCGTCTCCAACTGAACTGACTTCCTTCAGACGGATGGCGTCCAATGACACTGCTCGGATCCAACCAACTGACATCTCTGCACAGGAAGGAACTGACCGAAATACACGTCGTCGATGAGGCGACCGACCGAAAGACCAACCAACGGTCGTCCCCGTTGGTACTGTCTGTGCGGACATCACTTGGGCTCTGTCCCCGACTCAAAAATGGTTCAAATGGTTCAGAGCACTATAGGACTTAGCATCTGAGGTCATCAGTGCCCTAGAACTTAGAACTACTTAAACCTAACCAACCTAAGGACTTCGCACACATCCATGCCCGAGGCAGGATTCGAACCTGCGATCGTAGCAGTCACGCGGTTTCGGACTTGGCTCCTAGAACCGCTCGGCCACCGCGGCCGGCTCTGTCCCCGACTGCACTGCTGCTGCATCCCAACCGCCCTCCTGGTCGGTCTCCCACTGACTGCCATACACACAACGACCAGGAAACACTATCAGTCACTCCAGAGATGGTACGACCGTGCACTTATCGATACGTTCTGCTGCTGCTGCCGCTCACGGGCACGTAAGGCAGGAAGACAGTGACACCAGTAAATGGAATAAGAAAACGAGGCGGCAGTACCATAATAGAAGGTGACAAACAATAAATGGCATGAACACAGGCCATGCACGACTCATGACTGTTAAATTTTTCTCGATCTGTACAAAATAGTTTCCTGCTGAGATGCTAGTAATTTGTCCATCCGCAGAAAGTGACGGTAGGTTTTGAATTATGTCATGAATTTTTGTATATGTATTTGTTCTGATTTTCTTGTCTCTGCTAATACTAGTGTGCTTCGAAAAATGAGGAAAATAAATAAAAAGAGTTTTAACATCCCTGACTCAGGCAGCAAATATAAACTAAGCCTACTCAGCTTTTCCAAGCGCGATCAGAATAAAAAAAGAGCAACAATTGTTTAAATATTCCATTCTGCGATCGATTTCCTCACAAATTCTGTAAATACACTATATTCCATACACCATCTTGTATCCTGTAAATCGTTTAAATAAATAGTATTCTATACGCTGTGAGCAATTTCCCAACAAATTCTTTAACTAAATAAATAAAATATATTCCAAACACCACCTTGTATTGCATAAATTGTTTAAATAAACAATATTCCATACATCATCTAAATTTTTAAACAATATCCCATACCCTGCTTTCAATTTCCTGACAAATTCGTTAACTAAATAAATAAACTATATTCCATACACCATCTTGAATCCCATAAATTATTTAAATAAACAATATTCCACACATTGTCTAAATTGTTTAAACAATATTCCATGAACTGCAACTGATTTCTCTCCAAATGACCGATCAATTGAGTACTTATACCGCCAATTTCCAGGAGTAGGAGGGGAATGGGAGGGCTGGGGGATTTCCCAGAGGGTGGATTTAATTAACTGATCGATTTAATTCATTAGTCAATCAAATTGATGGAGGAACAATAGGTTAAGGACCTGTCAATCAAAAGGATGGATTTTCCCCAGAGGATCTTAATCCTCTTAGCTGAACAACAGGTTAAGGACCCGTCAATCAAAGGACAACAATAGGTTTGCCCCTGAATATAAGCGATCTGCACTAACAAAACGCGCTGATGTACTTGTTGCCTTACTTCTAGCATAGTGACATAATCTAACACACTAAATAACTGTTTCCCACACAACGCATGGTTACAGTCTCGTAGCAGAGGCACTGGATAATGGTCTGGGATCGATCTCGCATTTTGAGACCAAAGGTGACGATCATGGTGCTCTGCACGGGAGAGTGATGTCCTCAGTTAGCATTGTATCCAACTCTGAGTTGCGACTGTGTACCGCTCAGGGCCTCTGGGCCAGCATGAAATCGGAGGGTCTGCTGTCGTATTAATGTATGCAGTGCAATGTATCATGACATACCTGTTGTGGAATTCTTGGGGGTCTTGTGAGTGGAAACTGGTTGAGCAACTTGCATGCCAATTTCCTGTAGCCAGGATTCACTTGGCGTCAAATTCGGCAGTGTGACACCAGAGTCCAGTTGTGGACAGCCTGGTGACGGTGTCAGTGGCGACTTCGGGAATCAGGCGGTAATGCGCCAGACATTTGCGCCGATTGTAGGCTCCTGTACATCTGCTATTATGAAGATTCATACCAAGACAGGCCTCAGTTCCAGGTCATGTTCCCAACCGCTACATGCTGTACGTCGCGATAGCAGCACCGTTAGCGGCCGATAGTCGAACTGTGATGGCCAAACAGTCCCACGGCAAAACGCTGAGATCAGATCTCGTATCTATCAAAAACTTTCGCTCCGACTTACGATCCGTTATGAATAGGTGTACGGAAGGACGACCTGGTGCATATACCTCCGTCTGACTTTTATGGCTGACGCACGGACACGGCAGATTACATTTGTGTGCCTTGTCTCCAAATCGCTGGTGACACCAACATATGCTCGCTGACTGCGGGTCGCCCAGCAGGGTGCTTTTAATGAAGAACGACGCCGCGATCTCCGTCGGGATTGTCCTATAACGTTCCAGCCGGTGAGTACTTCACCCTTCTGTGTACTGTGGGTATCGATCTTGCTCAAGAGGCTGTCATTCAGTTGTTAGTGTAATGCCTCAACTTTATTCAATAGACTGTCACCGTCGGGTCTGATTCCCATAGAAACGCTATTACACGCCGTCGCCGTATCAGAGAAGTAGGCACAATTCCATCTTGAATACCGTCGGCAAAGGTGTCGAGCGGCATATCCGTTCGTGACGCTACGATTTCTTTCACCTGAGCCGACAAACTACTGCTTCTGTGTCGCGTGGTAAGGTTATAATATCTTGCATTTCGGCAGCATGTAGATGAGCCAGATGAGTAACTACCAAAGCAAACTTGGTGGAATCAGGCGTCACACCGGCACAAAGGAAGCATGCCACAACCTGCGCGAACCATAACGCGGGGTTGTGAAGCCAGAACGGTGGTGGTAGCTGTATGCCAGTCTTGAGACTGTGGGTTATCTGCCTCTGACATGTTTTTGTTATTGAAAGCTGTCGTCCCGACTACAAATCGCGTCAGTGTCACCAATGTCGCAAGTCTTGCTGTGAGCGAGGCTTGTGGCTTAATTTCATGTTCTTATTGTGGAAGAATTGCGTTCAGGTGGCTCCTTCATTCAGTGCACTTTATCTCCGAAATTAGCGTGCTTCCGAATTACAGCTATCACAGGAAACATGAAAATAGAAGGAAACAATTCATTGGCATATCCTAAGAACAAGAGTATCAGTAAGTATTCAACAACGGAATAATCTAAAGTATAACACTCCAAAACCATGGAACGTTCTCGCGCCGCGGCAAGGAATAATCATATGTGTAGGTTGGAGTCATAACTCACACGCTACAAAATAATGAAAATTGAGATGCCGAAGTATTCTCATATGATAGAACATAATTCACGAAACAGTTATTCACATTTGGCACGAAGATCCTTGAGAAAACCGGTGTTAAACTTCATGGTTAGTTTCAAAAGTCTCATGATCCGCGGGATCTTGTGAGTTTTGTCACGTACCTCATCTTGACCAATCAGCGATTAGCTCACTCGGCGCCATTTTCTTGTGTAGTAGTAAATATTGATGCCAGTGGAGTGTGTTTTCTGTTCTGTTCAGTTATTTTGGGGAATATAATTCAATGTAGCGGTTGGAATAAAACTGATTTGATACAGAAGTCATGGAAGAAAACGTTTCACCCGTTGGAAAAAGAGGAAGGCCAAGGAAACGTTCACAGCATCCAGAAATGTGGAAAAGTCAGGAAGCCAAACGAATGAGGTTAGAATATCCTGTTTTCTTCATTGTTTTCAAATTAAACTGATTCTTGTTATTGGCTTGATTTGTTCCTCCATGTAAGAATGTATAGGACTCTTTCTTTGGAACTCAACAGTGAGTAATCGCAAATTCAATATTTTAAGTCCATTTTTGAAAAATAAACAGAACCTCACAGTGTAGTTTGTTCTATCATTATAGGTACAAACTTTCAGTGATACCCCAGTATCCGACATGTCAACACCGTGGAGGAGCATTTAATTGCTGTTCACTTTCTATGAACGATATCAAAAACTTTCAAGATCTGCATATCGAGTCGCAACACGATAGTTCCCGCGAAACCAACGTCTTCCAAACAGCTCAGTACCAAAACTCACAAGATCCAAAATGGGGATTGTCAAAACTTACTTGTTCCATAGCTCATTAACAAAACTCAGATGATCCGTAATATAACCTTAAATAATTGTAATTTCTCATAAGCAAACATAACCTGAAATATACATAATGATTTATAGCCATTGTTCTTGCACATACTGATCCAACATATGAGACATGCGCACGACGCATGTAAAACACGTTTTTAGTCATTTATGAAAATTTATGTTTTTGGAGCATGTGAGTTATGCTTCTAACCTACTCATATATCAGCGCTCCTAACGGCCAGCTCGCGAACGCAGTTGACAAGTCGTAAGCTATCAGCTGACCGAGCGACGACGAACGCCACATATTGCAGCCACCATATTTAGCTACTAGGCGCTCTTCTTAGTGCAGTTGAGAAGACAGCAGTTCGAGGACAACGTAATGTGGTGTGAAGTACCGATGTCAGATGGTTTGTTCGGCACGCGTATCGTGAGAAAGACCGCCTAAATTGTGGTCCATCTGCACTATTGGCTGCTGCGTTCGGAAGTTGCTCGCCAATGTGATAATATTCTGTTATTAATATCGTAATCAGAGTATTTACTTGCGTTCCACATTAAAGCATTTCTCAAGAGCATCCTTTCACAAGTATTAATAACCAGCAGAATAATGAACAACTACTACACGAAAAGGCAGGCGAAGCACTTCGGTGATTTTCAGACCACGCCTATCTTGGAGGGCGGGCGAAGTTGTTCGGCTGTGAGATGAGAGCTGGTTCGGCAGCCTCGGAGGACAGACATGTTGTTTGCCGCGGTCGGTGTCAGTTAAGACTTATTAGCAATTTCTGGTTATCTGGAAATGTAAATGAGAACAGTTTGATAGAAAGTACCCAAATACGCGGTTCATTGTTTTGTTTTTATGAAAGTGTGGATATTGGAGATTATTTGTGACTCATAAAGTAGAATATAATCGTACAGTTTCTCACATTCAACTAATAAAAAGCGAATGGTATTCTCTATAAACATACTAATTGGAAATTTAATTATTTATAAACTAGTTCGGTGGCAGGAGGAACAAGACTTCTGGTCAGGTGACTACAGGGTTATAAACACAAAATCAAATAGGGGTAATGCAGGAGTAGGTTTAATAGTGAATAGGAAAATAGGAATGCGGGTAAGCTACTACAAACAGCACAGTGAACGCACTATTGTGGCCAAGATAGATACGAAGCCCACACCTACTACAGTAGTACAAGTTTATATGCCAACTAGCTCTGCAGATGACGAAGAAATTGAAGAAATGTATGATGACATAAAAGAAATTATTCAGATAGTGAAGGGAGACGAAAATTTAATAGTCATGGGTGACTGGAATTCTAGTGTAGGAAAAGGGAGAGAAGGAAACATAGGAATATGGATTGGGGCTAAGAAATGAAAGAGGAAGCCGCCTGGTAGAGTTTTGCACAGAGCACAACATAATCATAGCTAACACTTGGTTTAAGAATCATGAAAGAAGGTTGTATACATGGAAGAACCCTGGAGATACTAAAAGGTATCAGATAGATTATATAATGGTAAGACAGAGATTTAGGATCCAGGTTTTAAATTGTAAGACATTTCCAGGGGCAGATGTGGACTCGGACCACAATCTATTGGTTATGACCTGTAGATTAAAACTGAAGAAACTGCAAAAAGGTGGGAATTTAAGGAGATGGGACCTGGAAAAACTGAAAGAACCAGAGGTTGTACAGAGTTTCAGAGAGAGTAAGATAGATACTGCCTACAGGAAAATTAAAGAGACCTTTGGAGATAAGAGAACGACTTGTATGAATATCAAGAGCTCAGATGGAAACCCAGTTCTAAGCAAAGAAGGGAAAGCAGAAAGGTGGAAGGAGTATATAGAGGGTCTATACAAGGGCGATGTGCTTGAGGACAATATTATGGAAATGGAAGAGGATGTAGATGAAGATGAAATGGGAGATACGATACTGCGTGAAGAGTTTGACAGAGCACTGAAAGACCTGGGTCGAAACAAGGCCCCCGGAGTAGACAACATTCCATTGGAACTACTGACGGCCTTGGGAGAGCCAGTCCTGACAAAACTCTACCATCTGGTGAGCAAGATGTATGAAACAGGCGAAATACCCTCAGACTTCAAGAAGAATATAATAATTCCAATCCCAAAGAAAGCAGGTGTTGACAGATGTGAAAATTACCGAACTATCAGTTTAATAAGTCATGGCTGCAAAATACTAACACGAATTCTTTACAGACGAATGGAAAAACTAGTAGAAGCCGACCTCGGGGAAGATCAGTTTGGATTCCGTAGAAACACTGGAACACGTGAGGCAATACTGACCTTACGACTTATCTTAGAAGAAAGATTAAGGAAAGGCAAACCTACGTTTCTAGCATTTGTAGACTTAGAGAAAGCTTTTGACAATGTTGACTGGAATACTCTCTTTCAAATTCCAAAGGTGGCAGGGGTAAAATACAGGGAGCGAAAGGCTATTTACAATTTGTACAGAAACCAGATGGCAGTTATAAGAGTCGAGGGGTATGAAAGGGAAGCAGTGGTTGGGAAGGGAGTAAGACAGGGTTGTAGCCTCTCCCCGATGTTGTTCAATCTGTGTATTGAGCAAGCAGTAAAGGAAACAAAAGAAAAATTCGGAGTAGGTATTAAAATCCATGGAGAAGAAATAAAAACTTTGAGGTTCGCTGATGACATTGCAATTCTGTCAGAGACAGCAAAGGACTTGGAAGAGCAGTTGAATGGAATGGACAGTGTCTTGAAAGGAGGATATAAGATTAACATCAACAAAAGCAAAACGAAGATAATGGAATGTAGTCGAATTAAGTCGGGTGATGCTGAGGGAATTAGATTAGGAAATGAGACACTTAAAGTAGTAAAGGAGTTTTGCTATTTGGGGAGCAAAATAACTGATGATGGTCGAAGTAGAGAGGATATAAAATGTAGACTGGCAATGGCAAGGAAAGCTTTTCTGAAGAAAAAAAATTTGCTAATATCGAGTATAGATTTAAGTGTCAGGAAGTCATTTCTGAAAGCATTTGTATGGAGTGTAGCCATGTATGGAAGTGAAACATGGACGATAAATAGTTTGGACAAGAAGAGAATAGAAGCATTCGAAATGTGGTGCTACAGAAGAATGCTGAAGATTAGATGGGTAGATCACATAACTAATGAGGAAGTATTGAATAGGATTGGAGAGAAGAGAAGTCTGTGGCACAACTTGACCAGAAGACGGGATCGGTTGGTAGGACATGTTCTGAGGCATCAAAGGATCACCAATTTAGTATTGGAGGGCAGCGTGGAGGGTAAAAATCGTAGAGGGAGACCAAGAGATGAATACACTAAGCAGATTCAGAAGGATGTAGATTGCAGTAGGTACTGGGAGATGAAGAAGCTTGCACAGGATAGAGTAGCATGGAGAGCTGCATCAAACCAGTCTCAGGTCTGAAGACCACAACAACAACAATGAACTATCAGTTCCTCGCTAAGAGTTTATTACAGCCTTAAGCTAACGGATTTACGACCTACGTGCAGTTTTTTTGCGTAGGGGCAACAACTATAAAAGACTGGTGAACATTAATTAGAACTTACGCATTCCACTCGGGGGGGGGGGGGGGGGTGGAAGCAAATAGGCACCTCACGTGTACTGCAGTCCTAGTACAATTAATGAGATCAGTGACACGTCATCTGTGGTAACACAAAAAAGCTATGAAGGAGAGAAAGTTTCGAGGGAAGGGGTTTATCATACGCACTAGTATATCACCCTCTCTCCCTCCCCATGCTTTTCAACTTGCCGTAACATGCATCTATTAGACATCGTCTGTAGGAGCGCCCGGTCGTTTAGTAAGCTAGACAGTCAAGACCCAACTATATTTAGAACGACAAGTTATATATTTATCACTTCCTGTGTTTTCCGTAGTATATTTCTTAAATTTCACGTTTGTTTTTCTGTTTAAGAGGCTTAATCTCGCGTTTTGCAAGTTAAAATTCATTCAATCTGTAGCGCAGTAGTTGCTCATTTGGTTTGAAGACAAACGTCCGTTCATTTAATAAGCCAGTCAGTAAGGTTCCAGCTGTCGCCTGACACACATCTCCATAGCAGCAAGTTACGTATTTAATTTTTCCTGTGTTTTCCTAAGAGGATATTTCTTAACTTTCATGTGTGTTTTTCTATTTAAGAAGTTACATCTCCCGTTTTTAAGTGTAAGTGTAAATTCAGGCAGTCTGTAACGCAGTTTTCATTCCTTCCAGACAATTACATATTTCGGTAAGGCACTGGTGACACATCAGGAGGGTAGCAAGTTGCATATCTAATGTGTGCATGCTGTATGTGGACACAGCAAGAGCTACCTGTTCTTCGCAAACGGCTGAGTAGGCTTTTGCTTATGATCTGCCACCTTCAGGCTGCTGCCCCGGGAGGTAGTGGTGGTGGAGAATTTGGCATGTTGCACGGCAGACGGCAGGTGTTGTTTGTTTCGCCCACTAGCTCTGCTGCCGAGGAACCTGACGTGGTGGATCGCGCTGACAGCAGGATGACTGACGGGTGGTGGTGGTGGTTAGTGTTTAACGTCCCGTCGACAACGAGGTCATTAGAGACGGAGCGCAAGCTCGGGTTAGGGAAGGATTGGGAAGGAAATCGGCCGTGCCCTTTCAAAGGAACCATCCCGGCATTTGCCTGAAACGATTTAGGGAAATCACGGAAAACCTAAATCAGGATGGCCAGAGACGGGATTGAACCGTCGTCCTCCCGAATGCGAGTCCAGTGTGCTAACCACTGCGCCACCTCGCTCGGTGACTGACGGGTGATAACGAGTCTGCGTCGCTCGAGGCGGGCAGCCAGTGTGGAAGATGGCCATCTGACATCGCCTGTTCATCGCCAGCAGGGTCCGAGCAAGCACATGTGGGTAGGGGTTTGCTGGTTATCGGGAGCTCCAGCGCTGGGTTTGTTGTGGAGCAGCTTAGGAAGGTAGTGTTCAAGGCTGGAAAGAAAATTAGTATGCACTCGGAATGTCTGCCAGGGGGGGCCGCATCCGAGAAGTGGAGGCGGCCTTGCCTGTAGTTATCCAATGTGCAGGGTGCAGTCATCTGGAAGTTGCCTTTCGTTTCATACAGGCTGCTGGTGGAGGTGGTGAAGGTTGCTCACCTCGCGTGCAGGATACAAACAGAGGTCGCAATTTGCAGCATTGTTCCCAGAGTTGATCGGGGTCCTTTGGTTTGGAGCTGAGTGGAGGTTCTCAAACAAAATCTATGTCGAATGTAAGACAGTCTTCATTGCAGATTTTTAGATCTGCTTTATCAGGTGGCAATTTATAAGATTCCCCTTGATAGGTGCAGGCTGCACTACACAAAGGAAGCAGCTACTCAGATAGCAGAGTACTTGTGGAGTACACATCAGGGTTTTTTAGACCAGGAAGTAGTTTGAGATACGCTGATGAACACTCAGCAGTCGATAGGCAGAAAGGGAAGTCAGATCGTGTTCAGGGTAAAGACACTTTGTCAGTAAATTTTCAAAGTATATGTAACAAACTTCCCAAACGTATTTCCCACCAGGAATTATTCTTAGAACTGGCTCAAACCTGAAGTGGAAAGCTCTAAGATATTTAGCGCATAATGGAACATATTTCAATAAGACAGATTATACCGCGAAGGAGGGAGCGTGTTCATTGCAGTTGACAAAAATATTGTCTCTATTGAGGCCGAAGTTGAGTGTGACAGTGAAGTTACCTGGTAGTATGAAACAGGTCTAGGATAACTGGCTCCCCGATTTTGCCGTGACAGTTCAAGAATCATTCAAAGAAAGTCTATGCCAGGGGCAGCTCATTCTAAAAGGCCAGAGGGACCGAGCCCCATGAAAAATTTTGTGATATGTTTTTTGTGTCAAACAGTTCGAGTATGATATAGTTGTGGAGTAGTGCGACTGACAGAAAACCGACTTAATCAGGCCCAGTTCTCTTTGCTGCTGACACACACAAAGTGTATCATTCTACAGAGACGAACTGGTTTTTCTTTCCCCATGACATTCATCGAAAACCTAGCGCCAGCGGCATGTGGCCCTTAGCCCAATACTCCCTCCGCATTCCGGCCTGCGATGTCACGACCAAGCAGTTTCCCCCCCTCCCCTCGCCAAAGCATAGCTGCAGGCCAGCAAGCACGGGCCCCGGTAAACGGGCCACCGCACGTGTACCCCCTATTTCCCTGCACCCCAACCCTGTCATGGGGCCAGCAGCAGACTGTCCTTACTCCTCACACACCACCAGCTCCTAAAACTGCAGTCGTAGTGACATGATCGAGTTGTTTCCCTTTCTCCATCTCGGCCCTCGCCCAATTGCACAGCTTAGGTCCAGCTCGAGAGGACCCGGTGGATGGACCATGTCACCCATACCCCTCTTTACCCACATCCCAGTGAACCTCACAGTCCCTGCTGCATTCCCACTCTCCTCCCTTGCCACCTGTCCAGACACCTCACTCACATGGACATGATACTAACTATGTCAGGTTTTGGTTTGCAATGGGCTTTTATAGAAAAAATGAATGCTTGTAATAATAATAATAATAATACAAGTAGCCACTATAGCGCAATCATGTTGCCAAGTGAGCTACAATGGCTACATATTACATGTAGTAGGGGAACAAAGTGTGCACAAGGACAATTTGTTAGTGCAGGTTGCCTTCAGTGTCCACAATGTTTGGGGCCAGTCATGGAACAAACCGAGGCATGAGGACAATTTGTTAGTGCAGGTTACCTACAGGGTCCTCAATGTTTGGGGCCAGCCACCTTTGGCTGGCAGCACCTAACTGTATTTCTGTCACATGCCTTACTGGTAGCACCTAACTGTATTTCTGTCACATGCCTTACTGCATTCCTTTCCTCCCCTACTGCCATTCGTTAATGGAAAATGTGGAAAACAGCGAATGAAGCAATCTCTCAGTAGTGTCCCGTATCCTGGAGCTGTGTGGTTGAAACTCGAATGTTTTTACAGTGATTTGAAAATTTATAAAGCAGATTGTTTGCTTAAAACGCCCTTTCATATATTAAGTACTGAAGAGTTGAAAATCAAGCAGTTAGGCGCACGTCAACCATAAGATTTCTTGATGTCTCAACTGGATGGACAGAAGAAAAAACTTTCTGCAACACACAGTTCTGTAAAAAATCTTGGCTAACACCCTAAGAGAAACAAAAATTATTTTCTATCTATTGTGTGTTATTTGGTGGTGAAGGATCGTGGACAATAGTCAGCTGCAAGGATCTAAAGCATCCAAGTGAACGAATTAAGAATCATGAAGAAAGTGGACTTCATTTATAAAATGCTTGCAAATACTAAATGTTTGTCACAATTAACATTGCTACTCAGATTAACTCGGCATATAAAATGTCAATTCAGAAACATAATGAACTAGTTATGAAGAATAGACACATAGGAAACAGAATAGTAGAGTGCCACTTTTTTGTGGGACTCATGAATTGTCACAAAGGGTTTACAATGAGAAATGGGAGTCAGCAAACCATGAAAATTTCTTAGATTTGTTATTTCTTCTAGGAACTCTTGACAGCATGTTAGATGATCACTTACGTAGTTATAGTACTTTCATATGTAAATATATGTCACACATGACACAAAATGAACTTTTAGACTGTATATATTGTACACTGAAAAAGTGATCAAAGACATTGAAGCTGCCACTCTCGTTTCTGTACATGCAGATAAAACAACAGACATTATGTGCTGAAGTCAATATGTCACTATACTGAGGTATAGTAATGGAGGAAAACCTGTTGAAAGATCCCTTTCCTTTCAAAATTTTAATGATAAGACAGCATATGGGCTTAATGTGAGGTTCTAAAAAGAAGTCTGGAACCTTTCAATGTTCAAGGAAAACTCGTTGCTGAGGCATGCGATGGCGCTCCAGTAATAAGCGGCAGTCATGGTAGTGTACAGGCTCTGATGCAGAGTACTTTCTGAAGTATTACTGTATCTCATTGCCCTATCAGAACCCCTCGGAGAGTATTAAAGATAAACACCAGTCCTAATTGCCCGATTGTAATGTGACCTGTTTCCAAATCACGTACAAAATAACCACTATTTCAGTATATGTATAATTCGAAAATGATGCTTTGCTGATTAACATTGTTCTTACATGAAAAACACAATATAAATGTGAAATTAATATTGTAACTAATTGAACGAAATGTAGCACATGGTCAGGGTGTACCAGTAAACCTATCAGTATAAAATTACTACAGCAAATTAAATAGAACATATAAATAAAGCATGTTAATTGAATCTCCAATATATGTTAGCACTAAAATTCAGGCGCTAGTTGATTTGTTATGAACAAATTTAGAAATGTAATTGTTACCTGTAACATAATTAGTCAGAAAATGTTATATTAACTCGTAACTAAGTTGAAAATAGGTTCACCTTGTTCAGCACTGAGATTGTAAATTTTTAGCAATGTGTATCTCATATTCGGTTTAACTTTTAATTGTGATTTTACATAAAATTGTAATTTTCATTGTAGGTAATTGTTAACAAAAGTATAAATAGAGGTCACGTAGGCGCCTTGGGGCACTCGTATTTTGGCTAGGGTTGTGAGCAAATGTATTGTAGGCTCACTCGTTTGTTGATTGTTGTGAACTCTGTGTCGTTTGATGTCAACTTTGGGTACATGTTATGTAACCAGTACAGTTCACCAGGCTCGGACACCAGAGTCCTGGAAATATATTGGTGTTAAAACTGCACTGTACTTTGGAATTTATTTGGGAGTTTTCTGCAATCCTTTTCGTAGGCTGCACAGCGACGAGACGAATCCAGGAATCTTACAACACCCCGAGAACTAAATAACTCTCACTGTTGGTAGAATTGGCGTGAAAACAACAGCACATCAACTGGGCATTTCACTCAAAAGTCAAAACATTTGCAATGCGGAGGTGGGAAAATATAAACATCTCATTTCCCACACGCCAAGTATGTCCTCTGTTGTGTGCAGAAAACGAATTTGTTTATTCAGAGTGCTTGTAGTAAAAACATTAAGTCTGTTACGTTGCTCTTTGTAAAGATTTCTTGACTTACAACGTTTTTCTCTTCATCGCCTAAACGAAGTGATTTGTTACAGATTCATCAGCTAGATGGAATTGCCAGTTCCGCATAAACGCTGAGGAAAACAAATTACACTTATTGGAATGTTTTGATAAGATACTTGGGATGATATTACAACAAGACAAGCATTGCTTTAAGAAATGTACTTCACTATCCAGACCTTTCGTCCCTTCTAAACTTTTTCTACGAGACTACGAAAAATTTTTATATTTTTTATAACACAGTTCAGATGCAGAGTTCAAATTCCGTAACTATATCCAATGCATTGCCCCGTTTTGAGTCAGCCGTTCCTGAAAGACGAGAGAACATTGAAAGGTAACGAATTTCTTCAAGAAAGCGCTCCATATTAAGCACTGAACATAATCTGACAGTAGATGCCTATGAGGTGTGTGACACTGTGAGCAACCATCTGAAAGGAAGATTCCAAACTCCCATATTTAACAGCTTCGAAATTACTGATCCAAAAAAGTTTGCTTCTTTCAAACAATATTTCCCAGCCACTTTAGTCACTTTCAAACAATACTTCCCAGCCACTTTAGTCAATAATTTTGCATTAAGCTACAGTCCCTTTATTTCCCATGATAAACTGAAAAATGAATTGTCAGTTTTTTACCAAAATGGTACCTTTAAAGCTATTACATCGGTTTTTGAGCTGTTCACCTTTCTTGTGGAACATTCCTTTGAAGAATGGTTCACTGAAGTGCACGAAACATTGAAAATAGCCCTAACTACCACCTGTTTCGACAGCAGAAGCAATGAACAGTTTTAATGCTTTAAAAAGAATTAAAACCTTCCTCAGGAACAGCATGCATCAGGAAAGACTGAACTCACTGGCTGTGTGTTCCATTCATAAGGAGGAAATCTGTGAAATTCCAGACTTCAACAACACAGTCAGAAGAACAAGTATGCACAATTACTGTATAAGTAACCTGCCAGGAAAGAGACCTCATTAGCTAACGTGCTATCTGTGAAAAATACAGGTGAAACCACTCCTAACAAGTTCTATTCAGAGAGTTTTCGTCCTTGGTCATAAGATAAAAGCCAGGAGGGTCCCTATATTTGCTCTCTGATGCATTCCCAATAGGGAAGAAGTTACATGCCTCCTCCCACAGTTACACCATTTTTCTTTTACACCACATCAGACTACACACACACAACTAGAATAAGTACGAACATCAGCAGAAAGGGAGATGGCGAACTTCGGCTTGAACCCAGGCAGCGCCAAACCCCTAAAGTTAATCAATAAAATGTGTCACCACTGCATTACCTCACACAGCTACAAAAGTACATGGAAAACCAGTGAAGCTGGTGGACCAGACTAACTATGATATTATACACATACACTTACAAACATAGTAATGGTGGGTTCACATATGTATATATTTTATTATTAGCTACAGCATTTCGCTGATTATATTTATAACTGCAAATTTACCACATTTTCAATCTTTAGAGTATGTTTAAGCAATATGACATATATGACGGTTATATAACGAACACCTCAGAACAATTCCATTATGAAGTTTACTAACTCTTTATCTGGGCCCTCCAACGAAAGTGAGCGCGAGTCACCACTGGTTTATGGTCAGTAGTGCGCAAATACCCTGATCATGCAATTCTAGTTTGAGGCAGCTTTAACCTACTGAGTGTGGACTATGATGTCTGTGGATTCATAGTGGATGGTACAGACATGCGTGCGAAGTACTTTTGAACATGTTTTCTGAAAACTGTCTTGAACTGCTAGTTCGGCAGCGTACACACAGTGCAAATATCTCAGCCCTTGTAGCTACAAACAGGCTGGACTTATCGACAGCGTCAGTATACACCACACATGATAGCATGGTTATGGAAGTTAATAAATCCGTCAAGAAGGCTAGGAGAGTGTCTCTGTTAGAAAGAGCAGATAAGTAGTTTAGGGGTAGCCTGTTTGATTAGTAATCAAACTGTCGACGAAACCCGCCAGTGCTTAAGTTTTGAATGGCGACTGAAGGCTTCCAGCACAAGAAGTCACCCTCATTCTGCCAATGGCCTTGTCAAATAGGATGGAGGAGCGGACAGAGGTTCAAGGCACTATGTTGCCAGACACATAATGGGTATCCACAGGACATGTGGCCTGTAATTGACAAAGTGTCATGATACTCTCCATTGGCAAAAGATTCCGGAACACCCATTCAGATCTCCGGAAGGGGACTGCCAAGGTGGAGGTGACTATGAGAAAAAGATCGAATAATCAACGAAAGGACAGCGTTCTACGAGTCGGGGTGTAGAATGTCAGAAGCTTGAATGTGCCAGGGAAGCTAGTAAGTCTGAAAAGGGTAATGCAAAGGCTCAATCTAGATATAGTAGGGGTCACTGAAGTGAAATGGAAAGAAAACAAGGATTTCTGGTCAGATGAGTATAGGGTAATGTCAACAGCAGCAGAAATTGTGTTACAGAAGTAGGATTCGTTATGAATAGGAAGGTAGAGCAGAAATTGTGTACAGTGATACGCTTGTTGATCAGAATTGATAGCAAACCAACACTGACAACGATGGTTCAGATATACATGCCAACGTCGCAAGCTGAACACAAGAGACAGAAAAAGTATATCAAGATAATGAAAGGGTAATACAGTACGTAAAGGGAGATGAAAATCTAATCGCCAAGGGGGATTGGAATGCAGTTGTAGGGGAAGGAGCAGAAGAAATGGTTACAGAATAATATGGGCTTGGGACAATGAATGAGAAAGGAGAAAGACTAACTGAGTTCTATAATAAATTTCAGCCATTAATAGGGCATACTCTGTGCAAGAACCACAAAGAAGGAGGTATAGTTAGAAAAGGCCGGGTGATACGGGAAGGTTTCAGTTAGATTACATCACGGTCAGGCAGAGATTCCGAAATCAGATACTGGATTGTAAAGCATGCCCAGGAGCAGATGTAGACTCAGATCACAATGTAGTAGTAATGAAGAGTAGGCTGAAGTTCGTCAGGAAGAATCAATATGCAAAAAAGTGGGATACAGAAGTACTAAGGAATGACGAGATACTGTAATGTTCTTTTACAATAACAACTGTTAATTATGTTGAATGAATGTCTGAACTGTGGAATGGATACAAAACTTGAATTTATTGTGTAGCATGTTGTAACTGCAAGTGATATGCTTACTTTGTGTTATTGTTAGCAAAAACTTTATACGAACTAATTGAGCAATGGAACACCCAATACCAATAAAGAAACACAGTCAGTGCATAATACATTCAGCCCCCTAGGCGCTGAATCCTGTGGCCCTGTTCAAAAACCATAAATTGTCTTACCTCTAAGGCAGCAACGGTGGAACACGATATATTATGGTCTCTCGTGAAAAAAATAAAATATGCTACCTACAGGCTCACCAGTGCGCAATGCTGGCCATAATACTATGGAATGCACATGAAATTCTTTTCGTTCATAAATGAAAACATGTAAGAAAAATCCAACTTCTTTGAAAAAACTATGGCCTGGACAGGGAGGCGGTCTCTATTGTGGTGAATTTTTTTTTTAATTATATTGCAAGCTAAGTTTGTCTTTCCAAAAACATCTGCCAATTGAAGTTACATTGGTCAGAAAAATACATCATATTTACTAATTTATTCATGAACTATGATATTCATACAGCAAGTATTATCTAACCTCATTAAACCAGCAGAAATGCAACTCAGAGGATTACACATAGTTGGCGATTATTATAATATCAGTAATGTGATGACCATTGTCATCACTGCCCTTCACAGTGGGGATTCTTCTTAGATCCAAAAAACATACATATAGTCATTTACATTGAAGTATGAATACCAGTAATAAATCGCTCCAATACTATGAACAGAGATAGGAGACCAGATAATGGAAGGTATGAAAAGGTCGCAAAGGTAAGGAAATGGAACATGACCATTTCTACCTATGTCAACATCGAATAATCTATCTGGTCAGAAAAAGTTCATTATCCTAATGAAATTAGACTAAATGATGCAACAATGCATTACATCAGTTTGAATAGGCAAAATTGAAAGTAAACTCTCAATAAGATAATATCAGTAGGCTGCCAATTATACATAGAATAACCTGACATGACACAGAACATCACTGGTTCATAATATTACACTGTGGCTGTAAGTGGCCTTGTATATGCAAAATTGTGACATAATTACTTAAGAATACCTAACAGTAAAATCAAGAACTGAATGGCTCCAAGTGGCCTTGCACTTGTAATACATGCCAATCTTAATATTTAAAACAATCATATAGAAAATATCAATCAGAGGTTCAAAGTGACCTTCCTACATATATAAATGCTGATCTTAATGACTATAAAATGATTGAGGCTCCAAGTGGCCTAGTAAGTGAAATAAATGCTGACCATAATAGCTAAAAATGTTACAGAAATCATCTTTGTGGCTACAGTGGCCTAGTTTAACATAGCATAAGCATACAAGTTTAGAAAGTGTCATAAAATATCATTTAGCTATATGGAACTCCGAGGCTGATGCATAATTAATAATGAAAATATGTAACTCAATATGGCTTTTACAAGACCAAAGTGCATAAATAGCAGTATTATATAAAAATATGGCTCTGCATGGCCTTTATGATTGCATATTAGACAAACAGTATTATAAAATCAGAGTATGTCATTGTATGAGTAAAGACATAATATCTATAGGTTGTATAGCAACCTCAGGGCTTCATAAATTTCAGTGTATTAAATGACCTATATCTCTAACAATGTGCATTATCTACAGGAGAGGATATGGGAATGACTTATAAGTGCAGTGCACTTTATCTGTAAAGAAAATGATTAATGGTCAATCGCTATGGTAAATCAAAGACGACAGGAGTATTAAGTTGAATATAGCTTACTGACTAGGTACATGTAACATATCACAGTAACTCGTGAGATAAAATTTGTAAAAATGAGGGTGCATTGCTGAGATAGTGGAACATGGAAATGAAATTATCAACATGGAAAAAAAGAAGCAGTCATGCATGCTAATGTAAGAAGGCAGTATCATATGCAATCTCATAAGGAATGTGACAAATATTTTTAGGTGCAAAAGCTTCTGTGACAGTCTCCCACAAACACCTCCAATCATGTTTCACAGGGTAAGACAGATTTTTCTGGAAAGGACACAACACACACAAAATACATTATTAACACCATACAATATAATTAAAGAACAATCATCAAGACATAAATAAAATTCTCATTATTGCAGTGCAGCTCAGGGCATGAACACTCATTAACCATCAACTTTCCATCATTACTCAAAAAAAAGGTGCAGCTCAGGGCACGAACACTCTTCAAATATTCTAACAATACTCTTATACCTAACGTAAAATCTGGAGAAAAATTATCTGCAATCCTAAATCTTTACAGGCAATCTGAAAAATTTATCTAGTACACTAACAGGAAAATGGTTATAAAAGGCCTGCCCAAAAACAGTGTGAGAAGTGTCAATGGTGTTTAGTAATCCATATAAGTTTCTTATGTCATACTTTCTAGGTATTGCATTTCTTGCACACATTTACAGGTGGCACATTTCACACTTTAATGAGCTTCTAATTATTATCATAACGTCTCATTTGGATAAAATGAGACTTCGGTACACTGGTTCTGCAAAATATACAAAATGGATGAGGGTATGCAATGGACATGAGTTACAGGGAACATCGATTTCTCAGATTTACGTAGGTGAAAGCAAGTAAACTATTGACATCATCAAGTACAGGAGATATATAGCAAATTAGAGCACAAGACTTGCAGGAATACAACATGGTAACATCATAAAACACAAGGAGTGACCGACCTATCAAAAAATGTAATAATAACTCGTCAGGCAATAGCATAAATGGCAGTAGTAATAGTACCTTGCTTATGGAGTGCAATAATGGCAAAATGGAGTAGATTAGCATCATAAAATATAGCACATTACATGGTATCAGCAAAGATATAATAGCATCAGACATAAATGAACGTAAGATACATCGAGGCTGTATACAACAGGACACAAATTCTTATTATGAAAAAATGTTTGAGTTACAGTTTGCAGCAAGGGATGTGATCCACTGGCCACATGTCAAAATAAATATTATTTCTTTCAGTTTTTGTTTTCGTGCACTTGCGTATGAAAACAGAAAAATGAGCGAGTCCTATACTTACTGTAAGAGAACCAACCTGCAAGATTCTCTCTACCAGGCATGTCTCCACCTAATAAAATGCTGAATAATCGAGGAAACGTGAAAATAATGTATCAGTAGAATTTGTATAAGCATTGGAAATGTGTCAAGTAAAAAGTCTGATGTATCTTATAGATATGTGGACTTGTATTTCGAACCAAAATAAGCATAAGTTGACATTTATTGGTAATGGAAATAACGACTTCTGCAAGACAAATTCCAAATATCATATTTGTTGAAAAGTAGAAAAAAATTTGTACAAAGCTGAAAATTGTTAAAAAATATATAAATAACAGTAGTGTAACGTCTTCAGAATGCAAAACGTTGAAATGAAGAAATAATTTACGTCGTCAAAATTGGTGCATATCTGTAATGTAAATGAAGTAACTGGTTACATAAAAATTTCGTAGAATAAATGTCACAAAATGTTCTTCTGAAATTCTTGCTGTTGAAATAAGCATGCATATAATTTCGTTCATAATCCCAGCCGTATTCTTGGTGCTAAGCCTTACCTTATTGGTATTTCAGTGATTTGTCATTATTGTTATACAATGGAAAGTTGAAATTCAGTACATATTCTTCACGTGTTGCATAGCTACAAAAGACGTAAAGAAATGGACAAATTCAGTGCACCAGTGTCAAAATCGTGTGTAACGTCGCAGTCCAGGAAAGAAAAATCGTATAAAAAGTGATTTATATGATAACAAAATCTGCTATGTTGTATTTACATAGCGCAATATAATAGATCCAGCACTGTGTTTGGCTTAGCAAAATATTTTTGAGGTGAATGTGGATATGATTAGTTTTGGAAATCGATGTTTTCAAATAAATATGCTTGACAGTTTGGTGTTGATGATATTAAGCCCTGGCTATTTTATTGTAGACCAATTTGTTGCTGATGACTTGACGATTAGTTTCATAGGACCCGTGCACTGCTGTCAAAGCAGATGGGCATTGCTGGTAAAAGGAAATAACTTTGACGTCGATGGACTCGATATATGTGCAGCAGAGTTTTGTTTTGGTCGGCGGGGCACTACGTTACTCTGAAGTAAGCTATGGCGTGCCGTTATGCGGCCCAACAGTATTGTTGACCGCGTCGCTGCTGGTTTCAAGGATGCCATGGCACTTACCTATCGCAGATATCACATTTTGTCTGACCGTAGCCTCTACCCTGGGAAACTTAGCTTTGTTATTAGTTTTGGTAGGCACAATTGGTTCATCAATGTTTTCCGAGACTAACAAACTCCTGTTGCTGACGGTAACGTCGGAGGAAAAACTGACAATTTCATGCTGCTTAATAAAAGTCATAGTTAATTCCTCAGTAAAATTTTGCTCTGTCCATAGGATTTGAGGTATGCGACGTGGCAGCGTGTGAAAGGCCTCTAGGAATTATTTTCAACGATCTTAGTATCCTTATCTGCCTGTTTGAAACGGTTAGCAGTCGTTTCTGTGTACGATTTAGCCTCCTGATGTATGTGGGAAAACTGTTCATTGAACTGTGCAGTGTCGTCATCTAGTATTTTTCGTATGCTGGCGGTGTTATTAAATCGTCCATTGACCACGTGCGTGAGATTTTGACACTATTACTTTGAACTGATGCGTCGGGTGTAACCCGAGTACTTTGAACTGATGCATCGGGTGTAACCCGAACTGTGGTTTATGATGTGGAGACATCATCTACAACCATGGACGTCTCGTCTGATGCATTACCTGCATTATTACCGTTAATGGCATCTCACGGATTTTTTAAAACAGACGCAGTACTTTGCACTACTGTTTCCTCTGACACACCATTGGCGATCTGATTGAGTGTATTAGAATTGGGAAGTTCATTGACCTGCTCCGGTAAAGTACCTTGTTCTGACACCTGCTTGTTACCAATGGTTACCTCAACGTCGTCCACTATGCCAGAATCGACAATCTGAGCAGATAGATGGTAAACTCAGTGAAACCATATTGCCAGGAAACTGTACATTATTTTGGGAAACGGAACTCACATTTTCTGTGGTGCTTTGCAACTGTTGCACCGCAGAGTGGTTGCTATCATTCTCAACATTGTTGTCAATAATCGGAATATCGTCAATTTCGGTCAGTATCTTTAACTGTCAGATTATGCGCCGAAACCTAGATACTTTTGCACGACATCGTAAATCACATCCAGAGTAAAGCCCAAAGACAAAAAATATTGAGCAATCAAATCAATGGAAAATAAGATGTTGCACAAGAATGGCGATTAACAGTGAAGAAATTTTGTACAAGTTTGCAAATTGCGTTCCGCTAAAAAAATCTAACTACTATTATCTCTACAGAGTGGTTGAGAGAACAAAACATATATATATCAAAGGTTTCACAAAGTGAACGACTGGCAGAGCTGGCCCCAAGTGTAACGTTCTTTGATAATAATTAACTTTTGATTACATTGAATGAATGTCTGAACTGCAACATGGATACAAAACTCGAATTTATCATGTAGCGTGTTGTAGCTACAAGTGGTGTACTTTGTGTTATTGTTAGCAAAAACTTTATACCAACTAACTGGGTAATGGAACACCCAGTACCAATAAAGAAACAGTCACTGCAAAATGCATTCAGCCCCTTAGGCACTGAATCCTGTGGTCCTATTCAAAACCGATAACTTTGGTCCATATCCACATAGCAAAAAAGTAAATTGTCTTACCTCTAAAGCAGCAACGGTGGAACGCAATATATTATGGTCTCTCAGGAAAAAAATAATATATGCTAGCTACAGGCTCACCAGTGTGCAATGCTGGCCGTAATACTTTGGAATGCACATGAAATTCTTTTCACTCATAAATGAAAACATTTAAGAAAAATACAACTTCTTTGAAAAAATATGGCCTGGATAGGGAGGCAGTACTGATTGTGGTGAATTACTGATTTTTTTGTGAAATTATATTGCAGTCTAAGTTTGTCTTTTCAAAAATCTGACACTTGAAGTTACGTTAGTCAGAAAAATACATCATATTTACAAATTCATTCACGAACAATGAGATTTATACAGCAAGTATTATCTAACCTCATTAAACCAGCAGAAATGCTAATCATCAGATTACATATAGCTCTGTTAACAAATCTTAGAAGCACTATAAAAGCGAAGTATCTAACTAGCCTTTTTATCAAATCAGTTTGCGTACATTCTGGGGCTACTCAACAAATACAAATTATCAGCCTACTCATCTATACTAATGCACTGGCAAAACGAAAATCACGCTTATTTAACATCTTTACATTGCTTCCATGAAGACTTTTGCCTCCATGATCTCGTAATTCCTACATTAATTTAACACTTGATGGCTTCACAAAGCACACCACAAAAACTGCCTGCACCATCCTCTTTCACTCACAGGCAGCTACCTACAACTGTGAGCCCAGCGCTCTCTTACTCCAACTCTAAGTCTCAGACCAGAAGCAGTATCTTTGGCTCTATGGTCGTGCATAGTCAGCAGTCCTCATTATAAAGCCTATCAGAGACATATATTGTTTATAAAATCATAGTATCATTTTGGTTTACACTAATATTATTATCAAATTCGGGTGCTGCATGCAAGTGTGCCCCAGTAGACTCCTTTCAAACCGCTTGGAGTTCTCGAGGGCTATAGATACAGCAATAAGAAATAGCTCAGTAGACAGTACAGTTGAAGAGGAATGGACATCTCTAGAAAGGGCAATCACAGAAATTGGAAAGGAAAACTTAGGTACAAAGAGGAAACTGCGAAGAATCAATGGTAACAGAAGAAATATTTCTGTTAATCAACGAAAGAAGGAAGTAAAAAAATGTTCAGGGGAATCCAGGAATACAGAAATACAAGCCACTTAAGAATGTAATAAGAAGGATGTGCAGGGAAGCTAAGGCAAAATGGCTGCGTGAAAAATGTGAAGAAATCGAAAAAGAAATGATTAACAGAAGAACTGACTCAGCATATAGGAAAGTCAAAACAACCTTCGATGAAATTAAAAGCAAGGATGGTAACATTAAGAGTGTAACGGGAATTCCACTGTTAAATGCATAGGAGAGAGCGGATGGGTGGAAATAATACACTGAAGGCCTCTATAAAAAGGAATATTCGTCTGATGTGTCGATTTAGAAGAGATGGGAGATCCAGTATTAGAATCAAAATTTAAAAGAACTTTGAAGGACTTAAGATCAAATAAGGTTAAGGAATAAATAATATTCTATCAGAATTTCTAACATCATTGGGGGAATTAGCATCAAAACGCCTATTCACGTAGATGTGTAGAATGTGCGAGTCTGGGGACATGCCACCTGACTTTCGGAAAAATATCATCCGCACAATTCCGAAGACTGCAAGAAATGATAAGTGCGAGAATTATCGCACAATCAGCTTAGCAGTTCATGCATCTAAGTTGCTGACAAGAATAATATACAGAAGAATGGAAAAGAAAACTGACGATGTGGCAGATGACGAAGAGTTTGGCTTTAGGAAAGGTAAAGGCACCAGATAAGCAATTCTGATATTTTGGTTGATAATGGAAGCAAGACTAAAGAAAAATCAGAACAAATGGTTCAAATGGCTCTGAGCACTATGGAACTTATCATCTATGGTCATCAGTTCCCTAGAACTTAGAACTACTTAAACCTAACTAACCTAAGGACAGCACACAACACCCAGTCATCACGAGGCAGAGAAAATCCCTGACCCCGCCGGGAATCGAACCCGGAAACCAGGACGTGGGAAGCGAGAACGCTACTACACGACCACGAGCAAAATCAGAACACATTAATAGGATTTGTCGACCTGGAAAAAGCGTTCGACAATGTAAATTGGTGCAAGATGTTCGTAATTTTGAGAAAAAATAGGGGTAAGCTGTAGGGAGAGACGCGTAATATACAATATATACAAGAGCCAAGAGCAAGGCACGAAGTGCCAGGATTAAAAAGAGTGTAAGGTAGGGATGTACACTTTCGCCCACACTGTTCAATCTGTGTACCGAAGAAACAATGGTAGAAATAAAAGAAAGGTTCAGGAGTGGGATTAAACTTCAAGGTGAAACGATATCAATGATACGATTCGCTGATGTCTTTGCTTTCCTGACTGAATGTGAAGAATAATTACAGGATCTGCTGAAGGGTATGAACAATCTAATGAGTATAGAATATGGACTGAGAGTAAATCGAAGAAAGACGAACGTAATGAGAATTAGCAGAAACGAGCACAGCGAGAAACTTAACATCAGGACTGATGGTCACGAAGTAGAAGAAGTTAAGGAATTCTACCACCCAGGCAGCAAAACAACCAATGACGGACATCAAAAGCGGACCAGAACTGGCAAAATGGGCATTCCTGGCCAAGAGAAGTCTACTAGTATCAAACATAGGCCTCAATTTGAGGAAGAAATTTCTGAGAATGTACGTCTGGATTATGTATGGTAGTAAAACATGGACTGTGGGAAAACCGGAACAGTAAAGAATCGAACCATTTTATGTATGGTACTGCAGACGAATGCTGACAACTAGGTGGACTGATGAAATAAGGAATGAGGAGGTTGTGCACAGAATCGGAGAGGAAAGGAATATGTGGAAGACACAGACAAGAAGAAGGGACGGAAAGATAGGACATTTGTTATGACATGAGGGAATGACTTCCATGGTAACTGTGGTGTGCGTACTATAAGACCTTCGGTACACACACCATCAGATTATTTGACTTGTCGCTCTAACGAAGTAGGCTAGTGTCAGCAATATGTCTCGTGGTCTTATCGTGGCGTGTTTATCTTCTGCCGTTCGGTCAGACGATACAAATGCCACTTGCACGCTTAGTGTAGGAGATTGACGGTGACAATCTTTAAACAGAACTTTATTAATTTTCACACACATTTATTAAAATAATAAAAAAACATAGACATTACGTAACTTGATTCTGGATGCTGTTTACAATTGACAATCTGAAGTTCCCTTGGTCTTGGTACGTTAATCTTATTCTCACATATCTCTGATACTTGACAAAGTGTCTATTCATTTATCTTCGTGGCTATGTACAGGAATATGGTAATCTTATTAGGCGCAGACTGAAACTTGACTACAGACTAATGCAGACTGGTACAGACAAATGCAGACTGACTAATCGGAGGTCTGTACACTCGTTATAATACCTCGCGCTTACAGGTATCATTGCGTGAGTGTGATCCGCGAGGAGAAAAGGTTCTACGTTAGCAGCAATCTCACTGGCTGCGTTACATATTAATACGCAGATCGGCGGAAGTAGAATTTGGTCCGTCTCTAAGACAGCTCCATCTCGTAGTGCGGAGACGGACGAGCGCTGCGCCTGCGCTGTTGTGCTTAGCGGGGCGCGCTCTAGGGGGAAAGTTGTGTACGCGCTGACTACGCGGAACTGTGTACACAACAGTAATAGACGGAGTTTTAGAGGGCAAAAACTGCAGAGGAAGACAGAGAATTGGAATACATTCAGCGAATGGTTGAGGATGTAGGTTACAAGTGCTTCTCTGAAATGAAAAGGTTGGCAAGGGGAGGAATTCATGGTGGGCCGCATCACTTGGTTCCAGTAAGATAAGATGAACGTAGAGGAATTACGAGCAAAGTTTAAGCAGATTGAAAATCATGGTGTGGAGAACTATGTGCCTAGTAAATGGATTAAGGACGGTAAAGATCCGCCTTGGTTTAACAACGAAATTCGGTAAAATGCTGAAGTATCCGAGGCTGTTGCACTCTCGGTCCAAAAGAGAACGCGAAAATGACGACAGGCAAAAGTTAGTAGAGATTCGTGCGCCTGTAAAAGATTTATTTGCGAAGCATACAACCACTACCACTGCCAAACCTTAGCAAAAGCTCTGTCAGAGAAACCGTGAAAATTGTGGTCCTATGTAAAATCGCTAACCCTGTCACTCTTCGGCCAATCTGGTGTCGCAGTTGAAGATAGTGAAACGAAATCCTAAGTTATAAAGTTCACTCTTTAAGAAATCGCTCAAGCAGGAGAATCGAATAAGCATAGAGTCGTTTGACAATCGAACATGCTCCGGTATGTACGACATAGTAATAAACATCCCTGGCGTAGAGAAACAACTGAAAGAGTTGAAAACAAATACGTCGCTAGATCCAGATTAATTTTTACAAAGAGTACTCTACGTCATTGACCCCTTACCTAACTTGCATTTATCGCAAATCTCTCGCTCAGCGCCATGTGCCAAGCGACTGGAACAAAGCACAGGTGACTCCTGTATATAAGAAGGGTGAAAGAACGTACCCACGTAATTACAGACCAATATCCCTAACATCGAATTGCTGCAGAGTCATTTATCATATATTCAGTTCGAATATAATTAATATTATTGAGACCGAGAAGGTTAATTCCACGAATCAGCATGGTTTTAGAAAGTATCACTTGTGTGAAACTCAGCTTGCCCTTTTCTCGCATGATATACTGTAAACTACTGTTGAAGGACAACAGGCACATTCCATATTTCTAGATTTCCAGGAAGCATTTGACACGTTGTCCCGTTGCAGACTGTTAAGGAAGGAATAGGTACCCAGATACGTGACTAGACCGAAGACTTCTTAGAACCCAGTTTGTTGCCCTCGATGGCGAGTGTTGATCAGAGACAAGGGTATCGTCAGAAGTGCCCCAGGGAAGTGTGATAGCATCACTGTTGTTCTCTATATCCATAAATGATTTGGCGGACAGGGTCGGCTACACTCTGGAGTTATTTGTTGATAATGCTGTGGCGTACGGTATGGTGTCGAAGTTAAGTGACTGCAGAAGGTCATGACTTAGACAAAATTTTTAGCTGGTGTGATGAATGGCAGCCAATTTTAAATGTAGAAAAATGTAAGTTACTACCGAATACTAGGAAAACAAACTCGTAATGTTCGGATACAGCAATAGCTGCCTCCTGCTTGACACAGTCATGTTCTTTAAATATCTGCACTTAACGTTGCAAAGCGATGTGAAATGGAATGAGAGTGTGGGGATTGCAGTAGGAAAGGCGAATGGTAGACTTCGATTTATTGGGAGGATTTTGAGAAAGAGTGGTTCACCTGTGAAGAAGAGCGCATATAGGACGCTAGTACGACCTATTCTTGAATACTGTTCGATTGTTTGGGATCCTTATCAGATCAGATGAAAGGAAGACATCGCAGCATTTCAGAGTCGGGCTGTTAGTAGGTTCGAACAACATACAAGTGTTATGGAGATACTTAGGGAATTCGAACGGGAATTCATGGAAGCAAGGCGATGTTCTTTTTGAGGAACGCTGTTGAGAAAATGTAAAGAACCGGCAACTGAAGCTGAATGCAGAACGATTCTACCGCCGCCAACATACTTCTCGCGTAAGGACCACGAAAATAAGATTTGAGAAATTAGGGCTCATAAGGAGGCACATAGATTGTGTTTTTCTGTCGCTCTATTTGCAAGTGGAAAAGGGAAGGAAATGACTAGTAATGGTACATGTACCCTCCGCCACACATAGTACTGTGGCTTGCGGAGTATGTATGTAGATGTAGGTGTAAGTGTAGATATACGAATGAGTCCAACCAAAACGATAGAAGGCGAAATGAACATACACAGTGTAGTGCACATATTTAGCATATTTTTCAGTACAGACTCTTGAAATTTTATATTTGTCCACCATTATTACAGTGGTATTGTGAATCTTTACATACAGGTCACTCAAAACCGGTTCTTATAAATACACACCTTACTATTTGACACAGTGGAAATGAGCTCATTGGCTGAAATATGTTGTGTCCCGATCAGAAAGGAAAGATTTTGAAATTTGAACTGAAATGCTGATATTGCATTCTTCCGAAATCTAATTGTTGGGAAGTCAGGGCACATCTCAATTACCTCCACAGGAACAGAATATGGAAAGCATAATTAAAAGTAAAAGTAATAGTATCACTGTCGAATTAATTCTGCTGTGGATGGTCAATTTAAGTTAGTTTGCTTACTTGGCTCATAGTCTTCAGGCTCAGAATCTTTGATGGCAAGCAGATTATTTTGGTGGCTGTGGTGGACTGTGTTTGTGTGAAATATAATGCAACAAAATAATTTACATCGTACTACGTAACATGAATCGGCCTTCATTAGCGAGATTTAGTCTGCAAGGTTCGACTTTTTCTATATCGTGCATGTCTGTTCAAATGGCGCGCAAATCGACATTTCACCAAATTGAGCGCCTTCAAATATTAATAAACTGAAAAATAACAAAGCTCTGTATGTCATCAGTTAAAGGTAGTAGGATGATTTTCGACAAATAAAAAATGGACTAAATCAGAATTTTCAGTCATTATTTCAAATATACAATGAACAAATAACAAGAGATGGTTTACATCTGAAAAGTGGAAGAAGAGAAAAAGCAGACAGGAGGCAATTCGTGCCTCTCTTATTTTGGAAGATCAACATCGAAAATAAGAGAAACGATGACTGTAGAAATACGGTAGTGGTATTATGCAGTTTTATCTTTGCAGAGCGAAGTAATTAACTGCAAATAGATGTGCAAAGGTTAATGGCATTTGAAGATTGAAATTATAAGTATATTGCAGATTTTATACTACTGTCCGGAACAAGAACAGAACACTTGCTCATCATGACCTCTCGCAATAACTGTCGAGCAAATGTCTACAGAAGTGTGGGCATAGTGCTAACATCATATCATCATTTCCGTCACAGACTCATCACCACTACCAACATTAGAATACTGAAAGTTCCATGCATAATTATATAGGTTGGGTAAAGTAAGAAATGATATGAATAATGCCTTTTCTTTGGATAATAATTCGTGATTACCTGTTAGACACAGACTTGGTCCTGTAGCTGCCAGTACATCTGCCACTGTTATGGCAGTGTTAATAAGCCAAAATATCAGATCTAACAAAAAAATGTGTGTGAAATCTTATGGGACTTAACTGCTAGGGTCATCAGTCTCTAAGCTTACACACTACTTAACATAAATTATCTTAAGGACAAACACACACACCCATTCTCCGAGGGAGGACTCGAAACTCCGCCGGGATCAGCCACACAGTCCATGACTGCATCGCCTCAGACCGCTTGGCTAATCCCACGTGGCTCAGATCTAACTGTCTTTGAACGAAGGCAAATGGGATACAATCATCACAAATCTATTGTAAGCGTGTAGTGATACTGCATCAACTGTTACAATAGCACAAGTGATTTGTGGGGCAAGCTTCATCTACTGAACGTAATATAGGATGTAAATAGGAAGAATAACTACATATAGTCATAGACATAGGAAGGTATTAAGGCCAGTTCACACTGGCCACCACACCATCATGTCACAGCAAAATCACATCAAGGAGCATTCTCACTGTCTGTCACATCACAGCACGTTAAATCAATTCAAGTCATGTGATCTCAATATGCATTGCAGTCCTCAGCTCTTCCTTTTGCGGAAATTGTCACCTTCGCAAGATGATTTTCGGCTGTTTTTACATGCAACGTGCACATTCACAGTGCAGTAGCTTATATGTGTGGATGCTGGAGTCCACATTTGAATGGAAATGGCATTTATTGTACTCAAATGGTTTGCAGCTTGCGGGGATAACTTGCATATTACAGAAGGAAGACGAAAGTGCAAAAAACACAAAGAAAGTGACCAGGTCCGAAAAAAAGTCATTACATGGTACAAAATGAAAATTTCACACATCATACAAGAAGCTTGAGGAAGAGGAATCTCGTTTTATGTTTTGGAAAGTGGAAGCATCATAATTTTCATTTTTTATGTCAAACTACACCCAGAATTACTAAAAGTAACGCATTGTTATGAGCTGCTATCAAATCTTCTGAAAATTTGGTTTAATATTAACTTAAGTTTCAAGTCCAGTGCAATTTTTTTTATGTAGTCGTACCTCCCTCAATAAATTTCCCTTCAAGACATATAGGTTCCCTTTACATGTTGTATTTGCCTCTTAGTAGTTCAAGTGCCTTATTTGTACTGGCGTTAGCTAGTGAACCCACGTAACTATTGACCACTGATGCTTGCAAGACTGTTTCACACACAATTGAGAGAACTGCTGAACAAAAAATAGGCCTGCAACAAATATATATTCAAACAAACAACTTGCAGTGCCTGAAGATTTCAGTGCATTTCGTTTAGTAACACTAAAAATGCCTGTCAACGTACCAAACATGTGTGAGACTGGTTCTGATCTGTCTTCCTACCACACTTGTGCAAGGACACTCTGTGTTTTAGGAATTTGGTGATGAACCTACGGCCTGCAAGGCAGGAAGATTCCATTGCACTCATACGGAGATCAGAAGAGTGCAGCAATATGATCAGTGATGTAACCAGACAATGACCTCAGTGTCGGTTCCACAACACTCCCTGCAAAGGAAACGTTACTGCTAACAGAAATTTGTGTACAGAAATAAGTGTACGGATTCAGGCGTAACTATATGTTGGCAAAGGTTTATTTTTACTCTAAGTATGACTTTATGACACAGCAATGTTAGCAAAATTAGCTACAGGATGGTAAAATATTGATAATGGGCGTTCACAACTGTGAAGCGAAATTCCTAAGTATTATAACGTTCTTTAATGGTAAGATGGTTGATAACAATGTCTGGGGGTCGATAAAAGTACAAACGAATTCAGTACAATTGGGGCCAGAGATATCAATTACCCAAAAATGCACTATGAAAATACCCAAAATTGAATGGGAGTCGGTAAATAACAATCAAAAAGAAGTACACAGTTACAACAATTCCATAACTTAAGAGTATAAAGCGCTCTACAGTGCCTGATCAATTTTTTTGGTTAAATTGCGTATCTCGCGTTTGTGCTTAAATTAAGCCCGACAATCGTGAATATGTTTAACTACAGCTCATGGCTAAATGTATAAAAATAAGGAGAGTTGGAGATGACCACAGTTCTGAGTGTCAATTGAATATCACTTGCTGGCGTAGTGCGAGCGCAATGTTTTACCTACCGTCGGCGGCGGCAGTGGCTGATATCGGCACGAGCTGTGAACCAGAGAATCTATTCTAAATCTCTCTCAACTGTTAAACACCAGTTGAATACATTTCCTACATCTTTGGTGAAGCCAGGACTCCTAGTTGTTCCCTAGCGAAGTTAAGTGGCAAGTTACTCGCTATTTGGCTAGAATAACGTGTACGTTGTTGCCCTCAAATCACTCGCAAGTGTTAACTCTCAGTGCTCGGTTCGATTCTCCATACTAGGAGACTTTGCAGTTTTGAGTTGGGTTTCTCTGGACATTTATCTTGCATCTCCCCCCGTGATCCTGTAGAAAGGCTTTCCGCAGGGTCGTCGTTAAAAGCAGTGACAAGGGCTACTTTTGCCAGCGGTCTGCACAGTGGCTCCAGCGCCTCATTGTGACTGCTAGGTGTCCTGCTGTGAAAGTTTCAGCTGAACATGAGACGGGCACTCTGTCGTAAAAATTCTCCTTGCCTTAGAACTGCATCTCAGAGCTCAGGTCTGGGAAATTACTTGCGTGCAATTACTAATGTAAGTGTTAGTGGTTTATATTCATGAAGTGTCGGTTTGTTTATTTGTTAGCCTTTCAATAAAATTCATACATTTCCACGTAACTATGTCGTGTGACATATCGAGTTAACCGGAATTGTTTCAGGAATTCAATGTAAGGTGTGTTATTTGTTTGACATCTTACACATACAAATAAGTTCTGTCGACTAATCAATCTGATCCTTCTGCCAGTACTTTTCTCACTTCAAGCCACAGCCATATTGCAATCCATTTCACTGTAAAATATTAAATACAGTACCAGTATCTATAAAAATCCACTTTATAAATGTAGTAGAGACCAAGTAATTCAGTACACTCATGTCATACAATTTATACAGCTGTCTCATTGCTTCACTTGCTCTTTCATCATTTATTGTTAACTTTAAGAAATAAATAAGAAAACAAAACAACTAATAGCAAATAGCAAACGACAAACAACTGATATCAGACACAAAAACTATGATGCAATTAAATATGGAGAGCTTCCCATAGCCGTATATTGGAAGGAAATGAGCTTGTGGGTCACATGATCGGCGATAGATGGATCATGTCAGCCATCAAAACTTTCCTCTAGAGAAACCTTGAAGGTGCCTTGACATGAAGTGACGTGACAGGATGGCTAGTGTGGATGTCGCCATTTCAAATTCATTGCAGAATATTTTGATGGAACGGGAAGTGACATGATGTGATGACCAGTGTTAACTGACCTTTGAAGAAGATTGAGAGTAATCTATACGATGAATGTGATGACTAAACTTAATATTCACATTTTAGTGGATGGTGACAAGAACTGCAGAAAGTGAATATTCACATTAAAAGGAAGTTGGTGTGCTAAAATAGGAGGAAGAGAAGTTAAATAAGGGTATAAGTGCAAGTACGTGTTTCACACCTAAGTGTACTAGTATTATTCCTAGGAACAGAAATTCCATATAAGTGGAGTTTATAGATAGTATACCTGCATATATTAGTACTCCAGTTGGTTTCAGTGCATTATTATTTGAAAAATATTGCAGAGTGGTAACTGTGCTGTTGTAGAAAAAAAGAATGGCATTGTTTCAACAATAAGGATTTATTTTTTACAGTTAATAAATTCGAAAAACGTATATTTACAAAAAAGTTACAGTTAAATTGCTGTACATTGGAAACAGCAACAAAAAGAAAAACCTGTTTGCCACCAGAGAGAAAGTTGTTTGGCTTATAGGGGAAACTCTCCACCGCACAGCCCTCAGATTTAGTGGTAACATGGCCCAGTTGGTAGCCTATCAAAAACTGAACACAGATCAAGCACAAAAACAAAAAGAAGGTGTACTGAACTGTGAAACAAAAAGCAAAATTGAAAGAGTGGACTCTCAAAGTACAAAAAGTCCAATAAATAACAGCTTGTAACAGAATCAGAGTTGTGGGCAAGTGGTCATGGTGTTAAGCTAGCAAGTGGGCGAGCTATGTTCAAATCTCGCTTGTGGCTCTTTTCTTTCTTTTTTTTAACAATATTATGAACTGTCCATTCAGTCATTGAAACGTTTGTTCTCTTTCTGTAGCCTTGACAGTTGTCATTCTATACATTGGTTATAGAATATCCGTCACGTGGTAAGAATACGTTATTGTCCCAAGTAAATGTGATGTATAGTGACAGCAGGCGAGATACCATGTAGGCGGCTCATTGAAATGAAAACAACTAGTAAACTATGTTAAAACAAAGGAATTCAAGAGAAAATATTCCCAAAATCGAACACAACTTCAAAAATGTTAAAAACATATTTTTCCCAGAGCACAGAGAAACTGTGTGATTGTGAAACTGTTGCGTTCACTTGTTACAGCTTATATGACAAACTATTACGTTTTCATCATTTCCTTGGGAGTGATCACATTCACATTCATATGAACACCTGTATCAGGCAAGGAAGCTTTTCTCACTCACTTACCAGTCGTACAAATTAGGTGTGTCGATAATTGATTCCAACCATATGAAACATGTACTGTCATTAATGCCATGTATGACACATCAGTCATGTTCTCTGGTGGGGGATTTGGTTGCTTTCGCCTTGTCATCAAAAGTTTCTCATTCCCAGTCGAAAGCTGCTTCCTTTTGGCTGTTAATAGAGTAGTTATACAGAATCAACTGCCTTAATAGGTCCCTAACTTACACCTCACTGTTACAAACGAACGTTAACCACGACACAGACACAAATCTGAAAACAGTGAAGAGCGAGAAAAAAAAATTTAGCATGAGGGAGGTCTGAACATGGCTCGCTTGCTTGGCAGTCTGACACAACAACCACTTGAGCATGACGCCATTGCTGTTTATAGCTGCTCTATATTGCACTTCTTGTTCTTAGACCATTAACTGTTTATATTTTGCCTTTTTTTTCACAGTCCAGTACACCTTCTTCCTGTTTTCGTGCTTCATCTCTGTTCGGTTTTTTGTGGGCTGTCCAGTGGGCCCTCTTGCCACTAAATCTGATGGGGGTGTGATGGGGACTCTCCCTTGTTAGAAATAATGGCTTACACTTATTTGACACCCACTAAAGATGCCTTGTAATTAAGAAAAAATGCATCTGGATGCACAAGATAAATAATGCGGATCATGCAATAGGCTGTTTTCTTTAGAGCCACTGTAATTTACATACAGTTGCTGCGAAAATTATCATACAGTTGCTGCGAAAATTATCAGTACAAGAAACTTGTTATATAAGCCCTGCCTGGCATTTCCCATTGGTCTCTATTCAGAAGAGTACATCTCAACTTCTATAAAACCATTGAATGCATAAAGTTCAACAATATTTGTCCATCCAATAACCTTGTACCTAACTACATCTTTGTGAAGATTAAAAGCAATTCGTCTAGCGCTCAAAAATCAAAGCCAGCACACACAAAATATGGCTAAAATACGAAATCAAATTCTGTATGCAAAAAACTGACTTTATCCTAAAAGTTATATAAAATTACGTACAGTTTGCAAATAACGTTAACAATACTGCTGTTTTCTCTTTCCACACAAAACCAGTAGAACATTCGACAAATGGGACAAAGAGCATATCACAGCATGGAAGTATGAGACAAGCCTCTCAAATTTTGCAGAAATTTTAAGAGAAAATAATCATAAATCTACTACAAGAGAGAAAGACATGAAAATAATAAGAATAAATAATAAAAGGCACATCTGAACCTTAGAAGAAAATTACTACATATTCAAAACAAAAGCTAAAAGGAACATACTACTAAATGACCAAGTGGATATGGCTAACTGCACACTGTTTAAACTGATTGATTGTATAATATAATACAATATAATGCCAATGGCTGGACACATAATCATCGAATTTATCTCCTGTTAATATAAATTCATGAAAAATAAATAAATTAAAAAGGATAAATAAATAAACATAAAAAATTAAAGTACACACACACACACACACACACACACACACACACACACACACACACACACACACACACACAGAGAGAGAGAGAGAGAGAGAGAAATTTTATAAGCACATGTGTAGTCACAAAAAGAAGATGGAAGCAAAACATGAGAGAGTTGGTAATACTTACAGGAACAAATAACACTGTTGTTGTGGTCTTCAGTCCTGAGACTGGTTTGATCCAGCTCTCCATGCTACTCTATCCTGTGCAAGCTTCTTCATCTCCCAATACGTACTGCAGCCTACATCCTTCTGAATCTGTTTACTGTATTCATCTCTTGGTCTCCCTCTACGATTTTTACCCTCCATGCTGCCCTCCAATACTAAACTGGTGATCCCTTGATGCCTCAGAACATATCCTACCAACCGATCCCTTCTTCTTGTCAAGTTATGCCACAAACTCCTCTTCTCCCCAAACCTATTCAATACTTCCTCATTAGTTATGCGATCTACCCATCTAATCTTCAGCATTCTTCTGTAGCACCACATTTCAAAGGCTTCTATTCTCTTCTTGTCCAAACTATTTATCGTTCATGTTTCACTTCCATACATGGCTACACTCCGTACAAATACTTTCAGAAACGACTTCCTGACATTTAAATCTATACTCGATGTTAAAAAATATCTCTTCTTCAGAAACGCTTTCCTTGCCATTGCCAGTCTACATTTTATATCCTCTCTACTTCGACCATCATCAGTTACTTTGCTCCCCAAATAGCAAAACTCATTTACTACTTTAAGTGTCTCATTTCCTAATCTAATACCCTCAACATCGCCCGACTTAATTCGACTACATTCCATTGTTCTCGTTTTGCTTTTGTTGATGTTCATCTTATATCTTCCTTTAAGACACTATCCATTTCGTTCAACTGCTCTTTGCTGTCTCTGACAGAATTACAATGTCATCGGCGAACCTTAAAGTTTTTATTTCTTCTCCATGGATTTTAATACCTACTCCGAATTTTTCTTTTGTTTCCTTTACTGCTTGCTCAATATACAGATTGAATAACATCGGGGAGAGGCTACAACCCTGTCTCACTCCCTTCCCAACCACTGCTTCCCTATCATGTCCCTCGACTCTTATAACTGCCATCTGGTTTCTGCACAAATTGTAAATAGCCTTTCGCTCCCTGTATTTTACCCCTGCTACCTTCAGAATTTGAAAGAGATTATTCCAGTCAACATTGTCAAAAGTTTTCTCCAAGTCTACAAATGCTAGAAACGTGGGTTTGCCTTTTCTTAATGTAGCTTCTAAGATAAGTTGTAGGGTCAGTATTGCCTCACGTGTTCCAACATTTCTATGGAATCCAAATTGATCTTCCCTGAGGTCGGCTTCTACCAGTTTTTCCATTCGTCTGTAAATAATTCGTGTTAGTATTTTGCAGCCATGACTTATTAAACTGACAGTTCGGTAATTTTCACATCTGTCAATGCCTGCTTTCTTTGGGATTGGAATAATAACACTATCCACACAAAAATGGTACTTACATTGCTTTACACCGAAAACAGTGACAAAAAGGAAAAGCGCAAGCTTTCAATCGCTTTGCCACCAAAGATAAGGTGTTTGGCTTAGAAATAATGAATTAGATGCTAATCTGTAAGTACTTCTTCATTTTATTATAAAAATCTTAACGAACTATTTTAAACCTATAACCTATAAGTGCAAATGATAACCTGTATGTGCTAACGAAAATCGTGTAATATTTCACGACATCCACAAAAGATGCATTGTAATTCAGGCGAAACGTGTCTGGGTGCACAAGATAAATAAGAAAAGCTTATTGTGCAGCATGCAAAGGGCGTTTTTCTTTTGAACCACTGTAATTTATTTTTACAATTGTATCAAAATACATATGGCATCCTCTATGATATACAGCCAATTTAAATAATACAATAAACTGCTATGTTATAAACTGTAGAGTTCAGAGTTGTTTTCATCTACATAAATATTCCTTGCTACAAATGAAAATAATGAAGTTCCAATATTTTATCTCAGCATTATTCGCTGACAACGAATTTATTACAACAAAACTGCTCTTACAACATTTAAAACTGGATTCAGACACACAGCACATTAGGAAAGAGAAGGTTCACATTTAACATAAGCAGCAATGGGTCTGAATGGGAAGAATAGCGCAAAGGCAAGAATTGTCGACAGCCTCCACAGTCTCATGTGATGAAGGCGATAAAACACTTCCTCCTTTTCAGATGACAGTCATTACAGTTTCACGAAGATTTAGGGCAAGTTTAATATTAGGTGCCTCCTCTGCTGTAATTAATACATCTTTTTTTCTAATGTATAGTATAACATATAGCACTGTATAAATATATCCACTCTATTTTGCAATTTTATTTAAAGGCTTCAATAGTAATTTTATTAATAATGTAAGAGCTTCATCCAAATTTAAATCAAGGTAATTTACGCCACCCAAAAGGCGACATCAATTGATATATTTTCATTATTAATCAAAGTAAATGTAGATGAGAGTATGCAGGAGGCAGTAGGCAGGTATATCGAACGATCAGTTTAGAAGGTTCTGAGTTATCTCAAGCAGGAAGGCGCACTGGTTGACGTGGCTGGACATAGATGGGAGTGACAGCTGTGTGGTAAAATGATAGGTTTCTAGTACCTTCTAGAACAATTTCAGCATATTAATACCGTTCCGGTATTAGAAAGCGCGGGATTGTGAATGCTGAGGGGAGCCCCCCCTGTAGAACTCCGATGGTGACATTGCGAGATATCGGCGTCGAGACTATGGGTGAAAAACAATACTGTAATAGATTTCCCTTGTGGTTGTAACATGTGCTTTATTGGAGGACACTGCGCCCCTGAATTATATTATATTTATCACGTTAGGTCCATATTCTTATTTGCCGCCACGCCCTTTTTCATTACAATATTACTTGGTTGATTTGTTGCTTCCCAAGATTACTTACAGTGACTAGCATCGAGAGCGAGAGAGCAGGGCTATTTTTGAGAGTCGAAAATCTTCATGATATATAAAGGTGAAGGTGTTTACGACACATAACAAACGTTAGGTGGACATTATCCCACTGAGTTCCCGATTTAATACAATCTATGAGGCACCAAGTCTCTCAAGTGACTAACCACTGGCAGTGATACATTAATAATAGTATGTAACTCATAGTATATCACCTTCCAGCATTTGCTTTAGTCGTAATGATATTCAGGTGGAATAAATCTCAGTGTAATAAACTGCTCCACCGCCACAGCTAACTTCCAGCTTCACAAGAACTGCAATGAAAACTCGGATACAACCCCTATGTACAGGATAGTGCTGCACTTTTCCCAAATGCGCTACATGGAGTAAGCGGCACATGGTGTAGTACCCAGTGCGGTGTCAGGATTATGCTGTCTGCAGCGCAGGAGCAGCACAGTACTTAGTTTGGCATGGTTAACTTAACCATCATGTTTTTTCCCCCTTACATAACTAATAACGTTACAAACAATCGTATTTTTCTCCTTCATTAGGGTTGACTTTATAACTAAAAATATTATCTAATGAAAGTTGCTGTATCAACTTACACCGATAAATCAAAACATTATGACTTCTGCCCATCATGACACTGAATGCGGCATGGTGCCATTGTGGGCGCATGATAACGGTAGCAAAAGTATGTAAGTGAAACAGAATCGAAAGGGAAATCACCCTAGCGAAGATATGGGCTGTAAACGGGGAAATCCATTGAGATAAGCGACTTTGACAAAGGGCAGATTATTATTACGCAGAGCCTGTGAAGTGTATCTCGAAAACGGAGAAGCTGGTCGAATGTTCACATGCCACAATAGTGAGCATCTATGGAAAGAGGTAGGACAGTGAAACTACCACTAGGCGTTAAATCGTTGGATGTCCACCACGCTTCACAAAATGTGGGACTCGCAGTTTTTACTGCTCTGTACAATAGGACAGATGGTAAGCTGTGGCATCGCTGCCGAACAAGCACACTGCTGGTACACACGCAAGTGTTTCGCAGCACACCGTTCATCGTACATTGTTGAACATGAAGCTCCGCTTCTTGATAGTCTCTTTAAATCTCCTTCACAGAGCAGGCCTGAATATTCATTCTGATGGTCAGGCTCCCCTACACTAGGCCTGAAACTGACGAATTTCTTGGGTCAAGATATGTCTTGACCCAAGAAATTCGTCAGTTATGATTGCAATTGACACGGGATCATCAGAATTCGACCGTCGATCAATACAGACCTGTCGGTTCTTTGCGTGAATTACGTTTTGGCCTCGCCAGGTTGATGGTCGTCTCCGCAGACGCTGTCATTGAGGTGAATGGCGGCTCAAAACGTGTAGCGCCCCACAGACACAGGCTGGCGGAAGCAGTATTACGCTACTGGAGACATTCTCCTCTTCTTGCATGGAACCTATGGTAGTAATCGAAGACACGCTGACAGCAGCGAATGACGTGCATCACTTCATACTTAATGCCTTCCCCAAAGGCGATGTCTTCTTTCAGCAGTATAACTGTTTGTTTTCGGATCCAGAACTATGCTACAATGGTTTGAGAAGCATTATAGTGAACTCATGTTGATGTCTCGGTGACAATATTCCCCTGATGTAAATCCTATGCAACGTATTTGGGTCCCTATTGCCACCATCACCACGTATGCAAATCAGCGGCCCATTACTTACGCGAATTACATTACCTGTGTGTAGACATAATGCCACATACCTCACAACCCTACCAACAAACTGTCGGCTTCCTGATACGTAGCATCAGTCATATATTTCGTTCCAGAGACGAACAAAGAAGCTATTAAGCTAATGGTTATGACTTTTTAGCTCATCAGTATTTGATCTTACTTATATAGGGTGAGGGCCTCAGCTATGACTGCTGTTGTAAAACCTAAATAATTTTTCACTTTTAGATATCTGACTTTGCTTTTGGTAGAACACTCAACAGAAAAAATATCCAAAACGTCACGGAGCATTTGCAATTTACTACGAAAACAATGCACACCAAAAAAATAAAGGTTAAGAAGACGCAGAAGCACACAAACCGTTACTATAACAAGAGTGAACGCGGCCAAAATTAGTTAACTTCTGAGGTTAGCTGACTATGATGCCGTCAAAACTTCCCGAAAAACATTGATGTGACAAGTCATGAAGTCCGTTGGCACCCTGTGTAAAAGCAGCCATTTGAAACGCGCTGTGGAGTATTTTCGCGTGACGTGGCGTGGCGTGTAAATCTGGCTTGAAACGTGCGAGAAACATTTTTCTCCAGTCTCTAAAAAGATAAAGGTAAACAACGCAGTGAACCGGTATTGGCATTTTATGATGCTTTATTATTTCAAATAATATGAATATTTTAAGCAAGCTTTTGGCAAAGATCTTAGAAACAAAGACAATTTAGATATCAACGGACGCCTGCTATAATGAAGTATTATATCTGTGATACCAATTAGCTTAGGTGTAAACACTAATATTTGAATTTTGGAAGGTGCCAAGAAAATGTAGGAGCTATAAAGTGATATTTAGGACGACTAAAAGTCTGTCAGTATGCTTCCGTTTGCTGGTAACCTCTAATTCTGAATAAATTGAAATGGATGTTATTAAAATGCATAAATACAAGCCAAATCAAATATTTGAAATTACCATTCTCTAACCCAACCTGACTGTAGGAGGCAGGTAATCCTCAGTTTACTGCACAAGTAATTTCACAATTTTTGTAGCTATTCAACAGAATGTTTTGAAGTGCGTCAGTAGTAATACCTAAGCAGAAGTTTCTTATTTAGAGATTCCTTAGCCCATGTCGAAATCGGACAGGTTTCTGTGTTTGACGTTCGGATAAATGTATGTATTGTATTTATAAGTGTGCAGTAGCACAGAGCAGTGTTTGCTATCACCTCTCCCATAATTGATTTTGAGGTGACTTGATCAACATATTTTAATGCATGTTTGGCAAGTGAACTGTCACATGTCACTGTTTACAATTTTTAAATTTCTACATTGATTTGTAGATGGAGTTTACACTTTCTCTTCATAACAGCTTTTCCTGTTTGCGTATAAGGAAGATAGGTCTTCCCTGTCCGGCAGATCATTGTTCATTGTACTTCTTGATAGTCTCTTTAAATCTCCTTCAAAGAGCAGGCCTGAATATTCATTCTGATGGTCAGGCTCCCCTACACTAGGCCTGAAACTGTCATTAGTCATGCAAGTCTTGTTCTTCCCATGATTAATAATTTGTTGCTGCCAGTTGTGTGTAATCTTACGTATGTCATCCCATGAAACACAGTAAATGTGAAGTAGACTGTTCCACAGTCAAACTCATGTAAAATAGATATGTGCCAAAAATGCAGCAAGATAACTAAAACAGTTATTAACCCAAAGAGTGAGAGAGACACTTGTCCTTCATTAGACATACTCCTATTAGAAGTAATGTTCCCTTGCCTGGTAATATGTGAACCAACTCATCCATCTTGTTACAGGAACACCTACAGTATGATATAGAATCAAAACTGTTTTGTAACTTATTATTTTCCATGCATCTAAATCTCTGTTAGTATTGAAAGCTACATGAAGTGTAAGAAAACACCATGGCAAAAAAGAAAAAAACACCCTCTTCCACAACATGTATGCACTATTATTTATACTTTCAAGTTGCCTACTGGACACATTTTTGCCTTGTTCAGTTTATCCCTGAAAAGCTAACACACCAGGCTTGGTGAAGCCTTCAGTACTGATTCACAAACTTGCTAACTTAGACCATGGGCAACACTATAGGTCAGTATGTCATTACAGCTAAAATTTTGTCTTCGTGTTCATTGACTTCACCAGCTTACAATCAAAGTGTCACCTTTAAAACTATACTGTGGATTACGGTTCACATCAGCCTGTCTCCAAAGCCTTCAACCCAAAAAATAATTTTGGTGCCAAGAAATATTGTGTGTTCTGTTTTTCTGTTTGCACACACAAGACGTCACATGCCCTAAGATTATTACATCAGAGTCAAGCTGACATCCGGTGTTGGCTGATTCAGTTGACCTCAGATAACTTTGGCACTCTGATCAGTTTGATGTTGGTTGAGAACTATTTCATTTTTGGAAGACTGGACTTACCAGTAGGATAATACCACATGCAAGGAAGCTGACATGGCTGCCTTCTATGTGAACCCATTCGTATGTTGACTGAGGAGGGTCTTTGGTTCAGGGACTAGTAGTGAACCAGAACTTCATATTTTTCTGTAGTAGAGAAAGCTCGCGATTGAAGATAAAACTCATTTCATCTTGCTCCAATCTCATTCAACTTTTCTTGATTGTGTTCATCTGTGTGATAATCACTTACATACAACAGTATGACAAACTACTGTGTCTTGACTTTGATAGTTATCTCAGCTTTAAGTGTTTTATGACCTACAGCTTTAGACTTCTGCATCTACACTTGTTGATTCACTGTAAAGTGTTTGGCAAATGGCCATGTAATTGGACCTTATATCATTATTATTCATGGATGGAATGTACAAAGAATTGTTGCCTTTGGGCTTCTCTGTGAGCTGTAATTTGCCTAATATTATCTCCACAGTCCCTTGATGAATGAAACAATTCTATGCAGACCTTCTTGAGAAATGTATCTGTAGTCTTGTAAAGTATTTTTCATCATGACATGACTCGGGCGGACTTTTGTGCAAATAACTCTTTCAGTTCTCAATAACAAATCCCAAGTAGCACCAAACTCTTGTACAGAAAAAAATATTCCCCTCAGTCCACCTCAAATCGATTAAATCAGTTATTATGTCATCATCCTCCTTTCTCATGACCTTGACTCTCTTGAGCACTACCTCTCCCAATCTCTTACTGACTCTAGATCCACCACCCCATTCCGTACACAGCTGTCGAATTACGTTCTTCCCCACAACTACTTCTCCTCTGAGTGGAAGATTACAAATTCACTGTACATCATGGGCACCGGTTTGGCACCTTCCTATGCCACTCCATTTATGGAGGATCTAGAGGAAACTTTCTACCCACCCAAGATGCCAAATAACTTACCTAGCTCAGATTCATTGATGATGACTTCATGATTTGGACCAAGGGTCAAGATACTTTATTTCATTTTCTCCACAGCCTCAAACCTCTCATATCTGCTTCACCTGGTTCTCCTCAGCATAACAGTCCTCCTCTTCGGTGCCTTCATGAAGTCTCATCCCATGTCAAGCCCACTAATGAACAACAGCACTTCCATTTTGTAGCTACTACCCCTTCCACATTAAAATCTCTCTCCCATGCATTCTGGCCATCAGTGGGTGGCTCACAAGGCAGTCCATTGCCTAGCATGCTCATGTTCGTTCTAAAGTTTTTACAGGCAGGTATACTCTCCTAACGTACTCCATGAACAGATTTCCCACGCTGTATCCACATGTGATACTAATCCTCCAAAACCCCACATGTTCCAACTTCAAAGGAGCATCCCCTTCATTACTTACGCTGCATTGGACAGCTTCACCATACCCTTACTACTTACTATTGTGTCCAGGAATGAACATACAACCCACAATCCTTCTCATTCATTTGAAAGTGGTACTGTGTCACCCACCCGATGTACAGAACATTGTGGACCATCTTTATGCCACACTTATTCCCACTCATTTGCCACTTGGGTCAAACCCTTATGGAAGACCCTGGTGCAAGACCTGTGTTATGGACTCACACAGCAAACCCTGTCCTGGTCCGATCCTGGGACAGGGCCACCTGTGAAAGTAGTCTTATCATATTCCAGCTCTGGTGTCACTTCTGCCCATCTGTCACTTCTGCCCATCATATTATGTGGGCTAGCCTCAATCAGTTGTATGAATGACCACTGCCAAACTGTGAACAAATACAGAGTTCACTGCCCAACAGTGGGACATGCTGCTGAACACAATGGCTGTTTCACAAACTGTGTCATCTGGATCTTCCCCCACAATACCAGTTTCTCTGAGCTGTCCTGAATTCTCCTGACATTACACCTTTTGATCCCACAATCCTGACCTTAATCTCCACTAGCCCAGGTTCCACACCCACCTCCACCCGTCGCTATGCCCCCTCTTCTCTCATTCTATATTTACACCCTCATTTCTTCAGTCTATCTCTTCCTATTTTCTATTTTCTCCTCCCAGTCCATTCCGTGTCATTGTACGCTATGTGCAACTTTGCACTGCCTGTAACAGAACAAGATCACTTGTGCCACATACCTGACCCCTGTGCTTACTGCTTCTCCATTCCAGTCACCAACTGTCTTCCCGTCCAGCTCTCCATTGCTCTTCCCACATTCTTTCTCCTATTATGCAGTAGGTGGTATGCAGTTAGTTGTGTGGCTTGAGTGTGTTGTAGGCTACATTAGTTTTCTTTGTGTTTGTGTGCCTACATGTGCAGTATTGTCAACCCTGGATACCTACCATAGTGTTTTACCTACTTCCAAAAAATAACATGTACATGAAAACAAAAATCGTGTGCTATGTCATGACATCCACTGAAAATGCCTTGTAATTAATGCAAAACACATCTGAGTGCTCAAGATAAATAAGAAAACTTAATGTGCAGCATGCATAGGGTGTTTTTTCTGTTGACTCACTCTAAGCCTGCAAGCCTGTGCCCTCTATGCTGGAAAATATCCACAGCACAGAGTGCCGTCTGATAAGACGTTCAGCAGACTTTTCCAGCATCTGAAGGACACAGGTACCCTTGCTCCTCGAAAGACTGACAGTGGAAGGCCTCGCACAGTCCGTATGCCTGACATGGAGGAGCATGTGCTACGTTTGGTAGAAGAAACCCATGGGACTAGTGTGCGACGGTCAGCAGCAGCAGAAGGCGTTTCTCACTCTTTTATCTGGGATGGGGGGTACTTCCTGAACAATTGCATTCAGGCCCTAGGGCCACAGGATCATCATGGCAGTTCTGTCAATGGCTGTTGCAGGAGTGTGCCACAAAACCACTGCTCACATCCAAGGTTTTATTTACCAATGAGGCAGGATTCACAAAGGACACTGTTGACAATTTCCATAACCAACATGTATGGGCAGATGTAAATTCCTAATTAATTCAGGAAAGAGGGTATGAACACTGATTCTCAATCAACGTATGTCCAGGCGTACTTGGCTATAGATTAATAGGGCCATATGTGCTACCACAAAGGTTAACTGGGATGCATTATGTGGACTTTCTCATTAATGTACTACGTACCTTGCTGGAGGCTGTGCTGTTGCAGCAACAAATATAGATGTGCCCAAAATGAGATTTTCACTATGCAGCAGAGTGTGCACTGATATGAAACTTCCTGGCAGTAAGTTTCAATATAAATGTGGTTCATGCACGATGGTGCACCAGCATACTTCCGTCACAGTGTGCTTGAACATCTGGCGCAGACATTTCTTGACCGCTGGATTGGGCCGGGGGCCCTACACCTTGGCCTGATCACTCCCCAGAGCTCAGTCCCCTAGACTTTTGGTTCTGGGAACATTTGTAGGAATTGGTCTGTGCCATGCCAATCAATTATGCGCAGACACTACAGGGTCGCTTCTTCAGTGCGTTCCAGCAGGTACAGCAACAACCGCTTATACTTAAAAGGGTGTGTCTTTCCTTATGCTGGAGGGCATAGGGGTGCATTTTTATGAATGGACGCCACATTGAACACCTCCCGTAAACACGTTTGGACATGGTGTGTGTGTGTGTGTGTGTGTGTGTGTGTGTGTGTGTGTGTGTGTGTGTGTGTGGTGCATTTTTGCAATAACAGACTAGAAGCTTGAAATTGCTGGTGGTAACAGAGTCTAGCATTTATCCTCTGAATTACGTAGAGTTGTAGTATCTTCCTAGCACAAGATTTTAATCTGAGGAGTTATCTATCCTGTGTGCCTGCTTGTGTTTAATTTTATCTTATTTGTTTTTGGGTAAAACAAGACTCAAAAGTGCTGTAGGAATAAGTTTAAGGGAAAGTTAATTTTTTTCATTTTATAAATCTCTTTCCAGCTTTCTTCTCATAATGTCTCTCTAAACAGCATGATTAAATCATTTCTTAAAATTTTGTGATACAATACTGTTCTATGATTTTAACCTAACTGGTTGATGAATTCTTTTGTAAACATTTTACCATCTTGGTCAAATAGACGGTATTACAGAAGTGTATGGTGTCAACAGCCACTTCCAGCATGTACAAAACAACAATGACATCACTACGTACACATACCAACAAACACGAACAAAAATAAAAATGACACAATACAAGGGTGGTTTGAAAAGTTCTTGGAATCACCACGAGAGGTCAGCATTAATGCAACGAGTTGTTCACGTGATATTCATTGGACTGTTGCCTTTAAACACGTGCCACGTCAGTGCTCTTGGAGAAGAGCTGTGGCGGTGATGTAGCTCTGTTGTTGTTCCCATGTAGTGATTTGCGAAGATGAAAAAGATCAAGATTTGAGCAGGCAGTGATTAAGTACTTCGTAAAGAAAGATATGGAAGCAAAAGATATTCATGTCGATTTTCAGAATACCGTGTGGGACTCTGCTCCTTCATATTCAACTGTTGCCAAGTGGACAAATGAATTTAAATTTGGTCAGGAGAGCTTAGATGATGATCCACGCAGTGATCGGCCAAGATGTGTCACTACTCCAGAAATCATTGCAAAAATGCACAAAATGGTTAAGGAGGCTCACCGATTGAAAGTGTGTGAAATTGCTCATGCTTTCCAGATGTCGTTTGAAAGGGTATATCACATTTTAACTGAAGAATCATAAATGAAAAAATTATCTGCAAGATGGGTGCTGTGGCCCTTGAAGCTGGGTCAAAAGCACATGAAAATGGACATATCGGAACAATGTTTGGCCCGTTTTAGGAGAAACAAACAAGATTTTTTTATGCTGGTTTGTGACCACAGATGAAACTTGGGTGCACTACTATACCCCAAAGACAAAGCAACAGTCAGAGCAGTGAAAACATGCTGATTCTCTGCCACCAAAGAAAGCAGTGACAATTCCTTTGGCAGGAAAGGTCATGGCATCAGTATCCTGGGTGTGAAGGGCATTCTGTTTGTAGATTATCTCCCCACTGAGTAAACAATTACTGGGAAATACTATGCTAACCTTCTGGACAAATTGCAACAAAAGATACATGAAAAAACGCCATGTGTAGCAAGGAAGAAAGTCATCTTCCATCAATATGATGCACACGTGCCGTCACCATGGCAAACTTAAATGAACTAAGGTATGAATTGTTGCCACACCAAATTTATTCACCTGATATGGCTCCATCAGACTTCCATCTCTTCCCAAAACTGAAAATTTTTCTTGGTGGATGAAGATTCATTTCAAATTAAGAATTGATAGCCAGTGTTGACTACTGTTTTGCAGGCCTAGAGGAAACTCATTTTCGAGATGGGATCAAGGCACTGGAACATCGTTGGACCAAGTGCATTAATCGACAAGGAGACTAAATTGAAAAATAAAAAAAATTTCTGTGATGTAAGTACTTTTCGTCTATGCCATTCCAAGAACTTTTCAAATCACCCTCGTAATATCTCACTCTAAAAATAACATAAAACTAATGGAACATCCGCAGAAAATTGGGGTTTAGGGTGGGGACCAGCTAAATATACAACAATAAAAAAACACTGCACCGTCTTAAAACAAAAAACATTCAACAAAACCACAGGAATCAGATATTTCACTTGATGCCTATAGCTCAACTGGAGCTACCAGTACCAAAAAGCCAATACCTACAACCCAGAAAAGTGGAATCGGACATTTCCCTTAACCTACATAGCTCAACCGCAGCTATCGATGCAAAAAAACCAATACCTACGACTCCAAAAAGTGGAACCCTAAACCCCAACAACTCAAAAACCCAAGTTTTCAATACATCAGTTAAAACGCAACTGAGCCACCATAAATATTCAACACACAAAACATCACAATTACTATAGAATAAAACCAAAACAAAAATTATTTACCAAAAAAAACCTCTGCCAATACCACCTAGGTTGTCCACCTCACACACCTACACACTGACAACACCACATATACATGTCTCTGGTCCGAGCCACCAGAACTCTCATCAACCTCATGTTGTTGCTACAGACATGAACCTATAACATTCAGCGATAAGACCAAACATTAGCAGAAACTGTATGACAGACATCATATCATCATCTATCTCAGAACATAATGAGGCAGTCGTGAACTTCACTGTCATATCCATACCTAACAGATAAGCAATAAAAAAAATTTAGATTTCTTTCCGCAAAACAACGCCAAACTAATCAAACCTAAAAAAAAATGCCAAATACATAAAAAGAAAACCTTAATAACTCAATTAAAACATTTCCACAACCCATGTTACTACCCAAACTCAAAACCACATTAGCACGATGACAATCAAAACTCAAATGAACCCAATACCACACATTAAACTCAGCATGTCCACATCTGCCACCAGAGGTCACCACCAACTACAATAACATGACATCTACAAACACAGCCAACTCAAAAACTCCATGTGTAGTGACGTCACACACAGTACCATTACATCATGAGTCACAGTAGAAGGGTGGAATCGCATGCTTCTGTTGATCCAAATAAACAACTGATGAACAATTTTACATCTAAATCACTGAATGTAATTAGGTCAAGAAAAACAAAGTGTCAATTTTTGTTGTTCTAGGTTATGTCCTTCAATCCTAATCAGGAACTTTCCTTTTGTAAATAATCAAAATCTGGACATCAACAACTCCAGGTTACTTGTGTCAGTGCTAGCGTATGGAAAATCAGCATTAAAACTCTACAAAAAATGATTCTCCAATGAAGCCCACATAACCTAATGAAAACAATTCCTATTTGCTTTGTAAAGCTTGGCATTTCTGTTGGTGGCCTGTAAAATGACAGTGATGGTGAATTGAATTGTTTGCACAACAGTGTAAACTGCCTGTATTAGTAAGTGTGTTTACTGAGCCACTATTGTGTCACACATTCAAAGAGTTATTCAATACAACATTCACTGACTTTTAGGGTCTGGAACTTTTGTTCTTTATGTATTGTAATTTCACCTTGTTAGTCCTATTGTAGTGCAGTATTCATCAAGGGGTATCTGTTTGATTTCAATGATTTCTATGTATTGTCCTACATACTTGCTAATATTCATCTTACCCTTTCATTTTTCTGCATTGGTTGTTTATTCTTTCTATTTAAGAGGTTTCTTTGATAGAAGAACTAAATAAGTCTTATTTTAAGATTCACAGCTTTGTCCAAGCTGGAGTATTTTTGTTGTTCGTAGCTTTTTCAACTGAAATTACATTTATTTTGCAGCTCTCTCTTTTGGAACAGTTTACTCGATTAGGGACAATGCATCAATCACACTCATGTATGAATGTCCCTCTCTTAAGTGATTCTCAAGGCTATGTATTAAGCTTTGAATTCTTCATTTGTGTGGCCATGTTGTCTATAATGGCTTCACGATTCCTGGAATTATTTTTGTTCTTTAATTACATCTACAATATAATGTGTGTTTCACTTTATATAAGTAAAGCATCATCAGCGGTTTGTAATTAAAGATATTTACAATTTGCTTTGTTTTTAAGATCGAAAACGGTTCATTAACAATTTGTTGGTTTTTTACTTATGGTGATTTCTGCTTGCAATTGACATTCCCTGATGTAAGTGAAAAACCAAGGAGAAATTACTGTAAGTAAAAACCAACAAATTGTTAATTAACTGTTTTTTGATCATAAAAACAAATCAAATTATAAATATCTGTAATTACAGACCGCTGATGATGTGATATGTCAATAAAGCAAAACACATCTGGCGAGAAGAACAGACATTTTCTTGTAGTTGTAATAATGAAACAAAAACACCCTAAGGAAGCTGTATTGAGCTGTTCACAGAATGCTTCATGCAGGTCTTATAATACCATTCAGAGTGACACGATCTTCACGCTAGTATCACTCTAAGCACTGTGCCCGATACCATCTTCCTGTTCAGTAGGAAGCATCAGTTTTCACTAGGACTGTCTGTGTTATAGTTGTGTCATTAACAAACATTAATTTTAATGAAAATACCTTTAAAATCACTGGAAAGTCATTTAAATAATTTAGGAATAAAGGAGACCACTCACTGAATAGCAGAAGTGTTGAGCCGTTGACAGTTACACACAAAAGAGAAAGAAGACTTGTTAGCTTTCAGAACAAATCCTCTTTGATGGGCTAGTGTGCCTCTACAAGGTATCAGATGTAAGATAAGCCTGTGACAGGACTGGAGTAGGAAGTACTGGGTGGGTGGATTGGGCTGGTCTTGCACCTGTGGAATACCACTTTGGGGATGGGGCGGGGGGAGGAGGATTCCATTCAGGTGTAAGACCTGCCCAATCCACCCATGCTGTACTTCCTATTCCAGTCGTGTTACAGACTTATCCTACCCCATCAGAGGCAGGGCCGCCCGCTCCGATACCTGAGTGGTCAGCGTGACAGATTGCCGTCCTACGGGCCTGAGTTCGATTCCCGGCTGGGTCAGGGATTTTCTCTGCTCAGGGACTGAGTGTTGTGCTGTCTTCATCATCATTTTCATCCCCATCTGGCACACAGGTCATCCAATGTGCCGTCGAATGTAATAAGATCTGCACCTAGACAGTCGGACCTGTCCCACTAGGGGCCTCCCGCCCAATGACGCCAAATGCTCATTTCATTTCAGAGGCAGGGCCACCTGTGAAAGAGCCATGTCATATACCAACTCTGCTGCAGTCCGTGCACAGCTTTTCATGTCAGCATTTCACACAAACAGCTGTCCACCAGAATGAACGGCCACCAGCAAACTGTGGCCAAGAATAAAGTTGACTACCAGTGATACAACATGCAGCTGAGCACATTATGCTAGAGTTCAGTTGTTGCTTCACAACCAGTTTCATCTGGATCCTTCCCTCCAGCACTAGCTTTCCTGAACTATACAGATGGAAGTTTTCCTTGGTAAACACCCTTCACTCCCACGATCCGCTTGCCCTCAGTCTCCACTAACCCACTGTCTGCACACCCTCTGCCAATAGTTTCTTCCAGCACTTGTGTCCAGCTGGCACAGGTGTGTGTGTGTGTGTGTGTGTGTGTGTGTGTGTGTGTGTGTGTGTGTGTGTGTTGTGGGGTGTAAAAAAAGGGGGGGGGGGTGCATGCATCAACACCTTTAAGGCTTTTGCTGTTCAGTGAGTGGTCTCTCTTATTTCTAAATTACATACTCCCTGCCAGAGCATTCTGTACTATATTTGTACTGGATAGTCATTTGGGTAAATTAATAACAGGAGTACAACTAAAACAAAACATTGTGGAAATTTACATTTTAACTTCTCTTATTTTGAATTTAGTTTTATTCCTATTGTGCAGTTTGTCAATGTGCTCCTCTCCTTTTGCTATGAAAGTAAGCTGTCATTCACCATATCTGAGGAGGTCCATTCCTTTAATGTGTACCAATATATATACCATAGGCTGAAGCTGTAGTAAGGGTTCATCCAAGTGTCTGGACAGGAAAGTTGACTGTTTACTCAGTAAAATAAAAAAAAAAAAATAAATAAATAAATAAATAAATAAAAAAAAACAAGTGTCCTGAGTATTAGATTATTGTATCTCAATAGCTTCTACCATGTAAACAGCAATAAAAGGTAATTATCTTTAAAAGATATAGAATTCATTAAATGGTCTACACTGCTCAGTTGCAATGTCAGAGAGCACAACCTTGAAGAAATGGAGCAATTCAACTGAGTGTGCAAACTCCAGAAAACCACATCACATCTTGTCAACTATAATTTAAGCCATAATCAATGTATGATTGGGTATATGCTCTTAGTAATTCCTAAAGCTTTGCAAGTCGTCACACATGCTGAGCCGGCCGGAGTGGCCGAGCGGTTCTAGGCGCTTCAGTCTGGAACCGCGCGACCGCTACGGTCGCAGGTTCGAATCCTGCCTCAGGCATGGATGTGTGTAATGTCCTTAAGTTAGTTAGGTTTAAGTAGTTCTAAGTTCTAGGGGACTGATGACCTCAGCAGTTAAGTCCCACAGTGCTCAGAGCCATTTGAACCATTTGAACACATGCTGAAAATGTCATTTGATATCTTTAAATACACAATTTTATTTTGTTTTCACATCTCATAGTGTAAGTTTTTTATTCATTTCAAAAGTGAATAAAATCATACCTCTCCTACTGCCAGAATTTTTAAGGTATTATTAGTAACTGCATTTTTCATTGGTACTGTTGTGTACATGAAATGTCTGTATTTTCAGCAGTTATCTGATTTGGCACAGAGGAAGTAGTTCATGATGAAAGAATGGCAAAATTTTCACATGATTTGGGAGCCAAGCTGGGAACAGATGAGTCTGATGTATCAGATGTTAATTCATCAGAAATGGCCAGAATGGTGGAGGTAAGCACAGTGTGACAGATCCATATAAACACCAAAGAATTATAAGTAATTACTGACAGTTCAAGTTCTGACAGGGCCTCGAAGATCTGGATGCAGGTCTCTTTGGGACAGCAAATAAAAAGAAAGACAAGCAGATAACAGTTGCACCCAGCAATAAGAAACCAGAGCAGGAGTCAGTACAGGTAGGAAGATAGTAGCATACCTGTGTGTCTCATTTTGATGTTTAGCTAGTTCCTAAGTTAAAATACATATATTTTTTGCAGGGTGTTTTAAGATCTTCACAAAGAAAAGAACGGAAATCAGGTACTTTAAGTTCGAAGCTGCCAGGGTTTGAAGGTAAGCTTTATAGAAAAATATTTCTGAGAAGTTGAAATTTTGAGAAAATATGTCGTCTTACTTTAAAATAGACTATCAGAGACAGAGCACCTCGTATTCCCGCTGCAAATAAGGCGAGTACACCATTTGTTTGTTATATATTTTTATGATCTTTCAACAGGAGCAACTCATTTACAGATATCTGTGTAGTTACTAGATTATTTTTTTGTAATTCCTTGCGTGTTCAAGTGCTTACTAGGCATAACCTTTTATTTTTATTTTTTTTTTTTTTTTTTGAATAAGAGCATAGCGTACAGTTCTGCCGTTGTTATCGACCCTCGTATCATATAGGCTTTTGTTTGTTTTGGTTAGTGTAGCTCAGTGTCAGATAGACTGTGCGTGAGAGAGCACTTTGACTTCCTGCTGCTAATAAGCCAAGTACACCGTTCATTTGATACATATTTTCATGAGTTTCAAACAGGAACAACTGCAGTAATGGATAGGAACTGTGATAGCTATGTATAGATGCAAGCTGAGTTGGAGACCCTTCGCTCACAGCTCCAGGCTGCGTTGACTTCCATCACACAACTTGAGGCTGCTGCCCAGGGGCATCACTGTGAGGGGTTGGACGTGGGGATGCGAGGGACATCGAGCATGTCCATGTGCCCTCCGATCAGTCCACTGCTGTGGCCGCCCCAGGTACTGCCTGCTCTGAGGTTGACCCCTCACCCGTGGTCGAGTGGGAGATCATCCCAAAGTCTGGCAGGCAGTGAAAAAACTTTCTGAGGGGCCGATCATAGGGCCTCCCCAGTTTGTGTGATGAACAGGTTGTGGGTGTTATCTGTGGCTGACGATGTCTCTAAGCTGGATGCAGTTGTCCACCCTGTTCCAGAAGGAAGCTCCTCGGCCCGCAGGGTCTTGGCATTCACAGAGGGTGGGTTTGCTGGTAGTTGGGAGCTCTAACGGTAGGTGCGTAATGGGACCCCTCAGGAACATGGCTGCCAAGGAGGGGAAGGAAGCCAGTGTGCACTCTGTGTGGATACCTGGGGGGGGGGGGGAGTCATTCTGGATGTGGAAAGGGTGCTTCCAGATGCCATGAAGAGTACAGGGTGCAGCCAACTGCAGGTGGTGACTCATGTTGGTACCAATGATGCGTGTCACTTTGGATCGGAGGAGATTCTCTCTGCTTTCGAGCAGCTAGTGGAACTGGTAAAGACTGCCAGTCTTGCTTCCAAGATTAAGGCGGAGCTCACTATCTGCAGCATCGTCGATAGAAATGACTGTGGTCCTTTGGCGCAGAGCCAAGTGGAGGGTCTGAATCAAAGGCTCAGGCAGTTCTGTGGCCATGTAGGTTGCAGATTCCTTGACTTGCACAATCAGGTGGTGGGTTTTCGGGTTCCACTTAATAGGCCAGGAGTCCACTACACACAGGAGGTGGCTACACGGGTAGCAGGGGCTGTGTGGAAGGAAATGGGCAGTTTTTTAGGTTAGAAGGTCTCAGGGAACCCCAGAAAGGGCATCCGTCTAAAAATGGGCGGGTAAAACACATTAAGGTAGTTGTAGAAACGAACAGTAGTGTAGTTGTAAATTGTCGTAGCTGTGTTGGGAAAGAACCAGAGCTCCAAGTCCTAATAGATAGCACTGAAGCTCAAATAGTTATAGGTACAAAAAGCTGGCTAAAGCCAGAAATAAGTTCACCTGAAATTTTTTCAAACTTTCTAACAGCGTTCAGAAAGGATAGATTAAATACAGTTGGTGGTGGAGTATTTATTGCTATCAGAAGTAGTTTGCCTCATAGTGAAATTGAAGTAGATAGTTTCTGTGATATAGTATGGGTAGGAGCTATACCTGACAATCAGATTAAATTATTAGTTGAATCGTTTTGCCGACCCCCAACTCGGAAGATATAGTTGCTGAACAGTTCAAAGAAAACTTGAGTTTCATTTCAAATAGGTACCCCACTCATACAATTATAGTTGGTGGTGACTTCAATCTACCCTCGATATGCTGGAAAAATTATACATTTAAAGCCAGCGGCAGGCATAAAGCATCTGCCGAAATTGTACTGAATGCTTTTACAGGAAATTATTTTGAACAGTTAGTTCATGAGCCCACTCAAAGCGTAAATGGTTGCGAAAGCATATTGGACCTCTTAGCAGCAAATAATCCTGAACAAATAGTGAGAATCGTGTCGAATACAGGGATTAGTGACCACAAGTCAGTTGCTGATAGACTGAGTACCATAACACCTACAACCATCGAAAAGAAATGCAAAGTACACACATCAAAAAAGGTTTTGCATTACCCCTGAAGATATATGTTGATTTTGGATACTGTATCACAGACACAATCCCTTGGACTGTTCAGAGATGTCACTAAACCCGCCCAAAAATGTAAATAACGATCTTATTAGACATAGGGGGTCCGATAGCTGATCAGTTCCAGTCATTCCACCAGGAAGGAGGTACACAGCTTGTGTTGTGTGTAGTTCAACCATGCCCAGACGATCATTACCGTGGTTCGATCGCATCCGCATTGTTACGTTGTGCCAGGAAGGGCTCTCAACAAGGGAAGTTTCCAGGCATCTCGGAGTGAACCAAATCGCTATTGTTCAGACATAGAGGAGTTAGAGAGAGACAGGAACTGTCGATGACATGCCTCGCTCAGGCCACTCGAGGGCTACTACTGCAGTAGATGACCGCTACCTACGGATTATGGCTAGGAGGAACCCTGACAGCAACGCCACCATGTTGAATAATGCTTTTCATGCAGCCACAGAACATCATATTACAACTCAAATTGTGCGCAATAGGCTGCAAGATGCCCAACTTCAACCCCAACACCCATGGCGAGGTCCATCTTTGCAACCACGTCACCATGTAGCGTGGTACAGATGGGCCCAACAACATGCCAAATGGACCGCTCAGGATTGGCATCATGTTCTCTTCACCGATGAGTGTCGCATACGCCTTCAACTGACAATCGTCGGAGATTTATTTGGAGGCAACTTGGTCAGGGTGAATGCCTTAGACACACTGTCCGGCGAGTGCAGCAAGGTGGAGGTTCCCTGCTGCTTTGGGGTGGCATTATGTGGGGCCGATGTTCGGCACTGATGGTCATGGAAGGTACTGTAACGGCTGTACGATATGTGAACGCCATCCTCCAACTGATAGGGCAACCATATCAGAAGCATATTAGCAAGGCATTCATCTTCATTTACGACATTTGTGCCTCCATCGTACACGTCTTGTGAATGACTTCCTTCAGGATAACGATATCGCATGACTAGAGTGGCCAGCATGTTCTCGAGACATGAACCCTATCAAACATGCCTGGGATAGATTGCAAAGGGCTGTTTATGGATGACGTGACCGACAAACTACTCTGAGGGATCTATACCAAATCGCCATTGAGGAGTGGGTCAATCTGGACCAACAGAGCCTTGATGAACTTGTGGAGAGTATGCCACGATGAATACAGGCATGCATCAATGCAAGAGGATGTGCTACTGGGTATTAGAGGTACCGGTGTGTTCAGCAATCTGGACCACCACCTCTGAAGGTCTCGCTGTATGGTGGTACAACATGCAATCTGTGGTTTTCATGAGCAATGACAAGGGCGGAAATTATATTTATGTTGACCTCTATTCCAATTTTCTGTACAGGTCCCAGAACTCTCGGAACTGAGGTGATCTAAAACTTTTTTTGATGTGTATATATCTACTTAAAAAAAGCTGATAAAAATGCTCGTAACACCTTTTTAAGAAACAGTCTCCACTCCCTCCAATCTGATCATGTAAAGAAAAGTTGTGAAATGATTTCAAAGAAATAGTATCGACCGAAATTGGGAGATATATACCAGATAAATTAATATGTGATGGTGCTTGATCCCCCATGGTACGCAAAATGGGTCAGATAGCTGTTGCAGAAGCAACAAAAAAGTGCGCCAAATTTAAAAGAACAAAAAATCCCCAAGACTGGCTAAGTTTTGAAGAAGTTCAAAGTATAGCGCATACTTCAATGTGAGATGCTTTTAATAATTTCCACAACAAAATTCTGTCTAGAAATCTAGCAGAAAACCCAAAGAGATTCTGGTCATACACAAAGCGCACACCAGTGGCAAGACAGAATCAATACCTTCACTGTGCAATAACAATGGTGAAGTCCCTGATGACAGTGCCACTAAAGCAGAGTTATTAAACACGGTATTCTGAAACTCCTTCACCAAAGAAGAGGAAGTAAATATTCCTGAATTCCAATCAAGAACAACTGCCAAGATGAGAAACATAGATGTAGATATCCTCCGTGTAACAAAGCAGCTTAAATCACTTAATACAGCCAAGGCCTCTGGTCCAGATTGTACAGCGGTCAGGTTCCTCTCAGAGTATGCTGATACAATAGCTCCATATTTAGCAATTATATACAACCACTTTCTCACAGAAAGATCCATACCTAAAGACTGGAAAATTGCTCAAGTCACACCAATACTCAAAAAGGGAAGTAGGAGGAATCCACTGAATTATAAGCTCATATCACTAACGTCAATTTGCAGTAGGGTTTTGGAACAAATACTTTATTCGAACATTATGAAGTACCTCGAAGAAAACGATTTATTGATACATAGTCAGAAGGATTCAGAAAATATCGTTCTTGCGAAACACAACTAGCTCTTTTTACTCGTGAAGTAATGAGTGCTATCGACAGGGGGTGTCAAATTGATTCCATATTTTTAGATTCGACAACGTTCCTCACAATCGTCTTCTAATCAAACCGCTTGCCTATGGAATATCACCTCAGTTGTGTGACTCGATTTGTGATTTCCTGTCAGAAAGGTCACAGTTCATAGTAATAGATGGAAAGACATCGAGTAAAACAGAAGTAATATCCGGCGTTCCTGATCTATATTAACAACATAGGAGACAATCTGAGTAGTCCATTAGATTTTTTGCAAATGATACTGTCATTTACCATCTTGTAAAGCAATCAGATGACCAAAACAAATTGCAAAATGATTTAGATAAGATATCTGTATGGTGCGAAAAGTGGCAATTGACCCTGAATAAAGAAAAGTGTGAAGTTATTCACATGACTACTAAAAGAAATCCGTTAAATTTCAATTACCTGATAACACACACAAATCTGAAGGCTGTAAATTCAACTAAATACTTAGGGATTACAATTACAAACAACCTAAATTGGAACAATCACAAAGATAATGTTGTGGGTACAGCAAACCAAAGACTGCAATTCACTGGCAGAACACTTAGAATGTGTAACAGGCCTACTAAAGAACTGCTTACAACATGCTTGTCCACCCTGTTCTGGAGTTTTGTTGTGAGGTGTGGGATCCGCGTCAGGTGGGACTGATGGAAAACATCGAAAAAGTACAAAGAAGGGCAGCTCATTTTGTATTATCATGAAATAGGGGAGATAGTGCCACCGACACGACACATGAATTGGAGTGGCAATCATTAGAACAAAGGCGTTTTTCGATGCAACAGGATCTTCTTGTGAAATTTCAATCACCAGTTTTCTCCTCCAATTGCGAAAACATTCTGTTGGCACTCACCTACTTAGGGAGAAATGATCGTCACAATAAAATAAGAGAAATCAGGGCTTGCACAGAAAAATTAAGTGCTCTTTTTTCATGTGCACTGTTCAAGAGTGGAACGGTAAAGAAACAGCTTGAAGGTGGTTCATTGAACCCTTTGTGAGACACTTTATTGTGAATTGCAGAGTAATCGTACAGATGTAGATGTAAAAGTAGTCTACTTTCGGAACTTGGTGAGAGAAGCACTTGGACCGTGACTGACACATAAACAGAGAAAATATACATTAAGTGTTAAGTTTGTGGAATTTGAAAATAATTCCATTGTCATCACACAGCGAGGTGGTGCAGCAGCAAGACACTGGACTTGCATTGGAAGGACAGCAGTTCAAATCTCCCTCTGGCTATCCATTTTAGGTTTTCTGTAGTTTCTCTAAATCATTTAAGGCAAATGCTTGAAAATGACACAGTCAGTTCTCTTGCCCAATACGAGTTTGTGCTTCATCTCTAATGACCTCATTGACAAATTGTTAAACTGCAATTGTCTGTATTTGCATTTGCTGATTCCTGTCAGATCTGCATATTCACCAATGCTGATATGAATATAAAATTTTCAATGCTTATGCTCAGAATTAATTTTTGAAAATCAGCTCAGTAGTGGAAAAAGACTTGAAAGTTTTCATTTTTGCCAATCTCACACTTTAGAAAGAAAACACAATAATGTGAAGCACAATAATGTGAAGCGTTTATTTGTGCGTAGTTTTTATATAATCGGAAAGGTATCTCTTACTATAAATTGTTCACTGTTTCGAATTTCCATTCTTATCTATAAAATTATTCTGCTATGGAACTTAATATTGTCAGCAGTGATGTATTTATCAGTACAGGTCAAAGTTTTAAAAAAATGTTGCAATAACACTGTGCTGGGTGCGTGAGCACGTCATATGTTATAAAATTATCAATGTTTTGGTTGCTATTACTGGCATTCTTCTACCCTGATGAAGACTTCTTGCAGTAGCAGCTGAAACATTGGTAATTTTAATAGATATGACTTGCAATGGAACCACACCTACTCGTAATTACCATTTTCATCCAGATTTTTGGAGTAGGCAGGGCTTTGCCAGAAATGAAAGTGACAGAATTGAAAACTCCAGGTGACCAAGTATTTAGAAAAAATAGCACTTATTGGTGCAGATTGGGCAAAGCATGAACTATTCATATTAGCCTTGGTTCCATGCAGTGGTTGACACAGTGGAAAGGATAAAGAATGGTACTCAGAGGGTCACGAAATCAAGTTCCTATGCAGGAACATTTTTGTTTTCAATTTTTGTGCTGCATTCACTGCAAATAAACCAAAATGATGTTCAGTGTACTGCATTTATTTATTTTATTTTATTTTATTTTTTTTGTAAAAGGCATGAGTAGAAGAGATTTTTCAAGATGAAGGACGATTGTCATTATACAGTATGAAAGTGATTCCTGCAAAAAATGCATTTAGCTGGTTCAACCCTGTTTTGCGTATTTTTATCTCAGGTAAGGAATTTGATCAAAAAGCTTCAGACCTGCTCTTATCTCATCAGGAGAGAAAAAGAAATGACATCCAAAAAATACTGTATTAAAATAAACTCAGCTGTATGTCACCAGTTATCCTTCCTAATATTCATCAAAATGATGCATTATGCATGGTTTGCTGCCAAACTGTGTGATGTGAATGAAACTTTTTTGAATGTAAACTAAGTTTGTATTTTTACAGAAACCTTAAAACAACCATGCAATTGTAAAAATGTAGCATTTATTACATGTGCCAGATGTGAAGACAATTACTGCTTCTCATGTTTTTATGATGGAAATCAGTCCACCATGTGTAAATCATCGACAGTAAAATAATGCAAGTATCTAGAATGAAATTTTCACTTTGCAGCAGAGTGTGCACTGATATGTAACTTCCTGGTAGATTAAAACTGTGTGCCGGATTTGGACACAAACCCGAGACCTTTGCCTTTTGTGGGCAAGTGCTCTAAAATGGACACCTATCTTTCCAAATAACCAACTTCGTATGATAGAAGCTCGCTCTGATGTTGTGTGGACTGTCTGTTTAGTCTTAAGTTGTCTGATGATGGCCAAGAGAGCTAAAAGATTCTTCACAGCAAAAAAACAAATAAATAGTATAACAACTTTTAGCAGTCCCTCATCTCCAATCTTCCTAAGTTGTGAGGATGGGTCGTGAGTCGTGCTTGGGTAGCTCAGTTGGTAGAGGACTTCCCTGCAAAAGGCAAAGGTCTTGAGTTCAAGTCTTGGTCCAGTACACAGTTTTATCTGCCATGAAATACTAATACAAGTATCTAATTTTATACATGAAGTTCATATGTATGCCTTACAATACCTTCCTGGAATTTTACTTGACACTCAAATTTTTCTTTGCCTTTCCTTTGCATGCCTTTCTATGTAAATATGAATAAATTCAACACATTGAGGATAATTTTGATTTATTTGCAGTCTAAGTAACATAAAGAGAAGAAAAAGAAATTTCCACATAGGGACTCAAGTCAACAACTATCTGTAGACCACACTGACCTAAATATGTCATGCCTCGACCAACCTGTGCAAGAAATGCTATTTTTTCTAAATGCTTGTCCATCTGGAGCTCCCACTTCTCTCACTTTCATTTAGGGCCAAGCTGTTCGTATGCCATAAATTTGGAAAAAAATCATCTGTGACGGGCAGGCCTGCTTCCCTTGTCACTCACACACCCAGAAGAATGTTATTGAAATGGATTCTGGCTGTGAAAGTCTATGCTCTTATATTTCAAAATTTGATCTGTAAATTCTCAACAAAGTGGCTTATAATTTGCTGTGGGAAACAGATGCTGCATTATGCTGTTTAAGGTTTTCTTGATATATATTTTTCTGATAGTGTTGGGCTTCATTTCAAATGTCGCAGTATGATAATACAACATTGGCTTATTATCTTCAAGTAATACTGTGTACTATTTATGAGAGTTCACAGGAGTCCACTAACTCTCCTTATGTCATGCAGTCTTTTCTTTCATTGGTTGTATATTATGAGCAAGCAGTTCTCCTTATATGTTATCATGCCATTGGCAAAACAGAATAGTAACCAGATGAAACAGATAATTGAGGTAGGTTGTTCACAAAATAAACTGTGGTTTTCACCCCTTTGTGATGTGTACATTTCTTCTTGGGTTCCATTACTGCCAGTCTGTATTTCCAACAGCACATTGTGTATGAGATTATTTAATAGTGCTGGTAATTCTGTATTGGTTTAACTTGCTGCTCTGTCAAGGTTAATTGCTGAAAACTGTCTGAATACAATATACAGAACGAACTAAAAGAATGTCAAGATCTTCACTATTGCTTCCTTCTGGGGTAGTTTTGTCAGTGAGATCCACATGATCACAATTGATAATTTAGTTGATAGACACACTGAATACATAGGATTTGTCACTGGCCATTCTAAAATCCTGTTGCTTTCAAAGAAAATCAAACAACATAATTAAGACATGCACCAATTTTTGCCCTCAGATTTAACAGCTTAAGTGGTTGCCTATTTACTTCATTCACATTTCAGTGTTGGTTGTTGTATCCCGAAGTCATGGCTCAAAACTTGTAGAAAGTACTACCACAAAAATAATGTGTTACTGTGAGTTTCCACCAAGTATTGTTATTGCCTGATTCAGTTATTTGGCACAAGGTGATAAGTAGGTTCTCAGTTGAAATATGAAGTTTGTTGGCAAAATTTGACACAACATCTTAAAGTCCCAGCAGCAGATGTAGTGCTTAACAATGAATACATAAACTGTTATTGTTGTACATTATCGTAGAACATCTACAGTTTGTGCTCTATTGATGAACGTAAAATTGGTGGCAGAAGAATGCATCAACAAGATGTAATATTAGAGATAAGTATTTTGACCATATTGTTGTAATAATTATTTATTTCCAAAAAGTTCAGTTGAATTTGAGATTAGTAGATGATAAGTAATGCCTGATGCTGAAGTTTGTTTGACAGATTTTGATGACAGCGACAATGGAAGTGACCCTTTGGCAGATCTGGATGACTTGCTGTCAGACAGTATGAAGACAAAGAAGCCAACTACAGGTTTTATAGGGTCTGGAGTGAGAGACAGTAAAAAGTCTGAAGAGAAAGCTCCAGAAATGACTAATTTAAATAGTGATACCAACAACAAAGCTAAATTATTTGCAGATTTATTTGGTTCAGACAAGTCTATTGACAAAGGAAGTAGTAACAAGAATGTGATGAAATCTGAAACAGATGGTGCTGTGCATATGGGTGATGCCCTTAAGTCTGACCATTTAGGACAGAGTTCTGTAAAAAGAGTGAATTTTGCACCAGATTCAGTAGATATGTCCACACAACCAAAAAATCAGCCAATTGCATCAATAGTTGGAGTTCTACAAACAAAAGAGCAAACTTCACCATTGTTGGGAAACAGAAATGAGAGCATTGACCTAGAAGATGATCTACTGCCAGGAATTGGTCTTGAGAAATTTGGAAAATCAAGCACTGCTGCTGGGAAATTATCTGATAAGAAAAGCTCAATAATGGATGAGCTACTTGGCAAGAACGTTGGGCAAAGTGCAAATAAAATGGAAAAGAAGCCCAGTGAAAGAAATGATGATACTGTTAAGGAAACTGAAATGTCTTTTGGGAGTTACTCTCCTTCAATTGCACCTGCTTCCACACAGCCCAGACGGTCAACTGTTCGACGGAATACCTCTTCTATTGGAGGTCCTTTAGGTATTTTGTCTCCTGTTTCTACACCCAAAAAAACAGTTGGTTCACCTGTTCACAACAGAACTGAAGAACGAGGTTCTGCCTCTTGGCTCGGACTTTCTTCGGAACTACCCTCCTCTCACTCCCCACCCTTGCACCAGACAGCATCCTATACTGATAATGTTTCTGCTGATAATGCTGGTGAAAAGAATCTGCCAGCTAACAGTTCAGTGACAACAGCATCACAGGAGATTCATTCTAGTTCAGTATCACCACTCCGACGTCAACAACAGCATGCTATGTCAAAAGCACCCAGTGGCCAATTGCCTGAGTGGTTGGGAGGAGCACCCTCTGTACAAGAGAAGCCAGAGATTTTAAATATTTCTACGAGTGGTTCAACTCACACCATTCCTGCAGCAGAACAGCAACAGCCTGCAGGAATTTTGCAGGCACAGCAGCCATCTGAAGGAGCTCCAGGTGAGACTAGATTTTTATCAGTTTGCATGTCAAGCTTTTTTTTCTGTGCAGTGTTCAATCCTTCTAATATTTTTGTTTCATTTATAGTTATGTTTATGACCTTAGGACACTGACCAGTTCCACAAGTGCTACATCATTAATTAATACTTGTTCCATAGATCATAAATACAACATTCCGTAATGTGTCAGTTAAACATAAGAGTGTGAAATTTTTTTTAATACTTCATATCTAAAAATTCATCTGTTGAGTGGGAGGAGTTGTCATTCAGAAATTCTTTTAATCTATTTTTAAATGGTGGTTGCCTATTTGTCAGACTTCTAATGCGACTTGGTACATAACCAAAGACTTTTGTGGCAGCATAATTTACCCCTTTCTCTGACAGAGTCTGATTTAACCCCAAATAATGAAGATCATCTATTCCTCTAGTGTTGTAGCTATGCACTCTGGTATTATTTTTGAGCTGGGATGGGTTATTAATAACAAATTTCATAAGTGAATGTACGTATTGTGAAGGTACTGTGAGTATCCCTAGTTCTTTAAATAAATGTTTGCAGGGTGATCTTTGGTGGGCTCAAGCTCTTATTCTGATTACACACTTTTGTGCAATGAATACTTCTTCTTTTAATGATGAATTACCCCAAAATACGATGCCTTATGAAAGTAGTGAATGAAAATAGGAATAGTTGGCTAATTTATTGATATGATTATCACCAAAATTTGCAATAGACCTAATAGTGTAAGTAACTGAACTCATGTTTCAGCAGATCATTCTTCCAATTCAATTTCTCATCAGTGAACACTCCCAGAAATTTTAAATATCCTGCCTTAGACAGACTTCTGTTCAAAGTCTGTATCTGTCAGTGGTGTTATGCCATTTACTGTACTGGACTGTATATACTGTTTTTCCTCCAAATTTAGTAAGAGTCCATTTGCAGAGAACAACTTAATAATTTTCCAAAAGACATTATTTACAAATTCCTCAGCAAATTCTTGTTTGTTGGGTGTGATTAGTATACTTGTATCAAGAGCAAAAATAACTAGCTTTGCATGTTCATGAATTTAGAGTGGCAGGCCATTAATATATATTGAGAACAATAAGGGACTCAAGACTGGACCCTTTGGTACACCGTTCCTGATACCTCCCCAGTTAGAGGATTCCGCTGATTTTTGTGGACTATCTGTACTATTAATTTTAACCTTCTGGAGTCTTCCAGTTAAATATAAATTAAACCATTGGTGCACTGTCTCACTCGTACCACAATGCTTATGCTTATCCAGAAGAATTTCATGATTCACATAGTCATAACTGTTGTGAGATCACAAAAAATCCCGGTGGGTTATGTTTGGTTGTTGAGAGCATTTAATATTTGATCAGTGAAAGCATATAAAGTATTTTCTGTTGAAAAATCTTACTGAAAACCGAACAGACATTTTGTTAGTACTTCATTTTTACAAATATTTGAAGCTACTTGTGAATACATTATTTTTTTAAGACTTTTGGATAAAGCTGTCAGAAGTGAGATAGGACAGTAGTTGTTAGCATCAGACCTCCCCCCCCCCCCTCCTTTTTTATGCAATGGTTTTACAGTAACATATTTCAGTTCATCCAGAAAAATGCCCTGTTTCAGTGCGCTACTACATCTTTTAGTACGCTGCTGGAAATGCCACCAATTCCATGTGAGCTTTTGCTTTTTGAGTGAATTTAATATTTTCCTGAATATAGTGGGATGGGTGGGTTGAATTTCAGTTTTATCAAATTGCATCGGTATTGCCCCTTACATATACAGCCTTGTATTTTCTAATGAGCAGCTGGAGCCTATTTTCTCTACAACACTTAAAAATGATTATTAAAAATATTTTCTACTTTTGAGTCTTTATTCACAAACTTTTCATTGAGTTTGATAGAAATACAGTCTTCTTGTCCTCTCAGCTGCCCTGTATCCCTTTTAACAATATTCCAAAGTTTTTTTAATTTTATTATCAGATGTGCTAATCCCAGGTATAATTATTATGCTTCTGGATGTTTTAATAACTTTTCTTAATACAGTGCAGCAGTTTTTATAATGTTTGACTGCTTCTGGATTATTACTCCTTCTAGCTATAAGATATATTTCCCTTTTCTGTTTACAAGGTATTTTTATCTGTTTAGTAAGCCATGGCTTTGTTGTTGGTTTCTTAAAGGTATATTTCATGGTTTTCTTTGGAAAACTGTTTTCAAAAATACTTACAAATGTATCATGAAATAGGTTCAATTTTAAATTAACATCAGGTTGTCTGTACACCTCATTTCAGTCTAGCCGTTGCAAGCTTTTCCTAAAATTTATAGTTGTTAAATCATTAATTAAACACGCTGTGGTGGAGAACTGTTTTGCATTACTGTATGAAGCTATGTCGTATATTGTAACCAGTTGTGCATCATGATTAGAAAGACCATCCTCAACAGGAAAAGTTTTTATTTGATTTAATTTATTATAATCATTTTCTATGCTTGTGCTGCTTTCCTGTACTATCCAAATAGGAATATCAGTAACCGATGCCAATTTGAAAGAGCCAGATAATACTTGAGAGTCATTATTTCAGTCAGACTCTTTCAGAAAATCTACACTGAAATCCCCAAAAACAATAACTTGCTTCCCTCTGTCTGACAAATAGCACAACAAAGAAATTTTCAGAAAATCAGTAACTGATGTCAAGTTGAAAGATCGAGGTAATACTTCAGATTCATTATTTCAGTCAGACTCTTTCAGAAAATCTACACTGAAATCCTAACAAACAATAACTTGCTTGCCTCTGTGTGACAGACAGCACAACAAAGAAATTTTCAGAAGTAGCTGAAAATTTCTCACTGTGAACCTATACACAGCTACAATTGAATACTTAACTGTAGAAAGATGCAAAGTGCCAAATTTATGAACTGAAGGTATTACAAACAAACTGACTGTAGTGCAGTGTCTTAATTTTTTATTCCTCAAACTTTTCCATGTTACAAATGAGAGTATCTTATCATATATTAGTGGTGGTTTCATGACAAAGTTGAAATTGTTTGATGCTGAAAGCACCTCAAACAGAAACATTTATGAAAGGTGCTAATTTCCATCAAATTATTCTAAATGCTATGTTCTTAGTCACTCTCCACAGATCTGCATATAATATTCTTTATGCTCATTTTTTTCCAGGTAAGGTATCATAGCCTTTAAATCTTTCTTCTTTTCATCTGTAATTGAATGGATTGTGAAAATAGTTTCAAAGTTAGCAGATCAAATGTTTCTTGCATGTTTCCCCTTTTTGAGCACATTCATCTGCGGATCTTTTCCGTGTTGGTGTAACATTCTTTTATTGCTACTCTTGCTACATCTGTTGAATCATATGTGATGCTGGCAACTTTTGAAACTTTCAGCTTATTTGTAGAGAGTATCTTGTTTACCACAGCTTGAATATTTTTAAAAAATCAGAAGTATCCATAGACATTACTTTGAAAGCTCTAACAACCTTTGCTTCCTTGATCATTTTGCATAGGTCACTGGGTACAAATGCCTCCATCACTGACTTACTTCTCTCCATCAAGGCAAACACAGATCACAGGGGAGGAAGCCCTGCCCACTAACAAGAAACCATTTTCTATTCATGTGAACAACCCATTTGCTACCAGAAAAAGAAAAAGAAATACTATCATTCGATTCTTGTTTTGTGCAGCACAGTTGTCATTCCAAACAGTAAGGTTTTTCTTCGTTCTTGTCCCAGTGTTTAACACTTTCAGAATGCATGATGCGATTACATTTTCACCCCTACCAGCAATACTCTCATCCCACATGCACATGTAAGACTGAAGGGTATCGCCTACAGATACTGGCAAGTTTTAACAAGATAACTGATGGAGTGTGTTAGTGTGGGCACAAACATAACCTGCTGTACATTAATCGATATGCACTGTCAGGGAACTGAGAAGAAGTGATGTCGCTCTTCAGAAGACTCTGTACCATCTCGGCCTTCCAATGGTGAATCTCTAAATGCACCAGTGACTGTGGTGAACCTAATGTTCAGTAAGTCACATGTCTTGCAGGTGTCTTTCCTAGGTCTGTGGAAGGGAAGTTCAGAAAGATTCTATGATAAAAACTGGAACTTATGGTGCTTTGAGGAAACACCTTTCTAAGGTGGGAGTATATTCTTGAAATATTCAGCTCAGGACTGAGGTATTCCTTGCTTGATCTTGCTCGGCTGTATTGTCGAACTTCCCTGAGAAAGCCATTTATGTGCTGCTTTTTACTCATTTTGTCATTGTTGCTGTATTGTGATTGAGCGTGTCTTGTTCTGCTGTCGGTGAATGTTGTCTCTCCAAGATTCTTCTTAACAAGTATTTCCAGCCTCCTCTTTGCAACAGCAAAAATATTCATAAAAGTGGTTTTGCAACTGCAACAAGATCCCCTGTACCACGTGGAATAGAATACTGAACTGTTCCCTGCCGGCGACTTTCAACAGGAGTATCGTAGGTTCCATGCTGACTACGCCATACTGGTGTGACACTAACAAGGGAACCTCCCCATCGCACCCCCCTCAGATTTAGTTATAAGTTGGCACAGTGGATAGGCCTTGAAAAACTGGACACAGATCAATCGAGAAAACAGGAAGAAGTTGTGTGGACCTACGAAAAAAATAAGCAAAATATATGAACTGAGTAGTCCACGCGCAACGTAAGCAACATTAAGGATATTCTGCGCATAGGAGCGCCGTGGTCCCGTGGTTAGCGTGAGCAGCTGTGGAGGGAGAGGTCCTTGGTTCAAGTCTTCCATCGGGTGAAAATTTTACTTTCTTTAATCTCGCAAAGTTATGATCCATCCGTTCGTTCATTGACGTCTCTGTTCACTGTAATAAGTTTAGTGTCTGTGTTTTACCACCGCACCGCAAAACCGTGCGAATAGTAGACGAAATGATGTGCCTCTCCAGTGGGCACCAAAAACATTTGCTCGCAAGGTCATACGTCAACCGATTCCTCCACAGGACAACACGTCTGATACATTCTATACGACACTGGTGACGGCATGTGCGTCACCTGACAGGAATATGTTGTCGACCCATCTAACTTCTACACTTGGCGAATGGGTAAAAAGATTCTTCTACCTTGCCGATTTAGGTTTTCTTGTGGATGTGATAATCACTCCCAAAAAAGTGATGAAAAAATAAGAGTTTGTCACATGAACTGCAACAAATGACTGCAACAGTTTCACAGTCACACAGTTTTCCCTGTGCTCTGTCAAAACATATGTTTCTAACGTTTTCAGATTTTTCCGTCTGTATACCTTCAAATTCTGCATGTGTCCAAGCAAATCTGAACATGTCCTGGAATTTTGGAGAGCGAAGTTGATTATGTTTGAGTGCTTTAACTTTGATAATAGTCTGAAAATAAAAAAAATTTTCACACGAGGGAGGCTTGAACCAAAGACCTTTCGTTTCGCATTTGCTCACGCTAACCACGGGACCACGGCGCTTCAGAGCTTACCGTGCCCTTGATGCTGCCTATCTTGCGCATGGACTACTCAGTTTGTATATTTTGCTTATTTTTTTCATAGTTCCACACAACTTCTTCCTGTTTTCTCGATTGATCTGTGTTCAGTTTTTCAAGGCCTATCCACTGTGCCAACTTGTAATTAAATCTGAGGGAGGTGCGATGGGGAGGTTCCCTTGTAAGAAGACCCATCAGGAAGGCTCCTTGTGTTGAGTAGTCTTGCTTATAGAACTTAGAAAACAAATCTATTTTCAATGCAGGTGTCACTCACCGCACCTTAATCTACATTTGTATAGTACCTAAAGGAAAGAACAACAAAACAATATGTCTTCTATGGAGGACACTGGAAATATGTACACATTCAACAGCAATCATTCCTTGCATAGATTTCACAGCCAGTGAAGGGCTTAAAATCGTACCTGTGGTGAGGGACAGTTCTTAGCTGGTATAACTGCTTTTTTGTGTGTGTTTCATACACAAAACATTTTGTATTTAATTTCTTCTGCTCATCTCTGAATGATCCACCACCATTCTTCCTCCTTCTCCTACCCGTGTGGCTTCATCCGCCATAACCTAATGTATGGACATCACTTATGCACAAAATGATTTAAAGATAACATGTAGATATATAATATTTCATTTATATGACAACTTTATATGACTGTATACGACCGTAATATTATGTCATGTGTATGCACATACCTTATAAGTTGAAGAGTGATGATTCACAAAGAAGGACAGTATAGAAGCCTATGATGCACTTATCATGGCAGCAAAGTGAAACAAACATAACTGAATGGCACATTGCACCATTCTTATGAAATCAGCTGGCAACTTAGCACCATTGCCATTTAGTGGTGTCAAGTGTGACCACTTGGAGTTCTCGGTGGACATAACACTTTTCATATGTACCGTATTTACTCGAATCTAAGCCGCACTCGAATCTAAGCCACACCTGAAAAATGAGACTTGAAATCAAGGAAAAAAAATTTTCCCGAATCTAAGCCGCACCTGAAATTTGAGACTCGAAATTCAAGAGGAGAGAAAAGTTTTAGGCCGCACCTCCAAATCGAAACAAAGTTGGTCCATTTTAATATGAGACACAATTTAGGTCGAATGAATGACGATACAGCTACAGTAGTTTGGTTCGAGTCGTAAGCTTAGCAGTTAAGCTTTACCAGGTAGCCATTGCTATGCGTCAGGCGCTCTGTCCGTATTTATACGGGTACTCTTCCTTTTTCACGTGCTTCATCTGGTTTGAATGGATTGCTTATTTTTCTTTGATCTGATAAGCGCGATTTTTTGTTATAGGTGTTTACGTCACTCTAAGCTGAAAATGCATTACTGTACTGTGCCATGCATTGTTTGCCGCATTCTGATAGTGCGTGTTTATGGCCTGTTGCCGCTCGCGGCATGGCTTGCTTTTCTGCGCGCTACCGCAGCTTTCAATTTTTTTTTATATATATATATATATATATATATATATATATATATATATATATATATATATATATATATATATATATATATATATATATATATATATATATATTAGAGGGAAACATTCCACGTGGGAAAAATATATCTAAAAAGAAAGATGATGAAACTTACCAAACAAAAGCGCTGGCAGGTCGATAGACACACAAACAAACACAAACATACACACAAAATTCTAGCTTTCGCAACCAATGGTTGCCTCGTCAGGAAAGAGGGAAGGAGAAGGAAAGACAAAAGGATACGGGTTTTAAGGGAGAGGGTAAGGAGTCATTCCAATCCCGGGAGCGGAAAGACTTACCTTAGGGGGAAAAAAGGACAGGTATACACTCGCACACACACACATATCCATCCACACATACACAGACACAAGCAGACATTTGTAAAGGCAAAGAGTTTGGGCAGAGATGTCAGTCGGGGCGGATGTACAGAGGCAAAGATGAAGTTGAAAGACAGGTGAGGTATGAGCGGCGGCAAATTGAAATTAGAAATTAGCGGAGATTGAGGCCTGGCGGATAGCGAGAAGAAAGGATATGCTGAAGGGCAAGTTCCCATCTCCGGAGTTCTGACAGGTTGGTGTTAGTGGGAAGTATCCAGATAACCCGGACGGTGTAACACTGTGCCAAGATGTGCTGGCCGTGCACCAAGGCATGTTTAGCCACAGGGTGATCCTCATTACCAACAAACACTGTCTGCCTGTGTCCATTCATGCGAATGGACAGTTTGTTGCTGGTCATTCCCACATAGAACGCTTCACAGTGTAGGCAGGTCAGTTGGTAAATCACGTGGGTGCTTTCACACGTGGCTCTGCCTTTGATCGTGTACACCTTCCGGGTTACAGGACTGGAATAGGTGGTGGTGGGAGGGTGCATGGGACAGGTTTTACACCGGGGGCGGTTACAGGGGTAGGAGCCAGAGGGTAGGGAAGGTGGTTTGGGGATTTCATAGGGATGAACTAAGAGGTTGCGAAGGTTAGGTGGACGGCGGAAAGACACTCTTGGTGGAGTGGGGAGGATTTCATGAAGGATGGATCTCATTTCAGGGCAGGATTTGAGGAAGTCGTATCCCTGCTGGAGAGCCACATTCAGAATCTGATCCAGTCCCGGAAAGTATCCTGTCACAAGTGGGGCACTTTTGGGGTTCTTCTGTGGAAGGTTCCGGGTTTGAGGAGATGAGGATGTGGCTCTGGTTATTTGCTTCTGTACCAGGTCGGGAGGGTAGTTACGGGATGCAAAAGCTGTTTTCAGGTTGTTGGTGTAATGGTTCAAGGATTCCGGACTGGAGCAGATTCGTTTGCCACGAAGACCTAGGCTGTAGGGAAGGGACCGTTTGATGTGGAATGGGTGGCAGCTGTCATAATGGAGGTACTGTTGCTTGTTGGTGGGTTTAATGTGGACGGACGTGTGAAGCTGGCCATTGGACAGGTGGAGGTCAACGTCAAGGAAAGTGGCATGGGATTTGGAGTAGGACCAGGTGAATCTGATGGAACCAAAGGAGTTGAGGTTGGAGAGGAAATTCTGGAGTTCTTCTTCACTGTGAGTCCAGATCACGAAAATGTCATCAATAAATCTGTACCAAACTTCGGGTTGGCAGGCCTGGGTAACCAGGAAGGCTTCCTCTAAGCGACCCATGAATAGGTTGGCATACGAGGGGGCCATCCTGGTACCCATGGCTGTTCCCTTTAATTGTTGGTATGTCTGGCCTTCAAAAGTGAAGAAGTTGTGGGTCAGGATGAAGCTGGCTAAGGTAATGAGGAAAGAGGTTTTAGGTAGGGCGGCAGGTGATCGGCGTGAAAGGAAGTGCTCCATCGCAGCGAGGCCCTGGACATGCGGAATATTTGTGTATAAGGAAGTGGCATCAATGGTTACAAGGATGGCTTCCGGGGGTAACAGACTGGGTAGGGATTCCAGGCGTTTGAGAAAGTGGTTGGTGTCTTTGATGAAGGATGGGAGACTGCATGTAATGGGTTGAAGGTGTTGATCTACGTAGGCAGAGATGCGTTCGGTGGGGGCTTGGTAACCAGCTACAATGGGACGGCCGGGATGATTGGGTTTGTGAATTTTGGGAAGAAGGTAGAAGGTAGGGGTGCGGGGTGTTGGTGGGGTCAGGAGGTTGATGGAGTCGGGTGAAAGGTTTTGTAGGGGGCCTAAGGTTCTGAGGATTCCTTGAAGCTCCGCCTGGACGTCAGGAATGGGATTGCCTTGGCAAACTTTGTAAGTAGTGTTGTCTGAAAGCTGACGCAGTCCCTCAGCCACATACTCCCGACGATCAAGTACCACAGTTGTGGAACCCTTGTCCGCCGGAAGAATGACGATGGATCGGTCAGCCTTCAGATCACGGATAGCCTGGGCTTCAGCAGTGGTGATGTTGGGAGTAGGATTAAGGTTTTTTAAGAAGGATTGAGAGGCAAGGCTGGAAGTCAGAAATTCCTGGAAGGTTAGGAGAGGGTGATTTTGAGGAAGAGGAGGTGGGTCCCGCTGTGACGGAGGACGGAACTGTTCCAGGCATGGTTCAATTTGGATAGTGTCTTGGGGAGTTGGATCATTAGGAGTAGGATTAGGATCATTTTTCTTCGTGGCAAAGTGATATTTCCAGCAGAGAGTACGGGTGTAGGACAGTAAATCTTTGACGAGGGCTGTTTGGTTAAATCTGGGAGTGGGGCTGAAGGTGAGGCCTTTGGATAGGACAGAGGTTTCGGATTGGGAGAGAGGTTTGGAGGAAAGGTTAACTACTGAATTGGGGTGTTGTGGTTCCAGATTGCGTTGATTGGAATTTTGAGGTTTTGGAGGGAGTGGAGCTGGAAGTGGGAGATTGAGTAGATGGGAGAGACTGGGTTTGTGTGCAATGAGAGGAGGTTGAGGTTTGCTGGAAAGGTTGTGAAGGGTGAGTGAGTTGCCTTTCCGGAGGTGGGAAACCAGGAGATTGGATAGTTTTTTAAGGTGGAGGGTGGCATGCTGCTCTAATTTGCGGTTGGCCTGTAGGAGGATGCTCTGAACAACAGGTGAGGATGTGGGAGAGGAAAGATTGAGAATTTTTATAAAGGATAGGAGTTGATGGGCGTGTTGATTGGCTGAGTGGATGTGTAGGTGAAGGATTAGGTGGGTGAGGGCAATGGATTGTTTGGTTTGGAACTGGTATAGGGACTGATGGAAAGAAGGGTTGCAGCCAGAGATGGGAACTTTAAGTGTGAGGCCTTTGGGGGTGATGCCAAATGTCAGACAAGCCTGAGAAAATAAAATATGGGAGTGTAATCTGGCTAGGGCGAAGGCATGTTTGCGGAGGGAATGTAAATAAAACTTAATGGGGTCGTTGTGAAGGTGTTGTGAGGGTGACATGGTACTAGAAGGTGGAAAGTGGAACACGAGGCTGAAATGAAAATGAAAATAAATATGAAAAAATGTATGGGGAGAGATAAAGGTAAAATTAGAAAGCAAATGGAGATCTGGTGTGAAAAAAGGCGAAAAAGGGTTGGTTAGGGCTGGGCTATGTTGATCCTGTGGTGAACTTGTGTAGGTAGATAATGATGTGCATAAAGGTTAGGTGGTTGTGTTGCCGCCAAAACACGTTAAAGGGTGGAGAAATTCGGGAAAATTTCGAAAAAACTACGTGAGGATGTATTAAAAGGAGTGGTTTGGTGGTGGCAGTTTATGGAAATGAAGCTAACAATTGTTTGATGAAGAAATAATGACGTTAAAACCTGTGGGAAGCGGCTAAAAATGATCTCTGCCTACGTAGATCAACACCTTCAACCCATTACATGCAGTCTCCCATCCTTCATCAAAGACACCAACCACTTTCTCAAACGCCTGGAATCCCTACCCAGTCTGTTACCCCCGGAAGCCATCCTTGTAACCATTGATGCCACTTCCTTATACACAAATATTCCGCATGTCCAGGGCCTCGCTGCGATGGAGCACTTCCTTTCACGCCGATCACCTGCCGCCCTACCTAAAACCTCTTTCCTCATTACCTTAGCCAGCTTCATCCTGACCCACAACTTCTTCACTTTTGAAGGCCAGACATACCAACAATTAAAGGGAACAGCCATGGGTACCAGGATGGCCCCCTCGTATGCCAACCTATTCATGGGTCGCTTAGAGGAAGCCTTCCTGGTTACCCAGGCCTGCCAACCCGAAGTTTGGTACAGATTTATTGATGACATTTTCGTGATCTGGACTCACAGTGAAGAAGGACTCCAGAATTTCCTCTCCAACCTCAACTCCTTTGGTTCCATCAGATTCACCTGGTCCTACTCCAAATCCCATGCCACTTTCCTTGACGTTGACCTCCACCTGTCCAATGGCCAGCTTCACACGTCCGTCCACATTAAACCCACCAACAAGCAACAGTACCTCCATTATGACAGCTGCCACCCATTCCACATCAAACGGTCCCTTCCCTACAGCCTAGGTCTTCGTGGCAAACGAATCTGCTCCAGTCCGGAATCCTTGAACCATTACACCAACAACCTGAAAACAGCTTTTGCATCCCGTAACTACCCTCCCGACCTGGTACAGAAGCAAATAACCAGAGCCACATCCTCATCTCCTCAAACCCGGAACCTTCCACAGAAGAACCCCAAAAGTGCCCCACTTGTGACAGGATACTTTCCGGGACTGGATCAGATTCTGAATGTGGCTCTCCAGCAGGGATACGACTTCCTCAAATCCTGCCCTGAAATGAGATCCATCCTTCATGAAATCCTCCCCACTCCACCAAGAGTGTCTTTCCACCGTCCACCTAACCTTCGCAACCTCTTAGTTCATCCCTATGAAATCCCCAAACCACCTTCCCTACCCTCTGGCTCCTACCCCTGTAACCGCCCCCGGTGTAAAACCTGTCCCATGCACCCTCCCACCACCACCTATTCCAGTCCTGTAACCCGGAAGGTGTACACGATCAAAGGCAGAGCCACGTGTGAAAGCACCCACGTGATTTACCAACTGACCTGCCTACACTGTGAAGCGTTCTATGTGGGAATGACCAGCAACAAACTGTCCATTCGCATGAATGGACACAGGCAGACAGTGTTTGTTGGTAATGAGGATCACCCTGTGGCTAAACATGCCTTGGTGCACGGCCAGCACATCTTGGCACAGTGTTACACCGTCCGGGTTATCTGGATACTTCCCACTAACACCAACCTGTCAGAACTCCGGAGATGGGAACTTGCCCTTCAGCATATCCTTTCTTCTCGCTATCCGCCAGGCCTCAATCTCCGCTAATTTCTAATTTCAATTTGCCGCCGCTCATACCTCACCTGTCTTTCAACTTCATCTTTGCCTCTGTACATCCGCCCCGACTGACATCTCTGCCCAAACTCTTTGCCTTTACAAATGTCTGCTTGTGTCTGTGTATGTGTGGATGGATATGTGTGTGTGTGCGAGTGTATACCTGTCCTTTTTTCCCCCTAAGGTAAGTCTTTCCGCTCCCGGGATTGGAATGACTCCTTACCCTCTCCCTTAAAACCCGTATCCTTTTGTCTTTCCTTCTCCTTCCCTCTTTCCTGACGAGGCAACCATTGGTTGCGAAAGCTAGAATTTTGTGTGTATGTTTGTGTTTGTTTGTGTGTCTATCGACCTGCCAGCGCTTTTGTTTGGTAAGTTTCATCATCTTTCTTTTTAGATATATATATATATATATATATATATATATATATATATATATATATATGTGTGTGTGTGTGGATGGATATGTGCGTGTGTGCGAGTGTATACCTGTCCTTTTTTCCCCCTAAGGTAAGTCTTTCCGCTCCCGGGATTGGAATGACTCCTTACCCTCTCCTTTAAAACCCACTTCCTTTCGTCTTCCCCTCTCCTTCCCTCTTTCCTGATGAGGCAACAATTTGTTGCGAAAGCTTGAATTTTGTGTGTATGTTTGTGTTTGTTTGTGGTCTATCGACCTGCCAGCGTTTTTGTTCGGTAAGTCACCTCATATATATATATATATATATATATATATATATATATATATATATATATATATATATATATATATATAATTTTTTTTTTTTTTTTTAAAAAAAAAAGAGAGGAATCGTCTCATTAGTGAAACCATGGCAAGAGACTGCTATTTGTTGTTACTTACACTGCTGCTTTCTTTGATAATGATCAACAAGAACCAAATAACAGACTGCGTATGATAGAAGATGTTCTGCACGAGAGTTTAGCGAAAATTTTTCCCCGTTTGAAAATCTTTGCAGACGCCTCTTTAGTACATCACATTACCTTCTGCACAGTAATTAGAGTCATCTTAGATTTAAAAATCGAGTCAATTGCCGTGCTTCATTTCTGACTGTATCACTATTAGCCATAAGAATAATACGAGTATAAACATGACATGATACGTATATTCTTCCGCGTTTGCTGTTGTCTCACTCTAGTTTCGTAGTTTATTAGGCAGTCAGGGTTTAAATGAGATAGCAGCAAACACGAAAGAATACATCGCAAAACGTTTATATTCGTATTATTCTTATGGTGAAGAGAATACTGCATGTGATTCACAATTCATAAAAGTTCCCATTAGCAACCATCTCTTCTCACAGGTAGGAAAAAATTCAGAATGTAGAGTTGGCCATATTGACAAAAACCCCGAACAGTCTTGCCAGTCGGATTTTCGCAGTGCATTGAAATGCTGCTACATTCGAAGATGAACAATACGGAATTTGTATTTACTTCGTTGGATAACATATGAAAATGCAGTGGTCGAAACTCGGGGCGGAGAAATAAGCTCTTCTTCCACCTTTTTTTTAAATTTATTTACTGACGCAGAGGTTTTGGCGCCGGTATTTATCTTTGTGCCTGCAAAGCAAGCCTGTTTAGCACTACATATATTCGACGGCAGGAGTTAGTTGTGGCGGCACCTACCAACATTTTTCATAACTTCCGCTTACTTTGCACTCGATTCTAAGCCGCAGGCGGTTTTTTGGATTACAAAAACCGGAAAAAAAGTGCGGCTTAGATTCGAATAAATACGGTAATCCTCCTCGGTATCCTGCACTTTTCAAACCCCTTATCACATTTTTCACTTAGCACCTTTCTACAGTTAAGTATCCAATTCTAAAAGTACCATTATTTAGTTTAATCTCACAGGCACATGTTTCTGTACCTTGCTCTACATACCACTTTTTAGTTTCTAAAGTTTTTACGCTATGATAAATTTTAATATAAATGGAAACTACTACTCTCTCTCCATAGTGTTTCTACTAGCATGTACTGAAAGCTTATATCCACCCACATTTACCTTTTCCATATCTGTGACTGTATGATGTTCAGACAGGCACAGTACATCTATTCCAACCTTAGTTTGTAAGCCTTCTAAACAAACAAGAAGCTCACCTACTTTAATTTTTAATCCCTTGATACTCTGAGGCAATATAGTAACATTATTTTTCACTGTACTTTTATCAGAATCTTATGATATTTTAACACCTGTAGTACTTGCCTGTCTGAGCTTCTCATTAAGTTTAATTTCATCCAACGTTGAATCATTGGACACTAATCTGAGTCTAAAAAAGGGTACTCCTATGAGTTTCAGTGTCCTCCCCCCCCCCTCCCCCCCACCCTCCTAGAGATTTTGCTATCATCCTGGCCATTACCCTTCCCTTTCCTACTGAGATGCAGGCCATACCTTGTGCAGTCCCACCTACCAATAATATCAACCGGAACAAGACCCAAGTCTGACAAAGCAGCTGATATAACTCCATATTAACTCTTCTAATAGAGCTATTCAATTGGGGCAATCATACTGCATGAAAGCAGAAACCAAGGCAACATTTGTATGTTCATTGTACATGCTATTTTTACCAGGTCACACTCAATATTGTAGCCCTGATCCCTATTAGTACTGTTTCCTGCTCCACCCACTATCACAATATGTTGGTCCTGCTTTGTGAAATCATTGCACAATGATCCTATGTCTTCTGTCTCTGGGCTGAGACATGCACTGGGGGGCACCAGTGACTAAGCAGTTTGGTCCCTTTCCCCACCTCTGAAACCAACCAACATGCATTGGGCCTGAAAAAAACTTGTGGCCTGGTACCTGTCACCTAATTTTTCCTGCAAGATCTGGCCTATACTTCTTCCACAGGTACTACCTAACAAAGTAACTTTCCTCCTACTGTCTGTTTCTTTAGAAACAGTTGGTTTCCTGGTGAAAGTCTGTTGGGTATTAAGAACACTTACATCTACATGGGCCTCTTCCTTAGTTAACTGAAGTAGCCATGAAACTGTCAGATGTCGTTGTTGTGGTCTTCAGTCCGGAGACTGGTTTGATGCAGCTCTCCACGCTACTCTATACCCTCAGCATCACCTGATTTAATTCGACTACATTCCTCGTTTTGCTTTTGTTAATGTTCATCTTATATCCTCCTTTCAAGACATCCCCTCAGGGGACTCAGCATTTATGTGCTGGGTACGGGCTTGGCGAACCCGGGGTCCCCGAGCTGGGGACTGGTGTGCGCTGCCGGTCCTCTGACACCGTAAACTCTGGGCATGCTTCAGCGACCACCGTGTGGCGCAACGGTGGAACATTGTGTGTCGCAGGGACCGGGGATCTTGGCTTGATTGCCTGGATCGCGAGGATGGTACATACCTCTATAAAAAACCCTTCAATCTTAAGGTGTGCTGCGCGCCGATAAGATGCATGGCTGTTGAGGTGGAACAGTCACTAGCGGGCGACCTCTGAGGAACCTGCCGCACCTCAGTTGTATAAGGCTTACCCAGGCATGCGGGGCTCTGTCTGGGCTGACGTTTCGTTCCCTAGCTGCTCGTGGGACGCACATGGCAACCACGTATTTCCCTTCACCAACTTCGCAATCAGTCAAGCGCATGAGGGAGGCTAGTCCTCCAGATATGCAGATGGAAAAGAGTAACAGGGCTCATGGAGTCGTAAATGACAATGTTTTCATCATGATTAAGAGGAAGGAGGGCTCATTTGAAAAAGTGTCTCCTTTCTACATACATAAGGGTTTAGAAGGACTCGCAGGTACACTGAAATCTATCAAACGCCTGAGGAATGGTACCCTGTTAGTTGAGACTACTAGGGCAAAGCAAGTGGAGCTGCTTCGAAAGTCACCCAAGTTAGGCGAGTATGATATTACTGTCGAGTTGCACAATTCCCTCAACTCCAGTAAAGGCGTTGTCACCTGCCGTGATTTAATGGATATCGATGTCGACGAGCTGAAGCAAGAATGGGCAACACAGGGGATTGTAGACATGGAACAAAGGACACGTAGGAATAATGGCGTTATTGAGAAATCTGCCACTTTCATTGTGACTTTCAATTCGCCTGTCTTACCTGACTACGTTCTGGCTGGTTTCCTCCGACTTAGGGTTCGGCCTTATATACCTAACCCTATGCGCTGTTTCAAATGTCAGCGATTTGGCCATACGACAATGAGTTGTGGGGGTGAACCAACCTGCGGTATATGTGGCAAGGCAGCTCATGAAGCTGGGACCAACTGCACATCTCCAGCGCTGTGTATCAACTGCTCTGGGAGCCATCCCGTCTGGAGCAGAGTCTGCCCCGTCTTTGTGGAAGAACGAAAAATTCAGGAGATCAAGGTGACAAAGAGGCTACCTTATGTGGAAGCCAAAAAAGAGTATAGGGCTACAAAACCCCCTGTCTTTGCCACATCCTATGCCTCCTTGGTGCACAACCGTGCATCGCGAGTAGACGCTTCGACGCAGACCATGTCCAGCGTCGCAGTATCCTCCACCAATACCTGTACCTGCGTTTGTACCTGCCAGAGCACTCCCACTAACGATATAGCTATTCAGGCTGCTCCGCCTGCACCAACCGCTATTGCAGAGAAAGCTCCAGTGAAGCCTTCGAAGGCCCTCCAGAAACAGAGTGCCTCTCCACTTCCCCCATCCCCGACTTCCACACAGAAAACAGGACCAGGGAAAGGGGCACGGCATTTGACATCTGGCATCCCTGACTGATGAGGAGGAAATCGTCATGGATTTTGATACCTCTTCCCCAGAACCTGGCAGCTCCTCTGCTGCCACTCGCTCTACAAGTGCCTCACCAGCGCGGCGCAAAGACAGGGGGAAATCTAAACTGAAATGCTGATATGGCTCCCATACTTCAGTGGAATCTGAATGGAGTCAGCCCTCGCTTTGCAGAATTGCGGCTGTTAGTACAGGAAAACCCCATTTGCATCTCTTTGCAAGAGACACATTTTAAAGAGACTGACACGCCTGTACTTAGGGGATATCACATGTACAGGAAAGACGACCTGACTGGTAATAGGGCTCAGGGTGGGGTGGCAGTGTTCATTAAGGACACATTCCACTCCTCACCTGTGACCTTAACCACAACGCTACAAGCGGTTGCAGCTCGGATCCTGGCCCAGGTTAATGTCACAGTGTGCTCCTTGTATTTACCACCCGCTGAGCTCATTGACAGTGAAGCCCTCGCACGGCTCATTGATCAGCTACCCCATCCCTTTCTCATTTTAGGAGACTTTAATGCTCATAATGCATTATGGGGTTCCAACAAAACCTGCCCCAGAGGCCAGATGATTGAGCAGTTGCTCAGGACTTCCGACATCATACTGCTGAACACAGGTCAGGCCACGCATTTTAGCACCGCTTCAGGTTCGTCTTCTGCCATAGACCTCTCTATTTGTTCGCCTGTGCTTGCGGACATTGCTCAGTGGGTCGTCGACGACGACCTTCATGGCAGCGACCATTATCCTATCTGGCTCCATCTGCCAGTTGAAATGGGTCGTGTCGCACAGCGCCCGAAATGGTTGTTCCGGAAGGGAAACTGGACGCTCTACCGGCAGTTGGCTGTTTTTGAACGGTGTGAAGGCGTCCAGGATTGGGTGGATCACATTATGGCGGTGATGCACCATGCCGCTGATGTATCCATACCAAAGTCAAAGGGAACACCTGTGAGGCAGCCTGTCCCTTGGTGGAATGACGACTGTCGTACCGCCATCAGAGACAGATGGGCGGCTTTGAGAAGATTCCGTCGGTGCCCCGCTGCTGCGCATCTGACAACTTTCCGAATAGCACGGGCGCGGGCGAGAAAAATCGTTAGGGAGAGTAAACGGAGGTCTTGGCGTGAGTTCCTGAACTCCATCAATAGGTCCACATCTTCAAGCAAAGTATGGGAAGCCATTAGGAGGATCTCAAGGTGATACTCTCGACCGCCAATAGCAGCTATACGTGAGCGGGGCTGTCTCCTAACATCTCCAAGAGACATTGCCCGGGTGTTGGCGGAATCTTTTCAAACTATTACGGCCGATTCTAGCCAGGACCCAGAATTTCTGCGCGATCGGGGTACACGGGAGAGGGCTGGTTTTTATTTCCGTTCAAAGAACGCTGAGGAATACAACCAGCCTTTCTCTTTGTGGCAGTTGGACTCTGCACTGTCCGTATCTCGGGATACCGCACCTGGTCCAGACCTGATATCGTATAGCATGCGGCAGCAGTTGGATCTGCGGTCAAAGGAAGTCCTCCTTCAACTTTTTAATGAAATTTGGAAGACAGGCGACTTTCCTAGTTCGTGGAAAGAATCGATTTTAATTCCCCTGTTAAAACCAGGGAAGGATCGGACCGAACCCAGTAGCTACCGTAGCATTAGTCTCACGAGCTGCGTCGGAAAGACATTTGAGCATATGGTCAATGGGTGCCTGGTGTGGGTTCTCGAATCCAGATCCTTACTTACCCGCTGCCAGTGTGGGTTCAGGAGGTATCATTCCACCCTAGATAACCTGATCCTACTCGAAACAGCGATACAGGATGCTTTCCTACGTAAGCAACACCTTATCGGGGTTTTCTTCGACCTGGAGAAGGCGTACGATACTACCTGGAGGCATACCGTTTTGCGGCAGCTTTATGAGTGGGGTTTCCGTGGGCGTTTACCCACACTCATCAGATCCTTTCTGTCGGACAGGTATTTTAAGTATAAGGTTGGGAATGTCCTGTCTGACCGTTTTAAGCAGGAGAACGGTGTCCCTCAAGGAAGTGTCCTCAGTGTGACAGCTTTCGCAATTGCCATCAATAGTATTGCGTCCACAGTATGACGGCCCATGCAGTGCTCCTTGTTTGTGGACGATTTCTCCATTTTCTGTGCGTCTTCCTCCCTCACAGTTGCTACACGCCAATTACAGCTGACACTCGTGTGATTGGAGGAATGGTCTAAGACCACGAGCTTTCAATTCTCTTTGGAGAAGACCGTTTGTGTAGATTTTAACCGTTCCCGTTCTATTTTTAATCTCCCTGTTTTAAAACTAGGAGACACTGTTCTCCTCTTTATGGAAAAAGTGAAATATCTCGGGCTTATTTTTGACGAGAAGCTCACATGGTTGCCACACTTAAAGGATCTAAAAGTCCGCTGTTTCAAGGCTTTAAACGTCCTTAAATGCGTCAGTCATAGATCCTGGGGTGCTGACAGGGCACGTCTGCTCCAACTTTATAAGGCCTTTGTGCGACCTCGACTGGAATACGGATGTCAAGCTTATGGCTCTGCAAGACCTTCCTACCTCAAAATGTTGGATGTGATTCACCATGAGGGTATTAGGCTTTCAACGGGGGCTTATCGCACGAGTCCAGTTGCTAGTCTGTGTGTCAAGGCGGGTGAGCCTCCGCTGTCCATTCGGCGTCTTCTCCTCATGGTACGGCACGCGTACAGGGCCAAGTCCACTCCTTTTTCATTGGCGTCTGACACCTTTTCCCGGCCGGCACTGGCACGTCTCTTCAGTCACCGTCCGGCGGCAACAAAGCTGTTTGGCATCCGTGCAAAGGAGAGTCTCGAGTCAGTACACCTGGAGGGCATTAAGGTCCTCCACCAGGGATGGAGTAGGGGATCTCCCTGGCGACTACAAAGGCCAAGATTACTTCTTGATCTGGCTGCTTACAGGAAGTATTGTACCCCAGACCACCTTTTTAAAATTAAACTTACTGAGATTTTAGAACGCCATTCCGATTTTATTACTGTTTACACGGATGGGTCTAAACAGGGGGATTTTATGGGCTGCTCTGCTGTGTTTCCCGACACTGTCCATCGGATAGGGCTCCCAGAGCAGTTCTCCGTTTACTATGCAGAACTGTTTGCCATTCTGCAAGCATTAGAGCATATGCACCGACATCGTGGCACGAAATTCATCATCTGGTCCGATTCCCAAAGTGCTCTACACGCTCTTGAACAGATGTACCCAGCAGATCGGATGGTGCAAGAGGTGCAGGACGCACTCCTGCTCTTGCAACAGCAGGGTAAGGATGTGATTTTCTGCTGGGTTCCAGGGCACATAGGGATTCCTGGAAATGAACTTGCAGATGCGGCTGCCAAGGAGGCTTGCTCCATCCCACCTCCTGCTCGCTGTTCCGTCCCCCTGCAGGCCATTACGTCTTTCGTGACTTGGAAGGTCATGCGTTGGTGGGAGGCTCAGTGGCTGGACGTGAGGGATAATAAGTTGCGAGCGGTGAAGGATTCTGTCCGACCGTGGCTCACTTCCTTCCGACAACGACGCGCTGAGGAAGTAGCCCTTACACGGCTTAGAATAGGACAGTGTCCTTTGACACATGGTTTTCTGTTACGTCGTGAGGAGCCCCCAACGTGTCAGACATGTGGGACACAGTTGTCGATACGGCATATTTTAACTGAGTGTGTTTTATATGCGGGTTTGAGGGAAGATTTCAGTTTCCCACCAGACCTACGCTCTCTTTTAACTAATAATGAGGCGAGTGTTGCTAGAGTTTTACGTTTTTGTGTGATGTCTGGCCTTCTTCCCAAAATATTGGGATTGAAGTCTTAATGTGCTGTCCAGTGGTTTGGTCACCCATTATTTGTAAGTGGTCACTCAGCCACCGTTACTTAATTTTCCCTGTTTGTACTGCTATTTTATTTTTAGTTTTATCTCCCTGTTTTGATGTGCTGTGTCCAGTCTTGCAATTTGAACAATACCAATTCTCTCACAATTCGGCTCTGAATTGAACTTTTGGGAACAGGCGCTGATAACCTCGCTGTTGTGCACCCTAAAACACTAATAATCATCATCATCTTTCAAGACATTGTCCATTCCATTCAACTGCTCTTCCAGGTCCTTTGCTGTCTCTGACAGAATTACAATACCACCGGTGAACCTTAAAGTTTTTATTTCTTCTCCATGGATTATAATTCCTACTCTGAATTTTTCTTTTGTTTCCTTTACTGCTTGCTCAATATACAGATTGAATAACATCAGGGATAGGCTACAACCCTGTCTCACTCCCTTCCCAACCACTGCTTCCCTTTCGTGTCTCTTGACTCTAATAACTGCCATCTGGTTTCTGTACAAATTGTAAATAGCCTTTCACTTCCTGTATTTTACCCCTGCCACCTTTAGAATTTGAAAGAGAGTATTCCAGTCAACATCGTCAAAAGCTTCCTCTAAGTCTACAAATGCTAGAAGCATAGGTTTGCCTTTCCTTAATCTATTTTCTAAGGTAAGTCATAGAGTTAGTATTGCCTCACGTGTTCCAACATTTCTGCGGAATCCAAACTGATCTCCCCCCAAGGTCAGCTTCTACCAGTTTTTCCATTCGTCTGTAAAGAATTCGTGTTAGTATTTTACAGCCGTGACTGATTAAACTGATAACTCGGTAATTTCCACATCTGTCTGCACCTGCTTTCTTTGGGATTGAAATTATTATGTTCTTCTTGAAGTCTGAGGGTATTTCGCCTGTCTCATATATCTTGCACACCAGTTGGTTGGGTTTTGTCAGGGCTGACTCTCCCAAGGCTATCAGTAGTTCTAATGGAATGTTGTCTAATCCCGGGGTCTTGTTTTGACTTAGGTCTTTCAGTACTCTGTCAAACTCTTCACACAGTATCATATGTCCCATTTCATCTTCATCTACATTCTCTTCCATTTCCATAATATTGTCCTCAAGTACATCGCCCTTGTACAGACCCTCTATATACCCCTTCCACCTTTCTGCTTTCCCTTCTTTGGTTAGAACTGGGTTTCCATCTGAGCTCTTGATATTCATACAAGTGGTTCTCTTTTCTCCAAAGATCTCTTTAATTTTCCTGTAGGCAGTATCTATCTTCCTCCTAATGATATAAACTGTCAGATACTGTTCTCTTTCTGTTGCCCCTGTTTCTTGCTACTGCTTCCCACCTGTCTTCACCCTCCCCGCCCCCCCCCCCACCCCCACCCCCATTTAACTTTATCAGTTTCTCTCTAGCACTATCCAGTTCAGCCTTAAGGGCTCTAATATTCCGTACTGTTCAGCTATTTTCCTATCCCTTGAACATACTTTGCAATGCCATGGAAGAGACTCATTTACTTCCCCAATTCACCTCCCAGTACATTCCCCCCAATGTAACCATCTGTCCCAACAGCTGCATAGAACCCCAGAACTAACTTTCCTATGGCAATTCAGACACTTCTCACTCATCGTAGTTCACAATCTTTGTACAGAATTTATCTGGACAGTAGCAGTAATATTCTATTAACTGCATATTGCAAGTCACTAAAGTTACATGGAACACTAATTTATGTGGGTACTATTAACATAGTAATGTTAAACACTTAAAATGATATTAAAACTCAAAATTTTTAAATTCATCAGAAGTCTCAGAATGCAAGTGGCCATAGATGTTCAATATTTTATTGTTTTACTTGCTCATCACAGTGACAAGATACTGTCACTTTTACTATTCGAAACATCCTGTTTTGTAATTTGATTCCAATATTGATCCAAGCAAATACATAAATAAAGTATACACTTTATTATTTTACAAAATATGTTGGATCATTCCATGCAAAGAATTAATGTGACTGAGGATTGAATATCAAATTGTGAATGAGTTGATTTTGACTTCTACTCTCTCAAACATGACTTTAAATCTCAGATGACAAGCAAACTTAATCCGAAAAGCAACACTTAGTTTATTTAGCACTAATTGTTTAGAATCACTGTATTAGATCTTCCAGAGACTTCTTAATGACCATTTTTTGCATAGTATGCAAAATCACTTAAGCAGGAGGTTTAAAGAACTGTTATTCTACAAATACTTCATTGATGCAGGATGGAAAAATGGCTGTTTCTTTTATGAGGCTTATACTGAAAGTAAAGATACAGGCACAGAAAAATATCTGGAACCCCATATTTTCATATTAACAATATGGAAAGAATAGATTACTACTCATCTCATAGACGAGGCATCGAGCCACAGACAGATACAATGAAAAAGACTGAAATATTAAGCTTTTGGGCAAAGTCCTTCCAAAATAGAAAATGCACATGCACATGTGCATGCGCAAGCTTCTTATTACATCCAGGACTTTCTGTTTTTTTAATATTTTCATATCAGTATGATGTACGTGTATCTTTACTTATTTTTCCACACAATCAACACACTGATCATACATTTTGTGAGGCTAGATATTTAAGTATTGTAAATGGGTTGCGTATGCACTCTCACCTACTTTATCACTGCTTCTTGAATACCATAATCAGCATCATCATCTGTAGAAGTCTTTCTACACAACTAAATTTCCAACAGAAGATTCAGCATAAAGTCACTTAGTGTGAGACTGGATGATACAACACATTCGGTAAGACTTCCATTCGCTGAATCAATTTGTTTTAGATGTGGTCTTGCAGTCAACATTTTGGCAGTTAATGTGCGCGTAGTTTCAAGTAACTGAGCTAGGGTCCAAAAATTCAGATGATTTCATCAGTGATTATAGGTGCCTCCTATTCCATTCTCATAGCAAACATTTTTTCTCACTTTTAATTTGTAACATACAAGGATCACTCCAAAAGAAATGCACACTACTTTTTTTTAATCCATCTTTTATTCTACATATTTGAAAGTTTTGCAGTGTGTAGATACATCCTTTAGGAACAATATGTTCATTTCTCCACATAATTTCCATCCCTCTCAACTGCCTTACGCCACCTTGAAACCAGCACCTGTATACCCGCACGGTAAAATTCTGGACCAACTTGTTGGCACCACTGTTTGGCAGCGTGCACAAAGGAGTCATTATCTTCAGACCTTGTTCCATGAAGAGTGTCTTTCAGTTTCCCAAAGTGATGATAGTCACATGGAGCCAGGTCAGGACTGTAAGGCGGGTGTTTCAGTGTTGTCCATCTGAGTTTTGTGATCGCTTCCATGGTTTTTTGACTGACATGTGGCCATGCATTGTCGTGCAACAGCAAAACATCCTGATTTTGCCGATGTGACCGAACACGACTCAGTCAAGCTTGAAGTTTCTTCAGTGTCGTTACATATGCATCAGAATTTCTGGTGGTTCCACTTGGCATGATTTCCACAGGCAAGAGTCCTTAGGAATCGAAAAACACCGTAGCCATAACTTTTCCAGCAGAAGGTGTGGTTTTTGAATTTTTTTTTCTTGGGTGAATTTGCATGATGCCACTCCACTGATTGCCTCTTCGTCTTTGGTGAAAAATGATGGAGCCATGTTTCACTCACCTGTCACAATTCTTCCAAGAAATTCATCTCCACCATTCTCGTACTGTTCCAAAAGTTCACTGCATACCATTTTTCTTGTTTCTTTGTGAGCCACTGTCAACATCCTGGGAACCCACTTGGCACAAACCTTTTTTAACGCCAACACTTTCAGTATTCTGCAAACACTTCCTTCCCCTATCCCAACGTAGCGTGACAATTCGTTCACTGTGCTGCATCTGTCGGCAGTCACCAATTCGTTAACTCTCTGCATATTGTCTGGAGTGTGTGCAGTACGAGGCATGCCGCTGCGAGGACAATCCTCAATATTGCCGTGCCCGCTTTCATCACGTAACCTGCTTGCCCACCTACTAACTGTACTACGATCGACAGTAGCATCTCCATACACCTTTTTCAACCTCTTGTGGGTGTTTCCCACTGTCTCATTTTCACACCACAGGAATTCTATGACAGCACGTTGCTTCTGACAAACATCAAGTGTAACAGCCATCTTGAAGACATGCTGTGACAGCGCCACTCATGGGAACAGATTGAACTAAGTAGGAAAACAAGTGGGAAGGATGTATCTCCACACTGTAAAACTTTGAAGCATGCAGAATGGAAACTGTACTTTACAAAAATAGTCTGCATTTCTTTTGGAGTGACCCTTGTAGTTTTGTCCTTTCGTAACAGTTCCATTGTAAGCAGATGAGGATGAATTTCAGCAGCTATTTTTCACTGAAAATTAATTGGAGCACAATTTTAGTGATATGCATATTGACACAGCCCTTTTTAAATTACTTGTAAAGAACGCTGGTTATAGTACTCCCAGCTGACAGTAAATGAAACAGTAGTACTTTAACAGTGTACTGTATTGTTCACCTTTCTGTAAACTTTGAATTTGGTGCCCTTACAAATGAGTTGAAACATTCAGTAGCAGTTTACAGATGCAGATGTACTCTTTGCAAAGGCAGCATTTATTCATTAAAATCTCTGCCAAGGACACAAATACGGGTACATTTGTCATATTTTCCTACTCCTTTTAACATTAGCACCTATGTCCAAGACTTGTAGGTGTTTTGTCAAGTAGTCCTAACACCAAAAGGAGAACAGAGCTGTTGTGTAGCATTGAGGCACTCATTGAATATTGAAGTAAATATTTGTAATATGTAATGATAGATTGGCCTTTTATTTATATAATGAAGAGTCTGAAAATATTGACTCAGAGATGCTTGTTTTCATTGTTCTGCTAAGCATACAAGTAGGAGGGTATAATTTTTGTCAATTACTAACATTTTTGAATTCCATCTCCTATGACAGAAACTCCTACACCCATCCCACTCACCAGCAATATTGACAGTGCTGTGGCTGCTAGTTTGTTCAGGCAGGAAGCAAGCCTCTCTATTGCCCTGCAGTTACGCCAGCATGAGGAGAAAACAGCACACCTGGTACAGAGACAGACTACACTTCTGCAGCAGCAAGAACAGCAATTACAGTTCCTCATTGCTCAACAAATTGAGAGGCAGAAGAAACTTGACGATGCCCTTGTTGATCAACAAAAACGTATAACATTATACTTGGAGGTAGGGCATTGCAACATTTTCATTATTCTGTGCATACGACATAAGTTTTCATCCTGTAATTTATGTTACCATGCCATTATGTCTGACTAGTAGGACCAACAAGGATATGTATTCCCTCTGTTACAAACACGGGTAATCTGCTCTTGACTCTGTGGTTTACTCTGCTGAACTCTTCATTGGCTCTACAGAGGAGTTTTTGTAACCTAAAATCTCTCATGTACACAAACAGTTTGTACATAGACCCACTTCTTTTCAGAGGGACTATCTAGTTAATTACTCATAGCAAAGATCAAGAAATCTGAGTCGAGGGTGTCACAGAATTGCAGAGCCTCTGATTTAAGCACTCCAATTAGTTTTACACCAGAAGACTGCAGTCAGTTCTGGGGGCAAGGCTGCATATAACAAGCTGTGCTGCCACTTCACACACAAAAGTACGCATCTTCACTATGCAAACTTAAGCCAGCATCATTTATGTTGACATGAATTGCAGATTACATCTGGCCATACTCGGTGTTGAATAGTGGCTAGCTTCTTCAACCTCTCGGCTTAGAGTATTTTGTGAATAAAACCATCTAGATCACTTAATAAATCTCATTATTTATTACAACATTCCAACTACTACCATTATCAGATATCTGCAATAAGATTGAAGGAACATGAGGAGTGGCAGGTGTTACATAACATCGAGCTACAACAGATGGAAAATTAAACAGTATTTTTAAAAAGTCCAAAGAAAAAAAATGTAGAATTTGCAAGACAAGGTTCAGTGTAAGTAAAAAAATCTATACCTGAATCAAGGCATCAACTAACAACTTGGATCAGAAAAAGTATACAAAGATGTAAGTACTAGCTGACAGTTGGTGATAATGTTGGGGACATTGCCTTCAAATTATTTTTTTTTTTTTTCATTCATACTTATAAAAGCAGTCAGTCTTTAAATTACAAAAAATCAAATCAAATTGTAATACACAATTTAAATGAGATTACTGTAGTTGCATACTCATAAAATTAATTTTCAGATGGCAGCAGTTATTCCATGTGGAGTTTGACTATACTTGATAACACGTATCCATTATGTCAGCTACACAACAATATCTACATAATAGCTGCAAGAATGTTAGTGTTAAATATGTTTTGCATTAACATGACATTGCAATTACAAAAGTAGTACCTGCCATTATAATTACGCATGTCTAATAAATAATCTGCTACCTTTCCTCACCTCATCAGCAGTATTCTGACACTGAAACTTTTCTTACACCACCAGGGCTTTGAATTGATTAATTTTATCCTGAACATGACTGTGTAGTTAAACTTAATGATATATAGGAAGGAGGTAGGTAATCAGAGGGAATAGACACCCATAAGTAATTCCATCAGCTTTGATCCAGTAGTGCCACCATACAAAATCTTATTTTATGAAATGTATTGTCATTTTAATGAAATTGTATAGAAGATAAAAGAAATGCCTAGTTTTATATTTCTGATTTACAACAGTCGTTTTTGTTAGTTTATGACAATAGTACTCCATTTATGGAATCTGCTACTTTTCTGTCTGTCTTGGATATTTAATACTGGGTACAAAAATTGTGTTAGGTGCAAAATAATGTGCTTAGTCTTAATGGTCTTATATATCAAATTCCTGAAGAAATATATTAAACCACATGTAAGTATTGTAATAATAAAGTATATTTTTCACAGAACATAAAAATATGTTTTCTGTCCTTTTCTACAGCTGAGAATTTCTTCTTAGAAAAAAAGAAAAGATTAAAAGGAAATGAAAGGTTTCTGCACAGACAACTACACATGCATGATGTCGATATAAAAAGTAGCAAACCTCAAAAACTTATTTTTCTTTTGTATTATTCATTCAAAAGCAATTGAATATGTTCACTATATTTATAAAAATCTGAAGAGATTTATTTTTTAGTGATAAACTGAGAGTATTGTATAAAGAAATTGAGTATGATAGTTCATTTAGTTCATTTTTAATTTTCCTTCAGGCTCTTTCAGCTCAACCACTGATTCCTGAAAGTCTGCCTCAACCTTCCTTCATCCCTCCAAGAGAAGAGAAAAAATATCCAGAGACTAAGGTAACAGTTCAGTTTTGAAATGTTTTTGTAATAATTTTGTGAAATGTATTTGAATTATTTACCAATAATGACACTTCAAATGGCATCATTCAGACAAGACAAAAAACAGCTGTAATAAAGAAGCAAAACTGATCTGTACAGTAGCAATGTACACAATCAAATTCAGTTTTAGATGATTTAGCTCTCACTCTTGCAAACAAACAATGAAAAAGCAAAAATAAAACAGTTTGTAATTCTGTATGATAACAGAAGTGTTCTCTCCAGGGGAGCTATAATGTTAGATGATAACATATTGGACCAGCAACTATACTATCAAAAGTTAAAATGGGAGATGATAAAGTCTCATTGGTTTGACTGTGAAACTCAATGTCAAAGCAAATAAAGTAGGTAATAATTTGTATCATAGCACAATATTTCTCTGTTTTCTTTTTTCTGTAACTGTTTCTTTGCCTAATTTATTTTTTCTTTATTTTTTTAAATAACTTCTAGAATATGAGAAAATTATTAGAGAGGTTTTTGACTTGCCATATCGTTCTTGCATCACCATGTGGACATTTCAGTGTTATGTCTTAGAACGCTGCATTCAAAACTGAAGATATTTTTAAACCTGCTGTTAACATGAAAATGTTTCTTCTTAGCATCATATTCATTTTCTTTCAATTCAGTTACTTCTTATAGTTGTGTGTGGTCACATTGTTATCATTAGAATTCATTTCAAATTTCTTACCAAATTCACAGGAAGAAGTACTAATTCAGCCAGATACATTGAGGTGGGAGCAAGAAAAGAAGAGTTTGGAAGAAATCATTGAATCCCTCAAAAACCGACATGTTCAAGAACTGCAGCTTTTGGAAGATTCTTACAAGTAATTTCTAAAAATTGAATTATGTTAAAGCTTTATTGTAAAAAAATTATACTGTCATGAAAGTATCTGTTTCTTTCAGGAGACAGTTATCTACTCTGCAGAAAAGCTTAGAAACACAAGAGGAACACTTCCAGAAGGAAACTTTAAAGCATCAACAACATTTTGAACTTCGTTTGGCTCACTTGCAGGTAATTAGCATATATAATGTTCAAACCTACCCCCATGAACCATGGACCTTGCCGTTGGTGGGGAGGCTTGCGTGCCTCAGCGATACAGATGGCCGTACCGTAGGTGCAACCACAACGGAGGGGTATCTGTTAAGAGGCCAGACAAACGTGTGGTTCCTGAAGAGGGGCAGCAGCCTTTTCAGTAGTTGCAGGGGTAACAGTCTGGATGATTGACTGATCTGGCCTTGCAACATTAACCAAAATGGCTTTGCTCTGCTGGTACTGCGAATGGCTGAAAGCAAAGGGAAACTACAGCCGTAATTTTTCCCGAGGGCATGCAGCTTTACTGTATGGTTAAATGATGATGGTGTCCTCTTGGGTAAAATATTCCAGAGGTAAAATAGTCCCCCATTCGGATCTCCCGGCGGGGACTACTTAGGAGGACGTCGTTATCAGGAGAAAGAAAACTGGAGTTCTAAGGATCAGAGCGTGGAATGTCAGATCCCTTAATCGGGCAGGTAGGTTAGAAAATTTAAAAAGGGAAATGGATAGGTTAAAGTTAGATATAGTGGGAATTAGTGAAGTTCGGTGGCAGGAGGAACAAACCTTTGGTCAGGTGAATACAGGGTTATAAATACAAAATCAAATAGGGGTAATGCAGGAGTAGGTTTATAATGAATAAAAAAAATAGGAGTGTGGGTAAACTACTACCAACAGCATAGTGAACGCATTATTGTGGCCAAGATAGACACGAAGCCCACGCCTACTACAGTAGTACAAGTTTATATGCCAACTAGCTCTGCAGATGATGAAGAAATTGATGAAATGTATGATGAGATAAAAGAAATTATTCAGGTAGTGAAGGGAGACGAAAATTTAATAGTCATGGGTGACTGGAATTCGAGAGTAGGAAAAGGGAGAGAAGGAAACATAGTGGGTGAATATGGATTGGGGGAGAGAAATGAAAGAGGAAGCCATCTGGTAGAATTTTGCACAGAGCATAACTTAATCATAGCTAACACTTGGTTCAACACTCATAAAAGAAGGTTGTATACATGGAAGAATCCTGGAGATACTAGAAGGTATCAGATAGATTATATGATAGTAAGACAGAGATTTAGGAACCAGGTTTTAAATTGTAAGACATTTACAGGGGCAGATGTGGACTCTGACCACAATCTATTGGTTATGAACTGTAGATTAAAACTGCAAAAAGGTGGGAATTTAAGGAGATGGGACCTGGATAAACTGACTAAACCAGAGGTTGTACAGAGTTTCAGTGAGAGCATAAGGGAACAATTGACAGGACTGGGGGAAAGAAATACAGTAGAAGAAGAATGGGTAGCTCTGAGGGATGAAGTAGTGAAGGCAGCAGAGGATCAAGTAGGTAAAAAGACGAGTGCTAGTAGAAATCCTTGGGTAACAGAAGAAATATGGAATTTAATTGATGAAAGGAGAAAATATAAAAACGCAGTAAATAAAGCAGGCAAAAAGGAATACAAACGTCTCAAAAATGAGATCGACAGGAAGTGCAAAATGGCTAAGCAGGGCTTGCTAGAGGACAAATGTAAGGATGTAGAGGCTTATCTCACTAGGGCTAAGATAGATACTGCCTACAGGAAAATTAAAGAGACCTTTGGAGAAAGAAGATCCACTTGCATGAATATCAAGAGCTTTGATGTAAACCCAGTTCTAAGCAAAGAAGGGAAAGCAGAAAGGTGGAAGGAGTATATAGAGGGTCTATACAAGGGCGATGTACTTAAGGACAATATTATGGAAATGGAAGAGGATGTAGATGAAGATGAAATGGGAGATACGATACTGCGTGAAGAGTTTGACAGAGGACTGAAAGACCTGAGTCGAAACAAGGCCACGGGAGTAGACAACATTCCATTAGAACTACTGACAGCCTTGGGAGAGCCAGTCCTACAAAATTCTACCATCTGGTAAGCAAGATGTATGAGACAGGCGAAATACCCTCAGACTTCAAGAAGAATATAATAATTCCACTCCCAAAGAAAGCAGGTGTTGACAGATGTGAAAATTATCGAACTATCAGTTTAATAAGTCACAGCTGCAAAATACTAACGTGAATTCTTTACAGACGAATGGAAAAACTGGTAGAAGCCGACCTCGGCGAAGCTGAGTTTGGATTCCGCAGAAATGTTGGAACACGTGAGGCAATACTGACCCTACGACTTATCTTAGAAAATAGATTAAGGAAAGGCAAACCTACATTTCTAGCATTTGTAGACTTAGAGAAAGCTTTTGACAATGATGACTGGAATACTCTCTTTCTAATTCTAAAGGTGGCAGGGGCAAAATACAGTAAGTGAAAGGCTATTTACAATTTGTACAGAAACCAGATGGCAGTTATAAGAGTCGAGAGACACGAAAGGGAAGCAGTGGTTGGGAATGGAGTGAGACAGGGTTGTAGCCTATCCCTGATGTTATTCAATCTGTATATTGAGCAAGCAATAAAGGAAACAAAAGAAAAATTCAGAGTAGGTATTAAAGTCCACGGAGAAGAAATAAAAACGTTGAGGTTTGCCGATGACATTGTAATTCTGTCAGAGACAGCAAAGGACTTGGAAGAGCTGTTGAATGGAATGGACAGTGTCTTGAAAGGAGGATATAAGATGAACATCAACAAAAGAAAAACGAGGATAATGGAATGTAGTAGAATTAAGTCGGGTGATGCTGGGGGAATTAGATTAGGAAATGAGACACTTAAAGTAGTAAAGGAGTTTTGCTATTTGGGGAGCAAAATAACTGACGATGGTCGAAGTAGAGAGGATATAAAATGTAGATTGGCAATGGCACAAAAGCGTTTCTGAAGAAGAGAAATTTGTTAACATCGAGTATAGATTTAAGTGTCAGGAAGTCGTTTCTGAAAGTATTTGTATGGAGTGTAGCCATGTATGGAGTGAAACATGGACGATAAATAGTTTGGACAAGAAGAGAATAGAAGCCTTTGAAATGTGGTGCTACAGAAGAATGCTGAAGATTAGATGGGCAGATCACCATAACTAATGAGGAAGTATTGAATAGGATTGGGGAGAAGAGAAGTTTGTGGCACAACTTGACCAGAAGAAGGGATCAGTTGGTAGGACATGTTCTGAGGCATCAAGGGATCACAAATTTAGCATTGGAGGGCAGTGTGGAGGGTAAAAATCGTAGAGGGAGACCAAGAGATGAATACACTAAGCAGATTCAGAAGGATGCAGGTTGCGGTAAGTACTGGGAAATGAAGAAGCTTGCACAAGATAGAGTAGCATGGAGAGCTGCATCATACCAGTTTCAGGACTGAAGACAACAACAACAATGTTCAAACAAGAGTGGTGTTTTTGCTAATGTGAGCTTACGGTTGCATATTGAATGATTTCTCAAGGAATTGTTAGGAATGTGAGTATTCTGTTTCATATTTCCAAGGATGTGGCTAGAGTGACATCTATTCCTCAATCTCGTTTTTGCTGTTGTGAAACGGAGGGGAGAGGAGTAAGTGATCATATATTTGTGTGCCTCCGTCTACCAAGCGTCCTCTACAGTATGTGGAGAACATATGTCCTCTTAGTCAACTAATTTAAGTGTACCGAAATCTAGGTATGAAATTGTTTATAATCCATCAAAGAAGGGCATTAGCAAGCACATCATTTTTAAGTTAAAATTTATTTCAGTCAGCACACACATAAACTGTTAAATTATGACATGTTCCACACCCAAGAGAATCGTCTCATTTTTTGGGTCTATGGAATGAAAACTGAATCTAATCTAATCTGAACTAAATGGCTACACCAATTTCAGCTGACTATAGATTATCAATACTCCCATAAACGCTTCTTTGTTAAAGCTTGCCAGGGGTCAAAATCTCCAAGCTGCTTCTACTAGAGGACTCTAGAAAGAGTCTCATGGAAATGTTGCATCCTAACATGCTTTGTTGCAGCCATTGGCTTGGAAGTGTTTATTGGCTGTTGATAATGACTAGTTAGTTAAAACCAGTACAGCCATTAAACAGTTTCTGTGAGGACTGACTGACATAAACTTCGTAGCTAGTAATAGTTTTCATTTCTCAGTTCTGCATTAATAGTCACCCAGTGTCAATGTTTTAATGTAGGAATTCATCACCGAGTTGAAAAGAACCCATGATACAGAATTAACAGCAATCAAACAGAAATATGAGCAGGATATAGAAGCAATGAGAAACCAACACACTGCAGCATTAGAACATGTGCAGGTTTTCCGTAATGCAGAGCTTGCAGCTTTGGGGGAAATTCGCTCATACTCCAGGTATGCTTAGCTATTGCTTAAAGTTTGTTACCATTTCCTTGTAATCCTTTACGCTCTTTTGTAAATATCTTGACACTTTTTTTTAATTTTCAAAAACGTTAATTCCTTATATTATCACTAAAGTGAAAATATATTTATTTGTTAATGATGAGTGAAGACTCATGTTCATCATGGGGGTGGTGTTAAAAAAGCTGTAGACAGGAGTGGTGGAACAAGTGTATGAAAGATGATGTAAGACATGTTAGATTTTTTTCTGTTAGAATTTAATATTTAAGTGCAGCAAAAGAAAATCAGGGAAGGAGTGTAAATATGTCTGTAAGACTGGATTACTAGATCCAAATGGACACTTCTTCTTAGTGCTCTGTCAAAAATTTGGTGATTAATGATCTATTCTCATATAGATATGAATACAAAATTTATTGGCATTGAGCTCATTATATTTGAAACATTAACTTCAAGAAAATAAGGAAAGACACTACTCAAACTACTAGTGCTTCCTTCTCATCTGTTTACTTTTTAAATATTGTTTTCTTAATTAGCACATGAAAGAAAATCAGGTCAAAAATTATCTAGGTAAGAGGCAGGGAACATTGGTGTCACATAGAATGATTATGAACCTTCTTTTTTTTTCAGTGTTTTGAACATTGCTTTGGAAAAAATGGGGCAGAATGCACAAGACATTCAGATAATAGGAGAGAAGCTTTCCGGAGAAAGCATTGCACTACAGGATGCAAAGACAGCAGCACTAGAAGCAAAAGAAAAGGAACTTCAAGGTATGCTATTTGTTTCCATGTCTGTCATCACTTTGTTGCCGAATGATGTGAAACATTTGTGGAATATTGTACCCTTTTGAAGTTCTAATCACTTACAATTGCATATGGTTATAGATTTCCTATCTGTACACAAACAAATTATATGGGCTTCACAATTTTAAGAGTGTGAGAATGTCACTCAAACACAGTTGGAGATTGTCGAGGTACAAAACAAAGCCTAGAACTATAGATAGACATTTTGAAGGAAATGCTTTCTGCAGTCAAGAGAGCAACGTGTGAAACCTTCAGTGACTACCACAGCAGAATATTGTCAAATGATCTTTCACAAAACCGAAAGAAATTGTGGTTATCCATGAGGCTATTGGTAGCACCGAAGTTAGTATTCAGTCACTATTGGACGAGATTAATTGAAGTTGAAAGTAGCAAATCAAAAGCTGAAGTGCTTAATTCTGTTTCCAAATAATCCTTTATAAATGAAAACCCAGTAGTATTGCTCCAACTTGGTTCTCATACCACTGGAAAGATGAGTGAAATAGGTATTAGTGTCAGTGGCATTGAGAAGCAGCTTAAATCATTAAAATTCAACAAAATTCCAGTGCTCAGTTGCATCCCTATTGAATTCTATACCGATTTTGCATCTTAATTAGCTCCTCTGTTAACTATAATCTGCCATAAATCCTTCGAACAAAAAATTGTGCCTAGATGTTAGAAGAAAGCACAGGTCACAGCTGCCTACAAGAAGGGTAGCAGAAGTGATCCACAAAACTACTGTCCAGTATCCTTGACATCCATTTCTTGTAGAATCTTTGCTCAAACGTAATGAGGTATCACAGACAGAATGACCTCCTCAATACCAACCAGCAAGGATTTAGAAAACGTAGATCTTATGAAGCCCAACTGACACTTTTCTCACATGGCATCGTGGAAGCTATGGATCAAGGCAGTCAGGTAGATGCAATATTTCTCAATTTCTGAAAAACATTTGACACAGTATGACACCTATACTTATTATCAAAGGTACAATCATAAGGCATATAGGACTTTTTGATAAGGGAGGATGCAGCATGTTATCTTGGATGCAGAGTCATTGACAGATGGAGAAGTAACTTTGGGTGTACTCTAGAGAAGCATGTTGGGACCCTTGTATATTAATGATCCTGCGGACATTATTCATAGTATCCTCAGACTTTTTATGGATGATGCAATTGCCTGCAAACAAAATTCAGTTCAAATAAAGATGTACAGATATTCAGTCAGACATTGAGAAGATTTCAAAGTGGAGCAAGGATTCACAGCTTGCTTTAAACATTAATAAGTGAAAAATGATGCGCTTCACAAAACAAAGAAAAACCTAGTATCCTGTGAATATAATATTAGTGGGTCACAGTTGGAATCTTTAGCCTCATACGAACACTTGGGTGTATCAGTTACTAGGGACATGAACTGGAACGATCACATGGACTCTGTGATGGGTAAAGCAGGTAGCAGACTTTAGTTTACTGGTGGAATAATAGGGAAATGCAATCAGTCTACAAAGGAGATTGCCTAAAAATCACTCATGTGACCAATCCTAGAATGTTTCGGAGGGGTTTGGCACTCATGCCAAATGGGATTGGCAGGGATGTTAAATGTATTCTGAGAAGGGCAGTACAAATGGTCACAGTTTCTTTAGATCCAGGAGAGAGTGCCACAGAGATGTTGAAACAAGTGAATGTGCAGACTCTTAAAGATAGACAGAAGCTATCTCGAGAAAGTCTGCTGTCAAAATTTGAAGAACTGACTTTAAATGAAGACTCTAGGAATATACTACAACCTCCTACATGTCACTCCCATACGAATCGCAAGATAAGTTAGAAGAATTATATGATACACAGAGACATTTAAACAACCATTTTTCCTGCACTCCATATGTGAATGGAGCAGGGAAAAACCCTAATAACTGGTACAGTGGAATGTACCTTCTGCCATGCACTTCAGTGGTTCACAGAATGTAAATGTAGATGTGGAGGTAGACTTTTGCATTCACAGTGCAGCCACATGCTATGCTGCTTCCATACGCCACATGCAACTTCAATACACTACACTGTTGAAGGATGGGCTAATCCACAAGTTATGAACACTCTTGTATTCTGAAAGTACTTCATCCAAGGTACTCAGTTACATTTTACACAATTTTATACACATTGCTTTATTAGTGGTCATGGCAGACTATTTCATAGTCCATTGTTGCAATTATAGTCCTCGTATGCCCCACACTAGTTACTCAAGGCTCCAGATATTACTGTCTCTGATTCAGTTCCAACATGGATGAATAAATTTTTTCGTCTGACCTTATTAAGACGATATTTCATAGTTCGTGCTGTTGTTGGCCTGGCAGTACCACATGAATGTGTGTATATAGCAGTCGTATAACCAGTTCCTTCCTGTTCACAAGCTATTCTCAGAGTGCACTTTTATAAAACAATTTACACACTTTTTACATTATTAAATCATTCTTTCACTTAATAGTAATGCCGTGGAACTCATCCTAACCTAGACTGTTGGTGCATAATCTGCAACAAAGTGAAAAACACAGTGATAATACCCATCTGCATTCAACAGTGTGGGCATGTAACTTAAAATGTTGAAAGATATGACTGTTGGAATGATAGTTTGCTTACAAAAGCTCAACACAAGAGTAATGACCCCAGTAGCCTTATTATTATATTTTTTTGTATATAGTCTTATTATTATTATACCAGCTGTAGCTGCTTTCATATTTTTTTAAGTATGGTGTGATGCTTGTTTTTAAAGGAATATTTTAATTTTTATTGCCTCCATTAAAAACTGAGTATGTGATGACAACTGTAACAGGATGAGAATTAAAACCTGGAAGGAGGTGGCCCACATGCAAATTAATGTGGTTGTCATCAAGATGATTTGATCCATGGAGTCTGCTTGGTAAAATTATGATACACGTAAACTGTGGTGACTGCTTGATTCAGACTAATACCAAAATGAGCATAGATTGCCCATCAAAGCAGGATGCCATGCATGGGTTGGGGACATCCTGTAGGTTCTCACCTTGCATGCTAGTGGCCAGGAAACAATCTCGGGAGCATCCAGGCACCTGGGCATCTTGGAGATGGCCCATAGACTCACCCATTTAACACTCCTGCATCACACCTTTGAACCTATATCATTAATAATTGTTTCCAGTGTACATTGCTGCTACAAAATCAAGCCCATTGCAGTTAAGGAGAACAATATTGGACAGTTCTGCAACTGTTGTTTAGTAGTAAGGAAACTGGTGGTTGATTGACCAAATAGGACAATAGTGTCAACAGACCTCCATTTTACATGATAAATTCTTCACAGGAAACCAGTCAAGTAATATGTTTTTTCCAAAATGGCATTCAACAAGTTTCTTATTTGTCATCTTCTGGTAAACTATCTGTGATAAATCTGTAGATTTTCTCACTATTCACAACAATGTGCAGCATTTATTGCCACAAACCAATAACAGTTCACATACACAAATGAATGCAAAGTCAGCAGAGCATACTGGTCAATGCAGGCTAGCACAAAACATGGTCTGAAAGGCTCCTCTCCAGTCCATAATCATAAGCCAATTTCATCCACAGTATGTAGACAATCAGTCCAGTCCAGAGACCCACACTCATATGCCATCATAACATTACCGGGTCCTAGTGGCGCTGTAGTTGAAGTCACAGAAACTTCTGATCCAGTTGCAAAGTCCATTTCTGTCAGGCGGTACCACTTATATCAGTGTCCTCTGTACCACAGGATCAATACATGTGATATGAGCAGTGCGCTATCTGGTGGTGTCATTGTGGACCAATTTCTCCATAGTTCCAATAAGTATTTTTCTCCAGTGATGACCCATAGCTGGATGCCTCCTGCCAGATTTCCTTTTAACTTAACACTATTTTATAGATGGCAGCTGACCCACTACCATCCTCACAGAATGGTAGATCCCCTTCTCCTCCTCCCACTCCCCAAGCCCCTCCCTCCCTCCCCTCCACTAAAACCAGATGGTATGGTTCAAAATGATCAGTCTGTGGTGGAAGCTTCCCTAGTAGATGAGCAAAGAGGTCGAAAGTGGTGGTGGTGGGGGGGTTCCATTTCAGTGTGCTCATGTGCCAGCAGCTGTATCTCTACATCAGGTAGTGATGTCCACAGTTGGTGCTGGAGCCCAGCAGATCTCACAGTTGGTGCTGGAGCCCAGCAGATCTGGCAGTTTTTTTTAAAGGCTGATGCCAGAAGGCTAACAGGAGCCTATGACTTCCTTGTGTGTGCTTTGAGGTGCTAGCATTTGGTGGTGGTACTTAAAATATCTCGGGCATCCATAATGGGTGTTGGTTAGTGTGGCAAATGAAGTGGGTCCAATCACTGTCCACCTCATACATCACTCAGCCATGTATAGCCAAGATGATTCCAGGAGACGATCCATCAAGGAGCTCTCCCAAAGTGTGTGCCATACTGGTACGCTAACTCTATAGTGAGGACTTCAGTTGGGTATGGTGCTGGGAGTATCAAATGCAGTAATACATGAGAAAGTGGCTGTGGAAAATCTCCATTGCTAGCTTTTCTTTGACTGAAATTGACCTGTACAGTGTCAGAAAGTGGGTAAGGGTGTCCTGTTTGTTGAGAGGTGACCCCACTTTCTTCATTTGTATCTGCAATTTAAATGTTCACACAAAGTTTTCAGCTGTACCAGTCAAAGCCAGTACTGTGATGAGATGCGAGCTATCATTTCTATTACAGAAGTCCTGAAACAGACCAGGCATAAATTGAAGACCATTACCTGATATGAGTGTGTATGGGGTATCCTCAGTGATGAACATCTTCTCTAAGACGGTCTTGGTAGCAATTGATGTGCTGTTGATGCACATCATGTATCGGAAGTGTAATAACGTGTCCAGCACAATGATCTGCTTGTCACTCAAAAACAGCCCATCCTAACTGATATGGGCACTACCCCACTGTCACAAAGGTGGTCAAGATGAAAACTTCCATGGTGATGTCTCTTTTGTCACTGCATAGGATACAGGGACACAGCACTTCTGTGACCACTATCCGGTATTCACTGTTGTGCAGAGCAGCATATCCTGTGAGACCTATAACTGCTGTGTGACTGAAGTATATGTTTGGAGATTTGACTGGTGGGGGGAAGGGGGGGGGGGTGCTAAGGATATCTGAACAACAAAAATGGTGACAAGAGTTTCCTGCTTGATCCAACTAGACAAATCCACTGACCTTGTTAACTCCCTAGTACTGGCAATTAGTCAACTCCCTAGTATTGGCAAATGCAGTCCGTCCCCCCCCCCCCCCCCCCCCTTGCGAGTAGCTAGATCTACTGCTGTATTTCCTACTCTTGATTATCCCCATGTCTTTTTCAGTGATTTAACTGTAACTTGAAGGGGGTGGTGAACTTTTGTTTATGTATTAGGGATAGGAGATAATGGTGATGCAAGTAATAAAGAGTAATGCGTAGAACAACATAAAGATGAAGTAAAAATTATGCTGGAACTGATATTAATTAAAAATTAATTAAATAATAATAATAATACTTATTATTATTATTATTATTATTATTATTATTATTATTATTATTATCTTTCCTTTCTCAGACGTTATGTCTGGTTAAAAATGGAAAGTGATGCGGACCTTGATCAAGGGTGACTTCTTTTTAACTGTACGGTATATGTTACATTGCATTTAGGAACTTTTGGATAATTGAACATGTATCAATAATTACAGATTTCTGTAGTTATATATATACACGTTTGGATGTAGCTGTATTGCGTTGATGTACTGGTGGATATTGTGTGGTATGACTCCTGTGGTTGATGGTATAATTGGTTTAATGTCAACTTCATCCTGATGCCACATGTCCTTGACTTCTTCAGCCATTTGGATGTATTTTTCAATTTTTTCACCTGTTTTCTTCTGTATATTTGCTGTATTGAGTATGGATATTTCAATTAGTTGTGTTAATTTCTTCTTTTTATCAGTGAGTATGATGTCAGGTTTGTTATGTGGTGTTGTTTTATCTGTTATAATGGTTCTGTTCCAGTATAATTTGTAATTTGTATTCATCGTTCTCCAGTACATTTTGTGGTGCATACTTGTATGTGGGAACGTGTTATTTATTAGTTTATGTTGTATGGCAAGTTGTTGATGTATTATTTTTGCTACATTGTCATGTCTTCTGGGGTATTCTGTATTTGCTAGTATTGTACATCCGCTTGTGATGTGATCTACTGTTTCTAATTGTTGTTTGCAAAGTCTGCATTTATCTGTTGTGGTATTGGGATCTTTAATAATATGCTTGCTGTAATATCTTGGTTTATTGCTTGATCCTGTATTGCAATCATGAATCCTTCCGTCTCACTGTATATATTGCCTTTTCTTAGCCATGTGTTGGAAGTGTCTTGATTGATGTGTGGCTGTGTTAGATGATATGGGTGCTTGCCATGTAGTGTTTTCTTTTTCCAATTTACGTTCTTCGTATCTGTTGATGTTATGTGATCTAAAGGGTTGTAGAAGTAGTTATGAAATTGCAATGGTGTAGCCGATGTATTTATATGAGTGATTGCTTTGTGTATTTTGCTAGTTTCTGCTCGTTCTATAAAGAATTTTCTTAAATTGTTTACCTGTCCATAATGTAGTTTTGTCTACCTGTCCATAATGTAGTTTTTTAAGTCGATAAATCCCCTTCCTCCTTCATTTCTGCTTAATGTGAATCTTCCTGTTGCTGAATGTATGTGATGTATTCTATAATTGTGGCATTGTGATCGTGTAAGTGTATTGAGTGCTTCTAGGTCTGTGTTACTCCATTTCACTATTCCAAATGAGTAGGTCAATATTGGTATAGCATAAGTATTTATAGCTTTTGTCTTGTTTCTTGCTGTCAATTCTGTTTTCAGTATTTTTGTTAGTCTTTGTCTATATTTTTCTTTTAGTTCTTATTTAATATTTGTATTATCTATTACAATTTTTTATCTGTATCCTAGATATTTATAGGCATCTGTTTTTTCCATCGCTTCTATGCAGTCGCTGTGGTTATCCAATATGTAATCTTCTTGTTTAGTGTGTTTTCCCTTGACTATGCTATTTTTCTTACATTTGTCTGCTCCAAAAGCCATATTTATATCATTGCTGAATACTTCCGTTATCTTTAGTAATTGGTTGAGTTGTTGATTTGTTGCTGCCAGTAGTTTTAGATCATCCATGTATAGCAAATGTGTGATTTTGTGTTGGTATGTTCCAGTAATATTGTATCCATAATTTGTATTATTTAACATGTTGGATAGCGGGTTCAGAGCAAGGCAGAACCAAAAAGGACTTAATGAGTCTCCTTGGTATATTCCACACTTAATCTGTATTGGCTGTGATGTGATATTATTTGAATTTGTTTGGATATTGAGTGTGGTTTTCCAATTTTTCATTACTATGTTTAGGAACTGTATCAATTCAGGATCTACTTTGTATATTTCCAATATTTGAAGTAACCATGAGTGGGGTACACTATCGAAAGCTTTTTGATAATCAATGTATGCGTAGTGTAGCGACCTTTGTTTAGTTTTAGCTTGATATGTCACCTCTGTATCTATTATCAGTTGCTCTTTACATCCTCGTGCTCCTTTGCAACAGCCTTTTTGTTCTTCATTTATAATTTTGTTGTGTGTTGTATGTGTCATTAATTTCTGTGTAATGACTGAAATTAATATTTTGTATATTGTTGGTAGGCATGTTATGGGGCGATATTTTGCTGGGTTTGCTGTGTCTGCTTGATCTTTAGGTTTCAGATAAGTTATTCCATGTGTAAGTGTATCAGGGAATGTGTATGGGTCTGCAATGTAACTGTTAAATAATTTATATCTAAAAACAAAGATGATGTGACTTACCGAACGAAAGCGCTGGCAGGTCGATAGACACACAAACAAACACAAACATACACACAAAATTCTAGCTTTCGCAACAAACGGTTGCTTCGTCAGGAAAGAGGGAAGGAGAGGGAAAGACGAAAGGAAGTGGGTTTTAAGGGAGAGGGTAAGGAGTCATTCCAATCCCGGGAGTGGAAAGACTTACCTTAGGGGGAAAAAAGGACAGGTATGTGCACACACACACACACACACACACACACACACACACACACACACAGATGCCAAGTGTGGATGGATATGCGTGTGTGTGCGAGTGTATACCCGTCCTTTTTTCCCCCTAAGGTAAGTCTTTCCGCTCCTGGGATTGGAATGACTCCTTACCCTCTCCCTTAAAACCCACTTCCTTTTGTCTTTCCCTCTCCTTCCCTCTTTCCTGACGAAGCAACCGTTTGTTGCGAAAGCTAGAATTTTGTGTGTATGTTTGTGTTTGTTTGTGTTTGTTTGTGTGTCTATCGACCTGCCAGCGCTTTCGTTCGGTAAGTCACATCATCTTTGTTTTTAGATATATTTTTCCCACGTGGAATGTTTCCCTCTATTATATTGTTAAATAATTTAGTTAGATGTGAATGTGTTGAGGTGAACTTCTTTAGCCAGAAATTTGCTATTTTATCTTTTCCAGGGCCTTTCCAATTGTGCGTACTATTAATTGCTCAGGTGACTTCATGTTGCAAAATTATCACTTCAGGCATTTGTGGTATCATCTTGTATGTGTCTGTTTCTGCTTGTATCCACTGTGCGTGCCTGTTATGTTGTATCGGGTTTGACCATATGTTGCTCCAGAAGTGTTCCATGTCTGTTATGTTTGGTGGATTGTCAATTTTAATGTATGTGTTATCTATTGTCTGGTAAAATTTCTTTTGGTTTGTGTTTAATGTTTGGTTTTGTTTCCTTCTATTTTCACTTTTTTTGTATCTTCTAAGTCGTTTGGCCAATGCTTGTAATTTCTGTTTTTTTTTCATCCAATTTCTCTATCGCTTCTTGTTGTGAGATTTTACCTAACCTTTTTCTTTTTTGTCTGATATTTCATTTCTTATAAATTGTGTTAGCTGTCCGATGTCTTTTCTCAGTTTTTCTATTCTGATCTGTAGCATGTGTTGCCATGCTGGTTTTGTGGGTTTCTTCTGTGTGTTGGTTGGTTCTGATCTCTGCCTAGTGTGTATATTTAGTGTAGTGAGTGCTCCTATATAAACCAGTAGTTGTAACTCTTCCATAGTAGTATTTTCATTTATTTTGTTGTGTATGATTGTGTTGATAGTTGTTATTGTTGTTTCGACTTGTGGGTTATTTGGTGGTCTATGCAAGAATGGTCTAATGTCTGTATTTGTGTCTTTGTATTCTATATATGTCAGCTGAAATTTTTCTTCTATATCTAACATGTGTGTCACTTCATGTTCTATTTGTGCTTGTTCTGGTGGCTGTCGTTTTTCTCTGATTGTTTAATTGATGCTCTGGGATGTTTCAGTCCATTACTGTATTTTCTTCTTCTTCTGAATGCACATTATTTTGTTCCAGTATTTGTTGTACTTGTTGTTTGATGTTGTCTAATTCTGACTGGAGTATCCTGTTATTTTTTATTATTACATGGATCTGATCAGCTAGTCATTGTTCTGTTAAAAATTTTAATTCTGGGTATCTGGTAATAAATGTTGTGTATACTTGTGATCTGTATTCAGTTGTGTGGTTCCTAAGTTTGTTGCTTGGTAATAACAGAACATGAGGTGTCGGTTAACTTCATCTGACCATCTCATCCTCTGTCTTTGTTTTCCTTCTAGAGTGGTTGCAGGAAGCATATCCTGCAAAACTTATTATTATTATTATTATTATTATTATTAGTTGTACAGTTAAAAACCATACCCTTAGTTATTCATGAAAATGGTCACTTGTTGACTTTATTTACAGTGACTACATTCTTGGGTAGATAATTAAAATTTTGTATGACAGAAATAAAAAGGAACCTGTAAAATGGATAATCTATTTGTGAGTATATGTAATTCATTTGAAGATGATCCCCAATTAATTGTGACAGTGTACATTGTTCTTTTAATGTCTTTATATCAGCCACACGTGTCATCTTGGAGAAACAGCAAAAAGCAGCTGAGGCCGAGCAGAAGCGACTACTTGGCCTAATCTCACAATTAGAGCAGCAACTGTCCCAGCAGAAGGTTGATTCAGACGATGCACGTATGGCATTGCAGCAAGAGAGAGCACATCTGGAAGCCAGGGAGCTAGCTGTACTGAGAGAACGTGAGCAAGCTAGTGCACAATTTGAAAGAGAACGGCAACATCTGCAGGTAGGTCAGCTACTGTTTAGCTTAGTGGAAAATTCTCCATTCTTGGGGATCACAAGGGAGTATATTGGATTATAAGAGATGTAGGAATATAAACAGGATGAAAGGAAGGGGTAAATAATTACAAAGGAGGAAAATGGAAGTGACCAAGAGAAGTAAATAAATAAAAGAAATGTAGCTAGTATGAATGATAGTTTGACACTGAGAAACAATCAATCATTAAAGTTCTATCCTAATTATTATTATAAGTCAGAAACATACCTAAAACACAGTTTATACAATTGTTGAGAGATCAACACAGTTTATATAATCTTTGACAAAGATTTGGCCACTTCCAGTGCATTTTCTGTTGCCTGGTGAAGGTCATCTTCTGTGCAGGTGGCTGGACACAGTCGACACCGAAGCGTATGTTGAACGACCTCTTCTTCCCTGCAGTCACATTGGGTTTTATTTTCTTCAGTGTATCCCCATTTTATGATGTTAACCCTTGATCTGTCCACTCCTGACCTCAGCCTATTCAAAGACTTCCAGATTGGCCAATTCTCATCATGACCAGGGGGTAAAGATTCTGAAAATCTTTTCCAATCCAGGGGAGGGGAAGGGGGAGGGGGTGTCTCAGCCCCCCATAATAGCAGCCTGGCTTCTTCATCAGTGGTTATTAGTTTTTCCGGTGTTCTGAGGAAACTTTACTGTGATCTTATTCAATGTGGGCAGGGTTGTTGCCCATGTGTGGGATGTGTATTTTCCTGCTCCAGTTTCATTCTTTCCCTATTTGCTGCTGTTTCTTTTCGAACAGGAGGTGGTGAAATTCCTGGTAGTTGGTAGAGCCATTCGACTGGAGTTGACTACAAGCAGCCTGTTATAATCCAGCATGTGTCATTTAGGGCAATATCCACCTGTTTGGCATATGCTGACTTATACCAGACAGGACAGGTATACACTGCAGCAGAGTAGCATAATGCCATTGCAGAAGTTCACGTCAACATGATTGCCTGACTATTATCTAGCCAGTTTTCTCAGTAGGTTGTTCCTGGTGGAGGTTTTTGATTTGAAATTCATACAGTGTTTTTGGAACATCAGAGGTCTGTCAACTGTTATTCCTATGTATTTTGGAGTGTCACAGTGTTCGAATTTAATCCCTGACCATTCCATCTTTAACTTGCGGGTGGTTTCACCATTTCTCAGATGTAAAGGACACACTTGTTCCTTTTATGGGTTTGCTTTAAGCTGTTTTATTTTGTAGTATTTTGACTGGTCTTCAAGAGGTTTTGTATCAGTGCTTTCCTTCATCTGGGGAAAACTAGACGGGCACATAACTTATATGTTCAGAACAATTTAAGAATCCCACCCAGTACAATGGAGATTAGAGTACAATGGTCACTAGAGAAGAGCTATCTGCTCCTGAACTGATTCAAAGAGCTAGAACCATCTAAGAAATAAGCAATCAGTGAATTGGGAAAAGGAGCAGTAGCTTATCTGATCTGAAATCTCTCTCTACTGACAGTGAGCAGGAGAAAAAATTAATAGCAGGCTGCTGTGACGGTGCCCCAAACAGCATGCTGAAGGAAATGTTTCCCAAGCTGCAAAAAAAGCACTCTAGACCATGTGTACACATGGATTTCCATATGTTACTTATGTGTTAAGCTTTTGTCAGTCTTGAAAAAAATAAGTGTGTGGATGAAGATCAATTCATCAAATTTATTAACACAGAAAATACTTTTCCGCCTTACATTTCCACTTTTGATTTGAAAAGAAAACCTCAAATTTCCAAAGCCCAATAAACATTTACATATTTTGGAATGAGTTGTTGAGTACTGTTTTCTCTTAGTACTTACACTTTGAAGTATCATTGCACTCAGAATATATTATCAGTGATCATGAGAGTTGCAGAAGCTGCAGTCGTCAAGAGCTACTATACCAGTCGTCTCAACAGTTCATCGTGAGTGACAGAGTAAGTAGCACTCAGCAGCTCAATAAAGAGTGAGTGATCAGCAAGGAACTGATTTGCAGAGAGCGGGTGATCAAATTACCGCCAGCCGCTCTTCTCTCCTGACTTCTTCCTGCTTGCCCTAAGTGGATCGCAAGGGAACTCAGGTGGTGTTGTGATCTCTGTGCTCTTGGCTCATACACAGATTCAGTTCCCAGTTCTTCTGTCTTGACTCAACACCTCTCTGAGTTCGGCTCTACCAGATATTGTTGTTTATTATAACAACAATATGTATATTAGACAATTATTTTCTCTGTATACAATATTGCATGTATATATTATTTGTTTATATTGTTTTACTTATTTATTTGTGTAACCTGATCAAATGAGGACCTTGAGGACCGTTTACATCATCTTAGGTTTTTACATGTAATAACCATATTTAAAAAACATTATATTTTAATATGATTTGTTGTAATGACATTATATAGAATTGAAAATTATTTGAAAGATGATTTGTATTTATCTAGTGCCATTTTGAATAATAGTAGTGACTAACAACTAATAGCAAGGATACTAGTGATGCTAAATGTAACAGTTTGATTTTTGAGGTTAGAATATAATTTATAAGTCTGATGTGCAGTATCTCTCAGATTCACAAGCTGTTTTAGCTAATCTGTTAACCAACAGTAGATGACGAAATAAGTGTACAAAAGTGAGATTTTATGATAAAATGAGATCTGAGGGAAAGAAATTTGTATGCACTAGCTAGACGGTTTGAAAAATGAGGAATATCTGCTAAGGTGCTTAACTGTAAAGGAATGCATACAGAACAGAGGTTATCTTTTGAATCACAATATGGTATTTAGTTTTCTGATATAATAATGGAGATCATTCTAGGGTCAGGCTGCTGATAATGAAAGGGATTTATAGAAGATGGCTGATAGTGCTTGACAGAAAAGATTTTGCTCTCATGGGAACAAGTGTTTCTGCCATATTGTGCAGACAAGAATCTTAAGGTCTAGGAAAGATATGAGCAGTAGTGAGTCAATAATAAGCTTAATCATTTGGACTGTGATGCCAGCCTGTACCTGAGATGCTGATCCGAAATGCATGATGGACTTTTCAACAATGTTGCCAGCTTAACACATAATTTATTGTGATTGCTGTCATTTACCTCCATGAAATAGTCAAATAAGTGCATGTTTTGTTTGCGGTACAGTGATAGTTGTTACTAAAGTAAAGTACTGGTTTAGTTCCTTGACTGGGACAGTGGGATCAATTGCAGTGTGTACTTTGCCTGTACTTAGATCACACAGGTTTTTACATGGCACATCTGGTCTGCCTGTTGTAGATTAATGTATTGGCATGCCTGAGTTATCATTTCTCTCTGATTGAGTCTGTTCCCCTTCTGATTTCAATCAGCTTGATTTTTAAGGGTAGAATGTCATTTAGAAGTCTCTCAGATTCATGAGCTGTTTTAGCTCATCTGTTAAGCAAGATGCAGGTTTTCTCTTCAGTTTTCTGGCCTTTGGTGGATCATGTTTATTATGTAGTCAAGTTAGTTTGCTAGTAAATCAATTATATTTATCTTTTATGTCCAGAAATTGAATGGAAACAGTCTCCAAAACTATTTTTGTGCCACTGTTGCAAGTTCAGATACATTGCTGTGCTTATAATCTGTAAATGTTGTGGTTTCTTTCTTGGATATTTTAGAGAGTACACAAGGAAAATGATGTCATGAGCAGATATTTCAGGTTCAGATATTTGAGGGATACAAACTACTCTGTTTGAGGATTTTGTTGCAAATATATGCATGAAAGTGTGACTTTTGACTGCATTATAGGTAGGTGCAAGCTGAAGTAGTGTTACATTTGAAGACAAAACCGTACACTTAAATTTTACAGCAGAAGAACAGAAAATTTATGTTAGTATCACTGACATTAATTATATGCTCCTCTTAAAAGGCCAGATTCCAATTGCCTCTTACTTTCAGATGTCTGTAGAGCACACATATTGGGCACTTTTTGTTTAAGAATTTTTTATCTGTGAACATACACTCCTGGAAATTGAAATAAGAACACCGTGAATTCATTGTCCCAGGAAGGGGAAACTTTATTGACACATTCCTGGGGTCAGATACATCACATGATCACACTGACAGAACCACAGGCACATAGACACAGGCAACAGAGCATGCACAATGTCGGCACTAGTACAGTGTATATCCACCTTTCGCAGCAATGCAGGCTGCTATTCTCCCATGGAGACGATCGTAGAGATGCTGGATGTAGTCCTGTGGAACGGCTTGCCATGCCATTTCCACCTGGCGCCTCAGTTGGACCAGCGTTCGTGCTGGACGTGCAGACCGCGTGAGACGACGCTTCATCCAGTCCCAAACATGCTCAATGGGGGACAGATCCAGAGATCTTGCTGGCCAGGGTAGTTGACTTACACCTTCTAGAGCACGTTGGGTGGCACGGGATACATGCGGACGTGCATTGTCCTGTTGGAACAGCAAGTTCCTTTGCCGGTCTAGGAATGGTAGAACGATGGGTTCGATGACAGTTTGGATGTACCGTGCACTATTCAGTGTCCCCTCGACGATCACCAGTGGTGTACGGCCAGTGTAGGAGATCGCTCCCCACACCATGATGCCGGGTGTTGGCCCTGTGTGCCTCGGTCGTATGCAGTCCTGATTGTGGCGCTCACCTGCACGGCGCCAAACACGCATACGACCATCATTGGCACCAAGGCAGAAGCGACTCTCATCGCTGAAGACGACACGTCTCCATTCATCCCTCCATTCACGCCTGTCGCGACACCACTGGAGGCGGGCTGCACGATGTTGGGGCGTGAGCGGAAGACGGCCTAACGGTGTGCGGGACCGTAGCCCAGCTTCATGGAGACGGTTGCGAATGGTCCTCGCCGATACCCCAGGAGCAACAGTGTCCCTAATTTGCTGGGAAGTGGCGGTGCGGTCCCCTACGGCACTGCGTAGGATCCTACGGTCTTGGCATGCATCCGTGCGTCGCTGCGGTCCGGTCCCAGGTCGACGGGCACGTGCACCTTCCGCCGACCACTGGCGACAACATCGATGTACTGTGGAGACCTCACGCCCCACGTGTTGAGCAATTCGGTGGTACGTCCACCCGGCCTCCCGCATGCCCACTATACGCCCTCGCTCAAAGTCCGTCAACTGCACATACGGTTCACGTCCACGCTGTCGCGGCATGCTACCAGTGTTAAAGACTGCGATGGAGCTCCGTATGCCACGGCAAACTGGCTGACACTGACGGCGGCGGTGCACAAATGCTGCGCAGCTAGCGCCATTCGGCGGCCAACACCGCGGTTCCTGGTGTGTCCGCTGTGCCATGCGTGTGATCATTGCTTGTACAGCCCTCTCGCAGGGTCCGGAGCTCGTATGGTGGGTCTGACACACCGGTGTCAATGTGTTCTTTTTTCCATTTCCAGGAGTGTATATTCAACTCATTTGTCTTCATTGCTATTGGATGTGTGTAGCACAGTCAGTAATGAGATACAACGTATTTATGCCACTACTCCAATCCCTTATGTGTTACTTCCATGGTCATAATAATAATTTCGTGTGGCTCAGTGGCCTGGTGCATGTATGTCAATTGGATGCCACTTTGGTAACTTGTGTGTCCCTAACGTATCCCAGTTATCCAACCAGGGAAAAGGAACCTACATCTTAATGTGGAATCCAAACCACTTGTCATTTCTGGTGAGTCTTCACATCATTGAGACATGAAGACTAAGTTAAAGGCAAACTAAAAATAATTATACTCAGTGTGGGATTTGATCTTGTCCATCACTTCCATGGTGTCTTAGGACATTGTGGTCTGTGTTTACAGAACTGTAGAGTAAGCTTTGCTTCAGTCAGATCCCCAGTAGAAGTATTAAACGGATGTTTATATTTTGAAATACAGTGAGACCCCAGATTTACGAGATAGGTAAGGCCGAGTGATAACCATGCGAATCAAATTCACGTAAGTCAGAGTCCAATTTTGCAAATAAGTACCTTTGTTAAGCAAGAGCATTGTCAGCATTACACACAGGTGATAAAAAATATAACCTTGGTTCTTTTACGGCTCAACAGTGGGTAATCTTCGTTCACTTCCAGTTTCCACAAAGCATTAGTTTACTTTGAATTCTTGACTGAGATACACAAGAAAAGACATAAGTGTAGTTTATATGTTGCATTTTGAGGCTGTGTTTCTCTATAGCCATCTGAAAGGTCCGAAAATGAGTCATACTGTGGCATCTAAATGTATGGGGAAACCAAAGCCATTTTTACAAAAGTGAGTAACATACTATGTATAAATTGGTTAAGAACGTAGATGACTTTGAAAAACACGACTCAATTAGTAAAGTGAGTCCAAAAGTGGAAAAATAATTATTAACCTTTTTTGGGGGAAACATTCTTAACACTGTTTCAAGCTAAGCAAAATTCACTTTGAAACAGCTGTCAACACAAATTCAATGCAGCTGGAGATATCTTCCACGTGAATACACGGAACACTTGGTTCTAAGCATTGCTTGGAGATGCCAAGCAATTATTGTCGCTGCAGGTGATTCGATGTACATTAACTGTAATTGCATTTTTCTTTTGTTCATATATGATGTACGTATTTGTTTTAGGTTGTTGTAAGAGACATTTTTCTACTGATTAACTCAACCATGATATTACTTAACAGACTCTACATACAAACTATGTTCATTTCCTGCCAGAGACTAAAGAAAACCATGTACTTTAGAAGAAAAATGTTTAATAAAATGTACAACAAATTGTATTACAGTACATTATTATTCAGTGCAACATAGAAGGCTTCATAAAATCTAATAGTGTTTTCTTTTCATGCAAAATTTTCTTGTGCCTCAGAAACAAATTTTTTATTCCTTGTTTGGTAGCAGAAGTGTCCGGTTGTTTGGAGTCTTATTTTTTCAGAAATCTGTAACCCTTTGTCAATTTTAATTGTCAAGCAGGTTTGGCCTTTTCTTCAGTCACATTGTCAATTTGATAAGGATCTGGGCTGATTCCACATAGACTTCAGTGGTGAAGAAGAATGGACACAGCTTTTTCTAGGTGCCAGTTAAATATTTTTGTTTAATTTCATTCCAAGGTTGTCCATTTATTCTCAAGGCTTCGAAAATGTTGAATTGTGTCCAAAAGTCTTTAACAGAGAGCATGTTGTTTTGTCTCATAGCTTCATGTAGATGCACAAATAATCATCTCGTGTAGTAAGCTTTCGTGGGTATTGTATAGGGTGGCAGAAATACAATTTCCACACATGGCTCAAAATTAATTAGAGTAACAGGAGGCTGACCTGGGGTGTTGTCGATTAATAGCATCACTGTAAATGGGACTTGTTTTGCCAATAATTTTCTGTTTCAAGTATGACCAAATGAGTACTCAAAAAGGGAAGCTGCCACCCAAGCTTCAGCATTTGACTTCCAAATCACGAGCAACCCAGATTTAGATGCAATTTTGTGTGTGATAAACTAAAAGAGTTGTTAATTAACAATCACCAGCTGCTTTTGCGCCAACCGTCACTGTAGGTCGATCTTTGGCAGCTTTGAAACCTGAAGAGATTTTCTCTTCATGTGCAGTAAATGTTTCAGCCGTCTTCTCCCAGGACATACCACTTTCATCTACATTGAGTATGATTTGGGTGGTAAAAGCCACATATTCTATCATTGCCCTGAGTTTATCTCTGGATAGGTTCGATGCAGTCTCTTTATCAGCGCTTGCCGCCTCTCCACTTTCTGCGATGCTATCCCAATTACAACTACATTTGAATTAGCTAAACCAACTCTTACTAGCTCTAAACATTTCATCTTTGGTTGCCTCTCCAGCTACTTCTTTCAATCTCTCAAAAATCAGCTTTGCTTGAGAACACACCATATTCTGATCAACAGGATAATTTTTCTCTGTTGCTTAATGATCACACCATAATTTTAACATTTTTTCCATCTGAGTGATAATACCAAGATGTTTATGGATGATACCTGAATCCAGAGATTATACGTTTTTCACGGCTTCAAGAATTTTTTATTTATCTTCTACAATTGTTCTGGCTTTTGATTAAGGTAGGTCAAACTACTTTGTCGATTCATAAATTTTAATTTTTGTTTGTTATGAAAAGTTTACCTTTCAAAAATAGTGATTTTCTTTTCTTGTTTGATGCAAATGAATCAATTCTGCTTTGTTGGATGACATAGTTAAAATCTATCAGTCATGTCAGGTCCCATAGATGAAACAATTATACATGAAACACATCCGAACCCGTCATAAGCTGTACACTGTTTGAGCAGAGAGGGGGAATAGGAGAGCACAGTGCCCAAACAGATGAATCACATAATTCTAGATTTGCATAAAAAGGGTAGCATAAGTCGAGGTATTACTGTACATCTCAGAGTTCGTCAAGAAAAGTTGAATCTAATTGAATACCGTGACAAGGATTGTTGTATGTTTAGTTGTAGCAGGTACAAGGATATTGCTGGCAGGTATGACATCTGGCGGTCTCTCAATTCCCACCCGCCCTTCCAGAGAAAAAAAAAAAAAAAAAAAGTGTCCTGGAAGGTTGTGGAAGATGGAAGCAGGACAGGCTGTAGCCGGTAGGAATGGAAGGGAAGGGAGATGTTACTACCAAGTACCAAGATCAGCTGGTTTTGCAGTAGTCATGTTGTAAGGAAATTGGAGGCAAGAAAACAAGTCTTGCTAAGAACAAAAATAATCTATATGCAACAGTACTGTAATCAAAATAAAAAGAATGGTGACAGAGAGTGCTAATGAAAAGTAACACCAGTGTTATGATAAAAAGTATCAAAACTATAAATGGAAGCAAGAGTGAATTATTACAGTAATTGATAACACGAATAAAAAATTGTAATAAGATAAACTAAATCAGTTATTCAATAAATACATCAGTAAATTATGACCATTTGTATTCTACATTAACAATACAGGCCCACTAATAAAACTAGTTGGTGCATGAGTTGACATGTTCTTAGCTCCTAAAGCTCAGGCTTTCAAGTGCATTTACACTGCTGAGTGATCTGTTTTCTGGCTTATGTTCTCACCATTATCCTGTCAACACTTATCCACACAATGTGTAGCTAAAATTTACACATCACAGTGTCCAAAATTTTAAGCATTTATAAGTGAGATCATTGAGCATTGTAGAAATATCTGAATTTCTTATTCACTACGAAGGTTTCAGACCTTTTCTTATGTGATACAAACTTCACAGTTGTGGATCTAGATTTTGCAGATTGATATATGCTACATCCTACTCTATAATTAGTGGTTATAGAATACAGTGCTGCACATTTGACCTCATTTTAAGTTTTTAGTATTTAAATAGTCTATCTTAATAGAAAATATCTCAATTTTTTCAGTGTACTTTTCAGTACTGCAGGATCTTATGTCAGCCTCATGCCTTTCCCTAAAAGAAATTCAAGCAGTATATGGTACATTTTACTAAACTGGCAAGAAAAGGAAAATTCTACCAGCAGACAACTTCCTTTTCTTCTGGGTCCTCATCAAACCATAAGAGAGACCTAAGATCAAAGCATCTGTAACTACATCTGGAATGGTGTGGGTGAGTCGAGATCGCCATCAACTGATGCAGAAATTCAAGAAACCATTTCTCAGGAATCTTCCTGACTGATAACTATGTCTACCTCAGATGGTGGTATACTCCCGGGAAGTCAAATTAAGCCTCAAGCTGTATACAGTCATCTAGTTCTGGACCAATTTTCTTTTTGACATCCTCACCTCCAACTGCTTCTTATTTGCAACAACCCATAAGTAAATTTGTTAGTATTGTGTTGCTGATCACATTAAATGTAAGTATGGCATTAGATACACAACTTTTAAGAACAATTTGCAGAGAATGCCATCCTTCCTCTTGTCATGACTGGGCAGTATATTTGTTATAAATCGTATTATAAGGAGTAAAAATTCAGGCAAGACCTCTTGGCAGGCATACCAGCATGCTCATCTCAGCTGTGGAAGAGCAAACATGATATTTGTAAAATATAATGTGTTCAGACACTCCTGACTCCAAGTTATCACTTTCAGGTCAGGAAAAGTGCCAGCGTGTGGGTCCCACTTGTAAAACTCCCACAGAGGCAAAAGGTTGCGGCCGTGCACGTGACAGAAAGAACTCAGCTTGACTATTAGACAGAAAGAACCCAGCTTGACTATTAGACAGAAATTAAGGTGGTCATGTGGAGACGGAATATTCTGACATGCAGAAAGATAATGAAGAGGGTCATGTGCAACCAGATCCGAGTGGGAAAAGGCCACTAATAAGCATATAAAAGAACAGCAGTAGTGAGTATAAATCAAAAAGTAGGAAAGTATTGCTGAGAGAGTTTGAGAAGGAGCCAGCAACTTCGATGGCAACAGCCACCGATGGAGCAATAGTAATTCATCACAAGTATCTGAAATATCTTTCATTAAATAGTGTTGATCAGAGACAGACTTTCTCTTGCCTCAGATAGCTTCAGAGTGGATTTCATTTGCTAGTCGTTGAATGGTACTTACCTCCTCTGAATTAGGCCAAATGGCCATTGATTCTGTAGCTGGCAGAACAAGTGGCAATGCTTGCACACGTCTCAGAGCTAGGCACCCAAGGTAGTGCATTTAATAGTGACTACAACAAGAAACCAGGTTGCTCTTGTTCTAAATAATGGAAAGCCCACAAATAATAAGATGGAATCATAGTGAAATGGGTGTCAACAGTAAAATTTGGTGTCAGGTGTGGCTGATGTATATATGTTAAGGAATTTGTTGGTCACACACCTCACACATAAATTGAGGGGTGGTTGAAAAGTTTTCAGCCCAAGATAGTTACTGTAATGTCTCACACAAATACCACCACATACTTTTATGGTGACCCTTTGTGGGTATGCAAGTCAGGCTTTGCAGCTCAAGCTTTGCTAGTTTTGCCACTAGGATGTGTTGTATACCATAGTGTAAGCAAAATGGCCAATATCGAGAACCTTGCTGTGATTGAATATCTTCATTTGAAAGGAAAGACACCCAAAGACATTGCGGACTACGTACAGAATACACTTAAGGACAGTGCTCCATCTTATGCTACAGTGAGAAACTGGGTGTCCAACTTCAAGTGTGAAAGATGCGCCAATTAGCAGAAGGCTTGCCACCGTTGCCACTGATGAAACACTGACTACAATTCATAATACAATTTTGCAATATCGTTGAACAATGTTGCAGCACATTGAAGCCATGTTTGGAATCTCCCAAGGGTGTTCTCATGACATTGTTGTAAATATTTTGGGAATGCAGAAAGTTTCATCTCGGTGGGTCCTAAAAGACTTGAATGCAGATCAGAGATGGGGGTGTGTGCAGTATTGTGAAAAAATCGTCCGCCAATTTGAAGTGTATGAAGACAGCTTTCTGGCATGGCATGTGACAATGGACGAAACGTGGGTGTACTACTTTCATCCTGAGACAAAACAACAGTCACAACAAAGGAAACATCCTTCAGTCCCTAACCCAAAAAAATTCCCGGTGCAAAAATCAGCCATTAAGGTGATGGCATTAATCTTCTGGGATGCAGAAGGGGTAATTATGGTGGATTACTTGCAAAAGGGCATAACTATAAGTGCATCATACTATTACAACCTCCTGCACCATTTGAGAGAAGAGATAAAGGAAAGAAGGTGCAGAAAATTGGCGCGCGGAGTTCTGTTGTATCAGGAAAACGCATCAGCGCGCAAAGCCCTCACAACACTGGAAACTCTGCATGACTGTGGGTCCAAATTGTTACATCATCAGCCATATTCTCCAGATTCGGCTCCATCAGACTTTTTTACTTTCCCAAACCTAAACAAAGATCTCAAAGGTCAACAATTTATAAATGATGATGCAGTAATTGATGCTATGAACGCTTGGTTGGGCTTGAAGTTGAAGACACTTTATTTGAATGGTTTGCAGAAGTTACCTGTGTGTGCCCACAAGTGTACACGGATATTATATCGAAAAATAAATTGGTATTATGAAATTTCTGTCATTCTTTATTTGTTAGGCTAGAAACTTTCAACCTCTCATATGTCTAACGGTAAATAAACTTATTTAAAAAATTAATATCATCTTGCCACTTTGGCAAATCACTGTCCCTCTTAAAGATCCTTTTCTCTTGCCTAAGATCAACCATAAACAACCAAGCAGGTTCTACCCCTCTCGGCTCTATTATAAAGCTTAATTAGCGAAAAGCACAACAAAACAATATTTTCTTCTACGTCCTGATTGTGCCACACAGTCACATAAACTTGTATTGGTAGCTTGGACCTCAAACAATAATTCACCAAGTAAAAAAAATGTTTTCAAACTCTCTAATGTCTAGTGTGTATCATGAGATATTTGATAAAATTAAAAATTATTCGACCACTGCAGTGGCAGTTTGCCTTGCATCTGACAGGTGGACAAGTATAAATAATATGAGTTTCTATGCACTCAAGGCACATTTCATAGATGAGAAGAGTCAACTAAAATCATACCATTCTGAGAGCTTACAACTCAAAAAAATATATATAGAAAGAAAGAAAAACATGGCAGGAATTATTTCAAATCAGGTAAAGGCTGTTATTGCAAAATATAATATCAATTTTAAAATCACTATAATAATGAGAGACACTGTCTCATCAGACTGTTTACGCTCTGGACATCCGGGAAAAACTGGGAACTTTTTAGAATTCCAGGGATTTTTCATTGTTTTAGACTTCAGTTAAATTTTTGTAATTTTGACTGGTAAGAAATGATAAACAGCAAAATGTGCCAAAGGCTTTAAGATGAACACTATGGAGTACTTCATAACAATAAACTTCTGCTGACAAGTGTGACGTCATAAATATTTACATTAAGTTCATTTGAGCAGTTGCTCACATGCATGCATAGTTGAGTTGCGTATGAGTAGTACCTTCTCCCGCTTCCGTCTACTTGGCATGTGGCTATTAGCTATATCAGCAGTAGCAACAAGCAACCAGATGCTACCCAGAAAAATTTTTCTGGCACATCCAAGCTGCCAGATTGCTGCATGCGCATAGCAGTCTGGGTTGTAGTGGGGAGGGGTTTGGTCTCCACGTAAGGTGTGTTTACTTATAGTGTTTTTGCTGTTTCCTCTTCATTTATACTTATCACATCAAACGAAAACAAATTGGACATCTGTAGTTGGTAGCTTTCAATTGAATTAAAATACATTCACTTAATTACGGAAGGCCGACATATGTTATCAGTTTCAGTTTTCTGATTTTATTTTCTTTCCATGTTTTGGCAGTCTATCACCTTGCAGAACAATGAAGTTATTTTTGTTAGTTTGCTAAATAAATGTGGCTTTTATTAATCCTTCCCCAGAAGCAGTCAATTTATGAGGAATGAAGTGTTTCATTCCGCAGTATTGGCTAGTTTCAACTATTCACTGAATTTCAAGTGCACATTTTCATCTTCTGCAAATGGCATTGTGCCATAATAAAGAACAAAACATGAGATAATACAGTACTGGCACTCCAAGAAAAATATGCATCCCAAAAACCACACCGAAATCTTAGTATCAGGTTGGGGTCTACTTCATTGTGAATCTGGAAGTATGACTGTGCACTTTAAGCTGAATTAGACATTTTTGTATGGTGCACGAAATTCTGATGCTCATAGAATATTCTGTTTCTTTTATGATGTCATGTAAGATCGTTGTTGTTGTTGTTGTTGTTGTTGTTGTTGTTGTCTTCAGTCCTGAGACTGGTTTGATGCAGCTCTCCATGTTACTCTATCCTGTGCAAGCTTCTTCATCTCCCATCTGCTTAGTGTATTCATCTCTTGGTCTCCCTCTACGATTTTTACCCTCCACGCTGCCCTCCAATGCTAAATTTGTGATCCCTTGATGCCTCAGAACATGTCCTACCAATCGGTCCCTTCTTTTTGTCAAGTTATGCCACAAACTCCTCTTCTCCCCAATCCTATTCAATACCTCTTCAATAGTTATGTGATCTACCCATCTAATCTTCAGCATTCTTCTGTAGCACCACATTTCGAAAGCTTCTATTCTCTTCTTGTCCAAACTGGTTATCGTCCATGTTTCACCTCCATACATGGCTACACTCCATACAAATACTTTCAGAAATGACTTCCTGACACTTAAATCTATACTCGATGTTAACAAATTTCTCTTCTTCTGAAACGCTTTCCTTGCCATTGCCAGTCAACATTTTATATCCTCTCTACTTCGACCATCATCAGTTATTTTGCTCCCCAAATAGCAAAACTCCTTTACTATTTTAAGTGTCTCATTTCCCAATCTAATTCCCTCAGCATCACCCAACTTAATTCGACTACATTCCATTATCCTCGTTTTGCTTTTATTGATGTTCATCTTATATCCTTCTTTCAAGACACTGTCCATTCCGTTCAACAGCTCTTCCAAGCCCTTAGCTGTCTCTGACAGAATTACAATGTCATCGGCAAACCTCAACGTTTTTATTTCTTCTCCGTGGATTTTAATACCTACTCCGAACTTTTCTTTTGTTTCCTTTATTGCTTGCTCAATATACAGATTGAATAACATCAGGGATAGGCTACAACCCTGTCTCACTCCATTCCCAACCACTGCTTCCCTTTCGTGTCTCTCGACTCTTATAACTGCCATCTGGTTTCTGTACAAATTGTAAATAGCCTTTCACTTACTGTATTTTGCCCCTGCCACCTTTAGAATTAGAAAGAGAGTATTCCAGTCATCATTGTCAAAAGCTTTCTCTAAGTCTACAAATGCTAGAAATGTAGGTTTGCCTTTCCTTAATCTATTTTCTAAGATAAGTCGTAGAGTCAGTATTACCTCACATGTGCCAACATTTCTGCGGAATCCAAACTGATCTTTGCCGAGGTCAGCTTCTACCAGTTTTTCCATTCGTCTGTAAAGAATTCGCGTTAGTATTTTGCAGCTGTGACTTATTAAACTGATAGTTCGATAATTTTCACATCTGTCAACACCTGCTTTCTTTGGGATTGGAATTATTATATTCTTCTTGAAGTCTGAGCGTATTTTGCCTGTCTCATACATCTTGCTCACCAGATAGTAGAGTTTTGTCAGGACTGGCTCTCCCATGGCCGTCAGTAGTTCTAATGGAATGTTGTCTACTCCTGGGGCCTTGTTTCGACTCAGGTCTTTCAGTGCTCTGTCAAACTCTTCACGCAGTATCATATCTCCCATTTCATCTTCATCTACATCCTCTTCCATTTCCATAATATTGTCCTTAAGTACATCGCCCTTGTATAGACCCTCTATATACTCCTTCCACCTTTCTGCTTTCCCTTCTTTGCCTAGAACTGGGTTTCCATCTGAGCTCTTGATATTCATACAAGTGGCTCTCTTTTCTCCAAAGGTTTTTTTTAATTTTCCTGTAGGCAGTATCTATCTTACTCCTAGTGAGATAAGCCTATACATCCTTACATTTGTCCTCTAGCCATCCCTGTTTAGCCATTTAGCAATTCTTGTCGATCTCATTTTTGAGACGTTTGTATTCCTTTTTGCCTGCTTCATTTACTGCATTTTATATTTTCTCCTTTCATCAATTAAATTCAATATTTCTTCTGTTACCCAAGGATTTCTACTAGCCCTCGTCTTTTTACCTATTTGATCCTCTGCTGCCTTCACTACTTCATCCCTCAGAGAGCTACTCATTCTTCTTCTACTGTATTTCTTTCCCCCATTCCTGTCAATTGTTCCCTTATGCTCTCCCTGAAACTCTGTACAACCCCTGGTTCTTTCAGTTTATCCAGGTCCCATCTCCTTCAATTCCCACCTTTTTGCAGTTTCTTCAGTTTTAATCTACAGTTCATAACCAATAGATTGTGGTCAGAGTCCACATCTGCCCCTGGAAATATCTTACAGTTTAAAACCCGGTTCCTAAATCTCTGTCTTACCATTATATAATCTATCTGATACCTTCTAGTATCTCCAGGCTTCTTCCATGTATACAACCTTCTTTTATGATTCTTGAACCAAGTGTTAGCTATGATTAAGTTATGCTTTGTGCAAAATTCTACCAGATAGCTTCCTCTTTCATTTCTCTCCCCCAATCCATATTCACCCACTATGTTTCCTTCTCTTCCTTTTCCTACTCTCGAATTCCAGTCACCCATGACTATTAAATTTTCATCTCCCTTCACTACCTGAATAATTTCTTTTATCTCATCATACATTTCATCAATTTCTTCATCATCTGCAGAGCTAGTTGGCATATAAACTTGTACTACTGTAGTAGGCATGGGCTTCGTGTCTATCTTAGCCACAATAATGCGTTCACTATGCTGTTGGTAATAGCTTACCTGCACTCCTATTTTTTTTTATTCATCATTAAACTTACTCCTGCATTACCCCTATTTGATTTTGTATTTATAATCCTGTATTCACCTGAAGAAAAGTCTTGTTCCTCCTGCCACCGAACGTCACTAATTCCCACTATATCTAACTTCAACCTATCCATTTCCCTTTTTAAATTTTCTAACCTACCTGGCCGATTAAGGGATCTGACATTCCACGCTCCAATCCGTATAACGCCAGTTTTCTTTCTCCTGATAACGACGTCCTCTTGAGTAGTCCCTGCCCGGAGATCCGAATAGGGGACTATTTTTCCTCCGGAATATTTTACCCAAGAGGATGCCATCGTCATTTAACACTACATGTAAGATCACTTAATACTATATATGTATGAACATATGGGCTTCCTACGTCATTGTAGCTCCGCACGCACAGTAACACCTGTCTTCTGGGGCTCTCTAGTAACTGCTGAAATTAAGCTATTTGTAACAGGTCACAGGAAAATATGCAAATGGTGCTTTGAAAAGCAATAGTTTCAAAGTATTTTACGCAAGATGTATTATGTTATGTGTGTGTACGTGCAATGATTTTTTAAATCACAGTGTGTTTGATTCTCATTTAAAACTAAACATATTGAGAAGTAGCCACTTAGAAGAATTTCAAGCCCAGAAGACGAGACATTAACGTCATTATTTAAAATTTTACTGGCACATTTGTGTGATGTATCTTAAAGTGTAACACGTGTAAAATAGAGCAATATTAAATGTGAAAGCTTAAATTTTCTTGTAGCTACAGTATGTACATTAATTTAAACCATTAACTTTCCCTATTTGTGTGGTCACTCCACTTAACAGTGATGTTGCTATTAGCTGACTATGTCATGTGTCCTACACTCTGAATATCTGCTGTCATTGGCTGGTGAGGTCAGGTGACATGAGCTATGACTGGCTTACAAAAGCAAATTTCAATCTCAATTTGAAAACTAACATGCTGTTTTGAATCTATACTATCGTAATATGAAAACAAAAATATGCAGTGTATCGTAATATGAAAATATGCAGCATAAATGTTGCTCCACATCAGAGCTTTCCAAAACTTTTTTCTTTTTTTTCGGAGTTTTTTCATTCTCTGAAGTTCCACGCTGGTGTATAAAACCTTTACCATTCAAAGGATTGATATCCATACAGCTCCAAGGGAAAGTATAATGTATACTGTCACTTATCATGGAAAAAGTGTATCCAGGTGTTTTTTGTCCGTATATATTTCATATATGAAATAAGCTGCCATGCTTCTGAAATTTCCACATATCCCATGTTTTGCCCATTCTTTAAACCTTGTTGTGCTAGACACAGTAAAAAAGACAGATAACCATTTACCAAGTCAAAAGAGCAGATATGTTTTTTTCAAGAAGAATCCCTCTGCCTTATTGTATTGTATTTGTATGGAACTGGGGACCTAAAAATGACAGAGAGGCTTCATCCCCACCATAATCCGCAGTGGTACACAACCCCACAACAGGCTACAGCAGTCCACTCACCCCACTGCCACTCCACACCGAACCCAGGGTTATCGTGCAGTTCAGCTTCCGGTGGACCCCTGCTGGGAATGTCGCAGACCGGACAAGTGTAACCCCAATGTTTGCATGGTAGAGTAATTATGGTGTATCCATACATGGAGAAAGTGTTTGCGCAGCAATTGCCGACGTAGTGTAACTGAGGCGGAACAAGGGGAACCGGCCTGCTTTCGCCGAGGCAGAAGGAAACCCGCTTTAAAAACTATCCACAGACTGGACCGAACCTCGACACTAATCCGCCGGGCGGATTCATGCTGGGGGGGGTAAGCACGCCTTCCCACCCACAAAACAGTGCGTTAGACCGCATGGCTAACCAGGCGAGCTTCCCTTTGCCTTAAGTAAACTTGCTGAAACAGAAGAAAATATAAAAAAAAGATCAATTGAAACTGAAACAAGATGTCCCAACAAGGTGGAACTCTCGACACATCCTCAGGCAAAAATTGATTTTAAATAAAGATCCCTTAATTTCTTGTCCTGCTGTTTTGGATGGAATATTAATCACTTTAAACTTAAAAGATACAGACTTGGAGATAATGCAACAAGCTATATAAGTTATGAAAGTTTTCGATGAGGTAATTAAAGGGATGTCCTCAGAGCAAACAGTCTCATTTTAAAAATGAGAGGTTTGCCAAGATTAATGGCACTGCAACTGAAAACTTATAAACACAAAAATAAAGTAAGTCCTCAGAAAATAGATTTGTTAGTTAATAATATACGAAAGGGTTATCAGAGTTGTGTGGGGGTGTATCTTCAGCAAGGAACTGCATGCTCAGGCATCTCTATTGTACCCCTGATTCAAAAAGCAAGAATTTGCAGACATTATCACATTCCAGGACTGGTACACAAAGGTAATGTTGGTTGTTCAACAAGGACAAACATATCTAATTTCTCAACCAGTTACCACCATGATGCCTGAGAATTCTTCAATTTTGGGAGGAGTTCAATGAAACTATCTGTCAGCTCCAAGGAAGTCACAACCTGTAACATGCCACGACTGTTGAACTAGATGTATATTTATCTGAGGCATTTGTGCCTAGAAACAGCATCCCTTAAATTGGTGGGAAATGAGAAAATTGCCATAACTTCTTGGGTATATGTATTTTCATACTAATTGTAAATGATCACTAGAGATACATAAATTACTTGATGTTATGTTATAATTCTTATACTGTATTTTGTTTCCAATGAAAGTGTGAAACCATAACAAGAAACAGTCTTATTTTTAAAATTTCCCCACTTGAATAAAAAATAATAAGAACTTTGTTGTAGTATTTTTAATTTTTGCAGTAGACAAAATGTAGAACTTTTAATCTCAAAACTACTAGGAACATAACATAAACTAATACTCCTCCTATGGTTTCCTTTTTTTTTTTTTTTTTTTTTTTTTTTTTTTTTTTTTTTTTTTTTTTCTCAAACCAGATCCAAATAATACAGAAGTACAGGTATAGTGACCTGAATTAAAAAGGAAAAGTGTCTTCCTTTTATTTATTTTTGTGAGTGAATGGTGAGTAATGAAAAAGAGTTACTTCATTTCAGTGAGTGAGCATTTCTATTCTGATCTTTGACAAGAATAATTTTGCTTAACTCTACTGGGCGCAGCAGCACAGGATGAGCTGCAAACTCCAGTCACTCTGTGACTGCGGGAGGCAAATGTTTCATTTCAAAAATCTAGGCAGAATATTTTACAAATTAAATAAAGTCTCCATTCCATGAAACTTTTCAGCAATATGCAGAGCATAAAATGGGCAGTACATGCCTTGTGTTTGGGGTCTGATATCCAGTTAAACAACTTGGCAGTATTTGGGCAGCTAGCGAGATAAGGGTGAAAATGTATTATTGTCCCTATTCTACACCACTCTTACTCGCTGAAACCATAGAGCCTTTCTGACTTCAGGCACTTAGTATACTGCATAAGAGCAGCCGGTTAACAGCTCGAAGTATGAAGACTGCTTTTAAGTAGATCTGGTCTGGAAAGAACTAACAAAGATAACCACATGAGGAAAAGACCTGAAAAAGATGAATCAACTGTGGACTGGGGGAGAGCCATTAATTACATCTTGCTGAGAATTAAGGGAACCAACTTTAGTAGAAACCAATGCCCAATATAGACATTCACACCACAGAGCTATTAATAACCATAAGGTAACAGTCTTGATGCACCACCTTTTGTGGGGCTGCTTACCAGCCCAACTACAGACAGCACCAGGAACAAAATTCTGCTACCTCTAGTTTAAGTGTAGTAAGAGTGAGACAGACTCTGAAGGAGCGCTAAATAAAGATGTTATCTGTTTAGCTCAGTGCTCTGTGGGCCAATGATCAGTATGCAAAGTAGTTGTGTTGATCTGAGGCTCAGAGATACAGAAGCACTCAGGTTCAGGCTGCGACTGCTGTGAGTGTAGCTCTGCCAGGGTCATGCACTGTTCACTTACCTCGCCAAACACTTCAGATCCTGACTGGATGGTGTATCATGGGTAGGAATACCAGTGACCCTGATATCATATTCAACTTTATGAAATGGTTGCCATGGCAGCCCAGATAGCAGAAGCTGGGAAGTTGCGGACTCAGAGAACTTGATGAACAACTCCATGCCACAGGGCAAGCCCATCTACTTATGCACCTGCACTTTACTATGCGAAGTTTGGCTAAGTAGACCTTAGCAAACAACTCCTACCTTTACTTTTTGTTTGCGAACAAGAAAGTGCAGATCTTTAGGATTGAATACAGGTTAGTGTTATCGGAAGTGATATTAGACAAGATCATGGAATGTACTAGGATAGTCAGAAGTGTGAGATAGATGAATATAAAATATTGAAATTTATTCCTGAAATTCAACTTAACTGTGGTAAGTATAGATGTACTACCTAAAGCCACATATGAAAATTTGTGGCAACCACGACTCAAACCCGGATTTCCTATGTAACCTTACCACTTAGGCTATCCAAACGTGCTTTCCAGACTTCTGTATGTCACACTCCTATCTATTTCTTTTCACGTATTATTAATTCATTTTCTCACTCCCACACATCTTGTGATTCCTGTGCAGATTTTATAATCAAGACAAGAAGTAGTCATAACTATAGTTACCATTTTTGTCAGTCTTCACCTTATATGTATTTTATGTTTGATGATGAACTACAGTTTCAAATATTGAAATTCATTCCTGAAATTCAGCTTAACTATAATAAATACAGACGTACTATCTAAAGTGACATATGAAAATTTGTGCCAGGCTGGGACTCTAACCTGGATTTCCCACTTGTCACAAGCAGTCAGCTTACCAATTAGGCTGTCCAAACATGCTTCCCAAACCAATCAAAACTTCCATATGTTACATACCTATCTATTTCCAAAACCTGCATGGGAATCATGAGATGTGCAAATGTGGGTAAATGAAATAATAATATATGAGAAGAAGTAGATAGGTGTTTAACATATGGATCAATCTCGAGAGCATGCTTGGATAGTCTAAGTAGTAAGACAGCCTCTCGTGTTGAGCAGGAAATCCAGCCTGGTCCAGCACAAATTTTCTTATGTCGCTTTAGGTAGTACATCTATACCTGTCACAGTTAAACTGAATTTCAAGAACAAGTTTCACTGTATTAAAATATATGAAACTGTAGTTCATCATCAAATATAAAAAAAATAATATAAAATACAATTAAAAACAGGACATTCTGTAATATACAAGAAGCTCCTGATTATCCGCGTTAATGTTGTCCTGAGACTGCACTGACAACCAATAAACACAATAATCCAAAATACTCATCTTTTTACCAGAAAATCTGATTGAACCAGAAATGGACAATGTATTTATGAAGTTACATTTAAAACTCACTGTGTTTTGTATCACTTGCATACAATTCAGTTTCCAAAATAATTATCCAGCTTTTATGTTTCTCATTCCCTTTTTTTGACAGTTTTCCTTTTTAAGTCTTTCACTCTTGTATGTCTACCCCCTAACCCTGAGAAAGTTTAACGTCTAATTCCCTTTCCTTCCTCTTTGCATTTCTCATCTTCCTAGCACATGTAAACTTGTGACGTTTGCCTGCTTTATTTCTTTGTTGATAGTCCTCGATGTCGACTTACTGTGCTGTTATACTGGCTGAAAAATGGGGGCTGGAAGCTCAACACTGGTTACTGTAAATGATGTAGCTGACAATTGCACAGATACATTCCACAGTTCCTTGCATTCACTATTCACAACCCCCCAATATTACAAAGTTATATGGCCAGTTAACTATTGGCAAATTTTGATAAGCCTCATTAATAGGTTGCAGGCAAACATCAGCACACTGCTACGATAGTTTACTGTTGAATATCTATGAGCAGTAAAACCTTACCACACAGTTCACAGTTCTTACAGAAGAACACACACTGTCATTGTTTTAACACACTGCCTAATTGCGTTATACTTATTCCACTGTTAAGTTACTGCATTGTTGTTGTTCTAACCAGCACAAATTCCTCGCCTGAAAATCAGCCGTGGACTGACTGTCTCGGGACCAAAATTCGATCATTTATATATCATCACAATACTAAGTACTGAAACTATTCATTGTTTGATGTTTAATTTACAGAAATGACAATTAAAACATAACTCATTAAATTAACTGAATACATCGAAAAATTGGTTTTTTTTTTTTTTTACAGTCTCTTCTACCATGAGAGTTAAGCCGAATTATTTGTTTAAATGATGAAATTAACAGATATAGTTATACAAACATACTTTTGACAAAACTGGTAATTACATTGGAATTAATTTAGAGCTGGCTTTGCTAACATGTTTTTGAGTAGAGACAAATAAATACTTTAAGGATCCTAGTGATTCTTTTTCCAAATGTTTATCATTATTACAGAATTTATATTTGTTTGTAAGTCAACAATAGAATTTAAGTCATGGAACAATTACTGATTTCACCTTAAAACGAAAGATATTAACGAGGAATAGTCAAAAGAAACCAAGAAATTAATTATATTAAAAAATGCTGTGACTTACCATACGAGAATGCGCAGGTAGATAGACACAGCATTTTTTAATATATTTTTCCCATGTGGAATGTTTCTTTCTATTATATTCAAGAAATTAATTACATACACAAAACTATGCTGAAAATTAGATCTGGTACAATATTCTTTAAAACTGAGGGCCAACCTTTCTCTTCTATGAAAATGCAGATTATACTCACGTATGTTAATAAAGAAATGAATTTAAGGTAGCAGATGGCAAAACAGGAGGGGAAGCAAAAAGACCCCAGCTTGCTTCATCACAAGCTATCTTTGATATACGTTAACATTCATTGCCAGTGATCCATTTTAGTTGCTGTGGTATTATTGAGATTTGTTGGCAGCTAGGAAAGCACAATAAACAATGCATTCCTCCCAGTGAGTTTGACAGTAGGCTTTTATTTCATGTCAGCACTGTGCAAAAATTCTGAAGGGAACTGTTTGACAAGAAAACCTCATCACTCCTTTACTGTAGGCCTTAAGTGAATTGGAAATTATTTACGTTTCGCTCCTGCCAAAAGGTCTAGCCAAACATACAGAGAGGAATTTGAATGCAAATCAGTTATGAGGGTAGAGTTCCCACATTTGCCTGAAGATGAAATGAAAAACCAGAGAAAAATATTTCAGTGATGTCCAACGGCAAAATTGAAGACCACATTGTTTTCCATCTATAAAACATTAGTCACATGCATAATAGGATATGCTAAATAAAAATATTCATTTTAATTATAATGGGATATTCAGGCTTTTTTTCCTTCATTTCCTTCACTGTGACCTTGCTTCCTTATGTTCAGCGAAGAAGATAGAATATGATCAAGCATGTGAAACAAATCTGACAGCCAAAACAGTTTTGTGTCAAATTGGCCTGGGGGAAAAAGCGTAAATTCTCTGTAAATTTTCTGCAAATAATACTTATGAGACTTCACATGCCTGCACATCAATACTTCCAGATGAAAATATATTGTTATTAACATCACCAGTTTATTGTTTCTCATCCAGTCATATAATTGTTTCTAAATGTCCATGAGAATCTGTAGACCAAAGACAGTAGCACTATCCATACCTTCATTTGTGTCATGATATTACTTATAGAAAGTGCTTCCATTGACAGGCAAAAGCTTTTCTCTGCATTCCATAGCAATACCAATTTAACATATAACTAATGAGGAGGTATTGTATAGGATTGGGGAGAAGAGAAGTTTGTGGCACAACTTGACTAGAAGAAGGGACCGGTTGGTAGGGCATGTTCTGAGGCATCAAGGGATCACCAGTTTAGTATTGGAGGGCAGCGTGGAGGGTAAAAATCGTAGAGGGAGACCAAGAGATGAATACACTAAGCAGATTCAGAAGGATGTAGGTTGCAGTAGTTACTGGGAGATGAAGAAGCTTGCACAGGATAGAGTAGCATGGAGAGCTGCATCAAACCAGTCTCAGGACTGAAGACAACAACAACAACCAGTTTAACAACAATATTATGAAAACGATAGAGTGCTACTCACCATGGAGATGTTGATTTGCAGACAGGCACAACGAAAAGTCTGCTATCTGCTATACATCTTAGCTTTCGGCCAAAAGGCCTTCTTCTGAAGTAGAAAACACTCACACAGTCACAGCTCACACGCACATGACCACTGTGGCCAGTGACTGGTCACATGTGCATTTGAGTTGTGTTTGTATGAATGTATGTATGTGTTTTCCTCTTCAGAAGGTCTTTTGGCTGAAAGCTAAGATGTATTGCAGTCTTTTCATTGTGCCAGTCTGCAACAGAATGTCTTCCCTGTATGGTGAGTAGCAATGTATCCTTTTCATTATATTGTTGTTATTCCATTGTTGGTTAATATCTATTCACATAAATATAAACAGAAATGGAAAATTGAAATTATCTCTTAATCCTGTCCATTACTCTTATTTAAGCTATCTTATTTACAGTGTTCCAAGACATCCATTCATAACTTGTATCCATTTGTGAAGAAATGCACTAGAAGAAAGAAAGAAAAATTATGTGGACTAGTATCTCAATAAATGTACAACCTCTGTGCGCTGTTGATGAAGCGTGTGGCGTGACCCCGCTAGCCGATGTGGCCACAGTACACTCCCAAGCTCAGCCTCAGCGTAACTCTAGTACCTCTCCCCGTGGAAGTCGAACACGCGCCAAAACAAATGGACGTGGCCAGCCCATAGAGGGCTCCGCGTCCGCGGCGGCTCTTCCGCGCAGCGAGGGCGCCACCGCTACAGCACGTGCAGACCGCGGCCAATAGCCGCTCCCTCCGGTTTCGTATATAGGGACCCGCTCTGCCCTAGTCCAGTCAGTCTGGTACTCGCTCTGGATTGCGTCTCTATCTCGCCGGTACTGCGTTCTGGTCGTTGCTCATTGTAGACATTTGCCTGGCTCTGGTTCCGAGTAGATTTACTGTTGGTGTTTGGTGTTGTGGTTTCTACAAGCCTCCATTGTTTGTCTCTTCCTTGTTGTGTCGGTCATAGTCGGTCGTTGTCGGTTGTTGTCAGTTGTCGTTGGTCAGTCGTCCGACTCGTCCTTGTGTTTACCCGGTGGTGCGTGCTCCACCGCTGGCGGCTTCCCCGCCTGGTGGCTCTGATGTGCAGCCCAAGGCATTCCCGCAGTTGGTTTTGGTTACTACACTAACTGTAAGCAAACCTCTAAGAAACTGCAGCAAACCCCATGGCAACTTCCCTCATGTCCGTGGTGTTTTATAAAACATTCACTAGAGGATTGTCCCCAACGTTGGGCCGTGTGTCACAAATGCAAAAAGAAGGGTCATGTGTCATCTGTTTGCAAATCCGGCCGCGTACCTGATTTTCATGCACATGACACTTATTTTGCTTCTGTGTTGTCTGTCAGTTGTACTTCTTTCCTTTCAGGGAAGTTATTCCTCACTGTCCAAATACTTGGTCGGGATGTTCGCATGCAGGTGGATACTGGTTCTGCTGCCACTATCACCAATTCTCAGACATATCTTCAGTTGGGTTCTCCAATCCTGTCACCTGTCACTAGGCAATTATGGACTTACAATAAACAGAACATTTCTCTCTTGTGACAATTTGATGCTGAGGTATTTTACAAATCTGTCGTTCGCACTGTTCCGATATTTGTGGTCGACCATAGTAACACGGAGAATCTTTTTGGTTTCGATGCCTTTCGCGTTTTTGGGTTCTCCATAGCTGACTCTGTCAATATCGTCTCTGATGCTATTCCTTATGCTCAATTGGATTCCTTGTTGATGACATTTTCGTCCCTTTTTTCTCCTGGGTTAGGCCATGAAAACGACTTTGAAGCTCATATCATGCTCAAACCCACTGCTCGGCCTAAGTTTTTTCGGGCTCAGCCCATTCCTTTGGCCCTTCTTGATCGGGTCAAACGGGAGCTGGATCGTCCCACTGCTTCAGGGGTCTTGCTTCCTGTCACTTCCAGTGAGTGGTCCTCTCCTGTCGTCGTTGCTAAGCCCAGTGTTGATATTCGTCTCTGTGGCAATTTCAAAGCCACTGTAAACGCTCAATGCCTCATCGACACTTACCCTATGCCTCTACCTGAAAAATTGTTCACTAAACTTGCTGGAGGCCAGTATTTTTCTAAGTTTGCCCTGTCAGAACCTTATCATCAACTTCCTCTCGACGCTGCTTCCCGGCAGTTTCTGGTCCTTAACACGCCTTTCGGCCTCCATCAATACCAACAATTGCCATTCGGGGTTGCCAGCACCCCTGCTCTCTTTCAGCGATTCTAGGAACAATTATTGCTCACTGTCCCTGGGTGTATAAATTATATGGATGACATTGTTACTGGCTCCACCACTGAAGAACATCTTCAGAATCTCCGCACACTTTTTCATGTGTTACAGACTGCCGATCTTAAGTGTAATCTTCAGAAATCAATATTTTTTCAGGCATCTATCACGTACTTGGGGTTTCAACTCTCTCGGGATGGTATTCGTCCGCTTCAGCGAACTGTTGCTGCGATCGATGCCCTTCCTCACCCTACATCTGTTAAGGAACTGCAGGCCTTCTTGGGGAAAATAGCATAGTATCACAGGTTATTACCATCTGCTGCTTTGGTGGCTCAGCCGTTGCATCGCCTGTTGCATAAAAACTTGCCTTTTCACTGGTCCGCGTCATGCGATGCAGCTTTCCAGAAATTGAAGACTAGGTACTTATTGGCTTCTCGTTATTGATGCCTACTCTAACTTTCCTTTCATTGTCCATTGCACGTCGCTTACCACCGCGGCAACCACAAATGCTCTAGCTCGCATTTTCTCTTTGGAAGGCCTTCCCTCTACTCTTGTTACTGATAATGGTCCGCAATTTGCCCCTTCTGATTTTGTGGATTTTTGTGCCCATCACGGCGTCATGCACGTCCCGGCCCCTCTGTTCCATCCACAGTCAAACGGTGAGGCTGAACAATTGGTCCACACATTTAAGGCTCAGATGCAGAAACTCCTGACTTCTTCTGCTGCTGATCATGTGCTTCTCCAATTCCTGGCTTCTTACCATTTCACCCCCATTGGCAACCACAGCCCGGCTGAGCTCTTACATGGCCAACAGCCCCACACGCTACTTCATCTTCTGCGGCCTTCCACCTCACGGCCGTGGGTCCCTTCGCTTGGCCGGTTCACCGCCAGCGACCTTGTATGGGTATGGGGATATGGCAGGTGGCCAAACTGGAGTCCTGGCCGCTTCTTACGACACCGTGGCTGATGCCTGTATGAAATCCAGACAGACACAGGTGTTGCAGTGCATCATTCAGACCAGCTTCGGCCTCGTGTGCCGGCAATGCCTGTTCCGGATGCTGCTACACCACATTCAGTTCTACCTGACGCTCGGGATCCTGGAATCTCTCATTACTCACAATGCAGTCCTCTCACCATCATATCGGTGCCAGCACAAGAACTGACGCAAACAGGAGACGTGCCCATGCAGGAACCAGATGACCATCATCTGTCGGAGCAACTCTACTCGCCTCCTTCTACGGACGCGGGCACATCGCCCATGTCTCCTGTTATAACAACCGGACTTGCTGCAATGGGCAGATTGGTGCACGGGGCCCCAGCTGATTCGACCCACACGTCTCCTGTCATCTCGACCCGTTATCATCGGGGACACTTCCGTCCGTACGGGAAGCCTCCACCTCGAGACTTTACGGCCAGTCAAACAACACCTATGGATGTTAGCAATCTACAGGCCACCTCCATCAAGACCTGTGCAAAAACTTCAAAGGGGGGAAAAGTGTTGTGACTCGCCGATGTTTCAAAGTGCCGCCATGCAGTTACGCGCGTTCTGTACATGCGGCGCTGTCTTCCAACCATGCAGCAGCAGCACCACCTAAGCGGCCAGCCAGCGCCCGCTAGACTCGGACTCAGTTCTTACTTTGTTTAATTGATCTGTGACTTACATGTATTATGTTGTCCTTGAAATATATTTGTTCAACTTGACGTTATAACACTTTTACGGAAGAATGTATTGAGGAAAAATATGTTCTTGGTGAATTGTACTAATGTATGACTTACATATCATTTCTGACATCACAGCTGAAGTTTCCCAATGTTTTTTAGATATTGTCCTACTTTTGATTTAAAATCCTCCATTATTATCCTGTAGTTGGATTTCATGGCACTTCCATAGTTCTGTAGATTTGCTTTCTCCTCCTCAGGAAGTGAGTCTTTTGGTGCATAGATTTAAATGATTTCCAAGTAGTAGCTTTTGCTTGTTTTGGAAATACTCTCTTGTCTACAATTCCGTCAATATCTGTGATATATTTTTAATTTTCTTACTAACAAAAAAGTATACATCTGATCTTCCTCCCTACTCTATTCCTCTGTAGCAAAGCAAACATCCAACAGTGGAAAATCCAGGATGGAATCTCTGCTGTATGGTCTGTAGTAAAGCATATCGAAATGATTGCACAAAAATTCCCCCACTGTTTACCTATCTATGAATGTCAATATTAGACATTCAAATTGAGTTTACATCAAAAGAATTTAGATGTTCCATTCACACAGCAAGTTTCAGACTCAACATACACTGTTGTATACGTAACACCATTGGCCAGCTCTTGCAAGTCACTGCCTCAGAACTTATTAACGGCTGCTGATTACTGCAGGCCACTGCTTCAGTATTACACCAACCCAGCCAGCAAAGGGCATCGAATCGGTGACTGCTATTGAGCGACTTACACCCAAGAGGTCCAGAAAGCATCGTCACTTGACTACTTTTTGCTGGTGGAGCCACTCACATCAGTCAGCATCGTTCAATGGTTCCCATACAGTTTCACATCTAGCACCAGTGGGCCTGAAGGTTGAACAAGGACCCTATTAGACACTGCCTAATTAGTGACTGTGATTGCCATATGCCTTCAGCCACATGTTGGGGGCCGGTGTTTGCTCCATGGATGACACTGCAATTGCCACAAGCAGTTACCAGGTTGGTTAGCGACACCATTCATGTACCATGTGGCCATGAATCATGACTGCGTCACCAGTACTGACCCAGTAGTCACCTGCCATCAGGTGCCTACCCAGCAAAAATGGGATGCTCCCATGCCATACTGCACTGTTTACAACATGAGTACTACTATATTTTCTCTTGCTCGTCACTGTCGAACCCCTTGCTCATGGTGAGGTGGTCAGGATGGCCATTCTGACAAGCCTACACTTGCTCCCTGCAACAGTGCTGACACACCTAACACTATCGACTCTTTTACTTATGTTTGCATGTGAAATTCACTATTGTTATCACCAAGCACATAGAAAAAACTATAAAATTATGGACTTTAATTAAATAGGGGAACAAACTGGTATTAAAAGAGATGTAAAGCAACGGGCCAGTTGAATGTCCTGAGCAGAATTCTAGAATACAGCAATGAGTACAAATTACCACTTTGTCTAGAATTCAGGTACTTTCATAGATCTTTTGACCCAGTTTCAAATAAATCTATGCTAACAGCTCCTTAGATATCAGGTATTGACTCTACCTATGTGTGTATACTGAAAAGTACACACATCAGTGCTGCAGTGGGCATTAGTCTTCATTAAAACACTGAGAAAATCAGAAAGGAAAGAGGAATTCAGGAATGGGATTCCATTTCACAAAAACTATTCCACAGTCGTAGGTGAAGTTTTCAGACTCTGAAACTGATATAAAAAATATGGAGTATTGATTAATGGATTATATCTCAATCATATTCATTTTGCAGATAATATTCTAGTGTTCTAGTGTATACAAACTTCATCAAGAAATGGAAGAACAAAATACTGCAAATTTCAGACTAGGCCTGAATATTAGTTATGATAAGACTAAAGTAATGTGCATTGAACACATTGGAAGGAAAAAGTACAAATTAATATTATTGAAATTGTAGAGACAGTTGATGAGTGTTTTTTGCAGTTGAAGGCAAAAACTGTATAGACAGTAAAAGGAATAAATGTGAGAATATAAACAGCATGGAGTGTTTTAATAAACTATTGTTGCAAAACTACGTTTCCAATGTGCCTGAAAAGGAAAATTTATGGCAGTGAAATAGACTTTTTATACAAAAACTATTGAGGGTCACCCAGTGGTAAGTGAAGAAATGTGTGTTATGATATACTAGGAGTGACAGTGGAACAAAAGAATGAGGGTCAAACTAGTGGCCCTATGAAGTTTTCTGTTTGATTCCATGAGATAAGAAAAGGAGGTGATGATGGCCTAATGTAAGTTGGACAAATGACATTAGAAAACGTACAGAAGCAACATGGATGTGTGTTGTTGAAGATCATAATTAATATAAAAGGTCAGAGAAGGCCTTAGTTCTGCAATGGACATAAAATGTCTGATAATTATGATGATGACACTGAAGAAAAAAATTCAGATAAATGCGATTAGGACTCATACACCAAGGATTCTATACATACTTAATTATGTGTACAGATAGTTCATCCATCACAGGGATCAAAGCGTGATGATTTTTGCCTGTTATTGATACCAATGCAGGCAAGACATACTTCTACCCATTCCAGAGAAAAATGGGTCTTAACAAGACAGACAGGCAGTCAGACATGACAAAAAAATTGTTTCATGTGATGTAATTACAAATTAACAATTTTTGGATTTTTTTCATTTGCTTCTACTGTGAATAAAATATCATGATTCTAGGTAAACGAGAGAAGTGTCCTATTGGTTCTGATGACTGAGATTGTGAGTACAAAATATTTGACATAAATGGCCAATCTTTTGATTGCAATGACTTAGAAGGTTCAGTTTCTTACACTGTCAACGGACAGTAGACCTCAATATGCGACATAAATTTTAATTTTGTTCATGTACCCATTCTTGAGAAAAGGGATTTTTAACAGTCAGACAGACAGATAAATGGACAATAAAGTGATCCTGTATGGGTTTCATTTTTACAGATTGACATACGGAACTCTAAAAATTATAAGACAATACACAAATGAATAGAAATTAAACGACACCTAAAGTCATAAATAAATGAAGACAAAAAAAAGAATTCTTAAAGTTCAGTATAAATTAATGGTCATGAACAGGTACAAACGTTTCTTACCAAATAATTGGAGGAAAAAAACTATAGAGTAATATGAAACATAATTTGTATGTTTACATTCTGTGATGCATGAATGGTTATAGAAGCAAATCAAAAATAGGAAAATAGAAAACTGTCATTAAATTCAAAGATGTCTGCATATTATTTAGCATTTTCTGATAAAATGGTTGACAGTTATTTGACAGTTGACAGTTATTGGTAACAGCAGTTTTAAGAAATTGAAAGTAGACTGAGTTTCATTTTAAAGTTGAAACATGCAGTGCAAGTTTTTGTAAATTGTATTTTACTGAGTGGGGTCCAAGTCTCTTTACAAAGTCATCATCCCCCATCCCTTCACACACACACACACACACACACACACACACACACACACACACACACTCTCTCTCTCTCTCTCTCTCTCTCTCTCTCTCTACACCCCCCTCCCTCCCTTTCTCCCTCTCTGTCCCTCCCTCCCTCTCTGTCCCTCCCTCCCTCTCCGTCCCTCCTTCTCTGTTCCTCCCTCTCTCGCTTTGGTAGTTTTGTGGTCAAAAGACCAAAACGTCAGGGATCTGTAACTCAGAATTCATACTGTTAATAACAACATTACTGTGCATATTTTTGAACATTGTTTCACAGGTGTACACTGGAGCAATTTAACAAAAGCTGTAAGTTTCACTACACTTAAAATTAACAGCTATAATGATCTGTCAAAAACCTCTCTTCATTTACGTAGCCTCTGTGTTTATTTTGGCTTGTTTGTGTATTACAAATTGTGACTATGGTTTAGGTCGGCAGAATGTCACAAAAGTAACATTTATTTATTCATCCATCCTTTCACTGCTGTGCAGAGCAATACAAGATACAACAGTATACATTTGTAAGGACATGGTAAATTACATTTTGAATGCATATGTTTTTACTTTGCAGTAGACTGATACATGTACATGTATAATGAGCTTAGCACCCGCTGCTTTGCTCGCGTAGATTGTGTGGTTCACACAGATCTTTTTAATTTTTCTTTAATTCTGTTTTTATGTTGTTCGCAAATTGAAACACCTTCTGAACTTTTCACGCTAATTAGGGCTATAGAAGCATAGTCTTTCCAAACGTATTTCTTACAAAAAAAAAAAACCAGTTCTGGTAGCTGGAGTCCAAGATTTTGTTTAATTGTGGCTTTGCATTCTTGTCGTGCTATTTCTTTGTATCTAATTGAGAAGTAATGTCCCAATTTTCATAAATATAAATTTAAGTTCTTTTTAATGTAATGAAATATTTTCTTAAAAATTTTCACCCCATATTTCACATTCTTTGGGGTCAAATTAAAAAAAAAAGTGCAATGAAACACTTCCTTTCAAACCAAATTCAATTTTTCATATATTTAGCTTCAAAAATGCTTACATAATGAAATATTTCCATAAAACATTTCATCCCCATAGGGGTTGGTTTTCCAAAAAAGGTTAAATACATATTTCTCTATTTGTAACCAAGAATTCAAATACCAATTTTCAAAGAGGTAGCTTTAAAAATACTTTAGTAATTCTATAATAATGATTTATTTAAAACACTTTACGCAGTGTTTGAACACCATAGGGATTAAATCTCCAAAAATCCTGAAACAAGTATTTCTTTATTTGTGATTGAGAAACTAAATACTAATTTTTGTACATCTAGCTTCAAAATTGCCTTAATTATGAATATTTTCAAAAAACTTTTCATCTACTATTTCACCCCTTAGTGGTGGAACTTAAAAAAATCTTTTCTTAACTGATCCCTACAACATCATTTAGTTGGTATATATTTTCATTAATTATGAATACATAAGCTAAATCTATGAAAATTGATATCTGGCTTTCAGACACACACACACACACACACACACACACACACACACACACACACACACAACCAAAATTATATGTATACATCCCTAGTTTCGCTGCCTTGGGGAAGGGGGGGGGGGGGGGGTGGAATAAAATTTAAAAAACATTTTCATGTTTACCTTTCATTGACACAGTATGTGTCTCAGGATATAGTTTTAGTACTATGGATTCTTTCTAATTCTTTTGGACTTGTCTCAAAATATTCCTTAACAATGTAGAAAAATTCTGTTTTTCTCCAAGTACTCTCTTAGTTGTGGGTTGAAAACTGGTAGTGCTTTTATATTTTTCAAACTGTTTGGCATCATATAAGTGGTTTTAACACACCTGCATTGTTACAAAAAAGAGGTCACAAACATTTGGTACCTTACAGAATGAGATTTTCACTCTGCTGCGAAGTGTGCACTGATATGAAACTTCCTGGCAAATTAAAACTGTTTGTCGGACCGATACTCAAGCTTGGGACCTTTGCCCTTCGTGGACAAGTGCTCTACCAACTGAGCTACCCAAGCATGACTCACGACCTGTCACCACAGCTTTAAATCCACCAGTACGTGGTCTCCTACCTTCCAAACTTCACAGAAGCTCTCCTGCTAAGCTTACAGAACTGGCACTCCTGGAAGAAAGGTTATTGTGGAGACGTGGCTTAGCCACAGCCTGGGGGATGTTTCCAGAATGAGATTTTCACTCTGCAGTGAAGTGTGTGCTGATATGAAAATTCCTGGCAGATTAAAACTGTGTGTCAGACCGAGACTCGAACTCGAGACCTTCGCCCTTCACAGGCAAGTGCTCTGCCAACTGAGCTACCCAAGCATGACTCACGACCCGTCCCCACAGCTTTAAATCCGCCAGTACTACATACCTACGCTGCAGAGTTAAAATCTCATCCTGGAAACATCCCCCAGGCTGTGGCTAAGCCATGTCTCCACAATATCCTTTCTTCCAGGAGTGTTAGTTCTGCAAGGTTCACAGGAGAGCTTCTGTGAAGTTTGGAAGGTAAGAGGCGAGGTACTGGTGGATTTAAAGCTGTGGGGATGGGCCGTGAGTCGTGCTGGGGTACCTCAGTTGGTAGAGCACTTGCCCATGAAAGGCACACAGTTTTAATCTTCCAGGAAGTTTCATTTGGTACCTTGTCTGACTAATGCCTTGCTCATTAAGGAACAAGTAAAATCAATTTTTTACCCTATATAAAGATAATAATAATAATAATCATAATTTCGTGTGATGAGGGCCTCCCGTCGGGTAGACTGCTCGCCTGATGCAAGTCTTTCGATTTGACGCCACTTCGGCGACTTGCGCGTCGATGGGGATGAAATGATGATGATTAGGACAACACAACACCCAGTCCCTGAGTGGAGAAAATGTCCGACCCAGCCGGGAATCGAACCCGGGCCCTTAGGATTGGCAGTCTGTTGTGCTGACCACTCAGCTACCAGGGGTGGACTATATAAAGATAACAGTTCGTATGATCTGAGGTAATGAAGTGATTGGCATTCATTGTCATAGGGGTTTCCAACTGAAATCTTGTGGAGTTTTTTAAAATAATGTCTGTGTGTACAATAGGGTGATAAAAGGCCCTTTGCAGTATGGTAATCGAGGACACTGCCTCCTTCAGAAATCCAGCAGTTGTGATTCTCCTCCCGGCACCACCAGTACTTCACAACTTTGGGGGAAGATTTGAACTCTGGTTGCAGAAGATACCAGTAGAGTTTGAACATGTACAACCTCATGTACAGCACTGTCAACCTCAGTAAGCAATTGCAGTTGTCATTACCAAATGCTTTGTGTATTCTGTTTTGCTTTATGTTGTGAGTTGCTCATGGCTTCCTTTTCTTATTTTGGACCGAGTGAAGAAACTACTTCAGGTCTATCAGGAGGTGTGAGTCCAACTCCCGCTACCATAAAAAAGATTGGCAATTGTTGTCACTATTGGTTCTACTTTTGCAGAAGCTCAACTCCAACTACCATGTTAAAGTGTCCACATTGCACCCCGTCTTGTTTACCTTCTTCCCTTTATTTTGTGCTTGTTGTTTACTCTCTCCCTTATTCCCATCACTTTGTCTTACTTGGACCTGTAATTTTAGACTGTTCTTTTCATTTAATGGTTCATTGCCAGTTTACACTTCTCATTGCTTCAAAACTTGCTTTTTTTGTAAACAGTTCATAGCCAATTTCCCTCTCATCCTGTCCTCCTGTGCCTCTATTGACTTAAGCTCCTCGGCAACCATGTTATGCAGCCTGTCAATGCTTCCCTTTCTCTTTTCATGTGTAAGGACCCCTTGTTCCAAAAGCTAACGTTCTTTGTGATTAGTAAATATAGCGTATTTTTCTCTGTATTTCAGTAAAGTTTGATTTTGGAAATGAGTTCCTGCAATGGAATTCTTCCTCTTGTAATTAGTTGTGATAAGGTTGTATCATCTGAGCATAGCTTCAGTAATATTTTGTATAATTACAGCACCTGAAGCAGTCACTAGCTGAGGAACGCCAACAACATCTGCAACAAATAAAAGAAGAGCACCTAAAACTTGCTGCTGAGAAGTCACGCATTGAAACATTGGCTCGTCTAAACAGAACACGGGAAATGGATCGAGAGAAGGTTTGTGGTTCTTCATTTTTATACTGCTGGAGCAGTAATTTAAAATGTAACTGTCAGTTCATGTGTCAGGGAAAAATTGGGGGTAGCTTATTTTCTGTTGTTTTTTCCTTTTTTATATTCATGTCCTTGAAGTTCTTAACTGCAGTATTCATTTGACTTATCATTTCTCTTTTTCTGCATCCGTGTTTATTTCTCACCCCATCCTTCTATCATTTCTGGACTGAAACTGACACAGTGGTTTCCACTGTGCTATCTCTAACACTTCCTCTTTCGTCTTTGTCTCCCATGATCCTCACAGCAGGTGGGTGACTCCCACCATGGGATCTGTGTGTTCTACTCCTCCTTTCTAATCTTCTCGTATTTATTCCTCTTTCCTCCCTGAGGAAGATACAAACAGCTCCAAAAGCTAGGGTAACTTTTCTATTGTCATAGAGGGTGCTGCAAAACTGACTAAGCAATTTTAAGGAGCAATAAAAAGTAAATCTGGATGTATAGAGAAAAAAAGTTTTTATTTTCTAAATTAGTACAATATACCATTTTATATTCATTTAGGTTTCAAAATAATGTCCTCAAGATGATGGCCATCAGCATCAGTACATTGTTGTAGGCATTCCCTGAAGTTTCGAGCAGCTATTGCAAACATATCACAGTGTATGGCATTCACTTCATCAGTAATCCGCTCTTTTAACTCTGGTAGGGTGTGAGGGCAGCTTTTGAAAATCTTTTCCTTCAGGTATCCCCAAAGAAAGTGGTTACAAATGCTCAAATCTGGTGACCGCGCAGGTCACCCAACATCACCCCTCAAAGAGGCGAGGCATCCCAGAAGCATTTCTCTCGAAACATCAGGTGAAATTCGAGATGTGTGAGCAGTAGCTCCATCCTGTTGGAACCACAAGTCCCCCAGTCCATGTTCTTCAACAATCTCGTCCATTCTGGGCTGCAGAAAATTTTGCAACATTGAAGTGTAACATGTGGAATTCCCTGTCACGGTTACTCCTTCCTCCTCAAAAAAGTAAGGGCCTACCACGCCAAATTGTGATATGGAACACCACACTCCCACTTTAGGAGATTGTTGCAGTCTTTCGTGAATAATTCGGGGGTTGTTTTCAGCCCAGTAGTGAAAGTTTGGCTTATTCACGCACCCACTAAGATGAAAATGTGCCTCGTCACTACTGAAGAAAGCTGCATTCGGGGGGATCTGAGCAAACACTTGCTCACACAGATTTTGACGGTTGGCATAGTCTGCTGGGTGTAATTCTTGAACAATCATTATTTTGGAAGGATGGAACTTCAAATTGCATTGCAGAATCCTTCTCAAAGTGCGGTCTGAAATCCCCAATGCAACAGCATGTCGTCGAGCAGAACATTACGGCGACTGTTGAACTGCTGTTCTCACCCGCTGCAATTTTCTGGTGTTCTGATGGATCTGCGTCATCCGTGTGTACCTATTCTTAGTGTGCTACCAGTTACCTCCACCTACTGAACCCAGCAACAAATTGTGTTTGAATTGGGAACAGCATGGTTGTGTGGAATGTTGAACTGTCGCCAAAAAGCTCATTGTATAGCGATCAAAGATACGTTGTTTTCGTAATACACGTGAGTGGCAAAAGCATGATGTGCATTGGTCCGGACCATGTTGACTACTGAAATGGGGTGAGCAATTGAACAAAGGTTGACCACATGCAACTGCCTACCCCCACCACAATGCCAGCGGTAATCGATAGAAACTGCTTAGTCGGTTCTGCCACACCCTGTATTTGTCTATCAGCTGTCTTAGAATTTCACCTCCTGAATGTAAGTTATAGCCTTTTAATTTTATAGTGTCCTCAAGTTAGAGATCAGAAATGAGCCCCATATATTGACCAGCAACTCCTATGATGTCATCTCCGAACTCACCATCTCCCTTTGCTCAGAGACTCGACTTGTCAGCCTCTGCTTCTACTCACTTTTCACTCGAGTCTGTTGTCAGGTACAGGTGGACAAATCCTGCATAGAAAGGAGAGTGAGTACACAATTTTTCAAGTGTAAATGCAGACTCGTTGCATTCCCCCTACATACACAATCATTTTGAAAGAAATTTTTGCCATTAGACTATTAATTTATTCTATTTTTATGACTTTATATCCATTCTCAAGTTGAAATGTCACAAAATGTCCAGACTGCCTAAATGACAAAAGCAACCGTTGGGAATGATGATTATTTTATACCATTATAACCACTGATCAGTTGGCAGTGAATATTATGCTGTTTATATGTACATTTATATGTAGATGTATTAAAAAAAGATGCTGTGACTTACCAAACGTGAAAGCGCAGGTAGATAGACACAGTAAAAACACACAAACACACAACAAATATCAAGCTTTTGCAACCCACAGTTGCCTCATCAGGAAAGAGGGAAGGAGAGGGAAAGACGAAAGGATGTGGGTTTTAAGGGAGAGGGTAAGGAGTCATTCCAATCCCGGGAGCGCACACACACACACACACACACACACACACACACACACACACACACACACACACACACATACCAGTATATATGTGTGGATGGATATGTGTGTGTGTGCGAGTGTATACCTGTCCCTTTTCACCCTAAGGTAAGTCTTTCACATACCAGTATATATGTGTGGATGGATATGTGTGTGTGTGCGAGTGTATACCTGTCCCTTTTCACCCTAAGGTAAGTCTTTCCGCTCCCGGGATTGGAATGACTCCTTACCCTCTCCCCCAAAACCAACATCCTTTCGTCTTTCCCTCTCCTTCCCTCTTTCCTGATGAAGCAACCGTGGGTTGTGAAAACTTGATATTTGTGTGTGTGTGTGTGTGTGTGTGTGTGTGTGTGTGTGTTTTTTATTGTGTCTATCTACCAGCGCCTTTGCGTTTGGTAAGTCACAACATCTTTTTTTAATATATTTTTCCCATGTGGAATGTTTCTTTCTATTATATTTATATGTAGATGTATATTTATAAATTACAAATATGTGTACAAAAATTTTTTGAAGACTGCTGTAAATTTAATTTAATGTTGAGTATCTATTCAGAAAATGTCTGCCAATTACATTGACAAACACACAATTTTAAGACGTTACTGAGTCTGCAACAACAGTACCAGAAAACACAATAGCCCATATTAAGCTTTTTTACTCTCTGTACCCATGCCTTCGTCGAAAGGCTGAGTCGTCTCCATACATTTCCGTGACAAGATATCAATCTTTTTTTCTTTTCCTGGTCTCTCAGCACAAAGCCAGTACAGTATCCTGTGCAGAGGTACCACACCTCAGTAACATGAGCAAGGATTGTACTTTTGTATTTTTGGCGTTTTAACATAATGAGATAACACTGAAATTTTCTTTTAATTTCTAATATTACTTTTGCACAATTTTCTTTATGACATGCAGCTTTCCTACAATCTTTTTCTCTAGTTTCTGTGTTGAAAATTTACTGAAAAGTATTTTTATTTTGACAGATGGTAGTTGAGATAGATGCAGCAATGGCTACTGTTCGAGCAGCTCGTGAAGAGGCTGAAATAGAACGTGCCAAAGTTCAAGAAGAGAAGCACAAGCTGGAAGCTGAGTGGCTTAGACTCAGAGCCCTTGAAGAAGATCTGGTGGGAAGAAGCCATCAGCTTGAGTCTCTTTCTCAAGTACAGTAATTTTTTTTTTTATGTTTAATCCATAAATTTCACATTATATAGTGTATTCTAATGTTATGTAACCAATAATTAAGTTTGTGAAATGATCCATATTTCATTTTATCTTTCCTGTGGCCACAACTGGCTACAATATATTAACAAGAGAGGACTTTCATGTTTTACCCATTCTCACCTAACTGTGTTTTCTGCTCAACAGTTTCTTGTCTCAACATTTTTTTCACATTCTCTGACTACTTCAGATATGTTCTACAGTTAACTCAGATATTATTCATCATACATTAGAATTTCAACAACTACCCCATAACTTATTTGTTAAAAATTTCAGTTGTTACAACACCACTGTTCTTCTGTTCCTTATAAACAGTTATGTTTTTCCACTCGTGCAGTATTTTATTTTTATTAATTATTTAATTTATTTATTCATTTGTCACAAAATGCTCTCTTTATTGTTACTTCATTTCCGTGTAGCTCCTACTGCATTTATTTGATTTGCTTTATGTTAACTATCTCTTCCAAATTTCTTCTGTCTTAATATTGTAGCATACCGGACTCGCATTCGGGAGGACGGTGGCGCAATCCTGATTTAGGTTTTCTGTGATTTCCCTAAATCGCTCCAGCAAATGCTGGGATGGTTCCTTGGAAACGGCAAGGCCGACTTCCTTCCCCATCCTTCCCTAATCTGATGAGACCGATGACCTCACTGTTTGGTCTCTTCCCCCAAACAACCCAACTCTCTTATTATTTATGTTTTTTAAGAATTATTGTGCACTAGACTCTCACTAATTCGGCCATTCCTTGCACATAAGGGTGCTGAATTAGTGGAAGTGCCGGATTATTGAGTGTCTGAAATTTATTTTTGTCATTTATTTCGTTTTTTGTTTATTTTTAAAACATAGGTGATGTAGTGTACTGTACTTTATTAAACCGAAGAATACAATTTTAAAACACAGAGGACATACTTTACTAAATCCAAAAGTACATTAATTTTCAAAGAAAACTTAGCCCTTGAGTGTACAATATACTGTACATAATTATACAGTCATATGAAACATGTCCCTAATTTTTAACTGTCGCAATGATGATACACAACAGTGGCATGCTTTAACATGCAACCGCTTCACAACCATTACATCGGTACTGCATGTATCTTGTTGTTGCATAATGTACTCCAGGAAGACCTCGGCAGCTTCAGCACCAGCAGTGTGAGAAATCTTCATGCTCTCTCCTCCTGTATCCTCTTCTTCGTCACTTTCATCATTACTTTCTTGCACACTTTTGATTATTTCTTCATCTGTTAAAGTTTGGTCCATATCACAGTTTTCCTCATTCAGCCACTTAGTAACATCTTCATCGTCAATTTCTTCTCCTCCTGGAAGGTTGTGGAACTTGTGAGTGTACAAAGTAACTGATAATTCCGAATTGACTGGCTCATCGCTGTCACTCACTACTGGATCCAACATGGCATCAATGGATGACCACAATTTTCTCCAGGTCTTCATTATGGTAGTGCTCTCCCCTTTATCCCATGCTTCGGCTGCTTGGAAAACAACGTCACATATGTTAATTGCTTTCCATGCTTTCAGCATAGTCTCGATAGAGTCATTTCCACTTTCATTCAGAAAGGAGACGAGAAGTGAATGTCGATAATGACATTTAATTAATTCCAAAATTCCCTGGTCCATGGGCTAAATTAGGGCTGTCACATTGGTGGGAGAAAGATTGCTTTTATACCATCGGACTTTAGAGAAGCATCTGAAGGATGACTGGGAGCATTGCCAGTTATAAGAATAGCTTTCAGTGGAAGGTTTTTCTTCTTTAACTTATTTCTCACTGCTGGTACAAACGTTTCGTGGAAGCACCGAGAGAATATTTGTCTGTCCATCCACGCTTTCTTCTGAGTGCAGTACTGCACTGGCAGAGTATTTATGTCAGTGTGTTGAAAACAACATGGATATTGGGATTTTCCAATCACCATAAGCAGTAGTTTATGACTCCCATTTGCATTACAACACACCATTAATGTTACACATCATTTCTGTTGCTTATAACCACAAGCTTCCTTCTTGTTGTTGGCAGCTAATGTTTTCGAAGGAAGCATCTTGTAAAAGAGTCCTGTTTCATCGGCATTATACAAGGCATCAGCAGTTAAATCTTCTTCCTCTATTATTTTCCGTATCTTGCTTACAAACTCATCAGCATCCTTATCGTTAGCTGAGCAACTTTCCCTTGTGATGGTCAGCTGCCGAATGCCATGTCGTTTTTTCCAGTTTGATAGCCAACCTTCGCTCGCTGCAAACAAGTTACTATTGCCAGTTGTTTGTTAAGTGCAGCTGATTTCTCCTTTTGACTGGATTTCCTTTACTGCTTTGTTGTACGAACCATCTACAAACAGTTACAACCAGTTCTTCATTCTCACTCTTTCGCATAACCTTCCATGTACCCAACTCACTATCCATTTGTGTTGACTACTGTCGAATAACATCTTCTTTCTTTTTGATATCATAAATATTTCCTCATCCAACATTCAACTCAGTAGCAATGCCTTTCTGTGAAGAACTTCGATTTAAAATTTCGATACTTGAGGTCCAGCGCAATGTGTTTCCTTTTATAAGACATGATTCCAAACTGTAAAGAAAGCTACAATTTCAAATACAGTATATAAAGCATTGTTTAACTAGGTATTGTTGCACACGGTAATTCATTGTGCACTTGTTTTGGATGTGTGCCGGATTACTGAGAGGCCACACTACTGAGGGCGGATTAGCGAGAGTCTAGTGTAGTTAATTTGCATGTCCCTACATATTCAATAGTTTCAGTTAATCACATCTCTTTATCTTTAATATTTCTCTCTTCTCAGTCATATTCCATATTGATGTTTTTAGATAGTTCGTGTTCTGCAAGACTTTCGAACTCCCTGGCAACTTTACAATAATTTATCATATTAACACTGTTGAGACCTGCAGCTAATATTACTTTTCCATGAACAGTTTCTTTCACAGTTATTATGTTTCTGAGTAGGAAGTGTCCCAAATGAGGCGAGACACACCTTGTTGCCATCGTCAAATGGTGCTGTTATGGTGACAAACTGAATTAAATTTTTTTTACTACTACTATGTTCTTAAATATACTCCTGTTTATTGTTGATTCTTGAGTATCCAGAGACTACTTTACTTATTATTTAGTTACTAGTTTTCCTAATTGGTGATTATTGCAGAGAGATTGTATCCTAAAATTAGTTCTGTTAGTCATTTCCCTTTATGTATCTAAATAGTCCTTTCTTGCCTGCCTTCCTTCATTCTACATTCCACTTTTGCACTAAAATCTCATCATAATCAGTGAGGTAGTTTTGAATATTTGGCAACTGACTCCAAGTGACAGCAAAATTTCTATATTTCATAAACATCATGGCTTGATGCAGGATGACCCCATATAGACAGATTAGACAGCTACCTTGCATGCCAGAATTTGTTGGCGCCAAATTTTGGACATAAATCCAGAAAATTACTCCATCTTGAGTTTTCTGTTGATTTGCATTATTAGCATTTTTTCCTCATTAACTAGAACAATATAAAAGCGTTGTTGTTATTGTCCTGCAAGTGCCAGGTATGTGCAGCCTTCCTCGACAGTGACACACACACATTGATCGACACTGTCTTAATAGCTGTCACTGTACCTCTATTGACTTGCTGCACAGCAATGGATTAGTTTCGTTTCTGCCTCATATGATGAATTCACTGCTTAAAAAGAAAAAATACCAAGAACAAGGTGACCTGTTTGTGAGAAGAGAGAGTATTCTGACATTGCCTCCTGTCTGCGTCCTTTCTTGCCCTATCTACCAGGCCTGCTTTGTCCTTCTATTAACCCTAGCAGCACCAAGTTATTTTATGTTATATGGAGCACCAACCAAGGTAAAAATTTGCCCATTTACAATAGGCTGTAAATCATGAAATATGTATTTATTTTTAAGTGATTGTGATTTCCATGAGAGATAAATTCAAAAGTGCTCAGTGAGATTACAACTACAATGAACTGTTTGGAACATATAGGGTACCCAGAAATGTGTAAGTTAATATAATATTTTTCTCTGCTAAAATATCAAGCAACAGTGGTCAATAATTGGTAATGAAAGTTTGTCGGAACTAGAAACTTGAAGTCTGTACTTGAATATACAGGCTGTCCAAAATTTATATACACTCTTTTTATCTAATAATCAAATACTAATTTTTTACCCCTGACAAATAGTTTCAAAAACAGAAATAAAAACACTTGCACAAATATAATTTATGGTGTGTTGAAAAATTTCAAGGAAAACTCATAAGTAAGAAAGAATACTGTCATTTACAGATGACATTTACCCCTTGCTCACAAAATTGTTGATTCTGTCTGATACTTACACAGCTGGTAACCACAGTTTCCACATGTTAACTTGGTTCTTGTGATGTTGTCTCTGACTCCCAGATTAGTTGTATTCTTCAAGCATATGTAATACAGGGTGTCCGAAAAGTCTTTCCCTTATTACGTAAATTGATAACTCAGGCTAGAAGTAAGATACAAATATGAAACTGGTGTCTAATAGTTTACAAACTATCAAAGTTTTTTTCACATATCAGTAAACTTCCACATGAGCACCCTTGGTAGCACGTAGCACATGTAGGCGATATTCAGTTTCTGTCCACACATTAGCCAACATCACTGGAGGGATCAATTCAACAACTGTGGTTATCTGTTGCCGCAGGGTTTCAAGATCTGGTACACGTGTTTGGTAGACCTCATCCTTGACATAACCCCATAAAAAGAATTCTAATGGGGTTATGTCAGGAGAGCGTGGAGGCCAAACCATTGGCCCATCACGACCAATCCATCGCTCAGGAAAGTTCATATTGAGATAGGCACGGACGTCCAAACCCCAATGATGCGGTGCACCATCTTGCTGAAACAAGACATCGGGGTGATACTGAAGCAGCTGAGGAACAGCATACAGTTGCAACATGTCCAGATACACTGCAGATGTGATGGTAGCCTCAGCGAAGAAGAATGGCCCAATAATTCGATCGTGCAATAGCGTACACCAAACATTCACCTTTGGACTGCCTCTGGTGCACTCCATGACCTCGCCAGGGAGTTTTGAACCCCAAATGCGCACATTATGGCGATTCACTACTCCACTGACATAAAAGGTCGCTTTGCCGGAAAAGGCAGTTCGTCTGAGATAACCATCACGTCCTCAATACATGATAGCATTTCGACCGCAAAGTCATATCGACATGTACTGTCATTGGGCAACAATGGAAGTAGAAGTTTACTGATATGTGAAAAAAACTTTAATAGTTTGTAAACAATTAGACACCAGTTTTATATTTATATCTTACTTCTAGCCTGAGTTATCAATTTATGTAATCAGGGAAAGACTTTTTGGACACCCTGTATTTTGCATTCCTAGTTGGGTCCTAGGATGTCTCCCATAGCATAAATGTCCTTTGAAGTCCTTGGATCACTCTTCTACATATGGTTTCAAAAGTTCAAGGCCTAATTCATTTTGTGGTGTTTTATTCCCCTTCATTCTGCTTAGGCACATTCATCTTGAACACCTTTGCATGAGTTTAGTGCAGCTATATCAAGTAGGCTATAGAACATAGACAGTGACCATCTCCCCATGCCTATTTTTCTATAATATGTCCTAGCCATTTGGTCTATGGTTCCCACTTCTCTCTTAGTGGAATTATAACATGAGTTTATGTGGATTTTGTTTTTTGGTGCATCAACTTCTACTCCTGCATCATGATATTGTATAGGCAGCATCGACAGATTTTTCTCCAGATTTTGCTTTGTCATGTAAGGGACCACTGTTATTAGAGTCTTGCTTCAATGTCTTCCTTTAATCCAACCTGGGAATGGACAGTGTCTTGAAACAAGGATATAAGATGAACATCAACAAAAGCAAAACAAGGATAATGGAATGTAGTCGAATTAAGTCAGGTGATGCTGCGGGAATTAGATTAGGAAATGAGACACTTAAAGTAGTAAAGGAGTTTTGCTGTTTGGGGAGCAAAATAACTGATGATGGTCGAAGTAGAGAAGATATAAAATGTAGACTGGCAATGGCAAGGAAAGCATTTCTGAAGAAGAGAAATTTGTTAACATCGAGTATAGATTTAAGTGTCAGGAAGTCATTTCTGAAAGTATTTGTATGGAGTGTAGTCATGTATGGAAATGAAACATGGACGATAAATAGTTTGGACAAGAAGAGAATAGAAGCTTTCGAAATGTGGTGCTACAGAAGAATGCTGAAGATTAGATGGGTAGATCACATAACTAATGAGGAGGTATTGAACAGAAGTGGGGAGAAGAGGAGTTTGTGGCACAACTTGACAAGAAGAAGGGACCAGTTGGTAGGACATGTTCTGAGGCATCAAGGGATCACAAATTTAGCATTGGAGGGCAGCGTGGAGGGTAAAAATCGTAGAGGGCGACCAAGAGATGAATACATTAAACAGGTACAGAAGGATGTAGGTTGCAGTAGGTAATGGGAGATGAAGAAACTTGCACAGGATAGAGTAGCATGGAGAGCTGCATCAAACCAGTCTCCAGACTGAAGACCACAACAACAACAATCCAACCTGGTGTGGACCCTAACCACTTGTGCTGTAGTCAAGAATGGGTTAGAGAAGTGTTCTATACGTGGTCTCCTTTACAGGTGACCCACACTTTCCCAACATTCTCCCAATAAACCAAAGTTGACCATTCGCCTTCCCTACTACAAACTGTACATTCTTGTTCGGTTTTCATATTGCTTTACAACATTATGCCTAGATATTTAATCAACGTGACAGTGTCAAGCAGCGAACTACTAATGTTGTCTTCAAACATTATTGGACTGTTTTTCTTTCAGAATTTAGTTCTAGCTGTTGTCCCTCACATCAAATTGAAATTTTGGCTGGCGTATGAGTGGTAGCTCTTCCCAGTATGAAGTATGATGTGTTCCATTTATCTGATGACCGTCTGTGCTGCACAGTAGATGCCGGGCAACGAGCGCTCTGTTTCCTGGCAATCAGATGCCCTGTCACATGTCTACTGCTGTGGTATGACATGACTACATTTAAAATATAAGCAAATTATTTTTTACTCATCTATGTCACACAAGGAGATGCTGGAACTGCCTGCCATTATTTTCCACACATTTCTGACATCTACTCAAGAAATTATTAATCACATAATGTAATTTTCTCAGAGATATTGAATTAATTGATTCAGGATTTGTTGTGTGCACTTTGTCCTTCAGTGCATCCCACAAATAAAAATCACACAGAGTTAAATCAGGACTTCTAAGTGGGCCAGGTATTTTTACTAACCACTCTTTCATCGAACACACCATGAATTCCTTGCAAAGAAATATTGTTCGTATGAGCTCTTGCTGAATCCTATTGAAGAAATGCAATACTTCATTCTCTTTCACTCAGTTCATTAAAAAATGGTCACAAAATGTTTTGCATATATCTTTCACTTGTAACTGTCATTTAAAAAAATTTGGCCTATTAGTCTGTCACCACTAATGGTGCGCCACACCCCTATTTTCTGATCATGAAGAGGTTCCTCGTGAAGCACAACAGGCCTGTCTGTGTTCCAATGTTGACAGTTTTGGGAATTAACAGAACCGTGTAAATGGAACCAAGCCTCATCTGGAAACAGAATGAGGTAAGGATCCATTTCACCATCATGCACTTGTTTTAAAACCCATTCACAAAACTTAACCCTGTCGTAGGATCACCAGGTTGAAGTTCTTGTACTACTGATACTTTATAGGGCCTTCTTTTCTTGAACACTTCCTGTTTCACAAAATTATCCACTAATTTGTGAACTGCACCACAACTCAGAACTTTAACATCAGGAAATTTCTGTTCAAACAATCTCCAAACAGTATGTGCAGACTTGGTGTGCACATACAAATCATAAATAAACACTCATAGTGGAATTGGATAATTCACTCTTGCCATTGTTGTGTTCACAAACTTCACTGTTACACTCATGATGCCTGTTTCACTGATCGAATCACTCTGGCTGACAAGGCGTGTATGTCTGTATGGCCTTCAGGCTAAAACCCACAAAAAGGGGAGAGGCGTAGTGCAGTCCCACAGGACCCATTCGACCGGCATGTGGCCGGACTGCAATACCCCGGGCAGGCGGTCACCAGATAAATGTAACACCCTGTATTTGTATTATGTTATGTATGTGTAACAAAAATAGTATATTGGTCATCAGCTTGAGGCTGTTTGAAACACACAGTGGTCTACCAATCCTAGTCCTATTGGACGTAGTTCACTCTTATCTTCCTGTCCCTCTCTTCCCCCCTCCCACTCTCTCTCTCTCTCTCTCTCTCTCTCTCTCTCTCTCTCTCTCTCTCTCTGCTGCATTTCCTTGTCTTTGGTGGGCATAGACTTGGTTATATGATGACTAAAATATGTATATACAAGGTGTACAACTTTGCTTCTGCCATTTTTCCCCCAACATCTGAGGCTTTAATGAAACAAATTGGCTACACATGTATCATTCAGAGTATTTTCCATCGCCACTACATTCTCCCATCTTTCGGGCAGTGCATGAATCCCGCGTCGAAAAAGTTGTTCATCTTTTGAAGTGATCCACGAATCTATCCAATTGGTGACTTCTTCATGAGATTGGAAGTGTTGGTCAGCCAGGCCATGCATCATTGATCTAAACAGGTGATAGTCAGAGGGAACAATGTCTGGAGAATACGGCGGGTGGGGTAGGACTTCCCATTTTAACGTTTCCAAGTACATTTTGACCTCTTTTTGCAACGTGGGGACGAGCATTGTTGTGCTGCAAAATCACTTTATTGTGCCTCTCACTGTATTGTGGCCGTTTGTCTTTTAATGCTCTGCTCAGACGCATTAATTGCATTCGATAACAAGCACCTGTAATTGTTTCACTTGGTTTTACCACCTCATAGGACATGACGCCAAGCTGGTCCCACCAAATGCAGAGCATGATCTTGGAGCCGTGAATATTCGGTTTGGCCGTTGACGTTGAAGCATGGCCGGGATATCCGCATGATTTTTTGCGTTTAGAATCGCAATCAACCCATTTTTCATCCTTGGTTACAATTCAATGCAGAAATCCCTTCCTTTTTTGCCTTTGAAGCAACTGTTCACAAACACCGTTCAATGTCTCTTGGTTTCAGCTCACACGGGACCAAAGTTCCTTCTTTCTGAATCATGCCCATTGCCTTGAGATGTTTTGAAATGGCTTGCTGTGTCACTCCCACTAATTGTGCCAAATATTCTTGAGTTTGACGCGAGTCTTCACTCAGCAATGTCTCCAATTCTGCATCTTCGAAAACACTCTCTCCTCCACTGTGCCAGTCTACAATGTTAAAATCATCTTTCTTGAAGCATGAAACCACTCAAGATACAGTCTTTCACTAATAGCATCCTTACCATATGTACTTGAGAGCATTCGAAGAGACTCAGCCGCTAGTTTCTTCATATTGAAACAAAACAGTAACACTCCCGCAAATGACGAGAATTAGGCTCGTAAACTGACATTTTCAATCAAGAACAACTTTATGACGCAGACTCAAATCTACTAATGTTTGAATGACGTTACGTCGACTGAGGTCCAAGCTAACTGCCTTTCTTTCAACCACTACTTACCATTGTCAACACCTATCGGCAGACGATGGAAGCAAAATTGTACACCTTGTACATATATTGTGTATCTTTGTAATGATTTTGTGAGTACCTCATTTGTGTTTTGGATAAATTCACGTATTAGTATTGTTGTTGTTGTGGTCTTCAGTCCTGAGACTGGTCTGATGCAGCTCTCCATGCTACTCTATCCTGTGCAAGCTGCTTCATCTCCCAGTACCTACTGCAACCTACATCCTTCTGAATTTGCTTAGTGTATTGATCTCTTGGTCTCCCTCTACGATTTTTACCCTCCACGCTACCCTCCAATACTAAATTGGTGATCCTTTGATGCCTCAGAACATGACCTACCAACCGATCCCTTCTTCTAGTCAATTTGTGCCACAAACTTCTCTTCTTCCCCATCCTATTCAATACCTCCTCATTAGTTATATGATCTACCCATCTAATCTTCAGCATTCTTCTGTAGCACCACATTTCGAAAGCTTCTATTCTCTTCTTGTCCAAACTAGTTATCGTCCATGTTTCACTTCCATACATGGATACACTCCATACGAATACTTTCAGAAACAACTTCCTGACACTTAAATCTATACTCGATGTTAACAGATTTCTCTTCTTCAGAAACGCATTCCTTGCCATTGCCAGTCTACATTTTATATCCTCTCTACTTCGACCATCATCAGTTATTTTGCTCCCCAAATAGCAAAACTCCTTTACTACTTTAAGTGTCTCATTTCCTAATCTAATTCCCGCAGCATCACCTGACTTAATTTGACTACATTCCATTATCCTCATTTTGCTTTTGTTGATGTTGATCTTATATCCTCCTTTCAAGACACTATCCATTCCATTCAACTGCTCTTTCAAGTCCTTTGCTGTCTCTGACAGAATTACAATGTCATCAGCGAACCTCAAAGTTTTTATTTCTTCTCCATGGATTTTAATACCTACTCTGAATTTTTCTTTTGTTTCCTTCACTGCTTGCTCAATATACAGATTGAATAACATCGGGGAGAGGCTACAACCCTGTCTCCTTCCCTTCCCAACCACTTCTGGCCTTTCATGTCCCTCGACTCTAATACATGCCATGTGGTTTCTGTACAAATTGTAAATAGCCTTTCGCTCCCTGTATTTAACCCCTGCCACCTTCAGAATTTGAAAGAGAGTATTCCAGTCAACATTGTCAAAAGCTTTCTCTAAGTCTACAAATGCTAGAAATGTAGGTTTGCCTTTCCTTAATGTAGCTTCTAAGGTAAGTTGTAGAGTCAGTATTGCCTTACGTGTTCCAATATTTCTACGGAATCCAAACTGATTTTCCTCGAGGTCAGTTTCGACTAGTTTTCCATTCGTCTGTAAAGAATTCATGTTAGTATTTTGCAGCCATGACTTATTAAACTGATAGTTTGGTAATTTTCACATCTGTCAACACCTGCTTCTTTGGGATTGGAATTATTATATTCTTCTTGAAGTCTGCGGGTATATTGCCTGTCTCATACTTCTTGCTAACCAGATGGTAGAGTTTTGTTAGGCCTGGCTCTCCCAAGGCTGTCAGTAGTTCTAATGGAATGTTGTCTACTCCTGGGGCCTTGTTTCGACTTAGGTCTTTCAGTGCTCTGTCAAACTCTTCACAGAGTATCATACCTCCTATTTCATCTACATTCTCTTCCATTTCTATAATATTGTCCTCAAGAACATTGCCCTTGTACAGACCCTCTATATACAGGGCTATTACAAATGATTGAAGCAATTTCATAAATTCACTGTAGCTCCATTCATTGACATATGGTCACGACACACTACAGATACGTAGAAAAACTCATAAAGTTTTGTTTGGCTGAAGCCGCACTTCAGGTTTCTGCCGCCAGAGCGCTCGAGAGCACAGTGAGACAAAATGGCGACAGGACCCGAGAAAGCATATGTCGTGCTTGAAATGCACTCACATCAGTCAGTCATAACAGTGCAACGACACTTCAGGACGAAGTTCAACAAAGATCCACCAACTGCTAACTCCATTCGGCGATGGTATGCACAGTTTAAAGCTTCTGGATGCCTCTGTAAGGGGAAATCAACGGGTCGGCCTGCGGTGAGCGAAGAAACGGTTGAACGCGTGCGGGCAAGTTTCACGCGTAGCCCGGGGAAGTCGACGAATAAAGCAAGCAGGGAGCTAAACGTACCACAGCTGACGGTTTGGAAAATTTTACGGAAAAGGCTAAAGCTGAAGCCTTACCGTTTACAATTGCTACAAGCCCTGACACCCGATGACAAAGTCAAACACTTTGAATTTTCGGCGCGGTTGCAACAGCTCATGGAAGAGAATGCGTTCAGTGCGAAACTTGTTTTCAGTGATGAAGCAACATTTTTTCTTAATGGTGAAGTGAACAGACACAATGAGCGAATCTGGGCGGTAGAGAATTCTCACGCATTCGTGCAGCAAATTCGCAATTCACCAAAAGTTAACGTGTTTTGTGCAATCTCACGGTTTATCTGGGCAGTAGAGAATTCTCACGCATTCGTGCAGCAAATTCGCAATTCACCAAAAGTTAACGTGTTTTGTGCAATCTCACGGTTTAAAGTTTACGGCCCCTTTCTCTTCTGTGAAAAAAACGTTGCAGGACACGTGTATCTGGACATGCTGGAAACTTGGCTCAAGCCACAAGTGGAGACCGACAGTGCCGACTTCATCTTTCAACAGTATGGTGCTCCACCGCACTTCCATCATGATGTTCGGCATTTCTCAAACAGGAGGTTGGAAAACCGATGGATCGGTCGTGGTGGAGATCATGATCAGCAATTCATGTCATGGCCTCCATGCTCTCCCGACTTAACCCCATGTGATTTCTTTCTGTGGGGTTATGTGAAAGATTCAGTGTTTAAACCTCCTCCACCAAGAAACGTGCCAGAACTGCGAGCTCGCATCTACGATGCTTTCGAACTCATTGATGGGGACACGCTTCGCCGAGTGTGGGAGGAACTTGATTATCGGCTTGATGTCTGCCGAATCACTAAAGGGGCACATATCGAACATTTGTGAATGCCTAAAAAAACTTTTTGAGTTTTTGTATGTGTGTGCAAAGCATTGTGAAAATATCTCAAATAATAAGGTTATTGTAGAGCTGTGAAACCGCTTCAATCATTTGTAATAACCCTGTACTCCTTCCACCTTTCTGCTTTCCCTTCTTTGCTTCGAACTGGGTTTCCATCTGAGCTCTTGATATTCATACAAGTGGTTCTCTTTTCTCCAAAGGTCTCTTTAATTTTCCTGTAGGCGGTATCTATCTTACCCCTAGTAAGATAAGCCTTTACATCCTTACATTTGTCCTCTAGCCATCCCTGCTTAGCCATTTTGCACTTCCTGTCGATCTCATTTTTGAGATGTTTGTATTCCTTTTTGCATGCTTCATTTACTGCATTTTTATATTTTCTCCTTTCATCAATTAAATTCAATATTTCTTCTGTTACCCAAGGATTTCTCCTAGCCCTCGTCTTTTTACCTACTTGATCCTCTGCTGCCTTCACTACTTCATCTCTCTAAGCTATCCATTCTTCTTCTACTGTATTTCTTTCTCCCATTTCTGTCAATTGTTCCCTTATGCTCTCCCTGAAACTCTGTACAACCTCTGGTTTAGTCAGTTTATCCAGGTCTCATCTCCTTAAATTCCCACCTTCTTGCAGTTTCTTCAGTTTTAATCTACAGTTCGTAACCAATAGATTGTGGTCAGAGTAACCAATAGATTGTGGTCAGAGTCCACACCTGCCCCCGGAAATGTCTTACAATTTAAAACCTGGTTCCTAAATCTCTGTCTTACCATTATATAATCTATCTGAAACCTGTCAGTATCTCCAGGCTTCTTCCATGTGTACAACCTTCTTTTATGATTCTTGAACCAAGTGTTAGCTATGATTAAGTTGTGCTCTTTGCAAAATTCTACCAGGCTGCTTCCTCTTTTTTTTTCTTAGTCCCAATCCATATTCACCTACTACGTTTCCTTCTCTCCCTTTTCCTACTACCGAATTCCAGTCACCCATGACTATTAAATTTTCATCTCCATTCACTACCTGAATAATTTCTTTTATCTCTTCATACATTTCTTCAATTTCTTCGTCATCTGCAGAGCTAGTTGGCATATAAACTTGTACTACTGTAGTAGGCTTGGGCTTCGTGTCTATCTTGGCCACAATAAGGCATTCACTATGCTTTTGGTAGTAGCTTACCTGTACTCCTATTTTTTTATTCATTATTAAACCGTGCTCCTGCATTACCCCTATTCGATTTTGTATTTATAACCCTGTATTCGCCTGACCAAAAGTCTTGTTCCTGCTGCCACCGAACTTCACTAATTCCTTCTATATCTAACTTTAACCTATCCATTTCCCTTTTTAGATTTGCTAACCTACCTGCTCGATTAAGGGATCTTAAGGGATCTGACTTTCCACGCTCCGATCCGTAGAACACCAGTTTTCTTTCTCCTGATAACAACGTACTCTTGAGTAGTCCCCTCCCAGAGATCTGAATGGGGGACTATTTTACCTCTGGAATATTTCACACAAGAGGACGCCATCATCATTTAATCATACAGTAAAGCTGCATGCCCTCGGGAAAAATTACGGCTGTAGTTTCCCCTTGCTTTCAGCCGTTCGCAGTACCAGAACAGCAAGGCCATTTTGGTTAGTGTTACAAGGCCAGATCAGTCAATCATCCAGACTGTTGCCCCTGCAACTACTGAAAAGGCTGCTGCCCCTCTTCAGGAACCACACATTTGTCTGGCCTCTCAACAGATACCCCTCCGTTGTGGTTGCACCTACGGTACGGCTCTCTGTATCACTGAGGCACACAAGCCTCCCCACCAACGGCAAGGTCCATGGTTCTTGGGGGGGGGGATTAGTATTATAGCATTTATACATGTATTTATATTCCAAAATTTTAAAAAGTATTAGTATTATAGCATTTTAAAATTTTGGAATATAAATACATGTATAAATATAGATAACTGCGCACTGAATGGAGATGGTGTTTAGCAGAAGATAGATGTGAAGACAAGGCTTATTTGAAGCTGAATTTTCTGATAGAGCATATTATCAGAAATTTAGCTTTAGAAGGTGTGATTTCATTTCTGTTGATAAAAACATGTAAAAGAATATACACTGTTCTAGCTGTTGGAGTTAATAGTTCCTTTCCCGAGGAGGAAAGGGGGATAGGTTGGACAAGCCAGAAAGGAAGCATAGGTCACTCAGACCTCCATCTGTTGGTTCTCCCACAGGGATGTGGGAATAGTCAGTGGAGGGCTGTCTGAGAGGTTGCTGCAGCACCCAGTGATAACATATCTTCATGTAGTCCACGATATCCATTTCACTGACAATGAAGATGTTGAGCTTTCTGGGTAAAAAATGAATTTGCTGTAAGTTACACAAAAGACGAGCCAAAAATATAGTAAGTGAAGTATCAGGGATATGAATTAGTGTCAACAATTTTTCCACAGATTATATAATATTATGTAATCCAACTGTAACAAATGCTTTGTACTCTGTTGTATGTTTTCTGTTTCTGTCAACATATTGCAGGCCGCTGCTGTTATAAGAGAAGAAGGTTTGCAAGCATTAGAAGAGGCACGGCAGTTGGGAGATCAACACAGTAAACAGTTCTCTGACATTCAGCAACAGCTTACATCTCTCCGGAAGCAAGAAAAGCAGCTGTCAGAGGTGATTTTTTTAATAAGGTTTTTGAACTGTTTCCGTGATTTCCTTAGTTATGATTCTTAGGCACTCAACTAGCATTCAGTTTATAAGGAACCACAATTATCTGTATTATTTGCAAGGTGATGTCTCAAGGTGAAAAAGGAACAGAAGAGATTATAATGTTATCTATCATATAACTTCGGCTGTTATGTTGTTGTTAATTGCAGAATGGTGATCAAATCATAGGAAAGTCAGTGACAACATAGCTACATTCAGGATCACATTGATGGGGATATCCTCCCTTAGCTAACAGTTATCTAAGGGTAAGATAATATAAAACACAGGTCTTGTTAGACTGGTCACCTCCCTGCACGAGGATGACTGAATGTAAAAAATACTGCTAGTAATTCTTCCATCCTTGGAGTTAGGCTTGGTGAATACCCTGAACTAGCAACTTGGTGAATACCCTGAACTAGCAACAAAAATTTCTATATGAAACTTATTGCTTATCACAATAACACTCAGAGATGTAATTGACTTGTTTCCAGATTCTGTGCCTCAGTTTCCATTAAATAGTTCCTTTATAGTGGGACTCCTGTCACTGTCCTCTGCATCTCCCTACTTGCTTCCTAATATATCTGTTTCTCCCATACATTACAGGAATTTGTCTTCATATTTCAGTATAATTTGAAAATTTGCCATGAAACATAAACAGGCAAAAAAATTCCTTTATTGCCTGGAGGACAATATTTTGTACTTTTTAGTTAATGCCAGAAAGTTTTATGTAGCGAAGGTCCTCAGAAAATACAATTAGCTACTCTAACCTATGTTCGTGTCTTCATGCGACCTGTATTAGGTAGCACCTCTGCCATTTTTTTCTTCCCCCTAGGGGAACCCGATCATCTGCAGATAAATAGTAGCCTGTTAACTGCTCTTCTGTTTTCTATCAATTGTTTTAAAACAAATGTTGCATCTGCACTAGGCCTGCCTTTACGAAAGCTGCACTGTTACTCCTTTAAAAATGTTTCTGCTATTGGCTGGAGTTTCCTCTGAATGATTTTATAAGCAACATTTAAAATGCAAATGTAATATGAACATTATTTTTTATTTCCTCTCTTGTACATATTTATAATTCTTGCTACCTTCCATTCCTCTGGAATTTTTCTGAAGCACTGCACAAATAACTTTTTCATTAAATACTGGCATATTTTGTAAGTTCCAGATATATTCCTTGTGAACTGTAGCTTTCCTGTTCCTGGCTTCCTTTAACTGCTTTCCAAGTCTGTCATTTCCATCAACTGAAGCCTTGGCCCAAGAACTGCTTTTGCAACAAGGGTAGATGCATATTAAAGATTATCGATGTGCTGTGGCTGCACGCACTTTTCCATTTAGGCAGAAAATTGGCACAGTCAGCTGCTCACTATTGTTTCTTGAATGATTATATGGTTGTTGGAGAGGAGCAGCAGCCTTTTCAGTAACTGCAACAGCCTGGATGATTGACTGATCTGGGCATGTAACATTAACTAATGCGACCTTGTCATGTTGTTATTGAAAACAACTGAAAGCAAGGGGAAACAATAGCCGTTCTGTAACTTGATGGCAGATTAAAACTTTGTGCTGGACCGAGACGTGAACTCAGGACCTTTGCCTTTCGAGGGCAAGTGCTCTACCAACTGAGTTACCCAAGCATGACATTGTCACATTGTTCAGTTTGTATACAAATTGAGCCTGGTGAACATGCTGAAAATAAAGTAATATTATTTTGTAATCTGTGTGGAGCTGAAGTTAGTGCAGACAAGCACTTTAATGTGCAACAACACTGTAATACCACCAAACACAGCAGATGAATGTTGTTATTTGAGTAGATGCGTCCATCTTCAGTTGTGCAATCATCCTTCAAGGACTTGCGTGAGATGATGATGCTGCTTTGCAACATCTTGTTGGATAAGCTGAAGACTCCACACTTCAGATAGTTCTTGGAGAAGTATACAACACATCCAAATTGAGAAAGAAGTATTTATCCGTGTGCTGTGAGGAGGTACCCAACAAAATACAAATTAGTGTTGCTGACCTGGGTGGCCATAGGGGTAACGACCAATGTGGGTGGGTGTGTGTTTCAAATATTGTCGTTAGTGTTCTAAAAGTTGGCAGCTTGGATAAATGTTCTTTCTAACATGTGAAGCTCTCAAGAGAGTTAATAACTCGGCATTTGCCATTTTGTTTGACAACTCTATGAAGCCCCCGTGGCTGGGCAATGTGAACAGAGGCAACATTGTGCTGCTGGTAACGGATGGTGCTTCTTAAATGGCTAAAGGAACCAAAAGCCTTCAGATTCTCTACCCTCAGTGTAGTGTACAACAGTTGCCTTTCATGTGTGTTACACAGAACTGCATAAGAGGTGTCGTCAAATCAGCCTAATGTGGACAGATTAATTTCTTGTGGAAAAAAGAATCTGTGTGAGAGCTCTGCTATAGGTGCAGAAATCAAATGAACAAGCATCTTCATGCCTCTGCCCTCTCAGCCTTTCTTACACAATGAGGTTCTTGGCTTAATACTGCTCAATATTACTGCATCAACTACGCCAAAATAAAGACAGTCTTTTGTGAGCTTCATAGCAGTGAATCAAGTGCTATCAAAACTGTGAAAGAGGTCTTTACATGTACCTTGTCTGGAAATTTAGCATTGCATCAGTGCCAACTTTTCAGTCATATCAGTAGCAATCACATAACTGGAAGCTTCTGGTACTCAACTGTGTGACACCTTGGATGTTGGACAATCTATGTAGTGTGAGTTGGGTTAAGCTCATAGTCAAGTGGCTGACAGAGTGAACAACAAATTGCAAAGTTTTCTTGAGCAGAATCATGGACATTCTATATTGTAATGTTGCACAAACACAATATTAGAATTCCCACCAACCAACTTTTAATTTGCTTCCATATAAAGGAAAATACAGACACACTGAATGACATTGTAATAATTAAGACACAAAATAAGGGGTTACACTAATGCAGAGTCTAACAGGAAGTGTTCCACAGTCACAGAAACATTACAGCGATGGAGGGCTCGATGCACCAGTTTATATACAGCTGCTTGCACTTGGCACAGTACGTGCTGCACTGTCTGTACCAATGTGTGGCAGCCTTTCTAGGCCGGCCGTGGAGGTGCGCTGTTTAAGTGTACACACTCACTGTATAGGATTACAACACTCCTTACCCCTTGGGGGGAAAACCGTTCACCATGGAGATGTCCATTTCTTCATGGAAGTGGGTGACCGCTACAGCAGGTGTTGCTGTTACAGGAGAACCCGGTCTGAAATGGAGCTGGCATGGACAGGTGCATCACTGATTCCCCGCAAGAGACGGTAAGGGAGCACTGGTGATGAAGGCACCAAATCCATGCAGTGACAGAGGCCGCATAGATGGAGGCAGTCTGGTGCTGACTACTCTGTCGAGCAGTAGCAGCATCTGGAATGAAGACGGTGCAAGTGTCGAAGGGGACATGGGGTGCCACAGGGACAGTACAGACTGTGGAGATAGCAGTGGGGTCTCTGGGGTGTGGTTGATTACATGTTGGTGCAGTTGGTCATAGTGTTGGGACACCAAGTCATCAGAAGTGTGCATGATGCAGAGGCGGCAGCATCAGCAATGATGAATGGTCACCAGTACTCATTTAAGGTTCCACCCAAACCCACGGGCCCAAAAGGCAGAACCTGGATGGAACCGCTGCTAGTGGGTGCCAGCAGGTGGCCAGGCATTAGCCAGAGCATGTGAAGCAGCGTTACGGAGCTGTTGGCCATGAAGCTGCTCTGCCAGGCCATGGGCACAGAAGCTATAGGACCTCAAGACCATAACATGGGCATCATTTGGAGAAGATTGTGTGATGTATTTTTTTCATCTGGGTTTTGAAAGTACGGACCAACTGCTCCACCTAACCATTTGACTGAGGATGAAATGGAGAGGCCATAACATGCCGAATGCCACACTTTATACAAAAATCTTCAAAATCCTATGATACAAATTGTGGGCTGTTGTCCGTCACAACCGTGTACGGTAATCCTTCCAAGGAAAAAATGTTTGAGAGGGCTGTGACAGTAGCTGCCGTGGATGTGGACGGGCAACGAACCACAAAAGGTAATTTTGAGAAATAGTTAACTACAACAAGCCTAAACGAGTTAAGGAAGGGCCCAAAAAAATCAGCTTGAGTACATTCCCAGGGGCACTGGTGATGGGTAGGAAGGAGAGCGAGCCACCAGGAAAGACTGAGCAGGCTGACACCAGACACTTAGACAACACACGTTCTCACCTAAGCTAACAGGCTCTCATGTAACTGTTCTCCACATTGAATTAAATCCTTCCTCCCCTCTAATTGCCCTCCCCTGTTCCTTTGCCTTGTTCATCACTTTCACCAGTACCTTTGTTCAGTTGTCTGTGCCAGTACTCACTTGGTAGACTCTTTTGGTTTTTATATTCTTATACTTTTAATATAAGGTTTATTTACTCACAGCTGTGTATTTTAACGTGGTTCATGATATTTATCAGTTTGGTTATCGTTGAGAGTCTTTAACTATTAACTGTATAGCTTGCGCAGTAAAATATGTGTGTGTTTGTGTCATTCAGTCAGTGGGTTTAGGGATTTATACTCATAACATTTATGTCCAAAACATACAGTACATCATTACAGCATATTTCTTCCCTGAATGAATTTTCACTCTGCAGTGGAGTGTGTGCTGATATGAAACTTTCTGGCGATTAAAACTGTGTGCTGGACCAGGACTCAAACCTGGGACCTATGCCTTTCCTGGCAGTTGCTCTACCGACTGAGCTACCTGTGCACAAATCACGACCCACCTTTGTAAGGTGGAAATAAAGCTATGAGGAAAGGGTGTGAGTCATGCTCAGGTAGCTCATTTGGTAGAGCAATTGCCCAGCAAAGGCAAAGGTCTCGGGCTCAAGTCCCAATCTGCCAGAAAGTTTCATTATATTTTTTTCTTTGTACTTATATCAAACTGAAATGTAATTTGTGTTTTTCGTGTAGATATATAGTCACAAAATGGACACACCTCTTTTGAATAACAAACTTTGTATGATAAAAGGTCTTTTTGATGTTCTGTGGACTGTCTGTATAGTTATCCGATGATGGCCTAAAAAGCTGAAAGATGGTTCACAATGGACTATAAAATAAAAATTAACATGGAACATAAATATAGTTCATTTCAGCTTTTAAAATATGATATTACTCTAATATTTGTCATGCCACTGTTGGTCTACCCTTCCTCTCATATTCATAACTTTTCTGCTTTATTTTATCTGTATTACATAAATGTAATTTGATCCAGAGAGAGCTTTGGAGAAAAGAGAACCACTTGTATGAATATCAAGAGCTCAGATGGAAACCCAGATCTAAGCAAAGAAGGGAAAGCAGAGAGGTGGAAGGAGTATGTAGAGGGTCTATACAAGGCGATGTTCTTGAGGACAATATTATGGAAATGGAAGAGGGTGTAGATGAAGATGAAATGGGAGATATGATACTGCATGAAGAGTTTGACAGAGCACTGAAAGACCTGAGTCAAAACAAGGCCCCGGGAGTAGACAACATTCCATTAGAACTACTGACGGCCTTGGGGTAGCCAGTCCTGGCAAAACTCAACCATCTGGTGAGCAAGATGTATGAAACAGGCGAAATACCCTCAGACTTCAAGAAGAATATAATAATTCCAATCCCAAAGAAAGCAGGTGTTGACAGATGTGAAATTACCGAACTATCAGTGTAATAAGTCATGGCTGCAAAATACTAATGCTAATTCTTTACAGATGAATGGAAAAACTAGTAGAAGCTGACCTCGGGGAAGATCAGTTTGGATTCCGTAGAAATATTGGAACACGTGAGGCAATACTGACCCTACGACTTATCTTAGAAGCTAGATTAAGGAAAGGCAAACCTACGTTTCTAGCATTGGTAGACTTAGAGAAAGCTTTTGACAATGTTGACTGGAATACTCTCTTTCAAATTCTGAAGGTGGCAGGGGTAAAATATAGGGAGCGAAAGGCTATTTACAATTTGTATAGAAACCAAATGGTAGTTATAAGAGTTGAGGGGCATGAAAGGGAAGAAGTGGTTGGGAAGGGAGTGAGACAGGGTTGTAGCCTCTCCCCGATGTTATTCAATCTGTATATTGAGCAAGCAGTGAAGGAAACAAAAGAAAAGTTTGGAGTAGGTATTAAAATCCATGGAGAAGAAATAAAAACTTTGAGGTTCGCCGATGACATTGTAATTCTATCAGAGACAGCAAAGGACTTGGAAGAGCAGTTGAACGGAATGGATAGTGTCTTGAAAGGAGGATATAAGATCAACATCAACAAAAGCAAAACGAGGATAATGGAATGTAGTCGAATTAAGTCGGGTGATGCTGAGGGTATTAGATTAGGAAATGAGACACTTAAAGTAGTAAAGGAGTTTTGCTATTTGGGGAGCAAAATAACTGATGATGGTCGAAGTAGAGAGGATATAAAATGTAGACTGGCAATGGGAAGAAAAACGTTTCTGAAGAAGAGAAATTTGTTAACATCGAGTATAGATTTAAGTGTCAGGAAGTCGTTTCTGAAAGTATTTGTATGGAGTGTAGCCATGTATGGAAGTGAAACATGGGCGATAAATAGTTTGGACAAGAAGAGAATAGAAGCTTTCAAAATGTGGTGCTACAGAAGAATGCTGAAGATTAGATGGGTAGATCACATAACTAATGAGGAGGTGTTGAATAGGATTGGGGAGAAGAGAAGTTTGTGGCACAACTTGACTAGAAGAAGGGATCAGTTGGTAGGACATGTTCTGAGGCATGAAGGGATCACCAATTTAGTATTGGAGGGCAGCGTGGAGGGTAAAAATCATAGAGGGAGACCAAGAGATGAATACACTAAGCAGATTCAGAAGGATGTAGGTTGCAGTAGGTACTGGGAGATGAAGAAGCTTGAACAGGATAAAGTAATATGGAGAGCTGCATCAAACCAGCCTTAGGACTGAAGACCACAACAACAACAACAACAATTTGATCCAATAACTTTGTTCATCTTATCTTTTTCTGCAATAACCGTTTCTCCATTTTTCAAACTCTCCGATAATTGTCAGATATGCCACCAGTTACCTGTGGCTTCCAACTTCTTTATTGCTGCAGACAGATGTGAAAAATTTGATTTGATGTAAATCAAGTCTTGCTTCAAATGTGTTTATGCGTCTTTAGTGCAAGCTGCAAAATTGACTTCAAAAGTGTCTAGGGGGCATTAGGAGCAAGAGATCAATTATTAATACAGGGTCAATAACTTAAGGCTTTTCAGTGAATGAAGCAAAAGGTGGTAATTTTGATAAATTTGTGGTAATTTACATTGTATTGCTGACTTAACTCAAAATTATCACAGGAAAAAAATGGGAAGATTTATCCAGATACCCCATCTAGTTGAAATAAAGCAAAATGTAGCAGTATATTTTTAAATGCAGCAACATGGACAAACAGTTTCAAGAATACCTTCAGTAGGAAGAAAAGTCATGCTGTCAAAATTATCAAACTTCCGTATTGTGTGTATCTATTTACCTTGTTTGAGGAGGATGTCAACATATTCACACTCTCATGTTTCCGACATACTGTGTGAGCCATGCAATGTGGTGCATGGGCTAAACATGTAATGAGCTTTAGGTTATGCTAAAATATTTAATTGCTATTCCAGCCTTCATCATACATGGCTGGTGGTCTTGCGGTAGCATTCTTGATTCCCGAGCACAGGGTCCTGGGTTCGATTCCCGGCGGTGTCAGTGATTTTCACCTGCCTCGAGATGTCTGGGTGTTGTTGTGTCATCATGATCATCATCATCATTCATCCTCATTACGGTCGGAGGAAGGCAATGGCAAATCACCTCCAATAGGCCCTTGTCTAGTACAGCAGTGCAGGTCTCCCGCATCGTTCCCCTATGCTCTGTCAAGGAGTATGGGACTTCATCATCATCATATATGGCGCAGTATTGCTTAACAACAATAGGACCATCTTTTATTTAAATGTATTGGCATGAAGTATATTGAATTCTACCAACATCAACCAACCCAAACGAGGGGGCTTGAGCTCACTATGGATTTACAGACAATAACAAAATTCAGTTGTGCACATTTGGCATAATTCATGTGGGGGAGAGGGACGGGGGGTGGGGGGAATCAGTAAATGGTGCTATTATGTGAGTTACAATTATGCTCCGAGACCAAAAAATTGTGTAATATTCTTCTTCCTTTTTCTTTTTGTTATTATTTTCTTTAAATCATCAGTTTTCTGACTGGTTTGACGAAGCATGTCCCGAATTCCCCCTCTTGTGCTAACCTCTTCATCTTAGACCCATTGAAAGAAGTGTTCATTGCTAGTGGCAGTAAGTGAAGGAAGCCAGTCCTCCTCCAGAGTTAAACCACCACAGACATAGCTTTGTGCTGATGCCGAGAGTTGTGTGCTCAGTTGTTAGCTGCCTGTACCATCTATGTGCTGATTATATTGTCATGAGCATATTTATGTGGGTTCAGATGCTGTGCCTCCCGTAGTTCAATTTGCATGATGAGTTCATTGACCTCACGGGGTTCTGTTCCCCAGTTGTTACCAAGTCATGATCAACCTGTGAAGTACCTGCACCGCCATGTTGAGTAGTGGTGTTGTCACACCTTCTGCAGAGAACCTCCGCATTCCTTATGTTATCAGTCCACTAATTTTCAACATTCTTCTATAGCTCCACATCTCAAACACTTCAATTTTCTTCTGTTCCAATTCTCCCAGTGCCCATAATTCACTAGCCTCCAAATATATATTCTCAAAAATTTCTTCCTCAAATTAAAGCCTATGTTTGATACTAGTAGACTTCTCCCAGCCAGGAATGCCCTCATTGCCTGTGCTAGTCCACTTTTTTATGCCCTCCGTGCCTCATCTGGTATGGGTTACTTTGGCAGAATTCTTTAACTTTGTCTACTTTGTGATCACCAGTTCTGACGTTAAGTTTCTCACTATTCTCAGTTCAGCTACTTCTCATTACCTTCATCTTTCTTCGGTTTCCTCTCAGTCTATATTCTTTACTCGTTAGATTGTTCATTCCATTCAGTAGATCCTGTAAATCTTCACTTTCACTGAGGATAGCAATGTCATCAGTGAGTTTTATCATTGGTATCCTTTCATCCTGAATTTTCATCACACTCTTGAACATTTCTTTTATTTCCACCATTGCTTCTTCGGTGTGTAGATTGAACAGTAGAGGCAAAAACTGCAATCACGGTCTTACACCCTTTTTTAATCTTTTTCTTTCTCTTCCAATCTTACAGTTCCGTCTTGGTTCTTGTATGTATTGTTTATTACCCATCTTTTCCTATAGAACATCTGGCACCATTTTACATTGTCAAATGCTTTTTCCAGGTCAACAAATCCAATGAACATTTCTTAATACTTCTTCAGTCTTGCTTTCACATCAACCACCATGTCACAACTGCCTCTCTGGTGCCATTGCCTGTCCTAAAGCCACCTAACAGACCCTCGGTTTTCTTTTCCATTTTTCTGTATATCATTCTTGTTGGCAGCTTGGATGCATGAGCTGTTAAGCTGATTGTGTGATAATTATTGCAATTATCTTCCCTGTCTATCTTTGGAATTGTGTGGATGATATATTTATGAAAGTCTGATGGTACACTGCCAGTCTCATAGATTCTACACACCAACTTGAATAGTCATTTTGTTGCCACTTCCCTCAGTTAGTTTGGCAATTTTGGTGAAATGTTATCTGTCCTGTCTGCCTTATTTGATTCAGGTCTTCCAGAGCTCTTTTAAATTCTGACTATAATACTGGATCCTCTTTGTCGTTCGTATCAACTCCAATTTCTTTTTCTATCATGTCATCAGACAAGTCCTCCTCGTCATTATAAATGTCTAAATTTGTGCAGTTATACAGTGAAATCCTAGAAATACGCATTCACTCCCAAAATGCCCAAAACATGCAACATGCTTTTGCGTGGATATCTGGGCCCTAGTTATAAGCAATAATTTGTGTTAAAAAATTTCCTTCATATATATTAAAACAGTTTCCCTAAGTTGTTTCTTTCAATTTTATAGGAGAAGAGGAGCCTTGCTGAGGAACGCCTAAAGTTGCGCCAGACGTACGCCCCAAAATTTTGTTCAAAATGCAAGATGTCTGTTGAAGCTGCTTCAGTGGATCATTCTCTCTCTTCTTTGCAAGACAATGTGAGTTTGTCATGTATAATCATTAGCCAGTTATACGTATCAAAGGATACGATGTTAACATATTCTTTCAAATCTATGATTCCAGGAATAAAAACTTTCATCAAGTGACCTTTTCTTTTCATTTTTATTATCTTTTGTTCCATATAAGTGGCCAGTGTTTGCTTTTAACTTCAGAGCTCTGTTCTAATTATTCTAATGTAATAATCTAATCTTTTATTGTAGGTTGTGGACCCTAAAGTTATCATGATGAAGCTAATAGCTGAGAAGGATGACGTACCTGCTGAAGAGAGACACACAGTCCTGTCAGCGCTGCCATCTTTCCAGTCAGCGGACAAATATCACTGAAGTTACTTCAGAATGACAGAATTTGAGTTACATATAATTTCTTTTTGTATGACTTTCATAAAGTATGTTTAATAAATGTGAAAAACAGCACCTTTGGTTTCCAAATGATAAAACTGATGGTTTAACTGTATATGATAGGTTGACAGTCCTTTTTTTTTTTTTTTTTTTTTTTTATTCTTACAGTAAGAGATACATTGAAGTTCCACAGTTATATTTCATTTCTCTAACATGCCTACCGTGAAACTGAAATTTTTGCTACTTTCCAACAATCTTTTGCTGGATTTTTTTACAGCATTGATTCCGTGCCTCCACAATTGCAACTGTCATTAATGCTGCAACCATTCTAAAAGTTTATTATACTTAAGCACCTAGGTGAGCAAAGCTTGAGACATTAGTTCAGTAGTTTTTTTCTACAATTTGCCTTGAGTAAATTGCATATGTGCAGATGTTTCCAGTGACAGTTTCCTTCATTTGTCGCAAGTAATCAATGTGGTATCTTCTCAAAGCAAGATTACAACGCGTTTCAAATACGTTAAAATATGTCTTTACCATGAAATTTGTACTTTATTATACACAGTTATAACACTATTTTCCTTTATAATTGTCATTGTATTCTAACTGCCTGGTGAGGCAGAGTATTTAGTTGTGTATATTTATGGCAAAAATCCCTAATATTTTCTTTTTTCAAGTTCTCCCATAAAATGGCTGAAAGAAATAGTCACTTGTTGTTAAGTTGGAACTATGGGCAGTGTTTCAGAACTGCCCAACAGAAACTGTTGAGGAGCTCCATTGTGTGTGGTACAGTTTGAGGCCAATCACTACAAAAACACCCCCTTCAACACCCACGCTCTCCATGTTTTGAACACCCCAAAAAGCCTGCTGAGAGTCTGTATGTATCTTACAGAGCTTGATTGCTATCCTAGATCAATCCATAAACATTAACATCTCTTGCAATCCCAGTGCAGTAGCAGTGATTTTGTTTTTCACAAGCTCCTGCTTTTGAAATTTTTAACTGCAAACAGGGGCCCATAGTGCCAACATTGTATCAATTGCCTTTTCATCTAGATTTCATCTGCCATCACAGTAGTGTAAAGTAATTCTTCGCCCTCCAACTCATAGCAGGTGAGATAACCATAAGTCAACTAAATGCAAATTATTTTATGTTCATTTGTTAAGCTTTCTGACACCCTCCATGTACAGACCTTTTGAAAATCCAACTGGTCATTTACCATTCTATACAGTGCAGTTTAACCACTCGTGCAATTCCTCCACAGTTCAACAGTGATCATCTATTTGAATTTGTCCATAAATGCATACGTCACCTACTCCTGTGGTGTTGATGAATGTTTATTCTACATTTTTTAAAACTTTCTACACAACTTTATCACAGGACATCGTTTCTACCATGATGTGGCTTTGTACAGCTATGTGGACAGGCTTTTCAAGTTCCAGAATAGCAAGTAGTGGCAGGAGAATACACATATAAAGGTACTGAAATTTGCAAGCTTTCGAAGTCAGTGACTCCTTGTGGCAGAAGGGTTGAAGGGGAATGAAGAGGGGTGAAGGAAAAGGACTGGTGAGGTTTAGGAAATGAGGAGAGTGTGGAAAAGTCACTCAGAACCCTGGGTCAAGGGGGACTTACCAGACAGGATGAGACGGAAAGACAGACTGTTGTGGCCTGCTCTGGACAAGATTTGAAAACCTGGTAGCTTTTAGATACAAGATAGGATAATATGGCAGACAGAGACTACTGACAAAACATTGTGCACACGTTAATGAGTATGGAAATCTAAGTGTATTGTATGTGGTAGAGATGGGTGATGGTTGGGGGAAAAGGGGGGGGGGGGGGGGGATTGATAGACAGGTCAGAAAATAAGAAACATAGAAAACTTAAAGGGAGTCAAGAAAGGAATAGTTACTGGGAAGAAATGCTGAGACCGAAGAAACTAACGCCAGGCAGGTGGCGAGAATCGAGGATGTGTTGTAATGCCAGGTCCCACCTGCACAGTACTGAGAAATTGGTGTCTGGGTGAACAATCCAGATGAGCATGCTCTGCAACATGATATTGTGTGTTGCCGGTATACACCGTCTGCCTATGTTCTTTCATCCTAACCGTCCGCCCCTGGTAGCTGACTGGTCAGCGCGACAGAATGTCATGCCTAACGGCCTGGGTTCAATTCCCGGCTGGGTCGGAGATTTTCCCCGCTCAGGGACTGGGTGTTGAGTTGTCCTTACCATCATTTCATTCCCATTGACACGCAAGTCACTGAAATGGCGTCAACTTGTAAGACTTGCACCAGGCAAACGGTCTACCTGACAGGTGGCCCTAGCCACGCGGCATTTCCATTTCATCATAACTAATAACTTGATGGTAGTCATGCCAATGTAAAAGGCCAAACAGTGTTTATTATATAACAGCTGACACATGACTTTTGTCTGTTCACAGGTTCCCTCCCATTGATAGTATATATTTTGCCACTTACAGGACTGGTATAGGTGGTGGTAAAAGTATGCATAGAGCAAATCTTCCAGGGGGGTAGTCACAAGGGTGGGAGCCTAGCATAGGAAAATGGGTGCTGAAGGAGCATAGGGTCTGACAAGGATATTGCAGAGATTGAGAGGATGACTAGGTGTATTGGACAAAATTTCAGATAGAATGGACCTCATATCAGGGCATGATTTTAGGAAGTCAAACCTTGTCAAAGTAGCTGACTGATGCATTCAAGTCTAGGATAATGCTGAGTGACAAGAGGTATACTACTAAGTTGTTTTTTGGAGGGATCAGCAGTACCAGGATTGAATGTGATGGTTTGGGAAATCTGCATTTTAACTAGGTTGGACAGGTATACATGTCCAGTGAAGGGTGAGGTGAGAATAGTGGTGTACTGCTGTAAAGAGTCTGCATCTGAACACATACATTTGCCTCGAATGCCAAGGCTGTATAGAACAGAGTGTTTGACATGGAAAGGATGGCAACTGTCTGAATGTTAAGTACTGTTGTTTGTTGTAGGTTTAATGTGATGAGGAGGATTCAGAGCAGAACCACACGAAATTTAATTGGGAGAATGTATTTAGAGATTCCAAGAATTGTAACAGGCAGCCTCACCATTAGTCCACAGATGTAATCATAGTATCTACACCAAACCAGATGCTTTAAGGCTTATGGGTCCCAGGAAAGCCCCCTCTAAGTGACCCATGAAAAGGTTGGCATAGAAGGGAGCCATCCTGGTTCCTATGGCTGTGCCCCTAATCTGCTTGTGTGTCTGCTCCTTGTTGTAAAGTGGTGGTCGGTAAGTATAAAGTTGATTAAGGTGAGCTGGTAGGAAGTCATAGGCTTGGAATAAGGTGGATTGTGACTGAGGAAATTTTCAGCAGCATGTACATGGGGGAGGTTGGTATGGAGGGATATGGTATCAGTGGTGACAAGCAAAGTGTGTGGTAGGGAGTGGGATGGGCACAGATTTCAGACAATCTAGGAAATGGTTGGTGACTTTGGTATAGGAGGGAAGTCTTTGTGCTATAGGCTGCAAGTGTTGATCAATTAAGGCATATGTACATTCAGTGGGTGCTTTGAAGCCAGCAGCTATGGGACAGCCAGAATCTTTGGGTTTGTTTATCTTAAGGAGAAGGTAAAATATGTGTGTGTGTGTGTGTGTGTGTGTGTGTGTGTGTGTGTGTGTGTGTGTGTGTGTGTGTGTGTGTGTTTTGGTGGGGTAAAAAGTTTGAAGAATTGAGGTGTTAGTCCTTTGTGAGAGACCTGAAGTGTTAAGGAGGGACTGTAGGTAGGTTTGTATCACTGGGATGGGATCTTGATGATGGATGGTGTACATATAGGTGTCAGACAGCTGGCATAGACCATGGGTTACGTACTCCCGTCAGTCAGGTACCACAGTGGTAGATCCCTTGTCCACTGGGAGGATAGTGTTGGAGTCCTCAGTTTATATCAATCGAATTACCTTATATTGTCAAAAATTGATTATTTTTGTTGATACAATAGCAAGTAGGGTAGAGAGTACACACTTCTCACTGAACAGGATAAGGAATTGCCGAGTTTATGTTTAGATGCGATTTTCAATAAAGCTGCTGACCGTGGACACCATATTCTGTGTGTTCTCTGGACACAGAAGCACATACTGTGCTCCGACAAATGTCCCTAGTGAGTCACAGGCATAGTTATTTTGTCCAGCATGTCTCTTGGAAGAAATAGAAATCTGCAGCTGTCGTCATTAATTTAATTAAATTGTAGCTTTAGTTACATAAAACATAATATTCACATGGCCAGTTTAATACCCTTTATAAGGGCATAAAGGTTGAAACCAGCTGTGAGCATATCTTAAATGAATGTAGAAATAAACGGGTGGGTAGAGTGAGTCATAACTAACATATTCTACATAGCAACCTGTATCCCCATCCCTTAGAGCACGATGCTACAGTGTGTGCGGGGAGAGAAGAACTGCGACAGTTGATGCAGCCTTGGCGCATGTGCTTTGCGCATCCACGACAGCCAGTCAAATGGTGAGCATTTGTTTATGTTACCGTCAGTGTTGCCGTAGTGCTGGGTGACCGCAGATGGCTCATTGCCTGTCCGTGTCGAATACTGGCAACTGCGCTTCCAGCTGTCAGAGCTCTTCTCTCAACGTATGAAGTATAGGTGTCATTGAGGAGTAGCATCCACACCACCTCTTGGTAGGCACACAGCATGCCATCTGAGCCATCATGGTGGCAGGTCTGTAGGACAACTATTTCAATGTATTTGAGACATTGAAATATGCTCACTATTTTTTATTTACTTAAATTTGGCATATTTCATGACAGTACCTTTTCCGTGAAATGTTTACAAGGCTATATTTGTCTTGGCTTCAGTTGTCTAGTGGAAGTATGATTCCACAATGCAGTTTCGTCGGCTGCAGAAATGACCTGGTTCTATGTGTTTGCCTCATTTTTGGTGCTTCAAATACCATTTCTTCAAATGTGGTTTCTTCTTAAAGTTTATATAAAAAAAGTAGTAACATAATTCATTTTTTTCTGTTCACTTCCAAATTATTATGACAGCGACCTGCATATTGTTCTACCGTCAACACAAACCACAAGTTCACTGCCGACTGAGTACAGTCAAAGACGACTCCAGCGTCAAAGACATTTTACACAACACACGAGCTTCCACTTGTAATCAGTCTCTTTGATATTCTTCGTCACATTTACTAATAGTAATCAATGTGCTTTCACTCTCAAAAATATAAGTAAATTAACATAAAATAAGGCAAATTACAATAAAAAAAATTCAGACAAAAATATAAGAAATCATTTACAATTTGGTATCGACATACCCAGTAGAAAATAACGCATCTCCCAGATCCATTACAACATCAAGGTAAAAGAGAAATCAGGTTGAAGTTTTATGACCTTTATTTGCAAACACTATAGTTAACATAGTGGCAGATATTCCAGGCGGGACATCACTAAGGGTTTTCCACCTCTTACTGGGACATGAACGCGTTGCTTTTGGCTGTGCAAATACCTGTTTCATAGGTGTTCCATAGAGGGCAGCACCTGTGCACACTGCGGAGTCTTGATCACCCTACATCAGTTTTTCATGAAACTGGAACACTCTTGTGTTTGTTACTGTGAGAAGCAGACAGGAAATGGTGTGCTATTCTCGGGAGGAAAGGGCAGAGGTGCACTGTGCTTACAGGCTGGCAGATGGAAAGGCTCACACTGCCCAACATGTGTACGTTCAGCAGTTTTCGAATCATTGAGTGCCAGGCAGCTCACATTTACTGCCACTAATAGGTCCCTAAGAGAGACAGGTTCACTTGATATATGTTTTCCACTGGCACATACTTGTAATGTTGCATGTGCATTTAAGGCCTACTATGAAACCCAGTGTATTCATTTTAGCTTACAGGTGCAAAGGCTTGACAAACACAGCTGTCCACGCACAGTGCATACACCAGGGCTTGAAGAGGAGGCCTTAGCACTGCCAGAAAACACACCGTCAAAAAGCTTGCATTGTGTGCATGGAAAATGGGTGTAAGCCATTCCAAAATTTGGCATGTGTGGCATGACGATGATTTGCACCCTTCACACCTTCAGAAGGCTCACCACCTTAACCCAGATGATTTTTCCACATCAAATTGAATTCTGCCAGTGGTTTTTGCAAAGGTGTGCCATTCAACCAAACTTCCTGAACTGTGAACCTTTTACAAGAGGATAAGTTCAACAACCCAGTCAACATGTTTGGCCATGGGAAAATCAGCATGCCTCCTTTGTTCATGGTCACCATGATCACTTTCCTGTCAACATTTGGGACAGCTTGGTAGGCAGTAATCTGGTCGGTTCATAAACGTTCCTCTGGTGATTGAACACAGACAGATACTTAATCTTTTTATGAGAAGCTCTGCTAGGGTTGTTGGAACATGTTCCACTCAAGGTACAATAGTGAATGTTTTATCAACATGGTAGTGGACCTGCACACTTAGCACATGCAGTGCAAATGCATTTGGATGAAATCTTTGGTGAGAACTGGATAGGGCACAGTGGGCTGGTGGCATGGCATGCATGTTCCCCCGACTTGATCTGCACTCTGGCATACAACACAGAGATCAAGATTCTGTCCCTGACAGGCAATGGGCAAAAAATGTGTTGATTTTTAAAACAAGAAAAATCTATTGGGTAATGGGAATGTTTCAACTGATTGATCACCAGGCCCAGATGGAATATTTCCAGCTTTATTGCAACAAGCAGGAGAGAGTTAAATTAGAATCCTGTGTAGGCTGTTTAGAGTTAGCCAGCAGCAGCAGTCATTCCTAATACTTGGAGGCCAAGGATATGATACCAATCAGTCTGCCCTCCTTCCTTTTAAAGACAGTAAAAAAATTGGATAATATGCACGTTAGGGAAAGGTGGCTAACTAATGTAGCTCAACATGTAATCCAATGTGTAAATCAGCCAAGCAAATCATGTGAAACAGTACTTCACCAACTTGTTGGTAAGGTGGAAAAAGCAGTGCGATTTCAGGAAATTCCACTTTTCATATACCTGGATATCAAGGGGGCTTTTAGCAATGCAACATTCAAATCCATGTTTAGAACTGCAGAAGAGCATGGTACTGAGATTCACTGTGTGTAAGTGGATTAAGACCATGTTGAGCAAAAGAAAGGTAGAAGCCACCATGATGAATAAAAAAATGGTGATCAACATCACCAGATAGTGTCTGCAATGTGAGGTTTTGTCCACACTACTGTGGAACCTAGTGGTGACTATGTACACCAAACATTAGGCAAAACTGTTGTTGGGAACAGGATCTAAGGGTCAACCCCAAGAAAATTGTTGTAATACCATTTATGAGGATACATGTCCGGCACACATACTGGAATCTTAAGCTTCTGTATGAAACTATACCTGTAGAGAGGATAGTGAAGTCTCTAGTGGTAACCTGGATGCAAAACTATCATGGTCCCCCACATAAAACATATATATTTTAAGCCATAAGGTACTCTTACAAGCTCTAGAAGAGTCTGTGGAAGAAAACAGGGATGTATACCCAAAATCATGTGCTGGATATAAAACTATGATAATTTGTGGAGCTACAGTATGGTGGAACAAAGTAGAATAGAACATGGTGCTAAGGAACTTGGCAAGGTGCAGAGACTGGCCTGTTTAGCGGCATATTCATGGCTCGGATGAAGACAATGCTAAACATGCCCCCATTACACCTGTGGGTTAAAATGGAGGCAGTGATAGGGGCATACAGGCTAAAAACTGGAGATAATTGGATACCTTTAGGCTCTCCTGAATCCCACATCAGTATAACAATTGTAAATAGGGAGCAGTGGAAGAACGGACCACAACACTGGAGACAGTCTAGTTCACTGACAATTCAAAAACAGATGAAGGTGCTGGAGCTGGGGTATACAAGGTACGGTGTAGACTAGTGAGGGAAATCTCTCTAGGGAAACTGGCCATGGCATTCCAGGTGAAAATATCCACTATAAGGGAGTGTGTGGAGGAGAATTTGTGTAGGAGCTGCATAGATCATAGCATCTACATTTATTCAGACAGTCAAACAACTCTGAGATCTCTATCAGCCCCTGGAATATGCTCAAAGATCATTGCTGATGTCGCAAAACCCTTGAGAGATTAGGAGAAAGCAGTAGGATAAACCTGCTGTGGTTTCCTGCTTACTCAGGAATCAGTGGCAGTGAACAAGCTGATAGGGTGCCAGGACATGGGTGACTAAAGACAGGGCAAGACCAACTAGTTCTCTTTTTAAGGGTAATGGTTGGTTTAAATCACAGGAAGTGAAACTGCACAAATCCTGCTTCAGTGTGGGCAGCAGTGGGCTAAGATCACTGTTGTTTTTATCTCCTTGTTCGAACAGAATCAAACCAATGGTAAATAACTCTCATATCTTCTTGCAACTATGGCAGGTCACCATCCTTTTCACATATTCATCTCTGTTCCCGTACACAAACCCTAAACAACCAAGGAGGTTCTACTCCCTCTGGACTCTTACAAAGGTTAATCAAGGCAGAATGCACACAAAACAACAGTTATGTCTTTATGTATGTGCTCAATTGTTGCATGTTATAAAGGAATGTGAGACAGACTGCACGCATGTTGAATTTCATTTAGATCTATTGCAGTGCAGGTCCACGCTATGACATTTCACATCTGGGAGTTGGTGTTTCCTAGTAGACCTGTTTTAATTTTCTGTATAGATAAAAAAATCCAGAGGTGAACATGCAGGCCATTTTCTATTTCCTGAATGACCACTCCAATGATCTCCAAATGCTAGGTTAATTATCTGTGCAGAATGGCTGAGTCATCACAATGGTGATCACATTGGTGCTTTTTGTCCAGTTGGATGACTTTCTGTAATTGCAGATACCTGTGGCTATTTAAGGTCTCATCAGTAAAACAGGGAACAATGATATGCATTTGTGGAACATTCCAAACCACAAGACTGCCCAAGATCATTGTCATACAATGTATTCTTTAAATGCTCATTTGGCAGCCATAAACATTAAAAATCACTTGCATATGTTATAAAATTTGCCACATTACCAGCTAAAATTTAGCTACAACTACACCTCAATATATTTACTTAGTCCAGATATATTCTGGGTGGTTTAGCTGTGTCACCTATTCCAAAGAATTTGATTTTGTGTAAATATAAACTTCATTTATTTACATTAAAAAAAAAGTATATATGCAGAAAACATATTATACATTGAACCTTTCATAAATCCAACATAATAATGCAACATGAAACTTTACTATGTATAATTTTTTTAGTTTCCTGTCAAGGTGCAAGAGTAAATGAAATCTTGTGGCAAACCCATTTCAGTGCAAGCAACAGAGTTGTCAATGGGAGATGCATAATGATTTCAAATCCAGTCTGCCTCCTAGTTTATTTCAACTGTCAGTGTGTGAAATTCATGGGATAAAGAGTATCACCCTTTCCCTTGTCACCTTAATCAAAATTATCCTGCTGAGAAATTGCTGTCATTGTGCTCTATGTTATAACTGAGTTATATTCAATGACCAGTGGAAATGCCATGTGGCTAGGGCCTCCCATCGGGTAGACTGTTCGCCCGGTGCAAGTCTTTCGAGTTGACGCTACTTCGGCGACTTGCGTGTCGATGGTGATGAAATAATGATAAGGACAACACAACACCCAGTCCCTGAGTGGAGAAAATCTGGGACCCAGCCGGGAATTGAACCCGGGCCGTTAGGTATGACATTTTGTCACGCTGACTTCTCAGCCACCAGGGGCAGACTAATGACCAGTAATAAGTTATGTGTGCATGAAGTTTGATTGAAATTGCTTCAATTTCCTTTATCAGACCTAAACTTTGACACCATATTAGACTTTTCAAATGTTATATTGAACTGTTGCATCTCTCAACTTGTCCCACATTGGTGTAGTTACAAGTCTGCGCAGATGCAGATATCCAAGGCCATCGTTATCTTGCAGATAAAATCTGCATGGTTGCAGAAATCTGTCAGTTGTCTGCTCTGTAGTAAAAAATTAAAGGGCATCATTAATCTTATTACGAATTATTCATAAAATTGTGTTACCTGTGGTCAGTGAATTGGCACCTCATGTCTGTTGTTATATTAGCTTAAAACTATGTCTGTCAGGATTCTTGGAGTGTTTGCAATGCACAGGTCAAGCAGGAGTCTGTTTCTATCCTTAGCTTCTGGCTATGACTGCTTTAGCAGCTTCTGAGGAGCCTGCACCTAGTGGCTCGGCATTACCAAGACCTTTCATGCCGTCTGTGAAGCACATTCTGACTGATGCTATGAGTATGAGGTGAGCGATCATGTAAGGCATGGCTGACAGGTCGCAAGGCTCCACAGTGTTAAAACATTTGATTGTTCCAGAAAGCAACAATGCTCCAGACCGTGTCTGCCCATTTGGCTGTTCGCCACCAGGCATCTACTTTTCTAATTGAGCATGAAATGCTGTAAGGTACGACAAGTATTCACCTGATGCTTTCCTATTAGTCTAAACATAAGTAATGCAAGCTAGAGCAAAATTGATGATCATTCTTGTGATTCTGAAAATGGCACACAGGTCAAAGAATGTTCTAGTGGGACAAAATTCATGGTCAACTGCAGCTTACAGTGACTCGAAATGCATAGTAAAAAGTATAAAAAGGAACATATTGTTATGTGCATCCGTGGACTTGAGGTTCCACATTCAAAAGCTAAAAGAATGAAAGAATTAAAGAATGGAAAGTGCTGAACTGGGCTTTGAAGATGTTACCCAGTTTCATCATTAAATAAAATCAATCAAAATAAGTTTCTGTAAAAATTTCTGAACATGTCTTCACCTCAGCTCAGAATAGTGAATATCTGGATTGAAAAAACCAAGAAAACAGTGACAATGAAGTATATTTTTAGAAAAAGGAATGGTGAAGTAGTGCCTGCTGGTACTGCCAATTTCTAACGAGTTTCTGGAATGTCGAATGACAGGATAACCTACCTAGCAATGAGGTTAAGTGAAAGAGGGATGTTGCCAAAGGGAAGGAGTGGGTGTGAGGAAACAGGAAAGGATGCCGAGGACCTAACTATTGCTATTAAGAATGATATAATGAAATACAAATGTAGATTGTAGAAGGAAGTCTACAAGAAATCATTTGCCTTCAGATTTCTTAGTCAATATAATGTTCAAGAGATTCTTTGAAGAAATAAATTTATGGCTGAAATAATGCTCCTTGTCAAAATACACATATCAAAAAAAGTTTTGCGTCACCTCTGTTCTGAGAGTTCCAGAACCTGTGCAGAAAATTGGAACCGAGATCAACATAAATATCATTTCCACCCTTTCCATTAATCATGAAAACCACACATTGCATGTTGTACCACCATACAGCGAGACTTTTGAAGATAGTGGTCCAGATTGCTGTACATACCAGTACCACTAATACCCAGTAGCATGTCCTCTTGCATTGATGCATGCCTGTATTCGTCGTGGCATTATATCAACAAGTTCATCAAGGCACTGTTGGTCGAGATTGTCCCACTCCTCCAACGGCGATTCGGCGTAGATCCCTCAGAGTGGTTGGTGGGTCATGTCATCAATAAACAGCTCTTTTCAATCTTCCCAGGCATGTTCAATAGGGTTTATGTCCAGAAAACATGCTGGCCACTCTAGTCAAGCGATGTTGTTATCCTGAAGGAAGTCATTCACAAGATGTGCATGATGGGGGCACGAATTGTCGTCCATGAAGACGAATGCCTCGCCAATATGCTGCCGGTATGGTTGCACTGTCTGTCAGATGATGGCATTCATGTATTGTACAGCCATTATGGTGCCTTCCATGACCACCAGCGGCGTGCATCGGCCCCACATAACGCCACCTCAAAATATCAGAGAACCTGCACCTTGCTGGACAGTGTGTCTAAGGCGTTCAGCCTGATCTGGTTGCCTCCAAACACGTCTCTGGCGACTGTCTGGTTGAAGGCATATGTGACACTCGTCGATGAAGAGAATGTGATGCCAATCCTGGGCCGTCCATTCAGCATGTTGTTGGGCCCATCTGTACCGCACTGCATGGTGATGTGGTTGCAAAGATGGACCTCATCATGGACGTCAAGAGCGAAGTTTGGCATCATGCAGCTTATTGCGCGCAGTTTGAGTCATAACATCCTCTGGCTGCACAAAAAGCATTATTCAACATGGTGGCATTGCTGTCAGGTTTACTCTGAGCCATAATCCTTAGGTAGTGGTCATCTACTGCAGTAGTAGCCATTGGGCAGCCTGAGCAAAGCATGTCATTGACAGTTTCTGTCTCTCTGTCTCTCCTCCATGTCCAAACAAAATCGCTTTGGTTCACTCAGAGACGCCTGGACACTTCCCTTGTTGAGAGTCCTTCCTGGCACAAAGTAACAATGCAGACACAGTCGAACCACTGTATTGACCGTCTACACATGGTTGAACTACAAGCAACACAAGCCATGTACCTCCTTCCTTGTGGAATGACTGGAACTGATCAGCTGTCGGACCCCCTCCGTCTAATAGGTGCTGCCCATGCATGGTTGTTTACATCTTTGGGCGGGTTTAGTGACATCTCTGAACAGTCAAAGGGATTCAGAGGGATTGTGTCTGTGATAAAATATCCACAGGAGTTCTGGGAACAAGGGTGATGCAGAACTTTTTTGATGTGTGTACAAGCATGTACTTTACAAACAGACTCACAATTCAAGACTCCTCCTACCGACGCATAGTCCACTTGTAAGGTTGGGTTAATGGAAACAAAAGCAGATACTTGTTTGAAAAAGAAGGAGCTACAAATTAAACACGATTACATAAAATTCACGAAGTGGTTTTATGATATAATGAAGGAAAATAATCCAGCTGTCATTAGATTTCCATTGACATGCATCAAAACCAGCCTATTCCAGAACTGTCATTCAGTGAAATATCCTATGCTAGACAAGTATACAATTTCTGCATCATGCACAAATACCAGGGGGTGGGGTGGAAAGCATCTTATAGAAGATGCAATCACGTTCCTGTGGTTTGACTTAGATAAGAATCAAGCAAATGGTGGCACCAATATTATAAATCTATTCTCAGATTCTTGCATCACCCAAAATAAAAATAGTTGTATAATGGTGATGTTTATAGCATTCTTGGGAAAAAATGCACAAAATTCAATAATATTCATAACTTCTTTCCTGTTTGTAGCCGTAACCACATGCATTGAGACAAAGTGTTTCATAGAATTGAGCAATTGGCTCCTAAAGAATATCATTAATATGTAAAAGAGCATTGTAATCTCAAAGTTCTAAACAGACCCAAATGTTTAATTCTAAAAGATAGTTCACAAAGTTCTAAAATCGAAGCTACGAAAGATCAGTGTGTCATCTCATCCAAGTAAGGAAATTTGTCAGTAAGAATACATACTTTGGAGATCCAGCACAAGTTGACGTACTGAGAAGGAAGAAACCATGTCATCCACCAACCGTACTAACACCCACCCTTTTACAAAAACAAAATTTGGTTAGCAAATTAAAGAAATAAGTTGAATATGCCTTGCTAAAGGATTTTGAAATTTCAGATGATACAACAGAGTTTTATAAAGGGATTGTAGGCAAATAATGCATGGATGGAAGAGAAAACTTGACAACAACAATTTAAGTATAGCGTGCAACACGTTTTGTAGCGCAGTTATTCATTTATTATGTTATGTAGTATTGATAACAACGATATAAGCTAAACAATTATGTAAAAATAGTTACTGTTATTGTTGTATTATGTCACTGTTCTCAAGAGAGTGAAAAACTATAAATTAAAATGCATTATATAATAATTTATAAAAATATATGTAGTTTACAATAATGCAAGCATATAATAATCAAAGCATATAAAAAATAGTTGTAAAAAGTGGTAATACTGAACAAAAAAATGACAAACTGATACCAGCAATAATTATATGCATTTATTGACCCTTTGGAGAAAAAAAATAACAGGAAAACATAATATACTGTTATGAAGGTTAATTTCAATATTTTCATTACAACATTGTCAGTCAGATCTAGTAAAATATGAAAATTAAAGTGTCCAAACCTTTCTCTCTAGCTGAAAATAGACTTATTTTATAAAAAACTACCTGAAGCATTTATCACGTGAAACGCGTACGTTTCATATGTATTCATTACCAGGGATGGCGAGGCATGACAGAATCTCTGACCAGAGAGTTATTTATAGTGTCTAGTCTGCGCTTGACTGCGCAAGAGTTCAGTTGCGGGTTGTATTCAGTTGTGAGTTGGACTCAGTCGGAAGTTGTGTGTGAGGAGTCGGCGGGCGTCGACATGGGTCTCTGGTCACGGTTCGGGACGAGGTATATTGTTAAATAAGGTAATGAAGCAGCATTGCGCACATCTGATAATGTAATGTATGTTAATTGTAATTAATTTGTTCAAGAAATGCCCCAATAATAATTTTGTTTTCAAAGCAATCGCTTTTAAGAAAAGAATCATTCCAATTGAAATAATATTTCCTATGCTTTTCCTCCCAGAATCAATTTATCAGATTAATTATTGCACAGGTCCTAAGGTCAGCGCTGCTGCCCGATTATTGTGGGTTTAATGATTAATGTTCATTTCTCAATTTTTGTGTCGAGTTTACATTGGGCCATTATTTTTCAATATTTTTGTAGCGAAGGTACAGTCGCTTTTATTTCAATTTAACGATGTTTTGTGGGAGCTCAACAACATTTGGCTCTATTTCGATTAACATTGAAATATAGTCTTTTACATTTTTTGCGGGAAGGTTATTGTTTTTACATTATTTGCGGGGAACATTCAATTATAGTAATTTCGAAATTAGCAGGGAGGTTACACTTGGCGACATCCAGACCAGGATCATATTTCTTTGAGAATCTTCTAAAAAGTAGTCAGATATCTGCTCTTATTTACTAAAATATAATTAGCATTTGGCTCAACGCTTTTACTAATTTTGTGACTTTCTTCTACAGGTCATCAGCAATTCGTTGCTCTTTGTTGTATTTGTGTTTGTTGGATTTTGCATTGTCTTTGTCTCATTTGTGAATAATTGATTTGTGCTAAAAATGCCGCGAAAAACTATTAATAGTACATCATGAGGTGTAATGAATGAAATTGCCGAATTAAACAACTTCACCGATAGTACTTGTGACACGCAGTGTAACGATGACAATCCTGCGTTTACTGACAGTCAGTGCGTTCCAACCACTAATGATGATTTTTGTCTGAATGATGAACAAATGGACTCAATTGTGTCCTCTGTTAATGTGACGACAATTGATGACGCGGGGCGTTCTGTTGCAATGAGCGCTGCCCAGCTTAACACACCCGGTTTGCAGGATTTATGTAATGAACAGACAAATTTCTCTAATGAAAATGAACAGGATACGCAAAGTAGGATAGATTTACTTAATTCTGAGGTAGTGACTAACAGTCCACATCCAACTAGCAGACATTTTCAAGAATCACAGAATATCCAAATGGATACACAAAATGTGACAATTGCAGATACACCATTAAACAACACAGAGAATATAAATGCTAATTTGGGCTGGGATCAAATTTTGACAGTATTGCTACAGTTTAAGAACGAAGTTAACGAAAAACTAGACAAAAATTCCAGACAACAGAATGAAAAACTAGACAATAATAATGAAGATCTCAAACAACTTAGTGAACAGGTCAAACAACTTAGTGAACAGGTCAGACAACAGAGTGAAGATAACAAACAATTTAAAGAAAATTTCAAACAGCTTAATGAAAATAACGAAAAAGTCAAACAATACTTTAATGAAACATTAGACAACAATTCCAGACATTTAATTGAAAAATTGGACAACAATTCCAGACAGCTTAGTGAACAAATTAGAGATGTTGCCGCGCAGTGTCATGATACTAAGAAACAGTTACATGACGAAATTGAGGCTTGTTCAAGGAAAGGTAGCGAAGAAATTAGATCTGTTGCTCAAGAATTAAGGGATATGCAAACAGCTACAACGGAAACACTTAGAGAGGAAATTAGTGCAGTCGGTAAACAATGCTCTGAAAAAGCAACACAGTTACGCGACGAGTTTAGATTAATGACAGCAGAACTTTCGCGCACAATGGATGCGAAATTCGACCAACAGAACACTCAAATTGACGAACGCTTTAATCTTTACCTACAAAACAGTGATACCCGTTTCCGTAAATTTATACAGGAACAGAATAAAGTAAAACGACAAGTCATGGAAACAATCACGGCACAGAGACAAGAAGATAAACGTAAATTATTCGCGAAAGCAAAAACATACGTAGACAACAATATTGCTACAGTGTCCGATGAAATTAATACCATCAAGCAGTTGAACACAGAATTACGTGATGAAATTTCCGATCTTAAATCGAAAACGGACACACACACAACAGACTTTCAGACAGTGACAGACAGACTCGAACAATTAGAACTAACACAGGATTCCAATGTCATTAAAGCAGACGTTAAAAAAATTGAACGAAACCACATGTAAAATTCAAAAACAAATTAATGCTTGTGACACTAAAACCGATGATCAGGTAAAAATACTGACTGAAAAATATGATGAATTGGCCAGTCGTATTGACGTTATTGAAAGTAATAATGACAGCAAATCAGACGATACCTCACCGGTTTCATTTAATCAAACACCTGAATTTCAAAATCTACAACAGACAATCGATGAGATCGATTCATCTAATAACACCTTACGTAGAAAATTGTCATGTTTACAGCAAGAGGTAACAGAGATAAAAAATGTTTCAGGGTTTAACACATCACAGCAGACGCCACTTAGTGAACATTTGTCAGACTCACGCAGCGCGTATAACTTGGTTAATCTACAGAGAGTACGGGACTTAGATTCAGAACAGACACAGACAAATAGATTCTCTTACAATACAGAACCTGTTCCGTCATACAGAGACGATAATTTCGATTACAAGCATTTTCTATCAGTGAGAAAATTTAAAGTATTTAAAAATGACAGAACACAGATTCACCCACTGGATTGGATACAACAATTTAGTTTTTCTTTTCCACCGACTTGGCCCGTAACACACAAACTTGAATTTATTTGCAGTTTTTTGGAAGGCGAACCGGCAACTCGTATGAGACCGATCGCGCGACAATGTTACTCAGTAGAAGAGTTTCAGAATGCTCTTCTGTCAGCGTATTGGTCGAAGACGACACAGCGCGGAATTAAAGATCAACTAATTAGTTTGCCAAATTATGAGAACTCAAATTTTCCCAGTGTGACGCAATTTTTTGAGCACATGGTCCAACAAAACCAGTACTTAAGTGAACCATATAGTGAATCTGCACTCATACAATTATGTATTTCTAAATTACCACGGTCATTAAGAGTGTCACTTCTAACGGGTCAGCAAAAAGAAAACATTTCGGCATTCAGAGATCTGTTACAGCTTTTGGAAGTACAGCAATCTGATTATTCCTTTGTAAACAAACATTTTTCACATAATAACCAAGGCCAACAAACTTACAGTAATTACGATCAACCAAGCAATTTCAATAGCAAAGCTAATAGACGCTTTAGGAACGACAACCACCAGAACTTTAATAACAGACACAGTTTTACTAATCAATATCGTCAAAATTATCAGCAGCAGAAACCATATTTTAGTAACAATAGAGGTTTTTCACAACAACAACAACAACAAAACCAGCTGGTTAGCATACCTAACCAACAATGCAGTACACAAGGTCAACCAAGCTTTAATGTTTCGCCGCGTGCACGTATAGTCCCAGGTACAACAAATAGTAACGCACGCCAGCAAGGAAATAACTACGTGCAGAAAACACAGTACTTCAATTCCTATCGCAATGCACCGTATAGGAATGACTATCACGACAGAGCACAATCAGCGTACGTATAATAACAGTCGGTCTTACGAACAGCAAAATCATCCGCAAGAACATATTCTCATAAATGAACCAGACAGTAGATATCATCCAGAACGTAATAGTCTGGAAGAAATAACAGAACAGTTCAAATAATCGAAATGCCACATAATCCTCCTGAAAATAATAACACGTCAGATAGAATCTGACTAGATACTGTACAGGTCGCATCTTCCAGTAACACTAGCACTACTTTTGACAGGCAGAATGTTGTTCACGAAAATGTAATTACTTTTGACGATATCCGAGACACACTTTTACAGGAAAGACCAGTTGTTCAAAAAACCATTTCACACTGAAGCATTTATCACGTGAAACGCGTACGTTTCATATGTATTCATTACCAGGGATGGCGAGGCATGACAGACTCTCTGACCAGAGAGTTATTTATCGTGTCTAGTCTGCGCTTGACTGCGCAAGAGTTCAGTTGCGGGTTGTATTCAGTTGTGAGTTGGACTCGGTCGGAAGTTGTGTGTGAGGAGTCGGCGGGCGTCGACATGGGTCTCTGGTCACGGTTCGGGACAAGGTATATTGTTAAATAAGGTAATGAAGCAGCATTGCGCACATCTGATAATGTAATGTATGTTAATTGTAATTAATTTGTTCAAGAAATGCCCCAATAATAATTTTGTTTTCAAAGCAATCGCTTTTAAGAAAAGAATCATTCCAATTGAAACAATATTTCCTATGCTTTTCCTCCCAGAATCAATTTATCAGATTAATTATTGCACAGGGCCTAAGGTCAGCGCTGCTGCCCTATTATTGTGGGTTTAATGATTAATGTTCATTTCTCAATTTTTGTGTCGAGTTTACATTGGGCCATTATTTTTCAATATTTTTGTAGCGAAGGTACAGTTGCTTTTATTTCAATTTAACGATGTTGTGTGGGAGCTCAACAACATTTGGCTCTATTTCGATTAACATTGAAATTTAGTCTTTTACATTTTTTGCAGGGAGGTTATTGTTTTTACATTATTTGCGGGGAACATTCAATTATAGTCATTTCGAAATTTGCGGGGAGGTTACACGCGTTTTGAAAATCACTCCTCAAAGTGACCAAACACCTGATAACCAAGCCACTTCTAGGATGTACTATTCTTTGGTTTTTTTATTTCATATCTCACTCCTTTTCGTTAATCACACACGGCATAAAAGATGATATAAAACTGGTGAATCTATCAAGGTTTGTGTTAGGTATTAAAAAAAAAAAAAATACTTTATGCAGTGCTTGTTAGTGAGAAGGTCAACAAATTTATTTACTTTAGCATTGTGGTAATTGATGTACATATGATAAACCAACTATGTGATTAAAATTTAACACTAAGCCACATATGACAATTCGTGCCACGTCTCATTTCAGCAAAAATGACTGAAATTTGCTTCAGTAATTACAATTGTATGTTATTTGGTATCTAGAGTATACCAGGTGATGATGTATTAAATATTAAAATTGTTATTCAAATTATGAGGCCTTTGAGAAAAATGTTAGAAGTCTGGTATGAAATGTCCTTTCATTGAATCACTTTCTGGATAAATAGGGAACTGTTAAGTCCTGTGCCACTTTTATATGACTGTCGTTTAAGTATGTCCACCCTTAATTCAAATCCAAGCTGAGTGCAGACTGCAGCAGATAAAAGTTCAGGGTAGACAAAGCCCTTTGTCTGAGCAGTGCAGCTTACATTGCTTACAAAATTTTTAATCTCTGCAGATGGGGAGAAGTGTCTTGTGTATGACGGCAGATATTAGTTTTCTTATCCTTGCAGGCCTCTAAGCATAGTATTAACTGTAAATTGACAACCTTTTTTGGATGTTCTAACTGAATGCATAAAAAAATATAACTGAGTAACCTAGCAATAAATTCATAAGAATTGCACACTCGTACCAAGAATTTCTTTTGTCATTTCTTTCATGCATACAAATTGTGAGGCCTGTATTCATCAAAGTTTCAAGTAATTATTCCTGCGAGAGCTGAATAAAATTTGTTTCTTAATTTGAGGACTACTGGTGTTTTGAACATTATTTCAGATGGACATTTAAAATTAACACTTCCATCCAAAATCTTCAATGTCCCCAGAATTGTGTGTATTACCTAAGAGTCCCTACCCCTATAAAACAAAATTATAAGCAATACAACTTGGGAAATGTTCCAGTGTATTATTGATTCAGCAGTTTCCATGTATTTTCAAGAGAATTTTTGTCCTCCAACATTATCACTTGCCATTTATAATGCTGCAGTATACCTATAAAGTTTGTTTTCCTTATACACAACTATCCTTTACTAGTGTTGCTAATTGTGTTGTCCTGCTAATATATGTATGAAATATATATTTTCATTAAAGTTCTTGGAAGGAATATGTACCTGAATATGCCTATTTCCATCAGCAGTGTTGTATGTACATTGTAACTTGGCAGTTCTGTCCAGAATTTTAAGTGTGCACAACTTATACAAGGTGTGATCAAAAAGTAGAGGGAATTTTTTTAATTTCACGGGCTTTGCACATCTGATTTTCAAAATATCTTTTAACTTGTTGGTACACGTGTTCCTGATGTATGTCAGCATTTTTTTAATATTTATTGTTGACTGTCTAAAACATTGTGTGTTTTTGAGTGCTTGATGGGTTTTTTACTTTTGAAGAAGATGGATCAAAGAATTGCATTAAATTTTGCTTCAAAACTGGAATAAACTGCTGCACCACATTCGAAATGACTGTCTTTCAGCAAATCTACTATGAGTAAGACAAGGTTTTATGAGCAGTATAAATGTTTCAAAGAAGGCCAAGGAGATGTTGAAGATGACGAATGCCTTGGATGTCCTGATGTATCATTTACTGACAACACTGTGGAAGAAGTAAAGAAAATGGTTCTGAGAAATCACCATCAGAGAAGTTGATGGTGTCTGCACATCCTTTGGCATGTGCCAAGCATTTTTTTTCTTCTTTTCTTTTTTTAATGTTTAGGGCATGAAACATGTAGCAGTAAGGTTTGTTCCAAAATCGTTGAATTTCAACCAAAAATGATGTTTCTATGACATCGCTCAAGGATTGCTGAATGAAGCCGACAAACATCCACAACTTCCAAAGAAGGCTGTAACAGGTGACGAAACATGTATATGGGTATGACATTGAAACAAAGGCCCAGTTTTCCCAATGAAAGCTGTCTGCAGAGCCATACTTGAAAAAAATTTGACAAATTTGGGCATGTGGAGGACGATCTCACCATTTTCTTCAATTACAATGTAATATATAATGAGTTCTGGTCTTATGCTTGTACGGTCAATAATGAATACTGTGTGGAAGTTATACGTCTGTGTGAAACAGTCTGAAGGAAACGACCAGAATTGTGGCAAAACCAAGTGTGGAAACTGCATCACAGTAATGCTCCTGCTCACACCTCTATACTTGTTCATGATTTTTTGGCAAAAAACAAAACCGTTATGTTTCCTCTGCCACGATCTTCACTGGACATGGCCCACTATGACTCCTTTCTGTTCTCAAGGCTGAAGAGAACCATGAAAGGACTTTATTTTGCCATCACTGGTGAGATAAAAACAGCATTGCTGAAGGACCTGAACACCATAATGAAAAATGAGTTGCAGGAGTGCTTCCAAGATTGGGAAAAGCGCTAGCACAAGTGTATTATATCTGAGAGGGATTACTTCGAAGAGGGCAAAGTTGATGATGAATAAATGAAGATTTAAGAAAAACAAAAGTTGCTGTTACTTTTTGATCACACCACATATTATAATGAGAGAAATAAATAAAAATGAGGAAAGGTAATCACTCGCCTGTAGCCGATTAATGTGACAAACAGAAATGGTTTTTTAACTTTGAAGATATTGCTCTCTTTTCTAATTTGAGTCTACAACCCTATATATACAAACATACAAACCTTGCACATGAACACTTAGCTTATGTAATGATATTCATTAATAAAAATGATGGTTGTAAATGTGTGCTATATTGTGGAACACCATAATGTCTGCAGAGTTGGAAACTTTGTTCAACGGAAAGTATTTAGAAACGAAATGGGAGCTGCACAATCCCCACTGGATATTTTTACAGATGATGTGAGTAGTTTACTCATATAGGGGACAAACAGTCGATACTAGTAAGTGAGAGAGAGAGAGAGAGAGAGAGAGAGAGAGAGAGAGAGAGAGAGAGAGAGAGAGAGACCCACCTGTTAAGGACATTCTGACATTGGAAGCACTGGCCATCTTAATAATTTTATAGTGCAAGTAATTTTTCTTTTGATACAGTGAAATATAGCACAATAAAAATTATGTATCATATAATTTGCAAATCTTATGTTTTTTCTTGAGAGTTGTTATTGGTTTAACCATTACATGACTTCAAATACACAAGTTGTTTTGTTGCAGAACACATCTGTCATAGGTGGAAGCAAATGTATGTGTGAGAGATAAACAACTTTAATAACTTCAATGTATGTATTTCAGTCAGAATACACAAAAATAACATTTTATATACAATAGTCCCTTTGAGTTCGGCATAATTACACACAAAAGACAAGCCATTGAATGTATCATGAGCATCTGCACATATGAAATGATAGAAAAAGATGCACATTATTTGAGAGGGAAATGGAATGGGGGAGGGGGCTAAACACACAAAAATTAGTGATTTGTAAAATTCAGGCAATAAGTAATTAATCTGCAAATTCTTTCATACATAATGCCTTCATCACAGCTTAAATAAATCTCCCATTTAAAGTACCAAAATTTCAACTGAATGAAGGAGATTCACAGATTTATCTATCCACACTACATTTAAACAAATATCAGTTTATTTTGTCAACACTGCCAGTGTTATCAGCGTATATATTTTTTAAAGAGCTTAACAATGACAGATTTGACCATTGTTGAACAGCAAATGTACAACAAATCACACCAGTGCAGGAACATGCTCTTCATTCGTAATACAAATTCAATACCAGCTCGACAAAAATGAGTTAATCTCTGTAAAACTACCTTTAAGATTACATTTTTCATAGTAACTCCAAAGATATGTGGTAGGATGCAAACGGAGTCTTAAAATATTTTAGCATGTAGCAAAGTACAGTCAATTTTAACTGTTTGGACCTAATTTCCAGTGATGTTATCTGGAAAGAATTCACTTGTGTGAAACAAGTTAAGTAGCAAACATTTCTTGAATTGCAAATCTAAAATCAGTCATTTCCATTGCACTTTACATTTCTTCACAGCCTGATACAGGCACTCTCGGACGGATCCAATATACTTTTAGCTATATAACAATACTTTAACACATTTAAATCATTTACAAACATTAACAAAAACAATGTGGAAAGAAACAGCATAAATGTTAGATATTTACATTTTCAAAATATTCACTTATTTTGATTTAAGCATTAACTGTTATCCACAACTACATGGCTGTTTTGAAAATATGCCTTTGTCATAACAATTCTGCAGAAAAGATTTTCAGTAGCTGCTACCTCCTTTGTTCAAAGGAACTATCATATGCATTATATTGATAATGTTTTGTTAAGCAAGTCTGGATAATAATTTGTGTTAACAGTGCCAGACTTAGTAACAAAAATGGCAATGGTATCAGATTAATGTTTATTTTAATCTGATCATTACCTGCACATAGTAGTGAGACCCTGGGATTTAGCTTTACATAATGTGTGTTTCAATGTAAGTTCTACCCAGTACACACTAGTCTGGTATATCTGTTTGCATGCATGATATTTTGCATAATGCAGATTTCAGGATAAAACAACAGTTATTCAAACAAGAATTGCTATACATTGTAAATCAACATATTCACTTTCGATACTGGGTGTTCCAGCACTTTAATGCCTTATCACCTTGCAAACACCTACTTCTGTTTTGTCTTGAGAGCACAAACTGCACCACAACAACTTGACATTGACACATTTTCAGTTGCATTCCATTCCTCTCTATTCCCACATTCCAACTTCAGTGTGTTTTGACTTCCAGCAGCTGAGGATAATTTTCCACAATGTTCAGCAATATTCCATCAATATATGTTCGTAGCTGTGCATTGACTTCCTGCTGCTCTTTCAGTGCTGTCCTCATCTGTAAATTGAAAAATCACAATTTCTATATAAAACAGTCTTGCATCTTCGAGTCTGACAGCTTAGTATCAATTCCAAGTAAGCTAGTTACAACTTGCAGTTAGTACTAAATAAACCAAAAATCCTATAACCTAAATTCCAAGTATGTCTTTTCTTATGCTGTGGAAATAGCATAATGTCTGGTAACATAATTTAACTGGTGAATCTTAATGGTTTGATTTATGGCACACCATAGCTGTTTTTGAGTGAAAAATGAAACACCATGTTGTTTGGGACCAATTATCTTTCTGTTTGATAATTAATGATTACTGTAGGTGCAATGAAATGACCACCACACCTTCAGAATCTTAAAGTTTCTCAGTACAACACAGCTTGTCACTGAGTTTGTATTGTTGAACTAAGTCATTTCTCTTTATTACAAATAGCTGGGATGCTGACTGAACATCAATGTTGTTGAAGTACTGGGTGTATTTGGCACTAATTTGTCAAAAGTGTCCAAAATTTACTTTTTCACTTGAAATATAGATCAGTAATGTACAGCTCCCATGAATATGAACACTTTTTGTCAGGGTGGCTGGCATCTCTCATCTTCCCCTTTTTCTTTTTTATAGCCAAGAATCTTTGTATCACAGTGTGATATAGTACACTCCAGGTTTAATTCTGGACTTAAGTCATCAATGCATGGTCAAAAATACCTGTGGACACAGTTTCCCTGTTTACAGACACATTGTCATGCTATCTTAAACAAGTGGTGGCCAGAATGGAATACCACTAATAACTGATGGTCTTGCGTGCATCAAAATTACATCATCCATTCATTATCTGTAGGAGTACAGTATCTATTTATACAATAATATAACATTTTAAGAGTACTGTGGTATGTTCAATCACACCCCTGAAATCTTACACGAACCTGCTAGCTATCATATGTGTGGATACACACTAAATCTTATGAAGAGAACGGATAACAGGTTAAAGAACAACATAATCTGAAAAATGTCTTCCATCAAGAAATGCAACATTATCGAGACCCCAAATCCTATTAGGAAGCCAAAATTTTGTGAACCTACTAAAGGAGTTATTCTCAATCATGCAATTCCTCCCCCCACCTTTTTGCTGGTGATTACAACATTTCTATTTCTTTAACTTTTGTCCACAAAGTAATTTGTTAATATGATTGTAAGTATTCATGAACCTCTCAGCAATATATACCACTTGCTAATAAAATTGTGTACTATACACACACAGTTATTACTGTATGGTTTCCTAACTCTGAAGTAACTAAATTATTCCTGCAAATAAAACACAATGTTTGCATTTCTTATTCACCAAATACTGAGTTCTTTACTACTTGCTCCAGTGTGTGTACCTGCTCCAAGAGAATTTGTAAAGCATGAATGTATTACTGTGAATGAACCAGAAACAGTGCCAGCTACTGTGATATATATTGGAATGAATAAATTTTATTTTAATAGAACATAACCATCACAAAGAGTCATTAACAACCATTTATTTACACTGCTCCATTACTACTACAAGCATCTAGAAACATTCCCGGCCAGCACTTACACCTTAATTGTGTATGCAATATTTCTCTGCATCCCCAAGAAGGTTTTCGTGGTGTAACCATTTTCAAATTAATTATGGCTTTCTCCTTAATGTACTTTCATGTCAAAGAAAAATCTGAAACCACTTTATATATATATATACACACACACACACACACACACACACCTTCAGAAAGCTAATATAAACTTAACAGTTCACAAAATTTAGTTGAATGAAATAAATCACTTAATACAAGATTCAGAGACTCCATTCATGTTTAACACTCATTCATTAAACAGTTAGCCATGCATGATAAGTGATTAATCAGTTCTACAGTACATAATTAATACTGATAAATTGCCACAGCAGAAACAAAAGTGAAATTTACTTCTTGTAGTGGCAGGAATATCTCAGGTATTTTGACTGTGCATTAAGAATAATTGCTGTAAGTGTTTATTTAGATAATCATTAAGCAAGAGCACAGCTCACTGTCAGCCACATTCAAAGGATGTGTCCACATGTGAAAATTTGCCCTCGTGCTTGACATGGCTGCTGAGTTTTGTACTAAGTCTGGTGCCTTTTGCTATTAATCAGTATATGAATTACAACAAACATGGTCTATGATATAATGGTAAACATAATTAAATAAACTTTGAAAAATAAAAACAAGTGCACTGTAAAAAGTTTAGTCTTCTTTGACAACAATGAAGTATACGACTCAATTTGCTCAGATTTCCATGCTCACTAGGTTATGTAACTAAGAGGAAATAGTACAACACTGCACTCTACAGCGGAGTGTGCGCTGATATGAAACTTCCTGGCAGATTAAAACTGTGTGCCGGACCAAGACTCGAACTCGCGACCTTTGCCTTTCGCGGGCAAGTGCTTTACCATCTGAGCCAAGTATACTCCGGTGTAGAGTGAAAATTTCATTCTGGAAACATCCCCCAGACTGTGGCTAAGCCATGTCTCCGCAATACCCTTTCTTTCAGGAGTGCTAGTTCTGCAAGGTTTGCAGGAGAGCTCCTGTAAAATTTCGAAGGTAGGAGACGAGGTACTGGCGGAATTAAAGCTGTGAGGATGGGGCGTGAGTCGTGCTTGGGTAGCTCAGTTGGTAGAGCACTTGCCCGCGAAAGGCAAAGGTCCCGAGTTCGAGTCTCAGTCTGGCACGCGGTTTTAATCTGCCAGGAAGTGTCTTTTTCATGTAATTATTGAACATTGTTGTTTCCATTTACAGCTATCAATTTATTTCACAGTCTTTAAGTGGAAACAACCATGTTTAATCAGGGCAACATTTTACCCTCCTCAGGGACTGTTGCCTTATCATTGTCGAGGTGGTTTGTGCACTCTACTCTGACCGAGAGAGCTATGCTGGCGTGAGCTTATGCTCCTGGAAGGGCCACCCAAGCCAGGTAGGTCTTTTGGTAAGATAATGAGCAGTCCACAACAGAAGGTGGGGGAGGGGGAGGAGGTGGGGGCTCCTGAGCATAGGAAAGCCAGCCTCCTAGAGGAGACAACTTGATGAAAAAAGGGAAGGACACCCTACAAAATCTGGAACCATAGCTGTATAGAAAGCAAACATCTACGGGAGACAACCTCAAAAGAAAAACAGGTGTGCTGGGACACTTAAAAGTGGCAGCCCCACCACATAGCTATCTTGCTTACAGGCCAGTATCCTGGAACAGGCGACTTATTACATTACTCAGGTTCTCCAGAAAAAAAAAAGAAGCTGGATGGATAAACTGAAGACAACCTTGACATGTAACAGGAACAAAGAATTTGGAATAGACAGTGTATTCTAATTGGCTACCTGGGATGCCCAGAGTTTCAAATATAAAGAAGTAGAACTAGAAAATAAACTAAATTCACAAGATATTGATGTGTCCATCATACAGAAACCAAAACAAAAGATTCCTCAACAATAAACAGGCATGACATAGTTTACAGTGGAGTCCTTCAATGGGCCTATATTGAAATTGCTGTTCTGTGGAAGAAGGCTTTAATAAATAAATTATTTACGACTAAAGGAGATGACTCACTGAAAAGCAGAAGTGCTGGGTCGTCGATAGATATACAAACAAAAGGTACAGAGCTTGGCTTGCTTTCCGAATGCACTTCCTTTATTTCAAGCTTGTAGGAGAAAGAAAAAAAAAAAAACACATACACACACACACACACACACACACACACACACACACTATTGGGTGGGGATCGGAGCAGGGGGGGGGGGGGGGCGGGCAGCGAGCTGCCTTAGGTTTAGGCCAGGTTATGGGAGTGAAGGATGTGCTCTACGGATAGCTCCCACCTGCAAAGCTCAGAAAGCTGGTGGTGGTGGTGGGGAGGATCCAGGACCGAAATGTAGGTACTATTGGTCATTAGTGAGTTTGATTTGGACCGAGGTGTGGATGGAGTCATCCGAGAAAAGGAGAGATTGTCATTTACGAAGGTGGCACAATAAGTGGAGGAGGACCAGATGAAGAAGATGAGAGAGAAGGTGAGATTGTGGAGGAATGAGGATAAGTGACCTGACCTTGGGCCCAGATTATAAAGATGTCATCAATAAACCCGAACCAGACCAGGGGTTTGGCATTTTGGGAACCAAAGAATGTTCCCTCTGTCAATTAGAATGTACAGCCACCACCAAAATGTTGCCAAAAAAAAAAGGTGGACCACTCATGGCACAATATGCGAGATTTCAATAGCTGCTTTACAGCCTTACAATCCCTGCCACCTGGATCCTCCGCTACCGCTACCGCTACCGCTACCGCTACCGCTACCACCACCACCACCACCACCACCACCACCACCACCACCACCACCACCACCACTTTTTCTGAATTCCATACATGGAAGTTATCCTTACAGCATATCCTTCACTCCCATAACCTTCCTTGCCTAAACCTAAGGTAACTCGCTGCCTATCCACCCCCACCCATTAGAGTGTGAGCGTGTGTGCGCGCGCTGGCCGGCCCCCACACCCCGCTCCAGTACACTCACTGTAAGCCACTAAAAAGCTGCAGTTGACTGGGCACAATGTAGGGAGACAGGCGTGTGCATGTGAATGAGTAAGAGTGAGTGTGTGAGTGCTTGTGCGCATGTTTTTTGTACAAGCTTGAAAAAGAAAGCACATTCTGAAAGCTAGCTAAGCTCTGTACTTTTTGTTTGCTTACCTATCAATGACCCAGCACTTCTGCGTTTCAGTGAGACTTCTCCTTTATTCCTAAATAATTCTTAATTCTCAACTAGAAATTTCTGTACATTATTACTTTAAAAAACAAAATACACTGTTACACCTTTATCAATGAATGGGCAATTGAATGAATAGGCAATTGTGGCCAGAATAAAGACAGCAAAAGGTTATTGACTGGTAATAGGAGGATATGCCAAAGAAGAGGAAGGGGATGATGAGTCTGAAGACTTCTATGATGTGTTACAAAGAACCTTATATAAAATAAACAAAAATGATTACCTAATAATAGTTGGTGATTTAAATGCAAGGGTGGGTAACACCTATGTGACATATGTTATCAAAGGGGGAAAAAATAATATAAATGATCATGGATATAGATTGGTGTTCTCATTAAACAATGTGCTGAAGATAAACAGATACACAAATATACCTCCTGATCAGTTACAGTCTCTACAAATAAGACAACTTGGTCTTTAGTGCAAGGCACAAGGGTATTCAGATACCCAAATATATCTTCGGGGGGGGGGGGGGGGGGGGGGGGGCTGAGGGAACTCCATGAACACCAAATGTCAAAATCATTAAAATTTAAATAAACAGATTAATTTATTTTCAAGAAGTTTATTATGAACAGCCACAGTTAGGAGAGAGGAAATGGAGGATATATAAAATATCGGGAGGAGTCCATTGAGTTAGTACTGTTGCCACTCAGAGAATCACTACACACAATGTCGAGCACCGTACCTACAGTACTTTATAAACTACCCTGATCAATTAACCCCATGCATTACATGTGTTACCTATCTACCTCACAAAAAATGGCATGAAATCTGAAAATTTCTTTATGTGGATGCACGCACACACACTCCCAGAATGGCTAAAATGTTTTAAGTTACTGCAAATTTGTAAAATTCTCTTCCCACATAAACCCAGCGAAATATCTCATCTAGTATTAATAGCTGAAAACATTTATATTGCCTGTTATTTGTTGCCTTGTGGTCACCGTACTACACGTCACCAAGCTACTTTTATTGAGAATTCTGTTGTGTCATAAATTTACAATCATATAATAAGTAAATTTTTTGCTTAAACACTATTCCAACACTGTGTCATACTATTTCCATTATCCCGTAATTGTCCACAACACCAAAGTTAATGTATTGTTCAAATTAAATCTATTTGTTTCTTTAAAGTTCACGGAGGGTAGGTAATAAAATATGAACAATCTAAAAGAGTGCGTTCCGATTTCTTCACCAAGAAAGCTTAACAGCTCCACATTCTAAAGAACAACGCTGACTGAACAATCGAGACTAGAATTATAGGTGTGTCATGCTTTAATTTTTAAATTTTACTTACTGTGTGTTACTTTATCGCTACTTATTTTAAAATTACATATATTTTCAGATGCAACACAAATTTTGTGTCTTTAACATATGAGGAAAAAATTTTGTGTCTTTAACATATGAGGAAATAATTAATTCAATGAGACACCTTTTGTTAGTATGCCACCACGATCACGTCACATACATTATTTACTAATCGATTATTGAACATCTCCATGCAGTCTACCACCTGATGTGAATAATATTTGAGAACTATTAAAAACATTGTCAGAACCAAAGTGAATGCAATAAGCAGCATGCACTTTAAGAAGTTTGACAGCCAAATCACAAAGTACGAAGTATGCTTAAATAATAAAATACATTTGAAGAACCACACCATACCAATTTTTTTCCATAAGAGTGGGCCATACCTGTTCTAAAGAGAGGTTGTCCGAAGCGTCAGCATTTAGCTGTGGAAATAAAAACAACATTGAAAGCAGAATGCAGTAGAAAGCAAAACCCAATCACCTCATGTGCAAACAAACTACAAGCTATAATTCTTTTATTTATACTTTCAGAAACAAAAAATTGTGATATTTCTTGTGATAACCCTGACTTAGAATAACTTGTTAAAAAGTTGCCAAGACAACTACTTATTCACAAATACAGTACTATTAATTGTAGGAGCAGTTCTAAAAGCTGGTGTCAGAAAAAGGGGACAAACAGTGAGATATTCAGTCCTATAGCTTCCTAAATTGGAAACAGAAGAAAAATAATCATAATACTGTTATGGGAAAGGACAGTTCTTCCTATTTTCAGCAAGCTCTTAACACAAGTAAGTATTTATAATACATGAAGACATCATCTGTAACACTAACAGATTAATCACAATGTAAGTCTGAGCATAGATAGATAGATGACATCTGGACTGTCTTTCGGGGTGTTATTAGACCAAAAATTCTTTCATCCAGAGGATAAAAGAAGACAATTAATTTACCTCATTATGCGATTCTTTGGTATGAAAAATGTGATCGATAGGCAGACCCATCTCATTTAACTACAATGGTAACAAGAATCAGGTAGCCATAGCAGAAAATAAAATAAGTTTCATCATTTAAATAGTGGTTTTAGCAAGAGCATAGTGGAATCACTGTCTCAAGAAATGTCTTGTGTATAACCAAGCAAATACAATTGTGTTGAGAAACGAGGCATGTTTCATTCAAAATATCTAATGAATGTAACGCCACTGGCCTACTTTTTTATACCGCCACCAGAGTCAGCAGCATATTTAATTAAACTGTGCTACCAATCAAATTACTATTTTTTGTCCATAGTAACTTCTGGAAAAACATGTGGATCTCTTCCTTCTCTAAATTGATTTATCAGTTTGTTTTCCATTACAAAATAGTTTGGATACGTGTTTTTACACACTTGATAGCTGTATCTGCTGATTAACGTTAATGAGGGCTTTCGTGTCTCGTACACACCACGACTGACACTCACTACCGCACTCCACGAAACAAGTTATGGAAGCAGTGCAAATTAGTATAGTGAAGCAACAGTAATTATTTTTCATAGGATTTATTTTCTACCGTTTCACCAACAACAAAGCAGTGAGTCTGTGAAGGAAAGGAACTGCAGAATTAACTGTTCTAGACTCCAGAAACTTCTGATTAGGTGGAACAAGATCATAATAAACTTAGTTAATATTATGAGCCAAATTCTCTTATTAAAATCAGAGGTGAATCCAGAAGTGGGGAGGTTGCCATGTGGATGCAGCCCTACCCTCCCACTACTGAACTACATCTGTTTCTTCTTAATCTCGAACAAAATACAGGGTAGTTACAAATAAAATTTTGCTACTTCAGCCAGTGTTGGCAGAAAACTGTTTCTCATAAGGGTACCCAACTTTATGTGAATGATTTACAGAATGTGCACTGCAGGATTTCCATCATTAGCAGTGTTAGTATCATGACTTGCTGTTAAGCACTGGTACTGGTATGGCGACAGAGTTGAAACATAAGCATCAGTGTGCATAACTGCTGCAGACCTTCAATATGGGCCTGGGCAAGGTGACCAGGGCCTTACTTGTAAAGGTGTTTTAATAAAACAGCAGCAATAGTGCTGCTGCTTTTTGAGAGTATCAAAACACTGAAGGAATACGGGAGGTGCTCTTTCTGCTTTGAGAGCGAAGAACACGATTCAGAAATATGAATTAACTGGCAATCTGGGAATTGCTCCTGGCCCACTGCACCACAAATTGTTGACGATACCATTGCCTTGGCTGAGAATGCTGGATGCAATGTGCGATCTTCAGGCACTGCATCAGCTGTGTCACACTAGCTGAAAGTTTCATTTGTCCACCATTTGAAAAGTTTTTACACATACTGTAAAATGATAGCTCTAGTGTGGTTCCAGGCTGTCATGATGCAGATTGTAACAGAGCAACGTTCATAACCTGGAGCATAAACACTGTATGCAACTGACAAATGTTAGCCTCTCATATGGAAATTAAAATGTGTGTGTTTCAATGGTTTATGAGTTATTTCTCCTCCACATGTCCTTACGAATGTATCCATAAAGTTTCCTATGAGTGTGCCTTTTTCGTGGGAGCATTCTCAAGTAGTGAAAGTTTAATTATTGTAACCATCTTGTTTATAAGTTAAGAAAACATCTGTGTTTATTATAGAGAATTTGGAGGTAGCACAACCATGCAAAATTTCTATGAGTTCACCCTCTTCCAGATGAAAATCCTTAATTCAGTTCTCGTTAAAATGTAATTGTATGAATTATATATACAATTAAGATTCATAGCAGACCTTGACAGTAGTGGAAACCTCTAGATATAGATGCTGATGATCCTGTCATGAGTGAGCCCTTAAGAACACTTTTCTTTCCACACAATATATTTTGAGTTCAAACATAATATCGTACTTCAAATAAATAGGCCTCCCCATGTGGGTTACGAAAACATCTGCCATGTGAAACCCAACTTGCACTTTTGTGACACGACACCCTGCAAGCCATGGATCAAAGCATTTGAGTAAATGCAGAATTCCTGAACTTCCAAAAAGCATGTGACACTGAACTGAACCAATGTTATTAACAAAAGTACAATTATATGTGGTATCAAACAAAATCTGTTAGATAACCCATGTTTCTTGGTAGGGAGAGCACAGCATGTTGTCTTTGATGGAAATTTATCGACAGACATCTCAAGAAAATGGTTAGTGAGGATTATACAACAATCCTTTATGTATCACTCCTGTAGTGATCGCAAAGGTAAGATCAGCCTAATTATAATACAGACATGCTTTTCAGCAACACGCTTCTGCATTCCATAGGCGAATGGAGTGAGAATACTTTCTTACATGTGGTACAATGTTATACATTTCACAGAGGTCTGCAAAGTGTAGATGTAAATATAGAGAGGTAGGTGCCTTACTTCTCTTTTAATTTCTTATTTTATTTAGAACATCAGTATGTAAAGCAACTGCCAATAGTGCTCCATTAGGTTTGGCCCTGTTTGAGATCATCCATATTTACCTTCCACTAATTTAAAAATCAGCTCACCCCAGCTATTTACAGAGGGACCCATGGTTTAACACAGAATTCAACCCACAACTAACTGCATTTTTCATAAACAGAAACCAGTGTTATGGTTCAAACTCGGGAGGAGGGGAACCATGAGGTCAGCAGCACACTATTCATCTCAGACAGAATATTTTAGTTTATCATCAACCGAGTCATTAACACAGTAACACTGATCGGTTCCTTGTGATATACCTTGCTCTGAAAACCAGAAGCTTAAAACTTATAATTTCACTGTCAACTTAATACATAATTCAGTGACAGTAGGTATTTTTTCTGTCTATATAGTATCTTAAATTAGCCTTCTATTCCTGTGTTTGTAATCAACACATTCCTTTCCCACCCCCTTGACACTATCATTCTATCCCTGTTGTCGCTCTGTGGTTGAAAATACAGTCTTAACAGTTTCTGCTGTAACACAATATTGTGAAACTTCCAGCAACAAACATGCAAAAACACACATCTAATAGGAAGATACCATCATATTCTGAAACCCTAAGCTCTATACCCATTCCTTTTTCAGTAAGTACCCAAGAAACCCGTGCACTGAGAACAGGACATGTTAACTGCATTTGTGAAAACCCAAAACAAGGGTGCAGATTGGAAGGACAGATCTTCGTACCTCATCCTGCGACATGGCTTCCAGTTCTGCTGCGAGACTGTTTCCCGCACCAGCACCATTTGTGAGAAGGGTTCTACCCTCTTCGAGGCTTCGTGTCAGCATCTGAGCCTGCAGTTCTTCATTGCTTTCCTGCAGACCTGAGAATTTAAATGTAAAAACAAGTCAAACATTGTAACTAGGCACATTAAAGCAACGTACTGGCTTGGAAAGTTCATTATGATCTGACTTTACCAGTAACTAAGAGAAACTGCACGTTAGTCATGTAGAAGTAGTGGTGAGTCTCAGACAGGCAAATGAAAAGACTGCTTAAGCAGGCTCTTCATTGTGCCTGTCAGCGATTCGTTTCCTTCTCTATGTTGTAAGTAGCAATCTGTCCTTTTCAAAATATTACTGTTATTCCATCTTTGACTTTTCATTGTTAGAAACTACTTGTTAAATGTCTAAATCTTAAACAGACTTTCATCATAGCAGTCCAGTTCTATAAACTGCTGTTAAAACTGCAGTATTTAAAAAACAGTTTAACCACTTTGTATTGTCAGTTTAACCTGTTCACATAACAATTTTTTCAAAATTATGTTGAAAATAATATTTTTATTAATGAAATACATCCAATTGTGAATGACATTACATGTAGACATATAAAGACAGCTTTAAAGCTCAAAATAATGAGTTACGAAGTTTTGAAGATCACCAATAATAAAATCCCAAGTACACTCGTGCAGTGGACTTCGCCTAAAATATCCTGAAACTAGAAACATTTTTTTAGTTTCTGTGTAGCTATGAAGTCTAACCATGTATTTCAGAATGGTTTCTTATGAACATAAATCTTTGAGGAGCTGGCTGGAGCACAGTGGATGTATTTTTCTCTTATCACTGTCAAGCACTTTTTGCTCAACTGATGAACTGTCACAACTTTCAGTCCCTAGTGAAGTAACATCACATTTTTCTTCACTTTCTGAACCACTAAATTCAGTGTAAAACTCAAGATCATTATAACAAATCTTTTTTGAAAGCAACAATACAGGGTTGAAACTGAAAGCATGTGTTTTGTTGTCAAGTATCCAAAGCTGCACACAGTAAAGAAGATACCTAGTGGTAACCACCTCAACCAAAATGTGACAGCCAGGCCACAAATAATGGGCCAGATGCTGCCCATCAGCCAAAAACTAGACTATCAGTACTGAAATGGATATAAGGGAGGTTTTTTTTAAAAAAAGGTCTGTCCTTAACTTGCCCGAATTTACTCGGGATTTTAAGTTTCTGTCAAAATAATAAAAATGAGATAACTTGGGATTCTAAGTTACTGGGTTAATAATATAATATAGCTGCATTAATTTTTTGGTTTGTTACTACCTAGAGACTTGTATAACATACTCAAACAACCCATGAAACACAGCTCACTTTTATTTTGTTGTCGCAGTACAGAGAGTTCAGCTTGCAGTTCACACAACTGCTGTGCGAGTTCTTCTTCTTGCTGAGAATGGCTCAGACTCCTGGATGTATCTCCCATCTCTGACCTCTCAAGCTGTTCTTGTCTGAGCACTTCCAATTCGCGGCTTAGTTCCTCAACAACCTGAAAATTCAAGCAAACATTTTTAGATATGCTGCTTTCTAACATGGAAGTTTCCAAAGGAAGCATATAATGTCCGAAATTGCACAGGAAAAATGTCCTTCCTTTTCTTTCTTAAAAAGCCTGTCACCACTTACAACACTCAGGCAATGAAACATGAAATGCCAGGTACACAGCTGAAATTACTACAGTAAAATTATTTAAAAAATTGTGCTATGTGGTCATTTTGTGGACCCCAAACATATATTCCTGATAAAGAACATTAATGTTGTCTTCATACCTAGTCTGAAACAAGATTCTGTGGAGTTAGTGCCGAAGTCACATGTACACATACTGCTGCAACGGACGGATATTGCCATGCAGTATTTTTCTTATTTGACTTACGGAAAACATTGTTTTATTTCAGAAAATAAAATATAATTTTTAAATAGAACGCCAAAACACTTTTATAACATTTTTCCCAGACTGAGATTTAAGTTCCATCTGACTAAAGATTTTATTACTGGATTCCACCAACCAAAACCATTTTTTGTTGTCCAAGTCAAACTTTATAGGTAAATATTAGATAGACCACCCCCTCTTGAGTATAGGTTGTTCCATTTTTGCTCATACTGAACTGCTGAAATGTGAGCTGTGGCTTGGGCTAATCCTTCTGAATTTGTGCTCAGTGTCAAGTACTGAACTAATGCTATTGGTTCACAATGTATGACCAAAAAGATTTTCATTTTATGGTCAAAGCAAGTACCGACACCATATTTCAGGGATCCCAACAGGATTAAGAAAAGTTGCGTGTGGGTGTTTTTTCCTAAATCTTTACTCACTGACTGCAAATTCAGGTCAAAGAACTGAAAAGCCAGTCAATGGAAACAGTGACTAAATACATACTTACTGCAAAAAAAGCTAGGACTTTTTGGTTAACTAATAATGTCTATGAACCCTCTGCCATAAAACACACACACACACACACACACACACACACACACACACACACACACACACACACACACACACACACACCTGTGCGTTGGCGTGGCTCTCGCGTGCTGCTTCCTCACGCAGCCGGCGCTCAGCTTCCTGCAAGCGCTCTGCATCTTCCCTCAGTGCAGACATGGCACACTGTGCCTCAGCCAGCTGCTCCTCCATGTCCTGCTTCTCGTTTCGGAGGCGGTCCGTCTGGGCTCGCAGTCGCGTCACCTCCTCACGTAGGCTGGCTGCCTCCAACTCCAGTGTCTGCAGCCTACACAACGCATGAGCAAATGTATAACTTAACAAGGACAAAGAAAGATGGGTGTTTTTCTGAAACAGTGAGTGACAAAGTGAGCAACAACTACGTAAGAAGCAACTGAGAACATTAAAGAAGAGACCACTAACATTATTTTCAAAGTAGCAGTTGCATGGTAGATGCCACTGAATATCCAACCACTGACCAGATGTGTATTTTTTTCTTTTAATTAAGAACTATTCAAAATAAAACACTTCTGTAACTACAAAATGTTTAAGTGGAGAAGAAGTAGTGTACAATCTAACATTTTGTCAAGATACAAGTAATTAAAGGTGGTGCATATCAAGAGAAAAGGGAGGAGGGAACCAGCCTTAGACGATTTCAAAGACTCAATTGTGCATTTGCTTTAAATGACAACAAAAATTTGAACACACAGGTGGACACTACACCGCAGCAATGTGCGACTACTTAGAAGGTACACCAGCTTCAGTTCCCCCCGACGAAAGTCCACAAGATACTTCCAAAATATTCCTGCCTTAAACCCATACTGATAATGCATCCAATCTGAACAATGCTCTCATGCAATAAGCTGGAACTCTAGTCACTTCATCACACTTTCCTAAGCCCTTCCACCACTAATCAACCTTGTACCTGAAATAGTGTTCCTGTTGCCTCATCATTAAACTAAAAATAATCTCTCATCTATTTGTCACATTAAGGTTCTCAGAATATACAATACAAATTTCAGACTTAAATATGTCTTCCACTTACCTTCTCAGCTGGTACAATTACTGGAGTATTAAGAAAATCATTGACGAAGTTATGGCTATTGCACTACAGCTACTTGACATACCCACAATTTGGGCTGGATGAACACTGGCTCACAGTTGCCTACGGCTGCCGTGACTCACCTGATCGTGCAGTTCTCGACCTGGAGCTGCTTCTCGCGCTCGACGCGCACCATCAGCTCGCGGTGCCGCCGCTGCTCCTCCTGCAGCCGCTCCTCCGCCCTCAGCTCTGCCTCACGGACTTGCTCCTCTAGCATCAGGACCCTGCAACCAGAAGTAATCACTAAGAAATGCAACAACATACTTCATACTGAAACACACTGCACAGCTTTTGATTCCTGGACACACCTAAGAAGTAATTTATACTGGGAAAAATGAAGTGTGTGAAGCTGTGAACACTGCTTACTATCAGACTGATTCTCCAGTATTTCCATACCTGTGGGATATGTTGATCAAATTTTCATCCTAATGTGAAATTATTTTCAGTGCAGAAATAAGCAATTCCAACAGATGAGGTGTAAGGACATGGCAGCTAATGTGTGTATAATGTTACTGGAACTTTTCAGGTGGAGAACGCAACACAGCATATCCAGAGGATGTGAATGTGAAACTTACCAACACCTTTCAGACTGTGAGGAAGGTCGAATCATTGGCACAAGTGACACGGGAGTATAAAACAGACAGATCACACAGACAGTAAGCTGTATGGCAATCATTGCAAAATGTGTGTTTATGAGATGGACTCAGCCCACAGTGGGGCAAGAAGTACCGGCACAGATCCTTCCAGGGCTACACCCTGAGAAGACCACAGGGTTGGTCGACTTGCTTTGACAAATAGACAGGTGACAACAGCCGCAATCTGGCAGAGGTTACAGGCAGAGTGTCACCACAAACTGTACAAAACAGTTTACTTGAAGCTGGGAATAGATCTCAAGTTGCCATGTGCTGCTAACTGCTAACACCATGACAGACTTGCATGGTACAAATGGTGAAAGGTCACAGAACGATGCGATTCTCGAGACCAGTAACACTAAATCCCAGAATCATGGTATGGGTAGTTATTGGATGTGACAACAGCAACGATTTGATAATTCTTGAAGGGAGGATAAATGCTTATCAGTATATGCAAGAATGGTAAACCCTATTGCCATACCCTTTGTGAGCAAACTACAAAATCAAAACTGCAGTTCACATTACAAACCCCTTGAGGAATGCACAGATCCTTGGCAGGACTGCAGAGATCACTGGTGAGTTGTACAAAAAGTGTGCCTGGATGCAGCAGTAAGACATACTTTCATGCAGGGCTCCAGCCAATAGTCTTTATAAACTGACACAGCATGTTTTTTAGACACAGCAACAAATTTCTTAACATGACATTTCGGCGTTGTTTGCTTCCATGATAACAATTAACACACCAGAGTATTTGTGCCCATTGACAGTTATACCTCATACTGACTATTGTGGTAAACATTAGTTTCACAGGGAATGAAAATTAAATCATTTAAAACCAGTTATGTGATGAACATCCCAGGAAAGATCACTAATACCAGACCAATGCTTCACAGCAAAGCTGTTTCCATTCCCATCAATGTGTATCACTCCAGCACGCAATTAAAATCTGTCAGGAAATTGCTGTATACTACACTTGCAAGTCAGAGTGTCAATCTGGAAAAATCCTAGACTTAAGCAGCTTCGTTAATATTATGTCTTCTGAACTGTCTAATTAGTTTAACTACTCACATTTCATCAAATCATTTATACTGGGACTTTCATTTCATCAAAAGAGTTCACTGTTGCACTGAAGAGGACTACACAACTGTTTGCCATAGCGCAGCTAGAAGAGAATCATCCAGTACAGCCCAATCAAGCTTCAGACACCTACAATTGGTGGATTAAGTAATTAACAAGCCCAAATTGTAATGCCAGCTCAGTGCAGTTTCACAGTGGAAACAATTTATTATTCTTAGCAAATTTCCTCTATCATTAGCTAGTAAAACTTTCATTGCGATGTCATTGCACAATGTATAATTTGAATGCTTTAAAATTAACTATCAAAATGTTTAACTGTTAACTGTCAAACATGTTCAGTTTTGGAATTATGTACTGCACATTGCTTGGAATTTAACTTCTCCTTAATGTTCCAGTCTTCAAGATGAAGTACAGAGGCACTATATCAAGGTCACAAATGGGGAAATCATGGCTAGTGTGGTTGAAGTTCCTGGCAAAGGTTTCACAACACCCATAATTAATTACTTCGACAACCAGCTATGTACTGCAACTGGTGCATTAGTCAATAAATTTTAATAACAGGCTGTTTTGAAAGGCAATACCACAATTTCATATGCTTGTATGGATGTTTCTAACCTCACAACTATCCTGTTAAGGTTAAAAACATGCCACAAAAAAAAACCACTAGAAACCATTATGTATCCAAACAATCCTGGAAATGGATATAGCCTCAAATGCCCTTCAAGAGACTCAATGGATTACATGAAAGTTTACGGCAAGATGCCATATCCATTGTTGGTATTATCTAAGAAATTTAAAAGAAATAATTAGGCTTGATTGATTTTTTTAAATATTTTATTTTGATGGTAAGCACTTTCAATCTTGACGATCATCAGACCATTATATATCTCCTTAAGTGGTGTGCAGGGACACTGAGCTGAGTACAAATATATGTCATGACACACATTCGTCAAATACTTAACCCTGTGGTGCACGAATTTCACTGCAGTGAACTACTTATAATGGTCAATTTTCTGGCGTTTTCAATCAGTCATGAGGCTGTAAATGCATGCAGGACACAACACCAGTAGGGAGTGTAACTGAAGTGAACTGTGTGCACTTGCAGCCTCGGGACTGACTGAAAATGCCAAAGAAGCACCCATTAACAGCTGTCCACTGTAATGGATGCTATGCACCACAGGGTTAAAGAATTTTTGAATGTGTCTCTTCACATATGTTCATGCTCTGCTCAACATCTCTGCACACTGGCTAAGAAGGCATGCAATAATGGTCTGATGATGATCAAGACAAACTGGTTACCCTTACAATATTTTAGCAAATATTTTTGCAATCAGGACTGCTTTGTTTTTAATGTTTCTCCCCACCTCACTAAGTGCCTTCCAGAGAATAGGTTTGAATGTGGATTCGACATGGTACAAAAAATTTCTTGTGTTCCTGAACAGAGGAAGATCAACCCTTAAGAACGGAACACTACCAAGGTCCAATGTTGCCTACTGTGAACTGCTGCTTTCCTTCACCAGCCAACCTCAATCATTCATATTTCCCATAAGTAAAGTACCACAAGAAGTCCTGCAAGTGAGCCAGGGAGAATGTGAGGGGAATTGTGTCTGCAGAGAAGGAAAAGTCTCTTTTCCCCCAAGACCATCGATTCTCACCATAGTAACAGCACTGAGCATGTCTCAGTGTAGTGAGGGCTACATATACAGGTGGCGTTGCCCTAGGTCAGAAACCTTACGATGCCCCTCCCCTCCTACGACACAGCCTTTCAATTTTCGTATATTTATTTTTCCTCTACAAAATTCAAATTATGAACATGTTTTAAAAATTACATTACTTAAAAGAACACATCATAGCCTCCACATTTAAATGTTGTCCTTCAAATTTGCATTTTTATGCTTGGAAAAATATTCGCCAATTCTTCCTTTCTGCGTTCAATAGTTCGTTTTCTTTTTTGTACCCGACTTACGTTTTTTTTACGCTGCTCATCGTGTCGGAAAAATTAAAAAACATCTATAAAGTGTTCCACGTTTTCAAATACCGCTCGTGATAAGACGGATAATCCAAAATACACGTTTGTCATGAAAACTGCTATTTTACCATATTCACGAAGCATATAACACGTCTCAAATATGCGAGCCCACACCAATACTTACGCGTTACTCGTCGAAAACTGCCAACTAATTTACAAAATCACGCTTAAAACAATGGGTTTCTTAACTTTTGCTTTCATTTCTTTCGAGAAATAACCAACCGTGTTTTTATGTTTTTGTTTACCATTCGCTTTTTTTCCTGGCAACGGTTCTCCTCCGGAGTCAAAATACAGGTATAGTCAAAAGAACTTTGTGCTGCTTAGTCTCTCGACAGATAAACGCATCCTGTGCTTCGAATTCCTCGATCGACTCCTCGTCGTTCACTGTCTCTACGTAACACACTTTGGTCAGTATATCCGGAGTCACTTAGCTGCTTAAGTCACGGTTCATAGACATCACCTATAGGCCTTCACACCCAGTAGTTTTTATTACCGTCGCAAATATTCGTTCTGATAACAGAATATTCCGGGTTTCTTTTCGTATTCTTTGTCGAATGTTTAAGCGCAGCAAAAACAAAGCCTCCCACGAAATTACACAATGGATATTTGATCGAATTTTCATATCTAAGCGAATGGCGGGGAATGGACGAATGGGATATCAAACTGAGCAGCGTGAGGTATAGCTTTAAAAAAAATTGCTTGAAAGTAATCAAGATAACAACAACGAACTTTGGGATTTGAGAGAAAACTGAAATATTCCACGAATAGCTGATGTTAGCTATGTAAATTAAATGTCAAAGTTTCTCTCTGCAAGAAGTAGCCAATTTTCGCGCAAAACTTTGCTTTGGTGTGATATTTGCTTTTTAAAGCGTTTATTTCGAATCAAGTACTAAATAGGGCAATTCGAGAACAACAGGCATTATAAAGCCAAGTGAGATGCCAAAAATTTTCTTTTCTTTCTGCATAAAACTTGAAAATATAAAAAATGGAGAACGTTCAAGTGTTTTATGAAATGATTCGTCTAAATGAAAGAGGTAAAATAGATTAAAGAAACATTTGATGCTTATGAATGACCCTTTAAATCACAAACCCGCGATTGAGCGAATGAAGTTGAAGTGTTTAACGTAGAATTCTTAAGAGTACTAGAGGATATTTATCTGGTGCATTGCGTAGACCAGTGATTCCATCCGGGGAGTAATATGAAATTTTCTGGGAGGTAAAAACTAAACGATTTAATTCTATTTGTCACGAAACTAAATTATTTTCAAAAGATCACTACTACTATCACAATTTTTGTAAGACTCTAATATTGGCTATATAAGTTATAAATAATTACTTTTTTTTCAATTAGTGGCAGTTTGAGATGAGGTTACAAATTCCTCACATAGTGCACCCACTACACACCTATGATGTTCCACATCATTACGAAATATCGTATTCATGATCCATGGAACTAGTATTAATCTAATCTAATCTAATCTAATCTGTGCTTTGCCCCGTACATCGCTGATGATAAAAGTGAGACATATTCCTAACAAATACTAAATATGTCAAGAAAATGTCTACTCAAAGTTGTAGATAGTACCTGTAGTTGTCCAGAAATTGCTTGATTACTCACTTCGACACAGATAAATAAATTGACAGCACAACACTACAGTAACTACATAACGGCTACTATAGTGCTGTACCCAGTATTATTACTACTTCTACTATTAGTATTAGCGGCTGTGGTCAGCATTAGGCATTAAGGGCCTGAAGTCCTCCAATTTCTTCCAGTTCAGAAGGAGTGTAGTAATCAAGTGATTTACGTACACTACCTAAAGTGCACACATTTTAACTTTGTTGATTTTAAATGGGGCTGCCGTGTGCAGGTCAACCAAGTGTCGCAATGAAGAGGAGTAATGCTGGGGAAGGGGATTTGGTAACAATGAGGACAGTTGAGGATAGTTGGCTTTCTTATCTGAGAAGGGGCTGTGAGTAGCACTTGCGATGCACCAAGAATCTCTGCGTTGTTCGTTCTAACACACACACTCTCACTCTCTCTCTCTCTCGCTCACACACACACACACACACACACACACACACACACACACACACACACAATATCATTCATGTTCCATCATTATAAAAATAAATGTGTTCCGAGAAGAGTGTTTCATTTTACAGGTTAGGTAGGTGCTAAAGTAGGTGATAATGTACGAGAGGGGGGGGGGGGGGGGGGGGGGAGATACTAGCTAATGTCTGAATGCACTCAGGGCAGATGGTTGGGAACCACTTGCGTAGACCGTGCAGTTTACTGTTGTGCAGCCTTACACATATTTTTATCATCTATGCCTCTTGTACTCCATCAAATTCTAAGCTGAACATTGAACTTCAAATTCTCAATCGGCACCTCATTGGAGCGTCATCCAAAGAAGCGCGAAATGTTTGTCTAATGTATTTTATTTCGTACTTTTACACGAATCATTTCTCAAAACGTTTGACTGTTCTTTTCCAAAAATTTATTTTATAAGTAATGGCAGGTGCCGTAACCTGACTTCCGAGAAACTTGGTTCAGCTGAAGGGAGGTAATGAAACAACCGAATATTTGTCTCGGCTTACACGTAGATTTCGTGGAAAGATTCGAAACAGATAATTTCCGAAAACGACGAAGATTGCGCGAAAGCAAGTTTGCCACAGCTATATTTCTTCGTATGAATCTCAGTCGGGGAAAGAAACGTCGTGAACATTGCCGAAGATTCCACGCGTTGGTAGTAATTTCGCAGCAAACTATGCATAACGGATCACTTTTCCGAAAACAGGCGCTTGCAGTTGATCATGGCATCACAACCATTTCACAGAAGACAATTTCCGTTTATTTATTGTATTTTTAAATTCACTCACCAGACATAAAATTAGTAGGCGAATGTGAACAACGTTTCAGTAGACATTGCAAAACATTCAGCTAGCATTCTTCTACGGCATCAGTAGACAAATGAAAACAAAAACTAAGAACATAATAATCAGGGTTCGAACATGGGGCGCAAAAGTGCGAAACGGCGACGTTAGGCTCTGTGTTACAAATTTGGTTGGCAGAAATGTAGTCACTGTACATAACTGCTGACAGTTGTGGCCACGAGCGTACGGTCTGAAGAAGACCGGGCTCTGAACGGCCATACGGCACTACCGAGGAGAAGACCATCGTGTTCGGCGTATGGCTCTGGCGCATTGTACTGCGTCTGCAGCAGCAATTGGAGCAGCACTTAGCTACCACATGGACACAACGAACTATTACAAATCGGTTACTTCAAGGACAGCTCCGCGCCAGTTGCCCGGTAGCGTGCGTTCCACCGACCCCAAACCACTGCCATTGTCTACGTCATTGGAGGACTGAGTGGAGGTCTGTTGTGTTTTCTGATGAAAGCTGGTTCTACCTTGTTGTGGCCGTGTGTTGGTTAGGAGGAGACCAACTGAGGACTTGCAACCAACCTATTAGTGCACTTCCTAGACACACTGGGCCTACATCTGGAGTTAAGGTCTGGAGTGTGATTTTGTACGACAGCAGGAGCACTCCCGTGGTTATCCCACGCACCCGACTCCAAATTTTATACGTCAAACTGGTGATTCGACATGTTGTGCTGCTATTCATGAACAGCATTACATGGGGTGTTTTCCAACACTATAACGCTCGCCCACATACCGCTGTTCTAACCTAAGTTGCTCTACAGAGTCACAAGTTGCCTCTATCTGCTCGATCACCAGATCTGTTTTCAAACGAACACACATGGGCCATCATCGGACGGTAGTTCCAGCGTCATCCACAACCAGGATTAACCGCCCCTGTATTGCCCGACCAAGTGCAACGGGCATAGAACTCCATCCCACAAACTGACATCTAGCACCTGTGCACCACAATGTATGCATATTTGCACACTTGCATTCAACATTCTGGCAGTTACACCGGTTATTAATGTACCAGCATTTCACATTTGCAATGGCTTATCTTGCGCAGACACTGAACTGCAACCTTACAATGTTAATCACTTAAATATGTTAACTAGACAAATGTATTCCCGAAATTTCATTACCCTACATTGTTTATTTTGTGGTGTTGCAATTCTTTTTCGTCAGCGTATGCAATAAATGTTCGACACCTGTGAATCCCAATTGTAATTTTACAATTAATGTAACGCCCTCGTATTCCCTAACCTGATCGTTCCAATGGCTCTGAGCACTATGGGACTTAACATCTTAGGTCATCAGTCCCCTAGAACTTAGAACTACTTAAACCTAACTAACCTAAGGACATCACACACATCCATGCCCGAGGCAGGATTCGAACCTGCGACCGTAGCAGTCCCGCGGTTCCGGACTGCAGCGCCTAGAACCGCACGGCCACCGAGGCCGGCCCCTAACCTGATAAACATCCTTTATTGTATGACTATATGATAGCGGAACAAACACTGGTAGCAGTTATTTCTGTAAAATATCTGCGAGTATGCGTACGGAACGATTTGAAGTGGAATGATCATATAAAATTAATTGTTGGTAAGGCGGGTGCCAAGTTGAGATTCATTGGGAGACTCCTTAGAAAATGTAGTCATCAACAAAGGAGGTGGCTTACAAAACACTCGTTCGACCTATACTTGAGTATTGCTCATCAGTGTGGGATCCGTACCAGATCGGGTTGACGGAGGAGATAGAGAAGGTCCAAAGAAGAGCGGCGTGTTTCGTCACAGGGTTATTTGGTAACCGTGAGAGCGTTACGGAGATGTTTCGCAAACTCAAGTGGCAGGCTCTGCAAGAGAGACGCTCTGCATCGGGGTGTAGCTTGCTGTCCAGGTTTCGAGAGAGTGCGTTTCTGGAATAGGTATCGAATATATTGCTTCCCCCTACTTATACCTCCCGAGGAGATCACGAATGTAAAATTAGAGAGATTCGAGCGCGCACGGAGGCTTTCCGGCAGTCGTTCTTGCCGCGAACCATACGCGACTGGAACAGGAAAGAAAGGTAATGACAGTGGCACATAAAGTGCCCTGCGCCACACACCGTTGGGTGGCTTGCGGAGTATAAATGTAGATATAGTATACTTCTACGGAAAAAGGTAGATAAATAAGATAAAATAAATTAAAATAATAATCTGGTTTGGAACACGGGACGCAAAAGTGAGAGATCGTGATGCTAGCCACTACGCTAACAGTTGAGCTGACGTTCTCGCGTGCTAAGTACGCCGATAGTTTGACAGTCGTTTTCTCTGTAACCTTCGAGTATCTACGGATAAGCCGAAACACGTGTTTGCTTATTTTGGCTCCTCTTCCACTGAGCGAAGTTTCTGGTAAATCGGCATATGACACTTGCCGTGTCCGTCTCTTCAGTTACCTTATCATGCCTACAAACATATCCCTTGTGCGTGACCACCGTGTTGCAATTAGCAGCTGCTGGAGACTCACCTGGCCTGGAGGGCGGCGCTGTCCTGTTTGGCGCGCGTGTAGCGGTCATCCGTGTTGGTCTGGTTGTCCGCCAGCACGTTTACCTGCTGCTGCAGCATCTGGACCTGCACACACAACACAAACAAAGGCCGTTAATTTCACACACCACTCCGTACGTTCGAAAGTTACTTCCTCCCTGACACAGGAGAGCCTGTTGGAGATCACAGCCATAACGAGCACATCCATGTGCTTGGAGCTATATGCCAGTTATGCATTTTGGAGCAGCTGTTTGAGCTGTAAGGAAACACAAATTATGCGAGTCGCCATTTTATGAGGGGTGTCCTGGGCCATAACGAAGCCCCAAGGAGACTACACGCGTTTACACCGAAAATTGTCCTGGGCAGCACAACCCCATACGTGTAACGGGAATCATTGACAACGAAGGTGTGCAATACACGTGACAATCATCCTCCGTGGAAAGAAATTTCGTCAACAAGAGCACCGTGAGAACTGACTAAAAATCTCGGGCCACCATGAGCTTGGCAGTGAGCATGACCGTCCAATTTGAGCTTGGGGATCCACATCCACTGTACCGATGCTTCGGTGGCACCCGCGTGCAGTGCAAGGATCTGGTAGTGGGTTGGGTTGTTTTGGGGAGGAGACCAAACAGCGAGGTCATCGGTCTCATCGGATTAGGGAAGGAACCGATGTAGGGAAATCACGGAAAACCTAAATCAGGATTCCCGGACGCGGGATTGAACCGTCATCCTCCCGAATGCGAGATTAGTGTGCTAACTACTGCGCCACCTCGCTCGGTTCTGGTAATGGGTACCCCCAGACATGATTACCAACTAACTGATCGATCGCTGATTAACAAGACTTTTCTGTAAGCTATGCAGCTCCTAAATACAGATTAGGACGAACCACGGTCCTCTGAAAAAGTAATCAGTTGTGCACCACATCGCCTGGCTGGTTCAATGGAGTACCAGTGCGTGGGAGTAAATTCCGTTGTAACAAACTGACTGGAGATCTGCACGGATAAGAAAAATGCTATCCATATCCGCGAATATCAAAATAATTTAAACCACTTTATACCGTTCGGCAAGCTGGAGTTCCTACGATAGGTCTGCATCTGGACTGGTTTTTCGTCTGTTGTTGTCAGCGTTGGTAATTCACATTCCACAGACTAAGAACGTACAAGCATAACCAAATTGTAAAACAACCGTCTTCGATAATTACTGTACACGGATACTGTGAAATACTCTGCAGTGTATTTCCTCCAAAAATGGTTCAAATGGCTCTAAGCACTATGGGACTTAACATCTGAGGTCATCAGTTCCCTAGACTTAGAACTTCTTAAACCTAATTAACCTAAGGACATCACACACATCCATGCCCGAGGCAGGATTCGAACGTGCGACCGTAGCAGCAGCGCGGTTCCGGACTGAAGCGCCTAGAACCGCTCAGTCACAACGGCCGGCCGTATTTCCTCCACAATGGGAAATAAAGTAACGTACACGTTGTAGTCACATCTTGCACTCTACCGGTATTAAATGTTGACTATATATAGTTCGTTTACCAAACGTATGTTAATGCACAACAACAACAACAACAACACTACGTGCTATATTACTTAGTGTTCTTGCAAAAACTTCTTTAAAGTCAGTGCCGCCATTAGACTGTGTTTTATTTGCAGTGTTACATTTACACGATCACGATTTCGGCTTTAAATTGCCATTATCAAGTGTTTTAATGTAATACAGTGCCTAAGTTGGTATACTGTCGTATTTAAAATACACTATTAGACACATATTCAGTGATAAAACAAAGCACTAGGCTTTTACAGAAATATTGACCCTCAGACAATGTGTCTAATAGTGTATTTTAAATACGACAGTATGCCGTCTTAGGCACTGTATAACATTAAAACACTTGACAATGGCCATTTAAAGCCGAAATCATGATAGTGTAAATGTAACATTGCAAATAAGAAAGTCTAATGGCGGTACTGAGTTTAAAGAAATATATTATGACTGTGGCCCCACATTACGAAGAAATTATTCTTGCAAATACTTTTAAGAAAAACTTTGTTAGCAGCACTGACCTTTTTTTATACAGAACTAATTTTATTTCTTATCTGTCACAGGTGAGTGAGACCAAGACGCGAAGATTCGAATCGATGGAATGTGCCGCCATATCGCTTACTGGCAGCTGTTGGTAATTACTTGAGCGACCTCCGCTAACGTAAATTAAACCGGAATGACTCTGCTGTGATATTTCACATTCAAAAACGGATAATACAAAACACAAATTTTGTAACGAAAACTGCTGTTTACCATATTTACAAAATACATGACATGTTAATATCCGCACGGATACGGATACACACGGTAATACTGACTTTGCATCACAATCGATCGATCGCACCAGGAAAATTAGGAAGGTCGCCATCTTTAGCCGCTGCAAACGTGAACAACACAGCTACCGTCTTCAGGACACTGCTAGTTCAAGTCAATATTGCGGGATTCCGTCTCGAATCGGTAACAGTGATTATCAATTAATCATCATCATCGATCGCTTTTGATGCTAGGTCAGTATAATTGTGCGTACCCGTATCCGTGCAGATCTGTAGCCATGGATTAATGACAAACTCAAAGTAGTGCTTTAGCGCCTTTTGAGGCTAGAATATCCTTAGCACTACTGCATGTTGTGCGCCAGCTTCACTATAATATTTTGTAGAATACACAGGGCATCTGTCAACTAATTGCCTAGTCAGTCAAGCTATATTTGCCTCCTTTTCATTTTAAAAATGCTCATAGTGCTCAATATTAATGTGTCTGCTTTAACATATCCCTGCAGAAAAAAGGGAAATTCTTCTTCGGAAAAAACTCCTATTTAACGTAGGAAAAATACTGCATACCATTTGTTCTTTAATTCGTTGCTCCGTTCAAGACTTTACAATATACATCATTTGTGCAGAAAGACGAGAAAAAATATTGATGCGGTGTGATACTTTTCTTTGCTAATTAGACTTAAGTCGTTAATCATTAAACTGCGAATCCGTTAAATGCGACTGTGTAACAGTTACGGAACTCTTTTGTCAAAAATTTCAAATCCCCTTTCCTCTAAAGAGACATATTCTGGAAAGCATGAAATACAGGAATATCAAGAAATTTTACAAAAAATCGCACTAACTGATGAGTTAAAGTGGTTTGCATAACGTGCTGTATATACAAAATGATTACTACTCTGATGCATAATGGGAGTTCTGATGGAAACACAAACACTTCTCCCAAAGTGCTGTCACAGAGAAAGATAACATTTTTGGCTTTATCAGCAGCTATTCGTCGAAATACTCCCATGTGTGCTTCCAGTGACGCAAAATAAAGCTGAAACAAACACTGGGGTCTATCTCAACGGTACTTAAAATGCAAAAAACATAAAAACCAATGATTTAATTCTGAAACTTTTAATCTTTTTAAGATGAACAGAATGGTGATAGATAAATCTAGCAGACAAGTAAGGGCAGTCATTAAAACAGGAAATAAAATCAAATGAATTTCGTTACTTGGGAAGTACATCGATAGATGGCAATGGCAACAGGATACTGAAGTACTGCAGCGGCTAAACAAGCCTTCAAAAATAAGAGTACTTTAACAACCAACCACCTTAAAATATAAACAAGAAATAAATTCAGTAAGACACTTGTTCGAAGATTTTAAGGTATGGTTGTAAAAGGTGGCTATGGGGAAGCAAGAAATGGAAAAATTGTAAGCAACAGAGATGTCAATATCGAGAAGAGCCACAAAAACACCATGGGCGGAGACAAAAATCTTAGGAACACTTATTGGAAGAAAGTAAAGAGAGAACGACATTAATTAATGATATAGAGAAGAAAGAAAAGTAACTTCATAAAAACTGTCTTAGAAGAAGAAAATCCCGGAAAATAAATCATCCGTAGTTAGGTCCATGTTGCACGAGAACTCATTGCTCTTCAACGGGTAATTTTATTTGCACGTCACAAATTATTATTCTTTCTTTTCTCAGACGTTATGTCTGGTCAAAAATGGAAAGTGACGCGGACCTTGATCAAGCGTGACTTCCTTTTAACTGTACGGTATATGTTACATTGCATTTAGGAACTTCGGGTAATTGAACACGTATCAATAATTACAGATTTCTGTAGTTGTATATATACGTTTGGATGTAGCTGTATTGAGTTGATGTACTGGTGGATATTGTGTGGTATGACTCCTGTAGTTGATAGTATAATTGGTATGTCAACTTTATCCTGATGCCACATGTCCTTGACTTCCTCAGCCAGTTGGAGGTATTTTTCAATTTTTTCTCCTGTTTTCTTCTGTATATTTGTTGTATTGGGTATGGATATTTCGATTAGTTGTGTTAATTTCTTCTTTTTATTGGTGAGTATGATGTCAGGTTTGTCATGTGGTGTTGTTTTATCTGTTATAATGGTTCTGTTCCAGTATAATTTGTATTCATCACTCTCCAGTACATTTTGTGGTGCATACTTGTATGTGGGAACGTGTTGTTTTATTAGTTTATGTTGTATGGCAAGCTGCTGATGTATTATTTTTGCTATATTGTCATGTCTTCTAGGGTATTCTGTATTTGCTAGTATTATACATCCGCTTGTGATGTGGTCTACTGTTTCTATTTGTTGTTTGCAAAGTCTGCATGTATCTATTGTGGTATTGGGATCTTTAATAATATGCTTGCTGTAATATCTGGTGTTTATTGTTTGATCCTGTATTGCAATCATGAATCCTTCCGTCTCACTGTATATATAGCCTTTTCTTGCGTCTTGATCGATGTGTGGGTGTGTTAGATACGGGTGCTTACCATGTAGTGTTTTCTTTTTCCAATTTACTTTCTTCGTATCTGTTGATGTTATGTGATATAAAGGATTGTAGAAGTGGTTATGTAATTGCAATGGTGTTGCCGATGTATTTATATGAGTGATTGCTTTGTGTATCTTGCTAGTTTCTGCTCGTTCTATGAAGAATTTTCTTAAATTGTCTACCTGTCCATAATGGAGGTTTTTTATGTTGATAAATCCCCTTCCTCCTTCCTTTCTGCTTAATGTGAATCTTTCTGTTGCTGAATGTGTGTGATGTATTCTATATTTGTGGCATTGTGATCGTGTAAGTGTATTGAATGCTTCTAGGTCTGTGTTACTCCATTTCACTGCTCCAAATGAGTAGGTCAATATTGGTATAGCTTAAGTATTTATAGCTTTTGTCTTGTTTCATGCTGTCAATCCTGTTTTCAGTATTTTTGTTAGTCTTTGTCTATAGTTTTCTTTTAGTTCTTCTTTAGTATTTGTATATCTGTTCCTATTTTTTGCTTGTATCTTAGATATTTATAGGCATTGTTTTTTTTGCAGTCGCTGTGGTTATCCAACATGTAATCTTCAAGTTTAGTGTGTTTTCCCTTGACAATGCTATTTTTCTTACATTTGTCTGTTCCAAAAGCCATATTTATATCATTGCTGAATACTTCTGTTATCTTTAGTAGTTGGTTGAGTTGTTGACTTGTTGCTGCCAGTAGTTTTAGATCATCCATGTATAGCAAATGTGTGATTTTGTGTGGGTATGTTCCAGTAATACTACAGCCATAATTTGTATTATTTAGCATGTTGGATAGTGTGTTCAGAGCAAGACAGAACCAGAAAGGACTTAATGAGTCTCCTTGGTATATTCCACGCTTTATCTGTATTGGCTGTGACGTGATATTATCTGAATTGTTTGGATTTTAGGTGTGGTTTTCCAATTTTTCATTACTATGTTTAGGAACTGTATTAATTTAGGATCTATTATTATTATTATTATTATTATTATTATTATTATTAAACTTCCTGGCAGATTAAAACTGTGTGCCGGACCGAGACTCTAACTCGGGATCTTTGCCTTTCGCGGGAAAGTGCTCGCAGGAGAGCTTCTGTAAAGTTTGGAAGGTAGGAGACGAGGTGCTGGCAGAAGTGAAGCTGTGACGGAGCGTGAGTCGTGCTTGGGTAGCTCAAATGGTAGAGCACTTGCCCGCAAAAGGCAAAGGTCCCAAGTTCGAGTCTCGGTCCGGCACACTGTTTTAATCTGCCAGGAAGTTTCATATCAGCGCACACACTGCTGCAGAGTGAAAATCTCATTCTGGATGATGATGATTATTATTATTAAAGAAGAGCATACAGATGTGAGTTAATACTTGCTAACCACCACCTTGCACACATTACAATAGATGGAGTTGCGCGCGATAAACGAAACTTTGAAGGCGTGTTTCTACATCTGAAAAATGAAGTCTGTTCGAACTTCGCTCCAGTTGCAAAAGGGTGGTGCTAGTGGTGCCGCTGTGAGGATGCAAATCAGGTTTGCTTCAAATACGCGCTGTAAAAGTAGTGAGCATAGCTTTGAGACTGCACGAAGTGAATTGATGATTGTGAAGAATGCCTTTAGGACGCCGAAGACGCCATTTTCACACCTCACTGAGTTGGAACGAGGCAGTGTACTAGGGCTACCAGAAGCTGGATGGTCCTTCTGCGATAATGCAGAACGGCTTGGCAGGAATGCAGCCAATATACATGGCTGCTGTCACGTATATTGCTGGTGACGGGAAGGCACGGTCGCAAGACGACGGGGCTCCGGACGGCAACGTGGCACTAGCGAGAGAGAGAGAGAGAGAGAGAGAGAGAGAGAGAGAGAGAGAACCATCGTGTGTGGCGGCTCTGGCACATAGTACTGCATCTACGGCAGCAATGGAGCAGCAGTTGGAACCACAGTGACACCACGAACTGTTCAAATCGGATACTTCAGGCGCCCTGTGGCGTGCCTTCCACTGACCCCCAAACCACCGCCATTTGCGCCATCAGTGGTGTCAGACAAGAACTCATTGGGGGCAGAGTTGAGATGTTTCCTGATAAAAGTCGGTTCTGCCCTGGTGCCAGTGATGGCCCTGTGTTGGTTAGCCGACCCGTTTGCCTCCTAGACACACTGGACCTTCACGTGGAGTTATGAGCTGGGGTGCTATTTCGTATGACAGTAGGAGCACTCTCAGTTATCCCAAGCAACCTGACTGCAAATTTGTACGTCTGGAGATGCCCAGGGGACTTTTCCAGCAGGGTAACGCTCGTCTACATACCACTGTTGTAACCAGACATTCTCTACTGGTTGTCCTCATGTTGCCTTGGCCCACTAGACCACCAGATCTGTCTCCAATCGAGCCCGTATGGGACATCATAGGACAACTCCAGCATCGTACACAACCAGCATTAATCATCCCTGTATTGACTGACCAAGTGCAACAGGCATGGGACTCCATCCCACAAACTGACATCCAGGACCTGTATGACACATTGCATGCTGGCAGTCAACATCTTGGATGTTACATCGGTTGGTTGGTTTGAGGGATAAAGGGACCGAACTACAGGGTCATCAGTCCCGGTTACATCGGTTATTAATGTACCAGCATTTCACATTTGAAATGACTTTTTTTGCGCTTACTTTAATCTGTGATCTGGCAACGTTTATCACTGATACCTGTACAATGTATTTCCGAAATTTCATTGTTCTATATTGTTAGTGTCCAATTTTTTTTCCGTCAGTGTACAAATTATTCTACGAAACAGGAGTTGGCAAGGAGAAACTTTTTCAGTTTATTTTCAAGTTATTTTACTTTGCTGTCAGATGTATTACAAAATGTTATCAGTGGAATGAATTAATGGGACCTGCGGTGAACTGCGTGACTAAATAGACATCGCGGGATCGAACCTCGTCTAGACTATGGAAATTTTCAGCCTGTCATTAATTTAGCCTTCACCTTTCATCGACGTGACGATTCAACAGAAACAACATGGTTCAGATTCCACGTTAAACTATAGGTTAGGGACACCCAAGTCTCCGTAGTAACGTCTAACTGAACGACTCGCATCATGCCTCTGGGCCACATGTAATCGTATAGTAGAACTGCAGCAACTACAACGGAATGGTAAAAATGACGAATGGCGGAGAAGCATGGCTAAGTCAACAAGCTGTAGTTTTTAGTATCGGTGATGATTTGTTAATACATCTAACTTCCAGGCACCCTGGTATGGTTATGACTTGGGCCGCTGGAAATCCATGTGACATTCTTAAAGTAACATTGTTAATGGCAGAGAATATTTGGGTGAAACAAGGGTTTCAAATTCCACCAGCAGAATAAAAAACACGCACAAGGCATCAGCTGCAGTCCTAACCGACAGTGATCATCAGAACGAAATTAGAATGACAATGAAACCGGTCCTTCATGCTAGTCGCCTCTGACAACGGAATGTCATCCTCATCTGCGACGTTGCCCAGCATAAGCTCGGCCATGACATTGTCCCCGCGGAGGTTACGACTGCCTCCGGAAAGATAGCCTACCGCTCGTGGGAGAAGCGGACGGAAGACGTGGGATAGTTCCCGACCTTCAGCTCGTCGCCAGTCGGGGCTCACCTCTCCAGCACGCTGCGGTCATCTGCAGGCGCAAGCTTCAGCTACGTTTTCCTAGCTGCGGGAATTCCCGCAACGTGCTGCGTGACACGCATACGATGCCACGCCATCCACTAGCACAATGCAAACATACCAGACCGATTCCCGGGGGTGCGGGCTAAGCAGGGCCGCCGAGGTCTATTTGCCAGTAACGCTTGCCTGCTACGGAGGGGGGGCAGTCTGTTCCGCACGTTGCAGCCATTTGCTAGGTTGATGGAGCGGCGCTCCAACTGAGCAGCAGCGACTACTTGCAATATTTGTTTCTCGTATATGGGCAGTAAAACAGTAAGTAATCCTTCCGGAATGATTACTGAAACATTCACCAGAAATGTCGGCTGACTGCTTCTCTGCCTCACAGGATGAGCAGCTTTTATCGAGTTGGTATACGAACAGTATACAGGGTGATTCAAAAAGAATACCACAACTTTAAAAATGTGTATTTAATGAAAGAAACATAATATAACCTTCTGTTATACATCATTACAAAGATGTATTTAAAAAGGTTTTTTTTCACTCAAAAACAAGTTCAGAGATGTTCAATATTGCCCCCTCCAGACACACGAGCAATATCAACCCGATACTCCAACTCGTTCCACACTCTCTGTAGCATATCAGGCGTAACAGTTTGGATAGCTGCTGTTATTTCTCGTTTCAAATCATCAATGGTGGCTGGGAGAGGTGGCCGAAACACCATATCCTTAACATACCCCCATAAGAAAAAATCGCAGGGGGTAAGATCAGGGCTTCTTGGAGGCCAGTGATGAAGTGCTCTGTCACGGGCTGCCTGGCGGCCGATCCATCGCCTCGGGTAGTTGACGTTCAGGTTTCATAACTAACCTTTTTCGTAGGACTCTCCATACAGTTGATTGTGGAATTTGCAGCTCTCTGCTAGCTCTGCGAGTCGATTTTCCTGGGCTGCGAACAAATGCTTGCTGGATGCGTGCTACATTTTCATCACTCGTTCTCGGCCGTCCAGAACTTTCCCCTTTCCACAAACACCCATTCTCTGTAAACTGTTTATACCAACGTTTAATACACCACCTATCAGGAGGTTTAACACCATACTTCGTTTGAAATGCACGCTGAACAACTGTCGTCGATTCACTTCTGCCGTACTCAATAACACAAAAAGCTTTCTGTTGAGCGGTCGCCATCTTAGCATCAACTGATGCTGACGCCTAGTCAACAGCGCCTCAAGCGAACAAATGTACAACTAAATGAAACTTTATAGCTCCCTTAATTCGCCGACAGATAGTGCTTAGCTCTGCCTTTTGTCGTTGCAGAGTTTTAAATTCCTAAAGTTGTGGTATTCTTTTTGAATCACCCTGTATTTTATGGGATATGGCTGACGCCGAGTTGAAAAACAAAATACACAAGAAGTTGAGCAGAAATCAGAAGAAAATGGTTCAAATGGCTCTGGGCACTATGGGACTTAACATCTGAGGTCATCAGTCCCCTAGAACTTAGAATTACTTAAACCTAACTAACCTAAGGACATCACACACATCCATCCCAGAGGCAGGATTCGAACCTGCGACCGTAGCAGTCTCGCGGTTCCGGACTGAAGCGCCTGCCACCGCGGCCGGCACAATCGGAAGAAAAATGAAACTTGCTAGAAGAAATGTCTTTATATGTCCAATGTAATACATTTGTAAAGCTTGTTAGAGTGGATGCTCGAAATAGCTGCTTATGATAAGTGATCTTTATTTACGACAGGCTGTTTCGGCCTTATCGCCATTTTCAAATATCTGCAATTACAATTTTGGTGAGAACAGGTATGGACGCCATTATGATTTATATTAAAGTAGCTATATTGTACTCACGTCTGGATTGATATGACGTCCATATTACGTCGTTAGTTGACTTTTATAAGTGTCACTGCTTCAATAAGATGGTACACGATGTCAAGATGTTGAACGTAAAATATTAATTACGACGTGGCAGCAGTTTGAAGCTATATGCTCACGAAGATTGTGTAGATGAATAGCGATATTATTTTATTAACTAAAATTTCTTACGATTACCTTTGATTGTTGCAACTATCATTTTTCCATTCAACGATCAACAGATTAAATAACCTACCATCAGAAAAGCCAGGAGTTCAAAAAAATTTAACACACTTCGTTATATAGCCTATACGAATGATTTTGACCCCAACATAATCCCAAAATTATAATACAAATGTAAAACACCGAGGCAGGACACAATACATGGCGAGATATTCCGGCACAGAAAATAAGATACGTACCAGCAGTCTACCTTCGTAAAATCTCCAACAGCAATAATGCACTTTTTGAATCCATACATGTTCAACTAGCCTTTCGAACCAGTAACAACCTTTCAATAAAATTACGTTCCGCCACCACTTGAAGATCGGAATACGATAACCCAGGCATATATAAAATCACATGTGGCAGGTGTAATAGCGTTTGGCCAAACAGGAAGAAATTTTAACGCGATTTATAAAGAACACATTAGAGTGAATGTACTCAATCAAGCTTCTTTGTACCCCTGAAAAATCAAAATTACACTGCTGATACGATCAAAAATGCACTACAGATCCTGCACAGAATACCCAAAGGTTTTGGAATGAACATTCTTTAAGAATGATAAATCTGTATGTACACGAGAAAATACCCACGAGAAATATTAAACGAACATACAGAATTTAGACAAGTTATATCTCAAAAACTTTATTGAACTTTTAGAACACAAAAATGGATATATCGGAAGTAACATGCAACAACCAAAGGCAATCGTACCAAATTTTAGTTAATATAATTATATGCTGTTCATCTGCACAATCTTTGTAAACATATAGCGCCGTAAGAGCGAACTGTCAAAACTTATCACATCGTAATTACCATTTTATTTTCAACATCCTGACATCATTTACCATCTTATTGAAGCAGTGGCAGTTATAAAAGAGTCAACTAACGACGTAATATGGACGTCACATCAATTTAGGCGTGAGTAGAATACAGCTACTTTAATAGGCATCCACAACTGTTCTCACCAAAATTGTAATTGCAGGCACTTGAAAATGGCGATAAAGCCGAAACAGTCCGTCGTAAGTAAAGATTACTTATTATAAGCAGCTATTTGGTGCATCCACTCTAATAATCATGTCACTATAACACATATTATGCTACTGGCCCAAAAAAAGAAAAAACTGTAAAGCTATTTCTGCTGAGTTTTTAGCCACAGTTATAATGACCTGCATGTTATTGTGATTAGTACTGTGAACGCCGATTAAAACTGGGCCCGTTGAAGTAATCAGTGACCTTTGGCGTAACCGTTGCCTCCTGCCAAGGGTATCATGTTGTCCTTGGGCAGTTAATTTCTGACACATCTGGCATTCCTCCATATCGTCGATTAACTATTTTGTTATTAAAAATGTTATAGTATCGTTCTTCTTCACGAAGTAAGTACATTTGTGCGACTGCTTTCTGCTTCTCGAATATTCTTCCCAATAATATACAGCCTTTCTCCTCTTACATGTGCTTTCTAAGTGCCCAAATTAAAAGGTTTTTAGAGCGGTCACTGCGCTGCTTCCTTGCCTTCGCCGCCTCCGCAACTATTGTCGCGCCGTACTGCACTGCGCCTGTAATAGCAAAATATTCCTTGCAGCGCGCTGCAGCTCGCGTCATGCAAATGGACCACAGAATACTACTATCGTCTAGCAGAAACTGTAGCACCCACCGACCTCCAACAAACTGCGAAAATGAATTCAAACATTTCTGCAACTTTTTCTCGCTTTGATCCCCCACAAAAGATGTAAAGGGAAAAAGTTGGTCGCTTGCCAAATTTCGGATGTTTGCTAAAAATTTCGCGTCAGTTATACGTGACAAATTGTTACTTCACTGTTACTAACCAAGGTAACCAGACACTAGTTACTGACTACTGGCCAGTAAGTATGCACAAATTACCTACTTGTACTACTGTAGCCAACTTCATATGTTGCTGTTCGACACACATTTAAGGAGATATGGCGTGATAAGTATTGAATAGCACGACAAACCAACTTCTCTTAAAAGCTTAAATATATCCATATTTCAATAGCACAAAATTTTTATTGAACTGAAAAAAGCATCACAGTAGTTCTCGTATCACTATCAAGTACAGTTGTTAAATTATAAAAAACACCACTTTCATTTTTTAGGCTCTGAAGCGCGCCGCCCCCCGCCTAGGAAAATTTTTCAGGCAGCGTCCTGCGGTCCGCATAGGACAGCGAAAGACACAAGCGTATTCCGCACGGCTGCAATATATTTTCGCACCTAGGAAAACGTAGCCTTAAAGCGGCACGCGAAACGTCAGCGGAAGCGTGCCTCGCATTCAAAAGTCCGCGTTAAAAGGAGTACGTTGCTCCCTGGTGCACGACATGTACTACGGTTCGAGATATGTAAGCGGAATCGGGCAGTTATGTTGGAACAGCGAGAACTATGACAAGGAAACATTCGCAGTGCGTATAAGAAGTTTTTATTTATTACGAACTATGTGGCAGAATACACATACCAAAATAAGAGTCGGCCGTGGTGGCCGTACGGTTCTAGGCGCTTCAGTCGGGAACCGCGGGACTGCTACGGTCGCAGGTTCGAATCCTGCCTCTGGCATGGATGTGTGTGATGTCCTTAGGTTAGTTAGGTTTAAGTAGTTCTAAGTTCTAGTGCACTGATGATCTAAGATGTTAAGTCCCATAGTGCTCAGAGCCATTTTTTGAACCAAAGTAAGAAATATTTCCACAGGTACGCACATGTCCGAAAATCTATTGTTTTGGAGTTATTAATGAAAGAACTTTGCATGAAGTCCTTAAGTCAGAAACTCTTAAATATTCAAAACATCGTCCTCTTGCTTCCACACTAGCGTGTTCTCGTTGGTCCACTTACTGTAGTATGCAAACAACCCTGCGCCGGGTAGAATGGTTTCTAAGGACATGTTAACAAACCAAGTCTGCTTTAGAAATGTCTTTGGCATAAACCAATCGTTACGGCGTCCTTACAAATAATCCTGAAGACTGAGGACTGAGGCCGTGGGAAAAGGCAGGCCGCGCAACCGAACCGCTACCACTGCATTTGTCATGGTGGTATAATTCAGATACCTAACAGTGCTACTCAAAATACTTGAGCCCCATCAAGCAAAACGAAGAATGTTATGAGGGCAGGAATGAGTAAGCACCTGTCACTTAGTGGCCATTATCGTTACATTCACATAAACTATTAGATAGCTTAGCATGAAACGTATAGACGGCCGTACTTGGTAATATTAATCACTCCCCTAATCTCCGCTTACAATATGGAACGACGCAAATCATCGTATCTATATTAAGCAGCTTTACATCTTTGTTGTCACTGCGCAAATAAACAATGGTGTCAGTGTAATCAATTTCTGCGTTCTTAAAAGCTTGATGTTATGCTGTTACGTCAAGATACCAGTCTCCAAAACATGAACGATTAAGTGCCATTTGCCATATGCAACTGAACAACCAGAGGATAGGTGTGTGTGTGTGCGTGTGTGTGTGTGTGTGTGTGTGCGTGAGCGCGAGCGCGCGCGGGGAGGGGGGGGGGAGGGAAGGAGGGAGATGTTTAACAATGCCAAATTTGAATAAGCTACTCCAGCTTAGAAAATTGAGAGGTTTTGTCGGGAACCACAGAAAGCCCAGATTAAGACAGGCGAGTCGCTAATCAATTTAACATCTTGCCTACCAACTAATAAAAGTCTAAGCCGCGACACACTCTCATCCAATATAACGTGCAATCCCACTTTAAACGTATTCCAAGTGTACACGCAAACGAAATGAAGGACGAATTACACTTCTGGAAAAATGTACAATAAGCGGTTACCTTTTACGCCAAGCTGCTCAGCAACTATGCGGGCCACAGCAGCAAATGATGAGCTTTATCGTGTCGCCTGCTCTGTTCTTCCAGAGAAATATGCGTTGTTTCGTGCTTGCTTTCCTCGAGACACACTACTTGCTGCCAGTAGCCCGTGCATACAACTGCTGACTCGCGCTTCTGCTTCCACTGTTGCAGTGGTCTTGCAGAAAGTGAACGCAGAAGCATACTATTCCGCGAACTGCTGCGACTAGTAGCATACACCTTCCGCCTGTTTAATTCCTCAACATCACGCGGCAGTCGCTTTTCCTCTTGAGCAACCTCCGAGATTGGCGTTAATGTATTCGCTTCCTTCACATCTGCCTTTACAATTATCCGTCGGCACGAGTTTCTTAATTACTACTATCGTATCGTTATGCCATTGAAAATTATTTTGGATTAGGTAGGGCTGCTTAATGCTCCATTTAACTTTTACACCATCCTGGGAGAGTCATTTCATAGTTCTTAAATACTAGTTGCAAGTACTTAAGTCTCTATAGACTACATATTCATACCGGAAGTTATGACTGATCATCAGTAGCTGGTAATGAGCATTAATTAATATCTGGCATTGTTAGAGCTAATTTGTTTTTGTTTTTCGAACAGTATGCAATACAGTTTACGAGTCTTGTGGGAGCAATCGCGATTAACGGGCGGCACAGAAGTCGCAGCGTACGCTGAAATTCTCATGTTGGTAAGATGAATGTGGCCATTTGCTGGATTTCCGGTACGCTATCCAAAACTGGGCTGCTACGATCAAAGTGGGTGCAGGTCCACTGTGTTGGGAGCCAGAGAAACTGTTTGCAGCATTGACTAGCCGAAAGGCCTGGAGGCGTAACATTTTTCCAGAAACGCTGGGATAAAAAGTCTTAAGGAAGTCGAGTAAGGGTTTCCGCAGAGGAAAGTTTTGAGTTTTTCTTGGGTGTCCTGCAGGCCGCAGAGCATAGACGGTAGTGATTCGGCAGTTTTAATAAGTGAAATGCCATACGAGATCTTAGTGGTAAATGTCGAGTTCAGAAACTGCCTGAAGGTAAACACCCGCACGTGACCACGCAGTGAACTAGCTGAATACACGGATATCGTGGATCTGTGATTTGCATTACTCGCAGTTCCCTACAGCTAGCTACAGGGGCTGATTCGCGGGTCAGATGAAGGCTACAGTATACCACTGCCTAGGAAAACACTGTACTGAACAGTTTGGACTGCTTTACTATCCATACATCATTATAATTTAAGCAGATTTTCTTCTTAATAATGGTTTGTTGATTCAGAACTAGGCCACTCGCAAATTTATTCCCAAAGAATTTTTTTCTAACACTACTGATTTCTCAAGGGCACTCTATCCTCAGCTGCTCTTGCGTGAACTGATTGTATATTTTAACAGTTACTGGTAGCTTCTCCCGCTTCTGCGTAAGTAATGAGCCAGTCCACGTAAAGCGCTAGATGAACAAATTTTATACAAAAGCACCCGATTAAGCGACGTGCCATCGAAACGAAAGACGACAAACACTAGAAAACAATAACTGACGGAGTAAACCATACTGACTCGCTTGGAAGATTCGAGTGTTGTAACTTTAAAGTGGCAACTATTTATTCACAATTTATAAAAAAATGAATACGTGTTTCAAAGTTTTACTTTCGGGAAAAATATGGTGTAGTCACCAACATTATCCATAATCTATTGCCACCAATGTGGAAGTCGTAGGATGCCCTTAGCAGCACCATTTATGTTGACAGTTCGAATGGAGCGGTCTATTGCCCGACGAATCTGTAACAGTCCTGAGGCGAATGCCATGATGTGCTTCCTTCAATTTATCAAGTTGAAGTCACAGGGGCTCTAGTCCGGCTAGTGAGGTGAGTGATACAATATTTCCCAACCCCGTCCCTGGAACAAATCAGTCACAACTTGCGCCATACGCGCCTGAGCATTGTCCCGGAAAAATAAGGGCATGTCATGCATAAAGTGTAAACGCTTCTTTCTATAAGCTTGTCGAAGGCTGTGTTCCAAAAATGAACACTATAGAGAAAGATGACGCGGCACTTTCTGCAGCACCCTTTCATCATTTTACGGGACAGTCCTCGGGCGTATACGGCGTAAGTTGTGACTGGTTTGTTCCATCAATGGGGCTGGGATATGTTGTATCACCCAACACACTCTCAGGACTTAAGCACTTGTGACTAACTTGATTCCTAAACTGAAGGAAGCGCTTCATGGTATTCGGTTCGGAAATGTTACATAGATCCGTCGGGAAACAGACCGATCCACTAGCTATCAACAGAATTGGCGCTGCTAAGGGTATCCCATGATTTTCACATCGCTGCCAGAGGATAGTACACAATGCCGGTGCCTACTTTGAAGGACAGAAACTTTGAAACCTGTATCTATTTTGTATAAGTTGTAAATAAATAGATGCCATTATTAAAGTTCCAACACTCGTTGACTTCTGTCCCACAGATGCAATTCATGATGGTGCAGATCACTTCCAATATATCAAACCCGCCGATGTCAGTCAGTTTCGTACCTCATTCTAAATATGTGACGTAGGCTCAAATGGTTCAGATGGCTCTGAGCACTATGGGACTTAACATCTGAGGTCATTAGCCCCCTACAACTTAGAACTACTTGAACCTAACTAGCCTAAGGACATCACACACATCCATGCCCGAGGCAGGATTCGAACCTGCGACCATAGCAGTAGAGCGGTTCCGGACTGAAGCGTCTAGAACCGTTCGGCCACCCCGGCCAGCTGTAATGTAGGAACATGTGAACCAACTTCTACAATCGGTGACAGCGTGTCCCATGCCTGGCGCTAAACTGCCCGATAAATAAGACAGCTTAATGGAATCTTAGCTTAATGGAATCTTAGCTTAATGGAATCTTAGCTTAATGGAATCTTAGCTTAATGGAATCTTAGCTTAATGGAATCTTAGCTTAATGGAATCTTAGCTTAATGGAATCTTAGCTTAATGGAATCTTAGCTTAATGGAATCTTAGCTTAATGGAATCTTAGCTTAATGGAATCTTAGCTTAATGGAATCTTAGCTTAATGGAATCTTAGCTTAATGGAATCTTAGCTTAATGGAATCTTAGCTTAATGGAATCTTAGCTTAATGGAATCTTAGCTTAATGGAATCTTAGCTTAATGAAATCTTAGCTTAATGAAATCTTAGCTTAATGAAATCTTAGCTTAATGAAATCTCAGAACAAAGCAACGTATACCGCTTTGTTACTAAGAGAGTCATAGAACTGTACAACACTTGAAGAATAGTACTTTTTTGGCAATCAGAGCATATGGACAGCAAAAAAAAAATGCAACAGTAAAAATTATTTGGAGTGCTACTAGCGAATTAAATGGGCTTTTCAAACAATATGGGATTGCGTTCCGAAGCTAGTTTCAGTGACAATATCGTCATCAGTGGGTTCTTTAATTCCAAGTCATGCAAATAAACATCGTAAAACATTATTACATGTGTACTACTTGGTTCGAAAAATACTGTGTTCTGTGAACAGTTTCATATTTTGAAACCAAACAGTGTTCATGTACGAATGTTGCAATGTTTATAAGCAAGCTTTTTTTCTTTTTCTTTTTTTGCACGTTTCAGACTTAAGGAACCCACTGATGGCGACATTCTCGCTGAAACTAGTTAGGGAAAGAAAAGAAAAAAGTGTTTTGCATTTAGATGGACCAACTATCCAATATTACTGTTTTTATCCAAACACAGACCAATGGAAGAGTCTCACGATTAAATGAATGGTGTTTTCGGAGTTAACGTTCCGATGTAAGAGGGTCACTCCAAAAGAAATGCACACTATTTTTGTAAAAATACAGTTTTCACTCTGCATGTGTGAAAGTTTTACAGTGTGTAGATACATCCTTCCCGCTTGTTTTTAAACTTAGTTCAACCTGTTCCCGTGAGTGGCGCCGTCACAGCATGCATTCAAGATGGCTGCTACACTTGACGTTCGTCAGAAGCAACGTGCTGTCATAGAATTCCTGTGCTGTGAAAACGAGACAGTGGGAAACATCCACAAGAGGTTGAAAAAGAAGCTGTCGAACGCAGTACAGTTAGTCGGTGGGCAAGCAGGTTACGTGATGAAAGCGGGCACGGCAATACTGAGGATTGTCCTCGCAGCGGCAGGCCTCGTACTGCACACACTCCAGACAATGTGCAGAGAGTTAACGAATTGGGGACTGCTGACAGACGCATCACAGTGAACGAATTGTCACGCTACGTTGGGATAGGGGAAAGAAGTGTTTGCAGAATACTGGAAGTGTTGGCGTTAAAAAGGTTTGTGCCAGGTGGGTTCGTAGGAGGTTGACAGTGGCTCACAAAGAAACAAGAAAAACGGTATGCAGCGAACTTTTGGAACGGTACGAGAATGGTGGAGATGAATTTCTTGGAAGAACTGTGACAGGTGATGAACCATGGCTCCATCATTTTTCACCAGAGACGAAGAGGCAATCAGTGGAGTGTCATCATAGAAATTCACCCAAGAAAAAAAATTCAAAACCACACCTTCTGCTGGAAAAGTTATGGCTACGGTGTTTTTCGATTACAAAGGACTCTTGGTTGTGGACATCATGCCAAGTGGAACCAACATAAATTCTGATGCACATGTGACGACACTGAAGAAACATCAAGCTCAACTGAGTCGTGTTCGACCACATCAGCAAAAGCAGGATGTTTTGCTGTTGCACGACAATGGACGGCCACATGTCAGTCAAAAAACTACAGAAGCGATCACAAAACTCGGATGGACAACCCTGAAACACCCGCCTTACAGTCCTGACCTGGCTTCAGGCGACTGTCATCTCTTTGGGAAACTGAAAGACTCTCTTCGTGGAACAAGATTTGAAGATGATGACTCCCTTGTGCACGCTGCCAAACAGTGGCTCCAACAGGTTGGTCCAGAATTTTACCGCGCGGGTATACAGGCGCTGGTTCCAAGATGGCGTAAGGCAGTTGAGAGGGATGGAAATTATGTGGAGAAATGAAAATATTGTTCCTAAAGGATGTATCTACACGCTGTAAAACTTTCAAACATGTAGAATAAAAGATAGATTTAAAAAATAATAGTGTGCACTTCTCTTGGAGTGACCCTCGTACCTAAAATGGGAGCTTACTTCAATGTGGATTTTTACTTACGCGAGTGAAACATCGATGGTGGTTCAGCAAGAAGTGGATACATGCATGCTGGGAACTACTAGGAAAGACAGGAAAAAAATCTGCCACGGAATAGGTTGGAGCAGAAGATTTAATTATGAACAGAATGTGGCTAGATGACAGTAGAACACATGCAGGAACAACATAGATGTGTAGGCTACAAGGCACATGACAGTGTAGAGGATGCCTCTATCCAGCAGTGCGTGTCAAAAGTCTGATGATGGATTGTACTCTGCTGCAGAGTTTTATCATCGTTCATTCGTCCACCGTGATGGAGAGTCGACAGCGCCGTTCGTAGAAAGACGCACGGCAGAAGCCAGAGAGGGGAGACGAGCAGGGGCTACAATGAGGACCTCGCGTCGCGCCCAGACTGGCAGCTGGTGGCCCTAGGTCGCGCTGCTCGCTTTCCTCTGCCAAGGCTGGACTTGGGTCTGCATTCCCGCAGTGAGCGCTCACCAGCTAGCTGACCAGCCGCTCAGGCGGCAGAGAAAGCTGCAAGGCCGTTGTGGGGCGCCTTCCCAGCCCTAGCCTCCAGTCTGACGCTTCGATCGCACTCTTCAAGCGTTCGCAAATATTGATACACCCCATATCAGTAAACTCCCATCACAATTCTTTAAGCAACCAAACTCCTATGCGCAAAACAGCTTTAAACGCCTCCTTACTTTACAAATGGGTTAGTATGTTACATGTTTTATGTTTAGCATATACTGTGATCGTGAAAATTACCGAACTATCAGTTTAATAAGTCACAGCTGCAAAATACTAACGCGAATTCTTCACAGACGAATGGAAAGACTGGTAGAAGCCGACCACGGGGAAGATCAGTTTGGATTCCGTTGAAATATTGGAACACGTGAGGCAATACTGACCCTACGACTTATCTTAGAAAATAGATTAAAGGAAGGCAAACCTACGTTTCTGGCATTTGTAGACTTAGTGACAATTTTGACTGGAATACTCTCTTTCAAATTCTGAAGGTGGCAGGGGTAAAATATAGGGCGCGAAAGGATATTTACAATTTGTACAGAAACCAGATGGCAGTTGTAAGAATCGAGGGGCATGAAAGGGGAGCAGTGGTTGGGAAGGGAGTGAGACAGGGTTGTAGCCTCTCCCCGATGTTATTCAATCTGTATATTGAGCAAGCAGTAAAGGAAACAAAAGAAAAATTCGGAGTAGGTATTAAAATGCATGGAGAAGAAATAAAAACTTTGAGGTTCGCCGATGACATTGTAATTCTGTCAGAGACAGCAAAGGACTTGGAAGAGCAGTTGAATGGAATGGACAGTGTCTTGAAAGGAGGATATAAGATGAACATCAACAGGATAATGGAATGTAGTCGAATTAAGTCGGGAGATGCTGCGGGAATTAGATTAGGAAATGAGACACTTAAATTAGTAAATGAATTTTGCTATTTGGGGAGCAAAATAACTGATGGTCGAAGTAGAGAGGATATAAAATGTAGACTGGCAATGGCAAGGAAAGCGTTTCTGAAGAAGAGAAATTTGTTAACATCGAGTATAGATTTAAGTGTCAGGAAGTCGGTTCTGAAAGTATTTGTATGGAGTGTAGCCGCGTATGGAAGTGAAACGTGGATGATAAATAGTTTAGACAAGAAGAGAATAGAAGCTTTCGAAATGTGGTGCTACAGAAAATTGCTGAAGATTAGATGGGTAGATCAGATAACTAATGAGGAGGTATTGAATAGGATTGGGGAGAAGAGGAGTTTGTGGCACAACTTGACTAGAAGAAGGGATCGGTTGGTAGGACATGTTCAGAGGCATCAAGGGATCACCAATTTAGTAATGGAGGGCAGCGTGGAGGGTAAAAATCGTAGAGGGAGACCAAGATATGAATACACTAAGCAGATTCAGAAGGATGTAAGTTGCAGTAGGTACTGGGAGACGAAGCTTGCACAGGATAGAGTAGCATGGAGAGATGCATCAAACCGGTCTCAGGACTGAAGACCACAACAAAAACATACTGTGATCAGCCAAAACATTATGACCACTATCCACCATGACGTTCGATTTTGCCTGGTGGCGTTGCGGGCACCTGAGGTGGTAACAGAAGAGTGTATGAGGAGCAGACACGGACGGTGTGTCACCCTAGCGAAGATATGGGTTGCAAATGGGGGAAATCCATTGAGCTAAGCGAATTTGATGAAGGGAAGATTATTATTACGCTGAGCTTGTGAACGAGTGTCTCGAAAACGGCGAAGTGGTCGAACGTTCACATGCTACTGTCGTGAGCATCTACAGAAAGAGGTAGGACAGTGAAACTACCACTATCAACTGTATGGTTGGACGTCGACGAGTCTTCACAGAACGTGGGGTTCGGAGGCTTGTCTGCCCTGCAAAGTAGGACAGATGGTAATGTGGCGTCTCTGCCGAAAGAGCACAATGCTGGTACACGCACAAGTGTTTCGGAGCAAACCGTTCATCGTACGTTGTTGAACGTGGAGCTCTGCAGCAGACCATCCCAACGAGTTCACATGATGACCCAATGATATCGTCAATTACGACTGCAATGGACACGGGACCATCGTGATTCGACCGTCGATCAATGGAAACGTGTCGCCTTTTCGGGTGAATCAATTTTTCTACACTAGGCCGATGGTAGTCACGACAAACGCTGTAATCGTGGCGAACGGCAGCTCGAGACGTGCAGCGCGCCACGGACGCAGGCTGGTGGGAACAGTATTATGCTATAGGAGACATTATCCTAGGATTGCATGGGACCTGCGATAGTAATCGAAGACATGTTGACGGCTGCGAACCACCTGCATACCTTCATGCTTCATTTCTTCCCCGGCGCCAATGTCATCTGTCAAGCAGTATCACTGTCGGTGTCGCGGAGCTAGAACCGTGCTACAGTGCTTTGAGGAACGTTATAGTGAACTCACGTTGATGTCTCGGCGACCAAATTAGCCTGATGTAAATTCTATGGAACCCATCTGGGTCCCTACCGCCATCACCGCGTACGCAAATCAGCGGCCCGTTATTTACGCGAATTAGATGACTTGTCCGTGGACATCTAGTATCACCTACCTCCACAGACCTACCAACACAAACTGTCGGATTCCTGATACGCAGAACCAGTGATTTATTTCGTTCCAAAATCGGAAAAACAATCTATTAAGCAGGTGGTCATAATGTTGTCGGCATGTTTCACTCTTGGGATGTAAGCCAGGCCACTAGTCTGACTCTACGGCCTCACAAGGAACATCTTTTTTACACTTGGTTCTCCAAAACTAGCGTACATCAAAATGCTACAAGCTGCATCTGCAATGATGAATTCAGAAGATATAATTTTCTCAAGTAATGAGTGCTGGAACTTTCTTTTGCTCACTTACTGCAATAAGTGAATGGAAATACAAGGGTGCTCAAAATGATTTGAATTTCTTGTGGGGTCTTTCCAAATCGCGCGTGTGCGTGTTTTGAGGTGCTTTCAAAACACGGCTTATTTTTGTGGTGTCACCGCCAGACACCACACTTGATAGGTGGTAGCCTTTAAATCGGCCGCGGTCCGTTAGTATACGTCGGACCCGCGTGTCGCCACTATCGGTGATTGCAGACCGAGCGCCGCCACACGGCAGGTCTAGTCTAGAGAGACTCCCTAGCACTCGCTCCAGTTGTACAGCCGACTTTCCTAGCGATAGTTCACTGTATACAGACGCTCTCATTTGCAGAGACGACAGTTTAGCATAGCCTTCAGCTACATCATTTGCTACGACCTAGCAAGGCGCCATATTCAGTTACTATGTCTTCTAAACAGATAATATTGTGACTCATGTACCGTCAAGAGCGACGTTCATCATTAATGGATTAAAGTTAAGTATCAAACTAATGACGCCCGCTTTCTGAATTTTAATTCCTTGTCATGTTCCGGACCTCACGTCAGTATAGTCCTTCCCTCCTCACGTCAGCCTGCGTGAGCTAAAACGCGTCCATTTCGGCCTCCACGAGTAACACAGTGTTGGCTCTTCTGCCAACACAACAATTTTGTTATCTCTACATTATTCTAGCACTGTCTCTGCTTAATTCTTAATCATCTGCTAGCAAAGAGCTTAACATAGGAGTAAGTAGTCGGGCAAAGCCAATCCAACAAGGCGAACGCTGGAAACTGCGTAATTGTATGTTCTTGCTCTCTCCAGTTTCATTCCCGAAATTTAAGATGAATGCAAAAGACTATCTCAAAAAGCGTATCCGTGTACTGCACTTTTAAATTTCTTGAAAAAGTGATGGCGCGCGCGCGCGCGTGTTAAATTAACCTACGCTATGAACAACACACACACACACACACACACACACACACACACACACACACACGGACTCGAACCTCCGGCGGGAGGGGCTGCGCAATTCGCGACATGGCGCCTCTAACCGCGCGGCAAACTGATGGTACCCAACGTTTTCTGAGAAATTTCGAATAGCTTGTAAGCCTTGAAAAAGTCTACAGTAAAACTATACGCAGCATACCAACTACACTGTCCAACGACATTAACATGACGACCTGTCAAAAGCCTGACTAACCAACTTTTGCAGCGCGGACCTTTACGAGACTTGCAGGAAGAGTGTCAGTGAGGTTCTCGAAGGTATCGACAGGAATGTGGAACCGACTCTAGTGCCGTGCTGGGTTTTTCGGATGAAGATCCATGGCGCAAACAGCTCGATCGAGGTGCTCCCACAGACTCTCGATTGGGTTTAAATCCGGTAGTTTGGTGGCCAGGACACTAGGGTGAACTCTTCTGCGTGGTCTCAGAACACGCACGTACACCGCGGACTTTGTGACGCGTTGCGTTGCTCAGCTGGTAAATGCAAAGGTGTCGGGGAAACAGAAACTGTATGCACTTGTGCACATGGTCCCCAAGGATAGATTTTTGTTGACCCATTGTGCATTCCACAATGACTATCACCCAAGGAATGCCAAGAAACGAAAACATTCACTAGAGCACAACGCCCCCAAAAACAAATGTTTTTCATATTAGGTGCACTGTGCTGCCACCTATTACCAGGTACTCCATATCAGCGACCTCAGCAGACAGACATCGTGAGAGAGCAGAATTAGGCACTTCGCGGAACTCAAGGACTTCTAACGTGGTCAGGTGATTGGGTGTCACTTGTGTTATACGTCTGTACGCGAAATTTCCACAGTCTTACGCATCTCTATGTCCACTGTTTCCGATGTGATAGTGAAGTGGAAACGTGAAAGGACACGTACAGCACAAAAGCGTACAGGCCGACTTCGTCTGTTGACTGACACAGGCGGCCGACAGTTGAAGATGGTCGTAATGTGTAATAGGCAGACAGCTATCCAGACCATCACACATGAATTCCAAACTGCATCAGGATCGTTCCAAGTACTATGACAATTTCCCGGGAGGTGAGAAAACTTTGATTTCATGGTCGAGCGGCTGTTCATAACGTCACTCCGGTAGATGCCAAACGACGCCTCGTATGGTGTAAGGAGCGTAAACCTTGGACGACTGAACAGTGGAAAAACGTTGTGTGGAGTAACGAACCACGGTGCACAATGTGGCCATCCGATGACAGAATATGGGTATGAAGAATGCCCGATGAACGTCATCTGCCAGCGTGTGTAATGCCAACAGCAAAATTCGGACACGGTTGTGTTATGGTGTGGTCGTGTTTTTCATGGAGGGGGCTTGCACCTTTTGTTTTGCGTGGCACTATCACAGCACAGGCCTGCATTGATGTTTTAAGCACCTTCTTGTTTCTCACAGTTGAAGAGCAATTCGGGAATGGTGATTGCATTTTTCAACAAGATCGAGCACCTGTACATAATGCACGGCCTGTGCCGGAGTGGTTACACCACAACAACATCCCTGTAATGGGCAGGCCTGCACAGATTCCTGATCTGAATCCAATAAAACACCTTTGGGATGTTTTGTAACGCAGACTTCGTGCCAGGCCTCACCGACCTACATCGATACCTCTCCTCAATTCAGCACTCCGTGAAGAATGGACTGCCATTCCCCAAGAAAGCTTCCAGCATCTGATTGAACGCAAGCCTGTGAGAGTGGAAGCTGTCATCAAGGCTACGGGTGGACCAACACTATACTGATTTTCAGCATTACCGATGGAGGGCGTCACGATTTTGTAAGTCGTTTTCAGCCAGGTGTCCGGATACTTTTGATCACATAGTGTAGCAACGTTCGCTGAACGGCCGTCAAGGAAACACTGTAGGTAGCCCCTTGATTCATCTGGGCACTAAGTTGCTGAACAGTTCCACTCTCTTCGCCCGTACACATCTCCGCAGCTGTCGTCCCCACTGCTGTCTGTGGCCCTTGGTGCTCCACAGTCGTCTCGGCGCCAGTTTTGCGTAGCGCCAATTGCCAAGTATTTTATATTAGAACTATGGCGCCGGGCGAATAGTTTGCAGTCTTACTCGTTTTGGAAATGCTTCTACCCTTGGTCCAAAAGCCAATGATCACGTTCTTCTGGACGGCAGATAAATCGCTCCCTTGCGACATTACAACGACTGCACTGTTTTCCGCGTTCCCCGATACGCTGTACATATCGTCTACTGCTAGTGCTCCCACCTGCCGCCCTTGAGTGACCGGTGGCCACATTAATGCGACTGCAGCGTGTATATAAACTGCAAGATCTATCACTTCTGTTGTATCTTCAACGAACGTGCTATGGCCCTGTCACTGAAGCACGGGTTTGAAAAACCAGTCAACATAAAAAATCAATCAGCTGTACGCTTGGGAGTGGCAGGCAAGCATACAGGTAGTAAGACAACTCGTCTAGGTCCACCAGCTGGTCCGGAACTGGATATCACCGATCCTGTACTACGGAAAACTTCGCATTATTTTCAAACCAGCGTCGTGTAGTATAGTTGTAGCCTGGGAGTCACGAGTGGACAGCGTTCGGCCTTCAGCGGAGGGACGCGTGCACGAAATGTCGCGGACCCGTGCGCCGAGGAACAATGATGCGGAAGGGCGTGGCGGGATCCCCGTCTGGCCGCCCACGCACCTGCTTCCGTCGCGGAGGCTCGGGCAACCGGAGACCTCTGTCGCCAGGTCGTAGAGATCGAGGGGCTGATGCTTCGCCGCAAACTTTCACTGGTATACTCACGACGAGTATACGGCAAGCGCCACCACATGATTTCCCAGAAACTTTGTTCAGTGAGGGGTCTCTGCTTATCCGTAAATACTAGACTGTTTCTGAGAAAACGACGGCCAAGGTTTTTGAGATTTTTCCGGTTACTTTATGTGCCTTTTACAGCGCAGCATCCTCAGAAGAAATAGTGGATCAGTGGTTAGGTCGCGGCTTCTTAATTTTGCGCCCCGTGTTCGTAACCCGATTATTGTTTCATTTACTTTATTCCTTTTTTCATTTATCTACCCACGTTCGTGTAAGGTTATTAAACGAATGTTTCTTATCAGATCAGGGGATACTAGGGCGTTATATTAACCCTTTAACTGCTCTAGACTTGTTAACACGCGCGCCTTTCTACCTCTTCATTGTGTGCTCTGAACGTGTTTATGCACGCCACCAGTCCTTCTACCTGGTACTCTGAACGTGTCTACGCGTAGACACGTTCAGAGTACCAGGTAGAAGGGCTGGTTCAAAAATGGCTCTGAGCACTATGGAACATCTGAGGTCATCAGTCCCCTAGAACTTAGAACCACTTAAACCTAACTGACTTACGGACATCACACACATCCATACCCGGGGCAGGATTCGAACCTGCGACCGTAGCAGTCACGCGGTTCCGGACTGAAGCGCCTAGAACCGCTCGGCCACATCGGTTGGCAGAAGGGCTGGTGGCGCGCGTAGACACGTTCAGAGCACGCAGGGACAGGTACAAAGACGCGCGTTAACACGTCCAGAGCAGTTAAAGGGTTAATTGCAAAATTACAACTGTAGTTCCCAATGAGTGCCACGTTTATTATATATCTGTTTTTGGTATGTTGAGGGGGTTAAGATCTCTTTAAATGCTCCTATTATGATATTTCTTTTTCATACCAATTCTTCCATTTTATTCATAATTTTATTATTCAGGAAGATTTTGTGAATTCGCTTGGCGACATTTCTTTGCATGAAAGTAACTTCGCTAACACTGCTGAAGAGTTCGCGCTTTGGCAGTTTCGCGGCAAACTATGCGTAACAAATCACTTTTCCGAAAACTGGCGCTTACAACTGATGACAGATGATACACAACATGAATTTCACCGCAAGAATTTCGAATAAGTTTCTAATTTTTTAAATACGTTCATCTCATGTATAATTAGTAGACGAAGAAGGCAAACGTTTTATCAGTGTAAACTGGTAAACATTTGTTTGGATATCTTCTACACACATGAGTATATAAATGAGAAATAAAAGAAGTAATCGGGTTCAGATGACGGGGCGCAAAATTAAAGAGCAGTGACCCCAAACACTGCGTCGACCTTTCGTCTGAGGACATCGCGCGGTAAAGGGCGGAAAGTACCTGGAAAATATCTCTAAAACTTTGACCGTCGTTTTTTCAGAATCGTTCAAGTAACTACGTATAAGCGGAGACACGTGTTCGCTTATTTTTGACTCCCCATCCACTGAGCGAAGTTCCTGGGAAATCGGGTGATGGCACTTGCCGTGTTCTCGGCGTCAGATGAAAATGTGATGGAGTCGAGTGACAGGGGCCTGGCACCGGCCAATCGAGCGCCACAAGCTCTCTCTACTGCCCGTTTCGTACTGCCGTACATCCAGACTCTTGTTTAGCGTGCCTTGCTGTATACGCATGTTAACAGCACTTTTCTAAGCTCACAAGTAGACCTAGCGAAAATAACTGCACTTGTTTCAGGTCTTAATTTAAGCTTTACTGTTCCTTACTGTAGCACTCTTTGAAGGCAAAACCAGGTTATGACTGTACCTTAAAGTTAGTCAAAAATAAAAAATAAACAATACCTCATTATAAGTCAACCACTGTCTCTGCAAATGGAGTGTCGTTTTTATAACAACAAACAGCATTTAGAAGCCAGCATATAGCGCCTTTTTACTTTGTCCTTTACATCTCTCTTTTCTAAGAAAAAACTAACATTCAAAATTATCTTTCTCTTTCAGCAGAGCTCGCTTTTTCCACTGTCGAAACAGTTTTCGTTCATATTTACTCATTGTATGGGCATCCATTTCTTCAGCTATTGTAGAAAATGATCAACTTTTTGCTTTCAGATACTTATTTCTCCTTCGAGCGTTCACCCACAAGTAAAACGACCAAGCACTCACTCAACTCTCGCAGCGTGTCACGGAAGCCAAGCGAACAAATTAAAGGTTAAGGAGGCACAGAAAAACAAAATCCATCACTGTAAGATGAGTAAGCGAGGCGAGAGTAAGTTAACTTTCGATGTTAGCAGACAAGACCCTTGTACGCTGTTTGTGAGCATGCACAGTCTTCAGTATACTGACAAGGGGAAGGAGGCCACGACGTTGGCATCACAGATTTACTTCAAACTTTGTACACCTTTAGTATGCTATTAAAACAACATAATGTGAAAGAAGTAATGTGCACTGCTCTGGCAATTCCAAGAAATTCGCAGGAGAAGTTTTACGTGTCTTATGTGCATCACGTATCCGTGCAAAGGAACTGGACACAAGAATTCATGGTCGTCACGTGGTTAGCGTTCGTGCATGGCAAGAGAATCGTGGACGAGACGACGGTTCGAATCCCGCGAACATTTATTCTTTAATCTATATGTTTTTCATCACTAGTCTCATTACTTTATATGATATTTGAGAGATAATACAATGAAAAAAAAAAAAGGTCTGTTTGCATGGTCTTTCAATTTGCGTTTCCCATGTCTGTATGTCATCATCCTGCAACGTGTGATGTCGAGAGCACGTCCGACACTTAATTCAACATTACTCTTCTGGTCTGGCACACTGTGACTTACTATATTAGTGATTGTGAATAACGTCACTCGCGTCATTACGTATAGAGGTTTGACGCGTGCTTTCCAAGCCTGTCCCTCGTCCTTAATTACAAATAGTACGTAGTTAAATAACATATGAAATTCACTACAACTTCATGAAAATGCATGAGGGTTTCTTTCCTTATATTACCTCTCAAATGTACAAATAAAATATTGAGACCAGTGATAAAAAATATAGATTAAAAATAAGTGTTGACGGAATTCGAACTGTCGCCTTGTCCACGATCCTCTTACCTTCCGTGAACGCTAACTACATCATCACAATGAATTCATACCTCCATTCCCCTTTGACAGATACATCACGTACGTAACAGACGCATAAAACTTCTCTTGCGATTTCCTCGGAATTGCCAGAGTAGTGCGCCTTACTATTTCACATTATGTTGCTTTAATGGCCTACTAAAGGTGTACAAAGTTCGAAGTAAATCCGTGATGCCAACGTCGTGGTCTCCCTTGTAGTATTTTAGAGCTCCGTACGCACAATAGATCAATGAAGTCACGGATTCAATCGCGACGTAGTCTGCAGCTGATTTATACGCATACACATGGCGAGCAACCAGTTGATTTTGACCACAGTGTCGCTCGTGTAAAAAGGGTTTTAGTGCGTTAAGTTGGTCACTATCGGTAGTTCCGTTTGCAACATGGCGCCAGTTGATACGCCAACACAATGCTGCAACTTCTCCTGACATGGGAGTAATAGCCAGTCTCTTCCGATTGGACTGCCTGTAACACTGTGTGTTCCAAATACAGATACAACTCCAGCGAACAGGAGAAAAACTTTGTGGGTGTGTCATATTTTAGCCGTCTGTGACACTTCCTGTTCTTGACAGTTACTTAGCGTAACATCTGTTAAAATATCGCGTTACCAAGTGGCATCATCGTGCACACATCTGTTGGAAAGGACCAGTTTTTACGGAAATAATTTTTTGCTTTCGTACAAACGGTGGATGAAACACACAGTTGTAGATATGCTACGCACGCTTCAAGTAGCTGTGATCTTCGTCAGTATTTATGTAACGTTTCGTTTAACTCAGCGTATCTTTATATTTTGCCGTTGTATACTCCTTAAATACGACAGCGAAAGGTGGCCTGGCTGATATCACATCATGAACTCCCAAAAGTAATAACCCCGTTGTTCCTAACATTTTAAGGTACAAATTTCCATAATCGCAGTGCAACAGTCAGAGGGAAGGTATGAGGGAAAAAATCATGGTGATTTCGAAATGAATTAGCAATGCTAGTTTAAACTTAAATTAGTATTATTGTATTGGTTTTTCACAATTTTAAAAGCAATTATTCCATAACTGCACCATTGGTCTGTGACCCATTACACTAATGCTAAAAAAAGTTGAGCCTTGACAGCATTGTAGGCCAAAATGATTATGCAGCATATCCCTACACACTCCTCCCTCCCCCCTACATATCGGGTGAGAACGTTGTTATTCATAAACAGAACGAGCGGTCGAAACCTCCCGAAATGTTCAATCTGTATTAATCATACGTTGACTTATGACGATTTGGTGAGAAATCATTCGTACAGTATTGGTGAATATTTATCAGATTTACAAATTTTAGAAAGCATATTCCAGATACGTGTAACAAATGCTGAGGAGTAGCGTTAAAGTGCGAACAAATCATTTTACCAAGCGAAAATATTGCACAGTTTCTATGTATATGGGGCATGTATAGAGCGCCATGAATTAACTGGACCTGCTATTATACGCCAGATCCTCTTTCCAAAGTGAAACCACATTTTCAATAAAGACGTACGGTACCAACGAAAAGAGCAATTAGTTACCTCTTACTATATTTTAATCAGCCTATGGGTTTTCTCCACACAATATTGATCATTCACCGCTAGAAAAGCTTTACAAAGAACGTGTCATTATGATTGCTTCATATTTCACTTCCCAGCACTCAAGGGCACAGGTTTTCAACAGCACAACGCACGTACTGTGCAATGTAGCACATCGTCGTATATTGTTCCAGAAACCACCTCGATCTGAGGATGACAGAATGGTTGGAAACTCTGAGCGAAGCTAATACACAATATGGCTGGTTGCTGTTGTCTGTTCATACCAACAAAAAACTTATTATCAAACCAAGTCCTTCACATCAAAAATAGCTTCCAACTACGCACATCAAAAATAGCTCCCAGTTACGCACGTCAAAAAGAATTCTACACTGAAACAGAAGTACATTAAAAATTACGTTCACCAGGTATAATTGCTGTGGCATGCCACAGTTACTTCGAAATTGAGAGCATACAAGCAACAAAGAATAAACATAGCTGATTGGAAAAAATACATCAAGAGAATAGTATTTATTCTCCACAAAAGAGCTTTTAACAGCTGCAAGCCCCAGTCCGTAGTACTGTGGGAGTATGGTGACTGAAACAGAGGTGTTTTAAAATTTTTAACTAAGTCATCGAGCGAGATCTTTAGGAAGACAACAGCCTGAAAGGTTGTTAATACCAACTGTACACACAAATAACCACCGCCTACTCGGATATACAGATAACACAGAAATCCCGGCACCTGACGACATAGCAGTCGGCTGTTTCCGGAGATCATCTGAGTCACTGAACCAGAACTGCCCGCTCCGTAACTGTTTTCCCCGGCGTTATCACTTATCACTGACGAGGAAGAGGCTTGGCAACCAGCCCACGCTGAAAATTAAAGCACAGATGAAGAGGGCGGACGGTCTAAAAAGTTCCTTGTAGTAGAGCGTGAATGTACTTCTCAGTCTGTCATCTTGTAGTTGTGTAAGCTGACATGAAAAGAGCAGTAGTTAATTTACATCTCCATCCATACTCTGCAAACTACTGTGAAGTGCATGGCAGAAGGTATTTTCCATTGTACCAGCTATTAGCGCTGCTTCTGTTCCATGAACTTAATGGAGTGTGGGACGAATGATTGCTAATGCCCCTACACGGAGTGATTTCGAAGACTCGCCTCTGTCGCTGCTCTAACATCTTCCAAAGATCCAAGTTAGCGGACACGAAAGTAGCACCAGTGCAAAATGAACTTTTTGTAGTTCCTGGTTGCAAGAAAGTGGAGGGTGAGGGAGTGCGAAGAGACAAGAACACTGGAATTTAGCTACAAAGTAGGAAGAACGAAGGTGCAAGCGGTAGGTCTGCGGGCTTTTGCGCCATTATTCAAGGGCAGTATACTTAGTATGCATGCAAAGTTTTCTCGGAACGCATTAACACAGCGCGTGATTCTTAGAATGCAGATCCGCTGCTGATTTACCGTGAGATATACGAGGAGCACAGTTAATGGCAACATATTCTCTCATCAGCACTGAATCATTGTTGAACAATGGTCAAAATGTATTAACTGGTGCGAATTTGCACTTCGCAGCACCCACGAGCAACACACGTGAACATGGAAGGCTATTCGGTGTAGGTTATGAGTCTTAATACTCTATATAGATTTATACGTAATTTACGCATCCTTTATGTAAAGGTTTTGAATACTGCTAGCAGAAGAATAAACATATTTCGGTAGGTGCAGAGTGGAAGATGGGGGAGTGAGTTTATTGACGTTGATGACGGCAGTTTCGAGACGATAAATCAGCTGTAAAAATAGGGCTAAAGGAATATTTCTTTCCGTCTCATCTACTGTGTGCAAAGTATTGTTTGTGAATAAAGACGGCTATGTTTCACTGCAGTATTTTTCCTCAACCCTTGTTGATTCTTTCACGAAATCTTTTCTTCCAATAATGTAAAAATTAACAGAGCTTGGATTATGGTCCAGATCCCTGAAACGATATTGGTTTGTAATTACGTACATCAGTTTTTTACCTTTTCTGTAAATTGTGTGTGTGTGTGTGTGTGTGTGTGTGTGTGTGTGTGTGTGTGTGTGTGTACACGAACGACTAGAGCTTCTACGTTTATTCCTGATAGATCTCTTGTGCGAATCTTGCTGTAAGATTTATCGTAGACGTCACGTACAGCCCTTCTTACAGATGCTCTATTTGCCATTCACTTTTCTGCATCAGATTCTGAACATTATCTTATATAACGAGACTATAGCTATCTCTCTTCTCGCAAAATTTTCCAAATGGCAAGATAAAAACGTATTATTTCTCAAGTCAACATCCTTTTTTGAACATACGAGTTTTACAGGGTGGATGAGGTATGGACAGAAAGGTTTTTTAACCGGCTTCTGATATGCCATCGATTTTGTGCTAAAACTATTTGTCGAAAATTTTAACAAAAAAATGGTTCAAATGGCTCTGAGCACTATGGGACTTAACATCTGAGGTCATCTGTCCCCTAGAACTTAGAACTACTTGAACCTAACTAACCTAAGGACATCACACCCATCCATGCCCGAAGCAGGATTCGAACCTGCGACCGTAGCAGTCACGCGGTTCCAGACTGAAGCGCCTAGAACCGCATGGCCACCGCGGCCGGCTAAAATTTTAACAACAAAGACACTTAACTATCATAGGCAAAAGGGCATCATGGATGCCCAGCTTCATACCTACATTTTACGAAGCTAACTTATTAATCACGACCTCGGACACACTTCTCATATCTTACTACAAATACCATTTCATTTGTTTTGAAGTACTTATTAACAGCATTGTTATACATAATAGCCATTATCTCTGCCCGTCGTACCAGTTGACTTTTCTGAACGACTACACTTTGCGAAACGACAGACCTACTTATTGTCACCTTGAATTGTGGTTTACCTATTGCTACTACGGCTTAACGTGCTTACTGTAATTGAAAATGATTATTGACTTAAAGTTACAGGTTATGTGGCCTTAGTGACAGTACCTGATCTCTCGCCGTCCTACGAACCGGAACTCAGAACGCAAAAAAACACTTTTTTTGGACACCTGGAAATGTATATAAAAGGAGGTATCATAAATTCATGACTATTATTTCACTTCGTTCGGTTCATTTTTAAAGATGTTTTCTCTTAGTTCCCAGAACTACCCTTATCCCAGAGCCTACACTTACTCCAAATACTAGGATTTCAAACTATGAAAATGCGAAAGTTTCGCACGGGTCCCCTGGTTCATCTTTTATTACATTTCTTGGTACGCCTTTAGAACTCGATTTAAAATGTGTCAGCTTTAACCACAGCTCTTCTTGCGTTTACCGAATTTTCTCAAAATTCTGAGCTTTACAGCACTTAACCAGTACATGTAGTCCTACACAAATGTAAAACTGTCTTATGCAGAAGTGTTTCCTTAGGTAATTTTTCACAAAGCTATACTAGAAAAAGAAAGCCGCGCGACCGATCTCTCTCTCTCTCTCTCTCTCTCTCTCTCTCTCTCTCTCTCTCTCACACACACACACACACACACACACACACACACACACACACACACAGACAGACAGACACGGAGGCAGGCACATCTAGTGGAACCTACCTCCGGTAGCTGCTGCGCCTCGGGGCTGAGATCTACCCGTGATTTGTGGAGGAGAGAACCACAGCGCTCCCGCATCAGTGTCCCATTCACCACATGTTTCTGCGCAGTGTCGCAGGTGGTGGTCCGGCAGGTGAAGCACTCGCGCGGCGCAGAGAGAGAAAGACGCGGAGGAGGAGAAGCAGAAGAAACGGAAGGAGGAGAGGGAGAGCGCGGACTCACTTGGTGCGAGAGATCCTGGCACCAGGCGTGCGCGGCGCTCTTGCGAACGCCGTTCAGCGGCGGCGGCTGGAACGGCGGCAGCGGCGGCGCGTCGTCGACGCCCTCGTCTTCGTCGTCGTCGTCGTACCCGGGCGCCTGCCCGTAAGCCTCGCCTACGAACTCGAACTGGCCCTGCCACAGGTCCAGCGCCAGCTCCTGCTCGCCTTGCTCCTCTGATTCCGAAGCCGATGCAGACATCGTCCACCCCCCTCAGTCGCAGTCCCACTGCGCGGGCGCAGACACCGCAGCGGCGCGACCGTTTGTCCGATGTCTACCCCCCACCACCACAGATGTTACTTCACTGACCGTCACTCCCGCGATGCGGTCCGAAGTTACTTGTGTGCCCCCAGCACAAACGTGTGACTCAGCGGCGCGATATCTGATTTATAATTTACACAAGCCTCTTCCAATTGGGTATAGGTCACAACTCTCCTCGGATTCCAGACACCAGTAACCAAATGGAAGCACGCGCACACACTTTTCAGTCTGAACGTCAGTTGCGCTGGGAAACCTATTCACGAAACGTATAGCCAACAGGGAAGCACTTCACACAGCCTATGCTTGCACTCTCGTCTGTACGAAAACACACTCGACAGCTACTCTGCTCTGCTTACGCTGTGTGCCAAGTCACTGTAGAAACACTGTTCGCGCCGTCCACGCTTAAGAACTGCGTAGGGACGGCGTACATCTTCAGCGACGGACGAACACTGGCCGGCAGGAAATCTCGCTATCTACTGCGTCCATTCATCGCTTACGCGGACCGATGACAGCGCTCGCTTCCACTTCCGGTATCCGCTACCATTCCTGTCTCACGCCGCAGCACGAACTCCAGATCTGCGCAGGTTACTCGGAAATCTCCTTCGGTCGCGAATTCTGATAAAGAGAACACCCGCCGTTATAAAAAAATACACCAAGCGAATCTTACAAACGGATTGATCAAGAGAACAGACAGTAGTGGGAACACACGCTTGCCCTCAGCCGGCAGATACGGAGTTGACAAGTGACACTCCCGACTGCAACTGCGCGCATCTCGTCCTCTGCATGTCTTCGTGGAACTCTGTATCGCCTGCTGACCGGTCAGATCCTACGGTCAAGCGATAAGACTGCAGGAGCACAGCTCGCGCCGTCTATTCTAGAGGAACGGTACTACGTAGAATTCTGCCAGGCGCTTCCTTCTCGGCGCCCCGTGGGTAATTTTAGGACTGCTGGCATCGCGGAGAGCCAGCCAGGTCAGGTCGGAGACGGCAAAGAAGGGGAGTGAGAAGGAGGGGGGATAGCCAGATGTGCTGGCAAATCCGTTTCGGAGTTGACTGCTGCCACCATCAGCACGTGTATATCACAGGCATGCGCGTAGTTAAGAGTTATCGTCGAATTCAGCTTGGGTGGAGAGCAGTAGCGACAATTCCTTACTACGCCCTAGCACGAACATCGTTTCACATCTGTCTCACGAATACAAACATTTTATCCGTGATGTATGAAGGGGACTGCGGAAACATCACTCAAAAACGAAACTGCAACCAGCCACACTTTTTGAACGAATAACTTCTTTCACGGCAGCTAGTTTCGAGTCTAGGCCTATCCTAAGACGACTAGGTGCATTTGTAGTACAAATTTTATATTTCAGTTTTGAAGAAAAACTTAGCTTCATATAACGTGGAAATTTGCTTCACTGACATGCAACACGCTGTACGATGAGATACACTGAGGGAAACATGTCTACCTCCTGGAGCAGCATGTTTACATGTCAAGGAAGCAGATCTCTACGTTGTAATGTACAAAGCAAAACTTTTCCCCGAAACAAAAATATAATATTTGTACGAGAAATACTCTTACCCGTCTAAGGGTGCGCCTAGACTCGAAACTAGCTTCGATGAAAGAAATCTTTCATTCGAGAAGTGTGGCTAGTTTCAGTTTTATTCTTCTGTAACAATGATATAATTTCTGCTGTCTCAGTCACCTTTCACAATTATTTATTAGCACAACGAATTTCAGCAGCATACTGCCATTGCGAAAACACTCCAGGAAAGCTGCCATGACAAACAGAAGAGACTGTTTCTGCATTTTTCGTACTATTTTGGCAGTTGAAACACACCGATGAGACAAAACATTATGACCACCTGCTCAGCAGAGTTTTTTTTGTTTTAGGGCGCAAAGCTCAGCAGAGTGTTTGTTCGTCTTTGGAACGAAATACACTGAGTCTACGTATCAGGGATCCGACAGTTTGTTAGTAGGTGTGTGCCATTAGATGTCTACGCACAGGTCATGTAACTCGCTTAAATAAGTGGCCGCTGATTTGTGTACGCGGGATGGTGCCCCATAGTGACCCAGATGGGTCCCGCGGGATTTACGTAAGGCGAATTTGATCGCCGAGACATTAGCGTGAGTTCACTATAAGGGCTCCTCTAACCACTGTAGCACGGCTCTGGCTGCGAGACGGACAATTATACTGCTGAAAGATGACATCAAGCATGAAGGGTTGTAAGTTGTTCGCACCTGCCGGCATGTCTTCAATTACTTACGTATGTTCTATGCAAGCGCAGGAGAACGTCCTCATAATATTGCTCCCCCAGCCTACGTCCGTGGCCCGCTGCACGTTTCGAGACGCCGTTTACCTCGATAACGGCGTTTCTGGCGACGACCATCGGCCTAGAGCAGCGAAAATGTGATACACCCGAGAGCCGACAAGTTTCCAGTGACCGATATTCGAATCTCAAGACGGGTCTTGCCGCTGTAATTCTTTCTAGAGATACAGAACCACAGTCACCGTATTACGATGTATTTCGTTTGTTCGGCATTTAATTAGTGATTAAATGCCTTGATTGTTTCATGCGAAAACTGCCGTCTTGTTTTCAACCTAATTAAAATTTGGTAACGGTTTTATCTGTTACTCTAAAATGTGAACACGAAATGAATTGCTCAATTGCAAGTTACGTGGTAAATCGTAACCACCTTTCATAAACAAATAATATAGTGGGCTCAGCAAGTAATGTATTCGTTCTTTGCTACCTTTACTTGAGAATCAGCACAAATGTTTATATACATTAATGTATAGCGATACTGTGTGACAACTCGTATCGTAAATATGGTCAGACACAATAGGACCTCGTTCAGCGGTAGGATTTAATGCCATTTCTTCCAATGTTTCACGAACTGTCAATTTTAAGCAGACCCATAGTCTATTATTGTGGCTAGTTCGTCGTTTCTTGATTGTTCCTTGCATTCGCGCCGCGCGAATCTTATGTCACTTGAACGCCTGTTCGAAAGTACCTAGTGTTCAATGGTGGTGACGTGTTTATTTATGTATTCTGTGAGACTATTAAATTTCTAGCAAAAATTTAAATAAATGTATTAATGAAATGATTTAAATACACAGCTCACATAAGCTACATACTAAAATAAATGTAACTTTCTGTACGCGGTGCATAACCTCAGTGGCACAACCAACAAACTTCAGATCGAAATATATTTGCAAGTAGCAGTAATGCAGCTAATGATTGCAACAAGCCGTCTTAATGTGTCGTGCTTTTAATATTAGTAAAAAGTGGCTGAAACGGTGGAAATTATTTCGTAAATTTGTAATACAGTCGCCGATCTCAAACAATTCCATATACTTACATTGGTGACTGGTAGTCATTCTAATTCGGAGCGAAATAAATTCACTGAATGCGAATAACTTGGCGTCAGCTGAATTAGGTACAGATGTTCCACCTGTTGGTGACATACGAAAATTTGTGCTACACCGAGATTCGAACGCGGATTTCCCACATGAATTTTCACACGTCACCAACAGGAAGACCATTTGTACGTAATACAGCGACGCCCTGTTATTCACATTCAGTGAAATTACTTCGATCTAATTCAGTATACTGTAACATGAATAAATGTCTCTCTTGCATTACCGACGAACGCACAGCAGTACTGTGATGTCATTGTAACAAAAATACATAGGTTCTATTACATTTTCAAATTAGTACTACTAAATCACTATCACAGCGTTCTTTGACTTTTCAGTTAGTGCAACAGTAGGTATCAGCTGTTAGCCAATCGCAGTTTTTCCTCGGGCACCCCTTTGCCCGCTGTTCCCGATTTCTATGTAGCTGCTGCTCCTACTGCCGCAACCGCTATTAATGCCCTGCGGTACCACTTGTCAATCCAACCCTCTACCACTGTTAAGCGTTAACCAGTAAGTTATTTTATTCGATTCGCTCCGTACTACCGCAGTGGCTTCGAAACTGGAATCCCCACATTCGGGAGGACTAAGAAGAAAATTTGAATCCGGCGATCCAGAGTTAAATTTTCCGTGGTTTGCCTAAATTGCGTCTGGCAAAGACCTGAATGATTCTTTTGAGGACACAGCCGATTACTTTCCGAACGTTTCCGTAGTTCGAGCCTATGCTTCGTCTTCAGCACCTTCAAACCATAATTCTTTCGTTCTTTTAGAGCCTGAAATGAGATCACCTGTCTCCGCCTCAGCCATTAGGCTAACGGCTGTGAAAAATAGCCTTTGACTGAACATTCTAGGTTCTTACTATTTGGAAACACGCCATTTTTGTTACCCAGCACTTCATAATTACTACTTGAGCCGAACATCAAGCATTTATGGTATCATTTTCAGGGCAAATGGAAACCGATGCTTTACGAACACTTCGTAAATGAAATATATAATTACATTTTTGAAGTCTTAGAGAAGATTTTAGCTAGAACATTTGGACAGGTTGCTAAGACAACTCTCGAAAGAAGGGCAAGTAAAGGTAAGAATGAACATGTAATATCTTGACTAATGTTCACAAGACTGAAGTCCAAGCAAAAAAGAAGGAAGTGGAGAATAGAAATGTATGGTTGTACGTATGCAAGCAGCATCTCGAGGCTGGAGTGGAGGAGTGTAACGATGCAAACTTGTGGTGCTTAAAATAGTGAACAGCAACTGCACGTGACTACGAAGGTGGAGAGTGATCCAGGAACATCCGCACATATGAAATTAAAAATAATTGCAAGCAATATTCGTAGTACTGCCTGGTATGTCGTTTCGAATGAAGGAAAACTGTAAGACTGTACGTCATGAGAGGCAGAGCCCAACTTCGGAATGTACAAGGATGTGGAAAGAATCGGCCGTGGTCCTTTCACGAGAACAATACTAGCATTTTATGCATTCTTCCGTTATTTCTTGGTAGAACAATTCCATATTTAAAGACAAATAACAAGTGCACTGCTTTTGTTGTACGGATTTTTATTTCAAACTAGAATCCGGCTTATTAGGCAATCTTCAGAAAACTAGTTCGAAATAAAAAACCAGTAGAATAACAACAGTTTACTTGTTATTCGACCTTAAAAATCCAACTATTCGCTTTAAGCAAGTCGAACTGGAACACAGATTCCAAAATACCTAGGAATGATACTTTAAAGATCTCTTACTTTCAGGAAGTACTGCATGAAATGCCACTCAGAAGTTTCCACTAGGAACAATGTACAGAAACTGCTGGATTACAGTGGGTTAGTCAACATGGAACTTTACAAACTCCTGCAGCGGCACTATGCTATTCTGAAGCATAGAATGCATTTCCTGTTTGGTACATTCAACACATGCCAAACAGGTGAACATACAATGATACGTACAGAATCATAATAAGTTACCTGAAATCCACTCCAGTCGAATGGACTTACTATCTCGCAGGAACAGCACCACATCCTATTCAAAGAGAAATAGCTGCGAATGAGGAGGGAAAAAAAAGTTAAGCAGGAGAGAACCCATTCTCTGTATGGACACCCCGCAACGACTGAAGTGAAGGAAGAGTTTTCTTAGAACAACGACGGCACTTAGAACAACTGGTGAAAAAGCTAGGCTCCAACTATGGAGAGCTACGACCTACTTTTCCTCTGGCTGGAAAAGCGTTTCTGAAACTTTACCTCATGGATGATGAGGAATGAACGACTTTAGAGTCCCTGAATAGACTAAAATCTGGAGTTGGCAGATCAAAGGTTAAATTGGCAGGATGGGGCTACACTGATCAAGATGATATTCATTGTGACTGTGGATGCTACCGGACAGTTCATCATATGCTTCAATGCTGAGTGTGTCCAGCTTGCTGCACAGAAAATGAATATCAAGGAACAGAAATGCAATCCAAGTGTCAAAGTAACACAGTGTCAAAGTAACACAGTGTCAAAGTAACACAGTGTCAAAGTAACACAGTGTCAAAGTAACACAGTGTCAAAGTAACACAGTGTCAAAGTAACACAGTGTCAAAGTAACACAGTGTCAAAGTAACACAGTGTCAAAGTAACACAGTGTCAAAGTAACACAGTGTCAAAGTAACACAGTGTCAAAGTAACACAGTGTCAAAGTAACACAGTGTCAAAGTAACACAGTGTCAAAGTAACACAGTGTCAAAGTAACACAGTGTCAAAGTAACACAGTGTCAAAGTAACACAGTGTCATAATCGTGTATAATATATATGTTTCTGATACAAGAATAAATTAATGAAAATACCATGTACTTATACTGTAAACAGAAACAGTCACTTTATACTCCCTTAGGGTACTCCCGAAATCATTTTTACATCTTTCGATGTTATCCCGTATACAATAACGTGTCGAGTTCTTATCTGGATGGAAGTCCAGAACCCAGTAGGGAATCTGATTCTGTACTCGGCAAAGGCGTATTTTGTTCTTGAACTATACTGCAGATCTGTGTCAAATGCCTTCTGGAAGTCAAGGAACACTGAATCAACCTGAACGCCTGTGCCTTTGGTGGTCTCGATTTCCTGGACGAATAGAGCGATTTCTGTTTACGGAATGTGTGTTAAGTTCCATATATTTTCGTTTTCCGAAAACTTCATACTGCGGGTGTATAGCATGTTCCATAATTCAACAGCAGCCTGACGTTAGTGGCAAGTTCATAGATCTGTAATTATGAACCTTTCCTGAAAACGGATTTGGCCTCCCCTTTTTTAACAATCTTTTTGTGCCTTTCATGCTACTAAAACAAGAGCAAGTTATTTATCTGTAGAATCTCTAACGTAACTCGAACTGTACAGGTGTGTTCCTATTACTGAGTGGTTTTAGTTGATTCTGTCGACTTATCTCAATAATTAGCATTTTGGTACGGTAAGTATCTGTAGTTTATGTAGTGCTACTCACAATGCGCTACGTCACGCACGTCATATCAGATTACGGCGAAAAACAGTTCTCGAAGATTAGTAGATACATGTGAGGCGCTGCGTAGGGTATGGGGGATCTCGCGTTACGTAGGACGCACGGAGCGGTGACCCCAGGTCAGGTCGCGGTCTGTTGCGCATGCACTGTAGCCGTCTTGTCTACCGGCAGCTGTTCGTTCGTCTGCGCAGGCGGCCATGTTCCTCGTTTGTTAACTCCACTTTCAGTTTCATACATTTTTTCCTAACGCTGGTCAAACATTCGTTGTTGGAGATAGGCTGTGCCACGTACAGTGCCTATCGAAAAATAATCCACATTTACGAACTCCCATAGCACGTACAATCACGCAATCTGGCGAGCTCTCATTTTTGTGCATTTCACTTCTCACTGTAACGCAACAACGGACAGAAACGCGACAATGGAATTATTCTGTTCTTAACTTACTGAATTATTAAGATATCGGTAATACACGAACCCTATTCAGCACACTTCAGCACTCTAACATTACGTAACAACTGAAGATGGCAAAGATTGTACACCTGGAAGTATTAAATTTAGAAAGTCACCAACGTCTTCGCTATTTTTCATTTAGAAATAACATCTGTTCAGAAATATGGAAAAAGTATAATAAAATCCAAGTTTAACAGAGCATTCTCAGATTTTATTGTCTTGAAACGGATTCGTTGTATTACTTTTAACTAATTTTCTTGGCTTTCTGCGCAAACATATTTAATCTATGAAATACATTAGGCTTTATCTCTGAGCGGCTATGCGTTTTCTATTTATGATGTTTGCTATAATTCAAATAGTATGCAAACCTAGACAACCACGAACCGAGACAAAAGTATTGACTCCTAATAAATTTTTCCTCACATTCTGCAAATTAGTAGCTTTTGCGCTCATTGTACAAATATTTCAGTAAAAATCATATCTTTGGCGGAGGTATAACGTGTACTTATTGCTGGATAATTTTGCTAGTATGAGTTTGTGTGATGTTTTGAGCCACGAAGCAGCGCTATAGACAAGGTGTTACAAGTTATATAAAATAACAGTTAATAGCAGTACGACAAACTGTAGCTCGATGACGTTAGGTAATTCTACGTCTTTTGAGGAATAACTTTCTCATGACTATTTACGGAAATCGTTCATCCGTAACAAGACATCACTAATAGTTTAGACGAATAATAAGCAGGAGCGAATTAGGAGTAAACAAAAACGTAAACATATGAAAGGATGATTAGAGTTTAACTTCTCGTAAAAGGTAAGTCAGAGACGGATCTCCTGATCTGATGGAACGCTATATTCCTCCCTCCGCCCCCCTCGATTACTGATTTATGAAGACCACAAAAACACCGGAGCTGGAAAGCTGGATGGGGATTTGAACCCAACTCCACCTAAGTGCGAGTACTGTGCCCTAACTACTGCGCAAGCGGGCTACGTTCCTCGTTTGTTTGCTCAGTTTCATACACTTTTTGCTAATAATGATCAAACATTCGTTATTGAAGAAACGGGTTTATCACGCACGGAGAATATGGGTACAAAGAGTAGAGGGTGTCCCAAAAAGAATGACCCGATTTTAACTTTTAATAATACTGAGAGGAATGTCGCAAGGTAACTGAAACAGCGCTAGATACATCAGTATTGTCTAGAATTTCAGAAAAAATCCGCTAGATGTCGCTACGAGCGCTGACCTGGAGCGTACAGCCAGTCTCGCACAATATGGCGTCCGCGCAACAGAAGGCGTATTGTGTTACTGAATTTAGTCGTACTCAATCAGTGATCATAGTTCAGCGGGCGAATATGTTAAACAATGTGTTTACGTTCCTCCCTTACCTCGTGACATTGATGATCTAAAAACCAGAATATCAGCTGCTGCAGCTTCGATGACAGAAGACACCTTACGCTCAGTTTGGGTCGAATTCGGCTATCGGCTAGATGTCGTCCGTGCAGCCAAAGGCGGACATATTGAACATTTATGACGGATTTTTATAAACTTTTGTCTTTTCTGGGTAATTTAGTATGCAATTTGTTGGTATTAAGCCCTTATTCCTAATAAATAATTTATTTAAAATCGGGCCATTCTTTTTGGGACACCCTGTTATTTTGCGGGCGTATAGGACAATCCTAACTCAATGCGAAGGGGTAAGTGAGTGCACAAAGGTGCAAAACTTCGTTCCTGACTAGTAACCACTACACCCCTAGCCTACCGACGGCAGTTCTCTCACCAGGCACGACGATTAAAATACGAGAATACATTAGCGTAGAAAGGTACGACTGTGGAACCGCAATGTACAGCTAAGCAGCACTCCTGGGCATCCATAGAAGGCTGCATGTTCTATATGACCCCATAGGTTCACCACAGGCTGACAGGGGGCACGTGCGTCGTACCGCAGCATGTCTACGCTTGTCTTCGCCGGTACACGATATTAGTCCGGTGTGATTCGCTTGAGTGTCACCTGACCAAGATTAGCGTAGTTCGTTTCGAAAGAAAAAAGAAAAAAAAACGTTGAGTCGGTGCCTGTTACGAGCGTGGAGCACACAGGCCGTCTTGTTTGTGCGTAGTGAGTCAGCCAGCGCATACCGCCACGAACCGAATGCGTCACACAGCTAGCTCTGCCTTCCACGTGTCGCTGTCAGTTCCTTCCTGTGAGGCGCCCAGGCTGTCTGGGTGCTCGCCACGATAAGGTTCTCCCGAAAAGTGCCTAACAAAATGTACCACACAGCCGGTGACTTACGCCTCTCATACGCAATCTTGCCACCTGCACAAAATGTACATAGTATCAGCGTGCATGGGGCGGACAATAATATGGAAACACCAAAGACAACACTTTAGCATGCCTAATACGCCGGCCGCGGTGGTCTAGCGGTTCTAGGCGCTCAGTCCGGAACCGCGCGACTGCTACGGTCGCAGGTTCGAATCCTGCCTCGGGCATGGATGTGTGTGATGTCCATAGGTTAGTTAGGTTTAAGTAGTTCTAAGTTCTAGGGGACTGATGACCACAGATGTTAAGTCCCATAGTGTTCAGAGCCATGCCTAATACGCTCAACGAAAACCGTTGGCATTCAAAACAGCTTGCAGCCATCTTAGAATGAACAACTACAGTGTTGTATGGTTTTCTATGGGTTCTTAGGGTACACAAAACGAGTCCAGGAAGATGAGATCTGTGTGAACAGCGGCACCACCACTGGGTAAAGGACCTAATCAGCCAAAATGGTCACTTAATCTTTGGCAGTAATGCGACCTTGCAAAGTAACCACAGGGTCCACGATATGCCTGCCCGTATCGTCACCGGAGCCCGCGCCATGTTTCACTCTTGGGGTGTAAAATCGACCGGAAGTTGAAAAGAGTGAGGGACAAGATTCGTCCGACCAAATGGCTTTATTCCGTTGCTCAACAGTCCAAATTCTTGGCTTCGGCAGCACGTTTTCCTGTTACAGTCATTTGTATCGCTGAATTCCAGATCACCCCGCAATTCTCTGATTACATTTCCCTTAGCGTTGTTTTGGTGCTAACAGGACTCGCGAGTACGACATTCAGTCCTGCAATGACTTTTGCAGTTGTCGCTCTATTACTTTTTGTCATAACCCTCTTCAACGACCATCTGTTACGATCACTCTACACAGCTTCGTCAGCGTGGTGACTTAGCAGATGAGGTTTCTTCGCCTTCTATGTATGCGGTATAAATCTTCGAAAGGATGCCTCTTGAAATACCAAACACTTTGTCTACCCACCTTACAGACTCCAACAGTTTGCTCACGTTCGAATTGACTAACTTTCGACTTAATGTACTCACAACAGCGCACAATACTGTGCTGACCACGATACACACTCGCCACATGCTGCAACCATTGCACAAGCGCAATTCATGGTCAAATACAACAGCGCAACCTGTAGGCTTGGCTAACAGCTGCATTATGTTTAAGTATGGACTTCTCGCAGGTTTTACACACGTTATGTGATCAAAAGTATCTGGACACCCCCAAAACACACACTTTTCATATTAGGTACACCGTGCTGCCATCTACTGCCAGGTATTCCATATCAACGACCTCTGTAGTCATTAGACATCGTCAGAGAGCAGAATGGGGCCGCTCCGCGGAATTCACGGACTTCGAACGTGGTCAGGCTATTAGGTGTCACTTGTGTCATAAGTCTGTACGCGAGATTTCGACACTCCTAAACATCACTAGGCCCACTGTTTCCGATGTGATAGTGAAGTGGAAACGCGAAGAGACACGTACAGCACAAAAGCGTACAGGCTGATCTCATCTGTTGACAGAGTCCGCCGACAGTTGAAGAGGTTCGTAATGTGTAATAGGTAGACACCTATCCACACCGTCACACAGGAATTCCAAACTGCATCAGGATCCACTGCAAGTACTATGACAGTTTGGCGGGAGGCGAGAAAACTTGGATTTCATGATCGAGCGGCTACTCATAAGCCACACATCGCGCCGGCAAATGCCAAACGACGCCTCGGTTGGTGTAAGAAGCGTAAACATGGACGATTGAGCAGTGGAAAACGTTGCGTGGAGTGACGATGGCATGGTGTGTGTATGGCGAATATCCGGTGAACGTCAGCGTGTTTAGTGCCAACAGTAAAATTCGGAGGTGGTGGTGTTATGGTGTGGTCGTGTTTTTCATGGAGGGGGCTTGCACCCCTTGGTATTTTGCATGGCACTATCACAGCACAGGCCTACACTGATGTTTTAAGCACCCTCTTGCTTCCCACTGTTGAAGAGCAATTCGGGGATTGCGATTGCATCTTTCAACACGATCGAGCACCTGTTCATAACGCACGGCCTGTGGCGGAGTGGTTACACAACAATAACAACCCTGTAATGGACTACCCTACACAGAGTCCTGACCTCAATCCTATAGAACACCTCTGGGATGTTTTGGAACGCCGACTTCGTGCCAGACATCACCGACCGCCATCGATACCTCTCCTCAGTCCAGCACTCCGTGAAGAATGGCCTGCCATTCCCCAAGAAACCTTCCAGCACCTGATTAAACGTATACATGCGAGAGTGGAAGCTGTCATGAGGGCTAAGGGTGAGCCAGCACCAATTACCGATGGCGGTCTCCACGAACTTGTCATTTTCAGTCGGGTGTCCGGATACTTATGATCACGTAGTGTATTTTTGTCCAACCTAGGTACACACTGGAGAAGAAAATACCAGTATTTGCCTTAAGCGCTTTTAGGGAACAAAGGTTTAATCTCTGTCGTCACGAATACGACGATCTGCTGCTGCTCCACCGCAAGTCGATCGATATCTTTAATTTTATATGCGAACATTGGGCAGTCACGTCACGCGTATGTACAGAAGATCACGCCTCTTCCCGCAATGCTTTTGAGTCTAGTACGACGCAGCCGATCGTTAGTGAACGTGAGTGGGGACAGGCGAAGCTACAAGAGTGTGTGCTAGCTTCTGGGCAGCAGCAGCGACATGGAAGGACATCGAGATAACCACGCCAGCGGCGCCTCGGCCAGAACTCCTCGAGATATCTGCTGGGCAGTCTCTCTGAAGGTTATCGCCGTGCCCTGTAAACTACCGATGTTTTTTCTGCCTTGACGTATCTAATTTATCAATGTCAGTATCACGTACGGCATTGCAGCACTGGAATCAGCGTACTCTAAACCTTTGTTTTTATCCTTTTTTCACTGATAAAGGTTTCGCCAACACTATTGTCGCAAAATGGGACTTAAAAACGACCGTGCACAAGATTCTAGTCTCTGTCTTAGACGCGTGCAGGATCCGCAGGTCGAAACAGTCACCAATATTGATTCATGGGACGTGGCAAGTTCATTTTTCTTCTTGTTTCATAAATCTGGTAGTCTGATACTATGTTATTAAAATAACTTTACGACGCCTCGGCACTTTCTGTCATTTGCTTAGCTCTATTTTGCGTTTCATGAGGTCGGAAGTGTCAAGGAACTCGTTAACTTCAAGCAACAGGGGCTGGACAAAAATATGGGAACGCGGTGAGAAATGCATGTTTGAACATAAATGCAGGTTCAGCCAAGGCTGCAGGTTTCGCTGTTGCATTTGACCACGAACCGCACCTCTGCCGTGTCCTCAATTCGTTGCTAGCGTCAGTCGTGGTCACAACAGTATTGTATGCAGTAGTGGGTGCTTCTGTAACTAAGGAGCCGAAGTGTTTGGTATTTCAAGAGGCACCGCATCGAAGTTTTATATCGCATACAGGGAAATCGGAAAAAACGTCATCTGCTAAGTCACAACGCGGACGAATGTGCGTGTCAAATAACCGTGGCGGACGGTCATTGAAGAGAATTCTGACAGAAAATGACTACAGCTGCAGAAATCACTGCAGACCTGAATGTCGCACTCGTGAACCTTGCCATCACTAAAACACGAAGGGAGCTCCACAAACAGGGACTTTAAGTACTAGCTGGAATTCGAAAACCGCTCATCTGCTATGCAGGTACCCTGAACAGTGGTGTCGAAGCGATAAAACCTAGACTATGGAAAAGTCATTTGCTCCGGCGGGTCTTGTTTCACCATGTTTCCATCTTCTGCCGAGTTCACGTCCCAAGAGTGAAACATGTCGGGGGGGGGGGGGGGGGTTCGGTGAATAGGGTAGCCATGTCGCGGTATTCCATGGGCCACATGGTTACTCCGCAAGGCCGCATTACTCCCAGTGATTGTATGTCCATTTAGGCTGATCAGGTTCATCCCACGTTACAATGTTTGTACCCCAATCGTGATGCTGTGTTCCAAGACGACAATGTCCTGTTCAAAAGGTTCCCATCACCAGGACTGGTTTTGCCAACACGAGCATGAATTGTCGTATCTCCCCTGGCCACCAAGGTCACCAGATCTCAGTATTATTGACAATTTGTGGTCTCCTTTGTAGAAGAGGTTACCCGGTCGCTATCCACCTGTAACATTGTTACCTGAACTTGCCACTATTATGCAGGAAGAATGACGAGATTCCCTTTAAAGCCGTGCAGTAACCTATACTTATCCATTCCGAGATGACTGGAAGGTATTTTGAATGCCAGCGGGTTTCCTACAACATATTAGGCAGGTAATGTGTTGTCTTTTATTTTCCGTATTTTGTCGACCCCTCTATGTGCAATGGATGGGGACTAACATACGACAAGCACTATTACTCTTATGAGGATGCGCCTAAACGTGGAGATAACTTGAGAGAAAGCCTGAAAATACAGGGTGTTTCAAAAATGACCGGTATATTTGAAACGGCAATAAAAACTAAACGAGCAGCGATAGAAATACACCGTTTGTTGCAATATGCTTGGGACAACAGTACATTTTCAGGCAGACAAACTTTCGAAATTACAGTAGTTACAATTTTCAACAACAGATGGCGCTGCGGTCTGGGAAACACTATAGTACGATATTTTCCACATATCCACCATGCGTAGCAATAATATGGCGTAGTCTCTGAATGAAATTACCCGAAACCTTTGACAACGTGTCTAGCGGAATGGCTTCACATGCAGATGAGATGTACTGCTTCAGCTGTTCTATTGTTTCTGGATTCTGGCGGTACACCTGGTCTTTCAAGTGTCCCCACAGAAAGAAGTCACAGGGGTTCATGTCTGGCGAATAGGGAGGCCAATCCACGCCGCCTCCTGCATGTTTCGGATAGCCCAAAGCAATCACACGATCATCGAAATATTCATTCAGGAAATTAAAGACGTCGGCCGTGCGATGTGGCCGGGCACCATCTTGCATAAACCACGAGGTGTTCGCAGTGTCGTCTAAGACAGTTTGTACCGCCACAAATTCACAAAGAATGTCCAGATAGCGTGATGCAGTAATCGTTTCGGATCTGAAAAATGGGCCAATGATTCCTTCGGAAGAAATGGCGGCCCAGACCAGTACTTTTTGAGGATGCAGGGACGATGGGAGTGCAACATGGGGCTTTTCGGTTCCCCATATGCGCCAGTTCTGTTTATTGACGAAGCCGTCCAGGTAAAAATAAGGCTTCGTCAGTACACCAAATGCTGCCCACATGCATATCGCCGTCATCAATCCCGTGCACTATATCGTTAGCGAATGTCTCTCGTGCAGCAATGGTAGCGGCGCTGAGGGGTTGCCGCGTTTGAATTTTATATGGATAGAGGTGTAAACTCTGGCGCATGAGACGATACGTGGACGTTGGCGTCATTTGGACCGCAGCTGCAACACGTCGAACGGAAACCCGAGGCCGCTGTTGGATCACCTGCTGCACTAGCTGCGCGTTGCCCTCTGTGGTTGCCGCCGTACGCGGTCGCCCTACCTTTCCAGCACGTTCATCCGTCACGTTCCCAGTCCGTTGAAATTTTTCAAACAGATCCTTTATTGTATCGCTTTTCGGTCCTTTGATTACATTAAACCTCCGTTGAAAACTTCGTCTTGTTGCAACAATACTGTGTTCTAGGCGGTGGAATTCCAACACCAGAAAAATCCTCTGTTCTAAGGAATAAACCATGTTGTCTACAGCACACTTGCACGTTGTGAACAGCACACGCTTACAGCAGAAAGACGACGTACAGAATGGCGCACCCACAGACTGCGTTGTCTTCTATATCTTTCACATCACTTGCAGCGCCATCTGTTGTTGAAAATTGTAACTACTGTAATTTCGAAAGTTTGTCCGCCTGAAAATGTACTGTTGTCCCAAGCATATTGCAACAAACGGTGTATTTCTGTCGTCGCTCGTTTAGTTTTTATTGCCGTTTCAAATATACCGGTAATTTTTGAAACACCCTGTACAAAAAGTTTTCCTACCCAGGCAATTATTTATCGACGGGCCTCACGCGCAGTAGAATACACAAAAATTGAAATATTTGTTGCATGACTTCTTTTGCTTCTCTTTTACAACTGCAGGGACAGGTGTGTTAATTTCCTCTTCGGAAACTGTTTATCGTGAGAAATGATACAGGAACAGACTTCGTTAGAAAGTGTTTCTGTCGAAGACAACGATACAAAGGACAGCTGTTTAAGGATTACAGGGCGAGTAAAAATTAAATGAACAAGTTTCATTTTGTTTCGTTTTCTATTCCAGATTGTTAGTACCCTTGACTGAGTCGAAATTGGGGGAAGAATCTTAATTTAGTTTCATTTTCTATTCGAGGTTGTTCAAGTACCCATGGCTGACACATTCGAACAGAGAAGAATTGTTGCAAGCTTAATTGAAATCGTGCAGTCAGCGACAGAAGTGTGTCGAAGATAGAAAGATTTCCAGATAGACGATCACCATCTCGTTTAAAAATTTATCGCATTTTCAGAAGTTTGTAGCAACTGGATCCGTAGTAGACAATTATCACGCAAATGCTAGACCTTCAACTGGCAGAAATGAAGCAAACATTGTTTTAGTGCAGGAGACCATAATACGGAGTCCAAAATCAATGTGACGTTGCAGTCTGGGAATGGGGATTCTACAGAGGACAGTTAGCCGAGTTCTATCCAAGGATCTTGGCATGTAATCACATCACCTACAGATCTTTCAAGTGTAAACGTAGGCTTCCGCGGCCGTTGTCACAATCAATAAAATTCTTCTGGGTTTGAGGCCGCATTGTCATCTGTAAAATTTCGACGTTTCGGCGACTGTTGCAAGTCGCCTTCCTCAGAGTGTACTGCTAACAATACCCAGAAAAATTTTATTTAAATCTTTCAAGGTTTGACTGCTCGGCAGAAACGGGTACCAATAGAACGCTATGAGATTCTGGCAGAAACGTCAAGGATGCACGGATGCAGCGGACAATGTTAGACAAATGATTTCCAGTGAAGCAGCTACATTTCAGAACAGTGTCATGTTAATCGTTATACAATTTTATGGGGTACTTAAAATCCACGTATAGTTCGTAAGAATGATGGTGCATCCCCGAAGCAAACATTACGGTATGCCGTGACGTGTACTCAGCCCATTTTCTGTACAACCCCAACGGTGAATGCACATGACTACTTGCAAATGTTGAAGGAGCTTGCCATTGATGACATGCTTTCACAACTTAGACGAGATGGGTATTTCCAATATGATGGTGCACAGTGACATTTTGCTCGTTCCGTTCGTACTTATCTTGATCAAACAGTTGGATTGGTCTCGACGGACCGTTGTTATGGGCTCCACCATCCCCGGATCTCAGAGCCTGTGCGTTCTGGTTGTGGGGTATGATAAAGGAGTACATGTATGGTACAAAAGTGAGAGACCTTGAAGATCTCAGGGACAGAATAAAAGGTATGCTATCCAACTTTTCCCCAGAAATGTGTATTGTGGCACTGAGTAGTAGAGTTGAACGTTGGTTTGATTGCTTTAATCGTTCTGGTGGTCTGCCTGAGACACTCTACAACGAAAACTGAGTCAGTGCTTTCTCTCAAATGCGTTCACAGAATTTTGACTTTCCCTTTATTTTGAAATCGTGGATGAAGCTTAGAAGCATTGCAAAAAAATGGTTCAAATGGCTCTGAGCACTATGGGACTCAACTGCTGTGGTCTTAAGTCCCCTAGAACTTAGAACTACTTAAACCTAACTAACCTAAGGACAGCACACACATCCATGCCCGAGGCAGGATTCGAACCTGCGACCGTAGCGGTCGTGCGGTTCCAGACTGTAGCGCCTTTAACCGTTCGGCCACTCAGCCCGGCTAGAAGCATTGCAATTTATTATGTATAGTGGACATGGCAACACGTTTCGAGTTAACCGACTTTGAACGCGGGGTGGTAACCGGTGAAAGACGCAGAGATTACACAAGAATTCGGGTTTGCTATGTCAATAGTGTTTACGGTAGGACTTCAGTGTTTGAGAGACAAAGATAACACACGCGTAAATTGTCGCACAGGACGACCCCAAGTGTTGGCGAATGAACGTCACATGTCACAGGTCGCCTCCCCAGTCACCTAGGGCGATCGATGGTCGCCGCCAATTTGAATGCGTGTGTGTGTGTGTGTGGGGGGGGGGGGGGGGGCGTCAGGAGCTCATGTCTGTCAGGACTGCACAGGGAGAAATGCACCGCACAAAGTTCAGCAGCCGACGACCGACATTACATCCATTGCCTTGACGCCACGTTTGGCCATGGCCACTCATTGTAATACATCATTGCACCTGGCAGTGACGTTACTGACAGCAAATGGAACCCGAGTTGTGTCCAAAACCAATAGACACCGTACCAGACAGTGTGGTGGCAAAATTTTCTGGCGGCGCTGTACAGAGCAGAGTCAACAGGAGCCGTGTTGAGAGCTCGCGCGAGCCGCGCCGACAATGAGTGGTAGCGAGGGAGCGCAGCGCGAGTAAAAAGTGACACGGGGCTCCCGTCCCTCCCGGACGCGGTTCGTCAGCACGGCCCGCACCAGGGGAGCCAGCCCCCAGCCCTCGCCAGGCGGCGGCTATTTCTGGAGCGTGCGTTGCCGCACCAAAAGGCTGCCCGCACGAACACAGCCGGAAACTCCGGAGGCGCTCCTCGCTCCGGTTGCTGGCCACGCCTGCTCACTGCATGCGAAAGCAGCGCTTGAATTTTAAGAAAACAGCTTCCAGTAGTGTGACTTTCCAAGGGGGGGTGTGCTTGGAATTTAGACTTCTCAAAACGCTTTTCTGAGCACTTTAAAAGCATTTTTCTTTTACATTGCTCCAACTGCAGCGAAAGTTCTATTGTACATCATCTCGAAGTCTACGGTTCTGATTTTTTCTCCTCACAGGTACCGGTACGGCATACCGATGCGTACCGTCAGAAATCAGTCTGTGTGTGAAAGTACAGTAAGGCAGTTTTCTAGAAAGTGTAAACACGTCCTAAGATTCTCTTCAAATAATCAGTATTTCGCCTGATTCGATACTGTCGTCCATCTTGCAACGATCTTTTTCATCTCTATGTAACCACTACACTAATAAACACCGTATCTTGTGTTTTAGCACTGCAGAGGCTATTTATGGCCGAAATCTAGATTTGCAACACTAATAAAACCTAGTGGGATTGCGACTAATCGTTGTGTACCTCTACTTCCTTACTATTACACCCAACATCATCGACAATGTATTTGTGTATTCTATTCTGCTTCAGCCTCTTACTACTTTCCTCTTTACTGCTACTTCTAGCGTGACGTTCAGTCTTCGCAGATGCCGAAGATGATGTCCCTTTAAAATGTCCCTTCTGGCATCGATCTTCTATAGACTATTTCCCTCACCTTTTTAGTATTTTTCTTAGTCTGTACGCTACCTACTCACTTCACTTTTAAGATTCTCAGACAGCGCCACTGTTTCACTTCCATACTACAAAGTTGTACCCCACGTGTACATGTGCCTGGATGCAGCACCAAACACTGGATCTCATTCAATCCTCCAACAGGCTGCGAAGTGTTTCATATTTCTGGTGACTTCCAATGAACCTTTAAAGCTCTTAAGCGCCCTTCCTTGCATCAAGAAACATACAATTCTCGTCAGCAAGCTGTGACAGAGAATTTGCCTGCAGTATCGATTTCAACGCTTCACAGTCGTTGCTCGCAGCAAGGGAAGAGTTACACGCCCCGTAGACAGAGAAATCGTTGAAGAGAGAGAGAAGAGAGAGAGAGAGAGAGAGAGAGAGAGAGAGAGAGAGAGAGAGAGAGAGAGAGAGAGAGAGAACTGGTCCAAACGGAGAAGCAAATAAAATGTTTTTTAAGGAGCCAATCCGGCATTCACCTAAAATAACACCATGTAATCACAGAGATCCTTCACCAAGACGATACAGCGGGGATTTGAACTACTCTTTCCGAATGAGAGTCCAAGTTTTGACTACTGCACCTCATCGGTCGGTAATCGGTAGCTCACTAACCAAGAGGAAATTGCCATTAAGGATTGAGAAGTTCACATTCCTGTTCAGCCCTTCAGCACTGTGCTACAGAAAAGGAATGGCTACAGAGGCGCTATCGGGTAAGTTTCCTGTGACACAAGGAAAATTTAAAATGACAGTCAAGGAAATTCGGAAATTTGTGGTAAGATCTCATGGGACCAAACTGCTGAGGTCATCGGTCCCTTAGCTTAACCACTACTTAATCCAACTTTAACTTACGCTAAGGATAACACACACACACACACACACACAAAGCGCGCGCCCGCGCAAGGACTCCAACCTCCGACGGGGGGCAGCCGCGCGAACCATGCCAAGAAGCCTAAGACCGCGCGGCTACCATGCGCGGCGACAGTTAAGTGCTACGCGTGGGGAGACGTCCCGATTACCAAACTTAATGACGCGTCTCAAACAGAAGTATACGTAAGGTGATGTTTCGAAATTGTGTTGCTTTTATCAGGTGCCTGTCGCGGTTCGTGCCCGGCGCACTTTTGATGAGGTGCCTGCTGTATACGCTGTGTGCACTCTATGACGCAACGCGCCCCCATAAACGCCGTGCACAAGTTCATCCGTTTTGTCCGGCGGACGCGGAGTTAGCGAGTTAAGGAACGCCACGTCCACAATGCGGCGCTTTAAGGGCCTGCGTTTACATAATGAAGGAGCACGGGTAACAAGCTTAGCTTGCACAGCGGCTCCATAAGGCTTCTGTCCGTCTGGGGCAATCCTGCGGACTAGCAAACACGACCGCTTTCCTGTAAGGCTACTAGCAGCACCATTAGCCGCCTTCATGGCTCGGTACTGCTTTAAGACGACCGCCCCAGAAAATTCCAGAATGACTACTGACCATGTACAGCTTCCGAAATTATCACGACTTGATACCCTGCCATCATTACCGAGGTCAATAACGCATGCCTGTGTGGTGGCGGTCGCTGCGAAGATAGTTCTTGTACTGGTGGTGCAAGCAATTTTCATTGCCAGAATTTGGCCGGTAAGACAATGAGAAATGGAGGCGTACTGTTCCTGATCAGAATTTGCGCCAATGCACAGATTAAATTCAGAATCTCTCCGCAGTCTGAGTAATGGCACATGACACTTTTGACGGTGATTCGCCTGCTGGATGAGTACATGAGTTTCTGAGGCTACTTTGTAAGTGGGTCATGTCATTTGATTTTTGTATCTCATCGATGTGCACGTCAGAGAGAGAGAGAGAGAGAGAGAGAGAGAGAGAGAGAGAGAGAGAGAGAATGGTTCAAATGGCTCTGAGCACTATGGGGCTTAACTACTGAGGTCATCAGTCCCCTAGAACTCTTAGACCTAGTTAAATCTAACTACCCTAAGGACATCACACACATTCATGCCCGAGGCAGGATTCGAACCTGCGACCGTGGCGGTCTGGCGGTTCCAGACTGCAGCGCCTAGAACCGCGCGGCCAACCTGCCAGCAGAGAGAGAGAGAGAGAGAGAGAGAGAGAGAGAGAAAATACTACTTCCATGAGTCATGCGTTGACATTAACTGTTCAACTGTTTGGTTTTTATAGAAATTCTCTGTTAACACTGTACCCTTTTAAAATCATTGTTCCCGTTGTTAAGCATAGTATTGTTTTGACCACTGTTATGTGCTAAGATCACGCGAAGTTTAACTGTGTGTTTCTGAATATATACTTCATTCTAAAATCTCTCTCTTGGAATATAATTTCATAGGAATAGTTACTCTCCCCACCCCACTGCATATCAATACGCATTACCATACACAACAGTTTGAAAATGTATTTAGAAACAGAAATCTAGCTTAGCGGCTCCCCGCTGGCTCTTTGCTGTTGTGCTTTCGAGAGATCTGCAACAATCTAGCCAAGACGCGGGGTAAGTGGTCGTCAGCCCGCACATCCTAGGCTGAAATCAAAGAGCTTCTTGACAACTACTGAGGGTCTCATCGAGAATCCATATGCGGCATGGATCTCACGATGGCCGGAGAAATGTCGGTGTTTGGGAGAATGGATGGCCTCAAAGGAAGATCTTCCCCCTGGTCAATATGGAGGTCTCTCAGTAGATTACGATCAAACACAACGAGATGCAAGACCAATCTGCGGACTTGGGGTTTCTCTGTGGACTCAGTTCTTTGCCAGTGTGGCATTGAGCAGACTAACAGCCATTTCCTTCAGTGTTCCTCATCACCAATCACCTGAACCATGCAAGACCTTACGAGAGCCACACCAAATTCGCTTGAAGTCTCCAGTTTTTGGTCGACTTTTGTACAAAATTATCTCAATATATATATATATATATATATATATATATATATATATATACTTTTGACACGATAAATAAATAAATAGTGGAAATTTTGATTATGGCCAGGAAACTGTTTTACTTCACTTGCGCTTTTAACATAAAAAGTTGCATTCATATCAGCTACAGTTAATTTCACATTAGGTTCTGTGTACTCAAAGTTTAGCGTACGACTTTATGTTGGATAACAGTTGTGGAGGCGTTTTTGGTAATACGCATACTTTAGACTTTTATAGAGTGGGAGGTAAGGTTGGGCTGTTTCATATAGAAACAAATATAGTGGAGAGGTTACAACCTTGTTGCTATTACGCAAATATAGTGGAGAGGTTACAACCTTGGTGCTATTAAAGGGATGCAGGTTGTGTCCTATCACCGGAATCAAAGTCAGTCTCTCTCTCTCTCTCTCTCTCTCTCTCTCTCTCTCTCTCCCGCCCTCCCCCAATTACCTAAGACACAACAATCACACTTTCCGGAACTATGGTGCCATCGTGCGCGACGGAAGAAAGTTTTTCCAATACCTCTGTGTGTCTTCTTGTCAATGATGCAATACGACTTCACTTTTACATACAGCGACCGACTTTAGTTGTGCGAGTTTCAACTAGTAAGATACGCAGTGATCATGTCGCCACGAAGTTGCTCCGAGTCAAAAGGAGGTGGTTTGTTAAGGATCAGGAGAAGCACTGTTCTACTTGACTTTGTATACCCTGGGGCAAAAACTTTCATTGTGCCAGCGCAAACGATCGATTACGGCAGTAGAAGACTACAATGTTGTATGAATTTACTGGATAATTCATAATAAGTAGATATATTTTTACGGTTTGGACGAGGTCTAGAGGCACGACTTACAAGAATCATTATGCAACGTGAATAAGAAACACTTTCAAATGTACATTTCAGACTTCGGTTAAAACACATTAGCCTGAATATGGCCTTATACTCTACATGACTGTACAGTTTATCATTTGAGCGTATAGATTATCTGGCAAAGGAGTTACGTTTGCGCACTTGGCGCGGCAGCTATATATCTGCAAGAACCGTCAGCCATCCACAAGAAGCTATCTTACACTGTTATTGTAAAGTTTCTTGCTGCATCGCAATCTTATCTGGTGTGTTTTTACGTAATGAAATTTAATTCCCTGATAGTTCGGCGACACCAGCTAAAATCTGCACGTTGTACAGGAGTCCGATAGCGAAGATTACTTTTACTGTCATAAAAGTTCAGACTTCATAAATACGATTAACACCAGACAGGAGAGACGGTGCATACTACTATATATAATCCGTTCGCCTTATGTACATAGCGGACACACTGTGGCTGTGCATAGGTCTTATTTTGCATACTCCTGCAGAGTTTGCAAAAAAGTAACAATTATCCATGACTGCTGTGCTGAAATCGGCCAACGTCATTTTAAGTAACCACCCTGACATTCGATTATGATAATTTAGGGAGATTTCGGAAAGTACGTACGGGCGGATGGAGATTTGAACCTAGTCCACGCGAATACAAATTTGACGTCTCAATAACTGTTCACCTCGCCATGTCGACGTAGTTCGGCAGATGTCAATTTTATGAATCTTTTCAAGCTCCATCCTCTACACAAGATATGACCATTTATTTAAATATGTCACTACTCAACGAATTTATAAGCACGTTCTATTTTACAATTTTACTATCAGAGTTTTCACTTCGTTCTTCTTTTCTCTCTTGTACATACGAGCTAAAGGCTAACATTTATTTTAGTCGAGATCGTAAATGGGTCACAAGAGTAGACAGTAACTATTACAGCATTACAAAGTGAACACACGAGTGAAAAAAAATGCATCTCCACTGTATGTACCCTGCGGAGTCTCTTGAAGGAATGATGCGGTAGGCAAATAAACACTAGACACCGGAAGTGACCAATTAACCTCATTCTGGCAGGTCACCGCTCCTACAGAATATGTCGGCGTTGAACTACTGGTGCGGGATCGAGTTTTCTTACTGGTCAATGAAGAGTGTCCAGTTTTTGTCGGAAGACTGTCCCGAGTTAGCAATACTCGTCTTTGATGTAACGGGTAAGAACTCGGATAACGTAACCAATCAAACAGTGAGGCGTTTCATTTGTTACAGTTATCGTCAGAATGTTCCTGCAACGCAAGGAGTATACTATTACACTGGGAATTAAGCAAGCTTGAGCGCCTTGGCTAGACTACAGTGTTAATTATAGGGATTGCCGTCAGTACAGATAAACATGCTCTGTGGAGGTATGGGTCGGCGTCAAGTGCAACGATCAAGAATTTGCCTGTTTAAACTAACGGTCTACCAAAGACAAACTGCCACCTTAGCAGTAACTAGGTAGAACCTTTGTGCAAAGCGAAGACGAAGAACTGGTGCGTGTGATCAGAAGAGTCAGGGAGTGCTGGATCAGAATATGGATTCCGTGAAACGCACAATCAGCAAAATCGTGAGCATCGCCGTGAAAAAAACCGTAGAGGCAGTTTCAAAAAAAATGGTTCAAATGGCTCTGAGCACTATGGGACTCAACTGCTGAGGTCATTAGTCCCCTAGAACTTAGAACTAGTTAAACCTAACTAACCTAAGGACATCACAAACATCCATGCCCGAGGCAGGATTCGAACCTGCGACCGTAGCGGTCTTGCGGTTCCAGACTGCAGCGCCTTTAACCGCACGGCCACTTCGGCCGGCCGAGGCAGTTTCATTGCATAGTATTACACTGTATCTACGAAACACTAGAACAGCACATAACCGCTGCGTCAAGCCCAGACGCAATCGTTTATTAGAAATTAGTCGATTATATTGATTTAATTTTTTGTTTCTTCTGTCCAGCAACGTTATCAGTAGCGGTGATATTGGCAGCTCTCTACCGTTATCTGATATTGCTACGTACGTACTTTCAGCAACGAGGCATCTGCAGCATGCCCGTTTTTGAGACGCATTTTTATACCTTAATAAGTTCCAAATTCACGCGTTTTCTAACTTTCCACACACAGAAGTTGCTTAGCAGTTACCTTCCGTAACGTAGAGCACCGATGAACTTGAGTTTGAACACTACTGCTTAACTAGACACAGCCCAACTACACGTGAACTGCAGTTGCATCTACCGATGTACAAGCCGGGTCGCAGTGAATAGAAAAGCGCGAGGAGGACCTGTTAGAGTCAGGGAAAATTTGAATCACGATGTAACTTTGGTTTTCAGATAGATAATGCACTACCAGAGGCGAAAGATACCTTAACCGATTGGTAAATAAATATCATGTAGTAAGTTGACGGGATAATACGCCAAATCAAACAACGTCTTACGTAAAAATAAAAATTGTTTCAACTTCTGATAGGTTACAATATTGATGATTATGCGGCGCCCCTTACCGGCTCTGTGCAGAATGTTCCCTACAGCCTCCAATAACTAAACTGACGCCGTTCAAAGAACCATGTGTCAACTGTACCATTGTGTATGTGAAGACACTCATACGCCTTCACATAGAGAGAGAGATAGAGAGAGAGAGAGAGAGAGAGAGAGAGAGAGAGAGAGAGAGAGAGAGAGAGACATGACAACAGTATCTGAAACTCGTGAGTATTGAAGTATATGGAACCATTAGTAGGCAGTATTGCAAAGCGAGGTGACCGATATAGTGTGTTCTTCCGTTTTAGTCTTCGGTTTAAAATTACTATTAAGGTCATGGCAAAATCGAAACGCGGCTGTCGAACCACGGAAGATGCTCCCCAAGACAATGCCTCGTAATTTTTAACATTTATTACCCAACTACGCTTCACGAGACTTATCTTCTTAACTCACTGTCTAGGGTGCACAGATGCGGACTTCCGAACTGGCATCTACAGGCGAAAGCAAGGACACCGAGGTCAGTCTGTGGGTGACAAAGTCCCGGACGTGAGAAAGTCCTAGCCAAAAAAACAACGCGCAAGGACCTTGCATTGTCTGAGGCATAACTATGCTGCACAGCCCACTGCTTCTGTTAAGTAACGACCAGAGCAAAGCGCTCATGTTCAGGCTCAGCGTCGTGGACATATTACACCTCAGACAGTACAGTATGTGTGTGGCACTGCTGGTAAATTGTCGATCCATCACAACTTGTCTGATGCAGCACCCTCCCCCCCCCCCCCTCTCTCTCTCTCTCTCTCTCTCTCTCTCTCTCTCTCTCTCTCTCTCTCAAAGCAGGGGACACGCACTTGCTTCTACACAGGGAATCTAAAGAGAGCACTGTGTTACGCAAAGAGCATTTCAGGTCACGAGCAGATAACCGATATGTTTTGCCTCATCTAAGGGCAACTGATAGTATTTACCTCATACCTTGTGGCAAACTTAACAGATTTTTTATATAAAATGCATTTCAATTATCAGATGTTTATTCGTCCCATTAGATCTACCAGTCTCGGTTATTAACCATCATACAGGATGTAGGATACAACAGATTACTTAAAAGCATCCCATATTCCTTTGAAGCTGAGCACTATCTAAATAATCCAGTGAAATTGTAGGAACACCTGACATAATTTGTCTTGGAATACTGACAGTCATATTTCATGTCAAATAGACAGACATCACAGGAAAGATAAGGGCAATAGTTCGTCTTGTTTTACATGCATAAAGACTAAGTAGTAGAGATAACGACAGCTTACATTTTCCCCATGCCGTAGTTCCATTAACAGAACTCATAGTGAGACCTATAGTATTATGACCCCTCTCTCTCTCTCTCTCTCTCTCTCTCTCTCTCTCTCTCTCTCACACACACACACACACACACACACACACTAAACCTCGCAACCTCAACCGAGTTCGTGATTCGCATCTTTACGCCTCATTCCACGACGCGGCTGGTTGGTAGCAGTGGCAACTTCGCGGCTTCTCACTGAAAGAACCTGCCTTGAGCTTTCTATGACCTCCTGCAGCTGACCAAACTTATGATCGTCAAGAAAGAGGCACGTTCTGAAACGCTGACGAGCTGAAGATAATTTCGAAAAGAAGACCATGGGTCCCCCAGGAAGTAAATGATAAAAAATTTAGAGATTTATTACAGCTCATGTGTTTACCTCTATTTGTGCTCTTGAAGGGAGTCTCGAGATGACTAATTTGATTCAAAGAACTAGTTGCTAACCTTGGACAATGCCTTAAAATTGGCATTGTACAATTTCTCGTTATCGCTTTAGAAATCTAGTCGATCACGTAATTATTTCTATTAGACTATTGATTTTTAAATTTGAAAACATCCGCATTCCTTGGGTGTTTTGAATGGAAGTAAAGGTGCAAAATGGCTCTGAGCCCTATGCGACTTAACTTCTGAGGTCATCAGTAGCCTAGAACTGAGAACTAATTAAACCTAACTAACCTAAAGACATCACACACATCCATGCCCGAGGCAGGATTCGAACCTGTGACTGTAGCGGTCGCTCGGTTCCAGACTGCAGCGCCTAGAACCGCACGGCCACTCCGGCCGGCAGTAAAGGTACAGCACCCCCTTAGACCACGATATCGAGATCGCAGTTTGAACGGCAGTGAATATTCAACACATTTAAAACCTCTCTCGTTTTCGGCAGCGTTTAAAGCAATTGTTGGTTATGTGATGAATGTACTGATGCAAATAGGTACAACAACTGTTCTCCAAGTTTCTCATCCCACTGAACATCTGAAATACTAAGGAAAACATTTCGTCATAGCCAGTTTCAAATCGTTTGCGGACTTCTTGAAGTGACTTGTAACCGAGTTTTCTACAGCACTTCAAAGAATGTTGAACCTTTATCTGATAGGCCTCATGTATATATTCCGCAAGACTTTTTACATTTCATGGCGGAAGATATTTTGAAGCACTATTAGCTGTTCAGTTTCCGCCTAGAATTGTCCGGAAAGAGCATGCCATGCCCTGTACGCACACCATTCTCTCTAACCAGGTGTTGTGGGAACCCGAAGTTTTTTTTCTGAATCAACCACACAAGTTATTTTCTAAATGTTCCACTGATTCAGAAGGGCATCCTCCCCAATTCTCTCCCACCCCCCCTCCCGAATACCCCCATTTAATTTTCCAGGATGACTCCACAGAAATATCGTGCGTACATAATTCGGTTGTGTGTCTGAGTACCTTTGTTCATTGCCTCCAGACGACCAAATGAAAGTCTCAGTTTCTCACATGAGCATGTCAAACGGCTTACTGTTTGTGCAATAGTTACACTTTCCCGTCGCCAACAATACCTTCCATTTGCCCCTTTTCGAGTACTAATGACTTCAGCCGTTTGTTCCACTTTATATACATGAATGTGTTTTCTGTGGCTATTTAAACACTACTTAAACACACTCACGGAGCCCGCAACATAAAACTATCAGAATGCAATACTACGAGCAGTTTCTTCTTTTTATATACAATATACTTCACTTAACCACGATTAAGTTTGACTCCTATTCACTGCATCAAGTCTGTCATTTTCCGAATAGTTCCAGCTTTCCTGAGAGTAATTAACCCTGTGGTGCATGAATTTCGCTGCAGTGGACAACTTTTAATGGTCATTTCTCTGGCGTATTGAATCAGTCATGAGGCTGCAAATGCATGCAGGACAACACCAGTAGGGAGTGTCTACTACAGTGAACTGTGTGCATTTGCAGCCTCAGGACTGATTGAAAATGCCGAAGAAGCGACCATTAACAGCTCTCCACTGCAGTGGACACTTTGCGCCACAGGCTTAACCAATAATTTCCTACGGAGATCATCATTTGTCTCTTGAGTGTGCCCCCCGAAGGAGGGAGGGGTGGGGGGGGGGGGGACAACGACTACTGAAGTTGCATTTCTTAAAAAAAAAAAACCACCCACCCACACACACACACACACACACACACACACACACACACACACACACACACACACACACACACACACTTTCTCAATGTCGCCCAGGTCTGTCTCACCATTTTCGTGTTCATTTATAAACACTACCGCCCATAAAGTACTATCCGCCTGCCCCAATACGCCGCACAGATAAACCTTCCGTGTAAACAGCACGTACTATGATAACTGGCCGCTGTGGTGTTCTCAGCCATAAACAAATTTTATGTTCTTCAAACTTTGCCTTCTTAGGCCACCAGCTAAAATGTCCCTCCTTCCTATATGTGCTAACAATCACCGAGTATGTTCTATTGTGGAATATTAATCCATATAAGGACAGCTTTACGTGATCGCTTCAAGACTGAATCCCTGGAAATCTCATTCAACATTAGCGGCGACAAGTGCTAACGAATAACTGTCTGAAATAGGAAAATATGCACCTTCAATGTACTTCAACGGTATTTTAAATAACACCGGTAGTACTTACTCTTAATTGTTTCTTAATTCCAACCCTCTGCGTGGTTTCGTTAAGTATATGTCATTTACACGTTTTGAGCATCAATAACACACAATAAGAAGTCGGACCTTAAGCAAGCGAGACACTTCTCGACAGTACGACAAATAGCAACAGACAGGAGAATTGCCGTGTGTTACTGACGGTCGTAATCCCGCCCCCTCATGACACCATGTCCATTACTGCATGCGAGCAAATTATTTCTCCGAAGTCCTTGATAAGACATCCAACCCTATGATGATAAATCCTTTCTGGAAGAATCAGTCTGCATAATGAGACATATCTGAAAAATACATTTTACGACTTTTCTCCGTCTGAAAACATCTGAGAAGAAAAAATGCGGCATGGTGTCGATTACAAGAACAAGGAGCGTTATCAGATGAGCTGAAGTAATGAGCTTGTTTATATGCTAATATGTGTGAGTAGACTGGGAATAACAGGTTGGGGGACATATGCTGCATCTCTGCCTTATTACAATTTGTAATACCAGCTCCACGTCCCAGCCCTGGCGGACCATTCAGCCGCGACTGGACTCTGCCAATGGCGTATTTGGATGCAGCATGAAGAGTTTGGGGACATCTGCGTACAGCCCCGCTCCGTTTCTTGCACTAACGAAAACCTGTCTGTACCAGGAACTGAACACGGATCCTCCGCATGGCAGCCAGACGCGCTGATCACCCAACTTCGGAGACGGACATCCACAAGGTGAACCGGAACTCCACCGACAAAATTTCGGAGGTTGTGCGGAGGAATTTTTGCGTAAGGGACATGTGGTCCCCCGTGGCTCTGTGCAGTGTGTTGATGTACTCATGGTTTATTCGTGTCCTTGCCCCAGTTACTTTTGATTCTGTAACAATACATTCACAATAGTAAGGAAGCTTGCAATATGCAATCACCAAAATGTAGAACACAGTAACGCAACAACCCTCAAGAAGGGGCAAAAGTACTGTGATGTGGTTGCCGTCGACGTGAGAACAGCTCAATTCAGCATAGCGTAGTCGAACCGCTCTCCCATTGCATTCACTTAACCTTCACACAAGGTACAAATAGACAATCTTCATCAGTAAATTTACCCATATTGCAGTGAATCATTGTTAATGTGCAATTCGTTCTACATTTCTCAGATTTCGGTATTCCTTATTCTCGTTATCTTAAAGAGAACTTTCTGCAAATATATGAGCGGCAATATATGTAGAAGGCTCAAGTTCTATGGGCACCTACATCGAATGAACAACAATAGGTTTACCACGAAGATCTTCTCATCGGTTAAGAGCTATAATACTGGAAGCCTGTGGCTTAATGAAGTACTAAAGGACTTTGATTCGGCTGGGATCTCTGATCTTGAGGTGGAAGATCGTTCCAAATGTTGTGTTACGGTAGAGTCTTTGACCCCACTACCTGGAGGTAGTAAACGTCGGAAGTCCCTTTCAGAGGAGAGGAAGGAGAAATTATCAGCAGGGCTAAAGAGATATTGGGAACGGAAGAGAGCATCGAAGCAAAACTAGTCATAAGCGCTGCTTAGTGGGCTTAAATCAACAATAATAAATGAACGGCAGCTTCTCTTCACCAGTCCTACTCTCCTAAAATTGGCCTTCTTTTACTAGATGCTACGGCCTATTAAACTATCTGATCAGCAGTATTCAGACATCTGTTAGTGGATGTCAATGTGCAGTGTGTCCATCCTTCGCCTTTATGGTGGCTTGAACTTTGATGGGACACTTTCAGTGAGGTATGTGGAGGAATAGCAACCCATTCTTCCTTAAGAGGCGAAACCAAAGAAAGTAGTGGTGGACGCTTGGGTCTGGAGCCAAGTCGACGTTGTAGCTCATCCCAAAAATGTCCAGGTCACGACTCTGGACTTACCGAACCATTTCAGGAATATTTTTGCCCGCGAATTATTGCCTCACAGACGCCGATTAATGGTGAGGTGCTGATACAAACAATCATTTCCCAACTGTTGCTCTACTTTACGCAGTACATAACGCTGTAAAATGTCTTTAGACCCTTCCACAGTCAGCGTTTTCTTAAGGACGATAAGAGAATCACACCGTAACTACGAGAAACACACTCATACCGATGCACCATCTCCCTGTTACTTCACTGTTAGTGTACTCATGACGACAGACATTCGCCAAACGCAAACCCTTCCATCGGATTGCCACAGGGCATTGCGTTATTCAACACTCCACCTCACTCGTTTCCAGTCTTCCACAGTCCAGTGGCGTCGCTTCGTACGCCACCTTAAACGTCGCCTACCACTTTAGGGCTTGTAAGGATCTGCTCGACCATTCTATCCACGATATTTAACTCTCTACACACAATCTTTGTGCTAGCCGGACTGCTGGCAGCACTTTGGAACTCACGATTTATTTCTTCCGCTGATTTCATACGATTTTTTACAGCCATCCTCAGCAATGTTCGACGACCCCTGTCCGTACATGAGATCTGCGTGGGCTTTATTTAGCTGGGGTTGTTCCTTCGCCTTTCCACTTCAGAATCACATCACCAAAAGACGACATATGGCAGCTCTAGGAGTTCTGATACTTATGGATGAAGCACCTGATTCCACACACTATACGAAGACTTTGGTCTTATTTTTGGTATTTCCGATGCTGGTCACAACTTGAAACGCATCAATAAATCACTTCTGTAAAGCAAAGTGAATAACTATTTAGGGACTTATACGGCAGTGGTTAAATATCCAAGCTTTTGAAGGGTTGAAATGCCCCTAATGGATTTGTTACTCAGGTGACATGCAATGACTAATCCCCGTTATAAGTCACTGAACTCTCCTGGCCGACTTATTTTGCTGGTACTGCTACTCTAATGACAATAATATTCCCGCTTTCTTTTATAATGGCAGGTCCGCTTCTCGTGATATCTAAGCGTCAATTTTGCGTTAAACAGAGGTGTATGGATATGTCTCAGATAGTGTATTTCTAGCGCACGTATAAATAAAAGGCGAAAGTCTGAAGAGTGACATGAGAAACGAAAAGACAGAGGAATACCACGTGAATAATCTGTCGCTTGGGTTTGATACATCTACATCTACATTTACACTCCGCAAGCCACCCAACGGTGTGTGGCGGAGGGCACTTTACGTGCCACTGTCATTACCTCCCTTTTCTGTTCCAGTCGCGTATGGTACGCGGGAAGAACGACTGCCGGAAAGCCTCCGTGTGCGCTCGAATCTCTCTAATTTTACATTCGTGATCTCTTCGGGAGGTATAAGAAGGGGGAAGCAATATATTCGATACCTCATCCGGAAACGCACCCTCTCGAAACCTGGACAGCAAGCTACACCGCGATGCAGAACGCCTGTCTTGCAGAGTCTGCCACTTGAGTTTGCTAAACATCTGCGTAACGCTATCACGCTTACCAAATAACCCTGGGACGAAACTCGCCGCTCTTCTTTGGATCTTCTCTGTCTCCTCTGTCAACCCGACCTGGTACGGATCCCACACTGATGAGCAATGCTCAAGTGTAGGTCGAACGAGTGTTTTGTTAGCCACCTCCTTTGTTGATGGACTATATTTTCTAAGGACTCTCCCAATGAATCTCAACCTGGCACCCGCAATACCAACAATTAATTTTATATGATCATTCCACTTCAAATCGTTCCGTACGCATACTTCCAGATATTTTACAGAAGTAACTGCTACCAGTGTTTGTTCCGCTATCATATAATCATACAATAAAGGATCCTTCTTTCTATGTATTCGCAATACATTACATTTGTCTGTGTTAAGGGTCAGTTGGCACTCCCTGCACACTCCCTCTAAACAAGATGACGGAATGCAGAGAGCGATGCCCACTGGTATGGAGATCCGGCAGTGGTAAAAGTTCAGCAGTACAAGAACGAAACGCAGAGGGCGCCTGGGCTGGGACACCAGACCCCACCACGCTGTAAACAGAGTACGGAAAGGCGCCGAAGGTGCGCAGCTGCACCGCCGGGACGACAGCTGGCGGGCTGCACCTGCCACCTGCCGACACGCACGCTCCTACGCCCACCCACCAGAGCTGGCTGTTGCTCGGACAGCGGAGTAAAATTTTCATTTCTGATTACGTTCTCTAAAGCTTCACCTTTTCGTATATACCTGCTGTCTTTTTTCCTTTCACCTACACGTTACTCACTGATCGTGTTATCACTTTTCCGACACCACCTGTGACATCAATACGTAATCTGGTCTAACTCGCAAAAGCGTGGAATCAGTTACTAGGAATCGACACGGTTCACGAACAGCCTTCTCAGGTACTCCTCTGCTGTACTCACATTAGCTAAGGTAGCGTTTCAAATCCCCCATCCAGATTTTAGGTTTCCCACTATTTCTCTAAACAGCTTAGGACGAATGCTAGGATGATCACTCTGAGAAAGAGTTACTGCACCGACTGTCATGACCCGTCGCCGACGGCGCTTTAAAGCCCAGTATTCGTTCCTTCTCTCCTCAGACAACTGATCATCCCGTAGCCAGGTTTTACCACCACAGCTAGGGAACCCTATAGAACTAGTCTTTTTTATGACGATTGTAGAAAAACGTTTATAAGACGATCACGATGTTCCCCCTAAGGCAGCGCCGGCCAGAGTGGCCGAGCGGTTCTAGGCGCTGCAGTCTGGAACCGCGCGACCGCTGCGGTCGCAGGTTTGAATCCTGCCTCGAACATGGATGTGTGTGACATCTTTAGGTTAGTTAGGGTTAAGTAGTTGTAAGTTCTAGTGGACTGATGACCTAAGAAGTTAAGTCCCATAGTGCTCAGATCCATTTGAACCCTAAGGCAGCATACCCAGTCTGTGTGAGTAGAGTTCGAATTCTCACAGTTTCTTTCGATTAAGCATCGGCGAACTCTGGCACCTATGGTAAAATGCAGTTCATCGTGTATCCTCCAAACCGCGCAGAAAATTAGCTCTTAAGCTCACGTACATAGTACACCCAGACATGAAACGCTTTGCAACTGGTCTGAAAATGTGACCCCTCCCCCCCCCCCCCCTCTCTCTCTCTCTCTCTCTCTCTCTCTCTCTCTCTCTCTCTCTCTCTCTCTCTCTCTCTCTCTCTCTCTAAAAAACACACACACACACACACACACACACACACACACACACACACACACACACAGAGAGAGAGAGAGAGAGAGAGAGAGAGAGAGAGAGAGAGAGAATCGTAGAACCAAGTTTAGTTCACGCTGGATGGTATGTCATGTAATTGGCTGATTAGATCATTTCTCACGTCGCTTGCAGGCGAAAGCACTCTCTCTCCTATGCACTATCCAGCGGTGCACTAGTACAACGGCATACAAAGCAGTTGTCGAGTTGAATCCCTCATTTTACTGTGGAATGAAAGAAAGCAAAAATCAATCGCAGGGAACGTATAATTCGGCGACTACATTCTTGGATGAAAGACTTCTTTAAATCTAATGTAGCAGTAAACAGAAAAATGCCACTCAGTACCCTGCCATGAAGCAACTAAGTGGCAAGAACAGAACAAATAAATTTAATTTCTTACAATAGGAGGCGGTAGAAAGCCTTAATTTGAGCCGGTTGTAAAATTCTCTACGCTGTAAACGTACCTTTGGTTGGTGCTTCACAGTTCCACAGCACCACAGATCAATTACCTCCCCGAATCTAAAATTTACGCTTTTAATAACACTTGAGTGATTCGTTATGAGGTGTAACGCTTGTTGCTTCCGGCACCCAGGTCTTGCAACTGTAACTAGCGAGTGGGCGATGTGTCGAACACCGATTTGTGTTGTGGCATGTACGATGCAGGTACGCCCCCGCGTTTGTTCGATAACATGCCATGATATGGAACAATGTGAGCTGAGGAGGAAGTAGTAGCATTTGTTCACCACCTGTGATAAACAGTCTTGCATAGAGATACAGCTGTTTCGATGTTAGCCTCAAAATAGCTTTTCTTTTAATGTAAAGGGACTTGTAGAAAGAATGTAATACGTCTGCGATTAATCAGAAGAATGCTTGTCGCTACATTACCGTCAATCATATTAGCTGACTTTAACGCCAGCGAGCCATGTTTCAGTGTGAGAGTATGTAATTATTGATGGCAATTTAAGCAGACTGAGTTAACGTGCCGCTCTTACGGCCATCATCTTGACAACAGTACCATCGTGTTCAACTTTCAGAATTTGGTTCGAATACTGTCAGCAGTAAGTTCACACTTTATATTTTACAAGGAAACAAGAGGCGGTGGAAACGCTAATCAAGCTATTCGAGGACGCGAAATACGTGCCAACTTAATATCTGAAGGAGCAGAGAGACGCGCGGAATTTGAAGCAGAGGCTACTTAAAGGATTTTTTATTGTGGGATGTCTGAATGTTTTACGTGCATGTCCCCATGTCTGCATTAACACACACTCAGACGACTGACAGCCGTCCGAAATCAATTCGTAATAGATTCGTTGAATGTGAATATCTTGACGTTAGCTATACTACCCATCAATGACACGAAAATCTGTGTCAGACTGGGACTCCAAGCTGGATTTCCTGCTTATCGCGAGGAGTCGCCTTAGTCACTTCGGCTACCCGTACACTCCTCCCGGGACTATGGTGCACGGATGTAGTGTGGAATGTGGAAGTTTGGGTTCGGTACAGGAGGCGTGTGCGGTTGGCCGCACTACTAGCCATTAAAATTGCCACACCACGAAGATGACGCGCTACAGACGCAAAATTCAACCGACAGGCAGAAGATGCTGTGATATGCTAATGATTAGCTTTTCAGAGCATTCACACAAGGTTGGCGCCGGTGGCGACATCTACAACGTGCTGACATGAGGAAAGTTTCCAACCGATTTCTCATACACAAACAGCAGTTGACCGGCGTTGCCTGGTGAAACGTTGTTGTGATGCCTCGTGTAAGGAGGGGAAATGCGTACCATCACGTTTCCGACTTTGATAAAGGTCGGATTGTAGCCTATCGCGATTGCGGTTTATAGTATCGCGACATTGCTGCTCGCGTTGGTCGAGATCCAATGACTGTTAGCAGAATATGGAATCGGTGGGTTCAGGAGGGTCATACGGAACGTCGTGCTGGATCCTAACGGCCTCGTATCACTAGCAGTCGAGATGACGGGCATCTTATCCGCATAGGTGTAACGGATCGTGCAGCCACGTCTCGATCCCTGAGTCAATAGATGAGGACGTTTGCACGACAACAACCATCTGCACGAACAGTTCGACGTCGTTTGCAGCAGCATGGTCTAACAGCTCTGAGACCATGGCTGCGGTTACCCTTGACGCTGCATCACAGACAGGAGCGCCTGCGATGGTGTACTCAACAACGAACCTGGGTGCACGAATGGCAAAACATTTTTTCGGATGAATCCAGGTTCTGTTTACAGCATCATGATGGTCGTATCCGTGTTTGGCGACATCGCGGTGAATGTACATTGGAAGCGTGTATTCGTCATCGCCATACTGGCGTATCACCCGGCATGATGGTATGGGGTGCCATTGGTTACACGTCTCTGTTACCTCTTGTTCGCATTGACGGCACTTTGAACAGTGGACGTTACATTTCAAATGTGTTACGACCCGTGGCTCTACCCATCATTCGATCCCTGCGAAACCCTATATTTCAGCAGGATAATGCACGACCGCATGTTGCACGCCCTGTACGGACCTTTCTGGATACAGAAAATGTTGAACTGCTGCCCTGGCCAGCACATTCTCCAGATCTCTCACCAATTGAAAACATCTGGTCAATGGTGGCCGAGCAACTGGCTCGTCACAATACGCCAGTCACTACTCGTGATGGAACTGTGGTGTCGTGTTGAAGCTACATAGGGAGCTGAACCTGTACACGACATCCAAGCTCTGTTTGACTCAATGCCCAGGCGTATGAAGGCCGTTATTACGGCCAGAGGTGTTTGTTCTGGATACTGATTTCTCAGGATCTATGCAGCCAAATTGCGTGAAAATGTAATCACATGTCAGTTCTAGTATAATATATTTGTCCAATGAATACCCGTTTATGATCTGCATTTCTCTTGGTGTGGCAATTTTAATGGCCAGTAGTGTAATTAATTCGACCACTCGCGGTAAGCGGCAAATCCGGGTTCGCGTTTCACCCTCCATCCAGAGATCATTTTGACCTTTACTTTTTAGGTGGCAGCAAGAAATCGTCAGACGTTCATAGAAAACGAGAAAGATTTATTGAACAGATGATAAGAACGCGAGTTCGTGGAACCAACATTGCACCCTTCCTTCCATTTCAAGTTTTCTTACTCCCAGCCATCAGATGTGTGCACTACTCAAATTCAGCATTAGTGTGAGGTGTTCGACAACCTGTTGCATCAGAAGCCAGTGAACCATGCATTCTCCAACGCGAAGTACTGGCACAATTCGTCTTTTGCGCCTTTCTTCCCCGCCTTTTAAAGGGCATCCCGCAGAGCGAATGCAGTAGGCTGAGGCTACGAGCTTCAAGAGGCAAAGAAAAGACAGTGTTGCAGGCCTGCGCTGCCGGAGATGATGCAGCTGCTCCTGACGTCAGTTTCCTGCAGTCTGCGTCCTTGCCTGTTTGGCCTGCTGGAACAACGCGCACAGCCACAACATGAGAACGAAAAGAGAGGACACGACAGGATAGGACAGGAAGGAGATCGCCTTACTCCTCGGCACTTCATGAATCATTCACGTGACTGACAAACACGGCTGTGTGCGTGTCAGAGAGCAATGCACTATGCCCTTGCTGGAATCCTAGCCGCGAGTGTGTTGACACATATCGTTCAGCAAGTTTCACGGTCTGCGCACGTTGCAGAGGGTACACAAAAACGCCCGTAAGGCATGCACGGAACAGGAAGCAGAGAGGGTTAGACTGAAGCAAGAACTCTCAACGAGAAAGTAGCGTAGCGAGGAGAGAGAAAACTCTCATACTGAGGTGATAAACTAAAAACTCTTTTCTGAACTGGACCATATAGTGAACAGAAACTAACAGCAATCTTAGCCATTGTGACCCCTCTGGTTTTCTCGTGACTAACGGTGTATTCAGTCAACTTAATCCCATTTTTACTAATAAAAGGTTTATAAATTGGTTATACAAAAGTAATTTTTAATTGTGAAAATGGTAACTAACTTTCAGGAATGCTTGATGCAGCACTGAATACAGTGTATCTTTAAGTCTTATTCTCGCTTAACATCGTTAGTTTCTGACATTCCTGACAGGTGGCGAGCACAATTAGTCATTCCAACAGTCATAATGGAACTGTATAGCGGTGCAGAGTGTGCGCAGTCTTATTTATGGTTTCGTGATCCCAAATGCGCTACTACAGATCAGAGAATTCAGGAGTAAATATCGCAAGTCACCAACTCGAAGACAAACTTATTAATTAGTACTGTAATTCACTGAAACTAGCTGTGTATCACATAGGTTGGCAGGCAGCGTCGGCCAGAAGTCTCTGACGCAGCAATTGAGGAAGTTTTACATTCGTAGTCTCTGTGGATCTACGGGACATGTCTGCTTAGAACTGAATATGCCGGCTACGAATGTTAAGACTGGCGAATTTGATCAATTGGTGCGTCAGAGACTGCTGGCTGACACTGGAACAGTATCCCAGGTGATACGCAGCCAGTTTCATTTCGGTGAAATGATTGTACCAACCAACAACCGTTTGTCTTTGACATGGTGGCTTGCCATATTTAGTATTGAATTTTCTCTGAACTGCAGTAACGAGTTTGAATTTATGAAACCCTAAATATCGCCAACGCTCTGTGCCGTTATACGATTCCATGACGACTGTTGGAATAACTCATTGGCGCATGCCACCTAGCGGTAAAGTTGGAAACTAACGATGTCAGGTGGGCAATAAGACTTTAGGACACTAGGGCCTATATTCAGTGCTGTATCAAACATTTCTGCAAGTTATTTACACTTCTCACGATTAAAGGTTATTTCTGTGTAAATAATTCGTCAAACACCCTGTATTTCTGTGAGCGACCCAGTTGACTACTGGTGCTGCGAGCTGTGTTGTACGTATCCTAACCAGACTGGAGTCTAGGCATTTGGACCACCCATAACTAAGCTCGCACAAAAATGGTATCAAAAAATAGACTGGATACCCGAAAAAACAATTTGTGGAATATTCCGTCTGCGCTTGCAGGGACATAACCCGCCCGGATAGACGAGCGCGTCAATGCGCCGCTTCCGGGCTTCGAGATACGTCCCAGCCCCAGATCGAATCCGTCCGGCGGACTGACGGCGGGGATCGCTATTTCGACCAGCCTGGATGTGTTTTTGTGGCGTTTCCCCACACCCAGCTTGGTAAATAGCGGGCTGGTACCCACCTCCCGTCTAAGATAACGCACACAACTTTCAAACTTCGCGAAGGAAAGTTGCCTGCGTATGCAAAGGATCGGAAAAACATTTCAAATTAGGCGAGCGAACTTGCCCTTCGGAGTGTTCGAGCCGCTCATGCCACACGACTTTACTGATTCCGTCGCAAGGGGAGTGGTGGGGTGAAGTGGGAGTTGGGGAGGGGGTGCATCCAACCGCCAACTGTCACGAAAAACGTTGCTTCAACCCGGGGAACAGACAATTTACAAACTGACAACAGTATTAATGTTCTTGTACCGTATATTTCGTTGTCAATTGGTTTCCTACAGTACAGAAAGCCGGTACACAATGAAAAAATTAATATTGTGGAAAATTAATACTGCGTGTGTCAGTGTTTAATACAATTTTCACATACTATGTAAATATGGCGAGTACGTTTTAGGAAAGAAGAAAAACTGTTTAATAAAATGACTAGTAGTGCACATGTCTGTCGACAAAATTCTCATTTCTTCGACTGATCAGCAATAAAAAAAGTCTCTCTGTAGCACCATATGGAGATCTTAAACTATTTGAAACATCTACCTCGACCTAATAGCCCATTAAATCAAATACATGTGTCGAGAAGTATTTCTCAACTAGAATTTAGCATGGTCGAAGACGCAGTTAATCATTTCAAATAGAAAGATAGCGAAGGCCAGAGTTTTCCCCTTTAGTAAAGATTCATGACGTGACTGGTGGACCGAACGAGGTGGCGCAGTGGTTAGCACACTGGACTCGCATTCGGGAGGACGACGGTCCAATCCCGTCTCCAGCCATCCTGATTTAGGTTTTCCGTGATTTCCCTAAATCGTTTCAGGCAAATGCCGGGATGGTTCCTTTGAAAGGGCACGGCCGATTTCCTTACCAATCCTTCCCTATCCGAGCTTGCGCTCCGTCTCTAATGACCTCGTTGTCGACGGGACGTTAAACACTAACCACCACCACCACCACCACCACCACGTGACTGGTGGCAGCAGAACTTGTTTCGCGGTAACAGAATCAATACAGGCTATTTGGTCTTGTATTCAGGAGCAAGGCTGATATCCCCATGCGGTTACTCTGATACTAATTCCCTTTGCTCTTTGTAGAGCGAACGGGCAAGCAGAATGTCGATTTCTGAAATGAGGCAGATTCTTGTGCCATGTTGTCAGAATGTAGTAAATCCCCTGTGCCTACCGGACCAACATGGAAATGAACATTAATCAAAAACTGAACAAGCTTTGGTCTAAAACTTAGCTTCACTCCCCTTAACGTACCACGCAGATTAGCGACTTTTCTAACATAAGCTTGAGGAGAGTACAGAAAGAAAGGGAATATTTTATCCAGGCTACTTACGGCTGCTTCTAGTCAAGCAGAAAGCCGAGAAGGAAGCAATCGCACCATTCTGTATCTCTGTAATCAAGGAGCTGATAACGAAGGTTATCATTTGTACATCAAGCCTGGCAGTCGTCCGAAACGATTTAAATACTGACTTAGGCACATCGATACCTTTACAACTCTTTATTTCAACGAAGGAGCAAACGTGTGTTCCCACTATACGTAATTTCTAAATGAATAAAGTAATATTCTTAGTGTTCTGTAGCACTCACTGAATGTCAGTGGAAACTAATCCTTAATATCCATGTTGGTGATTTTAATATCAACCATAATAGATTATTTCTAGAATTAATAGTAAACACTTCCCGATAGTCTGCACAATTACATTTATTAGATCACGGACTGGCTTTCGTCTTTTCAAGCCACGGTTAATATACGAAATAGACAAATACCTAATGCGTAGCTGCTGTGTCGAAGTTGCCATCAGCTACTGCAGCATCGCCTTAAGAAAAATTCAGCGGTTGTCAACTTCAACTTTCTCATCGTTGAAAGAAAATCAGTGTTACCCAGTATTGCTTGTCAGTTATCCTAAACAATTCCCTACCCGTTAAGCACGAGAATCCTGAGAGGCTCCAACACACCAGGAAGAAACAGACGCGAATAAATGAATGACAAAGAACAAACGGAAAAAATATAGGTTGTTCTGCCACTGCAGTAGAATATAAGGACTTCGAAGTTGTCATTAAGGAGAGGTTCCTAGCTTTAAGTAAATTTTATCCTCCACTGTCTTATTTCAATTATGAAGTAAATAAATTTCAGCAACAACAACAACCACAAAAAAAGAAAGAAAAAAAGGGTGGTAGGATGTAGTTCTATATTCTACTCACTGCTTGGTTAATTTGGCTGCGCCACTGACACAGTGTATGCCAATATATGCATTTGCAAAAACTATAAGGAAAAAATAGCTGGATGAATGAAGATGAAGTACATATAAGATGTGAAACTAGCTAGTGTTAAGAGACACCATCTTTTACAATAAGACTAAGCTGTATGCTAAGAGAACAGCGCAAATGAAGATATGCTCTATCACATCGCCTGCTACGTGCAGCCGAGTAAAAATTACAAAATAGTAGTAACTCCGGTAATTTTTCGCGTTATGGAAAACCATTCTCTTTGTGTAAAGGAAGAAAGTGTTGGACCTACTTTCAACCAGCAGGCACGTGGTAAGAGTAATGTTTACAACCAATATTTTAGCATCCCAAGGGATAAAACTTAACAACTGCCGCTATAATAATAGAAGAAAAAGGAAACAGCACTAGTCAATAGCAACAAACATGGGACAAGTTTGACTCTGGCTGTCATTAAGCACGACAAACTACTTAAAGAGTTCCTATTGGTACGTGACAATTACCCTTGCTAAAGATGATCTTAACAAAACAGTTGACAGTTTCAGAGAAACAACTTCTGCACACTGACATTTTAATACTGGTGCTGAAGAGAGAGAGAGAGAGAGAGAGAGAGAGAGAGAGTAAGCTTTCGTGCAACGAGCACGTAGTTTTGCCGTAACTGATCTCGCAGAGCAAGGGAAAATAAATCAGGTAATGAAGAAATCATTTACTAACGTAGTTGCAAGATACAAGAGCTGTTGGAAGAAGTTCGGCGTCATTATCTTGCATGCTGACAACAGATGTCGATAGAACTGCATCAACTGCCTTGTACAGTTGCCTTGACGACGCGGAGGGAACGCACAGAACGTTCGTGCGTCAACAACTGAAAACGTCCATGACACACCCAGAAGACCATTAACAGACGTAGTTACAAGAAACACTAAAGCGGTTCTCGGAGACCTCTAAGGCAGATACTACAGGCGCCAACTGAGAAGAGAGCACCATTGTTTTACTCCTGCTTGTCGCCCCCACTCATATCAAGAAAGAGAATAATTCAAAATCACCGAGACAGTTGCTACGCGCGTGCTGTCGGTTGAAAAACGAGGGCGTGGCAACTCGCGCTGGTTACGCCAATATATCTCTGGCGACCCCCTAACAAGCCTGGTGCAGATCTAAAAGCAAGCCTGCGACGAGCCCCCATCGATTGCTTTCCCAGGCTGCGTCTCGCATTCCAAGGAAATCGATTTTCCAAAGCAGACGGTTAGCGCCGGCACCCGTAGCCCTACCAGTTTGCGTCTCCCCCCACTACTTCCTCCCGTCACGTCCCCCACCATTCTTTCGTAACCGCTGGCGCGGGCGAAAGGAATCTCCGCTTTGTTAACAACGAGGGAGCTATATACCTACAACTTAAACAGCTCACCAGGCGCTATTTCATGGTAAGTTTAACTCAATTTAGAATCCAACGAATAACATTGCGGCTTTTTACCGCCACCTAAAATGAATCTGGTTTTCTACTGCAAATCAAGAGAGAACCACCTCTTGTTCCGTCATATATATAAATCTCCCGAAGTCAAACTCTTGCCCTTAGTTTCATAAGAAGCTGAAATTGACAACCGTTTAACTTTATCTGATTTACAGTGCGCACCCTCTAAAAGACTGCTTTAAGTGTTTTGTTTGCTCACCATTCAAGCAAAAAAAAAACTGTACTTACAAAAACGCATATGTGGAACTTGCAGTGTTTAAAAACAGGACGTTAATATACCTTGATACAATATCGGCACGGGAAAATGAGCGACGCAAGTATCCTTTCTCACGAACAGAAGATAATAGTGTTCCAGGAATGGACAGTCCAGAAACTAAGCAAGCAGAGCTGAATTCTTTACCGATGTAAAGAGAAACAAAACTGCGAAATAGTCTGTAAATACGAAACGATACTGCAACATCTGACAATCGCTCTATCCTCGCCGCGGCGCAACAGGTACTTTACGTGAGCTATTACACGATCCAGCAAAATTCAGACAATTTAACGTAGCCTGGAGAAAATTAGCACTATATTTGCATGAAAAACATGAGTTACCGTTAACAACACGCACTTGAAAGCAACCAACTTTTTGGGACACATTCACTTAAAACACACGGCCTCACTGTCCCCGTCACTTTCACTCTGTCGACACGGTCGTTAAGCACCAGCAACGCGATTAGAAAATAGGTGACGACGGCACAGACAGCTGCAGCCGGCCGCAGCACGCAGGGCCATTGCTCGGCCCCACGCACCGAAACGCACACTCACGCGGACACGCACGGACCGGCCTCCCTGCGCAAGGTCGGCCGCCAGACTGACTGCCCGCCGGCTGGCGCAGCGCCCGCCGCTCCTCAGCTGTCACGGGAAAGCGCCGCCATCTTGCGACGTCACCCGCTCCCGCCGCGCTGCCCGCGACAATTAAGCGCATTAAGCAACGGGGACAAGAAAGGCAGATGATGATAGCAAACTACGTCGGTGGCTTCTGTGACACAGAAATTCTGCTTTGATGTTTGTAGCTATCAAGCACCTACTGCAATGCTGCAATATCTTGTTTTCTGACTAGATACAGGATAAAATACGGTAAATAATTATTGAAAGCCAGATGACAACAGACTTAACATATTCTGTTTTTTCATTTATCAGTTTGTTGAGCAAGTGTACAACTACTGCCACAATGGAGAAGACATCCTAATTTTATTCACTATGAATGTTACACGTAATTCCTTGACTACAGTTTATTAAAAATCAGTTACAAAAATCACTTACAATTATTTGTTATTACAAACATCTTCTGCCAGCTACATATAAAATATTTTCAGTGAATTTCCATTTGCTTTGGCTATTGACAGTTTGTGGGGTCCTCGTAGGCATGACGTATTATGTTATGGGAACGATGTTTTGGCGAATCGTGGTGTAGATAATAGTTTTAATTTCGAAGTGCCAACGCATAGCAAACGGTAACTTAGCTTTACCGGAACCGATTACGGACAGCGAAGTTTTTTATAGCGATCTGGGCTAAGAAGCAGTTGTTCTCCTAAGCAATCACTACAGATCGCCCCTTCGAGCTCAACATAAATGAACCAATAGGTATGATTAGATTAATGTAATGTTGCGCCATAATTAAATATTGAGTTGAACGTTCAGTTCGGTGAAAATCTATTTCGTACATCCGCCAGAAAGCAACATCTGAATGTAGGGGGCAAAATTTACACGCACTAACTCATTAGCAATATACAATTCAGTTGCCTAATTCAGTGCTCAAGTGTAAAAATGGACGAAAGTTATCAGAGTAACGGAATGTTGCGTGTAGTGATATTTCCAAAGGCTGACCTGGTTTCCTTGACTCAAAACATGTATGGAGGTAGCCCAAATCTATAACAAAAAGACCGCGCTCTCCTGGAATAATATATTTTTACTCTCCACTGTGACTCAAATCTACGCATTTGAAGCTAGACACACTATCAGTAATCAACGTTTTACACACTAAAATATTTCAATTATTTTGTTTGTAGAATTACCGGAAAAGACTAGACAGCAAATGCTCTCTAACATACAATATCGCAGTACATACAAAATTACTTTCCTAACTGAAGTAAAGCGCTTCCTTGAATTCTGTAAGGTTGTCACAGAGCAGCAGTGGAAGATTGTAGATATTGCACGATTCCAGTTAGCACCCACGATCAAGCTAAGTTTGCTAGATGTAATCATATTAGCGCGGAGTTGCAGAAATCAAGTAGCAAAGTACCAACAAACGTCACTGTTCCGGCTTTCGTTTAAAAAATTGAAGTCCCTAATAGCCATAACTGTATAAAACCTACCTTTCCGCTTTATTCCACAATTCTGCATTTTATTAATATCTTGCGCGCTGATAAAGTATTTTGTCCATAGCGGATACATAGAATTCCAGAACTGATTCTGAAAATAGGTGGTACAGTGATTACTGCAGCAACCAGAGCTAATTACAGATTATTTCATTATGAGGGCGTGCTGAAGAGTAAGGCCTCCAAATTTTTGATGTGGAAACTGTTAAAGCTTTTTAAATAAAACAAACTTTATGAGTAGTCTACATCTTTATTCTTTATCCCTACATATTTATTTCTCAACATAGCCACCCTGGCGACGAACACATGTCTTCCAAAGAGAGACTTGTTTGTTGATACTGCCACTGTAAAAAGTTTGACTTCGTTAACGGAGCCCCAACCTCATCTCTGTCTGCACAGTTTCACCACTATCGAAGTGAAGTAGTCGTACGTGTTGCACGTTTCTCAAGCACAGACATAGCTACGGTACACCCTGCCGTGTTACACGCTACATTAGGAATCCTCTAGCGGCAGACGGCTGCAAATATGTAGACAAGAAGAATTAAGATGTACAGTGTTAATAAAGTTTATTTTATTTAAAATGGTTTAACAGTTTTAAAATAAAAATTTCGCACGCATTCCTTTTCAGCATGCCCTCGTAAATAAAACTGATTTCATTTATGTTCATTTTAGTGGCTCCAGTTTCTTATCATTTTTTCAGTATTGAGATCTAGATATGTGTGACATTTATACTGGCGGCACGCCAGAAACCAGTTGATAAAATCTCTTACATTTAGTGACAATGAATGAAGTAAGACTACTGTTACCAGTCACTATTTCCACAACGTCTTCCGAAGGTTTAAACCTCCGTCAGTTGCATTTATGCCCATTAATATGGCATTTACGCGCTCTGTTACGATTTGATTTGGAAAGGTATTGCAGCTGACAGATTTGACACAAGCATTAAACTTTGATCCCATTTTCACTCTAGTTCATAGGCTGAGAAACTTATTTAAGATGTCTCATGAAGATGATATTCTAGGGTTGTAGTGCAAATTTTAAGTCGAAGTAGAGCATACAGAAGAGGGTTAAGAGAAAACCAGTTGATCGTAAGAAAACAGTGGCTCGGCTAACATTGTACGACTCCGTCCTAGACTGCATGATTTATCAATAATATGTTAACTGCTGCGAGCCGATCACAATCGTGATTAACCTCGGTGGAGGGGTGGAGTTAAGTAAGTAGGTAGGTTTAAGAGCATTCCAGTGTCTGATAAAGTCGTAAGTGTTGCAAGACGATTACGCGATTGTTCCCCGCCGGTATCACAAGATAGCATCAGTAAATACTCAGCTGGTAAGTGATAGATTACCTGGAAATATTTTTCTTCTCGAGTTTAAATTTCGCTGTTCTTCTACGGGCTAAGACTGGATGTAAGCCATACTGGATAACGTCCCTATAAAGGCGACGATGTATGCTCATGCGATTCTTATGGTCCCTTCAATTGCAGCAGAAAGGGTCTTATTCTGAAAAGGAGATGTACGGCAGCCTGACTATTTTTCTGTATAATAGTCTGCTTGATGGACAGAAAGTAAGAAATTCATGTTTTTGCGTATAGGCAGATATCGCTTCTTTTTGATTCTCTGGAGGAGGAGAAGAAGAAAGGCGCAAACGTAAATAACGCTTTGTTTTCGTTGTTAAACGTTCTGTGTGCGTTAGACCTTAAGCTTAACATCGGCGAACTATTTTTTCGAGAATGGTGCAAATAAGGAAAAAAAGTGCCGTGAGGGTTAAAATTAACACTAATTCCATTACCGGAAATAAACTTCGAAGTGAGCTGGAAACCGATAATACACACAAACACTTACCCTGGATTTTAACTCGGAAACAGAAGCCTCCGACAGCTGCAAAAACAAGACATAATATTTCCAGTTATGTTGCTTGACCAGCCTCTTTGACGGAGACCCTTAATCGTAGTTACACATTATATACTTAATACAGACAGTAAATATTTTCAAGTCGCCTTCGTACTCGCCGACTATGGTAACCCGGAGAAGTGCAGAAACATGATTCATCGCTGAACACAATGCGACGCCATTCATTCACGGAGCAGGCCATGCGTGACAGTAGGGCCAGTTCATGAAACATCGATATGTCAAAATTTTTCTGTAAAGAATCGATACATACAGTCGACATTCTTTCACCGTAATATCGATACCCTAATGGCAATATAGAGAGACGATATTTTTATTTTATATATTTTCTCGCCATTTTCGATAAATATTTGAAGTAGTTGTATTGAAATTGTAGTAGAGTATAATTTTAGTTACACTGTGTGAGTGAGTCTTACTACTTTTTGAGCTTTCATCACGTGCAGTCTCTCTCTCTCTCTCTCTCTCTCTCTCTCTCTCTCTCTCTCTCTCTCTCTCTCTGACTGTGTGAAGCAAGTGCAGATGACACAAAGGTGATGTTGGATTGCTCCGGGGAGTGGTTGGTAGTATGAATCGAACAACAAGACATCCGATGTGAAGAAATAGCGCACCAGTTGCGTTAAGAAGCAATTTTTAACGCAACTAGTGTCCTATTTCTTCACATCGGCATTCTTTAAAAACAGTTACGGAAAATGACGAACAAAAATCTAAATGGACAAGACCGGTCAGTGCGTTGGGCGGAGACATGTGAGGGGAAATGCTGACGCTACCAACAGAAACTACAGCGTTTAACTTCACCAGCCAATTTTCACACTACAAACTGCTCGGTCGCTGGCGTTTGTAGAAATGAAAAATCAGGGAAGGCGACATGAAGTGTTACAGCCAAATCCAATATGTGACGAAACATACCAAAGAACCCATCGGACACTATTGTGTCTTTCACCTACAGTCACCACTGCGAGCAAAGTGGTTATAGCCAAGCGTGAACGTGCTTAGTTTTCCTTTCAGTTCTTGCTCTAGAGGGGATAAGCAGGCTACTAGCTTCTTGATGTACAGAATATCTAATAATAAATCAGTACGTAAATATACAGTTATAAAACTGGCAGTATATCTACAACCTGCAGCCGAAATTTCGTTTTTTGGTTGGTACGTCGATATATCGTTGCATCGATATATCGTTGCATCGATAATTTCCTTCGTTATATCGAGGACCGATAATATACTTTTAAATATCGATGTATCGGATTCCCGATATTTATAAAAATATCGACATTCCTACTTCCCATTCATGGACCAATTGCACCCATTTGTGTGGTAGCCTATGCACGTGACGATAATTCCGTAGTCTGCGATCTGCGCCGGCCGTGTGACCGAGCGGTTCTAGGCGCTTCTGTCCGGAACCGCGCTGCTGCTACGGTCGCAGGTTCGAATCATGCCTCGGGCATCAATGTGTGTGATGTCCTTAGGTTATTTAGGTTTAAGTAGTTCTAAGTCTAGGGGACTGATGACTTCAGATGTTTAGTCCCATAGTGCTTAGAGCCTTTTTTTTAATTTGATCTGCAAGTTTCCGACCATGGTGCAGGATGACATAGAATATTGCAGGGAGTCCATTACTTGTTCTCGGATGGCAGACGCAGATACGAAGCCGTATGTACTTATGGTGTGTGCGTGTACGTGTATTGAACAGGGGACCCAGAAACGACGGAGAGGCTTCGTCCCGCCGTAGCCCTCAGTGGTCCACAACCCCACAACAGGACACAGCAGTCCACCCACTTCACCGCCGCCCCACACCGAACCCAGGGTTACTATGCGGTTCGGCCCCCAGTGGATTCTCCCCGGGATCGTCTCATACCAGACGAGTGTACCCCAAATGTTTGCATGGTAGAGTAATTATGGTGTACGCGGACGTGGAGACAGTGTTTGCGCAGCAATCGCCGACTTCGTGTAACTGATGCGGAATAAGGGAAAGCATCCCGCATTCGCCGAGGCAGATGGAAAAACCGCCTAAAAACCATCCACAGTCTGGCCGGCACAATGGACCTCGACACTAATCCGCTGGGCGGATTCGTGCTGGGGACCGGCACGCCTTCCCGCTCGGGAAGGCTAGGCGGGCGGGTTACACTGATGTATTTGGTGCACAATACGGCGATCTTCCTCTGTAGTTGTCAGACGTGGTCGCCAGGAAACTTTACGAGGAGCATGCTTGCCCTCACTTTCCACTGCAGTCCATTATCAGATCACTTTCATATCGGAATGTCGCACAAATTTGGATATCGCAAGATACCACCAGCAGCCGACTAAATGGAAACCGACAACCAGGTCACTCTCCAGCAGTGTCACGTGCTGACAACGCGAAATCTTCGCGTCCTTCGCAGTGATCACTCATCAACCTCGGATGCTGTTCACGCCCTTTATATGACGTAGAAGACCTGTGTAACAGCACTAAATACGAACAGCACTAACGCATCTTATGGTCGTTCTACATGCCACGGAGAATTGCCATTCTAATACACGCCCGTCGGTTGTGTGTATGTGTACGAAATTACACTGACACTTGACCATGTGCTGTGGGTGTTTCACTTTCTCGTCAGGAAGGTTTTGTCAACGACCGCTCAATGTACGTCCACAACTCGTGGAGACTGATCCAAGGCACTAACTTTTCGGTTTAAGGCGTCTCAGATTTGCTCATTGGAACTGATGACAGTAGAACTGAAGCGACTGAGAACTACCTCCATTTTCGCCAATTGTTTCGTAAAAAAAAATTTATATATATATATATATATATATATATATATATATATATATATATATGGCTTTGAGTAACGATGGGTTGGTAAATTGTCAAGGTACACATCGTCTGCTGAACGGTGTAAATCGACAAACGAATTCAGCTGATAAGATTCAGAAGCAGTTTCGGTAGTGAGTAGATCTACATCCTCAAAACTACGTTTCGGTAGTTTTGGTACATTACATATATTACATAGTAAATGGTAGGTTAACCGCTAGTATTGGTAGCGCTGGCAGGGAAAGAAACAAATGAATGTGTGAAAGAGAAAATGGAAGCCGACGACTTTATTTTTTTTTTTTGGTAATTTATTTTGCAAATAATTATAACCGCACATCATTCAGTGTTAGTCCACTGTGTATTTTATATCCTCAAGAAATATAAATTGCATTTTCCCTGCCGCATGTCACTTTATGAGACCGGAGCCGCTACTTCTCAATCAAGTAGCTCCCCAGTTTGCCTCACAAGGGCTGAGTGCACGCCGCTTGCCAACAGCGCTTGACAGACCGGATGGTCACCCATCGAAGTTCTAGCCCAACCCGTCAGTGGTTTGGTGATCTGACGTGAACCGGCGTTACCACTACGGCAACGCCGTTCAACAACTCTAATAGTGAGATATGTCAGGCACGCCAATGGCATAATTTCACGCAAAGAGTCATGCTAGAATACCTTCCAACCGTCACCCTGAACTGTGTCTTTATAAATATGAGGGAATTTCGGAAAGTGAGTTACACATTATTACAGGACGCTAAATAACTTCGGTTTAGTATTGCGCTACAATTCAAAGAGGCAAAGAAACATTATACTATTTCTCTACATGATCACCAAGTGCATGTAAACAACAGTCAGGAGGTTCAACAAATCGTTCAGTTCCTGGTCACAAAGCCATCTGATACCTGCTGTGTCAACATGCTCATCATTGGAATATCTTTCTCTCCAGAATTTCTTTGAACTCGCTGGGAAGAAGGAAGCTGCGTGTTACAAGATCTGAACTTCCTGATCCGCATCACCCACTTCTGTGCGGCCTTGGTCAAATAGTGGCACCATTTCACTGGACGTGACGCAGCATTTGGTCCACATACCGCCAGAATTTCACGGTGAATCTGCTTGCAATACAGACAATTTGCCCTTCCGCGTTCTGCAGCTTCGGGGTACATTTCCAGTTCCCACATTTCAAAAACACACACACACACACACACACACACACACACACACACACACACACACACACACACACACACAGTGACGCAACTGTTATCCGTTCCGAAGCAAAATCAGTCTGCAGAAAAGCTGGATCATATTCTCTATTCTGACAACGCGCCACTCTTCTTGCGAAAAGGCCTTAGCATGTAATTTACTTCCTCAAGAACGTAGATGTTCGATTCCTGCTATCGGTGTGTACCAATGTGTACCGAGACTCCTCAATCCAGGCGAACTAGCCACGCTTCCGAGTGTCCAGTGGCGGCACTTCTAGTGATAAGCTAACACGTGTGCCCTGTGGTGTGCGGTGAACAGAGGTAGGTGTGTGACTAGCGAATCTCACAGCGAGAAGTTGTTTCTTGATTGTATGGCTGCGTAACTGCTGCTGTTTTCCAATCTTAAATATGTTAAGGACTTGCCGCGCGCTCCCACGACAACCGACAGCCAACACACCAACTAACGTCCCCCAGGTTGTGTCTGCTAGCAACGATTTTCTACGAATCTAAGTACGTGCGATATACGGTCGATACATTGGCAAATACTAATACGAATTCTTTACAGATGAATGGAAAAACTGGTAGGAGCCGACATCGGGGAACATCAGTTTGGATTCCGTAGAAATGTTTGAACATGCAAGGCAATACTGACCCTACGACTTGTCTTAGAAGATAAGTTAAGGAAAGGCAAACATACGTTTCTAGCATTTGTAGATTTTGAAAAAGGTTTTGACAATATTGACTGGAATCCTCTCTTTCGAATTCTGAAGGTGGCAGGGATAAAAAACAGGGAGCGAAAGGCTGTTTACAATTTGTACAGAAACCAGAGGGCAGTTATAAGAGACGGGGGGCATCAAAAGGGAAGCAGTGGTTGGGAAGCGTGAGACAGGGTTGCAGTCTATCCCCCATGTTATTCAATCTCTATACTGAGCAACCAGTAAAGGAAACAAAAGAATAATTCGGAGTAGGTATTAAAGTCCATGGAGAAGAAACAAAAACGTTGAGGTTCGCCGATGACATTGTAATTCTGACAGAGTCAGCAAAGAACTTGAAAGAGCTGTTGAACGGAATGGACAGTGTCTTGAAAGGAGGATATAAGATGAACATCAACAAAAGCAAAACGAGGATAATGGAATGTAGTCGATTTAAGTCGGGTGATGCTGAGGGAATTAGATAAGGAAATAAGACACAAAGTACCAAAGGAGTTTTGCTATTTGGGGAGCAAAATAACTGATGATGGTCGAAGTAGAGAGGATATAAAATGTAGACTGGCAATGGCAAGGAAAGCGTTTCTGAAGATGAAAAATTTGTTAACATAGAGTATAGATTTAAATGTCAGGAAGTCGTTTCTGAAAGTATTTGTATGGAGTGTAGCCATGTATGGAAGTGAAACCTGGACGATGAACAGTTTAGACAAGAAGAGAATAGAAGCTTTCGAAATGTGGTGCTACACAAGAGTGCTGAAGATTAGGTGGGCAGATCAAGTAACTAATGAGGAGCTACTGAATAGAATTGGGGAGAAGAGGAATTTGTGGCACAATTTGACAAGAAGAGGGAATCGGTTCGTAGGTCACGACCTGAGGCATCAAGGGATCACCAATTTAGTACTGGGGGAGGGGGGGGGGGAGCGTGGAGGGTAAAGATCGTAGAGGGAGACCAAGAGATGAATACGCTAAGCAGATTCAGAAGGATGTAAGTTAAAGTAGTTATTCAGAGATGATGAGGCTTGCAGAAGATTGAGTAGCCTGGAGAGCTGCATCAAACCAGTCTCTGGACTGAAGAGAACAACAACAACAACATTGGCAAATGCTTGCCAAGACTCAGAGATGGAGTTCCCGTAGTATGGAGAGCTCAGGATCTGGCCGCGTTCGAGTGCGCTGATACAGAGAGCCTTGCCCGACCTGCGTCCGACTTTCGACTGGCAACTCTACGCCCTGTACAAGCACTCGTATCACTCACGCGACATGCCGAAATGTCCCACCCACCGTGGAGGCAATAGCGCTTCTCTCTCTCTCTCTCTCTCTCTCTCTCTCTCTCGTCTGATGGTAGCTGGTCTCTCCGTGTCACTTGCTTGTGAGTGTACGAAGCCACCAAACGGTAATCCTTTGTCCTATTCCTGCCACTTGATAACTACACATCCTTTGCCATACTGACTGAGTCCTCAGTGTGCCTTATGGTACCTAAGTAGTTTGTTTTGCGGGATCTTTGCGAAAAACCGCGGTCGACCTCTCGCCTTGTGAGAGGAAACGCGCTCCAAACCGAGACCAGCCCCACCCTGACAGTCGGCTTAGCGCGCAGCAGCCCCTATTGCCATTCCGGCTGGCTGCTAGGGAGCGGATGTGCCACGGGCCCGCCGCGGTGACTAAGCCCCCAGGTGAGCCGCAGAATGTCTCTGCTCTGGCCTTGCACAAGGCGTCGGCCAGGCAGCCTTTGTCAAGGGACTTGGGTCCCCAGCGGGGCGAAGGTCGTAGCAGCACTAGGCACTGTCACCTGTAGCAGATACCGCTGGCCATCTAGCAGCACTTGCGAAATCCCACACACAAATTAACTTCTCCGGAAAGTGTTTGGTTAACGCCGTTCTTCGAATACTGAATGAAAGAAACACCACTTAACAAGTAGTATTTGGAAGTATTTTCGGCTTGTCTAACATTGTTATTCCATGTACGATGGAAATGAAGTTATTCTCCACAGTTGAATACACTCTGCATCTTCAAATCAAGAATTCGAGTAGCAGTTCTTTTACTGCAGAACTCATGAACTTCTGGAATGTTCAACTGACTGCCACAGTGCCGGGAAGATTTTAGCTAGCCTAAAAAACGTTTTTCACCACCTGTATATCTGCCAAAGTATGTGTGTTCTGATTCGATGCAGCAGGAAGCGAAAAAGTACACTTCTTGTCCTCCTCCTCATCTAAGAATGAACTGGTGCGTTTCTTCATGCTACTCTATGCTGTGCAAACCTCTTCATCTGCATAGTTACCACAATCTAAACCCATTTAAACCTGTTTAATGTATTCATGCCTTTGTTTCCCTCTACAATTTCCACACACCCCCTCCCCCCCCCCCCCCCCCCCCCCGCCTACCCTGCATTTCCTTCAATAACTAAATTCACAATTTCTTGAGGACTCGGGATGTGTCCTATCAGGCGATTCCTTCTTTTAGTCAAGTTATCCGATAATTTCTCTTCCCCTCCAGTCCGATACAGTACCTCATCATGTGTTATTTGATCTACCTATTTAGCCCTCTGCAGTCTTCTGTAGCACCATATATCAAAAGCAATCTTCTGATTTCCAGAATGAGATTTTCACTCTGCAGCGGAGTGTGCGCTGATTGTCTGAACTGTCTATCGTCCACGTCTCACACCAGGAAAGTACCTAACACTTAAATTTATAGTAACCGTCAGTAAATTTCTCTTTTTCAGAGATTCTTTTCTTGCTATTGGAAGTACACATTTTGTATCTTAGCTACTTTGGACATCAGTTACTTTGCTGCCGTCTATTAGTTTTCGTGTCGTTTCTTAACGTAATTTCCTCGCTATTGACTGGTTTAATCCGACTACATTCCATCACCCTTGCTCTATTTTCGTTGCTATTCACCTTATAGCCTCCAGCTCCTCTTCTCACTACTTCGCCGCCTCTGACGAAATTACTATGACACTGCCAAATCACCAAGTCTTTATTTATTCTCCCTTTCCAAACTTCTTTTCAAAATTTACGACCAATGCTGCCCTTCCTCCTGTCTTGGATCGCAGAATGAAAAGTTCTACGACCACAAGTGGAAAGTGAAAGGCTGCGCACTCACATATTACAGGAAATTAGTACCTCTTTTACCTATCATCAAAGTACACTTCATTGTGTACGAGTATGGCATCCCTGAAGACGAGATACCTCCAAATTCACTGCCTGTGAACGAATGGTTCCATCTTAAAAACTCACCTATAAACGAAATGTCGAGCGGCCGAATTCTATATGACTAAACTAAACTCCGTCCGAACAGGCCTTGGATGGCCAAACAGTACCCACCGGCCGCCGTGTCATCCTCAGCCCAAAGGAGTCACTGGATACGGATACGGTGGGGCACGTGGTCAGCACACCGCTCTCCTGGCCGTATGTCAGTTTACGAGACTGGAGCCGCTTCTTCTCAGTCAAGTAGCTCCTCAGTTTGCCTTACAAGGGCTGAGTGCACCCCACTTGTAAACAGAGCGCGGCAAACCGAATGGTCACCCATCCAAGTGCTAATCAGCCCGACAGCGCTCAATTTCGGCGATCTGGCGGGAACCGGTGTTACCACTGCGACAAGGCCGTCGACTATACGACTGACTGGAACACTGAATTCTGTCTCCATACAATAATATCGGCAACTAAAGAGTGAGCTGTATTCCTGCTCATATCGTAATTTAAATTTCCTTGGGGATTTCAGACCAAGATGTGTCAATCTTAACATACAAATGTGCATTCGAAAATGCGGGTGTGAAACAGTATACGCGCACATAACAGTGCAAACAGCAGTTTCTGATGTTGCTCGGCAACAATCATACAATAATTTTTAAATGAACACACCGCCATTTGACTGTATTGTTGTTTGTTTAATTACGACCCAGGTTTCGGCTTTTTATGCCATTTTCAGGTGAATGAATTAATGAATTGAAAAGGGCATAAAAGGCCGAAACCTGTGTCGTAATTAAATAAACAATACAGTAGCGGTGTGTTCATTTAAAAATATGTGGAAGTTACTTTTATAGGGATATCATATGCAGCACAAATATTAAAAATATGTAGCTATCCGTTTCTGGGTGTTAACATCGAAATTAAGGTCCTTAAACTTGCAACTTCGGAAAGTTCGCAGTCTAATCGAAACAGTCCAGACACTCAAGTAATGTGGAAATAGTCACCAGATTTCACGAGAGGCGAGCCTGCCAGTACAAAAACAAGCATGGAGCATTCTGTTGACAATAAAACAGCGGTAACAGCAGATTAGAGCAGTCAGGAGAGTTCAGTAACTTGGAACGCGGACTAGTCACTGGATGTCACTTGTTTTCAGAATGGTTCAAATGGCTCTCAACACTATGGGATTTAACATGTGAGGTCATCAGTTCTCTAGAACTTAGAACTACTTAAACCTAACTAACCTGAGGACATCACACACATCCATGCCCGAGGCAGGATTCGAACCTGAGACCGTAGCAGCAGCGCAGTTCCGAACTTAAGCGCCTACAACCGCTCGGTCACAGCGGCCGGTGTTACTTGTGTAACAGAGCCACGAGAGACTTTTCAACTCTTCTATAGCTGCCTAAGTCTTGTGCTGGTAGTGTGACTTTTGAAGTCGAAATGCGAAGGAACAACCACAGCTAAACCAAGACCCTGCAGACCTCGTGTACTGACTGACATGGACCATCTAACATTGCGGTGAGTAGTTGTAAACAATCGTACGAAATCAGAGAAAGGAACCACTCTTGCGTTCCAAAGTGATACCAGCAGCCCTGCTAGCAGATGGACTCTTCGTAGAGAGTTAGCAAACTTTCGGGGTACAATGGTCGCTGATGATGTTTGGCTTGTAAGGAACTCCACTGCGGGGTCATCAGCGCCCGTACAAAGTCCCAATTTTTACGCAGCCCAATTTTTTTCCACAGTCCAATCTAGCCACTGTCACGAATGATGACGATGAAATGACGAGGACAACACAGACACCCTGTCCCCGGGCAGAGATAATCCCCGACACGGCCGGAAATCGAACCCAGGACCCCGTGATCCAGAGGCAGCAACGCTAGCCACTAGACCACGAGCTGCGGACTACAATGGTCGAGTAGCTCCTTTTGAGCCAACCATTCCTGGGTCAGTCCGATGGAAAGGTTTGGGTTTGGCCAATGTTTGGAGAAAATCACCTAAAATCACGCGAAATGCCAGCAGGAGTAGGTGATGTTACTGTATGGGGATGTTTTTCGCGCTTAAAACAGCTACATGCGGGAGAACATGAACACGTTTTTCAACATCGTGTACTACGTATAGTACAACGAAAGTCCGGAAACGAGGGTTGTACCACCAACACACACAAGACAGTATCTCTCAGGTTGTGAACTGTAACATTCTTGAAATGGACTAGCCCGCCTATAGACTCGAACTGAACCAAATGGAACATCTTTGGGATGAGCTAGAAAGTCGACTTGGTTCCAGACCCTAGTGTCCCGCATCATCACTACCTTCTTTGGTTTCAGATCTGGAGGAACAATGGGCTGCCATTCCGCCACAGACATTCAGGTACATCATTGGAAGTGTCTCCAGCAGAGTTCAAGCAGTCATAAAGGCAAAGGATTGACACACCTCATACAATGTCTAATGATAGGTGTCCAGATTCTTTTGGACAGATAGTGTGAACTGGCGATGTAAAAACGCTGCTGGGGTCGTAGTCAGATTTTATTACTAAGTTTCTCGAACAATGTTGCTGTGGCAAATACTAATTACACCTCTCGTGACTGTTCCGCCACTACACGCGTCTTCCACCTGGAAACACTAAGAAATTAGCCACACGCTGGGATGCGTGGTCGGTAATTTTACTTCACCATATGGCCAGCACAAGCTGACGATCAGAAAGGAAAGAGCAGACAAAAGCTTTGGCCTATAGCAAACACACGAGAACTGTATCAGCTTAGTGAAGGCGGAGCCCTTCCCCCTTTCCCCCACCCCGCCAGCCGCGACCTCTCCCCTTCCCCCACCCACCCTCATTACACGTGTTGTCTCGTACGTCGATCCGCGAGCTTTCAGTTGATATGGCGAAGTCACGCTAGCTCTGAACATTCCGGCAGCCGTATTTCTGTATTCCGTACATGGCTCAATGAACTCCCGAGTTGTCAAACGCCCGATGACGTGCCTATGCTATACAAGCCATTGGCAGTCATCTCCACATTTACTAGAAGCCGAACGAATGTGTTTGTTCAACATGTAACCCTACGTAAATGTCGAAAAGTGTTAGGTGAAGAGCAGATGTCCACGAAATTTCACGATGTTTCAGCGAAAGCGCCCTCTAAAATGATGCCGTTACACAGCTATGGCGGCGGCAAGATGACGGACCACCAAAATTTCGTGCTGCTTCCATTACGGTTTTCTATCTGGCCAGGTACGTTTCAGACAACTACAGTTGTAGAACACTTTAATCGAATTCTCATTACAGACTACATCTATCGAAGGCAACAAGGTAACAGTGCTCCTGTTAGACCATACCAGTTTTTGTGGAAGCTACGTTTTTTAGCAAACATGTAGCAAGACTCAAGAAAGTAACCTTACTTAAGGCAGTAGCTATTCACACGAAGAAACGCTGAAGATGCTAACTGAGAAGTGCTGGAAGTCTTAGTCTAAACATCCCCATGTATGAGTAAATATTTCTTCAGTCCTTCGTAAACTTCATAAGCAACAATACTCGTTTGGCACAGATGTTACTACGGTATTTGAATCCAGCTCGTCGCGAATAATACTGCACCACCTCGCTCGATGGGATGACTGTGGGAATGAAAAAGATAGATAGATAGATAGGGGAGGGGGGAGGGAGGCAGGGGGGGGAGGGGGGAGGGAGGCAGGGGGGAGGGGGGAGGAAGGGAGGAAGGGAGGGAGAGAGGGAGAGAGAGAGAGAGAGAGAGAGAGAGATGAAGAAAACGTAATTACATTAGCATACAAGCTTTGGGAGTGGGTTAATGGCTAGCAATATAGTGGAGTGGAAAAAAAAGTCTTGACCATTAACTGTTCCATTGCAGTGGAGGAATCTTACTTGCGCAGTCGACAATCAAGAATCAAGGGAGTTAGGCACAAGAATGCTGATTTGGATACTGCAGTGTTTACTAGGCATGGTGCTGCTCAGATATTGGTGTTGCTTTGCTTTCTTCCAATACTGAAAGATAATCAGCACAATAGTAATGAACTATTTAGCATGGCGGCTGTGAACTTTACTGTACCTTCGCATTTGGTTCAAACACAATGATATTGTTAGTGAAGAGAAGAAGCAAATACCACAATGAATACGAAAAAAACCATTAATGAACACCAAAGCGCTATATTATCAGCTGATACGTTACCAAACGAGCTGTCAATCACAGAAGAAAGTAACAAAAATTGAGATGAAAGTCGGTAATAATACGCCACTTACCAAAAGATGATTTGTACGAAGACTTTTCCAGTTGCTTTCTGAAATTTAAAACTTATTACGCTATAGAAAGTGTTAACAAAAATTGCCTACATTCATTGCTTCTCTTTCAAGCTAATTTAATAAATTAATCTACAGAACTTGAACGTAACACTGTAAGCAGACTTTTGGGTGCAGCATCCGCTGTGAGAAAAAATGTATGAAAAATGACAACTAGCGTCATAGTATTGCGAATAAACGTGACCTAATGACATACAGGTAATCGCCATTAACGCGAGGGAATTTTGTGCATTAATCTTTCGTGTACAGAGCAGTAAGTGTGTACAATAGAACTCTCGAGCATTACGCACATAGCGACACTGTCTTACCTGTGTTCGCTAAAACGTCGCGGTCGGCGAGCACAGCGGCGTAGCTTTTCTGGTAGTGTGCGGGCGCGGGACAAAGTGGGTGAAGCCCTAGGAGGGCAAGGGGCTGGGCTGGGGCAGCCCTGCACGGCTTCCCGGGACGGCCGGCTCGCTCCGCCTGAGGATCTGCGCATGCGCAGTTCGCTACCTGCAGTCACGTGCGCCCGCGGCGCAGGCGGAAACGCTAGCGTGACGCGCCAAATAAGTTCGGAAGTAGCCTCAAGCTCTATTCTCACGGAATGGGTTAATTCACCCCCCCCAGTGGAACTACTGTGCGGTGCTGGTATATTCGCTCAAGTCACAGCACCGGTTGTCCGAGGGTTGCAAAAGAACAGTATGTAGATTTTTAGTTACACGGTTGCTTTCGGTAGCAACAGCAGATCCCAAATATTAATTTTGAAACTCCAGCTATGCATGCCGGGGTCAAACCTACGCTGTAAGTTTCATTTTCTTCGTCGAGCATGCTTCGTATGACGCGCAGGACCATTTGCTGTCAGTAGACAATATTTAATATTGAGTGGAATTTAGTAGAAGATGACGTGCAACACTCTCTCTCTCTCTCTCTCTCTCTCTCTCTCTCGCTCGCCCTCGCCATTTGTCATTCTTTGAACAGGAACTTCTACGGGCGCTTCGGTGTGTACACAGGGTGTTTCAAATAGATTCATCCAACTGCAAAAGCCTCATCTTCATGAATGAGGATAGAAAATTTAAGTACATTTTAACTCATGCATATATTTTAATGCTTGCTATCAGTCAGGAAAGAACATTCAGTAGCACGAGACAGGAAGAGTGTACCGTGGATTTATTTATTTATTTATTTTAAGTGCCTGAGAGAAGGGTCGGGTGCAAAAAGGGCATGTGTCGTCTTCCGAGGCCTCGCCTCAATGTCCTGTTCCCGCCTTCCGAGCGTCAAGGAAAGGAAAGGGGTTCGATAGGATCTAGAGAACTTTATTGGATCAAATTCACTTATAAGTGTACATCTATATATATATATATATATATATATATATATATATTTCCCACGTATTTATTTAGTTTTATATATATATATATATATATATATATATATATATATATATATATATATATATATATATATATATATATATGGTGCTACTAAAAGGTACGGCCAAACTTTCAGGAAACATTATCACACACAAATAAAGAAAAGATGTTATGTGGACATGTGTCCGGAAACGCTTACTTTCCATGTTAGAGCTCATTTCAGTTTCGTCAGTATGTACTGTACTTCCTCCATTCTGATGATCAAATTGTAAATTTTCACAATCAACATGTGTGGGCTGACGAGAATCCGCACGCAATTGTGCAATCACGTCATCAACACAGATTTTCTGTGAACGTTTGGGCAGGCATTGTTGGTGATGTCTTGATTGGGCCCCATGTTCTTCCACCTACGCTCAATGGAGCACGTTATCATTATTTCATACGGGATACTCTACCTGTGCTGCTAGAACATGTGCCTTTACAAGTACGACACAACATGTGCTTCATGCATATCGTACGCTTCTCAACAACATATTCGGTGACCGATGGATTGGTAGAGGCGGACCAATTCCATGGCCTCCACGCTCTCCTGACCTCAACCCTCTTGACTTTCATTTACGGGGGCATTTGAAAGCTCTTGTCTACACAACCCCGGTACCAAATGTAGAGACTCTTCGTGCTCGTATTGTGGACGGCTGTGATACAATACGCCATTCTCCAGGGCTGCATCAGCGCATCAGGGATTCCGTGCGACGGAGGGTGGATGCATGTATCCTCGCTAACGGAGGACATTTTGAACATTTCCTGTAACAAAGTGTTTGAAGTCACGCTGGTACGTTCTGTTGCTGTGTGTTTCCATTCCATGATTAATGTCATTTGAAGAGAAGTAATAAAATGAGCTCTAACATGGAAAGTAAGCGTTTCCGGACACATGTCCACATAACATATTTATTTTTTTGTGTGAGGAATGTTTCCTGAAAGTTTGGCCGTACCTTTTTGTAACACCCTATATATATATACACTCCTGGAAATTGAAATAAGAACACCGTAAATTCATTGTCCCAGGAAGGGGAAACTTTATTGACACATTCCTGGGGTGAGATACATCACATGATCACACTGAACCACAGGCACATAGACACAGGCAACAGAGCATGCACAATGTCGGCACTAGTACAGTGTATATCCACCTTTCGCAGCAATGCAGGCTGCTATTCTCCCATGGAGACGATCGTAGAGATGCTGGATGTAGTCCTGTGGAACGGCTTGCCATGCCATTTCCACCTGGCGCCTCAGTTGGACCAGCGTTCGTGCTGGACGTGCAGACCGCGTGAGACGACGCTTCATCCAGTCCCAAACATGCTCAATGGGGGACAGATCCGGAGATCTTGCTGGCCAGGGTAGTTGACTTACACCTTCTAGAGCACGTTGGGTGGCACGGGATACATGCGGACGTGCATTGTCCTGTTGGAACAGCAAGTTCCCTTGCCGGTCTAGGAATGGTAGAACGATGGGTTCGATGACGGTTTGGATGTACCGTGCACTATTCAGTGTCCCCTCGACGATCACCAGTGGTGTACGGCCAGTGTAGGAGGTCGCTCCCCACACCATGATGCCGGGTGTTGGCCCTGTGTGCCTCGGTCGTATGCAGTCCTGATTGTGGCGCTCACCTGCACGGCGCCAAACACGCATACGACCATGATTGGCACCAAGGCAGAAGCGACTCTCATCGCTGAAGACGACACGTCTCCATTCGTCCCTCCATTCACGCCTGTCGCGACACCACTGGAGGCGGGCTGCACGATGTTGGGGCGTGAGCGGAAGACGGCCTAACGGTGTGCGGGACCGTAGCCCAGCGTCATGGAGACGGTTGCGAATGGTCCTCGCCGATACCCCAGGAGCAACAGTGTCCCTAATTTGCTGGGAAGTGGCGGTGCGGTCCCCTACGGCACTGCGTAGGATCCTACGGTCTTGGCGTGCATCCGTGCGTCGCTGCGGTCCGGTCCCAGGTCGACGGGCACGTGCACCTTCCGCCGACCACTGGCGACAACATCGATGTACTGTGGAGACCTCACGCCCCACGTGTTGAGCAATTCGGCGGTACGTCCACCCGGCCTCCCGCATTCCCACTATACGCCCTCGCTCAAAGTCCGCCAACTGCACATACGGTTCACGTCCACGCTGTCGCGGCATGCTACCAGTGTTAAAGACTGCGATGGAGCTCCGTATGCCACGGCAAACTGGCTGACACTGACGGCGGCGGTGCACAAATGCTGCGCAGCTAGCGCCATTCGACGGCCAACACCGCGGTTCCTGGTGTGTCCGCTGTGCCGTGCGTGTGATCATTGCTTGTACAGCCCTCTCGCAGTGTCCGGAGCAAGTATGGTGGGTCTGACACACCGGTGTCAATGTGTTCTTTATATATATAACGGGATCCTACTACCGCTACCAGAAGCTTCCGAGTCGTCTTCGCGCAATGAATGTAAGGGGGAGTCCCTCCAAAACGTTTGCTTCTGAGGATCAATCTTGTTTCGTGAATCATTTTTGTGTGTGCCTTCTAGTATTCGGAAAACCCCAATGGGCAGGAGGATCCTCGAATAATGCGCCTAAATAGTTTGATAGTCGCGTGCGGTACAGTGCATGGTGGTGGAACGCCACCTGAGTCGTATCCCAAGTCCAGAGCGTTTTCGGGAGTGGCTTGCAAAGTGTAATATAGCACCATGCCCTTCAGTCAGTTGACAGAGTTCGTTCTTGCGCTGGGAACGTAAGTCGCATCGACACTAAATGTTTAACTTGGCACCATTTGCAAGTTGCCTCTCAAGCAGCGCATGCGCAACGCCAGTGACTACACACGAGACATGTGCCGGCGGGGTCGTAAGTACGTGAGCTCAGAGAATTGTTAGTTTTCACATGAGACGGCCAGAAGACTCAGCGCCGAAATATCGTGACAGGAAGTTGGACCAATCTGTACACCAGGAAAGTTTTAATTTCATATCTTTTGTACGTTTGTCGTGCGAGCGGTGGAGGGCACATCAAAAGCCAAATGAACTTTAACACTAAACGTTATGGTGACATGTATCCCAAGTTCTATAAGCACGCATGCCGTACATACATCCTCTTAAAATCGGATCTGTTTACAAATTAAATGTTTGTAGTTTATACTCAAGTTAATATAGTTTCTATCTTCATTCATCGAGACTCTAGAAGAGTCTTATGAAACCGTATAAATCATCTTGAAAATACTGTACTTCGCAATTTTTTCCTTTTAGCATTCGAACTGTTTCAGTGTGCGTATGGATAGTACAGTTACTACTTTAAAAACAGAAAATGGTGTACAGAAAGTACTATTAGGCTAACTCCTTCTTTCGAGAAGATGATGCAACTGAAAATGAGTACACCAAAAGTGTCCAGTCTGATGTTGAATCTTCGAACTTAGGTGAAGAGCAGATGTCCACGGAATTTCACGATGTTTCAGCGAAAGCGCCCTCTAATATGATGCCGTTACACAGCTATGGCGGCGGCAAGATGACGGACCACTAAAATTTCGTGCAGCTTCCATTACGGTTTTCTATCTGGTCAGGTACGTTTCAGACAACTACAGTTGTAGAACACTTTAATCGAATTCTCATTACACACTACATCTATCGAAGGCAACAAGGTAACAGTGCTCGTCTTTTGGAAAACAAAAAGCGCGTTCGAGTGCGTTATCCAAGGAAGAAACGATCATGGCTGTACAAAATTTCCTCTTAAGACAGTCGTCTTCCTGCTGATATTATTATACGTCATACTCCATCAGTAACAACGCAAACAATATCACAGCTGAAAAGGAAGCATGGCACTGCTTGATAGCTCGGTCTACATCATGTAGATGCAGATACGACTGCGGACATCGTTGCCTTCACTAGCCACACCGAACGTTATAAGATGCAGCGAACCAGGTTGTCACAAACAATGCTAACGGGTGCAAAGTCTGTGAAAATAAATAACTGTTTTAGACGGGAATACTATTACAACTTATTTATTATTGCTGTGATTTAGTTGTTACATATAATTCTGTGTATGTTCGCATTGCAGTCACTTTACATTTAGCTTATTTGCATAAAACAATTATGGATCGTCGTGACTGATGTACACTTTGTGAGATAGTTTGCAAGGTACACAGCGTTGCTTCTGGCGTCACGTTTCCACATCGATGATAAAAATTCATACTGCTGGTCACAACAGGACGCCATGTTCCTTGTAGAAACGATGTCATCTCCCCCTCCACTCGCGCTCCATAGCTACGCTCGAACAGTATATAGAGTACACAGGGTGGTTATAATTAAACTTGCACTACTTGCTCCACTGAAGACGGAAAACTACAGGGTGATTCAAAAAGAATACCACAACTTTAAAAATGTGTAATGAAAGAAACATAATATAACCTTCTGTTATACATCATTACAAAGAGTATTTAAAAAGGTTTTTTTTTCACTCAAAAAAAAGTTCAGAGATGTTCAATATGGCCCCCTCCAGACACTCGAGCAATATCAACCCGATACTCCAACTCGTTCCACACTCTCTGCAGCATATCAGGCGTAACAGTTTGGATAGCTGCTGTTATTTCTCGTTTCAAATCATCAATGGTGGCTGGGAGAGGTGGCCGAAACACCATATCCTTAACATACCCCCACAAGAAAAAATCGCAGGGGGTAAGATCAGGGCTTCTTGGAGGCCAGTGATGAAGTGCTCTGTCACGGGCTGCCTGGCGGCCGATCCATCGCCTCGGGTAGTTGACGTTCAGGTAGTTACGGACAGATAAGTGCCAATGTGGTGGCGCTCCATCCTGCTGAAATATGAATTGTTGTGCTTCTTGTTCGAGCTGAGGGAACAGCCAATTCTCTAACATCTCCAGATACTGTAGTCCAGTTACAGTAGCACCTTCGAAGAAAAAGGAACCAAAAACTTTATTGGCTGAATTGGCGAACAAATGTACAACTAAATGAAACTTTATAGCTCCCTTAATTCGCCGACAGACAGTGCTTAGCTCTGCCTTTTGTCGTTGCAGAGTTTTAAATTCCTAAAGTTGTGGTATTCTTTTTGAATCACCCTGTATTTACAGTATGGGTACACAACTTTATAGGAATGATGTTCAGACTACGCCGCAGGATTTGCGTGTTAGTAGTTTTAGTGTCATGACTTCCCGTTAGGCGCCCTTACTGGTACGGCAACGTATGGTTGATAGGCATCTGTGTGCGTTACAGTTGCAGGCAGTCAACGTGGATTTGGACAAGGCAAACGGAGCTTTACTCGTAAAGCTGTTTTATTTAAACAATAACAACGGTTCTGAAACTTCCTGGCAGATTAAAACTGTGTGCCGGACTGAGACTCGAACTCGGGACCTTTGCCTTTCGCGGGCAAGTGCTCTACCCGAGTCCCAAGTTCGAGTCTCGGGCCAGCACACAGGTTTAATCTGCCAGGAAGTTTCGTATCAGCGCACACTCCGCCGCAGAGTGAAAATCTCATTCTAATAACAATGGTTCTGCTGCTCTTCGCGAGTATCGAAGCAATAAAGAAAAACTGAGAGGTCCTCTTTCTGCAGGAGATTTGACGTACGTAATTCAGAAGTTCGAATTAACTGGCGATTTGGAAATTGCTCCTGGGAGAAACTGTCAACTGGGCCACAAATTGAATCGCAAATTGTTGAAACAAAAAAGTCAAAATTTTCAATTTTCGTTTTTTCACTGAATAGTACATTTAAGAGTATAGCCTATCGCTTGGTGTTGAAATAAGTCATGCTCCTACAAATTGTAGAAAAGGTGGTGATGTTTACGCTGTTAGTTGTTGAAAGCAACCAAGTCACCGACTTTTTTCTTTTCGACAGAGGCTGTTCGTTCCCGCTCAGAATTTGTTTTCCTCCAATACTGCACATTGTTGATGAAACTATCCACCTCCTTTGTTGTGGCAGTAACAGTCACTGTTAATGCTCATTGAGCGACAGTTGGTTGTATTACTATGCCCCTAAAAAGGAAGACTAGTAGTGCAGATTATGATAGGAAAAAGGTAAAGACAGCTCGTACCAAAGGACTGCCTTATCGAAATTACAGAGGAGTTTATGTTCCAGGGAAAGTAGTTAGAGAATCTTGCAGGTAAATATCGATCTCTCTTGGAACAACCGTAGGAAACTGTGTAGACGTAAATAATATAAATATTACAGCAATATTAATCTTGTGTTATTAATTTCCTTTCAGCTGCACAATGAAATGTTATGCCTCCATTGACGTAATTCAACGTAATATTATTATGGCAAGATTTCTTTATCTTCCTACAGAAGATGCCCAGGACTTACATCTGCAGCGCCTTATTGAAGCAAAGCAATAAAGCAGAGGTGTCCTCGCGAATCTGATCCAGAATGTTGAGGGATGCAACCTTTGTTTACCATATAATGCTTGGAAGTGAAAGCAAACTGGTTTGCAAGAAAGCTTTCCTTAATATACATGTAATGACGAATTCGCACGTGTTTCGAATCTATATATCGATGGATTAGAAAGACATACTTTTCACTTAAGAAAAAGACATGGGCCCATCATTTCAGGATTAATGAACAACATTCCAATGGCTTACCTAACATAGCAAGTACCTATTTCCAGAATGAAGATGGAAGATGTGAAGAAAGTCATTGAATATGTGCCTTCTGCAAAGGGATCATTCTATTAAGAAGTGCTTTCTTGGCCAGTGACGGACTAAAATTATAGCTAATGTACAGTTAATCATTATTGCTGTTAAAAAAATTCAGTTTCTTCTATTTTGTCACACAATGCTAATGTATTTTGAAGTGTTCATACAATCAAATCCTAAAAAAGCAAGAATATGTTTGTAAATTGTTGAAACCAAATTAGCCAAAAAACTTTGAAATCATTAAATATCGAAATTATATACTCTAAGTTAATTATTTCTCTCTCAATAAGAGTAGAATGAAGTCAATTCCAGTTCTGAAAAATTCCAATATGCAGCAGTAATACATAGGGCAGTATTCAGTTTTTCGTTTCTCCTGAAAAGTGTAAAAAAAATGACGTATTTGGTTTCAACAACTGATGATTCAATTGTTGAAGTTCCTGTTGCCATGACTGAGAATGCTGCATGCAATGTGCGGTCTTCAGGCAGTGGGCGAACTGTGTCACGACAGCAGGACATTCCATTGGTCTACCGTTCGGAAAGTTCTGCGAACAACTGGTGAAATGGCGTCCTTTAATGCGGTTCTAGGTTGTCGTGAATACAGATGGTCTCAGATGGAGCAACTTCTGTAACATGGAACGTACACTTGGTGCACAGTTAACAAATGTTGCCCTCTCAGATGGTAATTAAATTGTTTCTTTCAATGGTTTACTCGTTACCTCTCTCCCGCATGTCTTTACAAATGTTTCCACAACATTTCATTGCCCTACGAACACTTTTTTCATGGTTGCACTTCTCAAGTAACGAAAGTTTGATTATAACAACCACCATGTATATGTGACTAGTATAGCAACAACCTAAACGACATTACTTATCTGTTGCCACCTGCAAGAAGGCTGAGCTCCTTATACTGTTTGTCACGCTGTGCGGATCCATTGACTACAACCAGTTTAAAGGACAGCTAGCAGGAGAAGACGTTCAATTTCTCTTCCCTCGTCATAAACGATAGCGAGCACTGTGCTTCACTACGTTCTCAGTTTGTGTGCGCTGTCGCAGCTGCTGTCTGAACCGTTACTCTATCACTTGTAGTCCGCTACAAATTTATTTGTCAGTTCCTTTTACAGTTAGACATGTACGTTTAAATTAATAAGGGTAGTGATCGTCAATGGACGTACAATAGTAATGATGATTAAACCATTTGACGAAGCACTACAAATCTGGTTTAATCCCACGTCATATTGTTTTCCGCTACTGTCTTAACTGAAGTTACTCCATTGGACACGGCTATTACACTGATGTGAGAAATACAGTGGTAAGCTGAGACATAATGGCGGACTTCCGTAGGAATTGTTTTCTTTGGTTTTGTGACGTGTCGAAAACAAGGTAGTGCGCAATCGGGATTCGGGGGCATGGGTTGAGTTGCAACACACTAAAATTGCCTTTTTTCTTACCAATGATTTGGTCATGCCGTAAGAACTGAATCTTACATGCAAAAAAAAAAAAAAAAAAAATTACACAGTTGTCACATAGTCACGAAAACATTTCTAGCGACATAGGATAATATTTGGTTTAATTCCATTCTTGGATCACAATGTTAATTTATCAGGTTATTAGTTTCGGTCGGTAAAAACTGTCTTCAGGTCTGAGTAAACTTGTTGCATGGCAGGTGTCGCGCCATTACATGTGGTGGTGCATTCAAAATCATTACCAACTTCGGCTTCGTCAGACAAATTTACGATATGTGAAAAGCACTGCGGAAGCGTTGAAAGGTGGCTACACTGAGCCACAGCGCCAGAGATTGCGCCAAAGAGTATTATTCAGCCGCCTCCACTGGCAGTGCCTGTCGAGGACTCGTAGTAGTCAGTGCTTGTTAAGAACTCGTAGCAGAGAGTGCTTGTTGAGATGTGCTAGTGAAAAGTGGTTGCCGAGATGTCGTAGGGAAGAGTGCTTGCTGAGATGTGATACTGAAAAGTTCTTGTTGAGATGTGGTAGTGGCGAGTCGGTGTGGAGAGAGATTGTAATGTTTAGAGTGCTTTTCATCAATATAAACGAAGGTAAAAAAAAAATTTTCTCTTCTCTCTCATTATTTCAGTGTCCTAAATAATGCGTCATTACAGGTTCAGTCAACAAAGCATCTGGCGTGTGTTCTTGTATTAGAGTGTAATTCTGGGTTTCTTGCGCAATTATAGTATTTCTAATTTTTTTTTATCACGTCAGTATAAATGGTATTTAAAATTTCTTGTCTTGTTGAAGAAGAACCGTGCCAGATGTGTACGTTGAGTCACACTCCCACACACAGAACAATTACACTTGTGCTTTGGTTTCGTAGGTTTTATAGTTGCTGGGGACTTAATTAATTAATTAATTGTGTTAACAGGAAATTTTCATTTCAGTCTTTGTTGTTGTTCTATGCAGTCAGATTGCGTACTAAAACTAGTCAGGGCCAACCGTTTACGAGACTTGCGTAATCGGACAGATAGCTACTAAAAATTTAAAAAATATTTTCATTAATAATAATTAAGCCCCATGCAGCGTACATACTGCACATGAAGAGAGAGAGACTTCCGTGTGTTTTTACTCGTGTCTGGAGACGGTCATTACCGAGAGAAATTAATAACTCCATTACAAATTAACATTGTGATCCAAGACTGGAATTATAATAGAGCGAAATATTTATAATATCCCAGAGTATTGATGAGTATATGTGGCGTATGAGAATCCAGTAATGAATAAAAACTCTGCGGTCCAGATTCCACGTAAGAGCAAGTGCACCCCCTTGCCGCCACCCCCCCCCCCATCACCCTGTCGTGTTCCTACGTGTAGTATGTATTTTCTTTCTAGAGCAACGAACTCCTTGGAACTTTCACCTGTCGCTGCGATCGCAGCACCTCGCCGGACCAGCTACACGGCAGGAACTTGTTATGAGGACAGTTGCGAACTCATATATAGAGCGCGCGGGCGTTTCAGTCCCTCTAGATACCAACTTCGTCCTAACATGTAATGTAGCACTTTCTCCTGTGCTCACGTGCAGCATTTAACTCACAAGGGGAGGCCGCCAGTTGTGAAATTCGGATTCGATTCATACTGCGCATAATAAAAGCTCATGGCCAGAGGTGTAATGTGGCAAAGCACCAAGATGCACTTCTCAGCCGTTGTCGAGAAAATCGACAGTTAAAAGAAACCGTTGCGGTGAAATACTCTCTACGATTAATGATTTTTCTGCAGCGTCATAGCGCAGCGGTAAGCGCTGGGGTTCGTAATCCGAAGGTCGCCGGATCGAATCTCGCGCCATGCAATATTTTTTTTATTATTAGTTTTTTGCAATTCATATATATATATATATATATATATATATATATATATATATATATATATATATATATATATGAACTATTAATGAATTGCTTATGCATGTTGGTGAAGGCGGATCGCTCTCCAATTGTACCGCCTCCATTTTTCCGTTTGTTTAATAGGGTGTACCAAAGCTGTCCCGTCCGCACTGATTTTCGCTTACCGCTGCACCACCACGCTGTAGAAAATTACTAATCGTAGAGAGTATTTCACCGCAACGGTTTCTTTTAACTGTCGATTTTCTCGACAACGGCTGAGAAGTGCATCTTGGTGCTTTGCCACATTACACCTCTGGCCATGAGCTTTTATTATGCGCAGTATGAATCGAATCTGAATTTCACAATTGGCGGCCTCCCCTTGTCAGTTTAAATTGACTAACAGCACAGATTAAATTGTAGGGGATGGTCCGAACATGAACTCCGCAGTGTTTTGCTATAAATGCCCTATTCGATACGGTGTTACTTGTTTCTTCCAATGCCGAGAATTTCTCCATCTAGTCTGGATGGACCGAACGATCTATTTCTACACTACGGATTTATCGGGACATACATTCATGGGCAGTCTCATCAAGTTACAGCTGCTCCGTTAAAGATATAGCCTGATTAGCCCAAACATTATGACCATGTCCACCGCGAGGTTCAATGCCTCCTGGTGGTTTTGCGGGCACATGATGCAGTAAGGAAAGACTGTAAGCGGAAGAGAGAGGAATGGGCAGCCATTGCAGCGAAGACACGGGCCGCAAATGCGGAAACCCACTGATATAAGCGGCTTTGAAAGGGACACAATGTTGTGGCGCTGTGGCTAGAAACGAGAATATCAGGAACGGCGAAACCGGTCGCCTGTTGGCGTACTACTGTCGTGAGCACCTATGGAAAGTGGTTGGAGGATGGTGAAATAACGAGGAGGCCGTATGGCATTAGACGACTACGTATCATCACAAAGCGTAGAGATCGGAGGCTGCCCCACTCTGTAATCCACGATACTCAGGGACCTGTGGCAGATCTGACGTCAGGGTAAAATGCTGGTGCAGGCACAGGTGTTTCGGAGCACACCGTTCGAAGGCCATTGTTCAACATGGAGCTCCATATCACACGACCCCTAGACCCCTACACGTGTCCGTGTTGACCCAAAGACATAGTGAGTTACGACTGCAGTGGGCACACCATCACTGGGTTATCAATAGAAACGCGTCCCCTGTCGAATAATCACATTTCTTGTTACACCATATCGATGGTTGGGTCCTTATAGCCGTCATCCAGATTTGCTTGAAAGTGCACTGAGCCACAGGCGCAAGCCGGTGAGAGCGGAATTATACTTTGGGGTACACTGAATTGGGCTTCTATGGGACTCTAAGACACCATGACAACAGTAATCTACGTTAACATTATTGTGGACCACTTGCACCTCTTCACGGCTGAAGTCTTCCCTGATGGCGAGGACACGTACCAGCAGGATAATTCTACGCGAAACAAGGCGATAATCGTGCTGCAGTGGTTTGAGAAGCATGATAGCAAAATCACGTTGATGACTTAGTCGGCAAATGCCGCTTAACTGTAGCCAGTGGAACACACATCGGGCGCCAGCTGCGTGTCCTCTGACAACCGTCCCGTTATTTTCCGGAGTTTGGTCACCTGTGAGTAGACATCTGTTTCCACAAACTTCTGGAAACCTACCAAGGACTTGTAGAATCCATGCCAGGCAGAAATGTTACTGCACTGTGTTTGAAAAGTGGACCAACACGCTATTAAACAGATGGTCACAATGATTTGGCTCGTCACGAGGACGAATGGAGCAGTTCGGGGTGTAGAATGACTGGAGCATCGTCACGCAATGTAGTGGTCATCTGAGTGACAGTCGAGCGGGGGGCGATAGGTGCGACAAGGTCTTAATTAATCGCGGCCGGATCGTGGGTACCCGACAAACGGGACCGTGCAAGCACTTGTCTCCTCACATTTTGCGTGTACAGAGCCCAGCAGAAAAATTGACCCTCCAGGTTAGCCGAGCGCGCTAACGCGCTGCTTCCTGGACTCGGGTTGGCGCGCCGGCCCCGGATCGAATCCGCCTGGCGGATTAACGACGAGGGCCGGTGTGCCAGCCAGCCTGGATGTAGTGTTTAGGCGGTTTTCCACATCCCCCTAGGTGAATACCGGGCTGGTCCCCACGTCCCGCCTCAGTTACACGGTTCTCATACATCTGAACACTTTCGCGCTGTTCCATGGATTACACTAGTCGCACACAGTTGGGGTACACTAATTCCTTCCCGGGGGGTACGGGGTGGTGGCAGGAAGGGCATCCGGCCACCCCTTCCACTAACATTGCCACATCCGATTAACCAAGGCGACCCTGCGTATCCGCGGGAAAAACGGCATAAGTAAAAGAAAGAAAGAAAGCGCCCAGCAGAAAAACTCTTCCCCCTGTCAGATGCTGTGGTCGACAACGCTTCGTTGGCAACTGTCGGTGAGGAGTATCGCATATTGTAATAGCGGATAGACTGGCCACGGTGGAGCAATTCACCCCCCATTTCAGTGATGAACAACGAGTGATGGGTGCAGGGTTCGAACACGCCGATTTTTTTTTTAAGTTATTGACATGCAAGAGAGACAGAGAGAGCGCAAGTTATGTTCATGTAAAACAATTTTTGGTTTTGTTGTGGCACAGTGTGCTCTACGCAGCCTGATAAATTCTTAGCAGAAGTGTGGTAGGCGATGGACGTATTCAACAGCGCTACTTTCACTTGTATCAGTTAAATGAAGATTTATTGTAAACTACAGTTTTTTTAAGGTAAGACTGCAGCACTGCGCAACTAGTCGGAATGATTGTTAGCAAGTTAACTTGCTCAGAGCTGATACGAAGACTAGTCGTCTTCTCTCAATCATGCGTTAAGATATCAATCGATTAAGCTGTTTGATTTTTATGGAACATCTCTGTTAACACTGTACCCTTTTCAAATCATTGTTCATTTTGTTAAGCATGACATTGTTCAGACCAATGATGTGTGTGGAGATCAGGCGAAATTTTACTCTGTCTTTTTTGAATACACACTTCATTCTAAAGTAGTTGTCTTGGAATATCACTTCATAGGAATAGCTAATCTCCCCATTCCACTGTTTAAAGAAGGTTTATCATTACGCATTAACACATTGCACCATGTGGTATGCAACAGTTTGAATATTTATTTTGGAACAGAACTCTAGCGTAGCCGCTGCCTGCTTACTGTTTGCTATTGTGCTTTCGAGAAGTGTGTAACAACGTTGTCAAGACCTAAGGTAAGCAGAAATTTCAATTAGGGTCAGATAATTGTTTTACTTCAGTTGCGCATTTAATATAAAGTCAAGTTGTATTCAGACCAGTTATAGTTCAATTCAAGTTAGGTGCTGTTTAGTCAAAGATTAGCATACGAGTTTACGTTGGAGAACAGCTTGTTGGTGCATAGTTTTAGTAATACGTAATTTTTTTATGGACTGGGAGGTAAATTTGGGCTAGATGTCATACGGAAACAAATAGTGGGGAGGTTACGATATTTACACGGGGCCCCCATACGTCTGCTGACGTCCCTCGCGGGTCAACGACACAGAAGCCTAGTTCGTTCATATGAACACATCTCGCCGAAAGGCGTACTGTGACTTTTACAATGTGATTCACCACCCCCATCAGTCTTGTTCAGAATGGTTTGAGGAACGCCCACGCAAACGAGGGCGTTTCTGAGCTCTGCCAACCCGACGACACTCTTGATTACATCAGCGATGCCAATGACCCGGATATGCTCTTGTTTGGGTCAGCCCTGACCAACCTCCTTGGCTGTCGCCGGACTACGATGACTTCAGGGCATTCAACGGCATGGTCATCAATGTCCTTACTGGACAACACACACACCTGACGGTTTGTACGACATGTGACGGCAGAGGCGAAATTGCTGCTTCCCCAGGAGCATAGACCTTTCATGTTTTACAAACTGTCAGTCGTTCGGGAAAATGTATTTATGAAACAATTAAGTGTGACACTCCATTTTTTAGGTAAGTTTCTCTACGGTTGGTGGTTTATTACCGATGGCTTTATATAAGAGCTACATTTCAGCGGTCCATGAAATTTTTCTTGCGAAGTGAGCCCAAATGCTTATAATCAGGTTGTGTATCTTTTAATAAAAATGATGGCGTCAGGAAAAAAAATTAAGTGTGTGTTAGTGTCTCCATCCATTAGTGTCCACATCCATCGTAGTTGTGGGCGGATGAGAAGTGCGTATGGTTCAGGATGCTTCCACAAAACTTATGGTGTTTTGGTAGAGTGAATGCCGTTATGTACCATTCTCGTTATCACGGTAAATGGTTCAAATGGCTCTGAGCACTATGGGACTTAACATCTGAGGTCATCAGTCTCCTGGACTTATAGAACTACTTAAACCTAACCAACCTAAAGACATCACACACATACATACATACACGAGACAGGATTCGAACCGGCGACCGTAGCGGTCGCGCGGTTCCGGACTGAAGCGCCTAGAACCGCTCGGTCACAGCGGCCGGCGTAATCAGGGTAACAATTGGAGCTGTATGCTACTAGGTAGATGACCAATTCATTTACTCTTCAGTATGAATGCTTCCTGCATTATCACCCCACATCTGGCTTGACTTTAATTTTTCAATTGTGTTTACGGCGTTTGGTTTCGAAGTTCCGGCATGTGTGTTTGCAAACTAAATTGTGAGAATTCAGATTCACGTATTATGCAGTCGATTATTGTTTTTAATGGCCATACATGTTTCGGCGCCTTTGTACAATCACCAGTGCATACTTTTATTCAGTTCCAAACAAAAAATTTTCTGCCTTGGTCGCACTTTATTATTTCTGATTCCGCGTTTCGGCAATCGGCCATCCTCACATGAAAAAATTAACGTTTTAAGTCAAATAATACACGATCATGACTGAGTGCCGAAAAGCGTAGTCGGGAACAATAAAGTGCAACCAAGACAGAAAAATTTGTGTGCAAGTACATGAAACATAGGCGCTGACGTCTACAAAGAGTCCTATCTTCCACTATCACTTTCATTCGGGTCTTGTTCTCTATGATGTTAAGCGTCTGTAGGATCTTCTTTACCTTACTTTGCAGCTTGCTCTGGTTATTTTCGTGGTAGCTGTTAGCTGTGTGCTCGTCTGCTGAAGACAGGCACACGAACACGGCACGTGCCTTTGATGAACCACATAAAAAGACCTGTATATGTTACTCTGTGTATTTCTCCAACAGATGAGCACGCGTACGAAGCCAGCTACTAGGAAACTAACAGTGGCAAGCTGTATAATGAAGTCAAGAAGGTCCTACTGAACCTAGCACTGTAGAGCCGCGTTTCTCAATCTTTTCTCCTTTGTGGCACACCAAAACACATTTCAAACTTGCGCTATACCCCAACATATGCTAGTCTTCCTATACGTAAAAAAGCAAACAAAGTACAGGGTTATTACAAATGATTGAAGCGATTTCACAGCTCTACAATAACTTTATTATTTGAGATATTTTCACAATGCTTTGCACACACATACAAAAACTCAAAAAGTTTTTTTAGGCATTCACAAATGTTCGATATGTGCCCCTTTAGTGATTCGGCAGACATCAAGCCGATAATCAAGTCCCTCCCACACTCGGCGCAGCATGTCCCCATCAATGAGTTCGAAAGCATCGTTGATGCGAGCTCGCAGTTCTGGCACGTTTCTCGGTAGAGGAGGTTTAAACACTGAATCTTTCACATAACCCCACAGAAAGAAATTGCATGGGGTTAAGTCGGGAGAGCGTGGAGGCCATGACATGAATTGCTGATCATGATCTCCACCACGACCGATCCATCGGTTTTCCAATCTCCTGTTTAAGAAATGCCGAACATCATGATGGAAGTGCGGTCGAGCACCATCCTGTTGAAAGATGAAGTCGGCGCTGTCGGTCTCCAGTTGTGGCATGAGCCAATTTTCCAGCATGTCCAAATACACGTGTCCTGTAACGTTTTTTTCGCAGAAGAAAAAGGGGCCGTAAACTTTAAACTGTGAGATAGCACAAAACACGTTAACTTTTGGTGAATTGGGAATTTGCTGCACGAATGCTTGAGGATTCTCTACCGCCCAGATTCGCTCATTGTGTCTGTTCACTTCACCATTAAGAAAAAATGTTGCTTCATCACTGAAAACAAGTTTCGCACTGAACGCATCCTCTTCCATGAGCTGTTGCAACCGCGCCGAAAATTCAAAGCGTTTGACTTTGTCATCGGGTGTCAGGGCTTGTAGCAATTGTAAACGGTAAGGCTTCTGCTTTAGCCTTTTCCGTAAGATTTTCCAAACCGTCGGCTGTGGTACGTTTAGCTCCCTGCTTGCTTTATTCGACGACTTCCGCGGGCTACGCGTGAAACTTGCCCGCACGCGTTCAACCGTTTCTTCGCTCACTGCAGACCGACCCGTTGATTTCCCCTTACAGAGGCATCCAGAAGCTTTAAACTGCGCATACCATCGCCGAATGGAGTTAGCAGTTGGTGGATCTTTGCTGAACTTGGTCCTGAAGTGTCGTTGCACTGTCATGACTGCATTTCAGTGTGAGTGCATTTCAAGTACGACATACGCTTTCTCGTCTCCTGTCGCCATTTTGTCTCACTGAGCTCTCGAGCGCTCTGGCGGCAGAAACCTGAAGTGTGGCTTCAGCCGAAGAAAACTTTATGAGTTTTTCTACGTGTCTGTAATGTGTCGCGACCATATGTCAATGAATGGAGCTACAGTGAATTTATGAAATCGCTTCAATCATTTGTAATAGCCCTGTACATCCTTTTTGTTGTTTTTATGAGTATATTCGAGTATAATTGACTATTTCTTGCAAACCGGACTACTCCAAGAGTCAATTTGGCGCTAAATTTTTATCTTCTAGATATTTTATCTCCGACGCATCAGAAGACGTTAGAAGTCTTGCGACACACCTGACATGTACCAGCGACACACCAATGTGTCGCGACACGGCGGCTGAGAAACGCTGCTCTAGACGACAAGACCTGAATAAAAAACCGGCTGATGCCAGACTATGTTTCGGTATTGAAAAGAATAACTGCTTGCATAATAGCAGGACATCAGTCCACATGATTGGGCATACAGCGTTTATAGTAATTACGGGCACTCAGTCAACCCCATTTTCTCTCGTAGCCAGTGGAAAGGAGCGGCGGCGTTCGCGTGCAGACTGCACAATGGGGCGGTGTCCGCGTGTTACCGCCAGCGTGGGCAGAACAGGCTGACGTGTCACCGCACTGCGTGTTGTATAGCTAGCGCCTGCCGCCCACTGCTGTCTGGGTGGCGGCAGCGGTGAAGCCCACACTGCCACACACCACGGCCGGATCTGCAGTGATCACCACTCGCAACGCACCGGTTTTGCTCTGTCCCACATGGAGACTTCTAGCATTCTATACAGGTCGAGGAGACAGGGACAAAACAGTTGACTGCTCCTCAACAGGGCCCAGTTATTAACTCTCTAAAACTAAAAAAAGTCCTCCCGAACAGGCCGTGAAGGCCCAACGGTACCGACCGGCCGCCGTGTCATCCTCAGACCATAGGCGCCACTGGATGCGGACATGGAGGGGAATGTGGTCAGCACACCGCTCTCCCGGCCGTATGTCAGTTTCCGAGACCGGAGCCGCAATTTCTCAATCTAGTAGACCCTCAGTTTCACCTCACAAGGGCTGAGTGCACCCCGCTTGCCAACAGTGCTTGGCAGACCGGATGGTCACCCATCCAAGTCCTATCCCAGCCCGACATCGCTTAACTACGGTGATCTGACGGGAACCGGTGTAACCACTGCGGCAAGGCCGTTGGCGTTATTAACTCTCATCGATAAAATAATTGTTGGAACGTTTAAAATTTGTATTTCCATCAGTTATGTCATTATTATTATTTGACAAATATTTCGACTGCTTTTAGACTTACTTTCTAACTTCTTAGCTCGCTCTCGTCAATTCGAAGAATGTTAAGAGTTTTTGTTCTGCCCATTCTGAGATGTGGATGCAAATATGTTTACCGGCGTTACTTTCGGTGATTAAATAGTTTATTATGAGTTTATTTCGATAGCTTGCATCTTCTGTAGATATACCTGCGTGTGTCATCTGTAGCTTTCGCTGTTGTTTCGTCCACATGCCGATGACGATTGTTTAATACGGAGCTTTTACAGAACCTTCCCCGTACCAAAGACAAAAAAAGTTTTTGTAAATGCAATTGGCAGAATGAGTTTTACTCCTAGTGAAATTCTATATCAGCCGTAGATCATCATCATCATCATCATCATCATCATCATCATCATCATCATCATCATCATCATCATAGTCGTCTCATCGGTTGGTGGCTGCGATCGATTCCAGAATCTTTAGACGAAGATGATACGAATTTACAACATTGTGGAACTTTAAAAAATTTAAGATCAATTCGAAAATGCTAGTTGCGTGTACAACCGAGCACCCAGTTCAGTACCTACATACTGCCAACACCAGATTTCTTGAACTGATACGAAATTCAATTTCGCCACTGATCTCTCTTGCTATACACAGAATGACCAAGCAACCCTACAGTTCTCTGTTACTTGCGGTGTAAGTTCACCATTGTCAATCTTTCTTGATACGTCTTTTTCCCATAATTCTTCCTTCAAATGGTTCAAATGGCTCTCAGCACTATGGGACTCAACATCTGAGGTAATCAGCCCCGTAGAACTTAGAACTACTTAAACCTAACTAACCCAAGGACATCACACACATCCATGCCCGAGGCAGGATTCGAACCTGCGACCGTAGCGGTCGCGCGGTTCCAGACTGAAGCGCCTAGAACCGCTCGGCATAACTCGTCCTAAATGAATAGGATATGGGTGCTTTACACATATGTGGCAACGTATCTCGAATGCGAATTTTGGAACAGCGAGATGTAGAAAAGTAATCAAGCTCTTTTGAAGTTACATTGCAGCAATTGATATCTGAACGCCCAGCTTGCGGGAATGAAAGCCGCAAAAGATCATCTCTAATGAAATACGTGCAACCTTTTAAAACAGCTCAGTTTCATTTGGAAACAAAAATAGTGCTACACAAAGAGAACTGCTTTAAACAAAATTTGTGAGCGTGACATTCAGACAAGACGGAGCGAAGTTTGCCTTGTAAATGAGGGATTGCACGTATTATCTCCGCCTGGGTATCTAACGTTCCGTGACGCCAAAATTCATTCGGACACGGACAGATCGGAGTGTGGCTCCCTTGCTTCTCCTGAGATTAAAATAGGAATCGTGGCTACCAGGTACTTCCAAGCCACTCTTAAAAGTGTACAGTGAGCTAATGCAAAGCCCTGTGCCAACGGGATGCGTCACGATACGAGAATTACAGGACTGCTAACTGTTCTCACCCAGACGTCGGCCTGCCTGTTGGAAGCAAGTATCTAGGTCCCACATATTATAATTATGTTATAAATATACAAGTTATAGTGATGAAAGGAACGATCCACGACCAGATGATATGGATGGCGGAAAGCCGGACGCTGTACAAGAGGAAACAAACTGGAAAACTACTGATATCACCGGAGACTCGAGTGAGATACTGAAAGGTCATATCTCCGTCGCTACACGACACTCGGTCCCTGTGTCGACTTTTTACAAAAACAAGGAGAAATTGTACAAAATGCAACATTTTCTCTGTCTGGATTGTCTGAAACACATCATACCCTAGATAGAGTACGCAAGAAAAATAATCTTGTTTGAGAATTCTGTGAAAATTGCGATGGCAAGTTATCGCTTTAGCAGTTACTCCATTAATTATGGTGCGTCTGACTTCTTGTAACAACGCATATCTTGTGACATTCATCATAGCTGAACAAGAAAGAGGTGAAGGAAGATGAGTCTTCACCGTACATCGTTCATTTTTAAGCGAATAATGACATGAAATGAAATTAAACTGACGTAAACTAAAAGCGGCGTGGAACTTTGCTTCTATAAGAATAGCGTGAAGTTTCTGGTATGTACGTACCTTCGACATGGGTAACATCGAATACCTGGAAGCCATTTTTCAGATCGGGACTTTGAATTCGTTTAACATTGGTTTGACTACATGAAATCCGCTCCTACTGTGGTAAGTTAGACGTAGTTTTCATTTAGTCTTCTCGCGTTCCCGTAAGTTAATTCTGCGCTGCTCCGTCATCCTCGCGACAAAATCAACACAGTGGCCTAGCGGTTCTAGGCGCTACAGTCTGGAGCCGCGCGACCGCTACGGTCGCAGGTTCGAATCCTGCCTCGGGCATGGATGTGTGTGCTGTCCTTAGGTTAGTTAGGTTTAAGTAGTTCTAAGCTCTAGGCGACTGATGACCTCAGAAGTTAAGTCCCATAGTGCTCAGAGCTATTTGAACCTAAATCAACACACAAGCAAGGCAACTCATAGATCACAGCTTTATGGGACTCGAAATTGTGTGCATTGTCCTAATATGTAGTTCTGGGATAGATACTCGACAACAGGTACATCTTTCATATTCTCAACAAGTAATAAAAGCCCATCAAGAGGGAAGGCTGTGAAGCCAGGTAACACAAGGTACGGAGAAGGAAGAATCAAATTTGTGGGAAGGGTTCTAGGGAAATGCAATGCATGTCTAAGGGAAATAATACACAACAAGCTAATACGACCATGTACAGAGTATTGTTGCTGTGTTTGGAGTCCTCATGCTACCACCACAGCGTATCTCGCTTAGGGATCATGAGAATAAGAGATTAGTGCACCTACTGTGGCGTATAGACATAGGCGATTGGAATATGACAAAATTCGATAGCATAGCTAAAATGTAACCTAGTACAGTCTATGTAGGTTTTACCAGAAATACACATGATTAGCGTTTTCCACTTTCTTCTTTAGTTCCGTACTGCCATTTAAACCGACGCTTACACTTTAGATCCACGTGAAGAAAGGCTGGTTTTTACATAGCATAGAGTACTGAGAAAACCATTTAAGTCAGTCAGATTGGGATGAGTCACCAACATGTTGGCTATTCTTGTACTGTCGACAACGAGAAGCAAGGTCAAATGCGACGGTACACTAGATTTTATGAGGAATGAAGGAAACAAGGTGTGGAGGAAGTTGTACCTTTGCCGAACTGTCTGTCGAGCCATACTGTTGACATGTTTTAGGGAAATCACGGAAAACTGACCGCTTCCGTGTTTTGGTTATTTTCACTGCTGGCTATTGATGCGGGGGTTCCTAGTTCGATTTCCACAAATCATCTTAGATTTTATATATTGAGGGGTGGAGGTCTAGCAGAGCTTCACTCGGTCGGGTGAAGTCCACTAGAAAGTGTTTCAGCAACACAAGCAGCAACAACGAAATGTAAAGCGTCGAAGTAGTGGCGATTCTAAATGTTTGTTACAGGCTGGGAGCATCGCTACTTTTTCGTTTTGTATAGAAAACTTTTAATTCAGAATCGGAAATTAAAGAAGACTGCCCCTCAAGTACGAGTCGTGTCTTCAGTTGCTACGCCACATAAAGCGGAATAAATCACACCTCTCCGCTAAGCTCACACTGAATACCAGAAGAGGGGAGGGGGGAGCTGCGAGAAAGGAGAAGGGGTGGGCGACGAAGATGTGAACGGAGATGGGAAAGGGGAGGGGAGGAGAGGAGAGAATGGAGATGCCTTGTAACAGAGACCAGATAGCAGTTGTTTACTTGAGGGAGCTCTCCCATTCTCAGGCAGATGGGTTCGGAACGTCCAATAGCTCACCCTAGAGACAGGGAGCATGCAGGTGAACACGGGAGCTAGGCCGCGACGCATGCTTATCGGCCGATCGACCAATTTGGTGGCAGCCTACACACGTCCCGACCGACTGCACTCAGCGATTACAGCGCCACCCTCCTCTTGTGAATTGTTCGTTCTAAGTTCATTGTTTATGTTCTAGGAGATACAGCTTGGTTTTACTCAGAAACAAAAAAGGAGGTTTGGGTTGCTTTGGCTGTTTCAAGAGGTAACGAAGTCAAGAAAAAGCTGAGAGAAAGCTGTGGGCAAAGAAATGGCAAATGCAAAGAAAGAAATTGACCAATGCTCTGTTACTTAAGCAGTTGCGTGCCGATGATTTTCGTTATTATCGAAGAATGGATGAAACATGCATTTCGGCGCTGCTGAACATCGGCAAGCCAATCTTAACATCTACATTTATACTCCGCAAGCCACCCAACGGTGTGTGGCGGCGGGCACTTTACGTGCCACTGTCATTACCTCCCTTTCCTGTTCCAGTCGCGTACGGTTCGCGGAAAGAACGACTGCCGGAAACCCTCCGTGCGCGCTCGAATCCCTCTAATTTTACATTCGTGATCTCTTCGGGAGGTATAAGTAGGGGGAAGCAATATATTCGATACCTCATCCAGAAACGCACCCTCTCGAAACGTGGCGAGCATGCTACACCGCGATGCAGAACGCCGCTCTTGCAGAGTCTGCCACTTGAGTTTGCGAAGCATCTGCGTAACGCTATCACGCTTACCAAATAACCCTGTGACGAAACGCGCCGCTCTTCTTTGGATCTTCTCTATCTCCTCTGTCAACCCGACCTGGTACGGATCCCACACTGATGAGCAATACTCAAGTATAGGTCGAACGAGTATTTTGTAAGCCACCTCCTTTGTTGATGGACTACATTTTCTAAGCACTCTCCCAATGAATCTCAAACTGGCAGCCGCCTTACCAACAATTAATTTTATATGATCATTCCACTTCAAATCGTTCCGTACGCATACTTCCAGATTTTTACAGAAGTAACTGCTACCAGTGTTTGTTCCGCTATCATATCATATAATCATACAATAAAGGATCCTTCTTTCTAAGTATTCGCAATATATTACATTTGTCTATGTTAAGGGTCACTTGCCACTCCCTGCACCAAGTGACTACAGTCACATAGGCTGCAAGGAAAGGCTGTTAGATACATTATGATTTCTAGTTTCTGGCAGAAGTTAAGAGGACCTCAAATTATCCACAGTTATCAACTATGATTCCTGAAACCTGCACCTTATAGTTGACTGACGAAATACATCGTGGTAAAGCAAAAAACAAAGATGTTCACGTAAAAGTTACTAATTTGTTTATATACGTAGGATAAAAGATGACCTGTAAGTTTAAGAAACTTATTTAAAATTCGAAGGATATAGAGTGCACATGGTGGTGACGCATAGCATCTAGTAAATATAACAGATACATAAGAAAGGAAGCATTTAACAACTGTTAGAATTGTAAAAAAAAAAAAAAATCTCACACTTGGTTCTTCATAGCCCAGACCTTGGATATGGACTGGACTCCTTTTCAAAGCTTATACCAATAAAAGACAAGTATTTACTGTACTGATGCCCGTTAAATGTATATATCTCGGATTTTACATTTCATTTTCGATAAGTATTGAAAATAAAGCCTGAAAACAGAAATATAGACGGTCGACGGACTTTTATTCTCCCCATATGCCCCACGAAACCGTTATGGATTCATTAAAAAATAAATAAAATGCTTCACTTCTTGCATCCACATTGCTATGCTCCTCGCAGGAAGGGTCTCACAAACATCTGCTATCTTTAAAGTTCTCCAAAAACTCTAGCTTTATAGTCTCGTCCGCCTCGCACCCAGTTACATACATTGGAACAACATTTGAACCCCGGCGCAGGGCCAAAAGACGAACTTTTGTCCAACGGTTGGTACGACAGCGCCACACACGGCACGATTTGTTGGGTAGAGTGGTGGGGCAGTCGGCTGGTCCTACCCGCCCGGAGCCGCGACAGGGAAAGCTGGTCGGTCGGTCGCTCGGTCGGTCGAAACCCCTACACAAGTCCAGTTTGTCGGCCGGTCGGTGCGTGTGTAGGGCCCTTCAAGCAGAGAAGCCGCGGAGCACAGAGGTCGCCGGCGCCGCCCACGTTACCTGTGAGGCGCGGCTCGGCTGGTCAGCTCGGCGCCGCCGTCACACTCGTCGCCCCGCCGCCGCAGCACTGGTGGGCCGAGCCGCGCCGCGCGCTGCCCACAGCGCGCCTGCCTGCTTGCCTGCCTTCACGTCGGCGGGCCGCGGGTCACGCGCCGGCCGGACCCCTTAAACTGCCGGCCACGACCTCTGCGGCCGCCTAATACGGACGTCCCGCGCTTCCTAGAATGGCCACCCGCGTCCCACTGCCTTCTCTTCGCACAGCTCTCCCACGAGTTTCAAATGGGAGGCGTTTCCTCGTGAATGTTTCGAACTGTGATAAAGGCCATCCAGGAGGCTGAACACGAATCAAGAATTTTACTTAAGTGTTGATTTGAGTTAATTTGCTCTGTATCAGCTGTTTTAAGATGTCAATAATCCTTGTGAATATCAGATGTTGAAGAAATTTAGTGGATGAGATTCTGAAAAACCTAGTGAATACCCATTGTTACCTGCACAATAAATTATGTAACTGATGTGTTCTTCATTAGCCGGTCTAAAGGATGGTTAGATAATAATATCCCGCAATGCACTCTATGATTTACCTGTTCTATGCCTTACAAAACAAAGCCACCTCCATAACAGACAACTCAGCTCCCACAAGAAAAGGCAGCCCACTCCTCCCCCCCCCCGGACAACGGATGGGCAGCCAGCCGCTCCTCCACCCGAACTACGGGCAGCCCCCTCCCCCACCCCGAAACAACAGGCAGCCCTGGCCCCCCGAAACAACGGGCAGTCCCAGCCCCCCCCCCCTCCGAACAACAGGCAGCCTTACCCCCGGAACAACAGGCAGCCTTACCCCCGGAACAACAGGCAGCCTTACCCCCGGAACAACAGGCAGCCTTACCCCCGGAACAACAGGCAGCCTTACCCCCGGAACAACAGGCAGCCTCACCCCTGGAACAACAGGCAGCCTCACCCCTGGAACAACAGGCAGCCTTACCCCCGGAACAACAGGCAGCCTTACCCCCGGAACAACAGGCAGCCTTACCCCCGGAACAACAGGCAGCCTTACCCCCGGAACAACAGGCAGCTTACTGATTCCCCTCTCCACAACAGCACGGAACAGCAAGTTGCGCCCACAACTTTTCATGCAACTTTTGTACCGTGAAAACCGCTTATTTCTCCGTGTGAAAGGCAATCTAAATATTCCGAGCACTATATTTCATATTTTAATTTTGTCTGCTACTGGAATTACTCTCCTGGACATTCCTTCACTTACAACAAGAACATAAAAGTGCTTGAAGTGGTATATTTGGGCAATGACGGCACTGAAACATCATCAAACCTGGCTCCATATATCTACAGTGTAAGGCTGAAGTAGTTTCGTAGATGCTTTGTCAAATTAAAATGGAATATGTTACATAATCTACGGCCTGCAAGATCTCGATTAACATTAAAACAATAATTATTTCTTTTGATTTTCAATTACAAACTAACTGTTCATGCAGAAAAATGGAGGATTTACAAAATAATTTCCAAAAAAATGGTTCAAATGGCTCTGAGCACTATGGGACTTAACTGCTAAGGTCATCAGTCCCCTAGAACTGAGAACTACTTAAACCTAACTAACCTAAGGACATCACACACATCCATGCCCGAGGCAGGATTCGAATCTGCTACCGTAGCGCTCGAGCGGTTCCAGACTGTAGCGCCTAGAACTGCTCGGCCACCCCGGCCGGCCAATAATTTCCAAATTAATGTTTTACTCAAACAATTACACGAGCTATGTAGATGATAAAAGTACCATTAATGTATGGCTCTCAAAAAGGAGACATCAACAGGGAACATGCTACAGAGGATTCGATTGAACGATCTCTTGACTAGTTGGTTGGTTGGTTGGTTTTGGGGAAGGAGACCAGACAGCGTGGTCATCGGTCTCATCGGATTAGGGAAGGATGGGGAAGGAAGTCGGCCGTGCCCTTTCAGAGGAACCATCCCGGCATTTGCCTGGAGTGATTTAGGGAAATCACGGAAAACCTAAATCAGGATGGCCGGACGCGGGATTGAACCGTCGTCCTCCCGAATGCGAGTCCAGTGTCTCTTGACTAGTTGTTTCCTTTTTAAATAAACTGCTATAACTTTCAATTCAACATACGCTTTAACAAGTTTTTTTTAGTTAATATGATATGAATGAGATTACGTAGTCAAATTACTGAAAAAAATATTTTCCTATTAATCCTGATTCATTATTTACAGACACTTCAATTTGTAATATTCTTAGTCCGACTGCAGACGCCCTAACAAGCTACGATTATTATGTTCTCAGTTTCGAAATTGTGTCCACAATTAAGTCGTGATAAAAGCTGACAGCCGGTAAGGGCGTTGTCAATAACTGGCTTTAGATTACGAAAGTGATAAGTTGCAAGTGGAATGGTGAGCGTCATTCAGATAGCTAAGCGTAGCGGTGGAAGAGGATAGAAATGAAACGATCCGGTATTCTTAACAGAAGTTTCACTTTGCTAGCGAAGTAGTCGGCTCTCATGTTCCAGGTACACACAAAATACTTATGTGACCTACCGTGCAGAACTAGGTCGGTGATTCGTGTCCTTGCCAAACTGTATCACTTATGTATGTTTAACAACTACAAACAGGAGGGGCAGAATTAGTTACACAGTAGAAAACCATAGTTCTGTCGTTCAAGTCCACCAAGTGATTTCCAAACAGAAATATTGAAAAAATTACGCTCTCTGAAGCAGCTTCACAAAAGTTTGCTATCTGTTGTTCCGTAATAAAAACAAAGTATCTGTATGCAGTAGTGGTGTTTCGGAACGACTTACAGGTAAGCAAAGAAGAGAGGACGGTAGTTAAGTAAACTCAGGATGGATACAGGGTGAATCAGGAGGAAAGGCATACGCTTCAACGAATGATTCTGAACGAAAAACTTCATGTTGACATAGGCGTATTCCGAATGGTTTCCGTGGTGGATAACGTTTAATATCACTTTTGTACCTTTTTCTTGAGTAACTCTGAAACCTCACCCTCCAGAGAAAACATCTCTCAGTACAAAATTAAACTACATTAAACTTAATGCAAAAAAGGTCCTAGCCATTTTTTCTGTAGGACTAATAGTTTGTGCGACGAGAGCGCGCGAATATGGAAAACTTCTAGCGATGAGCATGTGTTGTAGCTTAGACAATGTTTGTAGGCGAGTTTGTGGTAGTTTCCCGACTTGATAGACCACAAGTGCCTTCTATCAAACTGTTCGTCTCAGCTTTCCCTACACTACTTTCGTACGCTATAAAAAATGACAATGTGTGAATAACACGAAAAATAACATGTATTCTATCTCGGAAACCATTCGGAATTGGGCATATGTCCATTGGAAGTTTTTGTTCATAATCACTAATAATACACCCCTCAAAGCATGTACCTTAACTGTAACTGGGCCACCAGGCTGTCACTTCACTGGGCTTGTGGCGAGTTTTTTTTTTGCGGAGGGCAGTGGTTTTATTTCACGACTTGAATCAATCAGTAATAGTGATATTACTATTTTGTCATAAATGTAAGGGCTAAATTCGAAATTTACGATTGAAGCATCTACAGTTTTTATGTCAATGATATACAGTGTCATATACAGAGGAGACTTGCAAGTAGCTTTCCACTGCCCTGTTTACGACCACACACTGCAAAGACAGGAGCAGAAGGGGACCAGCGGGGAACGAGAGACTCACCTCGTGGGCGGCAATGACGGCGACGGCAGCGAAACCCGAAGCGCGAACTGTGCAGAGGCACGCCGGCAACTCGTATCTGAGCAGGCATGGGACGCTTCCGCCAGATAGCGCCCGGCGTTCCACAGATAGCGAGCGACGCAGCTACGAGCCACTGCCGGCCCACGCGAGCCAGACGTCGCCCGGCAGCAGTCGTCTTCCCAGGAAACGTTCCAGTACCAAGAGCTCGGTTGTATTTAACGAGCGTTATGAACATCTTTTTCTTGCCTCTGTAGACCAGTTCGCTGAAGTAACCAACCATTCCGGGTCCGGGCAGTGAAAAAATTTTTGAAATATTTATCCCCACCGATACCATAAGAATGCTTTTGTCCATGATGTTATCAAGATCGCGGAGTAAGTTACTCATCAAAATTCAGTAAGCATAAAACACATGCCGTTACAAGATTTACATTCGCTTGAGTTAACTCTCGCTGGCTTCGCCGACTCCCAACCGAACTGCCACCTTTCAACCTCACCTAGACTTCGGTCAGCCTAATATGACTGGTATGCGAGATGTGCGAGAAAAGCAATTAGACTGACAAAGCTGCGAGCTATCTGGAAAGCCTGTATTGTCCACCGGCTTGTTGATCCCTATTCACAATCAGTCCCAGGTGCAGCTACGATTTTTGAGAGCGCCGTCAGTGAAGTTGCGTTTTTGTTGTGTGTTACGGATGTGGAACAGCGGAATTTAATGTTATGCCGACAAGTTTTATTTTAAACTTAGAGAGCGCTGGAAGAGAGCACTCGAAGAGCCGACACTTGTGATTCATATCCATTACTTGATAGTTAAAGACAATTATTTGGATGTCGCCAATTGCCTGCGACACGACATTGTAAATCAAAGTTAGGTATTGTCAGTTCAATTACTGTAATAAAAACCATTAATGCGATTTGCTTTTGTGTTGTCTAGATATCCGAGAAAACAGCTTCCTAGGCACCCTATAAGAGACGAATGGGCAGTACACCACAGGAAATCCGGGTTCGAGTCTCGCTCTGGCACAAATTTTCATCCTCGTCATTCCACTCTACAACTGATGGTAGTACCCATTCGCAATTGCGAATTTGTTTGATGTGTTTCTTAACGGCTGTGGTCACCGCAGTGCGTGTTCCTTTGCATATGTATGCACTTTGCATCGTAATCACAACACAGGCAGTGCAATATAGTAGTATAAAAGGAGGCGAAGATCTTTGTGTTGTCAGTCAGGCAATAACAGCAGAACAGATAGGTCAGAAGAGCTCAGTCCCTCCAAAGTGGACTACAAATTTGATGTCACCCGAGAAACTAGTCCATCAGATATTTCAAACTTTCTAAAGCTACCCGGGTAGACTGCTGGTGATGCGATTGTGAAGTGGAAACGCGGAGGAAGATTCACAGTTAAATCAAGACCTGGCAAACTTCTTGCACTGACGGTCGGTCGCTGTCGAGTATTCGCTATGGTGGTTGTAAAAATTCACATGAATTCAACGGAAGGAATCGATCGTCGAGTTTCTGAGGGCTAGCAGTAGTCCAGCTAACACCATGACTGGGTGCAGGTAGTTAAAAAGGAAGGGCTACAATGATCGAGCAGCCACATATTTCTCTAGTCAATCCTAAGCGACACTTGAGGTTGTTCTTACTGGACAGTGAGTAACTGAACTGGAAACAAGTGATCTGCGGTCATAAATCACGCTGTACCCTTTGGCAATCCGATGGAAGGGTATGGTTTTGGTGACTGGCTGGGTAACGTTACCTGCCATCGTGTAATGTTACTAGCATAGTGCGCAAGAGGTGCTGCTACGGTATTGTGATACTTGCCATGGTTATGGTGTGGTCCCCTTATTGAGAACAAGAAACCACTAAATGAGGAAAGATATGAACAGATTTTACAGCAATGTGTGCTGCTTTCATTAGGGGAACAGTTCCGAGGAGATGATAGCTCGTCTCAGCATGACAATACACCCTGTCATAAAGCAGCATTTATGAGGCAGTGGTTTGTGGAAAATGACATTCTTGTAGTGACTGGCCTGCCCAGACCTCCGGCCTGAACAGTGAAACACCTTTTGGCTCAGAATGTCGACTTCGCTCTAGACCCCAGTGTGTCTGATTTCAGTTCTTGAGGAAAAATGAGCTGCCCTTCCTCCCCAGTAGAGTTCAAGCCATCATAATTAATGTCCACTAATATGATGTCCGGAATTTCTGATCAAATACTGTATATCAGTGCCTTGTTAACTGCCATAAATCCACCAGATTATGGAGGTTTAACCTTCCGAAACCAAAACTAAACTCCACCCGAACAGGCCATGAAGGCCCAACGGTACCGACCGGCCGCCGTGTCATCCTCAGCCCACGGGCGTCACTGGATGTCGATATGGAGGGGCATGCGGTCAGCACACCGCTTTCCCCGTCGTATGTCAGTTTCCGAGAGCGGAGCCAGTACTTCCCCAATCAAGTAGCTCCTCAATTTCCCTCACAAGGGCTGAGTGCGCCCCGCTTGCCAACAGCGCTCGGCAGACCGGATGCTCATCCATCCTAGTGCTACCCAACCCCAACAGCGCTTAACTTCGGTGATCTGACGGGAACCGCTATTACTACTGCGGCAAGGCCGTTGGCAACCTTCCGAAACGTGTAGCGGAAATAAAATGAATTGTGACTGGTTAAGTAATTTCTACTATCAATTGCCAGATTTGGTATACCACCACAACGAAGGGTTGCACACAGATGGTTTTATGAAATGCAGTAGGAAGCAATCAGATATTCGTGTTGACTGAAATAGATCTGATGATGAGTTTGTCCCGAAACGCATCATGATATAATAATTAGAACGTTGGCAATCATGGGAAGTGCCACAATGAAATTTTCACTCAGCAGCGGAGTGTCCACTGATATGAAACTTCATGGCAGGAATGTAGGAGACGAGGTACTGGCGGCTATAAATCGTGAGGACGGGCTATTAGTCGCGCTTGGGTGGTTCAGTTCCCGCGAAAGTCTTGGTCTCGCACATAGTTTTAATCTGCCAGAAAGTGTCATCAAGACAACTGTTTTACCATTTAGTGCCAATATGGCCGCAGATCATCTTAGAAGCTTTTCGTCTATGGTATAAGATTTCATACCCCTAACAATATTAGTTAACTGCAATCCAACTGCTGCCGTACAAAATAAGCTAGACTGGGCAACGCAACAGATGTCAGTAACTACACCCCATAAGACAACATTAGCAACAAAAAGAGACACCGCCTGAACAAGCCTTGAAAGCCTAACGGTACCGCCGTGTCATCCTCACCCCTTAGGTGTCACCAAATGCAAATACGGAGGGGCACGTGGTCACCATACCGCTCTCCCGGCCGTTGTCAGTTTTCGTGAGCGGAGCCGCTACTTCTCAATCAAGTAGCTCCTCAGTTTGCCTCACAAGAGCTGACTGTAACCCGCTTGCCAACAGCGCTCGGGCGACCGGACGGTCACCCACCCAAGTGCTAGCCAAGCCCGAAAAACACAATACAAAACCAAAATTAATACCGGCAATGTCTTGTCGAGTCTGCGGGCGCGTACAACTTTAAATGCTGCGTCGTTAACATGCACGGCAAAACACACGTGCGGTACCGGTAGGTTCAACCCGTTGAGAAATTTTCATCATCCACATTAGTCAAAGTAGGCAGGTTGGGGTTTGGCGTGTTTGCTATGACCGTTTCAAAGGAACCATCAACCATCGCAACATTTGCCTCAAGCGATTTGGTGAAGGGGGGGGGGGGGGGGGAGCAGGAAAGCTAAATACGGAGGCCGAACGGGTATTTTAACCCCGTGCTTTACGAAGACAAGTTCATCAAATAGAGTTACATATAATGGCTTATAGATCAGCATGAATATCATGGGAGGTGTCTATGGGGCAAATGGAGACATGCGCTGCTGGTACCTTAACAAGTCAGAGTAGTCCATGCTAACGGAGATTCTCTGGGATGAAATCTCCACATGATGAGCGACGTCGTTTGTCTTGAAATGCTGTTGGGTAAATTTAGAGAACCGACATTCGAAGATGAGCGTGTGACAGTTTTGCTTATACCATCGTGTACCTCGCCTAGGGACCGTGGTGAGATTAGGGAGCATATCTGGCATACCGACACTCATTTTCCCCTCAGTCAATACGCGAATGGTTTAAAACAACTGATTATTGGTCCAATTGCCCTTCGCCAAGCCCCGTACAGTGACTTGGGAAGTGTCTATGTAGAAGAGAAGCGTAGAATTCATGCAAGTCTCTCGCGCAACAGCGGCACTTGACGTGGTGATCCATCCGTCGGATAGCCACAATGAGCAGACCAGTCTCCTTGTTTCTGTTTGTTAAGATTAATAACTGAATCCGTCTTCGTTCTCACTTTCATGATGCCTCCTAACTTTACACTGAGCCACCACAAAAGGTCTCTTAAATCATTCTCGCGATACGTGCATTGGCTCACTGCACAAGGCAAGGAGAGGGAGCCAAAGATTTGACTATGTTCTGTGATCTGCTTGGGTTGTATAACTGGGTTGACAATGAACATTCGCAGAAAATTTGAAATAATACAACACGGTGTCCTTTGCAGCTTCGAGGGGCTGCACCGAATGCGCAGCCGTATTCCTTGCAGATACACATGCAGCTGCAGCGGATGAGGCAGGGTGGATGTACGTACCTTGTGGTTGAGGTCTATCACGTCCTCTTCTAGCGAGACGTCCGAGTACATGTCGTCGCCCGTGTCGCAGGTCGAACTGCGCCCCGACGAGTTGAAACTCGAGCTGCGGTACAGCTGGCTGCAACCACAAACAACACATCCCACGTCATCTACAACTGGAAAAACACCACACACACACACACACACACACACACACACACACACACACACACACACAACTGATTCCAATAACAATACGCTGTTCGAAACAATTAGGGGAACACATGTATCAATGTCCTGCATGGAAAATCTGTTTTTATATCTACATATATACTCCGCTAGCCACCAAGCGATGTGTGGCGGAGGGCACAATTCGCGCCAAAGTAATTTTTCCCTCGCTCTCTTCCACTCGCGGGTCGCGCGAGGAAAAAACGACTGTCTGAACGCCTCAGTACGAGCTCTAATTTCCCTTATCTTTGAATGGTGATCATTGCGCGATTTGAAAGTTCGTGATAATAATATATGCTCTACATCCTCTGTGAAGATCGGATTTCGGAATTTAGTGAGCAGCCCCTTCCGTTTAGTGCGCCGTCTATCTGCAAGTGTGTCCCACTTCAACTTTTCTATGAGATTTGTAACGCTCTCGCGATGGCTAAATGTACCAGTATCTTGCCGCTCTTCTTTGGACCTTCTGTGTCTTGAATCAGACCCAACTGGTAAGGGTCCCATACAGACGAACAATACTCTGAGACTGGACGAACTAACGTATTGTAAGCAATTTCCTTTGTTGAAGGACTGCATCGCTTCAAGATTCTTCCAATAAACCGCAATCTAGAGTTCGCCTTACCCGTTACTTTTGTAATCTGATCATTCCATTTGATATTTCGAATAGTCACACCCAGATACTTGAGGGATGTTACCGCTTACAGAGACGGGTCATTTAGTTTGTACTCGTACATTAATGGGGATTTTAGCCTTGTCATACGCAGTAGGTTACACTTAGTGATATTGAAAGATAACTGCCAGTCATTACACCATGCATTTATTTTTTGCATATCCTCATTGATTTGTCCACAACTTTCGTGTGATTCTACTTTCCTGTAGACTACAGCATCATCGGCCAACAGTCTAATGCCGCTGTCAATACCATCAACCAGATCGTTTTATGTAAATCGTAAAAAGCAGAGGACCAATTACGCTGCACTGGGGCACACCTGAAGTTACCCCGTTCAGGACGACATACTGCTCCCTCTCTGTTAGAAAACTATCTATACAACCGCATATATCATCGGATAGATCGTAAGCGGGCACTTTTTTGGAGCAAGCGACAGTGCGGAACTGAGCCGAACGTCTTTCGAAAGTCGAGAAATATGGCATCAACCTGGGAGCCGGTATGTAGAGCCTGTTGCATATCATGCACAAAGAGGGCCCGCTGTGTCTCGCATGACTGCTGTTTCCTAAAACCTTGCTGGTTTCTGCAGATGAGCTTCTCAGAGTCTAGGAAGGTCATTGTGTCTGAATACAAAATATGTTCCATGAAAAAATGGTTCAAATGGTTCTGAGCACTATGGGACTTAACTTCTGATGTCATCAGTCCCCTAGAACTTAGAACTACTTAAACCTAACTAACCTAAGGACGTCATACACATCCATGCCCGAGGCATGATTCGAACCTGCGACCGTAGCAGCAGCGCGGTTCCCGACTGAAGCGCCTAGAACCGCTCGGCCATAGCGGCCGGCCCTAATTCCGTATATTACGTGCAAAGAAAAGAAGTCACTTAACGGAAGCAGAACTCCATTTCTGCCGCTTAGGGATGCCAGAGGCGGCCAAGTGCAACATTTATATACAAGGTGCATCGGTTAGTAGCGAAAACTCACACGAGTGAATGGACATGATGGCAAAGACATTCCATAATGTTTTACGTTTCCAAATATATATACTACGAAACTGTTTGATACTGGAGTCAGCAGCAATTCATTTGCTGACATGTTTCTGCATCTACATCGTTATTCACTGTAGCGCCTAGAACCGCTCGGCCACCCCGGCCGGCTATGTTCCATGATTCTACAATAAATCTATGTCAGTGAAATTGGCCGGTAATTATGTGCATCCAATTTTCTATCCTTTTTATAGATTGCTATGAGCTGAGCCTTCTTCCAGTCCCGTGGAACTTTCCACCTTTCCAATGATCTCTGATAGATGATGGGTAACAATGATGCTATATTTGTAGCATAGGCTACAGAATCTTACGGGGATACCATCTGGGCCAGATGCCTTCCTGACGTCAAAGGATTTTAACTGTTTTACAACCCCAGATACGCTGAACACTATGTCAGCCATCGTTGCGTTTGTTCGATAATTGAAAGGGGGAATGGTGCTGCAGTCCTCTACCGTAAACGAGTTTTTGAAAACAAGGTTTACAATTTCGGCCTTTTGTTTATCATCATCGTTATCTTCGCCTTCAATGTACGCATCAGTTAAAATCATATGCCGTCTACTGGATGTGCTATGCATTACAGTGTCAGGTTTGTCCTTAGGAGGAAGTGAGTACCGGTGTCCCAGTATTTTCTAGTGAGGTATACACGTGTCATTTGTCATTTGTGGACGTTATATCCAACCAAGCATATACAGTGCAACATTTTAATGCAGTGCAAACTGGAAGGGTGCTCTGATCCAAAAAGGGTGGACTTTCGCTCAATTTGCTGCAAATGCTAATCCCTCTCCATGTATCGTCCACAGATTGTAGACACGCTACAAGCAGACGGGTCAGTAGACAAGGTGAGTTGGACAAGGTCGCAGGCGCTTTACAGACGCACATGGAGGCCGATATCTGCCCATCTCTGCTTTGTGGCGTTGTAAGGACTCCGCTAGAGCACTGCAAGACGATCTCAGAATCGCCACTGGAGCCGCTCTGTCTGATCAGACCGTAACAAACAGGTTACGATCAAGAGGTGGAGGTTATTAGAGACGGAACGGAAGCACGGATTGGGGAAGGAAATCGGGAGTGCCCTTTCAAAGGAAACATCCCGGCATTTGCCTGAAGCGATTTATGGAAATCACGGAAAACCTAAACCTGAATGGCTGGACGCGGATTTAAACCGTCGTCCTCCGGTATGCGAGTTACGTTTTTGGCCTCAGAACAATTGAAAACCGATTTTTCCCGTCTGATGCGATACGGCCTTGCCGTGGTGGGTGGGCTTACGTACCTAACAGTATCACGCCTGTACACCCATGCTCACTGAGTAGAACAGTTTGTTTAACGTCAAACGTACACCTCAGGCATTGTTGTATAATTCATTTGTCATTTGTAGTCGACCACTATTAAATTATGATGTTTACAGCGTCATCTATCGCTACATTTTGTAAATATTTATTTTTCTCCTGCCATACCTTTTCCCCCTTCTCCGACAATATTCCGTTGCAATTTGACGTTATTCTGAGCAGCGGTTTGAAAGTTTAACTTCAATTATAATCACCCTGTACTTACAAAATTTTCGTTTTTTGTTCAGCGACGTTCCCCCTGCGTCAACAATGTGCTATTGTAATTGGACGTCATTCTGAACAGTGGTTCTTTTTCTACAACGTTTTGAAACAAACTTTAATTGTGGACACCCTGTATTTACTACCCGAATATGCCTTACAAGCAATATTCTTCAGACTTAGTGTAACAGTACAATCTCAACTACGTATTGTATATTCTGTGATATACAACTTCGGGAAGGATTTTCATGAGGGTTCCGTGATCACAGAGTCGCAGTGGAAGTCACAGGCTTGTTTAGTCAGCTAGAGTGTCCCAGAAATGTTGAACGAACTGCAAGGAGATACGCTACAAGAAATATTTTATGCCGGCCGGGGTGGCCGAGCGGTTCTAGGCGCTACAGTCTTGAACCGCGCGACCACTACGGTCGCAGGTTCGAATCCTGCCTCGGGCATGGGTGTGTGTGATAGGCTAGTTAGGTTTAAGTAGTTCTAAGTTCTAGGGGACTGATGACCTCAGGAGTTAAGTCCCATAGTGCTCAGAGCCATTTGAACCAAATACTTTATGCGTCGCGGGTATGCTTCACTTACAAAGCCCAAAGAACTCACGTTCCGAAACGAGTCATACACAGTGTTTCGGCCTACATGTATCTTATGTAATAACCACGATGCTAAAATGAAAGAATTTTTGATCTCATACGGAGACGCATTGTCAACGCTGGGGACGTGGCGGTGTATGGCAGGGTAAGAATGACGCTATGTACCCTTCACCACATACCATATCCGCATCTAGTCTACCCCCAGAAACATTGTAGGTTGGCACAAGCGTACTGTAATAAACTCCAAATTGTGGGGTCGATGAAAATAATTTCTTGAGCGCCCATTCGATACAGCATGGCGAATTCCTAACTATGGGTTTCATCAACGTAATATGATGAATTTGATATAAGCAGTCAATTTCATGTCTCTAATCCCGAAGCTCACTTGCTCTGTCAAGATTTTGTAACTTTGAAAAATGTAATTACTGATAAACTATGTCTTCGTATCTCAGCATTCATTTTGTAAACAATTCACGGAAGTCGTCAATGATTGATGTCGGACATGTACATACACTGCTGCCAACCTGCATTTTGTTCGAATTCACAGAAATTAAACTTATTGCGTGCCTACGTGACCTACCACATCAGCACTCAATCAAGTGAAGCTTGGCGTCTATCCTAAAGGTGTTTAAAAGCAGTTTCAGGGGTGTAATATCACAACACGATGTACAAAATTATATTTAACAGCACAATTAAGCTACGTGAAGGCTCTCTCTATATTCATTTGTATTAGTACTAACTTAAAAGTTTTACAATTGCATATTAAATTTGTCCTAACTTCTCTGTTATGTCTATCTTTATACAGGTGGTTGCGGAAGCTCGGCTCTTCGGTGAAGTATGTCAAATCGAAACACATTTCAGCCGTCTAAATTTCCATTTTTTGTTTGTTTGAGCAACCAGTTTTGGCGATATATTACGTCATCTTCACGTCCCTTGACCGACATGTAGAAGATCCGTTCCTCTGTCCAGTCAAAATAGGGGCCGGCATTCAATGACTGGATCCATTGATTTGTTTTCAGACAGCGGTCACTTCAATCATCATCTACCGACCAGGTGGTGATTGAAGTGATCGCTGTCTCAAAAAAATCTACGGACACCAGTCATTGATTGCTGGCCCGTATTTTGACTGGACCAGAGGTAGGAATCTTCCTACACGTTGGTTACGGAGCGTGCAGATGGCGTAATATATCGCCGAAACTGGTCGCTCAATAAAATAATTTGAAAATTTAGAAGGCTGAAAGGTGTTTTGATTTGATATTCTGTATGTTAATGTTGCGGCAATCATGCTTGAGTCCAGTATTGTATCTTCAAAACTTTATGCCATCTTGACAAAGTGAAAATTTTACGAAAATTAAAAGTAATCAGAATTGATGTGTGAAGTGTCCCTCTCATCTTAAAAGCTTTTCTTGTGCTGATCCCAAAACTGCTCTTAGATTTTGTACGTCTGTAATTTTCCCGATGTTACGGGTGATTTAATATTCTGAATTTTAAATAATATTTTCGGTTTCTGTCAATCTGCCTCCGCCAGGCAGATTTTCCATCAGATAGCAACTTTCATTTCTCTTCGTAGCTTCCTCAATCTAGCACCCATCCTCTTTTGCACATGTCCACAACACTCCAGTTTTGTTTCCGACGTATCACCATAAACATTGAACTAATTCATTTTATTGAAAGCTTTACAGTCCCCATCGCCTAGGTACTTCGTATATCTAACGTTATAAACGGGTACCGACCTCAGAAATATTTTTAGAGCTCCTTCACACTCCATAGCTCCACTGTAACCATCATAATTCTTAGAACACTGATGTTCAATATGTCCTTCAGTGTTACCATGGCAGGTGTGGCAGTACTTAGATAAGCATTCAACATCAACTTTTCCATTCTCCAGAGAAGTAGCACTCACAACACCATTCAACGAACGATGTCCTCGACGTTGCGATGTCCCATCAAATGCTACAGCAATGTCCTTCGTTCCACTAATATTTACAGTTTCTTCTACTGCACATTTCTTTGCATAGATGCTTTAGACAACCGTCAAGGCACCTGAAAGTATTATGTACTTGTTGAACCTACTGGGAGGAGAAGGAAGGTCCATCAAACCACAAAACGTTTGACCAGCCTTTTTTTCTTTTTCCTGTTGCACGCATTGCATAGACTAACTTCAAATTCACATCATATGAATTATGCACAATGTTCGAACTCATTTTCGAGGTAGATTTATTGCACGATCTACACAGAACAACTAATTTTGACGATAAACCCTTCTTGCTACTTTGTTGTTCAGTTATTTCCAGACAGCCTACACCATCATATTATTTACATTTCGCTACTTCCTTTATCAAAAAAGACAAGACGCCCACATCATCAACAACAACAAATCTACTACAAACAGCATCATTGTTAACATAAAAATTTGAATCTCCAGGAGGTGTGCCATGTGGGAGTTTCTTCCCTGAAAAACTGGTACATAGGTTACTTTCAACAGTGTGGCTTATTTTGTTTGTGAACTGGTTTCGACGGAATTTCCTTTTACTGAATTTCTTGATGCTTGGCATAGTTCGTATTTATTGCGCACTAAATGATACGTACTTCCACAAATATACGTAGCACTTGGGCAACAAACATTCAGTAACACGTGAACAAAAGTAAATACAAGCTAATATTGGTTTCTGTAACAGAAATAAAGGCGTGTGGCGGCTTACATGACCATAAATTTAAAATTTTTTATCTGTAGGTCATTTTTCATTTGGAACCCTACAATGTACATATCAATGTAATCAGGAGGGCCATCCAAGCCAGGTCTCTTGGACTGTCAGACGAAGAGGATTTCACAACGTAGGGGGATGCGGAGGGGGGCGGGGCTACACTCCCAACTCCTAGAGGGGACAATTACTCAATCTCCAGAAGAAGGAGGGAGGGGGAGAGAGGGGGGGAGAGAGGGAGAGAGAGAGAGAGAGAGAGAGAGAGAGAGAGAGAGAGAGAGAAAACAAGCCGAACGGGTAAATGGGGAGAGAACCTTTCATATGAAGTGCATTCAAGTTCTAAGGCCTCCGATTTTTTTCTAATTAACTACTCACCCGAAATCGATGAAACTGGCGTTACTTCTCGACGTAATCGCCCTGCAGACGTACACATTTTTCACAACGCTGACGCCATGATTCCATGGCAGCGGCGAAGGCTTCTTTAGGAGTGTGTTTCGACCACTGGAAAATCGCTGAGGCAATAGCAGCACGGCTGGTGAATGTGCGGCCACGGAGAGTGTCTTTCATTGTTGGAAAAAGCCAAAAGTCACTAGGAGTCAGGTCAGGTGAGTAGGGAGCATGAGGAATCACTTCAAAGTTGTTATCACGAAGAAACTGTTGCGTAACGTTAGCTCGATGTGCGGGTGCGTTGTCTTGGTGAAACAGCACACGCGCAGCCCTTCCCGGAAGTTTTTGTTGCAGTGCACGAAGGAATTTGTTCTTCAAAACATTTTCGTAGGAAGCACCTGTTACCGTAGTGCCCTTTGGAACGCAATGGGTAAGGATTACGCCCTCGCTGTCCCTGAACATGGACACCATTCTTTCAGCACTGGCGGTTACCCGAAATTTTTTTGGTGGTGGTGAATCTGTATGCTTCCATTGAGCTGACTGGCGCTTTGTTTCTGGATTGAAAAATGGCATCCCCGTCTCATCCATTGTCACAACCGACGAAAAGAAAGTACCATTCATGCTGTCGTTGCGCGTCAACATTGCTTGGCAACATGCCACACGGGCAGCCATGTGGTCGTCCGTCAGCATTCGTGGCACCCACCTGGATGACACTTTTCGCATTTTCAGGTTGTCCTGCAGGATTGTGTGCACAGAACCCACAGAAATGCCAACTCTGGAGGCGATCTGTTCAACAGTCATTCGGCGATCCCCCAAAACAATTCTCTCCACTTTCTCGATCATGTCGTCAGACCGGCTTGTGCGAGCCCGAGGTTGTTTCGGTTTGTTGTCACACGATGTTCTGCCTTCATTAAACTGTCGCACCCACGAACGCACTTTCGACACATCCATAACTCCATCACCACATGTCTCCTTCAACTGTCGATGAATTTCAATTGGTTTCACACCACGCAAATTCAGAAAACGAATGATTGCACGCTGTTCAAGTAAGGAAAACGTCGCCATTTTAAATATTTAAAACAGTTCTCATTCTCGCCGCTGGCGGTAAAATTCCATCTGCCGTACGGTGCTGCCATCTCTGGGACGTATTGACAATGAAAGCGGCCTCATTTTAAAATAATGCGCATGTTTCTATCTCTTTCCAGTCCGGATTAAAAAAATCGGAGGCCTTAGAACTTGAATGCACCTCGTACGACAGGAACAAACGACTTGGAATAGACAGTGTACTCAACTCGACTACTTGGAATGTCCGCAGTCTAAAAAATAAGTAGAACCAGATAATCAACTAAATTCACAAGGTATTGACGTGGCCATCATAACGGAAACCGAAAAGAAATCATGAGGTTCCACAACAATAAACAGGTATGACACGACATACAGCGAAGCCACTCAAAAGTCTGCGCTGGAGGTTCTGTTCTGTGGAAGAAGATTTTAACAACCAAAATACACTCCTACACCTTTATCAATGAATGGATAATTGTGGTCATGGTAAAGACACCAGGAGATTATTTGTCAGTAACTAGAATACGTGCCCCAGGAGAGGGATGGGGTGATGTCACTGAAGACTTTTACGATATCTTGGAAAGAACCCTACATAAGAAACAAAAGTGATCATGTAATAATAGCAGGAGAGTTAAATCCAAGGATGGGCAATATCCGCGTGGCAAATGTTATTGGTTCTGAAGGGAAAATATAATAAATGATAATGGATACAGATTGAAGGCGTTCTCTTAAACATTGAGCTAAGAATAACACACACATTCTTCAGGAATAAACGGATCCACAAATGTAACTGGTCATCTAGAGGCTCTGAAACAATTATAGAGTACGTAATTGCAAATAAGACGACTTGGTCTTTAGTTCAAGACTCAAGGATCTTCAGAGGTCCAGATGTCTCTTCAGATCATTTCTTTCTAGTCTCAAAAATAAAACTACTTAAAACAGATAGAAAATAATGCTGATGCAACGTTTGAGATACAATTACTTCGAGGGGAGAGTATACCGTTGATATACCAGACAAGGCTTGAGGAAAACAGAAGTGTAAATACAGAAGCGAATAGCATCAATCAGGAATGAAACAATATGAAGGAAGCACTAATTAAGGCAGCAACACAAGCGCTTGGCACAAGAAAAGATTGTTCTTTCTTTCAAAATGGGCCTGGGATACTGGGATGATGAAAAAATGGTTCAAATGGCTCTGAGCACTATGGGACTCAACTGCTGTGGTCATAAGTCCCCTAGAACTTAGAACTACTTAAACCTAACTAACCTAAGGACATCACACACATCCATGCCCGACGCAGGATTCCAACCTGCGACCGTAGCGGTCGTGCGGTTCCAGACTGTAGCGCCTTTAACCGCTCGGCCACTCCGGCCGGCTGGGATGATGAAACACGTAATGTAATTGATAAGAAACATGACTTCTTAAGAATGTTGAATTCCCCAGAACAACGACATCTGAGACCAGATTATAAAAGGAAATCAGCTCTAATCAAAAGGAAAGTCAACTCGAAAACCTTTAGTTGGGATAAATATATTACAGCTATTGAATATGATGTAAGAGCAAGACGAGACAACATACAAAATAATGAAACATTCAAACAAAGAAGGTAAGAACACTCCGCAGATAAACACAATATCTGAATGTAATTGGTTACAATACTACAAAACACACTCGACGGATGTGCAAGATACACAGGTCGTTCTGTCTGAATAAGATAGAATGTAGACTTCCTAACGCTGGGAGAACTGCAGGATGCAGTAACGCCTCGTAAGAGCCTTATGAATTCATGTTATAAACTTTATGCTAGAATTTTAACAAAACGACTGTTGCCAATCGCTGAAACTCTACTGCCTGATGCCCAACATGGTTTTCGAAAACGCAGATCATGCTTGGACTGTAACTTCACCATAGCAACTATTAGAAAAGCTTCGTGAATTCAATTTATCAACTTTTCTTGCCTTTATTGACTAGGAAAAGACGTATCGTACAGTAAATCGAAACAAATCGCGGGAAATTTTAAGAAACAGAGATACCCATCTCATAAGAGCTGTACATCTGAATAACAAAATACAGATAAAAATTGCAGGCAGCAGACATAATATGGCTTAAATAAACCAAGAAGTTAGAAGAGGGTGTCCCTTCTCACCCACTATTTTTAATAGGTAACCAGAACTTTGTTACAGAAAATGAAACATTTTAAAATTAACGATGTGGATGTTAGTTCACTACATTTTGCTAACTACCAAGTAATAATAAGGCAGAATAAAAATGACTTACAGGAAGCTGTCTTTAAGCAAAACAGCCAGCGAATACAATCTGAACGTCTCCATCACAAAGACAAAATCAGTGTCATTCTTAGGACGCCAGTCCATGCAAGTTAAGATTGAAATTGACAAGGAGTTTATATAGCAAGTTAATACGTTAAAATATTTAGCGTGCAGTTTTACATATAGGGCAAACAGTGGAACTCCACGCGGAACATTGGGACAGAAAGCCCACAGTGAGAACTTACTACGAAAGTTCTGTTATGTTACGGATGCGAATGCGAAATCTGGACTATTAAGAAGAGAGGTGAATAGAGAATAGAAGCATTGAATACGTGGCTGGATATACTTTGATGGATAAAGAGAGAAATGATGACATCCGAGCTGAACTGAGCATACAAAATGTAACAGACATAATAAAACAGTATCCATTAAGAGGGAAAGCCAAAAAATAATATAAACCAAGTGGCATATCATATTTGGGGAAACCAATTTAGAGATAACTTGACAACTTTTGAAGGAGACAGAACGGATCAGAAGGTCCTATCCTGGATGCTGGTGTACTCCAATTAAGACTGAGTGAGTCAACTGTAATTGCCTATCTTCGTACCGAAAGCCAGTCATATTACTTCTTGCCTGCAGTGGCGCCAGCGTGCAGGCAGCTTGTCTGTACAGCGAAGCAGTTCAGCGTATGGCCGCTAGATGGCAGAGAGCGTTACTTACAGCTCGTGTAGGCGCTCTAATTGAGGATTAAGGGCTTTACTCGAAGCAGAGCAGCACAGGTTTGCATGCCAGTGTAATTAACAGTATTATATCCATTCTCTCTCTCTCTTTCTCTCTCTCTCTCTCTCTCTCTCTCTCTCTCTCTCGTTTGAGTTGTGGTTGTGCTTACCTTGCCAACGCATTGGATCCAAGCCGTCTACCGGTGCTGAAACAGTAGAAAAATCATCCTTTAAAATACAAAAAATATGAACATTTATACGAAGAAAGTTTTAATGTCATAGACGAAAGAAAAACGGTTTATTCTAGTTACGTAGTGGATTCCCATCTTTTGGGTTTGCTTTGCAGTTTTGGCGCTGCCCCGCACAATTATGCTCGTATTCAGTTTAACAAACATTACCACAAAAATTATGGGAAGTTGGCTGCAATGAAATGAGCTACAGCCACAAGATAAAGCCCAACTTGTGTAAAATACCATACCTAAAGCACAAAAAAATAGTGAAAATTAGGATTTTTTTACCTTCCTTTCACCAATATGAGAATATATTAAATAAATGAATCAGGGTTTTCAGTGGCACAGATTTACGAGTAATCCATGTAATCTTTAACAAGAAGTTTTTTTCGCATGTATCTGTTTCAATAATTTCTGTTAATGACAATTTGAAATTTAGCTCGTTTACCTTTCATCCATCGAAAGAGAGATTTCCCTCGCCAGATTCATCATAATTTTATGCCAACTTGTCCATAATCATTGGGGTAGAGGGAAAAACATTTGAGAAGTTCGTTAGCAGTGCGTGCGTAGCTGCTGTATTCTTTGTCAAAAACTTATTTTCATCACAGTTTTTGTTGGATGGTTCATCATTTAATTTCGAGGGTGTAACGGGCGTAAGTGCAGATATTTTTGTGTATTGTACATTAATATCTACACAAACGTTAGTTGTGTTTTCTCTGCGTCGAACAGTCTTCCCGCAAACACGTCACATAATTTACTATCTGATGTTTTCTGCACAGTCGTAACTGCAACGGTAAGTGGACAACCCCAGACAGCAAAGACTTACTGTTTTCGTCCACGTATCTACACTTCAACTGGCCCATTGTCCAGGGGAAATGTACTTTGAGGTACTACACTACCCATCCTATAAACATATGACTTGTTATAGTTATAATTATTAGTGTGCAAATGACGTAAATATTAATGTAATGTTGTTCAGTACACCGCCCTCATTCACCAATAGGGACACCTGCATTTATACCCATTCCAGCCTTTAAATTAATGACACCATTATTTCAACAATTGCGTTAAGTATTTACCGGGCTGTGACGCACAGTAGTTAATGAGGATGGACATCAATATCACGGCACCAGCCGTCCTCAATAGCTGAACATCTGACTTAACTTCCTTACACAGAAAAAAAATCTATTTTCTAAAACTAAAATGGAACATTCTCATTCAAGCTGGAATCTACAGAATAAATATCCATGGGTATTTTGTTGCTCCGAAATAAATTTATACTGGGGTGTAGACATGTGAATGGAATGTTAAAGTAGGCGCTACTTTTGCCACCGTTCTGAACGAAATTACTACCTGCCAATGTAGAATAACTACACCTGTCACCCGAAGAGCCAAAGACGTCCAGTACGTAAATTCCAGCACCTAATTCCGTATATTACGTGAAAAGAAAAGTAGTAACTCAACGGAAGAAGAATTCCATTTCTGCCGCTTAGGGACGCAATCCCAGAGGGGGCGCCAGAGGCGGCCAAGCGCAAAATTTATATACAAGGTGCATCAGTTAGTAGCGAAAACTGACGAGTGAATGGACATCATGGCAAAGACATTTCATAATGGCGTACGTTTCCAAACACATTTGTGTGACTTAGGAAACTATTTGATACTGAAATCAGCAGCGATTCATTTGCTGACATGTTTCTCCATCTACATCTTTATTCACCTTACGAAATGTGGCGGTGGGCACTTCGTGAACCACTTTCACTCCCCCCTTTGTCCCAGTCGTTTAGAGTTCGTGGGAAGAACGGCTACTGGTATGCCTCCGTATGCACTCCAGTCTCTCTAATTTTATCTTCATGGTCTTTCCGCGAGACGTACGTACGCTCTCGGATTATACTGTGATGCAGAGAGCCTCTCTTGCAGCGTCTGCCACAGGACTTGGCTGACCATATCCGTTACGCTTTCGCGCTTATGAAATGAACCTACAGGATGTTTCAAAAATGACCGGTATATTTGAAACGGCAATAAAAACTAAACGAGCAGCGACAGAAATACACCGTTTGTTGCAGTATGCTTGGGACAACAGTACATTTTCAGGCGGACAAACTTTCGAAATTACAGTAGTTACAATTTTCAACAACAGATGGTTCTGCAAGTGATGTGAAAGATATAGAAGACAATGCAGTCTGTGGGTCCGCCATTCTGTACGTCGTCTTTCTGCTGTAAGCGTTTGCTGTTCACAACGTGCAAGTGTGCTGTAGACAACATGGTTTATTCCTTAGAACAGAGGATTTTTCTGGTGTTGGAATTCCACCGCCTAGAACACAGTGTTGTTGCAACAAGACTAAGTTTTCAACGGAGGTTTAATGTAACCAAAGGACCGAAAAGCGATACAATAAAGGATCTGTTTGAAAAATTTCAACGGACTGGGAACGTGACGGATGAACGTGCTGGAAAGGTAGGGCGACCGCGTACGGCAACCACAGAGGGCAACGCGCAGCTAGTGCAGCAGGTGATCCAACAGCGGCCTCGGGTTTCCCTTCGCCGTGTTGCAGTTGCGGTCCAAATGACGCCAACGTCCACGTATCGTCTCATGCGCCAGAGTTTACACCTCTATCCATACAAAATTCAAACGCGGCAACCCCTCAGCGCCGCTACCATTGCTGCACGAGAGACATTCGCTAACGATAGAGTGCACAGGATTGATGACGGCGATATGCATGTGGGCAGCATTTGGTTTACTGACGAAGCTTATTTTTACCTGGACGGCTTCGTCAATAAACAGAACTGGCGCATATGGGGAACCGAAAAGCCCCATGTTGCAGTCCCATCGTCCCTGCATCCTCAAAAAGTACTGGTCTGGGCCGCCATTTCTTCCAAAGGAATCATTGGCCCATTTTTCAAATCCGAAACGATTACTGCATCACGCTATCTGGACATTCTTCGTGAATTTGTGGCGGTACAAACTGCCTTAGACGACACTGCGAACACCTCGTGGTTTATGCAAGATGGTGCCCGGCCACATCGCACGGCCGACGTCTTTAATTTCCTGAATGAATATTTCGATGATCGTGTGATTGCTTTGGGCTATCCGAAACATACAGGAGGCGGCGTGGATTGGCCTCCCTATTCGCCAGACATGAATCCCTGTGACTTCTTTCTGTGGGGACACTTGAAAGACCAGGTGTACCGCCAGAATCCAGAAACAATTGAACAGCTGAAGCAGTACATCTCATCTGCATGTGAAGCCATTCCGCCAGACACGTTGTCAAAGGTTTCGGGTAATTTCATTCAGAGACTACGCCATATTATTGCTACGCATGGTGGATATGTGGAAAATATCGTACTATAGAGTTTCCCAGACCGCAGCGCCATCTGTTGTTGACAATTGTAACTACTGTAATTTCGAAAGTTTGTCCGCCTGAAAATGTACTGTTGTTCCAAGCATATTGCAACAAACGGTGTATTTCTATCGCTGCTCGTTTAGTTTTTATTGTCGTTTCAAATATACCGGTCATTTTTGAAACACCCTGTATAATGAAACGTACTGCTGCTCTTTCGATATTCTCGATCAATCCATTCCGGTACGGGTCCCAGACTAATATTCAAGTGTTAGTCGAACTAGAGTTTTGAAGCTATTTCTTTTGTTTATGGCCTGAATTTCCTGAGGATTCTTCCAGTCAATGTCAGTCAGGGATCTGCCTTACAACGCCATTAATTTTACGTGGCCGTTCAATCGCTCCGTGCGGATACTCCTAGATATTTTATTGAAGTAACTACTTCCAGTGATTGTTCTGCGATCTCGTGATCATACAAAAGAAATTCTTTCTGCCTTTGTATTCGCAATACTTTTGTATTACATTTGTTTATGTTGAGGATCAATTGCCATTCCCTGCACTAAGGTCGATCATCTGCAGGTTTTCCTGTATTTCGCTAGAATTTTCTAGCAACGCGACACCGGCTTCTCTGTATACAACAGCATCATCCGCGAAAAGCCTCCTAGAACTTCCGACATTATCTACTAAACTCTCCGTCCGGCCTCGGAAGGCTCAGCGGTGGCGACCGACTACCATGTCATCCTCAGCCGATATGCGTCACTGGATGCGGAAAGGAACATGTGATTAGCTCACCGTTGTCGGTTTTCGTGACCGGAGCCGCATTTCTCAATCAAGTGGCTCCTCAACTGATCTCACAAGGGCTGAGTGCAGCCCGCATGCTAGCAGCGCCTTCTGTTCAACTGCACGGTTGGTTTGACATTCCGTGCTTCCGTATTTTGTTCATTTTGTGGCCGCACGGGGATGTACCGAATGGCTTACGGAAGTCAAGGTAAACGGCATGTGTCTGGGCGCCGGTGTCTACCGCTTTATGGGTCTCGTGAACGAACAGAACGAGCTGGGTTTCACACGGTCGATGTTTTCGGAACCCTATAGAGAAGATTTTCGGTCTCCAGAAATGTCATAGCACGCGACCGTAACATATGTTCCAAAATCCTACAACAGATCGACGTCGCGGATACGAGCGTGAAGTTGTGTGTTCGGCGACCTTTCTCGAGAACGGTAATGACCTGTGCTTTTTCCAATTATTTGGAACGTGCCGTTCGTCAACAGACCTATGATACACTACTGCTAGAAGAGGGCGAGTTCTTTCGCGTATTCTAGGTACGTTTCTGCTATCGTATATTTTCACACGTGGCAGTTTCTGTTAACTTTCATGTTCATAGATAAATAAATGAAAGATCTGATGTAGCTCACAGCTTGGTGCAAAACATTTCAACTGATGCTAGTTCGGTGACATGCGTCTGCGTAAAAAGCGGGAACGCTATCATTCAGCTACAAAGGGGGAGTACTATGACACGGGTAGAATACTTCTGCTGGATATTTTTAACTTCGTGGCATTCACACCAAAATACTGATCGATTCGCTAATGTTCAGTGATGAGCAATAAACTGTCTTGGAACACAGAATCATGCCCCTAGTCAGCTGCGGCGCCTCCATCCTCTTTCGCCACTGCCTAACTGGCTCTTGTTCCATGCTAGTACACTGTTCAGAATCCGGATATCAAGCACTTTTCACCCCCAACGTTCTTTATTTTTACTGTCTGAATAAAATGTCTGAGAGGAAAACTGACTATCTGGTGCATTTTATCAAAAAAGAGAAGCACAAGAAAATAAAAAAAGTTAGTAACAAGCTAAGGCTGGGAAGTTTTTTCGCGTCACCGTCTAAAAGCAGCGAAAAATATTTTAAAGATGTTGTTTTTCCAAACAGACATGCCGTGGGACAATACTTTCTCAAGAACGACTGTGTGGACTCTCGATTTCAGTCACTGAAAGCGATATCTTGAAATAAGTAGATTCACATTCTATTTTGAAACATTTCGCTAACTTAAAGGCTATAAAAAATTCATTGTGATGTTTTTATCCAAAAGAAAAATTGTCAGTAGATGTAGCCCACAGAAAAATTGTAGGAACTGTGCAGGATTTTTTAATATGATATTTCTCAAAAATGGTTCGAATGGCTGAGCACTATGGGACTTAACTTCTCAGGTCATCAGTCGCCTAGAACTTAGAACTACTTAAACCTAACTAACCTAAGGACAGCACACACATCCATGCCCGAGACAGGATTCGAACCTGTGACCGTAGCGGTCGCGCGGTTCCAGACTAGCGCCTAGAACCGCCCGGTCACTGAGGGCGGCTATGATATTTCTCTTTCGCGTCACGCACAATGATTTATTTTCCTTTTCAGTTGCATGTACAAAATTTTTGACTGTTTATCAATTTTCCACACGTTTCCATGGCAAATTTTCTAAAATTTAACTAATTACTGCTGAATTTTCTACACTTTTAACATACAACTTACGCAATCGAACAGTGTCTTATGTTTAACAAGTCAATACAAAGTGACTTTTTTTTACCAAATCGCAATTTACCAGTCGCAAGATCATGTTTTCATTATTTAATTTTACATATCGCTTTCAACTGAGTAACAGCCATCATCGGTGCTTTCAACGTGTTTGACGTCTGTTTAAGACATTTATTACTCAGGGAACATACACGTTGAAAGCACCGATGATGGCTGTTATTCAGTTGAAATCGATATGTAAAATTAAATAAAGAAAACATGATCTTGCAACTGGTTGCTGCTTATTTGGTAATTTTATGGTTTACGGTCGCTGCACAACTTGGGAACCATGTGGAGCCCCCCTTTCAGTTGATTTGTGTGTGTGTGTGTGTGTGTGTGTGTGTGTGTGTGTGTGTGTGTGTGTGTGTGTGTGTGTGTGTGTTTTTGTCCAACTTCTCCGATGGAAAATGGAAATTTGAAGATCATTGAATTAAGAAGTTCCTTTATTAAAACTTTAAAAAAAATTTATATTCTTATTCTTTCGACTTGTTTAATGGACAGCACATTTTTACTGAAGTTAGATCAGCACAACAGATGTAGCTCTTTCTGCTTTCATTAAAAGCTGTTAAAGATTTCACGAGTTTCTTTAGACGTAAATGAATTGATTCTCCAGTTTATACCGGACACTGGAATAAATTTCGGAAATTTTTGTTCTGTTACCGAGGAAAGCCTATGTAGTACTTATTTTAGAAGGAAAGAACAACCCGTTTCCGCGGTCCCTATTTTTAGGTTTATTTTGACGGTCTTACCTAGAGCGCAAGGAGAAGTAACTAATGATTGAGGGAGAGATGGGGAGGGAGGCATATGGTATGTCGCTTTTGTAAAAAAAGTATTCGGCTCTGTCCATTTTCAGAAGTTTCTTCGTAGTACAAACGTGCAACTTCCATAAATTGTAACAACTGAGGCGAGGTCCACTCACACCTAGTCTATTACGCTCTGTTTATAACTGTACTATCACGAATACTTTTTCCTCGCCGATCCACAGAGATAGAAGCTTAATGATGCAATGAAACGCGCAGAGATAGTAGCTTAATGATGCAATGAAACGCGCACGTACAATTAACGTCATGACGACATCCCTGAACGTGTCGCAGTTTTACCTCTTAATCAGGAGTTAATTTATGCTTTCACGGAATGTCATCGATCTAAATTTGACTCAGAACGGACTGGTCAACAGAAAGCTCCAATATTGCTAACGTGTGACCACCTAAGCTAATTAAGAAAGGTAATACACTGCGCACGAAACCATCACCATAACAAGAATTACTTGATTAAGAAGTTTTCTATTTGTAGGGGATCACATGGTACGTAGCACTGTGAAAGACGTCGACAATAATGTGAATGATTGCCAAAATAGGCCAGTGGGCTATATCATCTTATTGTTTGTAGGGGTCATATTGTCGCTTAACTGCAAAAAAGTTCATTACATGCAATTTCTACGTCAGAACAGTTACCAATCCAAAATTTTAGTACCGCAGGATGATCAAATAAAGATCGAAGGCGATGATTCGGAATTCTTGAGACGGAAGCTAGACCAAAAGCTATCTTAGAATCATCACGTTCAGGATCTTGTTAAGAAACTGAATGCTGTTATATACGATGTAAGACTGACGTCCAATGCCTGTGTGTCTTTTTTATTTCTGGTTAGATTAAGCTTCCGCAAAGAACACTTAAACCAGAAAAGTATAGTCACTACGGTTCGTGTGGCAGTTCGCAAACTTAATGCTACTCATTGGTCAACAATCTCTCGTTGCTAATTGAGTTTGTCGTTAATAATATGGACTCATTCGTAAGGAAACTCAGCATTCACTTAGTGAATATAGATAGGAAAACGATTTGCTCTTGGATATGAGGGATAAACACGGAACTTCCAAATATCGAGGTGAATGGTTACTTGCAGCACACTTAATTTCTGTGTGTAACTTATGCGCATTAATTTGGAACCTTTCGCGGTAATGCTACAAATCTGCATATAATATTGCAGTTACCGCGTTTTCTAATCACATAATTTTGGGAAATTTCTTTTATCAGCATTCTGTACATTACACAATTTATCTCTCAGTCTAAGAACTTTGGTCCATATGGCCATATGTTATAAAGAAAAAATGCCAGATCGTAAGAGTATACCTGATGAGTTGCTCAAATTATTGCACAAACACAAAAGACTATTGGCCATGATTCTCTCCTGTCCTCCTACTGCCCCCCGCCCCCCTCCCACCCCCCACCCCCCCAAAAAAATTGTGCTCCAGTCATATTTGAAGGCATTTAACCGAGTACAAGCAGGGTAGTGCAATGAAATTATTGGAAACTGCTAAACATTTATCAGAAGCAGAATATATATATTCTAGTGACTGACGAATATTAAGTTCGAAATGGAGAGGGTAGTACCGTCACTGAATTTCAAAATTGTCTTCCGTTCAGTAGTTCATCAACATCGACGCCGAGAAGTACCGAAATTTTGTACGAATTTTGCAACACCAAATACGCAGTAATACGTGGGAGGTTATCAAGCGTCTACATTCATGGTAACAAATAGTCGAAACAAAAACATTCCTCCGATATTATTGTACATTCGGATTGGTCTTACTGTATTAGACGTGTGCAATAAAATTTGTACGCTACTCAACATGAAAGCTGAAGAAGGAATATGCTGGCGGGGAAAAAATGTGCTCGTATATAGATATCAACATTTTATTTGCAAATCACAAAAAAGGATATGGTATCGAGCGTTATCAGCACCAAAGTATTTAACTGAAAAGTAAACATCCGAAAACGAAGTTACCAACATAGACCTTAACACGGAAAACTTCATATTCCGAAGAGTAAGCTTTAATAAAACTATAAAAGAACTTACCAAAGGGTAGTTCCACAGAGAATAAATACATGCATTATTAAGAATAATTTTTGAACTATTTCGTGCTCGTTTTGATTCCCTGCAATTAATACACTAATATCAGAAATCTGTTTTTTTTTGTTTCTTTTGCAAACAAGACTTAGTCTTGTTTGAGGCCAAATTCTGACTAGATCAACAGGATATAAAGAAAAAGCCTTTTAATCATTTGAAATTACAGTTGCTTGAAAATCATCTGTCGCATTACAGTTTAGATAAATCACAAACCTGGATAAGGTCTAGTATTTACTAATAGTGGTGATGCAGGAGAGGGACCAAGCAGAGGGGGGAGTGGCAACATTCAGTTAAATGACAGGCGTGGATTTCTAAGAGCTATGGCCTCCCTCACACGCTCAAAAAGCCTCTAGACGACAACTGCTGTATAGACAAAATCCTTCCTTCTGTGATTCATTCTTTATAAAATTACCCTGGAAGTTGAATGACTTACGGTAAGACCTCTGCAGAGCTGGACCTCCGCATCTTATTTAATTCTTGTTATCCTCACTAGAATTTACAAGTGCAAGATTTTCAATGCTGCGACATTTTCAGTCTTGTCAAGTTGACGATTCCCCTCTTCTTATACAAGCGTAAAAAGGTAAAGGACCGCAGTCGAACACAAAAGCGCGCTGACCCGTATTTTCCGGCCCAGCGCATCTTCGCTACAGCGACTGGTGTCTGCGGCAGAAAACAGCAGCGCAGAGACCGCGCTACGCGACGCCTAGGCCATCTCGCGGTGTCTGAGAGGAACTGCCACGTATCGCGCATGCGCATTCACACTCGCATTCCTACGTGTGAAATTAAACCGTCAGCTGTGTTTCGCGTGGCGGCACTTTCCATTCCAAGTACGGCACAACAAAAGGAACACAATAGTACGCAGATCCTTACGCTGCCACGCGCTAATTTAGCAGCTTATATTGTTCCACAGTTCCTTTAATAGTCAAGAAGATCGTCGGTAATTGGGCGACAAACATTTGTTCACGAGATATCTGCAGCGTTATTCGTTTCCATAAGGAAAATATCATGATATCTACATCTACATACATACTCCACAATCCACCATACGGTGCGTGGCGGAGGGTACCTCGTACCACAACTAGCATCTTCACCCCCTGTTCCACTCCCAAACAGAACGAGGGAAAAATGACTGCCTATATGTACAGAAACATCGCTTACTGTCGAGGATCTAATATTACTGACAATCTACAGCTCTTTTAGAATGAGAGCTCTAGTCAATGTCATCGTGTCAGTAAACTGTTGAGATAAATTCCTCAAACGTGCTGAGCAATCTTAACGTCATTGTGGTTTAACAAAGCCAACTTTGTTTTAAATCACTTAAGTGCAACGTACCTTTTAAAAGGCTCAACAGAAACTACGTTGCAGCAGCATCAGTGTCAAAGTAACCTTAGACGAATGACTTACGCCGAGGTAGAATAGAAAGCAACTGCTCTTCGACGCCAAAAGTCACTTCAGCTGCTGCGAAGTATGATTTTTTTCACCTTTGCGCCGTCGGTGTTCCGTGTTAAGAGACTGGTTAAAACCGTGTACTATCCGTCGCGTAGTACGCCGAATATTTGGCGACGCGTGCAGAAATTCGTCGTTCGGGGCCGCAGATGGCTGACTAGACACGTGGTGAGTAGTCCCGTGGCAGCCACGTGCTATCGACAAACCCCTGGCGCAGGGCTAGCAAGAGGCGCGCGTCGCGACGCAGTCTTTGCGCGGTCCCGCCTACAGTACTGTTACGTCCCGGGGCTTCGGCCTCCGACGGCGACGCCGACGCCGGCGTCATATTGATCCTGGAAGCCGCGTGCGCAATCGCTCTCTACTTGCCGCGCAGTCGCCTCCGTCGTTTCTGCGCCTACGTCTCGAGAACTCGGGCCGGCGGAGTAGCTGGATGCGTCTGGCGCGGCGCCCGGTTCGATTCTCAGCTACTGCTGCGGGCCCTGGCAGGGCGAGCGCTAGTGTTTGCGACCACCCCGGCGAGCTAGAAATACGGATCTTTACAGCACAGCTGGAAATTGCCGTGATGAAGGAGATGGAGGATGTGGATGTGGAGAGAGGGAGGGATACAGCGATAGAGGCGCATCAATGGGTGGGAGCTGGAGAGGAAGGAAGAAATCAGGGGGTGGGGTGGATCAAGACTGGACAAGCATTTTATCATACCTAACTAAAGTAATGAATTTCACCCAGTGCTATCTGGTGCATTGCTAAATTTGTGAGAATATTACAGTGCCATCCTTCAGAAAGCGAAACAGATATTCCAAATCAAACATTCCTATTTATTTAGGTACTATACGAATATGTAATAAAAATTGGGGGTACCAATTTAAAAATGCACTTTCTAACAATTTCAGCTATGCAGTGTCATCCAGTGGGCCATCCATAGTGCGATCTGTTTTCCCCTGTGACGGTCGAACAGATTTGCTCTTATTTTTTCGTCTGATGATAATTTCGTGACATGTTTGGCCCAGTCGCTATCAATGTACCACACTGTATATACCATGTTGTGAAACAGTGTTTTGTTTCTCCACTAGGAAGTAACACAGGTTATCCAAAAGTGGTCACACATCACACACACACTATAGTAACGCATTTAGTTCCCCCTTATGATTAAGATTTAAACCTTCTAAACGCGTTGAGGATATTGTCAATCGCGTTCTGCGACCTTCTCGCCAAGCGGTTCTAGGCACTTCAGTCCGGAACCGCGCTGCTGCTACGGTCGCAGGTTCGAATCTTGCCTCGGGCATGGATGTGTGTGATGTCATTAGGTTAATTAGGTGTAAGTAGTTCTAAGTTCTAGGGGACTGATGACGTCAGATGTTAAGTCCCATAGTGCTTAGAGCCATTTGAACCATTTTTTTCTGCGACATTCTATTTCAGCACAGTCACTTGGACGTAGAATCTACGGACTGGATCTCTATTGGTGGAAAAAGGCCACTTACAGATACCTCCATACAGATCTTCAGCTATTCACATCCACATTGCTCCAACATGTTTTCTAACGTCATCTAACCACATTGTGTTCAACTGCCCTAAATATAAAAATTCGTCCACTGGTTCCACGACTTTATTTGCACACACCTACTTCAATCCACATTTCCTACTATCCTCATTATATAAAATATTGGCCCGGTGCACGTAGAAACAGACAATTTATCCATTCTGAGAATCAAGGGTATTGACGATTTTTGCATGTTATCGCCATGATACTGACTAGATACCGGACCCAGAGAGTCCCAAGACTTTCAAGAACCTTTTAATTACAAGTTTCAAGTCGGATAACAAATGACAAAAATATTTTTTTCTTATGATATGATCACAAATTAACAACTCCGGATTTTCCCCTTTACTTGTACTGTGAAACCTTGCTCATTGCCAAATTTCATGATTCTAGGTCAACGCGATGTACCCTACAGGTTTTGCAAAATACATGACAAATGACCACATCTTTTGACTGCATTGACTTACAAGCTTAAAATTTTTGTACCGTCAAAGAACCATAGCCCTTATCATACGACGAATTTGAAACGTCTACTCGTTCCTGAGAACAGACAGCCAGGCAAAGCTATCCTATAAGGGTTCCATTGTTACAAATTGAGGCACGGAACGCTAAAATGAATGATCGTATGGCATTACTGGGCGGAGTTGGGGAAGTTCTTTATTTGAAGGCACTTCGGCGACTTTCTCGTTTCTGAGATCTCGTCTTCATTTCGGAAATTCTTAGGGAATTCAATATTCCGAATGGTTCAAATGGCTCTAAGCACTATGGGACTTCACATCTGAGGTCATCAGTCCCCCAGACATAGAACTACTTAAACCTAACTAACCTAAGAACACACACACATCCATGCCCGAGGCAGGATTCGAACCTACGACCGTAGAAGCAGCGCGGTTCCAGACTGAAGCGGCTGGAGCCGCTCGGCTACAGTAGCCGGCTTCCTCCTATGCAGTCACAATGGAATCGAAAATGCCATTAGGAAAAAGATCAATGAAGAGGATTAGTTTACAAAAGGGACAACGTACAAATATACTGGTTGCAGAAGAACTAGCTTTTTTTTCAGACTCAATGGGAACGTCCGCTAGAAAGAATTGCTGAAAGAACAAGACGAAAAAGCCGGCTTAGCAATCTCCTACGAGAAAAACTAAATTTACGACAAACATTAAGGCAGTCCGAAGGCTATGAAAACTGAACTTGCAAAAATTGAGAGAACTAACAGGGTCAAGTGTGCAGGAGAGGTAAATCAACAAGACATTTCGGAGAAGGAAGGCATGAAAGCAGGAGTCGTAATTGTGAACTTCTTACACATATTGAAAAGGAATTGTAGACACGATTAGGAAAACAATAGCTTTCTATGGCCACATCCAAGCATGAATACTAACAGTGAGTAAAAGACTTCATCCATTTTGGTAAATTAAAAATGGATAACATGTGATGCAAACAAAGTGGAAGGAGAATTGACCAACTCCTGATTACTCCACAAGACACTGAGGAACAACTGAGACTAAGAAAGAAATTGCAAGATGCCAAAGGTTTCAACGAAAGCGCAAGAAGATCGGATTCACTTGGTCAGAAGAAGGAATAGATAACATCGAGGAATGATGAGACAAACAGGGAAGAATAGAAAGGAGAAGCATTTGAAATAAGCTGACTCCATAGTGGTTCGTACATACAAGAAATGCTAGCAATAAATATAACCTGTTACATTGGTAAGGCAAAAATATTTATACAAGCGTGAATGCTTCGTGATAAACAATAAGCTGTGAAGATTAGAGATACTTGAAAGATGAATAACTGGAAAATCAGTCGTAATGAGAAGATCTGCCGAAATATAAAGAAAATATCAGAATTAACCGTAAAGCGATCGTTAATCGTCTTTCGTCACCTCTAGCCTAATTAGTGATAAAACTAACGAATCAAATGTTCTTGTATTTATAGGAAAGCATGGATTACAGAAATACGAAAAGTAAAAAGAAACCAAATTAAAGTACTGGAAGCAACCAAAATTGTTTCCAGAATCAAGCACTAAATATGAAGGCTTTCAAGGCAGAAGAAAAATACGAAATCAGGAACATAGTGGACAAAGGGAAAGTCAACATGGAAAAAGAGATGGATTACGGGAAAAAACAGGAAATGACCAAAGATAAGATAATGAAGCTGGTAGGTTATCCTAGTTGGGTAATGAGAAGATTAAAACAAAAATGATAGATAACGGCAGTTATTTAAGGAAACTATTTTAAATAATACTTAAAGAAGAAATTTGTTTTCCAGTACGTCAACACTTATTTGCTGCTTCAAAGCTATGGCTAGAGCACAACATCTAAAAATTTACTGTTTCAAATAAAAATTGAATGTCAAAGATTCAAGTTTAATGCGCAAATTTTGTCACTTGTGGTTGCTAAGTTACTTATAACATAAACAAATAATGAAGCTTGAGAGACGCATTCTCAGACGGCAAACAATTATTCGAGAAAGCAACTGTTTGTTCACAAATATGTTTCCATTCCTTCCCAAACTTGATTTCCAAAGTGTGTTATTTTGTCACGTATGCAAGTTGATGGAAGTCATCGCTTGGTTTGAGCTATTTTACTCAGACAAATTAAATAACATGTAACAAAAATAGTTACAGTTTCACAACCATTTAGTTATTTTTATGGTGTGTGAGATGCAAATGGTATTACAATTAGCGGTTGAAGTTGCTTGCTATGCAGTCTGAAACGAAACTGTTCAAATTTTTGTACACGATTATTTTTTCATATTCTTCCAGATTCTGAGCGTCGCAAATGTTTTTGGCAGATAGGTGTTTCGAGTATGTTTGCTACTGTTGCAAAGAAAGTAACAGAGGCGTTGAGCTTTTCGATTTAAATTTCTGTTAACAGTCTCAACGCTGGTAAGGAGAGTCACTGACGAAACAGTACCTGCCTGCTTCTCCCTGCGATCCATTGAGAATATTGAGGCAGTGATTATCTCGGAAATCGACGGCGGTTACCTGTGCATGAATTTGTCCTGCGGGAGTGGATAGGATGTCCTTTATCTGGCGTGCTCAGGTCATTCAACCGTAACACATTCTCCGAAATTGAACGATGTCACGCGATAACCTCAAGTGCACGCTCACCGTGTAACCACTTAAAATGCACCAGTAAATCAGTTATAAACGTCGTGTATGATGGTCAGCGTTCTTAGAGAAACAAACGATAAAAGAATCTTTAACCAGTTCACCCTGTGTATTTGTTTCATATTATACTATTAACGAGTTCTAACACATTAGCTCGTCTTCAGTTGTCAACATGTATTCTTTTATTCAATGCCTATAATCAGCATTGTAATCAGTCTTCTTTTACATATAAAAAGCAATGTCCTGACTGATTGATCATGGCGCAGTCCAAACCGCTAAGGACACAAACTTTAAGTTTGGAGAAGGTGTGGATCTTATACTGTAGGCGTCGTGTAAGAAGGGATTGTCCGAAATTCCACTCCTTAGGAGGCGAAACAGGGGATGCAATTATTTCTGAAAGTACGTCGCTACTAAGGGAATTTTGAAGCTAGGACTACGAAAAGTGGTATTTGGTTTCTCAGTCAGAAAAAAATACATGTTACAGCATTTTTGGAAATTCAGCCACTAAGAGGGTAAAATATTGGGTGAAAGTTTTTTTTAAATAAATAATTACTAAAGAACTACTAAAGGATTTTTAAGTCTACATCTGTGACAACTGGTATTTGACTCCTCGGTTAGAAATAACGTGTTTCGTTGTTTATAGAAATTCAACCCCTAAGGGAGTGCGTAAGAGATTAAAATTAAGAAAATATCTCGTTGCATTAAAAAAAATTTAAGCTACATTTATGAAAATTGGTATTTCACTTCTTGTTTAGATATAAAGAAAGATTAGTCAGAGGATAACGTTTGTCGACAGGAACATTCCTGAAATGAACTTGCCTGCCTGGAATCACGACCTCAACACAATGGAACACCTTCTGGATGATTTACGTCAGCTTCGACCCGGACACCAGAATCCAACAGCACTACCCTCTCTAGTTTCGGTTCTTAAGGTAGAATGGTCTACCATTCCTCGACAGATATTCAAGCAGCTGATTGAAAAAGTTCCTGCAGAGTTCAGGCAGGACATTAATATCTACTAAAGTGTCCGGTAATTTTGATCAAATAGTGTATATGAATTTGGATAAGTACTTAACGACAGCAGCATAAACAACTGAATATTATAATTTAGACCTCGCAAAACAATGTGCCTGCAGAGAGCTTCAGGTCAGCTTTCCCCTACTTTCCAGTAGAAGGTTCTGGGTTCGAGGCCCTTTCCGCCACACAGTTTCATTCTGCTACGAAGTTTCACAACCGCGCGCACTCCATATAGAGTGAAAGTTTCATTCTACATAATGAGATTATTCAACTTCTTTTCGCAACATGCCCAGGAATAACTACGTACGTTTACATTGTTTCGAATCACCAACTAAGTTGCTTGTCCGTTCTTTTTTAGGAATGTCGAGACAGTGGTGTACGATCCAGAATGAGATTTTCACTCTGCAGCGGAGTGTGCGCTGATATAAAACTTCCTGGCAGATTCTTCTCATTCTGGAAACATCCCCCAGGCTGTGGCTAAGCCATATCTCCGCAATATCCTTTCTTTCAGGAGTGCCAGTTCTGCAAGGTTCGCAGGAGAGCTTCTGTAAAGTTTGGAAGGTAGGAGACGAGGTACCGGCAGAAGTAAGGCTGTGAGTACCGGGCGTGAGTCGTGCTTCGGTAGCTCAGTTGGTAGAGCACTTGCCCGCGAAAGGCAAAGGTTCCGAGTTCGAGTCTCGGTCGGGCACACAGTTTTAATCTGCCAGGAAGTTTCAATGGTGTATGATGTTACGACGAAATGGGCTGTCCTCAGACCCCATTCTCGCCCAACGTAACAAATTATCGGTTACTTTGGGGAGACGAATATATGAATTCGAAACCAGTAAGTACTTTTTTAATAAAGCTAACTAAAACCAATTTGTGACTAACGACAGCCGTCTATTACAAAGACGCTGTACCTCAATTTGCTACAAGAATCTTGCTAGTTTTTGCCTCATTAGAACCAATGCTTGTCTTATGTAAAAATTACTGCAGAAGCACGAACGATTGAAAGAAGACACCACGTCTTCCCAGCAGTAACTGCGCCCGATGCTGGGAAAAGGAATGTGGATTCTGGTTTGTTGGCGAGGAGAGAATAGTCCAACATGGTACGAAAGCGTACACAATGAGTAACTCAGAACAAAGGCACTTTCGTCTTCCGAACCATACACTAACGACATAGCAGAGCGCGGTGTAATCAACTACGGTTCTCGTCAACTCTCGAGCGCTTTATCTCAATGGATTCTCTCAAAGAACAATTGTCCAAATGTCTGTTCCTAACTTTCATCATCTGATACAGCATTTTACTGTTTTTCAAATGGGTCAAATGGCTCTGAGCACTATGGGACTTAACTTCTGAGGTCATCAGTCCCCTAGAGCTTAGAACTACCTAAACCTAACTAAGGACATCACACACATCCATGTCCGAGGCAGGATTCGAACCTGCGACCGTAGCAGCAACGCGGTTCCTCACTGAAGCGCCTAGAACCGCTCGGCCACAGCAGCCGGCGATAAATTTCATCGTAACCTAAATTTCAAACTTTCTGTGCTTCTTATTGGCCCTAAAATATTCCTCACAGTGTGTTTCAGTAATACTTATAGTTAGTGTTATTCGTAATTCAGTGCTAGGCATTCGCTTGCGTAGAGACATATTAGTTTAACTTGCGTGCTGTAATGTGTGTTTTTTTACATTCCTTGACATGCATGTTTTATTACAAATATTCTTAGTTATTCTATACTCTGCTTCAATTCTGCATATCCCTTCATCTATGACCAGATTGAAACCAATCTACTGAACTCTCTCACGGAGACAAAATTATAACCTTTACTACTTAACCGATGCGTTTCCTAAAAACATCGGTACGTTTTATGTTAATGCAAATTTAGTTTATTCTGCAGAATCTCATACTTTCTGTACTGGATATTTGTTTGAAGAGACTGACTTTTGCGTCTGGCAAATTTTGAGATAAAACCGCAAAATCATTCGCAAATGCAAGCAGTATTCTTTCCTCTCTGCTATATTATAATATTTCACTTTTCCGCATTTTTAATGTTTGTTTCTTAATGCGCAGTTTAAGAGGGCTGGAAATGATCCATCCTATTGTCGTACATTTGCATTATTTTTAAATGGGCTTGAGACTTATAACTTCACTTTTGACATTGTGTGTGAAACTGTTCATTGGGCTATACTTGCTAATATAGACGTAATACTAAAATCTCGGAATAATTTGTAAGGATGTTCTCTGTCATTTGTCATATCTTTTTCATGTCCACAAGTGTTACACCTTCATTTCAGAACTCTGTTGAACGTGATGTTTCACAGATTTTAAAATTAAATATTTGTTTTAAGTAGGATATGCCTCTTCTAATTCCACTTAGACATTTATTAAGGTTTTATTCAGAAGAATATTTTGAAAATATATCACAGACAAATGGTAGGAAAGAGACTGCCGCTTAGCTGTTGATATATTTTTGTCAGCTTTATTGTGGAATGGTGACTTTCCACGCCTCTGGTATCTTTTGTGTTTTCCGTTTTTCTCAAAAATTAAGATCTTTTGTTATCTTTGTCTGTGACCACTTGAAATGTTCAGCTGTCACGGAATCTACCCCCTAGTTTTGTCATATATTTGTTTTATCTAAAACCTTTGATAAAGTTAAAGTGTGCTCTTTGAAATTCTAAGAAACTTGGGATAAAACAGGAGGAGCGAAGGGTCATCTACAGATCTTACAGTAACCAGACTACACTTGTAAGAGTGAAATGATTAAATAGAATCAGTTATTAAGAAGAAAATGAGGTAGTTGTACCCTACCCATTCAGTGTATACACTAAACAAGCAGTAAAGGAAACCAAAGGGAAATTTGGAAAGGCAACTAAAGTGGGAGAAATTGAAAAATTTGATGGTCGTCGATGACATTTTATTCTGTGACAGACAGCGAAGAATTCGGAGGATTAGTTGAATGGTAGAGAGGTAGTAAGATTAACAACAGGAGTATAACAAAGGTAATGGATTTTAGTGGAAACAAATCAGGTAATACGGAGAAATTCGGATTAGGAAACGAGATACTAAAAGTAGCCGACGAGTTTTGTTATTTGAACAGCAAAATAAGTGACTGGCCGCAACAGCAAGATTACATAATAGGGAGTCTAGTAATAACAAGAAACGCATTTTTGAAATAGAGGAATTTGCATGGATCGAATATCAATGAGTGCATCACTAAGTGTTTTCTGAACGTACCTGTGGAGTGTGGCCTTGCATCGAAGTGAAACGAACGCTAAACAGTAGAGACAAGAAGAGAAATGCAGTACTACAGAAGAAGACTGTGAAACGTGCAGATAGGATAACTGGGGAAGCATGCCGAATAGAGTAGGAGAGAAAAGAAGTTTATGCCACAACTCGACTAAAATAAGGCATCAGTTGATAAGAAACATTCTGAGGCATCAAGGGTTTAATTTAGTAATGAGCAAAATTGTAGAGAAGGACCAATACTTGACCACAGTAATCTAGTTAAAATGGATGTAGCTTGCCATACGAAAGCCAATAGGAAGGGGTTTGCGTAGACAGAGCTGCATCACATCTGAATATGACTAAACTTATGTGAATTTCTTACTTTTTATTCATATGACACCGCTAAATGAAAGCACATTGGTATACTGGATGAGTTTAGGACCTCTGACTTTTTTTTTGTTAAGCACCAAACGTTTGCGTGCTTGAATTAGTGAGACGCTGCGATGCTAGGCGATTTTAGAGTACGCAGATCATCATAGACAGATGATTGGAAGAATCAGAAGTTTCAAAGTTTGCAGTAACGAAAGATCACTGTACAGGGGAGCTGCCGTGCAACGGCGAGTATATGTGGAACCCCACTCGTGGGGTGATGCAAGCTGCCAGTGTTCAGAGGGAGAATGTTGGACGGACATTCACGTGGACTAAGCACAACGCATACTGTTTTGGTGTGACGAATATAACTTAGAAACAGTTAGCGACTTCATCGAATACTTCTTTTAATTGGTATATAGACGATCCTTTCTTCAAACACAGCCGCTGCGCACTTCCCAGTTAAAGAACCACACTTCACTTGCGCTACCTGTTTTAAGTCCAATAGACTTACCACGAAGGCAGAACGGGGGATATCTTAAGAGGTAAACTGAGCGACAATCAAAGTGCTTGAGAGACTTATTTACTGCTCGCTCCCAATCAACGCGTCGCCTGCCTACTAACAGATTACGACCTCTTCGATACTACACTCCTGCTCATAAATTAAGGATAAATACATAAACCGGCGTCACACAACGTGTCACTACACGAAACTGGCTGTAATGGCATAGGTACATAGGGAACACACACACGACACAGATCTGTAAGTCCACGGTGTTGGTGATAAGTTGAGAAAACCGTCCCGAAACACATGTGCTACAAAACGCCACTGTTTCCTGTGCATGTACCCCGACATCAGTATGGGATATGAACGCCATGCACACGTACGCAGGCCACACAACGGGATGGCACACTCTGGATCAGTTGTATAGCAGCTGCTGGGGTTTAGCCTCCCATTCTTGCACCAGTGCCTGTCGGAGCTCCTGAAGTGTCGTAGGTGTTTGAAGACGTGCAGCGATACGTCAACCGAGAGCATCCCCCAGACGTGCTCGATGGGGTTTAGGTCTGGAGAACAGGCAGGCCCCTCCATTCACTTGATACCTTCTGTTTCAAGGTACTCCTTCACGATGGCAGCTCGGTGGGGCCGTGCGTTATAATCCATCAGGAGGAAGGTGGGACCCACTGCACTCCTGAAAAGGCGGACATGCTGGTGCAAAATGACATCCCGATACACCTGACCTGTTACAGTTCCTCTGTCAAAGACATGCAGCGGTGTACTTGCACCAATCATAATCCCACCCCACACCATCAAACCACGACCTCCATACAGCCCCTTTCAAGGACATTAAGGGGTTGGTCCCTGATTCACGCCAGATGAAAACCCGACGAGAATCACTATTCAGACTGTACCTGGACTCGTCCGTGAAAGTAACCTGGGACTACTGTTCCAATGACCATGTACTGTGTTCTTGAGACCAGGCTTTACGGGCTCTCCTGTGACCAGGGGTCAGTGGAATGCACCTTGCAGGTCTCCGGGCGAATAAACCATGTCTGTTCAGTCGTCTGTGGACTGTGTGTCTAGAGACAACTGTTCCAGTGGCTGCGGTAAGGTCCTGAGCAAGGCTACCTGCAGACCTCCCGTGGCCGTCTGCTGTCACTGATGGTGAGATATCGGTCTTCTTGTGGTGTTGTACACTGTGGACGTCCCGTACTGTAGCACCTGGCCACGTTTCCTGTCTGCTGGAATCGTTGTCATAATCTTGAGATCACACTTTGTGGCACACGAAGGGCCCGTGCTACGACCTGCTGTGTTTGACGAGACTCCAGTCGCCCTAGTATTCTACCCCTCATAATGTCATCAATGTGTGTTCTCTGAGCCATTTTCAACACACAGTCACCATTAACACGTCTGCACACTTACTTGCTGCACCGTACTCTGACATGCACCAACACACCTGCGTTTGTTGAATGCTGCCAGCCCCACTGTGCGACGACCGCAGGTCAAATGCACCACATGTTCACACCCCGAGGTGATATAAACCCGCAAACCGCCCACCAGAGCGTTATTTCATCCTGTATCAGCATTATCCTTAATTTATGAGCATGAGTTACATATAGTGAGCGAGTAGGAAGCGAGGTTTATGACAAGGACGAGACGAGGTCAGAGCTGGCTTCTACCGGGGAGAATGACAAGAGCAACAGCGTGTTCCTGTCACGCACACTACTCTCTGGCTCTGCAGCAGCTGCAAGTGACAGCAGCGTTATGTATCTCGCTCGTCATTTCCGGCGCCGTGCACACCAGACGCACCCAGCGGAAAGTGACGTCGTGTCAGCAGCGCCGACTCGGGCGCGCGCTCTCCGCACGGCCACGGAGGAGCGGCTGGAAAGGCTTCCCAGAAGCCCTGCGAGGAAATGTTTCCTCGTTTGGGTAGGCGGTGGGGTAGCGATTCACGCTGCGTCCTCAGCTCTCTAGCACCTCTCGAAACTCTACTCCGGTGGTGACTGCACGTTGCAGTTCTACCCATTAGGCAATGGAGGACCATGGGAAGCTTTGGATATTATAGTTTGATGGGAAATACACACACACGTATAGCACGTAGTGAAACATAGAAACATAACACTACACAATTCACACCAATGTTGCGGTGAATTTCTAGGATATGTGCGGCACTTCATAAAGATTGAGAACTGCATAGCAATCTAGCCGCTAGATGGTGCTGGACACTGGAGTACTGGAAGGGGGACGTCAGGATTTCCTCATTCGAGTGCCAAACAGCTTTTTTTATTTTGGAGTTTTAAGGCGCAAAACATCTAACGTCATAAGCGCCCAGTATAGAACCATAGAATGCTGAGACCGCGAGGGTAAAAAACCGTTTCGAGGTCCAAAACATAATGGAAGAAAAAAACAATCCAAAACGTCAATACGTTACGGAAGAGTATCTAAAAGACGTCGACAAGGCACCGAAGTCACCAGATAGAAATCAAATCTTTCTTGTCATATTACTGCTTTTTTAAAAACTTAAAACGCGAGCCATAGCTCGCACGTCATCCTCTAAAATGTCCGGCAAAGCGGGCGGCAGCCCGATCCTGAGACGTAAGTGGCTAAAATAGGTGCAGAGGATCAGGAAATGTATGTTGATGGTTGGCTACAGAAAGGACAATTATTCATAAACAGTCTTAATCGTATTTATTATTGTTATACCGCCAACCGGTTTCAACCCGACGTGGGGGTATAATAATAATAATAATAATAATAATAATAATAATAATAAATGCGATTAAGACTGTTTTTGAATAATTGATTAATCATACTAATCGCTGCTTCATCTCCACAACCATGTTGTCCAAAAATCTACAGAAAGGACAGCTGGGTGCAGGGTCGCCACTCAAGTGGCGGTGACTAAAGCGGCAGTACCCTCCCTACTCGCAACTGAGCTAACGTTACTTCCTCACGGCGAGACGGCTGGGAGGAAGTCGACCAGGCTGTTGGGAGAGGTTTGACTTAGCACCAATGGCCATGCCAAAGTGACATGATACGCCGATAGAGAAAAGTACGAATATCTTGCGAAGGAACAGAGTAAGAGTCGGGCCGGACAAGATGGACTGCGGCCTTAGTCGCAGCATCAGGGGCGTCATTCCCAGGCACACCAACATGGCCAGAACCCACATGAACATCACTTGGGCTCCCCCATCCGGGAACAAATGGAGGCAGTCCTGCATCCGTCGAACGATGGGGTGGACTGGATCGGGATCATCCAGACTCTGAAGGGCACTGAGGGAGACAGAGCAGATCACACAACGAGCGAGTTGGTTCATCCGGACGTAGTGAACAGCCTGATAGAGGGCAAAAAGCTCTGCGGTAAAAATTGTGCACTGGTCGAGAAGCCGGTATTGAAACTTATCATCCCCGACAACAAAAGCACAGCCAACACCGTGGGCAGACTTGAAGCCATCAGTGTACCAAAATATGCTATCGGCAAGTTGTGAGCGAAGTTCGAGAAATTTGCAGCGGTAGGTCAGCTCGGGAGTCGAATCCTTCGGGAACGAGCTGACGTCAAAATGAACACAAACCTGTGCCTGAAGCCAAGGTGGTGAAGGGCTCTCACCCATTCGGTAAGTGGCAGCAAGCGCGAACTGCAGCTGATGAAGCAGGGCCAGACAGCTTACGAAGAGCATGGAACGGTATACAAACGGCCAGCTAGTGGGCATACACTTAATGTCTCGACTAGCTGAAGCAATGGATGGCCACTGGACACGTTCATCGAGAACGCTTCCCAGACTGACAGCCGCTTTCTTGAAGATCTTCCAGCAAGTGTGAGGCGTAGGACGTGGTTCCAACATGTTGGGGCGCCTACTCATTTTCCACTAGCTGTTCGTAGGCATTTGAACATGATGTTCCCGCGGGCGTAGTGGACCAGTTCCCTGCCCCCAAGCTCATAGGATTTATCGAGGCCTGATTCCTCTGTGCGGAGCCAATAAATCTCCCATGTATCGCAATCCTGAGGAGTCTGAAATGGATGTCGCAGCAAGAATCCACGCGTAGCATCTGACGGTGCAAACTTGGACCATCTGTTGTAACATTAGAGCTGTATTTATGTCTTACATCATATGCATTCATTACGTCTAATGAATTTTTCAAATGAATCAGTCTTGTTTCCTTTCCAGACTTCGATCTCTGCTGCCGCCTAGTGTCCGCGCAGGATATGGTGGCTGATGCGCAGTGACCAATTTTCGTCCAAAGCGCGCTGCCAGTTCATTCGTCTGTTCGGAAGGGGAGGCCGACAAATGTTTGCTACCTTTCGGCCGGACGACGACGACAGAACAGAGGCACACGCCCTGTAATCTCTGTCAAACGATTTTACAGAAACTACTCTGTACAATAAGAAAAAGGCATTTTGCTTGGCTATTGCATCCCGGCGCCATATGCTGCAATCTTCTGACCGGTAAAACGACCATTACAGTACATTAGCGTTATTCGCGTTTAGTGTTCTTACCAGGCCTGGTAGTGTAGCCTATAATAAGCGACGTGTACAGCTTCAAATATTGAGTGATCACTGAAGGACATGGAGACGCAGTGTAGCCTTTTGAGACACTGTTATCAGTACCTGCCAGAGTTTGAAAGGAGCCTAATTGACCAGCTGCTCGAATCGCGTAATATACAAATTTTCAGGGTGTTCGCATGTGCTATGGTCCGATGCCGAACTGCATGCCATGGTGAGTCCAGGCATATACTTCATCAAGATACCGGTTTACCACGTCTGATCACCACGAGGGAGGATCGTTGTGCTCTGCACCAAGCACGCTGTAACCCTTTCACGTCTACACCTAGCATCCGAGAACAACTAATGAACTCCTTGCATCTTTGTGTCATCCCGCACCATTGGTCGGAGACTTGCAGCATCCGAACCAGGAAATTACCATCCTATGCGTTGGCTGCTGTTAAAATTACAACACAATCGGCTACGTTTGGAGTGGTATTCTAGTTGGGAAGCATCATCTGTCAACCAATGATGATGGTTGAAGTGATCACTATAGCAACAAATCTGCTAATACCAGTACTTCTGGCTCCTGTTTTATTCAGAACCGTGGTACAATCTTCCCACATGTCGGTCAGGGGCCTGAAGATGGCGTAGGAAAACGCTAAAGCTGGTAGCCAAATAAAATAAGTTTGGAAACTAGATAGCTGGAAGGTGTTTAATTTGACATACTTTACGGATTTCCGTCCCATTCGAGTAATTACTTCGTGATGTATCTTTTTTGCCTTGTAGCGTATTATTCATCTTGCTTTGTACTGAACAGTGACTTTTGTTTGTGGAGTAAATGTGGAAGACACCGGCGTTTTTTTTAATTAATTACTGAACATCCAGTACTTGAGTAATTCTACGAATAGTAAACCAGAGGACCCCCTGGATAGCTCTACAGAGCAGAACGTAAATATTTTCACTAATATGTAGCTGGACATTACCGCAATTGTGTAGTTTTCTAGATATATTTCGAGATAAAAACGTGTCGGGATTGGCCAAAAGAAACAGTGCAGATGAATCTATCTTGTGAACTATCAGTACATGGAGCGAGAGGGCGTTTTACTCTTTTCGAACAGTCAGCCTTGGAAAAAGCAGATAAGAAACCATCTCGCTGGTATCGATATGTGGACGATACATTTGTGGTCTGGCCACGTGGTAGAGAAGCCTTAGACGAATTTTTTGATTACCTTAATAACATAAATCCAAGAATCCAGTTTACCATGGAGAGAGAAAATGACAACAAAATACCGTTTTTGGATGTTTTAGTTATGAGACAGACTGATGGAAGATTGAAACAACAGATTTTTAGAAAAATAACGCACACAGACAGATACTTACATAAAAACTCTAACCACCATCCACAACAAAAGAGAGGTGTGATTAAAAGTCTCGTTGACAGAGCCAGACGGATTTGCACGCCGGAGTATCTAGACGCCGAATTAAAACATCTGACGCACGCTTTTGAGAAAAATGGCTACTCAAAGAAAGAAGTAAGCAGAATTCTGCACCCAAACAACAAAAAGCCTAAGGACAAGCCCGAAAAACGATGGAAGAATACAGTGTCTCTCCCTTTTATAAAGAAAGTAACGGATCAGATTGGAAAGATTTTAAGTAAACATATTAGACCTGTTTTTAGACCAACGAAGAAAATTTCTCATGTTCTCCGGTCTGTAAAAGATAAACGCGCTCCTTTATCACCCAGTGGCGTATATAAAATTCCGTGTACATGTGGAAAAGTTTATATCGGAACAACAAAAAGAAGCGTGAATACACGGTTAAACGAACACAGAAGTCTTTGCCGATTAGGAAAAACAGATAAATCGGCTGTAGCAGAACACGCTTTTCAGTCAGGAAACCATCAAGTGAAGTTTCCCGAAACAAAAATTTTATCTACGACGACGAACTATTACCCACGGCTTTGTAGAGAAGCAATTGAAATATATAAACATAGGGATAATTTTAATCGGCAAGAAGAGACCATGAAACTTAGTGATATTTGGACAGTAGCACTACAGAATTGCTAGACAGTTTTATCCGTGACGAGATCACGATCGATAGTTAAGTTTTATCTCTGACAAAGATTATCTCTGCATATCACGTGTAACTCTGGCCACGCCCACTTTCTACGATACATAAGTAGCTCTCAGACGTCCGACCCGTCAGTCGGCAAGACTCACCGGAGGAGAAACACCCCTCTGAAGATGTCCAGCGCAGCTCTGGACGAAACGTTAGGAGCTGAAGAGTTTCATGGACCACGACCTTACATCCCGGAAGGTTTACCAGAAGAAATTGTATGTTGCATTACATCATGAGACTAAATCTAAATTAGGTGTAATCAACCTTTTTTACATGCAGGCCTACTTTTGTATCTCTGTCAGTAATAAAATTTTCTACCCCCCACCACCTCGACAGTAATTTATTTCCACAGTGATTTATAAAGTAGGGAAGTAACTTCAAAAATTTATAAAGCACAGTTACAGCAACTTAAAACGTATAATTACTTACCAAATACTTCGTCAAAATTGTATGAAAACCTTATGAATGTGTTTCTTAAATCACTACCGCCCACCTTCAAGCCCACTCATGGCAGGTAGGGGCCAAGCTGACTACTACTAACTTAAAAGCTGTTAATCAACTTTTTCGAAGTCTGCTTCCTACTGAACTTAGAGGAAATGGGGGAAATAAGAGGTCTCTCAGTTCAATGAGTGAGGAAGCGTTACGGAACTGTGCGTGAAAAACTATTTCATGTACCTATTAATGCACTCGTCTGGATAGTTCCACCAGTACAATAGTCCATTTGGCAAGATCCTAAAGATAAACTGAAATGATAATTAAATCGAGACCCTAAGCTGTTGACAGGTGTTGATATACATAAACGGGGACAGTTGAAAATGTGTGCCCCGACCGGGAGTGTAATAGGCAGGGGCACTACGAATGTAGTGTGTGGACATTAAGTTGTGAATGTGGGTCTCACGGGGAGCGTGCAAGGAATAAATCCCTGCAGTCGCACTATCCTCTGTGCCCTCGGTGGCTCAGGTGGGTAGAGGGTCTGCCATGTAAGCAGGAGATCCCGGATTCGAGTCCCGGTCGGGGCACACATTTTCAACTGTCCCCGTTTATGTATATCAACGCCTGACGACAGCTTAGGGTCTTGATTTAGTTATTTCATTCTAAGGGAGCTGCATGGTCACCGATGCTATCTGTTCTTTCGGACATGCCCGAAAGAACAGATAGCATTTTCATATAAACTGGCGTGCGCAGTCAGTCATCCAAACCGAGAACCAATTACAGAGTTAGCTATGGGGATCAACTGGTTACCGTGAAATTCAAACCTGGGAGCAACTATTTCGCCACGTACGCATGGCGCTGTCAATTTAAGAGAGAGAAAAAAAAAATTCGAGACACCTACGAAGCTTCAGATTTGTACTCTGTCACTGTGCGAACGACAAACGCAACGCGCTTTATCAGCAAAGTCATCCTAAGGAACGCTAACAAGGAAACTACTGCCGGGTAATCTGCGACGTAGACACGTGAGCGGTTGTTTGTTAAACGGGCTAATTGGCGGGACAACATGCAGCATCCATCAGGAGATCCCTGCATCGCTCGCAGGCAAGGTGCATCCAACGGCGCCATCAAGGAATCTGAGAACAACAATAATTCGACACGCTTTTTCAGCCAGAGACGCAAGTGATTTATTTTTCACTTACTGCAGTTGTGATCGGTGATTGTTCCAGTTCCTTCGCCCTCGAGGATATTACTTTTAGTGTGGTTTCAAGTTTGTTCGAAAAGGGTCAAACTTTAGGAAAAGAGTCAAACTTTAGGAAAAGAGTCAAACTTTAGGAAAAGAGTCAAACTTTAGGAAAAGAGTCAAACTTTAGGAAAAGAGTCAAACTTTAGGAAAAGAGTCAAACTTTAGGAAAAGAGTCAAACTTTAGGAAAAGAGTCAAACTTTAGGAAAAGAGTCAAACTTTAGGAAAAGAGTCAAAGATTAATCATACAGCCCTTACTTTGACAGCACTGTCAATTATGGTTCAAATGGCTCTGAGCACTATGGGACTTAACATCTATGGTCATCAGTCCCCTAGAACTTAGAACTACTTAAACCTAACTAACCTAAGGACATCTCACACATCCGCGCCCGAGGCAGGATTCGAACCTGCAACCGTAGCAGTCGCACGGTTCCGGACTGAGTGCCTAGAACCGCTAGACCACCGCGGCCGGCTGTCAATTATAGCTTTATCTAATGCTGATGACATTGCAACACAACGACACAGGGGAGAAAAAAAAAGGAAATTTGTAAAATAAGAAGCCATGTACAGTTGGCATTGCTGTGGGGAAAGAAATGAGCTTCGTTCGGTACTCATGGTACAATATACACCATGTTATCGCCGTACAAATGTTTTCCAAACAGTGTGATTGGAAGTTGAGTGGGAAAAGACTATACCGATGTGTGGCAATTCTTCAATACGTCATAACACAAAATCAAATATTTAGATGAAATTATTAAACCGTTTAAAGGAAATAAGGAACCTAAAAAAAGAAGGTCTGTATATCTGAACACGTATAATAATCTGTCAAATGAGCCAAAACTAAAACACTATAATCGTGTTGAAACAGAAAAATTAATATGGTGTATTGGAATCCTTAATAAAACTAACCTTCTTTCAGAAAAAATAGTGTGGCACTGAACACTCCTGTAGGAGAAAGTCACATGCTGCCTGACTGTTCTCGGGATTCAAACATAAGCCTCTCCGTGGCACACAACGCATCTCTTGTAGCGTCTGCCCTGTAGTGTGACGAGCACCTCCGTCGCGCTGTCACGCTTTACTACACAGACCCGTGACGAATCGTACTGTTCCACATCTGATCTTGTCTGTCTTGTGTATTAATCCCATCTCGGAAAAGGTGTAGAATAACGAGCAATACTCCAGGATCGGTGCAACTAACAGGATTTAAATATCGTAAATATCGTAATAGTCTTCTCTTGCATCCTCTTCAGCACTGGGCAAGAGTTCACACAAATGTCTTGTTTTATCCTGTCAATACTACGAGAACTCTTTATTTTAGTTGTCAACGATGCTGCAATCTTTAGTACTGCTTCACAATTATCAAACTGATGCGACATACCTCCAGATCATTTGTATAAGAATATGGAGCATATTAGGGACACCTCGCAACTCCAGTCAAACCATTTTATGACAGCATGATGATTCGTGGTGCATTTGACGTGAGAATACAACATCTGCAACAACGAAATGTCGCGCCCAACCATTGTAACAGTTGTGAACAACACGAAGAGTGGATGAGGTGCCTGTGCTACAGTACAGAATAAATTTAGTACCGATAATTGTGACAGTCTGAAATGCTGGCGCCCCAGCAGATCCCCCCCCCCCCTTTTGTGATGCGGTGCGGTATTCACAAGAAATGTAGTCTACAATCCGAAACGGTTAAATGTAGCACCATCAACTTTTGTGTTTTTGGGCTTATATTTAATGTTACTCTTGAAACGCTGTTGCGCGCTATATTTGTCTGATAAACGCGGTGGACCGATGGGTTCTTATTGTCACTTCTGGGTGTTTTTCCACGTTCTTCTAACTGTTTTGCGTGGAATCATTCGTAATGAAGCAGGAAACTCCGACATATGAGACCATTAATGGCTGGGTTACAGAAAGAATGTACTAGCAGTGTGCTAGACACAAACGCTGCTCGCTGGACACCGCATACGGATAAGAATATTGGTAACAGCAGTACTAACGTGGTTGTCGAGGGCCAGCTTACCATACCGTAAACTTTAAAACGCTTTCATAAGAAAAGGCCCTTGATAACATGTTCTCTAACGCCTTCCTTTTGGTACACAGTCTATGGACGTGGCGCTGTGAGCTGAGAAGTTCAATTCGATTCTCCGTCCACCCTATGCCCTCCCTCAATATTTTCTGTAATCTTCCATTACAAGGAGCTACGTTACTTTCCAACTACGTGGAAATGTTTAAAGTCTACACCATGAAGAGAGGTAAAGAGCCACTCAAAAATTCTCTCTAGTCACCAATATCATCATTCTCCAAAGCCAGTCTATTCTAGTCACAAAATGACTACATCGGAGCACTGAAATAACGCATACCGGCAAGAAAGCAGCACCGGATGTAGAATACGTATTCGAGCACATGTGAACACAAACAGGATGTGAACCTATAAATTAATTCTTTTCCTACATGTGCACAAGCACTTGTTTGCTTCTGAACTGGACTACTTAGCTTCTCACGTAACTCATCCTTCCTGGAGTTCTATTTTCGTTGGACTACGTCAGAATGATAAACCGATATGTCCTCTAGCAATGCGGCTAGCCGACAATACAGATCATGTGTGTCGAGTACACACACATTAGAACTAACTGACTTGGCGAAGGGGAAATCAGTTCTTTCTTTACTGAAGAATGATGACAGCCACAAGTAACGTAGAAGGCGGTGCCCACAGTCTTTGAGTGGGCTGCATCGTAAACACTGCGGTGAGGTGTGCGACGCTTCCTGGCCAATCACATCGGCAAAACTTGCATAGTGCACAGTCCCTTGCACTTTTCGTGCTTTATTTACGACATACACACATAATATGTATCAAAATACTTCGCATTGTTTCGTCGAAAAGTGCGTTAAATATGACAAAGTGCATTTAGATAAGGCATGAATGCAAACATTATGATACACTGGAGATCAATCTGTTAGCGCAACCTCTATTGTGCATTCACATTCATTGGCTTCACCAACTTAACCAAATTGTCACCTTCAAACCTAACCTAGATCTCGGGTTGCTTTGCATATCAGTCTGTTGCCACAAACTCTATTCCAATATTTCATACTAGGCAACTAACAGTGAGCGGGGTGGGGGATTTGACACACTGACCTTCTTGGCGAAAACTGATGTTCCTAAATTGACCTTACTTTGTAAGAACACGTGTGAGGACGTATCGACAAACTCTGAAACCGATTACTTTGGGTAAAATAATTGATCTCCGACTGCTAAATATAAAAACTTATAGACACTTCAGTTGCGGTTCTTCTTGCAGCACAGAAAAGCTTCATTTTTACAAATTGAGTTGTTAGTGGTCTCAGAGCAATTCAAGAATCTACCCGTATACCTAATGTCTTTAAGAATGTCTCCTCCTCTCCAGAGGACATGAGATGATGCATTTGACGTACAACATCAAGCAATTCCAAAATAAAATGTCATTTGAGACACTTCGGTTGTTTGACATATTATTTACGTCTGCTGTTCGTGTAATATATCCTGTCAGATTCCCATGTGGCAGTCAGCTGCTTGTTAGAATCTGCCGGGAAGAAATTGTAACATGGATATAAGCTTGTTGCTTCTGTATTTAAATAATCGAACGTTTAATTGATATTGCCACAAGGCTGTGCATTCGTACATTCTGGAATGGTTACTCTCCGTAGATTTATTGCAGTCACTGGCGCTCTTTTTTTTTTCCTTTTCGTGTTGTGCTTGTGGAAATTACTATTCTTAAACTATAACGGACTGTTGACGAATTTCACCAAAGATATTTTCCACGAGGCAATTAATATTCCCATATCTAAGTGATAAACGATGGCCCTAACTTTTATTGATTTATTTTGCATACGTGTAGAGAGCCCCGTGCTTCGACGCAATGGTAACACTGGTTCCCGTCAGATCCGCGAAGTTGAGCGCCATCGGGCTGGGCTAGCACTTGGATGGATGATCACCCGGTCTGCCGAGCGCTGTTGGCAAGTGGGATGCCCTCAGAACTTGTGAGGCAAACTTAGGAGCTACTTGACTGAGAAGTAGCGGTTCCGGTCTCGTGAAATGACAAACGGCCAGGAGAGCTGTGTGCTGACCACATGCCCCTCCACGTCCAGTCACGCCTGTGGGCTGAGGATGACACGGCGGCCGATCGGTACCATTGGGTGGAGTTTAGTTTTAAGTGAAGAGACAGTACGGAATATTCTTACTCAGAATATTCATCAATTTCAACGATATACATTGAGTCGTCTCACAAAAACTAAATATTTTATTATTATAAATATTCCTGAACTCCAAAGATTTAGAGCGATCCTAATACAAGGTGACGTACTGAGATCTGCCAATGGAGAAACTGCTGATCCAGTCTCTCAGTCTATAAGCACGTAAACTTATTTAACAATAACATACAAGTGAATTATATGAAATTACATTTATGATGCATTTAGTCGAATATTTCTAAATTTTTCCACTTCACCCACTCTCCTTGCCAATAATGGAGCGGAGGTAATTTTTAACGCCAATGGTTTGGAACCAGTCAAAGAAACTTGATGCGGGGGTAAGTATACTGGAAACTCGCTGAACAAGTTGTTTACAGGAGTGTTCATTTGCTCCACTTATACCTGCTGCACGATCTTTGTGCCTTGTAAAAAACAGTGTGTACTACGGATGACCAAAATAAGGCTAACCCAACATTTTGTAACAACTTAAACAGCAAAGAGATCAACAGAAAACGAGCTTTAAGAATATTTTCAGCAAGAGGGGGCCGCAGCAGTACCCAGAAGCAGGCAACTTTGTCACGAGTTGATATAGTCTCGGCGAAGCCACTCAAGACAGTACAATCACGTCATTGCCTGGTGTCTCCCCTGATGAGGCAAACTCAGTCAGATGTACATGATTCTCGCACACTTGAAGAGCTACTGCAAAACATAGAAAACGCTACTGCTGCCACCCCCTCAGTCAGAACTGCTACGCGTTTCATACTTTGGGTACATGTCACAAAGGCCGCTTCCAGCAAACAGCATTTCTTCTATCCGCAAGTCAAACTTACATTTTCCATTCCAGTTTTATTTTGGTTATCAATTGAAGACAAAGTCTGAAAATGAGTTCATGATCATATTTTTGGTACTTTATTTGCCAGGTCTGTCTTGATCACAAATTTTTGCATCTCACTATGACCAGTTTTGGCTAGCAAGTGCTCACTATGTACCTACATGTTTAGTTTGACGTTGATACTACATCAGAATATTTTATGATCTGAAGATGGCAGTAGCCGAAACCGGTCATAGTGAAATGTAAAAATTTTGGTTACCATATACTTTTTTCCTACTGGTTCTCCATTTACAGTATGTTCATTACTGCTGTTGATGCATCTATGGCGGCGTTGATTAAAGCGCTCCGATGATCATCAAATTATATTCGATCCAGTTTATAATTCACAAATTCTCTTAGATACGGTTTTCAATAAGCAACTGCAATTATTGTTTTGCGTTCGATCTGTTTTTTTTCTGCCATGGAACTAGACACCAGAAAATAGAGGACATGCAGCAACGGTGTAATTGTGGATTTATTTTCTCGACATCAGCTGCGGTATCAGCACGTACGAAACACTAGTATTTCATTTTTTGTTTACCAAGATACTGATCAATGCTTTTATGTGACAATGCAGCTCACTTTTCCAACAGCTTACAAGAGATTTTTCGAGTAAAAGCATACTGTTCGTTATGGTTTTCAGTCTAAGTCTTTGTGAAATGGGACTGTAAATGTGAACACCATCACTGCGAACACCACTTGAGTTACACTTCATTTACCGCGTAAATATCAGGATATAGGAAAATTGCGATGTAAGGCTCGCGAGTCCTAACAGTTTCTATAAGGACGTTATAAAAATCCAAACTCTTACCGATGCCTATTTAAAACGCTAAACTTCCGAAAGAGAAATAATATAGTCTGTATTATAAAACCACATTCCACCTTATCGTCCACTGCAATCCAAACGCTTATAGACACTGCAAATTAATTTTCAGAAATTGTTTTGAAAACAATGTTCCACATGTTATTGGTTGAACACAGTGTTACTTACCTGGGTACAGGCGATTCGGTCGGCTTATCGCGATATTTCATGACACGCTGAACCACTTGATAGTGTATATGCTGAACTCTCTTGAAATCATTCGCAGTGCGATGCGTTTCTTAGTCACCACTGTAGTTGTTTACTTAACGTTACAACGTGTTTCCGATAACGGCCACGGGATGCCAACTGCAATAGTATCGTGGTCGAGTAGTATGTGCTTGTGTGTCGAATATCATCACTACCACACAACAGAAGGTGTGACAATTATTATGCATTTCAATAAAAGTTCACTTATAATGTGAAGGCCGCTTATCGCGTACTCTTCGCTTCCGTACAAGCACACACAGCAATAAAAGTTACCATCTCCTCCTCCTCCTCCCCCCCCCTCCCTCCTCCTCCTCTCTGCATTTTTCGTAGTTCATGATCTTGGGGTGACCAGATGTTCTATATTTCACAGGATCGTCCTTTATCTAGCTTAAATGTGCGTTGTCACGACGAAATACGTACGGTGCGTATATTGACCCGTTTTTCATCAACCATCCCTAAATTTTGAAATAGGGTGTTTTTAAATAACGTGTAGAATAAAGAAATGAAGAGCAAATGTGATCATACTCAAAGAATAATGAAAGTACACTCTGATCAATCCACAGTGAACGAGGTCTATCATTTTTAACTTTCTTACATCTCAAGCTAACTGCTGCAAGAATTCACAGTTCATTACTCCACTAATACTTCTATGAATTCATGAAGTGATTTAGTTTAGAAGCCGTTAAGGAAATAGTTATAACCAAGATTCATTTCCAGGATACTTCATTTGTTGATTTTTATAAAATTTTGTTTGAAAATATCACTCTCTGAATAACGTACATTTTTCTACAATATATAGCAAAGATTTTTCAGAAAGTTCCAGGACAATTGAAACAAAAATAAATAATCTTACGTAAATAATAATTTTCTACATTCGTTAAAGACTTCGTTATGTTACAGTGATATTACGTTTGCATTTGACAACACTGAAACAAAATATTTACTCTATCAGTAATGCAAGGTTTTTTTTATAGTTTTTAACGAGAATTTAAAGAAAATGATACGATGATCTATTTAATTGTAGCATAGACCAAGTAGTTTAACACTTATCTATTATACACATATAGTACTAACGAAAGTTTCCACAAAATTTCGATTCATTTCATCTAATTTTCGTCCCATATTTTGAAAATTGGTCATTCCATGATATATGTACATATTATACAGCGAAACACTTGTGGCAGCCTTGCGAATTATCTAATACAGAGTTTCTGAATTCCGATAAAAAAAATTGGGCGAAATAAGGTGCCCGTTTTGTATCTCCAAGAAAAAAGAGTTCGTCGCATACGGCTAAACGTAGGCAGCAGGCTACGATACAATTCACTCTGTTACAATCTTTATTCTGCATGCATATTCGTTGGTTTCGCTAACTCACAGAATACATCACCTTCCAATCTCACCTACACGCCACACTATCGTACAGATCTCCACAACCGAGATTTCAGAGAGAGGACGAGCGTACTAGAGTACACACTAAATGCATAAAACGGGTAACAATGTTTAGTAACGCTTACGCTTCTTAACATTTTGACAGAACTCAAACGCATCAACGTGAAAACTCGGCACCATAAGCGCCGCCAACTCCAACCACCTGGACAACTCTCAAGGGAACAGCAAACTTTCTCCACAACCCGTATCATATTTCGTTCTACGACTACCACAACTTTCATGCATTAAATCTGGTTAGTAAATCCACAAGAGAGACACCTGTAATTTCTGGAAACGAACGTCTAGGGTAGAAGTTACGGACAGGCGCACTTTGCATTTTTTCACTCGGGTGCAGATGTAAACATTAGGCTTCGCTATCGGTCAATTTGTGAGCATAAACAGATTTTCAGCTTTCATATTCGCTGGTTTCGCCAACTCACAACAAAATTGTCACCTTCCAATCCAACCTAGACCTCGGGCTGCGACACAGATCAGTCTGTCACCACAACAATGGGGTGGGGGGGGGGGGGGAAGGGGAGGGGAGGGGTCCAGTACCGAACTGAAGAGACCGGCAGACACCTCCCATAAGAGAGCAGCCCCCACTGACCAGCGCAGCAGCAGATGGAGGTGTAAAGGCACCTACCTGGTCTCACTGCAGACGCGCGCGTGCCGCCTGCCCATCGCTCCGCTCTGCCAACACAGCCACCCGGGCGAGCTCCGGCAGCAGACTGGCGTGACGCAGCCGAGTGGGCCGCGGCCTCTGCTACGTCACCGCGCATGCCCGACCACCACTGTGCTCCAGCCGCTCACGTGGGCCGCCACTCCCGCACGTGGATCGCTATTTCTGGGGCGCGTGTCTTCACGTCCACCACCACAAGAATATCTCTTAATCCAATCACAGTCCTCATCCCACTAGCCCCGCTAATTCCGCTTTCTCAACATACCGCGTGCCAGACTCTTAACCAATGACATGTTGATACCGGAGATGTAGTCAGCAGCTGGTGGTCTTGCGATTACCGTTGCTGGGTTCGATTTCCGGGCGGGTCGGGGATTTTCTCAGCTTGCGACTGTGTGTTTGTGTGCGTGGTCATCATCACCATTTTGTCATCGTCGGCGCTCGAGTATCCAGAGTAGCGTAAAAAAAAAAAAAGACTTGCACCAGGTGGCCGAATTCCCCTGAAGGGGGATCCCGGCCACAAATTCCGTACGCACAATTCATTTCACCAGAGATGCAAAACAGCAGCTACAGCCATCCAGCAAAACAGTTACACTTGAATCCCAAAAAACTCAATGTGATCAATAGTATCCAGCAACCTATTAGAGACTATCAACAGGTGGTGGTCGACCTTTTCGACTTTAAGACAGTTTGACAGTCTCAACGAAATTTCTGAATTTCTGTGGAGAAACGACGAGCCATTCTCCCTCAATATCGGAAGCTAGTGGCTTTACCTCTGGGATCTGGAGAGAAATCGACGTTCTAACTTATCCTAAAGATGTTCCATTGCGTTCGGGTCGGGGCTCTGGACGGGCCAAGTACAGAAATGTTACTGTCCAGAAACCATTGCCAAAAAAAAGTTCAAATGTCTCTGAACACTATGGCACTTAACATCTGAGGTCATCAGTCCCCCAGAACTTAGAACTACTTAAACCTAACTAACCTAAGCACATCACACACATCCATGCCCGAGGCAGGATTCGAACCTGCGACCGTAGAGGTCGCTCGGTTCCAGACTGAAGCGCCTGGCCGGCCGCTGTGACCGAGCGGTTCCAGGCGCTTCAACCCGGAACCGCGCTGCTGCTACGGTCGCAGGTTCCAATCCTGCCACGGGCATGGATATGTGTGATGTCCTTAGGTTAGTTAGGTTTACGTAGTTCTAAGTCTAGGGGACTCATGACCTCACATGTTGAGTCCCATACTGCTTAGAGGCATTTGAACCATTTTTGAAGCGCCTAGAACCGCTTGGCCACACCGGCCGGCCCATTGCCTCGAAGATGCAGCTTAATGGCAAGATACATTGTCATGCTGATAAAAAAATCTTCTGTCACCGAGCTGTTCCTCCACTGTACGCAGTACGCACGCCATAAAATGTGTACGTATTCTTCCGCAATTAGCGTTTCCTTAAGCGCAATAAGGGGTTGCATCCTAACCAACAAAAATACCCACATCTGTAATTCACTATTAGTAGTACACATGATGGCAGGTAACGTTCTCCAGGCAAATCCAAACACTTCCATTCGATTGCCACTGGCTACAGCATGATTTATCACTCCAGCCCTCTGCTGTTCAATGATGTCGCTCTTTACACCATCTCAAGCATCGCTTAGAAATGAGTACAGAAATATGTGGCTTATGAGCTGCTTGACTATTGCACCCCAGTCTTCTTAACTCCCCTCACTCTGTCATTGCGCTAGCTTGACTGCTGGTAGCACCTTGCAACTGACGGCTAGTTCCTTCTGCTGATTTCAGGCGACATTTTACAGCCACCTGGGTGTAACGCTTTGTAGGGATATGAAGTGGAATGATCATATAGGCTTAGTCATAGATAAAGCAGGTAGTAGTCCTCGCTTTATTGGTAGCATGCTGGGGAAATGCAATCAACATATAAAGGAGACTGCTTAAAATCACTACCGCGACTCATTCTGGAATATTGCTCAAATGTGTGGGATCCGCACCAGGCAGGACTAACAGGGAATGTTAAGCGTATACAGAGAATGGCAGCACGAATGGGCACGGGTTTTTTTTGACCCGTGGCAGAATGTCACAGAGAAACTGAACGAACTGAATAGGAAGATTCTTGAAGATAGACGTAAGCTATCCCGAAGAAGCATTCTTACAAAGTTTCAAGAACTAGCTGTAAATAATGATTCTAGGAATATACTACAGCCCTCTACACATCGATCCCACAGGTATAATGAGCACAAGATTAGATTAATTACGACACGTACAGAGGCATTCAACAATCATTTTTCCCGCGCTCCGTACGTGAATGGAACGGGAAAAGCCAAGTTAACTGGCACAATGGGACGTACCCTCCGCTGTGCGCGTCCCAGTGGTTTGCAGAGTATGGAAGCAGGTATAAATGTAGAATATTCACCTAAAATGATTTAAGGCAACCTACCTGGAAATGACCATGGCAGGGATTTGAAGCTCGCTTTTCTGAAATACAAGTCGTGTCTGAATTAATGCGAAATATATTTCGCGTTGTTCCCAGAAAACTGTACAAAAGCAAATCTCACTGGTTCTCGCGACTCAGTTTAAACGCCACTGTGTATTTGCACTTCAGCGGGTCAACATAGTATTCAGGTTCTGTGGAAGCTCACGACTCTTCGTATAGTCTGCTAAACCAGGTCAGTCAAGAAACAAACAACAGGCGGTGTTACAGCCGAAGCACGAGCAAGCTCTAGTAACCATCCTCTGGGGGCAGCTGCATACAAGTTTCTTTTCTCTTTTACGTAACAATCTCTGCGATTTCACTTAACAATTACGTAAGGTAATTATGCCGGACAATCTTGAACCACAAGTGTAAGTCACGCAAAGTGACGGATCCGCATCTCAGTAATGGCGAGATTTCATAGCTGGAGGTTGTTAAACCGTGGTGCTAGGGTATCAGCTTGTCTTTCCTTATTAAGCTAACTATCCACCAACGCCGTACGGTTGTTAAAACGAGTCCGGATCTTTGTTCATAGGTCATAACCACATAATATCTTTCTGAGACTCTTCTTTGTTGCAGAATGTGGAAAGCCTTTTTAAAGATCTGGTGATTGTTCCTTCGCGCTACTGAAGTCTTGAAAATTATTCTAATACAAGGATACCCTGCTCAATAGCTGAAAAAATCTCAGTGCTTCCAATTGTTACATACATTAAGTAGTTCTTTTGGACATACCGTCGAAAATAACTAAACTGGAGTTGTGTCACTGCCTAAACACCGACAACTCTTTTTTTTTTTAAATTAATGTTAAAGCTACCTCATGCTTTCTGGACGTGAGTAAGAAACTCTGATGTAAACTGAAATTAAGGATTATTATTTTCAATATTGGTGAAATCTTGAAAAGCTACAACATCAGATAAGTTGTACAGCCTGAATTCAAACCCTTATTTAGCGCTATTTCCAATATGGTTCAAATGGCTCTGAGCACTATGGGACTTAACTTCTGAGGTCATCAGTCCCCTATAACTTGGAACTACTTAAACCTAACTAACCTAAGGACATCACACACACCCATGCCCGAGGCAGGATTCGAACCTGCGACCGTAGCGGTCGCGCGGTTCCAGACTGTAGGGCCTAGAACAGCTCCGCCACCACGGCCGGCTATTTCCAATATGACAACGCGCATCTATGCGGTGCAGTGATTGTAATCGCCCTCTATATATATTTATACACTGCCCGAAAAAAAACGCAGCACCGTAAACTACGAGGTCATTTTATTGACAAGTTCTGTGACAGGCAGTTCACCATTGTCGGAGTATATGATGATAAATTCAGATAAAATGACATACACATGTCAGAGTACAGGATGCTCAAACGTTAGCATTCACACACAGTGTACCGCCCTCTGTCGGCAACGTAGGGGTGTATTCTCGCCTGCGAACAACCATAAAAGTGTCGAATGGCATCCTGCGATAGGTTGTCCCAAGCATCTTCCAGCTTCTGTTGCAATTAGAGAATTGTTCTTGCACGCTCTGGAGAACCCGCTTTTCGTGTCCGATACCTTGTTAAACTGGCGAGAGATCTGACTGTTTTGCTAGCCAGGGCACTTGTTGCATACCACGAAGTGTACGTTGCGTCCCAGTAGCCGAATGTGGTCGTGCATTGTCCTGCTGAAAAAGCGCATCACCATCTTGTCGAAGAAAAGACAGTAGCACGCGGTAATGACGTGTCCAATGTAGCGGGCATTGGGTACTTTAGTTAGTGCAGAAACACTAAATAATGAAAAGTGTGAGGTCATCCACATGAGTGCCAAAAGGAATCCGTTAAAATCGGGTAAAAGATAAATCAGTCAAATCTAAAGGCTGTAAATTCAACTAAATACCTAGGAATTGCAGTTACGAAGAATTTAAAGTGGAAAGAACACACAGAAAATGTTGTAGCGAAGGCAAAGCAAAGCATGCGTTTCATTGGCAGAACACTTAGAAAATGTAACAAATTTACTAAAGAGACTGCCTACACTACGCTTGTCCGTTCTCTTTTGGAGGACGCGGTCTGGGATACCTACCAGAAGGAATTAGCGGAATACATAGAGAAAGTTCAATGAAGAAGAGCACGTTTTGTATTATCGCGTAATAGGGGGGACACCATCAAAACAAACGCGTTTTTCGTTGCAGCGGAATCTTCTCACGCAATTTCAATCATCGGCTTTGTCCTCAGAATGCGAAAATATTTTGTCGAGGCCGGCCTACATAGGGAGAAACGACAATAATAAAATAAGGGAAATCAGAGTTCGCACGGAAAGGTACATGCGTTAGTTTTTTCCGCGCGCTGTTCGAGACTGGAATAATGGAGAATTACGAGGGTTGGAACTTGAATGGTGGCAACTATTTATTCACAACCGATACAAAAGAGTTACATGTTTGCACCTGTTACTGTCCTTCGAAGTAGTCACTAGTGTTGTGCAGAACCCGTTGCCAGCGATGTGGAAGGCGTAGTATACCGTTAGCAGAGCCTGTTCTGTTGTGCGAATGGAGTGGTTTAAAGTTATGGTGATTCTCGTGTACGACTGTGATGGTGTTATCCTAACGCATTACGTTCCTCCACGGCATACCGTCAATGCACAGTATTACTGATCCGTTTTGGAGCATCACTTGCGAAAGAAGCGGCGACACTTTCTGCGCAACACATCCATCATTTTGCACGACAATGCACGGCTGCATACAGCGCAAGCTGTGGCTGCTCTGTTCGGTCGATGGGACTGGGAAGTACTGTACCATCCACCATACTACCCGGAATTAAGTCCTTGTGACACTGATTTGATTCCGAAGATGAAGGAACCACTTCGTGGCATTCGCTTCAGAACTGTTCCAGAGATTCGACAGGCAGTAGACCGCTCGATTCGCACCATCAACAGAACAGGCTCTGCTAACTGTATACTATGCCTTGCAAATGTTCAAATGGCTCTGAGCACTATAGGACGTAACTTCTAAGGTCATCAGTCTCCTAGAACTTAGAACTACTTAAACCTAACTAACCTAAGGACATCACACACATCCATGCCCGAGCAGGATTCGAACCTGCGACCGTAGCGGTCACGCGGTTCCAGACTGTAGCGCCTAGAACCGCTCGGCCATCCCGGCTGGCACTATGCCTTGCACATCGCTGGCAACTCGTTCTACACAACGCCGGTGACTACTTTGAAGGACAGTAACAGGCGCAAACGTGTAACTCTTTTGTATCGTTGTGAATAAAAAGTTGCCGCTATTTAAGTTCCAACCCTTGTATTATGAACCCATTTTCAGACACTTAAGTGTGATTTGATGAGTATCCAAGTAGATGTAGACGTGTAGATAAAGGGAATACAGTTATTTGGTAGTGAGTTAGCTGCACTGGTTAGCAACATTAATAGTTTACTTACCAGTGCGTCACTAACTGCCTCGCGCGGCGTCAGTTACCGACGATTCCTTCAAGGTGTTCCGGTTAGTCCGTCCAGCGATGTAGTTGAATTTAGAATTGGTGTTGCTGTGGCGTGATTGTAAAGGAACCAGGTGTGATGGCGCTCGTCGACAACTGGCCGGCGCCCAGGTAGGACTACCAAATGGCCAAGTCGGGCAGGTCGCGTGGTCACGCGCTGACGTCAGCCGGTCCCGCGTGGGCAGGTGGGTGCGCCGCTGCCGCTAGTCTTACCAGAGACGCCGGTGACTCAGCCACGGACCACCAGCCACCACACGCAGCCTCGCATTCCTCGTGCAGGTAACTCGCGGCGTTTCGCGCCGCTGTCCCTTACTGACGCATAGGCTAACCAAACCCGATAGTTCGACGTCTGTCACGGCTACCCGCCACGTAAGTGCGAAATGACGTATCTGCGAGGCTTCTGAGGGCCCACCTCCTCTGATTGGCACCACGATAACACTACGAGGTTCACGGGTAGTGACACTGTAAATGATTCATGTGTCCATCTTTACTTTAATCATACAATGTAGGCTTTCACGGCCGCTGTTGTCTTCAGTCGAAACTTCCGGGCTCATAGGCCGTGGTCAATTTATAAAATTTCCAACTAACATTTCGTCTCCATCTGCGGGAGACATCTTCTCAGGTCGTCCGGCTACTGCCACTGAGGCTCCAGGTACTGTCGCATTTATAGAGTGCATAGAGGGCACCACCATTCATCACGTGATGCCGACGGTATGCCTATCTTTGGAAGGCGTCATCATTCTCGATTAAAACTAATCGATTGTCATTCTGCTGGCGCAACGTCGACATCCATATTTTGTTTAACTTTGAAACTTCCTCTTTTATATTAAAAGTTGTGGTGTTTGTGAATCTCCATTGCTTCTCAATACATGCGCGCATGGTAATAGGATGGAGACGAAACGTTAGGCGGAAATTTTATACATCGACCACGGCCTCTCAGCCCGGAAGTTTCAACTGAAGGCATCTTTACTTTGTTCTAGAAAAAAATGGTTGGCATCAAGGCCATTAGAGATCTCAGAAAATCAGACTTGGGCATGCTGAAGGATCCTTCCGGGAAGTCGCATGGTGTGGTTTTGCGGAACCACAGAAAAAATAAAGCTAGATGGCCAGGGGGGATAGGAATCCCACTCTCACCCCTCATACCTTTTCCCGCACGTGCGTTCGGTGTATTAACCACTCAGCGCCATCTCGCTGTGGTTTTCCGTTTGGTTCAATTTATTTCAATCACATGGGATGAGGCTCAACCCAGTTTCTTTGATTTTCCTCATTGTCATCTACAACTGTACTCTGAAAACGACAGTGCAGTGGGAGGCAGAGGATTCTTCCCATAGCACCACGTATTAGGGTTTCTGCTCGTTCCATTCGTGTGCGGAACAAACACTGGTAGCAGTAACTCCTGTAAAATATCTGGGAGTATGCGTACGGAACGGTTTGAAGTGGAATGATCATATAAAATTAATTGTTGGTAAGGCGGGTGCCAGGTTGAGATTCATTGGGAGAGTCCTTAGAAAATGTAGTCCATCAACAAAGGAGGTGGCTTACAAAACACTCGTTCGACCTATACCTGAGTATTGCTCATCAGTGAGGGATCCGTACCAGGTCGGGTTGACGGAGGAGATAGAGAAGATCCAAAGAAGAGCGGCGCGTTTCGTCACAGGGTTATTTGGCAAGCGTGATAGCGTTACGGAGATGTTTAGCAAACTCAAGTGGCAGATTCTGCAAGAGAGGCGCTCTGCATCGTGGTGTAGCTTGCTGTCCAGGTTTCGAGAGGGTGCGTTTCTGGATGAGGTATCGAATATATTGCTTCCACTTGCTTATACCTCCCGAGGAGATCACGAATGTAAAATTAGGGAGGTTCGAGCGCGCACGGAGGCTTTCCGGCAGTCGTTCTTCCTGCGAACCACACGCGTCTGGAACAGGAAATGGAGGTAATGACAGTGGCACGTAAAGTGCCCTCCGCCACACACCGTTGGGTGGCTTGCGGAGTATAAATGTAGATGTAGATGTAGGAAGAATGACTGCTTAAATACCTCGGTGCACATTGCAATAGGCCTAATCACGTCTTCACGTGCTTACGTTAGCAATACGCAGGAGGTTGTTGGATATTCGTCGACTCCTCATTCCATACTGTTTCTTGAAACTTCGCATGTTGGATTACGCGGAATATTTGTCGTCTACACTCAGACACCTGCCAGGTTAGGCTGTCAGCATCTAAATGATATTCTACCGGGGGGCACGCAAGCGTGTGACCATCCGTGCTGCCCTTCTCTGTAAACGTTCAATATCCGCTGTTAATCCTCTCTGGAAAGGTCTCACATATTTGAACAACATGCTAGGATTTGTCGCGGAGTGTTTTTGTATGCGGTATTCATTGTAGAGTCATTAAAAATCCCAGCACCCTACTGCATAAACGGAAGTCAACCATCCGCTTTACTTACGTTTGAGACGATGTGCTCATTCCATCTCACATCTCCACAGATTGTTACAAACTGCTATTTGCACGAGTTTATTTCAGTTGTGATTCACTGTCATAGTATTCACTGGATACCAAGTTCTGTGTTTGGTAAAACGTAAACTTTTACGGCCGGAAATGTCACAGTGAATAAAATGTTCCGAGCTGTTATGCTGTGGTCGAATGGAATTCACAAATAACCCAAACGTTACGTCCCCATCTACGGAGGACATTTTCAAGGGGGATCATAGCTTGTTTGAGTCTATGAGTCACACCCTGGCTGGCTACTGAAAATGTCATCCGCAGATGAGGACGAAACGTTGGGTTTAAATGTGAAATCCATTCGACCACGGCATACCAGCCAGGAACATTTTATTAATTGTGTTCTCATTTTTGTGGAGCGCAAAATTTTACACGTCTGAACGTTTAAAACAAGTTGCCAGTATTTGCACCACTTTAAAATCTTATCAATATCTGACATTACTTATGCAGGATTAAGAGAGTATTTCATTATAGTAACTGCGTCATCTGCAAAAAGTCTGAGTTTACTATTAAAACTGCCTGCCAGATCATTAGTATAGAAGACGAACAGCAAGGGTTCCAACAGAGTATTCGTAAAGTTACATCTGTCGATGACTGTTCAAGTTAACATGCTGTGTCCCCCCGACCAAGAAATCTCAACTCAGGTACGAATTTCGTTTGATACTCAAATCGTTGTACTTTCGTTAATTGCGTCATCATCAAAACGTGTAGGTTGGAGGATAGTACTCTACAAACACTACAGTAGTCAATTTAATACCGTAGGACTCGTATCAACTGTAACTATCTGTGCTGACAACCATATAGTTGATTCCACTGTGTTTAGTAATGTCCCAAAACACCTATAACATGATCCTCAGAACGAGTCCTGAAAGTCTCTCTTTGAGTAATACGTCTGTCTCTGTAATAATAGGCAATGAAGGCTATAGCGTTAACGCCTTTTCGTTGACGAAGCCTAGAGAGACGGATTTGCGTTAATGATCTTTTACGGTAGCCTATTAAACATGCGTTAAGAGGCCACAGGAAGATATGGTTCAAATGGCTCTGAGCACTATGGGACTTATCATCTGAGGTCATCAGTCCCCTAGACTTAGAACTACTTAAACGTAAGTAACCCAAGGACATCACACACATCCATGCCCGAGGCAGGATTCGAACCTGCGACCGTAACAGCAATGCGGTTCCGGTTCAAAAATGGCTCTGAGCACTATGGGACTTATCATCTGTGGTCATCAGTCCCCTAGAACTTAGAACTACTTAAACCTAACTAACCTAAGGACATCACACACATCCATGCCCGAGGCAGGATTCGAACCTGCGACCGTAGCAGTCGCGCGGTTGCGGACTGAGCGCCTGAACCGCTAGACCACCGCGGCCGGCGCGGTTCCGGACTGAGGCGCCTAGAACCGCTCGGTCACAACGGCCGACGGAAGATATGGTATGCACCTTATTATATTTCCTAATAATGATATTGGTTACTAAATGTAAAAAAAAAGACCTCGTACATATTGATTGAAATAGCGGTGAATTTTTAAATTTTCTCTGAAACCGATCTCGATTTATATCTGCAGGTCCTTTGAACCATACAAATAAAACTCTGGTTGACAACACAGTATGATTAATATTACGTTATTGTGAACTCTTTTCGTATTTCGACTCGCGGAGTGAGATCTATTAATTTCCCTCCGGCAATGGAAGTCGCAAATTCTGTACACACTTTAATGCATGGTTGGGGTAAATAAAAGTGGCCCAGAGAACAGAGTTCCAGGGAATAAAGAAACACAGCAGAAGACAGTCGTCGGGTTGATTTGGCAGGACTCTGAGGCATTTTCTGGTGAACTGCAGTCACATTTCCTGGTGTGCAGGCACTTTTCGGGGATGTTTTTTGAGTTGTTCAAAACAGATACTGCCTGACACCATTTTCGGACTAAGCTTTGCACGGCACTCTTTGCTAACACTTTGACATCTTTAAACTTATTAGCAAACATCTGACCATACCATTTCCACGACTTTGTTATCACGTAACTTTCCACAACGAAAGCCGGCTGCTCCACTGTGAGTACAATCGTCCCCTTTGCACTGCTACAACCCCCCCCCCCCCCCACACACACACACATACAAACAGAGCTTGCAGTACGCTCTGAAGCGGTGTGGAAAACGTGGCGGGCGTACACGTGGTGAGCGCGTCACGCGGCGTGGTTATATGCGTACGTTCACGTCCAGTCGTATTCACTCGTCCGAGCCACTTTTTTTTGTCACACCCTGTATTAATGACAAGAGTTGATCTGAGTAAGATCTCTGAAGTGGAATGTAAATGGATCCCCACCAGACTATTTATTAAATTAAGACGCAATAGAACATAGCGGCAATGTACGTATGTAAACTACACGCACATCGGTCAACATCAGCACCAGACGGAGTATAAGACAAGAGCAGTCTTGACTAATGGCGGACAATTCCTCTTATAATTTACGCTAAAACAGCAAGAAAGCAGACGGCGGACAGCGGTTGTAAAACTTCCACGCACTACTCTTTGGAAAGTATCAATATAGCGATTTCTTCAGTTGAGCAGGTTTTCTATTGTATTGTTTTCGTGACACGACAGCGTGAAATAGTTGTCCTGATGGCAGTAGTACATTTGCTTGTTTACTAATTTCTAAGTTATGAATTCTATTTCAATACGGTACCTAGACAAGTAAACAGCTTAATTTACACAGGCTATCGCTAGTAAAGTTTGTTTATGATAACATGAACTTGGTCATACTAGAACTGTTAATATCGTTGTGACGTGAGTAGATAAGGTACTTAGCAATAAAAGGACATCTGACGTTTCAAACATCCCTATAGTGGGCGGCACAAGATGGAATATCACCGTTACACCTACGACAGTGAGGTAAATGAGACAGACACGAGTACAACTCGAGGGTGCCTTTTTAGGGGCCTGTGGTTTTATTGTCTAACTATAAGATAGTCTTGAATTATTTCTTTCTTTTATCTTACGCTTCGAATATATGGGACTGGGGCTTTGTTTTCTATAAATTATGGTAAGGTCTGCAAACTCAGTGGTCCGCAGCTCGTGGTGGTGCGGTAGCGTTCTCGCTTCCCGCGCCCGGGTTCGATTCCCGGCGGGGTCAGGGATTTTCTCTGCCTCGTGATGACTAGGTGTTGTGTGATGTCCTTAGGTTAGTTAGGTTTAAGTAGTTCTAAGTTCTAGGGGACTGATGACCATAGCTGTTAAGTCCCATGGTGCTCAGAGCCATTTGAACCATTTTTTTTTTTTTTTTTTTTTTTTTTTTTTTTTTTTTTTTTTTTTTGCAAACTCAGTACTATGAAGCTTCGCGAGGAATGTTTAGTATACCGTTTTGGCGGGTACCTTACTGCTAGAGGACAGCACCTCTACCTGTGTGTGAAAGTCATACTCCTCATGAGTTGTACCACAAGGGTCATGTAACCTCACTGTATAGCCTAGCATTAATGTAGCGCCTTATTTCAGCTCCGTTTGCAACATGTATGATTACGACTGTAGGTGGGTTAAAAATGAAGAAACTAGTTTTTCTGCTTACTTTCTTTCACTCATGAGTGTTCGAATCATTATACCTTGAAACTCAACTTGCTGTAACAGTATTTTCAGAATACAGACGTGTTATAAGAATTAGTGTATAGTATTATTACAATGTATAGTGTTGAGTCTATACTATCCTATGGAGACCACTTTAAAAAACTTGGCATTTTGACAACTACATCACAGAATGTATATCCATTATGGTCCTTAGTAATTATCAGCGTTTTCTTCCTGGCGGTATACAAGGGTATCGCTTTTTTAAAAAGTATTCTGGTTATTTAGAGAAAAATATATTATAAATATCCTGGTAAATGGCCCTGTCTTCGCGAATGAAATTTCCATTTCTATTCCTTATAAGTTGGCACCAAACATTCTTGTTTCATATGTTGGTATCGGAAACAGGATGTTGCGCTCAATTCACTTGGAACATCTTCCAGCAAAAGTGAAAGACTTTTTCTTACATGAATCGTATAGTTACATCATTTAGGTCATCTATGAGTGTACGGACAACTTCTGCACTGCTGTTCATGAGGGTGGTAACACCTCTCTCTCGGTTAAACCTAACAAATACGAGGACTCGTATCTGTTCCAAGGTGGTAATTCTGTAATTGATAGCAAAAGCAAGAATCGATCTAGAAACGATGAGCACGTCGGAGGATATATTAAACTTGTGGAAGTTGTTAATCCAGCATCTTCTTTTTGAGTACCAGCACTCTTCTTTTCCACAAAAAAGCACTAATCATTTACTAATATCTTTTGTTTAAAAAAGTAGTGGAAAACATGAACTAGGACCACCAAAAACCTCTACAAAGACTTCAAGGGGCTGACATTAGCACAGAAAAAGAGTGAGATACATGGGTACACAAGTACCCTACCGTCTATTAGGGCACATTAAATGTCGTTCACTTAATTTGGCGAGTTGAAGACTGAATTTAACAACTTTCCGTTGGGATACTCCTTTAATACGATACCAATGAAGATCATCGTCAGAGAAAATCTTAAATTTAATGTTTTACATTATATTACAATTAGGAAGGAAGGAATATTAATGTTTAGTGCCCCGTCGCATCGAGATCATTAGAGACGGAGCACAAGCTCTGATTACAAAATGACGGGGAAGCGATCGGCCCTACCCTTTCAAAGGAACCAACCAGGCATTTGCCTAAGGAAATTTAGGGAAATCACGGAAAACCTAAATCTAGATAGCCGAACGTGGATTCGAACCGTCTTCCTCCCGATCACGAGTCCCCTGTCCTACCACCTCGAATGGTTCGAATGGCTCTAAGCACTATGGGACTTAACATCGGAGGTCATCAGGCCCCTAGAACTTAGAACTACTTAAACCTACGTAACATAAGGATACCACACACATCCATGCCCAAGGCCGGATTCGAACCTGCGGCCGTAGCAGTCGCGCGGTTCCGGACTGAAGCGCCTAGAATCGCTCGGCCACCGCGGCCGGCCTACCACCTCGCCTGGTATTTTATAACTGGCACTGAAATACTCTTCACGCACTTTCAACATTGTATTGGAGGAAGGATCAACAACTCAGTTTATTTGTTATTTATTAAGGTGCCCATCACAGCTGCAAATAATATTTTTATTGGTAACTAGTTTCGAACATTATCGTCCATTTTCACGTCATTACCTGCATTTTTAGTCTTTGACTTTATATAATTTCGATGGAATATATAACGTGTTCGTTCTTAATTCACATCAATATTACAAATGTGACATGATTGTAATCTAATTCCAGAGGTACATATTCGATATGTCTCCTTAGTTGTTTACACATTAAAAAACCACTAGAATTATATTACAGTCAAATCACATGTGTTATATCGATCTGATATAAGAACAAATTTGTTACATCTTCCATCGGAATTATATACAGCCAATAATTATAAATGAACGTGATGGTTTGAAAATAAACGAAAATGTTCGAAATTAGTTACCAGTAAAAATTACATACGCAACTGCGACAGAGACCTTAATAAATCATAAAAGCCATAACCTTTAATGACGTTAACTGATTTCACAGCGTTGCACTTATATTAAGTTAAGTGCACACATTTCACTCCTTTCCACACTAGCTATGCAAGCGTGGAAAATCATCTAACCAGCGGGGGTGGCCTGTTATGTGAATATGCTCAGCATCTTGTGCGAATCTGGGTTATTACACTTTCCAGAAGTACGAATGACGTGTACTGACCCTGTTTATCAGCCTCGTGTGTCGGTGTCTGCCTTTGATGCTGGAGACTCCACTCTGCAGTCTTTCACATGCATACTGCACGAAACGCTTGGTTTCAGTGTATTGCACTGAGACTGCCGAGACGCAACTGACCTAGCCCAGATTGCTGTGACCTGTCATTCTCCATTAACTGGTACGACACATCAAAGAAATCGAGATATTCCGAGTACTAAATTGTGGTCGCGCAATTCCGTAAAACGAAGCGTGGTGAGACGAACGCGTGGGTTGGGCGCGTCGCCCCGGCTCTGGATTCCCCCGTATTTATAGAGCTCGTTCCCTGACAAGGCTCCTCGTCGAGACACGACGGCCTAGTTTACTGCGGCGACACATGCGCGTGCCACGGCTCAGCTGCCCGGAGGGCCGCGCCTAGAGCTGCCCTCACAAGGGACGTGAAAGCGAACGTGGACGTCGCACCAGGCACACTTTGTGACGTCACAATGTGAGTTTTTGCACGATGCGGAGCACTGCCAATCGTGAAAGGCACAATCATACGCGGCCAATCAGATGCAAGATCGATTTCTGCGTCACAACCAGAGCTTTGCAGGCGCCGTACTGAATTATGTCGTTTGCAGTCGAAGTCCATATTTGGAGGTTTTAATATTGAAACTTACTTGCTATAAATATATACTGTTTCAAGGCAACGGTTCATTGAGAATCTCTCGACAACGTGCTGTTTTTGGCGCGATTTGTTATAATAGACTGAAAGGAAATATTTCGGTCGTTGAAGGCCTTTGTGTATTACAGCTCGCCTTTTCAAGCAGCCAGTGCCTTACAGATTTACCGAAAACGTGAAATTTCACAGTACAATTTGATGATTTAATGTGGTCCATTGTTGTCGCCATGACAAAAGTGAACAAAATTAAGTTATATTAGCCAAGCCAATTAAGTTACATTGACTGGAAACTCTCTTTCAAATTCTCAAGGTGGCAGGGGTAAAATACAGGGAGCGAAGGGCTATTTACAATTTGTACAGAAACCAGATGGCAGATATAAGAGTCGAGGGGCATGAAAGGGAAGCAGTGGTTGGGAAGGGAATGAGACAGGATTGTAGCCTATCCCCGAAGTTATTCAGTCTGTATATTGAGCAAGCAGTAAAGGAAACAAAAGAAAAATTCAGAGTAGGAATTAAAATCAATGGAGAAGAAATTAAAACTTTGAGGTTCGCCGATGACATTGTAATTCTGTCAGAGACAGCAAAGGACTTGCAAGAGCAGCTGAACGGAATGGAGAGTGTCTTGAAAGGAGGATATAAGATGAACAGCAACAAAAGCAAAACAAAGGCAATGGAATGTAGTCGAATTAAATCGAATGATACTGCGGGAATTAGATTAGGAAATGAAACACTTAAAGTAGTAAATGAGTTTTGCTACTTGGGGAGCAAAGTAACTGATGATGGTTGAAGTAGAGAGGATATAAAATGTAGACTGGCAATGGCAAGGAAAGCGTTTCTGAAGAAGAGAAATTTGTTAACATCGAGTATAGATTTAAGTGTCAGGAAGTCGTTACTGAAAGTATTTGTATGGAGTGTAGCCATGTGTGGAAGTGAAACATGGATGATAAATAGTTTGGACAAGAAGAGAATAGAAGCTTTCGAAATGTGGTGCTACAGAAGAATGCTGAAGCTAAGATGGGTAGATCACATAACTAATGAGGAGGTATTGAATAGAATAGGGGAGAAGAGGAGTTTGTGGCACAGCTTGACAAGAAGAAGGGACCGATTGGTAGGACATGTTCTGAGGCATTAAGGGATCACAAATTTAGCATTGGAGGGCAGCGTTGAGGGTAAAAATTGTAGAGGGAGACCAAGAGATGAATACACTAAACAGATTCAGAAGGATGTAGGTTGCAGTAGGCACTGGGAGATGAAGAAGCTTGCACAGGATAGAGTAGCACGGAGAGCTGCATCAAACCAGTCTCTGGACTGAAGACTACAACAACAACATAGCCAAGTGCTAAAGACAGTGTACTCATTTAAAATTGAGTACAAATGGAAGGCTGTAGACTCACGCATAACTAAGGCAAAGATAGCTAGCCAGTACTAAGGAAAGAAGACAAAGTTGAAAGTTGGAAGGAATGTATACAGGATCTATTGAAGGTGAAAAAACTTGAGGTCAGTACTGTAGAAAGATGTAGGTGACGATGAGATGGGATATATGACACTGCAAAGATTCCACTAAAACATCTGAGTGAAAAGAAGGCCCCTGGAATGGATGACATTCCCTTGGAGGTATAGAGATCCTTGCGAGCGACAGCCGTGACAAAATTGTTTCATTTCGTGTACAACAGATAACAGACAGGAGAAATATCGTTAGACTACGAATTTAATAATGTCAGTTTCAGCGAAAGCAGATGCTGATGCTTGCAAAATACTGACACGAATTATTTACAGACGAATGGAAAACAAGTAGAGGTCAACCTTGGGTAAGATCAGGTTGGGTTCCATAGAAACATAGGAAATATGAGGCAGTACTGATCCTACGACTAACCTTAAAAGATAGGTTAACGAAAGGCAAACCTCCATTTGTAGCACTTGTAGATTCAGATAATGTGCTCTGGACTAGTTTCCTTGAAATTTTAAAGATAGTGACGATAAAAAACTGGGAGCGAAAGACAAACCAGTTTGCAGTTATAAGAGCCGTAGGAGTTGAGCCATAGGTGTGAGAAAGGCTAACCTACGCTTGTTGAACTTTTAGATTTAGAGTGCAGATATCAAAGTGACTGATTATTTGGATGCAAATGTACTATATTACTTACAAGGGAAACTTCCCATCGCAACCCCTCAGATTTAGCGGTATAATGGCCCGTCAAAAACTGAACAAAGATCAAGCATGACAACAGGAAGAAGGTGTACTGAACTGTGAAAATAGAAGCAAAATAGAATCAGTGAACGGTCTAAACTCAAGGTGTACAACATCGAGTGAATTTGACTAGCCACGGCGTCTTGGTTATGTGGTTAGGTTACCATGTTGGACTGCAGAGGGGGAAATCCGTATTCAAAGATCCCCGAACTGCGTCTTCTCCTTCTGTAGTCTTGGCAACTGTCATACTATACACTGGTTATAGAGTATGAGTGATGTGATAAGAATTTATTACAGTCTCAAGCAAAAGTGATGAATAGTGAGAGCAGACGAGAAGCCGCACAGACTTCTCACAGAAATGAAAACGAAGGAATTCAAGAGTCAAAAGTTCCAAAACGGGACGCAAGGTTCATAGCATGTGGTACTTGGTAGAAGAAATAGGAGGTACGTACGTCTAGAGGTCAGTTCCTTACACGTCGCTCTTGGAAACGGACGTAACACCACGACACAGACACAAATTTGAATACAGCGAACAGACACGTCAGCGACCGTACGGGCAGTTCATAATTTTGTGAAAAAAAGAAGGAGAAAATGGGGCACGATCATGGATTTTCCCCTTCGCAGTCTAACACGGTGACCACATAACCATGACGCCATGGGTAGTCAAGTTCACTCGATGTTGTTCATCTTGAGCTTGGTCCGTTCACTTCTTCTATTTTGCTTCTTTTTTCACAGTTCAGTACAACTTGTTTCTATTTTCATGCTCGATCTGTGTTCAGTTTTTGACGGGGTATCCACTGGGCCATCATGCCACTAAATCTGAGGGAGTAAGGGGGGGGGCGGAGGGGGTTGCCATGGGGAATTTCCCTTGTTAGAGATTGTATCAGAAAATACGGTTAATATCACGCTAACACCTTTCAAATATATTTAATTAGTTCCTGCTGCTTACTCCATTATACACTCCTGGAAATGGAAAAAAGAACACATTGACACCGGTGTGTCAGACCCACCATACTTGCTCCGGCCACTGCGAGAGGGCTGTACAAGCAATGATCACACGCACGGCACAGCGGACACACCAGGAACCGCGGTGTTGGCCGTCGAATGGCGCTAGCTGCGCAGCATTTGTGCACCGCCGCCGTCAGTGTCAGCCAGTTTGTCGTGGCATACGGAGCTCCATCGCAGTCTTTAACTCTGGTAGCATGCCGCGACAGCGTGGGCGTGAACCGTATGTGCAGTTGACGGACTTTGAGCGAGGGCGTATAGTGGGCTTGCGGGAGGCCGGGTGGACGTACCGCCGAATTGCTCAACACGTGGGGCGTGAGGTCTCCACAGTACATCGATGTTGTCGCCAGTGGTCGGCGGAAGGTGCACGTGCCCGTCGACCTGGGACCGGACCGCAGCGACGCACGGATGCACGCCAAGACCGTAGGATCCTACGCAGTGCCGTAGGGGACCGCACCGCCACTTTCCAGCAAATTAGGGACACTGTTGCTCCTGGGGTATCGGGGAGGACCATTCGCAACCGTCTCCATGAAGCTGGGCTACGGTCCCGCACACCGTTAGGCCGTCTTCCGCTCACGCCCCAACATCGTGCAGCCCGCCTCCAGTGGTGTCGCGACAGGCGTGAATGGAGGGACGAATGGAGACGTGTCGTCTTCAGCGATGAGAGTCGCTTCTGCCTTGGTGCCAATGATGGTCGTATGCGTGTTTGGCGCCGTGCAGGTGAGCGCCACAATCAGGACTGCATACGACCGAGGCACACAGGGCCAACACCCGGCATCATGGTGTGGGGAGCGATCTCCTACACTGGCCGTACACCACTGGTGATCGTCGAGGGGACACTGAATAGTGAACGGTACATCCAAACCGTCATCGAACCCATCGTTCTACCATTCCTTGACCGGCAAGGGAACTTGCTGTTCCAACAGGACAATGCACGTCCGCATGTATCCTGTGCCACCCAACGTGCTCTAGAAGGTGTAAGTCAACTACCCTGGCCAGCGAGATCTCCGGATCTGTCCCCCATTGAGCATGTTTGGGACTGGATGAAGCGTCGTCTCACGCGGTCTGCACGTCCAGCACGAACGCTGGTCCAACTGAGGCGCCAGGTGGAAATGGCATGGCAAGCCGTTCCACAGGACTACATCCAGCATCTCTACGATCGTCTCCATGGGAGAATAGCAGCCTGCATTGCTGCGAAAGGTGGATATACACTGTACTAGTGCCGACATTGTGCATGCTCTGTTGCCTGTGTCTATGTGCCTGTGGTTCTGTCAGTGTGATCATGTGATGTATCTGACCCCAGGAATGTGTCAATAAAGTTTCCCCTTCCTGGGACAATGAATTCACGGTGTTCTTATTTCAATTTCCAGGAGTGTATATTCATTATTGCTAACAACATCTCGATATTATCGTTATCTCTTTCAATTCTATGACGCTTGTTTTAAACAACGTATATCTCTGCTTAGCGTCTTTGCTTGCTGTCAGTGCATGTATAGCACGTGACGTTAATGTAAATTCAGATTATTGAATGTGTAAGCTCTAAGTATTTGTGAATGTGACTAGAAAAACATGCAACATAGTGATGCGTTGTAACGCACTGTACAAAACATGTATGCATTCAGAGTAAATAAGATCTATTCACTGTTAACAGGGCTACATGTGTTTCAAGTTTTTGATGCAATTCCCTCCTGAATATATATTCGATTTTCATTTCATTTTTCGAATGCTTATCAAACCGAAAAGTCTTCACTGTAGGGCACTGTGGCAGTCAAAAGATTAAAGAAGTGATTAACGGTTCGTTCTGTAAGTATAGTGCAGCCAGCCGATGATAAAAAAAATTTTCAAAACTAGTATGGAAAGTAATAATGATTTGTGTTAAAGAAATGTGTCAAGTTAGTGGCTGGTACTGTACAACCACGGAACGCTCATGATGTCATATACTGACAAAAACGCTAAACAATTTTTTTCAAGTTAATATTTTCTTAAAGATTTTGGTCTTTCTTATTAATTTAACAGAAGGATACTCTAGAATATTCAATGTTGTGTATGAATGACAGCGTTCTCCATGAACTGGCTGATCCTCTTGCAATCCAATGCAGTGTCTGCTCCAGATAGAACAACGTGGTTAGTGCATGGACGAGAGAGCAAACGCGCGCTTGTGCTGGATAGGGCTGCAGTCTCGAATCACGTCGAGAAGTACTTGCCGTGACAATTATAAGATCGCGCGTACCAACCGCAATGGAAACTACAATACGTTTGGCATGTTCTACGCAGAGTTACACGTCCCGTGTGAGGTCAGCATAAGCAGCAGAGCGCGATGGGATGGGATACTTACTGTCTGAAGGAGCCCCACCGCCGATTCGGCAGGTTCTCGTTGTGGCTGCAACAGTAACGCCAGGCATTAGCAGCTGTTCGTCTCGATGGCAAGTGGTACAAAGCGTGATAACCTCGTGCAGCCAATGTAAGTGCATTATCTTTGTTGGTATTTAATGTTGATTAAGGTCATGCTTCACATGCGTTTATCATCGCCACCATTACCGCCACCATCATCATCACAACAACCAATCAACATCACCAAATCTGACAATTTGGGTGCACAATTTATACTGGAATATGAATTCTACAGTTAGTTATGTCGTCATCGCAATTCCACCACCAGTACGACCTTCATCATAATCTCACCTCCACCATCGTCAACATCACTACCAATCATCATCTCTAATATTATTAATACAAACACCAATCTTATGAAATTTATTACGACGGTTAACTTTCACCTTCAGTAATACTGCTTTCACACCACTACGACGAAGCCCACAATCACAACAGATCGCCATCTATGATGCTGGCAAGACAAATGCGTTATTTATGCTGCCGTATTTAGCATGCTAACGGCACATTTTATTTCTACTAAAGTTGGTAGTAAACCGAACACTGACTTCGTAATATATGTTTTCTCAGGGCGCGTGGAGTGAGTGATATGGACTCATTAAAAACCCTGGAGTATTCAACCTGTGAATGCGCTTGGAAAATATTTCGGGAACTATTAGACAATTAAGAACTCATTATACCGAACGTTTGATGTTCAATTTTCTTCAAAGAAAAAAGAAAATGCGAGTGATAAAATCTCAAATTACGATGTGCGGGGTTTACTTTCAGTAGTTTATAGCGTTTCTCCACAGTGTATTTTACAAAACGAATATACGATTACAACACAAATATTCTTTTCTTCAGTCAGCTTTCGTATTTCATACAAGTTGAGGCGCTTAACTTTTGGCCTCAAATTACTTTTGAGCCGTTAAAGAGACGTGTAATCTATTTTCACCTAGACGAACAGTGACCAGAAACTCAGGAAACAAACATCAATGCCGTCTCGAAAATTCATCACTATAAGAGATGTAGGTATCGATTTAGTTTTTTTTTAAAATAAAACTTTTTTTTGTCGCCAGAATAGCAGACCTCTATTAAACAAGTTCAGTGAAATCACATGCGAAAAATACATTCAATATAGGAATTTTTGTAGTGTCGTTTTGAAACCAAAGATGGCAAACAAAAAACAGTGAAAACATGTGGCGACAAATTACTCTGTTAATTTTCTAAAAGAGTGTGTTCCAAATAGAGACTATCTATACCACGACACTTTCGTATATACTGATGAGCTTATTGCTGTCGACATATCTATAGTAATCACTTTACGTCTAACAGTAATTCGCCCACGCATATTTCTCTAATTTACGTTCCAGTGACTTGTAAACAAACGTTGCCACTTGGATAAACAATATTTCTCCACAAAATCGTTCTCTTGTCTGAGAACCCGGTGACAGCAGTCATAACGATGTTGTATCTCTGTCATGTACCTCTTGATGTAGAAAAGTATGGAGCGGGTGATATTTATGTCTACAAAGAACACGCGAACGATTCTTTGGCTGACACCAACTTCTCTTTATATTTGACGAGATGGCATGCGGATTTATTGCAGCAGCTGCTAGAACCGCCACTTTTGGAGTTTCGTTGGTAGCTATCTCCCTTCGTAAACTTCTTCTTGCCCGCATCTCGTGGTCGTGCGGTAGCGTTCTCGCTTCCCACGCCCGGGTTCCCGGGTTCGATTCCCGGCGGGGTCAGGGATTTTCTCTGCCTCGTGATGGCTGGGTGTTGTGTGCTGTCCTTAGGTTAGTTAGGTTTAATTAGTTCTAAGTTCTAGGCGACTAATGACCTCAGCAGTTGAGTCGCATAGTGCTCAGAGTCATTGAAACTTCTTCTTGGTGCAAAACTTCCGTTCTCGCGCGAACTCTTTTCATGGCATCAAAGAAGGTCGGACGATCTGGACAGCGATAACTTAATATTTCTGGTGCTCTTGAAGATTTTTGGTAACATTTGCTGTAAATAAAGAGCTTGTTGGCTTGTTGATCAATTATTCATTAATAAATGGCATTTTACTGCTGAAAATGGTTTACGCTTCACTAACGATTCGACTATGTGGATGTTTTACTAGTAGCACACTTAAAATTAATTGCAACATTCGTCATGACAAACGTGATATACGAGGGTAAGTCAAAAAGTAAACGGACTTTCGAGAAAAGAAATATATTTATTCTAACGATAGAAAGCTGAAACAGACAAACGGTTCAAATGGCTCTGAGCACTATGGGACTTAACTCCTGAGGTCATCAGTCCCCTAGAACTTACAACTACTTAAACCTAACTAACCTAAGCACATCACACACATCCATGCCCGAGGCAGGATTCGAACCTGCGACCGTAGCGGTCGCGCATGTCCAGACTGTAGCGCCTAGAACCACTCGGCCACTCCGGCCGGCTGAAACAGGCATTTTTTCTACATAACTTCCCTGCACTTTAACGCACTTTGCCCAGCGTTTCACAAGTTTTTTCATTCCGTCCGAAAAAAATTTTTTGTAGCACCTGTAACCAATTTTGCACCGCATCAATTACTTCTGCATCGGTTGCGAATCTTCCTCCCTGAGCGCTTCCTTCAGTAGCCCAAACAAATTGAAGTCACTTGGAGCAAGGTGTGGACTGAAAGGGGAGGATCCAGGAATTCGGATCCCAACTCCTTTATTATTTCGGCCATCCGTTTAGCAGAATGTGACCAAGCGTTATCTTGCTGCAGGATGAGATATTTTCTCAGTTTCCTGCGATGTTTGTACCTGGTTGCAAGTTTCAGTTTAGTTCGCAAGACATCACGATAGTTTTCGCTGTTCATGAACGGCTACCACACCTTTCATGTCCCAGGATAGTGCTATCATAATCTTACTAGCTGATGTCTGACGTTTAAATTTTTTAACTTCCCGTGATGATGGGTGTTTCCAAACCAAGCTCGCAACCTTACTTTCCGGTTCCTTATGAAGTATCCATGTTTCATCTACAGTAACGATTTCGTATAAAAATCCATCTACCTCGCTATGATAACGAGACAAATGTTTGGGGGATGTCGATTCTTAGCGCTTTATGCTGCGCTGACAATTCTTTCGGTACCCACCTTGCACTCGCTTTCCGAAAATTTAGCCTGTCGTGTGAGATGGAATAAGCTGAACCATGACTGATATGTAAAGTATTGGCGGTTTCGTCCTCTGTGATTCGTCTGTTTTCATCACCCGTCAAGACAACCTTCGTTCCTACCTCAGCAAGTCAAGAGTTCCATCTCTAAATCTCGCCCGTCGCCGACGTCCGACATATGGACTGGGAAATCTTTGTGTACAAGGATCTATGGACATATTCTCGGGTCATGTTGCGCACAGACTTTTTCAAATCGCGTTTACCCCTATGCAATTCATTTGGCGACATGCGCTCAATCACCATCAGATCCAGGATTTTGTTCACGAAGAATTCTGTTACTGCCTTATCACACAGTAACGAGGGGGGCTCATATTTGGTAACGTTCTAATGGTTTCCTCAATGAGAAAGAGAGGTAATCCACAGCTGTCAGATACTAGCTGGCTCCCAAAGTCATTTTCGGTAGACATCCCATCCCACCTGAATGAACTCAGCTTTAAACATCAGGGAAAAGATAACGTCGCATCAGAGGAAAGATAACGTCGTATAAAAGATTCCGGAGAAAGCTGCATTGTTTGAAACACAACTGCAAGGAGAAAACTTTTCTCGTCTTCATTTTAAAGAGTTTTGTGCTACAGTCCCCGAAGATGTCAACCTTGATTTTCCGAAAAAAAAATTTATTCCTGACTAGAAGAAGCACTTTTTAGAGAGAATTTCAGATGTTGACAGCACTAAGAGTGACATTCTTCTGTTCCAGAATCCGTTTGATTCTAACCTTGATGACGTGGCAGTTGACCTACGGACGGAGCTCACTGATCTGCAAACAAATATCTTGTTGAAAGAGCAGCACAGGGCAAGAAAACTTGTTGAATTTTACGGTTACTTATCTGATAATGAATTTCCGAAACTGAAGAAATTTGCCGCTCGAATTACATCAGTGTTTTGAACAACTTATGTCGGTGAGCAATAATTTACAGCTAAAGTCAGCATATCCAACGAGATTTACTAATGTACATTTGAAGCCAACTGCCTTGACTGAATGCAGCAATACCAAACCAAAAGATACCTAGAAAACCAAACCGCAGTTTCACGAACATCAACGTTTTTCGCCGCTTAGTTTGTGAGATTCGGATACGTGGACACTAGATACGATGTATCTATCTTTTTGCTAACACCGCCTTCTTTGATAATATTTTTAATAAATAAATAAATTGGTTGCACTCCGTCTTTTGTGCATTACATGTCACTCACCCATGGTTAACATGGAATGTTGAACTTACGTTTTCGTCTTTTGTCTCAGGACTTTCGTTCTGGAAGTACCGTACAGAATGATGATGCGGCCCGCGCTCCTTGTTTTGTAAGTTTGGTCATCTCTGGTCTAGGAAGAAGCAGTTTACATATCCTTCTAATAGTTCAAAAGTAATGCGAGGCGAAAAAGTTAGGCACCTCACCCTGTATATGAAACAGCTTGTTTCATAATAGGTAACTTTGCCCTAGGAAGCAACTGAGAAAATAAAGAACTCGGCAATGGCCTCAGTGTTTTTCATTAATGTAAAACAGGCAGCCGGGCTTCCAGCTGTGTCCAGAGAGATGAGATACGAGCTGATATTAAGGACTGGGCCACTCCTGGAAACAGAGTGTATGATGGCATGAGAGATTAGTCTCGCATCTGATCTGCATACAACGGTGGACGGCCTAGACCTGAATTTGCGCTATGTTGGCCAGAAAAAATACGCTCTAACTACAGTTGTAACAAACAGTAAAAACAGGATGCTCAGCTACATTGATTTACAGTATACTCTAGAACCACAGATTAATTTATAAAACTGTGTACCTTCATCTACATGCAAACTCCGAATGCCACCTTCCGGTGTGTTGTGGAATGTCCTCTGTCATTTCCCCCTGCCCCTCTCCACCTTTTCCCTGTTCTTTTCGCGAATGGCGCACGAGAATAATGATTGTCAGTAAACCTCTGCATCATCTTTAATTTCTCGAACTTACTCTTTGTGGCCATTTCGCGAAACATAAGAGGGAAGAAGTATATGTCTATCGGAATTTCAATAGTAAACCACTACGTGATGCGATTTAAGTTTATTGAGCATCTCCACAATGCTTTCGCGCCGACTAAACGAACCCGTGACAAAATGCGCCGCTCTTCGTTGATTTCCCTATCCCTTCTGTTTATCCTAGTTGATGAGGGCCCCATACTGATGAACAGTGCTCAAGAATTGGTCGAGCACTGCAGTCATGGACTGTGCTGCTGGTCCCGGCGGAGGTTCGAGTCCTCCCTCGGGCATGGGTGTCAGTGTTTGTCCATAGGATAATTTAGGTTAAGTAGTGTGTAAGCTTGGGGACTGATTACCTTAGCAGTTAAGTCCCATAAGACTTCACACACATTTGAACACAATTGGTCGAGCGATTGTTTTGTAAGCCGGGTCCTTCGTGGAGGAAATACATTTCCTTCAGATTCTTCCAATGACTCTCAGCCTGGCTTCTGCTTTTTCTACTATTTGTTCTGTATGCTTGTTCCACTTTAAGCCGCTCCGCATGGTTACTCCCAGATATATTGCGGTAGTAACTGTTGCTAGTGATCTGTCGTCAATAGTATATCAGTGAATTTCATTCTATAATTTAAACACGCAATGTTTGTTCCGTTTATGGGAACTGACTCTTTGCTAGTAGCTTAAGCAAGAAACCTTTGCAGGCTAAAGGAAAGTTTCGACGTTGCCCATAACCCCTATTATGACTCCTTAGACGAATATTTTAGAATATTATCATCGCAGGCAGTAACAACTATAGTTTAATAGAACTGTTTAAGAGCTCCACAAGTCATAGTGGAAAAGTGTGTCTAGAAGAAAAAATAAATTAATTAATTAAATCTATCCATTATCGATACTGTCGAATCCTGTGACTGTATATTAAATGAAATATAAATTCAGATAACAAAGCTTCGTCACTTATGGAAGATTGTCTCTATTTCAATGAACGACTTTATCGAGTCACTTCAGGTTTATCCTCAGATAAGGCTTGCATAAGTAAGGAAAAATATGTGCAAGAAACAATATTGTAGATAAAGTGACTGGATCACCCTGGGGAGCGCAGCCTGAAGTTCTTTGATCACCAGCAATGTGATTGTTTTGCAGCCACAGAATTTGCGGCACCAGAATGGAAGGCGTACTGCCACTCCAAACAAGTAGATGTCGCTTTAAATAGACAGTCAGGATTGTTACCGGGTGTCTGAGGCCTACACCTGTGCACAAATCTACCGACTTGCGACCTTATCACCATTAGATATCAGATGCCGAGTACCCGGTGAAGCTTACGGGGAAAAAATAGCAAACCTATCTACGGCACTTAACCACTAAACAGTTCCATCTGAAGTCAAAGAAGAGCTTTATCCAACTGCCTGGCCATTCTGAGATCCGCCGCGTGATGTTATGGTTTGACTCTCTGCAAAGCAAAAACCTGCACCCCAAAAAGGGAATCACACGAGGGCAGCAACTACAGTATAGCACCTGGAGAGCACTAAATACGAGGTGTGCCATTGTCTGCTCTCTGCGTAATTTTTGTGGTGTAGGATTAATTGCTACGTGTGGTTTGAAATACGCGAGCAGGCGTCGGTCGCAACCTACAGCGATGATACTGCAGCGTAGCAGTTTCAATTCTGAATATTGTTTTTGGAACGCCACGAATATTTTGAGTGCGAGCAAATGCCTCTTAAATATTCGTAGCGTGACTTAATCTCAATACGCATGCAAGTAGTCATTAATTATTAATGGAAATGTTACGCTCTCTTTCAATGAATGACAACATAACGTAACCTGCAACTAACCCAGCGATAATATAGAGCATAAAATGATTTCTTTTACCAAGAAATTAATCTAATGTTACACAGAAAGAAAGAACGGTACGAACACCTGCGTATTCTAAAATAAATTTCTTTAACTTTATGTCTTTAAGAATTGAGTTAACTTTTAATCCTTTGAATTAACTAAACATATTTTAAACCAGAGGTGAAGTCTGACCTAAGCTTTGCGGTGTTAAATCTCTGAATAAGTTTCGTAATCAAAAATATTAACTAACTTTAATATTGAAAACTGAGTGTAAAATTTCATAAAAGCACTTAGAATTATTTTCCTTTGCGAGTGAAGCTCGCAAATACTGAAATATTTTTTAGTACACGAAATGGCGAACTCAGCGCCACCGAAATAGTCTAAGCCAGATGGACAATCGATAGCAATATTATTATTATATTTAAATAAATTTCACGTGTAGGGAGAAGTATTTTTGAAAGGAAACATTAGATAATTTCAAATAACAATGTATTATAATCTTAAAGTACAGACAGCTAGTTATACATACATCGATCCACAGGAGAGAGAGAGAGAGAGAGAGAGAGATAGAGCGCAAGCTAGTGTATATATATTACACTTGAAGTTCCATGTTTTCATGGAACGTATAGAAATATAGTATTTCTTCCGAGAGGACACCATATCCATGTAAGTATATAGTTCTGGCAATACCTGCCATGACCTTCTTCTTCTATGCGGATGCACACATATTACCCGAACTCTTGCGGGACTTGGTAAGAATGTCTTCCAAGAGTAATGAGTGTGTAGGGTAGGGACACTACGAATGTAGTGTGTGGACATATAAGGTGAGAATGTGGAGGCGTGCGCGAGATAGTCCCTGCAGTCGCTCTATCCTCTGTACCCTCGGTGGCTCAGATGGATAGAGCGTCTGCCATGTAAGCAGGAGATCCCGGGTTCGAGTACCGGTAGTGACACACATTTTCACCTGTCCCCATTGATATATATCAACACCCGTCAGCAGCTGAAGGTATTAATATATAGTTCCAGTTTCGGAGCAGAAACACGTTAATGTGTCGCCTTGTGTGTTAGTTATCTGGCAGGAAGTGTCGAAAGACGAATGTCTTTACTGACTGTAGAAGTATGCGTTTGCTAAATACTCGGTCATTCACCTCGTTTTAGTTACCAGAAATTTGGTGTCGATGCGTTCAGCTATTTATATGATATATGGAACATCCACCTCCCCAGATCTCCGTGGATAAATAGCGGCTCTGCGGTCATGACGCAGAGATCCAGGGTTCGATCTCCGGTAACCAACGTGGCATTTTAGGATTTGGAAGGTGCGTACTGGTATCCATTCAGCCTCGTGAGATGTAAGTAGTAGATGCGGAGTCAAACTGGATGGCCCACACCTGGCTGAGTGCCACACAGGGTTTATATTATTTACTCCTCGTCGATTTCAGGTGTGCGTCTCACGTCGAGTTTAGTTCAGTATGTGTTGATGTCGCTGGTTCCCGCTGCTTTCGCGAATCTCGCACACGTTACACGTGTCCCTATAAACTGTGTGATGTTGAGGCTAACACGATTCCCCAGATCTGACTTCGATAGAACATGTGTTTTACCAGGTCGGACGTCACCTCCGGCCAATACACAAGACATCAAGGGCCAGCCACAACAGGTGTGGGCCAGATTGCTACAAGAGAAGATACATACGATTTATTATGCCTTTCCGAGCCGAATTAATGCATGCATCCGGGACAAGGGGCATGCAGTGTCGTATTGATAAGTAAGCTCGTACTGTCAAATGCTTTACAAATATGACTCGATATTGTAATCACCGAAACATCACATACCCTCCAAAACCCGTGAAATTTCGTCTCCTCTTCTCATACTGGATGCTTCACAGTTTTGGCAGGCAGTGTATTTTTAGAACGGCGCGTATTATTCTGTCTACAGCACATCGCTGACTTGCAGTTGCGTTCCTGCTGTCGACAATACGTACGTTGTTTTATTCCAGTAACGAAATTATCCTACGTGTATACACTGATAAGACAAAAGTCATCGAAAGGCAATACGCGCTTATACACACAACAGTCGTATCGTGTATACAAGGTATAAAAGGGCAGTGCATTGCCGGAGCGGCCGGCCGGTGTGGCCGTGCGGTTCTAGGCGCTTCAGTCTGGAACCGCGTGACCGCTACGGTCGCAGGTTCTAATCCTGCCTCGGGCATGGATGTGTGTGATGTCCCTAGGTTAGTTAGGTTCAAGTAGTTCTAAGTTCTAGGGGACTGATGACCACAGATGTTAAGTCCCATAGTGCTCAGAGCCATTTGAACCATTGCCGGTGCAGTCAATTGTACACAGTAATGTGAGAAGGTGTCGGACATGATTGTGGTTCCACGACAGTGATTAACAAACACTGAGTGCGGAATGGTAGTTGGAGTTTGGAAATCGTTAGGAAATTCAGTATTCCGAGGTCTACAGTTTCAAGAGTATGCCGAGAATACCAGATTTCAGGCATTACCTGTCACGACATGTAACGCAGTGGCTGACGGCCTTCACTTAACCGCCGAGAGCATCGGCATTTGAGTAGAGTTATCAGTGGTAACAGACAAGCAACACTGCGTGAAAGAACCGCAGAAATCAATGTGGGACGTACGACGAACGTATCCGTTAAGACACTGCGGCGAAATTTGGCCTTAATGGGCTATAGCAGCAGACGACCGACGTGAATGCCTTTGCTATCACGACATCGCCTGCAGCGCTTCTCCTGCGCTCGCGAGCGTATCAGTTGGATCCTAGACGTCTGGAAAACCGCGGCGCGGTCAGATAAATCCCTGTGATTCTTGAGTTTCTCCCGGCGTATTTGATAATCAAAATATCCACGGGTATGCTGCCGGTCTATAGTGTCCAACGGGCACAATATTTCGGCGATCATACATGTCGCCATCATCAGGTGAACTGACGGACTGAGCTCCTGTCAACGTGCCGGCACGGAGATCCGTACGTTATGGCTGCTCAGAGGGAACTGGGTTCGGTCTCGGCGGCGGCCGATTTAAATACCCTCCGCCCGCGGCGCGTTCCCTCCGCCGTCCGCGCCCCGCACCGTGGTCGCGCGGTGGAACAGATTGCGACGGCGTCTGAGATGACGTCGTGTGATGGCTCTGTCCGCCGTGGTCGTCACAACTATACGTTTGCTCGATTTACTCTTGATTAACCCGATCGCTGGTTCCCAAGCCTTGCTAAGATTATAGCCACAGTCACGGTTTATGAGGTCGTCATTGGTGCCAATTTCGACGGCCTCTCTAACAACGCTGTCCCAGTATCTCGACGTCTGTACCAGAATCCTCGTGCGGTCATACTCCATGGCGTGATTTTCCGACAAACAATGTTCAGCGACCGCCGACTTGTTCGGATACATCAGTCGAGTGTGCCTCTGGTGTTCACGGCATCGATCCTCGACGGTACGCATCGTCTGACCAATATACGACTTGCCACATTGACACGGAATCTGGTACACGCCGGCCTTCCTCATAACCGAGGTCATCTTTGGCGCTCCCCACCAGTGCACGAGTTTTATTTGGAGGACAAAACACAGTTCCGGCCCGGTGTTTCTTCAGTATGCGGGCGATTTTCCCCGAGAGTGCGCCTGTGTATGGAATAAATGCAGTGCCTACCTCCTCCCTCGTGACTTCATCCATCTCAACACGTTGTGCTGCAGTGGTTGGGCAGAGAGCACGTTGAATCTGCCACTCTGAGTACCCATTTTTTCGAAATACAGTTCTCAGATGTTCCAATTCCTGGGGTAGACTCTCTGCGTCAGAGAGATACTGGGACAGCGTTGTTAGAGAGGCCATCGAAATTCGCACCAAAGACGACCTCATAAACCGTGACTGTGGCTATAATCTTAGCAAGGCTTGGGAACCAGCGATCGGGTTAATCAAGAGTAAATCGAGCAAACGTATAGTTGTGACGACCACGGCGGACAGAGCCATCACACCGACGTCATCTCAGACGCCGTCGCAATCTGTTCCACCGCGCGACCGTGGCGCGGGGCGCGGACAGCGGAGGGAGCGCGCCGCGGGCGGAGGGTATTTAAATCGGCCGCCGCCGCGACCGAACCCAGTTCCCTCTGAGCAGCCATAGCGTACGGATCTCCGTGCCGGCACGTTGACAGGAGCTCAGTCCGTCAGTTCATCTGATGATGGCGACATGTATGATCGCCGAAATATTGTGCCCGTTGGACACTATAGACCGGCAGCATACCCGTGGATATTTTGAAGATAAATCCCAATTCAGTTGGTAAGAACTGATGATAGGGTTCGAGTGTGGTGCACACTCCACGAAGCCATGGACCCAAGGCTTCACAATGGTGTGGGTTGTGTTTATATGGAATGGACTGGGTCCTCTGGTCCAATTTAACCAGTCATCGAGTGGAATGGTTATGTTCGGCTACTTGGAGACCATTTACAGCCATTCAAGAACTTCATGTTGACAAACAACGATGGAATTTTTATGGATGTCAACGCACTATGTCACTGAGCCACAATTGTTCGCCACTGATTTGAAGAACATTATGGACAATTCGAGCGAATGACTAGGTCACCCACATCGGTCGATATGAATCCCATCGAACATTTATGTGACGTAATCGAGAGGTCAGTTTGTGCACAAAATCCTGCTCCGGCAACACCGTCGCAATTATGGACGATTATAGAGGCAGTATGACAGTATTTCTCTAGGAGACTTCCAAAGACTTGTTGAGTCTACGCCACTTCGAGTTGCTGCACTACGCCGGGAAAAAGGAGGTCCGACACGGTATTAGGAGGTACCCCATGAGTTGTGTCCACTCAATGTAGTTTCGTTACCTTCGACTGACAAGGGGAGGCCACGACGTTTGGAACGCGGATTTACTGTAAACTTCGTACACTCGTAGTACTCAATGAGGACAGCAAAATGTGTAAGCAGTAGCGCGTACTTCTCAAGCGTTATTGAGAAAATCGCAAGATAATTTCGGTCGTCGAATGTGTATCTGTGCGTGGCCATTTCAACCATCAAACGGCTGCAGCCGAGTGGAGCCGGCGCGGAAGCTCAGCGTGTTCGGTCACAACGTTACCTACCCTTTATAATAAATAATAACATGTATGCTTGTCTGTGATTTGAGAAATCCCTGCCGGCCGAAGTGGCCGTGCGGTTAAAGGCGCTGCAGTCTGGAACCGCAACACCGCTACGGTCGCAGGTTCGAATCCTGCCTCGGGCATGGATGTTTGTGATGTCCTTAGGTTAGGTAGGTTTAACTAGTTCTAAGTTCTAGGGGACTAATGACCTCAGCAGTTGAGTCCCATAGTGCTCAGAGCCATTTGAACCATTTTTTTTTGAGAAATCCCTTATACCTGGAAGGAGCCCGAAACGACTTGTTACTTCCAAGTTTTGACCGGCACAGACGGCTTTCGAAAGATGTACAATTAATCGTCGCTTTAGACATTACGAGTACAAGTTGCGGGATGGTATTTTTCGTAAAAACATGGAAAACATAAACGGCACAAGCTCCATTGAACAAATGCTATGTTTCCGCATATGCAAGGTACAGTTTTGAAGACACGGACAAGCATACATTTTCAGTATCACTTTATGCGTTTGGTCGTTTACTAGTCGATAGTTATGAATATTATATTATTTGTGATAATAAAAATTAGTAGACTGCCAAATAACATTGTAAATTTAATAAAAGTTTTTCCCATTATATCAATTGTAATACAAATAGTAAAGAAAATGACTTTGTTGAAAATAAAAAAAACTGACGAACGGGACTCGATCCAGAGACTTGAACGCCAACCACTTAAAAAAAAAATACATTTTGTCCTATACTGTTCGCTGAATTTGTTCAGGGCGGACGTCCGATGACACCCGTTCAGTTTGTTCGTTCATCCGTTCGCTCTGACCGAACACGTTGTTTTTTTTTTTATTTTTAAATACATTTTGTTCTATACTGTTCGCTGAATTTGTTCAGGGCGGACGTCCGATGACACCCGTTCAGTTTGTTCGTTCATCCGTTCGCTCTGACCGAACACGTTGTTTTTTTTTTATTTTTAAATACATTTTGTTCTATACTGTTCGCTGAATTTGTTCAGGGCGGACGTCCGATGACACCCGTTCAGTTTGTTCGTTCATCCGTTCGCTCTGACCGAACACGTTGTTTTTTTTTTATTTTTAAATACATTTTGTTCTATACTGTTCGCTGAATTTGTTCAGGGCGGACGTCCGATGACACCCGTTCAGTTTGTTCGTTCATCCGTTCGCTCTGACCGAACACGTTGTTTTTTTTTTATTTTTAAATACATTTTGTTCTATACTGTTCGCTGAATTTGTTCAGGGCGGACGTCCGATGACACCCGTTCAGTTTGTTCGTTCATCCGTTCGCTCTGACCGAACACGTTGTTTTTTTTTTATTTTTAAATACATTTTGTTCTATACTGTTCGCTGAATTTGTTCAGGGCGGACGTCCGATGACACCCGTTCAGTTTGTTCGTTCATCCGTTCGCTCTGACCGAACACGTTGTTTTTTTTTTATTTTTAAATACATTTTGTTCTATACTGTTCGCTGAATTTGTTCAGGGCGGACGTCCGATGACACCCGTTCAGTTTGTTCGTTCATCCGTTCGCTCTGACCGAACACGTTGTTTTTTTTTTATTTTTAAATACATTTTGTTCTATACTGTTCGCTGAATTTGTTCAGGGCGGACGTCCGATGACACCCGTTCAGTTTGTTCGTTCATCCGTTCGCTCTGACCGAACACGTTGTTTTTTTTTTATTTTTAAATACATTTTGTTCTATACTGTTCGCTGAATTTGTTCAGGGCGGACGTCCGATGACACCCGTTCAGTTTGTTCGTTCATCCGTTCGCTCTGACCGAACACGTTGTTTTTTTTTTATTTTTAAATACATTTTGTTCTATACTGTTCGCTGAATTTGTTCAGGGCGGACGTCCGATGACACCCGTTCAGTTTGTTCGTTCATCCGTTCGCTCTGACCGAACACGTTGTTTTTTTTTTATTTTTAAATACATTTTGTTCTATACTGTTCGCTGAATTTGTTCAGGGCGGACGTCCGATGACACCCGTTCAGTCTGTTCGTTCACCCATTCGCTCAGTTCTTTTATTAGAAAGGGAAGCTAACGCTCTGACCGAACACGCTGAGCTACCGTGCCGTCACCACTCTGCTGCAGCCGCTTCATGGTTAAAATGGCCACGGACAGATAAATATTCGACGACCGAAATTATCTTGCGATTTTCTCAGTAACGCTTGAGACGTACGCGCTACTGCTTACACATTTTGTTGTCCTCGTGGGGTACTACGAGTGTACGAAGTTTGCAGTAAATCCGCGTTCCAAACGTCGTGGTCTCCCCTTGTCAGTCGTTTTGTTTGAAATTGATGGGTTTTATTTTATCCGTCCTCCTATAAACACGGAAACACACTGCAGGTCACCCACTGTATCTGATAGTCGTTTTATGAAACGAAACAGAAGTATGACGACGTTTGGATTTGGAGAGTTGGATGAGACAGGGTTTGCAAGAGGCAGAGTGTCTGCAGAACATACGATCACGTCTTCAGGATTCATCTGTCCTCTCACTGATACAAGGCGTGTGACATTTAGACGAGACGTCCTTGCACTTTGGCGGATTCATAGCGGCCTCTCGCGTAGGGAAGCGACCAACGCGCGCTTCACACGTGAGGCCCAACACGTGACGGGCAGGGCCTGAGCATGTGTGGTTTCGCATCGCGCGACCTGCCCCGTGTTTCCGACGTCAAGTGCAAGTCCAATGTCATCAGCTGTTGCGTACAACGATTCTACAGTACAACTCAGCCATTAGAATTAGGCGAGGTAGCATCTGCTAGTATAAAAGGGCGTCTTAGAAGTTTAAATAGCAAACAAGAAATGAAAAAGAGTCGAAAAACACTGAATGAGTCGACGAGATGAAGACGAGCACAAGTATGTTCAGGAAGACTGAACATCGGTGTGAATGGTGCAGTTTGATAGAGAAACTAATATATGATATATAGCTGAGCGCCTCATACATACGTTAAGTTGCAAGTTGCGGGTTGTTTGTTTGTTTTTTTTTTTTTTTAAATTTTGTGTTTCGTTTTGCTACCTGTATAAACCTTATCCAAGGAGGCCGAGAGTTTGAAGAGGAAGCGGATGTACGTTGAGATCTGATACTAGGAGTCGCCGTGAAGGAGAAACATGGTAGGAATAAACACTCTGTTCTTAGTTACTTCCAGGAAAGAATTATCAGAACAGGGAATTGCAGATTTTGCGGCTCGCATAACTAGATGCTGTTACGCTAATCCATGTAATATCTATGCTCGTATTTGACGTCCGAACAACCGACTCTGTCTCAAGTGACCAAATTTCAGGCATTACCGGTCACGAGACGAACGGTGTTTGAGTAGAGTTGTAAGTGCTAACAGACAAGCAACTCTGCGTGAAATAACCGCATAAATCAATGTAGGACGTACGACGAACGTGTCCGTTATGACAGTGCGGGGAATTTGTCGACCTATCGTCATTTGTACTACACTACCTTTCGCGAAAACTGCAGCACCCAGAAGGAGTGGTCTGTATCAATTCAAAAAAATGGTTCAAATGGCTCTGAGCACTATGGGACTTAACATCGGAGGTCTTCAGTCCACTAGAACTTAGAACTACTTAAACCTAACTAGCCTAAGGACATCACACACATCCATGCCCGAGGCAGGATGCGAACCTGCGACCGTAGCGGTCGCGCGGTTCCAGACTGAAGCGCCTAGAACCGCTCGGCCACTCTGGCCGGCTCATACTAGTTACTAACCACCTTCCACAAGGAGCACGCCCGTATCTCAGCACTGACTTCTAGTATCAGCCGCACGCAGTTGCCGTCAACAAGTGTATGGGCCTGAAGATGACGTTGTTACAACTTTCAAACTAGTTGGCAAAATAAAATCGACACCTTAAATAGAGCTGGAGGAATTTCTTAATTTTAAATATAAATTTATACCGGCTGACGTCCCACTGTCCTCCATTTCAGCTATGGATGTACAAAGAATAAGTAAATAAGGTTGCAGACATGTCGTGCACATGGACCAAGCGATGCCCTATTGTTGATGACTGGACAGGTTAGCGTTGCGCCACACTCAGTTGATGCAGAACTGTCAAACGAAGTGGTAACGTGTAAGCAAGTGCAGTCATGCCTCGCCCACATCAAAAGGCGTAATATCAATTTGTGAATGAGTTCGAACAGGAGAGAATGATAAGTCACTGCGAAATGGGTTTGTTGTGCTGTGGAATTGTGGCTCGTACAGAGCACGCTTCCGTTACAGTGGTGCTTATATGGAACCAATGGACAGAGGAGGGTCGTACTCAGCAACGAGCGGGCACTGGACCGCGGAATGCGACCACAGCACGGGATTACGGCCATCTTGTCAGAATAGCTATAACTGACAGAACAGCTTCATCCACAGGGTTGGCTTCACGATGGGGCAGTAAAATGGGTGTGACGTGTCTGCTTGGACGGTTCGACGCTATCTGCTCAGGGCCGGACCGATGGCAGGCATGCTATTGCTTCAGCTTCCAATGACCAGAAATTATCAACGATTCAGACTGCAGTGGGCCCCTGAACGCTGACACTGGCGTGCTGAGTGGCAAACTGAAGTGATTATGGACGAGACCCATTTCAACTTGTCCTACACTGATGTGCTGGATGCTACCCTGGTGAATGCAGTCGGTTAGACTGCATTTTTGAGTGGCATGTCAGACAAACACCAAGTGTGATGGTTTAGGGCGCCATTGGTTATAACATGTGATCCAGCCTCCTACGTACCGAGAGCAAATGAACAGCAACCCACTGCATCAGCGAGATTTCAAAGCCCCAGACACATTGCTCCACCTGCAGGCAACGCCTCATGCCATATTTCAGCAGGTCTCGTACAGAGAGGAATATAAAAACCTTATTGGAAGATCGGAGGGTACCACTGCTTCCCTGGTCTGCATGTTCACCAGAATTTCGCCCATTGAACATGTTTGGGTCGGCAGTTTTTTTCGTTTTGTCCTCTTGCAACCACTGTCGAAGTTTTGTCAAGCGGCGCCTCGAAATAGCGTAGCAGAGTACTCCCCAGCAGCACATGGAGGCTTCACACCGAACTGAATTCCCACGGCCAAAGTGCATGTACAATAGTGTAATTCTGATCATTTGTGTATTGTCATGCCTGTAATCTGTGAAATAAATTTCATTGTAATCACATGTCTCCTTGTCGGTGCTGCAATTTTCACCAACAGCAGTGTATTTACTTGGAATTTGATCTTTCATCTACCTCACAGACGTAAATGTCATTGAGACAGACTAAAAAGACTGTGGTGGACCTGCAGCAACGGCGTCTTGTTCAATATCGAAGATACCTTCTAATGAGTCACTGACGGCGAGAAATGAACAAGAGCTCCATCTTGCTGAAAGTGCATGCTCGGACCTGTTGGCAGCAGATCTTGGAAGTACTCCGCGTATCTTTACCCGTTAAGGAAGTTATTCACCTTATCTCACCCAATAAGTTGGTTACCAACGATATCATACCACAGGTCAATCTAAATATTTGCCCACAGTAATGCTAGCTTCCCGTCCGTTCAAGTAGGACAATTTTCAACATTCTAAACCCTCTATCTGGAGAAACCGATCAAAGCAGAGTATATGTTTACCAGTAGAAAAAGGCTCCTATCGGAACACAAAAAATGCGAATGCATTCCTGTTTATTTTAAGACTGACTGAAAAGTTGGGTGCCAGCTACTTCATTCTACCTTCCTCAACACATTTAAAATTCTCCCCCAAAATTTTTTCCATCCGAACATATTCGCCTTTTTCTTTTTATCTGCAGCTCACCTCCAACTCCCACGAGCTCTCCTAGCTGCAACTCATTCACACCCACTAGTCCACCACTGTAAGTTGCTCATACCCATCCATTCCCAGTTGCCCTTTCTCACTCACTCATTCAGCCCAACTCATTGTGTGTCTCTGTCATTGTCTCCTGTGTCACAGTCACAGTCCCCTTCGTTCTGTGCTACTACTACAGTCTGCTCTCAATGTCACTATCTCCCCCTTGCTCTCTCTTACTGCTAAATCTCATTCCTTCTTCCTGCTGTCTCTCTCTTCCTCGTTGTCACTGTCATATTCACTGTCACTCGTTATCACTGGCTCTTATTCACTACCACTTTCTCTTTATTCCGCCTCCCCCCCCCCCCCCCCCCCCTCCCGGCACTGTGTCCTTCACTCTTTTCCTGGCACTGTTCTGTCACTGCCAACTATGTGTCCACCTGCCACTGTGTCCTTCTCTTTTTCTCACATTGCCATTGTCTCATTCGCTCTTTCTATAACTCAACCGCTGTTTACTATCTTCCAGTATTTATTACTTTTCTGTCTCTTTGCCACTGCTACTGTCTTTTTCTCTCGCAAATGTTCGCATGCAAAAATTTTTGGGAAAATTTTTAAAGGTGCTGAGTAAGGTAGAATGAGGCAGCTAGTATCGCACTTGTCAGTCAGAGTTTTTTAAAATAAACAGAAACATATTCGCTTTTTTGTGCTCCGACAGGCCATTTTTCCATTGGTTCCATTCTTTCCCCTCTGTGGCAGAGAATGTAACTTACATGAAAAGTGCTGTATTGGTCAGTAATATTTAGATAGTTTACTTACGGGAAACTGAAATAATGCAAAACTAATCTTACACTTCAGACCGGATTTTACGTGTAAAAATTTTTTGCATCTGATTCAGTACTACAACATGATGTTACCAGATGACAACGGAGAGATTTTACAGGATGTTTCTCTGTGCCACGTCACTTAACGAACTACGTTTTCACCTCATATCGTATTTTATGTGCACAAATAGCGTAACTTTGAACATCTGTATCTCGGAAACGGATAAGATGTGAAGAATATCTTCAAGGTTTTTCGAGGGCTGGATCGTAGAAATACATCGTAAAAATTACGACCATATGCTGTGTATAGCCGTTTCGGGATCCGCGGCTGGGTTTTGATCCGCTGGTGAAGGCGAAAATAAAGTAAAAAACCACTTTTTCCCGTGTTTTCTGAAGAACTGCCCGTAAACTAACAGTGTCTCCATAAGTCTCATCACGCCCACCGTAGACCACATTACATGCAAAACGAACCAACCGATTTTCTGAATTTAACAAGTAAGTAGGAAATGTGTAATATTCGTACTTTGACCTTATACTATAGGGTAGTGACACTAAGACGATACTTCTGATGGGTATTCAAATGGTACCTAGCCATAGGCTATCCAAAACACTTGACCCTACGTTTTTAACACCAATAGAACCCGAGATATGAGCACCGGAAAATCCAGTTTTTATACTTGGTGTTTTGGAACATAGTAGGTACGCATACCATCTCATGCATACCGGTATCATGTTTCCCATTTAGGATGCTTCATATTATCACACCTGTTTCTTGTTTTCAGAAAATCTTTCGTTCTTTGCCCGCAAGTTTCTCCATCAGACTCTTCCTGTTCATTGTAAGAGTCACTGCCGCATGCAAAAGCCTTCAGTCGAATAACTGTGCAGTAGTGTTTAATTTTGGTGTTTCGTGTTTACTCTAGATGCCTTTAGTTAGGGGGCAGACCATTTCTGTTTCATTAATGAGTTACACGGAAGGCATCCTCTGGTGTTTAAACTTTTCGCTTGGAGCTGATTTTACGCTTGCCATAATGTGAGTCTTCTCGAAGACGATTTGAATCCCAGACTTCGCTGCCTGTGTCTTCAGTTGTTAAGCTATTTTTCTGCTGTATTTATGCAGTTTGAAAGGACACTAAATCATCTGCAAAGACTGTAAGGTACTTGTAGGCTAGCCTTAACCCATTTTCTATCCCCGAATTTTTCATTTCTTTCCGTCATTTTCGGATGATCAGTTCTAAAACACAGCTGAGGAGCAATCTCCTTGACTCACTCCTGTCCTGATCTGAACGGCATCAAATGCCTCTCCTCTTACATCCACTTTCTAGGTGGCGTTGCTATTGTCTCTTCATGCATTTGAAATAGGGTGGTTCGGTCAATTTATTCGTACGACTTCCTGAAAACGACGAAGCTCATCACGAATTTCCTGTTCCCGAGATTCAAAAGTGAAAGGATGGACTTCGATTCATAATCTGCTCATCACATGAACGTACTTTCCGCAAACCCCTTTTGTGTTCCCCCATTCTGGATCCCACCCTATTCTGTAGTTTTGGAGAGGATCTTGTAAGTAGTTAGCAGGAGAGAGATGTCACGATAGTTGTTCACGTCTGTTCTGTCCCCTTTCTTATGTAGTGCAGCAATTACGGTAGAGTTTCATCCACTTGCAAGTCTTTCACTTTTCCACATCTCTTGAATAACTGCAAGAAGTTTATCGATTGTCTTGTCGCCTAAATGCTTCCACAGTTCAGCGATTATCAGGTCAGTACCTCGTTGTACATGGATGATCATCTTAATTTTTTCCTTTCTGGGTGGATGTTGAGATTGTCTTCATATATGAATGGTGTCTGTAGAGGTTCTTAGTTGAGGAGGTGTTCAAAATAATTTGCTAGAATCTGGCATTATCTTCGTCACTGTTGGCTACTTTCCTTTGGAATCGTTTGATCTATAGGCTCGGGGAAAGGGGGAGGGGCTGCATTTTCCAGATTGTGCTTTATAGAATTCCTGCAAAATCTGTAGCAACTGAATATTATCAAACGCAAGCTTCAACCTGCATAAATTTTTTGATGTAGATTTTTTCGCGTTTAGGAAATTCGCTCTGTTCGCATCATTTTTCCGGAAATTCCATTTTTGCCAAGCTATAAATCCTACTATTACTTTGAAATTGTGCCTGATGCTTCACAACTAACCTCATAGGAGCAAACGTATCCTTATGATGTTCATTGTATGTCTAGTTCATTAAACAGTTGCCCACATGAAGCTCAAGAAAGGACATCAGATATTGTTGTTACAGCACGTTCCTGTGGAATGAATATTTTGTGTCTGTGTACAAAATTGTCTTAGAATATGGTCCATTGTACGTCTGTGCATGCAAAAATGGAAAATAGGCTTAATTTCTAATATTTTCATTACGAAAACCATTAATTACACGTAGAGCAAATGTTGCCGAACTCAAGCGTTTGAGAAGATCTAGAATATGCGATTTCTAATTCAAGTTCCGATCAGTACAAACACCCGGGAATTTTGGACAATCAGTTTTTTAAGAGTTTCTTTCCACTGCCCCCTGTGCTGTATTGTTACTGATGGTGATATATCCCATCTACCGCAGAGCCGAATACATTTTTGGGGAAGCCACTGGACGTCAAGCCAACAGCGACAGCAAACATTACAGCCACATATTGTGAGGAGCAGTTCCATTCAAAACAAAAGAAGAGGCATACAGTCGTCAGATGTTCTCATCTTCACAATAGAGTCCAGTTGCACGGTACTGTATCAACTCAGTAACTTCTTTACAGGGTACCGTGACGTCACGGTTCGTCATTGAGGCGATAGAGGGTTGGTACGTCTTCGCGACAATGTCTCAATCGCCCCGTTGATCAGGCTGAGAAACTGCCAATACATAAAATATGCAGCACCTATCTATATACTACGTATCTCGTATAGACGACACGAGGTTGTAACCATGAATGTGTATATGGAGCTATACTAGGGAAAAAAAGTCAAGTTTGAATCCCGTCATGGTCAACATAATTTACGTTTTACATGATTTGTGTGCATTGAATCAGGATATTTCTTTAGTACCATCCAATGACTTACCTTTATGCGAACTAAATGGCTGCAAATCAACTGCATGGACTTCTTGAAAATGGGTAGATCGACCGTAACGGTGTTCACATATTGCTGTGTTTCCCCTGTCACACAGCGCTCATGGTCCGACACGCGATTTGTAATTGGTCGCCTGGTTTCGTCAATGTAGGTGTCGTCGAATTCTATTTCCAAGAAGCCCATATACTTACTCGGTAGCCACGGAACCCCCAGCTGAAAATAAGGAAGGTCGCTGAAACACGAACAGTGAGGCTACAAGTTACCGACAGCCTGGGTCTCATCGATCGCCGTATTTTCGTTAACCAGACGCTCCGCAATGCTAGGGTTCACCACCACAAACATGCGGCCACAAGAAAACTTTCGTGCGGTAGCGGCGTCTTGCTGTAGGAAAACGCTGCCATGGGTAGAAGCTGGCGATTCGCTACCACCTACCACCTGCTAGGGTAGCATAGCCACCAGCCTATCGTGCAGCCAACCCTCCACATGATCTTGCCTTCGAACTGTTCAATGACACTCACCTGAAAACTGAAATTATATATTAAAATGTAAATTTTGTGTGACTAGGGCCTCCCGTCGGGTAAACCGTTCGCCGAGTGCAAGTCTTTCGATTTGACGCCACATCGGTGACTTGCGCGCCGATAGGGATGAAATGATGATGATTAGGATAACACAACCCCCAGTCCCTGAGCGCAGAAAATCTCCGACACAGCCGGGAATCGAACCCGGGCCCTTAGGATTGACATTTTGTCGGCTGACCACCCAGCTACTGGGGCGGACAATTAGATAGTGTATATATGGAAGACTATTTACAGAAATGAGTAGTTCGTGTCCTGTGGAAGACCGTTGCATAGAAGGCAGAAACGTTTGTTTTATATTTGTTTTATTGTTTCATAATGGCGTTGCCTAGCACTCTAAAGTAAATTATTCAAGCCATCCCCACTTGTTTGACAATAGGTGGATAGGTGGAACGTGTCCACTCTTCTCTAGCGAGAACCGTTAGGCCGTCCCTCCTGCTCGATCGCCGACGCACTGTTGGGACGCCAGGAGAGTGCAAACAGTTGTGCAGGGGCGGTGCCGTGGTTAGCAACGTGCCCGGCTGCCTTGTACGGCCTCACGGCAGCCACTACGTCACCCTGGGTGACGTCACGAAACGTGCTGACGTAGGCGCTGACCCCCACGCGGCTTGCTGCGTCCAAGCACCTTGCCAGCTCACGCTGGCGCCTTCCAATGCTCGACAGCAACATCTTGTGTTTGTGGTATACGCAGTGTCATACCCCAAACTTTAGTTCGCATCGCGGTTAGAGGCGCCACGTCGGGAATCGCGCGGGCCTCCCACCGGAGGTTCGAGCCCTTCCTCGGGCATGGATATGTGTGTGTTGTCGTTAGCTTAAGTTAGTTAAAGTAGTGTGTAAGTCTTGGGACCGAATACCTCAGCAGTTTGCCCCCTAAGGAATACACACATTTGAACATTTTTGGGCTTTAGTTCGTCAGTATAGCTTTCATGAACGCTAATGCCATTAATGTCCGAAAGTAACTGAAGACTGGAAAAGGGAAACGTTCTAAGTTCCATTCTTTCTCACAAAACACGTTTTCAGTGCTATTACGTTCTCGATAATACGAGGGTTGTCCAGAAAGTAAGTTCCGATCGGTCGCGAAATGGAAACCACTGGGAAAATCCGGTAAAGCTTTGCACAGATGTGTTGGGCAGTGTCTCTAGTATGCCCGTCGATCGTGTCGCGTCACTCTTTTCAGTTTTGAGTGAACAGTGAGCATGTAAAGATGCGTAGGGAATAGCCTCTCCCGCCAAGTTTGAGGGCCTGGTTAGAGATTTCGCCTGTGTCATGCAGCCCTCGTAACACAACTGTCGAGCAGTTCCTCCTTCATGCCAATTCCCGGCCGCACACTGCAGGGGCAATGAAGACGCTCCTGCAGCGTTTCCGATTAGAAGTGTTTGATCACCCACAATTCAGCCCGTAACTGGCTCCTCATGAGTCTCTGCTCACAAGAACCGCTGGCTATGAAGACAGAATTTTTCCACAGACAACGAGCTGCAGGCCAGTGCAGATAACTGTCCGAAAGCACAGGCGCCTGCTTTCTATGACGAGGATATTGGAAAGTGATGCAGCACTACGACAACACTCGAAATTCCAGAATGAGATTTTCACTCTGCAGCGGAGTGTGCGCTGATATGAAACTTCCTGGCAGATTAAAACTCATTCTGGAAACATCCCCCAGGCTGTGGCTAAGCCATGTCTCCGCACATCCTTTCTTTCAGGAGTGCTAGTTCTGCAAGGTTCGCAGGAGAGCTTCTGTAAAGTTTGGAAGGTAGGAGACGAGGTACTGGCAGAAGTAAAGCTGTGAGTACCGGGCGTGAGTCGTGCTTCGGTAGCTCAGTTGGTAGAGCACTTGCCCGCGAAAGGCAAAGGTCCCGAGTTCGAGTCTCGGTCGGGCACATAGTTTTAATCTGCCAGGAAGTTTCAACACTCGAAATTGGTGCGGAGCCTATGTAGAGAAGTAGGTGGAAGGTGTAAAAAAAAAGTTTCTTGTTTTCACTGTGGTTTCCATTTCGCGACCGGTCGGAACTTACTTTCTGGACAACCGTCGTATGTTGCAAGTTTCTAGACTTGATCCAGGTGACAAACAATGGAGGTCTTTCAAACATACGTTAGTGGATGGTGCGTGGGCTTTTTGCCAAGCTACGGTTCCCTCTGGCATTTCAGAATTTAAAAGATATGAGAAGCGTTTTTTGTTGACTACGGTTCTATTAGTTAAAAACCTAATTCAACACCTTAGCAAAGTAAACGAGGGGACGACCGAAACGTCTTATCTAAAAATATGATCAGTGAGATGGAATGTTTTTCATACATGGGAACGAAGAGGACTGCTGGAGCTGCAGAGACAAGGCGTAGCCTTTCGAAAGAAGCAGCCTCCGCATTAATGGCACTTCGAACAATAACTGTTTTGTCAAAAACTGACATTTTTGACAAGCTGTGACATTATCGCGAAAAAACAGCGACCCGTATATGTAATAAGTTCCCTTTAATACGTTACAAGCTCCTTATAGACTTCAACTATTGTATCCCCTTTATTTTTGCTGTTTCAATTAATTATTGTAAACTAATGTATGCCGACATTTGCGACACCTAATGAACTTACAACACAAACATCTTGTGGCTACTACACGGGAGCTTGTTTTAAACAGTAGTGCTACTGACAACATGACTCGTGCATATGATGTTATTTATATGTATTTGACGATGCTGGTGCTGGTTCCGCATTTGACATTTGACGATGCCACTATGGCTGCAGTACATTAGGACTTTGTTTTTATGAAACAGGTATGCCTTTTCATATTTAAAGCGCACAGATGTAAATTTTGCCAGTACTACTTTTCACTATGGTCTATGTATTGTTTTTAAGCTGTAGACAATCTTCGAGTGTACTTATGTTTTAACCATTTTTTCTGCAGATCTGTTAACAAAACGTTTGTGACCACAGACGTAAATTAAAGGAAAGTTATGGCATTTTTGTGTCCGTGACAGTATAGAAAATACAAGATGATTGTAGCAAAGAGAAAAACAGCAACCAGTCACTTTTAAGAATGCTGCTTATTTACACAAATAGCACCGTTACCGGTTTCGAACAGGCTGGTTCATCTTCACACGGTTGGTCAGTCTTATATAACATATAGCAGCGCAATTAGAAAAGTAAGTTCCGAAAGGTCACGAAATGGAAAACTGTGAAAGCCCCGATGAATAGCTTTGCACAGATGTGTTGGACAGTGTCTGTAGTATGCCCGTCGATTGCGTCACGTCGATTTTTCAGTCCTGAGCACACGGTGAGCACGTCACGATGCCTATAAAATAGTGTCTCACGCCAAATATGACAGCTTGGTGAGAGATTTGAGCTTATGTCATGCAGCCCACATAACATAATTGTCACACGTTTTCCTTCTTTGTGACGATTGTCGGCCGCACTCGGCAGGGGCAGTGAAGATGTCCCTGCAGCGTTTTCGATGGGAAGCGTTTGATCAGTCACAATACAGCGCGTAATTGGCTCTCCCTGATTTTCATCTCTGCTCATATGAACTGCTGGCTATGAAGACAACGTTTTGGCAGAGACAACGAGCTGTAGATCAGCTTAGAGAACTGGTGGAAAGCACAGGCGGCTGCCTTCTATGACGAAGGTATTAGAAAGTTAGTACAACGGTACGATAGATGTCGAAGTCGCAGCGGTGATTGTGTAGAGAAGTAGATGGAATGTGTAGCTAACTGTTGAAAATAATACATTTTTGATTTTATGAGCGGTTTCCATTTCGCAACCGAACAGAACTTACATTCCGAATAGCCCTTGGAGTTTACATTAGTGATTCGATTTTTTTTTTTTGACAAATAACAACAAAAGTAATGTAAACTTGAACAGTGTCTCAAGGTGCAGCTGTCGTTCTAAAGACGTAACGACGATATTTGTGTAAATAAATGGCATTATAACAATGGGTGGCTAGCGTTTTCTTTTTCCTTTTTCTCCCAAGAGTGAGTTTGTAAAATCTTTCTTCAAAATGGTTCAAATAGCTCTAAGCACTATGGGACTTAACATCTGAGGTCATCAGTCCCCTAGACTTAGAAACTACTTAAGCCTAACTAACCTAAGGACATCACACACATTCATGCCCTAGGCACGATTCGAACCTCCGACCGTAGCAGCAGCGTGGTTCCGGACTGCAGTGCCTAGAACCGCTCGGCCTTATTGTCACTTATAACCAGTCAGTTTCTTGGTATTGCACTTAGAACGCTCTTAAGAATGTATTTATTTTATAATTTCTCTCGTTATTTTTTGTGGTGATGCGGTGAACAGCATTATTTTGTGGTATCAGAATACCTTCCCAATTTTTTTGGATACAAATCAGTTGCGCACAAACGGACATACATTGTATTTTCATCTTCCTGACAAATTCCAAATTTGGCGCTTAGAGTGCTTAACATTTCCACAATTCAACTGGACTGTTGAATTACACCGTAAGGAACAGTGCAGCTTTTCTTTGAATCTTGCCACCTCTTCCAGCAATTCAACTGCCTAAGAGTCCCAGATCGACGAACAGTTCACAAGAATTGTTAGGGCGAGGATTTCCTAAGCCACATTGGACGCAGGCGAATACAAATCATTTAGATTCTTGCAACAAATCTCAAACACTCATTCCCCACAGTCAAATTCATGTAATCCTTCCGTTTTAAATTGCTGCGAATAGACAGTCATTGGAACTTGACGCTTGTGTCTCATTCCTGTGACCGATCACCGATTGTGAAGTCAAACGAAATCGGGTCTTTATATATATCTACGCGTTTTAAGTGCATTTTTTTCGATTAGTTTGGCGGTTAGCTTCCAGTCCCTGCAGCAGAGTTTCCAAAACTGTGTTCTGTGGAACACTGGTGTTCCGCAGGAAATCAATAAGTGCCCCGCGAAAAAAATTATAACATGGAGGTTTTTTCGACATTTTGATGATACTAATGTATTTTTTAAATATTATTATCATTTATGGATGTATGGATTTAGAATTGAAGTTCACTGAATCAGAAAAGTATTCTCATTTTTTAAAATTTTATTAACCTTCAAAACAAGGTGTTCCATCAAAGTACAAGGATTATCAAAGTGATCGCACATGCTGTAGAGCAGTGGTTCCCAAACCTTTCCCCTGACGGAACACTTTGATAATCCTTGTATTTTGATGGAACACCTTGTTTTGAAGGTTAATACCATCCTGTTTTCGTAGCATTTGCCAAACACAGTGAGTTACTTAGTCATTGTTACCAGGCGGTTTATGCTGCGCCAAGCACTGCAACCTCACTGACGTCCCCCACCCTCTATTTTAACACATACAAAAAAGAAGGAAAAACTGAAATCAATGTTTTTGAATACGCTTGAGAAGTAGTGTAGCCTACGAAAACAGATTTATGTCCCTTCCGTCAGCTCCTGATGACGGGTTTTAGCGTTCCTGTTGGGAAAGACCCTCTAACGAAAGGAGTGTTAGCACACCGGGTCTGACGCGTCAGCCGTGGCCCTCAAAATGCAGCAGACGGTATGTGTCCTTAGCTGAGGCTACACATTCACGGGAGGGCACATACTCAGACAGGGCAGTTGGAATTCCCCTGTAGTAAGTCATTAGCTCCTGTAGTGACAAACTCACATCGATACTGGCGCCTGTGGCAGCTGATGCTCGTCATTTCTCACGACTTTGTACACGGTGATTCAGCTACCTCTGCCGATTTGTTTTATGCAACCCACAGTACATCCGCATCAGGAACGGTATGCAGACAGGCGACAGCCACGTAATCGATATAAATTCCCTCTCGTAGCTCTGGGTTACTTCTAGCAAACGGAATCACACTGTAAGAGATACAAATGAGATTGGCCGTGAGTTATGCTATTTTTAGACAAAGATATATCTTACTTCTGCCATGTTTATACAAATATCTCTAATATTTCTTTGTGTAATTACTGGTGTAATCATGAAGTTTTTGGATGTCTCTGCAAGTTTCTTCCGTTTATATTACTTAATCTTTCGGAAATTGTTGTTTATTCCGTTTATTACTTCAGCCTTCGGAAATGGTTCAGAAGTTATACATCGGAAAGTTGTTACCTTCATGCTTCCGATTTTAATATCTCCCGTTAATTTCGCTGTTTCCAATGGTCAAGACGACTTTACAAGTAAATGTTTCTGAACCATTTACGAAAGATTAAGTACTGTAAACGGAATAAACTTACGGAGACATCCAAAACCTGTATGACTACAACACTAATTACCCAAAGAAAGATTCGAGAGACGTGGGTAAGTATGGCAGAAGTAAGGTATATCATGGTCCAAAAATACCGTGTAATAATCCTCACTTGTGTTTTTTTACAGTATGATTCTGTTTGCTAGCAATGGCCCAAAGCTCTGAGAGGGAAATTATATCGATTACGTAGCTATCGCCTGTCTGGATAACATTCCTGGTACAGACATGTTGTGGGCTGCGTAGAACAAATCGGTACAGGCAGCTGAGTCATCCTGTATATGTCACCTAAAACTTGTACACTTTTTATTTTTTTAATGGTTATAAATACGGAAACGTTTGCAGCAAAGTACAGTAGGCACAGAGCACATAATTTTGTAAGGGTAGTACTCTTTAACTTTTGTGTCAACGACCCTCCCAGATAGCCGACTTGTTAACATGCCGGTTGAGGGACACAGAGGGCAATACTGACCCGGATCGAACGGTGACAACGGGGGCTGGTAAGCCGATCATCTCAGACGTAGTTTGTAGGCGGTTTTCCACATCCAACTAGGTAAATACTGGGCTGGTACCCGCATCCCGCCTCAGAGATACGCTATACAAACCTTTGGAAAATATTCATACAGCTGCACGTGAGATTTATTCTATACACAGAGAGAAGGGTAACCTGATTCCTTCCTTGGTGAGTGACTAAGATACCGATGACCTAAAATGTTTTTTCTGTTTAAACTCATGATCATCATCACTATCATCACCGCAATCAGTTGGCATCCACGAAGTTACTGAAGGAAGGTTAATTTTTTTTTAGATGGAACGATGTACGTTTTTAACAGCATTCAAAAGCTCTTGAATACACGATTGAAGTAATATGGCCCTCGTTAATGTTGTCTTTGTGACTCTGGAGAAAAATATCCGAGAAATTTACTTAAGTTGAAAGGCAAGACTACTGCGGTGTAAACACAGTCAGATGTGACTCTTATGCCTGGCTCCACTATTGCATCAACTCTTAACACTGTCCACAAAAGCTGTTCACTTAACGCTCTGAGCTCCAATAATATGTATAAAGAATTAATTTTAAAATTTTTCGCAAGCAAGGAATACAAGAAGAAATTGGCAAAAAGTAAATAGTCAATTTTTTTAAGAAAGTGATTTCACTTTGGAAGCTTTGGGACACACAGTTTTCAACCAGGCGTCATTTCATGAGATGCACAGGGTGTTCAGAAATAGTCTGAAAAACTTCTAAGGCTGTTGCAAGGTACGTTGTTCTGAGAAATGATTATTAAAAACGAAATTCAATAAGTTGCGTCGTTTCCGATTTAATCACCACTGAAGTTAGCCAATCAGGCCACTGCGAGCGAACATTCAAGAGCCGGCCAGAGACGGTGTTGCCAGGCGTTTTCTTCGCTTGTTTCCCTAAGCCCGAACAAGAGAGTGATACAAAAATAGGACACCGGATTGCAGTAAGAATCGAACCCGAGCCAACGGCTGAGCAGTCACGTGCGCTGTCATCTACGCTATAAGAACGTCTGAGACTAACTGTATCCGACAGACTGCTTGAAATCGCGCGCGCAACGACCTGATCGGCAAACTCCATTGCTCATTAAATCGGAAACGTCTCAACGTTCCGATTTTTTTTTCTCAACAATTATTTCTTAGCACAAGCTACGCTGCAACACCCTTATAAGCTTTACACACTAGTACTGATCACCCTGAATTTGAAAGCAATTTCACATTTTTCCTTGACACAATCCCACATCTCGAAACTTCCACAAACTCGTAACACCTAAATCAAATTATACTCCAATATAACAAAAATGGATCTAAAGCTTAATAAATTTACATCAAAAGTAAATATTTCTCCAGCGCTTTCATTTTGAAACCACTCATCAGAGCAGTAGTACAAACACAGATTTACAATACAATAACTTTAGATACGCTTACTTTTACTGTCTATGTTGTCCTCAATATGATCACTATAAAAAATAAAACATGTCACAATCTCCTACAGCCACGTAGCACAATCTCCACACCTACCATCGCTTTGAACGCTGTGACTGTTACAATGCAGTACAAAATGGCTCTAAGCACTATGGGGCTTAACATCTGAGGTCATCAGTCCCCTAGAACTTAGAACTACTTAAACCTAACTAACCTAAGGACATCACACACATCCATGCCCGAGGCAGGATTCGAACCTGCGACCGTAGCGCTCGCGCGGTTCCGGACTGAGCGCCTAGAACCGCTAGACCACCGCGGCCGACAATGCAGTACATTCGAAGATGTACCTCACTGTACCACTAGATGATTCTGTCTTAAAATAGCATCGACAGTTTATGCGGAAGCTACTGGTACTTCAAAATAAAAATTAATGAAATGATTGCCTCAGGCAGAAACCGCTGTACTGAAAGCGTTAAACATTGGCACGTACACGCATTCGGAACAATTTGCCTGGTTCCCTCTGATATCAAATGAAACTACATGGTTCCACAGACATTTTCAAGTCTCGAACATTTATGAGGTATATATGCAGACTGAAGCAGGATTCGAAGCTGGGTCCCCTGTTCTTTACACAGATGCACTCACCACTGCGCCACGCCGGCACAGTGGATTTGCAAAACCGCAAGGATTACCTCTCATCAGTACAAATTCCCATTCACACCTCCATCCACTTGGTATTCCCACTAGAACAGCATTGCAGAGGCTCTCCAACTGTATTGAAATAGGACCTCAGCATTGAAAGAATTGTGGAATCTTCCCTGAAACCCAGGCATGGGTGCTCCAAAACAGTTGAAGAACCTCTGCAATGCTGTTCCAGTTTAGGGGGAATGCCAAGTGGGTTGAAGTGTGAATGGGAATTTGGACTGAGGAAGAAGGCTTGCTAAGGTAGTCCATGCAGCTGTGCAAAGCCACTGTCCCTGGGTGGTTAGTAGTCAGTCCACGTGCCTAGTGAGCAGCAGATCTGGGTTTAATTCCCAGTTTCGGTACAAATTTACATTCTTCGCTTCAGTCTGCATGTATACATTCGTAGAAGTACCTCACCACACCATCCAACGCCTCTATCTTCCAGCAGCATCGGTAGTTTATGCTACAGTCACTGGTATTAAAAAAATTAATGAATGTCAGTTTGAGGAAAAAAAAAACTATCTGTATTCTGTTATACACGAGCGTGTACACGCATTTGAAACAGTTTTCCTAAGGCCTCTCTTACACACTGATGCCGAATCTTATATAGATGTTTAAAGTCTACCAACAACGCAGAGACTGGTTTGATGCAGCTCTCCATGCTACTCTATCCTGTGCGAGCTTCTTCATCTCCCAGTACCTACTGCAGCCTACATCCTTCTGAATATGCTTAGTGTATTCATCTCTTGGTCTCCCTCTTCGATTTTTACCCTCCACGCTGCCCTCCAATACTAAATTGGTCATCCCTCGATGTCTCAGAACATGTCCTACCAACCGATCCCTTCTTCTAGTCAAGTTGTGCCACAAGCTCCTCTTCTCCCCAATTATATTCAATACCTCCTCAATACTTATGTGATCTACCCATCTAATCTTCAGCATTCTTCTGTAGCACCACATTTCGAAAGCTTCTATTCTCTTCTTGTCTAAACTAATTATCGTCCATGTTTCACTTCCATACATGGCTACACTCCATACAAATACTCTCAGAAACGGTTTCCTTGCCGTTGCCAGTCTACATTTTATATCCTCTCTACTTCGACCATCATCAGTTATTTTGCTCCCCAAATAGCAAAACTCCTTTACTACTTGTCTCATTTCCTAATCTAATTCCCTCAGCATCACCCGACATAATTCGACTACATTCCATTATCCTCGTTTTGCTTTTGTTGATGTCTATCTTGTATCCTCGTTTCAAGACACTATCCATTTCGCAGAATATTGTGTGTAAATTCCATAGTTTCAATAAAACCAACATCAAGATATGAGCAACAGTCAATTGACCTTATGGAAAGATTAATAATGAGACTGTAGATTGAAAGAGAAACAAACGAGGTTCTCCAAATGGAGAACGAAGAGGCTCAGTGCAGTAACACAGTAGTTAATGAAGGCGCCCAACAGCGCGTGGTGCTAGCCTAGTGGGCGGTGGGTGGGGTTAGTCTGTGGCATGCAGTGCTGGTTGCAGGACAGTCAGTGTGGGTGGAGTTACCTGCTCGAGTTGGGCCTGCGCAGGCTGGTCCTCAGCCACGTGTGCCGCGCCAGCGGGCTCCGCCGGCCTTCTCTGAAACACAACACAACACAAGTCACCTCCCTGTCTCCTCCACCACTAGCTTACACCATCAACAATACTTAAGAGTTGTAAAACTACTGTTGGCTATCAGAGATTATCATAAGTAAGTAAGTGTAGACTACGGTACTTCTCCTAGTGCCTTTGGTCAGAAAGGTTGTACTCCCATTGCCTGTATGGCAGGTGTGTTGCATACCTATCAGGCGTTACCTCATAAGGTTCGCTTTCTTTACACATGCGATCAATGTCTTATTAGATTCCCCTAAAAACCGGAAGCGGTAAACTACCTAGAAAATGAGTGAGGATACATAAAGGGCCACCTACCCTGTGGAACACTTTTCTTATTCATAGTTATACTCCTTTGTGTCATTTAAAAGAAAGCAGTATTTATAGCAAAATTAAACCTGTCAATGTTTAATTCTGGTTTTATTCGAAAATGATTTGTAATGTGAGACAGAGGGGTGTTGTAGTAAAAATAACTAAAACAATGTAGATTTATTAAACTAATGGCCATTAAAATTGCTACACCACGAAGATGACGTGCTATAGACGCGAAATTTAACCGACTGGAAGAATATGCTGTGATGCACAAATGATTAACTTTCCAGAGCATTCGCACAAGGTTGGCGCCGGTGGTGACACCTATAACGTGCTGACATGAGGAAAGTGTCCAACCGATTTCTCATACACAAACGGCAGTTGACCGGCGTTGCCTGGTGAAACGTTGTTGTGATGCCGCATGTAAGGAGGAGAAGTGCGTACCATCACATTTCCGATTTTGATAAAGGTCAGATTGTAGCTTATCGCGATTGCGGTTTATCGTATCGCAACGTTGCTGCTCGCGTTGGTCGAGATCCAATGACTGTTAGCAGAATATGGAATCGGTGGGTTCAGGAGGGTAATACGGAACGCCGTGCTGGATCCCAACGGCCTCGTATCACTAGCAGTCGAGATGACAGGCATCTTATCCGCATGGCTGCAACGGATCGTGCAGCCACGTCTCGATCCCTGAGTCAACAGATGGGGACGTTTGCAAGACCACAACCATCTGCACGAATAGTTCGACGACATTTGCAGTAGCATGGACTATCAGCTCGGAGACCATGGCTGCTGTTACCCTTGACGCATCACAGACAGGAGCGCCTGCGATGGTGTACTCAACGACGAACCTGGGTGCACGAATGGCAAAACGCCATTTTTTCGGATGAATCCGGGTTCTGTTTACAGCATCATGATGGTCGCATCCGTGTTTGGCGTCATCGCGGTGAACGCACATTGGAAGCGTGTATTCGTCATCGCCATACTGGCGTATCGCCCGGCGTGATGGTATGGGGTGCCATTGGTTACACTTCTCGGTCTCCACTTTGAACAGTGGACGTTACATTTCAGATGTGTTACGACCCGTGGCTCTACCCTTCATTCGATCCCTGCGAAACCCTACATTTCAGCAGGATAATCCACGACCGCATGTTGCAGGTCCTGTGCGGGCCTTTCTGGATACAGAAAATGTTCGACTGCTGCCCTGGCCAGCACATTCTCCAGATCTCTCACAAATTGAAAACGTCTGGTCAACGGTGGCCGAGCAACTGGCTCGTCACAATACGCCAGTCACTACTCTTGATTAACTGTGGTATCTTGTTGAAGCTGCACGCCATCCAAGCTCTCTTTGACACAATGCCCAGGCGTATCAAGGCCGTTATTACGGCCAGAGGCGGTTGATGTGGGTACTGATTTCTCAGGATCTATGCACCCAAATTGCGTGAAAATGTAATCACATGTCAGTTCTAGTATAATATATTTGTCGAATGAATACCCGTTTATCGTCTGCATTTCTTCTTGGTGTAGCAATTTTAATGGCCAGTAGTGTATATAGTGCTAGAAAACGCTATTTCCTCAACAAAAAGGTAAAATTTAAAAAGTATAAAGCAAAAATATATCATACATCTTTTCAATATTTCGTTGAACGTGTACGAAATATGTTTCTGTTATTCATAAACAACTTTCGCATTTATCAGTAATAGCAGGAGACTCTCGATTTGCTCATAATGACGAACATTCTATTGAGTAGAAAATAACAACGATAATTATGGAATTTGGTTTGTTTGTCCATGTAAACTGTACTTACATCAAAAGTAATCGCTTTAGTTACATGAAAGAACAGAAGTTACGCAAACAACCAATTTTTATTGCTTATAAAATGCAATTTGTGTTGTGCAGGGATATAAAATACATAATGGACTAACAGTGAATGATACGCGGTTCTACTTACGTGTAAAACAATCAAACATACACAAAAAAAAAACTAAGAGAAATTGTCGGCTCCCAGTTTCGCTCTTACAGTTTCATTTATGTTTCTTTCCCTGCCAATGCTATCAATACTACCAACAATCCTACCGCTTACAGTGTCATTTATGTAGTGTAGCAAAACTACCGAATCCTAGTTTTGGTAGAGCGCAATCTACCAACACTCCAACACTATTTACGAGTTACTGACGCCACGTCTTCTGAGGCGCGGTTACGTGAGAATAGCTCACCGGATAAAGAATTAGTCACCCCTAGAGAAATCATTAAAAGCATCATTTAATACTGAGTAATTCCGCCCCTGGACGTGGTAACCACCGGGTCCACAAGGTTGAACAGGTACAGTGGATTAAGCTACTTGCTAAGGATCTGAACGCGCAATTCCACCAAATTGTGAGGATGCTGGTGTCGGCGTTTTACCTACTGGTCCAACAATCTCAGACACACTGTGTGATAAAAAGTATCAGGACACCTGGGTGAAAATGACTTACAAGTTCGTGGCGCCCTCCATCGACAATGCTAGAATTCAATATGGTGTTGGCCCACCCTTAACCTTTATGACAGCTTCCACTCTCGCAGGCATACGTTCAATCAGGTGAATCAGGTGTTGGAAGGTTTCTTGGGGAATGGCAGCCCATTCTCCACGGAGTGCTGCACTGAGGAGGGATATCGATGTCGCTCGGTGAGGCCTGGCACGCAGTTGGCGTTCCACAAAACCCCAAAGATGTTCTATAGGATTCAGGTCACGACTCCATGCAGCCCAGTACATTACAGGGATGTTAATGTCGTGTAACCACTCCGCCACAGCCCGTGCATTATGAAAAGCTGCTCGATCGTGTTGAAAGATGATCCTCCAATTGCTCTTCAAAGTGGGAAGCGAGAAGGTGCTAAAACATCAACATAGGCCTTTGCTGTGATAGTTCCATGCAAAACAACAAGGGGTGCAAGCCCCCTCCAAGAAAAACACGAGCACACCGTAACACCACCGCCTCCGAATTTTACAGTTGGCGCTACACACGCTGGCAGATGACGTTCACCGGGCATTCGCCATACCCTCACCCTGCCATCGGATGGCCACATTGTGTACCGTGTTTCATCACATCCACACAACGTTTTTCCATTGTTCAATCGTCCAATGTTTACGTTCCTTACACCAAGCGAGGCGTCGTTTGGCATTTACCAGTGTGATGTGTGGCTTATGAACAGCCGCTCGACCATGAAATCCAAGTTTTCTCACCTCCCACCTAACCTGTAGTGGATCCTGATGCAGTTTGGAATTCCTGTGTGATGGTCTGGATAGATGTCTGCCTATTACCCATTAAGACCCTCTTCAACTGTCGGCGGTCTCTCTCAGCCAACAGACGAGGTCGGCCTGTACACTTTTGTGCTGTACGTACCCCTTCATGTTCCCCCTTCACTGTCACATCGGAAATAGTGGACCTAGGTGCTAAGTGTGGAAATCTCGCTTACAGACATATGATACAAGTGACACCCAATCACCTGACCACGTTCGAAGTCCATGAGTTCCGCGGAGGGCCACATTCTGCTCTCTCACAATGTGTAATGACTACTGTGGTCGCTGATATGGAGTACCTGGCAGAAGGTGGCAGCACAGTGTACCTAATATGAAAAAGTATGTTTTTTGTGGTGTCCTGTGTATTTTCTGTGGGGTTCATGACAGGTTATTTTGCAGGCCAGTAGGGACGTCATGGGTAGAGGGAGTGTTGGGCAAACCGGTCACTTACTGTTCCAGCGTGATGAACTTTCCTTTTGTCGTATTATGTGCCCGTGTGAGCAATGGCCTCCTGCGAGGTGACCGACACCATATGTTAATTGCCTGCTGTTCCCGTTGCAATGTTCTCTCGCTAACAGGTTGGGTTGGACCTTCATTCACTGCATGGGCAATTCCTTCGGATTTTGATCACAAGCCGTGAAATGCGTTTCCGGTCCCTCTGAGTCAGGATCTTTTTCGGGCCATAATTCTGACGTGTTTCGTATCCACGTTTGTTACACCACTACTTCTAGACTCGTTGAACATTCGGTCGAGAAACACCAACAAATGCAGCAACTTCACACACCGTATGGCCATGGACATGGCCAAATACGATTGTCTATTTTTGCCACTCTATTACGTTCTTACATTTATCCATGTCTAGATACAAAGTAAACGCTAAACATAAATAGCCCACTAATCACTACAGCATTATGCTAACATAGAGACAGTGGGCGCATGTTGAACACGTGACTGGATCGCTGAACTGTATGTAAAGGCTTAACAATTCATGTGAGCGTGCGCACGGGATGACTAATTTTTCTGTCCGATGAGCTTACATCGTTTACAAAAAAGAAACATGTTTTTATACGAATGTTTGTTACTAAATCGCTAATCCGGTTTATGGTTAATGGTCCACGTCCCATTTGCTGTTGCCTGTCTAGCTACTTCCAGAGGCAACAAAAATTTGATTTTCAATATTCAAATGGCTCTGAGCACTATGGGACTTAACAGCTACGGTCATCAGTCCCCTAGAACTTAGAACTACTTAAACCTAACTAACCTAAGGACAGCACACAACACCCAGCCACCACGAGGCAGAGAAAATCCCTGACCCCGCCGGGAATCGAACCCGGGAACCCGGGCGTGGGAAGCGAGAACGCTACCGCACGACCACGAGATGCGGGCTGATTTTCAATATTGACTTAACGCTCTTGCCTCAAGAACACAGTGGAAACACACGTTCCAAGAGAGTGAAATTGTTTCTTTCCCCTTCCCAAAATCCTTTTGCAGCAAGAGGAAGTAGAATCTGAAATGATATCACTCACTATATCAGACAACAAAGTGAGCTCTACAGGCTTCGAAAGGTAGCAAATGACATTTTTATTAAAACAAGGTACCTTTTACCTCATTACAACCAAAGACCCTTCATTCTCATCAGACCGTCCACTTTTCTCATGTCACATAGGCTGATTCCGTCTGTTTGAATTGCTCTCTCTAGAACTCGCTATGTCACAAATGCTGACTTTGATACAGTCATAAATATGTTCTCTATCTTCTGTCATTATTGCTATCACTACTATGTATAATCAGTAATAGTAGTACTGCCGTTAGTATTATTCCTATTACCTCTTTCTAAGTACTATTATTTCAGATGCCGTGTGACTAGGGCCTCCCATCGGGTAGACTGTTCGCCTGGTGCAAGTCTTCCGATTTGACGATGGGGATGAAATGATGATGATTAGGACAACACGACACCCAATCCCTGAGCGGAGAAAATCTCCGACCCAGCCGGGAATCGAAGCCGGGCCATTAGGATTGACATTCTGTCGCGCTGACCACTCAGCTATCGGGGGCGGGCATTATTTCAAATGGCATTAGATGAATTCGATTATTGTTTCTGTTCCTTTTTAATATTATTCCCATGATTTCAATAATATTTGTCGCAGCTAAATTGTTGTCATTATTTACGTACCAGGTAAGAGTCCAGTGAAGGCCTCTATGAGGGTGAGGACTTCTCTGATGACGTGATGGAAGAAGAAACAGAATTCGAGGGGAAAGGGACAGGGGATTAATATTAGAATCGCAATTTAGTAGAGGTCTGCAAGATGTAAGACCAAATAAGGCAGAAGGGATAGATAACATTTCGGCGTCTCCAACTGATTTGCAAACTGTATTTCTCCTTTGGTCGCTGAACATCTCCTACTTTTTAAAATGGTTTTCACATCGAAAATACGAGGAGCGTCTAATAAACAGGGTAACACATTTTTTTCTCGAATAGTTTCGGTTGAAAAAATGCAGAATTTGTTGTGGGACATTGTGGAATATTCCCGCTTCAGCCGCTATAGTTTCATGCAGTTCCGACAGGTGGCGGAGCTATAAGTAGCCTTCAAAATGGCATCTCTGACGGAGGTCCAAGCAAAGAGCTCTCGTTGAGTTTCTTTTGGCGGAAAACCAGAGCATCGCAGACATTCATAGGCGCTTGTAGAATGTCTAAGAAGCAATGGCAAGGTGAGTCATTGTTTGAGGCGTCTGTCATCTTCGCTCAAACCTGGCCGTTCTCCTGCGAGCCGGCCACCGGCACACAGTAGTGACTCGTGCAATGTCGGCACCTTCGGACACTTTCGGGTAATCAAACACTTTGCTGCTCAACTGGCCGTCTCTGTTGGTACCGCTGGCACATTCGTCCTCCAATTAGGGTACTCAAGGGTTTGTACCCGCTAACTTCCTCTCTACCTAACAGAAGTCCATAATCAGCAACGAAGGGCCATATGTGCGAAATTGCTTGCTCGTTATGAGGCTGATCGTAACAGTTTTTTGTCGAACATCGTTACAGGCGAGAAACATGGGTTCATCATTTCGAACTGGAAACCGGAAACAAAAGTTCAAAGCCGCGCCCTCATACAGTGAAGTCATGGCGGCAGTCTTCTGTGACTCTGAAGGATTATTGTGTTTAGTATCCAAACTCGTGGTGCTACCGCCAGGTAACTGAAGAAACGACTTCGACGTATTCGTCATCACAAAAATGCAAACGAACTTCTCCACGACAATGCAAGTCTGCACAACCTAGAGGAGTTCACGTAACTTCAATGGATTGCTCTTCCTCATCCACTCTACAGTCCGATCTCGCACCTTCCGACTTCCATCTGTTTGGCCCAATGAAGAGCGCACTCTGCAGGAAGCAGTACGTGGATGATGGAGAGGTTATTGATGCTCCGACGTCGACCATGCGGGCATACAGCCCGCCATGCGGGCATACAGCCCCTCTCAATAAGACGCTGACAGGCCGTCGCACTGAACAGAGATTATGTTAAAAAATAGGATTTTGTAGCCAAAGAGTGGGGAATAACATCGTGTAGAGGATTCATGAATAAAACCGACCTGCTTGCAGAAAGAAAAATGTTGGATTAGCTATAGTGCGCCGCTCGTACATGTCTGAGAGGTGAAACACAGCAAGACAATGACAGCCCCGACACGGCGAGAGTTTCTGCTGTTTATGTTCGTGCCTGCCAAACCTTACCTTCGCCAGCACGGCCGTCGTATCTCTCCCCAGTTGAAAACGTCTGAAGTATTAAGGGCAGGGCCCTCGAAGCAGCTCGGGACTTAGACGATCTAACGCGCGAGTTGAACAGAATTTCGCACTATACCCTCAGGAGGATATCTAGCAATTCTATTAATGAATGGCAAGCCGGATAAGTGCTTGCATAAGGATCAGAGGTGGAGCAACGCGTTATTGAGTTACTCAATTTGCGAAGCTCTTTCTCTTGGACAAACCCTCCAATTTCTGTGAAATCGTAATCATTAGTTTGTTTGTACATGCCCATCACATTTGCCGATTTCCGTCCCATTCGGATAATTACTTCGCGGTATGACTGTTTTTAGCTTGGACTATACAGTCAGGCTGCTGCTTATTTGGCCTCTAGGGGCTGACCAGACCTAATTCCTGACTTCCACGATACAGAAAAAATTTGAGGACATATCGGGAAACGAACCTGAGTCCTTCCACACCAAAGTCAACGACGCTAACCATTCTTTGGCTTATTTCTTTCGATATGTTTCATCGTCGGTTTTTCGTCAGTGGCTCTGTGCGAATGTCGCATAACATCTTTCAGTTTTCTGTTTTTTTTTTTCCCGAACTCTTTTTTACAATATTGCGGACCTTAGTCAGAACTATGGTGAGGTGACATACGCTTGATAGCCTAGTAACTTACTATTCAGCTTTCGGAATGGTAATATTTATATAACAGCTGTGGGTGTAGTATCACAGCCGTGCAAAAAAGGAAGGAACTCGACGTAATTATACGGTTACAATTGGCTGAATGAGGCAGCAGGCGGCAGAATACAAGACACGCAAGAAGACGGTCGATACAAAGGTTGCCAGGGCGACAATGGCCTACATTCTTATTTCAATGCGCGGCTGTTGTATTTTTAGCCTCGGAACCGCCTGAAAATGGCCGCAACTACAGTGCAAGTATATATCTTTGCCGCCTCTAAGAAGCATGGCATAAGGTCATGCAATGTAACAGAAGCACTATAATGAATCACTGTTTTCGCTTCCTTCTTTAAATTTTTAACACAGTCGCAAATGCTTCAAATGCGAAACTCTAATAGCGTTGCAAAGGCCTTTTTCCTTTTTCTCTTTTTTTTTACGTACGTTACCTATAGGTTTTTCTAGACGCTATTTTATGGCTGGCAGCAGGATTCATGGTACATTTATTTCCTAACGAAGTAATTTGTCAGCAGTCAACGACAGTTTAAAAACATCCCTGTTTACACGTGCTAAACTGAACTGAAATTAAAGTTCCTGCCAGATTAAAACTGTGTGCCGGACCGAAACTCGAACTCGGGACCTTTGCCTTTCGCGGGCAAGTGCTCTACCATCTGAGCTACCCAAGCACGACTCACGCCCCGTCCTCACAGCTCTACTTCCGCCCAGTACCTCGGCTCCTACCTTCCAAACTTTACAGAAGCTCTCCTGCGAACCTAGCAGGATTAGCATTCCTGAAAGAAAGGATACTGCGGAGACATGGCTTAGCCACAGCCTGGGGGATGTTTCCAGAATGAGATTTTCACTGCGCAGCGGAGTGTGCGCTGATATAAAACTTCCTGGCAGATAAGGTTCGCAGCAGAGCGTCTGTAAAGTCTGGAAGGTAGGAGACGAGGTACTGGCGGAAGTACAGATGTGAGGACGGGGTGTGAGTCGTGCTTGGGTAGCTCAGATGGTAGAGCACTCCGCTGCAGAGTGAAAATCTCATTTTAGAAGTGGTGCTGTCTCCCTCCAGCGAAAGGCAAAAGTCCCGAGTTCGAGTCTCGGTCCGGCACACAGTTTTAATCTGCCAGGAAGTTTCATATCAGCGCAGACTCCGCTGCAGAGTGAAAATGTCATTCTGATTTGAAATGTTATGTGAAATGAAGGTGAAGGGAGGAGAAATGGAAGGGACTATTGATGTCAGCTGCAGTGGGACTTTATGCGGAATCAGTGGCATTGCGGACATTATCTGTTTATTAGCATGGAAACTGTCCTGAAGAATTCTATAGTAGAGTCGGCGAAAGAAGATAAGTAACAACTGCAGTGGGCTTGGTGCGACTGCTCCGCGGGTCGCATGTACGGTACCACAAACGATCAAGTACGCGATTTTGTAAACACTGATCAGCCAGAGCATTATGACCACCGATCTTCTGTGAAAATAGCCCGTCCAGGCGATAGCAGCGTCATCTGGCGAGGAATGATTGCTAGTCAGACAAACGCACAGTGCATATGGTATCGAAGGCGCGCGATTTGTCTGAGCCTGACCAGTGGAAGATTGTGACGGCCAGGAGGCTCGGCACGAGCATTTCGGAAGCTGCACGACTTGCTTGGTATTCGAGGATTGCTGTGGTGAGTGACTTCAGCAAGTGGCGAAACCAAGGTGAAGCCATGTCCAGACGCCGGGGAGTTGGGCGGCCACCCCTCATTACAGATGTTGGACATCGTAGGCTGGGCAGACTGGGAGAACAGGACAGGCGGCGAACTGTGGTAGAACTAACATCAGACTTTAATGGTAGCCAAAGAAAAAGTGTGTCAGAACACATAGTGCACAGAACACTCCTGACGATGGGCCTTCGCAGCCGACAATCCATGCATGTGCCAATGTTAACACCACGACATCGGAAACAACGACTGAAATGGACACCTGACCATCGACACTTGACACTGGCGCAGTGGCAGAGCGTTGCATGGCCTGATGAATTCCTGATGTCTTCTTCATCATGCCGTTGGGAGGGCATCAATCCGTCGTCTTCCAGGGAAACAGCTCCTTGACACCTGTACTGCGGGATGGAGGCAAGCTGGCGGCGGATCCATTAAGATCTGGAGAACATTCATATTGGCAGGGCACCATGACGGCCAAGGAGTGCCGTACACTGGTTGCAGACCACGTGCACCTCTTCATGACGATCATGTTTCCCGACAGCAGTGGCACTTTTCAACATGATAATGTGCCATGTCACAATGCCAGGAGTGTGATACAGTGGTTCGAGGAACACAGAAGCGACTTCCAATTGACGTGCAGCCCTCCAGTTGTGAACCCGATGTGATTGAACGTGGCGTCAGAGCTCATGGCCCCCCTCCCAGGAATTTAGGGCAATTAGGTGACTTGTGTGCAGAAGTGGTGGTACCTCCCTCCAGCGACCTACCACGGCCTCTTTGCTTCCACGTCATGACCCTTCGGCGTTGTTGTTGTTGTGGTCTTCAGTCCAGAGACTGGTTTGATGCAGCTCTCCATGCTACTCTATCCTGTGCAAGCTGCTTCATCTCCCAGTATCTACTGCAGCCTACATCCTTTGAATCTGCTTAGTGTATCCATCTCTTGGTCCCTTTCCACGATTTTTAACCTCCACACTGCCCTCCAATACTATATGCCCTACCAAACGATGCATTGTTCTAGTCAAGTTGTGCCACAAATTTCTCATCTCTCTAATTCTATTCAATACCTTCTCATTAGTTATGTGATCTACCCATCTAATCTTCAGCACTCTTCTGTAGCACCACATTTCGAAAGCTTCTATTCTCTTCTTGTCTAAACTATTTATCGTCCATGTTTCACTTCGATACATGGTTACACTCCATACAAATACTCTCAGAAACGACTTCCTGACACTTAAATCTATACTCGAAGTTAACAAACTTCTCTTCTTCAGAAACGCTTTCCTTGCCATTGCCAGTCTACATTTTATATCCTCTCTACTTCAACCATCATCAGTTATTTTGCTCCCCAAACAGCAAAACTCATTTACTACTTTAAGCGTCTCATTTCCTAATCTAATTTCCGCAGCATCACCCGATTTAATTCGATTACATTCCATTATCCTCGTTTGGCTTTTGTTGATTTTTATCTTATATCCTCCTTTCAAGACACTGTCCATTCCGTTGAGCTGCTCTTCCAGGTGCTTTGTTGTCTCTGACGGAATTACAATGCCCTCGGCGAACCTCAAAGTTTTTATTTCTTCTCCATGGATTTTAATTCCTACTCTGAATTTTTGTTTTGTTTCCTTTACTGCTTGCTCAATATACAGATTGAATAACATCGGAGATAGGCTACAACCCTGTCTCCTTCCCTTCCCAACCACTGCTTCCATTTCATGCCCCTCGACTCTTATAACTGCCATCTGGTTTCTGTACAAATTGTAAATAGCCTTTCGCTCCCTGTATTTTACCCCTGCCACCTTCAGAATTTGAAAGAGAGTATTCCAGTCAACATTGTCAAAAGCTTTCTCTAAGTCTGCAAATGCTAGAAACATAGGTTTGCCTTCGTTTTAATCTATTTTCTAAGATAAGTCGTAAGGTCAGTATTGCCTCACGTGTTCCAATATTTCTACGGAATCCAAACTGATCTTCCCCGAGGTCGGCTTCTACCAGTTTTTCCATTCAGCTGTAAAGAGTTCGCGTTAGTATTTTGCAGCTGTGACTTATTAAACTGACAGTTCGGTAATTTTCACATCTGTCAACACCTGCTTTCTTTGGGATTGGAATTATTATATTGTTCTTGAAGTCTGAGGGTATTTCGCCTGTCTCACACATCTTGCTCACTAGATGGTAGAGTTTTGTTAGGTTTATCCGTGTCAAAGATGGACATACCGGCTATTAGGTAGGAATGTTCTGGCTGATCAGCGTATGCGGGTATGGCAACACCAAGTGTTGTCGCAGCTCTATAGGCGACAACCGTTTTCGCCTGAAACCGTTTGTGCTTCGCAGTTGAAAGATGGTAACAGCGCTGTTAGCTGTCAGTGATCTTCCTTCGCCGACTCTACTACAGAATAGGGTTACTTATTGGACTTAATCTGGTAATTATAAAATGAGGAAATAGCTTACCTGGCCTGGGGCGCCTCGCCATCCAGCTCGATGTCACCGCTCTCGCCGTAGCACTCGAAGCTCTCTCCGTCCGAAAGGCTCGAGCACTGGCTGCAAGTACAAACCAACACAACGACGCTAAAAACCAGCTGCAGTGCCGTGTTATGCGTGGATCACAATAGCGAACTGTTAATAGATAGGCATGGAAGAGCGGCGACCTTTTCTTTCCTGCACTACCCCAGCGTAACCCGCCTCCGTGCCCGAGGTCGCTAATGCACGTCTGTTAGTTGACGCTTGACCCGGGGATAAGCCGGTTTGAATCCTGGTGATGGAAAAGATTTTCACTCCCAGCACTTGGCTGGCAAGGGGAAGAGAGAGGTGGGGCGTAATGATTCTGATTAGCAGATTTTCCGCCAATTTCTTGGTTTAAATGTCAAACTTCTTAGTAGGCATGTGACATTTGATAACGACCCGTCCGTCGGATGGGCATGTTACGCTTGGCGGCCCCCTTGGTGCTAATCGCGAGGTGTAAGCTACGTATGAGCCGGCACCAGGGTTCACCCTTCCCTTCTCATATCGTCTTCACCATACAACACAAACATTATACTACACTACACATACTTCGTCATACTTCAGATCGTGTATTGTGTATTGAACCGGGGAGCCGGCAGAACTGGCCGAGTGGTTCTAGGCGCTACAGTCCGGAACCGCGCGACCGCTACGGTAGCGGGTTCGAATCCTGCCCCGGCCATGGATTTATGTGATGTCCTTAGGTTAGTTAGGTTTAAGTAGTTCTAGGGGACTGATGACCACAGCAGTTAAGTCCCATAGTGCTCAGAGCCATTTTTTGAACCGGGGACCTAGAAACGACGGAGAGGCTTCGTCCCGCCGTAGCTCTCAGTGGTTCACATCCCCACAACAGGCCACAGCAATTAACCAACCTCACCGTCGCCCGACACCGATTCCAGGGTTTTTGTGCGGTTCGGTCTCCAGTGGACCCCCCGGGAACGTTTCATATCAGACGAGTGTAACCCCAAATGATTGCATTGTAGAGTAATTATGGTGTACGCGTACGTGGAGACAGTGTTTGCGCAGCAATCGCCGACATAGTGTAACTAAGGCGGAAAAAGGGGAACCAGCCCGCAATCGCCTTAAAAATCATCCACAGGCTGGCCGGCACACCGGACCTCGACATTAATCCGACTGATGGATTCGTGCCGGGGACCGGCACGCCTTCCCTCTCGGGAAGCAGCGCGCTGGACCACGCGGCTAGCCGGCCGGGCTACTTCAGATTAATGGACATGTAACTCTAATCCACCTGATGATGGCAGCATGCTGCCGAAACGCGTGATACTAATAAATATTAGTAGAAAGTGACAGAAGCAGAAAGAATTAATTTACAAATACTATAGTCACTCGGAAAACACGGTAATTTCCCTCTTAGACGAATCCTCAACTCCAAATTGAATTTAATCACATGCGAAAATTTATCATTTGCTAAATGGAAACCAATACAAAACGATAACTTTTTGTCTTGAGGAAGGAAGTAAAGATTTTGTTTCCGTTATATCTAATTCGAATGCCTTACAATAAGTGTTTCATGCCATGTAAGTGACTCACTGCACGATTACACAATGAGATTCTCACGCTCATTCGTCGTTAATTACACTGCTGGCCACCCAATAGACAAACCAAGAAGGACCGGAGATACCACAGCCAAACTGATTTGCTATAACCGGTGCTACACGCCTCGGCATTGAATCAAAGAGGCTCTGGATGTGTTATTGGGGTATAGAAATCCACGCTGATTCCACATGTTACCAAAAGCTGATCTGGTGTAGGACTAAGTGGTGTATACCGGGCCAGTCGTTCCGTAATCATCGACTAGACATTTTAGACAGGCGAGAGATCGGGAGAACAGAGTCCAAGGGAGCAATGCAGTACGATCGGCGACGAGGAAGTCTTGAACACTGCGTGGCACGTGTGATCACGCAGCCGCGCATTATCCTGTTCCATTGTGGCCGTGGGCAAATTCCGAAGATATGAGAGGATCATAGGCTCCAACACTTCAGAGACGTAACGGTGGCTGGTTAGTGTACCGGCAATGAGCAATGGGTAGGGGGGAGGGGAGGTGGGCAGTGGATTCCGGATTCCAATACAACCCTACTACCCCAAACCATAATACCGGGCGCAGGACCATCATGGCAAGGCATAAGGCAACAGTTAAACAATATCCCAGCACGGTGTCTCAAGACTCTAATCCGACGATGCAGACCGAGGTGCAGGCAGAATCGGGATACATCGGTAAAAACAGCGTCGTTGCATTTGTTTGTCCACGTCCGTCATTCATCGCTCCACTGCCGGCGCAAACGCATGTGGCGTTGACCCAGCAGCAACGGACGCCTAGCGGGCAGTCCAGTCTGCTGCAAACGACGTCGATTGGTACGCGCAGACACTGCCTGTGGCGGAACTGACCGAATTTGTTACGATTTGGTTCGTGATGTGGCAGAGCGGTCCATCACTGCCATGAGCACAAATGCCTGTCACCACTTGTAGTGGTGCAACGAGGTGAGTGCAATCGGTTACGCCGGTCCGTCATTCCCTCCTGCATTCAGTGGTCACAGATCATCACAGTTGCTCATTTCCGCCCGCCACGATCACCGATTTCTCTGAAGGATAATCCGCAATCCTTATACACAACTATTCTTTCTCGGTCGTAATCCGAAACGTACTCTAAAGACGCTTGCTTTCTTCTACGAGGCATAATGAAGCTGCTGACGAAAACAACCCCACAAAAGAACAACTCCAGTACGTCGACACGGCTCCCTGTTCCACCTTTATACAGAGTGATTCACGAAGATATGCAAATATTTTAATATGTTGTTCTACGAGTAAAACTAAACAAAAAAGTTCATATAAACATAGTAACGTATGTTATTCAGTTATACAGCTACCACACTTTAACGACTTAATGCACTTTATACACTACTGGCCATTAAAATTGCTACACCACGAAAACGACGTGCTACAGACGTGAAATTAACCGACAGGAAGAAGATGCTGTGATATGCAAATGATTAGCTTTTCAGAGCATTCACACAAGGTTGGCGCCGGTGGCGACACCTACAACGTGCTGACATGAGGAAAGTTTCCAATCGATTTCTCATACACAAATAGCAGTTGACCCGCGTCGCCTGGTGAAACGTTGTTGTGATGCCTCGTGTAAGGAGGAGAAATGCGTACCATCACGTTTCCGACTTTGATAAAGGTCGGATTGTAGCCTATCGCGATTGCGGTTTATCGTATCGCGACATTGCTGTTCGCGTTGGTCGAGATCCAATGAATGGTAGCCGAATATGGAATCGGCGGGTTCAGGAGGGTAATACGGAAAGCCGTGCTGGATCGCAACGGCCTCGTATCACTAGTAGTCGAGATGACAGGCACCTTATCCGCATGGCTGTAACGGATCGTGCAGCTACGTCTCGATCCCTGAGTCAACAGATGGGGACGTTTGTAAGACAACAACCATCTGCACGAACAGTTCGATGACGTTTGCAGCAGCATGGACTATCAGCTCGGAGACTATGGCTGCGGTTACCCTTGACGCTGCATCACAGACAGGAGCGCCTGCGATGGTGTACTCAACGACGAACCTGTGTGCACGAATGGCAAAACGTCATTTTTTCGGATGAATCCAGGTTCTGTTTACAGTATCATGATGGTCGCATCTGTGTTTGGCGACATCGCGGTGAACGCACATTGGAAGCGTATCATCTGGCGTGATGTTATGGGATGCCATTGGTTACACGTCTCGGTCACCTCTTGTTCGCACTGACAGCACTTTGAACAGTGGACGTTACATTTCAGATGTGTTACGACCCGTGGCTCTAACCTTCATTCTATCCCTCCGAAACCCTACATTTCAGCAGGATAATGCACGACCGCATGTTATACGTCCTGCACGGGCCTTTCTGGATACAGAAAATGTTCGACTGCTGTCCTGGCCAGCACAGTCTCCAGATCTCTCAGCAATTGAAAACGTCTGGTCAATAGTGGCCGAACAACTGGATCGTCACAATACGCCAGTCAGTACTCATGATGAACTCTGGTATCGTGTTGAAGTTGCATGGGCAACTGTACCTGTACACTCCATGCAAGCTCTGTTTGAGCCAATGCCCAGGTGTATCAAGGCCGTTATGAAGGCCAGAGGTGGTTGTTGTGGGTACTGATTTCTCAGGATCTATGCACCCAAATTGCGTGAAAATGTAATAACGTGTCAGTTGTAGTATAACATATTTGTCCAATGAATACCCGTTTATCATCTGCATTCATTTTGGTTTAGTAATTTTAATGGGCAGTAGTGTATTTCGAGAGGTCTGGAGGTGCAGCCGGAGTAGGAGTCTTAACTTTTTCCGCTTGTGTTACAGAACCGAGGATAGACAGAGTATGGTTTCCTACTCGTCATCACATTGAACTTCGAACTGTTTTAAGCTGGTGAATTATTGTAATTACGAAATTGACTTAGTTTTCACGTGTCTTTGATGACTGTTCTGGTGATATTCTCAACGTAACTTTACCGCATTTGATAAGCATATTTTCTGTCTGTATTTTAACTGAATATTGTAGGACCTCTTGACGTCTATTTGAGATGTTCTTTCCTGAATAAACATAATTTAACGTAATTCTTAGTAATCTACATCAATTACAGACATTAGAAGAGAACTCTTGTCATTCAGTTATTCATTTAATTTGATTTTGTATTTCTGTGTATTTCATTAACTCTCAGTTCAAGCCATGCACAGACTATTCGACTGCAGGATCACAGTTATAGGTTTTACTGGCTGCGAATCAGCTGCGGGGCGTGAGAGCAGAGGCGTGTAGCTCGACCCTATGACGGCATCGAGCTTTTCATGAATCGTCCAAGTACCTAAAGCACGAGTAACCACAGGTTTGGGGTGCTAATTAGGAGAGTAACTACATTAGTAGTACCCATTAGGTACAGTTGCAGATTAGCGTGGTGAGTTGCATCAAACCAGCCTTCGGACAACAACACAGGACTGAAAGCCGTACAGCAGTTACCTACTGTTATTCTAAAAGAGAATATAAAATTTCATTGTGACTAGTGTATGGGAAATGACTTTAACAATTCACAGATTGGTGGATGATTTTTACGACCTACAAAAAGAACATGCGCGTAATGGAGGTTGCCTGTATGAGGATCACGGGATGACAGCATGGGAACGCCTTCTTTAGGACAAAGGGCCAGTAAGAGCAGGCAGAAAAAGTTTACAGCTTACTAATCGTCAATGCACATCGCGACGCCATAAGTACTACAGGGACAGGGTCACCAGAAAGAGCACATCGATAATGTTTCCTTTGGTCGACTCCGAGAACACTATTTCAACGTGGCTAGTAAGCCATCTACGATCGTAGAGGTCGCTCAGCGACTAGAAGTGTGAGCGTGTGGGTGCTATTCTGTCATTCTGCAGAATGGATTAATCTGAGATGTACCCTTTACCCTGTGGCTCCTGCAAGATGTAATTTCCACCTCCACACCACTACAGAAGTCAGACAGACGCTCCTAACGTTCTAAAGAGAAATACCTGAAAAACTTTCAGCACTAAATATCTTCTGGAGTCGTCTGCTGTAAGGAAATGACACAAAAATTCACAAAATTTCTTATGTAACTAGTGGGATACTTGGGTACTGGAGTAGTGCTAGTTAGTGTAAGAAAAACATGAAACTATTATTTATTTTGCAAAAAGTTCTGAGAAATCACAATGGCACTTTTAGTTATGAACTGAACAAGTTATTTCCGGGTTCTTTTCGGAATGTGAAGTTACCTCTTAAGGATAGGATTCGCTAATGAAATTTCTATATAAAGTTTACGATTGTTATTGACTTGGCAGAATGGCTGAGAGCTGCGCCTACTCAACTTGAATGATTATCGGTTAGAATGTTGCTAGGTACGGTCGAGGCTGTCGCGTGTGAAATGCAGTGAAGTGTACTGTTGTGGAGGAAATATGGGGCTCGCAAGAGCTGTAGCGCGCAATACCGTAAGCTGCGAGGACTGCTGTCTGCGCCGCTCGCTGCTGACAAATAACATAACTCTCGTTCTATCTGGATTGACCCTTGCCAATCAAACTCTCCCTACGCCTTGATGAAGTCAAGGACTCCTATTCTCCCCTAGTCTAACTATTGGTGTGGTACACTAGTCAGATAACCAGTCCATCGCGATGCCACTCAAAAATTCGCTCACAGGTGTTTAACTATAACTCTGTCCGTCCGCACCGCACAATAAGTGTGGTGGCCAACACAGTGAACAACGCTGAATTGCAAGGACTCAATATAGAGTCGCACTCCGATTCGCTCTCGACAGAGATGCTCTCCCAGTGGAGTACTGAGGAGAGACTTGTTCCTCGCTCTTTGAGTACACATAAGAGCGCACACGCTCTCGTTACGTGTTCTCGCTCCAAGAGCGACATCGGAACGGCCCCTCTCCACGCCAGACGTGAAGGGGTATATCTTTCGGTCTCTTCCATTACTCCTTCAGCTCAAGGCGGGAGAATGACGTTTCGTTTAAGGCGACCAATCCGGAAATCTGAAGCATCGGCGTTTGGCGTTTACTATCTCCCTGCGAAAACTTCTGAAACTGCGTGCTATGTTTGTAAAGAATGTGCAGGCTGGGCGCTCCCACACAGCGTAGCGGAATTTGCTTTTAAGCCGAACACGGGGTCGTTCTCCCCTTTCACTCGGGCAAACGCTGTCCGCTCCACGGGCAGTCGCTGTCCGACGTAGATAGGCTGAATCATCCTCTGGAGGGACCGGCCTCCCGGCGTGCGGTCCGCCTCTCCCGAACTAAAAGCTCTTGTGGCCGTCGTGTCTTGAATGTGAGTGTGTGTACGCCAGCCTCGAGTATCTCAACCTCAGTGCGCACTTGTTGTTTGCATATCGTTTACATGAACTCATACAACATTGACTTTATCTTATCGAGTTTGGGTTCGAATGAAGCGTCTTGATGTGCGGAATATGGTTGTGAGGGTGGAATATGTAAGCACTGAAGGTCAGGGGACCACGACGTCTTACAGAAGGAACGCAAGCTGGCCGTGCTGACCTCTTTCCGTTGAGCTCCGGCGAGGTGCTGCCTCCGAGGGCGGAGTCGGCGTCGTCCGTGGAGGCGGGCGGCGTCGCGACGGCGAGGGGCGGGGCGTCGTCGTGGCTAGTCAGCAGGAAGCTGGGCGGCTCCACCATCCTGCCCTCGTCACCTGCAACAGTGCAGGGCGCCGCTCGTCAGCGGGAGACATGTGGTACTGGCCGGGTACGCGCGAAAACTCAATGCAGCAAGTGGCTCTTCGCAAATATTCCACTTTAATTCGACTAAATCACAGAAATTACGAAATACGAGCAATTCCTATTCGCACATGCAGCTTTTGAAATAAGTAGTGGCAGCCATATACAATTGGCAGCACTGCGGAACAGGGACCTCTGAACTGTAAACAATCTCTCCATTATAGCTTTCCCTCTACATCTACATCTACATACATACTCCGCAATCCACCATACGGTGCGTGGCGGAGGGTACCTCATACCACAACTAGCATCTTCTCTCCCTGTTCCACTCCCAAACAGAACGAGGGAAAAATGACTGCCTATATGCCTCTGTACGACGCCTAATCTCTCTTATCTTTGTGGTCTTTCAGCAAAATATAAGTTGGCAGCAGTAAAACTGTACTGCATTCAGCCTAAAATGCTGCTTCTCTAAATTTCCTCAGTAGCGATTCACGAAAAGAACGCCTCCTTTCCTCCAGAGACTCCCACCCGAGTTCCTGAAGAATTTCCGTAACACTCGCGTGATGATCAGACCTACCAGTAACAAATCTAGCAGCCCGCCTCTGAATTGCTTCTATGTCCTCACTCAATCCGAACTGATGGGGATCCCAAACGCTCGAACAGTACTCAAGAATAGGTCGTATTAGTGTTTTATAAGGGGTCTCCTTTACAGATGAACCACATCTTCCCAAAAGTCTACTAATGAACCGAAGACGACTATCCGCCTTCCCCACAACTGCCATTACGTCCTTGTCCCACTTCATATTGCTCTGCAATCTTAGCCCAAATATTTAACCGACGTGACTGTGTACAGAACTACACTACTAATGGAGTATTCAAACATTACGGGATTCTTTTTCCTATTCATCTGCATTAATTTACATTTATCTATATTTAGAGTTAGCTGCCATTCTTTACACCAATCACAAATCCTGTCCAAGTCATCTTGTATCTTCCTACAGTCACTCAACAACGACACCTTCCCGTCTCCAACCGAGACGAAGATTTCATTGGTAAAGAAAATTATTTATATTTTGAGAATGAGAGTATTTAGACTAATACTTCATTGCCAGAATAAGAGGCTCGCAATTTCTAATTCATGACCGCCTGAATACAGTTGCGCCAACTTTACCCGCCCTTGAATGTCGTACTTCGTAACGAAGTAATAACTGCACGCTCTGAAACAGTAGCGATCTGCATGATATGTAGAAAATGGCTTCTAGTTGTTTGTCTGCAACCCGTTATTCCGGGAAGCGTTACGGGTGCTTACAGAAACACTAACATCTGGTCTGTCAGCTATGAAAATGATAGTAATTAGTGTTAAATACACGTATACCATTTTCACTTAATGCAAGTATTATTACCTAATAACCACAAATTCTTACACTAGCAATGGCCAGGACAGGAGACTAGGCTGGCTAAAGAAGAAGACAAGAGAAAGAGAGTTTATCAAAGACAAGTGATGAACAACATACACAAATTCAGAGACAACGTTTTGTTGAATTTTACCGCAGTTACTGACATACATCACGTTTGTCTTCTCTAGCCATGTGTATAAAGGATCATTCAATTACAGATAATAAATAGTATGTTCAAAAATGGCTCTGAGCACTACGTGACTTAACATATGACGTCATCAGTTCCCTAGAATTTAGAACTACTTAAACCTGACTAACCTAAGGACATCACACACATCCATGTCCGAGGCAGGATTCGAACCTGCGACCGTAGCAGTCGCGCGGTTCCGGACTGAAGCGCCTAGAACCGCTCGGCCACTGCGACCGGCAAATAGTATGTATAATACAATATATGTATATAACTTCAAGCATCATTTGACGTACATAGGAAAAGAAATCAAAGTATCGTTACACCATGTAAAATTCATGAATCAGTAGAACGGTCAACATCATTCTTTGCTATAAAATTTACAAAAACAATGAAAGTGTGCAGAGGGAGCGCCGACAATTTTTTTAACTTAGGGTGTCACACTCCGGTTCCCTCGAAACATGCAATAAAAACATGGATTAAAAATTCGGAAGAGATGGGATCTGATCTAAAAAAGAAACCATCAGTACGTCCTAGATGTGCTCGTAGTCCACAGAAAACCGAAGGTGCATACGTTTGAGTCTTACTGAGCCAACGGCGTTCAGTTTGTAAGCAAGCAGCTGCGGGAAGAGTGTCCCAACATCTACATCTATATCTACTCCGCAGTTCACAATTAAGTGCCCGTCAGAGAGTTCATCGAACCATCTTCAAGCTGTTTCTCTACTGTTCCATTCTCGAACGACGCGCAAGAAAAACGAGGACTTAAATATTTCTGTGTGACCTCTGGTTTCTCTTACCTTATTACGATGATTATTTCTCCCTACGTAGGTAGGCGCCAAAAAAATATTTTCGCAATCTGAGGAGACAGTTGGTGATTGAAATTTCAAGACAATACCCTGCCACGAGAAAAAACGCTTTTGTTTTATTAATTACCGCCCCAATTCATGTATCGTGTCCGAGGCACTCCATCCCCTTTTTCGCGATAATACAAAACATGCTGCCTTTCTTTGAACTTTGTATGTCCTCCGTCTGTGTCATCTGAGGGGGATTCCACAGTGCAGAGCAATACTCCAGAAGAGGGCGGACAAGCGTGGTGTAGGCAGTCTCTTTAGTAGAACCTGTTGCACTTTGTAAGTGTTCTGCCAGTAAATAGCAATATTTGGTTTGCTTTCCCCACAAATCATCTATGTGGTCGTTCCAGTTTAAGTTATTCGTTATTTCAATCGCTAACTATTTACTTCAATTTACAGCCTTTGGACTTGTATGATTTATCGTTCAGCAGAAGGTTAGCTGATTTCTTTTAGTACTCAAGTGGATGACTTCAGACTTTTCATTATTTAGAGTCGATTGACACTTTTCGCACCAAACAGATATCTTATCTAAATCATTTTGCAATATGTAATAAAATGGAACACCTACAGCCATCCTTATGATGTCATTTATTACATGGCTACCAGTTTCGGTGCTTCAGTGCACCATCTTCAGGCCTTAGCTGGCGCTGAGGGGGCACCATCCGTATACACGATTCATCAGTGGCCAACATCTATAACCACCTGCAACATCGATGTTATCTCCCCAACCTTCAACTATCAACTACCTGGAGAAACACTCAAAACAGAGCGACTAAAACGTGGATGATAGATGAGACCAGCCAGCCGGTGTGGCCGAGCAATTCTAGGCACTTCAGTCTGGAACCGCGCGGCCGCTACGGTCGCAGGATCAAATCCTGCCTCGGGCATGGGTGTGTGTGATGTCCTTAGGTTAGCCGGCCGGAGTGGCCGTGCGGTTCTAGGCGCTACAGTCTGGAGCCGAGCGACCGCTACGGTCGCAGGTTCGAATCCTGCCTCGGGCATGGATGTGTGTGAAGTCTTTAGGTTAGTTAGGTTTAATTAGTTCTAAGTTCTAGGCGACTGATGACCTCAGAAGTTAAGTCGCATAGTGCTCAGAGCCATTTGAACCATTTGTCCTTAAGTTAGTTAGGTTTAAGTAGTTCTAAGTTCTAGGGGACTGATGACCTGAGATGTTAAGTCCCATAGGGCTCAGAACCATTTGAACCAATAGGTGAGACCAATATTCATCCCACATGTTTCGTGAATAAGCAGCAAATACCATTACTGGGCAGACAGCAACCCTAATGAAGTGCATGAATGTCCTTTACACATCAGAAACGTCACAGTATGGTGTACAGTTTCGTCACACGGGGTCATCGGACGTAATTTTTCGAAAATGAAGAGCGGGTCACAGTGACTTTCACTTCGGATCGGTATGTTGAGATGTTACACTTTTTTGCTGCGGCTGCGTTGATCAGTATTCCACAACATCACAAAACCTGGTTTCAACAGGACGGTCTGACATCACACAACTGCAAGGCAGTCAGTGGCAGCTGTGCGAGAACTGTTCGGTAACTGTGGCGTCTCAACATAAGGTGGCATTTACAGGCCCCCAAGATCACCGGATTTGTCCCTTTGTGATTTTTTCTTTTGGGTACACCTCAAGTCGGGTCTACACGACCCGTTGAAGGTCACTGGATAAACTAAAACAAGGAACTGAAGACGAATTTCGTGGTATCCTGCCTGAGATGTTGCACCACTCAAGAGCAGATTGGAAAAATTCATACGTCTAGGAGGGCACTATTTACTGGAAGTAGATAATTCGGATTATTGTCTCTTAAAAGGCATTTTGGAGTGGTCCGATTTCTGTAAATAATTTTTTTTTGGAGATTTTCTATTTTTATTGGGTGTTTCAAAAGTTTCCTTTTTCCAATTTCTGTTTCCTTTTTCCAGTATCACCAGCAGATGGACGGATGGTCATATTAATGTGTGTCACTTTGTGTCGTTGTCTTAAAAACCTCCATGAAAATCGTCAGGAACTGATCGATCACAAGGCACCGTTTGGTCCTCCACAAGGACCCCACAGTTTTATTTTAATTTTTGTTTTCTTTCTGAGTGGTTCTCCCTCAGGGACTCACTGTCTAAGAATATGACTGTCTGCAGAGACGCTTCAGTCAGCTTAATATGACTGCGAAAGTAAACAGTCTCTCCACTTGAACTACCGTCATTATAGGAGACTGTCGTAGGTTAAGCTAATGTCAGATGATTTCCCTGCAATTATTTGGATTAAACATAGGCATATTCTCGGTTTTCTTGCCGCATCAGATACTAATAAGGATTCAAGCTTCAAACGACTTCCTCCAGGTTATGGAGACGGAGAAAACAGTCGAAATCTCTCATATTCATTAAAATCTGACGTATTAAGAATTCGAGAAAATTTTAACCGACGATAGCATCGTGAGGTATTCCGTTCTCATGCAATTCCTTGCGTCTCTACAGACTTAACAGTTCACGCGATTTCAATCTGCAATCTTCTCTCCTTCTTCCCTCCCTTCCACGTTTCCTCCTTGCAGAAACCTCTAGAAAGCGGCTGCTACGTTGTATTAGAAAATGCTATCATATCTAATCCGCCGCAGAGAGTACACCAGAAAACGCGTTTGTAATTCTTGATTTGTGTCTACGTTGATGGTCGCTTAGGAAAAGCAGTTGCGGCATCTTACGTTGTGGGGATCCTATGTACTAACTCAATGCATGAAATATTAGATTTCACTTAGATGGACCTTGTTATTCTTTTGCACCTCCTCGATTGACTATTTTTCTAACAAAGGGGAAAAGCCAGTTCAGTGCACCCTCGGACTGACCAAAAGCTTGGCGGATATAGACAAGAGACAACCAACTAATAAAACCCCATCTTTCACAGAAATTTAATGAAACGAGGCATTTGCTAATCGCAAAAAGCTTCGGTAGGATTCAGGATAACACCTGAGCATAGAAACTGGGAAGAAGAGACTCTTACGTAATGCTGCTTCATCGAAAATACATATACTGGATATCTCAGAGCATAACACATCGACATAGGGCTGAAGAAACGTCTCACCTTATCCATATGCCAGGACAGTGCCTAATCGTCGTCAACGCTGTGGGCAGAAATAAATGGTGACAGTTTAATAGTGCTTGTTTTGCTTGGTGGGTGGATAATTACTCCTCTCCTACACAGATTTCTTAAGAACAAGTTGATTAAGTGTTGGAATATGTTAGACGAGGTACAGAATTTCATTTATGCATGAAATCGTATTTTAGAGACGTTGTCAGGTATGTCTTGAGAGAGTAATTTTTAATGTGTAATAGCCGGCATCTGTGGCCGAGCGGTTCTAGGCGCTTCAGTCCGGAGTCAAGCTGGTGCTGCGGTCGCAGGTTCGAATCCTGCCTCGGGCATGGATGTGTGTGATGTCCTTAGGTTAGTAGGGTCTACGTAGTTCTAAGTCTAGGGGACTGATGACCTCAGATGTTAAGTCCCATAATGCTCAGAGCCATTTGAACCATTTAAAGTATGTAATAAGTAGACCGCACGGGTCCACCCGAAAAGCCTACGCGTTTCCCAGAGTTAAATCCCTTAGATTTTTATTTGACAGACACCGTGAGCACATACAGGACAGATTTCAGTGAACCTGACGAACATGTGCGGGTTTTCGAATGCGGGAATCTACAAGACAATGACTAGATATTCCATTCAAACCGAAGGTGGTCATTTTGAAAATTTTCTGCAACGATAATTGTCTTTATTGTTCGTGCGGCAGCACGAGAGCGACAACCCGGAAACTTAGGAAATTATTGACATGTCGATATACACTGAGGTGACAGAACTCATGGAACAGCAATATGCACATATGTAGATGGTGGTAGAATAGAGTGCACAATGCATAAAAGGACAGAGCTTTGGCTCTGTCCTTTTGTACTCAGGTGATTCATTTGAAAGGGTTTCCGACGTGTTTATGGCCGCACGACGGGGTATTATCAGGCTTTGAACGCGAAATGTTAGTTGGAACTAGACATATGAGACATTCCATTTTGGAAATCGTTAGGGAATTCTGTATTCCGAGATCCACAGTTTCAAAAGTGTGCCGAGAATATCAAATTTCAGACATTACCTCTCGGTACGCGGACAATACTGTGGCCGACGGTCCTCACTTAACGACCGAGAGCAGCGGCGTTTGCGTAGAGTTTTTAGTGCTAACAGACAAGTAACACTGCGTGAAAGGACTGCAGAAATCAACGTGCGACGTACGACGAACGTATCCGTTAGGACAGTGCGGCGAAATTTGGCGTTAATGGCTATTGGCAGCAGACGACCTAAGCGACTGCATTTCCTAACAGCACAACGTCGCCGCCTCCCCTAGGCTCTTGACCGTATCGGCTGCACCGTAGGCGACTGCAAAACCGTGGCCTAGTAAGATGAGTCCCGATTTCACTTGTTTGGACGACCAATAACGAAGTGTTAGTATCAAAAAGGGTGTAAGACAAGAATGTAGCCTTTCGCCCCTACTGTTCAATCTGTCCATCGAGGGAGCAATGATGGAAATAAAAGAAAGGTTCAAGAGCGGAATTAAAATTCAAGGTGAAAGATATAAATGATACTATTCGCTGATGACATTGCTATCCCGAGTGAAAGTGAAGAAGAATTACATGATCGGCTGAACGGAATGAACAGTCTATTGAGTACACAGTATGGATTGAGAGTAAATCGAAGAAAGACGAAGGTAATGAGAAGTAGCAGAAATGAGGACAACGAGAAACTTAACATCAGGATTGATGGTCACGAAGTAGATGAAGTTGGCGGTTTCTGCTACCTAGGCAGTAAAATAACCGATGACGGAGGGAGCAAGGAGGCCATCAGAAGCAGATTAGGTATGGCAAAAAAGGCATTTCTGGCCGAGAGAATTCTACTAATATCAAATACCGGCCTTAATTTGAGGATGTACGTCTGGAGTATAGCATTGTATGGCAGTGAAACATGGACTGTGGGAAAACCGGAACAGAAGAGAATCGAAGCATTTGAGATGTGGTGCTATAGACGAATGTTGAAAATTAGGTGGACTGATAAGGTAATGAATGAGGAGGTTCTACGCAGAATCGGAGAGGAAAGGAATATGTGGAAAACACTGATAAAGAGAAGGGACAGGGTGATAGGGCATCTGTTAAGACATGAGGGAATGGCTTCCATGGCACTAGAGGGAGCTGTAGAGGGCAAAAACTGTACAGGAAGACAGAGATTGGAATACATCCAGCAAATAATTGAGGACGTAAGTTGCAAGTGCTACTCTGAGATGAAGAGGTTAGCACAAGAGAGGAATTCTTGGCGGGCCTCAAGGGAAAAAAAAAGACGGCTTTGAGTGCGGCGCAGACCTCATGAAGTCATGGACCCATGTTGTTAACAAAGCACTGTGCAAGCTGGTTGTGACCCCAAAATGGTGTGGCTGTTTTTATATGAAATGTACTGGGTCCTGTGTCCTCCGGTTCAATTGAACCGATCACTGACTGGAAATGGTTATGTCTGGCTAATTGGAGACCATTTGCAGCCATTCATGTCACATGGCCACAACTGTTCGCGACTGGTTTGACTGACATTATGGACAATTCGAGCGATTCATTTGGCCACCCAGATCGCCCGACTTGAATCCCATCGAACATTTATGGGACACAATTGAGAGCTGAGATCGTGCACAACATCCTGCACCGGCAACACTTTCGCAGTTATGTACGGCGACAATGGCAGCGTGGCTCAATGTTTCTGCAGGGGACTTCCAACGACTTGTTGAGTCCTTGCCACGTCGAGCTACTGCACTACGCCGGGCAAAACAAAAGGAGGCCTGACACGATATTAGTATTCAGTGACTTTGATCACCTCATTGTTGGCTTTGTGAGTGAGTGTGTGTGTGTGTGTGTGTGTGTGTGTGTGTGTGTGTCTGCAATTCTGATTAACTTGTATAAAGTTTGGTTCAAATGGCTCTGAGCACTATGCGACTTAACTTCTGAGGTCATCAGTCGCCTAGAACTTAGAACTAATTAAACCTAACTAACCTAAGAACATCACACACATCCATGCCCGAGGCAGGATTCCAACCTGCGACCGTAGCGGTCGCTCGGCTCCAGACTGTAGCGCCTAGAACCGCTTGGCCACTCCGGCCGGCCGTATAAAGTTTCATCGCTCCATGAAAACCATAAATGTCTGCTTTACCTTGATGTACGTAGTTATGTTTATGATATTTATTTTAATTTGTCAGTTTCCTGTCATATTCAAAAATGGTTCAAATGGCTCTGAGCACTATGGGACTCAACTGCTGAGGTCATAAGTCCCCTAGAACTTAGAACTACTTAAACCTAACTAACCTAAGGACAACACACACATCCATGCCCGAGGCAGGATTCGAACCTGCGACCGTAGCGGTCGCGCGGTTCCAGACTGTAGCGCCAGAACCGCTCGGCCACCAGCGGCCGGCTTCCTGTCATATTATGAACAGCTATAGAGGCCCTGATTTCAGTTCTGCTTACATTACTTCTAGTCGCAGTTGCAACATTTTAAACTGTATTAGACATAGTATCTTTACGTATACAAATAATTTTTTTCCGAAAGGAACTTGTTGATGTATGGATCACGTTACAAACTGCGACCCCAGTTACTCTGGTAACGGAAATAATGAAGTTATTTTACTTACTTTCTTAAGTGCCATCTGTTTGTTACGACAATGCTACACAGATCTGAAGAATATTATACACGTGATCATTCCCTCGATGTACATAGTTTATTTTGTATCCGTTTCTTAGCATAAACTAGTTAAACCGTTGATTCTCACACAACCCTGATCAGTCACTGATACAAAGTATAGTAATGGAGAAATAAGTAAAGGCATGTATATTAATAAAAAGCGTTACAGTTTGAACAGAACTAGCAAATATGAGTTCCACTCTAAGAAATCGATTTCATTGTATATAATATGGTTAATTGTAAAGAAAAATAAAAACCATAATTTGTCTTCGTCAAATTAATTTTATTTTTGAAACTTATAGTTGGCTCTGAGCACTATGGGACTTAACTTGTATGGTCATTAGCCCCCTAGAACTTAGAACTACTTAAACCTAACTAACCTAAGGACATCACACACATTCATGCCCGAGGCAGGATTCGAACCTGCGACCGCAGCGGTCGCGCGGTTCCAGACTGTAGCGCCTAGAACCGCTCGGCCAACTCGGCCGGCGAAACTTATGTGTTTTACAAAGTTTTTTAGCAGTTATAACGTGCTCATTGTTTACCTTTTGGCCACACGTGTCTTTAGCACAAACAAAAATACCACTGAATTTGCGGACTTGTGAAAAAGCCCCTTGTAATTGTCCAGGTGGAAAAACAGGTTCTGGTAAATACAGTCATACCCTTGTAGCGTCTGACGCTGTGCTTTATTAATGCACATAGCGATGGTTGCTTTTATTGGAAAGTGTTTTCTTATTAGTCGGAAGGTGTGAAGTTCATGCGCAAATGTGCTCAATTTTATCGGAGTCAATTAATTTAGCAGTGATTGCGTACTCTCCTAAGTGAATCACCACTAATCTTGCACCATTAATTAATCCCTAATTGGCATTAACATTTCCAATTAAAATGATAAAAGCATTTTTCTTTAAAAGCATTGAATCGATCTTGTTCGCGATTGTCTGAGCTTCTCAGTCTTGCTGAGGTCGAGGTTGTCTTTCTTCATCATTTTGTGTGGAATTCATTCTTCTGGGGTCTGGGAAACGTTGTAGTCGTATGGACAACCCTCTGGTTGGGGATATCCCTCTCGGTCTGCATGCTGTGTCCCGTAGGATCGTGATGCTGAACACTGATGTAATTCAGTTTATTCCTGCAGTATACAACGCTTCCTTGAAGAAAGTAATCTCAATCCGCTGATGTACATAATGGTAAAAATTATGTTGTCAGTAGACGGCGCCTTCTAAATTCTTACATGGATCTTATGACCGTAATCGCGTGATAGACTGCGTTTGCGTAAAGAATCTAATTTAAACTCTCAATGGCAGTCGTTCATATTAGACAGCTTGTCAATAGATGGCAACCTTTACACGGTTTATATAAAAGATGTTTTGAAAACAAAGCTTTTTAACGAAATAATAACTTTAAACTGTTTGTGCAGTTTTCGCCGTTAGTAGTGAAGGAGATCTTTAAAATATGTCTCAACCATTAGTTCTGATTAAGCAATAAGGAAGATGTGGTCACCGAAAAAACATCCGTTAAGAATAATATATTTGATGATAATTATCTCTGCTCAGTGCTGTCAGAAAAATACACGTTAGTCACCGACAACACTACGTCCAAAACCAGCAACACAGATTCATATAATCTGTTTCGCTTATTTACAAATTCTGCCGGATAAGCGAAATGAAGTTCTTAATATCTGTAGCAGTGCAAATATTCTGTAAACACTAACGGAGATGGAAAAAAATAATGAGGATAGCGAAAATATCATCAGGTACACGCAACAGGCGCGTTGTAAACATTCACATGAATTAAGTGCTGGAATGTATCTGTAATGAGTGCACCACTACAATTTAAGAAAGCTAAAACTTGTACTTGTTATGCAGCAAACAACTCCGTTACACGGATGATCTGAGGCAGAGGTCTTTCATACTCTTTAACAGCGTAGGAAGCTACTATTAAAAAAATGCAGATCATGCTGATGACGATCACACTTTCTGACTGAACGCTTGCGATGTATAAAAGATACCCCAGCGCTCTCCAGTGGCCAACAGCAGAACTACTCGACGACAGCGCCTCCCACGGTTCGCTGCAGAAGCTTTTGGAGCTGCACAGCTCTCGTTGGTCGGCACGCAACAGCGGGCCTTAGATAACGGTATTTGAATATTCCAGCGCGGATCGACCGAACGACGATTTCTTTTGTCACAAGGGCTATTCTCGGGACAAAATTACACCGTACAGTGGCTCATCAATAGCAGACAGCCCTGACCAGAGTTGTGGTAGGTTACGCTTTTGTAAGAGTAGCAAACGAACTTCTGCACACATAGAACCGTCGTTTCTAAGAGACATTAAGCAAATTTTCTAGATAAACTGTCGCGTGCGGTGACGCATTGGTTTAGAAATTGCACTCACAGTTACCCCAACGCCATTAAAGCGAAAAGTCCCTTGAAAAGGACTCGACTGATTTCCTTTCCCAATGGGATTTTGCGCTCCTTCGCTAATTACCTCTTCGTCTACCGAATGTCTCCAAAAGTTTAAGAAATTTGTATTTTGTGCAAATGACCATAAGCAAGGTGCCATCCCGTACGTCCTTCCTGAGTGAGTTTATTTTTGGTGAACGTATTCTCACTGTTGAGTTTCCGTGTGTTTGTCGCATTGTGAATTTGTAATGGCTAACCGAAAAAAAATCGTATCCGTTCAGATATACGTTTTAAGCTGAGTAAACCATTGTGAAAAAACAAAATAGAATGAAATGTTAAAGCACACGTTTGATAACTGTGCTTTAGGGGAAAAGGCTGGTGTAAGCTTATTCAACAAAGCTGGATACTGGCTGATGATTATAAGTGGGATAGCTGACAACATCCATCGCCCAGAGTGTATCGAGAAAGTGGTGGATCTGATTGTGGAGTCGTAGACCATCCAAAATTCTGTAACAACTACTAAACAACAACTTTGTCAGAAGAAGTAAGCATGAAGGGAAGTACGACGAATTCGTTTACTAGATTTTTTCCCTGTTTTGGTCCATACTATTACCTCTGAAATTTGCCAGCAAACTGCTTAGGAAGAGCAGTAAAGGTGAATGTATTCCACTGTCAGAGGCATCAGAACGATTTTCGATTATAGCTTCCGATTCGATTGTTTCCAGCTCAGGATCCGTTACCTCAAATTCAGACATCTGTCCTTCTCTATAATCCCTTAAATTTTTGTATCATCATCACGATATCACCCAGTATGTCAAATGTGCACCCCACTGCCTGCATTCGATTACTGTTTCCACGGGCAGGTGTGGGGTCAGGCTCTGAAAATCCAATAGCTTCGTTTCCCGTCCAGGGCTGTAACCAGTATTAACTAACGAACGTTACGCTATACTATAAAGTTACAACTGCATTTTGCATCGAAAATATCCTGTAGCTACTGTTGTTTTAACTAAAGCATCAATGTAATGTTAGCAGTTATCTAAACCTAAGTATTTGATCTGCGCCAGATGTGGGACCATTAGTTCTTTTTTCTGTTATTCACGTAGCGCTGTATGTATGTTTGCGAGGGTGTGGACACCTAACCACGATCTCCTCACGCATTATGTCGTCACTGATCACTTCACTTTCGCTACCTGACGCTTCTCCTGCACTAGTAGAGTCCTACTCCCTATCTTGCCCACGCGACACACTGGGAAGTCTGGAGCGACACTTTTCGTTATGTTCTGCTGGCAGTGTTTTTGAAATTTTGGTGGCTAGCTCATTATTTATTTGCCATTCTTCTGTGTCTCTTACAGACGTGCATAAATAGGATGTAAACAGAATAATCTGTGTTGCAGTGTTGAAGAACGAGCAGTGGAAGATAACGTGTTCTGGAATTCCCACGTCTTCTCTGCCTCGTGATGACTGGGTGTTGTGTGATGTCCTTAGGTTAGTTAGGTTTAAGTAGTTCTAAGTTCTAGGGGACTGATGACCATAGATTTTAAGTCCCATAGTGCTCAGAGCCATTTGAACCATTTGAACCTTGCTTCCATTTGCGATACGGGGTTGACTTCTCAGTGTTTAAATCTCCGGGGCTATCTAACCACCTTCAGAAAGATTCCGAGATCCGATAGACTGAAAAATGCCACTGCTGGCAGTTCATTCACCAACTCCAACTGCTTCCTAGCGGCTTCTGAGAATATATACCCCACTACAGCAAAACAGGAAATGATTCTGCATCGCCGGCCGGTGTGGCCGAGCGGTTCTAGGCGCTTCAGTCTGGAACCGCGCGACCGCTACGGTCGCAGGTTCGAACCCTGCCTCGGGCATGGATGTGTGTGATGCCCTTAGGTTAGTTGCGTTTAAGTAGTTCTAAGTTCTAGGGGACTGATGACCATAGATGTTAAGTCCCATAGTGCTCAGAGCCATTTGAACCATTTGAATTCCCACGTCTCTGCCTGCGGTTGAGTCGTAAGGCCCGTGTTACACTATCACATCTTTGACCAATCTTTTATAAAAGATAGGACCACACTCTGACTTTTATAAACGATGAGTAACCGCCCCCCCCTCCACACCCCACACCCACCGACCCCCGATTCTTTAAAGAATCGAACGCATCAAACTACCATTACAAATGATTACGGTGTATATGACCTTAAGCTTGTAAGCGAGAAAATATTTAGGAGAGGTTTGAAACTGTGTTTAAGGTTTGCTGGAGGCGCTTTTGCCGTCATTATCAAACAGTGAATGAGTATAGTCTGGGTAATACCCATGCTTTTTTAAACAAAAGCCAACGTTCCACGCATGTCGATAGTAGTCACGTATTATCTTATGAACTATGTGTTGTACAATGGTAAAATTTTGCAGATACATTCAGTGGTGTATGTGAATAGTGTCTTCAAAATGTGTTACGAACAGAGTTAGTATTAAAGAAGTTATAAATTAAAGCGTCGTGCCTGATGCTGGCCTTTGGATGAGCATCGAAAACATAGTAAGCGACAAACTTTTTTCCTTTAAGGGGGGTAGGACGTCAAACGCGCCGACTTGGAGCACGAGAGGCACCATAGAACACTTTGATTTACACTGTCTATAATTTTACAAATACATCCATAAAACTTTGCCAGAATGACCAGGAAGGATTCAGGATTCACACTCATAGTAGTGGAAGTTCAAAAACATAACAAATCAATTTTTTTCACATGTGAAATTTCATCATTTTTTGGCTGCATTTATTGCTATAGGTACACTTTTCTTCATAAGTAAGAGAGATTCTTTGGTGAATTTTGCACAGCATACAAACCATACTTACAGATGTATGAAACTCTAGAATTTATCTAATTTATGAAAAAATGAATGACCTGTTACATTTTAAACTTCATGTTTAGAAAAAACTCAAATTTTATAATTAATTAACTCAATTTTTACCACAGTTTTTAATAGATTTGGAAAATTCTAGAGTTTCACACACCTGTAACTATGTTTTGTATGCTATGCAAAATTCATCGAAGAATCTCTGTTACTTATAAAGAAAAGTGTACATATAGCAACAAATGCAGCCAGTAATAAGTGAAAAAATGATGAAATTTCACATTTAAAAAAATATTTTGTTATGTTTTCGAACTTCCACAGCTATGAATATGAATCCTTCTTGGTCGTGCTGACAAAGTTTTATGAATTTATTTGGAAAAGTTTAGACAGTGGAAATTAAAATGTCCTCTGGTGTCTCTTCTGCTCCAAGTGGCCCGTTTCACGTCCTACCCCCCTGAACCGTTTTGTTAGAGGCTGCGAAAAAATTCGTAAAGGATTGAAATTATGTGTAAAGTTTGTCGGGAATTGCTACGAGGTCTCATTCTCAACTACTGGATGCCTTCAGTATGGTGTGGGTAATACGCGCGCCGTGTGTTACGCTGCCTCAGAATATACGAGAGCTATTCGGAAAGTAATGTCCGATGGGGCGCGAAATGGAAATCACAGTGAAAATCCGATGAAGCTTTGTACAGATGTTTTGGACAGCATCTCTAGCATGGCCGTCGATCGTTTCACGTAGCTCTTTTCAGTTCTGAGCGCACAGTGAGCGCATAAAGATGCCCCTAGAACAATATTGTCCCGCCAAGTACGAGGGCGTAGTAAGAAACTTCTCCTCACGTTGTAGGTGTCACCACCGGCGCCAACCTTGTGTGAATGCTCTGAAAAACTAATCATGCAGAACACAACTGTCATGCTCTTCCTTCTTCATGACAATCCTCGGCAGCACACCGCAGGTGCAACGAAGACACACCGCAGCGTTTCCGACGGGAAGTCTTTGTTCGCCCGCCATACGCCACGGACTTATCTCCCTCTGACGTTCCATCTCCGCTCACACGAACCGCTGGGTATGAAGACAACGTTCTGGCACAGCGTAGAGAATTGGCAGAAAGCACAGGCGGCGTCCTTCTATGACGAGGGGATTGGAAAGTTGGCAGAACGCTACGACAAATATGTAAATCGGTCCGGCGACTAAGTAGAGAAGTAACTGGAAGGTGTAGGTAACTGTACCAAATAAAACATTTTTGATATTCAAGGTGGCTTCCATTTCGAGATCGATCGGAGCTTATAGTCCGAATAGCCCTCGCGCGCAAAATTTCTAGCTGTAATACTTGTCTTGTGTTACATTATTAACATAAGGTTATATCTTTTAATGATTAGATTATGACAACATTTTAAATTTTTAAATTCAGGCAATAATTGTATGCAATACTGAAAATCAAATTTTTGTTGCGTCTTGAAGTTGTTAAATAGGCCACTGGGTTTGTGAACCAACTACCAGATTAGTCGTTTAAGTAATATACACTACTGACCATTAAAATTACTACACCAAGAAGAAATGCAGATGATAAAAGGGTATTCATTGGACAAATATATTATACTAGAACTGGCATGTGATTACATTTTCACGCATATTGGGTGCATAGATCCTGAGAAATCAGTACCCAGAACAACCACCTCTGGCCGTAATAACGGCCTTGATATGCCTGGGCATTGAGTCAAACAGAGCTTGGATGGCGTGTACAGGTACAGCTGCCCATGCAGCTTCAACACGATACCACAGTTCATCAAGAGTACTGACTGGCGTATTGTGACGAGCCAGTTGCTCGGCCACCATTGACCAGACGTTTTCAATTGGAGAGAGATCTGGAGAATGTGCTGGCCAGGGCAGCAGTCGAACATTTTCTGTATCCAGGACCTGCAACATGCGGTCGTGCATTATCCTGCTGAAATGTAGGGTTTCACAGGGATCGAATGAATGGTAGACCACGGGTCGTAACACATCTGAAATGTAACTTCCACTGTTCAAAGTGGAGACTGAGAAGTGCAACCAGTGGCACCCCATACCATCACGCCGGGTGATACGCCAGTATGGCGATGACGAATACACGCTTCCAATATGCGTTCACCGCGATTTCGCCAAACACGGATGCGACCATCATGATGGTGTAAACAAAACCAGGATTCATCCGAAAAAATGACGTTTTGCCATTCGTGCACCCAGGTTCGTCGCTGAGTACACCATCGCAGGCGCTCCTGTCTGTGATGCAACGTCAAGGGTAACCGCAGCCATTGTCTCAGAGCTGATTGTCCTTGTTGCTGCTAACGCCGTCGAACTGTTCGTGCAGATGGTTGTTGTCTTGCAAACGTCCCCATCTCTTGGCTCAGGAATCGAGACGTGGCTGCACGATCCGTTACAGCCATGCCGATAAGATGCCTGTCATCTCGACTGCTAGTGATACGAGGCCGTTGGGATCCAGCAAGGCGTTCCGTATTACCCTCCTGAACCCATCGATTCCATATTCTGCTAACAGTCATTGGATCTCGACCAACGCGAGCAGCATGTCGCGATACGATAAACCGCAGTCGCGATAGGCTACAATCCGACCTTTATCAAAGTCGGAAACGTGATGGTACACAGTTCTCCGCCTTACACGAGGCATCACAACAACGTTTCACCAGGCAACGCCGGTCAACTGCTGTTTGTGTATGAGAAATCGGTTGGAAACTTTTCTCGTGTCAGCACGTTGTAGGTGTCGCCACCGGCGCCAACCTTGTGTGAATGCTCTGAAAAGCTAATCATTTGCATATCACAGCATCTTCTTCCTATCGGTTAAATTTCGCGTCTGTAGCAGGTCATCTGCGTGGTGTAGCAATTGTAATGGCCAGTAGTGTAGTTATCGTAAAGTTCTCTGGTACATCGCCGTAATATATCTGTTAAAACGTCTTTCCGAAAGATATTTGACAAAGTTCTTGTTGCAGTGGAATGCGGGCCTAAGGATCCTGTCCTATCGAATCCCGACTGGGATTGATATGGTGCATTTTGAACTTTTCTTGGATAATCGGCGAGAGGCAGTGATCTCGTCAGCCCTTATCAGTGCTGTCCAATGTCGACGAATAAATTATAATTCAGTAACAAATCTCGAACTTTTTTCTGCCACACATTTCTGATGGAGTTCGACTTTTCAGTAATACCGCCGAGTGCAGTAAAGCACGCCGGCTGATAAAACCCACGGCTTTTACTGCAGGTAAGCTTTCAGCGCTTCCGCTACACACACACACACACACACACACACACACACACACCGGAAATGGTGTACGAGCCCTCTTCCGGCAGATCGTGTGGGCGTACAGCACACAGGAACCAGCCATACTCGAACTCGCTTCCGCGGCAGGAGACCAATTCCCAGCTCCTGCATATGCTTAACTGTATTCGTGGCTGATCAACAAGTCCGGTGATATCCTCGTCTCATACAAGTTGAAAATTGTAGTTACCGATGGGCAGAAATGATAACAGTTTACGAGTTACTTCAGTTTAATGACAGTCGTGGTTTTTCTTTCGTCTTGTTATGCACAAAACTACAGGGTGTACATGTTGTTGTTGTTGTTGTGGTCTTCAGTCCTGAGACTGGTTTGATGCAGCTCTCCATGCCACTCTATCCTGTGCAAGCTTCTTCATCTCCCAGTACGTACTGCAGCCTACATCCTTCTGAATCTCCTTAGTGTATTCATCTCTTGGTCTCCCTCTACGATTTTTACCCTCCACGCTGCCCTCCAGTACTAAATTGGTGATCCCTTGATGCCTCAGAACATGTCCTACCAACCGATCCCTTCTTCTAGTCAAGTTGTGCCACAAACTCCTCTTCTCGCCAATCCTATTCAGTACCTCTTCATTAGTTATGTGATCCACCCATCTAATCTTCAGCATTCTTCTGTAGCACCACATTTCGAAAGCTTCTATTCTCTTCTTGTCCAAACTATTTATCTTCCATGTTTCACTTTCATATATGGCTACACTCCATACAAATACTTTCAGAAATGACTTTCTGACACTTAAATCTATACCCGATGTTAACAAATTTTTCTTCTTCAGTAATGCTTTGCTTGCCATTGCCAGTCTACATTTTATATCCTCTCTACTTCAACCATCATCAGTTATTTTGCTCCCCAAATAGCAAAACTCCTTTACTACTTTAAGTGTCTCATTTCCTAATCTAATTCTCTCAGCATCACCAGACTTAATTCGACTACATTCCATTATCCTCGTTTTGCTTTTGTTGATGTTCATCTTATATCCTCCTTTCAAGACACTGTCCATTCCGTTCAACTACTCTTCCAAGTCCTTTGCTGTGTACATAAAATCCGGAAACAATTTCAATTATTTATTGCCCAAGAGCCAATCATTATACAGATATCATACACATGTCATTTTGAAGAGAAACCGTGAAAGTTTTTTTTTTCATGTATACAGCCACAGCGTAGTTTGGTAATTTGCCGACAGTCAGTGCTAGTCGCAAACGTCGAAAACTGTACAGGTCATTCTTCTTCGCTGAGAGTGCTGTCACAGGATATTTCTACTTGGACATGTTGCAGCAATGGCTGACTACTCAAATGCAATCGAACTCTCCGTTCATCTTTCAGCAGGACGGGGTTCCATCCCATTTTTATCGTGAAGTTTGTGGGTACCTGAAAACGGAGCTGCCGCATCGATGGATCGACCGTGCTACAGAAGGGGACAGTTGTTTCATGAAATGGCCTCCCCGATACCAGATCTCACTCCGTGTGCCTTTTTTCTGTGGGGACACATTAAAGATCTGGTGCATGTACCACCTCTACCACGTGATGTAGCAGAGCTCCGGGAGAGGATACGGGGAGCGACTGCCACAGTCGACGGTGCCATGCTGGGACGGGTGTGGCAAGAATTAGGTTACCGTATTTACGTCTGCCGGGTCACTCATGGTTCGCATATCGAATGTTTGTAAAAAAAATTTAAAAAAGCTTTCAGAGTTTCTCTTCAAATTGCAATATGAATGACATCTTTACAATGTTTAGTTCCGGTACAATAAATAATTGAAATTGTTCCCAGACTTTATGTGCACCCTATATGCACAGGGTGATTTTGATACATGGGGACAAACTACAGAAAAAGATCCCCGAGAGGATAAGGAGAAAAAAAGTTCATTTGTGCTTATGGTCGGAAATGCATTCCAAGGGAGGTTCAGTCACTTGAAGTGGAGATAAAATATCTTTGAGAGTGTAGGTTGCAATGATTGAAAGCAGACGAAAAAACACTGCAGCCATGGGGGAATATTCTGCTTGTACTAGTGCACGTTTGATGTCTGCGAACATCTGTATCGGTTCAGCCTCAATGTATGGTCGGGGTAGATGTTGTCTATGAGGTGTGTGAGAAAAGTAGTGAGACTAGTTTTTTATCTACCACGGTCTTATTGTTTCACGGCCTTGCCGCAGTGGTAAAATACCGGTTCCCGTCAGATCACCGAAGTTAAGCGCTGTCGGGCTGGACTAGGATGGGAGACCATCCGGTCTGCCGAGCGCTGTTGGCAAGCGGGGTGCAGTCAGCCCTTGTGAGGCAAACTGAGGAGCTACTTGAATGAGAAGTAGCAGCTCCGGTCTCGGAAATTGACATACGGCCGGGAGAGCGGTGTGCTGACTACATACACCTCCATATCCGCATCCAGTGACGCCTGTCAGTTGAGTATGACACGGCGGCCGGTCAGTACCGTTGGGCCTTCATGGCCTGTTCGAGAGGAGTTAAGTTTTAGTTTTTAGTCTTATTGTTTCAAACAACAATATGGTCGCCTCCAAAGAAGTTCATTTCGGCAGCTATGCATCTGTTGAGTCGTCATTCCTAGTCTTGGTAGCAGCGCAGAAAAGCTTCAGCTGGTGCGGCCTTCGACATGCCGCTCACATTCTTATGAATGTTCTCCAGAGTCCCATAATGACCTACTTTGCAGACATTTTTCAATTTCGGGAAAAGAAAAAAGCCACAAAGACTCATATTAGTGAATAGGGGGTTATGCCGTTTGAGATAAAAAATTCCGTGATGGAAGTGACTGTGTGACATGAGGCGTTGTCATGATGAAGCATCCACTTGCCTGCAGTATCCGCTCTCACTCGATTCATCCCTTTGCTGAGCCTTAGGAACATCTTTGTATAAAACACTTGACTGGCAGTTTGTCTGATCTCACAAGAGCATGCACACGTTCGACGTTTTCCCTACTCGACGATAATCTCCAACGTATTCTCGGTCTTCCAAAAATGGTTTATGCCAGCTACAAGCTTGTGCTCTTGATAAGCAATGTTCACCATAGGCTTGTTTCAACGTTCCTGAGGTCACATTCGCGAATTCCCAATGTTTGACTGATGACCTCAGTAGATAAGTCCCATAGTGCTCAGAGCCCAATGTTTAACACAAAACTTGGCCGCAAAACTTTGCTGTTAATACCGCTGTTCCCTCTTCGTAACACGTAGCAAAAACACAGCTTCACTGCTGGCAGTCACGTGATCGCTGTACAAAACAAACTCGGACAGCATATGGAAGTGATGAACACACGGGTCTACAAAAGTAGAAAGACACAGCGTTGCCAGATCGTTTACTGTTTTGTCAGTCTCATTACTTTTCTCACATACCTCATAGACACCTTCGCATGCAAATGTGGAAGTGAGCTGGAGCACAATCACGTAATAGCCACGTTGCCCATCGTACCACCAAAGTAGGGTACGCAGAGTCACACGCAGGAAGCGCAAGTAGGGCTTGCCTGTGAGGCATGGTGCAAGTGTGACTGGCCCCACGAGGCGGTCGCGGTTAATCCCTGCCCACACTTTGGTGCTGAACCGGTGCTAATCGTTCGCTGCCACCATACCACTAAAGCGTAGCACACACAGAACATTCCCATTTGCCTGGTGTCTTCACATGTGTACTTCCAATCTCTGAAACTTGCACTGTCAAAAGTCTTTGATTTCCACCTTCAAGTCGCTGTACCGCCCTTGGGTCGCATTTCCGGCGATAGGTCCATATGATCTTATAGCTCCCTATCCTCGAGGAATCGTTCCGTGCAACTTGTCCCCATTTAGCGAAATTACTCGGTTTATTTCGTTGCTCTTCATTTACTTGCTCTGCTGCTTGTCATTGTAGTATTTATTCTCCACGCTATAACTAACTGCTTCTCTCTTAACATAAATACTGCCGCGATCAAGAGAACTGTCCACAGACCTGTACCAGATTTCACCCTCTCAGCACCTGCCTCCGTCGTCGTGGTCTCCAACGCACGCATGTTCGGTGTTGCTCCACTCGGAAGGCAGGCCCTTCGAATCTTGGCGGTGGAAAAAATTTTCGCTGCAAGTATTTCGTTTTCTGATCACCAGACTCTGCGCCAGTGTCTGCAATGTCTCATGAAGAGAGGGCATTTGAAACTGTTAATGGTGATCCGATCGTCGAATGGTGATCTTAAGCCTGGCAGCCTCGTTGTTGCTACACGAGAAGAACAGCCTACGTGTCAGTACCCTTCTGTTCACCATTCAACACGAAACGTTGCATCATACTACACACCCACCCATTAAGACAGCTGCACTCGACAGATACTCCTGAAACACAACTCTAACACTTTACGCTGTAAACATGCTAATGTGCGGAAAGGCGGAAAAACCTGTTCAAATTAAGAGGCGAAACCTGCTTTCGAGGTGTCCCAGCAAACCATGTCATACGACTTAGCACGAGGTTATAACACTCCTGCTTCTTAACCTGAAGCACAAATTCTGTAACTCTGCGATGAAGCCGATAGGAACTTGGTGTCCCACAGGGTTCAGTCTTGGTTCCTTTATTGTTCTTAATATATATTAATGACTTACCACTGTATATTCATGAAGATGCAAAGCTAGTTCATTTTGCTGGTGATACAAGTATGGTAATCACACCCAACAAGCAAGAATCAGCTAAAGGAATTGTAAATAATGTCTTTCAGAAAACTATTAAGTGGTTCTCTGCAAATGGACTATCACAAAATTTTGCGAAAACACAGTTTACACAGTTCTGTACAGTAAATCGCATAACATATTGATAAATGTAGGCTATGAACATAAGTCTGTTGCTAAGGCAGAATATTCAAAATTTCTGGGTATATGCATTGATGAGAAATTGAATTGGAAGAAACACATTGATGATCTGCTGAAACAGCTTCAGCTGCTTATGCTATTAGAGTTATTGCAAATTTTGGTGACAAACATATCAGTAAATTAGACTACTATGCCTATTTTCATTCACTGCTTTCATAAGGCATCATATTTTGGGGAAAATCGTCACTAAGAGAGAAAGCACTCATTCCACAGAAGCGTGTAATCAGAACAATAGCTAGAACCCACCCAAGATCAGTTTTCAAACATTTATTTAAGAAATTCGGGATATTCACAGTACCTTCGCAATACATATATTCACTTATGAAATTTATCATTAATAAGCCATTCAAATTCAAAAATAATAGCGAAGTCCACGGCTACAACACTAGAAGAAAGGATGATCTTCATTATTCCGGATCAAATCTCACTTTGACACAGAAAGGAGTGAATTATACTGCCACAATAAATCTTTGGTAATTTGCCAAAAAGTCTGTCAGATAGCCAACCAACATTTAAAAGCGAATTAAAAGAATTTCTGAATGACAACTCCTTCTACTCAACAGACGAATTTTTAGATATGAAGTAGAAACTGTATATATATGCTGCCCTGTCATCGTCTACCATCTGGCGATATGGGAAGACATGTGACCGGTTCACCATTCTCCCAGCTGTCAGGGAGCTGCTGGAGCCGCCACTTCTCGGTCAAGTAACTCCTCAACTGCCCTCAAGAGGCTGTGCACCCTGTCCCTGTCCTCCCACTGTAGAAAAGCCCCTGACAGCACAGGGAACTGAGCCTGGGTCCTTAGCCTACCAGCCAAGTCCGCTCGGCTAAGGAGACGGATCTCTAAAGCAGCCAAGGGAACGAATTTTTTTTTGGAAATTCTTGCATGCGGATGTATCAAAACTGATCGAGACAGAAAGCAGTGAGCTCGGTACCGTCCTTCCTAATCAAACGAAGGAAGTTGGAGACCGCCAACTGAGATCGCGCGAATCTTCGTGACCGTGAATTATACGGACGCCAGGGAACAAGTAGACTAGAGTGTTGGTAATGCGACTCAGGCGCCTGTCAGCCCTCATCCAACGAGTTCACTGGGTCTGCTGGCGAGCGCTGCTCGCCTCTCGGAGCACAGCGACCTTGGCTCTACCTGCGTGAGTCCGCGTAGCGCCAACTAAAGCAGAATCGCTGCCAACTGGTCGGAGACCAGCTCTGCACATCACTGCGCTCGAGCGCCTGCGAGGCCCCCTTACTGTGCTGACGTCTCCGGAGCACGCATCCTTCACAAAAGCAGAGGCCAACTTGACAAGGGAAGCATACACCCAACGGACCACAGACATTGCCCATCTTTCGTGAGACTGTGATATATATATTACCTGATCAAAAATATCGAGAAGCATATTAGTTGACATTAACGTGGAGCAGGTCCACCCTTAGCCTTTACGATTTCTTGAACTTTGACAGGGACACTTTCAATGAGGTGTCTGAATGTCGGTGGAGGAATGACAGCTCATGCTTGCTGAAGAACCGAAACCAGAGAAGGTACTGATGTAGGACGCTGGGATAGGAGCGAAGTCGACGTTTCAACTCAGCCCAAGGATATTCCATTGGGTCCAGCACGGGATCCTAGGCAGGCCATCCATTTCGGGAATGTTACTGTCCAGAAAACATTGTAATACATAAGCATGGTGTACTGTCATGCTGATACAATCAATCATCTTGTCCGAACTATTACTATGCTGAACACGGTACATAGTGCTGTAAAATCTGTTCGTATCCTCTCGAATTCATTGTTTTCTTAAGCACCTCCTCCGTACTTCACAGTTGACACTGCATGTGATGGCAGGCAGCGTTCTCCACGGATTCGCCAAAGTCAAATCCTTCCATGATTGTCACAGTCTACCATTTCAAATCACTATTTTCTGGTCATCCACTAAACACTTGCACCGCACTTTACACCATCTCAAGCACCGCTTAACACTGGCTGCAGAAAGCTGTGGTTCATGAGGAGCTCGACCGTTGTACCCCGTTCTCTGTACGCATAGTTATTTTTCTAGCTGGAATGCTATGTCCTTTTCTTTCTTTTGTTAAATCTTCAACCAAAAATGATTGTCTCAAAAAGGAAACAGTCTTGGCGGCAAAATAGTGATTATACACTGAAGTGCCAAAGAAACTGGTATAGGCATGCGTATTCAAATACAGAGATTTGTAAACAGGTACAATACGTCGCTACGGTCGGCAACGCCTATATAAGACAAGTGTCTCTCGCAGTTGTTAGATCGGTTACTGTTGCTACATTGGCAGGTTATCGAGATTTGCGTGAGTTTGAACGTGGTGTTGTAATCGGCGCACGAGAGATGGGACACAGCATCTCCGAGGTAGCGATGGAGTGGGGATTTTCCTGTACGACCAATTCACGAGTGTACCGTAGCCGGGCGGGATGGCCGAGCGGTTCCAGGCGCTACAGTCTGGAACCGCGCGACCGCTACGGTCGCAGGTTCGAATCCTGCCCCGGGCTTGGATGTGTGTGATGTCCTTCGGTTAGTTAGGTTTAAGTAGCTCTAAGTTCTAGGGGACTGATGACCTCAGAAGTTAAGTCCCATAGTGCTCAGAGCCATTTGAACCATTTGAAGTATACCGTAAATACCAGGAATCCGGTAAAACATCAAATCATAAAACATCAAATCTCCGACATCGCTGCGGCCTAAGAAGGTCCTGTAAGATCGGGACGAACGACGACTGATGAGAATCATTCAACCCGTCCGCAAATTGCTGCAAATTTCAGTGCTAGGCCATCAACAAGTGTCAGGGAGCGAACCCTTCAACGAAATATCATCGATATTGGCTTTCAGAGTCGAAGGCCCTTTCCTGTACCCTTGATGACTGCACAACACAAAGCTTTACGCCTCGTCTGGGTCCGTCGAGTCCGACATTCGACTGTTAATAATTGGAAACATGTTGCCTGGTCTGACGTGCCTCGTTTCAAATTGTATCGAGCGGATTGACGTGCATGAATCCATGTACCGTGCATGCCAGCAGGGGACTGTTCAAACTGGTGGAGGCTCTGCAGTGGTGTGGGGCGTATGCAGTTGGAGTGATGGAGCCACTGATACCTCTAGATCCGACTCTGTCAGGTGACACGTACGTAAGCATCCTGTCTGATCACCTGCATCGATTCATGTTCATTGTGCTTTCCGACGGACTTGGGCAATTCCGGCAGGACAATGCGACACCCCACAGGTGCAGAATTGCTACAGAGTAGCTCCAGGAACACTCTTCTGAGCTTAAACACTTCCGGTGGCCACCAAACTCTTCAGACATGAATATTATTGAGGATGTCTGGGATGCCTTGCAACGTGCTGTTCAGAAGAGATCTCCACGCCCTCGTACTCTTACGGATTTGTGGACAGCCCTGAAGGATTCTCGGTATCAGTTCCCTCCAGCACTACTTCAGACATTAGTCAACTCCATGCCAGGTCGTGTTTGGCACTTCTGCCTGCTCGAGGGATCCCTAATCGATATTAGCCAGGTTTACGATTTTCTTCGGCTCGTCAGTGTATAGTAACGTACTTCACCCTTTTGGGGCGTCATTAATTAGCTAGTATACTGCAAATAAACATTCGCCAAAAAACGCGTGTGATACGGCGTGGACCCACGCACCAGCGTCCGCATGTTTCTTGACGAATGCTTCTTTACAGAATGCTACAAAATCTGATGATGAACCAAAAGGCTAAAATGCGTTATTACATAATCATTATTATTCTGCAACAAAGACAGTAATCTTTTTGAGATAATTAGCGACGGTTGCTCTACCAGCCAGCTAATGGAGTAGAAAAGATTTTATTTAAAAATGATTGTTTCTTCAGAAAAGAGTAATAATAACAAGGCTTTCGAAAGCGCTTCAGATTAGGGCAGAAAAGTAGTTGAATACAAAGAAAGAGTTCATGAAAGGGCGTCGTGTGCCGAACAGATCATGAATCTTAAATGTGTTCCTTCTTACCTAAAACTTAGAAGTAAGAAATTCGCAGTGGTCTTCATAGATTTCAAAAAGACTTACGATTTCATTTGACCAAATAGCTCTTCTCGGAATGCTCAAAGAATTTGGCTCAAATATCAAAGCAAGGGTTACTATCCGACAGACTCTTACTGACACCATCCGCAAAATGAATATGGGATAGACATCAGGCGCTATTAAATCATGTCGGGAGTAAGACGTAGCAGGGTTCTGGCCTCTGCTTTTCAACGGCGTCCTCGAGAAAGGTTTGAATACAGCAAACAGGTTCAAATGAATGTAGACTGCGGTAGCTATCTAGAAATGGAGGAGTTTGCATAAGATAGACTTGCATAGAGAGCTGTATTAAATCAGTCTTCGGACTGAAGACCGTAACAACACCAACAACGACGACGACGGCGCAAGCATTGTAGCTAGTTTAGAACGCGTGCTCATTCTCAAATGCGCAATGTGGATACATCAATATCGTAAATAGTATCAAACAGAAATGATGCAATTCACTGATTGACGTCTTCTGGGCGAGCATCAGGGCTATGATATATTTAAAGAATGGCATCATTTACAGCAGACTGTTTTTTAAACGAGTGCTCTATTGAGCATGTGCTCATACCCAAGAACACAATGTACGTGGTATAACGTCGCTTATTTGTCTCACGTAATGAGCACAACGGGAAATCAAACCTAGGGGGTTTTCCGACAGCCGTTCACGCCGCACACTGCTCGCAAATGGAACAGGAAAAAGGAGATTTCATTTCGGTACGAGAAATACCCTCGTACACGTACCGGAAAGTGGTTTGCTGAGGACAGACGTAGATGTAGAATAATTTTAGTGTTCATCATGCAACGTGTAATTCTTCTTGTGCAACTATATACAGGTGGAGATACACTGCAGGTGCGAGTTAAAGAGCTGCACGGCATTCAGTACGCAACATAAAGAAAGCAGGCATAAACGTGAAGGCTGATTTACATACCACATTGGGGTACCATTTCAGGTGGTACGCTATTGCCTTCCTCTCACCAGAGAACGGGCTCACCGGTCTAGTTACAGAGGGAGCCATAGTTTCACGTGGATTCCACACCACCTTGATACTTGTCATTACAAAACCGACTTACGTGAAGTGCAAGCAAAAATTGCAGGCTTTGGAATTGTGCCTGGTCATTTATTTACAAAGTAACATTTTTTTTAGTGAAAGTAGTAATCTTTCTTTTGAAAATTGTGATAGTCGCTCTTCTGCCAACGCTGCCCCCTCTCCCTTCACCCCAAGAAAGGATGGATGGATTTACAACTGTTGGGCGCTAAACGGCGTGGTCATCAGCTCCCCTTCCCGAGATGGTGGTACTGGTCTATGAGTAGTTACACTTGTTTCACACGTTAAAAGAATTAATAGCAAAGGAAAAGCAGCAAGATCGCTGTTTGATGAGAATGAACCAGCCACTCAAAAACACGTTAAAATGCCGTCCAATTAAGTTGGGCAAGAGTTCTGATGCAACGCAAAATGTCAACAATTTTCTTGCTATAGTTCCATCATCGCCTAAAACTGAAGGAAAGTCGCTCGGCAGACCAAAGGCCTCTCTCTCCAATGAACATATGAAACACACGACGTTCAAACATGGTGCATTGTGCCCCAAAAAAAGGAACACAAGATCAAACATGTATTACTCATTTGGCTGTTAGACAATATACGAGTAGGTACGACTGCATAAGAAGAACAGTAAAACCCGCGGATCCGTCGAGCCAGCACTGCTTCGCGACTGCAAGGACGCATCTCGCAAATCCGTATTTCACAAAAGTCCTACACTGATGACCCATAACGTCATGACCACATTTTAGAAGAAAGCACAAGCTTTGGTTGTGAGATCGGTCATTTATTCACAAAGTACTGATGTATCCACCTTCGGAACGCAACACAGCAGTGATGCTACGTGACATGGATCCAACAGGTCATTGCTAGATTTCGGGTGGTCTACTCACAAGTTCCGTAAGTTACACAAAGATGGTTTGCGGGCGGTTCTAACTGCCCAGAACCGATGCCGTTTTATTGTCAACAGTCTGTTAACAGAATATTAGCCCCGTGTCTTTTTGTTATGAAACGTGCTCATTTTATAATGGATCTCACGTCAAGTTGTCATGTGGATAAAAAACAGCACGTAATAAAAGGTCCAACTTAAAATCAACAGATTTCGCAACAAAAAACCTTTTTAAGCCTTGAAGATGACAGCATAGCCTGTCGAAATCGGTTGCTTCAAATAAAAAGATATTTATGCGATCTTGCCGTTGAATGTTTTTAGCAAGTCAAAGAGGTTGCTCCTTCTTATAGCACTTTACAATATTTTATTCCACGAGTTTCACATGTGCGTCGTATACGACAGAGTGGATCTGTATCTCGTAAATACGTCTGTTCGTTTCTAAATCTTCGCCGGCCGCTGTGGCCGAGCGGTTCTAGGCGCTTCAGTCGGGAACCGCGCTGCTGTTACGGTCGCAGGTTCGAATCCTGCCTCGGGCATAGATGTCCTTAGGTTTAAGTCGTTCTAAGTTTAGGGTACTGATGACCTCAGAAGTTAAGTCCCATAGTGCTTAGAGCCATTTGAACCATCTAAATCTTCAGCAGGAAACTGTTGTTACTTTTGAAACTTTTCGTTATTGTTGAGTGAGAGCAAGTCAAGTAGCTATAATAACAACAATAAATAATTCGAAGAAGAAGAGGAAGAAAAAGACACCAATTGACTTTGATGAAATCTGTCAGGACTCGAGGAAATGTCAAGCGGTGATGAGGGTGATGAGACCTTTGTCCCACCTACTGACATGGGATCTGTAATTTTGTCGCTTGATGACGTCTCAAACGTCACGGATCCACAATTACTTCCGTCACAACGACGAAGTAATCCTTCGTGACGCCATACAGGTTTGTTTGAGTCCTTTTCATCTGCTCCATAAAATACATCACAGCAGAGATTTCTCAACTGATCTCCATATGTACAAACCAGATATTATTTATATATTCTGGCAAGTCACTGAACACAACAGCTGAAGAAATAAAGGTAGTTTTTTAAATATCTGTTAAGACATATTCTGGCTATCCTAGAGTGCACATCACAATCGTCTGAATGGCAATGTAACTATTTTTATCAGTACTATCAAGTGATTAAATGTTTTCGATGTATCGTAACTGACTATGTCGTTGGGTTAACAAGGGAACACTTACAGGTCGTCTGCTGCGGAAGCCCATGTGCAACAATGTGCGCTGAACGGTGAGCTCCGAAATACAGGGTGTTTCAAAAATGACCGGTATATTTGAAACGGCAATAAAAACTAAACGAGCAGCGATAGAAATCTGCCACAGATTGCTGTCTTCCAACTTAACAGAGCGGCCAAGCCTCCTACTTCGTCCTTCTGTAACGAGCTTTGGACGTCTAACACCTGGTAGCCTACTCGTAGTTTCACAGTCTTTCAGCGACTTTCCATAGATGCTCACGACAACATCACGCAAACAGCCGATATCTTCGCCGTTTCTAAAAATACGCTACTGACCATTAAAATTGCTACACCACGAAGATGACGTGCTACAGACGCAAAATTTAACCGACAGGAAGAAGATGCTGTGACATGCAAATGATTAGCTTTTCAGAGCATTCACACAAGGTTGGCGCCGGTGGCGACACCTAGATCGTGCTGACATGAGGAAACTTTCCAACCGATTTCTCATATACAAACAGCACTTGACCGGCGTTGCCTGGTGAAACGTTGTGGTGATGCGTACCATCGCGTTTCCGACTTTGATAAATGTCGGATTGTAGCCTATCGCGATTGCGGTTTATCGTATCGCGACATTGCTGCTCGCATTGGTCTAGACCCAACGACTGTTAGCAGAATATGGAATCGGTGGGTTCAGGATGGTAATACGGAACGCCGAGCTGGATCCCAACGGCCTCGTATCACTAGCAGTCGAGATTACAGACATCTTATCCGCAAGGCTGTAACGGATCGTGCAGCCACGTCTCGATCCCTGAGTCAACAGATGGGGACGTTTGCAAGACATCAACAATCTGCACGAACAGTTCGACGACGTTTGCAGCAGCATGGCCTATCAGCTCGGAGACCATGGCTGCGGTTACCCTTGACGCTGCATCACAGACAGGAGCGCCTGCGATGGTCTACTCAATGACGAACCTGGGTGCACGAATGGCAAAACGTCATTTTTTCGGATGAATCGAAATTCTGTTTACAGCATCTTGATGGTCGTATCCGTGTTTGGCGACATCGCAGTGAATGCACATTGGAAGCGTGTATTCGGCATCGCCATACTGGCGTATCACCCGGCGTGATGGTATGGGGTTCCACTTGTTACACGTCTCGGTCACCTCTTGTTCGCATTGACAGCACTTTGAACAGTGGATGTTACATTTCAGATGTGTTACGACCCGTGGCTCTACCCTTCATTCGATCCCTGCGAAACCCCACATTTCAGCAGGATAATGCACGACCGCATGTTGCACGTCCTGTACGGGCCTTTCTGGATACAGAAAATGTTCGACTGCTGCCCTGGCCAGCACATTCTCCAGATCTCTCACCAATTGAAAAGTCTGGTGAATGGTGGCCGTGGAACTGGCTCGTCACAATACGCCAGTCACTACTCTAGATGAACTGTGGTATCGCGTTGAAGCTGCATGGGCAGCTGTACCTGTACACGCCATCCAAGCTCTGTTTGACTCAATGCCCAGGCGTAACAAGGCCGTTATTACGGCTAGAGGTGGTTGTTCTGGGTACTGATTTCTCAGGATCTATGCAGCCAAATTGCGTGAAAATGTAATCACATGTCAGTTCTAGATAATATATTTGTCCAATGAATACTGGTTTATCATCTGCATTTGTTCTTGGTGTAGCAATTTTAATGGCCAGTAGTGTAGTTGTTCGCAAGCGCTGGGCCATAACAATCTGCCCTTTGCCACAGTCGCTTACGTCAGTGACTTTCATATTCACCCCGGATCGTCGCTAGTACGATTCTCTTCGTTTCTGCTCCGCTTTCATACTTTCTGCACCGTATCACGCGCCAACACATTCACCAGGGGACACTCAATCTCGTGGACAGTGATCATGATGTTTTGGTCCTCCGTGTACAGTATGAGTGTGTTCATAGCTTATACATGAGAACAGGCCTGCTTGCTATGAAATTATATAGACACGTCTGGCTGACACCCGTGGTGTCTCTGCCACAGCTGCGCTGGGAACCCCGCTATCTGCAGCAGTCTGTGACGTCACTGTGTCGTAAGCTTCTCTGAGGGGCGGCGCAGATAAGGAACCGCACGCTTCGTGTGGCACCTCGGACTGCCGTGTCCTGTAGCACACGCCACGTAGACGGTACACGGCGCAACGTGTAAAACACCAAAACTCCGAGACACTTGAATTTACTCCCGCAATGGAAATGGAAATGTCGTGTGGCTAGGGCCTCCCGTCGGGTATACCGTTCGCCTGGTGCAGGTATTTCGAGTTGACACCACTTCGGCGACTTGCGTGTCGATGGGGATGAAATGATGACGATAACGACAATACAACACCCAGTCCCTGAGCGGAGAAAATCTCCGACCCACCTGGGAATCGAACCCGGGCCGTTAGGTATGCCAATCCGTCGTGCTGACCACTCAGCTACCAGGGGCGGACAGTCCCGCGATAAACTCTTGTAACCTGCAACGTGCGTTGCTCAGTTTGTAACAAGATGAGTAAATAAAAAATATTGGAGGGCCAAGTAACCGAAGGTTAATAAAGTGTACAAAAAAAACTTCTGTACCGCTCTCATAACTTGTATGGTGTGTGTGTGTGTGTGAGAGAGAGAGAGAGAGAGAAAGAGAGAGAGAGAGAGAGAGAGAGGGGGGGTGGAGGGAGAGTTGGGAGAGTTGTAAGGTGACAGAGAAACACATACACATGTTAGTTACTACTTAATGACACATCATTTTATTACAGTACGTTAGATTACTAATAATAAAACTCTAAATGTGGTCGCAATTTTCAAGCAGTTAACTCATACTTTGTGCAATTAGAAACTAGCATGTGTGTATCTCTGTTTCGCATCGGCTCCTAGCGAGTGCAACGATTCCGATTTCTTACTTGGTACTCAAACTATCAACTCACGCCCAGCCTCAGTTTTAAGACGCTGGGCGTATTTCTACTTTGCATCATCTGCTTGCACTCACAGTTAACTTTCCTGTCAGCCGTCGATACCGACAGGATGAAGAAAGATCAACTTTACAACGGTTGAACTTTTATCTCTGTTGATAATCATTTACGTATTTTTGGGCCACAGTCATTTAATAATGTTTGAATGGTATTTCCGCCACTTGACTGTCCAAACTTCTTTATTTTATGTTACTATCATGATTTCGATCTTAAGCCATTATCACGTACTACAGTGTTACATATAATTAGACTTAAAGTCTAATTATATCCAACATTGTTGTACTTGATAATGGCCGAAATCATGACAGTAACATAAAGAAATTTGCCCACTCAAACGGCGGAAATAACATTCAAATGTTGTATCTGTGTCTCCCTCTCCTCTATGTAACAACTAAAAGAAGCCAACTTGGTTGGCATTCTGGAATAAATTTTGAAAAAAAGAAAAAAAAAACTGAAGCACGCAGAAAAGAACAACCGAACGAAATGGAACTTGACAGGTAGAGAGGGTATATGATACTATTTCAGAGGATACAAAATCGGGTCAAACTTACAAAAAACTTGGCGGTATGGGCCCACTTATCAGTATGACGTTGCACCCCATCTGGGCTTGACGAGTACACTGACTTCGTTGGGAAGAGTGTTACAAAGGAGTTGCATCCTCTCCTGATCAAGCGGGCCAACTGTTGTAACTGGTTCTTAATATCGTTCATACCGGCACTGGACGTCCGACTTAGACACACACATGTTCTATTGGGGCAGACCTGGGTATCTTGCTCGCCACAGGAATGCCTCAACGTCATGCAGCCAGTTCATAGAGACACATGACATGACTGATCGACCATTGTTCTGTTGAAAAGTGGCACCACGGTAGTGACGCACATGACGATCCAGTATGTCTGTGTCCCATCGTTGTGCCGTCACAGTTTCCCCAATCACTATCAGCGGTGACCTGAAGTTATACCCCATGGCTGATCACAACGTCATGCCAGGAGTAATACCGCTGAACCTCTCCAAAATATTGAAGGAATGGGAAGTCTTTCCAGGTCGCCGACGAGTGTCATCTGGGGTAGTCCGAGGCCATTTAACAGCAGTCCATGTTTCCCTATCACGGCACCACGGGGTACACAGCCGTGTATGCTATGGTGTCTACGGCAGCCTAAGCATGAAGCAGTAATATCGTAGCCCAGTTCCTGCTAGTCTTTGGCCAATGCTGCGATATGAAACAGGATAGTCCAGGGAGTTTATTATTTGTTCTCGAGTGTTAGGCGCAGACATGAAGGGGCTACTATGGTGGACAGTGTGGCGATCCTTCCCTTGGTGGTCAAACGTGATCGATCAGATCATTAACGATGAATACGTCCACCATCACGTTCCCATGCAGTTCGAGATCTGTCCCCGTCCCCTCCCCCCTGAGATGGATATTGTACGATTCGACGATCTGGCCAAAACGCGATTGACAATGAGGACCATTTCAAATTGTATCCGGTGGTCAAAACGCTGTCTGACACAAGTACGAGGCATCTCTGTATCGTCCACTTTGATCACTCAGTATCTGACGCCGTTCGCGTTTCTTATACGCTGAAGAGCCAAAGAAACTGGTACACCTGCCTAATATCGTGTAGGCCCCTGCGAGCTCACAGAAGTGCAGCAACACGACGTGGCATTAACACGACTAATGTCTGAAAGAGTGCTGGAGGAAATTGACACCACCGATCCTGCAGGCTGTTCAAAAATCTGTAAGAGTACGAGGGGTGGAGATCTCTTCTGAACAGCACGCTGCGAGGCATCCCAGATATGCTGAGTAATTTTCATATCTGGGCAGTTTGGTGGCCAGCGGAGGTGTTTAAACCCAAAAGAGTGCTCCTGGAGCCACTCTATAGCAATTCTGGACGTGTCGAGTGTCGCAATGTCCTGCAGGAACTGCCCAATTCCGTCGGAATACACAACGGACATGAATGGATGCAGGTGATCAGACAGGATGCTTATGTACGTCTCATCTGTCAGAGTCGTATCTAGACGTATCAGGGGTCCAATATCACTCCAACTGACACGCCCCATACAATTAAAGAGCCTCCACCAGCTTGAACAGTCCCACGCTGACATGCACGGTCCATGGATTCACGAGGTTTTCTCCATACCCGTACACGCCCACCCGCTCGATACAATTTGAAACGAGACTCGTCCAACCAGGCAACATGTTTCAATTGGTTCAAAATGGTTCAAATGGCTCTGAGCACTATGGGACTTAACTTCTGAGGTCACCAGTCCCCTAGAACTTAGAACTACTTAAACCTAACTAACCTAAGGACATCAAACACATCCACGCCCGAGGCAGGATTCGAACCTGCGACCGTAGCGGTCGCGCGGTTCCACACTGTAGCGACTAGAACGGCCCGGCCACTCCGGCCGGCTTGTTTCAATTCACCAGCCGTCCCATGCGAACCGTAAAGCTATGTGTTGTGCAGTCGTCAAGGGTGCACGAGTGGGCCTTCGGCTCCGAAAGCCCATATCGACGATGTTTCGTTGAATGGTTCGCATGCTGACACTTGTTGATGGCCCAGCGTTGAAATCTGCAGCAATTTGGTGAAGGGTTGCACTTTTGTCACGCTGAACGATTCTCTTCAGTCGTCGTTGGTCCCGTTCTTGCAGCATCTTTTTTCGGCCGTAGCGATGTCAGAGATTTGATGTTTTACGGGATTCCTGATATTCACGGTATACTCGTGAAATGGTCGTACGGGAAAATCCCCACTCAATAGCTACCTCGGAGATGCTGTGTCCCAACGCTCGAGCGCCGACTACAACACCACATTCAAACTCACTTGAATCTTCATAACCTGCCATTATAGCAACTGTAACCGTTCTAACAGCCGACCCTGTTAACCGTGCGGATTGGGAAGAAGCACCTGGTCCGCGGCACGAATCCACCCGGCGGACTTGTGTCGAGGTCCGGCGAGCCGGCCAGTCTGTGGATGGTTTTAGGCGGTTTTCCATGTGCCTCGGCGAATGCGGGCTGGTTCCCCTTATTCCGCTTCAGCTATACTAGGTAGGCGATTGCTGCGCAAACACGTTCTCCACGTACGCGTACACCACTAATACTCTACCATGGAAACATAGGGGTTACACTCGTCTGGTGTGAGACGTTCATTGGGGGAGTGGTTCAGTGAGGGGAGGCGGAGGGATGAAGTGGACTGCGGTAGTCGTCGTGGGGTTGTGGACCGCTGCGGCGGGGGCGGCTGCGGCGGGGGCGGCTGCGGCGGGGACGGAGCCTCTCCGTCGTTTCTAGGCCCCCGCTTAACATACAATACAATACAACCCTCCTAACAACTGCGTCAAAGACTTGTCTTATATACGCGTTGCCGACCGCAACGCCGTATTCTGCCTGTTTACATAGAGAACTGCAGCATTTACATACCCGCCGTAGATGTGTGTATGAAAAAAGTAACTTTGACATCAGACCGTGTCCTGCAGGAGCTTAACTTTTTTTGACAGGCATCAGCACAACGAAAACAATTACGCACGATTCCGCAGTGCTTAGTCATAGAGCAGGCACATGAGAAATTGCTTGTGCTGTGGTAGACAAGAAATACCACGAAGCTTCCTGGCAGATTAAAATTGTGTGCCGGACCGAGACTCGAACTCGGGACCTTTGCCTTTCGCGGGCAACGGCTCTACCATCTGAGCTACCCAAGCACGACTCACGACCCGTCCTCACAGCTTTACTTCTATCGGTACCGCGTCTCCTACCTTCCAAACTTAACTGAAGGTCTTCTGCGAACCTTGCAGAACTAGCACTCCTGAAAGAAAGAATACTGCGGAGACATGGCTTAGCCACAGTCTGGGGGATGCTTCCAGAATGAGATTTTCACTTTGCAGTGGAGTGTGTGCTGATATGAAACTTCCTGGCAGATTAAAACTGTGTGCTGGACTGAGACTCGAACTCAGGACCTTTGCCTTTCGCGGGCAAGTGTTCTACCAATTGAGCTACCCAAGCACGACTCATGCCCCGTCCTCATAGCTTTACTTCTGCCAGTGCCTCGTCTCTACCTTCGAAACTTAACTGAAGCTCTTCTGCGAACCTAGCAGAACTAGCACTCCTCAAAGAAAGGATACTGCGGAGACGTGGCTTAGCCACAGGCTGGAGGATGCTTCCAGAATGAGATTTTCACTCTGCAGCGGAGTGTGCGCTGATATGAAACTTCCTGGCAGATTAAAACTGTGTGTGGTAGAGCACTTGCCCGCGAAAGGCAAAGGTCCCGAGCGCGAGTCTCGGTCCGGCACACAGTTTTAATCTGCCAGGAAGTTTCATATCGGCGCACACTCCGCTGCAGAGTGAAAATCTCATTCAAGAAATACCACGTTCGATGGCACTAGCAGTGTCCTCTACTGTCCTGAACGAGTGCTGCGTCAGCAGAGACGCTACTGCGCCCTCAGGCCAGTCACCGTACACGACGATGTCATTTAGTAACGTCGTCACGTACAACGAAAACTTATTCTCTGGAACGAGGTGTTTATCTTCTCATTGTTTCTCTCTACGGAGAAAAGGAACAGCCGCGATTTACGTCGCCGTGAGAAGAATATGTTACTTAGGAGCCGGTAAAGCAACCGGGTAGTAAACTCTCAACTGCGTGGCGCGGCACTTGCTGTGCTGTAATTGCGCACCACAATGGGGATTGTGCTCTGGGCTTATCAGCGCGGAGAGCTTTCCCCTAATCCCGTTTTCTCCCCGTGGTGTCGTTGGCCAGGAAGCTGTTGGGCAGTCCACCGCAGCAGCAGCTGGAATGGCGAGTGCTGGCTTTCCGCAGTCCTCTCACGCGTTCGCGCCTTCCGGTGTGCTTCGCTTCTCGACGGCACGAGGCAGCGCGTGCTACGGAGCTGGGGAGGGGGGGGGGGGATGCTGTCTCTCCCATGCTGGACAGACGAACAACTGACTGACAGAGCGCTGCCATGTTGGAGAGGCTCCTCCGCATATGACGGCAATGTAGACTCCGTACCCATAGCTCAAGGCACTGTACTGTAACGCAGCTCCTCGCTCCTGCCGATCTCGGCCGACATGATCGGCCAGGGTCTGCAATACAGGATGTATCAAAAAGAATTATCCGATTAAAAAAATTATAACTGGGTGAGATAGAGCAGCAATCAGTCGTAGAATTAAGTTGCTTTAATATGACATTTATAGTCACAACGCAGATCAGATTTCGACCAGTGTCAGGTCATTATCAATGCTAAAACAAATACAAGAGTATATATTACAACGTGATTTACAAAAGTTATAAGTCCATCACATCGTTGTCTTTTAATGTTAACATTAGATACCAGTGCGGAATTGTAGCAGTTGTTCGTGCTCAAGTGAATGCTTACACAGTTCAACCATTACTGTCGTAAAATTATATGTTGGTTTCATAGTACACATTGGTTTTGCGTATGGCGCCATGTATGAGCTGCGCCTGAAGTTTACAGTTTTGACGACATTTCTTGTAATATTTATGTTGTATAGTAATGGAATGAAGAAATAATTGACAACATACTATCCACTTTCAATAGTTGGCATGAATCAATAAATTTTACTGGTGAAATTGAGATAAATGGGTCCATGAAATTTTTTAGATTTATCAATCCAGAGAAAGAATGGTAGGCACACATTTGGTATCTTTCGCAAAAAAACATGCACAGATGGTATTGTAGGCTACGCATCAAACCATCCCATTCAACATAAAAAGGCCGTTTTTTAATTTCGCCATTAATCGTGTATTTGCCATTCAGTTGTCAAAACAATAACATGACAATGAAATGGCAACTATAAGATTTATCGCCAAAGTGAATAATTATCCTAACACATTTGTCGATATGATATATAGGAATGTAGAGAAAAAATATGGTAATGAGATAAATACCTTGATACCAAAAGAAAGTACAAAATTTGTCACCTTGCCTTATTATGGGAAAATGAGCATGAGAATTGCATCGATTTTCAGAAAATACAAAGTGAAAGTAGCCCTTGGAACAACAAATAATTTAGGATGTATCTTACAACATACTGTAGATGTAAAAAATGTACTTGATTCATCTGGGGTTTATAAAATTGATTGTCCTGATTGGGGGGCGTGTTACGTAGATCAGACAGGGAGGAGACTGGTAACTAGATTTAAGGAACATGTTGCTCTAGAAAGAAAAGACGCAGCAGAAAAATCAAGTCTGGCTGCACATTTATTGTCAACTAAACATAGATTGCCAATGTTAACGTCAAATATAAGGTTGCTACATAGAGACTAGAAGAGTGGACTCCTCGATCTTCTTGAGGAGATGGAAGATCGGTCGCAACCTCACGCCATTATGTAGCAGCCACTTGCATAAGATCTAAACGAGTACCACTTTCATAACACTATATTTACATAACTTATTGCATTAGAATAACACACAAACTCATGAGGGTAACTATTAGCAACAATTAATACGTAAAACTGTCATTTTTCAAAATAAGTGTTCAAAAGATCACGCTTTATTATATTGTTCTTATTTCTCGGGCACTAAGTACGACATATTGAAATGATGCTTATAAGCGCTACTAGCGCCAACAAAGTGCATTTTGGAAATAAAGTTCACGTTATATCTTTTGTCAAGTAACAACTAATTAAGTTAAGACAGGTCCCAACACGACGAAATATGCAATACTTCCTGTAACGTACTTTACGTAGCCATATCAGTTTTATAATTAATTTTAGCCTATGAGGCGTGAACTGTCACCGTTACGTCCTGTAGTAATTTTAAACATCTAGCGCATTACAGACATGAGAAAAGTAAGAATTGCAATTTTACATAGTTTTACTCATAATAATTTCATGTTACTACTTAGTTACTGTACAACATAAATATTACAAAAAATGTCGTCAAAACTGTAAACTTCAGGCGCAGCTCATACAGGGCGCCATTCGCAAAACCGATGTGCACTATGAAACCAACATATAATTTTACGACAGTAATGGTTGAACTGTGTAAGCATTCACTTGAGCACCAACAACTGCTACAATTCCGCACTGGTATGTAATGTTAACATTAAAAGGCAACGATGTGATGGACTTATAACTTTTGTAAATCACATTGTAATATATACTCTTGTATTTGTTTTAGCATTGATAATGACCTGACACAGGTCGAAATCTGATCTGCGTTGTGACTATAAATGTCATATTAAAGCAACTTATTTCTACGACTCATTGCTGCTCTATCTAACCCAATATAACCACAGTCGTTGCGTGCACCCACCCCATGGAGGGCAACCTGATGACAATCATAACTATTATGTTATTTGAGATATATGCGTGAACAACGTACTCTACATCTACATCTACATACATACTCCGCAATCCCCCATACGGTGCGTGGCGGAGGGTACATCGTACCACAACTAGCATCTTCTCTCCCTGTTCCACTCCCAAACAGAACGAGGGAAAAATGACTGCCTATATGCCTCTGTACGAGCCCTAATCTCCGCGAAATATAAGTTGGCGGCAGTAAAATTGTACTGCAGTCAGCCTCAAATGCTGGTTCTCTAACTTCCCTCAGCTGCGATTCACGAAAAGAACGCCTCCTTTCCTCCAGAGACTCCCATCCGAGTTCCTGAAGCATTTCCGTAACACTCGCGTGATGATCAAACCTACCAGTAACAAATCTAGCAGCCCGCCTCTGAATTGCTTCTATGTCCTCCTTCAATCCGACCTGACAGGGATCCCAAACGCTCGAGCAGTACTCAAGAATAGGTCGTATTAGTGTTTTATAAGCGGTCTCCTTTACAGATGAACCACATCTTCCCAAAATTCTACTAATGAACCGAAGACGACCATCTGCCTTCCCCACAACTGCCATTACATGCTTGTCCCACTTCATATCGCTCTGCAATGTTACGCCCAAATATTTAATCGACGCGACCGTGTCAAGCGCTACACTACTAATGGAGTATTCAGACATTACAGGATTCTTTTTCCTATTCATCTGCATTAATTTACATTTATCTATATTTAGAGTTAGCTGCCATTCTATACACCAATCACAAATCCTGTCCAACTCATCTTGTATCCTCCTACAGTCACTCAACGGTGACACGTTCCCGTACACCACAGCATCATCACAAACAGCCGCACATTGCTATCCACTCTATCCAAAAGATCATTTATGTAGACAGAAAACAACAGCGGACCTACCACACTTCCCTGGGACACTCCAGATGATACCCTCACCTCCGATGAACACTCACCATCGAGGACAACGTACTGGGTTCTATTACTTAAGGAGTCTTCTCTTGGAAAGAGAAGAGTTTTACATGTTTCCCGCCAGGTAGCAGCAGTGTGCGCCCACTTCAGTTCTAGTAAAAATGGTATCGGGACAATAGAAACCGTTTTGTGTTCTACGTTTTGCGCGTTGCGGGTCAGTAATAAATGATCAGCGTGACTTTGTTACTAGCTATGGTGTGGATCCTCCTACAGCACAGAGCATTAGACAATGGCATGAACAATTCCGAGAAACAGGTTGCCTGTGTAAAGGCAAATCGCGCGGCCGTCCCCGAGTGTCTGACACAGACGTCGAACGCATGCGGCATAGTTTTACAAGGAGTCGCAAAAATCCGTTTGCCGTGCAGCTCGACAGCTCAACTTGTCCCCGATGTCCGTCTGGCGTCTGTGGAACCATACAAAATTCAGCTACTGCAAGCTCTTCGTGAAGGTGACAAACAAGAACGCGTGGAGTTCTGTAATTTCTTTCTTGGCAAGATGGAGGATAACAGTTTTCTTCCGCGCTTATTGTTTAGTGAAGAGCCAATATTCTATTTAAATGGAAAGCTGAACCGTCATAATGAGAGAATATGAGGTACGGAACAACCACACGAAGTTGTACAACATGAGAGAGACTCTCCAAAATTTAATGTCTTTTGTGCAGTTCCACTGCAAAAGGTGTATGGTCCATTTTTATTTGCCGAGAACACTGTTACAGGAAGCACATGTCTCGATATGATTGAGAGTTTTCTTTTCCCGCAGTTGAAGACTGATTCGAACGACTTCAGCCACCGACAGGATGGGGCACCGCAACAGTAGCAACTGGAAATGCAAGAATTTGAAATCAAAGGAATACTGGACGGTGGACCGGTCGCCCTGAGCCATATGATTCAGCCTTACATTACTGGCCTCCAAGGTCACCGGTCGTGGCTATATGTTGTTATTTCTTGGGGGGGGGGGGAAGGGGGGGAGGGGGGAAGAGTTTATAAAAGACTCAGTTTATGTGCCTCCGTTACCAACAACAATGAATCAACTGAGACATCGCGTAAGAGCAGCTGTGTAAGTTGTAATGCAAGCCATGCTCATTGCAGTGGGGGAACAATTTGAATACCGCATTGACATATGCCGTGCATCCCGAAGGAGAGCACTGAACGCCTATGAAAACGTATGGAGAAAAAATTTTTTGAGTTTCCCGTTCATCAAAGGACGAAATTCATTGTATATGTTTATTAGTTTCAGAAATACGGACGTGGCAGATCGGACGATTCTTTCTGATACACCCTGTATATTGGAGTACTGCCCAACCTGTACACGTTTTGGATCTGTAATTGTAGCTGATGCGCTGCGTGGAAACCTCCTAAGAAGGGGGGGCAAGAAGAAGGGCATTCGACCATCCCTTAAAATTAACTGTGCCAAAACCGTTCATAACCATGGCGACCCGGAGCCGATGCGTGGGAAATGCACAATAAAAAGAAGAATAAGAAAGAAAAATATATCAGTGTCCCCTTCCAACATGTGTGTGTGTTGCACCGCCTGGTTGTGTACATAATGGATTGTGTAGATTTTGTAGGCGGTTGTTCCTAATACTGCTGGTGGAATATTTTCTTTACAAATACAGAAGAAATGGCGCCCTACAGCAGCTCATGGCCACATTGCGAAGGTCACAAGACTCCTTACGTATAGCGCGAATCTACAGTAGTCGCACACTGTCTGACAATCTGCACGAATCTATTTTTTCCACTCCTTTTAATCTCTTCAGACCTAGGAACGCAAGTACCTTCCCGCTATCAATAGTACTACGACATTTCTTTGTTTCGTTTGGACTAGAGCAGTGGCGGTGGAATGGAGAAAAATTGCGGGCTGACAATCCCGCGCGAGCAACGGCGTTTGATATGAATTGTACTGCTGCCACTGGGATAAACAGTAAAAGGGACGTGATTAGAGCCATATCATAGTTTATTCTCACAGGTTCCTTAATGCTGCGGTGGTATTTTCTATTAGTTACGTTGTTTCGTTAGTTACAAGTTCGTCGTTTTGATTGTTCAAAAATGGTTCAAATGGCTCTGAGCACTATGGGACTTAACTTCTGAGGTCATCAGTCCCCTAGAACTTAGAACTACTTAAACATAACTAAACTAAGGACATCACACACATCCATTCTCGAGGCAGGATTCGAACCTGCGACCGTAGCGGTCGCACGGGTTTTGTTTGTATATTTTTGCGGAATAGGATTGCAACTTCAATTCGCAAAGCCAAGAAAGCGCCCATAGGGTTCAAATATGTTCTCCTTCAGAAAATCTTGTACTCTTGCGTCCTACATACGTAAGGCCAAAATACTGTATCCTGTCTCCACCTTGATGACATGTTGAAAGAAGAGACGCACATATCGTAAATGATAACGTACAACAAGACGAGAGGAAGTGTTGACATATGTGAAAAGTTGTGTGCAGTCTACGACTGCGCAAGACACATTCGCCGATAGCTTTTGGTATTATTGAATTACTTACTGAATGTTGGAGGTAACAATGTTTCAGTAATTTATGGTGATAACAGCCCAGAAAGCTGCACTCGACAAAGAGATCATGTGGAACTGTTGTGTTACCAGCTTGTTTCAAAGCACGTGTGAATCCGAGCTGCCATTAAACATAATAAATGATTTACTAACAATTAAATTGTTGATTTTTACTTACAAATCTATATTTATCTCCTTGGAAACTGACAGCCTGCAGCGACTACTAATGGTACGAAGTATGGCTCGACTACTGCAGTGTTAATGGATATGTCTACTTGAAGTAATTTTTCGGCAATCGTATAGTTACACAATAACTGGTATTTCCGGTTTTTTATCGCGAGAATGCGACGCGACTTGCGTCAAAATCACACGTAATTATCATTGTAAAAGAAGCTAGGTGGAAGGGAGAGAAGGGTCAACTGCTTGGACGCTTCTGGCCCGAACGCAGTGACACGAAAGCCATAGAGTTTCATTGTGATGATTACGCAAGCTGACACTCACATTGATTAGATTTGGCAGCCCAGTCGACGTAGGCTCAAGGGTATACGCCGGCAAGCACGTGGGGAGGAGCTGGAGACCCTAAGCCTGCGTAACAGCGAGGCAGCCAGCACTGAATGTAACGGAGACTTCTTATAGATCACAGTTTCTGACTTTGAAATGCCATCAGGAACAGAGTATAAGATACAGGACCGCTCCAACATTTGTATAACTATTTAAGAAAATGTCGACCAAATTCAGCATAGTTTTCGAGACGGAGATCACAATATATCTTCTGTGTCCCGCGACAGGTGTCACGTTTTGTAGTTATTTTCAGCACATCACATTCATTACATTAGTCGTATTCCATGGATCCCGCTGACGGCGATTTCCGAGATGTGGAAAGAAGTGAAACACCTACATTCAATTTAATTTAATAGCTGTACAATAAAATACGATCGGTTTCGCATCAGTGGAGAGGCATCTTCAGTTGATAAGTTCTTTTGTTTTTAAAACAGTCGTGGCGCAACAAAGTAAATGCAACGAGCCATGTAGTTGACCGTCAAGATTAAACCAACAGTGCGCTAAAAGCGGTTGTCATATATCAAGCTGACTGGCATGGCTTTCCATTGCGAAAGTGTTTTGCATTAAAATTCTGTTTGCATTTGTAAAATAGCTGTAAGCATTGTAGTTAATATTTTTTGTGAAGACGATCTTCAGAGGAGTAGAAGGAATTACCTAAAAGAAAGTTCATTACCTCATAACATTTAATTCAAATAAATTATTTACATGACGCCTAATATTCTCTCGCTGATTGTTGAATACGTATGTACCCATGTATCTTACTCCTTTCTGCACTAATATTAACCCCTTGAAGACTTTGTACATTTTGTTTATGATCCTGGTATTCTACTGATACTTCCATTTACCTTGAGAAAAGAGGAGTATTGGCAGTACCAAATAACATTAACGAGTAAATGCATTGTGAGGTAGACGCCAGGATATCAAGTTCTTTGAAGAGTCTCTGCAAGATGTTCTAGAATTAACACCAAAAACAACTCTCGTAATGCGCTTTTGTATTCTAAAAATACTGTCACTGTAAGTTAAGTTTTCTCAAAAAATGTTTCCGTAACTCATTAGCGAATGATACATCAGTGAGCGAAAATACGTAGAATAAATGAGTTTCTAGAATGAGATTTTCACTCTGCAGCGGAGTGTGCGCTGATATGACACTTCCTGGCAGATTAAAACTGTGTGCCGGACCGAGACTCGAACTCGGGACCTTTGCCTTTCGCGGGCAAGTGTTCTACCATCTGAGCTACCCAAGCACGACTAACGACCCCTCCTCACAGCTTCAATTCTGCCAGTACCTCGTCTCCTACCTTCCAAACTTCACAGAAGCTCTTCTGGGAACCTTGCAGAACTAGCACTCCTGGAAGAAAGGATATTGCGGAGACAGGCTTAGCCACAGCCTGTGGGATGTTTCCAGAATGAGATTTTCACTCTGCAGCTGTGTGAGGACGGGTCGTGCTTGGGTAGCTCAGATGGTAGAGCACTTGCCCGCGAAAGGCAAAGGTCCTGAGTTCGAATCTCGGTCCGGCACACAGTTTTAATTTGCCAGGAAGTTTCAAATGAGTTTCTCCCTCTTTAAATCACCTACAGCAGTATTCATACGAGCTGCACAGTAACTGATTTACGGCGCTTTATTAATTTTAAGTAGTGGGTTTTCCAATTATGGTTGTGACCTATCCATAGTCTCAGAAACTTAATACTTTCTACTTCTTGTATTCGTTTGAGAAGTTCGTAAAATTCTATGAGAAGTACTGAACTATGTACTGAGGCTTGCCAAACCTCAGTGATAGTTCATTTGCCTTGAAATATGTGTTGATGTTTTCGAATATTTCTTTAGCTAACTTTTTGGTAAGGAGACTGACAATACTTCTTATTACTATAGTTGTATCAGCTGCAAAATGTACGAAGTTTATGTCTTTTGAAACTACAAGTGGGAGATAATTATGTGTATCGGAAACAACAAAATACTCAAAACAGAACGCTGTAGAACACTACATCTGATTGCTTCAAATTCTGAGTGGCCATTGTTACGTGATCGAAACTGAAATGATTAACTCTGCTTTTTATGATTCAGGTCTCCAGTAGGTTTTAGATGTTCTCTCTGTAGCATAATCATTAGAGACTTGGGTACAAAGTTAACTAGATGACAGCTGGAGAAGGCATCTTCTGTGGCCTAGACAAAGGAGCCAAGCGAGCTACTATTCGCTGCGTCTGATTTAAGCGAATCGAGTACAACTAAAAATAGGGCAACCTACCAGGCGTTGCATGCGAGTTGTACGCCCTTCAGCTAACGACGTGACATAATTCCTGTACAAAAAGACGAAGCTGTCATCTTCTTTTATGTACAATTGGGGGAGGGGGGGGGGGGGGAGTCAAAGGGGATCGGACTCTCTTATGTAGACATCCTAAGCCTGGAAGTTCTCTGTACACAATCAATACATGAGTCATTAAATATGGGAAAATTCCAAGCAAATCAATGAAACAGCGCATGTCGTACAAGAAAACTGTGAGAATAACGTATAATATTACTTTTAGTAATTTAAATTATGTGAGAAGGGTTCTAGGGAATAAATAAAACAAAAAGACATTCGAATTTCAAACAAAATAGTCGTACAATTTCTTGAGTGAGCTTAACAATTACAAATTATAATTGCAGAACCAAGATCATCTTTATAATATCACAGAAGTTCGAGGGATGCCTGGTCAAGAGACAGCAAGTAAATAGTACTGGTAAGCGCTTTCTTCCTGGCTACAAAACCTCGGCTGAGTCAGAGATGGCTTGGAGCTTCGAAAGAGTAATCTGACAATAACTCCGTGTAGGGAGGCATGGCTCAAGATGTATGCGGTTCAATTGCTGACAAAAGAAAGAAGCAACGAACAGTAGCGTTTAACGTCCCACCGATGTCGAAGTCGTAACGGACAGAGCATCAGCTCAGATGAGAAAGTAATACGTAAGGAGTTTGCTGTTGCTTCACTGAAACCTACCACTTGCCGTAAGGAGAGGGAGCGAATCAGCCGTGACGTTGATGGAAGAACTATCCCACTATTCACTTGACGTGTACAGCATGTACTTTTTAATGGGCTTTTGAAGCTCATCCAGAATGAGTGACTAACATAATGTCACTTCTCTACAGTCCGTCCCGATAACTGAAAAAAAAGTGGTAAGCGTGACGGATTGCCGTCCTGTGGGCACGGGTTCGATTCCCGGTTAGGTCGAGGATTTTCTCCGCTCAGGGACTGGATGTTGTGCTGTCTTTCATCCCCATCCGGCTCGCAGGTCGCCCAATGTGGCGTCGAATGTACGAGGGCCATTCCAAAAGAAATGCACACTATTTTTGTAAAAATACAGTTTTCATTCTGCATGTGTGAAAGTTTTACAGTGTGTAGATACATCCTTCCCGCTTGTTGTCAAACGCAGTTCAACCCGTTCCCGTGAGTGGCGCCGTCACAGCATGTCATCAAGATGGCTGCTACACTTGACGTTCGTCAGAAGCAACGTGCTGTCATAGAATTCCTGTGCTGTGAAAACGAGACAGTGGGAAACATCCACAAGAGTTTGAAAAAGGTGTATGGAGATGCTGCTGTCGATCGCAGTACAGTTAGCCGGTGGGCAAGCAAGTTACGTGATGAAAGCGGGCACGGCAATATTGAGGATTGTCCTCGCAGCCGCAGGCCTCGTTCTGCACACACTCCTGACAATGTGCAGAGAGTTAACGAATTGGTGACTGCTGATAGACGCATCACAGTAAACGAATCGTCACGCTACGTTGGGATAGGGGAAGGAAGTGTTTGCAGAATACTGAAAGTGTTGGCGTTAAAAAGGGTTTGCGCCAGGTGGGTTCCCAGGATGTTGACAGTGGCTCACAAAGAAACAAGAAAAAAGGTATGCAGCGAACTTTTGGAACAGTACGAGAAGAAACGAAGAGGCAATCAATGGCGAGGCATCATGCAAATTCTCCAAAGAAAATTCAAAACCACATCTTCTGCTGGAAAAGTTGTGGCTACGGTGTTTTTCGATTCCGAAGGACTCTTGCTTGTGGACATCATGCCAAGTGGAACCACCATAAATTCTGATGCATATGTGACGACACTGAAGAAACTTCAAGCTCGACTGAGTCGTGTTCGACCACATCGGCAAAAGCACGATATTTTGCTGTTGCACGACAATGCGCGGCCACATGTCAGTCAAAAAACCATGGAAGCGATCACAAAACTCGGATGGACAACACTGAAACACCCGCCTTACAGTCCTGACCTGGCTCCATGTGACTATCATCTCTTTGAGAAACTGGAAAGTCTCTTCGTGGAACAAGGTTTGAAGATGATGACTCCCTTGTGCACGCTGGCAAACAGTGGTTCCAACAGGTTGGTCCAGAATTTCACCGTGCGGGTATACAGGCGCTGGTTCCAAGATGGCGTAAGGCAGTTGAGACGGGTGGAAATTATGTGGAAAAATGAAAATATTGTTCCTAAAGGATGTATCTACACAGTGTAAAACTGTCAAAAAGATGGATTTAAAAAAAAATAGTGTGCATTTCTTTTGGAGTGACCCTCGTAATAAGACCTGCACCAAGGCGGCCGGACCTGCCCCGCAAGGGGTCTCCCGGCCAATGACGCCAAACGCCCATCCTATACTTCTCTACACACGACAGATGGATTTAACGACTCTTAACAATCGGGCGAGCATTTTACACGCAGTGAGTAATCAGAATACGTCACGAGGGACGAGACAAGCCAAAGTGACAGAGAACACTGGCTAAATAAAAATGATAGAATAGGCATCTAGTAGCTAATGCGTAGTAGATACAACCTTGTTGAAGTAACGAATCAGCCTACAAGACTTTACGGTTTTCGTGAGATATATATATATGCAGTTCAGAATTAAATGTCTCGCAGAAACACTCCACTCCTCAACAGCACAAGGAAAAAACGGACATTTAAATCTTTCCGTGCGAGCTCTAATTCCTCTTATTTCATTACGATGTTCATTTCTCCCTACGCAGGTAGGCGCCAGCAAAATAATTTCAGACTCTGGGGAGAAAGTTGGTGATTGAAACTTCATGAGAAGGTCCTGTTGCAGCGAAAGACACCTTTGTTCTAATGACTGCCACCCCAATTCGTGTATCATATCCGTGGCTCTCTCTCACTTATTTCGTGGCAACACAAAACGAGCTGCGCTTGATTGAACTTTTTCGATGTCTTCCGTCAATCTTGTCTCATGTGGGTCCCTCACCGCATAGCAATACTCCCGAAGAGGGCGGACAAGCGTAAAGTAAGCAATGTCTTTAGTAGATCTGTTACATTTTCTAATTGTTCTGCTAATAAATCACAGTCTTTGGCTTGTTTTCCCCGCAACTTCATCTATCAGGTAGTTCCAGTTGACGCTATTCACAATTATTGTAATCCCTAAATATTGAATTTACAGCCCTTAGATTTGTGTGAATTATCGTGAACCGAAATTTAGCGGATTCCTTCTTTACTCATGCGGATGACGACACACTTTTCATTATTCAAGTCAAATGCCACTTTTATACCATAAAGATATGTTGGCTAAACGACAATGATGCAAATTCAACTTGTTGCTAAAATATTGCGTCAATTGAATCCTGCTTTAAGAGTAGAGCTTTCTCATCTTCCACACCAAATAAACAATATTACTCAGATGCGAGCAAAATAGTACACTGAAAGCCATATCGTATTATTTTACCATTGAAATATCCACTAAACATACAGGAATAGTCGCATAAAACGCGACAATACCAGTTTTTTTTTTTTTTGTTTCATGAACGGTCAAGATATCGTACCGAAGTTTTCAACGTTGGATTGCTCGCTAAGGGGCACGCCACTTTGTTCTGTGGTTAATCCTTTGGTACTAAGCCAAATACTGAAGCAAGAGTGGTCTTTTAAAACGAAACTACAAATTTTTACCGACATTCGAAAGCTCTTGAAAATACTAGTATAGTAATACACTACTGGCTATTTAAATTGCAACACCAAGGTGAAATGCAGATGATAAACGGGTATTCATTGGACAAATATATTATACTAGAATTGACATGTGATTACATTTTCACGCAATTTGGGTGCGTATATCCTGAGAAAACAGTACCCAGAGCAACCACCTCTGGCCGTAATAACGGCCTTGATACGCCTGGGCATTGAGTCAGACAGAGCTTGGATGGTGTGTAGAAGTACAGCTGCCCATGCAGCTTCAACACGATACCACAGTTCATCAAGAGTAGTGACTGGCGTATTGTGACGAGCCAGTTGCTCGGCCACCGTTGACCAGACGTTTTCAATTGGTGAGAGACCTGGAGAATGTGCTGGCCAGGACAGCAGTCGAACATTTTCTGTATCCAGAACGGCCCGTACAGGACCTGCAACATGTGGTCGTGCATTATCCTGCTGAAATGTAGGGTTTCTAAGGGATCGAATGAAGGGTAGAGCTACGGGTCGTAACACATCTGAAATGTAACGTCCACTGTTCAAAGTGCCGTCAATGCGAACAACAGGTGACCGAGACGTGTAACCAATGGCACACCATACCATCACGCCGGGTGGTACACCAGTATGGCGATGACGAATACACGCTTCCAATGTGCGTTCACCGCGATGTCGCCAAACACGGATGCAACCATCATGATGGTGTAAACAGAACCTGGATTCATCCGAAAAAATGACGTTTTGCCATTCGTGCACCCAGGTTCGTCGTTGAGTACACCATCGCAGGCGGTCCTGTCTGTGATGCAGCGTCTAGGGTCACCGCAGCTATGGTCTCCGAGCTGATCGTCCATGCTGCTTCAAACGTTGTCGAGCTGTTCATGCAGATGGTTGTCGTCTTGCAAACGTCCCCATCTGTTGACTCAGGGATCGAGACGCGGCTGTACGATCCGTTACAGCCATGCGGATAAGATGCCTGTCATCTCGACTGGTAGTGATACGAGGCCGTTAGGATCCAGCACGGCGTTCCGTATTACCCTCCTGAACCCACCGATTCCATATTCTGCTAACAGTCATTGGATCTCGACTAACGCGAGCAGCAATGTCGCGATACAATAAACCGCAATCGTGATAGGCTACAATCCGACCTTTATCAAAGTCGGAAACGTGATGGTACGCATTTCTCCTCCTTACACAAGGCATCACAACAACTTTTCACCAGGCAATGCCGGTGAACTGCTGTTTGTGTATGAGAAATCGGTTGGAACCTTTCCTCATGTCAGCACGTTGTAGGTGTCGCCAACCTTGTGTGAATGCTCTGAAAAGCTAATCATTTTCATATCACAGCATCTTCTTCCTGACGGTTGAATTTCGCGTCTGTAGCACGTCATCTTCATGGTGTGGCAATTTTAATGGCCAGTAGTGTAGTAATATAACGCGTTTTGAATTCGGTGTGATTTTGTGAAAGATTTCAATTAACAGTCTGCACAATACTTTTATACTTTTAAAAATATAGTAATAAACCAAGTATGTTTTCACACTAGAGACACATCCAATTTATTTTTCTCTGTAAGATTGGCATAAAGAAGTAACCGGGCAATGCAGAGTAATCAGCTAGTCCACTGCCCGATGAAAAAAAGTGAAGTAGCCGGGAGGAGGAAACGAAATAAAATTAATGGGTTGAGAGGATGTGTGATGTTATTTCGCCAATTACAAAATCGATTAACTTTTACAGTATGAGTCCTCTTTATCAGTATGACGTCGCACTCCCTCTGGCCTGGCCGCATGCCCTGATAGGGTTGAGAAGGGTGTCATAAAGCGGTTGTACCCTGAAGCTAGCCGACCAACAATCGTTGCTACTAGCGATTGATAGCCTGGATAATGTCACTGGGACGGAGCTGACTTCCGAACTGGCCCCACAGTTTTTCTACCGAGGAGAGTTCTGGGCATCTTCGTTGCCACGGCACTTCCACAATATCACACAGGCACTTCAAACAGGTTTGGACAAACATAGTCCTATTGAAAAATGACACCACGGTACTGTTGCACGACGGATACGACCTGAGGACGCAGGACGTCTGTGACGTGCCGTTGTGGCGTCAGAGATGCCTCAGTCACTACGAGCCGCGACGTGAAGTCATACCTCATGGCTCCCCACTCCATGATGCCAGTAGTAACGCCGCTGAGCCTCCCCAAAAGTTTGGAAGATTGGGAACTCTCCCCACATCGCCGCCATGTTCGCCCACGATGATCATCCGGGATCGTAAAGAAATGCGATTCACCGCTGAACACAGTGGGACGCCGTTCATCAGAAGCCCATGCTTCTCGGGCACAGCGCCACTCCAGACGCAACCGGTTGTGTAGTGGTGTTAAGGGCAGCTGCTAGTCTGCGAGCAACGGTGAGGGATGAGACAGAAGGTTGCAGATTTGGATGGATGGCAGGCGCAGATGTGAAGCGAGTACAATGTTCTTTGCCTACACTGCTGCGGTCCTCCCTTGTGGTGGTCAGCTGTGGCCGAACAGAACACCGATAACGAGTGTATCTGCCCTCACGTTCCTATACGGTTCAACATTGGGCCATATCCGAATGTTCCACAAAGTCTAGATTCGACCAGCCGGCCAAATGGCGACGCAAAAAGAGGTCCCTTTCAAACTGTGTCAGGTGCTGATAACGCTGTCTCACACGAGTATACGGCATCTCTATGTCCTTCACAGCGACCACTCAACAACTGACGCTGTTCGCGCCCCTTCATACACATTACTTGGCCTGGTAAAAACACTAATGTACTCTGGTAGCGACTTGCGACTAGTAAGGTGCCTCTTACGTGAGGAAGACATTTTTATCAGTTTTAATAAATTATTGTCTCTTATTGATGTATTCGCGATAGTTAGGAAGTAGTCCGTAGCCAGCCATGAGCCGGAGAGCATTTCCCACGCTGGCTGGCTAGGTGACGAAGCGACCATATGTCGCGAGTAGTGGGGTGGGGCTCGGCGCTGGACCGTAGCAACAAGCGTCAGCCTGGGAAATATACATGACGGGAAGTACCACCATCTTGGCGCCAAAATGACCGATTTTGTTTATTTATATTTAATAATTAAAGTCATTTATGACAACATGAATACTAGGAGGAGCCTCTGGTTGTTTAAAACTATTTATCATAATTTTGCCTCGTTAAAATTTACACCCGTTCATTAACAAATGCATATCTTAGTAAGTACGAACTTGATCGGAAATCCACGAACTGTGACGAAACTAGTAAGAGATACGGACTGCGTGCCAAAGTCGGCAGTCGGCGTTAAGAGCTCTTCCTGTCTTGTTCGATGGTAGCCATGCTCTCGTTTACGAGTAGTTTATGACATAAGTGTTTCATTATTGATCTAATAGAAATAAAAGTGATATTACGGCATTCTGAATGTTAATTTCGAGTAAATATGTACCCCAAAATTGATCGACAGCAATTTCAGATAATTAGCTTCCACCGACAGAGACATCCAAAGGGCCAGTAAAGAATCTACACGGGACGACATTTACGAGAGCTGCACCGCGCACAGGTAGGAGGAAATCCGACGACACGACCCACCAAGGCGGATCAAGAAGGTCCGACTTACACTCGCAAATTCCGGGTGGAAATGCTGACCAGTTATACTGTACGCCACATATACCGCCCTCTGCGGACTCGCGGCTAAGCTGATAATAACAGTATCAGTTTAGAAGCGAGAGGATCTTGCAGACTCTAAATCATTTACATATCCGCCGATGGAGTGTATATGTACGAAGTTACATTCAAATCCGACGGTATCTTCTGGATTCTCCATTTTTCTGTCAGACAGTGTACATAAAAAAAAGGTAGAGGGATGAGAATGGAAAAGAAACACTGCTGCGGATGGAGATTTCGCGTGGGATGGAAGCCAGTAACAGCTGGAGAAAAGGTGAAACTACTTAGCCAAGAGGGCTTTAAAAAACCTTTATTGTCAACAATAAAGTTTGTGTATAAGCGATCTAGGCTTAGAAGTTCACCTTCTCTCCAGTAATTATACAGATCGCCACTTACAGCTCAACATTAATACACCCACCTAAACTGACCAGTAAAAACTGTTGTGCTACGTGGTATAAATTTGTGAGGCTTAAGAACTGTCCTGTGGTAAAAAGGATCTCTCCCGGACGTGTTGCACGTTATGGTTGTGGCGTCGCTTTCACCCAGCGCTGGCGCCAACAACCACCATTAGCCTACCGGCGCGGCACCTTGCACTGACGGCCACCAGGACCCGCGCCAGCCAACTGGCGAAAGCGTGGCCGCCAGTCGCAGACGTGTCCTGGCGCCACAACGAGTTCTAGTTCCGGATGAGTCTCCGCCATCAACTTTTAACATATCAATCCAAATGGTGACGCTTATTGAAACTCACTGGTAGATTAAAGCTGTGTGTCGTACCGGAGCACGAAGCGCGAACCTTTGCCTTTTCCGGGCAATGCTGTTACCAACTGGGCGACCGAAGCGCGACTTATGACACGCCGTCACAGCTTTCCTTCCTGCAATACCTTATCTCTAACCTCCCAAACGTCACAGAAGTTCTCCTCCACATCCTCTCTGAAGAGGGTATTTCGAACGAATGGCGTAGCCGCAGCCTTGGTGATTGTTTCCAGAACGAATCTGCCACTCTCCAGAGAAGTAGGCACTGTTTTCAGGTTTCTTAGCGGATTAACATTGTCAGCGGTGAGAGATGCGGCATCTGAGCAGAAGTATCGAGACGTCCTATGTAATGCGAAACTGACCACTAGATGTCACGACAGGCGGACTCGCCAGTATAAAAGGGGTGGGGGGGGGGGGGCGAGGGAGGAGTGTTGTGCTGTCATTAGGGGACCATTAGCAGCGGCACGGCTCGGTCAGGAGAGCTCAGCGACTTCCAAAGTGGACTAGTCAGTGGACGTCACATGAGTAACAAATCCATCAGCTATACGATTGTGACGTGGAAACGCGAAGGAACAACCACAGCTAAACTAAGCCCAGGGACCTCTTGTACTGACGGTCACGGACTGTCGAGCACTGTATACAAATGGTGGCTGCAAAAATCGCATGAAATGGTTGGTGATTTCCAACGTGCTACCAGCAGTCTATGACTGTGTGTGAGGAATTAAAAAGAATGGTCAGGCAGCTCCTCATAAGCTATACATTACTGTAATCACTACTAAGCGACGGTTTGAATTGGTGTCAAGAGCAACACCACTGGACAGTGGATGACTCGAAACGAGTGATTTGGATTGATGAATCACGCGATACGCTGTGACAATTCGAAGAGAGAGTTTGGGTTTGGCGATAGCATACTCATCTTATGTTCCATCAAGTGTAGTGCCAACAGCAAAGTACGGTGGAGGTGTCGTTACGGTGTGAGGGTACTTTTCGTAGTTCGTGTGGTCCCCTTATTGCACTTAAGAAAACCCTAAGGATATGAACACAGTTTACCGCATTGTATACTACGCACAGTACAGGATCTATTAGATCATGGATAGTAAACGACCGGCTGCTGTGAGTTGCCTCACCTACTAGTTCTATAATAAGTCAGCATACCTTAATTGCAGAGTTTTACGGTTGGTTGTTTGTGAGCGTGCGGCAGCGCAGTTGTTAATGTGGAGTCTACATATGTGGTCAGTCGCGAAATCTCGGTCGAAGAATGTATTCGAACGAGCGACAAGTACTGTGCTGAATTTTGCGGTCGCATGTCGGAAGAAAGTTGAACAATAATTCGCAAGTAGAGATTGTTGTCCAAGATTGAAGCATTTGTGAATGTTGAAGTTCTATTTGAATCCCGGTGCTTGATTCCATTGCTACACATCAAAAAAAGTCACCTCGGATCTGAGAGTTCCGGAACCTGTACAGAAAATTGGAATAGAACTCAATATAAACATTATTTCCGCCCTTTTTATTGCTCATAGAAACCATACATTGCATGTTGTACCACCATACAGCGAGACCTTCAGAGCTCGTGGTCCTGATTGCTGTACCTCTAATACCCAGCAGCACGTCCTCTGGCACTGATGCATGCCTGTATTCGTCGTGGCATACTATCCGCAAGTTCATCACGGCACTGTTGGTCCAGATTGTCCCGCTCCTCAACGGCGATTCGACGTAGATCCCTCAGAGTGGTTGGTGAGTCAAGTCGTCCACAAACAGCCCTTTTCAATCTATACCAGGCATGTTCGATAGGGTTCATGTCTGCAGAGCATGCTGTCCACTTTAGTCGAGAGATTTCGTTATCCTGAAGGAAGTCATACACGAGATGTGCACGATGGGGGCGCGAATTGTCGTCCATGAAGACGCCTCGCCAATATGCTGCCGATATGGTTGCACTATCGGTCGGAGGATGGCATTCACGTATCGTACAGCCGTTACAGCGCCTTCCATGACCACCAGCGTCGGCCCTACATAATACCACCCCAAAACAGCAGTGAAACTCCATCTTGCTGCACTCGCTGGACAGTGTGCGTCTAAAGTGTTGAGCCTTACTGGGCTGCCTCCAAACACGTCACCGACGATTGTCTGGTTGAAGGCATATGCGACACTCATCGGTGAAGAGAACGTGATGCCAATCCGGAGCGGTCCATTCGGCATGTTGTTGGGCCCATCTGTACCGCGCTGCACGGTGTCGTGTTTGCAAAGATGGACCTCGCCATGGACGTCGGGAGTGAAGTTGCGCGTCATGCAGCCTATTGCGTACAGTTTGAGTCGTAATACGACGTCCTGTGGCTGGACAAAAAGCATTATTCAACATGATGGTGTTGCTGTCAGGGTTCCTCCGAGCCATAATCCGTAGGTAGAGGTCATCCACTGCAGTAGTAGCCCTTGGGCGGCCTGAGTGAGGCATGTCATCGACAGTTCCTGTCTCTCTGTATCTGCTCCAAGTCCGAACAACATCGCTTTGGTTCACTCCGATACGCCTGGACACTTCTCTTGTTAAGAGCCGTTCCTGGCACAAAGTAACAATGCGGACGCGATCGAACCGCGGTATTGACCGTCTAGGCATGGTTGAACTACAGACAACACGAGTCGTCTACCTCCTTCCTGGTGGAATGACTGCAACTGGTCGGCTATCGGACCCCCTCCGTCTAATAGGCGCTGCTCATGCATGGTTGTTTACAACTGTGGGCGGGTTTAGTGACATCTCTGAACCGTCAAAGGGAGTGTGTCTGTGATACAATATCCTCAGTCAACGTCTATGTTCAAGAGTTCTGGGTACCAGGGTCATGCAAAACTTTTTTTGATGGGGGTATATCTGAATAATACCTATCGACAAAGGGTGTAATAAGCTAATAATGGTATCCCAATCGTCTGTGCTTAGTGAACTTCGCCCTTTCAATCATTGGACAATACTAATGACGGAACAGTCTTTCATCGACAAGGAGAGGAGTAATTACCGACGAAGTGAGCGAGCAGCGGAAAGGAATCCCACACCACCCACCATTCGCGAATATGACTGGAGAGTGGGAGACACGAAGGTGGTACCGGACGTACCCTCCGTCACAAGGCAGAAGGTGGCTTGCGGAGTGTATATGTAGTAGATTAAGGATGTATATTGAATCCTGAACTTCTCTCCTGTGTTATAATTAGAACCCAGATTTTTACGTAATATCCACACGCAGAATATGTGCATACTCTATCCACCCTTGATTCTTTTAAGAACCTAACTCCCACGTACAAAACAGCTTCAAATTAAGTTTAAAGTTTGTTGGAACTCGCTAAGTGCTCTCCTTCTCAAATACTGGATGAATATACACTGTGGGTAATTTGCGCGCTATGAGTTACCCTGCCTCAGGACAAATATACAGTCACTAACTTTAATAGTCGTCAGATTGTGTTAAACTTTTAAGGTAAGGTTGTACTCACTTATGATACATTATGACAGCATTTTAAAATTTTAAGTGTAGTCACTATATGAAATACTGAAAATTCAAACTTGCAGCTAGAACCGATTGACCGTTTTAGCGTTAAGTAATGTTGTTTTGTGTAATTAAAATGGGTAAAATAAATGATATCACAAAAGTGTTTTATTGAAAACTTAATATAAAACAATAATTTCAACTGAAATTAGCTTCTGAATTACGCAATACCCTTCTAAATTATCTTAATACGTACTTCAACGTACCGGAAAAACGACAAGTGCAATAAAAAACTACATTTCAAATTATTCATTTTTTTATTTTGAACTGCGCTAAAATTAAAAATCAATTTGGCCATAACTGTTTACTAAAATTTCTGTCTTCATTGAAATTGCTAAGGTATCATAGCTTATCTTTTCTTCTGAAACACAGTGAACAAACAGGTATTTCTCCGAATTCGCTGCAGACATAAAATGCTGCCGATCAGAAAGAGCGGTTTTGTAAGTTGATGACGCACATTATGCCACTCATCTTGCATGTTACATTCTCAATTTCTAATGATTTCCGCAAAGGCCACCCGACAGACTCTAATTCTTCGACGGTGATGGTAAGGAAGCCGAAGTTGTCATGTGTATGCCAGAGCATTTTCAATTTTAGATTAAGTGAAATCATTTTGAACCTCTCGTACTATATCCGAAGAACCTGTGGGAAATGAGTCAAGCACGTAATTCACGGACTGAAAATTTTCGTATTAAAAGCCCGCTGTCGATATCGACGGCATACGGAGCCCTTTACTAGTATAATAGAGAATTTACTTGCTGTCCACAAATTTATGGTAAGTCAGATTCAAGTACTTTTAGAGACCTACTGAAAGAGTGGGGAAATATGAAGGGTAAAAAACCAATAATATGTCGTTTTACTCGTATATAGCCGTAAATTAAAACTGTAAAGACATCCCTTAACAGCGAAATCTGTAAATTAAAACTGTAAAGACATCCCTTAACAGCGAAATCTGTAAAAACATGTAACAATAAAAAGAAAGCCTGACAACATAATTAGCGAACAATTACACTTTTGGCGTGCGTGGGAACTAAGGAAAAGGACGTGTAAGTACAAAAAAATCCGGGCGCTCGTTTCAACGCACTGGGCGGCGCTCGTGAGTTCGTCATCTTGTTGTTTCCGTACTGCCGGCTGGATCCTCGTGCCCGGAGAAAGCTTGTTTCCGCCGAATCTGCCGCTTTTTGCAGGACTTTTCCTCTCGCAGACGCCGGTAGCCCGTGGGAAGGCGAGAAAGCTCACTCAGGGACGTCCCGTTCGTCAACCTCCTCAAAAGTTTCCCTCCAACAGCAGCTCTCGTCTGTGTGCATGGAGGACTGTGATGTGGCACTCGTTTCGACCCGTAAGCTGTGGCTCATTTCCATGGAGTTCCATGGAATATACTGATATACTGAGTTGGCATCTACCTCTTCTCTCGATGTAGTTCATGCATCACATTCAACGTATACAGGGAGGAATTGTAAATATTTTAGGAGGTGGTAATATAGACTAATTCTAATAAAACATTCCATATAACAACTGTCCACATTTTATTGGTTACAGTAATATATCTAGTTGCTTACAGAGATAAATTTCTATTTGTCGTGTTGGTGCTCCAGTTGCTTTTGGTTTATTAATCGATTGTCAATTCTCTTTTGAAGTTAAGGTTGCTGTAAGTTGTGCTTGAGTTTATGCAATTGAATTCTTCGACTATGATTGTGATTTGTTGGCCGATTCTACTACAGTGGTGGACTTATTTATTGTATCACCAATTAATACTTCATAATTTTGTCTTTTTGCTAAATCGTCGGTTACATATTCTTGCCTCTATTGCTTGACTTCCTATCACATGTCTCCATTAATATACAACACCTTGTTTCCATCGTTGTCATCTACAATGAAACAGTGTTTATACAGTCATTTTGTTTTGACATATTGGAGTGAAACGATGGGCAGCGTCAGTTGGTCTCAACACAAGAGAGATATCCTCTAAGATATGTTTTAGTCAGTCTACATTTTCGACGTTATTTAAAAAAAATTACAGAGATGAAGGGAACGTTGACCGTGAGAAAGGAAAAGGTGGAGAAATGACATCTACCGTCAAACAAGATGCGACACTGAAAAGACTTTCTCTCACGGATCGTCGCTGCCAACACTGAACTAAAACGAGACTCAGGAGAAATTTGTGACGTCCCAGTAACCAATAGAACTGTTAGATTGCCTTCGTGTATAATATAGTCAAACATCCAGTAGGACAGATGGTCGGGGGTTGCATTTCTACCCACGGAGTAGGTTGGTCGTCTGGACTTCATAAATGGCACAGCCAATGTAAATTTATAAATCAGCATCCGCATCCTTGAAAGGAAGTTTATGACCACAATACGAGATCATTTTGGAGAAGTTTCCAGTTTCATTTTCCAGGATGATTCTCCTTCTTGCGACAGAACTTTCAAGGTTAGCCTTGTGATTAATGTCTACATCAAGCATGAAGCAGATGATGTTCCAGTTTAATTGTTATGCATTTCTACATTTCAGGTAAAAACTTTCCTTAGACAAACGTTATAATCGCCTGGAAACAGCCTCGATATCAGTCCCATTGAGAACTGTTGGGTGGTTATGGGACATGTCGTCGCAAAAAAGAAGAATAGACTGGAACTGTTGGAGACTCCTGTGTGTCTATGATTTCATGAACTAAGCGAAGAATAAATGAAAAATTTAGTTCTCTCAGTGCCTACACGATGCAAAACGGTGATTAAGACACTTTGAGGCCTGGTAAAATATTAAATGGCAACAGTGGATTCAGATGAGGTAACTGTGTATCTGCGAACACTAAAAGCTATCACTGTTATGTCATAAAATTAATATTTAGTGTTTCTTCTGAGATAAACGCTCATGCTTCCACCCGGTTCCTTAAGTACGTGCTAAAATGTAAATAGTAGCTTTTGTTGTAGAAATAAATCAAGAGAAAAAATAAACTTGATACAAATTATTATGTGTGTTTGGTTACTATAGAAACAGAAAGAAATCAAGCCAATTTCCATAATACATTCAACGGTTGTAACAGATGTTTTGAATGCAACAAAAAATTACATCACTGTATGTTGTTTCAGCATGCCGCACGTATTTGTAGTAGCTGAGTATGCCGATATCGTATTTGTATATGGGTTTTGTCATGGATGATACTTCTAAAGAGCATGGAAGACGACTTCCTAACCGCGGAATAGCAGATACAGCAGCGTGCACTGGTGTTTTCATTAAACTGTGTGAGAATTGTGCAGTGTCTGGCTATCTTATCTCGTGTGGATGACGTAAAAGACATTATGCAGTTGGTAGGAAGTAGTCCTTCAACAAGAACACGTAGAGTTTCTACACGTATCACTTGTTCCATATACAAAAATACGGCGGATATTACGTATACACAGCCTCTATCCTTATCTTTTACAGCGAATTCAACACCTTCGAAGAGAACATGAAGGTAGACGACTGGAATTTTATTTTTAGCCAACTGCAAGTCGTCGATTAACCCATTATTACGGTATAACGACGAAGCTTGTTTCACTCGTAACGCATCAATGACAACACTCCTGCGATACGACGTTGTAGTCCTTGTGCTATTCCGAATTACGATGCAGGCACTGTGGTGACTACAACCGTCATGAGATACATGAAATGTATTCGCAGTTGCGAATAAGGACAACTATCACAGTATAATGGAATGACAACAATGAAAATTTGTGCCAGACAGGGACTCGAACCCCGAATTTCCGCTTATCGCTAGTGGTCGCTTCACCATTCGGCTATCCGAGCACGACGCACTGCCAGACCCGAACCTCCATATGTCATCAACCATGTGTCTGCTACCTGCACTCGTACATTCATTATGTATATTCCAGTTAGGGGAGGCATTTTAACTGAAAGTCGCTTGTCCGCTGTCGGCGAATAAATAATACATATATGTCCGAAGGAACATTGCATTGTACTCGTAATTCGGAATAACACAGGCACTGCAATATCGTATTTATCAGCCGACACCGGGCGAACACATTTCAGGTACAACTTTCTTACGTCACATCGGTGACTGGACGAAAGCTGAAATTCCTTTCTGGAGACCCATTTTCAAGAATGCTTCTCTATAAACGTGTGGTGTGGTATGATAGATTGGGCCTTCTGCGCTGCCGCATCGTCTAACAGAGCCACTTTATCTATACTTTCTTGAAAACGAACTTCCAGTGTTATTGGAAGATGATCCTTAGGCTTCTTGTGTATATCAATGACCTTTCATCAGTAACATTACCAGATGCCTAGTTCGTTTTGTTTGCCGATGATACAAACATTGCAATAAATAGCAAAACAAGAGTAGTCTTAGAAAGATCAGCTAATAAAATATTTGTGGACATTAATCACTGGTTCCTTGCCAATTCTTTGTCACTAAACTTTGAAAAAACACACTACATGCAGTTCAGAACTTGTAAGGGGTGTCCCACGAGTATATGTCTAACATACGATGACAAGAAGATAGAAGAAGTGCACAGTGTTAAGTTCTTGAGATTACAGCTAGATAATAAATTCAATTGGGAGGAGCACACCACAGAATTGCTGAAGCGTCTTAACAAATCTCTGTTTGCAATGCGAATTTTATCAGACGTAGGGGATATAAAAATGAAAAATCTGGCATACTATGCTTACTTTCATTCCATAATGTCATATGGGATTATTTTTTGGGGTAATTCATCAAGCCAAGCTAAAATTTTCCGGGCACAAAAACGTGCAGTAAGCGTTATATGTGGTGTGAACTCAAGAACATCCTGCAGAAGCCTGTTTGGAGAACTAGGGATACTAACTACTGCTTCCCAATATATTTATTCCTTAATGAAATTTGTCATTAAAAATACAGGGTGATTCAAAAAGAATACCACAACTTTAGGAATGTAAAACTCTGCTACGACAAAAGGCAGAGCTAAGCACTATCTGTCGGCGAATTAAGGGAGCTATAAGGTTTCATTTAGTTGTACATTTGTTCGCTTGAGGCGCTGTTGACTAGGCGTCAGCGTCAGTTGATGCTAAGATGGGGACCGCTCAACAGAAAGCTTTTTGTGTTATTGAGTACGGCAGAAGTGAATCGACGACAGTTGTTCAGCGTGCATTTCGAACGAAGTATGGTGTTAAACCTCCTGATAGGTGGTGTATTAAACGTTGGTATAAACAGTTTACAGAGAATGGGTGTTTGTGCAAAGGGAAAAGTTCTGAATGGCCGAGAACGAGTGATGAAAATGTAGCACGCATCCAGCAAGCATTTGTTCGCAGCCCAGGAAAATCGACTCGCAGAGCTAGCAGAGAGCTGAAAATTCCACAATCAACTGTATGGAGAGTCCTACGAAAAAGTTTTTGGTCCCTTTTTCTTCGAAGGTGCTACTGTAACTGGACTACAGTATCTGGAGATGTTAGAGAATTGGCTGTTCCCTCAGCTCGAACAAGAAGCACAACAATTCATATTTCAGCAGGATGGAGCGCCACCACATTGGCACTTATCTGTCCGTAACTACCTGAACGTCAACTACCCGAGGCGATGGATCGGCCGCCAGGCAGCCCGTGACAGAGCACTTCATCACTGGCCTCCAAGAAGCCCTGATCTTACCCCCTGCGATTTTTTCTTGTGGGGGTATGTTAAGGATATGGTGTTTCGGCCACCTCACCCAGCCACCATTGATGATTTGAAACGAGAAATAACAGCAGCTATCCAAACTGTTACGCCTGATATGCTACAGAGAGTGTGGAACGAGTTGGAGTATCGGGTTGATATTGCTCGAGTGTCTGGAGGGGGCCATATTGAACATCTCTGAACTTGTTTTTGAGTGAAAAAAAACCTTTTTAAATACTCTTTGTAATGATGTATAACAGAAGGTTATATTATGTTTCTTTCATTAAATACACATTTTTAAAGTTGTGGTATTCTTTTTGAATCACCCTGTATATCACTTTTTCAAACCAACAGCTCAATTCAAGGAATCAATACTAGAAATAAGAATAATCTTCACAAGGATTTAAAGTCACTTAGCCTTGTACAAAAAGGTGTGCATTATTCAGGAACACACATCTTCAATAACTTGCCAGCAGCCATAAAAAGCTTAACAACCAATGAAATTCACTTTAACAGAAGCCTAATGGATTTATTGGTGGCCAACTCCTTCTACTCCACTGATGAATTCCTCAGTAAAATATATATATATATATATATATATATATATATATATATATATATATGTGTGTGTGTGTGTGTGTGTGTGTGTGTGTGTGTGTGTGTGCGTGCGTAAGTACAATCTAACTTCTGCACCATTTCATTGCAGTAATGTGTTCACTGTAGATAAGTATTATAGTAGTTGTATAGTGTTCATTAAAAAATGACTATCATTCCACTTGGGACCTGTGGAATGGTACATTACCTTATTTGTTTTAGTTGTAAATATTTGTCATGTATTGTTGTTTTTCTGACATGTTCCACATCCTGGAGGACCTCCTCACTAGGGATCAATTGGAATGAAAGTAAATCTAATCAGGGATACATAATACCGTTTAACACGGACATTTCAGTCATCATGTGACTCATAATATAAAACTAACATTACACAGAAGACGGATCGGTAGAAATGGTTACGTTATTTTAACATTTAGCATTCTTTGGCCTTGTTAACGGCTCCCGTAGAGGTGGAAATTTTTTAAATGCCTTCGAATGGGAATTCTAGGGCCACAGTTATGACTTTTATGCTGGTAAATTAATTTTGCCGCGAGATTTTTTATTTGTTCCCTCTTACTGCGGTGGCTCACCCGAGTCTAATTATATGAATTTTACCGCTCGGTATTGGAGGCAAGTCTTTAATTAACTTTTAATTAAATTCAAGTTTGCCGCCAAATGGATTAGAAAATTGACTGTGTTCTTTTCGTAGGATATATTCCTCATTAACTGATTTACGGTCTTTTTACAATAGGAGTGTATTTGCTGCCTTAGAAATAGCCTACTCTCCGCAATGTATTCTTCGAACTATACATTTCACGGGCAAGCTGGGAGATGCTTAGTGATGTATCTTCTTGCACACGACGCAGCACTGTCTTCTCAAGCTTTCGTGTGAGATCAATTCTTTGCCAAGAACGTTGGCCAGCTCCCTGTGGCTGGAACGACCCAGTTTCTCATAGGTTTCTATCCATGGCGATAGCTTTCTTCCAGTTAATACTGCACCTGATGCAAAACTTTGTACATTTAGAATAGGCTCACTACACATGGTAATTGATCCTGTATGAGGTATGGTGCATTTATGAGGGTATTCGGAAAGTAATATCCGATCTGGCGCGAAATGGAAACCACAGTGAATTTCCTAAAAAGCTTTGCACAAATCTGTTGTCAGTGTTTCTAGTATGCCCGTAGATAGCGTCACGTCGTTCTTTTCAATTCCGAATGCACAGTGAGCCCGTAAACATGCATAGATAGTATCTCACGGCAAGTATGATGGCCTGCTGAGAGATTTCGCCTGATGTCATGCAGCCCACATAACATAACTGTTATGCGTTTCCTTCTTTATGACAATTCTCGGTCGCACTCTGCAGGGGCAATGAAGACGCTCCCACAGCATTTTCAATTCATCACCCACAATACAGCCCGTCACTGGCTTCCTCTGAGTTTCAACTCTGTTCGCATGAACCGCTGGCTATTAAGAAATATTGTGGCACATACAACGAGCTGTAGACCAGCATAGATAATTGGCAGAAAGCACAGGCGGCTGCTTTCTATGACGGAGTGGCGACTATGTACAGAAGTAGCTAGAAGAGGTACCTAACTGTTGCAAATAAAACAATTTTGATTTTCACACTGGATTGCATTTCGCGACCAATCGAATCTTACATTTCGAATAGCCCTCGTATTAAGAGATTGTGGTCCATATCCTAATCATCTGCATCGAGTGGGACACGATCTGTGAAGGTAGAGAAAAAGGTCCCACTGATCTTATCTTTTTCAGTTGGCCGCATTTCCAGATGGAAGGAGAACACAGTCAGCTAGACTGTGATTTGCAAACAATTTTTCAAGACCAAAATTAATGGACTACAGCTAATTTACCTGCACACTGAATATCTAAAAAAAACTTCTCAACTTTCAGTCTAAGATCAGATGGACGCTCTGGATAACAACGGAGATAGATCTGTAGTGGAGAATCAAAAGGCATGACTAAAATGTAATTAGGGGAAACTATTAAAAAATGGAAGTCACTCACGTGGTTGTCTGTCTGTTTCCTCGAGAATTAGCAAAGCACGCACATACCACTGGGGCCAGTGCAAAATAGTAAAGCAACAATACGACACAAGTTGCGACGCGGCAAAATTTTCCCAGAGATGCAGGAAGATATTTGTAGAATTTTATTCCACCTGCGGATCACAAAAATATTTATAAATCAGTTTATCAATCTCGGTTGGTAATGGGGAAGACAGAGATTGGAATACATCCAGCAAATAACTGAGGGCGTGGGTTGCAAGTCCTACTTTGAGATGAAAAGGTTGGCACAAGAGGGGAGTTCTTGGCGGGCCGCATCAAACCAGTCAGAATACTCATGACTCAAAAAAAAAAAAAGATCATCTTACAACTTGAGTACACACACCGTGCTAATGATATCATTTCGGTATACGTAAAAATGGTAAAGTCACAGTTATTAGCCTAACAAGCTTTGTGGTATTCTTATTATAAAATGTAAGTACCACATATGTAGTTGCAACAACTATGCTACGTCCCTGAAGTCAGTCACTTTTGAAATATTACTTTATTTTTGTGAACAAGTTCTCGAGCTTTTTAGTCTCACCTTCAGATAAGGCATGCAGAAGGTTACATGATGCTGGGCTCTTGGAGGTTGCTTCACTGCGACAAGGAGATAGGTAACACTTTAACGTATTGCCCTTCGAGTTAGTTATTTGGTACGCAAATAAATTAATTTTTCGACGCACAAAAAACTAACACACAAGGCAATACGTTAAAGTGTTTAGAATGTTCTAGTCACAGTGAACCGATCTCCAGATCCCACCATTAAGCTACATGAAAATACAGGGTGACATATAATAACGGGAATCTTTGAAATGAGTAGTGGCAGCCATGGCAGGTGGCGGCACTGCGGATTCGTGACAGCGAGTAAACAGTCCGGTATTTTAGTAATCAAGGATCAGTGGAACGGCGTGCATTAGCCATAAAAATGTTTTATAAAAACAATGATACAGGGTGTCCAGAAAAGGACTCCCTGATTTCAAAATTAAATATTTCGAAAACAAAGATCGATAGAGGAATGCAGTAAACGGTATGTTTATTGCGAAAGCTGTAAGAAGTTCATACAGCAGTTTGAAATAATAGTTACAAAAGCTGCTAACAGATGGCGCTGTAATCGCCATACGTAATGCCTAGTATAAATAGTGATCCGAAGCCCAGAGCGATCAGTTCCACTATTGAAACGTGAAAGGAGGTTAGCGTACCGAAGGATGAGAATAAAACCATGTACTCCATTGAACAACGCGTTTTTCTGGTGCTAGAGTACCACAGGTTAGAAGAGAGTCCTACGGCAACAAGACGAAGTTTTCAAGCACGATTTAATGTTCCAAAAGGACCCGATGCGAAAACCATTCGTACGCTCTTCGCAAAATTTCAACGAACAGGCAGCGTAACTGATGATCTAGTGGGGCATGCTGGCTGCAAGCAAACCGCAGTTACACCTGAAAATATCGCCACAGTTTCTGGAATTATTCAGCGAAATCCAATGTCATCCGTCCGTAGAATTGCATCTGAGGCTGGTTTGAAGCGTTCCAGCACGCAGAAAATACTGAGAAAGCGCCTACACATGTTTCCATTCAAAATTCAAACGCACCAGGCCATACCCGTACGAGCTGTGCAACAAAGGGTTGCCTTTGCTAATCAGATGCTCACAATGATTGATAGTGAAGGATTTGATGTTGGCTGCATCTGGTTTACAGATGAAGCACACTTCCACCTGAATGGATACGTGAATAAGCAGATCTGGCGACTTTGGTGTTCCGAAAAGCCATATTGGTGTGAAGCGAAACCCCTGTATTCTCCTAAAGTTAGTGTGTGGGCTGCAGTATGCAGCAGAGGCATTATTGGCCCTTTTTTCATTCGAGAAACGGTCACTGGTGCACGTTACGTTGCAATTTTGGAACAATTTGTCGCCACACAGCAAGCGTTAGACGATCGACCAGGTACTGAATGGTTTATGCAAGATGGAGCCCGTCCACATCGGACCGAACAAGTGTTTCGCTTTCTTGAGGAATACTTCGGGAATCGAGTCATTGCTTTGGAATATCCCAAATTTACTGGTGGAGGCATGGATTGGCCTCCATATTCGCCGGATTTGACTCCCTGTGACTTTTTTTGTGGGGCACAGTGAAAGACATGGTCTACCCGAAGCATCCCTCCACGCTGGACGAGCTTGAGTCGGCGATCTCTGTGGCATATGAATCCATTTCGGTTGAGACACTACGAAATGTGATGGCGAATTTCATTCTTCGTTTGCGCCACCTCTGTAGTGCCAATGGTGAACATTTTGAAAACATTGTGATGTGATTTGTTTGCAATGATTGTTTTCATACGATTATTTCACTTATGTACGCTGATATGAGCTGTACAGCGTACAGCGCCATCTGTTAGCAGCTTTTGTAACTATTATTTCAAACTGCTGTATAAACTTCTTACAGCTTTCACAATAAACACACCGTTTACTGCATTCCTCTATCGATCTTTGTTTTCGAGATATTTAATTTTGAAATCAGGGAGTCCTTTTCTGGGCACCCTGTAGTTTGGTAGGGGCGCAAAAGGAGTTTCCACGTTTTTATAATTTAGGGCGTCATGATGCCGTTCCATCGAAATACGCGATAAAATGTTGGATTAATAACTTTGACGATATTGAATATGGTGCAGGTGGTTTTTGCTTAAATTTTTTTGGGTGAATATACTAGAATTATTTTTATGAGAATGTTGTTAGCTTTAATTTTTTGGGTGGTGATTTTTATGGTTCAAAATGGCTCTGAGCACTATGGGACTCAACTGCTGAGGTCATTAGTCCCCTAGAACTTAGAACTAGTTAAACCTAACTAACCTAAGGACATCACAAACATCCATGCCCGAGGCAGGATTCGAACCTGCGACCGTAGCGGTCTTGCGGTTCCAGACTGCAGCGCCTTTAACCGCACGGCCACTTCGGCCGGCGGTGATTTTTATTCTTTTACACTTTTTATTAAGCTTGCTATTATATCTTTTGGGTTTATTTGAGTTCGAAGATCTTTACCCCGAATTCGTTATGATAAATTAATATATATAGCTTGAAAGATTTTTTACCCTTGTCTTTGAATTTTGTATGTTCTTTATTGGTTTAAAGATTTTATTTATTTCATTTCATTTATTTAGTGGTTTTTATTTTGAGAAAAAGTTAATAGAAGAGTTAAACTTCTAGTTTTATGTTTTCACAACATACGCTTTTCCTAACCAAATTAACGTATTTATTTTATTCCTTAATTAGTTTCTCTCCATTATTTTCAGTAATTTTTCTCTCACATCATAAATAAAAAGCAATGTATGTCTCTTCGTTAAACTCTCTCTGCTTTTCAGTAAGCTGTCGTAACAGAATAGGGCATAAACAAAATACGGCTGTGCGCTCACTTGGGGATAAGCGTGGCCACGAGATTCGCACAGTACGAGCGGCTGGCTCCCACGGCGGTTCCGCCCGCTTCCCAGGCGGCCCATTGTGCCGCAGGTGGGCACTGGGTGGGAGTGTACCTGTATACCTGCGCGAGCGCACTCATCGCCGGGTGACGTCACGTTCCGCTGGCTGCGGCCTTGGAGCGCGGCGCCTCTGCACGCGCCTGCCGTCACAAACCTCTACTCGCGCAGACGGCTCCGCGCTGCACGGTGGCAGCACTTGGCCGTTTGAAATGTTCGCATTGTCCCGAGCTCTCAGATCTTCCGTGGCGTCGTGCCGTCAGCGTCTACGCACTCTTCACACGGGACGTGTTTCTCACTGCCAGCACAATTTGCGACAGCAACGCGGTCAACAGGCAGGAATCGGCTGCATCTCGCTCAAACACAGTTTGTTTACGAACAAGGACGCACGTAAAATTTCTTCGTTAGCCCTATTAAAAAGCACATTCGTTCCATTGTTCTAATGCTAGTTACGTTGTTCTGCCTGTAGTAGTAGTGTGCAGTCCGTCTTCAGGCCACAAGTGGCCCATCGGGACCATCCGACCGCCGTGTCATCCTCAGATGAGGATGCAGATAGGAGGGGCTTGTGGTCAGCACACCGTTCTCCCGGTCGTTGTGATGGGTTTCTGTGACCGAAGCCGCTACTATTCGGTCGAGTAGCTCGTCAGTTGGCATTCCGAGGCTGAGTGCACCCCGAAAAATAGCAACAGCACATGGCGGCCGGATGGTCACCCATCCAAGTGCCGGCCACGCCCGACAGCGCTTAACTTCGGTGATCTGACGGGAACCCGTGTAGCCAATGCGGCAAGGACGTTACCTGCCTGTAGTATACACAAATAAAAATGTCAGCATTAATCAAAAACAAAGGTTCCATGTCCAGCCAGTAAGGACATCGGCTCGGAGGGTCTTCATTAAAAATAGTGTAGTACAAATTTATAGCAGACTTCCACATAAGAGAGAGTTTACGAGTATCAAAAAATGTGACATAAATGGCCGTCTCTGTTGACTGCATCGATTTAGAAGATTTTTAACGCTGCCAAGGGACGATAGACCTCAGCATTTCACCTAAATTTCAACTTGATTCATCTAACTGCACCTAAAATGAGGGGTCTTTAAGACGGACTGACACCGGGACAACTGAGGTACGGAACCCTGAAATATATTTCATCATTCTCACTTTTCAATAAAACCCTTAGGCGATTCTTCACTCCTATTTAAGCAGCAAAATTTTTAGAATATTTCAAATACAAAATGGTTCAAATGGCTCTGAGCACTATGGGACTTAACATCTATGGTCATCAGTCCCCTTACTACTTAAACTTAACTAACCTAAGGACATCACACAACACCCAGTCATCACGAAGCAGAGAAAATCCCTGACCGCGCCGGGAATCGAACCCGGAAACCCGGGCGCGGGAAGCGAGAACGCTACCGCACGACCACGAGCTGCCGACATTTCAAATACAAGACTTGAAAGAGTAAAATATTCTACTGCATGTCGGGCAAGCCCTTGCAACCTAACTGTTATATTTTCTGAAGGTCGTGTGTGTGTGTGTGTGTGTGTGTGTGTGTGTGTGTGTGTGTGTGCGTGAATCTTGAACTTGTTTTTGCGCAAACACTGAATTGCGATCGAATCGAACAGTGACGTAGAGAGCAGTATTGCAATTCATTGGTCTACGTTCCCTTGCACGTTCACAAAATCGAACAAATACACTCAAGAGTCGGAGTGTTCCTATATTTAAATAACATGGAATATTACAGAACATACTTCTATAAAATTAATAAGAAAGTTCCACAATCTTTAAGAAAATGTGAAATATTATTTGGATATTCAGGACACTTGAGTTGACTGTTGACTGCAGTGAACTGAACTTGTGTAACATACGACCACGTCTGTCATGTTACCATCAATTGAAGGGCGATTTGTCATTAACTGACACTTACTTATGACAAATCGGACCAAGAAGAACGTGTTATCATAAATTTTCAATTTGCCTTTGCGTTCAGATGACATATTTTTATGACACACAAATTATAATACGAAAACTACCATATACGAAAACTCTTTAACAGTTAACATGACGTTTCCCATCATTTTATTACAACAAATTGTACCTGTAACGACGCATTTTCGTGAGATCCTCAGTGTAAAGGTACTTTGAAACAGTATATATTTCTAGGACGTTAGTTATACATAATTTGAAACACACTACATGTGGGCTTTCACGCAATGCAACCCGACAAAATACAATATGACGTCTCACAAGTTCTCGTTGTCACGTAGTACGCTATTTTGCATCTGAATGGCCACTTTCCTCTCCACGAAGCAAAAATCTGTCTTGCCATATTTAATATATCACACAAAACAGTGCTGCGGAACGTGGAATTCCATGCTGTGACGTGACAATACGCGACCAGCTCCACGTCCAAGGTCTCTTTCTCGTCCCTTGTGAGGACGGCTTAAGCGGTATGAAAAAGCGTATATAACCACACACAAACTGACCGGTGTACCAGAGTAGGACTGTTGATGTTTTAAAAATATCGAGAATCGCATATATCGGCATTAAAAAGTATGGTTATTGGCTGTCGATATATATAAACGAAAAATATCGATACATCGAGGTACATTTTTACAAAAATATCGGCTGCAAACTGTAAATATACTGCCGGTCTTAGAGCTGTATATTTAATTATTGATATATTATTAGATATTCTGTATCAACAAGTTAGCAGCCTGCCTATCTCCCTTAGAGCAATAATTGAAAGGAAAACGATGCACTTTCACGCTTGGCGATAACCACTTTGCTAACAATACTAACTGCGTGTAAGTGGCACAATAAAAGGTGTCCGATGGGTCCATCGTTCGGCTTCGTCACGTATTGGGTTTGTCCGAAACACTTCAATGTTGACTTCCCTGTGTGTGTATGTGTTCCCCCCCCCCCCCCCCCCCCCCCCATTTCTACCAGCGCCAGCGATCTAGCTGATGTAGTGTCGAAATTGCGTGGCGAAGTGAAACGCTGAAGTTTCTACTGGTAGCGCCGAGCGTCGATTACGTCATCATTTCCCCAAACACGTCTCCACCCACCGCAAAGACCAGTCTTCTTATTTTGATTTTTGTTCATCTTTTACAGCAACTGTTTTTGAGCAACGCCGATGTGAATAAACAGCACACTAATTGCGTTAAAAATTGTTTTTGACGCAACTGGTGAGGTATTTCTTCACATAGGAAATCTTGTTATTCCATCTACTACTTTCGTGCCACATGTACTTGCTTCAACTCACTCACAGAGAAAGTAAAATTATGTTCTTCTATAATTTCAAAAGAACAACTTCAAATATTCAGCGAAAATTGTGAAAAAATATAAAATAAAAATATCGGCACTCGATTTAGCCGTTTTGATATGGATATACAGCGGCAAAGTAGATCGTCGTTATACAGGGTGTTACAAAAAGGTACGGCCAAACTTTCAGGAAACATTCCTCACACACAAAGAAAGAAAAGATGTTATGCGGACATGTGTCCGGAAACGCTTAATTTCCATGTTAGAGCTCATTTTAGTTTCGTCAGTATGTACTGTACTTCCTCGATTCACCACCATGATTTCATACGGGATACTCTACCTGTGCTGCTAGAACATGTGCCTTTACAAGTGCGACACAACATGTGGTTCATGCACGATGGAGCTCCTGCACATTTCAGTCGAAGTGTTCGTACGCTTCTCAACAACACATTCGGTGACCGATGGATTGGTAGAGGCGGACCAATTCCATGGCCTTCACGCTCTCCTGACCTCAACCCTCTTGACTTTCATTTATGGGGGCATTTGAAAGCTCTTGTCTACGCAACCCCGGTACCAAATGTAGAGACTCTTCGTGCTCGTATTGTGGACGGTTGTGAAACAATACGCCATTCTCCAGGGCTGCATCAACGCATTAGGGATTCCATGCGACGGAGGGTGGATGCATGTATCCTCGCTAACGGAGGACATTTTGAACATTTCCTGTAACAAAGTGTTTGAAGGCACGCTTGTACGTTCCGTTGCTGTATGTTTCCATTCCATGATTAATGTGATTTGAAGAGAAGTAATAAAATGAGCTCTAACATGGAAAGTAAGCGTTTCCGGACACACGTCCACATAACATATTTTCTTTCTTTGTGTGTGAGGAATGTTTCCTGAAAGTTTGGCCGTACCTTTTTGTAACACCCTGTATGTCGCTACATTTATCTCAAATACCGATATATCGATATCTTAGCAGCAGCCGTATGCCACACCAACGTCGTTAATTAGCTGCGCTGATTCGATCCGGGCGTCTCTCCCCTCCCCCCCACCACCCACCCCATCAAGCTAGCGCGCTTCGCGGTAAGTACTACGAGAAGGTCTGTATGCATTAGGGTAAACCACACGTATTGCAACTCTGGGCATCAGTGGTATCCTGTTACGTCCGCTCCTATATCAGAGAGATGACCATTACAGCGGTCCTGTTAGTGACGGAGCTGTTGGACGCGCTGTCCATCGAGATGAGCGTGCGACGCGACGGCTGGTAACGGTGAGCGCCGCGGCCAGCGGTCTACAGTACTCTGGCGACGCGAGCCGGCGCGGGCGATGACCCGCCATGCGCCGGCCACACCGCCGCGACGCGCTGCCTTCGACCGCGCCGGTGCCTGCAGCCTGGTTTCTCGTTTTCGGAAACTTGATCGTCTCAACCACAACACGTATCTACAACTGCTTCCAGTTTTCATGGCCGCAAAGCCAGGTCGTAAAGTTGTAAGAAAATGAAACACGTACAGCCGTCATTATGATGTCATTTATTGTGCGGCTGCCAGTTTCGGTGCTTCAGTGCGCCATCTTCAGGCCTCAGCTGATGCTGAAGGGGTTAACACCGTCCGTATACACGATGCATCAGTGGCCGACATAACGGGTCTACGCAGACTACCTGTAACTGTGATGTTGTCTCTTCTACCGTTGACATTATAAGGACCGCTGTAGGTGTTTCGTTTTCTTACAGTACTGAACGGCCGTAGTCCTGCAGACGTCCAGTCACAAGGACGGACATAAAAAGCGTCATAAAGTGGTGTTCGTGGGTACGACTCCCACCTGAGAGATGGCCGGGGTGGCCGAGCGGTTCTAGGCGCTACAGTCTGGAACCACGTGACCGCTACGGTCGCAGGTTCGAATCCTGCCTCGGGCATGGATGTGTGTGTTGTCTGGATGGCTCTGAGCACTATGCGACTTAACTTCTGAGGTCATCAGTCGCCTAGAAGTTAGAACTAATTAAACCTAACTAACCTAAGGACATCACACACATCCATGCCCGAGGCAGGATTCGAACCTGCGACCGTAGCGGTCACGCGGTTCCAGACTGTAGCGCCTAGAACCGCACGGCCACTTCGCCCGGCTGTGTGTTAGGTCCTTGGGTTAGTTAGGTTTAAGTAATTCTAAGTCTAGGGGACTGATGACCTCAGCAGTTAAGTCCCATAGTGCTCAGAGCCATTTGAACCCACCTGAGAGATGGCTACCACACTGCATGCCCATAATAGGAAAATTCATGTTTTGGTTATTCACAGGAACCTCCGCAAGTTGTGTTGTCGCAACAAAAACTTTTTTCAAAAAGGTCAAATATTTTGTGCAGTGATTTGTCAAAAAGTAAGAATTAAAATTTTTTATAGTAAAATATGACGCGCATTTGAATGATGCTCGAAATCGTGTAACTTACAGCAAATGAGGCGCGTTAAATGCTTCTCTAATCTATTTTATTTCTTACTTTTTGACAAAAAATTTGACCGTTCCTTTTCAGTTTTTTTTACTTTTGTTCTAGCGGTATATTATCATTATTAAAAATATGTAGATCAAGAGAAAGATGGTAAGTTTCAGCTTACACTGTAATTCGACATTTATTTAATTTTTCGACATGAAAGAAAGAACTATAGAATTCACCACCAACATAACGTTTTGTGCCTAGGAGAGAGATGAACTTTTTGAGATGTAATTTACACTGCCAACAGCAGCTGGTCGTGAAATATTTCAATATTCCTTCAAATCACGAATTAACGTTTTCTTAATCGCTCTTATTACTTTCAAGGAATTAAATTTTTTTTTTTTTTTTTTTTTTTGCAAAACTAGACCAACGACTGCAGTTTCATCCCCCATTTGTCCAATTCCCACTTTTCGGTTGGCTATTAAAATGCTTAAAAAATTACCTAAAACCACTAATCACGTTTTTCTTAATTACATAATTGATTTCAAGCAATTAAACCTTTTATTTGCAAAACTAGATCTCATGCTGGTTAATTTGACACCCAATTCATTCATTTTGAACTGTTCGTTTGCCTGTCAAAATTCCGATAAAAACCCATCATGTAATTGTCCCTCAGATCTCTGGTTAACCTCTTCTTAACCACGCTACGTTCAAGCAATCAAATCTCTCTTGCGGAAGTAGACCTCACGTTCGCCAGTTTGATACCACAGCTGTCCGTTTCCCACTCTTCGTTTGGCTACGAAAATTCAGACAAAAATCCACTGTCTAATTTCTAGGTAGTCTTGTTTTCGTTCCACTCTGACGCTTGAACAAAAACTTTTTGGACAGAGCACATATACAAACAAAGAGTTGAAGATAAAGCACGAAGTGCTGAAACTTGCTCCTTTGATTTGGTAATGTAGTAATCATGTATTTGGCGCACTTCCATAAACTCTTCCTCCGTATCTCACTCCAGTAAAAGCGACTTGCATCATTAGATGGCAGCACCGTGCAATGACGTATCATCAGTTCTGTCCTACTGCAAATACCACCCGTACGCTGATGACCTCCAACTGTATCTAAGTGCAAAACTAATATAATAACCTTAAGCTGTTGAGAATCTCACTACCGAGCCGTGTGCACTATTAAAATGGGCGCAGAATATGGGGTTAAAACTCAATCCATCCAAAACTGACTGGTCTTTGTAGGCTCATTAGTCCGAAACATAGGGGATCCCTGCTGTCTTCAACCATAAATGGGACAAATATCAGCAAAGAGTCAGGGAGTAATAACAGACCAAAATCTAAACTGGGCTGAGCACATAGATGCAGTGTCCAAGAAGGCATATCATTTCTCCATGTCCTACAAAAATATAAAAGAACTACTTGTTCCCCCTTGACCTGAAAAAGAAACTTGTAGAAACACTAATACTTCCAGTTATTGACTACACTGATGCCAAATTGCTAGAGGCCTCTCTCTGGAAAGCTCACTGTGCTTGGAACTGGTTACGAATGCCTGTGTTCGTTATATCTGTGATATTTGCCTGTTTGATCGTATTTCACCATCATATGCACGGATACCCTGGCTGCATAGAATACGGAGAAGCGCAGAGATTTCCATACCCTCTGTCTTTTCTTTACTGTCTAATCAACGAACACTACCGAGCGAGGTGGCGCAGTGGTTAGACACTGGACTCGCATTCGGGAGGACGACGGTTCAATCCCGCGTCCGGCCATCCTGATTTAGGTTTTCCGTGATTTCCCTAAATCATTCCAGGCAAATGCCGGGATGGTTCCTCTGAAAGGGCACGGCCGACTTCCTTCCCCATCCTTCCCTCATCCGATGAGACCGATGACCACGCTGTCTGGTCTCCTTCCCCAAAACCAACCAACCAACGAACACTGTCCTTCGTATCTCTCCTCAACCTTAATGCTCTTGTCTGAACAACACGACAGAAACACACATTCCCATCAGAGCAAAATCCTTTCTGTGCCAACTCCATCGTTCAGCCACTTCCTCGAAGTCCTTCTCACTAGCAAATATCCGATTCAGCGTCAAGTCAGGTTAAATAAGTAAATAAATAAATATAAGTTCCGAAAATCGCCGAAATTGATGTACGAGTTCCTGATTGCAGAAGGTGAAACGTCCAGTTGCATTTACGAAAGGCTGAAGAAGAGGTATGTATGGATGTGCTACGGGAGACACCGGCACCGTAAGACCATCGGTTTGTCGCTATAGAGAAGCTGAAGGGCGTTGGCTGAAACAACGCTGAGTGGCTGGTCAGCGAGTGCGGTGGCTTCACACACCTACCGTCTCGACCTAATCATACGTGTCGACCTCAGATGAATCGTGCCGTCAGTTATTCGTGGGTACAGGCAGTATGGTGGCCATTGTGCGAAAACCGTGGTAGTCCAAGATTTGTGGGCTCCGGGTACAAAAAATTTGTCCACTGAACTAATAAAAGTGGCATAGAAAACAATTTCGTCCAATCAGACTTCCATCTTTTAGGTCCACTCACTCAAAGAAGCTTATCAGAGGCATCACTTTGAAAATAAGTGGACCTTGAAAAATTCTTTGCAGTAGTGGCTGAAAATCCTGAAATTCTTAACCTCATTTCGAAAAGTTGGCATGTCTAGAATTTCTGCTTTCGTAACGTTAACTTGTGCTGAAACTATTTTCACTTTCCTAAATCAACTGATTTGCGTTTTGGTGTTTTTGTCGAAATGGCCAAATATTTTTTTTTTAATCTGTCTTTCTGGATCCATTCGAACCAAGTAACCACAAAATGAAATTCTCCCTTTCCTGATCTCAACAGACCGTTTTTCAATTTGGATAGAGAATTCTTCATTACTGCTTCCCATCTACATACTCCCAACATTTATTCAACCAAATATCTGCCGTAGTACCTTCTTTTTCTTTCTCTCTACCTGTTCAACGTCTCCCTTTTTGTTCAGGTCTCAACATTTCGCTGAAGAAAGGAACTACGGTTTTATGACAGTATTACAGTGCAGGATTCTTATTATACACGATTTTTGGCCTACATTCCAATTTACTCCACTAAGTTTTTCCATTCGTTCTTAAAGTTCGTCTGAATTGGTGGCACGCAACAGGAAATACCGAGTGGGGCGCCGGCTCATGTATCCATTTACACTACTGGCCATTAAAATTGCTACACCACGAAGATGACGTGGTACAGACGCGAAATTTAACCGACAGGAAGAAGATGCTGTGATACGCAAATGATTAGCTATTCAAAGCATTCACACAAGGTTGGCGCCGGTGGGGACACCTACATTTTGCTGACATGAAGAAACTTTCCAACCGATTTCTCATACACAAACAGCAGTTGACCGGCGTTGCCTGGTGAAACGTCGTTGTGATGCCTCGTGTAAGGAGGAGAAATGCGTACCATCACGCTTCCGACTGTGATAAAGGTCGGATTGTAGCCTATCGCGATTGCGGTTTATCGTATCGCGACACTGCTGCTCGCGTTGGTCGAGATCCAATGACTGTTAGCAGAATATGAAATCGGTGGGTTCAGTAGGATAATACGGAACGCCGTGCTGGATCCCAACGGCCTTGTATCACTAGCAGTCGAGATGACAGGCATCTTATCCGCATGGCTGTAGCGGATCGTGCAGCCACGTCTCGATCCCTGGGTCAACATATGGGGACGTTTGCAAGACAACAACCATCTGCACGAACACATCGACGACGTTTGCAGCAGCATGAACTATCAGCTCGGAGACCATGGCTGCGGCTACCCTCGACGCTGCATCATAGACAGGAGCGCCTGCGATGGTGTACTCAATGACGAACCTGGGTTCACGAATAGCAAAACGTCATTTTTTTTGTTCTGTTTACAGCATCATGATGGTCGCATCCGTGTTTGGCGACATCGCGGTGAACGCACATTGGAAGCTTCTATTCGTTATCGCCATACTGGCGTATCACCCGGCGTGATGGTATGGGGTGCCACTGGTTACACGTCTCGGTCACCTTTTGTTCGCGTTGACGGCACTTTGAACAGAGGCCGTTACATTTCAGATGTGTTGCGACCCGTGGCTCTACCCCTCATTCGATCCCTGCGAAACCCTACATTTCAGCAGGATAATGCACGACCGCATGTTGCAGGTCTTGTACGGGGCTTTGTGGATACTGAAAATGTTCGACTGCTGTCTTGGTCAGCACATTCACCAAATCTCTCACCAATTGAAAACGTCTGGTCAATGGTGGCCAAGCAACTGTCTCGTCACAATACGCCAGTCACTACTCTTGATGAACTGTGGTATCGTGTTGAAGCTGCATGAGTAGCTGTACCTGAACACTCCATCCAAGCTCTGTTTGACTCTATGCCGAGGCGTATCAAGGCCGTTATTACGGCCGAGATGGTTGTTCTGGGTACTGATTTCTCAGGACCTATCCACCCAAATTGCGTGAAAATGTAATGACATATCAGTTCTAGTATAATATATTTGTCCAATGAATACCCGTTTATCATCTGCATTTCTTCTTGGTGTAGCAATTTTAATGGCCAGTAGTGTATATATATTGTAAACAGTGACATAAATGGCCGTATCTTTTGACTGCATTTACTTAAAAGCATAATTTTTTTCTTTACATCGCCTAGGAACCATATGACATGAATTTCAAGTTGATACTTCAACCCGTTCCTGAGAAAAAGTGTTTTGAAAAATCTGACAGACAGACAAACAGACAGAGGGACAGCAAAACGACCCTATAAGAGTCCATTTTAACCGATTGACTTACGGGACCCTGAAAAGGATGAAAGAAACCGTAGCTCCCACTGCGAATTGAACCCTGACCTTTTGCTTTGTTATCTGACACTTACCCATAACCACACGATGTAATTTTGGCGTTGTGAGGCTGGGCGCAATGCTTTGTAGTAGGCTCTCATATGTGCCATTATCAGTTCCAATGGAACTGGCGGCTATACAGAACGAAGTGTGTCGAAGCTTTACTACGTCATTCCTCTAATGCCAGCCCGATGCTTGAGTGCTGCGTTCCAGGAATGCCGACCCTGCAGTTCCCACAGCTCACCTACCTGCCAAGCCTATCTGTTAGCTGCACCTATAAAAAACAACCCGCAGCGCTGATGGTGGGAGGCGATAATTCAAGGAAACCACCCGCTGGGTTATTCCGCTGTCCCCTCGGCTTTGTTCTCTGCTCAGGATACTGTAGTTCTCACGGCGTATCACGGTAGCTTCCGTTGTTGTGGCCGCTATGTAAAGTAGCAAGCAGTGTTCTAATCCAGGGTAGCAAGCTGATTGCGAAAAAATTAGATTTTCTTCGTTGTTATAAGAGACCTTCGTGCAGAACTCATGTAATATCCAACGGTGCGTGTTTGGTATCTGACTGTTATGCTCTGTGCTCTCATAAACCTGAACCCAGTATCGACAGAGGGCACAATGCTAAGCGGCTACCTTCAGATCCCTGGAGGGCAAGCAAAATCAATCAGAAAAATCGCAGTCATCACTAGTGGTGATAAACACCGTCTTATCAAAGGTATCCGGATACCTCTGTGCACATCTACATCCACACTCTGCAAGCCACACTGAGGTGTGTGGAGGAGGGTACTTTGTGTACCACTGTTATTCGCTCCCTACCCCCTTCTTGTTCCAGTCGCGAATACTTCGCGGGAAGTACGATTGCCAGTAAGCCTCCGTGTGGACTTTAAACTCTCTCATTTTATCTTCATGGTCTTTTTGCAAGGTATATGTAGGACGAAACAATATATTTGTTTACTCTTTTGGAACAGACGTCCTCGGAACTTTAACAGTAAACCATACCTTGATGCAGAACGCTGTGCTCTTGCAGCGTCCGGTACTAGAGTTCGTAGATCATGTCTGTGACGCTTTCCTGTTTACTAAATGAACCTGTAATATGCTGCTCTTCTTTCGATCTTCTTCACTTCCCCTATCAGCCCCATCTGGTACGGATCCCAGAATGACTGCAGCATTCATGTACTGGTCGAACGAGTGTAAGCTACTTCCTTTACTGACGGTTTACATTTCCCGAGTATTCTTCCGATGACTCTGTCCGCTATCTGCCTTACCTGCGATTAATGTTACCTGATCATTCCACTTCAAATCCCTCCGTATCCTTAGGGGAGTAACAGCTGCCAGTGCTTCTTCTGCAGTTACGTAGTCATACAACAGTGAGTCTTTCTATGTATGCGAAATACGTTACATTTGTTTATGTTGAGGATCAGTTGCTACACTCTGCTCCAAGCATCTATCCTCTTCAGGTCTTCTGCATTTCACTACAATTTTCTAGCGTCACCCGGGAAAAGCCTCGTGCATATCAAATGTTGCCTACTACATCACATGTAGTTAAAAATAATAGACCTGCAATTTCTGAAGACTTCTCTCCACTGAGAACGACATGCTATGTTCACCGGCCGATGTGGCCGAGCGGTTCTAGGGGCTGCAATCCGGAACCGCGCTGCTGCTACGGTCGCAGGTTCGAATCCTGCCTCGGGCTTGGATGTGTGTGATGTCCTTAGGTTAGTTAGGTTTGAGTAGTTCTAAGTTCTAGGCGACTGATGACCTAAGCAGTTAAGTCCCATAGTGCTCAGAGCTAAAATACAGAAATTGCATCCCAATTTAATACAAAAGGCACAATGCTGACTTAAGTAAAAGAGGACTAACACTCTCTCTTTCTATGATTTGAACCTCTCCTGTGAGTCCAGTTTTAGATTCCGATGCTTCACTTCAGGTTTACTGCATACCTTGCACCTTCTTATTGACAATGAAACACAGAAATTGCATCCGAATTTAATACAAAAGGTACAATGCCGACTCAAGTTCAAGAGGACTGACACTCTCCCTTTCTATGATTTGAACCTCTCCTGTGAGTCCAGTTTTTAGATTCCGATGCTTCACTTCAGGTTTACTGTATCCCTTGGACCTTCTTATTGACGATGAAACACAGAAATTGCATCCGGATTTAATACAAAAGGCGCAATGCCGACTTTACTAAAAGAGGACTGACACTCTCTCTTTCTATGATTTGAACCTCTCCTGTGAGTCCAGTTTTAGATTCCGGCTACCTTAGAATACCCCGTGATGTGCGTGAGTAAGCAACAAGTGCCTGGGAGGGGGCAGCGCGCACGCCCCGTTCTCGTGACCGGCCGCACAATGGGGTGCAGCCGAATGTCTGTCTACACGGCCAGTGCGGGCCCGGCCAGCTGGCGAGGCCCCACGCGAATTCTCCACACAAGAATAGCGCGGGCAGCATTCCAGGCGCCGTATTTCTGCCCGGCTGTAGCGGCCTGTGGCCAGAGCCGCCGTGTCAAGGTCCGTTCTGCACGGCTTCAAAACAAACAAGAGAGCTGCAGATTTCATCACGACGCGCCAGCTGACAGCACCGACTATTGTTGGTACTGCTTTTTAGGTACGCTTGCAGTGCAGTCAGGTGTCTGAATGTGCAATCAAATAAATCTTGCATCGAGCGAGGTGGTGCAGACACACTGCACTCGATATCCGAAGGACAATTTTTAAACCATCCACCCAGTTATCCAAAAAAATGGCTCTGAGCACTATGGGACTTAACATCCATGGTCATCAGTCCCCTAGAACTTAGAACTACTTAAACCTAACTAACCTAAGGACATCACACAACACCCAGTCATCACGAGGCAGAGAAAATCCCTGACCCCGCCGGGAATCGAACCCGGGAACCCGGGCGCGGGAAGCGAGAACGCTACCCCGCACGACCACGAGCTGCAGACCCAGTTATCCAGATCTAGGTTCTGAATAGGCATGGAAGATAATTTTTTTTTTTTCAAATCTTTTCATTCTCGACTCCAAGAAGAGGAGCCGGCTGTTCGAGATACAACCCATTAAAGAGTCGCGGTTCTATTCAGGCAAGTACTAGACAAGCTAATAGTGGGCAGATGGGGGATCTCATTTGGGAGTAGCTGGAAGGGGCTTACCAGCTATGGCAGGGGGGGGGGGGGGGGCTCCCCAAAAATATTGCTCGGAACCCGGGGATTGGAGCGACATTAATTTTGTATCTGGGACATCGTCTTACTTTAAGGGCGTTGAGTCAGCCAAGCACTTAAATGTGGCTGTATGTGTTTCTGAATAGAGTGGAATGTGTCCGTGGCGGTAGCCTGACTTTCTGGAGATCTCTGGATCTCGTAGTTCCGGTTCAAAATGGTTCAAATGGCTCTGAGCACTATGGGACTCAACTGCTGAGGTCATTAGTCCCCTAGAACTTAGAACTAGTTAAACCTAACTAACCTAAGGACATCACACACATCCATGCCCGAGGCAGGATTCGAACCTGCGACCGTAGCGGTCTCGCGGTTCCAGACTGCAGCGCCAGAACCGCGCGGCCACTTCGGCCGGCCGTAGTTCTGGCACTCGTAGTGCCTTGCGTACTTAGCTCCTCTTTTCATCCGCTTTTTAATTTTTAATTCTGCTCTTTTTGGTGCGTCTAGTCTAGGTGTAATTCTTGTCACAGTATTGCTCTTATTACGTGCTTTGTTCACGGCCACTTTGCTGTCGGGCACCAATGTATCTGGTTGCCCAGATTGGCCGTTAATGGATTTTCAGACCGCTGGGCCTCTCCATAGAATTGCCGAGAGGTCTGTTTGATGCAGTCCTTTAACATAGAACGTCAGCCTGCTCGTGAAGCTCGCTGGTGGGGAAACGTCTTGGTAGGTGCAGAGCAAGACGGAGAGGTTTGTTCTGCACTTGCTGAGGTTTTTCAGTGTGAACGTGGGCAGCATTGCCTCACCCCACATAAGCCTAATCTATAACAGGTCTAGTAAGTACCAGGAATGGCGTTAATCCGCATCGGTTGGATAGCATCGATGTTGGGTTTAAGATTGGATTAAGCGAGTGTAGGCGACCTAACGCTTTCCCTCGTGACCGAGGGGTGGGGTCTCCCATGATACGTGATGGTACTGAATCCGAAGGAAGTTTTTTCCTGTTGGAGAACAAGGCTTCGCTTTTCAGGTGATAATTCACATAAATTATTAATATTAGACTGTTCTTGAGTCCTACCACCGAGAGGTAGTCACACAGTTTTAATTATCACCTCGTAAAATAAAGTAACGGAAGATACATGTCTGCGGTTCTGGTTGCATTGAAATTTGTGGGCCTCCGTAACGTAGCACACCACCCATGAAGACCTCCGCACTCCTACCCCCCCCCCCCCCCCCCCCAAGAAAAAAGGCGCAGCCCAAATACGGGGCGCTAACTCGTTTTTGGTCAAATGGTTGAACGGAGTGAAAAGAAGGCTCTATAGAAACTACTCAATAGAATTTTGTCAGAATTTTCATAGACAAACGAAAAGTGGGAAATGGGCAAACGGTGTATGTATCACACTGACCGGCATGACGAATAGTTTTTCAAAAAGTGGTTTAATTGCATGAAAGTAATCAGAGTAACTAAGAAAAGTTTTATTAGTGGTTTGAGATAAAATTGAAATACGGTATTTCACAACAGCCGCTGCTAGTTATGTAAATGAAGTGCCGAAAGGTTCATCTCTCCATGGTCTAACCATTTGGCATTTAGAAAGTTGCAGTGATGTAATATTTAACAGTAAAACGAAAATTTTTAAAAACTGTGATATGATAACCATCAAATGTTCAGTGGAACAATTTGCCTAAAAGTAAGAAATTAAGTAGATTAGAGAAACATTTGCTCACTCTGAATGATGCTCGTGTACAGCAAATGAAGTGCCGATTGAGAATTCAAAGTTCAGTGTTCAAGTTAGAAGGTTAAAGAGTTCTAGAGGTTATTTACCTCGTGTATTACGTAGACTGTGCAATCTGCTCTCTTTGTGACCTTGAGGAACTATTGCTATATGAAGTTAAAACACTGAAGTTTAAATTCTCAATCTGCACCTCACTTACTGTCTAAGATTTCGAGCATCACTCGAATGTGCGTCAAATGTTTGTCTAATCTGTTTTATTCTACTTTTAGACAAATCATTTCAAAAACCATTTGACTGTTTATTTTTCATACCAGAACTATTATTCTAATTACACAGCAAATGAACATCAAATTTAATGCATCTGGCTTTCTGATGAACTGCTTGAAAACTTACAAGATAGCAGTTTTCTGAAATCTTTTACTGATCTGAAACCTCTGAACTGATATGATATTTTCACAAATACATTCCGACAATCACTGTACCTTACAGAGGACATTAATTCTGACGATAATTAAATTTATTGGCCTACCTATGCGAACGGAACGCTCGTCTTTTCTGCAACCTGTTACTATTAAGATAACAATGAAAATGTCAAAAGTCAAATTTCATTTACCGTACTTGCGATGTGCAATTCAAGATGGTATCTTATTACTTTTCATAAAAATGCTTCTGCAGGACACAACTCGCGAAGTGCAATGCACGTATACAAATACATTCATAAGGGTAGGAACAGCGACTGATACATGAGAACAAAGTCTCCAAGATAAACTGTGCTTCATTGAGCCATAACAATAATACAGCCTTTCAAGAAGTTCTCATAACTAGACAAATTGGCAAAATATTTCTTAATAACTTTTTTGTGTATAATCGCCTTCCCTGACACGTACTTCAACTATCAGACATGTCCATATGCTTCACTATAAAATTTCTACAGCAAACTAATCATACGCAACGTTCCAACAATAAGAAATTTCTCAGCTACAAATACACTGAAGAGCCAAAGAAACCTGTACACCTGCCTCATATCGTGTAGGGCTGCCACGAGCACGCAGAAGTGCCGCAACACGACGCGGGATGGACTCGTCTAATGTCTGAAGTAGTGCTGGAGGGAACCGATATCATCAATCCTGCAGGGCTGTCCATAAACCCGTAAGTGGAGAGTGTTCCTGGAGCCGCTCTGTAGCAATTCTGAACGTGTGGGGTGTCGCATTGTCCTGCTGGAATTGCCCAAGTCCGTCGGAATGCACAATGGACATGAATGGATGCAGGTGATCAGACAGGATGCTTACGTACGTATCACCTGTCAGAGTCATATCTAGACATAGCAAGGGTCCCACATCAACTGCACACGCCTCACACCATTACAGAACCACCACCAGCTTGAACAGTCCCCTTCTGAATGCAGGGTCCTGGGGTTCATGAAGCTGTCTCCATACCCGTACATATCCACGTCCATCCGCTCGATACAACTTGAAACGAGACTCGTCCGACCAGGCAACATGTTTCCAGTCATCAGCAGTCCAATGTCGTTGATCACGGGCCCAGGCGAGGCGTAAAGCTTTGTGTCGTGCAGTCATCAAGGGTACACCAGTGGGCCTTCGGCTCCGAAAGCTGTTCGTTGAATTGTTCGCACGCTGACTCTTGTTAATGCCCCGGCATTGAAATCTGTAGCAATTTGCGGAAGGGTTACAGTTCTGTCACATTGAACGATTATCTTCAGTTATCATTCATTGGTCCTGTACTTGCAGAATCCTTTTCCGGCCACAGCGATGTGCGGAGATTTGATGTTTTACCGGATTCCTGATATTCACGGTACACTCGTGAAACGGACGCATGGGAAAATTCCCACTTCATCGCTACGTCGGAGATGCTGTGTCGCATCGCTCGCGCGCCGAGTATTACGCCACGTTGAAACTCACTTATATCTTCATAACCTGTCATTGCACCAGCAGTAACCCATCTAACAACTGCTGTCTGCAGCTCGTGGTCTAGCGACTAGCGTTGCTGCCTCTGGATCACGTGATCCCGGGTTCGATTACCGGCCGGGTTGGGGATTTTCTCTGCCCGGGGACTGGGTGTTTGTGTTGTCTTCATCATTTCATACTCATCATCATTCGTGGCAATAGCTACATTGGAGTGTGAAAAAATTGGACTCTATAAGAATAGAGACTTTGTACGGCCGCTGATGACCGCGCAGTTGCGCGCCCCACAAACCAATGATCATCATCATCTAACAACTGCGCCAGACACTTGTTGACTTATATAGGCATTGCCGAACATAGCGCCGTATTCTGCCTGACGGTCCGCAGCTCGTGGTCGTGAGGTAGCGTTCTCGCTTCCCACGCCCGGGTTCCCGGGTTCGATTCCCGGCGGGGTCAGGGATTTTCTCTGCCTCGTGCTGACTGGGTGTTGTGTGCTGTTCTTAGGTTAGTTAGGTTTAAGTAGTTCTAAGTTCTAGGGGACTGATGACCATAGATGTTAAGTCCCATAGTGCTCAGAGCCATTTGAACCATTTTTCTGCCTGATACATATATCTGTATTTGAAAACGCATGCTTATACCAGTTTCTTTGATGCTTAAGTAAAAATTCTTCTTTTGACGTTCTGCGTTTATATAATCTCATTTCCACAAAATTTTCCTCAAAATATATTATTACAAAATCGTTTTTAAATAATGCTGCCTATACTGCACGGCAGGCCAGCTTCCATCCTTCTGAAAGCAAGTAAATAGCCAGACAAGCCAATAAACACTACAGACTACTACTCTCTGACTTACTCTAACATCTTTGGTTCCAAAGCACAGGCTTAACAAAGAATATGATTATATCGATACTAAAGATGTTGAGTATATTTATCAGATTGGCAACTTTATCCATAATTGTGGCCAAAAGTTCTTGAAAATCGATCTGGCAAGTAGGACAATCCCCTTCCACAGTGTTGCAACGATCCATGGTGAGTTAGTGGATGTGTGCGGCAACAACGAAACTTCATATGACACAAGGGTTAAGTACCGCAGACGCTTCCAAACGAGTCTGAATCGCGGAGAACGATGTGGTGGTTGTGGGGGGGGGGGGGGGGGGGGCGGACGTGACCGGCTTACGGCTTATCACAAACGAGGCGATAATGGAAAAAGTGAAAGTCAGTCACTGATCAGTGTTCATCTTTAACGACGTTTTGAACAGGGCAACGGTCGCTGTCCTCTAGATTCCGCATCTGTTCGCAACACAAAAGACTCGCCAAGCTGAGGCAGCAGCAGAAGTATTGCAGCTGAGTCAGGCCAATCCAGATGTCTTATTCAGCCGCCTAATCACCATGGGCGAGTGCTGAGTGTGCCACTGTGTCCCCGAGACAAAGAAGCAAAGCAAGCACTGGAAATTTGTGGATTCACAACGGCGAAACAGATGAGCCGTCGAGCAATGCTGAGTGCGATTTGTGTCTGCCATGTTACGGCGCTAACAGACTACGCTGGTAAGGGGCAAACCGTCATATGAGCATACTACAGAAATCTCCTGAAGACGTTATGGCAGGCTGTGAAAACGGTGCGTCGCGGGCAGTTGTCGAAGGCGGTGTTTTTACTCCACGACAACGTCGCGGCTCTCTCTGCTCAACACACAGTAACAGATTCTGCTTCTTTGGGCTTCATTTGGGTCTCACCATTCTGATTCTCCAGACACGACAGCCAGCGACATTTTCCTTTATCCTTGAGCGAAGAAATCATTGCGCGGCAGGCATCTGCACAATGGCGACGATTTGATTTGGGCGGTGGAACGTTTCTTGGACAGACAAAAGGCAGAGTTCTACCGCCAACGTCTCCACAAAATTCGCCACCGTTGATAAAGTAACACAAACATCTGTGGTCACTCAGACGCTTTTAACTATAATAAGAAGTCCCCTTTCAGCATCATACACTTCTCATGTTCTGCTTTAACGTGTCGTGGGTTCAGTGTGCTTCTCTACCTATATGGAACCTATTAACTCGTTAATATGCTGATGGTCTCTATTACTAGGTTGGGACTGGAACGTTGTAACATTACATTCGTAACTAATAGTTTAACCCATCCATAGTTCAGAGTGGTTTCTCAAGTAGTTTGAGACTAATGCTGGGATGGTTCCTTTGAAAAGGTCAAGGACTACTCTCTTCGTCATAGTTCACGAGTATGTGCTTCGTCTCTAATGACCCAGCCTCCACCTTAATCTTTCTTTTTGTATTGGTTTGACGGCAGTGGAGTAAGCGTCAACTTACAAAAGACACAGACAGAAAAAAAAATGTTTATACAAAATGATTTTCTGAGTCAAAATAGTGCACTTAAAAATCCCAGTTCGTGTGTCAGCAGCTATCACAGTGTAGAAAGGCGCACCGTAGAAACAGAAGTACCACGCTGATAAATAGATGGGTGGAAATACAACTGCCGGCCGCGGTAGCCGAGCGGTTCTAGGCGCTCAGTCCGGAACCGCGCGGCTGCTACGGTCGCAGGTTCGAATCCTGCCTCGGGCATGGATGTGTGTGATGTCCTTAGGTTAGTTAGGTTTAAGTAGTTCTAAGTTCTAGGGGACTGATAACCTCAGATGTAAAGTCCCATAGTGCTCAGAGCCATTTGAAATACAATTACAGAAGCTCCGTATAGTGGAAAGGAACTCTTGATGCAGCTGCAGGCGACCGAACTCGTAAGCAGGAAGCGAGATGCTCCCCCAGAAAAAATACTACTTGCATTTCCCTAAACAGTTAAACAACATCAATAAATTTACAAATGCGATACAAGGACGGTATCCATGAGAGAGGGACATTGCTTATGGGAACTGACACGAGTGTAGAAAAGAAAGGTAATAGATAAAGTTACTAGTTATTACGCTAATGGGGAGAATGGGGTTCTGCGCGAGATCTGTGTACATAGCTACTGCTTGTTTACCAACTTACCTCCAACTAAGCATAATTATTCATCTTTAGCAGAAAAGTTTTTATTTTTACATACCTATCAGTTTCCAATTTTCGCAGTTGCAGACCGTAAGTGGAGGGAATTAATTTTTTGTGACTCAGTCACATTTCCAATGGATGACAAATAAAAGACGATTTTTTTTCCGTTTCATAATAGAACGAAGCTATATTCTCACGGATTGTTCACGTGCTACAATCAAACAACGGAAGCATTTGGAAGGTTGTCTCCGTCATCCAACAGCACAAAATTACAATATTTTTGCTATTCCTGAAAGGTTACCTTGCTTGCTAATGGGGAGAATGGGGTTCTGCGCGAGATCTGTGTACATAGCTACTGCTTCTTTACCAACTTACCTCCAACTAAGCATAATTATTCATCTTTAGCAGAAAAGTTTTTATTTTTACATACCTATCAGTTTCCAATTTTCGCAGTTGCAGACCGTAAGTGGAGGGAATTAATTTTTTGTGACTCAGTCACATTTCCAATGGATGACAAATAAAAGACGATTTTTTTTCCGTTTCATAATAGAACGAAGCTATATTCTCACGGATTGTTCACGTGCTCCATTAAAACACGGAAGCATTTGGAAGGTTGTCTCCGTCATCCTACAGCACAAAATTACAATATTTTTGCTATTCCTGAAAGGTTACCTTGCTGCAACTCAGCATTAGTATTCTACAACAATAACTTTACTGCAAAAAAGAACCTAGTGCTTCATATAATCAGGTGATAAAATAAACACACAAATGCTGTTTACCTCTTATGAATGCCTATCCGAATTATGCAATGAAAAAAAAATTCAGCAGTTACCTTTTTTCATGCTTAAATATTCAGTCATCCATAAAACATATCGGTCTTCAGCCCATGTTATGACTTACATAATTACGTTGATTACGAATTACGTTTCTCATTATCGACATCTGTTGTGGCTCAAATCTTACTAGTAATTGGAAGGCTGAATTCGACAAACGACTTTCTAAATGTACGTGATAAACGCAGTATCCGTAGGTCGCGCGCCCTGAAACAGCGCGATGCCAGCTGAAATGAAACAAAGCCGCTGCTCCCCCACAGACGGTAACGAATTCAGAGGCACGCTTCCCATTGTTTCACAACTAGCAGGAGTCACGTGCTCAGATATGATGAGCGTAGCTATACAGACACCTGCATCCAGGCTCACTGCGTACCGCACTGCATCAAAGAGTTGAACGTGTCTCAGCAAGAAGCACTCTCCTTTTCTTTACACAAAAGTAAGAACAAAAGTGCTTTCACAGCCACAGTTGTCTGTAATACAACGTTATGAATAGCATCCGCTGTGATTTGAGAATAGCTTTAACCTCAGCAGATTATGACTCTACCAAATATTTTAATACATTTCAGACATTTCAAACAAGTGTAAAACGAAAGGAAACACCCATTTCGGTGCATACGCTATCAATAGCCCAGTTGCAACTCATTCAACAACTCAACAGATCGAACAATGAAAATTTATGTTCAGATGGCATTTATTTATTTATTCTTCGTAATTAAGACTTTTATTTGAAAAGCTAAAATAGGCCATATAAATCACATTTACTTAGTCAGTAGTAATATAAAATACTTATTAATCAGAAATAAATAATTAATGAAAATTTATTACTATCCAAGGAAATACGGTTTGAATGGCCTATTTTAGCTTCTCGGATAATAGCCTGTAATTACGTATGATACATAAATAAATATCTATTGAATAGAAATTTTCATTGTTCGAGCTGTTGAGTTGTAACTGGGCTATTGATAGCGTATGCAATGAAACGGTGTTTCGTTTAGCACGTTTTTGAAATGTCTGAAATGTATTAAAACATTTGGTAGAGCCATAAGCTGATGAGATTAAAGCTACTCTATTCTCAAATCACAGCGGCTGCTATTCGTAGCGTTGTACACTACTGGTCATTAAAATTGCTACACCAAGAAGAAATGCAGATGATATATGGGTATTCATTGGACAAATATATTATACTAGAACTGACATGTGATTACATTTTCATGCAATTTGGGTGAGTAGATCCTGAGAAATCAGTACGCAGAACAACCATCTCTGGCCGTAATAACGGCCTTGTACGCCGCGGCATTGAGTCAAACAGAGCTTGGATGGCCGTGTACAGAAACAGCTGCCCATGCAGCTTCAACACGATACCACAGTTCATCAAGAGTAGTGACTCGCGTATTGTGACGAGCCAGTTGCTCAGCCACCATTGACCACGCGTTTTCAGTTGGTGAGAGATCTGGAGAATGTGCTGGCCAGGGCAGCAGTCGAACATTTTCTGTATCCAGAAAGGCCCGTACAGGACCTGCAACATGCGGTCGTGCATTATCCTGCTGAAATGTAGGGTTTCGCAGGGATCGAATGAAGGGTAGAGCCACGGGTCGTATCACATCTGAAATGTAAGGTCCACTGTTCAAAGTGACGTCAATGCGAACAAGAGGTGACCGAGACGTGTAACCAATGGCACCCCATACCATCACGCCAGGTGATACGCCAGTATGGCGATGATGAATACACGCTTTCGATGTGCTTTCACCGCGATGTCGCCAAACACGGATACGACCATCATGATGCTGTAGACAGAACCTGGATTCATCCGAAAAAATGACGTTTTGCCATTCGTACACCCGGGTTCGTCGTTGAAGCGCTCCTGTCTGTGATGCAGCGTCAAGGGTAACCGCAGCCATGGTCTCCGAGCTGATAGTCCATGCTGCTGCAGACGTCGTCGAACTCTTCGTGCAGATGGTTGTTGTCTTGCAAACGTCCCCATCTGTTGACTCAGGGATCGAGACGTGGTTGGACGATCCGTTACAGACATGCGGATAAGATGCGTGTCATCTCGACTGGTAGTGATACAAGGCCATTGGGATCCAGCACGGCGTTCCGTATTACCCTCCTGAACCCACTGATTCCATATTCTGCTAACAGTCACTGGGTCTCGACCAATGCGAGCAGCAATGTCGCGATACGATAAACCGCAATCGCGATAGGCTACAATCCGACCTTTATCAAAGTGGGAAACGTGATGGTACGCATTTCTCCTCCTTACACGAGGCATCACAACGACGTTTCACCAGGCAACGCCGGTCAACTGCTGTTTGTATATGAGAAATCGGTTGGAAACTTTCCTCATGTCAACACGTTGTAGGTGTCGCCACCGGCACCAACCTTGTGTGAATGCTCTGAAAAGCTAATCATTTTCATATCACAGCATCTTCTTAATGTCGGTTAAATTTCGCGTCTGTCTCACGTGATCTTCGTGGTGCAGCAATTTTAATGTTTATAGAAAACTGTGGGTGTGAAAACTCTTTTGTTCTTAACTTCTACTACTACAAAACTACACTAACACCACCTACTAATCAACTACAAAATACAGAATTTGTTCTCTGTTTGTCCATTTATTTTGGTGCATTTAACTGGATCCGCCCAGAAAAATTCAATATGTTAGCTAAAGTTCATACGCAGCAGCGTATTACGTAATACGCACCAGACGCAAAATCATTGCGAGCTCTATTTTTCAGTGCAAACATTTTCGAATTTTTCGCGAAGTGTTTTACTTCCACGTAAATAAGCCAATAAGAACGACCATTAACGAAGTGATGGGCACCTGACATCTAATGCAAAAATGATTTTTTTTTTACCTAACAGTTTCTGTAAAATCGTTTGAGAAAGACTGCAACGCGTGCGAGCCGATTCTGTCATCGCTGACCGGCCTAAAGTTGAGCTTGTCGGCCTCTCCTCCTGAACAAACGAATGAACCTGCACAGGTCTTTGGACGAAGACTGGTCACTGCACACCGGCTTCCGTATCCTGAGCGAGCTATACTTATGGCTGGTCTCCTTCAGTATGTGAGAGTGCTGCGCTGCAGCAAGTGTTAGTTTCGCGACTAAGATGTAAAGGCTGTGGTCTCGGCGCTGCCAGCATTTTTCGTGGTAGAGCTACGGCTCCGCGGACACTGCGGCGCTTGCCGCTCGTGTCGCGCGGGGTTTCGTCAGCTGGCTGGCTGTGTGTTTGGCTGCAGCAAAGTGGCAGTGAACTTCGCCGTCAGTCGCCCACGGCAGCAAACATAGGAGCGTTGTGCAAACCCCCACGTGAAGTGGAGGTGCTGTTCACTGCGTTGCACTGCGCTGAGCCGAGGCAGCGGGAAGCGACGCTTACGACACGCCGACGCGTCGCATACAGCAGCGGCAACTGCGTGCCGTACGGGGCGGCCCAGAAAGCTCAGGCCATGGCGCTCTGCGATGAATCAGACAAGGTGCCCAGTGGCGGGGTGCGACACTGTCGCTTTTCTTTTCTTCAGGCGTACCACAGTCGCTCAAAATTTCTGAATGGGAAGTTTTCCACCTTCCATTACACTCGTGTTATTATTTCCACAGTTTTCGAATTGGTGGAAAAAATTTTTTGGATGAATTTTTCAAGGTAACCAATGCCCAAAAATGAAATGTTTGTTTGTCAGAACTATTAATTGAAGGTAATCTTTGTCTCTTACTGTTAGATAACCGGCCGGCCGGAGTGGCCGTGCGGTTCTAGGCGCTACAGTCTGGAACCGAGCGACCGCTACGGTAGCAGGTTAAGGTTAGTTAGGTTTAATTAGTTCTAAGTTCTAGGCGACTGATGACCTCAGAAGTTAAGTCGCATAGTGCTCAGAGTCATTTGAACCATTTTTTTTTTTGTTAGATAACTAATAACATTCATAATTAGTGTTAATTTGATCCTTCTTAATTTCGTCATAAATAACGCAATTGGTTGGACAGTCTGTATTTTTAATACTGAGAGAATTTCAAAATGGTTAGGGTCTTCTTATGTTTTAAGTCTTCTCTGACAATAATCAGAGTTTAATTTTTCAGGAACGACTTTCGCTGGCCGGTGTGGCCTGCGCGGTTCTAGGCGCTTCAGTCTGGAACCGCGCGACCGCTACGGTCGTAGGTTGGAATCCTGCCTCGGGCATGGATGTGTGTGATGTCCTTAGGTTAGCTAGCTTTAAGTAGTTCTAAGTTCTAGGGGACTGATGACCTCAGATGTTAAGCCCCAAAGTGCTCAGAGCCACTTGAATAATTTTGATCGACTTTCCTTAAAGTGAAACCCTCCTCCACCATTATTAGTAAAGTTTTGAATATTTTGTAGTGTGTGCATTGCACATTACGCCACACGAAGCCACAGATTGTTTCGACGACCAAAAAACAAATTCTGTAGTAAGTAGTATATTTTTTCTTTAGTTGCTGCATCTCCTGACTTCTATTTGCTTTCGGAAACGTCAGCTCATCAGGCATAAAACAACGTGCTGAGCATGAGGTAAGTTACTTTTATTTTAGAGCAGATCTCACTTTTTCATTTTTAAGAACAAACATTTCTTAATCAGAGTTATCAGGTCCATACCAAACAAGCAGATTAATTTAGAGTGAACATTGTAGGTAATCTCAAACAGATATTTTTATTCTGGGTAGAGCAGTATTTTATTTTTGTGCACATTTCACGTCAGAAATTACACTCGATGTCACGCCACGCGGGCTTTTAGTTAAATAGGTTTCACTGAGTACACAATTAGTTACTTATGGCAGTTAATTAGACAAGCCTTCATTATTTCAAATTCAGTAATTCATTAAGTTCAAAGTTTTGTTACAGGACAGTTTTCCACGCGCAACTCGGGGCCAACAAACAGTCAGTTTTGCTCAGCAGTTGAATATCACGTCTAAAGCACACGTTACACTAGAAGAAAGATTTTGAAAAGACAACATTCAGTATTTTCATTTACAGCTAAATTTTTATATAAAGCTTATACCTGGTTGTAGCCTCTCCCCGATGTTATTCAATCTGTATATCGAACAAGCAGTAAAGGAAACAAAAGAAAAATTCGGAGTAGGTATTAAAATCCATGAGGAAGAAATAAAAACTTTAAGGTTCGCCTATGACATTCTAATTCCGTGAGAGACAGCAAAGGACTTGGAAGAGCACTTGAACGGAATGGACAGTGTCTTGAAAGGAGGATATAAGATGAACATCAACAAAAGCAAAACGAGGATAATGGAATGTAGTCGAATTAAATCAGGTGATGCTAGGGAATTAGATTAGGAAATGAGACAATAAAAGTAGTAGATGAGTTATGCTATTTGGGGAGCAAAATAACTGATGATGGTCGAAGTAGAGAGGATATAAAATGTAGACTGGCAATGGCAAGGAATGCGTTTCTGAAGAAGAGAAATTTGTTAACATCGAGTATAGATTTAAGTGTCAGGAAGTTGTTTCTGAAAGTATTCGTATGGAGTGTATCCATGTATGGAAGTGAAACATGGACGATAACTAGTTTGGACAAGAAGAGAATAGAAGCTTTCGAAATGTGGTGCTACAGAAGAATGCTGAAGATTAGATGGGTAGATCACATAACTAATGAGGAGCTATTGAATAGAATTGGGGAGAAGAGGAGTTTGTGGCACAACTTGACTAGAAGAAGGGATCGGTTGGTAGGACGTGTTCTGAGGCATCAAGGGATCACCAATTTAGTACTGGAGGGCACCGTGGAGGGTAAAAATCGTAGAGGGAGACCAAGAGATGAATACACTAAGCAGATTCAGAAGGATGTAGGTTGCAGTAGGTACTGGGAGATGAAAAAGCTTCCACAGGATAGAGTAGCATGGAGAGCTGCATCAAACCAGTCTCAGGACTGAAGACCACAACAACAACAACATAATACCTCTAACGCAGTATGGTCATAATTGCCTCCATGGTATAGTTGCTGCAAGGAACTACTTTTTAATGGTGGAGTCACTCCACAGTGTCTCCACCGAGGGAATAAAACCAGAGACACATGCTGCCTAGCCCACTCCGAAGCTGTGTCTAGTCGTGGTCTCTCAGTTTCGGTGGTCGCTCGGTTTCGTTACATTGTGAAGCGTGCAGGTCTGCCGCCATCTTCGCTGTAACATGTGCTGGACTTCATTACCTTCAAGTCATACGAGTGTGGAAATCTCACGATACAAATCCGGTCGCACCTCTAGAAGACGCTCGCTGTTCCCGCGATCACTGCAACAACACGCGCTCGCGTCCGGTTCTCCAAAAAGCCGACCGCCAGCTCACCTATGCTTTTGTCGTAAGCAATGTGCTCATGCGGCCGCCTCCTCGTTCTCCTCTCTACCACTCTATCACTGAATAACTGATTATTTGTTTCCTACCGATTAGTTCGCTCTCGAGATAGTCTAGCGATCTTCCCTAAGGGCTGGAACGAACTTCCATTGTTATTTTCTTATGTGTTTTATATATACTTTTCGTGGCGGATAGCTTGTTAGTGCCCACAGCAGTCCATGTTTGTGGGCTGATGGTCGTTCTCTGGTTTTAAAGGCTAAAACTAAACTACGCCCGAATAGGCTATGAAGTCCCAATGATACCGACTGGCCGCCGTGTCATCCTCAGTCTCCTCCTCAGCCTCATTGGCTGCGGATAAGGGGGGGGGGGGCTGGTCAGAACATCGCCCTCCCGACCGTATGTCAGTTTACGAGACCGGAACCGCTACTTCTCAATCAAGTAGCTCCTCAGTTTGCCTCAAAAGGGCTGAGTGCACCCCGCTTGCCAACGGCGCTCGGCAGACCGGATGGTCACCTATCAAAATGCTAGTCCAGGCCGACAGCGCTTAACTTCGGTGATCTGATGGGAACCGGTGTTACCACTGCGGCAAGGCCGCTGGCCGGTTTTAAAGGCTGCCTCACCATTCACCATGTGTTTTCGGTCAATATACGGATTCTGAAGTCAATTTCAGTACCTCTTTTATTCTTCAATAGTACTTCCATCTGTGCGTAAGAAACCCAAACAAGCGACTATTGAAACACCACCTTTTGATTGCGAGCTCTAAGGCTGAAGAGTCAAGATACCTAGACTTTTTTGCAGGTAAATCATACTTTGTACGCAAAATTGCAAGAAAGTGCGATAGATTTGCTAGTACGCTTGTAATCATCGATAAGAATCAACTATCACATTTCCATTTCAGTTTCTACGTAATAATCGTACCCACCCCCTTTGTTTATTAATCTCGACACGAGTGGAGACGAAGCAATGCAATACATTTCTCCACAGGTTCACTGGCCTATAACATATACCAGGTCAAGAGGCTTCGGTAACACCGATACCAGAGTAGGTAGTGATGTGGGTCGCTAGGGTCTGGAGTGATGTCTACATTTTAACTTATCCCATAAGCGTCCCCCTGGGTTCACGTCGTTGCTCTTGGCAGAGGAATCGATTATAGGAACGTTGTTGTCCACATATCATTGCCTCATTTATGCTCCTTTATGCAGGGTGCTATCTCATGCTGATACAGTGATGATCTCCGAAGCGTTTCGCATAGGCAGTACACAAAACTGTAAAAATCTTCATATCTTTCCGCATTTAGCTTTTCTTAACGGCAATAAGGGACAACACCCCGATCGTGGAAAACACCATTATCCATAACACCATCTCCTCTGTACTGCACTGCTGGCGCTACACATGACAGGCAACGTTTTACGGGAGGGGCGGCCACGACTTTGGTTCGCTGGCCGTGGTGGGGCAATTTAGGGCCAAAGCACATTTCCCCCGCCGCCACGCAACACTGTCTTATCGTGTGGAGGGAGAAACCTGCGAAAGAAAAAAAAAGCTCAAATGTGTGTTTGAAATCCATTGGGACTTAACTGCTAAGGTCGTCAGTCCCTAAGCTTACACACTACTTAACTTAAATTATCCTAAGGACAAACACACACATCCATGCCCGAGGGAGGACTCGAACCTCCGCCGGGACCGCCGCACAGTCCATGAATGCAGCGCCCAAGACCGCTCGGCTAACGCCGCCCGCCAGAACTGCGAAAGCGCCACGTTTAAATGACAGTGCATTGGAGGTGCGTACGACTTTGTTTTATATTCCACACTTCTCAAAAATATAGAGCACAAACAAAACAAGTTTTCAGTTTTATTTTATTACTTTTGGCATAATTTTTATCTGGTACAAACTGCCGGCATGCGTACAGACGCAGATAATGTCACAGAGTTTCGCACTCAAATTGTCACATATTAGCACTTTTGCAATCTCATTATGGAGACTTGAAAACTCTACCTCAGGGCAGACGACCTGGAAAGTTTTAACGTAAAAAAAAATTTGTCATTGAAACTGGAATTACCCTGCAGATCAATCAGTTGCATTTGCGCATAAACATGGGAGCTATCAACTGAAACAGCAAATGGTCTCGAAAACAGCTCTAAAGCATATGCAAGACTGACAGTGTTCTCAAAACTTCCATAAAACTATCCTTCTAATTCATTCAAGGCCACAATGAATTCTTCAAACCTAGCGTTTTCTTTAACGCTATGGGAGCTTAGGTTATAGCACTCTTAGAATGTGTCCGTTCTGCAATGTAATTTTCTTTTTAACTGTATACTCATCAAACCAGGAAGAAGTTACCTTGCAATGTCTTACTGTCGGCAGTGTACAGTCAAGTCCATCTAAAATTGAAGTCTGCAATCCATTCCCAATATTTTAATTGTAGATCCTGCTTCGTAAATTCAACAAAAGCGAGTTTTAAATGGACAAATCGTTCCAGGTATGCGCCTTAACCAATGTGCTTTGCAGTAATATCTGAAGTCTCCTTACTCTTTTCAGTGCCATTGAAAACTTTTGCACCTGCAATGTGATAATGCATGCGACTTCAGAAATTTTATTATTCGTACCAACATTTTCTCCACGTGCTTCATGCCGGCAAATTTAGCGCAAAGTGCTTCTTGATGTTTAGAACAATGACTCCCGTCTGCCGCGAGGTTTAAGGCGCCATGTCACGGATTGCGCGGCTCCTCCCGCCGGAGGTTCAAGTCCTCCTCTCGGGCATGGGTGTGTGTGTTGTTCTTAGCATAAGTTAGTTTAAGTTAGTTTAAGTAGTGTGTAAGTTTAGAGACCGATGACCTCAGCAGTTTGGTCCCTTAGGAATTCACACACGTTTGAACGGCGAAAAAGCTTTAGACGAATTCTTTTGTTATTTAAATAGTATAAATCTTAAAATCCAGTTTACCATGGAAATGGAGAAAGACAATGCAATATCCTTCTTGGATGTCTTTGTTATGAGACAGACTGATGGCACCTTGAAACATAAAGTGTTTCGGAAGGTTATACATACCGACAGATACTTGCATAAGGATTCCAGTCGTCATCCACAACAACAAAAAAGGTGTAATTAAAAATCTAGTGGACAGAGCTAAAAGGATTTGCACGCCGGAATACCTGGACGCCGAGTTAAAACATCTAAAGCAGGCTTTTGAGAAGAATGGGTACTCCAGTAAGGAAATAGAGTTTTGCGACCGAATAACAGGAGGCCTAAGATCAACGATATGACACAGCGATTGAAGAACATGGTTTCTCTACCCTTCATCAAAATCAAATCCGCAAGATTTTAAGGAAACATAACGTTCGACCGATTTTCAGACGAACTAAGAAAATAGGGCCAAGCACTTCGTTCCGTTAAGGATAAACGTCCCCCTCTGTCTGCAAGTGGTGTATACAAGACTCCATGTACATGTGGTAGGGTCTACATTGGAACTACAAAGAGAAGTGTGCATACACGGTTGAAGGAACGTAAAAGTCTTTGCCGACTAGGGAAAGCAGGCAAGTCAGCCGTGGTGGAACATGTTAAACCAGGTGACCACGTAGTGAAATTTTCGGACACTGAAGTTTTATGTACTATGACGAACTATTATCCACGCCTATGTAGAGAAGCCATCGAAATATATAAACATGGGGATAATTTTAACAGAAAAGAAGAAGCCATGAAACTCATCGATATATGGACAGTGGCGTTACAGAGTCTATGACATTTTTTTATTTTTGACGTATTATGATCGATAGTTATATTTTATCCTTGACAAGGTTTGTCTCTGCTATCACGTGAAATCCAGACCACGCTCATTTTCCACGGTATTTAGGCTGTTCTTCGACTCGTCAGTCGGCAAGCCTCAGCACAACCAGGGGCACCTCCGAAGATGTCCAACGTAGCTTTGGACGAAACGTCAGGGATAGAAGAGTCCCATGGACCACGGCCATACAACCCGGAACAATTCTCAACCGCCCACCATTATGACATTTATTTAAGAGAGAATTCGTTTCAAGGGTTTGCATAGCATTCTTAAATGTCACTATTACGACATTCGTCTTTGTCGGTTCAGGGAAACCATGGGAAATGTAGGTGGCCAGACGAAGATTTGAACCCCTACCTCTTGAATTTGAACGCGAGTCGAGTGCTTTTCCCTGTGGAGCTCTTCGCTACCGTTGATAATTCCCCAGAACAACCACAGTATAGAGTAGTGCAGGAAGGTGTGGTCCCCGTGTACGGCGTGCCCTACGCGCTGTGGTGCGAGAACACGGCAGAAGTAGGCTCTGACGTGTCAGCCTTGTCCCACTTGCTGCGCTCCGCACCGGAACTGGAACCGACGCCTCGCCGCATGGAGCCTCCAGCACTCCAGCGAGTTGCTCCGCACGGCAGTGGATATCTCCTCGTTACTGTCACGACGACTCTCACAAAAAAAGTCCGACAGGAGAGCTTATGACAGTCTCCTTTCTCGACTAATGCTCGCGTTCTCCTTTCCCTTACAAAGTCTGTGATGCAAGAATTTTCACATTTTCGGTGGGAAAGATGGATACATATCAAAATGGGAGCGGTAGACACTGGTGTATTCTCCGATGTCATCTCAGTATTCTGACGCTTTCCGAACATGAATTATCAGTGACAACTATCTTCATTGTCCGCCCCCGGTAGCTGAATAGTCAGCGCGACAGATTGTCAATCGTAAGGGCCCGGGTTCGATTCCCGGCTGGGTCGGAGATTTTCTCCGCTATGGGACTGGGTGTTGTGTTGTCCTAATCATCATCATTTCATCCCCATCGAGGCGCAAGTCGCCGAAGTGGCGTCAAATCGAAAGACTTGCACAAGGCGAACGGTCTACCCGACGGGAGGCCCTCGTCACACGACATTATCATTGTTATTATTTTCATTAAGTTTGCCTTCCGTCGGTGGTGCTCCTCATTATACTTTGGAAGAGGCATTAAGCCATTCAGATGGTATGGGAGATTACACTGAGATGACAGAAGTCATGGGATAGCGATGGGCACATATACAGATGGCGGTAGTGTCGCGTACACAAGATGTAGAAGGGTGGTGCGTTGGCAGAGCTGCTATTTGTACTCAGGTGATTCTGACAGACACAAAAGCAAGCGTGAGATTCAGAAGAGTATTGTCACAAGAATTTGAGACCAAGACTGGTGTTAAACAGGGAGATGGATTGTCACCATTGTTGTTCAATATAGCACTCGAAGAAGTGATCAGGCAGTGGAGAGCAATAAACGAGGAAGTGGGAATACCAAAGACCCATTTAGAGTACAAAAAGAACAACAGGGCTCAAGTGGACTGCCTAGCCTTTGCAGACGACATAGCAATAGTAAGTCAGACGGAAGAAGACGCAAAGACACAACTCGACAGCTTAAGTAAGGTAGCCAGAAAGGTGGGACTGAGGATCGCCTGTAACAAGACGAAGACATTAAATACCACTTCAGACTTGTAAGGTGTCAGGCAAATCCAACACCTTCCATGAAAACCCTGACATGATAAGCAAATCCAGCAGTATGTCACATAGCTCCGAATAAATCGTGACATTAAATTAACCAATGTAATACGAGTAACGAGTGAGCAAATGGCATACCACAGACTAACACAAGAATGCCTAAATGCATGTCATACCTTCCCACCGTGAGACAGACGCGGTTCCGAGGGTAGAAACGAGAACAGAAGCCGAGAGCAGAACCGTGTTAAGCGAGAAGGCCCTACAATAAGGGACGGACACCCACGTCGCCAGCTAGCCGCTACGACCACACCACCCGCAAGTTTTTGCGTGAGACTTTTTCGCGTCTCTGTTACGTTAGGACCACCTCCCAGCCCATGTTAAAAGCTAGAGCCCTCCAGAAGAACAGTATAGATCTTACGATAACACTAAAAGGACCACACCAGCTGCACGTTTTAGCGTGAGACTTTTCGCGTCTCTGTTACGTTGCAAACTTTAAAAAACATTGCCCCACCACGAAAAGTATAACGTTTCTCATTGGATAGACAGAATTTTTGTAGGGGTAGCTTAAGGTTAACATTGAGACCCTGATTGGTCAGATGAAAGCACAGCCAGATAGTTTTTTTTAAACCAACTTCGGTAAATTGTAGTAATGAGAAATTAGGAGAGAGTTGCTTCCGAGATGGCGAGCTGTAGGGAGCTGCGCCGGCCGCCGCCCCCTGACGAACACCGACAAGGTAATGAACGCACGTGATGCCGCATTTTTGAGCGCTTAAGTCTTCACTCAGAACTGCAGAAGTCTCATCTGTTACATCCCCTTTACGTAATACTAGTGTCGATCGTCAATTAAAGCTCATGGTGTTCACATTTGCCACTTGAAGTAAAAATCTGAAACTCGATGATTTTTCTGTTATATAGTTATTGAGAAGCCACATCAGCCACTGTAATTTACGACAAGTTAGATAAGTAATTAAAGATAATTGAGGGTCACTGTAGACCATTTTGATAGTTTTCTCTCTTGTGAAACTTAATTTAAACCTAGATTGTAGATGTGATATGGCATAGGTCATCCTTCGATCCATTGTAGAACTTGGAAACCCATTCAGGGAATATTCGTTCACATTTTTGTTGAACGCAGTTGGTTTTTACCATCCTGTATTAAAACATTTCCTTTTATCAATAGTGCAATTTATAAACGATGTTTTGTGAGTAGAATACAATTTTCAGTCGTAAACTTAACTGCTTTTTCGACGTTATTTTACCAGCCAACTAAAAATAGGAAAGCCTTGAACACCTTCCACTAAATTTAGTTAGTATTAAGATTCTTTTACAGGGAGTGCAGTGGAGCTGACGCTGAAATAATTAAGTATTAGGTTATATCATAGCTAGTCTCACTGAACTCTTCTGAATTCTACATGTCATGTGTGGTCTGGCGTCTCCTTACCAGCAACAGGTCCCAGGTTCAAACTAGTCAATTCCCTAAAAAACACGCTCAGAGCGTCGTTGCGCGAAAGTGGTAGGGCGACGCGATATAGAACAAACAGACACCACGCAGAATGTTTAGAGACTGGGAAACACCGGAAGGCACTCTGCAAATGGTCGACAGATTTAAATACCTGGGAGAATTTACAACAGGAAGGAACAGGAGCAAGGAGGGAATAACAGAGAGGATAAAGAAGATGACGTCAGCCTCCTGTATGACGAGAGAGATATACAATAAAAAGAATATATCCACAGAGGCAAAGATAAGCCACTACAAGGCAACGGTGAGAAATGCAGTATTATGTGCTACTCAGACGATGACACTGGGAAGAAATGGGGCAGAACAACTAAAGAAAGAAGAAAGAAAAATACCGAGAAAAATACTAGGTCCCAAAAGAGGTGGAGAGAGATGGATGCGAAGACCTAGGTAAGAACTGTATCGGCCGGCCGGTATGACCGAGCGATTCTAGGCGCTACAGCCTGGAATCGCGCGACGGCTACGGTCGCAGGTTCGAATCCTGCCTCGGGCATGGATGTGTGTGATGTCCTTAGGTTAGTTAGGTTTAAGTAGTTCTAAGTTCTAGGGGACTGATGACCTCAGAAGTTGAGTCGCATAGTGCTCAGAGCCATTTTTTTGAAGAACTGTACCGGTATATTTACTAAGATGGTATCTGTTCTTTCGGACATGTCCGAAGGAACAGATACCATCGGTGACCAAGCAGCTCGTTAGAATGAAATTACAATGAAATGAACACTCTTAGCTGCTTACAGGCGTGAGAACAATATCCGGGTGTGTGTGTGTGAAATCTTATGGGACTTAACTGCTGAGGTCATCAGTCCCTAAGCTTACACACTACTTAATCTAAATGATCCTAAGGACAAACCCACAGACCCTTGCCCGAGGCAGGACTCGAACCTCCGCCGGGACCAGCCGCACAGCAATATCCGGGGGAATCAGACTCAAAAGGGCAAGGTTTGCTGGACATATAGTTAGGTTGAGTATCGACAGAATGACGAAGAGAGTGTGGGAAACAATAGGGAGGACAAGGGGAAAGACAGGAACCAAGTGGGTTGTTGAACTTCGGAAGAACTGGTTGGAATTGGGGATCAAGCTCGATGGAAAGGAAAATTGGAGGAACAAATATACGCCGACCAATATGCCGGAGATCAACGACAGAGAAGAATACAGGATAAGATTAGAGTGTCACCAGTGGAGCCGACGGGAGAAAAGGACATTGAAGATCTCGGAAGAAGAGCGGGAGAGAAGAAGAGAAAGAATAAAGAGTTTCTGGGAGAAGAAGAGGAAAATGCAGTCCACGAAGGGGCCACCCGTGGTCCTACAGAGGCCGTAACACAAGAAGAAGTTGATTCATGTGGAAAGATGTCCGACAAGATTGTGGCCGGACGACTGGAATTAACAGACTTTGAACGCGGAACTGTAGTTGGAACCAGACATACGAGGCATTCCATTTTGGAAATCGTTAGGGAATTCAATATTCCGAGATACATAGTGTGAAACGTGTGCCGAGAATACCAAATTCCAGACATTGCTTCTCATCACAGACGACCATCACTTGACGACTAAGAACAATGGCGTCTGCGTAGAATTGTTAGTGCTAACAGACACGAAAAGTGACTGAGATAACTGCAGAAATCAATGTGGGACGTACGAAGATCATATCCGTTATGCCAGAGCGGCGAAATTGGTTTCAATGGGATGTGGCAACAGACGAATGCCTCTGCTAACAGCACGACATCGTCTTCAGCGCCTCTCCTGGGCTCGTGACCTTATGGGTTGGATCCTAGACGGCTCGAAAACCGCCGCCTGGTCAGATGAGTCATGACGTCAGATGGTAAGAGCTGACGGTATGGTTCGAAAGTGGCGCAGACCCCACGAAACCAAGGATCCAGGTTGTCAACAAGGCACTGGTTGTGGCTCGTTAATGATGTGGGCTGTGTTTACATGGAACTGACTATGTCCTCTGGACGTTCGGCTGCTTGGAGACCACTTGTAGCCTTTCAAGGACGTCCTGTTCCCAAAAAATGATAGATTTCTTTATGAACGACAATGCGCCATGTCAAAGGGCCACGACTGTTCTGAAGGACATTCTGGACAATTCGAGGGAATGGTGTGGTCATCCGGATCGCCCGACACGAAAGCCCGCCGAACATTTTTGGGACACTTACAGTTTGTGCACAAGATCCTGGACCGGCAACACTTGCGCAGTTATGTACGGCTGTAGAGGCAGCATATATCATTTATTTTTGCTGGGGACTATCAACGGCTTGTTGAGTCCATGTCACGTCGAGCTGCTGCACCACGCCGGAGAAAAGGGAGCCCAGCACAGTATTAGGAGCAACACCATGTTAGGAGGTATCCTATGACTTTTGTTACTTCAGTGTAGAACTTAAATGCGCCTGAGAACGTACCTGCATGGTACGAAACCGGTTGTACCAGTCTCTGAGCTCCTACAGTAAAACAGCTAAACGGTAAATTGGACTTCCAATCCACTTTATCAGCTTTTCAACACCTCAGTATACAGGGTGATTCAAAAAGAATACCACAACTTTAAAAATGTGTATTTAATGAAAGAAACATAATATAACCTTCTGTTATACATCATTACAAAGAGTATTTAAAAAGGTTTTTTTTCACTCAAAAACAAGTTCAGAGATGTTCAATATGGCCCCCTCCAGACACACGAGCAATATCAACCCGATACTCCAACTCGTTCCACACGCTCTGTAGCATATCAGGCGTAACAGTTTGGATACCTGCTGTTATTTCTCGTTTCAAATCATCAATGGTGGCTGGGAGAGGTGGCCGAAACACCATATTCTTAACATACCCCCATAAGAAAAAATCGCAGGGGGTAAGATCAGGGCTTCTTGGAGGCCAGTGATGAAGTGCTCTGTCACGGGCTGCCTGGCGGTCGATCCATCGCCTCGGGTAGTTGACGTTCAGGTAGTTACGGACAGATAAGTGCCAATGTGGTGGCGCTCCATCCTGCTGAAATATGAATTGTTGTGCTTCTTGTTCGAGCTGAGGGAACAGCCAATTCTCTAACATCTCCAGATACTGTAGTCCAGTTACAGTAGCACCTAGTCCAGTTACAGTAGCACCTTCGTAGAAAAAGGGACCAAAAACTTTATTGGCTGAAATGGCGAACAAATGTACAACTAAATGAAACTTTATAGCTCCCTTAATTCGCCGACAGATAGTGCTTAGCTCTGCCTTTTGTCGTTGCAGAGTTTTAAATTCCTAAAGTTGTGGTATTCTTTTTGAATCACCCTGTATTTTGATTTGTTGCGGTAGACCATGGGCGAAATTTAAACAAATTAGGCGTAGCGTTCATCGAAAACTGTACATTCCTAATGTTTTTTTACAAAGTAGGCACAAGAAATAGTTTGGGGGATGACCTCTACTCCCCTCATGGACGTTAACGACAAACTGCAGGATTTCACTAACAAAATTACATATGATAAATATGCTCCAATAAAGACCAGAAAAGTAAAAAGGCAACCTGCACCTTGGCTGACTGATGAACTAAAACAGCCCATGAATCTCAGAGACGCTGCACATCGAGCATACAAGATACACCCTACACCTGAAGATCATACTGTATACAAGCAGAAACGAAACATAGTCAGTCAAGCGGTGAGAAACGCTAAGCTCAGGCATGCCCGTACATTAGCTGACAATAGATGTAGACCAGATATCCTGTGGAAAAACCTCCGTAGTCTCGGTTTAGGCAAAATAAAAGTTGCAGAAAATCCCATGGTCCCAGCTGAAGAACTAAACCGATTCCTCACATTACCTACAACCACAATTGAACCACAAAAAAAAAAATAAATAAATAAATAAATAAATCAGAGAATCATTGATTACTTCATGGAGATGAACAACTGTAGCAAAGAAAAATTTACAGCACGTCACTTGCAATACTGTCAAGAAAGCCATAATGCGGATTAGATCAGCATCTACTGAACATGATGGCAACACTATCCAGATGGTAAAACTTATTGTTCATCAACTACTGCCCTCTATAACAGACATTTTCAACGATTCATTAATCGCAAATGTTTTCCCTGAGGCCTGGAAACTGGGACAAATTAAGCCTCTGCCTAAAAAGGACATCGCCACAGCACCCTCTGACTACCGCCCCATCTGCCTTCTTCCTGCACTATCAAAGGCCTTAGAATATATGGTCCATGACCAGCTCACCAACTACATAACTACTAACAACCTACTAGACGAATACCAATCAGTTTTCCGTAAACATCGATGCACAACATCCGCACTGATAAAGGTGACAGATGACCTGAAACTTGCCATGAACAGACAAGAAGAGACTATCATTTGCTTCTTAGATTCCAGCAAAGCATTTGATACTGTCGACTTCGACATCTTACTAGCCAAACTTAGCGGTCTAAATTTCTCACCAAGTGCAGTGCAATGGTTTCGCTCATACATGACGTCTCGTCAGCAACGCGTCCTGTCCGGGAATATAAAATCATAATGGCGGCAGGTGGTGTCAGGCGTTCCCCAAGGCTCAGTATTAGGTCCTATACTCTTCTCTCTGTATGTCAATGATGTGTCATCGGTTCTGACCTATTGCAAATATCATATGTATGCTGATGACCTTCAGTTGTATCTAAGTGCGAAACCAAGCAATCTTAAGAAAGCTACTGAAAATTTCAATACTGACCTGGATGCACTATCAAAATGGGCACAGGACATAGGACTAAAACTAAACCCATCAAAAACCCAAGCGGTACTTGTTGGTCACTCTAAGCTCATTAGCCCAAAACATCGGGTATCCGTACTATCTCTTATCCTAAATGGAACAAATATTAACCCTCAGCAAAGAGTTTGGAAGTAATAATAGATGAAAATCTAAATTGGACAGAGCACGTAACTGCAGTGTGCAAAAAAGCATCAGCATCCCTTCATGTCCTACAAAAATATAAAAAACTCTTCCCTTTCGATCTGAAAAAGAAATTAGTACAAACGCTTATACTCCCAATCATTGACTACAGCGATATTATCCTACAAGGCCTCTGTCAGTAAAATTCGCGACGTCTAGAACGTCATAAATGCCTGCGTCCGATATATCTGTGACGTTCGACTTTTTGATCACATTTCACCAGCATATGCAAAATTGTCCTGGCTGCGTGCAGACAAACGCAGAGATTTCCATACACTCTGTCTCATCTACTTCCTTATAAATGTACACTGTCCCTCATATCTCTCCTCGTCCTTAACGCTTATGTCAGAACAACATGACAGAAACACACGTTGCCATTATAGTAAAGTCCTCTCTGTTCCACTGCATCGCTCAGTCACCTTCTCCAAGTCCTTTACAGTAGCGGGAACCCGACTCTGGAATAACCTCCCTCGTTATGTTAGAGAACTTAAAAACATGTCCGGCTTCAAAAAACAGTTAATGACGTATCTACTTAAGCAAGAGTAATGCCTTCCTTGTACATGAATGCACTTCACCTCATTACTTCCCTCTTTCCCCCTCTGTCAATCTCCCTTCCCCAAAACTAGCTATACTAGTAAACATCTACTTTACACACCAAGATATTAATGCACATCTGCACAAATCTTCATTACTATTGCCAATTTTTCTCATTTTTATCATTATTATTTGATTTTCTTTTTTACTGTTATTATTATTGATTTTATCATAATTTGTATGTATAGCACCTGTTGTAAAAATACTGCCAGCATTTACTTTATTAGTTCTTAGTCATTTCTCTTTATTCATATTGCCACTAGAGTAATCTAATTTTCTTATTTAAACTATTGTCATGATGTAACTCTGATGTGTGGAATGCTGCATGTGTGGAACATTGGTGCGATGTAAAAGAGGGCCTGATGGCCGTAATCTGATCAAGTTAAATAAATAAAAATAAATAAATAAATATTTCATACTGATGTCAGTGGGGTGTCGCAATGACCAACTTGCAGCTATCTTGTTTCTGTTGTCGTATACTTTCACACGTGTCAGTTTTCGCTGTTGATTACGATAATCCTGTATACCTTACGTGATCGAAAGTATCCAGACGCCCCTACATAATGCGGAACTGGTCAGTATATGTCACGAGAGGCCGGGCCACCAGTATAAAAAGAGGTGGGGAGTATTTTATTCTCAACAGAAAAGCAGTAACAACAGAATCGGTCAGTTAGGAGAGCTCAGTGACTTCGAACGTGGACTAGTGATTGGATCTTACCTGAGTACCAACCGATCAGAGGCGTTTGAACGCTTCTGAAGGTGTCCAAGTTGGCTATTGGTGAAGCGTGAAGTAGAAACGCCAAGGAACAACTACACGTAAACCAAGACCAGGCAAACCGTCGAGCATTGTGGAAGGTGGGTGTAAAAAATCGCATGAGATCAGCAGAAGGAGTTGCTCATGAGTTTCAAAGAGTTACCAGCATTCCAGCTGGTTAATGACGGTATATAGGGAAATAAAACGAAAGGGGTACAACGGTCGTAGAGCTCATAATAATCCACATATTTTTGTAGTCAGTGCTGAGTGACACCCGACGCGCCATTGGACAGTGGGTCAAGGGAGACGCGTGATTTGCATGAGGAATCATTCTCTGTGGCAATGCGATGGTCGGGTTTGGGTTTGGCCAATGCCTGGAGTACATTTCCTGACATCACCTGTAGAGCCAGCAGCGACGTACGGAGGAGGTGGCGGTAGAGTATGGGGTTGTGGGTGCCATGAGTAATTGCTTCCACTGACTGCTGCAAAGAAAACGCGGCCTTCCTCATTCACCCTCCACTGGCGCTCAGAGCGGCTGCGGGCCGGCACTGCTCCTGGTGGCGGTGGCCGGCCGTGCTCGGCTTTCCTCGGCCGCTGGCCACCCAGAGAAAGCGGCCGTTCACCCCACGCCGCCGCCCACGCGCCTCGCCTCGCTTCCCTCCGGCCTTTCCCTCCCAGAAACGCACGTCAGCGGCTTCAAAACCGTACGCCAGTCTCAGCCAGAGGCAACGAAAAGCCGGACTCGGACGTCGGGAAGGGTCGACCCGGTATCACGCCCAGTATATATTTCTTAAAACGGTGTGTGCGCAATGGTCTCGTAATACGATGATGATGAGGTCCCATACTCTGAGGAGCGTAGGGGACACGCACCGCTTTACTAGGCAAGGTCGTAGCGGAGGTGGTTTGCCATTGCCTTCGTCCGACCGTAATGGGGATGAATGATGATGATGATGAAAACGACGCAACACCACCCAGTCATCTCGAGGCAGGAAAAATCCCTGAATCGAACACGGGACCCCGTGCGCGAGAAGCGAGAACTCTACCGCAAGACCACGAGCTGCGGACTCTCACAGTAGTGACACGAATTATTTACAGAAGAATGGACAAAGCAGAGCAGAGGGTAACTCAGTGTGCTTTGCGAGGAAATGTGGGAGCACGCGAGGCAATACTGACCCTCCTACATATCTTGGAGGATATACTGAATAAAGGCAAACGTACGATTATAGAATTTGTAAATTTAGGGACAGCACTGGACAATATTAGCTGCAATACACACTTTGCAGTTCCGTGGCAGCAGGGAAAAAATACAGGGAACTTAAAGATACCTACAATTTGTACGGAAACCAGGCTGCAGGACGTGAAAGGGAATCAACAGTTAAAAAGTAACTCACACAGAATTTTGGGCCTTTATCGATGTCATTCACCCTGTACATTGAGCAGTCTTCGAAGGAAATCAAGGATACATTTCTGATGGAAATTAAAGTTATGGCAGAACAAAAATAACTTTCAGATTTTCTGCTGGCATTGTAATTCTATTAGAAACGGCAAAGGACTTGATACAGCAATGGAACGAAATGGATAGTGTCTTGAAAACAGATCATAAGTTGAGCGTCAATAAAGTAAAACAAAGGTAACGGGATGTCGTCGAATTAAGTCGGGCGATACTGAGGGAATCAGTTTAGAAAATGCAACCCTAAAAGTAGTAGATGAGTTGTTCTCTTTCGGGAAGAAAATAAGTGACGATTCACAAAGTAGAAAAATATATAAAATACAGCTGGCAATAGCAAGACAAGTGTTTCTGAAAAAGATAAATATGTTAGATTCGCATCTAAATCTAAATCTTACGAATTCTTTTGCGGAGGTATTTGTCTGTGTTGTATGGAAGTGAAACGTGGACACACAAGGAGAGAATAAAAGCTTCTGAAACGTGGCTACAGAAGAATGGTGAAAAGTTTATAGGTAGTATTGTACAGGGTGATAGAAAAAGAATACCACAACTTTAAAAATGTGTATTTAATGAAAGAAACATAATATAACCTTCTGTTATACATCATTACAAAGAGTATTTAAAAAGGTTTTTTTTCACTCAAAAACAAGTTCAGAGATGTTCAATATGGCCCCCTCCAGACACACGAGCAATATCAACCCGATACTCCAACTCGTTCCACACTCTCTGTAGCATATCAGGCGTAACAGTTTGGATAGCTGCTGTTATTTCTCGTTTCAAATCATCAATGGTGGCTGGGAGAGGTGGCCGAAACACCATATCCTTAACGTACCCCCATTAGAAAAAATCGCAGGGGGTAAGATCAGGGCTTCTTGGAAGCCAGTGATGAAGTGCTCTGTCACGGGCTGCCTGGCGGCCGATCCATCGCCTCGGGTAGTTGACGTTCAGGTTTCATAACTAACCTATTTCGTAGGACTCTCCATACAGTTGATTGTGGAATTTGCAGCTCTCTGCTAGCTCTGCGAGTCGATTTTCCTGGGCTGCGAACAAATGCTTGCTGGATGCGTGCTACATTTTCATCACTCGTTCTCGGCCGTCCAGAACTTTTCCCTTTGCACAAATACCCATTCTCTGTAAACTGTTTATATCAACGTTTAATACACCACCTATCAGGAGGTTTAACACCATACTTCGTTCGAAATGCACGCTGAACAACTGTCGTCGATTCACTTCTGCCGTACTCAATAACACAAAAAGCTTTCTGTTGAGCGGTCGCCATCTTAGCATCAACTGACGCTGACGCCTAGTCAACAGCGCCTCAAGCGAACAAAAGTACAACTAAATGAAACTTTATAGCTCCCTTAATTCGCCGACAGATAGTGCTTAGCTCTGCCTTTTGTCGTTGCAGAGTTTTAAATTCCTTAAGTTGTGGTATTCTTTTTGAATCACCCTGTACTATTGAGAAGGCACTGAATCGAAAAAAGAAATTGACTAAAAGAAGCCATTGCCAATTTCAGTGGTGTCAAGTGAGTGCTCGTTGGAGGGCAGGGTGGAGTTCTATTGTGTTTTCTGCTGAAGGCCCGTTCTGCCTCAGTTCCAGTGATGGCCGTGTGTTGGTTACAAGGAGACCAGTTGAGGGCCTGCAACCAACCTGTCTGCGTGCTAGACATACTGGACCTACACATGGAGTTACGGTCTGGGGTGCGATTTCGTACGACGGCAGGAGTACCCTCTTGGTTATCCCACTCATCCAGATTGCAAAACTGTATGTCTGTCTGGTGATTCGACCTCTTGTGCCGCCATTCATGAATAGCATTCCATGGGGTGTTTTCCAACAGGATAACGTTCGCCCACATACCGCTGTTGTAACCCAACGTGATATACAGAGAGTCAAAATGTTGCCATGGTCTGCTCGATCACCAGATCTGTTTCCAAACGAGCGTGTATGGGGCAACAACGAACAACTGCAGCGTCATCCATAAACAACAGTAACCGTCCCTGACCGATCAAGTGCAACGGGCATGGAACTCCATCTCACAAACTGACATCTGGCACCTCAACATCGTAATGCATGCACGTTTGTATGCTTGCATTCAACATTCTGGCGGTTACACCGGTTATTAATGGAGCACCATTTCACATTTGCAGTAATAATCACTTACTTGTGTTACCTAGACAAATGTATTCCCAAAATTTCACTACCCTACATTAATTATTTTTTGATGGTGGGATTAGTTTTCGTCAGTGTATTAACAAGTAAGCTCAAACGTTTGAACAGGATAAAAAGACACTGAAATACATGGCAAAAGTGCCTGGATACAAGATAGTTATTTCTGGACTGAGAGACAACTCTCAGTCAATCAGGAGAAACACACACATAAGGAATCTACATAAAATCAAGAACTAAAACATGTAATTGAGGATGAGCGGGGGAGCTATGTCTGAATGTGGCACATGGCAGTAGAATGTGGCACAAGGAAGGAAGGAAGGAAGATTAGTTTCTATAAAAAACCGTCTAGATCGCTACTAAAATTTCCATTATGTATTAACGGCATTTCAGCTTCTGTCATCAGCAGATGTCAGAAAGGTTAGACCTTTCAAAAACCGGCTCTGGACACTATGGGACCTAACTTCTGAGGTCATCAGTCCCCTAGAACTTAGAACTACTTAAACCGAACCAACCTAAGGACATCACACACATCCATGCCCGAGGTAGGATTCGAACCTGCGACCGTAGCGGTCGCGCGGTTCCAGACTGAAGCACCTAGAACCGCTCGGCCACTTCGGCCGGCTAGAACTCGCAGAACAAGGTTCAGTGAAAGTATTAAAACCAGTGCCAAATTGAGCATTCAGCTCTAGCTCTGAACCCTGTTCTAAACGTTCTAAGCTTTTTGATATATGATTATGGGAGTAAGCGAAACGTCGTAATAAAAAAAAGAAAATTTTTAACAGCAATGAAGACGGTTTCGTTCACAAAATATCAACAGTGATCGCCTAGCCATACAGGAAATTCATTTCCTTTATTAGTAACGAAGATTAGTGTTTAATGTCCCGTCGAGGACGAAATCATTAGAGACGGAGGACAAGCACGGAATGTTTCAAGGATGGGGAAGGAAATCGGCCATGGCGATACAAACGAGCCATACCGGCATTTTTGCGATTTAGGGAAATCACGGAAAACCTATATGAGGGAGTCAAATGAAGACGAAACAGATGAAAAAAAGTAAATCGTTTATTATCTCAGAAGTAATCGCTATAGCTGTTAATGCATTTATCCCATTTTGAGATAAGACGGTCAAAGCCATCAGGGAAAAATGTTTCCGGTTGCCTACAGAACAATCAATATACCCAGTCGTGCACTCTTCGTCTGAACCAAATCGATGGCACCGAATATATTTCTTCATGGATTCTTCATGGAATTTGCGTGGGGAGAGATCGGGACTGTACGGGGTACATGTAAGGGTTTGCAACACGTAGGCCGGCCCACATGTTGCCAAGGTTTTTCCGAGTATGCTGCAGAATTGCGCTGGGAAGCCCTTCACATCCCCCATACAGTCCCGATCTCTCCCCATGATATTTCCATATTTTGGGAGTCCTGAAGAAAGACATTCATGGCCTTTGATTTGCTTCGTGTGAATAGATGCACGCTCGGGTACAATGAACATCAGAAATATATCGAAGGAAAGACATGACAGAGTGCTGTATTGTACTCCTGTACAGCAGTGTACAGTGTATCTTAAAGAGGCGGCATGGAGGCGTCAGTGCTCGGAATACGATCGTAGTTACGCGTTGCCATCTTAATTCTGGATGATGTGATTGTCACCACTAGTGAGCAACAATATCGTGTCTTCGATTAACCGGCAACCTTTTCTCGGCTCTTCTGGTGTCTGAAGCACTCAGACTGTTTCAACATGGCGCCTGAACGGTGCGACCATGTGGTCTGGACACTGACCGTATCAACCACAGAAACGCCTCTTGGCGGCAGATGAACTCGGATCGCAGTGAGGCCAAGGTCTTGCTGTGAGGCTTATTTAAAATTTCGGGTTTCCAAGAAAAAAGCCGATGCAAACAGGAATCTGACTTTCATGTTTTTTATGTTTTGGGGACATTGCTTAGCTACCTACGTCAGGTTGTCAGAGTCTGGCTTTTATAACGATATGAACCGATTCTCTTGCGCCTCTCCAGTGTGTTGATGCGCAAAGGACCGTTGAAACTTAGTTCATAGGACTCCCTTACAACTAAAAACGCAATCTTGGTGAAAATTACTAACTTCTAAATTAATTTCGACCACATAAAGTTACCGACAATACTGGGGCAACAACACTGTCACTTTGCTATCTCTAGTCGACCCATGCACATTTAAAATAAGGAATCAAATTAAAGTCGAAGATAAGATTTGTTAATCTCTAATCAACGTAATTCTTATTATTATTTATATATTCTCGCTACCGCTCACATTTATTTATTTCGTGTTTAACACATTGCAATGCGTTTTGAGCCTGTTTTGCGCTGCCTGTTTTGCACTCATCAGGCGTTTGTACTTAAAGATATTAGTTAAAGATAAAATGCCTTGGCATAATTTAAAATAGAGCAGTTTTGTGCACTTGATCTCCTACTGGAGTGACTATCGGTGTATTTTGGGTTGGTAGGACGACAGTGAGTAGCCAGAAATCGATGTCTGAAGTTGCCTTCGGCTGGCCTGAAGTTATGATTTTGACGTCCCAAAGCTTCATCTGCGTCGTTAGCGCACTGGCTGAGCTGCTGTTAATAATACACCATTTCACTGCTTATTTTAACAGTGTTTTTGACGTACATTCTTTGGACAAAGGTTTCCCATAGACATAAACAGTGCATCTTAAATGCAATATGACGGCCTTTGAGCGTATGGATAATCGATAATAGTTTCTTTCAGCGATATTCGCGATATTGAATGCTGCTGGTCGTTCCTTTCACACTGATGCATCTTAAATCGATTGCATAAGTACTGGTTTCAAGCTACTATAGAATTTGAAAAAAAGTTATTGAAAAATTATTCAGTAGCTTAAATCAGTCCAAATGTAATAGACTTGTGATGTTCTAGTGTGAAACATACAATTACCAGACTGTCAGTATCGCAAATTTCGCCGAAATAAACAATAATCGATATCCATCCACTCGCTGGTATTTAAGATACACTATCTCCTATGGATAAACTTTTGTGTCATGAAAGTACGGCAGAAAACAGTACTAAAATAAGCAGTGCAATAATGTAATGTTGAACATCAGCTCCGCCAGTGCCAACGATGTAGATGAAGTGGGTGTCAAAATCGCAAGTGAACGAGCAACATATAAAAGGCATATGACACGATTATTGCGTCGTAACAACTGATACAAAACTACTATCTGGATGCTGCACAGTCGGTGGTATCATTCCCAACAACGAGGCAAGACTCCACATCAACTTAAGACAACTCTGGACGTCGATTTCTGGCCATCCACCGCCCTCCCCTCTCCCAAAATACCCCAACAGCCACTCCAGAAGGATAACAAGTGAACAAAAGAGTTCTATTTTTATTTAGACTAAGACATTTTATCTTTGACTAACAACTGTATACATAAACGACCTATGTTAAGCAGTGCATGCTCGAAACTCGTTGCAATGTGTTAAATTAAACACAAATGTAGGTGACTAGTAGCAGAAACATAAAGTAATAATTATTCGACACACAGTTCTTGAATTTTTTTTTTGTGGTTTTAGGTCGCACAACTTCAATGATCATTAGCGCCCAGACTACGTTAGGAATGCACCGCGAGGCACAAGTTTAAAACAGCAACTAAAAGGGAAAACACGATAAAAGACAGACTGACAGGCATAGGATTAAAAAAAACAGCATAATCAAATGTCCTTAGAGAGGTTTGTCAAGTTGATAAAACGAAGAACGCGAGCAGCTGCTCGTGGGTCATCCGCTAAAATGGCATCTAGAGTACAGGGCAGGCCAAGATCAAGACGCAGCGTGTTAAAATCCGGACAGGAAGTTAAAATGTGGCAGACCATCAGCAATTGCCCACATGGGCAGAACGGCGCCGGCACAGCCGTCAGCAGATGGCGATGGCTGAACCGGCAGTGTCCAATTCGTAACCGAGCCAAAACTACCTCCTCCCGCCGAGAAGGGCTTGAGGAGGACGTCCAAGCCGCGGGAAGAGGTTTCAAGGCCCGAAGCTTGTTGTCCGTAAGTGCAACCCAATCGGCATGCCACAGCGATAAAATGCGCCGACAAATGACCCTGCTACAATCTGATGAAGGGACACAACAAGAAGCTGTCCGAGGCTGGAAGACAGTTCTTGAAGTTACCCAGCATTCCAGAATGGTTCGCAGGAGAGCTTCTGTAAAGTTTGGAAGGTAGGAGACGAGGTACTGGCAGAAGTAAAGCTGTGAGGACTGGGCGTGAGTCGTGCTTGGGTAGCTCAGATGGTAGAGCACTTACCCGCGAAAGGCAAAGGTCTCGAGTGCGAGTCTCGATCCGGCACACAGTTTTAATCTGCCAGGAAGTTTCTTACCCAGCATTCTTACACATAATTGTAACCCAATTATGCTGTATTGTATTGTATGTTAACCGGGGACCTAGAAACGACGGAGAGGCTCCGTCCCCGCCGCAGCGGTCCACAACCCCACGACGACTACCGCAGTCCACTTCACCCCTCCGCCGCTCCACACCGAACCCAGGGTTATTGTGCGGTTCGGCCCCCGGTGGATGCCCCACGGAACGTCTCACAACAGACGAGTATTTGCGTGGTAGAGTAATTGTGATGTACGCGTACTTGGAGAACTTGTCTGCGCAGCAATCGCCCACACAGTGTCGGAATGAGGGGAACCAGCCCGCATTCGCAGAGGCAGATGGAAAACCGCCAAAAAACCATCCACAGACTGGCCGGTTCACCGGACCTCGACACAAATCCGCCGGGCGGATTCGTGCCGGGGACCAGGCGCTCGTTCCCGCGCAAAAGCCGTGCGTTAGACCGCACGGCCAACCTGGCAGGGTAATTATGCTGACAAGGGAACCTCCCCATCGCACCCCCCTCAGATTTAGTTATAAGCTGGCACAGTGGATAGGCCTTGAAAAACTGAACACAGGTCAATGGAGAAAACAGGAAGAAGTTATGTGGAACTATGAAAAAAATTAGTAAAATATACAGCCTGAGTAGTTCATGCGCAAGATATGCAGCATCAAGGAAACCACGCGATCAGGAGCACCGTGGTCCTGTTGTTAGCGTGAGCAGCTGCGGAGTGAAAGGTCCTTGGTTCAAGTCTCCACTCGACTAAAAATTTTACTTTTTTTATTTTCGCAAAGTTATGATCTGTCCGTTCGTTCATTGACGTCTCTGTTCACTGTAATAAGTTTAGTGTCTGTGTTTTCCGACCGCACCGCAAAACCGTGCGATTAGTGGACGAAAGGACGCGCCTCTCCAATGGGAACCGAAAACATTTGATCGACAGTGGTGACGGCATGTGCGTCATATGACGGGAAAATGTTGTCGACCCACCTAACTTGTACACTTAGCGAATGGGTAAAAAGATTCTTCTGCATTGCCCGATTTAGGTTTTCTTGTGGATGTGATAATCACTCCCAAAAAAGTGATGAAAACATAAGAGTTTGTCACATATACTGAAAATAAAAAATTAAACTGTTCACTCGAGGGAAGACTTGAACCTGGGACCTCTCGTTCCGTAGCTGCTCTCGCTAATCACGGGACCACGGCGCCCCCAGAATCCCATTGTCCTTGTTGTTGCCTATCTTCGCGTGGACTACTCAGTTTGTATATTTTACTAATTTTTTTCACAGTTCCACACAACTTCTTCCTCTTTTCTCGATTGATCTGTGTTCAGTTTTTCAAGGCCTATCCACTGTGCCAACTTATAACTAAATCTGAGGGGGGTGCGAGGGGGGGTTCCCTTGTGAGAGCATGCCACGTCTAAGGAGCGTAGTATCGCACGGTCTGCCATCGAGGGAGCGTCTTCCCGTGCACGTTTTCACGGTAGAGATCGCGGTCACGAGTGAGCACGTCGCTGATAAGACCCGGAAAAGACGGTGAGTCAGCTGCAGCTGAGGTTCAGGACGCCGGAGAAAGGCTCTGTCCCGGAAAAGTGCAACTCTGTTGCAGCTGACGCCGCATGGGGCAGAGCGGAAAAGGTAGACGGCCTGGCCGCGCGCGGCTGTTGCGCCTGCGCCGGCCATTGTATGCAGGCGCACGGCCGCGGTTTATCGCCACGGCCCACCGCCTAATGGGAATTCCTCCGTGCAGGAGATGGCTGCCAGTAAAAGCCGACCTACGTCCAGCAAGCATCCATTTCGTGCCGCACTTTAAGCCGGGGTCACAAAAAAACATACACACGCGCGCAACTGAAGCGACTCCATGGGCTCGAGGAGTTCTGCAGTGCCACCGTGAGCTACCGTTCACTCTACACCCAGAAACATTTAAGCAGTCGCATAGTTTTCAGTATGGAGTCAGCTGAGATGATTCAGACAGGTGTCAATTCGGTAGCGTAGACTGTGGCATTAGAACTGAGCCAAGATCAAATACAAAGAAAGGAAAAAGCAAATGTTGGATTCGAATATGGATTCCGGGCAGAAATAGAATTAGAGCTATATATATAAAATAAAATAAAACTGAAGGCGAAAATTTTTTCATTAGCCATTTCCGAATGACAAAAAGAAATTTAGGGTACTTCTTGAGTCATGTATCGAGGTCCAGAGATCAGGTACACATATGAGGTACGCAATGCCTGCTCGTATGAAACTGTAAGTATACCAAGCTAGAGTAGGTTTGTAAATAGTTTCTCAAGATGCACCACCCCTTTACGGTGTTGCTTTTTTCGGTTAAAACCACAATTGAAATCCGATCAACTTTTGCGCAAATGTGTTGCACACTGTCTCAAATATACCCGTCGATTGCATCACGTAGCACTTTTTAATTCAGAGCGCAGTGTGAAGTTCGTGCTGTTATTTGATTTCTTCAAGCTGAAGGATTCTGCCTGATTTCATGCAGGCCACATAACGTAACTGTTAACCCTGACATCAAAGCGTGGCAATGGTGCAGTAACTTACAAGGGAACCTCCCCATCGCACCCCCCTCAGATTTAGTTATAAGTTGGCACAGTGGATAGGACTTGAAAAACCGAACACAGATCAATCGAGAAAACAGGAAGAAGTTGTGTGGAACTATGAAAAAATAAGCAAAATATACAAACTGAGTAGTGCACGCGAAGATAGGCAACATCATGGACATTCCGAGATAAGGAACGCCGTAGTCCCGTGGTTAGCGTGAGCAGCTGTGGAACGAGAAGTCCTTGGTTTTCTTTATTTTAGCAAAGTTATGATCTATCCATTCGTTCATTGACGTCTCTGTTCACTGTAATAAGTATAGTGTCTGTGTTTTGCGGCCGCACCGCAAAACCGTGCGATTAGTAGACGAAAGGACGTGCCTCTCCAATGGGAACCGAAAACTTTTGATCGTAAGGTCATAGTTCAACCGATTCCTCCACAGGAAAACACGTCTGATCTATACGACACTGGTGACGGCATGTGCGTCACATGACAGTAATATGTTGTCGACCCACCTAACTTGTACACTCGGCGAATGGGTAAAAAGATTCTTCTACGTTGCCCGATTTAGGTTTTCTTGCGGATGTCATAATTACTCCCAAAAAAGTGATGAAAACATAAGAGTTTGCCACATAAACTGCAACAAATGAATCCAAAAGTCTCACATTCGCACACTTTTCCCTGTGCTCTGTCAAAACATTTGTTTTTTACGTTTTCAAATTTTTCCGTGTGTAGACCGTCAAATCCCGCATATGTCCAAGCAAATCTGGTCCTGGAATTTTGGAGAGCGAAGTTGATTATGTGTGAGTGCCTGAACTTTGATAATTCTCTAAAAATAAAAAAATTAAACTTCTTGCTCGAAGGAAGACTTGAACCAGGGACCTCTCGTTCCGCAGCTGCTCACGCTAACCACGGGACCACGGCGCTCCTTATCTCGGAATGTCCATGATGTTGCCTATCTTCGCGTGCACTACTCAGTTTGTATATTTTGCTTATTTTTTCACAGTTCCATACAACTTCTTCCTGTTTTCTCGATTGATCTGTGTTCAGTTTTTCAAGGCCTATCCGCTGTGCCAACTTATAACTAACTCTGAGGGGGGTGCGATGGGGAGGTTCCCTTGTTAGAAGCAGGATGTCCTGAAGGTTAGGGAACGAAGCGAGTGACAACAGATTATCTTGTTCAGCGAGTGGACCAGACGATTCGAAAAGGATTGATGTCATCAGGCGTTTTCCTTCTTCTTGACACTGCTCAGCCGCACACTGCAGCTGCAACGAAGACACTGCTGCAGTGTTTTGGAGAACAAATATTTCATCACCTACTATACGATTGTACAAACTGAAGCGGCATGTGAAAATTTGTGCCAAGGCCGGGAATCAAACGAGGGTCTCATACTTACTAGGCGAGTGCATTCGCCACTTTTTTTATTTATAATTGTGTTCGGTATTATCCGTTTCGTTTGGTCTGGGCGGACGCCATATGACATCCGTTCAAGTTGTTCGTTGATTCTTTTACTTTTTTTATTACAGAGGACAATCGGCCCTCTGACCGAACACGCTGAGCTACCGTGCCGGCACCACTACGCCACCGTGGCACAGTGGTTCGAGGACTGTAAATACATAAAGCTGCAACCAGTCATTTTTTTGAATAACTATTTATTATTCCATGAGCCGGTTTTCGAACCTTTTCAGGTTCATCTTCAGATGGTTTCTGGACGTTACATCATTATTCCTAGCATAATGTTGTGTGCGGGATTCCTTCCATTCTGATGGCCAGTTGGTATATCACTTCACACACAACTGGTCCTCAAAATGGAAGCTGGCAGATGGGTACTAATGGGAAAAATGCCGCCCATATTGTCGCAGCCCAGCACCCAACTGCACGTATTATCTTGGCACGCCTCCCTCCTTCGTCCGAATTCTCACTGCTACCACAGTCTCCTTTAAATTACCCCTTACAAGCTAACAGGACTGCCGACTCTCTCCATGTGCTGGAATAACACTTCAGCATCGAACGTAAATGGTGGATCGAGCCTAAAACCCAGATGCAGGTACTTATACCAAGGAAATGGCACAATGTCAGAGCTGAGACCGTGTCATTTCATTTGTATAAATACCTGCACTTGGGTTTCAGGCTGGATGCCCCATTTACGTTCGATGCCGAGGTACTATTCCAGAACATGGAGAGCCTCAGCAGTTCTGTTCGTGTGTAAGTGGTAATTTAAAGTAGACTGGGGCGGCAGTGAGAATTTGGATCGTGGAGGGAGACGTGCCAGGGTAATCCATGCAGCTGTGCTAACCGCTTTGCCTAGGCGGCTTAATGGCTAGCATACCTGTCTGGGCTCAGTTCCCGGCCTTGGTATAAATTTTCACTCGTCTCTTATATATATGAGACCAGTAAAGTCTCTGAAACTGTGTCTTTTCATTTGTAGCCTTCTTATGTTCATTTTTGCAGACATTTCGAATGCTTCTTATTTTTGCATTTGCAATAGCTACATCAGGCCCATAATTGTTTTCACGCATATTGTCCACAACATCAGTCAATGCTACTTCTCTCAAATTTCGGTCGCAAAACTTTTTTGATTCCGTAAGCATATACATTACTCATATATTTCTAGAAATTTAATGATTGTAGCTGACGACCACTTTTTAGAAATGTCACCTTCACGGAAACACAAAAAACACCCAAATCTCGATTCGGAGACGAAGAAACACCGAGCTGATTCGAATGGCGCAGTATGACGGCGGTGTACGGTGGTGGGGGAAAGAAAGTGGCGTTACAAAGTACAGGCAGATTGAACTTCGAGACATGACAAAAATAGCGTCACAGAAACATGCAACTGCCGCGATACTAGAGTATGCCGACAGCTGTGGTGTCACTTTAGTTTCATGTGTGAACATGGAATTACACAGGTACGTCCTTCGGGGATTTCCTGCACACGTGTCAATCCGATCAGTATAGAATGATTATTTCATTTATTTATCTTATCCGAAACCAGAAATATAGGGAACGTGGATACACAGCTTACAGGGGGACAAAATGCACAGCTGGCTATAAAAATTGCAACATATGGAAGAAAGGATGAAGACGTTTAACTTACTGTGCGCATCCAGCATCCTGTGGGAAAACCAAGGAAAGAGGAGAATCGATGCGTTTTGAGTTGTGATACAGTAGAAGGATGTTGAAACTTAGGAGGACTCATAAGAAATGAGGAGGTTCTCCGCAGAATTTCCGAATAAAGAGACAAATAGAAAACGCTTACAAGCAGAAGGTACAGGATTATACATCCGTTAAGACATGATGCTAGAGGGAGCTATAAATCGTAAAAACTGTAGGAGAAGAAAGAGGTTGTAATACGTTCGGCAAATAACTAAGGACGTAGGTGTAGGTGCTACTCTAAAATGAACGGGTTGGCACGAAAGAGGAATCCGTGGCGGACGACACTGAACCAGCAAAAAGACTCATGACAAAAAAAAAAAAAAAAAAAAAAAAAGCATAGTAGTACACGATTATAAAGGGAGCGATATTTAGTACACAGAGGTGCCACTTCTGGTAGCAACATTGTTTATATCTAACACGGTTGCACATAGAGTCAAACTGAACTTGGGCGATGATACGGGTACGTCGTCGCATGTTGCTTCAACTCTACGTCAGACTTAGTCATTCGTAGGGGCTGACGAGTCATGGAGTAACAGTCTCTCGGTAACCCCATGAGAAAAATTATCAGTGGCTAAGTGATCTGTACACTGTCACGACCAGATCAAGAACAGCCTCAGCATCGAAGCAGCTTAAGACTGCACGAGCAACAAGCGTTTCCGCATTCTATTGTTGAAATATGGTGCCACGGAGTCATCGAAAATACCGTACAGCCACCAATGTTAGCACGTCAGAGATGTAACGGCGGCTGTCCAAAGTAGTGGCTATGCGAACCAGAGGTGATCATGTTGTTTGTATACCCACTGAAACACCAGAGGCGGCCGCTGTGGCCGAGCGGTTCTAGGCGCTTCAGTCCCGAACCGTGCTGCTGCTACGGTCGCAGGTTCGAATCCTGCCTCGGGCATGGATGTGTGTGATGTCCTCAGGTTAGTTAGGTTTAAGTAGTTCTAAGTCCAGGGGACTGATGACCTCATATGTTAAGATCCATAGTGCTTAGAGCCATTTGAACCATTTTTGAAACACCACAACATCACGTCAGGTGCTGGCCAGTAGGGCGACGACGAATGCCATCTGGCAACCTCCGTTCTCCTTCGAGCTACCACACAAGGATACAGCTATCGTGATGGTGTACCCAGAAATGGGACTCGACTGCCAAGATAACGCGGTCCCACTCCTTTGTCCGGTGTTGTCGTTTGCGCGCACCACTGTCGGCGCGCCCCTATCAGCTGCTGCTTCGAGGGAAGCCACAGCAACGCTTGTCGTGCTGACAGTGTAAATAGGACGCTTTTACAGCACACACACGAAACCACGTTGAGAGGTCCCAACGCCAATTTCGTACATGCAAAAGCTGGCGTGCAAGTCAGCCGCTCTCTTAGTCTCCACATGTTCTGGACCTCATTACTTTGAGTCTCTGTATGTCCATCTTTTCATAGTCGGTTGCGGGACCTCGGCTATTCAGCACAGAATCTCAAATCAAACACCTGTCGGCCGTCTACGTTTTTACTTTATTGGGCTACCAGTTTCGTCGATATATTATGCCATCTTCCGGCCCCCTGACCGGCGTGTAGGGGGATTAACACATTTGGTCCAGTCAAAATTGGAGCTATCATTCATCGCTGTCTCAAAAATCCTCGGATACCAGACATTGAATGCCGGCTCCAATTTTGACTGGACCAAAGGTGGGAATCCGCCTACACGCCGGTTAGGGGGCCTGAAGATGCCGTAATATATCGCCGAAACTCGTAGCTCAATAAAACAACAATTCAGACGGCGGAAAGGTTTCTGATTTGACATTCAATACTTTGGAGACAGATGAATTCACAACAGGAATCTGGTCACCTCTTAAGAAGAAGCACGCTATGGCCGCGATCGTAGTAGCGAAGCGTGCGCTCACTTACGCTTCTATGGGCAGTCCACCGACCGCGCGTCAGTGCGTCTGTAGTAAGCAACGCGCTAGTGCCCTCGTTGCTCGTCCCTATTAGTCTCACAATTCATAAACTTTTAGTTATTTTTCTGACTGGTTCTCTCTCAGCATATCGAGTAATTTTTCCCTGAAGTTGGAACGAAATTTCGCTGTTAAAGTTGGAAGTTGTTGTAAGGTCTTATGCGACCAAATTGGTGAGGTCATCGGTCACTAAGCCTATTCACTACTTAATCTAACTTAAACTAACTTACTCTATGGACAACACACACACACCCATGCCCGGGGGAGGACTCGAACCTCCCACGGCGGGAGCCGCACGGACCGTGACAAGGCGCCCTAGACCGCATGGCTACCCCGCGCGGCATCTCGCTAATATTTTGTTGTGTAATTTATGTGTCCTTTTTCCGAACGTAGCTTGCTCGTGCCAGTATCCTAGAATTGTAGATTCATGGCGTTTCCCACATTGTGAAGGTTGTCTCGAAGATAATTTCAATTCACTTGCAGCATCTGCCTTATCTGTCCGTAGCCCTTCCCCCGGTCCGTAAATAGTTAAGAGACAGTAGTGAAATACCTGCTATATGTTACGAGCCCTGTTGTTGAACGGTCAAGGAGACAGGCAGTTTTGCAGGTAAGCCTTAATTTATATGTAAAATTGCAGAAAGAAGTGAAAGAGTTGCATGTACGTTTGTGATCGATCGTAGCGCACCTTTTCATTTAATTCCTCTCGTCGCAGACTGCCGGAGTGGACGAGCGGTTCTAGGCGCTTCAGTCTGGAACCGCGCAGCTGCTACGGTCCCTGATTCGAATCCTGCCTAGGGCATGGATGTGTGTGATGTCCTTAGGTTAGTTAGGTTTAAGTAGTTCTAAGGCTAGGGAACTGATGACCTCAGATGTTAAGTCCCATTTTTTTAGAGTCATTTGAACCATTTTAACACTTTCAAATTCTGAAAGTTTAGTTATTTTTCTGATTGGTTCTCTCTCAGCAAATCGATTAATTTTCGCTGAAGCTATAATTTATGTGTTCTTTTTCCGAACGTAGCTTGCTTGTGCCAGTCTCCTAGAATTGTAGATTCATGGCGTTTCCCACATTGTGACTATTGCCTCATGGAGCTAAAGGCTATTTACAATTTGTACAGACACGAGATGGCAGTTGTAAGAGTCGAGGGGCATGAAAGGGAAGCATTGGTTGGGAAGGGAGTGAGACAGGGTTGTAACCTATCCCCAATGTTATTGAATCTGTATATTGAGCAGCAGTAAAGGAAACAAAAGCAAAATTCAGAGTGGGAATTAAAATTCATGGAGAAGAAATAAAAACTTTGAGGTTTGCTGATGACACTAATTCTGTCAGAGACAGCAAAGGACCTGGCAGAGCAGTTGAACAGAATGGACAGTATCTTGAAAGGAGGATACAAGATGGACAACAAAAAAAGCAAAACGAGAATAAAGGAATGTAGTCGAATTAAGTCAGGTGATGCTTAGGGAATTCGATTAGCAAATGAGACAATATAAGTAGTAGATAAGTTATGCTATTTGGGGAGGAAAATAACTGATGATGGTCGAAGTAGAGAGGATATAAAATATAGACTGGCAATGGCAAGGAAAGTCTTTCTGAAGAACAGAAATTTGTTAACATCGAGTATAGATTTAAGTGTCAGGACGTGTTTTCTCATAGCATTTGTATGGAGTGCAGCAATGTATGGAAGTGAAACATGGACGATAAATAGTTTGTACAACAAGAGAATAGAAGCTTTCGAAGTGTGGAGCTACAGAAGAATGCTGAAGATTAGATGGGTAAATCATGTAACTAATGAGGAGGTTCTGAACAGAATCGGGGAGAAGAGAAATTTGTGGCACAACTTGACTAGAAGAAGGGATCAGTTGGTAGGACATGTTCTGAGGCATGAAGGGATCACCAATTTAGTATTAGAGGGCAGCGTGGAGGGTAAAAGTCGTAGAGGGAGACCAAGGGATGAATACAATAAGCAGATTCAGTAGGATGTAAGTTGTAGTAGGTACTGGGAGATGATGAAGCTTGCACAGGATAGAGTAGCATGGAGAGCTGCATCAAACCAGTCTCAGGACTGAAGACCACAACTGTGGCCGAGCGGTTCTCGGCGCTTCAGTCCGGAACCACGCTGCTGCTACGGTCGCAGGTTCGAATCCTGCCTCGGGCATGGGTGTGTGTGATGTCCTTAGGTTAATTAGATTTAAGTAGTTCTAAGTCTAGGGGACTGATGACGTCAGATGTTAAGTCCCATAATGCTTAGAGCCATTTTTGAAGACCACAACAACAAAACCATACGTAATGGAGATTGTAGTATTAGGCTAATCAGTTGCGTACGCGAGGTTGTAGACTACTTCGTAACAGTCTGATGTTTGTATCATCCCGTCTACACGGTGTTGCAATTTTAACGGTGTGCCTGTGCACACGACGTTATATTAAGCCCACGGGTTACGCGTTGGAAATGTCACGTCAAGGAGATCTCTGCTATAGTGTGAACGACGTTTCAGCTATTCCAGCCTCCAGAATTCTGAGTTTGCTACATGTGTTTCCTTGCAGTCGATAGAGAAATTTTTGGCTCTTAACTTGTTACGTTATTTAAGACAAACCACGGGTTGTCTGGCAATACACGGTCAAAGGCCTTTCCAGACGCCAGGCACGCCGCCCGCTGGCAGCCTTATAGTAATGGCACGGCACTGGGAGGCGGCGTCGCCGGCGGAGAGCCGTGAGGCCCCATTGTGCTGCCGCCCGCGCTCCAGCGTGCCACGCCCCCGTCGTCGCCCCCCCACCCCCCCTACCCCCGCCGGCAAAGGCAGTCCATTGCCGCGGGCGGCGCATTCTTGTCCCGTCGCCGCGCTGGTCCGCCTTCACGGCACCGAGCCTTCAGAGCGCCTTAGCACGCAGAGGGCGTCCACCAGGCGTATGCCGCCCCGCTCTCCAGCACTAGCCTATATGCTGCCCCAGTTCACAACCGCCTCTGTATATTATGAATTAAGGGGGGTAGGACGTCAAACTTGGAGCAGGAGAGGCATCTCAAGACATTTTATTTTCCACTGTCTATGCTTTTACAAAAAAAGAAAAAAAAATGATAAAACTTTGTCAGCATCACCAGGAAGGATTCAGGATTCACACTCATTGCAGTGGAAGTTCGAAAACATAACAAAATAAATTTTTTTTACGTGTGAAATTTCATCATTTTTGCACTTACTAATGGCTGCATTTGTTGCTATAGGTACACTTTTCTTCATAAGTTAGAGAGATTCTTCGACGAATTTTGCACATCATGCATACCATACTCACAGGTGTATGAAACTCTAGAATTTATTTAATTTATGAAAAAACGAATGAACTGTTATATTTTAAACTTCATGTTAAGGAAATACACAAATTTTGTAGTTAATTACCTCAATTTTTACCACAGTTTTTAATAGATTTCGAAAATGTTTTCGAACTTCCACTGCTATGAGTGTGAATTCTGAATCCTTCCTGGTCATGCTAACAGAGTTTTATGAATTTCTTTGTAAAAAGTATAGACAGTGGAAATTAAAATGTCCTGTGGTGCCTCTCCTGCTCCAAGTCGGCCCGTTTGACGTCCTACCCCTCCTTAAGGAGGGTCTGCATCTTACCAGAGCACAGCTGTTTTGTTTAACCCTAAATATGCTTCACCACACTTGTGGTATCCTCAGTGGTTTCTCTTTTTCATTTTATTGTTTCTGAATCGGTTTGGAATTTGGTACTATGGAAGGGTGTTGAAAAATGGTGGACAGCTAAATTACGGAATGAGGAGATTCTCCGCAAAATCGGCGAAGGAAGGGTGATAATTTTATGTGGGTTAGGAATGTGTATCATCAGATGCTATTGTTCTATAGATTACATATGTTCTTCACTCTGAAGATATTTCTCTGGAGTGTAGCCTTGTGTGCAAGTGAAACGTGGACGATGAAGAGTTCAGTTAAGAGGAATAGAAGCTTTTGAAACATGGACCTACAGAGGAACGTTAAAATTTAGATGGGGACATCTTGTAACCAATGAGCAGGTACTGAATAAAACTGGGGAGGAAATAAATTAGTGGCATAACTTGATTAAAAGAAGGACTCGGTCGATAGGACACATTCTGAGACATCAAGGGATCGCCAGTTTAATGTTTGAGGGAAGTGTGGGGGTAAAAATTGTACAGGGGGACCGAGAGATGAATACGATAAGCAGATTCAGAAAGATGTAGGTTGCAGTACTTATTCGGAGACGAAGACTCTTGCACAGGATAGAGTACCTTCGAACTGATGACAACAACAACAACAACAACAACAACAACAATTTATTGCTGTGATCTTCAGTCCGAAGGCTGGTATGATGCAGCTCTCCATGCTACTCTATCCTGTGCAAGCTTCTTCATCTCCCAGTACCTACTGCAACTTACATCCTTCTGAATCTGCTTAGTGTATTCATCTCTTGGTCTTACTCTACGATTTTTACCCTCTAAACTTCCCTCCAGTACTAAATTGGTGATTCCTTGATGTCTTAGAACGTGTCCTATCAACCGAACTCTTCTTTTGGTCAAGTTATGCCACAAATTTCCTGTCTACCCAGATCCATGCACTACCTCCTCATTCGTTACGTGATCGACCCATCTAATCTTCAGCATTCTTCTGTAGCACCACATTTCGAAAGCATCTATTCTCTATTTATCTAAACTGTTTATCGTCCATATTTCACTTCCGTACATAGCTATACTCCAGACAAATACCTGCAGAAAAGGTATTTAGGAAGTCTTAAGAAAAGACTACACTTTATACCCTCTCTACTTCGGCCATCATCAGTCATTTTCATGCCCAGATAGCAAAACTCGTCTACTACTATAAGCGTGTCCTTTCCTACTCTGGTTCCCTTAGCACCACCTGATTTAATTCGACTATATTCCGTTATCCTTGTTTTGCTTTTGTTGATGTTCACCTTATATGCTCCTTTCAAGATAATGTCCATTCCATTCAACTGCTCTTCCCAGACTTTCGCAGTCTGACAGAATTTCAATGTCATTGGCAAACCTCAAGGTTTTTATTTCTGTTTCTTGAACTTTAACTAATGCCCCAAATTTTTTCTTGGTTTCCTTTACTGTTTGTTTAACGTACAGACTGAATAACATCGGGGATAAGCTACAACCCTGTCTCACTCAAGCCGCCCAGTGTGGCCGAGCGGTTCTAGGCGCTTCAGTTTGGAACCGCGCGACCGCTACGGTCGCAGGTTCGAATCCTGTCTCGGGCATGGATGTGTGTGATGTCCTTAGGTTAGTTAGGTTTAAGTACTTCTAAGTTCTAGGGGACTGATGACCTCAGATGATAAGTCCCATAGTGCTCAGAGCCATTTGAACCATTTTTTTTGTCTCACTCACTTCTCAACCACTGCTTCCGTTTCATGCCACTCGACTCTTATAACTGCCGTCTGGTTTCTGTACAAGTTATAAATAGTCTTTGGCTCCCTGTATCTTACTCCTGCTACCTTCATAATTTCAAAGAAGTTTTCCAGTCAAAATAGTCAAAAGCTTCCTCTAAGTCCGCAAATGCTGTAAATGTAAACAACAAGTACTTGACATATTTTTTCATTATGTTTGCCGCGTAGCTGCCAACAGAAATCAGCCACAAGTCTAAATTAACACAGCCGGCCAGAGTGGCCGAGCGGTTCTAGGCGCTACAGTCCGGAACCGCGCTGCTGCTACGGTCGCAGGTTCGAAGTTAAGTTGGTTCAAATGGCTCTGAGCTCTATGGGACTTAACATCTGAGGTCATCAGTTCCCTAGAACTTAGAAGTACTTAAACCTAACTAACCTAAGGACATTACACACATCCATGCCCGAGGCAGGATTCGAACCTGCGACCGTAACGGTCGCGCGGTTCCAGACTGTAGCGCCTAGAGCCGCTTGGCCACCCCGGCCGGCTCAGAAGTTAAGTTCCATAGTGCTCAGAGCCATTTGAACCTAAATTAACACAGCATGTCATTTGCAACAGAAGGATGTTAGAGGAGCATCTGAATGGAATTCAGATTAGAATAAAATCGTTAAACTACATATTTCTTTAAAAGAGTGGAATATGCAACTTTGTGACGCTTGCCATTGCTGTACTTGATTTGTCCTGAGCTGTACTTCATTTTAACTGCCCTTTAACGTGCTTTTGTCATTATTTGTGTATTTAAAGTGACTCCTGCGGATTTAGATAAAAGCTATTTGGCGTGGTTTGTTATTCATAGATTTTGTTCCGCGTTTTTAACAGCGTTTACTAGCATTTTCTCCCTCTGACGAGTGGGTTCCTGATGTAATCTTGCTGTGGCTTAGACACACTTTCCACTGCTCACATTTCAGATACGCTCTTGACAGTCGTTATTTTTCACTGTTTTGTTTTCGATTGGCGGTAGTGTGGTTGTAATTTGTTCCGATGTGTTTTCATTGTGTGTGTGTACCGCGCGGCCGCACGCCTGTTTTATTATGCTTTCTGTGGTTTTCGCTTAGACTGTATATTCTGCGTATACTAAGCAAACTGTGTGCTGATACGAAGTCGGTTCGCGGACTTTGTGTAGTATTTTCTCCCTCAGAAGGCGAGATATCTTGGATAGGGCAGTCACAGTTCGCCTTCGCGCACATCGTCATTAAAGAAATCAACAGTACACACAGCAGTGTACTTGAAACGATTCAAGGAAGACTCCAGGAATTTGGACCTGGTTTCACAGACCATCTTCTTCTCCCAGATGTGGTTCTTCTGCCTTCACCAATAAGCTATTTCGCTCGTTTTCTTCTAGATGAACAGCCAAAAACATATACAGAACTTGCCCCGAGGAAGACTGAGGGAACTCCGGAAGATTATGGTTTAACGATCTGTCGAAGATGAGACCATTAGAGATTGCGCGAGAAGCGAGACGGAACAATAAGAATAGAACAAGAACGAAGAGCTCGCTTCCAAAACATTCAAAAGGGTGCAAGGCAAGGATGCAGTGTTTCTCGCCTGGACTTCGAAGAAGCAATGACGGAAACAAAAGATTGGTTCAGGAGTGGGAATAAAATTCATATTGAAAGAACATCAACAAGAAGATTTTCCGATGTAATTAATATCCTCAGTGGAGTCGAGAAAGAATTGGTGGACATGCTGTACGAAGTGAACGTCTTCTGAGCACGGAATATGTACCGAGAGTAAATCGAAGAAGGATGAGATTGAGCAAAGTAACAGAAGTGAGATCAATGATAGGATTAAAGCAAAAATTGCGGGCCACTAAGTATAAGAAGTCTGCTACCTTGGAATTAAAATAATGAGCGACGGATGAAGCAAAGAGGATATAAAAAGCAGACTAACAGAGGCAAAAACGGCATTCATGGCCTAAAGAAATCTACCAGCATCAGACACTGGCCTTAATTTGAGGAAGAAATTTCTGAGAATGTACGTTTGGAGTACAGCATTATACAGTAGTGAATTATGGACTGAGGGAAATTTGGAACAGAAGAGAGTCGAAGCGTTTGCTATGTGGAATTACAGAAGAATGTTGAAAATTAGGTGGATTGATAAGGAATGAAGAAGAAAGGAACACACGGAAAATACTGACAAGAAGAAGGGACAGAATGATAGAGCATCTGTTGAGATATCAGGGAATAAACTCCATGGTACTAGAGGGAGCTGCAAAAGGTAAAAACTATAGAGGAAGACAGAGGTTGGAATACATCCACCAAATAACTGAGGTGGTACGGGGCAAGTGCGACTCTAAGATGAAAAGATTGGCACAGGAGAAGAATTCTTGGCGGGCCGCATTAAACCAGTCAGAAGACTGATACCTCAAATAAATTCATTGACATCGATGTGTAGCGGGAATCTTAGAATATATGCTGTGTCCCGAAATTATTAAATACTTAAGAGAAAACGATCTATTGACACACAACCAGCATGAATTCAAACAAAATCGTTCTTGTGAAACACAACTGGCTCTTTATTTACTCGAAGTAATGAATGCTACCGACAGGCGATCTCTCAAGTTGATTCCATATTTCTGTTTTTCCGGGGGTCTTTAGACACCGTTCCTCACATGTGGCTTCTAATCAAATTGCTTGCCTTTGGATTATCGTTCCAGTTGTACGACTGGATTCGTGATTCCTTCTCAAAAAGGTCCAGGGCGTGGTGAGGGAGGGAATTCATCGTGTGAAAGCGAGCCTATAAAACGTATCTGGAGACAATCTTAGCACATAATGCCGCCGTTTACCGTCTAGTAAAGTTGCAACTACATTAAAGGAATTACAAAATGATTTAGACAAGACGTCTGCGGGAAGTGACAATTGACCCTAAACAACAAATAGTGTGAGGCCCTCCGCAGAAGTACGTATTAAAGAAATTCCGTTAAACTTTAATTACACGATGCATAACACTAATTTGAACGTTGCCGATGCAATTAAATACCTAGTGATTACAGTTACAAATAACTTAAATTTGGAACCATCACTCGGAAAATATTGTGAAGGAGGGCAAAAACTGTGTTTTATTGGCAGAACACCTAGATCTAGCAAAGAGACTGCTTTCACTACTTTTGTCCATCCTCTTCTGGATTATTTCTCCTGACTAGCTAGGATTGACGGAGGACATCGAAAAAGTTCAAAGAAGTGCAGCCCGTCTTACATTATTGCGAAACAGGGAGAATATGATAAGCGACTCGGATGAAACAAAGGCGTTCTCACGAAATTTCAATCACCAACTTTCCCGTACTAATACCAAATATTTCGTTGACTTCCAACTATTTAGGGAGAAATGACCATTGTTACAAGATAACAGAAATTACGTCTGTCCTGAGTGATTTAGATGTTCATTTTTCCAATGTCGAGACTGGCGCGATCGACAAATAGTCTGATTGTGGTTCTGTGAGGTCTGCGCCAAACAGTTAATTGTGAATTGCAGAGTAATTATGCAGCTGTAGATGCAAATATAAATTCGTCGATGCTGGTGATTAGCGTGACGCTCGGCAGTACCACCTTGACATCAGTTGTAAGCCATTCAGCATTTGCTCACATTCAAAAAGTCAGCCTTTCCAATAGAATGGGCTAACGGACAAATTTAGAAATACCTTAGAGTTTCGATTAAATTTTCATGGGCCACGACACAAAAATGCAAACAATTCTGTCTGAGGAACATCCGCAACTGAGCATTATACCAGAGGTTGAAAATACCCCTACAGTTGTAAGGTTTTTTTGTGTAGAACACGACCGGTTTCGCGCTCTTATACGCCAATCTCCAAGTGTTGTTCTGAAAACAGGTTCAAAATGGTTCAAATGGCTCTGAGCACTATGGGACTTAACATCTGTGGTCATCAGTCCCCTAGAACTTAGAATTACTTAAACCTAACTAAGCTAAGGATATCACACACATCCATGCCCGAGGCAGGATTCGAACCTGCGACCGTAGCAGTCGCGCAGTTCCGGACTGAGCGCCTAGAACCGCTAGACCACCGCGGCCGGCCTACTGAAAATAGGAAGTGACGGTGGTTTCTAAAATGTTATGAACATCTTTTTGTTTTTTATGTGTATGGCTGCGTGTAAAACCTATTATCTCCCGTCTCTTGCTATTTTCAGAATAACACCTGAAGATGGGCGTATAAGAGCCCGAAACAGGTCGTGTACTAAGAAGAACCTTACAACTTTAGCGGTATTTTCAACGTCTGGGACAAAAAGAATGACTAAATTTCAGCCAAGTAAAGAGCGCAAAAGGTATTTCCCGCACTCTCTGCTCTTCAGTCACAGTCATTAAATTTGAAGATCCACGTCTCTTTTGAGACTAATTCACCCTCTGGTTCTGTGCCCTAGCGTTCGAATGTACTCAGAACGTTACTGTAGCAGTTTACTGCGTTAAGATGCCCACTGCAGCAAAATCGTCTACTGATTTACTTTAAATGCGAACATTTTAGGCTAGGCTTTACCGTGACTGTTGTTGACACTAAATGAAACATCAAGTTTACTGTTACCAGTCACTGTTTATTTATTTCCACGACGCGTTTCAAAGGTTTAAACATCCATCATCAGGTGGATTTACATTTGTTAATACGACATTTGTGTGTGTGTTGTGTTACTAGAGATTGCCACAAGTTCCACGAAAAAACGTAACACAACACATACACGAATGTCATATTAACAAATGTAAATCCACCTGATGATGGAGGTTTAAACCTTTTAAACGCGTCGTGGAGATAAATAAACAGTGACCTGTAACAGTTAACTTGTTGTTTCATTTAATGCCTACTGATTTATTTAAAGCATCGAATAACAAATTGTACGTGAGTGGCTATTTCAGTTACGGATGTTCATAACTATTGTCGATGTAAGGCCAAATGAAACTATTAAGAATGAAGTTACCTTAACGATCCAAGATGAGACCTCAGGTTTCAGTGGGCACATACCTGTAAAGAAAAAAGAGAGAGTAAAATTATTTGCAATCAAATAAAGTAATTTTTAATTAAGAAAAAAATTATTTTTCTGGTAAAGTGTCAAAGTAATATTGGGAAACTTGGGGGCATAACTGGTAGCGGTAGCGGCAGAAAGGCAGAGAGAGAGAGAGAGAGAGAGAGAGAGAGAGAGAGAGAGGGAGAGAGAGAACTTACAGTAGTCAAAAGGAAAACGTTCCTCTCGACTACGAGGTCATTACAGACGCAGCCCAAGTTCTTATTGAAGAAGGAAAGCGCCCAAGCCCATTCTAAGAAAGCAACCCAGCATTCGAATTTGGCGAAAATTTAGGGAGATTTCAGGAAACTTAAATATGGACTGTCCGACGGGGATTTGAACAGCCGTCCTACGGGATACGAGTCCAGTATCTTTCCGCTATGTCAACTCGCTCGATTACAAAAGTACAAGCAATACATGTGGAATAATACATAATACTATAAAGTTGTTTAAAATGAGCGCGACGTGTCAAGGATTAATTTTTTTGTTTATTAATGTATGGTTTGGCGACGGCCTTGCCGCAGTGGATACACCGGTTCCCTTCAGATCACCGAAGTTAAGGGCTGTCGGGTGTGGCTGGCACTTGTATAACTGAGACGGTTGCGGACATCACACTGAAGTGAGGCGGTGCACCATCGTGTTGAATCCACATACTCTCACGAACAGCCAAGGGTACATTCTCCAACAACTCAGACAGAACTGTTTGCACGAACCTCTAGTACAGGTGACCGTTCAGACAGCCAGGTGGAAGATATGGCCCAATGAGATTGTCGCCTACAATGCCGGCACAGATATTCACAGCAAAACGTACTTGCTGGTATGGCTCTACTACAGCGTGAGGGTTTCCCCCGTCCCACACATGGCTATTCCTGTTATTCGAAATACCATCACCATCAAATGAGAACTCGTCAATAAGCAGTACGATTTGGAAGAAATCTGGTCAATCAATCCATTGTTGGAGCAACGACTAACACAATGCGACCCTTGGTGCAAAGTAAGTCAAAAGCATTGCATGGGCTTGTTGTGGGTGATATGGGTGTTTTTGTTGTTCGTGGAATACTCGCCACACGCTAGATGTGCAGTCGCCATTTCACGTGCAATACAACGAGCAGTTGTAGTGGGGTCCTCTTAGAAATGTTCCAGCACCACCTCTTCAAAATTGGGTATGCGAGTGGTCCTCGTGTTGCCAGGTTACTTGTTTCTTCTTTCCAATGAACCAGTCTCCTGCATTCGTCGATCAGAGAAAATAAACACTCGCTGTGACTGATGGTGCGTGTTAGGGAATCGTTTCCTGTACAATCTTTCAGCACCGAAAGTACTGCAAAAGTTCTGCGAAACTATACCGCTACTGTACCATCGTACTGTACAGGGCGTTTCTGAATAACACTGAGTAATGAGTGGATCTGTCGCTGATACATAGCACGTTCTGTCATGGGACAATGCAAATACGATACAACAGCGCCACCTGACGGACAAGTAAAATAAATAAAACCTGCATCATGACTTCCTAGTAATCAGGCCCATCCTCCTTATTTCCTCGCAGGAAATAAAGACTGTACATGTCAATAAATAGCACAGTACGTGTAAACTAGTACACATTTTAGTTGTAAATAAGCTGGAAAACTATCCTAGTAGACAAGGCGGTAGACATATTTACTTCCATATCACCATAAGCTGGCTTCTCCAAGCCCAGGTTCCCTACCTCAAATTGTCCTCGGTCCGGGACACAGTTTTAATCTGCCAGGAAGTTTCATGTCAGCGCACACTCCGCTGCAGAGTGAAAATCTCACTCTGGAAACATCCCTCAGGCTGTGGCTAAGCCATGTCTCCGCAATATCCTTTCTTTCAGGAGTGCTAGTTCTGCAAGGTTCGCAGGAGCGCTTCTGTAAAGTTTGGAATGTAGGAGAAGAGATTCTGGCAGAAATAAAGCTGTGCGGACGCGGCGTGAGTCGTGCTTGGGTAACTCAGCACTAGCCCGCGAAAGGCAAAGGTCCCGAGTTCGAGTCTCGGTCCGGCACACAGTTTTAATCTGCCAGGAAGTTTCAAATTGTCCTGTTGCATTTTTGCACGCTTTTACGAAAACAACCTGTAGATAATTTCATGATCTGAGGTTACTATCAGTATTGTCTGCCAGGTCATTAATATCGAACATGAGCAGGTAAGAGGCCCAACACACAGTCCTGGTGCACGCCTGAAGTTAACTTCTGCTTGCGTCGAAAGCGCACCGCCCAAAATAACATGCTGTGTCGTCCCTACCATTCGTGTCACAAATTTTGGTTGATTCCGCGTTTAGTCGTAGTTTTGTCAATAAACTAAGGGCCAAGTGGTACTACTGCCTTTGTACGAAGTACCCTCCGTGTGCACGGTACGGTAGCTTGGCGAGTATGTCGACGCAGGTATAGTAGGCGGCGTACGGTATCAGAGGGGTGTGACGCCAGACGGGAGATTCGCGCGGGCTGAGGTAACGGTGCTGAACAAATTAGCGGCGTTCCGATGCGATTCACGGTCCGCGAGTCGCAGGCAGCCGGCTGCTGGACTCGTCCGTCACGGCGCCGCAGCCTTCGAAACTACGGCAGGCGCCGGCCAGTTCTGGATCTGGGGCCTGCGAGCACGGCTTGGTCAGTAGCAGCTGGTTCATGGTGGCTGCACGCAAGACGGCGGAAGGGAAAGGCGGGGCCAAGCCAAGCCACAAAGTGCGGGCAAAATGCATCTGGCGCTGCACTCGCAAACCGCGAGCGTCAGATGGTTTTTAGTTGCAATTGGCAGTGCCGGGAAGGGCACCATGTTGGCACTTCATAACTGGTTCACACATGTTGAAACCTGGTAGTCAAGGGAAGACAGGATTCGGTTACGGTTGTGGACGGGGCCGCATTCAGTTACTATTGGTTGCCTTTTACAGTTACACACAATTTATTTAAACCATTAATTCCAGGCTCAACAACAAATAAAAACACCATCCGTTATTAATGAAGGAATAAACAACGGTGTAAATAATAGTGTTTCCAGTGAGTTACAACTTTGCAAATCGCCATTAAATACAGCCGAGCGGTCTAAGGCGCTGCAGTCACGGACTATGCGGCTGGTCCCGGCGGAGGTTCGAGTCCTCCCTCGGGCATGGGTGTGTGTGTTTGTCCTTAGGATAATTTAGGTTAAGTAGTGTGTAAGCTTAGGGACTGATGACCTTAGCAGTTAAGTCCCATAAGATTTCACATACGTTTGCACATTTTTGGACCATTAAATACAGATACAGCAAACAATGTTTTAAAAGCAAGCCGCTGTGATCTGGGTAGAAGGCCTTACACACCAGGAATGGCAATAAATTAAGAATTGTTTAAAACTCGCTGGAACTTACAAATTACAGGTATTGGAATATTAATGGCAAGTCACCACAAACACAGCAGAAGGCATCAGACGCCAGGAATGGCAGTAAATAAGGTTTCAGGGGCTTACTGCTAAAATACAAATAACAAATTAGAATTTAAAGCAAGTGACCACAATCACGGCTGAAGGCCTTACGCACCAAGAATGGTAACAAATCGAGAACTGTCTAAAACCCGCTGCAACTTACAACTTACAGGTATTGAAATATTAAATGTAAGTCGCCACGAACACAGCAGAAGGCATGGGCTGAAGGAGCGTTACACTGAACTACTGGCCATCAGACCTACTTGTAGAACACATATGTCTTAAAAGAACCAAGGGGCCACAGACGGTGCTCCCAGAATCGACCTCTGAGAAGGTCCGGGAACAAACACTTTCTAGAGCGATGAGATAGGCAGCCAAGAGTTGCAGTCACTTTAGAAGATGGTAACTCAGACTAGTGGCAGTCTAACGAATGACTAATGATCATCTTGCTGAAGCTATCTGACGTCCAATATACCAAATGTAACGATGGGACAACACGCCAAATCCGGAACCGGCGGTCTGCACTACGCCCCCGAATACTGTGTTTAGAGCGCCTGGAACGAGAAAGGAACCACTACCACCAGAGTAGACAGCGCACTCCACTCGCTGCTCTTCGCCTCGGCGACACTACGAGCAGCAACACGAACCCAAGTCACAGGAGAATCGCGAGATATCACAATGGTGCAGCTTTCTCTAGTTGGATTGAAATGAACCCATCTTAAGGCTTGCTGGATCCGGTTTACGATGAGGTCGTGCGCCCTAGTGACCACAGCCTTTCCATCCGGCAGTCCATGCATTCCACCAGCGGTGCCGGTGTGTTCTCGCACTGCACCGACCTGGCTCCTCCCGAGTCCCCAACCGAATTGGCACACTAACACCCGCAAAAACAACGACGTCGCCCCAAAGATAGGCCAAGAGTTACTACATATCGATAACCGCCGCTAGTCCCACTAGCGGATGTGCAACACTTGCAAAACCGAGTATCGCCAGTCAACACGAGAAGAAGACACACAATGGCAACCATGCCAACCAAACGATACCTTCTGGCCTCCAACAGAGGGCGGAAACCTGCGAACAGCACCAACGCGAACCGCAGCACGGCTCACACCTATTTCGAAAAAAAAAAAAAAAGTTCTTCCGTAATCGCTGTTGACATTTGAGGGCCAAGTGACAATTCTGCTGCTACCATCGTATTAGGAATCTTGAGAATGAGACAAAGAAAAGTTAGAGCGCGTACAGGGGTAAGCGGACACTCACATGGTTCAAATGGCTCTGAACACTATTGGACTTTACATCTCAGGTCATCAGTCCCCTAGAACTTAGAACCACTTAAACCTAACTAACCTAAGGACATCACACACATCCATGCCCGAGGCAGGATTCGAAGCTGCGACCGTAGCGGTCGCGCGGTTCCAGACTGAAGCACCTAGAACCGCTCGGCCCCACCGGCCGGCAAGCGGACACTCACTTATTCCCCCACTCCATACGCGAAGCGAACAGGATAGAAAATTTCTTACAGCAGTACGGAGGACTCCCCCCCTCCCCCCTCCCCCGGCCCACCATGCGTTGCACCGCTATTTGTTTATAGCAGATAGTCAGAAAAAGTCTGGAAAGCTTGTAAGAGCATGTTGTTCTAAGGAATAATTAAGTAAAAAATTCGATACGTTGCGCCGTTTCCGTATTAATTAGTAGGCCTACTGAGGCTAGCCTGTCAAGCCGCTGCGAGCACAATTCAAGCGGCATGAGAGATACATTTAGTGTCAGTTGTTCTCAGAGAGTAGATGACAGCCTTTGGCTCGGGTTCAGATCTTACTACCGCTATCTTCTTCGGCTTTAGGAAATAAAACCAAGAACACGTTTGGCGACACTGTCTTACGGACTGCTCTAATTAGCGCGCACAACGGCCTGCTCGGAGAACTTCAGTGCAGATTAACTCGACAACGGTGCTACGTATAATTTTTTTTTCCTAGACAGTTATTTCTCGGCACAACGTACCCTGCAACACCCTTATGAGCTTCTCATGCTATTTCTGACTACGCTGTACGTATACAGGATGTCTCCGAATAGTGGCCAAACTCATTTCCTCCGACATTTCTGCAGATAACTGCAATTTAGATTTTGCAACGTCTAGCTGGTGTCAGCGCAAACAAATGCTGTTTATCACATGTTTCATGAGACGCCCAGTATCGACGGAGAGCGTCTACAAACAAAATGACTTTTAAAGCGAAATTTTACGTGGCCATTTGACAGAGTAGTCCGAGATTAATGCGACATTCGGTTTCTAGATATGTATTGATAGCGACAACTGGTTATTCCTTACACAAGTCGAGAAAACGAAAATCCTATTATTTTGGGACCGCTCTATCGAATGGGCACGTAAATTTTCACTTTTAAAATCATTTTGTTTGTAACGGGAAACATGCCGATGCTTTACTTCGATACTAAGCGTCGCATGAAAGTCTTGATGAGTAGTATATCTTTGGGATGAGCCCAGCTACAGACTGCAAAAACTAAATTGCAAATATCTTCCAAAACATCAGAGACTATGAGGCTGTCGACTTTTAGGAACAACACCCTGCATATAAGCTAGGAAAGCGACCCAGTGCATAAACTGGCGAGCCACATCAGCAATTCGTCAGTAGATTTTCAAGATAGCGAGCAGCTGTCTCGAGGAAATACAGTGCAGTTTACACACCACCATTCGGCCGAGCGAGGTGGCGCAGTTGTTAGTAAACTGGACTCGCATTCGGGAGGACGACGGTTCAAACCCGCCTCCGGCCATCCTGATTAAGGTTTTCCGTGATTTCTCTAAACCACTTCAGGTAAATCCCTAATCCTATGGGGCCGATGACCTCGCTGTTTGGTTCCCTCTCCCGAACCAACCAGCCAACACCATCCGACGCAAAACCGGCGAACTATTCAAGCAAAGGACCACGTGTTCGGTGGGCCAAACAATATAGAAATTGGAATGAAGCTGGCTGGAGGGGTGTAGGATGGTCCGGCTGGTCACCATTTCGGCTCTTTTCAAATGATATATGGCGTCGAGTGCACCGACGGCATAATGAGACGTTTGACTCCCACTGTGTGGGGGAATAATTCATGTCAAATTTTTTTTTTTATTGAAAATGAAACTCCTCCAGATGTATTTAAGATTTCATATTTATTTAGCTACTAGTTTCGACGTTGCGTCAACGTCATCTTCAGGCCCGTACACTTTGATTATATCAGTTGTGGGTGGCTGAGTACCAGAAGTCTGCGGTGAGACCAATAGCTATCATCAAAGTGTACGGGCCTGAAGATGACGTTGACGCAACGTCGAAACTAGTAGCTAAATAAATATGAAATCTTAAATACATCTGGAGGAGTCTCATTTTCAATAAAACAAAATTATACCAGCTGATGTCCCACCATCATCCAATTTAAATATGGATGTACGAAGAATTCATGTCAGAGGTGGGTGTTTCTCCTAACATGACTGGGCCCTTTGCTTAAAGCTGAAGCGTGAACGTGAACCAGGACAATTATTTCACATTCTAGGTGACCAACTAATGCTTTTTCTTCCACATCTCCATGATGGGTGAGCTGTGGAAACCGCAGTATTCCAAGATGACAACAGCCGTCTTCACAGGGGTGCAAGCATACGTTCTTGATTTGACGGAAACCCAAGTACCCTACCCTGTCGCATTTTGTCTAGCCCACTGAATCACCTGATCTGAATCCCATAGAAATGGTCTGGCGTCATGTGCAACAGCGGGCGGAACGTAGCAACCAATATCCCCGCAATTTGGTAGCTCTCCGATTTCTGATCAACAATGAGTGGCTTCAGCCGGATAGAGCATCATACCTGAATAAAGTTGTGGACTCTCTTCCTCGTCGAATTGAGGCCATTATCGAGGCCAGAAGCGGTATTACTCGTCACTAGCGTCATGATTCCTCGACTCGAGTAAGTTTTTCGCCTGTGTGCTTACAAAGCTCCAGTGTGCTCTATGATTCGACAGACAGTGACTGCACTGCTTGCAGCCGACAGAACCGGCAGTGCTGTCTGCGACTGAGGGGGATGCGCCGCATTCTCCGCTAACAGAGAGAGAGAGAGAGAGGCAGGCGGTCACCGTTAACCGCAAGTCGCGGAGGGGCCATCGTCCGACTCCCGAGTCGGCCGTCCAGCTTGGCGGTACGCAGTCCAGAGATTCGTCCTGGAAGAATCCTCCAGTCTCTCTGTACGTCCAGTTTCCAATACATCTACGAATACTGGGTGTTTTAAAAAAGTGTCGGTAATAATTACAATTCCAAAGAAAGCAATCGCTGACTGACGTGAATATTACCGAACTATCAGTTTAACAAGTCGTGGTTGCAGAATACTAATACGAATTATTATCAAAAGAATGGAAAAACTGGTAGAAGCTGACCTCAGGGAAGATCAGTTTGGAATCAGGAGAAATGTAGGTTCACAGGAGGCAATAGTGACGATAAGACTTGTCTTTGAAGACAGCTTAACGGAACGCAAACCTATGGTTATAGCTGTTATAAATTTAGATGAAGCTTCTGACAATGTTGACTGGAACACACCCTACGACATTCTACAGATAGCAGGGGTAAAATACAGGGAATTAAATGTTATATATAGCTTGTGCATTTACCAGAAAACAGTTATAAGATCGAAGAGCATGAAAGGGGACTGAGACAGGATTGTAGCCTATCCTCAGTATTATCGAATCTGTACACTGAACAAGCAGTAAAGGAAGCGAAATAAGAATTTGCAGAACGAACTAAAGTTCAGGGTGAAGAAATAAAAATTTTTGAGTTTCGCCGATGACATTGTAATTCTGCGAGAGACAGTAAAGGACTTGTATGAGCGGTTGAACGGAATGGGCAATATCTTGAAAAAAAAGGATATAAAACGAACTTAACAAAAGCAAAACAAGGGGGAAGGAATATAGTGGAATTAAATCAGGCGATACAGAGGGAATTACATTAGGAAACGAGGCACTTGAAGAATTAGATGAGTTTTGCAATTTAAACAGCAAAACAACTGACGATGGCCAAAGCATAGACGATATAAAATGTACACTGACAATGGTAAAGAAAAAGAAAAGAAGTTGTTAACAATGACTGTAGATTTAACTGTTAGGAAGTCTTTTTTTCTCAAAGTACTTGTCTATCGCCACTCCTGTTTGTAATAGCAACGAACATGATCAGAAAACCTATCAAGAAAATAGACAGCGAACCAAATGCCCTGATTTTTGCTAATTGTTTGATAGTATGAGGAGCATCGCGGGGTAGCCGCGCGGTCTAGGCGTTTTGCCTCGGTTCGCGTGGCTGCCCCCGTCGGGAGGTTCGAGTCCTCCCTCAGACATGGGTGTGTGTGTTGTCCTTAGCGTAAGTTAATTTAAGTTAGATTAAGTAATGTGTAAGCCTAGGGACCGATTACCGCAGCAGTTTGGTCCCACAGGAACACAAATTTCAAATAGTATGACAGAAGCCGAACCACAGAAGAGACTTAATGATTGGAACAACACATTCAAAAATTTCGGACTAAAAATAAGTAAAAGAAATACAGTAAAAATGACCACCAACAGGCAAGGAACAATCTCAAATACATTTCTAGAAGGAGTCAAACTATAATCTGTTTCGCATTTCAAGTACCTAGGAAGCATGATCTAGAAAGACGACACCATTAACCAGGAAATACTCAGCAGGACACAGAAAGCATCCAATTTTCACAGTCAAATCAGAAATTTTCCCTGGGATAATAAAATGCCACGAAAAGCAAAAGCGACCATGTGCCACACCTATTTCATACCAATCCTAACATATGGTTTAGAAACATGTACCCTACTAAACAAAGACTTTAGCAGGATTCAGGTAACAGAAATGAGGTTCATTAAACAGCAAAATTCAGGCAACAGAAATGAGATTCATCAGATCTACGAAGAAAACAACTAGAAAGGACAAAATCAGGAAAGAGGTGAATAGAAAAGTATCTGGTATTAAGGTTCCTGTTGCCATTGATATAAAGAAACGCAGGCTTCAGTGGTATGGGCACATAAAGAGAATGAACAGCCAAAGATCTGTCAAAAGGTACTTCAACCTGAAACTCGTAGGAAGAAGACCACGGGGGAGACCAAGAAATCTTTGGATAGAGACTGTAAGATCAGATGCGGAGGAGAAAAGACACAAATGGGAATCTGTCCTGGAAGAGAAGATGTATGAAGATAGAAGGAGATGGCGAGCGCTTGTACACCACACTCGGGAAACGGGATTTGGAGAACGATAATGATGATGATTATGCATTTGTCTGGAGGGTAACCATCTATAGAAGTGAAACGTGGACGATTAACAGCCCAGACAAGAGGAGAAGAAAGCTTTTGAAATGTGGTGCTACAGAAAAATGCTGAAGATTAGATGGGGAGGTCATGTAACCAATGAAGAGGTCCTGAACAGAACTAGGGAGAAAAATTTATCGCATAACTTGACTAAAAGGCGGCATTGGTTGATAGGACACAATCACCAATTTAGTGATTGGGGGAGTGAGGGGGGGGGGGAGATGTGTGGGGTAAATATGTAGAGAGAGTAAAAGAAATGAAAACAGCAAGCAGGTTCAAAAGGAAAAAGTTGCAGTAGTTATTCGGAGATGAAGAAGCTTGCGCTGGATAGAGTAGCATGGAAAGCTGCATCAAACCAGTCTTCGGACTGAAGACCACAACAGCAACAATAAGTTACGTTTATTTATACAGGGTGTTACAAAAAGGTACGGCCAAACTTTCAGGAAACATTCTTCACACACAAATAAAGAAAAGATGTTATGTGGACATGTGTCCGGAAACGCTTAATTTCCATGTTAGAGCTCATTTTAGTTTCGTCAGTATGTACTGTACTTCCTCGATTCACCGCCAGTTGGCACAATTGAAGGAAGGTAATGTTGACTTCGGTGCTTGTGTTGACATGCGACTCATTGCTCTGCAGTACTAGCATCAAGCACATCAGTACGTAGCATCAACAGGTTAGTGTTCATCACGAACGTGGTTTTGCAGTCAGTGCAATGTTTACAAATGCGGAGTTGGCAGATGACCATTTGATGTATGGATTAGTACGGGGCAATAGCCGTGGCGCGGTACGTTTGTATCGAGACAGATTTCCAGAACGAAGGTGTCCGGACAGGAAGACGTTCGAAGCAATTGATCGGCGTCTTAGGGAGCACGGAACATTCCAGCCTATGACTCGCGACTGGGGAAGACCTAGAACGACGAGGACACCTGCAATGGACGAGGCAATTCTTCGTGCAGTTGACGATAACCCTAATGTCAGCGTCAGAGAAGTTGCTGCTGTACAAGGTAACGTTGACCACGGCACTGTATGGAGAGTGCTACGGGAGAACCAGTTGTTTCCGTACCACGTACAGCGTGTGAAGGCACTATCAGCAGCTAATTGGCCTCCACTTCTGCGAATGGTTCATCCAACAATGTGCCAATCCTCATTTCAGTGCAAATGTTCTCTTTACGGATGAGGCTTCATTCCAACGCGATCAAATTGTAAATTTTCACAATCAACATGTGTGGGCTGACGAGAATCCGCACGCAATTGTGCAATCACGTCATCAACACAGATTTTCTGTGAACGTTTGGGCAGGCATTGTTGGTGATGTCTCGATCGGGCCCCATGTTCTTCCACCTACGCTCAGTGGAGCACGTTATCATGATTTCATACGGGATACTCTACCTGTGCTGCTAGAACATGTGCCTTTACAAGTACGACACAACATGTGGTTCATGCACGATGGAGCTCCTTCACATTTCAGTCGAAGTGTTCGTACGCTTCTCAACAACAGATTCGGTGACCAATGGATTGGTAGAGGCGGACCAATTCCATGGCCTCCACGCTCTCCTGACCTCAACCCTCTTGACTTTCATTTATGGGGGCATTTGAAAGCTCTTGTCTACGCAACCCCGGTACCAAATGTAGAGACTCTTCGTGCTCGTATTGTGGACGGCTGTGATACAATACGCCATTCTCCAGGGCTGCATCAGCGCATCAGGGATTCCATGCGACGGAGGGTGGATACATGTATCCTCGCTAACAGAGGACATTTTGAACAGTTCCTTTAACAAAGTGTTTGAAGTCACGCTGGTACGTTATGTTGCTGTGTGTTTCCATTCCATGATTAATGTGATTTGAAGAGAAGTAATAAAATGAGCTCTAACATGGAAAGTAAGCGTTTCCGGACACATGTCCACATAACATATTTTCTTTCTTGGTGTGTGAGGAATGTTTCCTGAAAGTTTGGCCGTACCTTTTTGTAACACTCTGTATTGAGGGTCAACTGCCAATACCTGGAGCAAGAGTCGATCCACTGTATATCTACGTGCAGTCCGTTATAATTTTCTAGTATTGCGACATCTCTACTTGCGAACAGCTTCTTGAAGCCACCAGGTAATTTATATGTGGTCAAACTGCTTTGCCATAACCTGAAGCTACTTTTACGTCCGAAGGTTTTTCCACGTCGAGAAAAACATGCTGTGTCTTATTTGCTAGGAAGTCTTCTGTTTTACTAAAGAAAGAGATAAAGCTGAATGTGCATTTTTGGCTGGAATACCTAGAGGTAGTTCAGCCGCTTAATGGGAAAGGACTTCCTTTCTCTCGAACAGTAGAACACGTCGAGGAAGAGCACTTACACATAAACGTGGAAAATAGCGCGGTAAAAGCATCCATAAAGTTGTATGATAATTGACGGATTCCGCAGAAGTATTTAACCTCTCGTACAAGACCCTGAAGTCCCTCTACCAGACGCTTTATTTAAGTCCGTATCTTCCCATCGAAGCCCCTGACCTTCGACAACAGCCACATTGCAGAACACATTTCTAAATGAGATAGCTAAACTCAGTAACCTACCGAACTCAGTAAGTGCTTCTGGATCTTTACCCAACAGTATTTTTCACATACCAACACACGTTTACTGTTTTCATTCCCTTCTCATTCACCGATTAGACTGCCACGACTCTTTTCTGAAGTCTTTACGTGCGCTTCCTTCCTGCGCCCACCTGAGGATGACAGACGTTTCTGAAACTAGTCAGGTAAATGATGGAGGGAGCATCACAAAAAATTACATTTGTAACCGTAAAGAATGTTACGATTTATATAACTGAGTTGTTGTTGCGGTCTTCAGTCTGAAGGCCGGTTTCATGGAGATCTCCACGCTACTCCATCTTGAGCAAGCCTAATCATCTCCGAATAGTTACAGCGATCTATTTCCCCTTGAACGTGCTTACCGCATTCATTTCTTGATCTCTCTTTACAATTTTTACTCTCTACACTTCAGTCCAATACGAAACTGGTGATCCCCTGATGTCTCAGGATGTGTGCTACCATCCGAGTCATCTAGAGTCAGGATGTGACACAAATTTCTTTTCTTCTCAATTCTATTCAGCACCATCTCATTTTTTAAATGATCTACGCTTCTATCTTCAGCGCTCTTCTGTAGCACCACATTTCAAAAGCTTCTATTCTCCTCTTGTCTGAACTGTTTATCGTCCATACTTCACTTCCACACAAGGCTACACTCCACATAAATACCTTCGGAAAAGGCATGCTAACACTTAAATCTGTATTCGTTGTTGACAAACTTTTCTTCTCTTTCCTTAGCATTGCCAATCTACATTTTATATCCTCTCTACTTCCGCCATCCTCAGTTACTTTACTGCTCAGTGTCTCGTTTCCTAACCTAATTCCCTCAGTATCGCCTGATTTAGTTTGATTACATTCTTTTACCCTTGTTTCGCTGTTGTTATATGCTTCCTCCAAGAGATTGTCCATCCCGTTCAACTGCTCTTACAAGTTCTTTGCTGTCTCCGACAGAATTACAATGTCATCGTTTTGCACAATTTTCTTTGGTTTCCTGTAACGCTTGTTCAGTGTACAAACTGAATAACATCGGCGATAGGGTACAACCCGTCTTAGTCCCTCTCATGTCCTCGACTCTTGTAACAGCTGTCTGGTTTTTGTACAACATGTAAATAACCTTTCGTTCCCTGTATTTCATCCATACTACCTTTAGAATTTCAAAGATCGTATTCCAGTCGACACTGACAAAAGCTTTCTCCGAACCTACAAAAGCTGTAAACGTAGATTTGTCTTTCTTAATCTATCTTCTAAGGTACGTCGTAGCATCAGTATTGCATCACGTGTTCCTACATTTCTCGGAATGAAAACTGACCTTCCCCGAGGTCGGCTTCTATCAGTTTTTCCAGTCTTCTGTACATAATTCGTGTAGGTATTTTGCAACCATGACTTATTAAAAAAGTGGTTTAAATGGCTCTAAGCACTATGGGACTTAACAGCTGTCATCAGTCCCCTAGACTTAGAACTACATAAACCTAACTAACCTATCACACACATCCATGCCCGAGGCGTGATTCGAACCTGCGATCGTAGCAGCAGCGCGGTTCCCGGCTGAAGCGCCTAGAACCGCTCGGCCACGACTTATTAAACTGACAGTTCGTTAATATTCACACCTGTCAGCGCCTGCTTTCTTTGGAATTGAAATTACTACACTCTTCTTGAAGTCGGAGCGTATTTCGCCTGTCTCATAGATTTTGCATATCACGCGGAACACATTTGTTATGGCTGTGTCTCCCAAGGCTATCATTAATTCTGAGAGAATGTCCTCTACTTCGGGACCCTTGTGTTAGGTTTCCACAATCCCAACATGCTTGCCTCTATTCCGACGTCCGTATGACTCAGTATTTCGGGGAAGCCCCTTTGCGGAAATACTGTCTGCGCTAATGGCGTCAGAGACGAAAGGTGAACCGTATCTGAACGTACACACGGTAGGTAGGTGGGCAGGCAGGCAGGCAGGCAGCTAGCTGGTAGTGCACCAGATGTGAACGCGGTCGTGATTCCGGCAGCGCAACTCGCGTTACATAATCGAGCGCCGGCCAGTTTACTTTTAAGCGCAGCAAGTCGCGGCCACACGTTTCGAAATGCCGGTTTACGCAAGAGCGCGCGTTGAAATTACCCACACCACACCACATCACATCACATCAGGCTCGGCCGCGAACCGGCTCTCACGTGGTGGCGCACTGGTGCACACGGTCGCTAGTCCAGCACCGCCGGCCTTTGGGACAGAAAATCACGAACTCGGTGGAATTCAAATACACTGAAGCGCCACAGAAACTGGTATAGGCATGCGTATTCAAATACAGAGATATGTAAATAGGCAGAAGACGGCGCTGCGTTCGGCAACACTTACATAAGACAACAAGTACCTGGTGCAGCTATTAGATCGGTTACTGCTGCTACAATGATAGGTTATCAAGATTTAAGTGAGTTTGAACGTGGTGCTATAGTCGGAGCACGAGCGATGGGCCACAGTATCTTCGAGGTAGCGATGAAGTGGGGATCTCCCCGTACTATCATTTCACGAGTGTCCCGTGAATATCAGGAATCCGGTAAAACATCAAATCTCGGACATCGCTGCGGCCGGAAAAAGATCCTCCAAGAACGGAACCAACGCTGACTGAAGAGAATCGTTCAACGTGACAGAAGTGTAACCCTTCCGCAAATTGCTGCAGATTTCAATGCTGGGCCATCAACAAGTGTCAGAGTGCGACAAATCAACGAAACATCATCGATATGGACTTTAGTAGCCGAAGGCCCACTCGTGTGTCCTAGATGACCGCACGACACAAAGCTTTACGCCTCGCCTGGGCCCCTCAACACCACACTGGACTGTTGATGACAGCAAAAATGTTGCCTGGTTGGACGAGTCTCGTTTCAAATTGTATCGAGCGGATGGACGTGTACGGGTATGGAGCAACCTCATGAATCCATGGATCCTGCATGTCAGCAGGAGACTGTTCAAGCTGGTTATTTATTTATTTAGCGTATGGCAATACATGCAGCATTAATACATCAAGTGTTAGACATTAAAATCTTATAACAATCATAAATATAATTTATGTTTATATTGGTCAGTTAAAAGGTTATATCGAGGTTTGAGATCCATTCTAGCGCCGATGGGGATGCCTCCAGGAAGTCGGACCAGTTCCCTGCATATGCTCGCAAGGAGCATTCACCATGGATGTGTTGGATCGTCTGTCTAGGGGCACCGCAGTCGCATTCTGGTGACATCGCTCTTCCCCATTTGTGTAGTGAATCCGCACACCTGCCATGTCCAGTACGTATTCGATTTAATGCGGACCATGTTTTCCGTGTTAGTTCCATTCCAGAGATGTTGCAGTTATTGGTGAGGCTCTGTAATGGTGTGGGTCGTGTGCAGTTGGTTGATATGGGACCCCTGATGTGTCTAGAAACGACTCTGACAGGTGATACGTACGTAAGCATCCCGTCTATCACCTGCATCCATTCACGTCTATTGTGCATTCCGACGGACTCGGGCAATTCCAGCGACACGACATCCCATACGTCCAGAATTGCTACAGAGTGTCCCCAGGAACACTCTTCTGAGTTTAAACACATCCGCTGGCCACCAAACTGGCCAAATATGAACATTATTGGGCATACCTGTGATGCCTTGCAACGTGCTGTTCAGAGGAGATCTCCGACCCCTTGTCCGCAGCTCGTGGTCTTGCGGTAGCGTTCTCGCTTCTTGCGCACGGGGTCCCGGGTTCGATTGCCGGCGTGGTCAGGGAATTTTCCTGCCTCCAAATGAGTGGGTATTGTTGCGTCGTCTTCATCATCATCATTCATGCCCATTACGGTCGCTGGAAGGCAATGGCAAACCACTTCCACTAGGATCTTGCCTCGTACGGCGCTGTGGGTCTCCCGCATCGTCCCATACGCTCCTCGGAGTATGGGACCTATCATCATCATCCACCTCGTTGTACTCTTACTGATTTATGGGCAGCCCTGCAGGATTCATGGTGTCATTTCCGTCCAGCACTACTTCAGACAATAGCCGACTCCATGCCATGTCGTGTTGCGGCACTTTTGCATGCTCGCGGGGGCCCTACACGATATTAGGCAGATGTACCAATTTGTTTGAGTCTTCGTTGTATGTTGATTTTATTGATTACTAGCTGACAAACCCAGCATTTCCCGGCTGTTCATTTTGCCAGTTTTGTATTAGAAAGGAAAACAGAAAATGAACAATGTTAGTAGTGTAATATCGAAGAAATTTCATTACCATTTATTCATGAAAACACCTTTGAAATTATGAGAGAGTCGTACAAAGAAATATACTCAACGTAGAAACGTAAAAGTTCAGTATCCCGGGAACTTTCGATACTCTGGGCGCAGCTGCTTCACGTCTGCAAAGCGAATTTTAAAAAGCCTCTGTGGAGACGTCTCTTCATAGCTCTACAGACGGCTCCTGTTTTTGCCTAGAGCCACAGTTGAAAGCTGTCAAAAGGGTTGTCAGGTTTGAGGGATTTCCAGACGCTGACTCCACTGTAGAAGTGTGTTAGTAATAAAGAATAAATGCATGAAAACTTCATGCATGATGCGGCATTTTTAACGCATTACAGTTTTTACGACGTCATAACTTTTTAACTATATGTCGTACAACGATATATTTGTTTAAGTGCATTCAGCAGGACGTGTGGATGTATTATGCGAATAGAGTTAGTAGAATAGAAGAAATAAATTTAAACGCCATACTTGTTGCGGCAATTTTGACGTATCTGTTGTTTATCACGTCATAGCTCACAAACTGTGATTAGTACGTGGTTCTTACCCCGACAGCGATTGTTCCCCGGCAGTAAGGGCTATGTGTACGAAGTTTGGTTGAAATCGGTCCAGTGGTTTAGGAGCAAATGTGGAACATACAAAAGTATACACAAAACTGAGGTGGCAACAGTCATACATATACACATGGTGGTAGTATCCCACACATAAAGTGCATTGACGTAGCCGTAGTTTGTACACAGGTGATTCAAGTGGAATTACCTTAATAACGGCCGCACGACGGGAGTCAGCAGACATTGAACGCGGAATGCTAGTTGAAGGTAGACACATGGGACATTCCATTTCGGAAATTGTTAGGGAATTCAGTATTCCGAATGGTTCAAATGGCTCTAAGCACTATAGAACGTAACATCTGAGGTCAAAGGTCCCCTAGACTTAGAACTACTTAAACCTTACTAAGCTAAGGACATCACACACATCCATGCCCGAGGCAGGATTCGAACCTGCGACCGTAGCAGCAGCGCGGTTCCGGACTGAAGCGCCTAGAACCGCACGGTCACAGCGGCCGACTGGAGCACACCGTTCAGCGCGCATTCTTGTCACCTATATGTGTTCCCAAGTTGATCCTACAATATTATTGTCAGTTGTTATTGGAGATGGCACGGAATCATCGAGATTGCACCACAGATCAACAGAAACGTATCGTGTGGTCGGATGAATCACTTGTCTTATTACACGATGTCTATGGCTGTGTCTGGTAAACAGCCGTCCAGCCGAACGGCTGTTCGGAGAATGCAACGTGCAACAGACGTAGGCCGGTGCTATGGTGGTTATTCACCTGGGATTCTGTGGGACATCTGGCATTTAGGGATGGCAGTTACCGCTGAAACAACTGGTTTCTTGTTATATTGGTTTCTTTCAACGCCAGATTAACCTGAGTATTAAAACCGTTCGAAGTGACCCGTTTCTGAAAGATCGATTTTCGATTTTTTATTCCTATTACTTCCTGCATTAATTCGAACAAGTATTGAAAAATTTTGAGTACCTCAGTTTCAAGATACATAGAAGAAAATACTGAATCAAATAGTCCAATAAAAGATAACTTTGTCCAGCGTTCGCGGTTTTTCTCGAAAAGTGGTACGTGGTTGAATGCTACAAAAAACCACCTGTATTGTCCATTGATTCTAATTTTTGCAAACTCTGCTAAAAAATATTGTTGTAATGGAAGATTGTATCACTGTTTGGGGGTTAGAGTGAAAACTGAGGTTGAAGAATTCTATTTCTCATGTTAACTTGTTAGTTTTCAAAAGGAACCAATAGATAAAGGCATACTCGTATTATGTAGACACAGGCACCAGATCAGCTAATTTCTATTTTTATTGTAAACTATGAGTGAATTTTTAAGTTTTAACTTTTCTCCGTATCTGATGTCACAAGATTGTATCTCCTCCTACTCTTATCTTTTAATGCAAATGGGGCATTGTATTTCATTGTACTGCACTTCTTCCCACAACTAATGGCCGGCGATCACAGGGAGAAATTACGATATAGACCAGATGGTCTGCATGAACACGCGCACCATCCAAAAGGGACGCCACATGGTAACAGCCAGCTTATTGTCTCAACAGTGTTGCACATTTTTTATTCCATGTACTTGTTACTCGTTTCTGTCGGCATTGTTATTAAAATAAGACTGACCACGTTTCCCAATTTTCTGTAAGAAGGAAATATTTCAAAGGTATGGATATTTTACAAATAAAAATTACTCGCATTTTTAAAAAGGTTTATGTAAAAACCCAAAAATTTTAAGGACTGCTGCTATAGCTAATTCATATTTCGGTGTTTTACCCGGTTATTAGAAAAAAATAAAAACGCCCGTTACTACAGAGACGAAACACATATCGAAAAATACCAGTTATTCAGAACTAAAATACCGGTATCGCTTTTAACCGGTCGGATTTCCCTGGCTGTAAGGGATACGTGCACGAAGTTTGGTTGAAATCGGTCCAGTGGTCTAGCTGGAAATGTAGAACGTACATACGTGTATACAAAACTGAGGTGACAACAGTCATACATAAACACATGATGGTAGTATCCCGTACATAAAGTATAAAAGGGCAGTGCATTGACGTAGCCGTCGTTTGTACACAGGTGTTTCAAGTGGAAAGGTTTCCATCTTAATTACGGTCGCGCGACGGGAGTCAGTAGTCATTGAACGCAGAATGCTACTTGCAGCTAGGCACATGGGACATTCCATTTCGGAAATCGTTAGCGAATTCAATATTCCGAGATCCACAGTGTCAAGAGTGTGCCGAGAACACCAGATTTCAGGCAGTACCTCCCACCACGGACAACGCAGTGGCCGACGGCCTTCACTTAACGACCGAGCGCAGCAGCAGTAGCGTAGAGTTGTCAGTACCAATAGGGAAGCAGCACTGTGTGAAATAATCGCAGAAATGAATGTGGGACGTACGACGAACGCATCCGTTAGGACAGTGCGGCGAAATATGACGTTACTGGGATATGGCAGCAGACTACCGACGCGAACGCCTTTGCCAGCAGCACGACATCTCATGTAGCGCCTCTTGTGGGCTCATGAGCGGGTCAGTTACACCCTAGACGACTAGAAATCCATGGCTTGGTCAGATGAGTCCTTATTTCAGTTTGTAAGAGCTGATGGTATGGGGGTGTGGCGCAGACCGCACCAAACCAAGGATCTATATTATCAACAGAGCACTGTGCAAGCTGGTTGTGTGCTCTCTCTAAATGGAATGGACTGGGTCATCCGGTCCTACTGAACTGATCATTGACTGGAAATGTTTATGTTCGGTTACCTGGAGACCATTTGCAGCCGTTCATGGACTTCATTCCCGAGCAACGACGAAATTTTTATGGACGACTATGCGCCATGGCTCTGAGCCGAAATTGTTGGCGAATGCTTTGGACAACTGGAGCGACTGATTTGGCCGCCCAGATAGCTTGACATGCATCCTGTCGAACATTTATGGGACATAATCGACAGGTCAGTTAGTGGACAAAATCCTGCACAAGCGACTGTTTCGTAATTTTATACGGCTGTAGAGGCGGCATGGTTCACTATTTCCGCAGGGGACTTCCAGCGACTTGTTGAGTCCATGCCACATCCAGCTGCTTCACTATTTAGAACAAAAAGCAGGTTCGACACGATATTAGGACGTATCGCAAGAGCTCAGTGTGTTTCTACAACACGACGCCATCGCCGTCCGGGATGGTGAGGAAGAAAGTAGTACGTATTCCCTGTGGTAACGGGAATAGGGCGGGCGGTGCGTAGTGTCCAGGTGTGGTGCGGAAGCGACGGGAAGCGGCGGTCCGCAGCGGGCACTACCCGGGCCCCACCTGTCGCCCGCCTACCTACCTGCTGGCTGGCTGCACAATGGCCCCAGTAGGGGTGGCGCTGTCCGCCCACTCCACCTGCACTCCGGCACTCCGGAAACCAGGCAACGCCGCCGGCTCGCTCGTCTTTTCCCCCCCGCTGTCCAGGCTCTGGGAAACACACCGGGCATTACGTGCCTCTGCAGTCACCGCAGGAAAAAATAAACTAATACTTCAGAGCCGAGGGGGCTGCAAGCGGAAACACGGTGATGTAAACAATTCGTTCGCTAAGTGGTAACCTTAGATACCAGCCCGCGCAACCATTCACCAAAGTATGTGAGCCGTGCGTGGCTCGTATTCGTACCATTTCTTATTTTACATCTTGTTTTTACCGTACTGCCACCTCGTCATGTTAATTTTCAATTACTGGTGTCACTGAGTCTGCCTTGCCTGCCCGTGAGCGGCAGCAGCAGCGCTTATCGATATAGGCCCCGCCGTATTGTCTTTGCTGGACTGCTATTACTTCCCGGTCGTCATGTGTTGTGAGTGAGTTGGCACGCGGCACAAGTTCAGTTGGGCGCTGCAGCAGTGAGGTCCGAACCGCCATGACTCAATGATTCGAGTGGGGACGACTTTGGTTGGTCGTCGGTCGGTCGTCTTGCGGGGCGACATCTATTTGGCCTGCGATCGCTTATGGGTTGGCTGTGTGTGCCGACTCGTAATTCGTCCCTGTTATTGTACAGTCACTGCCGTTAGCATTGTGTAGCTCTTCGTACAAGTGTTTGTGAAACTGTGTGTAGTTTGTGTGACAAGTTATTTTAAATGTTGTCAGCGTACTGGCTCTGAGTCGTCGGTCGGTTGACGTGGAGCAGTGAGGAATTCTCGGCAGGGTAGATTGGCCGGGGACCGTTGGCGGTCTCTACGCGGTATCGGAGAGTGTGGCGCTGTTCCCATTGCTACGAGGTCCGTGGCTCACCGACCCTGGACACGGAAGTTGAGTTTTGATTTAACCCACCAGCAAGTCAGGACTGTTCACATTGTGTCGTTTGGACTTCGTTGTCGTCAGTTGGGAAATTCCCACGAGCAACAATGTGGTTTTCAAGTTGGAAAATTCTAGCCACCCTCCGGTGGAGTTTCACTGTATTTGGTTATTCGAATTGAAGTGCACGAGCGGAATAGTCTGCCTTGTGGCCATTAACGTTCCGGTTACGTGCCCTGGGCGTCGACGTAAATTTCAGGCACTGTAGTTTCCTCATCGTGTTGTTGCTGTCCAGCGCCCGCATCTCGTGGTCGTGCGGTAGCGTTCTCGCTTCCCACGCCCGGGTTCCCGGGTTCGATTCCCGGCGGGGTAAGGGATTTTCTCTGCCTCGTGATGGCTGGGTGTTGTGTGATGTCCTTAGGTTAGTTGGGTTTAAGGAGCTCTAAGTTCTAGGGGACTGATGACCATAGATGTTAAGTCCCATAGTGCTCAGAGCCATTTGAACCATTTTTTTTGCTGTCCAGCACAGTGTGTAGTTTCACAGCTCCGTGTATGGGTGTGGGCGCCAATATCTTCTACTTGTTCCGTTGAACTCCCTGTTGTGTCCTGGTCGGGTGAAGTGGAAGTTATCTTGTCGGTGGGTCCGCTGACTGTCGGTCGGTTGGGTTGTCGTCGGATCGTGACTGGTTGGCCCGTCCGCCTGTCTCACCTAAGCGAGCATTAGTGTTTGAATCACAGGCCGACCCTCAAACATCTGGGTGCCCTTGTGTGGACTGCCTTTTTTTAAATTTGTTATTGTTGTTGGTACTTGTATGGCTTCTAGACGGTTTTGTGTTTTAAATTGGAGTGGCTTTACTCTTAAGGCCTTCAGCCTAGTTTAAGGCACTGTTTCACGTAAGCCCTTTGGCATTTAAAAAAAATTTTGAATTTTTAAGTCTTCGGCCTTCAGCCGGTTTGAGTTTCAGTTGTTTGCTCTGAAGGCCTTCAGCCTAAATTAAAGACCTGCTTCACATAAGGACTTTTGTATTTTAAAAAATTAATGTTTCGGAGTTTTAAGTGTTCCGTCTTCAGCCGATTTACATTTAACTTGTTTACTTCAGCCTAACTAAATAACTTTTTTAAGATAAGGCTTGGCTTTCATAATTTCTGATTGTGCTTGCGTTTTAAGTTATTGGCCTTCAGCCGTTTTTAAATTAAAGTGGCTTTCAGCCGGTAATTAAGTTCCAATGATTAAAGCGGTGTGCGTTTAAAAAATTTTTTTGGGCTTTTGTAAATTTTGATCACATAATAAAGTTGTATGTTCGAGTGTAACTGACAGCCCCTTATTTTGACCCCTTTCCACAATGTGTTCTATCTATCTTGTCCTGCGGGTTAAGCAGGGCATTTCAGTATGTCCATACGACGCCTCTTTCCTCGTGCGCACTCGCAGACGCATGGAAATGAAACGGCGTGCAAAAAAAATTGTGGACAGAACGCATGGACGCATGGGCGTTCTCGTGTACACACGTCACCTCATGCCGCAAGCACTCTGCTATGGATCCCCTTCTTTGTTTGGAAGCTTGTGCAGTGTTTATTGTGATGAAAAGGCGTCAGAAAAATAAAAGGCAGAAGAGACTATAGGTAAAGATGTATCTAAAAAATAGAAGTACGAGAAATACAAAGTGACGGCAACGTTTTGTTTGCAAATTTCAAGAGGAGGTCACACCGAGATTTTAGATTTACTGCCTGGGAAACTACAGTGGTAAGTGAAGTTAAAATCTTCTGGGTTACTAGGCCGCGTCATGTTTCTTCTAAGATAATCGACGTTTCGACCTCTCTGCTGGGATCTTCCTAAGGATCTTCTGGTGTCCACTACTGCTAGAACAATGCGTAGACGTTAGAACAATGTGTTCTAGCAGTAGTGGACACTAGAAGATCCTGAGGAAGATCCCAGCAGAGGGGTCGAAACTTCGATCATTTTAGAAGAAACAGGGCGCGGCCTAATAACCCAGAAGATTTTAACTTCAGTCACAACGGCCACGAAAGCCTGCAGACTTACATAGTGATAAGACCGGCAATAACAAGTCCTTAGCAGTAACCGGACACTTATATAGCAGTTTTATTTACTTCGTATTTCAAACCAACGCATTTCTGTGATTATTTATGAAATTGAGAAGTACATGAGGGGAGCTTTTATTCGTTATACACAGAAGTGCCAAAGAAACTGGTATAACCATGCGTATTCAAATACAGAGATATGTAAACGGGCAGAATACGGCGCTGCGTTCGGCAACGCCTATATAATACAAGTGTCTCGTGCTGTAGTTAGATGTGTTACTGTTGCTACAATGGCAGATTATCAAGGTTTAAGTGAGTTTGAACGTAGTGTTATAGTCGGCGCACCAGCGATGGGATACAGCATCTCCGAGGTAGCGATGAAGTGGCGATTTTCCCACACGACTATTTCACGAGTGTACTGTGAATATCACGAACCCGGTAAAACATCAAATCTCCGACATTGCTGCGGCCAGGAAAAGATCCTCCAAGATCGGGACCAACGACGACTGAAGACAATCGTTCAACGTGACAAAAGTGTAACCCTTCCGCAAATTGCTGCAGATTTCAATGCTGGGCCATCAACAAGTGTCAGCGTGTGAATCATTCAACGAACTATCATCGATATGGGCTTTCGGAGCCGAAGATACTATTGATGACTGGACACGTTGCCTAGTGAGACGAGTCTCGTTTCAAACTACATCAAGCGGATGGACGTGTACTGGTATAGAGACAACCTTACGAATCCATTGACCCTGCATGTCAGCAGGGGAATGTTCAAGCTGGTGGAGGCTCTGTAGTGGTGTGGCACGTGTTCAGTTGGAGTGATATGGGACCCCTGACACGTACGTAAGCATCCTGTCTGATCACCTGTATCCATTCATATGCATTGTACATTCAGACGGACGTGGGCAAGTCCAGCAGGACAATGTGACGACCCACACTTCCTGAACTGCTAGAGAGTGGCTCCAGGAACACTCTTCTGAGTTTAAATACTTCCGCTGGCCACTAAACTCCCCAGACATGAACGTTATTGAGCATAAGTGGGATGCCTTGCAACATGCTGTTCAGAAGAGATCTCCACCCGCTCGTACTCTTACGAATTTATGGACAGCCCTGTAGGATTCATGGTGTCAGTTCCCTCTAGCACTACTTCAGACAGTTCGTGCCACGTCGGGTTGCGGCACTTCTGCGTGCTCACGGGGGTCCTACATGATATTAGGCAGGTGTACCACTTTCTTTGGCTCTTCAGTATATGAAGGTTAATTAACTTCCAATCAGCCATTTGTATTTTATTTTGTAAAAAAAAAAAAGATGTTTACAGGACTTCTATCATGGAAGGTTCTTTACTCGTTCTCAGAATCGAAAAATTTGGGCAATTCATACAAGCCAGAATCCACCAAAACGGAGATTATGTTTCCCAATTTTGTACTTTTTGCATCATAAATGTCTGTCATTTCTATTTCTAGCACTTTGTTGAGGAACTACACATATCCGATCACTTCTTTTGTTCAGTCGTCAGGATCCTAAGTAGTTGTACTATTACGTAGCATTGCATGAATATTCGTCCACAATTTTCATAGATACTTTTCATAAATTTCTGGCTTATTCTTGTTTTCGTACTACGAAACTTACGTATCTTATTCTAACACTTGACGCTCCGGTCATCACATCTCAAATAATTTTCACAAGCGGCATTCCATACGACTTTTTTTGTCTAATCGTCTATAAATTTAAGCGTGCTTGCGTCGGAGTGAACAGACATTATCGTACATAAATCGCTTCACAGCATAACCTTGACACACTGCACAATCAAATACATATGGGCACCAGCTGCTTGCCGTCTTCTAAAACATGCAAAGATTCCCACCGAAGGTGAGAAGCAGTACTCTTTGCGCACGGCATCCATTTCCAGTGAATTACGCACGCACAAATGAGCGTGCGATCTTGCACTGCTGGAAATTTACGCGCATGCGCAAAGTTGAACACAAAAAAGGCAAGATGTGGACGCATCTTTATCGCTACCAGTGATGTGAGGAGCGAATTGCTGTTTACGCAGGGCGTTAAAATTTGAATTCAGTCTTGATCGTAGACCTCGCGTATGGGACAGACGTATTGGTGTACGAACCCTCGTAGATTACAGTCGGGGCTGGGCCTATCGTGACACTAATTGGACTAATCATTCGCATCAGGTTACCATTTACTCTAAAAATTCAGTGCGAAAAAATTGTTGAATGTAAGTGACAAACCGTTTTTACAGAGTAACGTTGTTTTCGGTTCGTGTTCGCGTAAAGAACACAATGAAAAAAAGTTCGTTACTTGTAATTAACTGTTCCAACTTGAAAGCTTCATTATCCGTAACATCGTTTGATAATGAATACACTGTCACCCTATTATCAAAATCACTGCAACTTGTTGTGTGCCAGAGAACACTTTTGATACATGCCTTAAGAAAAGATAGGCGAGGGTTGATACTGGAAACGAGAAGAGCATAATGCCACATTGACATTTCGGTGAGGGTATATGAATAACTTGCCCAAGAGGTTCTGCATCGTCTCGTTTCAAATTATACTCGCATCGGCACAGACATCCCACTTATCAAGAACTAAATTTAGGAATTTATGTTTTTTTGTTGGTGCGGGACGACTGAACAGCTATACACTGCTGCTGTTAGATATTCCTGACGCATAAACGGGGAAATAAGAATACAGACTGATCTGGGCTTAGTGTATGCGTCAGGAAAAGTATGCGTTTAGGAGGTTTGGCGAATTGTTACTACAAAGAGAAATGCGGCCCTTACAGTCACTGTGGACGCCGTACATACACATACGAAAGCAGCTGAATGCTGCCCACATCACAGACTTTTCCAACAAGACAGTTTTCAATCTCGCCGTGTAAATGGTCGTACACCGAGAAAGTCTGGTAATCTACTTTCAGTTTCTCAAAAGTGTAATTCAACAGCGGGTGCAACAGATGGCACTAACATCGCACAAAAATTTGGAATCGATGTCAGTATCCAATTTTAAAGTAATCTAATTTGCTTTCTACGTTACAGAAACGTTCTTTTTTACACCTGCTATGTAAGGCGAATGCCAAACTGGTTTCCCGCCTCAGCGCGAGGAACGCAATACACAAATACACTACTGGCCATTAAAATTGCTACACCACGAAGATGACGTGCTACAGAAGCGAAATTTAACCGACAGGAAGAAGACGCTGTGATATGCAAATGATTAGCTTTTCAGAGAATTCACACAAGGTTGTCGCCGGTGGCGACACCTACAACGTGCTGACATGAAGCACGTTTCCAACCGATTTCTCATACACAAACAGCAGTTCACCGACGTTGCCTGGTGAAACGTTGTTGGTTCAAATGGCTCTGAGCACTATGGGACTCAACTGGTGAGGTCATTAGTCCCCTAGAACTTAGAACTAGTTAAACCTAACTAACCTAAGGACATCACACACATCCATGCCCGAGGCAGGATTCGAACCTGCGACCGTAGCGGTCTCGCGGTTCCAGACTGCAGCGCCAGAACCGCGCGGCCACTTCGGTCGGCTGAAACGTTGTTGTGATGCCTCGTGTAAAGAGGATAAATGCGTACCATCACATTTCCGACATTGATAAAGGTCGGATTGTAGCCTGTCGCGATTGCGGTTAATCGTATCGCGACATTGCTGCTCGCGGTGGTCGAGATCCAATGTCTGTTAGCAGAATATGGAATAGGTGGGTTCAGGAGGGTAATACAAAACGCCGTGATGGATCCCAATGGCCTCGTACCACTAGCAGTCGAGATGACAGGCATCTTATCCGCATGGCTGTAACGGATCGTGCAGCCACGTCTCGATCCCTAAGTCAACAGATGGGGACGTTTGCAGGACAACAACCATCTGCAAGAACATTTCGACGACGTTGGCAGCAGCATGGACTATCAGCTCGGACACTACGGCTGCTGTTTCCCTTGACGCTGCATCAGAGGCAGGAGCGCCTGCGATGGTGCACTCAACGACGAACCTGGGTGCACGAATGGCAAAACGTCATTTTTTCGGATGAATCCAGGTTCTGTTTACAGCATCATGATGGTCGTATCCGTGTTTGGCAACATCGCGGTGAACGCCTATTGGAAGCGTGTATTCGGCATCGCCATACTGGCGTATCACCCGGCATGATGGTATGGGGTGCCATTGGTTAGACGTCTCGGTTACCTCTTGTTCGCATTGACGGCACTTTGAACAGTGGACGTTACATTTCAGATGTGTTACGACCCGTGGCTCTACCCTTCATTCGATCCCTGAGAAACGCTACATTTCAGCAGGATAATGCACGACCGCATGTTGCAGGTCCTGTACGGGCCTTTCTGGATACAGAAAATGTTCGACTGCCACCCTGGCCAGCACATTCTCCAGATCTCGCACCAACTGAACACGTCTGGCCAATGGTGGCCGAGCAACTGGCCCGTCACAATACGCCAGTCACTACTCTTGATGAACTGTGGTATCGTGTTGAAGCTTCATGGGCAGTTGTACCTGTACACGGCATCCAAGCTCTGTTTGACTCATTGCCCAGGCGTATCAAGGGCGTTATTACGGCCAGACGTGGTTGTTCTGGGTACTGATTTCTCAGGAAATTGCGGGAAAATGTAATCACATGTCAATTCTAGTATAATATATTTGTCCAATGAATACCCGTTTATCATCTGCATTTCTTCTTGGTGTAGAAATTTTAATGGCCAGTAGTGTACATTGAGTAGGCTCAATGTATAGCTAAATGTCCCATTGTGTTCAAAAAAAAATATTTATTCTCCTCCTGCAAAAAATAAAAAAATTAGAGACGACTGTGCAAAACTTTTTGAACGCCCTTTGTACATCACCGAAGCGTGAAAGTCGATCGGGTAATATCAATATTGAGAACAATAAAAAGTTCTGAGAGATTACTGTTCAGGACGTCCACGTGCACTGCATCGCGATAGCTCGATAAGACATGCGTGCAGCAAAGTGCAAGCAGCTAAACAGGCCGCTTGGCAGTTCACTGGAATGGGGAAGCCCCAGAACTTTCTAGTAATCATGACGAACGTTTTTATCGCATCTGTCTGCAGTTCTCACGTAGTGAACGAGTTAACATGGGCGAGAAGCGCTGTCGTAACGGCTCCATTACTGAGCGGAAAGACTGTCTATGCCTCTCCTTCCTACCGCTTACCAATGGGCACAGATTTTTATCTCGTGCACTGTGCGCGTTGCAACCGTACTTAACGAGCTAGTGAGTCAGCGTTTTCCTCCTTTGCGGTGCAGGTGCTGGAAATGCACACGACAGGGTGCAATCAAAAGTGGTGGTCTCTGCGACAGGATCTCCATCCATCTCGCCGATATTTCGTAAATCAGTCCCGTCGCTCCTCTGAGATGTAGGTGACGCGTTCTCCGGCGATAATGAGAGGTTGCCCGGCTGCGAACCGGACAGTTCTTCTTCTCGCATAAGTGAGTGTAATTGGTCTCGGCAATTAGCTAAGTGGAGGGCTCGTCTCGTTTGGTCGCGGTAACTTGCTTATTTAGAGCGGGATAGCTGCGAAACAGTGACGGCAGCGACGAGCAGTTACAGATGTTCATCTGACTCAGGAATCGGCACGAAGTTCTGAAGTGCGTTGTGCCTTTTACTGGGAAGGATAAGGAAGGAAAATAGAGAGACGGTGATGCTTAAGGTAATGTGCTTTTAATTAGCCAGGAATTTAAAGTTTAGAATATACAAAACTATTATTCTACCAGTTATGCTGTAGGGGTGTGAGACTTGGTCTCTCACTGTGCAAAATGAAAAGCCGTTTCGAGTATTTGAAAACAAAATTTTGAGGAAAATTTTCGGAGCAAAAAGGGATGACATTAGCGGAGACTGGCGAAAACTGCATAACGAAGAGATTCACGAACTCTATTCGAGCCCTGACATAATCAGTATTATTAAACCACGTAGGCTGCGATTGGCGGGTCACGTAGCTCGAATGGATGAGGACAGGGCAGCGCGCAGAGTACTGGTAGGGCATCTAGAAGGAAAACGTCCTGTGGGGAGACCGAGGCGTAGATGGGAGGACAATGTGAAGGCTGATTTGAGGAGCCTAGGTATTGAAGGTGAATGGAAGGAAATAGTCCAAGACAGGGACAGATGATGAAAATACGTTGCTGCGGTAATGGACTCTCGAGTCCGGTATGACCAGTGAGTGAGTGAGTAAGTAAGTAAGTAAGTAAGTGCTTTTAATTATAAATATTGCTTGGCCGGAATTCCATTTTAGAACTGACCTGGTACTTAGAAGCAGCTGGATTTATTTCCCTTTGTAGACTGCTGAGGGTTGGGTTGTTTGGGGGACGAGACCAAACAACGGGGTCATCGGTCTCATCGGATTAGGGAAGGACGGGGAAGGAAGTCGGCCGTGCCCTTTCAAAGGAACCATTCAGGCATTTGCCTGGAGCGATTTAGGGAAATCGCGGAAAACCTAAATCAGGATGGCCGGACGCGGGATTGAAGCGTCGGCCTCCCGAATGCGAGTCCAGTGTGCTAACCACCGCGCCACCTCGCTCGGTTTTCTAGACTGCTGACTTTAGTTTGTCATAGACAGGTTAAGTACAATTGTTAGATACTATTCTTCTTTATTTTTGACACAATCGCTTTTTTCTGATGCAATCAAAAACGGTTTCGGCCTTCAAAAGCCATCTTTAGATGCCACGGGCGGAATTTGACGACAAGTGTTCATGCGTTGTCAACTAGCTGACAACGCATGGACACTTGGTCATCAAATTTCGCTCACAGCATCTGGAAATGGCTTTTGAAGGGCGAAACCTGTTATGAGTGTAATTACAATGAAATGAATACCCCTAGCTGCATACATGCGTTGATATGAGTCAACGGGGATACTGCGGGACAGTAAGTTGCGAATGTGGGTGTCACGGGAGGCGTGCCAGAGATAAGTCCCTGCGGTCGCACTATCCTCTGTATCCTCGGTGGCTCAGATGGATAGAGGGTCTGCCATGTAAGCAGGAAATCCCGGGTTCGAGTCCCCGTTGACTTATAACAACGCCTGTATGCAGCTAGGGGTATTCATTTCAATGTAATTTCTTTCTAAAGAGCCGCATGGTCATCGATGGTATCTGTTCCTTCAGACATGTCCATGCGTTGTCAGCTACTTGACAACGCATGAACACTTGTCATCAAATCCCGCCCGTGGCATCTAAAGATGGTGTTTTCCAGTACAATTGAAGTTGACTCGCCGGCAGCGTATGATACCACCATTCACAGGCTACTTGTTCTAAACATCTGCACCATCACCAATGATTATAAGCTTACGTCCTGCCGAACAGAATATTCATTGTTGATTGTCAAGGGTAGATAAATAGATGAAGGACATAGAGAAGTGGTCTACCTCAGGTTAGCGTACCTAAATCTTCAATTATCAATGTCTACTGCAATGAAACATATGTGGAGAAAGAAACCAAGAACGTCATTATTGTCTATCTACCTATAATTGTTCAGTTCAGCCGACTTGATAAACAGATCCTGTCCAATGTCTTCAATGAACTTTCTGTTTACTGTCCCATAGTGCTCAGAGCCATTTGAACCATTTGTTTACAGTTGTTAGTTCAAGCTACCACCGAGTTACTGCGCTGACGTCACTTACACGGTAGCAATAAAATAAGTCTCGGAACTTCCTGGATGGACGGTGTATAAATACTCTTTCTTTCTTTTTTCATCTATTGCCAGTCTCATGATAACCAATTGCGGACCGAAACTGACTGTTGCATCCGAAAACACTTTTTCTGATTATTGTCGTGAATAAATAAATGAAGTCATGAGTGACGCTCTTCAACATCAACTTCATTAGAGACTAATGACCTGCACGAATTAGATAAGGATGGAGACGAAAATTGGCCGTGTTCTGGTCAGACGAAAATTGACCGTGTTCTGTTCAAAGGAAATATCGCAGCATTCTCCTGAAATAATTTAGAGAAAATCTGGATGACATGTCTCCTATGACTCCAGTGATCCAACAATTTTCGCGCTAAAAAGGAAGATAAACAAACAAGAGTACACCAGATAAGGGCGGAGAGGAGCCTTCTGTACGTGCTTCTAAGAAATCGTCTCCGTAAGAGACGCACATTACCAAGAATGTAAGCAAGAGGCGGACGGGAAGAGATCTGTAGTACTTCTAGATCGTGGAGCTGGATGAGACATGATGCCAAGATGGACGATAGTCAAACTAGGTGCTGAAACACCCTGAGGTAAGGTTGCCGACATCTTTGAACTAGAAGTGCAGATAATTATGTTTCAAGGTACCACCTTACTCTGTCAACATGTCCTGAATGTACAGGGTGTTTCAAAAATGACCGGTATATTTGAAACGGCAATAAAACCTAAACGAGCAGCGATAGAAATACACCGTTTGTTGCAATATGCTTGGGACAACAGTACATTTTCAGGCGGACAAACTTTCGAAATTACAGTAGTTACAATTTTCAACAACAGATGGCGCTGCAAGTGATGTGAAAGATATAGAAGACAACGCAGTCTGTGGGTGCGCCATTCTGTACGTCGTCTTTCTGCTGTAAGCGTGTGCTGTTCACAACGTGCAAGTGTGCTGCAGACAACATGGTTTATTCCTTAGAACAGAGGATTTTTCTGGTGTTGGAATTTCACCGCCTAGAACACAGTGTTGTTGCAACAAGACGACGTTTTCAACGGAGGTTTAATGTAACCAAAGGACCGAAAAGCGATACAATTAAGGATCTGTTTGAAAAATTTCAATGGACTGGGAACGTGACGGATGAACGTGCTGGAAAGGTAGGGCGACCGTGTACGGCAACCACAGAGGGCAACGCGCAGCTAGTGCAGCAGGTGATCCAACAGCGGCCTCGGGTTTCCGTTCGCCGTGTTGCAGCTGCGGTCCAAATGACGCCAACGTCCACGTATCGTCTCATGCGCCAGAGTTTACACCTCTATCCATACAAAACTCAAACGCGGCAACCCCTCAGCGCCACTACCATTGCTGCACGAGAGACATTCGCTAACGATATAGTGCACAGGATTGATGACGGCGATATGCATGTGGGCAGCATTTGGTTTAATGACGAAGCTTATTTTTACCTGGACGGCTTCGTCAATAAACAGAACTGGCGCATATGGGGAACCGAAAAGCCCCATGTTGCAGTCCCATCGTCCCTGCATCCTCAAAAAGTACTGGTCTGGGCCGCCATTTCTTCCAAAGGAATCATTGGCCCATTTTTCAGATCCGAAACGATTACTGCGTCACGCTATCTGGACATTCTTCGTGAATTTGTGTCGGTACAAACTGCCTTAGACGACACTGCGAACACCTCGTGGTTTATGCAAGATGGTGCCCGGCCACATCGCACGGCCGACGTCTTTAATTTCCTGAATGAATGTTTCGATGATCGTGTGATTGCTTTGGGCTATCCGAAACATACAGGAGGCGGCGTGGATTGGCCTCCCTATTCGCCAGACATGAACCCCTGTGACTTCTTTCTGTGGGGACACTTGAAAGACCAGGTGTACCGCCAGAATCCAGAAACAATTGAACAGCTGAAGCAGTACATCTCATCTGCATGTGAAGCCATTCCGCCAGACACGTTGTCAAAGGTTTCGGGTAATTTCATTCAGAGACTACGCCATATTATTGCTACGCATGGTGGATATGTGGAAAATATCGTACTATAGAGTTTCCCAGACCGCAGCGCCATCTGCTGTTGAAAATTGTAACTACTGTAAATTCGAAAGTTTGTCTGCCTGAAAATGTACTGTTGTCCCAAGCATATTGCAACAAACGGTGTATTTCTATCGCTGCTCGTTTAGGTTTTATTGCCGTTTCAAATATACCGGTCATTTTTGAAATACCCTATTCATCCAGTTGTCGCAGGAAAACATAGTCGACTACAAATTATTAAACTTAGGGCGAAAAAGTTTATTATTTGATAAGAGTAATAAAGTAAACGGTGTGTAAGCAAAACTCAGGTCGGTGAGCGACTTGCTGACACCCAGCATTTGGATTATGTAACTTCTCAGATATCACAGCGGGGTAGTACGCCTGCTTGATGGACATGGTCATTTAAGAACAATTTGTAGCCTGGAACGAAATGATGTGTTTCGTGACTCTAAAGACCTAGTACGCCCAGAACGTTCGTTACCCATTATCTTTTGTATTCTGTCTCCGCAGGGAAACACAATTACGGGCTGTGATGGCTTATACCCACTGTTCTCTATACATCATTTGCCCCGAGCACGCGGAGAACCCGACGTGTATAGTTCTGTCCTTGTCGCTGGCTGAAGTGTGTTACCACCACGCTTACATGGCGTGCGTGAAGTCTGCAACAGCTCTCAGACAGTAAACAGTGGTGACTCAGCGACTCGGCGATTTCTTCATTACAAACGGCGCTTCCGACCACGTTATCAGGAGGTGGCTGACCGCACCAGCTGTCGCAGTGACGAAAGTAGCCTCGCGTCCGTACGGCCAAGCAGGGCTGGCTGTGTCGGTCGTGTCACGTAACACTTCTCAGTTTCATGTGTTATCCAAGTTCACTGTTAGGATGAATGGTTGTCTAACGTCGGGGTGGAGGCACTTCGCGATACTACACCCAATAGAACACCTTTGGGATGAGTTAGAACGTCGACTTCGCTGGTTTCAACTCTTCAGGAAGAATGCGGTGCTACTCCTCCACAGACATTCAGACACGTCAATGGAGGTATCTCCAGCATAGTTCAAGCCGTCGTAAAGACGAAGGGTCGACACACATCGCCAGTGTGCACTAACAGATGTCCGGATACTTTTGAAGAGATTATTACGTCGTGTGCACTATGAGGCAGATATTCAGTTCTGACCTTTAAAACTGCTATACCGTGTGCCGGCCGCTGTGGTCTAGCGGTTCTGGCGCTGCAGTCCGGAACCGCGGGACTGCTACGGTCGCAGGTTCGAATCCTGCCTCGGGCATGGGTGTGTGTGATGTCCGTAGGTTAGTTAGGTTTAAGTAGTTCTAAGTTCTAGGGGACTTATGACCTAAGATGTTGAGTCCCATAGTGCTCAGAGCCATTTGAACCATTTTGCAATACCGTGAAGACGGCTTGTAAGAAACGTCCAAGTCCCATGAACTGTACCTCATGCTTGCATAAGCAAACGATTAGCTTTCAGCCCAACGGTACAAAGTAGGTAGGGTTAACGCCATCTACATTCTGTATACAGCGTATTAACTAGTATGTGGGAAACTTCTGGGAAATGGATAAAGGGCCTAAAAAGAATTAAAAAAGTTCAAATACACGTATCGTCCAATGTCTTTGTTTTCATTTTCTTAAATAGAGACACTTGTTGGTAGTAACATGTTTGCTTCGTTTCTGTTTTTTCTTTCCAGTCATCAGGTATTTTTTCTTTTCGTATATGGTCTACTGATGGCTAAACGAAATGCTTAAAAAGTCTACCGTTAGCTCTAATACAAGCTTGTAAACGCTGCATCATCGGTTGTCTTACTCGTTACCATATTCCAGGTGTGTGCTGCATATGCTGAAATCTATACTGAACGCCCTACCGAAGAATGTCAATATTCGCAATAGATTCAGAGTACCCTATGTCTCTTAAACGTCCCCCCCCCCCCCCCCAAAAAAAAATGATGCACTGATATCAGGAAATCGAGCAGACCAATGTATTGCTGCCAACGTCTTGAGAAACGCTGATCTATAATTGTTCTTGCCTGGGGAGCAACATGGGGTGGTTTCCCCATAGTGCTTGTACTACACGTTCTCACGGAGTGTAGTGGAACGCCTTCCTGCAAAACATTTAAATGGCCCATTAAAAGTTCACTGTATGATGCTCCAGTCAGTGTTCCGTGGAAAATGAAAGGTCCAGATAACTGAACACTTCCAAAAACAAAAAATATTTGAAAACAAGAAATACCCGTAGAACCAAGATGAAGACTTGACAGCAAAAAGACAGAAACGAAGCAAAGATGTAACAACAAAATAGTGTCTGTAACGAAGAAAATAAAAAAAAATTGAGCACATGTATATGTGAACTTTTTTGCTTTTTTTAGGTTGTCTGTCAATTCTGTAGAGGTTTCTCACATATTATTGCATACAAGAGAAACTGTAGCATTAGTCATATAAATCTGAAACCGCTGTTTTTTACTGCATATCCATTTCAATCACAGAATGATCATCTTCAATGCAAGACTACGTCCAATGGACTCATATAATCATGCACAAAATTTAACTTCAAACATAGGTATTATAAGATTTAAACTAAGTCATCCGGCTGGTTGAGTTTAAATCTTACCTACTAGTTGGCGTGTTCTTCATTATGGACACTATATTTTGTGCATGATTATAGGAGTCCTCTGGACTTAATGATGCACTGAAGATGATCAATCTGTGATGGAAATCGATATGCAGTAAAGAAAAAAACAGTTTAAAATTTATGCAAACAAGCCTGGAGTTTTTTGTTTGACATACAAGTAGTGTGATCGTGGTGAACAAATTTTATAATGGAATCCAATCGCACATGTTAGTTAACATAAGGGAAGATTATGTAGTAGGTTTGACATGGGCAAATCTAATTTGAAGTATGGTTGTTTGTGAGCTGATCATATTATGCCTCGAGTAAGAAGGAGAAATTCAACAGCGGTAAGGTCATGGCCTATTCAGAGTCTAGTGTATCGTTCGGCGATATATTGCTGCTAGCGATGTCCACCATCCCACGACTGTCATGCTAGTATGGGTTCGATAGATTCAGGAGAGCTGTACTCAACGCCGTGCAAGATCCCAACACCCCACGCGACTTACGCCCGCGAAGACAGACATGTCGTTTGCTCGGCGTGCAGGATATGAGCACTATGGGACTTAACTTCTGAGGTCATCAGTCCCCTAGAACGTAGAACTACTTAAACCTAACTAACCTAAGGACATCACACACATCCATGCCCGAGGCAGGATTCGTACCTGCGACCGTAGCGGTAGCGCGGTTCCGGACTGTAGCGCCTAGAACCGCTCGGCCACTCTGGCCGGCTAGCGTGAATCAGTGAATGGGCTTGTCTGAAGGATAGAGACTGTAACCGCGTGTGAAACACCACGGGAAGTCTGTAACGGTGAGCGTTGTTGTTGCTTTCCTTGGTGCGCTCAACAACAACAACAACACTGGACACAGCAGAGGCACTGCGTTGTCTTCACAGGCGAATCCCGATTACGTCACAAGTATCGCGATGGATGTGTCCGCTTGTGAAGTGTACGAGGAGAATGAATATTGCCAGATTACAGTCCTCATCATCATACAGGCCCATCGTCTGCCGAAGCAGAATAGTTGCCATTGGGTGCAGAAGATCAATAGTTGCATATGTCCGGTAATTTGAACAGCAGCCGTTACATTTCTGACGCGTTGAGACATGATGGTGCGTGTTATCTTCGATGTCTCCGTGACTTTGCTATTCAAAAACATAACGCATGACCACATGTCTTCCGTCTTTCCCTGACCTATCGCGATACAGCAGTTTTTCCAGGCTTCTCAACCATAGAAAACAACTGGTCTTGGGTTGCGGAGAGAATGTTCCCCAGCTTCTACTACTGCTGTGCTGTGGTGCAAAGCAGCATGGAATGACGCACTCGTATCTGCCATTCAAACTCAGTTGGACTCGACACTCAACCGCATTAAAGCAACTGTTGCTGCCATACGGGGCAGTTCTCTACTAATTTTCGTACACTGTATGTGGCGAAATCTCACACAAATTTAATCATATGTTCTTCCTACACGGTCCTGTTACATTAGTGTGACCACCGCCTACTCAATGTGAACGTGCAATAACCACGCACAGACAGCAGGTGGCAGCACTAGAAGTGGAGGGTACATAAAGCATGTAGGGAGGACGCGGATGTGGTGTCACCGCCAGACACCACTCTTGCTAGGTGGTAGCCTTCAAATCGGCCGCGGTCCTTTAGTATACGTCGGACCCGCGTGTCGCCACTATCAGTGATTGCAGACCGAGCGCCGCCACACGGTAGGTCTAGTCGAGAGACTCCCTAGCACTCGCCTAGTTGTACAGCCGACTTTGTTAGCGATGGTTCACTGTCTACATACGTTCTCATTTGCCGAGACGACAGTTTAGCAGAGCCTTCAGCTACGTTATTTGCTACGACCTAGCAAGGCGCCATATTCAGTTACTATGTCTTCTGAACAGATAATATTGTGAATCATGTACCGTCAAGAGCGACGTTCATCATTTATGGATTAAAGTTAAGTATCAAACGAATTACGTCCGCTTTCTGAATTCTAATTCCTTGTCATGTTCCAGACCTCACGTCAGTATAGTTCTTCTCTCTTCACGCCAGCCTGAGTGAGCTAAAATGCGTGCATTTCGGCCTCCTCTAGTAACACGGTGTTGGCTCTTCTGCCAACACTACAACGGAAAACAGTGCAGTCGTTATCGCAATGCAGAAACGGGACGATTTATCTAACGTCCAACAGGGCATAATCATTGGCTTTCGGACCAAGGATGGAAGCATTTCCGAAACGGCCAATTTTTTAAAATGTTCGTGTGGCGCCATGGTTAAGTGACAGTGCATGGCAAAACGGCGCTGTCCAGAACCGGCGCCGAGGCAAGTGTAGTGGACCAGGGACCGCAGAGGACAGGGGTGAACGACCGTTGCGGAGATGCGTACGGGTGAATTGAGTGCCACTGTTTAGCAACAGACCGCCAGATGAACCAAGAGGCCATCAATAGTGTATCCTCAGCAATCGTTCGGCGAATGTTGGTGCATATGGACCTCCATAGCAGGTACGTGGTCTACGCACCCATGCCGACTGCTGTTCATCGGCGACCAAGGCTGGAACTTCCACGGCAATATCGCCGCTGGACGTCCACTGATTGAGCGGCGACAGGTGACCTTATCAGATGAATCACAAGAGTTGCTTTTTCCATCGGCATGAAACGTCCAAAAGCAAACACCCTGCCATAATCGTCGGAAGGGGTGCACGCCAGAGGGGGTAGCGCTGCGGTCTGGGGTAGAGAGTCTGTATACAGAGAGAGTGGCCATAGGTGAAGTTGCCCGTGATTGTGGTTGATTAGCTTTGGCAGAAAAATGGCGCCAAACGTCTCTCGCGCTTCCTATGTTCGCCGTGCTCTTGAGTTGAATTGAAGTTCAGAGGACTTTTGGAAACGATTAAAAGGCATTTGAATTATTGAGAGACTTGTTATGCGTTGTGCATGCATGTTCGATTTAGTTGTATATCATTTTTAGTACGTAACTAGCGTTTGCGACCTTAAATACGAGTTGAAATAATGAAGCGTTTTGTGATGAAGTCGGTAGGCCTACATGTTTGAAGTAAACACGTTAGTAATTGTACAGTATTGTTTTTGACATCTGTAATTCGTTCTGTAGACGTTCATAAACGATGCCAGGTTGTGCTGCATTTGGTTGTTCCAACAGAAGCGAAGGCGGATTTCGCATGTTAGCATTTCCACGCAATGAAGAAAGACGAAAGCAGTGGGCAGTCGCAGTCAACAGGGCTGACATAAATAAAACAGGAGCCTTGTGGAAACTAACCAAGTACTCTTATCTGCGCGAAGTAAGTCGTTTTTGATTTTTAATACATATAAAACAACTTGCAATATACATAGTTAAATTTGAAAACAGACCTGTATATTGGCTGTGTGAAAATTATTATAGCACATTATTCTTATAAACAAAGGCATTTAACGAATGATTCCGCCATATTGTCTTGTGCTTTTGATTCGGTGAGTGTGTACTGCACTACTGGCCTTTCAAAAGTCCCGCCCGCAGTTTGGCAGAAAAATGGCCGCCGTATCGTCCGGTTGGCCACTCTCGCCCTATACAGGCTCTCTAGTCTGGGGAATGCTTTCGTGGCTTTCCTTGGGTGATCTCGTCCCTCTGAAAGGCATATTGGATCTACACAAGTACGCATCAATTTTGGGGACCATGTTCACACCTACGCCCGGTTTGTTTCTCCTCGGCACGATGGCATCTACCGCAAGAAACTGCAACCTGTCACACAGATCGCAGTTCACTGCGTGGTTTGAAGAGCACCAGGAGGAGTTAGACGTTCTCCGCTGGCCATCAGACTTCCCGGATTTAGACCCTATCGAGAATCTGTGGATCCCCTCTCTCGAGCCGTTTGATGGAGTCGGCACGGCTCCACGCGGCTCTCGGTACCTCCCAGAACCTCATAGACTCTCTTCCTACACGTCTCTGTAGCGGTCCGCGCTGTAAAACTTGGTTATTCAGGCTTTTGACAGATGGTTACGTTAATGTGACTGGACAATGTACTGTACTGTACACGCAGAATAAGCAAAAATCCGATATTTTCTGTACTTCCTGGTGTTGCAATTTTTTGGGACTAACAGTGTATTTGCACTAACCGCTTAAAGTCTACAAGTGATTCCGGGTACTTTGCAGCAGTTTTCTTGATGTCACTTCTCTGTCCACTACATGAGAGGTGTTGCTGGTACCGGGCCGTGTTGCAGGTGCGGTAACAGGTTGTGGTGGCTCTCGCTCGGGCAGAGGGGACAGGGTGGGTGGGGGTCAGAGCGGTCGCCGACTGACGTGATAGTTCAAGGCGAGGGCGGCGCCAGCACAACCCCCGCCTCTGCTCACACAGCAGACTTGCAAATAGAGTTGCCGGCAGATCACCTGGTAGGTGGGGAAACCACAGCGGTGAGTATTCATAATAATCGCTTCAGCTGTATTCTGGCCCTTTATTACTGTATCACTACCGGTTTCGTGGCGTTAAAGACACAGCTTCAGGTAACATATGATTAAAGCATTAGAGCGGAATCTTTTTTCCCAACATTCGCTGTCTGCCAAATGCAAAATACCGCTAAAAGACGGTTATTCCATGACATACTGTGTTCTAGCGGTGTTTTGTATTTGAAACACAACGAATGTTGGGAAAAAAGATTCCGCTCTATGATACCTAAAGATGTGGCTTTAACGCCCCGAATCCGGTAGTGGTACAGTAACAAAGCACCAAAATACAGCTGAAGCGATTATTAATACCCAAGAAGAACTGTAGGCATTCTTATGACACCTGCAGCACGCCGCGCCTCGTCGGAGGTTCGCTTCACCCGTGTTGACGACTCGTAAGGCGACATTCTTGCACAGAGGATCCCAGACATCCTGTAGCCCTTCAAATAAGACGTCAGGAACAATAACATCACGCTACGAGTTCAGTGACCGCTGTGAGTATACTGAATCCTTATCGCTTGTAAATTGGCTCTGAGCACTATGGGACTCAACATCTGAGGTCATCAGTCCCCTAGTACTTAGAACTACTTAAACCTAACTAACCTAAGGACATCACACACATCCATGCCCGAGGCAGGATTCGAACCTGCGACCGTAGCGGTCACGCGGTTCCACACTGAAGCGCTTAGAACCGCACGGCCACACCGGCCGGCTTGTAAATTCAACCAGTAAACCTCCACTCCCGATTCTTTAAATAACTGGAGTTCCATGTCTGAAAGTCATATATCCCGAACTAATTCCGCAGACACATTCAATGATATACGTGGATACTGCCTACGAAATGTGTCACGAATAGATTTAGTATAAAAGACGTAAGAAATTAAAACGTCAGGCCAGATACCGCAGTTTTACAGTGTCAACAGCGAAAATGTAGTACGCGATAAACTTCTTTGCTCCCATCATTTTGTGTGTGTGCGATGGGGGAAGGGGCGGGGAGTTCAGCTAGAAAAACTGTCGTAAAAGTCTAAAGTTTCTTGGAAGTCACTAAGTATCCTTATTCTCAAATACTAGATGAATACAGTCTGGATAACTTGCGCGCCGTGAGCTACACCGCCTCAAGACATATACACGCTCTCTAAATGTAACAGCTGACTTACAGCGTTAAATCTTTGCCATAAACTTATAGCTCTTAGTGAGTAGTTTACGACAGCATTCTAAATTATTGAATTCGGTCAATAATTGGATGAAATATTGAAAATTAAATATATGTTGCCTCTAGAAACCATTAGAGGGACAACTGCAATTGGGACCTTGCACTGGTCTGCCGTTTAATAATATGGATTTCTAGTTACCTACAGTATTGGAGCGAAGTGCTACAATGCAATGACGAAGCAACCGTGAAATAATGAGCCCAACACGAGAGACGTAAAAAAAAAAAAAAAAAAAAAAAACGATTAAAAGTTCTTCAGATTTATATTTTTCGGATTTTGTACGTTCTTTACGAATCCCTGAGATTCTCTGAAACACATTCTGGAACGTGGTTTACTGGCCCGCTGTTGATTTATTACACCAGCAACAGTTGGATGTTTTACGTTCCTCATGTGAAGCAATAAATTTTTCTGTGTAGCAATCCTCATCTTCAGGGCTGTAGTGGCGTTATAGATGTACTAAGGAAACGATACAAGCTACAAATCCCCCCCCCCCACCCCCATCTGCCACCCCCCCCCCCCCAAAAAAAAAAAAGAAATGGTAGACCAATCGTAATTTGAAAGTTATGCCTAGACGACATTGTAATGTATGGCTACTGCCGACAGCCGAATGGAATTTGATCTACGAGTATGTAAGCTCGGTGCTTATGTGAAAATAAATCTTCTTCATTGGCGAACTAAGAGAAAATGTAATAAGGAGCAGGAGGAAACTGAGTGGATAGGTGCCTCGCGATGTGAAGTTAATAAATGGTTCGTGCATTTGTAATGTGTGCTAGACAAATTTTTATTTTTATTTATTACTTTTTTATGACCGTAGAGTTAACAATCCAGAGGAATAATATAGGTTAGAACATTGATCTACCCGTAAATACGTATCTATCTATATAAAACTGAAATGTACCGAAGCGCCATCATGCAAAAAACCGTAAGCTTCCTCGTACTTGCAAGGGCACATCCTGCAGCAGTCTACAAGAGTATTCTGTACAAAGTCGTTATAAACAACATCTGTACCGCCTGCTGGAAGAAAACATGGACCTACCAGAAAGTCACTTACAGTTCCAGCCCACACCTTAATCTTAAATTGCTGCTAGTGTTTAGCCTGAATTGTACCACCTCCTAGTGTCGGCCACAGGAATTTGCCATTCCATCACTTCCAAATGTTGCCTCATTTCGTTACAATAATAAAAATCACATGTCCGCTGATGAAATTCCATGATTAAAAGCAACACTTATTATCAAATAATTCTCAACTGCTACACATTTATAACGTCTGAGGCAGACTAACCTATAATGTACACGAAGATCGAATGTAAAAATGTCTTTACGGGAATGCATCGCTGCAGAGGATAGAATAATGAGTACAATACTAGAGTGATTTATTACTCTATCTGAGTACACTTCTAATCGTGTAGAGAGCTCTCATTATGTCTACGACGGATGTTCCGAAAGTAAGTTTCGCCTTTGTTTTTCTCATGGAAACTTTATTGCCCGAAACAAATACACCATGGCATCACGAAATATACATCTTGCACTATTTTTTGACATAGTCGCCATCTGCATTGAGACGTTTGTCGTAGCATGAAACCAGTTTAAAGAAACCACTCTGATAAAACTCAGTGGCCTGAGATGCAAGGTATTGTCGCACATGCTGCTCCACCTCAGCATTGATTTTCATTCGTGAATGTGAAGGGACGCCCACTTCGAACTTCGTCCTCCACACTCTGCCTTCCTTCTCTGAGCAGGCAACACCAGCGACCAACCATTTGACGAGACATGCCCCCTTCCCCATACACGGTCTACAGGCGTTCATGGATGAACGACACAATAGTCCTACGTGCCATTTCATACTGGATAATGGCACGCACTTCAGTTGGCGACCACGTTGTCATGACACGTCCGTCTGCCATCGTGATGCGTATTCGAATAACTTCGGGCACGCCAGCCTGCTGCTACTCTTCTCTTCCGCGGCGCTTTGGGCATGCGTCATTCCTCCTCTGCTGACGCCCCGTTCTGTAGTTCAACCAGCAATGGGTGTGGATTCATACGACGTTTGTTTGTGTCACCTGGTGTACCGTTTCTCTTTCAAAAAACTATGAGGAAACTTACTTTGGGAAATCTCTCGCACAATAGATTACAGAAGTATTTCATACCGCGAAGTTCGTAAGACTTGTATTAAAAAAGTTGATAAATTTCAGTGGAAATGTACAATAATACACTTCGGAGTAATGAGGGAGACATCTACGAATGCAATACTAATAGAGGCACTAAATAAATCACTTTAAGGCAGTCTGATAGATATTCTATTCCTAGATTATCGATTGTTGTACGTATAGCGTTCCAAAAAATTCTGACATCTAGGTTAATCAAAAGGAAAAGTCCCCAAAAGCTACTAGCATTACATCGGTTACATTGCGTGGATCATCTACAGTATTACTATCAATACTCGAACGGAGCTCGGCCCACTCTGCCTGAGAACCATTAATTCGTAACAACGTTTCGAGCTACGCCTCGTGTAATAGAACAGGAGGGATTTCGGAATCTCTTCGCTTTGAAACTATTTTCCAATATACACACACGGGTCGAAAATTGAGTCATGTAGGATGAGGCTTTTGGTGTCGGTTGATTTCCTTAGGAACACTCTTTCAAATTCTTGGAAAATCATCTATATTTTCAAATGAAAGCATTACAATAATAGAGGCACTAAAATTTGTTAGAAGAACTGCAGTTACAAAAGCGTTGCTAAAACCGGAATCTCTCTACTGTGAAAGAACTGGAAACCAGGTATTTTACCAGCGTAGAGAACCACTTCATTATTGAAAGAACGCAAGAGCTAATAACATGTACAAACTACAATGAGACAATAGAACTTGTGCCTTAAAAACCACAGTGGGCGAAATAGATAATGAAAAAGTGAACTACCTGGCAAAGGAGGCAATTCCTAATGGGTTATGGCTCGATATCAAGCTTCCATATAAAAAATTTTACATCTGATTGGCATCGACAATCGTGACCGAGTGGGAAGAATACTTGAACACGTCGTAACTAGAAACTTCCTGGCAGATTAAAACTGTGTGCCGGACTGAGACTCGAACTCGGGACCTTTGCGTTTCGCGGGCAAGTGCTCTACCATCTTTTTTTTGTTTTGTTTTTAATCTCATTTTGTTCGTTTTAGTTCGTTGAATCTAATCGGAGCGGATGTCCTAAGAAACCCTTTTAAGTTCATTGTTGAACTATTAACTCAGATTTTTTATTGCAGAGGGCAGATAACCCTCTGACCGAACACGCTGAGCTACCGTGCCGGCTGACCATCTGAGCTACCCAAGCACGACTCATGCCCCGTCCTCACAGCTTTACTTCTGGCAGTACCTCGTCTCCTACCTTCCAAACTTCACAGAAGCTCTTCTGCGAACCTTGCAGAACTAGCACTCCTGGAAGAACGGATATTGTGGAGACATGGCTTATCCACAGCCTGGGGGATGTTTCCAGAATGAGATTTTCACTCTGCAGCGGAGGCTCGGTCCGGCACACAGTTTTAATCTGCCGGGAAGTTTCATATCAGCGCACACTCCGCTGCAGAGTGAAAATCTCATTCTGGAAACGTCGTAACTCGTTGGAGGAACGCCCTACGCGGAGGTAATACCTATCATCCCCTCCAGGGCCTGGTCTGAAAATTGGATATGGATGTTTTCCGTCTCATCTATATAGAATAAGTATCGATGCAGCGCTATTTTGTGACTGACAATGAATCGGTCAGAGACCTAGACCATCTGTTGTCTTCTGGCATCAGGTATGAAGTTGCGAGGAAAAAAATTTACACATCCATTGATTTCATCATATTTCCAGTTCAGAGAGAACATTATTCCACATTTCAATGACAACAATGTGTAAGTTCTTAAAACTATCGTTAACTCCCATTTCGAAAAATAATTTTACTATTTAAATCTGAGAGTAATTTAATTTGTAGCAGTAAAACCTTAGGAGACGGTGTAGTCTACTGTTTTAATGTATGTTTTATTTCGAAACACTATGAACATTAGTTTTTGTTAGTAATTCAACAAGAAAAGGTTTTCGGACGTATTTTTTTGTTGTGGAGAAGGATCCTGCACCGAAGTTCGTTAAATTATTTCTCATTCATCCTCTGATGGCATGATATAAGAAAAACAGGAGTAGACAGGGAAGATAGAGGATCCAGTATTAGAATCAGAATTTTAAAGCGCTTTGGAAGACTTAAGATCAAGTAACGTAGGCGGGATAGATAACATCCCATCGGAATTTCTAAAACATTGGGGGTAATGGCAGCAAAACGACTATTCACGTTGGTGTGTGGACTGCATGAAACTGGCGATATACCATCAGACTTTCGGAAAAAACATCTTCCACACAATTACGAGCAAGACCGACAAGTGCGAGAATTATCGTACAATTCGCTTAATAGCTCATGCATCCAATTTTCTGTTAAGAATAATATACAGAAGAATGGAAATGAAAATTGAGGATGTGTTAGATGACGATCAGTTCGGCTTTAGGAAAGGTAAAGCACCAGGGAGGTAGTTCTGACGTTGCGGTTGATAGCGGAAGCAAGACTGAAGAAAAACACGAGACACGTTCATACGATTTATCGACATGGAAAAAGTGTTCTACAATGTAAACTGATGTAAGATGCTCGAAATTCAGTGAAAAATAGAGGCAAGCTATTGAGAAAGGCGGGTAATATACAATATTTACAAGGACCAAGAGGGGACAATAAGACTGGAAGACCGAGAGCGAAGTGCTCGGATTGAAAACGTTGTAAGACAAGGTCGTAGTCTTTCGACCCCATTGTTCATTCTCTCTATCGAAGACGCAATGACAGAAATAAAAGAAAGATTCAAGAGTGGGATTAAAATTCAGATAGTGAGGATATTAATGATAAGACACGCTGATGACATTGCTATCCCCAGTGAAATTGAAGAAGAATTGCAGGATGTGCTGAATGGAATGAACAGTCTGATGAGTAAAGAATATGGACTGAGAGTAAATCGAAGAAAGATCAATGCAAGGAGAAGTAGCACAAATGAGAATAGCAAGAAACTTAACATTACAATTGGGAATCACGAAGTAGACAAAGTTAAGGAATTCTCTACGTAGACAGCAAAATAACCACTGACGGACGGAACGCCGGCCGCTGTGACCGAGCGGTTCTAGGCGCTTCAGTCCGGAACCGCGCTGCTGCTACGGTCGCAAGTTCTAATCCTGCCTTGGGCATGGATGTGTGTGATGTCCTTACGTTAGTTAGGTTTAAGTAGTTCTAAGTCTACGGGACTGATGACCTCAGATGTTAAGTCCCATAGTGCTTAGAGCCATTTGAACAATTTCTTGAACGGACGGAGCAAGGAGGACATCAAAAGAAGACTAGCACTGTCGAAAAAGGCATTTCTGGCCAAGAGAAGTGTGCTAGTATCATGCATAGGTCTTAACATGAGGAAGAAATTTCTGAGAGTGCACGTTTGGACCACAGCATTGTATGGAAGTGAGGCATGGACTGTGGGAAAACCGGAACCGAAGAGGATCGAAGCCTTTGATATGTGGACTGATAAGGTAAGCAATGAGGAGTTTCGCTGCAGAATGGCTGGGGAAGGAATATATGGTGTTGCGAGCGCCACTCTGAGAGGAAAGGAAATCGTGGCGGGCCGCATCAAATCAGTTAGAAGACTGTTGACTTAAAAAATCAAGGAGAAGGGGGAGACATGTTTCACGTCCCGCCGACAAGGCGGTCATTAGAGACGGAGCAGAAACTCGGGTTAGGGAAGGATGGGGAAGGAAAGCGGCCATGCTCAAGGAACCATCCCGGCATTTGCCTTAAGCGATTTAGGGAATTCACGGAAAACTTAAATCAGGAATCGGACGCAGGTTTGAACCGTTGTCCTCCAGACTGGCAAGTCCAGTATGCTAACCACTGCGTAACCCCGTTCGGTCTGTGTAGTCGAGAATGAGGAGATTAGAGTCAAATCACTCCTGTCCTTGTCAAGATGCACGGCTGCTCTTTAGTAATGTCACGATGGGGGCATTTCTGCACTCTGCAGATGCCAGAGAAGATACCTCACTGCGCCACTGAACTTTCCAAAAGGTTCCCGGCGTGCGACTGTTACTGCGGTTTCGCTATTACTGGCTGCCAACTTCCGCCTACAGCTGACACTCAGGTTTCTTAGAGGCTTCTTGCGGTTGTTCGGCATCGTAAATACAGAATGCAGCGGCATCTCTTGTTTTGTTAGACAGAGGCTTTCGTCTCTGCTACTGTTCTTCTGGTGTCAATTTCCCGTCCAGAAACACACGAAGTTTGTAAAGAATTCGCAGTTTGAGCGTTTGTGACATGTGCAGAAAGCAATACAAGAGAAAGAGAGAATACTGAAAAATAGACTTAAATGAGAAAGTCAGAGAGATGGCAAAAGGGGGGGGGGATGATAAACGGTAATAACTTCATAAGAGGATGACTCAATTTCCCTCAGTTCGCCAGCTAATAGTTCTGTGTAACAGACATGACGCAGAATAAAATGAGCAATTTTCGTTTACCAGAATGTGTATTGGAAATGAAGTCCCATGCTTCTTGACAGAGTGTAGGGAAACGATGCAGGAGGCCCGCACCATCGTACTAGGCAAGGTCCTGATGGAGGTGATTTGCCGTTGCCTTCCTCCGACCGTAAAGAGGATGAATGATGATGATGAAGACGACACAACAACACCCAGTCATCTTAGGTGAAAATCCCTGACGCCGCCGAGCATCGAACCCGGAACTCCGTGCTCAGGAAGCGAGAACGCTACCGTGAGACCACGAGCTGCGGACAGAATGTGTATTAGCAAAGAAGTACGTACAATTGCGTTCTAACTGTCGCTGAAGATTCGACACACCAAGCATGGGCAATGTGTATGTGCAGTCGAATGATCACCTAATCCCCTTCGGTTAGCCTTACCAAGTGGCAAACTCAAAATTAGTTTATTCAGGAGAATTCCTATTGTAATGGTTCTTTATTTACGTGACCATTACGGCACTCCAACCCCAGTTCTCGATACCAGTAATATCGTACTACATTTCTGCGAAGTAACAGACATATTTTTGTGACAATATTCACATTTGGTTTTATGAATGTATAGGTACTCCGATGTATCGATATATTGTAGTGATATGGTTATTGTGTGTATTAATTTCTGTGAGACTGACATAATATTTGACTTACTTGTAACCGTTTTGGTGCGAATGCGCACAGAGCAGTCTTTGTTTCACTTTGCAGAAGTTAAGTTGTTATTTCGCTTTGTAAAAGAGCAGTCAGGTCTTGTGTTCGGTTAAAGTGGAAATTAATGAAGCTTGATACAAAACTGTTTTCTTGATGATGTGAAAATTAAGAAGTGTATGTGAATTTACAAGAAGTTTAATAGAAATGTGGATCGTGAACACCAAGTCAAAAATTATTTCTACCATACCATTGTTCTGATCTGTGATTGTTCGATCATTAAGAATTTCCTGAAAAACGCATTTGTTAGGTCTTCAAATATTGCTAAAATGCAGATCTGGACCTTCTAGCAGTCAAAGTGGAATTATCCTAGAATCAACAAGATGAGCCATAACAACTTCGACGAAGTCTACATGGGAATCCATTCAAGATAAGTGCCAAAATTAATGACTTTTTTACAATGACTTCATTATTTCCATTCTGACGATACCATCCACAGTCAATAACTTTGTTGTTGCCCGATAAAGCGAACATATGCTGCGTGAGCAACATTATTAAAATGATTTCTAACCTACTTTGCAAGTGGTGGTATTGTTGGACTACCAGTCCAAAATTTTCGAGACTGGATTAACAAAAATAGAAAAAAGTCAACTCCCCGCTTGTTGTGACCAGACAAAACTAAAATCGTCTGGCCATACTTGTGTGTTCTTTAACTGCTAGCACATTGAACTAGAACACATGACATATTGAAATATTAGTTCACTTTATTACCTAAATGAGTAAAAGATTTACTTAAGTTTGACAATGATCTTTGCCACAGGATTGCTGGATAAGTTACAACCATTATTGATTTCTAAAGCATCACTTGATCCACTTATTAACAAACTGTTCTTCTGAGGTAGAATGTTCCACATTTAAATGAACGAGTCCATCGGTAACTATCAAAAATGGTTCAAATGGCTCTGAGCACTATGGGACTTAACATCTGTGGTCATCAGTCCCCTAGAACTTAGAACTACTTAAACCTAACTAACCTGAGGACATCACACACATCCATGCCCGAGGCAGGATTCGAACCTGCGACCGCAGCGGTCACGCGGTTCCAGACTGAAGCGCCTAGAACCGCACGGCCACTCCGGCCGGCATCGGTAACTATCACGTTGGTCCGGTACTACCATGTTGACTCCTTCAAATGAGGTCGCTAACTGGGATGCGCTCTTGCATTCTCGACACTATGTTGATCTCAGGATGAGGGTTGACGGCGCTGCTGTGCTGAGAGGGAGGCGGGGTCTTCAGGAGCGCCTCCTATACGTCGTTGCGAATTGCAGTGAACCCTCGCTAATATCTTTGATATCTATTGGCGTTGCCGTCTCTGTACAATACCCCCCCCCTCCCCCCCACACACATTATATATACTTTGGTACACGCACAATAATCACAACGTTTATATTGACCTAGATAATGAGGCAAGTACATGTTTCTTAAATGGGACGCTATACTTTTTTTACCATCATTCGAACGCTCCGGAAAAGGCGCGTATAGTGATTAGTGATGTAAAGCATGTTGCTATTGTGATTCAAACTTCGCTTAAAAGACGCTGGGAAATATTGTACGGTGGAAGGTCGAGGCGGTCGGAAGCGGCTGTAGACTGTAAACACACCTCGCGCGATCCGCAGGCCGAGTTGCCGTGCTCTATGCAGCATGCACGGCCTACGCTACGTACGTAAATCCTCATCCGCCCTCTTTTAAGCAAAGTTTGAATCACAATAGCAACACGCGTTACATCACTAATCACTATACGCGCCTATTCCGGAGCGTTCGAATGATGGTAAAAAAAGTATAGCGTCCCATTTAAAAAACATGTACTTGCCCCATTATCTCGGACAATATAAACGTTGTGATTATTGTGCATGTACCAACTTATGTGCCGCATAGTCCGCTATGATTCGCCGAAAACCGCATGCCGATATGTGTAATTGCCCCCGGAATAAAGGGGGTGTTACGTCTTACGCGACTCACCCTATCAACTCGCATGTCACTTTCGCATTTTCTTCACGAACCACGAAAGACAAACTCTGCACTATGTCGTTTTGTGGTAGGTTCGTATTGACTGCATCAAGTATTGTCACCTGTGATGATTTTTTTTTTCTCCAGAAAGTTGTCCGCGTTTTTCATTTCAATCAAATCGCAGCAGGCGCCCACCCGTCGTTGTTTCTGATCGGGAGTCGAGTTGTTCGGGACGAGCTTTACACACACTTCTCTCCGTTTCAAAACATTCTGGAGAGTGACTTGAACACTTGATTTAGGGATGATGCTCTACTACGATTTGTGACAGTAACGTTGATGCACTACGGGCGCTCGTCCACTACTTAACTCTGCTTGCTCGCCCAGGACTGACTGGTCGAATGCACATTTGTTGTTAGTTCAAGCCGGTCCTGTGGCCGAGTTGTTCTAGGCGCTTCAGTCCGGAACAGCGCTGCTGCTACGGTCGCAGGTTCGAATCCCGCATCGGGCATGGATGTGTGTGATGTCCTTAGGTTAGTTAGGTCTAAGTAGTTCTAAGTTCTAGGGGACTGATGACCTCAGATGTTAACTCCCATAGTGTTCAGAGCGATTTGAACCATTTTTGTTAGTTCAGGCTGTTACCAGTACCGTAGTTACTGCAACGACGTCGCACACATGCAGGGAATAAAATCAGTCCCAACTTCTTCGACAGACGGTATACGTCCCGTAAGGAAAGACAATGTGTTCTCATGTACAGTCATTCCTGATCATCAAACTTTGCGGCAAACCCCATAGATAAATTTCAAATTCCATCTCAGTGTCACGGTAACAGAAGGCATTTGATGTCGTTCATGTTGAATCAGTACTCAACAGCTTCGTTGGTGCTATTCAGCAGGAGTACGCTATCTGCGGCACTGCATAACCCCTTCATCTTTCTTTACAGTTCCAAAAACAGGCGTAACAGAAGCAAAAAACTGTATTACACGAGCACACATGCAAAAGACTGTGATGTAGCCTTGACGTCGTTTGTTTCTTTTTTTTTTCTCTTGTGCGTATTTTTACAACAGATGAGCATGCAGATGAGGCCAGGACCCATAAGAAAAATGTGACTAATCGCAAAATGTGACTGCCAAAAGTTTCATGCTTAGAAATTACATTTAAACATAAAGTGATTTGTTAACTCGCCATCCAGCCTCACAATTCACGTTGTAGAAGGCAAGCTATATAACAATGTAAAAAGAAGATCGTGCACACCCCAAAACCTTAGAGATTAGAATAATAATCGCAACAGATTTAGAAATGTTTTAGCAGTAATTTTCGTTGCAACAATTTTTACTTAATTTTTTTGTTTTGTTTTATGCAGAACTGAATAAAAGTTCCCACTGGAGAAGTCACAAACGTGCCGAAACATGTGTAGGTAGTAACAAGATTAGTTGCTTACATAATAGGCGAACCTAAATCCCGATAACTGAGATGTTAAACTGAAAAAAGGACAGAACCGTGGAAATGGATCAACACGTACTTGCTGTAGACGTGAAGGCCATTAAAGAGGGAACTCAAACTCGGATTGGAGGAGATGGGTATTGTAGTGTTGGCAGAAGAGCCAACACTGTGTTTCTAGAGGAGGCCGAAATGCACGCGTTTAATTACACGCTGACTGGCGTGAGGTCTGGAGCAGGACATATCTTGAGAATTGCAAATAAAGTAAGTAGTTGATATAATACTTAACTTTAATCCACAATTGTAGAACATCGCTCTTGATGATACATGCTTCACATAATAAATATCAATTGAATACGGCGCTTTGCTAGGTCGTAGCAAATGTAGCTGAAGGCTATGCTAACTATCGTCTCGGCAAATGAGAGCGTATTTGTCAGTGAACCATTGCTACGAAAGTCGACTGTACAACTGGGGCGAGTGCTAGTACGTCTCTCTAGACCTGCCGTGTGGTGGCGCTCGGTCTGCTATCACTGACAGTGGCGACACGCGGGTCCGACGTATACTAATGGACCACGGCCGATTTAAAGGCTACCACCTAGCAAGTGTGGTGTCTGGCGGTGACACCACAGGTATAGATACCGGACGTGTAATTTTCAAAGGAACTGTCCTTGCATTAGCCTTCAGCTATTTAGGAAAACCGCAGCAAAACCTAAATCTGGGTGGCCGAACGGGTTTTGAAGCGCCTAATGCGAGTCTAGAGATCTGAACCTTGCACTACCTTCCACACGAAGAGTTCCCACCGAATACATACTGTTGACTACTTTGATATTCTGACTGGCGTTTGGGCAATAACAGCGATGTGGGACAAGTGTGATGTAATTGGAGGTCTTGCACGTGATCGCTTGGGCTCACCTCTGCGGCAATTTGGAACACAGCTGTATTTGCAGTATACAATATGGCGACTTCATTATGGCAGACAAAAACTCCTTGTTTTATTCTACGCCTGCTCTATTCTAAACCGCTTTCATCTAGTGAACTGAGGTAAACTGAAGTTCTCCTCTCTTCTTTTGCTAATTTGGATCTGTTTTCTCGTATTTTTCCCTCACTCTAGTGGGATGTCTTCTGCACATGAGAATGATGATCCTATAGTGATTTTTTTCGTTTGTCACCTGGTTTTGGACGGTAAACTGTAATCAGAAGCATGTGTAAACGTATGACTACTAGATTGGTGCATGAGTGCGTATCGTTTTTGTTTTGCACGATGGTAATCCGGTCACTATGGGTTCATTTACCGATTGTAATTCTTAATTTGTAGTTCGCTATTTATATTTGACTTTACATATTGTCTTTGGAGGTAGTCAGTGGATATTGGACGGTATAAAATCGAGTGTCAAGTGGAGAAATCTGAAAATTTCCGGCTTATTCTTCTGTTTGAGTTCAGTAGAGGGGTGACAGCAGTTGATGTAGCCAGAAACATTTGCGACGTGTTTGGCGATAATGCCTCTGGACAGAGCATGGCAAGAATGCGGCTTTCTCGTTTTAAGAGAATCGTTTTGACATATGTGATTCTCCGCATTCAGGAAGACCTTCGGGATTTGGTGAATATCGTTTAAACGCATTAATCCACAATGATCAACGTCAGCGTACACGAGAACGGGCAAAAGTCATGAACTGTGATCATACCGCCATCGTGAGACATTTGTAAGCAACGGGGAAGGTTCAAAAATCGGGTGTGTAGGTAAGGAATGCTCCAAGCAAAAATCACAAAATTCAGCGGATGGCCGTACGTGCATCTCTGCTTGCTTGTCATCAACTGGCTCATGAACAACACCGACCAGTCCTATCCTTTATCGTTACTGGTGACGAAAAATGATGTATTTATGCTAATATAAGGAAAAGAAGGCAATGGTTGAGCCAAAATAAAGCAGCAGCTCCCCATACAAAGACCTTCGCGCAACCATAAAAGATAATGTTATGCATCCGGTGCAAAAGCGACGGTGTAGTGTACCACGAATTGATTCCCGGAATAACTGTCAGAATACTATTGACATTTATTGTCAACAACTGAGACGTCTTGCAGACGCAGTCAAAGAGCAACGACCAGGAAGACTGCGCGAAGTGACACTCCCCTGCGACAGTGCCAGCCCTCATTCTGGGAGACTGACAAAAAACACTATACAGGAGTTGGGCTGGGAAGTCATTCCGCACCCACCTTATTCACCGGCTCTTGCGCCCTCAGATTTTCACCTTTTCCGCTCTCAATCGAACGACCTTCAAGGAACTTGTTCTCCTGATGTAAACGTGCTCCGAACATGACTCGACAAGTTCTACGCCTCAAAACCACGTGATTTTTACAGTCACGTAATCGAAAAGTAGCCCCAGCGTTAGCAGACTTGTAAATAGTGAAGGAGAATATATTATTGCCAGCTGCGGTGGCCTAGCGGTTCTAGGCGCTTTAGTCCGGAACCACGTTCTAGGCGCTTCAGTCCGGAACCACGCGGCTGCTACGGTCGCAGGTTCGAATCCTGCCTCGGGTAGGGATGAGTGTGATGTCTTTAGGATAGTTAGGTTTAAGTAGTTCTAAGTCTAGGGGACTGATGACCTCAGATGCTAAGTCCCATAGTGCTCACAGCCATTTGAACCATTTTTTTCGCACGTTCCTCGTATGGATGACAAGCACGACATGAAATATAAAGCACCTCAGCCATCCGATAACGTGTTTGGTTGACCTCCCTCTGCGCCGTTTGTAAATGGTATAGAAATCGCCCGTCCTCGAGAAGACATTATATCACCGAGGTATCGTGGCTGGCCGGGTCATATTGTCGTTCTTGCTGATGCTAATTTCTATAGCAAAGGGTGCTTCATTGACTTCTTTGTAGTACATTTGTCAAGAATAGCTTCTCGTTCTGTCATTAATGGGTGTTCACAGTTTTACTTGAAGAAAAGTCTCTCATTACTTAATATTGCTTGTAGAGTATCTAAGCCGTTTTCTGGGCAGCTTTCTATTGTCTTGTGTGAAATTTTGTGGTCAAGTTATGTGGTCAATTTCTGTTTCTTTAACGAGGGGGCTAAGTGTGGAAGGCATATTTATATTTTCTTCGTGGCACACTGACTAACTGATGGGACTGTACGAGAGAGTAAGGCTGGTGGCAGAACACCGTTTGCTGGCTTCTTCTGTGATGCCGACTGCATCGATTGTGCCAGCATGTTCTTGGCATTTCTCGTTCTGCCGGAGTCTCCTGCTACAGATTATATTCGATATTTGCGTGACGCACACCAGAGACCTACAGGTCACGCAGAAGACTGGCCTACTTCTGAGATTTTCGATTTCCTTCTTCTACAGTATCGAACTTAGTTTGTTTTAGATGAAGGCTGCACACAGAGAGAGCGGAAACGTATTTGATCGTATTTCTGTACTTTTCGATGATCAATCAAACCTTCTTTTACTGTTGTCCAGTGGTTCCTGGCTAATCGATTAACCGCCGGGCTATTTTGCTGAAACATCAAGTACTTTATACGTCTCTCTCTGCTTAATATTATTTATTCATTTACTTACAGAGCAGCACGCATTACGCGTTTCGGCTTCGACGTAATTTTAAAAAGGAAGTTTTAACATTTCTACTGTTTATTCAGTTCGTCATACTTCATGTTCCAATGCGTTAAACAATATGCAAGAGTGGTATGACATGAGATATAGACAGAAGGAGAAGTTAACTTCAGGCATACCCCAAGTAGGGGTTTGCGCCCTTTTCATGTTGTAAATTAGTGATCTTACTGTGAATGTTAATAGTAACCTCAGGTTTTGCTGCTGATGTTGCAATCACTTATAATTTAGTATTATCTGGAAACATATGCACAAATATCCAGTCAGATCTTGATAAGGTTTTAAAGTGGTGTAGATACTGCAAACTTGCTACAATGTACAGAAACTTAAAATAGCACACTGCACAAAACGTAAAAACATGCCATCCTGTGATAGCAATATCAATGAATCACAACAGGTGTCAGTCAGATTGTACAAACTCATGGATATAAACAATTTGTGGCGGATATGAAACGGAGCAATGACGAAGACGAAATCGCGTGTAAAGGATGTGGTGGATTCGGTTGATTGGTAGGATGCTGGAAAAATTTAATCACTCCACATAGGAGACTGCTTAGAAAATACTCTCATGACCCATCCGAGAAAAGAGCTCAGATGTATGAGATTTATACCAGATAGGTCTAACAGGGGATATTCATTCACGAATGGTGACAGGTTTACTTGATGGACGAGAAAGAGCCACAGAAAAACCTGAAATAGCGAACTCGTCAAGACACACGCCAGCTATCTGGTGTAAATCTACAATCTATGAAGCACCAGTGAGGAATCTAATTGTTGTCTCCTACCTATTGCTCCTGTAGGCTGGGCCGGTTCGAGAAGAACATTTTCCCACACAAGTGGTATATCATTTGGTTCGTCACCCTCCTCTCCCCCCCCTCCCCCCTCCTCCCTCCCCGGTCAGGCATTACTTGCCTTCTTTAAAAAAAACTTAAAACGTTTGGTCATTTACTTGTGAAGAGTTATAATATTTGTTCTGACAACAAAAATTAAGAAACAACCAAATAGCATTGGAAATTCAAAAAAGTTTATGCAAGCGCTCGTCTGTTTTCATCCCATTACTTTCCAAATGTAATGTGTATGAAATAATATGACTAGTGTTGAAAAAATATAAATAAAGAAGAGATGAGCGGGACTCGATCAAGCGAGCCACCGATTATGGAGCTTGAACGCTAACCACATGACCGCTGCCAGCTAGTGCTAAGGGTCGCAAAGCACCGCTACGTCACTGACGCGTAAAACTTCTCTAGCGTTCATTAAAACAAGAGTCGAAATCGCAATGACATTTGTTCAAATGGTCCAAATGGCTCTCAGCACTACGGGACTTAACATCTGAGGTCATCAGTCCCCTAGACTTAGAACTACTTAAACATAACTAAACTAGGGACATCACACACATCCATGCCCGAGGCAGGATTCGAACCTGCGACCGTAGCAGCCGCGTGGTTCCGGACTGAAGCGCCTAGAAGCGCTCGACCACCATTGACATTTGTTTATTATTACCAGTTTCGGCTTGTGTTAAAGCAATCCTCAGATTCTTAGGCCCCCCTATGGCTGGTGCTGGCGGCTCCTCGGTTTTTCACTTGATACCATGACTTTGTACGATTGTGGAATCAAGTGAAAAACCGAGGAGCCGCCAGCACCAGCCATAGGGGGGCCTAAGAATCTGAGGATTGCTTTAACACAAGCCGAAACTGGTAATAATAAACAAATGTTATTGCGATCTCGATTGTTGTTTTAAGTAAAGTTAGCAGCAGATCCCTGCGCTCAAGGACAATGGTGCCTCAATTTACGGACTTCTCTTGCTATTTTCTCGAAATCACGTAAGTAGTACGCCTTACTACTTGCGCACTATGTTCCCGGAAGAAATGGGTAGATCATGTAACTAATGAATAGGTATTGAATAGAGTTGGGGAGAAGAGGAATTTGTGGCGCAACTTGACTAGAAGAAGGGATCGGTTGGTATGGCATGTTCTGAGGCATCAAGGGATCATCAATTTAGTATTGGAGGAAAGCGCGGAGGTTGAGTCGTAGAGGCAGACGAAGGCATGAATACACTAAACAGTTTTGCAGGGAGCACATTGTGCTCATGTGGGAGCGATATAGATGCTGGTAAAACAATAAACTGGTAGCCAGGATAGCAGGAATTCTCTTTATTCCATGATTACCGGTTTCGGCGAAACTAAAGCTGCCATCATCGGATCTAGGGAGGACAGAAAACACTATAAAAGTGGGCTCCGATTCCACTTATATAACATGTATACATATAAATTTAGTTACATACCTTAGGACACATACAGGTTACAACATCAAGGCAAACAATTGTGATATTAATAACTGCCTATAACACACAGGCCTTACGAAATTGTCGTAAGTAGCACATAGGCGTCCTTTTTTTTTCCTTTATTGATTTTCAATTCCCCCCAAAGGGGGCGGGCTGGCAGCAGCTTAGTATGCTGCTCTACAGCCTACAGACTTTTTTAAAAACGGAAGAAGAAAAGAAACAAGAAAAACAGGCGATAAAACGGTGACTTAAAGTGTAAAATGGCGCTAAAATGCGGAAAGTTAAAACAGAAAGTAAAGGGGTTGGCAATGTTAATAAAATACACAGGAATCAGACAAGTAAGATAGTAGACACACAGTAAAAAAAAAACATGGCGACAGTCTGGTTTCTGTTCGCAAGAGATAAAAAAATCACACCCAGCGACAGTATGATGGCCGTTCGCAACACTTCCCAAAAGACACAACATGGAACACTCACTGTAATACACTGCACAAAAATGGCGGCACAAAGATGGCACTCCCGAGCCAAGGGCAGATGGGGGGGGGGGGGAACCTGGAGGAGGGGGAAAAACAAGGAGGGAGGAGAGGAAAAAAAACGAAAAGTGGGGGGGGGGGGGGAACCAAGGAGGGAGAGTACTCATAAGGGGAGAGAGGGGCAGGGCAGATGTGAGAGGGAATGGGAAAAGGCAGAGGAGGGAAATGCTAAAGGACTCAGGGGAGAGAACGGGGCAGGGAGAGGGGAGGTGGAGAAAAAGAGGATGGAAGGGGGGGGAGATGGAGCCCGGGAAAAGGACAGAGGAAAGGAGGGGGAGTGAGGATCAGAGTTGATAGGAGGGATAAATGGAGGGAGAGAGGGCATCATCCGGGAGGGGGAGTTGATGGAAGCCACCTTGGGAAAGGAGATGTAGGGTGTAGAGATGGAGGGTAGGGGGGACACAACAGTGAAGGCGTGGCAGGGGGCGAGGATGGGAGAGGAGAGGAGCAACCACGGGGTCAGGGGGATCAAGGCGGCGGGAGGTGTAGAGTATGCGGGTATGTTCGAGGAATAGGAGCAGATGGGGGAAAGGAATGAGGTCGTAGAGGATCCGCGTGGGGGACGGGAGGTGTATACGGAAGGCGAGGCGGAGTGCATGACGCTCAAGGATCAGGAGGGACTTACAGAATTTGGGGGGGGGGGGGGGGGGGCAGATATCCAGGTGGGACTGGCATAACAGAGGGTGGGACTGATTAAGGATTTGTAGGTATGGAGGATGGTAGAGGGGTGCAACCTAGGCGTCCAAGAGAGATGACATTATAAATGTTAAGTGTCTCCATCACATACGAGCACAAGCTAGCTACTACCGCAACTCCGGCTCTGTTCTTACACTACAGGCCGCGTCGCGGGATGGCGCTAGCAGAAGAGGCGCCAATGAATGTCACAGCTCGCCTCATAACAGGCTCTGCGTTTTTGGTAACACTATGTCATTAGGGCTTGTACGTAATTCTAGAGGTTACTGTATCACGTAAACATATACAAAATTTATGAAAGCTGCAAACCTACACAACTGCACGTCTGCCTGGTCACATATATGGCGCATCGAAAAGCAAACGCAAATTTCATAAGAACTGCGGAATTATATGTATACATGTTACATAAGTGGAATACAAGCACACTTTTATTACCCCCCCCCCCCCTTCATATAGGTCCTCGTACTCCATCGGCTCAACCCCCCCCCCCCTCCCCACTTCGTTTTTCCTCTCCTTCCCCCCCCTCCCCTTTTCTTTCCCATCATCTGTCGCGGTTTCCACCGTCTGCCCTCGGCTGTGTATGTCATTTTTGCGCAAACTTTTTAGTGCAGTTTTCAAGTGAATGTTCAGTGTTGTTCGTCTTTCCAAGGTGTTGCGAACTGAAATGATGCTGTCGCTGGGTGTGAATTTTATATCTCTTAAGAACAGAAACCAGACTGTCGCCGTGTTTTTTAATTGTCTATTATTTTACCTGTCTGCTTCATATGTATTTTATTAGCATCATCAACCATTTGTTTTATGTTTTAAGTTCCACGATTTTCCGCCATTTTACCATTTAAGTCACCAATTTTATCGCCTGCTTTTATTATTTATTATCTTCTACTATTTAAAACAAACTCTGTAGGCTGAAGAGCGCCGTACTAAGCTGCTGCCAGACCGCCCCCTTCGGGGGTGATCGAAACTCAATAAAGGAAGGAAGAAAGAAAAAAAAGTCCACTTTTATAGTGTTTTCTGTCCTCCCTAGATCCGATGATGGTGGCTTAAGTTTCTCCGAAACCGGTAATCATGAAATAAAAATAATTCCTGCGATCTTGGCTACCAATTTATTTGTTTTACAGTACATTAAACAGATTCAGAAGGATGTAGGTTGCAGTAGTTACTCGGACATGAAGAAGTTTGCAATGGATAGGTTAGCATGGAGAGCTGCATCAAACCAGTCTCTGGACTCAAGACAACACCACCACCACCAACAACAACAACAACAACAACAACAACGACAACAACAAAAGGGATTTAAAACTTTGAACATAGCTGCTAAGGTTCAGTGACAGTGTCAGAGCTATATTAGAACAAATAAGCCCTCAGTCACAAATATTAAGTCAAAATTGACCTGGTTTCGACGCTACTATGAGCGTCGTCTTCAGAATTAAACTAACTGTTCTAAAACATATTAGGTATATAATACATTAATAAAATTAAAGTTTGTACTGACTGGAAAGAGAGGCAGTACTTGCAAGTCACATTTAAGAAAAATCTAAGCCGGAGAGGCGATGTCATGAATAGTTGTAAATAAGATGGCGAGCTGCTAAGGGCTGCTCGTACTTGAGCGAACAAGGGTTGCAACAAGACTCATGACGTCGCCTCTCCGGCTTAGATTTTTTTTAAATGTGACTTGCAAGTGCTGCATCTCTTTCCAGTCAGTACAAACTTTAATTTTATTAATGCATTATATACCTAATATGTTTTAGAACAGTTAGTTTAATTCTGGAGACGACGCTCATAGTAGCGTCGAAACCTGGCCAATTTTGACTTAATATTTGTGACCGAGGGCTTATTTGTTCTACTATAACAAGAGGGATTACTGAAAGTGATCGGAATGTCGTTGGTGAGTATTATCTCGAGTATCTCATCATGTCTCAGAACCACAAATTGCTCTTCCGCAACGTACTTTTTACCAGTTTTCCAATTTTTCTGCAAATTACTCGCGTCAGTATTTTGATATCGGAACTTATTAAATGGTTCAAATGGCTCTGAGCACTATGGGACTTAACATGTGAGGTGATCAGCCCCCTAGAACTTAGAACTGCTTGAACCTAACTAACCTAAGTACATCACACACATCCATGCCCGAGGCAGGATTCGAACATGCGACCAGAGCAGTCGCGCGGTTCCGGACTAAAGCGCCTAGAACCGCTCGGCCACTGCGGCCAGCGAACTTATTAAACCTATGAATCCATAGCGTCCACACTCATCAACGTCAGCCTTCTTTGGAATTGGAGTTATTATATTAGTATGTAAAGAACCGAAAATTCGTCATACGCGAGGTAATAGCACGTGCGCTGACTGGAGCAGGCCAGCTGACAGAAATCCGGAAAAGTCAGTCACGCGGTATTTGTTTCTCTAAGGACGATACGGAGCGCGATGCCTACGTCTACGGGTCGCCCGCAGCGAAGAGCGCCTGCCGCTGGTCAGGCGGAGACGGCGGCCGGCTCGGCACTGCCGGCGTCCCTGCAGCCTCCGCCTCCGCCCCCCGGTCTCGGGTTGCGGGCTGCGGGTTTCCGGGCGCCGCCCCCACTCCGACCCAGCCTGGTACTGCCTGGCACGGCGCTCTGCTCGCAGCCTCGGCCCTCGGCTCTCTCCGCCGCCAAATGTCACCCGCGGGCTGTGGCTGCTAGCCGGCTCTCGGCTGTGTGGGCAGGCGGCCGGCTACCTGCGAGGCCAGCCACACACCGCGTTCCCGGCAGACTGCGCTTTCGCCAGCTGTGGACGTCCGGTCTCGGCAGCTGCTCCACTGACGCGTAACACCTTCTGCCGCTGCTTATCGTGATTACCAGCGATTACGAGCGGAACAGCCCCCTGAGCAGACGACACTAACTCAAAACTACACTACTGGCCATTAAAATTGCTACACCACGAAGATGACGTGTTACAGACGCGAAATTTAACCGAAAGGAAGAAGATGCTGTGATATGCAAATGATTAGTTTTCAGAGCATTCACACAAGGTTGGCGCCGGTGGCGACACCTACAACGTGCTGAGATGAGGAAAGTTTCCAACCGATTTCTCATACACAAACAGCAGTTCACCAGCGTTGCCTGGTGAATCGTTGTTGTGATGCCTCGTGTAAGGAGGAGAAATGCGTACCGTCACGTTTCCGACTTTGATACAGGTCGGATTGTAGCCTATCGCGATTGCGGTTTATCGTATTGCGACATTGCTGCTCGCGTTGGTCGAGATCCAATGACTGTTAGCTGAATATGGAATCGGTGGGTTCAGGAGGGTAATACGGAACGCCGTGCTGGATCCCAACGGCCTCGTATCACTAGCGGTCGAGATGACAGGCATCTTATCCGCATGGCTATAACGGATCGTGCAGCCACGTCTCGATACCTGAGTCAACAGATGGGGACGTTTGCAATACAACAACCATCTGCACGAACAGTTCGACGACGTTTGCAGCAGCATGGACCATCAACTCGGTGACCATGCCTGCGGTTACCCTTGATGCTGCATCACAGACAGGAGCGCCTGCGATGGTGTACTCAACATCGAACCTGGGTGCACGAATCGCAAAACATTTCTTCGGATGAATCCAGCTTCTGTTTACAGCATCGTGATGGTCGCATTCGTGTTTGGCGACATCTCAGTGAACGCACATTGGAAGCGTGTATTCGTCAGCGCCATACTGGCGTATTACCCGGCGTGATGGTATGGGGTGCCATTGGTTACACGTCTCGGTCGCCTCTTCTTCGCATTGACGGCACTTTGAACAGTGGACGTTACATTTCAGATGTGTTACGACCAAAGGCTCTACCTCTCATTCGATCCCTGCGAGACCCTACATTGCAGCAGGATAATGCACGACCGAATGTTGCAGGTCCTGTAAGGGCCTTTCTGGATACGGAAAATGTTCGACTGCTGCCCTGGCCAGCACATTCTCCAGATCTCTCACCAACTGAAAAAGTCTGGTCAACGGTGGCCGAGCAACTGGCTCGTCACAATACGCCAGTCACTACTCTTGATGAACTGTGGTATCGTGTTGAAGCTCCATGGGCAGGTGTACCTGTACAGGCCATCCAAGCTCTGTTTGACTCAATACCCAGGCGTATCAAGGCCGCTATTACGGCCAGAGGTGGTTGTTCTGGGTACTGATTTCTCAGGATCTATGCACCCAAATTGCGTGAAAATGTAATCACAGTATATGTGTCCAATGAATACCCGTTTATCATCTGCATTTCTTCTTGGTGTAGCAATTTTAATGGCCACTAGTGTATATCCTTGGGTCAGATAACCACCATGAAACTACTCCACCTGGTACGCACGACACACACTATCCGATTCGAAGTACCTGCCCAAACCTACGTACGATAGCGTGCTGAAAAGTTAATGTCACCGAAATTTTTATGTGGAACCTCTTGAAGCTTTCAAAGTAAAACAAACGTTACTAACACTCTACATCTTTATTCTTAATGTCTACAAGCTCTATACAAAAAATTCTGGAGCTACGTCTACAAATTTTTTATACACTTGCATTTTACTTATTGTGCATGGTTTCCTTCGAAATACTCTCCCCCACAATTGGTACACCTCTCCCAACGCCGTTTCTACTACCGGAAGCAGTCTTGGTAGGCCTTTTGCTGGATTCGCGAAGCGCCGTTGTTTCTGAATTTTCTTTTACCTTGTCTATCCTTACAAATCTCCGTCGCCGGCCGGGGTGGCCGAGCGGTTGTAGGCACTACAGTCTAAATCCGCGCGACCGCTACGGTCGCAGGTTCGAATCCTGCCTCGGGCATGGATGTGTGTGATGTCCTTAGGTTAGTTAGGTTTAAATAGTTGTAAGTTCCAGGGGACTGATGACCTCAGAAGTTAAGTTCCATAGTGCTCAGAGCCATTTGAACCATTTTTGAAATCTCCGGTCTTTTAACGTCTCAATAGACCCACGTCTCATCATCAGTTATGATTCTCGGAAGGAACATTTCGCTCTGATTTGCGCGATCCATAACCTCTTTAAACATTGCCAGGCGAAGGTCTTTCTGGTCTTTACTCATCAGCTCTGGGACGAACTTGGCGGCAACACGAAGCATTCCAAGATGCTGTGTCAGAAATTCATGACATGATCCAACCGAAATGTTACATTCTTCTGCAATCTCTCGGACAGTCAGTCTTCGATTGGCAGGCAAAATCTCGTTGACGTTCCTGACGTGAGCGTTGTCGGTAGGCGTCGAACGGCGTCCTGAACGAGGCTCATCTTTAACTTACGTCCGGCCATTTCTAAACCGTGTGAACATTCGTAAGATCGAGTACGGATTAAGCACTCATCACTGTAGGCTTCCTACGTCATTTGGTGTGCCTCTGTAAAGGTTTTCCTGAGTTACACGCAAAATTTAACGCAGATGGCTCCTCGAACTCTGCCATCTCGAAATTCGCAAACTGTGCGACACAACGTTCTAGTCAATACAGAACTGAGCATTAACTAAAAGATATACAACAATGAAACTTCCTGCAGTCACCCATTTAACACAGGGGGCGTAGCGGTACCAACCCCATTTCGCTCCAACACACCACTGGCTCGAAATTACGAATGTTCCGGAATTTTTTGAACAGATGTCGTACATACACTAGTTAGCCAAAACATTATGAAAACTGTCCACCGCGACATTGGATGCCACCTGGTGGAGTTGCGGGCACGTGACGCTGTAACAAAAGAATGTAAGCGAAGCAGACACGGACGTGGGATCACTCTAGCGAAAATATGGGCTGCAAATGGGAAAATCAATTGAGATAAGCGACTCTGACAGAGGGCAGACTTTTGTAACGAGAAGTCTGTGAATGAGTATCTCGAAAACGGTGAAGGTAGTCGAATGTTCACATGCTAGTGTCTTGAGCATCTACGGGAAGAACTAGAAGGACTGTGAAACCTGTCACTAGGCTTTAAATGGTTGGAAGTCCACGGCTCTTCACAGAACCTGTGTTTCGGAGGGTTGCCTGCTCTGTAAAGTAGCATAGATGATGGTGGTCTGTGGTATCTCTGCCGAAAAAGCAGAATGCTGGTGCACACGTAAGTGTTTCTGTGTGTTTACGTGTTGACCCAATGACATCGTCAATTACGATTGCAGTGAACATGAGACTATCGGCAATCGACCGTCGACAACGGAAACGTGTCGACTTTTCGGGTGAATCACATTCTTGCTAGACTAGATCGATGGTCGTCCCCACAAACCTGTCATCGAGGTGAACGGCGACTCGAAACATGAAGCACGCCACGGACGCATGGCACATTGGGCGCAGGTGTTGGATGATAAATACTCGAAACAGTTTTATTCAGCGAGATATGGAAGTAACTTGGAGAATTTTTAACAATTGTGTTGTGGATCAATGTTTTCGTTTACCCTTCGCAAATGTTCAATGTACCCACCACCGGACTCACAGCAAGGCAGATGACAGTAAAACTCGTCCCATATGTTTGCAAGCTTGCCTGGAGATACTGCATCCACAGATTATGTAACCTAGTGCTGCGATTCACTCAAATTTGTTACTATTTGTCAGAACTATTAGTGATTGACTGGAGTAACTGTCAAGGGGAGTAATACATTAGACAAGTTGGTAATTTTTGAGAACATTTGTAGTGGAGAACAGCGGTCTGGCAGAAAGTACTTAACAAATTGACACAAATAGCAGTGAGCAGTTGACCTTCGTGAAGCTACAACACCTGTTCTATTCAACGGCACCGCCCACCACCATGGTATGACGGCCTCAGGATGGTCAAAAACTAACCAAAACCGGTTACCGTCAAAAGTATTTGCGATCGAGACTGTTTCTGTCCATTATTTGAGGACAAGTTAGTCTGACAAATTTTGCTATGTTTAACGATCTGATCAGTGGTTTTCTTAGCTGATATCCTGATTTTCTTGATGGTTTGAGTGTGAAAGTGGACACTTGTACGTTATGAACACGTCAGTGTTAACGGTATGAGGCTTTAACTGAAGTAGCGTTATAAATGTGATTCAGCCAAATTATTCCCTTGAATTATTAATCTACAACAGTGGACTTGCTACCAGACAGCTGCAGATAAAATTAAAATTGAACCACAATATTAGTCCTACAATTCTATGTGTAAATATCATTGTGCTACAAACTTTCCAGAATGACCTTCAATTAACCCGTCTCGCCGATCGTGACGAACACAGCGACCTAACTTGGCCTTCAATGAGACAGGCGGCGTAGCTCCGACTACATGTTTTCGTTTCGTGGCACGTTCTACATGCCTCAGGCAGAAACTGTGTCAGCCAAGCTAACTGGCAGCAATGTTAAACAGAAAGCGGTCGCAGTGTTTGACAGAAAACTTCATTAAGCAAAATGCTTCCGGGAAAGGGGACACTGGAATCACGACTTCTGTTGATTGGCGAATGCTCACGAGACGCGGGGAACATTAACGCCGTAAATAGGAGCGGCCAAGGACACGCAGCGCCTACCGCCGACAGAGAATGTTGATACAGCCGCGGCACGGAGCGACCTCCACGCTGAGGTATTCCCGCTCTTACCACCAATCACACCGACCTGCGCTTGCGTCACTCATACGAGAATCATGTCAGACCCGAGGAAGATTCATTGTATGTTGTTGCTCTACCTCTAGGCGTATCAGAGACAGATGTACTAAATAAAAATAAATATTTGTTTCTTCGCCTTCCATGCGCTGCTATATCATTCATCCGATATCGATAAAACTTCGGCGAGTTGTTGTGCTCGCGACCTTGAAGGATTCTGTGGGGTAAGAACCACTTAACGCCCGTAGTGATGGGGATGAAAAAGGAATGACACAGACGCTTAACTCAAAAACGTTTAGAGTAATTTCCCTCAAATTTTGTATGTACATGATTCATTATTTTATTCTTTACGTCTCTGAACTGCCTGAAACCATCTCAAGGAAGTTGAGCTATGCTGATGATATGGCCCTAGCTATCCGAAGCAAGCAGTTTGAAGACACTGAAAACATCCTCACAACTGACCTAAACAAAATGCATGAGTATTTCACCAAAGGGTGGCTAATATCAAATCCCACCAAGACTGAAGTCAGCTGTTTTCATTTGAACGACAGAATGGCGGGATATGAGCTGAAGGTTCATATGAATAACAGTCAACGGCGATATCAGCCATATACAAAGTACCTGGGTGTCACTCTAGATAGGACATTATTCTTCAAAAGACAGCTGGAAAATGTATCCCATAAAATAAGCTCACGAAACAGCCTCATTCAGAGGCTCTGCAGCACTAACTGCGGAGCAGCAGCAGACATACTACGAACCTCTGCGTGGTTAGCACACTGGACTCGCATTCGGGAGGACGACGGTTCAATCCCGTCTGCGGCTATCCTGATTTAGGTTTTCCGTGATTTCCCTAAATCGTTTCAGGCAAATGCCGGGATGGTTCCTTTGAAAGGGCACGGCCGATTTCCTTCCCAATCCTTCCCTAACCCGAGCTTGCGCTCCGTCTCTAATGACCTCGTTGTCGACGGGACGTTAAACACTAACCACCACCACCACGAACCTCTGCACTCGCCTCCGTGTACTCTGCAGCCGAGTACTGTGCACCAGCGTGGTTAACCAGCAAGCATGTAAACAAGGTGGACACCCAGCTCAACGCTGCTATGAGAACCATAACTGGATGCATAAAGACTGCCCCACTAGATTGGCTTCCAACACTTAGTCATATAGCTCCACCCTTCCTGCGAAGACAGGAAGCTCTGATGAAGGAATACACAAAAATAATGAATATTCCCCTACTTCCTATCCATGAAGATGTCCCAACTTTGGAAAGAACACGACTCTGCTCCAGAAATCCCCCTTTAAGACTGGTCTAACAACTGTCAGCTGCCAACTTCAGCATGGGTACTAAATGCCACGAGAGCTGGAGTGATAGTGCCTGCCCTGACAACCGTGAACTTATCTGTCCATCAGAGAAAACTAAGGGCTTTGAACTTCCACGATAGCTATGGAAAAGCCTAAACAGAATCCGAACAGGACATGGACTGTGTGCACACAATCTACACAAGTGGGGAAAGCTTCCCAGCCGTAGCTGTGACTGTGGGGCACCTAATCAAACAATACAGCACATCGCCCAGGACTATGAATTAAGAGCCTACCAGGGTAGTCGGGCTGACTTCTTCAATGCCACACCGCCCTGCGTCGAATGGATCGGCAATTTGGACGTCAGAATTTGAAGACTTGTCTAACGCAAAATATCTGCTGTGATGTTACTTTTTATTGTGTTTATGTAATATATGTTATCTGAATATGTATCCTTCACTTACGTATTTTATAGTGTATTTTATCATATAATTTCATAATGTAATAAGTGTAAACCATGTGTGTAGCGCCATACGCTAAATAAAATAAAATAAATTATTTGTCTAACTATTCGCATAAAAGTATTGTGCAGGTTATATACCTCAATCAGCTCTAGTTGTGAAGGTGATAGTGAAAAGATGTTACCAGTGAAAATATTCCATAACGGCCGATGTTAGTATCCAATCCATAGCTTTCGGGATCGCTAGACTTAACTGCTGACAATTACGACACTTCACAGCTACAGCTGGAGGTATGGCGGGAGGGAATTCGAAGGAAATGTCACATCAGCAGAGCTCTGCAACGCCTGAGGGAATTTCTACACGTGTCGCTTGCTGCCTGGAAGAATTTACTAGGACAGTAACACACTCCTTGCATCCATATGGCAGAGGGTTTCGGCGGAAATGGGTTAACATAAAAGCATAACTCGGGAACGCTTGGAGGAGTTTAAACCAAATTTGCTATGTACATGACCCATTATTTCTATAGAAATAGGTGTGGGTGAGACGGGGGTGACGATGAGAAAGGGTGATATGTAGAAACACCCGAAAGCGGGCTGTAGGTACTTAATTTCCATAATTATTTGACTTTGAAAACTTTAAAAGTATAAAGCACAATCTATCTCTCATTTACGCTCACTACCACAGATAGATTTAACTTCTCTAGAGACGCTTGGTCTTAAAGAGCGGAGAATTAGAGTATTGCCAGCGACAGTCAGTTCGCTCGAAACGACAATCAGTTACTGGCAGAATTACAAGTTTCCTTACAATTCAGATGAATCTGCAGGGCGAAATTCGCCCGAAATGAGGATAACATAAGCTTACAAATAGGTATGAAGTATATTCATCATTTGGATTTGCTGTTCTTGCATTTGCCGTGTTTGCAGTTACAACTGTCGGATGTAAGGGCCGCGTGTTAAGTGGAACACTATTTTTTCATACGACCCAAACACGTTTCAGCAGCTCTGTGTCATCAACAGCGGATCTTCCTTTATTCAAATCCGTGAAATGTGATAACCGATGTACGAAAATTAGGGTTAAGCACAATGTTTGTTTGTTTTGTTATTACCTTACTTTTACATTATGCGGTTACGCAGGTCCAAACAAGAACTGTCCTTAGGCCTGATTTTTATACATTAGTTATCACCCAAAATACTTCCGCATTTCACAGATTTGAATAAAGGAAAACCCACTGATGATGGCACAGAGGTGCTGAAACATTTTTGAGTCATATGAAAAAACAGCGTTTTGCTTAACAGGCGGACGTTATATCCAATAACATATTAAGTGTGTTAACTGCATGTGAAAAATACATATATGTGAATTGTATGTGACATACGCGTGCGCGGGAGAAGCTTCAGGCAAAAAGCTACATGTGCACCTACTTAGAAAGAAAAAGAGGCATTGCAGAAGGCAGAGAGACCAAAAATGTTGCGTATCCCAAAACGATTGAGTAAACTTTTTCAAATTTAATTTAACTGACAAACATCATTGTCTTTAATTCATTTTGTACATGTAAATGTGTCTGCGCTGTATATGTGTAAAAACTTAGAAAGAAAGGAGGCATTGCAATGCACACCGGCCACAGCTAGTCTGACCACAACCCATTGAAAGTACGAACATCAGCACAATTTCCTCAGTGGTTCAAATGGTTCAAATGGCTCTGAGCACTATGGGACTCAACTGCTGAGGTCATTAGTCCCCTAGAACTTAGGACTAGTTAAACCTAACTAACCTAAGGACATCACAAACATCCATGCCCGAGGCAGGATTCGAACCTGCGACCGTAGCGGTCTTGCGGTTCCAGACTGCAGCGCCTTTAACCGCACGGCCACTTCGGCCGGCTTTCCTGTGGACTGACGCCATCAGTCCACTAGACTTAAAACTACTTAAACCTAACTGACCTAAGGACATCACACACATCCATGCTCGACGCAGGATTCGAACCTGCGACCGTAGCAGCAGCGCGGTTCCGGACTGAAGCGCCTAGAACCGCTCGGCCACACCGGCCGGCAACAGGAATGATAGGCCTATCTACAATGTACATTGGATATTCACGTATTTCCGAAGAAACATTCGAGGACCCCTCAAAAGGACGCTTTCTTTCTGAAGGAGTCATCTCAATGCTTGCAGAGAATAAATAAGCAATAACTTATTTTAAGCAGTGCGTAGTGGCATAATAAGCTGTGGTTGGAATGAGTAAAAAATATAGCAGCGGAGTAAGACTGAACTGCAAAGTTTTCGACTGCCACCGTGTCAAGGCGATCTTGTGTGCTCAGTGGTAGGGGGCCGTATACTCGCGGTCGTGTTCACAATGACCTTCTTTCTTCCAGTTCTGCGTTAAACACTTCAGGCGAGAGCCGAGCGAATCAACAAGATTGACGTTGTCAAGACCTGACTCACTGCTCTTCAATACCACTCGATGGAGACTTACACCACTAGTAAAAGTGTGTACAGTTCAGAATAACAGACACATATCACTAACGTCGATTTGCAGTAGGATACTGAAACATATACTCTGCTCGAACATTATCTTGAAGATTACGATTTATTTACAAACAGCCAACACGGATTCAGAAAATATCGTTCTCGCGAAATAATAAGTGTTATCGACAGGGGATGTCAAATTGATTCCACATTTTTCGGTTTCCAGAAGGCTTTTGACACCGTTCCTCACAGGCCACTTTTAATTAAATTGAGTGTCTATGGACTATCGTCTCAGGTGTGTGAATGGATTCGTGATTTCCTGTCAGAAAGGTCACAGTTCGTAGTAACTGACGGAGAGTCATCGAGTAAAACAGAAAAAAAGTCTGGCTTTCCCCAAGGAATTGTTATAGGTCGTCGGCTGTTCCTGATCTCCATAAACGATTTAGGAGACAACCTGAAGCCGTCTTAGATTGCTTGCAGATGATGCCGTCATTTACCGTCTTGTAAAGTCATCAGATGACCAAAACGAACTGCAAAACGATTTAGACAAGATATATGTGTATGGTGCAAAAAGTGGCAATTGATTCTAAATAATGAAAAGTGTGAAGTCATCCACATGAGTACCAAAAAGAATCGACTAAATTTCTGTTACACGATAAACCATACAACTCTAAACGGTGTAAATTCAACTAAATGCTTAGGGATTACAAATACGAATAACTTGAATTGGAACGATCACACAGATAATGTTGTGGGGAAAGCTAACCAAAGACTGCGCTTTACTGGCAGAACACTTAGAAAATGTAACAGGTCTACTAAAAGAGACTGCTTTCACTACACTTATCCGGTCTCTTCTGGAGTACTGCTGTGCGGTGTGGAATCCGCATCAGACAGGATTCATGGAGAACATCGAGATAGTTCGAAGAAGGGCAGTTCGTTTTGTATTATCCAGAAATAGGGGAGAGAGAACCACGGATATGATACATGATCTTTTGTGGCGATCATTAAAACAAAGGCGGTTTTCACTGTGGAAGGACCTTCTTGAGAAATTTCAAACACCAGCTTTCTCCCTCAGAGTGTGAAAATATTTTGCTGGTGTCCACTTACGCAGGGAGAAACGATCATCATAATAAAATAACAGCAATCAGAGCTCGCACGGAAATATTTAATTGCTCGGTTTTTCCACGAGCTGTTCGAGGTTGGAACAGTACAGAAGTAGCATGAAGATTGTTCGATGAGCGCTCTGCTACGCAGTAAATTGTGAATTGCACAGTAATTATGTTAGACGCAGATGTAGATGTACAGCTGCGATGTGCAACAATCTTTGCTGTAGCTACACATCTGTCTCAAACGGACATTCTCGTTGTTATGTCCAGCTACGAAAGAATTTTTTTTATTAGATTTGTGGTGAAAATAATAATAATAATAATAATAATAATAATACACTCATGACCAACCGATATGTGCACAGCAGCAAGCAGGAATGTTGGGGGACAGAGAGAGAGAGAGAGAGAGAGAGAGAGAGAGAGGATTGACGATTCTACATCTACATATACATTTATAATCCGCAAGCCACCCAACGGTGTGTGGCGGAGGGCACCTTACGTGCCACTGTCATTACCTCCCTTTCCTGTTCCAATCGCGAATGGTACATGGGAAGAAGGACTGCCGGAAAGCCTCCGTGCGCGCTCGAATCTCTCTAATTTTACATTCGTGATCTCCTCGGGAGGTACGAGTAGGGGGAAGCAATATATTCGATAACTCATCCAGAAACGCACCCTCTCGAAACCTGGCGAGCAAGCTACACCGCAATGCAGAGCGCCTCTCTTGCAGTCTGCCACTTGAGTTTGCTAAACATCTCCGTAACGCTCGCATTCGGGAGGACGACGGTTCAATCCCGTCTCCGGCCATCCTGATTTAGGTTTTCCGTGATTTCCCTAAATCGCTTCAGGCAAATGCGCGGATGGTTCCTTTGAAAGGGCACGGCCGATTTCCTTCCTCATCCTTCGCTCACCCGAGCTTGCGCTCCGTCTCTAATGACCTCGTTGTCGACGGGACGTTAAATACTAATCTCCTCCTCCTCCGTAACGCTATCACGCTTACCAAATATCCATGTGGCGAAGTGCGCCGCTCTTCTTTGGATCTTCTCTATCTCCTCTGTCAACCCACACTGATGAGCAATACTCAAGTATAGGTCGAACGAGTGTTTTGTAAGCCACCTCCTTTGTTGATGGACTACATTTTCTAAGGACTCTCCCAATGAATCTCAACCTGGCACCCGCCTTACTAACAATTAATTTTATATGATCATTGCACTTCAAATCGTTCCGTACGCACACTCCCAGATATTTTACAGAAGTAACTGCTACCAGTGTTTGTTCTGCCATCATATAATCATACAATAAAGGATCCTTCTTTCACATATTGCTGCCCACACTGCTGAAGGTGGGCATTTTCGAGTTTTCGGACCTTGTACTGGACTTCACCATGACATCTGAACGCAGGATGGGCAAGACACGCAATATCAGCGCGTCGAGGGAAGACTAGATTAGGCATCCGACACAGTTATTTCCAGGGAGGGAACGGTACCCTGCGCGACCCAGAGGAATTGCATCTGCGTATAGATTGTATGTGCACTGCGTCAAATAGCGCTTCCTATTTAGCCTCTCAGTTCCTCCTACGTTAACACTGGTCGCTGTTGTCATAGATCACGACACATCTTAGTCTTCCATACGAGAAATTACGGAGGTACCTAAATAAAAAATTATCCGCAATGTTGAAACAGCACTTCTTACATTGTTCATTCTGACCTCTCTCCTCTTTTATTTTAGTGTTATGCTGTTGTGGTCCTGCTATGAAAGCTTGATCCTAATTCCTGCATTTCCCTTCCTTTTGTTGCAGACAGACCATGGCCGCTCCGTTAGAAGCTTGCACCAGAGTGGTAATACGGTTTTTGAGGTCGGAAGGTGTATGGGGGACCGCAATCCATCTAACATTTCAGCATAATACGGGAACATTATCTTGCTGCAACGGAGTATCTACGAATGGAATGCGAAGTTAAAAAATGGACGCACAAGAGTGATGCGTGAGGAAGGAGCCGGAAGACTATCCACGCCCACAAATTATGCAAATATTGAGCGTACAAGTGGCATGGTTCTGCTAGCCACAAGAGTGACTATTGATGAAGTGACATCGTCTGCAAATTAATGCCGGCCGGTGTCGCCGTGCGGTTCTAGGCGCTTCAGTCTGGAACCGCGTGACCGCTACGGTCGCAGGTTCGAATCCTGCCTCGGGCATGGATGTGTGTGATGTCCCTAGGTTAGTTAGGTTTAAGTAGTTCTAAGTTCTAGGGGACTGATGACCACAGATGTTATGTTAAGTCCCATAGTGCTCAGAGTCATTTGAACCTTTTTTTTTTTTTTTTTTTTTTTTTTTTTTTTTTTTTTTTTTTGCATATTAATCATGATTCTGCCTATGAAGTCATCCACAACGGATTTGGGTCTCATAAAGTCTGTGCAAGGTGCGTCCCAAGACAACTCGCAGCTTTGCATAAACAAACGCCTTTGGACATCTACCGAAAACATTCGGATTGCTATGGCAGCGAATGTGACAGCTTCTTAGACAGAATCATAACTGGTGACGAGATTATGCTGTTGGATCCATTACGAGCCGGGGAGTAAACGGTAGAGTATGGAATGGGAATATCCACAATCGCTTACCAGTAAAAAGTTCAAAACCCAACCGTCCACATGAAAACTGATGCTCACCGTTCCGTTCGGACGCACAAGGCCCGGTATTGGAACATCATGGGGAGAATGGCACAACGATAAACATTGCGTTTTACAGTGAGCTGCTTACTGACAGGCTATAGCCTGCAGTTCAAAGCAAACGCCGAGGACTACAGTCCAAAGGTGTTGTGTCGTTGTACGACAATACCCCTCCGCATATTGCTCGCCACACTGCTGAAATGCTCCGGAAGTAATAGCTCATCCTCCGTATGCGAGATCTGTTCAAAAAATTCGGGAAGTTTGTCCATAAAATGTTTCTGTTCTCACGTTTTACTTATTGTGCATGGTCTCCTTCGAAATACTCTGATCCAAAACCGATACACAGTTCCCAAAGCGGTTTCCACTTCCGGAAGCAATCTTGGTACGCCTATTGCTGGATCGCGCGAAACACCGTCTGCGAATTTTCTTTTATCTCGAGTATCGCTGCAAATCTTCATTCTTGCAACCGGGTTTTCAGCTTTGAAAATAAAAACAAGTCCTCAGGGGTCGGGTCTGGAGAGTACGGAGGATTAAGCAGCACAGTGATTTCGTTTTTTGCGCAGTAGTCACGGACCAACAGGGATGAATGTGCGGATGGCGTTGCAACACTTCCCGATAGTACCACCGATTAACAATTTATCCCTTTAGCACGAATTCATGATGAACTAATCCTTCAAAGTCAAAGAAAACTATCAGCAAAGCTTTGAAATTTGACCTGACTTTACGAGCTTTCTTTGGCCTTGGAGAACCCTTCACGATCTGTTGTGAAGACTGAACCTTGGTCTCAATATCATAACCACAGACCCACGTCTCATCACCAGTTATGGATCTCTTAAGGAACATCTCGTTCTCATTTGCGTGATTCAAAAGCTCTTCACAGATTGCGGGACGAAGATCTTTCTGGTCTTTACTCATGAGCTGTGGGACGAACTTGGCGGCAACTCGATCATTCCAAAATACTGTGTCAGGATTTCATGACATTATCTAACTGAAATGTTACATTCTTCTGCAATCTCTCAGACAATTCGATAGGCACGTGCAATATCGTTGACATTCCTGTCATGAGCGCCGTCGGCAGACGTCGAAGGGCGTCCTGAACGAGGGTCATCTTCAACTTCCGTCAGGCGATTTTTAAACCTTGCGAAACATTCGTAACACCGAGTAGCGCTTAAGCACTCATTACCGTAGGCTTCTTGCATCATTTATCACCGTAGGCTTACTGCATAATTTGGTGCGTCTCTGAAAAGATTTTCGTGAATTTCACGCAAAATTTAACGCAGCCGCGTTGCTCCTCTAACTCAGCCATCTCGAAATTCGCAAACTGTGCGACACAGCGTTCTACTCATTACAGCACTGAACAGTAACTAACAGATACACAACAATGAAAATTCAGGCAGTTACACATTAAACACAGGCGCGTCAGGGATGCCAACGGCATTTCTATCCAACAGACCGTTGGCGCGAAATTACGAATGTTCCGGAATTTTTGAACGACGTCGTAGTTATTACCTTACGCCTTCCGGCTATCACTTGTTTGGTCTATTCAAATGGTTCAAATGGCCCTGAGCACTATGGGACTCAACTGCTGAGGTCATTAGTCCCCTAGAACTTAGAACTAGTTAAACCTAACTAACCTAAGGACATCACAAACATCCATGCCCGAGGCAGGATTCGAACCTGCGACCGTAGCGGTCTTGCGGTTCCAGACTGCAGCGCCTTTAACCGCACGGCCACTTCGGCCGGCTGTTTGGTCTATTCAAAGAGATGTTAAGGGGCCGTCGATTCCCTTCAGCACAAGGAGGTGGTTGGTTAATTCCGGGGAGGGGACCAAACAGCGAGGTCAGCGAGGTCATCGGCCCCATCGGATTAGGGAAGGACGGAGAAGGAAGTAGGCCATGCCATTTCAAAGGAATCATTCCGGCATTTGCCTAAAGCGATTTAGGGAAATCGCGGAACACCTAAATCAGGATGGCCGAATGCAAAATTGAACCATCGTCCTCCCGCATGCGAGTCCAGTGTGCTACGTCCTAGGTTCGCAGAAGAGCTTCTGTGAAGTTTGGAAGGTAGGAGACGAGGTACTGGCGGATGTAAAGCTGTGAGGACGGGGCGTGAGTCTTGCTTGGGTAGCTCAGATGGTAGAGCACTTGCCCGCGAAAGGCAAAGCTCCCGAGTTCGTGTCTCGGTCCGGCACACAGTTTTAATCTGCCAGGAAAGTTTCATAACAGCGCACACTCCGCTGCAGACTGAAAATCGCATCCTGTAACTCTTATTCTCTTTCCCTGAGGATAGCAATGTCATCAGCGAATCTTCTTACCGATATCCTTTCTCCTTAAGTTTTAATCACACTCTTCAACTTTTCTGTGATTTTCGTCACCAAAATCAGGATGGCCGGGCATGGGTTTCAATTGTCGTCCTCCCGAATGCGAGGCCAGTGCGCTATCACTGCGCCACCCCGCTCAGTGGAGCAAGAAGTGAAGAACGCGGTGCATACGTGGCTCGATTCCCAACCGAAAACCTTCCTTTCTGAGGGCATCAGGAAGCTTGTGCAACGGTGAACAAAGTGAGCTGAAAAGCAAGGGCACTATATTGAAAAATGATGTTAACATGTGTGTCCTATTTTTACTGCAGCAAAAGGTTATTAGCTACACTGTGGATAATTATCCTCGTCTAATAATCGACACCTGTTCGTCGATGGCAGTTCACTGCAGTTCCCTTTATGGAGAGGTGGCAGCTAATTTGCTTCCTTTCACTTTCTCACGGGACGAGACCTACGGTATCCCGCAGTAACGGTTCCAGAAAGCAGAAGTCCTTCAGGTCGGCGCAGCCCGCGGCCCGCCCACGCTGCTAGCGGAGGGCAGTAGCAGCGTTTCGGGGCTGCCAGACGCTCTCTGATGTGTCCTTGGCCTTCAGCTCGTCCCCACGGATGCTGCAGCGGTCCGTGTTTCCAGATACCGGCAGTCGAGCCCAAAGAAAAACACTAGCGCTGCGGGGCCGTCTCGGACCAGGAGTCCGCTGCGTGGGAATCGGTATCCGTGCAACGAGGCTGCTGGCTTATACAGCACAGTCCCATACCCACCGCCTTGCGAAACGGTTCTGTAACGCCAGCACTGGCGACGGTGTGTGTGTGTGTGTGTGTGTGTGTGTGTGTGTGTGTGTGTGTGTAACCATACCTCAAGGACACGGGCTAGCGCCTGGCGGTGCTACGCTGGCAAACGTGAGCGTCCCACTATTGTGGCTGATATAGTAGTCACTTGCACCGGTGAACTTCTATTTTTGAGACAGTCTTGTCCAAGTGTTGAAAATTTCCTGACTAGCTACATACACTCATGCTCATAAATTAAGGATAATTGCAGAATGTGGTGCCACGCAACGTGGCACTACACAAAACTGACGCTAATGGCATAGGCACATAGGGAACACGTACAACACAGATCCGTAAATCCACGGTATAGGTGATAAGCTGAGAAAACCGTCCCGAAACATATGTTCTACAAAACGCCACTGTTCCCTGCGCATGTACCCTGACATCAATATGGGATATGATTAAAATGGCTCTGAGCACTATGGGACTTAACATCTATGGTCATCAGTCCCCTAGAACTTAGACCTACTTAAACCTAACTAACCTAAGGACATCACACAACACCCAGTCATCACGAGGCAGAGAAATATGGGATATGATCACCATGCACACGTACACAGGCAGCACAATGGGTTGGCATACTCTAGATCAGGTCGAGCAGCTGCCGTGATATAGCCTCCCATCCCTGCACCAGTGCCTGTCAGAGCTCCTGAAGTGTCGTAGGGGGTTGAAGACGTGCAGCGATACGTCGACCGAGAGCATCCGAGACGTGCTCGACTGGGCTTAGGTCAGGAGAAGAGGTAGACCACTCCATTCGCCTGATATCTTCTGTTTCATAGTACTCCTCCACGAAGGCAGCCCGGTGGGGCCGTGCGTTATCATCCATCAGGAGGAAGGTGTGACCCACTGCACCGCTGAAAAGGCGGACGTACTGGTCCAAATTGACGTCCCGATACACCTGACCTGTTACAGTTCCTCTGTCAAAGACATGCAGGAGTGTACGTGCACCAATTATAATCCCACCCCACACCATGAAACCACTATACAGGTCCTTTTCAAGGACATTAAGGGATTGGCATCTGGTTCTTGGTTTACGCCAGATGAAAACCCGGCGAGAATCACTGTTCAGACTATACCTGGACTCGTCCGTGAACATAACCTGGGACCACTGTTCCAATGACCATATACTGTGTTCTTGATACCAGGCTTTAAGGGCTCTCCTGTGACCAGGGGTCTGTGGAATGCACCTTGCAGGTCTACGGGCGAATAAACCATGTCTGTTCAGTCGTCTGTAGACTGCGTGTCTGGAGACAACTGTTCCAGTGGCTGCGGTAAGGTCCCGAGCAAGGCTACCTGCAGTACTCCGTGGCCGTCTGCGGGCACTGATGGCGAGATATCGGTCTTGTTGTGATGTTGAACACTGTGCACGTCCCGTACAGTAGCGCTTGGACACGTTTCCTTTCTGCTGGAATCGTTGCCGTCATCTTGAGATCGCACTTTGTGGCACACGGAGGGCCCGTGCTACGACCTGCTGTGTTTGACCAGCCTCCAGTCGCCCTAATATTCCACCCCTCATAACGTCATCAATATGTGTTCTTTGAGCCATTTTCAACACACAGCCATCATCAGCACGTCTGAAAACGTCTGCACACTTACTCGCTACACCGTACTCTGACATGCACCAACACACCTCTGCGTATGTGGACTGCTGCCAGCGCCACCGTGCGACGACCGCAGGCCAAACGCACCGCACTGTCATACCCCGAGGTGATTTAAACCCGCAAACCACCCATTAGAGCGTTGTTTCACCATGTATCAGCATTATCCTTAATTTATGAGCACGAGTGTGGTTCACCTTTCATAGGACTACTGACTGCTGTGCCCTGGTAGGCCTCTGCAAGAGATCCAGGAGACGGTTTTTTGGCGTCTTTGTGTTCAGAAGCTGAAAAAAAGAGCGGGGAAGCAATTGCTCTCAAATGTGCTCTCAAATTACTTCTGTCGAAGTAATTTTCAAACCTGGGCTTGATGCCCAAAGAGCGTGCAGGAGATGACCAAGAAGTGCAGAGTAAAAACAAGCATTTAAAGTACTTGAAGCCATTATAATTTATATTAGTTCCATAAACTATTACGAGAGCTCCTTTAATAAAAAATGTGAATTTCGTCACAATGGCTACTTCAACATCAGCGACATCGCTTTCGTTAGAGACGGAGCACCAGCTCGGATGATCAAACGATGGGGAAGGATATCAGTTGTGTCCTCTTGTTCAAAGGAACCATCGTGGCATTTGTCTGGAGCGGTGTATGAAAACCACTACCACAACATAGTACATATTGGTGGTATCTAGTTGCAGTTTGGTTCCTGTCGTAAGCCTCCTTCCTCATTCTATGAGCTGTTTGTCGCCGACGATGACGTCCGTACTCCCTACCAATATTAACATGAGCCGATTGTTTCCAGAACACCTCATTCAGTCACAATCTGTATAATGAAAGTAAAAAATTCGTAAAAAATTAAATTGTTACAAAGCATGTGCAACTCATAATACAGGGCCGTAATCTGCAGTACCCAAGTACACGACTAAGATTCCCTTTACACTGGTTGTCTATCTTCTAAATACGACGAAACGGACTGTCGATTCTGTCCACCTTATACTTCTCTGAGAAAACACAAACACACACACACACACACACACACACACACACACACACACACAAACAAACAAACAAACTTAAAATTACAGTCCACACGCCGGCCGCTGGGGACGAGCGGTTCTAGGCGCTTCAGTCTGGAACCGCGCGATAGCTACGGTCGCAGGTTCGAATCCTGCCTCGGGCATGGATGTGTGTGATGTCCTTACGTTAGTTTGGTTTAAGTAGTTCTAAGTTCTAGGGGACTGATGACCTCAGAAGTTAAATCCCATAGTGCTCAGAGCCATTTCAACCACTTGAATAGTCCACACGTTCTAAACAATCATTTCAGCTGGTCCTATTTTTGTAAAAGGGGCTGTGTCGAAAATTATGTTCGATGTAGTGCTCTACAATCCACCTTTGCGCAGAATTATACAATGTTCCCTTGGACGTGCTTTGCGCGTTTGTGAGTGAATCACTTTTAGCGTTACAGAACACAGATTAGAAGATGAAATACGAGGCGAACACTGCATTGGGGAGAGATAAGAGCCATCTGGTTTCATCAAACGCATATAATCGCTGCCAGTTTAGTGTACAGGCAATATTAGCGTACGCAATGGAGCTCTCGATGTATAGTGGAAGCATGTACAGGGCTTGTGCCAGTAGATCTCTATGTGCTTTCTATGGTTCATGGAAATTGTGGTAAGTTCCTATGGGACCAAACTGCTGAGGTCTCGGTCCCTAGGCTTACACATTACTTAATCTACGCTAACTTACGCTAAGGACAACACACACACCCATGCCCGAGGGAGGACTCGAACCTCTGACGGGGGTCGCCGTGCGAACTGTAGTAAAGCGCCATAGAACGCGCGGCTACCCTGCGCGGCTGTGGTTTCTGTTCATACCACAATGGCAGCTATCATATACTGCTGGTACTGTGTTCATTATCGTCACGCGTTTGCGGATTGTAAATCAGGTAGATTGGTCCGCCACACCTTTTTTTGGAGACCTTCAGCGACTCCTCTCTAGAAATCATCATAGATCCTGCAATTCGCGATCTTGTGAATAAGTCATTACGTCCGCCCACGAGATCCATAGTACTACACATCGACATCAAAACTGATGATGTGATCCTAAAATTCCTGAAGGAGGCGTACTCCTTCTCCATCCCCGACCCCCCTCCCCCTTCCTCCCACACCCTCCTCGCCATCGCCCTGTCAAGTCTCCTCAGTCATTACTTAAAGGAAATGAATTCACCGTGGCCCAGAATTGTGATAATAATCGGCATCGACCGACCTCTCTGTCATCCTCAATCAATGGCCGTTGTCGGCTTTGCAGACCAGAAGCCGCTACCTCTCACCCAAGCAGCTTCTCCTTTGGTACCACGAGGCTGAGAAGACCCCGTCCAGTCCTTCCATCAAAGAAAAATCTCTGACAGTACCAGGAATTGAACCCGGGTCCTCAGCATTGCAGCCAGTCACTGTCAGTACTCGGTTATAAAGGCAGACATTTTGCTATTAATAACGAGACTTTTTAAATGGCGAGGGGGCCTTCGTTGCATTCACAATAGGTCTTGTATTTAAAAATGAAGCTAGCTTATTTAATTCGTCAGAGCGCAATTGTGGGAGATGATAATTTTTTTCCCGGAAGCCTTCGTTTGCAAATATCTTTTCACAAATGAGACGCAGTGGTAGGTGTTCATTTTTAGAGAAAGAGATGAATCTAAAATCAAGCATTCGTTCGAATGTTGGAGGCATTTCTTTTTCTCGACCATTTTGAGAAAAATAGGGTTCCAAAATGCACTGGTTACGTCGCTGACTATTTTCCAAATATTTTTTACCGTGTTCCATCGAACATAGACTTAACGTATCACAACTGCTTCAGCAGAATGAGTACTGACAGTCAGTGCTGCTAAATGGTTGGTCCGTGCCGTGTAGGTTCGAGGAAGTCTCTTCTTGGAGCTTTGCCTCAGACTGCGCTCTGCCACTTCGTATGCGCGTGCTGACTCCTAGAAACACCTGCTGCTCGTAAATCTTTTGGGTTGTATGTTCGTGGTCTATGAAACTTTTCCGGTCCTAATCTTTAACCAGAGCTGGTCTGGACATCTTGATGGTGCTCCTGGTTCCGCTGAGTATTGCCGACTCAGGAATTAGGAGCACCTCTGAAGATGTCCAGCCCAGTTCTGGACGAAATATTAGTACCGGAAAAGTTTCACGGACCACGACCGTACAGCCCAGAAGATTTACTGGCAGCTAAGACATCCAGTTGTCAAAGTCTTCATGAACGCCAGCTGACATTACAGCGGGTTGTGGAAAGTAAATACAAATTCTTGCAAAACTGTACTTAAAAGCATTCTATTTATGTCTTTTTTTAAGTCGTTCTAGTCTAATTTATAAACTGGCAAACCATAATTTATTTTAATCAGTAATATTGTTTTCGTCTGTCGTGCAATATTGTACCAATATTTAGTTTGCTTATTCGAGGATGCTGCCACGGCATGTTAGGTCACTATTGAGGAGATTGGATAATTTTTTTTTTATTTCGTCCTTCTAAGTTGTATTGATACAAAATTTTTGCTGCAATGGCTACCGGTTTCGGGCTGACACGCCCAATCTCAAACCACACACTTGTTATTAACCGTAGCTAATCACACAGTATGATGCCAAAAGGCACGAATAGCTTCTGTACAGAAAGGTATACTTTAGGGAGAAATACCCTCCTTTGTGTCTGTTGCACTTGAGTGACATACCCAAAGTCAGATGCAACGCACACATAGGCTAATATATATCTTTCTGTACAGAAACTGTTCGTGCCTTTTGGCAGCAAGAAAAATTCCGAGTGGGAAACAAAAGCAAATTCGGAGTACGTATTAAAATCCATGGAGAAGAAATAAAAACTTTGAGGTTCGCCGATGACATTGTAATTCTGTCAGAGGCAGCAAAGGACTTGGAAGAGCAGTCGAACGGAATGGACAGTGTCTTGAAAGGAGGATATAAGATGAACATCAACAACAGCAAAATGAGGATGATGGAATGTAGTAGAATTAAATCGGGCGATGCTAAGAGAATTAGATTAGGAAATGAGACACTTAAAGTAGTAAATGTGTTTTGCTGTTTGGGGAGCAAAATAACTGATGATGGTCGAAATAGAGAGGATATAAAATGTAGACTGGCTATGGCAAGGAAAGCGTTTCTGAAGAAAAAACATTTGTTAACATCGAGTACAGATTTAAATGTCAGGAAGTGTTTTCTCAAAGTATTTTTATGGAGTGTAATCATGCATGGAAGTGAAACAAGGACGATAAATAGTTTAGACAAGAAGAGAATAGAAGCTTTCGAAGTGTGGTGCTACAGAAGAATGCTGACGATTAGATGGGTAGATCATGAAACCAATGAGGAGGTTCTGAATAGAATTGGGGAGAAGAGGAATCTGTGGCACAACTTGACTAGAAGAAGGGATCGGTTGGTAGGGCACATGTTGAGGCATCAAGGGATCACCAATTTAGTATTGGAAGGCAGCGTTGAGGGTAAAAATCGTAGAGGGAGACCAAGAGATGAATACACTAATCATATTCAGAAGGATGTAGGTTGCAATAGTTACTCAGAGATGAAGAAGCTTGCACAGGATAGAGTAGCATGGAGAGCTGCATCAAACTAGTCTCTGGACTGAAGACCACAACAACAACATTGCATGATTAATCTAAGACTCGAAACGACCTTCGTTCAGATTTGGTTCAGGCTATTGTAGTCATATTTTCTGATTTCCTTTGTGATGCTGTATCTGGATACGAGGGACGGAAAGAGGTGACACAGTGGTAGGAAGTGGAATCGAAAACCACGTCTGGCCGGCCAAAGGTTTACTGTGGTTTTCCAAAATTGCTAAATGCTAATGTCGGGCGGTTCCTTTGAAAACGTGACTGCCTATTTTGTTCTGCATCCTCTTCCCGTCAGATCGTGTGCTTCCTCTAGATTGACCCGGTCGCCGCTGTGACATTTAAGCCTGCAGAACCAAACGAAATCGAACTAACAGCGGCGCTATAATGCTTACAGGGCACTGACCCGGTGATCGACCGCTACTTCAACGTCTAGCTGACGCTTCATCACATGTCGTGACGTATGGAAGAAGGAGGGGGGAGGGCTGGCGTTATTTGCACGTCGCTGTCCTGTTCCAGCAGTGCGTTTGCCAACAGACACACACGATGCGAGAAATAAAATCCGTGTCACTGAATTATTTCTTACGATATTTTTCTTTACTTTGATTATTAAAGAGTTTTCATGCTTAAGTTAAATTTTCGGAATTGGTCCATGATTTAGCTCACATATATATATAGAAACTGTAGGTGAGGTAGCAGTTCCTATGAACAAAGGTTAGTCGATGGTCAGAGGCACACTGAATAGTGAACCTAGAAGCTCTTACAGGCGAAGCGTGAAATAGTATTGACCGTGTAGCAGGCACGTCCTCGGCGTCCTATTAACCACGTCCCGTCGTAACTGAAACCTTGATGACTGACTAATAAAATAAGCAGACAATATAATGTACTTCGATTCTCACCTGCGATCTTTTATATGACTCCTCCTCTTTGACAATTCATTTACATACAATTACCATGCAGTAGCAAACGACTTTCGATCGCTCGTTAAGAACTCTTTTCACAGATTATCTGTTCCAAGAAGATACAAAACCCATAACTCTATTCCATGCACGAATGTGTCACAATACTTGATAAGAAAGAATAACCAGCGCACAGATCGCTTGTTACAATTGCGGTATGATAGTCATATGGTCAACTAGTGGCGCGTTGCCAATATACATAATTGCCATGGTTAACAGTTTGAAATCTGTTCAGCTTTGCTATTGTGAAAACTAGTCTTCCACAGTGAGCAATGTATATATGGCTTACTATATATGGCTTACTGTGGAAGACTAGTTTTCACAATAGCAAAGCTGAACAGATTTCATAGGTCAGGATATTTTTTTCCTTTTTTTTCTCTTCTTTTTCCACCTCTCAGAATATGGTTTTTGTAACTTATATATATATATATATATATATATATATATATATATATATATATATATATATATATATATATTACAAAAAGTGTTCCATATTTTAAGAGGTGGGGGAAAGAAAAGAAAAGAAAATCATGAGCTATGAAATCTGTGAAAACTAGTCTTCCACAGTAAGCCCTTTACAGTTACGATGACGCATAGACTGTAGTAAACAAATGAGAACACATTATCCTGCTACTACGAAACAGCTGGGCTTCTAATGTAATCTGATTGTTTCCATTTGCAGATCATTAAAGCATCATGTCTCCCGTTTTGCTTTTGGAATAATAGCCTCATCACGTCTTTCATGCGACGCCCAATGCTGACGGAGAGCTTCGTTTCACTTCACAAACAACATGATTCTTAAAGCGGTATTTTACGTGCCCACTCGATAGAGCGGTCCCAAATTAGTCTAGTACGATACTTGGTTTGTCGATATGTATGAACAGGACGGTAAAACACGAAGTATAACCTTACTCCAGCGGCCTGCCGCTGTGGCCGAGCGGTTCTAGGCGCTTCAGTCCAGAACCGCGCTGCTTCTATGGTCTATAGGTTCGAATCCTGCCTCGGGCATAGATGTGTATGTGTGATGTCCTTAGGTTAGTTAGGTTCAAGTAGTTCTAAGTCTAGGGGAATGGTGACCTCAGATGTTAAGTCCCACAGTGCTCAGAGCCATTTGAACCTTACTGCAGCAGCCACAGCATCGCCGCGGGTGCTCGCTGACAGCTGCGCCACGGAGAAGCGCTGCTCCGTCGCTGTTGGAGTACTAGGTCACTCTTTATATTTTACTGTCCGTTTTAGTATATATCGATGAAACAAGTATCGCACGAGACTAATGTGGGTCCGATCTATCGAATGGGCACGTAAAATTGTGCTTTGTTTGTTTTTTAATCGAAAAACATCAAAAATGGTTCAAATGGCTCTGAGCACTATGGGACTTAACTTCTGAGGTCATCAGTCCCCTAGAACTTAGAACTACTTAAACCTAACTAACCTAAGGACATCACAAACACCCATGTCCGAGGCAGGATTCGAACCTGCAACCGTAGCGGTCGCGCGGCTCCAGACCATGTCGCCTAGAACCGCTCGGCCACTTCGGCCGGCCGAAAAAGATCCGAAGCTTTCCGTCGACAAAGGCCGCCGTGTGAAAGACGTAGTATGCAATATTTGTTTGGTTAGATTCCAGGCACACATTGGGGAAAAAAAAGTTATTGACGTGAAAGTGAACAGATTTCGCCAGTTCTGCTCGACCGCAAAAGTGAGTAGTGAATGCGTAATCACGTTACGGCCTTTCTCACAATACGTCGCTCGTAGTCATTTGAAAATGAATGTGCGAGCATCTTTATGGAAACTTCGCATTTCTCGTGGGGCAAAAAGTTCATTGCATGTATGTGCCAAGGATGGTTTGCAATGTCGCCAGCCTGTCTTGTCGGGACCGAGAGATCATCAGTTTTGTCATTTCGGATACAGTTCCACAAAGGAGTGAGGGAGGAAGCGACAAAGTGCCGGCCGGCGCCACAGGGAATCCGTGTGTTGTCGCTGCGCCCCCCATCAGCTTGCCGCGACCTCGGCGGTGCGCAGACAGCGCTGTCCCACTCCCCTTCCTCTCCCCACCCCCGCAGGTCACCGGTGTTCCTAGAGGGCAGCTCAGCCAGCGGCCACCCCACCGCCGAGTTCGTGGCCGTGGAAACCGTGCCTGTACCTTAAGCCTGCCAGACAAAGTGCACGCGAAATCGCCCGCCCCGTACTGCTGCACGCGCAGCGAGAAAGCACCTCTCGCACGGGATCTGCGCACTAATTGTCAGCCACTTTCACTGCGAACACAATGGCACTTCGCCACCTCCGTAGCAAAATATGCCGAGATCACCCCTATAAGTTCCCTTATTCTCCTGTACTATAATCGTCCACAGAACAAACAAGTTTAAAAAAATTGTCGCTTACGAAACGTTAGGACTTATGCGACTCATCAAAAAACATGGCACATACAAATGAATCTGTTATGCGCAGACATAATAAGCATTTTACTGTCATAATATGGCGGTGTGACACCTCATGTATTGTGTTGGAAACATCTACATCTACCGGGTGATCAAAAAGTCAGTATAAATTTGAAAACTGAATAAATCACGGAATAATGTAGATAGAGACGTACAAATTGACACACGTACTTGGAATGACATGGGGTTTTATTACAACCAAAAACATACAAACGTTCACAAAATGTCCCACAGATGGCGCTTCATCTGATCAGAACAGCAATAATTAGCATAACAAAGTAAGACAGAGCAAAGATGATGTTCTTTACAGGAAATGCTCAATATGTCCACCATCATTCCTCAACAATAGCTGTAGTCGAGGAATAATGTTGTGAACAGCACTGTAAAGCATGTCCGGAGATATGGTGAGGCATTGGCGTCGGATGTTGTCTTTCAGCATCCCTAGAGATGTCGGTCGATCACGATACAGTTGCGACTTCAGGTAACCCCAAAGCCAACAATCGCACGGACTGAGGTCTGCGGACCTGGGAGGCCAAGCATGACGAAAGTGGCGGCTGAGCACACGATCATCACCAAACGACGCGCGCAAGAGATAGTTCACGTGTCTAGCAATATGGGGTGTTTTTTTTTTGGTTCTAATAAAACCTCATGTCATTCCAAGCATGTGCGTCAATTTTTACCTCTCTATTTACATTATTCCGTGGTTTATTAGGTTTTCAAATTTATACTGACTTTTTGATCACCCGGTACATGGATACTCCGCAAGCCATTGTACGGTGCGTGGCGGAGGCTACTCTGTAGCACTACTAGCCATGTCCTATCCTACTCCACTCGCAAACAGAGCGAGGGAAAACCAACTCGGTTCTAGGCGCTACAGTCTGGAACCGAGCGACCGCTACGGTCGGAGGTTCGAATCCTGCCTCGGGCATGGATGTGTGTGATGTCCTTAGGTTAGTTAGGTTTAATTAGTTCTAAGTTCAAGGCGACTCATGACCTCAGAAGTTAAGTCGCATAGTGCTCAGAGCCATTTGAACCAAAAACAACTGTCTATATGTCTCCGGATGAACCCTAATTTCTCGTTTCTCATCTTCGTGGTGCTTAGGTGCAATGTACGAGGGTTGCCCACATAGTCATGCACCGCATTTTTTTCCTCTGCCGTGAACAATGCTACGAATACGAAACGTTACGTATGTATTATTTGCGGTCTCCTGAGTAAATGCGCCAAGTTTCCGTCACTTCTGACAGATAGCGTTGCTGCAGGACAGTTTCAAAGTGGCGTCCGTATGTGACGTACGTTACAAGCAACGTGCAATCACTGAATTTCTCACTACAGAGAAAGAAACTGTGGGGAATATTCACAAACGCTTGTGCACAGTCTATGGAGCATCTGCTGTCTACACAAGTACAGTTAGTGGCTGGGCACGGAGGGTGAGGTCATCAGAAGGCGGTTCGGCGGAGCTTCACGATTTGCAGCGGTAGGGGAGACCATCCACGGCTGTCACACCTGACATGTAGCAGCGAGCTGATGTTGTCATTCGCGAGGACAGATTAAAGGATACCATTCGTGGAATACTTTTGAGGACGAAGAGGAGGTGATTAACATAGTGAAGCACTGGCTCCGTCACCAGGACATGGATTGGTACCGACAGGGCATACAGGCCCTTGTCTCGTGCTGGAGGGAGGCCATAAAACGGGATGGGGATTACGTGGAAAAATAGAGTGTGTAGATAAAACATCATTCTTTCGTGTGTGTTATTCCCCTTATGTTCAATAAAGAACTGTTGAAGAAAAAAACGCGGTGCATTACTCTCTGGGCAACCCTCGAATGTTGGCGGCAGTAGAATCGTTTGGCAGTCAGCTTCAAATGCCGGTTCTCTAAATTTTCTCAGTAGTGTTTCTCGAAAATAACGTCGCCTTCCCTCCAGGGAGTCTCATTTGAGTTCCCGAAGCACCTCCGAACACTTTCGTGTTGTTCGAACCTACCGGCAACAAATCTAGCAGCTTCGCCTCTGAACTGCTTCGGTGTCTTCCTTCAGCCCGACCTGGTACGGATCCCCAACACTCGAGCATTACTCAAGAACAGGTCGCACCAGCGTCCTATATGCGATATCCTTTACATGTGACCCACACTCTCCTAAAATTCTCCCAATAAACCAAAGTCGACCATTGGCCTTCCCTACCACAAGTTCTCAGATGCTCGCTCCATTTCATAGCGTTTTGCAACGTTACGCCCAGCTACGTAAATGACTTGACTGAGTCAAACAGAATACTACTGATACTGTATCCGAACATTACAGATTTGTTGTTCCTACCAATCCGCGTTAACATATATTTTTCCACATTTAGAGCTAGCTGCCATTCATCACATTAACTGAAAATTATGCCTAAGTCGTCCTGTATTTTTCTACAGTGGACACCTTACCGTACACCACAGCGTCATCACCAAATAACTCCAGATTGCTGCCCATCCTGTCCACCAAATCATTTAATTATATAGAGAACAACGGCGGCCCTATCACACTTCCCTGGGGCACTCCTGACGATACTCGTCTCTCTGACAAACACTCGCCGCGGAGGACAACCACCGTTGAGTGGTAATTGTTGGTAAGGCGGGTACCAGGTTGAGATTCATTGGGAGAGTCCTTAGAAAATGTAGTCCATCAACAAAGGAGGTGGCTTACAAAACACTCGTTCGACCTATACTTGAGTATTGCTCATCAGTGTGGGATCCGCACCAGATCGGGTTGACGGAGGAGATAGAGAAGATCCAAAGAAGAGCGGCGCGTTTCGTCACAGGGTTATTTGGTAAGCGAGATAGCGTTACGGAGATGTTTAGCAAACTCAAGTGGCAGACTCTGCAAGAGAGGCGCTTTGCATCGCGGTGTAGCTTGCTCGCCAGGTTTCGAGAGGGTGCGTTTCTGCATGAGGTATCGAATACTTTCCTTCCCCCTACTTATACCTCCCGAGGAGATCACGAATGTAAAATTAGAGAGATTCGAGCGCGCACGGAGGCTTTCAGACAGTCGTTTTTCCCTCGAACCATACGCGACTGGAACAGAAAAGGGAGGTAATGACGGTGGCACGTAAAGTGCCCTCCGCCACACACCGTTGGCTGGCTTGCGGAGTATAAATGTAGATGTAGATGTAGACTCTATTGCTTAAGAAGCCTTCCATCCACTTACATACCTGTAAACTTATTCCATATGCTCGTACCTTGTTTAACAGCCTGCAATGGGGTACCGTGTCAAATGCTTTCCGGAAATCTAGAAATACGGAATCAGTGGAGTGGTGCCGTGACCACGAAGCATAAATTGCTGATAAATGGGGCGCACTGTTTTCAGCGATAAATCGCGGCTCTTCTCTCTACCCCGGATGACCATCGTCAGCAAATGTGGCTGTGACTTGGGTAGAAGTCCATTTCTTCCACCGTCTCGGAGAAGCACAGAGGTGTTACTACTGCCGCCACGGTGTGGGGATCAATCGGGTATGACTTGCGGTCGCCGGTCCTGGAAGTAACTGAAGGAACCCTGACGGCACAACGGTATGTTGGAGACGCTAAACGAATACCATCCGGCCACACTACACCACTAACGTTGCCATATCCAGTTTATTATACCGACCCCGTGAAGATAAGAGAGAAATACATCATTCATTTCGGCTTGCTACACAAATCACACATTCGCAAAATAATTGTAGAAAAACAAGAGAACCTATGTTCGTTTCGTCTAAGGCATAGCGCTCTGCAAATGACATAAAAATACTCTTCCTCGTTGGGCTACCCTTTACCGAAAGCTAGAGGCAATCATCAATCGACGCTGTTGTTAAGAGAGCGAGTACTGCGCGCATCGTCCTTTGTGTTGAGGCCCCGCTGGTAAAGAGAGGAAGTTTTGAAATGACGTAACTGCAGATCGTTAGCCGCTTCCATCCACACCTGACACGGCAGCAAAAACAAGCAAAGCCCAGGCTATTCCATTACACGCACTGGTATTCCCTCGAACAGGTGTTCCACGTAGAAGGATTTCTTGATCGCTAGTGGTACAGATATTACGTGCTAAAATTCATCCATTTAAAACAACGCTAACATACACCTTGTCACCAACGTAACAGCTAAAGCGGTTTGGTACTTACCGTACAGTAGCCTACAGCATTCTTTCCCACACGAAAAACTATAACGACAAAAATGTACAGTTGTAAGAAAATGAAACACCTACAGCCGCGTCCTTATGTTGTCATTTATTGTGTAACGACCAGTTTCAGCGCTTCAGTGCACCATCTTCAGGCCTTAGTTAATGCTGAAGGGGCTATCACAATAAATACGATGCACCACTCGTCAACAACTGGTCTACGCTGGCTACCTGTATCTGTGATGTCGTGTCTCCAGCCATCAACTGGCAAGAAATGCAAGTAGGATAAGATGATATCATTGTTAGTTTTCTTGTTGTGTCGTTATTTATCATGACTCCGGTGAACGAAGCTATCTCATGTATAGTGGCCATTTTCTCAGCAGATATTGTGGAGTCATTCAGACATTGCCTCACCACAACCTGTTTTCACTAGAATAAAGATTTTTTTCCCCAACAGATTAACTGGCCTGGCTACTGGCAGTCGTTTTAGTCCGGCTGTGTCCAGTTTGTTTATAGAGACCTTTGACCAATGGGCATTGCAGACTGACAGTAACAGATCAGCCAGGTGGTACCGCTACGTCGATGATACTTTTGTAGTATGGACGCACGCTGTCTTCCTGATACATCTCACTAGTATGAATCCGCCGGCCGCTGTGGCCGAGCGGTTCTAGGCGCTTCAGTCCGGAACCGCGCTGCTGCTACGGTCGCAGGTTCGATTCCTGCGTCGGGCATGGATGTGTGTGATGTCCTTAGGTTAGTTAGATTAAAGTAGTTCTAAGTTCTAGGGGACTGATGACCTCAGATGTTAAGTCCCATAGTGCTCAGAGCCATTTTTTTAAATCCGAAAACCGAGTTTACTGTGGAGACGGAGAATACGGCCAACTGAATTTTTTGGATGTGTTATCAAGTGAGGGGTCGGGATTTTCGGCCATATGGTAAATAGGAAAGCCACGCATACTGAACGTTATCTTCATTAAAATTCTAACCACCACCCCAGATATAAAAGAGGTGTGATTAAAACCTTGGTAAATATGTCGTACCAAAATTTGGGAGCCGACTTATTTAAAAGACGAGGTTGAACATCTACGGTCGACTTTCAAGAACAATGGTTATCCTATAGGGAGACAGATAGAGCACTTCTCCCTAAGGAGAACATCAGGATCAACCCAAGGGGAAAGTTTTCCTTCCGTTCATTAATAGGATTACGGAACGCATTGCGAAAGTCTTGAGCAAGAATGGTGTGGAAACTATCCTCAGACGGACCTTGGAAATGAAAGAATGTTTAAGATCGCCAAACATATACTACCCCCTTTGGAATGATCTATATTAGTGCCACGAAAATAAGTATTAACACCCGTCTGGTAGAACACAAGATGACTTTCCCCCTGGGATATAATGATAAATCGGCGATAGGAACATGTGTACCAAGAGGGTGATCGTCACCTAAAATTCAATAATACGAACGTCATATGGAAAACATTATCATGCTTGCATGTGTGGAGAGGCTATTAATATCTGTAAACACAATAATAATTTTAACAGAGAGGGAGAAGGTGTTAAATTAGATAAGATTTGGATGTCAACGTTGCACTGTAAGAATGACGATCGATTACTTTCAATCGAAGATGTAGGCATTACCAGAAAAAATCCCGCCTCATGATGGACTGTAGAGCGCCGATATACACTACTGGCCATTAAAATTGCTACACCAAGAAGAAATGCAGATGATAAACGGGTATTCATTGGACAAATATATTATACTAGAACTGACATGTTATTACATTTTCACGCAATTTGGGTGCATAGATCCTGAGAAATCAGTACCCAGAACAACCACCTCTGGCCGAAATAACGGCATTCATACGCCTGGGCATTGAGTCAAACAGAGCTTGGATGGCGTCTACAGGTACAGCTGCCCATGCAGCTTCAACACGATACCACAGTTCATCAAGAGTAGTGACTGGCGTATTGTGACGAGCCAGTTGCTCGGCCACAATTGACCAGACGTTATCAATTGGTGAGAAATCTGGAGAATGTGCTGGCCAGGGCAGCACTCAAACATTTCTGTATCCAGAAAGGCCTGTAAAGGACCTGCAAGATGTGGTCGTGCATTATCCTGCTGAAATGTAGGGTTTCGCAGGTATCGAATGAAGAGTAGAGCCACGGGTCGTAACACATCTGAAATGTAACGTCCACTGTTCGAAGCGCCGTCAAGGCGAACAAGAGGTGACCGAGACGTGTAACCAATGGCACCCCATACCATCACGCCGGCAGATACGCCAATATGGCGACGACGAATACACGCTTCCAATGTGCGTTCACCGCCATGTCGCCAAATACGGATGCGACCATCATGATGCTGTAAACAGAAGCTGGATTCATCCGAAAAAATGACGTTTTGCCATTCGTGCACCCAGGTTGGTCGTTGAGTACACCAACGCAGGCGAACGATCCGTTATAGCCATGCGGATAAGATACCTCTCATCTCGACTGCTAGTGATACGAGACCGTTGGGATCCAGCACGGTGTTCCGTATTACCCACCTGAACCCGCCGATCCATATCCTGCTAACAGTCATTGGATCTCGACTAACGCGAGCAGCAATGTCGCGATACGATAAACCGCAATCGCGACGGGCTACAATCCGACTTTTATCTTAGTCGGAAACGTGATGGTACGCATTCCTCCTCCTTACACGAGGCGTCACAACAACGTTTCACCAGGCAACGCCGGTCAACTGCTGTTTGTGTATGAGAAATCGGTTGGAAACTTTCCCGATGTCAGCACGTTGTAGGTGTCGCCACCGGCGCCAACCTTGTGTGAATGGTTGTGAACAGCTAATCATTTGCATACCACAGCGTCTTCTTCCTGTCGGTTAAATTTCGCGTCTGTAGCACGTCATCTTCGTAGTGGAGCAATTTTAATGGCCGCCGGTGTGAGCGGCGCTCCCTCGGGTTGTGGTTACAGTTCACCGCTTTACCTCTGAAGATGTCTCCCACACTCGGAGAGGAAACGTTAGGAGAAAGTTTTATACATCGACCACAGCGTGTCAGCTCAGAAGTTTCAAGTGAAGCCAGGGCAGGAGGTGAAAGCTCACACTGTACGACTCCGATAAAACTCGTGCGAACTTCAGGCGCTGTGGAGACGAGAAGACACGCAATAAAGTTGGAGGAGACGGGAAGTGTAGCTCGGTGCTGGAGTTGGCGGCCGGTAATTGGTGGCCGTGTTCTGTGCAGTCGGCAAACAGACTCATTAGCTCGGCCGGAGTCGCCCTACTCGAGCCGCAGTAATCCTGCCGTGCCGCCCGCCAGCAGTGGCTGGTGTTGTGTGGTGTCGTGTTGCGTGCCGCGGTGGGAGTGGCTGCGGCACACACTCCCTCACTACCTGCAGAGGCAGCTTCCAGACCAGCCGGTCCCTGGACCTCGTCCCACGCAACTCCAGCCTAATCCTTCTCCAGCGATCGCTAAGCTCGTGGCTACCTGTGCGCTCGTTGACGTAGGTTTTTCCGCAAACGCTGGCGGAATCCGAATTCTTCTGGCAAAATTTCAGAGAGAAGTGAAGCTGTGACGGCGAATCGGTCACGAAGGAACACTTGCTCGGGAAAGGCAAGGTTCCCGGGTCCCAGTCCCAATCTAGCACACAACTTGAATCCGCCAGAAAGTTAAAAAATTTCGCAGTTTTATCAGGGATATTTTCTTAGCATTATCTGGTGACTCGTTACGGAATTATTACATTTTATTTCTTACCCTAATTTATCTTTCAATCTGCATGGCACTCTGAAAATATCTGCACTACAACGGAAATGTCAAATGGTTCAAATGGCTCTGAGCACTATGGGACTTGACATCTGAGGTCATCAGTCCCCTAGAACTTAGATCTACTTAAACCTAGCTAACCTAAGGACATCACACACATCCATGCCCGAGGCAGGATTCGAACCTGCGACCGTAGCGGTCGCGCGGTTCCAGACTGAAGCGCCCAGAACCGCTCGGCCACTGCGGCCGGCGGGGACTTAACATCTGTGGTCATCAGTCCCCTAGAACTTAGAACTACTTAAACCTAACTAACCTAAGGACATCACACACATCCATGCCCGAGGCAGGATTCGAACCTGCGACCGTAGCAGTCCTGCGGTTCCGGACTGAGCGCCTAGAACCGCTAGACCACCGCGGCCGGCACGGAAATGTCGATGACACGCACCGTGTGCCTTGGTTTTGAAACAACTTTTTCCATTTACCCGTGGTATTTGCTGTCGACAATGTACGAGGGTAGTCCCAAAAGTAAGGTCACCTATTTTTTTATAAGTACATAGACCAGTTTATTTCTACAATGGTTTGCATCAGTTTACAGCCTGAACATTTAGCTATTTTTCGACATAATCACCATTTCTGTCGATGCACTTTTGTAGACGCTGTGGCAGTTTGTGTATGCCCATGTCATACCAGCTCGCCTCTTCTTTCACCTCGTCGTCTGACTGAATCGCTGGGAGCACAATTGACGGTGACAGCTACTGTGGGACTCTGAAAAAACTGAAACGGGCAATTAAAAAACGGAGAAGAGCAATGTTGAGCAAGGGCGTACACATTCTCCATGACAACGCTCGCCCACACATCGCTCGGCAAACCGTTGCTCTCCTGCAACAGTTTCAGTGGAACATAATCAGCCACCCGCCCTATAGTCCTGACTTGGCGCCCTGTGACTATCACCTGTTCCCTAAGTTAAAATAACATTTGGCCGGAAAGCATCTCCGATGACGAGGTGAAAGAAGAGGTTCATTACTTTCTGAACGGCATGGCGGCGAACTGGTATGACATGGGCATACAGAAACTGGCACAGCGTCTACAAATATCCATCGGCAGAAATGGTGATTCTGTCGAAAAATAACTAAATGTTCAACCTGTAAACTGATGTAAACCATCGTAAAAATAAACAGGTCTATGTACTTATAAAAAAAATAGGAGACCTTACTTTTGGGATTACCCTCATAATTCCTACTTAAACCTTGATCCCAGGACACCAAATTTTAATAAATGCAAGATCCATGTTACAATATGGAAACAGAGAACGACGGTAGCGCTCGTACTGGCCTGGCAATGAACTTACGATACGGGGAAAATGTGGTTCGAAAATCCATATTCTTGCTTTGCGAAATGTTAGCATTAGATAAAGATATTTTCGATTAATGCTTTGTGGATGGGCCTGGTAGTCTTGTGATAAAGTGTGAACACCGAAAGTTTTTTGTTACTTTCCAAACTAATATATTCGAAAAACCTCAATCAAAAACTATGATTAATTTATCGTAGTTGGGCTCACAGTTATGTAAAATTTTGTAAATAAATGAGATCGTGGTCGCCTTTTGACTGTAAGGTTCCCTTTTTTTTATTTTTTTTTGTAAAACGCAACAATATTGGAATTTCGTCCGTGTGGCCGTTATCAAGTGCAAATAATTTTGCCTTAGCAGTGTCAAAGCCTAAATATCATCTGACATCACAGAGAAGCTAGTTTTATCGCAAAGTGATCCTGATTACGACTTTCTTGTTTGTATTACACTCTTTAAATTGCATTATAAACACAGACGAAAAAGCACCACAACACACAGAAGGAGTCGTGCGTCATAAACGAAAGTTGCTAGGCGTATTTCTACATATGAAAGATAATATTTACTCAAATTTCTCGACAGTAGCGAAGAAGTGGCGCTAGTGGCGCCACTACGAGCTTGAAAATTAGTTTTGCTTTCAACACACGCTGTGAGGGCCGTAAGCGTTTGTTACCTTCGAGATAGAACGATGCGGGTTGATGTCAGTCAAGAATACCTTAAAAGCGACAAAGACGCCATTACAAACACTTCACTGAGTTTGAATGAGGTCGTGTAATGGGCTGTGACTTTACATTAACCTGTGATCCTGTAATGTGTTACCTTGACAAACGTATTCCATAAATTTCATTCCCCTACATTAATTATTTTTTGGAGTTGCAATCTGTTTTCCGTCAGTGTTTCAGTACCGACTGCCTTCGTAATCAGTCCAGTTTCCATCTGCTCTGGAGAGAAAAACAGCTTCCAATCCGATCCCTTTCACTGTTGATTATCTGTCCGTATTTCAATACGTGTGTCACTCATTTTCACAGTAATTATGTTCAAAAAATGTTCAAATGTGTGTGAAAACTTATGGGACTTAACTGCTAAGGCCATCACTCCCTAAGATTACACACTACTTAACCTAAATTATCCTAAGGACAAACACACACACACCCATGCCCGAGGGAGGACTCGAACCTCCGCCGGGACCAGCCGCACCACAGTAATTGATATTCGCAGCACACTGGACAACTGTCTTTTCTTCCTGCGTGAAACCACAAGAAGAACGATTTCGCAGGCAGGCTTACACAATGCACAATCACTCACGGATTAAAGCCAAAATCTGTTTTTTCACCAGATTTTGAAAGAACATGTGCTCAGAAATGGCTATAATTTAGTCATAAAAAACGGTCTAGGTAATCACTTTTCTACGTGAGTCACGACATACCTAAATAAAGTGTCTCCTGCAACAAATTCGTTCTCATTTATGTTAGTAAGACATTGGTAATTCCTGCATTCTGGCTGCGAGGCATTTGCTGATTTCGGTAGTATCTGCAGAAACCATCACGCTTTCAGGAAACAGGCGTCATGTGACACACGGCTGGCCCTCTTTGTGCATGATATACAACAGGCTCTGGATACCGGCTCCCAGATTGATCCTACATTCCTCGACTTTCGAAAGGCGTTCGACTCAGTTCTTTTCTGTCGCTTGCCCCAAAAAGTGCGCACTTACGGTCTATCCGATGACATATGCGGTTGGATAGAAAGTTTCCTAACAGACAGAGAGCAGTATGTCGTCGTGAATGGGGAGACTTCAACAGAAACAAGCGTAACTTCAGGTGTGCCCCAGGGCAGCGTAATAGGTCCGCTGCCTTTTACGATTTACATAAACGAACTGGTTGATGGTATTGACAGCGGCTTTAGACTGTTTGCTGATGATGCTGTAGTCTGCAGGAAAGTAGTATCACACGAAAGTTGTGAACAAATCCAGCAGGATTTGCAGAAAATAAATGCTTGGTGTAATGACTGGCAGTTATCTTTCAATATTAGTAAGTGTAACCTACTGCGTATAACAAGGCGAAAATCCCCATTAATGTACGAGTACAAAATAAATGACCCGTCTCTGGAAGCGGTAACATCCGTCAAGTATCTGGGTGTGACTATTCGAAATGATCTCAAATGGAATGATCAGATTACAAAAGTAAAGGGTAAGGCGAACTCTAGACTGCGGTTTATTGGTAGAATCCTGAAGCGATGCCGCCCTTCAACAAAGGATATTGCTTTCAATACGTTAGTTCGTCCAGTCTTAGACTATCGTTCGTCTGTATGCAAACCTTACCAGTTGAGTCTGATTCAAGAGATTGATCCAAAGAAGAGCGGCAAGATTCATGACTGGTACATTTAGCCACCATGATAGCGTTACAAAACTCATAGAAAGTGGGACACACTTGCAGATAGACGACGCGCTAAACGGAAGGGGCTGCTCACTAAATTCCAAAATCCGATCTTCGTCTTGGATGTAGAGCATATACTATTACCACCAACTTTCAAATCGCACAATGATCACCAATCAGAGATAAGGGAAATTAGAGCTCGAACTGAGGCGTTCAGACAATCCTTTCTCCCTCGCGCGATCGGCGAGTGGAACAGAGGGCGGGGGGAATATGACTTTGGCGCGAATAGTGCCCTCCGCCACACACCGCTAGCGGAGTATATATGTAGATGTAGATATCTGTCGCTCAAAACTTCTTTTAGTGCCCAAAGTCATCCTTTTCCTTGGCGCTCTCATCCTTAAAGCATTGCTATGACCATCACTTTAGCGTAAAAGTGCAAAACGAAGATCAGTTATTCTAACCAGGCGTTACTTTCTGACTGCTGGTGTTAATCAAAGCGTTTGACTCAGAAGCATTACGGAAATCGTGCGTTTCGTTAAAATATCCTATTATTCACTAGTCATATACTCAACACTGTAAAAATAGAAAGGCTGGCGTTGGGGATCCTGTCACTATTCGGACTATTTCTGTTCACAGAGGTCATGGTGCAGGGTAACCGCAGATGCTTCCGGTATGACCTTGATCTACGGTTGAACGCCACGGATCGTAACGGTATCCACAGCGACATTCAGTGAACGTATACTTTTACAGATGACTAGAATAGGTTACTGGAAACTAATTTCGTCGAAGGAAAGCTTACAATTTTCTTCTGTAGTTAATCTGTAACTAATACTGAGAAAGTAGTTTTACGATAGTTCTTGAAAGTAATTATGAAAATGATACAGACGGACTGTACTTTGACTCAGGTGATAAAAAGACTCAACATTAAAAACAAAGTAGCTAAGTTTGTGACTACTTTTTGTGTATCAATTAAAAACAGATCACATCCAATGAAATCTGTCAAAGGAATGAGGTGCGACGCTTGACCACGAAACATTTCCGTCATAAGACAAACAGGACCGAAGGGAAGATGAAGCTGAATAATGGAAGCGTTTTTTGGGAGCCACCCTTATACAACTTATGTGTTGCGTTACGCCGTATAATTCGATGCAGCATTCAGATTTACTAATGTCTTATTTTTTGCGTAACTATTTTCGGATGGTCTTAGAACGGTCTTCACAGTTTACCCGTTATTAGCAATGGGCAAATTCCGATTGTTAGAGAGATTACCTCCGTAATGCGTTTTCTGGTGTTACAAGAACCAACTGCAGCCTTACTTTAAGCCAGAACCCAAGCAGATCAGAAGAAGCCAACTGTTCACCACGATAATCTGCACGGGTCACGAGAGCTTACCTACGAAGGAAATTCCACAAACACTGCCGTCGCAGCTTTCCCGTTGCACCACAGAGAACTCGCGCCAGAGGTGTTCTTCAGGATGACTGCAGCCGTACCAGTAAGCACTCGGCACTACGCGGACACGCAATCACGGGCACAACACACAGCGCGGTGTCACTTTGCACGCCCCCGATGTTCACAGCAACGAGGTTGCCTAGCGACTGACGTACGCCAACACACCTGTGGCTGGCGACGGCGGAGCGCCAACCGGCGGAAGCCGAAAGCTGCGCGTCTGCCGCGCGCATGCGCAGACGGCGCGCGTCCCGCGCCTCTCACCTGGGCGGCGAACTGCCGCGGCGCTTTTTAATTAGGCCTGCCGGTGGCTGTGGGCGGCGGAACAAGAGGCCGTTGTTGTGTGTCTGCGGAGAGAATGGGAGGCGCGGCGGCCACTATGGAAAGCGAGGAGGTGGCCCACTTGTGGCACGCACGCTACGGCGGAACGCCGACCCATTACTGGTGCGCGATATCGCTGCCAGACACATCTGCGTAATTATACGGAGCACTCCATCCGCCCCTTTCGGTCGACTTTTGAGCTGGGTTTCCACACGCAATGTAAAGCTGCTCGTGAACAGCCTTACATCTACATCTACATGGTTACTCAGCAATTCAAAGTGCCTGGCAGAGGGTTCAACGAACCATTTTCGACATCTACATCTACATCCATACTCCGCAAGCCACCTGACGGTGTGTGGCGGAGCGTACCTTGAGTACCTCTATCGGTTCTCCCTTCTATTCCACTCTCGTATTGTTCGTGGAAAGAAGGATTGTCGGCATGCCTCCGTGCGGGCTCTAATCTCTCTGATTTTATCCTCATGGTCTCTTTGCGAGATATACGTAGGAGAGAGCAATATACTGCTTGACTCCTCGGTGAAGGTATGTTCTCGAAACTTCAACAAAAGCCCGTACCGAACTGCTGAGCGTCTCTCCTGCAGAGTCTTCCATTGGAGTTTATCTATCATCTCCGTAACGCTTTCGCGATTACTAAATGATCCTGTAACGAAGCGCGCTGCTCTGCGTTAGATCTTCTCTATCAATCCTATCTGGTACGGATCCCACACTGCTGAGCAGTATTCAAGCAGTGGGCGAACAAGCGTACTGTAACCTACTTCATTTGTTTTCGGATTGCATTTCCTTAGGATTCTTCCAATGAATCTCAGCCTGGCATCTGCTTTACCGACGATCAACTTTATATGATCATTCCATTTTAAATCACTCCTAATGCGTACTCTCACATAATTTATGGAATTAACTGCTTCCAGTTGCTGACCTGCTATATTGTAGCTAAATGATAAGGGATCTTTCTTTCTATGTATTCGCAGCACATTACACTTGTCTACATTGAGATTCAATTGCCATTCCCTGCACCATGCATCAATTCGTTGCAGATCCTCCTGCATTTCAGTACAGTTTTCCATTGTTACAACCTCTCGATACACCACAACATCATCCGCAAAAAGCCTCAGTGAACTTCCGATGTCATCCACAAGGCCAAGGTCAAGGTTTCATACTACTTCTCTACCATTCCACTCTCGAATGGCGCGTGGGGAAAAAGGAACACCTACATCTTCCCGTTCGAGCTCTGATTTCTCTTATTTTACTATGATGATCATTTCTCCCTACGTAGGTGGGTGTCAACAAAATATTTCCGCATTCGGAACAGAAGTTGGTGATAGAAATTTCGTAAATAGATCTCGCCGCAAAGAAAACCGCCTTTGTTTCAGTGACTGCCACCCCAACTCGCTTATCATATCAGTGACACTCTCACCCCTAAAAAATGGTTCATATGGCTCTGAGCACTATGGGACTTAAAATCTGTGGTCATCAGTCCCCTAGAACTTAGAACTACTTAAACCTAACTAACCTAAGGACATCACACACATCCATGCCCGAGGCAGGATTCGAACCTGCGACCGTAGCGACCACGCGGTTCCAGACTGAAGCGCCTGTAACCGCACGGCCACACAGGCCGGCTCTCATCCCTATTGCGCGATAACACGAAACGAGCTGCCCTTCTTTGCACTTTTTCTACGACCTCTGTCAGTCCTACCTGGTAAGGATCCCATACCACGCAGCTATATTCCAGCAGAGGACGGACAAGTGTAATGAAGGCTGTTTCTTTAGTGGGGCTGTCGCATCTATCTAAGTGTTCTGCCAACAAAGCGCAGTCTTTGTTTCGCCTTCCCCACAATATTATCTATGTGGTATTTTCAATTTAAGTTGCTCGCACATGTAATTCCTAGGTATTTAGTCGAACTGACAGCCCTTAGATTTGTGCGATTTATCGTACACCCAAAATTTATCGGATTTCTTTTAGTACCCATGTGGATGACCTCGCACTTTTCTTTGTTTAGTGCCAACTGCCACTTTTCGCACCATACAGAAATTCTCTCTAGATCATTTTGTAATTGGAATTGATCGTCTGATGATTTTACTACACGGTAAATTACAGCGTCATCTGCAAACAATCTAAGGGGGCTGCTCAGATTATCACCTAGATCATTTATGTAAATCAGGAACAGCAGAGGGCCTGTGACACTACCTTGCGGAACGCCAGATATCACTTCTGTTCTACTCGATGATTTACCGTCTATCACTACGAACTGTGACCTCTCTGAGAGGAAATCACCAATCCAGTCACACAACTGAGACGATACTCCATATGCACCCAATCTGATTAATAGTCGCTTGTGAGGAACGGTATCAAAAGTCTTCTGGAAATCTAGGAATAAGGAGTCGATCTGAGATGTCGACAGCACTCATTACTTCATGGGAATAAAGAGCTAGCTGTGTTGCACAACAACGATATTTTCTGAATCCGTGTTGGTTATGTATCAATAAGTCGTTGTCTTCAAGGTGATTCATAATGTTCGAGTACAGTATATGCTCCAAAATCCTGCTGCAAATTGAGGTCAGTGGTATGGGTCTGTAATTCAATAGGTTACTCCTATTTCCTTTCTTGAATATTGGTGTGACCTGTGCTACTTTCCAGTCTTTAGGAACAGACCTTTCGTCAAGTGAGCGGTTGCATATGATTTGCTAAGAAAGGCGCTATTGTGTCTGCATACTCTGAAAGGAACCTGACTGGTGTACCATCTGGACCGGAAGGCTTGCCTTCCTTAAGTGATTTGAGTTGTTCCGCAAGACCTAAGATATCTACTTTTATGTCACTCATGTTAACAGCTGTTCTGGTTTCGAATTCTGGAATATTTACTTCGTCTTTTTTCGTGAAGGAATTACGGAAAACTGTATTTAGTAACTCCGCTTTATTGGCACCATCATCGGTAACATTTCCATCACTATCGCGCGGTGACGGTATTGACTGTTTTTTGCCAATGGTGTACTTTACATGTGACCAGAATCTCTTTGGGTTTTCTACCATATTTTAAGACAATGTTTCATTGCGGAAACTATTAAAAGCATCTCGCATGGAGTCCGCATTAAATTTCGAGCTTCCGTGAAACTTAGCCAGTCTTGGGGATTTTGCGTTCTTCTGAATTTGGCTTGGCTTACCACGGCACATGCCATCCAGCTGGCCTGTCGAAACACCCTACTGGCTCATTTCATGCCAGCTAGATTAAACGCTGTTTAACTAATTTATCTCCATGCAATAAACGTCATTTGCTATCCAACGATTCCATGTTATGTTAATGGAAGCTGTCCAAGCAACAATGGACAAAGGATCGGTGCGTTTCCATGTGGCATAAAGGCCAACACTACACTGCTATCCAACCAGCGTCTACAAAATTCACCCTGGTTTGTAAACTTTCAAAGGAGTGGAAAGCCGATAACTGTGCTGGTACGAATGTGTGTCAGTCATGGTCAAACTACAAGTCTGACAATAAAACTGAAGCACCCAGAAGGGTGGCGAGAGTGGAGGGTGGGGGTGAAAACGAAACGAAATGAGATGCAGTGTGATGTGATTTTAGTGATTACAAAATCAAAATAAATTCGCAAAGAACGTGGCTTTCTGAGCCCATTTATCAATACGACGTTGGAACCCTTGTGGATTGGATGCATGCTTTGATTCTGAATTAGGATGCAAAGTTCCTTCGAACATGCATGCATGTCCAAAGGAACGGGCAATGCGGCGACTACAGCCGTTACGTATTCGCATTTGCGAATATGGACAACCATCAGCTGTAGCATGGAATCACGACAATGAAAAGTTGTGGCGGACCGAGACTCGTATCTGTATTTCCTTTTTATAGCGAACGGTCGCCCTACCATTTGACTATCCGTGCACGACTCACAGCCACTTGTGTGTAGAGCCTGTCCTCGTACATCCATTATGTATAATCCCGCACAGGCGAGACATTTTACTTGAATATACTTATATAGATCTGTCTGCTCTTTAGGACATGTACGAAAGAACAGACACCATTGATGACCTGCAGCCATTTAGAACGAAATTCGAATACCTTCAGCTGCTGACGGGCGTTGATATATATCAGCGGGGACAGGTGAAAATGTGTGCCCCGACTGGGACTCGAACCCGGGATCTCCTGCTTACGTGTCAGACGCTCTATCCATCTCAGCCACCGAGAGCACAGACAATAGTGCGACTGCAGGGACTATCTTGCGCATGTCTCCCGCGAGACCCACATTCTCACCTTGTATGTCGACACACTGCATTCCTAGTATCCCTACCTAACACTCGTGGAAGACACTCTTACCAAGTTCCGTACGAGTTCGGGTAAAATGCAGATATATATATTTCCAGAACATTTCCGAAAGAACAGACACCATATCCATATAAGTATATACACTTTAGCCATTAAAATTGCTACACCACCAAGAAGACGTGCAACAGACGCGACATTTAACCGACAGGAAGAAGATGCTGTGATATGCAAATGATTAGCTTTTCAGAGCATTCACAAAAGATTGGCGACGGTGGTGACACCTACAACGTGCTGACAAGAGGGAAGTTTACAACCGATTTCTCATACACAAACAGCAGTTGACCGGCGTCGCCTGGTGAAACGTTGTTGTGATGCCTCGTGTAAGGAGGAGAAATGCGTACCATCACGTTTCCGACTTTGATAAAGGTCGGATTGTAGCCTATCGCGATTGCGGTTTATCGTATCGCGACATTGCTGCTCGCGTTGGTCGAGATCCAATGACTGTTAGCAGAATATGGAATCGATGGGTTCAGGAGGGTAATACGGAACGCCGTGCTGGATTCCAACGGCCTCGTATCACTAGCAGTCGAAATTTCAGGCATATTATCCGCATGGCTGTAACGGATCGTGCAGCCACGTCTCGATCCCTGATTCAACAAATGGGGACGTTTGCAAGACAACAACCATCTGCACGAACAGTTCGACGACGTTTGCACCAGCGTGGACTATCAGCTCGGAGACCGTGGCTGCGATTACCCTTGACGCTGCATCACAGACAGGAGCGCCTGCGATAGTGTACTCAACGACGAACCTGGGTGCACGAATCGCAAAACGTCAGTTTTTGGGATGAATCCAGGTTTTGTTTACAGCATCGTGATGGTCGCATCCGTGTTTGGCGACATGGCGGTGAACGCACATTGGAAGCGTGTATTCGTCATCGCCATACGGGCGTATCACCCGGCGTGATGGTATGGGGTGCCATTGGTTACACGTCTCGGTCACCTCTTGTTCGCAATGACGGCACTTTGAACAGTGCACATTACATTTCAGATGTGTTACGACCCGTGGCTCTACCCTTCATTCGATCCCTGCGAAGCCCTACATTTCAACAGGATAATGCTCGACCGCATGTTGCAGGTCCTGTACGGGCCTTTCTGGATACAGAAAATGTTCGACTGCTGCCCCGGCCAGCACATTCTCCAGATCTCTCACCAATTGAAAACGTCTGGTCAATGGTGGCCGAGCAACTGGCTCGTCACAATACGCCAGTCACTACTCTTGATAAACTGTGGTATCGTGTTGTAGCTGCATGGGCAGCTGTACCTGTACACGCCATCCAAGCTCTGTTTGACTCAATGCCCAGGCGTATCAAGGCCGTTATTACGGCCAGAGGTGCTTGTTCTGGGTAATGATTTCTCAGGATCTACTCACCCAAATTGCGTGAAAATGTTGTCACATGTCAGTTCTAGTATAATATATTTGTCCAATGAATACCCGATTATGATCTACATTTCTTCTTGGTGTAGTAATTTGAATGGCCAGTAGTGTATTTCTGGCAATACCGGCCATGACCTTCTTCTGTGCGGATGCACAAATATTACCCGAACTCTTAGAGGACTTGGTAAGAATGTCTTCCATGAGTGATGAGTGTGTTGGGTAGGGACACTGCGAATGTTGTGTGTGGACATATAAGGTGAGAATGTGGGCGTGCGCGAAATAGTCCGTGCAGTCGCACTGTCGTCTGTGCCCTCGGTGGCTCAGACTGATATAGTGTCAGCCCTGTAAGCAGGAGATCGCGTGTTCGAGTCCCGGTCGGACCACACATTTTTACCTGTCCCCGTTCATATATATCAACGCCCGTCAGCAGCTGAAGGTATTAATATATAATTCTAATTTCACTTGAAACTCGCTTGGATGCATGTCCAAAAGTACCTAGCGTCGTAACTTGGAACGTCACAGGATCTGCAACATCGAGCACAACACACAGCGCGGTGTCACTTTTCACGCCCCCGACGTTCACAGCAACGACACAGGGCAGGCGACTTTCAAGTAAAATGATACGGAAATTTGGGATTGGTCGGGTGTCGTGCACGGATAGCCAAATGGTAAGGCGACCCCTCGCGATAAGTGGGAAGTCTGGGTTCGAGTTCCGGTCCTAAAACCGACAGTAATGTTAAGCAACTGTTGGAATATAATAGCTTAATAGAAAGAAATGTTTAAAAATGTATCATTGTTAATAATTTAAATAAATACATATGTTTACAAAAATAAGTCCGGCACAAATTTTCAGTGTCGTCTTTCCATTTTAGTGTCCTGCTGGCCAAGGGAGTAGTTCAACATCACGCATATAAATCAAAGAGACTCGAGCCACGTGTGAACGAGCTATAATATGACTCATCTTAATAATATGAATATTTATATATGTGTTTGGAGAGAGAGAGAGATTGATTTTGATTGGGACTGGTACCTGAATTTTGGTTGCTGCCTCCTTAAATGGTGAGCTTCTGCACCAGTGGGTGATGTATTATCATTTGGAGGAAATTATAGTTCTTTAAGATTTAAAGTACGACTCTGTTGGTTACTTGGCCGTTTTGCGGATAGCTCTGAGCCCAAGTTTTCGTAGCTTATCATACCTAAGGGATCACTGTTGTAAGTAAATAAGATCAAACAGCAATCTGCTTTTCGTGAGAAAAGGAGATTGCTTGGCATACAAACTTCCTTCAAACTGCATGCCCTGCTACATCAAAGTTGGTCAGTGGAGTTCAGCACCATACTATTGTACAAGAACATAATCCAATTATTGTAATTAAGAAGTTATGAGAGGTTGGTTGCGGATTGAATGAAACCTATAGAGAATGCATTTCTTTCCCTGTATTTTAGTGAAATTTGTACACTTACAATTCTGTCGATTGATAGACGGCTACGACAATAAAGTTCACTTCCTTTTCCAAAAACAAGATATTTCTATTCTTCAGTTCCAGAAAATTTGTATAAATAAATGTTTGGCAACTCTCACACATACTTTACTCGGTTTTATCAGTAAAATATCAATTTTCATTGAATGTGAAAATATGTTCTGTGCGCGGTCTAGCAACACGTCCTCTTTCCACAAGATACAGATTAACAATCCTCTTTTCTTAATAAATCAATTGTATTTTTTTTTTAAATTTTAGAGTCCATACTCAAAGATTCACAACTATTATAGTTGCGGGGATTGCGCGCTAAAGAGTTTGTTGCCGTCCAGCTGCGCTTCGCTTCACTTCAAGTACTTTTTGAATCACATTTACATTTACTGTATTTACCTGTACATACATTACTGAGATTCTCAGAATAAAATCAGGCACAAATTAGTTAAAAAAAAGGGCAGTGAGGCTCACATAACATTACAGAGCATTGTACCGTTGGAAACTGTCACCACAATGCTGCAGCATGAGAGGCAACACAGGAGGAGATGGGTTGTCAGAGCTCTCTCAATCAGCACCTACTGCGATCTGAAGCCGTATCCGATGCTCCCCCACACCTTGACGACACGAGCAACATCGCCGTGCCTGTCTAAAACACTGGAAGAATTTGGACCTCTCCTCAAGTCACCGCCATATTCACCGATGACGGCCGTCCGTCGTACGCCAGAATGTCTCATCTTCGCTGAACTCATCAGCAGTCCAGGTTTCCCGGGCACAGCACTATTCCAAATGCAGCCGTTTGTGTTGTGATATTAACGACTGCCTACACATGGGATGGTAATCCCCTAGTCTGGTTGCTTCTAATCTCCCACTAATGAAGAGGAACAATACACAGTGTTGCAGGGAGTCCATTACTCTTTCTCGGATGGCGAGGTCACACGTGAGGAGGTTACGATGTTTTCGGTGCGATCCTCCTTTGTGGTGGCCAGAGGTGGTCTACCGGAAACTCCACGACTACGCCTGCCCTCACATTCCCACGCAATCCAACATCGAGTGATTGTCACAACCGAATACCCCACAAATCTTAATACTGACCACTTCGACCAACTGATCAGATGGAGAGTCCAAATGACTCCCTCTTCGAACTGTTATGCCGATAACGCTAACAAGAGTACACGGCATATGTGTGTCCTTCACACCAATCACCCAACGTCTGACGTTGTTCACGCATCTTATATAGGCTACTTTACCAGGCATGGTAACACCGCTAAACACGAACAACACTATTGCTCCCTGGCGACCATTCTACCTGTCATTTGTATATTGTGGCGTGATAGGAACTGGTATAGGCATGCGTATTCAGATGGAGATGTATGTAAACAGGCAGAATACGGCGCTGCGGTAGGCAACGCCTATATGAGACAACAAGTGTCTGGCGCAGTTGTTAGATCAGATACTTCTGCTACAGTGGAAGTTAATCAAGATTTAAGTGAGCTTGAACGTGGTTTTATAGTCGGCGCTCGAGCGATTGGACACAGCATCTCCGCGGTAGCGATGGAATGGGGATTTTCCCGCACGACCATTTCACGAGTGTCCTGTGAATTTCAGGAATCTGGTAAAACATCAAATCCCCGACATCCCTGCGGCCGGAAAAGGATTGTGCAACAACGGGACTAACAACGACTGAAGAGAATCGTTCAACGTGACAGAAGGGCAACCCTTTTCAATGCTGGACCATCAACAAGTGTCAGCGTGCGAACGATTCAAAGCCGGCCGAAGTGGCCGTGCGGTTAAAGGCGCTGCAGTCTGGAACCGCAAGACCGCTACGGTCGCAGGTTCGAATCCTGCCTCGGGCATGGATGTTTGTGATGTCCTTAGGTTAGTTAGGTTTAACCAGTTCTAAGTTCTGGGGGACTAATGAACTCAGCAGTTGAGTCCCATAGTGCTCAGAGCCATTTGAACCATTTTTTGAACCATTCAACGAAACATCGTTGGTATGGGCTTTCGGAGCAGAAGGCCCACACGTGTACCCTTGATGACTGCACGACACGAAGCTTTACGCCTCGCCTGGGCCCGTCAACACAGACATTGGACTGTTGATGACTGGAAACATATTGGCTAGTTGGAGGAATATCGTTTCAAATTGTATCGAGCGGGTGGACGTGTACAGGTTTGGAAACAATCTCATGATCCATGGCCCCTGCATGTCAGTAGGGGACTGTTGAATCTGGTGGAGGCTCTGTAGTGGAGTGGAACATGTGCGTTTGGAGTGACAATGGGACCCCTGATACGTCTAGATATGACACTGATGGATGACATGTACGTAAGTACCCTGTCTGATCACCTGCATCCATTCATGTCCATTGTGCATTCCGACGGACTCGGGCAATTCAAGCACGACAATACCTCACACCACACGTCCAGAACTGCTGCGGAGTGGTTCCACGAACGCTCTTCTGAGTTTAAACACTTCCGCTGGCCACCAGACTCCCCAAACATGGACATTATTGAGCACAACTTCCAACGTGCTGATCAAAAGATCTCCACCCTATCGCACTCTTACGGATTTATGGACGCACTTCTGCGTATCCGCGGGGGCCTACACGATATAAGGCAGGTGTACCAGTTTCTTTGGATTTTCAGTGAATAATCGCCAATGGTGTCGACGGATATGGAGTTACACTGACATTTTACCACATCTTCTGGCTGCTTCACTTTTCTTGCAGGCACTGTACTTTGGAGGAGACTTCTTTTTCTGCAGCAACGATGTAGGAGAGATATTCTTTTAATCAAAAATACGTAAAAACGGAAAATAAAATTTCTCGTTTACGTTTCGTTCTGGAGCTGAACACAAATATAGTCACCAATCTTACATTTTGGAACGCCGCTGCGAGCATCCAACGTGTTTTTTTATGATACACCTTTTCCGAGGAATGCTCGAAGCACGTCTTTATAAATGTCTGGACCGGCGGAAATGGCTTGGGGTCTAGATTAGTGACGCATGGTAACTTGTGCTGTGTCTCCTACGTCGTCCGCGTGGGAAACGCATGTCGGTGCCTTTCAGGCGAGTGGAGAGCACTCAGACGGCCGGCTCTGTGAGGACGGATGGCACTTGGCGGCGGTCGAGAAAACACGCGAGGCACTCGCGGCGTCTCGAGTTTCCGTGGGAAGCTTAGCAGGCCCTCGAGAAATCCGAGGGTCGGCAGCGCTCACTGACGTTCAGGAAGCTACCGTGTGCATGGTCTCTTAGGTCTTACTGCAGTCTGTCAGCTCTCTCAAGTGAAGAAAGACGGCCTATTGGCGGTACCCACCGTTCACGTTTCTAACGCATGTAACAGCAAAACTAAGGAGAAAACCTTCAGTTTACCGGGTACCGCTTAGTTTTAACAGGTACACAGCTATTTTACACTACTGGCCATTAAAATTGCTACACCAAGAAGAAATGCAGAAGATAATCGGGTATTCATTGCACAAATATATTATACTAGAACTGACATGTGATTACATTTTCACGCAATTTGGGTGCACAGGTCCTGAGAAATCAGTACCCAAAACAACCACCTCTGGCCCTAATAACGACCTTGATACGCCTGGGCATTGAGTCACACAGAGCTTGGCTGGCGTGTACAGGTACGGCTGCCCATGCAGCCTCAACACGATACCACAGTTCATCAAGAGTAGTGACTGGCGTATTGTGACGAGCCAGTTGCACGGCCACCATTGACCAGACGTTTTCAATTGGTGAGAGATCTGGAGAATGAGGTGGCAGGGCAACAGTCGAACATCCAGAAAGGCCCGTACAGGACCTGCAGCATGCAGTCGTGCATTATCCTGTTGAAATGTAGGGTTTCGCAGGGATCGAATGAAGGGTAGAGCCACGGGTCGTAACACATCTGACATTTAACGTCCACTGTTCAAAGTGCTGTCAATGCGAACAAGAGGTGACCGAGACGTGTAACCAATGGCACCCCATACCATCACGCCGGGTCATACGCCAGTATGGCGATGACGAATTCACGCTTCCAATGTGCGTGCACCGCGATGTCGCCAAACACGGACGCGACCATCATGATGCTGTAAACAGAACCTGGATTCATCCGAAAAAATGACGTTTTGCCATTCGTGCACCCAGATTCGTCGCTGAGTACGCCATCGTAGGCGCTCCTGTCTGTGTTGCAGCGTCAAGGGTGACCGCAGCGACGGTCTCCGAGCTGATAGTCCATGCTGCTGCAAACGTCGTCGAACTGTTCGTGCAGATGGTTGTTGTCTTGCAAACGTCCCCATCTGTTGACTCAGGGATCAGACGTGGCTGCACGATCCGTTACAGCCATGCGGATAAGATGCCTATCATCTCGACTGCTAGTGATACGAGCCCGTTGGGATCCAGCACGGCGTTCCTGAACCCACCGATTCCATATTCTGCTAACAGCCATTGGATCTTGACCAAACGCGAGCAGCAATGTCACGGTTAAAGCAGGCTCAGACATGGTAACTGGATGTCTCTATAGGCCCCCTGGCTCAGCAGCTGTTGTGGCTGAAGGATAATTTGGAAAATATTTCGAGTAGATTTCCCCACCATGTTATAGTTCTGGGTGGAGATTTTAATTTGCCGGATATAGACTGGGAGACTCAAACGTTCATAACGGGTGGCAGGGACAAAGAATCCAGTGAAATTTTTTTAAGTGCTTTATCTGAAAACTACCTTGAGCAGTTAAACAGAGAACCGACTCGTGGCGATAATATATTAGACCTTCTGGTGACAAACAGACCCGAACTATTTGAAACAGTTAACGCAGAACAGGGAATCAGCGATCATAAAGCTGTTACGGCATCATGATTTCAGCCGTAAATAGAAATATTAAAAAAGGCAGGAAGATTTTTCTGTTAAGCAAAAGTGACAAAAAGCAGATTACAGAGTACCTGACGGCTCAACACAAAAATTTTGTCTCAAGTACAGATATTGTTGAGGATCAGTGGACAAAGTTCAAAACCATCGTACAATATGCGTTAGATGAGTATGTGCCAAGCAAGATCGTAAGAGATGGAAAAGAGCCACCGTGGTACAACAACCGAGTTAGAAAACTGCTGCGGAAGCAAAGGGAACTTCACAACAAACATAAACAAAGCCAAAGCCTTGCAGACAAACAAAAATTACGCGAAGCGAAATGTAGTGTGAGGAGGGCTATGCGAGAGGCGTTCAATGAATTCGAAAGTAAAGTTCTATGTACGGACTTGGCAGAAAATCCTAAGAAATTTTGGTCTTATGTCAAAGCAGTAGGTGGATCAAAACAAAATGTCCAGACACTCTGTGACCAAACTGGTACTGAAACAGAGGATGACAGACTAAAGGCCGAAATACTAAATGTCTTTTTCCAAAGCTGTTTCACAGAGGAAGACTGCACTGTAGTTCCTTCTCTAGATTGTCGTACAGATGACAAAATGGTAGATATAGAAATAGACGACAGAGGGATAGATAAACAATTAAAATCGCTCAAAAGAGAAAAGGCCGCTGGACCTGATGGGATACCAGTTCGATTTTACACAGAGTACGCGAGGGAACTTGCCCCCCTTCTTCCAGCGGTGTACCTTAGGTCTCTAGAAGAGCGTAGCGTTCCAAAGGATTGGAAAAGGGCACAGGTCATCCCCGTTTTCAAGAAGGGACGTCGAACAGATGTGCAGAACTATAGACCTATATCTCTAACGTCGATCAGTTGTAGAATTTTGGAACACGTATTATGTTCGAGTATAATGACTTTTCTGGAGACTAGAAATCTACTCTGTAGGAATCAGCATGGGTTTCGAAAAAGACGGTCGTGTGAAACCCAGCTCGCGCTATTCGTCCACGAGCCTCAGAGGGCCATAGACACGGGTTCACGGGTAGATGCCGTGTTTCTTGACTTCCGCAAGGCGTTCGATACAGTTCCCTACAGTCGTTTAATGAACAAAGTAAGAGCATATGAACTATGAGACCAACTGTGTGATTGGATTGAAGAGTTCCTAGATAACAGAACGCAACATGTCATTCTCAATGGAGAGAAGTCTTCCGAAGTGAGGGTGATTTCAGGTGTGCCGCAGGGAAGTGTCGTAGGACCGTTGCTATTCACAATATACATAAATGACCTTGTGGATGACATCGGAAGTTCACTGAGGCTTTTTGCAGATGATGCTGTGGTGTATCGAAAGGTTGTAACAATGGAAAATTGTACTGAAATACAGGAGGATCTGCAGCGAATTGACGCATGGTGCAGGGAATGGCAATTGAATCTCAATGTAGACAAGTGTAATGTGCTGCGAATACATAGAAAGATAGATCCCTTATCATTTAGATACAAAATAGCAGGTCAGCAACTGGAAGCAGTTAATTCCATAAATTATCTGGGAGTACCCATTAGGAGTGATTTAAAATGGAATGATCATATAAAGTTGATCGTCGGTAAAGCAGATGCCAGACTGAGATTCATTGGAAGAATACTAAGGAAACGCAATCCGAAAACAAAGGAAGTAGGTTACAGTACGCTTGTTCGCCCACTGCTTGAATACTGCTCAGCAGTGTGGGATCCGTACCAGATAGGGTTGATAGAAGAGATAGAGAAGATCCAACGGAGAGCAGCGCGCTTCGTTACAGGATCATTTAGTAATCGCGAAAGCGTTACGGAGATGATAGATAAACTCCAGTGGAAGACTCTGCAGGAGAGACGCTCAGTAGCTCGGTACGGGCTTTTGTTAAAGTTTCGGGAACATACCTTCACCGAAGAGTCAAGCAGTATATTGCTCCCTCCTGCGTATATCTCGCGAAGAGACCACGAGGATAAAAGCAGAGAGATTAGAGCCCACACAGAAGCATACCGACAATCCTTCTTTCTACGAACAGTACGAGACTGGAATAGAAGGGAGAACCGATAGTGGTACTCAGGGTACCCTCCGCCACACACCGTCAGGTGGCTTGCGGAGTATGGATGTAGATGTAGATACGATAAACCGCAATCGCGATAGGCTACACTCCGACCTTTATCAAAGTCGGAAACGTGATGGTACGCATTTCTTCTCCTTACACGTGGCATCACAACAACGTTTCACCAGGCAACGCCGGTCAACTGCTGTTTGTGTATGAGAAATCGGTTGGAAACTTTCCTCATGTCAGCACGACTGGAGAGAATCGTTCACCGTGGCAGTGGTGCTACCCTTCCGCGAAGTGCTGCAGATTTCAATGCTGGGCCATCAGCAAGTGTCAGCGTGCGAACATCATCGATATGGGCTTTCGGAACCGAAGGCCCATTCGTGTACCCTTGATGACTGCACGACACAAAGCTTTACGCCTCGCCTGGGTCGTCATCACCGACATTAGACTGTTGATGACTGGAAAAATGTTGCCTGGTCAGATGAGTCTCGTTTCAAATTGTATCGAGCGGATGGACGTGTAGAGGCATGGAAACAACCTCATGATCCATGGACCCTGCATGTCAGCAGGGTACTGTCCAAGCTGGTGGAGTCTCTGTAATGTCGTGGGGCGTGTGCAGTTGGATTGATATGGGACCTCAGATACACCTAGATACGACTCTGACTGATGACATCGAAGCAAGCATCCTAACTGGTCACCTGCATCCCTTAATGTCCATTGTGAATTCCGACGGACTTGGCCATTTCCAGCAGGACAATGCGACAGGAACACTCTTCTGAGTTTAAGCATTTCCGCTGGCCACAAAACTCCTCAGACATGAACATTATTGAACGTATCTGGGATGCCTTACAACGTACTGTTCAGAAGAGATCTCCTCCCCCTCGACCTCTTACGGATTTATGGACAACTCCTCCAGCACTATTTCAGACATTAGTCGAGTCCATGCCAAGTCGTGTTGCCGTACTTCTGCGTGCTTGCGGGGGCCCTACACGATATTAGGCAGGTGTACCAGTTCCTTTGGCTCTTCAGTGTATTTCCCCCTCTCGTTGAACTTCTACTATCATTCAGCATAATTTGAAATTATTATCTTTCTAGATTTATACAAAATATTTTTAGCAGAGAATAAAAGAACGAAAGTAACTGGACCGTAACAACCCAACGTCGTGCCCTTCACAGTGGTTTGAGGGTGTAGATGTAGATGTACGACGAGGATCGCCTGCTCTCCCGTCACAGGATGCAAAAGACCCAGCACACAGTCAAGCCGTCGGCCTGTGCTCACGCCACAGGGCACTGAGACGGCCTCGTGCGGTGTACCGGTATAGGCTACCTGCCACTCCACTCGTCACAGGCGCGGCTTTGCTCGCGGCTGAAGCCCCTCGGCAGTTGCCTACCGTGACGAGCGCGTTCATTACGGGGAGAGATCCCGTAATTAGTGCGAGCGTGGAGGGCTTCTGCAACACGGCAGGCGGATTGCTGGCGTCCCAACCGCAGCCGCCGTGACGTAGGCAAGCGGCGCGTATCTGCGGACGATCGGCACAAGCAGCACCTGGTTGCTATTACTACTGGCACTCATGAAATGTTAATTATCCCCACAGCCGGTATTGTAGTCGCGAGAGAATTCAACAAATGTATTGATATTTAATTTTTCTTATATGTATATCGTTTATTTTCCAGTCTCACATGCATTTTTTTACAGCATGGCTATTCCGATCTTCCTGGATCATCTTCAGAGCTACACTCAGTCGCAAAAGTATTCGGACAGCACGTAACGGCGCATAATTTTGCAGATTGCAGCATGAACAAATACAGAAATTGCCTTTGTAATGTATTTGGGACTCTGGGTACGATATCGCAACGTGAAACACGCGTCAAATACGAAGAATTGTTATTGGACGTGTGTCTGTTACGTAATATTTCCTGAAAACGGCATGGGAAGGTGCAACAAAAGTATTCGGACAAAGGTGGACAACGTGAGAGAATAGTTCATTCCGAGACGCATAGAGGGTGAAGCGACTGCAGTGTGTCCGACATTTCCGCGAGACGATAGCGATGATTAGTAAACACGTATCGCGAGCCTGTGCAGGTCGACGATGGGACGCAGAGGGAAGTGTTCTACGTTCGAGCAAAGGCAACTTGTCGCTTATCATCACGCGAAGGGGAAAACCTGCAGGGAAATTGCCGCAATAGTGAACATGAAGAAAAGTACAGTTTAAGACATTATTAAACGGTACGAGAAAGAAGACCGATTGGAATTCTGTTGCAGTACAGGACGGCCACGGACATTTTCACAGAGAGATGAACGTGTGATTGTGCGAAAGGTACAACAGAATCCGACAATATCTGCCACACGAATTGCAAGTAAGGTGGATGGTTGGTTGGTTGTTTGGGCAAGGAGACCAGACTGCGTGGTCATCGGTCTCATCGGTTTAGGGAAGGATGTGGAAGGAAGTCGGCCGTGCCCTTTCAGAGGAACCATCCCGGCATTTGCCTGGAGTGATTTAGGGAAATCACGGAAAACCTAAATCAGGATGGCCGGACGCGGGATTGAACCGTCGTCCTCCCGAATGCAAGTAAGGTGGAGGGAGACCTTGGTATAAAAGTTCATCCCGAAACCGTGCGGAGAGTACTACGACGATCGCAGTACCATGGTCGAGTGGCACGGCCAAAGCCATTCATAAATGCAGTGAACCAGAAGAAACGTATGCAGTTTGTGAGAGAATACGCCGAATACGATCAGGCTTGGTAGAATCGGGTGATATTTTGCGACGAATGTAAATTTACATTACGGCAAAGCGACGGAAAGGCAAACGTATGGCGAAAGACCAATGAAGAGCTGAATCCCAGGAACCTCAAACCAACAGCAAAGTTTGGATGTGGGAGCATCATGGTGTGGGGATGCATGTCCGGCAATGGTGTGGGTCATTTAGTGTTCATTGATGATACGATGAACAAGGAAGCGTATTTGAAAATACTGCGAGGACATTTGAAGCAGGGTGCACGACATCTAGGTATTGAGAACAACTTTCATTTTTATCAGGATAATGATCCCAAGCATACCGCGCATTTTGTACAAATGTGGCTGCTCGTCAATTGCCCGAAAGTATTGCACCCCCCTCCCCAATCACCAGACGTTAACCCAATCGAACATTTGTGGGATAAATTGAAACGGACCCTCCGCGCGGACATCTATACGAAGGAGACCTTGAAAGAAAAACTGCGCGAAGAATGGGCAAATATAGGCCCAGATTTCACGAAAAAACTCGTGGAAAGTATGCCTAGTAGATTGGAGGAGGTATTGAAAATGAAAGGTGGACCCACAAGGTGTTGACATTTTCGTCTTACAACTTATGAACATTTATTGGACAGTGTCCGAATACTTTTGTAGCAGCAGTGTGTGCAGGATGTTTCATTTTTGTTGTTAATTTTTCTGTTATTTATGTTTTGGAAAGGAAATAATACAATACTTCTTTTGTAATTAATGTTGTTACGCAAATATATTGCTAATAAATATGTTTGGGTTTCATAGTCAGTGTTTCTCGAGTACTCATTGTGAAACTTTCCACCGTCCGAATACTTTTGCGACTGAGTGTATGTAGTTGCGTCAGCAACCCGTCGAGTGTGAATTGGTACAACACATCAGAATACTGTGGCATGTCAAACTATTTAGATGTAGATCCGTCTGGTTGCTGACGCAACTACATAGAACTGAAGATGATCCAAGGAGATCGAAACATCTAATACGGTAAAAATGTGCAACAGCGACTGCAAAATTAACGCTAGATAAAGTAATTTACTTATCTCCTCCAAAACTCAAGCCCACCAGGAACTTGTATTCTCTGCATATCCATCCACCAATGCGACAGATCAATTCCAACTATTGACGACGTGACTGTTGTGGAAGTGTTCGACCTCAAAAATCACTTCGTTGTGATTCTGGAAATACCGGCGTTGTAATGGTTTCAACATCCAAGGAAAGACAAAGCAGTCACAGGGTGCCATGGCAGAAGAATGCGGTGGGTGAGGCAACATTTGATAGCCCAAAGAAGCAGCATATGGTGCTGTATGACATTTAAAAGTTATGATTACCTTACATGTACTGTAACTTCTCTTTAAAATAAACTACTCTCTGTCTGTTTAGGACTGCTAGGAATCGGGTTGTGCACCTGCCCAAAGGAAACCGATCAATTACGCTCAGAAATCTAGGATAACAGAAGAATAGTTTAACTTTCCGTCGACGCCTTGACTATCAGGGACGAGACAAAAACTGAGCTTGCATCACCTCAGTTGTACTACACACATCAAAAAAAGTTTTGCATCACCCCGGTGCCCAGAACTCTTGAAGATAGACGTTGACTGTGGATATGGTACCACAGACAGATATCACTAAACACGCTCAAAGATGTTAACAACCATACATGAGCAACGCCTATTAGACGGAGGGACTCCGACAGCCTACCAGTTCCAGTCATTCCACCCGAAGGAGGAACACGGCTCGTGCTGTCTGTAGTTCAACCATGCCCAGACGGTCAATACCGCGGTTCGATGGCGTCAGCATTGTTCCTTTGTGCCAGGAAGGGGTCTCAATATGGGAAGTGTCCAGGCGTCTCGGACTGAACCAAAGCGATGTTGTTCGGACATGGAGCAGATACAGAGAGACAGGAACCATCGATGACATGCCTTGCTGATGCCGCCCAAGGGCTACTACTGCAGTGGATGAACGCTACCTACGGATTATGGCTCGGAGGAACCCTGACAGCAACGCCACCAAGTTGAATAATGCTTCATGTTACGACTGAAACTGTGCGCAATAGGTTGCATGATGTGCAACTTTGCTCCCGACGTCCATGGTCAGGTCCATCTTTGCAACCACGACACCATGCAGTGCGGTACAGATGGGCCCGACAACACGCCGAGTGGACCAGTCAGGATTGGCATATGCCTTCAACCAGACAATAGTCGGAGACGTGTTTGGAGGCAATCCGGTTAGGCTGAATGCCTTAGACACACTGTCCAGCGAGTGCAACAAGGTGGAGGTTCCCTGCTGTCTTGGGGTGGCATTATGTGGGGCCGACGTGCACCGCTGATGGTCATGGAAGGCACCGTAACGGCTGTACGATAGGTAAATGCCATCCTCCGACCGACAGTGCAACCATATTGGCAGCATATTAGCAGGGCATTCCCCTTCATGGACGACTATTCGCGCCCCCATCGAACACATCTTGTGAATGACTTCCTTCAGGATAACGATATCGCTCGTCTATAGTGGCCAGCATGTTCTCCAGACGTGAACCCTATCGACCATACCTGGGATAGATTGAAAAGGGCTGTTTATAGGCGACGTGACCCACCAACCACTCTGAGGGACCTACGCCGAATCGCCGTTGAGGAGTGGGACAATCTGGCCCAACAGTGGTTTGATGAAGTTGCGGATAGTATGCCACGACGAATAAAGGCATGCATAAATGCAAGAGGACGTGCTACTGGGTATTAGAGGTACCGGTGCGTACAGCAGTCTGGACCACCACTTCTGAAGGCCTCGCTGTACGGTGGTACAACATGCAATGTGCGGTTTTCATGAGCAATAAAAAGGGCGGAAATGATGTTTATGTCGATCTCTATTCCAATTTTCTGTACACGTTCGGGAACTCTCGGAACCGAGGTCATGTAAAACTTTTTTCATGTGTGTATATGGGAGTCGAAGTATCTGACGTCTCAGGACTTCTGATGGGAACGAACAACGGAATTGGAAACGGAGCGGCGTAGATGTTTCCTGCAGTTGTCGCTGTTACAAGCAGGTAAGCTGGGCGAGAGGCCAAACCAGGTAGCTCGGTGTAGCGCTTTATCGAGTCCTGGGAGCTGTGACGTAACAGGTGACGGGGACAAAGTGCTTACCACAGCATGTGAATTTCCCCGCCATTGCGAATATTAAATAGCCAGGAAAGACCAGGCCTTGGTCCAAGGACAGTGTCTTTATACTTTTGTAGAGAAGCAGAACTTGTATACCAGTTGCAGAACGTTATTATTAACAGTACCGAGGTAGCCAGGCTGGTTATTCGGCGGAAGGGAGTTATTTCACAAAGAGAGAAAAAGGTATCGAGAGAGAAGAGAGACTTAGAGAAGTGTCGCGGTGAACGCGTGCTGTCTTGGAGAAGGAGAGGCCATGTAAAATAGTAGACTATTGCGTCTGTACTGCAATAGTCTAGTTGGCGGAAACTAATAGGGCAGTCTAACATTCAGAGGGATATAGGAATAAAGAACTGAATGACAGTGTTTTCGACGGCTGACTAAAGAGAAACGCGTTACAACTTAAATACGTTTCTAGTACCGGGTTGATCTTCGTAAGCATGGTAAAAACTTGATTATATTTTGCTAAGAATGCTTGGACTTATCTTTTCTTTCTGGCGAGCTAATTCCGCAAGGTAAGCAGGAGAACTTCTGTGAGGTTTCGAAGATAGGAGCTGAGGTATGGCGAAAGTAAATCTGTGATTGGTGGCGGGGGGGGGGGGGGGGGGGTGAGTCGAGTGTCGTGCTTCGGTACTAGCTCAATCAATAGAGCATTTCCTCGCGAAAGACAAAGGTCCTAGTTTCGAGTCCCGGTTCGGCACAGGGTTGTCATTTGCCAGGAAGCTTCACATTAGCGCACACTCCGCTGCAGAGTAATCATGTATTCTTGCTACTATACTGTACGCTCACAATATGGGAAATATAATTATTTGCTGTTCTTCCTGGTGTTTCGGTTTTATTGGACCGCAGTGTATGTATGTCTTACACAGTGGAGGCTCTGCTTTGGAAGTCCGTCGGGCGCTATCTTCGCTTCTGACGGATCCTCACTTTAAGAATTTCTCCTTACTAGTCTGTGGATTATACACCAACGACAAGCGGCTTGAATAGCAAGAAATTATTCGATCCACGATTAAGTGGAGGAGTAGAGATGTGTGCATTACGTGCAACGCTTTAAACTGCAGCAACACGCTCCCAATTTTCTTGTTGTTGATACATTAGTAGTTTTTTCTTTCACTAAAGGCATAACAATCATCCGGACCGCTCACAAGCAAGATATGTGTCTTGTTTGTATACCAGCGCGTAAAGTTTAACTAAGCCACACGTTGTTAAATTCTGGAAGAATTTTCTGCGTGCACAGAATTCTTCTTGCAAACGTTTTCGTTTGGTCTAAATCACGCAGGGGTTTCCAAAGCATCAGTGGGAATTTTTCTGAATGTTTAGAAGTAAACGTTTGTTGCTGGACGTAGGAACCAACTGAAAAGTGCAGTTAGTGGAAGCGGTGGGTTTGGTAAAATCCCTTCAGTCTGTGACGAGACTCCATATTGGCTGGAAGATCGAAATGTTGAGCAGATTTCTGGGTTTCTTCTAGATCTGTCATTTTCTGGAGTCTGCCGCAAATCCTCGTGGAGAGACAGTGAACGAAGGTGACCATCGTGATTTAGGCAGGGCATGCAATACCTTTCGGTGGCAGTCTCTTATTACAGCAACAGAAACAGGAGAAAGTATTTATTGAGCAGAGAAATAAACTTGAATCGATTTGTTTAACGGGAAAAAAACCGATATGTAGCTCCACAAGCAGAAGTGTTTGCTTTTGGGTCACAGTTTCACTCTAACATTTTTCAGATATTATCCAGAGATTATTTTTTCCTTTCTGAAATCCGAGACACAGTCTGGGTGTTTATGTGGAGACAATGTATAATATCGTGTCCAGCGGTCAGATTTTTAGGTTTTTTATTTTTTTATTAGTACAGTCAGTGAGTGATCTCAAATCAAGAGTGCAAATAAACTTGTCTCGCGGGTAAATGCGAGGTCAGGGGCCCTTATAATAAAGTGTTAACAGTTTCAGGAGTGTAGGAGGCTGATATGAGTCCGACAAAGTCTTTCCTTTGTCGATTTTGGCGTATTTATATAGGAGAGCGAAATTATTTCATCGCGGATCGCCTGATCTAGTGAACAGCATGACGAAGAATAGAGGAGAGCAAACATTAAACTTCCTAATGCAGCATTAAATTTCGAGTTTGTTGCATTACTGTGTTATAGTGAAGATTTTGCTCCTTCTGCAAGCTTGTATATTGTTTTCGCAGTTGATTCAGAAATTAATGTAATTGTGGCATGTGGCACTGCGAAGTCTAGGAGACACTATGAGGTTACGCAACAGGAGCTCGGATGAAGACATATAGACTACAGCATAGCGATAAGGATTTAAATAGCAAAGAGGAGAAGTAGCTATCATAGCTCTTCAAAGAAAAGAGTGAAAATAAGACTGCTTGTGGAATGAGCTATTTTTCCTTTTTTTTCAGTGTAGATGCAGTAACAGTCCGCAGCGAGTGCTGGTGTAATTTCTCTTATTGGATGACAAGTGCTCCCGATTTGCTCGCCGGCCTAAGCCGCTCGTGGCTGCCTGAGCTGTGTGTGGAGTTGTAAGGACTCACCCGTTCAGTGTGCCGCCACATAGCCTCTACGTACCCTGTAACCATCTCTCTTCTATACCCCAGAGCGAATGAGGTCTCCTGAAAAGGTGTCCTCAGAGGCTGCCACTACGCTACAAAAGGCAATGAACTTGCGACACAACAAAAGATAAACGTGTGTAGCGCTCACGTTTTCAGCAAACAAATTTTCCGCTTCGGGAATGAGGCCTTGACTTACGTAGTTCTTTGTACTGAATGGAAAACAAAATAACAAATAAAATAATTTTTCTATTGAAGGCGAAGTCTTTGAGGTTGTTAGACCGCGTCATGTTCCGCATCAATTTCTTTTACACGATCGACGTTTTGATCCCTTTGCTCATATCTTCTTCGGGCTCTTCTGCTACTCGCGGATCGTTGAACATTGTCAAAGAACACCGAGCGAGGTGGCGCAGTTGATAGCTTGGACTCGCATTCGGGAGGACGATGGTTCATCCCCGCGTCCGGCCACCCTGACTTAGGTTTTCCGTGATTTCCCTAAATCGCTTCAGGCAAGTGCCGGGATATTTCCTTTGAAAGGGCACGACCGACTTCCTTCCGCACCCTTAATCCAATGACACCGATGACCTCGCTGTTTGGTCTCTTTCATCAAATCATCTGAACTCCACTCAAAGGGCAGCGTTGCGTTCACTTGTAAGCAGGAGTTTTCCTGGGATTATTCTCAAGAAATGATGTTATTTGGTGAAATTCGTCCGGCTACTATCGATGGGCCATCGTCGCTGCAAAGAAAGATAATGAGTCTGCGCACGAGAGGGGGAATGTTTATCAAAATATACCGCAGAGGTGTGAACCGTGATTTATTTTCAAAGAATATTCTTAAGAATTTATTTTATTTACTAGCGATTCATCAAGAACATTAACACATTTAATCACACTATGTAAGCATGGAAGTAGTTGCCAGGGAGTAACTGATGAAATCATAACCAAATTCCTTTTAACAAATGGGAATTTTATTCACTTTAATAGTGCGTAAAAGCATTTTTTTAAAGAAACAGATTTAAAATTATAATTAGAGAGCACCCTCTAAATATCAAAGTTACAATTTATTCAGAGGCAGAAAGAAACAAGTTTGGACTGTATGAGCTTTGGGGCAGAGAACCTTGCCGCTCTCTTTTGACACGGCCGTAGTTACGACCGCTCACAACAGCCTCTGAAAGACTACACTGGTGCAAATCTGCAACACACCAAATAACTTTAAACTAAGAGTTTTAACAATTTACACAAGCAAAAAAAGCTATGCACCCCCGTAGGAGGGATGGAAATGGTACAAAACACTAACAATTAAAATATTAACTCGCAGCTCGCACCGGCCAGACTGATGTCGTGGGTTGACTCCTGTTGCTCTCGTGTCGACCGCGAGGTCACTACCCCTCGCTATACGGCGCGGCCCACTGGACTCACGTGGCGACCTCACATGCGCCGACGTTCAAGACGGACAAGTCATCTTGTGTCTCAGTGCACGACCGACCAACCGATCGATCCCACCACCAATGACCATTGCCTGAGCAAACTCGAGCAGACTGGCGGCCTAACGCGCAGACTCAGATGCAGGAACTAAGCCCCGACCGGGCGACCACTCGCTGAGTTCTCTTACTGGCGGAGTGGAAAGACTCTCATTTTGCCGGTTTTAAAGGTTGATCCGAACGACCGACATACTAGCACTCCGAACGACAGACAGGCACTAACTGCTTAACAAATGCGGACGAGAGAGAGACTAGCAAGCTGGGGACGAGAGACTGACCCAGACTGACTGCGCCCCGTAAGTGCACGTGAACAGGCAACCTTTCCCCTTTTCCACCAGAGGGAGACACCAAAGCTGCAATTGCCACAGCGGTGCCACCGCCAGAAACGGAGGACGACTGCTTCACACTACCGCTGCGGCCCGCTCTTCAAAACAGCAATTTTTACCACGGCTCAAGGTGTCTCCGTATTCGTTGCTGCTTGCATTCCTCGCGCACCTTGGCTGCGCATTTACTTCCTCGATCGCAGAAAACCGTGAAGCTGGAAGCTTAAAGCCCTCTTGTCTACTAAAGTTATACTCCTTCTCGGAAATCTAAATCTCATTCACTTCTCACAAGGTAACCTCCCCATCGCACACCCGCCAGATTTAGTTATAAGTTGGCACAGTGGATAGGCCTTGAAAAACTGAACACACATCAATCGAGAAAACAGGAAGAAGTTGTGTGGAACTATGAAAAAAATAAGCAAAATATACAAACTGAGTAGTCCATGCGCAAGATAGGCAACATACAGGATACTGAGAACTCTAGATCGCCGTGGTCCCGTGGTTAGCGTGAGCAGTTGCGGAACGAGAGGTCCTTGGTTCAAGTCTTCCCTGGAGTGAAAAGTTTACTTTCTTTATTTTCGCAAAGTTATGATCTGTCCGTTCATTGACGTCTCTGTTCACTGTAATGAGTTTAGTGTCTGTGTTTTGCGACCGCACTGCAAAACCGTGCGATTAGTAGACGAAAGGACGTGCCTCTTCAATGGGAACCGAAAACATTTGATCGCAAGGTCATAGGTCAACCGATTCCTCCACAGGAAAACACGGCTGATATATTCTATACGACACAGGTGACGGCATGTGCGGCACATGACAGGAATATGTTGTCGACCCACATAACTTGTACACTTGGCGAATGGGTTAAAAGATTCTTCTACCTTGCCCGATTTAGGTTTTCTTGTGGATGTGATAATCACTCCCAAAAAAGTGATGAAAACATAAGAGTTTGTGACATAAACTGTAAATAAAAAATTAAACTTTTCACGCGAGGGAAGACTTGCACCAAGGGCCTCTCGTTCCGCTTCTGCTCACGCTAACCACGGGACCAAGGTGCTCCTGAGCTCACCCTCTCCTTGATGTTGCCTATCTTGCGCATGGACTACTCAATTTGTATATTTTGTTTATTTTTTCATAGTTCCACACAACTTCTTCCTGTTTTCTCGATTGATCTGTGTTCAGTTTTCAAGGCCTATCCACTGTGCCAACTTATAATCAAATCTGAGGGGGGGTGCGATGGCGAGGTTCCCTTGTCGGAATTTCCATCTGTAAATGATGGTTTCCTTGTTACACTACTGCTTGTCGCGTTCGTGCTCTTTAATACATTCTTTCGTTTATCCTACAAGTAGTTTATCACAACCACAAGTCACTTCATAAAGCCCAGTAGTGTGGTGGTGAACAGTTGCTTCCGTTTTGCACCGGAAAAAGTGTTGTATTCTGATTGAAAACTGTGGTCTGTGTACCCTTTTTTCCGCTGATCATTTTGCTGCTGGTGCGTTCAGTAACTCTAGAAATAAACGGTAACTTAATTAGTGAAAAGGCGGTTTTTCGTCCTTCGTATTAGCACAAACAGCAATATTCCATTCGAAAGCCCTATAGACAAACCATCGTAGACGTTGGCCCTCATTGTCTTCTTTAGGAAAATCAACTACGATACCAAGTTGTGTCTCTCATACGGAAGGTACGTGAAGACACCATGTTACCATGTTGTGTCCTAGAGCGATGTCATGTCCACAGGCCAACACATCTAGGGAGACCATCTCTGCCCACAAGGTGAAGCTGTGATTCTTCAATTTCTCCAGGCGTATATTGTGTCCTATGCACACTCACACCAGGCTGTTCACCCGAGATTTATTTCATCAAGGTGAAGCTGATTTTGAGGCGAAGCCCATTTAAGATATTATGGGATCTATGAAGCTTTTCATTACGTTGTGGTCGTGTAACAAACGTGTCATCCATATAGAGGAGCCAACAAGATGTCTTTAGTGGCTCGTTACTTAATGGCTGTTGTTCAGAATGTGTTATAAAAATGTCAACTGCTACTGTTAACAAAGGTGACCACCACAGTAACCGTCAGATTGCTCACAAAATTCTCCTTTATGCAGGCTGTCCCAGAAGGAATGGTCAGTATTCACCAATATGACAGGGACGATCATTTGAAGCAAAAAAGTATAGCACACATGTTCTCTAAAATCCTTAACTGTGAGCACTTGTTTGTTTTCGTTATTGTGAAAGACTTCTCTTGTACTGAACAAGTGCTCACAGCTCTTAAAATATGCTTTTCAGAGACTATGTTCACTAGACAATTGTTTCCTGTTTTGGTCATACTACCTCCTCCCAAACCATGGAAAGCAAACAGCTTGTAGTAGAAGAGATTTGTTGTACACTATCGAAGATGGAGTGCTCGTAGGTCCTGAGGTACAGACTTTTCAGCCTGTATTTACTAGACTTTGCTTCGAATAATCGTTCCTGTCATATGCCTGAATATTGACCACTGCTCCTGGGACACCCTGCATTTAAAGTAACCCGATCGTAGACACAATTCGATCAGATCTCATACATCTGGAGCAACTTTCTTGTCTACGATCTCCACAGTATCAACTACTAGTATGTTAGTAGATACAGATTTTGTGTCGAAGTTTACAGGAATGATCCTCGGGCACTTCTACACACGAACCTGTCTGGGAAATGTAGCTTTCTGAAATGAATTTCAATGGTGTAATATTCTCCAGTTACTGGTTGAGTGACAGCGCTGCCTTGAAACAACGTTTCGACGAATTTTCTATTCGGCATCTTCAGGAGGAGTTCCTATGGGGTTTATAATCACTGTATCCCTGTTGCCGAGGAAGTATTGGGCGGCCAATCGGCAGAGAAAGTTGCGGGGCACCTCATAAGAAACCGACACTTCACCTGAAGATAACGAGTCGTAGACTTGTTGAAACGTTGCTGCAGGACAATATCGCCACTAGGATTATAAACGGAGAAGTTTTCGTCATTCTTCACAATCAAATAATCTCATTTTGAATCCACAAGTAAACGTACTATTGTGAACAAGAGAAGTACGTGTAAGCAAGTAAAGCCCTGCTAAGCAATATGACTGGCAACGAATACCTTGTTTAAAGTTCTTGAGACCACCTTTTGACGTCATTCCTGTTGGCGGTCGTCTGATGGCCAGCAGTGAAGGGTGAATCTTAGACAATGCCAATGCCAAAAACGATTAACGGACAGCGGCGAAGTCGTCCCTCCATTATGTTAACTGGTGGCCATGACGACAGAAAGGGCATCCTGCCACACATGTTAAATAAATATGCCCAATCATGAAGACTACGAACGCCCTACACCAGTACATAAACAGTAGGACAGAGAGAGATTCATCGAATCCGTTGAAATCGAATCACTTGACACGACTGTATACTCAGAATATACAGTATTACGGGCGATGTGTATCACATTTTACGTATTTTTATATGTCTTTTTTTATAAATTTTCTGTTTCTTATAAAAGATGAGGTCTCCGCAAGTGGAGCACAAGCTTCGTTTTGACTGCATAATGAACAACTGACGCGTAGTTCATCAGTGACATTTTGAGTCACACGTGGATCCCTGATCAAGGACGACCTAGAATAGATATAATATACTATATGGATATGTCCGAAAAAACAGACACCATATCCATATAGTATATAGTTCTGGCAATACCGGCGGATGCACACATATTCTTCGAACTCTTACGGGACTTGGAAAGAATGTCTTCCATGAATAATGAGTGTGTTGGGATGGGACACTACGAATGCAGTGTGTGGACATACAAGGTGGGAGTGTGGGTCTCACGGGAGGCGTGCGCGAGTGGGTCCCTGCAGTCGCACTATCCTCTGTGCCCGCGGTGGCTCAGATGGGTAGAGCGTCTGCCATGTTAGCAGGAGATGCAGGGTTCGAGTCCCAGTAGGGGCACACATTTTCACTTGTCCCCGTTGATACATATCAACGCCCGTCAGCAGCTGAAGGTATTAATATACAGGGTGATTCAAAAAGAATACCACAACTTTAAAAATGTATATTTAATGAAAGAAACATAATATAACCTTCTGTTATACATCATTACAAAGAGTATTTAAAAAGGTTTTTTTTTTCACTCAAAAACAAGTTCAGAGATGTTCAATATGGCCCCCTCCAGACACACGAGCAATATCAACCCGATACTCCAACTCGTTCCACACTCTCTGTAGCATATCAGGCGTAACAGTTTGGATAGCTGCTGTTATTTCTCGTTTCAAATCATCAGTGGTGGCTGGGAGAGGTGGCCGAAACACCATATCCTTCACATACCCCCATAAGAAAAAATCGCAGGGGGTAAGATCAGGGCTTCTTGGAGGCCAGTGATGAAGTGCTCTGTCACGGGCTGCCTGGCGGCCGATCCATCGCCTCGGGTAGTTGACGTTCAGGTAGTTACGGACAGATAAGTGCCAATGTGGTGGCGCTCCATCCTGCTGAAATATGAATTGTTGTGCTTCTTGTTCGAGCTGAGGGAACAGCCAATTCTCTAACATCTCCAGATACTGTAGTCCAGTTACAGTAGCACCTTCGAAGAAAAAGGGACCAAAAACTTTATTGGCTGAAATGGCGAACAAATGTACAACTAAATGAAACTTTATAGCTCCCTTAATTCGCCGACAGATAGTGCTTAGCTCTGCCTTTTGTCGTTGCAGAGTTTTAAATTCCTAAAGTTGTGGTATTCTTTTTGAATCACCCTGTATAATTCTAATTTCGACCTAGATATAAGTCCTGCAACTGCAGAGCGTATGGTATAGAAGAACTTGACCCGGCAGATCGTTTTGTCAGAGTGCCACGGAACAGAGCTTGGTAAGGCACCTCTGATGTGGCAACTATCAGGAGCCCCCCTCCGTCTAATCACTTGCTGGCCATAACCGCCCCCGGCTGCTTCCACTCCCGCGGCACGGCACGCTGTTCTCGTTGGCTTCCCTGCTCTCATCATTTACATCTGGAGCACCGGGCAGCATCCATTAGAGCAGGAGAGAAAACAGACATGTTAGCGCTCGGTGTATTGCTGATTGCAGCTCCAACAATAGAGCAGTAGCTCCGCTAACTTGTGCACCGTCGACAACGCATTCTTGTTTCCTCACGTATCTATCAATTCCCACGAGGAGAATAATAGTGTTTCATCCGTTGCTGAAAAACAACAACAAAATGGCTCTGAGCACTATGCGACTTAACTTCTGAGGTCATCAGTCGCCTAGAACTTAGAACTAATTAAACCTAACTAACCTAAGGACATCACACACATCCATACCCGAGACAGGATTCGAACCTGCGACCGTTGCGGTCGCTCGGTTCCAGACTGTAGCACCCAGAACCGCACGGCCACTCCGGCCGGCAAACAACGACATTTAAACACCTGGGTATCGTAAAACAAGTACGCATTTGCCTTGACATCGGCTGCTTATTTTCAGAACTGTACTTCAGTGACGGGTTATTGCCTGTCTCTATCCAACTTGGATTTACTTCTTTTGCGGGCAGTGATTTTCAGATCAAGAAACAAAAGGACGTATACAGTGGAGCTCTCGCTTGTTGTGGCTTCGGATGACCCAATCGGAAAAAGTTCATTACTTACCGAGCAAGTTCGTAAATTAAAGTTTGTCGCGTGCAGAAGGATAGCTTCTTCGATGAAGAACTCCTGCCGATCAACGCTCGTAGTTCTTTTTCCATTAGGTTATAATTTAAAATTTCGTGGATATAGAGGAACGACTACATTGCGAACAACTGATCTCGACCTGTTTGAAGGAACTACACTGATTAGCAAGAACACTACGACCACCGATCAACTATCGATACAAACCTGTCCAGGCGAGGAATGATAGGCAGACACACTCACGTTGCATGTAGTATCAGTGAGAGTGCTGTTATTGTGTAGAATGGGGAAGGCGCGCGATCTGTCTCAGTTTGACGAGAGCAGATTGTGACGGCTCGGCAAGAGCATTTAGGAAACTGCACGACTTGTCCAGTGTTCGAGGAGTGCTGTGGTGAGTGTCTTCAACACGTGGCGAAACCAACGTGAAACCACGACCAGATATCGTGGGGTTGGGCGGCCACTCTACATCTACATCTACATGGATACTCTCCAAATCACATTCAAGTGCCTGGCAGAGGGTTCATCGAATCACCTTCACAATTCTCTATTATTCCAACCCCGTATAGTGCGCGGAAAGAATAGAGCTCTGATTTCCCTTATTTTATCGTGGTGATCGCTCCTCCCTATGTACATCGGTGTCAACAAAACATTTTTCGGAGGATAAAGTTGGTGATTGGAGTTTCGTGAGAAGATTCCGTCGCAACGAAAACCGCCTTTCTTCTAATGATTTCCAGCCCAAATCCTGTATCATTTTGTGACACTCTCACCCATATTTCGCGACAATACAAAACGTGATGTCATTCTTTGAACTTTTTCGATGTACTCCGTCAGTCGTATCTGGCAAGGATCCCACACCGCGCAGCATTATTCTAAAAGAGGACGGACAAGCGTAGTGTAGGAAGTCTCCTTAGTAGGTATGTTACATTTTCTCCAAGCGTAGTGTAGGCAGTCTCCTTAGTAGGTATGTTACATTTTCTAAGTGTCCTGCAAATAAAACGCAGTCTTTGGTTAGCCATCCCCACAACTTTTCTATGTGTTCCTTCCAATTTAAGTTGTTCGTAATTGTAATACCTAGATATTCAGTTGAATTTACGGCTTTTAGATTAGACTGATTTATCGTGTAACCGAAGTTTAACGAACTCCTTTTAGCACTCATGTGGACAACCTCACACTTTTCGTTATTTACGGTCAACTGCCACTTTTAGCACCATTTACATATTTTTTCTAAATCGTTTTGCAGTTTGTTTTGATCTTCTGATGACTTTATTAGTCGATAAACGACAGCGTCATCTGCAAACAACCGAAGATGGCTGCTCTGATTGTCTCCCAAATCGTTTATATAGATAAGGAACAGCAAAGGGCCTATAATACTACCTCTGGGAACGCCAGAAATCACTTCTGTTTTACTCGATGACTTTCCGTCAATTACTACGAAATGTGGCGTCTCTGACAGGAAATCACAAATCCAGTCACATAACTGAGACGATATTCCATAAGCACACAATTTCACTCCGAGCCGCTTGTGTTGTACCGTGTCAAAAGCCTTCCGGAAATCCAGAAATATGGAATGAATCTGAAATCCCTTGTCAATAACACTCAACACTTCATGTGAATGAAGAGCTAGTTGTGTTTCACAGGAAACATGTTGACTATGTGTCAATAGAACGTTTTCTTCTAGGTAATTCATAATGTTCGAACACAACATATGTTCTAAAATCCTGCTGCATATCGACGTTAACGATATGGGCCTATAATTTAGTGGATTACTCCTACTACCTTTCCTGAATATTGGTGTGATTTGTGCAACTTTCCAGTCTTTGAGTACCGAACTTTCGTCGAGCGAACGGTTGAATATGATTGTTAAGTATGGAGCTAATGCATCAGCATACTCCGAAAGGAACCTAATTGGTATACAGTCTGGACCAGAAGACTTGCTTTTAATAAGCGATTTAAATTGCTTCACTACTCCGTGGATATTTACTTCTACCTTTCTCATATTGGCAGCTCTTCTCGATTCGAATTCTGGAATATTTACTTCGTCTTCTTTTGTGAAGGCATTTCGGAAGGCTGTGTTTAGTAACTCTGCTTTGGCAGCACAGTCTTCGGTAGTATCTCCATTGCTATCGTGCAGAGAAGGCATTGATTGTTCCTTGCCACAAACATACTTCACATAAGACCAGAATCTCTTTGGATTTTCTGCCAGGTTTCGAGAAAAAATTTCGTTGTGGAAACTGTTATAGGCATATCGCATTGAAGTCCGCGCTAAATTTCTAGCTTCTGTAAAAAATCGCCAATCTTTGGGATTTTGCGGCTGTTTAAATTTGGCGTGTTTGTTTCGTTGTTTCTGCAACAGCGTTCTAACCCGTTTTGTGCACCAAGGAGGATCAGCTCTGTCGTTTGTTGCTTTATTCGGTATAAATCTCTTAATTGCTGCAGACACTATTTCTCTGAATTCAAGCCACGTCTTGTCTACACTTATATTATCAATTAGGAATGAGTGGAGATTGTCTCTCAGGAAGGCGTCAAGTGAATTTTTATCTGTTTTTTTTTTTTTTTTTTGAATAGGTATATTTTTCGCTGATTTTTCGAGGATCTGGGGATTACAATATTCAATCTCGCTACGACAACTCTGTGTTCACTAATCCCTGAATCGGTTTTGATGCTCGTTATTAACTCAGGATTATTTGTTGGTAAGACGTTGCGACGTGCCGGGGCTAGCAGTGTATTTAACACTAAATTCTTCTAGAATCTTCATATGGAAATGATGCTCTAAGCCTCCCCCCCCCTTTTTTCTAACTCCGACTTTTGCTGTTGCACATGGATTAAGAAGAAACGAGAACTGACTCTAATCGACCCTGCAAGTGGAGTTCAAATTCAAATGGCTCTGAGCACTATGGGACTTAACATCTATGGTCATCAGTCCCCTAGAACTTAGAACTACTTAAACCTAACTAACCTAAGGACAGCACACAACACCCAGCCATCACGAGGCAGAGAAAATCCCTGACCCCGCTGGGAATCGAACCCGGGAACCCGGGCGGGGGAAGCGAGAACGCTACCGCACGACCACGAGATGCGGGCTGCAAGTGGAGTAGAAAAGAGTTTGTCACCTGCAATAATTTAATTTGATAGAAATTAATTTGATAAATAAGTTTTATTAACGTGGTGAGAAATGAAAGGGTTGCTCTACCGATCTACAGAATGAAAGTTCTGTCCAAAATAACAATTTGATTTATTATGACTAAACTGAAAATAATAAACAAAACACATGAAACATTTACAATACGTCAAATTGGATACTCAAATAAATGCTGTGAAGGTGAAGTTGTCCGTAAACTAGCTTGTGACGTTTATGACCAAGTGGTATGTGGAGCCAATTCCTTGCAACTCAAATCTTAAGAGAAACACCCAGCCAACCCAACATTAGTTGCGGTTACAGTAGTGAGAACTCAGACAATGAACACCCAAAATAGAACCACGTAAGAAAAGACGGGAACAGGCGCGGTCTGCTGAGCTCTGATTATCACAGAGCAAAATTCCATAATCTGTTGGTGCTGCGGACATACATTACCAAGCTGTCTTCTTAACTGCAAGGGAACGATCTGGCGTTCCGGAAGCGATGGCTGGTTGCTTCGATGTCCAGTCGTGGTGATGATAATGTCGCGAGTTTAACCCGAAACAGTTTATCCTGGTCTGGTTGTTCCAGACTAAAGACTTCCTATCAATACAAATGCGCCTCTGAGGGAGACGAAGAAGGCTCGCCACACAATCACTGACAGTACAGTGATTGATTTTAACAGAGCGAAGCCACACAGTAACTCTTATACAGTCAACTTTAGCCAAAGTTGCTCAAGACGGACAACATAGGCCGCTTGTACACAGAACGCTCAATTGCCAACTGTACTCGGAGAGTTACGTTGAAGTTGAAACATCAGCAACTTTGTCAAACAGTTACAATTAAATGAAAGTATATCAGACAGTCAACGGAAGGCAGGCTGTCCAGAGCAGCGAGAGCTCAGTCTTGTAACCTACTCAGACCAAAAGGCGAGAGCCCACTCTCTCAAGAGCACCTGTACAAGCCGAACACAGAACATTGCCGCCCCCACGACAGTGGCAGTGGTTAAACGATCCAATCAGCAACTCGAAAACCGGCGGAAAATTCCACTCTATTGCCGACGCACTACTATTCCACCAATGGAGATACTTGGCGCCAATTTCTTCGCCGATTTTGCTACGTCACGGAGCTATCCCCTGAGCAAGCCAATCATATTATGATTTTGCAGAAAACGCGGGAATTTGCCCGTCAAGACTGCCTTGGAAGACAAGTCATTCCCACGCCTCGCTGGTAGCCCACCAGAAAGTGTTTTCACTAAGTTTCTGCGAAGTAACAGAATCTCTAGCCCAGCCGCTCCGTCAGATCTTATGACAATGTCGGCGTCTAGACAGCATCCACTCGACTCCCTCACACTCGTTGGCTTAACGCTTTCAAGATCAGCAGAACCCGCCTGTCACCGGACCACCCGGGTGACGAGAGACACTGCATGGGAGGTCCGCGTGTGAAGGAATAGCAACTTTTCACCGCATGCAATTAGAGAGGAAAATCGAATTACTCAGAGTAAGATAGAAATATGAGAGGGGGCTCATACCACCTCTCAAGGTCAAGTGCGTTGTCACTTCACTCCTCATTACAGATGTCGGACGCCGTAGGCTGGGCAGACTGATAAAACAGGACAGGTGGCGAATTGTGGCGGAACTAACATCCGACGTTAATGCTGGGCAGGGTACAAGTGTGTCTGAACACGCAGTGCACCGTACATTCCTAACGATGAGCCTCCGCAGCGGACGACCCATGCATGTGCCAATGTTAACACCACGACATCGGCAGCTACGACTGAAATGGGCACGAGACCATCGCCGCTGGGCGTTGGCGCAGTGGCAGAGTGTTGCATGGTATGATGAATCCCGATAACTTCTTCATCATGCCGATGGAGGACACGAATCCGTCGTCTTCCAAGGGAACGGCTCCTTGACACCTGTACAGCGAGATGTGGATAAGCTGGTGGCGGCTCCATTATCCTCTGGGAAACATTCGTTCGGGCATCCATGGGTGCAATGGAGCTCGTGCAAGGCAGCATGACGGCCAAGGAGTATCGTCAGTGGTTGAAGACCACTTACACCCCTTCATGACGATCATGATTTCCGATGGCAGCGGCATTTTTCAATAAGGTAATGCGCCGTGTACAAGGCCAGGGGTGTGGTGAAGTCGTTCGAGGAAAACAGTGGCGAGTTCCAGTTGATGTATAGGCCCCTCATCTCGCCAGTTCTGGGATGTGGCTGAACGCGGCGTCAGAGCTCGTAGCCCCCTCTCTGGAACTTATGGGACTTAGGTGACCTGTGAGTATGTGCAGGTGTGGTGCCAACTCCTTCCAGCGACTTACCAAGGCCTCGTTGATTTCATGCCACGACGCGTCGCCGCTGTTATCCGTGCCAAAGATGGACGTACCGGCTATTAGGTAGGTGGTCATAATTTTCTGGCTGATCAGTTTATCGTAGTATGTGAGAGATCTAATATGAAGACAAACCTGTCTGGCCAGACGAGGATTTGATCCTCCATTTCCAATAGCGCTTTAAACAAACGCCCCGCCAGCGAAGGTCATTAGAGACGGAGCTTTGCTCGGATTTGTTGGTATTGGAGGGGAAGAAAGGGCTTTTCAAGAAACCATCCGCGGAATTAGGAGACGTGAGTGATGCAGTACTGAATATCAGCACTGTTAGGCGATGGGTTCGTCGCTGTAACGAAGCTGAAGGACAAACATAGTTGGCTGACGTAACGCTGAGCGGCAGGCCGGTGCATGGAGCGACACTACACAACATTCAGCAAGTGGGTGACACCATTCATTGTGCCCGCCGGGTGACTGCAAATGATTTGTGTCGCATTACCTCCCTCAGTAAAGGCAGTGTGATGAGGATTATTGAACAACTGGAAGACTGTAAGGTTTGTGCAACTTGGCTAGGAGGAATGTTAACCGACCAGAAATAAAGAAACAAATAAAAAAGCACCAGTTTGCTTTTGTTCTACAGTATTACTTTTATTGTTAACTGGTTTTCGGTTTACAAGGCCATCTTCGGACATTTACTGAGTATTATCAACAAAGAAGTTACAATGTTTGCAAACAACATTGACTGTTCCTTATGTATTCTGTAGTTAAATTGATAACTGTCTCTTCTTTTAATAGGTTTGGTTATCACTCTCCATGTTTCAGACCTCCTGAAGTAGCCTTGTCTAGTACTAATTTTATTTTATTTTATTAGTTTTGATTATTAATAGAAACTGTTATGTAGGCATGCTATTCCTATTCTGTCTTAAAGGTTTTCCTGTCTACTCCATTGTTATTTATGTACTGTTCAATTTTTACTTTTTCACTGCATTACCACCACGCTGTCAAAGATGTTACTTACTGTATGTTTCTACTTCAGCCTAGACGTGTTACTTCTCTTCCAATTTTGTTTGCAAACATTGTAATTTCATTATAACTTCTTTGTTGATAATACTCAGTAAATATCTGAAGATGGCCTTGTAAGCCGAAAACCGGTCAACAATAAAAGTAATATTGTAGAACAAAGCAGACTGGTGCTTTTCATTTATTATAATGTTGTTCTACCAAGAACTGACGGAATATTTTGTTAACAAATAAAAAAGATTGTCTTCCAACTCTTTGACGGCTTCCGTTTGGAGGGAAAAAAATGTGACCTGAAGCGAAACATAGGTTCCTTTTTTTGAACTAGAGTCAAAGATGATGATGATGTTTGGTTTTGTGGGGCACCCGTACAAATTCCCAACCTTTGCTCAGTCCAATCTCGCCACTTTCATGAATGATGATGACAACACAAACACTGCCGAGTCATCTCGAGGCAGGTGAAAATCCCCGATCCCGCCTGGAATCGAACTGGGGACCCCGTGCTCGGGAAGCGAGAACGCGACCACGAGCTGCGGACCAGAATCAATGAGGCAGTCAACAGAATGCACCAGAGAAAACGAAGAAGAAAAATTCAAAAATGTACGATCATCAGGGTAAGTTATAGCTACAGTATTTTGGGATGCAGAGGGTGTGGTTATGGTTGATTTTTTGGAGCAGGGATGCACAATAAATTCTGTCCAATGCGTCAGAACCGTCAAACTGCTTAAAGCACGTCTGCAGCAACATCGCCCAACAAAAGCTATGTCAGATGGTCTTTTGCATGGCAGTGCAAGACCACTGACCAGTTCTCATACCACTGAACAGATTGTGAAAATGGGATGGGGAGTCTTGCCTCATTGCCCATACAGCCCTGACCTGGCACAATAAATCTTCAATTCGTTCGGGGTGCTAAAAGAATCTCATCGTGCGATTCACTTTGAAGATGCCTTCGGAAGGAAGAACGTTTTAGCACAATGGAATACATGCCCATGTTAAAGAACTGTGGAAATGGACGAAGATTATATTGAAAAGTCACAAATTAATCGCCAGTCTTGTGGTTTTGAACTTACATAGTTGCATTCGAAAAATCTTGGCACATAACAAAAAAGGGACATTTTGACTGACCCTCGTAACATGAGGAATTCTGACCTCTACTACTGTCAACCGTTCCACAAATACGGCGTACCTTCTTTCCGCGCCGCTGCACTGATAAGACACCGCTGGCAGGTCGTTCGTGCTCCTGCAGCAGCAACACGCCGCATTCCTAGAGTGACGCGGCGTAGCGTGGTCGGAGCTGCACGCGCGTTTTCACGGTTGAGCTCGCGCGGTGCGCTGCTGAGAGCTGCCTCTGTCCCACGCACGCTCTGATTCTCCCACCGCAGTGGCACCGATGTCTCGCAGCTTGTTTACTTTCTCCTCGGCCAGGACCTGGCCACCTACAGCTGGCACCACAATTGTCTCAGTGAGCGAGACTGAAAGCGTCTAAACGCGAGTGGCACAATTTACTGGTAGCGGGTCACCGTCGTCCTTGTACCACCACTCAGCGGGAGATTGCGGCGAATTTGTTTCAGTACCGTGAACTCATGTTGTAGAACCTACGACAGCACTCATTTAGCCCATTTATGCTTTCACTAATTTCTAGATCCCTTTGGTGTTGTTGTGGTCTTCAGCCTCAGTTCTGAACAGTTAATGGCGTAACACCATTAATAAATGGAGACTTGGAACAGAAGTATGTAGTTAAGGAACGATGTTCGAAGGTTCTGGGTGTGTGCACTTATGAGAGATTCAATTGGAAGAAACTTACGAAATTTGTTATTAATAAAGCAATACCATATTTCAAAAGCTACTATTCTCTTCGTGTCTCAACTGTTTACCGTCCATATTTTAATTCCGTATAAGGCAACTGTACCGAACTGAGCTCCTCCCGCACAGGCCATGAAGACACAACGATACCGACCGGCCGCCGTGTCATCTTCAGCCCATAGGCGTCACTGGATGCGGATATGGAGGGGCATGTGGTCAGCACACCGCTCTCCCGGCCGTATGTCAGTTTACGAGACCGGAGCCGCTACTTCTGAATCAAGTAGCTCCTCAGTTTGCCTCACAAGGGCTGAGTGCACCCCACTTGCCAACAGCGCTCAGCAGACCGGATGGTCACCCATCCAAGTGCTAGCTCAGCCCGACAGCGCTTAACTTCGGTGATCTGACGGGAACCGATGTTACCACTGTGGCAAGGCCGTTGGCTGTATAAGGCAACACTCCAGGAAAATACCTTCAAAAAAATTTCTTAGGATACCAAGTTAGTCTGCATTTTCTGTCCTCTCTACTTCGAACGCTGTCAGTTAGTTTGCTGTGCAAATACCAAAACTTATCTACTAGCATGGGCTTAACCAGAGGAGGGGTTTTGGGGTTTGAACACCCCCTCCCCCTGATATGTTGGCAAAGGTAAGAAAAAAAATGGGGGGCAATGATGCATTGGACTTGTATTCGGCAGATTCGGATTCAGGCCCAGAGCTAGTCATCCAGATTTGTTGTTTCCCAGTTTACTCATGGAGAGGTAATGCGACACAGATCACCCGGCGGGCACAGTGAATGATGTCACCCACCCGCTGAATGTTGTGTAGAGTCACTGCAGTCACCGGCCTGCCGCTCCGCGTTATGTCAGCCAGCGATGTTTGCCCTTCAACAGCGACAAACCCATCGCCTACCAGTGGTGATATTCACTTTTGTATCACCGTACATATTTTTGTCTTTCATGATTGTGAGTGGACGTTTCACCTTCTGCATTCTAGAATTCTACCACAGAACGCTGTGTAACACGGACATCCATGTCGGCTATTTTGGAAGCGACTGCAGTACTGTCATCTGCCGCAGCAGAATGTTACTATTCCAGTGGATTGGAAAAGAACCATTGCGTAATAGTGCAAAATTAGAATTTTTGACTTAAAATTCATTTAAGCAGACAGAAATAGGAGGCATAACTTTTTGACTGATTCTAGTATCGTTTAAACTTCACATGGGAAAGAAAAACGTATCTGGAGACCCCTAAGTGAAGTGAAATTGATCATTAGATGTCAGAAGAGGCGCACCAGCCAGTATAAAAGGAGGCGGGGAGTATTTTGTTTCCAGTGGGGAAGCAGTAACAGCACAGTAGGTGCTTCAGGAGAGGGCAGTGAGTTCCATCGTGGATTAGTCATTGGGTGTCACCTGAGGAACATATCCACCAGGGACACATCAACCCTTCTGAAATTGTTCAAGTCAACTGTTGATGTCATTGTGAAGTAGAAAGGCAAGGGAACAAACACAGATAAATGAAGACCAGGCAGACTAAAAAAAAAAAAAAAAAAAACTGCCAGTACGGATGGTTGGTTGGTTTGGGGAAGGAGACCAGACAGCGTGGTCATCGATCTCATCGGATTAGGAAAGGATGGGGAAGGAAGTCGGCCATGCCCTTTCAGAGGAACCATCCCGGCATTTGCCTGGAGTGATTTAGGGAAATCACGGAAAACCTAAATCAGGATGGCCGGACGTGGGATTGAACCGTCGTCCTTCCGAATGCGAGTCCAGTGTCTAACCACTGCGCCACCTCGCTCGGTCAAGTACGGATGGAATTAAGTTCTAATGTGCTATCAGTAATCCAACTAGCGCAGTGACTGTGAGTAGGGATTTAACTCTGAACTGCATTCGTGGGTTAGTTTACTATCCCATCGCGTCACTGTTTTGTTTGCAATTAAATTGCTATTGTAACGTTGCCACTCCTCGTCTATGTAATTTTAGTATTGGCCGTACTTCCGCATACTGCATGCGCCTGCTAACCAGCGACCATTCGAAAATTTGGAACTTTGTTGTAAGTTCCTATGGGGCCAAACTGCTGAAGTCATCGGTGAACCGTGGTAAAAATTGTTGTTTTGAGGAGCGCGCCGCAGCGCGTAGTGTGAAGCAGTCGCCCGCCGTTTCTGGCGGTGGCGCCGCTGTGGCAATCGCAGCTTTGGTGTCTCCCTCTGGTGGGAAGGGGAAAGGTTGCCTGTTCACGTGCATTTAAGGGGCGCTATGAGATCGGCTGTTGGCCCCCGTCCACCTTCTCCAGTTTGCCGATGACACCGTCTTCCTTGCCCTTGCCCCCACCCTGCAACGCTCCCAACGCCTTCTCCAATCCCATCTTGACCGGTTCACCGCTCGGTGCAACCAGTGGTTGCTCAAGGTCAATCCTTCCAAAACCCAGGCGATCATTGTAGGCAAAACCACCCCTTCCTTCCGCCTCCTTGATTTCTATCTCACCGTCTATGGCCGTCCCATCGCCCTCACTCCCACCCTTAAGTACCTTGGCGTCACCCTCGACCGTCGCCTCTCCTGGACTCCCCATCTCCAGACAATCCAAGCCAAGGCACGTTCCCGCCTCCATCTCCTCAAGCTCCTTTCCGGCTGTACGTGGGGTCTGGACCCCTCCACCATCCTCCACACCTATAAATCCCTCACCCGCCCTATCCTTTGTTATGCCCATCCAGCATGGATCTCCGCTCCCCCTACCTTTTATAAATCCCTCCAAATCCTTGAACGCCATGCTCTCCGCCTCGCCTATCGCATCCGTCTCCCCTCCCCCACGCGGATCCTGTATGATCTCATCCCCTTCCCCCACCTCCTCCTTTTCCTTGAAAGGATACGGATCCTGTACACCTCCCGTAAACTTGATCCTCCTTACCCGCTCGTATCCCCGATCCTCTCCCGTCCCCGCCCGCTGCTGCGCCTGTATTCCCACGTCCCGCCCGGTCTCCATCTCTCCACCCTCCTTACCCTCTCCCAAGGTGGCTTCCGCCAGCTCCCTCTCCCTGATGATGTCCTCGTCCCCTCCATCTACCCCTCCTATCAACTTTGACCCAGCCCCGCCCCCCACTTCCGGTGTCCTTTCCTTTCGGCACCCTCCCTGCCTTCTCTTCCCTTCTTTTTCCTTTTCCCAGTCCCCTCCCTCCCCCCTCTTCCCCCGGGCTTCCTCTCCCCCTTCCTCCCTCCCCCGTATCTCCCCTGCCCGTGGCATCTCTACTCTCCCCTCTCGCTCTCCCACTCCCCTTCCTCCTCCTCCTCTCTTGGCAGGTCCCCAGACTCGCACACGCAAAGTGAACATTCGCGCGCCGGAGATCATCGCCTTCTGTGTCTCGTGTGTGTGACGTCGTTTAGCGTTTTTGGTGTCCGCCGTCCCACTACTACGTTCACTTGTGCCGTCGGATTCGTCAATGTTCTGTGCGCCGTGCCAACGTGTTTTCAGTGTTGTTATCGTCACGTGTGAACGACTCCATGTTTTTTGTGTCTCTGTGACCTCTCTCTTTTGCCCGTCACTTTGTATCATTATCATGCTCCGTTTCTTCTACTATTGTAAACGCTATGGCTGAAGAGCGGCGTAGTGTGCCGCTGCCAGCCTACCTGATTTTGTACAGGCTTTAAAATAACAATACAGTAAAAAAAAAAAAATCGGCTGTTGGTCAGTCTGGGTCAGTCTGGGAGTCGGTGCAGTGAGTCGACAGATTCAGTCGGAAGACAGACATTCGCATTTTAGTAAGTCGGCTCTCAGTCGCTGTTGGGTTGTGAACTGAGTTGGGTTCGTCATTACTCCGCTGTTGGACGAGTTGGCAGTCAGCAGCAGGCAGGTCCGCAAGGTGCAAGTACGCACCGGGACCGTGGTCGACGCAGACGAAAAGTCGTTGATCGGTCGGTCGGCTGGTCGTCGAATGGCGACATGTGGTCTGCTGAGCATTGACACCAGGATCAGTCGGGAAGAGTTGGCAGCCAGCAACAGTCGCGTTCGTATGGTGTTAGTAGTCGCCGGGACCGCTGTCGGCGAAAGTGGGCTGCCGTTGGTCGTTTCCTCGGCCGGTCGTCCAAGTCGACGTCTTGGATCCTCAGGATGAACACCATTTTCCGAGTCGGGATGTGGTTGCATCTTGTTGGTTCGTTGGAACTGAGCAGCGACGTAGCCTCCACAGCGCGAAGCTAGGCCGGGGCTTTTGGCGGCCGCTGTTGCATTTGGAGGCGCTAGCTGCGAGAGCGACTTTTCGCTTTCCTCCGAAGCAGGATCCTGAAGTTGAGTAATTAGTGACTTCCTTTTAAAACTCGATTGTTACGATTTGTTTGTTAGCTGTGGATCCCGCAGACTTCTTCCGTAGTGATTTGACAGTTGTGACCTGTATTTTCTGTATTCTTTTAAACTTGTCTTGGGTGGTGTTTGATGCCTTGATCTTGTTGAGGCCGAGTTAGAAGGTGTAGGTATCTTGCTTTACTCGACATCGGCCGATATTCTCTGTTGTTTGTGCAGTTGGATCTGACGGTTGGAAATCGGTCAGATTGTCGGTGGGAGTGCTAGTATGTCTCTGTCGTTCGGAGCAGCCTCTGTCATGTTTGTCGGCTTAGGTGTGTTAACGAATTTATTGCTTGGAGTGTAACGGCCTAATTCCTGGACTGTTTTTATCTTGCCTATCATCTTGAGAGGCGGTTTATGTGTACTGTAGAGCACGTTAACTCGTTTGGCCAACGTTGTATAATTTTATATAAGATTGCATTTCATGGGCTTTTATTTAAATGGTCATTTTAGTGTATAGAGTTGCCACCCTTCCACCGTAAGACGTTTCTTAGACGTTAAAATCTAGTTGCACCTTCGGTGGCACGTTAATCTTTTAATTTTAGTGTTTTGTACCATTTCCATCCCGCCTACGGGGTGCATAGTTTGTGTGCTTGTGTGAATTGTTAAAACTTTTACCTTAAGGTAATCTGGTGTGTTGCAGATTTGCACCAGTGTAGTCTTTCAGAGGTTGTTGTGAGCGGTCGTTACTACGGCCGTGTCAAAAGGGAGCAGCACGGTTCTCTGCCCGAAAGCTCATACACTCAATAATTTGTTTTTTTCTGCCTCTGAATAAATTGTAACTTGATATTTAGAGAGTGCTTTCTGCTTATAATTTTAAATCTGTTTCTTAAAGCGTTTTGAGGAATAAAATTCCCATTTGTTAAAAGCAATTTGATTTTGATTTCATCAGTTACTCCCTGGCAACTACTTCCACGCTCACCTAGTGTGATTAAATGTGTTAATGTTCTTGATGAATCGCTAGTAAATAAAATAAAATTTTAAGAATGTTCTTTGAAGATAAATCCACGGTTCAATTGGTCCATAGGCTTACACACTACTTAAGCTAACTTAAATTTACTTGCTTATGCTAAGGACAATACACACTCGTGCCCAATGGAGGACTCGATCCTCCGACGGGGGAGGGGGGAGAGGGGGGGGGGGGGGGGGCGCGAACCGTGGGAAGCGATCATTATTTCCGTAGTTACCGAAGTTACACCAGTTAAAGTCGAAATCACCACACGAAGTAATAAACGTTACTTTTGTTATATGTCATCACAAATTGTCTTTAACTGTTTTAGCCAGAATGGACCAACGTTTGAAGGTTGCTCAATTTTTTTAGTTCTTATTAGCTAGTGCAGACTGCTCGCTCATTGGAGACAGCATATTCTTTTCGAGATGCAGCCGAATTTAGTGACAGTGAAACAAGAGTATCTGATCGTGAAACTCATAGTGAGACAGAGGACAATGAAGAGGCAGAAGAAGACAATGTTCGCGAGGAAAATCCAGAAACCGTAAGACAGTCTTGCTATTTTTATGCAAAAGACGGTTACAAATATGAATACCTAGACGGTGAATCGAGATTTTGTAAAACAACTCGGCAAATATCAAAGAAAGTGAATCAGTTTTAGAAATTTTTCTATGTGCTGACTGACTGCAATGGACAAATTTTTTTAAAGTGATAGTAGGGTCGACGAATCTGCAGGAAAAGTTCAAGCGGGACCGAGTCAGCCAAACAGTCAAAACTGTCACGATGTCAACAAATCCACGCCTTATAGACACAAAAAGTACCAAAACATGTTCTAAATGCCAAAAATACGTGTGCAGTATGCATTCCATCCACAAAAAGGCGAGTCTCAATTGTGACGAACGAAAGTAAGTGGTTAGTTGATTCGTTCGTCTACCCACCGACTTTTTTATTCAGAATCATTGTTTATTTTTCTCTGTAGTTTACTGAATTGATCATGACGTACTTGATCCCAAAACATGTTTGTGAACATCGTTGACGTAGATTTTCTTCGCCTTCTCATTCCAACAAGTCTGTTCAAGAGGCCAGTGTTAATCCAAGAGCCTTAATTGCTGGTAGTAAGATTATGTTTTCTTTTAACAGAGATTGATTTTTCGTAATAGAACAACATTTTAGAGAATCATAGAAGTAAATAAATTTAAGATAGTTTTTGTTTTTGGGACCGAAAAATACTCCACGAAATTAATAACGTCAGTCTAAATAGCGAATATAAAAAGGGTTGGAACTATTTATTTACAGCTCGTACAAAATAGATACGTCTTTCAAAGTTTTATTGACCTTCAAAGTGGTCACCAGCATTGTGTATAACCCGTTGCCAGCGATGTGGAAGTCGTAGGATACTCTTAGCAGTGTCAGTTGCGTTGACAGTTCGAGCGGCGCGGTCTATTGCCCGACGAATTTGTAGCACGTCTGAAGCGAATGCCGTGAGGTGTTTTCTTCAGTTTACAAATCGAGATGAACTTACGTTGGCTTAAGTCAGGGGAGTGCAGTAGGTGGTATAGCACTTAGTAGTCCCATCAGTCAAACAAATCAGTAACAGCTTGAACTGTACGTGCTTGAGCATTGTCCTGCAAAATGATGGTCAGGTCCTGCAGAAAGTGTCATCACTTCTGCCTCTATGCTGTTCATTTTTGGAACACAACCTACGACTAGCTTAGAGACAGTAATTTCAAGAAGCAGTATTAAGTGAGGAATCTAACAATATACAATAGTCCTGTACGTATCGCTCCCATACGGATCTTGAAGATCAGACTAGTTTCAATGTGCACATAGGCCTTTAAGAAATTGCTCTTCCCGCGCACATACATGAATGGAAAGGGAAAAGAAAGAGTAGTGTTCAAGGTCCCGTCGACAAGTCATAGACAGGATGGAAAGGAAAGAAGCCCAAATAACTGATAACGATGGGAGGCACACTCTGCCACGCGTTTCACAGTGGTTTGCGGATGTACTGGTAGATGCTGATGCCTTACAATCAAAGTAAACAACGGAAACCTTGTTCAAAACTGGTAGACGCGAGGTTTTTAATTGTTGGACAAAATGTACCAGAAAAAATGATAGCCTAGTGTCGCACGTTACTTACAACTGATGAAGCAATCCATTTTCATCATTTAACTGAAATTAAGTTATGTTGCGTTTGGTGCAGGAGTCTTCTGCCGACGCCCTTCCCGTGTGTCGTTTACCAGCAGAAATTGCGACGACACGTAAAACCAAAAAAATTGATTTTTCGAAAATATGTTCATTTTGCAGCGCACATCTTTCTGAAGAGCTCGTTAAATAAAACATATATGTTCGAGGAAATGTAAGGCCTGTTTTTTTTTAAGTGTGCCAAAGTGCAGTGCCACGTCTCTTCTCACGTTTTACATCCTACCTTCTTAGAAAAACTTACAATTAATACTGGATGGGATTATTTGTGACGACGAGAATAAGAACTCTTCAGAAAATTTGCAGTCGTTATTGCATATTAGCTAATAACTTTTTTTTTTTTGACATGAGATTAAATATACGAAACTTAAAACCAGTAAAGACAAGACACAAGCAAGACCGTACATATTTCTTCAGTCCTTACGTCCCACCATTTTTTTCTCTCTAATCTTGCTACAGCTTTCTGAGAAACAATCTATTACCTCATCAAAAAGTCCGTCAAACGTTTTGCTACATGAAAAATCAAAATTTCGTCGTCTAATACTAAAGAATCTGTTAATACGAATGTATCCAAGACTGGTGTGGTTTCTCGATTTGGTTACGTCTATTATGTCTCTGTCTGCTAGATAAAACTAAAGAGACCTTTCTAATATTACAGCAATTGTAACACACGCTAAATAAGCGAGACTATTTTGGCACAAATAGTCATTTTTATGTACTTCATTTGCATAAATAACACGACAAAATATAATTCACGAAGTACCAATATCAAATGCCTATTACGCCTACCACAGGCAAAAAGTTTTATGTTAGGAAATAGTTCCACATTTCATTCATATGATCCAGTGTCTCAAGCATGAGATAGAAAAGTAGTAGTAGGAAACTTTAATATAAATTTGGAATCGCCGTATTCTTCCATAGGTTTTGTGAGATGACCCCGTTTCTTCTCCTTCCTCGTTCTAAGAAACAATCTTGTCATCACTAATTCTGTAGCTGTTTCTGCAATTGTCAAAACGTATTCTCCGGTTAACTTCATTATCCCTACCACAATCACCCCTTCAGTCATCGAGCGTCTATTACCCGATTAGGTGTTACTACGTGTTCGTACAACGTGTCTTCCGCGCTATTCCGAGAATAGTACTTACAGCCGCTGTTAACAGGAGACTAGCGACCAATCAAAATTTTCCGTCAAACTTTCATTATCTAGGAAACACCAAGAAAAAATGTAATCTTTCTTACGTTTTATTCCTGTTAGTCGTTTATATCCACTCTGGAACCTGAATCTACGGATTTCGCTAATAACTATAACAACGCTGATCATTCGCACAGCCAGTCACCCACATAAACAAACAGCGATTGGCATTCACACATTCGGGTTTGCTCGGTTCAGCTTCTACAGCTCCGTCCCCTTTTGTATGCGGGAAGGATTTTTATTTCTAGATGCGACGGGGATTGCCCAGGTAGACATCACGTACAATATGCACGCATTCAAAAATCAACCTATGATTCCTTCAGAAATCAACTTAGAATGCGTTCAAAAATGTTAAAAAACCAACTGGCGTCTGTTTCAAAATCATTTGAATAATCGGTAGACCAACGTGCACTGGATGCTAGGCACTTCGTGAAACAAGGTTTTTTTTTCCTTTTTTTTTCCCTCGAGAATATGAATTTAGCGCACACTGAAATTGCCGCCAGGGGCAGATACCCCGCTTTGCACCCTCCACCCCCCCCTCCACCCCTTGATCCGGGCCTGTATAAAATAAACAAAGTACTGAAACAATTTTTTGGTCTTCCACTACGATTTGTATCCCCACCCACTTTCCTCCATTACCAAATAGATTATTACATGATGCCTCCACATATTACATTCCATCAGCTGTGCGGCTCTAAAACCGTGGCGGAATCACAAACTGAGTGGATGTTGCTTTGCTTGCTCGCCTTTCTATGACAGCGCCGCTCTACGGGAGACGGCGAAACTACGAGTCAGCGCTCTCCACTGTGCTCAACAGATGGCTCGCTGCTTAAGGTTTATCAGTCTCGCAGCTATATATGTAGCGAGGTTTCTTTTACTGCATTTGTCAGTCATTCATCTGTTAACGAATGTAATTATTTACAAATTTGGTATTGTCAAATAAATAGTTTTTCGTAAAAAACGCTAGTATCAATGGACGTACATGGGTTACGAAATGCTTCTGGACAACAAATACTGAGGCAGCCGGAATCTCTACTAAGCGATGTAGTCATCATCGTAACTGGAGAGAAGAAAAGGGGGCTCTATAAATGCTCTTCGCGCTATAATTATTAATGCTATTTTCAAAGAAGTCATTTTAATTCAAATGACACGATCTCATAGATTTACCGCCTATGAAAGACACTCAAGCTTTTGATTTGTTACACTATGCAAAACTGTAGAGAAAAAAAAAAAGCTTTTGAAATGTGGTGCCTTAGAAGATAAAGATGACATATGTTGACTGCAAACTAATGAAGATGTACTGAAGCGAATTGAGGAGAGAAGACATCTATGGCACAACTTGATAAAAAGAAGAGATCAGCTGATGTAATGTAATATGTGGAGGCATCATGTAACAATCTGTCTGGTAATGGAGGGAAGTGGGTGGGGGCACAAATCGTAGTGGAAGACCAAAGGATAGCTAAAGTAAGCATGTCCAAATGCTTGCACAGGAAGGACTTGTGTTTAGAGCTGCATCAAACCAGTCTTCGGTCTGAAACAAATATGCTGCTTTGTATTAGTCAAGATAGTGGTGTACATAAAACGTGTCACTGGTCGTCCCTTACGACATAAACAGTGTCGGGTGTGGAGGTTTGTGACTCGGTGGTCATATGATAGATTACGGATGGAAATGTCGGTTGGTTCGATACTTGGGTAGCCCACGGAATTTCTTCTGCCACTTCTCTTGTACTTCACTTCTGGCTATGTTTGTTAACGTGAAAAATGCCGCTTTGTACCGTGGCTTAGCGTCCGCGCTAACCTGTAGGATTACCCAATGAATGGGCAAGTCCGCTCAAAGGTCGGAGGAAGGAAACGGGACGTCACCTCCGACGGGACCATGTCTAGCAGAACACTGTGGTGTTCAAACCAACCTTCGCTTTGAGGACAGCTTTAATGTGGAGGTAATATTTGTTGGTTTAGTCCTCTATCTCCCTTTCTTTCTTTAGTCTCTTTTTAACGAAGTTCAAAATGTATGAAAGCTCTTAGCCGTTGATTTTATAGCACTTTGATAAGTATGTAGCCAGAAAGGTTTCGTTCTTCAGGCCCTTCTGCACATATCGGTGGCCTTACTTGTTTTCAGAGGATCCAAGTGCGTGTTCAGTCCAAAGAAGTAATCTGATCTAATATTAAATATAATAACCGGCTCCCTGTGTACATTACAGACTTCAATGTTTTTTAGTTTTCTCCACTCTGCTGTTATTTTATCTCTAATTATAGCAAATACCTTCCTTGACCTTTGTCAAAAGATTTTGACGTTCCACCTGTTCAACGATATTTCTCTCAGATTTGAATTAAAAAAACATATTTCACATGACAACCAATTGAAAATTAACTGTCGAAGATGTTTAAATTTACGACGAGTACAGAAAAATTGCTTCGTCGAGGAATTAAGCTACGCTCGGTCGTAGCTGTAAAACATTCAGTAATTAGATATATTCCTTCGTTTCTAGCTGACTGCTACCGGAAACGTCGCTGAATTACACACTTTGGTATCAGGATGAAACGAAAAATTTGATACGAGCTCTGTGGGCGTCACGCCCTGAGCAAACGCCTACATTGCGCGCAACCTACAAATCAGACCCGTTATGCGGGACACCTACACACTCAGGCGCTTGAGAAACGTCTTCACGCCATTTTCCTCTTCTCACAATTCGAGCCGGCCATAATCATCACGGTAGCAGTATTGTGAGTTGCATCTACACTTCTTGTCCTCCTCTGCAGCTGATGGGTCAGTGCGGCTAACTGCCATGAGGAGGACCCGGGTTCGATTCCTGGTATTATCAAAGGATTTTTTTCCCTTAGCGGGAGGACTGGAGCGGGGTGCACTCAGCCTCGTGATGCCACCTGATGAGCAAGTTGGCCAAGTAGAAGCGGCTCCAGGTCACGAAAACAGAATGGCCGGGAAAGCGGTGGGCTAGCCCCATGTCCTTCCGTATTGCATTCAACGACGCCATTCGCAGAGGATGACACGGCGGTGGGTCGGTACCGTTGGACTCGCCAGGGCCTGTGGAGGGAGTTTACGTTTATCTACATTACTTAGCGCGCCGCTATCATGATTTCAGCAGACGGCCTGTTAGTTCGACACTTTATCTGCTCAACCGAACTGGTGAATTGACTGCTCGTATTTGTGTTGTGACCAGCGCTATCTCTCACTCGAATTAGCCTTTATCCTCTGACGGAATTGTATATATGAATGTCTGATGGTGAACGGCTCACCACTGGCATATACTGAAGACAGTCTGAAGAAACTTCATTGCCATAATCACCACAAACCCAGTTAGCCAATATTGTCAATAACTAAGAAATTCAGCCTTCAGTTGCAAGGTAAAATTTTATTAGTTTACCTAGGTTTCGATGCCAATAATGGTATCTTCTTCAGAAAAAAAAATTATTTTAGCGGTCAAACGTTATTCTGTGACATGACCAACGTTTGGCCCTCAAAATAATTTAATTTTTGTTCTGAAGAAGACACCATTATTGGCATCGAAACCTAGTTAAAATAATAAAATTTTACCTTGCAACTGAAGGCTGAATTTATTAATTTCTGAACAATTCACGGTTGCTGAAGAGCTGCACTATGTTAAAGATTTGTAATATTGTCAATTTAGAACGAATTTTCACTCCGTGGCGAAGTGTGCGTCGATTTGAAACTTCCTCCAGGTTAAAAGCGTGTGCGGGACCGGGACTTGAACCTGGGACCTTTGCCTTTTGCGGGCAAATGCTATACAGACTGAGCTACCCGAGCACGACTCACGATCCCTCTCACCATCCCTTCACAGCTTCAACTTCGCCAGTGCCTCGTCACCTGTCTTCCAAATATCACAGAATTTCTCGTGCATACCTTGCAGAACTAGCACTACTTGAAGAAAGAATACTGCAGAGATATGGCTTAGCCACCGCCTTGGAGACTGTTTCCAGAAAGAATTTTCATTCTGCAGGGAACGTGTGCTGATTCGAAAGTTCCTGGCAAATTAAAACCATGAGCCGGACCGAGACTCGTACCTGCAAGGTAGAAGATGAGGCACTGGCGAAGTAAGGTTTCGAGGGAGAGTGACGAGTCGTGCTTGGATAGCCATCAGTCGGCAAGTTCCGGCTTCGAAGCCCGTCCGGCACACAGTTTTAATCTGCCAGGGATTTTCAATACTGTCAATGTTTGAGACAGATGCGGTTTTTAATTTTCTAATTACTCTGATTCTATATTTGTGGTCATCTGAGAGACACATATGGGAAAATGTACACTACTGTCCATTAAAATTGCTACACCAAGAAGAAATGCAGATGATAAACGAGTATTCATTGGACAAATATATTATACTAGAACTGACACTTGATTACATTTGCACGCAATTTGGGTGCATAGATCCTGAGAAATCAGTACCCAGAACAACCACATCTGGTCGTAATAACGGCCTTGATACGCCTGGGCATTGAGTCAAACAGAGCTGGGATGGGGTGTACAGGTACAGCTGCCCATGCAGCTTCAACACGATACCGCAGTTCATCAAGAGTAGTGACTGGCGTATTGTGACGAGCCAGTTGCTCGGCCACCATTGACCAGACGTTTTCAGCTGGTGAGAGATCTGGAGAATGTGCTGGCCAGGGCAGCAGTCGAACATTTTCTGTATCTAGAAAGGCCCGTATAGGACCTACAACATGCGTCCGTGCATTATCCTACTGAAATGTAGGGTTTCGCAGGGATCGAATGAAGGGTAGAGCCACGGGTCGTAACACATCTGAAATGTAACGTCCACTGTTCAAAGTGCCGTCAATGCGAAGAAGAGGTGACCGAGACGTGTAACCAATGGCACCGCATACCAGCACGCCGGGTAATACGCCAGTATGGCGATGACGAATACACGCTTCCAATGTGCGTTCACCGCGATGTCGCCAAATACGGATGCGACCACATGATGCTGTAAGCAGAATCTGGATTCATCCGAAAAAATGACGTTTTGCCATTCGTGCACCCAGATTCGTCGTTGAGTACGCCATCGTAGGCGCTCCTGTCTGTGTTGCAGCGTCAAGGGTGACCGTAGCGGCGGTCTCCGAGCGGATAGTCCATGCTGCTGCAAACGTCGTCGAACTGTTCGTGCAGATGGTTGTTGTCTTGCAAACGTCCCCATCTGTTGACTCAGGGATCAGACGTGGCTGCACGATCCGTTACAGCCATGCGGATAAGATGCCTATCATCTCGACTGCTAGTGATACGAGCCCGTTGGGATCCAGCACGGCGTTCCTGAACCCACCGATTCCATATTCTGCTAACAGCCATTGGATCTTGACCAACGCGAGCAGCAATGTCGCGATACGATAAACCGCAATCGCGATAGGCTACAATCCGACCTTTATCAAAGTCGGAAACGTGATGGTACGTATTTCTCCTCCTTACACGAGGCAGCACAACAACGTTTCACCAGGCAACAGCGATCAACTGCTGTTTGTGTATGAGAAATCGGTTGGAAACTTTCGTCATGTCAGCACGTTGTGGGTGTCGCCACCGGCACCAACCTCGTGTGAATGCTCTGAAAAGCTAATCATTTGCATATCACAGCATCTTCTTCTTGTCGGTTAAATTTCGCGTCTGTAGCACGTCATCTTCGTGGTGTAGCAATTTTAATGGCCAGTAGTGTACATTGTGTACATATTCTTTATATGTGCTATCTTATGACTTTTGTCACCTGAGTGATTGGAACGTAGAACATCAAATGGATGTGAAATCACCTCCGAACATCACAGCATCTTTAATCTGACCGGGGTTACACGAGAGGCAAAAAAGAACACAAAAATAGTTTACTGAGGTTTTGCAAGTGTAGTTGGAGACTGGCTTGTTTGTGCACATGACAGCAGATGTGTGGCGCCTTGCAGCGTGGATAGGATTGATCTCGCGGCGGCGAGGTTTGTGTGTGTGTGAGGGAGAGAGAGAGAGAGAGAGAGAGAGAGAGAGAGTGCGGACCCCTTGGTGCGGCGACCGGCCTTGACCGGAGCAGCGGGGTTGTGCCGAGCGGCACCCTGACCTGGCCGCCGGTGTCCCAGTGTGGCGGCGGGGGCGGGTCGGCTCGGGGTCGCGGCCCGGCCACCGGGGGTCGCTCCGGGTCAGCAGCGGCAGATGTGGGCCGACACGGGGTCGCGCCGCGGCCCGGGGGGTGCCGAGCCGCCACCTGCCGCGGGTCACGGCCGTGGGTAGCGCCGGCTGCGCATGCGCGCCCTGTGGCTGTCTGGCGGCCCGGCGTGACGTAGTACACACCCCCGCCTCGCGTCCCGCCGGCTGGCGAGCCTCAAGGCCGGACCACTGATGCCGCAGGTCTACGTCTGGTTCGTGTAAAGGTGCGTACACGCTAGGCCAACGAACGCAGCCAGCCGCTCCGTTTGCGGGGACTCGCTTAAAGCCGTCTGCACACGGACCGTGCATCCGAGCGTTGAGCGTGTCGAGTTTCTGACGTCATAGCGTGGAATAGCACGTTCGGGAGTCTTTCCGAGCGTGCAGAGCAATATCTGGCACGTCAGATCGTTGACCAATGAGATGGCACAACGCCACTACGTCACACGCACGCCGTCTCTCTTCAGTACAGAGTTGGGAGGCGCCATATTGGCACTCATTTCAAGCCTATATGTATATATGCCGTTTCTGAGCACCAGCAAATTAAGAATCACTGGAAAACCAGTTGTTAGCTGTGTGATTCGTTCCAATAAAATAATGAGAAACATCATATTCGTGGCAAAAGAATTGTTGTAACTTGCGTATTATGAGAGTAGGCTATTTGAAGGCAGCGACACACTGAAGATCCACCCAAAAACAATTTGTTATAATTAAATTTCAATTAGTAACATATCTACGATTACGGTTTTCAGCAAGGGGTAACATAATATGATTATATACAAAAGAAGTGATGTTAATTTACCGTAATGAGTAGCGCCACTGCCCAGTTAGTAGTTGGGCGGTAGTTCCCGTCTTGATACTTCCAAATTTTTTTCCTAACTTTCGCGTTTTTATTAGGTTCTGATACTTTATTATTAGTTTAATGTAAATAAATACTATTATATGTTATGTAAATATAAGTTCAACTTTTTTTGACAGGTGACTTTGTTCGATTGGCTTAATCTACAGGACAGCTTGCGTTACTTGTAAAAAGTTATTTTGCTCCTTTTTCTTTTACGCTTCGTAACTCACATTGCAAAGATGCAGCTACTGGGTAGGAACAGTGATCAAGTAAGACTGACCTTGGGGTTTTACTAAAATGTGGCAATAATGAAATAATGTTTATCTTATGCGAAGAAGTAGTCCAAATTTGTAGCGCACTGTTTGTAATGGACCTTTTATAAGCCTGTGTCCTTATTCATTGGACATGGTACTTACCTTTTCGTGGACGATGGAGGAAATGTGCGTTTCAATAGAGCTAACGTGGGAATTTTACGCGCGCCCGTTTAGTAAACAGTGTGATTTACGAACTAGAAACATCCCGCAAACTGCCGCCGGAGTGTGTTGCGATCACGTATACCACGTTGGGGCCCACGAACCGTGTGCACAAGTCGCACGTTCAGCAGCACGTTGAACTTGGCACGCTCAACGTTAACGTTCGACAACACGGTTCGTTTGCCGCCGGCTTTAGGGAGTCTTTCCGAACGTGCAGAGCAATATCTAGCACGGCAGATATCCTGAGCGTGCGTCTGAGCGTTGACCAATGAGATGGCACAACGCCACCTACGTCACATGCACGCAATCGAGGCCTGTGAGAAAGACAGGAAGCGGCGCGTACGCCAAGGAGATAGAAATTACAATGAAATGAACACCCTTAGCTGCTTACAGGCGTTGACATACGTCAACGGGGACAGATGAAAATGTGTGCCCCGACCGGGACTCGAACCCGGGATCTCCTGCTTTTAATCTCATTTTGTTCATTAGCAGGAGATCCCGGGTTCGAACCGCCGTCGGGGCACACATTTTCATCTGTCCCCGTTGACGTATGTCAACGCCTGTAAGCAGCTAAGGGAGTTCATTTCATTGTAATTTCATTCTAACGAGCTGCATGGTCACCGATGGTATCTACCATCTTTCGGGCATGTCCGAAAGAACAGATACCATCTTAGTATATATATAGTTAAGGCTCACCGGCCACTTGACCATCTCCTTCTTCTGTGCGAATGCACAAACAGTGCCTAAACTCTTACGGGAATCGGCAACGCGCCGCGAGTAATGAGTATAATGGGCGGGGACACTACGAATGTAGTGCGGGACAATACGTTGAGAATGTGGGTTTCGCGGGAGGCGTGCCAGAGATAAATCCCTGCAGTCGCACTATCCTCTGCGTCCTCGGTGCCTCAGATGGATAGAGTGTCTGCCATGTAATCAGGAGATCCCGGGTTCGAGTCCCGGTCGGGGCACACATTTTCATCTGTCCCCGTTGACGTATGTCAACGCCTGTAAGCAGCTAAGGGTGTTCATTTCATTGTAATTTCATTCTAACAAGCTGCATAGTCACCGGTGATATGTTCTTTCGCACATGTCCGAAAGAAGAGATACAATCTTGGTATATATCAAGAAGATAGTCCTGCGCTCGCTCGCTCGCTCAAATCATCAGACAAATTACGTTTCTACACCTGTTAACTCGTAACTAAACGTGTCCGTACAAACGAAAACTGAAACTTCTACTGTTATTAGTCCTATAGTGATGGGAAGTCCATGGGCCTACTTATAATTTGTTACGGCTGTACTGGCATACAATAAAATGAAATCATGCTAAAATGATTATCAGTTGCATAAGGCACCACTTCCAGCATGTAATGAGTACTGTTAAGCAGAAGAGACTAAATGCTGTAAACACACCATTACACCATTTATATCGAGTACTGAATTAAATTAAATTTTGCTGTAGTACTGTTAATCAGTAAGACTTTATAATAGCAGATTCCAGTGGAAGATACAATTCTCGTTAGTACTTACACGCCCAGCTGCGAGTTAACAGGTTTACAAACGCATTTTGTCTGCTGAGCTGAGCGAGTGAGCGAGTTCAGGACTACCTTCGTGACGTACGCGCCGCGGCCTGTCTTTCTCGTGGGCCTCGCACGCAATCTCCCTTCAGCACAGAGTTTTGAGGCGCCATATTGGCATTCATTTCAAGTCTATACGTATATATGCCGCTTCTGAGCACCCGCAAGTTGCGAATCATTTGAAAACCCGTTGTTAACTGTGTGATTCGTTGCAATAAAATAATGAGAAACATCATATTCGCGGCGAAAGAATTATTGTACCTTGCATATTACGAGAGTATCCCATTTGAAAGCAACGACACACTGAAAATCCACAAAAACTGCATTGTTCTTGGTACTGTTAATTATAATTAAATTTCAGTTAGTGACATAGCTACGATAAAGCTTGAAGCAACATTTACATCTACAGCTACATTTATACTCCGCAAGCCACCCAACGGTGTTTGGCGGAGGGCACTTTACGTGCCACTGTCATTACCTCCCTTTCCTGTACCAGTCGCGTATGGTTCGCGGGAAGAACGACTGCCGGAAAGCCTCCGTGTGCGCTCGAATATCTCTGATTTTACATTCGTGATCTCCTCGGGAGGTATAACTAGGGGAAGCAACATATTCGATACCTCATCCAGAAACGCACCCTCTCGAAACCTGGACAGCAAGCTACACTGCGATGCAGAGCGCCTCTCTTGCAGAGTCTGCCACTTGAGTTTGCTAAACATCTCCGTAACGCTATCACGCTTACCAAATAACTCTGTGACGAAACGCGCCGCTCTTCTTTGGATCTTTTCTATCTCCTCTGTTAACCCGACCTGGTACGGATCCAACACTGATGAGCAATACTCAAGTATAGGTCGAACGAGTGTTTTGTAAGCCACCTCCTTTGTTGACGGACTACATTTTCTAAGGACCGTCCCAATGAATCTCAACCTGGCACCCGCCTTACCAACAATTCATTTTATATGATCATTCCACTTCAGATCGTTCCGTACGCATACTCGCAGATATTTTACAGAAGTAACTGCTACCAGTATTTGTTGGTTGGTTGTTTGGGGGAAGGAGACCAGACAGCGAGGTCATCGGTCTCATCGGATTAGGGAAGGACGGGGAAGGAAGTCGGCCGTGCCCTTTGCAAGGAACCATCTCGGCATTTGCCTGGAGCGATTTAGGGAAATCACGGAAAACCTAAATCAGGATGGTCGGACGCGGGATTGAACCGTCGTCCTCCCGAATGCGAGTCCAGTGTCTAACCACTGCGCAGTATTTGTTCCGCTATCATATAATCATACAATAAAGGATCCTTCTTTCTATGTATACGCAATATTACCTATTAAAAACGCGAATGTTTGGAAAAAAATTAGACGTGACGCGAACCACCGCCATATCACGCACCTCGCACCACGCGAATTGTCGGTTTTAACGCCGGCACAGTAGCTCAGCGTATTCGGTCAGAGGGTTAGCCGCTCTCTGTACTAAAAAACTGAGTTAATGGATGAACGATGAATTTGAACAAGCATAATCGGAAGTTCACCACGAACAAATAGAACGATCTTTAACGAACAAAATGAGATTAACAAAAAAAAAAAAAAAAAAGACAAAAAAGCGTAGTGGGTTGCGTTACTGTTTCCCATACAGGTGCGTGATATGGTGGTGGTTCGCCTCACGTTTATTTTTTTCCAAGCATTCGCGTTTTTAATAGGTTCTGACGTTTTATTATTAGTTTAATATAAGTACATACTGTAATATTTGATGTTATGTAAATATAAGTTCACCTTTTTTGAGGAGTGAGTTTGATCGATTGGCTTAATCTACAGGACAGCTTGCGTTACTTGTATAAAGGTATTTTGCTCGCTTTTCTTTTACGTTTCGTAATTCACATGTTGCAAAGATTCTGCTACTGGGTAGGAACAGTGATCAAGTAAGAATAACCTTGGGGTTTTACTAAAATGTGGGAATGACGAAATAATGTTTATCTCATGTGGAGAACTATTGCAAATTTCTGTTTGTAACAGAACCTTTATAAGCCTGTGTCCTTACTGATTGGAGATGGTACTTTCATTTTCGTCTTAAAACATGTACATGGATATTTTTATTTGTATATATTACATATAGAACAACGTAACTAGCATATGGACAATGGAGGAAATGTGCAATTCAATAAATCTAACGTGGGCATTTTATGCGCACCCGTTTAGTAAGCCGACCGCTGTGACCGAGCGGTTCTAGACGCTTGAGTCCGGGACCGCGCTGATGCTACGTTCGCAGGTTCGAATCTTGTAACTCTCATTTTCGTATTTCCCCACAGTTCATGATTCACATCCATATAATGCTGTTCTCCAAATGTACATTCTCAGAAACTTGCTCCTCAAATAAAGACCAATATTTGATAGAGCAGGCCACTTTTGGCCAGAAGTACACTCTTTATCCGTGTTAGTTTGCTTTTTATGTGCTATTCGCTGTATCTATTTTTCTTATTTTTTTTATTTGTCTTCTTAGTTAGCAGAATTCTTTCTGTTTCGTCTACCTCGTAGTCCCTGATTCTTATGTGAAGTTTGTCACTAATCACATTTTGACTATTCCTCACTACTTTCGTGTGCCTGCTACGGATGCAAACCGAAATAATTAAACGGAGGAGCAATTTTTTTTGTTCGTAGGAAAACACAACGACGCTACGTGACCTTTGGGGGCAATGTAGGCTGGCGACGAAAGTTATGCTCCTTGAATCCGGATGGTCACCCCACAGAGACATTCCTACTCTAAGCTTCCTCTCCACGGCAACTTCGAGCTTCGCGAAAAGGTATCAAACGCGTAGATATGATGTAAGACTCTGTCGTCCAATATCATTCTACATCTACGTCAACATCGACACCCGGGCGTCCCAGGAGGAATGGTCAGTATTCTGGGATATAACAGGAACGCTCACTCGAAGCAAAAATGTGTTATGAAGATGGGCTCTAAAGTGCGTATCTTAACAGCTATGAGCACTTGTTCATCTCAGCTATTGTGAAACGCATGTCTTCCACTGAAAAAGTGCTCATAGCACTTAAGGTCGCACTTTAGAGCACATGTTTACTGGATAGTTTTTTCTTGTCTTGGTCCCTACTACCACTACTCAAAATATGGAAGACAAAGAACTTGCAACAGAAGAGAATTGTTTCGTGGTATGGAAAATGAAGAAGCGCCCACAGCTCTTAAGGTATTTTTGAACCCGTATTCGAAAATTTTTTGCGCTGAATGATCGTTCCTGTCATACCGCTGAATACTGACCATTCTTCCTTGGACAGCCTGTAAATAGAATACCTATCGCTGTGTAATGCATGGCGCAATCAAGATATTCGGTCACGGAAACCATGCAGATGGTAACTCTGGTCTGGGGCTTCACGAACATTTCTCTTCACGGGACATCGACAAATGTTATTGATTGTCAATGATAACATCCGCTACAGTTTTAAAAATTATTTATACAGTTGCAGGTTCGAATCCTGCCTCGGGCATGGATGTGTATAATGTCCTTAGATTAGTTAGCGGCAACAGTAAATTAACGGATTATATTTCAAAGACGTTGAGGTTTTGAAAACTTTCTAGTGTTAACCAGCACGTGGAGATCTTTTTTACCACCATAATCCGCATCAGAAGAGCTGTATAACAAAGAGGAAATAGACGGCATGGAAGGCGAGTGTAAAACCTATGCGACTGCAATACAGTCTGGATTTAAACAGTAACTCACGAGAAATATTTGTGTGTTACGACTTGTATGAATATCAAGAGCTCAGATGGAAACCCAGTTCTAAGCAAAGAAGGGAAAGCAGAAAGGTGGAAGGAGTATATAGAGGGTCTATACAAGGGCGATGTACTTGAGGACAATATTATGGAAATGGAAGAGGATGTAGATGAAGATGAAATGGGAGATACGATACTGCGTGAAGAGTTTGACAGAGCACTGAAAGACCTGAGTCGAAACAAGGCCCCCGGAGTAGACAATATTCCATTGGAACTACTGACGGCCTTGGGAGAGCCAGTCCTGACAAAACTATACCATCTGGTGCACAAGATGTATGAGACAGGTGAAATACCCTCAGACTTCAAGAAGAATATAATAATTCCAATCCCAAAGAAAGCAGGTGTTGACAGATGTGAAAATTACCGAACTATGAGTTTAATAAGTCACAGCTGCAAAATACTAACACGAATTCTTTACAGACGAATGGAAAAACTAGTAGCAGCCAACCTCGGGGAAGATCAGTTTGGATTCCGTAGAAACACAGGAACACGTGAGGCAATACTGACCTTACGACTTATCTTAGAAGAAAGATTAAGGAAAGGCAAACCTACGTTTCTAGCATTTGTAGACTTAGAGAAAGCTTTTGACAATGTTGACTGGAATACTCTCTTTCAAATTCTAAAGGTGGCCGGGGTAAAATACAGGGAGCGAAAGGCTATTTACAATTTGTACAGAAACCAGATGGCAGTTATAAGAGTTGAGGGACATGAAAGGGAAGCAGTGGTTGGGAAGGGAGTAAGATAGGGTTGTAGCCTGTCCCCGATGTTGTTCAATCTGTATATTGAGCAAACAGTAAAGGAAACAAAAGAAAAATTCGGAGTAGGTATTAAAATTCATGGAGAAGAAATAAAAACTTTGAGGCTCGCCGATGACATTGTAATTCTGTCAGAGACAGCAAAGGACTTGGAAGAGCAGTTGAATGGAATGGACAGTGTCTTGAAAGGAGGATATAAGATGAACATCAACAAAAGCAAAACAAGGATAATGGAATGTAGCCTAATTAAGTCGGGTGATGCTGAGGGGATTAGATTAGGAAATGAGGCACTTAAAGTAGTAAAGGAGTTTTGCTATTTGGGGAGCAAAATAACTGATGATGGTCGAAGTAGAGAGGATATAAAATGTAGGCTGGCAATGGCAAGGAAAGCGTTTCTGAAGAAGAGAAATTTGTTAACATCCGGTATTGATTTAAGTGTCAGGAAGTCATTTCTGAAAGTATTCGTATGGAGTGTAGCCATGTATGGAAGTGAAACATGGACGATAAATAGTTTGGACAAGAAGACAATAGAAGCTTTCGAAATGTGCTGCTACAGAAGAATGCTGAAGATTAGATGGGTAGATCACATAACTAATGAGGAAGTATTGAATAGGATTGGGGAGAAGAGAAGTTTGTGGCACAACTTGACCAGAAGAAGGGATCGGTTGGTAGGACATGTTCTGAGGCATCAAGGGATCACCAATTTAGTATTGGAGGGCAGCGTGGAGGGTAAAAATCGTAGGGGGAGACCAAGAGATGAATACACTAAGCAGATTCAGAAGGATGTAGGTTGCAGTAAGTACTGGGAAATGAAGAAGCTTGCACAAGATAGAGTAGCATGGAGAGCTGCATCAAACCAGTCTCAGGACTGAAGACCACAACAACAACAACAACTTTTCATTTATTTAATTTCGCATATGATTGTGAGAAGTATCCCTATAGTAGAAATAAACTTGGTTTGTAGAATTACAGGAGCTAATCTACATTCTTCGATTGAAAACTCGGGAAAAACCATAGCCGATCATAGTCTACAGTCAGCTGTGTGACGAATGCATTTCGCTCGCAACGCTCTAGCCGAACACAAATCAGCGTCATTCACGTCACCGAAGATACAGCGTTGCCAATTCCGCGACATGGACAGGTCAGTTAGCATTGTAGCGTCGCCTGCGACATCTGTTGACCAACGGGAAAACTATTTTTACGGTTGCCTGTTCCGCCGTAAGGACGGTCAATCTGTTTCTTACGTGATCTGGGGTATTACTGCCAGTTTCGCGCTGGAGCGCTGAAGGACCATTCAGTGCCAATTGGCCGCATAGTCATCCTCTTCCGTCATTTGGGTGCGGTATGGTGGAAATAGAAAGAAGAATTTCTGGTTAGATGAGTGTAGGGTAAATCAGCTGCGCCAGAGAAAGGTATAACGGGAGCAGGATTCATTATGAAAAGGAAAGTATGCAGAGTGTGAGTTACTGTGAACAGTTCAGTGACAGGGTTGTTCTCATCAGAATCGACATCAAACCAACAGTGACAATGGTAGTGCAGGTACACATGCTGAACCTTCAAGCTGAAGAGGTAGAGAAAGGATATGATGATACTGAACGGGTCATTCAGTTGTAAAGGAAGATGAAAATCGGTCATGGTGGACTGGAATGCGATTGTAGGTGAAGGAGAAGAGGAAAAGATTACTGGAGACTATGGGCTTGGCGCTAGAAATGAGAGAGGAGAGAGACTAATTGAGTTCTGCAATAAATGTCAGCTAGTAATAGCGAAAACTATGTTCAAGAATCACAAGAGGGTGAAGTATACTCGGAAAAGGGAGGGAAGTACTGGAAGATTTCAGATTACATCATGGTCATGCAGAGATTCTGAAAGCAGATACTGGATTGTAAGGCGTACCCAGGAGCAGACATCGACTCAGACCACAATGTAGTAGTGATGGCGAGTGGACTGAAGTTTAAGAGACTAGCCAGAAAGAATGAAATAGGATACGGAAATACTAAAGAATGATGAGATACGCTTGTAACTCTCTATGGCTATAGATACTGTGATACTGAATAACTCAGTAAGCAGCGGAGCTGAAGAGGAATAGGTATCTTTAAAAAGGGCAATTACAGGGGTTGGAAGGAAAAACGTAGGTACAAAGAAGGCAACTGCGAAGAAGCCATGGGTAACAGAAGAAATATTTCAATTTATCGATAAAAGAAGGCAGAACAAAAATGTTCAGGGACATTCAGGGGTACAGAAATACATGTCACTTAGGAATGATATAAATCGGAAATGCAGGGAAGCTAAGTCGAAATGACTGCACGAAAAATGTGAAGAAATCTAAACTAAATGATTGTCGGAAGGACCGATTCAGCATATAGGAAAATCAAAACAACTTTCAGTGAAATTAAAAACAGGGGTGGTAACATTAAGAGTGTAACGGGAATTCACTGTTACATGCAGTGGAGAGAGTGATAGGCGGAAAGAGTACACTAAAGGCCAGTATGAGGGAGCACATGTCTGATGACGTGATGGAAGAAGAAACATGAGTCAGTTTAGACGACATAGGTGATCCAGTATTAGAAGCAGAATTTAAAAGAGCTCAGGAAAATTTAGGATCACATAAGGCTGAAAGGATACATAACATTCCATCAGGATTTCTAAACTCATTGGGACAAGTGGCAACAAAAAGACTATTCACTCTGGTGCATAGAATGTATGTGTGTGCAGTCCTAAAACATTGACTGTACACCGAAATGCGCAGCGCAGCGAAACGGCATCAAGAAGGCGCTGACCCGCGCGTCAACGGAAAGAGCGGGCAGCGCCACACCTCCAAGAACGCAAGAGTTCAGCCCCCCCTGATTTAACAGCCACCCGTCGCTGGTCGGCTCACAAGGGGAAGGCCTCAGAGACTGCCAACCGATTCGGCTCAGATTTGGTAGGTCGCTTGTGTACACCCCAAAACGAAGAAATCTAAGATATTTTGGGTCAACACCCCCACGTTTTTGAGAAAATCACCCCTAAAGGTTATGACGAGCGATGGACTCAAAATTGGCGGGATCGATAGATAATTGTAAAAAGAGTATTTTTCATCATCAGGTATGGGGTCCGAAAACGCATACTTTTCCAGAAATCGAGGTAAGAAACTTTTACAACTGCCGCTTCTGTACTCACATGGTTAACACCTATCTCCGACAGCGCTGATAACGCCAGCACAGTAGCTCAGCGTGTTCGGTCAGAGGGTTAACTGCCCTCTGTAATAAAAAAACTGAGTTAATGGATCAACGACGAACTGAAACGGGTGTCTTGCGACGTCCGCCCCGAGCAGATACAACGAAGCAAAGCGAACAAAATGAGACTAAAAAAAAAAAAAAAGCGTAACGGCCAAGGTAACTGGCTGGTAAACGGAAAACCCGGGTTCGAATCTCGAAGAAACCGCCGGCACGGTAACTCAGCGTGTTTGGTCAGAGGGTTAGCTGCCCTCTGTAATAAAAAAAACTGATTTCATGCATCAACAACGAACTGAGATGGGTGTCTTTCGACGTCCGCCCCGAGCAGATACAACGAACGAAAACGAACAAAAAGAGATTAAAAAAAAAAAGAAACAACGGATGTTATTCTTTTCGTTTGTATTTTTCCATATCTTAATTGATAGGTTGGTTCAAATGGCTCTGAGCACTATGGGACTCAACTTCTAAGGTCATAGTCCCCTAGAACTTAGAACTACTTAAACCTAACTAACCTAAGGACATCACACACATCCATGCCCGGGGCAGGATTCGAACCTGCGACCGTGGTGGTCGCGCGGTTCCAGACTGTAGCGCCTTTAACCGCTTGGCCACCCCAGCCGGCTCAATTGATAGGGATAGGAAGATTAATAAGGTAAGTAAATCAATAAGGAATGATAATAATAAGGTAGGCAAACTAATTTCCCAAACGCCGTGAGTTAGTAAAGTATTAAGCTTTAGAGCCTTGTCACATGAAAACAACTCCGAATAAAAGTGCTGCGACTTCCTCACGAGGGATCACAGATAGCCAACCGTGCGACGCTTGTTTACAACGAGCCAGGGGATAGAATGCACGCGGGGAGAGTTATGTTGTCCCGGTTGTCTCTTCGCCATATCATAGGGAAGGAACAGTGTGGCTGTCGAAAGATTGCATTCATTAGATTCTCTTGGTCCCGTGAGTATATTTGTTTCGAATGTTTATATGACAAGTACCATCCATCTAGTTGTTCGAAGAAAAGTGAGGACACGTAACAGTGACTGGAAGAGCCACTGTAAAGTGAGCTGGAGTAACATTTTAGTTGTTTACTATCCCAAGAGGTTTGAGAAATTTATTTGCCTACCTTATTATCATTCCTTGTTGATTTACTTACCTTATTAACCCTCCTATCCCTATCAACTGAGATATGGAAAAATACAAACCAAAAGAATAACATCCACTACGTTTCCTCGACATTCGCAGCCATTTACCTTGGCCGTTGCGCTATCGGCGAAAAGCGTTGACCCTGTGGGTACAGAAGCGGCAGTTGCAAAGTTTCTTACCTCGATTTCTGGAAAAGTATGTGTTTTCGGACCCCATATTTACGATTATCTATCGATCCCGCCAACTTTGAGTCGATCGCTCGTCATAACCTTTAGGGGAGATTTTCTCAAAAACGCGGGGGTGTTGACTCAAAATATCTTAGATTCCTTCGTTTTATGATGTACACAAGCGACCTACCAAATCTGAGCCGAATCGGTTGGCCGTGTCTTGGCCTTCCCCTTGTCAGATTTGTCGCAGGCTTCAAGAGCATCAGTACTGAGTAATACAAAGACGATACGCAATCTGCGTTCTGCGAGTAGTAATAGAGTGTAATGTAATTGCACAGGAGGCACAGGAAGGTACGAGTCTGGCTTATACCACGTGACTTTGGGAAAAACATCGTGCACACAATGGCGAAGATTGGAAGATCCGACAAGTGTGAGAGTTATCGCACAAACGGCTTAACAACTCATGCATCTAAGTTGCTGACAAGAATAATATACAGGTGCATGGAAACAAGATTGATGATGTGTTAGATGACGATCAGTTTGGCTTTAGGATTGATAAAGGCACGAGAGCGGCAATTCTGACGCTGTGGTTGATAATGATTGCAAGACTAAACAAAAATGATGTTCGAAAGTCTCAGTAAAACAGGGGCAAGGGTAAAGAGCAAAGAGGGAACAATAAGTGCCGAACTCCGAGAACTAAGTGCTCGGATTAAAAACGGTGTAAGACAGGTGTGTAGTCTTTCGCCCCTACTGTTAAATCGATACATCGAAGAAATAATGACGGAAATTTTGTAGATGGCTGCACGTTCAGAGACCGTGAATAGTTACAATTAAAAGAAAACAGCCCTCGGTCACTAATTTTTAAAGAATTAACCGGGTTACAACACTGCTAGGAGTGTCTTCCTCAGAATCTAAACCAAAGAATGGTCTATAACACGGTCACAGAATTATGACTAAAAACGTATGATACAAATTATAAGTACATTTTTATAAAAACCTTTTTTTTAAAATGACATATAAGTACTGTCAGTCTTTCACGATAATTCAGTACTTATAATGTCTATCATACGTTTTTAGTCATAACTCTGTGTCCACGTTATAGAACATTCTTTGGTTTAAATTCTGAGGAAGACACTCCTAACTGTGTTGAAACCCGGTTAATTCGTTAAAAATTAGTGACCGGGAGCTGTTTTCTTTTAGTTTAATGACGGGAATGAAAGGTTCAAGAGTGAAATTAAAACACAAGATGAAATGACATCGATGATACGATTCACTGATAGTATTGCTATCCTCTGTGAAAATGAATAAGGAATACAGGATCTGCTGAATGGAATGAACAGTCTGACGAGTACAGAATATGGACTGAGAGTAAATCGAAGAAAGACAAAAGTAACGAAAAGTAGCAGAAATGGGAACAACGAGAAACTTAATATCAGGGTCGGTGATCATGAAGTGGATTAAGTGTAGGAATTCTGCAACCCAGTCTGCAAAACAACTGATGACGGACGGAGCAAGGAGGACATAAAAAGCAAGCTAGCACTGGCAAGAAGGTCATTCCTGGCCAAGAAAATCTACTAATATCAAATACAGGCCTTAATTTGAGAATTCTCGTTTGAAGCATAGCATCGTATGGTAGTTACAGTAGTGAAACGCGGACTGCGGGAAAACCGGAGCAGAAGGGAATCGAAGCATTTGAGATGTGGTGCTACATAAAAATGTTGAAAATTAAGTGGACTGATAAAGTATGCAATGAAGAAGTTCTCCGTAGAATCGGCAAGGAGAGGAAAATATGGAAAAAACTGATAAGAAGAAGAGACAGGATGGTAGCACACCTGTTCAGACGTCACGGAATAACTTCCATACTACTAAAGGGAAATACTGAGCCGCGCGTAGCTGCCGCGCGGTTTAGGGCGCCATGTCACGGATTGCGCGGCCCCTCCTGCCGGAGGTTCGAGTCGTCCCTCGGGCATGGGTGTGTGTGTGTGTGTGTGTGTGTGTGTTGTTCTTAGCATGACTTAGTTTAAGTAGTGTGTAAGTCTAGGGACCGATGACCTCAGCAGTTTGGTCCCTTAGGAATGCACACACATTTGAACAGAGTGTGAAAACTGTAGAGGAACACGACGACTGGAATACATCCGGAAAATAATTGAGGACGTGGGTTGCAAGTGCGACCTCTGAAATGGAGAGGTTGGCACCGGAGAGGAATTCGTGGCGCGCCGCATCAAACTAGTCAGAAGACTGAACAAAAAAGTAGATGGAGGGGCGTGTGGCCAACTCACCGCTCTCCCAGACTTAACACCTTCCCAGCCGTTGGGGACGCTACTTCTAATTTAAACAGTTCGCGTCTCTATACTGACTGCACCCTGTTCCAGCCTCCCCAAAAAGGAAAAATCCCTGGCAGTATCGGGAACTGAACCCGGATCCTCTGCATGGCAGTCAGACGCCTTGACACCTATGGCAGTCAGTTATCTTGTTAATACCGGTCTTGCATTGTATCGCATGCATCCCTGTGTTACAGAGGCGCGATATGGTACTCAACTAAATACACTACTGGTCATTAAAATTGCTACATCAAGAAGAAATGCAGATGATAAACGGGTATCCATTGGACAAATATATTATACTAGAACTGACATGTGATTACATTTTCACGCAATTTGGGTGCATAGATCCTGAGAAATCAGTACCCAGAACCACCACCTCTGGCCGTAATAACGGTTTTGATACGCCTGGGCATTGAGTCAAACAGAGCTTGGATGGCGTGTACAGGTACAGCTGCCCATGCAGCTACAACACGATACCACAGTTCATCAAGAGTAGTGACTGGCGTATTGTGACGAGCCAGTTGCTCGGCCACCATTGACCAGACGATTTCAATTGGTGAGAGATCTGGAGAATGTGCTGGATAGGGCAGCAGTCGAAAATTTTCCGTATCCAGAAAGGCCCGTACAGGACCTGCAACATGCGGTCGTGCATTATCCTGCTGAAATGTAGGGTTTCGCAGGGATTGAATGAAGGGTAGAGCCACGGGTCGTAACACATCTGAAATGTAACGTCCAGTGTTCAAAGTGCCGTCAATGCGAAGAAGAGGCGACCGAGACGTGTAACCAATGGCACCCCAAACCATCACGCCAGGTGATACGCCACTATGGCGAAGACGAATACACGCTTCCAATGTGCGTTCACCGCGATGTCGCCAAATACGGTTGCGACCATCATGATGCTGTAAACAGAACCTGGATTCATCCGAAAAAATGACGTTTTGCCATTCGTGCACCCAGGTTCGTCGTTTAGTACACCATTGCAGGCGCTCCTCTCTGTGATGCAGCGTCAAGGGTAACCGCAGCCATGGTCTCCGAGCTGATAGTCCATGCTGCTGCAAACGTCATCGAACTGTTCGTGCAGATGGTTATTGTCTTGCAGACGTCCCCATCCGTTGACTCAGGGATCAGACGTGGCTCCACGATCCGTTACAGCCATGCGGATAAGATGCGTGTCATTTCGACTGCTAGTGATACAAGGCCGTTGGGATCCAGCACGGCGTTCCGAATTACGCTCCTGAACTCACTGATTCCATATTCTGCTAACAGTCATTGGATCTCGACCAACGCGAGCAGCAATGTCGCGATACGATAAACCGCAATCGCGATAGGCTACAATCCGACCGTTATCAAAGTCGGAAACGTGATGGTGCGCATTTCTCCTCCTTACACGAGGCATCACAACAACGTTTCACCAGGCAACGCCGGTCAACTGCCGTTTGTGTATGAGAAATCGGTTGGAAACTTTCCTCATGTCAGTAGGTTGTAGGTGTCGCCACCGGCGCGAACCTTGTGTGAATGCTCTGAAAAGCTAATCATTTGTATATCACAGCATCTTCTTCCTATTGGTTAACTTTCGCGTCTGTAGCACGTCATCTTCGTGGTGTAGCAATTTTAATGGCCAGTAGTGTAACACGTCGATAAGGCTTCACTGACCACCTCTCCGGGATCAGTGTATAACGTTAAGTAAAGGGGAGGTGCTCGTACGTGATTGCAATTTAAATTAGTGAGCAGTACACTGCCTGTCACAATACTGCGTGACGTAATCGCTTGCCACGCCTTTTGAACAGGCGGAGGTGACGCCGCAGAAATTCCCTGAGACGGCTCTGGGCCTGCTGGTTCGCTTAGTCACTTGCTATAACGAGGTAGCGAGTCGTGTGTGTGTGTGTGTGTGTGTGTGTGTGTAGCCACTTGGGGCCTTTCTCATCTCGGTAATGGAGTCTGCTGCAATGGAAGATTGAAGTCTCCCATCGTATCGGCCCAAGATTTCCCGAGCTGTGACTTAAATGTTAGAGCCGTTCATGTCGTTCTCAAACGCAGCACTAGTAGCGAGCTGGGAATGGATGAGAAAGAGTCTCGAAAATCGCTGACAAATACGCTGCGCAACAGAACAAAAGGCTCACTTTTTCTAAATCCCGCAGTTGTCTCCCTCTGCGGCGCATAAATTTAACATTTGGTTCAAAAGTGCCCACGGCCTTCCTTTGTAACGGTGCAAAAGCGTGTCGCCCAGCTACGCCGCCCTCGGCTCGGCGACGTTTCACACATTAAAGTGTCGGCACATGCGAAAGAAAGGCCAGAACTCAGAAATTCATGTTACGTATGAAGTGCGTTAACGATGTCACATTGGCACCAAATTTCACCACAATTGTTCCCAACGACGCCATGGACATGCGTCACACGATGAGAAGCTTGTCGCAGCCCCTGTTACCTACATTTCACCTCTTCTTTTGAAGCCTCTGCTATGGGGGTCATAATCGCGAGACGCCAGCGTAGAAATGATACGGTTTTCTTGTGGGTGGCCGAGGAAAACATTTCAAACACACCGCCGCTCAAAATCGACACAAAAAGCTCCTGGACGTGGTGTAAAGGGCCACAATGAAACCACCCTTTTCCTTGAGACGTTGATTCCCACACATTTCGGGGTTGGAAACGACAATTCACAGTGTGACGAGCAATAGGAAGACATTTTGGACACACGGCACATGAACTTCCGAGCTATGTCCTTTTTGTCCGCATGTGTCGGCACTTTGCTATTTGAAGCGTCTTTGAGCCGACAATGACGTCGCAGGCCGACACGCTTTTGCACCATTACAAAGGAAAGTTTTAGATACCTATGAGCCGAATCTCAAACTGATGCGTCGGAATGGGAGCCAATTACGCTGTTTCCAAAACGCAATCCTTCAATTCTGTTGCGCCGTATAGTATTGAAATTTTTCAGTAAGACAGCTTTTCAGTTGTTAATATGGTTCGTGGTTGTCTTCTCCTGTCTGGAAATAGTAATTAGAGTGTTATGCTGAATAGGCTATTTCAACCTTACTGAGAGAAAGTCTCGTGGCTTTTCATCGAAGGGAAGGGAATGCTCACCACCTAAAGATCTACACGTCGCTAAATGATGAAACGCATTCGCGTTTGCGAATATGGACAACCATCAGCTCCATACGGAATGAAGACAGTGAAAATTTGTGCCAGACCGGGACTCGAACCAGGATTTCCGTTTATCGCAAGTGCTCGCATTACTGTTAGGCTATCTGAGCACGATTCACGGCCAGACCTAAACCTCCACATGTAGTCAACCAAGTGTCTACAACCTGTTCTCGTACATTCATTATGTATACTCCCGTGCAGGCGACACATTGCCCGCCATCGGCGGATAAACATGACACTGCAGCTGATGATGATGATGATGATGATGTCTGATTTGTGGAGAGCTCAGCTGCGCGGTCATCAGCGCCGGTACTAAGACCCAATTTATACACAGTCCAGTTCTTTTCACAATCAAATCTAGCCACTGTCACAAATGATGATGATGATGATGATGAAATGATGAGAAGAACACAAACACCCAGTCCCCAGGCAGAGAAAATTCCCAACCTCGCCGGGAATTGAACCCGGGACCTCGTGATCCAGAGGCAGCAACGCTAGCCACTAGACCACGAGCTGCAGACTGATACTGCAGCGCATGTACTTTTCAGAAGTACTGAGCTGTGCAGCGAGTCGCATTGGTGCTGTTTGTAGGTTTCTGCCCTCTGTTGGAGGCCAGACTGCATCCTTTAGTTGGCATGATTGTGGTTGTTTGTCTACTTCTCGTCTTGACTGGCGCCACTCGTTTCGTAAGCGTTGCTGTTCGCTAGTGGCAGCAGCGGCGGTTATCGAAATGTAGTAACTGTTGCTCTATCTTTGGGGCGTCGTCGTTGTTTTTCCGTGTCGTGTGAATGTGGCAGTTCAGTTGGGGACTCAGGAGGAGCCAGGTCCGCGCAGTTTGTAGGTTTCTGCCCTCTGTTGGAAGCCAGACTGCATCCTTTAGTTGGCATGATTGTGGTTGTTTGTCTACTTCTCGTCTTGACTGGCGCCACTCGTTTCGTAAGCGTTGCTGTCCGCTAGTGGCAGCAGCGGCGGTTATCGATATGTAATAACTGTTGCTCTATCTTTGGGGCGTCGTCGTTGTTTTTTCCGTGTCGCTTGAGTTTGGCAGCTCAGTTGGGGACTCAGGAGGAGCCAGGTCGGCGCAGTTTGTAGGTTTCTGCCCTCTGTTGGAGGCCAGACTGTATCCTTTAGTTGGCATGGTTGTGGTTGTTTGTCTGCTTCTCGTCTTGACTGGCGCCACTCGTTTCGTAAGCTTTGCTGTCCGCTAGTGGCAGCAGCGGCGGTTATCGATATGTAATAACTGTTGCTCTATCTTTGGGGATCGTCGTTGTTTTTTCCGTGTCGTGTGAATGTGGCAGTTCAGTTGGGGACTCAGGAGGAGCCAGGTCCGCGCAGTTTGTAGGTTTCTGCCCTCTGTTGGAGGCCAGACTGTATCCTTTAGTTGGCATGGTTGTGGTTGTTTGTCTACTTCTCGTCTTGACTGGCGCCACTCGTTTCGTAAGCGTTGCTGTCCGCTAGTGGCAGCAGCGGCGGTTATCGATATGAAATAACTGTCGCCCTATCTTTGGGGCGTCGTCGTTGTTTTTCCGTGTCGTGTGAGTGTGGCAGTTCAGTTGGGGACTCAGGAGGAGCCAGGTCCGCGCAGTTTGTAGGTTTCTGCCCTCTGTTGGAGGCCAGACTGTATCCTTTAGTTGGCATGGTTGTGGTTGTTTGTCTACTTCTCGTCTTGACTGGCGCCACTCGTTTCGTAAGCGTTGCTGTCCGCTAGTGGCAGCAGCGGCGGTTATCGATATGTAATAACTGTTGCCCTATCTTTGGGGTGTCGTCGTCGTTTTTCTGTGTCGTGTGAGTGTGGCAGTGCAGTTGGGGACTCAGGAGGAGCCAGGTCCGCGCAGTTTGTAGGTTTCTGCCCTCTGTTGGAGGCCAGACTGTATCCTTTAGTTGGCATGGTTGTGGTTGTTTGTCTACTTCTCGTCTTGACTGGCGCCACTCGTTTCGTAAGCGTTGCTGTCCGCTAGTGGCAGCAGCGGCGGTTATCGATATGTAATAACTGTTGCCCTATCTTTGGGGTGTCGTCGTTGTTTTTCCGTGTCGTGTGAGTGTGGCAGTTCAGTTGGGGACTCAGGAGGAGCCAGGTCCGCGCAGTTTGTAGGTTTCTGCCCTCTGTTGGAGGCCAGACTGTATCCTTTAGTTGGCATGGTTGTGGTTGTTTGTCTACTTCTCGTCTTGACTGGCGCCACTCGTTTCGTAAGCGTTGCTGTCCGCTAGTGGCAGCAGCGGCGGTTATCGATATGTAATAACTGTTGCTCTATCTTTGGGGCGTCATCGTTGTTTTTTCCGTGTCGTGTGAATGTGGCAGTTCAGTTGGGGACTCAGGAGGAGCCAGGTCCGCGCAGTTTGTAGGTTTCTGCCCTCTGTTGGCGGCCAGACTGTATCCTTTAGTTGGCATGGTTGTCGTTGTTTGTCTACTTCTCGTCTTGACTGGCGCCACTCGTTTCGTAAGCTTTGCTGTCCGCTAGTGGCAGCAGCGGCGGTTATCGATATGTAATAACTGTTGCCCTATCTTTGGGGTGTCGTCGTCGTTTTTCCGTGTCGTGTGAGTGTGCCAGTTCAGTTGGGGACTCAGGAGGAGCCAGGTCCGCGCAGTTTGTAGGTTTCTGCCCTCTGTTGGAGGCCAGACTGTATCCTTTAGTTGGCATGGTTGTGGTTGTTTGTCTACTTCTCGTCTTGACTGGCGCCACTCGTTTCGTAAGCGTTGCTGTCCGCTAGTGGCAGCAGCGGCGGTTATCGATATGTAATAACTGTTGCCCTATCTTTGGGGTGTCGTCGTCGTTTTTCCGTGTCGTGTGAGTGTGGCAGTTCAGTTGGGGACTCAGGAGGAGCCAGGTCTGCGCAGTTTGTAGGTTTCTGCCCTCTGTTGGAGGCCAGACTGTATCCTTTAGTTGGCATGGTTGTGGTTGTTTGTCTACTTCTCGTCTTGACTGGCGCCACTCGTTTCGTAAGCGTTGCTGTCCGCTAGTGGCAGCAGCGGCGGTTATCGATATGTAATAACTGTTGCCCTATCTTTGGGGTGTCGTCGTCGTTTTTCTGTGTCGTGTGAGTGTGCCAGTTCAGTTGGGGACTCAGGAGGAGCCAGGTCCGCGCAGTTTGTAGGTTTCTGCCCTCTGTTGGAGGCCAGACTGTATCCTTTAGTTGGCATGGTTGTGGTTGTTTGTCTACTTCTCGTCTTGACTGGCGCCACTCGTTTCGTAAGCGTTGCTGTCCGCTAGTGGCAGCAGCGGCGGTTATCGATATGTAATAACTATTGCCCTATCTTTGGGGTGTCGTCGTCGTTTTTCCGTGTCGTGTGAGTGTGCCAGTTCAGTTGGGGACTCAGGAGGAGCCATGTCCGCGCAGTTTGTAGGTTTCTGCCCTCTGTTGGAGGCCAGACTGTATCCTTTAGTTGGCATGGTTGTGGTTGTTTGTCTACTTCTCGTCTTGACTGGCGCCACTCGTTTCGTAAGCGTTGCTGTCCGCTAGTGGCAGCAGCGGCGGTTATCGATATGTAATAACTGTTGCCCTATCTTTGGGGTGTCGTCGTCGTTTTTCCGTGTCGTGTGAGTGTGGCAGTTCAGTTGGGGACTCAGGAGGAGCCAGGTCCGCGCAGTTCGGGGTCTCGTCGGGACCGCTGGCGGCATGCATGGACTGCCGGATGGACGGGCTGTGGTCACGAAGGTGCACGACCTCATCGTAAGCCAGATCCTGCAGCCTTTGAGTGCATTTCAATTCAAGTAGAGAAACCTCCACCATTGTGACATCTCGCGATTCTCCAGTGACTTGGGTTCGTGTTGCTGTTCGTAGTGGTACCAAGGCGCAGAGCAGCGAGTGGAGTGCTTGGGGAAGGCGGATCCGATTATCTTTCCTCCACTTCTTATTACTATTTACTGCGTTCAACTTGTTACAATTTGTTAAGTTCAACCAGCGGTAATTTTTCTTGCCTGGTGACCGCTAACGCCCCAGTTACCTGCCCTGGGGGTTAGTGTGTGTAATGGCTGCGTACATTTCCTCTCCTTGCTGCTGCTGTGTGGTAACGCGTGTAGTTTTGACAGCTTCCTTTATTCTAGACCGGTTGGTGATTCCTCTACTGTGGTGGTAATGATACCTTTCTCGTTGCGGGTATTCTAAACACAGTATTCTGGACGTAGTGCAGACCGCCGGTTCCGCCTTTCCGGCTTTGGCGTGTTGTTCCATCGTTGCATTTGGTTGATCGGATGTCAGGTAGCTTCAGGAAGATTATCATTAGTCATTCGCTAGACTGCCACTAGTGTGAGTTACCATCTTATCTGCCTATATCATCGCTCGCGAAAGTGTTTGTTGCCGGACCTTCTGAGAGGTCGATTCCTGGAGCACCGTCTGTGACTGCTCCTTGTGTTTTATTATTGTATTTTTTATTACCATACCTTGCAATGCCTACATTAAAGGTTATGTATGTCTAGTTAATAGCTCTGGTCGCCTTCTGGAAATAAATCTAGCAGTTAAGGATTGTGTTACAAGTTTTACCATCATCTTATTTCACCTGTTTGGCGGTCGGTTGCTTGTTTCTTTTAATTAACCTTTGCTCGTATGTGCTGTTTTTCAGCAGGTTTCTAAATTTTTATATAATTGCCGTTCCTGACGTGTAAGCCTTCAGCCATAATCACAGTGGCTAGTTTTTTTAAACATTATGTGTATCTGTATTTTATGGTGATTGCTAAATTGTAACGCACTGAAAACACTATTATTTACATAGTTGTTTATTCCTTCAAAATAACGTGTGGCATTTTTTAAAATTTATTGTTGAGTCTGGAATTACTGTTTTAAAAATAAATGTGCGTAACTGTAAAAGGCAACCAATAGTTAACTGATTTCAGGCCCATCCACAATCTTAACATAATCCTGCCTTCCCTTGACAACCACCTGGTTTCAAGTGCAATGCAAAGTTCCTTCAGACATCCATCCATAATTTATTCGCCGAAAGCGGGCAAGCGACAATCAGTTAAAATCTCTCCCCTTCTCGGAAATATACATAATAAATGTACGATTGCAGGTTGTAGACACATGGCTGACGACATACGGATTTTTGAGTGTGGCCGTGGATCGTGTTTGGATGGTCTAATGATAAGGCGACCGCTTGTGATAAGCCGGAAATCCGGGTTCGAGTACGGGTCCGGCACAAATTTTCATTGTCAGTCTATTCATTGTTGTAGGTATCCGCAAATGCGAATACATTTCATGTGCTTCATAACGGCTGTAGTCACTCCAGTGCCTGCTCCTTCGGACATGCATGCACGTCGGAAGAAACTATGCATCGTACCTCTCAACAACACAGGCACTGTACTATCATGGTCTGTAAATGGAGTCGACAATGATCTCCATTTCTAACGAAAAGCAAAATCTTTAGAAAGGACATTCTATCCACATCTCAAGTGTGATCCCCCATCATACTTCTAGCATTTACAAGCTGATTACTGTATCGAAACAAAGTTTGGGACGGCAGACAATAAGCAGATGCATTACTTATACTGTGTGTGATTAATACTCCGATAACTTTTTATCCACTGATATAATAAACCGCCAGTGACTTTTTAAATGTAATACGATGAACATTTTTTGATGAAACTGGGTACCTTCTGTAACGGTGGGTACAATGAAATTTTGCTTATTTCGCAATGTACTATTCTGCAAAAACTCCGGAAAACGCTAAATGTAATTACGACATAGCCGCATTTCAAAATTTTGCGAAGAACAGCGCTTTATCTGCAGTCATGGTCTGCGTTTTTAATCAGTAGCAGAGATATTTTTACGAACATTTTCACTCGAAGAGACAAGTGATATAACGTTTTTATGAAGTATGGAATGTTTCTTAAACAAGGTAAATCCTATTAAAAAGGAAAGCCATTGTTTCTAGAATATCTAAGAACATAATAGCTGGGCGTATTAACAGCATAGAGACGTATTTGTGTCTTTGCGTTTTATCAGTAGTTGAAAACATTGTTTCACTATTTGGAGCAGTTTGTTCGCAAAGCGCGACCCTGCCGAGTAGTTAAAATCTACGTACTTCGTCCGTTGTGGACTGTTTGTTGAGAGCTGCATGTGATCAAATAATACACAAATAACATCTCTTTCATGATGTCACTATTTCTTTAAAGTTCACTGAGACAATCGATGATGATGACAACAGCATTCGATGGATTTATTTCTATTTAATTGTGGTTTCTATCTGCCATGTATCTATTTTTATCAGACAGAGTTGCGACAAGAAGGTTGTGTTGTCTTGCACTAATGGTGGAAACATTGGCGTTTATTACAGCACTGAAAAGTGTTTTATACATTTCTGCAGGTGTGTCGCCCCATGAAGCATGGTAATTGTCTTGGTGGGATGACTTGAATGCTTCATCAATAGTAAAGAGAACGAACTTGAAGACTATGTAATAGGAGTAGAAGGATAAGTAGATGAAGTTGAGATGGTAGCTACCATACTGAAAGAACCATCTGATATAACGCTAAAAGAACACAAACGACCGTCCAATCCACCTCCCATGGAAGACAAATGAGACAAGCGAAATACCCTCAAGCATCGAGAAGCATGTAATACATTTACAGAGAAGGTAATCGCTGAGTGGTTCGAATATTACCGAACTTTCAGTTTAGTAAATCATGATTGTAATTTATTGACCCATTTTATTTACCAAAGCATCGAACAACTAGGCAATCCGACCTCGGGGAAGAACAATCTGGTTCCGGAGAAATGTGAGGAAACACAGGCAGTACAGGCCTTACGACTTGTCTTAAAAGACAAACTGAAGAAAGGAAAACAGACGTTTATAGCATTTGCAAATTTTCAGAAAGTGTTTGGCAGTGTTGGCTGCAAAACATTCTTTGAAATTATGAATGTGAGAGAGATAAAACACAGGAAGCCAAATGTTAAACTGCAGAACAGCAGGATATGAACGGGAGACAGTTTTTGAGAAATATCCGCCGAACTATTCACAGTCTGCATTGCGCAAGCCGTAAAGGAAATAAGGAGAGATTAAAGATCAGGGAGAAAAAATAAAAACTTGGTTTGCCAGTGATACTGCGATCCTGTCAAAGACGACAAATGAGTTGGAAAATTAGTTGAAAGGATTAGGTAGTGTCCTGAAAGAAGATTACAATGTAATTAAATCGAGCGACGCTGACCGAAATCGATTATGAAATGACACATTAAAAGTAGATGATTAGTTCTGCTACTTGGACAGCAAAATAACCGATGATGGCCCAAGTAGAATGATATACAATGCAGACTGGTAACAGCAAGAAACTCGTTGCTGGGAAAGAGGAATTTATTAACATCGAATATCAATTTCAGTATTACGAACTCTTGTCTTACGGCATTTCTCTGGATTGTGGGCTTGTACGAATGTGAATTGTGGAGAGGTACTGAACCTAACTGAAGGAAAAAAAAAAAACTCATTCAAGAACTCGGTTGATACGACACATCCTGAAGCGTCAATGAGTGATCAGTTTGGTAGCTGGGTGAAGTGCGGTCTGAACGCAACAGGCAGATTCAAGCAGACATAGATTGCAGTAGTTCATAGGTGATGGGCCTTGCACAGGACAAAGTAGCGTGGAGCAGCGCCGAAGCAGTCTTCGACTTAAGACTACAGGTTCAGCACAGTGTACCGATTAATTGTTGCTCACAGAGCTGACTGAAGTGGTTTTACTATAATGGCACTTTAGAATCTGGTACGGCAGTCTTGCTGTAACCTATGAGAGGCCTGTGGCGGCTTTCAGAGCGGGAGTCCCACTTCTCATGAACTCGGCAAGTAGTTCACGAAATGTCGCTTCACAGAGGAGCGAAAGCTGCGGTGATGTCAGGCAGCGGGCGCGAAATGCGCATCTCACTAGCGTGAAACTGGGTGTATTGGTTGCTGCTACCTGCTGCTGCGCACTCGGACCGCTTCTTCTGGGGAAACTGTGGGAGTCTGCATCCGGCGCGTGGAAAGCTGTGGTCCGAACTGTGAGGTGCTCCACTGCACCGTCCGAGCTGATACCAGGGAGTCCTTTGTGTCCTCTGGATGCTCTGCCACTTGCGTTTGAAATGTCGAGATGTTTAACCGTCTGCTACTATAGTCGCTCTGAATTGTTGTCGTTACTGAAAAGTCACTGTTTAGTACTAAGATTGTCACCGCTCAGGTAGCGTCGTATCATTTCCTGGTAGTACCTGTATGCTCCACGTCTTAGCTGCTGTGGACACTAGAGCCGATTTCCGGTATCCGGGGAACAGAGACTTTCGTCCCGTCTAGAGATGACGTGCCAGCAACATCACGTGTAGCTCTTCTGAGGTCGTCTTCTTGGTGCTATTTTATGAGTGTAGGACTATTCACAATCCGAACGATCAATTTGTCTCTCGTGCTTACTTTTTCTTCGTGGACTTCGCCTTTCAACCATCCCCACAGGCAAAGGGGTAAAGTCCGGGACCTTCTTAGGCAAGAAACGTGACCATACCTGCTAATCCATCTTGTGGGTAATGTTTGAATTAGATGACGTGTCACCTGACGACTAAACTGTACAGAGGTCCCGACATACAGGAATAACATGCCCTACCTTATAGCGAAGGAACCTCTTCCAATAAGATTGGAAGAAGACCCTGTTAAGTCTATGCTTACACTGTACACAAGAACTGGCCAACAAATCACAACCACAGCTGAAAAATCCAATCATTTTAACTGAAGCACAACTAAGATGATAAAATAGCAATTGATAAACAAATCCACAGCAACCAGAGTACCAATACGCGTAACCTGAACTTATTCCTGTAACAATCTGTTTCTGTCAAACCAATATGGAATGTTTTATTCGAATTGGTCTACACTACAACTGAGCCGTGTTGCGGCGCCCGTTGGTGTCGCTGGTAGGTTGCCATCGAGTAATAGGGAGAATGGCGTCTTGTCTTCTTCTTGTGTTTACTGGCGCTGCTACGTTTGCTAGCGTTGTCTGTCCGTGAGTGGCAGCAGCAGCGGTTATCTATATCTAGTACAGTGGTTCAATCTTTGGAAGGACGTCAATTGTTTTCCAGGTCGGAGTGTATCGGGGAATTGGATTGGGACGGAGTACCGGTGAGGCCCGGCAGGGCGAGGACATGCAAGGTGCGCTGGCAGCATGCAGGCACTGCCGGATCGAGAGGCTGTAGTTGCGAAGGCCACAACCTCATTGTACACCGGATCCAGGACGTCTGTGTTGAGTAAACTTTAACCCAGTAGTGAAACCTCCCCTATTTTGAGATCACGCCGTTTGTTCGGCCTTGCTGCTCGCAGGGTCGCTGAGACGAAGAGCAATGAGTGGAGTGTTTGGAGTAGCCGAAATTAATTAGCCGTCCTCCACTTCTTATTATTAATCATTGAATTCCTTGTGTTGTTATTGGTGAAGTTCAACCAGCGATATTTTTCTGCCTAGTGGCCGCTAACGCCTCAGTTACCTGCCCTGGAGATTAGCGTATTTGCGCGGCAGTGTACCTTTCCTAGCGTTGCCACTGCTGTCCAGTAAGGCGTGTAGTTCGACAGCCTCCTTGACTGTGATTCGGATATTTTGTTTCTCTTGGTGTGGTGTCACCGCCAGACACCACACTTGCTAGGTGGTAGCCTTTAACTCGGCCGCGCTCCGTTAGTATACGTCGGACCCGCGTGTCGCCACTATCAGTGATTGCAGACCGAGCGCCGCCACACGGCAGGTCTAGTCTAGAGAGACTTCCTAGCACTCGCCCCAGTGGTACAACGGACTTTGCTAGCGATGGTTCACTGACAAAATACGCTCTCATTTGGCGAGACGATAGTTAGCATAGCCTTCAGCTACGTCATTTGCTACGAACTAGCAAGGCGCCATTACCAGTTACTATTGATACTGAATCATGTACAGTCAAGAGCGACGTTCACCATTAATGGATTAAAGTTAAGTACTCCACCAGCTACGTCCGTTTTTTCTAAATTCTAATTTCCTTGTCCTGTTCCAGACCTCACGCCAGCCTGCGTGAGCTAAAACGCGTGCCTTTCGGCTCCTCTTGTAACACGGTGTTGGCTCTCCTGCCAACCACAACACTTGGACTACCTTGGTCATAGTGGTTCCTTCTGGTTGCTTTGAACCAATTAGCTGCGGGTAAGGCATATATCAGCGAGATTCATTGGAAGAATTCTCAGGAAATGTAGGTAGCTGACAGAAGAGGCAGCTTAAGGGCACGGCCAACTTCCTTCCCCGTCCTTCCCTAATCCGATGAGACCGATGACCTCGCTGTCTGGTCTCCTTCCCCAAAGACAACAACAACAACAACAACAAGAGGCAGCTTACAAAATCCGCATTCGACCAGTACTTGAATATTGCTCGTCAGTATGGGATTCCTAGCAGATAGGGTCTACAGGGGAAAAAGAGAAGATTCAAACAAGACCAACACATTTCGTCGCAGGTTCATTTAGAATGCAGTCGCTGCAATAGAGGCATTCTGCGTCACGGCATAGTCTACTGTTAAAATTCCGAGTGTGTACATTCCTAGAAGAGTCAACAAATATATTGCTTCCACATCTCGTGAAAAAACCATGAAAACAGAATTAGATTCGAGCACACACGGCGGCTTATCGGCAATCTTTCTTCCCGCGAACCATTCGCCCTAACTGCAACAAGAAAGGGGAAGTGAAAGTGGTACAGAGGGTAGCCTTCGCCACACACTGCAGCATGACTTATGGAATATACACGTAGATAAGGACGTAAGAGTTGAGCGGGCCAATGCCGTCCACTGTTCCAGACAAAATAAGAGGGTCACTCCAACATCATTTTTCACCAGAGACGAAGAGGCACTCAATGGAGTGGCATCATGCAAATTCACCTTCTGCTGGAAAAATTATGGCTACGGTGTTTTTCGATTCCGAAGGACTCTTGGTTGTGGACATCATGCCAAGTGAAACCACCATAAATTGTGATGCATATGTGACGACACTGAAGAAACTTCAAGCTCGACTGAGTCGTGTTCGACCACATCGGCAAAAGCAGGATTTTTCGCTGTTGCACAACAATTCAGGGCCACATGTCAGTCAAAAAACCACGGAAGCAATCACAAAACTCGGAAGGACAACACTGAAACACCCACCTGACAGTCCTGACCTGGCTCCATGTGACTATCATCTCTTTGTGAAACTGAAAGACTCTCTTCGTGGAACAAGGTTTGAAGATGATGACTCCCTTGTGCATGCTGCCAAACAGTGGCTCCAACAGGTTGGTCCAGAATTTTACCGTGTGGGTATACAGGCGCTGGTTCAAAGATGGCGTAAGGCAGTTGAGAGGGATGGAAATTATGTGGAGAAATCTTGTTCCTAAAGGATGCATCTACACACTGGACAACTTTCAAATATATAGAATAAAAGTTGTTTTTTTTTTTAAAGTGTGCATTTCTTTTGGAGTGACCTTCATCGTAAATAAAAGTGGTGTATCGTGTGTGTGTGTGTGTGTGTGTGCGTGTGTGTGTGTGTGCGCGCGCGTGTTTGTTTATTTTTTTACTCTGATTGTAGGAACTCGTATACAAGGCAGGAGCAGCTTGGAGTAGGAGTACGTACCTGCTAGCAGCGCGGAGACGCCGGCGCAGAAGTCCCGGAAGCCGAGTAGGCCGCGTCCCGCCGGGTCCAGCTGCCGCAGGGCGCGCTCCACCTCCTGCGGAAGACGAGAGAACGCACAAGGTCAGCACACACAGCACTATACTCCACTCCACTGCACACACACAGCTGCCGCACTACTGCAGCAGCTGTGACCGCTTCTCAGCTCAGAGGGAGGCAATAGTCTCCCCAGCTGTTCCACACATCTGCACTGATGAGTCAAAACATTATCAGAGCCGGCCTGGGTGACCGAGCGGTTGTAGGCGCTACAGTCTGGAACCGCGCGACTGCTACGGTAGCAGGTTCGAATCCTGCCTCGGGCATGGATGTGTGTGATGTCCTTAGGTTAGTTAGGTTTAAGTAGTTCTAAGTTTGAGAGGTGGCATGAGCCCCCTCTCATATTTCTATCTTACTCTGAGTAATTCGGTTTTCCTCTCTAATTGCATGCGGTCAAAAGTCACTATTCCTTCACACGCGGACTTCCCACGCAGCGTCTCTCGTCACCCGGGTGGTCCGGTGACAGGTGGTTCTGCTGAACTTGAATGGGTTAAGCTGATGGGTGTGAGGGAGTCGAGTGGATGCTTTCCAAACGCCGACATTGTCATAAGAGCGGGAGCGACATGCCCACAGGCGTCTGACGGAGCGCCTGGGCTAGAGATTCCGTTACTTCGCAGAAACTTACTGAAAACATTTTCTGGCGGGCTACCAGCGAGGCGTGGGAATGACTTGTGTTCCCAGGCAGTCTTGGCGGGCAAATTCCCGCGTTTTCTGCAAAATCATAACTGTGATTGGCTGGCTCAGAGGATAGCTCTGTAACATAGCAAAATCGGCGCAGAAATTGGCGCCAAGTATGTCCATTGGTGGAATAGTAGTGCGTCGGCAATAGAGTGGAATTTTCCGTCGGTTTTCGAATTGCTGATTGGAACGTTTAACCACAGCCACTGTCGTGGGGGCGAGAATGTTCTGTGTTCGGCTTGTACAGGCGCTCTTGAGAGGGTCGGCTCTCGGCTTTCGGTCAGAGTAGGTTACAAGACTGAGTTCTCGTTGCTCTGGACAGCCTGCCTTCCGTTGGCTGTCTAATATACTTTCATTTAATCGTCACTGTTTGACGAAGTTGCTGAAGTTTCGACTTCAACGTAACTTTCCGAGTACAGTTGGCAATTGAGCGTTCTGCGTACAAGCGGCCTATGTTGTCCGTCTTGAGCAGTTTTGGCTAAAGTTGACTGTACTGGAGCTATTGTGTGACTTCTCTTGTTAAAATCACTCACTGTACCGTCAGTGATTGTGTAGAGAGCCTTCTTCGTTTTCCTCAGAGGCGTATTTGTGCTGTTAGGAACAACCAGACCAGGAGAATTTGTTTCGGGCTATACTCGCGACATTATCATCACCACGACGGGACGTCGAAGCAACCAGCCATCGCCTCCGGCACGCCATATCGTGTCCTTGCAGTTAAGAAGACAGTTCGGTAATGTACGTCTGCAGCACCGGCAAATCAGGGAATTTTGCTAGGCCATAATCAGAGCTCAGCAGAGCGCGCCTGTTCGTCTTTTCTAACTTCGTTCTGTCTTGGGTGTTCATTGTCTGAGTTTTCACTGCTGTAGCAGCTATTAATGTTGGGATGGTTGGGTGTTTCCCTTAAGATTTGAGTTGCAAGGAATTGGCTCCACATACCACTTCGTCATAAATGTCAGAATCTAGTTTATGGACAACTTCACCTTCATGGCATTTATTTGAGTATCCAATTTGATGTATTGTAAATGTTTCGTGTGTTTTGTTTATTATTTTGAGTTCAGTCATAATAAATCAAATTGTTATTTTGGACAGAACTTCCATTCTGTAGATCGGTAGAGCAACCCTTTTATTTCTCACTATGTTAATGAAACTTTCCTTAATTTGTATCCGATTAAATTGTTGCAGGTGCCAAACTCTTTTCTACTCCACTTACAGGGTCCATTACAGTCAGTTCGCGTTTCTTCTTAATCCATGTGCAACAGCAAAAGTAGGAGTTAGAAAAGGGGGGCTTAGAGCATCATTTCCATGTGAAGATTCGAGAAGAATTTAAGGTTAAATACACTGTTAGCCTCGGCACCTCGCAAGTTCTAGGGGACTGATGACCTGAGCAGTTAATTCCCATGGTGCTCAGAGCCAGTGAAAGAGCTATTGTAAAGCGACCGGGATGAAATTTTTTATTTCTTTAGTGATGAAAGTCGTTTGAGAAATTTATTTGCCACTTGTTATTTTACCTTATGATTTCCTGAACGTCTACTACTACCCATCTCTATAACGGGAAAAAATACAAATAGAAAAATTCAGAAGGCATATGCAAATGAACACAGGTTCTCCACTCCGCAGCCAGATATCTCGGTCGCTATGCCAGCGGCGTTTTCGTTGTACATCGTTTAACTTCATGGAGGTATATTCCGTCTTTGAAACTAAATAAAAGGTAGTTTTTTCGTTTCTTTCATTTATGAAACATCTTCAGTGATCTGTAATACAAGCGTTATGTGATAGTTACAAATATAATACTATGTTACGTTTTCTCATGATTTTCTCTTATTTTTCAGATTAGAAACAACTTTTGCAGTACATGTTTCGTGGGTCTAAATTGTCGTTTGGTGTTACTTACGATTTCCATTATTGCTACTCCATGTGTGTGGGCCTGGAGATGCCTTCATTCGGTTCTCATTCTCCAGATGGCCGCTTTCCGGAGTATGGAGACCGAATGAACACATCTCCAGGATAACACACACGGACTAGCAACAATGGAAATAGTAACAGCAAGCGATAATTTTTAATCTCACGAAACTTGTGCTACAAAAGTTGTATCTAATCCGAAAAACAAGAGAAAACGTAACATAAAAAACCGGACCAAATATATCACGAAATAAGCATCAAACGAAAAAACGAAACTTGTCTAGCTTGAAGGGGGAAACCAGATGGCGCTATGGTTGGCCCGCTAGAAGGCGCTGCCACAGGCCAACCGGATATCAACTGCGTTTTTTTTAAAATAGGAACCCCCATTTTTTTAATTACATATTCGTGTAGTACGTAAAGAAATATGAATGTTTTAGTTGGACGACTTTTTTCGCTTTGTGATAGATGGCGCTGTAATAGTCACAAACGTATAACTACGTGGTATCACGTAACATTCCGCCAGTGCGGATGTTATTTGCATTTATTGCATTAATGTGGTATTTGCAGGTAATCACGCTGTAACAGCATGCGTTCTCAGAAATGATAAGTTCACAAAGGTACACATTGGAACAACAGAAATAAAATGTTCAAACGTACCTACGTTCTGTATTTTCATTTAAAAAACCTACCTGTTACCAACAGTTCGTCTAAAATTGTGAGCCATATGTTTGTGACTATTACAGTGCCATCTGTCACAAAGCGAAAAACATGGTCCAACTAAAACATTCATATTTCTTTACGTACTACACGAATATGTAATAAAAATGGGGGTTCCTATTTTAAAAAAACGGACTCTTCCTTTCATTTAGTTGCAAAGACGGAGAATATTTCCATGAATTTTGAAGCAACTAAGGAATGACGAGAAGCGGAAAAAATAACGATTGTTTAACTTATAGGTATACAAGGGGCAGTCGAAAAAGTTTCTTTCCGCGATTTCCAGGAAGTTATGTGTATGTGGACGCCATACATGATGAAAAACGTCAAGTTTCAATTACTGATCTTGGCAATTCTGACTTGACTGCGCGTCATGAAACGTAGGAGTGGTTTTCAAAAAGCCGTGGGGGCGGGGGGTTTGAGCTAAAATATATCTTAAGAGCCTTTCATTTTAGTTTCTACACAAGCGTCCTGCCAAATATAAGCCAAACTGGTTGGCCGTCTGAGGTGTTCTCCTTGTCGTCTCTGTTTCCACTCCCGCTCGCTGTCGCATCCGAGCACTGCTGCGGTCATGGCTCGGTTCCGCCTGTAGCTACCAGGTGGCTCCCGCCTCAAGTAGCGATGCCGCACTTTCCCTTGTAGTACTCTGCCGACTCGTCAGATGTCACTATTCACCCTCCGCACTGAGAAAAGCTTACTTTCCGTACGAAAAACGAAATCAGACCGTGCGAAAAACTTATCTACACTACGGATTCCTTCGATAAAACCTATTACACCTCAGGCCTGAGGGAGTGTACGGAATGAACATGGCGAAGCGCTGCTCGTCAAAACTTATCGGTAAGCGCAAAAACATATAAATTCGTTGATTAAAAAAAATGAAAAAAACCCTATAGATACACTATTCATTGTCCCTTAAGACTCTGGGCCCGACAAAAAAATGGTAGTCGTTAAGCAAGCTTTGATTAATACAATTTCCAAAGGCAAGTTTTTAGGTTTAATATTAGAACTTTTTGAATATGAAACAGGGGTGAGTCAGGGGGATGGACTGTCTTCATATTCATTCAGCTGTCTTTTGGAGACAATGGTAAGAGAGGGAGAGAGAGAGAGAGAGAGAGAGAGAGAGAGAGAGAGCCTTTAAACTGACTACTTAGCTTTTGTTGATGATTTAACAATCTTAGCAAAGAATTTACAAGAATGAAACAAATCCTACAAGAAGGAAGGAGAGAGATAAACACTCTCGAAGAAGTAGCAGAAAGAAACCGGATTATAAATTTCATATGCCACATTCTCCGCCGGCCATAGTGGCCGAGCGGTTCTAGGCGCTACGGTCTGGAACCGCGCGACCGCTACGGTCGCAGGTTCAAATCCTGCCTCGGGCATGGATGTGTGTGATGTCCTTAGGTTAGTTAGGTTTAGGTAGTTCTAAGTTCTAGGGGACTGATGACCTGAGAAGTTAAGTCCCATAGTGCTCAGAGCCATTTGAACCATTTGAACCACATTCTCTGTACGAACCATCTAACGTAAACAGAACCAAAAATATGGAATTGGCATTCCACTTAACACAGAACACGTACAATAAAAAATTCTTACCTGTTAAAACAGAACTGAGGCATTACAACAATTAAAACTGGGCGTCCATATAGCTCAGAATGCCTCGCCATAAACACAGCCCAAAAGTTAAGTATTTAGAGAAGAAGAAATAGGAATAAATCGAAAAATTTTGGGCGCGAAATATGAAAATGGAATTTGGAAATAGATAAGCAAAAAGGTGGCGTAAAAAACAAACGAGAATATAATAGATACAATGACAAAGAGGAGGATTACATTTTATCGTTCCTTAAAAAGAGTGAATAAAAAGAGGCATAGAAAACACATATGAATTCAGGGAGAAAGTACAAAATGTGATGGGTTGCCAGTAGAATATACAAGTAAGCACGAGGCAACGAGAATGAAGCAGTATTGGGAAGCGAAAAAAACGAAAAGAATGTGATGGCATAAATCGGTTGTTTCACGTGGTGTTGGGTTGGCCATATTCGAATGCTTAAATAAGTGTTTTCAAATTCAGCATTTGAACCTGAACGCAGGTAATTTTAGCATGTGCAGTGCTTTTGCTCCTTCATCATAAGAATAAAACTGATGTAAACATTACACTATGTATTCTTCCGCGTTTTCTGGAATCTCACTGCATTCTGTTTCATGTGGAGCGAAAGCCAAGCTGTCTAGAGGACAGTCAAGTGCAGTAGTAAGAATATGTTTTAAGCTGTGCATTACGCGCACATCGACTCGGCGATAATAAGGGACTACAGTTTTACGGGGGCATTTTAACCTTTAACTAACGTAGTGGCATACACGGGACACTAACACCGTGGTGCGGTCAATCTGACCTCTTAAATATAGGTGGGTGTAATGTTAACAATCCCTTTGAAATTCTCTGTTTTGCATATGGCAGAGTCCTTAATACAATGTAAGTAAACATGAAAATACAAAACATTAACATTAAATAATTATTGATAAACTGGCATTCAGATATATTTACTTCACATCTCGTAAACTAATTTATATTTGTTTCATAAGCTAATGACGAATGTAAGTAAATATGAAAATACAAAACATTAACATTAAATAACTAGCTGACCCGACAGACTTCGTCCTGTCAAAAAGATTTGTAATATGGCAGTTTTTTTGCCTACGTATTTAAAAAAATTCTCCTGAACAGAACCGTCACCCTGGTGATAGGGCGTTGTGAATAAAAAATAATTAAATAAAACATATATAAGGATTTAAAAGTAAGTAATCGCTTTATTGTTAATCATGTGAATCATAATTATTATTATTATCATTGTAGTGCTTTGTGGTATACGATGTTTTTTGTTTGATTACCTGGCGCATAGATAAACAAATCTGATGGTTTTCCAACACGGGAACAGGCAACATACAATTGACCATGTGAGAAACATGGGTTTTCTAGATTAATACCACAAACACTTAATGATTGCCCCTGGGACTTGTTTATAGTCATAGCAAAAGCAAGCCGCACTGGAAACTGTAGTCGTTTAAACTCAAATGGCACATCAGTCGGAATCATTGGGATGCGCGGTATGAGAACATCTTCTCCTTTATACTTTCCTTTGAGTATAGTTGCTTCTATCACATTGTTTAGTAATTTTTTTATCGCTAACCGTGTACCGTTGCAAAGACGCGGTTGGTTGATATTTCGCAACATTATAACCACCGATCCAACCTTTAATTAAAGATTGTGAGGTGGCAATCCTGGCAAATCCAGCGAGTTTAAAAATTCCGGTGGATAGTTGACTACATCATCTTGATTAGTAGCCGAATCAACTGATTTATATATCCTCAATTCGCCTGTAATTTGTTCTTGAATTTTGAAATTTAATTCATTTACATCTATGTTTTTTGCAGCCAGTATAGCTCGTTCGCTCAACCAATCATGGTTTCTGTAATTTTGAGAAACATCTGGAAACACCTTCTGAATAAGTTCATCTTTTGATCGAGTTAACTGACAAAAACTTTGAGGAAAGTTAATGCAGCCAGTCAACATGTCTATAGGAAATTTGCCATTACCAATGTCAATGAGTTGTTTAGAGAATATGTTTCCAGATTGGTCATTTCGCAACTCGACACGCATATTCTTGCTTAAATGAAGTACTTTGACATGTTTCCACAAATTGGAGGACTTTAGACATGCATTGAGTTCATCAGCTGGCGTTGATCGTGGAATCACTGGCAATGTTTGACGAAAATCTCCTGCTAATAAAATCATTGCACCACCAAATCGGTTATTATTGCTCCGTAGATCTTTTAAGGTTCTGTCTAAAGCCTCCAAAGATTTTTTATGTGCCATCGTGCATTCATCCCAAACAATCAATTTACATTGCTGCAAAACCTTTGCCATTGCAGAGTTCTTCGAAACGTTGCAGGTTGGAGTTTCATTGCTTTGCATATTTAATGGCAATTTTAGTGCTGAATGGGCTGTTCGACCACTTTCAAGCAAAGTTGCTGCGATTCCCGACGAAGCGAGTGCAAGTGCAATTTTATTTTGTGAGCGAATTGTTGCTAATATTAATGAAATCAAAAAAGTTTTTCCTGTACCACCAGGTGCATCTAAGAAGTAAATCCCTCCAGTTTCATCATTTGTTACTTTCATAAGAGTTTCAAATACATACTTCTGTTGTTCAGTTAACAGTGGAAGATTTGTTTGAATTAATTCTTTCAAAGCGTTGAGATCATACAGTTTTTCTCGATGCAACTCTTGGTTAAAAGCGTCATGCATTGGACGATTGGGCGCGGTCAGGCCTAATTGAATTAATAGTTTGTTTGACATTATCAAGCACATGTCCTCAATTGAAATCAATGCTTCATTGTAAATTTCTTCACTGATTTGTATATTTGGATTTCCCATTCTATTCCGTATTTGATACAAAATATCATCACACATATAATCTTTGTACTTGATCCACAAATCAATTGGGTTTGATGGGAAGCATGTAGATATGATTATAGAAAACAATGTTCGTATTTGATGAGCGTGTGATGATATTACAGCATCATTGAGAGTTTGCTCCCAATGAGCGTCATTTTCTAGCAATTGCAAACGTTGACAGGCTTCTCTGTAGGATCCACACAATTCACCATGAACAGTTCGTAACTGTTGGAATGATGTTGGGCCACGTACATTGACTAATAGCAGTCGTAAATAAAAACATTCATCATTGCTTGGATGTACTGAATAAATCCGGCCAATCGCATCGGTGGAATATACATCTGTATATCCTGGAACTGGTTTTCCTTGTTTCCGTCGTATAAATCTCCTTGAGGATTGATTCCAGGTATAATATTTTGGCGTTTCAGAATATAGCAATGTTTGTGCGAAATGATCGTTTTGGCATGTCTCAAAAAAACTGGTTAATGTAGTAGATGGTGGCTGAGCAGCTCTTTGTACTGCGTTCTGTGCTGTAAAATACACTCTTTGTCCATTTTCTAAATGCACAGCTAAGTGAACAACAGAAGGGTGTCTCTCATGAATAGGAAAAGAAAATATTCGCCAAACTGCTTCATTACTACTGACATAGCGGCCCATTTGGTATTGGATAACTTCATCATTGGAATTCTCTGCACCAATTCCAATCACAGCCATATCACTCCTTTTGGTTACATATTTGCAAATGTATTTAATAGATTTCACTGAATGGCAAGATTCAACGTTGATGTGTGCTTTGAATGTCTTTGATAAAATGGGTGAATATGGAACAATCCAACGATTATCTATTTCAATATCTTGTTGATTTAATTTGACAATTGTTGATTTTCCATTGTCTGCTGTCGATCTGCGACGATACAATGGATAACCGTCATTACCAGTAATTGTTTCCGATATTAATGTCCGTGGATATCGTTTTGAACATTTACCATCCATCATACACGGTGAATTTTGATTAAGAGTTCCACAGGGACCATGTATCATGTTTTTGATAACTACCTCATGCAATCCAGGATCTACTTGTACATTAGGGATTTCAGCTGATATCACTGCATCAACTTCATTTGGCCTTATCTTTTCAACCAACCAAATCAAAATGTGTGCATGTGCCAATCCTCGTTTCTGCCACTCCACAGAATACATCCAGCAGCGTGTCTCACCAAACACATTATGTTTTACGATGAAATCCATTACAGATTTCAACTTTTGTCTAAAGACTCTGGCTGTAATATCATGACGATCAATGGGTGATTGCCCAGGGAATAACTCCTGCTTGATTTCTATCCATTGCGGATTGCATGTAAATGTGAAGAACAAATCTGCTGTACCATAATGACGAACATACGACATGGCATCTTGAGCATATTCGTGCATATGCCGAGGGCTTCCGATGTATGTTGCTGGAAGAATAGTCATCCGACCGACATTCTGTGCATTTCCATCAGTCTTATGCCAGACTCAGTAGATTAGGTCACAGACAACTTTTTTTTTTTTTTAAATTTTATATGACTTGGAGTCAAATCCTTTTAAGCCGTACGAATTGTAACGCGATTTTTGTTTGACTGATGTAATGACGTGGAAACTGATGCATTTTATCTCGCGTGCCGAAACTAATACAAAAGAAACGCGAGTTTCGGAACGCGACATTAAACTTCTCCAACTATGTATTCTGTGCTCCAACGCACACACGCACATTGTTTTGATAGATATGATCTTTGACGTTAGGAACACACCTACATTGCTTAGACAACAGTGAGTGCTTGTAATTTAATATGAACTTTATACCATAGCAATAAAGCTCAAATTGACTACGTTTTAGTTACAAATCATTTGTATAGGAAAAAGAAAAGGGCTATTTTTAGGGTTTTTCCAGCAATAATTCTAATTTTTCTCGCCGTAAAAACCATCCTTGAACTTCAGCGAACATTTTAAAAAAAGATTTGGCCAAATTGGTCGAGGCGTTGTTGAGTTATGCGCTTACCAACACATTTTGCGATTCATTTTAATATGAACTTTATACCATAGCAATAAAGCTCAAATTGACTACGTTTTAGTTACAAATCATTTGTATAGGAAAAAGAAAAGGGCTATTTTTAGGGTTTTTCCAGCAATAATTCTAATTTTTCTCGCCATAAAAACCATCCTTGAACTTCAACGAACATTTTAAAAAAAGATTTGGCCAAATTGGTCGAGGCGTTGTTGAGTTCTGCGCTTACTAACACATTTTGCGATTCATTTTTATATTATAGAAAGAAAAGGGCTATTTTTAGGGTTTTTCCAGCAATAATTCTAATTTTTCTCGCCGTAAGAACCATCCTTGAACTTCAACGAACATTTTAAAAAAAGATTTGGCCAAATTGGTCGAGGCGTTGTTGAGTTATGCGCTTACCAACACATTTTGCGATTCATTTTTATATTATAGATTATTGATAAACTGGCATTCAGATATATTTACTTCACATCTTGTAAACTAATTTATATTTGTTTCATAAGCTAATAACGAAATTAATGCTTCGATAGATTTTGTATTTCTTCTTGAAGAACTAATAGAACAAAAAATGTAACGTTTTTAACCTGAAGAAATACCTCATGAAAAATCAGAGCCCTGCAAATCACAATTTTTCACAACAGTGCTTGCAGACCTGGGAACAGCACTGCATGCATATTGGTCTCTTGCAGATGCAGCAAACATGCGAAGTCTTCCTTTTCTTGCTGGCTGGGCAGATTCTGCACATTTTCCTATTATTAGGACCTAATTTTGCTTCCACTGCTTCTTCTGTTGGAGCATCAGGGCCTAAAATCCGGCGGGTCATTAGTCGTAACTCCAGCGGAAGTCATGTGTTCTGAGCTCGCTTTTGCATGTTTCAGCGCAAGACTACGGGCCAGCTCTTTCAGGAAGATACCTCTGTCGACAGGAGCTTCATCTGCTCCACTCTTCTGAAGAACATATGCATTTACTATGCTGATGTCCAATAAAAGGTAGAATAAACACATTGGTCAACGTCGAGTTCTTCGACTGCAGGAGTATATGGAGCACTTTTTTTTGTCCCGTTCATCGACACCTCCTTTGGTGGCATTGTAGTATGATATTATCTCTGGTTTCTGAGAAGTAAAATCCACAGCGGGGCTATGATGCATGGAAGAGACAAGAAGAACCGCTTTATTTGTGTTTAGCACATGCGACAACACAGTGGTGCCTTGCGTAAAACCGTACAAAGACGAACCAACTGGCCTATGCTTATTTGGTTGGAAAGCTTGCGGAATCTCTCTCTCATTCCTTTTTAGAGTTCCAACAAAAGTCAATCCTCTTTTCCTTAACTCTCCTGCAGCCTGTATTGAGCTGAGCCAACTGTCAGCAGTTATGTTGCGATTACTGCCATAGATTGGTTTACGCAATCGGAACAGACACTGCGTTGGTATAATCAGTATCTTACCATTCCCGGCAAAGTATCTCCATCAGAGCCTTTTCCAGTGTACATATACCCATTTTAAAAGCAACTGGTCCTTGCATCACACAAGGACATCATTTTTAAACCGTATTTACCAGGCTTCTTTGGCATGTAGACCACAAATGAGCATTTACCATGGAAGGAAACTAGTTGCTCATCTACAGTAGCACATGTGCCTAAACTGAAATATTTTTGGGAATTTTCCACAATTTTTCTAAAGAGGAAAGAGACTGCCGCCATTTCGTCGACTTTGAGACTCTCTTTTCTAGTTCGAAAGTCATCAAACTGTTTGCAGTTCATCAACATTAGTAAACGGTTCCTAGACAGGACACATTTGAAAATTTCCCAACCTGAACCATCAGTTGCAAATATATAATTTACATTTTTGTGGTTGGATTTAAAGACAGAAGAATATGTCAGAAGTCCTAAAAAAGCCAAAAGTTCATCCACATCCAGGTTCTGAAGTTCAGCTTTGCTTTTGTCAGAGTACTTCCGCCTGACGCAATCTATTTTAGTATTTGTCCATAGTAGGATGTGATCGAGAACTTCGTCATCAAAATAGAGATGCCATAATGAAAATTGGTCTTTTGGATCTCCTGTAGTCAACGTGGTGGATGATAATTTCATGATGATGTTACAGCGAGGAGCTCTAATAGCTCGGATCGGAGGTGCTTTGACCCATTTGTACTGATTCTTGCCATAGAAGTAATTGCTTCTCCGTTGCTCATCACATGGGTCACTACTTTCACTACTTTCACTACTTTCATAAGAGTAATTTTCTGTTGCACTTTGTTCTGACAAAGTGTCATGTTCACTCACAATGGGTTAAGTTTATTCAGGATTATCGTCACAGTCAATATCGTCTGATTCCTCCAACCATCTGCTCACAGTTTCCTCAAAGTTTCGGTCTGAAGCGTCTACACGTTGTCTGCTACTTGCATCAGATCCTTTACCTTTCAAAAGCTGTGAAATGGAAAATATCGAGAGTATGTAAGGAAAGTAATTGCAGAAAAAATTACACAAACAACGAAGTGCGGTCAAAATGACCAAGAGCGATTTTCAAAAGGACGTCACTCAGATATTTCCGAACGAGTCTTATTCTGCGTACAGCATCATGATACACGTATCTCTGCGTGGAGGCTCCGAGCAGAAGAAACATTACCAGGTTGCATTCTGGATCGTTAGACGGGACCAGTCCCTGGCCTGATGCTGTGGTGCGCCATTGGAAACACAGTACGATCACCTCTCGTTCCCGTAGGAGGGAGTTTGCACAGAACGCGTTATACGAGGTGCATTCAAGTTCTAAGGCCTCCGATTTTTTTTCTAATTAACTACTCACCCGAAATCGATGAAACTGGCGTTACTTCTCGACGTAATAACCCTGCAGACGTACACATTTTTCACAACGCTGACGCCATGATTCCATGGCAGCGGCGAAGGCTTCTTTAGGAGTCTGTTTTGACCACTGGAAAATCGCTGAGGCAATAGCAGCACGGCTGGTGAATGTGCGGCCACGGAGAGTGTCTTCCATTGTTGGAAAAAGCCAAAAGTCACTAGGAGCCAGGTCAGGTGAGTAGGGAGCATAAGGAATCACTTCAAAGTTATCACGAAGAAACTGTTGCGTAACGTTAGCTCGATGTGCGGGTGCGTTGTCTTGGTGAAACAGCACACGCGCAGCCCTTCCCGGACGTTTTTGTTGCAGTGCAGGAAGTAATTTGTTCTTCAAAACATTTTCGTAGGATGCACCTGTTACCGTAGTGCCCTTTGGAACGCAATGGGTAAGGATTACGCCCTCGCTGTCCCAGAACATGGACACCATCATTGTTTCAGCACTGGCGGTTACCCGAAATTTTTTTGGTGGCGGTGAATCTGTGTGCTTCCATTGAGCTGACTGGCGCTTTGTTTGTGGATTGAACAATGGCATCCACGTCTCATCCATTGTCACAACCGACGAAAAGAAAGTCCCATTCATGCTGTCGTTGCGCGCCAACATTGCTTGGCAACATGCCACACGGGCAGCCATGTGGTCGTCCGTCAGCATTCGTGGCACCCACCTGGATGACACTTTTCGCATTTTCAGGTCGTCATGCAGGATTGTGTGCACAGAACCCACAGAAATGCCAACTCTGGAGGCGATCTGTTCAACAGTCATTCGGCGATCCCCCAAAACAATTCTCTCCACTTTCTCGATCATGTCGTCAGACCGGCTTGTGCGAGCCCGAGGTTGTTTCGGTTTGTTGTCACAAGATGTTCTGTCTTGATTAAACTGTCGCACCCACGAACGCACTTTCGACACATCCATAACTCCATCACCACATGTCTCCTTCAACTGTCGATGAATTTCAATTGGTTCCACACCACGCAAATTCAGAAAACGAATGATTGCACGCTGTTCAAGTAAGGAAAACGTCGCCATTTTAAGTATTTAAAACAGTTCTTATTCTCGCCGCTGGCGGTAAAATTCCATCTGCCGTACGGTGCTGCCATGTCTGGGACGTATTGACAATGAACGCGACCTCATTTTAAAACATTGCGCATGTTTCTATCTCTTTCCAGTCCGGAGAAAAAAAGTCGGAGGCCTTAGAACTTGAATGCACCTCGTATTTTTGAAGTGCTAAGGCCGGTGGCTACGTCCTATCCTAAGGATCTCTGTGACGATATATTTCAACAAGATACCGCAATACCACATGTTGATCCTGCTGTCTTCACCTACCGTGAAGAGAGGGTGTTCAGTTGTTCCTCTGGCAACAAATATTTCGAAATCTCTGAATCCTTTGAAAACATTTGATGGATAGCGGAGAGACTCGGTTCAAATGGTTCAAATGGCTCTGAGCACTATGGGACTTAACATGTGTCATCAGTTCCCTAGAACTACTTAAAGCTAACTAAACTAAGGACATCACACATATCCATGCCCGAGGCAGGATTCTAACCTGCGACCGTAGCAGTCGAGCGTTTCCGACCTGAAGCGCCTAGAACCGCTCGGCCACCGCGGCCGGCAGAGAGACTGGGACGCCATCAATTGCCAGCAACCACAGTTGATGAAAACAGCCATCAATTTCAAGCAGTACAAAAAAGAGTACCCATATCTCTTATCTAAGCTCAGTTCGCCTCGATTCCCATTAGGCTTAGAGCCACTGTTGCCGCCAGAGGTGATATCTACATTTATATCTACAAGCACATACCACAAGCCACCACATGGTGCATGCCGGAGGCTCCCTTGTTCCACTACTCAACATTTCCTTTCCTGTTCCACTCGCAAAGAGAAAGCGGCAAAAGCGACTATCTACTGTATATGCCTCTGTATGAGCCCTAATTTATCTTTTATTCGTGTTTCATACGCGAAATGTGCTTTGAAGCAGTAGAATCGTGCTGCAGTCAGCTTCAAATGCCGGTTCCCTTAATTTTCTCAGTAGCATTTCTCGAAATGAATGTCGCTTTTCCTTCAGGGAATCCCATATGAGTTCACGGAGCATCTCTGTAATATTGGCATGTTGATCGAATCTATCGGTAACAAATGGAGCAAGACGCTTCTGACTTGTTTCTATGTTTTCCTTTAATGCGACCTGTGGAGATCCCAAACAAGCGAACAGTTCTGAAGAAGAGGACGCCCTAGTGTTTTATACGTGGCCTCCTTTATAGATGAGCAACGGTTTCTTAAAACTTTCCCAGTAAACCGAAGTCGACCATTCTCCTTCCCTACTACAGTTCTTATGTGCTCACTCCGTTTCATAACCCTTCTCAACGTTGTGCCTAGGTAATCGTATTTGATCGACGTTTATACCATACTAATTGCTCCGAGTGCTAACACTGGGGAGTTACATCAGGAAAACTTGCAACAAGGCATCTGCAACTGGTGTGCAAACATTGAACAATAGTTCAACACCAATCAACTCTTTGCAACGATTCCTGTGCAGTAGAAAAAAATCATTTCCAGAAGGGTATCACTTAAACTGAAGGTACGCGGCACTATAGATAGTCCTTCAAATTCTGCAATGAAGATCTTTCATCGAAACATTTAATCCGTGTGCAACAAGGTAGAAGATTTAAATACATTAATAATGCACGATATTTCTGTAATGTGACTATCTGAACTCTAGCTTGACGAGACTTTAATAAAATCTGTCTCCCTTCAAAATTTCTCTTTCATTGACAACTACGGTAGATCCGGCGGTCACTAAGGGGAAGTAACTATATTGATCAAGGATGATATACTCGCAGAAGTTACTAAAATTACCCTCCAAAGTAGTGAAAAAAGACTGTGAAATGAAAGTAATTAAAATTTCAAAATTAAATCTGATAACATTCATAATGAATTGTTGCCTGTCAGGATATTTTGAGTTATTTCTAGAAAAAAATGGAATGGTTCCTAAATAAAGTAAGTGCAACAAGATGTGATGTTACAGTTTGTGGGGACATTAATATAGACTTTCTGCGCAAATATAAGCAGAGGACCGCACTAGTCAATCTCAATAAATTATACAGTCTTACTGTCACAGTAAATCTTGCAGCGAGAATAACGTCAACAACTCAGATAGCCTTGGATCAAAACCTGATTAATCAAGAGAAATTTGAGAGGGCTGTAAAAGTAACACCGTTGAAGGATTACAAACAACAACATACCGAAGATCTTCATTGAGAGAAAACATAAACAACCGCTTAAAAATAAATAAATACAGGCTTCTGATACAGCTTTCGCTCTACAATGGTAACTATCAGAAGTATTAGGAGAGATAGTAGCCGGATAACTAAGGGAGTTAGAACTTCTTGCAAGAAAAATGTAGTTAATGCACTAAATTTCGCACATTGTATAACCCTAAATCACATAAAAACGTAACCAAGTATTCTTCATAATAAGCTATTGCGTTATTTGTTATTCGTCATGGTGCTCAATTTTTAATAGTCGAAGGTGTAGCAAGAAACGGTGCGGATATGCCACCATACGACCTCAGCAGGCGTGTAATTGCGTAACATTCCACGTACAGTGACCCAGCAGGTGTATCTCTGTAAGAACAGACACATAGAAGTGGGCCGCATCTGTATTTACTCTACTGTGTCAGCTCCGGGACGCCTCCCGGTACCGCAATGTTTGCACATTTCCGCGCCAGGCCGGTATTCCGGCTCCGAGAACTAGCCACGAACGCAAACAGAGAATCAGTTTAACTCAGACGAGGTCTATGCAATATCGCGATAGCCGGGAGCTAGATGGTGGAGTGGTGAGGGGCTGGATTAGCTAACGCTTCAAAACATTTATTACGATAAAATTTACCAGAGGGTAAACGGGATCTTAATTACACCTTTTTGATTACGTCCACAGTGGACTTAATCAAGCAAAACATTACAGTAGAAAACTCAATCGCAGATCTTCATTAAAACTCTGAAGCGCTCAATTAATTTTAAAATCCAGAAAATTACTGCAGCTACAAGTCTTAAGAGTTCTTACTATGACCAAATTTGCTAGTGACAAAGTAATCTTGCATGACATCAACAAAGTTAAAAACTAGTGAAAACCTTACACAATATCTACTTGATAAATTACCTTCTGAGCCACTTAAAGAACTAATTTTTACGCATCAGTGAGGCTGCTCGTTGTGTCAAGAATTACAGTAATAACAGACTTAGCCATCACGCCCAGAACGACCGGGCGTAGATAGTGGCACCAGGTGAGGGAACAATTACACGTAGCGGTACCAAGAAGCCACCAAGCCATGATACGTACAACGCTCGTTAGCCATCAGTACAAGCTCTAGGGTTTATAAGCACTAATATTAGGCTACCGGCAACACATGAAATATAAACAGAAGACCAGAACAAACGAAGACACACAGTTTTAAAAGGACTCGTTCAGATTTCCAGACGGCCGGTGTGGCCGAGCGGTTCTAGGCGCTTCAGTCTGGAACCGCGCGACCTCTACGGTCGCAGGTTCGAATCCTGCCTCGGGAATGGATGTGTGTGATATCCTTAGGTTGCTTAGGTTTAAGTAGTTCAAAGTTCTAGGGGACTGATGACCTCAGCTGTTAAGTCCCATAGTGCTCAGAGCCATTTGAACAATCAGATTTCCACAAATAAACAAAATTCAATTACTTGGACTTTAGCAACTATCGTGTTGGTTTAAGAAACCGACACAAAACAGCCATTTAAATGTATCAATGGCTCCGATCAGTGTCTTACCCAGTTTGATAATCAGTTAACCGCTGTGACAGTGTCAGTCACCTTCTCCCGCTCAGCACACTTTAATTACTTCACAAGTATCAGGACAAATTTAATCAAATTACTGATAACTGCACCTAACTAATTCCCGGACACTATTTCTTTTCTTTTTTTTAAACTTCACGGTGGCAGACAACGAGAGTGCGATAAGGCTGGTAGGTTTCTCCTTAAGAACAACAATTTCATAGGGTAATTCACCAGAGCTCACCATTAAACATAGACAAATGTAATATATTGCGAATACATAGAAAGAATGATCCTTTATTGTATGATTATATGATAGCGGAACAAACACTGGTAGCAGTTACTTCTGTAAAATATCTGGGAGTATGCGTGCGGAACGATTTGAAGTGGAACGATCATATAAAATTAATTGTTGATAAAGCGGGTACCAGGTTGAGATTCATTGGGAGAGTCCTTAGAAAATTTAGTCCATCAACAAAGGAGGTGGCTTACAAAACACTCGTTCGGCCTATTCTTGAGTATTGCTCATCAGTGTGGGATCCGTACCAGATCGGGTTGACGGAGGAGATAGAGAAGATCCAAAGAAGAGCGGCGCGTTTCGACACAGGGTTATTCGGTAACCGTGATAGCGTTACGGAAATGTTTAGCAAACTCAAGTGGCAGACTCTGCAAGAGAGGCGCTCTGCATCGCGGTGTAGCTTGCTCGCCAGGTTTCGAGAGGGTGCGTTTCTGGATGAGGTATCGAATATATTGCTTCCCCCTACTTATACCTCCCGAGGAGATCACGAATGTAAAATTAGAGAGATTAGAGCGCGCACGGAGGCTTTCAGACAGTCGTTCTTCCCGCGAACCACACGCGACTGGAACAGGAAAGGGAGGTAATGACAGTGGCACGTAAAGTGCCCTCCGCCACACACCGTTTTGTGGCTTGCGGAGTATAAATGTAGATGTAGATGTAGATAGTTTCCGCAGCAAGCGGACAAACCGAGCCGGATGCATAGGATGTTCGGGATCCAGGTGAGAACTCGCCATCACACTGCCGTTATCACAATAGGCGTGGCTGCTCCCAAGATGCGCACCAGAACTTTCCGCCCGCTATGGCACTCTCTCCGCGACGCGCTTCAAAACACCAGGGTAAAACAGGCGTGCTCCATCCGTTCGCTACTCAAGTCAGTAGCAAGTGCACAACCACCACTAGGAGCGCGCCAGAGCTGACACCGTCTCAAAGAACAACATTCAACAGCCTTGTTTATTTCTCGCTCACCAAGCACTGCACTGCCGTGAGTCCGCTCCCTTCTCTCACACACAACCACAACCAAAGAGTTGACCGCTATCGATTTATGAGGAAAAGAGGATATTCGCGCAGGATAAATCGAACTGATCCGCCACGGCTCAGTGTAGGCAGAGTCCAGGCACCTACGAGCTATGCTCGACTGCTGTAAAGGACTTGTTAGGAATACTTTTATAAACTGTAATAAAATGTAACTCATCCACGAAGGAAGTGGCTTATAAAGTACTTGATCGACCCATTCTTGAGTATTCTTCATCTGTTTGGTATCCCTACCAGACAGGATTGATAGAAGAGGTAGAGAAGATCCAACGAAGAGCGGCACGTTTCGTCACGGGATCGTTTAGTCGATACGAGGGCGTTACGGAGATGCTCAACTACTCCACTGGTAGACGTTACAAGAGAGACGTGCATACGGAGAGGTTTAGTATTGAAATTTACGGAGATCACTTTCCGGGAAGAGTCGGACAACATATTACTTCCACCTACATAAGTCTCGCGTAATGATTGTAAGTAGGCTGTTTAGGTTTTTATGTTGGTAACGCCACTTAGCGCTCTGTATGAAAATCACTGACTGCGCTGTGTGCAGTCTGTGGCTGGTTGGACTCATTGTTGGAATATTCGCTTGTGTAGTGTTGAGCAGTTGGATATGAACAGCCTCGAGCATGGATGTGTGTGATGTCCTTAGGTTAGTTAGGTTTAAGTAGTTCTAAGTTCTAGGGGACTGATGACCTAAGATGTTGAGTCCCATAGTGCTCAGAGCCATTTGAACCATTTGGATGTGAACAGCGCGTAGCGTTGCGCAGTTGGAGGTGAGCCGCCAGCAGTGGTGGATGTGGGGAGAGAGATGGTAGAGTTTTGAGAGCGGACGATATGGACGTGTGTCCGTCAGAAAGAGGAAATTTGAAAGTCTCGATATCATGATGTGATATATACACTCCTGGAAATGGAAAAAAAAACACATTGACACCGGTGTGTCAGACCCACCATACTTGCTCCGGACACTGCGAGAGGGCTGTACAAGCAATGATCACACGCACGGCACAGCGGACACACCAGGAACCGCGGTGTTGGCCGTCGAATGGCGCTAGCTGCGCAGCATTTGTGCACCGCCGCCGTCAGTGTCAGCCAGTTTGCCGTGGCATACGGAGCTCCATCGCAGTCTTTAACACTGGTAGCATGCCGCGACAGCGTGGACGTGAACCGTATGTGCAGTTGACAGACTTTGAGCGAGGGCGTATAGTGGGCATGCGGGAGGCCGGGTGGACGTACCGCCGAATTGCTCAACACGTGGGGCGTGAGGTCTCCACAGTACATCGATGTTGTCGCCAGTGGTCGGCGGAAGGTGCACGTGCCCGTCGACCTGGGACCGGACCGCAGCGACGCACGGATGCACGCCAAGACCGTAGGATCCTACGCAGTGCCGTAGGGGACCGCACCGCCACTTCCCAGCAAATTAGGGACACTGTTGCTCCTGGGGTATCGGCGAGGACCATTCGCAACCGTCTCCATGAAGCTGGGCTACGGTCCCGCACACCGTTAGGCCGTCTTCCGCTCACGCCCCAACATCGTGCAGCCCGCCTCCAGTGGTGTCGCGACAGGCGTGAATGGAGGGACGAATGGAGACGTCTCGTCTTCAGCGATGAGAGTCGCTTCTGCCTTGGTGCCAATGATGGTCGTATGCGTGTTTGGCGCCGTGCAGGTGAGCGCCACAATCAGGACTGCATACGACCGAGGCACACAGGGCCAACACCCGGCATCATGGTGTGGGGAGCGATCTCCTACACTGGCCGTACACCACTGGTGATCGTCGAGGGGACACTGAATAGTGCACGGTACATCCAAACCGTCATCGAACCCATCGTTCTACCATTCCTAGACCGGCAAGGGAACGTGCTGTTCCAACAGGACAATGCACGTCCGCATGTATCCCGTGCCATCCAACGTGCTCTAGAAGGTGTAAGTCAACTACCCTGGCCAGCAAGATCTCCGGATCTGTCCCCCATTGAGCATGTTTGGGACTGGATGAAGCGTCGTCTCATGCGGTCTGCACGTCCAGCACGAACGCTGGTCCAACTGAGGCGCCAGGTGGAAATGGCATGGCAAGCCGTTCCACAGGACTACATCCAGCATCTCTACGATCGTCTCCATGGGAGAATAGCAGCCTGCATTGCTGCGAAAGGTGGATATACACTGTACTAGTGCCGACATTGTGCATGCTCTGTTGCCTGTGTCTATGTGCCTGTGGTTCTGTCAGTGTGATCATGTGATGTATCTGACCCCAGGAATGTGTCGATAAAGTTTCCCCTTCCTGGGACAATGAATTCACGGTGTTCTTATTTCAATTTCCAGGAGTGTATATATATATATATATATATATATATATATATATATATATATATATATATATAAGATGACTTTTGAACATTATTAAGGTAAATACATTGTTTGCTCTCTATCAAAATCTTTTATTTAGCTGGGTCGTCTCCGTGGTGGGTGGCGCTGACGAATGAAAATTCTTCTGACCACGTGTTGTATGTTCCTTATGTGTTTCAGGCTGTGTGACTGACGAAACGTACTGCAAGCAGCGGAATGGTACGGGAACAAGACGAGATGATGTTTGTGTACGGCCAAGCAAATGGAATCGGTCGAGAGGCAGCACGGCTATACCAAAACAAGTACCCTCGCAGACACCAGTCACACCACACAACATTTTGAGCCCTTTTTGTTCGTTTGTGTGATTATGGGTCATTTAGGACAGACGAACGTGCAGGGAGGCGGAGGAATGTACGTACAGCAGATTTGGAGGACCGGGCTCTACAGGATATTGAGATGAACCCTAGTACAAGCTCCAGGCAAGTGGCCCGCCAACATGGTGTAAACCAAAGTACAACTATGTGACAACTGCTGCTGTCTCTATCACCTGCAACGAGTGCAAGGATTGTCAGCAGCTGATTTCCCTCTATGGGAAGGATTTACTCGATAGGTTTTGCAGCAGACCATCACAATTATGGCATTTCTGTCATCAGTTCTCTTTACCGAAGGTAATTCTTTATCAGAACTGGTATCATCAATCTGCATAATTGTCATCTGTGGGCTACGGACAATCATCGGGGAATGGTTGAGGCGTCTCATCAACATCAGTTCAGTATCAGTGAGTGGGCTGGGATTCTTGGCGACTTGGACCGGTTATTATTCCACAACGCCCCGAAGTAGGCATGTACCTGGGCTCCCTGCGTAATACACTACCTGAGCTGCTTGAGAATGGCCTTTGTCAATACGACAGGTTGTGTGCTTTCTGCATGACGGAGTACCACCCCACGTTTGCATTACAGTTCACCAACACCTCAACAACACCATCCCCGGACGTTGGATAGGAAGCTGAGGCCCTGTAACATGGCCTTCACCGGAATTAAACCCCATGGAGGCATCTGAAAAGCGTTGTGTGTGCTGGACGTATTACTGACGTGCAGACCTTTCTTCAGGACGCCTCTGACGCTACTGGGAGAGAGGCCGGAACATGCGAAAGAGTGCGGCAATCCACGATGCAAAGTGTGAACGCATGCATTGCATCCCATGGAGCCCACTTTAAAAATCTATTGTGACGCTGACGCGATGCAGCCTTGAACGGTACTCCGCGATGATTTTTCGTCGTTGTACGCACACCGTCCATTTCCGGACACAAGTGGCATACGACCTTTCCACCCATTTCCAGCCAGGAATCTGTCCCTACAGTTCGTCGGTTAACGCTCCAGGCCTTAAGATGTAAACACGATAGCGACAAATCGTTTCCGAGATTACGTTTTCGTCTTCATTGTGTAGACGTACTAAAGCACTACACCAAATCTACATCTAAATCTACAACTACATTTATACTCCGCAAGCCACTCAACGGTGTGTGGCGGAGGGCACTTTACGTGCCACTGTCATTACCTCTCTTTCTAGTTCCAGTCGCGTATGGTTCACGAGAAGAACGGTTGCCGGAAAGCTTCCCTGCACGCTCGAATCTCTCTAATTTTACATTCGTGATCTCTTCGGGAGGTATAAGTAGGGGAAAGCAATATATTCGAAACCTCATCCAGAAACGCACCCTCTCGAAACCTGGACAGCAAGCTATACCGCGATGCAGAGTGCCTCTCTTGCAGAGCCTGCCACTTGAGTTTGCTAAACATCTCCGTAATGCTATCACGCTTACCAAATAACCCTGTGACGAAACGCGCCGCTCTTCTTTGGATCTTCTCTATCTCCTCTGTTAACCCGACCTGGTACGGATCCCACACTGATGAGCAATACTCAAGTATAGGTCGAACGAGTGTTTTGTAAGCCACCTCCTTTGTTGATGGACTACATTTTCTAAGGACTCTCCCAATAAATCTCAACCTGGCACCCGCCTTACCAACAATTAATTTTATATGATCATTCCACTTCAAATCGTTCCGTATGCATACTAGCACATATTTTATAGAAGTAACTGCTACCAGTGTTTGTTCCGCTATCATATAATCATACAATAAAGGATCCTTCTTTCTATGTATTCGCAATACATTACATTTGTCTATGTTAAGGGTCAGTTGCCACTCCCTGCACCAAGTGCCTATCCGCTGCAGATCTTCCTGCATTTCGCTACAATTTTCTAAGGCTGCAACTTCTCTGTATACTACAGCATCATCCGCGAAAAGCCGCATGGAACTTCCGACACTATCTACTAGGTCATTTATACATATTGTGAAAAGCAATGGTCCCATAACACTCCCCTGTGGCACGCCAGAGGTTACTTTAACGTCTGTAGACGTCTCTCCATTGATAACAACATGCTGTGTTCTGTTTGCTAAAAACTCTTCAATCCAGCCACACAGCTGGTCTGATATTCCGTAGGCTCTTACTTTGTTTATCAGGCGACAGTGCGGAACTGTATCGAACGCCTTCCGGAAGTCAAGGAAAATAGCATCTACCTGGGAGCCTGTATCTAATATTTTATGGGTCTCATGAACAAATAAAGCGAGTTGGGTCTCACACGATCGCTGTTTCCGGAATCCATGTTGATTCCTACAGAGTAGATTCTGGGTTTCCAGAAATGACTTGTTACGTGAGCAGAAAACATGTTCTAAAATTCTACAACAGATCATGTCAGAGATATAGGCCTATAGTTTTGCACATCTGCTCGACGACCCTTCATGAAAACTGGGACTACCTGTGCTCTTTTCCAATCATTTGGAACCTTCCGTTCCTCTAGAGACTTGCGGTACACGGCTGTTAGAAGGGGGGCAATCTCCTTCGCGTACTCTGTGTAGAATCGAATTCGTATCCCGTCAGGTCCAGTGGACTTTCCTCTGTTGAGTGATTTCAGCATTCAGCATTCAGCTCCTCTAGCCGTTTCGGACCTAGCACACACAAACGTTGGAGTGGGGTTTGTTTGGGTTGTAGCGTCATATTATTGCGTTAAGTAGTTTAGTCGTGTGTGAAACGATTGTACAGGAATCGCTGATTCGTATACAAATCGAAGCATTTCGATATCTTGTTACAGACACGAGATGTTGTGTCTTAAACCTTGCACATTTTCGAGATGGTTGGTCTGGACCATTTGCATCGAGGAAAGGCTTAATTGTGACTTATTTATTGCCTTTTGACATTTGAAAAAAAATGTGTCTCTGAATCTGAATGTTTACAGAGGTAATTAGCAATTTTTAGGCAGTTTCATAGCTACAATGACTGTATCTTCAAATGCACAACTGTGCATTTTGGGACTTTATTCGTGACATTTGCTCATTTCAGTAAACGTCTGCGATTAGGATTTGGAGTAGATTATGGAGCAGATGTGTCACATTACAATTAGCTGTACGCGTTGTCACAGTGTGTCAGTTTTAATTTTCAATTTTAGGTCTTACTGATGTGGAAATTGTGGCCTTATTAGCTGGATCCAAAGTGGAAGACTTCAGTAGGTTTCCTACAGATGCTTGTAGAAGCAGTAATTTCTTCATCTAGGCGTGAAGGAAACGTAAGTGGGTTTGATAATGAACTACCAAAGAAAACGGTATAAATCACCAAACACACCCCGTTATGATAGGATGCTGCACAGATATCAGCTCTGCCTATTGACGGTGATCTGCACTCCGCTCACTGCTGCAGGGAACGTAATTGCAAGAAGAGACCAAGAAGAAGATGTGTGAATTGTAATGTTTATCTTGTCTGCAAAAAACGCTGTGACTGCTTTCGTGAATATTTAAGTAAGAAATGGTTTTAAGATGTAAGATAGTCCTGACTCATACATTTATATGGGTCCTAAATTCTTGCACAAATGAAAAAATAAAAATTTCTTATCCATTAACACACAGTCTATGAATATTTTTGTTCTAAAAACCCACTGATCTACAAATTTCCGTTCTAAGTTTAATAGGTGGTCTGGTTTTGCAGTACTTTCTGCAAGAATACTATAGTATCAAAAAAGGCATAGTATACTTCTCAGGTACCTGCGCAGGTGTACGGTCTTCCGGGCTGACTGGTAACATTTTAGTCAGGTAAAGGCGCCTTTTCACAGACTGAGCGTACCTGGCGTCAACAGCAAATCCGATATGATTCGAGAGTCTACAGGTAGAATCAGCGAACCACAGGAAGGTGAGTGTGGTGTCACCACCAGAAACCACACTTGCTAGGTGGTAGCCTTTAAATCGGCCGCGGTCCGTTAGTATACGTCGGACCCGCGTGTCGCCACTATCAGTGATTGCAGACCGAGCGCCGCCACACGGCAGGTCTAGAGAGACTTCCTAGCACTCGCCCCAGTTGTACAACCGACTTTGCTAGCGATGGTTCACTGACAAAACACGCTCTCATTTGCCGAGACGATAGTTAGCATAGCCTTCAGCTACGTCATTTGCTACGACCTAGCAAGGCGCCATTACCAGTTACTATTGATACTGTAAAACATGTACAGTCAAGAGCGACGCTCATCATTAATGGATTAAAGTTAAGTATCCCACCAGCTACGTCCGTTTTTCTAAAGTCTAATTTCCTTGTCCTGTTCCAGACCTCACGCCATCCTGCGCGAGCTAAAACGCGTGCCTTTCGGCTTCCTCTCATACCCGGTGTTGGCTCTCCTGCCAACCCACAACAGTGAGTAAAGGAAGACAAAAGGGAAAGGTGATTCGGCACGAAAAAAGTAACAATGACACAAACTTCCCAAACGACGGAAACGACTAAGAAATATTTGCCTCATTATGCGTACATGTAACAATACGAGTAGTCTGCATACCTATGTTGATAAAAATGGCGCTGAGCACTATGGGACTTAACTTCTGAGATCATCAGTCCCCTAGAACTTACTACTACTTAAACCTAACTAACCTAAAGACATCACACACATCCATGCCCGAGGCAGGATAGGATGTTGTTGTTGTTGTTGTTGTGGTTAGTGTTTAACGTTCCGTCGACAACGAGGTCATTAGAGACGGAGCGCAAGCTCGGGTTAGGGAAGGATTGGGAAGGAAATCGGCCGTGCCCTTTCAAAGGAACCATCCCGGCATTTGCCTGAAACGATTTAGGGAAATCACGGAAAACCTAAATCAGGATGGCCGGAGACGGGATTGAACCGTCGTCCTCCCGAATGCGAGTCCAGTGTGCTAACCACTGCGCCACCTCGCTCGGTTGCAGGATAGGAACCTGCGATCGTAGCGGTCGCGCGGTTCTGGACTGATGCGCCTAGAACCGCGCCGGCCGAAGTGGCCTAGCGGTTCTAGGCGCTACAGTCTGGAATCGCACGACCGCTACGGTCGCAGGTTCGAATCCTGCCTCGGGCATGGATGTGTGTGATGTCCTTAGGTTAATTAGGTTTAAGTAGTTCTAAGTTCTAGGGGACTGATGACCTCAGAAGTTAAGTCCCATAGTGCTCAGAGCCAACCTAGAACCGCTCGGCCACACCGCCGGCCCTGTGTTCATAATTTTGATGTTTAACGAAATGCTGATAATGGTGAATGCATGCTACGGTTTTATATTGCGAAAAATTATGAGTCTGTGAGAGTATGCAGCAATTATAATTTTTATATCAGTTGAATGACACACGTGAGGGAAGTGGATAAAAATAAGGAAACACAAGAAACACAACACATTACCATGCATAATGCAGTTGGTATTCAAAACAGATTGCAATCGTGTCCAAATGGATAAATACAGGTCCTGCGTGGTTTTCAAGGGAATCTTACACCACGCTTCGCGTAAAACACTGGGAAGTTCAGATAACGATGGGGGTGAATAGCGATCACCCGATCTTCTCATCAAAGCAGACCACAAATGCTTAATAATATTCAGATCTTGTGGCTACAGTGGCCAGGGAATGTGCAACAACTAATCCTAGTGCTCACAAAACCTGTTCTGGAATATGCAAGAGGTGTGAACAGGGACACTTTCGTCGTCGAACACTGCATCACCAATGGGGAACAAACATTTAAAATGAGATGGACCTGATTGATCAGCCAGCAAGGTCACAAAATTCTTGGCGATAGTGTGGCCATCAAGAGTACCCGTGGGGCCCATGGAATGCCCAAATCATTACCGAATTTCCGCCATGTTTCGCTCTTGGGAAAAATGTGACACAGCACCCACCAGATCAAATGACTTCCTTCCATGGCTTTATCGTCCACTTTTTATGGCTTCGGTACCACAAGCATTTGTATCACTGACTTGTGGAATTCCAGCTTGTCCAGCAATTTCTAGATTATGGAGCTCCCTTCGTGTTTTTTTTTTTTTTTTTTTTTTTGGTGCTGACGGGTTTCACGAGTGCAACATTCAGTTCTGCAGTGACTTTCCCGTCTGTCGTTCACTCATTTTTGTCACAATTCTCTTCAATGATCGCCCCGCCACGATCGCTGAACACACACTTTCGTCCACGCTGTGACTTAGCGGATGAAGTTTTTCTATTTTCACATTTTTCTACTTTACCTTTATGCGGTATAAATTTTCGATCTGATGCGTCTTCAGACACCAAACATTTCGGCTCACTTGCTTGCGAAAGCATCCACCATTCGATCCCCAACAATTTTTCCACGTTCGAATTCACTTAGCTCCAACATAATGCACTCGCAACTATACAGAACACTATTGTGATCACGACTGATACTCGCACAGGTGCCGTTTGTGGTCAAATACAACAGGGGAACCTGTAGGCTTGGCTAGCATCAGCATTTATGTTCAAGTATGCATTTCTCGCGGTGTTTGCGTACTTCTTAAATTTTCCGAAGAATACCTTTCAGCCTGACTATCTGCCATCTCAAGTACGTTGTGCCTTTACATGGGAACGAAAATCGATTGTGAAAGTGGAAATCTGGCAGCTAGAAACAAATTTACATAATCGATATTGAAGTGTTTACATGACCGACCAGAAGCAGTACTGGTAAATCGGTTCAAATGGCTCTGAGCAATATGGGACTTAACATCTATGGTCATCAGTCCCCTAGAACTTAGAACAACTTAAACCTAACTAACCTAAGAACATCACACAACACCCAGCCATCACGAGGCAGAGAAAATCCCTGACCCCGCCGGGAATCGAACCCGGGAACCCGGGCGTGGGAAGCGAGAACGCTACCGCACGACCACGAGCTGCGGGCAAGGTAAATCGGTTTACGAAGTACTGTTCTGGGAGCTCCACGTAAATATGGTGCTTTTGGAAGCGCAGAACACCGCGTTTCGCGTTGACCGCGCCTGGACCACCTGTTGCGTGAACGTCCGGTGTCGGGACACGGCCTCGCTTCTCGACCCCAAAATCCGCGCGGGCCGAGCCACACGGGCTTCCGGTCCACTAACTGCGCAGTCAGAGCCGTGGGTCGGTGTCACACTCTGACGGTCGCAGATGCGCACTTTTTAAGCCCGTTTTCGCCAGCGATTTTCTCGTCCCAGTCGACTATCAATGGCAAGTGAGTCTACGTTCCCTTGCGAACCTATATTGCATCACAGTGTTAGGATCTTCCCCCACACAGCGAGCATCCAGATGATGACGGAGATTTTAACATCATTTTTGGGTGTTCCAGATATAATCCACAATAAAAAATACACTTAACAATGAAATCATAAATCTAGTATACCAAGACACACACGCTTTTGTACTTGCAAAAACCACAGCCACGATACATCAAGCTGAGAAATAAAATCGCTTCAGCTGTAAAATCCTTTTATTCTTAGGCACTACCAGTTTCACAGCACTTTCAGCTGCATCTTCAGGTGCAAATTAGAGTCAAGTCATGATATTCACGGCATATTATGCGAAGATCCAGCGTTCGGAGTTAGTCCCATGCCATAGATCATCCGCAAAAAAGACGAATGTCCTAAGCATAATAAGATATGATGATAACGCTAAAGTAAAACCCAACGTCAGCGTATAGATGAGCGGTCAGCATCATATGGTATCTAGCTGACAGTCCAGCGGCTAAAAATTTAGGCGACATAATAGCAGTATGTCAAGGTCGATCTGGAACTTGGCTTTCCGTTTGCATGACACATAGTGATTCCGTTGTTGGTGACACCAGTTGCCATAACAATACCCACAACATTTGTAATTTTATTTAAATTGACAATCTCTGTTGCAACGTTACTTTTACTATAAAGAACGAGTTAACAATCTCGGTTGTAAAGTTATTTTTATTGCAAATAACGATTTTCGCCTAGTTAAGGCTGCCTCGCATTTTTGGAAGGCTATCAAAGCAATGCATATCATACTAGTGAAAGGAACAATAAAAGGAGGGGGCAAGGCAAATAAAGTTGGGATAGTCATTGCCACCACGGGAAGCGCAGAGTTGCTTTATTTGGTTGTGCACGCCACTTTCCATTTTTGCCTTCGTAAATTTCTCCCCAGTTCTTATTCTTTTAAATTTTTGCACTTGGCTTTGTTCCAGTGTATCTTGTTCGACGGTTCTTCCTCTAGATGGTTTTTTACAGTCGTTCTCACTAACTATCCTATCAGCCGTTGATTGCCTTTCAGAAATCTTAGGAAGCCTTACCAGATGAAACACATTATTTGTAATAGTTTGTGGGACAAATGGTGGATGGGACAAAGGGGGCTATAATACGACGTTGGTTTTTTCTTGCTAGGTGAGGTCGCGTCAGAGATATGAAGGTTAACTTTGTTTTTTAAAATGAGATGCTATAGTTTGGTACTTATTTTCAGATAGCGGCTATCGAGACGAATCCAATGATGTGAAATAGTAAAGGTGTCATGAACGTCCATTTACAGAAGGTGTTCGAAGTGATTACCATTGGTATCAGTGCAGTGCTGCAAAATTCTTATCATGGTTTGAATGGTATTCCTTATGACATCGGCACTTATCGAAGCACATGCTCTGACTATTCTCCGTCGCATGTCGTGCAAATAGTAAATATTCGCCGAATACGGCGAATCCATCTAACGTGCCAATGGCATGTAAACACCATTCGACTGTTTCGCAATACAACACTAACAGGAACGGTAAGACTAGTATCGTAGAATCCAGCGAATGTGAATGATGTATTGCCTCGAAGAACAAGTCGATATGCTTCTCACTTACGGAGAATATCAACGAAATTCTGTGAGAGCTAGAGACTTATACGCTAAAATATATCCTCAACGTTCTCACCCTACACGTCCTACATTTAAATATGTGTATGATAAAATGAGAACAACTGGATCTTTAACGCATCGGAAACATATCCCGCAAAAGGAAGTTACTAACGAGGAAACGGAAATTGGTACTCTTGCAACTGTGGTTCGAGATCCTTTTGTTAGTCGCGTCAAATCGGAAGTGAATCTGGTATGAGCCAGAGTAGTGTTGTTCGTGTTCTGTATCGCCATAAATATCATCCTTACCATATCAGTCTCCAGCAAGAATTAACTGGTACGTATTGTATGTGTCGCATTGAATTCTGCCGATGGGCTCAACTTCAGATTCAGAAGGATGACACATTTATAAATTTGATTGTATTTACTGACGAGGCTACATTCACGAACCATGGAAATGTTAATTTGCATAACATGCATTATTGGGCAACTGAAAATCCATGTTGTCTGCGGCAAGTTGCACACCAAAAACTGTGGTCGGTGAATGTATGGTGTGGGATCCTGGAGGACAGAATTATAGGCTCCTTTTTCATCGCAGGAAATCTTAACTGGAGGAAGTACACCACATTCCTGCAAGAAACATTAGATCTGTTCTTGGAAGAAATACCTTTAGGAACAAGGAACAGAATGTGGTATTAACATGATGGGTGCCCGGCACATTTTTCGCTGATGGCTAGAAATGAGCTGCAGAGACAATTCCCGAATCGTTGGGTTGCACGCGGAGGAGATGTGTCGTGGCCGGCTCGTTTGCCAGATTTAATGCCTCTGAACTATTTCTTGTGGGGTTCGTAAAAGAGAGAATTGTCAGAGAATGTGTTTCGATAAGTGCCGATGTGATAAGGAATACCACTCAATCCATGATAAGAAGATTGCAAAAAATGGCTCTGAGCACTATGGGACTTAACTGCTGAGGTCATCAGTCCCGTAGAACTTAGAACTACTTAAACCTAACTAAGCTAAGGACATCATACACATTCGGACCTGCGACCGTAGTGGTCGCGCGGTTCCAGACTGTAGCGCCTAGAACCGCTCGGCCACACCAGCCGGCAGCACTGCATTGATACCAATTGTTATTACTTCTAACACCTTCTGTAAATGGATGTTCAAGCCACCTTTGTGATCTTCGTTGACCTTCAAAGACCTTATTGTTACACATCCTTGGATTCGTCTCGATAGCCGCTATCAGAAAATAGTACCAAACTAACCCATTTACAAAAACAAAATTGACCTTCATATCTCTGAAGCGACCGCATCTAGCAACAAAAAGCGAACGTTATATTATTGCTCCCGTTGTCCCTTGCGAGTTTTGACCCACAAACTTTTCAGCTCCTATCACAATTTCGGAGTTATTCTAGGTGGCAATAGTTAATGACTCACTCTGTATAATTATGAAAACTGGTTTCTGTACCAATAACACTGTATGGAATGGAATGCAATGGAATGGTATAATACAGACCCACTCTTGACGTGGAAAGTGTCGTGGAGTAAAAATTGTCCAGTTTAGGTATGAGGAGGAAGGATAACTGTAACTTGTGTGTCAACAAGCACTTGGAAGTGATGAGAGACCACGCTGATGTATCAGAATGTAGAAATTCTTTGAACCTGTGGGTCGGCCTTTATTTGTGACAGCGCCGACTGCTGCGAATAAATGTGGGTAATGGGAGCGTCTTGTGTTATCACTAGAAGAATAGGTTATTCAAGTTCTCGCCTCAACTCAATCCACGGATAATCGCTTCATCAGAATAATGTAGTACAATCTACTGTGGTGTGTATCGTACAGCTCAACCGTTGACTACCAACTATGATATGAGAAACATCGACTGCCACAATTATCAACCACAAAACTTGTTGCAAAGCACATACTCTACAACTACATCGACAAGCACAATTAAGCTGCCAGGAGTGATCAACCAAACTACCGTCATTATCATCGACACCCATCTGTTGTATAAGAGCCAGTCAAATGAAAACCCAAGGCCCACCACAACGAGACCACGGAATGGTTCCATTCAAAAGAAATCACCACACTTGTTAAGACATTTATGCCACTGCAAGACGAGAGGATCAATTCCTTTGCCGTAGAACGCAGTCAGACACTGACAGATCCACAAACATATCCACTCTTGCGCTTACCAGTCCGAATGAAACCAACGTCCACACATGCCTTTGTTCAGATGAAATATCTGGGCTGTTTGAAGGATGTTTCACAAACAAATCTCCGAAGCGTAGCCTTCGTCCGATTAACAGTGTGCGGGCAGGAGTGATCGTGACCTACTTCGACTGCAGGCGCCCTCTGCAAACCAAGTTCTTCGAGCTTGGAAACACAACTACTGCGCAGCGCTGTTACGACACTTTGCACAAACTGTGCCGCGACATAAAGTGAAAGTGCCCAGGTATGGTATCAGACAGAATCATCCTCCTGCACGACGAGTACCGCCCCCACACTGGCAACAATCACCGCCCAGTACTGTTACGACACTTTGCAGAAACTGCAATGAGACATGAAGTGAAAACGCCCAGGAATGGTATTGGACGGAATCATCCAGCTACACGACTAGTTCCGCCCCCACACTGGCAACAAGCACTGCACAATACTGTTACAAGACTTTGCAGAAACTGCGATGAGACATGAAGTGAAAATGCCCAGGAATGGTATCGGACTGAATCATCCAGCTACACGACGAGTTCCGCCCCCACACTGGCAACAACCACTGCACAGCACTGTTACGACACTTTGCAGAAACTGGGACACCACATAAAGTGCAAACGCCCAGGTATGGTATCGGACGGAATCATCCTGCTGCACGACGAGTTCCGCCCCCACACTGGCAACAACCACTGCGCAGCACTGTTATGACACTTTGCAGAAACTGCCATGCGACGTAAAGTGAAACGTCCAGGTATGGTATCAGACAGAATCATCCTGCTGCACGACGAGTTCCACCTCCACACTGGCAACAACCACCGCTCAGTACTGTTACGACACTTTGCAGAAACTGCGATGAGACACGAAGTGAAAACGGTCAAGAATGGTATTGGACGTAATCATTCTGCTGCACGACGAGTTCCGCCCCCACACTGGCAACAACCACTGCGCAGCACTGTTACGACACTTTGCAGAAACTGCGATGCGACAAAAAGTGAAACGCCCAAGTATGGTATCGGACAGAATCATCCTGCTGCACGACGAGTTCCGCCTCCACACTGGCAACAACCACCGCTCAGTACTGTTACGACACTTTGCAGAAACGGCAATGCGACGTAAAGTGAAACGTCCAGGTATGGTATCAGACAGAATCATCCTGCTGCACGACGAGTTCCGCCCCCACACTGGCAACAAGCACTGCGCAGCACTGTTACGACACTTTGCAGAAACTGCGATGCGATATAAAGTGAAACGCCCAGGTATGGTATCGGACAGAATCATCCTGCTGCACAACGAGTTCCGTCCCCATGCTGGCAACAACCACTGAGCAGCACTGTTCCGACACTTTGCAGAAACTGCCATGCAACATAAAGTAAAACGCCCAGGTATGGGATCGGACAGAATCTACCTCCTGCACGACGAGTTCCGCCCCCAAACTGGCAACAACCAATGCGCAGTACTGTTACAACACTTTGCAGAAACTGCGATTCGACATAACGTGAAAACGCCCAGGTATGGTATCTGACGGAATCATTCTGCTGCACGACGAGTTCCGCCCCCACACTGGCAACAACCACTGCGCAGCACTGTTACGACACTTTGCAGAAACTGCCATGCGACGTAAAGTGAAACGTCCAGGTATGGTATTAGGCAGAATCATCCTGCTGCACGACGAGTTCCGCCTCCACACTGGCAACAACCACCGCTCAGTACTGTTACGACACTTTGCAGAAACTGCGATGAGACACGAAGTGAAAACGGTCAAGAATGGTATTGGACGTAATCATTCTGCTGCACGACGAGTTTCGCCACCACACTGGCAACAACCACTGCGCAGCACTGTTACGACACTTTGCAGAAACTGCGATGCGACATAAAGTGAAACGCCCAGGTATGGGTTCGGACAGAATCAACCTCCTGCACGACGAGTTCCGCCCCCAAACTGGCAACAAGCAATGCGCAGTACTGTTACAACACTTTGCAGAAACTGCGATTCGACATAACGTGAAAACGCCCAGGTATGGTATCTGACGGAATCATTCTGCTGCACGACGAGTTCCGCCCCCACACTGGCAACAACCACTGCGCAGCACTGTTCCGACACTTTGCAGAAACTGCCATGCAACATAAAGTAAAACGCCCAGGTATGGGATCGGACAGAATCTACCTCCTGCACGACGAGTTCCGCCCCCAAACTGGCAACAACCAATGCGCAGTACTGTTACAACACTTTGCAGAAACTGCGATTCGACATAACGTGAAAACGCCCAGGTATGGTATCTGACGGAATCATTCTGCTGCACGACGAGTTCCGCTCCCACACTGGCAACAACCACTGCGCAGCACTGTTACGACACTTTGCAGAAACTGCCATGCGATGTAAAGTGAAACGTCCAGGTATGGTATCAGACAGAATCATCCTGCTGCACGACGAGTTCCGCCTCCACACTGGCAACAACCACCGCTCAGTACTGTTACGACACTTTGCAGAAACGGCAATGCGACGTAAAGTGAAACGTCCAGGTATGGTATCAGACAGAATCATCCTGCTGCACGACGAGTTCCGCCCCCACACTGGCAACAACCACTGCGCAGCACTGTTACGACACTTTGCAGAAACTGCCATGCGACGTAAAGTGAAACGTCCAGGTATGGTATCAGGCAGAATCATCCTGCTGCACGACGAGTTCCGCCTCCACACTGGCAACAACCACCGCTCAGTACTGTTACGACACTTTGCAGAAACGGCAATGCGACGTAAAGTGAAACGTCCAGGTATGGTATCAGACAGAATCATCCTGCTGCACGACGAGTTCCGCCCCCACACTGGCAACAACCACTGCGCAGCACTGTTACGACACTTTGCAGAAACTGCCATGCGACGTAAAGTGAAACGTCCAGGTATGGTATCAGGCAGAATCATCCTGCTGCACGACGAGTTCCGCCTCCACACTGGCAACAACCACCGCTCAGTACTGTTACGACACTTTGCAGAAACTGCGATGCGACATAAAGTGAAACGCCCAGGTATGGGTTCGGACAGAATCAACCTCCTGCACGACGAGTTCCGCCCCCAAACTGGCAACAAGCAATGCGCAGTACTGTTACAACACTTTGCAGAAACTGCGATTCGACATAACGTGAAAACGCCCAGGTATGGTATCTGACGGAATCATTCTGCTGCACGACGAGTTCCGCCCCCACACTGGCAACAACCACTGCGCAGCACTGTTCCGACACTTTGCAGAAACTGCCATGCAACATAAAGTAAAACGCCCAGGTATGGGATCGGACAGAATCTACCTCCTGCACGACGAGTTCCGCCCCCAAACTGGCAACAACCAATGCGCAGTACTGTTACAACACTTTGCAGAAACTGCGATTCGACATAACGTGAAAACGCCCAGGTATGGTATCTGACGGAATCATTCTGCTGCACGACGAGTTCCGCTCCCACACTGGCAACAACCACTGCGCAGCACTGTTACGACACTTTGCAGAAACTGCCATGCGACGTAAAGTGAAACGTCCAGGTATGGTATCAGACAGAATCATCCTGCTGCACGACGAGTTCCGCCTCCACACTGGCAACAACCACCGCTCAGTACTGTTACGACACTTTGCAGAAACGGCAATGCGACGTAAAGTGAAACGTCCAGGTATGGTATCAGACAGAATCATCCTGCTGCACGACGAGTTCCGCCCCCACACTGGCAACAACCACTGCGCAGCACTGTTACGACACTTTGCAGAAACTGCCATGCGACGTAAAGTGAAACGTCCAGGTATGGTATCAGGCAGAATCATCCTGCTGCACGACGAGTTCCGCCTCCACACTGGCAACAACCACCGCTCAGTACTGTTACGACACTTTGCAGAAACTGCGATGCGACATAAAGTGAAACGCCCAGGTATGGGTTCGGACAGAATCAACCTCCTGCACGACGAGTTCCGCCCCCAAACTGGCAACAAGCAATGCGCAGTACTGTTACAACACTTTGCAGAAACTGCGATTCGACATAACGTGAAAACGCCCAGGTATGGTATCTGACGGAATCATTCTGCTGCACGACGAGTTCCGCCCCCACACTGGCAACAACCACTGCGCAGCACTGTTCCGACACTTTGCAGAAACTGCCATGCAACATAAAGTAAAACGCCCAGGTATGGGATCGGACAGAATCTACCTCCTGCACGACGAGTTCCGCCCCCAAACTGGCAACAACCAATGCGCAGTACTGTTACAACACTTTGCAGAAACTGCGATTCGACATAACGTGAAAACGCCCAGGTATGGTATCTGACGGAATCATTCTGCTGCACGACGAGTTCCGCCCCCACACTGGCAACAACCACTGCGCAGCACTGTTACGACACTTTGCAGAAACTGCCATGCGACGTAAAGTGAAACGTCCAGGTATGGTATCAGACAGAATCATCCTGCTGCACGACGAGTTCCGCCTCCACACTGGCAACAACCACCGCTCAGTACTGTTACGACACTTTGCAGAAACTGCGATGAGACACGAAGTGAAAACGGTCAAGAATGGTATTGGACGTAATCATTCTGCTGCACGACGAGTTTCGCCACCACACTGGCAACAACCACTGCGCAGCACTGTTACGACACTTTGCAGAAACTGCGATGCGACATAAAGTGAAACGCCCAGGTATGGGTTCGGACAGAATCAACCTCCTGCACGACGAGTTCCGCCCCCAAACTGGCAACAACCAATGCGCAGTACTGTTACAACACTTTGCAGAAACTGCGATGCGACATAACGTGAAAACGCCCAGGTATGGTATCTGACGGAATCATTCTGCTGCACGACGAGTTCCGCCCCCACACTGGCAACAACCACTGCGCAGCACTGTTACGACACTTTGCAGAAACTGCGATGCGACATAAAGTGAAACGCACAGGTATGTTATGGACGGAATTATCCTACTGCACGACGAGTTCCGCCCACACGCTGGCAACAACAACCGCCCAGTAATGTTACGACACTTTGCAGAAACTGCGATGAGACATGAAGTGAAAACGCCCAAGAATGGTATTGGACGGAATCATCCTGCTGCACGACGAGTTCCGCCCCCACACTGGTAACAAGCACTGCGCAGTACTTTTACAACACTTTGCAGAAACTGCGATGCGATATGAAGTGAAAACGCCCATGAATGGTATCGGACGGAATCATGCTGCTCCACGACGAGTTCCGCCCCCACATCGGCAACAACCAATGCGCAGTACTGTTACAACACTTTGCAGAAACTGCGATGCGACATAAAGTGAAAACGCCCAGGTATGGCATCGGACGGAATCATCCTGCTGCACGACGATTTCCGCCCCCACACTGGAAACAACCACTGGGCAGCACTGTTACGACACTTTGCAGAAACTGCACTGCGACATGAAGTGAAAACGCCCAGGAATGGTATCGGACGGATTCATCCTGGTGCACAACGATTTCCGCCCCCACAGTGGAAACAACCACTGCGCAGCAACGTTACGACACTTTGCAGAAACTGCGATGCGACATAAAGTGAAAACGCCCAGGTATGGTATCAGACGGAATCATTCTGCTGCACGACGAGTTTCGCCCCCACACTGGCAACACCCACTGTGCAGCACTGTTACGACACTTTGCAGAAACTGCGATGCGACATAAAGTGAAACGCACAGGTATGGTATCGGACGGAATTATCCTACTGCACGACGAGTTCCGCCCACACGGTGGCAACAACCACCGCCCAGAAAGGTTACGACACTTTGCCGAAACTGCGATGAGACATGAAGTGAAAACGCCCAAGAATGGTATTGGACGGAGTCATCCTGCTGCACGACGAGTTCCGCCCCCACACTGGCAACAAGCACTGCGCAATACTGTTACAAGACTTTGCAGAAACTGCGATGCGACATGAAGTGAAAATGCCCAGGAATGGTATCGGACTGAATCATCCAGCTACACGACGAGTTCCGCCCCCACACTGGCAACAACCACTGCACAGCACTGTTACGACACTTTGCAGAAACTGTGACACCACATAAAGTGCAAATGCCCAGGTATGGCATCGGACGGAATCATCCTGCTGCACGACGAGTTCCGCCCCCACACTGCCAACTGGACGAATGCTGCACTTCAGCGATTTGGCTGGGAACGTTACAACATCCTTCGTAAAGCCCGGATCTTTCGCCGTGCAGTGTTCATGTCTTTGGAGACCTGAAGAAAGATACGTGTGGACGTCGGTTTCAGTCAGATTAGAAAGGAAGTGCAATAGTGGGTACAGTTGTGGATCTGTCAGTGGCTGATCGCGTTTCACGAAACAGTAATTGATTGTCTCGTCTCCCAGTGGGAGAAATATCTTAACGCATCTGGTGATTACTTCTGGATGCAACCATATCATGGTCGCGTTGTGGCGAGTGTTCGGTTTTCATTTGACTGCCCATCACGCAGTGTTAGAACATATTCTGAGCTGAAACGGAATGAGGTGTGTCGAACAAAATTACCCCCTCCATGCCAACCCCGTGGATTTCTCACATGGCATACTAAGGCCGTGATGGAAGACAGTTACATGGATGCAGTATATCCTGGCTTGCAGATAAAACTTCACTCAGTACCACACTCAGGCTTATCAACGAAAGTACGACTATATGGAGTATCAATCGAAATTTGCAAGCGGACTCAGGATTTCTTGTTAGGGAGGACACAATATGTTATCGTAGAGATTCATCGACAGAGGCAACACTGTCCTCGGGCGTGTAGCACGGTAGTGTATTTAGACCCTTGCTGTCCACGTTGTACGTAAATAAGCTAGCAGATAATACAGGGTGCGGCAGCGTTCATAGTAGGTTATTACAAACACACCACGAGGCAGTAACTGTAATTTATTAATTACCTCTTGTGTCAATTAATAGTTAAAGGTATGCCATTTATTAATGTGTAAGTCATTGTCCATTGGGTGGATTACTTTTTGAATGTGACTCATGTCAAATAATGCCCCCTCTGCACAACACATTCATCTAGGCGGCGTTGGAAGCTTTCCATAACTCGGCGTACCGTATTCCCTGGGACACTGCCGTTAGCAGGTCTGGTGCGATCCTTCAACTCAGGAATGGTGGCACAACGTGTTCGGAACACTTCTTGCTTCAGGTAGACGCAAAGGAAAAAGTCTGCCCATGAAACGTCAAGTGAGCGGGGAGGCAAGGAAATGTCACCAAAACGGGAAATCCATGCAAATTCTGGCTGTATGCGAGATCGCTCCATCTTGTTGAAGCAATAATTGTTCCTCATCCACATCGACCATACCTAATTGGGGAAGAGCGAAGTCTTGCAGCACCTTGGGGTAGCTTTCACTGGTGACAGATACGGCCTCATCGCTGTCATCCTCAAAGAAGTAAGGGCCAATAATCCCAAAAGAAACAACTCCACACCACACTGTGACACGAGAACTGTGCAAGGGCGTGACGTGCAGTTCATGCGGGTTTACATCACTCCAATAACGCATATTCTGTTTATTCACTGAACCACATTACTCGAAATGAACTTCATCTGACATCAAGATGGTGTGCAAATTTGTGGGTTGTGGTGAAGAAGATCACGCAGTGTTAAGCAGAATGTTTTGCGGGAAACCCAATCGTAAGGCCTAATTTCCTGAACAATCTGCTGCTTATAAGGGTGAAAATGGAGATCTTCGTGCAATATTCTCCTGAACGAGCGATTGGACATATGCACAGTTTGCGCATGAGACGAGCAGATCTTTCTGGGCTACGCAATAGTGCAGCACGAACATTTTCCACGGCTTCTGGTGTCCGCACAGGTCTTTCACTTCTTCCCAGTTTGCCATTGCAAACAGAACCTGTTGTTCGAAATGGTCGGCTGCTGTGGGCGTGCCGTTCTTGGCGCTTCAGTCTGGAACCGCGCGATCGCTACGGTCGCAGGTTCGAATCCTGCCTCGGGCATGGATGTGTGCGATGTCCTTAGGTTAGTTAGGTTTAAGTAGTTCTAACTCTACCATTTGGTGAGCAACTCTACCATTTGGTGAGCAAGATGTATGAAACAGGCGAAATACCCTCAGACTTCAAGAAGAATATAATATTCCAATCCCAAAGAAAGCAGGTGTAGACAGACGCGGAAATTACCGAGTTATCAGTTTAATCAGTCACGGCTGCAAAATACTAACACGAATTCTATACAGACGAATGGAAAAACTAGTAGAAGCCGACCTCGGGGAAGATCAGTTTGGATTCCGTAGAAATACTGGAACACGTGAAGCAATATTGACCTTACGACTTATTTTAGAAGAAAGATTAAGGAAAGGCAAACCTACGTTTCGAGCATTTGTAGACTTAAAGAAAGCTTTTGACAATGTTGACTGGAATACTCTCTTTCAAATTCTAAAGGTGGCAGGGGTAAAATACAGGGAGCGAAAGGTTATTTACAATTTGCACAGAAACCAGATGGCGGTTATAAGACTCGAGGGACATGAAAGGGAAGCAGTGGTTGGGAATGGAGTAAGACAGGGCTGTAGCCTCTCCCCGATGTTATTCAATCTGTATATTGAGCAAGCAGTAAAGGAAACAAAAGAAAAATTCGGAGTAGGTATTAAAATACATGGAGAAGAAATAAAAACTATGAGGTTCGCCGATGACATTGTAATTCTGTCAGAGACAGCAAAGGACTTGGAAGAGCAGTTGAATGGAATGGACAGTGTCTTGAAAGGAGGATATAAGATGAACATCAACAGAAGCAAAACGAGGATAATGGAATGTAGTCGAATTAAGTCGGGTGATGCTGAGGGAATTAGATTAGGAAATGAGACACTTAAAGTAGTAAATGAGTTTTGCTATTTGGGGAGCAAAATAACTGATCATGGTCGAAGTAGAGAGGATATAAAATGTAGACTGGCAATGACAAGGAAAGCGTTTCTGAAGAAGAGAAATTTGCTAACATCGAGTATAGATTTAAGTGTCAGGAAGTCATTTCTGAAAGTATTTTTATGGAGCGTAGCCATGTATGGAAGTGAAACATGGACGATAAATAGTTTGGACAAGAAGAGAATAGAAGCTTTCGAAAAGTGGTGCTACAGAAGAATGCTGAAGATTAAATGGGTAGATCACATAACTAATGAGGAAGTATTGAATAGGATTGGGGAGAAGAGAAGTTTGTGGCACAACTTGACCAGAAGAAGGGATCGGTTGGTAGGACATGTTCTGAGGCATCAAGGGATCACCAATTTAGTATTGGAGGGCAGCGTGGAGGGTAAAAATCGTAGAGGGAGACCAAGAGATGAGTACACTAAGCAGATTCAGAAGGATGTAGGTTGCAGTAGGTACTGGGAGATAAAGAAGCTTGCACAGGATAGAGTAGCATGGAGAGCTGCATCAAACCAGTCTCAAGACTGAAGACCACAACAACAACAACAGTTCTAAGTTCCAGGGGACTGATGACCTCAGATGTTAAGTCCCATAGTGTTCAGAGCCATTTGAACCATTTGTTGTTCGAAATGCACGTGCCCACCTCATAATGGTCCGTCGATCTGGAACTTTCCCATGACGTCCCAAGTTGAAATGTTGCAGAAATAGACGCTTGGTAGCAATAAGAGGGTCGTTATTCTTGAAACAACTTTCAACAGCAAAGGCACGGTGCTGTGCACTCCACCGCTCCATATCACTGTCACACTCGAAATGGCAGCTCATTTGTACACGAATGCGGCAGGAACTTGCGCGCATTCCTGCAGTACGTCATTGTGTTAAGCAAGTGAAACGCTGCCGCACCCTGTATTAACAAAACATCATGTTGCTTTTTTCCAGACTGTTTAGTTATCTCTGATGTATGATGAAGTACAGTCTGAGAAAAAGCTGCAGAAATATCCCATCAGATCTTGATAAGATTTCAAAGTGATAATAATATCGATATTATAGGCTATATCATTCAAACTGCTGTTGCACTACAAAAATTAGACGTCCATACAATACAATTCATAGCAGGAGAAAAAGGGGGAGGAGGTGAGCAGCCAGAGGAAATATATCAGTAACTACTAGCGTAGTATAGCGATCTCGATCGACTCATTGTTTCAGCTCGCACACTGTCTTCAGTATGGGACTGATTTTGAATATTTCAGCAAAAAGGTTACAGTTTGAAATAACTAACGGAAATAAAACAAGTAAAACAGAAGTAATGTCTGGCGTTCCCCACCAAAGTGTTACAGGCCCTCTGTTGTTCCTGATGTAATTAATTTAGGAGAGAATCTGAGCAGCCCTCCCACATTGTTTGGAGATGATGCTGTCATGTAAAGTCATCAGATGATCAAAACGAATTGTAAAACAATTTAGACAAGAAATCTATATAGTGCAAAAAGTTGTAATTGACTCTAAATCATAAAAAATGTGAAATCATCTACATGAGCACTAAAAGGAATCCACTAATTTCAGTTACACGATACATCACACAAATTTAAAGGTTGTAAACTCAAGTAAATATTTAGGGATCACAATTACGAATAACTCAAGTGGGAACTATTACACAGACAATGTTGTGGGAAAAGCAAACCAAAAACTGCTATTTATTTGCAGAACACTTAGAAAACGTAACCGGCCTATTAAAGACACTGCTTACACTCCACTTGTCCGCCCTGCTATGGAATAATGCTATTCGGTGTGGGATCCGCATCAGATAGGACATCGAAAAAGTTCAGAGACGGGCAGCTAGTTTTGTATTATCGGGAAATACGAAAGTGTGCCACGGATATGATACATTAATCGGTGTGGCAGTCAATAAAACAAAGGCGTGTCTCGCTGCGGCAGGACCTTCTCTTGAAATTTCAGTCACAAACTTTCTCCCTAGAGTGTGAAAGTATTTTGTTGGCACCCACCAACATAGAGACAATCATAACAAAATAAGAGAAATCCTAGGTCCCACGGGAAAATTTAAGCGTTCGTTTTTTTCTGCTTGCCATTCGAGAGTGGAATAGTAGAGAAGTATCTTAAAGGTGGCTCGATGAACCCTCAGCCAGGCATTTAATTAGAATCGCAGAGTAATCATGCAGATGTAGACGTAAAGTATTTTATACATTTTTGTGAACGATTTAGGAAGAGCACTGTCTCAGCACCGTGCGGTATTTTAATATTTAATTACGTGATTACGCCATCAGGTCTTAGAAATTGCAATTTTTTGGAAAATTTGTCGTTGCTTTCCGTTTCAAGATAATGACTGGTGTTACAGTTAGACGGTTCAGTCACGTTAATGCGCAATTACCTCTTACAGACGGCAGGTGGAGACACTAGCAGAGGAGGGAATATAAAGCGTGTCGGGGGGACGCAAAAAACAGTGTAGTCGTTGTCGTAATGTGGAAACAGAGCGATGTTTTGAACATAGCTGTGCTCAGCAACCGTAATTAATTTACAATGTTACAAACTTCCAGCCAACCGGTTGCAATCAGAATTTAAAATTCTTTAACTAGTTTTCAACGCCCCCTAGGGGCGACTTCTTCAGAAGAAACGGTTACCTTACATGTGGTCGAATGTGTAACATTGGAAACAGAGCGATTTATCTGCCATCCGGGAGGGCCAAGGATGGGAACATTTCCGAACCGGGTAAGTTTGTATACTGTCTGCGTGCCGCCGTGATTAAAGTTTACTGTCTTGGTACATGCACATTTAAACTGGATGAAGGTGGGACACAGCTGGTATAATTTTTATTAAAAATGGAATTCCTCCAGCTGTACTTAAGATGTTTTATTTACTTCGCTACTAGTTTCGACGTTGCGTCAACACCATCTTCAGGCCCCTACACTTTGATGAAATCAGTTGTGTGTGGCTCGGTCTGGAAGTCCGTGGTGAGACCACCGACTTCATCGACTTCGATGAAGTTACCTGTTTACTATCTTTGACCCACTGGTTTAAACTTCACACTAGTTACAGCCCGCCACCAATGTGGAGCATGTGTTGGTCTCACCGCGGACTGAGCCACACACAACAGATTTCATCAAAGTGTACCAGCCTGAAGATGGCGTTGCCGCGACGTCGGAACTAGTAGCGAAGTAAATAAAAAATCTTAAGTACAGCAGGAGGAACTTCATTTTTAATAAAAAATATACTGCGGATGACAAAATGTCGCTATCCAAAACCGGTGCAGAGTCAAATTTGGTGCACAACGGGCCGTAGATGGCATAGTGAATGATGGTTGCGGAGATTACGGGGGAGCAGGCGTCGAGCAACTGACCGCCCAGACGAGCCAAGGGGCTACCTGCAGTGTCTCTTCAACGACCGCTCAGCGAACGTTGCTGCGTATAGGTCTCGGCAGCAGGCGCCTGATCCATGCACCCACGCTGACTGCTGTTCATCGCCACTATTGCAACTGGACGTCCAGTGAGTGGCGACAGGTGACCTTTTTAGGTGAATCACGTTTTATGCTCCATCGGATAGGTGGCCATTAGCATATACAGCGTGAAACGCCCGAAAGCAAACACCTTGCATGCGTTATGGTCTGGGGAAAGTTTCTGGGGCATTCCCTAGGTGATCTCGTCATTCTGCAAGGCACAATGGTTCCATAGAAGTATGCGTCTATCCTCTATATGCACTTTGTTTTCCCTCGGCAATACAATACGATATAAGTATGCATCTGTCCTTGAGGACCATGCCCTCGACACGATGCCATCTACCAGCAGGACAACGCAACGTGTCACAAAGCTCGCACTGTACGTGCGTGGTTCGAAGAGCATCAGGATGAGTTTACCTTCCATCCCTGCCCACCTAACTCTCCGGGTTTAAGCCCCATCGAGAATGTGTGGGACGACCTAGACCGGGCTGTCCACGTCGTGGATCATCAACCGAGAAAACTAGCGCAGCTGGGCACGGCTTGTAGCTGGCACGCCTCCGCATCCCTGTCGGTACCTTTCAGAACCTCACTGACACTCATCCTGCACGCCTCTGAGCAGCCCGCGCTGCGAAAGGTAGTACCTGAGGCTTTTGATGCGAAAGGTAGTACATGAGGCTTTTGATGCGAAAGGTAGTACCTGAGGCTTTTGATGCGAAAGGTAGTACATGAGGCTTTTTATGAGAAAGGTAGTACATGAGGCTTTTGATGCGAAAGGTAGTACGTCAGTCTTTCGATGCAAAAGGTAGTACCTGAGGCTTTTGATGCGAAAGGTAGTATCTGAGGCTTTTGATGCGAAAGGTAGTACCTCAGGCTTTTGATGCGAAAGGTAGTACATGAGGCTTTTGATGCGAAAGGTAGTACGTCAGGCTTTTGATGCGAAAGGTAGTACCTGAGGATTTTGATGCGAAATGTAGTACGTCAGTCTTTTCATGCAAAAGGTAGTATCTGAGGCTTTTGATGCGAAAGGTAGTACCTGAAGCTTTTGATGTGAAAGGTAGTACCTGAGGCTTTTGATGCGAAAGGTAGTACATGAGGCTTTTTATGAGAAAGGTAGTACATGAGGCTTTTGATGCGAAAGGTAGTACGTCAGTCTTTCGATGCAAAAGGTAGTACCTGAGGCTTTTGATGCGAAAGGTAGTATCTGAGGCTTTTGATGCGAAAGGTAGTACCTCAGGCTTTTGATGCGAAAGGTAGTACATGAGGCTTTTGATGCGAAAGGTAGTACGTCAGGCTTTTGATGCGAAAGGTAGTACCTGAGGATTTTGATGCGAAATGTAGTACGTCAGTCTTTTCATGCAAAAGGTAGTATCTGAGGCTTTTGATGCGAAAGGTAGTACCTGAAGCTTTTGATGTGAAAGGTAGTATCTGAGGCTTTTGATGCGAAAGGTAGTACCTCAGGCTTTTGATGTGAAAGGTAGTACGTCACTCCTTTGAAAGGTAGCCAAATTAATGTGACTGGACAGTGTAAAACCATACGGAAACTAATAGTGGAAATGTTAAATTATGTACGGGGTGTTCAAAAAGTCTCTCTGCAGTGCTGTATGACTGTTAGTCGCGCGTGCCGTTTGCCACAGTGAATATACCGAAATGAAACTCAGTGAAATACAAATTAATAATTTACTGAATATTCATTTTTACTTACAAATTCTCACATTAAATATTGAAAGTGTCCCCCCTGTTGTTCAGTACACAATTCAATTCGACTAATGTTGTTTCCAAACACAAGCTGTAAGATTTCCTCTCTAACAGAAGCAGTGAAAGTGGATATTGCAGTTTTCAATTCATCGATGGATTTTTGACGGTTTTCATAGACAGTTGCTTTCGCTGCACCCCAGAAGAAAAAGTCAGGTGATGTTAGGTCAGGCGATCGTGGAGGCCAAAGTCCCTGTGAAATTATACGATCACCAAAAACAGCAGGCAGTGACATTAAAACGCGAGATGTATGCGCGGTTGCACCATCTTGTTGAAAATAACCGTTCAGTATTTCACTTAACCCAAGTTCTCCTATGAATGGGTACAGAATATCACTATAGTATCGTTGTATGTTTATTGTTTCGTTGAAAAATACGGGACCCACAATTCAACGTCTAGAAATTGCAATCCAAACTCCTATTTTCACAGAATGAAGTGGTTACTCATGAATACACAATGGATTTGCAGTACTCCACATACGAGAATTTTGTGAGTTCATGTACCCGGATAAATGAAACCACGCGTCATCAGTGAAAAACGTTTCATTAAGAATATCCCTTCCATTTTGTTGAACGAAATTTTTGAACCATTGATAATAATGTCATGATCAGTATTTTTCTGTTCTTGCACGACTGTCACTTTGTATGGGAAAAGTTCTAATTTTTTCCTTACAGCTGTGTGGGCCGTTCCGACACTAACATCGATTTCCTGCGCGATTTTTCATACTGACTTGTTCGGACTCATGGACACCTTATCGGAAATACCGAGTAGTTTATCCTCAGACAAAACGCTAGGACGACCACTTCTCGGTGAGAAATTTGTTAATTAAATCTCGCACATTTTCGCGATCTGGGAGTGTTATCTCCGGGAAAACTGAGTTTAATGTTTCACGAACTGAAACTGTGTATTTACCGCCAGCTTTGAACACTTGTTCGACTAAAAACACAGGTTCTTCAGTGGTTAGCATTTTAACAGTGACAAAAACGAAACAAATGAACAAAGGAACTAAACTTAAACGTTCACGTCAACACGTAACGACAGACACCAACGATACTACTGACGCTGGCTGAGATAAACGTAACAGAGGAATGTTGGGAGAGTCCACTTGAAGGGAAGTAACCCAGGCAGGCGAACAATCACACCGCATGCAAGGCTAACAATCATACGGCACTGCGGGTAGACTTTTTGAATACCCCGTATTATTGAATAATTATTAATTATTATTATTATCATCCGAAACGCATCATGAGATGTGAAATGCAAATGGTTGCAGGTGCCTCTTCTATGTATACTAAGAATGTTTGTCCCCACAATTAGAGCTAACTCAACATAATAATAACAGCCGAGTCCATCAGACGTTCTACATGTAGGCTGAGTTACGACCCCGTTGATGGCTTGGCCAGTGGCATGCTAACAAACATTTTTGAGTCAAGATGTCCTAACATAACTCAGGCTGGGACGTGAAGTCGCGGCATAAGGTCTATGACCATTATGCACACAACGAGCATATAGCCACATTTCCTAATGAATCTGTTATTTGTATGTAAAACGACTCATTCCACATCATTACGATTTATAGTGTAAATGATAATTGGAACACGAAATTAGCTGATTACGTCTTATATAACTGCTTGATTAGGTTGCTAAAAGCAACAGATCAGTTGCTTTTAAAAATTACGTTTCATTTGGCAAACTATCTGATGATGGCTGACACAAAACAGGCTGTTCGTTTAGGCATTCTCGGTACTGAAGTGTTGCCCTTTCTTCTACATATTCGTGATGAATATGATGTGGACAGTCCCCTCTTCCAAGACGACAACAGCAGTGTTCAAAGAGCCACATACATACGTTCCTTGTTTGGCGAATACTCTGGCATCGTATCACACTACGATTGGCCCGCTTAACCACGCAATCTTAATCCCATATAACATGTCTGAGACCTCTTGGAGCAGTGGATGAAACTTAGCAATCAACACCGCGTCAGCTTGGAGCTCGACGGGATCTGATCGTTAATGAGTAACTTTAGCTGCATATGGAACATCTGGGCAAACTTGTGGATTCTCTTCTTCACCGTTCCGAGATCATTATCAAGGCTCAACGCTGTTACGCGGCGTTAGAGTGACGTCTTATGGAATTGAGTGATTTATTGTCGTGTGCTAATATTGCACTTGTCTTAAGGGGCTCCGGAACGCCCTATACTTGCAATGTTAAAATAACGCTTATAAATTACGTCTTTCCTCACAAAGTATTTGAAGTAGGAAGTTGAACTTTTTACAGAAGATTTATTGGAATATGGGCTACAACTTAACACAGGGATTTTACTAAATTTTAGTTCAGTTGTTAAAGATGATTTTTTTTTCAATTGTAATGAAAATTCACAACATTTTTTTGCAATTTTTTATTTATATATTCAAAAATATATAGTTTTTTGGAAAAAGGCTGTGTTAAATTATGCAGAAGGTACTGTGTAACATTTACTGAAAGTTTGAAACAAATATGTTTGGAAGATCCTTAGAAAACATGTAATTAGTATGAGAAAATAAAAGTTTTGGGAATCGAGCGACAAAGATTGGATTAACTTTTTAGTGCATTCCAGGTCCATAGGATGGATTATCTTCATCTTCTGCAAACTCCTCCTCCAGCTTCCTCTTGTTCCTCCTCCTGTTTACTCTTGCTTGTATTTCTAGACTCTTTACAGCCCTGTCTGCAGCCCGAAGGCGTTCCTTGTCTAAAGCAAGCACCGCTCGTTGTTGTGTTCGTAGATTTTGCTACCATTTTCTTCAGTTGCAGTTACTGCAATACTGTTCCAAAAGGTGGTCATGTATGAACACTTATCACATTTCAGTTGTATTTCACCAGCAAGTCCTACGTGCTTTATTATGGAGAGTTCCAGACCAACTTCACTACAATGAATACATCTTACACAGTTTGAAAAAATTCCTTTGAGAACCGACATATCAAATATTTCATTCACATCCGATTCGGCCATAAAACATTCATAGTTTTCACTCATTGAGCCAAGCTTCTTCTGTGAAGTATTTTCTTTCCCACTTTGACTGCTATGGGCAGGTGTACTTGAGAGGTTAGGTTCACTCACTTGGTTATCGTCTTTATTGTTTACAGTAATAACACATACCTTTGGCTTTCCAACATTTCTCCTTTTCTTAAAAGCCTTCAGAGGATTTCTAATAACTTTACTTTTTACTCATTATTATGCTTCAACAAAACAGAGACTCAAGAAACAGAATTAATTACGAATATTTTCGAGATAACGACAGAGTAAATAAACATGAAACAATCGACAATCACACCAGCGATATATATTGAACCATCGCAGGTTAGCCACAACACATACTTTATCTCACATCACTAAAATGTACCTGATGAACACGGACGTTAATAATAACACCATTTGACAGCAGTTTAACAGCGCCACAGTGGGTCACGCCCATGTAGAACACATTTCAAAAAAAATTTAAAAATAGTTGTAGTCTTCGGAATTGAATAAATTATATAGTTATTAAAAGGTAATAGTCTGCAGATTCAGAAAACGCAAAAAAACAAAATTGAACTTTTCATGATTTTGAGCCTTTCCGGAGCCCCTTAACGCCAGTCGACGTTTCCCGCTGGCGAGGAAGAGCAGTAATACGCCTCTCTACTCAAATTTACGTCATAGTTCACGCGGCATTAGTCGCCAAGGCCGCTAGACCTGTAGCCGGTAGCTGGGTGGTCGCGCCATTGATTTGTGCAGCACGGAGGTCACTGTCCCGGCCCTGGAAACGTTACTCCTGCACTACGTCACACTTCCGTCTCACCTGCTCCTCGTAACTTAGTCCGGCCCTCGGCCATTGCATACTCGTCTCTTACGAGGAGCGTTCAATATTGCAACACTTTTTTTTCCCCTGAAAACAGTGTGGTTTAATTAAGGATTGAAATTCACGATACTATTCCCCACTCCTTACTCCTTTGGCAACAAATCCTATTTTTAACACACACACACACACACATACACACACACACACACACACACATACACAAAATGGGAATCAGATGGAGCGAAATCCAGGTTGTAGGATGAATGAGGAAGAAGTATGTGAGCTCCTCTAGGATGCGCAGACTTGTGTGAGGCACTGATCACTGATTATCATGCAGAGGGAAGAGAACGATTGCATTTTTCTGGCGACGAACACGCTGAAGTCGTCTCTTCAGCTTCCCGAGGGTAGCACAATAAAGTTCAGAGTTTCACTGTGAGGGAGGATACCGCTTCAGAGTCCCAGAAGACGGTCGCCATGACATTACGCGCTGAGGTATCGGCTTTGAGCATTTTCTGCGGGGGATAGGTGGTGTGGCGCCCCTCCATGGATCGCCGGTTTGTTTCCGGTTCCAAGTGATGAAGCCATGTTTCATCGCTTGTGACGAGTTTCGAAAAAAATTGTCACCATCAGCCTCGTAACGCGCAAGTAATTCCGCACAGATGGTCCTCCATTGCTCTTTGTGCTCCTCTGTTAAGCGGTGGGGAACACGGCGGCACACACTTGTGAGTACCCCAGCTGGTAGGCGAGTGTGTCAGCACTACCAACAGAGACTTCCACTGGTGCAGCAAGGTCTTTCATTGTGATCCGTCGACCACCTCGAATCAGAGTGTCCGCACATTACTGGGGTCACAATAGTGTGCAATCGCCCGGCACGCCGGAGATCGGACAGATTTGCGCGACCTTGTTGCGATGATGACAGATGCCTAGCCCAACGACTCACTGTGCTTTTGTTTCCTGCCAAATTTCCGTAGACATTCTGCAATTGCCTATGAATATCTGCGATGCTCTGGTTTCTCACCAAAAGAGACTCAGTGACAGCTCTCTGCTTGAAACGCATCTCCGTTATGGACGCCATTATGGGATCTACGTATGGCGCCGGCAAGTATCGGAACTTCACGAAACTAAAGGGGCTGAAGCGCGAATATTCCACGACGTCCCACGACGATTCCCGCATTTTTTCAACAGAAACAGGCCGAGGAAAAAAAAAGTTGTATTACTTGTTGAATGCCCCCATATGTTTATGAGATCACTGTTCCACTGCTGCGAGTCAGAGCCCTTAAAGCAGATGCCTGCAGCCCCACTGTCCGTAACTTACGTATGAAATATGGCAGTCTTGCACGATGACAGTTATTGATCTATATGAAAAAAAACCACGTAAATTCTTTACGAACATGTAAACGTCACTACAGATATTCGGATTTAGGTTACGACACGTTCTATATGCCTGTCATCTTTGGCGATGGGGTGGCGCAGATGGACAGCGAAATTCTGCATGATACATTGAAGTGTCGGAACATCGATGCTGTCGATGATCTCCTGAATGGCTCCCTTCAGCTCAGCAATGGTTTTGAGGTTATTGCTGTACACCTTGTCTTTAATACAGCCCCACAGAAAGGAGTCGCATGTGTTCAGGTCTGGGGAATACGGCGGCCAATTGAGGCCCATGCCAGTGGCCTCTTGGTACCCCACAGCCTGAATTCGGTCCCCGAAGTGCTCCTCCAGGATATTAAACACTATCCTGCTTCCATTGGGTCGAGCTCTGTCTTGCAGGAAGCACATCTTGTCGAAATCAGGGTCGCTTTGTGTGAAGGGGATGAACTCATCTTCCAAAACCTTCACGTACCGTGCGGTAGTCACTATGCCATCAAGGAATATCGCACCGATTATTCCGTGACTGGACATTGCACACCACACAGCAAATGTTGGAATGTGTGTGAATTCCTAAGGGACCAAACTGCTAAGGTCATCGGTCTCTAGATTTACACACTAATTAAACTAACTTAAACTAACTTATGCTAACAACAACACACACACCCATGCCCGAGGGAGGATTCGAACCTCCGACGCACAGACCGTGACATGACGCCTCAAACCGCTCGGCCACTCCGCGCGCCCACCACACAGCCACGCGTTGAGAGTGAAGATGCTTGACGATCGCCAAATGCGGATTCTCAGTCCCCCATATGCGCCAATATTGCTTATTAACGAACCCCTCAAAATGAAAATGGGTTTCGTCGTTAAACCAAACCATACATGCGCATACTAATTTCAATCATGCCCCTCTGCCAACCGTGCATTTCGAACGACATAGCGAAAACTGTTCAGGAGTTAAGACAATTCTGAATCATATAGATAATTGTCATCATGTATATGTAACGTACCGTAGTGCCTACTTCAGACACACAGATGGGATATTGTTCTTAGCATGTCGCTGTCTTACAGCCTGTGCTCTGTTTCCTGCAATAGGGGCACTATGGTTGACGATAATTCATATCATGACGAGACAGAATGTGTAAACTTTCGTTTATGGTAATTCGCGAAATCATGCAAATAGTGCGCCTGATTTACTGTCGTACAGTTCAAACAATGATTTTCGTACATATTAGCTTTTTAGATCAATTATTACAGTATTCGCTATGTCATCACGAGTTTTACCATTTATAAATTCACCTCCACGAATTAACCAATATTCATGCAAATTACAACAAGTGACACTTCAAATAACAGACGGAAATTATTTCTGCCTGCTAATTATTATATCGTGGCGCTCGCATGTACGATACGTGTCTGCACTTGGCAAGGACCCATCACCACTGACTCTTTCTCCACGTTGACCGAAACCCGAACACACTGTCTATGACACTTGACAATGGCTGAAATAGGTGGGAAGCGAAAAAGGTGAGCTAATTTGTTGATGGCTGATAACGGTAACGATAACGATAGCTTCACAGATTGGTTAAGAAGTAAGGAACCAACGGCTTTGGATTCCACGACAGTAACTTCGCTTACTCGCCACGTCAGAGTGCTGCACTTGGAATGTACATTACTGGCCATTAAAATTGCTACACCACGAAGACGACGTGCTGCAGACGCGAAATTTAACCGACAGGAAGAAGATGCTGTGATATGCAAATGATCAGCTTTTCAGAGCATTCACACAAGGTTGGCGCCGGTGGTGACACCTACAACGTGCTGACATGAGGAAAGTTTCCAACCGATTTCTCATACACAAACAGCAGTTGACTGGCTTTGCCTGCCGGCCGGAGTGGCCGAGCGGTTAAAGGCACTACAGTCTGGAACCGCACGACCGCTACGGTCGCAGGATCTAATCCTGCCTCGGGCATGGATGCGTGTGATGTCCTTAGGTTAGTTAGGTTTAAGTAGTTCTAAGTTCTAGGGGACTTATGACCACAGCAGTTGAGTCCCATAGTGCTCAGAGCCACTGCCGTTGCCTGGTGACACGTTGTTGTGATGCCTCGTGTAAGGAAGAGAAATGCGTACCGACTTTGATAAAGGTCGGATTGCAGCCTATCGCGATTGCGGTTTATCGTATCGCGACATTGCTGCTCGCGTTGGTCGAGATCCAATGACTGTTAGCAGAATATGGAATCGGTGGGTTCAGGAGGGTAGTACGGAACGCCGTGCTGGATCCCAACGGCCTCGTATCACTAGCAGCCGAGATGACAGCCATCTTATCCTCATGGCTGTATCGGATTATGCAGCCACGTCTCGATCCCTGAGTCAACAGATGGGGACGTTTGCAAGACAACAACCATCTGAACGAACAGTTCGACGACGTTTGCAGCAGCATGGACTATCTGCTCGGAGACCACGGCTGCGGTTACCCTTGACGCTGCATCACACACAGGAGCGCCTGCGATGGTGTACTCAACGACGGACCTGGGTTCACGAATGGCAAAACGTCATTTTTTCGGATGAATGCAGGTTCTGTTTACAGCATCATGATGGTCGCATCCGTGTTTGGCGACATCGCGGTGAACACACATTGGAAGCGTGTATTCGTCATCGCCATACTGGCGTATCACCCGGCGTGATAGTATGGGGTGCCATTGGTTACACGTCTAGGTTACCTCTTGTTCGCATTTACGGCACTTTGAACAGTGGACGTTACATTTCAGATGTGTTACGACCCGTGGCTCTACCTGTCATTCGATCCCTGCGAAACCCTACATTTCAGCAGGATAATGCACGACCGCATGTTGCAGGTCCTGTACGGGCCTTTCTGGATACAGAAAATGTTCGACTGCTGCCCTGACCAGCACATTCTCCAGATCTCCCACCAATTGAAAACGTCTGGTCAATGGTAGCCGGGCAACTGGGTCGTCACAATACGCCAGTCACTATTCTTGATGAACTATGGTATCGTGTTGAAGTTGCATGGTCAGCTGTACCTGTACACGCCATCCAAGCTGTGTTTGACTCAATGCCCAGGGGTATCAAGGCCGTTATTACGGCCAGAAGTGGTTGTTCTGAGTACGCTGGAGAGACGGCCAAGATATGTTTCTGGAATTCCCTACTGTTTCTGTTGTTGTGAGTTGTCACCACAGTGACACAACGAACTGTTACAAATCGGTTACTTCAAGAAAAGTTCCGAGGCAGACACCCCATATCGTGCATTCTACTGTTACCTATTTGCAACTTCAGTTGTGTCAAGCGGGAGCTCGTTGGAGGATGGAGTGGTCTGTTGTGTTTTCTCATGAAAGCTGGTTCTGATGGTTACCAGTGATGGCCGTGTGTTGCATAGGAGGCGGCCAGTTGAAGGCCTGCAAACAACCTGTCTGCGTGCTAGACACACTGGAAGTACACCTGGATTTATGGCCGGGGTGTGATTTCATAAGACAACAGGTGTGCTCTCGTGGTTATCCCACGCATCCTGACTGCAAAATTGTACATCGGTCTGGTGATGCGACCTATGGTGCTGCCATTCATGAACAGCATTCCAGGGAGTGTTTTACAACAGGATAACGCTCGTCTACATACCTCTGTTTTAACCCAACATGCTCTACAGAGTGTCGACATGCTGCCTTGGCCTACTCCATGACCAGGTCTGTCTCCAATCGAGCACGTATGGGACATCATCGGACGACAACTCCAGAGTCGTCCACGATCAGCATTAACCGTCCCTGTACTGAGCGACCAGGAGCAACAAGCTTGGAACTGTGTCCCACAAACTGACATCCGGCACCCGTACAATATCATCCATACACGTTTGCATGGTTGCATTCAACATTCTGCAGTTACTCCGGTTACTAATGTACCAGAATTTCACATTTACAATGGCTTATCTCGCGATTACATTAACCTCTGATATTGCATTATTAATCACTTAAATATGTTAGCTACGCTAATGAATTCCCGAAGTTTCATTACTCTACATTAATTACATTTTGGTCTCGCAATTTATTTTTCCGTCTCCGCAGTAAAACATTCCGTACACAGAGGTAACATGCCCCATTTGAAAAAAAAGTGCATCTAACATTTGCCAGTCTTGTCATGCTGAAACGTCGCAATTGTTAGCCAATCATCTAACAACCGGATCTCCAGAGACCCAAAGCGAGGGAATGGACTAGGCATCTAGCTGCGGAAGATGCACCAACGTCGAAACCGGAGGTGATTTAGTGGAGTGCAGCGTCCACCACGGACTGTACCTGCAACGCGGAGAGTGTGGCGGAAGGCCAGAGCAGGTGGCGGCTGTGCGGCTCATGCATTATGCAGGACTTGTCTGCGGACGCCGGCTTCCAAAACGAGGCGCTGGGCCAGCCAGGGCAGAAATAGACGCCACTGAGCTACGTCAATACGGCCACTACAGGCTAAACACGAGGGCGGACCAACTATCAATGTCAACAGTCCTGTTGCAGCACGCCTTCTGATGATCTGTTACTGTTGCTATGGGTATTGTTACTGGACTTAGGATGCTGAACGCAGCGTCCATTAACACCTAACAAATGAAATGTAAAACTGTTCGGTTACTGGCCATTAAAATTGCTACACCAAGAGAAATGCAGATGATAAACGGGTATTCATTGCACAAATATATTACACTAGAACTGACATGCGATTACATTTTCATGCGATTTGGGTGCATAGATCCTAAGAATTCAGTACCCAGAACAACCACCTCTGGTCGTAATAACGGCGTTGATACGCCTGGGCATTGAGTCAAACAGAGCTTGGATGGCGTGTACAGGTACAGATGCCCATGCAGCTTCAGCACGATACCACAGTTCATCAAGAGTAGTGACTGGCGTATTGTGACGAGCCAGTTGGTCGGCCATCATTGACCAGACGTTTTCAATTGGTGAGAGATCTGGAGAATGTGCTGGTCAGGGCAGCAGTCGACCATTTTCTGTATCCAGAAAGGCCCGTACAGGACCTGCAACATGCGGTCGTGCATTATCCTGCTGAAATGTAGGGTTTCGCAGGGATGGAATGAAGGGTAGAGCCACGGGTCGTAACACATCTGAAATGTAACATCCACTGTTACAATTGCGGTCAGTGCGAACAAGAGGTGACCGAGACGTGTAACCAATGGCACCCCATACTATCACGCCGGGTGATACGCCAGTATGGCGATGACGAGTACACGCTTCCAATGTGCGTTCACCGCGATGTCGCCAAACACGGATGCGACCATCATGATGCTGTAAACAGAACCTGGATTCATCCGAAAAAATGACGTAATGCCATCCGTGAACCCAGGTTCGTCGTTGAGTACACTATCGCAGGCGCTCCTGTGTGTGATGCAGCGTCAAGGGTAACCGCAGCCGTGGTCTCCGAGCAGATAGTCCGTGCTGCTGCAAACGTCGTCGAACTGTTCGTGCAGATGGTTGTTGTCTTGCAAACGTCCCCATCTGTTGACTCAGGGATCGAGACGTGGCTGCATAATCCGATACAGCCATGAGGATAAGATGGCTGTCATCTCGGCTGCTAGTGATACGAGGCCGTTGGGATCCAGCACGGCGTTCCGTACTACCCTCCTGTACTCACCGATTCCATATTCTGCTAACAGTCATTGGATCTCGACCAACGCGAGCAGCAATGTCGCGATACGATAAACCGCAATCGCGATAGGCTGCAATCCGACCTTTATCACAGTCGGAAACGTGATGGTACGCATTTCTCCTCCTTACACGAGGCATCACAACAACGTTTCACCAGGCAACGCCGGTCAACCGCTGTTTGTGTATGAGAAATCGGTTGGCAGCTTTGCTCATGTCAGCACGTTGTAGGTGTCGCCACCGGCGCCAACCTCGTGTGAATGTTCTGAAAAGCTAATCATTTGCATATCGTAGCATCTTCTTCCCGTCGGTTAAATTTCGCGTCTGTAGCACGTCATCTTCGTGGTGTAGCAATTTTAATGGCCAGTAGTGTATAAAGCAAAACACAGGAGGCTGCGTTCAAAATGAAAGGCCGGTACGTGTAAAAAGGGACTGCCACTACCTACGCCGTGCTAGTGACATCTCGTCTGTCGATAATGTTAACTCCCTGTGTCCGACAGTTCGTTGTTGTCTGCTTCGAAGTGTGTGCAGTAATAACAAATCCCTCCAGCAATGACGTTCGATCAGTGATTAGATATCTAAATGCAAAAGGGCGTATTAGTTGTAGATATCATTCCGAATACTTATCTGTTGCAGTTCTGCACGTTTATCTGTATTGTACTACTCTTTTCATACGTATGTAACCACTGCAACTCACGTCCGCTTGAACCTGTTAACTGTTTACAGTCCTTGGTCTTTCTCGTCCCCCCACCGCCTCCCCCCTGGGCTGTGCGGGGCGGCCGCTCGGTCTTGGCCGCCTTGCCACGGTTCGCACGGCTCACCCCGTCGGAGGTTCGTGTCCTCCCTAGGGCATGGGTGTACGTGTTGTCCTTATCGTAAGTTAGATTAAGCAATGTGTAAGCCTAGGGACCGACGACCTCAGCAGTTTGGTCCCATAGGAACTTACCACCTCCTCTTCCCCCCCCATCCCACACTCCCCTCTGTTACAAACGTGTCTCTGGAAGTGTGCTACCAATCTATCAAATTTTTTTCAGTCAAGTTGCCGTTGAAGCTATTTTCTCCTCAATTTGATTCCGTACCTCTTCGCTATTTACTCGATTTACTCATCTAATCTTCAGGACTCCCTTGCAGCTGACATAACAAAAGCTTTTGTTCTCTTCTGGTCTGTACTGTTTATCTTCCACGTTTCACTTCTATGCAAGCATACACCCCCAAATAAAAACTGTCACTAAAGACTTCCTAACACTTAAATTTACGAGATTAATTCACAAGCCGTGTGTAACTGAGCTTGTGCTTCTCGAAACAATCGTACAACTTCCACTTTAACTCACTTCGAGTAAGCGAGATGTAAATTATGAATCTGTTATCATCCGTGATTGCAAACGTTGCAGTACCAGCCTCTTGCACTGTTTTGCATACAGATCCATGTCCTGAGCCTCGTACTTTCTAGAGAGAAATAGTTTATGTAGCTAAAACTGTCACGTATCAACATTAATTACGGGAACACGTCAGAATGTTAAATTCACTTCAAAGCAACAGATATTCAAACCGTATGGCGAGCATGAATATAAGTTAGATTTGTGTACAAGACTGTGCAAGAGGCGAGCACTGCAATATTTGACATCACCGTTCATTTGTAATTTACATTTAATGAGCATAGAAATCGCTTAAGTCCAAAATTTTACAAGTGTGTCGAGAGTAACCGAAGAAACTGGCAGGCGCATGCGGTTATGAAATCATTTTACAGCTTTCTAGCAAATGTAGGGCTATATTGAAACTTAAATTTAGATTCTATGGCAACATATTTCTCACTTCTACAGATCGCATTGTACGAAGGTCAGTCCAAAAGAAATGCACACTTTTTTTAAAATCCATCTTTTATTCTACACGTTTATTTTTCTTTTCCAGCAAAATGTGTGGTTTTGAACTTCTTTTCTTGGGCGAATTTGCGTAATGCCACTCCATTGATTGCCTCTTCGTCTCTGGTGAAAAATGATGGACCCATGTTTCATCACCTGTCACAATTCTTCCAAGAAATTCATCTCCACCATTTTCGTACTGTTCCAAACGTTCGCTGCATACCGTTTTTCTCGTTTCTTTGTGAGCCACTGTCAACGTCCTGGGAACCCACCTGGCAGAAATCTTCTTTAACGCGAACACTTTCAGTATCATGCAAACACTTCCTTCCCCTGTCCCAATGTAGCGTGACAATTCGCTCACTGTGATGCGTCTGTCAGCAGTCACCAATTCGTTAACTCTCTGCACCTTGTCTGGAGTGTGTGCAGTACGAGGCCTGCCGCTGCGAGGACAATCCTCAATATTGCCGTGCCCGCTTTCATCACGTAACCTGCTTGCCCACCGACTAACTGTACTGCGATCGACAGCAGCATCTCCATACACCTTTTTCAACCTCTTGTGGATGTTTTCCACTGTCTCGTTTTCACAGCACAGGAATTCTATGACAGCACGTAGCTTCTGACGAACGTCAAGTGTAGCAGCCATCTTGAAGACATGCTGTGACGGCGCCACTCACGGGAACAGGTTGAACTAAGTTTGAAAACAAGCGGGAAGGATGCATCTACACACTAAAACTTTCACACATGCAGAATGAAAACTGTATTTTTACAAAAATAGTGCGCATTTCTTTTGGAGTGACCCTTGTATCTGCGATAATGAAGATCTGTTCACATTTCTGTTGACTTCGGAAACCCAAATTCTTGTGTATGTTTCGATATACTATGGCCTATACGTCTTCCACCGATTACCAGCTCACGTTCAGAGTCGTTAACTCGCCACCTGCTGCCACGTGAACTGTACAGCTGTCTGTAACAGACTGCTTAAGCAAGGCGTTTACAGTCATGACATAAGCCGCGTCTAGCTGCAGTATTCGGGAGTGACACACGACGCATCTTTGGTTTTGGGCCCTCAGTTTATAAAGTCAGTTTCCGTCTCGTGACTGCTCAGACCACGACGCAACACGTTGTACAGAAAATACGCCTCCGTCACTCCAGGCACACACGTCGCCTACTCAAGCTGTACTTTGCTCTTTCTTTTGTACGTCGCAATACACAAGCTCTAAATTCCATTTAATGTTCTTTGCTGTCCGTCTAAAAATGAGTCATATGGTTCGGATCACCACCAGTTGCACTATTCCTCCCATTCTGAATTTATTGCCTTTGCTTCGGTCAATACTGCGCCTTGATAAAACAAAGTGACTATACGCCACACCAGTATTCTCTACACCAACACGCTATAGCTGTGCGATTGTACTCAACTTGAATTTCACCAGTTGGAATCCATATGATGAAAATAATTTGCGTCAACTTACGTCGACGGCATGCGCAACAGACACACTGGTCCCCCAGACATTGTGCCAATGTCCTATATATGCATCTGCATGACTACTCTGCCATTCGCACTTATGTTTCTAGCAGAGGGCTCACCGAACTACTTTCAGACTATTTTCCTACAGTTCCACTCTCGAATAGGACGCGAGAAAAACGAACACTTCAATTTTTCCTTGAGAGTTCTGGTATCTGTTATTTTATTACGATGGTCTTTTCTCCCTGTGTAGGTGCGAGGTAACATTTTCACGTTCGGAGGAGGAAGTTAGTGATTGTAATTCCGTGAAAAGAACTCGCCGCGCCAAAAAACGCCTTTATTTTAATGACTGCCGCCCCAACTTACTTATCATATCCGTGACACTGTCTCCCCTATTTCGCGACAGTACTAGACGAGCTGCCTTTCTTTCAACTTCTAAGATGTCTTCCCTCAGTCCTATATGGTAAGGATCCCATACTGCGCACAGCAATACTGCAGAAGAGTTCTCGACGTCTTCCGTCAATTACTTTTGGTAGGGATTCCTTACCGTGTAGCTGTACTCCAGAATAGAAAGGAGAAATATAGTGCAGGCAGTACCTTTAGTACGTTTGTTGCATCTTCTTCCCCTCCACACATTTTCTATATGACGAACCAGTTTAGGTTTCCAGAATGAGATTTTCATGCTGCAGCGGAGTGTTCGCTGATATGAAACTTCCTGTCATATTAAAACTGTGTGCCGAACCGAGACTCAAACTCGGGACCTTTGCCTTTCGCGGGCAAGTGCTCTACCGTCTGAGTTACCCAAGCACGACTCGCAACCCCTCCTCACAGCTTCAGTTCTGCCAGCACCTCGTCCCCTACCTTCCAAACTTCACAGAAGCTCTTCTGCGAACCTTGCAGAACTAGTACTCCCGGAAGAAAGGATATTGCGCAGACATGGTTTAGCCACAGCCTGGGGGATGTTTCCAGAATGAGATTTTCACCCTGCAACGGAGGGTTCCGGAAACATCCCCCAGGCTGTGGCTATGCCATGTCTCCTTTCTTCAGGGAGTGCTAGTTCTGCAAGGTTCGCAGAATTTCTATGAATTTTCGAAGGTAGGAAACGAGGTACGGGCAGAACTGAAGCTGTGAGGACAGGTCGTGAGTTATTCTTGGGTAGCTTAGACGGTAGACCACTTGCCCGCGAAAGGCAAAGGTCCCGAGTTCGAGTCTCGATCCGGCACACAGTTTTACTCTGCCAGGAAGTTTCAGTTTAAGTTGATCGTAATTGTAGTCTCTAGGTATCCAATTGAAAGACAAGCTTCAAATTTGTGTGATTTATCGTGAAACTGAAATATAACGGATTCCTTTTTGTACTCATGGGGAGAACCGCACATTCTTTATTTCTGGCTGGAATTCGAAGCCTCTTCACATTGTCTCATGGAGAGAGGGCACATCTCGTTGCTGGTAGTTACTGACGGGTTGTGACGTTAACATAAGCGGGCCCGTAGACACTACTTGATAGACAAGGACTATGTACTGGCACCAGGTTTCACTTTCTTCCTCCATTCACCCGCAAAAACAGAGCTGCATTAAGTTTGCAGAGGGGGCTTCGAAAATGGGAGAGGGCTCCTCGTAAGCTGATGCTATGCCCTATGTCTTTCTGAATAAACGTAACCTGTGTACAGTCTGCCCGTCCTCAGAGGACTTGAAAGCTGTAATCAGGTGTGGTGAAACGATTCCTGATCTCACCAAGCCTCGAGTGCGATGTAACTGGTTACAGACAAATAAGTTTTTTCTTCAGTAGGAGGGCAAAGTCTTACAAATCTTCAGAGTCCCTCCACAACGCAAAAGAAGTGTTTCTTATCATTTTCGTGAAGAATAAAAAAAAACTGTTCTATCTTTGCTGGTTTGCCAGAAGAAGCTCTCGTAAAAACAGTTGAGCTATAGTACACGCTGCTATCTGGCTCTTATCGTGAGCGAAAATGATCGCAGCCTTCCTGGAAATGAAAGGTAAGACTGTAGTTCAGTTACTTTGTCTGGCTGAGGTTTGCAGACAAAGCATCTAAATGAAACAGAAGCCAGCTATTTATTAACGCTAATGTTAAACAAGGAGCCAGAAACTATGCTAGTAAATTCTGCGTGAATTAGTGAAGGCAGATAAGATAAGGCAGGCGGACGCTCCGAGGAAACATAACGTTGCGATAACGCCATCCCCCCACAAGCGGCGGCTTCCGTCTGCCCAGTGACGTCACACGGTGCCCATTGCGAGCAGCGTCCGCGTCAAGCGTTCTCTGCTGGTGTACAGTATTGCCGGTGGAAGGAAGCACGGCTCTTGTCACCCATAATTCTCCTTTACGAAATTCAGACACTCTGTAACGCTCTAGCAGGAATATGATGGTGATGACGAAAACACTTACAGAACGATTTGGGTATCCAAAATTATGGTCTTTGGCGTCCGCATTAATATGCTATGACACTAGTAAAAATAAAAAATAAAATAAAAATGTATCAGCGTTTATACGCATCATTAAAACATGGGCCTTGTCCATATTCTTTCGAGAAAAACGTGCACACGGTACTTCTCTTTGTTTATTGCAAATAACATACGTGAAACCATAATTTTATTGTACATATCTTATTTATTTTTCGGTCTCCTTTTCTTTTGTAACTGTAATGAGACTCATACTTAGACCATACGCGTTCCACTTTATTTTAAAGCATCTTTAATGGTCACTGTACCAGTGTGCTTTTACTCTTTTAAAGTCAGTACCGCCATTAGACTGTTTTTTATTTGCAGTGTTATATTCACACGATCATGATTTCGGCTTCAAAGTGCCGTTATCAAGTGTTTTAAGTGTTATACAGTGCCTAAGATGGCGTACTTTCGTATTTAAAATGCATAATTAGACACATTGTCTAAGGGCCGATATTTCTGGTAAAGAGTACCATCTTGACTCAAGTCAAGATGGTTTACTCAGTGATAAAACAAAGCAGTAGGCTTTACCAGAAATATCGACCCTTAGACAATGTGTCAAATAGTGTATTTTAAATACGACAGTATGCCATCTTAGGAACTGTATAACACTTAAAACACTTAATAATGACACTTTGAAGCCGAAATCATGATCGTGTAAATATAACACTGCAAATAAAAAACAGTCTAATGGAGGTACTGACTTTAAAGAAATATATTATGACTGTGGCCCCACATTACGAAAAAATTATTAACTTACAAATCTGTTTCTCAAGATCGTAAATAGTTCTCATGTTTTAAGTTACTACTGTCGAACAGTGTTACTATTAGTACTCAAAATTTTTTTTATTTCGAACTTCATTCCTAACGTCATTTTACACACAGGTGTTCGAATTTTGTACATTGCACTTCACTGCGCCTGCGCAACATGAAAACGAATTTATATTTCGGGTCAGTGAAGTGTGGTGTACAAAAATCAAAGACACGTCAGTAATTAAGTAGTTCGCCTCGATAGCTGAGTGGTCTCCACACCGCTATCGGGAAAGCCATCCACACCGATCAGACATGTTTAGGTGGTGTCAGCAACATTCATACGGCGTTAGGAGCATACCGCGACGTAATTGCTTTGACGGCGGCCTGCAAAATACGAGGCGCCCTTGTCACCGTAGATTTTGACCACGCATTCGACCGCGTCGATCACGGCTTCTTACGCGCAGTTTTGCAACACATGCGCCTCTCTCCGGAGTCTGCACAGGTGGTCCTTCGACTGGTCCACGGAGCGCGCTCCCGCATGATGGTCAACGGTTATCAGTCTGGTCACATTGTTGTTGGACGGTCAGTGCGACAAGGGTGCCCCCTGTCGGGTATATTATTTGCTGCAGCGCTTGAACCAGCTTTACATGGTCTACGGCAGCGATTAACTGGTATCTCCTTGCGGGACGTGACCTTTTGTTGTGGTGCATTCGCTGATGACGTGGTGTTCCTGGCCAGATCAGAGGATGAAATGCATATGGCGCTACAGTGGCTACGCCAGTTCGGGGCGGTCGCTGGGAGCGTCATCAACGTGGAGAAGACAAAATACATGGATGTCGGAGGGGGGCTTTCCCACACAACGGCGGTGCCCTTTGACAAGGTGCCCGTACTCAAGAGTTTAGGAATGCAATTCTATAGCAATGTCCGCCTCACGGCGGCGGCTACGTACCGCCGGCTCCTACATCAGGCACGTGCTCTGCTGCAGGACAGCAAACTGCGTCGCTTGGATATGCTCCTCAGAACACGTTATGTCAACACCTATCTTGTCTCAAAACTGAACTATTTTGCGCATATCCTTCCCTTGACGGCTACGATGGCCGACAGATTTCAAGCAGCATATGGACATTTAGTAAGCACCGGTCTGGTTTTTAAAGTCCGATACGCCACCCTGACACTGCCGCAGCGGGCGGGCGGTATCGGTTTAATTCATGTATATAACCGTGCGCGATCGCTTTATCTCAACATTATGCGTCGCCAGTGGACCTCTGCCCACGCCACTCTGACGGGCACCCTGATAGCGGAAGTGGCACCACACTCTCTGCATCCCCCGGTTTCTGTAGGACATATTTCACCGGCACTCGCCCACATCAGAGAGTTCTTGATTGACTTCAGCTACTTACGGTCAGAACTTTCGACGACACGGAAGCCCAGCACAAAAGACTATTATCGCATCTATTAACAGCGGCAACCTGTAAATACGGTCACCCACTGAAGTTGCCTGGAACACGGTGTGGCGAGCGGTACACACGCCTTTTCTACCTACGACGGTGCGTTCATTGTGGTTCGCTACTCGTCAGAGGATACATACCATACATCTGACGGACGACCCCTTGTGTCCGACATGCTCAGTCGCTGACTCGGATGCACACCGTCTGACGTGTGCCGCGACCAGCGAGTGCTGGCTACTGACGCAGCGCATGCTGGCATTACTCTTGCGGCGATTGGTGGCGTCTATCTCCCCTGATGACTTATTGCGCTCCGACGGCGTATACTTTCCATTAACCAGAACGAACGCCGTTAACTGGCTAAAAGGCATGGCCGTTTACTACACATTTTGCGATGCTCCCAAAGGCACACTCGACTTTTGGTCCCTATTGATGACGACACATGCAGCTTTCAGCCGCCACCCGAAGCACAGAACTCGTTTCGCAAACTATTTAGGTTCATTATTTGCGGATCCTCCTGCTCACTGGGGTGTTCCGGGTATGAGACGCTGAAAATGAGGAAGAATCCTGGAGCATATTGATCCTCTACGGACGGAATAAGGGTGAACCCCTCCCAACAGACGAGAAGACGACTCGGACGCTCGGCTACGGCAGTTGTAGGATCTTTCTTTGTAATGAAACAAAAATAAATCTATAATACAAAAAAATGTTATAAAAATTAAAGAAATAAATAAATAAAACGACGTCGACAAACCCACAACATCCTCTTCCTGATCCTTCGATCCTCGAACTCGAACACGTTGCTTGGGCGTGGCGGCGGGATGGCCAGGCTTCGTGTGTCGACCCCTGCCCTGCCCGTCGTCCTGCTCCTGCAGCGGTTCATTATTCATTAGTTAAAAAAAAAAAAAAAAAAGTGGTCAGCGTGACGTATTGCTATCCTACGGGCCCGGGTTCGATTCCCGGCTGGGTCGGAAATTTTCTCCGCTCAGGGGCTGGGTGTTGTGTTGTCTTCATCATCATTTCATCCCCATCCGGCGCGCAGATCGCCCAATGTGGCGTCGAATGGAATAAGGTCTGCACCAAGGCGGACGGACCTGCCCCGCAAGGGGCCTCCCGGCCCATGATACCAAACGCTCATTTCATTTCAGTAATTAAGCACGAAATAAAAACGCGAGCAATAATACTAATTTAATACTTTATAAAACATGAGAACTGTTCACGATCTCGACAAGAAGATTGCAAGGGAAACAAAATTGTTACAGCGACAACTGAAGATGCTTTGTAATAAAGTGGAATACGTGTGGTCTAAATGAGACATTTACTACAGTCGGGAAAGACGGCATTTAGCCTATATTGCTTGCATTTTATTACATTTGTTGGAGTGCAAAATTGTTATGCAAAATTCTATTGAACTGACGCGTTAGATCGTCAGAAACCCCGAGATGCTGGAGGGGCCTGCTAGTACCGTTCCAAACTTTTTTTTTTTGTCGTTGCAGACGTCACATGACATCCGTTCAAGTTCGTTTGTTGATCCTTCCACTCAGTTCTTTTCATTACAGAGGCAAACCATCTCTCTGACCGAACACACTGAGGTACAGTGCCGGCTTCTCAGATGGGGTGAGATCCGATGATCTTGCTGACCAAGTCAGAGTTTGGCAAGCACGAAGACAAGCAGCAGAAACTCCCACCGCGTGTGGGCGGGCATTATCTTGCTGAAATGTAAACCCAGGTTGGCTTGCCACGAAGGGCAAAAAATCGGGTCGTAGAATATCGTCGACGTACCGCTGCGTTGTGGGGGTGCCGCGGATGACAACCGAAACGGACCTGCTAAGAAAAGAAATGGTACCCCAGGCAACCACTCCTGGCTGTCGGGCCGTACAGCGGACGACAGTCAAGTTGAAATCCCATTGCTGACCGGAGCTTCTCTACGCATGTCTTCAACCTGGAATCTCATTGACTGGAGTAGATTTGTCTTCAGTGATGAGTCCCCCTTCGAATGGAACCTCGATGACCAGCGAAGGCTTATCTGGAGACGTCCCAGACAGCAGTGGGATACCAACATGATTGTCGTCCGCCATACGGCCGACAACCAGGAGTGATGGTCTAGGGTGCTATTTCATAGCAGGACCCCTTTGGTTGTCATCCACAGCACCCTCACAGCACAGCAGTACGTCGTCGATATTCTACGCCTCGTTTTGTTGCCCTTCATGGCAATCCATACTGGGCTTACATTTCAGCAAGACAATGACCGGCCGCACACGGTGAGAGTTTCTACTGCTTGTTTCCGTGCTTGCCAAACTCTGCTTTGGTCAGCAAGTTCGCTGGATCTCTCCCCACTTGAGAATGTTTGGAGCGATATGGGCAGATCCGTCCAACAGTCTCGGAATTCTGTCGATCTAACGCGCCAATTCGACAGAATTTGGCACCTCATCCCTCAGGTGGACATTAAACAACTCTATCAGTCACATCCAAGCCGAATAACTGCATGCATAAGGGTCAGAGCCTGGCGAACACGCATTGTTGACTTGCTCAATTTGTGAAGCTTCCTCTCTTGAAGAAATCATCCAGTTTCTCTGAGATTGCAATCGTTTGCTTGTCTGTACATATACATCAGATATACCTGTTCCAGTCTCATTCGGATAATTCCTTCGTGCTGGGCTTCTTTTTTTGTCTTAGAGTGGAAGCAAAATTTCGTTATTTGCTGTGACCAAATATTACTGCAAGACTGTCCGTTGTGTGCGTAGGGTTACGTTTAAACGCGAGTAGTGTACACTGCCCTCCATAACTTTGGAAACACCATGCTGCGTATTGGCTGGTTCAAATGGCTCTGAGCACTATGGGACTCAACTGCTGTGGTCATAAGTCCCCTAGAACTTAGAACTACTTAAACCGAACTAACCTAAGGACATCACACACATCCATGCCCGAGGCAGGATTCGAACCTGCGACCGTAGCGGTCGTGCGGTTCCAGACTGTAGCGCCTTTAACCGCTCGGCCACTTCGGCCGGTGCTGCGTATTGCAACGGAACGATACGGAAGTGATCTATGTGAGTTGTTGGTTAGAATACGGAATAGCAAGCTCAAATAACGGTTAATAATGACACGTACAGTATTGTACACTTAATTATTGTAAATATACATACATATTGCAACATACTAGTACTGCTCAGTTTTATGCAAACCGACGTTACCTGTCCAAGCAGTTCTACTAAACGCGCCAGGTGGCGCGAGTAGACCGCATGGCTATGTAGAGGTACGATGCTTATATTTCTGTTCACTTGTAGGTGCGTTTGCATAAAGGTATAACACGCCGCGTAGGTAATTGAAAATGGCCCCAACGTGCCACATTCCTTTGCATCAAATTGTTCAAATGGCTCTGAGCACTATGGGACTTAACATCTTGGGGCATCAATCCCCTAGACTTAGACCTAACTAACCTAAGCACAACACACACATCCATGCCCGAGGCAGGATTCGAACTTGAGACCGTAGCAGGAACGCGGTTCCGGACTGAAGCGCCTAGAACCACTCGGACACAGCGGCGGGCGGAAAGGGTTTGTCTTGCAGCAAGACAACGACCCGAAACATAACGTCTGGCTTGTGTCAGAACTATGTGAAGTCTCTAGACGTTCGTAAAATATTGAAAAACATGGAATGGCCGCCCCAATCCCCTGATTGTAACCCAGTCGAGCTGCTATCGGCTGAAATGGACAGGAGGATCCCAAAACTGGAAACCGTGAGTGGGTCACAATTGTGGCACGTACTGTAGCAAGAATGGAGATTAATTCTAACTGAAACCTTGGTAAAACTGACGCAGCGCATGCCGAGAGTGTGCACGGCAGTGATGAAAGCAAATGGTGGCTTTTTTGAGGAATCGAAAATTTAATTGATGCATCTTTCTGTGTATTATTTGAGCTTAATAAACATTTGGAAAACAACAAAATGCATTTTTACACTGTATTTCCTTTCCATTGTCTATAATTACTAGGTGTTTAAAACTTATGGAGGGTAGTGTAGTTTCGACTAATATGGGGATAACAGAGTTGCAGTTGCAATGGACTGTGGTGTAGACAAGACTGTGACAAAATAATGATGTTACGAGTACATTGGTTACGGTATGTCGAAGGCTACGTTCACAAGGTAGTGGTGTAGCTGCGACGAACGTACTGGGAATAAGAGTATCTGCGGAAAATGCCTGTGAGAACGAGAAATGACGGCCCACGGCGATTTGGGCGCAGAGGCATGCGGGCAGCTGGTGGCGTGGGACAGCAAGTGGGCCGGCTGCCGGCGGTGCGCAGCACTCGGAGAGCGGAATCGGGCAGGCGCGGCAGCGGTAACACCCACACACGCCCTGATGCGGGCGCGGCCCAATTCGCCACCGCCCACGCGTTCTGCAGGTAACGCTGTTCTGCGAACGCAGGGCCGCGCGGAGTGGCCGCGCGGTTTGAGGCGTCATGTCACGGACTGCGCGGCCCCTCCCACCGGAGGTTCGAGTCCTCCCTCGGGTATGGGAGTGTGTGTTGTTCTTAGCGTAAGTTAGGTTAAGTAGTGTGTAAGTCTAGGGACCGATGACCTCAGCAGTTTTTTATTTTTATTTATTTATTTATTGCCAAATTATAGACCTGTTACCTGATGTTTAAAACAGGTTGTACATCTTACAATTTTCGTTTTTCATCTTTTTACAGTTTTCTTTACTTTTGTTTTATCTACAACATTTACAAAGAATGATTCAAAATAACAATAATTTGAGGTTGAAATATAAATAAAATTTTGTTGTTTTTAAGAAGAATATAAAAAGAAGATAGGATAGATGAGAGATTTGTTACTACCATCACCGAGTGTGACTGACGGTGAATACCTCGGAATGGTTTCATAGAGCCGATGACCGCCAGTCACACAGACACACACAAATGGTTATTAGTAGAGAAATAATGTTTCTTATCCTATTTGTTACTAATCCTATGTATTAACTACATTAGGTGCGCATCCATGTACAGCATTTGGTGTTTTCTTGGCTAGATTGCCAGCAATTTGCTTATTTACATTCATATCTCAGCTTCCTCCTACTGTTCCTCCTCATTGTCACTATTTTCGTTGTCACTGTGGGTATCGCTGTCCATCCTCTGGAGATTTCTGTTACGCTGCACATAGGCATGTCTGTGATGTCGTGTCCGCATATACTCTTCATGTGTTGTTTTTGAAATACTGTTTGTCAGTGCGTTTAATTGTGCCCATTGTTCTTCGTCTCTTATTGCTGTGTATGTATCTATGTCTGTATCTGTGTAATCTAAGTGTAGTGTATGTCTATTGTTCACGTATTGCCCGCAGAAAAAGACAGTGTGTTCTGGGGAACCTTCTTCCCCGCATGTGCATATTGGTGTCTGCCTCAGACTCACGCGGTTTAAGTGCGTGGGATAAGGTCCGTGCCCGGTTAAGAAATGTACCATACCGCGGCTGGGATCGATATGTCTCATTCTCAACCGCTCCCTTATGTCAGGGAGGAAGTCGTGCAGTCTACGTCCCTTATCACTTACATCCCACTCACCTTTCCATGTATCCAAACGCCAACTTTTAAGGTGACGTATCGTCTCTATGGGCACATCGGTTATTGTGTGTACCTTATCTAGTCTCCTCACCTTTAACCAGTACCTTGCAGCTCTGTATTTGATCGTGATATCTATGGGGCATATTCCGAGCACCACATACAGTGCATCCGCTGAGGTGGTACCGAAGGCTCCAGATAACCTAAGTAGGACACTTCTCTGCCCTGGTCTGACGGATGCAGACCTCAGCAGTTCCGTCCCTTAGGAATTCACACACATTTGAACATTTTGCGAACGCAGGAGGACCTGGTCATTTCTTAGGCGCTACCCCGTGTATGGCTGGAATGGCGCTGCGGGAAATGAATTGCATGATCAACAGAGCAAGCAAGCAATACCTAAAGAACTACAGTGAGGTGATAAAAATCGTAGGATAACGATATGCATATATACAGTCGGAGATCGGATCGCGTACACAAGGTACTGCATTGGCGGAACAGTCATTTGTACTCAGGTGAGTCATATGGAAAGGTTTCCGACGTGATTGTGGCCGCACGATGGAAATTAACAGACTTTCAACCCGGAATGTTAGTTGAAGCGAGACGGTAATTCAATATTCCAAGATCCACAGTGCCAAGAGTGTACCCAGAGTACCAATTTTCAGACATTACCTCTCACCATGGAAAACACAGTCACCTTGCATCGTTTGCAAAGAAGTGGTTCAAATGGCTCTGAGCACTATGGGACTCAACTTCTGAGGTCATCACTACCCTACAACTTAGAACTACTTAAACCTAACTAACCTAAGCACATCACACACATCCATGCCCCAGGCAGGATTCGAACCTGAGACCGTAGCGGTCGCGCGGTTCCAGACTGTAGCGTCTAGAACCGCTCGGCCATTCCGGCCGGCCATCGTTTGCAAAGAGGCAAAACTGCGATTGGTCGGACTACATCTAGTGTCCAGTATCGGTGTTGCTTAGCCCACTGAAGACGTACAGTTTTATGTGCAGCTGCGACCAATGTTGTTTTGCGAGGTGCCCCTCTTCAAGTGCCGATTGTATTTAGTACTCTTCTTTAAGTTCTCTCGAAAATTGGTTCAGTTGGACCTGTATTCACTGACTGCAGCAAAGCCTGTCGAGTTCAGTCACCCCTGTCGGTTAGAATCTTTTTACGACCTCTGTTCTTAAACCGTATTACATCGCTGCGAATGGTACATCATTCGTTGTACACACGTTGGACAGTACGCGTTGACGGTACAAAAAATCGGGCAGCTTCATTCAGCGTGTGGTCATGGGCATGTCCAAACGCTATAGCTCCTTCCTGTTGTACTATCACATCTGCACGTCGACCCATCTAACAGCGTTGATTCAAACAACCAACTGGCACATAGACCCTAATATACATTCATGTTCAGAAGAACGGCCGGCCGGAGTAGCCGAGCGGTTCTAGGCGGTACAGTCTGGAACCGCGCGACCGCTACGGTCGCAGGTTCGAATCCTGCCTCGAGCATGGGTGTGTGTGATGTCCTTAGGTTAGTTAGGTTTAAGTAGTTCTAAGTTCTAGGGGACTGATGACCTCAGCAGTTAAGTCCCATAGTGCTCAGAGCCATTTGAAGCATTTTTGAAGAACGACAAGCAGCGGCGGTTGCGTAGAGTTGTCAGTGCTAACAGACAAGCAAAACTGCGTGAAATAATTGCGGAAATCAATGTGGGACATACGACGAATGCATCCGTTATGAAAGTACGGCTCAAATTTGGCGTTAATGCTCTATAGCAGCAGACAATGCTAACAACACGACATCACCTGCAGTGCCTCTCCTGGGCTCGTGAGTATATCGGTTGAACCGTGGAAGTCTGGAAAACCGTGGCCTGGTTATATTAGTTGGTAAGAGCTGATCATAGGGTTCGAGTGTGGCGCAGTCCCCACGAAGCCATGGATCCATGTTGTCAACAAAGCACTGCGAGAGTTGGTGGTAGCTCCATAATGTTGTGGGCTGTATTTACAAGCAATGTACTGGGTCCTCTGGTCCATCTGAACCTACCATTGACTGGAACTTCTTATATTTGGCTACTTGGAGAGCATTACAGCCATTCATGGACGCCAAATACCCAAGCAACGATGGAATTTATATGGATGACAATACGCCCTGTCACCGGCCACAATTCCTCGTGATTGCTCTGAAGAACATTCTGGACAATTCGAGCGAATGATTTGGCAATTAAGATCACGCGGTATGAAAATCGCATCGAACATTTGTGGAACATAATCGAGAGGTCATTTCGTGAACAAAATCCTGCACTGCCAACACTTTCACAATCATAGACGGCCATAGTGGCAGCACTGCTCATTAGCTCTGACAGGGGCTTGCAACGATTTGTTTTGAGTCCATGCCAGACGAGATGCTGCACTGAGGCTGGCAAAAGCAGGTCAGACACTATACAGGGCTATTACAAATGATTGAAGCGATTTCATAAATTCACTGTAGCTCCATTCATTGACATATGGTCACGACACACTACAGATACGTAGAAAAACTCATAAAGTTTTGTTCGGCTGAAGCCGCACTTCAGGTTTCTGCCGCCAGAGCGCTCGAGAGCGCAGTGAGACAAAATGGCGACAGGAGACGAGAAAGCGTATGTCGTGCTTGAAATGCACTCACATCAGTCAGTCATGACAGTGCAACGACACTTCAGGACCAAGTTCAACAAAGATCCACCAACTGCTAACTCCATTCGGCGATGGTATGCGCAGTTTAAAGCTTCTGGATGCCTCTGTAAGGGGAAATCAACGGGTCGGCCTGCAGTGAGCGAAGAAACGGTTGAACGCGTGCGGGCAAGTTTCACGCGTAGTCCGCGGAAGTCGACGAATAAAGCAAGCAGGGAGCTAAACGTACCACAGCCGACGGTTGGGAAAATCTTACGGAAAAGGCTAAAGCAGATTGCTACAAGCCCTGACACCCGCTTTGAATTTTCGGCGCGGTTGCAACAGCTCATGGAAGAGGATGCGTTCAGTGCGAAACTTGTTTTCAGTGATGAAGCAACATTTTTTCTTAATGGTGAAGTGAACAGACACAATGTGCGAATCTGGGCGGTAGAGAATCCTCACGCATTCGTGCAGCAAATTCGCAATTCACCAAAAGTTAACGTGTTTTGTGCAGTCTCACGGTTTAAAGTTTACGGCCCCTTTTTCTTCTGCAAGAAAAACGTTACAGGACACGTGTATCTGGACATGCTGGAAAATTGGCTCATGTCACAACTGGAGACCGACAGCGCCGACTTCATCTTTCAACAGGATGGTGCTCCACCGGACTTCCATCATGATGTTCGGCATTTCTTAAACAGGAGATTGGAAAACCGATGGATCGGTCGTGGTGGAGATCATGATCAGCAATTCATGTCATGACCTCCACGCTCTCCTGACTTAACCCCATGCGATTTCTTTCTGTGGGGTTATGTGAAAGATTCAGTGTTTAAACCTCCTCTACCAAGAAACGTGCCAGAACTGTGAGCTCGCATCAACGATGCTTTCGAACTCATTCATGGGGACATGCTGCGCCGAATGTGGGAGGAATTTGATTATCGGCTTGATGTCTGCCGAATCACTAAAGGGGCACAAATCGTACATTTGTGAATGCCTAAAAAACTTTTTGAGTTTTTGTATGTGTGTGCAAAGCATTGTGAAAATATCTCAAATAATAAAGTTATTGTAGAGCTGTGAAATCGCTTCAATCATTTGTAATAACCCTGTATTAGGAGGTATCTCATGACTGTTGTCACCTTCTGAGGGTACATTGTCCTCACACGGTAACTTATTTACCATATGTTAACTATATATATATATATATATATATATATATATATATATATATACATGTAGTTATCGATGGAGTTCTCCATTGAACATGTTGCAGCCGTAGCTACCAGTATAAGTTAATTTTTGCTTGTAGACAATACGCAGGAGACCAGTTATAGTAGTGATACAAGTTAGTCGCACCTAGGCTCTCGGCCAGGACGAAGTGAGCCGAGGTTGGATGATGCATTCGTCTGCAATGCTCGGTGGACTTGGTAATGCTTTTACAGCGTGTGTGTGCCGCGATTGGTCGTTGCTTAAGTTTCAGTGAGGAAGCGATCGCTAGCCAATTGTGGCATGTAGACTGAAATGCTGAATGTTACCAAAAGTGATAATGTTTACTGAGTGTTTGAATAAATCATATTTCGTGACCCTTAACAATCGATGGTTTCACTTGAAACATCATAGTATCCCTGGAGGAATTATTTAATGAAATTAACTTTACGGAAAGTTTGTTGAAAAACTAAGGAGAGACTGCGACTTAATAAATCGGGCCTGGAGGAATACCAACAGCGTGGTTACAACCTCAGCGTGCTCGACGTGATCCCTTAGCCGAGAGCGCTAATGCGCTGCTTCCTAGACTCGGGTAGGCGCGCCGGCTCCGGATCGAATCCGCCCGCCAGATTAACGACGAGGGCCAGTGTGCCGGCCAGCCTGGATGTTGTTATTAGGTGGTTTTCCACATCCCTCTAGGTGAATACCGGGCTGGTCCCCACGTCCCGCCTCAGTTACACGACTCACAGACATTTGCAACACATCCTCACTTTTCCATTATTTACGCTGGACGCAGTCAGATAGGGTACTCTGATTCCGTCCCGGGGGGTACGGGGTGGCGGCAGGAAGGGCATCCAGCCACCCTTTCAATTTAACATGCCAAATCCGATTTAACCATGCCAACCCCGCGCACAATGCGACACAAAGGTGCAAGCGATAGATAGATAGAAAGATAGATAGATAGTACTCCACCTGACCCCCGCCACTGACGTGCGATTGGAACTATAAAATAGGCGTTTTTCTTGTCTTTTGACCGCTATTTTCTATTTCAAATTGCCGGTTTCGGACAATGTTACTCATCTTCAGGTAATGTGTCGTAGTTACAGAGCAACCCGTAACTATCAGTTCACTGTGATATGATTCCATTGTGACGAATATGTCCAATTCTGTTAACTGCGACTACGACGCCTACTTTTAAAAGGATGGGACGAAGAATGGCAAACCATAACAACCTCGAACAAATTAAAACTGACTAAGGAAACGATACCTGCAAGGAGGACCTCTCAAAGAGCCTCTCTGAAAGAATCAGTCTTGCTATTCAGAGACTACGCATTGGCCACACCACGTGTATCCACGATTTTTTTTATGAAAGGAACGGACTTAACCCGATGTGAATCTCTCTCTCTCTCTCTATCTATCTTTTTTTCTTTAACGTCGGGCTGTTGTAGAACTTCGTTTTTTCAGTCAAAGATGCCAGCTGGTAGGGGATGGGGCAGAGAAAGATGTCCGGTACAAGCATTCGCTTGATGACCAAGCTCCCAAAAAAATGGTCGGATTTGGGTAGTCGAACTATTTTAATGTGTTTTTGGCACGATGTTGTCCTTTTACAAAGAGAGAAATTAAAATTTTACGTCTGTGCTTGTGTATGTGTTTAAAAAAATCGAGAAACTTCAGGGACTGGTTCCTTACACCAAAACAAGATAAAAATGTTTAGTTAACAAGGGCCATAAAGAGATATGAACACTTTTTCATCTTCGATACTGTTAAACACATCTCTTCTGCTGCAGGCTCTTTGCTTTACATATTCTGGGGAGAGGTAGTATGGATCAAAACAAGAAAAAAATATCTAGTAAAGATGGGCTCAAAAGTGCGTACCTTAAGAGAGCTATGGACACCTGTTCGGTAGAAGACAAGTGCTTTAGACTGCGAAAATGAACAAGTGCTCATAGCTCTTAACGTATGCATTTATTCTTTTTGTCTGAACACCTGCATGTGCGTCCAAGTGTGTGTGTGTGTGTGTGTGTGTGTGTGTGTGTGTGTGTGTGTGTGTGTGCGTGTGTGTGTGTGTGTGTCCTGACAGTGGCTCACATACTTATGGAATGCACTGCTCTGACCAAGATGAGAAGAATAATGAAAATGGAAGCTCCGCTTCCCAGCGCGTCGTGCTCGCCGTCGGTGAAATTCCACCAAGCGAACTTGGCATTTTATGTTATTATAATAAGCTATACATACCCCTTTTGCTATACTGGGACTGGGAATGGAACTGGAGAGTGAATCATAATCCTGCAGGTTCAGCTTGGAGCAGCTACCAGCCAAGCGCCTCCCCCATCCCATGTCGCCACTTCCTACTCCACCACTACGCTCCAACAACAACATGTATGAAAGCCAGCTATCCTACCAACTGCCTTGAACATCGGACCTGCTCCAACATCGCCGCCACAGCTGCTCTCCTACAATGGAAAGCAACCTCCGCATCACCGCTTCTTTTGAACTTTCTCTCTTTGGAGGGACCGACGGCAATGTAGTCTCGTCCCGCCAATCATCATTATCATCATCATCATCATCATCATAAACAATGTACGCTCAGACGGCGCTTGGTAAAGAGTCCACGAGACAGGAAAGTATTCGGAAGCTGTCTGATTAAAGAACGCCGGCCGGTGTGGCCGTGCGGTTCCAGGCGCTTCAGTCTGGAACCGCGTGACCGCTACAGTCGCAGTTTTGAATCCTGTCTCGGGCATGGATGTGTGTGATGTCCTTAGGTTAGTTAGGTTTAAGTAGTTCTAAGTTCTAGGGGACTGATGACCACAGATGTTAAGTCCCTTAGTGCTCAGAGCCATTTGAACCATTTTTTTGTCTGATTAAAGAACGCCGGCCGCTGTGGCCGAGCGGTTCTAGGCGCTTCAGTCCGGAACCGCGCGACTGCTACGGTCGCAGGTTCGAATCCTGCATTGGGCATGGATGTGTGTGATGTCGGTTAGTTAGTTAGGTTAAGTAGTTCTAAGTTCTAGGGCACTGATGACCTCAGAATTTAAGTCCCATAGTTCTCAGAGCCATTTGAACCATTTTTTTTATTAAAGACCTTCGGTCTAGTGCACCCTTGCGCTTGAGTGTGGATTTTAGACGGTTTCCTACGCATGTTTAGTCAAATCCTGGGCTCGTCCCTAATCATCCCCCCAGGAATTTCGGTACACGAATGACCTTCGTCCCTTAGAATTAAATGATAACTAAATCAAGACCCTAAGCTGTCGACAGGCGTTGATATACACAACGGGGGTAGTTGAAAATGAGTGTCCCGACTGGGACTGGAACACGGGATCTCCTGCTTACATGGCAGACGCTCTATCCATGTGAGCCACCGAGGGCACAGATGATAGTGCGACTGCAGGGATTTATCCCTTGCACGCTCCCCGTGAGACCCACATTCCCAACTTAATGTCCACACATTACATTCGCAGTGCCCCTGGCCATTACACTCATTACTCGCGGCAGACAATCTTACCGAGTCCCGTAAGAGTTCGGGCAATGCGTGTGCATCCAGCACAGAAGAAGGAGATCAGTGGACGGTTAGACTCAACTGTGTATGAATATGGTATCTGTTCTTTCGGACAAATCCGAAAGAACAGATACCATCTTCATATATTCGTCCCTGTCCGCCCCTGGTAGCTGAGTGGTATTTTCCCGCCGCCAAATGTCATGCTATTACGTGGGTCAAAGGGTGGGCGGTCGCTTATCTCTTTCATGAGGGACCTAAATCCCGCCTCGACTTCTGGACCTATTTACGAACAGCCCATGCAGCTCTCGAAAACACGCCACGTTACCGAACATTATTTGCTAACTATCTTCGAGCGGTCTTTGTTAGACCTTCACTGAGTTGGGGGGTGCCTGGCACAGAGGGCACCCACCCCTCCTCCCCCGGCGGTGTCTGAGTTTCAACCGCCTACGATCTATTCTACTTCTGACCTCCGCGGATGGGAGAGCGCGTCGCAGATTGCGCGGATTTTATTTCTTTTTGCTTTTCCGTTTTCCTTTCTTTTTCTTTACCCAGAATTTATATTTCTTTTCTCTTTCGCATATGTGTTCCCATAATTTCATGCTATTAGTGAATATTACAAAAACACATGCAAATAAATAAATAACAACGCTTTCCACTACTGTTGATTCCTGTTTCTCCCACTTCCCTAAGCACCACAGGCTCGGTGGTGGTGAGGGGGACACTGTGGCCAGGCCTCAGGTTTCGACCCCTGCCCGCTTTGCCCCCCGAGCCCCCACCGGTCCACTAAAAAAAAAAAAGATGGATAGAGCGTCTGCAATAAAAAAAAGTGGTTAAACGCTGGACTCGCATTCGGGAGGATTGAAAAAAAAAAAGTGGTCGTCGTGACGGAATGTAATACCTAACGTCCCGGGTTCGACTCCCGGCTGGGTCGGAGATTTTCTCCACTCAGGGACTGGGTGTTGTGTTTTCCTTATCATCATCATTTGATCCCCATCGACGGGCAAGTCGCCGAAGTGGCGTCAACTCGGAAGACTTACACAGGGCGAACGATCTACCCGATGGGAGGCCCTAGCCACACGGCATTTCCATATTCGTCCCTTAGGTTCAGTGGCGACAGGAAGAGCATCCGACACACTGCGTTAACACAAATTTCTCAAAAAATGTAAACCGTGGGCTCTGTAAGAAGTGATGAATGGTATGAACGAGAAAGACATCTGAAGACAGTTATAAGATTAATAATTATGACCATCCGCCAGTTTTCACGATAGTCGTAAGACTACAAGTTATATCGGTAAGCTATGAGCTTCCGCCAGTTTTCACGGTATGTTCTGCAACAACTGGGAACATTTTAAAGTGACATTCGGAGGAACTGCTGGTGTTCCGGAAAGGTGCTCGAAGCGGAGGTACAGGAAGTGCATTAGCGGAGGCAGCGCCGGCGCCGTTGCGAAACCTCGGAAGTGGTGTCCGTCAACCCAGGGGGCGGATCGCGTGTCTCTGCAACTGGAGTCGGCAGGTGCAGCGGCTGGCGGTCGATCACTCGCCGGCAACGCGACACCCGGCCTGCGAAAGCGGAGCTGGCGAATCACCTCACTCGGGTTACCGGCTTCCCACCCCGCCCTGCCGGGCCTCCCTCACCGAGGCTGCAGCTCCCTGCCGGGCAGGCGCTGAGCAGTTACTGCAGTGGTGTGCAGGAAGGATGGCAGGTCTGTGATGCGATCTGTGCCGAGAGAGAGGTGTGGAGAATAGAAACATCCACAGCTGCAGAATTCAGCCGTGATGAATGAGAACACTGCAGCTGTAAGGTAAATCTTTATTTCTGATCCAACTAGTTTGGACCACTATAAGGCCGTGAAACTAGTTAGATCAGAAACAAAGATTTATCACGCAGCTGAAGCAGTCTTATTCATCATGGCTCTGATCAAAAGAATTTGGGTGCCTATAAGTGAACATTAACGTGGGCTGTGTCTACACTTCGTTATCATGACAAGTTAAAATCTCCTGAGGACACTTTGAATGAGATGTCTGAATGTCTCTGGAGGAATGGGAGCCCATTCTTCCCCAAGAGCCGAGACCAGACAAGGGCCGAGACCAGACAAGGCAGTGACATGTGGTCCACTGTGGTGTGGAGTGACAACATTCTAAATCATCTGCCGAGAATTCTTCCCTGTTGTATGGCTTTGGTCCACGGAACTCTTCTATCCCTGACGTTTTGTCCAAAGCTATGTTGGACATCTTCGGAGGTGCTCTTGGTTGTGCTGTCAGTCGGCAAGCCTCAGCACAACCAGGAGCATCTCCGAGGATGTCCAACGTAGCTATGGACGAAACGTCAGGGACAGAAGAGACCCATGGACCACGGCCATACACCCCGGAAGAATTCTCGGCAGCTGAAACATCCGGTCGTGAAAGCCTTGATACTACGATCCTAAATCATCCGAAAGGTGTTCTATTAGTTCCAGTCGGGGCTATGGAGAGACCAGTCCATTTCAGGAATGTTCCAGTCCAAAAGCCACTGCCTCACAGATACTGCAGTATGACACAAAGCATTGTCTGCTGTTACAGTCAGCGTCTCTGAACGCCTCCTCTACTGTAAACAATAGACGATGCTGTAAAATATGGTCATATCCTTCCAAATTTAGCGTTTTCTTAAGAGCAATAATTGGTTCACAATGGTTTCAACGGCTCTGAGCACTATGGGACTTAACATCTGAGGTCATCAGTCCCCTAGAACTACTTAAATCTAACTAACCTAAGGACATCACACACATCCATGCCCGAGGCAGGATTCGAACCTGCGACCGCAGCAGTCTCGCGGTTCCGGACTGATGTACCTAGATCCGCTTGGCCACAGCGGCCGGCAGCAATAATTGGATCACTCCCTAAAAATGACAAACACCCCCACACCGTAACATTATCTATTCCATACTTCATTGTTGGCACTACGAATAATGGCAGGTAACGTTCTCCAGCCATTCGCCAAACCCAAGTCCTTCCATGAGAGTGCCACACGTTTCAGCGTGATTCATTCATCATTCCAAATCATTCGTCTCCAGTCATCCATTGCCAAGTGGCGTCTCTCTTCACACCACCTCAAGCTTCGCTTCGCATTGACTACAGAAATATCCAGTGTAGTATACTGTCCCCCATAGAAGCAAGGAAGAGGATGTTGTTATGATTGGTCGGTATCCCCTTTCTACAACACAAATCCACATGCGGATTAACATGGTTCTTTATTTACATCAACATTTGCATAACTTGAATAGAGTCCATGTTTTTTGGTACAAGCTCATCAGCAATAGTCTTCTTGCAGACAGTATCGGTAATCTTGCTATCATCAACTTTAGTCTCAATGCTAATCCCACTAAAATCACTGATTTGGTCGCTATGTACTGTCGTGACATGCGACATGTATTGAGCCCGCTCTGGAAATGTATTGACAGACGCCATACTGAAAGAGTGAGTCAGTGCAGCCGTCTGGTCAGCGACTGCGGTCAAAATACTTACTGTCGAGAGGGCGTTGGCGGCGTGTTGCTTGTCGATGTGTCTCTGGCCTCTCTCGTGATACGCGTGCTTGATGCAGCAGCTACTATCGCTGATCGCGCCACGTCTTTGCCGACTGCTGTGCTGGCGACAGCTTACGCCAGCACGTGTAGCTTATGAGGAGCTGCTCGACCCTTGTACATTATTCTTTTTTAACTTCCTACACGCAGTCAACGTGTTAGCTGGACTTCTGGTAGCACTTTGAAACTCCCTTCCGCGGATTTCACGTATTTATTACAACCACCCTCCGAAAAGCTCGACAGTGCATGAAGACTTCCTGGTACTGGTCTAGCTGTAGTCGTTTTTCGCGTTTCCACTTCAAAATCACATCACCAACAGTCGAGTTTGGCAGCTGTAGGAAGGTTGAGATGTTCCTGATGGATCTGTTACTCAGGTGACATCCAATTCATTCTGTTTATACTGCTTCAATCTTGAATTAATAATACTCCACGCCTCATTTTATACTGGCGGGCCCGCATTTCGTGACATCTAGTGGTCAATTCCGCATTATATGACAGTGACTGTGGACCCGAATTATGAAAAAATTATCAAGTTAACAACTTTGTCGATGTTACGGGCCCCAGCGAGGTGGCACAATGGTTAACACACTGGACTCGCATTCGGGAGAACGACGGTTCAAACCTGCGTTCGGCCATACTGATTTAGATTTGATGTGATCTCCCTAGATCGCTTCAGGCAAATGGTAGGATGTTTCCTTTGAAAGGGCACGGCCGACCTCCTTCTCCACCTTTCCCTAATCCGATGGGACCGATGGCCTCGCTGTTTAGTCCCCAAATCAACCAACCAACCAACGATGTTACGGAAGGTCAATCAGACGGTAATGCCGCCTATTTTTTCTCATTAAATAAAGTCTAAGTGTAAAATTTTAATCTAGCGCTATTCCGCAATTCTACTTTTCCAGTCCACTGCAGTAGTAATTTTTTGCTCAACAGATGTCACTAATGCAGTAGCTTGCAAGATGAACGACACCAGTGTTTGTAATAGCCTTCTGGGATAGAATTCTTGAATCCAGATGGTGAAACGCCCAACTGCATTCATGGAAAGCGGAAAAATGTATACGACGATGCAACAGTGGATATCATCTACAGTCATTCGGCGATCACCAAGAATGACGTCGTCGTATTGTTGAATGCTGCGTTTTATCAGCTAAAGGTGTTTGCCCTTCAGCTTCGTTACAGCGAGCGACCCATCGTCTGACAGTGTCGATATCCACTGCTGCATCACCGTAAACATTTCTCAGTTTTTCATGAATGCGAATGGGTGTTTCATCTTATGAATTCAGGAATTCTATGAAGGAACACTGTCTAATTCGAAAGTCGAGTTCGGCCATTTTGCAAGTGACTGTAGAAGTGGCATCTGTTGACACAGAAAGTTACTAGTGCAGTGGACAGGAAAAGGATTGTGAAACAGCGCCAAATTCAAATTTTATTCAAGGAGAAAGAAAGGAGGCACTGCTTCTTGACTGACCCTCGTGGAAGGTGTGTTTTCTAAATCAGGTAGATCAATGTGCTGTCCTCACTTATGTTATATACACGCTGTTCAGTGGCAGGTTGATGCATCGGTGGGAAGAAGAATGTCTGTAAGTGTTTGCTGTTAGTGTCGGGTGAAGCAGGTACTCGACCGTAACATACCTCCTTCCAGCTACTGAAGCTAGATGCAATAATTCTCCCTCTCCTACGGATACGCCCAAGCCATGGTACGAATAACATCCTCAAAAAATCACCTCCGGTCTGAAGTACATGCTCCAAACGCTGCAGGTTACTAGCCTCTTTGTAACGTAGACACATACGTCGCCTCGCATCGTTTGAAAAGAGGCAAAATTACGATTGGTTGGACTACACAACAGCCTCTATTCATCTAGAGTCCAGTATCTATTTTGTTTAGCCCACTGAAGACGTAGAGTTTTAAGTGTAGCTATGAGCACTGTCGTTTTGAGAGGTGCCCCACTCCATCTGCCTTATCTAAGTTTGCTTGGACTGGTTACGATAGGCCCGTATGCACTGACAGCAGAAAAACTGTCGAGTTCTAAACCCGTCATCACTGACGAGGCGTTGCACTAATCGGTCGGTTAAAATCTTGTTACGAGCGTCGTTCTTAAACCGTATTACGTCGCTGCGAATGGTACATCATTCGTTGTACACACGTTGGACAGTACGCGTTGACGGTCCAAAAAATCGGGCAGCTTCATTTAGCGTGTGGTCATAGGCATCTCCAAACGCGACAGCTCCTTCCTGCCGTTGTATCTCCATATGAACCCATCTAACAGCGTTGATTCAAACAATCGACTGGCACATAGACCCTATCATACATTCATGTTCAGAAAAACGACAAGAAATAGGACATTCATATTCACAACACATGTTCGTTAGTACGTTCTGCAGAAATTATTAACATATGAACCATGTTGGCCCGCGGGTTCAAAGCCAACATCGATATTGCGGTGCCGGCCGGAGTGGCCGAGCGGTTCTAGGCGCTACAGTCTGGAACCGCGCGACCGCTACAGTCGCAGGTTCGAATGCTGCCTCGGGCATGGATGTGTGTGATGTCCTTAGGTCAGTTAGGTTTAAGTAGTTCTAAGTTCTAGGGGACTCATGACCTCAGGAGTTAAGTCCCATAGTGGTTGGTTGGTTGTTTCGGGGAAGGAGACCAGACAGCGAGGTCATCGGTCTCATCGGATTAGGGAAGCACGGGGAAGGAAGTCGGCCGTGCCCTTTGAAAGGAACCATCCCGGCATTTGCCTGGAGCGATTTAGGGAAATCACGGAAAACCTAAATCAGGATGGCCGGACGCGGGATTGAACCGTCGTCCTCCCGAATGCGAGTCCAGTGAAGTCCCATAGTGCTCAGAGCCATTTGAACCATTTTTGATATTGCGGTGCAACTCCACCCCCGGTAAATTGTGCCTGCGGCTCTCGTTGTCGCTGTAAAGCGAAGGTAATCGATCAGTGTGACTTCAGAAGACGTGCAGGATGCCTCGCAGACGTATGTGCGAATCGTACTGTCTAATAAGTGAGCTTGAAAGAGAGCGCGTTATTGATATGAGAGAATGTGATACATCCATCAGGGAAAACTGGTGCTCGTGTAGGACCAAGCGTTTCGGCAGTACAACGAGTATGCGGAGAATGGTACACGGAAGATCGTGAACACGACGAGATGGGTCAGGTCGCACCACCCAGACCACCCCCACCCCTCCACCCCCTCCGAGAAGATAGATAACTCATCCTAATAGCATTGCACGAGATCTGCGTCCTCCTTGGCTCTGGAGCAACAGTGGAACAGTGTAACACATCCTACACTAAAGGGCGTGACAGTCTGTCGCCGTTTATTGCGGCATGGGTTACGTGCGTGTCGTCCACTTCTCCACCAACGTTTGACGAATATGCAGAAACATGCTAGACGGGAATAGTATATGGAACGATGTCATTGGGGAAAGGAATGGCATCAAATAGCGTTTTCGGATGAATCTGATGTTTGGAAGGTAGGAGACGAGGCAATGGCAGAATTCAAGCTGTGAGGGCGGGTCGTGAGTTGTACTTGGGTAGCTCTGATGGTAGATCACTTGCCCGCGAAAGGCTAAGGTCCCGAGTTCGAGTCTCGATCCGGCACACAGTTTTAAATTGCCAGGAAGTTTCAATCTAGACTATGTTTGCTGGCTGCATTTTGGTTCGCCGCAGACAGAGCAGCATCACAGTGACTGCATTCGCACAAGACATACGGGCCTTATGATCTGCGTTGCTGCTGAGTGCAGCCACAAATCGGAGCTGGTGCGTGTTCAGGCCACTGTGACTAGTACGACCTTTGTGAATGACATCCTGCAACCTGTAGCCATAGCCTTTCTGTACAACATCCTAGACGCCGTTTTTCAAATGTGTAAATGTGTGTGAAATCTTATAGGACTTAACTGCTAAGGTCATCAGTCCCTAAGCTTACACACTACTTAACCTAAATTATCCTAAGTACAAACACACACACCCATGCCCGAGGGAGGACTCGAACCTCCGCCGCGACCAGCCGCACAGTCCATGACTGCAGCGCCCTAGATTGCTCGGCTAATCCCGCGCGGCGCCGTTTCTCAATAAGACTACACATCACCACATGTCGATGCACGAACACTTGCATTCTTGGTGTCACACGATGCTAGCCTTTTATCCTGTCCCGCCAGATCACCAGATTTTTCGCCAATCGTAAATGTGTGGAATATGGTGACTCAATGCCAACCACCATAGATTAACTTCGGAATCAGATGAATGCAGCATGCTTGACTATACCACAGGACACCATTCGCGCCTTATGCGCGTCGTTGCCATGACGCATGGAACAAGTTATCAGGGCCAATGGAGGTCCCTGTTTCTACTAGGCAACAGGGCACATGCTGAAGCCAACGTGACTGTCCGCAGACATACTAATGTACATGTCCTGTGAATATGAACGTCCTATCTCTAGTCGTTCAAGGTGTTCTGTTTTTTTTTCTGAACATGAGTATAGCACCAAGGCTTAGGTCTGCCGTAGAGGGTCCCATGCCAACGTGTTACCAGTTGTATACAATTTACAGCTCTTCGAAGATCCGAAGAGACCAGCGTGCTCTTTTAAGAGGGTAACTAATTTTGTCTGGCGAGCTTATTTTCTTTATGGTTATGGCAGTACTGATAGATGAAAGCTACTTACAAGCCAATGATACTAACAAATATAAAATGTCTGTCGGAAGCCAGCAGTGTAAGTCAAGTTTAAAAGTATTGTATGAAAGTGAGGCTGATTTATTGAACATGTGATCGTATAGATTGAACGACATCCTAGCAGTAGTCAGTTGTTCGCTCCCTGTAGCGTCCGGCGAAGCGATTGACATGTCGCGGGCTTCGCTTCGTGTGAAACCACGGGCGTTTTATCGACACGCGTCATGTCGTTGCCCCCCTGCTCCACTTTGGTTGGGCGTTGCGACGTTGATAAGGTACGCGGTCGTTACACACATGTTGGAAAGTTGTGTACTTCGACAGCGGACTGGTATCTGGGACGTTACGTCGCAGAGTCACTGTCCCGAAATTGTGATTTTGTTTACCGTGTTCCACTTTCTCTTGGTGGCAGACTGGGAGAAACGAGGACGGGAAGAAATAAATAGATACGAAGGTAATTTCGGGACTAGCCCAAGGGAGTCTTATACCCCGTCAGTCCAAAAATTTTCGACCTGGATTAATAACACACAGAACAAAAGTTAACGCGGTGATTTTAATGCTTCAGGTGTTCTACGTAGTATACACCCGCAACGCACAAAACATTCACACAGACATGTGAAGCTGTCAGACAAGTCAGTTGGGCACTGTTCAACTCAGGCATCACATTGGCTTGAAAATCGGTAGGGTCGCCAAAGCATTGACCCTTTATGTGAGTTTTTAGTGGCAGGTTCGGACTGATAGAATCAAATCTCATCATCCGAGATGATTACCTTCCACAAAACAGCTGTTGCGTTTTGAATTTCAGTCTAGTTGCAGGAGGCGTCTATGGGTCGTTGATCTTCTTCGGGGGTCAACTTGTGCTGGACAAACTTTGCAGATATTTTTCTCTTCTTCGAAACATTCTGAGTATGTCTTGAACTCTTGATTTAGTGATGCTGCTCCATTGCGATTAGTGACACAACAACGTAGACGCATTACGGCCCCAAGTTCACTGTTTAGCAGTGCTCGCTCACAACAGAATGTACGGCTGCACTTTTGTTGTTTACATTTGTTAGTTCAAGCTCCAACCGTAGTTACTGGGCTGATGTCGTTTACACACCAAGAATAAAGTAAGTCCTATAACTTTTCGGACAGATGGGGTGAGAGCCGTAACTGTTTGGCTCAAATGGTTCTGAGCACTATGGGACAACATGTGAGGTCATCAGTCCCCTAGAACTACTTAAACCTAACTAACCTAAGGACATCATACACAATCATGCCCGAGGCAGGATTCGAACCTGCGACGTAGCAGTCGCGCGGTTCCGTACTGAAGCGCCTAGAACGGCTCGGCCACCGCAGCCGGCCCGTAACTGTTTGCAGCGTATTTAAATGGCCTAGTGGATAATAGCAGTAGGTCCATGAAGCTGTTCGCAGACGATGCAGCTGTCCATAGGAAGAATGCAACGCCAGAAGACTTTAGCGAAACACAGGCAGACGTGCAGAAGATGGATGAGCCGTGCGGGGACTTATGTTACACCGTGAAAGCAAATAAATGTAACGTATTCATCAAAAATGAGTGAAGTGATCCATTACTGTCAGGTTACATTATTGGCGACATATCGCTGGAAACAGTAAATGACACAAACTACCTGGTGGTGACTATCCGGAGTCAGCTAAACAGGAATAAGCATGCAATAAATAAATAAATAAATTTCCAGGAAAAAGATATCATGGTTGAGATTCATCTGAAGAAGCTTAAGAGATTGTAATTCATTCCCGAAAGAAGTGAGACCAATTCTTTAGTATTATTCATCAGACTGGGACCCTTACCAGGTTGGATTGCTAGACGTGTGTGTGTGTGTGTGTGTGTTTGTCTGTGTATGAGTTCGTGCGAGGGGAGTTGGGTAATAAGCTGTTAAGGCGCACGACAGCAAGATTTAGCGCCCATTCTAATATTTAATGAGACGATTGTGGATAAAAGTGGTAGGATAATAAAAATTTGATATAAAAATGCCCTAAACACACAGGGGAACCTCTGTAAGATGCTAAACAAACCCCAGTGCCATACGTTACGAGTGAGGCGTTGTGCACCACAGAGAAGTGTAATGTCGAAATTTTGAGAGCTTACGTTCCGAATCAGGTAACGTATTAGTTCCTTCCACACGTCTCGCGAAATACCCACATCGAGAAAATCAGAGACGTTAGAGATCATACGCAGGTTTATCGGCAGTCGCTCCTCCTACGCGCCATTCGCGTTTGGAACAGGGAAAGTGGGGTAACACAGCGCTAGCAGAACTGCCTTCCGTCACACACCGTAAAGTGTCGTTCTCTTGGAGTAAACAATAATTATGAAATCCTCATGAAGTATAAATTAAAACGAGCAGCTTCTCTAAACTTCCGGTGACTTTAACTTACGGAAACGTTATAAGTCTTTGTCACCGTTAAGTTTCTGGTTAAGTTTAACGGCGGAGTTCCCAAAGCTCTCAGATGGAGCTGTCTCGTCCACATATTTGGACGAAAATTTTTTCCTTCTTTCACTTACAAAAATTATAAATACAGAAAAAAGCTTCTCGTAGACACTAATTTGAGACTCCCATTAAGTTTTGCGGTTTCTGAATTGAGTGTTACGTGCCACGCCAAACAAGCGGATCCTTCTCGCCGAATTCCAAGAGAGGATTGAGCCAGTTAAATCCGTAATGAAAACTTATAGATACACAAAAAGTGTAAAATACTTTAATAATTCATGCTTGCCCACCCATTGCGCAAAATCCTTCATGAGTCTTTTTGATGTGATGCAAGTGAAAAGTGAACCATTTAAAAGCATTGTGGCTATCAAACCATATGCCTGGCATTCAGTTACTTGCATGTTGCAGTAAGTACGTCTTTTTTGCAGGGATTCGCAAATGTCGGCCGGCCGCTGTGGCCGAGCGGTTCTAGGCGGGAACAGCGCGACTGCTACGGTCGCAGGTTCGAATCCTGCCTCGGGCATGGATGTGTGTGATGTCCATAGGTTAGTTAGGTTTAAGTAGTTCTAAGTTCTAGGGGACTGATGACCTCACATGTTAAGTCCCATACTGCTCAGAGCCATTTGAACCATTTTTTCGCAAATATCAGATACTTATAACAGTGGATCACAGGTCGAAAATGTTTAGGAACAACTGCTCTTACATATCTACAAAATTATCTACATGACAGCACAGTGATTTTGGAATCTCTATCTGACCACGAGAAAATCTACCTGGAATCTTCCTGCGCCTTCACGCCTTTTCTAAATATAGAACCTATCTCCTACATTCGAGATTTTTGAGCAGCGTTTTTGTTATTACTACTTGAAATTAATTTCAGAACTCTGTCTTTCACCTTTTCTTTCCTGCAATGAAGTCCATATTCTCCCGTAGCTCCACCTTCTGCTCGCTCCACTACTATCACGTTCCAGTTCCTTATGACTGGTAGATTATCATCTCTCTTTACATACTGAATTACTTGTTCAATAACATCATACACTTTCTCTAACTCTTTATCTATCTTTTCATCTTCCGTTTGTGACGTCGATATATGTACCTGAACAACTGTTGACGGTGGTTTGCTGTCGATTCCATTGAGAACAACCTTATCACTGAACTGTTCATAGTAACTTACTCGCAGCCCTCCTGCAAAATTATCTACATGACAGCACTGTGTATGATGGAACCACGAAATTATCTGTTGCGTGCAATTATAATCATTAAAATTAAAAGAAAAATGATGAAAGAACACAAGCTGCAGACATAACAGATACACGAAGTTTATTGAAAACTTTCACGACTAAAGTAAATAAATATTATTCCTCTCATAACGCTATAACGACCTCCCGGATGAATTTACTCCTGAAGCAACAATTAAGACGCTAGAGATATATGATAACTGAAACTTAGAATGGTACTGCAGTGCACCATAAGCAGGCCATTCACATGTTCCATTACATTTGTCGATAGTGACAAGCCAAGTTCTACTAAATACCCTCTCGCTAGAGAGGCTAGAGGCAGGCAGGTGTAAATAGGTCTCGTACCACTTTCAACACTCTGAGGTAAGCAGTTGCTTTTGATTTCCATCACTCGAGAAGCGACTGCCCCTCATCTGGCTTTACCATCAACAGAAACGTGGGAACTTCGTCGACGGTTTTGAAAGCGTCAATTTAGAGGCTTCGTCCTCTGTGCAACATCCTGCAAATAACACAACAGCCCTGTATGGTGGATAAATGGGTTATATCGGGTAGCAACTAATAAATTTGGCTAGGCGCTCAGTCCGGAACCGCACGACTGCTACGGTCGCAGGTTCGAATCCTGCCTCGGGCATGGATATGTGTGTGATGTCCTTAGGTTATTTAGGTTTAAGTAGTTCTAAGTTCTAGGGGACTGATGACCACAGATGTTAAGTCCCATAGTGCTCAGAGCCATTTGAACCAAATAAATTTGGTGCATTATTCACATGAATTTCTTTTCACTATTATGCGATCAACCTTTGAGGATGTCAGTATTGATAAATTATATACTTAGCAAACCTACATTACATCGCGTTACCTTAGATGCAGAAAATGCGGCGCAAGTCACTGAAGCGGCCAGAGTGTTTACCTTGAGGTGCAGCACATCACGAACTTCCTGCGGTATAAACTTCCTCTCTCAGTTATCGACTATTGCTTCAGGTGACGTGTCTCTGGCACTAGTAATAATGCAAGCAAATGCACTGGCTTTATTTTCAGTTTTTCCGTCATGAGATTCTGAGCTGTGTGCTTTCATTACTGCCACTTTCTGACAATATCAAGGTACACCATCTTCTTTAAATACGATCTCTTATCTAGTTCTGGGTGTTTAAAATATTTAACCAAAAATTTAAATGTTATTTGTTTACAAGTGTGTCGTTTTACGTGTGTGGGACTGCTTACCTGACTGTCCGCCACATTCTTATCACAATAATCCTATATGTGGTATCCTCAGGGCACGAAAAGTGCAGCGTCTGACATCTGTCAACTTACATAGCCTGTTGAAGTATTTCGAGAACTGAATTAATTTGGCAGTTACCTGGTAACATCAGTTCCAAAAATGTATATTTACCCAAATTCACGTAAATTTTCAGCAATTCGTTCATGTTGCATATAAACGGATTTTAACACGACACATACAGTATCCCAGCATGCTGCTTTACAGTAAACTGCAAACACGAGTCTTTCACAGGGCCACTACTTTTTAAATAAGGTACGACTTTTCTCGCTGCTTCCAGCGATGCGTAAACATTAGGGGCATATTCTTGCAACAAATTATCCCCAAGGGTATGGCACAGAGCAATGCTAAGGGAGTGGTTGTTGCACGGAATGCGACAGTAGTTCTCAAAAAGCTTTTTTCAAGTTTGGCCCCCGATCTGTAACGAACGTAAACCTCAACAAAAAATAGTTCAAATGGCTCTGAGCACTATGGGACTTAACTTCTAAGGTCATCAGTCCCCTAGAACTTTGAACTACTTAAACCTAACTAACTTAAGGAAATCACATACGTCCATGCCCGAGGCAGGATTCGAACCTGCGACCGTAGCGGTAGCGCGGTTCCAGACTGTAGCGCCTAGAAGCGCTCGGCCACTCGGGCCGGCTAACCCTCAACAGATGACCTGTAAATATCCCTAACGCTTGAAACTCTTTTCTCCATATCAGGCAGAAATTCTACAAGAAACAGGGCCCTATTTTTCCACGGTAACCCTCGCGAGATCGAACACGTGTTAAGACCGAAATAATGCGTTTTGTTGTACGCACCTGTCCGCATATTAGTTGTTCATGCGCTCGTTCCATCCTCCACATCGAGCACCATTCGCAGGCTGCAGTCACATGGTATTCGTATACTTGTTTTTTTCTGCGAGAAATTGTTGAAGGGTGAGGACGCACGTCTCTTGCACTTTCAGTACTGTGCTGCTATTTCTGTGCAACATCTTCGAAGCCTTCTCCTGCAACTGTGCTGAACGTCTGCAGATCTGTTGCACACATTCTAACAAGCTTCCCTGCACAACGACAGCAGGTTGCTACAACTATTAATCCTTCTTCTAGGGGAAGCTTTTCTGGTATTCAAGTGTCTCAACACGGTACTGTCAGTCACTGATAGATAATAACTTACGACAGCTACTTCAGTCTGCAAGATCTACGGACTTAATTTGATTACCTACAACTTATGTAAAATTTTGCCATATCATGATAATTTGTTAACATCGAGTATAGATTTGAGTGTCAGAAAGTCTTTTAGAAAAGTATTTGTATGGAGTGTAGCCACGTATAGATGTGAAACATGAACGATAAATAGTTTAGACAAGAAGAGAATAGAAGCTTTCGAAATGTGGTGCTACAGAAGAATGCTGAAGATTAGGTGGGTAGATCAAGTAACTAATGAGGTGATACTGAATAGAATCGGGGAGAAGAGGAATTTGTGGCACAACTTGACCAGAAGAAGGAATCGGTTGGTAGGAAATGTTCTGAGACATCACGGTATCACCAATTTAGTATTGGAGGGCAGCGTGGAGGGTAAAAATCGTAGAGGGAGACCAAGAGATGAATACACTAGGTAGATTTAGAAGGATGTAGGATGCAGTAGTTACTTGGATATGAAGAAGCTTGCACAGGATAGAGTAGCATGGTCAGCTGCATCAAACCAGTCTCTGGACTGAAGATTACATAACAACAACAACCAAGCTATCTTCTGATTCCTTCAGTCGAGTTTAGGTCCCCTCCCCCAGTTTCTTTTTTCTCTTCCACACATTTCCTAATCCTTGGGCATTGGGAGGAGCTTTGCTTTTCGATATCTTTTTCTGACATAATAATAATAATAATAATAATAATAATAATTGTGCGAATAATGTACGATAACCCAAAAGCGCTATCAATAAACCAAAGAAATTGCTAACTGCTTACACTTTGACCACTTCAGTGACTTGCGCCCATTGTCTGCGTAGGGATGCATTAGCTGGTCACACACGACTGGATGTTAGCGACGGTTTCTGGGACACCTGCCGTCTCTGCGTGTCCATTAGTGGAGACACGACCTTGAGGTCTTCAGCTGCAGTTCTCGGAACAACCGATCCGGTCTCATTAGCTGGACGCACACGTGCGGATTTCTGCAGTAACGGGCCAGGTTCAGAAAATCCAGGACTTTTCCCGCAGTTTTCAGGTGATGACATGTTCTAGTTGCTTCCAGTCTGGCTAAGGATTGGACCACTGACCACTTCGAATTACTTACAAAACTGTACCGCAGAAGAGCCAACGGCCTTGCCGCATTGGTTTCCACCGAAGTTAGGCGCTGTCGGGCTTGGATAGCACTTGGATGGGTCACCGATTGGGTCTGCCGAGTGCTGTTGGCAAGCGCCGTGCACTCAGCCCTTGTGAGGCCGATTGAGGAGCTACTTGATTGAGAAGTAGCGGCACCGGTCAAGAAAACAGAACGGCCGGGAGAGCGGTGTGCTGACCACATACCCCTCCGTATCTGCTACCGGCGAAGCCTCAGGGCTGAGGATGACGCGACGGCTGGTCGGTACCGTTGGACGCTAAAGCCCTGTTCTTTTCTTTTTGTAGCGCAGAAGACCTCGTCTTTTTGGAAAATGCTCCAGGAACATTACACGAACAAGAATACAAGAAGAAAAGTAGGTTGTAGAAAGAGATGGTTAAATATATCTAGCTGATATTCCATTTGTAGATCGAAAGGGCAATAAAAACTTAGCAACAAAATTTGATATTGAGTTTCAGAAAACAGTTCAGAAATGTGGAGGCCTAAAAAAGAAGCGGAAAAAGGAAGGATGAAGTGTATAAACTGATAAAAGTTGCTTGTGCTATGTTCATCACTATGTTATGCAGTGATGTATTGCACCCCTTGTTTTACAAAACGAGTTATTTTTCTTTAAAAAGGATCAACAACGCCCACTTTCATGCATATCAGAGACTCACGATCCGGAGGTGGGCTCTGCTTCCTACTATACTGTACCCGTGCAGTAAGCAAAATTTCGTTATTTGCTGTGTACCTGCTGCTGTAATTTCAATGACCAATAGCATAATTTAGTCAGGGACAGATTCAAAATGGTTCAAATGGCTCTGAGCACTATGGGACTTAAGAGCTGAGGTCATCAGTCCCCTAGAACTTAGAACTACTTAAACCTAACTAACGTAAGGACATCACACACATCCATGCCCGAGGCAGGATTCCAACTTGCGACCGTTGCGGTCGCGCGGTTCCAGACTGAAGCGCCTAGAATCGCTCGGCCACTCTGGCCGGCCAGGGACAGAGTACGAGGAACTTTGTCCGCCATCCTAAGACAGCTACGGTTCGACATGCAGTTGAGGGAGAGGTCACAGTATACGCTGCATTGCTGACGTCACCGAATTCCAAACAGAGTAAGAACTTCGGTAGCCTGATAGAAAGAGTGTGTCCGTACCTGTCCCACGTCAGAGTCCCCGCTCGCAGCGAGTACCGCACTCATCGCTGCAGCGCCGGCACGACGTGAACTGTCGGACTCTTCGGTCGCCGACGGCAGAGTGCTGCACTGCTGGTGACCCACATGTAGCAGCGACCCCTGACCCGGCCACACTCATTGACGCCTGAAGTGTGTGCGCGGCCTTCAGCATCGCTCGCCCCACCCTCCTGACCTGCTTCCATACACTGACCTGGTCCGTGCGACGGTTCACAGCCTCCCGTGTACAAGATCAGCCCTTGACCGATCCTCTCTCAATAAGTCTTGTGCACAGTATTCGCGGTCGTCCCTGACGTGTCAGAATCCCCAACGAAGATGACACGCTTGACAAATGTGTGACGTCGAGGCCTAGACAGTCAATTGCCGCGAGATTCCAAGACAGTGCAGGTCTGCCCCGGAAAAGATAATTACGGAAGCCTTGTACCCTTTCCGGAACTAGTGACAACGTAGAATATCCTACACTGTGCCCTTGACAAGGCACTTGGGTACAACTTTATCACTTGTCTCCATCCAAAGTGTCTCTCAAGAGTCAAGTTAATAACTGTATTGCCCACTCTAAATCTAAATTCTCAGACCACTGTAAACATACGTGATTACTCTGCGTTTCATACTAGTTCACAAGTAGTTCACAAGTAGTTTTGTTGCGAGTGTGTTTCTATTGTAACTGTTCCTGTGCCGATTGGAAGGTCACTCCCGACGTTGTTGGTAAAGATACACACAGTTACCATGAGCGTTGCCTACGGGTAGAACGCTGCACTCGAAAGGATTGTAGAATTTCAGTTAAAGTCAAGGACCAGCAGGTAGGTATCAGAGATGTCTGTGGAACAGTGGAGTGAACATCCATCATGCCTCGAATGATAATCGCGGTCAATGATCGGGTACAGATCACGTTACGCGCAGAAGGCTTTTCAACCAAGCTAGTTGCTAGGTGCCCTGGAGAGATGTGGTGAGGATATGGAATCGGTTCCAATTCACAGGTACTGTTGAGGACTACACTACACAGTCCATCCACATTCGACAGGTGCACAGGATGATCGGTATCTATGACTTTTGAGTCACAGGACCCGTGGGCTAACTGCTCCACAGCCAAATTCGGCGTTCGAAGAGGCTAAGGACATCATGTATCGCATCAGACTATTAGGAAACGACTGGATGATGCGAATCTCCATTTTCGACGACTTTGGCGACCATCACGTCGTGTACCACAACAAAATGGACTCAGTTATTGATGAGCAAGAAACCATCAGAACGGGAGTCCCAGAATTTGTGTCAGGTGTTGTTTATGAATGAAACCGAGATTTGTTTGCACACCGATAATCACAGACAACGTGTTTGGAAACAACCAACTAACATTGAGCGCCTCCAGCGCTTTGTTCCACATGTAAGACGACGATGCTCTGGAATGGCATTACATGGGGCCACCATACACCTCTCGCAGTTGACGAGCGCAGTCTCAGTAATCTACGGAACGTGGACAAGATTCTGCAACCAATTGTGGGACCATATAAGCAACATTTTGGTGAAAATTTCTTCTTAATGGATGAAAACTCACGTGCTCATCACGCTGTTCTCGTGAACACGTTCGTTCAGTATGCTAGGATCATCAGAATGGAGTGGCCTGCCTGTTCCACAGCCATGAATCCAATCGAACATATGCGGCAGCTACATCTGCATCTATATGGACACTCTGCAGATAACAGTTAAGTGCTGTTCTCATGAACATGTTCGTTCAGGATGCTAGGATCATCAGAATGGAATGATCTGCCTGTTCCACAGCCATGAATCCAATCGAACATATGCGGGACCTATATCTACATCTACATGAGCACTCTGCAAATAACACTTAAGTGCCTGGTGGAGAGTTCATCGAACCACCTTCACAATATTTCCGTGCAAGCTCTGATTCTTCTTATTTTATTACGATGATCGTTTCTCCCTATCTAGGTCGCCTTCAACAAAATATTTTCGCACTCAGAGGAGAATGTTGGTGATTTTTTGGGTGAAGTGTGAGAAGAGCTGCCCTTGGATGTCCACAACGACCACTTGCTCTGCGTGTACTCTGCAAGAGTGAGACAATTTAGACCAAGCCTGGCTTGATGATATCGACGGTGAAATGCCACAACGGATTTATGCCTGCATCTGAGCAAGGGTACGTTCCACCACGTACTGACGTGCCCAGCAGAGCTGTGAAAAATCCCCACATGAAACAGACGATTTTGAGGTTACACCATTTTTTTTGTCATCTGGACACACTGCAGATGAATAAATTCGCATGCCTCAGAGCTAGTTTTTGTTATTTGTGCCACAAATTTCGAAATGAAGGGGAAATGCAAAACTTTTGTTGGTGTGTGTGCAATTCTTTCCTGCTTTTCCACTTTAATCTGCTATCTTTTTCAACAAAATGAGACGCCTGTCGTACTCCCTAATTTTCAAGTTTCTCATATCGACAGCATTTGTTAGTGACTTTGCCGGCCGGAGTGGCCGTGCGGTTCTAGGCGCTACAGTCGGAACCGAGCGACCCTTGCAGTCGCAGGTTCGAATCCTGCCTCGGGCATGGATGTGTATGATGTCCTTAGATTCGTTAGGTTTAATTAGTTCTAAGTTCTAGGCGACTGATGACCTCAGGAGTTGAGTCGCATAGTGCTCAAAGCCATTTTGTTAGTTACTTTAATTTTAAAGCAGCTGGTAATTTCCTTTGTCTCTCCTGGTACTTCGTGGCCTTTTGATCTCAGCGTCTGTCGAGGGAAATCCAAATATTTGAAGATAAGTTCGATTCTTAAGACGTCGCCTTCGTAAAACAAACCTGCGAAGAATTCCTGCACTTCAGAAGATTGACGTGACGGAGCAAACTACGGTACGTCAGAGCGAGGACTTCCGGCGGATGACAGAAATTAAATTACAAAGGCCTCGTATTTTCGGAAGGTCAAACGCCGGCGTAGAATTTGAGCTTCCTGTTTCCCTGAGAACGCGGTGGCGACGACCCGGGAACTGCAGGCTTGAACGAAGAGGAGTGTTCTCCGCTGACGTCCACCTGCCAGGGAGTGCAAGCAACTCTGGCGTGACAGTTTTCCGGAGCTGTGAGCAGCTGCAACCACCGTGCGGAACAGTCCAGCCAGCATGCCTCATCGCCGCCGACTCCGCTCCTGGGCGCACGTCCTCATCACAATGCAGGTTCACTTCACAAGAATGTGCTGTCCTTCTGGAGCGAATGTTTATAGTTGCTGCCGCGCAGGAAAGAATGTATCCGTTTAAAATCTGGTCTAAATCTGTGATTATGAAGACCACAAGAAGGAACGGAATTCAACCCGCCAGGGTAGCCGAGTGTAGAGATGGGTCGTTCGCGAACGAACGAGTGCAAAGGAACGGTTCACCAAGATGAACGAAAGGACCGAGGAACGAATTCCAAGGAACGATCGCTTCATAGTTCACTAGCTGACTTCAGTCGCGGCGGTCACTTCGGCAGTTCTCGTTCCAGCCTCGGTCGCGTGCTCGTCTCAGTTTCGATCTCCCTCGGCCGCACTCGTCGTTCTTCGCATGACCACCTGTCTCAGTTCCACTGCCGACTGCTCCTAGTTAGTTCAGTATCCGGTTGATCGTTTCGTTCACTGCGGTCGTCTATTTTACATGTGTTCCAAACCGTTCTTGCATTTGGTTCTGGCTATTCAGCGTCCACGACCGGTAATCGAAAAGTATTTTATAGTTACGTAAATTACATAAAAAATTATGTTGTATGTAATAGGTACGTCTTTTCAGATAACAAAAGGGCATATCAGCTCACTTCATTATATCGATGAACAGCAGAAGACATACTTATAACAAGGCAAGTTTTTTTTTTTTTTGTTATTCATATATTTTTTGGTTTCATCGATTTGATTTAGCAGCTAACTTTCAATAATTTGCTTAATTTTTAGTGTAAGAAAATTCATATAAAACGATTTTCGTGCCTCTCCATTTGAAAAGACATAGATTGCGATAAAATCATATTTACTTATTATCTTAAAAACATTTGTTGACAAGGAGCTTTCAAACCAAAAACTTTATTACTGCGAACTTTATTATTATTATTGGTGTATTAGCGTTAGTAATGCAACATAAAAACCTAATTTTTACTAAGCGTGTGACGCAAGTATGAGAAAACCACATTTTATTTTATGCTTCCATAAAGTCTCTACTTCGCCTCGAACTCAGAGACAACGTGAAGTATATATAGGGTGCAAACGATTATTGTTTACAACGTAGCATAGCTATGTAGTGGAAGTTGAAACGAAGAATTTTCTACAAGACACTTGTGGTCTATTAAGTTGGGAAACAGCCACCAACGGGTTTGGCTTCAAATGGCTCTGAGCACTATGGGACTAAACATCTGTGGTCATCAGTCCCCTAGAACTACTTAAACCTAACTAACCTAAGGACATCACACACATCCATGCCCGAGGCAGGATTCGAACCTGCGACCGTAGCAGTCGCGCGGTTCCGGACTGAGCGCCTAGAACCGCGAGACCACCGCGGCCGGCCCAACGGGTTTGCAAGACTACATGAGCTATAGCCCATGTGCGTTGCGTGAGATTATCATGTTCTCTTCTCCCAGCTCTCTACACATCGTCATCGATTGTTCCGCAATTGTTGCTTGCATTAGCTTATTATTTCTTCACTACCTAATTATTACATGTTTGTCTGTTTGCTGTATCTGCTCGTAACGGGCAACACATTGTCCGTAATTGGCGAGCAGTCTGTACTCGGGGCCGGTTTTGGGTGCGCCACCCTATATTATTCCCCTGCGATCAGCCACAGAAGACTACGGTTGGCTAAACGACAGGTTCTGCAGAATCACAGAAATTACTTCTAAAAGTGTGTAAGAATTCTGTAATGAACATACTCCAGGGGGGAGGCAAGTGCCCCCTCTTGGTGCCCTCCATCCTTCAGTCACCTACACTACTAGTTTTCAGTTTTTCATAAGAACCATATATCAAGCACAAATGAACGGTGAACGAGTAATATTGAACGGTTCCCAAAAAAGAACGATCAGCAGTGAACTAGTTCCCAAGGATGAACGAGTTTGCCCATCTCTAGCCGAGAGCGCCAATGCGCTGCTTCCTGGACTCGGGTAGTCGCGCCGGCCCCGGATTGAATCCGCCTGGATGTGGATTTTTAGGCGGTTTTCCACATCCCCCTAGGTGAATACTGAGCTGGTCCCCACGTCCCGCCTCAGTCACATGACTCACAGATATTTGAAACGTTCGCAGTATTTCATGACTAACACTAGAAGCAGACAGTTGGGGTACACTATTTCCGTCCCGGGGTGTTCGGGGTGGCTGCCAAATCTGGAATAACAAAGCCGACCCCGCGTTGAAGTGGGACAAAGGCCCCGAGAAAGAAAGAAAGAAGGAACGGAATTCCTAAAGAATAGGAAATCATTACCAATTCTGTCACCTTACGTTTATTCCATAGTGCGGGGACCGCTATTTTCACGATTCGGCAAATTTATTTTAATTTACCTTTGTGGCCGAACGCCTTTCCTATCCCTAATTCAAAAGGGAAGTCGTGTGTGACATCGATCTGTGAATAGTGTAATCTTTGCCCCGTGTGTGATCGTAGTTCAACTGTTTGTGTGTCGTATTTCCAGGGTTAGAGACTCGGGTCCGTACAGAATATGGCTCAGCTCCCTGTCTCACAATCCGCCAAATTGCGCGTTAACCTATACGACGGAAAATCTGAATCGGTATGATCCGACGGAAATTTCAACATCGCACCTCCCGAGTAAAAGTCGGAATCTGCGTATGACATACAGGGTCAGTCAAAAATTCTATGTACTAATCACGTATCTGACAGTATGCGCCGACCGCAGTGGCCGAGCGGTTCTAGGCGCTACTGTCTGGAACCGCGCGACCGCTACGGTCGCAGGTTCGAATTCTGCATTGGGCATGGGTGTGTGGTGTCCTTAGGTTAGTTAGGTTTAAGTAGTTCTAAGTTCTAGGGGACTGATGACCTCAGAAGTTAAGTCCCATAGTGCTCAGAGCCATTTGAACCATATGAGTGTATGCTCCGTAAGACAGTACGCGCATACATGTTCTCGACATGCATTGGTTTATTCATGCAAAAACTTAGGGGGTGTTAGTTACTTTGGAACTCAGTGGATCGCAAGGAGACCACACGACAACTTGATTTTTGAATTATTTCATGTTTATGATATGTGAAGTTCAGAACTCAAATATCAATATCCCTATGCAGTTCAGTGCAACTGTCAAAAATTCTCGATGAATTCGACTTTGAAATTCTCCGAGTAGCTTTAATACCCTAATAGAAGACTGTTATTTGGCAATGGCTGCGTGACTTTGTAGACTCTGCCCTGTGGACAGTCTAGATTCGTGAGCTCAACTCGATGTCTAAACTGAAGGAAACACTTCACGGTATTCGCTTCAGAACTGCTACAAATTCGTCGGACAATAGACCGCGCCCCTCGAACTGTCAACACAACTGGCACTGCTAAGAGTATCATACGACTTCCACATCGCTGGCAATGGGTTATACACAAAGCTGGTGACTACTTTGAAGGTCAGTAAAATTTTAAACACGTATCTATTTTTTACGAGCTGTAAATCATTAGTTTCCACTATTAAAGTACCAACCGTCTTAGAAAGAATGGATGATGAATGTATTCTGGACAAACTGCTGCAGAACACACGTAAAGGAAGAAGGAACGCTGTCAGGCCCAAGAGAAGCTGGATGGACCAAGATGTTGCAACGAACCAACTGGTCTAATGCTTGAGCGACAAGAAGAAGAAATGAAAGCGTACGACCTTATTATGTTCCGTTACTTGCACAAATTTACATTTGTTTACAGTCTACACTAACAGATAGTTGTCAAATTAAACTATATGGTTCCTGAGACTTTTTCTAGCGTCAGACATGTATGATGTATATATGCAGACTGAAGTGACAAATGAAAATTTGAGACAAGGCCGGAATTCAGTACGTGTCTTCTGGTAGCTAGGCTGATGCACTAGCGGCTACGCCACCCTGGCACAGTGTCTTTTCACAGCTGCAAGGGCTACCCTAACTCACCTCCCTCTCAACTATACTGTTTCATTTGATTGAAGCACCTATGCCTTGGTTTCAGGCAGGATCCCCCATTTCGTTCGATGCTATTCCAGTACAGTCGTAGTGCCTCTGCAATGCTGTTCGAGTTTACAGGGGTATACCAAGTGGAGTGAGACGTGAATGGGAATTTGGATTGGGGAGGGAGGCGAGATAGGGTAGTCCGTGCAATTGTGCAAAGCCACTGTGCCAGAGTGGCGTAGTGGTTAGCCCATCATTGAGTGAGCAGGGTGCAAAGCCACTGTGCCAGAGTGGCGTAGTGGTTAGCCCATCATTTAGTTAGCAGGAGAGCCGGGTTCGAATCCTTGCCTTGGTATAAATTTTCATTCGTCGCTTCAGTCTGCATATGAACTAGCTGGTTGTCAGTAATTACACGTGGCTGATATTTTGTCGTGATATAACTGTATATTGCTGCCATATTTACAATATAAAAACGCCATGCATAGGCTGTAACTGCTTTATATGAGAAAAGCCTATAACTGTAACTATCTGTGAGGGTATTAATGTACAACACGAACAGCAGCGAATGTAATACACTTCCGTGGGGCACACAAGGTGTTCCTTCAGTATAGATGACAACATATGACTGCATCTTGCCCATAAGGAAATTTTCGATATGGTCGCAGTTTTATTAGATATCCCTAATGAACAAATTTTCTGTTATGAACACCTAATCTAATTCATCAAACTACTTGTATTCCTTGTACTCTGCCAGATTACTGTTCCAGGCTTCACGACAACACTCTTCTCGGGTATGCAGCCAGGTAATGTTGTCATCTTGACACAATATTTTAATGACTGCTTTCTTCAGGTGAGTATGCTGACGCACGATATTGCCAGAACTGAGGCGGTCCACCGCGCGGCCACGAGAAGCAGTGCTGAGAACAAGTAGCGTACAGGCCAGAGGAATAGACAAAACGATATATCGTCAGCAGAACCGTTTTTAAGAGAGTCTTCTGGTCGAAATGAAGATCGTTGTTTAATATCAGATAAAATCGTATTGCACGTCTTGCTTATAGTGAAACCATTATCCCTATTACACTACTGGCCATTAAAATTGCTACACCACGAAGATGACGTGCTACAGACGCGAAATTTAACCGACAGGAAGAAGATGCTGTGATATGCAAATCGATAGCTTTTTAGTGCATTCACACAAGGCTGGCGCCAGTGGCGACACTTACAACGTGATGACATGAGGAAAGTTTCCAACCGATTTCTCATACACAAACAGCAGTTGACCGGCGTTGCCTGGTGAAACGTTGTTGTAATGCCTCGTGTAAGGAGGAGAAATGCGTACCATCACGTTTCCGACTTTGATAAAGGTCGGATTGTAGCCTATCGCGACTGCGGTTTATCGTATCGCGACATTGCTGCTCGCGTTGGTCGAGATCCAATGACTGTTAGCAGAATATGGAATCGGTGGGTTCAGGAGGGTACCACGGAACGCCGTGCTGGATCCCAACGGCCTCGTATCACTAGTAGTCGAGATGACAGGCATCTTATCCGCACGGCTGTAACGGATCGTGCAGCCACGTCTCGACCCCTGGGTCAACAGACGCGGACGTTTGCAAGACACCAACCATCTGCACGAATAGTTCGACGACGTTTGTAGTAGCATGGACTGTCAGCTCGGAGACCATGGCTGCAGTTACCCTTGACGCTGCATCACAGACAGGACCGCCTGTGATGGTGTACTCAACGACGAACCTGGGTGTATGAACAGCAACACGTCATTTTTTCTGATGAATGCAGGTTCTGTTTACAGCATCATGATGGTCGCATCCGCGGTTGGCGACATCCTGTTGAACGGACATTGGAAGCGTGTATTCGTCATCGCCATACTGGCGTATCACCCGGCGTGATGGTATGGGGTGCCATTGGTTACACGTCTCGGTCACCTCTTCTTCACATTGACGGCACTTTGAACTGTGGATGTTACATTTCAGATGTGTTACGACCCGTGGCTCTACCCGTCATTCGATCCCTGCGAAACCCTACATTTCAGCAGGATAATGCACGACCGCATGTTGCAGGTCCTGTACGGGCCTTTCTGGATACAGAAAATGTTCGACTGCTGCCCTGGCAAGCACATTCTCCAGATCTCTCACCAATTGAAAACGTCTGGTCAATGGTAGCCGAACAACTGGCTCCTCACAATACGCCAGTTACTACTCTTGATGAACTGTGGTATCGTGTTGAAACTGTATGGGCAGCTGTACCTGTACACGCCATCCAAGCTCTTTTTGACTCAGTGCCCAGGCGTATCAAGGCCGTTATTACGGCCAGAGGTGATTGTTCTGGGTACTGATTTCTCGGGATCTGTGCACCCAAATTGCGTGAAAATGTAATCACATGACAGTTCTAGTATAATATATTTGTCCAATGAATACCCGTTTATCATCTGTATTTCTTCTTGGTGTAGCAATTTTAATGGCCAGTAGTGTAAGACTTGGAATCCGATTTTATCTGGTATTAAATAACAACGATCTTCATTTCGACCAGCGGACTCTCTTGATTAGTGTTGTGCTAGCGATATATCGTTTAGTCTGTTTCTTTCACCGATGCGGTACTAGTTCACAGCTTTGCAGCTCACACATGCGCGGTGAGCCGGCCGCGTTGTATAAAGTAGCAGCCGATTCTGTTCGTAATTCAGTTCCGGCGAGATCGTGCGTCAACATACTCACCTGAAAAAGCGGCCAGCTGGTCAGTTGAAATATTATTTCAAGATAACTACATTATCCGGCTTCATTCGCGAGAGGTGTTGATAACAGAAAATTCATTCATATGAGATATCTAACAGAACTGCGACTGGATCGAAAATTTCCGTACAGGTAAGATTCTGTCGGATGGTAGAATTTGTAATGAAAAAAATTTGGAAATTTGTGGTAAGGGTTTATGGGATCAAACTGCTGACTTCATCGGTCCCTAAGCTTACACACTACTTAATCTAACTTACACTAAGGACAAGACACACACCCATACCCGAGGGAGGACTCGAACCTCCGACGGGGTGTGCCACGCGGACCGTGACAAGGATCCTAAGACCGCTCGGCAACCCCGCGCGGCAATTTGTACTGAACTAATATCTGGTGTGTACCACGGAAGTGTATTACATTCGCTGCTTTTGGTCTGTTGGTATATTGTGTCAAGATGACTACACTACCTGGCTCCGTACCCGAGAAGAGTATCATGTTATTACGCCAGGGAAGTCTACGTAATCACAGGTTTCACTATTTTTTTTGAACTGTCACTCTAATCCTCTATACGACCCGCCAGGTTAGCCGAGCGCGCTAACGCGCTGCTTCCTGGACTCGGGTAGGCGCGCCGGCCCCGGATCGAATCCGCCCGGCCGATTACCGACGAGGGCCGGTCTGCCGGCCAGCCTGGATGCGGCTTTCAGGTGGTTTTCCACATCCCCCTAGGTGAATATCGGGCTAGTCCCCACGCACCGCCTCAGTTACACGGCTCGCAGACATCTGAACACTTTCGCACTATTCCATGGATTACACTAGTCGCACACAGTTGGGGTACACTAATTCCTTCCCAGGGGGGTACGGGGTGGCTGCAGGAAGGGCATCCGGCCACCCCTTCCACTAATATTGCCACATCCGATTAACCATGCCGACCCTGCGTATCCGCGGGAAAAACGGCACAAGCAAAGGAAAGAAAAGACTCTAGTCCTCTATATCACCTAGCCTACACCCCACCGAACACAAATGTTTGCTTTCTAAATGAAGCGGTGGCGCAGACAGTGGTGGCTGGTACCTGCGAGCTGTCCGGCGGACAGTAGGCCCTGGCGAGCTCGAGCAGGCGGTCCAGCGAGACGACTCCGGTGCGGTGTGGGTCGCAGGCGGAGAAGACGGCGCGCAGCTGCGACCGAGAGTGAGCCGGCGGCGGCCGCCGGGGCGGCGGCAGGCGGCGGGAGGGCATCGCCAGGCCGCATCCCCTGCGCGCTCCTGCAACACGCAGGCAGTGGTGTGAGAGTGCTGTGCACAACACGTGCAACACACAGTCGGTGGTATACAGAGCTCGTATGAAACACAGTGAATGGCATATAGAGCACCTATAACACACAATGGATGGCATATTGAACTCATATAACACAAAGTGGATGGCATAACGAGCACGTGTGACACACAGTGGATGGCATAGAGAACACCCGTAACAGTTGATAGCAAATAGCGCACCTATAACAGTTGATGGCACATAGAACACCTGTAACAGTGGATGGCATATAGAGCACTGTAACACACAGCATATGGTATATAAGGCTCGTGTGACACCCAGTGGCTGATATATTCAGTACCTGTAACATACAGTGGGTGGTATAAAGAGCTCATGAGACACACAGTGGATGGCATATAGAGCAACTGTATCACTCATTAGGTGACATATAGAGAACTTATAACACACAGTAGATGGCATATTGAATTCATGTAACACAAAGTGGATAGCATAAAGAGCATGTGTGACACACAGTGGATGGCATAGAGAACACCTGCAACAGCTGATGGCACATAGAGCACCTGTAACAGTGGATGGCATATAGAGCACCTGTAACACACAGCATATTGTACACAAGGCTTGTGTGGCACCCAGTGGGTACATACAGTACCTGTAACACACAGGCGGTCTGAGTGGCCAAGCGGTTCTAGGTGCTACAGTTTGGAATCGCGAGACCGCTACGGTTTCAGGTTCGAATCCTGCCTCGGGCATGGATGTGTGTGATGTCCTTAGGTTAGTTAGGTTTAAGTAGTTCTAAGTCCTAGGGGACTGATGACCTCAGCATTTAAGTCCCATAGTGCTCAGAGCCATTTGAACCATTTTTGTAACACACAGTGGGTGGTGTAAAGAGCTCATAAGACACACAGTGGATGGTCTAGAGAGCACCTGTATCACTAAGTGGATGACATATAGAGCACTTGTAACACACAGTAGATGGCATATTGAGTTCATGTAACATAGAATGGATGGCGTATAGAGCTCGTGCAGTGCACAATGGATGACATAATGAGCTCATGTAACATACAGTCAATGGCACATACAGTATGCGTAAGACACAGGTGGTGGTGTACAGTGTGTCCCAGGATGGAATGGTCAATATTCAAGGATATGACAACGACCATTCGAAACAAAAAACTCTGGTAAACATAGGCTCTCAATGCATACCTTAAGTGTTATGAGAACGTCTTCATCTTCGATACCGCTAAACAAATTTCTGTCAAATGAAACCATATGGTTCTAGAGACTTTTTCGTCTCAAACGTCTATGATGCATATGTGCAGACTGAAGCAAAAAATGAAAATCTGTACCAAGGACGGAATTTGAACACAGGTCCAGCCATCTATGACAAAGCTAAAAAAGTGGTCCAACTAAAACATTCATATTTCTTTACATACTACATGAATATGTAATAAAAATGGGGGTTCCTAATAAAAAAAAACGCTGTTGATATCCGTTTGGCCTATGGCAGCGCCCTCTAACGGGCCAACCATAGCGCCATCTGGTTTCCCCCTTCAAGCTAGACAAATTTCGTTCTTTGTAGTTTCTTCGTTTGACGCTTATTCCGTGAGATATTTGGCCCAGTCACGATCAATGGACCACCCTGTATACGTCAAATTCACTATAGCATGTTACAAAAGAAAATCTGCCTCATCTGGATGGAAACGCATGAGACTAATTGGTTTAAGGGAAGTCGGTCTTCTGTGACAACTAAACGATGGTTACGAAGTAAACCTAACGATAGCTAGGAGAAGTGTTAAAGGAAAACTGAGACCATCATAAAAACCTTGTAGTCACATGGAAATGAGATTTGTGGACAATATAACAACAGTGAAAGAAATGTGACAGAAACACCACGAACACAATAAAGAAACAATTACAGCATGAATTAGACGAAGTCCGGCAAGAGAGGTATACTTTTCATTTCTCTGAAAATCGAAAATACCCGAAATGTAAGCGATTAAAAGTACGCATGATAGCTTGTCTGTATCAAACGCTCATGGTACAGACAACTAAAGGAAATTACTACCTTAAGGTGGTGCTGTATTTCGACCCCATTATTGTTAACTATACATGTAACATTAGCCATTTGACACCCGCTGCTAGATGTCCCTTCCAGAGTTCTCTACCATCTACCAGTCTGGCAACACATCCCTCCCGCCTCCAATTTATTTTCATTACAGTCGTTCTCACACAATAAACATAGAGCGGGATTTATCAGCTGCAGCATCCGCAAACCATTTTCACGCATCTCCACATGTGGTGCCCAGCAGAGCAACATTTCTCTTCCCAACCCCTGCATACAAAAAGGTGTCCTGGTACGGCAGTACCGGTTCCTCAGCTGAAGACAAGTTTAACAAATATGCCATCTTCCCAGCAAATCACGGCAGCAAATCATTAGATCCGGTTTTTAATTCGAGTAGTGGTTTTATGTTCATAATTTGGGACGCTAGAGGCTGCCACAGCACGGGCGTAATTATCCTGTCAACGATATTTCGACAGGTGGTAACAACAAGGCCATCCAGCGAGCCAACGTCTCGAACATTCGCCAATGATGTCACCCGGAACCAGCATCACTTTGAGTACGATCTGTCTTACGCTGGCAGAAAAGGAACGTGTTACACTATGAATGCCTTGACCTAACGTTACCAAACTGATATACCAGTATTTCCTTGCCCATGGCGCACGTCGATTAAAATTCATCTTTAGCTCAGTTGATGCGTGACGTAAGAAGAGGTGTGAGGTGCACACAACATATGGTTCAATGGATACCATTTCGGTGCGAAATTGTACCAGTTTAAAAGTGGATAATCCGACTGGCTGCCACAAAAGGAGATGTAGGAACTGCTGTTGGACCAGGCCGCCAAACTCTAATTTTTATTTAGTAATATTTTTAAAAATCATAACTCAGATTTAATTGAGAGTTATACTACCCATCCTTTAAATCATTGTTTCTCAAAGTTGGGTCTGTGGACCCCTGGGTCCGTGGGACCTAGTCAAGGGGTCTGCGACGAGTAAAAATTGACACGTATTGTAATAAAATGGAACTCCAGCTGTTATGCAACAACTATCTTTTTCAGTTACAAAAACAAAGCAATTAGAAATTTTACCCAGGTTTGTAAATTTAAATGTTTTCCTATTTTATTACATTTCTGCCTTGAAGCCGGTCAACCTTTACATAGGATTACTTCAAGTGAGAGAAATTCCTTCCTTGTTAGGGCAATTTTTTAAACGCAGCTGTACGCCAACTTTAATCGCACAACGCCTTGGTATTTCATAGATTTCATCTCAAAGTGGCGGAAAGCTCCCACCATTACCACCAATTCTAGGTTTTCTTTTACTAAATGTTAGTCATTTATATGTTTATAAACATCAAGCCCCCCCCCCCCCTCTCAATTACAGTTCTTTAATTTTCCATCACTGATCAGTTATAAATACGAAAACCCAATAAAACTTGGGACTTGCTGCATTGTTAAGCAACAAAGAGAAACTACGTTCGATGTTGTTCGTTTTTCTTCAGTAGAAATATCTTGTGATTAGATAAGAAAAATACGGTTTGACTGCCCGTCACATTTTCAATTTTTATCGTCACTTAACAGTTTTAACACCTGGTGTTTTCGAAAGTAGATAAAATGTGCCTGTTCAAATGTTCAAACTGTGTGACCAAATTGCTGTGGTCATCGGTCCCTAAACTTACACATTCAAATGTGTGTGACCAAATTGCTGAGGCCATCGGTCCCTAGACTTACACACTACTTAAACTAGCTTATTCTAAGAACTCGAACCTCCGGCGGGAGAGGCCGCGCAGTCCATGGCATGGCGCCTCAAACGGCGCGTCCACTCCGCGGGAATGCGCTTGTCCCTCAACTTGATAACTGTTGGTTTGAAAATCCTTTCACTAACGTAGAAATCCATGACATACAAGGTATGACTCACCACTTACTTATGTAAGCAAAGCTTTTCTGCTCCTTGCAGTATAAAAACCTTAAAGCAAAACCGTCTTAATATGGAATCGGACCTAAGATTGACGGTGATAAAACGTATTCCAGATTTCAATGGAACTAGGGAAAAACACAAGGAACTGAATTCCTCATATTAGTGACCTCACTTTTGAGAACATTGTTTATCAAACGAATTTCCTTAAAAAAAAGACATTGACTTTTAGTTTCTATACTTATGGTATTGTATTACTGTATTTTCTGTATTACTGTGCTGTTACTGTATTACTGTAAGTTACTGTATTGTCAACTGAAATTTCGCTCACCAGGTAGCAATTATGTATCTTCAGAATAAATGACTTACTGAATTACTCTCCTTGATCTTTTTCTTGTCGGTGATGATTCTAATTAGTACATTTTTTTTAAAGCCATGTGAAACTTCAGATAGCATTGCAGTGGATCCGCAGATCACTTTTACAATAAAGGCGGGGGGGGGGGGGGGGGTTCTCGTTATCGTAAAGTATGAGAACCACTGCTCTAAATAGTAAGCTGTCATCCACCCACTTCAGATTTCATTTTAATAACCATTTTCAGTAATATTAGTATAACGATAAGCTGACGAAGTAATTCGTGCATCATCGGCTCCCACCAAAAAATGAGCACGGAGCTATGTGACTCGTGTTGACCAGTTCAATCGGTAGAAGAGGGCGCATACGGCCTGGTTCCGTTCAGTTTAAGGGCCGCAAGATCTGCGTTGCGAGTCACACAAAATGATCTTAAAATAATCTTCACTCTGCGAGCAGTGGAGAGAAGAGCTGTCATGTGTGGCGAGCGGTTCTAGGCGCTTCAGTCTGGAACCGCTCGACCGCTACGATCGCAGGTCCGAATGCTGCCTCGGGCATGGATGCGTGTGATGTCCTTAGGTTGGTTAGGTTTAAGTAGTTCTAAATTCTAGAGCACTGATGACCTCAGATGCTAAGTCCCACAGTGCTCAGAGCCATTTGAACCATTTTGCAGAAAAGACTAGAGTGTGGAATGCGTAAATAGATCTGTGACTGTACCTCCTACCATTTATTGAATGTACCACTATTATATATGTTATATAAAGTGTGTTACGTGTGACTGTTTAGGCGTACTTCTGTGAAATATTTTGCTAGCAGTTTAGGGTTTAACTGCACCGTGTGTGATAAAGAAATAAGGAAAAAGTCATTGGGATTCCATTTATCTTTCGATACTCATTTAGTAGCGTAGTGACGCTCAGCCAACTTACTAGTAAAGTACAGAGTGAGAAAGAACGGATTCGCGACCTGAGTGCCACGACTGCGCAGGAGCAAGGACATCTTTAGACGACATCAGGTGGCTGGACAATTACAAAATCTCAGTCTTCAGCTTTGACGTGGCAGAGTACAAATACGTCCCTCAAATGTCCTCCATTTACGGTACAATGGGAACAGTTCCATGCTAGGTGTGGTAACACAAAGGAGGGAATGAATACGCAGAGCTGTTTGATGTGGTGGAGTACAAATAGGTCCCTCACGTGTCCCACATTTTCAGTACAAATAGGAACAGTTACATGCTTGTTGGGTTAATACAGAGGAGGGAATGAATACGCAGAGCGCATGTTGCACCAGACACTGACTGTCGTCACATTTGGTTGCTATAAGCGTTTACACTGCCGCGTATTTAACTTTTTATCGTCGTAGCACGCGCAGCTGATCGACATCTATCGAACTCTGAGAAAGGTCGAATCATTGGCGTGAGGTATATGGAAGCATCACACTGGCTGAGGGTGGAGACAGTTCACTGTAGCGCAAAAAAGTTAAGGATGTCCCAGGAGCAGATGAAGGAATCTTGGATCGCCGTTCCAGGCAAGATCTTAGCGGTGGTAGTTTGCCACTGTTTTCTTCGGACCTCTTATGAATTGTCAAATGTATATCTGTGTCGTGTGGATGACTGTGTCGAGTGCTTGAGAAGTGTAGTGTTGGGTTTGGTTGTTATGGATGAATGCTAGACAGAGGGTGTAATCCGGTACTGGCACATAACCTAATTAGTTTCCTTTAATTTACGTCTATGGTTACAAAGTTTTTGTTAACAGATTACCGCTTTCGGTCTTTAATGGCAATCATCAGATCTGCAGCAAAAATGGGCAAAAACATAAATATACTCGCAAACTGTATACAGCTGAAGAACAACACATAGACCATAATGAAAAGTAGTACTGACAAAATTTACATTTGTGCGCTTTAAATATGAAGAGGCATGCCTGTTTCATAAAAACAAAGTCCTAATGTACTGCAGCCATAGTGGCATGGTCAACTGTTATATGCGGAATCAGCACCAGCATCGTCAAATACATATAAATAACATCACATGCACGAGTCATGTTGTCAGTAGCACTAGTGTTTAAAGCAAGCTGCCGTACAGTCGTCACAAGATGTTTGTGGTGTAAGTTCACCAGATGTCGCTAATGTCGGCATACACTAGTTTTCAATAATTAATTGAAACAGCGAAAATAAAGGGGGATACAATAGTTGAAGTCTGTAATAAGCTTATAACGTATGAAAGGCATTACAGTAATAAAAAGCAATAAAAAGAAAAAACACGACAAAAGTAATATCGTTAAAAAGAGGAAGAGTTAAAAAACAGTGGTTGGCATGTGCCCCAGTACCAATATTCTAGATAATGACATAAATATTAAATACCGTTGATAGTGTACCGGGTAATATTAAACAACTATAAAACAAATCGCTAAAGGAGCCGCAAATGAAAGAGAACATAGTGCTGCACATTTTTGCTGCAGATCTTATGATGGTAATTAAAGACCGAAACCGGTAATCTGTTAACAAAAAGTTTGTGACCATAGAAATAAATTAAAGGAAACTTATTACATATACGGGTCACTGTTTTTTCGCGACGATGTCGTAGCTTGCATAACCTAACTGTTTCGAATAGCTCCAAGTAGGTCGGCCGAGCTTAAGTTTTCCATCCGACGGATGGATCATCATCAACTGAGTCAAATGCCCTCGCTTCATGAGACACTACGGAGAGGTATGGAAATTAATCCAGGATATTAGTGCAGAGGCTGGTGATCAGGATCCTTATGCCACTACTTCTCTTTCCCTTGCTGGTCACATAGCGACAGTGAAAATTTCCCTCCACTAGGATCCAAACCGGCGTATCTCCGAGTCGTGCTTCACCGCACACTCGTGCGTTAGTGATCTCGGCTGGGAAGGTCGCGTCGCTTTAGTACAATGACAAATATGCTCAAATGGCTCTAAGCACTATGGGACTTAACATCTGAGGTAATCAGTCCCAGAGACTTAGAACTACTTAAACCTAACTAACCTAAGGGCATCACACACATCCATGTCCGAAGCATGATTCAAACCTGCGACCGCAGCAGCAGCGCGGTTCCGGACTGAAGCGCCTAGAACCACTCGGCCACAGGAGCCGGCAGTACACGACAGCGGAACGAAAGGTGACGAGATCGGACATCATAATGGGTGAAGAGAGCACACTGCGGAAACAACTTAGTCGGCTCGCTCTGCTGAAAAGACGGACGTAACTATAGTGGTAGTGAAGCCTCGAGTTCTTGCTTTAGACGGGCAAATCCAACAAGACCGACCGCCCTATCATCCTCTGCCAATGGCGTTATGGACCGCAATGTGGAGGGGCATATTGTCAGCACACTTCTCTTTCGTTCGTTGTCGGGGTTCTTGACCTTAGAACCTCTATTAATCGATCAAGTAATTCCTAAGTTGGCTTTACGAGACTGATTACAACCCGTACAACCGTTCAACCAAGGAAAAATCCCTGGCAGTGCTGGGCATCGATCCCGGGTCCTCTGCGTGGCAATCAGCTGCGCTGACCACTCACGTGGAGGTCGACGAATAGAAGAAGGACAGCGGATCAAACTCGAGCACAGGTTACAGACAGAGAATCACAACGAACTTTTGGTAACACATTACTGGGAGCTGGGTTCAGGTCTCGAGATGTTGTGCATCGTTTACCGCTGACACTATACCACAGACATGATCTTGAGACAGACTCGGCAAAGACATCATCTTTCTGTGGTGTTCATTGTTGAGTCTCGCCTCTTTGGCGGTCAGATCTACGCCAATGTGTCTGTAGGCGAGCCAGTGAAAGGTCACAGGAAGCAGAGATTCTCGAGATGTATACCTCTCGAAATCTCGGATTTAAATTGTAGGGAGCTGTTGGATATGATTACAAGACTGATTTGCTAATTGTTGCAGGAAAGCTGAATGCTCGCCAGTTTGCGGCAGTAATAGTAAACCAAGTTGTTGTTCCCTTCATGATCAAGGTACCAAAAGGCATATTCCAGCAGGGTAATGCATCATCCAACACTGCAGTTCAAACCAAGCGCTGAGCGTGTAAGGAGCCTTGACTGGCCTGCCCAGTCCTTCGATTTGCTACCCATAGAGCATGTCTAAGATGCGATGGAAAGATATATACTTTCACACCAGCCTCCATAAATATCAGACTGGTGTTTCGTGGTGTAATACTTTAAATGTCAGTCAGTGCAGACTGGCTGTCAGGCTCTCTCAAGAGTTTTTTAGGCTGACTTGTACAACAGAGGGTTTCTCATAGTCCCAGAGGAAATTTCTCTGGAGAATAGAATGCGGTAACATCAGCTAGATATTCTTCCAGGAAGTTCCAGCTCGCGGTGAACTGGAAGTAGAGGAAGAGGGGACAGAAACAACGAGAATAACCATTCCTGAGGGAAAAGCCAATTATTCTTGACGTTTTCTGGGCGAAGCGAATCTTCCTACAATTCGGTTCAAAAGCTATCAGATTTCCTCGGTTGTCAAAATTTCTGACAGCGCATTCGTCCTCAATGGGACGGGCTGCCACCTCTTGGTCGGTCTGCGTCACAACATTCTGTGCGCCAAGGACGCAGCCTCCAATTGCGCTTTTGTCGAACGAAAGGGCTGCTGAACGTCAGTGCCCACTAAGAGGTCGCGGATGCACAGTGCCCACTAAGAGGTCCCGAACAGACACTACGCTGAAGGCTGACGATGTGCAGTACTTACCAGTAAGATCAAGAAGAAGTTGTCGTCTTTGAGAGTGTATCGGGTGCGTTTCTGTGTACTGGCGTGCATGCAACAGTACACTAGGTCAAATTTTATGTGGGAAGCGTATAAGAAAGAACCATCAGATGCTACAAAAGATGAAGCCAAATATTATCCGAAACTTCTTGTCAGACGATACTCGTCACCCGCAGTTCCTACGTAACTTGCACCTAAGGGTCTTCCTATCATCAGATTCTAATCTCACCAATATGCATGCTTTCCTGAACTAGCGCTCCCTGGCGAATGGAAAGAGTAAAAAAACAGGAGTTCCTTAAAGAATAAAAATTTGGGAAACTAGGAGAGCGAACGAGCGAGCAAGAGCGAGAGAGAGAGAGAGAGAGAGAGAGAGAGAGAGAGAGAGAGAAAGTTACTGGCAGATTGACACATTCCGTCAGACCACGAAGGGCGTTAAATCGTACCCGCCGCAAGGAACTTATGATTTTGAATTACGATTCGCCACAACTTACAATCTAATAGTTTATGAAGAATGTATTCTGGAACAGAGTGATGAGTTTGCTTTTGAAACACTAGTTATGTGAAGTGATATAACACGTGAGGGTTTGAAACCACCAGCTGTAATAATATATTTACACGTATACTAGTATTTTTCGTTAGTATATAAGCTGCATTGTCTCTCTTTTTCACCGTGTAAGTATTACATTCGCATGTATACTAGTATTACATTCGCATGTATACTAGTATTACGTTCGCATGTATACTAGTATTTTTCATCAGTACATCAGCACCATTGGCTCTCTTTCTCACTGTGCAAGTTCTCCTTTATTTTAAATTATTGCCGCCTAGAGCATCACCTCCGTATTTATTGATGCAAAAACAAACACGCATAGAAACTAACGGAAATACAAGGAAACGACAGACAGACGACGCGGATATGTGTTGGGGCGATTATCTGTGCAGCTTTAGAGCAGGATCTATTAGGAAAATATATAGCGGGCTGCCCACTGCATTCCGAAAGCTTTCTTATGGTGTGTAGTGGGTTGTTTGTGCAGTGTTATCACTCCACCCCCCCTCCCCCCGCCCTCTCTTCTCTGTGAATGATGCGCGGGAAGAGCGATTATTGAAGGAAGGAACGTAAGTCTTTAACGTTCGGTCGACTGCTAGGTTATTAGAGACGGAGCACAAGTTCAGTTTTAGGAAAGTATGAGAGACGAAATCAGCCGTGCCCTTTTCGAAGAGCCCGGCATTTGCGTTAAGCGATTTAAGGAAACACGGAAACATGCAGATATATGGGGTACCCATAGAGTCTCGCTATCATTTCAAAAAAGCAGAACTTGAAAAATATTAGAGATACAGAAACGTGGTTAGTTGTAAAATGTTTAGCAGCTCTCTAAGTCTTGTTTTCTTTTTTAAAGATTTGAGTTAGAGTGCATCGAAATGGCGCCTGCCCAGGAGAAGGCGCAGTGCGCCGTCTGGTATGAAGAATCAAAATTTGTGACTGCAGCACTGCAGAACTATGGACGCCGTTACGGGAGGGTACTGCCGGCGAAAACATAAAGAGGTGGTTCGAAAAGTGCAAAGAAACAGGCAGTGTCAAAGTGCTTCCTCGATGTGGACGTCTGTTTGTTTCTCAAACACGCGTTGACATAACAAGCTGCATTTCAACGCTGCCCCCAGAAGTCAATTAAATCGTGCATCACGCGAACTGCAGGAAGCAAGATCAACTGTCCACAAAGTGTTACATAAGCGGCTACGACTTTTTGCGTAGAAAGTGCAAATGGTGCACGCACTGCAGCCAAACGATCGTCCTCTGCGGTATGCATTTGCATGTTCCATACTGAGCTCCTTAGACAACGACAACGACTACTCTGAAAAAATACCTGTTTTCAGATGGGGAACCTTCTACACTTCTGGACATGTGAATCGCCACAACATTAGGATTTGGGGCACCGAAAACCCACACAAGAGACACAACATACACGAATACTTCTGCGACAACTCGAAATTCAACGGTAGCTGTACTTTAATGCATGATAAGTTGAGCCGGCCGCTGTGGCCAAAGCGCTTCAGTCCGAAACCACGCTGCTGCTACGGTCGCAGGTTCGGATCTTGCCTCGGGCATGGGTGTGTGTGATGTCCTTAGGTTAGTTAGGTTTAAGTAGTTCTAAGTTCTAGGAGATTGATGACCTCAGATGTTAAGTCCCATAGAGCTCAGAGCCATTTGAACCATCTAGGGGACTGATGACGCCGACAGAAGTGGCCGAGCGGTTCTAGGCGCTTCAGTCTGGAACCGCACGACCGCTACGGTCGCAGGTTCGAATCCTGCCTCGGGCATGGACGTGTGCGATGTCCATAGGTTAGTTAGGTTTAAGTAGTTCTAAGTTCTAGGGGGCTGATGACCTCAGCAGTGAAGTCCCATAGTGCTGAGAGCCATTTGAACCACTTTTTGGACTGATGGCCTCAGACGTTAAGTCCCATAGTGCTTAGAGCCATTTGAACCATGATAAGTTGATAGGCCTATTTTTCTTCGCAGAGGAAACACTAACGAGAAATGTTTACTCGGAGATGTTCGAACAGTTCCTAACATCAGAGATCGAAGACCTGCAGCCACCAATAATTTTCCAGTATGATTGTTCATCCCCAAATTGGAGTTTAAACATGCAGGATGCACGGAACGAACATCTCACTGGAGGCGGATGAGTCGTAGTGCTCCCATCGCACTGCCTCCGCGCACTCCCGATGGCACGCCATTAGTCTCCTTTTTGTGGAGGGTTATGTCAAGGTCCGCGTGTGTACAACACCGATCAAAGACATCGCGACCCTCCGTGCACGAATCAGTGATGCAGTAAGAATTATTGATGGTGCATTGCTGGCCCGTACATGGGCAGAACTCGAATCTCGTCTCGGTGTTTTACAAGCGACGAGTGGGGTATACATTGAAATCTGGAGTAACAGCAAAAAAACTTTGGGAACTGATTAAACTTTTACAATAAACCACGATGTTCAGTCTCAAATACAGGGTGGTGCACGATAATCGTTCCCCGAGTTCAGACGGCTCGTCAGCTACGCACGAATTGTTGCCCGCCATGAGCAGGTGCAACAACAAATAGATAAACATGTAATAACCGCGCGGGATTAGCCGAGAGGTCTCAGGCGCTGCAGTCATGGACCGTGCGGCTGGTCCTGGCGGAGGTTCGAGTCCTCCCTCCATCGTCCTTAGGATAATTTAGGTTAAGTAGTGTGTAAACTTAGGGACTGATGACCTTAGCAGTTAAGTCCCATAAGATTTCACATCCACTTGAACATAAACATGTAATAATGAAATAATAAAGAAATAACAAATAAGCTATTGCAAAGGTCTATATTTACTGAACCGATCTCGTGTTTTACATTAAACTGGTGTTGGAAATGGCCTCCCTCTGCTTCAACACAGTTCTGCGCGCACACTAACACTTTGCCGCATCAATTCTCAAAATTTCAAGCCTTCTAACGTAAATGGGTTACTGGCGTAAACTTTACCTTTAGACTGGCCACTGATGAAAGTCACAAGTGGTTAGGTAACGCGATCGCGGAGGCCACAATCCTTTGCTGACAGCCCTTTCTTCTGTGAATCTTTCACGAATTAGTGAGATTGACTCGCGTGAAATGTCACAGGTCGTCCCATCCTGTTGAACTACAGCATATGTACGTTTCATGAGGGTCAACTGTGCGTAAAATTCCTCAAAGGTTCGCATATACACAGCGGTGTTTACTATTGTTTCAAAAAATGTGGGACCTACAATCCGACTTGCTGACACTGCACACCATACTCCGATATTTTTCACCGTGAAGAAGTTCCTCATTAATCGTACAGGGATTGTTTGCTACCAGTATATGGTAAGCTGGGGGTATACATGATATGTCAGATGGAACCAGTCTTCGCTGCGCATGGAATACAGCAGCGCATTCATCATTCCATTCTCAGTTGTTTGACACAACCACGTACAGTAATTCACACGTTTTGCCTTATCTACCTCCTTCACTGACACGTGCCATTTTGTAGTGTTTCATCCGTATAGGTGTGAAACGCGTTGACGAGACCTGTGCGAAACGTACACTTGTTGTGACAATTATGTCTCGATTTTTTTGGATCATTCGTGCTCGAATATCCGCGATCACAGCAGGTGCACGAACGAACGGGGCTCGATTTTTTATTTTATTTTATTTTGCTACCGTCCCTGTAGTATGCCACTTCGTCATCAAATTTTGCATACTGCTCTTTGCTGGTATGGAAACACCAGGAAACTTGTTTGCAAAGATGTCCCGCGTTTCCTTAAATGACCCGGTAGACATATATGCCTCCGATTCTTTCATCAAGAGGATACATCAAATGGTTGAAATGACTCTGAGCACTATGGGACATAACATCTGAGGTCATCAGTCGCCTAGAACTTAGAACTACTTAAACCTAACTAACCTAAGGACATCACACACATCCATGCCCGACGAGGGATTCAAACCTGCGACCGTAGCAGTCGCGGTTCCGGACTGAAGCGACTAGACCCGCTCGGCCACCGCGGCCGGAGAGGATACATCTCACAAAGGTATTTACTTCACACGTTGTAAGGAAGTCGCACTCGCAACGGCTTTCGTGCTGACAATACAAAACGTAGTCGCAACAGCCTCTAAACAATAGATGACAACTGGCGGGAGACAATGAGCAGTCTAGTACTCGTGAAGCGGTTTTCTTGCGCCATCCTGTAGTTTCCAAGTGATGTTTTTTTTTTTTTAATTTTAAGCACTTCGTCTTCAGGATACGAGTGGCCTACCGGGACCATCCGACCGCCGTGTCATCCTCGGTGGAAGATGTGGACAGGAGGGGCGTGGGGTCAGCACACCGCTCTCTCGGTCGTAAGATGGTATTCTTGACCGAAGCCGCTACTATTCGGTCGAGTAGCTCCTCAATTGGCATCACGAGGGTGAGTGCACCCCGCAAAAGGGCAACAGCGCATGGCGCCCTGCATGGTCACCCATCCAAGTGACGGCCACGCCCGACAGCGCTTCGGTGATCTCACTGGAACCGGTGTATCCACTGAGGCAAGGCCGTTGCCTTTTTTGAAATTATTGCTGGATCTTTATGGAAACCCTGTATGTGGGAGGATGAAAGAAATTGGTTGAGTCAATTATTCAAATGACAGTCACAATCGCATTATTTATTTTGCCGCCAACCGGTTTCAACCCGCGATGGGGTCATCTTCAGGGCAATGTACACCATTTGGTCGCTCGCTGGAGTCGTCACCCTGCCTGTGCACGGTTGGTAACTATGCATAGCTATGACTCGAGCGAGCGACCAAATGGTGTAAATTGCCTTGAAGATGACCCCATCGCGGGTTGAAACCGGTCGGCGGAAAATAAATAATGCGATTGTGACTGTCATTTGAATAATTGTATTGGTTAAAAACAGTCTTGGTTGCAATTTTATTTTTTTTTATTTTTCAACGACGCGTTTCGCCTTATTTAGGCATCTTCAGGTTATCTTTTCTAGATGGACGCGAGAGTAACACTCACTCCTGTGAACGGGAACGCGTTATGCAGATCTTAGTGCCTCTCGCGTCCATCTAGAAAAGATAACCTGAAGATGCCTAAATAAGGCGAAACGCGTCGTTGAAAAATAAAAAAACTAAAATTGCATCCAAGACTGTTTTTAACCAATACTGTTAAGCACTGATTTGCTGTTATGCCACATATGGACTGGAAGAATTTGAATAATTGATTGTAGGTAAATTAATCGCTGTTTATCTCCATACAACTACGTTGTCTAAAAATTGGTTGAGTCTTGCAAGAAGATATGCTCTCGTAATTTTGTCAGTAAACCTAACTGCGATGCACAGTGCCACTCCTGTAGCACCTGCCACAAGACTTGGCCGAATACCTCGATGACGCTTTCGCGCTTAGCAAACGGAGCTATAAAGAAACGCGCAGCTCTTCTTAGGACGAGATAGTACGGAGCGTACCTCGCGGACGCTGCAGGGGTAGTCCCGTATCGCAGGCGGCAGCCAGCTCGGCACTATGCAGGCAGCTGTCGCATGGTAGCGTCCACTATCCGGTGTGTGTGCGGTGCGCTTTCTGCAGCGTCTGTGCGTGTAGTGCGTGTCGCCGCGGCAGTCACTCCACTGTGCGGTGTGCACCGGACGGCTGACGGCAGCCTACTGGCTACCGGCTGGCGGCTTGTTCTACGCGCACGAGGCAAGCTCCCGCCTCGGCCGGCTTCCTGCCGCCTCCGGAGGCTTCCGTCGCATTCTCCCCACCCCTCCCCCACCACCGGAACTCTCTCACGCACAGCACTGTCCCACACATCCAGACAATCAATCGTCTTCACTCTCCACGAGGGAATCATTTAAAAATGTGTGTCAAGGGGATGCCGTACGTGCGTCGCACATACAGGATGGTCCACTGATCGTGACCGGGCCAAATATCTCACGAAATAAGCGTCAAACGAAAAAACTACAAAGAACGAAACATGTCTAGCTTGAAGGGGGAAACCACATGGCGCTATGGTTGGCCAGCTAGATGGCGCTGCCGTAGGTCAAACGGATATCAACTGCGTTTTTTTAAAATAGGAACCCCCATTTTTTATTACATACTCGTGTAGTACGTAAACAAATATGAATGATTTAGTCGGACCACTTTTTTCTCTTTGTGTTAGATGGCGCTGTAGTAATCACAAACATATGGCTCACAATTTTAGACGAACAGTTGGTAACAGGTAGGTTTTTTAAATTAAAATCTAGAACGTAGGCACGTTTGAACATTTCATTTCGCTTGTTCCAATGTCATAAATGTACCTTTATCAACATTTCTGAGAACGCATGTTGTTACAGAGTGATTACCTGTATATACCACATTAATGCAATATATGCTCAAAATGATGTCCGTCAACCTCAGTACATTTGGCAATACGTGTAATGACATTCCTCACAACAGCGAGTAGTTCGCCTTCCGTAATGTTTGCACATGTATTGACAATGCGCTGACGCATGTTGTCATGCGTTGGCGGTGGAGCACGATAGCAAATATCCTTCAACTTTCCCCACAGAAAGAAATCCGGGGACGTCAGATCCAGTGGACGTGCGGGCCATGGTATGGTGCTTCGACGACCAATCCACCTGTCATGAAATATGCTATTCAATACCACTTCAACCGCACGCGAGCTATGTGCCGGACATCCATCATGTTGGAAGTACATCGCAATTCTGTCACGCAGTGAAACATCTTGTAGTAACATCGGTAGAACATTACGTTCAGCATACATTGCACCATTTAGATTGCCATCGATAAAATGGGAGCCAATTATCCTTCCTCCCACAATGCCGCACCATACATTAAACAGCCAAGGTCGCTGATGTTCCACTTGTCTCAGCCATCGTGGATTTCCGTTGCCCAATAGTGCATATTATGCCGGTTTACGTTACCCCTGTCGGTGAATGACGCTTCGTCGTTAAATAGAACGCGTGCAAAAAATCTGTCATCGTCTCGTAATTTATCTTGTGCACCAGTGACGGAACTGTACACGACGTTCAAAGTCGTCGCCAAGCAATTCCTGGTGCATACAAACATGGTACGGGTGCAATCGATGTTGATGTAGCATTCTCAACACCGACGTTTTCGAGATTCCCGATTCTCGCGCAATTTGTCTACTACTGAAGTGCGGATTAGCCGCGATAGCAGCTAAAACACCTATTTGGGTATCATCATTTGTTGCAGGTCGTGGTTGTCGTTTCACATGTGGCTGAACACTTCCTGTTTCCTCAAATAACATAACTATCCGGTGAACGGTCCGTACACTTGTATGATGTCGTCCAGGATACCGAGCAGCATACATAGCACACGCCCGTTGGGCATTTTGATCACAATAGCCATACATCAACACGATATCGACCTTTTCCACAATTGCTAAACGGTCCATTTTAATACGAGTAATTTATCACCAAGCAAATACCGTTCGCACTGACTGAATGTTTCGTGATACCACGTAGTTATACGTTTGTGACTATTACAGCGCCATCTATCGAAAAGCGATGAAAGTGGTCCACCTAAAACATTCATATTTCTTTAGGTACTACACGAGTATGTAATAAAAATGGAGTTCCTATTTTAAAAAAATCAGTTGATATCCGTTTGACCTATGGCAACGCCATCTAGCGGGCCAACCATAGCGCCATCTAGTTTCCTCCTTCAAGGAAGACGAGTTTCGTTCTTTGTAGTTTTTTCGTTTGATGTTTATTTCGTGAGATATTTGGCCCGGTCACTGTCAATGGACCACCCTGTATACACAATTTGATGAAAAGTATCGAGACACCCTTGTGTAATGCGGAATTTTACGAGAGGTGCACCCGCCACTATAGAAGAAGGCAGGGAAAGACCACTCCCTTCAAATACAAATGTTCAAATGTGTGTGAATTCCTTAGGGACCAAATTGCTGAGGTCATCGGTCCCTAGACTTACACACTACTCAAACTAACTTACGCTAAGAACAACACACACACCCACGCCCGAGGGAGGAGTCGAACCTCCGGCGGGAGCAACCGCGCAATCCGTGACATGGCGCCTTTAACCGCACGACCACTCCGCGGGGCGACCACTTCCTCCCACAAGATTACCGACCCACCAGTCTGCTGTGCTCCCTCATCAAGTTGAGAAAGTGATTCCCAAACGTCTCACTAGGCATTACATCACCACTGACATTCTGAAACCGGAGCAATCCGTATTCAGGAATCACCACTACACAACACGCATTTTACACATGGCTACAATGTCAGCAAAACTACAAGGGCTGTGTCCCTAGATATCGGCAAGGCCTTTGATCCTCTATAGCAAAAGAGCCTCACTTGCTAACGCAACGACGCTGGCTTCCCCGACGGACTAGTGTGCCTCATACACCCATACCTCTCCGACAGATGCTTCAACACTGACGTTCAGTGGAAAGAGTCACCACGACACGGCATAGAAGCAGCAGGATCTCAAAGTACCATGCTGGGGCCATTCTTGTTTAATCTCTACATTAGCGACTTTCCAACTACATAAAACACGATAGTAGTCACGCACGTGGTTGACACTTCTATCCTAGCAAAATGTTCACTCGCAAATCAAAACAACTACACAAACACCAACACTGCAGACAAACAACACTACACACACGCTAAATACGTTTCTGTGCGAAAGTGAGGTGCCTCGGTTTTTGGCTGAATCGGAAACTAAAATCGGGGGACCAATTATAATACACTACTGGCCATTAAAATTGCTACACCACGAAGATGACGCGCTACAGACGCGAAATTTAACTGACAGAAAGAAGATGCTGTGGTATGCAAATGATCAGCTTTTCACAGCATTCACACAAGGTTGGCGCCGGTGGCGACACCTACAACGTGCTGACGTGCTGACATGAGGAAAGTTTCCAACCGTTTTCTCATACACAAACGGCAGTCGACCGGCGTTGCCTTGTGAAAAGTTGTTGTGATGCCTCGTGTAAGGAGGAGAAATGCGAACCACAACGTTTCCGACTTTCGTAAAGGTCGGATTGTAGCCTATCGCGACTGCGGTTCATCGTATCGCGACATGGCTGCTCGCTTTGGTCGAGATCCAATGACTGTTAGCAGAATATGGAATCGGTGGGTTCAGGAGGGTAATACGGATCCCAACGGCCTCGTATCACTAGCAGTCGAGATGACAGGCATCTTATTCGCATGGCTGTAGCGGATCGTGCAGCCACGTCTCGATCCATGAGTCAACAGATGGGGACGTTTGCAAGACAACAACCATCTGCACGAACAGTTCGACGTAGTTTGCAGCAGAATGGACTGTCAGTTCGGAGACCGTGGCTCCGGTTATCCTTGATGCTGCATCACAGACAGGAGCGCCTGCGATGGTGTAAACGACGAACCTGGGTGCGTGAATGGTAAAACGTCATTTTTCCGGATGAATCCAGGTTCTGTTTACAGCATCATGATGGTCGCATCCGTGTTTGGCGACATCGCGGTGAACGCACATTGGAAGCATGTATTCGTCATCGCCACTGGCGTATCACCCGGCGTGATGGTGTGGGGTGCCATTGGTTACGCGTCTCGTTCACCTCTTGTTTGCACTGACGGCACTTTGAACACTGGACGTTACATTCCAGATGTGTTACGACCCGTGGTTCTACCCTCCATTGGATCCATGCGAAACCCTACATTTCAGTAGGATAATGCACTACCACATGTTGCAGGTTTTGTACGGGGCTTTCTGGATACAGAAAATGTTCGGCTGCTACCCTGGCTAGCACATTCTCCAGATCTCTCACCAACTGAAAACGTCTGGTCAATGGTGGCCGAGCAACTGGCTCGTCACAATACGCCAGTCACTACTCTTGATGAACTGTGGTATCGTGTTGAAGGTGCATGGGCAGCTGTACCTGTACACGCCATCCAAGCTCTGTTTGACTCAATGCCCAGGCGTATCAAGGCCGTTATTACGGCCAGAGATGGTTGTTCTAGGTACTGATTTCTCAGGAACTATGCACCCAAACTGCGTGAAAATGTACTCACATGTTAGTTCCAGTATAATACATTTGTACAATGAATACCCGTTTCTCATCTGCCTTTCTTCATCGTGTAGCAATTTTAATGGCCAGTAGTGTATTACTGAATGTCTGTTTGGCGGTCTCCCGTTTGTATCTGGAAGTGCGTAGTGGAGAATGGTGTTTAAATGCCGTTCCAAACAACTTTGAACCAAAGGTGACCATGTATAATTTCGTTGTTTGTGCACAATGTCTTCTCCTTGCTACATCTTTGAGGACACGACTTTTACGAAAAGAAGATATAATGTTTTTAACAGCGAGTTACTCATCGCTTAAGAAGCGAGACAACTGTGTTAGTGTGTGTGTGTGTGTGTGTGTGTGTGTGTGTGTGTGTGTACTCGCGCGCATACGTGCACTTGTAACAAAGACGCGGCAAGGAAATTGAGGTCGTTTTATCGGACTCTGGCAGTGGCTGCGTAGCACGCTAGCCTAAGTCACAGCGCCAAGCGCCGTTTGCCTCGCGGCTTCCTGCTGCTGGTTGACATGCCCCCTGGAGCGGACGTTGTGAAACCTGCCTGCCTACAGGAAGCCAATTAGTAGGTCCCTGTATGACGCAGCGACGGTGTACCTGTGTAGGCGTGCAGCAGCGTGCAGTTGCAGCGACATTCTGTAAGTGGGCCCCTCAAGGAACGTTGTTCCTTTGCTGTTCTGTAGAAAGTAAAGAGCTGTCTTTAAGCATAATCTCTATGCTTCCGTCCCACTGACTTCAGACTGAAGTAACCTAACTGATTTGTTGCCGATGGAGCGATGGAGATGGATTTGTTACTCGGGCGACATCCAGTGACTAGGGAAAAAAAAACAGGGCGTAATAATGTTACAAGTGGGTAGGTTTAAGTCCTAAGCATAATAGGAATCTTAAAGTTTTAAAATGCCAACTAATTTTGTTTTATTTCAAATGGTTAAAATGGCTCCAAGCACTATGGGACTTAACATCTGAGGTCATAATTCCCCTAGAATTAGAACTACTTAAACCTAACTAACCTAAGGACATTACACACAACTATGCCCGAGGCAAGACTTGGACCTGCGACCGTAGCAGCAGCGCGGTTCCGGACTGAAGTGCCTAGAACCGCTCGGCCACAGCCTTTGGTTTTTCGTTTCGCAATATTGATTGTCGCTTTGGTATAGTTCCTGTGATTGTCTTGCGAATATGCTGTCGCTGGGAATTCTTTTTGATCATTTGATGACTTTACAAGGAGGCAAATAAATATCATCTGCAAAAATCTAAGAGGGTTGCACAGATTGTCTCCGTAATCGTTTATGCAATGAGGAACAACAGAGGACCTACAACGCTTCCTTGGGGAGCGTCAGATGTTACTTCTGTTTTACTCGATGACTCTCCGTCAGTTACTCGTATTACTACCTGTGACCTTTCTAACAGGAAATCGCGAATCTAGTCACACAAATGAGAGGATACTCCATAGGCACGCCTTTTGGAAATCTGAAAATACGGAATCAGTTTGACGACTCCTGTCGATAGCTCTCATAACTTCGCAAGAATAAAGAGTTATTTGTGTTTCACAAGAACAATATTTTCTGAATCCGTGTTGGCTATTTGTCAATAAATCGTTTTCTTCGAGGTAATTAATGATGTTCGCGAGCAGCATGTTTTTCAAAATCCTTCTAAAAATCGACGTTAGTGATATCGGTGTATAATTCAACGAATTGCTCCTGTTCTTTTCTTCGGTATTGGTGTGACTTGTGCAGCTTCTCAGTCTTTGGGTACGGATGTGTTGCTGTTCGTCCCATTAAGTACTTCCTGGATCTGCGGCCTTTTTTTTGGGATGACGCGAGCTTCTCCTCGTCTAAAGGATGGGTGTCATCTGAGACGGCAGGACTTTGCAGTAGCGTCATGCCAAGTTGACCTAATGACCCGGTAACATCACGGATCCCATAGGGAGGCAACCACCACTGCGGTTATAGCAGTTTATGACAAATGTGTTACCTTGGAAACGTTGAATGATAATTCATTACTCGGTGGATGGATGGTGCATGATTGATTCTGATAGCTAACTAGTCCCAAGCGGTGATGAACACAGCTCGTGAATCCAGCTAATACCAACCGTAAAAACCTATCGATAGGCGTATACTCGGATGCAGTCGCAGAAAATAAATATTTTACTTTTAGAATTTTCTGATGTACAGTCTGACAAACAGGTCCTGTACATTGAGTTTATTCTAGCCAACTTCGTGGTTGGGGAATACTGCGGCAGCCAGTAGTTCTGTACACCCGCACTCGATCACGTCCGCGCTGGTAGAACACAGATCGGTATTTCTCCCCAGTCCGATCTCTGTTCGAGTCAGTCTATGTGAACGCTACGTCTGCTGCAGACACTACAATTCTAACGTTCAAGCATGACCAAAACTACTGTCGGTATTGCACTGTCCACATGTGCACGTACATCGGCGACAAATTCACGAATAACAACTTGAAAATTTTCAAGTAAAAACGTCCACAACAGAGATGTAAGAAGATATATGCGATAGATAATAGCCTGGGACACACAAATGACTGAACACCAACCCTATGACACCTATAGATTTGTACAAATATCGTCCACGTTGGTAGAGGCCATGGAAAATTCAGCTGTTCGTAATAGATAAAAATAATAACTTTTCCTCCAGCTGATTTTATTAATGTGAAAAAATGTGTGTGATCAGCTTCGAAGCTACTACGCTTTATCATAAGGCACATTTGCTTGATTAAATAAAGATCCGCACCCATTCACTCTAGGTGAATATAACACGCACTTCAATCCTACTTCGTCCCCAGATAACGAAATGTATCGAAGAACATTAACTGTGGCCTTTAATATGCAACTAAATTGCTGTTTTCACTGATATAATACTTTTCACAGCCACGAAAGAGACACTGCTCTCTCTCTATCTCTCTTACCTCGCTTTTGTTTCGTCGTATAGCGTCCGCTGTTTCCATTATTTGGCAAATTTACCTTATTTTTTTGGTCGGATTAATTTCCTGTCGTCCTTGTCTTCATTCAACTAAAGGACATGGAGTCGTGCACAACATGTGTCAGTGAATCACATAACTACTGTTCCGTGTTTTAAATAACAGGTCACTGCGCAAGTTACCCTTTTTTCATGCTTAACACGACGCGTTACGACAATTTATTCTAATTATAAAGTGCAGGTATTTACATTGGTATTTTATGTGACGTTTACGTGTGCGTTGTTTCTCCTTTCTTGCCCTGCAGCCATCTTTTTGTGGTTTTGCTGCAAAAATTGATAAATATTGAGATTTTTTTAATCCTAATGTTTTTTGTCTGTATAGTTACAAATACTGTGCCTCCTTCGTTGTGCAGAAACTAAAACATACGCAAGCCAACACTCAGCACTGTTTTCTTGTTTGAAATAAAAATATAGAACAAAGATATTACAATAGTATGGCTTGCCAGAGAGTCTGCATACAGTCAGAGGTGTCCCATTTCTCATGGATTCCACATCGAGGTAAAAATACAGAGAGATGGCGTTACAGACTTAACGCTGTACGTTGTTATGAAGTCGGCGCCGCCGTGTTAGGTGCCCCAAAACATTAGCAGTCAATTGTTTACATGGAGATTGTTTACGACTGCTTTTTGTTTGTAATTTCTGTCGTGTGTACGAGACAGTTGTTTTAAACAGTAAATATTCGTATAACGTTGTGTCAGGAAGGCATTTTCAAACGTTTTTCTCGCCTTAAATGCTTATTCGATCCAAAATACGACGCAAGTTTCTTGTAAACGTAACTTTCTTTTTGTTTATACATTTCAAATAACCAAGAAGAGAAGTATGCGTTCGTAATCCCTTTAAATCCTCTTTTAATGCATTTGCATCGACAGCTGATTAAGCTAGAACTGCGTCTTTGCTTACTAGCACTGTCTTACTCGTAACATTTTAAACTTCCAAATAATATGCGCAACATCTTTAACATTCACATTTGCAAAAAACTTACCTACGTTTCCTTTGGCAGCCCATAAATAAGTGCAATGAAGGAAGAAGAAAGCAAATTGGTATCATGATTTGTGGATGTCAACAAAGTGAAAGAGTCTTGAAATGTAGAATGAAGGAACTGCACGAAAGTATTAGAGTGCCAATCTGTCACTGTAGTTTAAACAATTTCTTATTCTGAAATATTAACTATGACGTGTAATTCAATGTGTGGCCAAAAATAGTAAAAAATGATAAATTCATTTTTGAAAGCACGTTCCAGCAATTTGGAGTTCAATAAATATCGCTAGTAGGCAGTTCTGATGGTATTAATGAGGACTTAAACTAGTGCCTTCTATATCAGTTTACGCAAAAGACAGCACCGTGAATAAAGAAATGGTCTCAATAGTGTAGACCTGCAGAATGGATATTTTGCTTCAACAAGTATGTTACCCATTGTTTTGGTAGTAATAGCTTAAACTCTGTAACATGTACACGCTTTTTAAAGGGGTGTTTCACATATATTTTAATAAAGATTTAATTAATAGCATGTAGTTTCACACTTGGTTTTCACATTAAACTTTTGTTTCTTTTTAACATAAGCCTATGTGCTTCATTTCCCAGAATATTTCTTGCCATGACCTCTCTGTGCCTGGTTTTCAGGAATAATCTGCTTTATTTTACTTTTTAATTTCGCCAGGTTTGTGATATACAAATAATAATACTGGGATGCCATGAAGTCACTATTTTTATTTATTTATTCAAATACGGTACACTGTACTTGTCAGATAGTCAAGAACGTAAGTGTGAATAATATGAAGTATTATGTATACAGTATATAGGAAGCGTACACGAGAATGACGATTAAGGTCCATAAAATTTAAAATTAAGTTCATAATGCCATCTTATAGAGGAATGAAAGTACTGTAATGCGCCAAGATTTTTTCTGTGAAAAGGACCTACGTGCTCGAAAATCTGTGCATAAGTTTTGATGTACCGTTACTTGAGAAGAACGACAAACGTTCACTCGATACTGAGAAAATAAAGATCAATTTTCTTCTTAGAGTTTTTTTTCTCGTTTTACGTTTATCTTATGATGCTGTAGCTTCATGTCACCGGCTTTCCAACAATACTTGCCACACAATCGCACATCGTAAATTAAGCTAGAACTGTTATATTGTTTAGTAATAAAGCAAAGACCGATATAAAGCTGCGCCATATTGTGCAGCCAAAGCAGCCTGATAAAGTTCTCTCGGTAAGATGAGCAGAAATACTTGTGTGTTACTGTTACCGAGATTGTCCTTGAAGTAAATTCTCAAGGCATTAGAAATGTCGGAGAATGAAAGTTTACATTCCACTCCCGTGCAGATACAATTACAAGAAAAAGAAAGGTGTTGGGGAGTATTTCTGATTCTTCAGGAAGATAACGGGCCATGAGTAGCGTTAAAGGTGACGATTATAAGTGCTTACGATTAACAAGTTTTATGAATGTTCAATTTTTAGGTAGGAACCGATTAATCAAAGAATTAAATCAAACGGCTTCCTATAATAAACAAAACTCATTTGACTGGATTTATCAGAGTAAATCCCGTGTTGCGAAAATGACCACAGAAAAATCTAGATGAATCTATAACACAACCTCTCCTCTGCTTGCAACGCTTCATCAGTATCAAAGTGGAGGCCTCTGAGGTGTGCTTTAAGTCATGGAAACAAATGAAAACCGGATGGGGCCAAGTCGGGACTGTATGGTGGATGATTGACGACACTGAACCACAGAGATCGGATTGTTACAAATGTCGCAGCGCTCGTGCGTGGTCTGGCAATATTATGCAGAATGAGAGGACTCTCCATGCGTGGACGAACTCTTGGAATGCGAAACTCGATTACAGCACACTGTTTCTTATTCCCCGATATAGTTACGTTACACACCGGCATGTTAGACGCTACAATTCAGAGCCTCCTAGTGGTAAAGGGATGGAAATGTGTAGAGATGTAGAATAAAGATGTAAAATGTTGATAAAATTTGTTTATTTTGCCTAAAAAGCTTTAAGAATTTTCACATAAAAAACTCGAAGACATTACTTTTCACCATTTTATACCAAACATATACCAAATAAATTTACAAATGATGGAGCTGATCCTCATTGGTACACAAAACGGGTCAGAACACCGTTGCAGAAACAACGAAAGAAACGTGTCTAATTTTAACAGACGCAAAATTCCCAAGATTGGCAATGATTTACAGAAGCTCGAAATTCAGCGCAGACTTCAATGCGAAATGCTTATAATAGTTTTCACAACGAAATTTCTTCTCTAAATCTGGCAGAAAATCTGAAGAGATTCTGGTCGTATGTGAAGTATACTACCGGCAAGACACAATCAATGCCTTCTCTGCGAGATAGCAATGGAGATACTATCGAAGACAGTGCTGTCTAAGCAGAGTTACTAAACACAGCCTTCCGAAATGCCTTCACAAAATAATACGAAGTAAAAATTCCAGAATTAGAATCAAGAACATGAGTAACATAGAAGTAAATATCCTCGAAATAGTGAGGCAATAAAAAGCAAGTCTTCCGGTCCAGACTGTGTACTAGTTTTGTTCCTCTCAGAGTATGCTGATGCAATAGCTCCATACTTAACAATCATATACAACCGTTCGCTCGACGAAAGATCCGTACCCAAAGACTGGAAAGTTGCACAGGTCACACCAATATTCAAGAAAGGTAGTAGGAGTAATCCATTAAATTACGGGCCCATATCATTAACGTCTATATGCAGCAGGATTTTAGAACATACATTGTGTTAGAACATTATGAATTACCTCGAAGAAACGGTCTATTGACACACAGTCAACATGGATTTAGTAAACATCGTTCTTGTGAAGCACAACTAGCTCTTTATTCGCATGAAGTATTGAGTGCTACTGACACAGGATTTCTGGTTGATTCCGTATATCTGGATTTCCGAAAGGCTTTTGACACTGTACCACACAAGAGGCTTGGAGTGAAATTGCGTGCTTATGCAATATCGTCTCAGTTATGTGACTGGATTCATGATTTCGTGTCAGAGAAGTCACAGAAAGTTCAAATGGTTGAAATGGCTCTAAACACTATGGGACTTAACATCTGAGGTCATCAGAACTACTTAAACCTAACTATCCTAAGGACATCACACACATCCATGCCCAAGGCACGATTCGAACCTGCGACCGTAGCAGCAGCACCGTTCCGGACGGAAGCGCCTAGAAAGGCTCGGCCACAGCGGCTGGCTCACGGAAAGTCATCGAGTAAAATAGAAGTGATTTCTGGCGTTCCCCAAGGTCGTTCTTTATCTATATAAACGATTTGGGAGACAATCTGAGCAGCCGCCTTAGATTGTTTGCAGATGACGCTGTCATTTGTGGACTAATAAAGTCATCAGAAGATCAAGACAAATTGCAAAACAATTTGGAAAAGATATCTATATGGTGCGAAAATTGGCAATTGACCCTAAATAACGAAAAGTGTGAGGTGATCTACATGAGTGCTAAAATGAATCCGTTAAACTTCGGTTACACGATAAATCAGTCAAAAATAAAGGCCGTAAATTCAGCTAAATACCTAGGAATTACAATTACGAACAACTTAAATTGGTAGGAACACATAAAATTTTGTGGGAGGAAGGCTGAGCAAAGACTGCGTTTTATTGGCAGGACACTTGGAAAATTTAAGAGATCTAGTAAGGAGACTGCCTACACTACACTTGTCCGCCCTCTCTTAGAATATTGCTTTGCGGTCAGATAGGATTGTCAGGGTACATCTAAAATTTCAAAGAAGGGCTGCACGTTTTGTATTATCACGAAAGAGGGGAGAGAGTGTCACTGAAAGGATATAGGATTTGAGGTGGACATAAAACAAAGGCTTTTTTCGTTCCTGCGGAATCTTATCACGAAATTTCAATCACCAACTTTCTCCTCCGAATGCGAAAATATTTTTTTGACGCCGACCTACATAGGTAGAAACGACCACCATGATAAAATAAGGGAAATCTGAGCTCGTATGGAAAGATATAGGTGTTCGTTCTTTCCGTGCGCTTTGAGAGATTAGAATAATGAGAATTGTGAAGGTAGTTCGATGAACCTTCTGCCAGGCATTTAAATGTGATTTGCAGACTATATACGCATATGTAGACATTGACAACGCCCTCGTATTCTCCATATACATAAATGATCTGACGGCTAGGGTCAGTAGCAATCAACGACTGTTTGGTGACTCTGCTGTAGTTACCGGAAAGTGTCGTCGTTGAGCGCGTGTAGCAGAATACTATTTGGTGCCACGGCGGGCAGCTTGTTCTAAATGTAGAAGAATGTTAGTTGATGCGGATGAGCAGAAAAAAGAATCGAGTATTGTTCGTATATAGTATTAGTGGTACGCTGCTTGACACAATCATGTCGATTAAACATGTAGGCGTAACGTTGTAAACCGAAATGAAATGAAACGAACGCATAAGATCGGTAGTAGGTAAGGCGAATGGTCGATTTCCGTTTATTGCGACAGTTCTAGGAAAGTGTGGCTCATCTATAAATATGATCGTGTATAGAACACTAGTGCAACCCGTTCCTGAATACAGCTCCAGGAAGACACCAAATCAATTCAGAGACGTGATGCTAGATTTATTATCGGCAGGTTCGATAAATAAACAAATGTTACGAAAATGCTTTGTGAACTAAAATGGGAAACCCTGGAGGGAAGACAACTTTCTTTTTTAGAAACACAATTCAGAAAATTTAGAGAAACGACATTTGCGGCGGTCTGACGTACGATACTACTGCCGCCATCGTACATTTCGTGCAAGGACCGCGAAGACAAGAGAAATTACGGCTGGTACGGAGGTGTGTAGACAGCCAATTTTGCCTCGCGAGGAGAACAGTAAAGGAAATACGAGGCTTGTTGTTTAAGTACCGTTTTGAAATTAAAAAAAGACTTGCTAAGATATCTCAATAATTTTATTTTTACATGAAAGCCTGTACCGCAATCTACGCACTGACGCCATTACAGTCTGATTCTTCCTTGTTTACGTTGTGTACTGAGTGTTTAACATGCCTCCGATAATCGTGAGTCCCGCCGACTGTGAAGTACGGGCTGTTATAATATTTCTTAGTGCTAAAGGCCTAAAAGCGATCGATATTCATTGTGAGGTCTCTGCAGTTTACGGAGAAAACATTATAAGTGATGGAATGGTAAGAAAGTGGGTGAGAGTATTTAAAGATTGCCGCACAAATGTTCAAAATGTTCAAATGTGTGTGGAATCTTATGGGACTTAACTGCTAAGGTCATCAGTCACTAAGCTTACACACTACTTAACCTAAATTATCCTAAGGACAAACACACACACCCATGCCCGAGGGAGGGCTCGAACCTCCGCGGAGATCAGCCGCACAGTCCATGACTGCAGGGCTCCAGACCGCTCGGCTAAACCGGCGCAGCGCCGCACAAATGTGCATGACGAACAACGGAGTGGACGTCCTTCGGTCGTTAATGAAAGTTTGGCGCAGGAAGTGGACAATAAGGTGAGAGAAAACAGACGCTTTACGATTTCCTCCTTGCAGGATGACTTTCCTAATATTTCTCGTAGTGTTTTGTATGACATTGTGACCAAGCACTTGAATTACCGAAAATTGTGCGCACGTTGGGTACCGAAAACGTTGACGCATGTGCACAAAACCAAACGTTTAGACAGTGCACTGATTTCCTTGAGCGGTACCACAACGATGGTGATGATTTCTTCAGCCAAATTGTTACGGGCGATGAAACATGGGTGGCCTACGTCACCCCAGAATCAAAGCAACAGTCCATGGAATTGCGGCATTCACATTCACACAGAAAAGTGAAGATTAAGCAAACAATTTCTGCCCGGAAAATCATGTGCATAGTTTTTTGGGACAGAAAAGGAGTATTGCTTGTGGAATTTCTGCCTCGTAATGAGACAATCAATGCAGCAGCTTACTGTAAGACACTGCACAATCTGTACCGTTCAATACAGAACAAAAGACGTGGCAAGTTGAGCAAGGGCATCGTTTTGCTGCAAGACAATGCCCGCTCATATGTGACGAATCAGACCAAAGATCTCATTACATCTTTTTGATGGGAAACTCTAGATCATCCTCCGTAGAGCCCCGATCTTGCGCCCAGTGACTACAATCTGTTCCTGCACTTGAAGAAACACCTGGGCGGTCAGCGTCTTCAAGACGATGACGAACTCAAAACAGTGTTGATGCAGTGGTTAACAAGTCAGGCGGCAGACTTCTATGAGGAGGGTATCCAAAAACTGGTACAACGTTATGACAAGTGCCTCAATATTGACGGAAATTATGTAGAAAAGTAGATTAAGGTACAGGCTTTCATGTAAAAATAAAATTATTGAGATATCTTAGCACGTCTCTTTTAAATTTCAAAACGGTACTTACTTAAAAAAACACGCCTCCTAACTACTAGTGGTACAAATACCCTCCACAAGGCACCGTCTGGTGGACTGCAGAATATGTATGTAGACGTAGACGTTTTATCCCGAAGAGAGAGCTTTATCGCGTTCCACTTGGTGTCCTCTGCACACAGTACCGCTTCACACCGTGTGTGGAAGAGGGCTCGTTAGTTACACGCTTGTTGGCGCGAAGTGACGAGAAGGCGAAGTGCTACCCGCTGTCTCACGGCGACGCGGCGGGCGTTGTTTACGCTGCCCGCGGGCCCCCACGCGCCGACAGCCTTCGGTCGCCCTCCCACTCTGGCAGAGCCCACATGGTGATGCACGCCTCGCACCCAACCTTGTCTGCCTCCCCATTAAAGACCGCAGCTGCAAACGGTCAACGGATAAGGAACACTAGCCGGCAACGAGTACAGTGTCACACAGTCGATCGCCGCAGCTAGCCATGCATTCGTCTCGCATCTCTGTTCTTGTGAACTGACGATATATAAGCACAAATATATACAGGGTGTTACAAAAAGGTACGGCCAAACTTTCAGGAAACATTCCTCACACACAAAGAAAGAAAATATGTTATGTGGACATGTGTCCGGAAACGCTTAATTTCCATGTTAGAGCTCATTTTAGTTTCATCAGTATGTACTGTACTTCCTCGATTCACCGCCAGTTGGCCCAATTGAAGGAAGGTAATGTTGACTTCTGTGCTTGTGTTGACATGCGACTCATTGCTCTACAGTACTAGCATCAAGCACATCAGTACATAGCAGCCCGCATCTCGTGGTCGTGCGGTAGCGTTCTCGCTTCCCACGCCCGGGTTCCCGGGTTCGATTCCCGGCCCGGTCAGGGATTTTATGTGCCTCGTGATGGCTGGGTGTTGTGTGATGTCCTTACGTTAGTTAGCTTTACGTAGTTCTAAGTTCTAGGGGACTGATGACCATAGTTGTTAAGTCCCATAGTGCTCAGAGCCATTTGAACCATTTTGAGCCAGTACGTAGCATCAACAGGTTAGTGTTCATCACGAACGTGGTTTTGCAGTCAGTGCAATGTTTACAAATGCGGAGTTGGCAGATGCTCATTTGATGCATGGATTAGCACGGGGCAATAGCCGTGGCGCGGTACGTTTGTATCGAGACAGATTTCCAGAACGTAGGTGTCCCGACAGGAAGACGTTCGAAGCAATTAATCGGCGTCTTAGGGAGCAGGGAACATTCCAGCCTATGACTCGCGACTGGGGAAGACCTAGAACGACGAGGACACCTGCAATGGTCGAGGCAATTCTTCGTGCAGTTGACGATAACCCTAATGTCAGCGTCAGAGAAGTTGCTGCTGTACAAGGTAACGTTGACCACGTCACTGTATGGAGAGTGCTACGGGAGAACCAGTTGTTTCCGTACCATGTGCAGCGTGTGCAGGCACTATCAGCAGCTGATTGGCCTCCACGGGTAGACTTCTGCGAATGGTTCATCCAACAATATGTCAATCCTCATTTCAGTGCAAATGTTCTCTTTACGGATGAGGCTTCATTCCAACGTGATCAAATTGTAAATTTTCACAATCAACATGTGTGGGCTGACGAGAATCCGCACGCAATTGTGCAATCACGTCATCAACACAGATTTTCTGTGAACGTTTGGGCAGGCATCGTTGGTGATGTCTTGATTGGGCCCCATGTTCTTCCACCTACGCTCAATGGAGCACGTTATCATGATTTCATACTGTACCTGTGCTGCTAGAACATGTGCATTTACAAGTACGACACAACATGTGGTTCATGCACGACGGAGCTCCTGCACATTTCAGTCGAAGTGTCCGTACGCTTCTCAACAACAGATTCGGTGACCGATGGATTGGTAGAAGCGGACCAATTCCATGGCCTCCACGCTCTCCTGACCTCAACCTTCTTTACTTTCATTTATGGGGGCATTAGAAAGCTCTTGTCTATGCAACCCCGGTACCAAATGTAGAGGCTCTTCGTGCTCGTATTGTGGACGGCTGTGATACAATACGCCAATCTCCAGGGCTGCATCAGCGCATCAGGGATTCCATGCGACGGAGGGTGGATGCATGTATCCTCGCTAACGGAGGACATTTTGAACATTTCCTGTAACAAAGTGTTTGTCAGTCACGCTGCTACGTTCTGTTGCTGCGTGTTTCCATTCCATGATTAATGTGATTTGAAGAGAAGTAATAAAATGAGCTCTAACATGGAAAGTAAGCGTTTCCGGACACATGTCCACATAACATATTTATTTTTTTGTGTGTGAAGAATGTTTCCTGAAAGTTTGGCCGTACCTTTTTGTAATACGCTGTATAAGACAAAAAGACGCACCGAACGGGACGGAAACCGGTAGAAGTGATGTACATGTACAGTCAAACAATTGATTACAATTTCAGACAAACTGAGGATATCAATTTTTTTTTTTTTTAATTTTGTAAGTTGTGGTAAGTTCCTATGGGACCAAAGTTCTGAGATCATCTGTCCCTAGGCTTACACACTACTTAATCTAACTTAAGCTAACTTACGCTAAGGACAACACACACATACCGATGCCCGAAGGAGGACTCGAACCTTCGAATGGGATAGCCGCGCGAACTGTGGCAAGACGTCCTTAGACCGTGCAGCTAGCACGCGCGGTGCAAACTTACATGAAGTAGGGTGCATAGAAAGCAGGTTCTCATGCCTCTTCATTTATTTTCCAACCATACTCGTATGCTTCCCAGTACTTGAATATTCACTTTACTGTCCCGCTGTGAACTTTCAATTGCGTGCAGTATGGTTTCTAAGTCTGATGCTATCGCGTACAGAAGTAGGTAACTGTGCCGTAAGGGCTGTTTGCATAAATACTGCGGCTTGGAAGCCGGTGTGAGCGGCCCGTGCGACACCTGCCGTGGAGCCTTGGCGGCTTCCTGTCCGCTATCGCCGTGACTCAAGTGTGTGTGTGGGTCCGCCTCTCTCCCGTATTTACATGATACGCGAGGGGAAGGAGGGGGAGGAGCTATCTTGCAGTCAGTTCACTCCGTCACAGAGTTTCCCAGCGCCCAGCCGCCCCACATCTGCGTAACTGCCTCCGCCTCCTCCGACACCCAGTATACACATTTATGCGCGCGCCAGATAAATGACGCAGTAACCTGGCTGTTATGGCGATGCTTTATCTTCCCCACTTTCTCGGTTTCACAAGGTGTACTGTGCGTCTCTTTGTTCAAGTGTCCTAGGGTCGCGCGGGGTAGCCGCGCGGTCTAAGGCGCCTTGACACGGTCTGCGCGGCTTCCCCCGTCGGAGGTTCGAGTCCTCCCTCGGGCATGGATGCGTGTGTTGTCCTTAGAGTAAGTTAGATTAAGTAATGTGTAAGCTCAGGGACCGATGATCTCAGTTCAAAAAATTGCTCTAAGCACTATGGGACTTAACTTCTGAGCTCATCGGTCCCCTAGAACTTGGAACTACTTAAACCTAACTAACCTAAGGACATCACACAACACCCAGTCATCACGGGGCAGAGAAAATCCCTGACCCCGCCGGGAATCGAAACCGGTAACCCGGGCGTGGGATGCGAGAACGCCACCGCACGACCACGAGCTGCGGACTGGGCGTACAGACCAAGGGTAGCTACATCTAGTGCAGAAAAGTACTTCACTGAGATTTACAGGTGCATACAAGACCACTTTCAAGGAAGCTCTTCACATAATACACTCCTGGAAATTGAAATAAGAACACCGTGAATTCATTGTCCCAGGAAGGGGAAACTTTATTGACACATTCCTGGGGTCAGATACATCACATGATCACACTGACAGAACCACACGCACATAGACACAGGCAACAGAGCATGCACAATGTCGGCACTAGTACAGTGTATATCCACCTCTCGCAGCAATGCAGGCTGCTATTCTCCCATGGAGACGATCGTAGAGATGCTGGATGTAGTCCTGTGGAACGGCTTGCCATGCCATTTCCACCTGGCGCCTCAGTTGGACCAGCGTTCGTGCTGGACGTGCAGACCGCGTGAGAAGACGCTTCATCCAGTCCCAAACATGCTCAATGGGGGACAGATCCGGAGATCTTGCTGGCCAGGGTAGTTGACTTACACCTTCTAGAGCACGTTGGGTGGCACGGGATACATGCTGACGTGCATTGTCCTGTTGGAACAGCAAGTTCCCTTGCCGGTCTAGGAATGGTAGAACGATGGGTTCGATGACGGTTTGGATGTAACGTGCACTATTCAGTGTCCCCTCGACGATCACCAGTGGTGTACGGCCAGTGTAGGAGATCGCTCCCCACACCATGATGCCGGGTGTTGGCCCTGTGTGCCTCGGTCGTATGCAGTCCTGATTGTGGCGCTCACCTGCACGGCGCCAAACACGCATACGACCATCATTGGCACCAAGGCAGAAGCGACTCTCATCGCTGAAGACGACACGTCTCCATTCGTCCCTCCATTCACGCCTGTCGCGACACCACTGGAGGCGGGCTGCACGATGTTGGGGCGTGAGCGGAAGACGGCCTAACGGTGTGCGGGACCGTAGCCCAGCTTCATGGAGACGGTTGCGAATGGTCCTCGCCGATACCCCAGAAGCAACAGTGTCCCTAATTTGCTGGGAAGTGGCGGTGCGGTCCCCTACGGCACTGCGTAGGATCCTACGGTCTTGGCGTGCATCCGTGCGTCGCTGCGGTTCGGTCCCAGGTCGACGGGCACGTGCACCTTCCGCCGACCACTGGCGACAACATCGATGTACTGTGGAGACCTCACGCCCCACGTGTTGAGCAATTCGGCGGTACGTCCACCCTGCCTCCCGCATGCCCACTATACGCCCTCGCTCAAAGTCCGTCAACTGCACATACGGTTCACGTCCACGTTGTCGCGGCATGCTACCAGTGTTAAAGACTGCGATGGAGCTCCGTATGCCACGGCAAACTGGCTGACACTGACGGCGGCGGTGCACAAATGCTGCGCAGCTAGCGCCATTCGACGGCCAACACCGCGGTTCCTGGTGTGTCCGCTGTGCCGTGCGTGTGATCATTGCTTGTACAGCCCTCTCGCAGTGTCCGGAGCAAGTATGGTGGGTCTGACACACCGGTGTCAATGTGTTCTTTTTTCCATTTCCAGGGGTGTATTACCAATATATCCCTTAGACCTAGTAATCAGAAATAAGAGAGACTACGAAAAGGTGACACAGGAAAATCAACACATGTGTCCCAGGAGAAACTGTCAGTATTCGCTGATATGACAGGGCCGATCATTCGAAACAAAAAGCTGCTGTAAACAAGGGCTATAAAATGCATACCTAAAGAGGTATGAGAACTTCTTAATCTCCGATACTTCCCATATATTGAGAGCTGGCAGTGTGGACCAAAACAAGAAAAAAAAATGTCAAGTATACGTGCGCTCTAAAGTTCATACGTTAAGAACTGTGATCCCTTTGTTACTGTGAAACACATCTCTTCTACTTAACAAGTGCTCGTAGTTCTTAAGGTATGCATTTTAGAGTCCATGTTTTCTAGATGTTTTTTCTTATTTCGTGTAAGGAACCCGTTATCCAAAATTTGTTAAAGTATTATTGAAACACTCTGTGTAAATAAAATGTGAGTGAAACACGCGACGTGAACATGTGTGGAGTTGCATGTGGCGGGGTGATAAGTGTTGGGAGCTCAGAGAGTTACAACTTCTGTGGACGTCAGGTCAGTCTTTCGCGATGTGTTGCAGTACAGTGACCAAAGGAAACTAGAGGACTGTACGACTTGCCACTGTTGCAGCGTTTGTCGTTACTGCAGTCAAGGAGGAGAGAGTTCAGGAGCATTTACGTTACTGGCAGGCCCATGTGAGGCAAACTGAGGAGCGGCTGCGGTCACGAAAACTGACAACGGTCGGCGGGAGGGCGGTGTGCTGACCACATGCCCCTCCGTATCCGCATCCAGTGACACCCCTGGGCTGAGAGGATGACACGGCGGCCGGTCGGTACCGTTGGGCCTTCCAAGGCCTGTTCGGATGGAGTACGATGCAGACAGCGGCACAAAGCGACACACCTACCTGAGGAATCTCTCAAAAGAACTTCAGAGTATAACGGATTTGTACTAATCACGCTGGTCATGGACTACCAGTTTCCAGAACCACAACGCTATTCCAGAGGCCGTAAACCTGAGGTATCGGTTTAGAAAGGAGTACAGTTAAGGAAGGACTGAGTTCTCGATTTGTAAATAGTCGGTAATCAGTATGGTCACAAATTTAGTTAACGAATTAGATAAAATGGTTGTTTCTTAGAAAATAGTTACCAAATGAAATTATGGACGTTACTGTACACAATAAAAGTTAGTCTTCTCCAGTTAGTTGGTAGCAGTCCTATATGTACACCAATTTATGAACAAAAGACTCGATCTCGTTTCATTAACTGTTCGGATTTGGGTGAATTAGGCCATCTTCAGATTCGAAACTCTTCAGATTCGAAACTAGAAGAAGGAGAAATAAAACCACTTCTATCATCTAAGTTATTTATACAACAAATAGAGAAATAGCGAAATAGAAAAATAGCCTAATTATTTATGCATTTACCTCTTTGATATATTACAGTATTAAATCTGAAGATGGCGTACTTCGGCCAACTGGTCATAATAGCTTGGGGTTGAAGCTCTTTTTTTCCGTGTTTGCTTTAAAAATATGTTTTTTTTATAGGGTTCGCTTTTAGCAAAACACAATTTTGTTTTGCTGAAGGCGAACCCTATCCAAAAACATACGTATGGTCATAACAGTTAATAAAGCATATCTAGACTATTTTGTTCGTTAAGTAACTGAACAAGATCACTTACTTCTAATGCGACGCGATGTCGCCTTGCTCTAAACAAGAAAGAAGGAAATTTCTTGTGACCTCAGTATGAATATTAGTGGAGGCTCCTCACGTTTTTTAGGGGTTATCTGAAACACTTTTTACAAATTGCCACTTACTTGCTCTGTTCAGTATGAATTACATCTCATTCTGTCTGCTGATTTCAGTGAATATAAAATATTACTCACATATTGAGTGTGGCAAATACCAACCAATAATTTCGTGGGGTACAAAATCAAATATGAAGAGTGTCATAAAAAAATGGCTCTGAGCATTATGGGACTTAACTTCTAAGGTCATCAGTCCCCTAGAACTCAGAACTACTTAAACCTAACTAACCTAAGGACATCACACACATCCATGCCCGAGGCAGGATTCGAACCTGCGACCGTAGCGGTCTCGCGGTTCCAGACTGTAGCGCCTAGAACCGCTCGGCCACCCCGGCCGGCTAAGAGTGTCAGAAATACGAAGTTTGCCCAGAAAGTAATGCACCGCATTTTTTTCTTCAACAGTTCTTTATTGAACAGAATGAGAATTACACACAGGAAAAAATGGTGTCTTATCTGAACACCCTATTTTTCCACGTTATCTCCATCCCGTTCTATGGCCTTCCTACAGCGCGAAACAAGGGTGTGTATATGCTGTCGATACCAATCCTTGTTCTGGTGGAGCAGCCAGTACTTCACTGCATGAATCACCTCCGGTGCATTACTTTCTGGGAAACCCCTCGTACTATATGGGCCAAACTTGGCGAAACATTTTCAGCCGGTGGGTGAAAATCTTAAGTTCCTCCAATACATTCAAATAAAAGCTCTTTTTGAGTTAAATGTACTATCTCCGTCTGTACTCTTATTGTACGTAGTTTACGTTTGATATTCCTTACGTACGCCCCGAACGATTTCCTATTGTTCTACCACAATGTTTTTTTGTACATTTTATTCATTTATATATTTCAGTCATCAGTCTGCTGACTTGCTTGACGCGGTCCACCACGAATTCCTCTCCTATGCCAACCTTTTCATTAGGAGTAGCATCTGCACCCTACGTCCTCAACTATTTGCTGGGCGTACCGCAATCTCTGTGTTCCTCTACAGTTTTACCCTCTACAGTTCCCTCTAGTACCATGGGAGTTATTCCCTGATGTCTTAACTGATGACCTACCATCCTGTCCCTTATTCTCGTCAGTGTTTTCCATACATTTCTTTCCACCCCGATTCTTCGGAGAACATCCTCATTCCTTTCCTTATCAGTCCACCTAATTTTTAACATTATTCTGTATCACCATATCTCAAATGGTTCGATTCTCTTCTATCCTGGTTTTCCAATGAACAATAACTTATTTTCATACAATGCTGTTTTCCGTACGTAGGTTCTTAGAAATTTCTTCCTCCAACTAGTAAATTTCTCTTGACCAGGAATTCCCTTCTTGCCTGTACTAGTACTAATACTAGTCTGCTTTCTATGTCATCTTTACTCCATCCGTCGGGGGTTATTTTGGTGCCTAAACAGCATAACTCCTCAAATTTATCTACTTCGTGATTCTGATAAGTTTCTCGCTGTTCTCATTTCTATTACTTCTCATTACTTCCGCCTTTCTTCGTATACTATTGAACGAAGTGATTTTGCGGATAGTAATTATTGTGTAAATTTTATAGGCTCGTTTTGATTTTTGTCTGCGCGACGCTATAGAGCGGGACAGGACGCTTTACTCTGCGTCTGCTGCAGCAGCCACAGCGCACTGGTAGCTTCGGATTTGACACGACAGAGGAAATGACAGCGGCCTGGTACTCACTCAGCCGACTGATTCCAGTCATATTTGGCAGGTCGTTCGTGTGCAACTGAAAGGTATTTTCTACAATCCACTTTCCCTCCTCTCCCCCTCTGTTTCTGAGACACCCACTCATGACACGCAATCGACTCGGAATTGACGAGATCAACAGATAATTGAAAACTGAAAATTTTTTATCATCATATATGGGGACCGCAAACACAACTCACCTTATGGGTACATAAACGGCAGTCGTAAAAGATTGTTTTCTCGATTCCTAGGAGAACATGCTTTTGCGGTTTCCGTAAAACAAGTGAGACTACAGATTTTTGCGGCGGTAACACTCCAGCAGCGTCAAGTGATTAAAATTACACGAGCATTTTGCTAAGCACTCCTTGGCCTTTGTCTAGTCGTTTGACTGACAACTGGGTACCGGTACGCTATTATATACTCTAGCTGCCGGCTGTGACGTCACTAGTGCCCGCAGCATCGCCATGTATATGCATACTTTGATTCGGAATTCGATGTGCCCGCTTTAACTTCGCTATCGCTGGATCCCACGCCGCGCTGAGCTGTAGGCCACCGTCTCCGTTTAGGATCTTGTCGTCGGTTTTATTTCATTGGATTATTTAAACAATTACAGATACGGTTCGTGCGAGCCACAACAAACGTTTCGTCAGATTTTTTCCGGTGACCATTTTCTAAAGCACGCTCAGCTAAAGCAGATTTCTCGGGGTAGCGAGGCGATAAAACCTGTCATTCTCTTTCCTGCGTTGTTCCACAGTGTGTACTGCTTGTCTGACGTAAGACTGTCCGTGTTCGCAAGGTATATTGTGGACCCTAGGTGTTGTGAGACCTGCTGCGTCTTTAACTGGTCTAATTTTTGTCGGAGGCCAGAAGATCGATTTGATATTGTGTCTTTTCAGCAGCCGGCTTATCTTGCCCGACACGGAGCCACAGAACGGCAAGAAAGCAGGTTTCATTTCTTGCTCTTCGTCATTGGTCTTATAGTGATTCTTGCTAGAAATCACATCATTTATTTGATGAATTTTGTAACCGTTGTTCTTGAAGACCCTGTGTAGGTGGCTAAGCCCACGGGGCAAATCGAGTGCCGAGTGAACGTATGCCCATGTACGGCGATGCCGCGAGCACCAGTGACGTCACAGCCAGCAGCTACAGTGTATAAGGAGTGTATCAGCAGCCCACTGGCAGTCATACCACTTGACAAAGGCCAAGGATTGTTTGGCCGAAAGCTCGTGTAATTTTAATCACTTGACGCTGCTGGAAAACCGAGAATTTCTTTTTTCACACTACATATAATCAAAATGCTCAGTTTTTAATTGTATCTCGATCCCGTCAATTTTGAATCGATTGCGTGACATGGGTTTTAAGGGTGGGTTTCTCAAGAACAGGGAGGGGTGGGGGGTGGGGAGGGATATTGAGCCAAAACAAATCTTTCGTTTTGGTTTGTACACAAACGACCTGCCCAATATCACACTAATCGGTTAACCGTGTCTGAGGCCTTCCCCTTTTTAGGTAGCTCCCTCTACGCTAATCTATTAATACAAAGAAAATGGGACATATATTGAAAACTTTTTAAAGTTTTCCCCTTCAATAAAAATATATCTGAAAATCTAGGGAATCCTTATTAATATTTTATGTATAATGCTTTGGAATGTTTCAAGTATAAGTTATTTGCATAGTGTTTTTTTTTAAATCCATTAGTACGAGATATATATTTATGTACTCATATCTTTGAGTACATAAATATATATCTCGTACTAATGGACTGCAAAGAGAACCAACAGATCAATACTGGAGCAAGTAAAACCAGATTTCTCCCTGAAGGTCTAATGTTAAAACAAAAGCTGACCTACTTTAGACACACAATGCGAAGGCATGCCTCGCTGGAAAAAACATTAATTCTGGGGAAGAATGAAGGAACTGGAAGAAGAGGACGTCAGAGGATGAGATGGATCGATGGCATCACAGAAGCAATGTGTTCCAACCTGGTAGGTCTACGGGAGAAAGTGCAAGACAAGAAAAAGTGGCGTGATTTGGTTCAGGGGGTCACGAAGAGTCGGAACCGACTAAATGAATAGAGAGAGAGAGAGAGAGAGAGAGAGAGAGAGAGAGAGAGAGAGACTCATATCTTTAATACGACGACTCGTTTATAAGGCCAGATGTATTTTATTTCAACGATGACTTGTCATTTACGCTTCGACAATTTGTTACATTTCAGCTTGCATTTGAGAATGATTGTGTGAAATAAATGAGTAGTATGTTATAGCCAAATGGCGGAAATTTCTTTGAAAATGTTGACTGTAGTCCTCCGCGAAGGGAAAATCAAACCTGGGACCATTCGTGTTGCCCGTCTGTGTAAATTTTCAACATCATCCGTTTGGTACAAGTCCCACACACCTGAGCAGTTGTGCGATGGATGGCACGAATGATTTGTAAGTACATCTCCTTTGCAGACTGACCGCATTTCCCTAGTATTCCACCAATAAACCGAAGTCTGTCACCTACATTACCTGCGACCGATCTCCGCATTTCATCTCCCCACATGTGTAACACCTACGTATTTGCATGAGTTGACGGTGTCCACTTGATATCATAATCATAGGACACTACGTTTTATCGTTTTGTGAAGAGCACAATTTTACATTTGTGAAAATTTAAAGCAAACTGAGAATGTTTGCAACATTTTGAAATCTTATTAATCATTGACTAAATATTTATGAAACTCCTTTCAGAAACATGACACATTATAGATAGCTGCATCATCTGCGAGAAAGCTGAGGTTACTATTAATATTGTCCGTAAGGTCATTAATACGCTATATACATAAATCACTTCTATGTATATGCCGATCATTTTTCATGCCCCACGATCCAAGCGACTAGTTGCAGCTGATGTAAGCTATAAACTACCGTAAATAGCCAATACACTAAGATTAGCTTCCAGTGGATCCAAAACATGCTAACAGAAGAACAACTTCTTTTAGAGCACTACAAAGCGACTGGCCAGTACGAAATACTGTATCCGCTATTTTAATCACACCTACGCGTTCAGTCTAGCCATTGAGCTATAAAAGAATGGAAAGAGGGGAGGAACAGAAATGAGGCTTGTGAATGGTGAGCATGCTGAGTTGACTCATCAATGCTCGGATACAAACAGGAATATAGGGATAGACTAAGCAGTACACAAAAAACGGAATCTTCATAAACGTCGTGCTACACACGAGTGCTGAAGAGTACATGGGTAGACTGGATAACAATAACAGAAGGTTTTACGCGCGCGCGCGCGCGCGTGTGTGTGTGTGTTTGTGTGTGTGTGTGTGTTGTGTAGGGAGGAATTAAACGATGGAGATGGGAACGAAGACGTGAATACAGTAAGCAAGTTCAAATGCATGCAAACTGTAGCAGTCATGCAGAAATGAGAAGAGTTGCACAATGTACACCAGCATGAAGACCAGCACTGAACGACAAAGTAGCAACATGCACGTGTTAAAACACCACGGTCCGAACACATATGTCCGCAGCCTGCAAGTAGCAGCTTTGTCGGTCAGCACGCCTCAGACGTGGCAGGGAATCCAGCTATCAGCAGAGAGCTATCAGAGGTGCCTGGCGTGGACGTCACGTTCTCACAGTAGCTGCGTGCCGTGTCAGCAACTTGCATCGTCCTTGACGTCGACAAAGATACTCGCTCCAACCGTATGCATCTGTCAGGAAGTGTCAGCTGAAGCTACGCTGATAGCGACCAACAAAAAGAACATTACGACACTCAGCAAACGCCTTTCGAAAAACGACGAAACAGAAGAAAACATCAAAACTTCAATGCAATTGTGTCAAATGAAGATATTATTGGACACTATGGCTGTCGTCTCTCTTTTTGTTTTGTTTTTGAGTCATTAGTCTTCTGACTGGTTTTTAGCGACCTGCCACAAATTCCTATCTTCTGCCATCCTTTTCATCGCAGACTAGCACTTGCAACCTACTTCCTCAACTATCCGCCGGATGTATTTCAATCTCTGTCTTCCTCTACAGCTCCCTCTAGTACCATGGAAGTTAATGCCTGACGTCTTAACGGATGTCTTATCATCCAGTGTCTTCTTTTCGCCGTGTTTTTCACCTATTCCTTTCCTTGACGTTTCTGCGGATAATCTCCACATTCCTTAACTTAGCAGTCAACCTAATTTTCAACATCTGTCTGTAGCACCACATCTCAAATGCTCCGATTCTTTCCAGTTTTCCCATCAGTCCGCGTTTCATTTCAAACGTACATTCTCACAAATTTCTTCCTCAATTTAAGGCCTATGTTTAATATTAGTATCCTTTTCTTGGGTCGGAATGTCCTTTTTTCCAGTGCTAGCCTGATTTTTATGTCCTCCTTGCTCCGTCCGTCATGGGTTATTCTGCTGCCTAAGTACCAGAATTCCACAACTTCGTGTACTTCATGATCACCAACCCTGATGTTAACCTTCTTGCTGTTGTAATTTCTGCTACTCCTCATTACTTTCCCCTTACTTCGATTTACTCTCAATTCATATTCTGAACTTATCAGACTGCTCATTTAATTCAGTAGATTCTGTAATTCTTCTTCTGTGGATAGCAATGTCACCAGCGAATCTTAACATTCATATTCTTTCGACCTGAATTTTAAATCCAACTCCTGAACCTTTCTTTTATTACCGTCATTGCTCCTCCGCTGTAGAGATTGAGCAGCAACGACGGAAAACTACATCCCTACCTTACACGCTTTTTAATCCTTGCACTTCGTTCTTAGTCCTCCACTCTTCCACTGTGGCTGTTACGTGATATAAATGTGTAGAGGAACATTGAGGCAATAATTATTTTTTTGTTCACTTTATTGAAAAAGTGCCGTCACCAGTTTCAAATAGATACTCTTCATCATCAGACGTATTTCACGTCGTTTACAAGTGAGTTGCTGTGAAATTCCACCTGGAACCTTTCTTTTAACAGTTTTTCTCCAATGAATTATATTTATTCATCTTCTTATTTTTACACACACGCACACAGACACACACACACACACACACACACACATGCTCGTTTTCATTATTACACACTTTCACTTGGCCACAAAATAAATTACTAACCCGCATCATGTGCTTTGGCTCACTTACAACATATGAAAACAAATATGGAGTAGTTAGATAGCACGTTGGACACTTAAAGTATTTTTTAACCACTCTGATGAACATATTAATTTCTCCCACAAACACGTTGTGAAATGATCCTGACGGGCAAAAAGAAACATTAGAGCTCATAAAGAGGTACAGATAGTCGTTTACCCGATTCCAGAATGGAACAGGGAAGTATGATGCGGTGGTCGTATATACAATAAGATAGCTTCAGAAATATGATTTAAATGAAGATCTTGTGGCATGCAGAAGACAGCTGATTAGAATGGTATATAGTGTAGAGCTCGATTCACTGTTACACTGTGTGTGCAGGTGTAAGGTTGGAGAAAGTAGCGCAGTCCTGCATCACCCGCAGCTACTGTGTGTATGTGTGAGTGTGTGTATCCAGTGGGGCGTCGGCCTGCCAGTTGCCCAGAGACCGCTAATGATTGCCGTGACGTCAGCGACTGCGTGTCGGCGGACCACCGCCCTGTGTCTTGCGGTCTAGCGAGAACTACGCTGGTGCCTCATGTCGGCGGTACCATATGAATTCTCAACAAAATAGGAATACAGTGCTGTAACTATCTATCTATCTTCCCAGAGTCTTTCCCTGTCAACTGAGTCATATGCCTTTTCTATGTCTATAAAAACCCTTATCACCCTTTTGTTATATTCCCAACTTTTTCCATCAGTTGACGGATAGAAAATATCAGGTCGATCGTGCTTCTTCCTTTCCTAAACCCATGCTGTTCTTCACTCAGCTCCTTTTCTATCTTTTCACTTATTCGATTTAGTAAGATTATTTCAAAAATCTTGGCTGTATGACTCATAAGGGTTATTCCTCGGTAGTTTTTACAAAGTCTTTTATTGCCTTTCTTGAAGATGGGAATAGTACAATTCAGGTATTGTACTATTTCTCCACACATTTGACAGTACTCTATACAGCCACTGCATTCCCACTGGACCTGCTGCTCTTATCACGTCCACTGATACTTCATCAGGTGCTGGGGCTTTCCCCCCATTCATCTTCTTCACAGCTTTTTCCATATCTTCCCGTGTAATTTGTCCTATTTCTGCTTCCCAACTTCTCTCAATTTCTCCATTATTTGTTGTTTCCTCGTGTACCTGCTCCTCAGCGTTTAACAGTTTCATAAAATGTTCTTTCCACAGATCTTTTATATTCCCTGGATCTTCAATAATGGTACCGTCCTCTGTTTCCATCTTTACTGGTACTTCAGAAGCCTTCCTTTTATTTTTCATCATTTTATACAACATTTTCTTATTGCTCTTCACATCTTCTTCAAGTTTTTTTGTAAACTCTTCCCATGCTTCCCATGCTGTAACTAAAAAAATAAAATTAAAAGACTGAAGGAAATGGAGCAAGATGTTCGAAATCAGGAGAAAATTAGGGATGAGCTATAGGGAAAGACGAGCAGTATACAATTTTTAAAGAGCTAAGACGGAATAATAAGAGTGGAAGACCGAGAACGAAGGACTAGGATTAAAGAGGGTGCAAGATAAGTGTGTAATCTTTCGGCAAGAATCGAATTTCTGGCCAAGAGAAGTATACTAGTATCAAACATAGGCCTTAATTTGAGGAAGAGATTTCTGAGAATGTACGTTTGGAGCAGAGCATTGTATGGTATTGAAACATGAACCGTGTGAAAACTGGAACAGGAGAGAATCGGAGCATTTGAGATACGGTGCTACAGAAGAAAGCTGAATATTAGGTGGACTGAGGAGGTTCTCCGGAGAATCAGTGAGGATAGGAAGATAGGGAAGAGACCGACAAGAAGAAGGGACAGGATGATAGGGCATGTGTAACGACATCAGGGAATAACTGCTATGATACTAACGGGAGCTGTAGAGGGTAAAAACTGTAGGGCAAGACAGAGACTGGAATACATCCAGCAAGTAACGGAGGACGTAGGTTGCAAGTGCTACTCTGAGATCAAGAGATTGGCACAGGAGAGGAATTCGTGGCGGGCACCATCCAACGAGTCAGAAGAAAGAGAACGCTGCTTACGGGATAAAAGGTTGGGATGGGGTGAAACACGGTGCTGATATCGAAGGGTAACAAACAAGACGCCCATCGAGATTGTCTTCCGTATGCGACGGAAGGATGCCCAACAAAGACGTCGACACAGCAAATTTAAAGCAGGACACAGTGCTGTACGTCGCTCCTGTCTTCCTTTTGCCGTCAAAATACTCGCGATAAAAATTTCTTCCCTTGCTAGCTGACAGAACGAACGCCAAAGTGGAACACAGACACTCTAGCGTGTTTAAGCGAGGAGAGAACGGAACTGCTGTCCGCATAGCTGCAGCGTCATTCGTAGACCGTGTCGGCTACAAACGAGAGTCCCGAAAAAGACTGTGTTGATAGAGGGCTGGCTACTGGAGTAGCAGCGCGAGTTGTTTCTTTTGGTTCGTCGCTTCCAGAAAAAAGGAATTAAAATACACACATACACAGATATCGCTGAGAAATGTCTTCCTGTCAGGTACCGAAAGAGAAATAAACATTCGGAACTTGCTATGATTACTTAAGTTGAAAAAGGAAGCTGCTCACAATCTCCACAAACAAGGGTTAGACGCAAGCCAGGTCTTACTGAAGGAAATATTCGCTTCTGGGAGTGGCGTGTCTAGGTGCTTCTCCTTTACTCTGCAAAACCCTCCACGAGCTTTGGGCAGTGTCTTGTTCAAGAAATGTTGCAATTTAGCATGTTAGTTCGTTACATGTTCCGTAAATCATTTGCACGATTTTATCGACATTATTAGAACGAATCAATACTTAGGCTACATACATCTACATCTACATCCATACTCCGCAAGCCACCTGACGGTGTGTGGTGGAGGGTACTTTGAGTACCTCTATCGGTTCTCCCTTCTATTCCAGTCTCGTATTGTTCGTGGAAAGAAAGATTGTCGGCATGCCTCTGTATGGGCTCTAATCTCTCTGATATTATCCACATGGTCTCTTCGCGAGATATACTCCTCAGTGAAGGTATGTTCTCGAAACTTCGACAAAAGCCCGTACCGAGCGAGTGAGGGTCTCTCCTGCAAAGTCTTCCACTGGAGTTTATCTATCATCTCCGTAACCCTTTCGCGATTACTAAATGATCCTGTAACGAAGCACGCTGCTCTCCGTTGGATTTTCTCTATCTCTTGTATCAACCCTATCTGGTACGGATCCCACGCTGGTGAGCAATATTCAAGCAGTGGGCGAACAAGTGTACTGTAACCTACTTCCTTTGTTTTCGGATTGCATTTCCTTAGGATTCTTCCAATGAATCTCAGTCTGGCATCTGCTTTACCGACGATCGGCTTTATATGATCATTCCATTTTAAATCACTCCTAATGCCTACTCCCAGATAATTTATGGAATTAACTGCTTCCAGTTGCTGACCTGCTATATTCTAGTTAAATGATAAAGGATCTTTCTTTCTATGTATTCGCAGCACATTACACTTGTCTACATTGAGATTCAATTGCCAGTTGCCACCACAGGATGACTCAGGATGAAAGGTACATGATCTGAAGAGTGATAGTATTAGTGTTTATGATCAAATTAAGTCTTATGAACATATGTCCCCTTCTTAACAGTTGCTGGCCGCTGTGGCCGAGCGGTTCTAGGCACTTCAGTCTGGAATCGCGCTACCGCTACGGTCGCAGGTTCGAATCCTGCCTCGGGCATATATGTGTGTGATGTCCTTGGTTAGTTAGGTTTACGTAGTTCTACGTTCTAGGGGACTGATGACGTCAGATGTTAAGTCCCATAGTGCTCAGAGCCATTTGAACCAATCTTAACAGTTTCCAAGGAAACTAATGAACATACTGGGGGAACAGGACGAATGCAGATGATGTAAATGAACCACTCTGATGTAATGTTGTGTTTAATTGGATACATTTCCTCACATAAAATGTTCAAAAAGTGCACCATCAACTGCAATGCGTTTTGCAGCTCTTGTAGACAGCTGCTGTGTTACTGATCCGAGCTCATTCGTTCGGTCCTTTACTTGAGCACACGCATGTAACGTACATTACCCCAAAACGTGCAAGTCAAGTGCGCATTGAAATTGTCAATAAAGACAACACAACGTAGCTTAACGTCGCTTTGGTTGTAATCGCATGTGAGTACTGGTAAAGAATGAAATGTGACTGACGCCCGTGATTTTCAAACATATGTACGTCGGTTACGATTAAGAAAAGGGCGTACGTCTATTTGAAGTTTTTTGTCCAGAATCACTAATACTACCACGTCTGAAAGCATTAGGTTTCCTCCTTGCTCACCCTGTTTACATGATTTGTTCATGAGCACGGCGATTTACAGGTTGGTAAATAATACACTGGTTTTAATGAGAATAAACATATCAGTATTTCGTATGAGTGCAAATATTGTATTGGAACTGCGACGTACTGGTGTAATAATATTTTGCTTTGTCTTATTGTTGCCCTTTTAAAACTAGTCTGTTTGAGCTGGGGCAATTTTACGTATTTTGAAATTTGAAGCCTATAGTTAATTCTTTTAACCATTTTTAATTTGCCTTTGTCTTGATGTGATCTATCTTTGCGGAATTTTATCTTACTATATTCTGGGGCTGTTAACATTGTTTCTATTGGCTGTGGCTGTGTACTTGATGGGTAGCGGAAATTGGAAATTGTGTGAATTGACCTATTGCGCTTGCCCAGGTGACCCATTTAAAAGAAACTTATTTCATCTTTATTATTCAAGTGCCCTTTGTTAAATGAAACTGATTTTACCTTTTATTATTGAAGTGCTTACAGTTAGTATAGAAGTTATAAGAAGTTCTTGTTTGCACCTAATTCAATTAGAAAGGTATTGTGTAATGTATTTTTCTGACTTGTGAATAAGAGACACTTGTACTAAAAATTTTTGGTAAATACTGTGCGCTTGGGTTAAACTGTTGATCAGTAATAAATTAGTTGTATCTTGCAAGTCCTCTGTACTTGATATTATTTCACTTATCACCGGTTTGCACGTAAATTCCACGTTGCACAAATGACAATGATTTCTTCAGCGAGGGCCAGGAACTTAATTGTGAATTGCAGAGTACTCTTGTAGATGTAGAAGGATTTTGTCTCCTTCGCAATCTCCCTCTCGCTCTCTCGTCTTCTTTCTCGTTGTAGATACACAATGTAATAAGGAGGTGTTGTTTTCTTTCATGCTTGTACACTTTGTGACAATATATACGTTGAATTGTTATACTAATGTTTACTAACATTGTATTTTCCTTGTCCTAACTCATTTCTTATTTGTTTCAGAATCTGTAAGGCGATACGACGTGGAAGTTTTGCCACGGTGACGGGCCGCTATTACAGCCGCCTTTATGCAAATTCGCATGATCAATCAAAGAACCTCAATTCATTATCTTTTCATGATTTACAAAGTCCAATTACGATTTACTGAATGCATTGGCGATTCAAACCTTTATTACTGATGCACAGTATACCATCACCCTACTAATTGTTGATCTCGCAAACCACCTACGCCCAACTTTTTAATTTCTTTATTACAGAGTTTCGTCGCTATAACAAAATTTTTCACTCTCCAAAAAAAAACTTAGAAAAATCATTTTTTGTAAATCAGAGGAGGAAATTTTATTGTAACAATCCCAGAAATTTTGGATCATATGCAAAAAATACATTGATCGGGCAAAACATTACGATCACTTCCCACCGCGAGCTGAACTCCGTGTAGTGGCGTTGCGGCAACCTGACGCGTCACTAAAATTATGCAGGCGGACTAGAGACGAATGAGGAATTATTTTAGCGACAATACACAAATGATATGGCGGACAGTATGAGCAGCATTTTACGGCTATGGTGTACGGGAAAGTGTCGTCGTTGAGTGACTGTGAGAGGATACGAGATGACTTAGCCGTAATTTTTACTAAGATACCATCTTAGTAAATATATAGCTAAGGCTCACCGGCCACTTGACCATCTTCTTCTTCTGTGCGAATGCACAAACAGTGCCCGAACTCTTACGGGAATCGGCAACGCGCTGCGAGTAATGAGTTTAATGGGCGGGGGCTCTACGAATGTAGTGCGGGACAATTCGTTGAGAATGTGGGTTTCGCGGGAGGCGTGCCAGAGATAAATCCCTGCAGTCGCGCTATCCTCTGTGTCCTCGGTGGCTCAGATGGATTGCACTCCAAACTATTCGCACGACGGTGCGACAAAATCTTCTCCGACGACTCGATTCTTTACAACGTGTCCAATACCTCAATCAACATGTGGCGTCCAGAATGGTCCACATCGCACAGGTCCTCCCGCTGCCATCAACAATTGGACGCAGCCTCCAGGCTGCCTTCGGATACTTCCTTACGGCCGGTACGCTCTTTAAGGTCCGCTACGACACACTCACCCTTACCACGCGAGCGGGAGGCCTCGGCCTTGTCAATGTGCGACTCCGAGTGGCGTCCTTGTACATGTCCACAGTGCACAAGCAGTGGCACGGGGGCACCTCTCTTACGCGCAGCTTGCTGAAAATTCTTGTGCCCGCGACTATAACACCACCACTACCAGTCGGACACATCACGCACCATCTGACGCACATTTCTGATTTCATCGTCGACTTCAGTTATGCTCGCACACACTTACCGACCACGCGTTCTCCTCGACCTAAAGATTTTTACACCCCACTGCTTCGTTCCATATCCAGCAACAATATCGAACTCAGACATCCGTCCAAGCGGTGGCCCACGGTTTGGCGTCATATCCACCAGCCTTTTCTTCCCTCCAACGTCCGGGCAACATGGTACCAAGTCGCAAATGAAAAATTCGCCACAAATCATCGCCTTCACGCCATCCGACTAATGGACTCACCACTTTGTTCCATCTGCCACCTCGTGGATGACGATGTCCACCAACTGACTTGTGCTGCCACCAGTGACGTCTGGAAACTTGCCCGACAGTTCGTTGCCTGTTACCTCCGCGTTGCGCCGGACTCGATTGACCCATGGACTTTTATCCATCCTGAGAATACTTATTTCCCCGCACCCAAAAAATCATGCGATTGTATGGGTGAAGGGATGGACGATCACCTACATGTATAACGATGGCGACAAATCACTCCTTGATTTCTGGTAGTACTTACAAACCGCCCACAGTCAAGTCGAACACCGACCGCGCTACCGCGCCTTCTTCGCCAATTACCTACACGCGATCTTTACGTCACCCCCGCTCAGTTGGATGGTGCCACACGCCGACAACACTCCCGCCCCCCCCCCCCCCCCTGCTGACAACTGAGACTCCCCGCGCTACTTTCTATATTGTAACCCACAGTGGAGTAGGCGCATGGACACGCGCCTCCTTTCTTTTATGCAATATACCAGAACACACTGGTTTTTCCCTCACTCCACTGTATATTACTTCACACCTCTTAGCTTACATCAGTATCATTATTCTTTCTTTCCTACACCTTGTTCATAAAAACAAAACAAAAATTGCTCGCCTTGTACGAGTATAATGTCTTGTGTTATTTTCGCCGGAAGGATGGCATTTCTGTTGTATTTCAGTTTGTACCAATAAAGATCTTTTGTTAATTTTCCTAAAAAAAAGAAAAAAAAGATGGATAGAGCGTCTGCCGTGTAAGCAGGAGATCCCGGGTTCGAGGCCCGGTCGGGGCACATATTTTCATCTGTCCCCGTTGACGTATGTCAACCCCTGTAAGCAGCTAAGGGTGTTCGTTTCATTGTAATTTTAGACGTAGTTCTTTACATACTGTGACGAATGGCAGCTTGCTCTAAATGTAGAAAAATATAAGTCAATGCGGATGAGTAGGAAAAATAATGTCGCAACGTTCGAATACAGCATTGGTGATGTGCTGCTTGACACAGTCACGTCTAGGCGTAACGTTGCAAAGCGATACGAAGTTCAAAGAGCACGTAAGGATTCTAGCAGAGAAGGCGAATGGTTGACTTCGGTTTATTGGGAGAATTTTGTGGTTCATCTGTAAAGGAGACGCTATATAGCACACTACTGCTACCCCGGATCCGCACCATGTCCAATTAAAGGAAGCAATTCAAAGGCAGGCTGCCAGATTTGTTACTGGTAGGTTCGAATAACACACACGTATTACAGGATGCCTTGGGAACTCCAATGGGAATCCCCGGAGGGAAGACGAAGGTGTTTTCACAAGTCTGTACTGAGGAAATTTCGAGAACCGCATTTGAAGCTGATTGTAGGAGGATTCTACTGCCGCCAACGTACTTTCGTGTAAGGGCCACGAAAATAAGATGAGAGAAATTACTGGATGTACGGAGGCTTATAGACAGGAAATGAAACGCGGCTTAACGACGGAGGCCAGTGTGCCGGCCTGCCAGGATGTGGTTTTTAGGCGGTTTTCCAAATCCCCCTAAGTTCAAAATGGTTCAAATGGCTCTGAGCACTATGGGACTTAACTACTGAGGTCATCAGTCCCCTAGAACTTAGAACTACTTAACCCTAACTAACGTAAGGACATCACACACATCCATGCCCGAGGCAGGATTCGAACCTGCGATCGTAGCGGTCACGCGGTTCCAAACTGACGCGCTTAGAACCGCACGGCCACATCGGCTGGCTCCCCCTAAGTGAATACCGGGCTGGTCTCCACGTCCCGCCTCAGTTACACGGCTCGCAGACATCTGAACGCGTTCGCACTATTCCATGGATTGCACTAGACGCAGACACTTGGGGTACACTAATTCCGTCCCAGGGGGTACGGGGTGGCGGCAGGAAGGGCATCCGGCCACCCCTTAAATTAACCTTGCCAAATCCGATTAACCATGCCGATCCTGCGTCATTGCGGGAAACCGGCACAAGCAAAAGAAAGAAAGAAAGATAGACAGGAAACGAAACGACTAGTGGTACGTGGCATGGCCTGTGGTATCCCCCCTCCCCCCCCCCCTCCCGCCACACACGGGAGTATGTACGTAGATGTAGAAGTAGAAATGGGGAAATCCACTGAGATATACGCCTTTGACAAATGGTACCTTGTGTCTTTAACACAAATTCCTTCTTCATTTACCCAGGTGAAGCGTCTAAAAACTTCCTCTACGATTACTGAGACAAATTCAATATTTGCAGGATGGCATTATAGAGAACAGCTGTTGCAATACCGCTAGGAAACAGACAGTCAATATATGTGCCTCGCAACATAAAGTCAGCTTCACACACACAGCTAAAGTGACGCACACCTCGTAAATGCGCAGCGACCGTCGCAGTTTTTTGTCATTTCCTTTATTTTGTCTCTTGATAACTCTCTTCTCCTGATATTGCGATTGCTACCCTAGTTTCCTTGCCGGAACTGTGGCAGTAATTTAAATAACCAGTTCAATTTCTGAAGACAGCAGCTTCAGCTTTGGCACACAGTGCGAAATGCCTACGCGGAACACTACGTCTGAAGTTCACTCTCGCCGGAAGGCCCCTTTTAATCATACTTGATAGCTTGGCTCAGCCAGCTCATGACGTGATAACCCCCGCTATAGCCTGCATCTCGGTGAGTCATGTGATGAGTTTTACTCTGCTTGCCAGATTCCCAGCGACGAGACACACATATGAATAACACTCCACATTTTCAGGAGAAAAAGTGAATAAGAATACCTACTTTTGTCGTTGCTATGCACATATTTGGGACAATGTAAAGCTTTCTTGCCTAAATAATACACTGGACGTTCATATTGTCCCAGATACACAATGAAAATAGTTCAAATCCCAGAGTTCCGCCGAGCCTTTCGAGAAGATTCCCGTTGTCAGGCTGGTTATCTCCACCCACATATGCCTAATCGGGAACTCCTGTGGAATAGTCCCAGCCCGCTGGGATTTGGCTGACAATTACCGAGGTTAACAATGCGCTGAATATCAAAACGGTCACTTTTGGTCACTGGAACAGGAAGTAAATAATATATATCGAGAATTTGGACAACTCCATGAGGCTAGTGCAGCGCCCAGCGGCGATGTCTCATCTGAAAGTGCAAAGAAACAGCGTGTAAACGACACAGAAGACGCTATTCAGTTAGCAGAAAAATAGTTCTTCAATAGAATTTCTACACGTATCGGTGTCTCACATACAAGGATATGACGGACATTACTTATTAATGGCCTCTATCTTTAGTCATTTACAGCGCTTTCGAAACCTTCGATAAGGAGGCGAAGATAAACGGTTGGAATTTTGTCGCTGGCCGATTGCAAATACTGTTTACCGATGCAGCTAATTCCACTCGTGATGATATTAATAACGTTCGTAACTCACTTCGTTGGTCCTTTGTGGCCTGACAACTACATCTGTCTACAGAAAGTCGTTGCTCAGATTCCACCGGAACTGCTACGAGCAACAGTAGATCACGTCGTTTTACGGTTGAAGAATCTCGTCGACGTCTTCGGTGCTCATACTGAACAAATTTTGTAAGCGGCAGTTAAAAATAAAATCAACATTATGCCTTCCTCACTGTTTGACCGTTTCTGGCCATGTCCCGTTCCTAATACATTACGTGTGGAAACATTTCTATAAGTTTTTGTTGCATTCACAAATTTGCACCTCGTGACCAGAACTGGAACTAATTTTTCCAGCGTAAATCGGTTCCGCATTAATGCATCAGCATATCTACCAAGTTCCGTTACGATACGATAATTACAGACCACATGCACTTTAATAGTGACCACCCACCACATTATCACCAAATGTTAGTAATGCAACAGTTTTCAGATGCAATTGTTATTTGATGTGGTTGTCACTCTGATAACGACAGTTTTAGTGTAGATATCTTCACAACAGTGAAAAAGGCGACAAAGTACTTTGATGTGGTAGCTGTTGCTACGGGGATACACTATGTGATCAAAAGTATCCGGACACCCGAAGACAAATACGTTTTTCATATTAGCTGCATTGTGCTGCCACCTACTGCCAGGTACTTCGTATCAGCGACCTCAGTAGTCATTAGACATCGTGAGAGGGCAGAATGGGACGCTCCGCGAAACTAACGGACTTCGAACTAGGTCAGGTGATTAGGTGTCACTTGTGTCATACGTCCGTACGCGATATTTCCACACGCCTAAACATCCCTAGGTCCACTGTTTCCGACGTGATAGTGAAGTGGAAACGTGAAAGGATATGTACAGCGCAAAAGCGTACAGGACGACCTCTTCTGTTGACTGACAGAGACCGCTGACAGTTGAAGAGGGTCGTAATGTGTAATAGGAAGACATCCATCCAGATCATTATAGAGGAATACGAAACTGCAAAAGGGTCCACTGCAGGTACTATGGCAGTTAAGCGGGATTTCATGGTCGAGCGGCTGCTCATAAGCCACACATCACGCCGGTAAATGACAAACGACGCCTCGCTTGCTGTAAGGAGCGTAAACATTGGACGATTGAACAGTGGAAAAACGTTGTGTGGAGTGACGAATCACGGTACACATGTGGCGATCCGATGGCAGGGTGGGGGTATGGCGAATGCCCCGTGAACGTAATCTGCCAGCGTGTGCAGTGCCAACTGTAAAATTCGGAGGTGGTGGTGTTATGGTGTGGTCGTGTTTTTCATGGAGGGGGCTTGCACCCCTTGTTGTTTTGTTTGGCACTATCACAGCACAGGACTACATTGATATTTAAGGACCTTCTTGCTTTCCACTGTTGAAGAGCAATTAGGGGATGGCGATTGCACCTTTCTGCACGATCCAGCACCTGTTCATAATTTACGACCTGTGGGCGAGTGGTTACACGACAATGGCATCCCTCTAACGGACTGACCTGCACAGAGTCCTGACCAGAATCCTACGGAACACCTTTGGGACGTTTTGGAATGCCGACTTCGAGCCAGACCTCATCGACCGACGTCGATACCTCTCCTCAGTGCAGCACTCCGTGAAGAATGGGCTGCCATTCCCCAAGAAGCCTTTCTGCACCTGATTGAACGTATGCCTGCGAGAGAGGTAGCTGTCTTCAAGGCTAAGGGTGGACCAACACCATATTAAATTCCGGCATTACTGATGGAGGGCGCCACGTAAGTCATTTTCAGCCACGTGTGCGGATACTTTTGATCACATAGTGTACTTTCAATGTGCAGTCATTTAGAACTGTACTCGTCACAAAACGGAAAAAAGTACTATCCCGTGACTATAGTAACAATGAGTCACAAGTGGATTCAGTCAACTTACACAAATAACTGGGTGTAACAATTTGTAGGTGTACGCTGAGTCGTAGGTAAAGCAAGTGGCAGACTTCGGCTCGTTGGTAGGATAAAAGAAAATGCAATCAATTTGAAAGGAAGTTGTTTGCAAAACGTGTGGGACTTGTACCAAATACGACTAACAGGAGATTATTGAACGTACATGAAAAAGAGCACCACGAATGGTCCCAAGTTTGTTCGAGTCACGCAGAAGCGCCGCAGAGATACTGAAGAGCGTGGACACGTAAAAGGTTGAAGATTTCGCAGACCGCACTATCTGATCAAAAGATCCATGCACTCCCACGTAATGCGGAAATGACTACTAGATGTCACGAGTGGCGGACTGGTTTGGCTAGTATAAAACCTGGCGGGGAGTATTGTGTTGTCAGTAGAGAAGTAGGAACAGCAGAACTGGTCGGTCAGGAGAGCTCACTGACTTGGAATGTGGGCTAATTATTGGACGTCACCCGAGTAACAAATCGATCAGAGATATTTTAACCCTTCTAAAGCTCCAGAAGTCGACTGTTACTGTTATCATACAATGAAGGTCTTCACGACCGGATGTTTCAGCTGCCGAGAATTCTTCCGGGTTGTATGGCCGTGGTCCATATAACTCTACTGTCCCTGACGTTTCGTCCAAAGCTACGTTGGACATCTTCGGAGGTGCTCCTGGTTGTGCTGAGTCTTGCCGACTGACGAGTCGAAGAACAGCCTAAATACCGTGGAAAATGAGCGTGGTCTGGATTTCACGTGATAGCAGAGACAAACCTTGTCAAGGATAAAATATAACTATCGATCACAGTACGTCAAAGATAAAAACTTCTCATAGATTCTGTAGCGCCACTGTCCGTATATCGCTGAGTTTCATAGCTTCTCCTTTTCTGTTAAAATTATCCCCATGTTTATATATTTTGATGGCTTATCTATAGTGTATATAACCTTCAGTTTCCGAAAATTTCACTACGTGATCACCCGACTGAAGAGCATGTTTCGCCACGGCTGACTAGTCTGTTTTCCCTAGACGGCAAAGACTTTTATGTTCCTTCATACTTCTCTTTGTAGTTCCAACGTACACCCTACCACATGTACACGGAATCTTGTATACACCAATTGCAGAGGGGGAGGTTTATCCTTAACGGAACGAAGTGTTTGGCCTATTTTATACAGGAGGGCTAAGGACAAAGATGGGACACAGCGATGGAAGAACATGGTTTCTCTACCATTCATCAAAAAAGTGACGGATCAAATCGGAAAGATTTTAAGGAAACATAGCGTTCCACCGATTTTCAAACCAACCGTTAAGGATAAACGTCCCCCTCTGTCTGCAAGTGGTGTACATGTGGTAGGGTCAACATTGTAATTACAGAGAGAAGTGTGAATACACGGTTGAAGGAACATAAAAGTCTTTGCCGACTAGGGAAAACAGACTAGTCAGCCGCGGCGGAACACGCTCTTCAGTCGGATGATCACGTAGTGAAATTTTCGGAAACTGAAGTTTATATGTACTATGACGAACTATTATCCACGGCTATATAGATAAGCCATCGAAATATATAAACATGGGGATAATTTTAACAGGAAAGAAGAAGCTATGAAACTCAGCGATATACGGACAGTGGCGCTACAGAATCTATGAGAAGTTTTTATCTTTGACGTACTATGATCGATAGTTATATTTTATCCTTGACAAGGTTTGTCTCTGCTGTCACGTGAAATCCAGACCACGCCCACTTCCCACGGTATTTAGGCCGTTCTTCGACGTCCGACTCGTCAGTCGGCAGACTGAGCACAACCAGGAGCACCCACGAAGATGTCCAACGTATCTTTGGACGAAACGTCAGAGACAGAAGAGTTATATGGACCACGGCCATGCAACCCCGAAGAATTATCAGCAACTGTTGCTAATATGATTGAGAAGTGGAAACGCGGAGGAACAACACAGCTAAACAAAGACCAGGCAGATCTCCTGTGCTGACGGACATGGAACAATGAGCATTTAGGAGTGTAGTTGTAAAAAAACTGCATGAAATCAGCAGCAGGAATCACTCGTGAGTTTGAAAGTGCTAACAGCAGTCCAGCTACCACATTTACTGTGCTCGAGGAGTTAGAAGGAATGGGGTCCTACAGTCAAGCAGCCCTAAATAAGCCACACATTTCTGTAATCAACTCTAAGCGACGGTTGACCAGATGTAAAGAGCGGCTCCACTGGACTGTGAAACACTGGAAACGAGTGATTTGGAGCGATGAATTGCGCAATACCTTTTGGCTATCCGATGGAAGGATTTAGGTTTACCGAATGGCTGGAGAACATTGCCTGCCATCATGTGTAGTGCCAACAGCGAAGTATGGGGAAGTTGATGTTACGGTATGGGGCTCTTTTGCGTGGCTGGGATGTGATCCCCTTATCGCCCTTAAGTAAACTATAATTGCGGAAGGATGTGAACTCATTTTATAGTATTGTCTACTTTGTACAGCAGAGGAACTGATCGGAGACGCCAGCATGACAACGTAGCCTTTCATAAAGCAGCATCTGTGATGCAATGGTTTGTTGGCAAAAACATTTCTGATATGGAATTTCCTACTGACAGTCCCGACCTGAGCCCAATGGAATACGTTTAGGATGAGTCAGAACGTCGACTTCGTCCCAGACCCCAGTCTCCAGCATCGTTATCTCCTCTGGGTTCGGCTCTTGAGGAATAATGGTCTGTGATTGCTTCAGAAATATAAGAAATCTGATTAAAAGTGTATCAAGAGATTGCTAGCCGTCACGAAGACGAGGATGAGCATGCCCCTTATTTAATTCTTCATGCTTTCCCGGCAGTCTGTTGACATCTTGGATATTCGGGAATCCAGCCGGATGTTCGCGTCGTTCTCGCACGATATTTCAACAGCGTGCCTCGCTGTCTTCTTCAGCTGCTTCCTGAAACTGGTCCTTGGGTCTATCGAGTCCAGTATTTATGCCCGGAAGGAGCCGGGCGTTCCCTAATCGGTCCGCGCCGAGTCGAGTGTTCCGTCTGTGGTCCGCGCCCGCCAGACTCGGCTGGAAATCATAGTAACAGTCATGAGGCAGAGAACCCAACATCTCAGATCGGGTCTGACACACCTCAGATGACGACCACAACCCTTGAGGACGGCCAAAACGGGCGCGGACAGCAGTCGGGACATCCGCGACTGGAGGGGTCCATTGAATCCGAGTCTGGCGGGCGCGGACCACAGAGGAAGATTCGACTTGGCGCGGACCGATTAGGGAACGCCCAGTTCCTTCCAGGCATAAATACTGGACTCGATCGACCCAAGGACCAGTCTCAGGTAGCACCTTAAGAAGACAGCGAGGCACACTGTTGAAACATCATGCGAGAACGACACGAACATCCGGCTGGATTCCCGAATATCCAAGTTGCCCCTTATTAATAGCATTAATAGATGGCAGAAATTTTTGATCTTGTATCTCGTGAAAACCCAATTACAATGTTTGAAGAATTAGCATTCACTGATGAATCTAGCAAGGCACTAGAATTCCTGCCCATCCACCCCCAATGTATCGCTCCTGTTGGAAACCCGAAGACAATATTAGAGTAATCGCAGGGCACCACAGAGGCGTTTAAACAATCATTCTTTCCAATTATACGTGTGACGTGTATTCTTTCGGATATTGTATAGGTACGCCTCGATGGGTAAAATGCGGATGCATAACATCGTTCGTCCTCCATTGTGGAAATACAATGAGGCTGCGAGTAACAGGGGAAATGGATGGGGTCGCAACATCATTGGTGACTATCACTTGCGAATTTGATTCAGACGGGAATCGTAGCCGGATGGCTGAGGCGATCAAGGCGACCGTTCGCGAGAAACAGACAGTCAGGGTTGGAGTACCGGTCCCGTCACAAATTTTCAAGTGCAGTTGTTGAATTATTGAAACGCCCGAAGCAGCTAAGTGATACAAGTTTCCCTATAAACATTCTTTCCGCGCTTCACACGGGGGTGGAACGAGAAGAAACCCTAGTACGAGTTACAATGAGAATTAGGCTCTGCAATGCTTTTCAGAGTTGTAGCAGATCTGACATGCAGACAGTTGCAGAAGAATGACGAGAAGTCTTCCGAAGTAAGAATGATTTCAGGTGTGCTGCAGGGGAGTGTCGTAGGACAGTTGCTATTCACAATATACATAAATGACCTTGTGGATAACATCGGAGGTTCACTGAGGCTTTTTGCGGATGATGCTGTGGTATATCGAGAGGTTGTAACAATGGAAAATTGTACTGAAATGCAGGAGGATCTCCAGCGAATTGACGCATGGTGCAGAGAATGGCAGTTGAATCTCAATGTAGACAAATGTAATGTGCTGCGAATACATAGAAAGAAAGATCCCTTACCATTTAGCTACCATATAGCAGGTCAGCAACTGGAAGCAGTTAATACCATAAATTATCTGGGAGTACGCATTACGCGTGATTTAAAATGGAACGATCATATAAAGTTGATCGTCAGTAAATCAGATGCCAGACTGAGATTCATTGGAAGAATCCTAAGGAAATGCAATCCGAAAACAAAGGAAGTAGGTTACAGTACACTTGTTCGCCCAGTGCTTGAATACTGGTCACCGGTGTGGGATCCGTGCCAGATAGGGTTGATAGAAGAGATAGAGAAGATCCAATGGAGAGTTGCGCGCTTCGTTACAGGATCATTTGGTAGTCGCGAAAGCGTTACGGAGATGATAGATAAACTCCAGTGGAAGACTTTGCAGGAGAGACGCTCAGTAGCTCGGTACGTGCTTTTGTTGAAGTTTCGAGAACATACCTTCACCGAGGAGTCAAGCAGTATATTGCTCCCTCCTACGTATATCTCGCGAAGAGACCATAAGGATAAAATAAGAGAGATTAGAGCAGACAAAGAGGCATACCGACAATCCTTCTTTCCACGAACAATACGAGACTGGAATAGAAGGGAGAACCGATAGAGGTACTCAAGGTACCCTTCGACAAACACCGTCAGGTGGCTTGCGGAGTATGGATGTAGATGTAGATGTACAGGGTGAAAAGTATTTAAACCGACAAACTGTGGGAGGTTGCAGGGGACATCAAAACAAATATTTTTCCCTAATGTAATGTTTTCCTGTGAGGAGTATTTAACCCGGTAGAGGAAGATTTCTCTGGTGGCAAATTAATTAAACCAACAAACACGTTTCTATTTTTTATGACCAAGAGACAACACTTTGACGCAACTCAATTTCAGTTACAGTAAGTTTTCAAAAATGCCTCCACTGACACGTAAACAAAGGTTACACTGTCAGATCATGTTCTGTCTGACACGGACAAAAATCCCAGGAGTAACCTGAATTGTTCCTGCTGCTGCTACTATCCGGGCAACCAGATCCTCTTCTGATGCTACAGGAGTTGCGTAAACAAGGTTGCGCATCTATCCCCACACAAAAAAAGTCCGGAGGGGACATATCTGGGGATCGAGCAGGCCATGGTACAGGACCACCTCTACCAATCCACGTTTCTGGGAACCGTCGGTCCAGGAATCGATGCACACGACGACTGAAATGTGCCGGCGCCCCGTCACGTTGGAACCACATGCGTTGTCTTGTGGGGAGCGGGACGTCTTCCAGCAATTCTGGCAATGCTCCGGCGAGAAAATTGTAATTGTGCCTCCCATTTAATGGCCTAGGTAGCAGATACGGCCCAATTAAACAGTCCCCAACAACACCGACCCACACATTAACGAAGAACCGCTGTTGATGAGCGCTAGTAACTGTGGCATGTGCGTTATCCTCACTCCAAACATGCGAAATGTGCATGTTGAAGACTCCATCAGGCCCGAACTTTGCTTTTCCAGGTACCACTGCGAAAAATGTGCTCTGGGTGGATAATCAACTGGTTCCAGGTTGTGGACACTCTGTAAGTGAAATGGACGTAACAATTGTTCTCGAAGGACTGTTATTACATTCGTCTGATTCGTCCCCATGTTACGTGCAATTGCACGAGTGCTGATTGAAGGATCCCTCTCCACATGTTGGAAGACATATTCCTCAAATTGCAGCGTTGTAACCGGCGTCCCTGTACAGGGAATCTGCTAAATGACCTGGTCTGACGCAGACGCTGGTACACAGTAGCAAAGGTCGTATGATGCGGGATACGGCGATAAGGATATTGGCCGGCCGATGTGGCCGTGCGGTTCTAGGCACTTCAGTGCGGAACCGCGTGACCGCTACGGTCGCAGGTTCGAATCCTGCCTCGGGCATGGATGTGTGTGATGTCCTTAGGTTAGTTAGGTTTAAGTAGTTCTAAGTTCTAGGGGACTGATGACAACAGATGTTAAGTCCCACAGTGCTCAGAGCCATTTGAACCATTTTGATTAGGATATTGTTGTTGATAAATCCGCTGTGCAGCTCGTCCGTTGTGATGCGCTACGTAGTACGCACCAACCATATGACTGTACTCACTCCAGGTGTATCGCTCCATTAGTAAACAGAGACAATGCACTAGTACACTGCTGGACAGCAGTTGCCTACAACTGATCGTAATACGGCCTCCACCGATTTAAGTAATCCTCATAGGAAAAAATGACATTAGGCAAAAATACTTGTTTTGATGTCCCCTACAACCTCCCAGAGTTTGTCGGTTTAAATACTTTTCGCCCTGTAGATGTGTCAGTGACGTCGCCTGCCGCCTAGTGAGAGAGCTAGTAAGCAGTCGCCGGAGGCGCGTCAGGTTGCGGACTCGGACACGCGCGCATCGTTTTCTTGCTACTCTGGCGTCTTCTTGTGCTGATCTGCGGTCGCCGGTCGTGTCGTCACACACATCCGCCGCCTCCGGGCAAGTGAAGGCAGACGGGGCGCTCTCACGCGTTCGCTTTCACCCAACACGAAATATTATCGGGAAAAGAGAGTGCCGTGGCGTGTAGGCGCTACCCCGAGTCAGGTTATCGGGCGAGACCTTCTGTCGGCGAAGCACCGGCAGCTTAAACCGTGAGCTTCGGCGCGCGCGTCAACTCCACCGTTTACATGCAAAACTTCCACCATGACTTTGTCTTAACAAGCCATTTGGGCCCGAGTCTCGCGAATCACTAACGCTGCAAGCAAGGTGTACGATGTAGAGCAAAATTTACTCAGTCACAGTGAATTCCTGATTCGAAGAACAACCACAACGGAGGAGCATCTTCGTAACATTGAGAAATCCGCTTCAGTTGCAAATGACATTTTAATACCACTACTACACTCATGATCATAAATTAAGGATAATTGCAGAATGTGGTGCCACACAACGTGGCACTACACAAAACTGGCGCTAATAGCATAGGCACATAGGGAACAGACACGACACAAATCTGTAAGTCCACGGTATTGGTGATACCTTGAGAAAACAGTCCCGAAACACATGTGCTACAAAACTGCAGTGTTTCCTGCGCATGTACCCCGATACCAATATGGGATATGAGCACCATGCACACGTACACAGGCCGCACAATGGGTTGGCATACTCAGGATCTGATGGTCGAGCAGCTGCTGGGGTATAGCCCCCCACTCTTGCACCAGAGCCTGTCGGAGCTCCTGAAGTGTCGTAGTGGTTTGAAGAAGTGCAGCGATACGTCGACCGAGAGCATACCAGACGTGCTCGAAGGAGTTTAGGACTGGAGAACAGGCAGGCCACTCCATTCACCTGATATCCTCTGTTTCAAGGTACTCCTCCACGATGGCAGCTCAGTGGGGTCGTCCGTTATCATCCATCAGGAGGAAGGTGGGGCCTACTGCACCCTGAAAAGGCGAACATACTGGTGCAAAATGACGTCTCGATACACCTAACCTGTTACAGTTCCTCTGTCAAAGACTTGCAGGTGTGTACGTGCACCAATAATAACCCCAAGCCAATCAAACCATGACCTACATAGGGGTCCCTTTCAAGGACATTAAGGGGTTGGTATCTGGTTCCTGGTTCACGCCAGATGAAAACCCGGCAAGAATCACTTTTTTTTTGTCATCTGTCTACTGACTGGTTTGATGCGCCCGCCACGAATTCCTTTCCTGTGCTACCTTCATCTCAGAGTAGCACTTGCAACCTACGTCCTCAATTATTTGCTTGACGTATTGCAATCTCTGTCTTCCCCTACAGTTTTTCCCCTCTACAGCTCCCTCTAGTACCATGGAAGTCATTCCCTCATGTCTTAGCAGATGTCCTATCATCCTGTCCCTTCTCCTTATCAGTGTTTTCCACATATACCTTTCCTCTCCGATTCTGTGTAGAACCTCCTCATTTCTTACCTTATCAGTCCACCTAATTTTCAACATTCGTCTATAGCACAACATCTCGAATGCTTCGATTCTCTTCTGTTCCGGTTTTCCCACAGTCCATGTTTCACTACCATACAATGCTGTACTCACTATTCAGACTATACCTGTAGTCGCCCGTGAACATAACCTGGGACCATTGTTCCAATGACCATGTACTGTGTTCTTGACACCAGGCTTAACGCCGCGTGGGATTAGCCGTGCGGTCTAAGGCGCTACAATCAGGGACTGTGCGGCTAGTCCCAGCGGAGGTTCGAATCCTCCCCCGGGCATGGGTTTGTGTGTTTGTCCTTAGGATAATTTAGGTTAAGTAGTGTGTAAGCTTATGGACTGATGACGTTAGCAGTTAAGTCCCATAATATTTCACACACACACAGGCTTTACGAGGTCTCCTGTGAGCACCGGTCAGTGGAATGCACCTTGCAGATCTCCGGACGAATAAACTATGTCTGTTCAGCCGTCTGTAGACTGTGTGTCTGGAGACAACTGTTCCAGTGGCTGCGGTAAGGTCCAGAGCAAGGCTACCTGCAGTGCTCCGTGGCCGACTGCGGGCACTGACGGTGAGATATCGGTCTTCTTGTGGTGTTGTACACTGTGGACGTCACGTACTGTAGCGCCTGGACACGTTTCCAGTCTACTGGAATCGTTGCCGTAATCTTGAGATCACACGTTGTGGCACATGGAGGGCTGATGCTACGACCTGCTGTGTTTGACCAGCCTGCAGTCGCCCTAGTATTCTACCCCTCATAATGTCATCAATATATTTTTGAGTCATTTTCGATACACAGTCACCACTACCACGTCTGGAAACGTCTGCACAGCTACTCGCTGCAACGTACCTGACATGCACCAACACACCTCTGCGTATGTGGACTCCTGTCAGTGCCAGCCTGCGACGATCGCATGTCAAATGCACTGCATAGTCATATCCCGAGGTGATTTAAACCCGAAAACCGCCCACCCGTGATTTGTTTCACCATGTGTCAGATTTATCCTTAATTTATGAGCTGAATGTAGTTATATAAATGTGTGGTGTCTGTTCGTTCAGAGATGTCCGAAAGCACAGACACCAGGCATTCATATAACTGATTCGCCTAGCTGGGCAACGGGTTCACTTTCTTCAGTGCGGGTCACAAATACGTCCGATCTCATGTGGGAATCTCAGAGTAGCGCACGGGAGTAAAATAGACAGGCACTGGGGACAGGTGGCGCTGAATGCCAATGTGGACTGGCTGTGAGAAGCGCCAAGATAAGTTGCGGTAGCGCTGTGTCCCGGATGACGCAGTGGTTAACCCACTTGTCTGGTAAGCAGGAGATCCCGCGTTCGAATCCCAGACTGGTGCATGTTTTCACTCGTCGCCGCTGAATCCACGTTATGTCCCGCTGCAGCTGATAGTAGTGATCCCCTTCTATTTACAACCAGCACTTTTAGTTTCGAAGACTATTGCTCCATCATCTGATGTTACATTCTGCAACAAGAAGGCGAGGGCATGCTACAATACATCTGTAACATAACAAGCAATAACAGTTAAAGCCTCGACAAGCGGCTACTTGCGTATAAAGTTTGTCAAGTCACTGGTGTGGGAAGGGCGGGCAAGTTAATCGCAATACACATAAACCATGTATATGTGACACTAAGATCTGCAACAAAAATGACACATACGTGCTGGTTAAGAGTCTACGTTCTGTTTCTCCATGAGGACCAAATATCGGTGTCCAGGTTGCTAACGTGCACCTTGACTTTCGGAAGGCGCCAGATACGTTTCTAAATTGTAGCCTATTTGCTGAAATATGAAAATACGGAATATCAGACCAGCTTTGTGAATTTGAATAGTTGTTGGTGTATTGAACACAGCTTGCCATTCATAACGGAGGGAAATATTTAGACATAAAAATAACATCAGGAGTATCCCAAGGGAGCTGAATTTTACTGTTCACAATATATACGAAGGTTGGAACTTTAATAGTGGCAACTATTTTTTTACAGCTCGTACAAAATAGATATGTGTTTCAAAGTTTTACTGACCTTCAAAGTAGTCACCAGCATTATGTATAACCCACACCCAGCGATGTGGAAGTCGTAGGATACTTTCAGCAGTGCCAGTTGTGTTGACAGTTAGAGCGGCGCGGTCTATTGCCTGACGAATTTGTAGCAGTTCTGAAGCGAATGCCGTGAAGTGTTTCCATCAGTTTAGAAATCGAGTTGAACTCACGAGAGCTTAAGTCAGAGGAGTGCAGTAGGTCGTACAGCACTTAGCAGCCCCATCAGTCAAACAAATCGCAACAGCTTGCACTGTACGTGCTTGGGCATTGTCCTGTAAAATGATGGTCAGGTCCTGCAGAAAGGTTTTTGGAACACAACCTACGACCAGCTTGCAGACAGAAGTGATGACACTTTCTGCAGGACCTGACCGTCATTTTGCAGGACAATGCTCAAGCACGCACAGTGCAAGCTGTTACTGATTTATTTGATTGATGGGGCTGCTAAATGCTATACCACCTACTGCACTCCCCTGACATAAGCCCTCGTGAGTTCATCTCGATTTCTAAACTGAAGGAAACACTTCACGGCATTCGCTTCAGATCTGTTACAAATTCGTCGGGCAAAAGACCGCGCCACTCGAACTGTCAACACAACTGGCACTGCTAAGAGTATCCTTAACCCTCCACATCGCTGGCAGCGCATTATATATATTGCTGGTGACTACTATGAAAGTCAGAAAAACTTTGAAACACGTATCTATTTTGTACGAGCTGTAAATAAATATGCCGGCCGGAGTGGCCGAGCGATTCTAGGCGCTACAGTCTGGAGCCGCGCGACCGCTACGGTCGCAGGTTCGAATCCTGCCTCGGGCATGGATGTGTGTGATGTCCTTAGGTTAGTTAGGTTTAAGTAGTTCTATGTTCTAGGGGACTGACGACCTCAGATATTAAGTCCCATAGTGCTCAGAGCCATTGGAACCATTGTAAATAAATAGTTGGCACTATTAAAGTTCCAACCCTCGTGTATTTAAGACACATTTTCGACATGAATACAATAGGTAAGAAGTGTGTGTTTTTAGTCCACAGTCATAGCTTATACGGAGACAAAAGTCATGGGATACGTCCCAATATCGAAATGCAGCAACACATCTTAGCATGGGCTGAACAAGTCGCCGTAAGTACTCAGCAGACATACTGAGCCATGCTGCCTTTATATCAGTCCATAACAGCGAAAGTGTTGCCCGTGCAGGATGTTGTGCATGAACTGACGTCTCGATTCTGCTCCGTAAATGTTCGATGGGCGGCCAGATCATTCGCTCGCATTGGCCAGAACGTTCGTCAGAGTAATCGTAAACAACTATTGCCCAATGACATGGCGCATTATCTTCCATAAAAATTCCATCGTTGTTTGGGAACTTGAGGTCCATGAATAGCTACAAATGGTCTCCAAGTAGCCGAGCATAACCATTTCCAGTGAGTGATCGGTTCAGTAGGAACAGAGGACGCAGGTCATCACTTACAAACAGAGCCTACACCATTATGGAGGTACCACCAATTTGCACAGTACCTTGTTGACAACTTGGATCCATAGCTCCGTGGCGTGTGCGCCAAACTTGACCGTACCATCACGTCTGAAATTGGAACTCATCTGACCAGGCCACGGTTTTCCTGTCGTCTAGGGTCCAACCGATACGGTCACGAGCCGAGAAGACGCGCTCAGGCGGAGTCATGCTGTTAGCAAAGGCACTCGCTTCTGTCGTCTGCTGCCATAGACCATTAACAGGAAATTTCGCCGCCTTGTCCTAACGGATACGTTCGTCGTGCATCCCCCATTGATTTCTGGGGTTATTTCACGCAGTGTTGCTTTTCTGTTAGCATTTACAACACTATGCAAACGCCGCTGCTCTCGGTCATTAAGTGAAGGCCGTCGTCCTCTGTGTTCGCCGTGGTGAGAGGTAAAGCCTGAGTTGTGATATTCTCGGGGCACTCTTGACACTGTGGATTTCGACGTACTGAATTCCCTAACGATTTCGGAAATGGAATGTTCCATGCGTCTGGCTCCAACTACCATTGCACGTTCAAAGCCTGCTGATTCCGACCGTGCAAACATAATCACGTCGGAAACCTTTTCACATGACAAAGTCGCAAATGCGCTGTCTTTTTTATACGTTCTGACTGCCGGTTTCGATACACAGCTTGACCTTCAGGCCATCCGCTGGCACGAAGATGTCACACTAGCTTCCATAGTAGGTGTATTACGGCTATAGACTAATGTACTTCTTCAGTGTGTATGTATGAACGAAAAAATGTAAATGTCGTGTGGCATCGTTGGATGGGATATCCCACGCGGTCCGTTCAGCCACCTGTCGCTAGAAATGTTACTCCATGGAGCATATTGACCACTTTTCTTGCGGATGCATGAGAGTTATGTCTTATACGCATTTGTGTAGGTGACAGTAATGGTGCGGTGTGTTGTATGATGATGGTGATGATGATGAGAGAAGGGAGAGGGTGAAACAAGGTGCACATTCTTCTCGAAAAGCACCAAGGGGGCCATCGAGCTTAACATCCTCATTCGACGGATGTCACTTGCCCTCATTTCATGAGACACTGCGGAGAGATTTCGAATTTAATGTAGGACATTGATCCAATGATTACGAACTTTAAGCCGGCACATCTTCGGCCAAACAATGGCAGTGAAAATTCTATGCGTCACCAGGATTCAAATCTGCTCACCTCCGCGATACCGAACCCGGCTACAAAATGGTTCAAATGGCTCTGAGCACTATGGGACTTAACATCTTAGGTCATCAGTCCCCTAGAACTTAGAACTAGTTAAACCTAACTAACCTAAGGACATCACAAACATCCACGCCCGAGGCAGGATTCGAACCTGTGACCGTAGCAGTCGCGCGGTTCCAGACTGACGCACCCAGAACCGCATGGCCACCAACGCCGGCAACCTGGCTACAGAAGCGGGGTATAAATGAACTCGTGGAAACGTAAGTTTCACGAGGCAGTTCGCGGTTGGGATGCTCTTGTGTATACAGAAATCGCAACGCTACAAGACCTGAAGAAGATCAGCGCTCGATGCAGAGATTGGCAGCTGAATCTCAGTATAAACTGATGTAACGTTTTGCGCAGAAAGAGGCGGAGAGACCCGTTATTGTATGATTACAAAATTGCCGAACAATCGGAGGAATCTGTCACATCCATTAAATATCTGAGCGATTTAAAGTGGAACGACAAGGTAAAGCTAATCGCAAATGAGACAGAAGAATCCTCAGGAAATGTAATGCATTCACGTGCAAGTTGGCATTGGAAACCATCTCTCGACATCAATATTGCTGGTCAGTTTGGAATCCGTACCAGAGAGGATTGGTAGAGCAAAAAGAGAAGATATAAACAACAGCAGCATGTTTCATCATAGGATATTAAGCGTGAAAGCTTCGTGGTGGTGGTCATTCAACTCAAGTGACAAGACGCGCCAAGAGTGGCAATGTGTAACACAGTGTACGTCCCTAGAAACGAGCCAGTATACAGCTTTTACCCTGAATACCTTGCGAAAAGACCTAGAAGGAAACATTAGAGACTCGAGCTCACACAGGGGCCTATCAACAATCGTTTGTCACGCGAATTATTTTTGGCTGGAACAACAAATGGGGATGTTTCAATAGTATACAACGTATCCACCACCACACACTATAAGATGGTTGGTGGGCTATAAATATACATACAGATTTATGGGGTCCTCGGTTTTTCGTCATTTTGTTTATAAATTTGTGTATTGTTTCTTTTGAGGTGGAGATTTGGCAGTAGCCGGATTTGCCTAAACGAGCGGCGAAACAGCTGCAGGAAGGACATCCGCCATCTTATACCACTAACACTGCCAAATCCACTACACAACATGCTGACCCTGTTGACACTGGATAATGCCAAGGAGGAAGAAAAATACTTTCTTCTTCTTCTTGCTGACGCAGCGGCTCCGGCCCGTCGACATCTTCTTCTGTCCTGACTTTCCTCAACAGTCATGTTCCTTGTTTTCATTGCCTCCTCCACATCGTTTTTGCCGATTGCGTCGTGGGCAAACCCGTTTCTTCCGCTGGGATGATATCCTTCGTAGTATCCCATTTGGGATACTGTCTTCATTCATCCTATTCGTATGGCCAAACATCAGCTACTTTTGTTGGATGTTGGCACAGATATCCCTATGTATTTTCATCCTTTGTCGGATTACGTCATTTTTTGCGCTATCCGACCTAGTACAGCTTGAGCCTCGAGCTTCGTCTTAACTAATTCATTTTTTGTTAACTTTCCAGGCCTCTGGTCCGTGCAAAACTGCACTCTGAACTACAGTCTTATACATTCTCTTCTACGTTGTTCTTCTTATCTATTTGTTCCACACAACAGAGTTTATTGCTCTTGCTTCAGCTCGTCCTTCATTAATACTACTAGTGATTTCATCACTTCTTGTGCTCTGTTTACTAAATAATATCCCAAGATATTTTGTCTTTTCCGCACCTCCAATTAGTTCTCCATCTACCACGAAATTATTTACTTTTTTCGTTCCAACAGCCAAGTACTCTCACTTATTCATGTTCATCTTCATCCCAGCCTTGATGTATTCCTCTTTAACCTTTCTTGTCATATAGGTAAGATCAACTTCATATTTAGCTAGTACAATCTGGCCCTCTGTAAAATATAGGCGAAATATGTGGCTGTCCTTTACTGTCACTCCCATACCTTGGCATTATCTATGCCAAGTCTGCAGGATAGCTCCTAGGTGGGGGCTAAAGAGGGTCGGCGGCAGCCCACATCCCTGCTGCAGACCCCTATTCACTTCGAATTCTTTTGTCCAATTATTTCCAATGCTTCCTCTCACTGTGTTATTTTACTGTAATTTCATAACAGCCTTTGGCAGTCTTTGATCTAAATGCATCTTTTCAATTTTTCCCACAGTTTGTTGATGGGTATATTATCGTATGCTCTCGCTAGGTCAATCAGTGCAACATGCGTCTCCAGTCGAACCTTTGCGCAATTTTCACTGTGAAGATGTCCATTACTGATCTTCCAGCTAGGAATCCTGCTTGCTCTTCTTGCTACTTGCTACTTTCAATACCTTCGAGTACAGTCTTCCAATGACGGGGACCACTGACAGCCACCTATAATTATTTGGCTCATTACGTGACACTTTCTTATGCACCGGTCTTATGTAACGTGTTTTCCATTACGAAGGAACCTCTCTTCCATTTACTCTTTCAAACAGTCTTCTTAACATCCACAACAATTTCGGTGGACCAGCTTCCCCAGTTCTGAATACATTGATCCATGCTCTGGTGCCCTCTTCATCTTACAGCTCCTCACAGCCTGTTGCAAAACTTTTATATCTAAACGCCATAATAACTCCTGTAGCATCCTCACCTCACATTTATGTGATTTGCCTGGAATAAATCTTTAAAATACTTTGTCCATGGACCATGACTAATATTATTATGACGTAACTTCCCATTAGTTGACACTCGCATTGACTTGATTGTTCTCCATGCCTAAGCACTACGAGCCCCACCAATCATCGTCTCTGCATAATCACATCTTTCTTTCCACGTCTTGTTTTTCCTTTCCAAGACTCTCTTTTTGCCTTTCTATTTAGTGTTCTATATCTATCTCTACTTTGACTGGAACCTCAATTAAGCTTCTTTTTTTCCTTTCAATCATCTTTGCTATTTCTGCATACCACCAAACTGGTTTCATCTTCTTCTCATACTCTCCACATGCTTCTTTCGCTGATTCATCTACGGTCTTCTTTTTATGCCCATATTCCGCTTTTACTGTTCTCTCCAATTTGTTTTGCCAGTTGCTGTTGGTATAAGTGTATAGTACTATCTTCCCTTAAACTGCCCAAGTTATAACTTAAGATATCAGGCTGCTCAGCATATTGCGACGTCTTCTGTTCAACAATAATCCTGAAAATATAGGTCGGACCATGTATGTTTTTGTGAGTAAAGAATATATTTTCTACTCGTAATTCGTACTTCCCCAATAAATCCACCAGTCTTTTCCTATTCTCATTCCAAACATCCTCCCCTTACATCCCAGTTGCCTTATTATTCCTCTCTTTCTCTATTCTGCTGTTAAATCTCCTGTCGGTATCAAGTCATGGCCTCTTGGGACGACCTCTATGGTCTCTGTCAGCATCTGTTCAAAATCTTCCTTTACCTTCAACGGCGAGTCTTCAGTAGGGGCATACACTCCCACTACCACTCTATCCATGGCTCTAGTTCTCATAGTGAGCTTCATCAGCCTTTCATTAAAAACTTGCCACGAGGTTATATACTGTGACCGTCGGTTGTTTAGAATGATGGATACTACTGCTCTCACACAACTGCTTTAGTCCACTCCACTAAAACTTTATGCGAACTCCAGGAGATATTCACAACCAGTTCCTTCCTTTTTTGTTCTGGAAAGCTCAGCTACATAAGTCTTGTTGTTCTTTTCAAATGTTTTAGCCTATATATAGTTATGGCTGACGGCAAATCCAAGAAACCTCAATAAAGACACACGTGCTCATTTTAAGGACAAAGCACCTGAGGATGATTCCATAGAGGCCAAAATATCGTAATGGACAATTTAAATAATAATTATTAAATATTTCTGCTCACGGCTATCAAATATTTCTTATTTACTGCAATTCATTTTATTTTATTGCGATTGCAGTTTCGAGTATCACTCGTACTCATGCAGTTGGAAGCACACCACAAATCAGTAAGTACAGCGGTTCACAAAACTAAGCAATTGTTTCGGTATTCCGGACACAACAAACTCCAATTTTTTGTGAACCACTTTACTTGCTGGTTTGAGGTGTGCTTCCAACTGTCTACACGTGAGTAACATTCGAAACTGCCATCTCAAAAATAAAAAAAAAAATTTAAAAAATCGGAATAAATAAAGAATGAAGTAATTTTTGACAGCCGTGATCAGAAATGACTATATTTAATTATTACATGAAGACTGTGAACCCATCCTACATCAAATTAATGAATTAAGATAATGTTACATTATTACCGTAGGTAGGAGCTATACATACATTCACATTAACTTACATTTCTTTTCATGATCATAGGAGACTATGACACGATACTATTGGATAAAAAATTCAACAATTGTTAATTAAATAGCTATACCGTGCTCAAACTCGTAGATGTAGGACATTTTCTATGGAAAGGGAGGTTGGGGGTGGGGTAGTTTAGATTGTAAGAAGAACATATACCAGATAAGCCTGCCGTTCAGAATGAGGGCGAGATTCTTTGTTTCCAGCAGATATCTACATCTTAAATGCTTTGTTTTTTGTCTTAAACTCTTTTACCTTTGGCTCTAGAACTACGAGAACAATTGTCAAACCTTATCAGCAGAAATAGCAGGTTTTTCCATTCACCGTACTTTGGCGGGCATTAGTGGACCATTCGCTGGACAATTCGCCATATAGTAGCGAATGGCCACCCGCTGATTTCCGCCCTTCGAAACAACAGCATGCATTCGTGAAGATGCTTAAACGGCTTGACGCAATTTCCAAGACACAAAGGAGTCAAAGGCATAAGCTACCAGCGGGCACTGATTTATATCAGTGGGTCATGTTGAAATTTGTACGGGCTGGGATTCGAACCCGGACCTCCGGCTTACTGGGCAGATGTGCTGACCACTACTCCATCCGGACAAAGTGGTCACCACAACCGCACGGTCTATCCTAGCACATCTTCAGTCAGACCCAAATTCTCAACCTATATCACACACTGCTGATGTTGTGCTCCTGCTCATTAGCTTCGTTACTCGCGGCATATCACTGATTCACGTAAGAGTTCGAGTTTGGTTTGCATCGGCCAGGAGGTATCATTGAATGTCAAATGGTTCAAATAGCTCTGAGCACTATGGGACTTAACATCTGAGGTCATCAGTCTCCTAGAACTTAGAACTACTTAAACCTAACTAACGTAAGGACATCATACACATCCATGCCCGAGGCAGGATTCGAACCTGCGACCGTAGCAGCAGCGCGGTTCCGGACAGAAGCGCCTAGAACCGCTCGGCCTCAGCGGCCGTCTGAAGCAAATATGAGAGTCCCAGTGACTGACGTAGAAATTCTAGTGCCTTAATGCAAGGAACTGGTATCGTTGTATTTTGAGGCAGCTGGATCCTGGCGAGTTCCTAATCCTTGTTGCGTTTCGTTTTCTCTAATCCTTGTTTCAACACAACAAAAGTGGTTGACCTGGCCCGGTGTGTTTGTTTGTTACTTTGTTTGTATGATGGTACTTCCTTTGGCGAAACTCTATAGGTCTAGTAGGTAGCAGAACAGAATCGGTCAATTCCGTAGGGTTTTTTGGACAAAGAGGCTTTTTAATGTGTGTGTGAAATCTTATGGGACTGAACTGCTAAGGTCATCAGTCCCTAAGCTTAACACTACTTAACCTAAATTATCCTAAGGACAAACACACACACCCATGCCCGAGGGTGGACTCGAACCTCCGCCGGGATCAGCCGGACAGTGCATGACTGCAAAAGAGGCTTTCCCCAGATGACAAGCAAGAGATAGTTGCATTATCCACTGCCTGATTACGTATGCGAATAAGCGATGTTAGAGGTTTCACCGACATCGACAAAGGAGTAATTTTCGAAAATAAAGGTAATTATGCAATTACGACATTAAGAGACGTATGCAGTCGTTTTAAACGTGGGAGACCCGGTCGAGAATGCAGAAACTGTGGTGAGACCGGCTACTTGCGTCGTGCAATTACAGCTGAGTGTGAGGAGAGATCAGCGTCCGAAATCAGAGTAGCGAAAGTGTCCGAAGGCCAGCTGCGCTGCGAAAAGCGGGAGCTAATAGGAGAAGGAGAGCGGCTGGCCGCGGTGCCCGCCGCTATTACGGCGAAAGGAGTTGTGATCTCCCCGCGGGCAACAGCTGCATAAAGAGGAGGAAGACTCCGGTTGTTAACGTCGTTTTCTAGGACTCGCGTGCACCGCAGGGGGACACACGGTTTTAATGATAGCAGTACGTGCTTGGTATTTGTGAGAAACTGTTACCGGGAAGATCAGGGGTCAAATACGTTGGTGTGACGCCTGTTTTCGAAAGTGCGGAAGCAATTTAACTCGTCTAATGTGACAGGGAGCGAAAGGCTATTTACAGTTTGTACAGAAACCAGACGGCAGTTATAAGAGTCGAGGGGTATGAAAGGGAAGCAGTGGATATGTGAAATTTTATGGAACTTAACTGCTAAGGTCATCAGACCCTAAGCTTACACAACTACTTTACCTAAATTATCCTAAGGACAAATACACACACCCATGCCCGAGGGAGGACTCGAACCTCCACCGGGACCAGCCGCACAGCCCACGACTGCAGCGCCTAGACCGCTCGGCTAATCCCGCGCGGCGGGAAGCAGTGCTTGGGAAGGGAGTGAGACAGGGTTGTAGCCTATCCCCAATGTTATTCAATCTGTATATTGAGCAAGCAATGAAGGAAGCAAAAGAAAAGTTCGGAGTAGGTATTAAAACCCATGGAGACGAAATAAAAACTTTCAGGTTCGCCGATGACATTGTAATTCTGTCAGAGACAGCAAAGGACTTGGAAGGGCAGTTGAACGGAATGGACAGTGTCTCGAAAGGAGGATATAAGATGAACATCAACAAAAGCAAAACGACGATAATGGAATGTAGTCGAATTAAGTCGGGTGATGCTGAGAGAAATAGATTAGGAAATGAGACACTTAAAGTAGTAAAGGAGTTTTGCTATTTGGGGAGCAAAATAACTGATGATGGTCGAAGTAGAGAGGATATAAAATGTAGACTGGCAATGGCAAGGAAAGCGTTTCTGAAGAAGAAAAATTTGTTAACATCGAGTATAGATTTAAGTGTCAGGAAGTCGTTTCTGAAACTATTTGTATGGAGTGTAGCCATGTATGGAAGTGAAACATGGACGATAAACAGTTTGGACAAGAAGAGAATAGAAGGTTTCGAAATGTGGTGCTACAGAAGGATGCTGAAGATTAGATGGGTAGATCAGATGACTAATGAAGTTCTGAACAGAATTGGGGAGGAGTTTCTGGCACAACTTGACAAAATAAAGGGACCGGTTAGTAGGACATGTTCTGAGGCATCAAGGGATCACAAATTTAGCATTGGAGGCCAGCGTGGAGGGTAAAAGTCGTAGAGGGAGAGCAAGAGATGAATACACTAAGCAGATTCAGAAGGATGTAGGCTGCAGTAGGTACTGGGAGATGAAGAAGCTTGCACAGGATAGAGTAGCATGGAGAGCTGCATCAAACCAGTCTCAGGACTGAGGACCACAACAACAACAAAAACAACAACAATGTGACAAGTTGAGGAACTACGAAATACACGCCAACTATGTAGACTGAGGTGACAGAAGGCACGGCGTAGCAACATACACATGTGCAGGTGAGGGTGGTAAAGCGTGCACAAGGCACAAAAGACCAGCCAGTACATTACGTTGGCGGAACTGTCATGTGTACTCAGATGATTCACATGAAAAGGTTTCCGACGTGATTATGCGTGGCTGGCGGCGGTGAACGAGCGGTTCCAGGCGCTTCAGTCCGGAACCGCGCGACTGCTACGGTCGCAGATTCGAATTTTGCCTCGAGCATGTATGTTTGTCATGTCCTTAGTTGGGTTTAAGTACGCTACTGGCCATTAAAATTACTACACCACGAAGATGACGTGCTACAGACGCGAAATTTAACCGACAGGAAGAAGATGCCGTGATATGCAAATGATTAGCTTTTCAGAGCATTCACACAAGGCTGGCGCCGGTGGTCACAACATGCTGACATCAGAAAAGTTTCCAAGCGATTTCTCATACACAAACATCAGTTGACCGACGTTGCCTGGTGAAACCTTGTTGTGATGCCTCGTGTAAGGAGGAGAAATGCGTACCATCGCGTTTCCGACTTTGATAAAGCTCATATTGTAGCCTATCGCGATAGCGGTTTATCGTATCGCTACATTGCTGCTCGCGTTGGTCGAGATCGAATGACTGTTAGCAAAATATGGAATCGGTGGGTTCAGGAGGGTTATACGGAACGCCGTGCCGGATCCCAACGGCCTCGCATCACTAGCAGTCGGAGATGACAGGCATCTTATCCGCATGGCTGTAACGCATCGTGCAGCCACGTCTTGACCCCTGGGTCAACAGATGCGGACGTTTGCAAGACATCAACCATCTACACGAATAGTTCGACGACTTTTGTAGTAGCATGGACTGTCAGCTCGGAGACCATGGCTGCAGTTACCCTTGACGCTGCATCACAGACAGGAGCGCCTGCGATGGTGTACTCAACGACGAACCTGGGTGCACGAATGGCAAAACGTCATTTTCGGTGAACGCACATTGGTAGCGTGTATTCGTCATCGCCATACTGGTGTATCACCCGGCAAGATGGTATGGTGTGCCATTGGCTACACGTCTCGGTCACCTCTTGCTCTCATTGACGGCACTTTGAACAGTGGACGTTACATTCAGATGTGTTACGACCCGTTTCTCTACCTTCATTCTATCCCTGCGAAACCCTACATTTCAGCAGGATAATGCACGACCGCATGTTGCAGGTCCTGTACGGGCCTTTCTGGATACAGAAAATGTTCGACTGGTGCCCTGGCCAGCACATTCTCCAGATCTCTCACCAATTGACAACGTCTGGTCAATGGTGGCCGAGCAATTGACTCGTCACAATACGCCAGTCACTACTCTTGATGAACTGTGGTATCGTGTTGAAGGTACATGGGCAGCTGTACCTGTACACGCCATCCAAGCATTGTTTGACTCAGCGCCCAGGCGTATAAAGGCCGTTATTATGGCCCGAGATGGTTGTTCTGGGTACTGATTTCTCAGGATCTATGTACCCAAATTGCGTGAAAATGTCATCACATGTCAGTTCTAGTATAATTTATTTGTGCAATGAATACCCGTTTATGATCTGCATTTCTTCTTGGTGTAGTAATTTTAATGGCCAGTAGTGTAGTTCTAAGTTCTAGGGGACTGATGACCTGAGATGTTAAGTCTCATAGTACTCACAACAATTTGAACCATTTTTTTATTATTATGGGTGCATGACGGGAAGTAAAGGAGTCTCAACGCAGAATTGTAGATGAATCTATATGCATGGGTCATTTCAGGTCGGAAATCGTTAAGGAATTTAGTATTCTGAGATCCAAAGGATCAAGAATGCGCCCAGACCATCAAAGTTCAAACATAACCTCTCATCACGGCCAAAGCAGTGGCTGACGGCCTTCACTTAACGACAGCAAGCAGCGGCGTCTGCGTAGAGTTGCCAGCGCTAACAGACAAGCAACAGTGCGTGAAATAACCGGAGCAATCAATGTGGGACGAACGTCGAACGTATCTACTTGGACAGTACGGTGAAATTTGGTGTTAATGGGCTACGGCAGCAAACGACCGACGCGAGTGCCTTTGCTGACAGCACGAAATCACCTGTAGGTCCTCTCTTGGGCTCGTGACCGTATCGGTTGAACTCTAGACGACTGGAAAACCGCGACCTGGTTACATGAGTCCCGATTTCAGTTGGTAAGAGCTGATAGTAAGTTTCGAATGTGGTGCATACTCCATAAAGCCATAGACCCAAGCTGTCAACAAGGCACTGTACAGTCGTGGCCAAAACGAGCGAGACACCTCGCCTTTTCGTTATGCTGATCCGCACAGCTTTAAAGTCAGCTACACAGCATAACAGGCAAGGAGACGAAGTGCTACCAACTGACTGTGCACAGGCGTGAAATTGACAAAATATCCGAAATTCGTCAGACTGTTTTCAATCATGTGTAAGACTATGTAAATCCTGATTAGTGTCTTATACACAACTCGTAAATATAAGATATAAATGAAAGAAGAAACGCTAATTAGTATGAACAGTACTAATAAAAATGAATTTCAGCTTATCGAGATAACACAACTGTTCTAGTAAGAGAAAGTACCCCAGATCGTTACGAATTAGCAAAATATATTATGCGCATTCGACCGCGAAACGCTTTGTGTCAACTTTCAGACCAGTCATAGTGGATTAACGTTGCTGACCTACCATGAAAGTGTGCAAATTTAGCAATGCGTGAAGATTCATAACGAAATTCAGTTAAAAATCAATCAGTGCCACACGTAAGTCAATTCAATTATTGACAGAAATGGAGAAAGGAAGGCAGTAACAAGTATGAAATTCTACAAGAGTTTCATATGGACATCCACAGGGCACCAGTACAGAATAAATTTAGCAATAAAACGTATTGGGGGCGCGAGAATTTCTTAAAATTGCTTCACTGATAGTCTATCTGCCTTCATCGAGATTAAAACCGAAAACAAACCAGACCTCGCTTGCATTAGCAAACACCTTTCACTACGCTAGCAGACAACCCAGGCAAATAGCCCTCTATTATTACCCCATACATGAATAAGCCGGTAATTTCGCGATGAAAATGGCAAAATGATCTGCAGTTTCTGTTGCATAGTGCTTTCTGGACTCTAAAACATGAATTTTCTACATTTATGTCACCGCTTATGTGACAATCATTCGGGATGTTTATCGAAATAACAAAATACTGTTATTAGCGAGTAACGGAAACGGGTTCTACACAACGCTGGTGACTACTTTGAAGGACAATAACAGGTGCAAACATGTAACTATTTTGTATCGGTTGTGAATAAATAGTTGACACTATTTAAGTTCCAGCCCTCGTATATACTCTGACAAAGTTTGGATAGTTCGTCAATTTCACGCCTGTGTATAGTATGTTGGTAGCACTTCGTCGCCTTGCCTGTTATAATGTGTAGCAGACTTTAAAGCTGAGCGGTTCAGCATAACAACAAGGCGAGGGGTCTCGCTCGTTTTGTCCACGACTGTACAAGCTGGTGATGGTTCCATAACTGTGCGGACTGTGTTTACATGGATCACTGACTGTAAATGGCTCTGTTCGGCTACTCGGAGAACATTTGCCGCCATTCATGAATTTTGTGTTCCGAAATAACGATGAAATTTTTATGGATAACAATACGCACAGTCACCAAGTCACAATTGTTCGTGATTACTTTGAAGAATATTCTGGACAGTTCGAGCGAATGATTTGGTCGCTCAGACAGCCCGACGTGAACCTCATCGAAGATTTATGGGGCATAATCGAGAGGGCATGCAACACTTTGGCAATTATGGGCAAGTATAAAGCAGGATGGCTCAATATTTCTGCAGGAGACGTCCTGAGACTCGTTGAGTCCGTGCCGCAACGAGGTGCTGCACTAAGCCGGTCAAAAGAATGTGCCAAACGATATTAGGCAGTATCCCTGCCGGCCGCTGTGGCCTAGCGGTTCTATGCGCTTCAGTCCGGAACCGCACTGCTGCTGCGGTCGCAGTTTCGAATCCTGCTTCGGACATGGATGTGTGTGATGTCCTTAGGTTAGTAAGGTTTAAGTAGTTCTAAGTTCTAGGGCACTGATGACCTCAGATGTTAAGTCCCATAGTGCCCCCGAGCCATTTGAACCATTTGAAAGTATCCCATGGCTTTTTTCTCGAGTGTATGTACTAAAAGATGCCCAGGCGACATCTGACCAGTGACAGAGTGACACGAATATCCGGTTTTGCAGGTAACTGGCAGTTGGCGGTTGGTAGCTCTTACTGCGTTCCTCAGCTTATGACAAGCATATCGTGACTCTCTCAAAGTAATATAGTATACAAATGTCGAATATCAAGAAAGTGATTAAAACGCAGTGGAATGAAACAGCTCTTGGTAAAGATGCAACCTTGACAAGGGACTGTACGCTCTCCGGACACCTTTTTTTTTGTCCACTGACTGGTTTGATGCGGCCCGCCACGAATTCCTTTCCTGTGCTAACCTCTTCATCTCAGAGTAGCACTTGCAACCTACGTCCTCAATTATTTGCTTGACGTATTCCAATCTCTGTCTTCCTCTACAGTTTTTGCCCTCTACAGCTTCCCCTAGCACCATGGAAGTCATTCCCTCATGTTTTAGCAGATGTCCTATCATCCTGTCCCTTCTCCTTACCAGTGTTTTCCACATATTCCTTTCCTCTCCGATTCTGCGTAGAACCTCCTCATTCCTTACCTTATCAGTCCACCTAATTTTCAACATTCGTCTATAGCACCACATCTCAAATGCTTCGATTCTCTTCTGTTCCGGTTTTCCCACAGTCCATATTTCATACAATGCTGTACTCCAGACGTACATCCTCAGAAATTTCTTCCTCAAATTAAGGACGGCATTTGATATTAGTAGACTTCTCTCGGCCAGAAATGCCTGTTTTGCCATAGCGAGTCTGCTTTTGATGTCCTCCTTGCTCCGTCCGTCATTGGTTATTTTACTGCCTAGGTAGCAGAATTCCTTTACTTCATTGACTTCGTGACCATCAATCCTGATGTTAAGTTTCTCGCTGTTCTCATTTCTGCTACTTCTCATTACCTTCGTATTTCTCCGATTTACTCTCAAACCATACTGTGTACTCATTACACTGTTCATTCCGTTCAGCAGGTCATTTAATTCTTCTTCACTTTCACTCAGGATAGCAATGTCATCAGCGAATCGTATCATTGATATCCTTTCACCTTGTATTTTAATTTCACTCCTGAACCTTTCTTTTATTTCCATCATTGCTTCCTCGGTGTACAGATTGAAGAGTAGGGGCGAATGGCTACAGCCTTGTCTTACACCCTTCTTAATGCGAGCACTTCGTTCTTGATCGTCCACTCTCATTATTCCCTCTTGGTTGTTGCACATATTGTATATGACCCGTCTCTCCCTGTAGCTTACCCCTACTTTTTTCAGAATCTCGAACAGCTTGCACCATTTTATATTGTCGAACGCTTTTTCCAGATCGACAAATCCTATGAAAGTGTCTTGGTTTTTCTTTAGCCTTGCTTCCATTATTAGCCGTAACGTCAGAATTGCCTCTCTCGTCCCTTTACTTTTCCTAAAGCCAAACGGATCGTCACCCAGCGCATTCTCAATTTTCTTTTCCATTCTTCTGTATATTATTCTTGTAAGCAGCTTCCAGGCATGAGCTGTTAAGCTGATTGTGCGATAATTCTCGCACTTGTCAGCTCTTGCCGTCTTCGGAATTGTGTGGATGATGCTTTTCCGAAAGTCAGATGGTATATCGCTAGACTCATATATTCTACACACCAACGCGAATAGTCGTTTTGTTGCCACTTCCCCCAATGATTTTAGAAATTCTGATGGTATGTTATCTATCCCTTCTGCCTTATTTGATCGTAAGTCCTCCAAAGTTCTTTTAAATTCCGATTCTAATACTGGATCCCCTATCTCTTCTAAATCGACTCCTGTTTCTTCAATTCTATCACATCAGACAAATCTTCACCCTCATAGAGGCTTTCAATGTATTCTTTCCACCTATCTGCTCTCTCCTCTGCATTTAACAGTGGAATTCCCGTTGCACTCTTAATGTTACCACCGTTGCTTTTAATGTCACCAAAGATTGTTTTGACTTTCCTGTATGCTGAGTCTGTCCTTCCGACAATCATATCTTTTTCGATGTCTTCACATTTTTCCTGCAGCCATTTCGTCTTAGCTTCCCTGCACTTCCTATTTATTTCATTCCTCAGTGACTTGTATTTCTGTATCCCTGATTTTCCCGGAACGTATTTGTACTTCCTCCTTTCATCAATCAACTGAAGTATTTCTTCTGTTACCCATGGTTTCTTCGCAGCTACCTTCTTTGTACCTATGTTTTCCTTCCCAACTTCTGTGATGGCCCTTTTTAGAGATGTCCATTCCTCTTCAACTGTACTGCCTACTGCGCTATTCCTTATTGCTGTATCTATAGCGTTAGAGAACTTCCAACGTATCTCGTCATTCCTTAGTACTTCCGTATCCCACTTCTTTGCGCATTGATTCTTCCTGACTAATGTCTTGAACTTCAGCCTACTCCTCATCACTACTATATTGTGATCTGAGTCTATATCTGCTCCTGGGTACGCCTTACAATCCAGTATCTGATTTCGGAATCTCTGTCTGACCATGATGCAATCTAATGGAAATCTTCCCGTATCTCCCGGCCTTTTCCAAGTATACCTCCTCCACTTGTGATTCTTGAACAGGGTATTCGCTATTACTAGCTGAAACTTGTTACAGAACTCAATTAGTCTTTCTCCTCTTTCATTCCTTGTCCCAAGCCCATATTCTCCTGTAACCTTTTCTTCTACTCCTTCCCCTACAACTGCATTCCAGTCGACCATGACTATTAGATTTTCGCCCCCCTTTACATACTGCATTACCCTTTCAATATCCTCATACACTTTCTCTATCTGTTCATCTTCAGCTTACGACGTCGGCATGTATACCTGAACTATCGTTGTCGGTGTTGGTCTGCTGTCGATTCTGATTAGAACAACCCGGTCACTGAACTGTTCACAGTAACACACCCTCTGCCCTACCTTCCTATTCGTAACGAATCCTACACCTGTTATACCATTTTCTGCTGCTGTTGATATTACCCGATACTCATCTGACCAGAAATCCTTGTCTTCCTTCCACTTCACTTCACTGACCCCTACTATATCTTGATTGAGCCTTTGCATTTCCCTTTTCAGATTTTGTAGTTTCCCTACCACGTTCAAGCTTCTGACATTGCACGCCCCGATTCGTCGAACGTTATCCTTTCGTTGATTATTCAATCTTTTTCTCATGGTAACCTCCCCCTTGGCAGTCCCCTCCCAGAGATCCGAATGGGGGACTACTCCGGAATCTTTTGCCAATGGAGAGATCATCATGACACTTCTTCAAATACAGGCCACATGTCCTGTGGATACACGTTACGTGTCTTTAATGCAGTGGTTTCCATTGCCTTCTGCATCCTCATGTCGTTGATCATTGCTGATTCTTCCGCCTTTAGGGGCAATTTCCCACCCCTAGGACAAGAGAGTGCCCTGAACCTCTATCCGCTCCTCCGCCCTCTTTGACAAGGCCGTTGGCAGAATGAGGCTGACTTCTTATGCCGGAAGTCTCCGGCCGCCAATGCTGATTTTTTATCAAAATTTAGGCAGTGGCGGGGATCGAACCCGGGACCGAAGACGTTTTGACTATGAAGCAAAGACGTTACCCCTGGACCACGGGTTGTTTTTGAGGGAGGAGACCAGACAGCGAGGTCATCTGTCTCATAGGATTAGGAAAGGACGGGGAAGGAAGTCGGCCGTGTCCTTTCAAAGGTACCATCCCGGCATTTGCATGGAGTGATTTAGGGAAATCGCGGAAAACTTAAATCAGGATGGCCAGGCATTCCACTTTTCACCTTTATGACGACTTGAACTCAGCTGGGAACATTTTCAGTAATGTGTATGATGTGGAGGAATTGCAGCCTATTCTTCCTCAGGAGCTGAAACCAGAGAAGATAGCAGTGTTGGACTTTGGGGTCTGGAGCAAAGTCGATCCTTTAACTTATCCCATAGGTGTTTCGTTGGGCTCACGTCGGGACTCCTACCTAGCTTTCAAGTCCTGACCCATCTTCCTCTTCTGGCAGAAAGTACCCACATTCAACAACACAGCGCACACAGCACACACACACATATATATATATATATATATATATATATATATATATATATATATATATATATATATATATATCACCGAGGCCAAGGTGACAATGATTATTGAAGTGCAGTTGTCTGGGCTGATGGGTGTGGAAAAGGGTTAAGGATGTGATAGCCTGAGGTCTGGATGTGATAGCCAGGCAGTGGTGATGCGGGAGCAAGAAAGACAAATGACTTGGTGGCTGCACAAGACAAAAGGAATTCTTAGGTGGCAAGAGTGGTGGGCTCTTGACGGGGAAGGAGTTGTAAGGAGATTGACAGAACAGAACCATTTCAGAAACATCGTTGTCCATAACCATCGCCACACAGATGCTACTTTTGACAGAGAACATTGTCACGTTGATGGAATCGTTTCCCAAATCTACCGTTATTCCGAAATGTTCCTTACTGCACACAGTGTATTGTACTGTAAAATGTGTCCAAAGCCTACAAATTCATCGTTGTCTTACGGGCAATAAGGAGACCTCATCGTAACCACGAACAACCCCGCCCCCCTTCCCCCGTACCATAAGAGCATCTCCTCCGTACTTCACTGTTGGCACTACAGACGACGGCAGGTAACACTCTCCAGGGAGTCGCCAAACCAAGACCCTTCCATCGGACCATCACAGAGGGTACAGAGTGGTTCACCACTCCAAAGTACTCTTCTCCAGACACCAACTGTGCAATCTCGGTTCGCGCTGCTACTCCCGTCGGAAGTTCGAGTCCTCCCTCGGGCACGGGTGTGTGTGTTGTCTGTAGCGTAAGTTAGTTTAAGTTAAATTAAGTAGTGCGTAGGCTTAGGGACCGACGACCCCAGCACTTTGTACCCATAAGACCTTACCACAAATTTCCCAAATTTTTTTCATAGTCCCAGAAGTCCTCCGCCATGATTTTGTCAGCTGTCGGTGCGGCTTTGACTTTTTTCTTCGGAGGAAGTTGCTACGGTGCCACTTCATGCATTGTCGTTCTGTTTCCCGTTCGAAATGATGAACTCATGTTTTTCGCATGTGACGATCAGCGTCGCAACGCACAAGCAGTTCCGCAGAGATGGTCCTTTGTTCTTCTTTATGGTCTTCTGTTAGGCGGTAAGGAACCCAGCAGGCAACCGCTGGACGAGCATGTTAGCACTACCAACAGTGTGCAGCAAGTCTTTGACTGTGACTGACAGATCAGCTCGAACGATATTGTCCACACGTTCCAACATTCCAGGGGTCCCAGCTGTGTGCAGCCCGCCGGCACACAGGAGATCCGACAGGTTTGCGCTAAGTTGTTGTGGTCATGACAGACGCCTCGCCCAACGGCTCGCCGTGCTTTCGTTCAGTGCCAGATTTGCGTAGTCTTTCTTCAAGGGCCTATGAACATTTGCAGTGATCTGGTTTTCCGCAAAAAGAAACTTATTGACACCTCTCTGCTTGGAATGCACCTCCGTTACAGACGCCACTTTGAAGACTACGTATAGCGCCAACTGAACATTTATGAAACTATAAGGGCTGAAGCGAGAATAGTCCGTGATGTCTCACAACATTTTCCGCATTTTTTTCAAATAGGCTGAGGAAAAAATGTGTAGCATTACTAATTGAGCGCCCCTCGTAATTATTCTTCTTATCTCCAGTTTTGGTGAATGATACCGGTCGCTGTTGCCGAGCGGTTCTACGCGCTTCAGTCCGAAACCACGCGGCTGCTACGGTCGCAGGTTCGAATCCTGCCTCGGGCATGGCTGTGCGTGATGTCCTAAGGTTAGTGAGGTTTAAGTAGTTCTAAGTCTAGGGGACTGATGACTTCAGATGTTAAGTCCCATAGTGCTTAGAGCCATTTGAATCATTTTTTGGTGAATGGTGTACAGTTATGCTGTTTTAAACTCAAAGTGATTCACACTACTTCCGAACTGTTAGGCTTACCATCACATGGTCACTGTGATTTAAACCGGTCGCGCTGTGGAGTGTTACAGCTTGTGAAGTATTTTATTTAGTACAGTGCTTCCTTCGTCTGAAACCAGCCTAAATGAACGTAGCCTCGAAAAACGGTAGTGTCAGGTCAGGGGCACTTCCCGTGACACGAACAGGATGTGGCGGCATCTGGGGCGCAGGAGAGGTCTGGGCAGCTGCAGGCACGCTCGGCGAGGGCCGGCTGAGTGGGTGGAAGAGTGGGTGGCGGTCCGCCCCTCGGCTTCCTCAACAGCTGCATCTACATCTACATCTACATGCTCCGCGAACCACTGTGCAGTTCGAGATGGTGGGCAATTCTGCTGAAGAGCGATTTTCTGCCCTATTCTACTCGCGTGTTGAACCCGCAAGTGCCCTAACCTCTCTAATTATCTTGTTCTCATGCTTCCTACGCGACATATACGCTGTCGCACACTCTTCCTCGAGTAATAGTATTTCACGAGTACAACATGCCTCTTAATTTGTACAATGTCTGTTGTCACTCATGCATGATAAACACTTCAAACCCTGGAGCAGCACTATAGAATCTGACACACAAGCGTCTTTACAGGTGGACTGCATTTTCCGAGGACCTGCCTACAAGTCTGTCTTCAGAAAGTACAGATTAAATACAGTTGGTGGTGGCGCGTTTATTGCTGTCAGAAGTAGTTTATCTAGTAATAAGATTGAAGTAAATAATTCCTGTGAGTTAGTACGGAATCCCTGTGAGTTAGTATGCGTATAGGATAAACTTGACAAGCAGAAAAATTCCTTTTACCGACCCCCAGTCTCAGATGGTACAGTTGCTGTTCAGGAAAAACAGTCTTATTTCAAATAGATACCCCACTCATACAGTTACATTCGGTAGTGACTTCCATCTAACCTCGGTATGTTGGCGAAAATATATGTTTAAAGTCGGAGGTAGGCATAAAACGTCGCCCAAAATCGTTCTGAAGGGTACTCAGAAAATTATTTTGAACAATTAGTTCAACAGCCCACTCGAAGTGTAAATGGTTGTGCAAACATACTTCACCTATTAGCAACAAATAATCCTGATCAAGTATGGAGCATTATGAGGAATATAGGGATTAGTGAGCACAAGGTTTTTGTAGCGAGGGTGAGTGCGTAACATCCATACCCACTAAAAATAAACACAAATACATCCATTTAAAAAAGCAGATAAAATTCGTTTGCCATCTTCCTAAGGTACAGTCTCCACTTCTTTCAATCTGATTATGTGAGCGCACAGCAGATGGTTTAAATTCAAAGGAATAGTATCGATAACAACTGTAAGATAAATACTAAATAAATTAATAAAAAATGGTACTGATACCCATGGCATACAAATAGGCGAGAACATTTTTGCAGAAGCAAAGAAAAAAGCGTGCCAAATTTAAAAGAGCAAAATATTGACTGGCGAAGTTTTACAAAAGCTCGAAATTTAGCGCTGACTTCAATGCGAGATGCCTTTAATTGTTTCCACAACGAAGCTGTGTCTCGAAATCTGGCAGCAAACCCAATGAGATTCTGGTCGTATGTAAAGTGCACCAGTCATAAAATCTAGTGTCCTACTGGATGTTGTCTATTGTGAAACAGGCCAACGGAAGCGCTGAATTTGGCGACCTTGGTTGCGTCCTTCAAAATAGCAAAGGCTGCTAGTAACATTGTTGTCAGTTCAGTTTCTACCGCGTGTCTACACGACACTTGAAAGCCTCTGCACATGTGAAAAACTTGATAATCTATACTACTAGCTAAAGACAAGTCGTTGTTTAATGTTGTTACTAAAAATCTCGAGAAGTCCTTCACCAATTTGGCGTATCAAAAAGAATCATCCGATTTGGCACGTCTGTATTTCTGAAACTAATAAACATATACAATGAATTTTGTTTTTTGATGGAAGGTAAACCCAAAAAGTTCTTTTACATACCTTTTCATAGGTGTTAAATACGCCCCCCCCCCCTTGAGATACAGGCATATGTCAATGCGGTATTCAAATTGTTCCGACACTGCAGCGAACATGTCTTGAGTTACAGCTTCCACATCTGCTGTTATGCGATGTCTCAGTTCATTCACTGTTGTTGGTAACGGAGGCACATAAACAGAGTCTTTTATAAACCCCGACAAGAAATAATCACATACTGTCACATCCGGTGACTTTGGAGGTCAGTAATGTAAGGCTGAATCAGTTGGTCCAGTAGGACCTATGCATCGTTCAGTAATCCTTTGATTTAAAAATTCCTACTCTTCCAGATGCCAGTGTGGCGGTGCTCCACCCTATTGGTAAATAAAATCGTTCGAATCAGTCTTCAATTGTGGGAAAAGAAAGTTCTGAAGCATATCGAGACATGTGCTTCCTGCAAAAGAGTTATTGGCAAAGAAAAATGGATAATATACCTTTTCCCGTGAAATGCCCAAACATTTCGGAGAGTCCCTCTCATGTTGTACAATTTTATGTGGTTGTTTCGTATCTCGTATTCTCACATTATGACGGTTCACCTCTCCATTGAAATGGAATGTTGCCTCGTCACTAAGCACTAAGCGTGGAAGAAAACTGTCATCCTCCATCTTGCCAAGGACGAAATTACAGAACTGGGGGGGAGGGGGGCGTTTGAATTTTCTGCACGGGCTGGTAAATCACCTACAGCCGGTCCTGAGGAATTGTAACTGATGTTTCTTATCTTGAAACACTGAACTATGGCTCTTTTCTCAGCTGGAAGAAGCTGAACCACAGAACTTTATTTGTCAGCAAGATAGTACGCCGCCTCACTACCGTACTCAGTACGCAAATGGGTTAACAACGTTGTATCCGACCTATGGATTGGCTGCAAGGGGCCGGGAGACAGAGCTTGTTTCACGAGGCCTCCACGTTCACCCTAAGTGACGCCTGGTGATTTTTACCTTCGGGTGTTCACAAAGGATCGCGTGTATGTGCCTCCGCTATCAGCTGATTTGCGCGACCTAAGAAACACGTCTGAAGTAGTTGTTGCAACAATTCCTTCAGACACACTGATCAAGTGTTGGGAAGAACTCGCCTATCGACTCTATGTGTGCCGTGTGGCGAGTGACGCTTACACTGAACACCTCTCAGAAAAATTGTTTGAGTTGCTCTCATTTGATGTATGATAAGTAAGTCGAATTTAATAAATGCTACACAGCCTTAAAACCCTGGTATTCACTTTGATAGACCCGGTACGTAAGTGTTACTTTAGCCGTTCCCTTTGTTAGGCAATGAAGCTTCCATTTATTTCTCATTTAGAGTCGTCTAGTAATCCTTAACTACTGGTTGAAATCCTCTCCGCTGTTAAGCAGCGTCATCTTGATTGTTAACAATCCCAACCAACTGTCGACGACTTTCACCATTGCCATCAGGGATAAACACTCGCAGCATCTCCCCTATACAGAGCGTATCATAGTGAAAACTGAAACGGCTGAAAGTATACAATAATAAAAGTAAAAACGTTCCGGTGCATGGGTCCGCAAACTGGATAATTGCAAATGTGTGCTTACGGGACGCCACTGACTTAAATCCGCAACTAATTGGACTGCTTTCACCTGTGGCCCATGGCTGGAGAACGTGATACAAGCATGATGGATCACGAGCACATGTTGTTGCAGATTTATGGCGACCTCTAATATTTCTGTATGGTCTAAGATGGATAGGGCGAACAGGGCCTGTTCCTTGGCCTGCAAGATCACGTGACCTCAGTGCTCTGGACTTTTCTGTTTGGGGTCATCCCGAAAGTGAAGACCGAGCGAGGTGGCGCAGTGGTTAGCACGCTAGACTTGCATTCCGGAGGACGATGGTTCAAACTCGCGTCCGGCGATCCTGATTTAGGTTTTCCGTGATTTCCCTTAATTGCTTCAGGCAAATGCCGGAATGACTCCTTTGAAAGGGCATGAACGACTTCCTTCCCCATCTTTCCCTTCCCCGAAGGGACCGGTGACCTCTTTGTTTGGTCCGCTTTCCCAAACCAACCACCCAACCAAAAGTAAAGAGTTACAACACTCCACTCTCATTTATATGGTTAAACAATTGGAGCACTGAATTGTATAGTCTTGTCAAGATTTGTAATATGATCCACGGGTGTACAGCAAATTGTAACATGTAACATGCTGAAGTAGTAGTGTATTTCTTATTGAGGTACGGCATTGGTGAAAAACTTTAAATCGCTCCGTGGGCCTACTTCCAGGTATTTAATTAGTGTGGCTGCTTCTAGTGATTACTCGGCAATACTGTAATGGCACAATAACGGGTCTTTCCGCCCATTTAGTCGGTTATATTTGTTTATATTAGCGCTCAACAGCCAGTTGCTGCACCAAGCGTCGATCGAATGCAGGTCTTCCTACGTTTTACTGCAATTTTGTAATGTTGCGACTTCTCTGTATACAACAGCACCGTCCGCCAATAACCCAATGGAGCTTCCGACGTTACTCACTAGGCCAATTATCCAATTATATACAGTCTGAAAAGTTATGATCCTACGAGAGGTAGTCTGAAGTTACATTTTCGTGTGAACCTTCCTCTTCGTTAAGAATGACATGTGTTCTGTTTGCTACAAACGTTTCAGTCCAATCACAATGCTGGTCTGATATTTCGTATTTTTGGTCAAATGTCTGAAAGAAGCGCAAACAAGACTCCCTATAAATTACGCAACGGGTTTTTCTTCAAATTTTCGAGGAGTGGGAAATAGAAACATAGGGTATCAAATTGGACAGTGTGACGTCTAGTTTTGAGAAAAATAATACTGGCTTCAAAGTAGCCACGGTAATTAAGAACAACTTACTCGTTCCACTCGTTCCAGCGGGGAAGGGCTGTAACAAGTCTGTTCTGACAAGGCCACGCTCAAGACCACTATTTGGGAGGAGGAGGGGGTGGGGGGTCCTCGGTTCCTGCTCTTTTTATGCGCTACTTGTACGAGCTCTACCATCTGGTAAGCAAGATGTATGAAACAGGCGAAATACCCTCAGATTTCAAGAAGAATATAATAATTCCAATCCCAAAGAAAGCAGGTGTTGACAGATGTCAAAATTACCGAACTATCAGTTTAATAAGTCACAGCTGCAAAATACTAACACGAATTCCTTACAGACGAATGGAAAAACTAGTAGAAGCCAACCTCGGGGAAGATCAGTTTGGATTCCGTAGAAACACTGGAACACGTGAGGCAATACTGACCTTACGACTTATCTTAGAAGAAAGATTAAGGAAAGGCAAACCTACGTTTCTAGCATTTGTAGACTTAGAGAAAGCTTTTGACAATGTTGACTGGAATACTCTCTTTCAAATTCTAAAGGTGGCAGGGGTAAAATACAGGGAGCGAAAGGCTATTTAGAATTTGTACAGAAACCAGATGGCAGTTATAAGAGTCGAGGGACATGAAAGGGAAGCAGTGGTTGGGAAGGGAGTAAGACAGGGTTGTAGCCTCTCCCCGATGTTGTTCAATCTGTATATTGAGCAAGCAGTGAAGGAAACAAAAGAAAAATTCGGAGTAGGTATTAAAATTCATGGAGAAGAAATAAAAACTTTGAGGTTCGCCGATGACATTGTAATTCTGTCAGAGACAGCAAAGGACTTGGAAGAGCAGTTGAATGGAATGGACAGTGTCTTGAAAGGAGGATATAAGATGAACATCAACAAAAGCAAAACAAGGATAATGGAATGTAGTCCAATTAAGTCGGGTGATGCTGAGGGAATTAGATTAGGAAACGAGGCACTTAAAGTAGTAAAGGAGTTTTGCTATTTGGGGAGCAAAATAACTGATGATGGTCGAAGTAGAGAGGATATAAAATGTAGGCTGGCAATGGCAAGGAAAGCGTTTCTGAAGAAGAGAAATTTGTTAACATTCAGTATGGATTTAAGTGTCAGGAAGTCGTTTCTGAAAGTATTTGTATGGAGTGTAGCCATGTATGGAAGTGAAACATGGACGATAAATAGTTTGGACAAGAAGAGAATAGAAGCTTTCGAAATGTGGTGCTACAGAAGAATGCTGAAGATTAGATGGGTAGATCACATAACTAATGAGGAAGTATTGAATAGGATTGGGGAGAAGAGAAGTTTGTGGCACAATTTGACCAGAAGAAGGGATCGGTTGGTAGGACATGTTCTGAGGCATCAAGGGATCACCAATTTAGTATTGGAGTGCAGCGTGGAGGGTAAAAATCGTAGAGGGAGACCAAGAGATGAATACAATAAGCAGATTCAGAAGGATGTAGGTTGCAGTAGGTACTGGGAGATGAAAAAGCTTGCACAGGATAGAGTAGCATGGAGAGCTGCATCAAACCAGTCTCAGGACTGAAGACCACAACAACAACAACAACTTGTACGAGATGAACATTAATGAAATTGACGAACCGCAGAGAGTGATTCCTGATTGGAAGTGGAGGAAAAAAGTTTCCACAAACATGTGTCCGGAAATGGACAGTGTAGGTGCAACGACAACAAATCATCCCAGAACACAGTTAAGAGCTGCTCGCATCCACATCACAACCGATGTTCAAAGTGCCCTCCATGGGATGTAATGTCATGCAGGCTACACATAATCGTACTTTGGTTTACACCGCGTTGGCGGGCCACTTGCCTGGAGCGTGTACTAATGTTCATCTCAATATCCTGTAGAGCCCGATCCTCCAAATCTGTTGTACGCACAGTCCGCCGCGTCCCTTCTGAAAGGAGCCAAGATCACACAAGCGTCCGAAATGAGCTTGAAATGTTGTTTGATGTGGTTGGTGTCAGCGAGGGTACTTGTTCTGGTGCAGCCGTCCCGCCTCTCGACCGTCTCCATCTGCTGGGCCCTACACAAACACAATCTCGGGTTGTTCTCGACATGAATACCGGACCATTCTGCTGCTTACAGTACGATGCGTCAATCACACAGCCTGTAAAATTCGAGGAACACACGGCATGTGCTCGTGCTCAGAGGAACTGTCATTCGTCAGCGTCATCTACCGTGGCAGCGATCCATTTCCGGACACACGTTCACAGGGCCTTTTTTTCTCCGTTTCCAGTCAGGAATCCGTCCCTGCAGTTTGTCGGTTTTATTAATGCTCGCTCTTTATGTTTCAAATTTGTGCGAATCGGTTCAAATTATTTAGGGAAGGTAGACAAATGCATGTCATTAATAGTCGTTCTGTTATTCTGTGAAAACTTTATCCCTAGCCACGATATAAGCAAGATGGTTCGAAAGATAATAAAAAATGTTATACTGGATCAGCTGTAGCCCGATTCAACAAAAATCGGTTGCGAAGCTATGGTGGTCTAATGTCACAATTAGGGTAGAGGAAAAAGTAGTTCCTTTCTTTTAATGAGGACATCTCTCATCTTATTCGAGCTTTTTTACGGGTTAACCCCACTTCCGTAGCGCAGTGGAATGTGTTGGCATACCTGCATCTCATCAAATCCAGAAGATTTGTCAGCCGTAGTAAACAATTTATAATATCCTATGTCGGAAGAGCATACATGTTACAGCTAAAAAAGTTTTTTTTTGGGGTGTGTGTGGGGGGGGGGGGGATTTTTTACTCGGGGGATGACATCATGCATCATGTTATTTTACTTGACACGATGAGATGAGTACTAGCACTAACAAGTAAAAATGGTGCGAATATGTCAAGATCCCTTCGTTTACACCTCTATCTCTATCCAGGACATATTCGCCTTTTTTGTGCTGTGATTGGATGATTTTTCATTCCGGCTAGTGATGTGAGGGAAAATTACACAATGAACCATTGTCCGACTTTTCATATCCAAACGAAGAGTGAAAAATGGACAAATGTATCAGATTTGCCAGCGTCAGATTCAGTTTTTCAAAGAAATATTTAATTGCTCGGAAGTAATCATGGTTATTAAGAAAAATGTATTTAGTGATTTGAGGGAAAAATGAAATATTTCACGAACAGCTGCGACTAGCTATGTAAATGAAGTGCCAAAAAGTTCAAAGTTAGCTATTTTGAGCACTAAAAGTTGCATTGGTGTGATATTTAACTGCCGAAAAGGCTTACTTCGGATGAAATACTAACTTTTAGGTTATTTTGAGAACAGAAAGCGCTAGCAAGGCAAGTAAGGTGTCATGAAGTCCATCCCTTCAAGGCGTACATATTCCACGTATGATAGTTGATTTTTAAAATTTTTAAAATGGCTTTCTTCAAATGAAGTACGATGTTGTGGACTTCCGAGTACAGCAGCCACTAGGAAGGCAAATGAGGTGTCAAAAAGTTTATCTTTTCAATGCCTAGGTGCTTTGCGCATAAAAAATTACAATGCCATGATAGTTAACGGTAAAAATGGTTTCCTCCGAATCGGGTGCTAAATTCAGGACGTTTCTGGAGAGCAGAAGACACTAAGGAAAGCAAATGATGTGCCAAAGAACACTTGAAAATAAAAAAAAGTTTCAAAAAATCGATTAGATATTTTGTGAAACGTTTTGTCTACAAGTAAGAAATAATATAAATTAGAGAAACGTTTGACACTCCTCTGAATGATGTCCTAAATCATGAAGAGCAAAGGAGGTGCATCAAATGATTCTCTCATATATCTGATTTCCTACTTATGGACCAAGCGTTTCGCAAAACATTTGAACGGTGTTTTCGAAAGTATCGTCTTGTCTGAAGGTGACATTACGGAACTGTGTCAAACGTCTCCGAAGTCAAGGAAAATGTCATCAACCTGGGCGCTGGTATCTACCGCCTTGTGTGTCTTATGGACGAACAGAGCAAGCTGGATTTCACACTATCGTTGCTTGTGGAATTCAAATTGATTCACAGAGGGGAGATTTGACAGGATTAGAGGTTCTCCAGGCGTCCTGATACTGTGGAGTCTCTCAGCAATTGGAACATATATGACGTGTGATCAAAAAGTAAGGGTAACTTTTTAATTTCGACAGATTTGTAAGGCTAATATTTTAGCAAAGTTATATCCGAAATATATAACAGGTGGCGAAACATAGGTACACACAGGTATATAATATTCATTAAGAAAAACAAAAATTCCTGTTACTTTTTGATCACACGTCGTAATTGACTCACCGTTTCAGCGCAAAATATTCACAATATGCGCCGTATTGTGTTTGGTGTGCTTCTAAATAGGTTAGCACTGTAAACGGTTTCTCAGTTTCTTCGCTGTGTCAGAGCTCGAGGTCACATAACACGTAACTGTAACTACATTCTACCAGGGCGTACAGCGAGAGGGGAAAGTGTGGCAAAAGGAGGCTGCCACGCACCACTCCCACAGTTCGACCGTGGAATGTGGGCTGAAACAAGACGTAAGCCACCCAGTTATCGCTGGGTGGGTAGTCTTTCCTAATCATTTGACTGGATAGCCCCGAAGGACTCGTGAAACAAACAGAACTATTTTTTTCCCGAAGAATACAGTTAGATCTGCTACTTGACCACCAAGATTTCAATATTTCTTTTCTCGTCAAATTGCTCAACAACTTTTTCGTTCTTTATTATTTTCTCATTATTCTGTTGCGGTCAGTTGACAGTGGCTATGTATCTGCTTTTCAGTTAATGAAACTGAAAACAGAAGCCTTAAAAGTTGAGGAAAGTTCAGATTTTATTATGCTGACAGTTGATGTAGATATGACAATGAGTTACTGCTGTTATGCTGAAGAGGATATTTATGTTGTATCTGCTGTTACGTTGGCTATGGCTTGATGCCTAGCCCTGCGTAAACAATACGATGGCATTCGGTCATTTGGAGATGGGGTTTATTTGGGTAGCTGTTGAGAGGTGAAAGAGGGATAAAGGAAACTTCAGGCGTACATTCAAAGTTTGAGGTGGAAAAGTATTTGTGTTTGTGTGGGGACTGGAGATGCTACTTACGGTAGCGTGAGACTGACGCAAAACAAGGGTGTGAAGGCGGGAGGAAGTGTAGGTGGCAGTATGTGGCGGTGGCATTTACGTGAAATACAGGACGAACAGCATCTGTGATTAGTTCCAAGAACGGCGTTGGTCAAAGTGGTGAAGGTTTTGGAGAATAACTGTTATGAAGCGGATTTTATCTTAAATGGTGGGCGCGGGATGTAGGGAATTGATTGGCTGAAATGGATGAAAGGGACGTTTAATTACGTAACAGTGGAGTTTGCTATGCATTAGGTGGGTGGGATGGATTGCAAGTGTTACATACGGGTGAACATTGGTGGTTGAGGCACTGTTTCAGGAGGTGAGTTTTACAACTTTTTGTGAAATGGCAGATGTAGGTTAGGTATTTCAGGCAGTAGTATTGCTGGGCTTCAAATCAAGATGATTGAACGGTGAAAAATGCCATTGGTAATGAGGTGATCAGCACCTGAAGTGGGTTCTAGAAAGTACCTACACAATTCTAGAACACTTTGGCCTTCACAGCTAACGGTGAATCCATAATTGTTGTTGCTGGATTCTGTGTTAGCTGGTACAAATTGAATTGGATGGGGACTGTATATATACCGATTATGGAGAGAGGAGCCTCACTTTTCAATGAACGGAAAATTAAATAGCTACAGCTGTAGTTCTTGCTACATCAATTTACGAGCAGTTTACGCAATTGATGAGATTCTTATTGGTGAAAATGATAACTATTTTGCACAGTTTCCTTTACTGAAAAAAATCGCACACCTTTGTGTGCATTTCTGTGATAAATGCATTACTTTATTGGCACCTCTTTTCGAATCATTAGACATTAATTTTATCTTATGGGACATAGGCTATGTTATTGGCTTGTTTTCAAGCTTAAGTGTTACGTGATCTCCAAAGAAGTGATGCTTCGAGATCGAATTAGGAGCTTAGATCAAGGAATATCGGCAATCGAAAATTATGTATACGTCCATCAACCGCAACAGGCGTCAGCTTTGCAGCACAGTTTCAGAGATTTAGCGCTGTAAAATACGAAAGATTTCATGGAATTCGTTAACTGTTTCTGTTTCTGAGACGTAGAGTGTGTTACAGACGTACCACCTGCTAAATTATGTTCGAAAAATAAATGTTATTGTCGAACTGACGATTATGGAGTGTTTACTTTGTTGTTGTTGTTGTTGCTCTTGTTGTTGTAGCCTTTAGTCTGATAAAGCAGTGCACGATAATCTGTTCTGTGTAAGTCTCGCCATTTCTGTTTACATTTTCCAACCTACATACGAGGGGGCTTCAAAAAATAAGTTACACATTATTATGGTAGGTGAAATAACTTCTATCGACTGCTGCGCTACACTTCAAAGTGACACAAATACATGAAACTATTCTTCAGCATTGTCACCAAGTCTAGGTAAACAACGTTCAGAACGTTCTGCGAATTGCTCAGTTCCTCGACTATAGAAATCCGCTCCCTGGTCACGAAGAAATTCATAAACGCTGTGTAAACGCTACAAAATTTCTCTCCCCCGGACGAGTGGTAGTCAACCTGATCCCTGCCGCCCAAAAACTGAGCGTTACAGCTTTCATGGTGGGCGGTAGCCGGTAGGGATTTTAAAAAAATAATTCACACAGCCAAAACAATTAACAATTTTGGCAGACAAATATGCAAATGTGACATAAGAAATGGCCACTCTGTGAAAGAAGAGAAAATAATTGCCAGTATCCCATACGTGGACACCATATCACAATAACTCTTTAACCTTTTTTTTGAAAAAAAATATAACAAATGTAACAGTTGTATTCTCAACTAATAATAAGTTAAAAAACTTACTCGTCCATAACATAAAATCAGATACACAAAAAAGAGGTCGAAAGTTCAAAACTGCCTTCAGGAATACATAAATGCTTTCAGGCTCAACCACGTCGAACAATCAGTTATTGCTACATAATCAAGCCAATGGTAACACCATAAATCTGTTAGGAAAACTGCAGATATACCCCTATAACATAAAAGAAACCAGAATCTGTGTTAAATGAACAAATAGATTTCGTAAGCCAGAGTTATTCCAGTAATTTTAAAGATCTATTAAACGCTTTCCTTGGTTTATGTGGTAAGCCTACATTGATCATATTTTCCACTGTTTCGTACATATTTTCCGCACTAGACTTACGAAATTCATAACCTAACATCAAACCTTTTCATGACAGGAATATGCATTTCATCTCATTTAAGAGCAAAAATTAATTGTGTATTATTAAGGCACGTTACACCTGATGATGGTCCCACAGGGTCCGAAATGCATCGTGTATTTAATAATACACGAAAATTTGTGACTGAAGGCGTTTTTTAAATTCGTATTTCCATTGTATTTACATCAGATTCTGTAACGTATATTTTTTGGTACGTAGTTATTACTTCGCAGCAGGTAAAAAAGTTTGACTACACCTCTTCTAGATGTTATTTCAGCTTTCTGAAAAGATGGAAATTGCAGGTGCAGGATCTGGACTTCCAAATCAGCATCATCCACATCTGTGCGACCTTGGTCAAATTGTTGGCACCATTTCACTATGGCTGGAAGCGGCACTGCATCTGTCCAAATACCGTCAGAATTTCGTGGTGAATCTGCGTGCAGTTTAGACATTTTCCCCGTAAGCATCGTACTGTCCTGTGTACTTCAGAATTAGAGTACCTGTGTCTACAGGAAACCGCGAACATATACTCTCTTTTGACAGCGTGCTTGTCTTATCATGGAACAACGTGTGTAACTAGCTTTATGAAGTCCCTTAGTACATTTGAAGATGCTTTATGCAGCCAAACCTCCCTATCATTCTACGGATATTACACTCCATCTATTACCAAATGAACTGTTTACTTACCTATTACGACATCCTTGACCTGCGCTAAACGACGCGTTTAAGATATTGACATTGGTTCGAAAATTCAGAACACTTTCTTAAGATTATTTATTTATTTGGCCTCCGGCAGCCAATGGCCATTTAGCCAGCTAAACGTTAAATAAGAAACAAGTAGCACAACCCGTACATTGATGACATAACAGTGATACAAATACAACGTTAACGATTAACACTAAAAGTTAATATATAAAACAAAAAAAATAGGAGCACTATAAATACGATTTTTTAGAGCCTAAAGTGAAACAACTATGCATATAAAATACATATTAACATAACAGTTAACATAGTTCCAAGTACTGGGTTATTATTACAGGTACCTTGGCAGCTTGTTATACGCAGCATTATTCAAAGTAAGTAGAATGTGTGTGATATGGAGCATTATTCAAAGGCGTGTCAAATGGTTGTCCAGTCCATTTCATCTCTTACTTTTAGACAAATGACATCACAAGACATTTGACCGTATTTTTTCATATTTTTAAAAAATTTTTTATTGTCAAGTACTGTTGCCAGCTTTCAGCCGTGAAGCGCTTACGGCTGCAGGAGAGACCGTAGCCATCAACAGATCTGCGACAACTCCGAGACTTAGAGACGATTACAAAATCACTTTCCTAGCGTCTTCTGTTATGGAAATGTCGTGAATTTAGTACTTAGTTTGGAAGGAAGCCATTTTGACAGTTAAATATCACACTAATTACCCTGATTTCTTTCAATCAATTAAAACTGTTTTTGCAAAACTACACCTCACGCTAGTCTATTTGTATATTCTCCACACACAGTCGGTGGAGAAGCGAACAGCGCAGTACTGAAAAAAATTTACATTAAAGTCCATAAAAATGGCTCTGAGCACTATGGGCCTTAACTTCTGAGGTCATCAGTCCCCTAGAACTTAGAACTACTTAAACCTAACTAACCTAAGGACATACACACATCCAGGATTCGAACCCGCGACCGTAGCGGTCGCGCGGTTCCAGAATGTAGCGCCTAGAACCGCTCGGCCACCCAGGCCGGCTACAGTCCATAGTCGCAGTTTATTTATTCTGCCGAGTGGGTACCGGTTTCAGTACACAGTAGCATCCCCAGGTCATCTTACGAACAAAAAATGCGATTACGTAGTCTGAACATCAGTGCAAAAGCTATTTACAAAAATATTATACTCTACGACAGCAAACGCATGTTATATAGTGACCCTTACAATGTACTCGTAGCCCCTTACCCTGGCACGCAGTCATCAGACTGGCTTTCCGAGCAGGTGAGTCAAATATAAAATAATAGGTCAATGTTGAGCTCTAAATTAATGTAAATTGTAGCCAGTAGCGATAAATTCCCCCTATGTACAAACTTTTTTTCTTGCTTTTATTTTTTTTAAGAAGTTGCAATGTATAAGAAAGCCAAAAATAGCATAAGAAGCTATGCATCTCATGCATGTCATTATTAGCTACGTTTTACATATAATGCAAGTATCACCTCTGGCCGCAATTGCTATCAGTTTACAGCACAACATTGACCTTTTATTTTGCTATCTGACACACCCACTTCGGAAAACAGTGTGACGATTGCGTGCCAGGAGTTAGAGGCTACCAGTAAATTTTATGGTTCACTAAATACCACACGGTTGCTGTCAGAGTATAATGTTTTTGTGAATTGCTTCTGCACTATTGTTCAGACTGTGTAATCGAATTTTTTGGTCGTAGGATGGCCTGAAATGCTACGGTGTAATGAAACCGGTAGCTAGTGGGAAAACAAATTGCGACTATAGAGTAAAACATACACTTCTTCTACTCTATTCGATAACCCATTTCTACATTTTGCTCTTTCGTTTTGGCTACGAGAAGTAACAGAATCATTTCCTTCAAATGAATAATTATGTTTTCTTATTACCTTGAATACTTCCAAACAATTAAACTTTTTTCCTCAAAATTAGACCTCATGCCAGCTGATTTCAGCCCCTTTTGTCCCTTTCCCACTCTTCGTTTAGCTATGAGACTTCGGTGAGGAATGCATAATGTTATTTCCCCTCAAATCACTAGTTTTTTCTCAATTACCTGGATTACATTCAAGCAATTAAATACTTTTTTGCAAAAATATTCCTCACGGTGGTTAACTTCTCATTGTTCGTTTGCCAAAGAAAAACAGGACAAAATTTTTTTCCTCAAATCATTGAGTTTTCCTTAATTGCCCTAATGACTCCAAAGCAAGTAAGCCCTTGAAACTTCCTGGCAGGTTAAAACTGTGTGCCGGACCGAGACTCGAACTTGGGACTTTTGCCTTTCGCGGGCAAGTGCTCTACAAACTGAGCTACTCAAGCACGACTCACTCCCCTTTACTTCTGCCAGTATCTCGTCTCCTACACAGTTTTAATCTGCCAGGGAGTTTCATATCAGCGCGGCTGGCCGGTGTGGCCGAGCGGTTGTAGGCGCTACAGTCTGGAACCGCACGACCGCTACGGTCGCAGGTTCGAATCCTGCCACGGGCATGGATGTGTGTGATGTCCTTAGGTTAGTTAGGTTTAAGTAGTTCTAAGTTCTATGGGACTGATGACCTCAGAAGTTAAGTCCCATAGTGCTCAGAGCCATTTGAACCATTTTTATATCAGCGCACACTCCGCTGAAGAGTGAAAATCTCATTCTGGAAGTAAGACCTTGTTTTGCAAAACTCGACATAACGCCGGTCAATATGATATCCTACACTCCTGGAAATGGAAAAAAGAACACATTGACACCGGTGTGTCAGACCCACCATACTTGCTCCGGACACTGCGAGAGGGCTGTACAAGCAATGATCACACGCACGGCACAGCGGACACACCAGGAACCGCGGTGTTGGCCGTCGAATGGCGCTAGCTGCGCAGCATTTGTGCACCGCCGCCGTCAGTGTCAGCCAGTTTGCCGTGGCATACGGAGCTCCATCGCAGTCTTTAACACTGGTAGCATGCAGCGACAGCGTGGACGTGAACCGTATGTGCAGTTGACGGACTTTGAGCGAGGGCGTATAGTGGGCATGCGGGAGGCCGGGTGGACGTACCGCCGAATTGCTCAACACGTGGGGCGTGAGGTCTCCACAGTACATCGATGTTGTCGCCAGTGGTCGGCGGAAGGTGCACGTGCCCGTCGACCTGGGACCGGACCGCAGCGACGCACGGATGCACGCCAAGACCTTAGGATCCTACGCAGTGCCGTAGGGGACCGCACCGCCACTTCCCAGCAAATTAGGGACACTGTTGCTCCTGGGGTATCGGCGAGGACCATTCGCAACCGTCTCCATGAAGCTGGGCTACGGTCCCGCACACCGTTAGGCCGTCTTCCGCTCACGCCCCAACATCGTGCAGCCCGCCTCCAGTGGTGTCGCGACAGGCGTGAATGGAGGGACGAATGGAGACGTGTCGTCTTCAGCGATGAGAGTCGCTTCTGCCTTGGTGCCAATGATGGTCGTATGCGTGTTTGGCGCCGTGCAGGTGAGCGCCACAATCAGGACTGCATACGACCGAGGCACACAGGGCCAACACCCGGCATCATGGTGTGGGGAGCGATCTCCTACACTGGCCGTACACCACTGGTGATCGTCGAGGGGACACTGAATAGTGCACAGTACATCCAAACCGTCATCGAACCCATCGTTCTACCATTCCTAGACCGGCAAGGGAACTTGCTGTTCCAACAGGACAATGCACGTCCGCATGTATCCCGTGCCACCCAACGTGCTCTAGAAGATGTAAGTCAACTACCCTGGCCAGCAAGATCTCCGTATCTGTCCCCCATTAAGCATGTTTGGGACTGGATGAAGCGTCGTCTCACGCGGTCTGCACGTCCAGCACGAACGCTGGTCCAACTGAGGCGCCAGGTGGAAATGGCATGGCAAGTCGTTCCACAGGACTACATCCAGCATCTCTACGATCGTCTCCATGGGAGAATAGCAGCCTGCGAAAGGTGGATATACACTGTACTAGTGCCGACATTGTGCATGCTCTGTTGCCTGTGTCTATGTGCCCGTGGTTCTGTCAGTGTGATCATGTGATGTATCTGACCCCAGGAATGTGTCAATAAAGTTTCCCCTTCCTGGGACAATGAATTCACGGTGTTCTTATTTCAATTTCCAGGAGTGTATTGGTCCATTTCCCATTCTCCGTTTGGCTATGCAAATTCGAAAATCAAATGGCTAACGCGGTTTCAGACTGTAGCGCCTAGAACCGCTCGACCACTCCGGCCGGCCATATGCAAATTCGGGCCAAAACCCATTGTGCAGGTTATAGGGACTCCTTTTTTTGTTACACACTCAAAAATTCGAAGGAAAAAAACAGGATGTGGCGCGGAATAGCAGGGTAGCAGGTTGTTCCAATAGCTCCGCTGTGTTTCTGCCGTTCTAGGCAAGCAGGAAAGCAGGAGGAGGAAGCGGCGCAGCGACTGCGGCCTGTCGGCTGGCGACCGCGCCCCACTGACCTGGACACCGGCGCACGCAATGCGTTACGCACTGCGGCGGTCACGCACCGCGCTGCGTGTACACCTGTCCTCTCCAGAACAGCTGGCGCTCGGACTGGACTCTGGAGCAGGTACGTCGCTTATGTCTCACAAGGTAGGGAACAGCGCGTTCGTCCCCAGTTACAAGACGATGCTGCAGCAGAAGGACGGATGACTTCAACGTACCGTTCACATCTGTGTCATTAGAGACCGGACTACTTTTGTTTTACACTCCCAAACTGTATCTAGAAACTATACAGTCAACAGTCAAAAGGAATCGTTTGTTAGAGGACAATCAATCTGTCAGTAGCCAAGTTTAGGGATACTATTAGCCGTAATAACATGCTCACCAGGTAGCACAGGGGACCCAGCGGAGCCGGTGCTGTGTAGTTACTTAAAGTTCGAGTTAGGCAGTCTTCCCCATAGTCGAGCTCAAGTTACGCCACATTCTGTACTAGCTCCCACGAAACCCATGTTACTCGTATTAGAGCATTGGCACTGGTAACATCTCTTTTACCGCGTCTGAAGAACCGCCGTTGCAAATCTCTGCTGCTGTAGTAAACAAACGGTCGCCCGCCCGGCTAGCCGCGCGGTCTAACACACTGCTTCCCGAGTGGCAAGGAGTGCCGGTCCTCAGCACGAATCCGCCCGGCAGATTACTGTCGCGGTCCGGTGTGTCGGCCAGCCTGTGGGTGTTTTTACAGGCGGTTTTCCCTCTAGCCTCGGCGAATGCGGGCTGGTTACCCTTATTCCGCCTCAACTACACTGTGTCGGCGATTGCTGAGCAAACACCGTTTCCACGTACGTGTACACAATAATTACGCTACCACGGGACCATTTGGGGTTACACATGTCTAGTATGAGACGCTCCCGGGGGATGTCTACTGGGGGCCGAACCGCACAATAACCCTGGATTCGGTGTGGGGCGGCGGTGGGGTGGGTGGACTGCGGTAGTCGTCGTGGGGTTGTGGACCACTGCGGCTTCGACGGGGACGGAGCCTCTCCGTCGTTCCTAGGTCCCCGGTTAACATAACATAACATAACATAACCGGCATTAATGTTTGAATGGCTAACAATCTCTGCTGATCGGTCATTGCCAGTAGCCAAAGAATAATGCTTGACGTAGAGCTGTGGCAGATTGTGCTGAGAGCCCCCTCTGTGTGAGATTCCTCCACAACTCGTGGTGTGTCTCTCAGCACGTTCTGACGAAGCCTGTTGTGGGGTTGTGAACCACTGTGGACTGCGCGGCGGGACGAAGCCTCTCCGTCGTTTCTAGGTCCCCGGTTTAATACATACATACATACATACATACAAACAAACGGTTGGTCGTCACGCACAGCCACTGGTCGTCGCGCGCAGTGCACCTGCAGCACGTATTGTGACACCGCTGTAAAGAATATCTAATTATGTGTCAATTATTTCGTTACTACTTTCTCCATATTTGAGGGTGCTGTTCAATTTCACTTGCTTAATTAGAACTTAATTAAGTCTACACGATCGATTTCGACCGGTAGCTCCGAATTTCGCTAGTAGTAGTTTTTTTTTAAATTTTATATAAAATCCTTATTCGTTAAGAAACTAGCCACGATTAGCTGTGGTTCAGTCTACTTAAATGTAAAAGAGTCAAAAAAGAGAGCAAACTTTTCTGATATGTGTGGGAATTGGATATACTTCCTAATCTTCCTCTCTGTCCTGTCTCTGTCCATCTCCCCCTCCTCCTGCTTTGTCCAGCTCATCCTCCTTCCCCCACTGCCTTCTCGGTCAATCAACTCCTTCCCTTTTCCGTCCATCTTCTCCTCTCTCGCCTCTCTCTTCATCTCCTGTTGCCCCCACTCTCTGTCCATCTAATTGCCTCGCAGAGTGGCCGCGAGGTTTGAGGTGCTATGTAACGGATTACGCGGCCCCTCCCGCTGGAAGTTTGAGTCCTCCCTCTGGCATGTGTGTGTGTGTGTGTATGTGTGTGTGTGTGTGTGTGTGTGTGTGTGTGTGCTGTCCTTAGCATAAATTAGTTTAAGTAGTGTGTAAGTCTAGGGACCGATGACCTCAGCAGTTTGGTCCCTTAGGAATTCACACACATCTGAACATCTGAACATCTCCTCCTTCCCACCCCTCTGTCCTCTCCTTTCTCTGACGCTGGCCCTTTTTTATTGTCACTGCAAATTCAGATTGTATAGTAGTAGTAGTAGTAGTAGCGGTAGTAGTATCACAAACCAATAAGCCATAAATACACCTTTCTTGATTGCTAACAACGTTTCAATCCCGAGTGTCTACCTTTTTCTTACAGTAACGTGTGAAAATGTGGAGGAAATCGGAAAGAGACATTTTGAGATTTTTGGTAACAATGTTTTATCTTTATACGTTACATATATAACGTTTCTTATTCTTATCATTATTATTGGTGTTTTGCCCTTAAAGAGCGCAGTTGGACTAAAGTACATGGCCAATTCCTTCTGCTGCCTTCCTTGCTGCCCAAACTACCCTAATTCGCTCGCTGTGTTTCTGTGTCTGGTCCTCTGTCCATGCTTCTTGTCGGCTTCGTGTCTTCGGCTTCATCTTGATTGCCTTTTTGGTTGCCCATATTTCATTCATATTCCGGCTGTGATCTTGCTTGCGTTCTTCGGTCCGTTTTACGCCTGTTCGTTCGTCACAGCGTATCTCATGTAGTTTACTTTTCTTAATGATGTTTCTGAATTTTATTCTGTCGTTTATTGTGTCTGCTGTTATGCTGACTTGGTTCAGGTCGCTTTTTACCTCTGCCACCCATTTGTTGTTTCTAGTGGTTACCTAGTCAAAGATATGTTTGGTCAGTCTGTATGATGGCATTCTGTATAGGTGTCCATAGAATAGTGGTCTGCGTTTCCTAATCTTTTCTGTGATTGTCTCCGTATGATTATATAGTTCTTCTGTAGGTTTCTTGATCCATATTCCATTGTTGTTAGTTGCGCCAAATATTTTCCTAATTATTTTCCGTTCTACTTTTTCTACTTATCTGATACGTGTATGCCCTAGGATTAGTGTGGTCTCTGCTGCATATAGTGCCTCGGGGAGCACCACCGTGTCGTAGTGGCGTAATTTGGCTTTTTGTGAGATAGAGTTCTTGTTGTAATGATTCCACACTACTTTGTATGCCTTGTCCAGTTTAGTTTTTCTTTCTTCGTTTGAGTCTCTGTTATGTCCGCTCATTTGGAGTGTTTCACCGAGGTATTTGAAGTTTACCGTTTCGTAAATCTTGCCGTACTTTGTGTTCAGAGATGAGAGTTTCTTTGTGCTCATAAACTGTGTCTTTTCGTAAGAGATCTGTACTCCAGTTTTGGAAGCGATTTCGTATAGTTTTTCAATAGGGTCTTTTGTTTATATATATTAAAGAAGTAAGTACCTAAAACACGCCTGTATTTGAATTCAACAGGGTGTCAAAATTACTAAGGAATCGGTCAAGAAATTTCGGAGATAGATGAATATTAACGAATATTAACACTTTTCTTGACAGATAAAGTGTTAACTAACAAATAATGAATCATATTTTTAACAAGTGCAGCATATTTATATTTTTAGTTACTTAAAACATGAAGAAACAACTATTCTCAAAAAACTAAAATTTGGTACAAAGTGCGAACCATCAAACAAAAAACAAAATAGTTTTTTTATTTATAGAGACTGAACAGTGCCACTGAAGTACATAGTTTTTTTTTCATTTAGAAATTGACTTTCATACAATCAATACTTAAAGATAAGAAGATTTTATTTTTATTAGAGACAATCACGCAGTATTTGTTAATTAACATTTCCATTTCATAATGAATATAGAATTTGATTAATAATAGTGAAAATGCTACAAACAAGAATCCAACTGCTGACGTTAGGATTACAAGCCTTTTACGCTACGCACTGAACTATTGGCGTCAGTTTTTGAAAGTAAGGATTGTTTTATAGTCAACAGCGCTCGGAAATCTAATATTCAAAGGCGAGTTTTACGATCTTTTTCAGAACTGCGTCGTACTGCGTTAGGAAATTTATTTTCCGGGCACTGACTTTCAAGTCCTATAAGAAAGTCGAAGACGGCCACTTAGAAAGGTCCACTCGTGAGTGGAATTTGAAGTTTTCGTGTTCGCTTACTATACATCGTTTTTACGGATTACCTGTACAGGGAGTCAGATATTATGTTGTTGGGATGTTACGATAAATTAATGTTTGCGGTAACGCAACGTCAAGCCAAATCCTGTGTTGGCGCGGAACCCAGATGCAACTGAGCGGCAGCTCAAATGTAACTGCAGATAAGGCGATTTGCGATCTGCAGGGCTGCAGCGTTAACGCACCGTAATAATCGTAAGCGACTGTACTCGACAGAACGTGATTTACGTTCGGCGAATAGAAGAGCCAGCGAGGAAACAACTAAGACGAAGAAATACACAGCACAGTGTTTGCGTCTTTGTAAAACTTACCACGAACAGAGCGTAGCGGACCAGTAACCTCATACTGTGGTGTACCGAGATACCACGCAAGAAGAGTTTGCCACAGCTGGTACCAGAAGTACCGTGGACGTCCGTCCGCAGCAGAAACATCGCTGCCCGCAAACCAATCACGCTATCCGCGAGAATCACACCCCCTGAAGCGTCAGGAAGAGAGATGCGCTCTTAAGCAACCGTGCACGAGCACAAGTTGTTAGCTACAAGTTGTTAAGTCAAATCATTCCATGAGTCGTTGACTCACCTCGGAAGATGTTCTCCGTAGTAGAGAACGAAACGTCAGGGAGAAGAAGTTCTACAGATCGACCACAGCAACTTAGCCCGGAAGTGTTTACTGATGATGGAGTTGCTAAGTCAGTCCGAGCCTTGCTAGGGAGTTCCTGCTAAATGTGTTCGTTTTGTCTTCAAGCCTTCAAGTCGTCGAGTGAGATAGAAACAGTGGCCTATAGATAGACAGTAGTTAGTTTTCAAAAGAAACAGAACAGTGAATAGAATTATCGTGTATGGACAGAAACCGCCTGCCTAGAGATTTAACTGAATAATTAATTTGGAACGGTTCTTGGAATAGTACATCAAGACAGAAGATTAGTTTTCTTCCGACTTTAGTTCATGGAACTGTAGTCAATGCAGGACAGACATTCTACAATTGTTGTAACTATCGTTAGCAAACTTTAGTAATATATTTTACTGTTCACTACTCTGTGTTACTTTCACCGTTTGTGTGTACTTCTGTCCTACCAGGACACCTTTATTAGTCTTTCTCAGCGGCAGCGAGATTTTAATCAAAGTGGACGCCCCCAAGTCTACAACACATAAAAGTGAGTTTGTAGTGCACAGAGATCTTTAACGCCAAATACCGTGTAACCTGCCTCAAACGATTCGGTACTGCATCAATGGAATAACAAATATTAATGAATTCCGACACCTCAGACGACTGCCCAAGTCTTCCCGTAGCCACATTATACTCTTATCGACGAGACTGACGAGTCCACGGTAATACCTCAAGATCGAGACGGACAACTAGAGAGTCCTTGTCGAAGGAATCATACAGGAATTGGCCTCGTACCGTAACACTGGGAAACCCGATTCTTAACTGAATCGGTAGTTTGAAGAAGGGAACAACCGCCAAAAAATAGATTTTTTTCACCAAACATGTGTCAGCATATAGAATCACATTGTGAGCTATAAGAGAACGAAAACTACTCTTGTGCCAGCTTAATCGAGTTCGTCCAACCTGCTGTTCCGTCACTTAAAACCTCGTGTTTTCAGTACATAAAAGTATTGTTTTGCGTTTAATGTCTGGCTGAGTTTTCATATTCGTCATTGAAGGTAAATGAATAACCATTATTCATATAACAACTACTCTAGATGGTTTAAATGGGTGTTAGTTTGGCAACAGCAGAGAATTCCCTGGAAATGTCATTTCCGATGTCCAAATACAGGCAGTTAGAATATTTCTTACCTAAAGGTTGTGTATGTATCAGCATCTGAGTTCTTTGATGGTGTGGTGAAGAGCACTTTCTTGCTCCAAAGAAACATTCCAGTAGAAATGTACTGTGTAAAATTCCAGTACAAGGCTAGAAGACCAAGGATGTATGCAAAATAGTTACGCACATTCTGTATGAGTACAGCTCAATTTATGAGGTATTGATGACACCAGCAACAGCTACTGCAGAGGACGATAAACATGAAGGACAGTAATGGTTTCAGTGTAAATTTCATAGAAAACGCTTTCAAAACCTTTGAGTAGTATACACATTTCCTGTATATGTTCTACTATGAAAGTTTTGTGAAAATGTAACTATTTCTGATGCTGTAATAGGAAGTTTTAGTGCTTAATTCATAATGAGTTTGAGTAAGGCAACAAATCTGCGATTTATTAAATTGTGATGCGCCCTTCAGGACAATCCAGTTCTATTTTCCAAGGTACTTAGATAGGAGATTAATATAAAGGAACTTACATAAATGTTTGGCTAAGATAAAATGAGAACAGGAGGAAGTTTTTTGTATTTCCTCACGAAAGGAGGCTTTGATTCGTTCCCTTTTCGAAGCTACCGATTCAGTAAAAGTCCTCCTCCCGAAAACTATTCCATCTCGCTCGTATTTCACATACACAGTCTCCAACTACCGCAGAAAAGGGTATCCGCGTAATGTCAGACTAAGAATCTAGGGAAATACAGAACGAGGCACCTGACATGTTAACCTTAAATATGTGTGCAACATTATACAACATCGTAATTACTTTCTCATGTGACAAAGTCCTCACTAAACCCGTGAACTCCCTTGTTAACCCTGTGGTGCATGAATTTCACTGCAGTGGACAACTTATAATGGTCAATTTTCTGGCGTTTTTAATCAGTCATGAGGCTGCAAATGCTTGCAGGATTCAACACCGGTAGGGAGTGTGACTGCAGTGAACTGTGTGCATTTGCAGCCTTAGGACTGATCGAAAATGCCAAAGAAGCTACCATTAACAGCTGTTCACTGTAGTGGGCATTATGCGTCACAGGGTTAAGATCATGTTAATTACACAGACATCAGTTTCTTTTTATTTTTTCTCAAATGGATATTAAGTAACACCGTCCACCCAAAAAGTTCCGAAACTGATTTTATTTCTGGCCTATAAGCGACGTCAGCGTAGTAACTATGGTGCCAGTTTGAAGTAACAACTGTAAACAACATATGTGCATTCGATCAGTCAGCTGTGAGCAGGCATTGTTAAGTAGTGGACGTGCCACCATAGTGTGTCAAAGTCATTGTGTAAGTAATCGCAGTGGAGCAACATCACTGAATCAAGTGTTCCATATATTCTCCATAATGTTTTAAAGAAGAGAAAAGTGTGTGTAAAGTTTGTCCCGCACGTTCTGATTCCCGAAAGAAAAAAAAGACGCATGGACGCCTCTCGTGGCTTTATTGAAACGCAAAACGCGGACAGTTCTCTTCTGGAAAAAATCATCACGGATGAAGAGACTTGGTGTTATCAGTACGAATCTACAACAAAACAATATAGTGCAGAAATTCGCATGAAATGTCAACGCTTTGACGACGTAAGTCAAGCTGAAGTGCGAGTTGAACAGCAGCCCAAAGAACAACTTTTCTGACAGTTTCACACTGCTGTTTGAACATTCTGTGCGTTGTACTCAAATGGGGGTAGCGGGGCGAAACTATGTAGAATAACTGAACCATCAAAACCATCTTAACTTCTTTCGCTACTTCTTTATTAATCCAGTCTCAAAACTTTTTGGACTGACTGTGTGTATCTGTCTTTAGGGTGCTAGACCTGAACGCGACAAATTCAACGGCGTATCAGTCTCCAAAATGTGATAATTATTTTCGCAGAAGTTACAGTATTTCAAATGTAGGTCTTTCCAATTTTGAATTTTATTATTATTATTGACGTTAATTTTTACTCTCGCACAGCCATCTCAAAACTATGACAAGCGTTTACGTTTATTCATATACTCATAAAGTCAGATATTCAAGGTTTCTCGTCTTCGCCACACGTGTCAATCTGTTCACAAACACTCAGGTGGTTCTCCCATGTCGTACCCGTTGCGATGGTTCGTGTCGAGGAAGTACAGTTGTACAGCTTCGTGCAGTTACGCCCCGGCGCTGGTCAGGCGGAAATACTGCAAAATCTCAAACAAATCTTCTTGCGGTGCTTTCCAAGCACCTAATTGGAAGCCGGTGTACTGGTTCCGACTCCGTTTATTAATCGAGCATTAAATCAAAAAACACCGAGACATTCATTTGACAACTTGGATATACTTTCCAGGCTGAGTCAACATCAAACCTGAACTAATTAAACGTTTTTCAGTTGTTAAGAACTCCACGGCAAAGAACTTCTCCAGGAGGGACTCCAAGGCGCGGCGCACGCCATTGCAGACTCTGAGGAGACACTGCATGATGACGTAAGAACACCGTAAGGAGACCTCGCGTCGCTACACGACGCCTAGGAGTAACTCAAACATAAAATTACCGCCAAACGAAAACAGCATCACACTAATACCAGGGCTATTCGGAAAGTAAGTTCCGATCGGCAGCGACATGGAAACCACTGTGAAAATCGGATGAAGCTTTGCATGGACGTGTTGGGCAGTGTCCCTAGTACGCCCGTCGATCGCGTCACGTAACTCTTTTAAGGTGTGAGACTAGAAAATAGTGTCTCCCGGCAAGTACGAGGCCCCGGTGAGAAATTTACCCCGAAGCTATGCAGCCCACATAACATAACTGTCATGCGTATCCCCTTTTAAAACAATTCTCAGCCGCATTCTGCAGGGGCAATGGAGATGCTCCTGCAGCGTTTTCGATGGGAAATGTTTGATCACTTACAATACAGCCCGCAATTGGTTCCCTCTGAGTTTCACCTCTCCTAACATGAATCAGTGGCTGTGAAGACAACATTTTGACACGGACAGCGAGCTGTAGACCAGCGTAGAGAATTGGTGGCAAGCACTGACGGCTGGCTTCTATGACGAGAACATTGAAAAGTTGGTACAACGCTATTACGAATGTCTTAGTCGGAGCGGCAGCTATGCAGATTAGTTTGCAGAAGGTGTAGCTAACTGTTACAAATAAAACATTTTTGATTTTCACAGTGGTTTCCATTTCGCGGCCGATTGGAACTTTACTTTCCGAACGTCCCTTGTATTTTGTCCGGAACTACACTGCGTAACAATATTAAAGGGTTCCTTTTCGGAACTGCGTCATTGTCTCCCATTGCGTCGCATTTGGCTCAAAGGTGCCTGCAACCCTCTTCTCTAATGGTGCAAAAGCTTGGCGTCCTGCGACATCACCCTAGGACTTGGCGAGGCTTCGAACAGGAAGCTGTCAACACATGCGAAAATAGGGCCACAGCTCGGAAGGTCATGTGAGCTGTAAGGCGGGTTAATGATCTCTCACTGGCACCAAATTTCACCACAATTCTGCCCAATGCCACCGTGGACGTGTCATACGATGCGAAAGGCGTCACACCCCCTCATGCCCATATTTTGCACTTTTTTTTTTTTGATGCCTTTGCGATGAGGTTCTACGGCGACATCCAGCGTTAAAATCACGCGATTTTCGAACTTAAGCGTCGCAATGGGAGACAATAACGGGGTACCGTAAAGGCGCATTTACATTGAGCTCAGAACATGTTTTTGTTCGGAACATGGCGTGCAACTTGTTCCCTCAACATGTTGGCAACATTGTTCGTTGTTCGCATTCCCGGTCCCGGCGACCAACATTTCTATGTATTCGCACAGTCTGCTGCGGTGAACGGATATGTTACTTTGTGTATTCACATCAAGAGATACGCTATGTCATGTGAAGAGGAAGAATTTGGTGCTGCGTTAACAATACTTAACGAAATAAACGGACGAAGAAAACGATGTAGCCGTCGTCGGTGGACCAAAACATACTATAGAAGACGTGGTGGGAATGACACGCTTTGTGAGCTGAATTTGGAAGACCACTACACTCCAGCAAAACAAACACCAAAACACTCGCTAAGAGCAAACGACCACTAGCGCTGCGTAGCGGAATTTAGTGGTAGCAGGCCACGAACAATGTTTCTTTGATCTCTACCGACACAGCCGTGGAACACTGATTTTGTGTTGCCAACATGTTGCGAACATCGGTAGTCCATTATTAGCCACGAACAATGTTGCGAACTCAGTGTAAACGCGCCTTAAAGGTGATCCCTTAACTCTGTTGAGCACTGTAGTTCACAATATCCCCGCTTGTTCAGTCATACAAGACCGTGCAGGTACAAACGGTTTTCAAATTTTCATTTAAAAAGAGACATGTACAATCACACTAGACAACACTGTATCGTGATGTCCCGTACAATCAGTTTAAGTCTCATATACATCGGGTGGGATGTTTTCGAACGCAAGCGACTGAGCTTTCATTGAAAAATTCGCTAACGTTCACTGCCATTCGCTTGTACCTGTGAACAAGGATTCACACTAGAGAGCAGAGAACGGTCTCTCCGGAACGCTGTTAGTGACGAAGAAAGCACAGAAGTGTTGAAAAAGAAAAGGTTTCTGAATTTTTATGCAAGCAGATTGCCTTCCTTAGCCTTATTGCAAAACTTCATGCATATGACAGTAGATAATTTTCCCTAGCAGCTCACTAAAATTTACGGGAAAGAGACTAACTTCCAAAAAGCAATATCGGATGAAAAATCTTATAGCATTTACGTTCCATTTCTTCACAACAGAACACAGGAACACAGTTATGCTTTTCTCAAACACTTCTTTCGCGTTTCAAATCTTGCGGAGCTCGTGTTCGCATTCCACCGTTTCCGCCCGAAGGACGCAAATCATGAATTTCACGTCTTGCTCCATTCCCCATATGGAACTGACTACGTCTACCATTGCCTGCCGAGAAGCACTTTTCTGTTTGTTTTCCAATTTGAGCTTCTGATCTGCTGCTAACCCACGACAATTCCCTTCCGACCACTCCATCGCTCACACTACTCTCGTTAAAAGGTAATTGACACACGGAAATAAGACTACGAAAGCGAATGCCGCCCGTGTTCTTCACACCGAGTTGACCACCGAAGCGAAGAGCTCGCGAACTTTCTTTTGATGGTTCGCTGAATGGTCGACATGCGGCTTAACTCTAACGAGCAGCTGCAAATTTCGAACCGAATACGAGCGAATGCTGTTCACTCACACTCCCTTACCGTTTTTACACTGAGGTGACAAAATACATGGGATAGCGATTTGCAGATACACAGATGGCGGTAGTATCGTGTACACAAGGTATAAAATGGCAGTGCATTGGCGGAATTTTCATTTGTACTCAAGTGATTCATATGAAAAGGTTTCCAAAGTGATTATGGGAGCACGACGGGAGTTAACAGACTTTGAACGCGGAATGTTAGTTAGAGCTAGACGCATAGAACATTCCATTTCGTAAATCGTTGGGGAATTCAATATTCCAAGATCCATAGTGTGAAGAGTGTCGAGAATACCATGTATCAGGCATTACTCTTCGGCACGGACAGCGCAGTGGCCGACTGCCTCCACTTAACGACCGAAAGCAGCGGCGTTTGGGTAGAGTTGTCAGTAGTAACAGACAAGCAACACTGCGTGAAATAGCCGCAGATATCAATGTCAGACGTACGAGGAACGTGTCCGTTAAGACAGTGCGGTGGAATGTCGCGTTACTGGGCGATTGCAGGAACCGACCTTGCCGGCCGCTGTGGCCGAGCGGTTCTAGGCGCTTTCTTCCGGAACCGCGCTGCTGCTACGGTTGCAAGTTCGAATCCTGCCTCGGGCATGGATGTGTGTGATGTCCTTAGGTTAGTTGCCGGCCGCGGTGGCCGTGCGGTTCTAGGCGCTGCAGTCCGGAGCCGCAGGACTGCTACGGTCGCAGGTTCGAATCCTGCCTCGGGCATGGATGTGTGTGATGTCCTTAGGTTAGTTAGGTTTAAGTAGTTCTAAGTTCTAGGGGACTGATGACCTAAGATGTTAAGTCCCATAGTGCTCACAGCCATTTGAACCTTAGGTTAGTTAGGTTTAAGCAGTTCTAAGTCTAGGGGACTGATGACCTCAATGTCATAGTGCTCTGAGCCATTTAAACCACTTGAACCAGGAAACGACCAGCGCTACTGCCTTTGCTAACAGCTTGACATCGTCTGCAGCGTCTCTCCTGGACTCATGACCATAGCGGTTGGATCCTAGACGACTGGAAAACCGTGGTCTGGTCAGATGAGTCTCGATTTCCGGTGCTAAGTGCTGATGGTAGCCTTCGAGTGTGGCGCAGACCCCTTGAAGCCATGAATCCAAACTGTCAACACGACACAAACAAATATGACATTTTTGTTGTGGACTGGCAAGACAGCCAATCCACTATGACAGGAAGCCGACAGGCACGCGTTTAAGCTCACGCAGGCTGGCGTGAGGTCTGGAAAATGGCAAGGAATTGAGACTAGCAAAAGGTACGTAGCTTCTGGAATACTTAACTTTAATCCATAATTGGAGAACATCGGTCTGACGGTACATGCATCACAAGATAAATAGCAATTGATAATGGCGCCTTGCTAGGTCGTAGCAAATGACGTAGCTGAAATCTATGCTAACTATCGTCTGGACAAATGAGAGCGTAATTTGTCAGTGAACCATCGCTAGCAAAGTCGGCTGTACAACTGGGGCGAGTGCTAGGAAGTCTCTCTAGACCTGCCGTGTGGCGGCGCTCGGTCTGCAATCACTGATAGTGGCGACACGCGTGTCCGACGTATACTAACGGACCGCGGCCGATTTAAAGGCTACCACCTAGCAAGTGTGGTGTCTGGCGGTGACACCACAATTTTCATGGATGACAATGCGCTATGTCACCGGGCCACTGTTGTTTGCGATTGGTTTGAAGAAAGTTCTGGATAATTCGACTGAATGATTTGGTCGCCCAGATCGGCCGACATGAATCCCACCGATCATTCATAGGACATTTGTAGGAGGAGGTCAATTCGTACACAAAATCCTGCACCGGCAACACATCCGGTGTTATGGACGGCTATAGACGCGGCATGGGTCAGTATTTCTGCAGCAACTTCCAACGATTTGTTGAGTCCATGCTACGTCGAGTTGCTGCCACGTTGGCGTAGTGGCTACAGCACCTGCCTATTAAGCAAGAGACTGGCGTTAGATTCCTGGCTTTGGTACACATTTTCATTCGCCCCTTCAGTGTATGTACGTAAAGTCATATCTGTATGAGACCAGTAAAGTCTGGCCGCGCGGGCTAGCCGCGCGATCTAAAGCTCTTGTCACGGTCCGCGCGACTCTTCCCCCCTCGGAGGCTCGAGACCTCCCTCGGGCATGGGTGTGTTTGTAGTCCTTAGCGTAATTTAGTTCAAAGTTAGATTAAATAGTGCGTAAGCTTAGGGACCGATGACCTCAGCAGTTTGGTCCCATAAGACCTTACCACAAATTTCCAAATGTTTTTGCTGCACTTCACCCGGCAAAAGGAGGTCCGATACGATATAGGGAGGTATCCCATGACTTTTGTCACCTGTGCATATCTGCTAACTATAAACTACTGTGCCGAGCCTAATAGAGGATACTTCCCACTGTACCAGTTACTGGATTTTCTTCCCCATCCATTTGCGTATGAATCGGGCGAAGAATGCTTCAGTGTTTCTTTGCGCGTTGTAGCTTGCCTTATCTAAACTTCTCGGTCCTTAGGGGAATGATACGTACGAGGTTACGCACTTAATGGCCAAATAAATTGGTGTAGGTGAAATACTGTCTGGCGCAGTAGTTAGATTGGTTACTGCTGCTACAATAGCATGTTATCAAGATTTAAATGAGTTTTAACGTGGTGTTACAGACGGCGCCCGAGCGATGGGACACAGCATCTCCGAGGCAGCGGTGAAGTGCGAATTTTTCCGGACGATCATTTATTGAGTGACTGTATCAGGAATCCGGTAAAACATCAAATCTCCGGCATCAATGCGGAAAAAAGATCCTGCAAGAACGTGGCTAACGACGAGTGAAGAGAATCGTTCAACCTGACATAAGTGCTACCCCTCCTCAAATTCCAGCAGATTTCAATGCTGGGCCATCAACAAGTGTCAGCGTGCGGACCATTCAACGGAACATGATCGATATGGACTTTCGGAGCCGAAGGCCCACTCGTGTACCCTTGATGACTGCACGACACAAAGCCCGCCTGGGCCCGTAACCACTGTTGGTGACTGGAAACATGTTGCATGCTCAGATGAGTCTCGTTTCAAATTGTATCTAGCGGATGGACGTGTACGGGTATGCAGACAACCTCATGAATCCATGGTCCCTGAATGTCAGCAGGGAACTGTTCAAGCTGGTGGAGGCTCTTTAATGGTGTGCGATGTGTGCAGTTGGAGTGATATGGGACCCCTGAAACGTCTAGATACGACTCTGAAAGGTGACACGTATGTAAGCATCATCTCTGATATCGTGCAACCATTCATGTCCATTGTACTCCTACGGATTTCTGGACAGCCCTGCAGGATTTAGGGTGTCAGTTCCCTCCAGCACTACTCCAGACATGAGTCGAGTCCATGCTACTTCGTGTTGCGATACTTCTGCGTGCTCGTGGGGGCTCCATATGATATTAAGCAGGTGTACCAGTTTTTTGGCTCTTTACTGTAGTAAAGTACTAAATTCCGCACTTAATGCTGGATCTTGAAACATTTAAGTAGGCTTACTTCATATAATTTCTGTTCATCTTCAAGCCCCTGTCAGTTGAGATTTCTTAGCATCTGTGAGATTCTCTCCCGTGTGTCAGACAAAACTGTGGCGTACTTGCTGCCCTTCTTTTTGCACGCTCAGCATTGTCCGATAATCCAATCTGGTACGGATCTCACACTTTCCAACCATAGTTTAGGATGGGTCACTTTTCTTTTTCAAGTAGTCTCCTTTGTACACTGACGCCTTTTTCGGGACATTACTAAATTACGGACAGCTGCACCTAGTGCAGTGTGTGAGGTTACTGTAAGGGGCGACCAAAAAGCTTCCGTTTGCGGTCATTGCAGCGGCGTATGTGGAACCCAGCGCGACTCCGCTGCGAGTATATTAGTACCGACATGTAGGCAAGGGGTTAGAGTAGCCTTCGAACGGAAACCTTTTGATCGTCCCGTTTATTACCCCTGTCTATTGGGTTAATAATATACACCGGGTAAAGTCAAGGGCTCACAACATACGCCTGAGCGATTCTCCATCCAATGTACTAGTAACTTTCTGCATCCTCCCTGCCAAGAAATCCTCAGTCCTGTCACAAATATGCTTCGTAAAATCGTAATTTCATGAATAAACATTGACATGAGATTCAGTCAAACGCTTTTCTGAAGCCAAGAACTACCACCACCGTACCGACGCAGTGGCTTCGTTAGGACTCTGGTATGCAGAGCATAGTCTGTTTCCGACACACAATTGGCCTTTATGTTTAAGGAAAATGCCGGCCAAACCGGGAGAGCAGTGTGCTGACCACACGTCCCTCGTATCCGCATCCTGATCTGAGGATGATACGGCGGTCGGATGGTCCCGCTGGGCCACTTGTGGCCTGAGGACGGAGTACTTTAAGGAAAATGGATACTCCGAGAAGCAGATTCATGGGGCTACGGAATTTGGACCATCCCCGGATACGCATGAAGAAGAGCATAGATCTGTGGCCCTTATTCCTTATGCTGGGGCCATGTTATTTAAGGCTGGAGAATATTTTAGGAGATGTGACATGAAGACTGTGTTCCGTTCAGTTGCCAAGATCCGGGCAGTACTTTGTCAGGGATGATTAGGAACTTTGGTTGGCTGGCTCTGAGCACTATGGGACTTAACAGCTATGGTCATCAGTCCCCTAGAACTTCGAACTACTTAAACCTAACTAACCTAAGGACATCACACAACACCCAGTCATCACGAGGCAGAGAAAATCCCTGACCCCGCCGGGAATCGAACCCGGGAACCCGGGCGTGGGAAGCGAGAACGCTACCGCACGACCACGAGCTGCGGACAGGAACTTTGGAATCTGAAGCACATACAAAACTCCGAGCCAATGGGGGAAGGTTCACATCGGCTGGTCGATTCGTGCAGTTCAGGACAGGTGCGTCGAACGTCGTCTTCATACCAGGCTATAACAGCTTGATAAATTGGCGGTACCGCAGCATTGTTGAAATAAGGGACGCAGAATGAAATTTAACAAGGCCCTGGTAGTTGGCGGCACGCCCAGTTTATTGAACAGTCTTAATTAGGAGTCAATTGAAATTAGGGTGGAAGACAACTTGAGTAGTAGAGACAAGGGTTTTCCTTTTAGCAGATGCGAAACCCTGCACTGTCTCGCATCAAAGCAGAACGATCCTCGGTGCGGTCGATGTTTGAGGATAGTCTTTCAGTGTATTACATCGTTGGCGCCGGCGTTCTGATAAGGGAAAAGCCACAAGTCTAGTCATTTGGGCAGCACCTGTGATGATCAGCACATATGCCGTGCACAATACGGAAGCCTGTTTTCTGCCTTGACGTCAGTTTACAGCGGTACTCAGCAGCAGGAGCGTCTCTCCGGAAGATGGTGGACAGACGAATCGTCGAAATAACGAGTCAACAGTTGATTTTAGGATCCGGCAGCAAACTCAGGAGACTATAATGACACTGTTGTCCGAAATCCAAGCAAGAAACGGAAAATTTGAAGGTTGCATTTACTTTGCCATAAAACAATATAAACAGACGATAGTTAAGTAGAAACAACCTAAAGAATACTGAACGCAATCAACTCCAACATGCATAACGGTAGACAAAAACATTCTTCTTTTTTTCCCAACTTAACGGATTTGTATATACACTCTGACAACTCGTTAATTTGCTCAGTATGGGGTCTGGCAACCTGTGGCACCAATACACTCCTGACAACGACGGAACAAGCTTTGAATGATGTCATCAATCTCATGTTGATGCAATAACGCCCATACTTCGTGCACAGATGCTTACATGTTCAAGCTCCACGTGGCCTCCAGATGCGAATCCGTCGAGAATCACTCTCCAGGCCAAATCGGGACTCATCTGTGGAAAGAACATTGGCCCACCATTCAAGCGTCCAGGTAGCATATTGACGGCTCCACTCTAGACGTTCCCTTCTGTGAAGACATGCCAGAGGTAAACAGACAGCAGATCTCCAACAATAAAGGCCACTCTGCAGAAGCCTCCTGTACACCGTTTGCCTCGATACAACACGTCCAGGGTATGCTGCGAGGTCAGATGCCAGTCGCAGTGCAGTACTAAAGCGGTACCGTCGTGCCCTTACAGCCAAATAATGGTCCACTCTTTCTGATGTTACACGTGGTCGGCCCTGTCCTGGTCTCCGGGATACAGTTTCAGTCTCCATAAATTGTTGCCTCATCCGAGAAACAACAGAACGATCCACATTAATCCATCGGGCCACATCAGTTTGCGACTCTCCTCCTTCCATTCATCCTATAGCCCTCTACAGAGAATCTGTAGGAGTTTTCTCTATACCATACTGCACCGTCTGTGATCTCTGTACACAGCGATTGTGGATGTGGGACTACCCTACGAACACTACTGTGCTTGATAGGTGTCTTGACGTCATTGCTGGCGTGGTTGTCCGTTGATCCGTGCAGAACACGATCGTAACGACTTCTGTTGACAGTTTGTATGATTATATCGTGAATTAGACACAGGACGGGGAAACAGCACTTTGTTTCTTTAATCTTGGACACCAGTGCATATATGCGAGAGAGAAGTGTGTCTTCAAGGAGAAGAATAGATCTTCCACGCATGCAGATGTGAAGGACGTACTTCAATTTTATTGTGTGTGGACGAGTTTTATCACTCAGTCTACGTTACTGATTCGGAAATAACTTTAAAACTGCAGGTATTGGTTTCTAAATTAACTTCGATTTCATTCTCTTGGATTTATTTCCTTGCCTACACGTTTTATTGTTACTAGAGGTGCCGTTACACCGATTGCGTACTACTGTCATTTCGGCTGGGAAGGACGTTAATAAAGGTTCCAGCACATGTGTCGAAACGGCGAAGTATTTTAATGACATGACGCAGCGAAGTCACCCGGAAGACGGTGAATGCAGCGGTCCGCGTATTACCTCTTTCCGCTTATTAACTGAACCTGGTAGGGGAACGTGTCATTTCACGTTGCAAGTGCCGCTGTGTTCACTGGCTCTTAGCCGATATTTAGTCAAGCTGTTGACTACTGACATTAGTGTTTCCGTATAAGTAACAACACTAGTTGGGTGTTGCCAGCATACTGTTGTGTGAGAGGGTGGAATTGTACAGGGTGTGATGTAATCGAACCTAATATGCGACATGAAATCTACGATAACGGTTGGTATTGCGCTCTTCGCTTAAAACTGAATAAAAACCTCACGAGATATTTATGAAAGCTTGCGAACTACCGTTTCATTTGCGTAATAGTCGGAGCTTACGGGTGCTCAACGCCGAGGGTATCAGCGGCCTAATGAAAACTAACCACGACATGGATATCATAATTATGTAAAGCTATTTGCATAAATATTTACGCAAACTTCTACACTTTTTAGATGTCTGCTTATGAAAGAACAATTTAAGCATTTATGTTGAATTTCTGTTACAATGACTAAATTGACTTACATCTACATCTTATTATGTCTATAATAGGATCTTTGATCTTGTTCGCACGTGGCGGAAAGTTGTTGCGGGAAGAAGTCAAGTTATGTTTTGTTGTTGAAAGACGATGCTTGTGAAACCTTCTGTGAGGCATATTTTGTGAGCCAATCACCTAATAATTTATGAATGCAGAAGATTCAGCGAAGAAACTGTTTTATTTTGTAGCTAGTAAATCATCAACTTGACAAACCTGCAAATAGTATGCTTCTTCGTGTAGAAAGCATCCGCGATTATCATGCCCTTGAAAAGAAGGCCGGACCAACTTCAAGACAATAAACTACAAAAAAATTTATATTTTAGTGAAGTGAAAATGCCATTCAATTGTACTGCTTTCAGTAAAATGACGGAAGTCCGTTTAGTGTATAAAGTGTACACATTATTGAAGTGCCGTGTTACACAGAGAACCCAGCAACGGGGTATGAAGCCCCCATGAATTCAGGATGTGAAACGAATGCGTTTAAAACTTCGAAAGAGAAAAAAGAAAAAAAATAACTTGACAGTCAAAAATAAAAATCACACACACACACACACAAGAAAACACATAGACTGGTGATTGCAAACGAAATGAACAACTCTGTTCTCCCTCGCCCTCCCCTCTTACCAGTCCCCCCTATTGTCTAGTGGCAAGACCGGCCACTGACATACTTCAAACATTGTGCCACGCGCTTCACAACCAAAGATAGAGGGCATATCTTAAGACGGTACTATGAATGTCCCCGTGTTAATATTCTTCAAAAAAAAAAAAATTTCTAAAAATTTCTAGCCGACAAAAATCAGACCATGTTTACTTTATCTGACCGATTTTGGTTACCACAAAAACCGTCTTCAGGTCAAGGCAGTCGTCAGTTGAAAGCATCTGAAGCATTATCGTCAGGACTCTCCGACCAGCTGGGGATTTTGAGGCTCCAGCGCGCCAGTCGGACAGAATTTGGAACCATATCCACATCAGGAGGACGTTCAGCAACTCCGTACATCAGTGTCAAGCCGAATAACTGCTTCCATAAGGGTCAGAAGTGCACCAACGCTGTATGGAGTTGCAGCTCTCTTGAATAAATCATCCGTGCCAGGTCACGAACGTCGAACAGGTCGTTCACACGTCTCTGAATTTCAACGCTGTCGCCCCTGTACGTATACGCGCTCATGTGATCTGTGATTAATAATGTGGACTCATCCAAAGCGAACTAAAACTTTCGCTCTGTGGAGGACGGTAGATGGAGAAACGGTTTGCATTTTGAGAAAACTTCTTATTTAACCATTGTAGGGAAAGATTTCTAGTATTCTGCAGATTTAACTTTGAATAGAGTTTCAGCAGATCAGAAAATTTTAAGTGATAAGCAGTAGATTTTCAAATCGAATTAATGTGGCACATTTCTTTGATGAAGTTAGTGCTGTTAGTCATTTCACATTATTTTTTTAAAACTTTGTGGAATTCCTTTTCTGTTTTCCATCAGCTTTTTTGTGAGGTATGCAGTGAGTCAATCCATGCGCGAATAGCTTTGGTTCACGGGGCCCCACGGAATCTGATTAATCGAAGCTCTCCCCTGGAAGCTGCTGTGCATACCGTATACAAATACGGCAATGAACCAGTGTGTTATCGGGCATGTACCGCGAGTGCCTCTGTAGGCGATCTAACGTTTCGGAGAAAGCGGCTGGTACACTCAGCTGTCAGCTGGTAGTGGCGCGGTTTCATGGCGACCGAACAGGAGGCATTCCGAAAGCGTTCGGCTCTGCCCGCCTTACGAGATGCTTAGAGTTTCACGTAAGAGGAAAGCTCACAGGATCACCGTTATGTCGGTGCTGTTGTGCTACGCCACGCAATAGCGATCGCACCGTGAGACTTATTGGAGAAGACAGAGCAACCCCGTTATTCCGTACCTTCCAAGCCAGCAAACGCTTTCCGGAAAAAAATTGCAGCTCCAGTAATTACCACTATATAAAACACACTATTCGACAGTGATTGTATAAATAGCGGATGATAGAAATAATAACATTAATAGCACTGTTCCCGAACATGACGGAAGGAATTCATAAACGGAAAGCATTTTGTTATAACAGCAGCTTTTCCATTACACGACGATTCAGATACGACAGAATGCCAAGGATGTACTGGTTAGTCCTTGATGTTGTAAATAACTAATTTTTTTTCTTTATTGATTTTCAATTCCCCCCGAAGGGGGGCGGGCTGGCAGCAGCTTACTACGCTGCTCTACAGCCTACAGACTTTTTTTTAAAAAAAAAGGAAGAAGAAAGAAACAAGAAAAACAGGCGATAAAATGGTGAAAAAAAGTGGAAAATGGCGTAAAAATGCGGAAAGTTAAAACAGAAAGCAAAAGGGGACGGTAATGTTGATAAAATACACAGGAATCAGACAAGTTAACATAGTAGACACACAATTAAAAAGCATGGCGACAGTCTGGTTTCTGTTCGCAAGTGATAAAAAGCACACCCAGCGACAGTATGATGGCTGTTCGCTACACTTCCCAAAAGACACAACACGGAGCACGCACTGGAAAAACACACTGTAAAACACCGCACGAAAAAGGCGGCACAAAGATGGCACTCCCGATCCAAGGCAGATGGGGGTGGGGGGGACCTGGAGTAGGGGGAAAAACAAGCAGGGAGGAGAGGAAAAAACGAAAAGGGGGGGGGGAACCAAGGAGGGAGAGGACTAATAAAGGGGGAGAAGGGCAGACGCGAGACGGAATGAGAGGAGGCAGAGGAGGGAAATGTAAAAGGACTCGGGGGAAAGAAGGGGGCAAAGAGAGGGGAGGTGTGGAAGAAAGAGGATGGAAGGGGGGAGAGGGAGCCCGGGAAAAGGACAGAGGAAAGGAGGGGGAGTGAGGATCAGAGTTGATATGAGGGATAAATGGAGGGAGAGAGGGCATCATCCGGGAGGGGGAGTTGATGGAAGGCACCTTGGGAAAGGAGATGTAGGGTGTAGAGATGGAGGGTAGAGGGGACACAACGGTGAAGACGTGGCAGGGGGCGGGGATGGGAGAGGAGAGGAGCAACCAGGGGGTGAGGGGGTTCAAGACGGCGGGAGGTGTAGAGGATGCGGATATGTTCGAGGAATAGGAGCAGATGGGGGAAAGGAATGAGATCATAGAGGACCCGCGTGGGGGACGGGAGGCGAATACGGAAGGCGAGGCAGAGTGCATGACGCTCAAGGATCTGGAGGGACTTATAGAATTTGGGGGGGGGGCGGCAGATATCCAGGTAGGACTGGCATAACATAGGATGGGACGGATTAAGGATTTGTAGGTGTGGAGGATGGTAGAGGGGTGCAACCCCCATGTCTGGCCAGAGAGGAGTTTGAGGAGTCGGAGGCGGTTGTGGGCTTTGGATTGGATGGAGCGGAGATGAGGGATCCAGGTGAGGTGACGGTCAATGGTGAGGCCAAGGTAGGTGAGGGTGGGGGTAAGGCGGACAGGATGGGTGCAGACAGTAAGGGAGAAATCCAGGAGCCGGAAGGAGCGAGTGGTACGACATATGATGACGGCCTGGGTCTTGGAAGAGTTGAGTTTCAGGAGCTACTGGTTACACCATGCAGCAAAAAGGTCAAGGTGATTCTGGAGAAGGCGTTGGGACCGGTGGAGGGTTAAATAATTAAGTTAGTGTGCCAGATATGTTTTTTCGCATTAACACAACAGATTTCAAGAACTTATTTCGATTTTCAAGTTCGTGAGAAGTAACATAATTTTTTGAATGTAATGGTGGCGAGTGTGTTGTTCTGCGACTCGCTGGCATGCCATCCGTCCATCCTTGAAGAATGATGGTGTAGCATAGTTGGTTCAGACTCTGCAACATCTGCTATGGATGAAAAGTCCTAATCGAGAGTGGCAGTCTCTACTGCAATTTGGGCACTTCAAATGTGAAGGACTCCCACCAGAGGTCTCTCTCTCCTTCCGTCTAGCCCTCTTCCTGATGTCTTCTGGCATGCGTTCGCTCCCTGCAAGCTCAACCCCATTGCGCACAGCTTGTCGCCACTTGACACGGTCACCAGCTGTATTTTCCCACTGACTTGGATCGATGCTGGCATCGGTCAAGTCTCTCTTGCAGGCATCCTTGAAGCGAGGGTGCGGTCTTTCTACTGGCCTCACACCCTCTCGAAGTTCTCCATACAACAGTTTTTTTCGGTATTTGCTCAGGATCCATGCGCCTGACATGTCCCATCCACCTTAGACGTCGGAGGCTCAGGAGTGAATGAATGCTGCTTCTGCTTCCGAGCCGTAATACTTCGGTTTTGGGTACTCTATCCATCCAAGAGATCTGTAGGATCCTCAGGAGATAACGGAGATGGAAGCAGTTCAGTCGGGATTCGTATTTAGCAAGAGTTGTCCATGTGTCACAGCTATACAAAAGGGTGCTGATAGCACAAGCGTTATATACTTGCAATTTAGTTTTTAATGTGAATAGTCCATTCTTCCACATTCTGTTTGTCAATCTACCCATGACAGCCGATGCCTTTGCAATTCTGATGGTAATCTCAGTGTCCACAGACAAGTTGCTACATATTGTAGACCCCAAGTAGGCAAAATCATGAACTACCTGGAGAAGAATGCCGTCAGTACTGATGGATGGAAGGTTGGTGGTTCCCTGCGCCATGATCTTAGTCTTTTGGAGGCTGATGGTAACACCTACTTCTCCACATGCATGTGATAACGTGTTGATTATATACTACAGCTCATCCTCTAAGTTTGCTACCAGAGTTGCATCGTCTGCATGTAACAACTCGCCGGCCGTTGTGGCCGAGTGGTTCTAGGAGCTTCAGTCTGGAACCGCGCGACCGCTACGGTCGCAGGTTCGAATCCTGCCTCGGGCATGGATGTGTGTGATGTCCTTAGGTTAGTTAGGTTTAAGTAGTTCTACGTTCTAGGGGACTGATGACCTGAGATGTTGAGTCCCATAGTGCTCAGAGGCATTTGAACCATTTTGTAACAACTCGCGAATAACAATTGTATTGACTTTGGTCTTGGCCTTCAGACGGGTGCTGTTGAAAAGATTTCCAGCAGACCTTGAATGTAAATACACTACGTCACACTCATCAAAAGCAAATCCCGGCAGAAGGGAAAAGAAAATGCCAAACAGTAGGAGCTAACACACGCCCCTGCTTTACACCGCTATTTACAGGGAATGATTTCGATGTTTTGCCGTTGAAACAGACTGTTGCTTGCATTTTCTCATGGAAACAGTTATTCGTAGTAGTTTAGGTGGGATCCAACCTTCTGCAGCAACTTGAAGAGCCCAATTCTGCCCACTAAATCAAATGCTTTGACGAGGTCAACAAAAGCAATATACAGGTCTCTGCTGCTCCCGGCACTTCTCTTGCGACTCGCTACAGTCATAAAAATTCAAAATTTGCAATTAGTTAATATTGGTATAGGACAGTATTGCAGACGTCCTAAAACCATCATTTATGACGGATGGTGTTACCTAGCTTTTTTGTTATGTTTCACTTTTCATAATTTTCATCGCTCATGACAGAATCTTCTTTTTCCAGAATGACGAGTTAGATCCATTACGTTGCCAGACTTTTCATGGGTTTCCTAGCGGTAAGTGAAATTCTGAAACAGAATTCTTCTTACCGGAACTAAGTGATAAAAGTGTGATCCGTGTGCAATAGGTAACTGTAACAGATGCTTGTGGCTTGACGTTCTGAGATTTCATTGTTGGATATTTCTATATTTCGTGTACCACAGCCACTGCCTCTGTTTCCTATTCCAATCGCAAATTGTGAGCGGGAAGAGAGATGGTCGGTAGAACTCCGTGTGAATTCGAATCTGATTTTACCTTCATAGTCATTTTCCAAGATTTACGTAGGAGGCTCATTCTTCTAGGAATTGTGGACATGAGATCAACTCAGAAATGGAAACCTGATCCCGTAACCTTCTAGAGGATTGCGGAAGTCAGCGTCTTCATCAGATAGATGAAACACGTTGTAATAAATAGTATCACTTATCTTCAAGAGACGCTGCGGAAAGGGTACGATTGTAACCAGTGACCTCAGAACATAGTCTTGATAAAGGGACTGTACACAACCAATTCTCCTCTTGCTTCGTTAAATACAGGTCCCAAACCTCCTTCAGACACCACTCTTTGGACCACCTATGGACAGGAAGAACATAGTACACTAGCGTTCCATAAAACTGTTGCTCTATATTCCAGCAAGACAACACGACGTCCGGATGAAGTGACTCTTCTCAGCGCCTCGATCAACAAACGCTATCTCCTTGGACAGCTGTTTCACTAGAGTATCACCTACTGGACGTATAGTATATTGGATCATCAAGCCTTTGGTCAAGGAGAGTCTTCTTATATTCAGTACCAAAGGTGATCTTTGATGTAGTGTAAGAGTCGGACTCCAACAAGATTCACTCATGTCACATGAAATAACTGATAGTTACTTCAAGGAGTTCCCGTTGAGTGGCATTTATTGGGTTATACAAGGGAAAAGTGAAAGAGTTTAGTCTTAGCGACACAAGACTTCCATGTCGGAAATGCACTTACTTTTCGACGTAGTTCCCTTAAGATCAATGCACTTCATTTATGATTTTTCTTGCAGTGTAGAATTGCAATTGTGACATGTCGGCAAATACCAGTTTCGTACCTTCATCGGATTTTCCCGCCACAAATTCCTTAGACGTTGGAATAACGTCTATTGTGTCTGTATGTGGCGGACCCTGAGACGCAGGGAAGAAGCAGATTGCCAGAAAATAACACCATAGCCGCCATTCCCACAACGTCACAGCATATAGCGGAGGCATCTTAACTTGTTTGGCAACGATAGCACCCAGTGGGCAGGTCAGAGTTCTGACAGAGGGTATCTGAGAAGATTTACATCACAAGAGGGCACACAGCTTGCACGTTATGAGGGATTTTGAGAAACTGAAAAGTTTGTAAGACCTGATGTCGTCGGGTGGCAGAGACATACTGACCTCATTTATTTGTTAAAATTTTTAATAGTATTTATTGCAATAAAACAAATTACAATTTGCTGATAACCGGGTCTTCAGATCAAGCTTACTAAAGACTCAGTGTCTGTGCACACTATTGGCCACAACACCATTGTCATTAAGCGATCTCAGAACATACTTTCTAAAGAACCTGTCCCTACGTGCGTTGTAGGCCATAACAACATAGTTACAAAGTGGTTACTAAGAAAACTGTAGCTAAGTAAAATGATGGCCATGTTCTTCTTATGAAGTGTAACATGCCTGTAACAGGTCAGTCACACTTAGTAGCGAGTACAGGGCCAACAGAATACGTAGGTATGGAGTCCTTAATAAGAGTTTGAGATGCACTCAATAACGAAGTCGTTATAGCCAACAGGGTCTACTTAAAGACTAGTCTTTAGTAAGCATTTTGTACGATCATGTATTGACGATGGTACTGTGGCCAACGGTGTACATAGACAGTTAGTCTTTAGTAGGCTCGACGTGAAGATGGAAGATGGCAACGGGCTATTAGCGAATTGTAATATTTTATCTTCTATTACAATTACGACTATTAAGAAAATTAAAGAACTAAAAAGTATTCTCTAATCCTTTTAAAATGAATATTTTCTTGCAAGTGTGTTTTTTTCTAGTTTGGGAATAAAGCATTGTGCAAGAGCAACTAAAGTTGTTAAAAAATAATTTGTATGGTGTGATGGAGACTGAGATGGAGAGAGACAGAGAGGAAGTTTTGTGAAATACCAGGGCAGGGACGACATGGACAGATTCTACAATAGAATGACTCTTTTATTGCTATTTCCGCAAGAGGAATGCTAAAGATTTTGGTAATCTGCACCATAGGATTATTGTTAGTAGATGCCTGGTTCAAATGGCTCTGAGCACTATGGAACTTCACTTCTGAGGTCATCAGTCCCCTAGAACTTAGAACTACTTAAACCTAACTAACCTAAGGACATCACACACATCCATGCCCCAGGCAGGATTCGAACCTGCCGTCGTAGAGGTCGCGCGGTTCCAGACTGTAGCACCTAGAACCGCTCGGCCACCCCGGCCGGCAGTAGATGCCTGGCTCAGTTTGACCTAGCCTCCACACACACACACACACACACACACACAAGCGCGCGCGCACACACATGCACACACAATTGCTACTACAGGTTCTGCCTTTCCCAGAACTTATTCTGATAGCAGAAGACCTGAGTGGATGTCCAGCTGCCAGAGTTCCATTTGCCTCAAAGTACTAACTAACATCTGGGAAAGTGGCTCTTAGATTTGTTATTAAAATAAAAAAAACAAACATGCTTTTTTTCCTTTTTAATCGTAGCAGATAGTGGAAAGAAAGAAAGAAATGTAGTTGTGACCCAAACAGTACGAAATATGTTGAAGTAAAAACGCTTATAAACTGTTTAATGTCTAGCGTCTGGTGGACCTAGTTTGATTATTTTTATTCATCGTAAATGCTACAGTTAAGATCATCGATTAATACTTATTAAATGTAGTTTATGTAAGCCAACATATGTGGTATCATTTATCGATACCACCTCACGGGAACGAAGAATTTGGCAACAGAACTGTAAGTTTCCGTCAGACACCATTAGCAGCTGCGTGGGATCTGGACCCAGTAGTGCTCGCCCGCTGAGCCATGCTTCCAGTGGCTCTGTACTACAAGCGCCTTCTGCCGCCGCAATATAGGCTGGCCGGTGATTGCCACTCAGCCCCACTCGGACTTGCAGCCTCTTCACTACGTGTTGCTACGCAGACGCCACCAAGTCACAGCTCCATCGCTCATGCTTTAATACAAGGAGCATCTTATTTGTTGAAATCGAGAGTTGGACTCTTGCTGCATTATTTCCAATAAGTCTTCATATACACTCCTGGAAATGGAAAAAAGAACACATTGACACCGGTGTGTCAGACCCACCATACTTGCTCCGGACACTGCGAGAGGGCTGTACAAGCAATGATCACACGCACGGCACAGCGGACACACCAGGAACCGTGGTGTTGGCCGTCGAATGGCGCTAGCTGCGCAGCATTTGTGCACCGCCACCGTCAGTGTCAGCCAGTTTGCCGTGGCATACGGAGCTCCATCGCAGTCTTTAACACTGGTAGCATGCCGCGACAGCGTGGACGTGAACCGTATGTGCAGTTGACGGACTTTGAGCGAGGGCGTATAGTGGGCATGCGGGAGGCCGGGTGGACGTACCGCCGAATTGCTCAACACGTGGGGCGTGAGGTCTCCACAGTACATCGATGTTGTCGCCAGTGGTCGGCGGAAGGTGCACGTGCCCGTCGACCTGGGACCGGACCGCAGCGACGCACGGATGCACGCCAAGACCGCAGGATCCTACGCAGTCCCGTAGGGGACCGCACCGCCACTTCCCAGCAAATTAGGGACACTGTTGCTCCTGGGGTATCGGCGAGGACCATTCGCAACCGTCTCCATGAAGCTGGGCTACGGTCCTGCACACCGTTAGGCCGTCTTCCGCTCACGCCTCAACATCGTGCAGCCCGCCTCCAGTGGTGTCGCGACAGGCGTGAATGGAGGGACGAATGGAGACGTGTCGTCTTCAGCGATGAGAGTCGCTTCTGCCTTGGTGCCAATGATGGTCGTATGCGTGTTTGGCGCCGTGCAGGTGAGCGCCACAATCAGGACTGCATACGACCGAGGCACACAGGGCCAACACCCGGCATCATGGTGTGGGGAGCGATCTCCTACACTGGCCGTAACCACTGGTGATCGTCGAGGGACCGTCATCGAACCCATCGTTCTACCATTCCTAGACCGGCAAGGGAACTTGCTGTTCCAACAGGACAATGAAAGTCCGCATGTATCCCGTGCCACCCAACGTGCTCTAGAAGGTGTAAGTCAACTACCCTGGCCAGCAAGATCTCCGGATCTGTCCCCCATTGAGCATGTTTGGGACTGGATGAAGCGTCGTCTCACGCGGTCTGCACGTCCAGCACGAACGCTGGTCCAACTGAGGCGCCAGGTGGAAATGGCATGGCAAGCCGTTCCACAGGACTACATCCAGCATCTCTACGATCGTCTCCATGGGAGAATAGCAGCCTGCATTGCTGCGAAAGGTGGATATACACTGTACTAGTGCCGACATTGTGCATGCTCTGTTGCCTGTGTCTATGTGCCTGTGGTTCTGTCAGTGTGATCATGTAATGTATCTGACCCCAGGAATGTGTCAATAAAGTTTCCCCTTCCTGGGACAATGAATTCACGGTGTTCTTATTTCAATTTCCAGGAGTGTACTTGGGGAAATACAATAAATATTTCTTCTGTTTACTGTGTTAACTTCTTTGCTAATAACTTCTGGTCCTGTCCAGCTTTCTTACGACGACAGTTATCGCACCAGTCTGTAGCCTGCCTCTCCTTACACAATACTGTAAACAATATATGTCAACATACATTATTTTCTGGAAATGTGTTTGACAAAATGAACACTGTAAAAACGAACACCACATAAAACTAGGTACCCAATGTAAAAAAGGAAAGGAAAGCGCCACTACAAGATGAAAGTCACAAGACGCATTTTTAATCTCTTAGTACTCCTGCTGCCAGAATACCTCTGTAGGCATATGCTTTGACCATATGAAGGGTAGTTTTTATACTGCGCGTCTTCCCACTTATATTAACACACTGGACACGCATTCAGGAGGACGGCAGTTCAAATTCACGTCTACCTATCCAGGTTTACTGTTTCTCTAATTTTCCAAAATCGTATAAGGCAAATACCGGGATGGTTTCTCTGAAAAAGACTGAACCGATTTTCTTCTCCATTCCGTCCCAATATGAGCTTGTAACCTACGTCTAACGACCTCGTTAACGAAGCGATGTTAGACTTATCTTCTTTCCTTCCTATTCTCAGCTATATATTCATTTAATTTGTGTAGTAGCTACACTCCTGGAAATGGAAAAAAGAACACATTGACACCGGTGTGTCAGACCCACCATACTTGCTCCGGACACTGCGAGAGGGCTGTACAAGCAATGATCACACGCACGGCACAGCGGACACACCAGGAACCGCGGTGTTGGCCGTCGAACGGCGCTAGCTGCGCAGCATTTGTGCACCGCCGCCGTCAGTGTCAGCCAGTTTGCCGTGGCATACGGAGCTCCATCGCAGTCTTTAACACTGGTAGCATGCCGCGACAGCGTGGACGTGAACCGTATGTGCAGTTGACGGACTTTGAGCGAGGGCGTATAGTGGGCATGCGGGAGGCCGGGTGGACGTACCGCCGAATTGCTCAACACGTGGGGCGTGAGGTCTCCACAGTACATCGATGTTGTCGCCAGTGGTCGGCGGAAGGTGCACGTGCCCGTCGACCTGGGACCGGACCGCAGCGACGCACGGATGCACGCCAAGACCGTAGGATCCTACGCAGTGCCGTATGGAACCGCACCGCCACTTCCAAGCAAATTAGGGACACTGTTGCTCCTGGGGTATCGGCGAGGACCATTCGCAACCGTCTCCATGAAGCTGGGCTACGGTCCTGCACACCGTTAGGGCGTCTTCCGCTCACGCCCCAACATCGTGCAGCCCGCCTCCAGTGGTGTCGCGACAGGCGTGAATGGAGGGACGAATGGAGACGTGTCGTCTTCAGCGATGAGAGTCGCTTCTGCCTTGGTGCCAATGATGGTCGTATGCGTGTTTGGCGCCGTGCAGGTGAGCGCCACAATCAGGACTGCATACGACCGAGGCACACAGGGCCAACACCCGGCATCATGGTGTGGGGAGCGATCTCCTACACTGGCCGTACACCACTGGTGATCGTCGAGGGGACACTGAATAGTGCACGGTACATCCAAACCGTCATCGAACCCATCGTTCTACCATTCCTAGACCGGCAAGGGAACTTGCTGTTCCAACAGGACAATGCACGTCCGCATGTATCCCGTGCCACCCAACGTGCTCTAGAAGGTGTAAGTCAACTACCCTGGCCAGCAAGATCTCCGGATCTGTCCCCCATTGAGCATGTTTGGGACTGGATGAAGTGTCGTCTCACGTGGTCTGCACGTCCAGCACGAACGCTGGTCCAACTGAGGCGCCAGGTGGAAATGGCATGGCAAGCCGTTCCACAGGACTACATCCAGCACCTCTACGATCGTCTCCATGGGAGAATAGCAGCCTGCATTGCTGCGAAAGGTGGATATACACTGTACTAGTGCCGACATTGTGCATGCTCTGCTGCCTGTGTCTATGTGCCTGTGGTTCTGTCCTGGTGTGAGTGAGGGCAGGTCGTGAGTCGTGCTTGGGAGTTTTGCTGGTAGAGCACTTGCTCGCTAAATGCATAGTTTCCAGTTTCGAGTTCCGGTACGGCACACAGTTTTAATCTGCCAGTAAGTTTCAAATCAGCACTCACTCTGCTGTAGAGTGTCAGTTCATTCTGGGAAATTCAAGGACAGTCTTTCGGACCAAAATTACGAATATGTTGCCCTCTTCGAATCTATCCCATACAGATGTGGAAGATAAACAAATAACAGCTGGCATGAAGTGTAGGAGGAGTCTCGCTACCTACACTCTACTAATGAATGGTGAAGTAAAACGAACCGCTCGCCACGCTCTTCAGAGTTGTTATGGATCCTGTGTAGATGTAGATGTAGAAGATTTAGACATGTGACGGTATGCTCTACTCCACCACAGCATCCCATTCTGTCATCTGAGCCCGTTCCTCCATATGTACCAGCAGTCTGGCCGCAGCCGTGCAGGTTAACCTGCTTGCGTCGGGTATTACGATCGTGACGCAACAGCCAATGAGCTACGTTTGTAGCAGTTGGTGGGGTGGCGCGAGGGGGGGGGGGGGAGGGGGGACGCGCAGGCGACAGCCGTGCTTCCGGCCTTGCGGTTGTGTCAGTCGCATCCTGCGCGCAATCAAACTCTGCGCTGAAAAACATTCCCGTCACGGAAAGTCGAAAAGAAACAAGACGAGGTCCGGCTCCGTATTTCGCTTAGTGCCTGCACTTGGCACGGCCAGATCGAGAAAAGCACAACACCCTGAAGGTATCATTGAAATAGATGCCCCGCAAAACAATGGACAATATGACATTATTACGTATACCCAACACAATGCTGCTAAAATCTTTATTGTTCTGCAAGTTGTATGTCACCGTCTGGCAACCCAGGGCGGAATATGTAATATGAGCACACAGTTTTATGTAGAAAGAAACATCGGGACTATGTAATACTACAATCATCGTATATTATTCAGCACTTAATTTAAAATGGTGTTCACCACATGCTGATCACCCTAAAATATACGATATGTCCACTTAACGTTGTGAAAATAAGTAGATCTCTAAACACAATAATGTACAACGAATGCTTGATACTACGCATCAACAACCACAGTTCACACTTCCTGTATCGATAATTAAAACGGACGACTTGGGACGTCAGCTAGTATTATATATATATAACATACAACACATACAGTTCACACTTAGTCACAGTGTAGGCTACCTCCAGTATGGCGCAAAATCATCTTGCACTGAACACAACTAAAATAATGTTTCATAGTCTATTTATATGCTGGGCAACGTATGTTGCACAATAACATGTCAAGCAATAACGTAAGTCGTGTGTGAACTTTGTCTGCGGAATAGGTCTATTAACGCTTATACGACTTTGTAAGGAAGGGGTGTAGTGTTTCTTTGGTTCAAATGGATGCACGGTAGTGCCCAGCCGTGATAATCCTATTTGATTTGGACAGTTTATTGCCAACAAAAATATACCTTAAGTTAATGGTGATATAAAGAATTTGATAGGTACCTCATTTTCGACATTTAAGAACTAGGCGATGTACGAGGAGCGTTCATTAAGTAATGCAACACATTTTTTTCTCTGAAAGCAGGTTGGTTTTATTCAGGATACCGATATACCATTTATTCCCCAGCTTTTTGTATACAAAAACGCTATTTTTCAATATACTCTCCGTTCAATGCGATGGCCTTAAGCATGGTACCACTCTACTGGCCGACGGCGGATCCAACGTCTTGCAGCTTCTGCAACTTCCCCGTCATCCACGTACTGCTTTCCACGGAGTGCATCCTTCATTGGGCCAAACAGATGGAATTCGGAAGGCGGGAAATCGGGGTGTGGGATAGATGAGGAAGAACAGTCCATTGAAGTTTTGTGAGCTACTCTCGTGTGAGGCCTTACGTTGTCATGGAGAAGGAGAGCTATTGAACGTCGCTCTAAGCCCCTCTGAGCGGGCCTCTAAAGACGAGCCACCGCGTCAAGGACGTCTCTAACAGGTTTTAACATCGACGAAGTGCAGAGTAAAGTACTAGATGATCGGCTGTTAGAGTCGTATCAAACAGCTAACTCAATAGGCATAGCAGAGAGATAGTACGGTACATTTAACACATCTAAGCTACGGGAAAGCGTTGTGTGAAATAAGTGGCATATTTTTTGAATTCTCATCTGTGAAACGACTTCCGCAGCAATTTTAAGGATAAATCAACAGCTTTGTGAGCCTACGTCTTGCTTGTACGTCTCTTCTACCTCCCAAAGTTCACAGACGTTCTACTGCGCTCCTGGAGGAAAGCAGTATCATCTGAGTCACGATATCGGAGACCATTTCCAGAACGGATTTTCACTTTGCAGCGGGGTGTCCTTGAAGTTTTCCAAGCAGGCTCTCGTAAGATAGACGACATCTTTCTTCGATTTTGTGCCAATAAAGGTGTTTCAACATTTCTGCTAGACTCTCTCGCCAGTCCGACAAGCGTGTGAACATTCCCTACGCCCTTCTTATTCACTCGAACAGTAGTCAAGTATGAACCGTAAACGTGTTTCGAGCATACTCTACAACTGTGCCTAGGCGGTCGTTCCACTTCATACTTTGAATGAAGTGATCCGCAGGGGCAGTAAAATATTTTGAATTGTTTCGCGTCGGCTGAAGACTCATCCTCAGGTGATACATTCTATTTAACCATTGAGAGCGGAAAGATGACTGTCTTAGAGACGCTTCCCACCATTCACGTCAAGTTGGAAACGCATAGCGTGTTCTATTAATGCGAAACCGGTCATGACTTTAAATAAAAGTATTTTACAGTCATTGTGGATTAATTTGTGCAAAATGTGTAAAGTTGGCAGCGGGCGCCCGCAGTTTAAAATAACAAGCCCACTTCATATTCCTACACACTGCTAATCCCAAGTAATTGCAAGACACATTAATCCTGAAATCGAGAGACTATAGTTTAACGTTTCGTGAAGTACGCAACTTTGCATTTGTCTGGTCTGCTTGTCAGTCTCCGCACTAAGCAGATATTGGGCCGATATTTAACTCAGTATTAGTGCAAATTGTTGATATCGTGGATACTGCCACTGGAGCGGAGTTGACGTACGAGCTGTTCCCACACACGTTCTATTCGGGACAGATACATCCTGCTGCCCACAGGAGTACCTCAATATCACGCGGACAGTTCATAGAGACACGTGCTATATGTGGAGGAGCATTGTCCTGTTGAATGATGCCACCACGATACTGTCGCACGAGAGGTAGGTAACACATTAGGAGGCAGCGTGTTCGCGTCGTATCCTTGTGCCGTCACAGTTCCCTCACTCACTGCCAGCCGTGATCTGCAGTCATACCCGATGACTCCCCACACCGTGACGGCAGGAGTAACACTGTCGTGTCTCTCCAGAACATCAGAAGAATGAGACCTCACGATTCCGCCACATTCGCCGTATCCAATGAGACGGTCTTCATCAGCAGTCCATGCTTCCGGCACCACTCCGAACCCATCTACATCCACACCTACATCGTTACTCTGCAATTCACACTTAAGTGCGTGGCAGAGGGTTCATCGAACCATTTTCATACTACTCTACCATTCCACTCTCGAATGGCGCGTGGGAAAAAGGAACACCTAAATCTTTCCGTTCGAGTTCTGATTTCTCATATTTGATTATGATGATCATTTCTCCCTACGTAATTGGGTGTCAACAAAATACATTCGCATTCAGAAGAGAAATTTGGTGATTGAAATTTCGCAAATAGATCTCGCTGCAAAGAAAACCGCTTTTTGTTTCAGTGAGTGCCATCCCAACTCGCATATCACATCAGTGACACTCTCATCCCTATTGCGCGATAACACGAAACGGGCTGCCCCTCTTTGCACTTTTTCGATGTCCTCCGTCAATCCTACCTGGTAAGGATCCCACACCGCGCAGCAATATTCCAGCAGAGGACGGACAAGTGTAGTGTAGGCTGTCTCTTTAGTGGGTTTGTCGCATCTTCTAACAAGGGAATCTGCCCATCGCACCCCCCTCAGATTTAGTTATAAGTTGGCACAGTGGATAGGCCTCGAAAAACTGAACACAGATCAATCGAGAAAACAGGAAGAAGTTGTGTAGAACTATGAAAAAATAAGCAAAATATACAAACTAAATCTGAGGGGGGTGCGATGGGGAGGTTCCCTTGTAAGTGTTTTGCCAACAAAGCGCAATCTTTGTTTCACCTTCCCCACAATATTATCTATGTTGTCTTTCCAACTTAAGTTGCTCGTAATTGTAATTCGTAGGGATTTAGTCGAATTGACAGCCCTTAGATTTGTGCGATTTATCGTATACCCAAAATTTATCGAATTTCTTTTAGTAACCATGTGGATGACCTCGCACTTTTCTTTGTTTAGTGCCAATTGCCACTTTTCGCACCATACAGAATTCTCTCTAGATTATTTTAAAATTGGAATTGATCGCCTGATGATTTTACTAGACGGTAAATTACTGCGTCATCTGCAAACAATCTAAGAGGGCTGCTGAGATTATCACCTGGATAATTTATGTAAATCAGTAACAGCAGAAGGCGTATGACACTACCTTTCGAAACGCCAGATATCATTTCTGTTCTACTCGATGGTTTACCGTCTATCACTACGAACTGTGACCTCTCTGAGAGGAAGTCACGAATGCAGTCACACAACTGAGACGATACTCCATGTGCACGCAATTTGATTAATAGTCGCTTGTGAGGAACGGTATCAAAAGCCTTCTGGAAATCTAGGGATATGGAATCGATCTCAGATCCCTTGTCGACAGCACTCATTACCTCGTGGGAAAAAAGAGCTAACTGTGTTGCACAAGAACGATGTTTTCTGAATCCGTGTTGGTTATGTATCAATAAGTCGTTGTCTTCAAGGTGATTCATAATGTTCGAGCACAGTATATGCTCCAAAATCCTACCGCAAATTGAGGTCAGTGATATGGGTCTGTAATTCAATGGGTTACTACTATTTCCTCTCTTGAATATTGGTGTGACCTGTGCTGTCTTTAGCAACAGACTTTTCGTCAAGTGAGCGGTTGTATATGATTGCTAAGAAAGGCGCTGTTGTGTCTGCATACTCTGAAACGAACCTGATTGGTATACCATCTGGACCGGGAGACTTGCCTTTCTTAAGTGATTTGAGTTGTTTCGCAACACCTAAGATATCTACTTTTATCCATCGCATCGCGCAGTGACAGAATGACTGTTTTTTGCCACTGGTGTGCTTTACATACGACCAGAATCTCCTTGGATTTTCTACCCTATTTTGAGACAATATTTCATTGTGGAAACTATTAAAAGTTGATAATAATTTAGTAATCTGGCTGTTCCTAGTCTCCGAACAATCGTGCGGGATAACAGAGAATGTTGCAGAGAGTCCATTACGTGTTCTCAGAAGGTTGGTGTAGGTGTGAAGGAGTTGCGAAGTGCTGGATGGGCTTCTCTTGTGGTGGTCAGACGCGATCGAACGGAGCACTGTCGGCGAGTATGCCTGCCCTCAGATTCCCAGGCAACGTTGGGCTGGTGTCACGTCCGAGTGGGCCACAAATCTGGATATTGCACGATTCAGATCGGCCAAATGGAGACCCCCTTCTGTCTCTGCCAGATGCTGATAACGCTGCCTCACAAGAACAGGCCGCATCTCTGTGTCCTTCACAGTGATCACTCAACATCTGGCGTTGTTCAATCTCCTTAAATAACCCACTAGGCATAGTAACAACACTATACTCGAGCAACACAAATGAACTGGTTATCGTTCTATCTGTCACAGAGAATTTACGTAACGCCGACGGTGTGCACGTATATGAAGTTACATTGACATCCGACAGTGTCTCCTGGATGCTTCACTTCTTCGCCAGACAATAATTAATTAAAGCCTAGCCGCAACCCGAAGGGTGGGTTAAATACCAAGATATTTCACTAGATATCGTTGTACTAGAGATGGTACGCTCTTATCTTTCTCCGATCCTTAACCTGTTAAAAAATATCCAGTTTATCTTGGACCCATCCCCACTGTGAAACTGGAGAACTTGACATATTCATTTGTGAAAATACATCGCGATTCAAAAGAACAGGAAATTTTGGAATAAGATTAATGGACGAGTACAATTACTTTACACATATTTACGTCAGTGTACAGTACAGAGTATACCATTACTGAATGTCACAGGCATTTTTATTTCTTGAATATGAAACCCGACAGATGAGCAGCCTCTAGTAGCATTTCAATAGGAATCCTGCGGATTTCCTCTCTTATTCTTGCTTTAAGTTCTTCGGTGGTAGCAGTTAGAGTGCGAAAAGCCGCTCTCTGTCACGTCAGGCGATCTTACGGGCCATGCAGTGTCACCGTGCCTTGAAATGACACTCTCGCCAAACAGCCCCCGTTGCTCCGTCAAGTTGAAACCAACTGTTGGCAGGAAAATGGGGCAGTCCATACGCAACAAAACTTTCCATCGTGGCAACGTACCGTGTAGACGTTACAGTGGTTGCGAACCCATCATCGTTTTCAAAAAAGTAGGAACCCACAACGCCACTCGATGACATGGGCACCATACCATAACCTTGCTGCTGTGGACGCTCATGTAGCTGGCGCCGATTTTGCTGAGACCAGTATCGGAAATTCTGTCTACTGACAAAGCCACTGAGGTGTAAACGAGTTTCGTCTGACATCCACAGGTTGTTAAGCAGACCTGGACGTGAAATGACTGAAACTTCCGAAAACATTTTTTGTCACTTTCTGAAAGACAATTTTATCCCGTTTCAAAAAATGTATTTTTTATCTACTTTTCAGTTGTTGATTTGGTCTTAAACGCTCTTTGAACAAATGTCTACAAACAGCCACGCTCATATGACAGGTAAGGACTATCCCATAAACATTTCTTGTCTGCCACAGTCATCGAAACAATAAAGCCAATATACAGGGACCTTGCAGATAAAAAATTACTTAACAAATGTGTGCATGGCCGTACACAAAACCCTAATGAGAGTTTCAACAGCTGCGTGTGGCAAATACCAAAAACAGTGTTTGTTGGATGGACAGTACTCAAAATGGGTCTGATGGATGCTGTCATCTGATTCAATGATGGTGTAATCAACAGGACAAAATTAATGGACAAATTAGGCATCCAACCAGGAAATAATATGATAACTGCTCTGACTGCCATAGATCGTCAGCGACTAGTTGAAGCTGAAAGGGCTGTGGAAGCCACCACTAAAGAGTCCAGGGTAAGGAAAAGGCTTTAATATTCTGCATGGTGTCTGTTTGTTCTAAGTCGTGTCTCCCTACCACTTTCGCGCAACGACGCTCTGAGGGTGTTTTTTAGGGAATTGACTAGTTTGAACCTGGGACCTGTTGCTGGTAAGGAGACGCCAGACCACACATGACATGTAGAGTTCAGAAGAGTTCAGTGAGACTAGCGATGATACAACCAAATACTTAATGATTTCAGCATCAGCTCCACTGCACTCCCTGTAAAAGAATCTTAATACTAACTAAAGTCAGTGGAAGGGGTTCAAGCCTTTCCTATTTTTAGTTAGCTGGTAAAATAACGTCAAGAAAGGAGTTAAGTTTAGCATTGGTATTTTTATTCTACTCACAAAACAATGTTTATAAATTGCACTATTGATAAAAGGAAATATTTTAATATAGGATGATAAAAACCAACTGCATTCAACAAAAATGTGAACGAATATTCCCTGGATGGGTTTCCAAGTTCTACAATGGATCGAAGGATGACCTATGCCATATCACATCAATAATCTAGGTTTAAGTTAAGTTTCATAAAAGAGAAAACTATCCAAATGATCTACAGTGACCCTCAACTATCTTTTATTACTTATTTAACTTGTCGTAAGTTACAGTGGCTGATGTGGCTTCTCAATAATTATATAACAGAAAAATCTTCGCGTTTCAGATTGTAACTTCAAGTAGCAAATGTGAATACCATGAGCTTTAATTGACGATCGACACTAGTATTACGTAAAAAGGGGATGAGACATGAGACTTCTGCAGTTCTGAGTGAAGCGTTATGCGCTGTTATGCGGCACCGCGTGTGTTCATTACCTTGACGGTGTTTAGGCAGCGTCAGGGGGCGGCGGGCTGCGCAGCTCCACACAGCTCGCCATCTCGGAAGCAACTCTCTCCTAACTTCTCCTTACTACAATTTACCGAAGTTGGTTTAAAAAAAGCTATCTAGCTGTGTTTTCAACTGACCAATCAGGGCCTCAATGTTAACCTTGGGCTCTGCCTACAAAAATTCTGTCTATCCAATGAGAAACGTTATACTTTTCGTCGTGGGGCAATGTTTTTAACGTTTGCAACGTAACAGAGACGCGAAAAAGTCTCACGCTAGAACTTGCAGCTGGTGTGGCCCTTTTAGTGTTATCGTAAGATCTATACTGTTCTTCTGGAGGGCTCTATATTTTAACATGGGTTGGGGGGGGGGGGGGTGGTCCTAACCGTCAGCCGGCGATGTGGGTGTCCGTCCCGTATCGTAGGGCCTTCTAGGTTAACACAGTTCTGCTCTCGGTTTCTGTTCTTGTTTCTTCCCTCGGAACTGCGTCTGTTTCACGGTGGGAAGGTATGACATGCATTTAGGCGTTCTTGTGTTAGTCTGTGGTATTCCATCTGCTCACTCGTTGATCGTATTACTTTGGTTAATTTAATGTCAGGATTTATTCGGAGCTATGTGACATACTACCGGATTTGCTATCATGTCAGGGTTTTCATGGAAGGTGTTGGATTTGCCCTACACCTTACAAGGCTCCTGAAGAAGCCTACAGAGGATAAAGAAGCAGCTAGTCAGCACGATTATGCTGCTGGAATGTTCTGAAAGAGGCATACGGTGAATCAAAACACTATGAACATTCTTTTCTCATTTTCTCGAAACTACGTTTTCAGAATATTAGGTACATATAACTTCACAATGCTTTTATCCATGTTCACCAAATTTCTCTCAAGTGAAGAATGGGATAGTGTCTTTGTATTATGCCTAATATATTGCAGAAATGATCTATGTTTGTCATTCTGTATATAAATTTGGCTGTATTTTTTAGACAAAATAGTAATGTGGTATAATAAGGGCTTTTCTATTTTCTCAGATATACTCCAAACTACAAAACGACAGGGATACTGTGTTCCTATGAATGTTGACAGCAGACTGCCACAGTTTGAATGCTATTAGGCTGATGATGGACCAGAAAATGGTACCAGAATGGGAACGTGTATTATAAAAACATCTATTAAGCAAAATACTGTAATTCTTAAGCTGTAACAGATATTTCAATAAATTTCCTTTTACAGCTTGAGTTAATGTCATTCATAGTTGGTAAAAAACCACAGCTACCTCCGCATTGTAGATCAGAGTAATGTGCACTGAGAGCGAAGTATAAAAATTCAGCCTGTTCACGTCCAGGCCCCCTTACTGAAACTGTCGTAGTCGTGCACTTGTGCTAACATGCGTTCAGCATATTGTCTACGTATTAGCATATCGTTACGTTGAAGTTGCTGAACGATCTACAGCTTTTACGGATGGAACTTTAAATTCACTTTCAGAATTCGTTGAACTCTCGGACTCTGCAATTGGAGAGACTGCGTGACTTCGTACAGAGCGCTGTGGGCTTCTTGTAAAAGGGGTTCGCACTATCTCGGTACTGCCTCCCGTATGAACGATTCGGGGCCGCCCTGAAGATTACTTCTTCAACGTGTAACACTATCATAGCAGAGAGGGGAATGACTGTTCGAAATATCGTCTGCCACAATACGTACATAGGGTGTACAGTGATGCTATGTGTTACTTACAGATGAAAGTCCAGTGCGTCCGCTCCCCCCCCCCCCCCCCCCCGCCACCCTCCGCCACCGCTTACCGCGCGTCTCGTAGTTGGTATCTTCTCCGTCGGTAGCGAGAGCTAACGCTTGTGCTATAAACTGTGCATAGTAAAGTGACAAGTGGGTAGGTTTAAATGCTAAGCATAAAAAGAATCGCAAAATTTAGGTTCAGCAATCACAAAATTAGTAAAACGATTTCTAGAGCCAGGCTACCGTTAATATTCATAGCAAGATTGTCGGTCATTAATCATCACTTCCTGAGAACCGCACAAAAATGCATGAGACAATCTTAGAATAAATTTGAGATTGCGCAAATATGTTTTCGAGACAATTTTAACAATTAATTCCGTCTTTACGCGAAGTTTCACTTCACACATTAGCTCGCGTGCTGCCACCTCGAAATCCGATCGTAGACTGCCTTGAATTAACGCAACATGGCTCAAGTACGTCAATCGAGGCAATTTTTCAACAAACTGTTTTCTCTTTACATGAGATGCTCGAAAACAGATCGTAAACTAGTAGTGAGGTATCTTAGCAGTTTGGCGCCTGCTCTCTCAGGGCACAATTATGATTGGTCCATCGTGCTATTGACAAGGGATTTCAGATCGAGTCCGTATTCCTGGATTTCAGGAAGGTTTTGACACTGTACCACACAAGCGGCTCGTGGTAAAATTGCGTGCTTATGGAATATCGTCTCAGTTATGTGACTGGATTTCCGATATCCTGTCAGAGAGGTCACAGTTCGTAGTAGTTAACGGAAAGCCATCGAGTAAAACAGAAGTGATTTCAGGCGTTCTCGAAGGTAGAGTTATAGGCCCCTTGCTGTTCCTTATCTGTATAAACGATTTGGGAAACAATCTGAGCAGCCGTCTTCGGTTGTTTGCAGATGACGCTGTCGTTTAGCGACTAATAAAGTCATCAGAAGATCAAAACAAACTGCAAAACGATTTAGAAAAGATATCTGAATGGTACGAAAAGTGGCAGTTGATTCTAAATAACGAAAAGTGTGAGGTCATCCACACGAGTCCTAAAAGGAACTCAAACTTCGGTTACATGATAAATCAGTCTTATCCAAAAGCCGTAAATTCAGCGAAATACCTAGGTATTACAATTACGAACAACAGAAATTGGAAAGAACACATACAAAATGTTGTGGGGAAGGCTAACCAAAAGCTGCGTTTTATTGGCAGGACACTTAGAAAATGTAATAGACCTACTAAGGAGACTGCCTACACTACGCTTGTCCGTCCTCTTTTAGAATACTGCTGCGCGGTGTGGGATCAAATTAAAAATCAAATGTGTGTGAAATCTTATGGGACTTAACTGCTAAGGTCATCAATCCCTAAGCTTACACACTATTTAACATAAATTATCCAAAGGACAAATACACACATCGATGCCCGAGGGAGGACTCGAACCTCCGCAGGGACCAGCCGCACAGTCCATGACTGCAGCGCCTTAGACCGCTCGGCGTGTGGAATCCTTACCAGGTAGGACCGACAGAGCACATCGAAAAAGTTCAAAGAAAGTCAGCACGTTTTGTATTATCGCGAAATATGGGAGCGAGTGTCACAGAAATGATACAGGATTTGGGCTGGAAATCATTAAAATAAAGGCGTTTTTCGTGGCGACGGAATCTTCTCACGAAATTCCATCACCAACTTTCTCCTCCGAATGCAAAAATATTTTGTTGACAGCGACCTACATAGGGCAGAACGATCACCACGATAAAATAAGGGAAATCAGAGCTCGTACGGAAAGATATAGGTGTTCATTCTTTCCGCGCGCTATACGAGATTGGAATAATAGAGAATTGTGAAGGTGGTTCGATGAACCCTCTGCCAGGCACTTAAATGTGATTTGTAGAGTATCCATGCAGATATAGATGAGACTGATAGATACTAGAAATTGTAATTATCGTTTCCTGATGAATTGAGTAATACTGAAATTATTATCAAAAGTTCTCAGTGGAAGGTCACGGTTGGGACTGTATATTAACATTTAAACGGCAAATACAAACAATACAAGGTTTGCTACTTGGCTCCCAGCACTGTAGGCGCTTCCCGCCCCCCCCCCCCCCCCCCACCCTCCCCCGCCACTGAATCTCTTGCTCGTTCGGCTGTTCTCGCGCTGTGGCCATCGGGCCTGTCGTCCGATGAAACTGCCTTTGAGCCTATCTGCTCGCTAGCCTCCCATAACAAAATCTTCCATCCCGTCCGATGTTGAAATGACTCTGAAATCCTCGGCGCGCGGCCTACACACCTCCGCTCTAATAACAGGCTTTTACAGCAAGGGCTGTACGCTGGACACCGTTTCATTGCTCCATGTTTATCACTTTCGAAAATTTCTCATTCTTTTGAGTCACCATTTATTTGGCAGAGTGAAAAGCTACGACTTGAGGCAAAGAAAATGCTAAGATCGACCGGGGATCTAACTCCCCACACACTTACCCACACGGTAGCGTGCCAGTTGTGACGAAGAGAATTACTTCTAGTGAAATGTATCTAAACGTGGGGTGGTAACATGATGCGGAGTGGAGACGTTTCCTGCTAGGTGAGCAGCTGGGATTGATGGACCGCATCGCTGCTTGGGAGTGGTGACGTGGGAAGCCGTTGGCGGTCTCATCCGCCTGTGTCCCAGCCTGCTGCCCACCGGCTGCGTTTTTTCGCGCCGCGGGTGTCTCGTTTCATAGCGTGACTCACATCTCTAGCCACGCACCACAGCAGTGCACAGCTTAGCATCGCATCGCTCGTTGGCGCCGCAGGCTCCCACTCCCCTGAGTATCGGCCAATCTGCTTCCAACATGAGGGAGCAAATTTTATATGTACACTCTTTTAAACGTGTTGCGTAGCTGTAAATCGTATCGGTAAATAGCTTCTAACTGGTTCATCACCAACGGGAAATAATACAAAACTGGGAAATAAAATACGCTAGGGTTTTACGCCTGTTGTACTGATCAAATCAACTTGGAATCCAGCGTAAACGTAGCAGGTATTCAGTGATGAGTCCCGCTTCGCACTGAGCCTCGATGAGCAGCGAACATATCCTCCCCTTAAATTTCAGCAATATAATGCCCTCCAGCACACGGCGAGAGGCCTAAGACTGGAGGCGTCCCGGAGAGCGATTGAATACCAACCTGAATGTCGCCAACTATACCGTCCGACATCCAGGAGTGATGGTCTGGCGTGGCATTTCGTTTCATGTCAGGACTCATTGGTTGTCATCCGCGGCACCTTGCAGCAAAGTGTACTCCGATGATATTCTTTGCCCCGTTTCTTTGGCTTTCATAGGGAAGCCATCCTGGGCATACATTTCAGCACGATAATGCCCACCCGCACACAGCGAGAGCTTGCCAAGCCCTACCTTGGCCAGCAAGTTTGCCGGTTCCCTCCAGAACTGAGAACGTCTGGTGAATTATGGGTGTGTCCTGCAATTATCTCGGGATTTTGACGATGTGACGCTCCAACTGGACAGAATTTGTCACGATACTAGTCTGGAGAGCATCCAAGAACTCTATCAATTAATGCCAAGCCGAACAACTGCTTGCGTAAGGGCCAGAGGTGGACCAAAGGTCAATTTCTGAAGCTCTTTCTCTTGAATGAATCATCCAAAATGGTTCAAATTGCTCTGAGAACTATGCGACTTAACTTCTGAGGTCATCAGTCGCCTATAACTTAGAACTAATTAAACCTAACTAACCTAAGGACATCCATGCCCGAGGCAGGATTCGAACCTGCGACCATAGCGTGAATCATCCAGTTTTTATGAAATCATTTTCTTATCTCTACATGTACATCACATCTGCAGATTTCCGTCCCATTTCAATAATTCTTTCGTGGTGCGTTTTTTTTTTAATCTTATTATGGGTCTGTTGGGTTGTTTGGGGAGGAAACCAGACAGCAAGGTCATCGGTCCCATCGGATTAGGAAAGGATGAGGAAGGAAGTCGGCCGTGCCCTTTCAAAGGAACCATCCCGGCATTTGCCTGGAGCGACTTAAGGAAATCACGGAAAACCTAAATCAGGATGGCCGGATTGGACCGTCGTCCTCCCGAATGCGAGTCCAGTATGCTAACCACTGCGCCACCTCGCTCGGTAGACTCTTATGGGGTGGCCAGTAGTGTGAACACCCCAATAAAACATTGTTATATTTAGGTTTATTGCATGAAACATTACTAACGCATTCAGCAGAGCATTAAGGCAGTATTACAAACGTCAGTACGTATAACACGTTGCTAGTAACAACTCACCTGTCTTGTAGTACGTACATGCGCGAGTATCTGAGAATTGTAACAAATATGAATGGGATTTAGGCTACACAGGTAGAAACGAGTTCCCACACCATCACCAATTAACACGACAGCATGGCGCTCTGCCTACCCATCTCATCTGCAGTTCACCAATTTCTGAAAGAAGTGCCACTGTATTTCCAATAGAAGTGAGAGGGAGAGGATCAGGGGCTGAGGGCAAGTTCTACTAGGTGGCCACCTCTTTAGAAGCGCCCGTCAATCACAGGGTGACCACAACCTACTTTTGATATTACTTTACAGAATTATATTAAATTCCTGTTTTCTTGTGTGAGTCTTTTTTGTCTCGATCTTAAGTTACTCTTTCATTTTGACTATAATTGTCGGTGTATGACTAATTACTTCTTTTTTCTGCTTTTCTGAGACGGTATTTATTGTGCACCGTAAACGGGCTACTCCTAGGAGCAGTGTTAGATTCCTTTCTGCTCACGGAAGCCCATCAGCGCCAATGTTCTTGCCTTCAGCGCGGTCAGCCCAACACAGACTCCAAGTCCCTAGCATCTTTAATTTAATTTTAATACAACCACGGGAGGATAGTATATTTACATACTGTCTTAAATATTGTGCTAACCCTCTCAGAAATTCCATGAATAATGGACCTAAACAGCAATCACAAATAAAAACATTTAGAAAGCGTGCGATATAGTGTTGTACCATTGGCGACTAAAGAGTTCCTTTACTGCCAGTGCCATAGTCATAGTCATACCAGGACAATGGAACAGTATCATCCATGGTACGGAGTACACCCCACCACAATGTTCTCATTTTATCGACCGTTTATGCCACTACACCGGAGTGGCCGTGCGGTTCTAGGCGCTGCAGTCTGGAGCCGAACGACCGCTACGGTCGCAGGTTCGAATCCTGCCTCGGGCATGGATGTGTGTGATGTCCTTAGGTTAGTTAGGTTTAATTAGTTCTAAGTTCTAGGCGACTGATGACCTCAGAAGTTAAGTCGCATAGTACTCAGAGCCATTTGAACCATTTTTTTGAACCACTACAATTAGATTACTGTGTGAGCTTATACCAAACTGATTCTCGCAAAAAAAGGCAATATCGATGGGTCAGAATCTGTATCGGAGTGACGGTTTCAACACCAAAGAAGCAGCGGGAATATCTCCTCATACCTGGGGCCAGCTCCTGGCTGGAAGACCTATGTCGTGGAGAGTCCAAACTCCGGACTTACCAACTGTGGAGACAGGTACAGAAAACGTAATCTCGGTGCAGACATTTAAATTTGAATGTGAAAGATTCTTTAGCTACGACAATAGTTTTAGTTGTAAAACAAATCGAGAACTACGTAAACTTACAGCACTTCCACTGACTGACACAGAAAAGAAAATTATGATTTATCCTTCGCTCAGCACTAGTTCCAGTTTTGTAAGATATCACACTTGTTTTTGGCACTACAGTGGCTACTTGGCATCTGGGATCCCAAAATACGAAATTAAAAACTTGAAAAAAAAATTGTATAAAATGAGGCAGCCTCTGTAATAGTTGAAGTTCTTCGTTCCTGGGAGTGTAATGGAATGCTTTTGTTTCTTAAGAACGGTGTTCAAGAGTCTTTGAAGGTGTAGTTTTTGCCCTTTGAGCCGTGCTGCGGCTCACGTTGGAGTTGTTTGTAGGTTTCCTCCCTGTTCAGGCCAGACGGTATCGTTTAGTTGGTATGGTTGCGGTTGTTTGTCTTCTTCTCGTGTTGACTGGCGCCACTCGGTTTCGAAAGCGTTGCCTGTCCGCTGGTGGCAGCAGCGGCGGTTATCGATATTGAGTAACTATTGCCCTATCTGTGGGGCAACGTCGTTGTTTTTCCGGGTCGTGTGAGTGTGCCAGTTCGGTTGGAGACTGAGAAGGAGACAGGTCCGTGCAGTGCGAGAACACGCCGGGACCGCTGGCGGCAAGCATGGACTGCCGGATGGAAGGGCTGTGGTCACGAGGGTGCACGACCTCGTCGTAAACCGGATGCAGCAAGCTTTAAGATGAGTGCATTTCAAACCATGTAGAGGAACCTCCACCATTGTGATATCTCTCGATTCTCCAGTGACTTGCTGCTCGTAGTGTCGCCGAGGCGAAGAGCAGTACTTGGGGAAGGTGGATCTGAGTAGCTTACCTCGACTTCTTATTATTATTTACTGCGTTCTACTTGTTACAATTTTTTAAGTTTAACAAGGGGTAATTTTCCTTGCCTGGTGGCCGCTAACGCCCCAGTTACCTGCCCTGGGCGCCGGTTGGTGATTCTTCCACTCTGATGGTAGTGATTCCTTTCTTGTCCCAGGCGCTCTAAGCACAGTATTCTGAGGACGTAGTGCAGACCGCCGGTTCCGGCTTCGGCGTATTGTTCCATCGTTGCATTTGGTTTATCGGATGTCAGGTAGCTTCAGCAAGAGTATCATTAATCATTCGTTAGACTGCCACTGGTTTGAGTTACCATCTTGTGAAGTGAATGCAACTCTTGGCTGCCTATCTCATCACTCGCGAAAGTGTTTGTTGCCGGACCTTCTCAGAGGTCGATTCCTGGAGCACCGTCTGGATCAGTTGCCTGTTTTCTAATAAACTTTTGCTATTGTATTCGCTGTTTTACATCAGGATTCAAAATGTTTTTAATATTATTTCCATTCCTAGTGTGTAAGGCCTTCAGCCGTGGTTGTGGTCACTTGCCTTAAAATTTTAATTTGGTATTTGTCTTTTAGCAGTAAGCCTTAAGACCTTATTTACTGCCATTCCGGGCGCCTGAGGCCTTCTGCTATGTTTGTGGCGACTTACTTTTATATTTCAATACCTCCAAGTTGTAAATTGCAGCAAGTTCTTAAACTGTTCTTAATTTATTGCCATTCCCGGCGTGTAGGACCTTCAACCCAGATCACAGTGACTTGGTTTTAAAACATTATCTGTTGTATCTGTATTTAATGGTGATTTGCTAAATTGTAACTCACTGAAAAGACTATTATTTACACTGTTGTTTATTTCTTCATTAATAACGTGTGGTATTATTTATTTATTGTTGAGTCTGGAATTACTGGTTTAAAATAAACTGTGTGTAACTGTAAAAGACGACCAATAGTAACTGATTACGGCCTCGTCCACAATCGTAACCGAATCCTGCCTTCCCTTGACTACCAGGTTTCACACTTCTCTTATGTGCCCACGTGGCCGAGGTGGTCTAGCGGGTACAAAACTAGACTGTGGCTACGGAGAAATGGTTCAAATGGCTCTGAGCACTATGGGACTCAACTGCTGAGGTCATTAGTCCCCTAGAACTTAGAACTAGGTAAACCTAACTAACCTAAGGACATCACAAACATCCATGCCCGAGGCAGGATTCGAACCTGCGACCGTAGCGGTCTTGCGGTTCCAGACTGCAGTGCCTTTAACAGCACGGCCACTTCGGCCGGCCGGCTACGGAGATCCCGGCTTCAGTCCCGGATAGGGGAGGGAATTTTTCTTCGTTACAGTCCTCCCGAACTGCCCCAGGCCCACGCCTATCAAACGAGTATCGGTGGAACTTTCCTGGGGTAAAAGCGAAAAAGGCGGCTGGAGGGACGGGCCTGCCATCCTACCCCTACTAGTGCAGCGGCGAATAAAGGTTGTACTCTACCTAAGGGGATTGAAGTAATGCATGTCTGAACGTAAATGCTGACGATAGCCAAGCCTGCAGGTTGCGCTGTTGTAGTTGACCACGAACGGCGCAGTGCCATGTCCTCGATACGTTGCACGTGACAGTCGTGGTCAGAAAAAAAGAAGGTTCAAATGGCTGCTGTGGGCACTATGGGACTTAACTTCTGAGGTTACCAGTCCCCTAGAACTTAGAACTACTTACACCTAACTAACTTAAGGACATCACACACATCCATGCCCGAGGCAGGACTCGAACCTGCGACGTAGCGGTCGTGCGGTTCCAGACTGTGGCGCTTAGAACCGCTCAGTCAAAGCGGCCGGCCGTGGTCAGAACAGTGCTCTGTGTAGTAATATGTGTGTTATGTCAGAGCCAAGTGAATTCGAAAGAGGGCAAAGTGCTGGAGAGAGCTTCCGTAAGCAACGTAGTACAGGTGTTTCAAGAGGCACCATATCGAAGATTTATACCTCATACAGGGAGAGCAGAAAAACATCATCTGCTAAGTCACAACGTGAACGAATATGTGTGTTGAGTGAGCGTAACAAACGGCCATTGAAGAGGATTGTGACAAAACGTGAAATGGATGACAGCTGCAAAAGTCACTGCATAACTGAATATCGCACTCGCAAACTAGCTCAGCACCAAAACATCAGGGAATTTCAAGGCGAGTTGGATTTCCAGAGCCACTCTCTAGGTTTTTTTTTTTTTGTACATGGCTGCACGTTCAGAGACCGTGAATAGTTACAATTGAAAGAAAACAGCCCTCGGTCGCTATTTTTAACGAAATAACCGGGTTTCAACACTGCTAGAAGTGTCTTCCTCAGAATTTAAATCAAAGAATGGTCTATAACGTGGTCACAGAATTATGAATAAAAATGTATGATACAGAGTATAAGTACAGAATCGCCGTGAAAGATTGGCAGTACTTATATGTCATTTATGAAATAATAATTATGCCAAAAAGGCATTAGTCACAAAGATATTTAAGATAAAAAATTGTGATGGCGAGCCACTAAGGGCTGCTCGTTACTTACGCGGTTACACGTTGCAAACTTCTGAGGAAGACACTCCTAGCAGTGTTGAAACCCGGTTAATTCGTTAAAAATAGTGACCGAGGGCTGTTTTCTTTCAATTGCCACTCTCTAGTGATGTAAATACCCATAACTGGAAAACGTGGTGCTGACGCTATAAAACCTGGACTATAGAGGAATGGCATAAAGTAGAGTTGTAAAACCACCGTTGGCTGTCCATAGACTACGGTAGTTTTGCTAGCAGCTTTGTTCAATTAAGATCTACCGTGTTACCTGCTCGTTAAGTGTGTTGCATACCTATTGGACATTACTTTATTTCGATGGTTTCGGTTGCATATGCGATCAGTGTCTTTCTAGATTCCCCTAGATAACGGAAGTGGTGAACTCTCAAGAAACTGTATGAGGATGTATGTTCTACATAGTTATCCTCCTTTCTGTTACTTAAAAATAAACTGTATTTATTGAAAACTGTTTAACTGAAATTTTATTTGAAAATTATTGATTTGCAATGTGAAACAGAGTGATGTTACGGTAAAAATAAAACAAAAAAGGCAGATTTATCATAGAGGGCTAGAAAACGCAAATTCCACAAAAAAAGATAAAAAAAAGAAAAACAAAAACATATCCAACATAGCTTCTATAGTTCGTCGATCTTATATAAAACATGTTTCTGTTATTGCTAAACAACTTTTGCACTTATCAGTAGTACCGGGAAACTTTTGCTTTTGATAAAATAGCTCCATATTTAGCAATTATATACAACCACTCGCTCACAGAAAGATCCGTACCTAAAGACTGGAAAATAGCCCAAGTCACAGCAATTCCCAAAAAAGGAAGTAGGAGTAATCTGCTGAATTACAGACTTATATCACTAACGTCGATTTGCAGTAGGGTTTTAGAATATATACTGTATTCGAACTTTATGAAGTACCTCGAAGAAAACGATTTGTTGACATATAGTCAGCACGCATTCAGAAAATATCGTTCTTGTGAAACACAACTAGCTCTTTATACTCATGAAGTAATAAGTGCTATCGACAGGGGATGGCAAATTGATTCCATATTTTTAGATTTCCCGAAGGCTTTCGACACCGCTCCCTCACAAGCGTCTTCTAACCAAACTGCGTGCCTACGGAGTATCGCCTCAGTTGTGCGACTGGATTCGTGATTTCCTGTCAGAAAGGTCACAGTCCGTAGTAATAGATGGAATGTCATCGAGTAAAACAGATGTAATATCCGGCGTTCCCCGAGGAAGTGTTATAGGCCCTCTATTGTTCCTGATCTATATTAACAACATAGGAGACAATCTGAGTAGCAGTTTCAGATTTTTTGCAGATGATGCTGTCATTTACGTCGTGTAAAGTCATCAGATGATCAAAACGACTCACAAAATGATTTAGATAAGATATCTGTATGGTGCTGAAAGTGGCAATTGCCCCTGAATAAAGAAAAGTGTGAAGTTATTCACATGAGTACTAAAAGAAATCAGCTAAATTTCGATTACGCGGTAAGTCACACAAATCTGACGGCTGTAAATTCAACTAAATACTTAGGGATTACAATTACAAATAACCTAAATTAGAACGATCACATACATAATATTGTGGGTAGAGCAAAACAAAGACTGCGATTCATTGGCACAACACTTAGAAGGTGCAATAGGTCTACCAAAGAGACTGCTTACACCACGCTTGTCCGCCCTATTCTGGAGTATTGCTGTGCGGTGTGGGATCCGCATCAGGTGGGACTGAAGGATGACACGGAAAAAGTTCAAAGAAGGGCAGCTCGTTCTGTGTTATCGCGAAATAGGGGGATAGTGCCACAGACATGATACGTGAATTGGAGTGGCAATCATTGAAACAAAGGCGCTTTTCGTTGCGACGGGATCTTCTCATGAAATTTCAATCACCAGTTTTCTCCTCCGATTGCGAAAACATTCTTTTGGAACCCACCTGCATAGGGAGAAATGATCATCACGATAAAATAAGAGAAATCGGGGCTCGAACTGAAAAATTGAAGTGCTCGTTTTCCCGCGTACCGTCGAGAGTGGAACGGTAGAGATACAGCATGAAGGTGGTTCATTGAACCCTCTGCCAGGCACTTTATTGTGAATAGCAGAGTAATCACGTGGATGTAGATAGATGAAAGTTCTATTGAGTGGAAAATAACAATAATGATATAGATTTTTTGTGTTTGTGCATGTAAACTGCACCTGTATCGGAATTTATTGCTTTGGTTACTTAAAAGAGCAGAAGTTGTATCAACTGCAAATTTTTCGTTACTTATGATATGTATTGTATATATTGTAAATATAAAATACACATTGGGCCAATACTGAGCCGGCCGTGGTGGCCGAGCGGTTCTAGGCGCTTCAGTCGGGCACCGCGCTGCTGCTAGGTCGCAGGTTCGAATCCTACCTCGGGCATGGATGTGTGTGATGTCCTTAGGTTAGTTAGGTTTAAGTAGTTCTAAGTACTAGGGGACTGATGACCTCAGAAGTTAAGTCCCATAATCCTCATAGCCATCTGAACCATTTGAACCAACTTTTATGGGCCAAGGATTATTTGAGCATTTTGGCTGATCAGATCCATGCCATGGTACAATGTTTTTCCTCCAATGGTGACGCTATGTTCCAAGACGCCACGGTCCCTGGTCATAGAGCTCACATAACCCAGGACTGGGTTTGTGAGCATGAGGATGAAGTGCTGCATCTCCCTTGGCCACCACTGTCACCAGATGTCAATATTATTGGACCTCTGCGACCTACTTTGGAGAGAATAGTGTCTGGGAGTTATCCACCTGCTTCATCGTTACCTAAACTTGTCACTATTTTACAGGAAGAATGGTGTAAGATTCCTCTGAAGTCCGTAAAGGACCCATATTTATCCATTCCAGGACAACTGGAAGCTGGTTTTGTTGTGCTTTTGGCCTTTCCATTATTTTGTCAACCTTCTGTACAGTGAGGCCAGTCGCCCGGTCACTGTGCAGGCGCAGGAACTAGTGTAGCACCGCACAGCACAGCAGACAGGGTGCGCACCGCTATGCGAACCACGGATGCGCGACCAGGCCGCCGAGCGCTTCGCTTGCGCGCCACCTGACGCCGCCTGCCCACCAGGCAGTCAGTCCGTCCGTTGGTCACGGCCGTTAGAGCTCCACGCACAGCGCGGGCCGTGTCCGCTCGCTATGAACCAGCGGCGCGAGACGGCGAATGTGCGCCACTCGTTAATATCGCCCGCTGCTCAACTCTCACCCGTGGCATCTACACTGGCAACCAACGACGCGCTCGAAAACAACAATGAAAGCTGTCATCATTCATTTCTTTTCCGAAGTGGCTTTCGCCCAAGTGACTACGATTTGGTCTGCTTTAGAAAGCGTCTAAGAAACTGTTAAACGCTGAGGAGCAGGTACACGAGGAAACAACAAATAATGGAGAAATTGAGAGAAGTTGGTGAGCAGAATTAGGACAAATTACACGGGAAGAAATGGAAAAAGTTGTGAAGAATGGGGGGAAAGCCCCAGGACCTGATGAAGTATCAGTGTACATGATAAGAGCAGCAGGTCCAGTGGGAATGCAATGGCTGTATATAGTACTATCAAGTGTGTGGAGAAACAGTACAATACCTGACGACTGGAGGAGACATTGTTCCCATCTTCAAAAAAATCAATAAAAAACTTTGTAAAAACTACAGAGGAATAACTCTTATGAGCCATACAGCCAAGATTTTTCAAAGAATTTTACTAAATCGAATAACTCAAGAGATGGAAAAGGAGTTGAGTGAAGAACAGTATGGGTTTAGGAAAGGAAGAAGTACAATCGACCTGATATTTTCTATCCGCCAGCTGATGGAAAAAAGTTGGGAGTATAACAAAAGGGTGATAATGGTTTTTGTAGACATAGAAAAGGCATATGACTCAGTTAAGAGGTAAAGACTCTGGGAATAAATGAAGAAAATAGATATAGAAGAGGGATACATTAATGTAATAAAGACAATGTACAAAGGACACAATTGTAGAATCAGAACATCATTGGGGAACTCTGAAAACTTCGAAATAAGACAAGGACTTAAACAAGGAAGTATTCTATCTCCTGCACTTTTTAATGTTGTGATGGAGGGAATGAATAGGGCAGTTAAAGATATAGTAAAAGAAAATGACAAAAGATGATTTTTGCAGATGATATGGTAATATGGAGCGATAAAGAGGTAAATGTACAGTTACCACTTGATGCGCGGAAGGAAATAATGAAAAGGTATGGATAAAAATAAATAAAGATAAGAGTGAAGTAATGGTATTTGGAAGAGACAAAGGGACCAACGGAAATATCTGAATGGAGAACCCCTCCAAGTGGTAGACAGTTTCACTTATTTAGGGAGAGAAGTATCTAGCGATGGAAGAATAAGCAACGAAATTAATCGGAGGTTATAGAAGGGAGGCAATTTCTGCCAAACAATAAAGCACTTGATTTGGAATAAGGAAGTTTCAGAAAAAGCAAAATTCCTGATGCATAAGAGTTATTACTTCCCTATTGTCACCTATGGAGGAGAAACATGAACAATGACAGAAAGGGACTGGAGCAGACTACAAGCAGAGGAAATGAAATTTCTCAGAGCAGTTAAGGGAAAAACAAGAATGGGCAAAGTAATGAACGTACATATCAGAAAGGAACTTAAACAAGAAAGTATGAGAGACGAAACTGAAAAAAAGAGATTAAGATGGTACGGGCATGTTAAGAGGATGTGTAGGCAGAGACTCCCCAAAATTATGGAAGAACTAAAGATGGATGGAAAAAGACCTAGAGGGCGCCCAAGAACACGGTGCAAAAACCGGGAGTGAGAATATCTGTGGAAAACAGTGACCTGGCAGCAAGTGGAGGAAGAAAAGTGGTGGGAGGACCGAGCTAAATGGAGAGTACTCGTCAGCATCCAGACCCGGCAGTAGCTGGAGCGGGAGCGGGATCCGGATATAGATAGAATTTTCTGGTCTAGCTCCTTTCGTGACTAGCCGTGACAACGCGCAGCGACCTATAGCATGAACTGCGAGAGGCGATCAATAAGTAACGTAGCACTTTTTTTCTCGGCCAAATTCGGTTGAAAAAATGTGGAATTGGTTGTAGGACATCCTAGAATATTCCCGCTACAGTCGCTATAGATTCATGAAGTTCCGACAGATGGCGGCGCTGTACGTAGCCTTCAAAATGGTGTCTGTAAAGGAGATGCGTTCCACGTGGAGAGTTGTCATTTAATTTTCTTTTTTTGGGGGGGGGGGAGATCAGAGCGTCGCAGCTATTCATAGGCGCTTACATAATGTTTGCGGAGACCTGATAGTTAACAAAAGCACGGGAAGTCGTTGAGCGAGGCGTCTGTAATCATCTCAAGAAGGGTTCATCACTTGGAACCGGAAATAAAACGACAATCAATGGAGTAGCGGCTCACCACCTCCCCTCCGAATAAAAAGTTGAAAGCCACACCCTCAGCCGGTTAAGTCAAGGCGGCGGTCTTCTGGGACGCTGAAGAGGTTTTTCTGTTTGAAGTGTTTCTTCATGACGAAACGATCAAGTCTGAAGTGTACTGCCATCACGAAAATGAAGAAACTATTTCAGCATGTTCATCAACACAAAAATGCAAACGAACTTCTCTTTGTCTATGACAACGTAGGTCCCACGCAAGTCTGCGGACCGAGGGACTCACAAAACTTCATTGTACTGTTCTTTCTCATCCCTCTTACAGACCGCACTTTCAGGACTCCATTTGCTTGGCCCAATGAAGGATGCACTCGCGGGAAGGATACGTGTCTGATACGTAAGTTATTGATGCAATAACACGGGTCCGACGTTGACGAGCAGAGTGGTACAACGTGGTCGTGCAGGCCCCTCCAGTAAAGTGCCGAAAGGTCGTCGCATTGAACGGACAGTATGTTGAAAAATAGGATGGCAAAAAGAGTGGGGAACTGGATTTTATACTGGAATCCTCAATAAAACCAACCCGTTTAGAGAAAAAAAAAGTGGGTGGCGCACGAAATGTGTCACCATTTTGTGTTTGAATATAAACTTTATTGTCAATACAATCTGAAACGAACATATACTACATTGAAGAGCCGTCCATGGAGATTTGTTCTAAATCAGCACATGCTCAGTATGTCCACCATTTCGTTTCCTAACTTCCTTCAAACGAACACTGAAGTTAGTGATTACTCTACGGCACATGTCTTCCGTAATTTCGCTGCAATCTTGAAGAATGAGTCTTCTGAGCTCCATTAAATCACGTGGACGTTTCGGGAAAATTTTTTCCTTTAGGTACCCCCAAAGAAAAAAGTCACATGGATTGAGGTCTGGACTATTGGGGGGCCAATTTTGTCCGTCATTGAAGCGACCTGGAAACCTGAGTGAAATGATCCGCATGTCGAAATGCTCGTGTAAAAACTCCAACACAGTGTTTGCAGTATGTGACTTCGCTCTATCTTGCATGAACCACTGCGTGTTGAAGGGCAAGGCAGTAGCAAGAAGCTGTGGAATGAAGCTATTGCGAAGCATGCTCAAATAGCGCTCGCTGTTCAGTTTCTTCAAAGAAAAAGGGTCCAATAAGTCCGTGACTGGAAATTGCTGCCCACGCTGTAATCCTCGGAGCATAATGTTGTCGTTCTTGAAGTACTTGTGGGCTTTCAGTGGCCCAAAAGCGTACATTGTGTTTGTTAACCACACCGTCTAAATGAAAATGCGCGCCGGCCGCGGTGGTCTAGCGGTTCTAGGCGCGCAGTCCGGAACCGCGCGACTGCTACGGTCGCAGGTTCGAATCCTGCCTCGGACATGGATGTGTGTGATGTCCTTAGGTTAGTTAGGTTTAAGTAGTTCTAAGTTCTAGGGGACTGATGACCCCAGCAGTTAAGTCCCATAGTGCTCCGAGCCATTCTTTTGAAAATGCGCCTCGTCTGAAAACCAAACGTTGTCGAGAGTTTCTTCCCTATCCTCCGCCCACTGAGCAAACAGTAGTCTCTGCTGCTTGTGTTCTTCAGTGAGCTTCTGTGCACAGGTAATCTTGTAAGGGTACATATGGAGGTCACTTTTAAGAATGCGTTGAACGACCGTCTGGATATTCGCAGTTGCACTGCTGCCTTTCTACACGATTTCCCGGGACTTCTCTGTACAGCGACTCGTACCGCTTCAATATTCTCCGGCGAACAAACAGGCTTAGGCCGAGGTCGCTTCGCTTCCAATACTGTTCCTGTACAAATGTATCGTACAACCTGTGGATGGTCTTCTTGCAAGGGACCCATCGTGTGTTAAACTGTTGTCGAAAACGCCTCTTAGTCACAACAAGGCTTTTCGTTTCATGAAAAAGTAACACAATTGCCGATCGTTGCTGTGTCGTCAGTCTTCCATTGTCAGCCATTGCTGCTTACTAGTCTCCTAGCGGCAGTACCGTGAATTACATGTCATTTCGTAACTCATTTGTTTTTCCAAGCTCTGCTGGTACTGCTGTATCTAATGTGCGTCGTAAATTGTGAAAGAAACAATTGGTAACACATTTCGTGCGCCACCCTATATTACTTATCAACCGCCCCTCGCATATGGCGAAGAAAAGAACCAAGACATCCAAAATATCGTGTAATTTTGCAGTTGGGAACTGGATTAAAGCTACAGTAGCATTTTTTCAATGCAGCAGTCAACTGTAGTGGTTGGACTGCTACATGTTGTATCATAAAGCAACGTTTCACAGCCACATACGTGATGGGTACCTAGCCCTTGTCACAATACACCCAGCTGGTAGCGTCATTCCATCGCCACCTTGCATTCGTTCAGCGCAATCTCCGCTCCAGTCATCAGATGCGCAGCCAAGCAGCTACAAGTTCATCGAGCAGTACCATTAAACAGTGAAGCCGCTGGTGTACGACCCGTCAGATAGCCCTGATGGTGCCGGGTTTGGAACTGCAACCACCAAGACGAGGCCTCTGATTGGTTGCCACACTCCAACCAGACTTCGAGAGTCATGCATCCGACTTTGGGCTCCTGCACGCCCCTGCCGGCTGCCTTGATCCATACAGTAACCAAGTCGAACCATTAGCTCGCTGTGCAGCAGATCGTGCTTCTGCCTTGTGTCAGCAAGGCCACCGTCGTCGCCAGCTGTTGTTAAGCTGTCTCAGCATTTCGTTGCTGCAGCGGACTCATTCGCTGGCGCCATCCACGCTCAAAACCGGGCCGCATCTGACGATCTACCATACGAGGAATGTCGAATAATAAAGACTTATTGAGCCAGTATTTTCGACTCCGGATTTGCTGCGGTACTGGAAGAGCCCATCCCAACAGTTTCCCCAGACAGAAGTGGCCATCCTGGAACATGGTGTCAGCATAGCAGTGAACACAAACACAATGCATGTAGCAGTACTATCTAAAAGTTTGCTGCCACTGGGAGCAGGAATTTAACGAATGTTAATATCTGCATTCTGTTTCTTAAGCCGACTGGCTGAGAGGAAAAAAAAATATATATATCATGGAACTGCTTGGACTTCATGGAATCGAGAAGTAAGCCAGCTGTTCTTCCGAATGTAAGAGACAAGCTGCGTGATCTTGAGGATGGAGGCAGAGATTAAAAGTGTTCGGCAGTTCAAAAGCCGGTAGTTAGTGATCCTTAGTGAAAAACAATGTTGTTATTACTGTTGTGGTCTTCAGTCCTGAGACTGGTTTGATGCAGCTCTCCATGCTACTCTTCGATCTGCTGCGCCGGCTGCTGTGGCCGAGCGGTTCTAGGTGCCTCATTCCGGAACCGTGCTGCTGCTACGCTCGCAGGTTCGAATCCTGCCTAGGGCATGGATGTGTGTGATGTCCTTAGGTTAGTTTGGTTTAAGTAGTTCTAAGTTTCTACTTCGTTCTAAGGGAACGAGAGGACACACTCACTGGAGGTGATTGACGGATGCAAACGAACTTCTCCTTCTGTGTGACAAGGCCACACACAAGTCTGCGTACCCGAGAGGAGCTCACAAAACTTCGCTGGAGTGTTCTTACTCATTCACCCTACGGCCCGGATCTCCCATCTTTCGACATACAACTGTTTTGTCCAATGAAGGATGCATTCCCTGAGAAGCAGTACGTGGATGATGGGGAGGTTTTGATGCAACAAGACGTTGGTTCCGACGTTGACCGCGAGAGTGGACCAAGCGGGCATACAGTAAGGCAGCTTAAGGTCGTTGCATTGAACGGAGATTTTGGAAAAAAATATAGGGTCTTATAGCCAAAAGAGTGCGGAATAATTTGGTGTATTGAAATCCCGAATAAATCCAACCCGCTTACAGGTGAAGAAATGTGTTGCATTACTCATTGAACTTTAAAACTATTTTCTCAACCTTTTCCCTTTTACATGATTAACATCAAATACTTAATACGTTAACTCACTTGTAAGCAGATGTTTGCAGCTGTTTTATACATGAGAGTTCTATTCTTTGCTGAATCTGGAGTTTTCTGGTTTTTATGGAGCCCCCTTCGGTATCTCCCGGTAGTGTCGTTAGACTGTAGTGGGTGCCGCTAGAGGTCGTTGGTGCATAGGGCCAGCATTGTGAATACAAAGGCGTCGCTGTTGTGTGCTGCTGTGTCAGCGCACGTGCCTCACTAACAAGATAGCCTACCGTGCGCTCCCAAAGCGGCCTTTGTGCTGTTTGTTTAACAGCGTCCGGGCATGGCTGGCTAGTGTCAGAGGATAGTCCAACAACTGTCATCTCTGAAGAGCAAAGGCAAAGCAAAGGCTTGAGTTTTAATATCGCCCCATCTTCACCCGTAGACGTGTTGAAGGAACCATCTGCCAAACCGCGATTTATACAGGGTATTACAAAAAGGTACGGCCAAACTTTCAGGAAACATTCCTCACACGCAAATAAAGAAAAGGAGTTATGTGGACATGTGTCCGGAAACGCTTAATTTCCATGTTAGAGCTCATTTTAGTTTCGTCAGTATGTACTGCACTTCCTCGATTCACCGCCAGTTGGCCCAATTGAAGGAAGGAAATGTTGACTTCGGTGCTTGTGTTGACATGCGACTCATTGCTCTACAGTACTAGCATCAAGCACATCAGTACGTAGTATCAACAGGTTAGTGTTCATCACGAACGTGGTCTTGCAGTCAGTTCAATATTTACAAATGCGGAGTTGGCAGATGCCCATTTGATGTAAGGATTAGCACGGGGCAATAGCCGTGGCGCGGTACGTTTCTATCGAGACAGATTTCCAGAACGAAGGTGTCCCGACAGGAAGACGTTCGAAGCAATTGATTGGCGTCTTAGGGAGCACGGAACATTCCAGCCTATGACTCGCGACTGGGGAAGATCTAGAACGACGAGGACACCTGCAATGGACGAGGCAATTCTTCGTGCAGTTGACGATAACCCTAATGTCAGCGTCAGAGAAGTTGCTGCTGTACAAGGTAACGTTGACCACGTCACTGTATGGAGAGTGCTACGGGAGAACCAGTTGTTTCCGTACCATGTACAGCGTGTGCAGCCACTATCAGTAGCTGATTGGCCTCCACGGGTACACTTGTGCGAATGGTTCATCCAACAATGTGCCAATCCTCATTTCAGTGCAAATGTTCTCTTTACGGATGAGGCTTCATTCCAACGTGATCAAATTGTAAATTTTCACAATCAACATGTGTGGGCTGACGAGAACCCGCACACAATTGTGCAATCACGTCATCAACACAGATTTTCTGTGAACGTTTGGGCAGGCATTGTTGGTGATGTCTTGATTGGGCCCCATGTTCTTCCACCTACGCTCAATGGAGCACGTTATCATGATTTCATACGGCATACTCTACCTGTGCTGCTAGAACATGTGCCTTTACAAATACGACACAACATGTGGTTCATGCACGATGGAGCTCCTGCACATTTCAGTCGAAGTGTTCGTACGCTTCTCAACAACAGATTCGATGACCGATGGATTGGTAAAGGCGGACCAATTCCATGGCCTCCACGCTCTCCTGACCTCAACTCTCTTGACTTTCATTTATGGGGGCATTTGAAAGCTCTTGTCTACGCAACCCCGGTACCAAACTAGAGACTCTTCGTGCTCGTATTGTGGACGGCTGTGATACAATACGCCATTCTCGAGGGCTGCATCAGCGCATCAGGGATTCCATGCGACGGAGGGTGGATGCATGTATCCTCGCTAACGGAGGGCATTTTGAACATTTCCTGTAACAAAGTGTTTGAAGTCACGCTGGTACGTTCTGTTGCTGTGTGTTTCCATTCCATGATTAATGTGATTTGCAGAGAAGTAATAAAATGAGCTCTAACATGGAAAGTAAGCGTTTCCGGACACATGTCCACATAACATACACTCCTGGAAATTGAAATAAGAACACCGTGAATTCATTGTCCCAGGAAGGGGAAACTTTATTGACACATTCCTGGGGTCAGATACATCACATGATCACACTGACAGAACCACAGGCACATAGACAGGCAACAGAGCATGCACAATGTCGGCACTAGTACAGTGTATATCCACCTTTCGCAGCAATGCAGGCTGCTATTCTCCCATGGAGACGATCGTAGAGATGCTGGATGTAGTCCTGAGGAACGGCTTGCCATGCCATTTCCACCTGGCGCCTCAGCTGGACCAGCGTTCGTGCTGGACGTGCAGACCGCGTGAGACGACGCTTCATCCAGTCCCAAACATGCTCAATGGGGGACAGATCCGGAGATCTTGCTGGCCAGGGTAGTTGACTTACACCTTCTAGAGCACGTTGGGTGGCACGGGATACATGCGGACGTGCATTGTCCTGTTGGAACAGCAAGTTCCCTTGCCGGTCTAGGAATGGTAGAACGATGGGTTCGATGACGGTTTGGATGTACCGTGCACTATTCAGTGTCCCCTCGACGATCACCAGTGGTGTACGGCCAGTGTAGGAGATCGCTCCCCACACCATGATGCCGGATGTTGGCCCTGTGTGCCTCGGTCATATGCAGTCCTGATTGTGGCGCTCACCTGCACGGCGCCAAACACGCATACGACCATCATTGGTACCAAGGCAGAAGCGACTCTCATCGCTGAAGACGACACGTCTCCATTCGTCCCTCCATTCACGCCTGTCGCGACACCACTGGAGGCGGGCTGCACGATGTTGGGGCGTGAGCGGAAGACGGCCTAACGGTGTGCGGGACCGTAGCCCAGCTTCATGGAGACGATTGCGAATGGTCCTCGCCGATACCCCAGGAGCAACAGTGTCCCTAATTTGCTGGGAAGTGGCGGTGCGGTCCCCTACGGCACTGCGTAGGATCCTACGGTCTTGGCGTGCATCCGTGCGTCGCTGCGATCCGGTCCCAGGTCGACGGGCACGTGCACCTTCCGCCGACCACTGGCGACAACATCGATGTACTGTGGAGACCTCACGCCCCACGTGTTGAGCAATTCGGCGGTACGTCCACCCGGCCTCCCGCATGCCCACTATACGCCCTCGCTCAAAGTCCGTCAACTGCACATACGGTTCACGTCCACGCTGCCGCGGCATGCTACCAGTGTTAAAGACTGCGATGGAGCTCCGTATGCCACGGCAAACTGGCTGACACTGACGGCGGCGGTGCACAAATGCTGCGCAGCTAGCGCCATTCGACGGCCAACACCGCGGTTCCTGGTGTGTCCGCTGTGCCGTGCGTGTGATCATTGCTTGTACAGCCCTCTCGCAGTGTCCGGAGCAAGTATGGTGGGTCTGACACACCGTTGTCAATGTGTTCTTTTTTCCATTTCCAGGAGTGTATTTTCTTTCTTTGTGTGTGAGGAATGTTTCCTGAAAGTTTGGCCGTACCTTTCTGTAACACCCTGTATTTGAGTTGTGGGCCCATTGACTCTCTGTCCATTGTCTCTCATTACACCTCTCCCTCCTTCCAGCTTCCCTCCCCCCCCCCCCCCCTTCACTCACTTTCTTCTCTCTCTACCTGCATTCTCTATATAAGGTGTTTAACACGTTCACTCCAGCTTGTACCACCGGTGGCTCATGCTCGGCTCTACCAATTATGGCACCGGCAATACACTAACGTATGATGTATTACCTATCAGCCAGGCGCAACGAACAGTTGCGAATGCAATTTTGTGCGATCCTTCAACGAAGGTGTTTCTTGAAGAACAAATATCCCATAATTTGTGATTAATTTAGGGTAAAATTATTTTATGTGATCTTTCGAGGTTTCAACAGAATGAACTTTCAGAACAAAAGGTCAACAGTAGTCGCCGCATGCAGCGAAGCATGAACACGCGCGCCACCAACAGCGAGAAACACAATTCTCAGCGCCGGCGTGAAAGTGTTAAGTCACATATTCCTACAGGAGGTAGTGTACGTCAAAATTGTAAGAAGAGTTCACATATGTCTGGGAACCAACACCCACAATAAGGGTCAATCTGTCCCCTCAGCCCTTCCGCCTGTTACGTAGAGGTTGACATGAAGGGCTTATTTCAATGGTGGTACAAGTCCATTACCTCCACTTTTCTGCCTATAACGCTTCTGAAATTAATGATCCAAACAAACAGAAAGAAAGGTTCATCTCTAGCAAGAAGCCATATGCTTGAATATTCCTGGTATCTCAACTGCAGATTTTTCAGCGCTCATTTAACTTGAGGACTCTGTATTTCGAACAAAAATGGACTTGTACCACTATTGAAATAAGCCCTTCAAACAATAGGCAGTCCTAAATGTAGTTATCACGCATCCTAACATATCCCTCAGCCCTTCTCCGTAATGAGTCGCGCACACTTTCACATACACTGAAGAGCCAAAGAAACTGGTACAACTGCCTACTATCGTGTAGGACCCTTGCGAGCACGCAGAAGTGCCGCAACACGATGTGGCATGGACTCGACTAGTGTCCGAAGTACTGTTGGAGGGAACTGACACAATGAATCCTGAAGGGTTGTCCATAAATCTGTACGAGGGTGTAGAGATCTCTTCTGAACAGCACGTTGCAAGGCATCCCAGGTATGCTCAATAATGTTCAAGCCTGGAGAGTTTGGTGGCCAGCGGAAGTGCTTAAACTCAAAAAATGGTTTCTAGAGCCACTCTGTAGCAATTCTGGACGTGTGGGGTGTCGCATTTTCCTGCTGCAATTGCAAAGTCCGTCGGAATGCGCAATTGACATGAACAGATGCAGGTGATCAGAGAGGATGTTTACGTACGTGTCACCTGTCATAGTCGTATCTAGACGTATCAGGGGACTCGTATCACTCCAACTGCGTACGCCCCACACCATTACAGAGCATCCACCAGCTTGAACAGCCTCGTGCTTACAAGCAGGGTCCATGGATTCATCCCGTACACGTCCATCCGCTAGATACACTTTGAAACGAGACTCGTCCGACCAGGCAACATGTTTCCGGTCATCAACAGTCCAATGTCACTGTAGACGGATTCAGGCGAGGCGTAAAGTTTAGTGTGCAGCAGTCGTCAAGGGTATACGAGTGGGCCTTCGGTTCCAAAATCCCATATCGATGATGTTTCGTTGAATCGTACACTGACACTTCTTGATGGCCCAGCATTGAAATCTGCAGCAATTTGTGGAAGAGTTGCACTTCTGTCACTCTGAACGTTTCTCTTCAGACTTCATTGGTGCCGTTCTTTCTGGATCTTTTTCCAGCCTCAGCGATGTCCGAGATTTGATGTTTTACCAGATTCCTGACATTCACGGTACACTCGTGCAATGGTCGTACGGGAAAATCCCCACTTCATCTCGACCTCGGAGATGCTGTGTCCCATCGCTCGTGCGCCGACTACAACACCACGTTCAAACTCACGCAAATCGTGATAACCTGCCATTGTAGCAGCAGTAAGCGATCCAACAACTGCCCGAGACAATTGTTGTCTTATATAAGCATGGCCGAACGCAGCGCCGTATTCTGCCTGTTTCCATACAGTAGCTCTGTATTTGAATACCCATGCTTTTTTTGCGCTTCAGTGTACACGTGCCTCCATTCGGATTGCCTGTGGTCCATTGGCTACACCCCTCCCCCTCCCCATGCAACGTCTGCATATTGTCAATGGGTTGTGCACACACTTATGTCTTTAAATATCCGCATAGCCAGAAATCCAGTGGATTTAGGTTCTGGGAAGGGGGAAGCCATGCTACCTGAACCCCTCGACCAATCCATCGCTCATGAAACGTTGCGGCGAGATACTGTCGAGCAGTCTGTAGAAAATGGGATGATGCCACGTCGTGCGAAATCTACAGTCATTGTCTTTCTGCATGGGTAACATTCTCCAGCAGCGCTGGTAATCCATCGTGATACACAGCACCTGTTAACCTGTTTGGCAAAGCGTATGGGTCTATGACATTGTCGCCGACAATTCCACCCATGTGCTAATGCTGAAGCGATCCTGTTGCCATATCTCCATGACTGCCAGAGAATTTGCGTCTGCACACACCTGCGAAAATTTACCATGCCATCTCCCGTGGCCGGCCGGTGTGGCCGTGCGGTTGTAGGCGCTTCAGTCTGGAACCGCGTGACCGCTACGGTTGCAGGTTCGAATCCTGCCTCGGGCATGGATGTGTGTGCTGTCCTTAGGTTCGTTAGGTTTAAGTAGTTCTACGTTCTAGGGGACTGATGACTACAGATGTTAAGTCCCATAGTGCTCAGAGCCATTTGAACCATTTGAACCATCTCCCGTGAATCTTTACTCATCTGTAAATAGAATACAGGCTATGAACAGTAGATCATCAACGACTCGCGTCTCAGCAGGTACTGATTTCCATACATATAATTATAGAAACTACTATGCCCTGTAGGAATACGCGACACTTTTTTAAATGCCCTATATTTCGCTCACTGGCGTTGGAAGGTCCATAGTCGACTGTGTGTACTTCAAGATTAAGAGAAAGTACAGAAAACCTAAATAGAGGTAAGGATTTGAATTACAGTCCGTCGTTTCATGGGTCATAACTCGAACAGCCCGCTCTATCCTGTAAGAATTTGATATCTCTATCAGAGCAGGAAACGAACGCACCACATGTGATGACATGGGCTGCAACGTCTGCTACACATTTCATCCACCTTCAACAATTTAGAACCCAGAGACAATGTGGCGGGGAAGCAGTCAATCCATCACATTTTGTTACGTGATTGACTTCCACTTCAATTGCAACGTTTAAATCTTCTTGGATGAATCTTTTACCAGGAATATGGGGCATCAGCCCGTTTTGCGATGTGTAGATAAGCCCTACTTTTAACATGTCGTAGATACTTATAATAATAACAATAATAATAAAATACATAAAATATTTCATTATGATAATTAATTCAATAAAATATGTAAAACCTTTTTATACAACAGTATTAATAATTGTTGTTTACATCACTGCTCCGTACATCGCTTTAGCACAACTTCCAAGAATATCCAGTTCAGACAAACGCAGAACCTGAAAATTATTCATGCGAAAATATGAGAACTACAGACGTCACGCAACTGATTTAAGAACTACATGGCAGCAGTTCCTCACAACACGGCGAGCAGACCTCCGTCCCTGGCGAGTGACCCCTGTTAGCATCCGCAACAGCCTGTCGGGCAGGACCCACAAGAGAGCAGCGCGCGCGATTCAAATGCTTCAAAGCGCCGCAAGATTGCCCCGCAGCGAGGTGCCAGGACAGGGGTCGCCCAGAAACGAAGATCAAAGAAGTTCAACGAACGGTCGGAATCGGTATGAGCGCACACATGGCGTAATTAACGTGATAATTAGTCTTCTGTATGTACTGGTCCACAGCAGCTATAGATTTCTTGAAGAAGTCCGTTCCCTGCGTAGTCAGCTTTTTATTCTAAAATAACCACTTTATTTCATAATTTAGCCATTGGCTAATTTCGCTCCCTTAAGGGGCTCCGGTACGCCCTATACTTGCAATGTTAAAATAACGCTTATAAATTACATCTTTCCTCACAAAGTATTTGAGGTAGGAAGTTGAACTTTTTACAGATTATTTATTAGAATATGGGCTACAACTTAACACAGGGATTTTACAAAATTTTAGTTCAGTTATTAAAGATGATTTTTTCAATTGTAATGAAAATTCACAACATTTTTTTTGCAATTTTTTATTTATATATTCAAAAATATACAGTTTTTTGGAAAAAGGCTGTGTTAAATTATGAAGAAGGTACCGTGTAACATTTACTAAAAGTTTGAAACAAATATGTTTGGAAGATCCTTAGAAAACATGTAATTAGTATGAGAAAATAAAAGTTTTGGGAATCGAGCGACAAAGATTGGATTAACTTTTTAGTGCATTCCAGGTCCATAGGATGGATTATCTTCATCCTCTGCAAACTCCTCCTCCAGCTTCCTCTTGTTCCTCCTCCTGTTTACTCTTGCTTGTATTTCTAGACTCTTTACAGCCCAGTCTGCAGCCCGAAGGCGTTCCTTGTCTAAAGCAAGCATCGCTCGTTGTTGTGTTCGTAGATTTTGCTACCATTTTCTTCAGTTGCAGTTAGTGCAATACTGTTCCAAAAGGTGGTCATGTATGAACACTTATCACATTTCACTTGTATTTCACTAGCAAGTCCTACGTGCTTTATTATGGAGAGTTCCAGACCAACTTCACTACAATGAATACATCTTACACAGTTTGAAAAAATTCCTTTGAGAACCGACATATCAAATATTTCATTCTCATCCGATTCGCCCATAAAACATTCATAGTTTTCACTCATTGAACCAAGCTTCTTCTGTGAAGTATTTTCTTTCCCACTTTGACTGCTATGGGCAGGTGTACTTGAGAGGTTAGGTTCACTCACTTGGTTATCGTCTTTATTGTTTACAGTAATAACACATACCTTTGGCTTTCCAACATTTCTCCTTTTCTTAAAAGCCTTCAGAGGATTTCTAAGAACTTTACTTTTACTCATTATTATACTTCAACAAAACAGAGACTCAAGAAACAGAATTAATTACGAATATTTTCGAGATAACGACAGAGTAAATAAACATGAAACAATCGACAATCACACCAGCGATATATATTGAACCATCACAGGTTAGCCACAACACATAATTTATCTCACATCACTAAAATGTACCTGATGAACACGGACGTTAATAATAACACCATTTGACAGCAGTTTAACAGCGCCACAGTGGGTCACGCCCATGTACAACACATTTCAAAAAAAATTTAAAAATAGTTGTAGTCTTCGGAATTGAATAAATTATATATCTATTAAAAGGTAATAGTCTGCAGATTCAGAAAACGCAAAAAAGTAAAAATTGAACTTTTCATGATTTTAAGCCTTTCCGGAGCCCCTTAAGCGTTAGCAAGCTACATCAGAGTAGAAGATTGTAACGCATATGACATGATATATTCCACATCTGTAAAACAACCTGTGGTGGCGTCCCCCTTAGGGTATCACACAATCATGGTAGTCACGGCCACAACAATCTCAGACGTGGAACCCAAATGTAAATTGGAAAAAAAATATGTCCCTTATGCGGGTTTTGTCACTGTGCGAACATACAGCAGATGAAAATACGTCACTGTAACCATTTCAAATGAAAATATACATGACGTAGTCAGGATCTTAAAATTAAAAAATAACTAGATATTCAAGATGCTGACCACTCCTAGTAATGCCATATTCTCAGATCTTTGCTGAAAACATCAGTGGAATAGCTGCTTGAAAGTCAGATGCTTCGAATCACATGCGCTGTCGACAGTACATACACAGACTTTAGTGGTCGCTAAGCTGGCCATGTTTTGTTCTGTACATGCTGGAAATAATGAGAGCGGAAATAATGCAGTTTTTCACGCTAGACATGATGCATCTGCAGCTGGCGTTACAAGATGTCTTATTTTATGGATACATGTGTTGATGAAAGAAGACAATAATGATACCTACTAGTCACTAATTAGTCATTACCATTTCACTCTTGCCTTTTTGAAAAATGTGAACGTGTTCAAACTGCACAAGAATCGTTCACGCAACGATGAATCTGAAAGTCCCTCATTACTTCAGCTCTAGAAACACTTCAGTTTCTTTAGACGTGCGGCGGAGAATGCAAGTAATTAGAAAAGGAGAGAGAGAGAGAGAGAGAGAGAGAGAGAGAGGGCAAGTGAGAGAGTTGTAATACGCGATACTGCTCAACAGATCTCATATTTTAAAGATTTAAATAACTGAAGTATAAGTACTTGAATTTTCAATGAAGGTCTATAATTTTATGAATATATTCTGAAAATGTTACAAACAGATCTCTTAGCAACGTTATGGGTACAATGTTACACTTACTGTTGTGACTTCCTCTTTCTGGTTTCTTAGCAGAACTTTCATATTCACTCTCTCTCTCTCTCTTTAACATCCAAGAAAAGTTGCCCGTGATACCTTAATGCCAACTTACCTGGTATCTCTTCACCATATCCTTAATGTTCTGGTAGAAGCTTTCTCCTTGCTGTTCTGTAGAATGTTCCGTGTTTCGAGGGACTTTGTCAGTATGTAAGAATAGGAAGTGGATTGTAGCACTAATGTTAAATCTAGTATTCAAATTTTCCAACATGATTTTGAAAATGTTCTTGTAATTCCGATAATTTGAATTCCGTAGAAAGCATTCAGTAACAAACCTGGAGGCGTTGCTTGAACACTCAATGTGTTTTCAAATTTGCGATTATTTTTCAATGTATGAATCTAAGGATCAAAAGTTCAAGCTTTCAATCTTTCCTGATTGATGATTTTAAAGGATGGTAAATCTTATGGAAGAATCCTTACAAACTGGTTCATCGTCACGCTCAATTTGATACGTTGTGGTAAATGCGTTACTTTTTCGGTCTGCAAACGGTTCATGCGAGATGTTCTTACTGCCCACTTTGCTTTTCGCAGTTACAAATCTCACACAAACAGCAGGGCATGTTAGTGCACACAGCTTATTGACCTAATCAACTGTACTTGCTCCAACGGCGGGGTAAGGAGGTGTCCTTTGCTGGGTGCCTGGTCATGTAGGAATATGGGGCAATGAACAGGCCGATCGGATTTTAGTTTACGTAATGTAACGGTGCAAAAGCGTGGCGCCCTGCCACGTCACACTCGGTCTCAACAACGCTTCAAACAGTGTGGTGTCGACACAAGCGGAAAAAAAATAGATCCCAGCTCGGAAGTTCATCTGAGCTATAAGGCGGGTTAATGATCTCAGATTGGCACCAAATTTCACCACAATTCTGCCCAACTCCACCATGGATGAATCACACTAAGAGAAAGTTGTCACGGCTCTTCTTACCCACATTTTACCCGCCCCCCTTTTTTTAACTTCTCTGCAATGAAGGTCAGAAACGCTACACCCAGCGTTGAAATCACGTGATTTTCTTATGAGTGTCCGAGGAAAGCATTTCAGACACACCGCCGCTCATAATTTACACGAAAAAGCCTCAGATGGTGGCATAAAGGGCGTTCGTGAAACCACTCCTATACCTGGAGCGTTGATTATCACCGTTCAGAACCATTGATGATAGAATTAACAAGTTGGTCTACTGTTATGATGTCTTAATTTGGATCGATATTAAGTTGAAAAATATTTGAACAATGTGCCTTTCAAATATAAGTAATAATAATATTTTCTTCCTTTTTTTAAAATTTTGAAACGTAAATTATTTTCTGAGTAGTCTTCTTACGACTTGTGACAAATGTTGACAATAGGACTTTTGAACGCATCGTTGGTGTCTTTGCGTTCAGCCTGGTCACGATGGTGTACAGCGGTGTGCGCTCCCGCGAACAGCTGTGGGGACACCGCCAGCTGGCCCTGGCCTAGAGGACTGGCAGGAAGTGCGGAAGGAGCGGCCGGACGTGATGGCACGAAGGCTGGGGGCGGGTCCCTCTCCGTGTGGTCATGGGGACGGAGCAGGAACGGGAGAAATACACTGTCGGAAAAAAGTGGTACATCTGGAAAGACGACCTCGATTTTGATCCGGTGACGACAAATGCTACATGTGGACGGCAGATGTGGTGATAATGGTTCCAACGTCTTCTGCCAGCAGATAGCGTAGTTGAGTAAGTAAGAACGCCAACTGTGTCTACCCTTTCAGAGGGAATGCTCGCAAGACTTAGTATGATGTAGACGTGTGAAGCAAACAGGCAACCATCTTACGGAGACGCACTCGCGCTTCTTACAGTCAAATGAGCGAGTTTCAAAGGGATCAAATTGTGGCGGGATGGTCCTCTCGGAGAATTAGCACAGATCACGTGAAGATTCTTACACTTCTGGACAAGGTTCTGGATGTCCACACAGCACGGACGCCCGCCAGGCAGCAGTGGCAGGTCATAAAGTACGGCAGAGACAAGACAGCTTGGGAGCCCCGGCGCTCGCGTTGGTCCCGTTGGCAGGTTGGCATCGTGTAATGGGGATAGTGGCGTCTCGTTTTCTTCTTGTGTTTACTGGCGCCACTACATTTGCTAGCGTTGCCTGTCCGCGAGTGGCAGCAGCAGCGTTATCGATATCTAATACCGTGGTACTGTCTTTGGAAGGACGCGAAGTGTTTTCCGGGTCGGGTGTGTCGGCAGTTTTGTTGGGACGGAGCAGCATGGAGGTCTGGCAGCGCGAGAACATGCCAGGAGTGCTAACGGCACGCAGGCGTTGCCGGATCGAGGGGCTGTAGTTGCGAGGGTGACAACCTTGTTCTCCTCCAGACCCAGGACGTTTGAGTGGAGTGAACATTAACTCTGAAGTGAAACCTCCACTATTTTGAGATCACGCCGTTTGTTCGTGCGTTCCTGCTCGCAGGGTCGCTGAGAAGAACAGCAACGAGTGGAGTGTTTGGAGTAGACGAAATTAATTAGCCGTCCTCCACTTGTTATTATTAATCATTGAATTCCTTGTGTTTATTCATGAAGTTCAACCAGCGGTATTTCTCTGCCTAATGTCGCTAACGCCCCAGTTACCTGCCTGGAGGTTAGCGTATTTTCGCAGATGTGTACCTTTCCTCGCCTTGCCGCTACTGTCCGGTACGGCGTGTAGTTCGACAGCCTACTTGATCGTGGTTCGGATATTTTGTTCTTTTGGACTATCTTGGTCGTAGTGTTTCCCTCTGCTTCTGGACGTTCTAAACACCGGATTCTGAAGACACAGTACTGTCCGCCGGTTCCGCCTTCCCTGGGTTATTCCATCATTGTGTTGGTTACCTGACGTTAGATAGATTTGGCAAGAGTGTTGGTCTGCATTTAAACTGTCACTAGTTTGAGTTGCCATCCGGTTAAGTACATACAACTTTTGGCAGACTCTCTCTTCAGTTACGAAGTTGAGCGACATTCCCAGGCCGATCCTTGGAGCACTGTCTGAGGCCCTCTTCTCTCTTGACTTGGTCAAATTGTGGCTCTGAGCACTATCGGACTTAACTTCTAAGGTCATCAGTCCCCTAGAACTTAGAACTACTTAAACCTAACTAACCTAAGGACATCACACACATCCATGCCCGAGGCAGGATTCGAACCTGCGACCGTAGCGGTCGCTGCGGTTCCAGACTGTAGCGCCTAGAACCGCTCGGCCACACCGGCCGGCTGGTCAAATTGTGAAGATTGTCAATAAGGCCTTCAGCCGTGAATGGAATTTGTCAAAAGAATTTTTAATTAGATATTATCTTAACAGTGAAATTTGATAATTGTTCCTTATTGTCAACCTTATATGCAACTGGTTCCAAATAAAGTGTGCGTGATTAAAAAAAACTGAGCAACCAATGGTAACTGAGTAAGGCCCTCTACACACCGAAATCCGCCTTTCCCTAAGTACCCCGTTTCAAGTTGTTTGTGCGTACGACGTAGTCCTGGTAAGCACTGTCTGGTAGAGCGCATTCGTGCAACACACAATGGCCCAACCCAGGCGACTCGTCAACCAACATCAGGTACAGAACTATGCGAACAGGTTGAGCAGGTGTGGCGAAACGTATCCGAAGACAGTATTCGCCATCTCTACAACCGACTGGATGCAAGTGTCAGCGCCTGCACTCTACTAATAGGGTGTTTCAGGATGATACCTCAACTGCTTGTGAAACTGATCTCTAATCATTTCATGCACCCCATATGCACTGTTGAAATAATAAATCTTAAGTGAATTATAAACCTCTTAAAGTGTGTACTAATTTCTTGTCCGGCAGTGTATATAGCGAAAGCAGCTCACTAGTATCCCCCTCTCGTTCTAATGTTTCCTGTCACTCCACACAACATGAGGTATAATCATTCCCACTGAGACAATTACTCACGGCACAGACTGCGCCTGAAAAGCTAGCGATTGCATTAAAATACGTTCGCCGGATTAATGTAGCTCTACGCTTCCTCTGAAAGAGTAACCGCGCACATTAACCGGAGTAAAGAAATCTCTATCATGGGGCATTGGTAACATCATACTTTGAGGCTTAGTCAGCAATATTATGACCGTGAACCATTACCAGAGATGCCAACTGAATGGTGTTAGCAATCCACTAACTATTATTTGGCCTTGTCATGTAAAAAATTAACAACACAAGAAAACTGTAAAAACTGGTCATATTCTCGATGCATTTCAACGCGCAAGCTACACTCATGCTCATAAATTAAGGGTAATTGCAGAATTTGGTGCCACACAACGTGGCACTACAAAAAAATATCGCTAATAGCATTGAGACATACGGAACACACACGACACAGATCTGTAAGTCCACAGTATTGGTGATAAGTTGAGAAAACCGTTCCGAAATTAAAACTGTGTGCCGGACCGAGACTCGAACTCGGGACGTTTGCCTTTCGCGGGCAAGTGCTCTACCATCTGAGCTACCCAAGCACGACTCACGTCGCGCTCTCTGCCAGCAAGTTTCATATCAGCGCACACTCCGCTGCAGAGTGAAAATCTCATTCTGGAAACATCCATCAGGCTGTGGCTAAGCCACGTCTTCGCAATATCCTTTCTTCCAGGAGTGCCAGTTCTGCAAGGTTCGCAGGAGAGCTTCTGTGAAGTTTGGAAAGTAGGAGACGAGGTACTGGAGGAAGTAAAGCTGTGAGGACGGGCCGTGAGTCGTGCTTGGGTAGCTCAGATGGTAGAGCACTTGCCCGCGAAAGGCAAAGGTCCCGAGTTCGAGTCTCGGTCCGGCACACAGTTTTAATGTGCCAGGAAGTTTCAATCTCTTCCTCTGTGATCGCACTGGAGAAACGGTTTCATAACCCCGATGTCGTGATCCTCTTTGGCTAACTTCCTCCTTAAGGCGCTTTTCCCAGTTAATAGCCAGGCCTGGACTGCAGGAACCGGCCGGAAGGACAAGGCACCAGAACATGGAGTCATACGGCAGTGTAGCACCCCTAGCCCACCACCCCTGTAAATGTCCCAAATAACTCCAGCACACGCCACGAGCGTGACAGACAAGCTAAGTAGGGGAAGCGCTTGCTGCCCCCTACGGGTACGGAAGTAAACATGTTCCCGCGAGGTAGGCGACGTAGCGCAAGAGAAACAAGAGATACCGCGCCTTGCACGGGTCTGTCACATTCGTAGGAATAGAACGAGTGCAGCAAACGCTTTTTACGCTCGCGCCGATTCGGAATCGGTGATCGCAGGTATTCTTCTCGAACTTGGTATTCGAATATTCAAAATGGAATCCACAGCAGAGACGGTGACGTAGCTTGACGCCTGCTGGCTGTTGGGAACAATGCGTGAGTCACGCAGCGTGGGCCGTCCTTGACGGACGCTAATTGCAGAACGCGCGGCACCTTCCGGAGGCCGACCTTGGACCTGCGCTCGGTTCTCGGCTCCCGGCCACTGATGCGTAACACCTCACAGCGGGTTCGCTCTGTCACTCTCAAACCAGCTGCAGCGACAGCGGTTCAGGACATTTTATACTACTGCTTCACGGCTGCTACGCTTCCTGCGCAAAGCTGGCCGTCTGATCCGTGGCAATAATACACACACCAAAAAAAAGTTTTGCATCATTTCGGTTCCCAGAGTTCCGGAACCTGTGGAGAAAATTGGAACAGAGTTCAACATAAACATCGCTTCCACCCATTTTATTGCTCATGAAAACCACACGTTGCGTGTTGTACCACCATACAGCGAGATCTTCAAAGGTGGTGGTCCAGATTGCTGTATACACCGGTACCTCTAACATCCAGTAGCACGTCCTCTTGCATTGATGCATGCCTGTATTCGTCGTGGCACACTATCCACAAGTTCATCAAGGAACTGTTGGTCCATATTGTCCCACTCCTCAACGGCGATTCGGCGTAGAGTGGTGGGTGGGTCACGTCGTCCATAACAGCCCTTTTCAATCTATCCCAGGCATGTTCGAAAGGGTTCATGTCTGGAGAACATGCCGCCCACTCTAGTCGAGCGATGTCGCTATCCTGAAGGAAGTCATTCACAAGATGTGCACGTTGGGAGCGCGAACTGTCGTCCATGAAGACGAATGTCTCGCGAATATGCTGCCGAAATGGTTGCACTATCGGCCGGAGGATGGCATTCACCTATCGTACAGCCGTTACGGCGCCTTCCATGACCACCAGCGGCGTATGTCGGCCCCACATAATGCCACCCCAAAACAGCAGGGAACCTCCACCTTGCTGCACTCGCTGGACAGTGTCTAAGGCGCTCTGCCTGACCGGGTTGCCTCCAAACGATTGTCTGGTTGAAGATATATGCGACACTCAGCGGTGAAGAAAACGTGATGCCAATCCTGAGCGGTCCATTCGCCCCATGTTGATGCGCCCATCTATACCGCGTTGCATGGTATCGTGGGGGCAAAGATGGATCTTGCCTTGGACGTCGGGAGATAAGTTGCGCATCATGCAGCCTATTGCACAGAGTTTGAGTCTTAACACGACGTCTTGCGGCTGCAAGAAAAGCATTATTCAACATGGTGGCGTTGCTGTCAGGGTTCCTCCGAGCCACAATCCGTAGGTAGTGATCATCCACTGCAGTAGTAGCCGTTGGGAGGCCTGAGCGAGGCATGTCGTCATTCCTGTCTCTCTGTATCTCCTCCGTATTCGAACAACATCGCTTTGGTACACTCAGAGACGCCTGGACAGTTCCCTTCTTGAGTGCCCTTCTTGGCGCAAAGTAACAAGGCGGACGCAATCGAACCGCGGTATTGACCGTCTAGGCATGGTTCAACTACGGACAACACGATCCGTGTACCTCCTTCGGCCGGCCGGCGTGGCCGTGCGGTTCTAGCCGCTACCGTCTGGAACCGCAGCGACCGCTACGGTCGCAGGTTCGAATCCTGCCTCGGGCATGGATGTGTGTGATGTCCTTAGGTTAGTTAGGTTTAAGTAGTTCTAAGTTCTAGGGGACTGATGACCTCAGAAGTTAATCCCATAGTGCTCAGAGCCATTTTAACCATTTTTGTACTTCCTTCCTGGTGAAATGACTGTAACTGATCGGCCGTCCGATCCCCTCCATCTAATAGTCGCTGCCCATGTATGGTTGTTTACATCTTTGGGGGAGGGTTTAGTGACGTCTTTGAACAGTCAAAGGGACTGTGTCTGTGAGACAACATCCACAGTCAACGTCTATCTCCAGAAGTTCTGGGAACCGGTGTATGGAAAACTTCTTTTGATGTGTGTATTTGCGACTGTTTTTGGACTACAATGTCATAATGGGGTCTCCTTTGGGGCCTTTACAGGATGGTTTGCGTAAGGCAGATATCATAAATAGGCCAACAGGCATGTTCTGGACGTCTTGGCAGCCACCTATGCATGTTTAAGGAGTATCTAAATCTCGCGTACAGACGTATGACACAAGTGACACCCAATCACCTGACCACGTTCGAAGTCCGTGAGCACCGCGGAGCGCCCCCTTCTGATCCCTCACGATGTCTGATGACTACTGAGGTCGCTGATATGGAGTATCTGGCCGTAGGTGGCAGCACAATGCACCTAACATGGGAAACATATGTTTTTGAGGGTGTCCGGATACTTTTGATTACATAGTGTATATATATATCAAATTCTTGACATTCGAACAACGTCCTTTGATGTGTCAAGAAAAGCGGCAACCATGTAGGGAGGGAGCAATTATATAGCCTGTATTCTTCCCTCATGGGTTATTATTATCAGTATTTCGCTAACATGCAGCTGGAAACCTCCATGGGCGTTATAACTGAATATTACTCGCTCATTATGAGGTTGAAAATGACAAAATTTTCATTTTTGTATCGACTACAAACGGAAAACTGAGCTGAAGCCAATGTCAGAAATGATTTAGCTGTAGAGGAGGTTCTGGATAAAGGGAAGAGTAAACGAAAAGTGGCAAGAGAACTCTGAATAAGTGAATCTGTTCTCAGAAATTACCTTCACGTCTTTTCTTTCCTGGTGGGGGGGGGGGGGGGGGGAGGGGGAGAGAGTTTTTTTTTCGCTGGTTGTTCAGAAATTAAGTTACACGTTATTATGGCAGACGAAGTACCTTTATTGACATTTTCTTTCAGCATAGCAACGGTCAGAACGCTCATCCAATTGTTCAGTCACGTACGACTGAAATCCGCTCGTTGGTCACAGAGCCAACCAAGGATCGCCGTGTGAACGTCCTCATCGTTGGAAAATCTATTTCCCCTCAGGCCCACATCTTCAACGTTGATACACAGCAGGAATTTGGAAGATATGTTGTGTTGGAACATTATGAATTATCTCGAAGAGAACTGTCTATTGACACACAGTTAGAAAACATCGTTCTTGTGAAACACAAGTAGCGGTTTATTCACACGAAGTGCTGAGCGCTATTGAAAAGGGATTTCAAACTGATTCCGTATTTGTAGATTTCCAGAAGGCTTTTGACACTGTACCTCACAAGCAGCTTGTAGTGAAATTGCATACTTACAGAGCATCGTCTCAGTTATGTGACTGGATTTGTGATTTTCTGTCAGAGAGGTCACAGTTCGTGGTAACTAACGGGAAGTCATGGAGTGAAACAGAAGTGATATCTGGCGTTCCTCAAGGTTGTGTTATAGGCCCTCTGCTGTTCCTGATCTATATAAACGATTTAGAAGACAATCCGAGCAGCCATCTTAGGTTGTTTATCGTCTAGTACAATCGTCAGAAGATCAAAACAAACTGAAAAACGATTTAGAAAAGATGTCTGTACGGCGTAAAAATTGGCAGTTGACCCTTAATAATGAGAAGTATAAGTTCATACACATGAGTGCTAAAAGGAATCCGTTAAAACTTCGGTTATACGATAAATCAATCAAATCTAAAGGCCATAAATTAAACTAAATTCCAAGGAATTACAATAACGAACAACTTAAATTGGAAAGACCGTATAGAAAATGTTGTGGGGAAGGCGAACCAAAGACTGTGATTTATTGGCACAACACTTTTTTAGGAGAGGCAACAGATCTAGTAAAGGGACTGCCTACACTACGCTTGTCCGTCTTCTTTTGGAGTTTGGAGTACTGCCGGATGTTGTGTTACTCTTATTAGAAAGCATTAAAGGAGTACATCGGGAAAGTTCAAAGAAGAGTAGCACGTTTTGTGCGATCTAGTAACAGTGGTGAAGGTGTCACGAACATGATTTGGGATGGACATTATGAAAACAAAGGCGTTCCTCGTTGCAGCGGGTGCTTCTCGCGAAATTTGTCACCAACTTTCTCCTCCGAATGAGATTTAGTTGAGTCGACCTACATAGGGAGAAACAATCGTCATAACAAAACTGTTTCTCCCATAATAAAATAAGGGAAATCAGAGCTCACAGGGGAAGATATACAGTAGGTGCTCGTTTCTGCCGCGCGCTGTGGTAGTGGAATGATAGAGAATTATTGTGAAGGTGGTAGGATGAACTTTCCACCAGGCACTGAAGTGTGATTTGCAAAATGTAGATTTAGATCTAAATGTACCGCATCGTTCTTATGTGACGTTTCCGGAACTATTTCCATTACAGAAGAGAGGTTATAAACCTTTGTTTCACCAACGTGGTACAAGCACGAAGGAATTACCTGTGAGACCAGCCGCATAATAAGCAGCGTGGTCGTTCCCCGAGAGGCAGAACAGGCTGGGAACGTATCGTATGGCATCCTAAATACCAGCTGTCAATGACGGGCGACGCCTCACAGCTGGCGAAGAGGAAGACAACGGATCACGTGTCTCTCCCGTTACTGGGCCGACGAGTTGGCTGACGTTAGTACGTGCGTCCGTCACCGTACGAGCAGTGACAGACCACACACCACAGCCATATACACTCCAGATTTCGATTTGATCTGCACTGGTTATGTAAACCATTTGTTCCGGATCAAGAATCATGTCATAGATTGCTTGGATTCTAAACTCATTTTTGGAATCTAGAACAAAGGCAGAATGGCATGTGGACTGCCGTTGTCCTCACATGACGACTACAGCATGAGTGTTTGTATCACTTTCCAAATGCCTCCGTTTCGAATTTTGAATCTGTTAGCAGCGTTGAACATTGACACTTGCATGTCCGAAGGAACATTGCATAAAGCTTCTAAACAACGCAGGCACCGCAATATGTTTACCCTCCGATACCAGACAGCGACTTTCAGGTAAAATGCCCTCTCTTTGTGGGAATTGTATAACGAGTGCAGGTTGTGACGCACGGACGACGACGTATGGAAGTTTGGGTCTGGGGGAAGAGTTCTGCACGGATAAGGAAGTCGGCTAAGGCGACCGCTCGCGTAAAGCGGGAAATCTCGGCTCGGGTCCGGCTCCGGCACAAGTTTTCATAGTCGTCATTCCCTCATACGGCTAGTGGCTGTGCGTATTCGCAGTTGCGAATACATTTCATGTGTAGTATCATTGCCACAGATACTGTTGTGGCGTAACAAGCTAGCTACGCCACACTGAGAAGGGAGCCGAAAGGCACGCGTACACACACACCGACTGGCGTCAAGTCTGGAACAGGATAAGTAGTGGATTCTAATAAGAAAAGTATGCAGCTCCTCGAATACTTATCTTTATTCCATCCTTGTGGTACATCGCTCTTGATAATACAAATAAGACTATCTTCAGATACGGTTAATGGCGCCTTGCTAGGTCGTAGCCAAGGACTTAGCTGAAGGCTATTCTAACTGTCTCTCGGCAAATGAGAGAAAGGCTTCGTCTGTGTAGTCGCTAGCAAATTCGTCGTACAACTGGGGCGAGTACTATTCCGTAACTCGAGACCTGCCTTGTGGTGGCGCTCGGTCTGCGATCACACAGTGGCGACACGCGGGTCCGACATGTACAAAATGGACCGCGGCCGATTTAAGCTACCACCTAGCAAGTGTGGTGTCTGGCGGTGACACCACTGATACTACTACAACGCCGCGCCAACACAAGGTTGGCAGCCCGTCATCTGCCGAGCACAGCGCACTCTAGCGGGCTGTGCAGCTCGACGGAACTGGAGTGTGCCTCGTTCACTTCTTAGCTAGATTTCAACCTAGGCAGACGCACTTTCATAATCGGCCCTCAGCCAGTTCAGTTTGCATTGATTCTCTGAGTAAGGCCCATCAGGCTTAATCCCTGAGAATATGTTGTGTTAGTTATAGCCGGAGCTGCAGTCCTACAAACTACTGAAGATAAGTAATTTTCATTGTACTATATGTTTCTTGAATAATAATCCTTCTCTCTAACAGTGCGCCGTACCGCATATTATTGCAACCTGGACTCCTTCGGCTCCTATCAACTCGGTCTCCTACTTATTTGCATTTAGTAACGAGCTGAAAACACCCACGCGTTTTGTGCCTTTAGACAGTGAGATACAATATCATGTATTTCATAACGGGTACAATCGCCGCAGTACTTATCGCTCTTCTGAAAAACACAGTCACTGCAACGTCATAAGACGAGACGACGAGCCGAGCGGTTCTAGGCGCTTCAGTCTGGAACTGCGCTGCTGCTACGGCCGCAGGTTCGAATCCTGCCTCGGGCATGGATGTGTGTGATGTCCTTAGGTTAGTTAGGTTTAAGTAGTTCTAAGTTCTAGGGGACTGATGACCACAGATGTGAAGTCCCATAGTGCTCAGAGCCATTTGAACAATTTGAACACGAATGTGTTCGTCCCTTGTCAGCAAAATCTTAAGAAAACCGTGAAATGTAGTATAAGCACGATACTACGATACCAGTCAACAAACATCCGAGTTCTGTGAACCCGTGACACTCAAAACAATGCGTAAAACCAATTGCAACTTCCTGCGGGTGCATAACACAAATTATCAGATGTGTGGATGTGGAATGAATACGCAGATTTTCGATAAGATAGTGACATTCAGGGTAACCTGATTTTGCAATCCAGTCATCCAAACTGTCTATCACGGCTTGTCTGAAGGAATTTATCATGCAGAACCCTGGACTTCATAAATCTTGTGATTACAGGAAAATCGGACTGCTGTGAATTATCCATTCTCTTACCAAGTTTCTGAGCAAAGAGCACTTCTGTATTCGCTCGTATAGGTAATTTTCGACATGTCGAGTATATCGCCATGGAGTCTTGAAACACAGGTCTTCCATGCACGTGTCACAAGACTTAATACATTATTATTATTATTATTATAAGAATTTGTATGGCATTGCATATGGTTTTCATGCGCTATGCTCTATTCTTTCTTAAAACTAAAAATGGCTCTAAGCACTACGGGACTTAACATCTGAGGTCATCAGTCCCCTAGACTTAGAACTACTTAAACCTAACTAACCTAAGGACGTCACGCACATCCATGCCCGAGGCTGGATTGGAACCTGCGACCGTAGCAACAGCGCGGTTCCGGACTGAAGCGCCTAGAACTGCTCGGCCACAGTGGCCGGCTTTCTTAAAACTAATTTGCCTTTTAAATCAGAGACGTCTTAAAAATTTTGGCTTCTAACGGAATGAAATGCTATTTGAAATTGATGCTTCTGCTGATAAATCATTACATTTATGGTCTTTGTGATACTGCAGTTCGTGTTCTCAGTCCCAGTTCAGTGCGTCCATTCTTTCTTGGCATCTCGTTTCTTCAGTTCTCGATATGAAGAGGTCACTGCCAGGCTTGGCGGCCAAACGGTACTGCGAGCAATAGGCGTGACACTATAGGCATCACTGACTAACGCTGTCATTCATTTTGATCATAAATAATTTCTAGCAGTAAGTGTCATGTCCACATGACCTCTTAAGCCGCAGCGTATCCCCTCGCCCGGCATATCAAATAGTGCTATCGACGACGAGTTCATTAACGGCCCGACACACGATCGATATATCGCTGCCAGTCTCGACAGTAGTATCACTTGTCAGAGATAGCTCTCATCGACACCTCCAAACACGAGCGATTTAACAATCAGTTTCAAACGGTACGTCGAATGCCACTATGTCAAGGATTTCTGTCGATTTGACAGTTAATTTGCGTATGTCAGCTATTACTAGGTAGGAAAAGGAAAACAGATGTCACTTGACTGATCAACTTTACAGATTTTTCTGCTCCCTCTCTCCATTTTAATTTGTCGTTGTTCTCTTTTTCCTTTCTTTCGTTGGAGCGCCAGCTGTGCCCCTGTTCTGCTGATCCCAGGTCATTGCCCCAGCCTGCTCACGACCCTGAATCTACCACGTAATGTGCAGCACCTGCTTTCGTGCCGCGCGGGCTTAGCCGAGCGGTTTGGGGCACTGTAGTCATGGACTGCGCGGCTGGTCCCGGGGGAGGTTCGAGTCCTCCCTCGGGCATGGGTGTGTGTGTTTGTCCTTAGGATAATTTAGGTTAAGTAGTGTGTAAGCTTAGGGACTGATGACCTTAGCAGTTAAGTCCCATAAGATTTCACACACATTTGAACATTTGAACCTGCTTTCGTAATGATATTGGCATCGACACGGCATGGGATCCACGAGACATCTAAATCACCGAGGAGTAATCCTTCACCATGACCACTCAAAGCGGACCGAACAAATAGGGCGGTGGTGTGTCTAAGGCGCGTACATTTTGCTCGATGGTATCCCATATGTCCCCTGTATGATTAAAAGTAGGGTACGTGACGGACTACTCAAGTCCCGTATATCAATGGAGTGCTCCTCTATCATCATCGTCGTCATCATCATCATCATCATCATCTTCTTCTTCTTCTTCTTCTTCTTCTTCCTTTCAGGGATTAGGCTGTTGCCTGTTCCGAATTCATAAAACAATATCATTCACATCTTTTTCGGGATTTTCCAATATCTCTTTTCCCGTTCGTCTTGTAGTCCAGGATCTTCTGGAAAATTCTGTTACCTGGCATTTTAATGAGCTTCACAATATTTTTAAATTTTTTCATTCATGCTGAAAATATTATATTCCGTTCTAATATGTTCGTTTCTAATCATCTCTCTTATTGTCAGCCCTTCGTCTTTCTTAGGAATATCATCTCTGCTGTTTGTAATTTTTTTTTTGTGGTAACCTAGCTTTCGCTGTGATAGGATAATACGGGAACCGCCATTACTTTACAGCCCAGAGTTCTGCTAATGGTGACACAGACTGCTTGGCATTTGTGTGTTTTATTTTCAATATCAGAGTCCAAATCAAAACTTAACACAATGTAAATAAGAGATTTGAAACACTTGTTCTGAAACTGAATTACCCAAAACAATTTTTGATACGACTCGGAACGCCATTATTTTTGTTTTGCTGCTACAAATTTTGAAGTTATAGAACTTGCAAATTTCGTTCAGCTGGTATACTGATATTTGGAGGTAAAAATGGAAATGTCGTGTGGCTAGGGCCTCCCTTCGGGTAGACCGTTCGCCTGGTGCAGGTCTTTCGATTTGACGCCACTTCGGCGACCTGCGCGTCGATGGGGATGAAATGGTGATGATTAGGACAACACAACACCCAGTCCCTGAGCGGAGAAAATTTCCGATCCAGCCGGGATCGAACCCGGGCCCTTAGGATTGACAGTCTGTCACGCTGACTACTCAGCTACCGGGGCGGACCTATTCGGAGGTAATCTTCATTCTTTTGAATAATAACGACGTCTTTGGAGGTAATCTTCATTCTTTTGAATAATAACGACGTCACCATCAAACAAAAGTAGGTTCAGGTAATCCTCATTAGTTGTCTTAATTCCTTTGTTTACTTTACATTTCCGGAAGAAGTCATCGTCCGTATCAAAAAGGTTAGATGATAGTCCACACAGTTGTCTAACACCGTGGTTAATAATTATTTCTTCTAATCGACTCCCACATGTGTTTATTACAATGCGTGTAGTTTTTTTTAAGACTTTTCACTACCTCTATTAGGGGATTTATCCACATTCAGACATAGTCTTCCATAGGCTTTCAAGGCCCACACGATCAAAAGCCTTAAGGTCAATAAAGACCATATGGGTTTCTATACAAAATCCTCGATCCCTCGGGCATGTGTGTGTGTGTGTGTTGTTCTAAACAAAATTTAAAGTAGTTCAAATGGCTCTGAGCACTATGGGACTTAACGTCTATGGTCATTAGTCCCCTAGAACTTAGAACTACTTAAACCTAACTAACTTAAGGACATCACACAACACCCAGTCATCACGAGGGAGAAAAAATCCCTGACCCCGCCGGGAATCGAACCCGGGAACCCGGGCGCGGGAAGCGAGAACGCTACCGCACGACCACGAGCTGCGGACATTTAAAGTAGTGTGTAAGTCTAGGCATCGATGACCTAAGCAGTTTGGTCCCTTAGGAATTCACACACATTTGAACATTAAATCCTCTGTTTTTTCTACAATTTTTTAAAAATTACATGCTATTATTACATAATTCAGAAGCATTGGGGTGGTGCACTGTCTTGTTGACGGTAAAAGCTGCCAAGTGGGTGCTATACGCGAACGAACGGATGAACGTTTCCTGCTACATCCGTCGGCTAGAAACGATGAGAGAGATCAGGGGGTTCCGTGTTACAATTTCAACCCGTGTAAAGATCGCTGACATGGTAATACATCTACTACCATTCTGTGATTACCTGACATCGTCAGCGACGTAGGAGGTGATCTACCAACTGGCTTGAAATGAGCTGTGGTGGTGAAGGAAAGGGGAGGGACGGATTGCAGACAAGCACCTCACTCAATCCAGATACCGTTATGGGGCGCTGGCGAGGTCCAGTGTCTTACTAAAACTAAAGGTCTCTTGCAGGGTGTTTTAAGTGAAAAAACGGCTACACACGATCGTATCATTCGATCCTTGAGTGAGCCAGCAGCAGTAGCCGAGCCGTTCTAGGCGCTTCAGTCTGGAGCCGCGCGACCGCTACGGTCGCAGGTTCGAATCCTGCCTTGGGCATGGATGTGTGTGATGCCCTTAGGTTAGTTAGGTTTAAGTAGTTGTAAGTTCTAGGGGACTGATGACCTCAGATGTTAAGTTCCATAGTGCTCAGAGCCATTTCATCCTTGGGTGATCTGCCGGCTACTCGGTTAGTGTAGCTTCCTCGTTGCATGAAAGGGGAAAATAATTCTATTTATTTTGTCCGGCGCTTTCCTAACATCGTCCCGCCGGAGTTACACCCTGACGTAACTAAATAATTTGCCCTTTCAGCTGCTCTGATGCTTTCTAGAGCCCCACGCCAACGCACAGGCACAAATGGTAACAGCTGTTAGTGACTAATAAACACTCTAGTTCACGTTTGCCACGTTTCTTGCGGAAAACAGCAGGAAGTACACGTCTTCTAGCAACAAAGAGTCAAATACTGAAATGTGTCAATGACTAAACCGCTTTCGACTGATCAGTCATTTTTCAGCAGTGTATGAATAATGCCTGACGTAAGGCTTCGTCAGAACGTGCTGAGTCACACCACGAGTTTGTGGAGGAACCTCACACAGAGGGGGCTCTCAGCATGATCTGCCACAGCCCTACTTTCTTTCTTTTGCTGCTGCCTTTATCCTGCATTGAGTGCAGGGTCGGCAGGGTTAAGTACGGAATTGGCATGGTTAATTTTAAGGGGTGGCCGGATGCCCTTCCTGCCGCCACCCCACACCCCCCAGGACGGAAGTAGTGTACCCCAGCTGTCTGAGTCTAGTGTAAATCGTGAAATAGTGTGAATGTGTTTCAAATGTCTGCGAGCCGTGTAACTGAGGCGGGACGTGGGGACCAGCCCGGTATTCACCTAGTAGGACGTGGAGAACCGCCTAAAAACCACATCCAGGCTGGCCGGCACACTGGCCGTCGTCGTTAATGCGCCAGGCGGATTCGATCCGGGGCCGGCGCGCCTACCCGAGTCCAGGAAACAGCGCGTTAGCTCTCTCGGCTACCCTGGATCTGCCACAGCCCTACGTCAAGCATTATTCTTTGGCTATTGACAATGACCGATCAACTGAGATGATTAGCCATTCAAGCATTACTGCCGGTATTTGACTGCAATAAACTCCACTGTTAACAAAGGTTAACTGCAGAAGAAGTCAGTTCTCATATGACACTGACATCTGACAGCAAACTGCGTTAGTCGGTAGCAATGTTAGGGGCGGGCAACAGCAAGCCGTGCGCCAGCGGCTTCGTGCGTCCAGCCGCGGCTGCCACAGGAACTCTCGACTGTGGCCCGGAATGCAGGAGGTCGGCCACAGCGTGTCAGCGAGTCGCCGGAGAGGAAACAAAGAAACAGGGCCGGCTAACAGCACAAAAACCACAACGTAAACACCTCCGCGCGGGTCCCCCACCTCCGGTGCCACGCACTCACGCACAGCCTGTCAAGACTCCTGAGTAACGGTGCGGGAGGCTGTCGTAACGAAAATGGAGGACCACGCTCCACTGCCTGTTCTAAAAGCTGAAGCGATGCGATGATGGAACAATATCTGCTTCTTGAAGTGGCGATAAGGGGCACTTGAAAACACCGAGTGCTGGCGATGCCTGGGACTCGTTTGGCTTTTTTTTTTCATCTATACCCTGAAAGGCAACACTACGTTTATAGCAATTATTATCTTAGGGAAAGTCTGCAGCCCGTGGTTTGGGGTTTAACGTTGCTGCCTCTGGGTCACGGAGTCCCGGGTTCGCTTCCCGACCGGGTCGGGGGTTTTCTCTGCCCGGGGACTGGATGTTTATGTTGTCCTCATCATTTCATCATCATCATCATCATCTGTGAGAGTAACTAGATTGGATTGTGAAAAGAAAATGGACTGTGTAAAAATTGGGACTTTGAACGGGCGGTGATGACCGCGCAGTTGAACGCTCCATCATCATCATCATCATCATCATCTTCATCATCTTAGAGAAAACTTTCGACAGTGTTGACTACAGTACTCTCTTCGAAATTCTGAAGGTAGCATGGGGTGAAATACAGGGAGCGAAACGTTATTTACAACTTGTACAGAAACCAGACGGCAGTTATAACAGTTGAGTGGCATGAAAGGAAAGCAGTGGTTGAGAAGGGAGTGAGCTAGGGCTCTAGCCTATCGCCGAAGTTATTTAATCTGTACACTGAGCAAGCAGTAAAGCAAACCAAAGAAAACTTTGGGGTGGAAATCAAAGTTCGGGGAAAAGAAATAAAAACTTTGAGGCTTGCCGATGACATTGTAATTCTGACAGACAGCAAAGACTTGGAAGAGCAGTTGAACGAAATGGACAGTGTCTTGCAAGGAGGATATAAGACGAACATCAACAAAAGCAAACAAGAATAATGGAATGTAGTCGAATTTAATCAGGTGACGCTCAGGAAATTAGGAAAAAGAGACATTTAAAGTAGGAGATGAGTTTTGTTATTTCGCTAGCAAAATAAATGATTATGGCCGAAGTAGAGAGGATATAAGATGTGGACCGACAGTGGCAAGAAAAGCGAGCCCGATGACAGATTTGCTAACATCAAATAAACATGTTAAAAAGTCTTCCCTGGAAGTATTTGTACGGAGTGTAATTATGTATGGAAGTGGAATGTCGACGAAATAATTTAGACAAGAAACGAATAGAAGCTTTTGAAATGTGGTGCTACAGAAGAATGCTGAAGATTAGATGGGTAGATTACATAACTAACCGTGAGATAGTAGACCTGGGAAGAAACGAAATATGAGGCATAAACTGAGTAAAAGAAGGGATCGCATTCCGAGACATCAAGAGATGAATTTACTGCTGGAGGAACTTATACATAAACTTTATTGCACACAAGTTGTGCATATCAAGATACATTATTTAACACAGAGGTCTATGATTTATTTCACACGGTTTTTACACGTTAGTACGTGGTATCGGTCGCAATGTTTTTCACAGAGTTGACATACGCGTGTCGAGTCCGGGTTGGGGTATACCTTCGCCCTGCAGATTATGTGATGGTAGCCGTGGACCTCCGTGGAATTTATGAAGTGTCTCAGCTCCTGGTTTGTGCCGATCCATGTTCTGTTCACCATGGCCTCTGTAGAATAGAACCCTAGCCATATCTCCTTTTTCTTCTCCCTCTCTAGCCGTAGTTTCTTTCAGTTGTCTGTGTAAGGCACGTTGAATTTCCATCTCAGGTCCTCTACTAGAAATGTTTCTCTCGGGAGTTCGTACGCTAGTCTTGACTTGGTGTACTTGGAAATTCCGAGGGCTGCCTTCAGGAATCTGGCTTTCACTTTTTCCATTCGTAGCAGGTCACCATAGCTTAGCGTCCGCAGCTCGTGGTCGTGCGGTAGCGTTCTCGCTTCCCGCGCCCGGGCTCCCGGATTCGATTCCCGGCGGGGTCAGGGATTTTCTCTGCCTCGTGGTGACTGGGTGTTGTGTGATGTCCTTAGGTTACTTAGGTTTAAGTAGTTCTAAGTTCTAGGGGACTGATGACCATAGATGTTAAGTCCCATAGTGCTCAGAGCCATTTGAACCGTAGCTTAGCTTTTCTCATGTTACCTCTATCCCATATGTTAGAATAGGAACGATTTCGCTTCCAAGAGGGCCATAGCTGTATCCAGGGATAGTTTGCTTAGTGACTTGATGTCGTAGATGGCTTTGGTTGCGGCTACTGCTAGTCGTCTTGTATGGATTCTGTATGAGTGTGCTGTTGTCTGAATCGTTACTCCCTGATATTTGAAGCCGTTCGTAGTATGTAGAGGTTCTTGTTTGAGGTATATTTTGTGCTTCGTGGATAGACGTCCTTTCCTGAAGACTATGTGTGCAGTCTTTTCTGCGTTTCTGCAGTCTGGAACCGCAAGACCGCTACGGTCGCAGGTTCGAATCCTGCCTCGGGCATGGATGTTTGTGATGTCCTTAGGTTAGTTAGGTTTAACTAGTTCTAAGTTCTAGGGGACTAATGACCTCAGCAGTTGAGTCCCATAGTGCTCGGAGCCATTTGGACCATTTTCTGCGTTTACCTGCAGTCCGTTTTGTTCAGTCCATGTTCCAAGAGCACTTATTTCTTTCTGTAGTTCATTTCTATCTTATGATCCCACCACTATGTCGTCTGCGTATATATAGATCTTGAGGGACGGAGCCGAAGTTCTTATTGCTCGGATTTGCTGACCTGGAGCAGGCAAACGTGCCTCTACAGTTCCACGATTCACTCTTGAACGATGTCATTCGGCATAGTCATACGGAATGTTATTGGCATCCGGAAGTCCGCCAGAAATTTCATGGGACAAGTTATAAGTAGCGAAAGTTTTAAATTTCGCAGGGCCACCATGGTCTGTAGAAGAACATGACGACGCGGGCATACACATTCCAAAAAGTTTTCCTCAAGAGACACTAAATGTGACGCTGTACTAAAAAACTTGGACCAGATTTTATTTTTAAACAAGCACCGAAGCTGTAGGGTTATTTATACTAATGGCTATTGTGTCATGGTTGGCACTGTTTCAACGTACCACCTAAGTTGTCAATACTTCCACCGTTAGCAATACGATATCGCTGTCAAAAAGTGTGTTTGTCTGTGGGCCAGCAATGAGGAAGTGGGCAGTGACAGTTCGGGGCGGTAGGAAGAAGCGGAAAGTTGTGAGGGGATTCCCTCGTAAACAGACGTCCGCAGCTGGTCTGGCGTGCACTGCGAAGTTTATGCTCTGAAATCCTGGTGGGCCCGTACGATGGAAGAGTGTGCATTTGTGATGTGTGGCGAGTTCAGGGTGCGGTTGCTCTTCGTGCTAAAATGCACTGGCATATTTGTTGAGTTCCGTCTTGACTGGCAGTGAGCTGTATTGAGTCCACCGACAGACTGTGTTCCTGTATTGAAGCACAGAGGGTGTTTCTTTGGGTACTGACATTTTTGCTTGCTGATTTCTGAATCCGAGTTGCCCTCGCGTGATTATCCGTTACTGGGATGTGTAATGATATTTACGCTGGCCATCAGTTGTACAGAAAGGAAGAGGTATCAAACTGACTTGATATTAAGAACATTTATTGTTCAAAAATGTTCAAATGTGTGTGAAATCTTATGGGACGTAACTGCTGAGGTCATCAGTCCCTAAGCTAACACATTACTTAGCATAAATTATCCTAAGGAGCCGGCTGGTGTGGCCGAGCGGTTCTAGGCGCTACAGTCTGGAACTGCGGGACCGCTACGGTCGCAGGTTCGAATCCTGCCTCGGGCATGTATGTGTGTGATTTCCTTAGGTTCGTTAGGTTTAAGTAGTTCTAAGTTCTAGGGGACTGATGACCTCAGAAGTTAAGTCCCATAGTGCTCAGAGCATCAGAGCAATTTGAACCATATCCTACGGACAAACACGCACACCCATGCCCGAGGGAGGACTCGAACCTCAGCCGGGACCAGTCGCACAGTCCATGACTGCAGCGCCGGACATTTTTAACTGGCTATTAATCATAGTATGTTGCATGTCCGATTCCCTCTACATTTATTGCTTGAAAAAATCGATACGTTAAATGCCTGCCACATGTGGGAAGGAGAGTGACGTCGATGTAACACGCAGTGTACAAAGGAAGCTAACGTTGTTTATGCCTTATATAGTCAACACTTTCCTTCGGTGGTTATGGTTGCATGAGTGTATTGCCTGCCTTTCAATTTAATCTTTTATAAGTAAGCCGTACTCACCGGCCTGTCTTAACTGAAGTATTTTTCTCAAGGAGATTGTAGTTTATACGGTACAGTTACGTATTACTTGTCTGTTTGTTAAAAAGTAAAGCATTAAATCTTTCTTCAACATTTTTTCTTTTTTTAACTGATGCGTTGCTTGCGAGCCTTTCTTCTTTCTAATTCTGCAAGTGTCTTCTGAATTCACTGTTACTATCAAACCTGTTTAAATAATTGAAAGACATTTTGGCTAAAGCTGTCTTGATGAGAGATTATTTACTGGACTGTTGTATTAAATGATTAATAGAAGTGACGGTTTAAGTATTTTAAGCAATTTTGGCTTGTTCTTAAATTCATATTTCTTTGAGCTGTTGAGTCCACGCAGGTTGGCTTTGGTATGTTGAAGTGAGTTAACGCTAAATTTAGTTAAAGTTTCAATAAATGTTTTATGTAAAATGTGTGACCCAAGCTCAATCAATCGCTCCATCCTTTTAATCCTGATGGACCAGTACTCTGCAATACCATACGCAAAGTGGACTCTAGGAAACTAAGGAGAGGGCATCGTACGTACTGTACTGCTTTAAAGCAATCGTCAGAAACTTAAAAGGAGCCTAATTTTAAACGAATCTCTCTTCATCGTTGGGTATTAATATGAAATCCATTCTGCCACGGCTTAACAGCCAGGAATATTTTATGAACTGTGAGATCTTTCATCTTACCCCTCTTCCCCCGTCCCCCTTATCCGGAATTATATGACTTTCAATGCAGCGGAACCCTCACCACCGCATTCACATACTAAATGACGTCTTCAGTGCATCAGCAGAGTACGATACTGGCAGTAAGCGACCTGACCCTTCCGATCGCATGTCCGTCGCTACATATCGTTACGGGTGTAATGATCTCTCCGACATGGTTCTCCCGGCGCTCACGGACTATTAACTAGTTTGGGTGCAGCGTTTACGTCGGACGGAAGTATTTATAGGCGTATCGTGAGCGGTAGAGAAAAACGAAGGAAGGGAGAAGCAGCGGGACCGGTCCCTGGACAAGCAGGAAGAGATTGCTGCGGACGCCGATAAAATTAGAGCACTACCTCAACCTAGGGTGTGACAAAAACGACGAACCTCCGATCGGCCATCCATCCGAACCAAATTACGGATGCGTTCAGCGTACGGGCGCAGTCCTCCCTTGCTGTTCATCCTTGGACCGTGTTCGTCATTATATAATGGGGCAAACTACACTGCCTTTATAATTTCCCCACTTAGATTCAGTACACAACTTCATGAACACCTGCGTGTAGTTAAGCATTATACAGAATTGGCCATAGAAAATGCTGCACCAGAAAGAATTGGGCGCATGCAATTAGCGTGCATGCTTAAATTTGTAGATGATTTGGGGGCAGTAAAGGATTCGCAATTTAGTACACAGAGCTATTACCTCCAGCAACAACAACGAAATACCTGGCTGTACATCGACTCAAACCGAACTTAGATTTCAGATATGGGTACGAGTTTATCGAGTATCTGACCAAATTTACGACTGGAGTCAAGACTTCCTTGCAGACAAGAGCTCAACTCATCGCTCTTAAAGGAATAAAATCGACAAACGTAAAGATAATTTTCGCAGTACCCGAGGAAGCATGTTAGAACCGTTATCATTTACAACGTTTATAAATGATCTAGTAGAAAACGTTGGATGCTCTTCAAGACTGTTCGCAGATGATGCGGTTGTCTATATCAAAGCAGCAACTCCACAAGACAATATCTATTTGCAGAATGACCTGCAGAGGACTTAATGAATGGAATTTGACCTTGGCAGGTGTAACACATTGCACATACATAGAAAAAGAAAGCCACTACTGTACAAGTACACTGTTGATGAGAAACTGTTGTAGTCAGTATCTACTGTAAAACATCTAGGACTAAGTAATCAGAGCCATCGTAAATGGAATGACCACATAAAACACATAGTAGGAAAAGCGGATGCCAGACAGAGATACATAGGAAGAATCTTCAGGAAATGCAACTCACCCACGAAGGAAATGTTTTGTAAAGAACTTGTCCGACGGATTATTTGATTACACTAGTCAACAGCCATTTTGAACATGGGATGTGATACACCAACTAGTATGTATTTTGGTGTGTAGAATCCGAATATACCTTTCAAAATGCTCCAGCACGTACCATTTTTGAGTTTTTAAAGTTTTTTTTTATTTTTCGTATTCAGTATTTCGCTTTTTGGTGTTCTTCTGTTTTGATGTTTAATTGTTTGTTTCTGATTTGCAGAGGAGAACTAGAAGATCTAGAAATCATCAGTAAATGGTTGGTGTGGTAATCCAGTGGTGTGAAAGAGGTCTTCAGTGAGTGTTTCCTGTGAAAGATAGTGCAAACTTTCTGTGTTTAAAACTTACACTAAGAAAGATAGCAACTAGTAAATCTCGTTGCTGTCCAAACAAGCCGACAACTTTTGTTATGTGCGTGGAAAATTCACCCCAAAAGCCCAAAGAAAACCAATCACTTATTTGGTTAGGAAGACATAAATTGTATTTTGATTGTCGTGTTGGTGATCAAGATAAAAATATTGCATCTGATATTGCCTGCATAACCTGTACTACAACCTTAACCGATTGGTTAAAAGGAAAACGCCGAGCCATGCCAGTCGCTGTTCCGATGGTGTGGTGTGAGCCTAAGGACCATTATTCAGACTGTTACTTCTGTCTGACAAATATTTCTGGACATACAAGCAAAATAAAGTATCCAAATGTATCTTCAGTGCATTTGCCTGTTCCCCATGATGAGGGGTTCCCTGTTCCTGTCTGTAAATTGAAAGCCACGGAATCAGACACCATGTCAAGTGAATCAGAAAGTACTGAACATATAGAAGAGCACTGCCCTCTATATCATGACACTCCGCCTCAGCTCTTCAATCAAAAGGAATTGAACGATTTGGTTCGCGATCAGAATCTTTCGAAACAGCAAGCTGAATTCTTGGGGTCGAGACTGCAACAACGGAACCTTCTAGCTCCAGGAACAAAAATTTCTTGTTTCAGATCAAGAGGTGCTTCCTTCGCTCAATATTTCGATATGCAGAATTCAGTGTGCGTTTGTAGGGATGTCGATGGTCTGATGATGCAGCTACGTGTACAACATAATCCTCAGGAGTGGCGACTATTTATAGACTCCAGTAAAACCAGCTTGAAAGCAGTACTACTGCATAATGGCAATGCATTTCCACCGGTACCTTTCGCTTACTCAGTAGACATGGAAGGGACTTATGAAACCATGGCTTTGCTGCTAGAGGCAATCAAATATAAGGATCATGAATGGTATCTTTGCTGTGCTTTAAAAGTTGTTGCACTCCTTACAGATATACAGGCTGGATTCACGAAATACTGCTACTTCTTGTGCCTTTGGGACATCTGAGGGCACCAAGAACCACTATACACTCAAGGAATGGCCTATAAGGGAGTCATATGTTCCTGGAAACGTAAATGTGAACAATACCTTGTTTGTTGAGCCCGATAAAATCATTTTGCCTCCCCTTCATGTCAAGTTGGGCCTTACCAAGAACTTTGTAAAAGCTCTGGATTAAGGTGAGTCCTCCAATCACTTAAAAGTTTCCCAAATCAAGTGAGGCAAAGCTGAAAGAGTGTGTATGTGTTGGACCACAAATAAGAAAACTTCTGAAAGATCCAACCTTTGATACCCAACTCACGGATATCCAAATACAGTAGCTACTTGGTCTTCTTTTAAAGCAATAGTGAAGGGCTTTTTGGGTAACAGAAAAAACAAAAAACTATGTTACCATTGTGAATGCTCTGTTGGACAACTATAAGAGCATGGGGTGTAGAATGTCGCTTAAAATTCACTTTTTACATCATCACCTCGATTTATTCCCGGAAAATTTGGGAGCCGTAAGCGATGAGCTTGGTGAACGCTTTGACCAAGACATTCTTACCATGGAACACCGTTACCAAGGCCATTGGAACCCTTCTATGATGGCTGTCTACTGCTGGGGCCTTGTTAGGGGGAGTGCTGAAACGGCAAACAAAAGAAGAGCTCCGTCGTCGCATTTCTCAAAACCCAAAGATCATTAAATGTGAAAATATTTTCTGAACTAATTTGGACCTTTTATTGGCATCATGCTCATATATACAAATGAAATAGTATTGATTTCAAACGTTCTGAACGTGTATTTTTGTTTGACTTAACTGTGTCAATTTTCGCTATTACCATTTTTTATTCTGCTGTGTGTCTAGGAAATGTGACGTCATAGAGAAAAACTGATTTTACCAGTGTATTCAGCACCCCAAAATTAGGGAAATTCACCCATTAACAAAACAGATGCAGAAAAAAGTTTAAATTTGTTCATCAATCTGGGATCCTTATCAGCCAGGACTAATAGAAGAGATAGAGAAAATCCAAAGAAGAGCGACGCGTTTCGTCACGTGATAGTTTATTCGCCACGAAAGCGTTTACCAGATTCTCAACAGACTCCATGGGCAGACGTTATAAGAGAGGCTTTGCGGATCATATACAGGTTTACTATTGAAATTTCGAAAGAGCACTTTACGAGAGCCGGCCGAAGTTGCCGTGCGGTTAAAGGCGCTGCAGTCTGGAACCGCAAGACCGCTACGGTCGCAGGTTCGAATCCTGCCTCGGGCATGGATGTTTGTGGTGTCCTTAGGTTAGTTAGGTTTAACTAGTTCTAAGTTCTAGGGGACTAATGACCTCAGCAGTTGAGTCCCATAGTGCTCAGAGCCATTTTTGAACTTTACGAGAAGAGTTACTTCCTCCGTCATACATCTCGCGTAAGACGAGAAAATTCGAGAAATTAGAGCCAGTACAGAGGCTTACTGACAATCATTCTTCCTCCTATGGGCCATTCCCGAGTAGAACAGGGTAGGACGGATCAGTTAGTGGTACCAGAAGTACCCTCCGCTACACACCATTAGGTGGCTTGCGGAGTATGATGTAAATGCAGATGTAGATTCGATGCTGCTCGTCATGTGAACCAGAGGTGATCGTGTTGTATACCGAATGGCGCACAAAATCATCAAGCCAGGTGTGGGGCCCAAATGACGATGATGTTTACAATACGACATAGCTTGTTCTCCTCGAAGCCTTCACATATGGATACATGCATGATGTACACAGATCAGGGACTCGTTTGAAAAGATGACCCAGTGCCCCTCCTGTTTCCTGTGTTTTCGCTGGGCACACCACTTTCAGATCTTCTCAGCTGCCGTGTAAAAGGAAGGGCAGCCGCTTTAGTGGTTGTTAAGCTGACATAACTACTCAAGATGTTGCCGCAGTGTTGATGGGGACATAAGCCCATTCCCTGATAGATATGTGACGTGGCCTTTCGATCTTGCATGGCCTAGCATCTATACACTGTCTAATCCCGACATCCCCGAGTAACGCGGAACTGACCACCAGATCTCAGGAGCAGCGGAGCCGCCAGTATGGAAGGAAGGGGTAGTACGTAGTTGTCAGTAGAGAACCAGTCACAGCAGACTGGATCAGTCAGAAGAGCTTATTGGCTTCTAATGTGGACTAGTCATTAGATGTCACCTGAGTAACAGATCCATCAGAGACATTTCAGCCCTTCTAAAGCTGGCCGTATGGACTGTCGGCGGTGTGATTGTGAAGTAGAAACACGAAGAATCAACCACAGTTGAAATAAGAACAGGCAGACCTCATGTACTACCGGTTAGGGACCATCTATTGATAGAGTTCCAAAAGTTTGTAGAATTGGCCACAATTTCTGTTTCGCTGTATTTCAGCGAATGACCAGAAGAAATGCAGTGTTCTGCATTAGCGCATTTGCTATATTGGAAGAGGTAAGTACCGCTACTGTTCCACGACGTGTTTCTGAACTGTGGGCCTCGTTTGTTTGCTCTATACATAATTTTCCACACTCTCAATGATTGCATATAGGGAGTTAAAAGGAATGGGTTACAGTAGCGGAGCAGCTCCTCCTAAGCCACACATTTCTGTGGTTGATGCTAAGTGACGCTTGAGGTGTTCTGAAGAGGATGCCAGTGAACAGCGAATGGCTGGAAACGACTGATTTAGAGGGAATAAGAACGCTATACTCTGTGCCGATACCTTGGAAGGATTTTGTTTTGGCTAATAGCTGGAGAATGTCACCTACCTGAGCCGTGCGTAGCTCGTGTTCGTGCCATCTCTTATTTAACATCCTGTTTTTGCCGTACTGCCAACTCCTTATGTTAGTTTCAATTACTTGTGTCACTGGGTTGCTGATTTACCTGCCCGTGAGCGGCAGCAGCAGCGCTTATCGATATAAGTCCTGCCGTATTATCTTTGCTGGACTGCTATTACTTCCTGGTCGTGGTGTGTCGACTAGTCAGCTGGAAAGTGCCAGGAGTTGTTGGGACCTGGCAGTGTTTGAGTTGGCACGCGGCACAAGTTTAGTCGGTACGCGGCAGCAGTGAGGTCCGGACTGCCAAGACTCGCCCGACGTTTTCTGACGCACATGATTGGAGTGGCGACTACTTTTGTTGGTCGTCGGTCGTTTGGCTTGTCGGACGTCGTGTATTTGTCCGGTGATCGCTTATGGGTTGGCTGTGTGTGCCGACGCGTGATTCGTCCCTGTTATTGTACAGTCACTGCCGTAGCATTGTCTAGTTCGTAGTGAAAGTGTTCGTGAAACTGTGTGTAGTTTGTGTGATTTTGACTGACAAGTTGTTTTAAATGTTGTCGGCGTACTGGCTGCGAGCAGTCGGTCGGTTGCTGTGGATCAGCCAGGAAATCTCCGCGCGGCACAGTGGGCCGGACCCGCTTGCGGTCTCTACGCAGTGTCGGAGTGTGTAGGAGCTGTTCCGATTGCTACGAGGGTCGTGGCTCACCGACCCAGAACATCAAAGTTGAGTGGTGATTTAATTACCGAAGCCAGTCTGTTCACACTGTGCCGTTGATTTTCATGGTTGGCTGTTGGGGGCATTCCCGTGAGCTACAGCGAGTGTTCGAGTTGGCGACAGTTTGGCCACCATCCAGTGGAGTTTAACTGTATTTTGGTTATTTGAAGTCCAAGTGCACCAGTGGAATTTTCTGCCTTGTGGCTGTTAGCGTTCCGGTTACCTACCTGGCCGCTGAAATAAATGCAGACAGTGTCCTTTCCTCACCGTGTTGTCGCTGTCCAACACGTGTGTGTAGTTTTGACAGTTTATGCATACTTCGTTGTGGGCGGCTACGCCTTTTACGTTTTGGCTCTGGAGTTTCTTGTGTACTGGACGGGTGGAAAGCAAGTCTCTTGCAGGCTGGTCCTCTGACTGTCTCTTGGTTGAGTTGCCGGCGGATCGAATATAGTTGGGCCGACTACCTGTCTCCTCTAAGCGAACGTTAATATTTCAAGTGCAGACCGACCCCCGGAAACTCCTGAGCACCGCTGGCTGTAATGTCTTTTCTTATTGGTTTTTAATTGTGTATTTTAATGGCTCATAGATGATGGTTTGAATCTGTATGCTTTTAGTTGGGTTTTAAATAGGGGCCTTCAGCCATTTTAAAATTGAAAGTTCCTTACTTGTCAAGTCTTAGATTGTTCGGGCCTTCAGCATCATTTGAAATATTATTTAAGGATAAAACCTTGCGCTTTCTGCCTTTTAAAATTTGTTGTAATTGTGTTTTAAATCATGGGCCTTCAGCCGTTTTAAAAAATTAAAGAGGTTGTGCCCTTAAGCCATAAGATTGTGTGACATATTCAGTCGATAGCTAAGGTCGGAAATTTGCGCTGTAGTGTTTGGGCAACTAAATAAAGTTACATGTTTTCGAGTGTAACTGACAGTCGCTCATTTTTGGCCCCTTTCCACAATTCCAACTAGCTGTTCCGTCCTGCGGATTTAACCAGGCGTTTCAGTGCCAACACTGTATTACAGACAACATGGGTGTTACGGTATTGGCTTTTGCTTGTGGTTGCGGTGTAACTCCCTTATCGCACTTACAAACACTAAATGCGGAAGGATTTGAAAACATTTTACACTATTGTGTACTGCACCGCTACAGTTGTAAGGTTCTTTCATTTAACAAACGATCGGTTTCTGTCGTTGGTATTACATCACGAGTAGTTCACGTCCGCCGCGGCGCTAGGGGTCACAGCACCAAGTTAAGACACCTGAAGACGGGCATATAAGAGCCCGAAACCGGTCGTGTGTTAAATAAAAGAACCTTACAACTGTAGCGGTATTTTCAGCCTCTGGGAAAATGCTCAGTTGCGGATATTCCTCCGACAGGATTGTTTGTATTGTGTACTGCACACAGTAGAGGAACAGTTCGGAGACAATGACTGGACCATCATGACAACGCACCGTGTCGTAAAGAAGCATCTACGAGTATGTAGGAATGGTTTGTGTGCAGTCCCGAAATGTACTGGCCTGCCCAGAGTCTCGGCCTAAAGATAATGGAACGCTTTCCGGATGAGTTTGAACCCCAGCGTCCAACGCCACTACTTGTTTGGTTTTGCTTCTTGAGGAAGAATGGGCTGCCATTCGTTCAGAGACATTCAGGCATCTCACTGAAGTATCCCCACCACAGTTAAAGCCGTCATAAAGGTTCTTGAGAAGACAGTACGAGTTGCGGCAGTAAAGTAATGAGACTGATGTGAAAAAAAATGTTGTTTACCGTTTTAGTCAAATTTAGTGTTGTCTCCTTCAAAGTAGTTCCCTTCTGATTGCACACACTTTTTCCAGCGCTTCTGCCATTGATGGTAACATTTCTGGAACTCATCCTCCAAGACCTTCGTCACAGCTTTTAGGACATCTTGTGTTGTTTGAAAATGGTGTCCCTTGACCGCCGTTTTGACTCTTGCAAATAGAAAAAAGTCGCACGGAGCGATATCTGGTGAATAAGGTCGCTGTGGTAGTACTGAAATTTGTTTTGAGGTTAAAAAATGCTCTACTTACAGAGCAGTATAGGATGGCGCATTGTCGTGATGCAGAATCCAACTATCAGCGATGTTGGAACGGACACGAAGAACTCTTTTACGAAGTCTTTCTAAATGTTCTTTGTAGTAATATCGGTTAACTGTTTGTCCAGGAGGCACCCATTCTTTACGAACAATTACCTTGGAATCAAAGAAGCACACACGCATGCATTTCACTTCGACATGCGAGCTCTTTTTGGTCTAGATGATCCCTTTAAGCACCATTGTGAACTTCGGCGTTTTGTCTCTGAAAAAACCTACTTTCATCACTAGAGATAACACGGCTCAACAATTTTGGATTGATTTCCGTTTGCTGCTCTAACAGATCGGCTGCCACATTTTTCCGTGTTTCTCGCTGTTGTGGTGTGAGATTTTTGGGGACCATTTTTGCACAAATCTTTCTCATACCAAGATTTTCAGTTATTACTAGACAAACCGTTTCTCGATTGATGTTCAGTTCTTATGCAATCATTTTCAAGGATAATCTTCGATCATATAGTACGAGTTCACGCACCCTGGCCAAGTTGACATCCTTCTGTGAGGTTGATGGTCGTCCACTGCGGTCTTCATCTTCAACATTCGTTCTGCCTTCACTAAACATTTTATGCCGACGAAAACCTTGAGCTCTTGACATAACCTCCTCTCTAAAAGCCTTCTGAAGTTTACCGTAAGTTGTCGTCGCGTTTTCACCCAATTTAACGCAAAAAGAAATGGCATACCGTTGCGCAGTATTATGCGGTTCCATTTCCGTGACGAGAGACACAAACACGTGTTAACTGTTATTACAGCACAAGCCACGACTGAGCAGTTGCATCGATGTGCCGCTTGGACCAGAAGCAGCTTATAGACCAACGTCGAAGATACTGTGCCTACTCAGGTCTGCAGGGTTGCCACATCTTGCGAAGAAAATCAGTCTCATTACTTTATTGTCACACCTAGTGTGTACTGCGTTGGAGTGGCGGAATAGTAGTAAGTTAAACTTCACATTTAGAGAAACCTCACTTTTAGGCGACATGTAAGGTGCTTCAACTAAAGTTTCGCTCCGAGCCTAATGACGGTGTATAACCATTAGCTGTATGCCCACAAGAAGCCCTGGCTGCCAGGTAGCGTTCTCGCTTCCCGCGCTCGGGTTCCCGGGTTCGATTCCCGGCGGGGTCAGGGATTTTCTCTGCCTCGTGATGACTGGGTGTTGTGTGATGTCCTTAGGTTAGTTAGGCTTACGTAGTTCTAAGTTCTAGGGGACTGATGACCATAGATGTTAAGTCCCATAGTGCTCAGAGCCAAGCCAAGCCAAGGCGTCAGCGCACGACACGTACCAGCCGCCGCTCTCCACTGGGCGAACAGATATCTTGACTACCAAAAAGCGGGCAATTACAAGCTGTTAGCATTCGAATGAAAATCTGAATAAGGTCTCTGATCCTGTGCACGATGTGGATGGTTAAAGAATAAGGAAGAACGAGATGTTGTCCATAAATGAAGGAAAAAAACTTCGATTGGCAGGATATGTGGATCGGAGGCAAAGCAGTGCCGATGTGAAGGCCGGTGGGGACACGTCCACTTGGCGGACCCACAGGTGATAAACGGGCAAAATCGTGAAGGTCCGATGACACCCGGAGATTCAACAGATTACGGTCGCTGGTTCGAATCCTGCCTCGGGCATGATGTACTTATGTTAGTTAGGTTTAAGTAGTTCTAAGTCTAGGGGCTGGTGACCTCAGATGTTAAGTCCTATAGTGCTCTGAGCTATTTGAACCATCTGATTGGATAGAAGTGGCCTCAAACAGCTCACAAGTGCAATCACTATAGGAAGAAAGTAAAGTCGGAAAGTTGGAAGTTGGTCTTCAAGGCAGAGAAACACCAGACAAGTAAGCAGTAATGACTAACGTAGTTTCGTTTCTCTTGCAATTACGTCGTGCCGAGCAATCAAAAAAAAAAAAAAAAAAAAAAGTGGTAGCGTTGCTGTCAGGGTTCCTCCGAGCCATAATCCGGAGGTAGTGGTCATCCACTGCAGTAGTAGCCCTTGGGCGGCGTGAGCAAGGCATGTATCGACAGTTCGTGTCTATCTATCTCCTCCTTGTCTGAATAACATGGCTTTGGTACACTCCAAGACCCCTGGACACTTCCCTTATTGAGAGCCCTTCTTGGCACACAGTAACACGCGGACGCGATCGAACCGCGGTATTGACCGTCTCGACATTGTTGAACTACAGACAACACGAGCCGTGTACCTCCTTCCTGGTGGAATGACTGGAACTGATCGGCTGTCGGACCCCTTCCGTCTAATAGGCGCTGCTCATGCATGTTTGTGTGTGTGTGTGAAATCTTATGGGACTTCACTGCTAAGATCATGAGTCCCTAGGCTTACACACTACTTAACCTAAATTATCCTAAGGACAAACACACACACCCATGCCCGAGGGAGGACTCTAACCTCCGCCGGGATCAACAGCAGAGTCCATGACTGCAGCGCCTCAGACAGCTCGGCTAATCCCGCGCGGCCCCGAGCAATCGGTCACAGTCGTATCATGTACGCAAACAGTGCACGAAGCGCTGTGACATTGACTTCTCGGTCACGCGATGGAGGAAAGGAATTCCAAAACGGAAGTGGTGGAGACCCCAGCAGCTCGGCTGTTCTATTTATAAGAGGCGATGCCAGAATTCCTGGCGTGCCACGGTGCATCACGTGCGGCCGCACGCCCGCTGAAGACTTCAAAGTGCTTCTCCCGGCAAGCGACAGATGCACACGGAGTCCTTTACTTGTTTGGGTGCATGAAGTGTGAAATCGCAGTTATCAATGGAATTAATTTCACTTTCGTGAAATAGATGGAACAGACGTGAAGGTATTGAATCAAATGCAGTGACATGTGACGTATGCTCGGTAGATGGCGAGCTCTGATGTAATGAAGATGTCTAACTAATGAAAATTTGCTGTAGAACGACATGTCCTGCTTTTCGTGAGCAGTGATCTTGATAGCTGGGCTATCTGTACTCTCCACAAGGCTGACCCATACTTTCACTGTCACTGATGTTTCCTTATAACATTCCGAGTAAACACACTTGGTTCTTCACACCGGTATAAAAATACCAGACAAACAAATTTGAAGTATTACATGTTGCTTTCGTGTAGTTTTATTTCATTCAGTTGATATTCATGGATTCTACACATTTCATTACACTGAATTTAATTCTATTAATTTACATCGCTTGTGGCACGGAAGCTATTTTCCTGCAGTTCCGGAATGGAGAAGCACCTGTGCTTGTTCGAAAGTGGTAGAATACATCAGTGACACGATTGATTTTGTGCTGAAGGTGTGCCCAGACAGCATAATGGTTCAAATGGCTCTGAGCACTATGCGACTTTACTGCTGAGGTCATCAGTCCCCTAGGACTTAGAACTACTTAAACCTAACTACCCTTAGGACATCACACACATCGATGCCCGAGGCAGGATTCGAATCTGCGACCGTAGCGGCCACGCGCTTACAGACTGTAACGCCTAGAACCGCTCGGCCACCGCGGCTGGCCAGCATAATGCTAAAGGCCATTACTCGTCATATGCAGGAAACCCGAGTTCGAGTCCCTGTCTGGCACAAATTTTCTATCCTTGCGACATATTCACTGCAGTTCTAGGTGACTACTTGTTTTCATTAATTTTGACCACAGTACAGGTTTTCATGTACAAAAATACAAAAGGCAACCGTAGTCATGAATAAATGAAAGGGACTGCTGCATTTAGTTTGATCTGCAATATGTGAAAGAATAATCTTGATGGTAGTAAGTGAGCCGTGGCGCCATTGAATTACACTCCTGGAAATGGAAAAAAGAACACATTGACACCGGTGTGTCAGACCCACCATACTTGCTCCGGACACTGCGAGAGAGCTGTACAAGCAATGATCACACGCACGGCACAGCGGACACACCAGGAACCGCGGTGTTGGCCGTCGAATGGCGCTAGCTGCGCAGCATTTGTGCACCGCCGCCGTCAGTGTCAGCCAGTTTGCCGTGGCATACGGAGCTCCATCGCAGTCTTTAACACTGGTAGCATGCCGCGACAGCGTGGACGTGAACCGTATGTGCAGTTGACGGACTTTGAGCGAGGGCGTATAGTGGGCATGCGGGAGGCCGGGTGGACGTACCGCCGAATTGCTCAACACGTGGGGCGTGAGGTCTCCACAGTACATCGATGTTGTCGCCAGTGGTCGGCGGAAGGTGCACGTGCCCGACGACCTGGGACCGGACCGCAGCGACGCACGGATGCACGCCAAGACCGTAGGATCCTACGCAGTGCCGTAGGGGACCGCACCGCCACTTCCCAGCAAATTAGGGACACTGTTGCTCCTGGGGTATCGGCGAGGACCATTCGCAACCGTCTCCATGAAGCTGGGCTACGGTCCCGCACTCCGTTAGGCCGTCTTCCGCTCACGCCCCAACATCGTGCAGCCCGCCTCCAGTGGTGTCGCGACAGGCGTGAATGGAGGGACGAATGGAGACGTGTCGTCTTCAGCGATGAGAGTCGCTTCTGGCTTGGTGCCAATGATGGTCGTATGCGTGTTTGGCGCCGTGCAGGTGAGCGCCACAATCAGGACTGCATACGACCGAGGCACACAGGGCCAACACCCGGCATCATGGTGTGGGGAGCGATTTCCTACACTGGCCGTACACCACTGGTGATCGTCGAGGGGACACTGAATAGTGCACGGTACATCCAAACCGTCATCGAACCCATCATTCTACCATTCCTAGACCGGCAAGGGAACTTGCTGTTCCAACAGGACAATGCACGTCCGCATGCATCCCGTGCCACCCAACGTGCTCTAGAAGGTGTAAGTCAACTACCCTGGCCAGCAAGATCTCCGGATCTGTCCCCCATTGAGCATGTTTGGGACTGGATGAAGCGGCGTCTCACGCGGTCTGCACGTCCAGCACGAACGCTGGTCCAACTGAGGCGCCAGGTGGAAATGGCATGGCAAGCCGTTCCACAGGACTACATCCAGCACCTCTACGATCGTCTCCATGGGAGAATAGCAGCCTGCATTGCTGCGAAAGGTGGATATACACTGTACTAGTGCCGACATTGTGCATGCTCTGTTGCCTGTGTCTATGTGCCTGTGGTTCTGTCAGTGTGATCATGTGATGTATCTGACCCCAGGAATGTGTCAATAAAGTTTCCCCTTCCTGGGACAATGAATTCACGGTGTTCTTATTTCAATTTCCAGGAGTGTAGTAGACCTGTCCGGCGCCACTAGCTCAGGTGTAGTATCGACTATCCCTCTTGCGACCCCATTGCCAATATCTATGAGGAAGAGTTGGTATCTGCAGGTTGTGTCCTTAGAAGATCTTCGCTTGCTGATATATAGGGTTCGCTGGCCCGAGATGAGGCACCAAGTTTGGGGATTGGAGGTAGCGGTGTGCCAAGAGGTGGTCATGAGGTCGAGCGGCCGAAGCCACTAGCTGCGCAAGGAGGGCCTGCGCTGAACGAGGATACCGGAGTACTTCACCGGGCTCAGCGTCGACTACAAGCAGCAGGCCGACATCCTGTCGGTGGTTGGCAGCATTACTGACTGGCTGCCCTCTTCTACCTGACTTTCATCGGCACCACTCACAAGGGAACCTCTCCATCGCGCCCCCCTCAGATTTAGTTATAAGTTGGCACAGTGGATTGGCCTTGAAAAACTGAACACAGATTAATCGAGAAAACAGGAAGAAGTTGTGTGGAACCGTGAAAAAAATCAGTAAAATATACAAACTGAGTAGCCCATGTGCAAGATACGCAACATCAAGGAGAATGTGAGCTCAGGAGCGCCGTGGTGCCGTGGTTAGCGTGAGTAGCTGCAGAACTAGAGGTCCTTGGTTCAAGTCATCCCTCGACTGAAGCTTTTACTTTCTTTATTTTCGCAAAGTTATGATCTGTCCGTTCGTTCATTGACGTCTCTGTTCACTGCAATAAGTTTAGTGTCTGTGTTTTGCGACCGCACCGCAAAACCGTGCGATTAGTAGACGAAAGGACGTGCCTCTCCAATGGGAACCGAAAACATTTGATCGCAAGGTCATAGGTCAACCGATTCCTTCACGGGAAAACACGTCTGATATATTCTATACGACACTGGTGACGGCATGTGCGTCACATGACAGGAATATGTTGTCGACCCACCTAACTTGTACACTTAGCGAATGGGTAAAAAGATTCTCATACCTTGCCCGATTTAGGTTTTCTTGTGGATGTAATAATCACTCCCAAAAAAGTAATGAAAACATAACAGTTTGTCACATAAACTGAAAATAAAAAATTAAACGTTCCACTGGAGGGAGACTTGAATCTAGGACCTCTCGTTCCGTAGCTGCTCTCGCTAACCACGGGACCACGGCGCTCCTTGACTCCCAGTGTCCTTGATGTTGCCTATCTTTGCATGGACTACTCAGCTTGTATATTTTAGTAATTTTTTTCATAGTTCCACACAAATTCTTCCTGTTTTCTCGATTGATCTGTGTTCAGTTTTTCAAGGCCTATCCACTGTGCCAACTTATAACTAAATCTGAGGCGGGTGCGATGGGGAGGTTCCCTTGCCAGTAACCGCTGCGACGCACCGTGGATCCATGGAACTGCTGGCTAATAAAGGGGAGTAACATTCTGCAAACTCGTGGTGATTTGTGTCATTGTCTACCTGCCCTCCTTATTATTTTCTGGTTTGTACCCGCCCCACGGAGTTTTACTCGGTCGGCCCTTTGGTCGTAAATATGGGCAGTAGTATTGAATGAGGACCCTAGTTGTCGTTTGAAAATTTATCCCGCTAATATACGGCCTTTCTTTTCTGGTTTGTACCCGATCATTAATGTTCTAATGAATCAGCTCTTGGTCGTAAATACAACCGGAACAATTGTACTAAGGCACAGGTTGCCGTTAAACAAAAAAGGGACCTTGTGATTAGATTTAGATGTTAACCGATTCAATTATTTGATTGTAATTGCATTTTTTCAGTCATTACTTATAATCTGAACAATCTGTTGTACTAATCTGTGTGTTGCTGTGTTTGAAAGACCCTGTCATTATTGTATTTCAGCTGGATCTTGTGGTTCCACCGAGAGAGTTCTCTTGTAATAAGTGTTCACAAGTAATGTTTTAAGTCGTTCCTTCAGAGCGGTCTTAATAACTGACAATCAGTTTAACTTTGAAAATATTAATAGCCAGCTGGCACCAGGGATTTAATCAAAAGGAGATAGTCAAAAGGGACGGTTTGGGATTCAGTCGCATCTTGGTTGCCGATTCAAATTAAGAAGTTGGTTGCTTTGAAGTAAGCCTTATTATTGTATTGTTTCCTAATCTGTTTAACCTTTCAGCACAGGTGCGCATTTTAACCCCGAATCTTTCGACATATAGCTTTGAAATTAAAGGTTACGTCATCTGTTTTGAGTAACTGAATCACTATTGTCATCAATGATGCTTACATAGTTTTCATGTGTTGCAGAAGGGCGTTAAGTAAGACATACTGTGTCCGGCGCTGTAGTAAACACCGCTGTATGACCCGATAACGGACGGGCTGCAGGTCCGGCCGTCTTCTGAATTTTGAAAATTAGCTGTTTGCTTGAAAAAAAAAAAAGGTTATGATTGAATATTACTAAATAAACAGGGTGTGTGAAAAGAAAGTTATATTGGTGGGTCCTCCCTTCCACGTTTTCCTAATTGCAGTAAGTACCACGTATCAGTAAGTGGGAATTACGTGTACTGTGATTATTACACCGAAGGAAATATCACAAACTACTGGTTCTGTTGCGTATCATCACTTATCGAATCCACTGTATTGACATTAGAGTAGTTTATGGAATTTTAGTGGCACACACGTTATGTGGATACACAGTACAGTGTTTAAATTTTACATTTGTTTGGCTACGGTGTCCACAGTTGTTGTAAAATGAGATATTTTACATTCCTCTATGCAAATGTGTTACGAACCGTGGCTCTACCCTTCATTCCATCCCTGCGAAACCCTACATTTCAGCAGGATAATGCACGACCGTATGTTGCTAGTCATGTACGGGCCTTTCTGGATACAGAAAATGTTCGACTGCTGCCCTGGCCAGCACATTCTCCAGATGTCTCACCAACTGAAAACGTCTGGTCAATGGTGGCCGAGCAACTGACTCGTCACAATACGCCAGTCACTACTCTTGATGAACTGTGGTATCGTGTTGAAGCTGCATGGGCAGCTGTACCTGAACACGCCATCCAAGCTCTGTTTGACTCAATGCCCAGGCGCATCAAGGCCGTTATTACGGCCAGAGGTGGTTGTTCTGGTTACTGATTTCTCAGGATCTATGCACCCAAATTGCGTGAAAATGTAATCACATGTCAGTTCTAGTATATTTGTCCAATGAATACCCGTTTATCACCTGCATTTCTTCGTTGTGTAGCAATTTTAATGGCCGCTAGTGTACAAAAAATGGAACTCGAAACTTTTAAAAACCATGTTTTTCAAACTGGCGGGAATGATAACTTGACAACGGTACATCCGATTTTGATCAGAATTTCATGCTGGCGGTCTAAATTGAATTATGTGTCAACATACGTAACCGTCTTGCTATATCTTCAAAAGTTTATTTTTTGGCGCTCGTTTTTGTCGCTAGTTTGTGAGCGACGGGAACGATATTTATTTCCACACGTTCCCATTTTGTTGGAACGTAATATTTTTCAGTTATCCTATGCTGCCAGAAAATATAATGAAAACGTACAAAATTATTTTCTTACAGATTCAGTAGGAGGTCTTTCGCATTTCGCGCCGATGGCTAATGTTCTGGCACAAAGGGGTGCAGAGATTATAGAGAGCGTCTGATGTGGACACAAAAATTGAAGACAGACGTCAGGAATAAAGTCCGCAGCTCGTGGTCGTGTGGTAGTGTTCTCGCTTCCGACGCCCGGGTTCCCGGGTTCGATTTCCGGCGGGGTCAGGGATTTTCTCTGCCTCGTGATGACTGGGTGTTGTGTGCTGTCCTTAGGTTAGTTAGGTTTAAGTACTTCTAAGTTCTATGGGACTGATGACCTCAGATGTTAAGTCCCATAGTGCTCTGAGCCACAGTCCACAGCCAGGAATAAAGATATATCATAAGATTTAGCATTCCTTTTTATTTTACGTGAACAAAAAACACAAAAATCACCTATTTTTCATACATTCAAAAAGGGCTATCCTATTAACCACTGCACCATCGCACTCGGTTATTGTTTTTTAGTTCATCCGGCAAACACCCAGTCTTCGAACAAATGACCCTACAGGCAGTCAGTCCTTCAGAATCGCCACTGGTGAACCTGACTCTTCAGCGCTCTGCTCGCCAACAGCGGTAGCAGGCGTGTCCCTGATCCGGCGTTTCAGGGAATTGTCCCTTTTTCAGCAGCGAGGTCGCCGGGCCGGAACCAGCCCGGTTCCCCTCATTGCGGTGGCAGACTGCGCGGCGCGGGCCGACGGCTGTAAACGTCGTGGCCCACATTTCGCGCCGGCTAATTTGTGGAAACTGCCGCAGTATTCCGGCACTCGACCGAGTGGCTGTACAAGTGGGGCGGCGAGAGAGTCCGCCGGTAATGCGTGTCTAACGGCAGTTGTTGTGTTCACGCACATTCGCATAAACACTCGCTGTCTCGGCATCCAACACACCACTGACATAGTGTCAGGCTGTTGAACGTTCTTCACGATCACGGTCTCTATTATGCCGGCAGTGAAATCGAAGGAGTTCCATACTGAGGGAATGATCGCAGGGGAACAGGTGCTGGAATCCCGCATTGCCACTGTAGGCAAGGTCCTATTGGAGGTGGTTTGTCGTTCCCTCCCTCCGACTTATTTTGATGTGTCAAGTGTCTAGTGGTTATAATTGAAGTGCAGCAGCTCACAGAGGCTCAGTTTGGGCTGTAATTATCGTATGACAGCGAAACCTGGTAGACATGCTAATGTGTTAATGCGAATTGAGTTACGCCGGAAAAAATTAGTTGCACTTTTGGCCACCAGGCGCAAATCTGGAGCTGTACAGCATCTCGTTGGCGTCTCCAGTGTTCTTACTGAACAAATGGTGCAAGCCACTGTTAACAATAAGATGAACACTATGCCTTTCCCACTTGTTTGACCTTTTCCTGCCCACGTCTCATTCCTTATCCATTACACATGAAAGCACTTCTACACACCTTTCTTGCATTCACAGCGATAGTTTTGCATCTGGTGGCCAGAATTGGAACTGAATTTTTTCCTGCGTAAGTCTGTTACACATTAACGATTTGGAATACCTACCAACCACTCTGGACCTCTGTGATTAAGTGCACTTTAATTACAACCAACCGGTACATATCTGTGTCATGTGAGTGACTGAGATGAGTTCTTACACAGTGCAGCGTTGTCCTGATGTTGTTGTAGATGAAGCGAAGACAAACTCCACTCGAACAGCACCACCTTAACGTCGCTAGAGGACGGACGGTTCCAGGGCTTTGGCGCAACTACTCGTGATCAGAAAGTGCCACCGCTTCTTCTGCCCTTGCCGACCAAATACTGGTAGTGAAAATTTGCCACCACCCGTATTCGAACCGGCTTAGCCTTGAGCCGAGTGCAACTGCACAAGTATGCGTCAGCAATCTCGGGTACGGAGGCGGGTACTATGTGGGCAGACTCCGCAGCCTAGAACCGCACGGCTACCGCGGCCGGCGATTAGGGAAGGACGGGGAAGGAAGTCGGCTGTGCCCTTTCAAAGGAACCATCCTGGCATTTGCATGGAGCCATTTAGGGAATTCGCGGAAAACCTAAATCAGGATGGTCGGACGCGGGATTGAAGCGTCGTCCTCCCAAATGCGAGTCCATTGTGCTAGCCACTGCACCACCTCGCTCGGTAATAAATCTGATATCTGTGTTTTATCCATCAGCGGAGCGTACGCTATACCGATGTGTGACGTACAGAGAAAGAAACGGCACTTTCGTACTTGGGTCAACGAGGTGTCTAATGGAAGCAGCTTGCATACGAACGGCAGTTACCCGAGAATCGATCCCATATACTTTGAGATCACCGCGAAAATATATCGTTTTTTCCATTATTTTGGCCGTAAGGTCTTTACTGTTACGTAAACACTGACGCAGGTAGTCAGTATCCAAAAGAGACGTGAAGACGGGCAAAAATAGCCTCTAATTTTCCACCAATGTACATCCACGTATGTTGTCTCGAAATATGAAACCATACGTGACACTCTGCAAAATAATCTCGGGGTTGGACGATGGAAATAAAAACTTGTTACTGACTCTTTCTTTCCTCTTTACATGATTTGGAAATTTTATTTTGTTTTCAGGTTTGTAGCCGGATACGTTAGTGCCTTCACACTCGTCAGCTAACCTAGACATCTGAGTGATAATCGCGTAATCTTCGTTGTGTGCGATATAACGTTTTAACTGTTTATGTATTAGTGACTAGCCCAGCGTTTACTTAAACTAGCGTGAAAATCCGCATGAAAACCAGTCAGGCTTGGCAGTGTACTTGACCAACAACCACAACGCGCTGCTCGGTTTAGATTTGGAGCTACCCCACCTCCATGTCTTGCATACTACCGTACCGCGCGTTAAGCTACAGTATTTGAGACGGTCAAAATGTGCTTGTTTACTAAGTAGTTTTTTATCAGGGATATCGAGGGTTTTCTTGCATGTTTGGTTAAATACGGTGATAATATTGCTTCCCGTTCGGTTCCTCATGGATTGTATAACATTTTCACAGACTCTGCAGTTCTTTACTCGTCCAATTGCCGCATTCGTAACAGAGGTAGTAGCTGAGCTAGTTATACCAAAAGATCATGATGGCGCTTCATCAGAAGGCAATCAGTTAGAACCCTGATAATGATGGTGGCAGAGGTGTTCATCGCCATGATTTGGTCAAGAAGGTGGCGTGATGAGACATCGTACAGTTCCTGATCCCAGCCTATATGCCTATGTCCTGGTTTAAATTCCGTTATTTCGCTGTGTATCGTGGAAAGAAGGCACGTGACACTGTTTATGGTGACGCATCAGTGAGAACGTTAAACTTGGTTGCGCGCTAGATGCAACTGGAGGAGACTGAGCTAAGGTCGGACAAGAGTGTCACTCTTACAATCCACATCCCCAAAAGTTTGAGATTTTCCAATAGTCCAAGGAAAAGAAAAACATAGAAATCGAAAATGAAGAGATCGTCGGAATCTTCGTATAGAAAACTCTAAGCAACCTTCGGTGAAATTAAAAGCAGAGGTGTCAACGTCAAGAATGCCTGAGGAATTCCACTATTAAAAGCAAAGAAGAGGGCGGCAAGGTGGAAAGAGTACACTGAAGACCCCTCTGATGACGTGTTAGAAGACGAAATAGGTGTAGAAATGGAAGACGTAAGTCATAGGGGACCCAGCGTTTGAGTCAGAGCTTTTCAAGATTTGCGACCAAATGGCAAAAATAATATTTCTTCGGAAGTCCTAAAATCATTGGGGGGAAGTGTCAACCAAACGCTTATCGAAGCTGGTTTGTGGAATCTATGGTTATGGAGACATACCATCAGACTTTTAGGCAAATGTCATCCACACAATCCCGAAGACCGAGCGAGGTGGCGCGGTGGTTAGCACACTGGACTCGCATTCCGGAGGACAACGATTCAAATCCGCGTCAGACCGTTCTGATTTAGGTTTTCCGTGATTTCCCTAAATCGCTTGAGACAAACAGCGGGATGGTTCCCTTGAAAGGGCACGGCAGACTTCCATCCCCGTCCTTCCCTAATCCGATGGGACCGACGACCTCGCTGTTTGGTCCCCTCCCCCAAATCAACCAACCAACCAACCAACCCCGAAGATAACAAGGGCTGGTAAGTGTGAGTAGTATCGTACAACCACTTTAACAGCTAAGGCATCGAATCTGCTGACGTAAATAACATACAGAAGAATGAAGAAGTAGAGTGACGAACTATTAGTTGACGATCAGTTTGGATTAAGGAAATGAAAAGGCAGCTGAGAGACAGCATGGTATGCTTGATATTGAATCAAAAGTTCAGAAAAACCAGGACACGTTCATAGGATTTGTAGACCTAGAAAAAGCGTTCGAAAATGTGAAATTGTGAAAGATGTTCGAAGTTCCAAGAAACATAGCGTAGCCACAGGGAAAGACGGCTGATATACAATATGTACAGTAATCAAAACGTGAAAAAAAGATGGAAAACGAAAACCGAAATGCTCGGATTATAATGAGCTAAAACAGGGTTGTAGTCTTTCGCTGCTACTCTTCAAACTGCACAGACAGAAATAAAAGAGAGGTTCAGGCGGGCATTAAAATTCAGGGTGAAAGGATATCGAGGGACGCTGGTAACATTGGTTTCCTCAGTGAAAGTGAGGAAGAACTGCAGTATGTGTTTAATATACTGAACATGCTAATGAACACAGAATATGAACTGAGAATAAACTGAAGGAAGACGAACTAATTGGGATTCGAAAAAATGAGATTATCGACAAACTTGATACCTAAACTGGGGCCCACGAAACAGACCAAGTGAAGGAATCCTGGTGCCCTTGAAGCAAAATAGCACATGACAACGAAGAATCAGCACAAAAAAAGCAGACTACCACAGGAAAAGAGGGCGTTCCAGGAGAAAAAAATCTACTAGTATGAAACATTAATTTGGCCAAAGAAATTTATGAGAACGTACGTTTCGAGCACAGCACGATTCTCAAGAACCGGAAAGAAGGGAATCGTAACATTCACGAATTGATGCTGAATATAATAATAAATGATGAGGTTCTTCGCAGGGTCGACGAGGAGAACAACACAGGTGAAACACTGACATGGAGAAGGGATTGGTTGAGGGATGTGCTACGAAATCGAAAGAATAACTTCCATGATACTCGAGGGAAGTGGGGTAAAAACTGTAAGAGAGAACAGAGGTTGGAATATATCCAACAAATCACTGAGGATGTTGAGTGCAAGTGCTTCGCAGAGATGAAGAGGTTTGCCACACGAGAGGAATTCGTTGCGGGTCGCATTAAAGTAGGCGGATAACTCACGAAAAACAAAACCAGTCTGTTTTCCCTACAGTTTTTACGCTCTACATCTCCCTCTACTACCCTGATATCTTAACACAGCTCTCATTCTGTACTCTTGTTGATGATTTTCATAAATTTCTTCCTTTGCCCTTTCTGCTGGGAACGTCCACAACCCTTCTCTTATAATTTCACATTATTTTCAACATCCTCTTATACCAACACATCTCTAACGCTTCGATTCTCGTCTTTTCCGTTTTCCCCATTTCTCTCCCGTACAACGCAGTGCTGGAAACGTAAATCCACAGAAATTTATTCCTCAATCTAAGATCTGTGTTTGGCACTAATTGGTTTCTTTTAGCAAGGAATGACTTTGCTAATCTGCATACAGTGTTACAGAATGGAGCAGGAAGCGACAGTATACTTTGTATTGATTTTAACAGATTTGATGATGAATTCTCCCGAAATGGATCATGAGATGATAAATAAAAATTTGTTTTTGCGACCAAGACAAATGTATTACCGTTTTATAGCAAAGAATCTTTCATTCCGTCTATTTCTTCGTTCCCAAGTTTAATGTTAAGTTTATCACTAAACCCATTTATGCTATTCCTCATTACTTTCATTTTTTGTTTGTTTATTCTCAATGTTGCAGAGAGTTTCAAAATGTTCATAACAGATCTATAAAAGTAAGCCAAAAATCAAGATATTAGTTCTAAACTATAGAATTCGCAGAATGTTCCAGTGTTTGAAGTAGGAATGGACCACATTTAACGCAACCTTTTAAAATAAAACTGTCCCTGAGTCATCCACACGAATACGAAAAGAGATCTATTAAATTTCGGTTACACTACAAATCAGACAAATTTAAAGGCTGTCGATTCAACTAAAACCTAGGGTTGACAATTATGAACAACTTAAACTGGAATCATCACAAACAAAATGTTGTGGGGAAGGTGAACAACAGACTGCGTTTTATTGGCAGAACACTTGGTATGGAAAATTATTTTGTTGACTGCCACCTGCATGGGGAGAAACGACCTTCGTAATAAAATAAGGGAAATCGGTTCAAAATGGTTCAAATGGCTCCAAGCACTATCAGACTTTAACATCTGAGGTCATCAGTCCCTTACACTTAGAACTACTTAAACTTAACCAACCTAAGGACATCACACATATCCATGCCCGAGGGAGGATTCGAACCTGTGACCGTAGCAGCAGCGCGGTTCCGGACTGAAGCGCCTAGAACCGCTCGGCCACAGCGACCGGCTAGGGAAATCGGAGCTGGTAAGGAAAGATGTATGTGTTCTTTCTTCCACGTCCTATTCGAGAGTGTAACGGTCGAGAAATAGACTGGAAGTGGTTCGATTAACCCTCTGCCAAGCAGTTAAGAGTGAACTGCAGAGTATTCATGTAGATGTGTATGATGATGTATCTATTAAGCGAAAAATACACCATTAAATTATTAAGTGAACAGATTCCAGCGACAGAAAATCGAATTTTTTCGATTCATATTGTTTTGCAGAGTGTGTAACTGAAACGGTCAAAGATCTTAACTGGCAGACACTAGAAGGAAGAAAACACGGTAAGAACTTTCCAAGTCAGAAATTGCAAGAGCAGAAACGACGAATGTTCTCCAGCCGGCTACCTACCTACACCGTAGAAAACGCACAGAGGCACCCAGACACTCTTTCTTCCTAAAAACCCATTCGCGAATTGAACAGCAGGAAATCGTAATATATGACACAACAAAAAGTACCCTCCGACAAGCACTTCATAGTGGTTTGTCGAATACAGTTGTAGATGTATGTGTAGCAACGGAGGGCAGTATCGGGTTTGGCGATGATGGGGAAGGAAATAGACTGCGTTCCTTTCAAAGGCAGCTTCACGGCATTTGTCTTAGAAAGCGATTTAGGGAAACTACGGAAAAGTTAAGACTTGACGGCGCGAAGGGGATGTACGTGAACCGGCGTCCCGCCAGTGAGTGACTCAACCGCCGCGCCACAGGCTCGCCATACTTTCACGACCGCCAGACTCGGCTGCGCCCGAACTCACAAAAACAGGCGGCCGCTACTGGGGCGAGGACGATCCGCTCAGCTGTTACGAAAGTCCTGTAGCCCATGCACCACAGTCGAGAATCACGCTGAAATACAGAATAAAAGAAAAGAAAATAGTAATGTAAGTGATCTTGTTTACTTTGCATTTAGTCGTTCGGGCGATACTCGTGCACTGGCGAACACGACCTTCACAATTCAGAGGTTCGTTCACGAGAAACACACATTATTTCAAATATACGACAGTGAAATTTTGTACCACGGTTTATATAAAATTAACAAATTTATTGTAAAGTTTCTATATATAATAACTTTTTACGGACTTTTATTTTCAAAAATAATACGAGGGTCACTCCAAAAGAAATGCGTACTATTTTTGTACAATACAGTTTGCATTCTGCATGTATGAAAGTTCTACAGTGTGTAGATACATCCTTCCAGCTTGTTTTCAAACTTAGTTCAACCTGTTCCCGTGAGTGGCGCCGTCACATCATGTCTTCAAGATGGCTGCTACACTTGACGTTCGTCAGAAGCAACGTGCTGTCATAGAATTCCTGTGCTGTGAAAACGAGAGGGAAACATCCACAAGAGGTTGAAAAAGGTGTATGGAGATGCTGCTGTCGATCGCAGTACAGTTAGTCGGTGGTCAAGCAGGTTACATGATGAAAGTGGGCACGGCAATATTGAGGATTGTCCTCGCAACAGCAGGCCTCGTGCTGCACACACTCCAGACAATGTGCAGAGAGTTAACGAATTGGTGACTGCTGACAGACGCATCACAGTGAACGAATTGTCACGTTACGTTGGGATAGGGGAAGGAAGTGTTTGCAGAATACTGAAAGTGTTGGCGTTAAAAAAGGTTTGTGTCAGGTGGGTTCCCAGGATGTTGACAGTGGCTCACAAAGAAACAAGAAAAACGTTATGCAGTGAACTTTTGGAACAGTACGAGAATGGTGGAGATGAATTTCTTGGAAGAATTGTGACAGGTGATGAAATATGACTCCATAATTTTTCACCAGAGACGAAGAGGCAATTAATGGAGTGGCATCATGCAAATTCACCCAAGGAAAAAAAAATCAAAACCACATCTTCTGCTGGAAAAGTTATGGCTACGGTGTTTTTCGATTCCGAAGGACTCTTGCTTGTGGACATCATGCCAAGTGGAACCACCATAAATTCTGATGCATATGTGATGACACTGAAGAAACTTCAGGCTCGACTAAGTCGTGTTTGACCACACCGGCAAAAGCGGGATGTTTTGCTGCTGCAAGACAATGCACGGCCACATGTCAGTCAAAAAACGATGGAAGCGATCACAAAGCTCGGATGGACAACACTGAAACATCCGCCTTACAGTCCTGACCTGGCTCCATGTGGCTATCATCTCTTTGGGAAAATGAAAGACTCTCTTCGTGGAACAAGGTTTGAAGATGATGACTCCCTTGTGCACGCTGCCAAACAGTGGCTCCAACAGGTTGGTCCAGAATTTTACCGTGTGGGTATACAGGCGCTGGTTCCAAGATAGCGTAAGGCAGTTGAGAGGGATGAAAATTATGTGGAGAAATGAAAATATTGTTCCTAAAGGATGTATCTACACACTGAAAACTTTCACTTAGAATAAAAGATGGATTTAAAATAAAATAGAGTGCATTTCTTTTGGAATGACTCTCGTATATTTTTCTCAGAAACAATTCAAGAGATTTCTACAAAATTTGCTCTGTTTGATCTCTTTGTAAACAGTAAGTTTAAAACGTTTCATTATTTTTTGCCCTAGTTAATGATGTGTAAAAAAGGAGCACTGCAATGTAGCTATGAAAGGACTATGATTTTGATATATGTTCAAAGATAATAATCAGTGTGTAGAAAAGGAAAGCTGTAGTTTTAAAATGAACTATGATTCTGACAGATGATCAATGATTTCATTTAACATACCGAAACTTCCAGGAGTCGTAAAAGTGGTGAATGAGAAGCCACTGAGAAAAAAGGAAAGAGCGCTGTTCTTTTTCTTCCTGTACTGTCACCTTTTTCTCGTTGGAGCTTGAGCTGAGCGGTCGTAAGTCTTGTAGATATATAGTTATATTTGTGGGATAAAGGCTATTTAAACCTATCTGCAGTGTCGGTTCCGTTATTAATTCAAGCCACAACCTTATCTTTTAATCGCTTATGCTGCTTTCTCTACATCTTACAGGGGAACATAGCCGAAGGTTGGCGGCGAATTGTTCCGCACATAATTAGTGTTATTTCGTTAACTACTTTTCAGTTAAGTGTTCGAACACACATGAGATACTGATTCCGATCATTTCTCTGCTGTGTGAAACATTTTGCGATTAAAACTACTCAGGTCTGACCTGATTCCTTTTCCGAACAATGTCCGCCAGCCTACTCAGTGGCCTAATACCACGCAGATCTGCAAGTGAAAATAAAGAGGGTGAAATTCAGTACGGTAAATTGTTGTATTAAAGCATGGAATTCTCCTGCAACGCACTACATTGTGCTCTCATAAGCAAAATTACCTGTCCTCAATGAAGGTTCCCTCTATGTTGCGGCGGTTCCACTGTTCTAAATTGGCCCATTTGTAAACTGTCTAGCCGAGCGGTCTAGGCGCTGCAGTCATGGACTGTTCGGCTGGTCCCGGCATAGATTCGAGTCATCCCTCGGGCATGGGTGTGTGTGTTTGTCCTTAGGATAATTTAGATTAAGTAGTGCGTAAGCTTAGGGACTGATGACCTTAGCAGTTAACTCCCATAAAATTTCACACACATTTGAGCATTTTTTTGTAAACTGTCAAATACTTGCCACCCCTTTGGGTTTGAGTAATACATCATTTGGCTCTCACCTTAAGACTGGGGGGGGGGGGGGGAGGGGGGGATGCTTCGATTTCTCTCCTGAGGTCCTTTTGAATACATCGAATAGGAGAATTTTAATAATTTTTAATTATATTTCTGTACTATAAAATTCATGCAAAATTCCAAGCACTTTACCGCATACCTCAGCTTACACGCAGAATTTCAAAATTTACTCTTGAGACAACTTTTATTGAGTTTATAGAAATAAGTGTACAAAATTTCATAATTCTAGCATTCACAGGTTCTGAGAAAAAGGTAAATGAACATGAAGATTTCAGGAAATGCAATTTTGCCAGATTTGTACTCATGGTCCTCTTTGCCTTCAAGGCTTTTCCTCTGGTTTCTTGTTTTCTGCCTAGTTCCCTTTACTAGATCTTCAACTGACTTTTCAGCTGCAGAGAACCTATATTTCTCAAGATGTCGAGTGTGAAATTTCCCACGATAAAGCCCATTCTCTCTAATACCTTCATCCTTCTGACGTTCCCATCTCAAATACAAAAACTGGATCATAAGTTGCAATTCTGACAACTTTAGCAGATAAAAATGCGGTTTTAGTGCTTCGTTTCCATATGAGTGAATCAGAGACTCATTTGGATTCTGAGCTTTGCCATGAACACACTTTTTTAGACGTCAGGATCGGCCAGATACCCCCAAAGTTTAGATTATTCTAGCAGAAACCTGGGCAAAGACCAGAAAATTTTTGCAACTGAGGCAGATTTTTCAGTATATTAGTCCATCATAGTTGCTGACGGGGCTGACATGTGCTAAAACTTGTTATATCCCCATGCTATTTTATGCCTACCCACACGGTCAAAACGACCACGTTCGACAATGTTCCTGGGAACAATACGTGTTCCCAAGTCTTGCTATATCAGGGTACGTAACACACTCAGGAATATAGTCGAACTTGATCGTTTTTGTGTCCAGATGTTACGATGTAGAAAGTCGTTATGTTGTATGGGCGTACTGATCTTCAAATCTTTGAACACGTTACACTCACTGGTCAACCTAAGCAGTTGTGGTAGGTCCTACCACAATCAATAACCAACCTTGAGGCCAACATGAGAACATGTTGCAGCGCATGCATTGCCCGCCGTTTGTAATGTTCAGGGGACCCTCATGAACCGCGATGACTTCAGTCAAATTATTGTCTGTGAATAAAAGTGCCATTTCTTTCAATTATCTTCTGCACCGTAGCATTTCTTTCTTCGTATTGTCCCAAGTTTCATCGAGCAATATTACTTGGCAGTGACAAATATTCCGAAAGTTAGTTTAGTCCTTATGTTTTGCACACCAGTGTGGTATCCAGAGTCACGCCTTCAATAGCCTACGAAAAATCTGTACAGAGGTGCCGTCCATAATTTCATTCTATTACAAATTCCTCCCAAAATTTTTTATTTATGTTAGAATCCGGGTAAGGCGTATGCAGTCATACGTAGAAATCTTCTAGGTATTCTGATAAACTGAAGCAAAGCAGTGGTGGCTAAAGGATGCTCGCAAATCCAGGAGACAGCGGAAGGTATCTTAAAAAAAAAATTAGACACCTGTGGTGGAAGCTGCTTCAGAAACAAATGTCTGCAGGTAAGTGGAAGGTTAGTTTGAACACTTAACTGGTTTATCAGGGTTGATCCTCTGTTAGGCGTATGCTCTTCCAGGGTGACAATTACTGAACTATTTGAGAAAAAAACATGAATTAGTTACAAACTACGGCGTGCATACACTTTATTCAACATGTAAACGTCACTACAGATATTCGGATTTAGGTTATGACATGTTCGATATTCCTGCCATCATTGGCGATGATGTGGCGCAGACGAATAGCGAAATTCTGCATGGCCCGCTGAAGTGTCGGAACATCGATGCTGTCGACGACCTCCTGAATGGCTGGTTTCAGCTCAGAAATGGTTTAGGGGTTGAAACTCCCTGGCAGATTAAAACTGTGTGCCGGACCGAGACTCGAACTCGGGACCTTTGCCTTTCGCGGGCACGTGCTCTACCAACTGAGCTACCCAAGCACGACTCACGCCCCCTCCTCACACCTTTACTTCTGCCAGTACCTCGTCTCCTACCTTCCAAACTTTACAGAAGCTCCCCTGCGAACCTTGCAGGAAGTTTGGAAGGTAGGAGACGAGGTACTGCCAGAAGTAAAGCTGTGAGGAGAGGGCGTGAGTCGTGCTTGGGTAGCTCAGTTGGTAGAGCACTTGCCTAAGAAGACAAAGGTCCCGAGTTCGAGTCTCGGTCCGGCACACAGTTTTAATCAACCAGGAAGTTTCATATCAGCGCACACTCCGCTGCAGAGTGAAAATCTCATTCTGGTTTAGGGGTTATTGCTGTACACCGTCTCTTTAATATAACCCCACAAAAAGGAATCGCATATGTTCACATCCGGAGAGTATGGCGGCCAATCGAGGTCCATGCCAGTGGCCTCTGGCTACCCCAGAGCCAGAAAGCGGTCCCCAGAGTGCTCCTCCAGGACATCAAACACTCTCCTGCTTCGATGGGGTGGAGCTCCGTCTTGCATGAACCACATCTTGTCGACATCAGGGTCACTTTGGATAATGAGGATGAAATCACCTTCCAAAACCTTCACGTACTGTTCGGTAGTCACCGTGCCATCAAGGAATATCACACCGATTATCCTGTGACTGGACAGTGCAACCACACACCCGTTGAGGGTGAAGAGACTTCTCGATCGCGAAATGCGGATTCTCAGTCGCCCAAACACGCCAATTTTGGTTATTGACGAACTCAACCAAACCACACATGCACATACTAACTCCCATCATGCCCTGCGGCCTACCGTGGAGTCTGAACTTCCTAACGCAAAACGTTAAGAAGTTATGACGATTTTATTTCATATAGTTCAATAATTCTCACCCTGTACCTTCCTGTAACGTTTGAACTGATTTACGCAGCCAGGAATAGGGGGACAAACATTCTAACGTATGCTTCGAACCACGATGATACATGGCACTTTTTATAGCCTATATACAAATCACTGACAGAGGAAAAAGAGGGTATAGGTGATAGAAAAGTTCTCCAAAAATATTTGTTTAAATAGCCTCAGTTACAAAGGCCGGATTACTAATTGCGATCAATTAAATGACCATCTTCAGGTCTGATTAGTTACGAGTTGTGAAAAGTAAATTTCTTTTGGTAAAATAAGCAGCTTAAGGCCGATTTATTTACAAAATCATATTTGACTTTCTACGACACGTGATTAATCAGATCTGGCGATGATTGACACAAACTATTAATCACTTCTGACAATTTTCAACAGAGACTATTAAAGGAAATAAGTTGTGCCATCTCTTCTGGCAATAATAGTAATCTACAAACAAGGAACAATTCTACCACCGATTGAGGACTGATCCCTGGACCATTGCCTTTACAGTCCGAGAACTACACACTCATCCACATAGTCATAAAATACGTAGAAACTCTGGACATAATGTAATGATAGAATGTTATAAGGAAAGTGGTATCGTTTCTTGGGATACGAGTGATTTGAGCCATTGTCGCACTTTTGCGTCCACAAAGCTAATCATAACACGAAATTCGCACCTGGTGGCATTTGAAACCGACGTGGGCATTTTGAACTCAGTTGCCGACCACAATATTGTACGATCCAGAAACTGGCGAATAATAGCATGGCACGGAAACTAGTGACTACGAACATAACTTTACATCCAAATTTATTATGTCACGTAAATTTTATAAAGACAGTGTGCAAATTTTTGAAACATAGGGTGCAAAATCAAAACAGAGTTTAACTTTAAAAATTTATTAGAAAGTGGAGTCCATCGCCAGCTACTCCTTACATCGGCGTGCTAAAGTGCTGTGCTTTCTTTCTCCAGTTGGTTCGACCGTGCTGTGCCTGGTTTGCAGCATGAGTCAATGAGTTTCCCCTCCTGACACGAACAGCTACACAGCACCCACCCGAGCGAGTGAAAGTGAGGACATTCCGTCGGTACGTAGCGGTGCGTGCTCAAAACAAAGCTTCAACGCCTGCAGCAGTAACGCTTTCGGTAATGACAGTAAATCACATTTCTGATGCACTCTTTGTTACCGCAACAGAAGCCTCATTTTAATTACATACTAAACCAATGTTTCACCGACATGTTCGCAAATCAGGCGTTGGTATATGGATACTCATAGTTCGATACTTCCTTTGTCGTAGGTTTCTCCTCATTCATCTTCAAATAATCTGCAGAGAGCAATCTTTTTACTTCCTCGTCAGCACGGTTTTAGGAAACAGAGGTCATGCGAGACACAGCTGGCCCTCTTTGTGCATGATATACAACAGGCTCTAGTTACCGGCTCCCAGGCTGATGCCATATTTCTCGACTTTCGAAAGGCGATCGACTCAGTTCCGCACTGTCACTTGCTCCCAAAAGTGCGCGCTTACGGTCTATCCAATGACATATGCGGTTGGATAGAAAGTTTTCTAACAGACAGGGAGCAGTATGTCTTCCTGAACGGGGTGACTTCAACAGAAACAAGCGTAACTTCAGGTGTGCCCCAGGGCAGCGTAATAGGTCCGCTGCTTTTTACGATTTACATAAACGATCTGGTTGAAGGTATTGTCAACGCCATTAGACTGTTTTCCGATGATGCTGTAGTGTACAGGAAAGTAGTATCACACGAAAGTTGTGAACAAATTAATGAGGATTTGCAGAAAATAAATGCGTGGTGTAATGACTGGCAGTTATCTCTCAATATTACTATGTGTAACCTACTGCGTATAACAAGGCTAAAATCCCCATTAATGTACCAGTACAAAATAAATGGCCAGTCTTTGAAAGCGGTAACATACGTCAAGTATCTGGGTACGACTATTCGAAATGATCTCAAATGGAATGATCAGATTACACAAGTAACGGGTAAAGCGAACTCTAAATTGCGGTTTATTGGTAGAATCCTGAAGCGATGCAGTCCTTGAGCAAAGTATATAGCTTACAATACGTTAGTTCGTCCAGTCTTAGAGTATTGTTTGTCTGTATGGGACCCTTACCAGTTGGGTCTGATTCAAGAGATTGATCCAAAGAAGAGCGGCAAGATTCGTGACTGGTACATTTAGCCATCGCTAGAGCGTTACAGATCTCATAGAAAGTTTGAAGTGAGACACACTTGCAGATAGACGGCGCCCTAAACGGAAGGGGCTGCTCACTAAAATCCGAAATCCGATCTTCACCGAGGATGTAGAGCATATATTATTACCACCAACTTTCAAATCGCTCAATGATCACAATTCAAAGATAAGGGAAATTAGAGCTCATTCTGAGGCGTCCAGACACTCGTTTTTTCCCTCGCGCGATCCACGAGTGGAACAGAGGGTTGAGTGGGGGGGGGGGGGGGGGGGGGGGGGGGGAGGGGGAATATGACTTTGACGCGAATAGTGCCCTCCGCCACACACCACATGGTGGCTAGCGGAGTATGTACAAGGTGTTTCAAAAATGACCGGTATATTTGAAACGGCAATAAAAACTAAACGAGCAGCGATAGAAATACACCGTTTGTTGCAATATGCTTGGGACAACAGTACATTTTCAGGCGGACAAACTTTCGAAATTACAGTAGTTACAATTTTCAACAACAGATGGCGCTGCAAGTGATGTGAAAGATATAGAAGACAACACAGTCTGTGGGTGCGCCATTCTGTACGTCGTCTTTCTGCTGTAAGCGTGTGCTGTTCACAACGTGCAAGTGTGCTGTAGACAACATGGTTTATTCCTTAGAACAGAGGATTTTTCTGGTGTTGGAATTCCACCGCCTAGAACACAGTGTTGTTGCAACAAGACGAAGTTTTCAACGGAGGTTTAATGTAACCAAAGGACCGAGAAGCGATACAATAAAGGATCTGTTTGAAAAATTTCAACGGACTGGGAACGTGACGGATGAACGTGCTGGAAAGGTAGGGCGACCGCGTACGGCAACCACAGAGGGCAACGCGCAGCTAGTGCAGCAGGTGATCCAACAGCGGCCTAGGGGTTTCCGTTCGCCGTGTTGCAGCTGCGGTCCAAATGACGCCAACGTCCACGTATCGTCTCATGCGCCAGAGTTTACACCTCTATCCATACAAAATTCAAACACGGCAACCCCTCAGCGCCGCTACCATTGCTGCATGAGAAACATTCGCTAACGTATAGTGCACAGGATTGATGACGGCGATATGCATGTGGGCAGCATTTGGTTTACTGATGAAGCTTATTTTTACCTGGACGGCTTCGTCAATAAACAGAACTGGCGCATATGGGGAACCGAAAAGCCCCATGTTGCTGTCCCATCGTCCCTGCATCCTCAAAAAGTACTGGTCTGGGCCGCCATTTCTTCCAAAGGAATCACTGGCCCATTTTTCAGATCCTAAACGATTACTGCATCACGCTATCTGGACATTCTTCGTCAATTTGTGGCGGTACAAACTGCCTTAGACGACACTGCGAACACCTCGTGGTTTATGCAAGATGGTGCCCGCCCACATCGCACGGCCGACGTCTTTAATTTCCTGAATGAATATTTCGATGATCGTGTGATTGCTTTGGGCTATCCGAAACATACGGGAGGCGGCGTGGATTGGCCTCCCTATTCGCCAGACATGAACCCCTGTGACTTCTTTCTGTGGGGACACTTGAAAGACCAGGTGTACCGCCAGAATCCAGAAACAATCGAACAGCTGAAGCAGTACATCTCATCTGCATGTGAAGCCATTCCGCCAGACACGTTGTCAAAGGTTTCGGGTAATTTCATTCAGAGACTACGCCATATTATTGCTACGCATGGTGGATATGTGGAAAATATCGTTCTATAGAGTTTCCCAGACCGCAGTGCCATCTGTTGTTGAAAATTGTAACTACTGTAATTTCGAAAGTTTGTCCGCCTGAAAATGTACTATTGTCCCAAGCATATTGCAACAAACGGTGTATTTCTATCGCTGCTAGTTTAGTTTTTATTGCCGTTTCAAATATACCGGTCATTTTTGAAACACGCTGTATGTAGATGTAGATATAGATTATTATACATTGGTGTGATAAACTTAAGGAAGAAAGTAGCTTTCGCACAATGTGTTAGCGCCAAGAAATCTAGCTCGATGAAACTTCAGCCATAGTTAGAAAGATCTGCTGCAGTATATTATAGTATAGTATTGAAAGTAACTCAAAGAAATACGCAGAGAGAGGAACAGAAATGAAACTTTAATTGGAAAACCATACTTACACTGCTCTCAGCGCGATTCATGATGGTCCCCGGACATTACGGGAGGTGCTTCCTAAGTGTCTGATGACCACGGACGGCAGCGTGCTCCCATGCAGGTCACAAAGTTACTTAGTAGTTGTGACAGGGCGTTCCATTCCTCAACAAGCGCGGTTTACAGCTGTTGGTTGGTCGTTTGGACATATGGACGTGGTGCAATATGTGTGTCCAACGCATTCCACACGTGCTCGATGGGATTTAAGCAGGGAGAATGAGCAGACCAGTCTATTGGCTGAGTATCCTCACGTTCGAAGAGTATCTCCACTTGCGCTGTTCGATAAGGTCGCACATTGTAATCCACAAAAATGAAGGCAGGACTGAGTGAAACTCTGAAAAGACACACACGGGAAAGGAGTACGGTGTCACAATAAGGTTGACCAATACGTGTACCGTGTTCGAAGATTTGGAGGTCAGTGCGCCCAAGCAACGTAATGTCTTTCCACACCATAACACCTGGGCAACGAAAACAATCATGTTGCACAAAGCTCCAGGCTGTATTCCATGTTCCCAGCTTTCGCCATACAGAATCACTACTGAGACTGAATTTGCTTTCATTCGAGAAGAGCACGTGACCCCACTTCTTGTCCCTATGCTCCTGGCAGCATCGTAAGCGACGTCGCCGGTGTGCAGTTGTCAACGGAAACACAACATCTACACCTACATCTATGTGATTACTCTGCTATTCACAATAAAGAGCCTGGAAGAGGGTTCAATGAACCACCTTCAAGCTGTCTCTCTACCGTTACTCTCGAACGGCACGCGGGAAAAACGAACACTTAAATTTTTCTGTGCGATCCCTGATTTCTCTTATTGTATCGTGATCATTTCTCCCTGTGTAGGTGGGTGCCAACAGAATGTTTTCGCAATCGGAAGAGAAAACTGGTGATTGCAATTTCATAAAAAGATCCCGTCGCAACGAAAAACGTCTTTGTTTTAATGATTGCCACTCCAATTTACGTATCATGTCTGTGACTCTATCTCCCCTATTTCGCGATAATACAAAACGAGCCGCCCTTCTTTGTACTTTTTCGATGTCATCCGTCAGTCCCACCTGATACGGATCCCACACCGCACAGCAATACTCCAGAATAGGGTGGACAAGCGTGGTATAAGCAGTCTCTTTAGTAGACCTGTTACACCTTCTAAGTGTTCAGCCAATGAGTGGCAGTCTTTGGTTCGCTGTACCCACAATTTATCTATGTGATCGTTACAATTTAGGTTATTTGTAATTATAATCCCTAAGCATTTAGTTGAATTTATAGCCTTCAGATTTTTGTGACTTATCGCGTAATGGAAATTTAGCTGATTTCTTTTACTACTCATGTGAATAACTTCACACTTTTCCTTATTCAGGATCAATTGCCACTTTTCGCACCATAAACATATATCTTATCTAAATCATCTTGCAAGTCGTTTTGATCATCTGATGCATTTACAAGACGGTAAATGACAGCATCATCTGCAAACAATCTAAGACGGCTACTCAGATTGTCTCCTATGTCGTTAATATAAATCAGGAACAATAGAGGGCCTGTAACACTTCCTCGGGGAACGCCGGATATTACTTCTGTTTTACTCGATGACTTTCCGTCTATTACTACGAACTGTGACGTTTTTGACAGGACTTATCGTCGGCAAAGCGACCACCTCCATGTAATCGCCGTACAGTTTGGAACGTGGGATCACTTGCCTTGCAGTCATGTTAAACGCGGTTGCAATTGTAGCCGCTGTATGCTGTTGTACATAGTGGAGGTCATCTGCTACTATTAGAGACCATGGCAACCATCCCCTCTCCTTCCTGCAACAGTGCGTGTTGCGGTTCTGAACGCTCCCCACGCACGTAAAACGCTGGTGTGAACAATATCAAACTCCTCACATTTTCGTTCTCCTTCCAATTTCCCGATGTGGAGTCCTCTTAATGTTGCCTCTGGACGACGCTGTAATGAAGGACACCACCACAGTGCACCGTAGCTGCTCGCTGATTGACACAGACTGTCTTTTCCCGTTCCTTCATCTGCCTCGTGTAGCGGGGCCAGCCCTATTTGATGCTTCAGTTACACTGACCTCACGCCTCGTGACGTCCAAATTTCTGTGCACGACTGGGAGACCTTTGTCAAAAGGTCCTGCGATTTCATTCGTTTCTGCCGTATCGTTAATACGTTGTTACTTTATCTCGTCCTTAGCTTAGCAGAGCAGTGTATTGTCAAACATTTCCTAGCCGCGCCTCTGCGCTCTTCCTGTGGCTACTGACTACGGTAGGGTCGGTTTCTGAGAGAATGAGGTTTTCTTCATCCTGGAGTTGAGATGGTTTTTTCCTAACCCTCCTAAATAGGCAGTCGGCGAGAGCGACTAGGCTCATCCTAAAGGAGTGTAATTCTCGTGACGTTCTATGTTTGCTGCAGAAAAAGTTGGTGCAGGTCTTATTACATTCGACGCCACATTGGGCGACCTGCGCGCCGGATGGGGATGAAATGATGATGAAGACAACACCCAGTTTCTGACTGGAGAAAATCCCCAACCCACCCGGGAGTCGAACCCTGGGCCCTTAGGACCGCGGTCCGTCACGCTGACCATTCAGCTATCGAGGCGGACTTTTCCGTCGTGGAAAGCCTACAAACCGTTTGAAAGTGTGTTGCCGTGCGCGGGCGCCACATTCTGGTTAGCCATTTTCCGGTGTTTCTCGCCGAATATCGTGGATTCGTGGCTCATTTGTCGTAGGCGTTATTGTAAATAAACCAGCTTGAAACACACATTGAATTTGAACGACAGCAAATTCTGCTTTGTGTATGAAATATCGTTGTCATGTGGAACAGATAATGCTGGCTAGTGAAGATCTGAATTACATCTAAAGTTTGGTGACACAAATAGAAATGTCCACAGCGCCGCGGACCACTGCGAGACGTGCGGGTAGAGAGTCAGTGAGGTTATGGAAGGTACCGACAGGGATTTGGAGCCGTGCTGAATCCATTGCCGTGGCTGCGCTAGGATTCTCGGTTGAGGATTCGTGGCACGAGAAGCCTGATCGAGTTCGTCCCACAGCTTCTCGAATGGGTTTAAATCCTGGGAGTGTGGTAACCTCATTCTGGAGCTCTTCCAACCACGTACTAACACTGCCAGCTGTGTGATACGTTGCATTGTCCTGCTGGTAGATGCCATCGAGCCAACCCCATGTAGGGGTTGACGTGGTCCCGAAGGATAGATGCGTTCTTGCGTGGAACCATTGTGCCTTCCAAAATGATCACATCACCCAGGGAGTGCCACGAAAAATTCTCCAGCCCATAACGCTGCCTGCTCCGGCCCGGACCACTTCGACAATATTGTTACAGGGTGTTTGGTTTCATATGTTCCATGACGTACACGCCATCGGCCATCTGTCCAATGGAGCATCAAAAGTGATGCACCTGAGAAGGCCACCTGACACCTTTGGTGGACATCCAGTTTGCAGTACTGGCGTTCAAATTCCAGCCTTCGTCGCCAATGAACTGAGCTGTATTGTGGCTCGCGTTGGTGCCGTTGATTGGTTGGCATCGTGTGATAGGGATAGTTCCGTCTCGTTTTCTTCTTGTATTTACTGGCGCCACTACGTTTGCTAGCATTGTCTGTCTGTGAGTGGCGGCAGCGGCAGCAGCAGCAGCAGCAGCAGCAGCAGTTATCGATACCTAGTACCATGGTACTATCTTTGGAAGAACGTCAAGTGTTCTTTTGGGTCAGAGTTGTCGGGCAATTTGGTTGGGACGGAGCAGCAGCGAGGTCCGACAGCGCAAGGGCATACCAGGACCGCTGACGGTATGCAGGCACTGCCGGATCGAGGGGCTGTAGTTTCGAGGGTGACAACCTGGTTCTCAACCGCATCCACGACATTTGAGTTGAGTGAACATTAACCGAGTAGTGAAACCTCCACTATTTTGAGATCACGCTGTTTGTTCGCGCGTTGCTGCTCGCAGGGTCGCTGAGACGAAGAACAATGAGTGGAGTGTTTGGAACTGGCAAGTTAATTAGCCATCCTCAGTTTCTTATCATTAATCAATTAATTCCTTGTGTGTATTGATGAAGCTCAACCAGCGGCATTTTTCTGCCTAGTGGCCGCTAACGCCCCAGTTACCTGCCCTGGAGGTTAGCGTATTTTGGCGGCAGTGTACTTTTCCTCGCTTTGCCGCTGCTGTCCGGTAGGGCGTGTAGTCCGACAGCCTCCTTGATTGTGGTTGTTGAAAGAGTGTTGGCCGGCATTTAAACTTAGTTTGAGTTGCCATCCGGTTAAGTGAATACAACTCTTGTCTGCCTGTCTTATTATCGTTCACCAAACTGAACGACTTTCCCAGGTCGATTCTTGGAGCACTGTCTGAGGCCAACCTCTCTCCTGATTTGATCAGATTGTCATTATTGTCAGTAAGGCCTTCAGCAGTGAATGCAATTTGTCTCAAGAATTTTTATCAGATATTGTCTCTTAATATGATTGTCATTTTTTTTATAATATTTTAGTAAGAATTTGCTATCTAGGCCTTCATCCGTCAAATGCTTTTGGAGCGGTTCTAGGCGCTTCAGTATGGAGCCGCTGCTGCTGCTACGGTCACAGGTTCGAATCCTGCCTCGGGCGTGGATGTGTGTGATGTCCTTAGGTTAGTTAGGTTTAAGTAGTTCTAAGGCTAGGGGACTGATGACCTCAGATGTTAAGTCCCATAGTGCTTAGAGCCATTCGAATCAAATGGTTTTGAGTTATTACTATTGAGGCCTTCAGCCGACAAATAATTTCAATTTCTGGTCAATAAGGCCTTCAGCCGTGAATGCAATTTAACTAAAGAATTTTTAATTAGATATTGTCTTAACAGTCAAATTTGATTATTGTTCCTTATTGTCAACCTTACGTACAATTGGTTCCAAATAAAGTGTACGTAAGTTAAAAAAAAAACTGAGCAACGAACGGTAATTGAGTAAGGCCCCGTCCACACCGAATCTGCCTTTTCTCTAAGTAAACACATTTCATGAACAGCAGTCAGCATGGGTGCGGGAAACAAGCACGTGCTGCGGAGACCCATACGCAGCCACGTTCGCTGAACGGTCGTTGAGGAGAGAGTGTCGGTAGATTCTTGGTTCATATGGGCGATCAACTGCTCAACAGTCGCAAGTCTAGTCGCCCGTACACATCTCCATAGCCGTCGTTCATCCTTGTGCCGGTGATGCACCTCAGTCGCCTCGGCGCCGGTTTTCGATAATACAATCATGTATTGCACGATATACTTCAACTACGGCGGCATGAGAACAGTTCACAAATTTAACCGTTTAGTAATTGTTTCCGCCTAAAGTCCAGGAAATGGTTCAAATGGCTCTGAGCACTATGGGACTCAACTGCTGAGGTCATTAGTCCCCTAGAACTTAGAACTAGTTAAACCTAACTAACCTAAGGACATCACAAACATCCATGCCCGAGGCAGGATTCGAACCTGCGACCGTAGCGGTCTTGCGGTTCCAGACTGCAGCGCCTTTAACCGCACGGCCACTTCGGCCGGCCTAAAGTCCAGGAACATGCTCCTTTGCTCGTCATCGAAATCGTCTTTTTTTTCGTTACGACAACGACTGCACAGTTCTCGGCATCTCCTCGACACGCTTTATATAGGGCCTAACCTCCACTACTGGTGCTGCTATTGCACGCTGACGCTGAACAGAGGCCGTGGTAACATTAATATAACTGGACCGTTTATATCCCAAAAGCGAAACACATCACTTGCGAAAGTGGGTAAAGCCAATAAATAATTACTAGCTTTGGTGTAAATAATCAGACACGCCTGTCTGCAATATACGACAGCTGCAAGACACGACGTACTGAAAACCTTATAATCACCATCTTCTTCGTCAATAGATGACTCCGCTGGGCACCAGAATGACAAGTCTGGTCGCCAGCATAAAAAAGGCAGACTTTTCTCCCAACAGACAATCGTCACTGGATGAAGAAGATGCTGATTATCTTCGAAAGCTCAAGTCTTAACTCCGAATTTGGTGCGATCTGAACTCCGAGAAACCTTTTACACGAGGACGCTGCTGCGAAAATTTCGATGCAGTAAATATAGTGACTGTAGACAGTATAGCACAGTTACCTCTCCTAACAAAATAGAGCTATCGTTTGATTTGATCCATTAGAAATGGTTTTTAAAGCCTGCGACTGTGAAACAATAAGTTTGTTTACAAATAAATCTTCTGCTACCAGTCACGATTTTTCTTTATTTTACTTTTCGCACGACGCGCTTCGGGAAATGATTCCTATTTTCAAGTGCGTTTTTTTGTGTGTACATGAATAGAAATGGCTTAATACACACAAAAAGCGCACTTGAAAATGGGCATCATTTTCCGAAACGCGTCATGCGAAAAGTAAAATAAAGAAAAATCGTGACTGGTAGCGGAAGATTTATTTATAAACAAACATAGAGCTATTATTTCTTTGGTTATGTCGCAGGCAAGGCTGTGACGCTTATTTTGCCCGATCATGCCTCCTTGCTTTAGTAGCACATCTACAAGGTGCCTCCATTCTCTGTATCCTTGTCTGATAGGACCACAGAAAACGTGAACAATTAATACATCGCTGGCTGCAACATGTCACTTCCATTTTACAGTTTTTTTTTCCCCTCTGGGGCGTCGGGAATGGGGTCCGTTGTTATTAGACTGGTCTGAAGCTGCCCGTGAAGGGCTTAATTTCATTCTATGGAACAATTCTACGTATGATGTGACATGTCCCATGTGCATGCGTTGCAGGAGGTCTGAATGTGCTCCACGTATAAATTAGAAGCGTTAGCCAGATATCACAACCTGACAATAACGAAGGAAATCTCCGCGATGGAGAGAGCCAATCGCAAATCATGTGTACTGTGGAGTGATGGGAACCATATCTTGTGTTACCCACAAAATTAGCATTAACATTTACGAGAGACAAGCTGAAAACCGTTATTATGAACTGAAAAATATACTACAGTCTCCAGAATGAGATTTTCACTCTGCCGCGGAGTGTGCGCTGGTATGAAACTTACTGTATGTTGGATCGAGACTCGAACTCGGACCTTTGCCTTTCGCGGGCAAGTGCTCTACCAACTGAGCTACCCAAGCACGACTCACGCCCCGTCCTCACAGCTTCAATTCTTCCAGTACCTCGTCTCCTACCTTCCAAACTTCACAGAAGCTCTTCTGCGAACGTTGCAGGACTAGCATTCTTGGAAGAAAGGATCTTTGGAGACATGGCTTAGCTACACCCTGGCGGATGTTTCCAGAACGAGATTTTCACTCCGCAGCGGAGTGTGCGCTGATATGAGACGAGGTACTGGCAGAATTGAAGCTGTGAGGAAGGGTCCTGAGTCGTACTTGGGTAGCTCAGACGGTAGTGCACTTGCCCGCGCAAGCCAAAGGTCCCGTGTTCGAGTCTCGGTCCAGCACACAGTTTTAATCTGCCAGGAAGTTTCATACTACACTATTATGAAACATTTCTCCTCTATGAAAACTAAATATTATTGTGGAAAAAGACTAAATCGCTCTTTTGCAGACAGCTGGCAAAGAGGTACAATAGTGCGAAATGTTTTGTGACCACCGCTAGAAGCATAATTAATTAATGCCTAACATCTCAGAATGGATGCCAGAAGATGAATTTGAATGTAAAACAGATGTAGTGTGATATTGTTTTGCGGCAAACGTTTGAGTCCAGCTAAAGCATCCACGAAGAAGTTGATATCTCGTTATTTTACTTGAAGTATTTTCCTAGTGAAATATTGCTGCAGAGACATTTGTCGCTCTTCTGTGTGTAGGAATAGTCCATATTAATTTTTTGCACTTCATAATGTGCACTATTTCAGTTCTCATTATTTCATGACTCGTCATAAAATACCGTGGTTTATCTCAGACACAGAGCGTTGTCCTCAGTTCAGGTGGGCCCTAGTCGAAATTGAATCAAGTTGTCCAGCGTAGGGAGCCTCCGACGCTGCGTGACAATTGCAGGAAGAGCAGATGAGGGACGCTTGCCAAGTAGGCGGCGGTCCGAGTGGCATAATAAGTTCAATGAACGACCAACTGACGTAGTGGCCTATTACGACTGCAGGGAGTGCCGCCAGACGGAACTAGGGGTCGGAAAGAAATACAGTAAATATGAACAAAGTTAAGGAAAGTCATTGGCAGTTCAGTCGATTGTAATTGGAGATTTAAAGATGCGTTTCGAAAAACCTATCAACTTCTATAGATAACGCGCTTGTTGCCCATATTCATGTAAAAGAGTATAAACCAACAGTCTTTGTCAAAAACTGTGCTACAACACAGCACGGCTTGTAAATTTCCTTTTGAGACCAGAAAAATGTGTTGCCTTGTACTTTTTTTAAATGTGGATCTTCTAACATCGAATCGAAGAAAGCTGGATTAATTATAGCGTTCCAAAGTCGAAAGAAGTCAAGAGAATAGTGCAAAAAAAGTAAACAATATTAGCCAATAACAGAAAGGGATGTATGTTTCAGGCTCGTAATATTATGATTGTTAACGAAAGAATCACAAAGAGCTATGCGTTACTAACGCCATATAATGTCGTCAGTAAGAGAGTACAGGGGCTCAAATATCTAGAATTGTTAAGCAGAGGCATTAGCAAACATAACGGATGTAGAAAATAAAATTTACAGTTTTGCTAGTCAATTATAACAAAATTAGACTGACATATGAGGGAACGTACCGAACTAAAAATTGTGCTCGACAAGGTTGTATCATGTCACTCTTGGCCCGCATCTCGTGGTCGTGCGGTAGCGTTCTCGCTTCCCACGCCCGGGTTCCCGGGTTCGATTCCCGGCGGGGTCTGAGATTTTCTCTGCCTCGTGATGGCTGGGTGTTGTGTGCTGTCCTTAGGTTAGTTAGGTTTAAGTAGTTCTAAGTTCTAGGGGACTGATGACCATAGATGTTAAGTCCCATAGTGCTCAGAGCCATGTCACTCTTAGTTTGCTCTGCGTCCTGTCACAATGAATTCAGCAAGGGTGCGGCTAAATGGTAGCCCTAGTAGTAATCCTGATGACATTATTCTATTATAAGAGATATGGACAGGCGCAAAAATAGTGGAGAAAGTAAGCTGTATTATCATTTAGAATTGAAGAAAAACAGTATTCCTGTTAATAACAAAATCATAAACAATGCCAACGGTATCAGACATTGCTACTCACATGAAACACATCTGTAATTTGCGATAAATGGCTCGTGTGAGCGTTCGATGGTCATTCGCAGAAGAGTAGAGAATATTTTATTAGCGTCTAGGCAAATCAGCTAGTTCTATGACAGTAATGTGACCAACCTCTAAACGGATAAATTTTGACTTTTTCCGTTATTTTCAGCCCTAGAGTGCGGCTTAGTCACTCATACACAAAAGCATGTTCTGTTAATATCTTCGAAAATATGGCTATATCGGAACTCACAAAAGAAAAATCTTAGTTAGAGCCTCAAAAGATAATAATTAAAAAATAGAAGTGGTTACTGTAGAAACGACAAAACTGAGAAAATGGGCGTACATGTGAAGAGCTGGAGCAACATCGCCACTATCTCCAGCACTTGAGCGTCTTAGCGACTTGTAATTCAAAAAATATCGACGGTTGTTGGTGAATGATGCAACCAGCCCAAATAGTTTTTAAATGTTTTGTTTTAGTGCTATAATCGGTTTCGGGATACATGCCCATCTTCAGATCTCTAATACTTTTAGTTACAGGTGTTTTGGCCAACAGGATGTTGTCAGATTCCACACTATGGAAGAATATTTGAGTATTTTGTGCCACTTTTTGAAATTGTTTCATTAACAAAATTACGCTTTAGTGCTTGCATCATACATAAATAAATACGTGTATTTTAGCGTATTTTATTAATGAAACAATTTAGAAAGTGGCACTCAATACTCAAATATTGTTGTGCAGAGTGGGAACAGACGACATGCTGTCGTCAAAACATCTATGTGATTAAAAATATTAGTCATTTGAAGATGGGCATGGTAGCCCGAAACAGATTGTGGCACTAGAATAAAACATTTAAAAAGTATATGTGGCTGGTTGCGTTATTCACCAACCATCACTAACGGCCGCGGAATTCACAAGATCCAACATGGGTAAAATAACATCGATAGATGTATTTCATGTTAGTAAACATTCAACAGACGGCGGAATAACTGTGCCATCTTCGACCAAATATTTTGACTGCTGCCTTTCCAAAAATCAACTATCATCATTCTTTGAAAGAGATCTGCAGTTTTTGAGGTCTAAATTTGTGTTCTTCAGACGGAAAGGGGTAAGGTAATTGAAAATTAACGATGCATTTACCAATCCCAGCACCCATCATTGTCGTCTTAAAGTGGAGTGTATTGTTGGCATGACAACTTGTGACTTACATAAAGAGAGGGACGCCTCTACAGTCAAGCGTGTCCTACTTCGTTTAAGCAAGCACAAGGGGACCGCCGCAGGCATGCACGCCCCACCAGAGGGCGCGCGACAAATTGCTTATTTCCGCCGCTCCCCCACACGGGGTACTTACAGCAAGGAACCACCTGCTGCACGGACACCAGGCACGGCGCTGCTTCAGGTTACTGTCGTTCCATGCGGGAGGTTCGACGTTCAATCACACGCGTGGCATATTCGCGAAACAGTTCAAACGTAGAGCACACGTGCGAAACTTTCGAATTCACTCGCGCGGGTGTCTGCGCGACGCGTTCGGTAGTCGGCTGCGGAGTCGACTGCGGGCGGAACAAAGTTTGACTATCGAAGCGCTCGTCTGCGCGCTTCGCATTTGAACGCTTCCGCACTGTCATCTAGCGGTAGTTGTTGGAACTACTAGCGCTCTCCGCACGAGATAGTTTCGGTTTACTCCTTGGGGAGCGCTGCAACGAAGACTCACTGCCTATGCATTCTGCAAGCTCTCCAGTTCTGGCACTTCATTCTGACACTATGACGGTGCTAGTGACTGCAATCAGCTTCGGTTCGAGAAAACATTTTCACACACATGTCCTATTTAAGCCCATCGTCCCTCCCTTCGCCTTCCTCAGAAAAGAGTTGACTTTCCTTGGGCTCTTGATTTTTCTTGTTGAAATAAGCACTACATAGGTGTTCCACTGTAACAGATACAAATTTCTGAATCTTATCAATGTGATGAATATTCAAGGAAGGAATTATTTGCTTCCCAATCACGACGATTCTTGACATTTTCAAAAGCTTTTAGTTTAAGCAGAAGTAAATAATTCCTGCGTAAATAAAAATGTGCTATCTTCTAAACTACGTGGAAAGAATGAGATTTTTTTTTTAGTTTAATGATTGAACATTTTAATTTTATGTTTCCAAATCATCCCGCTTTCTATGGGAAAAAGGGACACACAAAAAAGTATCATCTCACTTTGTACTGAAGTGTTAAACATAAGACATTACTTAATTACGAAACTTACTTGTGAAGGAAACCCTGCAGTAAGTTGTTGAATTTCAGAAAAATTGCGATGAAAGTAGTTGAAAATTTATGAACACAGTAACTTTTTTTTTTTTTTGTATGCAGCTGAAAAGGGAAACCATTATTTTAATGTGATACGAAATAGAAATCTTTTACTAATAAAGTCATTTATAATCTCTACAGTGTTCAGTGTAGGAAATTCTTCCCTCTAATAAAAGCGGTATCCCAGCCGGAGTGGCCGTGTGGTTCTAGGCGCTACAGTCTGGAACCGCGTGACCGCTACGGTCGCAGATTCGAATCCTGCCTCGGGCATGGATGTGTGTGATGTCCTTAGGTTAGTTAGGTTTAAGTAGTTCTAAGTTCTATGGGACTGATGACCTCAGATGTTGAGTCCCATAGTGCTCAGAGCCATTTTTAAAAGTGGTATAGTGAAATTTTTGTTACCTTCAGCTCAGTACCATCTTTCAGAATAGAATCTAAATCTATTTACTTCAAGAGTTCGCTTTCAGTTCTAAAGTTGATAGTCACACAATCGTTCTTTAGAAAGTGTTGACTTAAGATACTGGAGGGTTCGAATCCTGCCTCGGGCATGGATGTGTGTGGTGTCCTTAGGTTAGTTAGGTTTAAGTAGTTCTAAGTTCTAGGGGACTGATGACCTCAGCAGTTAAGTCCCATAGTGCCCAGAGCCATTTTTTTGATACTGGAGGGTTATAATGAAAGGACAGCTACTGACAAGTTTCAGTGTGGCCTGCACTTAACCTATAGTAGCGAAATATGGTAGATATTATAATGAGTTAATGCGGAACTGATTTACGCTGGAAAAAAATTAGTTCAATTTTGGCCACCAGGTGCCATTCCGGTGCTTTGAATGGATAAGGAATGGGACGTAGGCTAAAAACATCAAACAAGTGAGAAAGGCATAATATTGAATTTATTATTAACTACCACTTACACAGTTTGTTGAATATGAACTCTGGAAACATAGACGAGATGCTGCATGTGTAAAATCAGATATGCACCTGACGGCCAAAATTGGACATAATTTTTTTTTCAGCGTAAATCAGTTCCGCATTAACGCATTAGCATACCTACCAAGTTTGGCTACCATACGATAATTATAGACCACACAGGATTTCCGCGTGTAACTGGACATTAATTATAACCACCCACTGGTTTTTATCAACTTGCGATGTTAAAAATTTGTTTCACCACCTGTGTAGTGTACCATCATATTTCTTGTCAAGGTTGCTCCTGATTGTAATGTGGGCCTGATTAGAAATTTGTACATTTTAAATTTATTTGTACTAACTCAGACTTTATTTGATACCGAACTCAGTAGCAGCTCATAGCCACACATTCGCATTTATCTCGCAAACGGCTAGTTGCGGAAATGCATTTGTTGTAACGTTTTTGCTCTACTTGTACACTGCCAACCGTGTCAGTTTTCAGTAGTGATTATGATACAACCTGTACACAAATTTGGCACTAAAGCCAGACGTTTGTATTGCTTGGATGTTAAACTGGCCCTGTCAACCGTCTTATACTGTAAGTCACTATAAAGTGGGCAGAAAGGTATCATTTTCGATTTTTACATTTACTACAGTTTCACTTCATCATGTGTGGTTGCAGTAAGTTATTCAAGAGAAGCGAAGGTTCTAAAATTACCATCATGTATGAGGCCCTTAGAAGCCAAGGGATGTAAGTAACAAAATTTTAGTTTTGAATAAATGATGTTCTAAGTTGAGACACTGCAGAAAGCCGGCCTGATGTGCCTGAGCGGTTCTAGGCGCTTCAGTCTGGAACCACGCGACCGATGCGGTGGCAGTTTCGAATCCTGCCTCGGGCATGGGTGTGTGTGATGTCCTTAGGTTAGTTAGGTTTAAGCAGTTCTAAGTTCTAGGGGACTGATGACCTCAGATGTCCCATAGTACTCAAGCCATTTTTGAACATTCTAGAAAATTCCATGAACAACTTAAGGAAAAAGTAATTATTTGCACACTTTTGAAGCTTTATTGCCTACCTTACCAGAACAATCAATTCTGAATTGCCAGTTAATAATTTTTTACTAGTAACTGAAAGTCATGGATTACAGTGACATTAATAGGAACACTTTAATGACAGGTAGTAACCTGATACTTGAGTTGAACGTGATTACGAGTCTACTCAGACCCTGCAAGCTTTCATTTTTATTTTCTGAATAGTAAACTTCTCCATGAGTTTGATTAGCAGGCTTCAGTGTTCTAGCAGCTTCATGATGTGGAAATTTCTGGTAAAATTAATCATGTAATGGTCCACAAAGGGAAGTAGAGTCTGTAGGTCCCTGTACTTCAGATATTTTAACTTATGTTTCTCATTATTTGTTTCTAGAGCAGCAAAGACACTGGTATTTCTACCGCAATGATGTGCCTTCTTGTTATTAACATTTTGAAAATCTTTCAGCTTTTCATCAAGTGATTCTTTGAAAAACAAGATGAAGTTTGATTTCTTTTGAAAATGCAACCACTGAATTTTTCTCAAGCCTTTCACTGAGTCCTTGAGATAGTTATTGAGTCCACTTAGTGTGATGAAAGCATTGTCAGTCTTTTGGACTACCTAAAATTTCCCGCTGGCTTTGGAAATAAGCAATTCCCACCTATCAGGAACAAATATCCACGGACTTTTCCTGTTAACCTTCTCAATAATTCCCCAGTTCCAATGTGTGTATTCTGGGTAATAGGATGCCAAAGCTTTACAATGCGTTTGAAAGTTATCTAAATGAATAAAAATATGGACATAAGTACTCTGTTTCTGATTGTAAGCCTGAGCTGTGATAATATATCAACTGCAATAGCGAAACTTGTACTGTCGTAATATGAAAGCCAAGCTCCAAAGTAAAAGTAATTCATTGTCATAATGAAAAGGGAAGTATTTCATACTACAAATGTTAGCAATGTGACTGCAAGAATTTTAAACTGTATAAACTGCCTGAATAATTAACTTGGACATGAAACCTAGAGAAACTGGCTTTGCAAAATTTGATCAAAAAAACCGCCTCTGAATAACATAAGTTGGCCCTGACTGAATAAATAAAAAAAATCGTAATTTCTATTCTGCGCAAATCTGGATAACGCGTTTCAGTCCTGCTCCGTCTTGCGCACCGCAATGCTAAAGCTGCAAATTACTGTATCTACACAGAGACACTTGAGAGGTGGAATGAGTTCTCTGTTAATTGCAAATCTAACTGTTCATCGAACATACTTGGTTGGATGATCCATTAAAAAGAACTTTAATAGATAGGTTGGTAAGAAAATAAAATTTGCGCATACATGACAACACTATATATATATATATATATATATAGTGTATTGACGAAAAGTGCTCAAGGCAGGTTTTAAATTAAATGAACTTCTCAACATCTAAACAATACACTTTCCTCTCTCTCAAATTAAACAACTTTCAGTACAATAACGGAGTTAGTTCGATGGCGCACAATAGTGAAAAGAAAACATCATTATAACATTTACCTGATATTTCATTAGATTTTTCCTTCACAAAAAATTCTTTGATAAATTGAGACTTTATATTTAAAATATAATATTGCCATTGCTTCCTCACTAAGAAAGCTTAATATTGCCTTCATCCTTACTCAAACGCTGCTTAACATTGTCAGCTTAACTGTAACACAGCTGAACTTTAACATCCTCACTCTGCCAAAGATTAACTTCGACTGCTCGACTGCACGCTCGCACACATCAGCGATGTTAGCTCAACTTCTGCGATACAGCTTACAACATCGCTGCTCGCTTATAATCGATTCAGGTACCAAAATTATACATGACACCTATCACGTTTACTTTTATTTTGACCCCCAATATTGTCCGAAAGAACAGGAACCATCTTCATATAGTTAAGGCTAACTAGCCATTGACCTTCTTCTTCTGTTCTGGATGCACACGCATTGCCCGAACTCTTACAGGACTCGGTAAGATTGTCTGCCGCGAGTAATGAGTGTAATGGGCAGGGGCACTACGAATGTAGTGTGTGGACACTAAGTTGGGAATGTGGGTCCCACGGGGAGCGCGCAAGGGATAAATCCCTGCAGTCGCACTATCCTCTGTGCCCTCGGTGGCTCACATGGAAGGAGCGTCTGCCATGTAAGCAGGAGATCCCGAGTTCGAGTCCCAGTCGGAGCACACATTTTCAACTGTCCCCGTTGATGTATATCAACGCCTGTCGACAGCTTAGGGTCTTGATTTAATTATCATTTGGTCCGTTTAAGGTGTGAATACTGGGTCTGAAGGAATCAGATTGGGCATGATGGACCCAGCAAGTGTTGTGGCCATAAGCTCTGCCTTCTCCTTCACGGAGCATGCAGGGCAGTCTGGGCCTTGTAGAGTAGGAATGTATGTTTCTCCCTGGTGAAGTCTCTGGCTAGCTTCCACACGCCAGGATTTGCAGCATCTAGCCCTGTGAGTTTCTGCCCGTGTTGTTCGTTTCTAAATGTTTATATTTACCCCTATATTAGTCTCTGGAGTTCATTAACGTGCAGTTTATAGAACGGGCACCTGGTACGCTGCCAGTATCATCTGAGGGGGTTGCTCATTGAGATAAGGTCCAGAATTTCCAGGGGCAGAGCCGTCGAGTGTTGTTGAGGTGTTGTATGTGGAATGGGTCAGACATTGTGTCTTGGACAGCAGTAGTAAGAGCTTCTACCGCCTCATCAATTTGTTCTGTGGTGTTAATTTCGCGAGTGTCTGGAATAAGAGTATCAAGCGTTTCTTCGAACAGAGTCCAACTGTAGTTCAGTATCCTTCGTGGTTGCGCGTCCTGCTGTGTTTTTTCCGTGTGAAGTATTACAGACGTGTGATCTGAGGCTTAGATCGTTTTCAATTGTAAGGTTGAGCATGCATGTGATGCCCTTGAGGAGGGCTGTATCCGACACGTCTGAACTGACTTTGGCCTGTGCGGGCACGTGAGTTGGGATGTCTGGGCCTAGTATAATGTAGTTTCGGCCTACTCCATGCTCGCATAGTTTCTTGCCGTTGGAGGTACGTATTTGTGAATTCCATTCGGGGTGTTTTGCGTTTAAATTTGCAGCGGCGATTACCCGCGGTGCTGATATCTTGTATTACCATGTTCTTAGATGGGCTGTATAGCGATATCAGTGCGGTGTTAGATCCTTTCAACCTGACCCTAGTGGCCGTAGCCTCTAGTCTCTCAAGTGCAGGGAGTTCGATGTTCTTGTGTTCTATGGCTTTGTGTATGCCGTCCACTCGGTCGGTACGATAGACGGAGTAACCTGGCACGTTAGCTGTTTGTGAGTCATGAATCTGTGTTGACGTTCGCGTTACAGGGCTGGTGTGGTGTGTTATCCATGAATTAATGTAAACAGCGGTGTGATAATGGTTTGTATGTTAGTCCAACTGAGTGAGCCAGACATGAACTTGTGAAAAGTTGTGAGACACACCCCGTAATCTTCGTGATTATTTTGGTAGCCATGAATCCGGGGAATAATGTCTCCATTATTCTTGAGAGTCTTGTGCAGAAGTTGGGAGTGTCGCCTATGGGCTATCGGTTGTGTCGGCGGCCGCTGCTGCTTGTGTTGGCTTGTAGTTGAGTGTGATTTACATCGTTCTGTCAGGGCGGAAGTTAATATTAGTGGGGATCTGCCCTCGATTTTAGTCGATGACGAGGCGAGTGTCAAGAAAGTTTTAAGGTACTGTGATGTTTCTGGGTTTTAGTGTGTTGCCGAGTGGCTTACCACGCCTTTTTATTCTTGTAATAGGCCAGTTCCAAACATGTGCTATGTGTTTCATTTTAACCCCTTCCCCTACGTTCTCTTGCAGTTCTCCTCTTTATGTGCAGCTTTCCACTTTACTACTGTTGACGCGCAAACTGCCTGTGTAGACTTTCACCTTTAATTTTAGTCCTATTTTTGCACTTGCTGCATTTTAGTGACACTCGTCCGTTGTTGTTCCCCTTCGGGCGCTAAAGACTACACTGTTGAGCGCCCATAACACCATATCCAGCCTGCTTGTGTTGGCGTCGTGTTTCGTCTGACTTGTGCGTCCTGCTTGTGGAGTTGTTGTGGGGGCCAGTGTGGTCCCTGTGTACTGTGGGTCGTTGGATTGGTGTCCGAGCTGCGTGTCTGCGTAACGGTGTTAACAGTGTCTTGCTGCCTGTGTTGCTGTTGTGAAGTAGTTGTGCTCCTCTTGTTCCAGTTGATTCTCCTCCTCCACCTTCTCTGTGGCTGTGACAGTCCCTGTGTGGGTGCATTTTCTGTGGCTTGTGTTGGGCTGCAATCCTTGGTGTCGGGGGAATAGGGTCGTGTTGTTATTCGTGTCGCATGATGTAACCGATGCGTCTATGGTGTTGGTTGTCGTCTGACTTGTCAGTTTGTCTGTTGCTGGGGGAGTTTGCTGCGTGGGTGCACAGCTCGGAGGTTCCTCTGCCCGCACCGTGTTGCTGGGGTTGCCAGCTAGCACTCCAGCAAAGGATATCCCACTCCTTACTGGGCGCGGAGGTGTTTCGGAGCTGTGACTGCGAAAAGTTTGGCCTGTTTTGCTAATTTGCGCCTAAGAGCCTCCTTGTAGGCAACGCACTCCCTGTGATTGGCCGGATGGGCCCCACCACAGTTGTAGCATTTGTATGGTGCCGCGTGGGGGAGTGTACACTGTTGTGGCCACCAGAGCATTTGCGGCAGCGGAGAGCGAGACCGCATCGAATACGCGCATGCGCGAAACGCTGGCGGTTGTGGTGTTGATGGGCGTGCAAGGTATGTTTCAGATCTATACACTAACGACCACATGAAAAAACAACTTCATCTTCAGCATGTCGCGTGATTTGACCGTCTCGGCCAGCTCAACAATGCAGCTGTGCGGAGGTCTAACCTTGCCCAGTTCACTCATTCGATTTACACAAATACATTCCCAGCCTAGGGCAGTGCGTTCATTTCGTACTGTTTCAGTTGGGGTTAGAGCATCTACCCCCTTGATCACGTACTGCTGTGTATTTTCCAATACGGTTCTGTATGTGAAGTGCTCCACCGTCTGGTCCGAGCACGGGGCTCACAACCCCAACCGCACGCCACTGTTAAGCACTAATGAAGGACTGGGTCCCTTACTTCGATTGCACATAATTCATTAAGGTCAATCCAAGACATTTATTTCAAATACATAAATGTAGTTACATTTGTCTGACATTAAACAGGAATAAAACAAACAATTTCAATATCTGCTGATTTAGTGCGTGAAGCGCGAGTTAAGCCAATAACCAGGTAAACTAAACAATTCACCGTAATTAAAAAGAAAGAGAAAAACAAAATTGAATTAATACACCCCACTGACAACACATCCAAAAAACCTTTCAATACTACTCAAAAGAATACACTGACTTGGGGGGCAGTCATTCACCCGACAGGACACTTCAAAATGAGTTCAATAACACAGCTGCGTGCCCAAGAAAACAGCAAGGCATTAAATACACTTCATTTGACGATTAACCAATACTCATTAACATTGCGGCACTCCAGTTAGAACTGCAGTGTCCCAAAGAAACAGGCGCTTATTCTGAAAGAACAATTTTTTTATATGTTTAAATTACAGCATAGAAGAATTCCAAATCTTTCCCCTTTCTAGGCGGAGGCTGAGCCAGAAACATAGAATGCCACAAAAACACAGTTTTGCTGTGAAATATTACAGGACACCCGGAAGCAGTAACAGACAAGGTGTCGGCACCCACAAATAACACAAGCTAAGAGTCAGGCTGGGAGCACATCCTACGAGAACTTGTTCACACTATGCTCACCACAAACTGTAGACATTCGGCCGAGCGTCCGCTTGCGGTGGCTGTCAGAAGGACGAAGCAACCAACAGGCCCACGCCGTGCTTCTCACACAGGCACCTCAATTTGTACAAACATCTAGGCCAACACCATCTCCGGACTACCCACTCACTGCGAGGCTTGGCACAGTTTATATGAAATGCCTTCCAGGCAACCAGTAACCGCCGCAGGAGTTTCACGATTAGCAAACAGCCCCAGTGTAACAGACATCACACATGTGCTTACGCCCGAGCAACAGCTCCGCCAGTCTCACCGGCCGCCCCAAAACCGACTGCCTCTCGCCGCATCGCGCGCCCCAGCCGAAAACACAAAGATGCTCATGCCCGGGGACGCGCCAAAGATAACAAGCCGATCGCTGATGATCGACCAGCGATCTGGCTCACCGTCCTTTCTTTCAGAAAGTTCAGTAGATTCGTATGTCTTGTTCGCTTTTGGTAAATTCTTCGTTTAGAAGACTAAGGCCTCCAAAGCTGTGTACAATGACTGGTGGGAAGCCAGCAGAGGATATGGTTTACTTCTGCGTAGCTGAATTTGAGTGTGATGCAGTCGCAGAGTTGTTGTTCTCTGTGTACTTGGTGTTACTACTGGAGGTTGACGGAGTTGGCAACAGCAATCAGCTGTTGCCTCGTGAGCTCATGAGCTCACTCGTCTGTGTGTCATCTTTGCGGTGTTTGTGATGTGGACCGACCTTCTGTCACGGTCCGTCTTCCATTTCGCGTGTGTCCTCTGTCGACTCTGGTTCTGGTGACTAAGCTGCCGGAGGTGATACAGAGAGCATGTCTAGGGTATTCGCAGCAGTAGCTTGTGTGTGTGTTCGTGTTTGTATAATGTCACCCTACACGAGCGGTTCGATCAGCTCTTGCTGGCCGGAGACTGCTGGTCCCTCAAGGCAGCTGCGGCCTGCAACGTGGCGAGTGGGACAGAAATGCTGGTGGGGTCGGCCACCATATCTGCCGTTTGTGCTTCAGTCATGTTGCAGGTAAATGGCTGGGATAGGCTGGGGGATCCAACTTCTCCCAAGCGTAAGGAATTTTATTATGTAGGGAGGAATCCGACATCCTTTGCTTTTTTCTGAGAAGAAAAAAGATTTAATATGTACCCTACGTAAGTGGGAAGTCCCCAAGACCTATCAACGCAGAGTGCAATGCGCGGAGGAAGGAAGAAGGCCTGCAGCACGCGGGAATGGCCGATGTGAACAGGTCCCTGGTACTGCCTTCGAAGTCCATAGCAAAGGACGGGAGAGCCCTGCCGGGGCAGCTTGCAACAAGAGTTGTGGGAGTTATGAGTCGTCGACTCATGTCGGCGGAGCGCCTGAGAGCGCCAATAGATACGAACGGCAGTTGCGCCTTGGCTTATTTGCGACCACTCCGTAGGGCTATCCTCAGGCAGCTATGCCATATGCACAGAACAGCAGTCTGTTCGGTTCGGCTGCTCGACTGCGAATGCCACATTGGTGACACAATAGTACCCTCTTCCTTTTATGCTGTAAACTTATCGGTCAATTCCGCGTTACACAGGGCTCCAGATACTTTCGATCAGACACCTACAACATGAATAGAAAAACGTGATTTAGTAGTATCGTTAACAGTCTTTGCTAGAATGTGCAGTAATTTAGTAATTTTGCGATAAATATGAAGGCTATACTCCAAAATTCCAGAAGGTGCCAAGTGCGACACCCCCCCCCCTTACCCTCCACCCTCTCTGTGTTTTTACGCACCCCTATGAAGCACCGTTTTACTGACGATTACAGCAAGGAAAGAATGACTGCTTATTTCCTTTCATGCCAGAAAGTTTGCGACAGTACCTAACAGTTACTATAAGTGTAGTTGCTCTTCGTAATAGCATCCCATACGAGCAAACCACTTGCGTCTTTACCTGTGGTTACTCATACTTTAGGTACTTGGGTTATGCACGGCTCTGTTTAAAAGAATAGCTATGTGTAATCGTAAGGTCCAGTCACGTACGTCTACTTTTATGTCCCGCCACTATGTCGCAGCAAATAATTATTTGTAGCTGTGATCCTGCAGTCAGATTCTCTATTAATTGGCTAGAATTGAGGGTTAATAAAATACACAGAAATAGAAAATAAAATTTAAATGAATAATTTTCTAACAAGGGCTCTATTCTAACATCTGTAATTGATACAGACAACAGAGATTATGATGAACAATGTTTATTCAAGAGAAAACATCTCACACAAATGTGGAACTGATCCTATGGTAGTTAACCTACAAACAGAAAATACCCTTATGTCTAAAGTTACGTTGATAGCATTACGAGAATGGTAGCAAAACCCCAAACAAAATAGTCATCAAAGATAGGCGAAAACTAAGTCCATTTCGTAATCACAATAAACGAAATATTCACCAGCTCAAAACAGTTCAGAGTTCAACATGATAATTCACAAACTAAGACACTTGATATAAAGAATAGCATCTCATACTCCGTCTAATCTCAGTTCTGTAATAGAACCAGAAAAAATTAGAGACCTTCACTGCCGGTCGCGGTGGCCGTGCAGTTCTGGCGCTGCAGTCCGGAACCGCGGGACTGCTACGGTCGCAGGTTCGAATCCTGCCTCGGGCATGGGTGTGTGTGATGTCCTTAGGTTAGTTAGGTTTCAGTAGTTCTAAGTTCTAGGGGACTTATGACCTAAGATGTTGAGTCCCATAGTGCTCAGAGCCATTTTTAGACCTTCACTAGAGCACATTCAGCCCTCTCGAAATATAGTCTCCAACGCCCAGAATCAATCATCTATAGCACCAAATCACGCAAGTTACTTCATGTAGATCCGCCATCTTCAAGCTCACCTACATATTCCTAACATTACACACCTACACTAAATGTGACATATTAGTTCGCTGATTTGGATCATTAAGCCGCATCAAATTTTACATACATACGTAACATAACAAATACATACATAATATAATAAATACAATACACTAGTTACGTGCCAGTATAGTATTGTATCTTAGAGATGGTGTATGAAACAGAATATATCCATACAAAATACTACAAGTAATACATATAAGTAGCCCCTTGAAATTTCACCCCTGGATCTCTCATGCAATGCAGATCATATGCCTCACTTACACAACTAATTACTCTCTGCCGACCTACACACACCAGGAGTTCCCTCCTTGCATTAAATTGTGCATCCATACTTCATTACTTACATCTTAACGTTACCAAATTACTCCTTACACAAAACAGAATTAGTCCCCAAAAGTCTTAAAAAGTAAACATGAAATACACTTATTTGCACACTTATTAATATACACACCGTTCTTTTTTTACAAGATGCAACTCTGCCACTTTTGCCTCTCATAACATCTTTCTTGCCAGTGGGAGTGACTTAAATTTCACATTTTCGCGTGCTTTCACTTGCTCAAATCCGAGCCTTCTTTCCTCGATCACTAGTGGACTGTTATGTTTACAGACAAAATTTGTGGCTACCGCTAGAACATCATTTTTAGTTTCGAGAGACGCACAATTTCTTTCTTTGTCAACATCGATCATTTCACTTATAGGCTGCACATTTTTAATTTCACCTCTCTCTAAACACTGTTTCCCCAAAAGAACATTTTCATTATCTCTTCCTTTCTCCTCCATATCTATGGTATACATTATAACTCCAGAAAACCCTCAATCTTATTATCCGCTCCTAGAGTCTCCTGATCTACCTCCAACTCATCTGTAGGATATAAATCGCCCTCAGATCCCACCATCCTCGTAAGCATCGAATACACTGTTCTCTTCCTCAGAAGTAAAGATATCAGTAAAGGCAACATTCTCACAACCATACACCAAACTCTAAAATTAGTCTCTCTTGGCCAAATCACTATTAATGTATTACAACTAACTCTGTTAACAACTGCCGATAACTCATAAAATACCTTTCGATAAACTTCCATTACATCTGGCGTACATTATAGAAATCACCACAAATAATTCCTGTTAGATGCCTCCACTACTTTATGCTTTAACATACCGTCTGATACATTTTCACATTCATCCTTCAACATCCACTCAAAGCTCATGCTTTCATAAAGAGCCTGGGTTCAGTTCCATCAATGGAAATAGATGCACAAATTCCATCCTCCGAGATATCCGGATCAGTAGCCTCAACTTACTTAGCCTCAACTTACTCAGCTTCAGCCTCACCTTTGCTTCCCTTTAACAATAAATCCCCCACTGCTGCCGACACTTGATGAAATTCATCGCCAGCTGATGAGACTATTGTTACTCCGCCTTCACAAATACCTTTATATGCTACTGTCAATATACCACAAAATTCCTCTTTAGCTGACAAGACTACAGCTTCGCTGCCTTCACATGGAGCTTAGTCTAATTTCTCCCATGCAAAAACCATTTTCATTATTTTCAACTACATCGCTACAAATATTACTACTGATCAGTGTCTCATTAGAATTTGTCATACATTCCAACACCATCATATTCAGATCCACCTATGCCTCTCTTTTGATCACAGAATCTTTCGACAATTATACATTCATTCCATCATTCACTTCCCTATCAGTAAATAAAATAAATTATCGCTTCTCTCAACACATTTTACAGTATCTATCGCGCCCTCTTTATGGTAGCACTGCTTAAAATTATTCCCTATTTTATTTTTATTTCTTATAGCCTCCATCTCCATCATTTGTGGCTTCTTTGCCGAAGTTTCGACTCCTACAGAATTATTAAAAAGATGTGTTCTTTTCAGCGCCAGTTCGTTTCGCCATATTAGGACCAGACATGTGGCGATCTCTGATTTCCCACTCTCGTACTCTAGCGTTACATTTCGTGAGGCTCTTGCCACTCAAATCTCCGTTCCCTGTTTTGATTTCCGTTGGGAGAATTCCCATTTTCCCTTTGAACATTATTATTACCGTAGCGGTGATTATAGTGATTATTTTATATGTTACTGTTGCTCTTATTCTCGTATTCATTTCCCTGTCTACTTTTCCAGTTATATGAATTGAACTTCAATGCCTGTTCAAGTTTATCAATAAAATCTAAAACTCGTCAATGGAATTTGTAGCCCTATGGACAAGGTCCCATTGTGAAAATTCCAGTAGTCATCTCTTGATCATCGTAATCTCTATCAACACTCCCAGCAGACGATTTATATGCGCCAACTTAGTCAGTACACACACACACACACACACACACACACACACACACACACACACACGGATCCGCTATGATCCTATTTCCATGTTTGAAACTAGTTCCGTTTAGGAACTCATTCTGAAGTTGCATTTGTTTCACTTTACTCAAGAGTTTGTTCAGGAAACAACTCTCAGTCAAATGATTCAAATAGCTCTAAGCACTATGGGACTTAAGATATGAGGTCATCTGTCCCCTAGACTTAGAACTACTTAAACCTAACTAACCTAAGGACATCACACACATTCATGCCCGAGGAAGATTTCGAACCTGTGACCGAAGCAGCAGCGCGGTTCCGGACTGAAGCGCCTAGAACCGCTCGCCCACAGCGGCCGGCCTACTCTCAGTCGTTAAGTGAAGGCCGTCGGCTACTGCGTTGTTCTTGGTGAGAGGTTATGCCTGAATTTTGATATTTTCAGCACGCTCTTGACACGGCAGATCCCGGAATATTGAATTCTCTAATTATTTCCGAAGTGGAATGTCCGATGCATATAGCTTGAACTACCATTCCGTGTTCAAAGTGTGTTAATTGCCGTCATGCCCTGATAATCACGTCTGAGAATTTTTCAAAATCACCTGAGTACAAGTGGATGCTCCGCGATACAACTGCCAGCTGTACATGCTAATATCGCTGTCCTCTGACATTTGTCGTTCTAGTGTACAAAGTGTGCAAGAGACTATCGTAGGAAAATTTACCGCCACAACTACTGTCGAGGAAGATACGTAGGTACTTGAAAATAGCCTACGGCAGAAATCGTGTGATACTACAAAAAACAAACAAACAAACAAACAAAAAAGTGGCGGTTAATGTGGAATGCAGTCACTTGAAACATTCTTATCAAGTGTGGATGAAGGTTCAACGTTTCGAGATACGGAAACAGGACTTTCGACAGATATGAGGAAGAAAAATTAAGCTAAAGCGTACTTCGACGACGAGGTCATTAGACACGGAGCACAAGGACGAACAGGAGAATATTAGGGACGGAAGTGAGCCGTGTTCATTTCGAAAGCACTGTCTTACTATTTGCCTTTAGTGAGTCAGGGAAACCATTGAAAATCTAAATCTTGATCGCTGTGGGTGTATTTGGAACACGGTCATCCCGGAAACGATACCAAAGCGTTACCACTGCAGCTATGTCACGTCGCCTACTCAAGTGGACTCTCAGCTGGAACTGTTCCAAAAATGTTACCTATGGTACTCGTTGCAATATAGAACTTCAAAAACTACATTTGAGAATATACCTTCTCAAAAAGCTATCCCTCTTTCTTTTAATCTGCGTTGTTCATCAAAATACAAAGTTATTTAATAACGAATGATCACATAGTTAAATAAACATTGATCATTCCCATCTGTACAAAACACATGCTTTTCTCACGGATCTGTACGAGCAAACCTTTTTTCATAAAAGTCACATCAATAATTAATATGACCAAGCAGCAACGGATAGAGGTTCACAGAGTCGACTTGCCTTAGGAATGGGAAACTGCTCTTAAAGGCAGAAGAATCAGTAGTGCAATTTTGTCGTACATAGACATGGTTGGAGACCGTGGCTGTTGTATAAAGTAAATGGTTGATGTTGCACAGCAACCATTTTGGTTACACGTTTGTAATTTGTAAATTATTGTTTATCCTGGGGCAGTTCACAGGAATCCAATGTGTAATCTACATTGAAGAAAGTATGAAAAAGCCATCTCTTGACGAATTGCAAAAAATTCTAAACCGGTAAATGTACTTTTTGAATAAAGTAACATATTGCAACTAGTTGATGTACAACATCATCAATTTATAGAACCGGTAGTTATCAACGGCATGAGCATACATAAGAATGTGAAAATATGTCTTCTGCGAATAAGAGATTAATATCTGCAGAAATATAGCATAAAGTTTCTGTCAAACATGATGATAGAAATAATAAGGAAACCGATTAAACTTTACTTTATGCAAGTCCAGTAATGGCACACATGTAATGAAATGAAAAAAACTCTACAGATTTCCAATTGAAGAATGCTGTTTCTTTAATAACAATAAATGTATCTGCGAGGAGAAAAAATTATTGTCATTATTACTTGTCGTCGCCTCTGTAGCGGCATTATCATATACGGACATCTACAAATATCTTAATGAAGAACAACATAGAAAATAACACTTAATTATGAGTGCGTTCATCAATGAAATAAGCTACTCAATGAAGTAACACGAAAAGTTTGTTTTATCTTATTTTTAATGACTTCTTTCCATGGGTGCTCTGTACAATAATGTTTCAGATCTAGCAGAAAATTAAACAGGCGTGTAGTTGCAATGCATTGAGAACCACACAGAGCAGCCAATAGCTGTGTGTCGTTCGCACGGATGCCTACGCCTGGAACAGTGAAGACAGGCACCAAACTCTGTCCTCTGAACTTCAAAGATATTTTTCTGAATGAGTATCATATTAATATTTTGTCAAAAAAAGAGGGCTTTGGGTCACGATATTATAGTAATCATTGCATTAAATACACATAAAGTGATCCACACAAAACGCATTCTTCCGAATATCCAAGACGGTATCAGACTAGTCGAAAGAGTGATGATCCAAAATACTTTGTCTTTGTTTGTGATTTGAATTCGTCAGGATTTAATTAATTATTAAAAGATTTTTCATAATTTAAATATACTAATTATCACAGCTTGCTCACCTGACATTAACTTTTTCATTTAGTAAATTAAACTCGAACACCAAAGTTAATTAATTATTAAAAGATTTTTCATATTTTAAATAGACTAATTAGCACAGCTTGTTCACCTGCCGTTAACTTTTTCTTTTTTAGTAAATTAAACTGGAACACCAAAGTTGGAAATCCAAAATATTTTCTGTAAGTTGTGCTCCACAACTTTGATAAACATTATAAACGACACCATTTAACACCACAAACTGCAGTTAAAAGCATTCTTTCGTTAGGGAATAATCACACTGTACTCCCTGTATATTTTTCAGTCGACTCTTGATATTATGCTCCTTCATTGACGTCTTGTATGCCTCTGTAACTCTTGCTCTTAAGCCAATTTACACTAGCAAGTGATCCTTAACCGAAATCTAGTGCTTATTAAGGAATACTTAACAGTTAGCCTTCTGCCGCCGAGCAGTGAGTCAGCAGTGCGCAAGTTGCAGCAAGTGGCTTATTTAACGTTCACATAAGTCTAGTAGTCAATTTGAGAATTTGTTTGAGCGTTCTTAGCGTACTTGTTTAGTTAAATCCGCCAAATCATTGTGTATTTTCGTATTTAGCAGGGGCAGATTTGGATTTTAATATCCGTGACGTGTAAAGTCGCGTAGTCGTCTGTCATTTGTTTATTTCTTTCAAATAGTCTTTGAACGTTACTGACAGCACAGTTAGCCTTCTGCCGCCGAGCAGTGTGTCAGCAGTGCGCAAGTAGCAGCATTACTGCATTTACTAGGCAGACTTGCATTTTAATAACCGTTTAAATTTTGTGTCGAATTGTTTGGGCTCTCTGTGGATTAGTTCAGACGTTCTTTGCACAACAGTATTTAGTATGGATAGGGACTGCGACTGCTGTGTTCGGATGCGGGCTGAGTTGGCATCCCTTCACTCCCAGCTTCAGGCAGTGTTGGCTTCGGTCACACAGCTTGAGGCTGTTGCCAATGGGCATCACTGTGGGGGTCCTGAAGGGGGTTTGTCGGGGACGGCCAGCTCGTCCCACGCATCCCCCGATCGGACTACAGCTGTGGCTGCCCGGGATGCTGCCCACATTGAGGCTGACCCGTGGTAGAGTGGGAGGTCGTCTCGAGGTGTGGCAAGGGGGCGAAAGAGATCCCGGGGGGCTGAACAGAAAGCCTCTCCAGTTTGTCTGATGAACCGGTTTCAGGCTCTGTCTCCGGGTGATACTGATCTTTGGCTGGACATGACTGTTTGTCCCGTTCCAAAGGTTGCCCCTCAGTCTGCAAGATGCGGGCGGTCGCAGAGGGTGGGTTTACTAGTACTTGGGAGCTCCAAAGTCAGGCGCGTAATGGGGCCCCTTAGGGATATGACTGCAAGAAGGGAGGGGAAGAATACCAATGCGCACTCCGTGTGCGTACCGGAGGGGGGGGGGGGGGGGAAGGGGGAGCCATTCCAGATGTCGAAAGGGTCCTACCAGATGCCGTGAAGGGTACAGGGTGCACCCATCTGCAGGTGGTCGCTCATGTCGGCAACAATGATGTGTGTCGCTATGGATCGGAGGAAATCCTCTCTGGCTTCTGGCGGCTATCTGATTTGGTGAAGCCTGCCAGTCTCGCTAGCGGAATGAAAGCAGAGCTCACCATCTGCTGCACCGTCGACAGGACTGACTGCGGATCTTTGGTACAGAGACGAGTGGAGGGTCTGAATCAGAAGCTGAGACGGTTCTGCGACCATGTGGGCTGCAGATTCCTCGACTTGCGCCATAGGGTGGTGGGGTTTCGGGTTCCGCTGAATAGATCAGGAGTCCACTACACATCGCAGGCGGCTACGCGGGTAGCATGGGTTTTGTGGCGTGGACTGGGCGGTTTTTTAGGTTAGATGGCCTCGGGCAGGTACAGAAAGGGCAACAGCCTCAAAGGGTGTGGGGCAAAGTCAGGACATGAGGGGACCAAGCAGCAATCGGTATTGTAATTGTAAACTGTCGAAGCAGCGTTGGTAAAGTACCGGAACTTCAAGCGCTGATAGAAAGCACCGAAGCTGAAATCGTTATAGGTACGGAAAGCTGGCTGAAGCCAGAGAAAATTCTGCCGAAATTTTTACAAAAGCACAGACGGTGTTTAGAAAGGACAGATAGCATGCAACCGGTGGTGGCGTGTTTGTCGCTGTTAGTAGCAGTTTATCCTGTAGCGAAGTAGAAGTGGATAGTTCCTGTGAATTATTATGGGTGAAGGTTATACTCAACAACCGAGCTAGGTTAATAATTGGCTCCTTTTACCGACATCGCGACTCAGCAGCATTAGTGGCAGAACAACTGAGAGAAAATCTGGAATACATTTCACATAAATTTCCTCAGCATATTATAGTCTTAGGTGAAGAGTTCAATTTACCAGATGTAGACTGGGACACTCAGATGTTTAGGACGGGTGGTAGGGACAGAGCATCGAGTGACGTTATACTGAGTGCACTATCCGAAAATTACCTCGAGCAATTAAACAGAGAACCGACTCGTGGAAATAACATCTTGGACCTACTGATAACAAAGAGTTGGTCAGGCGTGCACTACACGCAGGAAGCGGCTATAAGGGTAGCGGAGTACGTGTGGAGTGCACATGTGGGTTATTTAGGTTAGAGAATTCCCTCCCTAGGCGCGACAAGACGCCTCCTGAGACGCGGCAAGGTAGGAGTAGACAAAATGTAACAGGGAATAACAATATTAATGTGCTAATAGTAAACTGCAGGAGCCTCTATAGAAAGGTCCCAGAACTGCTCTCATTAATAAACGGTCACAATGCCCACATAGTACTAGGGACAGAAAGTTGGCTGAAACCAGATGTAAACAGTAATGCAATTCTAAACTCAGATTGGAATGTATACCGCAGAGACAGGCTGGACAGTGAAGGGGGAGGCGTGTTTATAGCGATAAGAAGTGCAATAGTATCGAAGGAAATTGACGGAGATCCGAAATGTGAAATAATTTGGGTGAAGGTCACGGTTAAATCAGGCTCAGACATGGTAATTGGATGTCTCTATAGGCCCCCTGGCTCAGCAGCTGGTGTGGCGAGCACCTGAAGGATAATTTAGAAAATATTTCGAGTAGATTTCTCCACCATGTTATAGTTCTGGGTGGAGATTTTAATTTGCCGGATGTAGACTGGGAGACTCAAACGTTCATAACGGGTCGTAGGGTCAAAGAATCCAGTGAAATTTTTTGAAGTGCTTTATCTGAAAACTACCTTGAGCAGTTAAACAGAGAACCGACTCGTGGCGATAACATATTAGACCTTCTGGTGACAAACAGACCCGAACTATTTGAAACAGTTAACGCAGAACAGGGAATCAACGATCATAAAGCGGTTACTGCATCGATGATTTCAGCCGTAAATAGAAAGGTAGGAAGATTTTTCTGTTTAGCAAAAGTGACAAAAAGCAGATTTCAGAGTACCTGACGTCTCAACACAAAAGTTTTGTTTTACGTGCAGATAGTGTTGAGGATCAGTGGACAAAGTTCAAAACCATCGTACAATATGCGTTAGATGAGTATGTGCCAAGCAAGATCGTAAGGGATGGAAAAGAGCCACCGTGGTACAACAACCGAGTTAGAAAACTGCTGCTGAAGCAAAGGGAACTTCACAGCAAACATAAACATAGCCAAAGCCTTGCAGACAAACAAAAATTACGCGAAGCGAAATGTAGTGTGAGGAGGGCTATGCGATAGGCGTTCAATGAATTCGAAAGTAAAGTTCTATGTACTGACTTGGCAGAAAATACTAAGAAATTTTTGTCTTATGTCAAAGCGGTAGATGGATCAAAACAAAATGTCCAGACACTCTGTGACCAAAATGCTACTGAAACAGAGGATGACAGACTAAAGGCCGAAATACTAAATGTCTTTTTCCAAAGCTGTTTCACAGAGGAAGACTGCACTGTAGTTCCTTCACTAGATTGTCGCACAGCCGACAAAATGGTAGATATCGAAATACACGACAGAGGGATAAAGAAACAATTAAAATCACTCAAAAGAGGAAAGGCCGCTGGACCTGATGGGATACCAGTTCAATTTTACACAGAGTACGCAAAGGAACTTGCCCCCCCTCCCCCCCCCCCCTTCTTGCAGCGGTGTACCGTAGGTCTCTAGAAGAGCGTAGCGTTCCAAAGGATTGGTAAAGGGGCACAGGTCATCCCCGTTTTCAAGAAGGGATGTCGAACAGATGTGCAGAACTATAGACCTATATCTCTAACGTCGATCAGTTGTAGAATTATGGAACACGTATTATGTTCGAGTATAATGACTTTTCTGGAAACTAGAAATCTTCTCTGCAGGAGTCAGCATGGGTTTCGAAAAAGATGATCGTGTGAAACCCAGCTCGCGCTATTCGTCCACGAGACTCAGAGGGCCATAGACACGGCTTCCCAGGTAGATGCCGTGTTTCTTGACTTCCGCAAGGCGTTCGATACGGTTCCCCACAGTCGTTTAATGAACAAAGTAAGAGCATATGGACTATCAGATCAATCGTGCGATTGGATTGAAGAGTTCCTAGATAACAGAACGCATCATGTCATTCTCATTGGAGAGAAATCTTCCGAAGTAAGAGTGATTTCAGGTGTGCCGCAGGGGAGTGTCGTAGGACAGTTGTTATTCACAATATACATAAATGACCTTGTGGATGACATCGGAAGTTCACTGAGGCTTTTTGCAGATGACGCTGTAGTATATCGAGAGGATGTAACAATGTAAAATTGTACTGAAATGCAGGAGGATCTGCAGCGAATTGACGCATGGTGCAGGGAATGGCAATTGAATCTCGATGTAGACAAATGTAACGTGCTGCGAGTACATAGAAAGAAAGATCCCATATCATTTAGCTACAATATAGCAGGTCAGCAACTGGAAGCAGTTAATTCCATAAATTATCTGGGAGTATGCATTAGGAGTGATTTAAAGTGTAATGATCGTATAAAGTTGATCGTCGGTAAAGCAGATGCCAGACTGAGATTCACTGGAAGAATCCTAAGGAAATGCAATCCGAAAACAAAGAAAGTAGGTTACAGTACGCTTGTTCGCCCACTGCTTGAATACTGCTCAGCAGTGTGGGATCCGTACCAGACAGGGTTGATAGAAGAGATAGAGAAGATCCAACGGAGAGCAGCGCGCTTCGTTACAGGGTCATTTAGTAATCGCGAAAGCGTTACGGAGATGATAGATAAACTCCAGCGGTAGACTCTGCAGGAGAGACGCTCAGTAGCTCGGTACGGGCTTTTGTTGAAGTTTCGAGAACATACCTTCACCGAGGAGTCAAGCAGTATATTGCTCCCTCCTACGTATATCTCGCGACGATACCATGAGGATAAAATCAGAGAAATTAGAGCACACACAGAGGCATACCGACAATCCTTCTTTCCACGAACAATACGAGACTGGAATAGAAGGGAGAACCGATAGTGGTACTCAAGGTACCCTCAGCCACACACCGTCAGGTGGCTTGCGGAGTGTGGAAGTAGATGTAGATGTAGACCCGAACTTTTCGACTCTGTAAGCACATAACAGGGAATCAGTGATCATAAAGCCGTTGCAGCATCCCTGAATATGGTAGTAAATAGGAATAGCAAGAGCAATAGGAGGCAGATTTCAGACTACATAACAGATCAAAACGAAAATTTCTTTTCCGACACTGACAATGTTGAGACTTTATGGGAAAAGTTCAAGGCAATCGTAAAATGCGTTTTAGACAGGTACGTGCCGAGTAAAACTGTGAGGGATGGGAAAAACCCACCGTGGTTCAACAACAAAGTTAGGAAACTACTGCGAAAGCAAAGAGAGCTTCACTGCAAATTTAAACGCAGTCAAAACCTCTCAGGCAAACAGAAGCCAAACGATGTCAAAGTTAGCGTAAGGAGGGCTATGCGTGAAGCGTTCAGTGAATTCGAAAGTAAGATTCTATGTACCGACTTGACAGAAAATCCTAGGAAGTTCTGGTCTTACGTTAAATCAGTAAGTGGATCGAAACAGCATATCCAGACACTCTAGTATGATAATGGCATTGAAACAGAGAATGACACACGTAAAGCAGAAATACTAAACACCTTTTTCCAGAGCTGTTTCGCAGAGGAAGACCGCATTGCAGTTCCTTCTCTAACTCCTCACACGAACCAAAAAATGGCTGGCATCGAAATAAGTGTCCAAGAATAGAAAAGCAACTGAAATAACTTAACAGAGGAAAGTCCACTGGACCTGACGGGATACCAATTCGATTCTACACAGTTTACGCGATACAACTTGTCACCCTTCTAACAGCCGTGTACCGCAAATCTCTAGAGAAACGGAAGGTTCCAAATGATTGGAAAAGTGAACAGGTATTCCCAGCTTTCAAGAAGGGTCGTCGAGCAGATGCGAAAAACTATAGGCCTATATCTCTGACATCGATCTGTTGTAGATTTTAGAACATGTTTTTTGCTCGCGTATCATGTCATTTCTGGAAACCCAGAATCTACTCTGTAGGAATCAACATGGATTCCGGAAAATTAACGTCTCCTGGCGTGTTTTTCTGTCTGTATGTAATGAGACTACTAACGGGAGGCCGGTAGGAGCCACCGTCAGTTTCCTAAACGACCTAGAAGCTGATCATATTATTATATATATAGTACATACAGGGTGGCCCATTGATCGTGACCGGGCCAAATATCTCACGAAAAAAGCTACAAAGAACGAAACGTGTCTAGCTTGAATGGGGAAACCAGATGGCGCTATGGTTGGTCCGCTAGATGGCGCTGCCATAGGTCATACGGATATCAACTGCGTTTTTTTTTTTTAAATAGGAACCCCCATTTTTTATTACATATTCGTGGAGTACGTAAAGAAATATGAATGTTTTAGTTGGACCACTTTTTTCGATTTGTGATAGATGGCACTGTAATAGCCACAAACATATGGCTCACAATTTTAGACTAACAGTTGGTAACAGGTAGGTTTTTTAAATTAAAATACAGAATGTAGCTTCGTTTGAACATTTTATTTCGGTTGTTCCAACGTGATACATTTACCTTTGTGAACTTATCATTTCCGAGAACGAATGCTGTGATTACCTGTAAATAGCACATTAATGCAATAAATGCTCAAAATGATGTCCGTCAACCCCGATGCATTTGGCAGTACGTGTAACGACATTCCTCTCAACAGCGAGTAGTTCGCCTTCCGTAATGCTCGCACATGCATTGACAATGCGCTGACGCATGTTATCAGGCGTTGTCGGTGGATCACGATAGCAAATATCCTTCAACTTTCCCCACAGAAAGAAATCCGGGGATGTCAGATCTGGTGAACGTGCGGGCCATGGTATGGTGCTTCGACGACCAATCCACCTGTCATGAAATATGCTATTCAATACCTCTTCAACCGCACGCGAGTTATGTGCCGGACATCCATCATGTTGGAAGTACATCGCCATTCTGTCATGCAGTGAAACATCTTGTAGTAACATCGGTAGAACATTACGTAGCAAATCAGCGTACATTGCACCATTTAGATTGCCATCGATAAAATGGGTGCCAATTATCCATACTCCCATAATCCAGCACCATACATTAACCCGTCAAGGTCGCTGATGTTCAACTTGTCGCAGCCATCGTGGATTTTCCGTTGCCTAATAGTGCATATTATGCCGGTTTACGTTACCGCTGTTGGTGAATGAAGCTGCGTCGCTAAATAAAACACGTGCAAAAATCTGTCATCGTTCCGTAATTTCTCTTGTGCCCAGTGGCAGAACTGTACACGACGTTCAAAGTCGTCGCCATGAAATTCCTGGTGCATAGAAATATGGTACGGGTGCAATCGATGTTGATGTAGCATTCTCATCATCAACGTTTTTGAGATTCCCGATTCTCGCGCAATTTGTCTGCTACTGATGTGCGGATTAGCCGGGACAGCAGCTATAACACCTACTTGGGCATCATCGTTTGTTGCAGGTCGTGCTTGACTTTTCACATGTGGCTGTACAGTTCCTGTTTCCTTAAATAACGTAACTATCCGGCGAACGGTCCGGACACTTGGATGATGTCATCCAGGATACCGAACAGCATACATAGCACACGCCCGTTGGGCATTTTGATCATAATAGCCATACATCATCACAATGTCGACCTTTTTCGCAATTGGTAAACGGTCCATTTTAACACAGGTAATGTGTCACGAAGCAAATACCGTCCGCACTGGCGGAATGTTACGTGATACCACATACTTATACGTTTGTGAATATTACAGCGCCGTCTATCACAAAGAGAAAAAAGTGGTCCAACTAAAACAGTCATATTTCTTGACGTACTACACGAATATGTAATAAAAAATGGGGGTTCCTATTTTTAAAAACGCAGTTGATATCCGTTGAAGCCTTGGCAGCGCCATCTAGCGGGCCAACCATAGCGCCATCTGGTTTCCCCCTTCAAGCTAGACGAGTTTCGTTCTTTTTAGTTTTCTTGTTTGACGCTTATTTCGTGAGGTATTTGGCCCGGTCACTATCATTTTACCACCCTGTGTAGTATTAAGCTAATAAGAACGTAATTTTTGGTATGGAGTTAATGTTTATGTGGTGCGAAGGGGAAATCTGGAAAAATATCAGATAGAAGACGAACATTTTTGGAACGTGACTACTAACAGCCGTCAAGTAATAAATAAAATCGATGTTTGACCATCAGTTTCTTTTTAATTAAAATCCAAATATCGTCCAAATATCAGCGACCATCTTCACGGATTAGGCCACAACATCACATCTGTCATTACTTAAATAATGTCTGTCACTCACTTCAGTCTTACAAGTACTTAGTGTTAAGCACGTAATGCTGGGGCGGTTTGCTAGTCTGTATTACTGAATTGGTAATCTGGTTCCTGGTTCGTGGTGCAAGTTGCAGGTTGTGTGTCTAACGGCTTCTAGAGACAACAAAATTTGGTATTCAGTCTTTCCTATAATAACTGAGCGAATTTAAAAATTTAAAGTGCTGCCCTAAGCTACTCTGTAAGAGGTATAATCTGACGTTAAGAGCTTTACACAACCAGGCTAATATTACAGTTAGAAGCTATGTTCATGTCCTAAGGTAGCGCAATTCAGTGCGTGCACATATCCAGACAATATTTGTCGATTATTTGAGAATGAGAGCAATTAGCGACTTTCAAGAAAGTTTAAACATAATGTCAAGCATTTTCCAAACTTTATTCGGTTACATGTTTAACACCAACTAACTAACATGGATTTTTGTAAAAAATTTATAGTGTTCCCTCTTGGCGTAGTACGTAATAACCTCTTGTTGCGGATTTCGCTTCCTCACTTGGATGTCCCAGTAAGCATCGTCCTGGTTCGCGTCTACAGCATGACAAGTTGGTAACTTGGTGAGAGAAGATGCAGGCAGGACGGCAGTACAGGAAAAGCTCTGCATTAATTCTGCCATCAGCTCTCTCCTCCAAAAAAGTGCAATTTTGCCATGAGATTTTATATAAATTCCCGAACCTTCAATAATTTTCTCTGTAGATAAAAACTTTTCTTCTTATGTGATAAAATTAGAACATCCATAACGAACTTCCTCTTGCTAAAATAATCTTGTTTAAGTTTCTGTAGACTCTGCAAGTTAGGAAAAGCTTAAACCTCTCTCAGTGGTTAGTTAAAGTTAGACTTCAATAGTGCGCTGTACCAACAACAAGAACTCCACAACTTACGTTCAACGTCCCATTGTCTAGTATGCCTTAGACAAGTATGTTCTGAGCGAGGTCTTAAGGAAGAGACACTGTGGTTTGATAGCTGTGCTCGAAAACTGCTACGTAAACAAAAAGAGCTTCATCACAGATTCAAGAGTTGTCAAAACCCAGCTGACATACAAATGCTGAACGAAGCGAAAATGAACGTAAGCAGAGCAATGAGAGGAGTGTTCAATGAATTTGAAATCTGAATTTTCTCATTTTGAGAGTATTGAAAGGCGATCTGTTTCAATTGTTATAAGCGATTTAGCAGCCAAGATCGCATAAAATTTCTTTATTTCAGACAACTGCTTTAAACAGACTCACTTGATATCTTGTGCGTGAGGCTCAGTTTAAAATGAAAATGTTTTACAACAAAAAGATTTTTAAGACCTGAAGATGACAGCATAGAATGTTGAAACCCATTGTCTTAAGGAGATATTTTGTGCGACCTTGGTTGCTGAATTGTTTTTAAGAATTTGAAAATAAAATTTTCTTAACCAATCTGAGTATAAAAACCGTAAGAGGTTTTGGTCTTAAAAATGAGTAAGCGGTCAAAACCGCTTTTACCACGGAAGATGGTAACAAGGTCCCGTCTTCCGATCATCGTACTAACGTTGAAATAGAGGATACTGAGATAACCGATCGCGGAATAACAAAACAACTACAACCGCTTAATAGCGAAAAAGCATCAGAACATATAACATTCTAAAAATATTACGCGAAAGAACTGTCACCTTCTAGCAGCAGTTTATCGTAGATCGCTGGAGGAACGAAGGGTACCCGGTGACTGGAAAGGACTGCTCGAACCCGGGCTGGAATATGAGTTTGCCTCCACCAAAATAGAAGTGCATTATTTTAGGATTGCAACACATCGACGAGTGTGGCTACTTAGTTAAGTCTGTGTTGAAAACGAGCTACCTCAGTGCCAGTTATAGCGCTGTGAATGAATCCGACGAAATGGGAAATAAGGAAGCGAGATCTGCTGCTCTCTTTACACTTCGCGGATTTGGCATTGAGCTTGTTTCGTATTTACAAATTTTCTGTCCGCCTCATCTTAGGTTATCCAAAATGTCTTCCTTCTGCCGGATTATGAGTTAAGGCTAGTCTCGGAAATCGTTTACTGTCCATTCTTTGTACATGTTCCGATCAGATGTTGAGTAGTCTTTTGTGCGCCTTCGAAATTTCATTTCTGCTCTTTGTACTTTATCTATGTTTCTTTTGTAGGTACGCTACATTCACTTCCATGAAGAAGTTCTGGACGAGCCATACTTTTATAAAATGTTGCTCTCGTTTCTTGCGTGCTCTTATTTTTAAATATCTTATGAATGGTGCCATATGTATTTCTAAATTAAGCTAATTTTAAATCCAGATCTCTATTACTGTTCCAAATAAATGAAGGACGACACTTGTTTTAAAATCACATTGTCTTCACTTCTTTAGTCTTGGTTTTAGCAATCTCAGCATCGTATTGCTTGCGGAGGTAATTCAGGTACTCGTACAGTTCAGCTTGTAGGTCCCCTTCTTTCTCTTGCAGTATCGACACGTTATCTGCGTACAGTAAAATATTTAATGTGGTGTCTTTTGAAATTTTAATACCTTTTTGTATGTGTTGCCTCCAGTTTAGCAAAATGTCATTAACGCAGATGTTAAAGAGGATGGACCGTCTTGGGCACCCTTGTCGTACTCCATTATTTATTAAGATTTCTTCTGCTCTTGTTTCACTCGTGTTTATAATAACTTGTATAGGATACTCATTTTTGCATTAGAGTCCAAATTTTGTTCCTGTTCATATTGTTAAACTCCTTAACCAAATCTATAAATGCCATTGTCTGTAGCTTATTTTCTCGTCTTTTTCTCTCTTACTTGTAGCAGAGTAAATAAATTTTCTATGATTGATCTTCCTATTCCACATCCAATAATCGTTAATGATAATTTGCGAAACGATTTTAAGTGTTATTTTTTATTCTTGCACATAACTTGCGTACTAAGCTCAAAAGAATTACACCTCTAATTTTGACATTCTTTCCGGTCACCTTTTTTGAACAGAGATATTACTTCTGCTTGTTTCCATGAATGGGGTATTTATCTGCTGGCATTGGTTGAATATGTGTAACAGCCTCCTATGTAGGAAGGTTGGGGTTTGAAATCTTGTTGACGACGACGAAATTAGAGGAGGAGCACAAGCTCAGGTTGGAAAGCATGGTGAATGAGATTTTCCTATTAGGATGTCACCATTCATGTGAGCTAAGACTTGAAAACCTGATGAGAGTATTTTCCTCGAAACGCATAGTTTAATTGCATGTGGGATGCATAAAGTGGTTCAGTGGCCCAGTTTATAGCAACCCGTACCTCACATCAAAAAATGGATAATTTTAAACTGATATTTCACTCTCAGTCTAGGTTGCATTCTTTGGTCATCTACAGGGTGCGCCAAGCCATTTGGGACAGAACTGTATAGAAGATAGATGATACTAAACTGAGTAGCTCGAGATAAGCACTCAGTGCTCGGAAATGAATTATTAGTTTATCATTGACATAAAAATATTTGTATTAGCTGTGAGTTGTTTAAGCTCATAGCACGTTTTCAAACTGACGAAGGCCACTCTGAGTGCCCGCATTACAACAGTCCATAAAGTTTTGCTACATTTTCTCATATAACGCTATTGGCCGTCGTGCGATTGACAGGCCTCTCGATCCCATTTCCCACTGGGCTTTCATACACTAACAGCTTAATATAAAAACATAGCAGAGAAAAGTACACTGTAGACATATAACAGAGGAACGTGTAGTGTTTTTCAAAGTAAAATAGAAACATAAGCAGTTTATAAACACTTGCCTCACTCGCACTGTCATTTCGGACCATCGATTCCTAATCTTAACTCATTTGCCTTGTTTCAATTATGTTGATCGCAAAAATTGGTAATTAGGTTGGCTGATTTCAACAGTTAAGCTGTCATCATCGGAACTAAAAAAGAATAGGAAAGGCAGAAAGCAAATCGTAACTGTAAAATATTAGACAGAAAAGTGCACACATATTAGAGGAAACGTTTTCACTAGGCTTATTAGAGAACAACGCGTCACTGTAAGTTACAAAATACAAACTGTCTTTCGTGCTGCTACGTCAGCTTATAACATGAGATGCATCCAATGATGAAAGTTGAACGCAGTAGGGAAGCCAGAAAATCTGGAAAGACAAATGCAAAGGAAATACATATACAATGAAGGTCAGTGAACAAGCACACAACAGGGAGTTCAATGGAACAATGTAGAAAGTATTGGCGCCCACAACCAATTATACATTGAGCTGTCAAACTACACACCTTGCTGGACAGTGACAACACGATGAAGAAAATACACTGGCTGAATTTACGTCAATGGCCAGGGCAGGTAACCGGAACACTAACGGCCACTAGGCCGAAAATTCCGCTGGTGCACTCGAGTTTGAAACACGGTAATATAGTTAACTTCACACAAAAAGAACACTGCCTGAATTTACGTCAGTGGCCGGGGCAGGTAACTGGGACACTAACAGCCACAAGGCAGAAAATTCCGCTGGTGCACTCGAATTGTAGCCAACCAATATGGTTAATTGCACCACATGGCGGCAAAATTTCAGCAATAGAAACAGTCGGTGTTGCTCACAGGAAAATCCCCCCAATAGCGAACCACCGAAACGAACCACCACAACATGGAACGGTGAACCACGAAGCTCGTAGCGATCGGACAGCTCCACACACGCTGCGACACTGGGCAGGGACTGCCAGCGGCCCCAGCCGACTGCACCGCGCGGAGAAAACTGGCCTGGTCCGCAGCAACCGGCCGACTGACTGCAGAATGCCGACAACATCCAAAATAGTCGTCAGTGGAACTAACGCCAACTGCACACACAACCTGACAAACACCTGCACGAAGACCTGAACCATACCCAACAGTAACTAAGCACGCACGAAGACAAATCGGGAGTCGATGCATTCATACACAGCCGACTCATGAACGATCGGCGAGCCAAACGTGTCGTCCAGTAGGACGACCGACCGACGATCCACCAAGACCGTGGCCCGGCTTAAGTGATGCGTGCCGGCAACGGACTGGTGAGCCATGTCGACGCAGACCTCACTGCTCCAACCCGACTGCACTAGCGCCGCATTCCAACTCCCCAACTGGCAGGTCCGGACTGCACTCTAGACACGTTCCAACTGACTGGCAGACCCGAACTCGCAACCCGAACTCGTTTCCGACAGACAACGACGGGGAAGTAATAGCAGTCGAACAAAGATACTACTAGAGGCGATATTTCGATACGCACTGCAAACACCGCTCACGTTCAGGCAAAGCAGCAACTCAGTGACAGTAGTAATCTAAATTAACTTAGTGAGGTGGAAGTACATTAAAAACAGGGAGTAAAATACATGATGGCGGGAACACGAGCCACGCACGGCTCAGGAGTGTGAAAAGTTCAGTGACAGGGATGTTCTTAGCAGAACTCACAGCAAACCAAGGGCAGCAACAATAGTCCTAATACACACGTTGACGTCGCAAGGAGAAGATGAACTAGTAGACAAAGTATAAGAGAACATTGAACAGGTAATTCACTGTGTATGGGAAGATGATAATCTAACTGTGGTATAGGCCGGCCGGTGTGGCCGTGCGGTTCTACGCGTTTGAGTCTGGAACCGTGTGACCTCTACGGTCGCAGGTTCGAATCCTGCCTCGGGCATGAATGTGTGTAATGTCCTTAGGTTAGTTAGGTTTAAGTAGTTCTAAGTTCTAGGTGACTGATGACCACAGATGTTAAGTCCCACACTGCTCAGAGCCATTTGAACCATTTTAACCGTGGTACATTTGAATGGTGTAGAAAAAGAAAGAGTTACAGGAGAATATGGGTTTCATAGTAGGAATGAGAGAGAGAATGACTAATTGCATACTGTAAAAAAATTTCAGCTGGTAATAGCGAATACAGTGTTTAAAAATCACAAGTAGGGGACGGGGAAACGTAGGCATGGGAAGATATCAACTGGATTACATCATGGTCACAGAGAGATTCCAAAATCAGATATTGGATTGTAAGGCGGACCTAGGAGCCGATATAGACTCGGATCACAATTCAGTGAATAGGCTGAAGAATCAATGTGGAAAAGAGTGAGCACTGAAGTACTGAGGTATGATGAGACGGATTTGAAGTTCATCTCGATAATAAATACCACAGTAGACCAGGTAAAGAGGAATGAATGTCTCTAAAAAGGGCAATGACGGAAACTGAGGATTCAAGAATAGTTACAAGGAAGGTAACTGCGAACTAGCCATAGGCACCAGAAGAAATACTTCAACAGATCGAGACCGACGAAGGAGGAAGTACAAAAAGGTCAAAAAAGGATAGGAATACCGCAGTATAGGGCACTAAGGAATAAAGGAAATAGGAAATGTAGAGAAGCCAAGGCCAAATGGCTGCGGGAAAAATATAGAGAAATGGATGTCGAAAGGACTGTTTCAGCATTTAGAAAAGAAAAAACAACCATCGGCGAAATTGAAAGCTAAGATGGCAACTTTAAGAATGCAGCGGGAATACTGCTGTTAAACGCAGAGTAGGGAGCCCTTCGGTGGAAAGACTACAATGAAAACTCAAGAAAAATTAAGCTATATTTATATGATCTGTTGACCTGCAGAAAGCATTCGACAAAGTACAATGGTGCGAGGCGTAATCTGCAGGGAAAGGCGGGTATTGTAGAAGAACCAGGAGGGAACAATGCCAATGGGAGACCTTCAACGAAAAGCTCGTATCAGATACGGTATACGACAAGTATGTAATCTTCCACCCCTACTGTACAATCTATAGCCTGTCAATCTATAGCCTACACTGAAGAATCTATGGTGGAAATAACAGAAAGGCTCACGACTGGGATTAAAAATCAGTGTCAAAATATCAAGACTCGCCGATGTCATTGCTATTCTTAGTGAATTGAAGAAGAATTACGGGACGTGTGAATTTTTTTTATTATTTCGTTTGGCATCAAGGATACATTACTTGAATTGAACAGCAAAGATGTTACTGGTAACATAATATGCATATACTACAAATAAAATAGATTACACTCATTTATGGTAATAAAAGTCTTAGATTAGATCGATAAATCAATAATATACATATGGATAAAAACACTAGGATGAGTTACATGTAAAAAGAAAATGTGGTTTTTATAAACAGTAATATTGACAAATAGAGCTACAAGTTGTAATAAAAACTATAGGTTAATATCTAAAGTATCCAGCGAGGAGATTGCTTCCTCAGAGACCTCATCTATGCTGGTCAGAGTTCCAGCATATTTCCGTAGGGGACACTCTGTGACAATGTGGTGTATTGTTTGTCGTTGGTGTCCGCAGTCACACTTGGCACTTTCAGCGATTCCCCACTTATGCTTCAAGTCCTGGCATCTTCCGTGCTTGGTGCGTATGCGATTTAGGGTGGTCCACGACCTCCTAGGTAAGTGGAATCCAGGAGAGACTCGTGTAGGATCAGCAATGAGACCTGCAGAATTGGGATTGGCTGCGAACCATTCTTCCCGTCATGCTGTTTCTGGTTGGAATCCTTCAGAAGTAAGCCTTTTTCCAAGTCTCCAGGAGGGTTTCCTGGACTTAAGACGTTGCCTTTGAGTGGCATCACAGTCCTGGTGTAGCGGTAACTCGGGATTCTTGGAGAATTTCTCCCATTCCCTTTTCAACGCTGCTTGACGTCGTAACTTCGGTGGTGCAATATTAGACAGAACAGGTAGCCATTCTGTGGGTGTGGATTTTACTGTCCCGGATACGCTTCTCATGGCTACATTCAGCTGCGTGTCTACCATGGCTGTATGAGCGCTGTTCAGCCATACTGGGCTGCAGTATTCCCCAACAGAGTATACAAGTGAGAGGGCAGTTGTTTTGAGTACTGATGCCTTAGCTCCCCAGCTTGTTCCGGAGAGTTTGCGTAATATATTGTTTCTGGTTCTCATTTTTAAAGCTGTTTCAGTTAGGTGTTTTCTATATGTTGGCGAACGATCCAAGGTCACGCCGAGATATTTTGGGAATGGGTTATATAACAGCAACTGATTTCTAAAGGAAATTTGCGGTTTATAGCGAGCATGTCTATTACTCAGATGGAAGGTGGAGGATTCAGTTTTATTTCTGTTTAGTTTGAATCGCCATCCATTAAAAAATGCATCTAGAATTTGCAGGTCCTGAGTGAGAGTCATTTCTGAACTTGTAAAATCGTTAGCCTGCGACACCAAGGCTATGTCATCAGCATAGATAAATGTTCTTGCTTTCGTTTCTGGCAAGTCAGCGACATATAAATTGAAAAGTAGGGGGGCCAATACTGATCCTTGTGGTAGTCCGTCATTTAAACTGTATACCTTGCTTACTTGACCTTTTAGGTGAACTTGGAATTTCGTGTTGGACAGCATGTTATTGAGTAGTTGTGCAATTCTTTTACATGGAATTATTCTTAAGAACTTAAGAAGCATGCCTTTCCGCCACACTGTATCATATGCTGATGTTAGGTCAATAAACAAGGCCATTGTTTTCTTCAGGTCTTCGAAACCTTTCTCTATGTATGTCGCCAACGCTAGCACTTGATCGCTACAACTGCGGTCTCGTCTGAAGCCAGCCTGTTCTACAGGAATGTGTTTCAGGATTGTTGGTGCAATTCTATTATAGAGTACTCTCTCCAGCAGTTTATAGCAGACACTTAAAAGTGCAATGGGTCTATAGTCTGAATGAACTGAATGCTCTAATGAGTACAAAATAAGGATTCAGAGTAAACCACAGAAAGATGAAGAGCAGCAGCAATGATAATGTCGTGTGGTTCCATGGCCGAGGCAAGTCTTTCAGTTCGACAACGTGTCGACGAATTTCGTGTCTATACTGTTCCATATTTATGCATCCGGGGAAAGGAGACCTACAGTTTGACGTAATATTCCTGGCGACACTGCACATCCGTAAGAGGTGAAGAGCGGACTGAAAACTTCCAGGTCCGACTGGAGTTCCATCCGGTGATCTCTCTGTTAGTGGGCTCTACCACATTGGCGATAAACTTATCATAAAAGTTGGTTACCACGAAGGAGACGATTTTAAGCAATTCCGCTACTGTGGAACCAAAATAACACGGGTGAAACAAGGACAAAAGGCAGACTAGCATATTCAAAGACAGCTTTCCTGATCGAAAGAAGTCTATTAGTACCAAACACAGGTCTTAATTTGAGGAAGAAATTTCAGAGAATGTACGTTATGGTAATGAATCATGGACTTTGGGAAAACCAAAGAAGAGATCTGAAGCGTTGGAGTGGGTTGATGGAAGGATGCTGAAAAGTGTGAGGAGTGATAAGACATGAAAGTGTTCTCCGCAGAAGCGGTAAGCAAAGGAGTATGCAGAAAATACTGACAAGAAGAAGGAACATAATGACAGAGCATGTGTTAAGACATCGGGGAATAACTTCTATGGTACTAGAGGGAGCAGTAGAGGGTGAAAATTGTACTAGAAGACAGGAGTTTGAATACATTTAGCAAATAACTGAGGACACGAACGAAAAATGTCAACGAAGAGTGACGAGTTTCGTCACGGAATCTTTTAGTCAGCGCAAGAGCATTACGGGGATGCTCAACGAACACCAGCTGCAGACATTACAAGAGAGGTATTGTGCATTACAGAGAGGGTTGTTGTTAGCGTTTTTAGAGAGTACATTGCGGGATGAGCTGGGAAACATATTACTTCAACCAGCATGCACCTCGTGAAATGATGACAGCGAAAAGACTGGAAATTTTCCTACAATCGTTTTTTTCCACGTATCGTTTACTAATGGAATAGTGAAGAAGAGAGAAAGTAGTTGCGTCAGTAGTATACCCCATCACATCAAAGAGATAATACGCTAACGAACCCAACCGTGGATAGAAATTTAAACTTTAATTATCTTTGACTCTTAACCTTAAATAATTACCTTAAACTATTTCAGTCGGTAACTGGTCTCTTTAGCTGTAAAGTTAGGTTAAATGCACAAACGTTCGCGCACTCGTCAATGACTGGCAGCCGTTATATGGCTCTGTATTTATTAATTCGTGTATGAAAGAATTTTAAACTGTATGCTCCTACATTATGTTGCTGTCTTTCCCGTATCAATACACGATAAAGAGTTGTAGGAACTAACTTCAATCATTGAAACAGACCCATGTCCCGCATAACGTATTTTCTTTTGGGTTATGCGTGTGGAATACGGCCTTGCCGCAGTGGTAACTCTGGTTCCCGTCAGATCATCGAAGGTAAGCACTGTTGGGCTGAGCTAGAAATGGATGGGTAACCAACCGGTCTGCAGAGCGCTGTTCGCAAGCGGGGTGCACTCAGCCCTTGTGAGGCAAACTGAGGAGCTACTTGATTGAGAAGTAGCGGCTCTGGTCTCGTAAACTGACACACGGCCGGGAGAGCGGTGTGCTGACCACATGCCCCTCCGTCTCCGCGTCCTGTGACGCTTGTGGGATGAGGATGACACGGTGGACGGTCGGTACTGTTGGGTCTTCACGTATGTGGAATGTGTCCTAAAAGTTTAGCCGTACCACGTGGTTATACGCAGTATATATAACTCTGTTGGATCCTCAGCCACAGGTCGCTGTCTCGCACTATAAATCGGGCCAGCGATGTAGATAACTGAGGCCCTGAGAGATAGCAGACCATCCGAGCTGTGCAAACTGCTTACACGTAACGCGGCTATGGCGCTGGCTTATCGCGCGTCTCAGTCGTGGGTGCCGTTTCCAAGTTTAGTGTCCTTACAGCTGACGATCAGCTAGCTGCGCCGGGCCGCTGTTCTTCAGGGAAGTCGAGCAGTCCCCAAGAACTGCATCCAACGGGTGAGGTCAGTCATATTTTAATACACTCATGACCTAGTGAAATAAGACGTCTCCACCTAGTAGCGTACAAACACTCCGTTTCTGCTTGATGATTGCGGCAGACCTTCAGGGAAATCAATCTAGTGAATACTGATACAGCAGTCAACAAACATGAAGCTTCAAGAACTGACCACAGCCCACTGAGGTTGGTTGAGATGGGTCGAAGGTAATAAATACACAGAGTGTCTCTTGTAAGAGCAGTCAGGCGCATATTCTCTGGTGTTTCAGCAGAGATTCGCAGTTTCGTTTTTTGTATTTTTAAGTGGAGTCAGCCCAGACAAATACTGCTCAGCACGTCTTTCACGCGACACCCATTGTCGACGGAAAGCCTCAGTTTGTTTCCCCTTACAAACAAAATTATTTTTGAAGCGGAACTTTACATGTTCATTTTGTAGAGCGATGCCCCATTAGTCTAGTGCGATATTTGTTGTATCCCACATGTATTAACAAGGATAGTAAAAGAAGAATAAATAACAACTCACCAGCGACTCACATGGAAACTCCCCACCGCACCCCCATGGTAAGATGGCCCAGTGGACAGTCCGTCAAAAACTGAATACATACCGACCATGAAAACAGGAGGAAGCTTTACTGAACTATGAAAAAAGAAGCAAAATACACTCATGCTCACAAATTAAGGATAATTGCAGAATATGGTTCCACACAACGTGGCACTACTCAAAACTGGCGGTAATACCATAGGCACATAGGGAACACACACGACCCAGATCTGTAAGTCCACGGTATTGGTGATGTTGAGAAAACCGTCCAGAAACACAAGTGCTACAAAACGCCACTGTTTCCTGTGCATGTACCCCGACATCGATATGGGATATGATCACCATGCACGCGTACACAGGCCGCACAACGGGTTGGCATGCTCTGGATCAGGTGGTCGAGCAGCTGCTGGGGTATAGCCTTCCATTCTTGCATCAGTGTCTGACGGAGCTCCTGAAGCGTCGTAGGCGTCTGAAGACGTGCAGCGATACGTCGACCGAGAGCATCCCAGACGTGCTCGATGGGGTTTAGGTCTGGAGAACAGGCAGGCCACTCCATTCGCCTGATATCTTGTGTTTCAAGGTACTCGTCCACGATGGCAGCTCGGTGAGGCCGTGCGTTATCACATCCATCAGGAGGAAAGTGTGACCCACTGCACCCCTGAAAAGGCGGACATACTGGTGCAAACTGACGTCCCGATACACCTGACCTGTTACAGTTCCTCTGTCAAAGACATGCAGGGATTTACGTGCACCAATCATAATCCCACCCCACACCATCAAACCACGATCTCCATACAGGTCCCTTTCAAGGACATTAAGGGGTAGGTATCTGGTTCCTGGTTCACACCAGATGAAAACCCGGCGAGAATCACTGACAAGGGGTCGGTGGAATGCATCTTGCAGGTCTCTGGGCGAATAAACCATATCTGTTCAGTCTTCTGTAGACTGTGTGTCTGGAGACAACTGTTCCAATGGCTGCAGTAAGGTCCCGAGCAAGGCTACCTTCACTACTCCGTGGTCGTCTGCGGGCTCTGATGGTGAGATAACGGTCTTCTTGTGGTATTGTATCCTGTGGACGTCCCATACTGTAGCGCCTGAACACGTTTCCTGTCTGCTGGAATCGTTGCCATAATCTTGAGATCACACTCTGTGGCACACGGAGAGCCCGTGCTACGACCTGCTGTGTTTGACCAGCCTCCAGTCGCTCTAGTATTCTAACCCTCATAACGTCATCAATATGTGTTCTTTGAGCAATTATAAATACACAGTCACCAAAAGCACGTCTGAAAACGTCTGCTAACGTACTCGCTACACCGTACTCTGACATGCACCAACACACCTCTGCGTATGTGGACTGCTGCCACTGCCACTGTGCGACGACCGCATGTCCAATGCACCCCAAGGTGATTTAAACCCACAAACCGCCAAACAGAGCGTTGTTTCACCATGTATCAGCATTATCCTTAATTTATGAGCATGAGTGTAGAAACAGTGAACGGTCCAACCTCAAGATTTGTAACAGCGAGCGAATGCAAATAGCCCCGGAGCCTTGCCTATGTGGTAACGGTGTTGGATTGCACAGGGGAAGAGATCCGTATGCAAATCTCCTTCGTGCCGCATTTTCTTTTCCACAAAACTATGAACTGTTCCCCTGGCCATTAACGTGGCGTGTTCAGTTTTTGACAAGCTATCCACTGGGGGTGCGATGGCGAGTTTCCCTTCTCAATAGCGCTCGGTGCTTGGCGATAGCAGTTAGCGTGGGCCAGGGCAGCTGGTGGAGTACTGGCTGTTCTTTGTTTTTTACTGTCCCTGTTAATACATATCGATAACACAAATATCGACCTAGACTAAAGTCGGATCGCTCCGTCGAATGGGCATTTAAAATTCCACTTTAATAATCATCTTGTGTGTAACGGAAACAAACCGACGCTTTCCGTCGACATTGGGCGTCGCATGAAAGACTTGATGGGCACTATTTGTTTGGACTGACTCCAGCTACGCAGTACAAAAACAAAGTTGCAAATATCTTCTGAAATGCCAGAGAAAATGTCCCTGACGAGTCTCAGGACAGACACCCTGTGTATTACACTCCAGGTAATGGTACAAAATCGACAGATGAATAGGTAATGTCAGGTGTAGCCTAAGGAAGTGTAATAGTAACGGTACTATCACACCGTTACTACTCACAACATACAATATCTGATCAAAAGTATATGATTACGTATTAGTGTACTTTCATGTCCTTTCGCATTTAGCGTTTTCTTAAGCGTACTAAAGGTCCACACCCTAACCACCTCCTATTGTTGGCATTACACATGATGGCAATTAACGTTCTCCAGACATTCGCCAATCCTAAGAGTACGGCGTGATTAGTCACTCAAAAGTACTCCTTTCCAGTCGTCCATTGTCCAGTGATGTCACCCTTTACACCATGTCTAGCGTCTCTTCGCGCTGACTACAAAAATCTTTGGCTTATGAGGAGCTGCTTGACCCTTGAATCGCATTCTTTTCAACTCCCTACCAGTAGTCATTGTCGTAGCTGAACTGTTGATTGCACTTTGGAATTGATGAATGACTCCTCCTGCCGATTGAGTGTGATATCTTGCAACCACCCTCTGCACTGGTCGACGATTGCTGTCCGTCACTACTGAGGCATCCATCGTCTTGGTTTAGCTGTGGTTGTTGCCTCGCGTTCCATCGCCAACAGTAGACTTGGGCGCCTTTGGAAGAGTGGAAGTGTCGGTGAGGGATTTGTTACTCAGGTGATATCCAGTGACTGGTCCACATTCGAAGTCACTGTGCCCTCCTGACTGACCCATTCTGCTGTTAATGTTTCTCTAGAGACAGCATAATACTCCCCGCTTTTTTTTGTGCATCGAAGTATTTTGTATTCTCGCCGTCCGCACCTGTTTAAAACATGTTAAGCCGGCAGCTGGTATAATTCTTGTTGTATTGATACAGAACTGCTTTCTTGGCCTAAAGTCGCATTGTCAAGTGCAAGAATGTTAAAAGGTCATAGGTGTACCCATCACTCCTAGTCAAAAGGTTATAGGTGTACCCATTGCTTCCAGGCAAGATATATTACTTAGTGAATATTGTGACTTTGTATTGACGAATGAAGGATCCCTTGTTTTAAAATTTGCCTGCATCGGTGTGATGGCAGGGCAACACGGTGTTGGGGAGGGTAGAAGCAGCTTGCAAAGGCCATTAAAAAACAGACTCAATAAATAATATGTCTTGACTTTAACAAAAATTTTTTCATCTGTCAGTAGAATTGTTTTTCACATCATGCCTTTTGATATTGACGAGTCAACCTCTTATGACATCTAATGATCAATTCCATATTGTAAGGCATCCGGATTTTATGGACCTTGAGCTCATATCGTTCTGTCGTTATGGCGACAATACACTACAGTATGATACCCTCAGAAAATAGTAATTACATATTGTCAATAAAAGTCAATTGCAGTTAATCTCATGTACCAAAAACTAACAAAACAATATCTCTCAATATATGGACAGGGTCATGAATAAACAAGTTAAAGTGAAATGCATTTTGGAGAAGAACCAAGCAGGTGGTTAATGGCATTGGAAAATCCCATTGACAAGAAAATGGCGTGCTTCAGTGCAGAAAAGGATAAGGCCAGAACCATACATTATTCCTTTTAACGTAAATACGGCCCGGACCGAGCGTAAGTGGCTGCACTGCATTAACAGGGCTAGGCTGCGAAACAGCAAGAAAAACAAAATTCACCTCTAGCGAGACGGTGATTGGCTGAGGCCATACTGGACGACCCAGACGCGACACGGTAGGGGGGAGATTCCCATTATATAAAAGCATTTGAGAACTAAAATGGCTAATTCTCTCTCCCTCATCTTGCGGCGGACCACACTAGTGTGTGGAAAATAACGAGGGTGTTGAGAGCTTTGCTTTCTGCAAATTGAGGTCAGTACACTTCACGTACTGTGACAGCAGATAGCAAAGTGCTAGATGATAATTCCTGCAGGAATTTTTGCAGGCAAAGAAATTGTGCACATAGCTCCAACCCTTAGTGAGTGTGCAATAGCCAATAGCCAACAGGGAAAGATTAACATTCTATGGAATGCAGGATAGTTGAGACTGAATGCATTCAGTCAAGGCCAGAGTAGGGAATTAGAGTTTCAGATCCAGCACAGAGGCAATGATGTTGCAGATGCCACTTGGTAAAGTACCATCGCGCATTAGGCCACAGTAAACGTTGAGTCTAGAGTTTGCTCACTCCAGCTTGCGTACGCTTTGGCCATTGAATATTGGAAGCTAGGATATTAACCTACCCTCACATTGAGTACATGAGTTTTTTTCATTGGTTCAAAAAGTAAAATTTATTCGCCGCCAACTCAGTGCATCGACCAGCTATAACAACATAGATCTAAATGAGCTGATGAAGATTTTTAATCATTCTTTCGTGTGAAAAAATATTTTTTATGTGTCGAGATAACGATTAATAATGGTCAATTCAATATGTCCAAAAGTTAAATATTTTGTTATTGAGTGTCAAAAGTAATTGAACATGATTGTTGTGTATCACTTGACCTCTGCAAGCTCAGTTGATAAAATATATGGAGAATAAAAAAGGGAATAGCTGTTTTGTCTTTCTAGAATAGACCCCAAACTTTCACCTTTATTAATTCATGCATTCTAGTTACGTGACAGCAACATTTCTAATGATTTTAATTATGATCCACACCTGATATTAGCTGCCTTAGAGGGCCAAGTTCATATTTATTTAGAATGTCTGTTTTAACACCCTGGGTTGAGAAGACAATTCAGATATTTTGTCCATTTGCGTGATAAGTGGTAAGCTAAGTTTGCACACATTGGTATACTCACTGTGCAGATACAAAGGCCGGAACATGACAATATGACATAGGGGTCTCTGGAATCTATTGATCAGATTGTGTACATCCATTCTCTGCAAGCCATCTAATTGTGGATGGCAGCCACGGACGGTGCACAGTAGGACAACTGAGGTGGTAAGCCTCCATATTAGCTAGTATCTCTCTGATTTTACCTTCACAATGTTTTTGTGGGGTGTATGCAAGATGTATGTATCCTCTACAACGTACCCCTCAGAATTTCAACAGTAAATCTCAACCTGTCACAGAACACCTCTTCTGCAGCTACTACCACTGCAGTTGGATGAGCTTTGCTGTGACACTGAACGATTACGTGACGTATGGCGTTGTCTTCCTTGAACATCTTCTGCGAGTCCTACCTCATTCTAGGCTTGACCTGCAATATGGCGTCGAAAAGTAGCTTTGTAAACCAACTTCTTCAAGTGGACAACGTTACCTGGGGATTCTTACAATGAATCTTAGACTGTGCAGTGTTGCAAATTATTTTTTATTTTTGTGAAGCTCACAGCCACTGCATAGCTTCTTAAATACCAACGTACACATAAAGAAAATCAACTGGGGGAAAAAATGTATTTTTTGTATTTCTCTTCCCACACAGGACCAGAGTTAATAGTAACACAGTCGTGCTGGTGTTGCACCATGTAAAATACCTAAGTGCTTTCTTAAACATAATTACTTACTTAGCGTTGTGCTGCGCTTAAAACTATTATAGTACTGAGAATAAGATGCGTAATTAGTTGCAAGTAGTGAGTGACAGTCACGCAAATCAAATTTTTTACTAATTATTGTTTTTGTTTTATTGGGTTTTTAAAAATATAGTTTCGATTACGTGGTGCAATGCCACCTTAGTCACTCTATTTTGTTGATATTAATTTTATTAATTACTTGTCACTGACTTAGCTCAAAGCTTAATGAATGATGAAACCAAACGAAATTAATTTTATTCTCTCTCTCTCTCTCTACATAAAGAATAAAATAAAAAGGAAATATGAGCAAACAACTATCAGACTCGTTTCACTATTTGATGCGGCATATTCTTAAACAGTGCAGCAACTTCGGTACTCTATTACTTGGGTAATTTAGTTCAAAACGTTTTTTCTCCTCTTTTAATCGGGTTTGATATCTTGTGGAATAATATAATTCGACCAGCTGCCTTGGTGTGTGGCGATACAACATTGACTCTTATTCAAGTACTGGTATATGTGAGAATTCGTTGTGAGGAATCGCTATTTTTTGTGGTAGCTTCTTAGGTAGTACAGAAAAACAAATTAGTTGTACACTTCTATACTCAGCAAACATCAATGCGACGAAAAGGAATTTCAGTTCACTCAGACCGGAACTAAAGAATAAGGTGAAAATGATACCTCTACATTTCTGCATTAGCAAAGCACGAACGCCTGCTCCGTATAACTTCTAAGCGAGAACTGAAACAACCTGACAGCGCTTTTTGGACCATTACAGTGTGAACAACAAGGAGCTACCACTGTGTCGTATTGCGCTCATGCCTTACAACTTCTCCCTCCCCCCCCCCCCCCTTCCCCCTGGGCTGGCATCTGCCTTTACTACCGTTACTTTTATGTGGTCACACAACAGCTAATCGCTTCCCACTGCAACTTGCTCGTTCTCACTTAACCAAGAAAGTTAATATTCTTATTTCCATTCTGTTCAAATAGTGTTGAATGACATCTGGACTTTCTACATAATGTGTGAGAACAAGCACTACCACTAATTTAGACTTACATGTTTTCTTGATGCCGTCCAATAATAATTGTCGTAGGCTATTGTCCTTCAGTAGCTTCAGACCCTTGCACTTTCGCTTAACCTCAAATACTAAAAGTTAAGTTGCATGTTTAAAAATAAAGGAACGAATTCTTTTGACAAGAAGTCAATTTTATGACATTTTCTCCATCTTCTCGTTAAGAATTCTAACATACGAGTCATACCTATCAACTTAATATTACGAATTCTATTCTCATCTGAACTACCAGTCTTATTGATGTAAACTGCTTACACTCGCATGTCACTATAGAATTACTGCGTTAGATGGGGAGAGACATAAGAAAATGAGTGCCAAGACGCACTTGAGTGAAGTGAACGACGCGAAATACGGGCGCAGTTGCAATTACTCGGGTCACAAAGGGCGTCCTTTGTGGAGAATATCGACTGGACTCTTCCTCTACTCTGCCCTACCTCGTTTTCTGCCTCTGCAGCTCTTGGGACATTTTGAAGATCGACACAGCCATGTTCCAAACAGTTTGCGTTTTTTTTCTTTTTTACTGCAAGTCTCTCTTCTTTGAATGAGCACCTTTCTGACTGTTCCGATGCGACCTGCTACGATTTTGCCAGTCTCATCATCTCCGAATAGTACTCACATCCAACATCTTTAATTGTTTGCTTTACCTCTTTCTGCCTTCTCCTTTAATTTTTGCCCTTCATGGCTACCTGTCATCCTGGTCTTTTTTCTTTCCTTGCCGTTTCTCCTGTGAACCATCATACTTCTTATCAGTCCATTTTGCGTTGTAAAAGGGGACGAGGACTGTCCTAAAATGGTATATATATATATATATATATATATATATATATATATATATATATATATAGCGGCTATCGAGACGAATCCAGTGATGCGTAACAGTAAGGTCTTTGAATGTCAACGAAGGTCACAAAGGTGGTATGAACGCACATTTACAGAAGGTGTTCGAAGTGATGACCATTGGTATCAATGAAGTGCTGCAGTCTTCTTTTCATGGATTGAGTGGTATTCCTTATCACTTCGGCACTTATCGAAGCACATGCTCTGACAATTCTCTCTCGTATGTCTTCAGGTGTAGTTGGAACGTCTTTATAAACAATGTCTTTTACGAACCCCCACAAACAACAAAAATCCAGAAGTGTTAAATCTGGCGAAAGAGCCAGCCACAACACATCTTCTCCGCGTCCAATCCAATGACTTGGGAATTGTCTCTGCAACTCATTTCTAGTCATCAGCGAAAAATGTGGCGGATACCTATCGTGTTGATACCATATTCTGTTCCTTGATCCTAAAGGTATTTCTTCCAGTAACAGACTTAATGTTTCTTGCAGGAATGTGGTTATTCTAGGTGGCAATAGTTAGGGACTCGCCCTGTATATATATCTTCAGGGTTTGCAGATTGAACTGAGGCTCCGTATCATGATGCTCGCGTAGTAGTTGCACCTATCGCAGCCAAGTAATTGCCCATCCAACATTCTACTGTTTTACATCTCAACACAAAAGATACAAAATTGATATTTTAAAAAATCTAGCAATTCTCAGACGTAAAAGTGCACGGCTAAATTCCAAGCTAAGTGAAAATACTCCAAAGTCCCAAATAACGTTCGGAAACTTTTATTCGAAGATTGGGCCAAGTGCAGCCCTCCTGTTATTTTCTGGTGTTTATTAAAAAACTACTTTTTCGCAAATTTTGTAATACCATTTTGCTAAATAAAACGTTATCATGTGTGTTTGTATGAAAATCTGAGATTTTTTTGACAGCACTCTCGTTTTTAACACGTTTTTATTTGATCGCTTTCTTCTGTTTATCTGTTCGGTACAAATTTTGCAATTGATTTCAATCCAACTTCTCGATGACTTAGAGAAAACTTTCAGCATCGCTCACAACTGTGTGTCACTGAAGGTACTTTGCATTCTGGACAAATTTTGCCATTGGTATTAAATTAATAGCTCAGAACTGTATGACAGTGTAATATTAAGCGGCTTTCTTGTCTGATGTGTGGTGGAGGGTACTTTTTGTACCACTACTATTTCCCCCTTTCCTTGTTTCAGTTGGCGAAAGTTTGGCGGTAATAACGATTCCTGGTAAACCTCTAGTGAGCTTAAAAGTCTCTAATTTTCACCATTACGGTCTTTCCGTGAGAATTAAGCAGGAATAATCAATATATTGCATGACTCAGGTAAAGATAAATTTTAAAAAACCTAAAATATACTATACTATGACAATACTTGTAAAATTTAAAATGAAAGACGTTGCCATTCAATAGATAACTGATGCATGAATAGTTCACCTCGTTTTATTGCTCTGCAAATGATGTTCATTGTTGAGTGATACTAACAGTTGCTGTCTATACTCCTTACTATCATCTATTGCATATGCCCATCGCTTTTCGTTTTAAATTTTCCAAGTATTGTCAGAGATAATGAAAATCCACAAGTAAAAAATTTTTATGTGGCCTTAGGAGTCTTTATTCGGTTATGAGAAATTATTTTATACTTTTTGCTCCGTTTTAAAAAAAAAATGTATTAAAAAGTTTTTTAAATAATTATTGTAAACAAAAGTCGAAAGAATCAAAAATTTTCCCACTTACAGGAGTTAGTAGGTTTACTTCATGACGACACCCAAAAGATCATCGTGACAAGAATAGTGGCACATCACTAGTTTCAGTTGCTAGTCAATGTGACAGAGTAGATTTCGCGATAGCTGACAGTGTAGTAGTTTTGTTAGACTGCTTTTATTCGCCAATATGACCCTGTAAGTTAATGAGGATGAATAGGAAGATAAAACCTGTAATGTTCGGATACAGTACTATTATTGTCCTGCTTGACACAATTGAGTCGTAAAAATATCTGCGCGTACCGTTGCAAAGCGGTATGAGGTGGCACGAGGTTGTGAGAACTGTTGTAGGGAAGGCGAATGGTCGACTTCTGTTTATTGGGAGAATTTTGGGAAAGAGTGGTTCACCTGTAAAGGAGACCGCATATAGGACCCTGGTGCGATCTACTCTTGAGTACTGCTCGAATGTTTGGGAGCCGTACTGGGTCGGATTGAAGGAAGACATCGAAGCAATTCAGAGGCGGGCTAGGTTCGAACAACACGTGTTACGGAGATGCTTCGGGAACTCAATGGGACTCCCTGGAGGGAAGGGGACGTTCTTTTCGAGAAACACTGTTGCGAAAATTTAGAAAACCGACATTTGATGCTGACTACCGAACGATCCTACTGCCATCAACCTATATAGCGCGTAAGGGCCACGAAGATACGAGAAATTAGGGCTCATACGGAGGCATATAGATAGTCGTGTTTGCGTCGCTCTATTTGCGAATGGAACGAGAAAGGAAATGACAAGTAGTGATAGAGGGTACCATCTCTCACGCACCGTGCGATGGATTGCGGTGTATTGATGTAGACGTTGATGCAGATGTAGATGCTCAGAGAAAACGTAAGGGGAACTTCTGTGCATTTTCTTTCTGAAAACCTTACCAAACACTTGCCGTTAGGTTAGGCATGGTTCAAATGGCTCTAAGCACTATGGGACTTAACATCTGAGGTGATCAGCCTCCTTGACCTAGAACTACTTAAACCTAACTAACCTAAAGACATCACACACATCTATGCCCGAGGCAGGATTTGAACCTGCGATCGTAGCAGCAGCGCGGTTCCGGACTGAAGCGCCTAGAACCGCTCGATCACAGCCCCCGGCAGGTTCAGCATGGAATGAGGCTGTCAGTGAATGTGTAAAACACTGTCGCACACAAAACGCCGAGGTTAACTTAGGGCCATTACGACTGGAAGGCCGTCTGCAGCAAAAACTTGTTCCAAGATACAGACTGTTGTTTCCTACATAGAAATTTTGAGTAGGTGTATACGACGATGAATCACACTGAACTGGGAAATAGATAGATGAGAAAAATAAAAGTGGCCTATATTCCACGTGCATGTTAGAGGTGGACATGATGAAAAAACTTGTAGGGGTACAGACTGCTGAAGTTTAAAGTCAAAGCAAGCCTGGGCAATGTCATTAATGTCCTCATCTATTGATGATCAATATATAAGGCTTGGCCAGGCTCTTAATTATTGAAGTCTGAATGCAGAAGTCTCACGATTTTGAGGCCTTATGGAGGCATCACTCAATAGTAATTTTGTTGTGGAATAAATACTATAACTCAATTTTGAACAGACAGGGGGGGGGGGGGGGAAGAGGTATTTCTTGTTGAAGTAACCGATTCCATATTCTGGTAACAGTCATTGGATCTCGACCAACGCGAGCAGCAGTGTCGCGATACGATAAACCGCAATCGCGATAAGCTACTATTCGACCTTTATCAAAGTCGGAAACGTGATGGTACGCATTTCTCCTCCTTAGATGAGGCATCACAACAACGTTTCACCAGGCAACGCCTGTCAACTGCTATTTGTGTATGAGAAACCTGTTGGAAACTTTCGTCATATCAGCACGTTGTAGGTGTCGCCACCGGCGCCAACCTTGTGTGAATGCTCAGGAAAGGTAATCATTTGAATATCACAGCATCTTCTTCCTGTCGTTTAAATTTCGCGTCTGTAGCATGTCATCTTCGTGGTGTAGCAATTTTAATGGCCACTAGTGTACTAGGAGGCGTATGGTTAGCAAAAGAAATTTTGTTGATGAACAAACAATGTGTTTAGACAATTTTATCTTGTTCAAGTGACTTCCAGTTCCAAAAATTATATAGTTGTCAATAATTCCGCAACCCAAACATTCTCAACAACATCCATCCTCATTTTACGTTTCCTTGCGTCTCACTTTACAATGCATGTCCTACCAACACAAACTCTCTACTAAGAACAAACCATGTCCATACACTTCTCCATCCACTCGCTAACTGCCAGTCCGTCCAACCACAGAATATCTTGCGGAGGGCGCAAAGCGCTGTCAGCGATGTTAACACAGTCTATAGCGCTGCCAAAGATACGAACAGGCTACTTACAATATGTGGTCAAGGGCGCACAGCAGTTCGGCATCAGCGTTTCCCAGCCTGACAGGCAACACGTCTGGGAAGCCACAGCTGCTGATGGAGAAGGCTCACGCCAGTGAAGTATTGTGAGCGAGAAATTACGTTGGCTGCTTCTCGAGTCTAGGGTGTTCCATGGTCACAGAGATAACACATATGGATAGACAGTATTAAAACCACGGTCCCCTGCGTTACCGCAGATGGTGGCATGCACCCACTCTCATTGATGATCAGCCATGATGTAGGCCTGCACAGGCTGGCTGGCAGTGACATTGTAACTGGGTAGTAAGCCAGCTCAGGCTGAAATTCACAGCCCACCCAGAAGATGGTTGCCAACTGCACGAAGTCACCCAACAGGTGATCCAGCGGAGTGATAGAAGTGAAGGAACTCCATGCAAACCTCAGCACAGATGAGGGCCTGCAGCTTCTGATGGTGAAGTCCAGTGATGACAGATGCCTGTGTTGTCTTTCGCTTGGAAGTGGTCCGATTTACAATTCATTAGTTGTCATGCACACCTGGATACTGCTAAGTGATGGTCTCATATGTTGGGTTATATGAGAGTGCTGGCTGGTCAGTATTTCTCCAATGGCAGCAGTCTGATCTACAACTCAAAGCAGGTCGCAGTGGCAAGGTGTCGTTATTGGGCACCACAACTTCATTTGCTCCAGTTTTCTTATTTAGTCCAGAAGCCGTGCCAGAGATGTAAGATTTCAGGACTTTGGCATTCGGGGATGCTACCTGCGTCTTCTCATCTGTCAACATCCAGAACACTTGGCCTTGCACTCTAAAAACGGCTTCTTGCTCAGTGGTGCCTGGACTTCAGGCTTATGCCCACTTTCTTCTCAACGACTATATTCTGCTGATCAGCACAGCAACAGTTCATTACACCAGAGGAATTGTGGAACAACAGTACGCTATTTTGCTATTTCATCGAATTGTCATGTAGTTTCCACTGCGTGGTAGAGTAAGTCATTTGCTGGTGTTAACTTGCTGACTTCCGTGCACGCACATTGACACAATGGCGAGCATGTTATTCTAAACATAAATGCATCCTTGCTTTCTCAGTCAGGTCGAAACTTGCACAATCTCCAAGCATGTTATACTTCGCTGAGTCAAGGTAAAATGCACGTAAGCTTGCACGTAAGCTTTCCCAAGTTGTGAACAGACTTTCGTGTCAGTAATGCAAATAAGCGAGCAATGGCAGTTTTATACTGCTGTTGAACAAAACTGTGTATTTTTGTAACAAAGCATTAAGTGGCAGGGCTGGGGATGAGAAGGTAGGCGTAACACAACAGTTTTAAGCATAATTTTATTGTAACTATCTATCCAGTAAAATCCACTGATACTCTTAAAACCAAACTTTTAAAAACAACACGAAATAATTGATTTAAAACAATATGTCAAGAAAAACTTTACAATGAAACGTTTAATTTAATTTGATGTGGTACGTTGGCCAAGAAAAACTTTACAACCAGAAGTGAATATAACACATGCGGTCATCCTATTACTGCAGTTCCTCATTCGTCTATCTTTGCTCACTGCAAACAGTTACAAAAGACAAACACAACTATCAGAATCTGTCTCTGGAAGGGACTCGAAAATAGCCATCTGAAGACAGTACATATGAGTGGCTTGACAAGTTTTCGGACTCCCCATCCCGCAGAGTTCTCTTAGTTAAATATACACCACCGCTGAGCCACATAGAACATGTCCGGTATTCAGACGCCTGGGCGACGACTATTCCAATCTCCACAGCACACTATAACTCAAAAAGGCTTAATGATCGGTACTATCCACGATGTCACCGATACCGACCAAAGGCACCTTCTGTCCGAAACGTGTCGTGTAGCAGGTTGACGCAGTCCGGGGCTCCGCTGTTCCGTCTCATTCCCTAGTTGCAACCGTTGGTCTCGCTACACTGTAGTACCGACGCGGGAAGGTTGCGCGCGGCGTTCAGAGGCGTCGGACATGTGGCGATGATACCATGGGCACAGTTCTGATAAAAAATATAGACAGCATTTCTTTGCTTGAATTGTGGTACAAAGATCTAAGTATTATTGTTGACGAGTGCAGCTTGCCAGCCGCAGTGGCCGTGCGGTTCTAGGCGCTGCAGTCCGGAACCGTGGGACTGCTACGGTCGCAGGTTCAAATCCTGCCTCGGGCATGGATGTGTGTGACGTCTTAAGGTTAATTAGGTTTAAGTAGGTCTAAGTTCTAGGGGTCTGAGGACCTAAGATGTTAAGTCCCATAGTGCTCAGAGCCATTTGAACCATTTGAACCATTTGACGAGTGCAGCTTAACCAGTAAATTATCACTAGTGCCGATAGGCTACGCGTGTTTTGCAGTGTCATAGGAGAAATCTTTACGTATTTTGATAAATGATACAGAAAATTTAATTTTAGTTCGCGATCAGAGATCGAACTTTCCTTTGTTTCCATCACTGTCTATGAAATTTACAAGCCGGAACGTGTTCATGAAGCCAACGTAACATACACTCCTGGAAATTGAAATAAGAACACCGTGAATTCATTGTCCCAGGAAGGGGAAACTTTATTGACACATTCCTGGGGTCAGATACATCACATGATCACACTGACAGAACCACAGGCACATAGACACAGGCAACAGAGCATGCACAATGTCGGCACTAGTACAGTGTATATCCACCTTTCGCAGCAATGCAGGCTGCTATTCTCCCATTGAGACGATCGTAGAGATGCTGGATGTAGTCCTGTGGAACGGCTTGCCATGCCATTTCCACCTGGCGCCTCAGTTGGACCAGCGTTCGTGCTGGACGTGCAGCCTGCGTGAGACGACGCTTCATCCAGTCCCAAACATGCTCAATGGGGGACAGATCCGGAGATCTTGCTGGCCAGGCTAGTTGACTTACACCTTCTAGAGCACGTTGGGTGGCACGGGATACATGCGGACGTGCATTGTCCTGTTGGAACAGCAAGTTCCCTTGCCGGTCTAGGAATGGTAGAACGATAGGTTCGATGACGGTTTGGATGTACCGTGCACTATTCAGTGTCCCCTCGACGATCACCAGTGGTGTACGGCCAGTGTAGGAGATCGCTCCCCACACCATGATGTTGGGTGTTGGCCCTGTGTGCCTCGGTCGTATGCAGTCCTGATTGTGGCGCTCACCTGCACGGCGCCAAACACGCATACGACCATCATTGGCACCACGGCAGAAGCGACTCTCATCGCTGAAGACGACACGTCTCCATTCGTCCCTCCATTCACGCCTGTCGCGACACCACTGGAGGCGGGCTGCACGATGTTGGGGCGTGAGCGGAAGACGGCCTAACGGTGTGCGGGACCGTAGCCCAGCTTCATGGAGACGGTTGCGAATGGTCCTCGCCGATACCCCAGGAGCAACAGTGTCCCTAATTTGCTGGGAAGTGGCGGTGCGGTCCCCTACGGCACTGCGTAGGATCCTACGGTCTTGGCGTGCATCCGTGCGTCGCTGCGGTCCGGTCCCAGGTCGACGGGCACGCGCACCTTCCGCCGACCACTGGCGACAACATCGATGTACTGTGTAGACCTCACGCCCCACGTGTTGAGCAATTCGGCGGTACGTCCACCCGGCCTCCCGCATGCCCACTATACGCCCTCGCTCAAAGTCCGTCAACTGCACATACGGTTCACGTCCACGCTGTCGCGGCATGCTACCAGTGTTAAAGACCGCGATGGAGCTCCGTATGCCACGGCAAACTGGCTGACACTGACGGCGGCGGTGCGCAAATGCTGCGCAGCTAGCGCCATTCGACGGCCAACACCGCGGTTCCTTGTGTGTCCGCTGTGCCGTGCGTGTGATCATTGCTTGTACAGCCCTCTCGCAGTGTCCGGAGCAAGTATGGTGGGTCTGACACACCGGTGTCAATGTGTTCTTTTTTCCATTTCCAGGAGTGTATTTGGTGCCTCTCCATAGTCATACCTGTGAGTAGTACACCACATTAAAGATATATCAAAAAAATCGTTTTTAGTAGTTTTGTTTGTGGTAAACTGTCAGAATGTGTGACGCCAATGGATAAACTCCTGCTACATGTGTTGGCTTAATTTAGTCATTGATTATGGAGATAAACTTAGTCAACATTTTTAGAGAGCCTTTGCGACATAGTTTCCATCGAAAGCTGTCCGAAAGGTCGTTTTTGTACAAAAGTGGAGGCGTCAAGAGCATCTCACACTGTAAGTTACACCAGCAGTGTCAATATCTTCACGTATGTTTGATACGTAGTACAGACAATATATAGATATAACACTGTGAAAAAAGTGGGTCTTGATTCTAGAGGTAGTGCTTTTACTAGTAATCGAAAGTCCTGGGTCCCAGATCCGAATCTTGTCACTGCTTTAAAATTTGAGTAAAAATCATCAGCAATGGTGGCCAAAGGCTTTCGGAATAATATGTCACTCTTGTTCTGCCAACGGCGTTGTCAAAGAGCGCGGAGGAGTGAACAGAGCTTGAGGGCACTGTCTTGGCCCTGAGGTGGGAAACTGCCCCTAAAATGCGGGTGAATCAGCAATGATAAATGACATGAGGATGTAGAAGGAAATGGAGACCACCGCATTAAAGACACATAAGGTGTACCCACAGGACATGCGGCCTGTAATTAAAAGCTGTCGCCATGATATCTCCATTAGCAAAAGATTCCGGACTAGTCCCACAATCTAATCTCAAAGCGAATGGGGCACGGCCTGCAAACGGGAGGGTTGATCCTGAGAAGAAGATGAGATAACGAACGGAAGGGTAACATATGTGTCAGGGCCTCAAATGTCAGAAGTTAGAATGTGATTGGGAACAAGTGTATCTGAAAAGGGAAATGCTAAAGCTCAATCTTGGTATAATGGGTGTCAGAGAAGTGAAATGGAAAGTAGACTCTTATTTCTGGTACAATGAATATAGGGAATTGTCAACAGCAGCATAAAATGATATAAAGGGAGTAGGATTCGTTGTGACAAGGTAGGGCAGAGCGTGAGTTTGCTGTGAACGGTTCAGTGATAGGGTTGTTCTCATCAGAATAGACAGTAAACCAAAACCGACGACAGTACTTCAGGTATACATGCTGATGTCGCAAGCAGAACAGGAAGAAACAGAAGTACATGATACTGAACGGGTAATTCAGTACTTATTGTCATGGGGGTATGGAACGCGGTTGTAGGGGAAGGAACGGAGGAAAGTGTAACGGGAGGGTATGGGCTTGGTAACAGGAATGAGAGAGGATAAAGAGTAACAGAGTTCTGGACTAAATAAGAGCTGCTAATAAGGACAATCGGTTAAAGAATCACAAGAGCAGGAGGTATACATGTAAAAGATCGGTAGATATGGGAAGATATCATTTAGATTACATCATTGCCAGGCAGAGATACCGAAATCAGATATTGGATTGTAAGACGTACCCACGAGCAGGTATAGACTCAGTTCACAATTCAGTGACGAAGTGTACACTCAACTTCAAGTGAGTCGGACGGAAGAATTAATGTCTAAGGAAGTGGGATACTGCAATACTGAGGAAGGATTAAACGGGTTTTAAGTTCGCTAAAAACGTGGATACTGCGATAGGGAATAACACAGTAGGCAGTTCAGTTCAAAAGGACTAGACTTCTCTTAAACGAGCAATGACTGATACTGGAGAGACATATACAGGTATTACGAAGGTAACTGCGAAGACAAATTTCTTAACTGATCAACCAAGTACACAAATGCAGGGAAGACAGGGATACAACAGTATAAATCATTAGGAACGAAAGAAATGGGAATACAGGACAGCGAAGACGAAATGCCTGCAAGAAAAATGCGGAGAAATAGAAGAAGAAATGATTGTCGTAAGTACTCTAGAAAAGTCAGAACAACATTCTGAAAAATTAAAAACAACGACGTTAACATTAAGAGTGGCGGGACTCCACTGACAAACGCACAGGGGAGAGTGGATAGCTGGAGAGAGTATACTGAAGGCCTCTATGACGGGGAGGAATTCCCTGATTACGCGGTAGATGAAGAAATTGCAGTCGATATGGAAGAAATAGTGGATCCAATATTACAGTCTGAATTTAAAAGAGCTTTGGAAGACTTAAGATCAAATCAGGCAGAATGGATAGCTAAGATTCCACCGGAATTTTTAAAATCATTGTGGGAAGTGGAAACAGAACGGCTATTCAAGTTGGTGTGTAGAATCTGTGAGACCGACGACATAATATCGGACTTTCAGCAAAATATGATCACAGAATTCCGAAGATATCAAGATCGGATAAGTCTGAGAAGTATCACACAATCAGCTTAAGACATCATGAATTCCAGTTGCTGACAAGAATAATACACACAAGAATGGAAAGGAAAATTGACGGTCCGTTAGATGATGATCAGCCTGGTTTCAGAAACGGTAAAGACCCAGAAAGACAGTTTTGATATAGCCTTTAATAATGGAAGAAAGACTGGAGAAAATGCAGGACAAATTCATAGGGTGGCCGAGCGGCTCTAGGCGCTGCAGTCTGGAACCGCGCGACCGCTACGGTCGCAGGTACGAATCCTGTCTCGGGCATGGATGTGTGTGATGTCCTTAGGTTGGTTAGGTTTAAGTAGTTCTAAGTTCTAGGGGACTGATGACCTCAGAAGTTAAGTCCCATAGGGCTCAGAGCTATTTGAACCATTTTTTGAAATTCATAGGATTTATTGACGTGGAAAAAGCTTTCAACTATGTAAAATGGTGGAAGATGTTCGAAATTCTTAGGAAAATAGGAGCAAACTACTGGAAAAGAGTTTAACATATACTATGTGCAAGAACCAAGAGGAAAAAATAAAACTGGAAGACCAAGAAGGAAGTGCTCTGATTAAAAATGTAAGACTGAGATGCAGTCTTTCGCCCCTGCTCTTCAATTTATACATCGAAGAAGAAATGCAGGAAATGAAAAAAAGGTTGAAGAGTAGGGTTAAAGTATACGGATAATAAGATTCGCTGATGACTTTGCTATCCTCAATGAAAGTGATTACAGAAGTTGTTGAACGGAATGAACACGCTACCGAGTGCACAGTATGGATTGAAAGTAAAGTACAGAAAGACTAAAGTAATGAGAAGTAGGAAAAAGGAGAGCAGTCAGAAGCTTAACACTAAAATTTGTGATCACGAGTTACACGAAGTTAAGGAACTCTACTACGTTGGAAGTAGCCCTTGAGAGTTGAGCTCCAGCAAGTCAGGTTAACAGAAATTCATGGAAGGCCTAGGCTCGAGGTTATGACATTATTCATTATCTTCCAAGAGTTTCACAATTATTAAACATTTAAAAAACAATTAAAACAAAGAAATAATATTTTAGAAATCAGAAGTTTTTAGAACAATGAATGGAATGCTTTGAATTCAAAGGAGCACCACGGCTTAACCAATTCAACTACGATAGCAAAGTGATACCAGGCTAACAAATCGGTTTTAAACTACACACCCAAGATTCAACACAATCCTTTAAGAGACCTGGCAAATGTAAAGCAAAATGTTTGAGGATCAAATGTAACAGCTACTAGTATAAATTTAGTAACAGGTAAAATGCTTAAACAAATTTAAATCTCAAAGATAACAAATGGTTTTAAATTACAAATCAAAATAGAACATGGTATTTTGAGAAATCTGACAAATATAAGCGATACATGGATCAGCAAATGGTTCGGCGGACTAGGGAAAACTTGATACAGAGAGGGAATTGGACCACAAGGGATCCAAGCGAAATGACAAAAATACCCGAACCCTGAAAACATTTAGGCCCACGCGAACAAGAGAAGAAAAAACCATAGTCGTAGAGCAGCTTCACACAAGGTAAAGGCAGAGGCGAATCCCAAATGCCGGCCAGTAATATCTTGCCGCCGCGCCGGTGCGCTCACACTTCCCGGCCAACCCGCACCTAAAGACTGCAGAAACAGTAGATGACTCATCGGGTAACAACAGTATGTTCGTAACATACGGGTCGTGCAACAAGAAGACCCCTAGAAACACTAACAGGACCGTTAGTATGATAACACATTTGCAGCAAATAGCTGCCTGAACAAGTAAACCAGAATACTATACAACAACATCCGACAAAGGGTGATTAACAGATTAAACTAAGAACTTCAAGAGCAGTACAATTTAAACACTGGCGAGAACCAAGAATAAGTATATTAACATAACCAAGCTACAAACATAGTTTATGTAGATTTTAAATAACAATTTTGAACTTCCCTTCCGGTTGAAACCGTCAGATACCAAAGCAAGACGGCCTACAGGCTCCATCAAGCTCCAAGATTCAAGTAGGGAATCACGCTTTACAATACCCAAGGATACGAAAACAGAAAATTTCGCAGCTCTCCGGCAGTGCACTCAGTATACTAATAGATCTATCCAGATCAGAATCTAAAATACGCACATCAAAAAAAGTCTTCCATCACCCTGGTTCCCAGAACTCCTAAAGATAGACCTTGACTATGGATATTGTGTCACAGACACAGTCCCTTTGACTGTTCAGAGATGGCAGTAAGCCTGCCCAAAGATGTAAACAACCATGCATGAGCAGCGCCTATTACACGGAGGGTGTCCGACAGCCGATCAGTTCCAGTCATTCCACCAGAAAGGAGGTACACGGCTCGTGTTGTCTGTAGTTCAATCATGCCTAGACGGTCAATACCGCGGTTCGATCGCGTCTGCACTGTTACTTTCTGCCAGGAAGGGGTCTCAACGAGGGAAGTGCCCAGGCGTCTCGGAGTGAACCAAAGCGATGTTGTTCGGACATGGAGGAGATACAGAGAGACAGGAACTGCCGATGACAGGCCTCGCTCAGGCCACTCAGGGGCTACTACTGCAGTGGATGACCGCTACCTAAGGATTATGGCTCGGAAGAACCCTGACAGAAACGCCACCATATTGAATAATGCTTTTCGAGCAGCCACGGCATCGTGTTAGAACTCAAACTGTGCGCAATAGGCTGCATGGTGCGCAACTTCACTCTCGACGTCCATGACGAGGTCCATCTTTGCAACTACGACACCATGTAGGCGGTGCAGATGGGCCCAAAAACATGCCGATTGGACTGCTCAGGATTGGCATCACGTTCTTTCACCGCTGAGTGTCGCATATGCCTTCAACCAGACAATTGTCGGAGACGCGTTTGGAGACAACGCCTTAGACACACTGTCCAGCGAGTGCAGCAAGGTGGAGGTTACCTGCCCGCCTGCTACAGTCTGGAACCGCGCGACCGCTGCGGTCGCAGGTTCGAATCCTGCCTCGGGCATGGATGTGTGTGATGTCCTTAGTTAGGTTTAAGTAGTTCTAAGTTCTAGGGGACCGATGACCTCAGAAGTTAAGCCCCATTGTGCTCAGAGTCATTTGAACTATTTTTGGACATTACCTGCTGTTTTGTGGTGGCCTTATGTGGGGCTGACGTACGCCGCTGGTGGTCATGGAAGGCGCTGTAACGGCTGTACCATACGTTAATGCCATCCTCCGACCGCTTGTACAACCATATTGGCAGCATTTTGGGGAGGAATTCGTCTTCATGGACGACAATTAGCGCCCCCATCGTGCAGATCGTGTGAATGACTTCCTTCAGGATAACGACATCGTTCGAATAGAATGGCGATCATGTTCTCCAGACATGAGCCCTAACATTCCTGGAATAGACTGAAAAGGTCTGTTTATGGACAACGTAACCGACCAACCACTCTGAGGGATCTACGCCGAATCGCCGTTGAGAAATGGGAGAATCTGGACCAAAAGTGCCTTAATGAACTTGTGGATAGTATGCCACGACGAATACAGGCATGCATCAATGCAAGAGGACTTCTACTGGGTATTAGAGGTACCGGTGTGTACAGCAATCTGGACCGCCACCTCTGAAGGTGTCGCTCTATGGTGGTACAACATCCAATGTGTGGTTTTCATGAGCAATAAAAAGGGCGGAAATGACAATTATGTTGAGTTATATTCCAATTTTCTCTACAGGTTCCGGAACTCTCGGAACCGAGGTGATGCAAAACTTTTTTTGATGGGTGTATAATTAGAAGAGCACATTAATCACGCATGTTCATGACAGAATCAGTAGCACATGCGACCGCCGTCACATTCCCACCGCTTGCAGAGACGATTACAGCGATTATGTTGGAGGCGTCATTTGGCGAGGAGGAACACTGTTAAAACCAGTCAATAAAAAACTACCACCACCATCGTCACACCCGGGGAGCACAACTAAGTGGTAAGCAACACAGGACCCTGGGCGAACACGGATGTGGGCAAGCTCAAACATTTTGTATAAGCGATACAGCCCACACTACGGCGGATTCATACCTCCTGGAAAGCCCAAACTCACAACTCAGGGAAGAATCACATGGAGCAGGGCAGTAACAACAGAACCAGCCAACACCGTCAAACTAGATCACACAACACGGCCCGTCAATAGGAAAGAGGTGTCCGATCAGAGCACCGAAAAACATCTAATCATAATCAGTCTTTCCCGCTGCAACGGTTCCCTCCGAGAGAATCCGTCAGGAGACAGACCACCGGCGCGCGACAGCACACGTATCCTCCGACCGACTTCCTTCCTCTTCGTAACCCAATGACTGTCCGTTCCGCACTTGCCCGCCTCGCAAACATTTCAGACCGGTAGACGTGGAGCAAGAGTGCCGTCCAGCGACAAGAGGGGAAACGACGCAGAGGTACGACGTACAGACCGCAATCTGTATGAGCCGACACAGCTCATGGTTCAAAGCAGGTAGAACATTAAAAGCAGACTAGCTCAGTAAAACGTGCATTCTTGGCCAAGAAGTATCATTAAAATGTCTCGACCGCAATTATTTTTACTTATTATGACCGGTTTGGACTTTAGGTCCAAGTCACCTTTAGATGTGAGCTCTACCATAGTAGTAATAGCAGAGCGTAGAGAGTACTAGAACGTATGGCGTTATGAGAAAATACAGAAATGATGTGGCATTTACCGCTATGAGTGTTGCTGGCGGCTCCTTGGCTGTTCCCGTGGCAGCACATTTCTAACTGCAACTGATGGCTACGGGTTAAATAGCGTGCAATGTCTGCACCGAATATGGATTACGTCCTCACCATCCAATGGCATCACAAAAGGTGAACCGTCGATGTTCTTTGAAATTTACAAACTAAGTTCCCGTGGGCCAGGCTCGAATATATCAGAAGTCAAACCATTACAAATAGTCAGATAAGGTTCATTTGGTTGAACTGGCTCTGAGCACTACGGGACTTAACTTCTGAGGTCATCAGTCCCCTGGAACTCAGAACTACTTAAACCTAACTAACCTAAGGAAATCACACACATCCATGCCCGAGGCAGGATTCGAACCTGCGACCGTAGCGGTCGCGTGGTTCCAGGCTGAAGCGCCTAGAACCGCTCGGCCACTCCGGCCGGCATCAGATAACGTCATCGGTAGCATCGGATCAGGGAAGGATGCGGAAGGAAATCGACCGTGCCCTTTCGGAGGAACCATCCCGGCATTTGCCTGAAGCGATTTAGGGAAACCACGGAAAACCTAAATCAGGTTGGCCGGACGCGGATTTGAACCGTCGTCCTCCCGAGTACGAGTCCAGTGTGATAACCACTGCGCCACCTTACTCGGTCTTATGAACAAGCCTTCTGTCTCACAATAATCATTTATTATTTACTTTACGACCATCTAGATTAATACGTACTGGTGCATATATTTAACTTTTGAATGCCTTAACTTTGCATTCCTGAAAATTACCATAAACATTAGTGTATCTTAACGCTATTAAGATCAGTTTGACCTCTGTATTTTTTATTTTATTTTATTTATAACACGTCGTTATATACGTATTTAGGTTCCTAGCAGCGCCTGCCATGAACACGTCCACTGAGAGGTCATTGAGAATATCGACTACCTCCCGTTATAATGGCCAAAATCGGCATTACTAATAGCAGTTCTCTGTTTTTCTATTTTCGTAGCAGCCATTTTTGATCCTCATGGAATTTCGTCTAGTGCGTACTGTATCACTAGGATACACTATGTAACAGTGTTACAGCATTTTGTAATATGTTTGTTTCCGTTTTAGTACTTAGTTTATTATTATGGTTTCTGCGCAATATTAAGCCAACTTTTCAGTCACACGCTGTCCAGAAATCAAGTGTGACGGTGATTTTCTGTTTCTCCAGCAACCTACGTTATGAATCGTCCGAACAAGCGTCATTGAAGTTATCGACTTGGATCGTTACCGCGACTGTAGTCGACGGTACCCTGTGTACTTCTTCGATTTCTCAGCGGCTGAATTAGTTTCTATGTTAGCAGGACAACGGTGACCCTTCGAGTACACACTTATCTGATTTCACGGTTGCCCTCTTGGCCTCTGCTTTGCCTTGACAACGTTGTCATTTTTCGAGGGCACCGTCTAGCAAATGCATATTTTTTAATAGCCGAGAAGCCGGCAGCACAGGCCACAGAGGTAAACACTACATAATTTCTGTATTTTCTTGTAACGTCATACGTTTCAGTACTCCCTGTCCTCTGCTATTCCTACATTTGCAGGGCTACATCTCAAGGTGACTTTAACTTAAAATCGAAACCGGTCATAATAAATAAAAATCATTTCGATCTGGAATGTTATTTTAAACAAATTATAGCAGCAGATAGCTGTTCTCCTATAGACAACGGTGTCTGAATGTATGTACAACAGAAGTCTGCTGGTATCAAACATAGACCTTAATAAATTTCTGGGAATGTACATTTTGAGCACAGCGTTGTATGGTACTAAGTGGGGAAAACCAGAACGGAGGAGAATCGAAGCATGTGAGATGTTGAAAATCGGGTGGACTGGTAAGATAAGGTATTAAGAGGTTCTTCGCAGAATCGGTGAAGAAAGAAACGCATGAGAAACACTGACAAGGAGGAGGGAAGGATGATAGGAGATTGTACTACGGGGAACAGTGGACGGTAAAAACTAGAGACAGGACAGAGATTGGAAAACGTACAACAAATAATCGTGTACGTAGGTTGCAGCTGCTAATCTGAGATGAAGAAGTTGGCAGAGGAGAAGAATTTGTGGCAGGCCACATCAGTCAGTAGACTAATGACACCAAAGGATTAAATATAAATCTAACATTTAATTTGAGTTTCCACATTCATGTCTTAGAACCAAGGTTTTTTTTTTCTTTTTTACTGTTACAGAACAGTTTAAATGTGTAAACAAATTTCGGGTCAATTGTGCTTCGCACCAAGTGTGATACAAATATCGAACTTCGTTCGTGGTGAAGCGGAGGATAGAGAGCAAGATGAGGTACATACTGATTGGCTTTTTAGTTTTAACGACCTGTAAAGTTCTGGGCTGTGACTGACTACAACATTTTAATGGATAGTAAAATATTGGAAGATGTGTGTGTGTGTGTGTGTGTGTGTGTGTTTATTGGCTTAAAATCTCCCCTGTTTGGCCAAGTGGTGTGGCTTAAGACGGAGTCGGAAAAAGGTAAAATACGGGGATGTGTTTGGAAGAGTTCAAAATTTGTGTTTTTGTCTTAGATCTCTGATTGGCCAACAACTATGGCTTAAAGAGGAGTTAAAAAATGTAACCAAGGTGAGTACATAATAATTCGCCATTTCGTTTTAATAAATGGTAAAATATTGTTCCGTGATTGGCTATTCCGTTTTAAAGGTTGGTAAAATACTGGTCTGCAATTTGAGGAGAGAGAAAGGGAAGGAAGAGTAGGAGGTGTGTGATGACGTTATGCGTTCAAAGTCAAGCCGATTGTCAAGGTCAATGACCTGCCCCTGCATTTAGGCAAGCCAGTAGTCTAAGTTCATGTTAGATCCAGAAAGTGCAAGCTCTCCTCCTGTTTCATAATAATTTTTTATTCTATCATAACACAATGTAAAATGAAGAGTGATTACTTAGTAAGATTCTAGTTGCCTGTCACATTGAACAACAGCTGTCAGTAATATGTGAGACAGTGTTGCAAAATTCTACGCAACATTGTAGTGCACGCGCTGAAACTTGCAGTCGTGACTGATCAGGGGTTATGAGCTAAGTTACAGTTTGTTTATATATATGTAAAATTACATATTCATGTACGACCGTTGGTTTCTTATTTCAAATTACTTATACTAATATTCTTTGTCGTTTGTATAATTTTGATCATAAGGGTTTGGCATATCTTATAGATGCTCAAAGAACAGAATAAAGAAGTTATTCAAATATTTGGTGATGAAATAGCAACAGCATAAATTTAGTAAAAACGTACCATAACACAACAGGATGAATGTAGTAACAGCTTGAATTTAGCAAAAAGGTACCATAATACAACAGGACGAATGGATCCACAAAAAGACGTCTGGTGTACAAAAATGGTTAAAATGGATATGAGCACTATGGGACTTAACATCTGAGGTCATCACTCTCCTAGAACTTAGAACTACATAAACCTAACTAACCTAAGGACATCACACACATCCATGCCCGAGGCAGGATTCGAACCTGCGACCGTAGCGGTCACGCGGTTCCGGACTGAAGCGCCTAGAACCGCTCGACCACAACGGCCTGCCTCTGAAGTATAAGTAAAGGGAAGATTAAATAACGTGCTGTCAAAACCTGAAACACTACACCACACTGAAAATAGGATGATGAAAGGGACAAGAGTAGAATACTGTAGATCGGTATTAGATGTGAACTTGAAAGACCAAATAAAAAGTGCTGGGATACGAATATTACTTGGAATTACAAGTGAGCCGGCCGGGGTGGCCGATCGGTTCTAGGTGCTACAGTCTGGAACCGTGCGACCGCAACGTTCGCAGGTTCGAATCCTGCCTCGGGCATGGATGTATGTGATGTCGTTAGGTTACTTAGGTTTAAGTAGTTCTAAGTTCTAGGGGACTGATGACCTCTGAAGTTAAGTCCCATATGGCTCAGAGCCATTTGATCCAATTACAAGTGGGTCAGTGGGAAGATGATTTCCATCATAAATTGTACGTAACGTCCCACACAGAAACTAACAACGCATGAATTTCCATATAAACCAACAGGACAAATTGACTAACGATGTCCGAGGAAAAGTTATAATTAGCAGTTCCGTCCTTGATCCGGAATGGGATTCTACCTAAGTCTGTATTCAGCGAAGAGAGAAAGAGAAGGACGTTTTCAGTATTTCCTATGAGTTGAAATCTGAATCAAATTACGTTGCACAATAATATTTTTTATTAAAAAAAGGTGTAATTTTCTACTTTGGAACACCGACTCGTACATTTTCAATAATACTAGCTGCAGTTTTCAATAGACGCCTCCCGTTTCTCCCCTGTTTGGGTAAGTAGTGCAGTAAGGCCATGATCGTAGTTCCAGAGGGCGCTTTGCACACAGCTGGCTGACACAGACCAGCGCAGCCCGAACATAGCGCCGTCAGATACCAGCCGCCGCCATTGTCCTCTCGGCCGCAGCTGTAATTGAATTCGGCGAGCCTGCAGGGGGCGGTTGGGAGAGGCCATTCAGCACGCAGATACCCACCCCGTTCCCCCTACGCGCCACTATTCACTAACGAACGAGTCAACCCGACACACGGTCTGGCCCGCCTTTCACTAGTCTCAGTTCTAGATACGCGCCGCACTGCATCAAACATTTCGCAAGGCCACGGGAGTTCAATGTACAATGCCGCACCGAGAAAAATTTCTAGTGCTGTCGCACAGGGCAATATCTACATCTACATCTACATCCATACTCCGCAAGCCACCTGACAGTGTGTGGCGGAGGGTACCTAGAGTACCACTATCGGTTCTCCCTTCTAATCCAGTCTCGTATCCTTCGTGGAAGAAAGATTGTCGGTATGCCTCGGTGTAGGCTCTGATCTTTCTGATTTTATCCTCATGATCTCTTCGCGGGATATATGTAGGAGGGAGCAATATACTGCTTGACTCCTCAGTGAAGGTATGTTCTTGAAACTTCAACAAAATCCCGTACCTAGCTACTGAGCGTCTCTCTTGCAAGAGTCTTCCACTGGAGTCGATCTATGATGTCCGTGACGCTTTCGCGATTACTAAATGATCCTGTCACGAAGCGCGCTGCTCTCCGTTGGATCTTCTCTATCTCTTCTATCAACCCCACACCGGTATTCAAGCAGTGGGCGAACAAATATACTGTAACCTACTTCCTTTGTTTTCGGACTGCATTTCCTTAGGATTCTTCCAATGAATCATCTGGCATCTGTTTTACCGACGATTAATTTTACACGGTCATTCTATTTTAAATCCCTCCTAATGCCTACTACCAGATAATTTATGGAATAAACTACTTCAAATTCGTGACCTGCTATATTGTAGCTAAATGATAAAGGATCTTTCTTTGTATGTATTCGCAGCACATTACACTTGTCTACATTGAGATTCAAATGCCATTCCCTGCACCATGCGTCAATTCGTTGCAAATCCTCCTGCATTTCACTACAATTTTCCATTGTTACAACCTGTCGATCTACTACAGCATCATCCGCAAAAAGCCTCAATGAACTTCTGATGTTATCCACAAGGTCATTTATATATATTGTGTATAGCAACGGTCCTACGACACTCCCCTGCGGCACACCTGAAATCACTCTTACTTCGTAAGACTTCTCTCCATTGAGAATGACGTGCTGCGTTCTGCTATCTAGGAACTCTTCAATCCAATGACACAATTGGTCTGATAGTCCATATGCTCTTACTTTGTTCAATATACGACTGTTGGAAACTGTATCAAACTCCTTGCGGAAGTCAAGAAACACGGCATCCTATATGAATATATCCCTTACAGTTTCCCAACACATACAATTTCCCTTCTCAAGCTACTGCGTCGGTGAGTTATCAGCCAGGTCGAGAACCCATAGTATTCTTCACCCGAAAAATCAACGTTACCAACATGCTGTTCGCTAGCAGTACGATAATTATCTGCAGATCTGGTTAAGAACTGATTACTGAACCGTCCGGCTTGCTTTTACCGAATTCTTTTGCTACGGTTTCCCTGCGCCTTTCTAACTTCTTGGATAATTCGATAGTTCTTCTCGAAATTTCCCCGTCAGAGGATTTCTTGTGCAGCGAGCGGGAGGCTATTTGGACTCGTGGGAGTTGCTGTAGGATTCTTTTCGGTAGCAACGCCCTGGGTTGTTTGGTGGTTCCCCGCGAGGTTCGGCGAGTGACGCGGACTGCGGCGAAAGGCGCCAGGGCAGTGATGTGGCTGTAGTATGGCAAAGGTGGTTGTTACTTGTGTAGTTGCGTGGTCCGACTTGCCATTGCAAAAGGCCCGTGTGTCTCGAAGGGCTCTATTAGCATCCTGAAGAGCAGGTCAGGAAACTGTGTGCTCATAACATGTAAGCTATCACGGCCGGCTTCATTAATTAAAACTTTCGGGCTCAATTGCCGTGGCCCATATATAAAACTGCTTCTACTTCCTGACGTTTCGTTGCCTACTGCGGGCAACATCTTCTGAGGTTCAAATGGTTCAAATGGCTCTGAGCACTATGGGACTCAACTGCTGAGGTCATTAGTCCCCTAGAACTTAGAACTAGTTAAACCTAACTAACCTAAGGACATCACAAACATCCATGCCCGAGGCAGGATTCGAACCTGCGACCGTAGCGGTCTTGCGGTTCCAGACTGCAGCGCCTTTAACCGCACGGCCACTTCGGCCGGCTTCTTCTGAGGTGAGTCGGCGACTAGACAAGATATGGCGGTCGACTCTCTACCAACGAAGTGACTATCGATTACCTATAACCGAGAGAGATGGAACTAGCCAGAGATAGTTTTAAAGTCGAAAGCACGTGATGAGTGGTGGTGCCATCTAAGCGCTCTTTATAAGCGGGACCTCCAGCACCTAGCAGCCAGTCGCCGACTCACCTCAGAAGATGTTGCCCGCAGTAGGCAACGAAACTTCAGGAAGGAGAAGCAGTTTCATATATGGACCATCCCAATTCAGCCCGGAAGTTTGAATTAATGGAACTGTGTGCTGTTCTGAAATTCTGTGGAGCGGACTCTCGGGAAACATGCAATGAATTGGTGACATTGTGGCAGACTATTCTGGGGGCCTTGTCAGTTGTTCTTACTCTGGTATTCTGTCGACAGCGTGTAAATTCTAGTTGATCTAGAGAGCTAAGCTGTGTGCCGTTGGTTTTCTACTACTGAAGCCTCGAGAAAGTAGAGAGAATTTTACGTATGAAAGTCGAGTTATGTTTATTCTCATGTCACTGTTCGCACAGTCCGATGACACCAAGTTGGTCGTGTTTTGTTAAAATTAAGATCAATAGCTACTGCACGTAACAAGTGTATAAGTGCCATCCTTTATGTTTCTATCTATGGTTCAGGTATTTCTACCCAAATCATTTTCTTAGAACATTGCGGAGGCCTCCTTGAGGACTGATATTTTGTTAAAAACCCAAGAAGCAGCTGTTTGACGGTGGGGCATGTACCGGTGTGTTATCATTTGGAGTCAGGCTCTCAAATAATGTGGGTCTTAATTTGTCGTGTTGTAATTAGACAGTGTTTTAACTATCATGCTGTAAGCTAGTCAATGGTAATTGTTATTTGGTGTTAAATTACAGAACACCCCCATTAATTCTAAGCTGTCACCGCTGTCGCTATTTGGTATTTGTGTATTTGATCTTTAAATTTTAAAGTGTTCACTATCTGAAGTTATACTATTATTGTTGCTGTTTTAAAAATCTGTGCTCTGCAGTGAACTCTGATATAACGCCTTTTACAAGTGTTGATAATTTACAGGGTGACATTATTGAACTATGTGGAAACAAACGTAAATTAGTTACAAACTAGGGGGTGCACACACTTTATTCAATAGGTAAACGTCACTACAGATATTCGGATTTATGTTATGACATGTTTGACACGCCTGCCATCATTGGTGATGATGTGGAGGAGACGAATTGCGAAATTTTACGTGACCCGCTGAAGTGTCGGAACATCGATGCTGTCGATGACCACCTGAATTACAGTTTTCAGCTCTGCAATGGTTTTGCGGTTATTGCTGCACACCTGGTCTTTAATATAGCCCCCACAAAAGGAGTCGCACTTGTTCTTAGCCGGAGAATATGGCGGCAAATTGTGGGCCAATGCCAGTGGCCTGTGGGTACCCTAGAGTCAGAATGCGGTCGCCAAAGTGGTCCTCCAGACATCAAACACTCTCTTGCTTCGATGGGGGTCGAACTCCGTCTTGCATGAACTACATCTTGTAGAAATCAGGGTCACTTTGGATAATGAGGATGAAATCATCTTCCGAAACCTTCACGTACCGTTCGGTAGTCACCGTGTCATCAAGGTATATCGCACCGATTATTCTGTGAATGAATATTGCACAATACAAAGTCACCCGTTGAGGGTGAAGAGACTTCTCGATCGCAAAGTGCAGATTCTCAGTTCCCCAAAATGCGCCAATTGCGTTTCTTGACGAATCCATCCAAATAAAAGTGAGCTTCGTCGCTACACCAAAGATATTAATTCCCGTCATGCCCCGCGGCCAACCGTGCAGTTTTAACGTTCTAACGCCAACGTTCAGAAGTTATGACGATTTCATTTCCTATAGTTCAGTAATTTCACTCTGTATATGGTAATTGCTAGTACATTGCTCTGAAATTGAATTACGGTAAAATTTGCGAAAACGTAGCTAAGTATTCTGATCAAGCTTTAAATTGTATCGTTCTTACCTAAGATCTACGAAATTGATGTCATTTTTGAAACCTTCGTCTCGTCAGTTGGTCAGTGTGCAAAACTTGTAATTTACTTTTCACTTCACGTGCGTTGCCATTAAACAGTTAACCTGTTATTTTTGTAGCATTGCATCATTAGAAACTGTAATATGAAATAAGGATAAGTGGCGTTTAATTGTGAAGGGAAACTAAGTTTTGAGCTTTAAGTGGAGATTTACTAACTTTGGCCCGAAAAATACATGTTCTTTGAGCATTTTTTTCTCGAGATGTGTTATAGACATCAGTGTCAAATTTTGTCAAAATGTTTACTGATTTTTCCTCTACAAACCGGAATTTTTTCGATCGGAAACGTCGAAGAACAAAGGCGGAAGTGCCGTCGGAACGAAACAAAATTTGGATGTAGACCTCCACACGCAGTACGTCAAAAGTCAGTCGGCTCGTCTAAAATCAAAACTGAGTTGACTTTAACGAAGTATATAAGATTCAGAGTTGCTGAAAAGCCTTCTTTGAAGCTGCTCACTGCCAGGAAAGACGCAATCTCCACAGTCTAAGCACCAGTATGCAAATGCTTGGGGGCTAACTTCCAAACACACGCGTTCAAACTGTCATCTGAATTTTGTGTTTCCTCCCAAGCACCGGTACAATAACTCGTTCTCCGAAAGAAAAAATTGGTGCGTGAGAAAGGCCGATTTCAGGCAGGTGAATTTTTTTGTTCAACCGCGAACAACAAACATTTCCGTTCCGTATTCGGAAAAACCGTTTCAGGGTGGAATCTAAACACTTTTAGGACCCAAAAATGCAATTTAAAAATCAGTTTTCTGAACCAAAAGATAGTAAACCTCCCCGTAATATTAAACCTTATCTCGGTGTGATAACTAATTTTTTGGTAAAAAGTGTAAAGTAATTTCGGCCCAGCACATTACCGCTTCTTCCTCGCTCCTAGCACTAGTTACTGAATCAGCGTCAGTGAGACCCGAACATAGAAAACGAAGAAAGTTTTCTGCCAAACCGACCTTCTTTGCCTAACATTGGCTGCAGGTAGTAAACCTTTCTGCCCGTCTCCGTAATTATAACTGCCCTTCACAGCCACAAATCTGTCGATAATCCTTAGCTCTTTGACTGACAGACTGTCCACAATGTCGCGGGTCCGTCGGATTTTCGCACTCTCGCCTGGACACTGCAGCGAGCATTAATGGCACTTCACGTTTCTCTGTAATCATCTGTCAGTCTGGTGACGCTCTCATTCTCGGAGTGCACGCCACCAGCTGAACAGAAATACTGCGACTATGGACAAAAAATTCTCGATTAACCATCAGACAAGTTCTGATGAAACCTCAAGGTTTCGATTGCTGTTTCCATCATAAAAATCTAGGGATTTTCCGAATTTGATGCAGCAAGTTAGCCGAGAACTTTTTATCGACGGCTCTGTCGCGAAAGACTTCGTAGCCATACATTGACTGTGTCAAATTAAGGTGCTAGCAACTTCCCTATCCAAAAAGAAGGCACATGAAGTGCCTGTACCCGCGCAATATAGCGTAAGAGTAATTGTGCATAGTAACAATTTTGTATTCGACGCTCAAAGCGAATTAGCCTGGCTACTTGGGGATCATTATTAGTATTTGTTTCCGGAGAATCTTGTTGCACGTTCGTCTTAAGTTCATTTTAGAGAGAATAGTGGCGCAATAGATTTTACCTTTATCAAATAAAAATTCAAACGTAAGGCCTGCATAATATTTTCGCTGTTGTTAGGCGTTTTGTTAGGACAACCAACGATGTGATAAGACAATCTCGCAGCAAATTGTATTAATTCTGGATACAGATTAATTATTCCCATATAAATTCATTTTTTTAAAGATTTGTTCAAAAAATGTTCAAATGTGTGTGAAATTTTATGGGACTTAACTGCTAAGGTCATCAGTTCTAAGCTTACACACTACTTAACCTAAATTATCCTAAGGACAAACACACACATCTATGCCCAAGGGAGGACTCTAACCTCAGCCGGGACCAGCCGCACAGTCCATGACTGCAGCGCCTTAGACCGCTCGGCTATAATGAATTGTTCCCCACTATGAACCCTTCCAGAAAATTAGGTTTTTGCTTTTCACTGATAGCTCCTTTTCTTTCAGAAAATATCACAATTATCTGTAACTTCATCTTAATATTTCAGGATCAGGGATCAATATATTGTGATACTTTCCGAATTGTATTTGCGTTTTAGTTTTAATTTTGGATGATGAAAGCTTTCCGCATTATTTTTCCTGTAGACATTGGTCAAAATAATTACAGAGAAAACATCTTCGCAAAACAGTTACCACACGAACACCTTTTGTAATCTTATGCACTTCAAATAAAACACAGCAATATACAGGGAGTAACAAATATGTACGCTACAAATTGTAGGACACATTCCTCACATATAGACGAAGAAATTATGCTATATGAACATGGGGTCTGGAAATTCGGCGAGATCAGATTATGAATTTTCACATCCGTCATTTGTAGGCAGACGTCAATCCTCACATAACTGTTGAAGTAAGTCAATATTTGGGCCGGAACTGTAGGTGACTGATAGAACATCGCTTTCTTCATCCAAAGGTGAGCGGAAAAAGCTATCATAATCTGTTAGCAGATGTGCATTTAGCTATGGGACAAAACATTTGCTTCCTGCTCGATGGAGCTCCTCCTCATTTTAGTGTTAATGTCCGTCGGCTTCAAAATAACAGACTCGGTGACAGATGGACAGATAGAGATGGACCAACTGCCTTGCCTCCACGCTTTCTACACCTAAAACCACTGGTCTTTTATTTGTGGAAGCATTTGAAAACTCTTGTGTATGGAATGCCATTGCTAGTTGTTCAGAGTGTCCGTGCCCATATTACGGAAGGCTGCGAAACTGTACGCAATACTCCAGGGATACATCAGCGCATCCGAAATTCACTGAGGCGGCGGGTTGATGCATGTACCAACGCTCATGGAAGGCACATCGTACGTCACCTGTGAGAGAGAGGTACACGTAGTCTGCCAGTGCGTTCTGTTCGTGTGTGTTTCCCGCGATTAATGAGTTGGAGGAAAAGAACTGTAACACGGAAACAAAGCTTTTCCACATCCATGTTCATATAATATAATTTCTTCGTCTACGTCTGAGGAATGTGTCCTGCAATTTGTGTCGTACACAATTGTTACACCCTGTATGTTTAATTTCCTTGCAAAGATATTCGACATATACCTGAAAGCAATCGTGGCTAAAAAAGAACTTTTAGAAAGCTCACGCATTTTTTCTCTTTAATTACAACAACAGACAACGGAATTCTTGAGAAAGCTTAACAGGTATCTTCCTGTGGGGAACGGTTGCCAGTTGGGAGATACTGCGATCCAGTAGTTCGAAATCTTCGTACCGGGCCTAGAAGGCCTGCGTCGATCATGCAGAAAACAGACAACAGCAACAAACAATCTGTAGTCTTTCGTAAACAACTAATCGCACAAAATTCATTGTCAAGCGTAAAAATAAATTATACAGGAAGAGTCACTAACTATTGCCACCAAGAATAACTCCAAAACTATGACAGGAGCTGAAACGTTTGTGGGACAAATGTTACATGGGACAACGGGGGCCATAATATGACGGTTTTTTGTTGCTAGGTGTGGTCGCGTCAGAGATATGAGGGTCCGTTTTTAAACGGGATGCTATAGTTTGGTACTTATTTTTCTGATCGCGGCTATCGAGAAGAATCCAATGGAATGTAACAGTAAGGTCTTTGAAGATCAACGAAGGTCACAAAGGTGGCATAAACGCCCTTTTACGGAAGGTGATTACCACTGGTGTCAATGCAGTGCTGCAATCTTCTTATCAAGGATTGAGTGGTATTCCTTATCACATCGGCACTTATCGAAGCACATGCTCTGACAATTCTCTCTCGCATATCTTCAGGTGTAATTGGAGCGTCTTTATAAACAATGTCTTTTACGAATCCCCACAAGAAAAAATGCAGAGGCGTCAAGTCTGACGAACAAGCCGGCCTCGACACATCTCCTCCGCGTCCAATCCAACGATCTGGGAATTGTCTCTGCAACCCATTTCTAGCCATCAGCGAAAAATGTGCCGGACACACATCGTGTTGATACCACATTCTGTTCCTTGTTCCTAAAGGTATTTCTTCCAATAACAGACCTAATGTTTCTTGCAGGAATGTGGTGTACTTCTTATCATTAAGATTTCCTTTGATGAAATAGGGGCCTATAATTCTGTCCACCCAGAATCCCACACCATACATTCAGCGATCACGGTTTTGCCGCAGCCAACATGAATTTTCAGTTGCCCAATAATGCGTTTATGCAAATTAACATTGCCATGATTCCTGAATGTAGCCTCGTCAGTAAATAAAATCAAATTAATAAATGTGTCATACCTCTGAAGTTGAGCCCATCGGCAGAATTCAGTGCGAGGCATACAATCCGTATCAGTAAATTCTTGGTGGGGACTGATATGGTGAGGGTGATATTTATGGTGATGCAGAACACGAACAACACTACTCTGGCTCATTCCAGATTCCCTTGCAATTTGACGCAAACTAACACAAGGATCGCGAACCACAATGGCAACAGTACAAATTTGCGTTTCCTCGTTAGTAACTTTCCTTTGCTGGTTATGTTTCCGATGCATTAAAGATCCAGCTGCTCTCAGTTTATCGTACACATATTAAATGTACGACGTGTAGGGTGAGTACGTTGATGATATCTTTCAGCGTATAAGTCTCTAGCTCCCACTGAATTTTGTTGGCATTCTCCGTAAATGAGAAGCATATCGACTTGTTCTTCGAAGGAATATACCATTCACATTCGCTTGATTCGACGATACTAGTCTTACTATTCCTATTAGTGTTGTATTTCGAAACCGTCGAATGGTGTTTACATGTCAATGGCACGTTAGATGGATTCGCCGTATTCGGCGAATATCCGAGAGAGAATTGTCAGAGTATGTGCTTCGATAAGTGCCGAAATGATAAGGAATACCACTCAATCCATAATAAGAACATTGCAGCACTGCATTGATACCAATGGTCATCACTTCGAACACCTTCTGTAAATGGACATTCATGCCACCTGTGTCACTTTCGTTGACTTCAAAGACCTTGCTGTTACACATAATTGGATTCGTCTCGATAGCTGCTATCAGAAAAATAAGTACCAAACTATAGCACCCCATTTAAAAAAACAAAGTTGACCTTCATATCGCTTACGGGACCCCACCTAGCAACAAGATACCATCGTCATTTTGTGGCCCTCCTTGTTGGGTTGTTTGGGGAAGGAGACCAGACAGCGAGGTCATCGGTCTCATCGGATTAGGGAAGAATGGGGAAGGAAGTCGGCCGTGCCCTTTCAAAGGAACCATCCCGGCATTTGCCTGGAGCGATTTAGGGAAATCACGGAAAACCTAAATCAGGATGGCCGGACGCGGGATAGAACGCCCTCGTTGTCCCATCCAACATTTGTCCCACAAACTTCTCAGCTACTATCATATTTTCGGAGTTATTCTAGGTGGCAATAGTTAGTGACTCACCTTGTATAACGTACTTAACCGTACATTGTGGATGCGGTACACCGTCAGACGCTGTATCACTATAAGTCGGCCGGAGTGGCCGAGCGGTTCTAGGCGCTACAGTCTGGAACCGCGCGATCGCTACGGTCGCAGGTTCGAATCCTGCCTCGGGCATGGATGTGTGTGGTGTCCTTAGGTTAGTTACGTTTAAGTAGTTCTAAGTTCTAAGGGACTGATGACCTCAGAAGTTAAGTCCCATAGTGCTCAGAGCTATTTGAATCATTTTATCACTACAAACTGTAACATTAGCGCCTCTTTCCAGTGCGACGGTTGTCTCTTAAATAATTGTTTCACTTATTCCTGAGTGTAAAATACACTGCTGATGATTAAATTTGCAACACCATGAAGGCCGCTTGCAAGAAACAGTTCGACATGAAGTGTACTACATGTTTGGCTATATAAATGATAACGAGTTCAGCGCAACGATACGGAGCTTGTAGGAGCAGGAGAAATATCTATCAGAACATGTCGAAAATTTACAGACTGCAGTTTGTCGTTTTGCATTATCGCTGCTCGCGTTGGTCACGATACCAGAACCGTCATGTAGTACAAAAACTATTGGTTCAGGAGGAGCACACTCAACGCTATACAGTATCTCAACCGACCCACGCGACTAGCGCCCGAGAAAACAGACATATAGTTCGCTCGCTTGTGCAGGGTCGTAGCGACACGTCACTTGCCTGGACTCAGCAAATTCGCTTGTTTGCAACAAGATAGTCCCCACGGACGGATACATGGAAACTGGAAATTTGTGGTAAGTTACTAGGGGACCAACTGCTGAGATCATCGGTCCCTAGGCTTACACAGTACTTAACCTAACCTAAACTAACTTACGCTAAGGACAACACAAACAGCCATGCCCGAGGGAGGATTCTAACCTCCGAGACGGGGGAAGGGGGGAGGGGAGACGCGCAAACCGTGGCAAGGCGCCCTAGACCGCGCGGCTACGGAAACATGTCTGGAGCACCACGGAGTGTCTGAACAGTGGCGATTCATTGCCGCTTCCCGTGGAGCGGCAGCGGCCAGAGGCGCCCGACTGTGGTGCGTCCAATGACAATGCTGGTCGCAGTGGAGGCTCCACTTCGTCTTTTCAAATGCATTTCGGTTCTGACTACAGCATCACGATGGATATACTCCTGTATGGAGAGCCGAGAAAGAACGTTGCCAGTTTTGTGTTCGTCATCGTCACAGGGGTCCTGTACCTGATCTGAAGGCATACGGAGGCATTTAGTATCCAACACGAACGTCCCTGGCTGTCATAGGCAATAATTTGGACAGTGATACATAGCGGTAACTGTGCCCTATCTTCGAAGTCCACGTGGTATCATCTTCCGATACAATAACACAAGAGTGAATATTTATGCTGTCTTGATCTACCTCGATGCAGAGAATGGTCGACTGTTGCTCTGGCTAGTACCTTCTCCAAATCTTCCACCCACTAGAAAAATCTTATTTTTTTCCGAGAGATAAGTACGTCATCTTTCGCCAGCCACTGTTATTAATGAACGCTGAGATACAGTAGCAATAGCGTGGAAAGTCGTCATGAAAGTTCAGTTCCATTCAACGCCCAAGCGGGTTACAACCAGTGTTGCTGCTTTATGTGGCAGGTCTCTGTGCTATATTTCGCACCCCCTGCACCCCCAAACCAGCCAAAAATTTAATCATTTATCGTTCGTAAGTACAGCACACTCCCAATACTTGAAATTTCGTTACTTGTGATCGTTCCTGGGGTTACAATTTTAATGGTCAGAGTCTATTTCCCTAATGATGTTGACAGTTTGTGAAAGTCTGAGGGTTCCACAGAAGCCAGCAAATCTTTACAATGGTTCTTCATTTGGATTCTACACTGACTATCGAATCTGACTGAAGTACCATTAGGAAAATTACAATTGCGTCGCTGATTTTGTTCTAGCGTGGCAGAGCCTTACTTAGAACCACATCTGTATTCGACTGGTAGTGCAGTAGCTGTTCACCCAGAGGTAGCCGCTTCGGATCCTGTCCCTTGAAGAAATTTTCGACAGCAGCAATCATTGTCCGCAAGGAAAGGTCAAGTAGCGCCGTAGAGCCAATACTTTCCTGCGCCCACTCGCCCAACAAGAACTCGTTATAACGAACTAAGGTAATTATGTGAGTTCCGTGAAAAGAAGGTTAGGAAATCACAGCAGGAATATGTTCTGAACGTCCAAGATTCGATTTCTACTCTTGTCAGTGTTTTAGTTTTCAATTACTGATCTACTTCTTAAAGTAAAAGTTTATTTAGGCTCTCCACAAATTACTAAAAGTTAAACCATGTGGCCTTGAAATTTCATTATTAAAACATTACAGTTTGCAGAATTAAATGCCAGTCCCTTTACGGCCGTCCTGTTTCTTTAGTGCAGCTTAACAAATCAAGAGCGCTGTGGTATTTCCAGCGTAGCTGATTTAACAATCAAACTTTAGACGAAAAAATCGCACCAAATAAAATCAGCAGTGGTTAGAACTTGAGATTTCCCTATCTCTGTCTCTTAAGCTTAGTTAATTATTTTGATGTAGCTTAACCAGTAATAGCATCCTTTAGCATACGCTGATCAGCCAAAAGATTGTGAACACCTGCTTCGCAGCTTGTTTGTCCGTCTGTGAAACGAAATACGTCACTGATTCGGTTTATCAGGGATCCGACAGTCTGTGGGTAGGTTTGTGATGGTGTATGGCATTGGATGTCTATGCACAGGTCATGTAATTCGTGTAAATAACGGGCCCCAGAATTACGTACGACGTGCTGGCGCCTGATAGTGACCCAGATGGGCTCCATAGCATTTACATTAGGCGAATTTGGTGGCTGAGACATCAACGTGAATACACTACAATGCTCCTGAAACCACTGTAGCACGGTTCTGGCTCCGAGACACGCAGAATTATACTGCTCGAAAATGGCATAGTCGTCGGGAAAGACATCAAGCAAGAAGAGATGGAGGTGTTTCGTGGCTGTAGGTAAGTCGTCGATGACTAACACAGGTCCAGTGCAATTGCAGAAGAATGTGTCCCATAGCATAATACTGCTCCCACCAGCCTGCATCAGTGCGCGCTGCACGTTTCGAGCCGCAACTCATCTCGATGACAGCGTTTATGGAGACGACCACCGACCTAGTGTAGCAAAAATGTGATTCACCCGAAGAGCCAACAGGCTTCCATTGATCGACGGTCGAATACCGATGGTCTTGTGCCCACTGCAATCATAAGTGACGATCTCGTTGCGTCGACGTGTGGATACGTAGGGTAGTCTCCTGCGGAGCTCCATGTTCAACAATCTACGATGAACGGTGTGCTCCGAAACACTTGTGCGTGCACCAGCATTGTACCCTATTGACAGAAATGCCACAGATCACCATATATTCTACTTTACAGAGCAGACAAGTCTTCGAAACGTCCAACCATCTAGAGCCTAGTGGTAGTTTCTCTGTGCTTCTACCTCTTTCTGTAGATGCTCACGACAGTAGTTCGTGAACATTCGGCCAGCTTCACCGTTTTCTTGATGCTCGTTCACAGGATTTGCATAATAATAATTTACCATCTGCCAAAGTCGTTATCGCAGAGGATTTCCCGATTTGCAGCCCATATATTCGCTAGGGTGATCCGTCTCTACAGCGCTTACATACTTTTCATAGCGCGTCAGGTGCCCGCTACGTCACCAGGTTGCATCCAGCGTCAATGGTGGACAGTGGTCATAATGTTTTGTCTTATAAGTGTAATAGATATTAGCTGAGTCAAGTTAGGCTAAATTTTCACTCAATCTCGAGCTTCGCTGAATGGGTGACGTTTAATGGTCTATCAATCCTACGATACTTCCCGACCTATGGTTACGTGGCAAATTTTCCGCGAGTCGATACCACATACATTACTGTTAGGACTTTGTTTTCTATGCACTGTACGCAGGGTGTCCCAGGAAGATTGGTCAGTGTTCAAAACGGTTCAAATGCTCTGAGCTCTAGCACTAGCACTAGAACTTAGAACTACTTAAACCTAACTAACCTAAGGATATCACACACTACCTTGCCCGAGGCAGGATTCGAACCTGCGACCGTAGCAGTCGCGCGGTTCCGGACTGAAGCGCCTACAACCGCTTGGCTACCGCGGCCGGCGGTCAGTGTTCATTGACATGCCAGGAGCGAGCATTCGAAGCAAAAAGTCTAGTAAAGATGGGCTCTAAAATACGTACTTTACGAGCTATGAGCACTCTTTCATCGTCGGAATTGTGAAACAAATCGCTTCTACCTCAAGCTCTTGCTTTCCATGTTTTGTTAGGAGGTAATAAGGGCCCAAATAAGAAAAAAAAGCCTAGTAAATGCGGGCTCGAAAGTGCATATCTTAAGAGCTATGAACACTTGTTCAGCAGAAGAGATGTGTTTCACAGTAGCGAAGATGAAGAAGTGCTCAGAGCTCTTAACGAATGCATTTTAGAGACCATACTTGCTAGACTTTTTGCTTCAAGCGACCGTTCCTGAAATATCTCAGGATACTGACCACTCCTCTTGGAACACCTTGTATACATTACTTGTTCACTGTGCATTTAGTTACGACATGGGAATGGTCCACTCCGAATTGTCGAAACCCACGCTTAAAATTTTTACGCAAGAAGAATACGCCGAAAGAAATGCACTGTCAAAATTTTAGCTCCTAAGGTGTGCTGCAAGCATTAAAAAAATTAAGGTTACTCAGTTTTGTCGCACGAAGAATCGCCTACAAAAGCGGTTTGCACAGCCCTTCCTGTCTAGAGCATGCGATCTGGCGAATAAGCTGACACAGCCCTGACAAGAGATCGTAGCACCTTGTAGTGTCAAGTCCAAAAGTGTACACTCACGAATTTTAATTATTTAAACCATACCAAAAATATCTCAACTCGTTAATTTTTTGAGTAACTTGCAATACATACTGATATCTATATTGTAACAGATGTAATTGTGACACAAGTGACTGGAAGCGACTTCCGTCAATCGGCATTTTAACTTGTTGACATGAACTATTTTATAAGAATTCCTCTAGAGCGAATCTTATTATAATTTTTGAATAATGTATATTTTACTAAAAATGAAACAGTTCCTTGTTTATGCCCAGCTATCATCACAAAAAGGCGAAGTTTGTGTTGGATGAAGTAAACAAACACTATCCTCAGTCAAGGCACTTCTGATAAACGAAAAAAATTGTGCATTCAGGCACTTCATAGTAAATACTAGTTCTGTTTGGTTCTATTTAGATACAGTTGGCACGGAGTAAGGAATGACTGCGGCCGCTGTTCTGCATATTGTGGAGGGTCTGAATCAGAGGCCGAGACGGTTCTGTGACCGTATGGGCTGCAGATTCCTCGACTTGCGCCATAGGGTGGTGGGGTTTCGGGTTCCGCTGGATAGGTCAGGAGTCCACTACACGCAGCAGGCGACTACACGGGTAGCAGGGGTTGTGTGGCGTGGACTGGGCGGTTTTTTAGGATAGATGGCCTCGGGCAAGTACAGAAAGGGCAACAGTCTCAAAGGGTGCGGGGCAAAGTCAGGGCATGCGGGCACCAAGCAGCAATCGGTATTGTAATTGTAAACTGTCGAAGCTGCATTGGTAAAGTACCGGAAATTCAAGCGCAGATAGAAAGCACCGAAGCTGAAATCGTTATAGGTACCGAAAGCTGGCTGAAGCCAGAGATAAATTCTGCCGAAATTTTTACAAAGGCACAGACGGTGTTTAGAAAGGATAGATTGCATACAACCGGTGGTGGCGTGTTTGTCGCTGTTAGTAGTAGTTTATCCTGTAGTGAAGTAGAAGTGGATAGTTCCTGTAAATTCTTATGGGTGGTGGTTACTCTCAACAACCGAGCTAGGTTAATAATTGGCTCCTTTTACCGACCTTCCGACTCAGCAGCATTAGTGGCAGAACAACTGAGAGAAAATCTGGAATACATTTCACATACATTTCCTCAGAATGTTAGAGTCTTAGGTGGAGATTTCAATTTACCAAATATAGACTTGGACACTCAGATGTTTAGGACGGGTGGTAGGGACAGAGCATCGAGTGATATTATACTGAGTGCACTATCCGAAAATTACCTCGAGCAATTAAACAGACAACCGACTCGTGGAGATAACATCTTGGACCTACTGATAACAAACAGACCCGAACTTTTCGACTCTGTAAGCGCAGAACAGGGAACCAGTGATCATAAGGCCGTTGCAGCATCCCTTAATATGGAAGTAAATAGGAATATAAAAAAAGGGAGGAAGGTTTATCTGTTTATCAAGAGTAATAGAAGGCAGATTTCAGACTATCTAACACATCAAAACGAAAATGTCTGTTCCGACACTGACAAAGTTGAGTGTTTATGGAAAAAGTTCAAGGCAATCGTAAAATGTGTTTTAGGCAGGTACGTGCCGAGTAAAACTGTGAGGGACGGGAAAAACCCACCGTGGTTCAACAACAAACTACTGCGAAAGCAAAGAGAGCTTCACTGCAAGTTTAAACGAAGCCAAAACCTCTCAGACAAACAGCAGCTAAACTATGTCAAAGTTAGCGTAAGGAGGGCTATGCGTGAAGCGTTCAGTGAATTCGAAAGTAAAATTCTATGTACCGACTTAAGAGAAAATCCTAGGAAGTTCTAGTCTTACGTTAAATCAGTAAGTGGCTCGAAACAGCATATCCAGACACTCCGGGATGATGATGGCATTGAAACAGAGGATGGCAGGTGTGAAGCTGAAATACTAAACACTTTTTTCCAAAGCTGTTTCACAGAGGAAGACCGCACTGTAGTTCCTTCTCTAAATCCTCGCACAAACGAAAGAATAGCTGACATCGAAATAAGTGTTCAAGGAATAGAAAAGTAACTGGAATCACTCAACAGAGGAAATTCCACTGGACCTGACGGGATACCAATTCGATTCTACACAGAGTACGCGAAAGAACTTGCCCCCTTCTAACAGCCGTGTACCGCAAGTCTCTAGAGGAACGGAAGGTTCCTAATGATTGGAAAAGAGCACAGGTAGTCCCAGTCTTCAAGAAGGGTCGTCGAGCAGATGCGCAAAACTATAGACCTATATCTCTGACGTCGATCTGTTGTAGAATTTTAGAACATGTTTTTTGCTCGCGTATCATGTCGTTTCTAGAAACCCAGAATCTACTCTGTAGGAATCAACATGGATTCCGGAAACAGCGATCGTGTGAAACCCAACTCGCTTTATTTGTACATGAGACCCAGAAAATATTCGATACAGGCTCCCAGGTAGATGTTATTTTCCTTGACTTCCGGAAGGCGTTCGATACAGCTCCGCACTGTCGACTGATAAACAAAGTAAGAGCCTACGGAATATCAGACCAGCTGTGTGGCTGGATTGAAGAATTTTTAGCAACCAGAACAAAGGATGTTGTTCTCAATGGAGAGACGTCTACAGACGTTAAAGTAACCTCTGGCGTGCCACAGGGGAGTGTTATGGAACCATTGCTTTTCACAATATATAAAAATGACCTAGTAGATAGTGTCGGAAGTTCCATGCGGCTTTTCGCGGATGATGCTGTAGTATACAGAGAAGTTTCAGCATTGGAAAATTGCAGCAAAATGCAGGAAGATCTGCAGCGGGTAGGCACTTGGTGCAGGGAGTGGCAACTGACCCTTAACATAGAACAATGTAATGTATTGCGAATACATAGAAAGAAGGATCCTTTATTGTATGATTATATGATAGCGGAACAAACACTGGTAGTATTACTTCTGTAAAATATCTTGGAATATGCGTACGGAACGATTTGAAGTGGAATGATCATACAAAATTAATTGTTGGTAAGGCGGGTACCAGGTTGAGATTCATTGGGAGAGTCCTTAGAAAATGTAGTCCATCAACAAAGGAGGTGGCTTACAAAACACTCGTTTGACCTATACTTGGGTATTGCTTATCAGTGTGGGATCCGCAGCAGGTCCAAAGAAGAGCGGCGCGTTTCGTCACAGAGTTATTTGGTAAGCGTGATAGTGTTACGGAGATGTTTAACAAACTCAAGTGGCAGACTCTGCAAGAGAGGCGCTCTGCATCGATGTGTAGCTTGCTGTCCAGGTTTCGAGAGGGTGCGTTTCTGGATGAGGTATCGAATATATTGCTTCCCCCTACTTATACCTCCCGAGGAGATCATGAATATAAAATTAGAAAGATTCGAGCGCGCACGGAGGCTTTCCGGCAGTCGTTCTTCCCGCGAACCAAAGCGACTGGAACAGGAAAGGGAGATAATGACAGTGGCACGTAAAGTGCCCTCCGCCACACACCGTTTGGTGGTTTGCGGAGTATAAACGTAGATGTAGATGTAGACTGTGCCATGTGCCAGGCATACTAGATCAAATTAGTGAAACGTGGTGATGCAAAGTGACAATGCACAAGTGATTGAAGTTTAACAATACTGCTCCACTCATAGCTCTGTAATGCCAAAGAGCTGTTGGAAATTAAACTGTGCAACAACTTTCTGGAAAACGTTTTACACTGTCGAAACATATTCTTATTGAGGGGCTGAATCACACTATTAGTTACAGGTGGAATATGAATTATACTAAGAGTCTTTCCGTCCTCCTCCTAAAGACAGAGGTGTCGTTATTTCCAGGCCAAGAGTCCAACAAAAAACAATGACTTCTTTTCCACAGCAGGTCTGCTATGTCGATTACGAGATTTTTGCAAGTAAAGTCTTTTTTTTAATTTTTAGCTCTAATTTGCCAGAATATGGATTGGAAGTAAATCGATGAAAAACGAAAGCAATGAGAAGTAGCAGAAGTGACAACAGCGAGAAACTTAACATCACGATTGAATTGTACTCCCTAGACAGCAAAATAACCAGCGGCAGACGGAGCAAGGCACATCAAAAACGGATTAGCACTGGCGGAAAGTGCATTCCTTGGCAAGAGGAGTCTAGCAGTATCAAACATAGGCGTTAATTTGAGGAAGTAATATCTGAGAATGTACGTTTTGAACATAGCGTTGTATGTTAGAGAAACATGGAATGTGAGAAAAGTGGAACAGAAGAGAATGCAGAAAATTAGGTGGACTGATAAGGTAGGAGAATGAGGAGCTTGCGCGCAAAACCGGAGAGGAAAGAAATATGAGGAAAACACTAGCAAGAGACAGGATGATAGGAGATCTGTTAAGACATCAGGGAATGACTTCCATGGAACTAGAGGGAGGTTTGAAGGACAAAAATTGAAGAGGAAGACGGAGAGTGGACTACAGGCAGCAAATAATAGAGGACGTAGGCTGCAAGTGCTACTCTGAGATGAAGAGGTCAGCACAAGAGAGGAATTCGTCACGGGCCGCATCAAACGAGTCAAAAGATTGATGACTCAAAAAAATAATAATATTGCCTTGAGGTTCCCGCAGACAGCTGAGGGAACATTGATCCATTGACACTCATCACTGGAATTTTTGTATACGAATGTGTCATAGAATTCATCAACTGCACAAGAGATTCTGTCTCAAAATGATAAATTGCACTTACATGCAGTTTTTGCATGGAACGTGACTAACTGACTCTCTATATGCAGAGCGTTTTAGTGGATAACAAGAAGCTACGAATTTTTGTATACAACTGCCTTTTAACCTCTACTCCACCTTTACTTCAAGTGAACTTCGTAATTTTGAGACCTCCTTTTCCGTATAAATTTCTGAATCTGTTTACCCACGCCGAACAAAGCTGGAAATCAGCAATGTTCTTGTCGGCGATAATGGTGCATTGGTTCTCACGAACAGTTTCACAGTTTTGAGAGATTAATTTTGGTGCGTATTTTGTACTGCGAGCAATTTTTTCTTCCATTTATAAAATTCATGTTCAGATTTTACGAACCAAAGCTTACTTTTCAGACAGCATTATGGGTTTTCTGCTCCAAGAAATTTACAGTCTTTTCTTGTCATTGGAAGGTATTCCATGCCACGTTTTATTTGGACTAGGAAGGTACTCTACGTTTTCTCTGGAGTTTATTTATCACAACAATCATCGTCCGAATCACAATTCATGGATTTGCCAGAATTACTTCATCTTTCTTCTAAAGTTTCCAAAATTTCTAACGAAATGTCGACATCATGTGAATGAATGTCCAAGAAATTAACTAATAAATAACACATTGTAGCTCTTCAGCAGAAGAAGTGATTTAGATTGCATACCACGTTCTTCTTCTTTTATCTTTGCGAAGTTGAGAACATTAATTGGATACCACATTAGTGTGGAATTCTGGAACCTACACGAAGACAAATGATATTAGCAGGCATATGCCAGAAAATAGCAAAGAAAGTTAATTCAGTTTTAGCTCCACTGTTAACACTTAGCTATACCGCAGAGGCAACTGATAATTAATGCGGATATTAGATTAGTTGCAAATTCGAGTGAATAATAAATGCGAACAGCTGTGTCAGTGAAACTATCAGTGGAAACTGAAATTCGCTTTACAATTGACAATCATATTTTGCTGTGCTGCCTGTTTACAGATGTGCCGTCAATAACGGATGCGTAACGGTCGCATTGCGCATGAGCTGTCTGCCACAGCCATAGTAGGGGTGTACATTACTGCAGGCACCTGGCAGCTACGAATTTGGGAATCATTAGCTGACATTGTATTTCTTCAGGTGTTTTCTTCCTGTATAAAAATTTTCAGGGCAGATTTCGATTTGTCAGATTGGACCGGTCCCTTATGAGACCCGTAGGACATAATCGGAAGCGGTCTTCGGACAAGTATTGTATATACCATAGCCTTTGGCGACCTTTGCAAACAATAAGTATGGTAATGCTATCATAGTGCCATTTTTGAATGTTATTTTCGTTTTCCGCTGTGTTATAGTCTCCAAAGGGTTGCATTTACATGTAATATAGGTCCCCGCATCTCGTGGTCGTGCGGTAGCGTTCTCGCTTCCCACGCCCGGGTTCCCGGATTCGATTCCCGGCGGGGTCAGGGATTTTCTCTGCCTCGTGATGGCTGGATGTTGTGTGATGTCCTTTGGTTAGTTAGGTTTAAGTAGTTCTACATTCTAGGGGACTGATGACCATAGATGTTAAGTCCCATAGTGCTCAGAGCCATTTGAACCATTTCGTAATATAAGTTCCCCAGCTTCCTTAAATGAGCACACTGTTCGCTTTAGAGCGCTGCAGATTTGTAGAACTGGTACTAGGTGGTAGTGTAACCGTACACCGCTGACATGAGTCATGGCAGTGAAGTGGTGCGCACATTGCAGTGGCATGTACGGAATCACCACTGTAAAATAGGTCGACGTGCCGGCGTGACAAAATAGCAGAGAGGAACTATCGTGTTTGGACGTGCTACTGATCACATCTTAAATGAAGTTGCCCGATTTATTGGTGTATCACCGTGGACTGTGTCCGCCCGGTTAGCAGCGCGGTCTAATGCGCTGCTTCCCGAGCGGGAAGGCGTGCCGGTCTCCGGCACGAATCCGTCCGTCGCATAAGTGTCAAGCTCCGGTGTGCCGGCCAGCCTGTGGGTGGTTTCTAAAACGGTTTTACATTTGCCTCGGCGAATGCGGGCTGGTTCCCCTTATTTCGCCTCAGTTTCACTATGTCGGTGATTGCTGCGCAAACACTGTTTCCACGTATGCGTTCACTATAATTACTCTACCACGCAAACATGTAGGTTCAAATGGTTCAAATGGCTGTGAGCACTATGGGACTCAACTTCTCAGGTCATTAGTCCCCTAGAACTTAGAACTAATTAAACCTAACTAACCTAAGGACATCACAAACATCCATGCCCGAAGCAGGATTCGAACCTGCGACCGTAGCGGTCTCGCGGTTCCAGACTGCAGCGCTTAGAACCGCACGGCCACTTCGGCCGGCCAAACATGTAGTGTTACACTCATCTGGTAGGGGGTGGGTGGACTGCTGTGGCCTATTACGGGGTTGTGAATCACTGAGGGCTACGGTGGGACGAAGCCTCTCCGTTGTTTCTAGGTCCTCGGTTTAATACACACACACACACACACACACACACACACACACACACACACACACACACACACACATAGTACACATCGTGGACTGTCCAACATGTCTGCGTATCTCTCGGAGCCATGTAACACGGCGTAAGAACAGTGGTACTGAAAGGATTCCAACCGAGAGAGACAGGAGACGAGTGCAAAGCCAAATTAGTCACAATGATTGCAAATACGACAAGGAGTGCTGCTACCAATGAATGTAGGTCCATCTCAAGCAGCTTCCAAGTAGACATTACGGACAGAAATGCATGCGATGGACATTCAAGGTTGGCTATCTCTCTAAACACCACTGCTCACAGCGGCACATACCACTGCACGTCTTCATCGGGCCAAACAACACATATAATGGAGGCGAGTAATGTGGGTCGAACGGGTAGCGATTATCACTCTCTTCAAATATTGCAGGGTGTCGAGTGCATATATGGCCTAAGGAGGCGTTCAACATGCATTGTATGGGGACGTGGTTCTGTCATGTTTGGAAGTGTTTTTCGTACTATGGATTCCAGCCACTCATTCAGATTATCGTAAACATAAACCCAGATATGATCTCTCAGTTTTTATCGGCGTAAATGATTAATGAATAACAAAAAGAAGGTCCGCGTTTGGCCGCGTACGGGACAATCGGACACAACCGACCGCAGTATCACTCTCTGTCAATGGCGTTATTGGATGCGGTATGGAGGGCATTGGATCAGTATACCGCTTTCCCTGTCGTTATCGGATTTCTTGACCTGGTAAACGCTAATAATCGGTCGAGTAGCTTCTCAGTTGGTATCACGAGTCTGAGGCCAGCTTGTAGCAGTCCGTCCACCAAGAAAAAATCCTTGCCAATACTGGAAACCAAAGCCCGAGTCTCCAAATGGCAGTCAGCGGCATTGATCTCTCAGCTACGGTCTCCTACAGTGAATAAAAATGGGCTCCGAAACACAAATGAGCATGAAAGGGCCTACCGGCCGCCAGTAGTTGAGCTTACCAATAAAAAGTGGTGCTACACCAACAGTGTCTGGTAGGAGTCCAGGTAGAGAGTCTGCATAACAGCACAGTGCACAGTGTCAGAAGGCGACGACACGCTCAGGAAAGTGGAATCAGCTGCCCGACTGATCACTGATAGAACGTAATTAATGAACTACAGTGTTTCTACATTTTCATGATAGGTATGCTGTATACACTTCTGTCTTCCAAGATGGGGAATTCCGTATTCGAAGTGCAGCACACATACGTTGCTGGTCTGTCAAATATCCAGGTATCCACCACAGCTCAGTGCTCTGTTATATGGGCCTATCTTAATCCCACAGAAAATGTCTGGTACTGTTTGGACCAGTAGGAGGATCATTACAGTCAAGATTAATTTGGCAGATCTTCATAATCTAATCATCAGTGTCTGCCTTCAGGTGGATAATTGAAAGATGAAGAAACTTGTGTACTCTCTTCTTCGCTGAACCTGCGTTACACTGTATTAGCGTGATGTCTCCTAGAAATGACTAATTTTTTGTCTGGTTTGCTTATATTAGTTCACTAATTCTGCAAACTACTTATATTCTGGTATTTGGTCAAATGACAGACACAGACAGCTGATATACTTTAGTTTGGGTTCCCAGCATTGCAGAAGAGAGGTGGTTTTCATAAAGCATAATTCGAAGGAAGTAAGGCGTTAGGTACTACTTGGCATTGAAATACATCAGTGGGGAAAGTTGACAATTTGTCCCGACAGGGACTCGAACACGGATTTTTCCGTTCCTAGCAAGCGGTCGTCGTCACCGCCTCGGACATTCGGACACGATTCCTGACCGGCTCGAATTTCCAACTTATTCTCACACTTCTGACGTAGTGACCCTGTACAGTAACAAGCGATTCACACATTCGCGTAAGAGTTCCATCGTGCTATGCATCTGCGCTGAAGGGATCACTGGTCCATCTCGCTCCAGTTACATACATGCTGTGTCTGGTTGGGACATGTCCAAAAGAACAGACTTCGCATAGGTTCAAGCCCCTTCCATAAGTCCACAATCCCACTCTCTGATGGGGCTAAACTAGCTGCTCCGGAAGTCCAACTAAACGCACACGCTATTAATTGATGTGTAATATTCGAGGATCATGTCAAAAATTTTGCGTACCGTAAAATTACGGTTCAAATTTTGTTTTATCCACAAAATTACTTTGCAGGCCTTCAGTGTACTCTCCATTCTTTTCAATAACAGCGGTTCAGAGTTTTAGCAAGTTTTGTATTTCTGTTATGGCACCATCTTTGTAAATGTATCTGCTTACTCGGGTCACTGCCTCAGTCGCCGCTTCACTGGTCTGAAGACGTTTCCCAGCTAGTGGTTTCTTGAATTTTGGAAAGAAATCAAAGTCTGGTAGGCTCATGTCAGGACTGTAAGGTGGACAGGGAAGGCTTACTTGTCCATAACTGTTCGGCAGTCTGCGGTCGTGTGTTATCATGCAAAATTTCCAAGCCAACTGCAAAAGTGTCTTAACCTCTTTGGCAAATCTCTGACCGCGAAACATTTAGCAGTATGTCCGTGCAGTATCGTTCTGTTAGAGTGGTTCCCTGGGGCACTCTGTCTGTTGCTATTACATCATACTTGTCATTAGCCACAATCATAATCAGCTCGTCTTCGAACTGTTGCTGACGGTATTTTTTGGTCGAGGAGAGAAAGGTAGTTCCACTGGGAGACTGAGATCTCGGTTGTGGTTCGAAACCTCGATTCCTTGTCTCATCGTCACGAATTTCGGTAGGTTATTTTTCTCCGCAAACCCTTCGATTTTGATGTGAGTCTGCTGGTCACTGTGTGAGATTTGACTTATTTCCACCCGCCACTTGAAATCAAAATACCTCGGTCAAAACAAAAACTATCGTAAGGCTGAAGACGCGTGTTGACAGCTGAAAGTCTGTCTCATAGCTTAACGCTTCGCGCGCGGACATCATTCCACTGTTACGGACGCACATGAACTCTGTGCAGAAATTTTGAAATGACCCTCGTATTACCGAATTTCTCCAGATAAAGATATGTGTGATATTTCTCTGATATTTCATATCTCAATGAGTTTTAAGTCTGGTCCGTTAGCAAGTACATAAAAGTGTAATTGCAAGACTGCGTTTACGTTAATAACCAGTAACTATAATTATTTATTCTTCTGTCACATATTCCTTGATGGTGACTGGTTTCGAAAGATTTCATTCATTTTCGTACCACTGTCCACGTCTTTATCATTTTTCTGTTCTTCAGTATATATTTGTCATGTCTGTCCTTGCCACAGTTGGCCTCCATACCTTAGATCAGCTTAGCATTTGCAACACACACCTTCGTACACCTACATACAAAACATAGATATGTCTGGAAGTTCCGTGCAAAGAATCGCGGTTTGAGTGGGCGGGGGAGTTTTGGTGCAATTTGTCTAGGAACATGGAGTAAAAAGTTTTTGGTTTAATCCGTACCTGTATTATATAGCCACTCGAACATCCTTCTCGCTGTAGCTATGTTACGGCACATTAAGCAAGGTTTGAGCGACGAACCGGAGCCAGCGCAGAGCCAAATTGTGCAAATCGATTAATTTCTCTCGAAAAAATTTAATTGGGCTACAATTAATGCTCAACTAATGGCAATATTTGCATGTGGACCGTTCGGATTTTTCGTGAAAAAAAAAAGAAGAGAGAGAACACGTTTATCTGGAAAGTTTTTGAAACACGCCGCTTCTGTAATTTAAACTTGAAAGGATTGATTCAAATTTTGCACGAAGGTAGATAAATGGATGAAGTCAAAACGAAGCTTTTGTTATCTAATAATCTATATGTGCTGTAGAGAAATGATGTTTTAAAGCTGAGTTAACTGTAGCACGTGTAATTCGTTCTTACGTGAATTGAATCCTGGGAAACTAAGGTGAATCAAATACATAAAAAATTCATTGCTACGATTACATTGAAATCTCGCTTTTTACGTACAAAAAACACGTTTTTATGAATTTTTTATGTGCACCACTTTTGGGATTCAAACTTGTGCGAATCGTTTCAGATTTTTTAAGAAGGTAGACAAATACATGTTATTAGTGTTCGTCCTGTTGTTTTGTGAAAGCTTCATGCGTTGCCATGATGTAAGCAACATGGTTCGAAAGAAGATAAAAAAAACCCTATACTGATCATCCGTCACCCGATTCACCAAAAGTCGGCATCGGTTACCACTTGATGATGGAATAATATAAAAATTATGGTAGAATAAAAGTTGGGAACCAGCATGAAGAACACTCCTATCAGAGCACAAAAAAAGCGAATGTATTCCGGGCAGAGTTAGTGATGTAAAAAACTACCTTTTCGACTTATCTGGCAGCATCAAAGACACTAAATTCAAAACACCTTGACATATTCGCTCTTTCTTATAAGTTACCGCATCTTGCACAGCACAGTAAGGTTTCTTAGCTGCAAGGTATTGCCACACCTGCATCTTGCAATATTTCCACTATGTCCCCTATCCCGTGCCCAGAATCGAGAAGATTAGCGAACCTCAGATAGTATCATATGCTTGAAGCGCATACTTGTAACAGCTAAAAATGTTTTTCTGTGAGGATAAAATTTCTGGGAGTGGATTTGTTCTGGGGGGGAGAGGGTTGATTCTTCCCCCGAGGAGACCATTTATCCCCCAAACCCAAGCCCTGTTACATACATGGCGAGGACAAATAGGCACAAATTGATGTGCTTTTAGAGAGTGGGCTGCGTATGCAATAGGAAGTATCAGAGAGTTGGGTTGCTGCTACGACAGGAAGTATCCTAGAGTGAGGATGCATGCATCGTAAACTTTAATGATATGCTCTATCATAATGCACGACATGACAAATGCCACGTTGGATGATATGATGGCATGTGTCACGTTCTAAGACAAGACATGAGTTGTCGCGTTTCCTTACTTGACGCGATGAAATGTATTACATGACATGGGCACTATAAGAAAAGAAAAGAAATATGTCAAGATGATTTGATTTAAATGTCTTTGAAGCTACCAGATAATTCGAAAAGCTAGTTCCCTTCAATTACATCGCTAACTCCGCCAAGGACATGTTCTCCTATTTTATGCTATGACAGGAGCATATTTCGGTCTATGCTAAAAAAAATACGTCTCCAGGACTGTTTACAGTGGTACCTAGCTGTAATATGTCCATACTGAGAGGTTGCAGTGTTTGTTAGTCATTTATTACGGTTATCGGATGGGTCTTAAGGGTCCTGTCTGCGCGTGATCTGTTCTGACTCTGTTCGCTCTAACTCTGCTGAGTTTAGAGGTGGACAGTGTTTGCAACATTCGTTCTAGGATACAACTATGCCACACCGACGAGTACCTCTCATGTTGAACAGTTTCAGCCATTTGAACAAGATCGCATTATGGGCGTGAGGTAGCCTGTATTGGACATCTTGACGGGCTGCTGCACATCTTGGGCACAATGTGTCGGCGGCCTGTCGCAGCTTTTCACAACGGTCTGCGGAACATTGTCACACCCGCAGACCGATATCTAGACGTCTATGTGGTACAGACGCAGGTGAAGAACGACACATTTTGTTAGCAGTGGTGGCCGATCGAACCTGGTGAATCCACCTGATGTGACAGCAAGCACCATTGGGAAACGTCTGTTTGCAGCAGGTGCATCTGACCAGGTTACCACTGGCACCGCGACAATGCCAAGCGTTCAAAATGGTTCAAATGGCTCTAAGAACTATGGGGCTTAACATCTGAGGTCGTCAGTCCCCTAGAACTTAGAACTACTTAAACCTAACTAATCTAAGGACATCACACACATCCATGCCCGAGGCAGGATTCTAACCTGCGACCGTAGCAGCAGCGCGGTTCCAGACTGAAGCGCCTGGATCCGCTCGGCCACAGCGGCCGGCTAGCTATTTTGGTGTTGTGAAAGAATTGACTGGACTGTGGAATGGCACTCTGATGTCTTCAGTGATAAGAGTAGGTTCTGCCTGTATGTGAGTGATGGATGTACATGGGTGCGCGACATAGACATGGTGAGTCACGACAGGCTTCAGTGTGTGGTGGCCATCAGTTGCAACTCGCTGTCACGTATGGTGTTTCTGCAGGCTAACGTAACCAATGTCCACTCCATTACGCAGGTGCCGCTACCATTTCTTCAACAGGAAGATGACACGTGTTTTGAGTAGGACAGTGCACGTGCACTTACGGCTGATGCGACGCAGTGTGATCTTCGTGATGTGAAACAACTGGCCAGAGGGACATGATGAAGCAGGAAATTACTCGTTTTCTAGAGCCTGCAAGAACCATTGCCGAGATTCGAAATGCAACGAAAGGGGCAAGCTGCTCGGGACAATGTGTGGCAGCATGCCACTTGGCACCTTTACGGCGTTGGCATGCGAGAGTACACGACTGCATTGCAGCCAGGGGGAAATTCACTGTGCATTGATCCGCCTGTTTGGGCACCCATTACTATTTTACTGTGACGTGTCTTTCATTTGGTCAGAATTCTTTATCGTATATCCTAGAACAATGAACTACCTGGCATATCACTTGTCAATAAATGACTTCATCCTCAAAGGTATAGAACTTTTGCCCATTATATCAGAGTTCGAACTCCGTATTGTTACGTTACAATGCTGTTTTCGGCTATTGCTCGTGTAGGGGGCAGGAGTGAATCAACTATTAACTAAATCTTCCTTTGGGATCCAAGTTACTACATTCTAAAATTATTACGTCCATATAAATTAACAGCTGGCGGGCAGTCGCGGTTATTTCTGGCCTGCAATAAACACCAGAAACGTACAGTACCTATAAGTGACAAAATGCCAGTGGAATGATTATTATTTCGTATTACGGCATTCAACATTTCACGTTTGCTAAACCAAAAACCGTATCAACTCCAAATGTACAATGCGTAAGCGCAATTCGCGACTCCAGCGTTTGTCGCCATCGTGCTCTGGCTGTCTCACTGTGGTTGCCTCGTTGGCAGTTAGATCATTACAATGGCGTCCACAACAGTGTATAACTATTAAGATCGTTAATTAAAAATTTTTGAAAATTGTGGTTTGATAACAGCGCGTTTGCCAATGCAGGAACCAGTATAGCCCCACAAACTCTCACCTCTAAAATGAAGCTCTCAGGTCCGTTTCTATTTAAATACATCCAATTTTAACATTCAACAGCTCTTCCTCTCTTATTCGCTTCTGCTATGTCTATGTCGGTAGCTACTCCTATTAAATTTTTTATAATTTAAAGTGGAAACGTAATCAGTTTCATCAATTTGCTATTTTTAGCACGTTTCATTAATATGTTGTATCTTCACAGACCTTTGACATGGAGGAAGAAAAGTTGTAACACCGCTTCTGAGTCTGACATTATCTAATCATAGGTACGAAAAAATTCTATCGTTTGCTACTTGTAGGCACGAAGTTTATTTCTTCAGAGAAGACACTAACAGTAAGTGCCTAACCGTAATACTTTAGTAATTATCCTCTCATTTCAAGTTGCAAGTTTTTGGACAAACTATAGGTTTGTACACGGTGATTGGAGGGCGTCAACCTGCAGCACCAGGTTTGCCCTTGATCAAGAGATTACGGAAAAACTCCGTTCGCACACTTACGCTGGCGCTATCTTCAGTACGCACAAAAAGTATAACAATGAAAGGAAAGCGTAAATTTATTGAAATCTTCTAAAAACTGAAAAGAAACTAGAAGGTCATTCCGCCTATTTTTTTCTGTCTGCTACATGATAAGGAGTACAAATAGGTTGAATGGGACTTTATCGTAGGACAGGCAATTTCCTATTTCTAATTTGTTTCGGGCTTGGGACCACTGCGTCAGTTAGCCAGACGGCAGTTCCCGTTCCACCAGCCAGTTTGTCTTTGTCGGCTGTGGTGAGGAAAGCCGTTTACAGTACCTCCCCCAGGCAATGCATTTTTAACTGGCGTGCGAAGATTGGTCGGTCCAAGCTTCTCTTCTCTAACGGAATTCTCTTTACAATGAGTTCCACTATATTCAGCAAAACAAATAGACCGTGATACTGCGGGTTGAGGGTTGAAGCAGCTGGTTATTACATTTTATCATTTCTCTATCTCTTCGTTATTGATCCACACTGATGTGCCGGAACGTTACGACCATTGCGAGACTGAATCCCGCCTGCTGGAAGAGTGACCACGTGACACGGGCGGGAAAATATTAAGTTGATGCGTAAGTTCAAAGCGTTTTTGTTTTGCATATTGGTGTTCCAGTTGCTATGGTTTGGTTTATTGATTGTCATTTTTTATTTGTAGTTGACTGTTTCTATTTGAGTTTACGTATTATTATTCTGTAATTTGGACATAATGAGTGGATCTATGGACGCTATAAAATGGAGTGTTAAGTGGAGAAACCGGAACATTTCCGACGTATACTTGTGTGTGAGTTCAATAGAGGGGTGACAGCAGGGGAAGGGGCTAGAAACATTTGCGCCCGTGTATGGAGGTAATGCCACTGGACAGAGCAAGGCGAGAAATTGGTTTTTGACTGACACTCCGCGTTCGGGGAAGACTTTCCGGCATTGATGAAACATATCAATCCACTATGTTCTGCGTCAGTGTACTCCAGAACTTGCAAATGTGATGAAATGTGATCATTTCACCAACGTGCTACATCTGAATGGAATGGAGAAGGTTCAAATATCGGGTACATGGGTACCGCATGTTCTATGCCAAAATCACAAAAAGTCAGCGGGTGGCCATTGTGCATCTCTGCTTGCTCGTCATCACTTGCTTCCAGAACAACACAGACCATTCCTATCCTGTATCGTTACTCGTGACGAGAAAGGGTCTCTTCATGATAACATAAGGAAAAGAAAGGAACGGTTGAGCACAAACAAAGCAGCAACTCCAAGACCTGTAAGCGTCCACAAAAGATGATGTCATGCATCTGGTGGAATAGCGACGGTGTGGTGTACTACGAATTGCTGCCCCGAGGTATAACCATCACTGCTGACATTTATTGTCAAAAACTGACGCGTCTTGCAGAACACAGTCCAAGAACAATGACTAGGAAGACTGCATGAAATGATGATACTCTATGATAACGCCCGGCCCTACAATACTAGACTAACAAAAAGCACTATACAGGTGTTAAGTTGGGAAGTCATTCCGCAGCCACGACAGTCACCTGATCTGTCACCCTCACAGATTTTCACCTTTTCTGCTCTCCATAAAAAAAAAAGGTTCAAATGGCTCTGAGCGCTATGGGACTTAACTTCTGAGGTCATCAATCCCCTAGAACTTAGAACTGCTTAAACCTAACTAAGCTAAGGACATCTCACACATCCATGCCCGAAGGAGGATTCGGACCTGCGACCTAGAACCGCTCGGCCACCCCGGCCGGCCGCTCTCCACCGAACAACGTTCAACGAACTTCCTTTCCGGATGAAAATGCGCTTCCAACATGGCTCAACGATTTCTTCACCTCGAAACCATGTGACTTCGTCAAACGCGGAATCGAAAGATTACCCGAGCATGGCGCACAGCTCTAAATTGTGAAGGAGAACGTAATATTGATGACTAAAGTCTGTGTTATGTTATCTGTAGTGTTTATTAAACGCAACACGACTTGCCATGGACTCCACTAATGTCTGAAGTGGTGCTGGAGGGAATTGACACCATGAATCCTGCAAGGCTGTCCATAAATTCGTAAGAGTACGAGGGGGTCGAGACCTGTTCTCAACAGCACGTTGCAAGGCATCCCAGATATACTCAATAATGTTCATATATGGAGAGTTTGGTGGCCATCGGAAGCGATTAAACTCAGAAAAGTGTTGCGGGAGTCACTCTGTAACAATACTTGGCGTGTAGGGTGTCGCATTGTCCTGCTGTAATTGCCCAAGCCCGTCGGAATGCACAATGGATATGAATGGATGCAGGTGATCAGACAGGATGCTTATTTACATGTCACCTGTCAGAGTCGTATCTAGACGTATCAGGGCACCAATATCACTCCAACTGGTCACGCCCCACGCGATTACAGAGCATCCACCAGGTTGTAGAGTCCCCTGCTGACATGCAAGGTCCATGAATTCATGAGGTTGTCTCCATACCCGTACACGTTCCTCCACTCGATATAATTTGAAACGAGACTCGTCCGACCAGGCAACACGTTCCTAGTCATCAATGTCTGTGTTGACGGGGCCCAGGCGAGGCGCAAAGCTTTGTGTCATGCAGTCCAAAGGGTACACGAGAGCGCCTTCGGCTCCGAAAGCCCGTATCGATGATGTTTCGTTGAATGGTTCGCACACTGACACTTGTCGATGGCCCAGCATTGAAATCTTCAGCAATTTGCTTCTGTTTCGCTTAACGATTCACTTCAGTCGTCGTTGGTCCCGTTCTTGCATGATCTCTTTCCGGCCACAGCGATGTCGGAGATATGATGTTTTGCCGGATTCCTGACATTCACAGAACAATCGTGAAATGGTCGTACGGGAAAATCCACACTTCATCGCTACCTCGGATGCTATGCCCCATCGCTGGTGCGCCTACTATAACACCACGAACTGACTTAAATCTTGACAACCTGCCATTGTAGCAGCAGTAACCGATATAACAACTGCGCCAGACACTTGTCTTACATAGGCGTTGCCGATCGCAGTGCCGTATTCTGCCCGTTTACGAATCTCTGTGTTTGAATACGCCTGCCTATACAAGTTTCTTTGGCGCTTCAGTGTGTAAACGGAGCAAAAGCGATTAGGAAAGCAGTCGTACGGGCCGCAAATGGGGAAATCACGTGACGTAAGTAATGGTTCAAATGGCTCTGAGCACTATGGGACTCAACTGCTGTGGTCATTAGTCCCCTAGAACTTAGAACTACTTAAACCTAACTAACCTAAGGACATCACACACATCCATGCCCGAGACAGGATTCGAACCTGCGACCGTAGCAGTCGCACGGTTCCGGACTGCGCGCCTAGAACCGCGAGACCACCGCGGCCGGCACGTAAGTAATGGACCGGAGCATTCAGATAAGAAGAAGCGTGAAGGTTGGAGGATCGCCCGCTCTGTAAAGCAAAATAGGCGGCGGTCTGTTTTATACCCGACGATTGAGTACAATGCTGGGGCAGGCACAAGCGTCACGGAGGACACACTGATCAACACGCGACTCCACAGCAGACGTGCCCCAAGTGTTTTCATGTTCGTCCAACAACAGCTTCAGTTATGATGGGAGTTACGATGGAAGTGGGCGTCGGATGATCGAGACTGGAACTTGAGTTGATTTAAACGTGTTGCCTCCCAGGACGAAACAACAGATGTTGAGTCCACCTGGTTTGGTGGACAAAAAATTGTTCATGTAGATTTGGTAGAACAAAGGTACGAGGGTTGCCCAGAAAGTAGCACACCACATTTCTTTCTCACCCGAAAACAATGCTACGAATCCAAAAACGTTACTTATATATTATTTGAATTCCCCTGAGTGAGCGCGCCAAGTTCGTAGCTACAGGACAGTTACATAATGGGGTCTGTAGGTGATGTACGTTACAAGCAATTTCTCACTGCAGAGAAAGAAACTGTGGGGAATATTCACAAACGCTGGTGCAAAGTCTACGGAACGTCTGCTGTCGACAGAAGTACAGTTAGTCGCTGGACACGGTGAGTGATGTCATCAGAAGGCGGCTCGGCGGAGCAACAAAGTTTGCATCGGTCCGGGAGACCACCCGGGGCTGTCACACCTGACAGCCCTGACTTAGCTACCTCGGACTTCCACTTGACTGGGCCATTAAAGGATGGAATTCTTGGAAGACATTTTGAGGACGATGAGAATGTGATTCACACAGTAAAGCGGGGGTTCCGCCACCAGGACAAGGATTGGTATTGACAGGGCATACACGCCCCTGTTCACGCTGGAGAAAGGCCATAGAACAGGATGGAGATTAAGTGGAAAAATTCCGTGTGTAGATAAAACTCCATTCTTTCGAGTGTGTACTTCTCATTATGTTCAATAATTGGACCAAAAAAATGCTGTGCACTACTTTCTGGGCAACCCTCGTATAAAACGTGTGGTTTAGTACGAAGTTGATCGCTTGACTATGACAGTAATTTCTTGAATTAGCAAGAAACAGCATTGAAACAGGATCGGAAGAAGAATTATGTTTATAGGTATGCCGAAGACCTGGACAAGAGAGTCAATGCTAGTGGAAGAACGAATAAACATAAATACTGTCTAAGGCTGAAGGTCTATGAGAAGAATACAAACACTGCTACAAAATTTCATTAGCTAGTATACACAATACACAACGATAGCCAATTCAGGCCCTGACGGGACAGTCTAAAGCTCAAGACGTGTATGCTTCTACACTGTAGGAGTTGGTTCTAGAAACACAGTTCAGTTTCGGAGTCCCGGTGTAATGAAATACAGTTAAGTGTGAGGTAGAAAAGAAGACAAGAAATCTTGAAAGTCTTCTGTGTGATCAGTGATATAAAAAACGACATTGTTGTTGCGGCGGCTCCAAATGAGTTTCATATAGAAGAAATGCATGAGCATTCGGTGTCTGGCCCAGAAAGTTCATTCGGAGTGAACTGGCTGTCCAGGACCTGTGCGCCAGCCTACTACGCCCATGGCGCCGAGATACATATGGTCTTGCTTCCTGTCACATGATTGACGTAGGAAAGAGGTCCGTGGCGCCAGCGACCTCTGCTGGCGTTTTGGTTGCTGTCTGGTGGTCGAGTGTGGCGTGGCATCCTTCGAATATGTTTTGTAAGGATGCAGGCTGCCGGTATAACTTTCCTGTGTTTTGGGTTGCCGGCTGCTAGGCGACCTACTCACAGCACCAGGTCGATGGCCATGTCCGCATACATTGTCATCCAGACAAATGGGTACTCGAAACAAGTACCACGCTGCAAACACAGATGCGGTGGAAGTTGTATTATGCAATGGGAGACGTTTGAATTTCACATGGGCTTCAACAGTAGCTACTGTATTCCATTCCAACGGTGCTAACGTAGTTGTAAGGAGGTGCTCATAAAGTTTTGGCTCATTAATGTATGTAGTGCTTATCACTTGTGGTTATTTCCGTCGCAGTTCCACTGCACTCCACTTGCCACATGTGATTAATATAGAAAATTATACCTCTCTCTTGTGTATGCAGATATTTGCGAAGAATTTCGTGTAGCTGGTACACAAACTGCGTGTATTATTTATTTATCGGTACTCTAAATGACGTACACATTGTGTCCGAAAGATCGAGTCTTACGTCTTCCCTATGCCACGCAATAATGAACTTAAGAATAGAAATACTCTTTTTTAAGATGATTTACGATCCACATATTGCGACAAACTACACAACGTGTGTCACACTCTGATTTTACTTAAAAGTACAACCCAATAGGGGATAGTGGGGATTGTGTTGTGGGACTCCGACAAAAAGTCGCAGAAATGATGGGTACTCGAATAATATGGACTACGTGATCAAACGTATCAGAACATTCCTATGTAATAAAGCACTGACCACTAGATATCACGAGAGGTGGACATGCCGGTATAAAGGTGGCAGCGTGATTGTGATGTCAGTAGAGATGCACTTACAACAAGATTGGTCTGTCGGAAGAGTTCACGGACTTTGAACGTGGATTAGACATTGGATTTCACCTGAGTAACACATCCATGAAAGATATTTCAACCCTTCTAAAGCTGCGCAAGTCGACTGTTGATGTGACCGTGAAATGTAAACGCGAAGGAACAACCATAACTTAACCTGTACCACGCAGACCTCATGTGCTGAGGTAGAGGGATCCACGGCCATTGCGGAGCTTAGTTGTAGAAAATAGCACGAAATAAGCGGAAGGAATCATACACGAATTCCAAAGTGCCACCACCAATCCAGCTAGCAAAATGATGAGTTAAAAAGAGTGGGTTACAATGCTCGAGCAGCTCTTCATAAATCAAACGTTTCTGTAGCGAAGGCTAAGTGACATTTCAGGTGGTGTAAAGGTCGATGTCGCTGGGAAGTGTACGACAGGAAACGAGAGATTTAGGGTGGTGGATCATGCTTTATCCTGTGCCAGACTTGTGGAAGACTTTATGTTTGAGCAACTCTTAGAGAACGTTACCTGCCGTGGTGTGTAGAGCCAGCAGTGAACTAAAGACGAGAGGGGTGGTTTTCGTATCCCATCATTGCACTTAAGGAAACGCTACATACGGAAAGATAAGAAAGCATTTTATAGCACTGTGTACTCCGTACAGTTCAACAGTAGAAGAACAGTTCGGAGAGAGTAATGGTTTGTGTCAGCATGACAACATACCATGTCATACGGCAGCATCTGTGAAATGGTTTATGGACAATAATATTTTTGAATTGGGTTGGTTTGACCTGAAACCAATGGAACACCTTTAGGATGAGATAGAACGTCAGCTTCGCTCCAAACCGCAGCGACCAACGTTGCTAGCTTCTGTGTTTACAGGTCTTGAAGAATGGTCTTCCACTTACACTGTCCCCCGCAGAGTTCTAACCGTCATAAAAGCGAAGGAGGGGCACATCCATTATTGATATCCATTAACAGGTGTCAGAATATTTTCGATCAGATAATGCAGATATGGACAACTGCAACTCTAAGAGGAGTAATCATTGGATGTAGGCCGGCCGGTGTGGCCGTGCGGTTAAAGGCGCTTCAGTCTGGAACCGCGTGACCGCTACGGTCGCAGGTTCGAATCCTGCCTCGGGCATGGATGTGTGTCATGTCCTTAGGTTAGTTAGGTTTAATTAGTTCTAAGTTCTAGGCGACTGATGACCTCAGAAGTTGAGTCGCATAGTGCTCAGAGCCATTTGAACCATTGGATGTAGAGACAAGACATGCTGTTGATTTACTCTTAAAGATCATTCTTCTAATAAGAGCACTCTACCTATGATGCTTGTACTTTGGACATCACATACACGTAAAATGTGCTGAATATGCGAATCATCGTAAATTAATAATAAATTTTAAAGACTGCTACAAAGATATACGGTGTATTCCATCATCTCTCGGGCGTCCATCCGGGACAGCATTATCTCTTCTTCCGATATTTCTGCACTTTGCCTACAGTCATCTTCGGGGTGAGTCTGTGAGAGAATTAAAACTATTTTACACAGTACTGTGTCACACATAACACATGAGTGTTCAAGTGAAAGATAAGAGCTTTCATTTAACCATAGTAGCAAAACTATGCGTCAGGACGCCTAAGATTACAGTTTGGAATGGAGTTTAAAAATCTACAAACAAGCAACAGCTTGTATTAGGTCTAAGATAGTTTTAGAGTAAAGTATTGAGATATTCATGTTTTTCAATGATTTAAGTGCATTTCGCGCCACAGCACGTTTTTTGTACAAATAATGACTTTAATTTATTAACAGCCCAAAAACTGACCTCCTCAGTGAAGCCAGCGCACAAAAACAGTGTGGATTAATGTAGCACAAATATTAATCATATTATTATTGCACCGTTTTGTGTGTTACGATTATATGATGTAATTTTGTAACTATCTAATGGAGGATTTTAATTAGTACTTTAATTGTAAAAATATGTTTGACATACTAATTTCACCGGTGAATCAGCGAGCGTCCTCGGATGCTATTCACATATTAATAGGTAAATTTCACTAAATAATTATTTGCTTAGTGATATGTAGTGAGACATGTTGAATGTAGCATACATAGCCTTCGGGTAACGCTTCAAAAATGTCTATCAAAGGGTAGCATAGCGAGGCATTTGCCTCGGAGCTGCATTTGGGTCATGGCGAGTGACGATGTGTCCGCTAACAAAAAACATAGAATTCAGTCAAATAATAGCAAAAATTTAATTGTGTTTTTGTACAGATTATTTATTAACATTTCTGGAAGACGACGGAAATGCATCCAACTGAGGCGTTCTCTAGACACGAGCGCTTATTGAGTCATTCCTTTGCAGTTAAACCTGTTTAGCATTAAATAAACGTGATAAAATTCACAAACTTTTCTCAGTGAAAGTAACTTACAACATATCACCTGCATCAATGAACAGTCGACGCACTGCAACTCTCATATACTCCGTTGTGGAACGGAGCGCCAAGTCCTGTACTAAATTAGAATTATATATTAATACCTTCAGCTGTTGATGGGCGTTGATGTATATCAACGGGAACAGGCGAAAATGTGTGCCCCGACCGGAACTCGAACCCGGGATCTCCTGCTTACATGGCAGACGCTCTATCCATCTGAGCCACCAAGGGCACCGAGGATAGTGCGACTGCAGGGACTATCTCGAGCAAACCTCCCACGAGACACACATTCTCACCTTATATGTCCACACACTACATTCCTAGTGTCCGTACCCAACATACTCGTTACTCGTGGAAGACATTCTTACCAAGTCTCGTAAGAGTTCGGGTAATATGTGTGCATCCGCACAGAAGAAGAAGGTCATTGCCGGTATTGCCAGAACTACACTCCTGGAAATGGAAAAAAGAACACATTGACACCGGTGTGTCAGACCCACCATACTTGCTCCGGACACTGCGAGAGGGCTGTACAAGCAATGATCACACGCACGGCACAGCGGACACACCAGGAACCGCGGTGCGCTAGCTGCGCAGCATTTGTGCACCGCCGCCGTCAGTGTCAGCCAGTTTGCCGTGGCATACGGAGCTCCATCGCAGTCTTTAACACTGGTAGCATGCCGCAACAGCGTGGACGTGAACCGTATGTGCAGTTGACGGACTTTGAGCGAGGGCGTATAGTGGGCATGCGGGAGGCCGGGTGGACGTACCGCCGAATTGCTCAACACGTGGGGCGTGAGGTCTCCACAGTACATCGGTGTTGTCGCCAGTGGTCGGCGGAAGGTGCACGTGCCCGTCGACCTGGGACCGGACCGCAGTGACACACGGATGCACGCCAAGACCGTAGGATCCTACGCAGTGCCGTAGGGGACCGCACCGCCGCTTCCCAGCAAATTAGGGACACTGTTGCTCCTGGGGTATCGGCGAGGACCATTCGCAACCGTCTCCATGAAGCTGGGCTACGGTCCCGCACACCGTTAGGCCGTCTTCCGCTCACGCCCCAACATCGTGCAGCCCGCCTCCAGTAGTGTCGCGACAGGCGTGAATGGAGGGACGAATGGAGACGTGTCGTCTTCAGCGATGAGAGTCGCTTCTGCCTTGGTGCCAATGATGGTCGTATGCGTGTTTGGCGCCGTGCAGGTGAGCGCCACAATCAGGACTGCATACGACCGAGGCACACAGGGCCAACACCCGGCATCATGGTGTGGGGAGCGATCTCCTACACTGGCCGTACACCACTGGTGATCGTCGAGGGGACACTGAATAGTGCACGGTACATCCAAACCGTCATCGAACCCATCGTTCTACCATTCCTAGACCGGCAAGGGAACTTGCTGTTCCAACAGGACAATGCACGTCCGCATGTATCCCGTGCCACCCAACGTGCTCTAGAAGGTGTAAGTCAACTACCCTGGCCAGCAAGATCTCCGGATCTGTCCTCCATTGAGCATGTTTGGGACTGGATGAAGCGTCGTCTCACGCGGTCTGCACGTCCAGCACGAACGCTGGTCCAACTGAGGCGCCGGGTGGAAATGGCATGGCAAGCCGTTCCACAGGACTACATCCAGCATCTCTACGATCGTCTCCATGGGAGAATAGCAGCCTGCATTGCTGCGAAAGGTGGATATACACTGTACTAGTGCCGACATGGTGCATGCTCTGTTGCCTGTGTCTATGTGCCTGTGGTTCTGTCAGTGTGATCATGTGATGTATCTGACCCCAGGAATGTGTCAATAAAGTTTCCCCTTCCTGGGACAATGAATTCACGGTGTTCTTATTTCAATTTCCAAGAGTCTATATACTTGTGTGGATATGGTGTCTGTTCTTTCGGACCTGTCCGAGAGAACAGACACTATATCCAAATAAGTATAAAGTCCTGTGCTGGTCGCGATTCGACTTGAGAGGCCTGACGGTCTGGGAGACCAGCCTCGTCCATTAAGGACAATTCAAGTGCCAGAGACTCGAGCACCCGCTCTATTGTCCCGATCTCTCGCCACTCGATTGTCACGCCTTAGGTCATTTAATGAGGCCTCGAAGCGTCGACGTATATGATGAACGAGGATGTGCAGCAAACAGTTACGGACGCAGCAGTAGACAGTATTTTGCCAAACAGGTATCTTCAAACTGGTGTGTCAGTGGTATGATTGCCTCGATGTTCAGCGATTTTGCCCGACTGGCATACCGACTCTGGAGTGTACAACTTTTTGAACCTCCCTTTTACCGTATATGCTGCTGCGGAGCAACGCTGAGTTGTGTATATAAGCAAAGGTTAGGCAGCATGTTTCTCGTTCAGAAAGTCTAATGTTGTTTGTTTCTGAGAACATCGTGGTATGCCTGGTCCAAGGGGATGAATTTGACAGCGGCAGGACCACGGTCTATGGAGATTGCATTTCACCTTTCAATGATATCGCTGCTTGCGCTGGTCGGGATCCCATGACTGTTATTCGAATACGGAACCTATCGGTTCAGGAGCGCCATACTCAACGCCATGCAGGATCTCAATGGCCACGCACGAGTATCACCAGAGGAGACACACTGTTCGCTTGTCCAACTAGTAATGAGGTTGTATCCTCATGGACAGTGAGACGCACTGCTGGAACGCTGTTGAACTGCCAGCATGGCGACCATTATTGCGGCTTTCCGTGATGCGGCAGATGAGAGTGGTGCATCAACAGTGCTGCGCCCATCGAAAACACTGGACAAAACAGATTGAGCATGACGTCTTTTCAGCTAAGTCCTGGTCTCGCGTTGAAGATCACGACAGACAATCCCGTGTGTGTGGAGACTCCGAGGCTGCCCAGCTGCGTTCCATAATGTCATACTGGCCCATCAATTGGTTAGATGACATGTTGTGACACTGGATACGTAACACGATGACATCTAGTCCACACAGCCAGGAATTGGACAGCAGCAGTTGCATTCCTCAAGACCATCCGCTGTGTTCTGTTTTCTGCGTCTCCATGACGTTACCTTCCAAAAAGGTAACGCAAGACTGCGAGTTACCCGTGCAGTCCTCACCAACATCGCTTCAGTGGATGTCTGACTGTTACCCTGACAATCACATTCTACATCTACATCCACATTGATACTCCGCAAGGCACCCAACGGTGTGTGGCGGAGGGCACTTTACGTGCCACTGTCATTACCTCCCTTTTCTGTTCCAGTCGCGTATGGTTCGCGGGAAGAACGACTGTCTGAAAGCCTCCGTGCGCGCTCTAATCTCTCTAATTTTACATTCGTGATCTCCTCCGGAGGTATAAGTAGGGGGAAGCAATATATTCGATACCTCATCCAGAAACGCACCCTCTCGAAACCTGGCGAGCAAGCTACACCGCGATGCAGAGCGCCTCTCTTGCAGAGTCTGCCACTTGAGTTTATTAAACATCTCCGTAACGCTATCACGGTTACCAAATAACCCTGTGACGAAACGCGCCGCTCTTCTTTGGATCTTCTCTATCTCCTCCGTCAGACCGATCTGGTACGGATCCCACACTGATGAGCAATACTCAAGTATAGGTCGAACGAGTGTTTTGTAAGCCACCTCCTTTGTTGATGGACTACATTTTCTAAGCACTCTCCCAATGAATCTCAACCTGGTACCCGCCTTACCAACAATTAATTTTATATGATCATTCCACTTCAAATCGTTCCGCACGCATACTCCCAGATATTTTACAGAAGTAACTGCTACCAGTGTTTGTTCCGCTATCATATAATCATACAATAAAGGATCCTTCTTTCTATGTATTCGCAATACATTACATTTGTCTATGTTCAGGGTCAGTTGCCACTCCCTGCACCAAGTGCCTATCCGCTGCAGATCTTCCTGCATTTCGCTAGAATTTTCTAATGCTGCAACTTCTCTGTATACTACAGCATCATCCGCGAAAAGCCGCATGGAACTTCCGACACTATCTACTAGGTCAGGTTGTAACACACATAGAAACTATCTGATTATGAGTTGCCGAGAGACTGGCGTGCCAAACTCGCCATCCACGATGACTGACGAACTTAGGAGTAGAGCTGACGCAGCCAGCGGTGACGTATCCTTATGTCTCATCAAAGCACATTTCGTCTCGATGACCAGCCAGGTAAGACGGATTGTTGTTGCTAGAGATAGTAACTATGTATACTAAATTTTTTACCTCAAATACCCGAAAATCATCTACAAATTTAGTCATGTATTCCTCCTACCAAATTGTATGTAATCAATATGAAATTTCATTATTTCCTGTCCTTGCCGGTATTGTATTTTTAATGGGCTGCGACATACGTCGTAACATCACATGTGGAATGATCTTATGGCATTATTGGCTAGGAGACCACACCTGGGGCTCTCTAGCTGCTTGGTGCAATTCTTTCTATTTGACGCCGCGAGATTTAGAGACAGCGACGCTAAACACATTTTATGGTTTAGGGCCTGTAGAACTCCCCTTCTCCCCATGATTTGCACAAGTTTATCACTTACTACATTTTCGCAGTTCATGGAGTAAACTGCCGGATCCGCCTTTTAATGTATTACTTTACTACTATCTCCACCTGAAAAGCTTACACAGACAGTATTAAACTATACCACTGAATGTACCAGACAAATTATATCACTGTATGATACATAGTTCAGAAGACATGACCTCATAAACAGTGAGATGCGAACTGCGGCATCATGCATGAAGTTTTAGTTTATTACTTCTTTACCACCAATTCTATTCGCAACACATTTCTCAGAAAGCGTCTGTACATACCCCTGGATATACCTGCAAATTAATTTAATTTTTTACGACTCTTAGTTCAAGACATATGACGTCGTCAGTATTGAGCTGCGAGGAAACAAAACACCAAGGCGAAATTCGCTGGAGATACAGGTGAAATATGTGTACAAATAGGTGTGAAATTTGCTAAACATATGTGAAATATAGATGACGTGAGTACACGCGTAAAACCATGGATAAAAAGCTGCTCCCTCTTATTCCTTAGTAATCATGTTCTTGGAGGAAAAATAAATCTTATTTCCTCAAAAGTTGCAAACATAAGATACGACCGTACGGCACTAGACGAGAAGCTGCGGTCATGTCACATATGGCTGGTGGTTACCATAATGCGGTCCTACAGTCAACAACACGAGTAAACAGACATCTGGATGGACACGGTTTGCGGACACCGTGTAGGGTGATTCCATAATTATGCTACAATGACTCACAGGTCACAGAGGGGGCTAAATGTATCAGTTTGAGGACAGAGATGAAAATGTAAGCTAAAATCGTTCTGATACCTCTGACAGTGGGATAAACGTACCGTTACTGTTGTTAAGATTGCAGGGCAGGTAACTTTGACAGGTCATAGTGTGAACCAGAACAAAAAATGAATGTCTTATTAATATGGGCTCTAAATTGCATACCTTAAGACCTATGATCGCCTGTTTTTTCTTGTTTTCGTCCATAATACCACCTCTGAAAGTTGCTTACGCTACAATCTTAACAACAAGAGTATCGGTACATGTCAGACGTATCAGAAAGATGCTCACTTGTAACTTTCGACTTCGTCGTTCCCGGACGAGGGTTCCTCACCTCAGATTGATAGATTTACCCTTCTCCACCATTCCTGAAAATTTGTAAAGGAATCACTCTACATAAGAGTTGTGACAAAAGAGTAACGGGAATTTTTGTTTTTCTTAAAGAATCTTTATTTATTCATCAAGATCAACTTTGTCCCCTTCAAAGTTCATAATGGTTCAAGTGGCTCTGTGCACTATGGGATTCAACATCTGAGGTCATCAGTCCCCTAGAACTTAGAACTACTTAAATCTAGAATGAGATTTTCACTCTGCAGCGTAGTGTGCGCTGATATGAAACTTCCTGGCAGATTAAAACTGTGTGCCCGACCGAGACTCGAATTCGGGACCTTTGCCTTTCGCAGGCAAGTGCTCTAACAACTGAGCTACCGAAGCACGACTCACGCCCGGGCCTCACAGCTTTACTTCAGCCAGTACCTCGTCTCCTACCTTCCAAACTTTGCAGAAGCTCTCCTGCGAACCTTGCAGAACTAGCACTCCTGAAAGAAATCTGCCAGGAAGTTTCATATCAGCGCACACTCCGCTGCAGAGTGAAAATCTCATTCTGGAAACATCCCCCAGGCTGTGGCTAAGCCATGTCTCCGCAAAATCCTTTCTTTCAGGAGTGCTAGTTCTGCAAGGTTCGCGGGAGAGCTTCTGTAAAGTTTGGAAGGTAGGAGACGAGATACTGGCAGAAGTAATGCTGTGAGGACGGGCCGTGAGTCGTGCTTGGGTAGCTCAGTTGGTAGAGCACTTGCCCGCGAAAGGCAAAGGTCCCGAGTTCGAGTCTCGGTCGGGCACACAGTTTTAATCTACTTAAATCTAACTAACCTAAGTAGATCACACACATCCATGCCGGAGGCAGGATTCGAACCTGCGACTGTAGCCGTCGAGCGGTTCCAAACTGAAGCGCCTAGAACCACACGGCCACACCGGCCGGCCCCTTCAAAGTAATCCCACGCATATATAATGCCCTTGTGGTGGTTGCCCCTTTTCCAATCTTGGAAGCACTTCTGGAACTCACTTTTGATTATACAGTTCAGGTCCTTAAGTGATTCTGTTTTTATTTCATCAGTGGTGGCAAAACGGCGTCCTTTCATGGTTCTTTCAGCCTTGTGAATATAAAGAAGTTGCAGGAGCCGTATCTGGTGAATATGGTGGCTGCGCAATACAAGAGTTTTCTTTTCTGCCAAGAAATTAGGAACAAAAGTTGTATCAGCGGGATCTATATCGTGATGCAACATCCACGAGTAGTTTTGCCGCAGTTCTGGTAATTTTGTTCCGACCGCTTCACATAAGCGGCGCTTAACTCCCATGCAGCATTCCTTATCGTACGATCATGAGGCAGGGTCTCATGATGCACTATTCCATTGTAATCGAACAAAGCAGAAGTACCTTCGCATGTTACCGAACTTGTCGAATTCTTTTCAGTCTTGGCTCTGAGGCAGTTCCCATCGGGACTATTCGGCCTTGTTTTCGACGACTTAAACGTATACCCACGTATCGTCACGTGTTATAATGTTATTTCGTTCTGGATCGCCGTCGACTTTATTCAGCAATTCTTGAGCGATATCTACGCAACGTCGTTTTTGGTTAAAATTCAACAACTTCAGAACAAACTTCGCTGCTACACGTTACACGTTTCACCCCCAAAACATCTGAAAAAACTGCTTGACACGACCAAAAGGATATGTCAGTACCATTAGCAACCACTCTGACGGCGATTGGGCGATTTTCCAGGACCACTTCCTTCTCTTCTTCCGCATTATAGTCAGTAACTGATGTGCTAAAGCGTCGAGAGTGGTAGTCACCTTCAACATCTTATCGACCATCTTTGAAACATTTACACCGCTCGTAAACTGTTGTGTTTCTCGCAATAGACTCGCCAAAAGCTACAGTCAACATTTCGAAAGCGGTCTTGCACTTTATTCCATTTTTCCAGCATTCATTCTTTGCTCCAACCTCATACAAAGTAAAAACGCGCCGAGGACTCGAAAACACGTATAGCCTTATCGCCTGTCAACACTAAACTGCACTGCTGGCCATTAGAATTGGACAAATATATTACACTAGAACTGACATGTGATTACATTTTCACGCAATTTGGGTGCATACATCCTGAGAAATCAGTACCGAGAACAACCACCTCTGGCCGCAATAACGGCCTTGATACGCCTGGGCATTGAGTCAAACAGAGATTGGATGGCGTGTACAGGTAGAGCTACCCATGCAGCTTCAACACGATACCATTGTTCATCAAGAGTAGTGACTGGCGTATTGTGACGAGCCAGTTGCTCGGCCACCATTGACCAGACGTTCTCAATTGGTGAGAGATCTGGAGAATGTGCTGGCCAGGGCAGCAGTCGAACATTTTCTGGATCCAGAAAGGTCGGTACAGGACCTGCAACATGCGGTCGTGCATTATCCTGCTGAAATGTAGGGTTTCACAGGGATCGAATGAAGGGTAGAGCCACGGGTCGTAACACATCTGAAATGTAACGTCCACTGTTCAAAGTGCCGTCAATGCGAACAAGAGATGACCGAGACGTGTAACCAATGGCACCCCATACCATCACGCCGGGTGATACGCCAGTATGGCGATCAGGAGCACACGCTTCCAATGTGTGTTCACCGCGATGTCGCCAAACACGGATGCTGTAAATAGAACCTGGATTCATCCGAAAAAATAACGTTTTGCCATTCGTGCACCCAGGTTCGTCGTTGAGTACACCATCGCAGGTGGTCCTGTCTGTGATGCAGCGTCAGGGGTAACCGCAGCCACGGTCTCCGAGCTGATAGTCCATGCTGCTGCGAACGTCGTCGAACTGTTCGCGTAGATGGTTGTTGTGTTGCAAACGTCGCCAGATGTTGACTCAGGGATCGAGCCGTGGCTGCACGATCCGTTACAGCCATGCGGATAAGATGCCTGTCATCTCAACTGCTAGTGATACGAGACCGTTGGGATCCAGCACGGCGTTCCGTATTACCCTCCTGAACCCACCGATTCCATATTCTGCTAACAGTCATTGGATCTCGACCAATGAGAAATCGGTTTGAAACTTTCCTCATGTCAGCACGTTGTAGGTGTCGCCACCGGCGCCAACCTTGTGTGAATGCTCTGAAAAGCTAACCATTTGCGTATCACAGCATCCTCTTCCTGTCGGTTAAATTTCGCGTCTGTAGCACGTCATCTTCATGGTGTAGCAATTTTAATGTCCAGTAGTGTATTTAAAACAGCTGGAAATGCAAACGTACATCAGGAACATGTTTACCAACACTACAGAAAATATTCTGAGATTCGGATGTACAATGGCGGCGAAATTAAAAAATTGCCGTTACTTTTTGGTCACACCTGATACATGGTCAGCTGATTGATGTGGGGGTGGGGAGGGGGGGGGGGGGGGAGAGAGCGTTGCTGGGCGGGGCCCGTCGGCCTTGACCGAGTGCGGAGGCTGTGCGCCAGCAGCGGCTCAGCCGCGCCGCTATCGACCGGCGCGCCGTCTGCCGACGCGACGCCGAGCCGGGCGGCGGCGTCGCGGCGCCAGTCCTGCGCCCGCCTGCACCGGCGCCGACCACACCGCTCCAGACGGCGCGACGCCCGCCACTGCCGACGTCCCCGCCGCCGCCGCTGCTGCTGCCGCCGCCCATGACGCCGCCCTCGCCGCCCACGCAGCCCGCCTCCCGCCTGCGGCCCAGATAAAGGCTGCCTCCCCCTGGCAACAGGTACCGCAAGCGCCACCGCTGGCCGCTCTCTCCCCTTGTAGCTGCCTCCTCGCTCCTTCCGTCCTCTATCTGCCTGCTTCTGTACGTGTTCAGTCTACACTGACCCGGCAAAAGTCACTGTATACACTACTGGCCTTTAAAATTGCTACACCACGGAGATGACGTGCTACAGACGCGAAATTTAACCGACAAGAAGGAGATACTGTGATATGCTAATGATTAGCTTTTCAGAGCATTCACACAAGGTTGCCGCAGGTGGCGACACCTACAACGTGTTGACATGAGGAAAGTTTCCAAACGATTTCTCATACACAAACAGCAGTTGACCGGAGTTGCCTGGTGAAACGTCGTTGTGATGTCTCGTGTCAGGAGGAGAAAGGCGTACTATCACGTTTCCGAGTTTGCCGGCCGTAGTTGCCGTGTGGTTCTAGGCGCTACAGTCTGGAGCCAAGCAACCGCTACGGTCGCAGGTTCGAATCCAGCCTCGGGCATGGATGTGTGTGATGTCCTTAGGTTAGTTAGGTTTAATTAGTTCTAAGTTCTAGGCGACTGATGACCTCAGAAGTTAATTCGCCTAGTGCTCAGAGCCTTTTGAACCATTTGAACCGTTTCCGAGTTTGATAAACGTCGGATTGTAGCCTATCGCTATTGCGGTTTATCGTATCGGGACATTGCTGCTCGCGTTCGTCGTGATCCAATGACTATTAGCAGTATCGAATTGGTGGGTTCAGTAGGGTAATACGGAACGCCGTGCTGGATCCCAACGGCCTCTTATCACTAGCAGTCGAGATGACAGGCATCTTATCCGCATGGCTGTAACGGATCGTGCAGCCACGTCTCGATCCCCGAGGCAACAGATGGGGACGTTTGCTAGACATCAACCATCTGCACGAACAGTTCGACGACGTTTGCAGCAGCATGGACTATCAGCTCGAGGACCATGGCTGCGGTTACTCTTGACGTTCCATCACAGACAAGAGCACCTGTGATGGTGCACTCAACGACGAACCTGGATGCACGAATGGCAAAACGTCATTTTTACGGATGAATCCACGTTCTGCTTACAGCATCATGATGGTCGCTTCCGTGTTTGGCGACATCGCGGTGAACGCACATTGTAAGCGTTTATTCGTCATCGCCATACTAGAGTATCACCCGGCGTGATGGTATGGGGTGGCATTGCTTACACGTCTCGGTCACCTCTTTTCGCACTGACGGCACTTTGAACAGTGGACGTTACATTTCACATATGTTACGACTCGGTGCTCCACCCTTCATTCGATCCCAGCGAAACCCTACATTTCAGCAGGATAATGCACGACCGCATGTTGCAGGTCCTAAACGGGCGTTTCTGGATACATAAAATGTTCGACTACTGCCCTGGTCAGCACATTCTCCAGATCTCTCACCAACTGAAAACGTCTTGCTAATGGTGGCCGAGCAAATGTCTCGTCACAATACTCCAGCCACTACTCTTGATAAACTGTGGTATCGTGTTGAAGTTGCATGCGCAGCTGTGCCTGTACATGCCATTCAAGCTCTGTTTGACTCAATGCCCAGGCGTATCAAGGCCGTTATTACGGCCAGAGGTGGTTGTTCTGGGTACTGATTCCTCAGGACCTATGCACCCAAGTTGCGTGAAAATGTAGTCATCTGTCAGTTCTAGCATAATACACTCTTGGAAATTGAAATAAGAACACCGTGAATTCATTGTCCCAGGAAGGGGAAACTTTATTGACACATTCCTGGGGTCAGATACATCACATGATCATACTGACAGAACCACAGGCACATAGACACAAGCAACAGAGCTTGCACAATGTCGGCACTAGTACAGTGTATATCCACCTTTCGCATCAATGCAGGCTGCTATTTTCCCATGGAGACGATCGTAGAGATGCTGGATGTAGTCCTGTGGAACGGCTTGCCATGCCATTTCCACCTGGCGCCTCAATTGGACCAGCGTTCGTGCTGGACGTGCAGACCGCGTGAGATGACGCTTCATCCAGTCCCAAACATGCTCAATGGGGGACAGATCCGGAGATCTTGCTGGCCAGGGTAGTTGACTTACACCTTCTAGAGCACGTTGGGTGGCACGGGATACATGCGGACGTGTATTGTCCTGTTGGAACAGCAAGTTCCCTTGCCGGTCTAGGAATGGTAGAACGATGGATTCGATGACGGTTTGGATGTACCGTGCACTATTCAGTGTCCCCTCGAAGATCACCAGTGGTGTACGGCCAGTGTAGGAGATCGCTCCCCACACCATGATGCTGGGTGTTGGCCCTGTGTGCCTCGGTCGTATGCAGTCCTGATTGTGGCGCTCACCTGCACGGCGCCAAACACGCATACGACCATCATTGGCACCAAGGCAGAAGCGACTCTCATCGCTGAAGACGACACGTCTCCATTCGTCCCTCCATTCACGCCTGTCGCGACACCACTGGAGGCGGGCTGCACGATGTTGGGGCGTGAGCGGAAGACATCCTAACGGTGCGCGGGACCGTAGCCCAGCTTCATGGAGACGGTTGCGAATGGTCCTCGCCGATACCCCAGGAGCAACAGTGTCCCTAATTTGCTGGGAAGTGGCGGTGCGGTCCCCTACGGCACTGCGTAGGATCCTACGGTCTTGGCGTGCATCCGTGCGTCGCTGCGGTCCGGTCCCAGGTCGACGGGCACGTGCACCTTCCGCCGACCACTGGCGACAACATCGATGTACTGTGGAGACCTCACGCCCCACGTGTTGAGCAATTCGGCGGTACGTCCACCCGGCCTCCCACATGCCCACTATACGCCCTCGCTCAAAGTCCGTCAACTGCACATACGGTTCACGTCCACGCTGTCGCGGCATGCTACCAGTGTTAAAGACTGCGATGGAGCTCCGTATGCCACGGCAAACTGGCTGACACTGACGGCGGCGGTGCACAAATGCTGCGCAGCTAGCGCCATTCGACGGCCAACACCGCGGTTCCTGGTGTGTCCGCTGTGCCGTGCGTGTGATCATTGCTTGTACAGCCCTCTCGCAGTGTCCGGAGCAAGTATGGTGGGTCTGACACACCGGTGTCAATGTGTTCTTTTTTCCATTTCCAGGAGTGTATATTTGTCCAATGAATACCAGTGTATCATCTGCATTTCTTGTTGGTGTGGCAATTTTAATAACCAGTGGTGTACATCCTAATATCGTCTAGGAATAGCTCTTTATATTCTACTAATTATCCCTGCACAATTCTATGAGTGAATTACGTTTTCTACTTGACCATCTATATACACGCAGAATTGATGCGCAAAGTAGTACAGTACTATTACTATTCCATGAGCACATAATTACTCTTTGTAATATTCTCTTTGGTGTGTTGAGAGGACTTTTAGGATCTTCTCCGTGCCGAATAGCCGCATTGAAGAATTGTAATTTTGCTATCGAGATGACTGGAAGAAAGAGATTGAAAGTATATTGTATGCTACTCAAGAATATGTATACTGAGCATTTACATCACAGGTGTGTAAGGAATTTCATTATATATGTATTCTCTAATTGGAAATGTGCACGGAGGTGTCGTTTCCTTGGTAATCAGAAGAGAAATTTCGATGAATTGGAAACAAACCTGCAATTATTAGATTCAAGAGTTCCACTTTTTTTTAATCTTATGGGACTTAACTGCTAAGGTCATCAGTCCCTAAGCTTACACACTACTTAACCTAAACTATCCTAAGGACAAACACCCATGCCCGAGGGAGGACTCGAACCTCCGCCGGGACCAGCCGGACAGTCCATGGCCGCAGCGTCTTAGACCGCTCCATTATTTCATCGGATAATTAAACTGTATCAAAGCAAACTTTCCGCTTGATCTGAGGTTTCCCGATTGACTACGCAACGCAAGAAAACCAAGACATTTTATTTACACAGGATTGCAGATCGCTTCGAATCATCGAGACTGCGGACAAGGAGAGTCATCGTTCGATTCTGATTAAACAAGTAAAGCTTTATTATAACTATCTTGAGCGACTGTGATGACTGTGATATGGCTCCTTATTAATGAGATTCTGATTAAACAAGTAAAGCTTTATTATAACTATCTTGAGCGACTGTGATGACTGTGATATGGCTCCTTATTAATGAGATCATTAATAAAATACTAATAACTAACTTTCCTCCTCACCAGCAACCAGTATAAACACAATATTAATTAAAATTATAGTCCCTTGCAGAAATATTGAGCCATCCTGCCTCTACAGCCGTCCATAACTGCGAAAGTGATGCCGCTGCAGGACTGCGTGAATGATCTGGACTCTCGATTATTATATCCCATAAACGACCGATGGGATTCATCTTGGGTGTGCCAAATCATTCGCTCGAATTGTCCAGAATGTTCCTCAACTCAATCGCGAACAATAGTGCCCGGTAACATGTTTGGAAACATGAAGTTCATGGCTGCAAATTGCCGGACATAACCATTTACAGTCAATCATCGGTCCGGCTGGACCACAGAACCCAGTCCATTCTGAGCAAATGCAGCCCACACCATTATGGAAGCACCATCAGATTTCACAGTGCCTTGTTGACAATTTGGGTTTCCTGGGAATGCGGCACACCCGAACCATCAGCTCTTAGTAACTAAAATCGGAACTCGTCTGACTAAACCACGTTTTTCCAGTTGTCTAGTATCCAACCGACATGGTCACGAGCCCAGGAGAGACTATGCAGGCGATGTCGTGCTGTTAAGAAAACGCCCTAGCGTCGGTCGTCTGCTGCCATGGACTGTTAACGTCACATTCACCCCACTGTGCAAACGGATATGTTCGTGAATAAACTGTTGTAGCTGGATGGGACTCACAGTCATAAAAATTTTTTTGAAGGACATCATCTTTCCGCCAGTAACATTCGCTGCCGGAAAGACGATGTCCTTCAAAAAAGGATATGTTCGTCCGACGTCCTACATTTATTTGATCGGTTATGTCGCTCAGTGTTGCTTGTCTGTTAGCACTGAGAACCATACGCAAACACCTCTGCTGTCGGCCGTTAAGTGAAGGATGTCGACTACTGCATTGTCCGTGGTGAGAGGTGTTGCCTGATATCTGTTGTTCTCGACACACTCTTCACACTGTGGATCTCGGAATACGCAATTCCCTAACGATTTCGTAAACGGAATGTCCCAAGCGTCTAGCTCCAACAACCATTCCACTTTCAGGTATCTACAAAAATATGTCATTGTACCACGCATAGTTCAGGAAAGGTGAAGTGAAACACTGAGATGCGAGAAAAACTGCCGATTCCTGCGTGACCTTTTACTTTATTACTTATCTGCTAAAAACTCTATTGGCAACACATTTCGCAGACAGTAGGCCAATGTACCACTGGGTATGCCTGCAATATTCGGGAGACGCGATTTCACAAACATTGAGCTGCGTGAAAATGAAATTGCAGGGCGAAATTCGCTACACATACGTACAGATGAAATTTGTGAACGAATACGCGTGAAAATATGCAGGGGCGTCGATAATTTTTTCTTCTGAGGAGGGTTAAGTTCTGTTCAAGCGCAAGAAAAGGGGAAGGGTGCCTCTGCATTTGAAAAATCGTAGACCGGCAGAAAATCGTACTTATTTTCTATCTCAAAAAATATTGTTAGAAGTACCTTTCTAGCGAAAAACTATATTGCTTTCAATTTAATTATTAATATTGGATTGTAGCATTAACTTCAATAACCAACTATTCCCCACGCAAATATGATGAGGAAATCACATTTTCTCTTGAACATACATTTCTTCGATGAAGCGACTTTGTTTCACCTTGAATTTTGTATTAATACTCAACCGCAACCTAAGCATACATAGCCTCTGTGCTTCGCTTTTTATTTTGTTATTGATTATAGTGTTCCATGAACTTCTCACAATTGAATAATTTATAACGTTTCGCTTGGTAACCAGGTTTAGAGCGTTGACTCTTCATTTCTGTACCACTGAAGAACCTTTCTTAAGGAACTTGACACTTAAATCAAACATTAAATATACTCTAATTTTTTTCTAAATGAGCAGTTCAGTCCCATTAGAAATTATTTCTTGGGTTTCACTGACTCCTACTTTCATCTCTCTGTATCTTCTTGAATCCCTAAGTATCTTCATTTGTTTTTTGTGCTTTACGACTCAGTGTAGTTACTGTTTTAATTTTTCATTCGTAAGATTAAAGTCCCCACCCCTATGTACCATGGGCCTTGCCGTTGGTGGGGAGGCTTGCGTGCCTCAGCGATACAGATCAAAACGGCCTTGCTGTGCTGATACTGCGTACGGCTGAAAGCAAGGGGAAATACAGCCGTAATTTTTCCCGAGGGCATGCAGATTTACTGTGTAGTTAAATGATGATGGCATCCTCTTGGGTAAAATATTTCGGAGGTAAAATAGTCCCCCATTCGGATCTCCCGGTGGGGACTACTCAGAAGGACGTCGTTGTCAGGAGAAAGAAAACTGGCGTTCTACGGATCGGAGCGTGGAATGTCAGATGCCTTAATCGGGGAGGTAGGTTAAAAATTTAAAAAGGGAAATGGATAGCTAAAAGTTAGATACAGTGCGAATTAGTGAAGTTTCTGTGACAGGAGGAACAAGACTTCCGGTCAGGCAATACAGGGTTATAAAAACAAAATCAAATAGGGGTAGTGCAGGAGTAGGTTTAATAATGAATAAGAAAATAGGAGTGCGGGTAAACTACTACCTGCCATCCGGAGTGGCCGAGCGGTTCTAGGCGCTGCAGTCTGGAACCGCGCGACCGCTGCCTCGGGCATGGATGTGTGTGATGTCCCTAGGTTGGTTAGGTTTAAGTAGTTCTGAGTTCTAGGGGACTGATGACCACAGAACGTAAGTCCCATAGTGTTCAGAGCCAAACTAGTACCAACAGCATAGCGAACACATTATTGTGGCCAACATAGATGCGAAGCCCACGCCTAACACAGTAGTACAACTTTATATGCCAACTAGCTCCGCAGATGATGAAGAGATTGATGAAGTGTATGATGAGATAAAAGAAATTATTCAGATAGTGAAGGAAACGTAGTAGGATATGGAATGGGGGTAACAAATGAAAAAGGAAGCCGTCTGGTAGAATTTTGCACACAGCATAACTTAATCATAGTTAACACTTGGTTCAAGAATCTTGAAAGAAGGTTGTATACATGGAAGAGGCCTGAGATAGTGGAAGGTTTCAGATAGATTATATAATGGTAAGACGGAGATTTACGAACCAGGTTTTAAATTGTAAGACATTTCCAGCGGCAGAAGTGGACTCTGACCACAATCTATTGGTTACGAACTGTAGATTAAAACTGAAGAAACTGCAAAAAGGTGGGAATTTGAGGAGATGGGACCTGGATAAACTGACAGAACCAGAGGCTGTAGAGAGTTTCAAAGAGAGCATTATGGAATGACTGACAAGAACATGGGAAAGAAATACAGTAGAAGAAGAATGAGCAGCTTTGAGAGATGAAATAGTGAAGGCAGCAGAGGTTCAAGTAGGTAAAAAGACGGGACTAGTAGAAATCCTTGGGTAACGGAAGAGATATTTAACTTAATTGATGAAAGGAGAAAATATAAAAATGCAGAAAATGAAGTATGCAAAAAGGAATACAACCGTCTCAAAAATAAGATCGGCAGGAAGTGTAAAACGGCTAAGCAGGGATGGCTAGAGGACAAATGTAAGGATGTAGAGGCATATATCACTAGGGGTAAGACAGATATCGCTTACAGGAAAATTAAAGAGACCTTTGGAGAGAAGAGAACCTCTTCTATGAATATCAGTAGCTCAGATGGAAATCCAGTTCTAAGCAAAGAAGGCAAAGCAGAAAGGTGGAAGGAGTATATAGAGGGTCTATACAAGGGCGATGTACTTCAGGACGATATTAGATGAAGATGAAATGGGAGATATGATACTGCGTGAAGAGTTTGACAGAGCACTGAAAGACCTAAGTAGAAACAAGGCCCCGAGAGTAGACAACATTACATTAGAACTACTGACAGCCTTGGGAGAGCCAGCCTTGACAAAACTCTACCATCTGGTGAGCAAGATGTATGAGACAGGCGAAATACCCTCAGACTTCAAGAAGCATGTAATAATTCCAACCCCAAAGAAATCAGGTGTTCGTATGGAAAAACTGGCAGAAGCCGACCTCGTGGGAGATCAGTTTGGATTCCGTAGAAATGTTGGAACACGTGAGGCAATACTGACGCTACAAGTTATCTTAGACGATAGATTAAGGAAAGGCAACCCTACGTTTCTAGCGTTTGTAGACTTACAGAAAGCTTTTGACAATGTTGGCTGGAATACTCTCTTTCATATTCTGAAGGTGGCAGGGGTAAAATACAGGGAGCGAAAGGCTATTTACAATTTGTTCAGAATCCAGATGGCAGTTGTAAGAGTCGAGGGGCATGAAAGGGAAGCAGTGGTTGGAAAGAGAGTGTGACAGGATTGTAGCCTATCCTCGATTTTATTCAATCTGTATATTGAGCAATCAGTGAAGGAAACAAAAGAAAATTTCGTAGTAGGAATTAAAATCCACGGAGAAGAAATAAAAACTTTGAGGTTCGCCGATGACATTGTAATTCTGTCAGAGACAGCAAAGGATCTGGAAGAGCAGTTGAATGGAATGGACAGTGTCTTGAATGAAGGATATAAGATGAACATCAACAAAAGCGAAACGAGGATAATGGAATGTAGTCGAATTAAGTCGGGTGGTGTTGAGGGAATTAGATTAGGAAATGAGACACTTAAAGTAGCAGATGAGTTTAGCTATTTGGGGAGCAAAATAACTGATGATGGTCGAAGCGGAGAGGATATAAAATGTGGCAATGACTAAGAAAGCGTTTATGAAGAAGATAAATTTGTTAACATCGAGTACAGATTAAAATGTTAGGAAGTCGTTTCTGATGAAGATCGAAGTAGAGAGGATGTAAAACGTAGACTGGCAATGGCAAGCAAAGCGTTTCTGAAGAAGAGAAATTTGTTAAGATCGAGTATAGATTTAAGTGTCAGGAAGTCGTTTCTGAAAGTATTTGTATGGAGTGTAGCCATGTATGGAAGTGAAACATGGACGATAAATAGTTTAGCCAAGAAGAGAATAGAAGATTTCGAAAAGTGGTGCTACAGAAGAATGCTGAAGATTAGATGGGTAGATCACATAACTAATGAGGAGATACTGAATAGAATTGGAGAGAAGAAAAATTTGTGGCACAACTTGACTAGAAGAAGGGATCGGTTGGTAGGGCATATTCTGAGTTATCAAAGGATCACCAATTTAGTATTGGAAGGCAGCATGGAGGGTAAAAATCGTAGAGGGAGACCAAGAGATGAGTACATTAAGCAGATTCAGAAGGATGTAGGTTGCAGTACGTACTGGGAGACGAAGAAGCTTGCACAGGATAGAGTAGCATGGAGAGCTGCACCAAATCAGTCTCAGGACTGAAGACCACAACAACAACAACAACAACAACAACCTTTGTTTCTGTGAAAATTGTTAATCAGCAGCGTACGATATAAAACAAATATTAACGCAACAACCTTAGAACGATTCATTAGAGTAGAATATTCATTAGAGTATTTAACTACTTCAGAAGTGTTCCCTTATAGGCAAGGGCACCCATACCGAGGGCGAGGGCCACATCGCTCCCTAGCTGTAAGGGAAAGGAAAAAAATATAATATAGTCAGGTGTTTTGTTTTCAAGAAAATGATTTAAAAGTCGGCATTACGCAGGTCGCAACTGTAACGTTTTTATGGTAATTTGTAAGTCGCCATTCGTCTTCCATTACATTAAAAATACTCCATATCTAGCCTCCCCTACAAACTATCGAATGGCCGCCCTTGCTTTTAGGTGCCGTTCAAAATGACAACATCATGATCACGATCGACTCAATGTTTTCGCCACTAAGTCCAAAAAGATATAAAAAGAGAGACTGAACTAAGTAACGAAATCTTACTGGACGTCTGTCGTTTATATTGCGTATTCCCTGTGGAAATTTACTGCCTCACCAACACAGTTAGACCGCAATAGACCGGTGATGCTGTATTGTAACATATCACCCCGGACTACAAGTCCAAGTCTGTAAATGAGTCATTGTTTTATTGAGAGTGGTTGTTTCATTTCTTAAAGAGTGTCGTGGATTTAGTAGTGTGTTTAAAAGCGACAGTGAGTGATCACCATCGTTGGACCGGGACATAAAGGTGCATGCGACAGCATGGCGTAGCTGATAAAACGGACCGTGAGGGAATTATTCAAATGGGACGGGAACAGTTAACGTGCAGTACGTGTACAAAAACAAATGAACGCAATTTCAGAAGAATTGGTTGCTTCATTCCAAGAAAGAGCTTCACAAATTCAACCAGTCAATAACGCATTGGTCCATCTCCTCGACTTGGCATTGACTGACAGAGCTGCTGATGTCCACTTGAGTGATACCGCGACAAATTCTGTCCAACTGGCGTGTTAGATGGTTGGAGTACCCTGCCCGTAAACTTTCACAATTGGGATACAGATCCGGCGACCTTTCTGGCTAAGTGTTTGGCAAGCTCGAAACCAGCAGTAGAAACCCTCGCAATGTTCAGGCGGGCATTATCTGCTGAAACATAAGCCCAGGATGGCTTGCCATCAAAGGCAAAAGACAATAAAAGGGGAATATAGTATCGACGACATACCGCTCTGCTGCAAGGTTGCCACTGATGACAACCAAAGAGGCCCTATGCAGCAGATGACGACCAAGGAATTCCTCCTATGAAAAGAAATGGCACCACAGCCCCTACACTCCTGGTTGTCGAGCCGAATGGCGGGCGACAATCAGGCTGGTATCCCACAACTGTTGGGGACGTCCGTAGACACGTCCTCAGAATGGAATCTCACTGACGGGACTAGAATTCTCTTCAGTGATGAGTCCTGCTTGGAAATGAGGCCCGATGACCAGTAAAGATGTTTCTGGGGACATCCTGGACAGCGGTGGGATACCAACCTGACTGTCGCCTGCCACACAGGCCGACAACCAGGAGTGATAGTCTAGGGTGCCATTTCCTCTCACATCAGGATCTTTTGGTTGCCATCCGCGGGACCTTTATAGCACAGCAGTATGTCGAATATTCTACACCGCGTTTTGTTGCCCTTCATGGCATGCTATTCTGGGACAACATTCAGCAACATAATGCCCGCCTCCATACTGCGAGAATTTCCCAGCAAGATCGATGGATCTCTCCCCCAGTTGCGAACGTTTGGTGAATTATGGGCAGGATCCTCCAACTAACTAGGAATTTTGACGATCTAACACGTCAATAGGACAGAATGTGGCATGATATGCCTAAGAGGACATCCAAGAACTCTATTAATTAATGCCAAGCCGAATAACTGCTTGCCAGAGATGTACCAATGCCTCATTGACACTTTGTGAATAAATCATCCAATTCTTCTGGAATAGTAATCATTTGTTTGTCTGTACATGTACATCACATTTACCGATTTCGTTCCCCTTCGGATAATTTCTTTCTGGTGCGAAGTTTTTTGTGTGTTCCCAAACGCCGCGTCCAAAAATTGGATTCTTCCGACTCTCATATATTGGGTTCTATTGGTGATAGAACGATAGGGTCAAGTGTTTTGGATAGCCCTGGGGTTAGGCACTATTTTTATACCCTACAGAAAGGATAGTCTTTGCCTCTTTATCCTACACTACAAGGTCAAGGTATAAATATTACACACTTCCTCCAGCTTAGGCAAATGGAGTAAATCGTTTGGTTCTTGCATTTGATGTGGTCCACGGCGGACCTTAAGCAGCTTATGGAGGTACCATTACTTCATTGACGGTTCCTTATAAAAAAAATCCACAAAAATGTTTTATTTTACGATTTCTTCGCCCCAAAACAGAGCCGAGGAATTCAAAACGCCTGCCCACAGCAAACGGCTGAAATTTTTACGATATATGCCTAATATCCCGATATCGAACAACCTCGAAAATTTATCCATTTCCGAGATACAGCGGTTCAAAATCACTTAACTTCTACACGTGAAATACGCACGTAAAATTTAGGTAGGCCTATGAGGAAAAATATTTGTAATAAATAACCGCAGCAAACTGCTCAAATTTTAACGGTCTATTATCTAGGCGTTTATCTAAAAGCCCCACATCCCGTTTTCAAAAAACTTTATCTTTTATCGAGAAACACCACAAAAACATGGTTTTTGAGTACCAAAACCGAGCTGCAGATTACAAGCCGGCTATGCACACCAAATGGGTGTAATTTTCGCTATCTGGAACAACCCTGAAAATTCTCTTGATATCTTTACCCGTTTCCTACCTACAGAGGTTGAATGTTAACCTACTAGCGCATGTAAAATCCTTGAAAATTTTCTCGATTCTTTATCCGTTTCCGGTGTACAGAAGTTCGCTGTACACTACTTTTACGCGTAAATTACGCACATAAAAGCCGGTGGGCGGTGAAAACGTTGTTAATAAAATGACGAATCACGGAGAAATAGGCTGTAAAGGGTGTCCATTATTATCATACGGGTTTTGCGAACCCCCATGTAGTACTGAAGCACACGCAAAATATTACTGCTCGTAAAATCCATTCTGAAGTGTAAAATTAGTTTTGCATTATTTAATTTCATGTAAGTAAACAATCGAAATTTTTGTCACTCATAAAGTTTTTCGATATGTATGAAAGGAACCAACACAAAAACGCTCCTATCGGAGCACGAAAAGGTGAAAATCACCTGTTAAGACTGGCAGAAATGGGGTACCAGCGGCCTCAATCCACCATCCTCAGAACCTTTAAAAATTTTCCCCAAAATTTTGGCCTGTGAACGTATTCGCGCTTTTTATACTGAGAGAGAAAGTGTCAGTAGGAAGGAGACGGAAAAGTAATAAATGCTGAAAGATACTCGACAGTGGCTGTGGTACAAAAAGAGGTAGGAAGAGAATGGTGGTGTGGAAGAAAGAGAGGGACACAGTGGCAGCGAGAAGAGACGCAGCACTGGAATGAGCGAATGGGACAGTAGCAGTGCGTGGCAGCAAGAGGGAGACAAAGACAGTGACAGGAGAGAGTTGCAGTAGGACAGAACGAAGGAGACTGTGGCACTGAGACAGGAGACAGTGATAGTTCGAGAAACACAAAAAGGATAATGATAATGAATTGGGCTGAATGAGTGAGCGAGTGAGCGCTAGTGGGTGTCAGCGAGCTACAATTAGTGAAGCTTGCGGAAGTGAGAGGTGCGTTGCATGACAAAAAGAGCGTAGATGTCTTAGAATGTCAAAATTTTCAGAAACTTTTTTAATGTGCTGAAGAAGGTAGAGTGAGGCGGCTGGTACCCCGCTTTTCAATTTTTTAAATAGGAGCGTATTCGGCTTTTTTGTCCTCCGATAGCAGCATTTCCGCTGGTATACAATAGCACTGGATTATGGCAGCCGTCGCTGCGGGAAGGATCAGCATAGCATTGTTATATCGCCCATCCATTGCATTTGATGAACCCATACACGAGGTGCGTAACAGCCAACTCCTCGTCAGTCATCCTGCTGTGCATCACCGTTGCATTCAAGTGGACACCTGCTAATATCTTGTCGAACCTCCTTTTGCTTGGCGTAGTGCAGCGACTCAGCGTGGCATGGACTCAACAAGTCGGATCTCCTGCGGAAATATTAAGCCATGCTGCCTCTATAGCCGTCCGTAATTACAAAAGTGTTGGCGCTGCAGGATGTTGTACACGAACTGGCCTCTCGATTATTGAGCCGTGCGCGGCTCGCGCTCATGCCGTTTATTGCTCGTCATCTTGTTTTTATGGTTCTGTCGCCTCGTTTTTCTTTTAATTCGATTTACTGGCGTCACTAGGTTGCTGGTTTCCTTGACCGTGAGTGGCAGCAGCAGCGCTTATCGATAAGTGCACCGCCGTACTATCTCTGGAGCGACCGAGGGGTATTTCCGGGTCGTAGTGTGTCGGGAGTTCAGTTGGGAGTTCAGTATGGACGGAGCGCCAGTGAGGCGCGGACAGCCAGGTACTTGCCGATCACTGGCGACACATACACTCGTGGAAATGGAAAAAAGAACACATTGACACCGGTGTGTCAGACCCACCATACTTGCTCCGAACACTGCGAGAGGGCTGTACAAGCAATGATCACACGCACGGCACAGCGGACACACCAGGAACCGCGGTGTCGGCCGTCGAATGGCGCTAGCTGCGCAGCATTTGTGCACCGCCGCCGTCAGTGTCAGCCAGTTTGCCGTGGCATACGGAGCTCCATCGCAGTCTTTAACACTGGTAGCATGCCGCGACATCGTGGACGTGAACGGTATGTGCAGTTGACGGACTTTGAGCGAGGGCGTATAGTGGGCATGCGGGAGGCCGGGTGGACGTACCGCCGAATTGCTCAACACGTGGGGCGTGAGGTCTCCATAGTACATCGATGTTGTCGCCAGTGGTCGGCGGAAGGTGCACGTGCTCGTCGACCTGGGACCGGACCGCAGCGACGCACGGATGCACGCCAAGACCGTAGGATCCTACGCAGTGCCGTAGGGGACCGCACCGCCACTTCCCAGCAAATTAGGGACACTGTTGCTCCTGGGGTATCGGCGAGGACCATTCGCAACCGTCTCCATGAAGCTGGGCTACGGTCCCGCACACCGTTAGGCCGTCTTCCGCTCACGCCCCAACATCGTGCAGCCCGCCTCCAGTGGTGTCGCGACAGGCGTGAATGGAGGGACGAATGGAGACGTGTCGTCTTCAGCGATGAGAGTCGCTTCTGCCTTGGTGCCAATGATGGTCGTATGCGTGTTTGGCGCCGTGCAGGTGAGCGCCACAATCAGGACTGCATACGACCGAGGCACACAGGGCCAACACCCGGCATCATGGTGTGGGGAGCGATCTCCTACACTGGCCGTACACCACTGGTGATCGTCGAGGGGACACCGAATAGTGCACGGTACATCCAATCCGTCATCGAACCCATCGTTCTACCATTCCTAGACCGGCAAGGGAACTTGCTGTTCCAACAGGACAATGCACGTCCGCATGTATCCCGTGCCACCCAACGTGCTCTAGAAGGTGTAAGTCAACTGCCCTGGCCAGGAAGATCTCCGGATCTGTCCCCCATTGAGCATGTTTGGGACTGGATGAAGCGTCGTCTCACGCGGTCTGCACGTCCAGCACGAACGCTGGTCCAACTGAGGCGCCAGGTGGAAATGGCATGGCAAGCCGTTCCACAGGACTACATCCAGCATCTCTACGATCGTCTCCATGGGAGAATAGCAGCCTGCATTGCTGCGAAAGGTGGATATACACTCTACTAGTGCCGACATTGTGCATGCTCTGTTGCCTGTGTCTATGTGCCTGTGGTTCTGTCAGTGTGATCATGAGATGTATCTGACCCCAGGAATGTGTCAATAAAGTTTCCCCTTCCTGGGACAATGAATTCACGGTGTTCTTATTTCAATTTCCAGGAGTGTATGAACTGTCCGACGGAAGGACATTGGAGCGGGACCACCGTTGGTTGGTAGTTCGGTTGGTCATCTCATCGGGCGACGTGTATTTGGTCTTTTGACTGCTTCTGGGCCTCGTCACTTGGTCATCTTGGCGGAAGTGGGTCGCTTCCTTCCTTGTGTGGAGATGTCGGGTGCCCAATGGGCAAGTGTTCCCCATGCATGGTTGGGTCCGAGCCAGTGTGCCCGGGTCGCCGTGTATCCAAATTCCGAACGGACATGGAGTTGAGTCGGGTTGGAGCTGCAGTCAGCTTCGGACAGCCAAGACTCGCCAGACCATTGCCGACACACGTAACTTGAGTGGGAACGACCTGGGTGGGTCGTTCGGTCGCTCATCTCATCGGACGACGTGTATTTGGTCGACGGCCGCTTGTGGAAACTCTCAGTGTGTCGAATTGATTCGTCCTTATTGTTCCACAATGATTACTTTTACGATTGTTCAAGTTCTTGTACAAATGTGTTTACGTGGAACCGTGTGAGCAGATGAATACTGCCTGCGTTCTGGAGTAGTTAAAACAGAGCAGCGAGTGTATCGGGTGGAAGGGAATTGATTAGGCTGTTGGTTGGTTCTTCAGCTGTCCCTAGGTTGTGTTGCCACCCGATTGTTTAGTGTTACGCTTGGCTGCCTGTCTCACCTAAGCTGTGCTTAGAGTTTCCTCCCCAGGCCGACCCTTGGAACACTTCTGAGCATCACTGTTTGTTGTTTGTGATTGTTGTTTTATTTGGTCGCAGGTACTGTGCCAGGCCTTCAGGCGTGTATTAGTATTGTCTGTTTTATGTTTAGTATACGGCCTTCAGCCGAACTCCATGACAACTATTTTAAGATTAGGCCTTAAGCCGTGTTTTTATCTAAAATTCTTGTTACTCTGTATTTAGGCGTTCAGCCGCGTTTGTTTGAGAATCAGTGGCTTTAATATGTAAATCCTTGTCTATAAGATTTCTCTTTAATTATCTTTAATTTTTAAAGTGGCCTTAAGCCGTACTGTGTAAATGCTTATCTTAAGGTTTGTCTTTAATTTTTTAATAATTGTTTGGGCCGTCAGGCGTCAAGATATTTCAAGTTATCTTAAGATGGTTTTCCGTTGTACTGTATATATATAATTTCCTTTGCTGATCTGGAATATTATTTCGGCCTTTAGCCGAGAAGATATTTTAATTTTACTTAAGTAAGGCCTTCAGCCGTTTCTCTATATCCTTGTGTTTTAGAAGGAATTGTTTAAACTTATTTTTGAGAAGTCACTTGGGCCCTCAGCTGTGAGCTGATCCTTCTTGTTTTAAAAAGAAAACTGTGCATTGGTTTTCGAGGAATAAAGCTGTGTGTTCTTGTATAGCTAACAGTAATTGAACTTAACCCTTTTCCACAACCTGATTCGCTCTGTCCTGCGAAACCAGATTCCAATTATGTCCCATAAATGTTAGAATTTATGTCGGTCTGTCTGGGTGGCTAAATCATTCTCTCGAATTGACTAGAATGTTCTCCAAACCAGCCATGAACAATCTGGTCCGGTGACGTGGCACATTATCGTCCATAAAATTCCGTCGTTCATTGGGAACATGAAGTCCATGAGTGGCTGCAAACGGTCTCCAAGCAGCTGACCATAGCAAATTCCAGTCAATGGTCGGTTCAGTTGGGCCGAAGGACTCGGTTCATTCCGTGTACACATAGCCCACACCATTGTGGAGCCACCTCCAGCTTGCACAGTGCCTTGTTGACAAGTTGAATTTGTGCTCTACGGTTCCGTGGGCTCTGCGTCACACACGAACCCTACCATCAGCTCTGACCAACTGAAATCGAGACCGATCTGACCAGGCCACGGATTTCCAGTCGTGTACGGTCCAACCGCTATGGTCACGAGCGCAGTAGACGCGCTGCACGCGATGTAGAGGCGTTAGCAAAGCCAGTCGTGTCGGTCGTCGGCTGCCACAGCCCATTAACGTCACAAAAAATGGCTCTGAGCACTATGCGACTTAACTTCTGAGGTCATCAGTCGCCTAGAACTTGGAACTAATTAAACCTAACTAACCTAAGGACACCACACACATCCATGCCCGAGGCAGGATTCGAACCTGCGATCGTAGCGGTCGCTCGGCTCCAGACTGTAGCGCCTAGAACCGCACGGCCACACCGGCCGGCCTTAACGTCACATTTCACCACTCTGTCCTAACGGATACTTTTGTCTTACGACCCACTTTGATTTCAAAAAAATGGTTCAAATGGCTCTGAGCACTATGGGACTCAACTGCTGAGGTCATTAGTCCCCTAGAACTTAGAACTAGTTAAACCTAACTAACCTAAGGACATCACAAACATCCATGCCCGAGGCAGGATTCGAACCTGCGACCGTAGCGGTCTTGCGGTTCCAGACTGCAGCGCCTTTAACCGCACGGCCACTTCGGCCGGCACTTTGATTTCTGCCGTTATTTCACGCAGTGTTGTCTGTTAGCACTGACTACGCAAACGTAGGTTCTCTCGGTCGATAAGCGAAGGCCGTCGCCTACTGCGTTGTCCATGGTGAGAAGTAATGCCTGAAATTTTTGTATTCTCGACACACTCTTGACACTGGATTTCCGAAGACTGAATTCCCTAAGATTCCCGAAATGGAATGTCCCATGCGTCTAGTTCCGACTGCCATTTCACTTTCAAAGTCTGTTAATTCCCGTGCTGCGGCCCTGAACACGTCTGAAACCTTTTCACATGAATCAGCTGAGTACAAATGACAGCCTCACCAATGCACTGCCCTTTTATACCTTGTGTACGCAATACTACTGCCATCTGTGTATGTTCATATCACTGTACCGTAGAACTGTCACTGCCGGAAAAACAACCCGATACAGAAACCAGCTGTTCTGAATGGAAGCTTCAGTTCGAAAGGTAAAGTGGCTATCACTTTTCTCAATAGTGTGTGTCGCGACTGAATTGATCAAGTTTCGTCACAAACAACAGGCAGAGTGCTTACCGATGACATTTGTACTGCAGTGTGCTTACTTTCAGTGAAATACAGGTACAATAAAAAGTGGCTCAGTTTTGAACATGGCTGTCTCTATGCAATCGTATGTAAGTTTCAACGGAGAAATATCACAGCCAGCCGGTTACACTGACCTAAGTTTCGACACCTCTAAGAATGTACTCATTAAAATGAAAGTTTAACAACCTAAAGGTACATTGCGTGCAGACAACAGTCAAACTTACGTGCAGACATGCTCAAGTCAAAAACAAAAATCAAAAATGTTCCAGCGTTTGACTGTTGCCTGCTCGCAATGTAAATTTACGGTAGTTTAAATTTGCTTCTGATGAAGACATCATTTGAGGTGTCGAAACATAAGTCAATGTATTAAAAATTACTTGCAACCGGTTGGCTGTGGTGTTTCTCCGTTGGAGAAAGTAAATGGGATGTCAAACGAAATGCAATTGCTCTGTTATAAGCCACCAGAGACCATAGGTGAGTTGTACCAAAATATTCACAAAATGTCACTGAACGACCTTCCGAAATTCTGTGCAGTTCGGATTAACCCTGTATTGTTTGAAAGGAACATGATTCCCTATTATGAATAATAGGAAAATGTCACTAATAAATAATGACACACAATCGACTAGTTATTGCGCTACCTGATCTAGTTCAATTTCAGACAATGTTATTAGAACGATATCGCAGAAAGAACGGTCTCACCAGCACTTGAGGAATTGATGATCTAGTTTACGATAAAGCTGTCCCCAGCTCATTATGTTGATTGAGACACGATTGTGTTTTACTGTAACAGGCAGTGTCCCATTGAGGTATACTGACGTTTACGGTCTAGTAAAATCATCAGAAGGTCAAAACCAATTGCAAAATTCTTTACATAAGTTACCTGCATGGTGCGAAATGTGGCAGCTGAGTCTAAATAATGAAACGTGTGGTGTCATCTATATGAGTACTACATGGAATCCGTTAAATTACGGTTACGCGATATACAACACTAATCTAAATACTGCTAATTCAACTGTATACCTAGGGATTACAAATTAGATTGGAACAATTATAAAATGTTGCGGGGAAGATTAATCGGAGATTGCTTTTTTTTTGGCAGACCATTTTGAAGATTCAACAAATCTACTAAAGAGACTGCCCACACTACTCTTGTCTGTCCTCTTCTGGAGTACCTCTGCGTCGTATCGGATCCCTACCAGGTAGGATTGCGGGTGGACATAAAATAATTTCAAAGGGCAAGGTCGTTTTGTGTTGTCGCGAAATCAGGGAGAGAATATCACGGATAAGATACGCGAGGTGGCAATCATTAAAACAGAGGATTTTTCATTGCGCCGAGATCTTTTCACGAAATTTCAATCACCGACTTTCTCCGCCGAATGAGAAAATATTTTGTTGACACATACCTATGTAGGGAGAAATGGTCATTATAATAAAATAAATCAGGGTTCGCACGAAATGAATTAAGTTTTCGTTCGTCCCTCGCGCTTTTCTAGAGCGGAAAGATCGGATTATAGTCTAAATGTGTTTCGATGAACCCTCTGCCAGGCACTCAAGTGTGATTTTCAGAGTAGTTATGCGGTTCTATTAGTAGCTGCAGTTGAGGTAGATTGCCCTTTCGTTCCTCCAAACTCTACACAGACTCACCCAGCCAATTATAGTGATACCTGAAGTTTAACGTTGACTTCCAATCAACGGTGGAGCTTTATATCTGTCACGTATCCAATCGCTACCAAAGGGCAAAGGAGCGATAAGAGAAAGAAAGAAAACGGTATGAAGCCCACTGCAAACTCTGACGCACGGGGTGTTCCGAAACTATTCGTTCATAATAATACAGGAGGTATAGAACATCAAAACAAGAATGTTTTGATGAGGACCGTATGGTCTCTGGAGTCAACTTGTAATGTTCGGGAACATTTTCTTGGTGGTACTGGCGCAACCAGTTGTGTCGATGTTGCTGACTGGAAATGTGTACTAACATTAAAACCTGCCCTGTGTGTAGTTGGTTGGCTGTACTGGTTGGATGTACCTCTGAACTTTAGACAAAGGACGTACAAGGCATACGCAAAATAATGTGAACATCTGTACTTACTTGGGAATGGTTTATTAATAAGAGGTTGGGCCCCCTTTGCCCGTAATACAGCTGCAATTCGTCTTGGAATACTGGCGTGTAATGACTATACAGTCTCCAGTGAACTGTTGCGCCACTCTTCTATTAGAACCTCTTCTAACTCCTGCAGTGACGAGGAAGCCGGAAATCTGCTCCGAAGACTGCGCTCCAATACCGCTCACAAGGTTTCGATAATGTTCAAGTCCGGTGACAGTACTGACCAGGGAAGACGCTGTAGTTCAGTTGCATGCTCCTCATACCACGATTGTACTGTCCTGGCTATGTGAATGGGTGCATTGTCGTCCTGAAATATGGCATCATTTTTGGGGAACAACGTTTGAATCGCGGGATGCATCTGATCATCTAAATTGTTCACATAATCGTTGGCTACAACACCGCCTTTGAGAGTAACGATGCAACCAGCAGAATGCCATGATATGGCTGCCCACACCATCCCACTTTCACCTCCATACTTAACCCTTGGAATCAAGTAATCAGGACTGTAGGCTTGTTTTGGCGTTCTCCAGCCGCAAACCCGACCCGATGTTGGAAATAACGAAAACGTTGACTTGTCGGACCATATGACGTGTTTCCAGAGATCAGCCGTCCAGGATTTATGCTCCTGACACCATGTTTTGTGCTTCTTTGCGTTGATTGTCGTCACTAATGGTTTCGGTATAGCAGCTCGTCCATGAATATTCACTTTACGGAGTTCCCGGCGGACGGTGTCGATAGATACGGGGTCTCGAAGATGGCTATTGAGCTCTGTAGCCACTTCAGCTGCCGTAGTTTTGCACTGTTTTGACCCGATTCGTCTTAGCGTAATACAATATCTGTCATTTAATTTCGATTTGCGCCCACTATTACGTTTACACGATGATGGCTTTTCACGTTTTGTGTAGGCTCTCATGACTGTTGAAACAGCTGCTCTTGAAACATTTAATAAGTTGGCTGACTTGGTTACTGATGCTCCAGATAATCAGGCCCCCATGATCTGCCCTCTTTGGAACTCTATTAGGTCTTTCATTGTACGTCGACCACGGCCTCTGAATGCAATACGAAGTGTACACTACTCGTAAACAACCTGCACTGATGCCTAGTCCGTACTGAACACGCATAGTCCAGCGCAACACGTGCCTTCCCTGCGTTGCTGAAGGTCAAGCACAACCATCACATTACTACCACTGTCCACACTCCAGCAAAACGGGGTGTCAATTCTTTTCAGCATTGCTGTGAGGAATCATCTGAGAGCCACCTTCGGGAGTCTATAGACTGGCCGACATGGCACTGTGGCCTGACCATCCAGGTCACCTCACGTCACGCGTCTGGATTTCCTCCTCTGGGGCCATATGAAGCAGCTGGTGTACGAAACCGTCATGGAGGTAGAAGAAGACCTCGTTGATGAAAATGCCTCCGATGTTGGTATCATTGCGTACATGACAGGACTCTTTCGACACGCGACCTTCTGTGTAAATCTTCCCTAGCATCAGAAATTGCAGCTAGGGACCATATGTACCATAAGTAAATATATTTGCTTTGTTGTTGTCCACCTCCAGTATATATCTGAACAAACAGTTTCGGAACACCTACTAACACAGTCACACTACTAAAGAAAATATGTGTAACAGTATAGGATCTTCTGAAAATATTGTTTTGAAACTAATTCTACTTGATTTAATATTCTAGAATAAATCTAAGCCTCTTTTGCGGCGGCCGCTGTTGTCGAGCGGTTCTAGGCGCTTCAGTCCGGAGCCACACGACCGCTACGGTCGCAGGTTCGAATTCTGCCTCGGGCATGGATGTGTGTGATGTCCTTCGGTTAGTTAGGTTTAAGTAGTTTCCCGCTTATCACGAGTGTCGCCTTACCATTTGGCTATCCGTGCATGGCACAGCCAAAGCCAAACCTCCATATGTCGTCTAAAGGAACTTTGCACCGTAATCAGAAAAAAACAGGCACTGCGATACCGCAATATCGTATCATAAGCCTCTTTTTCTTGAAATAATTCAAAACTGTGTACTGTACCACTCTGCCAAAATGGAATTAATATTGTAATGAATTTGGTAAATTGGTGTTATCCTATAAAATACTCTTACCCACATGAGAATGATGCAGGCATGTTGCAATCACTGTTCTGAACCGTTGTGATTTAAACGTGCAGAATACTAGACAATTGCTTACATACTTCATTTTGTATTTTACATTTTGACTAAGCCACACTTTTAATGTAGATGACACACCGTCGATTGTTCGTTCTCGTCATTCCACCTCTTCACTAATTTGAACCGCCCGCCCCCGGTAGCTGAGTGGTCAGCGCGACAGAATGTCAAACCCAAGGGCCCGTGTTCGATTCCCGGCTGGGTCGGAGATTTTCTCCGCTCAGGGATTGGGTGTCGTGTTGTCCTACTCATCATCATTTCATCCCCATCGACGAGCTAGTCGCCTGAGTGGTGTCAAATCGAAAGACTTGCACCAGGCGAACGATCTACCCGGCGGGAGGCCCTAGTCACTCGACGATTAATTTCAACTAAGAAAATAACACAGACACTGAACTAACAGCGAATCTTTTAATGGACATAAACGCCAATGAACCAAAGAAACTCGTACACCTGCGTAATATGTGTAGGGCCTCCGCGAGCACGCAGAAGTGGCATGGACTCGCCTAATATCTGAAGTAGTTCTGAAGGGAACTGACACCGTGAATCCTGCAGGCTGTCCATAAATCCGTAAGAGTACCAGGGGATGGAGACCTGCTCTGAACAGCACGTTGCAAGGCATCCCAGATAGAGCCAAAAATGTTCATGTCTGGAGAGTTTGGTAGCCAGCGGAAGTGTTTAAACTCTGAAAAGTGTTCCTGCAGCCACTCTGTAGCAATTCTGTGGTGTCTTGTCCGGTATTGCCCAAATACATCGGAATGCACAACAGACATGAATGGATGCACGTCATCAGACATGGTGCTTACGAACGTGTCACCTGTCAGTTGTATCTAGACGTATCAGGAGTACCATATCATTCCAACTGCACACGCCCCACAGCATTACAGAGCCTCCTCCACCTTGAACAGTGCCCTGCTGACATGCAGGGTCCACGGATTCATGAGATTGTCTCCATACCCTTCCACGTCCATCCGCTCGATACAATACGTAACGAGACTCGTCAGACAAGGCAATAAGTCTCCAAACTTCAACACCCCTTTGTCGGTATTGACGGGCCAAAGCCAGGTGTAAAGCTTTGTGTCGTATAGTCATCAAGTGTACACGAGTGTGCCTTCGGCTCTGAAAGCCCATATCGATGAGGTTTCGTTGAATGGTTCGTACGCTGACACTTGCTGATGGCCCAGCAGTGAAATCTGCAACAATTTGCGGAAGGGTTGCCTTTCTGTCACGTTGAAAGATCCTCTTCTGTCGTCGTTGGTCCCGTTCTTGTAGGACCTTTTTCCGGTCGCAGCGATGTTGGAGATCTGATGTTTTACCAGATTCCTGATGTCTTTACGCCGCGAAAATATGAAGATGCACAGATTCCTGATGTTCACGGTACACTCGTGAAACCGTCGTACGGGAAAATCCACACTTCATCATTACCTCGGAGATACGGCGTCCCATTGCTCGTGAGCCGACTGGAACAGTACGTTCAAACTCACTTAAATCTTGATATCCAGCCATTGTAGCAGCAATAACCGATCTAACTACTGTGGTAGACACTTGTTGTCTTGTATAGGCGTTCCCGACCGCAGCGCCGTATTTTACATGTTTACATATTTTGATAAGCATGAATATTAGTTTCTTTGGCGCTTCCGTGTAATATAGCAGTTGCCCATTTACAATGTTGCCCGCAGTCGAAAAGTCAATAAAATGTTTTATATAACAACTACAACTTCTCTCTTTGTGATGAAATGTGCGTGAATTCTGAGTGTTAGTGAACATTGTTACTACGTTGAGTTTAAGGTTGATAACGAAATTGTAATAACGTAAAAGTTCAAAACTACTGTAGAAGTTATGCTCGGGGAGTGGATTTATGATAGACTCCGTCGCTGTGATGATCAACGCAAGACTCGCCACCCTCCCTCCATGCACATGCAGCCCAGCACTATTGCATTTGAAGGTTGTTGTATTATCTTACATTTTAATGGTGTTCATGCTTTCGAATTTAATCACCATTAACTTAAATGTGAAAGAAACTCAGACAGACATAGAAATAGTAAGATTTAATAAACTTCCTGCCGATTTACAGACCCACTTTTCTTTCTTTTTATGTGGATCATTGAAGATGACTTGCTTAGAAGTCGAAGAAGCATTGATAACATTTGTGAGATAAGAGCCTGGTATATACATTCAAAATCTCATTTGCAAGACGGTCACTGTGTTGCACCCAATGCAATATATACCGTCTGCTTGAATTTAAACTTACATACTTTTTGTACACTGTTTATTCACCGTATGGCAAAAAAAAGTGGAACACACAGAAGGCATGGTCGGATGCCATTGTAGCTACGTATTCGTATATATCATCGAAGTGTATGTAAATGATTCGATTTGCAACTCTTTGTGAGAAGTATAACAACCACAAGAGTGCAGTAGTGGTGTCCGTGTTTAGTGTTGTTGCCAGACGTTGTAGGGTATATAAGGGGTTTGAACAGCGTCAGATGTTGGGTGATCACTGTGAAGGACTCGGAAATAGCGATTACTACTGTGAGACAGCGCTATCAGCACCTGACGGAGTTTGGGTGGGGCCTCATTTCGGCCTCCATTTGACGGGTTGGTGAAACTGTGCGATATCCAGATTTATACGGAATTCGGATGTGACAGTGGCCTTGCTGGATTGCATGGGAACGTGGTGGCAGGCCTATTCGTCAAGGCTCCGGCTGAACGTGACTCACCATCACAAGGGAGGATCGCCGCACTGAGCACATCTGCGCATGTCTCGGAGTACAAGTAATGGACTCCCCGCAACATTGTGTGTTACTCCGCACGACTGGTCGGAGACACAGCAGTCGGATAAGGGAATCACCATACCATGAGTAGGCCGCAGTTAACACTTCAGCACAAACGACTGCAAATATTTTCTTCAGGCAATTGTCAGCAGCGGAGGTACAAGATGCGTCTGAAAAGTTTGGTGAATGGTTTGAGAAAATCAAGAAAACAACAGTTACAAACAAAATAGTACTGTCCTTGTAACCAACATCAGCTGCAAATCACGTCTGGCATCGATTAAAAGCCGTTGGGAACTGTCAGTAAACGCATCTTGTGCAATCGCTCGAAGCGCCATGGTGCCGCTCTGTTGGATATCCGCTCCATTACAGGAGATAAGGTATGGAGCTACCAACACGATGCGGACAGCATGTGGCCGTCAGTGTCATGGTGCGCATCGCTTCCCCACCTGCCAAAACATGTAGGCTCTTACCACATCTAAGATTAAGACGATGTTGATCTCCTTTTTCGACAACAAGGACTTGATCCATCATGAATTATTACCCTCAGGAGACGGGGAGACGATGAACACCTTGCCACTGACTGTCGCTTGGTGACCGTATCGTATTGGTAGCACCAGGTCTCATCTTCTGTAACAATGCTGTTGCCCAACAACGAGTGACCACGGTTGCTCAAACGATTCAACAAGATGCGTTTGCCGAAGCTTCCTAACAGCCTTACAATCGATGGCAGAAGTAATTTGTAGCTAATAGTGATTACTTTGATGACCAGTTAAGGTATTTTGTTTGTAACGTTTGTTTCCTTTATTTCTTCAGACCGTTCACATAACGTTTCAGATATCTTGTATTTTATGTGATCAAAAGTGTACGGACACCTGGCTGAAAATGATTTACATCTTCGTGGCGCCCTCCATCGGTAGTGCTGGAATTCAATACGGTGTTGGCCCACCCTTAGCCTTGATGATAACTTCCACTCTCGCAGGCATATGTTCAATCAGGTGCTGGAAGGTTTCTTGGGGAATGGCAGCCCATTCTTCACGGAGTGCTGCACTGAGGGGAGTTATCGTTGTCAATAGATGAGGCCTGGCACTAAGTCGGCGTTCCAAAACATCCTAAAGGTGTTCTACAGTATTCAGGTCAGGACTGTGTGCAGCCCAGTCCATTACAGGGATGTTATTGTCGTGCAACCACTGCACCACAGGCCGTGCATTATGAACAGGTGCTCGATCGTGTTGAAAGATGCAATCGCTATTCCCGAATTACTCTTCAACAGTGGGAAACAAGAAAGTGCTTAAAACATCAATATAGGCCTGTGCTGTGATAGCACCACTCAAAGCAACAAGGGGTGCAAGCCCCTCCATAAAAACACATCTCCAAATTTTACTGTTGGCACTACACACGCTGGCAGATGACGTTCACCGGGCATTCGCCATACCCACACCCTGCCATCGGATCGCCACATTGTGTACCGTGATTCGTCACTCCATTCAACCTTTTTCCACTGTTGAATCGTCCAATGTTTATGCTCCTTACACCAAGCGAGGCATCGTTCGGCATTTACCGGCGTGATGTGTGGCTTATGAGCATCTGCTCGACCATGAAATCCAAGTTTTCTCACTTCCCTCCTAACTGTTATAGTAGTTGCAGTGGATCCTCATGCAGTTTGGAATTCCTGTGCGATGGTCTGGAAAGCTACACTTTCTTTCCATCTGTTTTGTCTCCTCTCACTTACTGATTGTACAAGATCGGAGGCAGTATCAGGATCAGCACTGCCTTCTTCAGTCCGGCCACGAATGTATTCTATACGATAACCTCTTGGCACGCATCGTTTTGCTGCACTCTTCAGTACTTCATTGAATCTGTTGTAGTTGTTGAATGAAGTTTTATCCATCTTATGTTGGCATCTGTTTGTTTGGAAAAATCGGACCAGATGGCATTTTTTTTTGGTTTTGGATAAGAGAGGATAATAGGTATGAATATTCATGTCTGGAAAATTACTTGACAATGCCGACTGCGGGTGAATCTGGTTAGGACTCTGCTGCGCATCTCATTATTCTATTAATCTGCAAGTGTTACGCACAGATCATTTTGGATTCCTGCCACCGGCCTATGCAACTTCTTCCTTGTTTGTATCTCTGGTGATTCCCACAGTAGCCGACACAACACCCTCGACCAGAAAAGAAATGAAGTCTTGTCTTCTGCTTTTCATAAAAATCTGAGGTTTCCCATTTTCGTTTAGTCAACAAGTCACTTCCTATTTCCATCGCTTTTTGAGTTCCCTACCTCGCCCGGTAGTCAGTCTGACTATCTAACTTTTAGAAACCATTTTTCTATGGAATGGGGAAACGCATGATGTAGAAATTCATGCTACATACTGTCTACGGTCCCTTGGCGGTGGAAAAAATTGAAGCTTCTAAGCTAATGCAATCAACAGGTACGGTTATTTATATCGCATAGTTTTATACTTGCAAACTCACTCATCGAAATCTGTAAGGTACTTCCCGTTGCACATTACAAATGAAGGAGAAAAATACGAAAACTGTTAATTTGGAATTGTTTCACAGGAAAAAAAATTATCGTTTGTTATCTGTCTCTCTGACTATTCATCGCGCTGTTAAGACCCCTTTTTGTCAGGAACATTTAGACAGATGAATTTTATGTCACGTACTTAGGTCCAAGGTCCCTTGGAGGTGAAGTAAGCTTCTAAGTCAATGCAGTCAAAAGATACAGCCGATTATGTCACATATTTTGATACTTGAAAACTCACTGATCAGAACCAATAGTATACTTCTCTTTGACCTAGAATCACGAAATTTAGCAGGCAGCAGGATTTCACAGTAAAAGTAAAGGAGAAACTCCCTGAATTGTTACTTGTAAATACATCACAGGGAAAAAATTATTTTTCATTTCTTGTCCGACTATCTGTCTATCCCTCTGTTAAGACCCATTTTTCTCACGAGCAGATAGCGTTATCAAGCTAAATTTGCGTTAAATACTAAGGCCTATGGCCCTAGGTTCTGTAAAAACTTGATGCTTATAATTAAACGGAATTCAAAGATACGGCTATTTATGTCACATTCTTTGGTACTCACTCACTATGAACTCAAGGGTACGTCCCGTTGACCTAAAAATCACGAAATTTGGCAGGAAATTGTAGTTATATCACACACTTCAAAATTAAAATTAAAAACTAAAAATTAAAATTGAAACATTCTCGAAAGTTTTGGAATTCAGTGTCGATAAAAGGCAAAAATCATCTAGATTCTCGATTTCCGGGATGGACGAATTGTCTTACTCGTACCTGGCCGATTATTTTAAGTATGCTAAGACTTTATGGTCGTTGTTGAAGTCTCCAACGATGATACTTGGATGTTGTGATGTGGGGAAAAAGGCCAGTTTAATTTGATATTCTGTCAGTGCTCTTCTTTTTCTTGTGCCTTCGTCCCAAAGTAGGCGGCGTCGGCATGGTTGCTATTATATTGGCATGGTTATTGGTCTTCCTGTCACCACACCATTACGCCCCGGGACGACATATGTGTATCCGAACAGTCTATGTATAGTGTTATTCACGTGAAACAATGCGAACGTTTTCTGAATGTATGCGAATCGTGTAACTAAGACAGGACATGGGTACCAGCGAAATATTCATTCGGTCGGACGTGGGAAATCGCCTAAAAACCACATCCAGGCTGACTGGTTCACCGGACCTCGCCATTAAACCTCTGGGTGGATACGATCCCGCCCAACTCCTGCAAGCGGCGTGCAGACACGTGCGGCTATGCGTGAAGGTAATCTGTTCTTTCAGTGATTTTGATACACATTCAGTCTTTAATCTGCTTATACTTTCTATGTTAAATCAGTAAATTGATATTGAGGGTTCAATCTTGCAATTTTGAAGGTCGTGAGAAGGACCTCTTCGGTTATATTTCCTCCTTAATACCTGATCGCGAGGTCGTTTAAAGCGGTTGGGCCTCATATTAATAGTTGTCGCTTGCTTAGCACTACACGAGGGCATGCGCAGCGTAATAGCAGATGAGTCCCGCGGGCGAGCGCAACATTGATCTCCCAATTACTGCATATATGTGCATGCATGCATGTATTCGTGCCTGAAATTGCCCTGGTTTCTGTTGCGTGACCGTCTGTACACCTCCACAAGCATCACAGTGTGTCTTAGCAAATTCTTATTGTCGCTACATGACATATACGAATAATCAAAGCAATTATACTGCCGGAAAAGAAATTAGTACACCCTTTTAGAGATTTCCAATTCACTTAAGATTTATTGCTGCAATGGTACATATGGAATGCGAGAACTGGTTAAGCGGTTCCGAGGAGGCCGGCAATAGACCCGTGCTGAAACACCCATTATAAGTACGTGGTTTAGCCTCCACGGGCGCCAATGCAAGCGCTGACTCTGGCATTCACTCGATCGTACAGACGACGAATACTATTCTGGGACACATTATGCCATGCTTGCTTAACCTATTCATTTACTTTTGTAAGAGTTGGTGGCTGACGTGTCGCGCGAGTCACTTCTCGGCCTATCGTAGCCCACACAAGCCCAATTGGAGACAATTCCGTAGATCGTGCTGGCCAGGCAAATTGCTGCACCTCTTGCAGAGCACGTGAGTTTCATGGACAGTGTGTGGACAAGCATTATCGTGTTGGAACAACATATCACCTTCCTGTTGCAAGAAAGGCAAAAGAAACGGAACAACGCTATGCACGTACCGAGCTCTGGTTAACGTCCCCTCCAGAGACATCAAGTTGAATGAGAGTTGTAGCTTACCACACACCAGACCATAAGGCCTGGAGTGAGGCCAGTATGTCTGGGAAGAATGCACTCTACGAGGCAGCGCTCATAAGTCTACGTCGTATGCGCAAACGACCATCACCTGTGTGCAGGCAGAATCTGCTTTCATCGCTGAAGACCATGGCGCGTCATTCCGTGTTGAAAGTGATCCCCTGACGATACCCGTCGAGTTGTGCCAACACCGACTCAAAGGGAGGCCCCGGCCCTTGTTCGTGGCGTCACGTCAGCTAGGCACGGCGAACGCCAGGTCTGTTGCAGGCATACTCATAGTGGTGGTATCTTCCCCTATGACACAGGAAAATGTGAAACTATTGGCGGTGGTTGACCAACACACATTGTTCTGAGAGATTTCTGCAATCAATTTATTGTGCAATTCATTACATCTCTTAACAGTGTACTCCTGAACTTAAATTTCCACCTGTTTTAAGGATTGACATACAAAAACAACTTCATGGTCCAGCGGCAACAGAATTCGTTCTTCTTTACCTTATTTGTAAATCTGAGGAAGTTACGTTTGTACTGGGTTGCTTTTACAAGAAACTGTGAACATATTGGTGCTCTTCTTTAGGTATCTTGGTTGACTATGGGGTGAGGGGCACTGAATGTTAATGAAATATCTTGCGATTGTACACTTTGAGGGAGGGGGTGGGGGACAGAAGAAAAGGCAAAAGAGAGATACTTGTTTTATCAAATAAATTTTTTTTATCTTATAAAGTTTCTTCTTTCAGTTGCAAGAGGGGAATATTTATCTTTTCTAATGTGCATGTTTAAAAAAGTTTAAGCTCAGCAGTATTTTCGATGTATGAAGCTATTTTGTTTCCTGTTTAGAACTCCTTCCGTTGAACACCACTGTAATCTAATGACTGGCAACAGTTGGACATTTACACATGTAAATTAGTTCACATTTCCAGTGACGATGTCAAACGAAAATAAATAAATAAAAGAAACGACTTCATTGTAAGGGGGTTGGGGTAAGTTTCGATAGCAAAATGGATCAAGTAAATATAGTTACTTGAATGTAAAATTTCCGAAGCTTGCAATGGGGCAAAGCATCTTCTCATATTGATCGACGTTTGTTTCGACAGGATTCAGTAATACAGAACTATGATCTTCATTCGTAGCTTTACGATAGTAAGAAAATCTTTCATCTAAATAAAACTGCAGAATCCAAAACAATACCAAACATTTTGTCCAAAATTAAGAGATTTATAGTGGTAAGCACGCCCAGGCGTTTCTGCCTGCAACAGACCTGGCGTGTTCTAGGTGCCTAGCTGACGTGACGTCACCAACAAGCGCCGAGGCCTTCCTTTGAGTCGGTGCTGGTTGTGCGTGTCGATGCTGAAACGTGAGTGGGAGACTGGCTAGAGGAATGCGTGACCATAGTCCCACTGCTAGTAACCGGTTCGAAACAGTTCGTGTCTTCACGTTTGGGCTCAAGACCTGTTACATGCGCTGTGGTAAATGTACGATCTGCCACTGGTGCCGCTAGAATACAACTATCTTGGCGGGAGCCTCTGCTGCATGGACGGCCAGAAACTCGTCAACGGGCGTCAGAACGTTCAGTGACCCCTGATACCAACATAAGTGCACAAATGTCGCAGCGCGACCAACTCCTGTGGCAATTCTCCGAAAGGAGCATCCCGCCACTCGGAAGGCCACAATTTGGCCCCTTTCAGTCCCGCTTAGTTGGTTGCAGGAAGCACGAGTGCATCTCCGTGGCATGGTTGTCTAGTTGCTTCACACGTTTGCACCACACTAAGCCTTCAGACTGTGAGTATTCCCTATTAAAGAGTAGACACATATGGTGCTCTGGTACCTACGTCACTACGCTATCTCTTAGCGGACGAAGTTGAAATCATTATCAGTACATCTACTATCCTCCGAGTAGCCGTCATCGTATCAAAATTGACGACTTCTTTCCAGGCGAACTATTTTTTTTTCCGGCAGTATATTTCAAAGTCCATTTCAAATTTCGTTTCTCTCAATTTTGTCTAACCATATTTCGAACAAAAATATTGGCTCACTTTTAACGCTTCCCATTTAACTAGTCTAAGCCTTTTTTAACACTTTTCACACTGATTAAGCAGGCCGCGTACGACCACAGCTGTGCGTTCGACAATTCCTACAGCCGGCCGGTGTGGCCGAGCGGTTCTAGGCACTTCAGTCTGCAACCGCGCAACCGCTACAGTCGCAGGTTCTAATCCTGTCTCGGGCATGGATGTGTGTGATGTCCTTAGGTTAGTTAGGTTTAAGTAGTTCTAAGTTCTAGGGGACTGATGACCTCAGATGTTAAGTCCCATAGTGCTCAGAGCCATTTGAACCATTTTTTGAACAATTCCTACAACCTTTTAATGTGATCGGTATTCAAGAACATGTCTCAGCACACTTGTACATTGTTTCGCTTGGTGAACTGTTCCCCTTCTTCAACAAAAAGCGGGTAGGTTTCGACAGCCTTTTCACTTCATTTCATATCGCTTTGTATTGTTATCTTAAAGACTTTATCGATTACGGTCAGAAGAGTACTGCGCTTGTTGCTTATTTTTGAATACTTCGATGGTAGCAGAAAGTTATTGCTCCGCAGCAAATTATTTTTGATGCCAGTTTCGAAAGGCTAACTCTCTCTCTTGTCTGCTCCGCCGTGCGAAAGGTCACAGTTCGCCCCTCAAAGCAACCGACGAGGCTCAAAAAGAGGGGATGTTCAAATACAATAAAACAGCTTTGACCTGTTGCCGTATTTTCCTGACAGTGTCGATCAATTATGTAACAGACTGCGCCTCGAACTAGATTAACAAATTGTGGAATAACTTAAAAGCAAAATCAACACCTCACGTAATTTTCTCGTACTTTCTACTTCACATAAGGGATTAAGAATGAATAACAGTTTCACTACGACAAACTCACTAGCCGTATTATCTGGGCGTGAGTCAAAGTGTTAATAAAGTAGTGATTTGCTCTGACAGGTATTTGCTACGGTCGTGTCACGCTCAGAAGTGAACGAATTTTAATGATACGAAATTGCCTCAAATATAAATGAATTTTTCGTAACACAGATTTTTTAAATTAAATAAAAATTTCCTTTCTTTCAGTTTTTGTGTAATCGCCCATCTCAATAATCCGCATTTTTATTTCTAATGTTTCACCTTTACAGGACTGTGTTACACGTAGCTTACAATATTACTCTTTACGGTCTCTAAACCATCGTAAGATACTATTAAACAAAATTAATAAGAACATAGAAGAAGCTAACAGCACTTACCTTGTACAATAAGGCTCAAGGCCGATATTAATGACCAGTGTACAGTGATGCTTAATTGATGCTCGTTTCAGAACACTTACAGTGTTGTAACAAATTATTGTCTCCTTTCATTATTTTGTTCTGTAGCGTCTTATGGTGGCTCAGTGCCGTAAAGATAGTTCAGACATTTTCTAATAGAGACCACAAACATATGGAAGCTACATAGCGGTAAATCTAGACTTCAGAATCTATATAATTCACCTGTATAATGGCCGTCCCCGGTAGCTGAATGGTCAGCGTGACCGATTGTCAGTCCTCTTGGCCCGGGTTCGATTCCCGGCTGGGTCGGGGAATTTTCTCCACCCAGGCACTGGGTGTTGTGCTGTCCTCATCATCCTATCATCCTCATCGACTGCAGGTCGCCGAAGTGGCGTCAGATTGAAAGGCACCCGGCGAACGGTCTGCCCGACGGGGGACCCTATCCATACGATTAAAATAAAATCTGTATAATATACTATCTCATGAAAAGCACCCAAACACCTTTTAGTGCACATTAATGTGCGGTGTGCCCACCCTTCGCATTTATGACGGCTTAATCTTTGCTGGGAAGAATTTCAGTCCTCCCAAGCAATGTCTGACTGTCTTTGGAGGAATGGCAGCCTATTCTTCCTGAAGGACCGATACCACAGAAGATAGTGATGTTGCACGCTTGGGTCTGGAGCGAAGTCAACGTTCTAACTCATCAAAAAGGTACTGAACCGAGTTCAGGTCGGTTCTGAACAGGCTAGCCCATTCCAGGAATGTTATTGTCCACAAAAGACCCCTCACAGATATTGCTGTATGGTAAGGTGCACTGCCATGCTGATACTATCGCCTCCGAAATGTTCCTTCGGTGTACACAGTACACAGTGCTGTAAGATGCATGCATTTAGCATGGTATTAAGCGCAAGAAAGGCGCTACACGATAATCACGAATAAACCTGCGTACCATAATATCACCTCCTCCTTACTTCACTGTTGACACTGCACGTGATGAAAGTAACGTGCCATTGGTTACACGTCTCGGTCACCTCTTGTTCGCATTGACGACACTTTGAACAGTGGACGTTACATTTCAGATGTGTTACGACCAGTGGCTCTACCCTTCATTCGATCGCTGCAAAACCCTACATTTCAGCAGGATAATGCACGACCGCGTGTTGCAGGTCCTGTACGGGCCTTTCTTGATACAGAAAATGTTCGACTGCTGCCCTGGCCAGCACATTTCTCCAGATCTCTCACCAATTGGAAACGTCTGGTCAATGGTGGCCGAGCAACTAGCTCGTCACAATACGCCAGTCACTACTCTTGATGAACTGTGGTATCGTTTTGAAGCTGTATGGGCAGCTGTACCTGTACACGCCATCCAAGCTCTGTTTGACTAGCCGGCCAGAGTGGCCGTGCGGTTCTAGGCGCTACAGTCTGGAACCGAGCGACCGCTACGGTCGCATGTTCGAATCCTGCCTCGGGCATGGATGTGTGTGATGTCGTCAGTTAGGTTGAATTAGTTCTAAGTTCTAGGCGACTGATGACCTAAGAAATTAAGTCGCGTAGTGATCAGAGCCATTTGAACCAATCTGTTTGACTCAAAGCCAAGGAGTATCAAGGCCGTTATTAGGGCCAGAGGTGGTTGTTCTGGCTACTGATTTCTCAGGATGTATGCACCCAAATTGCGCGAAAATGTAATCACATGTCAGTTCTAGTATAATATGTTTGTCCAATGAATACCCGTTTATCACGTGCATTTCTTCCTGGTGTAGCAATTTTAATGGCCAGTAGTGTATAATCCACATACACATGCACAGTTCCCAAAAGCCATGCGAAGGAACCGAATGTGATACACATCGTCATGTGCTGAAGATTATGCGCTGCGTTTGTATCAGTACTGTCATGGTAGAAATGGGTTCCTGATACCGCACAAACGAATCGGCGGAAATGGGTTCCTGATGCCCCACTAACGAGTCGGCGGAAATCCTACTTTCAGTAGATCGTCGGTCGTCCCGTATTGTTCTGCGGAGATGACGCTACTTCCTATAGTCAAATTGTTGTGCTCTTCTTGTGCAGCCGTTGACACGCGTGGAAGCAACAACTCTCCGATACTCAAGGTCCACACAAGACACTGTTAACCTAGGAAATCCAAATTCTTGTGCTGTCTTCTAAATGCTTCAAACTATGCGTCTTGCAATGGTTATCACCCCACATACAAAATTCGATTATTCATGACGTGCTGTCATGTTCTCTACATGCCTGTATGTAAGACTGCTCACATATCGTGTCTACATGCAATCACAACATTCGGGGGTGATACACGCCATAACTTCAAATGAGACAACCCTCCCCGTGAATTCTAGCCACTCAGGCCATCAGCCTAAGTATGTTTGGTTAATGCTAATGTAAATAGAAGAATGAACATTTCTAAAAAGGGTAATCACAGATATCGGAAGGTCAGATTTAGATACGAGGAAGATAGCTGCCAAGAAGCAATGGGTAACAGAAGGAATACTTCAGTTGATCGACGAAAAAATGATGTGCATAAAACTGCAGGGAAAGACGGGGATACAGCACTATAACTCTTTAGGAATTAAATAAACAGAAAAAGCAGGGCAGCCAAAGCCAAATGGCTGCGGGAAAAATGTGAAGAAATCGAAAAGAAAATAATCGTCGAGAGGAGTATTTGGAAAAGTCAAAGCATTCTTCGGTGAAATTAAAAGCAAGGGTGGTAACATGAAGGACTAATGTGAATTCTACTGTTAAACACAGAGGAATGAGCGGATAGGTGGAGAGAGTACATTTAAGCCCTTCACGAGGTAGAGGTCCGATGACGTCATAGAAGAAGAAATTGGAGTCGATGTGGAAGACATAGAGTCCGAATTCAGAGTCTGAATTTAAAAGAGCTCTGGAAGACATCATAATGAATAAGGCAGAAGGAAAATTCCTTTGGAATTTATAAAATCATTGAGGGAACCAAGCAAATATTGAAGCTGATATGTAGAAATTATGCGACTGGTGACGTACAATTCAATTCCGAAGGTAGCAAGAATAGATAAGTGCAAGAACTACCACACAATCAGCTTTTTGGTCATGTATTCAAGTTGCTGACAAAAATTCGTTACGTGTCCTGTTTATTATACAGGACGAACTGTCTGGTACAAGGAACATTTATTCGAAAAAGAGGTACTAACGTACATAATTCCACTTTTGCTGATGATTTTTTAATTTCCGGCCATAAACCGAAATGTGTTGAAGACATTTCCAGTTTACATAGAGAAAAGAAAGGCCACAGGCTCGACCTATTCGAAGAGCTGGAGATTTTCAAGCATAATTCTAAGAATGATGGCCTCATATCCAACGAACAGTTACAATTACATAACAAAAATATTTTCAATGGCTTTAATCAACTACTCGCAAAATTTTGATTCCTTTAGTTTTTACTATGTTTTCCTGCCTATAGTTACGAAACATATTTTTCTTCAAACCTCATATAAGTAAGTACTACTAAATTTTCCTTCATGCAGATGTTTTTGGACTGTGCATCTGTTTCTGTACATTATGTAATAATAAGTTCTGTAAAGCTTAATAGATGGGTCTCAGTTGTGCTTCATTTACTCGACTACTTTGTTCTTTCAAAAATTCGTTAAGCTCTCATCCTTTAAATTTTTGTTTTTGTGATTAACTGTCGTTTCATTCGATGATTTCTGTTGTCTCAAACTGTCGTATGTCACGGTTCTGGCTCTATAGGCGGAGCTACGTGTATCATGTTTTCCTAGTATCAGTGTAAGCCACTGGGGCGACCAGTCTGATTGTCTGCTCGCAATTAAACTTTACGAAAGTAACCTTTCTGTTACGAAATTTTCATCATTGGTAATGTTTCTATTCAAACTTATTTTTCGATGTATTTAATAGGGTTGTTAAAATGTCATTCCGATGAAGACATCCTTAGAGGTGTCCGAACCGAGGCCAACGTATTAAAAATTATTTGCAACCTGTTGGCTCTGGTATTTCTCCGTTGATACAGAAGAATGGAAAAGAAAATTAAGGATGTGTTAGATGACGATCAGTTTGGCTTTAGAAAAGGTAAAGGTACCAGAGAGACAGTCCTGACGCTGTGCTTGATAATGGAAGCAAGACTGAAGAAAAATCAAGAAACCTCACAGGTTTGTCGACCTGGAAAAAGCGTTGAACAATGTAAAATAGTGCAACATATTCGAAATTGTGAGAAAAAATTTGTGTAAGCTATCGAGAAATACGGGTACATTCAATATGTACAGTAGAACAAGCAAGAGCGAAAAATAAAAGGGGGAGACCAATAACGAAGTGCTCGTATTAAATGGTTTAAAACAGGTTTGTAGTCTTTTACCCCTACTGTTCCATCTGTAAATCGAAGAAGTGCCGACGGAAATAAGAAAGAGGTTGAAGAGATGGATTAAAATTCAGGCTGAAAGAATATCAATGATAAGTCTGGCTGACGACATTGCTGTCCTCACTAGAGATGAAGAATTACTAGATCGGTTGAATGGAATGAAGTCTAGTAAGTACAGAATATGGATTGGGACTAAACCTAAGAAAGACGAAAGTAATGATCAGTAGCAAAAATACGAATAACGAGACACTTAACATTAAAAGTCATCAGGAATTAGTCGAAGTTAAGGAATTCTACTAGCTTGGAAGCGAAATAATCCTCGACGGACGAAGTAAGGAGGATATAGGAAGGAGATTAACATAGGATAGGGCATTTCTTCCGGAAAGAAGACTGCTAGTATCAAACATAGGCCTTAACATGAGGAAGAGGTTTCTTAGGAGTCACGTTTGAAATGACAATTAAATGGACACCCTAGCTGCGAACAGGCGTTGATGTACTTCATTGGGGACATGTTGAAAGTGTGTGTCCCGACCGGGACTCGAACCCGGGATCTCCTGCTTATGATGGGCAAACATCTATTAGGAGCACCACGAATGTAGTGGTGTGGACATGTTGGGAATGTGGGTCTCACGGGGAGCGTGCAAGGGATAAGTCCCTGCAGGCGCACTATCCTCTGTGCCCTCGGTGGTTCAGCTGGATAGAGCGCCTGCCATGTAAGCAGGAGATCCCGGGTTCGAGTCCCGGTCGGGACACACTTTTTCAACATGTCCCCAATGAAGTACATGAACGCCTGTTTGCAGCTAGGGTGTCCATTTAATTATCATTTCATGTCTAGCAAAGCTGCATGGTCATCAACGGTAACTGTTTTTTCGGGAACAGATACTACCGTCATATATAGTTACGTCTGGAGAACAACAACGTTTGGTAGTATATCATGGACAGTGAAAAAGCGGAAAAGAGGAAAAACGAAGCATTTGAGATGTAGTGTCGAACAATAATATTGAAAATTGGGTGGACTTATAAGGTGTGGAACGAGGAGGTTCTCCTCCGAATCGGCGAGAAGAGGAACGCGCGGAAAACACTGACAAGAAGGAGGGACAGGTTTACAATATATGTGTTGAGAGATCAGGCATTAGCCTCTATTTATGAGCGAGATTTGTAGAGGAAGACAGAGATTGTAACATACCCAGCTAATAATCGAGGACGTAAGGTATAAGTGATTGTCTGAGACAAAGAGGTTGGTGTGCGATAGGAATTCGTGGTGCAAGATCTGCTGTGCTGTCGTGATGATGTAGGCTAGAGGAAGCGTACGAGAACTTATTTTTAGACGATTCTGGGCTATCAGAAACAAATGCAGAAAGACAAATTTCCAGACTAGCATGTGATTGTCGGATCAGTGCCAAACATTGTCATAGAGTATCTGCTTACGGGTAGCGGTATGGATTTTGAGAGTCGACAAGAACATTTGTAGGATACTCAAGACTCTGAATAATACTTGTTTATTGCACCCAGACTAAAGTAATATATTGAAGACTTAGACCAGATGGGAAGTAAATGTTTCAGTTGTTGGTACAACAGATGTCAGTGTCCTATTAGGCGTGAGAATTAACAAAAGCTGACAATCACTAGCAGCATACACTAAAATGCAGCACTCCATGTGAAAAGACGTAGTCGAAGCATATCCGAGGCTGGCGTCGAGCGACATGGAGTTGAAAGTCAGACGTTACAGCTGAAGGAAACATTGAATACTAAAATCATGGGACTTTATAGGTTCTGACGCTACATTAGTTGTCTCGACCTTCTATCAGCTCACCAACAGTACCGGCACTTTACAGGGATCGTCCTATTTGACATGTGGTTCTGTATCTCCCTCGTGCCTCTAGCCGACCACGCTCGGATCATTCCGCTTGTATTACTCTGTAGCCGTTGTGTTCCTGGCCTCTGTACTTACAAATTTCTTCTTTGGCACCAACAGCGTTTAGCTGAAAGCTACATGTCCTTGAGCCCTCTCGAACGGTTAGCAACAATTATGTTTTATGCCACTTTGCCTCGCCCTGTAGGTCGAGACTCCTGCATCGCGAGTCAGCAGTTTTCTCCACTCTCCATTTCATTCTCACCTGTGCCAACGCACTGACTTTACAGTTCTCAGTAGCAAGGATCATACTTGCTGCATATGCTAGGACGTGCATTTTTGTGACTTTACTATGTCGTGGCACCTCACAACAGCGTCTAGATTTGCCATTTAATTCCCTGAACTGAAACTTCTATCCAGGGACAACTGCACAGTGCGTATGCGATTCACGAGCTTCTTCCGCTAATGTTTCCCGTGAGTAGCGTAAATGCTGCAAACTGCACCTGCCACCTGCGTTAGGTATCTGGCTTCTTGTCGTGGACTGCCTTCGTAGTCCTCCAACAGCGCCAAGCCTAACGATGAAAAGCCAGTAAGTCATCATTACACAACACTTTCTCCGAGTTCAAAATGTCTGCTATTTTCTTTACAGCAAATAATTCTAGTGATTTACCATACTTTTTATTACAAGTGTTTACGGGGCGTTCAGACCATTAACGTGAACTCAGGTTGGCATTCTCTCGTTTATCGTTATTCGCCGGATGTGCCAGTTTCGTTTTCAACGATTTTCTCTTCTGAAACTGAACGTCCAGCTGCAGCTGTCTTAGCGCCAGCCAAAGATCGTTGTATTTTGTTTCTTACATCATTACAATATAGCGGCCAAGAGCTGTAACTACAACATCAGATGCTCCAGATATATGAAAAAGAACAACATGAACTGTTTCAAAACTAGTGAAACAGGGTAACTGTTCTGCTTTATCGTTTGAAAACACTAATGTGATTCGAATAATGACAAGTTAATCAGAAAATTGATTCTGCTTTGTTTCACTAATGCACTATTCATACATTTCGTTGTCTCGCCAAAAAACGCCATAAGATGGAGTAGAACTCGATAAATCAGATTAGATTTAACTGTATGGGATTCATAAAACGAAGTAAAGTAAATAAACAAGTAAACAATGTCTCTTAAGCAAATTACCGTTTTGAATCGTATAGTGCAACAACGCTTTGGCGGCTGGAGATAGCACCACAGCAAGATTTGCTTTCATCAGAGAGTACAGGGACGGCAGTCAAACAACAAGAGGCAGAAACTACGCAAGTATACAGCCATTCACACCAAGACAGCCATGCTTTGTAAATTCCAGAAATTTAACGAGTGGCTGTCTTGGTGTGAATGGCTCTATACTTGCGTAGTTTCTGCCTATTGTTTGACTGCCGTTCCTGTATTTCGTGATGAAATCTTTACTGCTGTCTGTGGCCGCCAATGCGTTGTCACACTATCCGATTCAACTCTGTAATTTCAGTAGATTAAAAAAGAAAAACTATTTGATTTTCAATTCGTTTGCTGCAGATAAAACTGAAAACCGTGACAGAAACACATTTTGGCGTGTGGGAGACGATTAGAATAGAAAGATTCAGTCAAGTTTCTCGCAGGTACAGGGACACCGAAATTTAATAACTTTTATCTGAGCGTTTGCTTCACAGAAACCAATTCTAAATTTCAAAATACCTCTTCTTAATGCATTTACAGCAACTGCTATTCATTTTTTTTTTCCTCGTTGCCATACGGGTTACCTTTCTTACATGTGTCGTTTGATTTGTGTGTAGTTACTTTGCGCTCGTAAATGTTGATAGGTGCTCAATTCCATCCATAGATAATACACTCTCTCGCATATACCCCGTTATTCGATTAAACAAATTGCTCCTGAAATTACCGTTGTTCTACTACTACAATTTTCACCCAATTAGAGAAGACATCAATAAAAGTGACGTTTCTTTTAACACCAGCCTGTTTCTCTCCCTGACATCTTCGCAAGGCAAGTTTTCTTCCCATACAATATCACAAAATACATTTCACAAATAGGAAAATTATGTGAATTCCGTAGCAGAGAGACTTTGGCAGTTTAGGGTGGAAAGCTATTTAGACCTGTTCGGGGTGGGCTACTGAAACTGCTTTCGGAATTTCTCAACACCCTACGTAGCTATAATATACAGGCCAAACTTCGATATGCAGGCTTGTGGCAACAGCAAGTTCCAATAGCCTGAAAGTGCTTTGTGGTATGCACCGCCAACTACGATAACGAACTGCTTCTCGTTCCGAGAAGCAGGCGAGGTAGTTTATTTGCATCTCTGCTGTGGTGAAGAAAAACCTCACGTAGATGAAATATTGGAAAAAAGAACCGAACATAAAATTAATCGATGACCTGAAAGGGGAAAACATTTTCAATTTTAGAAAAGGTTGTCAAAGCCAAGTTTAAGGTGCAGCTTAGATGGAATGACTCACTGACATTCCACTTGTAGGGAATATCGGGTTTCTTTTTCTTCGTACAAGAAATCGCGTGACATCTACTACAAATTTTCAGTGCTGCACCCAGAGCACTTCGAAGTACGTCTGTTTCTGTTAGTGCAAGCTAGAATGGCTGGTCTTCTGAATTAGTGATATCAGACATAGTATAAACCTTCTCCGGAATTACAGGACGAGGTGTATGTCAGTATTTTATACAACCGAAATTGTGTTTCATGTCGTTACGACTGAATTCACTCTGATCGCCATCACAAATACGGCGAAATTCATCGGTAAGGAAGTATACACCACTTCCACAGACACGAATGCGTTGATCGAAATATAAGCACTGTTTTTGGTAATGCCACACTTATAGCTATGACAGATTCAAACCCCTGCACGGCACTCGGCCGTAACGTAAAGAAAAGTCGATTAATCCATTGCCGAGAGAGACACATGATAAAACACTGATATCGGTCAGGCTGCCTGTTAAGTTCTGGGAATTAAATGTGAATCAGAGCAGCATGACAGTAATAAAATTGCTGGACTGGAAGCAGCAAATCAAACGCGTAACACCAAATGACCACAGCATAATGAATGTAGTCAAAGAAATAAGATAGAAGCACAGTGGTCACCATTCTTCGCTTACAGTCATTTCATACACCCACTATTGGAACAAGGCAGACAGAGAGAAATTGCTTGCCATTATAACACACGTTGGGTGTTGCGTGTGCAGCTGTGTAGATATCACAGGACACGCGACGGGTGGAAAATACTTGCCAGTTTCATTTTTTGTTGTAGAGACATTGCGACATGTCATACACAACTGTAATTTTCGCCGTGGAAACGAGCTTTATTTTTAACGCGAGAAATTATGAATTATGGATGCTAATTTTGAAATGATGTGGGGGATCGCTATGCCATGTGTTATTACACTACTGCCCATTAAAATTGCTACACCACGAAGAAATACAGATGACAAACGGGTATTCATTGGACAAATATATTATACTAGAACTGACATGTGATTACATTTTCACGTAATTTGGATGCATGCCCATGTAGCTTCAACACGATACCACAGTTCATCAGGAGCAGTGACTGGCGTATTGTGACGAGCCAGTTTCTCGGCCACCATTGCCTAGACATCTTCAATTGGTGAGAGATCTGGAGAATGTGCTGGCCAGGGCAGCAGTCGAACATTTTATGTATCCAGAAAGGCCCGTACAGGACCTGCAATCTGCGGTCATGAATTATCCTGCTGAAATGTAGGGTTTCGCAGGGATCGAATGAAGGATAGAGCCACGGGTTGTAACACATCTGAAATGTAACGTCCACTGTTCAAAGTACCGTCAATGCGAACAAGAGATGACCGAGACGTGTAACCAGTGGCACCCCATACCATCACGCCGGGTGATACGCCAGTATGGCGATCAGGAACACACGCTTCCAATGTGTGTTCACCGCGATGTCGCCAAACATGGATGCTGTAAACAGAACCTGGATTCATCCGAAAAAATAACGTTTTGCCATTCGTGCACCCAGGTTCGTCGTTGAGTACAGCATCGCAGGCGCTCCTATCTGTGATGCAGCGTCAAGGGTAACCGCAGCCATGGTCTCCGAGCTGATGGTCCACGCTGCTGCAAACGTCGTCGAACTGTTCGTGCAGATGGTTGTTGTCTTGCAAACGTCCCCATCTGTTGACTCAGGGATCGAGACGTGGCTGCACGATCCGTTACAGCCATGCAGATAAGATGCCTGTCATCTCGACTGCTAGTGATACGAGGCCGTTGGGATCCAGCACGGCGTTCCGTATTACCCTCCTGAACCCACCGATTCCATATTCTGCTAACAGTCATTGGATCTCGACCAACGCGAACAGCAGTGTCGCGATAAGATAAACCGCAATCGCGATAGGCTACAATCCGACCTTTATCAAAGTCGGAAACGTGATGGTACGCATTTCTCCTCCTTACACGAGGCATCACAACAACGTTTCACCAGGCAACGCCGGTCAACTGCTGTTTGTGTATGAGAAATCGGTTGGAAACTTTCCTCATGTCAGCATGTTGTAGGTGTCGCCACCGGCGCCAACCTTGTGTGAATGCTCTGAAAAGCTAATCATTTGCATATCACAGCATCTTCTTCCTGTCGGTTAAATTTCGCGTCTGTAGCACGTCATCTTCGTGGTCTAGGAATTTTAATGGCCAGTAGTGCACGTCATCTTCGTGGTCTATCAATTTTAATGGCCAGTAGTGTATTAAATAGGATAGAAAATACAGCAGAAGATAAGAGACTAAATTTTTTTATACATCTGAACGTATTTCAGCGTCATTAATTCTTATGATTAATTTGATGAATTTCTTAGGACAGTGCGACCAATTCGTCAGTATATCTTACGTGGTAAATGTCTCCCATAGTGTTCTGATCTAATTTAGCTGTTAGTTTAACAATTATTACAAACTATACCAATTTTTGGAATTTAAAAATAGCACTTAGAAAACACATCGCTTGAATATACATGTCTGATACTATAATTTGGTCTGACCACTCTCAGGTGGCTCTGTGCATCTACTCCAAACGTGTCCTGCTTATAAGAATACGATACTAAACGAGCAAACCAAATTTGCATTTTGTGTTGGACACCATAATGTCTCGTCACGCGGCATCTTTACGAGACGGTAACGACAGACACGCAGCAGGCGCGTCGCTGGAGTTGGCGGTGTGTGGGGTGCGCCGCTCAATACAGCTGTCGCTGTATGCAACACGTGCCTCTGATATTGCTTTTCCCCCTTCTAGCTCTGCGCCATGCGATGGGCCTGTGAACTTATTTTATAGACGCTGGCAGAGGCACTGTGGGAAACTCGTTCATGATACATGATGTTCACAGCAATTTAGTGCGTTACACTTTTATGAAATTCCTTTCTCAGATTGAGCAGTTCCAGAATTTTTAATGAAATTACGGATGAAAATTATTGGACAAGACTTAACTTCGTTGCTGATCCAAGTACTATACTCTCGTTTTTTAAAATTGAAAAGTGTGAGATCATCCAAGAAAGTAAAAAAAGAAACCCACTAAATTTCGATTGCACGATAAATCACACAAATATAAAGGCTGTCAATTCGACTAAATACCTAGGAACCACAGTTACGAATAACTTAAGTTGGAACGATCACACTGATAATTTTGTTTGGAAGGCAAACCAAAGACTACGTTTTACTGGCAGAAGACAGGTCTACTGAAGAGGCTGCCTACACTACGCAAGTTTATCCCCTTCAAGAGCACTGGTGTGCTGTAAGTGATCCTTACCTGATGGGATTGACGGAGGACATTGAAAAAGTTAAAAGGAGTACGGCTTGTCTTGTATTATCGCGAAATAGGGAAGACAGAGTCGCGGATTTGATAAGCTAATTGGGTTGGCAATCATTAGAACAAAGGCGTTTTACATTGTGGCGTGATCTTTTCACGAAATTTCGGTCAAAAACTTCTCCTCTGAACGTGAAAGCATTTTATTGTCGCCAATGAACGTAGCGAGAAATGGCCTCAATAGTACAGCATGGGAAATCAGAGCTTGTACAGAAAGATTTAAGTGTTCATTTTTCCCACGCGCTCCTATAACGTGGAACGATAGAAAAGTAAGTTGAAGGTGGTCCAAAGAACCCTCTACCAGGCACTTAAGTGTGAACTACGGAGTAGTCATCTAGATCTTGATGTAATTTGGAGTTGACTGTAATATGCCTGACAAATAATCAGTTGATTCTCTGCCATAGCCGTTCGTACAAATTCATCCAAGATGTAAGAAGACTCCAAAACAGCCATTTTTGTTATAACTGATTCGGCGATTTTTCGAACATGTCGCACTTTAGAACTAAATTAGATGGGAAGTACAAAACGATTTATCGTTTAAACTCAATATTTTTATAAAGGTGGGCTGCTTTGATACCTGAGACCTGAGCATACTTCATCAGTATGTACGCAAAGCACGTCTGTTCATGTTACCGGTAAAAATATTGATGCCACTGCTCTGAGTTAACGACTGTGATTGTATCCTCAAAGGTTAATTCCATCATATCCAACGAATTAATTAAGGGAACTAAAAAGAATTCACAAATATTTTTGTTCGTGTAGCAATCAACTCTCAAAATTCAGAACCTGAAATAGAAAAACTTGGACACTTGATAAATTTGTTTGATTACTGAGGTAAATAACCAGCAAAATTCCACAGACTTACTTTTGAGTCATCATTCTTCTGACTGGTTTGATGCGACTCTCCACGAGTTACCGTCCTCCAACATCCTCTTCATCTCAGAGCAGCATACGCATGCAACATCCAAATTTTTTTATTCGTTACATCCCAATTTCTGTCTCTCCCGATTGATTTTACCCTCTGCAGCTCAATCTAGTACCGTGGAAGTTATTTCCTGTTATCTTAATAGATGTTCTATAATTCTGTCTGATCTTCTTGTCAATATTTCCTCCTGTTCTTCTCCTCGTCGATAATACGGAGAAATTCATCATTTCTCATCTTATGACCTATATAATTTTCAGCATCCTTCTGGAACACTGTATCTCGGATGCTTCTCATCTTTTTTTTTTAGTTTTCCCACAGTTCATAATTCACTTCCGTACCACGCTGTGCTCCTAACGGACGTCCTCGAACATTCTTCTCAAAGCTAAGGCCAATGTTTGACGCCGGCAAACCACTTCTGTCAGGAATGCATTCTTCGTCTCTGCTAGTCTACTTTTTATGTCCGCTTTGCTTCGTCAGTGATGTATTATTTTGCTTCCAAGGTAGCAGAATTCCTCCACTTCGTCTACTTCACAGTCCTGAATGTTTACATTAAGTTCGTGCTAGTCCCACTGCGGGTGAATCTCAATCCTTAGTATACGTCCTCAGACTGTTCATTCCATTCAACAGATCCTGTAATTGTTCCTCACTTTCACTTAGGATAGTTAGGATAGCAATGTTGTTAACGAAGCTTACAGTATCACTGATATCATTTCTCCCCAAATTTTAATCCCACTCTTGAACCTTTCTTTTATTTCCGTCAGAGTTAACTGCGATGTCTACATTGAACTCTAGAGGCGAAAGTTACATCCTGTTTTACACCCATTTTACTATTATGAATACTGTATCCCTCAAAGTGGAGGAACAGGGAATAAACTTTCAAAGCTCTTATTCAACTTTTATGCCATCTATAATGCTTTGTTTTTGCCTACAAAACTTCACGTCAAAATTTGTTAATGGATTAATTCCATTATTTTCGTTCATTGTAATTAAAGTTTAGTGGAGTAATTAACGTTTAATAAAATGTTTACGAAAAGTACATGCTTTGTATGGGTGAAGCGTATGCTGGACCATAAATCGACGATATGAATGTGGGAAACCTCCAAAAATAGCCTCAGATTGTACGATGTACCCGACTCTTAACAGACAAGGACTGAACCAAGATACTCCTTGTCTCCCCAGTTTGAAATATCATTCTGCAACCGTGCCAGCTGAATTGCTCAATTTGCTGAATTAGTAAATCTATGACTGCCTGTTGCATAGCTTGGAGTTTGAGCAGACCCCTGTTCCTGGAGTGATTTTCAACCTTTAAATTTCACAGGTTTCTCCTCTCTGATATTCTCTCACTTCAGCAGAAGCATTTAGGCCCACAGATGAACGGATCTACGGTGCAAGGGTACAAAGGAGCCTATCCTGTGGGCGCCCTCCCCCCTCCCTCCCCATTCCCCTCGAAGCTCTCCGGGAAAGAAACAAACATAGTGTAGTCAAGTATTTTTATTTAATAATTTAAAAGTCGGTATTTCGCAGATATTTAACAGGGTTGGGACTGGAACCTTTTATGGCTACTAAAAAGCCCAGTTCGTCTTCCAAAACATTAAAAATATACCAGCTCCCAGGTCTATGCCCCCTAAGACTACAGACTACTGTACGGGCGCCCTTGTACAGAAATATGGATACTGTTACTGTGTATCGAATCTGGCCTTACTCATCTCTGCCGGAACGGCGACCACAGGTGGCGCAGGGATGCCCCATCATCTGAAATAGGTGTGTCTTTGGCCGCTGCCGATTTGCTTGTCGAGAATGTCAGTCTGATCTGAAGTCCCCTATCGAGCAGGTCGTGGGCCAGTTCACCGAAATATGGAAAGTAGGTAATTAACGTGTGTTGTCGTATGAAATGAGAAAAACGACAAATTTTACGGCAAGCATACTGAAATTGAAAGCATTAGTTAACTTGAGAGGACTTTGTGAAATCATGTGATTTTCACTATGGTGTGAATGACTTTTGGATTCCGTAGAGTCATTGGTCCCTGGACTCAGACTACAATAAATCCAGTTTGTCTAAAATAAACTGTTTGAAATTTCAAGGAACCTTTCTCACCACTTTTTGTATGCATGAATTGCATAAGGTTATGAGAGTGCGTGAGAACAAACATTTGATGCTGCACGTATCGCGTAAGCACACGATTAACAACTTCACTACTGTGAACCTTGGGAATAAGTTTACCTACCAACACCAACAATTCAGTATTCCGATGCCATACTAAAATTACCGCTGAATAAGGACTATAATATTCCAAACGAACTTTTAATGCAAATAATAAGTAGCGAATCTTGATAACGGTATGACAATACCATATCCTTCATGGCCTATTACAATACATCTGCGATTGTAAAGCTGAAAATTTCGCCAGCAAGCCAGTACCTGTATTACTTCACCAACTATCTAGGGAAAACTACGAAGAACTTGTCGAATGCATGGCACTCAGAATCATAGTTATAACGTTTCGGCTCATCAGCGTCATTCGAGGTTGTTTTTGAGCTATTTATAACAAACCGAGATTTGCGGCAACTTTAGGGATTAATTGCTGATCCCACCTTCTTTTCTGTGATGTTTATCCCCGCTTTCGGGTAGAAAGTATGAGATTTATCATTTTGAATAATAAACGGTTGGCTGTTCTTGTAAATGATGTATTTGACGACTGGTTTCGTAGATTAGGAGTCACATCATCAGGTTAAATATGGTGAGTCATAATATTAAAGTTGCAGCATCGATGGGACCCAACATTCCTTGTCAGGGAATAAATAACACAGTCAGCGGATCGTCAGGTAAGTCCAAAGTATGGGTCCGCTTTCCTGATGAACCGCCAACTACATAATTTACTCATAGACGTAGAATGCTTAGTGCCGTCTATGTCATGTTAATGCCATGATTGGACATATTTAACTCGATGATGTGGCTTTTATGCTACGAAAACGGTCAATTAATAAATTACTTTCACGAGCAGCTAAGCGGTATTATTCAGGATGTCTACTTAAGGCTCTAGTTGTTCCTTATACAAAACCGTGTATATGAGATATATGATTCTCATGCAATTACGCAATACAATGGTGCATTTTCAGATTTGTCCATTACGTAATAACATTTCTGCATGTTTTTGTGTGATAATGTTGCACTAAAAAATAAATTATTCTGCAAATTTCAGTTTCTAATGACCTAGGTTCAATATTTCGTACTATGCAAAACGTAATCTGGTTTTACTTTTTCTTTGTGTTATTCATAACAGATGCCACATGGAATGAATATTTTTCCAAACGTAATTTACGTAATACCTCATAGAAATGAATTACTTAGAGCAGAAAGAAAACATGTCCAAAATTTTCAAAGTTCGTTTCATTGCATCAAGAAAGTCCAGATGGATAGGCGCATTGTTTAGTGCCGATATCGGACTTGTGTAGAGTCAATAAAGCCCATCTAACAACAGGTATAATTCACTACTTAATGCGGAAAGGGACAGAGATGATAGGATTTCGGCATAATCAGAAGGAAACTGAGAAAATAGGAACGATATTACACTATTAGTGTAGTATTGAATTCTTTGAAGAAGAAAGATAACTTTAATTTTGTTCCCATGAAAAGAAAAGAATTTACAAATTACAGTTCTTGGTGGCCGCAATTGTGGGAAAAACTTGTCTTAGTAATGGTTCTTATAGAATAGGTGTTCTAAAGGAAAAAAAAGATTTATTTTGCCCTATCAAAGCATCGTGAATTTTGTTTCAACAAATATCAGCCACAGGTAGCTTAATGTAAGATAAACATCAGTGGCCTGTGAGTTGATAGCATTTAATTAAAGAGTATTCGGATGAATCTACAGCTTTGCAAGGAATTGGCCTAGACAACAAATTATCCACAAATACACTAAAAATGAATGATATTAAAAAAGGGTAATTTACTTTCCAGAAGAAAATATGCAGTTGTGTGATGAAATTTCGACGTATCCGACAACAAAGAGAGATGACACTGAAGAAAATGTTTAAGTCCATGAACTTATTTTTATGTAATAATGATTAAAATCAGCCGCATTTCACCTGAAAATGCTATCAGATGACGCGGCCATCTCTATGCATTTTTAGTAACAATGCTTATGTCTTGACCACATTTTTATTTTTCATCAACCTTACGCTTTTCTACTTTCCGTCTCTTTAAAGGCTACAAAAAGTTGGCACACTTAATTTGTGTTATTTTACTTAAAGTTGACATTTTATAAACTTATGTAGTCGCAATATTACAAACAGTTTTATAGAATTTTTGATAACCCAAGATTAATATTGTGTACCCCTTCCATCGTTTTTTAATTTGCGTCATGGCACTCTACAATGCTTGTTATTCACAGAAAAACTGTTTTGTGATCATTCAACCATAAAAGACATTACGTACGTTACCCTAAGTATGCCGATGTTCAAGTGTGGCTGCTCAGCTCTTCACGCTGCATGGCAGAAGTTGAAAATTACTGACAGCAGCGCTACTACACATGTTTCACAACACTTTCACGTTATTTTATTTAAGCTGTTATTTTATAAACGTTTGTAGTCATAGTATTACAAACGTTTTACATGATTTTTTAATATGTTAAGATTAATATTGTGTACCCCTTGACCCCTCCCCCTTCCCTAATTACGTCATGACGATCTACAACGTTTGTTATTCACAGAAAACAATTTTATGGTCATACAATTACAGAAGATCTTTTGTACGGTATCTTAAGTACGCCAATTTCAATAAATTCCCTTACAACCCTCTAGTAATCTACATAATTTTTACTTTTGTTAAATATTTATGAAATTTTACTGATGGCATTAATTTATGTGCTGTAAGTTGTAAATAAAACAGAAGATTTGTTTGTTAACAGCCATTTGGCCTCAGCGCCAATCAGCGCGTCCTTCCAGTCTATTAGACAAAAATCTGTAACACATTGTTTTGTAAAGTAATATCTTTAGTAAAACATTGTAAGTAATTTCCGTATTGACTGATGAGATTATTTTATACGTTGTAACGATGAAAGTTGTGATTGTAAACAGAAACAAATTGCAGCATTTACCACGTGCCCAGCGCCGCCTGGCGGTGTAGTCTGCTTGGCTTCCAAAACTTTCACTTGGTTGCAGTTTGCACTTGTCTCGTGCTCGAGAATTTCGACGTGATACAATGTGTCTAATGTTTTTATATGAGTGACATGGCAATGGTAAACTAGGATGCCATATTCTGCTTGTTGTAATACGTCTCTTATCAGTGGTGAAATGTATCATATTTTCATAACGTCTGATACCAGTTTTATGTTGTATTTTTGTAGCCTTTGAAAATGACGGACAGTAAAACGCGTAAGGTTGATGAAAAATAAAAGTATGGTCAAGACATAAGTAAAGTTATTAAAAATATTTAAAATGTAATAAGTTTTCGGGAAATATGTTAAATAATTTTTTCAGGAAATAAAAGGCTATTAATTTATAAGCCACATTGATTACTGAGAAAAGGGAACTTGTCCAGGTAAAAAAATAAAAACTACTGGTAACACAAATTTAGCTAAAAACAGCGTAATTCAATGCACCATAGAACCACATATTTCCAGAGAAATATGAAATAAGTTTGCTTAAGAGTTATTATATATAACTGTTTTTTGTCCCTCCTGCAAAGTTTGTAAAAGTGAATCTGTTTTCTTTCTGCATTAAGCGATTTACCTTTATTGTTCAGTGAACGGAAACCTGTCATTATGCTTTAAAAGCACACTTAGCTTTTTCATAAATTATTCTGTACTTTGTAAAAAGTAGAAAATTTACCTTTTTTTATCAGATGTCGTTTTCAGACAATGCTATTTGTTAGAGGATTATCATTTATTTCTATGGCTACCGCGTCATTGTACGACTATTGATACTGATCTTTTTGCAATTTTCTTGAAAATGCTTGAGACGAAACTGCCATTTGGATGCCATTTAATAACTTTCGGATATCTCGACCACACTTTCTTTATTTTCAAAATCGCCTTACGCCTTTCGAAGTTCCGTCATTTGCAAAGGCTCTTAAATACAACAAAAAACTTTGTAAAAAATATGAAAATACACTGTTAAGTTGTAAAAAATTGTTCGTTAACAGACAGTTTGTCTCATCTACCCTGGAATTATTCAGCGGCCTCTTTCAGTTTATTACTTTCGAGTATTCAAAAGATCTTGTACGCATTGTTTGCTAAAAAATACCTTTCTGAAAAACGCTGGAAAGTGATTTGCACGAATTGTTTACTGGTGAAATTGTTTTGTACGATGCAACAGTAAAAATGTAGTTAAGAACAAACAATTGCAGCTTGTACAACGTGTCCAGTGGCGACCAGCGGTTTAGTCCAGTTGGTTTCCAATTTGTTCCTTGGTAGCAGTTTGCAATTGTCTTTTGACTGAGAAAGTTGACGAGATACAGTGCACCTAATGAAGGATTTTATATGATTGGACATAACGTTAGTAAGCTAGAAAACCATATTCTACTCATTATATTATGTCTGTAATCAAGAGTGAAATGTAACATACTCTCACATCTTTTGACACAAGTTTTGTGATGCATTTTGTAGCGTTTGAAAATTGTGGAATTTCGAAACGCGATAGGCGATTTCGAAAATAAGAAAGTGTGCTCAAGCATCTAAAACTCACAAAACTTGCCTTTTTGCTGCCTACGCCGAATAGGCTAGTAAATCGCGTATGGGTTCAATGGAGACCATGGATGGACAGCACAACGGCGCTGTGCTGAGCCTCATCCACAGAAATCACTTACCAGTATTTTTGCACTGTGTTACATTTTTACTCCACAACGAGCCGTGTGAGACCACGAGTACTGTAACGTATTACTATGTTTACGACGTTTCTCATCGGGCCACATACGTTATCTCGCATTTATAGCTGCTTCTCTTACACAAATAATGATAAAAGTTCAGAATTTCAGGTTCTCCACCAGCCCAAGTCCTTTCCTAACCATTTAGGAAAAAAACGGAGCTTGAAAATTATTAGTTTAATTACTTTGATAATATAATTACAAGTATGCAAATTTAAGCAGCCAGATAAATAGCACTCAATGTTGTGCACGAAGCGACTTGATTAATTCAGGATTGGAAATCGGAGTAAGTGGGTGAGATCAACACCACAGAATTTATCTTTCACGTAGATTATTTATTGTATCTAAGTATTTGGTTGCACGTCCAAGCTACACATAACTGGTGCCTGACTAGAAATATTTAAGTAAGAATTACGTGAGAATGCAACAGAGCACAGTTTAACTGTAGCAAGAAAAAACATAAAAAAGGGAGGTGGGAGACAATGATACTATAATCTCCTTTGCGTTCGAACCATGAAAATATCTCAGTGAGATTGGCATTACGATTCTACGCATGCACTATGCTGGACAGAGGTTTAACCAATGCACGAGGCTTTGCGATAATTATTCAAGATACTAACTGCGTCTGCTGCTTTCAAACGGCCGAACTAGATCACGTGGTGCATTCTGACTCAAACTCTTGTGCTGCTTTGTAGAAAGCGCGCGAAAGAACAGATATTCTTGCAGAAATTGTAGCTCATTAAACAAGCAAACTGTTAAAATAAAGCCTATTGCGGTGCCGTGGTGGACCAAAAGGGTCATTGATTACCAAACACGTGGCACAAAATCGACACACAAAGACAAAAGCAATTTCCACAAAATATAAGATTAAAAATCATTAAAAAAATAACTCGCTTCACACGCTTCAGTTAAGCTGAAGTTCGTAAGTATTTCACCAGTTTAACATAACGAAGTCCTAACTAAACCTGATTCCTATCACCTGAAACCCCTCTTAAGAGCTACGATCCGTACTCACCAAGCGTTTACCGAAGAGGCCTCTTTCTCTCACGAGATTACCTAGCTCCCCGTGCAGCGGAAGCTACCAGAGGGATAGCCCTCGGTCACCAACCTCACACACAAAAACAGCCTTCGACACAGCCTTCGACTAAGATGGGTAAACCTCTCTGTTCAGGTATTGGAAACCTAAGTTGGTCATCCTGTGCTCTCCGAACGAGAAGCAACATCGTCTGCTCCCAGCAGACGATGACCAACTCAGCGTTTCCCACAAAACAAAACCGAAACCAACATTAAAACACACATATAATATTCAGTAGGCCTCATTTGAGTGCTCAGTCTTTCTGGAAGAGTTCATGAATTGAGCTAAAATCAGGTAGTAAAGTCAATAAGTTGTACCGAATTCGACAAGCGTCTTATGAAACGACTTCACAGCGACGTTTCAGTACCTCATACCAAAATACACTGAAAAAAAATTGGGTACAAAGCTGTAGAATACATAACTATGCAATATTATGGGGTGACGCCGAAACAACAGTTTACATGTGTCCTCGGAATCTGCGGTAGCATGCTCCAATAAAGCCTGTTGGGTTCACAAGCCGCGTCACTTCAAATAAATCACTCGAGCTTTCGATAACTGTCTCCACCATCGTCGTCAAGAGTTAGATACAATGGAAGCGTCAGGAATCTTCAAGACAGTGCCAAAGTGGCGCATGCGCGGAAAGTAAGATGGGCAGTTACTAGCGGCTTCCATCCCGCCGCTGCAGGACTGAGTGACGTCAGATAGGGAGAAGGCGAGGCCCACAAGAAAGACAGACCGTGGCGTCTACGTCACAGCACGTGACACTACAGGCCTTACGAGTTCCAGCAGCCGTCTCCAGAGCGGAATGGGTAACTGTTGCAGACGAGTTTAATAATTATCGACTGCGCGTTTAAATGCATGCAGGTTCTCGGTAACGCACGGCAAAATTAAGACCTTTAGTCGGTATCTTTTCAATTACATATTGATTTCCCGTAGGCCTTGTAGGGAGGCGAGCGTTCCCGAAGTATGGCGGATCAGCCTACCTGTGTGACGCCACAAGTTCGTTCCAGGCTCCGTATATCTCATTGGCCCCAGCGCGAAGGACGGGCACCACGTTTGAAACCAGCGCTCCCACGTCTCTTCAAGCGACAGGCCTCCGTCTTTGCTTTCGCTCAGTGTCCAGCGACCAGTTCGCACCGTTGCCGAGTGTTGTGCAGCGCATTCACGACGTATTAAACTAAGAGAACTTCGCCTAGAAAACGGGCGTAAATTACAAGTTGAAAAGACGAGACTTTCGGCTCAAACACGATCATACTGTTATTCTTTTATAAATGAAGCGGCCGAAATTAGAATAAACAGCAACAAATTTAACAGAGATCAGGGGCACATACTCAATGGGTCATGTGGAAGTTTTGGATGCTGAGCGCAAGTAAAGACAGGGGCTTCGCTTGTAGGGACGCAGATGCATCGATTTCATATATGACGCTGGTCCCTCGCGTCATCTGATGTCACTCGATTCCACAGCAGGGCGGAGCTGCTATAGGAGCTGCCCAACTTGCCTTCCACGCATGCGTGGCTCAGGACCTCTGTGGAAGGTTCCAGACGCTACCATTGCATCTATATAAGTAGAACACCTTGGCAGTTAGTGATCTTAACTCCTGATGACGATGGCGGAGACAGCTATCGAAAGCTCAATTGTTTCTTTGGAAGAGACGCGGCTTTTAAACCGAGAAGATTTTATTGAAAAATTTACGTATTTGACAGTTCAAATATTTACATAACTGAGAAAAGGAGGATAAAAATAAATGGTCTTCGGGCAGAATTGGGTAGAAATAATTGCATCACTTTCAAGTCATCACTACAGCATCAAATTATCCATTATTTGTTCGCCTCCGTAGTCACATTGCGTCGATCCTTTGGAATATCGTCATTTGATAACTTTGTCTGTCGATTTATCATAGCCTGCTCAGTGATTTCCAAGTGGAACAACACAAAATACCTCCTGAAGGTGGACACTCAGTAGGTTCCATCAACGTTTGAAGTTCGTCACATCTGTCTGTCCACAGTTGTTCGCTGGCATCGTGTGGACACTGAGTGCTTACGTTCGAATGAGAAAACTTGTTCTTGATTTCAATCTTGGTGGCTGATGACTATGGAGTTTGGTTGTCCCAGGAGGAACTGTCACCATTCCAGAACATAACAGGAATGATCATTCGAAGCACAAAAGTCTAGAAAACATGGGATGTAAAATGAATACCTTAAGAGATATGAAGACTTGTTCTGTAGAAGAAACTTGTTTCGCAGGTGCGAAGACGAGCAAGTGCTCATAGGTCTTAATGTGTCCATTTTAGAGCCTACGTTTACCAGACTATTTTCCTCCGAACGATCATTCCCGTCGTATCCCGGAATAGTGACTGTTCATCCCGGGACACCCTCTGTTTACTTCCAGCTTTCAGCCTTCTCTTGCGTGTTTATTAGTGCCTTGCCATCTAGCTCTTGATTAACACAGCGACTTATCTTTCCTCCAAAAGTTTTTTTTCATATTTGTGTTAGTGACATCTACGTTTCATACAGTCATGGATGCTTCTATGGCTTTAAGTTTCAATATTCAGGATTATTGACAAGTGCCTCTGGAGTTTCAACAGACTACTGCATAAAAATCACAAGATAGAACATTCATATAAAAGTGGGTAGAACATCTTCCTAAGTTTTTAACTCACACTGCAAGTGCACCATATGGGCAGTATTTGTAACGCGGAAAATGAGAATACTTGCGTGTAATTCATTGAAGCTGGCCGGGTTGGCCGCCGGTTCTAGGCGCTACAGTCTGGAACCGCGAGACCGCTGCAGTTGCAGGTTCGAATCCTGCCTCGGGGATGGATGTGTGTGATGTCCATAGGTTAGTTAGGTTTAAGAAGTTGTAAGTTCTAGGGGACCGATGACCTCGGAAGTTAAGTCCTATAGTGCTCAGAGCCATTTGAACCATTGAAACTGCTGACACGAATAGGCCAGTAAAGCACGACAGCAGCCCGCTTTGGATATGTGTTCAGCGGTTTGCCTATCTGCAGGTGCGAACTAATTCGATGCTCCAGTACGGAGCGGATGATTTCTCTACAACATTCTGCATCTGCCCCCTCGTGCAATTACACCACGGCGCGTACTATGAATCGAAACGTAGAGATATGCTATGTCTACCGAAACATGTCATTACGAATAAGCTGCCTGTTGGCTTCTGTCTCAGGTTCTTGGTATGACGTTTGTTTGATGATTTTTCTGACGTTTTCCTAGCACGAGTAGCTACCATTGCTGATCATGGACTAGAGTCGAGGTCGCAGCCGCAGATTATACACTATTAACCATTAAATTTGCTACACCACAAAGAAGACGTGCTACAGACGCGAAATTTAACCAACAGGAAGATGATGCTGTGGTATGCAAATAATTAGCTTTGCAGAGAATTCACACAAGGTTGGCGCCGGTGGCGACACCTACAACGTTCTGACATGACGAAAGTTTCCGACCGATTTCTCATACACAAGCAGCAGTTGACCGGGGTTGCCTGGTGAAACGTTGTTGTGATGCCTCCTGTAAGGAGGAGAAATGCTGACCGTCACGTTTCCGACTTTGATAAAGGTCGGATTGTAGCCTATCGCGATTGCGGTTTATCATACCGCGACATTGCTGCTCGCCTTGGTCGACATCCAATGACTGTCAGCAGAATATGGAATCGGTGGGTTCAGGAGGGTAATACGGAACGCCGTGCTGGATTCCAACGGCCTCGTGTCACCAGCAGTCGAGATGACAGGCATCTTATCCGCATGGCTGTAACGGATCGTGCAGCCACGTCTCGATCCCTGCGGCAACAGATGGGGACGTTTGCAAGACAACAACCATCTTCACGAACAGTTCGACGACGTTTGCAGCAGCATGGACTATCAGCTCGGAGACCGTGGCTGCGGTTACCCCTGACGCTGCATCACAGACAGGAGTGCCTGCGATGGTGTACTCAACGACGAACCTGGGTGCACGAATGGCAAAATGTCATTTTTTCAGATGAATCCACGTTCTGTTTACAGCATCATGATGGTCGCATCCGTGTTTGGTGACATCGCGGTGAACGCACATTGGAAAGGTGTATTCGTCATCGCCATACTGGCGTATCACCCGGCGTGATGGTATGGGGTGCCATTGGTTACACGTCTCGGTCACCTGTTGTTCGCATTGACGGCACTCTGAACAGTGGATGTTACATTTCAGTTGTGTTACGACCCGTGGCTCTACCCTTCATTCGATCCCTGCGAAACCGTACATTTCAGCAGAATAATGCACGACCGCATATTGCAGGTTGTACGAGCCTTTCTGGATATAGAAAATGTTCGACTGCTGCCCTGGCCAGCACATTCTCCAGATCTCTCATCAGTTGAAAACGTCTGGTCAATGGTGGCCGACCAACTGGCTCGTCACAATACGCCAGTCACTACTCTTGATGAACTGTGGTATCGTGTTGAAGTAGCGTGGGCAGCTGTACCTGTACACGCCATCCCAGCTCTGTTTGCCTCAATGCCCAGGCGTATCAAGGCAGTTATTACGGCCAGAGGTGGCTGTTCTGGGTACTGATTTCTCAGGATCCATGCACCTAAATTGCGTGAAAATGTAATCACATGTCATTTCTAGTATAATATATTTGTCCAATGAATACCCGTTTATAATCTGCATTTCTTCTTGGTGTAGCAGTTTTAACGGCCAGTAGTGTATATGCGTGACGCGCCAATGTCCAACGGCTTCCCGTGGTCAGTTCTGGTGCGGTTCTACCTGCAACGGTCTTTCGTTGCTTCACGGGAATCGAGGACCCGTTCACCTCTGAGGCTTTCTTCTTCCTTGTTAAATTTATTGTCAAGTTTGTTTATTTAACCACTCTGAACAAGCGGTGTGTGATAGCTCTTCTCTATAGCAAGAACTTCCGTGTCGACGAATTTTACTATGTGATCAGTCTCACATAGCGCGTGCTTCGCTACAGCCGATTTCTTCATCTGCCCCAACCTGCAATGCCGCTTATATGCGCTGATCCTGGTGTGTTGATTTATCGCTCAGTTATTCCAGGATAGAGTTTTCCTCATGTACATGGCACGTGGTGCATTCCCGACATTGCAAGTGGGTCCCTTTTCTCTTTTGCCGATATGAGACATTACTTTATCTCTTTGCCAGTTTATAAATAGCCTTTACGCCATGTTTACGCAGTATACGGCCGATTCTGTCCGTCACTCGTGGAATTTATGCAGAAAGGCCGTACCCGACATTTCTCTTCCCGATGTGTCACTTCACCTAGTGTTTGATTTTGTGACACTTCATATGTAATGCTGTAGTATCCATTGCTCCACTGAACGCTTCCCAGGTGTTTCACCTCCTGTCTGAGGCTCACATATTCGTATTTTTCGCACTACAAAGGCGTTAATGATGCCTGTTTTCTGGAGGTGATTTGATAGTTTGTGCAGGTATCGGTCTGTGTGTGCCGGTATCCGAAATATGCTGTGTCCCAGGTTTTCAGCATCCCTTGTGACCAACACATCTAGAAAGAGTAACTGTTGGTCAGTTTCCATCTCCATGGTAAATTTTATCTTGGCATCAAGGTTTTTCAGGTGTCTTAGGAAGCCACCGAGCCGTTCTTCACCGTGGTTCCACACAACAAAAGTATCGTCGGCGTATCTGTACCACATCTTAGGTTTACAACTCCCCAAGGGCAGCGCCTGTGCTTCGAAATGTTCCATGAAGTAGTTGACCGGGCTAACCAGCACTGGACTATGTGGACTAACAAATATGACGACCACTTACAGCTGTTCCTAGAAGTTGCCATTCCATATGAAATAGCTCATGCTGAGACATAAGAGCCTGGTGATCTCTTGCGGAAAAATGGAACCTATGTACTGCACAGAGTCACTTAGTGGCACTTTGATTAACAAACAAACAACGTCGAAGATGACCAAGGTGTCGTTTGGTCCGAGTTTTACTTCCTTCAGCTTCTCAATGAAATGTCCTGTGCCCTTTATATCTATATGTCAGTGTTTTACCACGTGCGGCTGGATCAGAAGGGCCAAGTGTTTCGACAGTTTATACGTCGGTGAGCAAGGAGCGCTAACAATTTTGATTCTTTGGAGTACATCAGTTCCATTTTCCCGCAATACATCAACAGAAATAGCATCAAAGAAACGTCGGCCCAAGAATCCGAGACAGAAGCCAATAGGCAGTTTTTCAGCAAGTGGCCTCGAAAGCCTTCATACTTTTATACTTAATGAATAGCCCTGCAAATCATTGGCAGAACACTTAGAAGATGCAACAGATCTACTAAAGAGACTGCTTACACTACACTTGTCCACCATATTCTGGAGTATTGCTGTGCAGTATGGGATCCGCATCAGGTGGGACTGATGGATGATGCTGCAAAAGATCAAAGAAGGGCGGCTCGTTTTGTTTTATAGCGAAATAGGGGAGATGGTGCCACAGACATGATACGTGAGCTGGAGTGGCAATCATTAAAACAAAGGCATTTTTCGTTGCAACGGGATCTTCTCATGAAATTTCAGTCACCAATTTTCTCCTACGATTGCGAAAACATTCTGTTGGCACCCACCTACATAGGGAGAAATGCTCATTACGATAAAATAAGACAAACAAGGGGTCGCACAGAAAAATCTCAGTGCTCGTTTTTCCCGAGCGCCGTTCGAGAGTGGAATGGTAGAGAGACAGCTTGAAGGTGCTTCACTGAACCCTCTGCCAGGCACTTAATTGTGAATAGCAGAGTAATCACGTAGATGTAGATGTAGATGTACTACGTGGTAAGTACCGCTCATTGCCCTTGTTCTTATTTTTGATGAGACAGAATAAACGCAACTGCGCGCCACGTTTGGTCTCGGTTGGGGATCGAAACGCTGTCGTGTTTGGCACGCCGAGGTGGCGAGACCGCATGCAAATACTGCGGCGCGCCCGGCGTTCGATACGCTCTACGCCACCTGTACTGCCACAGCCGCGACGAGCCGTCGGCGGCTGGCTCGTTAACGTGCGGTGGAGACCTCGTCTGGCTACGACCTGGTCGCTATCTACAACGGGGAAACAGGTATTTAGAAACTACACAGTCACACGAAAGAAAGCTTGTTGCTTTGTTTCAGGTGTGATCCTATTCTGATGGGCAAAAGTTGAGGACGAAAGTAACTTTCGCATGATGTCACTGCCAAATAATATACACTCATGCTCATAAATTAAGGATAACAACTCTCTCGTGGGCGTTTGCGGACTTAACTCACCTCGGGGTATGACCATGCGGTGCATTTGACCCGCGGTCGTCGCACGGTGGCGCTAGCAGCAGTCCACATACGCAGAGGTGTGTTTGTACATGTCAGAGTACAGTGCAGCGAGGAAAGGTGCAGACGTTTTCAGACGTGCTAATGGTGACTGTGTGTTGAAAATGGATCAAAGAACGCATATTGATGACGTTATGAGGAGTAGAAAACCATGGCGAATGGAGGATGGTCAAACACAGGAGGTCGTAGCACGGGCCCTCCGTGTGCCACAGAGTATGATAAGATTATGGCAACGATTCCAGCAGACAGGAAACGTGTCCAGGCGGTACAGTATGGGAGGTCCCCAGTATACAGCTCCGCAAGAAGACCGATATCTCACCATCAGTGCTCGCAGACAGCCACAGAATACTGCAGGTAGCCTTGCTCGGGACCTTACCACAACCACTGGAACAGTTGTCTCCAGACACGCTGTCTACAGACGGCTGAACAGACATGATTTATTCGCCCGGAGACCTGCAAGGTGCATTCCACTGACCCCTGGTCACAGGAGAGCCCGTAAAGCCTGGTTCAAGAACACAGTACATGGTCATTGGAACAGTGGTCCCACGTTATGTTCACGGACGATCCAGGTATAGTCTGAACAGCGATTCTCGCCGGGTTTTCATCTGGCGTGAACAAGGAACCGGATACCAACCCCTTAATGTCCTTGAAAGGGACCTGTATGGAGGTCATGGTTTGATGGTGTGGGGTGGGATTATGATTGGTGCACGTACATCCTTGCATGTCTTTCACAAAGGAACTGTAACAGGTCAGGTGTATTGGGACGTCATTTTGCACCAGTATGTCCGCGTTTTCAGGGGTGCAGTGGGTCCCAGCTTCCTGCTGATGGATGATAACGCACGGCCCCACCGAGCTGCCATCGTGGAGGAGTACCTTGAAACAAGAAGATACCAGGCGAATGGACATGCCTGCCTATTCTCCAGACCTAAACCCCATCGAGCACGTCTGGGTTGCTCTCGGTCGACGTATCGCTGTACGTCTTCAAACCCCTACGACACTTCAGGAGCTCCGACAGGCACTGGTCGGCTTGTGTACGTGTGATTGCTGATCATATCCCATGTTGATGTCGGGGTACATGCGCAGGAAACAGTGGCGTTTTGTAGCACATGTGTTTAGGGACGGTTTTCTCAACTTATCACCAATACCGTGGACTTCCGGATCTGTGTCGTGTGTGTTCGCTATGTGCCTATGTTATTAGCGCCAGTTTTGTGTAGAGCCACGTTGTGTGGCACCACATTCTGCAATTATCCTTAATTTATGAGCATGAGTGTAGTTCCAGGAAACTCTGGCCGTACATAGAAAGAACTGCTACATATGGTAGGGAAGGTAATTCAAGAAGATACGCAATACGATGGTCTCTTGGGCATTACAAAAGCGAGACGTGGTTCTTAACGAGGTTTGTGATCACCACGGACAGCAGAACAGGTTCTGCGACTTGCTCCCATGCTGGCTAATAGTTTGGTAAGGAGTTCCTGTGGTCGTGAATTTCATTCTCCACCAACCTTGTTGATAACTGATAGATGGTCATGGTTTATGTGGACGAGCTAAAATGCGTCTCACCAAAGCATTCCACGCGTGCTCTTTGGGATTTAAGTAGAGGAAACGAGCTGGCCAGGCCATTCGTCGAACACCCTCTTGTTCCAAGAGCTCGTCTACCTGCGATTTTCGGTGCGGTCGCACATTGTTATCCATAAAATTGAAGGCAGGGCTGAATGCACGCCTGAAAAGACGCACGTGTGTACTCCCGTACATCGTCGCAATAACATTGATCGGTGAGTGTATTGTGTTCCATGATCTTGAAGTCAGCAGTCACATGCCACATTATGCCTCCGCACACCGTTTCACCAGCACCACCAAAACGATCATTTTTGACGATAGTGCACGTGCCCTCGTATGGCGAAAGGGGGAAGAGCTAATAGTCTCAGAACGAACATGATCGTTTTGGTGGTGCAAGTGTTACGTTGGAGGGGTATATTGTTACATGGGTGTACTGACCTCCAAATCTTTTAAAACGGTACACTCTCCGATCAAAATTATTGTGATATACTGCTCTTTCCTCATATGCGCCTTTTCAGGGGAGATTTGGACGCTGGCTTCATTTTTATGGATGACAATGTGCGACAGCACCGAACTGCTCTGTTGGAGGTGTTCTTGGAACGAGTGGATTTCGGTGACTGTACTGGCCTACCCGTCCCCCCCCCCCCCCCCCCTTCTCCTCCCCTCCACCCGCTAACTTAAATCCCATCGTGTACGTGGGATTGCAGCACGTCCACATATACTTAAGACCAGCCAGCAGTTATCAACCGCACTGTTGGAGGAATGGAACGCCTCCCAGAAGAACTCCATAACAACCATGGAACCAGTATGGGAGCTCGTTGCAGAGCATGCATTGACGTACATGGTGATCACATACCATATTAAGAACCATGTTCCGCCTTTTTTAATGTCCAGGGGACCTTCATAAATTACGATGACTTCAGTGTGATTATAGTTTTCGAAAACATTGTGTTTTCTGATCATCTCACTGCGTATTTGTTTCCATTACTTTCTGTACTACTCTGTAGCTATTCTTTCCATGCAAGTTTCATGGATCTATGTTTCTTGGCAGTGACATATCACGCCAAAATTACTTTCGTCCTTAGGCTTTGCACACCAATGCAGTTTAAATTAAAGAAAGTATGGTTTAGATGTTACAGCTGAGATTATTCGTCCAGCATATTTGAATGCAAATGTTTTTTATTCCAGTCTTTGATAACAATATAAAGTCCTTCGACGACGACCAGTTTCAGTCAGTAATGACCATCTTCAGATCTGTCGCAGCTTGTGATATTTGAATGCAACACGAGGAATGAAAGCAGATAAATAAATATTTACTGTCTGCGTGGGGTATAGTAGAAGAATGATTGATGAAAAGTGTTGAGGATGTAAGTGGTATACAGGGCCCGAAATGAAAAAAATACCGGACATCGAATCGGACTGAGCTTGGATGAGAGACGTCATTCTATGATACTTCAACTTTGAGCCAGAGACCATGAAACGAAATGGCTGCCGATATCCTTAATAGATTGTGAGGCAAAATGTTCAGTTCTTGTAGTGAAAAATCTCATATGTAGCCTCGAATCAACAGCTAGACTGTCGGGCTACTAAATACTGGATGGGATATCGTGACAGAAAATAGAGGTGACAGGTGCACACTAGCAAATATAATTTGTGCCTTGCAAACTGAAATATATCTTTTAAAAAAGACTTCTGGTGTAAGAGTCTATACGGCGAAGAAAATAATTGAAACCAGAGGTAAAGAAGTTCCATGTCCCCATCAAGTTAGATGAAACACAAAGACTTAAACTGGAAGCAGTCTGGTCTAATTCTGCAGACAAATCCATACGTTCTAGGTTGCGCTCAGTATGTTACACGTCCATAAATGATTTAATCCCGACATCTGCCCGATGTCTAAATCCAACAAGTCATCCGTAATGCCAATGCTGTGGAATTATCGACACTGCCATACATCGAACAGCTGGTTGCTCCAAAGTTGGAGGACTATGGAAATGGACAAAATGTAAATCAGGAAGTTTGCTGTCAACGACTGTTAACGAAATAAACAACAAAAAAATAATGTACATGGACGTCAGAGCGCTTCCAGCATGCAAGACACACATATGGTTCCTATATTGTTTTGTAAACTAAGTCTTCAACAAGAGAGGAGAGTCCATATTTTACTTTATACAACGCATGAGGAAGGACAAACAACAAATCCTTAACAGTAAACGGAAAAAGAGACCAGTACTTACCATTTACACATCTTATTTAAATGTTGTATTTGAAGTCAATGTAAAAGTTTGCAATATCTGTTGATAAATAATCTCATATTACACCCATCCAAAAAGTTCAGCGTATAATTGATTCTCGTATCTTGAAACGAGATGGATGTCTTATATTGTATTTTTTGATAACACAGAAAATTACGTAAAGGAAAACTACATCATATCTTCCCTTTGAACTGATTATGAAATGAAAAAGGAACATTATTTGATAAACAAAAAAGTTGCAATATCCCACAACATAAAAAAATGGTGTTTTCAGTGCAGTGTTTAATAGCTTGTTGGTCCTCCACGAACCATCAGGCACTCTTGAATGCGACGAGGCATGCTCAGTGCCAACTCAGCAGGCCTCATGAGACACATTATGCCACTCCTCAATAGCAACATTCATGAAAGCTTCAATCGATAATGAAGGATCTCGATGACCTGAAATCGCTCTTTTGAGCAAGATCCATGCATGCTCTATGCAATTCATATCCGGTGACCATGCTGGCCAATCCATTCTTCGAATCCCACGTCCTGGCAGACACTAACACACACTGCGAGCACGATGAGGTGGGCGTTATCATCTTATAGAGTGAACCCTTCCCCTACAGGCCATGCAATACCACGGAATATGGGCCGGAGAATGTGTTTTTCATATACTGCAGCAGGCATGTTGCCTTCAATTGGAACGAGGTGTGCGGCGCCCACACGTGATACCTGCCAAGAATACAACTGAGCCACCGGATTGTTTGTGACATTCCACAGTCATTGAGGGATGATTGCGTTCTCCTGTATGCCTCCATATGCGAACAAAGTTGTCATCAGGGTGAAAGCCTATTCGTACTTCGCCTGTGAACAACATTTTGGTCCATTGATCTCGAGTCCAATGTTCATGTGCTTACACGAGCACCCCTGTGATGTGGACGGAGTGGTAGTCTTGAGAGGACTTCGACTGTACAATCCCCGAGCATTAAGTCTACAGCGCACAGTTTGTGTGCTTTCGGTAACCCCCGTGGCTTCTCGAAGCTTGTGGCGCAGAGTAATCACTGTCTTTGTAGAGTGTCTCCGAGCAGATACCTTTACATACCGTTCCTGAGCCGCTGTAGCTTTGTTGGGAGGACGGCCTCCGCGATGTCGATCAGATATTGAATGCATTTCCTGGAACTTTTCCCGTAATCTAGAAACGTCTGATTAACGTGAACAATACTCGCAACATCAATTTGTTTCATCAGGGTGATGATTTTGATAATGTCTGGCATGAAGAGCCTGTTCCGAGGCATTTTGCTGCACTACGGAGCAAACGGGCAACTGTGCATTCATGTACTGCGTCTGTTTACGAGCCGTGATTGCACGGCCCCTGATGAGGCAACGACGACCGACTTCGCGTTATGTATACAACCACCTTCCTACATAAACACAGAAGGAGCGTCCATAGCGACTATTGGTGAGAAAGTTGGAAATATGCTTTTTTTGATGTGAGTAAGAAAAGAAAAAAAAAATAGAAATAGCAGTGTACCAGTCTCTCATCGATCCATGAAAAGATGTTTTCAATGGATGAGAGATCTGGATAACGTTAGTCATGACAACATGCGTCATCTTGCTACAAGCTGACGCCAGGGAGACCCTGAAGATAGGAACCTACCTTAATTCGACATAAATGTAACTAATGCAGTCCAAATTACCAGCTATGCCAACCAAAGGTCGCTGGGTGCCAGATGACGGGCTTATATGATGATAAAGAATGCAAGGTGGGTAGGTCCATTCTTAGGTCCATTCTCCTCGGAGCTTCCACACAAGGATGTAAGCACCGTGATGCACCACCAAGATTCGACTACGAAGAGAACGTGTTGCCACACTAGCGTTCAATGTTGTCGCTGGGAGCCCCACTGTCGACACGCCTCTCTGCTGCCGCATCAGTGGAAGCCAAAACCACGGTCACCGTACTGACAGTCCGTGGTGCTCGAAACATCACCACACTGTCCTTGCTGCAAACAAGCCAGTTTGGTTCAAACGGCTCTGAGCACTATGGGACTTAACAGCTGAGGTTGTCAGTCCCCTAGAACTTAGAACTACTTAAGGACATCACACACATCCATGCCCGAGGCAGGGTTCGAACCTGCGACCGTAGCGGTCGCGCGGTTCCAGACTGTAGCGTCTAGAACTGCTCGGCCACTCCGGCCGGCAAGCCACTTTCTTGACAGATGGCACGACTAGTAGCTGTGCGACCGATGAAACAATATGGTAGACGCTGGCAAGTGAAAACAGATGAAAAGCTGTAAATAAGACGAGAATAGGGAAAACTTCCACTTAATGAACCAGAACTCGGCTGCTACATTGGTCTTAGAAATATGCACGATTAAATTTAGTAAATAAGAGGATTCCTACAGAGTGACATGAATATGTTTGCCGCCCGCCCCATTTTTGTGGTTCCGTGCCTCAATCTGTAAAAACGAAACCCTTACAGGATCGCTTTGTTATCTGTCTCAGTCCTACCATTTTTCTGAGGAACAGCTCAGTTTTAAGTCACATATTACGTTCTACGGCCCTTTGGCGCTGTAAGAATTTTAAGCTTCTAAGTCAATGCAATTAAGACATACTCGAAACCTCACTCATCAAAACCTACGGAATACTGCGGATTCCACGTAGTGTCAATTCTTCCGGACGTGTCCTAAAGTACTGCGTGTAATACTCAGTTGTGATACATGAAACTGAAGGTGAAAGGGGGTGGGGGGGTGGGGAGGGGAGGGGAGGGAAGGGAAGGGATTGCGATGTCAGCTGCATAGGTACATTACACGGAATGCTTCTCGTTGACCTAGATCTAAAAAAAAAAATATTTCTTTGGCATTTTTTGTCCATCTGTCCGTCTTCTAAGACCCCTTTTCCTCTGGAACAGGTTGGCGAATCAAGTTCATGTTTATGTCACATACTAAGAATTTATTGATCCTTGACGGTGCAAAAAGTTTAAGCTTCTAAGTCAATACAATCAAAAGATTCGGCTATTTATGCTACATATTTCGGTAATCGGAAACTCACTCATCAAAGCCCATAGGATACTTCTCGTTGACCTAGGAATTCGACAAGAAGCAAGGTTTCTCAGTACAAATCAAGGAAAAAAATCTGAAACTTGTTAAATTGTAATTATATCACACGAAAAATATCTTTTTGTCATTTTGATTTGCAGCTCCATGTGTTGGCCGTGTTTGCAGTTAAAATTGTTGGATGAGCGGTCCGCCAGTTATGCAAAACATCTTTTTTTCTCAGTACCTAAACATGTTTCGGCACCACTGTGCCATCATCAGTGGGTTTTCGTTTTCATTTATTCTGCGGTGTGAACATTTTTGTTAAATGATTATAAAATCAAGTGCATCTTTAGTTCAAACAACAGAGCGTTTCTTTTTGTAAATACCTTTACATTTGGTGTGAATGAGTTTTCTTCATCAGTTGAGTGTTAATTACTACAGGAAGCTTGTCATCTGCAACCAAACGATGTTGATGATAAAGTTTTTTGCTGGGAGTTAACTTATCCTCAATCTTTATTCCAATAAATGAAACAAGCAACATCATCACACAAGATTAAAACAACAAGGAAACACATCAGACACACACGTCAATGAAATAACAAACATACTCAAGACCACAACATCACAAAATTATTTTGTATTCAACAAAGAATTTTATTCTCAACATGAAGGACTGCCAATAAGATCGCCAATCAGTATCCTCCTAGCTAACATATTCATGAACAACCTGGAGAACATAATTTTCAGACACATAATAAAACCGAAAAACTACAAAGTTATAGCCTGGTACCATTATGTCGACGACATAAAATGCCTGATTGATGAACCACTTACACACATAGAACAGCTACACAACGAAATAAACAACTTACACCCAAAGATTAACTTAACATTAGAAACAGAAACTAACAACAGACTACACTTTCTAGATCTCACCATACATAAAACAAACAACACACACAACCTCACAATATTCAGGAAACCGACAACCGCAAGCACCACCATTCACAACCTATCAAACCACCAATTGACACATAAGCATGCAAACTTCAGATTCATGCTCCACAGATTAAACAGAACACCCATGAACAAACAGAACTACACACAAGAACTAAACACAATAAAACAAATAACAGTAGACAATGTTAATACTACCCATATGGTAGACAAGTTAAACAAAATATATGCAAACAGTACAAAAATGAACATTCCACACACACACGCACACACATCCTCACCCAGCACAGAAGAACACAAAACACAAACAATGACCACACACAGGACTCAACAGAGCAACAACACACACACAAAACGAAATGGCACATACTTACCTACAATAACAAGATTGTTCACAGAATAGGCAACATATTAAAGAAACAGGGACTCAATTAGGATACAGGATGGAGAACACAACACAGAAAAAGATCAGAACGCAAGAAACACCCATGGATAAATTTAAAGGATCAGGAATATATGAACTCACATGCAACACTCGCCAGTCAGTGTGCATAGGACAGACTTGCAGAAACTTCAAAACCAGATATTCAGAACATCTCAGAGCTTTAAAAAGCAACAGCTCCCATAGCGCATTTTCTGACCACCTTGTAGCCCACAATCACCACCCAACTACAATAAAAACAGACTTAAGGATACTAAAACCCAGCCACAGCCTATACAGCAAACTGATCATTGAGGAAAACTTCCATCTACAGAAGGCAATAGCAGAAGGAAAACAGGTCTTAAACGAAGATACTACACTCTGCAAGGGCACACTATTTAACACATTAAAGGAACTTTACAGATAAAAACAGCACAAACAAATAAAGTCTACACACACACACACACACACACACACACACACATACACACACACAGACACGAAAAATATATACACTAAAATCTTCAAAGATGCACCATTTACACACAAAAGGAATGGCGTATAAAAGACACAGCTAAGAAGCGCACAGAAACACACACACACACACACACACACACACACACACACACATACGCACGCACGGGCGTATAAAAGACACAGCTAAGAAGCGCACAGAAACACACACACACACACACACACACACACACATACGCACACACGCACTGACGCACACACACACACACACACACACACACACACACACACACACACACATACACACACACAGACACGAAAAATATATACACTAAAATCTTCAAAGATGCACCATTTACACACAAAAGGAATGGCGTATAAAAGACACAGCTAAGAAGCGCACAGAAACACACACACACACACACACACACACACACACACACACACACATACGCACGCACGGGCATATAAAAGACACAGCTAAGAAGCGCACAGAAACACACACACACACACACACACACACACACACACACATACGCACACACGCACTGACGCACACACACACACACACACACACACACACACACACACACACACACACACACTGACGCACACACACAAAGATAAAATGCAAACAAAATTCAAATTTGGTGCCGAACTCTCTGGTGAACAAATGAACACTAACTGGGCTGGGACACACAACAAACCACAATCGCATTGTGTTTTGGTGAAGAGAAAAGTGTTTTACTACGTTATTTGTGGAAAATACTTGTTATAGTTACGGGTGTATCACAACACCTCTGCATGATGCGGAGAATGGAAGTGCTTGCCACACGAAAACGTAAGTAGAAACGAATATAGGCGCGAAAACATCGCGACAATCTAAACTACATCCTAGAAGATAGGTTAACTCCCAGCAAAAAACTTTCTCATCAACATCGTTTGGTTGCAGATGACAAGCTACCTGTAGTAATTAACACTCAACTGATCCAGAAAATTCATGCACACCAAATGTAAATGTATTTACAAAAAGAAACGATCTGTTGTTTTAACTAAAGATGCACATGATTTTATAATCATTTAACAAAAATGTTCACACTGCAGAATAAATAGAAACGAAACTGATGATGGCACAGTGGTGCGGAAACTCGTTTGGGTACTGAGAAAAAACGGTGTTTTGCATAAGTGGCGGACCTCACATCCAACAATACATTGCATTCATCGTAATAGACAAACATTACTGCATGCGAACGTAAAATGTACGTCGTTTTTATGTTCTGGTAAGTAAATAAAAATGTTTCTGAGGAATTTTGATATGGGTTTGGAATTCCTGGGACCGATATGTTGCCAGTATTGATGTGGGAAACATGAAAAAATCGTTTAGATTCTCGACGCTCAAGATGAGTGAACCACATATGAGCGTAACAACGTTTGTACGGAAGCCTCAGTGTGCGAGTCCTACTCGCTCTTGTCCAAGTTTTTACGGGATGTTCCCTAATTTAGAGCAGAAATTTGTGCCCCTTTTCATTTGCATTTGTCCCGTAAAATTAGATGAAGCTAGGATTTGTATAAAAGATAACACCGCAAGTGGGTGGTACTGTCAATCGGCAAACCAAAGTATTCTGTTTAATACTGTTGCGAACTCAGTAGTTGAATAGTAAAACTTGTCATTTGCAGTGTCTGGTATTAAGCAGCAGTCGAATGTTGTTCGACGTATGTTTCAAATGCATCATTCTCAAGAAAATGTCAATTTGGGGAAGAAAGCAAATATTGTAAGGTTAATTTTCTGTTGTTTTTCTCTTACATCATTGTAATTAATTAAGAACCTTCAACTCTATTGCTGAATATGTAACCTTTGTATTGTCTGACATATTTTAACAACTGTTTCACATCTCCAAGCATGTGCCTCATTTTTGTGAAATGTCCCTCTTTTATAACCTTTTGTCCCTTAAAGGTGGAAACACTTGAACTGCAATCTATGTGCTAATCCAAAAGGTCTACTGAGGAAGTTTTTCTTCCAGCAGAGGCCTAAGGGCATCGTAATGTATGGATAGATAGAGAAGGGAATGTGAATGTATTACGACACGTACGCTCGCCACGGTACAGCATATACAGCCAGTGATTTCAGTGCCTAGAAAGTGTGCAGGGTGAAGGGAACGCTTCTGAAGAAACGGTCTGTGAAGCCATGATATTATCAGAGAAATTAAACTAGCAATTGGGAGGCAGTTAGAGAGTTGCGGCTAATTGTAGGAGCGTTATGTGGCGGCAAAGCAACAGGTGTAGTTTTTAGGTGAGCTCTCTCACGCCTTGGTATGTACATTAGGTGCACTAAATAGCGGCCCTGTGTGACTGGATGAATGCAACGAAATACCTACAACAATATCCATTTCCTGGAGACAATCAATTCAGTTAATTACCGTGAACTTATATTACGAAGCAATATGAAAAGTGAGAGGAAACACTTAGCTTGTTTAATTAACATTGATAGTGAGAGGGAATACACAACCTGTTTAATTAGCACTGAGGAACGTAGAAGAGACATACGTGTAGACCGTTGAAAGATATAGTGCGGAAATGGCGCAGGCTAATTATTAGAGACCAGAAAGCTATGAGTCTCAGAATATTCGACGGCCTTGAAGAGAAACTCCGCCACTTTGCACGTGTGGGTGCTGGCGTTTTTCAAATATTCGGTCGTAAAAGGCTGAACAGCTACTACCACACACTGAGACCAAGGAAGTGCCCGGAACTTATTAACGGCCGCTGTTGATTTCGTGTGACAGGACTCACCTCGGTTAGGCGCTTGAACGTTTGGTGCCAACTTCTGCACGAATCATAAGACACCATTCTCAAAACTGAGACAGTCCGCAGATGCTAAGCTCGTCATTGGCCGAAATCTCTCACTGTGTACCACTCTTGGACAAACGTAGAGACGTGGCGTAACTTGGCCACTTATGATGGACCGAGCTAGAAGGTAGATGTGTTTTACTGAAGTGCTAGGAGATGATTACCGTCGGTAACGTAAGAGGCTCTACGACGTGCATCACGCAGGGATGAATGGAAAATCGGTCAGACTCCTGTACGTAATCTAGCATTAGCTGGTAGGTTTAGAATAATACATATAAAAAATCTGGAATACATACTATATAAGTTGCATCACATTGCGTGTTTTTCACTCTTTCTTTAAAAGTTACCAAGTGCCTTGGTTATGTATTATATCCGGCTACCTATTGTTTTCTTCTTTTCTTCGCGAGTCATCAGTCTTCCGAGTGGGTTGACACAGCCAGCCACAATTCCCTTTTCATCCCAGAGTAGCACCTACGCCCTCAGTTGTTTACTGGCTGTATTCCAACGTCTGCTTTCTTATGAAGTTTTTATCCCTCTAGTACCATGGAAGTTATTCCCTGATGCCTAAACAGATGTCCTGTCCTCTTGTCCGTTCTTCTTGTCAGTGTTTTCCATATATTCCTTTCCTCACCGATTCTATGGAGAAGCTCCTCATTCCTCACATTATCATTCCACCTAATTTTCAACATTATTGTCTATCGCATCTCAAATTCTTCGATTCTCACTCCCTCCGGTTTTCCCACAGTCCATGTTTCACCACCATACAACGCTGTGCTCTAAACATACGTTCTCAGAAATTTCTTCCTTAAATTAAAGTCTGTGTTTGATACTAGTAGACTCCTTTTGGAAAGGAATGCCCGTTTTGCCAGTGCTAGCCTGCTTTTCATATCATTCTTGCTCCTTAAATCACGCGTTATCTTGTTGCCCAGGTAGCAGAATTTCTTAACTCCATCTACTTCTTTATCAAAAATTTTGATGTTAAATATCTCGCTGTTATCATTTCTGCTACTCCTCATTACCGTTTGACTAGAAGAAGGGATCAGTTGGCAGGACATGTTCTGAGGCATCAAGGGATAACCAATTTGGTATTGGAGGGCAGCGTGTGAGGGTAAAAATCATAGAGGGAGACCAAGAGATGAATACACTTAGCAGATTCAGAAGGATGTAGGTTGCAGTAGTTACTGGGAGATGAAAAAGCTTGCACTGGATAGAGTAGCATGGAGAGCTGCATCAAACCAGTCTCTTGACTGAAGACCACATAACAACAACAACAACAACTACTACTACTACTACTACTACTACTACTACTCATTACCCTTGTCTTTCTTAGATTTACTCTCAATCCATATTCTGTATTCATTAGACCGTCAATTCTATTCAGCAGATCCTGTAATTCTGTTTCGCTTTCACTGAGGATAGCAACGTCGTCAGCAAATCTTATCATTGATATACTTTCAGCTTGAATTCTAATAACACACTTGAACCTTTGTTTATTTCCGTCATTGCTTCTTCGATGTATGTATTGAACAAGAGCCGCAAAATACTACACTCCTGTCTTACCCTTTTTTTTAATCCGAGCGCTTCGTACATCCACGTTTATCGTTCCCTCTTGGTTCTTGTATATTTTGTATATCTCCCGTCTTTCCCTTTAGCTTACCCCTAATTTTCTTCAGTATTTCGAACATTTTCCACCGATTTACACTGTCGAGAGCTTTTTCCTTGTCGACAAATCCTATGAACGTGACTTGATTTTTTCCGTCTTGCTTCCATTATCATACGCAACGACAGAACTGCCTCTCTGGTGCCTTTCCCTTTCTTAAAGTTTATATGATACTCATCTAACAGTCAATTTTCTTTTGCATTATTCTGTATATAATTCTTATGATGCATGAGATGTTAAGCTGACTGTACGATAATTCTTGCACTTGTCGGCTAGTGGTATCTTCGAAACTGTGTGGATGATATTTTTCAGAAAGTGTGATTATATATCGCTAGTCTCATACATTCAGCACACCAACGTGAATGGTGGCTATTTCCACCAAGGATCTTAGAAATTCCGATGAGATGTTAGCTATCCCTTCTGCCTTATTTGATCGTAAGTGTATCAAAACTCTTTTAAATTCTTATTTTAAAATTTCATCCCCTACCTTTTCCCTGTCGACTACTGTTTCTTCTTTGTCACATCGTCAGACAAGTCCTCCCCATCATAGAGACCTTCAGTGTACTTCTTCCACATATTCGCCATCTCCTCTGCATTTAAAACTGGAATTCCCATTGCACTCTTAATGTTACCGGCAACCATATCACCTTAGCTTCCTTGTACTTCCAGTTTGTTTCATTCCTAAATGACTTCTGTTTCTGTGTTACTGAATTTCCCTGAACATTTTTGTACTTCCTTCTTCCGTCCATCATCTGAAGTATTTGTTCTGTTATACATGGTTTCTTCGCAGTCAGCTTCCTAGGATTATGTTTTTCTTCTAGATTATGGCATTTTTAGAGATGTCCATTCCTCTCAAGTGAGTTGCCTGCTGAGTTATTCATTATCGCAGTATCTACAACCTCATAAAACTTCAAGCGTATTTCTTCATTCCTTAGTACTTCCGTATCCCATTTATTTGCGCATTGATACTTCTTGACTAGTCTCTTAAACTTCAACCTGCTCTTCATCATTGCTAAATTATGATCTGAGTCTATATCTGCTCCTGGGTACGCCTTACAGTCAAATATTTGGCTTCGGAATCTGTCTGACCATGATGTAATCTAACTGAAATCTTCCTGTATCTTGCGTCCAGAATTCTTAGAATCGCTATCTGCAGACGAAGTCTGGTGGCGATCCATTACTATTGCCACGTATTAATGCCTTAGATTTTTCAGCTTGCATTAGTGTGAACCGTGAACCGCAGAGACTAAAAATATCTAGAGGATGAGAAGAGAAGTGACATACTGGCTGTCACAGTGACGGCAGATGCGTTTCACTACGAATCACATGCACCAGCATGTTTCCTACTCGTCATCTCCACTGTTACCAACAATCGTCTGATAACAGGAGTAGATTTCATGAGCTTTGCTCTCCTCGCCCCTATCTTCCGACTTGTTGCACATCGGAACGAGAGGTCACAGTTATGATAGTAGAATTTGTAAGTCTATATATCTAAACAGCCAACCCAGTTCATGGCACACATCCCAATTAGAGGTTGTCAGAGCCAACAAAAATTTGATTTTCACCATTTAGTATGAATACTGACCGAATTTAAAAATTTAAAATGCTATCATAGTGTATGCATGAAGAGGTACAGTTATGTTAAGAGTTTACCGCAACAAGTATTAAAGTCATACAATGCGTATGTATCTTGGGGTAGAGTAACTCACGGCGCCCAAGTAGGATACATTATATTCATCCAGAATTTGAGAAAAATAGAACGTAGCGACTTCCAATAGCTTTTGTACATGCTTAAAAAACTTCACAAAATTTAATCTCACTGACACCCCCCACAAAATGATGCAAGGAAAAAACAGTTATCGCTTTTCGTACATCAGGCATGACGTTTTAATTCATTACTTCTTTACTACTACCTCTATTCACAACACATTATGTACACACTATTAAAATGCCCTGAAAAATATGACGTCATAACCACTAAGATGCGTGAAAAACTAGCTTTTGCTTAGATTGGAGTGCAAATTACCCTGCCTTTATTCATCCAGTTTTTCGTAATGAGAGCACTTAGGGACTCCCAACAAACTCTAATCAGAATTTACTAACTTTTCTAAACATTTTTTGCTTGCATGCTTCACTTCAAATACACTACTGGCCATTAAAATTGCTACACCAAGAAGAAATGCAGATGATAAACGGGAATTCATTCGACAAATATATTATACTAGAACTGACATGTGATTACATTTTCATGCAGTTTGGGTGCATACATCCTGAGAAATCAGTACCCAGAACAACCACCTCTGGACGTAATAACGGCCTTAATACGCCTGCGCATTGAGTCAAACAGAGCTTGGATGGCGTGTACAGGTACAGCTGCCCATGCAGCTTCAACACGATACCACAGTTCATCAAGAGCAGTGACTGGCATATTGTGACGAGCCAGTTGCTCGGCCAGCATTGACCAGACGTTTTCAATTGGTGAGAGATCTGGAGAATGTGCTGGCCAGGGCAGCAGTCGAACATTTTCTGTATCCAGAAAGGCCCGTACAGGACCTGCAACATGCGGTCGTGCATTATCCTGCTGAAATGTAGGGTTTCGCGAGGATCGAATGAAGGGTAGAGCCACGGGTCGTAACACATCTGAAATGCAACGTCCACTGTTCCAAGTGCCGTCAGTGCGAACAAGAGGTGACCGAGACGTGTCACCAATGGCACCCCGTACCATCACGCCGGGTGATACGCCTGTATGGCGATGACGAATACACTCTTCCAATGTGCGTTCACCGCGGTGTCGCCAAACACGGATGCGACCATCACGATGCTGTAAACAGAACCTGGATTCATCCGAAAAAATGACGTTTTGCCATTCGTGCACCCAGGTTCGTCGTTGAGTACACCATCGCAGGCGCTCCTGCCTGTGATGCAGCGTCAAAGGTAACCGCAGCCTTGGTCTCTGAGCTGATAGTCCATGCTGATGCAATACGTCGTCTAACTGTTCGTGCAGATGGTTGTCTTGCAAACGCCCCCATCTCAGGGATCGAGACGTGGCTGCACAATCCGTTACAGCCATGCAGATAAGATGCCTGTCATCTCGACTGCAAGTGATACGAGGCCGTTGGGATCCAGCACGGCGTTCCGTATTGCCCTCCTGAACCTACCGAGTCCATATTCTGCTAACAGCCATTGAATCTCGATCAACGCAAGCAGCAATATCGCGATACGATAAACCGCAGTCGCGATAGGCTACAATCCGACCTTTATCAAAGTCGGAAACGTGATGGTACACATTTCACCTCCTTACACGAGGCATCACAACAAAGTTTCACCAGGCAACGCCGGTTAACTGTTATTTGTGTATGAGAAATCGGTTTGAAACTTTCCTCATGTCAGCACGTTGTAGGTGTCGCCACCGGCGCCAACCTTGTGTGAATGCTCTGAAAAGCTAATCATTTGCATATCACAGCATCTTCTTCCTGTCGGTTAAATTTCACTTCTGTAGCACGTTATCTTCGTGGTGTAGCAATTTTAATGGCCAGTAGTGTATTTAACATAATAACTCAATCGAACTTTCGAAGCTGTTTTACACACACAAGTTGGATTCTTCTAAGAATCTGTGGTTTATTGGTTATTAAGTAATTGCTCTTTCTAAGAATGGAAACATTATATCCTCTAAAATACAGGAATCGTGTTGATGAAATGTCCTGGTGATATTGCAAAGCTTTTGAGTTGCATGTCCAAAAATTACATACGTAGCGCTATGAGCTTCTGTCGTTTCACTAAGTTGGTTTCTAATAGATAATAGATTTTGAGAGTGGAGGCATCACTCTCGCTTTTGGTTCGTCAGGAAGTGTAATTGACGTATAGAGTATCTGACTTCAATTTTCGGAACCAGTCGTGATTGTACAATTATGTGTGTAAAATGAGACACTTTGTAACACAATAACACAGTGGGGTGACAAATGTTTTCCATGTTATTTTAGTTTTAGATGTATTTTTTTCTATGAATGAAAGTTTGTAATTAAGTGAGCTATTGTTTGTACGATTAAATTGAATATTTTCTCACTGTAAAGTTAAATAAGTGTTAGTTGTAAATGGAGACACTAAATTAACAGGGCGATGTGATGTTAGAGTGTACAGTGAACTGCAGTTGCATTATCGTTGGGTGCGCAAGCGCGCCAGCAGTGGAGTACGCGCAGGGCAGAAAGTAGGAGAGAGAGATGAGAGAGACGGTCAAGTCTACTAGTGCTGAGGCTCTTTTGTTGAGAAATGGTCGTAAAGCAGTGGTGCCAAAGTATGTAACGGCTCGGCGAACATTTTGTTGTGACTTGGCAAGACAGCCAAGCCACTAGGAGGTGAAGCCGAAAGGCACGCGTTTAAGCTCACGCAGGCTGGCGTGAGGTCTGGAACAGGATAAGGTAATGAATATAGCAAGTAAAGTACGTAGCTTCTTGAATACTTAACTTTAATCCATAATTGGTGAACATCGGTCTGACGGTACATGCATCACAAGATAAATATCAAATGATAATGGCGCCTTGCTAGGTCGTAGTAAATGACGTAGCTGAAGGCTATGCTAACTATCGTCTCGGCAAATGAGGACGTAAATTGTCAGTGAACCATCGCTAGCAAAGTCAGCTGTACAACTGGGCGAGTGCTAGGACGTCTCTCTAGACCTGCCGTGTGGCGGCGCTCGGTCTGCAATCACTGATAGTGGCGACACGCGGGTCCGACGTATGTATACTAACGGACCGCGGCCGATTTAAAGGCTACCACCTAGCAAGTGTGGTGTCTGGCGGTGACATCACACATTTGATGTGGTCAGGCGGAGTATATGACATTAAATAACAATGCCTTACATTGTAAAATGGTTCAAATGGCTCTGAGCACTATGGGACTTAACTTCTGAGGTCATCAGTTCCCTAGAGCTTAGAACTGCTTAAACCTAACTAACCTAAGGACATCACACACATCAATGCCCGAGGCAGGATTCGAACCTGCGACCGCAGCAGTCGCGCGGTTCCAGACTGAAGCGCCTAGAACCGCTCGGCCACTCCGGCCGGCCTTACATTGTACTTACGGCTTCTCAGCATGAAGTAAGATCCAGCTAATTACTTGGTCGGACTTGTCAAGTCAAAGTCATAATTCTTTTTCCATTTGAATAATACCGAGTTATAGTAAAGTGATGACCTTCACTTTTACCTAACGTAACATACTTACACTGAAGTGCCGATACAGAGATATGTAATCAGGTAGAATTCGGCGCTGCTGTCGGAAACACCTATATAAGATGACAAGTGTCTGGCTCAGTCGTTAGACCGGTTATTACTGCTACAATGACAGGTTATCAGGATTTAAGTGAGTTTGAATGTGGTGTTATAGTCGACGCACGAGCGATGGGACACAGCATCTCAGAGGTAGCGATGAAGTGGGGATTTTACCATTCGACCATTTCACGAGTGTACTGTCAATATGAGGACTCCTTAAAACATCAAGTCTCCGACATCGCTGCTGCAGGAAAAAGATCCTGCAAGAATGGGACCAACGACGACTGAAGAGACCGTTCAACGTGACAGAAGTGCAACCCTTCCGTAAATTGCTGCAGATTTCAATGCTGGGCCATCAACAAGTGTCAGCTTGTGAAGCATTCAACGAAACATAATCGAAATGGGCTTTCGGAGCCGAAGGCCCACTCGTGAACCCTTGATGACTGCACGACACAAAACTTTACGTCTCGCCTGAGTCCGTCAACACCAAGCATGGGCTGTTGATTACTGGAAACGTGTTGCCTGGTCGGACGAGCCTCATTTCAAATTGTATCGAGCGGACGGACAAGTACGGGTACGGAGACAACCTAATTAATCCATGGACCCTGCATGTCAGGAGGGGACTGTTCAAGATGGTGGAGGCTATGTAAAGGTGTGGGGCGTGTGTACTTGGAGTGATATGGGACCCCTGACACGTATAGATACGACTCTGACAGGTGACACGTACGTAAGCATCCTGTCTGATCACCTGCATACATTCATGTCCATTATGCATTCCGCCGGACTAGGGAAATTCCAGCAGGATAATATGACACCCCACACGTCCAGAATAGCTACAGAGTGGCTCCAGGGATATTCTGAGTTTAAACACTTTCGCTGGCCACCGAACTCCCCATATATGAACATTATTGAGCATGTCTGGGATGCCTTGCAACGTGGTGTTCGGAAGAGGTCTCCCCCCCCCCCCCCCCTAGTACTTTTACGGATTTATGGACAGCCCTGCAGGATTCATGGTGTCAGATCCCTCCAGCACTACTTCAGACATTAGTAGAGTCCATGCCACATCGTGTTGCGGCACTTCTGCGTGCTCGCTGGGACCCTACACGATGATAGGCAGGTGTACCAATTTCTTTGGCTCTTCATCGTAAGTGGGATCCATGCTATCGATAAGTGATGACCCGAGACAGTTCTAATGATTGAGAAATTGTTAGAGAGCTTTTTAGTAAAGAAATAATAGTGAGTAAAATTTCAATAACTTGCAAAACAGTAATTAATGCAAGTGCATCCGTCTAGTAAACAGTAATTTGAAAGACAGTGCGTAACAAAATAAAGTTTGGTAAACGGTAATTTTTATTGCACTTTTTCATGGACAAATAAGTTTTCATTTGTACAGAACTGCAGTTAGTCAGTAATGTGCGTTAACCTATTGAGCCAATAATAGTGGTAACTGCACTAAGTGATTTGAAGTAATTGTTACTGAATATCAGCAAAGCTGAAGTTACAAGAAACCTATGTCACGTATTTTGCCATTCCTTTACAATCGAAATTTTGTCTTACGCAACTGTAAAATGGTTCAAATGGCTCTGAGCACTATGGGACTTAACTTCTGAGGTCATCAGCCCCCTAGAACTTAGAACTACTTAAACCTAACTAACCTAAGGACACCACACACATCCATGCACGAGGCAGGATTCGAACCTGCGACCGTAGCGGTCGCGCAGCTCCAGACTGTAGCGCCTAGAACCGCTCGGCCACTTCGGCCGGCACGCAACTGAGAGGAAAGTGATTACTGAATGATACTATATCACTACGATAAATTTTAAATTAAATGACAGCATTCAGTAATGAATAACGGCAAATAACGTTTTTACTAAAATTAAAGACATTAAGATTACAGTGAGTGACGTCACGAACTTTGAATTTACATAACTGTTTACTAGTGTTGACACTTTGTTGTTATTTGATTTTGCTAATTGATTTGTGTGAGCTGCTACCTAATTGAAAGGTGCGAGGTATTTCGTGAAAGACGCCCAGGACGAGTCCGCCAGTCGCGCGGCATGGTTACCGGCCGCCGCCTCTTCATCCGCTGCCCGCCGCCGCGCCCGACTCTCAGACACCGATCTGGCGGTAGTCGGCTGCGCGCGCGCTTCCCCTGAGTTAACCCCAAACAACGTTGCTATTTGATTAACTTAAGCTTACCTTTATTTACAATAGGTGCTCAAAGTGATGTCCCTCTGTAGTAAGAGCAGCCTGACATCTCCTGAACACATTAGAAAATACTTTGTTTTCCTGTCATAGAAGCATTGGTGATGTGTGGTCTCGCATTGTCCTGCATGAAATAACCGTACATTTTTTCGTTAGAAGTCAGATATCGAAAAAGAGGATGAAGATATTGTTCACATACTTGTCAGAAATTGTTTCGTGGAAAAATATTGGTCCAATAATTCGTCTTGCAGTTCCTGTTTCCACAGCCTGCAGAGGTTGTTGATGTAATTAATAAGGATTTTCGGAGCTGCAACGTCGATTGTTCTGAGAACTTACCTACCCTGACATATGTAGCCATGCTTCATCAGAAGAAAAAGCATCTCAGGATCAACTTCCCCATCGTGAAGAGACTGCAACAGGCAGCTGAAATAATTACGTTGAGCAACAGTATCTGAGTTCAGTTGATGCACTACCGTTACGTTGTATGGTTTCGATTTCAGTTTGTGCACAGCACTGTGAGTAGATGCTCTTGACTCATCAGTCTGAAATGCCAAACGGCACAGAGATTTTCTCGGACTTTTTCAAAGGCCTCCACTATCTCGTCTAATTTATTTTCGGTTAAAACTCCAGGTTTTCAAGGCCTTCGTATCTGAAACTCAGATCCAGTCTCTTGAAATGTCTTCATAAATCCCTTGTCGTATAATCAATGGGAACATGCTCTCCGGGAAATTTTCTATGAATTCAAGTCGACATTCCACATACGATTCCGTTTTTGCATAGTTCAACACAAGAAACACTCGTTGATACTTTGTAAGTACCATACGGAGTAGAAACTCGACAGTAAACTCAAAACAAGACACCCGACACACTCAGTCGCTTAGTATAGTAGACAAGAGCACGGTTATTCTGTTTGAAGACCCGAACAATGGAAATTTGGGTAAGGTCTTATGGGACCAAACTACTTAGGTCATTGGTCCCTAAGCTTACGCACTGCTTAATCTAACTTAAACCTACTTACGATAACGACAACACACACATCCATGCCCGAGGGAGGACCCGAACCTCCGACGGAGGGAGCCGCGCGGACCGTGACAAGACGCCCGAGACCGCGCGGCTACCCCGCGTGGCCAGAAGACCCGGCCCAACGACATACGGGCAGGGAAAGCCCCAATTCGGCGCAGTTGCAATATAACGTCTAGCTACAATATTTGAAGCGATTAAACTTGACAAAAAACTCAAAAGAAAACACCAGAACGCTCAGTCGCACAGTGTAACTCAACAACCCAAGTGACTTGAAAGTGATTAAAAACTAAGTGAGTTAGAGATAAATATTACTCAATGTCAAGATTGAAATACTAAACATGGAGAAAAAATTTGGATGGAACTTAATAATGAGTATTAGATTAAAAGCACTCGCCCGCGAAAGGCAAAAGTTCCGAGTTCGAGTCTCGGTCCAGCACACAGTTTTAATCTGCCAGGAAGTTTCATATCAGCGCACACTCTGCTGCAGAGTGAAAATCTCATTCTGGAGTATTAGATTAGTTTACCTGATAGATGTTATAATTTATTTACTGATTGGGATTTTCAGTTGATTGAGAAAGAACGATGAAACTGAAATATAAATGAATGAAGAAACTTAAAAACAGAAATAATGAATTTCTTGATTTGGAATTCACTCTAAAAATTTTTTAAAGAATTTATTTTTTCGTATTAAATTTTATATCTTCTAAATGGACAATACCAAACACCTAAAGCAGTGCAGTAATTGTATAGATAAAAAAATATCACAGTAATTCACAAATATAATTCCCTAAAGATGGATATCGTAATGTATGTAAAGAATGTGGTGAAGAATATAAAAAAATTAAAGTTACGGGCGAATGTGGTAGAAGTGTAGTCAAGTGTCAGCTCAAAAACATTTACAAACGAAAGTTCATAAAAATCTTCCAGCTGCTCAAGAAGAAATAATTAGGAAAATGTTAGGTAAGGAATAGATTTCTTATGCACTCCATAATTCATTTTATTTTCTTAGATTCACCTTTTATAAAAAAAAAATATTTTCTTACATTCGCCATTTGCGAGAAAAAATAAATAATTTATAATAAGTGAACATGATAATTTCATATTTATTAATTATTCTACGTAATTTATACTAAAATAGGAGCTTCTTAAATGAAAATACCTAAGGATATGCTTTGTTGTAGGATATAAACATTGGTTTGGATAACCAACGCGACAACGGGCAGATAGCAGCAACAGCCTGCAAACGCGCCACGCGACCCCCGCACCCCTTCCCGGCATATTTAGTGAGATACCCTGTTTTTGTTCACTGTGACATATCCATTTAAAATCTCGGTGCTTTCGTCTTGCAACAAAACCAAGCGTCTTACGTAAGTTTTTCACCATTAACAAACAATGTTTATAATGTCAGTAATTTTGCTCAAGTAGTTCTCTAGCGAGCATTAATTTTGTTTAATTTATTAACTAATTATTATTCCAAATTTAACTAATTACTATAATTCCATCTCAGCCAAATTTTATGTTCGTTTAATATCAACCTGACTTTTTACTTCTTGTTATCATTGCTGCAAGTACAGAGCATTGGTGATTCGGTTATAGCTGCTTCAACATTTCAACGTGTATTGTACGAAGAAACTAGTTGTCGTTTGGAAATTTGTCCCTCTATTATATTGCCTTTCCTTTCTGGTTTGTACTCGATCATTAATGTTCTATTCAATTAGCTCCTGCTCGTAAGTACAGCCGGAACAATTGTGCTAAGGCACAGGTTGCCGTTAAACAAAAGTGGGACCTTGTGGCTAGATTCAGATGTTAGCCGATTCAGTTCTTTGACTGTAATTACATTCTTCGGTCATTAGTACAACTTGTTGTACTAAGCTGTGCGTTTCTGTGTTTGAAAGACCGGGTCATTATTGGTGTATTTTAGCTGGATCTTGTGGTTCCGCCGAGTGAGTTCTCTTGTAATAAGTTTTCACAAGTAATGTTTTAAGTCATTCCTTCAGAGCGGTCTTAATAATTGACAATCAGTTTAACTCTGAAAATATTAACAGCCAACTGTTACCAGGGCTTTAGTCAAAATTAGATTGTCAAAAGGGACGGGTTGGGATGCAGTCGCACCTTGGTTGTCGATTGAAATTAAGAAGTTGGTTGCTTTGAGGTAAGCCTTATGTCATATTGTTTCCTAATCTGTTAAATCTTTAAGCATCTTAACCCTGAACCTTTCATCCTACAGCTATTAAAAGTTACATCATCTGTTAGATTAATTGAATCACTCTTGTTATCAATGATGCTTATATAGTTTTTATGTGTTGGACAAGGGAATTTAATAGGAGAAACTGTGACCAGCGCGATAGTAAACACCGCTGTTTGACCCGATAATGGGTGGGCTGCAGGTCCGACTGTCTTTTAAATTTTGCCAGGTTGTTCCTTTTGTAAAAAAAAGTTATGGCTGTATATTATTAAATAAATAGATTGTGTGAAAATAAAGTTATATTGGTGTGTTCTCCCTTCCACGTTTTCCTTAATTCCAGTAAGTACGACGTTTCACACCGTATTTCATTTGTTCTTCGGTGTAGATGCCTTTCCCGCGCAACACGGTCGATTTAAGTGGTTATTAGCCGAAAGTATAGTGGGTGGTTATAAGTTGACTGCAAAGATTCTGAACTGCTATTAGACAGTTCTACACCTAAAACATTCACGTAAAATATGTGTTGCAGATTGCTGCTACAATTTCAATTCTAAATGAAATAATATAATCGGACAGAATATTAGTCATCCCCTTAAAGGAGAAGACTGATCTCTTTGGAGCACATTCATACCGCGGCCAGTCGGCTTTATGGAATCAGAGCAGCGAGATAGATAGACTTGGAGCCGTGGCAGAATGGCAGGAAAGAGCTATCGCGGCTGGACGTGCCCACAATCACTTCGTAAATCTGTCCGAATAGCTGTTGTATCGACGAGAACTCTCCAAAGTGTCTGCAAGGAATGGTGTACCATTGGCAGCCTTGTAACACGGCCTAAGAACTGTGGTCCTAAAAAGATTCTAACGTTGCTTAGAATCACTACACTCGAAGTAAAAAAAAGCTGCATTGCGAATGGGAAGGAAATTGGCAGATGCGCTGAACACATACAGACAATTCAGAAAACTTAGATGATTTATTCAAGAGAAAGAGCTTCACAAATTGTCGGTCACCACGTTGGTCCACGTCTGGATCTTTTGTAAGGAATTATTCAGCTTGATGTTGAATGATAGTCATTGGATGTCCTACGTAGGGATATCGTGCCAAATTCTGCCCAATTGGCGTGTTAGATCGTCAAAATTCCGAGCTGGTTGGAGGCCCGTGCCCATAATTCATCAACTGCTAACTGTTCGTAGTCGGGATACAATACAGTGACCACACTAACTGAACTATAAAAAATATGTGTTATAAAAAATCAATGTTTTATCAAACCTGCGATTTAGCCGAGATGCCTCTGCTACCTGATACCATGATTTTTTTGTTGGAGGCAGATAAAATGAAAATGAAATGATAATATGGCTTTATTGACCGGGAGATCCCATCTGGGATTGTTCGGCCGCCTAGTGCAAGTTATTTTATTTGACGCTGCCTTGCTCGTCGATGATGATGAAATGATGACGAGGACAACCCAACACCCACTCCCTGAGTAGATTAAAAGCTACTACCTGACCGGGAACCTACGTTTTTTTCGTTTATTTATTATTATTTTTTAAAAATAAACCATAGATTTAGTCAATTAAGTGTATAAGTACAAATAACAGATATTTTTACCAAATGTTTCATTATATTTCGTTTCAGTTTTTCCTTTTAAAATTTTCACTTTTATTATATTTTCATTGAATCACTTGTTGGTATTTATAGTTCGTTTTGTTTTTGGTTTCAGGATATTTTCCGTGTATCTGAAAATGAATGTCGGCAGCTAATAATTTTATATTACTAGCGTAAAAAGTTTTATACAAATCAATAATATGAGAATAGCTTGGCCGTCTGCAATGTTGTTACTCTATTTTTTGAGGACTTCACTTAATAGTTTGGAGGACCATATTTTATGTGCAATAGGAGACACAGACATTTATGATAGGAGCAATGCATGTAAAAAAACACTTAATGGTTATAATATACGAGGCGAAAAGTCCGAGAGAGGGTACCAGCGGCGCGTATCGAGATCAGGCTTAGTTAGTAGAATCTTTGGAAAGAAGTCAAACCAAGTTTCAGCCATATTGGTCTATTTATTTGTGTTTGGCATTCGTATGAATCAAGGAAGTCGAGTGATTGCCAAAAAATGGACGAAAAAGAATTTCGTGTGATGATTAAACATTACTTTATGAAAGCCAAAATGCCTCAGGAGACTAAAGAGAAGCTTGATAAACATTACTGTGACTCTACACCTTCGATTAGAACAGTTTATAAGTGGTTTCAAAATTTTCGGAGTGGCCATATGGGCACAAGTGGTGCTGAACGTTCTGGACGCCCTGTGGAGGTTACGACTCCAGAAATCATTGATAAAATCCATGATATGGTGATGGATGACAGAAGAGTTAAGGTGCTGCGGGCATCTCGAAAGAACGGGTACATAATATTTTGCATAAACATTTGGACATGAGAAAGCTATCCGCAAGATGGGTTTAGCGATTGTTCACGCTTGACCAAAAACGGAATCATGTGAAGTGTTGCAAGGATGGTTTGCAGCTGTTCAGGAAGAATCTGCAGGACTTTAAGCACTGTGGATGAAGCATGAATACATTACTATACTCCTGAGACCAAACAACAATCTAAACAATTGGTTACCAAGGGAGAACCTGCACCAAAAAATGCGAAGACCATTCCTGCGGCCGGAAAGGTTTGGCGACTGTCTTTTGGAATTCGCAAGGGATAATCCTCATCGACTATCTGGCAAAGGGTGCAACTATTACAGGTGTATATTATTCATCGTTATTGGACCGTCTGAAAACCGAGCTGCAAGAAAAAGGCCGGCGATTGGACCGCAAAAAGTCATTTTCCATCACGACAATGCACTAGCACACACCTCAGCAGCTGTGGTCGCAAAATTAACAGAAATAGGATTCCAACTCGTTTCACATCCTCCCATATTCTCCAGACTTGGCTCCCTCGGACTACTATTTGTTCCCCAATTTGAAGAAATAGCTTGCGGGACAAAGATTTTATTAAAACGAGGAGGTGATTGCAGCAACTAATAGCTATTTTGCAGACTTGGAAGATTCCTATTATTCGGAAGGTATCAACAAATTAGAACAGCGTTGGACGAAGTGTATAAGTCTAAAAGGAGACTATGTCGAAAAATAAAAAGGGTTTTCCCTAAACAAGTAAGTAGTTTTTATTTTTGCACGGACTTTTGAAACACCCCTCGTATACTGTAAGACAGAAAAGCGACGTACCACGAAAGAATTATGCATATGGGACGGAAATCGGTAATATCATGTACATGTACCCACATGCAAATAATTACAATTTCAGAAAAATTGATGGATTTATTGAAGAGCAAAAGCTTTACAAATTGAGCAGGTAAATAACACGTTGATCCACTATGCAGCTATTAGAGTCCTGCATGACCGAGTAAGCGAGCACAAAATACGAGATGGGGCGAGCACACCCTAACTGGATAGGCTGCCCGCACGAGTCCTTCTGACCGAGCATAGATGCCGTGACCGAATACGTAGCACGTAACTTCAGACGCATTACACATGTCATTATCCGTGTGAGACTGCAGCCAGTACGGGCTTCTCATTTCTGGTGTGTCTCTCTCTGTAATCATGCAGCGCAAGGAAGCCATTGCAGTAAGATGTAAGATTGAAACCAATGTTTACACAATGAACAAACAGAAGGTCTAAAAAGCCAAGTATGGAGTACATTTTTGTTGGTTGAAGACGAAAACAGTGCGTCTACTGGGTTGTATGGTGCATAAACTGCTCCACATTATTGTGTTTCCACTCGGGAGCCACGCATTTAAAGAAACACAATTTCAAGAAACCTCACAAAGTTACAGCTCCTTCAGGGATACCGGCAGTAATAAAAAATAGTATTACAGCAAAGTGTGTTGCAATGTGTGCTAACGATATAAAATCTTTTAATACTGATTCCGGTGAGGGTTTCAGAGAACTAGGCCAAGAATTCAACTAGGTGCGCGCTATGGAGAAGTTAACGTGGCAGACGTCAGCCAGTTAAATCCGGAACGCGTTAGTGATTTACTGATCAACAATAACTATAATTTTGTTTCTGTTGCAAACAAGTGAAAAGTATGACAAGTTACGTCTGTAAAAGTTGAATGTTCTTTGTATGCTTTCTTTACGAAGATGGTTGTCTTCTAGATTACAGGGACAGCACTTATTCAATGTTTTCTGTTAATGAAAGGAAGAATATATCTTCTGTTTCGAAATGAGACTCGTCTTCTATCCGTGATTGTATTGAAATATAATTTTACTTTCCAAGTGCTTTATGAATTTAGCTGTGTCACGAACCCATTCTAGTAAACGTTCCTTTTGTGTTGAATGAGAGAGAGATAAATACACTGTGTGTGTTTGTTAGTGTGTGAGAGAGAGAGAGAGAGAGAGAGAGAGAGAGAGAGAGAGAGAGAGAGAGATAGAGAGGCCTTGGATTTGTACAGTAGAGTGCAGCGAGCCGGGACGAGGTGAGGTGAGACGTCAGCGGTGACCGGTCATGCTCGGTTATCCGCGTGTCCGGAATCCGGACATCAGACATGGTGCGAGTACGTGACCGAGCCGGGTCGTGTGGGGCCGGGCACGAGCGGCTCGGTCCCCCCGTTAACAGGCGAGCAGTGACCGGTCAAACATTGAGCGTTGCAGCACTCTAGCAGCTATTCGATTTGGCTTTGATAGAGTTGCTGGAAGTCCTTCTGAGGATTATCGTGCCAAATTTTGTGAGATTGGCGCGTTAGATCATGAGACTCCTGAGATGGTTGGAGGACCCTGTCCGTGATGATCCAAACTTTCTCAAATGGGGAAGGGATACGGCGAGCTTGATGGCCAAAATTTGACGAGCACAATGATAAGCAGTGGAAACTCTCGTCGTATTGGGTCGGTCATTGTCCTGCTGAAACGTAAGGCCAGGATGGCTTGCCATGAAGGACAACAAAACGGGAGCGGAATATCGTCGACGTTTCGCTGTGCTCTAAAGGTGTCGGAGATGACTACAATGGAGGTCCTGCTAAGAAAAGCAATGGCGTTCCAGACCATATTTCCGGTCGTCGTGCCGTACAGCGTGCGACAATCAGTTGCTATCCACTACTGACTGCAGCGTCTCCAGACATGTCTTCGTCCTAGAATTGCATTCAATAGAGAAGGATTGTCTTGAGTAATGAGTTCCGCATCGAAATGAGTGATGACCAGCGAAGACGTGTCTGGGGACACCCCGAAGTAGTGGTGGGCTACCACCCTGACTGTCGCCCGCCAAACGTCCCGAAAACTAAGTGGGATGGTCTGGGATGTCATTTCTTTTCGTAGCAGGATCCCTTTGCTTGTCACCCGCGGTATCCTTACAGCCGAATATCCTACAGCCCGCTTTGTTGCATTTCGTGGCAAATCATCCTGTGCTTCCATTCGAGCAAGATAATGTCTGTCCGTACAGGTGAGAATTTCTACAGGTTGTCTTCGTGCTTACCTTACCCTACCTTGGCAAGCCTCCCCAACTGAGGACGTTTTGAGCATTATGGGCAGGACCATCCAATTATTACAGGATTTAGATGATTTGTTTTTTTTTTTGTCATCAGTCTTCTGACTGGTTTGATTTGATGCAGCCTGCCACGAATTCCTCTCCTGTGCTTACCTCTTCATCTCAGAGTAGCACTTTAGATGATACAAGGCGCCAATTGTACAACAAATATCAATCAACCAAGTCGAATAACTGGTTGCATAAGTTTCAGAGGTGGACTAACGCCACTGACTTGCTCAATTTGTGAAGCCCTTTCTCTTGGATAAATCATCCAATTTTTCTGAAACTGTAATGAATTGTTTGTCGGTACATGTACACCACATCTATCGATCTCCATCCTGTCCGGATAATTTATTACCATCGTTTTTATTTTTACCAGTTTTTTGTCTTAGAGTGTGTATTGTGAGATTTGTCTACGGTCACTGTGTGATACATCGAATTTTAGATACCTCTCATTACACTTTGAGTGTAACCTAAGTAGGTCAGAGTTGAACCAGTCGGCTCTAAACTAGTCGCCAAGATATATGTACAGCAACTGTGACAAATTTGTAATAAGCTCTTCATGAAAAATCACAAAATTTCATAACTTTTATTACCTGGAAATTCAGTGCATGGCGACCAAAAGGCACCCCTTCTGAAGTAATATATTAGGAATAGGTCGAGTGTTCGCAATCACTGATCGACGGAAAGAGTGGAGAATTCAGAAGAATTATGTCACACTATGACCACATGTTTTCAGGGAGTTACAGGATGGAGAACGTGCTGTCCAGGGTAACAGTCGAGAAGCGTCTGTATCGAGATAGGCCAGGAAACCATGGGCGATATGTACTCTTACGTTATCTTGTAGAAAGATAACATTGCGGCGACCTCGAAAATTGGGCACAGCCAGTGTAACGCTACTGTAAGAATTACCAGCTATGTGAACGAGAGGTGATCGAGTTGTGTATCTAATGGCACCTCATAAAACCTCTGCGAATTTCATTCCGTGTTCTCGACTGGACAGCAACTATGAGTCGCAGGCAGGAGCCTGAACGATATACCCAGGTCAGCTTTGAGAGAGGACATGTAGTTGGGGTCAAAGGAGCCGGTTGGAGTAATCGGCGAATCACTCGACATTTGAATAGGAGTGATGCCACTATTCGGCAGTGTTGGCAGGACTGGGGGACCATTGCCGAACAAAGTATCAAGAAGGAAGAAGAGAGATGACAGAACAAGAGGTTCAAAAAATGGAACTTAACTTCTGAGGCCATCAGTCCCCTAGACTTAGAACTACTTAAACCTAACTAACCTAAGGACATCACACACACCCATGCCCTAGGCAGGATTCGAACCTGCTACCGTAGCAGCAGCGTGGTTCCAGACTGGAGCGCCTAGAACCACTCCGCCACAGCGGCCAGAACGGGAGGACCGAGAAATTGTCAGAGAAGCAAATAAAGCCCCGGATTCATCATTACCATCGATCCGATGTGCCACTGGTGCTTCAGCGACCACAAGAATCATTAACAGGCGGCTCACAGAGAGGGGACTGAGCTCACGACGCCCATTGCGCCGACTACCTTTGACCACTCCAAACAATCCCATTTGTAGTGGTGTCGGGCTCATTCAGTCTGTAATCTCATTGACTAGAGTAGAATTGTCTTCAGTGATGAGTCCCACTTCGAAACGAACACCGATGACCACTGAAGACGTGTTTAGAGATGTCCTGGACAGCGATGGCATGCAAACCTCACTGTCGCCCGCCCTATGGCCCAAGAACCAGGAGTGACGCTATGGGATGTCATTTCGTTTCATAGCAGGACCCCTTTGGTTTCCCTCCGCACACTTACAGCGTAGCGGTACGTCGACGGTATACTGCGCACCGCTTTGTTGCCATTCATGGTTTGCGCACAGGGCGAGAGTTTCTACTGCTTTTGTTCGTGCTTGCCAACGTTACCTTGGCCAGCACGATGACTGGATCTCTCCCCAGTTAAGAATTTTTGGAGCGTTTTGGGTACGGTCTTTCAACCAGCTCCGGTTTTTTTTATTATCTAAGGCACCCGTTGGACAGGATTTAGGATGGTATCTCTCAGGAGGACATCCAACATCTCTATCAATCAATGCCAATCCGAATAACTACTTGCATAATGGGCACGGGTGGACCAACGTTTTAATGAAATGCTCAATTTGTGAAGATATGCCTCTTGAAAAAATCATCCTGCGACCTGGTGGTCAAGGGAAGGCAGGATTCGGTTATGATTGTGGACGGTGCCGTAATCGGTTACTATTGGTTGCCTTTTACAGTTACACATTTATTTTTAAAACAGTAATACCAGACTCAACAATAAATAAAAAATACCACACGTTATTAATGAAGGAATAAACAACTGTGTAAATAATAGTATTTTCAGTGCGTTACAATTTAGCAAATTACCATAAAATAGATACAGATAATGTTTAAAACAAACAAACCACTGTGATCACGGTTGAAGGCCCTCCACGCCAAGAATGGCAATAAATTAAGGATGTTTACGAACTCGCTGTAATTACAACTTACAGGTACTAAAATATTAAAGGGTAAGTGGCCACAAACACAGCAGAAGGTATCAGATGCCAGGAATGTCAGTAAATAAGGTTTTAAGGCTTACTGCTAAAATACAAATATCGAATAATTTTTTTTTCAAAGAAAATGACCACATTCACGGCTGAAGGCCTTACACGCCAGGAACGGCAATTATATATACGAACCTGCTGTAAAACAGCAAATACAAGCAAAGGTTAATTAAAAGAAACTAGCAACTGACCACCAAACAGATGAAATAAGATGATTGTAACCTTGTAACACAATCCTTACACTGCTAGATTTATTCCAGAAGGCGACCGGAATTATTAAATAGACATACAATCCTGGAAACTGAAATAAGAACACCGTGAATTCATTGTACCAGGAAGGGGAAACTTTATTGACACATTCCTGGGGTCAGATACATCACATGATCACACTGACAGACCCACAGGCACATAGACACAGGCAACAGAGCATGCACAATGTCGGCACTAGTACAGTGTATATCCACCTTTCGCAGCAATGCAGGCTGCTATTCTCCCATGGAGACGATCGTAGAGATGCTGGATGTAGTCCTGTGGAACGGCTTGCCATGCCATTTCCACCTGGCGCCTCAGTTGGACCAGCGTTCGTGCTGGACGTGCAGACCGCGTGAGACGACACTTCATCCAGTCCCAAACATGCTCAATGGGGGACAGATCCGGAGAACTTGCTGGCCAGGGTAGTTGACTTACACCTTCTAGAGCACGTTGGGTGGCACGGGATACATGCGGACGTGCATTGTCCTGTTGGAACAGCAAGTTCCCTTGCCGGTCTAGGAATGGTAGAACGATGGGTTCGATGACGGTTTGGATGTACCGTGCACTATTCAGTGTCCCCTCGACGATCACCAGTGGTGTACGGCCAGTGTAGGAGATCGCTCCCCACACCATGATGCCGGGTGTTGGCCCTGTGTACCTCGGTCGTATGCAGTCCTGATTGTGGCGCTCACCTGCACGGCGCCAAACACGCATACGACCATCATTGGCACCAAGGCAGAAACGACTCTCATCGCTGAAGACGACACGTCTCCATTCGTCCCTCCATTCACGCCTGTCGCGACACCACTGGAGGCGGGCTGCACGATGTTGGGGCGTGAGCGGAAGACGGCCTAACGGTGTGCGGGACCGTAGCTCAGCTTCATGGAGACGGTTGCGAATGGTCCTCGCCGATACCCCAGGAGCAACAGTGTCCCTAATTTGCTGGGAAGTGGCGGTGCGGTCCCCTACGGCACTGCGTAGGATCCTATGGTCTTTGCGTGCATCCGTGCGTCGCTGCGGTCCGGTCCCAGGTAGACGGGCACGTGCACCTTCCGCCGACCACTGGTGACAACATCGATGTACTGTGGAGACCTCACGCCCCACGTGTTGAGCAATTCGGCGGTACGTCCACCCGGCCTCCCGCATGCCCACTATACGCCCTCGCTCAAAGTCCGTCAACTGCACATACGGTTCACGTCCACGCTGTCGCGGCATGCTACCAGTGTTAAAGACTGCGATGGAGCTCCGTATGCCACGGCAAACTGGCTGACACTGACGGCGGCGGTGCACAAATGCTGCGCAGCTAGCGCCATTCGACGGCCAACACCGCGGTTCCTGGTGTGTCCGCTGTGCCGTGCGTGTGATCATTGCTTGTACAGCCCTCTCGCAGTGTCCGGAGCAAGTATGGTGGGTCTGACACACCGGTGTCAATGTGTTCTTTTTTTCCATTTCCAGGAGTGTATATAACCTTTAATGTAGGCATTACAAGGTATGGTAATAAATAGTACAATAATAAAACACAAGGACCAGTCACAGACGGTGCTCCAGGAATCGACCTCTGAGGAGGTACAGCAAGAAACAAACACTTTCACGAGCGATGAGATAGGCAGCCAAGAGTTGCATTCACTTCACAAGATGGCAACTCAGACTAGTGGCAGTCCAACAAATGACTAACGACAATCTTGCTGAAGCTACCTGACGTCCAGTAAACCAAATGCAAGAATGGAACAACACGTCAAAGCCGGAACCGGCGGACTGCACTACACCCCAGAATACTGTGCTTAGAGCGCCCGGAACGAGAAAGGAATTACTACCACCAGAGTAGAAGAATCACAAACGGCCTACAGTCAAGAAAGCTGTCAAAACTACACGTCTTTCCGGGCAGCAGCGACAAAGCGAGGCGAGAAAACGTACGCTGCCGTTACCTACACTAACCCCCAGGGCAGGTAACTGAGGCGTTAGCGGCCACCAGGCAGGAAAAATACCGCTGGTTGAACTTAACAAATTGTAACAAGCTGAACGCAGTAAACAGTAATAAGAAGACGAGGAAAGCTAATCAGATCCGCCTTCCCCAATCTCTCCACTCGCTGCTCTTCGCCTTGGTAGCACTATGAGCAGCAACACGAACCCAAGTCACTGGAGAATCACGAGGTGTCATAATGGTGGAGGTTTCTCTACTTGAACTGAAATGCACTCATCTTAAAGCCTGCTGGATCTGGTTCACGACGAAGTCGTGTACCCTCGCGACCACAGCCCTTCCATCCGGCAGTCCATGCTCCCCACCAATGGTCCCGGCGTGTTTTTGCACTGTGCGGACCTGGCTCCTCCTGAGCCCACAACCGAACTAGTACAGTCACACGACCCGAAAAAACCATGACGTCGCCCCAAAGATAGGACAACAGTACTACATATCGATAACCGCCGCTGCTGCCACTAGCGGACAGGCAACGCTTGCGAAACCGAGTGGCGCGTCAACACGAGAAGAAGACAAACAACTGCAGCTATGCCAGCTAAACGATACCGTCTGTCCTGCAACAGAGGGCGGAAACCTAAAAATAGCACCAACGTGAGCCGCAAGGCGGCTCACATTCATTGTAATCATTTCTTTGTCTATGTATGTACATCCAATCTACCGATTTCCGTCTCATTCGGATAATTCCTCCGCAGGGCGCGCTTTTTCTCTTTCTTCTCCTCTTAGAGTGTAATATGTTTAGATGTAGAAGTCATTACTCCTACTCATTTCTGCACAGTTGAACTGGAATGCTAATCATTTGCATACTGAAGCATGTTGTACATGGCAAGGCGATTTCACGTCTGCAGCACGGTTCCTTGGCCGGCAGTGTGAAATGTACACCCTACATCCAAGTGACAGAATGCGACTGGAAGAATATATTAAATACCTGATTTGAATGAATAGTTGAGGAGAAAGATGGATTGAGTGGCTTATCTGTTGCATAGTGGTACTGATGTGTACTAACGTTCTACAGCGGTTTCAAAAGCTAATGCGATGAAATAAGTTTCATTAGGCAAACGACACATTTATAAATAGATGATAATGACCGCGTAAACCGAAATCTATTTCTAAACAGAGCGTGATTGTAAAACACAGAAATTAATAAATGGTGCCGTTTGATCAGATTACCGGCAATTAGACTAGTGGACCACACAGAGATAGAAAAAGAAAAAAATATATAAGTTGATGGTAATGGAAATAAACAATCAAATGTATGAGGTGTAAAGAGTTCCATCGTTGACAGATATATGTGAAAATTACAAATATTTGTGAAAGTCTAATTACCAGTGGATTTCGGAGAAAGAATAAGAATTTCTGGAGTGACAAACTAGAGTGCACTTTCAGTGTGTAACACGCGCATCTATACTGTGGTGAAAATCAGTATAAAGATATAGATATTTATTGGAAAATTAACATCGTCGATTCGAATAGTTGTCCGTAGTGTATATGCAATAGTATGATCTCCAGTATGCCGACATATGCACTCAAATGGAATCGCATTTGGTGTCACCGCGGTTGTTACAATATCACGCGGAATATGGTTATCATACGCTGAAAAAGACAAAATCGGTGGGTACAAGGAAATGGGAGTCTCTAGTCGTCAAATCGCCATGAAGTTGAACCATTCAAATACAGTAACTAATAATTTCGTTAGTTTAGGCACACGATACGAAAAATTATTTGTAGCATCGAAACAGTTACTTTTGGGCAAAGCAAGGGCCAAAAACAGTTATTCTTCTCAACTTGTTGCTGATTTACGGTTGCCAGTAACTGCCACAAATTTTGACAAATGACAACTTGCATTCAAGAAACGATTGCAGAAACTTGTCCAACACCCAAACATAAACAGGCGCGACTCTAGTTTGCTGAAGTACATATCATGGACTTCAGAATGGTGTAGAATGTCATAAAATGGTCTACAGTGATGAGAAGTGTAATTTAGATGGACTTCAATATTATTGACATGATCTGAGGATAGATCAGCAGGTAAGAAGAAGCAGAAAGTGTAATGTTTCAATAAGACAATTCATTGTGCATGTTTCTGATACAACCAAAAAGTGGTTTGAGGATAAAGATATCGATCTCTTGTCCTGACCTGCACCTAGACCGTATCTGAAACCCGTAAAAATCTTTTCGAGACACTTTCAAGGCGTGTTTATCTCGATGGAAGACAATCTGAGGCAGTATGTGTGCTGAAAAGAGCGATGTGAGAAGAGTGTACAACAATTTCATTGTAAGGCGTGTTTATCTGAATGGAAGACAATCTGAGGCAATATGTGTGCTGGAAAGAGAGATGTGAGAAGAATGTGCAACAATTTATTGAAAGAACTACAAAACCTTACAAAAGAACGCCGAGAGAATTTTTGAGGCAATTAAGAAAAACGGAGGCTGGACAAAGCACTAACAATGCACTAACACAACAAGGCAGTCAACGCCTTCATATTAATTTCCATACAGGAAGTTCAAGCATCTTATCGTGTTACTAGTGTTATGAAAGAAACTATGTAATTCCGTCATTATTGTTTACGTCTTATATGTATCTATTACATTCATAATAAATTAGATACGTTCATGCTTCATAGTACCATTACTTTCATAGGAATTGTGTCTTTATGCTGATTTCCGCTAGTGTATTCTGAAGTAAGTAATTGTTGTATAGCTTCTGTTCTGCTTACAAATGGAAAGACCAAAAATATAGATATTATACACTATTAAACAATTTCGTTAAGTGGTTTTTGGCTTACAAGCAAGTCAGAGCGTAACTATTGTGGCCTGACAATGGCCATGTGAACCCGAAACCCATTGGCTGAATAAATTAATTCCATAGGGTACCCAAAATATGGTGGTTTTAATTCATAATTATGAAGTTTTTATAGCTCTTAGCGACGCAAGAATCAATTAATATTCCGGTTCGCCTTCTAGGAGCAACGTGTGCGGAATCCGCTATATATGAAAATTGCCCAAGGAAATAGGAAGCAGACTTGTCTGTAATATTTTTGTCAGTTATGCTTGGGGAAGTGATACTGTTTCTTTCAGTTATGCAATCTGTTGTTTCGATGACGCTCTCAATGACGTAATATTGCAGTCTGCAGCAATTTGTTTTACGTAAAGCACCACTTGTCTACACTATAACATTCCGTGTATACTGGTTTTCCAGGGCCAAGCATTCCTAGATAATTTTATTGTTCCGATAATTTCGTCAATAATCTTTCTAGCATCACTTCATTCCTTATTTCACCTTTTTATAGCAACGATGGTAGTCTGCTAGCAGCGTCTTTTCCTTTTGAGTGACGCACAAGACACCTTTGATGCCTCCTTTGAGCGCCGATGCATTGTGTTTCACGTCCTCTTTTTCTTTCAGTCTTCCGCAGCCTCTACAGCCTCGTCACAAGGACTGCTTTGTGTCTTACTCGCGCCCCAGTTGTCCCTCAACACTTGTAGCCTTTGGCAGAGGCTTCTGCGGCGGACAGATGCAACGGATCGAAAGGCAATCTCCTCGCGCTTACACGACAGCAGGCAGGAGAGGGCGATTCCTGTCGACCTTTGTCCACCACAGCAGCCTCTGGTTACACCTGCCGCCCCTTTGAAAGGGTGAGGCACCAAAGTGCAGCGACTCCCACGTACCCTCTATTCTAAGGCCTGCAAGAGTCGCCAAACTGTAACCTACCGCTTTGCTGGTGTAACTGTGCTAAAAGATCTACAGTGACGAAAATGAAGAATGGTATACCATGAACACTTTAACTTAACATTACCAAACATACAACATGATTTTACTTTGGTGTGGAGCTACAGTCATATAAAACTTGTTGAAAGATATAACCGCCATTTGACTGTACAATAGGTTTTATTCCACAATCTAGATTTTGGCCTTAGGCCATTTTCAAGTGCTACAACTGCAACAGAAAAAGGTACATGTATCAGAAAAATAGCAGGGCAAACAGTTAAAGTAATGTACTGGCTCCCTTACTTACGTATCAACAATCATTAGACCTGAGTAGAACAAAAGTCATTGTCAAAGTATGTACCTCCGCTTACATAAACCTATTTTTTCAAAAGGAAATGCGAGAATATTTGTGTAGTATGTTAAGTTACTCGCAATTAGCATGACTCAGTCATTTGATATGGTTGTGGAATAAATTAGATCACCAAATCATTGGTTAAAACGTCGCTGCACTGTGACATAGAAGCCACAGACATAAAAATAGGAGAAACGATAGTGAAAGACCATCATAAGGACTTCCCAGTGTACACCATCTCCACAGATCACATGAGAAATAAGAAAGAAAATGCTACATTTTTTTCGTGCTTGTGAAACATCTGGACTCAAATATCATTCTTATACGAATTTATTTCAGTACCAAGAAAAAAAAGTCCTTGCTAGTAAAGGATGATGTTAGTACATGATAGCGTTTAGGTGTGACAAACGTTACTAGAAATTTTCAGTTGGACATTCAATACAGCATGACCAGAGGAGGTCCACTTGCCGCTTATTCACCTACCGTTTATTGTCATCTTTTGGAGTCTGACTAAGGTAGGGTCATTGACATGAGGGACATAGGAGCATAATATCGACAAGTCACCCATTTGGATTTATTACGATGAGTGAAAAACGAGTGATGACGGGATGGACTCAGTGCTGTGCTGTGTATGAGCCGTTTGTTCTACAGCCCGGTGCCGGCCGAAGTGACCGAGCGGTTTTAGGCGCTACAGTCTGGAACCGCGCGACCGCTACGGTCGCAGTTTCGAATCCTGCCTAGGGCGTTGATGTGTGTGATGCCCTTAGGTTAAATAGGTTTAAGTAGTTCTAAGTTCTAGGGAACTGATGACCTCAGCAGTTGAGTCCCATAGTGCTCAAAGCCATTTGAACCATTTTCTACAGCCCGGCAACCCTTCTCACATTAAAGTTGTGCAAGCGGCCTAACCTGCAAGGGGCTAAATCTGCAAACTACAGAGGCACGATAAATCAGACTGCCTAGGCCAGCAGGCGGCTGCGCGAGCTCTATTGGAGGTCGGTGACCCCAAGAACATGTTTGCTTCTCGGAGCTACTCTTGTACCACTATGCTGTCTTGGTATTTTGGCCAGCGCAGAGACACATCGACGAGACTTGCATCGAGTCACTAGGCCAGACGCTGACTGCATCTGCAGTTCTTCGGATCTCATTCGAAACTTCGCAATCTGTGACGTCGTGCTGTGTGCCACCCACAACCGAATAAGGGAGCTGACAGTGTCTGTCACTGCCATCAGAGGGTTGTGGCCTCTACAGCGGGGACGGTAAAAACGTTTGGTGTTGGCTGTCGACCTTACCGCTTGCTGTATGCTTCCGCTGTCAAGTGAATCTCAAACTAGACTTAGTCTTCATTGGGGCAGTCAGCCCAAGTTGAGATGTGTGGAAATTCTGTGCGTATTACGAATCTCCACAAACAGTTGTTATGATTTACGTTTTCTTCAAGGAGTAGTTTTTGGGTTTATGTATTTCTTACGAAAACTGTTCTACATTGTTTACCAGGACTGTGTTGTTACTGCACCTTAACCATGCAGGAGTTGTCACAGAGGACAAAAGTGTGGTAAGAATAGCAGATACAAGTCTTTTCAAGGAGATGGTAGGATTATTCGAATGGCTCTGATAAACAAAGGGATGACAACAGCTGAAATACGGGAGGAGGTTACAGGCAGACTGTCGCCACGAAACGTCGGGAACAGGTTACTAGAAGCTGGCTAGTCAAACTGACGTCAACACGTCCGTATACAACCTGATGAAAAGTCACAAGAAGCAACGATTCTCGAGACCCATGAATCTCCGACTTCTGGAATCGCTGTGTTAGATATCAGAAAACGGCAGATTTGGTAACTATGGAATGGAGGTTGAATGCTCGACAATAAGTGGCAAGAATACAAAATCACATTATCATTTCCGCTTCTTCGTGCAAAACATTTTCGTCCTGATTTTTATTTACATCGTCTCCTGTTGCCCAGTGCTTCTTATAGTAGTCCAGACATTGTGCCTTACTTATCACTTCTATATTTTTATTCAAATTCTTCATCGATTTATAAGCAAATTTCTGTCTACCCCACTCCGAAATGCACCTATCACAGCTTTTCCGAAATAGTTATATTCTGGTTTTAATATCAAAGAAAAGCTTAATGGGGTGTTTGTTTGCTCTTAACCTCCAGGGGAAATACAATATATGTCTGAATTACATATGACTGTCACCGATGGTACCACCATAACATTATTTAAAACGGAAAAACAGTTCCGTCATACAGCAGGTGTCAGCGTCCTCTGTTGCTTCAAGTCAGCCATAGCCTGTCACTGTCTGTCATTGCTCCCATTCACCTGAAGGAGCTTCTTTTGAAATCGTTTTGTGATTATTTAGGCATCTGCGAGCCATATCTCATAATTACAGTATGTCTTTTAACTACAAATATCCTCTACATAATTTTAAGTTGAATCGAATAACAGTTTCAAGCAAGAATCAGTGCATCATAATGGAATTTAACTTTCCTCAGAGAAAAACATTTCACAATAAAAATCGGAAAGAATTTTGTTATTACGTATTTCAAATTATTTCGTTTAATTGATTTTAATTAATTAAAAATTAACGTTGTCTTTTAGGTGATACTAGTTATCCAGATCGACGTATTTTGACGTTCTGCTTCGACTAAAATTTTCAGTTGCTTCAAAAGTCTGTTTTCTTCTTTTTTTAAATATGGTATCAACAAATAACTTGAGCAGTGCCTTTGATCAAGTTTGAAGGGACTATTTCATTGCAGCTATCCCCATGAAACGTATTACATCACTGCAATAATTGCTAGTTCCCTGACTTTCAATGTCTATTAGTAATGTCTGGCATAATTCGTAAAACTTGAGATCTGGAATCACACAACGACAGCTTAAAAAGTAAATAGAGTGCTTGTAGTCTATCTTGGATTAACAAAAACAGCTATGAATTCAACAGAATTATATCGTAATCTCTAGAGGATTAAAAAAGTAATACATCTTTTCATTCAAATCAAGTACATCGGACGTAAAATTAAGTCACCTGTGTGTCAAAGATAATTATAACGTCGCACAGTGCGGTTCTTATGGGCCAGAAAAGCAATGACAAATTCAGATGGTTTTTACTATCAAACATTTGTTGCTGCCAGTAAGAATATTTATAGCCTCAATTTCTAATCGTCACCTGCGTGCTTTACTTGAGCTTCACAACAAAAAATGTGTAATGTAAACAGCCACAGAGACATAATGTCCATACCGACCACAAGATAAAGTAGATACATATAGTAACTGGCAGAAACAAATATTAGTATTGTTCTACTGTCACTGGCTTTGTCGGTCATATTCTATTTGATAAAATAACACAAATTAATGATGAAGAACATGAGACTTGACACTTTATTTACTCAAACTAGAACACATTCGACGCGATATGCACTGCTCAGCAAGCGCTTTCAGTCGCACCATGGGCTGATGGCAGTCTAATTTTGGATTTGTCTTGAGTTTGTACGTCACACTTTATGGACCTCCCAAACGAGTCGAGTGCTGAAATTTTCAGGTGTATTTCCAATTCTTGGGAACAGTCTGTGATCAATAAATGTAAATAAGGTGGATGATTAATGAGACTTGTTTTCTAGTCACGAAAGAGCGGTTCATTGCTGCCTAATGACATGGGACACTTACGTGTAGTAAGAATAAAATCATGGGACACTGTGAAATAGTTACACTTACTACCGACTTTCGTGCCTAATAGACCAACTACATGTAGAGGTTCGATAACTGACTTCTGCAAATTGGAAATTCTGTGTCTCATAATCTATGTTTACGTATGTGATATATCCGTCTTCACAAAAAATATCTCCAACAGGATGAAAATAAAAACTCGGGGTGAACGTTAATTTTTTAACGAAGTCTAAAAATGTACCCTAACAACGGATGTAAGTTGCCGGTTCATGTGGTTGCCAATAGGGGCGTCCTGGTGCAGCTAGCTCGCTCGCTTATTCGCTCATTGGCTTGTACAATTGGCATGTAGGTCGTTTAATATCACTAATGGGCCTTTTTAAGGGGATACGTTTGAAAATTAAAACTTTGTCATCCTCTGTGAGGTTAAAATTCACCAACGGTTTCTATCTTCATTCATACAGAAGATAGGAATTCGGGTGAACCTCTCTACTGCAGGCAACAGGTGACTTTTTTAAGTGCTTCTGGTTACTGTTAAGGAACGTTCTTCAGATACAATTGTATATATTCAGCATGCAGCAAGTATTTGAAACATTATTTGCACTGAAACTTCCTGCCAGATTAAAACCGGAACTCCAACCTGGGACTTTTGCCTTTCGTGGACAAGTGCTCTGGCGACGTAGCTATCCAGACACGACTCGAAACGCGCCCTGATATCTGGTCTTTTAGCAGTCGCAATGGAAAATGTCTGCATCATTGCGAGCCCCTATCCATGCTGAAGGGGATCAGTTCCTTCCTAATGATATGCCCTAATTTGCTGCTCTGAAATAAACATTTTTAACTGGGCATAATATCTTCGTTCCTAACAAATATCCCTCAAGCTAATGAAATTGAAATCACAGCACTACACTTAAAAAAAAATGCTAATGAATTTCTAATGAAATTATAATCCAAACTTAAACTGCAGTTACAAGGAGAAGCTATATAGAATGTTTCAAAGAAGCTCTTACAAACTTTGAAGACAGATTCCTTGCACCACAACATCAAAAAAGTTCACATACACGTATGTCTAAAAATTCCTCGTATTCGAGTTACTAACGAAAGTTTACAACTTTGGTGATTGGAGCTCATCATTATATAAACGTAATAAATCCTCGGAATGGTCTCCTCTTGCTTCTAAACACGCATGCACTCGTCGAATTATAGACTGTCGCACTCTTTCAGATACTTCCTGATAGTTTCTAAGGCTTCACAGGCTTCCGTGACATGTCGATGACGAGTTTCTGCATCGGGTGATCTGCTGCATACACCAGCAGTTTAAGGTCCGGCGAACGTGCAGTCCATGGAACTGGTCCTACTCTACCTATCCGTTTGTCATACCAGCCAGTGCGCCTCGAACAATGAGACTGCAATGTGCTGGAGCTCCAACCTCCAACGTGCTTAAACTAAAAGTTTCTTGATATTTGCAGAGTCACATCTTCTAGTAAGCCTTGTATTCTGAACAAAGTCCTTATGAGCAGTAACTGTAAGATGTGCCAGGAGAAAGTATGGCCTTACCAGACAGTGATCTACAATGGACACATTGAAGGCAGACGAATGTTGGATGTATACAAGTCTCCATGGCAACACAACGCCATCTAGTATACAATGAGTCAAACGGAGGCATAGGTAAGTGAAGTAAACAGAGCCTGGATTCATCCGAAAAAATGACGTTTTGCCATTCGTGCACCCAGGTTCGACGTTGAGTACACCATCGCAGGGGCTCCTGTCTCTGATGCAGCGTCAAGGGTAACCGCAGCCACGGTCTCTGAGCTGATAGTCCATCCTGCTGCAAACGTCGCCGAACTGTTCGTGCACATGGTTGTTGTCTTGCAACCGTCCCCATCTGTTGACTCAGGGATCGACACGTGGCTGCACGATCCGTTTCAGCCGTGCGGATAAGATGCCTGTCATCTAGACTGCTAGTGATAACGAGGCTGTTGGGATCCAGCACGGCGTTCCGTGTTACCCTTCTGAACCCACCGATTCCATATTCTGCTGTCATTGGATCTCGACCAACGCGAACAGCAATGTCGCGATACGATAAACCGTAATCGCGATAGGCTACAATCCGATCTTTATCAAAGTCGAAAACGTGATGGTAGGCATTTCTCCTGCTTACACGAGGCATCACAACAGCGTTTCAGCAGGCAACGCCGGTCAACTGCTGTTTGTGTATGAGAAATCGGTTTGAAACTTTCCTCATGTCAGCATGTTGTAGGTGTCGTCACCGGCGCCAAACTTGTGTGAATGCTCTGAAAAGCTAATCATTTGCATATCACAGCATCTTCTTCCTGTCGGTTAAATTTCGCGTCTGTAGCACGTCATCTTCGTGGTGTAGCAATTTTAATGGGCAGTAGTGTATTTCATCTAATTTTTTTTTTACAATCTTTGATAGCTCTTATAAATTTCAGTTGAGATGCGAGAATCTTATTTCTGTCTCGTTTGGTAAATGTCTAGATCTCACAGCCATAGAAAATTTCGGAATCTGCCATAGATTTATAAGTACCAATTTTTTTGTACAGCTTGATCTTCTAAAGATAGTTAAAAATTTTTGTTATCTTTTCATAAATTAGGACTACTGACCTTATATATCAGAGCCCTATAAATGCCTTTACTGTAGCCTTATCAATAGACATCTTCGGATTATATTCCTGGTAAAATCTTGAACGAAATGATTTGGCTGGGAGCAAGTTGCAATGGCCCGATGCTAGGGCAACGGTGAGGACCTCATCATAGTTAGTAGGAGAAGGAAACTTCGGTATAGCGCATACCTCGGAGCATGTACTCTTTTCTCTCTTGGGAGAAGCTTACTTATCCTGAAGATGACCTTTATAACGACTGCGGGAATGAACTCCAAAAAGAAAATTTAGCCATAAGATGGACGCCAATAAAGTGATTTATTTAGCTACAGGTTGGTTTCCTAAAACGAGGACTTTAAATCTTGGAAAGGTGCAACCAGCTATAGCTAAATTACGTTGTCCGTAACTGTTCCATTGCGTGGTGTTACTGACCGTTGGTCGCAGCTAATGGGGTGGTAATATAGAGCAGCCAGAGAGTCTCACTGAATCCAATGATTTCTGTCGGCGGATGAAACGAATTGATTGCATTTGATTTAGATATGGAGAGTAATTGTAGTAATCTTTTTATCTCACTTAATTTTGGTTCTCTGGTATTTCAGTATGCATCACATGCCTCGCTTGGTATATTTAACCCAATTGTATTCCGTGTGGGCTCACAGTCCCGTAAAATTTTCTCAATAGCGTCATATTCGCCACTCACTGTATATTTATATTCACTGTTGCAATTGCAGTCATTTTCAAGCGCTTACAGGTGCTGAAAACACAGTTATAGCATCAATAAAAAGAATAAAAATAGCCTCTGTAACCTTTTAGTTTTTACAAGAGTAACTACTTATACACCAGTACCACGATCTTGAGAAGGGGCGTTGATGACCACTCAGTTTAGCGTGCAACGATTTTAAATCCATTCATTCAGGCTCTATGGCTCGTGGTAGCCTTTGTCACACACGTCAGGGATATGTGGCGGCTAGGACAAAAACTCGCGAACTAAATTCGTGTTTATTGCCTTTGTCAGTAAAGAACACCGTATTCTACGTGTTGATCTACATCTACATTTGCATCGATACTCCACGATCCACCTTGCGGCACACGGCAAGGCTGCACTGAATCGCTACTAGTCATTTCCTTTCCCGTCCGCTTGCAGACAAAACGAGGGAAAAAGATCGTCTATATGCCTCCGTATGAGCCCTAATTTATCATCGTGGTCCTTATGCGCAATGTATGTTGGACGCAACAGAAGCGTCCTGTAGTCAGCTTCGAATGCCGGTTCTCTAAATTTTCCCAATACTGTTACTCCAAAAGAACGTCACTTTCCCTCCAGAGAATCCCATTTGAGTTCCCGAAGCATCTCCGCAACATCTGCATGTTGTTCGAACGTAGAGGTAACAAAACTAACAGTCCACCTCGAAACTGTTTCGACGTCTTCTTTCAATCCGACCTGGTGAGGATACCAAACACTCTGTAAGTAGGCTGTTTGCTGTTTAGGTTTTCTTATTGGTAACGCCATGTAGCCTCTGTATGAAAATCACTGGCTGTGCTGTGTGCAGTCTGTGGCTAGTTTGCGTTGTTGTCTGCCATTGTAGTGTTGGGCAGCTGGATGTGAACAGCGCGTAGCGTTGCGCAGTTGGAGGTGAGCCACCAGCAGTGGTGGATGTGGGGAGAGAAATGGCGGAGTTTTGAAATTTGTGAGACTGGATGTCATGAACTGCTATATATATTATGACTTTTGAACACTAGTAAGGTAAATACATTGTTTGTTCTCTATCAAAATCTTTCATTTGCTAACTATGCATATCAGTAGTTAGTGCCTTCAGTAGTTTGAATCTTTTATTTAGCTGGCGGTAGTGGCGCTCGCTGTATTGCAGTAGTTCGAGTAACGAAGATTTTTGGTGAGGTAAGTGATTTGTGAAAGCTATAGGTTAATCTTAGTCAGGGCCATTTTTTTGTAGGTGATTTTTGAAAGTCAGAGTGGGTTGCGCTAAAAATATTGTGTGTCAGTTTAAACACAGTCAAGCATAATTTTTCTAAGGGGACGTTTCATATGTCGACCCTTAGCCGAGGATACCTCACTGGAATCTTCTGATTTTTTCATGTAGTTTGTGCAATTAGTGCAGCCTTTGTTTATTGCTAGCGCGTAATTGTAAAGAGAATTTCCTTTGTAGTTGTAGTTTTTCATTCTTGTACAGTAAAATGGATGTGGCATGCACGTAGATTTGCACCAAGTGTTTCGCAGCTGCGCTTGCAATTAACGAGATATTATTTTCAATGTTATGTTAATGTGTTTTCTTGTTTTGCTCTTCAAATTGTGTTTTTCTGTGTTGTCGTGTGAAATATTGTGACAATAATGGCGTGTGATAAACGTAATACTAGGCTCCAAAGTAAACTGAGAAATGACAGTGAAGACGAAAGCAGTTTGTTAGCGCCGCCGAGTAATGAATTAACTAATGTTCAGAGTAGTAATTTGGTAATTGTGCATAGGGATATGGAGCGGGCTGCAAATAATGGTGTAGGCAGTGTAACAATTAGTGAACAGGGAAGCATTATCGATCGATCGGTCGGCAGCAGCATGCCTCAGGAATCCGAAATGACAGGACACAATCTTGCAAATACTGTAGATTCAGGTTTTGCGTCCTCGCCGTTTTCTCAAATGAGTCAAGACACATTTTCTGCTTTTCAAATTGCAAATATTGCCGGTTCAAATGCATTGCCGAATAGCACTGAGGAACATGTTTCAGACACCAGTGCATTGTTATTACAATTAATACAACAAATGGGACAAACACAGCAAAAGCTTCAAAAGTTAGACACAATGGAACAAAATCTTCGGAAGTTAGACACCACACTTGAACAAACACGTGAAGATTTAACTACTGAGTTACATAACATTGAATCGAAATGTCAAAAGTCTGTAATGACGTAAAAACACAAATTTGTGAGCATTTCCAACCTATTTTTTCGCGTCATGAAAATGCATTACAGAATCACGAAGCAGCCATAAAAGAACTGCAAACTATTGTTCATGAAAATCACGACACCTTGCAAGCTAAAATTGACTCAGTTGCATCTACCGATTCGGTTACGCAACTTGCAAAAACTCAGGAAAACTTAAAGGACACAGTAGATACGATTTCAACACAAATGGACACTCTGAAACTTGGTTCAGAAAAACACACAGAGGAAATAATTTCAATATCGGATAAAGTAGCCGAGCTTTCAGATCAGTTCACTAACTTATCTACAAAGGTTGATGATGATCTGAACGACACAAGACCTGTAGCTTTCACTGATACTGTAGAGTATGAACAAATTAGAAAATTCAAACAAAATCAAAATCAAATCAATACATAGTACAAAAGAGAAATCCGGGAAGTACAAGATCGGTTGGCACAAGTAATACAAGAATTACATATTTCAGAGGACACTCGCGCTCCAGTACGGGAAGAGGGATATAGAAATACGGAGCAACCACAAAATAATAACACAGGACATTTCGGAAATTATGAAAGATATTGGCAAGGTGCACCGAATTTTGAAATGGAACCGCCGAAACGACGTAACAATGACCGATATGCGACTCGCTGACATGATGATTTTGACTATAAGCTGTTCATTACTACACGTAAATTTAAAACATTTAAGAATTCTGGCAACGACATTCATCCACAAGCGTGGCTCCATCAATTCTGTCATTGTTTTCCTCCCAACTGGTCATTAGAGCACAGATTAGAATTTATGTGTGGCTATTTAGAGAATGAACCAGCTGTAAGAATGCGATCGGTCATTCACGATTGTCACAGTGAAGGAGAATTTTACCATGCCTTCCTCTCAGCATATTGGTCTCAAGCTACACAAGACCGAGTAAAACATAGCATCATAGTGATGAAACATTTCGAACAATCTGAATTTTCCAGTCTTGTTGTCAGTTTGAACACAGCCATGTATAATTTTTCTAAGGGGACGTTTCAACTCGAACAATACTCAGAAATAGGTAGCACTAACGTCCTATATGACCTCTTCTTTACAGATGAACCATACTTTCCTAGAATTCCCCCAAAAACCGAAGCCGAGCATTCGCCTCTCCTACCACAGTCCCCATACGCTCGTTCTACTCCGTATCGTTTTGCAGCGTTACGCTCAGGTATTTAAACGGCACGAGTGTGTCGAGCAGGACACTAGTAACTCTGTGACCCAACATTACGGGTTTGTTTACCTATTCATCGGCATTTTCTACATTTAGAGCTAGCTGCCATTGCCTAGCTGCATACCAACTACAAATTTTGCCAAGTCATCTTGTATCCTCCAACGGTTCAAATGGTTCAAACGGTTCAAATGGCTCTGAGAACTATGGGACTTAACTTCTGAGGTCATCAGTCCCCTAGAACTTAGAACTACTAAAACTTAACAAATCTAAGGACATTACACAATCCATGCCCGAGGCAGGATTCGAACCTGCGTCCGTAGCGGTCGCGCGGTTCCAGACTGAAGCGCCTAGAACCGCTCAGCCACTCCGACCGGCGCCGCCTACTGTCACTCAACTTCGACGCCCTACTATACCACAGCATTATCCGTAAACAACCGTGGATTACTATCCACACTGCCCGCCAAATCATTTTTGTATATAGAGAATAAAAGCGATCTTATCACACTACCCTGGGACACTTCTGACGATACCCTTGTCTCTCATGAACACTCACAATCGAGGACATCGTACTGAGTTCTATAACGTAAGAAGTCTTCGACCCACTCAAGTACCTGTTAACATATTCTATACGCTCGTACCTTCTTTAACAGCGTGCAATGGGGCACCGTGGCAATTGTTTCCCGGAAATCTAGAATCTGCTGTTGTCCTTCATCCTTAGTTCTCAGCATATCACGTGAGAAAAGGACAACCTGAGTTTCGCAAGAGCCATGCTTTCTAAAATCATGCTGATTCGTGGACACAAGATTCTGGATCTCAAGAAAATTTATTATATTCGAACTGAGAATTTGTTCATGGATTCTGCAGCAACCCGATGTTAAGGGTATTGTTCTGTAATTTTGCAGTTCCGTTCTTTTGCCTTTCTTACACACAGGACTCACCTGCACCTCTTTCTAGGCACTTGGGACTTCGCGTAAATGCAAGCTGAGTAAGGGCCCAGTGCCGCAGAGTGCGCTTTGAAAAACCAAACTGCGATTCTATCGGGATTTGGAGACTTAGTAACTTATTTGTTTTCGACTCCTTCAGTTGTTTCTTTACGCCAGGGATGCTTGTTAGTGCCTCGTCCATACGGGCGTCTGTTCGATGGTCAAATGACGGTATGTTTGTACGGATTTCCCATATAAACGATTTCTTAAATGTGAAAATTAAAACTTCGTATTACGTTTTGCTGTCTTCAACTGTCACACCAGAATGGTCAACAAGTGACTGTTTGGAAGCCTTAGACCAACTTAGGAATTTTACAAAAAATGGCTCTGAGCACTATGGGACTTAACATCTATGCTCATCAGTCCCCTAGAACTTAGAACTACTTAAACCTAACTAACCTAAGGACATCACACAGCACCCAGTCATCACGAGGCAGAGAAAATCCCTGACCCCGCCGGGAATCGAACCCGGGAACCCGGGAGCGGGAAGCGAGAACGCTACCGCACGATCACGAGCTGCGGGCTAGGAATTTTACATAGGAACAGAATTTTCTCGGGTTCTCTGCTAAATCTTTTGCTAAAGAATGACTGTGGTAGTAGTTGTATGCTTCGCGCACAGTTCTTTTCAGAGACTCACGAATCTCTACTAACGTTTGCTAGTCGTCATTTCCGCGTTCTCTTTTGAACCGAGAGTGCAACAGCCTATGCTTCCTCGGCATTTTCCAAATCTCATTATTAAACCATGATGAGTCTTTTCCGTCCTTAATCCACTGACTAGGTATAAAGTCCCCAGATCACTATTTACAATCTGCTTGAACTTTGTCCAGAATTCTTCTACGTTCATCTTACTGTAACTCAGCGATATCAGTTCACTGTCTAAGTGAGATGCTAACAACTGCTTATCTGCTCTTTCTAACAGGATTGCTATAATGACATCATGATCGCTAATCTCCGTTTCCACACTGACGTTGTCAGTAAAGTATGGACTATTTGTAGCTACAAGGTCTAAGATACTTCCATTACCTGTGGCTGCCGAACTAGCTGCTCAAAACAGTTTTCAGAAAACGTATTCAAAAGTACTTCGCATGATCATCTGTCTGCACTCCCTGCAGTGAATCCATAGAGATACCAGACTATACTCGATAGGTTAAATTCGCCTTCAACTATTAATGTATGTTATGGATATTTATGCACGACTGGCCATAGACTTTCCTTGAATGATTCTAGAACTGTCACAGCAGAGTCGGGTGGCCGGTAAAAACATCGAACAATTGACTTGGTTTCACGTAGACCTGTTACATGCGACCCTATAACTGCACTGTCACGCTCATCCCACCTCAATATAGAAAATATTTTTGTCAATTGAAATGATCACTCCCCCTCCTAAGGCCTCCGTCTTTCCGATATACTTTCCATGACTCCCTAGATATCTCAGAGCGATCCACTTCGGATTTCAACCAGCTCTCAATCCAAAGAATAATCTGCGTGTAAGAGGAGGCCAGTAAATTCGCCAACTTTGTCACGAATACTTAGTAATACTTAGTAGGCCAGTAAATTCGCCAACTTTGTCACGAATACTTAGTAATAAAATTTTGACAGTCGATGTGTCTTTACTCTAAACGCGCTCTGACTTTCCTTGCTGCGTACTGACAGGCGAATGTTCATCAGAATACCTTAAACTAATGCCTAGTCTAAAATAGCCTCATGTGCAGTCCACAAGGACTGCTTCCTTTGTGTAGTGCATCCTGACCTATCATGGGGAGTTTCCCAAATCCCCGACCAATAACGCAGGTCTGGAAATCTGCATCCAAGACCTTCACAAAGACAATGAAACATTTGTTCGAGACCCTCCACTCGGCTCCAAACCAAAGGACCCTGATCAACTCTCAGAACAATAATGCAACTGCGAGCTCTGCTTGCAGCCCACGCGTGAGGCCAGTAGCCCACACCAGAGTTGTAAGCCGTCTGTATGAACTGAGGTTTGCCTCAGAACCCACGCGACAGCAGTCATTGCTGCCGATGTGAGCCTCAACTTGCAGACGACGGAACCCGCACGCTTGATAGCTGCAGGCAAGGCCACCTTCACACCTCCGATGAGGCCCCCCGGTAGACACATCGAGTGCACATTGGCTTTCTTTCCATCCCTGGAGGCTATCTGCTTCAAGGGCTCCATAACACACCTAACGTTGGAGTTCCCAGCAACTAGTAAATCCCTTTCTCTGTATGCCAGGTCAGACGCTGCTGAAGGGGCAGCCACCTGTCCACTCACAGGATGAATAGACGAGGCCAGACGGCCAGTCTCCACATTGTCCCTCCGCCTTGAGCGACGCAAATGTGTTTCCAGCCGCCATTCTCTCTGCTGTGATGGCGGATCCACTGTGTCGGGTCACAATCATTTTTTTTTCCCTAATATGATGCGAATTCCGTGTCTGTGGTTAGGTTGGCACGTAATTTCACAGCTTGAATTGGTGAGTGAAACCCACAGAAATCATATTTGAAGTAATTATCAGCTGGAATGCGGTATTGAGTTCCACTCTCACACGTGCCTCCTCCCACACCGCCGGCCGGTGTGGCCGTGCGGTTCTAGGCGCTTCAGTCTGGAACTCCGTGACCGCTACGGTCGCAGATTCGAATCCTGCCTCGGGCATAGATGTGTGTGATGTCCTTAGGTTAGTTAGGTTTAAGTAGTTCTAAGCTCTAGGGGACTGATGACCACAGATGTTAAGTCCCATAGTGCTCAGAGCCATTTGAACCATTTGAGGCTCCCACACCCTTACGTGCTGACTTTTCTTGGTTGTGGTCAGAGATTGTTTGTAGCTTTGTTGATCTGTGTTAGGATGAAATTTAATTCTGAGTTGATGAAGCCAACGTACGTGAATACCAGAAAATGATTATCTTAACAGATTTATGTGTAGCGTAGATCAACGTGTACGTTAGTCATATATATATATATATATATATATATATATATATATATATATATATATATGTGTGTGTGTGTGTGTGTGTGTGTGTGCGTTTTCGGGTGAGTTAGGGGCGCTATACGACTAGGTTATAAAAGCCCTTACGAAAAAAGTAGAAATGAATGTGTTTAAAGAGGAGAAAATGCGAGAACAGGCATAAAAATCAATCCGAGATAAAATCGCACTTTGTCTCACCCAGTCTCAGCCACGGTTACCTGCACATCACAGTAACTCACGTAATGGAAGGTAGCGTTTGAAGTGTTCAGATAGTCTAGAACTGTAATCGTCTAGCTACTAGCACAAAACAACAGTTCATGTCAACAACAAAAAAATGTTCAAATGTGTGTCAAATCTTATGGGACTTAACTGCTAAGGTCATCAGTCCCTAAGCTTACACACTACTTAACCTAAATTATCCTAAGGACAAACACACACACCCATGCCCGAGGGAGTACTCGAACCTCCGCCGGGACCAGCCACAAACAGTTCATGTCATTCACGATGCATAGGAAATTACAAACGAGCGTTGTGACTGGCTATCCACATTCCATTTATGATACGACGTGTTTGCTTCCCATCCATGGCCACGCTAACCGTTACAACACCACACAATGGAAGAGCTATGAACATGGTAACTGCACTTTTACCGGTACAGCCAAGCAGACTTCAAGACGATGACCTAAGCGTATTGAAGAGGAGAGATCTGGTATAAAAGAAAAAAATTCTTTTAACGACATGGACTAAAGAGGCGAAGGTGCAAAAGTGATAGAAGGTATAAAATGTTTGTAATAACGGGAGTTCAAATCAGTACACAATGTCGCTAAAATTAATGAAATTATAAATTACATTTATAGTACAAATACAAATATCAGTCGTACGACACTATCAACACTGTACTTTAACACGATAAAATACAGAAAAAAATGATAACACACAAAAATACAAACAGACGTGATGGGTCCTTGGAACTCCTGCCTCAGCAGCCAACTAGCCCCACATCGGACTCGGATACCTGCTCAGTCAAGAGTCGACATCATGAACGCAGCACCTGTTTCGTGAAATGACGTGACGTGACGAGACGTGACGTGACGTGACGCGACGAACTTCTGACAGCATGTCGTGTGCACGCTACCCGCGTTGGCAGACACGATCAGAGCGATATTACACGCCACGTCCAGTATTACGTTAGATAGGGTTAAGAGCAAATAGGTGGCGGGGTCCTGACGGAATTCCATTTCTGCTTTACAAAGAATACTCTACAGCATTGACCCCTTACTTAGCTTGCATTTGTCGCAAATCTCGCCCAGCACAAAGTCGAAGCGACTGGAAATAAGCGGAAGTGACTCTTATTTGTAAGAAGGGCAAATGAACGGGCCCGTAAAATTGCAGATCAATACCGGTTTGCTGCACAATGCTTGAAAATATTCTCAGTTCGAGTATAATAAATTTCTTCGAGAGGGAAAAGCTTCTGTTCACAAATCAGCACAGTTTTAGAAAGGACTGATCGTGCGAAACTCAGCTTGCCCTTTTCTCGTGTGATATACTGCGAACATGGATGAAGGGTAACAGGTGGATTTAAAATTCCTAGATTCTCGTAAAGCATTTGACAGGGTGCCACACTGAAGACTATTAACGAAGGTACAAACATAAGGAATAGGTTCCCAGGTATGTGAGAGGTTCAAAGACTTTAACTAACAGAACCTCGACGGCGAATTTTCATCAGAGACAAGGTTATCGTCAGCAATGCCACAGGGATCTGTGGTGGGAGTGCTGTTATTTCCTACATGCATTAATGACCTAACGGACAGAGTGGGCAGCAACTGCAGCTGTGTGCTGGTGGTATGTTAGTGTATGGGAAGGTGTAGGAGGATGCAAGGTTATTTAGACAAAATTTCTAGACGAATGAGAGCTATCTCTAAATGTAAAAAAAAAAAAAAAAAAAAATGCAAGTTAATGCAGATGAGTGAGAAAAATAATCCGATAATCCTAAATTAAATTTTCCCTGAGACATTTAAGTCTCTAATTTATCTACGATAATGTTGGAAGCTGAAGAAGTGAATTAAAATTCGTGCTGCAGCTGGGACTCGAACGCGGGCCTTTTAGTTTACTTTGTTTTTCTTTTTCTCGGTATTGTTCGTTGGTTTGGTCTGGGCGGACGTCACGAGACATCCGTTCAAGTTGATTCCTTCACTCAGTTTTTTATTACAGACGGCGAGCAGCCCTCTGACCGAACACGCTGAGCTACCGTGCCGGTGATCATTAGGCAGATATGCTATTACACCATCACAGCATTATGGTCAACATTGCTGCACGAACTACCCAAGTCAAATACCCTCCCCAACCCAACTCCATTTCACATTTTCCCTTATATTGCAATTATTAACAGGGCTCTCCCATATTGGAATAGCACCCCAGCATTGGACGTAATGGGGAAGGGCTGTCTACAGGGTTATTACAAATGATTGAAGCGATTTCACAGCTCTACAATAACTTTATTATTTGAGATATTTTCACAATGCTTTACACACACATGCAAAAACTCAAAAAGTTTTTTTAGGCATTCACAAATGTTCGATATGTGCCCCTTTAGTGATTCAGCAGACATCAAGCCGATAATCAAGTTCCTCCCACACTCGGCGCAGCATGTCCTCATCAATGAGTTCGAAAGCGTCGTTGATGCGAGCTCGCAGTTCTGGCACGTTTCTTGGTAGAGGAGGTTTAAACACTGAATCTTTCACATAACCCCACAGAAAGAAATCGCATGGGGTTAAGTCGGGAGAGCGTGGAGGCCATGACATGAATTGCTGATCATGATCTCCACCACGACTGATCCATCGGTTTTCCAATCTCCTGTTTAAGAAATGCCGAACATCATGATGGAAGTGCGGTGGAGCACCATCCTGTTGAAAGATGAAGTCGGCGCTGTTAGTCTCCAGTTGTGGCATGAGCCAATTTTCCAGCATGTCCAGATACACGTGTCCTGTAATGTTTCTTTCGCAGAAGAAAAAGGGACCGTAAACTTTAAACCGTGAGATTGCACAAAACACGTTAACTTTTGGTGAATTGCGAATTTGCTGCACGAATGCGTGAGGATTCTCTACCGCCCAGATTCGCACATTGTGTCTGTTCACTTCACCATTATGAAAAAATGTTGCTTCATCACTGAAAACAAGTTTCGCACTGAACGCATCCTCTTCCATGAGCTGTTGCAACCGCGCCGAAAATTCAAAGCGTTTGACTTTGTCATCGGGCGTCAGGGCTTGTAGCAATTGTAAACGGTAAGGCTTCTGCTTTAGTCTTTTCCGTAAGATTTTCCAAACCGTCGGCTGTGGTACGTTTAGCTCCCTGCTTGCTTTATTCGTCGACTTCCGCGGGCTACGCGTGAAACTTGCCCGCACGCGTTCAACCGTTTCTTCGCTCACTGCAGGCCGACCCGTTGATTTCCCCTTACAGAGGCATCCAGAAGCTTTAAACTGCGCATACCATCGCCGAATGGAGTTAGCAGTTGGTGGATCTTTGTTGAACTTGGTCCTGAAGTGTCGTTGCACTGTTATGACTGACTGATGTGAGTGCATTTCAAGCACGACATACGCTTTCTCGGCTCCTGTCGCCATTTTCTCACTGCGCACTCGAGCACTCTGGGGGCAGAAACCTGAAGTGTGGCTTCAGCTGAACAAAACCCTATGAGTTTTTCTACGTATCTGTAGTGTGTCGTGACCATATGTCAATGAATGGAGCTACAGTGAATTTATGAAATCGTTTCAATCATTTGTAATAGCCCTGTAGTAAGCAAGAAGACCCTGATTTGAGTACAGTCCGCAGCGCAAATTTTAATTCACTTCTTCAGCTTTCTGCGTTATCGTAGATACATTAAAGATTTTAATGTCTCAGGGAAAAATTAATTTAAGATCTATACGATCACATTTAGTAGAGCACTTCCTCAATGCGTCCAATGCTGGGGTGCTATTCCAGTATCGGAGAGCCCTGGTAACAGTGACAATATAAGGGGAGATGTGGATTGGTGTGTGGGAGGGTATTTGACTTGGGTAGTTCGTGCAGCGATGTTGACCATAATGCTGAAGTGGTGTAATGGTCATCATATCTGCCTAGTAAGCACGAAGGTCTGGGTTCGAGGCCCGGCCGTAGCACGAATTTTAACCAACTTTTTCAGCTTCCAACGTTATCATAAACCGATAATGTTACAGTACGGCATGATTAATGTGCTGCTTGACACAATCACGTCGATTAAGTAACTAGGCGTAATGTTGCAAAGCGACATGAAGTGGAATGAGCATAAAAGGATTGCAGTAGGGAAGGCGAATGGTCGAGTTCGGTTTATTGGGAGGCTTTTTGGAAGGTGTGGTTCATTCGTAAAGAAGACCGCATGTAAGACGCTAGTGCGAAACATTGTTGAGTAGTATTCGAGTGCTTGGGATCCGCACCAGGTCGGATTAAAGGAAGGCATCGATGGAATTGAGAGGCGAACTGCTAAATTTGTTACCGGTAGGTTCGAGCAACCCGGAAGTATTACGGAGATGCTTTGGTAACTCAAATGGGAATCACTGGAGTGTAGGCGACGTTCTTTTCGAGGAACACTGTTGAGGAAATTTAAAAAACCGCATTTGAGGCTGACTGCAGAACGGTTCTATAGCAGCCAGCGTACATTTCGCCTAAGGACCACGAAGGTTAGGCAGATTAGGGGCTCGCACGGAGGCATGTAGATGGTCGTTTTTCCGTCGCTGTATCTGCAAATGAAACAGGAAAGGATTTGACTAGTAATGGTTCAGGCTAGCCTCCGCCACGCACCACATGATGTTTTGGGCAGGATGTATGTAGATGTAGATGCAGGTGTAGGAAATCTATGGGATGAGTTAGAAGATCGCGCAAGACCCCAGAGTTCTACATCACAATCTTCCCTGGTTTCTGTTCACAAGGAACAATGGGCTGCCCTTCCTTCATAGACTTTCAAACCCACAAAGCGTTCCCAACAGATTTCTAGCCATCATGATGAAGAGTGCATACACGCCGTAACAATGGGTGCCAGTAGGTGTCCGGACACTTTTGAACAGAATGAGATTTTCACTCTACAGCGGAGTGTGCGAAAATATGAAACTTCCTGGCAGATTAAAACTGTGTGCCGGACCGAGGCTCGAACTCGGGACCTTTGCCTTTCGCGGGCAAGTGCGCTACCAACTGAGCTACCCAAGCACGACTCACGCCCCGTCCTCACACCCGCGAAAGGCAAAGGTCCGGAGTTCGAGTCTCAGTCCGGCACACAGTTTTAATTTTCCAGGAAGTTTCACTTTTGAACAGATAGCATATGCCTCGACATACAGCAAATACAGTCACATTTACTTAGCAACCGTCAACCGTGAAAATTATCCATCACGTTTCGTACTGCTGACACTCATAGTAACTAGTGGGCCGAGGGCAGCTCGCCGTACAGTAGAAATCTAATTTGCAGCGTTCGAAGAGCTGTGTAGATCGCCTATTCCGGCAAGAGACTGACCAGTTTGTCTGTTGCAGCGGCGGCGCATGCCAGCGGTCGCCTGTGCGTCAGGCAGCCCCGCACAGCAGGTCAGCAGCTGCACGAGCCGCAGCCGCAGCGGCAGCAGCGAATGGCCGCCCGCCGGCTGTTCCTGCGCTTCCCGGTGCTCGCCAACTCGCTCGTCTACGGCACGCTCTACACCGGCGCAGAGTTCTCCCAGCAGACCATCACCCACAAGATACTCGTGAGTACACACACTTCCATAAACATCGCTGTACCACATGATAAAAATGACGAATTAGCAGAAAGAAATATTGAAACAGCTACAGGCTGATTAAAAATGTGAACGGTTCAAGATATCGAGACAAGGTTTCCGGCGTTTGATGGCAGGCAGGGTGGCAAGTAATTTGATCCTGTTTTTAATCGTCTCAACTCTTGCATTAATCGATATACTGAAGCAACAAATTAACAAGTGAGATTGAAGAATAAAATGATTGTTATGAAGCAAGGATGTTTATTTTACTCAGTAAATGAATTAATGAAGGAAATATGGATATAGGAAGAAATGCCTAAGGGTTGGAGAGTGGCAATAATCTGGCCGTTGCTTAAAAAAGGCGATAAGGCAGAGTGCAGCTTTTACCAAGGGATTACTCTCTTAGGCGTACGACGGCTGTTCGGAAAGTAAGGTCCGATAGGTCGCGAAATGAAAACCATAGTGGAAATCAAAAATTTTTTAGTCGCAACAGCTACCTCTCTAAATAGTCGCCGCTCCGACTTTTGTCGAGGGGTTGTACAAGTTTTCCAGTACCCTCGTCAAAGAAAGCAGCCGTTCGTGCTTTCCGCCAATTCTCTACGCTAGTCTGCCTTTCGTTGTTTGTGCCCAAATGTTGTCTCCGTAGCCAGCGATTCATGTGAGCAGAGGTGAACAACATAGGGAGTCAATTTAGAGCTGTATTGTGGGTGATCAAACACTTCCCATCGCAAACGCTGCAGGAGCTTCATTGCACTGCAGAATGCGGCTGAGAATTGTCTTGAAGAAAGAAACGCACGACATTTACGTTATGTGGGCTGCATTAGGTGAAATATCTCACCAGATCCACATACTTGGCGGCAGACGCTGTTGTTTTAGGAATTTCTACGTGATCACTTTCCGCTCTGAACTGAAAAGAGCGACTTGAAGCGATCGACAAGCACACTGAAGACACAGCCCAACACATCTGTGCAAAGTTCCATCGGATTTTCACAGTGGTGTTCATTTCGCGCATAATCGGACCTTACTCTGCGAATACGCCTCGTGTAGTGTGTGTAGTGAGGTTTTAGCCTGTCTGGTAGAATAATGAGCGGAAAGTATACTACTGGGTGACTATCAGGCTGTATTTAAGATAAATATATCCAGGATTAACTAGATAATTTTATTGAGACAAATGCCAGAGATATTTTATGAATACGATAAGCACGTGCATCAGTTGTACGTTGATTATAAACAAGCATGCGACAGCGAAGACAGAAATAAGATTTTCCAAACTGCAAAAGATTTTAGAAACCCTTTAGAATTAGTCAGGTTGACGGAAATGACAATGGAAGCAAGAGATTGCAAGGTCAGAATAGAACCAGAATTGTCAGGAGAGTTCTATGCGGGGAGGGGCCTGCGACAGAAAGATGTTATCTTTGGGCAACTCTCTAACTTAGCACTAGAGAGGGTAATTCGGTAAATGCCAGAAAACTCAGGGGAAAATCTTTAACCAGCAGGCCCAGGTGGTGGCGCATGCTGATGATGCAGCATTAACTTCTGGGAATGTCAGAGCTTTGAAGGATGATTATGTTACATTGGAAGGAGCAGTCCGGAAGTTAGGACTGAAGGTGAATACACGTAAATCAGGTAAATTGTGATAGAGGATCCTGGAAGGGACAGAGGAGGGACTTTAATAAAAATAAATGGGAAAAAATACCAAAAAGTGGATAATTTTAAATATCTCAGTTCGATAATGATAGGAGATAATAGGACAACAACAGAAATTCAAAGAAGGATAGCATTTTAAACTGACGCTATTATTACTTGTAGAATATATTCAGAAATGTCAGTAGGACTACAAAAATCAAAATATATTAGACTATATAAAGAACTGTATTAATGTATGGATTGGAAGAGTGGGTGTTGACTACAAAGGAAGAGGGCTGCTTGTTGACATGGGAACGGAATATTTTGAGAGAGACATTTGGGTAGTGAGAGAGAAAGAAAGCTGGAGAATAAGGACAAAAGCAGAACTGCAAACACTTTTTGGACAGATGAATATTGTATGAAAATCAAGCAAGGAAGAATAAGACGGGGTAGTCACGTACAGAGAATGGCAGGAACTCGACGTGTTGCGAAAGTGTTTATAGGAAAGCCCGAGGGGAGAAGGAGAAGATAAGACCCAGGAAAAGGTGGCTAGAAGATACTGAGGCGGATCGCAAGGTAGTGGAAGTCGGTAATTGGAAAGAAAAGCAATGGGTAGAGAAGAATGAAGGCAGGTGACAAAGGAGGCCACGGACTGCATCATCGATCAGTAAGTAAATAGGTATGTCAAAGTGGAATGATAAAACTGTTTTAATGGCTTTCAAAATGTCTTCAAAATACGAATACAATGACCTAACGCTCCTTAATGCTGGTGTTAAAGGTATTAGCAGAAGTATGTGAGAAATGTGTTGAAGTTGGAAGCCAAACAGACCAGAATTGATTACGGCTACCACAGCCTCTGTTGTGCGTAGCGTATCATTAAAGTGAAATGCTGGACCTACACTAATGATAAATTTAGAAAGTATCAGCTCAACGTCTCCAACACTGTTCAACTTTCGGAAATGGAAGTAGTAACAGGCAACTGGATCTCCTCTGAATTTCTTTGGTGCTATGGTCTCTTTGTACGGTTTCAGGCGCAAATGTATGCATAGTACTTTCACAAAGTGCTTGAGATGTGGGTTTTGAAGGGCTGTGAGATGAACGATATGCTGTTTGTTTCGGGAGTCACACAGAACTATTAGTTTCAACGGACAGAATACCAAAAGTAGTTTGAAAGCCTGCTTATACGACGCCTGTCTGGGGCAGCGCACACGAAGGGCATTAGCGTTAACAAGTGTATAAATAGTGCTACGAAGAAAAATAACTTGTTAACGATTCGCCCACTAGCAGCTAAGTGACAATAACACAAAGAACAAACGACAGATACCTCGAAAATTTGCAACAGTGATATGTGCAATAAAATTAGGTCAACTTGTAAATAACAGTTGTTACGTCATCGCATGTAGCATATGTCTTTAGCCTGAAGATAGCCAGTGGGTGTTCGAAACCGGTGAAACTCAGGTTATTTTGTCATACACTCCTGGAAATTGAAATAAGAACACCGTGAATTCATTGTCCCAGGAAGGGGAAACTTTATTGACACATTCCTGGGGTCAGACACATCACATGATCACACTGACAGAACCACAGGCACATAGACACAGGCAACAGAGCATGCACAATGTCGGCACTAGTACAGTGTATATCCACCTTTCGCAGCAATGCAGGCTGCTATTCTCCCATGGAGACGATGGTAGAGATGCTGGATGTAGTCCTGTGGAACGGCTTGCCATGCCATTTCCACCTGGCGCCTCAGTTGGACCAGCGTTCGTGCTGGACGTGCAGACCGCGTGAGACGACGCTTCATCCAGTCCCAAACATGCTCAATGGGGGACAGATCCGGAGATCTTGCTGGCCAGGATAGTTGACTTACACCTTCTAGAGCACGTTGGGTGGCACGGGATACATGCGGACGTGCATTGTCCTGTTGGAACAGCAAGTTCCCTTGCCGGTCTCGGAATGGTAGAACGATGGGTTCGATGACGGTTTGGATGTACCGTGCACTATTCAGTGTCCCCTCGACGATCACCAGTGGTGTACGGCCAGTGCAGGAGATCGCTCCCCACACCATGATGCCGGGTGTTGGCCCTGTGTGCCTCGGTCGTATGCAGTCCTGATTGTGGCGCTCACCTGCACGGCGCCAAACATGCATACGACCATCATTGGCACCAAGGCAGAAGCGACTCTCATCGCTGAAGACGACACGTCTCCATTCGTCCCTCCATTCACGCCTGTCGCGACACCACTGGAGGCGGGCTGCACGATGTTGGGGCGTGAGCGGAAGACGGCCTAACGGTGTGCGGGACCGTAGCCCAGCTTCATGGAGACGGTTGCGAATGGTCCTCGCCGATACCCCAGGAGCAACAGTGTCCCTAATTTGCTGGGAAGTGGCGGTGCGGTCCCCTACGGCACCGCGTAGGATCCTACGGTCTTGGCGTGCATCCGTGCGTCGCTGAGGTCCGGTCCCAGGTCGACGGGCACGTGCACCTTCTGCCGACCACTGGCGACAACATCGATGTACTGTGGAGACCTCACGCCCCACGTGTTGAGCAATTCGGCGGTACGTCCAACCGGCCTCCCGCATGCCCACTATACGCCCTCGCTCAAAGTCCGTCAACTGCACATACGGTTCACGTCCACGCTGTCGCGGCATGCTACCAGTGTTAAAGACTGCGATGGAGCTCCGTATGCCACGGCAAACTGGCTGACACTGACGGCGGCGGTGCACAAATGCTGCGCAGCTAGCGCCATTCGACGGCCAACACCGCGGTTCCTGGTGTGTCCGCTGTGCCGTGCGTGTGATCATTGCTTGTACAGCCCTCTCGCAGTGTCCGGAGCAAGTATGGTGGGTCTGACACACCGGTGTCAATGTGTTCTTTTTTCCATTTCCAGGAGTGTACAAAGTATGTAAAGTATAAAGAAAGAAACACAATCACTTAAACTCCGTGGGTAGTGTGTCATTCTATTCCATTCTGTTTCGCGGCTGATCACTAACACATTCGCGATCGTAATGTTCTCCCTGCCACTAGAACAGTAAGGTTGCTGAACAAAGAACACTAGGATTCAGAAGGAAGATGACAAAGACTTAGTTTTGGAAGACATAATTCAAACATGTTGTGGCCGTTCCCCTCCTTAAAAGTAAACGTTATTTTACAATATTTAAAAGTTATTTGATAGCTTCCAATCCAGAGCTCTACAGTCCAGCTGAAAACGTATGCTCGTTTTAAAATCTGGCCGGTGTGGAACTGTCGCAATAACAGGCTAAAATAAAAATCTCTCGGGAAAATTAAGTTATCAGTAGAAATGTCATAACAGTGGCTCTAGATTTAGTATCTGACTGCAATATAAAACTATCTGTCGTTACTGGTGCCGCTAACAAAACAATTCAACACAAAACGTTAATCCACGGAAACAGTGATTGAAGCGCAGAATTTAAAAACTGCAAACTAAATGAAATTGTTTGGAAATAAATGGAGTACTCTTTCACGTCAGTTCCTTTTGTAAAATAAACTACCGCTCACTCATTTAAAAACATAATGAACTTTTCCAATAGAATTACAGACACTGTGCCTCGTAATGTTAAACTTCCTAACAGCTTTTAAAAATATAAACGATAAATTCAATAGCCCTGGTCTGGAGCAATTATGAACACATCACTCCAGAATGAATATACCGCAGCGACTGACTATTTTAAAATCAAATCTTAATTGCTTCCTCTTAAAAAGACATCCACAGGTGGATTACATAGTGCCTCTTGTTCTGCGTCTCCACCGCATCCACATCAGTTTCTCGGCTACTCCATTGCCCGGAGCGTGTTTCTGCGTTGCAGCTTGGACGTTCTTTGCGGTACTTACACAACAGACGGTCATAAAATTATTAGTAAAACAATATTTCTGCACTTTTCGCTCTTCTCTCATTACTCAACAACCATTTAAATTTCATTATTTTCTACTGTTATTGGGTTCTCCTTCTTAAGCATATTGCAATTACTTGAAGAGAATTTTACGCTTTTATTTACAAAGCATCTTCTGTGGTCATTCTGGAAATATGGATACATATGTTCGTACATTTTTGTTGTGATGTAACACCTATAAAATTAGCGTTCAATTTACTCATGGTGGATCTGCCTTGCGCTTAAATATTCTGCAAGTCACTGCTTTTTCCCTCGTTGTTTGCGGAGTTTGAGGTCGGAAGAAACTTTGTTGTACAAATACACTTGGCATTTTCATGTCTTTTTTTAAAGCGGTATTTGCATTTCATTTCAATTTATAAATAGAACTGCAGTTACATGCGTTCGCACTAAGCACAGTATTAGAGTGTTTATGTTTGTTCATTTGTTTTTCATGTAAGTTGTAAGTGTGTGTGTGTGTGTGTGTGTGTGTGTGTGTGTGTGTGTGTGTGCGTGTGTTAGTGAGCATGGTTGGGTCGGTGTGAGTTAGTGTAAATTAGTGAAGATCTCTTATACCTTCGTCAGAGATATCAGTGATGGAGGAGGAGCCGGGTTGAGAATTGGAGCTGTGGTTTGAATTTGAGGGGGAGGGGGTGGGGAGTAGTGATTATAAGAAAGAAACTGTGGAAGGAGATGGTAGTGGTGAGTACAGTCTGACTGGGGTTAATAATGAGTGGATGACGTATGAAGGGTGTGGTCGTTTGTATGTATTTGAAGTTATGTTAAGTGTCATATTAAGTGGTTCTGCAGTTCTATTTCTAAAATGGGATGATGTGCGAATAATGCCATTTCAGGATAAGAGAAAGTGCTTTGAAAAAAAAGGCAAAAATTGCCAAGTATATACGCACAACAGAGTTTCTTTCGACCTCAACCTTCGCTGACAACGAAGGGAAAAGCAGCTGTTTGCGGAACATATGAATAGCAGGCAGAAAATCCGTAAGTAAGTTGCACATCAACTCTATAAAGTTTTTAATCCACAACAACAAAAATGTGCAAACATATGTATCCATAATTTCATAATTATCACAGAAGATGGTTTGTAAATAAAAATGTAACGCGTCTAGTGTATAATTCTCCATAATTAATTGGGGTAAGCTTAAGACGAAGAAACCAATGGAAGATGGCCATGCAAACAGACATTCATTCTCTACATTTATGAATATTAATTTAATACTTTGCAGCCGAATAACAAAACATATTTAAGTGGATCAGTGCAGTGTGAAATGCATTGGAGTAGTTTGCAGGATTAGTTTTTACGTAAACTAAATGCTCAAAAGTTTCAATAAGTGTTTTAATAATATCCATTGCTTAGGAAACGAATGGGTTTAAGTCAGGGTGTGGGATACAGTTTTAATCTAACGTTGTTAAAGAGAATGTCCGGCTGGATAACTACCATAGGTGATTTGGCAGCATAAAAGTCTGGTTACGTTACAAGCTGGGAACAATAATAGTTGAGGACGGAGACAGTGTAACCTGTCAGAAATATAGCTTTTGGTAGTAAGACGAGATCGCACACTGTTCACAGAGAGCACCGGACTCAGCACCGCATTACGACGGCCCTTCGCTGCTGAGGTACGCCGTCTACGGCAGCGTCATCCAGTCCAACATCCTGCTCTTCTGGTATCAGCTCCTAAGTATTTTCAGTTTCATACGCCGCCGCATTTCTCGCAGAGGAGACAGGATGCTGGTTTTCGCCTGCGTTTACACTATTCCGTACTCTTTGTTTCCAATGGTGCTACTTCAAGCTCCGTTATGGCCGAGACAAATTGAAAACGCTGCTAGTTACTGATGAAGGAATCTAGTGCATTCAGGTTACGCTTGTAGTAGCTGATTTGCTTGGACGCTTCTTAAATACTAATTCAAGGACTGTGACTGAAAACCAAAAAAACAGACAGTCGTGTCTTGATTTAGAATTATAGCAACAAACTAGGAATATTTTACTCATCGCAGAACTACTTTCTCTTCCTCTGTTTATCTAACTTATTTGCTTGTTGCTATCTCTGTATGCCTCTATCTCAGCGTCCCACTAACTGGTCTTCCTCCGCTCTTACCCTCTGTCTCTCGAACTATTCGTTTCACTCTTGTAAGTATTTGCCTAGCATGACCTCGTTTCGTCAAATCTGTCAACACCGATTTACTTTCACAATACTCACGTTTTTGGTTTCACATTCATTCCATACAACAAAAATTTCTCGAATCCTTTTTCAAGATATGTGCGAAGCATTTAAAACTTAGACTATTTTATTTCCGACATGCTTTTTGGAAATCACTGAACTCCATGCACACCCTGCAGGTACAATGTTTCGGCGAAAAGTTGCAAGAACTGATGAATGACATCAAATTCCGCTGCAAAACGGTAATGTATTTTAATCGAAACATGGAATGAAAGCTAAAGATCACCATTTAGTGGCATACTTTCACTGTTGCACTAGAAATCACAGATACAGTACATTGATGTAAGTTTGAGACGAAAAAATTTTCCTTCCCAAAGGAACAAGCCATGACAAGGACCAAACGCGATTGGAAATTGCAAAGTAAAAAGTGTGCCCTCGACAAGTAAGAATGCATCTGTTAGTGTGACATTAAATAACCGGTAGTGTGTTCTTTCCAGTTACTCTCTGTGATAGAAAATAAAATATCAACAGCTGCAACAGTTTCATCATATTACCTTAAGCAACACTCAAATAATAACAGTCCCTGGCACATAGTGTTGGTGTTGTTCTACTCAAATGTCTGTCGTATGGTTACTGCACAAGGCAGAGAGACTGGAGTTGCCTCTACCTGAAACTTGAGCTAACAAGAATTACGCGGGCACCATCTGCGTAATTGGCGGAAGCAGTTTAATTAACGCTGTGACGTTGCAGGACCTCGTTTGCTAAACGTCAGCGTAGCTTCTGCTGCTGCTGCAGCTACTGGTAGCATGCGGCTTGGACGCCTATTAATTAGACAACCAGCGTCACAAGTGCAAACGCTATAAGCGACAAGTTCCTGCAGTGTTTCCTCTGTTTGGAAATGCGGGGCGTCATTTATCTTTAAGTTTTCTTATGTTCCTTTAACCTCTTGCTAAACATTCCTAACGACTACGGAATAACAAATGCTTATAGGATAAAATTTCGACACTTCTACCTGTCTGGTCGCGTAACAGACTCATAAAGAACGTCCTACGCACCCACTACCCACATGCCATAAAGATATCTCATCAATGATTGTTTTTCCATGTTAAGCTTACTGCAAATAAAGAGTATTTTTCACCACCTGCGTGTTAACATTTTGTAAGTACGACTGATAACTGTAAGCTTTTTTATCTGTAAGGTCACGCAACATACTCATAAAATAGGCCCTAAGCATCCACTATCCACATACCGTAAAGATATCTTTTTGATCAACGGTTGGTTTTTCCATGTTAAGCTTACTTTGTTTCTTCGAAATTGGTATTAATAGACCGAAAACAGTACTTTTTAATAAAATTTTGCCTCTGTTGTATGTTATGAAGTCCTGCGCGTTTTCCTTCGTTGTTAACGGCGGTTTAAATCGAAAAAAAAATTGGCATGAAAACAAACTTAACATCGGTTTTGTTTTTATAAACTGTACTATACTCAGCTTTGACTTCTAGGCCGCAGATCTCGGCAACAATTCAGTGATATTACTAATTCGTAGGTCTAACGAGATATTACTCAACAAAAATACATTTAAATCTGCGATCGTTGTTCTTGCGGCAATTTGAAAGGTGTTTCAGACTTTATGAAATCGTCTTTTCGGCTATGCTGTATGTTACGTAAGCACACTTTATTCGTTGCTACAATGGTAGTCGAATAGAGTTGGATCGTGTAAGAATGTCTTGGAAACTTTGAACGTTTTTGATAGGTCCTACACTAAACATAATATTCTGTTTAAAGTTACTATCTTAAAATGTACTTTCCACACCACAATACAATTCAGAACGTAAGAACAGTACTTATAATGTGTAAACGATAAATAAACAGAATGATAACAGCTCAAACTTTCTAAATAATAATGTACATACTGCCGAAGACACAGACTGACGAAACATGTTCGAACATAAACAGAACTGTATTCTGCATACGGCGGAACAGATTTCCAAAAACATTTACATGTAAAAATGGAGGAACTATGTGCACCTATTAATTACAGCTCCCCATGTGGAGTATATACCGAGAGTTCAATGACGTGATATTAAATTAAGTATGTCATCAGAATACAGTAGACTGTTTAGCCCTCAAAAAATATACTAACGCGCCAACAGCAACAATATTCGTTACAGCTACATAAATAATGTAAAGACAGTGTTCAGTCAATGACACGTACCACGTATTCTTGATAAAATATTCTATTTGTTCCCATATTTCACTATATCAAGATTTACAAGGGAGTGATTTGTAACATCGAATGCATTGTTGCCTACGTGTTTTCCAGAGATATATTTAGTAAAGAATATGCTGTAAATTAATCTCAGCAACAAACTTAATCTACGTAGACAAAGGTTCCAAAGAACTTCGATCAAATCTTCCACGTAACAATGCATATCCGGTAAAGAATCTTTCTTTCCTGATGACACTTATCCTATTTGGAGTTGTATAAACTTTCGAGTGTTTCGGCTTTCGGCATAACACTCGAAAGTTTATGCAACTCCAAATAACAAAAGTGTCACCAGGAAAAAAAGATTTTTTATCTGCCGCGGGAGTAGAACAATACCAGTCACAACCACCACCACGAACATTTCTATTAGACCTGAGAAATGTGTCTCACCAAGAAATAATATTGTGGAGCCGTATCTCAGCATAGTTTCAGCTGCAAAACCAGGAAGTCAACGTATTTATGTGATTGATTAACAAATTTACTCAATTATATTGGCCCTTATTTGATGAGTTCTTCGTTTGCAAATAGTCTACAGATGTCTAGAAAACGTGACGAGATATTTAATTAGTAAAATCCATGTGTCTCATCTTAAGTATCAAATTCCAAATTACACAATTTTTTTTGTTTGTCTGCTCTCAAATGCCATGATCTAACCATTAATTCTTTCATCATAGAAATTTCTGTGCTTCATGTTTTGGTTTATAACTCGGTGCTGTATTTTTATACTGGTTTCGTTTATTTATACCCTGTGTTTCTGTCGTTTGCACCTATTCTTTACTATCTTCATTGCCCTTCCTATTCACTAGGGTGCATCCCACGACATCTGTTTTCTCTGTACCTCTGGTCTGTTGTGGATATATCGTGGGAGTTAATCGTTGTTTCCCAACTGTGGTTTTCACAGTGCTACACAAGAAATTTGTCTTGCTTTTATTGTGTGGCACTTTGGGATCTAAGTATAAGAGAATAGTCCGTTTGTTTTGTTGTTAATATATGAAATTTCGTAGAAATATTCAAATTGTTTTGTTGAGGTACTTTAAGGAGGGAGCACAGCTCTCTATCGAGGTCATCTTCATAAAGAGCTAAAATCTAGACCAGGTAGTCTCGCTGTAAAGGGCGTCCCTAGAAACCGGATACTCGAATTCCGGTCGACCCATGTATTTCTTTAGGTTGCCTTTAACCGTTCACCTCTCAATCATTTGAAGATTCATCAAGACGAACACGTAGTTCGGATTCCACGTTAAACTATAGGAAAATATAGGTTCCCTTTCTCCAGTTGATCACTGGCACAGACTAAGGACATGCAAGTCGCTGAAGTGGTGTCCAGTTGGATGCCCCGCACCAGCCCTTTTAAACACACGAAGTTTTTATTACTTGGCAGTGTAAAGAGAGAGATGTGTTTTACTTGGAGGATAGTGTATCTCGGGACACGTGATGTTTCCTTGTCGGTGCTTCAGTGTAGTGGCCGATTTTGGAATCACATGAAGGAACACGCACTAGAGACCACCATAAGCAGTTTCTGGCATTTTCTATTGATTTTGTTGTTGTGAGATATAAGATTGTGTTTTCTGCAGCGTTTGTAAGTACTACGAGTTCTACATATTTAAGTTATGTATAATACAGTCCATTAAAATTATTAGGAGGTTATTGTTAATTCTTCAGTAACAAAGTTTGATGGTGAGTAAAATTATACATACTTTTAAAACTTATTGCATAACATGTGGACGGACAAGCAATAATTCGACAGTCGTGTACCATTTTGCATCTCGATAAAAGGTCCTCTACCACGGAACAAGTGATATTTGCAAATGGAGTATCTTCAATGCATTAATAATTTCCCCTGTCCTGAGACTGGAAATTTCCATTACCGACCAAGAGCAGATATTTAGAAACGTTTCCAACTTGTAACTGAGTTCTGATAATACTTCTTCTTAATTTGATGTCTCTCACTTGTTGCTGATTTATAGTAGTGTAATAATGTAACATGTAGACTATTAAATACCGTACTGACAAGATTTTCTCGATTGCTAGACATTTTACTTTGAATAGAATATTTGTTCCTGGGTTCCTCGGAACAAAGTTTCTCATTTGGAAAAATCTTACTTTTACGGAGTAATTTTTTTGGTTCCAGAAAATGACTGCAGCACATGTAAACGGAATACTGTCATATAAACAGTTCGAACTGCTGATTTTGTTTGACGCTGCAGCTGCTTTCTGAGTCGTTAAAGTCTCTGAAGATGTTCCCAGCATTGGAAGGCGAACTTTAAGCAGAGAATCATTCCATGGACCACGACCTAATGCCGATAAAACGAATCAACAATAATAAAAATACATTAAACTTCTATTACACAGCTGGCTAGAGGCGAAAGTCTGAAAAATGTTGCAAGATTCAACAACCCCCTCCCCTTTATGAAAAGTATTATCATCGTTTGTAAAATGTCCAGATAATGTACAGGGCTATTGAAGCGATTTCATAAATTCACTGTAGCTCCATTCATTGACATATGGTCACGACACACTACAGATACTCATAAAGTTTTGTTCGGCTGAAGCCGCACTTCAGGTTTCTGCGCTCGAGAGCGCAGTGAGACAAAATGGCGACAGGAGCCGAGAAAGCGTACGTCGTGCTTGAAATGCACTCACATCAGTCAGTCGTAACAGTGCAACGACACTTCAGGACGAAGTTCAACAAAGATCCACCAACTGCTAACTCCATTCGGCGATGGTATGCGCAGTTTAAAACTTCTGGATGCCTCTGTAAGGGGAAATCAACGGGTCGGCCCGCAGTGAGCGAAGAAACCGTTGAACGCGTGCGGGCAAGTTTCACGCGTAGCCCGCGGAAGCCTTACCGTTTACAATTGCTACAAGCCCTGACACCCGATGACAAAGTCAAACGCTTTGAATTTTTGGTGCGGTTGCAACAGCTCATGGAAGAGGATGCGTTCAGTGCGAAACTTGTTTTCAGTGATGAAGCAACATTTTTTCTTAATGGTGAAGTGAACAGACACAATGTGCGAATCTGGGCGGTAGAGAATCCTCACGCATTCGTGCAGCAAATTCGCAATTCACCAAAAGTTAACGTGTTTTGTGCAATCTCACGGTTTAAAGTTTACGGCCCCTTTTTTTTCTGCGAAAAAAACGTTACAGGACACGTGTATCTGGACATGCTGGAAAATTGGCTCATGCCACAACTGGAGACCGACAGCGCCGACTTCATCTTTCAACAGGATGGTGCTCCACCGCACTTCCATCATGATGTTCGGCATTTCTTAAACAGGAGATTGGAAAACCGATGGATCGGTCGTGGTGGAGATCATGATCAGCAATTCATGTCATGGCCTCCACGCTCTCCCGGCTTAACCCCATGCAATTTCTTTCTGTGGGGTTATGTGAAAGATTCAGTGTTTAAACCTCCTCTACCAAGAAACGTGCCAGAACTGCGAGCTCACATCAACGATGCTTTCGAACTCATTGGTGGGGACATGCTGCGCCGAGTGTGGGAGGAACTTGATTATCGGCTTGATGTCTGCCGAATCACTAAAGAGGCACATATCGAACATTTGTGAATGCCAAAAAAAACTTTTTGAGTTTTTGTATGTGTGTGCAAAGCATTGTGAAAATATCTCAAATAATAAAGTTATTGTAGAGCTGTGAAATCGCTTCAATCATTTGTAATAACCCTGTATTTTAGCGTTCGTCAATATCGTAGTCAAAACAAATACTAAAATAATGATCTATACTCTACACAGTAATGCGAGTCCTCTGATTATCTTACTGAGTACGGTGGTACTATAGACTCTCATCTGGGAGGAGTCTGGTTCGAACCCCATCCCGTCATCCAAATTTACGTTTTCCAAGGCTTCACTAAATCACTTACTATACTAGAATGGTTCATTTGAAATGTCCGCTGCCGCTTTCCTTACCCATCGTTCAGCAATCAGAGTTTCTATTCTGCCTCTAATGACTTCAACGACTGGCCGTCAAACTATAAATTTGTGCAGGCCTACATATGTAGGGAAATTAATTTTTATTTTACACTATGAGCTGCTAAAAACAAACCTGTATCTGCTGACAGTTTCAGTCTGCTTGTATGTCATCAGCCTGTATAGAAATGGAGAAAACAGTATGAGGCACATTTGACTATTTGGATAGAAATGTAACAATAATGGTGAACATACGAAAACTGTCATAACACAAATGTGACATAAATAAATTACATCTTATCGCAAAAGAACACTTGTTAGTAGCATGCATGCCTCTGCCACGAGAGGGGATTCCATTGCAGTCACAGATGTCTGCAGTGTGAAGTCACCGTGTCTTGTGATGTGAATTTATGTTGTAAGTTGATAAATGAAAACTATATTTGATGTAAACTGAATTGTAAGGATAGTGTCTTAAAAATTAAGTGCTTTGAAAGAGTATTTTGTGAGCCGAAAATTATATTTAACATCAGCTGAACTGTGGGAATATTGCTTTACAAAGTAAGTGATTTGAAACTGTATTTACTGAGACGAATTTCGTCTAAGTGAAAGATGATTCAATATATGTTTCCAAGTGGATGTTCAGGGAGCAAGAACAAATTCCATCCTTAATTTCTAGATAAGTGAAACTCTTCAGTTTCATGATATAACAAACTGACTATTCATTCTGTAACGTAGTATAATAGCTTCCCTTGCTATCGGTGATGTACAGATACCTATTTTTACACTCTTTCAGCATCAGAAAAGAAACATAGTTACATACTAGAGCAAAAAAAATTGCTGTAAGTCCTGAGTTGATCCTTGTGTTTTTCGTGGTTTGTAGCTGTCCATAGCCAGTTATGGTTTCAACTTGTGGGTACATAATGTCATGATCTTTCTTGCATCGGCCAACATCCATCCTCAGTCGGATTTTACATTGGTTGAAGGCCAAAGCCCGAAAAGTTGGGTTCACTCTGCGTGTTTTTCAGATCTTCATCTACTAATTTCTTGGGACCAACTTATCTAATCTCTAGTCTGTTTCTGCTGGCAGCGATCTGGATGTGAGGCGGTTAGTGATTTAAGGTGTAGGAGGATCGGAGTTGTTCTCTATCTTGTGCTCTAAATCCAGACATTCGTCAAGTGTTGAGTGTAGAACCGTTCGACGTGGATTTCTTGGTATGGGGACTGCCCTGCGAGATCAGTCGAGAGAAACGGTGTGCCTTTTACGTGTCTACTTCGAGAAAGAAAAGTTTAAAACGAAAGCCTTCCTGTCGCCATTAATAAGGTGATCAGAAGAGCTGATGCAGCTCTGAATAGAGATTACAACATTAGTGTAAAGATGGACAAGAGATAGCGAAAAATCATCATCACTGTAAAAACGCTATACGTTTAAGCGGATTAACAAGATACATTCATCTCCTGAGAATACATTACTTCGTCATTTTTATGATTTTATAGCAGAAAGTAACATTCAACATACATCCAACTACTAGTCACCCATATCAAAGCAGTTCTTTCCCAAGGCAGTCGCACGCCTTTATTTGAAGTTCCCATTATGGACATTTTTCTGGCCGTAAGGTCACCATACTAATAAGAGACTCGTCAGAATGAAGCAACCTGTTTCCTGTAATGAAACGCAATAAGCGGCAGGTTAACTCTTGACACGTGAGCTAATGGCACACTGTGCATCACATTTAACTAAAAGCATTTCACGTTAGAGGCTACTGACATTATTACTGAAACGGCCTGCTGGATTTCTTCGTTGACATCGAATGACTAGCCCACTTTCGAATTGTCCGTGCACTCCTGTTGGACTCAATCTGCCATTACTGCATCTCTGCTGACAACACAGTGTTCCCCGTCTTTTTTTTTATACTCATGAGAGGCTTCTCGTGACATCTAGTGATCACTTCCACTTTACATAGGAGTGTCCTGATCCTTCTGATCAGACAGTGTACAGCTCGCGCAGGATACCCTGGCCGATGCGCAGTGACCAAAAAATGGTCGAAATGGCTCTAAGCACTATGGGACTTAACATCTGAGATCATCAGTCCCCTGGAACTTAGAACTACTTAAACCTAACTAACTTAAGGACATCACACACATCCATGCTCGAGGCAGGATTCGAACCTGCGACCGCAGCAGCCTCGTGGTTCCGGACTAAAGCGCCTAGAACCATTCGGTCACAGCGGCCGGCAAGCGGTGACCAGTTTTGGTCCAAAGCGCTGGGCGAGTTCATTCGTTTGTTCGGAAGGGGAGGTCGATAAGTGTTTCCCACCTTTCGGCCGGTCAGTGATGACAGAATCGGGGCGCGCACCCTGCAGTCTTTCTCAAACAGTTTATGGAAACTATTCGGTAAAAAAATTCATTTTTGCTTTACTTACAGCTTTATATCTCAGGTTCATGTTGTGCCCATCATTTTGTTAATGGTCATAGTCATTACGTGAAAGCAAGACACTGAACGAAATTCGGAAAAGTGTGCAACGCCAGCGATAAAGCTGGAGAGAAATATCCGCAACATTCCTCATATTTCATAAACGGTTTCAGATATGGAAATGAGATTTTAGCAAATGATAGTATGCAAAGAGGAGAGTATTTCACAATATCATTATTATATAAAACTTCATTATCTACCATGATAATCTAATTGCTACAGACTTTTCTGGTGAAAGAATTTTTAAGGGCCGTGGATAGCTGGTGAAACGAGAAATGCTATGGGTTTTGGAACAAAATAAGTGAAGACATTCGGCTTTTTTCGTACCGGGGAGGTGTTTTCTCATAAGCTACAGACTTTACCTCAGTTCCTCACTTAATGAATTTAATAACACAGAGTTTCATATTTCTCTCGCAGTTGTGTCTCCGCAGCGTGTTATTGAGGTAGGACAGTGAAAACTTCGCTGTGTTTTGGCACAAAAAGCAAACATCAAAAAACGAACACCTAAACCTTTCTGTTCGAGCTCTGATTTCTCTTATTTTATTTTGATGACCATTCCTACCTATGTAGGTTCGGCTCAACAAAATATTTTCTCATTCGGAAGAGCAAGTTGGTGACTGAAATTTCGTAAATAGATCTCGCCGTGACGAAAAACGTCTTTGCTTTAATGACTTCCATCCCAACTCGCGTATCATATGCGCCACACTCTCTCCCCTATTACGTGATAATACAAAGCGAGCTGCCCTTTTTTGCACCCTTTCGATGTCCTCCGTCCATCCCACCTGGTAAGGATCCCACACCGCGCAGCAATATTCGAACAGAGGACGAACGAGCGTAGTGTAAGCCGTCTCTTTAGTGGACTTGTTGCATCTTCTAAGTGTCCTGCTAATGAAACGCAACCTTTGGCTCGCCTTCCCCACAATACTATCTATGTGGTCTTTCCAACTGAAGTTGTTCGTAATTACCCAGGTACTTAGTTGAATTTACAGCCTTGAGAATTGTACTATTTATCGAGTAATCGAATTCCAACGGATTTCTTTTGGAACTCATGTAGATCACCTCACACTTTTCGTTATTTAGCGTCAACTGCCACCTGCCACACCATACAGCAATCTTTTTTAAATCGCTTTGCAACTGATACTGGTTTTCGGATGACCGTACTAGACGGTAAACTACAGCATCATCTGCGAACAACCTAAGAGAACTGCTCAGATTGTCACCCAGGTCATTTATATAGATCAGGAACAGCAGAGGTCCCAGAACGCTTCCCTGGGGAACACCTGATATCACTTCAGTTTTGCTCGATGATTTGCCGTCTATTACTATAAACACGCAGCTTCTTGTGTTGCCCATAGTTTGATAACCAGGTCGAAAGTCATAGTGCCTGCACAGTGTCTATATTCGTGTACAGCAGATTTTTGGCCGTAAACCTGCGGTGGATGAGAAGAACAACCAGTAAGTGGTGGCAAGTGCGGTGGTCACGTGCGTGTGTTGTTGCAGGAGAAGGGCGAGCCGCGGCCGTACGACCTGCGCTCCATCGGCCACTATGGCGTGCTGGGGCTCGGCTTCTACCCGCAGGTCTACTACTACTGGTGCGTCGCAGCCGACACTCACCAGCATGTCTGCTGCACGGTAGCGCTGAGCTGGCCTCCTCACCAAGACCCGGCTGCTTATTTTACTAGTTTTCCATTACTGTTGTTCATAAACGTTTCTTATTACCATATTTTCAGTTTATCTGCTTGTGACTGCAGTATTACGGCACGTGTCTGCTTCTGAGCGTAGCTAGGTGGCAATGCTAGCTACTGTGCTACACACGTAGATTGCAAGTAGTTTCATTTCGTACTTAACAATCCTGCAGAATGCATCTTATGTTCCAGTTGCTAGCCAGTTTTTATACCCGAGCAGCAGTGTAAGAACTGACTTGTTATTGCTAAATTTAATTCCTTTTATCTGGTCTTGTTTCGTATGGTTACATCTATTGCTTCAAATTTTCTGTTGCTCAGTGGCTCTATCACGATTAATTTCATTAACTGAATGGTGATATTTGTTCTACATTTTTGTTCTCAACGCTTGTTTAGGACGTTATCATCTTTTTTTTAATTTCTTTAATTTTTTTACCAGTACCAATATGCTATTTTCTTCATTTCTTCAGTGTACAATTTTATGCTAGATTTCTCACAACCTGACGCAAGTCGCGTGCGCTGTTTTGTCAGTCAATACTTGTCTTCGAATATTAAATGTCAACTATGAGTGATTAAACTTTTGAAATTTTTTTAGGTTAATTCTGTATCTGTGCCAGAACATCATTTCAAGCTGTGGACAATGTCATTCATTTAAATGTTTGAAAAATGTTACGCCATAGCAGTACGATCCGAAAATCCTTCTACATGCAACAGACAGTGCGGTGACTACAGCTGTTATGGAATACGTGAAATGTATTCGCAAGGGCTATCATTGACCGTATAATCGAATGATAATGAAACTTAGCAACGGACAGGGACTCAAACCTGGATTTCCCGCTTATCGAAATAAGCCGAAAAAACTGGTTCGAGACACAACCCGGCACCAAGTTTCATTGTCATCGTTGCATTATGCAACTGACGGAATTCCGTATTCGCAAATGCGAATACATTTCATGTATTAAGAAATGTTGTTCATACAGGGCCGCCTTATATAACAGCTTTATTGTTATTACTCATTCCCATATCTGTGTTGCTGAATTTGTCACTATTTTCCTGATTTCATATGGACTTTCCAGCACATAAACTGCTTTGGGTGACCGTCCTTTTCTAAGAAGTTCTTTATTCGTTTAAATTACTCTGTAAGTTGTGCTCACGGCTGTTGTGAAAAATGTTATCTACAGTGCATTCACTTGTCTTCAATCCAAGCTGTTCCTCTCCTATGAAACTGATTTCAACTCTTTCACCACCTAGGGACGTATATTTCTAACGATAGGTTTCAGAGAATCCATGGGACGTTGCTGCATCTTATCGTTGCGTATTCGTACAATGTTCCAATTTATTTGCGCCAAAACCGTTTCACACCTTATCACAAGTGATTATTCTCAAAATATCTATCATAAATCAGAATATAATATGATCACTCATTTAACACGTCCCGACAGCTGCGCGCGTTAGCGCATCGGTTCCAGGATTCAGGGAGTCGCTCCGGCCCTTATCGAATCCGCGCTCCGAATTAACTACGAGGCCTGGTGTACTGGCAAGCAATTCGAACACGTTCTGACGCTTTCGCGTGTATAACACTAGACGCTATTAGGTCAGGTACACGTTCAAAAAAAATCAAATGTGTGTGAAATCTTATGGGACTTAACTGCTAAGGTCATCAGTCCCTAAGCTAACACACTACTTAAACTAAATTGTCCTAAGGACAAACACACACACCCATGCCCGAGGGAGGACTCGAACCTCCGCCGGGACAAGCCGCACAGTCCATGATAGCAGTGCCCTAGACCGCTCGGCTAATCCCGCGCGACTCAGGTACACTATTTCCTTCCTAGCCATGTATAGAATAGCATTTTGGCCCTGCGTAGACACTGGATAAGCCCAGGAAAAAGAAGAAAAAGTATCATCATTTACTTCATTACCACTGAGACGTGTAGAACTCACCTCAAAACACCAGGGGGACACGTCTGGAAAACGAAAGGGTGAGAAATATGTTTTCCCTATTGCTGCAGGTGACAACGATATTAATTAAAATAACCGTACGTTAATGTCTTTCACTCCAGAAAACGGTTAAAAGTGAAAGCCGGGGGGGGGGGGGGGGGGAGAGAGAGAGAGAGAGAGAGAGAGAGAGTTTTATTTGCTGTTACGGCGAACGTGCGGTGTAAGTACCGTATCTGGTATTGAGCGGGAAGCACTTACTCCTAATCAGGCGGCAGTCACTGCAAGACGTATAGGCACGTAGCTCGGACAATGTCATGTGGCGTACCGTCTTTGATTAAGAGTAACCTATTCGAGCCATGACTTTAAGAGAAGTCCAAGAATAACGTCGAACCATTCAGCATTGCAGACTGTCGTGTGAGATGTTTTATTATTCACGTGGGTTTTACCGCATTTGGTGAACTTGTAATACTCCTAGTTCACCGTTTTGGACTGTGGTAAGTCATAACCGGAACTAATATCCAGCTACACGTCAACCAGTTGGCTAGCGCCTGTGGGAAATTAAGTTAGCAAAATGGACGCTAAGTATCTATTTGACTTGTTACATCTCCTAAGAAGATACTTTTTCTGATGATGTCTCATGAGAGTCGAAATCGGTACGTTACAAGTACGTCAAATGTGACCAAAAAATTGTGAATAAAAAAGTTTTTATTTTTTAATAGACCCGTCTTTTGACATAGTCAAATTTTAGTTTGAAGTCAAAGGCAACTGCTTACACAGTTGTGTACAAACTCTCTGAGACCTTTCGTTACTGATCGAATTTAAGAATTACTGATCACGTACCTTGACGGGATCGGCACGTTAGTTTGGTTTCGGCAAAGTCAGTGGTAGGTAGGTTGGCCGGAAGCCCTTCTTGTCAGCACTCCTGTGTACATCATCCACGAAAGTCCTTATGGCTGTTTGCTAGCAAAGATTTACAATGTGGAGTAATCTTTGATATAGTAGGATTCCACTACACTTGAGAACTTCTATTTTTAATCTTGTCTTCGTCAGCGATCTAACGATTTTGAGGGAAATGTTTGTTGAAAACGTACTGAAATGCAAGGAGACAGGAGTAGGCTAAACAGAACATATCAGTAAATTTAAATATCATACGCGAATCAAGCTAGAGAGTGAAGTAGATCATTATCGTCTTCCTTCGAAGCATTAGGCCACTGCCTGTTTCGAACTCACAAATAAAATCATTCACATCTTTTCCGAGATCTCCCAGTGCCTGCTTTCCCATCTATGACTTGGCATTGCCAAGAGCTGCTGTCTTCAATTTTCACGTTACTGTTTTTTTTTCATTCACATTCAAAATATTTAAGTCTGCTCCATTATCTTCATTTCTAAATACATCTATTCTCGTAGAGCGCTTCGTCCTCGTCCGGAACGTCACCTCTGCTATTTGATATATTTAGATTAAAGTTCAGTCTTGATCACGTTATGTCTGTTTTAATGAGTAACCGGTTTCGGTTTTTTCTATAAAACCATCATCAGACCCATTGGCTCCCTTGGGTTGGTAGGTGGAGCTCTCCTTGCTGCTGTGCAGTCAACTGATCAGTTGACTGCACAGCAGCAAGGAGAGCTCCACCTACCAACCCAAGGGAGCCAATGGGTCTGATGATGGTTTTATAGAAAAAACCGAAACCGGTTACTCATTAAAACAGACATAACGTGATCAAGACTGAACTTTAATCTAAATATAACAATTAATTGATCACTTTAATCCAAAAATGTTTACCAAAATTCTGCATTTGAATTTTTAAATTTTTTAATTTGTTTATTTACTTGTGGAAGATCAGACTTTGCTTACGTACGATAAGACAGGAGCTGTTATCACTTAATAAGATTTCATGGTGGTCTCTTTTTGCATGTAATGGGCCAATATACTGCTAATGGTACCACAGAAAGCTTCTAACTTCTGTATTTTATTTTCAAAATTGTTGTGAAAATCAAATCTTGTATCGTAGACTAAGTAAGAGATTCGAGAGACTTTTTCTGAAACAGAATTATCTGAAATAATTTTTTTGTGACTGGATATTTTCCCTGGAATTCCGTTTTTTCGTTTTATTACTAGAAACTTTGAAATTGTTTTCCTTGTACATTTTGTTCAGCTGATGTACTGATCTTTGGAGTTCATCTTCATTCTTTTGAATAATGACGATATCATCTGCAAACAGAAGCACATTCAGGTACTCTCATCATTCGCTACCTCAATTCCTTTATTTACTTTACGTTTCTGTATTTATGAAGCATGAAGTCAATGTAAACATTAAAAAAAGCTGAAGTCAGAAAGGACTAGTGAAGAGAAACGCTAGTGCGGCAGTGAAGTGGTGGACTCTGTCGCGTTGTGGTGAGACAGGGTTTGGTGTGGTGCCGACAGGTACCGCTGGCTGGACCGGCGCTTCGTGGGCACGGCGGCCGCCACGGTGCTCAAGAAGATGCTGCTGGACCAGTTCGTGCTCACGCCGCCCCTGCTTGTCGCCTTCTACGTCAGTGAGTACTCCTTCACGCATCTCGCACACCGACAGCTATAACGATATGTTTACGTAATGTGTATACATAAACATACAGTTATAAATGTCCCTGTACGGGCGTCAATTATAACGATATGTTTACGTAATGTGTATAAATAAACATACAGTTATAAATGTCCCCGTTCGTAGTCGCTAATTATAACAATATGTTTACTTTTGTGCTGTAACATATAGCTATAATCAGCGGTGGAAATATATTTGTGAACGCCGACCGTGTGCGGCTGTTTCTTGTTGGATCGTCTGATCAGTCGGAAGCTGCATTGCAGAGGAGAGTAAATGCCTATTCAAAATATAATTATTTTGGGATAGCTCAACATGAATTTCCTAAGGGACCGTAGTTTATCGTGCATTTACCAGTAGAATATGGCGCGGAGAAAATATTTCGCCGCATGCAACTTCCGTCCGATCTCGACGAAAGAATTCGTGACTGTGAACTCTCTATTTGGCAGAAACATAAAGAAAATTGAATAACTTCGTGAAGGAGTGAGACATAGATTCTATATTAAATAAATAGTCCATACATCGGTTCCATTTAACTCTGAATTTATGGCAATTAATAGATGAACTTACACTGCAATGAAGGATTTAAAATGGATGCCGTTCTGACTGGCACTTCTCTTCTCGTAATGAAAATAATTCCTTTGACGTTTTCACATACACGGCACACAATAAATCTACTGCTATGCAGTATTGCACTTTCAGTATTGCACTTTCAGTATTGCACTTTCAGTATTGCACTTTTACTTTACACTAAAATAATATTATTTTTAATGATAATAATACGGCGGCAAGACATGCGCGTCTGACACAAGTTACAAGAGACAAGAGCAAAATGAGTAACTATTCATCGACAATACCTCGTACATCAAAAAATGTGTAAAAGTGTTCTTCTTCGGTCCGTTTTTCGCGCCGCGGTTTTCAAAGTCAATAACTGACTGCATCTCTGACGGCGCTTCGTCAATAAACAAGTTGCGTCACAGGTCATTCACCTTTTACATTCTCGCAATATTATTTGCTAACTGTAGCTGTTGCCGAGCGACTGCTCGATTAGTGAATGATTTAAAATGATAAGGCAATCACATAATGTTACACAGCCTTGTGGTGATTACACAATTAGAGGGTGATAAAAACTTTAAAACAACTTTCCTCTCAACCCACCGAGTTTCATTTCGTTTCCTCCTCCCCTCCTGGGTGTTTCACATTTTTTTAGTCAAGAGCTGTAAATGTGTTGATCACACATGGCGTGTTAGAGGCGTTGCACATTAAAAAGAAATCTTTTTGAATCGTTACACTGTAACAACCACACGTTCACGCGTTTTGTTGCGCTATTTAATTGGATTTGGGCGTTTCTGCAACGTCACTATAATATTTAACTATGATAAATTGAACTTCTTCCACATCCTTCAAATCAGCTGCCCGCCAACAATTCTCACTGTATTCGAGTCCCACTCCACCCTGATCAATCGTTCAGAAACTTCTATCCCAAATACATAGCAATTATTTTGTTTTCCGTATTAAATAATTTTAGAAAATATTCTTTCTAGCATCCCACATGTGAAACGTTAAATTACTTCTCATCTCTTGAAACAGTAAAAGTAGCTCACTGGAAAATAGTCGTAAGAGCTGTATGTCCACATAGTAACTCCTACTTGCTTGTCAATTAACTGCATTCTCTTACCAGCACTTTATCATTGTCAGTCAGATTTTAACTCTACTCTTACTTACTCTTGTCGAAAGCAACAATAAATTATAAAATCTACGTCAGATTTGACAAATATTTTGACAGACGAGCTGTCACTCGGAGCACCTGACCTGAAGGGGCCACCTTCACTGTTTCAGGTATGAGCCTCATGGAAAGGAAGAAGGATCTGTTTGAAGAATGCAGGAACAAACTGGTGCCAACGTTCAAGGTACGCAACTCCACTATCGTCTCCTACTCGCTTCTCACTGAAATTTTTTTGAAGATTCTGTCTTATTTTTTAACTGTTCCCCATGACTATTCCTTTGCTGTTCTATTTTTTAATTGAAACACAGACCATTTGTAGGAAACCAATATCCATACATTAAGCATATCATCTACAAGATGAAGCCTATGTAGTTATGTCATATTAGGCCTATCTACAATGTCCCCTATAGTATTAGAATTTAGTATAACATTTTTTATCGTCTGTAATTAGATGTGTGTTAAATGAGAAGTCATTTAGGTGTATGAGAAACAGCAGTGGTTGTAGTAGTGTACCTTACAGAACTACATTGTTTGCCCCACTCAGAAAATATCTCCTGTCTTCAATTGTTGCTTTGTACAAAACAAATTTTTGTATACTTTTTGTTAAATATAGTGTGAGTCATCTGTTAATTACACAAGTAGTTATGTAAAAGCATTTTATCCATCTTCAGCAAGTATATTTCTGTTTGTTGATATAACAAGCAACCAGTTGCACATAAGAAATTTTATTTCCTTTACCGGTGCCTGAAACCAGTAATGGGAGTAAAATATCTTTTGTACAACTGGTTGCTGATGGTTTCAACCAATTCCGTAAAAACTGAGTTTTTCTAACGTAACATTCTGATTCACACAAGAAAAGATGTCGGACAGATCACAGAGAATAACAGGTCGAGCCTTGTACAAAACCATTCTAAAATTCAAATAACGATTTACTTGGTGTATTGTTATCGCAAAAGTGGAACACTATGCAAGAGGATATTACTTTCTTAAAAAAAATAGATATCAACAGTAAAACAGTTTGATATAATTCCAATTACCTTTCTTATTTATTGTGTATTATCTATTGCCTATTTTAACCACCCGAAAGATGCCCTGATTTAGCGATACATTCAACATTTCACAACGGGTGGAACTTACGACAACAACCTTTCTGTGTCTAGTTGACAATACGACAAGCTGTAAAAGCTTTTATTTTTGAGAGAGTTTATTTTTTATTTTAACTTCAAATTATGAAGTGGATTTGAGTGCACCCTCGCTTAATTTTATGGTGGTTTCTTTCTCAGCACACATCATGAATTTTCAGCTGAACCAATTACCTCTCCTGCATTTAAGAAATGACTTAAGAACAGCTATTTCCTGAGACATGGATTTATAAATTTTCCTTTCATATCAGCAGAGATGTTAACTTGTTCTGTGAGCTGTTCTCTATGCTTGCTTCTAGAATTTTTAGTAACTTACTTTCACACATCTGAGTATTTTTGAGAAAGCGCAAGTTAACCATGATCGTTACTTGTTCTTTTCAACATATAAATTTTGTTACAATATACTCAAGTAACACTAGACATGCTAGGTTTTTTGTAAGGCTTTTCAACTTCAGTCTAGGCTTAATTAGTTTATTTGGAAACAAATTAAAAAAAATTGTAATAACGAATTACAGAATAAGTTAAACCTGACATTGGCACTTTGTGTCTCGAAATCCAGTCTTGCTTTTCAATGTAGTTTTTGTACTGGAATCTTTAATTATCCTAAACTGATGCTATAGTGGTATCTTACTATTTTACGACAAAAGGTTCTTTATCTTAATTAGCTACCATTCTTCAAGCACCACACAAACTGACCTTAATTACTACGCTTTACTGCGTTCCAGAAAACATAGACCTAGTCCCACAATGGTGATATCAGTTGTAACATTTCAAACCAAAATAATTTTTCCCACTATAAGGTGCAAGTTTCTGGTTCGATTGCCATTGGTGAAAGTGCATAGGTGACGTTACAACTTACGCTTTTATGTCAGTAAATTTTCTGTTTAATGCCTCCGTGACAACTTATTCAGAGTGGTCCACACCTTTTACCATTGGCCTATGCTTATGTCACCATACACAAACTGTCTTCAGAATTACGGACTTTGTTGAGTAAACACTGCATCATGAGTATCATTCAAAACACACATCCATACAACGTTGCATTCCTAGCAGATCATAAGATATACTCTGACACTCTTATATCTTATATCTTATGTCGATATTAGACCATTAAATAACATATAACGTGCTTGGCTGAAGTATTATTTGGGAATTCAGTACTGAGAGAGTACTGAGAGATACAATCATTGTTTTAGGGGCTTTATAAAGCTCGTAAGTAATGAATCACGACAAAGGAGTTGTACACAGACCTAAGTAAATATCCCATACCACCCGTTATATGTGTATATGTGTTATGTTGTACTTCAAATTCTATTGACCCTTGAATTATCAAACTAACACAAACAGAATTCTAGGAGATTGTCTAAAACAAGAATGTCTGCTATTTAATTAGATCATCTAATTATTACTGCAAGTTTTACAGGGATACAATATTTGCCTTTTAGACACAGAATAACAGATCTAAGAATAGGTCCTAAACCAGCGCAAAAATACTCCTGTCGGAGCATAAAAAAGTTGAATATGTTTCCCTTCAAAGACTCTGACAGAACGAGGCTGAGGCAGGTGGTTCACACTTTTCTGTCAGCCTTTTAAAGAGGAACATATTCGTCATTCTCGTATTCTGACAGGAACATTTTTTTGCTGGTTCCCTTCCTTTCCTGTTACAGGAAAGTGTGCTGCTTGTGTGATACAAACTTCAGAGGTCAGTAAAGTTTTGACAATTTATACACTTAGACACATTTATATTCCCTGACACATTTCTATACTCTGAGACACATAAACAACCAACAAGCTCGCATAATACAGGATGATTCAAAAAGAATACCACAACTTTAGGAATTTAAAACTCTGCAACGACAAAAGGCAGAGCTAAGCACTATTTGTCGGCGAATTAAGGGAGCTATAAAGTTTCATTTAGTTGTACATTTGTTCGCTTGAGGCGCTGTTGACTAGCCGTCAGCGTCAGTTGATGCTAAGATGGCGACCGCTCAACAGAAAGCTTTTTGTGTTATTGAGTACGGCAGAAGTGAATCGACGACAGTTGTTCAGCGTGCATTTCGAACGAAGTATGGTGTTAAACCTCCTGATAGGTGGTGTATTAAACGTTGGTATAAACAGTTTGCAGAGAATGGGTGTTTGTGCAAAGGGAAAAGTTCTGGATGGCCGAGAACGAGTGATGAAAATGTAGCACGCATCCAGCAAGCATTTGTTCGCAGCCCAGGAAAATTGACTCGCAGAGCTAGCAGAGAGCTGCAAATTCCACAATCAACTGTATGGAGAGTCCTACGAAAAAGGTTAGTTATGAAACCTGAACGTCACCTACCCGAGGCGATGGATCGGCCGCCAGGCAGCCCGTGACAGAGCACTTCATCACTGGCCTCCAAGAAGCCCTGATCTTACCCCCTGCGATTTTTTCTTATGGGGGTATGTTAAGGATATGGTGTTTCGGCCACCTCTCCCAGCCACCATTGATGATTTGAAACGAGAAATAACAGCAGCTATCCAAACTGTTACGCCTGATATGCTACAGAGAGTGTGGAACGAGTTGGAGTATCGGGTTGATATTGCTCGCGTGTCTGGAGGGGGCCATATTGAACATCTCTGAACTTGTTTTCGAGTGAAAAAAAAACCTTTTTAAATACTCTTTGTAATGATGTATAACAGAAGGTTATATTATGTTTCTTTCATTAAATACACATTTTTAAAGTTGTGGTATTCTTCTTGAATCACCCTGTATAATGTTAAGGCAAGATCGTCTGCTTTATATTTTTTTCTGGATGCTTTGCTAATCGATCGCAGTTCATCGAAAACGCCCGGATTATGATTTGTATCTTAAAAGGGCAAAAAATTTTATCAGAAATATTTTACTAAGTTCGCAGTCTTTATAGTTATACGTAATTTCTAGCAGTCATTTTTAAGTTTTTTTCAGCTGTGTTATGAGACTGTTTAGCTCATTTATAGTCACTGCAATACCACTTTGGACGCACTTGAATAGGCGGGAAATGCCCACTATACAGCGATAGCGTGTCGTAAAGTTTTATCACGAAAAAATGCTGAGCAAAAACGTAGTTTGGTGACCTCAGACACTTAAAATGACCATACAACATTTGCCATGTGTTTATTGTGTCAGTTAACACTACATTTGTGTCTCAGACCGGGTATTGTGCATCTATCTTACGTGCTTAAAGTATGGTAACTTCGAACCTGTGGATCTCGGCAAAGGATAATGACACTGAAAAAAAATTCATAGTTCCCCGATTATCATCTCAAGAACATTTGCTAAAAATTTCGACGATTTGCCACGAATAGAAATTATACAAATTGCCATCCCCACACTTGGTGCTTCTGGTACACAAAAATTGTGCTTTTTTCGGATTTATCTCGATTACAGATACAGATTTTCGAAAACAGGAAAATGGCGTTTCTAGATGAATTTCTAAAGAACATACAGTTAAAATTTGAGCCACTTTCTGTGGTTAATTATTTAGAAAATTTAACCCAAGGTGCAAAAACGGCTAATAAGAGGGTTTTGTGGTTTTTTGCATATGTACGGTAACTTTGAACCTTTGGATCCAGTAACGGATAACGATACCGAAAAAATGTTCAAAGTTCCCCATGAATCTCATTCTGAAAATATACAGCAAAAATTTCGACGATCTGCCATGAATAGAAATTATACAAGAGCGATCCCCGCAACTGATACTTTTCGCACCCAAAAATCATGCATTTTCATGTTTTGATAACCATGTAGAATTTCGAAAAGGGGAAAATATCCTTCCTAGATTAAAGTCTAAATAATGTACAGTTAAAATTTTAGCCATTGTCTGTGGTTAGTTATTTAGACAATTGCCGTCCAGTGTGCAAAAACGGGTAAAAGCTGGTTTTCTTCGCGAATTTGAACTTCTGCATCACGGTAATGGATAACGATATCGAAACAAATTTTCGAAATTCCCAGAAAATATCATCTTAATATCATGTGGCAAACAATTCGACGTTCTGCCACGAACAGAAATTACAAAAATTGCCACCCTCACAATTGGTACTTTTGGTGCTCAAAAAAACATGGTTTTTACGAGTTATCTTAGGAAACGCCAATGAACAAATGATGCTTTTAAAAAGTGCCTAGATCCACCGTACACCACACCTAATGCAAAGGAACCAACCGATTTGTTCCACGTGCCTTGGCTGGGGGAAGTGTGTGATATTTAAATTTTGATTGCATCTACATCCACGTGATTACTCTGCTATTCACAATAAAGTGCCTGGCAGAGGGTTCAATGAACAACCTTCAAGCTGTCTCTCTACCGTTCCACAGCACGCGGAAGAAACGAGCACTTAAATTTTTCTGTGCGAGCCCTGATTTCTCTTACTTTATCGTGATGATCATTTCGCCCTATGTAGGTGGGTGCCAACAGAATGTTTTTGCAATCGGAGGACAGTTACAGTACGCACATTCCTCCGATAGGAATGCGAATTAATCACATTTTCACGAGCGGCTTTCTTAAACATACTGGTACCTTGCATTGTCGTGCATGGACCGATTCGTACTGGTAACACGGTTTAGCACACATTCTCTTCCTCTATGATAGCCAACCGGTAAGGTAAGGGGGGTTGTTGTAGAACTTGCTTCTTTTTAGTACAACGAAAAACCAGTCCAAAGCTTCGGGCTGAGACCCATTTTCAAATCATCATAACGTAACCAAAATGGAATTTCCGAATATGTGAAAACCATGTCAAAGATGTTCGCGCTGTAACTGTTCGTTTCTTGTTTTTGACGCGGAAATACCATTTTTGACTAGGTTACGATGATTTGAAAATGGGTCTCGGCCCGAAACCGGTCATCGAGAGAATAAAAAAAGTTAAATTTATAACTCTGGATTGGTTTTTCTTTGTACTGATTAAGAGAACGTGCTGACCCACGGCTGCTCCAGCATGCTGGAAGTTCGTGCTTCTTTGTAGCCAATTCATAGTAAAATGGGAGTGAGGCATCAGGATACTTATCTGGGAATATCTGGGAGGTAATTTACAGTTGTAGCATCCTCGAGGGGTGCAGGCTAAGACTTGTCCCTGTTCTTAGTAGTAGGAGCCGTAGGTTCGAATGGCTTTGAGCACTAAGGGGCTTAACATCTGAGGTCATCAGTCCCCTAGAACCTAGAACTACTTAAACCTAACTAACCTAAGGACATCACACACATCCATGCCCGAGGCAGGATGCGAACCTGCAACCGTAGCGGTCGCGCGGTTCCACACTGACGTGCCTAGAACCGCTCGGTCACAACGGCCGGCAGGACTCGGGGCACTGGACGTCACTAAGCAGGTGTTTCTAATTTAGTGGCTCCTGAGCTCCTTGGCGTTCCTATTCCACAGATAGGTCATTCCCTTTTCAGTGCCTAAAATTTGAGTTTTAACGTACAGACGGAATGATAGAAAGATCGGCATCGATAAACCTTCCTCTATTGGTTTCGCCCAGTGCTCATTGGACTCCAATTTAGTGTAACGTAGCGGAGAGTCAACTAAATTGTACCATTTTCGATGTTTTATTTATTGTAGTTCAAACAATAAGTTATATTATTTAAACAATGCCATACTCAACTGCAGGACGTTCTTGGCATCTGATTCAAAGAATGGAAATTCTGAGTGAAATAAATACACTACATTCAATTTTTTAAGCACCTGCGAGTTTTGCTAATTATGAATCCGGATTCCTAATTTATACTAGCGGATGCATGAACTCTACAACCCTTATAAACTATGTCCTGAACATGTGTACTAGCCTAACTTTAAGTAAATGTTCTGTATTTTAGTTCTTACATCGCTGTTTACAGGCATTTAAATATAAATTTTTCACTCTTTTTCCCCAACGCTGCACACTTTACGTGATCCACATTTCTCATTTCACATTGCTGATCACTTCTTCCATTCCATCCATCTTCCTCACACAACTCTCTGTAACATTCCTTTGATTGTCGAATGAGTTTATTTGGTGGATTTCTTGTACACTGCAAAATACCTCCTTTAGACAGGCGAAGCTGTAACTGTAGATTTCTTCCACTTTGCATCGATTAGCTTTTCTTTAAAGAATGGACTGCCGCTTAGCTTACATGCTCCTTGGCTACGACTTGTAAGTTTTAAGCTTCCATAATTTCGCTCTGGTTCGGTGATATTTCTTGGATGAACATCTTCACCACACCTTATTCCTGTCATGCGTGCTTCTGGACTGGAGTATTGGGCAATGTTTCCTTCTGCAATGCTGAAACCACGTTTTCTTACGTACGATTTGCTCTAACCGAACGTCCTCTCTTCAAATGCGGGAATATGCTCTTCCAATTCGATTTCAGCTTCGTTGGGAAACACTTTATTGCGACCAAAAATTTATATATACCAGTTTACCTCTTTGTTTTTATTTACAATGTGCCTCTTAATTCTTGTCTTAGGCACATTTTATATGCGTGCACATTCATTTACTCAAAGATGCCCATTTAGATATGCTGTTTCAGCTAAACGCAATTCATTTGTGCTCCACTTTTCATAAGGTTTTTCTGCGCCATAGTGTAGTACAAAGTAATTGTTTAATTAGTAATTTACAATAAAGAATACATTAGAAAATTCCATGCATCGCTTCTAAACATTATTTTGCGCTAATAATGCAAAATGCATTTTTAAAGCTCGCTATACGAAACAGTTTCCCAAATCGTACCTGTACAATATCGGAAACTTCTAGTCTGTATTTTCGCTTTGTCAGTATCGTACAAACGAACTATGAAGAATACGGTTCCATGAGTGAGTGAGAATTAAGATTATTTCGTGCATATTTACACGAAAATAACATATTATGTTGCCACTTACGTTATAGCAGTAGTTCTCTTCGCTACGTACACAAAAAGTTATATGAATACTGCAACAAAATCAACGCTTCCTCTGACGATCAGTTCCTCAACGCTCACAGCTAACAGCTAACAATACGGTTCCAAGAAACAGGCTGACTTCGATGTCGGGTAGTACATTAGTGTCCAAATGTTGAGCACAATCACGGAAACATGGAAACGAGAAGAGAAAAGGTGATCATCACCCAAAATCACCGTAAAAACAATCTAAGAAAAAAGAAAAAAATACAGGAAGCACCACAGGGTATTATCCGAATGATAGGAAAATCGGTAGATGTCATGTTCATGTACAAACAAAGTATTATAGTTTCCGAAAAATTGAATGATTTATCAAGAGAAAGAGCTTCACAAATTGAGCAAATCAATAACACGTTGGTCCACGTCTGACCCTTATGCAAACCGTTATTCGGGTTGACAACGATTGCTAAAGTTGTTGGGTGCCCTCCCTGAAGGATGTCGTGCCAAATTCTGCACAACTGGCGCATTATATTGTCAAAATCACGAGCTGGTTGCAGGGCCTTGCCCATAATGCTACACACGTTCTCAATTGAGAGAGATCCGGCGACCTTGCTAGCAAAGGCAGAGTTTGGCAAGTGCGAAAACAAGCAGTAAAGACTCTTGCCCGGTGCGAGTGGGTATTATCATGGTAAAATGTAAGCCAAATATAGCTTTAAATTAAGCAACTGGTTTACTGTAACCAGTCACTGTTTATTTATTTCCACGACACGTTTCAAAGGATTAAACCTCCATCATCAGGTGGGTTTACATTTATTAATATGACATGTAAATCCACCTCATGATGGAGGTTTCAACCTTTGAAATGCCTCGTGGGAATAAATAAATAATGACTGGTTACAGTAAACCAGTTGTTTCATTTAATGTCAATAACAGTCACGGTAAAGTCAAACCTAAAATGTTCCCAAAATATCCTGCCATGATGGGCAACAAAACGGGACGTAGAACATTGTCCACGTAGGGGTGCCGCGGACAGCGAAAAAGTTCTGTTATGAGGAGAAATAACGCCACAGACCATCACTCCTGGTTGTCGGGACTTATGGTGGGTGACAGTGGGTTAATTAGTTATCCCACCAATGTGTGGGGCATCTCCAGACACGTCTTCGGTCTGAAATCTCATTGACTGGAGTAGAATTGTCAAAAATGTTCAAATGTGTGTGAAATCTTAAGGGACTTAACTGCTAAGGTCATCAGTCCCTAAGCTTACACACGACTTAACCTAAATTATCCTAAGGAAAAACACACACACCCATGCCCGAGGGAGGACTCGAACCTCCGCCAGTAGAGTTGTCTTCAGTGATGATTCCCGCTTCGAAGTGAGCCTCGATGAGCAGGGACGACGTGTCTGGAGATGCCCCGAACAGTGAATTTGATAACATAGTGTCACAAAGACGCCATTTGAACCCTGTCTTGCAGGGTAGAATATTCTGCTACCTGGAAACGGCCCAAACACAGACCGCAATCTCAGTATCCTTGGATGTGTCACAAAGTGTCACTTCGAAGCTTTGGTGATGGTTTTGGGACACAGGTGTTTGTCGTAGGCCAAATATAATTACCCGCAGCAGGACTGATATCTGGCCGCTAGTGCCCGACGAAATCGGAATGCACCTGCAAGACAATTGGTTGCAGAATTTGCAGCTGCCTCAGAAGATGTTGTTCTCTCACAAACTTTGCACGAGAGGCTCAGAACAGCAGGGCAACTTGCCAGGCACCAGGCAATGTGAATCCCGCTCACTCGAGGGCCCGTATTTTGTGGAGTCGACAACGTCAAAACTGGACCATGAATGAATGGAGGAATGTGCTCTTTACAGATGAATGACGCTTCAGTTTCCAAAATTTTTCGAGTGGCAAATTAGTCTCTAGAGAACCTGGTAGCCGATACAACTACAGGAACACGGTGGAAAGAGACGAGTATGATGGTGATGACGTCAAGCGTGGGGACTCATCATGTTGATATATAGAGCTGTACATCACCTTTGATGGTCAGAGGAATACTGTAAACGCCCAGAGATATAGAGATCATGCTAGTGCTACCATATGTTCGACTTTTAGGCGGTGCTGTTGGTCCAGACTTGGTCTTTATGGACGATAACGCCCGTGTGCATCGAGCTGTTCTGGTGGATACATTTCTTGAATTTCCCATGGATTGGCCAGCGAGGGCCCTAGATCTGAATTCTGTGGAACGTGCCTGGGACGCGTTAGGGAAGTAAAATATAGCCCATCAGTCTCCACCAAGGACTCTTCCAGATCACCGCCCCGCTCTTGCTAACGAGTGGAATCGACTGCCAAGAGAGCTCTTGAACCATCTCGTAGAGAGCATACCACGTCACTGTGCAGTATGTGTGGTTGTTACAGGAAATCGTATCTAAAAAATAGCTCTGAGCACTATGGGACTTAAGATCTGAGGTCATCAGTCCCCTAGAACTTAGAACTACTTAAACCTAACTAACCTAAGGACATCACACACATCCATGCCCGAGGCAGGATTCGAACCTGCGACCGTAGCAGTTGCGCGGCTCCAAACTGAAGCGCCCAAAACCGCTCGGCCACCGCGGCCGGCAAATAGTATCTCCTATTAACAGCTTCTTTTGTTGTGGAATAGATTTCCCAGTTATTTTCTTACAAACGTGTATGAAATCTGGTTTTGCAGGATAGATTGGATTAGGTTATGGTTGTGGAGGGGGCCGTAATCAGTTACTGTCAGTTGCACAAAACACACAAATTTTTATTTTCCTAAGTATCACTCAATTACACATTGCCTTAAAAGGCTCAAAATAAAACAATATGGCTGAAGACCTAGTTAAGAAAACTTGAGATACCTCCTGGGCTGAAGGCCCAAAACCACACCAGAAACAAGAACGGCTGAAGGCCTGAACACAAATTATAAAAAAAATTGCTTTAAAGAAAACACGCGGCTGAAGGCCTTACTTAAAAAAATACTTCACATAAATACTCGGCTGAAAGCCACACAAAAGACATTGAACAACTCAGGGCTTAGGGCCTGGATAACAAGAATTTCTGATGGAACAAACTTTCAAAATTTAGTTTTTAAACAAATCAGTCTCCAAATTTTAATTTCAGTCGGCTGAAGACCTTATTTTAAATTTAAAACAAACTAAATTAATAGACAGCTGAAGGCCTCGCACAGTACTTCAGACTAAAATGAAAATCACGATCTAAAACCAACAGAACAGTGGCGCTCAGAAGTGTTCCAAGAGTCATCCTGAGGAGGTAGCTCTAACGTAAGGTGAGATGAGACAGGCAGCCAAGAGTAAGGTTAAATAATCGGATGGCATCTCGACCCAGGGATGGCTGAAGGACCGACCAACAACCTAATCAATTCCCTTCCACCCTACCAATGGTACAACAACAGAAAGTATCAGCCGAGGACGAAGATACCAGCAGGACTACGTCTTCAAAATTGGCGTCTAAAAATAGCCAAGGCACAATAACCACTATAAGAAAAATATATGAATAAACAACTAAAAGGCTGTCGAACTACACTCGGTGCTGTACAGCATCAACACGGCGAGGAAAAACACACTGCCGGAAAACTACACTAACGACCAGGGCAGGTAACTGGGGCGTTAACGGCCACAAAGTAGCAAATACCGTTGGTGCACTTCTGTGATAAGTAACAACCAATTTAATAGGTGAAGGCCATACAGGAAGAGGGCTGCAAAATTTCGCCGACTCCAACACTCCATACGTTGCTGCTAGCTGGAACGGCCCAGGAAGCAACAACCGGCAATGAACGAAGACATGAGGTTTCATAAGAGGCTAACTGATCGCTCAACTTCAGTGTCCAGGTTCGACGGGCAACGAACTTTGTAGCTCTCGCAGCTAGCGCCTTATAACCCGACCGCACATGCACGCTGCCAGCGGTCCCAGCCTGACTTTGCGCCGCGGAGACTTTCTCGCTGCTCTGTCCCAACCGACCGACTGTCACACACACACCTCCACACGGAAATATAGCGGTCACACCAAAGATGGTACAGCAGTACTAGTATCGATAAGCGTCGCTGCTGCCACTGACGGAGGCAAGTCAGCAACTCGTTATGGTAGTAACTCAGGGAGAAATAAGACATCATTCAATTGTGACAAAATGCCAAAGAACAAAAGTCATCAGCGCGAGTCACCCACGGCTCAGTGTATCTTAACAGTCAGGACATTTCTAGCATTACATTTCGGGTACCTTTGTATGCCAAGCAGTACCTTCTACAGTAATCTTTCTAACATCCTGATAAATCAATATGTCCTCTTTTGAATATGCTTAGTGGTACAAATTAGGATCCTGTACAATATAAGCAACTCTCCCCTAGCTGCTACACTACTGGCAATTAAAATTGCTACACCACGGAGATGACGTGCTACAGACGCGAAATGTAACCGACAGGATGAAGATGCTGTGATATGCAAATTATTAGCTTTTCACAGCATTCACACAAGGTTGGCGCCGGTGGCGACACCTACAACTTGCTGACATGAGGAAAGTTTCCAACCGATTTCTCATACACAAACAGCAGTCGACCGGCGTTGCCTGGTGAAACGTTGTTGTGATACCTTGTGTAAGCAGGAGAAATGCATACCATCACGTTTCCGACTTTGATAAAGGTCGGATTGTAGCCTATCGCGATTGCGGTTTATCGTATCGCGACGTTGCTGCTCGCGTTGGTCGAGATCCAATGACTGTTAGCAGAATATCGAATCGGTGGGTTCAGGAGGGTAATACGGAACGCCGTGCTCGATCCCAACGGCCTCGTATCACTAGCAGTCGAGATGATAAGCATCTTATCCGCATGGCTGTAACGGATCGTGCAGCCACGTCTCGATCCCTGAGTCAACAGTTGGGGACGTTTGCAAGACAACAACCATCTGCACGAACAGTTCGACGACGTTTGCAGCAGTATGGACTATCAGCTCGGACACCATGGCTACGGTTACCCTTGGCGCTGCATCACAGACAGGAGCGCCTGAGATGGTGTACTAAACGACGAACCTGGGTAAACGAATGGCAAAACGTCGTTTTTTTTTCGGATGAATCCAGGTTCTGTTTACAGCATCATGATGGTCGCATCCGTGTTTGGTGACATCGCGGTGAACGCACATTGGAAGTGTGTATCCGTCATCGCCATACTGGCGTATCACCCCGCGTGATGCTATGAGGTGCCATTGGTTACACGTCTCGGTCACCTCTTGTTCGCATTGACGACACTTTGAACAGTGGACGTTACATTTCAGATGTGTTATGACCCGTGGCTCTACCCTACATTCGATCCCTGCGAAACCCTACATTTCAGCAGGATAATGCACGACCGCATGTTGCAGGTCCTTTACGGGCCTTTCTGGATACAGAAAATGTTCGACTGCTGCCCTGGCCAGCACATTCTCCAGATCTCTCACCAACTGAACTGGCTCGTCACAATACGCCAGTCACTACTCTTGATTAACTGTGGTATCGCGTTGAAGCTGCATGGGCAGCTGTACCTGTACACGCCATCCAAGCTCCGTTTGACCCAATGCCCAGGCGTATCAAGGCCGCTATTACGGCCAGAGGTGGTTATTCTGGGTACTGATTTCTCAGGATCTATGCACCCAAATTGCGTGGAAATGTAATCACATGTCAGTTCTAGTACTATATATTTGTCCAATGAATACCCGTTTATCATCTGCATTTCTTCTTGGTGGAGCAATTTTAATGAGCAGTACGGTATAAATATGTGTCTCAAGAACTCATAAAGTTTCTCACGAGACATGCATAGAAAAAAGTGAATTACCTTGAATGAATCAAGTTCATTCATGTGGTGTGTTCGCAGACGAGCTGCCTGTTCTGGATGCCGGCCCAGCTGGTCAACTTCATGTGGGTGCCTCCAGCGGCGCGTGTCATCTACGTTGGCTCGTGTGCGCTCGTCTGGGTCAATATCCTGTGCTGGTTCAAGCGGCAGGACTACTGAGAGCACAGCTGCTGTCATCTACTGCTCTGGAGTGGCTCGTCTGCTACGCTACACGTCATGGCGCACACGAAAGCACCTGCCGTTCCTTCAGGATATGGGGACGACTCTGAAGAATCACATTACCTACGATCTTCCATTGCATACAAACCTGTTTTGATACTTGTGAGAATAACTGAATTACGTTTCGCGTGTAACACTTACCTGCATGTAGATTTAGGATAAATACAGTCATGAAACATGTAATGAAGGGATACTAACGCAAGTAAATTTAGAGCTACCGTCGACAATCGTCCATTATTTAGTTTTCCCACTTGTTGTCTATGTCAGGTCATTTGGAGTGCGCTAGTTAAACCACTTGCAGGGAAATTTTTGTAGCGCATTTCTTAGCGTTTACAATTTTCATTTTTCCATTAAACAGGAGCATTAGTAACTAATTTCGGTGTTTAAAAACAATTGTGCGGATACATATCTGAAAATCGTATGATCCGTTAATTCCGAAGTTCCTCTCTCTCTCATTGTCACTATTACGTCTAAGCCCCAGAGATACGTACTTAGAATAGCGTCCCTTCCCAGCATGAGAATAAATCGCTATTCAAAAAAATAAACCTTAGCTTTGAAGAGTCGCTATATCCAAATTTTGACCTTCAATGTGTGTGTCCCACGATTTGACACATACTTAGAATAATCAGACTTATATATAGAAGGAAACTATCCACAGTTCGATATTTAAGATTTACAACGCATGATTTACTATCAGAAGCTATCGATAATTTGCTCAGAGAAGACAATATAATTACACTAATGCATTTTTCACTATGTTCGCGATGATAGAATTTGCGAAGTCATAGAATTGATGTGACTGAAAATACAGGCTCCTAGATTTTCGCTATTTGGTGTAGTTTGAACCTTGAGAAAGGAACTGGAAGGACTCTGGGGTGTTGTTATGAATAACTTGCTTTGCACTTATACAGGAGAGATGAACCAAACGACTCATTATTCGGTTTACTGAACCATCTGTTAATCAGACGAACACAGCAAGAGGGGAAATTAACTCAGGCATATTAGTCGATTATTTCCGACATTTTCTTCAGCATCGAAAGGACCAATAACAGTAATATGTAATGGAGCCCCCACAAATTCAATAAGTATTCATTTATCGTTATTAAATATATTAGAAGGACCCGACAGCCTACATCTTGGCACCACTGCGCAATAAACTTGTCTTTCAAAGGAAGATGACATTTCGAAATGGTATTCACTAGAAAATAATACAATATACATATCTCCTTTACCTCTCCTTTACAGCACAAACATTTTAACCTCTGCACAAACTACTTTTAATAATATTATACGAAAAATTGAATCTTTATCTACAGAAGGGTATTATGACAATCCGCACAATGTCTGTATATACATTTTCTAATGCATTCACTTACCACATGACACAAATGAAATCTGCTTTTTTAGTCATATTGCTCAGAAAAGAGCGTTTTAAAAATGTTTGTACAACGTTTTGTCTTTGGCAAAATCTGTGGGACAGGTTTTCCATCCTGTCTATAGACATCGCACAATTTTCACAGCATAAGAATTCTTTATCAAAAGTATTTTGTACTACTCTGCTTTTACCGTCAAATAAAATCATTGTGCTTATGTTATTCCTAAAATAAAGGCTTATTGTTTCTTGCTTCCCTCTGAGAAATACACATAACAACGTCCATAATAACATCGAGCAACGACCCTAAGTAACCTATGATTAGAGCCGCATTTACAAATAAAATCATTATAAAACTGGGGCAGGGAACACCGGATTGACATTCTCGAAATTCTAATGCAGTCTGAGTTAATGTCATTTGGCTACCGTGTCATTTCATCCACTGTAGATCATTCTGAAAATTAGTCATTCACAGCAACTCAATGAAATTTGTCGATGCAAGTCCAGGACTAAAGAATATATCAACTTGAAAATCATCTCAATGTACATAAAGGTGATAGGGAGGAGAGCAAGTTTTGAAATGCTGGACGCAGAGGATAAAATGAGTAACTTAACTATCTTATAAGCATCAGAACTAAACCGAGATACTTAAAAGAATGAAACCAAGTCTGTGGATGTATTGGTCCACGGTCATCTCTACACTCATGGCTGATACTTTGTCCTGTCTGTATGTACTGAAGGCTATGATAAAATATGGGCTGTTAGTATTTTGTCTGTGTATGAAACTTATTGTTAAACCAATATATGACATACAATATTTACATATTTCATATCCTTGTATAGCATATAAATTGATAATTAAACTTTTTCGAAATTTTATGAGTTTCATTTCTCTGTTATTGTATGCAGTACATCCCATGGCAGTCTATTTTCTACTATGACAATACCCACTTTTTTAAAACCCATGTTACTATTTTATTGTCCAGTAGCTGTTATTGATGGTCCAGAAACTAATGTGAACGGTAAGTGGCTGGAGGTTGTTTTGATGTAACTTCTTAAACAAAGCTGATTCATTTTACTGACAACTACAAACAGTCCAAAGCATGTGCAGAATAAGTAAAGACCAAATAAATCAGCACTCACAAAAACTAAGTGTGACATACAGACTAAAAAAGATAAAGCATTTTTAATGAACACCAACAAAGTCTGTGTATGATGCAATGGTGACAGTGGTCTCTCTAGGAATGTAATGCTCCAAAATGACGCCTTTTTCGTCCCAAAAGAGTCAGCATAACCTTCCCTGCTGATGGTTCTGTTCGAAACTTCTTTGGTTTTGGTGATGAAGAATGGCGCCGTTACTTGCTCGCTCTCTTCGTTCCCGGCTGGTGGAAGTGAATCCAAGGTTCGTCCCCAGTAGCGATTCTTGCACGGAAGCCATCACGTACTCGTTCAAAGCGCCGACGAAGTTCTTCACAAGCATCAACACGTCGTTCTCTCATTTCAGGAGTCAGCTGCCGTGGCACCCATCTTGCAGACACTTTGTGAAACTGGAGTACATCATGCACAATGTGGTGTGCTGACACATGGCTAATCTGTAAACATGCTGCAATGTCATTCAGTGTCACTCGGCGGTTTTCCTTCACTATGGCTTCAACTGCTACAATGTTCTGTCGAGTCACAACTCGTTGTGCCTGACCTGGACGAGAACCACCTTCCACTGAAGTCACACCATTTGCGAACTTCCTACTCCATTCGTAGACTTGCTGCTGTGACAAAAATGCATCAACGTACTGAACCTTCATTCGTCGATGAATGTCAATATAGGTTTCACACCTTCAGTACGCAAAAACCAAATAACAGAACGCTGATATTCCCTGTAGCAAGTCGCAAGTGGGGCGGCCATCTTTATACTCATACTGCGACGGTATGTGTGCATGTGCACAATGCTGCCACCTACAGGCCATTCTGCACGCTGTTTGTAGCACGCTTACCAACTTACAGGATAACGGCGCTAAATTTTGATTTGTTATTACAAATTTAAGGTTTTCATTTGACTCACCCTCGTAATTATTTCTGGCGCACAAAGACATAATATAACTTTTATATGGAACAGACTATCTGCGTACAACAGACGCACACAGTTTCACAAATTTTCACACTCAGGTTACCACATAATCGTGACTTGCTTATTTTCACAATCCAAAAAGGTGTTTCATTCATACATGTTAATCTAAATATTGTTGCAGTTTCACAACCTTACTGTGGAAATGTGGAAGCACTACCTGAGGAAAGCATTGTAGACGTCCTGCACAGTTTCAACATAAAAGGATTTGTTTTTAAAACAGGAATTCTTTGCAAATCAGTCAGTTACGGCTGCACCTGAATAATGGCGCTGTCCACTGAAACGGCAAACGATCTCGAACACTGATGGAAATAGATGTAAGATTGGCAGCGTGCTCAAGACGTTTACGAAACTATACTTGTCATTCTTTAAAGGCTACAATGAATTCTTCAAATCTCGCGTTTTATCTAACGCCAGTGAGCCAAGGGAACTGGACTGTTTGTGACAATGAGTTCTCTCTTTTTAAATACATCCCCGTCAAATAAGAAAGAAGTTTTTCTAGACAGAAGTTGTTCCTCATCTTCTAATGTCTTACTGTGGGCAGTGTGCAGTCAAGTACACTTAAAATGCGGGGTCTGCAACTCATTTTCTAATGTTATAATTTTTGTTGCTGCACTCCTTTTTCCTTAATAAATTCAAGAATAGCGGGTTTTAAATCGAAAAATGGTTCCAAGAATGGCCCTTCACTTAACAACGTACTTTGCATTAATATATAAGGTCTCCACACTCTTTGCTCAGCTCCATTGAGTACCTGTTACAACCGACTGTGGAACAGTGTGTACGGCTATTTTACTATTCGTATCACCAATTTTTTCACGAGCTGTACGCCTGCAAATTTGGCACTATGTGCTCCTTGATGTACGTAATAACGAATCTCGCCTGTCAATCGCAATTTTTTCTCTTGCATTGTGAATTAAATTTTTAAATTCTGCACGCTCCTGTAATGTCATTTCAAGGCAAATTCGCAGTATACGTTCCTCATGTGACTGCTTACTATATATTAAGAATCCTCATCCCTTTCTTTGGTCAGTGCCATTCGCTTTTAAAGGCTTGTAGCCACAAGGTCGTTGCTCAAACAGCACTGGATCTGTAAACATATTTCGTTGCACGAACAAGCAGAAAAGTAAATAGCGCTCACACCACGATTCTGCTGAACCGAAGAGAGTTATGGTGGCCGAAAAAATGCCACACCGCAATACTGAACGAAATGTTGCCCTGTAACGGGTACTTCCGAGAAGGACCGAGAAAAGCCGAGAGGGGCCGAGCATTGGCCCGAACGTGGCCCGCACTCATGGTAAGCGTGAATTTCGGCACGCCGGGCTGGCCCTGGGTTAAATACACTAGGCCCGACAACAGCCTCCTTATATTTCACCGCATTACCCACAGGCGACTCAGGTAAGCAAGGCCTGCCTCAGATGTACGCACTACAGCTAGCACTTACCACAGCATTCACACAATCCTTTAACCATCGTGCCCTATGGCAAACAGCTCTTCAGTCCCGGGTAGGCTGAATTCCTTGGATTCACGAAACCCAGCACCGTCTTCTGCTCCAGCCCCATTCTTACAGCAAAAGACTATCAGCTCCAGCCGTAAATGCGCCAGGTTGCCTTGCTGTTCTGCCACATGTTTCCTGCTTCAAGATGATAGAAGTGTTCCATTTGCTGGACGATTGATCCCATCTTTGTCTTCTCCCTCATGGTTGTCCTCATTGGTTGACGACAACGGCCGACCTCTGGACCAGCCACGTTGTTTAAAACAAACTTGGTCAGCGAGCCACACATGGCCCCCGATGCTGAACTGAAGACTTCCCAACACCATACCGCCATCAGCTCTGCCTGGGCGTGCACTCAGTGACTGACAGATATGTGTGCTCTAAGATGTGCCTGCAGCACGTGAGACATGCTGGTGCCATCTGCTGTGTAGGGTGAGAATTCAAATGAGCCTTGAAGCTGCCAAGTCATGAATTCATGGACAGCTTCTTTTGGCAAACTGTAAGAAAGACTGAGATTCTCCTAACACAGGCTCCATGAAGAGATTCCACTAGCCAAAATTCGACATGTATATTATAATGTTAATAATTAATTAATACTACCAGCATAAACTCCGTTGGTGACACGAAAAATGTAAATTTCTTTTTCTATGGACTAAAAATTCATTCCTTTCAAAAAACTACATCTGATACGTTAATAAAATAATCTGATGTAGAATGATGCTACTGAAGTCAAAATTCCCATTAACGGCTTCACATATTGTTTTATTTAACGCTGTGATCATAGAGAGATAATAACCATCACCATTTCTGACCAGCACATTTTTAATAAATCGAAGATAATTTCAGAAATAATCGTGAGCTGTAGCTACGTAAGGTTAAACGGTTCCTAAAAATAAATAACAAAGAAAGACAATGACCTGGTATATAAAATTCACACTTTTCTGGGGATAACTAAAACAAAACAAAAGAAGCAAATGCATTAGGCAATTGGTATCCGTACTCCAACAATCAGGTGAAACGGTCTACCATTTGTTCTTACAGTGTTGACTGCGTATACTGAGAGACAGCAAGGTTTAACATGGAGAGTTATGGATGACGGTGTGGTGAAGGAACTCATTCATTTATATTCAGAGAAAAAAGTAACTAACATCATACAGGAGAAAATACGTGTTTATCGAATACGTCAATAGTATTCATCTTCTTATAATGGTCGTCCAAGGCCAGTTGTTATTAAATCGGTTCAATGGTGAGCCCACCATCATGTTTACAAAGTTAGCTACTCGCATGTTTGTGACATTTAACTATGATATAGACATTATTATAAGCTCCCAATGAATACATGTTTCCTCCGTTAATACTCATCTTCAGATTGCGTGGCTGGTGCATACATCTGCTGTGACTTAGCTAAACATTTAAAAATTTTAACTGATAAACATGCATTATTTACTTAAAATATTTCAATGGTGTAGGATGAATTACAAAACAGAAATGCTGCTTTATTAGTACGAAAATTGTTCTTTTTTTTTTTTTTTGTCCATCAGCTGCTTTATTTGATTGAATGGGCACATTTTGCACCTCCCTGTACGTGAGTAAATGTGAGACATTAATAATTCACACTATCGTATTTCATAATACTTACTGGTTCAAAACTGAGAATAGACGTAATGAAAAACTCAGGTATTAGTAAAAGTATTATGAGGCTGCCAGACCCCTATTTCTCTTAATAGTTACACTGCAGAAAAAAATTAAAGAATCACTTTTTTAAAACCTCTTCATTTTCTGACTTTGCGATACAGAAGCTAGAAATTTAGCTTGAAGATGTCTACAATCCTCCTCTGTAATGATGGAAAAGAACTGACTTTGCGATGTCAACTTCTAGCTCGGTGAAGTTTCAGACGCAAAAAAGGGGCCAGAGTTCGTGGGAGGATTAAGACCGGTTAGTGATTGGCAGCAGATTTCACCAAAGTTTTGTCCAACACCACCGTGGACGGGATACACCATGGGAAAATAGTCGCGTATCCTATGATTCACATCTCAGTCTTCCTCTTGATAGTCTCTGTCGGTGCATTACGGCCAGGGGACATCGGCTGGTACATACTTCTCAACTCAATAAACTTTACCAACAGCCGTATACTTTATGTTATTTTATTTTATTTCGAACGCAACCAGTTTCGGCAATTCATTTTGCCATCTTCGGGCCCCATACGTTTTTTTCGAATCAATAAGCTTATCGCATAGCGCCATAAAACTGGATGCCGTGAATCCCAATCGTTGTGCAACTGATTCATACGAAAGGGTGACACCAATTGCGTCTGCAGTGGAGCTCAGTTGCACGGTATCAAGTGTTAAAACAACTAGATTTTCTTATGGGTAATGGAGGAAAACGTTTTTGACACAACGCTGCTTAGACTCGACACAGAAAGACCTCATGAATTGTCATTAAGGGCGCCAATGAAGCCATCCCTTTCCTTGGGGCAAAAATTTTTACACACTTCGTGGTCAAAAACGACAGCGTGCAGTACGACTTACAGCAAGACGATATTGTTGACAACCTTTGACACTGCTGAAACCCCCGCACAGTTCAGATTTTTTCTAAGGGCTGTAAGTAGGCTGTTTAGGTTTTTATGTTGGTAACGCCACGTAGCGCCCTGTATGAAAATCACTGACTGTGCTGCGTGCAGTCTGTGGCTCGTTGGACTCATTGTTGTAATATTCGCTTGTGTAGTGTTGGGCTGTTGGATGTGAACAGCGCGTAGCGTTGCGCATTTGGAGGTGAGCCGCCAGCAGTGGTGGATGTGGGGAGAGAGATGCCAGAGTTTGGAGAGGTTACTATAAGCGGACTATCTGGACGTGTGTCCGCCAGAAAAAGGAAATTTGTAAAAATGGATGTCATGAATTGATATATATATGATGACTTTTGAACATTATTAAGGTAAATACATGGTTTGTTCTCTATCAAAATCTTTTATTTGCTAACTATGCCTATCAGTAGTTAGTGCCTTCAGTAGTTAGAATCTTTTATTTAGCGGGTAGTATTGCCGCTCGCTGTATTGCAGTAGTTCGAGTAACGAAGATTTTTGTGAGGTAAGTGATTTGTGAAAGGTATAGGTTATTGTTAGTCAGGGCCATTCTTTTGTAGGGATTATTGAAAGTCAGACTGTGTTTCGCTAAAAATATTGTGTGTCAGTTCAGTGATGATCAGAATAAGTAAAGAGATAAATATCTGAGTACGTTCAGTTTTGCTCAGCTGTTTGAAAATCAAATAACGTAAGGGGTTTTCCAGCACTGTCATTTTTTAAATTTTTTCGAAGGGACGTTTCAGGGCAATCTCATACAATTGGATCTCACCCCTTTGTAGTGTAGCGTGACTCCAATTTTTGCTGTGGTACACAGGATGGAGCCACTTGTGACGGGAGGGGGGGGGGGGCAGAAGGAGGAGGCCATATTGGCACATTATTGGAATTAAAAGGCAAAGAGTTCGTTTAAGATCTGTCAGTACGACAACACACTCGTTGCCACTTGTACACCTTTATTGAGGAATTTGGAAACTCAGCGATTCCTAGGCGGCTGTCGGATAGGCAACCCCCTTGACACCTGTCAGCTGAGTGACACTACACGGCTGCGCTAATGCCTGTTTGCTGCACGCCAAGTTTAAGCCATGTAGACGGGATTGCCTATCAACCAGGCGCCTAGGAATCGGTGAGTAGATGTATGTGCACAGGAAGATTTTTGAAGTGTTCAACAAAGATTTCTGGGTGGCACAGTTGGTGTTGTCGAACTGAGGGGGAGTGAGGGGGGCTTAGAGGAAGCATTTGACATTTTACGAGGGCAGTTCAATAAGTAATGCAACACATTTTTTTTCTCGGCCAATTTTGGTTGAAAAAACCGGAAATTTCTTGTGGAATATTTTCAAACATTCCCGCTTCGTCTCGTATAGTTTCATTGACTTCCGACAGGTGGCAGCGCTGTACGGAGCTGTTAAAATGGCGTCTGTAACGGATGTGCGTTGCAAACAACAGGCAGTGATCGAGTTTCTTTTGGCGGAAAACCAGGGCATCTCAGATATTCATAGGCGCTTGCAGAATGTCTACGGTGATCTGGCAGTGGACAAAAGCACGGTGAGTCGTTGGGCAAAGCGTGTGTCAGCCTCGCCGCAAGGTCAAGCAAGACTGTCTGATCTCCCGCGTGCGGGCCGGCCGTGCACAGCTGTGACTCCTGCAATGGCGGAACGTGCGAACACACTCGTTCGAGATGATCGACGGATCACCATCAAACAACTCAGTGCTCAACTTGACATCTCTGTTGGTAGTGCTGTCACAATTGTTCACCAGTTGGGATATTCAAAGGTTTGTTCCCGATGGGTCCCTCGTTGTCTAACCGAACACCATAAAGAGCAAAGGAGAACCATCTGTGCGGAATTGCTTGCTCGTCATGTGGCTGAGGGTGACAATTTGTTGTCAAAGATTGTTACAGGCGATGAAACATGGGTTCATCACTTCGAACCTGAAACAAAACGGCAATCAATGGAGTGGCGCCACACCCACTCCCCTACCAAGAAAAAGTTTAAAGCCATACCCTCAGCCGGTAAAGTCATGGTTACAGTCTTCTGGGACGCTGAAGGGGTTATTCTGTTCGATGTCCTTCCCCATGGTCAAACGATCAACTCTGAAGTGTATTGTGCTACTCTTCAGAAATTGAAGAAACGACTTCAGCGTATTCGTAGGCACAAAAATCTGAACGAACTTCTCCTTCTTCATGACAACGCAAGACCTCACACAAGTCTTCGCACCCGAGAGGAGCTCACAAAACTTCAGTGGACTGTTCTTCCTAATGCACCCTACAGCCCCGATCTCGCACCGTCGGATTTCCATATGTTTGGCCCAATGAAGGACGCAATCCGTGGGAGGCACTACGCGGATGATGAAGAAGTTATTGATGCAGTACGACGTTGGCTCCGACATCGACCAGTGGAATGGTACCGTGCAGGCATACAGGCCCTCATTTCAAGGTGGCGTAAGGCCGTAGCATTGAATGGAGATTACGTTGAAAAATAGTGTTGTGTAGCTAAAAGATTGGGGAATAACCTGGTGTATTTCAATGCTGAATAAAACAACCGCTGTTTCAGAAAAAAAATGTGTTGCATTACTTATTGAACTGCCCTCGTATTCATCTATGTGTCAATGTCACCTCCCCCCTCCCTGCCACCCTTGCACACGCCATAGGATAGCGCGAAAAACGGGGAATGACAAAGCATAAACACATTTTTCGGCTTCGAATTGCGTACAATTTTCGTCGGATGATGGCACCTGGCAGAACTGTGAGGAAATTCAATGCTATTTTGACATAATTAACTCACCTTGCACTTAACATGAACTTCTGAGCTCGGGCTATTTGAAGCCTCGCCAAGACTGAGGGTGACATCACAGGACGCCACGCTGTTGCACAATTACAGAGTAAGGTCGTAGACACTTTCAAGCCAAAATTCAAACTTCTGCGTCATTGTATGCACAAAGAATGCTGACGGGCAAGAATATTACTGGATCACCAGTTTAATAACTAATGACTGTAAAATATTAAAACTTTTCGTTGATGGAAGATTGGAAAAAGGGTAGGTGCCGAACTTTGGGAAGTTGAACTGAGGTTTGGAGGAATGTAGCAATGCACTGAGGTAACACTGACACTACGACTTATCATAGATTGAATAGGGGGAACTTACATTTACAACATTTGTAGATTTAGAGAAATCTTTTGACAGTCTTAACAAGGATAAACTGTTTCAAAACCTGAAGACAGCAAAGATAAAATACAGAGAGAGAAAGGTTATCTACAGTTCGACAGAAACCAGATTGCAGTTACAATAGTCGAAGGACGTGAAAGGGAGACAGTGGTTTAGAAGAATATGAGGCAGGGTTGTAGTCTGTCCTTGATATTACAGTGGGCAAGCTGTGGAGGAAACCAAGGAGCATTTTGGAAAGGAATTTAAAGTTCAGAAAAAAGAAATGAAAACTAAGGTTTGCCGATGACATTGGCATTGTGTCAGACAAGACAATGCACTTGGAAGAATAGTCGAACGAAATGAATAGTGTCTTGAAAAGAGGTAATAAGATAAACATCAAAGTAAGCAAACAACAGGTATTGGAGTGTAATCTAATTAAACTAGGTTATACAATAGAAATGAGATTTCGATATGTGTCAAAGTATGTACAATTTTTGCTAATTGGCCAGCAAAACAACTAATTATGGCTAAAGAAGAGAGGATATAAAATGCAAGTGGAAATAGCGGGAAAAGCGTTTATGAAAGGGAGAAATGTTGTAACATCTAACATATGTTTTAAAATTAAGTGATAGAAATTGTCTGGATTGTAGCTTAGCATTGAAGTGGACGATAAACAGGGCAGAGAAGAATCGTGGTGTTGCAGAAGAATGCTCAAGATTAGAAGGATAGATTGGACAGTTAATGAGAGGATAATGGACTGAATCGGAGAGAAAATAAATTTATGGCACAACTTGACTAAAAGAAGTGACTGGTATATAGGACACATCCTGAGACATCAGGACATTTCCAGAATGAAATTTTCACTTTGCAGCGGAGGGTGTGATGATCTGGAACTTCTTGACATGAAAACTGTGTGTCGTACCGAAACTCGATAGCGGAACCTTTGCCTCTGAGCTATCCAAGCACGACTCGCGACCCGTGCAGGAGATGTCATGAGTCGAGCTCGGGTAATTTAGTTGGCAGAGTATTCGCCGGCAAAATGTATAATCCCAAATTCGAGTCTCGGTCCTGGCACATAGTTGTAATCTCCCAGGAAGTTTCAGGTAGTCACTTGGATAACGTTGGAATATTTGGTGAGCAAATACTGTGGAGGTAGACCATGGCTTGGTTACAGTAAGCGGGTTCAAGTGGTTGAGGGTAGCAGCAGTTATGCAGATATGAAGCGGCCGTCACAGCATAGCCTAGTGTGGAGAGCTGCATCGGTCTCCGGACTGAAGACCACTACAAAACTGGTGTGTTGCTCATTCAAATTGACCAGTTAAATGGCATTCGCGAGGATGAATCAGCCAGCTCGTATCATTTATAGGTTTACACTTTTCATACGCTCATTTTGTTTTAGCTTCTCTGCATTTTGTATTGGTTTCATTACTAAGTGCCTTATAGTACTATATCCCTCCCTTTTCCTGGGCATTATTGCGTATCCTTCTTTCGTTGTTAAAGTAATATATTTCTTCTGTTACCCAGGGTTTCATTGCAGTTCTCTTCCTTTCTGTCTTATTTCCGCATTTGCCTTCTCAGACATGTCCTTCCCCTTTTAGCTCTATTGACTACTGTGGCATTCATTATCCCAGTACCTGTAGTTTCATAGAACTTCAAATGCGCATCATCATTCTTCAATATCTCACTTCTTTACACACTGTTTCGTGACGATTCACTTCCTTCCCGTGCCTGTTGGCCTTTTCCAAATACACTGATTTCTTTTGTGATTCTTGAATAGTGTATTTTCCATCACTACCTGAAATATATTGCAGAACTCAAAGCGTCTTTCCCTTCTTCCATTCTTACTACTGTGCCGCCTCCTGGCGTATTTTTCCCTCTGAATATACTTGATAAAACAACTTACTATTTTTCTGTAATATGTCAAAAACATTGACTTTTTTTCATGTGAAGTGCATCCAGTGAAAATCACAAAGACAATAAGCACGACTTATTATCTGTGTTGACAATGACTAAAGAAGGCAATATATAATCTGTTAATTTTTATTTGTTTGATAAAAGAGAAGACATTGGTACCTTTTGGAGTAGTAGCGCTGACCTAGCAGGACGCAATCTTCCTTCGTTCCATATTAAGAGGTCTGAAATAAGTAGAATAATTGCTAATTTATCTTTTATTTTCAGAATACAAATGTTATTTGTTACTATTGAAACCATCTTTTATTTATAGGAGAATTGCGTCATTTCCTGTAGCTATTAAGTTTTATTAGTTACGATCTTACCCTACTGTTGTCCACAATTACAGACGTTAGAACTATTTTTGGTGATTAAGGCTTTTCTAGCTCAACTATTATAGAGATAACGAATTTAGATTACGCATTTATGTAAGTATTTAAAGTATCTCTGTCATTATTTTCATTTTCTGATGCAAATTTTGCCACGCTGGATCACAAATATCAAGTTATTTTTCATGTAGGCGCCATTACAGGGAAAGCTATTACTAAATATGCTTCATGTGGTTAAAATTAACAAACCCGTGAGCTACTAATAAATATGCATACATAAAATCCTAAAGTTCCCACCCCACCCCACCTAAAAAGAGCATGTTCATATGTTGTTTTTGCTATGGTGTGCAACAGTGTATCTGAAAGATAACGTATCTTCAATTCAAGAAATAATTATAATTAATTATTCAGCACGCCGAAGCGTTCGTTGTAAGAAGTCTGCGTTAAAAATTTTTACAGTTTAAAAGTATGCAAGAAGATCTATGATAAAAATAATGAACCATTATCTGTTTCAAAGAAAATTTCATACAACACGTTACGATTACACTACATACAGATCATTCATTCACATCTACACACACGCACGTACACACAGACAGTTACACTACCGAATCCGTATTCCCTCGTAACTTATACCTGCGAATCCTTATTCTCTCGTAATACTATCTTCCGCTCCTTCCCCTACTATAGTGATCCAGCAACCACATTTACTAGATTTTCATCTCCCTTTACATGCTGAGTTCTCCCTCAATGCTCACAAATACTGTCCATCTCTTGTGGGACTGCCACCTGTGCATTAGCTGTTATTGTTCGCTTTGGCTTGCTGTCGATTTTGGTGAGACTAACCCTGTCACCGCGCTTTTCACGGTAACACACTCTCTTCTACCTATCCATTCAGAACGAATCCCACTACCACCGTAACATTTTCTGCTGTTGTTGATATTACGACATATTTTTATTTCTGTTTATCGCTTCGCATTCCTTCCTTACCTTATGCTTTAAGTACCCTCTGCCTCACTCCGTACCATGGCTTGCGGAGTATAGACGATGAGTGTTATGAGTGCCACGTTTTTCACACGTAAGCAGCAGATTTACATACTAGATGTGTAAAATGGGGCAGTGGCGGTGATATGACGATGGTGTCGTTTCCGGAATCGAAGCCGGACACGAGGAGTGGCGCGAGCGCCGGTGTGTTTGCGCGCGCGTCAGCTAATCACTTTGACGTAAGGAGATTTGCCGGGCTGCGTCGGTGCAACAGACTTCCAGGCTGCTAACAGGATGCCCTGCCACATCAGGGGCTTCCCCCGTAAAAGGACGCGGACCAGACTCGGTGCTTGCATTACGTTCGTTCCCATCACCAGTAACCGGCTGTCCAGTGGCGAACTTCCTCTGCTGCTCGTAGCGTTTCTACTGTAATCACCTACAGCGTAAGTTAAGGTGCCAATATCATTTGGACTTTATTAATTTCCTGTGCACTTGCCTGTGAAGCTGGTGATAGCCAGAGTCTTGGCAAAACTCATTGTTATGTGCGCATGCTATCTGTCAACCGGTGTTTCAAAAATTGACTCTTTGGATTATTGCTATGGCAACAACTGTCCTCTAGGCCCTGTCCTAGAGTGCTGACTGCTGACCACTTTAAAGACTTTTTTCTCTTTTTTGGACAGCTCCCCAGTTGCCTAAGTGAATCTTGTTCCTTATCTTTGCATTCCTAAAAAAATATAAGAATGTCCGGCCGGGATGGCCAAGCGGTTCTAGGCGCTACATTCTGGAACCACGCGACCGCTACGGTCGCAGGTTCGAATCCTGACTCGGGCATGGATGTGTGTGATGTCCTTAGGTTAGTTAGGTTTAAGTAGTTTTAAGTTCTAGGGGACTAATGACCTTAGAAGTTAAGTCCCATAGTGCTCAGAGCCATTTGAACCATTTTTTAAGAATATGAACACGTCACCTGGATCCGAAAATATTTGTCTCAGCGCTCATATCAACGTAACCTTAGCGGTCGCAGGTTCGAACCCTGCCTCGGGCATGGATGTGTGTGATGTCCTTAGGTTAATTAGGTTTAAGTAGTTCTAGGGAACTGATGACCTCAGAAGTTATGTCCCATAGTGCTCAGAGCCATTTGAACCATTTTTGAACCGAGGCAGCTTATTTATTGCAGAATACTCGATAACGTCAAAGAGGAAATGTTTTAGGTACACGAGATTCTGATCGCAAGATGTTTTCCTTTATTTCATGACAGGCTTCTATCTATAAGATCATCATCAGATACGTCTAGCAAAGACGAACAGTGTATGTCGGCTTATCAATGACAGCATAGAACAGTTTCAGAAGTAGGCTAGCGTTAACGTACGTACACTGCAACCAAATGACGTGTCTATAAAATGTAGAATGATACCATTCCATATTAATTTCCAACATTTCAAGTTCCAAAGACATGTCGTTTATGAACTACTCCATTTTCTTCCAGACAGGTAAATGGTCTGTGCTAAGATTTTGTTTTGTAAACAGTAGTGTTTGTTATGGTTGTCAAACCTTAATGTATAGACTTTAAACAATCCAATGCTTTTGAAAGAAGAATAACTTGTGTTACTCCTAAATAACCAAACAGGCTATGAGCCCAGGTGTGCTACTGCGGAATTTAACGTGAATGAAGAAACACAAGTTGTAAGTTTCGTACATAAATGTTGTGTAAATTTTAAAATCAGCCCATTGCAAATTTCATACTTCGGCGCAACTTTTGGACTCTGTTTGTGAATTTTGACTATGGATTCGACTAGAGTGTTAAGCAATCAAACTGGAATACATCGTAATACAAAGCAAATCTCTGTCTACACGGTATTATTGGAGCGCTTGTCGTTGCTGAAAGTAGATTAGCTAGACCTGTAGAACCGGCGGAAGGTGCTACTGCTCAAGTAAAAGAGACAGATATGAACGCATGAAATAATTATCTTAACACTGACAGCAGTACTTTAATCGTATTGACTACGAATTCGACAGAGCAAACATTGCAGAAAATAATGCGTCTCGAGGAGAATGGACAGAATTGTAAAAATTATTTGACGGTGTTTCTGATTATTAAGTTTACGACTTTTTTTTATTTTTTGGATTTATGAAATATTCTAATGATGATGAAGCAACTCAAATATGAAATTTGAAAAATATTGGAATGATTTGAAGCAAGATACGGCCAAAGATATAGAATATAATCCAAAATTATCCGATTTATTTTCCAATTGTAAAATTTTTGGCAAACTACCAAAAGTATTCTTCATTGATATCAGGTTAGATGCTTTTGTCAAAAAGTGATAGGGCTGTTGATAACTTGACAACTCCGTGTATATGTGAAAGCTTTGTGGAGTAAAGGAGGAGATTCTTTATCTCAAGAGGCACTCATAAGCAACTCCCTGAAACAACTCTCTAAACGACCGCTGTCGAAAAAGAAAGTTGTTTATCAGAAGCCAAATCACGTGATCAAGAAATTCCGACAGTGGATTGCTGATGGTCGACTACAAATGTCTCAGAAAAGTGATGTGTTGGGAGTTGCTGAAACTCCAAATCGAAATATGGTTCTTTTCGCTGAAACGTCTGTTGCTTTGTGATCTGAATGTGACACTGGTAGCTGGTTTGTAACAAGTCATACCACCAATAGTGAAAATTTTTTCGAGACATTTGAACCATTTTCTAGACACATACAGTCACATGAGCAGATGGTGGCAATGTTGGCGCTGTTGGCAAGGGTATCATAGAAAGGGAAGCAGCAGTAAATGGAAAGCGGCACAAAATCACTTTGAGTGATGTTGATATTTACCAAAAATTAAAAAAAGCGACATGTGAAGATGTTAATCTACGAGATCTTAGGCGCACACTTGGGGTTGGACTCTGAGCTGTGCGAAGGCTGTATTTATGATACAGCACATTGGCTTCCATTTGGCACCAGGAAGAGAGCTGGTTCATACCGATGCCTGTGGTTCTTCTCCGAATCCATGTCTGGGTATCGCTACGTTGTTTTATTCAAAGATGACTACAGCAAATTTCGTGCTGTGTACTTAGTCAAAAGAAAACAGAAGTTCCTAATAAACTAATACAATTTATAACCGAAACAGAGACTACCGAGCATACAGTTAAAAATTGATAAATGGTAAGTGAGGAGAATTAACAATAAACAGAAAAGGGAGATTCTGCAAAAGGAGGTCATACTCTAGCGTTTCACTGTGCCATAAGCTCCGCAGCAAACCGGATGTAATGAAAGTCAAAATCGTTCTTTCGCTCAAACAGCCGGGACTATGATGCATGCTCACGGAAACATTAATCAGTCGCTTTGGGCTGAAATCATAAATTCTGCAGCATACATCCTGAATCGAACGATACCTTCCAGTATTCTAGGGACGCCTCCATACTAAATATGGCGTTAAGTATCTACATATAAGTTCTAAATGTTATGTTCACGTTTCGAAACAATTAAGAGTGACTGTGGATCGAAAAGCAGTAAAAGGGACTCTAATTGGCTGTGACTATAATGATAGTTATCTGATCCCGTGTGAAGAAAATCGTCAATTAATGAAGTCAAGGGATGTTATTTTCGAAGAGAAAATTAATTCAGTAGCTCCTGTGGGTCTTACAGACTCTCATCGGAAGTCTCAAGAGTCATTAGAGGAGAGTAAAGTGAAATTTAGTTTTCCAAGAGAAAACGAGTTCTGTAGTTATGTTGATTTGCAGGACTGAGCTGAAGAGAAATTAGAACAATTTTACAATGCTAGGATTAGGCCACAAATGCATGAACGCTTAACGCTAAAACGTCCAAAAAGAATTCAAGAGTACGTAATCACTTAGTGACCACTGAGGAAACAGAATCTTATTGTGACGCCATGAATTCGAGTCAACGAGACGATTGGAAAGCTGCAATGGATCAAGAAATAGTGGAAAATCAAGAAAATGGATCTTGGACTTTGGAAGATTTACCTCCCGGAAAAAGGGCAATTCCATGTAAGTGGATCTACAAACTGAAGGCGAATGCGGATGGATTGGTTGACAGCTTCAAAGCAATGTTGGTTATCAAAAGATTTTTTCAAAAAAGGGGAACTGATTACGAATAAACTTTCAGTCCCGAGTCGACTATTTAAACATTATTAAGCGTTTCAGCCAAGGGTATGATGAAAATTGCACAAATAGATGTGATTACGTCTTTCCTTCGCGGTGACCTGAAGGAAATGATATTTAAGACACAGCCTAAAGGTTATAAGGGTGGTTCCAGAAAAGTATGTCAATTAATTAAAAGCTTATACAAGCTGAAACATCATTAATTATGTCATGCCCTTAGGATTTAAGAGAAGTGAAGCAGATCCCCGCTATTCTTGTAAGATTTTCTTCGCACTCTGTGTTGATGACGGATTGATTGCGGCAAACAATGATAGTGAACTTAAAGACTCACAGCGGCCGGCGCAATTGGACGTCCACTGAGTGGCGACAGTGGCCTTTTCAGACGAATCACTTTTTGTGCTCATGGCCATTGGCGTGTACGGTATGAAGAGTCCGAAAGCAAACACTTTGCAAATAGGTGGGAGCACTGTGGTCTGGGGAATGTTTTCGTGGCATAGCCTGGGTGATTTCGTCATTCTGGAAAGCACAACGGATCAACACAAATATGCACCTGTCCCTGGGAACTATGTTCATCCCTACATTCCGTTTGTTTTTCCTCAGCAGAATGGCATCTACCAGCAGGACAATGCAACTCTCAGTGTGAGTGCATTGTTCGAAGAGCACCAGGACAAGTGTACCGTACCCCTCTGACCACGAAAATCCCAGTCGAGAATCTGTGGGGCCACCTCGATCGGGCTGTTCGCGCCATGGATCCTCAACCGAGAATCCTATGGTAGGTGGCCACTGCACTGAAGTCATCGTGGCTCTATGTCCCTGTCAGTAACTTCCAGAACCTTACTGCCCCCCTTCATGCATGTCTCGGAGTGGTCCGAGCTGCAAAAGGTGGTTACTCAGGCTTTTGACAGGTTGTCAGATCAATGTCAGTGGACAAGGTATTGACTTTTTTCCACTTTTGTAAGAATAGTATAAACGAATTACAATAAAATTATTTCATCGTGAAAAGATACGACATCAGTACCAAAAAAATGGTTCAAATGGCTCTAAGCACTATGGGACTTACCATCTGAGGTCATCAGTCCCCTAGACGTAGAACTACTCAAACCTAACTAACCTAACGATATCACACACATTCATGCCCGAGGCAGGAATCGAACCTGCGACTGTACCAGCCGCGTGGCTCCGGACTGAAGCGCCTAGAACCGCTCGGCCACAGCGGCCACCAACACCAAAAAATGAAAAAATAAGTCGTTTTTAATATCATTAATTACATTTTTAAGAAACATTCAAATTATATACTTTAACTGTTCCTGACAGCGGGCAGACTGTATGAGAAGCAAAAAATTGCAAATGTGAACACAAAATTAAAATTGAATAGCACAGTAATATCAGTGTTGTTGTAAGACTTCAAAATAATAGTTCATTGCTCTCTGTCGAAAACTTGTGCTGCTTGAAGTCTAGTACGAGGGGACTTTAAAGAGTAAGTTTCATATGTCATCGCACGCTAAGACCATGGGGCAACGAACGCGGCGCGTTGTAAGAGGACAGTACATGTTCAGCTTTCTCCTGCAGAGACAGTTCTGTGATACGGATAAAAGCTGCAACGCAGCGTGCAATTGAAATGGCGCGGCAACTGTAAACGTACTCCGAAGTACAGATTCGCAGGACAGTACAATCCTATGGGCAAAACGTCTAAATTGCACACAGATTCTGGCGGTATTTGGACAAACTCAGTTTACATTCGAAGTGAAAAGGTGCCAACAACATGACGAAAGCCGCACAGATGGTGATACTGGTAGGGAAGGGAAGCCATCGACACCGATCACAAACGATAATGTCAAGGCAGTCGTGAAACCGACTGGCAGTAATAGCACATTTTCCAACGGTTCTCGAATTGCTCTGTGACAAAGAACTGAGTGAGGGTTAGAGCGTTCCGACTGTTGTTATCAGAAACTTCGTGATTATGTTGGAAAACAGTGTCATGTATCTCCATCGCTTTAAAGTATAGTCCAGTATGTAGTTAAAGTTACTTAGCTTGCATAATAATGTGTAACTTACTTTTTAAAGTCCCCTCGCAGATTTGGCCCAAAATTCGAGACGCCGTTCCAAGAAACCTCAAAAACAATTGTTATTACCTTCAGTTTTCTGGCTCCTGTTGAACTGATGTAGCAACTTTAAATACAGGGTATTTCAAAAACGACTTTACAACTTTGAAAATGCAAACAAATTAATTCATAGTACCTACAGAAGTGATTGTAGTGTCAATTTGTCAGGAAATACACCAAGTTTTATCTCGCGTAGTTCGCTAGTGCCGAGTCGCACCAGATGGAGCGCTAGCGACAGTTGCTTTAAAGATGGCTGCCTTCACTGGACCCGAGCGTCCTAGCTATGTGTTTTGGTTTGAAGAATCGATGTCGGCGACAACAGTCCAGCGTAATTTCTGTACCAAGTACGCTAAAGATCCTCCTAGTAGGCCTAAAATTTATGAGTGGCATAAATGTTTTGTAGGTGTAGGGTGCTCGGTAATACATGGGAAACCATCAGGTCATCCAAGCACATCTGACTACGTCGTCGAGCGAGTGAGACAATGTTCTGTCAAAAGCCCTACGAAAGACCCGGTGTGCATACCGCGAACTGCAAATCCCACATACGACTCTTTGGCGTGTGTTGAGAAACCGTTTGTATTTGAAACCGTACAGATTGACGATCGTACAAGCAATAAAAGACACTGAAAAAATTGCTCGCAGTGACTTCTGTGCGGACATGTTAAATCGATTACGTAAAGATGAACATTTCTTGGACAAAATCACCTTTAATGACGGGGCGATTTTTCACTTAAGTGGCAAGGTTAACAAACGTAATTGTAGGATTTGGGGCAGTGAAAAATCCACATCAAACATTGAAACAATGTACGTGATAGCCTTTAACTGAGCGTTGTTTTGTGCATTGAGCAAGAACGCAGTGTGCGGCCGCGTTTTTTCCGTGAGAGAACCATCAACGGGATGGTGTACCTGGATATGTTACAACAATTTTTGATACCACAGATCGATGAGGATGACCAAGAATGAAATGTTCACTTCATGCAAGACGGTGCACCAAACCACTACCTGGTTGACGTCCGGGATTTTCTCAGTGACCACTTTCTGCGTCAGTGGATTGGCCGTGATGCACCAATTGCATGGCCCCCACTTTCCCCAGACCTGACACCACTCGATTTTTTTAATGGGGTTTCATCAAAGAGGTGTTTGTACCTCCTGTGCCGGCTTCCCTACTTGAACTTAGTGTAAGAATTTACGCCGCCACTGAGTAAGTTGCACCTGCAATGCTGCAGTGAATTTGGGAAGAAATTGACGTCTGATGGGATGTGTGCAGGATAACCAACGGAAGCCATCTTTAGTTTAAGGTAAAAACATTTTATGTGTTTCCCTACAAAACAACAGTAAACTTAGCGCTATTTCTTTTTTCAATAAAATTATATGAATTGTTACAGTTGTAAAGACCTTTTTGAAACACCCTATATTCCGGCAAATCACATATCAATATCAAGAATTATATTTCCCTTAGGGGTAAAAACCAGTTGCCTAAGTTTTTAAGATATGAATTAGTTCAATTTGAAACTAATCTGTGAAAGTGTTTTTGAATGTTCCCCAAGAAGATAACACGTCGCCCTAACAGCCTCTTACGGAAAGAAATGTGTGAGACAGTTATTGATAAATACTACAAAATATATTTTTACTATTGACAGGTAAATGTGGTGTTGAAGTTCGGTCTTAATTAATTTTTCAGGGTAAGTGACTTCCACAATACTTTTATTGCCAATTTTCGTCGCAATCTGGTGCAATTCCTAACAGCTACTCTATATTGCCGCAAAGTGCATTATTGCACTGAAAACAGTATTTCGTCATTGACAACACATTGTAGCGCAAGATAGATTGTACGTGTGTATTGAAGACAATTGGAAATGTCCTGCATAATGGACTGGAGCTCACCAATGAGTAATCCATCATTCAGATTAATGTGGATGCTCACAGGATATTTCGGCTATATTATTCGTCAACACTATCATCACCAACCATTTTACACTCAGCTGCGTAAATGTCTCCTCCAGACTTATGCACGTGTTGCGTTCTTCAGCCATCTGCTCACCTTCCATTACGTCGTCTTCTGGATCTTTTCTTCTCTTTTGGAATCAGGTAAACAACTTTCTTGGTCTATCACGTCAGTTGTGAGACTCAGTTAATAAAAAAAGAGAAACGTTGAGACGGCGATTTTAATGCTTCAGGTGTTCTACATAATTTCCCTATCCACACACATACACGCACAAAGCACAAAACGTTCATACAACCGAGTCGGATTGTGAAAAAAGTACGTCTTTGGTATGTTGTTCAACTCTCGCGTCTCAATGGCTTGAATGCCGGTTATGTCGTCAAAGGTTTGACACTTCGTGTGGATTTCTGCAATTTGTTGTTTTGTAGTAGTTTCCTGTTCAAGTATCGTCACCGGTGATTATTTTTTCCAGAAATGAATTGTACATGTTCGGCGTTTCACTCAAGTCACGGCAGCTGGCCGTGTGTCCTTTATGTTCGGGATTCAAGGTGCGCGGGTCAAACTGTGCATACACTTTTTTCTTCATCAAAACATTCTGGAGGATGTCTTGAAGACCCGATTTAGAGATGCTGCTCTAAGGCAATTTGTGACACAATAACGTCGACACACTACGTCTGAACGTCCACTAATTAACACTCTCTACTCACAACTGACTGACCGAACGCGCACAGTAGTTACTGCGGTGAAGTCGCTTTTATGCCAGGAATAAAGTCGGCGTAGAACTTTTTGGGCAGACGGTATATTTATTAACCATTCGCCTGGCTACAAGTCCCGGTCCACTCCACCTCATTTTCATTATGGACATAATCAAATCTTCTACTACAGCGTCTTCTCTGACGCATTTCCTCGTTTCCCTGTCTCGCCTAATGACTCCCAATCTCTACCAATCCATTGTTCACTGACATACTCTCGGGTTTGTATTACAAGTTCACATAAGTGAAAAATGTTAATATTCGTTGACCGTAAAGTATCCTTTCATGAACATTGGACGCTTGAATCTGAAAACCCTTTTCCCTTGCCATAAGCATTCAGAACCATTTTTACTATTTTGTTAACTTTTTTACTACTTAGCTGAAGAAAATACAAAATCTAATCAACTGATTCCCTTACTTCGTCGTTAATTTGTTCAATTGTACTATTGATGTGTATACACTATCTGATCAAAAGCATTCTGACACAGTACGGAATGGGGAAATGACCGTAGATATCACGAGAGGCGGACCCACCAGTATTGGAGGACGCAGGGATTATTATATTCTCAGTAGATAAGCTGTTACAGCAGGCTGAGTCTGTCAGGGGAGCTCATTGACCTCGAACGTATACTAACCACTAGACGTCATGTAAGTAACAAGTCCATCACGGATACTTCAGCCATTTCGAATCTACTCATGCCAACGGCCTTGCCGCAGTGGTAACAGCGGATCCCGTCAGATCACCCAAGTTAAGCGCTGTCGGGCTGGGCTAGCACTTGGATGGGTGACCATCCGGTCTGCCGAGCGCTGTCGGCAAGCGAGATGCACTCAGCCCTTGTGAGGCAAACTGAGGAGCTACTTGATAGAGAAGTAGCGGTTCCGGTCTCGAAAACTGACATACGGAAAGGAGAGCAGTGTGCTGACCACATGCTCCTCCACATCCGCATCCAGTGACGCCTGTGGGATGAGGATGACACGGCGGCCAGTCGGTACCCTTGGGCCTTCATGGCCTGTGCGGGAGGAGTTTAGTTTTTAAAAGTCAACTGTCCGCTTCCTGCTAGTCTCCAGTCAGTCGAGAGAGAAGGCGCAGAATGTTGCAGGGAGTCCGTTACTTGGTCTAATATGAGAGGCACAGACGCGAAGCGGTCAGATGTGGTTGGTATAGAACACAGCGATCGTCCCTTATGGTAGTGAGACGAAGTCGACTGGAACCGTGACGACGAATATGCTTGCTCCCACGTTCCTATTCAGCTGAATATCGAGCCACTGTCACAGCTGAATGCCGCAAAAAAGCTGGATATTGCACGATTCTGCCGGCCGGCGGAATGGACACTCACAATGAACACCTGTCAGATGCTGATATCGCTGAGACCAGTACAAGGCAGTTCTGTGTCTTTCACAGTGATCGTTCCGCATATGACGGTTTTTACGTCCCGTATATACCCTGCCAGGCACGGTAACGACTCTAAACACTATAAACGCCATTGCACTGTTGTAGCCGTTCTCGCTGTACACAAAGGTGCAACTCTAAATCATTTACATAGCCGTCGACGGTGTGTACATGTACGATGTTACGTTTACATACGACTACGTCTTCTGGAAGCTTCACTTTTGCGAGGCAGTGTAATGAACAACTGTGAAGGGACAGGGAGACTGTTGCGATGGAGAGTCTTTACTCGATGCCTGAGTACAAACAGATATTGTTTTATATCTGCATGTTTGAAGTTTTTTCGTGAACGAATGTAGAATGCGCCATCTTAGAGATGTAAGAAATATCAGCGATGGAGAGTGGAGTAAATTTGAGGAGATGAGTCAAGAAAAGTGAACCATATCACACAAACTGTGAAGACCTAGACGAAGTTACAACATTCCCAAACTGGGAAAAAATGGAATTCGTATTAATGGAATGTACATAGGCCACCTTAGTTTTACCAGTGACGTTGGACTGGTTGCCTGTAGTGGAGATTAACTACGACAACGAGCGGGGGAAGTTAGCAACTTTGAAAGTGATCCCGAATGACTGTCATAATACGACGAAAGTGACACAAAATACACTATCTCATCCAAAGTATCCGGAAACCTATTAGTAGACAGTATTATGGGGTGTGCCCAACCTTCGCCATCATGACGGCTTGGACTTTGCTGGGGACACTTCCAGTGAGGTGTCTGAATGTCTGTGGAGCAATGAGGGCCCGTTATTCATGAAGAGCCGAAACCACAGAAGGTAGTAACGTTGGCCTCTGTAGTCTGGAGCGAAGTCGACGTTCTAAATCCTCCCAAAGGTGTTTCACGAATGCCCACAAACAGTTACTTCACAGATGCTGCTTCATGAAAGGATACACTGTCATTTCTCTCTGCATTTAGGTTTTTCGCAAGCGCAGTAAGGGGACCACACCTTAACCACGAGGAACATCACCATACATAACATCAATTCCTCTGTATTTCATTCTTAGAAGGCAACTCTCTCTAGGTATTCGCCAAACCCGAATCCTTCCATCGGAAAGCCACAGGATATGCGTAGTTTACCAATCCAAATTACTGGTGTTAGTCGTGTCCAGTCTTTCACTATCCCGTAGCGTCACACTACACACCACCTGAAGCGCGGCGTAGGGATGACTACATAAATGTGAGTGTTCGACCATTTTTAACTCCCTAAGCATTTCCATTGTGCTACATGGATTGCTGGTAACTCTTTGGAAGTCGTGTGATTCCTTTCTTTCATTTTTTATAATCACCTTCCGCAATGCTCGACGGACCGTGCCCGTGTTGTACATAATGTCTGCCTGGCCTTGGTTTAGTTGTGGTTGTTCACCATCATATCCCCAACACTCGACTTGGGTAGCCGTAGAATGGCTGAAATATCCCTGATGGATCTATTACTCAGGTCACATTCAATGATCAGTCCGCGTTCGAATCAATGAGCCCTCGCGACCGACCAATTTTGTTGCTACTGTTTCCTCTACTGACGTCACAGTATTCACCTCCTCCTATTATGCTGACGGGTCCGCCTCTCGTAGTATCTAGTGGTCAATTCCGCATTACCTTGGTGAGTCGAGATGTTTTTGACCAGGTATCGTTTTTCGGGAATTTTTATATTCTATCTCGTGTTTATTTCGAGTCGTTAGTTTCCTAGCTCAGAGTAGTGATGTTGGTACCGTCTACTGCCTAAGCATGAGGGCTATTCGGAAAGCAAGGTTACCAAATGGAAACCAACTTAGGCATCTGATGTAGCGTTGTACCAACTTTCCAATACCCTCATCATAAAAGGCAACCTCCTGTGCTTACCGACAATTTTCTACGCTGGACTGCAGCTCGTTGCCTGTGCCAAAATGTTATCTTCATAGCCAGCGGTTCATTTGAGCAAAAATGAGAATCAGAGGGAGACAAGTCCCGATTGTATTGTGCGTGATCGAACACTTCCCATCGAAGGGGCTGAAGGGGCGTGCTCATTGCCCCTGCAGCGTGAGCCAAGAACTGCCATAAAAAACTGCAAAAGAGTTACGTTATTTGGGGTTTGCATGAAATCAGGCGAAACCTCTCGACGGGCACCCATACCTTTCTAGACGTTTTTACGCACTCACTGTGGTCTCGGGACTGAGAGCAGTGACATGACACCCATCTATGAGCATTCTAGAGACACTGTTTAACGCATTTGTGCAAATCTTCATCGGATTTTCACTGTAGTTTCCATTTCGCGACCGATCGTTCCCTAATTTTCGAGTAGCTATCGTAATTTGGACCATGAACTTCTGGGACTCCCCGGATAGTGGACTTGCCAGTGGGTTCAGACTTGTCACTGATCGACACCTCCTGTGCAGGGCCGGCGAGACAGCGCAGAGATGGCTGTGGCGGAGGCGGCGTCGTGGCTGCAGCGGACCTCTACCCTGCTCGCCCCTGCGCCCTGGCAGTGGGCGTGGCTTTCTCCGTGGGCGTGGCTCTTCTCGTCAGAGGTCGCCAGCGCATACGCCGCCTACAACGCCTCTGCCGTCAGCAACTCCACAGACCTCGGTGAGTACGACTATTTCGGGACTGACAGATATTCCCCAGTTCTTAATTTTTCCTCAGTCATGGAGGATCCTATGTAAACATATACCTTGCTAGTCACGATGGATTGATAATGTAAGTTGTTGTGAGGTACAGCAGGCTGAATGGTTCCCGTGTAATCATACACTGAAGGCTTTCGCGACCGGTTGTTTCAGCTGCCGAGAATTCTTCCGGGTTGTATGGCCGTGGTCCATGGTCGATGAGAAGTTTTTATCTTTGACGTACTACGATCGATAGTTATATTTTATCCTTGACAAGGTTCATCTCTGCTATCACGTGAAATCCAGACCACGCCCATTCCCACGGTATTTAGGCCGTTCTTCGACGTCCGACTCGTCAGTCGCCAAGACTCAGCACAATCAGGAGCACCCTCGAAGATGTCCAACTGTAAGCGTACTGTCATATCGCTGGTTTGGTTGCGGAGTGTATTTGCGGGCAGCCACGTCTGTAGAGAGTCGAGCGCGGGACACGGAAATGTTATGATGTGTTGTGGGTAGCTCTGCATGTGAAAGGCATTGTTAGTACGGAAGTTGAAGTGTAGCTACAAGTGCTATTACAGTAAAGTGATAAAATAAGTAAATTATTCAGAGGAAAGTGCGTCAAGAAATAATTTAAAAATGAGCAGTGCTGCTGATTACGTATTTGTGTATCCTCTCGTTGTGTGTCGAACCGTACTGTATCAATCATCCGCGCCGTGTTCGGTCTCTCAGAATGAACTAATGAGAATCAGCAAAAATTAGTTACCACAAAAGAGTGCAGACAAGTGCCAATGTCTTGTAGCGAGCGTGAGGACATGCGTTCGATCATCGCATTTCTGCATTGTCAACAATCAATCGCGCCACGACGGTTACGCGCACGCTCGTTAACGTGAGAACTGAAAAATTAACTTTACGGACTGTGTTGTATCATTACTAGTGTCAAGGAGGACTGGTACCAAAAGAAATCTGTGTATGCGTGGCGGGCGTAAGAACTTTCGTTCGATTATTCGGCTTTCGCATCATCAACAATCATCCGCGCCGTGTTCGGTACGCGTGCGCTCGTCCAAGTGATATTGCAAACAGATAATCATCAAGACTGTCAATTGGGATAAACATTTACGACTTAGAGTGTAAACAGTGCAACCTGTGATTTCCATATCGCCTCAGAATATATATGTTCATAACAGACGTAGAACAGTGTTGTGTTTTAACGTTGAGTGGCTCTACTAATTGCATATTTCGATAGATAATTTCAGGCAAGTCAGCAGCAGTGTGGATCAGTACTACCGCCGCGAGATTACCAGGTACGTGGTGTGGACAGGTCGCACGGTCAAGAAAAGCAGAAACGACAACCACTATAAAGTACCCCACCCATTTGTACCCCCGGGCGTGTTACGCAACGTAGCTTTGGACGAAACGTCAGGGATAGAAGAGTTCCACGGACCCGGAAGAATTCTCGGTGCCCGCGTAGCTTGCCACGCTAGTGGAAACCCAAAGCGGTCTGATTTAATCATAGCGCTTCGGTGCCCATGTGCTCTTCTGTCTAAATTGCGGCAGGTTGCGCTGCTTTAATGGTTGCCGTGGAAATAGGGGCAGGCAGGCTGGAAAGAGAATTTGTACACCTATACTCTTCGCAGACAGAACCAACCACTGTTTACCAATCTGCTCAAGCACATCGCATCTTGTAGGCAAGGTCGGTTCACGGCAGGCAGAGGATGATATTCGGATGTTAGCATAACGTTCTATCGAAAGAACAGCATTTACGTGACAAACACAACGACCTCATCACAAAAACAGTGCACATTGCAATTGCTGAGCAATGTATCCTGTAGATACATAGTTTTCAAAAAAGCTCTACATGATTCTCGTATGTGAGGTAGCACTGTCCAAAACGGAAATAAAGTCCTATAAACATACACTGTCGGGAAAAAATCGCAGGCAAAAATATAATTAATTTCGAGTAATGAAATTTCTGGAAGACATTTGTCTAGGTAATATATTTAAGTGATTAATATTTCAAGATCACAGGTTAATAAGAGCGCTAGATAAGACATTGCAATTGTGAAATACTGGTACATTCATAATCGGTGTAACCGCCAGAATATTGAATGCAAACATGGAAACAGGTGCCGGATGTCATTTCGTAGGATGGAGTTCCATGCCTGATGCACCTGGTCGGTCAATACAGGGAAGATTAATGCTGGTTGTGGATGACGCTACAGTTGTCCGATCATGTCCCACATGTGCTCCATTGGAGCCAGTTCTGGTGATTGAGCAGAACAAGACAACATATCGACACTCCGTAGATTATATTGGAATACGACAGCAGTATGTGGACGAGCGTTATCCTGTTGAGAAACATCCTCTGGAATGCTGTTCATGAATGGCAGTACATCAGGTGGGATCACCGGATTGACGTACGGATTTGCAGTCGGGGTGAATGGGATAACTAAGAGAATGCTGCCTATACGAAACCGTACGCCAGACCATAACTCCAGGTGTGGGTCCAGTGTGCCTAGCACGCAGGCAGGTTGGTTACAGGCCCTCAACTGGCCTCCTAACCCCTACATGGCAATCACTGGCACCGGTTCAGAAGCAGCTTTCATTGGATAACATAACAGACCTCCACTCTGCCCTCCAACGAGCTCTCGCTTGACCCCACTGAAGTCGCAAATGGCGGTGGTTTGTAATCGGTTGTATGCACGCTATATGGCGTCTGACTAGGAGCTCTCCTTGACGTAACCGATGTTTAACAGCTCATTGCGTCGTTGTGGTGCCAAATGCTGCTCAAATTGCTGCTGCACATGCAGTGCGAGCACCAGAGCCACACACGAACACGATGGTCTTCCCTCTCGGTAATGCCACGTGGACATCCGGAGTCTTCTTGTGACTATACATTCTCGTGATCACCGCTGCCAGCAGTCATGTACAGTGGCTACATTCCTGCCAAATATTTCTGAAATATCGGAGGAGAAACATCCAGCTTCTCGTAGCCCTGTTACACGACCTCATTCAGACTCACTGAGATGTTGATAATGGCGTCTTTGTCACTTCATATTCTTGACTAACATCAACTAACAACGTCCAAAGGTAACTAACGATCACGACAGTTGCACTGTGTATTTGAAGAAAATCTGAGTTGCGGCGCTATCAGCCCCACTCTCACGCGACTGACGCGAAATTTTATTAGACATGATCTTTCAGAAGTAGAAACACACCTACCAACTCCTTTTTGGTGTTGCGATTGTTTTCCTGTCAGGAAACAAACACTTCCTGAGATTGCCCCGTTCAGACCTGTGATATCCATTTGTCTGCTGCCACTGAGGTGCCAAACGTAACATTCATTTTGACACATCCGACCAGCCGTCCTTGTCCACGAATTAAGAAGTCATGCGAACACGGCTGGCTGCCCTCGGATTTGCTCCTATGCATAGGATAAAGGCTGATGTAATCTGTGCTCATTATCGATGGATGTGGAATACACTACTACGTTCAATTGTCCTTAGAGACATGGATTTATGCGATTAAGGACATATGAACGGGAAGACAAAGCAATACTACCTCCGTCATCAATTCATCGCTCATTACACGTTTGTTCGAGGGACCTTTCGATAGTAGGTTTCGTCATTGTTTTTGAAAGAGAAGATGGTATACCAGGTAACAGAAACAAACGCCATATGAATCCATACCCGATGTTGGTTCAACAACCGAAGGAGCGTCCTCGAAGGAGGGATGACGCATGTGCAGAGGACCAAAGAAGAGAGAGAGTGGCAGCAGACCGGCGTGCCAGAGGTTATTCGAGTACGCATCACGATGGGAGTCGGATGTGTACTGACGACGTGGTCGCCAATGAAAGTGCTATTGTCCGGTAAGAATAGGCACGTGGGGCTACTGGTATGTCCATCACCCATGAACATCTACAGGCAGTGTATGGTTAAAGAGTTCATATCTCGTTAAACGGTTGGCCGCTGGTGTTGCAGGTTCAGAGAAGGAAAACAGAGTGTGAAGGATGAAAGTCGGAGTGGGCGTCTCTCCACATCCACGAATGAAAATAACATTGCTAGAGTTCAGGGCATGGTATAAGAAGGAGCAGACTGTGCGACAGTTCCTTGCATCTCAGGACAGCGAGTTTTACCAGATTTGTTTCTTCAAGCTGATTGCACACAACGACGTATGTCTCTATGGCGGCAGCGACTATGTCAAAAATAGTGCAAGGCGTGAAGTTCATGATGCCATGGTGAATTTGTTTTTGGTAATAAAGTTTCCGTGTGAAAAACTATGACGAAGCTTAGTTTCAGAAGTCCCTCGAATTATGTACCTTAGTATAAGAAACTGGAGTGCTCCATCGAGTTTAAACCACATCAGTTGTATATCAGCAAGTGTAATGTTCCCTAATAGCACAGATAATCTGTCAGGCGATGTTGTTGCGGTCTTCAATCCGAAGACTGATTTGATGCATCCTGCGCAAGCCTCTTCAACACTGCATATCTACTGCAACCTACATCCATCACTGTAACTGAGGCGTGGTTCCCTCTACATTTGTACACTCTTCACTTCCTTCCATTACCTTCGTACCTCACGATGTGTTCTATCTATGGATCCCTGATTTTAGGCAGGTTGTGCTACTAAATTCTTGTTTTGTCAGTTTTAAAAGTTACATCCTCATTAGTCGTTGGATCAACCCATATAATCTTCAGCACTCGTCTCTAGCACCACATTTCTTCTCTGAACGGTTTTGTCCACGATTCGCTTCCGTACCCTGGCACGCTCTAGACAAAGACCTTCAGAAAAGACTCACCAAAACTTTAATTTATATATTTGATGTTGATAAATTGCTCTTTTCGAGAAATATTTTTCTTGTTATATTCAATATGAATTTTATATGCTCTCTACTTCAGAAATCCTCAGCTACTTCCATTATTTTTCCATTACATTCGTCCTTCATCTAACCTAAAACGTTCTTGTTTATCTGTGGAATGCTGTAAATATTTTCTGTTGGGAAGTCGCGTGTGTCAAGGTGATGAATCATCTATTTAATGTCTTCTGTCTGTATGTTGTAGATGTAACTGTCCGTATCTTGACAACAAAGTTTAATGCGCACATCAGAAGAAGTTTTTCATCACCTCGGTTCCGAGAATTCCGCAACCTGTACAGAAAATTGGAATACAGATCAACATAAACATCATTTCCACTTTTATTGCTCATGAAAAACACACATTGCATGTTGTATCGCCACACAGCGAGACCTTCAGATGTGGTAGCCAGATTCCTGACACACCGGTACCTCTAACACCCAGTTTCACGTCCTCTTGCATTGATGCATGCCTGTATTCGTCGTGGCATACTATCAACAAGTTCATTAAGGCACTGTTGGTCCAGATTCTCCCACTCCTCAACGGCGATTCGGCGCAGATCCCTCAGAGTGATTGGTGGGTCACGTTGTACATAAACAGCCCTTTTCAATCCATCCCAGGCACGTTCAATAGAGGTAATGTCTGGAGAACATGCTGGCCACTCTAGTCGTTATCCTGAAGGAAGTCATTCACAAGATGCACACGATGGGGGTGCGAATTGTCGTCCATGAAGACGAATGCCTCGCCAATATGCTGCCGATACGGTTACACTATCGCTCGGAGGATGGCGTTCATGTATCAAACAGCCGTTACGGCGCCTTCGATGACCACCAGTGGCGTACGTCGGCCCCACATAATGCCACCCCAAAACATCAGGGAACCTCCACCTTCTTGCACTCGCTAGACAGTGTGTCTAAGGCGTTCAGCCTGACCGGGTTGCCTTCAAACAGATCTCCGACGATTGGCTGGTTGAAGGCATATGCTACACTTATCGGTGAAGAGAACGTGATGCCAATACTGAGCGGTCCATTCGTTGCGTTGTTAGGCCCATGTGTACCGCGCTGCATGAAAAGATGAACCTCGCCATGGACGTCGGGAGTGAAGATACTCATTATCAAGCCTATTGCGCACAGTTTGAATCGTAACACGACGTCCTGTGAATGCACGAAAAGCATTATTCAACATGGTGCCGTTGCTGTCAGGGTTCCTCCGAGCCATAATCCGTAGGTAGCGGTCATCCACTGCAGTAGTAGCCCTTGAGCGGCCTGAGCGAAGCATGTCATCGACAGTCCCTGTCTCTCTGTATCTCCTCCATGTCCAAACAACATCGTTTTGGTTCACTCCAAGACGCTTGGATACTTCCCTTGTTGAGAGCCCTTCCTGGCACAAAGTAACTACGGGGTGGAATGACTGGAGCTGATCGGCTGTCGAAGCCCTCCGTCTAATAGGCGCTGCTCATGCATGGCTGTTTACATCTTTGGGCAGGTTTAATGACATCTCTGAACAGTCAAAGGGACTGTGTCTGTGATACAATATCCACAGTCAACGTCTGTCTTCAGGAGTTCTGGGAACCAGGGTGCCGCAAAAAAATTTTTTTTGATGTGTGTGTTTTCTCACTATTTTGGTTTTATCGCTCTACAGTGAAAGTCTTACACAGCAATTCTTCAGATAAGTCGAAGATACTCATACCGATGTAAACTGGCTTGTTCAACATAATTTTGGTCTTATTCACATGGATGGCCTGAAGGTTTTCGTTAAATTTTTTTCTTTGAAATTTGTTATTCCTACAAGTTTTTCTCACTTGTTTGCATCTGAGACCAGTTTTATGCCCACTCTACTTCTTATGTTTTCTATCGTCTTCTTGAACATCGACTTGTTCATCAACTTTTAGAAATAGTTTTCAAAATCATTCTTTACTTTGATCCTTATTTGCGTGGTCTGGTCTACGTATTTTTTCAACCAGTCAGGCTGATTAAATTTTAAAACATTGTATATTTTTATGATCTTCATATCCACAGACAAATACGAAAATTGCTGTAGTGGCCCACATAGTTCTGTTTGTCAGTCAGAGTATTCAATAACTTGTTTTTTAGTACCAGGCACAGTTTTATTTTCAGAAACGAATGGTAAATCTTTGCGTACATCATGCAAATTTTTGGGATATTCTAGATCTACTTCAAATATGTTGCCTGTAGAAGATTTATCTGAAACTTGTTTTATTAGCATGCTTTGCACTCAGACCTCCAGGCCAATCAAAACAATTTGAGTCATCTCTAATGCTAGGGTTGCCTCATGCCCGAACCATACAGATTGTTTGCATTAAGTATGCCAAATATTTTGATATCTTTTTTCCGTCATTATCCTTCAAATACTTATTGTTTGCGTTCATATACGTCTTACAACACTGGTATGTGCGAGCTCTTCTGCTTTTTTCAATGATTAAGATCATGCCATAATCATGAAATAATTGAAGCGGCTGTTTAGTCATTTTCACCATCACACCCCAAGACACGCTATGTGCTGTATAGTACCAAGATGGATCTAAATCGTATGCTTTTATACAAGTGTTTTCTAAAATTCTGAAACACGTCAGTCAACAAGAGAACATTAATTAAAGGACACAGATCATGATAACTACCAAGATTCTTAATGCAAGTTTCAAGATCGCTTGCTATGCGGTGTCTAATTTTTTCCAGACCAATTTTGCATGCTTATAGTCTTCATCATTTGTAACAAAGTCATTCAGATTATTGCAAAATTTTTCCTTTCGAGGAAGCTGTTTCCTTCAAATTTCTTCCAACTGCTCATCTGACTATATTCAGTGGGAGAAATTTACTAATGTATGTTATCTGTTCTTTCTTCAAATTTGTTGGAATTTTGTCAAGATTTGAGGCCATGAACTTACGTGTGTCAATAAATCTCACCTACAAATTTTCTATCTTCTTGCGAAAATTGGTGTATGTTTCGTTTTTGGTTATGAAGTCTATTTCTTTCTCGTCCTACGAAAATCCTTTCACAAGCAAATGTGAGTCATATCCTGACAAATTATTCAGATAAATGGCTACAAACGTCGGATGCTTTAATTTTAAGTTACACCAGTTGCCTGGTGGGCCTACATATTTTCTAGTCAAATGGTCATGGTGACGGAGTTTTCTGTTGTTATGTGAATGGCGAAATCCACATAATGAACATCTTTCAGAGCTATATTATTTTGTTTGTCCTTCAGGTGTTAACGGGAACATTTCTTCAATTTAGGAAAAAATCCTTCCAAATTCTTCAACCTCTTGTTTCATGCATTCAACGATTTTTTATGGTGGTTTGGACCTCTGTAAGGGACTGCGCTCTTTGTAGTGTCCATTTATGTACATGATATAGAAAAAAAACCACTTACTTCGTGTTTTTTATATTTACTTGTGTATGAAGATTCTGGGTTTGGTTGACAGTTGTCCCTCTTTACTGGCAAACGCTAAAAATCTGCGTAAATAAATAACAGGTCCTTCACTGCCTGTTAATAATTTTAAAATCTATGCATGAACCTTTTTCCTGTAAGTCAGCTTTTAGTGACTTTTTGATTAAACACTTTTTCGTGTGATCGTCCAATTTTTCCTTCTTTTTGAAGTGGAGTAGACACAGATAAATTTTGTATGCTCCTTTTTTGAGATCTGAATTGAAACAAGACAAAACATATTTTATCCTATAATAGTGTGAGTTTTCACCTTCTTCAAAATATTTATTACATTCTCAAAGACATGTTTTACACCTACTTGTGAGCTTCTCCATAGGTGTTGGATTTAAGTAAAAACAACCAAAATCTTTAATTTATTGACAATTTATACATTTTGTTGAACATGCGTTTTCACGCTCAGTGGTGATTGAAGCAGCGTCATCATTTTTCTTGGATGACAAGAGGTTAGCGTGCTCATCGTTTGAAATTTCATCCACATGCTTCTTATAATATACAGATGTGACGTATTTTCCACATACACAAAGCACTCTACTAAGCCTACTTTTTGATAGATTTTTAACACATTATTTGTATATATGTTGATGATTACACTTTGTATAGCAGTGTGAATGATAGACATAAAGTGATTTCTCAGTCTCACAGTTTTTATACTCATTCGGCTTAATCGCGTCCACTTATTAGATAAATATTTTTATGTTATTTTTTTCTGTGTCAGTGGAGGAACAAAACATGACATGAAATTATGATGTTGAAGAGCAAGAACTGCTTCTCGAAATATTTCTCAAACATTTTAAACGTGAAAAAGATTCCCATTTTTTATTATGAGGTTAGAGAAAATAATAGAAAAAGGTCGAAAGAGGATTTCCAAGATGAACGTCTAAGTGTGAAGTATAATAATAACTGCACAAGTGCGATATAAAAATTATTAGAAAGAAAAAAAGGGGTTATTTTTGTTTAATTTTCTTAGTTTTTGCTTACTTTTCTTCATGCACCAAGTAAACTATAAATTTTATTAGGAAATTGAGCTTTATTGGCAAAATTGAGCTTTATTGGCAAAATTGTGCTTTTTGCTTGAAGTTTCATGATTTTTCCTTAAAATCTGATGTTTTTTCTACTTTGGCAAAAGTGCACCAGTGTGCTAGAACCAGCCAAAATATTCTACCGCTGAAAAATGAGCAGTCGAGTCCCCTCTCTCTCTTCTCTGATACGTCACACTGCGCAACTGTAGGCTGTTTCGTAAACTAATACCGGTTTTTCTGGTGGGTACCTTTTAAAACAACGACGACGCTGTGCAGGGATACTCTCGGGGAGTGTGCACTGCGTGAACACTGTATGAAATATACAAATATTACTAACAAATGTACCTAATGCAAGAAACGCATTTCGACAGACTCTACACAAATCATCCCATTCTGCAATGCACTGCTAGGCGTGGAACTGATTGCTGGTCTGCCAGTACAGCAGATAAGACATTCTTGCGGGTGTCTGCATCGTCTCGTGAAGCGTTCCAGCATCGGCGCTCAGCCCGTGCAAATCTCCAGTTAGTGTCGTGGTATTAGCAGTGCAGTGTCAAATCGAGCAAGCGACATACCTGAGCACTCCTGCCAGAGGCACCTGGTAGGCCAGATACCGCCATATCTTTAAGATGGTTGTTAGGCAAACAGTTTCGTGAAAAGAAATCTGCCATCGCCCACACGAGATACAGCTCTGATAATCGTCGGAAATAGCTTCGCGTCTCCAAAGTAAAAAGTTGCTTCGAACTGGTTGACTGTTCAGTGAAGTAATTTGGACTTAGAAGTGAAATAGAGCATTCACAGTATGACTGTGCAGTTCAATAGAATCTGTCGTCACCGTATTCGTGGACAGGATAGCGCAGAGAAACGGAAAATTTGATTTTGATGTTGGCAGCCACGGTCGCCGAGGTGGGGAAAAGATTTGGACTATGCAGCAGTAAGGGATATCTAGAGTAGTGAAACGGCGCAGAGCCTGCAGTGTCGTACAGGCTTTCTGCCAATGTGGTGACAGTTTGACAATTGCCTGATCAGATCCATTTTCGAAGTCACGTTTCGTCGTCACAGGCAATCACAAGGTTGGTTCGTAATTTTGAAAATATAGTTTAGTTTTTAAAAATAAGTTTAGTGAGGTTGTACGGTCTCTACGTTCTCCTGAAAACTCTGTTGCCGTGCGGAAGGAGAGAAATGAAAGAAAAGTAGAGTTTAGCGTCCCATCGACATCGAGGTCATTATTGACGGAGCACAAGCTCCTACTGTTTCAAGGATCTGCCGTGCCCTTCCAAAGCAACCATCGCGAGCGATTTAGTAAGAGCAAGGCAACCTGTAATTCGAATGGTCGGATGCGGATTTCACTCAGAATGTGAGTCGCCTCGGTCGGTAAGGTGAAACTGTGCGAGATCCCACGGAAACGGATCCTCGTTGTCTGTGGTCTTTGAGCTCGAACGTCTGAGCGTTCGAAGAATACTTCGCCGGTGCTGTGTTGAGCACCTATAATGTATTATATAAGCTCCGACTAAAAGTTCTCAATATTTACTACTGAATAAACGGTTTATAGTACTTAACTCTCTTCTGAAGAGCATCGACGTCAGACATAATATTTGACTACTAACACTTTTGCGCCAGAGTCCTAATCAGATTAGTTTATACTTCCAGGCAGTTCGAAGTCCATTCGTTCGACGATGAACGTGGTGGACGAAGAGCGGACGCTGGACTCACATTGGGGAGGATGACGGTTCAAATCAGCGTTCGGCCTCCCTGATTTAGGTTTCCCGTGATTTCCCTAAATCGTTTCAGGCAAATTCCGGAATGGTTCTTCTGAAAGGGTACGGCCGACTTCCTTCTCCATCCTTCCCAAATCCAATGGGACCGATGGCCTCGCTGTTTGTTCCCCTCCCCCAAATCAAGCAACCAACCAACGAAAAGCGGCCGTCGAAGACGGGTGTGGCGGTGCTCGCCGTACTGTCTGGCCCGGAAGGGGCCCGTTGACTTTCCAGCTGCTCTCCAATTGACTCTACGCTTCGCGCTGCCGTTGTCGGGGGTATAGCAACTTTAATACGTGGCCGGCATAAGGATATTGAGCAAAGCTCTAATTCTGCCGATGTGGCCGACGCAGCCAAATAGCGCAACGGACCGAAACTAAGGTATCGTCTCTCCATGTACGCCTGGTGCCGAAGGTAAACCCGCATGGGGCCCCGTGCAGTCAGCTTCACATACTTCACATTGCCGAGCTCGGTAGCTGCGTGTTCAGTGCGTCGGATTGCTAACACAAGGGACTCGGGATCGATTCCCGCGTGGGTCGGATATTTTCTCAGTTGGAGTTTGGGTGCTGTGTTATCCTTGCGTTCGTATCGTCGTAACTGACATTCAGATGGCTGAATGGGCACGTTCCGAAAGCCAGTAAATTAAATACACTTAAGATTGTGGAACAGCTGAATCTTAATGACAGGGTCCTGCGGCTGCAAATTTGTGAACAATTGTTCAGTCAATGATGGCGCAAACCTCATTCAAAATCTTTGTATGTCCGGTGACACTAAGTCATTACGTGAATAAGAGTAACTTCTCTTACGGGGCCCAAGGAAACTTTGCTCAGTTTTAGTAGCGTGCACATCACAATACTTAAGATACCATATAGTGCGCAGTGCTGTGTCGTGGAATGCGATGTCCTTACTTTTTTGGGGGGATGTCGTTACGACAACGTGTTAGAGACGTTTCTGGTTGCAGGACTCCAAACCTTGAGATTCAGCTTATCTGGTTTCAGCAGTATGGTGCCACCTCGCACGCTGTCAGACGGTCTATAGTAGCTGTAAAACCTCGGTTTTACAACTTTTGGTTGGGGATGACGTAATTTCAAGTCATGCTAACATCGTTTGGACGCCCCGGGCTCCAGGCCGTTTCGTCTCTTACTTCTTTCTACGGGATCTTCTGAAGGGTGTGGTGTACCAGTCAAGACCAGAAACCGTGGTTCAGCTCAAGACACAATCTGAAGAGTAAATCATAAACATCCCCAGCGACACATCGCACCTCGTTATGCAAATCCTATAGTAACCATTTACTGGATGCGTGCAGCAAAACAGACAAAATTTGATATAATTTTTAGAAAGTGATAAGTAGCGCATCTTGAATCCTCCACAAAATATCTGGAAACCTCAAATAATGTTTTCTATCATTCCTTTTTTTTATAACTATTTTAGAATTTCCTGTTTCTCTGCGTCATCCTGTTCAATGTTTTTCAAGAAAGTAATTGCGGCAAGTCCGCTAAAAATATCTGTGCTTGTCACGTGTTTCGAGCTAGGAAGTCAAAACAGCAGGATCCTTCCTTCCGCTATTCTGTAGCAATATCTAAACAGCTAAAAATTAAGTCCACAGATTCCGAATGTCGTGGTTCATTCGCTTCTTTGTATTGGTTTCCAATACACAAACGCATGTTACTTTCCCAAGATAGATTTCTCCAACTGTATTCCTTTAGAAGTTAGACCATCCTAGTATTTCTGAACGCAGGATTACCCAAAAAAAACACCAGAAACTAAGAACTGTAATTACGGAAATTCATTGCAGATGATCAATGGCCGATCCAGATAGCCACAGAAACGAGCCATTTTTGAATTTTTAAAGAGGTTACCTGGCGACTTTAGCTCGTCAGGTTCTGTAGGTGCCTGACGTTGCAAGACTACCACTAGAAAACAGGAATACAAATAGTTAATGTTGTTTTCCAAGAATGATAAGCGGCGCGGAGTGGCCGCGCGGTTTGAGGCGCCATGTCACGGACTGCCCCTCCCGCCGGAAGTTCGAGTCCTCCCTCGGCATAGCATAAGTTAGTTTAAGTAGTGTGTAAGACTATGGACCCATGACCTCAGCAGTTTAGTCCCCTAGGAATTCACACACACGCGCAAACACACACACACACACACACACACACACACACACACACACACACACACACACACAAGAACGATAACATAAAAGAATGGGCCACCAGAAAGAAAGTCATCTAGCTCACTACCTTCACAAGGTGCATCACTTGTCTCCAAAAAATGTATTTTAGTGTGGTGTCTGTACTTCTGTGACGGTGTGGCAGAGCAGAGCAAACACCACTTATTAAAGTGTCGCTTACGTCCAGCATTATGAGTTAGAAGTTACTCTCGGTGCTCTTATAGGTGCCATACGCTGGTATCCAGTTGTTTAACATTCTAATTTTTTAAATTTGATCTTACGTTGTGCGTATTTGTGTTTTTAGTCATTTTCTCCTGACACGATAGGTAACGGCGATTATCTGTCTAGGATATCAGGAAATGCTCAATTCAGTCACATTTCTAATGTTTTTTTTTTTTTTTTTACTTGTGAGGGATAGTTATCAGTTTGATTACTACAACCATCCCGAGACGGATCTGTTGTAAGAACTGTTCTCCACGCATTCTTAGGTTAATTCTACTACTGCGGGAGGACTGGCAGCGGTCAAATTGCTTCTCTTCAGTATTCACTATAAAAAATTTGTAAGATAGAATAGGTAATGATGTTTATGACAAGATGATGATGATTTGATGTACATTCACTTTCTTGTGAGCATAATATGATAGAGATCCCTGGTAACTGTGGGTAGAGGCCGTGATGTGGGAAGTATTGGGGCAGATATTGTACAGAAAAGGATGTCGGAAAGAACTGATAACTGGACAAGGAAAGCGTGGGCAGATTCCTATATTTAGAACAGAGTGGAATGGAGAGGCTTGGTTACGGTTCGAAGGAATGGTAATTTTCGGGAGTGGGTTCGTAGTCTTTGAAGGTAAAGCGATTGAATTTACGTTTGAAGATGAAGGAAAGTGGGGCCTGTTGACAGTGGTGCTGCAAGGACGACGTAACGCGTTGGGACTGTAACTCAGATTTTCATAGAGAATTAAAGCTACATGTACATCGAAAATAGTTCACGTAAGTGTGTGACAAAAAGAAAGTGAAGCACACGGAAGGGGAAGAGGAAACGGAATGAAACTTTACGGGTTGCGACGGTATGTGGTGTTATTGCAGTGATTACAATATGAAGACAAATTTACAAAGAAGGCCTCTGGCCTGGATGCCTGCGCTAATTCGGTAGGGGTGGATGTAATAACCTGATGTTTCCTCTCCTGAGGGAAGTACGCCCACAGTTGTTGTAACTGGTTCTTGATATTCTGGATACTGACACTGTGTCGAAGTTGACTTCCGAGCTGGTCCCACTCATGTTGTATTAGGGACAGATCTTGCATCCTTGCTGGACGCGGGACTACCTCAACATCACGCACGCAGATCATAGGTGGACAGGGGTGGACAAACGTTGTCCTGCTGAAAAATGGCATCACTATACCATCTTAGGAGAAGTAACGCACGAGGACACAGGATGTCCCTCATGGACAATTGTGCCGTCAGATTTCCCTCAGTCAATCCCATCTGTGACTTTCTCATGCCCGATAGCTCCCCACAAGATGACGCCAGAAGTAACAACTCATTGTCTCTCGAAAACATTGGAAGAATGCAATCTCTCTTCATGTCGCCGCCATATTGGCCGACGATGATCTTCCATGGTAGCGGAGAACCGGGATTCACCACTGAACACAATGCGGCACCATTCATCAACTTCCGGGACGACTGGAACCTTGACAACGAGTATATCCGCTCTCTCGTTCCCATGGCGTCCAACATCGCGCTACTGTCATATGCGTATGCCCCATAAATTGATCAGCTGGCCAAATGGAGACCCATAATGAAGCTTTGGTCTGGTGCTGACAACGCTGTCTCATAAAAGTGTGTGACATCTCCATATCCTTCACGGTGATCACTTAACGTCGGACTCTGTTCACACCTCTTATATAACCTACCAGGTCTGACAACAACACTAAACACCAGCGACACTAATCCACTTGGGTTGCCGTTCCATCTGTCACAGGCAGTTTGAACTCTAATCAAATAAATACATACCGATGGTGTGTATGAGTACAGAATTACTTTTAAAACCGACCTTCTTTTATAGGTGCATCTCTTTTTTCTTCAGGCAATGTATTTTCATAACCCTTCGAAATGAGTCTTCCCTTCCTTTCGCCGGTTGAGAGATTGAACGTCGGAGGTAACGAATGGCTTTTAATTCCTCTGTGACAACTGCTTGCATAACTGGCACGAACAGAAAAAAACGCATTAAAATTTGAATGTGGTTTTATAGCGACCTGCACGGAGAATATAGGACTGCTGCCTTGTATCAAGGAGAACTCGACAGACTTGATGCCACACAGGGTACCCACGAAAAGTTTCCTGAATCCGTAAAACGCCATCTTTCCTCGTGTTCTCTCTGTTAAATCAACTTACGTGCTTCCTGAAATAGAAGGTTACGCAAGCGCTTGCAGTACATATAATGCGTAAGAACACAGATACTACCATTTATCAGCCAAGTTCTCATGCTCTGACTTTATTTACCCGCATAAAACGAACGGCTGAACTTAGCCTTTTCAGATTTATTTTAGCCACCTGAAGCATCATCTACGGGTCAAACGATTTCAAACGACAACAATGTGTTGAACTATACATCGATGTAACTTCAATGATCTACATTACTGTCCGGGAGGAGTTCCTACAAATGAGGAACCATCGTATTAGTACATCGTAGTGACGGATGTGTATTGTGTTGTTCTCTTGTAACTGTTAAACAAAGTAAGTCTGTACAGCACTTTCCTTCTACAAACTCTAGCAGAATGGTGCGGGAATCGCCCATTATTGCTCAGTTGTGATTCTTTATTATGCTTCTGACTCACTTCGATTAATCTGTGCGTTTTGTTTTTATAATATGAGGTCTTCATTACCAGCAAAATTAGCATTCTGAATCTATGAAGAGGTATTCAAAATAGCTGGCTAATAGGGAATACGACAGCACTAAATTTGATGATATAATGGAAACTCAGATATGTATTCAGAAACTGAGAGGTTTCAGAACTAGGCACTGGTGTCATTCAAGGGAAAGATGACTCGACTTAAATGCTAATGAACTTTTTTTTTACTTAGTAAATCAAGTTCTTACAGCCAAGCTAGTGTTTCCAAATGCTACTGTCGTTTGTAAAAGCATGTATATCCACACTTCCAGCTGTACATTTGTGTATTATGTTACATCATTTATTATTTTTCTGTAAGTTTCAGTCTCCTTACATTTTTCTATTAATTTGTAGTACATACAAAACAGATTGTTCTTCACCCTATGTAAAGTCCACTGTAGCTTAAATAATTACAAAGAGCGACTTCTTGATGTGTGAGTTAACATCACCTGAATACATTGCAGACATTTACTGTACTAAAAACTCTCATCCATTATTTTGTTTGGCCAATAATTAACGTCATAGTTTCTTGGTTGCAAACCCTCTGTGGCCAGACAGGTAAACATGTGCCGGGGCACAGAAGAGGAACGCGTGAAGTTCGCATACAAGGAGAGGTACAGCGCTGCCAACCAAGTCTGGAGTAAGCACTGGGTTTCCGAAGTCATTATCATATTTCGCTTCCGTTTCAGTTATTTTCAGGCCTCCGTGATTCTTTTAGGGAAAACAGTACCACGAAATTTTTACAGCATAATCATCTTATGTATGAATTATTTAATTTTATATTGTTCTGTCTTGTGATTCATGAGCTATTGAAAAGTAGTAATGCTTTCACAAACATTGCTTCGCATAAAATATGGCACATAACTTTTCAGTTTCTTTCTACAGTATCGCTAAGTCGTTTGATTTTCTGTGCACATCGAAAAGTCGCTTTCTATATTTCTTGTCGAAAGACGAAAACAGTTCCTAACGAGATCAATGCTGTAATTATATGTGTGATGTCTGTTCTTTCAGATACGCCCAAAAGAAAATAAACCATTTTGACCCTGTCGCCACTATGCATCAAGATACAAAGGAATTAAAGTGATTAGCTGCCAGTGGGCATTGATTTATATCAATGGCATAAGTTGAAAATTTGTGTCAGACCGGGATTCGCACCTGGGTCTTCTGCTTGCTAGGCAGATGCGCCGACCAGTATGCCATCTGGACTCAGTGGTCACCACAACCGCATAGACTACCCTAGCACCTAGTAATGTGTGGTATAACTTAAGAATTTTGGGTTTGATGGGAGGTATGCTAGGGTAGTGAGTGCAACTATGGTGACCACTGTGTCTGTGTGGCCTAGTTGTTAGCACATCTGCATAGTAAGCAGGAGACCCAGGTTCGAAACCCAGTCTGGCGTACGTTATCAATTTGCCCCACTGATATAAATCAGTGCTCACTGGCAGGTAATGTCTTTAATTCTTTTGTGTCTTAATGGAGCAACTATTCTATTTAACAAGTCAGATAAGATGTAAGTAAACCACAGATCTATCCATAATGTATGAAATGTTTGCTTAAAGTTATCATCAGACACATGGAAAAAGTATAATAGATTTTAATCAAGCTAAAGAACTGTTCAGCTTTAGCAATGAATAAAGCACGACAGGCCATTCTCACGCCATGATACATATATATGGATGGATGGATGGATGGGTGGATGGGTGGATGTCGCTATGTAAATACATTCCACCCTCCATCTAAACCACTGTATGGATATCAACCAAACTGGGTACATATGCTGCTTACTGTCTGGAAAGAAGTGCTTTGGAGGTAAGGACACCTACCTCCCATAGGGGCTTGGACGTTGAATAAATAGTTCTTCAATATTGTTAAGAATCCAGAGAATCGCCTGTCCAATTGGATTTCCCGCAGAAACGGCGTGTTGTGAGGGTAGTATCGCAATGCGTTACAGGCGGTACACAAGAAGTCGTTCACAGTTATGTGGAGTTAGGAAGGAAGAATAAGGGTATTGAGAGAGGGGGTGAGAAGGAGGACAAAGAGAGGGGATGGAGGAGATGGATAGATAGAGCAGGAGGAGATGGACAGAGCGTGGAGAGGAGGAAATGGACAGAGGGAGAGGAGGAGGGGATGGACAGAAATAGAGGAAACAGGAGGTGAATAGAGAGGATGGAAGAGACTGACAGAGAGGGGGAGAAGGAGACAGGTAGAAAGACAAGGAGGAGGTGATGGACGGAGAGAGGGGGAAGAGTAGATGGATGGAGAGAGGTGGAAGTACGAGACAGATAGAGACATTATGGAGGAGGAGGTGAAAGAGAACACTGGAATAAATAAATACCTTGGCAACGCTGGCTTTCTCAGGAAGTAAATACATAAATAAATGCTGACTCAAAGCATTACTAGTATTTTGGTCGCAACAGTCCTGTATGACTTGAATTCGATAAGTTCTTGGCATGTTTCCAGAGGTACGTCACATCAGGTGCCATTGCACAGGTCACTCGATTCTCGTAAATTCTCAGCCAGTGGGCAATACCTGGCGACTGCAGTGTCCGTCATGTGAGCCAGCAGGTTCATTTCAGACGAATTTGGCGGTCAAGATGTTATCAGTTTACTGTCATCCTCGTCGTACCATTGCAGCGCGATTCCGGCCTTGTGATATGCTAACCGGATGGAAGATGCCACTCCTGTCGGAAAAGACGTCAAGCATGAAGTGATACAGGTGTGCCGCAATAATGTTTACATGCAGCACAGCCGTCATGGCTATTTCGATTACTACCATAGGTGTCATGGAAGACCACGTGAATATCACCCAACAGCCTGTGATCGTGGTACAGTGAATGCTCCGAACAGCCATTCACTTGGGTAACGGTGTATCGGGCCTCGAGAATCAATCTGCTGTAACAAGAAAGGTGATTCATCCGACTAAACGACACGTTTCCAGTGATTCACGGAGTAGTCTCGATGATCGCGTCCCCAATGTAACTGTAACTGATGATGTCTATGGGTCAACATAGAAACGCATACAATTCCTCAGCTGCAGAGGCAAGGTTCAACAATGTATGCTGAACGGTGTTTAGCCACAAACACCTATGGAACACTTATTACATTTTTTGCTATTTTTTTAATTATTTTATAATGAATTGTCGACTTTGTTGGAATACAGTGGTCCAGCCAAGTAATGTGATGAAAGTACCTGATTATTTGATTTGACACTAGTAAAGCAGTACCGAAAATTTTTGGGCATAGAGTTATATGTAATTTATTTAAATAAAATGTTACATTTTATTGTTTCTTTTTCCCAACCATATCAACAAACGAAACTTCCTGGCAGATTAAAACTGTGTTCCGTACCGAGACTCGAACTCGGGACCTTTGCCTTTCGCGGGCAAGTGCTCTACCATCTAATATATATATACTCCTGGAAATGGAAAAAAGAACACATTGACACCGGTGTGTCAGACCCACCATACTTGCTCCGGACACTGCGAGAGGGCTGTACAAGCAATGATCACACGCACGGCACAGCGGACACACCAGGAACCGCGGTGTTGGCCGTCGAATGGCGCTAGCTGCGCAGCATTTGTGCACCGCCGCCGTCAGTGTCAGCCAGTTTGCCGTGGCATACGGAGCTCCATCGCAGTCTTTAACACTGGTAGCATGCCGCGACAGCGTGGACGTGAACCGTATGTGCAGTTGACGGACTTTGAGCGAGGGCGTATAGTGGGCATGCGGGAGGCCGGGTGGACGTACCGCCGAATTGCTCAACACGTGGGGCGTGAGGTCTCCACAGTACATCGATGTTGTCGCCAGTGGTCGGCAAAAGGTGCACGTGCCCGTCGACCTGGGACCGGACCGCAGCGACGCACGGATGCACGCCAAGACCGTAGGATCCTACGCAGTGCCGTAGGGGACCGCACCGCCACTTCCCAGCAAATTAGGGACACTGTTGCTCCTGGGGTATCGGCGAGGACCATTCGCAACCGTCTCCATGAAGCTGTGCTACGGTCCCGCACACCGTTAGGCCGTCTTCCGCTCACGCCCCAACATCGTGCAGCCCGCCTCCAGTGGTGTCGCGACAGGCGTGAATGGAGGGACGAATGGAGACGTGTCGTCTTCAGCGATGAGAGTCGCTTCTGCCTTGGTGCCAATGATGGTCGTATGCGTGTTTGGCGCCGTGCAGGTGAGCGCCACAATCAGGACTGCATACGACCGAGGCACACAGGGCCAACACCCGGCATCATGGTGTGGGTAACGATCTCCTACACTGGCCGTACACCACTGGTGATCGTCGAGGGGACACTGAATAGTGCACGGTACATCCAAACCGTCATCGAACCCATCGTTCTACCATTCCTAGACCGGCAAGGGAACTTGCTGTTCCAACAGGACAATGCACGTCCGCATGTATCCCGTGCCACCCAACGTGCTCTAGAAGGTGTAAGTCAACTACCCTGGCCAGCAAGATCTCCGGATCTGTCCCCCATTGAGCATGTTTGGGACTGGATGAAGCGTCGTCTCACGCGGTCTGCACGTCCAGCACGAACGCTGGTCCAACTGAGGCGCCAGGTGGAAATGGCATGGCAAGCCGTTCCACAGGACTACATCCAGCATCTCTACGATCGTCTCCATGGGAGAATAGCAGCCTGCATTGCTGCGAAAGGTGGATATACACTGTACTAGTGCCGACATTGTGCATGCTCTGTTGCCTGTGTCTATGTGCCTGTGGTTCTGTCAGTGTGATCATATGATGTATCTGACCCCAGGAATGTGTCAATAAAGTTTCCCCTTCCTGGGACAATGAATTCACGGTGTTCTTATTTCAATTTCCAGGAGTGTATATATATAATTCGTGTGAAAAATTGCCAATGAAACCATCTGAGCTACCCAAGCACGACTCACGCCCCGTCCTCACCGCTTTTACTTCTGCCAGTACCTCGCCTCCTACCTTCCAAACTTTACAGAAGCTCTGCCAGGAAGTTTCATATCAGTGCACACTCCGCTACAGAGTGAAAAATCTCATTCTGGAAACATCCCCAAGGCTGTGGCTAAGCCATGTTCCCGCAATATCCTTTCTTTCAGGAGTGCTAGTTCTACAAGGTTCGTAGAAGAGCTTCTATAAAGTTTGGAAGGTAGGAGGCGAGGTACTGGCAGTAGGCCGGCCGGTGTGAGCAAGCGGTTCTAGGCGCTTTAGTCTGGAACCGCGCGACCGCTACGGTTGCAGGTTCAATTTTTGACTTGGGCATGGATGCGTGTGATGTCCTTAGGTTAGTTAGGTTTAAGTAGTTCTAAGTTCTAGGGGACTGATGACCTCAGATGTTAAGTCGCATAGTGCTCAGAGCCGTTTGAACCATTTACTGGCAGAAGTAAAAGCTGGAGGACGGGGCGTGAGTCGTGCTTGGGTAGCTCCGATAGTAGAGCACTTGCCCGCGAAAAGCAAAGGTCCCGAGTTAGAATCTGGGTCCGGCACACTGTTGTAATCTGCCAGGAAGTTTCATATTAGCGCACACAGAGTGAAAATCCCATTCTCTAATATCAACGAACATTTGATATATGGTATATTTAATTGCTCTTAAAAATACTAATTTATTTCAATGGATGGCATTCCAACCGACCTTGTTGTTAGCGTCCTTCCTGCTGTGACCTTCTCCACCAGACATCACGGCACCTAGAGTATCAGCAACCAAACTGACAGCCTGCAGCCGCAGGTTGCCCGCCTTGCAGGCACACCGAACCACCACACGACCGACAGGCAATATTGATGAACGGCCACAGCAACAACCACAACAACAACACCACAGCAAAGACACCAGCGGCCACCAGGGGCCACTACCGGTCCACATAATAACGTCAAATCACGTGATGGAATATAATTCCGAGGTACTCATCCGCCGAAGCGCTATAAAGGCCTTCGCTCGGCCGCACATCGGCAGTTCATCGACCGCCAGAAGACATGGATAGCTGCCAACCCGACAGCCCGGCTTGGATCTTCTCGCTGATCTCTGGATTAGGCTTGGTATATCGGAGAAGTCTCTGGCGGAGACTAGTAGGAAATTATTTCAGTTGTTTTTTATATTATTCTTGTATGTAGTTGTGATTCGAAGACTGATCACTGTTTTGTGTTGGTGTTATACTTGGAGAATTTGTTTTGGTTAATTGAACAGACCAAAAATTGTTTTCGGACTTTGATCGTTAGTTTCTTCTGCTTACGCAGACGTAGCACTTCCAACTCACCGTGTGGCCAGAAGGTTGGTTACAGACGCGACGTGAAGCCGCAATAATTACAACTTGCCATGCGCGTGGTGACGGGTAGTACCGTCACAAGAACGTTCACCGGAAGTGAGTGCTAACAGGTGTCGGCATTGCCCGCAGAGCTGCGCGCCGAGGCGCCGCCCAGCCCGTCGGCGCTGGCGCTGTACGAGCACCTGTCGCTGCCGGTGCCACTACCCTCCGCCGCGCACCTGGGGCTCGCCACCGGCCTGTTGCTGGCACTATTCTTCAACGCGCGCCGAGAAGCCTTCAAGGTCGGTGCGCTGTCCACAATGCGGCACAACAGAGCCCTCCGTCTTTTACACTACTGGCCATTAAAATTGCTACACCAATAAGAAATGCAGATGCTAAACGGGTATTCATTGGACAAATATATTACACTAGAACTCACATGTGATTACATTTTCACGCAATTTCGGTCCATAGATCCTGAGAAATCAGTACCCAGAACAACCACCTCTGCCCATAATAGCGGCCTTGATACACCTGGGCATTAAGTCAAAAAGAGCTTGGATGGCGTGTACAGGTACAGCTGCCCATGCAGCTTCAACACGATACCACAGGTCATCAAGAGTAGTGACTGGCGTATTGTGACGAGCCAGTTGCTCGGCCACCATTGACCAGAAGTTTTCAATTGGTGAGAGATGTGGAGAATGTGCTGGCCAGGGCAGCAGTCGAACATTTTCTGTATCCAGAGAGGCCCGCAAAAGACCTGTAACATGCGGTCGTGCATTATCCTGCTGAAATGTAGAGTTTCGCAGGGATCGAATGAAGGATAGAGCCACGGGTCGTAACACATCTGAAATGTAACGTCCACTGTTCAAAGTGCCGACAATGCGAACAGCAGGTGACCGAGATGTGTAACAAGTGGAACCTCATACAATCACGCCGGGTGATACGCCTGTATGGCGATGACGAAGACACTCTTCCAATATGCGTTCACCGCGATGTCGCCAAACACAGATGCGACCATCATGATGCTGTAAACAGAACCTGGATTCATCCGAAAAAATGACGTTTTGCCATTCGTGCACCCTGGTTCGTCGTTGAGTACACCATCGCAGGCGCTCCTGTCTGTGATGCAGCGTCAAGGGTAACCGCAGCCATGTTCTCCGAGCTGATAGTCCATGCTGCTGCAAACGTCGTCGAATTGTTCGTGCAGATGGTTGTTGTCTTGCAAATGTCTCCACCTGTTGACTCAGGGATCGAGACGTGGCTGCACGATCCGCTACAGCCATGCGGATAAGATGCCTGTCATCTCGACTGCTAGTGATACGAGGCCGTTAGGATCCAGCACGGCGTTCCGTATTACCCTCCTGAACCCACCGATTCCATATTCTGCTAACAGTCATTGGATCTCGACCAACGCGATCAGCAATGTCGCGACACGATAAAACGCAATCGTGATAGGCTACAATCCGACCTTTATCAAAGTCGGAAACATGATGGTACGCATTTCTCCTGCTTACACGAGGCATCACAACAATGTTTCACGAGGCAACGCCGGTCAAATTCTGTTTGTGTATGAGAAATCGGTTGGAAATTTTCCTGATGTCAGCACGTTGTAGGTGTCGCCATCGGTGCCAACCTTGTGTGAATGCTCTGAAAAGCTAATCATTTGCACAACACCGGAGCTTCTTCTTGTCGGTTAAATTTCGAATCTGTAGCACGTCATCTTCGTGGTGTAGTAATTTTAATGGGCAGTGGTGTAGTTTTGAGGAAATCAGTTGTCCTTTTCTAACTGTTTGTTTTTTCTGTCCCGGTATGCGGCAAAGGAAAAACGTTACACAAAACTGTACTGTCTAATGTTTCAAGTAACTTCAATCCTGTCGTGGCAATTGTGTTGGGACCTTTGCTGTTCGTGTTGCACACTCTAAAAGAAAGACGGATCGCGAAGGGCGGAAATCGGTAGACGCAAGTACATGCAAAGACAAACAAATGATTACAATTTCAGAGAAACTGGATGATTTACTCAAGAGAAATAGCTCCACAAAATGAGCAAGTCAATAACGCAAGCAGTTGTTCGGCTCGGTACTGATTGGTAGAGTTGTTGGCTACCCTCCTGAAGGACATCGTGACCATTTCTGTCCAATTAGAGCTTTAGAGCGTTAAAACCGTGAGATGCTTGCAGAGCCCTGTGAAACTCCTGCGCTAACAGGACAGAGCTGATTAGGTTGTGGAAAGGGGCCAAAATGAGTTCCTGTCAGCTGCACTGAACATACAAACTTTATTTATCAACACACAATATTACAACATGGATGCAAAACATTTAAAACTTTAATTGACCTCCCTTGATTAACTTTAGGTCGGCTGTAGGCCACAGTCAAGATCCAAAACACAAGGCCTAAGCAAGAAATTGAATTACAAGGATCTTTGCAGCTTTCACCCAAAAATATTTTCTATATCTTCAATCTAAATAGGCTGAAGGTCTTCACAATTTAGTTTTAATGGAAATCGGTTGGAGGCCGCGTATTAGGCAATAAGAAAAGTTACTATCAAAAGGCAGAAGGTCTTATCTGAAAACATTTCATACCAAAGGGCAAGGCAAGAACTTTAATTTAAGAAATATTTAACCTCGGCTAAGGCCGCACATCAACCAAATAACTATGTAGCACACAAGAAACGGCGCTCTGAAGTTCCCAAGGGTCGGCCTGGGATTGTAACACTAACGCACGTTTAGGTGAGACAGGCAGCCTGACCAACAACGTCTTAATCTGAAGGCAACCCAACCGACAGACAGCCGACCGACCAATCAAGGAATCAGTTCCGCTCGACGCAACCAGCAAAACAACCGCAACGACACACAGACTAGTGGTGCCCACCACAACCAACAACACATCAGCTGTCGATCTACACGCCGCGCTGAACAGCAACAACACGACGAGGAAAATTCACCACCGAAAATTACGTCAACGACCAGCGCAGGTATCCGGTACGTCAACGGCCACAAGGCAGAAACTACCGCTGGTCGACTTTAATAACAGGGAATAAATTAAATTAAGTTAAACTCCACATGAACAAGGCTGGAATCTTAGTCGACTTAAATACACACACGGTGTTGCTCGCAGGATTATCCTAAGGCGAGAAGTACGATCAAACGAAGAAATGCAAACAGTTGAGGCTCGATAGTAGGTTAGGTGAGGACTCAACTTTCGTGACCAAGATCGGTGGGCGACGAACTTCGTAGCACTCGCAAGCAGCAACCGCACGTGCACGCCACCAGCGGCTTCGGGCCGACTCCGCGCGATGGGGACTTCCTTGCTGCTCCACGGCAACCGACCGACTGCGCAGGCTCGGAAACGGTGAAAGGACCAAATATACGTCGGTCGATGAGACGACCAACCAACGGTCGTCCCGCTCCAATCTCTCTCCGTCGGACAGTTCATGTGTGTAGCCAGCGGTGGGCGAGCACTGGCTGTCCACGCCTCACCGGCGCTCCGTCCCCGACTTCACTGCTGCTGCGTCCCAACTGCACTGCTGATCTCTGCCGAACTGACTGCCAAACACACGACGACCCAGAAATACTATCGGTCACTCCATAGATGGTACGACAGTGCACTTATCGATACGGACAAGTCACGCAGAAAGTTAGTTACGCCCTTCGACCATTGATACTAGTAGACTGGCCTTGATGTGCAGAAGCTATGGGGCTAGTGTGGCTCCAACATAAACCACGTGACTGTTGGCAAAACGTGGCGGGATTTCAAATCAGCGGTCTGCCATCCTATGTTTGTATCGGATTTTCCCCACATTTCTCAATTGACTGCCAAACGCTTCCAACAAAAACTACTTTTTTATTTGTGAAAAATTATGCCAGAACTACATTTGACCTGGATTTGTTCAAAGTACCATTTATAAAATCTAACAAATACATCGAACGCCACTCTGGTGGGCAGCGGGACGAAATTACTGTAAACTATCAATTATAGTAAAATGTCGTTAAAATTCTTTTAAACAGTAAGAGTGGGCTCGTGTCAAAACTTTAAACATTGTATTCGCCACGTTTCGAGCTCTAGTCACTTATAAAAGAAAACGGGCTATGGGAATTATATCAACTACAAGTGTCAAAAATTGTGTACTTTAGGAGCAGGTCCATCTTAGAGTATCAATTTTAGGTCCACTTCGAAGGTTCAGTTCCCACTATTTTTATAAAAGTTTAAACTATCAGTTTAAAAAAAATGATATTTTAGATGAAAGGTGAGACTTTGCAGTTTCAGAAAATAATTTTGGAGCCTAGGTTTAAAAATTACAGACACTGTAATTACAAATTATAGATATACATTGTAAATAATAACTAACCTATCAAAACACTTCTCCGCGAAGTGCTTCGAGCAAAGGCGCGTATGTGCAAATGGCTTAAAGTTTTTCCGTTTCAGGGCCTATATCCAAAGCTGCCTTCGGTTTTCATCCTTACGGAACCTATGAGTAGGAACGAGAAACGATTATACTTACTTCTGTAGCCGAATTATCACAGATACTTTCCAAAATGTAATATGAGTCTGACTTTACAGGCATCACTTTCAACACTTTAATTTACGTGATACTCTATTTCAAGTGTAAAAAACATACAAAAGTCACTTCAGCAGATTTCAATAAACGCATCTGCACTATCATAGAAACACTTACACGTGAAATGTAATGCCATTTCCCCCGACAAAACGCTGAGTACAGCCATAAGCGCAACACGAAACAACCATGTTTTGCCAACATCCACGTGACTTTAGCCCAGAGATGTTGGAGCCACGAAAATGACGTCAGGGCCAGTCTATTATATTTATGGTCGAAGGTTACGCCGCTAAATTGAACAAGAAAACGAGGCGGCAGTACCGTAATAGAAGATGACAAACAATAAATGGCATGAGCACGAGCCAAGCACGGCTCAGCCTGCCCATAATGCTCAAAACTTTCTCAATAGAGGAGAGGCCTGGCGACCTTGCTGGCCAAGTTAAGGTTTGGCACGCACGAAGACTAGCAGTAGGAACTTTCGTAGTGTGCAGACAGTCATTATCTTGCCGAATAGTAAGCACAGCATGGTTTGCCATGAGGGTAACGAAACGAGGCGTAGACTATCGTCGACATACCGCTTTGCGGTAAATATGCTGCGGATGACAACCAAAGGGGTCCTGATACTGAAAGGAATGGCACCCCAGAACATCACTCCTCGTTATCAGGCTGTATGGCTGGCGGCAGTCAGGTTGTTGGCCTATTGCTGAACGTGGCGTCTCCAGGCAACTCTTCGGCCTGGAGTACCATTGACTGTAGTAGAATTGTCTTCAGTGATGAGTTACTCTTCGAACTGAGCTCCGAATACAAAACAAAATTCATTGTACACTACTGGCCATTAAAATTGCTACACCACGAAGGTGACATCCTACAGACGCGAAATTTAACCGACAGGAAGAAGATGCTGTGATATGCAAATGATTAGCTTTTCACAGCATTCACACAAGGTTGGCGCCGGTGGCGACACCTACAACTTGCTGACATGAGGAAAGTTTCCAACCGATTTCTCATACACAAACAGAATTTGACCAGCGTTGCCTGGTGAAACGTTGTTGTGATACCTTGTGTAAGCAGGAGAAATGCATACCATCACGTTTCCGACTTTGATAAAGGTCGGATTGTAACCTATCGCGATTGCGGTTTATCGTATCGCCACATTGCAGCTCGCGTTGGTCGAGATCCAATGACTGTTAGCAGAATGAATCGGTGGGTTCAGGAGGGTAATACGGAACGCCGTGCTGGATCCTAACGGCCTCGTATCACAGTCGAAATGGCAGGCAGCTTATTCGCATGGTTGTAACGGATGGTGCAGCCACGTCTCGATCCCTCAGTCAACAGATGGGGACGTTTGCAAGATAACAGCAATTTGCATATACAGTTCGACGACGATTTCAGCAGCAAGGACTATCAGCTCAGAGACCATGGCTGCGGTTACCCTTGACGCTGCATCACAGACAGGAGCGCCTGCGATGGTATACTCAACGACGAACCTGGGTACACTAATGGCAAAACGTCATTCTTTCGGATGAATCCAGGTTCTGTTTACAGCATCATGATGGTCGCATCCGTGTTTGGCGACATCGCGGTGAACGCACATTGGAAGAGTGTCTTCGTCATCGCAATACAGGCGTATCACCCGCCGTGATGTTATGGGGTTCCACTTGTTACGCGTCTCGGTCACCTGTTGTTCGCATTGACGGCACTTTGAACAGTGGACGTTACACTTCAGATGTGCTACGACCCGCGGCTCTACCCTTCATTCAATCCCTGCGAAACCCTACATTTCAGTAGGATAATGCACGACCGCATGTTGCAGGTCCTTTGCGGGCCTTTCTGGATACAGAAAATGTTCGACTGCTGCCCTGGCCAGCTAATTCTCCACATCTCTCACCAACTGAAAACTTACGGTCAATGGTGGCCGAGCAACTGGCTCGTCGCAATACGCCAGTCACCACTCTTGATGAGCTGCGATATCGTGTTGAAGCTGCATGGGCAGCTGTACCTGTACACGCCATCCAAGCTGTGTTTGACTCAATGCCCAGGCGTATCAAGGCCGTTATTAAGGCCAGAGGTGGTTGTTCTGGGTACTGATTTCTCAGTATCTATGCACCCAAATTGAGTGAAAATGTAATCACATGTGAGTTCTAGTGTAATATATTTGTCCAATGAATACCCGTTTATCATCTGCATTTCTTCCTGGTGTAGCAATTTTAATGGCCAGTAGTGTATAACCTTGTCTTGGTGTACGGGCTTATCTAACTGAAAGTGACACAACTTTTGACTGCCGAACTCACGCAGTCAGCCATCTTGAACAGTACGGATGGTGTAATGTGCAACTCAAATCATAGATGTCGTATTGCGATTCATCTGTCGTTTGTACCTGACCCCATGACCCTATTTACGTTTAGGGGGGTAGGACGTCAAACGGGCCGACTTGCAGCAGGAGAGGCACCACAAGACATTTTAATTTCCACTTTCTATACTTTTACGAATAAATTCATAAAACTTTGTCAGCATGACCAGGAGGGATTCAGAATTCACACTCATTGCAGTGTAAGTTCGAAAACATAACGAAGTTTTTTTTTTTTTTTTTACATGTGAAATTTCATCATTTTCTTCACTTACTAATGGCAGCAATTGTTGCTATAGGTACACTTTTCTTCATAAATAAGAGAGATTCTTCGATGAATTTTGCACAGCATACAAACCATACTTAAAGGTGTAAGAAACTCCAGAATTTTCCAAATCTATTAAAAACTGTGGTAAAAATTGAGGTAATTAACTATAAAATTTGTGTTTTTTCTAAGCATGAAGTTTAAAATATAACAGTTCATTCGTTTTTTCATAAATTAAATAAATTCTAGAGTTTCATACACCCGTGAGTATGGTATGTATGCTGTGCAAAATTCATCGAAGAATCTCTCTAACTTATGACGAAAAGTGTACCTATAGCAACAAATGCAGCCATTAGTAAGTGAAAAAATGATGAAATTTCGCACGTAAAAAAAATTATTTTGTTATGTTTTCGAACTTCCACTGCAATGAGTATGAATCCTGAATCCTTCCTGGTGATGCTGACAAAGTTTTATGAATTTATTTGTAAAAGTATAGACACTGGAGATTAAAATGTCCTGCGATGCCTTCCCTGCTCTAAGTCGGCCCGTTTGACGTCCTACCCCCTTTAAGATCCCTATAGCGCCATCTTCTTTTTTTTTCTTTTTCCTCCGTGATGATTCCCCTTTATTAATAATATACTGTTCAAACGTGACGTCATTCCGAGCCGCGATTGTTTTTCTACAGATTTTTGAAATTGGAACATTAATTATGGACATTCTGTGCATACATGATTGAGTTTGTACGGAACCGCCTGAGCGCGAATCCTACTCGTACTTGTCCTGCTTTTCGCCGTAATGTTTCTGTGTATGCTCGATGAAAGATTAAGGGAGAATCCATGTTCTGAGACCCACTTAACAATTCCATGAAAAACATCACTTCTGCACATTTGCTTGTAATGGGCCCTGACAGCTGTGGAAGTAGCAGTATTGATAAGTAACGTGACTGGCGTACGGCTGGTTGCCTATGGGACGCCTGTCGTAGAGTGTACACGTGCCACGGGCGCGGGTGCCGGCAGGAGCGGAAGCGCGCGGAGGCGTGGGCGGTGCGCGTGGCGTGCAGCGCGGCGTGGGTGGCGGGGGCGGCGGCGGCGCTGCCGGGGGCGGCGGCGCTGGTGGCGGCGTGCGCGCTCTACCGCCGCCTGGCGGCCGCCGTGCTCGCCTGCACCACCGGCCGAGACTTCGCGGGGCTGCTCGCCGGGCCCGACGCCGTCTGGGCCGTGGAGGACGACGCCGCGCGCTCCGTCATCAACGTGCTCGCCACGCTGCAGGTACCGTCCCGACAGGCGCCGCGCCTGCACTAAGCACACAAAAACTGTCTGATCAGTTGTTAGCACACTGGATTCGCATTCGGGAGGACGACGGTTCAAACCCACGTCGGGCCATCCTACATTACGTTTTATGTGGTTTCCCAACATCGTTTCAGGCAAATGCTGGGATGGTTCCTTTGAAGGGGCATGGCCGACTCCCTTCTCCATCCTTCCCTAATCCGATAGGACATATGACCTCGCTGTTTGGTCCCCTCCTACAAACCAACTATCTCGAGAATGAGGTTTTCATTCTGCAGCGGCGTGTGCGCTGATATGAAACTTCCCGACAGATTAAAACTCTGTGCCGGACCGAGACTCGAACTCGGGACCTTTGCCTTTCGCTGGCAAGTGCTCTACCAACTGAGCTACCCAAGCACGACTCACGCCCCGTCCTCATAGCTTTAATTCTGCCAGTACCTTGTCTCCTACCATGCAGGTTCGCAGAAGAGCTTCTGTGAAGTTTGGAAGGCAATGATCCCGAGTTCGAGTCTCGGTCCGCACACAGTTTTAATCTGTCAGGAAGTTTCAAACCAACTATCAGTTCGCCGATGACATTGTAATTCTGTCAGAGACAGCAAAGGACTTGGAAGAGCAGTTGAACGGAATGGACAATGTCTTGAAAGGAGGATATAAGACGAACATCAACAAAAGCAAAACGAGGATAATGGAATGTAGTCGAATTAAGTCGGGTGATGCTGAGGGAATTAGATTAGGGAATGAAACGCTTAAAGTAGTAAAGGAGTTTTGCTATTTGGGGAACAAAATAACTGATGATGGTCGAAGAAGAGAGGATATAAAATGTAGAGTAGCAACGGCAAGGAAAGCGTTTCTGAAGAAGAGAGATTTGTTAACATCGAGTATAGATTTAAGGGTCAGGAAGTCGTTTCTGAAAGTATTTGTTTAGGGTGTAGCCATGTATGGAAGTGAAACATGGACGATAAATAGTTTGGACAAGAAGAGAGTAGAAACTTTCGAAATGTGGTGCTACAGAAGAATGCTGAAGATTATATGGGTAGATCACATATGAGGAGGTATTCAATAGAATTGGGGAGAAGAGGAGTTTGTGGCACAACTTGACAAGAAGAAGGGATCGGTTGGTAGGACATGTTCTGAGGCATCAGGGGATGACAAATTTAGCATTGGAAGGCAACGTGGAGGGTAAAAATCGCAGAGGGAGACCAAGAGATGAATACACTAAGCAGATTCAGAAGGATGTAGGTTGCAATAAGTACTGGATGATGAAGAAGTTGCTCAGGATAGAGTAGCATGGAGAGCTGCATCAAACCAGTCTCAGGACTGAAGACCACAACAACAACAACATCTGTTCAAAAGTACCTAGACACGTATTACTGGACAGTAATATGTCGTGTGTCCACCCTTTACTTTTATGACTGCTTGAACTCTGCTGGCGACTCTTTTGATGAGGTGTCTGAATGTCTGAGAAGGAATGACAGCACATTCTTCTTGAAGAGTTTCGACGCTGGGGTTTGGAGCGAAGCTGACTTTGTAACTCATCCAACCGTCACCATTATCATTATCATCGTCATCAGTGTTCTGCCCTAGGGCAGGTCTTCACATGTATCTGCCGCCCGGAGTGGCCGCACGGTTCTAGGCGCTACAGTCTGGAGCCGGGTGACCGCTACGGTCGCAGCTTCGAATCCTGCCTCGGGCATGGATGTATGTGATGTTCTTAGGTTAGTTAGGTTTAATTAGTTCTAAGTTCTAGGCGACTGATGACCTCAGAAGTTAAGTCGCATAGTGCTCAGAGCCATTTCACATGTATCTCTCCACGCAGTCCTTTCACTCGCTAACCTCTTCGTTTTCTTATAATTGTTTTTTATTCTTACAATATCCGCCACGTGGTATCTTCGCCGTCTTCTTCTTCTTCTTCTTCTTCCTCTTCCATTCACCTTTCCTTCTATAGCTTCCTTCAATAAACAATCTCTTCTAATCCAGTGTCCAATGCAATTCAAATGGCTCAAATGGCTCTAAGCACTATGCGACTTAACATTTGAGCTCATCATTCGCCTAGACTTAGAACTACTTAAACCTAACTAACCTAAGGACATCACACACCTCCATGCCCGAGGCAGGATTCGAACCTGCGACTGTAGCAGCAGCGCTCCAATGCAGTTCTGTTTCCTCTTTCTCATTACCTTTAAAATTTCTCTCTCTTCTCTACGTTTCTCAACATCTCCTCATTTCTCACTTTGTCTACCCATTTTGTCCCTTCCATCCTCCTCTGAAATGCTTCCATTCTTCTTTCTCCCTCTTTCCTCGGTGTCCATGTCTCATCTCCTTATAACGCCATGCTCCATATGTAGCAGTTCGCCATTGTCTTCCTTACGTCTCTGACCATGCACCTCCTCTTGTTATTAAACGCTTTCTTGGCGGTTGCTTTACGTTCTTTCATCTACTTATTACATCACATATTGTCCGTGATAGTGCTTCCCAGATGTCTGAAAGCACTAAGTAGTTCTATGTCTTCCTGTCCTAATTTAATAGTTGTTCTTAATTTTCTTGCACTTATCAACATACATCTTGGCTTTTCCCTATTAATTCTCATACCGAACTCTTCACAGGTCTTATTTAATTATTTTAACCAGGTCCTTTCTTTCAGGAGTGCTAGTTCTGCTTGGTTCGTAGGAGAGCGTCTGTAAAGTTTGGAAGGTAGGAGACGAGATACTGGCAGAAGTAAAGCTGTGAGGACGGAGCGTGAGTCGTGCTTGGGTAGCTCAGTTGGTGGAGCACTTGCCAGCGAAAGGCAAATGTACCGAGTTCGAGTCTCGGTCCGGCACACAGTTTTAATCTGCCAGGAAGTTTCAATTATTTTAACATTTCAGTCATACTTCTTTCTCTCTCTGCCAGTAACACCATATCACCCGCAAATCGAATGCATTCTATCTTCCTACCACCAACCCCACTCCTTTATTTTGTTTCAAACATTTCTGAATAGTATACTCTAAATATGTGTTAAACGGTATAGAGGGGAGGCAGTAGCCTTGCCTCACTCCCCTTCCAATTGTGCATTCCTCTGTCATCTCATTCCCAATCTGTACTCTTATTTTCTGCTCTAGGTATAGTTCATCAGTCTTCTACCCTCCACTTGCCACCATTCTTCTTTAGTCTGTCCACTATTTAATTCCACTGTGTCAAAAGCTTTCTCCAAGTCAATGAAAACAACATAACCTTCTCTTCTTTCGTTGTATCTCGCCTATAATTCTCAGCAATCGTATTGCACCTCTTGTTCCTTTCCCTGTTCTAAGTCCCTACTGCTCCTTTTTTCCCAGTCTTTCTTGAAGTATTCTGTTTATCACCCTTAATAAATCTTTTGCTGCATGAGAAATCGAACTTATAGTTCTAAAATCTTCACCCTCAGAGGTCGGGGTCTGGGAAATCTTATCCATTTATGGAATGTTATAGTCCACAAACCATTGCCTCTCAGCTGCATGGTACTTGACTTGGACAATATATCTAGTTGGTCTGATGAATGGTACCTAGCTCTAAATGTAGAAAAATATAGGTTAATGCGAAACAAACCCATAATGTTAGAATATAGTAATAGTGGTGTGCTGCATGGCACAGTAAATTCGATTAAATATCTAGGTGCTGCGTTCCAAAGCAAATATAAAATGGAATGAGCATGCAAGGATTATAGTAGGGAAGGCAAATGGTCAACTTCGGTTTATTGGGAGAAATTTAGGTAAGTGTGGTTCATCTGCAGGAAACTAGGTACGGCCCGCTGCTGAGTACTGTTCGAGTGTTTGGGATCTACATCAGGTATGATTAAAGGAATACATCGAAGCAGTTCAGAGGCGGGCTGCTAGATTTATTACCAGTAGGCTCGGACAACACTCAAGTATTAGAGATGCTTTGGGAATTCAAATGGGAATTGTTGTAGGCAAAGCGACTTTCTTTCCGAGGAACACTATTGAGAAAATTTGGAGAACCGACATTTGAAGCCGACTGCAGAACGATTCTACTACGTTTTGCGTAAGGACCACGAAGATAAGATTAGAGAGATTAGGGCTCATACGGAGCCACGACATAGACAGTCGTCTCTCCCTCACTCTATTTGCGTGTGGAATAGGAAAGAAAATGACAAGTAGTGATACAGGGTACCCCCGCCACGCACCATACGGGGCTTGCGGATTATGCAAGTCGATGTAGATGTAGCTATATAAATAACTTTGAAATAACTGATAGTTTAACATGAGAAGTAGACTTTTTTTACTAATTTTCATTCGCTTATGACGTATAGAATTATTTTTTGAGGCCACTCTTCTGATTCAAAAAGGGTATTTTTGGCTCACAAACGGGCGGTTCGAGCAATATGTGGAGTAAGTCCTATACCTCTTGTCGACCCTCTTCGGTAGTTTGAGAATTCTGACACTGGCTTCTCAATACATATTTTCTCTAATGCCATTTGTTGTTAATAATAACAGCATATTGCCAAGAGTTAGCAGCTTTCACTCAGTTAAGACTAGGCAGAAATCCAATCTGCATTTGGAACGTATGTCCTTCACTCTTGTGTGAAAAGGCAAGTGTTATTATGCTGCATCTATTTTCAATAAGCTGCCAGAAGAGTTCAAATCTTAGTAACAACTAAGCACTTTCAAGTCTAAACAGAAGAGTTTCCTCATGGCTCACTCCTGTCCTGTAAGGGAACTTCTGGAAAAATTAAAAAATTAAGCTAATTCCAGTGTTACGTCGTTGGTTGTGTTTGTTTAAACTTATGGCTTGTCGTCTACATAGGATTCATAAATCATTCATTTTATCTGTTATTACTCTTATGTTATAGTTTCATGTACTGACTTGTTCCATGATCGTGGAGACTTGCTCTTCAATTTGGTCCTACGGAAAACGACATATGCACTGGTGTTCAAAATTAAAGCATCAAACAAACGGAAATTCTGCCAGGTTGCGTTAATTGTGCCACAAAACAGTATAAATAGGTGATAGTAAAGTGGAAATGATTTAAAGATTACAGAACGTGTGCACAACGGTAGACAAAAATGTTCTTTTCTTTTAACTTAATGGATTTGCACACATATTCTCACAACTGCTTACTCCACTCCGCATAAGGCGTGACCACCTCTGGCACGAATGCAGGCCTGACAACGAAGGGACGTGCTGTGAAGGATGTCGTCAATCTCATGTTGAGGCAATAACGCCAATTCTTCCTGCAGAAAAAAACTCCTCCCAAACAGGCCCTGAAGGCCTAACGGTATCGACCGGCCGCCTTCTCATCCTCAGCCCATAGGCGTCACTGGATGCGGTGCGGATATGGGGGGGCATGTGGTCAGCACACCGCTCTCCCGGCCGTATGTCAGTTTCCGAGACCGGAGCCGCTACTTCTCAATCACGTAGCTCCTCAGTTTGCCTCACAAGGGCTGAATGCACCCCGCTTGCCAACAGAGCTCGGCAGACCGGATGGTCACCCACCCAAGTGCTAGCCCAGCCCGACAGCGCTTAACTTCGGTGATCTGACGGGAACCGGTGTTACCACTGCGGCAAGGCCGTTGTCAATTCTTCCTGCAGAGCTTCTCATACGTGTTGGAGAGTGGTTGGTGGATGCTGACGTGATGCAACCCCTAGTGCATCCCAGACATGCTCTATGGGATTCAAATCGGGAGAGCGTATAACACTGCAATTGCATTTACGTAGCTTTATACAATCAAATACTAAGCTTGGCTTATTACGTACTATGCCCCTACAGAACAAAGCAGTCCTGTCACGGAAAAGCCACGTATAACACTCCTGTCCGCTACTGCTATACCATAAACTTAAAGTTGGAGGCAGGTCGTGAAATAAAAACTATGTTGTTAAAGTAATTATGGTATAAAGCAACAGAGCAGTGTTACCCTCTGAGAGGAATTATATTATGCTGACCGTGTTGCACCTAACGGAGGTGGCTTATCGGAAGTGAAAGACAGAATTACGTAAATATTTAAACAGTAACAAACAATATTTTAACTGTCTACATTGTTCAAAGAGTAAGGAAAACGGTCGCCAGCCTAATTAGGCAAGACAATTATTGACATTCTTGTTTAAGAAAATAAGTATGATTAACTTTAACGGACAAGCACTGCAGTAAAACACAACTTGACATATCTGTAAGAAACTGACTCACCTTTTGCGATTTGCAGGAAGCAGCAATGTGATCATTTACTAAGCAAAACTTTACCATCCTGAACCTTTAATTTTGAAATTGGCAACAACATATTAATAAGCAGTTTTAATAGAAAAATTATTTTGAGCAAGCATCATGTACTTTAGCTCACTCTCTTGCCACTTTAACTTTCTTTCAATAAAGGACACTCGGTAAGCACTTTAGCGTGGGATGAACCCTAAGTGGATATGTGACTGAGGATAAATCAGGGTTGGTACAAAAGTTCAGTTAAAATTTACCTTGTATTTGAGTACACTAAATATCCAATAAGCTGATCCTTCACTGTACATTACTATAGCGTTCCATTACACTGATTACACAATGTGGTGGCGATTGCATGTTGGTAGGAGGATTTGCAGGTAGAACTGCCGGAACATGTCATTTCTTGGTGGCGATGATAGGCATCATTTCCAGAATAGCTCCAGTTCTTTATCAAATGTTTCAAATGGCTCTGAGCACTATGCGACATAACTTCTGCGGTCATCAGTCGCCTAGAACTTAGAACTAATTAAACCTAACTAACCTAAGGACATCACACACATCCTTGCCCGAGGCAGGATTCGAACCTGCGACCGTAGCGGTCACTCGGTTCCAGACTGTAGCGCCCAGAACCGCACGGCCACTCCGGCCGGCAGTTCTTTATCCATCCATCCGAGACATTGGAAAGTGGCACGGAAAGCCTCTCTCGGCACCAGCACTATATGCAGCTTTTACATGACCAATTGACAGTTTGGTAGCTCGTCCCCGACTGATTCTCAATTCTACCTTTTCTACCAAGGCCAACCACAATTTGCGCGCTTCACAGTTCCGTTCCCGAGGGGAACCACAACACCTTTTGAATATGAAATAATTAAGAACCCTAAGTGAGGATCAGCAATTACATAACAACAGCCAAACATTTTAAATAAAACAGAACCTTTGCACATATTGACATTTCTATAAAAAAATTATTTAAACAAATTCCAAATATATACAGTAAGTTTTGTCTCCCTCCAATTGGGACAAAGAATTTAAATGACAGATACACTACATTGCATAGAATCAAATCATGACATCAAAGTATTAACAAAGAAAGGAGTATACAATTTTGTGTTATCGATTCAAACACATTTACAGAAGCTCAACGATGTAACATTAAATAAAACTAAAAGGCAAATTAAATCAGTAGAGCATTAGAGCTATGGTGTTACAAGCGGGCAGGTCATGCCATGCGTGGAATATCTTCCGTTTCCAAAAAACATCAACCACCCGTACTCTATGAAGTAGAGCATTATCACCCATCAATACGACGTCTGAGGCCACAGCAACTAGCAACAACCGCGCGTGAGTGACCAGTAACTGTTTACACAGTTTTCAATGCGAGACATCTACCGATTTATCTGAAGCTGTCTTATAAACACAAGACAGTTTTTCCCTTCTAGACTTGCACTCTGTTTCGGGACTGGAATATATTCACCAGTTCTTAAATTTTCCTCAGTCTTCTTTAAGTCTGGTTTGTTCATTTTGATGCACCCACCGTTATCATAAATGAGTTGCAGTGGAGATTCCTATGCAAACATACGTATACCTGGTTACTCACACTGGATTGATAACGTAACCTGTTGTCGATGCAGCAGGCTGAAAGGGGCCCCTTGTAGCTTGCCAAGGAAATCCAGGTTTGTCTGATTTAACCACTGTGGTTCGGTACGCATGTACTCTTGTGTCTACGTTGCTGCAGGCTGAGCTGCTTTAATGGTTGCAGTTGAGATAGGGCCAGGTGGGCTGGAACGAGGATCTGTACGTGCTCTGCGCAGATAGAATCAACCACTCTTTGCCAGTCTGCTCAAGCACTTCGCACCCTGTAGGTAAGGTCGGTTCATGGAGGGCAGGGGATGATTTTCGTTTTATTTTCGCAAGTCCGTCTTGATCACACAGCTATCTTACACTTTATTATCGGTTTCGGCATACTGCCATCCTCAGATGATAAAAATATTCTGATGTAAATCGGCGTCAAGTTAAACATGTGAGTACATGGTAACTACCAAGATACTTGATGGCATTTCCAATAGTCCTTCCTATACGGTGTCTAATTTCTTCCGGGCCAATTTTGCACGCTTTTAGTCTTCATCACTTATAGCAAAGTCGTTCAGATTATTGTAAAATTCTTCCTTTCGAGGAAGCTGTTTTCTTCAAATTTCTTCCAACTGTTCGTCTAGTTAGTTGTTAGACTAACTATATTTTTTGGGAGAAACTTTTTAACGTGTGTCATCTGTTCTTCTCCAGATTTGGTGGAATTTTGTCAAGACTTTTTATTAATTGTTATTTAGCATGAGCACAATAGAAGAACTATAGATCCTGTTACAACATTGATATGTACTTTTAATACACAAGGGGAGTCCAATATTGTACAGAAGTTCACTTGAATAGGAAGAGTAATTGAAACTTGCTATTATTAAGTATCTTTGTGCATTTGAACTATTTTCAGTGGAGGGGGGCCTTAATCTAGTCCACTGTAGCAGAGCATACTAAACACACTTTCAATACACTAAAGAAACAAGGTATTAGTTCTCAACTCTTACTGCAGTAAAACCTATATGTTGCCACACGCGAGTGCAATGAACTCTGGCATCTGCATATGTTCACGTTAAAGAACATGCTAACAGTTATAAGGTAACATGGCTGTTTGCATAATGGCAGCAGAAAAAGACATATACTTTTCCTTCAAGGCGTGTTCAAACTGAATGGTTTCAATAATACTACTATCAATATTCACTGTAGAATTATAAAATAGGCATAGGTTCAATATTACTTTTCAAACATTTTCCTATCTTATAAAAAAAATTGTAAATGTAGTTCATTGCAAAATTATGAACTGGTCATAAGTTAAGTCTCTCTCTCTCAGCTAAATACTTTTCTATTTAGAATGAAAGATAAATGTATTTCACTAACAAAAAATTTTTCACTTAATTTTGGATAAAAGTAGTTACTGTTTTCATAGATATTGGTCTTTTTCAAGACCTGAGACTGTGAACCTAAATGTGTCAAATATCATCTTCAAATTTTCTATATTCTTCCCAAAATTGGTGTATCGTTTTTGGGTTTGCAGTCTACCTCTTTCACGTCCTACCCAAAACCTTCCACAGGCAAATGTGAGTCATATACTGACAATTTAGTTGAATGGCTACAAACGTCGGATGCTTTAATTTTAAGTTACTCTAGTTGCATTGTGGGCCTACATATTTTCCAGTCAAATGGTCATGCTGGCGGACTTTTCTGTTTTTACGTGAATAGCGAAATCCACACAATGAACATCTTTCAGAGCTAGTGTTTTGTTTGTTCTTTAGGTGTTAGTGGGCCCATTTCTTCAATTTCGGAATAAATCCTTCCAATTTCTTCAACCTCTTTTTTTCCTTTATTGTATTTCGATTTCCCCCGAAGGGGGCGGGCTGGCAGCAGCTTATTACGCTGCTCTGCAGCCTACAGACTTTTTAAAATGTAAGGAGAAGTTAAGAAACAATGAAAGCAGACGATAAAACGGGGACTTAAATTGCTAAATGGCGGAAAATTGGGGAAAGTTAAAATGCAAAGCAAAGTGTTGGCAAAGCAAATTAAAATTACACAGGATGCAGACAGGTAACATAGTAGACAAGCCGGCCGAAGTGGCCGTGCGGTTAAAGGCGCTGCAGTCTGGAACCGCAAGACCGCTACGGTCGCAGGTTCGAATCCTGCCTCGGGCACGGATGTTTGTGATGTCCTTAGGTTAGTTAGGTTTAACTAGTTCTAAGTTCTAGGGGACTAATGACCTCAGCAGTTGAGTCCCATAGTGCTCAGAGCCATTTGAACCATTTAACATAGTAGACAGACAAATAAAAAACATGGCGACAGTCTGGTTTCTGTTCGCAAGAGATATAAAATCACACCCAGCGACAGCCGTTCGCAACACTTAGGAAAAGACACACAACACTGGACACTCACTGTAAACACAGCACTAAAATGTCGGCACAAAGAGGTCTAACATTCTGCGTGTTGTCTATTTGTTCTATATCGTGTCTCCCTACCACTTTCGCGCAACGACGCTCTGAGCGTGTTTTTTAGGGAATTGACTAGTTTGAACCTGGGACCTGTTGCTGGTAAGGAGACGCAAGACCACACACGACATATGGAGTTCAGAAGAGTTCAGTGAGACTAGCGATGATATAACCAAATACTTAATGATTTCAGCGTCAGCTCCACTGCACTCCCTGTAAAAGAATCTTGATACTAACTAAATTTAGTGGAAGGGGTTCAAGGCTTTCCTATTTTTAGTTAGCTGGTAAAATAACGTCGAAAAAGCGGTCAAGTTTAGCATTGGAAATTTTATTCTAAACACTGTTTATAAATTGCACTATTGATAAAAGGAAATGTTTTAATACAGGATGATAAAAACCAACTGCATTCAACAAAAATGTGAACGAATATTCCCTGAGTGGGTTTCCAAGTTCTACAATGGATTGAAGGATGACCTATGCCATATCACATCTATAATCTAGGTTTAAATTAAGTTTCACAAGAGAGAAAACTATCAAAATGGTCTACAGTGACTCTCAATTATCTTTAATTACTTATCTAACTTGTCGTAAATTACAGTGGCTGATGTGGCTTCTCAATAACTATATAACAGAAAAATCATCGCGTTTCAGTTTTTTACTTCAAGTGGCAAATGTGAACACCATGAGCTTTAATTGACGATGGACACTAGTATTACGCAAAAAGGGGGTGTAACAGATGATACTTCTGCAGTTCTGAGTGAAGCTTTATGCGATGTTATGCAGCATCGTGTGCGTTCATTACCTAGTCGGTGTTCGTCAGGGGGCGGTGGGCAGCACAGCTCTGCTCACCTCGCCGTCTCGGAAGCAACTCTCCTAACTTCTCCTTACTACAATTTACCGAAGTTGGTTTAAAAAAACTATCTGGGTGTGTTTTCATCTGACCAATCAGGGTCTCAATGTTAGCCTTAAGCTCCGCCTACAAAAATTCTGTCTATCCAATGAGAAACGTTATACTTTTCGTGGTGGGGCAATGTTTTTAAAGTTTGAAACGTAACAGAGACGCGAAAAAGTCTCACGCTAAAACTTGCAGCTGGTGTGGTCCTTTTAGTGTTATCGTAAGATCTGTACTGTTCTTCTGGAGGGCTCTAGCTTTTAACATGGGCTGGGGTGTGGTCCTAGAGGTTAGCTGGAAACGTGGGTGTCCATCCCTTACCGTAGGGCCTTCTAGCTTAACACGGTTCTGCTCTCGGCTTCCGTTCTCGTTTCTCCCCTCGGAACTGCGTCTGTCTCACGGTGGGAAGGTATGACATGCATTTAGGCATTCTTGTGTTTGTCTGTGGTATTCCATTTGCTCACTCGTTACTCGTATTACTTTGGTTAATTTAATGTCACGATTTATTCGGAGCTATGTGACATACTACTGGATTTGCTCATCATGTCAGGGTTTTCATGGAAGGTGTTGGATTTGCCTGACACCTTACAGAGGACACACCATAGCCTAGGGCCGTTGGGGGGGGGGGGACCTGGACGAATGATGGGGAAAACAAGGAGGGAGGAGAGGAAAAACGAAAGGGGGGGGGGACCAAAGGAGGGAGTGATAAGGGGGGGAGGGGGAGGGCAGACGCGTGAGGGAATGGGAAAAGGCAGAGGAGGGAAATGCAAAAGGGAGAGAGAAGGGGGGCAGAGAGAGGGTAGGTGGGGAAAAAAGAAGATGGAAGGGCGGGAGCCCAAGATAAGGATGGAGGAAAGGAGGGAGGGGCTGAGGATCAGAGTTGATAGGAGGGATAAATGGAGGGAGAGAGGGCATCATCCAGGAGGGGGAGTTTATGGACGACTGGCGAGCTCATAGCGCCCCTTAAATGCACGTGAACAGGCAACCTTTCCCCTTTCCCGCCAGAGGGAGACACCAAAGCTGCGACTGCCACAGCGGCTCCACCGCCAGAAACGGAGGGCGACTGCTTCGCACTACGCGCTGCGGCGCACTCTTCAAAACAGCAATTTTTACCACAGATCAGTGATCACTGGCTAATGCAAAATCGTCGTCTTTTTCGTTTATTTCTTGATCTATACCACTGACACCTACCTCCACAGACCAACTAACAATTTCATCAAACTCGGGAAAGTTAAAAATGACACATTCGTGCCAACACATTTTCAGCTATATGGTACCGTACTGAAGAAAACAGGTACGTAGTTCACGCGGCGAGGTCTAGGAGACTCCAACACCTATCAGCAACACGTGTCAACACAGGCGATAACGCAACCGACAACAAAACATCATTGGCTTGGCAATTTAAGGAGGGTACGGGGTTTATAGAAGCATTCCACCACAACTGGCCTTCTAGAGCGAGTTTGAAAATTTTCGCGCGGTCTGAGAGACCACACCTCGTAAATTTAGGGTTAATTTCGGACACCAATGTAAAATAAAAAATAAACTGAGCGTTTGCAGTTAGATAGGGAGACTATTCACGGGGTGTGTGGGCAGGTGGAGGACGACGGCGTGGACGGCGCGCAGCTGCTGCGCCAGCTGCGGTCGCTGCTGCTGGAGCGGCTGCAGAGCGGCGCGCTGCCCGAGAAACTGCTGCTGCTTCGCCGCCACTCGCCGCTGGGCTACTTCTACTGGCAGCGACGGCCACAGCCCCTGCGCCTCGACGCCGTCGTCCGCGAGCACGTCCGCTTCCTCGGCGACGAAGACGACCTCGACGAGGATGCCGCCAGGTCAGTGGCGCACACACAGAGTTCGCTCGGGGAACACCTGGATCGCATTCGGCAGCAGGCTACCTGCGCTGCGGCCTAGGCAGCCACACCAATGACATTTGAAATAAGAAATAGTGGTGGGAGCCCTCTTGTAAATGAAGTAAGAGCATTTATTTTCCATACCCTTATTTGGTTAAATTTTTTATCGTGCACCTGAAAAGTGTATAACAACAAAAATCTCTCAAACGTTGCACTCCTTTACGTCAAATTGCCTGTACCACTAGTAGTTACACGACTGGCCATTAAAATTGCTACACCAAGAAGAAATGCAGATGATAAACGGGTATTCATAGGACAAATATATTATACTAGAACTGACATGTGTTTACATTTTCACGCAACTTGGGTGCATAGATCCTGAGAAATCAGTACCCAGAACATCTACCTCTGGCCTAATAATGGGCTTGGTACGCCTGAGCATTGAGTCAAACAGAGCTTGGATGGCGTGTACAGGTACAGCTGCCCATGCAGCTTCAACACGATTCCACAGTTCATCAAGAGTAGTGACTGGCATATTGTGACGAGTCAGTTGCTCGGCCACCATTGACCAAAAGTTTTCAGTTGGTGAGAGATCTGCAGAATGTGCTGGCCAGGGCAGCAGTCGAACATTTTATGTGTCCAGAAAGGCCCTTACAGGACCTGCAACATACGATCGTGCATTATCTTGCTGAAATGTAGGGTTTCGCATGGATCGAATGTAGAGCCACGGGTCGTAACACATCTGAAATGTAACGTCCACTGTTCAAACTGCCGTCAATGCGAACAAGAGGTGACCGAGACGCGTAACCAATGGCACCCCATACCATCACGCCGGGTGATACGCCAGTATGATGATGAGGAATACACGCTTCCAATGTGCGTTCACCGCGATGTCGCCAAACACAGATGCCACCATCGTGATGCTGTAAACAGAACCTGGATTCATCCGAAAAAATAACGTTTTGCCATTCGTGCACTCAGGTTCGCCGTTGAGTACACCATCTCAGGCGCTCCTGTCTGTGGTGCAGCGTCAAGGGTAACAGCATCGACGGTCTACGAGCTGATAGTCCATGTTGCTGCAAACGTCGAAGAAATGTTCGTGAAGATGGTTGTTGTCTTGCAAACGTCCCGATCTGTTGACTCAGGGATCGAGACGTGGCTGCACAATCCGTTACAGCCATGCGGATAAGATGCCTGTCATCTCGACTGCTAGTGATACGAGGCCGTTGGGATCCAGCACGGCGTTTCGTATTACCCTCCTGAACCCACCGAGTCCATATTCTGCTGACAGTAATTGATTCTCGACCAACGCGAGCAGCAATGTCGCGATACGATAAACCGCAATCGCGATAGACTACAATCCGACCTTTATCAGAGTCGGAAACGTGATGGTGCGCATTTCTCCTCCTTACACGAGGCATCACAACAACGTTTCACCAGGCGACGCCGGTCAACTGCTGTTTGTGTATAAGAAATCGGTTGGAAACTTGCCTCATGTCAGCACGTTGTAGGTGTCGCCACCGGCGCCAACCTTGTTTCAATGCTCTGAAAAGTTAATCATTTGCATATCATAGCATCTTCTTCCTGTCTGTTAAATTTTGCGTCTGTAGCACGTCTTCTTCGTGGTACAGCAATTTTAATGGCCATTAGTGTATTTCCTTTCCTGTTCCACTCACATATCTCTCCTATCTTATCTTCGTGGTCCTTACGTGCAATATATGCTGGCAGCAGTAGAATCGTTTGGCAGTCAGCTTCAAATTCGGGTTCCCTAAATTTTTTCAATAGTGTTTCTCGGCAAGAATGTCGCCTTCCCTCCAGGGATTCTCATTTGAGTTTCCAAAGTATCTCCGTAACACGTGTTGTTCGAACTTACCGGTAACAAATCTAGCAGCTCGCCTCTGAATTGCTTCGATATCTTCCTTCAATCCGACCTGGTGCAGATCCCAAACACTCGAGTAGTATTCAAGAATAGTTCGCACCAGTGTCCAGTGTCCTGTATGCGATCTCCTTTACAGGTGAACCACTATTTCCTAAAATTCTCCCAATAGGCCAAAGTCGACCATTCGTCTTCCATACCACAGTTCTCAGATGCTCTTTCCACCGCATATCGCTCTGGAACGTTGCGCCCAAATATTTAAACGACTTGACTGTGTGATGCAGGAAACTAGGAATACTGTATCCGAACATTACTGGTTTGATCTTCCTACTTATCCAGATAAACTTACATTTTTCCACATTTAGAGCTGGCTCCATTCATCACACCAACTAGAAATTCTGTCTAAGTCGTGTTATATCTTCCTACAGTCACTCAACTTAGACCCTCACCGTACACTACGACATCATCAGTAAACAACCGGAGATTGCACTTTTTCGATGTCCTCCGTCAATCCTACCTGGTAAGGATCCCATGCCGCCCAGCAGTATTCCAGCAGAGGACGGACAAGTCTAATGTAGGCTGTCTCTTTAGTGGGTTTGTCGCATCTTTTAAGTGTTCTGCCAACAAAGCGCAGTCTTTGTTTCGCCTTCCCCACAATATTATCTATGTGGTCTTTCCAATTTAAGTTTCTCGCATTTGTAATTCCTAGGTATTTAGTCAAATTGACAGCCATTAGATTTGTGCGATTTATGTATGTAGAGAACAAAAAAAAAATGGTTCAAATGGCTCTGAGCACTATGGGACTTAACATCTGTGGTCATCAGTCCCCTAGAACTTAGAACTACTTCAACCTAACTAACCTAACGACATCACACACATCCATGCCGGTGCAGGATTCGAACCTGCGACCGTAGCGATCACGCGGTTCCAGACTGAAGCGCCTAGAACCGCACGACTACACCGGCCGGCTGTGTAGAGAACAACAACGCTCCTATCACACTTCCCTCGGGAATTTCTCACGATACCCTTGTATGTGATGAACACTCGCCGTCGAGGGAAACATACTTGATTCTAATAAGCCACTCACATATATGTGAACTTATTCCATATTATCGTACCTTCGTTAACAGCCTGCAATGAGGCACCGTGTCAAATGCTTTCCGGAAACCTAGAAATATGGAATCTGCCTGTTGTCCTTCATCCATAGTTCTCAGAATGTCATGTGACAAAAGGGCAAGCTGAGTTTCCCATGAACGATGGTTTCTAAAACCATGATGATTTGTGGACAAAGCTTTCCAGTATCAAGAAACTGTATTATATTCGGACTGTGATATGTTCAAGTATTCTGCGGCAAACATAAGTTAGGGATATTGATCTGTAATATTGCAGGTCCATTCTTTTAGCCTTCTTATATACTGTAGTCGTCTGCGCTTTCTTCCTGTCGCTTGGGACTTTGAACTGGGCGAGAGATTCACGATAAATGCAAGCTAGATAAGAGGCCAATGCCATAAAGTATTCTTTGTAAAATCGGCGTGGGATATCATCTTGACCTGGTGATTTATTTACTCTAAAATCATTCAGCTGTTTATCTACGCTAGGAATGCTTAATTACTATGTCGTCCATACGGGAGTCCGTCCGATGGTCAAATGACTGGGCGTTTGTAGGATTCTCCGGTGTGAAGAATTTCTTGAACGTGAAATTTAAAACTTCGAGTTTCGTTTTGCTATCTTCAACTGCCACGCCAACAAGGGACTGAATAGGGGCCTTCGACCCGCATAGCGATTTTACGTAAGACCAGAATTCTCTCGGGTTCTCTGCCAGATCTTTTGCTAATGTGTGATGGTGGTAGTTGTTGTATGTTTCGTGCATAGATCTTTTCACAGACGCACTAATTCGTACTAATCTTCGCTTGTCGTCATTTGGGCGTTCCCTTTAGAACCGAGAGTGCAACAGCCTCTGCATCCTCAAAATGGTTCAAATGGCTCTGAGCACTATGGGACTTAACATCTAAGGTCATCAGTCCCCTAGAACTTAGAACTACTTAAACCTAACTAACCTAAGGACAGCACACAACACCCAGCCATCACGAGGCAGAGAAAATCTCTGGCCCCGCCGGGAATCGAACCCGGGAACCCGGGCGTGGGAAGACAGAACGCTACCGCACGACCACGAGATGCGGGCTCTGCATCCTCAGCATATGCCGAATTTCGTTATTGAACCGTGGTGGGTCTTCTCTATATTTTATCCACATGCTAGGCACATAATTCTCCAGACGACGATTTACAGTCTGTTTAAACTTTGCCCATGATTCGTTTACACCCATCTTACTGGATCTAAGTGAGATGCTAAAAATGTTTATCTGCTCTACGTAGCACAAACACTCTCCTAGCCTTCTTGACGATTTATTAACTTTCGTAGTCATAGTTGCTGTAATGACATCATGATCGCTGATGCCCGTTTCTGTACTGACACTGTCGATAACGTTCGGCCTATTTGTAGCTACAAGATCCAACGTATTTCAATTGCATGTGGCCTGCCGAGCTAGATGCACAAGGCAATTTACAGAAAAAGTGTTCAAAAGTATTTTGCATGACTGTTTGTCTGTACCCCACCGCAATGAATCCATAGACATTCCAATCTATACTCGGCATGTTAAGGTCGCAGCCAACTAATATTTCATGATCTGGGTATTTACGCGCTATTGACTGTAGACTTCCTTTAAATGACACTAGAACTGTCATAGCAGAATAAGGTGCCAGTAGAAACATTCAACAATTAATTGGGTTTCACCTACACCTATTTTACGCTGCCACGTGACTTCACTGTCACACTCAACTTCGACCTCACTAGAGACAACATTTTTGTCAACTCCTAGGGCGAGTAATCTATCAGATATACGTTCCAGGACTCGATAAATATTTCAGAGCTTTTCACTTCACGTTTCAGCCAGCTGTCGGTCCCAAGAATAATAACAGCACGAGAACTTCCCCGGAGGGCAGTAAATTCGGGAACTTTAAGACAAATACTTCGACAGTTTTCTGATAAAATTGTGACAGTCGAAGTGTCTTTATCCTGGACACTATTTGACTTCCCTTACTACATATCGACTGGCGAGTATTCATCAGAGCACCTCAGACTACTGCCTAGACTTAAAAAACCTCATGTTCACTCTACAAGTTCTCTGCTACCCGTGTAGCTGCTGCTATTGGTAGTGCACCCCTGATCTGTCAAGGGCAGTCCTACAAATCTACACACCGTAATGCATATCTAGAATCTGAAGCCAAGACCATCTAGAGTCGACGAAGCCTTTGGTTGTGACCCTCCACTCGGCTCTAAACCAAAGGAGCCCGAGCAACTGAGGGAACAAAGCTGCAAACTGCGAGCTCTGCTTGCACCCTGCGCGCGAGGCCAACCTTCTTCATCACTTCCGCCAACTACCAATAGGAACTGAGGATCCGCTCAAAAACCATGCAACAAGCGTCTTTGGTGCAGACGTGAGCCACAACAAGCAGGTTACTTCACCCTGCACGCTCGATAGCCACAGAAAAGGCCGCCTCGACATCTCGAATGAGACCCCCCCCCCCCCCCCCCTGCCCATATACCGAGTGCACATTGGCTTTCTTCCCAGTGGTGAATGCTATCTGCGTAATGGAGTTCATAACGCGCCTAACACTGGAGCTCCCAATAACTAATAAATCGCTCCCCTAATGTACCCGCCCGGATCCTGCTGAAGTAGGTGCCTCCTGTCCAGACACAGGGTAAATGCGCGAGGTCAGGCGGTCAGTCTCCACACTGGCCCTCTGCCTTGAGCGATGCAAACACGTTACCACCCGCCACTCACCCTGCTGTGAGGGCGGATCCACTGCGTCGGGTGCACTAGGAAGTGTCTCGGAAGCAGAGCCTGTGGGCAAAACAAGGGACACCTGAGGTGTCCCATGCGATGGGCCAGATTCTATGAATATGTGATGTCCATTCCTTCTAACAAGTACGAAAGAACAGACACCACATGTATAATTACAGCATTGACAGCCAATGATCCCTTCAGTGCAGATGCACACCAAGGTCAGACTCTTACGGGAATTGGAGAGATGCCGGAATAATGAGGCTAATGAGCAGGGGCACTACATCAGTAGTGTGTGGTATAAGTTGATTTGGTTGGTTGGTTGGTTTTGGGGAAGGAGACCAGACAGCGTGGTCATCGGTCTCATCGGATTGGGGAAGGATGGGGAAGGAAGTCGGCCGTGCCCTTTCAGAGGAACCATCCCGGCATTTGCCTGGAGTGATTTAGGGAAATCACGGAAAACCTAAATCTGGATGGCCGGACGCGGGATGGAACCGTCGTCCTCCCGAATGCGAGTCCAGTGTCTTACCACTGCGCCACCTCGCTCGGTCGGTATAAGTTGAGAATCTGAGTCTGACAGGAGGGGCGCTAGGGTAGTCCGTGCTGTTGTGGTGGCCACTGTGTTCAGATTGCGTAGTGGTCAGCGCTCTGCCTAATAAACAGGAGACCCGGGTTCAGACCCCAGTTTGGCACAAATTTTCAACTTACCCCATTGATATACGTAAATCAATGCTCATTGGTAGTTAATGTCTTTAATTCGTCTGTATCCTATGAATATGTCTTGATTTTCCTTAAGCCTTACGTCTATGACCGAGTGAAGTCAGCACCTTTGCTCATGCTAAACTGCTCGCCATCCAACAGTTTTCTCTTAAACTAACAAATTCCTTCTCCTTCATAGCCACGGTCGTTCAGTGTAAACTCTTCACACTTCATGGTCACAGGTCAACGCCAACTGGCATCACGCAGCGGCGATATCCTCTTACTTTGAAATGTTACTTTCGGCGTGGAATGTCCACCGCGGCATGTTGAAGCTTTCGTCATGGCGAAGGGGTGCCCCACACGCTACTGAAAAGTTTTGTCTAATTCAGTTCTTTATGAATGTACTAAAGCCATTAAATCGTAGTAAGATTCTTTTAGAACAAAGTTACATGTACTTCCTAACTTTAAAAAAAAACTACTAGGAATAATATTTTTATGTCTACATTTGTTACTAATCCATGTCTTTTCTTTAAGAATCGCTGACATACTTGGCAAGGAATATAAAAAATAAAAGTTACAAAACAGGAGCTGTGCTGATAAACGATGATGATGTAGACAAGCCTGAAAGATTCTGTGAAGATCAGTTAGTCCATCTGAGTTCCAGCTGCACCCCGTGAAGAACGTTGGGAACGTACACTGCTGAGTAAAAACATTTTGACCACTGCCCACTGCGAGACTGAATTTCATCTCGTGACGCGTCGCGGAAAGTGTATTAGCGGAGCAGAGACGAATGGGGAATAAACGTGGCGATGATAGGAGCCGCAGATGAGGAAATCCATTGCCATAAGCTACATTGATATAGGTCAGTTTGTTATGGAGCGGTCCGTGGGAACGAGCGAACCAACGGATGATGTAGGAGGTCAATTGTTTGCGTACAGCTTTCGTGAGTATCTATGGAAAGTGGGTGAAGGACGGCGAAGCCACGAATAGACGAAAAGATGTTGGACGTCCACGCCTCATCACAGGTCGTGGAGGACGGAGGCTTGGCCTCTCTGTAAAGCGGGGTCTGACAGTACAGTGTTGGTATATGCACAAATTTTTCAAAGTACACCGTTCAGTGCGCGTTGCTGAACATTTGGTTACGCAACAGACGACTCCTGCGTGCTCCCATTTTGACTGAACGACATCGCCAAATAAAACTGCCGTGGGCACAGGATCATAGAGAATGGATCTCTAATCAATGGAAGTGGCTCAGCTGGGGGGATGAAGCACGTTTCTAGTCATACCAGGTTGACACTCGCGTCCAGATACGCCAGCATCCAGGCGAATTGTTGTTCGAAACATGTGCTGCGGCACGGAGGCAGGTCGGCAACTGCAGTACGGGTTCTATTCAAAAAAATTCAGAACTTTGCCCACAAAATTTTTCTGTGGTACCTTGTACTTATTGTACAAGGGATGTCCTTCGAAATACTCTCCTCCACACATCGCCTCCAGCGCCGTTTCCACTTCCGCACGCAGTCTTGGTACGCCTGTTGCTGGATCGCACGAAGGGCCATCTGAGACTTTGATTTTATCTCCTCTGTCGTTGCAAACCTCCGTCTTTTCAACGAGGTTTCCAATCTCGAGAGTACGGAGGATGAGGCAGCAACAGTGCAACAGTCACCCACCAACAGGGATGAACATATCGAGTGCGTTATCCTGATGGAAGGGCCATGAACTGTGTCGCTGCATTTCAAGCCATTTCCTTCTCACACTATCTCGCAGGCGTGGCAAGACTCTCGACAGTACCATCGATTAACAGTTTGTCCCTGTGGCATGAATTCGTGATGAATTAATCCTTCAGATGTGTTCAGATGTGTGTGAAATCTTCTGGGACTTAACTGCTAAGGTCATCAGTCCCTAAGCTTACACACTACTTAACCTAAATTATCCTACGGACAAACACACACACCCACGCCCGAGGGAGGACTCGAACCTCCGACGGGATCAGCCGAACTAATCCTTCGAGGCCAAAGAAAACTATCAGTATGGCATCGATATCTGACCTGACTTGAAGAGCTTTTTTGGTCCTGGAGAACGTTTCCCGATCTATTGTGAAGATTGAACCTTGGTGTCAACATTATAACCATAGACCCATGTCTCATCAGCATTTATGATTCTGTTAAGGAACATCTCGTTCACATTTGCGCGATCCAAAAGCTCTTCACAGATTGCGAGGCGAAGGTCTTTCTGGTTTTGACTCATGAGCCGTGGGACTCGCTTGGCAGCTGAAATGATACATTCTTCTGCAGTCTCTCGGACAGTCAGTTTTCTATTGGCACGCACAATTACCTTGACGCTCCTGACATGAGCGTCGTCGGCAGACGTCGAAGGGCGTCCTGAACGAGGGTTATCTTTAACTTCCGTTCAGACATTTTTAAACCGTGTGGACTATTGGTAATACCGAGTACGGCTTAATCACTCCTCAGCGTAAGTTTCCTGCGTCTTTTGGTATGTCTCTGTAAAGGTTTTCTTGAGTTTCACGCACAATTTAATGCAGAAGCGTTGCTCCCCTAACTCTGCGTGTCGAAATTCGCAAACTGTGTGACACAACAACTAACAGATGTACAACGATGAAACTTAAGGCAGTTACACATTAAACACAGTCGTGTGCAGGAAGCCAACCGCGTTTCTCTCCAAATTACGAATGTTCGGGAACAGACTTCGTATTACTCTGTGGATGACATTCACTTTGGCATCCACGGGACCTGTGACAATATGCTTAGGCACCATGACAACTGTCAACAACGTGAACTTTATTACGGATAACCTGTACCAGTTTACGCTTGATGCCTTCCCCGACGGCAATGGCACCTTCCAGCATGATAATTAATCGTGTCACAAGGCTCTCAATAATGCTAAAGTGTGGTGTCACCGCCAGACACCACACTTGCTAGGTGGTAGTTTTAAATCGGCCGCGGTCCATTAGTACATGTCGGACCCGCGTGTCGCCACTGTGTGATCGCAGACCGAGCGCCACCACAAGGCAGGTCTCGAGAGACTGACTAGGACTCACCCCAGTTGTACGGACGACTTTGCTAGCGACTACATGGACGAAGCATTGCTCGTTAGCCGAGCCAATAGTTAGAATAGCCTTCAGCTAAGTCAATGGCTACGACCTAGCATGGCGCCATTAGTAACATTGCATGTATCTAAAGAGTCTCACTTGTATCGCCACAATCTCCAGATGTACCAAACGGATGGATTAAAGTTAAGTATTCCAGAAGCTACGTACTTTTCTTCATAGCATTCATTACGTATCCTGTTTCAGACCTCACGCCAGCCTGCTTTAGCTTACCGCGTGCCTTTCGGCTTCCTCTCATTGTGTCTAGGCTGTCTTGTCTAGACACAACATAAAGTGTTTTGAGTTGCTCGATAGTGAACTCACGTTGACGTATTGTACACCAAATTCGCCTGATCCGAAAACGATGGAACACATCTGGAACACTATCGGGTGCCTGATCTGACCCCACAAAACCTCCGGCCTGAAATCTACAGGAATAGTGAGCTCTGTCCACAGACATCTGGTGCCACATACACCCAGAAACCTAACAAGGACTTGTCGAATCCATGCCACGCAGAATAGTTGCCGTACTGCCTTCCAAAGGCGGACGAACACGTTTTTAAAAAGGTGGTCATAGTGTTTTCGCTCATTAGTGTAATTTCACCGGTCGCGAAATGGTAGTAAGTAGAAATACATCAGGACCAGATTAGATACCTATAAAATTCTACAAAAATTTCGCGAATGAACTCGCTCCCCTTCTAGCAGCAATTTATCGTAGATCGCTTGAGCAACGAAGAGCACCTAGCAACTGGTAGAAAGCGCAGGTCATTCCCGTTTCTAAAAAGGACCATAGGACAGACGAACACAATTACAGACCTATATCGGTGCCGTCAATTTGTTGAAGAATTAAGGAACATGTTTTATGCTAAAGAATTATGACGTTTTTGGAGAAGGAAAATCTGCTATATAAAAATCATCATGGATTCCGCAAACAGAGATTGGTGCCGTCAATTTGTTGCAGAATAAAGGGACAAAAAAATGGTTCAAATGGCTCTGAGCACTATGAGACTTAACTTCTGAGGTCATCAGTCCCCTAGAACTTAGAACTACTTAAACCTAACTAACCTAAGGACATCACACACATCCATGCCCGAGGCAGGATTCGAACCTGCGACCGTAGCGGTCGCGCAATTCCAGACTGTAGCGACTGGAACCGCTCGGCCACCGTGGCCGGCATTAAGGGACATGTTTTACGCTCAAGAAATATGATGTTCTTGGAGAAGGAAAATCTCCTCTGTAAAAATCATCATGGATTCCGCAAACAGACATCCTGCGAAACTCAGCTCGCTCTGTTCCTCCACGAGATCCACAGTGCTGCAGACAATGGCACTCGGGTTGATGGCGTGTTCCTTGACTTCAGGAAGGGTTGGACACCTTCCGGCACTGCCATTTAGTGAAAAAATACTAGCTTGTCAAGTATCGGAGCAGATTTGTGACTGGATTCAAGACTTCCTTGCTGACAGAACTCAACACGTCGCTCTTAACGGAACAAAATCTACAGATGCAAAGGTAATTTTCGGTGTACGCCAAGGAAGTGTGATAGGACAGTTAATGAAACTCCTTATTCAGGACAGTTAATGTTTACAAAATGATCTAGTACAAAGATTCGGATGCTCCCTAATGCTGTTCGCAGATGATGCTCTTGTCTTTTAAGAAAGAAGCAACGCCAGGAGATAGTAACGACTTGTAGAATGATCTCCAGAGAACAGATGAATGGTGCTGGCTCCGTCAGTTGACCTTGAACGTAAATAAATGTAACATACTGCGCATATGTAGGAAAAGAAATCCACTACTGTACAGCTATAGTGTTGATAACAAACTTCTGGAAACAATATCTTCGGTCAGAGATCTGGCTGCTCTCTGTAACAAAACAACTGATTGAAGGGATAAACAACTAACTCCAACGGATGTCATGTGACGTCCGCTCCGACCAAACACAATAAACAACAAGGAACGAAGCGCAAAAAAAAGTTAGTAGAGAACTTACCCGCGAAAGACAAAGGTCCCGAGATCAAGTCACGCTCCGGTACACAGTTTTAATCTGCCGGGAAGTTTCATATAAGCAGACACTCCGCTGCAGAGTTAAAATTTCATTCTGATGACGAAATTGCATACTTCCTTGCATAACGTGAGTAACAAAATAAAGTGCTTACATTTCCTGGATGGAAACTCACTGTCCCTTTGTTCAAATGGTTCAAATGGTTCTGAGCACTATGCGACTTAAGTTCTGAGGTCATCAGTCGCCTAGAACTTAGAACTAATTAAACCTAACTAACCTAAGGACATCACACACATCCATGCCCGAGGCAGGATTCGAACCTGCGACCGTAGCGGTCACGCGGTTCCAGACTGAAGCGCCTTTAACCGCACGGCCACACCGGCCGGCGCTTGTCCCTTTGTGTCATTGCATTTTTGGTGCTTCGTTCAACCTCCATTCCTACCAATTACTTAAAAAAATCTCTTCGGTATTGATTTTGTTAGGGTTTGCAGCTCTTGGGGTAAAACTGCACTCTTCTCGCATCGTTTTTTCAGCTCACATACGATCACAAAATGCCTTCCACTGCGACAAATACGCCTTTCAAATATTTCCCAAAGGTTTTCGACAGTGTTCAAATCCGGGATACGTGCAGGCCAGGGCAAGACATCGATATGTATGTCTTCAAATCAATTTGCGGTTATAACAAAAACATGCACAGCTGCGTTATCTTGTTGAAACATTAGACTTTCATCCCCTAATTCCTCATACACTCTAATCAGTTCTTTCTCTAGCATCTCAGCGTACACGTTTGAGTGCATTATGGTGTTCAGCCAAGTAATGCGTGATTTACATGTAGCGCAGAAGGCTGCCCAAATCACAATACTTCCACCACTAAAATTTCTGCTTATACTTACCAGCTGCTCCGTTCTCAGATCATGCCAATATTGTTGCAATCCATCTGCCCCATCTAAATTAGATTTCTTCTCATCACTGAGGATTAGTTTATCCCATTCTGAATTCCACGACGCGTTTTTCAGCAATCTCCAGTCTAGCCTGTTTATATTTGGGTGTTAAAGCAGGCTTCTGCAATCGTTTCTTGAATGGAAGATGTTTGTCATCTGACAAGCTTTCTCGAACACGTCTGGCAGTTACTGACAGCTGCAAATCAGCAACAAGTTGAAAAAATGGTTCAAATGGTTCTGAGCACTATGCGACTTAACTTCTGAGGTCATCAGTCCCCTAGAACTTAGAACTACTTAAACCTAACTAACCTAAAAACATCACACACATCCATGCCCGAGGCAGGATTCGAAACTGCGACCGTAGCGGTCGCGCAGTTCCAGACTGTAGTGCCTAGAACGGCTCGGCCACTCCAGCCGGCAACAAGTTGAGAAGACTAATAGTTTACGACTCTTGCTTTGCGCAGAGTTAACCGTTTCGATGCGTCAGATAATATTATACTTTGCCCATATTTTCCGGTCTGTCAATATCCTGCGGCCAATCTAACGAAATTATCAACTTCTTGGCGATTTGATGATTAGAGAGTCCTATTTCCTTGAACGCAACGATTTTCGCTTCTGCATCACATAATGACTGTTTTCCGTGTGGCACTGTCACAGTCGTGGTTTATGCATACAACACGTACTGTCACTAATGGCAACTGTTTCCCATCTGCAGTAAAGGACGTACGCACGCACTAACACCGCAAAGAGCCGACTGCCTTTATACCAACGTCCACAATCTACCACCTGGATCCCTGATACCCTGTTATGTGCCGTATCACTGATATCAAATACCGTACTATTTGACTGCATTTGTCGATATACTGGATCTCATACTGTTGCATATACACTGTGCACAACTGATACACCTGACAATATCAATTTTCCTGGAAGTATGCATGCCTTTATACTGATTTACACTACTGGATCCACAAGCTTCGGTGTGGTTGGTGTATGACCCACCTTCTTGTGAATTACCGGTTGGGATGGAATTCACATGTGCCATGTAATAATTTTTTCACAGTACATTGTTTTGTTTCTTGTTGTCTGATGTTTCTAATTCAGTGAATTTTGCAACAGTTCCCTCTATGTGAAGTACTTCTACATGAATTAGATATCTGTGATTGTGGTTTAAGTAATTTTTAGCAAAGGATGGATGTGGCTGCTTGAAACTCCAATGTTTACGGTGTTCTTCGATCCTAGTGCAGACTGATTTATCAGTCTGTCCTATCATCAATTTGCCGTCATGCAAAGTGGGGTTTATAAGATCATTTGCCAAGAGTGTCAGTCCTGCAATATAGAGTGGACTGTGGCAGTCAACCTGTACTATGCTCGCAGATCATCATAGAAACATGCAGTTTATAATATTAACGAGGTTCGATCGTTATTACTATTATCATGTAAACCATTCTTTGCTTTTAAACCTAATAAAAACACGGTTTTGTGTCATCAAGCTTCTCAATTCTCCAACGACGACTTCTGTACCTTATAATTCAGTTCGCAAAGATACCCCGTCCGAACAAGCCTCGGAAGGCAGAATGGTACCGACCGACCGCCGTGTCATCTTCAGTTGATAGGCGTCACTGGATGCGGGTATGGAGGGCATGTGGTGAACACAACACAGTCCAGGCCGTTGTCAGCTTTCGTGATGGGAGCCGCTACTTTTCAGTGAAGTAGCTCCTACATTGGCCTCACAATGACCAAGTGCCCCCCCCCCCCCTGCCAACAGTGCTCGGCACACCCGTATGGTCACCCATCCAAGTGCTAACCAAGCCCAACGACGCTTAAATGCTGTGAACTGACGGGAACCGGTGTTACCACTGCGGCGAGGCCGTGGGCCTTCGCAGAGATAGCAGGTATTTTATTAGAGTAGCAGAGGCAGTAGAAGAGTTTCCACTTCAACGTTCTAATGATTTCATTGTTATCTTTCTGTATCCAATGTGATGCGACCTTGCTTCATGAACATTTGTTCCCAATTCTAAATCATTTAAAAAAGCAACAGCGGTCGAATCCAAGGCAGCATTAAAGTTCCATACATGCTCAGATGGATTTAGGCCCAGGGGAAAATTTCTCACTTTACATACCGGTTTTCCACATACTGCTCGTGCTGATCTAGTAAGACTGCCGAAATCAATAAATGAAATAAAATCACAACATGATTCACGATCACAGTAGCGCAAGTTAACATAATGTTCTCTTTTGGTCGTTTTTTATAAATACAAAGATTAAAACGCAATCCATACGCATCATGAAAAAGTTGCAAGTAGCGTTGCACGGTGTTGTTCCTTTAAGAGATTGTCTGTACCTTTGAAGCACTTGTAGAGGCGCGTGTTCTCCTAGCATGACGCTGTGCCGGACAATAACATGGTCACCGCAATATCAGCCTTTTTCCACAGTGTTGGCAGGATTTTAACGTGTTCCAAGAACGAACCAGATGAAGAGACACAGTCACTTTCCAGATTAATCCCAACTAATGCGTGAACAAGAGAGGGTTGGGTTGTTTGTGGGAAGGAGACCAAACAGCGAGGTCATCGGTCTCATCGGATCAGGGAAGGACGGGGTAGGAAGTCGGCCGTGCCCTTTCAGAGGAACCATCCCGGCATTTTACCTGGAGCCATTTAGGGAAATCACGGAAAACCTAAATCAGGATGGCCGGACGCGGGGTTGAACCGTCGTCCTCCCGAATGCGAGTCCAGTGTGCCAACCACTGCGCCACCTCGCTCGGTATGAACAAGACACTAACGCCCTGCGAGGCTGACGAACACTATGTTTCGGATGAGTGTTTTGAAACTGGCGTCCCCAGTCCTTGGCCATTTTAACTAAATAATCGCAGAGTATATAGCATTTCATTACAGTTATTATAAATAATGCATTACAGTTAAGAAGAAAGCACATATGAAACGTCCCCTTTTTGAAGAATTATACATGACCGTGCTTAACCTGACACACAATATTTTTAGCGCAACGCAATCTGACTATCAAAGATCCCTGCAAAAGAATGGCCCTGAGTAACATTAAACTATACCTTTCAGAAATCACTTACCTCACAAAAATCTTGGTTACTCGAACTACTGCAATACAGCGGGCGCCACTACTGCCAGCTAAATAAAAGATTCAAACTACGGAAGGCACTAACTACTAATAGGCATAGTTAGCAAATGAAAGATTTTATTAGAGAACAAACAATGTATTTACCTTAATAGTCATAATATATATAGCAGTTCATGACAAATTACAAAACTCCGCCATCTCTCTCCCCACATCCACCACTGCTGGCGGCTCACCTCCAACTGCGCAACGCTACGCGCTGTTCACATCCAGCTGCCGCTGCCCAACACTACAATGGCAAACAACAATGCAAACCAGCCACTGACTGCACACAGCACAGCCAGTGATTTTTATACAGAGGTGGCGTTACCAATAAAAATACCTAAACAGCCTACTTACAGTGTGCTAACCACTGCGCCACCTCGCTCGGTATGAACAAGACACTAATGCCCTGTGAGGCTGACGAACACTATGTTTCGGATGAGTGTTTTGAAACTGGCGTCCCCAGTCCATGGCCATTTTAACTAAATAATCGCAGAGTATATAGCATTTCATTACAGTTATTATAAATAATGCACTACAGTTAAGAAGAAAGCACAATGTTCATAATTAAAATACTCGAAAGAAAAGGTAGTGGGCACAGTGTTTCACCAGACAATAAGATTTTTACGCTGTCATTTGCCCCCCCCCCCCCGGTAGCTGAGTTGTCAGCGCGACAGAATGTCATTCCTAAAGGACCGGGCTGATTCTCGGCTGGGTCGGGGATTTTTTCCACTCAGGGACTGGGTGTTGTGTTGTCCTAATCATCATCATTACATCCCCATCGACGCGCAAATCGCCGAAGTGGCGTAAAATCGAAAAGACTTGCACCCGGCGAACGGTCTATCCAACTGGAGGCCCTAGTCATACGACATTTACATTTGCGGGAAACTTTGTTTGATACCTAGAACCATTTAGGAAGTAGTCGCTGTTCCAAATAAATCGGTACAGGTACCTATATTACTTCGGAGATCACGTTAAACTGCAGCTCGCCCCTTAACTGTCTGGATAAGTCAGTTCGTTAAGAGTTACGTAATAATTGCACTTAAACTTTTCATAGTTGATGAACGAAATCTGTACATAACATGTACCAAAATATTGGTCGGTCGTTTCTCTTTTACGCAATCCTATGCTTTTGAATTTGCCTTCCAGTTTTGGTTACTGGTAGAATCCGTCCTGAATGTTGGCTACGACGGATATATGTTGTTGTTGTTGTTGTGGTCTTCAGTCCTGAGACTGGTTTGATGCAGCTCTCCATGCTACTCTATCCTGTGCAAGCTTTTTCATCTCCCAGTACCTACTGCAACCTACGTCCTTCTGAATCTGCTTAGTGTATTCATCTCTTGGTCTCCCTCTACGATTTTTACCCTCCACGCTGCCCTCCAATACTAAATTGGTGATCCCTTGATGCCTCAGAACATGTCCTACCAACCGATCCCTTCTTCTGGTCAAGTTGTGCCACAAACTTCTCTTCTCCCCAATCCTATTCAATACTTCCTCATTAGTTATGTGATCTACCCATCTAATCTTCAGCATTCTTCTGTAGCACCACATTTCGAAAGCTTCTATTCTCTTCTTGTCCAAACTATTTATCGTCCATGTTTCACTTCCATACATGGCTACACTCCATACGAATACTTTCAGAACGGATATATGTAGAAATTAGAAATGTCTGAATCAGTCATAAAGCACTAGTCATTATGGCATATTATATATAGACCTAATTTGGCCAATAATGGTCTTAGATCTCTTGTGGGGCGGCGGGTGGAATAATAGAATAAATGTTTTGTATTTATGCTGTTTGCTGTTCTCAACACTGGCTCTCTAACTACAATATTGGCAACCAGAAAGTGATTAGCAAAACTTGAAGCCTGTAATTAGAATTCCTAGTGCCCACTTCATCTGAGAAATACATTTATAGCTACAGCTTATAGCTCTGAGGAATTAGGAGATTGTCTGGGATTCATAATCAAAAACCATTCTCTCTATAATGATCACTATATTCTGAAAGTCACAGACCAAAAAGAATCCACACAATACGACTACCAGAGCTGTTCAGAGTCTAATGCGCTGATGCCACTATAACTGTTCAAATTAAATGTTTAAGTAAATGCTCGCCATAATTTGATGATAATGTTCATCAAACGCCACGCTAATAATGGTAGAATGTCTGTCCCGCGGCGGCACGTGAAAATACGACATACGCAAACTAAAGATAGATCATTAACATCATCCCAAAATTAACACTTTACTCGAAAACGATTTCATGGTTACGCGTATCCCAAGTAACTTATTACCGCAGCCGAGGCTGTTTATATCAACGATACCGACGCGACGCGACTCCCGGCACAGGTCGTGCGCTAATCAGCGTCTGGAGAGAACTAGGGCCTTCCTTCTCGCGTAGCGTTCTTACATATAAAGCCGCGCTGCGGACGGCTAAGGGAACGCCTGATCAAATCTGCTCTCCCGACTAGCCGCTGGGCTAGTAATGCACCACTTTAAGTTATCGAATAAATCATAGCTTCCTTTGCTGATGGCTGACGAAGCTTTCAATTTAATTGTGCAATCAGCATACAAGTAAGTAATCATAATAAAAGTCTGACGTGGCTAAGTCAAATATTTTGGGTGAGAGAATTAATTTAATTACACTACATGCAGTAGACGAGCTCTGAACTTGCTCTTTGGAGATGCACTATACCTATAGTTTTATAGTTATTCTGTTGAAACTTCTCACATTTTTAAGATTATAGCGGATCTCCCTTCTACTTAAATTTAAACATCCTATCTTTATTTATTCGCCTACTTAATCTATCTTGCTTCCTTAATTTCTAAGACAAAAACCAAAAAATCATGAATTTCAACTAAAATTTTAATTTGTGAGATCCAGAATACTGTTTCTACTAAACTACTATGCAAAAGGAATCTAAATATAAATTTTTAAGTTTCTAGCTCTTTTCTGTTGCGCCAATGATTTTTACAGAAAAACATCCAAATTTCGAAAATGGTTAAAGTTGTTGAACTGATATCCAACGCATATTGATTTTGTATTACTCCTGACATGCTAGAAACGTTTCAGGTTATTTACTTCATTTTAAAGTATTGCGCAATATTTATGACGTCAGAGCTAGTTACAGCGGACTACGCTGGCACACAATGGAAAGACTGATGTGAATTTTATAAGGCGTGAGTATGCTGCTTCCCTACACTCTAAGGTGCGGATTAGCCTGTCAACACAATGTCTGGAGTTTGAGTTTCTAGACTTTGAGTTTCTCGAGTTTGAGTTTCTCGAGTTTGAGTTTCTCGAGTTTGAGTTTCTCGAGTTTGAGTTTCTCGAGTTTGAGTTTCTCGAGTTTGAGTTGAACGGGGAAAAGGGGGAGGGAGAGAAAGACGGCCGGCTTTATTACACTGCCAGTAATCTGAAGGAAGAAAGAGAGACTACCTCCAACGGGACCATACCTAACAAAGTGCCGTGGTATGAAATCGAAGCTTTATGCGGCGACATTCTTACACAAAATATTCTCGGTGTTCAGATTGCGTCAGATCGAAGTTAAAACTCGAACTTCCGGAGATTCTCGCTAACGTCATCGTCCAGTATAGTCGCATTCAAGTTTGTAACTGGTCGGGTGACGAACTTGGAAATCTAACTTCTGCTGGCATTGTGGGTTACCTGAGGGCGTGATTCGCATGAGTAAATCTTTAATGAGGCTGTAAGACACCCCAAATACCATGGCAGCGGAAGTCAGGGGCGTAAAGCGAACGGAGACCCTTCGGCATCTCCTATACCGTTAATAATCACGTTCTTTGTTTTTATTTCCTTGTAGAGGCTCCGTCTCAAGTGCTGGTCTCCAGGAAACACTAAGATAGTAAGCTCCAGCTCTGTTAAAAAGGAGGCACACTTTGCTCACGGCAGTCATCTCCTGACGAAAAAATTGGTGATTACCTTCGAAATCTCGAGTTTCAATTTGATCAGACGCGGAGTGAGCACTGAGAAGATATTAAACAAAGTACTGCGTTGTGCAAATTACTCTTCGGGTTGGCTAGAGCTTTACCATGGTAATACTGAAGTGTTTCTTTCGTCTGTGCCTGGGAATTACCGTAGCGTCGGGTTAAACACGTTCGCAGCGGCAGCCAGAATCTATACGCCCTTGGCTACGTGCGGTGCGCGAGACAAACAATATGCTGATCTCCTCCGTAGATGTAGTTGGAAACATTTATCGGCGGATTAATTGGCTGTTCTGTTACACTAACAATCATTCTAAATAAGGGTAGAGAGCATCGCTTCTACTCCAGAGACGAGGGTAAACTTCTTACAACTCCAAAGTCAATAATTAAAGGCCCTGTAAGTGCCAAATTATTCTTAAGAAAAATTGTGAGATCTTGCCACTGGACTGGAATATGTTCATCGCTAACAGTTCTAACACAACCTCCAGCTTGCCACTACCAACTCTCGCTCTCGCCAGTAATCACCACAATAATAAACAGGTGTACAGTCCAAACTCAAAAGGAAATAGTCACACGGAAAGAAAAGAAACACATTCGCAAGAATTAACCGTAGTCAAGCCTGTCATTGTCCTCCTCGGCAGCTGAGCGATCGGCGCGTCGGATTGCCAAGGGAAGGTGTCCGGGTTCGATTCCCGATCAAGTGGAAGATTTTCTCCTTTCGGGGACCATCTGTTGTGTTGTCCTTACGTTCTTATCGTCAGGACTGATATCCCATTCCTGAGATGGCTGAATGGGCGCATCCAGGAAACCAATAAACTCAAAAAATGACCGACATTTTCATCCAATACCACTTCCACCCAGCTAGTGGTAACGCTCTGTTCTGTGACCTCTCTTTACAAGTCCACATTCTCTAATTCGTGACATTCGCCGAGAAAAACAGGAGAGTGTCTAAGCAGGATTTGACGCCCGCGTACGAGGACGTGCTTTCGATTGCTTACAAGCTTCCTGTACCGGGAGTGTTGCCTCGTTGGTCACGAAGGCCTTCTAACTCCAGACTTCCGAAATGCTAACCGCGTTAAAACACAAACTTCGTCCCAGCGGGCCCGCGACGTGCAAGCTGAACACCACGATGACTGCCGATCGACTCCTCGATTCCGGGAGCTCCAAAACTACTCCAACACATTATTTAACACAGGGGCCTTTCAGACAATGAGAATCTGGAGAAGAGTGCAGGCATTGTCAGTAAGTATTTTCTGCGACGGATGTTGGAAACATTGGATGCCATGGGGAAATCACTATCTCTCTAGCCCCGCTACTTAGGTTCCGGCTATAACACACTTTGGAGGATTAGGAAAACTGCAGCCCATATTTTCAGACCGGATAAAAACGCCAGTACCCCCGCAGCTGGAAACTGCCTGAAGCGACTACAATAGCAGACAGGGGTAGGAAACACGGGAGGTCAGGAAATGACACTTCACAGTCCATATCTGTATCCATACTAATGTTATAAATTCGAAGTTGTGTCTGTTTCTCTTGCACGACAAAACTGCTGAACCGATTTTTATGAAATTTGATATGGAAATAGCTTGAACGCTTAGGAAGAACATAGGCTGCTTTAGAAAGTGTTTAGTACAACATATTCGTTGATTTGAATAATATAACGCTATATATGAAAAAAGAATTACTCTTCGTAAAAGCTGTTTGCTCTTCGACCTTAGAACTTTATCGTGTTTGTGAAAATGCATTTATTGTTTGATATGTTCTACATAATACGATTCAACGTAATGAATATTGTGCTTTACGTGTTTAATCCATACTTCCATACTAGTATCAGTGAAATTCCGGTGCACGTTAGCCGCTTAGCGCTTCGCGTTTGTTCTAGCTTTGGAGACACGTAGGCTAATGCTTTGCCTGAACAGGTCGAGGTCATGTGCTCATCTTTGTAACTCTGAATGTTGCGGTCGCGGGTTCGGTTCCCTTCGAGGTATTTTTTCCATTCGCGACTGAGTGTACATGTCTTGTCCTTATCATCGATGCGCAGGCCACAGAAGTGGCGTCAAATAACAAGACTTGCACTAGGCCCCCGGGAAGAACTGGTAAGACTTTTCTTTTAAATTTTCTCTTAGCCAAAATTCGCAAAAATAAAAAAAGCTGCTCCTGCAGTAGCCTTGTCTGGAATAGCTGACACGCTGCTCAGTGGTGACCGAACGTCTGCCGTTGAACTTAGCTCACGTAGACATACCTATTTGTAACATCAATAAAAATAGCGATAGTGGACTGATGTTGCAGCAATGTAAGCTGTTGGTTTCGGATGAATTTACAACGTCTTGTCGGACTCTGCCCGTAACAATTAAAGACACACCCCCAGATTATGTAAACTCATGTTTAAAGGAGGCTACAATCATATGGTAACGTTAAAAAATTTATGTTAACAACAAATATGCGCATGTAACCGCACAGTGACACAGACCTGCACCATGTACCGGGCGCTTTTCTGAAAATCGGCAAAGATCATATTAATACCGACCTCAAAGGCACTATTACATTACATCGTGAATTCTGTAGTATTGTTCACAGTACCAAGGGTTGGCTGGAAAAAAATTATCCTACTCTGCAAGCAAGTATGAGAAATAACGAATGGCTGTCTGAAAGGGCAATAATGGCACTCACTAATGAATTAATAGGACAGCTAAAGGAAAAAATTATGTAACAAGTAGAAGCAGATATTGTAGAACATCTCTCTGTACATAATGTGGACACTAAACAAGTCTCCTCTTACCACATAGGTTTCTTAACTCTTCGGAATTGTCGGCAGTGCCTTCTCATAAGCTGAAATTAAAGGTTGGTGTTCTAGTCATTTTAATGAGAAATCTTGATTTGACTAGAATGTGTAGCTGTACCCGCTTATAAATTACACGTCGGAGCCAAAATAGTGTTAGAGATAATATAACTAGTGACTCAGCTAAAGGAAAAAGTGTTTTGATTGCACGAATCTCAATTGTATCAACGGATTTGCTTTTTACAATTAAAAGATCGCAATTCCCGCTAAAAATTGCTTTTGGAATGACCATAAATGAAGCGCAATGGCACCCACTCAAAGTTTCCGGTGTGCTTTTAGGAAAACGACTGTGGCATGCTCACGTGTATCCAGCACACAAAATCTTTATGTCCTTGCAAAAGAAGGATGACCAAAAACCTTTTGAAGTGTCGGTGCTTAAATCTTAAAATAAGAATACCTGATGAGGGAAAATTTTTTTTGCAATTTTAGTGTTTTTTAACTAAGTTTCGACACAATGTAAAAATAAAAGCACGCTCATTATGTACCTATATACAAGCACCATAAACATTTATTCATAACACGTACATTTCGATACTACTGTACACCCAGATATTTATTAAATCTAGCATATTTCCTCACCATCACTCATTATAACAGAGTTACCGATCTGCAAGCGAAGCTGTGGGTAACAGCTAGTTTAGTCTATAATTATTTTTTAGTATTTATTTAAAGTACCTTATTATTCTGTGTGCTCAGTGTAACTGTCTGCAAAAAGAATAAATTCCTTTGTATTTGCATTAGATGTAAAGTACTACACATTTCTTAGAAACAATACAGGACCTAAGATTGAACCTTGTGAAACTCTAGTAACACGTCCTTCCTTGCCCATGTTTATTGATTTAAGTAGTATGACTTTCAGCATTCCATTAGTTTAGTGCGACGTAAGCCATATCTCAAGTAGAGCATCAATTTAATGAAACCTCAGCTTTTTCTACAAGACCGTTCTGATTTTGCACAGTGAAACCATTATGATTTTGCACAGCGAGGAGAATCTTCAACTTTCATAGTATGTTGTTAATTTTTACTTGCGAATGGTCTAACTACAACTGGATGAAACACAATTTTCGTGCCATACTCGTTATGCCCTTATTCTCTACAAGGCACCTTCAGTGGCCTGGAATACGTACATATTTTTACTGTTTACTTTACATTTTGGGACAATGTATTATGTAGGTTATAAACAGTTCTGATGGTTGGTTTTTATATGACGTAGCAATATTTGAAATGCTTCTTACAGTTTCCGTGGATGATTTTCTACATACTGCGTTTTAGTTCCGTTTTTGGCGCTGTTGTTCTTCTTATAATTGCCATTTGGGTTTTTGTTTTCCATACTTCACAGTACTAGGAACTGAACACTTGTTTTGATGCTATGTTTTGGTTTGTGTTGCCGACTGTCGGATGTTATTGCCAGACATCAAATGTTATTGCCAACTTTCGAGTGATATCTACGATCTAATTGTGTATGCATACAAGTGCGCCGCTTCTGTGTGTGTGTGTGTGTGTGTGTGTGTGTGTGTGTGTGTGTGTGTGTGTGTGTGTGTCTGTCTGAGAGAGACAGAGAGAGACAGAGAGAGAGAGAGAGAGAGAGAGAGAGAATAGGTAGTTGTTTTGGTGCTATTTTTAAGTGTATATACGAGGGGCGTTTGAAAAGTCAGTGCAAAAATAAAAACTACTTCAGCGTAAACCTTTTTTATGGATGAAACACAATTTTCGTGCCATACTCGTTAGGCCCTTATTCTCTACAAGGCACCTTTTAGACTTATACACTTCGTCCAACGCTGTTCTAATTTGTTGATCCCTTCCGAATAATAGGAATTGTCCAAGTCTGCAAAATAGCTAGTAGTTGCTGCAATCACCTCCTCGTATGAATAAAATCTTTGTCCCGCCCGCCATTTCTTCAACTTGGGGAACAAATAGTAGTCCAAGGGACCCAAGTCTGGGGAATGGGTGGGGGGATGTGAAACGAGTTGAGATCCTGTTTCCATTAATTTTGCGACCACAGCTGCTGAGGTGTGTGCTGGTGCATTACCGTGTGGAAGAGAACTTTTTTGCGGCCCAATCGCCGGCGTTTTTCTTGTAGCTCGGTTTTCAAACGGTCCAATAACGATGAATAATATGCACCTGTACTAGTTTTACCCTTTCCCAGATAGTCGATGTGGATTATTCTTTGCGAATTCCAAAAGGCAGTCGCCATATCCTTTCGGACCGAAGTAATGGTCTTCGCCTTTTTTGGTGCCGATTCTCCCTTGGTAACCCATTGTTTAGATTGTTCTTTGGTTTCAGGAATATAATAATGTATCCATGTTTCATCCACAGATACGAAGCGACGCTTAAAGTCCTGCGAATTCTTCCTAAACAGCTGCAAACCATCCTTGCAACAATTCACACGATTCCGTTTTTGGTCAAGAGTGAGCAATCGCGGAACCCACCTTGCGGATAGCTTTCTAATGTCCAAATGTTTATGGAAAATATTCAAAAATGGTTCAAATGGCTCTGAGCACTATGGGACTTAACATCTATGGTCATCAGTCCTCTAGAACTTAGAACTACTTAAACCTAACTAACCTAATGACATCACACAACACCCAGTCATCACGAGGCAGAGGAAAATATCATGTACCCGTTCATTCGAGATGCCCACAGCACTAGCAATCTCACGCACTTTAACTCTTCTGTCATCCACCACCATATCATGGATTTTATCAATGATTTCTGGAGTCGTAAGCTCCACAGAGCGTCCAGAACGTTCAGCAGCACTTGTGCCCATTGGCCACTCCGAAAATTTTGAAACCACTTATAAACTGTTGTAATTGAAGGTGCAGAGTCACCGTTCTGTTGATAAAGCTTCTGTTTAGTCTCCTGAGGTGTTTTGCCTTTCATAAAGTAATGTTTAATCACCACACGAATTTCTTTTTCGTCCATTTTTCGACAATCAACCGACTTCCTTGATTCACAGGAATGCCAAACACAAAGAAATAGAGCAATATGGCTGAAACTTGGTGTGCGTTCTTCCAAAGATGCTACTAATCAAACATGACCTCAATACGCGCCGGTGGTGCCGTCTCTCTGACTTTGCACGGACTTTTCAAACGTCTCTCGTAAGTGTGTGTGTGTGTGTGTGTGTGTGTGTGTGTGTGTGTGTGTTTAAAAAACGATACAAAGAACGCATCAGGTGTTGTACGAAACACACCATTCCACTTTTGCAGAACACTTAAAACTCCATAACCACCATCCTACAAACATGGAACAAGATATAAAAATAAGGTGAATGAAAAACCATGATAAATAATACGCACCAAAACACACACACACACACACACACACACACACACACACACACACACACGCATGCGTACAGAATGAGATCACAGACATCACAAAAAAAGGAAAAAAAAGTTGGCAATAACATTTGATCTTTGGCAATAACATGCGACAGTCCGCAACACAAATCAAAACATAGCATCAAAACAAGTGTTCATTTGTTAGTGCTGTGATGTGTGGAAAACAAAAACCGAAATGGCAGTTATGAGATGAAGAACAGCGCAAGAAACGAAACTAAAACGCAATATGCAGAAAATCACGGAAGGTGTGAGCGGAATTTAAAATATTACTACGCCACTGAAGGCCCGCCTGGTTGGCCGTGCGGTCTAACGCACTGCTTTCCGGGCGGGAAGGAGCGCCTGGTCCCCGGCACGAATCCGCCCGGCGGATTTGTGTCGAAGTCCGGTGGACCGGCCAGTCTGTGGATGGTTTTTAGGCGATTTTCCATGTACCTCGGCGAATGCGGGCTGTTTTTCCTTATTCCGCCTCAGTTACACTATGTCGTCGATTGCTGCGGTGACAAGTTGTTCACGTACGCGTACACTAGCATTACTCTACCACGCAAACATAGGGGTTACACTCGTCCGGTGTGAGACGTTCCCTGGGGGGTCCACCGGGGGCCGAACCGCACAATAACCCTGGGTTGCGTGTGGGGCGGCGGAGGGGTGAAGTGGACTGCGGTAGTCGTCGCGGGGTTGTGGACCACTGCGACTGCGGTGGGGACGGAGCCTCTCCGTCGTTTCTAGGTCCCCGGTTAACATACAATACAATACATACAATACGCCACTGAAAAACCAACCACCAGAACTGTTTATAATCTATAAACACACTTCCAAAATGTAAACCGAACAGTAAAAATTTGTACATATTCCAGGCCACTGAGGACGCCTCGCAGAGAATAAAGGCGCAACGCTTACGGCCCGATAACTGTGTTTCATTCAGTTGTAGTTAGACGGTCAACAAGCAAAAAAAAAACCGTAAGTGAGAAGAATGTGCTTCGGTGGTGCTTTGGTCTTGAGCTGATACAGTTTGTTTGGTGAGCGTGCAGCTGGGACCTTGCAGCGACTGCAGCGGAGCGCGGGCGTGCGCAGGTTTGGCGGCAGGCGGCAGCACGGGGCAGGCGCCGGCCAGTGGTGCTGGCCGGGCGCGCTGCGGCGCCGCCTGTGCGAGCTGGCGAACGCGCCGCTGCCGCAGGGCCACGCCGCCGGCTGGGAGGTGCTGGTCGGCGCCGCGCCCCTGGCCGCCGGGCCCGCCGACGCCGGCCAGGATCCGCTCACCGCCATGGAGGAAGGTGGGTGCGCAGGCAGGCTGGCGTTCTGCACACACACTTCCCTGCTGAGCGTCGCGACAGGCTGAAACACTGCACACACTGACTCAAGCCAGCGACTTTCTAACAGATTTTTGTTTTCATTTTGCAGTTAGTTTCGTTCAATTATTTATTAGCATGCTGTGTGCATCACACACTGCTCGATAAAGAAAAAGAAGCACCCATAAAGGAAGACGATAACAAATCAAAGTTCACCAGTTCACAGGGTATGTCAGGCTATTTCCGTCTTTATTGTAAGAAAATCCGCCGGCCGCTGTGACCAAGCGCTTCTAGGCGCTTCAGTCTGCAACCACGCGACTGCTACGGTCGCAGGTTCGAATCCTGCCTCGGGCCTGGATCTGTGTGATGTCCTTAGGTTGTATGTATTTCGATTGTATGGTAACCGGGGACCTAGAAACGACGGAGAGGCTCCGTCCCCGCCGCAGCCGCAGTGGTCCACAACCCCGCGACGACTACCGCAGTCCACGTCGCCCCTCCGCCGCCCCACACCCAACCCAGGGTTATTGTGCGGTTCGGCCCCCGGTGGACCCCCCAGGGAACGTCTCACACCGGACGAGTCTAACCCCTATGTTTGCGTGGTAGAGTAATGTTGGTGTACGCGTACGTGGACAACTTGTCACCACAGCAATCGCCGACATAGTGTAACTGAGGCGGAATAAGGAAAAACAGCCCGCATTCACCGAGGTAGATGTAAAACCGCCTAAAAACCATCCACGGACTGGCCGGTCCACCGGACCTCGACACCAATCCGCCGGGCGGATTCGTGCCGGGGACCGGGCGCTCCTTCCCGCCCGAAAAGCAGTGCGTTAGACCGCACGGCCCACCGGGCTTCCTTAGGTTAGTTACGCTTAACTAGTACTAAGTTCTAGGGGACTGATGACCTCAGAAGTTAAGTCCCATAGTGCTCAGAGCCATTCGAATCGTTTTGAAAGAATATTGAGGATGTGTCAGATGACGACCATTTTGGCTTTAGGAAAGGTAAAGGCACCAGAGACGCGATTCTGACGTTGCGGCTGATAGTAGAAGACAGACTAAAGAAAAATCAAGACACGTTCATACGATTTGTCGACCTGGAAAAAGCGTTAGACAATATAAAATAGTGCAATATGTTCGAAATTCTGAGAAAAATAGGGGTAAGCTACAAGGAGAGACGGGTAACGTACAATATGTACAAGAGCCAAGAGGGAATAATAAGACTGGCGACGAAGAATGAAGTCGTCGGATTAAAAAAGGTGTAACACAGGGATGCAGTCTTTCGCCCCTACTCTTCAATCTGCACATTAAAGATGCAAAAGTTCAACATTTTAATTAAAATTCAAGATGAAAAGATACCAATCATACGATTCGCTGATGACATTGCTATCCTGAGTGAAAGTCAACAAGAATTACATATTATGCTGAATAGTTTTAACAATCTATTGAGTACAGAAGATGGATTGAGAGTAACTAGAAAAAAAGACGAAAGTAATGAGAAGTAGTAGAAATGAGAACAGCGACAATCTTAACACCAGGATGGGTGGTCACGAAGTAGATGAAGTTAAGGAATTCTGCTACCTAGGCAGCAAAGTAATCAAAGACGCAGCAAAGAAGACATCAAAAGCAGACTAGCACTGGCAAAAAGAGCATTCCTGGCCAAGAGAAGTCTAGCAATATCAAACATAGCCCTTAATTTGACGAAGAAATTTCTGAGAATGTACATTTACAGCACAGCACTGTATGGACTGCGGAAAAACTGCAACAGAAGACAATCGAAGCGTTTTAGATGTGGTGCTACAGACGAATGTTGAAAATTAGGTGGACTAATAACGTAAGGAATAAGGAGGTTCCGCGCAGAATCGGGGAGGAAAGGAATATGTGGAAGACACTGGCACAGAGAAGGAACAGGATTATAGGACATTTGTTAAGACGTAGTAATGACTTCAATGGTACTAGAGGGAGCTGTAGAGGGAAAAATCTGTAGAGGAAGACAGAGCATCCAGCAAACAATAGAGGACGTAGGCTGCAAGTGGTACTCTGAGATGAAGAGGTTGGCACAGGAGAGGAATTCGTGGCGGGCTGCATCAAACCAGTCAGAGGACTGATGACTCAAATGGCTCAAAGTCATTGTATCCTCTCTTGAGGCAAGCTGGTCCACAACTGTTGTAACTGGCCCCTGATTTCTTGGATACTGGCACTGGGACGGATGATGATGAGGTCCCGTACTCCGAGGAGTGTTGGGGACGATGCAAGAGACCAACAGCGCCGGCTGGGCAAGGTCCTTGTGGAGGTGGTTTGCCATTGCCTTCCTCCGACCGTAATGGGGATGAATGATGATTCTGTAGACGACACAACAGCACCCTGTCATCTCGAGGCAGGAAAAATCCCTGACCCCACCGGGAACCGAACCCGGCACCCCCTGCGCGGGAAGCGAGAACGCTACCGCAAGACCACGAGTTGTGGACACTGGGACGGAGATGACGTCCGAACAGATGCCACACATGGTCTATCAATGACAGGTCTAGGGACCTTGCTGCCTACGAGAGTACCTCAACTTAGCACACCCAGTTCATGATGGCACGTGTCATGTTTGCAGGACCATTGTCATGGTGAAAAACGACACTACGATACTCTCGCTTAGCAGTAACATCTGAGGATTCAGGATGTCCGTCACGTACCATCGTGTTCCCTCAGTCACTACCAGCCTTGATGTGGTCATATCGCCCCCTCTCCCCAATACCGCGGAACCAGGGTATTATCGCTGTGCCTCTCCAAAGCTTTGAAAGGATGAGACGCATCCCCAGGTCAGAGCCATATTCACCGAGGACGGTTATCGAGCAGCGTGTAGAATCACAGTTCATCGCTGAATACAATGCGACACGATTCATCGGCAGTCCATGCTTCCCGGTCATGGCATCACACGTTGTGGTAAAGGCAGCCTACGCATAGGAGAGTAATTCCGTAGTTGGATGTTGCTAGTCTCGGACCAGTGGTGTGAGGTAACACAGAGTACTGTAGGGAAGCCATTGCTTGTTCTCTGATGGCAGGCGCACATCTGACAGGGTTACGATGTGCACAATACCGCGATCTTCCATTGTGGTGGTGAAACGTGGCCAACTGGGATGTTTACCCTCTCCTTCCCATGCAGTTCAACATCGTTCCACCGTCTCATTCGAATGCGCCACAAATCCGAATATTGCACGATTGGACCAGCCGTTCCAGGAGACCTACAATGAGGAACCTTTCAGACTGTCAAATGCTCGTAACTCTTGTCACTCGACTATTCGGCATCTTCGCGTCCTTCACAGTGATAACTCGACATCTGATGCTGTTCACGTACCTTATATACTCCAACAAGCTTGGTAACAACACTTAACAAAAATAACACTAGTACACTCTGGTGACCGATTTTCTTGTCACAGAAAACTGGAATACTAATCAGCCGGCCTCTGTGGTCGAGCGGTTCTAGGTGCTTCAGTCCTGAACTGCGCTGCTGCTACGGTCGCAGGTTCGAATCCTGCCTCTGGCATGGATGTGTGTGATGCTCTTAGGTTAATTAGGTTTAAGAAGTTCTAAGTCTAGGGGACTGATGGCCTCAGATGTTAAGTCCCATAGTGCTCAGAACCATTTGAAACATTTGAATACTTATTAATTACATATCCGCCTATGGTGTGTACGTCTAAAAAGTTACATTCACATCAGACCATGTTTTCTCGATTCTTTACTTTTTTTGCCGTACAGTGTATTTGTAATAACTGATAGTGAAGTGGAACCTATCAGCAGATCTATAAATAAGATACATTTTTAAGCCATTCACATAATTAACATAATTAAATTTTTACTGAAATCTGCAGAGGTGTAGAGGCTTGCAGGACTGTGGAAAGATAGGTGCCACATGTTGTAAATCTAATGAAGCCTTCGGAGAAAACGGAAACTCGGACGGGGAAGCCAGCATTAAGAAAAGAAAATACGGATCTAAGGTGGAACCTTTATATTTAAGAGCCCTGTAACAAAAAGAAGCTTGAAGGCATTGTTATCGAGAGGGAAGAGCGAGTACATGAAGATGAGATAGGAGAGGTGACACTCCGAGATGAATTTACAGAGCTCTGAAACCTAAGCGAAAATATGCCCCCTGGGGTAGACGACATTACCTCATTTTTTCCCTTGGCACGAGCCTTGGCACTTTTTTCCCTCTGCTCTCCAAATCGCTACCCTCATTCGCGTTTCGTCCACAATCTATCGACTGACGGACCGTGTTAATGCGTAATCTTACCCAGACGCACGTATAACATCACAGACCAGCATCCCTTGATCCACTGATTAGACAACTAATATGTTGACGGAGGTGACAGTAGAACTTTTGGATTGGTCACCACGTTGAGGCGGGCATGTAGGGGGCCCATCTTTAAACCTCACAAATTTTGATTGGGGAAACCAGCCATATCAAAACCATTCCACCTGGTTAGTAATATATATGAAACAGACGAAGTACTCTCAAACTTCAAGAAGAATGTCATAATCCCTCTTCCAAAGAAGGTAGATGCTAAAAGGTGTGAAAACTATCGAAACATCAGGTTAACAAATCGTGGTTGCAAATAACTGACCTAATAATTTATAAAAGAATGAAAAAACTGGGAAAACCTGACCTTAGGGAAGATCAATTTCAGGAGAAATGTAGGAACAGGCGAGGCAATACCGACTGTACAACTTATCATCGACGACAGATTGTTAGAAGGCAAACCTATGTTTGTATAAGTTCAAGATTTAGACAGCTTTTGACAATCACGATTTGAAATTCTGATAGCGGCAGCAATACAGTACAGGAGCGAAAGGTTATCTACAACTCTTACAAATGTACACCATAGTTATAAGAGTTGAAAGACATCTAACGAAATCAGTAATTTAGAAGGGAGTTAGGCCATTCTTCTAGCCAGTCTCCCATATGGTTCAATCTATGCATTAAGCAAGCAGCAAACGAAGTCAATCAAAATTTTGGAAAAGGACGTAAAGTTCAGGCAGGAAAGAAACTATGAAGCTGTCGATGGGGTCAGGTGCCATGAGCCCACCTCGCATCAGTACGAACGAAAAAAGCTACATGGCTACACCGGAGGACAAAAGAAAATTCTATATTGCAATAAATCGGCGTACAAGAAATCTAAGAACGTGAATGCTACAATGTCATAAGAAAAGTAGTACATAAATAGTAGTCCCACATGAACAGTATAGATCACCGCATAACTGATTTACAACGTTACGAATCACTTAATCATCTGACAACACCCACAATGAAAGCTACAGATTGTTTCCAGTGCCTGTTGCGAGGGAAATAACATAAACAAATTCTGCTCACAGATGGAAAAGTTATAACTGGATAACGCCAACCACGTGTGCGGATGGGTTTTAATATTCGTAGTTCACAAAGCAATAACAAAATGGCGTAGAAAATCGTCGAATACACGGTTCGAAAAGTTACTTTGTATCAACATTACCTGAAAATATACTTGAAACACGGCAATAGTGAACGAAACATGGGTGAAAGGCACGGATAGTGCCTGCAGCAAGCTACAGTCTTACCTAGTTATACCAAACACCATCAAACCACCACTGTCTTCCTCCAGAACGTTTGAACTATATCTACGTGGTACCCAAATGCCAATATCTATCTTTCACCGCTCAGAGCGTGTCGGTACAACTAAATTTGATGGTCTGCCCTCTCATTGGCTCCCGCCGGTCGAAGTGTGTGAGCTGAGTAACAAGAGAACCATCAGATCTATGAATGATGGATTTTGATGAGTCTTTGGTGTGATGTAGAGTAACCTGTCCTGGGAACAGCTCTTCATGTGACACCCCTAGTTCCGAGCAAATCGATATTGAAGTTTTATGCGTACTTTCTATATTCATAATCATAGTGATGTTTCGATCGAGCAACTGTACTGGAAGTGGTAAGGTTTGCGACTACCATACTGTGGTCTCGGTTCAAGTCCTGCCCACGTACTTCTTTTCCATTTTTTTTACTACTGAATTTGGGCACTTAAAGACCGCTTTGTACCCAAGACACATGTCCAATATGTCTCCTCTTATCTTCGCAGAACTACTTCATACGCTGCCTGATGGCCTGCTTCTGATCATTTGACGTCACCCTCCTAGGCTGCGAATTTTGTTGTTGAACGGGAAATTTTGCGGTACTGAATAGAAGCCTGAAACTTTCTGTGTCCAGTATGGTGTCTTCAGTGACGTCAAGTTTTCTCACGTTGCTTCTTGTCTCTTCCAGCCAGCCCACGGTGTTTTTTAATTTGGAAATGAAATTAAAAATTTTCTGTTAGCCTACTGCCATTCGTTCTGTAAAAATGACGGTAAAACTTTAACCTCCTCTCTCTTATTGTGTCTGTGATTGTTTCTATGTTTCTGTATCGATCTTCACTTCTCCTCTTCGTCCAGTTGTTATCTTCGCTCTTTTGTTGTCCTAAAATTTTTCTGCGTATTTTTCTTTCTTCATTTTTCCAGAACTTGCTCACTGCTTTGATTCAGTGTTAAGCATTCAGATCCGTAAAGTGCTGCCGGTTTAATTACTGTTGCGTAACGTTTAATTTTTGCGCGGAATGATACTGATCTTTTATTATGGCTGTTCTACGTGAGTCTGTACGTCAGCTCCATTTTCTTCGATCTTTCGTTACTTGCGGTAACTTACTGACCCCCTTTGATGGTATCCATTCTCCCATCTACTTAAACTTATCAACCATTTTAATGTTTCCGTATTGTATTTGTATTTATTTTTCTCTATTGTTTTTATTTTCAATGTATTCCGTTTTCTCATATGATATTTGTAATCCGGTTTTAGCTGCAATTTCGTGAAGTGTTTCTATCATTATCTTTGCATCTGTTTTGAGCTTAGAAATTACCGCAATTTCGTCAGCAAAAGCCAACATTTCACCTCAGATCTTCCCCTTCATTATCCTACATGGATCCCTTCGATGTTTTACTCTTGTATTTCTTTATCCAACTCTCTCACAACATTGTCTAAGACCAGATTTAAGAGAATCGATGAGAGCCAATAGCCCTGCCGAACAGCTTTGTTAACTCTGAAGGATTCAGAAACTTATCCTAGAAATTTAACTTTTGATGTTGTGTCTGTGAGTGTCTCTTCGACTAACTGCCTGCTGGTTTTGTCGATACCTGCTCCTTCAAGTGTTAGGAGTACTGTCTGTGCCGGCCGATGTGGCCGAGCGGTTCTAGGCGCTTCAGTATGGAGCCGCGCGACCGCTACGGTCGCAGGTTCGAATCCTGCCTCGGGCATGGATGTGTGTGTGATGTCCTTGGGTTAGTTAGGTTTAAGTAGTTCTAAGTTCTAGGGGACTGATGACCTCAGATGTTAAGTCCCATAGTGTTCAGAGCCATTTGAATCAATACTGTCTGACTGTCTACAGCATCGTAAGCGTGTTCACAATAAATGTCAGCACTGGTGGGTACACCTCGGGGAATCAATTTCTAGTGCAGCAAACCGTCGCTTTTCCACCGGAGGCATGATATTATCTTTCGCGCATGCACGCAGATCTTTGTACGGGGAGTTGCTGTCTTGTTTGGGTTCAGCCAGTCCTTTCTTTTCCTTACTTTAGCATAAAGACACCATTTCTCGTAATCAGTGACGATACAGGATAGGACTGGTCGGTGTTATTCACGAGCCAATTGGTGACGAGTAAGCAGAGATGCACATGTGGCCATACACTGACTTTTGTGATTTTGGTTTACAGCATGTGGTACCAATGCTCCCTATTTTTGAATACTCCCTGTGGTGTCACCGCCAGACACCACACTTGCTAGGTGGTAGCTTTAAATCGGCTGCGGTCCATTAGTACATGTCGGACCCGCGTGTCGCCACTGTCAGTGATCGCAGACCGAGCGCCACCACACGGCAGGTCTCGAGAGACTTACTAGCACTCGCCCCAGTTGTACGGACGACTTAGCTAGCGATGCAACACTGATGAAGCCTCGTTTATTTGCAGAGAAGATAGTTAGAATAGCCTTCAGCTAAGTCAATGGCTACGACCTAGCAAGGCGCCATAGCAATTGATAGTTATTGTATGAAGCATGTCTCATCAAGAACGATGTTTACAAATGATGGATTGAAGTTAAGTATTCCAGCAGCTACGTACTTTTCTTTATAGCTTTCATTACGCATCCTGTTTCAGACCTCACGCCATCCCGCGTGAGCTTATAGCGTGCATTTCGGCTTCCTCTCATTGTGTCTAGGCTGTCTTGTCTAGACACAACACTCCCCATTACATGTAAATGTCGCACGATGGTGGGATGATCACAGGTCATCACATCTTCTAGTTCTCGAATACAATGGCCCAGATCATTGTGGATTAATGTGTTTAAACGATCTTCATCAGACCCGAGATGTCTCCCTGAATAGGGAAAGTCATTAATGTCAAAATGATCCTCCTTGAAACGGAAAAAGTATTTTCTTGCCGTGCCCTGTCCAACGGCAATATCCCAACACATGAAGCAAATGTTTCTGCCTCCGCTACTGCCCCTCTACTGAACTCAAACTGAAGAATACGTCGGAAATCGTCTGATTTCTCCTGTGGGTACTCCATTTTCTAGTGCCTACCGTTCCATTCATTACCTCCAAATGAAAAAAATGACAATATGTAAAGTCAAATAGCAACAATGAACTACAAATAAAACAGACGATCGATAAATAAACCCATAGCAACTGGATTACTAACGTGCAAAACAAAAACGCTACGAACATATGAACTAACCTGATGCTTTTTTTTTAGTTCAGAACAGCAGAAGAAAAGTTCTACTTTGCACGAAGATTTAACATAGTCATTCACAATTTATCCTCTCTTCGTACAATTTTAAGCCGCCTGTACAATGATTGAGGAAGTAATGCTGGAACAATGCACGGCCACGAGAAACTTGGCTGGTATGGCAGATGTGAGTGCTGAGGCCCCTTTACACTTAATTACAGTCACAGTTTGGCACTCTGGGCGTGTTATAGGTGGTTCCAGTTTTAAGGGGCTCCGGAAAGCCCTATCTTTCCAATGTTAAAATAGTGTTTATAAATCACTTGTTTTCAGAAAGTATTTGGGCTAGGACGTTGAAATTGTTGCAGATTATTTATTGGAGTATTGGCTACAGCTGAACACAGAGATTTTAAAGATTTGAATTCATTTGCTAGAGATTATTGTATTGTAATGAAAATTCGCTAGTTATTGTGCCATTTCTTATTTATAAATTCAACACTATACATGTTTTTGGAAATAGGCTATGTTAACTTAGGCGGAATGGACTGTGTAACATTTTCTGAAAACCTGAATCAAATTGGTGTGGTAGATCCTGAGCACTCCGTCGTCAGGCCACGAGTGGCCTACCGGGACCATCCGATCGCCGTGTCACCCTCATTGGAAGATGCGGATACGAGGGGCGTGGGGTCAGCACACTGCTCTCCCGGTCGTTATGATGGTATTCTTGACCGAAGCCGCTACTATTCGGTCGAGTAGCTCCTCAGTTGGCATCACGAGGCTGAGTGCACACCGAAAAATGGCAACAGCTCATGGCAGCCTGGATGGTCACCCATCCAAGTGCCGACCACGCCCGACAGCGCTTAACATCGGTGATCTCACAGGAACCGGTGTAGCCACGGCGGCAAGGCCGTTGACGGTAGATCCTGAAAAAAACATGTAATCTGTATGAAAAAATAAAACTTTTGGGAATTGAGCGACGAAGTTTGGTTTACCTCTTTAGTGCATTCCAGGTCCACGGGATGGGTTATCTTGGTCTTCTGCGAACTCCTGCTCCAGCTTCCTCTTTGTCCTTCTCCTGTTTACTCTGGATTATAGTTCTAGGCTATTTACAGCCCTGTCAACAGCCCGAAGACGCTCCTTGTCTAATGCAAGCATCGTTCGTACCATGTTGAAACCTATCTTCATTCCCATATTTCATTCCCATATTTCGAAATACCTTACAACGTTGCCATCATTGGAAGTAGCAACAGCATCACACACACCAAAGTGAAGTGTTTGTATTCCAACAAACACAGTCTTGGAGATTCTTGACCATATAACACTTTTTAAAATTTTCATCGGGGTTTTGAATTTTCCGTGAACATACTTTTTCAACAGTTCAGTTGCTGCTAAGTTTCTGAAAATAGCTTTTATCACCTCCATTACCGTTTCAGGCAGACTATGTTTATGAGTGAACCCTTCATCAGTTAGCAGTCCCTTGTTGTACTTATACCAACTGTTTGCTCCTTTGGGACACATGAAATAACGGGAAATTTAATCTGTGGAAAAATATAAAAAAAAGAGCTCAAATAGCTTCCTTCATTTCATCGACACTGTGTATGGCTCTGAGCACTATGGGACTTAACATCTGAGGTCATCAGTCCCCTAGAACTTAGAACTACTTAAACCAAACTAAGGACATCACACATATCCATGCCCGAGGCAGGATTCGAACCTGCGACCGTAGCGGTACCGCGGTTCCAGACTGAAGCGCCTAGAACCGCTCGGCCACTCCGGCCGGCTGACACTGTGTATATTTGGCCTAATAGCTATTCTATAATAGTTCTGTATTTTGTCAATTAAACTATTACTTAACTTTCCCTTTCCATACAACCCTTTGCCATCACTGAGTTTTTGCTTCTCGCAAGAAGCTTTCTGTCGCCGCTGCCTTGATCCCATTCGTATCTGTATGTGTCCAGTACACTCAAATTTCTGCATTACAGCATCATCACCATAGGGCTTTAGTTCTTGATTACATTTGAAACTTTTCGAATCACGTCAGCAAGTTAATTCACATATCCCACTATATCACACGCAACAGAACGTTGAAATATACTAGCAACACTAGCCACTTCCAGTCCTCCACAACTACCACTATAGTTAGCTGTGCAATTATTTTCAGGTGTACCTTCATTTTTTGTGGACACCTATAATATTTAGATATTACTGCTACATGTAAAACTTCCCATGTGTACATACAGGTGGCAGATACTACACCATGAAGAGATGTGTGTCCCCGTTTATGCCAGGTACCATCGAATGCTTGCGTCAAGTCTCTGTTACCACTGTTTCCTATTATTGCCTCTTCCAGAGCTATCTTCATAGGTTCTGTACAGACATCTTTTACTTTAGACCCTATAAATCTATTATAGTTCGTAAACTTGGTTGGGGGATTTGGAAGATTCATCGTGCCACAGGAAACAGCACTTGCAGCAGCACCCTTATCAATTGGACGCAAGGCATGAACAAATCTAATGTTGTGTTCATAGATTTTGCTACCATTTTCTTGATTTGGAGATTGGATTGTTCCAAAATGCGGTCTTGTATGAGCACCTACCAAACTTCAGTTCATTTCACTGGCAAGGTCTACATGATTTTTTATAGAGAGTTCCAGGCCGACTTCACTTCACTGAATACACCTTGCGCTGTTTGCAAAACTTCCGTTGAGAACTGACATATCAAATATTTCATTCACATTCGATTCGCCCATAAAAGATTCATAATTTTCACTACCTCAACCAAGCTTCGTCTGCAAAGTACTTTCTCCCTCACTTTTATTCCAACAAGCAGGTGTACCAGCAAGGTTAGGTTCACACACTTGGTTATCATCTTTATTGTTTACGGTAATAACACCTATCTTTGGCTTTGCAACATTTCTCCTTTTTTAAAAGCCTTCAGAGGATTTCTAGTCACTTTACGTTTACCCGTGATTATTCTTCAATAAAACAGAGACTTCAGTGAACAGAATTCATTACGAATATTTGCAGGATTACAAAAGAGTAAATAAACATGAAAAACACGACAATCGGGCGAGCATATATATCGATCTATCACAGGTTAACCACAACACTTATTTGGTAACACTTATGTTTTCCCACATCACTGAAATGTACGTGATGAGTATATAGATTCATGAATAGAACATTTGACAGCAGTTCAACAGCGCCACAGCGGATCACGCCCATGCAGAACATATTTCAAAAATATTTTAAAAATAGTTGTAGTCTTCAAAACTGAATAAATTGTATATCAACTAAAAGGGGGAAGTCTGTAAATTTTTAAATGCAAAAAACTAAAAATTGAACGTTTCACGATTTGGAACCTTTCAGGAGCCCGTTAAATGAATCACAAAGTACAGGGTGTATCAAAAAGAAGCATCCGATTTAAACACTATCATGTTATTTGAGATATGTACGTGAACAACGTGCTGTTGGAAAGAGCAAACTGTCGAGTTTTACATGGTTCCCGCTAGGTAGTAGCGGTGTGCTCCCACCTCAGTTCTAGTACAAATGGTACCAGACAGCAGAAAGTGTTCTGTATTCTACGTTTTTCGCAGTGTGCGTCAGTAATAACTGTTCAGCGTGACTTTCGTACTAGTTATGGTGTGGATCCTCCTACAGCACGGAGCTGTAGACCGTCGCGTAATCCCCACCACGCTTTTGACTTTATACGCAGTTTATATGGCTAATATTTTCATTAACTGTATATTGCTTATTGTTGCGAGCACAACAGATAAAATGCGATTCTCACTATTAGTTTCTGCAGTTGAAAATATTTTAACTTTATGCGCCTTAATCTATTGCGTGGGGATTCGCACACCACTAAAAGATTTCCTGCTGTACACGTATGATCTTTAATTTGCAAACTATTTTTGTATAACACTGATCTGGCTTGTTAGAAATGGAACACGGTATCGTTACTGTAACTAATTATGAAATTAAACATGTCCTTCGCTACTTTCATCTCTGAAATGCACTGAAAATTACTCTTATTACACGTACAGAAGTTACAGTGTGCTATGTTCGCTAAACGTAAAAGCTGCAGTGGATTTTTTAACATATGAACACTATTGATTGCCACGACTAACACGAGAGCATGAAACTAAAAATGAAATTTGTTTTTTATATTATTAGCCAGAACAGGTTTCATCACAGCAGTCTTTGATATCACACAAGTAAATTTTGTTGCTCTGATTTACTTAAATTGTTTACGTCACTGATATTGTAATAGCAGTTGCCCATGTCCACCTGTAAATGACATAACAAAATCCACCATTCACCTCTGAGGTCTCCGGGAAGCTGAAAGAAATATTTTTAATGTACCGCTACCCGCCCGCTTAATTGCAGGAAAACTGCTTTCATTCAATGTAATTTTAATCTACGAGGCAGCTGCTCCCACGATCGCTGCACAGCTCTGCGTCATGAAAAATTCTAAGTATGCTGAAAACGGCTAAAAATGTGGACTGAAATACTCGGCAAGCTAGCAATAAATTATTACAAGAATTTTTAACAATCTCTATTCAAAAATCAACATAAATTTAAAGTACACACCTTTTACATTCATCAGCCTCCAATGGCGTCTTTCTCGAACAAGGAACAAAATAAAGCTAACCAAGCATTCAATCGAGCGTTACAGGCTCTTACGACTCTGATGGCTACAACAAGACAAACAGAGTTATAACCTCCACAATTTATAGGCAATTTAATACGCATCTTTGTTATATTTTTTAATTATCATTGTGTGCTTCGATTTCTATACTCGCCGACCACAGGCGTTATTTGCAAAATATAGATACATAATTATTGCACAAACATAAAAATGAAAAAAGATTGTTTAATGAAATAATAATAATAATAATAATAATAATACAGATAAATGTTTCTTTTTTTTCACATACATTACAACGATTTTGTGAATGTCTTGCCAGGAGGCCTCACAAGACGATGGCATGAACAATTCCGAGAATGAAGTAGTTTGCGTTAAGGCAAATCGCCGAGCCGTCCTCACGTGTCTAACACATATGTCGAACGGATCCGTCATAGTTTCATAAGGAGACCGCAGAAAAGCTTTCGCCGTGCAGCTCGACAGATCAGCATGCCCCAGATGCCCGTCTGGCGTGTGTTTCGTGGGAGTTTGCCCATGAAACCACACAAAAATCAACTACTGCAAGCTCTTCGTGAAGGTGACAAACAACAACGTGTGGAGTTTTGTAATTTCGTTCTTGGCAAGATGGAGGAAGACTGTTTAGTGATGATGCAGCATTCCATTTAAATGGAAAGGTGAACCGCCGTTATGTGAGAATATGGGGTACGGAACAACCACATGAAATTCTACAACACGAGAGGGACTCTCCAAAAATTTAATGTGTTTAGCGCGGTTTTACGGGAAAACGTGAACGGTACATTTTTCTTTGCCGAGAACACTGCTACAGAAATCACATATCTCAATATGCTTGAGAACTTTCTTTTCCCACAGTTGGAGACTGATTCGAACGACTTCATTTACCAACAGAATGGGGCACCACACTGGCATCTGGAAGTGTGGGAATTTTTAAATTAAAGGATTACTGAACGATGAATCGGTGCCGGCCACTGTGACTGCGCGGTTCCAGGCACTTCAGTCCGGAACCGCGCGACCGCTACTGTCGCAGGTTAGAATCCTGCCTCGGGCATGGATGTGTGTGATTTCATTAGGTTAGTTAGATTTAAGCGGTTCTAAGTTCCAGGGGACTGATGACCTCAAATGGTGAGTTCCATAGTGATCAGAGCCATTTGAACCATTTGATGAATCGGTCGCACTGGACCTAAATGATTCAGCCTCACATTACTGGCCTCCAAGATCACCGGACTAGACTATATGTGATTATTTCTTGTGAGGGTTTATAAAAGCCTCTGTTTATGTGTCTCCGTTACCAACAGAGAATGAAATGAGACATCGCACAACAGCAGCTGTGGAAGCTGTAACTCAAGACGTACTAGTTGCAGTGTGAGAACAGATTGAATACTGCATTGACAAAATGGTTCAAATGGCTCTGAGCACTATGGGACTTAACATCTGAGGTCATCAGTCGCCTAGAACTTAGAACTACTTAAACCTTACTAACCTAAGGACATCACACACATCCTTGCCCGAGGCAGGATTCGAACCTGCGACCGTAGCGGTCGCGCCGTTCCAGACTGAAGCGCCTAGAACAGCTCGGCCACTCCGGCCGGCATTTTAGAAATTCTGATGGAATGTTATCTATTCCTTCTGCCTTATTTGATCTTAAGTCCTTCAAAGCTCTTTTAAATTCTGATTCGAGTACTGTATCACCACTCTCTTCTAATTCGACTCCTGTTTCTTCTTCTATCACATCGGACAAATCTTCTCTTTCATAGAGGTTTTCAGTGTATTCTTTCCACCTATCCGCTCTCTCCTATGCATTTAACAGTGGAATTCCCGTTGCACTCTTAATGTTATCACCCTTGCTTTTAATGTCACCGAAGGCTGTTTTCACTTTCCTGTATGCTGAGTGTGTCCTTCCGACTATCATTTCTTTTTCGATTTCATCACATTTTTTTATGTAGCCGTTTCGCCTTAGCTTCCCTATACTGCCTATTTATTTCATTCCTCGACAATTTGTATTTCTCTATTCCTGAATTTCCCGGAACATTTTTGTGCTTCCTCCTTTCATCAATGAATTGAAGTATTTCTTGTGTTACCCATAGTTTCTTCGCATTTGCCCTCTTTGTATCTCTGTTTTCTTTCCAAACTTCTGTGATGACCCTTTTTGGACATTCCATTCCTGTTCAACTGTACTGCCTACTGAGCTATACCTTATTGCTGTATCTATAGCCTTAGAGAACTTCAACTGTATCTCGTCATTCCTTAGTACTTCCGTATTCCACTTCATTCCGTTTTGTTTCTTCCTGACCGACGGACCGCATTGACATACGAGGTGTGGCTAGAAAAAAACGGACTAGTACTGGTGAAACAATAAAACGAATGCAATAAGGCTGAAAGTCGCGTGGCCTGTCACGTGACTCTCGCTCCGCCTACTGCTCGAGATTCATCTGCCTCCTGCACTCAGTCTGCCCGTGGCGTCTGTTTTAAGTAGTTGACGTTTTGTCTGTGCGTCGGAAAATGTTGGGTGTACAGAAAGAACAGCGTGTTAACATCAAATTTTGTTTCAAACTAGGAAAATCTGCAAGTGAAACGTTTGTAATGTTACAACAAGTGTACGGCGATGATTGTTTATCGCGAACACAAGTTTTTGAGTGGTTTAAACGATTTAAAGATGGCCTCGAAGACACCAGTGATGACACTCGCACTGGCAGACCATTGTCAGCAAAAACTGATGCAAACATTGAAAAAATCGGTAAACTTGTTCGACAAGATCGCCGTTTAACAATCAGAGCAGTGTCTGAGTTAACAGGAGTTGACAAGGAAAGTGTTAGGCAGATTCTTCATGAAAGTTTCAACATGAACAAAGTGTGTTCAAAAATGGTTCCAAAGTGTCTCACAATTGAACAGAAGGAACGCCGAAGAATGATTTGTTCTGACATCCTGGAAAACATTGAAAGTGATCCCACCTTCTTACAAAATGCTATTACTTGCGATGAGTCGTGGTTTTTTACTTACGATCCCGAAACTAAACGCCAATCGATGCAATGGAAAACTCCTGGTTCTCCACGACAAAAAAAAGCACGAATGTCAAAATCGAAATTCAAGGCAATGATGATTGTTTTTTTTTTGACATCAAAGGGATTGTGCACATTGATTGGGTACCAGAGGGACAAACAGTGAATCAGCATTACTACATTAGCGTTCTGGCTACCCTACGTGAGCGAGTACGGAGAAAACCGAACGATTTGTGGAGAAAAAAGTCATGGATCCTTCACCAAGACAATGCCCCAGCTCACAGTGCGTTGTCAGTGAAGACGTTTTTGGCAAAACACAACATTCCCATCTTAGATCATCCACCCTACTCACCTGATTTGGCCCCCTGTGACTTTTTTCTTTTCCCTAAAGTCAATTCAGCTTTGAAAGGAACTAGATTTGAGACTGTTGAAGCAGTAAAAGAAAAATCGACGGAAGTAATGTATGGACTTACTGAAAATGATCTGCAGCATTGCTATGAACAGTGGAAAATTCGTATGGAGCGGTGTAGAGACCGAGGAGGAGAGTACATTGAAGGAGATAACATGAAATTGTAAATAATTGTAAATAAATGTTTTTTCCAGCATCAGTCCGGTTTTTTTCTAGCCGCACCTCGTATGCCGTGCATCTCAATGGGGGCATATTGAACACCTATGAAGACATGAAAAAAAGCTTTATTGTGTTTCCCGCTCATCAAAAAACAAAATACATTGTATATGTTTATTAGTTCCAGAAATATAGACGTGCCAAATCAAATGACTCTTTTTGTGACGTCGACGAAGCGCCAGAAGCTCGTAATAATGTAGGATGTTTTAAGGAACATCGAATGGTAGTTTGGATGGTTTATCAGAATGGAAACATTGTGAAAACTTAACTAGAAAGCAAGCTAATAAGCAGGGAAGTGATTTCCGTGTGTGTTGCAGGTCTGCCGGATGGCGTAGTCGGTGGTGGGTTCCGGTTGTTCCCGGTGCTGCTGAGGGTGCACCACTCGCTGGGAGACGGCGTGGCCCTCCTGCACCTGCTGACGCACGCGCTCTCTGGCTCCCCACAGGTAGGGAACGCATAGCGAGCAGTGGAGATGTGTACGAAGGCTGTGTCATTATCTGAAGAAAGTTGTGTTTAAGAACCACCAAGAGCCTCTGACTAAGCCGGCCGGGTTGGCCGAGCGGTTAAAGGCACTACAGTCTGGAACCGCACGACCGCTACGGTCGCAGGTTCGAATCCTGCCTCGGGCATGGATGTGTGTGATGTCCTTAGGTTAGTTAGGTTTAAGTGGTTCTAAGTTCTAGGGGACTTATGACCACAGCAGTTGAGTCCCATAGTGCTCAGAGCCATATGCACCATTTGCACCTCTGACTAAGTTTAGCATCAGCTAAACACTGCCATTAAAAAAGCCATCCTGCGTCACTGAAACCGCCTCCAACAGTAAAATGCACTAGTACAGACAACAGTCAAATGCATTAATGTACAGGGCGGTCAGAAACAATCTGAAAAGCTGTTAAGAAAAAATTCAGTACGATGCGCCATTTCTGAGTTAGTCAGCATTCAAGTCAGCAAATCAGGCCGGTGCGCTCGCAGATTCAAGCGGCGCGCCAGATACAAAAAGTCAGTTGTCCTCATGGCGTATATGATAGCGCACGAGACTGCTCAGCCTTTGGTTCGCGTTCGATCCTTACTACCGTCCCAGTCCAATTTTTGTATCGTTTCTCTTGTTCTGCTTCAGCAGATCAAACGAGGACCCCATTTGGCGACACAGTTTCTGGCGGGTACCTTCAATTTGCTAGCGCAACTGCCTGACTGGATAACTTTAATGCTAATTAACTCGGAAAGTTTGGATTCCGTAGAAAGGTTGGAACACGTGAGGCAATACCAACCTTATGACTTATCTTAGAAGAAAGATTAAGAAAAGGCAAACCTACGTTTCTAGCATTTGTAGACTTAGAGAAAGCTTTTGACAATGTTAACTGGAATACTCTCTTTCAAATTCTGAAGGTGGCAGGGGTAAAATACAGGGAGCGAAAGGCTATTTACAATTTGTACAGAAACCAGATGGCAGTTATAAGAGTCGAGGGACATGAAAGGGAAGCAGTGGTTGGGAAAGGAGTGAGACAGGGTTGTAGCCTCTCCCCGATGTTATTCAATCTGTATATTGAGCAAGCAGTAAAGGAAACAAAAGAAAAATTCGGAGTAGGTATTAAAATTCATGGAGAAGAAGTAAAAACTTTGAGGTTCGCCGATGACATTGTAATTCTGTCAGAGACAGCAAAGGACTTGGAAGAGCAGTTGAACGGAATGGGCAGTGTCTTGAAAGGAGGATATAAGATGAACATCAACAAAAGCAAAACGAGGATAATGGAATGTAGTCAAATTAAATCGGGTGATGCTGAGGGAATTAGATTAGGAAATGAGACACTTAAAGTAGTAAAGGAGTTTTGCTATTTAGGGAGTAAAATAACTGATGATGGTCGAAGTAGAGAGGATATAAAATGTAGACTGGCAATGGCAAGGAAATCGTTTCTGAAGAAGAGAAATTTGTTAACGTCGAGTACAGATGTAAGTGTCAGGAAGTCGTTTCTGAAAGTATTTGTATGGAGTGTAGCCATGTATGGAAGTGAAACATGGACGATAACTAGTTTGGACAAGAAGAGAATAGAAGCTTTCGAAATGTGGTGCTACAGAAGAATGCTGAAGATAAGGTGGGTAGATCACGTAACTAATGAGGAGGTATTGAATAGGATTGGGGAGAAGAGAAGTTTGTGGCACAACTTGACTAGAAGAAGGGATCGGTTGGTAGGACATGTTTTGAGCCATCAAGGGATCACAAATTTAGCATTGGAGGGCAGCGTGGAGGGTAAAAATCGTAGAGGGAGACCAGGAGATGAATACACTAAGCAGATTCAGAAGGATGTAGGTTGCAGTAGGTACTGGGAGATGAAGAAGCTTGCACAGGATAGAGTAGCATGGAGAGCTACATCAAACCAGTCTCAGGACTGAAGACCACAACAACAACAACTCGGAAACGGCGCAACGAATCGTTTTTTTCTTAACACAACCTATCCTGTAAAACCCTTACCAGCTTCCCAGACTGTTGCTGAACGCCCTGTACACTCCCTGACAAGAAAGTGAAGCCTCCAGAAGAGGCGGTGTAAACGAAACGAAACTTCAGCGGTTGAGACGATAAGTGATGTACTGCAGTGATTACGTTATGGAGTCAGATTTACAAAGATCTCTTCAATATGAACCCAGTTCTCAGTATGACGTTGCATCCGCTCCAACTAGGCTGCATGTAATGATTCTGTTGGGAAGGGTCTCACAAAGCTGATGTATCCTCTCCTGCTGACCCAAAATTGCTCCTTAATAACTGCAACACTGTCAGTGGGACGGAGTTTACTTCCAAGCTGCTCCCACATACTCTCATGTCCAAATAAAACAGAACACTTTGAACGGCTAGAGATTGGATGTTCATATTCACAGGACATGTACATTTGTACGAGGGTAATCCCAAAACTAAGGTCTCCTATTTTTTTATATATACATAGACTTGTTTATTTCTACAATGGTTTACATCAGTTTACAATTTGAACAGTTATCTATTTTTCGACGTAATCACCATTTCTGTCGATGCATTTTTGTAGACGCTATGGCAGTTTTTGTATACCCATGTCATACCAGCTCGCTGCCATGCTGTTCAGAAATTTATGAACCTCTTCTTTCACCTCGTCGTCTGAGCTGAATCGCTTTCTGGCCAAATGTTCCTTTAACCTAGGGAACAGGTGGTAGTCACTGGGCGCCAAGTCAGGACTATAGGGCGGGTGGGTGATTATGTTCCACTGAAACTGTTGCAGGAGAGCAACGGTTTGCCGAGCGATGTGTGGGCGAGCGTTGTCATGGAGAATGTGTACGCCCTTGCTCAACATTCCTCTTCTCCGGTCCTGAATTGCTCGTTTGAGTTTTTTCAGAGTCTCACAGTACCTGTCAGCGTTAATTGTGGTCCCAGCGATTTACCTCCGACGACGAGGTGAAAGAAGAGGTTCATAACTTTCTAAACAGTATGGCACTGAGCTGGTATGACATGGGCATACAAAAACTGCCACAGCGTCTACATAAATGCATCGACAGAAATGGTGATTATGTCGAAAAACAGCTAAATGTTCAAGAAGTAAACTGGTGTAAACCATTGTAGGAATAAAAAGGTCAATGTACTTATAAAAAAATAGGGGACCTTACTTTTGCGATTACCCTCGTATGTTCTGCAGAAACGATTAGCATTTGACCCGCGGGTTCAAGGTCAACATCGATATCGCGGCGCAACACCACCTACCGGTAAAATGTGTCCGCAGTTCTCATTGTCGCTATAGTCCTAAGGTAATGGATCAGTGTGACCTGAGCAGACATTGAGGACGCCTCGCAGACATATACGCGAACTGTATCGTCGAATCAGTGAGTTTGAAAGAGGGTGCGTTATTGGCATCAGAGGATGTGATGCATACATTTGGGAAATTGCTGCTGGCGTGGGACGAAGTGTGTCGGTAGTGCAACAGGTGTGTGCTGAATGGTTCACGGAAGGCAGTAAACCACAACGAGATAGGTCAGTATCACGACCCACACCTCCTACCGAGAATATTGACACTTCTTCCGAATGGCATTGTAGTACAGATCTGCGTCCTCCTCGACTCTGGCGCAACGGTGGAACAGTGTAACGTATTGTACACTATCAGGGGTGACAGTCCGTCGCCTTTTATGACGGCATCGGTTACGTGCACGTGGTCCGCTTCTCCGCCTGCCTTTGACGAATGAGCAGAAACATGCTAGACGGCAATGGTGTTTGGAACGACGTCACTGGGGACAGGAATGGCATTGGACGATGTTTTCGGACGAATCCAGGTTCTATGTGTTTCGAAATGATGTCCGCATGTTGATTCGCCTCAGACAGAGGAAGTGGCATCACAGTGACTCCATTCGCAAGAGAAATACAACGCCAATTCATGGCCTTATGGTGTGGGGTGCTACTGGGCACAACCACAAATCACAACTGGTGCGTGTCCAGGGCACTGTGACCATTGTGACCTATGTGAATCACATACTGCAACCCGAAGCCATGCCCTTTCTGCTCAACACCCCAGACGCCGTTTTTCAGCAAGATAATGCACTACCACCTGTTGCTGCACGAACACGTGTCACAGGACGTCAGCCTTTTACCCTGGCCCACTAGATAACGAGACTCGACGCCAATCGAAAATGAACGGGATATGGTGAAAGACGGGTGCAGCACTGTTACCCAGTGCCAAGCACCACAGATGAACTTCGGAAACAGGTGAATGCACCGTGGATGCCTACATTGCACGATGCCATTCGTGACTCATACGCGTCGATGCCATCACACATGGAACATGTTATCACAGCCCATGGTGCACCCTGTGCCTACTAAGCAACTGCTGAACCGAAGTGACTGAAATGCTAATCATTTCTGCAGAACATACTAATATACAAGTGCTGTGAATATGAGCGTCCTATCTCTAGTCGTTCAAGGTGTTCTGCTTTTTCTGAACATGAGTGTATGATCTATCAGGGACAGATCTGGGTAACTTTCTGTCCGCCATAGCATCTCAACAACGTTCAGACAGTTCATAGAGACACGTGCCGCATGTGGGCGAGCATTGTCCTGTTGAAAAATGGCACCAAGATGCTGTCGCATGAGATCCAACACATGAGGACACATGATACCTGTGACAAACCGTTGCGCTGTCAGAGTTCCCTCTATCACTACCATCCGTATCCTGCAGCCCTACCAAATGGTTCCTCACCCCGTGAGGCCAGAAGTAACACCGCTGTGCCTCTTCTCAGGTCAGTATATGAATTTTACGTCAAGATCTGTCACTAACAAGCTTTGCTGGAATAGATTTTACTGTCTTTCGTTAAAGTTGTAAAACCCCGGCAGATTTTAGGAATCGGATCAGTATTCTATCACAGCTAACATGACTTGGAGCAATGACAAGCTGAATACAGACTCGTAGTAAATTCTGTCGTTATATTCACCAAAAAAGAATATACAATAAATACTTGCCCAAGTATTTTTGCGCTGCTGATGAAATCAACAGGTTACCAGAGATGACGATGCTAAGCGCGGCATTCGTTTCTGTATTATACGGACGTAGCCTGACCATTTACGTAGCTCATACAGGTTCTTCTCCCACTTACAAATTGCTACAGAGCACAATACTAGCATTCTACATGTTTAAAGGCACAGCCAACATCCACCGAAAACTGGTACCACGCTGGGATGTATGTACGATCCACTGGCTAACCACCGACCGGTTCTTTGTTCTAGTCGGCTCGATTCTGAAGGCCTCAGCCTTTGTCTCTGGAACGTTTTTACGTCCACCTGTAGATTAAGCAGTGAACTATAGAATACAGGGTGTTTATAAATGAATATCGGGGTTTTAACGCTTTATAATATTTATTACATTAAACTAACAGTTATAAATGATATGTCAAATGAAAGAGCAACTCAAACAGTTTTACCAAGAACCTTATAAATGTTCAATGTAAGCACTATGGGACTTAACATCTGAGGTCAGCAGTCCCCTAGAACTTAGAACTGCTTAAACCTAACTAACCTAAGGACATCACACACACCCATGCCCGAGGCAGGATTCGAACCTGCGACCGTAGTGGTCGCGCCGTTCCAGACTGTAGCGCCTAGAACCGTTCGGCCACCCCAGCCGGCCAAATGAACAGGAAACAGGCCGGGAGGTAACGTTGGCCGTACACAGTTCCCCAGTGACACTGCATCATCCAGAAGCAATCTTAGCGTCCAACATTCCAGTACGCCGCTTGCTCGTCCACAACTCCAGCACTCCTCTGTGTCCGCCGCTTCCTTCCTTCTCGCGCCAACGCTGGGACTGTCTCTCTCTCTCGCTAATCTCCCGCGACGACTGGTCACTCACCGCCGAGAGGAAGCATGACCACGCTAGGCGGCTAGTGCCAACCTCATCTCATAGTGCCGCACACGGCATATGTGTGATGTACTATGTTCTGTTACTGAAATATTCCTCCAATCAAACGCACAGCTGCGAAGATGGTCTATACGATCGTATCTTGATAACTAGTCAACGATGTGGTGCAGTGTCGAACATATTCAAAACGGAAGTAATTTTCCTGAATTCGTCTGTGAACATTGGAACATTTCGTGATTAGAGCAGTCTAGATCGCTTAACATATTTATTTATAACGTCGTTTCAGTTGAGAGGCACCCACATGCTCATACTGTGGCATCAAGCAGTGAGGCCTGCAAGATGAGTGGTCTGCCAAACGAGTGGATTTATGCTTCTTTATCGCAAAACATCAATGACTGATTATGAGATCTAGTGCTCACAATTGAGCTACAAATTATTCTCATGGTTGAACATTACTCAACGGAAACGGATAACGCACTTCTGACTATTAGTAATTTGCACAACTCTGATTGTTCACTACGCACCGCACATTTTCTTTCTTACTCAACGGCTTTGATCAACACGTGGCCATCGCATTGAATGTGAATGGCGCACACATAAATTCTGAATATCATTACTACACACTATTCGAAGAACAAGGCCACCAATCTTTTTTCTTTACTATCTTTTTTTTATTCCGATAAATTCTATTATTCTATTATTACATTTTTATACAATAATTACACATGAGAAACTCCGCCCAGTGGGTATGGCTTTACATTGGTGATTCTCTATCTTATGGTCTCGTAATTATCTAACGCTACAGTGCACTTTCTGGATAGGATGGTGGATCTTTTGCTATATCTCACACTTCGACTCTCACACCCATCATCACGAAAATTTCCTCCAGACCGAGTGGTACAAAAAGGAACATGCATAACCCACTGCCTCTGAACCTATCTTACTACTCTCCCATGCAAACCCAACATACTTATATTACATGAAATACATCACACTGGCAACATACAATACAACAAAAAGAATAGTCACAACGTTAGAATCAAATAACTTTCAGTTTTCCCACTTCTATCAGTATTCATCCCAGTTTCGCGCGACACTGCCCCACTTCTTAACTTTTCTTTCCTACTACGAACTCTGGAGGATATATGCACATCTTCCTGTGCAATGCAAGCCAAGTGGCGTTGCTGGATAGACAGCTGACTCACCTTGCTTCACTCTCAGAGTATTTGAGTTTGAATCCAGCGTCACACGTAAACATAACGCGCAAAGTAATATTAAGAACATATTCATCACACACGTGAGTCCTCAACTGATACCATGGACGAGTACTTCTCTTTATCCTTTGACTCATACACATATTGAGACTCACACAGTACTCACCACGTGGAAGTACTCGTCTTTAATTTCAAGTCCTGCGCACGCCATTTCTTAAATATTTCCAACTTATAGTACACACGCCAGGAATTCAGCTTAACTTTAGCACTCGGAAGTATTTCAAGTTAGTACTAGCACTCCCAAGTATTCTAACTTAGCACTAGCAGTCGCAAATATTTCAACTTATTGCTACGCGTGGTTTCACTGTGACCGTTGGTCACTTCCGATGATTACTACGATCTCCTTAATATTACCTACCTGTCATTTAATTCTCCCCCCAAAAGTTCCTGAAATAGAGAAATAATTATTCCAAACTACTCTTAAGTATTTCACATGCATACCATTTTCTCCACTCTTTTTGTCTTTACGGAGCACACCTAAGACAGGTCTTACCAAAACTAGATCCAGCGGCAGAGTGCTGAAACATGGCCGTTCTTCAGGTCATCTCGCACCTCTGCCAAAGTGGGGGAGCACTTTGCTACCATATTGGTCAGCCACATTTCAGGTGCTCAAAGCTCAGGTAAATTTCATCTCTTTGGCTCCGCCAAAGGTGACCAAAGCACCATCTCAAAGATGATCATATATTGCACATTCACTATCTGTGGTTAGCAGACGACGATACATTCATTCATTTCACAGATCTCACCAAACTGGGTGTAGGGATTTATTTTGTGGGAGTGCACATGTGATCAATTAAATAAATAAATTGTCATTCTTTCCTACACTGGTATCCGGCTTCGGTGTATTAAGTGAAATTAAGTTATTATTACAAAAAATATGTTGTTCTGCCAAGAATAACGAAAAATGTTGTACCTATTTTCAATGTCGGGCGGTACTGTAGCCTTTCACAGTTACTGCTGTGATCTGTTTAAAATTTAGAACTTCTGCTAAAACAACGTTCAGTGTCAGATTCTGACACTGAACGTTGTTTTACAGGTTCCAAGTTTTGATCTGAGCATGGCAGCAGCCGAAACGACGTCATTAAAATACATTAAGCGATTTAGACGGATTTACTCACGAAACAGTATAGAACACCTTTCAGAAATCTAGGAAAACTGGATCTACCTGTTCTCTTGGGTTTTTCCCCCCGTCAGTCTTATTTTAGCTCAGAGTAGTCCCCGTCATCCTCAATTACTTGTTGGATATATTCGAACCTTTGAGTTCCCCTACAATTTTTATCTTCTGCAAAATCTTATACTACCTGTAAGGTATTCCTTGAAGTCTTAACAAATGTGCTATCCTCTTCTCCCCTCTTCCAGTGCGTGTTCTTCATAAACTACCAGATCAAATGTGTCCAGACATATATTATGGCCCGTTAGTATGGAGTGCGTCCACCCTTCGCCATTATGACTGCTCCAACTCTGCTGAGGACACGTTCTGTTATATGTATGAATGTCTGTGGATAAATGGCAACCCATTATTCCTCAAGAGAAGAGACTAGAGAAACTAGCGATGTTGGATTAGGGGGGGGGGGGGTCTGGAGCGATTTCGTCGTTCTAAGCCATCTCAGGGGTGTTCCAACTGGTTCAGGCAGGGATTCTGGGCAGACTAGCCAATTTCACGCATGTTATTGTCCACAAACCATTGCCTCACAGTTGGTGCTTTATGACAGAGTGCATTTGTCACGCTGTAATAAAAAATCATCCTGTCCGAACTATTCCTCTACTGTCGCAGGACACAAGACTAAAGTGTGTTCATATCCTTTGACATTTAGCAATTACTTAAGCACGCTTCCATATCACAACACCACCTCTTCCTCACTCCACTGTTTAACATCTACATACATACTCTGCAAGCTACAGTACGGTGCGCGGCGGAGTCATTTCTTTTCCTGTTCCATTCGAAAATAGAGCGAGGAAGAAACGACTGTCTATATGCCTCCGTATGAGCCCTAACATCTCTTATGTTCGTCGTCCTTAGGTGAAATGTACGTTGGCGGTAATAGTATCGTTTCGTAGTCAGCTTCAAATGCCGGTTCTCTAATTTTTTTTTAATTGTGGTCGTCGAAAAGAACGTCACATTCTCTCCAAGGATTCCCATTTGAATTCCCGAAGCGTCTCCGTAATACTTGCGTGATGTTCGAGCCTATCGGTACCAAATCTGACAGCCCGCCTCTGAACTGCTTTGATGTCTGCCTTTAATTCGGCCGGGTGCAGATCCCAAACACTCGAGCAGCACTGAAGAATAAGGATCACTAGCTTCCTATATGCGATTTCCTTCACAAATGAACAACACTTCCCTAAAATTCTCCCAATAAATCTAAATCGACAATTCACCTTCCCTGTTACGATCCTCGCATGCTCGTTCCATGTCGTAACGCTTTGCAACGCTACGCCGGAGCAGCCGCGAGATTCAGGAGACTTGCCACGGTTCGCGCGGCTCCTCCCGTCTGAGGTTCGAGTCATCCCTCGGTCATAGTTGTGTGTGTTGTCCTTAGCGTAAGTTAGATTAAGTAGTGTGTAAGCCTAGGGACCGATGACCTCAGCAGTTTGGTCCCATAACAACCTACCACAGACAGACGCACAGGTATTTAAACGACGGCACACTACTAGTGCTACATCCGAACATTACAGGTTTGTTTCTCGTACTCACCTGCATGAATTTACACTTAGCTGTCATACATGACAACAACTAAAAATTTTGTCTTGCATCCATCTACAGCCATTCAACTTCGACATCTCCCTGTACACCACAGCAAACACCCGCAGACTGCAGCTCACCCTGTCCGCTCTGTAATGTTCTCCACACATCCGACAGACCCAAATTTTACCATCGGATTGCCACAAGCCCTGTTCGGCATGTAACGTTCTCCAGACATTCCCCAAACTCAAACTATTTCATCGGACTGCAGCACGGCGTAACGTGAGTCTCACTCCCTTCCAGCCAGCCACTGTATAATCTCATCCTTCTTTATACCACTTCAAGCATCACTTACCACTAGCTACAGAAATGTGTGACTTACGAGGGGTTGCTCAACTGTTGTACCGCATGATTTTAAAATCCTTACAGATCGTCATTGGTCACTGGTGGTAGCACTTTCGAAGTCACAAATAATTCCTTCCTCTGATTTCATGAGGTTTTTTTTTTTCAACCACACTTGAAAATGCTCGACGATTCCTTCCTGGGCTGCCGGCAGAGTGGCGGAGCAGTTCTAGGCGCTACAATCCGGATCCGCGCGACCGCTACGGTCGCAGGTTCGAATCCTGCCTCGGGCATGGATCAGTGTTATGTCCTTAGGTTAGTTAGGTTTAAGTAGTTCTGAGTTCTAGGGGACTTATGACCTCAGCAGTTGAGTCCCATAGTGCTCAGAGCCATTTGAGCCTACCTGGGCTCTGGTTGTTCCTTCACATTTCCACTTCACAACCACATCGCCAACAGTCGACTGGGGCAGCTTTAGAAGGGTTGGAATGTCACATTTGGCTTTGCTACTCTGCTGACATCCGATGACTAGTCCACGTTCGAAATCACTGAGCCCTCCTGCTGTTTCTCCTCTACTGCTGTTGGAGTCACGAACGATGGCAGACGAGTTTAGGCTTGTTCTGCGCATCTACGTCCCGCATTCTTTGACAGCCAATGATCTTTCAATACTGTGGTCTTCTTCTTAGCCATTGTGAGGATTAAACTTGATCTTAGCAAATTTACTTAGCGAATTTTTATTCCATTTGTTGCAAGTTGTCACAGCGGACAGAGGCGGTAAGCGACAAAATTCTGCACAAGCAAGCGAGAGACATAATTTGCAATATAAGTGCTCTCTTCAAGTGCAGAGCACTTGCTTACGTTTACCGCAACCGGCGCTTGGAACCGGCAACAATGAAATTCCCGTCCGTGTCTCTACCTGCACGAACCGCCATCGTTCGTGGAGCGAATTATAACATCACAGTTCTCTCAGGTCCGGCTATCGTGACGTCTAGTAGTCAGTTCCTTTACATAGGGATGTCCTGATATAGGGTGTTTCACAATGCTTTGACGATTTGGAATTTGAATAGTACACGAAGTAACCGCGATACAAGGTTGAACATTTTACACAGAGTACAATATTTATTCAAGTTTACTTCTGAAATTCCGCATAGGACAAATGATGGGCTCAGTTTTTGAACACATCTTTTGTAACTGCCGGAAGAATTTTGTAAATTTCATGGTGAATTCGATGTTCTGTTGCAAGCTCTTCGGCCGGCCGCTTGGGCATGTTTTCGTAACCAACGACAAGAGCTTTCCTTTAAACAACTACACACACGTTCGCTGTTCTCGGGAGTTCGGAAGGGTTTCCGAGGGCGTTTTGAGTTTCGATTCGATGCACTGGCAGCTGCACGGAAATTTCTTACCCAATTCAATATTGTCCCACTAGCAGGAATCTAAATGCTTACGAAAGGCACGCTGCACGCGCACGACAGATTCACCTTAGCGAAAATAGCATTCCCCGCGAACGCATGATGTTGCTGCTACCAGTACGACATGAATTTGGAAATTCGTGTTAAGTTCTTATGGGACCAAACCGCTGAGGGCATCGGTCCCTAAGCTTACGCATTACTTCTCTAATTTAAACTAACTTACGCTAAGGACAACACTCACACCCATGCCCGAGGCAGGACTCGAACCTCCGACAGGGGGAGGAGCGCAGATCGTGACAAGGCGCCCCAGACCGCAACATGATTGCTGACGTGCCTTTGGGATGAAACTTAACACTCCGCACTACTTAGAATCAGTACTCAGCTTCGCAGCTATCACGTGGGCACACTTCTCCGGTAAGCTTTATGTGGGTCCCTGGCCATGTCGGTATCCCTGGGAACGAAGCTGCAGATGCCGCGGCCAAGGCTGCGGTCCTCCAGCCTCGGACAGCTCCTTGTTGTGTCCCTTCGTCGGATTGTAGCAGGGTAATTTGTCGGCGCATTTTATCGCTGTGGCATGCCGATTGGGCTGCACTTACAGACAACAAGCTTCGGGCCTTGAAACCTCTTCCCGCGGCTTGGACGTCCTCCTCCCGCCCTTCTCGGCGGGAGGAGGTCGTTTTGGCCCGGTTACGCATTGGACACTGCCGGTTCAGCCATCGCCATCCGCTGACGGCTGCGCCGGCGCCGTTCTGCCCATGTGGGCAATTGCTGACGGTCCGCCACATTTTAATGTCCTGTCCGGATTTTAACACACTGCGTCTTGATCTTAGCCTGCCATGTACTCTAGATGCCATTTTAGCGGATGACCCACGAGCAGCTGCTCGCGTTCTTCGTTTTATCAATTTGACAAACCTCTCTAAGGACATTTGATGATGCTGTTTTTTTAATCTTATGCCTGTCAGTCTGTCTTTTATCGTGTTTTCCCTTTTAGTTGTTGTTTTAAACTTGTGCCTCGTGGTGCATTCTTAACGTAGTCAGGGCGCTAATGACCATTGAAGTTGTGCGCCCTAAAACCACAAAAAAAAAAAAAAAAACGTGGGCACACAGACTGAACCTGGTCACGAACAAAGACTCAGTCAGACGAGAGTAGAGATGTATCTATCTGGAGCCGTCGGCCCCATCTCAATGGATGCACTGTGTATGGTGTTCGGAATATGGCCCACAGATATTACGATCAAATACACAGCTGTAAGGTACTAGTTAAAGATGGGCAGATTCGATAAGGTACATGCAATGACTGGTGTACCGATAGAGACGACAACTCATCTAAAAAGTTGGCCTTTGGATACATGGCAACATGATTGGGATGTAAGTGATAAGGGACGTAGACTGTGCGACTTCCTAGTTGACATGAGCGGTTGAGAATGAAACATATCGATCCCAGGCGCGGTATGGTACATTTCTTAATTGGACACGGACCTTATCCCACGCACTGAAGACGCGTGAAACTGAGGCAGACTCCCACACGCACATGCGGATGTTATGTCCGCACTATAACACAACAAATATTCCGTGATAACCAAATTTATTTGACCTTCTGTCACTCAAATCGAAACTTAAGTTTGACTACACAACACTTCGCTGGCTGTAGCGCCAAGGAGAAATCAGAGCCACTAGTAGAGAATACGGGTCCAAACCACTGCCAACCAGTCGATACCGACGCGTCGCAAATTTCCAGCCAGGGAGGCCACAGTACGGTTCGGTCGTCGTGAATCCAGCAGCCGGGTAGTAACACAGTCATCGGCGACTCTCTTCGCACTTGAATTCCTCTTCTTGAGGATGTTAAGGGGGAGTTTGTTGTCGTTAGACATTTACTCCACTGAGATGGGTTGAGGTATGCTGGGACTTTGGGAATAACTGGGACGGTTGTGCGTATTTGGGTTCATGTGAATTGCCTGTCGGAGACAGGCGGTTTGTCACGTGAATTGACAAGTATGCATCGGCTAGGGGCCATTACTTAACTGGCCCTGTCGACGCCTGGTACTGTCAGTCGGTGACTGTCAGAGCGGATGTTTAATGATGATGAAGATGATGGTGATGGGTGCCGGACACAATGAGGAAAGGAGTCTTCTAGGTCCTTCTGGCGTCTGGGTATCTCTTCTTGTCCTTCTTCTTCTTCTTGTTGTGGTGAGTGTCTGCTTGTGACACTTTAGGATGTGTCACATCCTCCCAGTTGGCAGCGTCGGCGTCTTCAGCGGTCCTCGCCCCTTGTTCCTGGCTTGCGTAGTCTTCTTGTTGCTCTTGTTGTTCTATTGAAACGAAGAGAGCTTCCCACTGGACAGGCGTGAGAGGAGGGCGGGCGTTGTAGGACCTGAGAGTGTCCAAGTGAATGGACACTACCTTCTGCAACTGCGTCTTTGAGAGGGGGCAAGGAGCCTCCTCCATGATGGTTTGGGTTGCCATGGTCTCAGCCACGACAATCGTCTGTGCGGCTGCGTCTTGTTTTTCCACCCTCGTGGCTTCCTGTATTACTACAGGTTCCACGGGGGCGGCAGTCTGCGTGTCGGCGTCCTTCTTCTGTGCTGGGAGGGGCTGGCTGGCCAGTGCATCACGGAGACTGTGCACCAGCAGCCGAGCCTCGGCCAGCTCGGCTTGGAGTGTTGCCCTCTCTTCCGCCATTGCGGCTTTGAGGGCAGCAATTTCTTCGTCGGCGGCGGCGCGAACCCTGGCGCACGCCTCGCTGACCGCGTCCGGTGGTACAGCCACGTCATCAGCCACCACAGATCCGCTAGAGGCGGGGGGTGGCGAGGACGCAACGGCCTCGGCTGTGTCCGCCTTCTTGGTGATCTTGTGTCTCCGCCAGACTTTGTCATCGCGACTCCAGCTCTTGATGTAGCTGCAGCCGCGGTAATTCGCCGCATGAGGGCCGCCACAATTGGCGCAGCAGCGTGTGGCGTCTTTCTTGGCGCAGTGGCGCGAATCGTGTGCTTGCGCACAACGAAAACACGCCACTGCATTGCGGCAGTACTTGGCAACATGGCCAAGTTTTTGGCAGCGATAACACTGCTCCTTCCGCTCCGCCGTCTTCTTGTGTTTCCCGTCTTCTGATGCGCCGAGCACGAGGCCCAGCAATTGCAGCAGGGCAGCAGCTTTGCCTCCCTTTCCGCGACGTCCGAACATGCTGGAGAGCTAGCGCTTACGTGCAGCGATTAGCTCAACTCCGCAGCCTGAGCGGGAATGGGTCATCGGCGAAGATTGAACTGGTTAAATGGGCTCAGGGAGCTCGCTTAAATCCGCAGGTCCGGCCAATCAGAGTGTTGGTAGATGGCGCCCTTATACGGTTGCCCACTCTGGTGGCAAGGGCAGCGCCGCCAGGGTAATCCGTATCGATAGTGGTGTGTACGCTGCCGCTAACCCCGCGACGACGCGTTCACTTGTGCCAGTTGTTGACATCGTGTGCGGCGCCGGTGGTACTCGCTGTGTGCCGCCAACACCGACTCAACGGAAGACCTCGGCGCTTGTTGGTGACGTCACGTCAGCTAGGCACCTAGAACGCCAGGTCTGTTGCAGGCAGAAACGCCTGGACGTGCTTATCACTATAAATCTCTTATTTTTGGACAAAATGTTTGGTATTGTTTTTGATTCTGCAGTTTTATTTAGATGAAAGATTTTCTTACTATCGTAAAGCTGCAGATGAAGATCATAGTTCTGTGTTACTGAATCCTGTCGAAACAAACGTAGATCAATATGAGAAGACCCTTTGCCCCATTGCAAGCTTCGGAAATTTTACATTCAAGTAACTATATTTACTTGATCCATTTTGCTATCGAAACTTACCCCAACCCCCTTACAATGAACTCGTTTCTTTTATTTATTTATTTATTTTCGTTTGACATCGTCACTGGAAATGTGAACTAATTTACATGTGTAAATGTCCAACTGTTGCCAGTCATTAGATCACAGTCGTTTTCAAAGAAAGGAATTCTAAACAGGAAACAAAATAGCTTCACACATCGAAAATAATGCCGAGCTTAAACTTTTTTAAACATGCACATTAGAAAAGATAAATATTCCCCTCTTGCAACTGAAAGGAGAAACATTATAAGATAAAAAAAATTTATTTGATAAAACAAGTATCACTCTTTTGCCTCTTCTTCTGTCCCCCTCCCCCAACGTGTACAATCGCAAGATACACTCCTGGAAATGGAAAAAAGAACACATTGACACCGGTGTGTCAGACCCACCATACTTGCTCCGGACACTGCGAGAGGGCTGTGCAAGCAATGATCACACGCACGGCACAGCGGACACACCAGGAACCGCGGTGTTGGCCGTCGAATGGCGCTAGCTGCGCAGCATTTGTGCACCGCCGCCGTCAGTGTCAGCCAGTTTGCCGTGGCATACGGAGCTCCATCGCAGTCTTTAACACTGGTAGCATGCCGCGACAGCGTGGACGTGAACCGTATGTGCAGTTGACGGACTTTGAGCGAGGGCGTATAGTGGGCATGCGGGAGGCCGGGTGGACGTACCGCCGAATTGCTCAACACGTGGGGCGTGAGGTCTCCACAGTACATCGATGTTGTCGCCAGTGGTCGGCGGAAGGTGCACGTGCCCGTCGACCTGGGACCGGACCGCAGCGACGCACGGATGCACGCCAAGACCGTAGGATCCTACGCAGTGCCGTAGGGGACCGCACCGCCACTTCCCGGCAAATTAGGGACACTGTTGCTCCTGGGGTATCGGCGAGGACCATTCGCAACCGTCTCCATGAAGCTGGGCTACGGTCCCGCACACCGTTAGGCCGTCTTCCGCTCACGCCCCAATATCGTGCAGCCCGCCTCCAGTGGTGTCGCGACAGGCGTGAATGGAGGGACGAATGGAGACGTGTCGTCTTCAGCGATGAGAGTCGCTTCTGCCTTGGTGCCAATGATGGTCGTATGCGTGTTTGGCGCCATGCAGGTGAGCGCCACAATCAGGACTGCATACGACCGAGGCACACAGGGCCAACACCCGGCATCATGGTGTGGGGAGCGATCTCCTACACTGGCCGTACACCACTGGTGATCGTCGAGGGGACACTGAATAGTGCACGGTACATCCAAACCGTCATCGAACCCATCGTTCTACCATTCCTAGACCGGCAAGGGAACTTGCTGTTCCAACAGGACAATGCACGTCCGCATCTATCCCGTGCCACCCACCGTGCTCTAGAAGGTGTAAGTCGACTACCCTGGCCAGCAAGATCTCCGGATCTGTCCCCCATTGAGCATGTTTGGGACTGGATGAAGCGTCGTCTCACGCGGTCTGCACGTCCAGCACGAACGCTGGTCCAACTGAGGCGCCAGGTGGAAATGGCATGGCAAGCCGTTCCACAGGACTACATCCACCATCTCTACGATCGTCTCCATGGGAGAATAGCAGCCTGCATTGCTGCGAAAGGTGGATATACACTGTACTAGTGCCGACATTGTGCATGCTCTGTTGCCTGTGTCTATGTGCCTGTGGTTCTGTCAGTGTGATCATGTGATGTATCTGACCCCAGGAATGTGTCAATAAAGTTTCCCCTTCCTGGGACAATGAATTCACGGTGTTCTTATTTCAATTTCCAGGAGTGTATTTCATTAACATTTAGTGCTCCTCACCCCATAGTCAACCAAGATACCTAAAGAAGAGCACCAATATGTTCACAGTTTCTTGTATAAGCAATCCAGTACAAACGTAACTTCCTCAGATTTACAAATAAGGTAAAGAAGCACGAATTCTGTTGCTGCTGAACCATTAAGTTGTTTTTGTATGTCAGTCCTTAAAACAGGCGAAAATTTTAGTTCAGGAGTACACTATTTGTTAAGAAGTGTAATGAACTGCACAATTAATTGATTGCAGAAATCTCTCGGAACAATCTGTGTTGGTCAACTACCGCCAATAGTTTCACATTTTCCTGTGTCATGGAGGGAGACACCACCATTGTGAGTATGCCTGCAACAGACCTGGCGTTTGCAGTGCCTAGCTGACGTGACGTCACGAACAAGCGCCGAGGCCTTCCTTTGAGTCGGTGTTGGTGCCGCGCGTGTTGTAGCACGCCGCGCCGACTTGACGGCTGCTGTGCGGCGGCCGATACGGCAGCGGAGAAGAAGGTTTCTCAGAACACACTGTCTTCTTCTGCGGGCAGCACGCTAACAATAGACATACACTACACTTATACTACACAGGAACATACATATATACATAGCAATAAGAGACAAAGAAAACGGCCACAAATACATGCATTAACAAAGAGTGTTCCAAAAACGACACATGGACAGTACCTGAGGACACGACATAACAGACATGCCTATATGCAACGTAACAACAATCTCCAGGAGGTGGACAGCGGCACCCACAATGACAGCGACAAAAAAGACACTGAAGACGAACATGAGGAGAAGGAAGCTGGGATGTAACAGTCAATAAGACTCCTAAAATTATGAATCAGATATAGTGTGCCAAAATGCACTAACAAATTGCAGATGTCAGTCAAATAATAGTTAAGAATAGAGCATACTATGCAGTCATGGACTGTGCGACTGGTCCCGGCGGAGGTTCGAGTCCTCCCTAGGGCATGGGCGTATTTTTACGTTCATCTCAAACAACAAAATTTTATTTATATGTCAACCTCAAATTATTGTTATGTGTTTCTCTTTTTTAAGTATTATTCTTTGCCAACAAAACAAAAACTACAGAAAAGGTGGCAAACGAAAACGGTAGAATGTATGACCTGTTTAAAACGTCAGGTAACACGTCTTTAAATTTGCAATAAATACGTAAATAATAGGCAACAGTCGATGTGGCGACGCTGTAGCAGCAAGCGACAGACGTTAAGTATGAAGCAGCTATAATCGGACATTAGTGCACGTTGGAAGTCACTTGAGTTCTCCTTACCGACCCATACCGTTGACACTGCTTCTTTACTGACAACACAATACTCTCCGCCTTCTTTGATAGTGGGGGGGGGGGGGGGGGGGGGTCCGCCGCTCGTGGCATCTAATGGTAAATTCCGCATTACAGAGGGATGTACGGATCAGACAGTGTATGGTACCTTTCCCCATCGATTCTCTAGAGGACCTCCCCATTTCTTGTTTTATTTCTGAAGCTGTCCTGTACAAATATAACAAACTGTTTGTTTATAAACAAATAAATCTTCTGCTACCAGTCACGAGTTTTTCTTTATTTTACTATTCACACGACGCGTTTCGAGAAATAATTCCCATCTTCAAGTGCGTTTTTTTGGTGTTTATTAAGCTATTTCTTTTGATGTTGTCAGTGTGTGTGAGTCTGCTTCATTTTGTTGACTTTTACTGTAATACATAAGAAACACGCGATTTTTAGTTGGGTATCAATTCTTTTTGTGAGGTTAGTGGCTAAAATTTAGAAGAATTTGTACTTAGTTTTCTAATGGTCCATTTGTGTAGAGTCTCACACACACTTAACATCGCACACAACTTGTTGTACACTTTACACATCGAATATATCTTATATAAACAAAACAGTTACAAAGATCTTCTTACAGGTAGTACACAGGGATAAAATTATAGGTCTTCCACAGATTATGATATGCTTTTGTACAGAGGTTATTTATCTTAACAATTTGGTTCATGAATTACTTATATTGATTTTACTATTGTGCTTATTTCTATTTTTTACTATTTTTATTTAAGTATATTATCGAAACATCTGAAGAAATTCACTGATTCACTTTCAAGTTTTTCATTTAATACTTTATCTTCATATTTTCTGTAATGTGAATATATCTCCAGTTCTCCAAGCCAATCCATTTTATGTCCTTCATTTAGTCGGTGGAGTACTTTGACATTTTGCTCTGTATTATGTATGTGTGTTGCTATTGCTGATGTAGTGTGTTTGTTGTGTGTGTATGCTGTAATGTGCTCTGTGCATCTGGTGTTAATATTTCGGCCTGTTTGTCCTACATAGAACTATGAACATTCCTGGCATGTTACCTTGTATATTCCAGAGTCTGAATATGGATCATGATTACACTTTATTTTATGTATTAGTTTTTTGTGTAGTTTATTAGATGTAGAAAACCCAATTTTTACTCTGTGATTTTTGAAAATATTTGCAAACTTCTGTGATACATTGCCTATGTATGGAATTCTAGATATACATTTGTTTTTCTCTTTTTCTTCTGTGGCGCAGTTTGTACCTGGGTTTTTCTTCACTTTATCTAAGATTGTGTCAACCATGGAAGCATTGTAACCATTGGCAACTGCAATCTTTTTCACTGTGTTTATTTCTTGTTGCATGTTTTCTTGGTTCAATGGTATTTTTGTTCCCCTATGTAGCATTGACCTGTATGCTGCCTGTTTATGGATATTTGGGTGACATGAAGTTGCAGGGACTGTGGTGTCAGTCATTGTGTTCTCCTATAAATTTTGAATGTGCATGTGTTGTTGTGTCTTGTAATATTTAGGTCCAGAAAGTTGATACTTTTATTTTGCTCATATTCCACTGTAAATTTCATTTTCTCATTTAGATTATTGAAATGATTAAGAATGTCTGTGATGTCTTTGGTATCTCCTTTCACTAACAGTAGTGTCTCATCTACATATCTCCTATAAAATTCTGTTTTCTTTAGGCAAGGTTCTTGGCTGTCAAATAATTTTTGTTTTAAGTGATTTATGTATATGTCAGCTATGGTACCGGATATACATGAGCCCATTGCTAGGCCATCTGGTTGCTTATAAATGTTGTCATTAAAGGTAAAGTTATAACTTAGGGTTAACTGAAGGAGTTCCATAAATTCGACAATCTCTGTGTATGAAAGTTTCTTGCGTTGCATAAGGTTCTTTTGTATTACTGTTAGAGCTTCTTGTATGGGTATGTTTGAATAAAGGTTGGTGATGTCAAGTGATATAAACTGTGCATCTTGGGGGAGCTTTCTGGTTCTTAGTTCTTTGTCTAGAACCAGGCTGTTTTTTATGGAATTTGTTGTTTCATATGTATATTTTTTCATCGGTATGTTATTCAGTTTTTGTGACAGTTTGTATGCTGGGCTATTTATAGAGTTGACCACGGGACGTATCGGGTTTCCATTTTTGTGTATTTTTGGCTGTGCTCTTAAGCGTGTTTCTTATGTATTACAGTAAAAGTCAACAAAATGAAGCAGACACACACACACTGACAACATCAAAAGAAATAGCTTAATACACACCAAAAAAAAAACGCACTTGAAAATGGGAATTATTTCTCGAAAAGCGTCGTGCGAATAGTAAAATAAAGAAAAAAATCGTGACTGGTAGCAGATTTATTTGTTTATAAACAAACCTATTGTATGTACAGTCGCATACTTTCAAAAACCATCTATAATGGATCAAATGAGATAAGAAACTGTGGTTCACACGAGATACGTTTCGTGCTCCCCGCAGTCGTCTCCGCCGTCGACGCCGCCCCCGCCGGCCTCGGAAGCGAGGTTCTTCCAGCGGGCGTCCTGTACACCCGGCGATGGCCGCGCCACGCCCATCATCTGCCAGGTGCCGACGCTGCGCGCTATGCCGGCCACGACGAACGCGTGGCCGCCGCAGCCGCCGGCGTCGCTCAGCACCGAGACGGAGCACGCGCCGCCACCCGCCGCTCTCCGGCCGCGCTCTCCAGCTCCAGCGCCGGGTCCGGCTCCAGGCGACAGGGAGAGGGACTTGGCCGTGTGGGTGGAGGCGGCCCGGCGCTCCTCCCCCGCGGCGTGGGCACCTCCGCGTCCGGCCACGCCCGGCCTCCGCGACAGCTCGGCGCCGAGCTCTCGGCCGGCGACGCCTTTCCACTCTGCGCCGAGCTCTCGGCCGGCGACGCCCTTCCACTCTGCGCCGAGCTCGCGGCCCGCGACGCCCTTCCAGTGCTTCATCGACGCCGCGGGCGACGCCGTGTCGTTCACGGCCGCCGTCAACAGCAGGTCGCCGACGCAGGTGGGGGCCGGGCAGTGCCCCGCGGGGGGCGGCAGCCGCCCCACGTCCCCCCTGGCGCCCCCGGACTCCCCCGTGAAGCGGCCGGCGTCTCCCGTGCCGCCGTACATCCCGGGCGTGCCCGCTTCGCCCGTCCGCCGCCCCCTGCGGAGGGTCCTCAACGGCCAGACTCCTCACCGGCCGTACAGCCCCAGTGCTCCGGCACTCACCAGACTGCACTGCTACAGCGGCGGCGCCGCCGCCTTCGCGGACGACCTCTGCGACAGCAGCTGCGGGCTCGACGGTCGCGGCGGTACCACCATATACTACTACAGTGCGACCGACGGCAGCTGCAGGAAGCTGACGAGGAACTTCTCCCACGATGACGAGCGCTCCACTGCTGCCGAGACGCCCGAGAGAACCCAGTCCAAAAACTTGGCGCGTTCCGTTTCCTTCGGCCCTGTAGAGGTTTTGGACGGCTCTGACAAGGAGACTCTCCCACAGACGTCAATCACCGAGCGGGAAATGAACCGGGACAACGACGATGCCGAGACGGCTGCAGTACTTGAAGCTCCCAACAGTCCAGTCAAGAAAGTTAATTCCGAAGACAGTCCAGAGGCAAAAATGGAGATAGCCGTTGATGACGCACCGCAGAAACCGTCGTTGCTCGTGCCGGCCGTAAAAGTGGAGGAAGTGTCTCTCCAACCTGGTAATGAAGCTGAAGCAGCCCAAGGGACCACAATACAGGCTCAGCAGATGGAGCCGCATAACAAGGATCTGCCTACTGGAAGAGGGCAGAAGAGCTCTGAATGCAAGGCTAGGCAACTTCCGAAGTTCAAGCTCGTTCCTGAAGGTGGTCAGCTCCTGCGCGTAGAAGCGCAGCTGATGACCGCAAATGGTGCAGTATATTATATCTCCCTTTTTATTTTCTAGAACCTATAATTCTGGGATATAACCAAGCTAACAGTCCCAGTTTTGTACATCACATCTCTCTCCACACCTCAAAGTATCATCAAAGAGAAATTCTGTGCTCTAGACTTTTGGTGCATAGAGGTAGCACGTGCGATGTAAACCGTAACTTTACTGATCAGCTCCCAGCACCACACTAGTCTATCCCGTAAAAATATCTGCGTCTCTACGTAACTACTGCAGTCTTCATCCATTTGATCCTGCTAACTGCCTTAGCCTCTCTTTACGATTTTTATAGTTTTCACATCCCACACATCATTCCATCATTAGATGATGATTCGTTTGTGTCTCAGAACGTTCCCCATCAACCGGTCCCCTCTTTTAGTTAAGTTATGCCACACATTTCTTTCCTCCCTAGTTCCATTCAGTACATTATCATTACCTATTCAATCTATCCATCTAATGTTCAGCGGTTTTATGTAGGAGCAAATTTCGAAACTTCTATACTCTTCTTGTCCAAACTGTTTAACTTCTGTGTGAGCCTACACCCCGGACAAATACTTCCTAACACTTGGATTTGATTACATGTCAAAAAATCGCTCTTTTTCAGAAATGCTTTTCTTGCTACTGCCTTTCTGCATGTTATATCGTGTCTGCTTTGACCGTCATCTCTTATTTTACTGTCCATATAGGGGATCTCCTCTACTGCTTTCACTGTCCTCTTTCTTGATCTAATTCTCACAACATCTCATTTAATTCGACTACATTCCATCACCTCTCTTTTATTTTCGTTGATGGTCATCTTATAGTCTCTTTTCAAGACACTATCCGTTCTGTTCAACTGATCTTCCATGTCCTTTGAAGTCTCTGTCAAAATTACAACGTCATCCGCAAACCTCAACGCTTTTCTTTATTCTCCCAAAACTTTAATTCTGTCTCCAAATATCTCTTTGTTTTCGTTTACTGCTTGCGCAATGTATAAACTAATAACATCTGAGATAGGCTACATCTCTGTCTCACGCTCTTCTAAACTAACGTTTCTCTTTGTTGCCATTCTACCCTTCCGATTGTCCTCTGGTTTCTGTTGTAGATGACATTTCACTCTCTGTTCTCCATAACTGCTACTGTCAGAATTTCTAAATGTGCAGTCCAGTTCACAACATCGTAAGCTTTGTGTCGGTCTAACAAATGCTATAAACGTAGTTTCGCCTTTCTTCAGTGTATCTTCTAAAATAAAGAAAGTCGTGGGTTCAGTGTTATCTCGAATTTTCCACCATCTCTCTAGAAACCAAACAGATCTTCACCGACATATCTTTTACCAGATTTTCAATTTTTCTGTAAACAATTAGTATAAGCATTTTAACTCTATGACTTATTAAACTGATGGTACGGTAATATTCACACTCTGTCTTCTTTAGAATAGGAGTTAGTACATTATTCTTGAATCTTGAGAGATATATCCCTTGACACATATATCTTGCCTAGCAGGTGAAGTAGTTACGTAATTGTATGTTTTCTTAAGGATCTCTGTAATTCTGAGGGAATGTGCTTTGTGTCGACTTGTCAAATTTTTATCCAGTATCATATCTCCCATATTACCTCCTTCTCTTCCCTTTCCATAATATTCGTTTCAAGGTCGTTTCCTTCATAAAATTCTTGTATTTATTCCACCTTTTAGCATTCGCTTGGCAGTTGCTTACCATCTGAACTCTTCATGTACATGTAGCTGTTTCTCTTTTTTCCACAGATTTCTTTAACTTTCCCATATCTATCTTTCCCATAGACACACACGCTTCTACAAATTTGCATTTCTCCTCTAGCCATTCCTGCTTCGTCATTCTGCGCTATCTGCCAGTCTTCTTATTTAAACATCTGTGTTGCCTTTTGCCAGTTCGTTTGCTACATTGTTATTACTCCTTTCATTAGTAAAATTCCATATGCCATGTTTTGTCATGCAGTTGTCTTAGTCATTGTCTTTTCACCTATTAGATCCTCTGTTTCTTTCACTATTATATCTCTCAAAGCTGTCCATTTGTTTCCAGTTCCGTCTCATTCCCATCTTTCAGTCAATTGTTCCAAATGTTTCCTTTGAAACTCTCAAGATCCTCCTAAGTTTCCAATTTATCCAGGGTCCATTTCCTTAATTTCCAACTTTCTGCGATTTCCGCAGTTCTAACTTTCAGTTCATAAACTAATTACGGTCAGATTATGCCCGTGCCCCTGGAAATGTTTCGCAATTTCGATCTGTTCCTGAAATCTCTGTTATTTCATAATGTATGTAGTCTATCCGAAACCTTCCGATGTCTCCGGCTCTCTTACATGTACAAAACCTCCGTTCATGGAAAGTGCACCGACGATACTCGTACTATCCTACGCTATGTCTCTTACGACCTCGTCGTCGGTATTTTTATTTATTGGTTACCGCTTACAAATGATCTGCCAGCTTGTTTCTGAGACAGGTCGCACTTTCACAATTCAAGATTGTACGTGTACAGAATGTGAAACTTATTTATTATTTCTTGTTTTTAATAGGGATTAATAATATTACAGCTTTGAATACTTATCGACTTAAAGGTAATTGAGAAAAGAAAATCTCAAAATTAATTATTTATGAATAACTGATATGAATTTATGAAAACAGAGAAGAAGTTACGATGTATTAATGCTTTAAGACGTATATTATAAAATCGGAAAAATATTTCTGAAATGAACAAGATTCTTGCATTTAAAACGGATAAATGAAAGATACTAAACATTTATGAAATTAACAAAATTTTGGAAAAAAAGAAATATAAACCATAATCACATTTTTTTGGAAGAATAAAAGAAGAAGATAAGATGATAGTGGAAGGACGTCACTTCACCAAGTATGTATGATGGTGAGTGCCTCGGAATTTTCCATCAAGCCGCCGACCGCAAATCACAGCTCTTCATCTAAACCTAACAACTCTAGATTTCCTAGGCCGGCCGCGGTGGCCGAGCGGTTCTAGGCACTTCACTCCGGAACAGCGCTGCTGCTACGGTCGCAGGTTCGAATCCTGCCTCGGGCATGGATGTGTGTGATGTCCTTAGGTTAGGTAGGTTTAAGTAGTTTAAGTAGTTCTAGGCGACTGATGACCTCAATTGTTAAGTCCCATAGTGCTCAGAGCCATCTAGATTTCCTAAAAACCAAACCTTAATCTCTAATAATTGTCTTTACTCCATGATGTCAGCGTGTTCTTTTTCTACTTGCATACAGAGTTGTTGAGATTAATGTTCTTTTTTTTAAAAAAGAAAGAAAGAAAGCAAGCTATTTCGTTGTTTATTTTGGGTATTTTTTGATTTTCATTTATGGTCGTGTCGGGATCACTATCATCACCTGATTCCACGTTTGAATCAACGTTGTTTTCCATCCTGTAGATTCCTTCTATCATCACCTGATTCCACGTTTGAATCAACGTTGTTTTCCATCCTGTAGATTCCTTCCTGTCTTTGCATGTAGGCTCATTGTTTGTCTCGGACATACTCTTTATAATTCGAAGAAAATGTTCAAATGTTCAAATATGGTTCAGATGGCTCTGAGCACTATGGGACTTAACTGCTGAGGTCATCAGTCCCCTAGAGCTTAGAACTACTTAAACCTAACTAACCTAAGGACGACACACACATCCATGCCCGAGGCAGGCTTCAGCGTCTAGAACCGCTCGGCCACTCCGGCCGGCTTGATCAAATGTGTGTGAAATCTTATGGGACTTAACTGCTAAGGTCATCAGTCCCTAAGCTTACACACTACTTAACCTAAATTATCCTAAGGACAAACACATACACCCATGCCCGTGGGAGCACTCGAACCTCCGCCGGGATCAGCCGCACTGTCCATGACTGCTCGGCTAATCCCGCGAGGCTTCTATATTTCGCTTTGGATATATCGTCAGTGATAGCGTTTAACATGGTCCATTGGTCTTCGTCTCTGAACACTGCGTGTATAGTGTCTTGAATATTGTTGAGGTTTAAGTGTAATATGTGTGTGCTGTTGGTATATTGACCGCAGAAAAAGACGATGTGCTGGAGAGCCTCCTTCCCCACACATCACCAGGGAAGACGAATGGAATATTCCAGAATTTGAAACACGAACAGCTGCTAGCATGAGTTTCTTAGAAGTAGATACCTTAGGGGTTACGAAGCAACTCAAATCGCTTGATACGGGCAAGTCTTCAGGTCCAGATTGTATACCGATTAGGTTCCTTTTAGATTACGCTGATACAATAGCTCCATACTTAGCAATCACATACAACCGTTCGCTCACCGACAGATCTGCCTGTACCTACAGATTGGAAAACTGCGCAGGTCGAACCAGTGTTTAAGAAGGGTAGTAGGAGAAATCCATCGAACTACAGACCTATATCATTGACGTCGGTTTGCAGTAGGGTTTTGGAGCATATACTGTATTCAAACATTATGAATCACCTCGAAGGGAACGATCTATTGATACGTAATCAGCATGGTTTCAAAAAATACAGTTCTTGTGCAACGCAGCTAGCTCTTTATTCGCACGAAGTAATGGCCGCTATCGACAGGGGATCTCAAGTTGATTCCGTATTTCTAGATTTCCGGGAAGCTTTTGACACCGTTCCTCACAAGTGACTTCTAATCAAGCTGCGGGCCTATGGGGTGTCGTCTCAGTTGTGCGACAGGATTCGTGATTTCCTGTCAGGAAGGACGCAGTTCGTAGTAAATAGACGGCAAATCATCGAGTAAAACTGAAGTGATATCAGGTATTCCCCAGGGAAGCGTCCTGGAACCTCTGCTGTTCCTGATCTATATAAATGACATGGGTGACAATCTGAGCAGTTCTCTTAGGTTGTTCGCAGATGATGCTGTAATTTACCGTCTAGTAAGGCCATCCGAAGACCAGTATCAGTTGCAAAGCGATTTAGAAAAGATTGCTGTATGGTGTGGCAGGTGGCAGTTGACGCTAAATAACGAAAAGTGTGAGGTGGTCCACATGAGTTCCAAAAGAAATCCGTTGGAATTCAATTACTCGATAAATAGTACAAGTCTCAAGGCTGTCAATTCAACTAAGTACTTGGGTGTTAAAATTACGAACAACTTCAGTCGGAAAGACCACACAGATAATATTGTGGGGAAGGCGAGCCAAAGGTTGCGTTTCATTGGCAGGACACTTAGAAGATGCAACAAGTCCACTAAAGAGACAGCTTACGCTACACTCGTTCGTCCTCTGTTAGACTATTGCTGCGCGGTGTGGGATCCTTACCAGGTGGGATTGACGGAGGACATCGAAAGGGTGCAAAAAAGGGCAGCTCATTTTGTATTATCACGTAATAGGGGAGAGAGTGTGACAGATATGATACGCGAGTTGGGATGGAAGTCATTAAAGCAAAGACGTTTTTCGTCGCGGCGAGATCTATTTACGAAATTTCAGTCACCAACATTCTCTTCCGAATGCGAAAATATTTTGTTGAGCCCAACATACATAGGTAGGAATGATCATCAAAATAAAATAAGAGAAATCAGAGCTCGAACAGAAAGGTTTAGGTGTTCGTTTTTCCCGCACGCTGTTCGGGAGTGGAATGGTAGAGAGATAGTGTGATTGTGGTTCGATGAACCCTCTGCCAAGCACTTAAATGAGAATTGCAGAATAATCATGTAGATGTAGATGTAGATCTACATCTACATCTACATGATTATTCTGCAATGTAGATGTAGATGTAGATGTTGGTGTCTGCCTCAAACTTACGCACTTAAAATGCGTGGGGTAAGGGCCGTGTCCTGTTAAGAAATACCGCCGCTGGGATCGATATTTTTGAGTTTTAGTGTCTCCCTTGCATCGGAAAAGAACTGGTATAGCCTGAGGCCTGTATCACTTGTGTCCCACTCGCCTTAACATGTCGTCGACAGGACGTTACAGCCTAATGTTTCTTCCTCCCTTCACCTTAAGTACCCGTGTACACGTTCCACAGGAAAGCAAAGCTGCTTCTGCATGCCAGCAGGTGTTTCGGGCAGCCCGTACGCGCCGCTGCTGCAGGCGATCAGCGAGTCAGGTCGCAGCCGGCCCGCCGGCGCGCTGGAGGCTGCCCGCGGCGCATGCGCACTGCTGCTGACGCCGGCGGCGCTACTGCAGCAGGCGCTGCTGCACGCCGACCACCAGCTGCCCTGCCCCGCCGGACAGCTCTCCGGGAACAAGGTGGGGGCGGCTCTCAGGGCCGGTTCAAACAGTACTTTCGGCCAGAATAGACTACTCGTTGCTGTGGGGGCGCGTTTCGCACTTCCGTCAAAACCAGCCTGATCAACTGACTGTGCCAAGCGTAGAGCTCCAAAATCTTAAGTGTGTTTCAGACTGCGCATCTACATCTACTCTATGTGATCAAAAGTATCCGGACACCTGGCTGAAAATGACTTGCAAGCTCGTGACGCCATTCATTGGTAATGCTGGAGTTCAATATGGTGTTGGCCGACCCTTAGCATTAATGACAGTTTCCAATCTCGCAGGCATACGTTCAGTCAGGTGCTGGAAGGTTTCTTGGGGAATGGCAGCCCATTCTTCACGAAGTCCTGCACTGAGGAGAGGTATCGATGTAGGTCGGTGGGGCCTGGCACGAAGCCGGCGTTCCAAAGCATCCCAAAGGCGTTCTGTAGGAGTCAGGTCAAGACTCTGTGCAGGCCAGTCTATTACAGGGATGTATTGTCGTGTAATCACTCCGCCACAGGCCGTGCATTATGAACAGGTACTGGATGTTGAATGATGCAATCGCCATCACCCAACTGCTCTTCAACGGTGGGAAGTAAGAAGGTGTTTAAAACATCAATGTAGGCCTGTGCTGTGATAGTGCCATGCAAAACAACAAGGGGTGCAAACCCCCTCCATGAAAAACACGACCACACCATAACATCACCTCCTCAGAATTTTATTGTTGGCACTACACACGCTGGCAGATGACATTCACCGGGCATTTGCCATACCCACACCCTGCCATCGAATCGCCACATTGTATATGTGGTGTGCGCACTGTAAGACCTTCGGTACACACACCATCAGATTATTTGACTTGTCACTCTAACGAAGTAGGCGAGTGTCAGCAATATGTCTCGTGGTCTTATCGTGGCGTGTTTATCTTCTGCCGTTAGGTCAGACGATAGAAATGCCACTTGCACGCTTAGAGTAGCAGACTGACGGTGACCAACTTTAAACAGAACTTGATTAATTTTCACACACATTTATTAAAATAATAACAAGCATAAAAATTACTTAGCTTGGTTCTGGATGTTATTTACAATTGACAATCTGAAGTTCCTTTGGTATTGGTACGTTAATCTTATTCTCACATACGTCTCTGATACATGACAAAAGTGTCTATACATTTATCTTCATGGCTATGTACAGGAATATGATAATCTTATTAGGCGCAGACTGAAACTTGACTATAGACTGGTACAGTCAAATGTAGAACTCGTACAGAATGGTACAGACAAATGCACACTGGTACAGACTGGTGAAGACAAATGCAGACTGACTAATTGGAGGTCTGTACACTCGTTATAATACCTCGCGCATTCATGTATCTCTGCGCGAGTGTGATCCGTGAGGAGAAAAGTTTCTACGTTAGCAGCAATCTCATTGGCTGCGTTACATATTAATACACTGATCGGCGGAAGCAGAATTTGGTCTGTCTCTATGGCAGCGCCATCTCGTAGTGCGGAGACGGACGAGCGCTGTGCCTGCGCTGTTGTGCTTAGCGGGGCGCGTTCTACTGGGAAAGTTGTGTACGCGCTGACTACGCGGAAGGATGTACACAACACCCACCTTTGGCATTGATGACAGCTTCCACTCTCGCAGGTATACTTCAGGTGCTGGAAGGTTTCTTGCGGAATGGCAGCCCATTCTTCACAGAGTGCTGCACTGAGGTCGGTGTGGCCTGGCACGAAGCCGGCGTTCCGAAACATCCCAAAGGTGATCTACAGGATTCAAGTCAGGACAGGGATGTTACTGTCGAGTAACCACTCCGCCACAGGCCGTTCGTTATGAATAGGTGCTCCATGGTGTTGAATGAGGCAATCGCCACCCCGAATTGCTGTTCAGCAATGGTAAGTAAATAGGTGCTTAAAACATTAATGTAGGACTGTGCTGTGATAGTGCCACGCAAAATAACAAGGGGTGCAAGCCCCCTACATGAAAAACACGACCATACTATAACACCACCGCCTCCGAATGTTACTGTTTGCACTACACGCGTTGGCAGATGACTTTCACCTCGCATTCGCCGTACCCACACCCTCTCATCGGATCGCCACATTGTTTACCGTGATTTGTCACTCCACATAAAGTTTTTTCAGTGTTCAGTCGTCCAATATTTACGCTCCTTACAACAAGCGAGGCGTGATGTTTGGCTTATCAGGAGCTGCTCGACCATGAAATCCAAGTTTTCTCACCTCCATCCTAACTGTCATAGTACTTGCAGTGAATCCTGATGCAGTTTGGAATTCCTGTGGGATGGACTCGATAGATATCTGGCTATTACAAAATGGTTCAAATGGCTCTGAGCACTGTGGGACTTAACATCTGTGGTCATCAGTCGCCTAGAGCTTGGAACTACTTAAACTTAACTAACCCAAGGACATTACACACATCCATGCCCGAGGCAGGATTCGAACCTGCGACCGCAGCGGTCGCTTTGCTACAGACTGTAGCGCCTAGAACCGCAAAGCCACCCCGCCCGGCGCCTATTACACATTACGACCCTCTTCAATTGACTGCGGTCTCTGTCGGTCAACAGACGAGGTCGGCCTGTACGCTTTTGTGCTGTACGTGTCCCTTCATGTATCCACTTCACTATCACATCGGAAACAGTGGACCTAGGGATGTTTAGGAGTGTGGAAATCGCGCTTAAAGACGTATGACACAAGTGACACCCAATCACCTCACCATGTATGGAGTCCATGAGTTCTGCGGAGCGCCCCATTCAGCTCTCTCACGATGTCTAATGACTACTGAGGTCGCTGATATGCAGTACCTGGCAGTAGTTGGCAGCGCAATGCACTTAATATGAAAGTCGAATGTTTTTGGGGGTGTCCGGATACTTTTGATCACATAGTGTACATCTACATGGATACTCCGCAAATCACACTTAAATGCCTGGCAGAGGGTTCATCGAACCACCTTCACAATAATTCTCTACTGTTTCAGTCTCGAACAGCGCGCGGAAAAAACGAACACCTACATCTTTCCGTGCGAGTTCTGATTTCCCTTATTTTATTATGATGATCCTTTCTCCCTAAGTAGGCTGGAGTCAACAAAATATTTTCGCGTACGGAGGAGAAAGTTTGTGATTGAAATTTCGTGAGAAGGCTCGTTGAATGATATATCGCCTGTGTGGAAAAAATTCTCGTATCGGTCCCGGACACTCAACAAAGCAAACTTCTTCTGTGAGTGCATTTCTGACTCGAAACGATCCCTAGAGGCCTCACCGCCCCCCCCCCCCCCTACACTATACCGTTCCAGTTTTTTCATTTTGTTTTTATTCCCTCGCTTATGAGGGCGATGGTACATTGGTAGAGGTACATTGTCATTCTTCAGACGAAAGCATTTATAAAATACAAGACATAATTTGCGAGGTGCCGGGGCTAGCAGTGTATTTAACACTAAATTCTTCTAGAATCTTCATATGGAAATGATGCTCTAAGCCCCCCCTTTTCTAACTCCTACTTTTTCTGTTGTACATGGATTAAGAAGAAATGCGAACTGACTGTAATCGACCCTGCAAGTGGAGTAGAGAAGAGTTTGGCACCTGCAATAATTTAATTGGATAGAAATTAAGGAAAATTTCATTAACGTAGTGAGAAATGAAAGGGTTGTTCTACCGATTAACAGAATGAATGTTCTGTCCAAAATAACAATTTGATTTATTATGACTAAACTCAAAATAATAAACAAAGCACACAGATCATTTACTATACATCAAATTGGATGCTCAAATAAATGCTGTGAAGGTGAAGTTGTCCATAAACTAGATTGAGACATTTATGACCAAGCAGTATGTGGAGCCAACCCCTTGCAACTCAAATCTTAGAGAAACACCCAGCCAACCCAACATTAATTGCTGCTACAGTAGTGATAACTCAGACAATGAACACCCAAGACAGAACAAAGTTAGAAAAGACGAACAGGCACGCTCCGCTGAGCTCTGATTATCACCTAGCAAAAGTCTCTGATTTGCTGGTGCTGCGGACGTACATTACCAAGCTGTCTTCTTAACTGCAAGGACACGATATGGCGTGCCGGAGGCGATGGCTGGTTGCTTCGACGTCCCATCGTTGTGATGATAATGTCGTGAGTATAGCCCGAAACAAAATCTCCTGGTTTGGTTGTTCCAGACTAAAGACTTCCTAGCAACACAAATACCCCTCTGAGGGAGACAAAGAAGGCTCGCTACACAATCACGGATGGTACAGTGAGTGATTTTAACAAGAGAAGTCACACAGTAACTCTGCTACAGTCAACTTTAGCCAAAACTGCTCAAGACGAACAACATAGGCTTCTTGTATGCAGAACGCTCGATTGCCAACTGTACTCAGAAAGTTACGTTGAAGTCGAAACTTCAGCAACTTCGTCAAACAGTTACAATTAAATGAAAGTATACTAGACAGCCAACGGAAGGCAGACTGTCCAGAGCAGCGAGAGCTCAGTCTTGTAACCTACTCCGACCGAAAGGCGAGAGCCGACTCTCTCAAGAGCACCCGTACAAGCCGAGCACAGAACATTGGCGCCCCCACGACAGTGGTCGTGGTTAAACGTTCCAATCAGCAACTCGAAAACCGGCGGAAAATTCCCCTCTATTGCCGATGCAGTACTATTCCACCAATGGAGATACTTGGCGCCAATTTCTACGCCGATTTTGGTACGCCACGGAGCTATCCTCTGAGCCAGCCAATCACAGTTATGATTTTGCAGAAAACGCGGGAATTTGCCCACCAAGACTGCCTGGGAACACAAGTCATTCCAACGCCTCACTGGTAGCCCGCCAGAAAGTGTTTTCACTAAGTTTCTGTGAAGTAACGGAATCTCTAGCCAAGCCGCTCTGTCAGGCCCCTGTGGGCGTGTCACCGCCGCTCTTATGACAATGCCGGCATCTGGAAAGCATCCACTCGACTCCCTTGCACCCGTCGGCTTAGCCCTTTCAAGAACAGCAGAATCCACCTGTCACCAGATCACCCGGGTGACGAGAGACGCTGCATGGGAAGTCCGCGTGTGAAGGAGTAGCGACTTTTCACAGCATGCAGTTAGAGAGGAAAATCGAATTACTCAGAGTAAGATAGAAATATCAGAGGGGGCTCATGCCACCTCTCAAATTTCCAAAAAACTAAAAATATATAATACACACACGTTTTCAATATTATTAAAACAGAAGTTGGCACATTTATAAAATACAGCCAATGGATGACTGTATAATAAAATGATGCACTTAACTTATAGAAAATAAGTCTTGGCGAGGGTTGTTTTTTTTGGGGGGGGGGGGAATGGTGTTTTGGGTATTATGCGGAGTGGGAGAAAGAGAGAGGGACACTGAACCAAATTTTTGGAAAGAAAGGAAGGAAATGGGGTGGGGGTGTTCTGTTGAAGTTAAGAGGATGGGCAGATTTCACGATCTGATAGATGGAGGCGGTTAAAGTTTCGTTGGAACAGGATGAAGGGAGTGTCTAGGTGTAAGTTTGGGGGATGTGTTGCTATAAGTGAGGCAAAATATAAGAGTTAATCTTTAGCAATGAAACTGTAGGGTGGTTGGTGTCAAGTTTGCAGGAAGTGTTCAAAGTGAGAGGAGAGAGAAAAAATTGAAAAGTTCATACACGGTGCTAGTGGGGGATGAAGACGGATGTGGAAGGCGACACAGACTGCGTAGCATTCGAGGATCTGGAAGAAATCATACACTCCTGGAAATGGAAAAAAGAACACATTGACACCGGTGTGTCAGACCCACCATACTTGCTCCGGACACTGCGAGAGGGCTGTACAGGCAATGATCACACGCACGGCACAGCGGACACACCAGGAACCGCGGTGTTGGCCGTCGAATGGCGCTAGCTGCGCAGCATTTGTGCACCGCCGCCGTCAGTGTCAGCCAGTTTGCCGTGGCATACGGAGCTCCATCGCAGTCTTTAACACTGGTAGCATGCCGCGACAGCGTGGACGTGAACCGTATGTGCAGTTGACGGACTTTGAGCGAGGGCGTATAGTGGGCATGCGGGAGGCCGGGTGGACGTACTGCCGAATTGCTCAACACGTGGGGCGTGAGGTCTCCACAGTACATCGATGTTGTCGCCAGTGGTCGGCGGAAGGTGCACGTGCCCGTCGACCTGGGACCGGACCGCAGCGACGCACGGATGCACGCCAAGACCGTAGGATCCTACGCAGTGCTGTAGGGGACCGCACCGCCACTTCCCAGCAAATTAGGGACACTGTTGCTCCTGGGGTATCAGCGAGGACCATTCGCAACCGTCTCCATGAAGCTGGGCTACAGTCCCGCACACCGTTAGGCCGTCTTCCGCTCACGCCCCAACATCGTGCAGCCCGCCTCCAGTGGTGTCGCGACAGGCGTGAATGGAGGGACGAATGGAGACGTGTCGTCTTCAGCGACGAGAGTCGCTTCTGTCTTGGTGCCAATGATGGTCGTATGCGTGTTTGGCGCCGTGCAGGTGAGCGCCACAATCAGGACTGCATACGACCGAGGCACACAGGGCCAACACCCGGCATCATGGTGTGGGGAGCGATCTCCTACACTGGCCGTACACCACTGGTGATCGTCGAGGGGACACTGAATAGTGCACGGTACATCCAAACCGTCATCGAACCCATCGTTGTACCATTCTTAGACCGGCAAAGGAACTTGCTGTTCCAACACGACAATGCACGTCCGCATGTATCCCGTGCCACCCAATGTGCTCTAGAAGGTGTAAGTCAACTACCCTGGCCAGCAAGATCTCCGGATCTGTCCCCCATTGAGCATGTTTGGGACTGGATGAAGCGTCGTCTCACGCGGTCTGCACGTCCAGCACGAACGCTGGTCCAACTGAGGCGCCAGGTGGAAATGGCATGGCAAGCCGTTCCACAGGACTACATCCAGCATCTCTACGATCGTCTCCATGGGAGAATAGCAGCCTGCATTGCTGCGAAAGGTGGATACACACTGTACTAGTGCCGACATTGTGCATGCTCTGTTGCCTGTGTCTATGTGCCTGTAGTTCTGTCAGTGTGATCATGTGATGTATATGACCCCAGGAATGTGTCAATAAAGTTTCCCCTTCCTGGGACAATGAATTCACCGTGTTCTTATTTCAATTTCCAGGAGTGTAGAATTTTGGTCAAGCAATAAACCAAGCTACAGTGGTGCAAGGTACCACTGGTCGGATTAAGGCTTTAGAGTGTGTAGTATGGTAGAGATATCCCGCCTGGTTAGCCATGCGGTCTAATGCACTGCTTTCCGAGCAGGAATGCGTGTAGGTCCCCGTCACAAATCCGCCCGGGGGATTAGTGTCGAGGTCCGGTTTGCCGGCCAGTCTGTGGATTGTTTTTAAGGCGGTTTTCCCCTGCCTTGGCGAATGCGGGCTCGTTCCCTTTATTCCACCTCAGTTACACTATGACAGCGATCGCTGCGCAAAACACTATCTCCACTTATGCGTACACCATAATCACTCTACCACGCAAACATTGGAGTACACTCATCTGGTTTGAGACATTCCTGGGGGCGGGGATCCGAACCGCACACCGCACAATAACCCTGAGTTCGGTGTGGGGCGGCGGTGGCGTGAGTGGACTGCTGTAGCCTGTTGTGGGGTTCCATACCACTGAGGTCTACGGCAGGGAGGAAGCCTCTCCGTCGTTTCTAGGTCCCCAGTTCCATATAGTACAATACAATGGTAGAGATGTGCTATCCCGATGTTCGTTCGGTTAGTGGTTGTAGTTATTTAAGACTATTGTAGGATTTTTCTTGGATGACCTGTAGATTGGGCTCTTATGTTAATTCACGACCGAGGATTAGGTCGCAGTAGCAGTAACAACAAGGCAAAATTGAATATGTAAATGCATTGATCTTGTTTACGGGTATTCCTCTCGATCTTCGGTAGTCCTGGTGAATGTTCCTTCAGTCGTTATATGTACATTTCTACGCTGACGGAAAAAAATCCCAAGACTAAGAAGGAGTTGTGCGAGATAAACGAAAGTTGGGAGGCGTGTTTCTGCAACTGGAAGATGTCTATTCAAATTTCACAGCAGTCGCATAAGAGTGGCTGTACTAGTGCCGATATGACGATGCAAATCAGGTTTGCTTTAAATACACACTGTAACATTCGGGAGCACTATTTACCTTTGAGACTGGACTTAGTGTGTTGATGTCAGCCAGGAATGCCTTTCAAGACGACGACGCTATTATCAACGCCACACCGAGTTTGAACAAGGTCATGTAACAAGGCTACGGGAAGTTGAATGGTCCTTCCACGATATTGCAAGACTTTGCAGGGAAGTAGCCATTGTATACTAGTGCTCGCAGTGGGAAGGTACTATCGCAAGAAGACCAGGCACCGGACAGCCTCGAGGCACTACTGAAAGGGTGGTACGGTTGTGGCACATCTTACACCGTCTGAAGCAGCAACTCCAGTAGTAGTTGGCACCACATTGCCACAAAAAACTCTTAAAAACCGAGGAATGAGCAGAAGAAAACAGTCTTGGTAGTGATGTTGAAATTACTGTTCATTTATTCGTCAATGACACGCAATTCGCCTGATTCAAGACATCTTCAGATTGGCCAATAAATGTTGATAAGCAAGTGATGGATTCTAGCGGTAATACCGGTTACTACACTGAGGTGAGAAAAGTCATGGTATACCTCCTAATATTGTATCCAACTTCCTTATGCTCGCCATAGTGCAGCAACTCTATGTGATAAGGATACAACATGTCATTGGAAGTCCCCTGCAGAAATATTGAGCCATGCTGTCTCTATACCCATCTATAATCGAAAAAGCGATGGCTGTGCACGATATTGTGCACGAACTGACTTCTCGATTATGACCCATAAATGTTCGACGGGATTCATGTCGCTACAACTGTCAAGAATGATCTTAAAACCAGTCGCAAACAATTGTGGCCCAGTGACATGATGCATAGTCATGCATAAAAGTACCACCTTCGTTTGGGAACATGACTTCTACGAACGGTTACAACTAGTCTCCGAGTACCGGAACATCCAGAGGACCCAATCCATTCAACGTAAACACAGCCCACATCGTTATGGAGCAGCCAATAGCTCGCACAGTGCCTTGTCGATCACTTGGTTCCATGGCTTCATGGGGTCTGTGCCACTCTCGATCTCCACCATCAGCTCCTCCTAACTGTAATCGGGACTCTCCTGACCAGGCCACGGTTTTCCAGTCCTCCAGGATCCAACTGATGAGGCCAGAAGCCCAGGAGAAGCGCTGCAGGCGATGTCATGCTGTTAGCAAAGGCGTTCGTGTCAGTCGTCTGCTGCCATAGTCCATTAGCGCCACATTTCGCCGCACTGTCCTACGGATATGTACGTTATTTTACGCAGTGTTGCTTGTCTGTTAGCTCTGACAACTGTACTTAAACGCCACTTTTTTCCTTTATTGTTATTTCACTCCCCATAATGGGGTGGCCTGGCAGCGGCACAATACACCGCTCTTCAGCCAAGAGAGTTACAAAAAACATAAGCAAATGAGAAAATAGTACATAAACGAGAATGGTAAAAATGAGTGAATAAACGATAACAAAAACAGATGAGTATAAAAGGTAGATTAAAAAAAAGTAGATAAGGGCCACACACACACGCAGGGAATGGGTACTGTACACCGAAGCGGAAACAAAGAAGCATCACAGTGAGAACACAAATGAATGACGCTGTTGGTGGCGATGTAACGTAACACTGCACACGGCACTGGAAAAATGCTGACACCACAACAAAAACGTTAAAAATCACTGCACGGAAAGGGGGGGGGGGACCTACCACCATAGGCTACGTGGGGTTTCCTACAAGGGCGCAGCAGGTAATGAAGCTGTCCCGAGCAACAGGTTCCCTAATGAGATGTTTGCGAACTGAGCCTCCCCCCACTGTTTGTCTACCCCAGTCGCTCACCCTCAGTGAAGGTGTTGTCACCAGCGTTTATCTGCCAACTTTCATGCTGATTGACGAAATGATGTTGAATTTATTTAAAGGTAGGCCAACTTTCCGCCGTCCAGAATACGTTGGCTTGTATAAATGCCTTCACCACGAAAACGTACATACATGAGCCAACTTCCAAGCTGATCAGTCAAATGGTGTGTAATTCTGTTGTAAGGTACCCTCAGCCATACACCGCATGAAATTTCACGTAGACGGTGAGGTTCCCCTTGTTTTGAAGATCAAATGTACAAAATTTCATCAAGATCGGAGCAACACTGTGGCTTTTGTTGAAATCCGTAAGTAAAGTTCCCTCCACCATGCACTGAACGAAGTTTTATATAGGCAGTCACCTTCCTCTTCGTTTGGGAAATAGGATTCATTTTTATACACCCCGCTCGCTCTATGCGGACTTGGTTGCGAGACATAAATAATAGATTTGAACAACAGAAATCATGTAATGATTTCTGTCGTATAAGGAGCAACATAGCTATTGAATAATAGCAACGAGAGCAGTCACATTCAGTGTTACACAAAATAAAGTTATATCTTGTAAATTATCACGACACAAAATGAAGATGATAAGCAATGTGGGACTTCCTTCCGTTTGCGTTTGAAACTTTCGGAGAACTCCTGTGTGGTGAGGAGGTTGGGAGGGGGCAGCAAGGGGAGCCTCAATTAGTTATGCCGGCCTGGGCCTCTGACAGGTTTAGTGCTCCACTGCTCGTAGGAAACCCCACGGTAGGAAACCCCACGACACACCACCATAGGAAGGGTAAGGGAGGGAAGAAAAGGGAGGGGGGAGAGACGGTAGCGGGAAACCAGGAGGGGGGAGGAGGGGGGCGGTGGAGGGGAGAAGGAAAGGAGCCGGAAGCCTGAGGGGGTGGAAAGGAGAAAGAAGGTGGGCAGCAGGGGAAAAGGAAAAAGAAGGGAAGGGGGAGAGGGAGGGAGAGAGGGAGCCCCAAGGAGGGTAGGGGGGAAGAAGGAGGGATTAGATATGGTAGGAGGTGTATATGGAAGGCGCGAGGACATTATCCGGGAGGGGGAGTTGCCAGAAGCCACCTTGGGCGAGGGTATGGAGTGTGTGAAGATGGAGACCAGGCAGGACACTGTGGTACAGGTGCGGAAGCGGGCTGGGGTGGGAGAGGATGGGGGAAACCAAAGGATGGGGGGGGGGGGGGGGATCCAGTTTGTGGGAGACATATAGGATTCGTATTCGTTCAAGGAACAGGAGGAAATGTGGAAGGGGATCAAATCATAGAGGATCCGCGTGGGAGACACGAGACGGATGCAATAAGCAAAGCAGAGTGCATGGCGCTCTCAAACGCCACTGCTCTCAGTCATTAAGTGAAGGCCATTGGCCACTGCAGTGTCCGAGGCGAGAGGTAGTCGCCTGAAATTTGGTATTCTCCGCACACTCTTGACACTGTGGATTTCGGAATATTTAATTCCGTAACATTCCGAAATATGATGTCTCATTCCGCGTTCAAAGTCCAATTGTGCGGCAATAAACGCGTCGGAAACCTTTTCACATGAATCACCTGAGTTCAAACGACAGCCCTGCCATTGTGCTGCCCTTTTATATCTTGTGTACGCTATACTACCGCCATCTGTATGTGTGCTTATCGCTATCCCACGACTTTTGACACCTCAGTGTAATGCACCAGCATTGCACATTTGCAATGGCGTTTGATGTGCTTACATCAACCTGTGAATTTGCAACGTTAATTACTTAAATATGTTACGTAGAGAAATGTATTCCAGAAATTTCTTTTTCTACCTCACCTATTTGTTGGTTTTGGGATTTTTTTTTTCTCGTCAGAGTATTTTCTTTCCTTCCCCAGCCATTCTTTCTTGTGTCGATCTGAAACACACGAAATTCCTATGTTACAAGAGCGTGTTTTCCGGGAGAAGGTGTGACCACATGGTGACAGTATTGAGCTTCACCCTGCTGCCCTGACAGTGAATGTGTCGATTCTGTGACATCCAAATTTCTCTTAAAAGTCGTTCGTCTATCGCCCACTCTGTCCCGCAGTCCCGTCGTCGGGACATTCGACAAAGCTAGTTTCAGAGTTCGATTTTGCAACCTTTATAAGCGATCGTTTCATCGTATTTACTTCGCCAGGCTTACCCAAAAAGTGGGTCCAGTTCCGTCGAATACTGAAGCGCAGTACCGTATGAGCATACATACAGCCAAAGAAAGTGATCATGGAAGTCACGCATTGTAGACTACAAAAGTTTATTCAGTCCATGTATGTGTGAGATACGTTAAGCAACATGGCTTTATCAGAGAATGTGATAGCGCAGTCGAATTTTTTTCAGTCCGCTACCTCATACAAAAATGCAGAGATAAAGTAGAGCCCCTGCGCATGGTTTACTTTCATTCGGAAAAGTCTCCGTCCATATTCCCCATTAATTGACACATTGTATGGCATCCGTGATCAAGGTGCTCCAGAGATACTTCTAAAAAAAAAATGTCATCAGGCTACTAGCCTAGTGGTTCAAATGGCTCTGAGCACTATGGGACTCAACTGCTGTGGTCATAAGTCCCCTAGAACTTAGAACTACTTAAACCTAACTAACCTAAGGACAACACACAACACCCAGCCATCACGAGGCAGAGAAAATCCCTGACCCCGCCGGGAATCGAACCCGGGAACCCGGGCGTGGGAAGCGAGAACGCTACCGCACGACCACGAGATGCGGGCTACTAGCCTAGTGCAAGAATTTCTATTTGACATCACTTCCGCACCTTTCGTATCAATTCCTTTACACATTTTATCAAATAGATTCCCAACTGGTGTCACGAGTAGAGATGGGTCGAACTCGTTCACTCCAGTGAACTACTTCATTCATTTCACTCTTTGCCGTGAAGCGTTCAAATGAAGTAGTTCATTCGTGAAGTACGGAAGCCTGTCGAAGTTCCCCAGTTCGCCGCTCAGCCGCTGCTACGCTCGCTTCGCCTCGCTCGTACAATAAAGCTTCGTAATACTTCATAATTTTACCAACAGATGGCCAACTATGCAGTAACGTGAACGCAACGTTTTACGCTCTTACAGCGTCTGAGTTAACTTAAATAGAGCATGGTCGAAGGGGACAAAAGAAAGATAAACAGAGAAGCCTGTCACATATAAAGAAGGTATTACATTTAATCTTGCTCGAAATTTTCTCATGAAGCGTCCAAAAAAGTCTTTATCTGCCAAATGAAATATTATTTGTTGTATTCATGAACTGAAAAATAGGGCTACCAACGAAATGCAGTCCAATTTTATGTTCCTTGTAAAATTTAATCCAAAATAGAATGAGTATGTTTACCACTGTCACAGTCTATATATCTACGTTAAGTAATTATTCAGAAGTTTTCCTGTAGATTTTATTTTTGTTGAGAATAATAACCTTCTAGATTCAAAACGTAAACTGTCACCTGTAGTCATTGGTACGATTTCAGGTAAAATCCCTCTTTCAGTGTTATTAACAAACCTTTTATTTTCATGTTGGCTGTGCGTGCTCACCCAGCCAGCCTCTTCGTTTATGTTCATTTGTCTGCAAGTGCTGCCAACGGTAGGCTACCCGTAGACGCGAAGTATAACTGCACAGATAGTCACGAGTAATGTCAGCACTGCAGGTAGCAGCAGACGCTGCCTCCTCCACCCGTCCTAAACCTATCGTTCCCCACTAACACTGCGCGATTCGTCGACGGGCAGGACAGGGAGGAGTGAAGTGATGGGAGGAGGAGTGACGTGGGTGAGGGAGAGGGGAAGAGAGTGAGTGAACTAGAAAAAAGTGTGGAGTGTGCTATCTGTGAAGAGTTTGAAGTACCAGTTCATTGAAATTGAGTGGCAAGTTCACACTTCACTGAAGTGAAGCGTTCATTTGAACGACTCATTCACGAGCTCCCCATCACTAGTCACGAGGCTGAGTGAACTCCGTTCCAGACGCTTTCATCAGAAAATCTGAGTTATCCACATGGAATTCAAAACGTGACCCGATGTGTTAGTAGCCAGAGACGCTAACCACGTAACCACGGAGGTGCCCAGATGTACTTGTTGACTAGGTGAGGATGATATAGAAAGTAACCAGCAGTCGAGAAAATATCCCAGCAGCATTATCCGGAACCTGTCCTGCAACAGTATGCTTGCATGAGGGATCTGCTTTGTTACTTCTGCTGTTTATTCTTGTTTCGGAAGTCATCATAGGAACATACAGAAAGAAGTCCCACAGGCCGTGCTGTACGCTAATGATGCCACGATTGCTGTTACAATCACAGATAATTGCTGTGCTCCTCTCTAACAATATGGGCTGCGTATAAACACCCACAATTAGTTGTGAACTACGCCAACCTTTGTTCAGTTACATTAAGCAGCATCACACTAGAGAAGACAGAAAGTTTTTGCTACATGACATCCCGTATAAACGATCGAACAAATCAGCCACAACTTGCATCATTAGCGCCCGAGCTCTGTCTTGTAAAATGATGGGCGGGTCTTGCAGAAAGCGTCACCGCTACTTCCTGTAAGATGTTCGTTTTCGGAACACAGCATGCGACAAGCTTAGAATTACAAGCGGTGACGCTTTCCGCACGACCTGCCTACCATTTTGCAGGACAATGCTCGGGCGCATATGACGCAAATTGTGATTAGTTGCCGGCCGCGAAGGCCGAGCGGTTTTAGGCGCTTCAGTCCGGAACCGCGCGACTACTGCGGTCGCAGGTTCGAATCCTGCCTCGGGCGTGGATGTGTGTGATGTCCTTAGGTTAGTTAGGTTTAAGGGGCTCCGGAACGCCCTATACTTGCAATGTTCAAATAACGCTTATAAATTACATCTTTCCTCACAAAGTATTTGAGGTAGGAAGTTGAACTTTTTACAGATTATTTATTGAAATATGGTCTACAACTTAACACAGGGATTTTACAAAATTTTAGTTCAATTATTAAAGATGATTTTTTTTCAATTGTAATGAAAATTCACAACATTTTTTTGCAATTTTTTTATTTATATATTCAAAAATATACAGTTTTTTGGAAAAAGTCTGTGTTAAATTATGCAGAAGGTACTGTGTAACATTTACTGAAAGTTTGAAACAAATATGTTTGGAGGATCCTTAGAAAACATGTAATTAGTATGAGAAAATAAAAGTTTTGGGAATCGAGCGACAAAGATTGGATTAACTTTTTAGTGCATTCCAGGTCCGTAGAATGGATTATCTTCATCCTCTGCAAACTCCTCCTCCAGCTTCCTCTTGTTCCTCCTCCTGTTTACTCTTGCTTGTATTTCTAGACTCTTTACAGCCCTGTCTGCAGCCCGAAGGCGTTCCTTGTCTAAAGCAAGCATCGCTCGTACCATGTTAGAACCTATCTTCATTCCCATATTTCTAAATACCTTGCACCTTACAATGTTGCCATCATTGAAAGTCGCAACAGCATCATACACACCAAAGTGAAGTGTTTCTATTCCAACAAATACAGTCTTGGGGATTCTCGACCATATAACACTATTTACACTTTCATTGGGGTTTTGAGTTTTTCCGTGAATACACTTTTTCAACAGTTCAGGTGCTGCTAAGTCTCTGAAAATAGGTTTTATCACCTTCATTATTGCATGAGGCAGACTAAAATGTACCTGATGAACACGGACGTTAATAATAACACCATTTGACAGCAGTTTAACAGCGCCACAGTGGGTCATGCCCATGTAGAACACATTTCAAAAAAAATTTAAAAATAGTTGTAGTCTTCGGAATTGAATAAATTATATATCTATTAAAAGGTAATAGTCTGCAGATTCAGAAAACGCAAAAAAGTAAAAATTGAACTTTTCATGATTTTGAGCCTTTCCGGAGCCCCTTAAGTAGTTCTAAGTTCTACGGAACTGATGACCTCAGATGTTAAGTCCCATAGTGCTCAGAGCCATTTGAACCATTTGCGATTAGTTGTTCGATCGATTGGGCTGGGAAGCGGTGTACTACGCACCACATCCCCAGGACTTAAGCCCTTGTGACTTCGACTTCATCCCCAAATAGAAGAAGCACTTCATGTCATTCGCTTCATAACTGTTACAGAGATTCGTCGGGCAACAGACCGCTCCACTAGAATGATAAACACCACTGGGTGTTGCTTAGGGTATTCTACGACTTCCACGACGTTAGCAACTGGATATACACTATGCTGGCAACTACTTCAAGGACACTAAAACTTTCAAATATGTATCTACTTTGTCTATGTTGTAAATAAATAGTTACTACAATTACACTTCCAACTCTCTTATAAAGCTACGAATGGCGATGCACGAGGAAAGGTCAGTGCAGCATGGATCCAATAGTGTTCAGATTCTATGTGACAATTATGTACTCAACTGCACAGCTGGGCATTTAAAGTGTAGCAGTATGAAGGCAGCATCAACAAAAGTAAGTGTAATGCATGCTTAGCATTTCACTGGAACCGCTTAAAGCAAGAACCGTAACGCCATCTTCACTATGTATATAGCGTTTTTTAGAAGTGATGTTCAATATTCAGGGATATGACAGGAACGATCATTCGAGAGAAAAAGAAGTAAAGTAAACATGGGCTCTAAAACCCATACCTTATGAGCTATGAGCAGTTACTGATCTTCGATACTTCGAAACAAATCTCTTCTACTGGAAGCTCTTTGCTTTCCATAATTTTGGAAGTGGTAGTATGAATCAAAACAAGAAAAAATGTCTAGTAAATACGTGCACTAAAATGCATACCTCTAGAGGTATGAGCATTTGTTCATTAGGAGAGTTGTGTTTCAAAGTAGCGAAGGTGTACAAGAGCCCCTACCTCTTAAGGTATGCATTTTAGAGTACATATTTACTGGACATTTTTTTCTTGTTTTGATCCATACTACCATTTTCCAAAACATGGAAAGCAAAGAGTTTGCAGTAGAAGAGATTTGTTTCACAGTATCAAAGATCAAGAATTGCTCATAGCTCTTAAGGCATGCTCTTTAGAGCTCGTTTACTTGACTTTTTTGTTTCGAATGATGATTCCTGTCATATCCCTGAATACTGAACATCACTTCCGACACACATTGTATAAGGAACATCAAACGCATTTATTGTTGTTTGTTTATCGAAAGTTGTTGCTACGCTTCGTGTAACAAACATCTACCAGCAAGTGTCTGAACAGACATTTCGATGCGTTTAGTGATTTAACATAATACCGCAACTTCTTAGGATTTTTTTTTCAAATCGGGAAACGGAATTTTCTTTCGAATTCGTTAAATGCTTCACGAATATTTCTCCTCACGCAGTTTTTGGTCTCTCTCAATTTTTGTTTGTTTGTGAGGTTTTGGTTAGTTCTAAACGTGCATTGGAGCTCTCTTTGCTATCAAAATAGCCTTGTGACACAGCTGTCTATCCACAGCGGGTCTTTCCTAACTCTCACAACTTTTCTCTACTCATATCTGTCTAGGGCACATTGTACAATAGTCTCGAACTCTGTCCATTTATCGTAGACTTTAACGCTCCTGGAGATGAATTTTTCTTGTTGACTGGTCAGGTGATCTCAAATCTGTTGCTGTCGCTTTTGCTATGCAGTAATATCTTCCCACCTTTCTTTAAATTCCTATTTACAGCCGTACTCAGTAATGCTGTAAGAGCCTACGCTAAACCACTGGACTCGCATTCTGGAGGACGATGGTTCAATCCCGCGTCCGGCCATCCTGATTTAGGTTTTCCGTGATTCCCCTAAATCGCTCTAGGCAAATACCGGGATGGTTCCTTTGAAAGGGCACGGCCGACTTCCATCCCCGTCCTTCCCTAATCCGATGAGACCGATGACCTCGCTGCCTGGTCTTCTCCCTGAAACAACCCAGCCCTACGGTAAACACTTGGAAATTTCGGGCCTGTTGGTGACGAAACTGGCAGTGCAGCATCGTACAGCCACACACCTACCTTGACTCAGGAAATGTGCTTTTTCGCAACAAGACCAAATCTGGAGGACCACAGATTGTCAGGACGGCGACCTATGTTGTGGCTTCCTGTGACGTGACAGCAGAGGGAACGCACAGACAGTTATGTGCCCAACGGGCACAGGAGTGATCATGTATCGCCTTTTGAGACGAGTCCTGGTTTCCCATACAGCATCATGATGAATTTGCCCGTCCCTGGAGACTCCGAAATGAACAAACGTTCATTTGGCGGATCAACACCTGTTGTGATGTTATGCGGTTGCATTGGGTACACAGAAGCATTCTGTAGTAGGAGAAATCACTGAATTTGTTTTCTTATTTTTGAACAACATGGTCATTTATTAGCAGTTAATAAAACGTGATGTAGAATTTGCTGTTCCAGAACAAAAATGTAATATGAGATCACATGTTCCCCATGCTGTCTTCACGTGCCTCGATGCAGAGAGTGTTCGACTGCTGCCCTGGCCAGAACCTTCTCCATACCTCTCACGTACTGGAAACACCTGATTGTGGATCACCGAGAGACTGGCACATCACCACTCGCCGGTCACTATGACTCGTGAACTCTGGAATAGATGAAGCTGCATAGAATGTCGTATCTGTAACAAAGATACAAGATCAGGTCGACTCGCTGGTTAAAGCCGTTTTTGCCGCCAGAGGTGGCAGCTCTTACAATAAAGTTCACTACCTCTGTACCCCAGATCGCCTGCAAATTTAGTATTCCTCCTACTACGAACGGCTTTCAACAAGTAATGCAACATTTTTTTTTCGACCAGCTCTGGTTGAAGAAATTCAGAATTTGTTGTGGGACGTCGTGGAATATTCCCGCTTCAGCCCCTGTAGTTTCATGAAGCTCCGATAAGTCGCAGCGCTATACGTAGTCCTAAAACTAGCGTCGGTAAAGGAGGTGCGTTCCAAGCAGAGACCTGTCATTGGGTCTCTTTTGGCGAAAAACCGGAGCATCGCAGATATTCATAGGCGCTTGCAGAATGGCTACAGAGACCTACCGGTGAACAAAAGCATGAGGAGTCGTTGAGTGAGGCATCTGTCATCATCACAACAAGATCGCACAAACGTCCCGCGTGGCGGCGCGCCGCTTACAGCTGTGACTCCTGCAGTGTTGTAACGTGTGGACACTCATTCGAGGTGATCGATGGATCAAACTCAAACACCTCGCTGCACAACTGAACGTCTCTGTTGGTAGTGCTGACACATACGTCCACTAGCTGGGGTAATCAAAGGTGTGTTCCTCTTCATCCACCCTACAGTCCGGATCTCGCACCTTCCGACTTCCATATGCGTGGCCCAATGAAGACTGTACTCCTTGAGAAGCTGCACGTGGATGATGGGAAGGTTACTGATGCAGCCTGGCGTTGCCTCAGACGTCGACCAGTACATTGGAATCACGTGGGCATACTTACCTCGCAGTAAGATGGCGGAGGTGATCGACGGAGCACAATCCAACACCTCGCTGCACTATTTAAATGGAGGCTACGTTGAAAAATAGAGTTTTGAAGCCAAAAAAGTGGGGACTGATTGTGTTGGAATCCGGATAAAGCCAGCCTGCTTTCAAATGGTTCAAATGGCTCTGAGAACTATGGGACTTAACACCTGAGGTCACCAGTCCCCTATAACTTAGAACTACTTAAACCTGACTAACCTAAGGACATCACACACATCCATGCCCGAGGCAGGATTGCAACCTGCTTTCGAAGAAAGAATCTGTTGAACTCCCTCGTATATTGTAAATGTCCAATAGGGAAGTTTTCGGGAGGTTATATCGTTTCTCTGTAAGCTGGAGATCGAAAACCGGTTGTGGCGGGTGAAGTGGCCTCTCCTAGAAGAACGCTCCGACTCCCATACCGGATGACTAACAATAAGAGTCAGTTTTCTGTACAGCAGTCCAGTGCTGAGTGCGGAGATTCACATAGATTCTGTTCATGTACCTTTCTCCATTTAGTACATTAGTTCTAATTCTGTAGTCTTCACACTGTTAATGCCTTTACTGGAAAATACTATATATACTCCCCGGTCGTGTCTGTTCCTTACGACAGCGTGGTAGTAAGAGCGGGAACTAACCTCTTCGCTTTTCAGTCCGCAGACGGACTACACTACCTGTTCAGAAGCATCCGGACACCCCTACGGTTGGTTGTGGGATTGAAGGGGCCAGACTGCTATGGTCATCAGTCCCTACACCTCTATGTAAAGCAGAATTAACCGCTAGATATCACGACAGGCGTACCCACCAGTAGACGGGGAGTGTTTTGTTGTCAATAGAGAAGCAGTAATAGGAGACGTGTGGGTCAGGAGAGTTGCACCGTGGTTCAGAATCCACGTTAAACTGTACGTCCTCCTGTAACTGGCTGGGTAAGTCCGTCCGAAGGTCAGAGGAGGGCAACGGTGTACCAATTCCAAGAGGACGATGCCTGGCAAAGCACAGTGATGTTCAAAACAATGTTCGGATTGATAATCGCTTTGCTTACGTAAGTAGAGGAACAGTTTCAAGAAGGTAGTTGTACCACCATGAGAATGGACATTTTCTTCAAGGAGCGTCTTTGAGGCAGCTGTTTGCGGACAACAGCTTCCTGAAATGGACAAGGCTGGGACGAGTTAGATCGTCGACTTCGTTACAGAACCCATTGTCTAACATCACTACCTTCTCGGGTTTCGGCCCTTGAGGGAGAATGGGCTGTCAGTCGTCACAATCACCATACTGAAAGTGTCCCCAGCGGAGTACAAGCCGTCATAAAGGCGAAGGTGGCTGCACCCCGTATCACCGTCCACTGAAAGGTGGAGAGAGGGAACTAACCTCCTCGCTTCTGAGTCCGCAGACTGTAAGTGCAGAACAGGGAATCAGTGATCATAAGGCCGATGCAGCATCCCTGAATATGGAAGTAAATAGGAATATAAAAAAAGGGAGGAAGATTTATCTGTTTAGCAATAGTAATAGAAGGCAGATTTCAGACTACCTAACAGATCAAAACGAAAATTTCTGTTCCGACACTGACAATGTTGAGTGTTTATGGAAAAAGTTCAAGGCAATCGTAAAATGCGTTTTAGACAGGTACGTGCCGAGTAAAACTCTGAGGGACGGGAAAAACACACCGTGGTTCAACAACAAAGTTAGGCAACTACTACGAAAGCAAAGAGAGCTTCACTGCAAGTTTAAATGCAGCCAAAACCTCTCAGACAAACAGAAGCTAAACGAAGTCAAAGTTAGCGTATGGGGGGCTATGCGTGAAGCGTTCAGTGAATTCGAAAATAAAATTCTATGTACCGACTTGACAGAAAATCCTAGGAAGTTCTGGTCTTACGTTAAATCAGTAAGTGGCTCGAAACAGCATATCCAGACACTCTGGGATGATGCTGGCATTGACACAGAGGATGACACGCGCAAAGCTTAAATACTAAACACCTTTTTCCAAAGCTGTTTCACAGAGGAAGCCCGCACTGCAGTTCCTTCTGTAAATCCTCGCACAAACGAAAAAATCGCTGACATCGAAATAAGTGTCCAAGGAATACAAAAGCAACTGGAATCACTCAACAGAGGAAAGTCCACCCGACCTGACGGGATACCAATTCGATTCTACACAGAGTACGCGAAAGAACTTGCCCCCCTTCTAACAGCCGTGTACCGCAAGTCTCTAGAGGAACGGAAGGTTCCAAATGATTGGAAAAGAGCACAAGTAGTCCCAGTCTTCAAGAAGGGTCGTCGAGCAGATGCGCAAAACTACAGACCTATATCTCTGACGTCGATCTGTTATAGAATTTTAGAACATGTTTTTTGCTCGCGTATCATGTCATTTCCGGAAACCCAGAATCTACTCTGTTGGAATCAACACGGATTCCGGAATCAGCGATCGTGTGAGACCCAACTCGCTTTATTTGTTCATGAGACCCAGAAAATATTAGATACAGGCTCCCATGTAGATGCCATTTTCCTTGACTTCCGGAAGGCTTTTGATACAGTTCCGCACTGTCGCCTGATAAACAAAGTAAGAGCCTACAGAATACCAGACGAGCTGTGTGACTGGATTGAAGAGTTTTAAGCAAACAGAACACAGCATGTTGTTCTCAATGGAGAGACGTCTACAGACGTTAAAGTAACATCTGGTATGCCACAGGATGATGCTGTAGTATACAGAGAAGTTACAGCATTAGAAAATTGCAGCGAAATGCAGGAAGATGTGCAGCGGATAGGCACTTGGTGCAGGGAGTGGCAACTGACCCTTAACATAGACAAATGTAATGTACTGCGAATACATAGAAAGAAGGATCCTTTATTGCATGATTATATGACAGCGGAACAAACACTGGTAGCAGTTACTTCTGTAAAATATCTGGGAGTATGCGTGCGGAACGATTTGAAGTGGAATGATCATATAAAATTAATTTTTGGTATGGCGGGTGTCAGGTTGAGATTCATTGGGAGAGTGCTTAGAAAATGTAGTCCATCAACAAAGGAGGTGGCTTACAAAACACTCGTTCGACCTATACTTGAGTATTGCTCATCAGTGTGGGATACGTACCAGGTCGGTTTGACAGAGGAGATAGAGAAGACCCAAAGAAGAGCGTCGCGTTTCGTCACAGGGTTATTTTGTAAGCGTGATAGCGTTACGGAGATGTTTAGCAAACTCAAGTGGCAGACTGCAAGAGAGACGCTCTGTATCGCGTTGTAGCTTGCTGTCCAGGTTTCGGAAGGGTGCGTTTCTGGATGAAGTATAGAATATATTGCTTCCCCCTACTTATACATCCCGACGAGATCACGAATGTAAAATTAGAGAGGTTCGAGCGCGCACGGAGGCTTTCCGGCAGTCGTTCTTCGCGCGAACCATACGCGACTGGAACAGGAAAGGGAGGTAATGACAGTGGCACGTAAAGTGCCCTCCGCCACACACCGCTGGGTGGCTTGCGGAGTATAAATGTAGATGTAGATGTAGGGAATACACTTCCTTGTCTCGCAGTTGTAGTGGCGAGCTGTCAGCTCCAGACGGGCAGCCTGCTGTAGAGCCGCGCCCTGTGCTTCCCCAGGTGGTGACGTGGCTGTCGGAGCCGCGGCTGCTGGAGGCGGTGCGGCGGGTGCGGCGGCGCGAGTGCGCGCGCTTCACGGACGTGCTGCTGGCGGCGCTGGCGGCGGCGCTCGACCGCCGGCTGGGCCCGCGCGCGCCGCCCAGCGCCACCGTCGTGCTGCCCGGCCGCATCCCCGGCCCGGAGGCCCGGCCGCGCCCGGCCGCCGCCGACGTCTCCAGCTTCCTGGACAGCCCGGGCCCGCGGCCGCCGCTGGAGAACCGCTTCTCCGTGGGCCTGCTGCCGCTGCCGCTGGCCGGCGCCTCGCGCCTTCCGCCCAACCGCCGCCTCCGAGAGGTCGCGCGGCGCTCGCGTCTCCTTCGCGCGTCGCCGGACTACCAGGTAGGCACCCGGCTTCCGGTAGTTCTCGTCCTCGCAGAGGTCGTGGCGACACACCTAGTCTCACACGCGGTCGTGGGCGCAATTCACTCGCTCATCAGTCTCGAGGTACCGGGTGATCAAAAAGTCAGTATAAATTTGAAAACTTAATAAACGACGGAATAATGTAGATAGAGAGGTAGAAATTGACACACATGCTTGGAATGACATGGGGTTTTATTAGAACCAAAAAAGAATAAAGTATTGCTAGACACGTGAAAGATCTCTTGCGCGCGGCGTTTGGTGATGATCGTGTGCTCAGCCGCCACTTTCGTCATGCTTGGCCTCCCAGGTCCCCAGACCTCAGTCCGTGCGATTACCGGCTTTGGGGTTACCCGAAGTCGCAAGTGTATCGTGATCGACAGACACCTCCAGGGATGCTTAAAGACAACATCCGACGCCAATGCCTCACCATAACTCCGGACATGCTTTACAGTGCTGTTCACAACATTATTCCTCGACTATAGCTATTATTGAGGAATGATGGTGGACATATTCAGCATTTCCTGTAAAGAACATCATCTTTGCTTTGTCTTACTTTGTTATGCTAATTATTGCTATTCTGATCAGATGAAGCGCCATCTGTCGGACATTTTTGAACGTTTGTATTTTTTTGGTTCTAATAAAACCCCATGTCATTCCAAGCATGTGTGTCAATTTCTACCTCTCTATCTACATTATTCCGTGATTTATTCAGTTTTCAAATTTATACTGACTTTTTGAACACCCGGTACATTAAGTCGCTCCAGACGTTTACACGAAACGTTAACGTATAATACGCATTCTGTTTTAGGGACAGGGACTCGTTCACGCACGGGCTACCTAGCCTGCAATCTAGAGACCCACACCGCAAATATCTATACTAATAAGAACACAATCATTCGTGATGATGTGATGTCTGGATTTGGGGCGCTCAAATACGCGGTCATCAGCGCCCGTAAAAATTCCACATTTTTACTCAGTACAATTTTTTACACAGTCCAATCTGGCCACTGTAACTAATGATGATGATGAAATGATGGGGACAACACAAACACGCAGTCCCCGGGCAGAGAAAGTAAATCCTTCGTGTCTATCTGTTTGTTTGAATACGCTAATCTTCAAAACTGCTAGACGAATATCGAAGTTGCAAGATCCCCTCGCTTCTAAACTGATACTGTTATTACTCAGCTTAGTCGCGAGTCCTTTGAGGGTGGTATATGTGACGTACAGTATAACTGGTCAGGATTTCCACCCGGAATTTACGAGTGTAAGTCGGACCTCCCTTGATCCGCCTTGGTGGGTCGTGTCGTCGGATTTCTTCCTACCTGTGCGCGGTGCAGCTCTCGTAAAATGTCGTCCCGTGAAGATTCTTCATTGGCGCATTGGATGCCTCTGTCGGTGGAAGCTAATTATCTGAAATTGCTGTCGATCAACTTTGGTGTATCTATTTACTCGAAATTAACATTCAGAATGCCGTAATATCACTTTTATTCCTATTAGATCAATAATGAAACACTCATGTCACAAACTACTCGTAACCGACAGCATGGCTACTATCGAAGAAGACAGGAAGAGCTCTTAACGCCGACTGTCGACTTTGGCACGCAGTCCGTATCTCTTACTAGTTTCGTTGCAGTTCGTGGATTTCCGATCAAGTTCGTACTTATTAAGATATGTATTTGTTAATGAACTGGTTTGAATTTTAACGAGGCAAAATTATGATAAATAGTTTTAAACATCCAGAGGTTCCTCCTAGTATTCATGTTGTCATAAATGACTTTAATTCTTAAATATAAATAAACAAAATCGGTCATTTTGGCGCCAAGATGGTGGTACTTCCCGTCATGTATATTTCCCAGGCTGACGCTTGTTGCTACGGTCCAGCGCCGAGCCCCACCCCACTACGCGCGACATATGGTCGCTTCGTCACCTAGCCAGCCAGCGTGGGAAATGCTCTCCGGCTCATGGCCGGCTACGGACTACAGCACTTCCTAACTATTGTGAATACGTCAATAAGAGACAATAATTTATTAAAACTGGTAAAAAATGTCTTCCTCACGTAAAAGGCACCTTACGAAGTCCATTGTATTGCATGGAACAGTGACTTCAGCTGATGATATACTGATATATGAGAAAAAGTACCAACACACCTGTGTCTTGAGGATGTTTTTATTGTCTCACACGACTTGTTTCAGTGGCACAAGACTCTTTTGGCAGTGGTGGGGCCTGAGGATGGTGGTAATGTGCCGCCGAAATTAGTCGTGTGAGACAATAAAGACATTCTCAAGACACAGGTGTGGTGGTACTTTTCCTCATATACTAGGTGAATGATCTTTCCTTCTTGCGGGACCACAGTCATACAGAAATCCATTGTTAACAGTCAAATGGCTGGTATTTCTTAAAAATAAAAAAATAACTTGAGCATAACCTGGGGCAAAGTCTAGCATTTATTTCAACAAAATGGGTAGACGGAAGAATTGACATTGTGATTTAAAGTTTCATCTAAAACCGTCCTGTCTTTCTGTTTGTCTGTTTGAACACACTAATCTGCAAAACTCCAAGACGAATTGTCGTGGGGTGTTGCGTAGCTTGGGACAACATACAGGCTCAATTTCATCAAAATCGGGGCGCGGAAGAAAAGATATCGTAATTTAAAGTTTTACCTAAAATCCTCTGCGCAGATCAGTAGTTTGCATATTCAAGCATCAAGATATAGTACATCAAAGAGCCAATAGATTGCGCTTTTAGTTTCATAGTGCACAAAGAACCAAACCCCTAGTTTTTTGTTTTTTGATTTTTTTTTTTTTTTGTTTTAAAACGGAGTGAAATGTGCATTTTCCCCTTTCGAAAACTTAACATCTTGACAGAATTAAGCACCGCAACCTTATCATTAAGGGTACAAACTAACATTGAATTTATTCAGCTGAGGTATACAGATTTACTGATTTTGCTTTGTGTATTAAATGACATTGCCTTTGCTTCTTTCGATAGATTTATTTAATTTCTTTCCTAGGAACGAATTTGCCCTCGGGGACACAAGTATTTTCGGAAGTTTACGTCAGTGACAGAATAATCGCGCAATTTTATATCTACGAATACAAACTGACATCGATTTAGTTTCGTTTACGAAAAAAGTCTAGGAAACGGTTGAGTCTTTCTCAATACACCAGAACAGCTAAAAGACAGAGGACTAAAGACATCCTCACACTTTCTATATTTACGACAATAAACTGTCAACAATGTAATGTCAAATCTTCAATATATTTTAGTGAGTATCACTCCATCAATAATACTGTCATTATTTTCAGTTGGTGAAACGATTTCGTGAAGACAACATGTCGAACCAGGAAAAAGCGTGTGCCATAATTATGTTCCCACTGCCTGACAAAAACAACCGAAAACAATGAAATAGACGAAACTGCTTCGTGAGTGGTTAAAGAGAAGGAAATTACTTTTCTCGCGTGAATCTCTTGACAGAAATCCGAACCACTGACCCGAAAATTTTCTTCCACTATGCGACAAATTATCTATGATAGTATGGGAAAAAGCTAGCTGACTGTTCACTAGTTCGATGTATAAATGTCTGACCTTCCGACACCTCCGCTTTTTTCAGCTGCTTGCGGAAATTTGGAAGCAGCGTATTAACTTTCCGTTTCAAATCTTCTATTTTCATTTCCGGATATTGCAAGCGATAAATGTCTAATAACTGCTAAGACCCATCAAGGGTTTTGCTCAAGTCGAATTAATCAGGTGACCATTGATTCCATGGACAAGAATTACTCCTGTAACATTCAATAATCTCCAACATTAACGGTGTGTTCATTTCTCTGTTGAGTGAACACTGGTAGGAAGTGAAAATGTACTTATTAGTTCTGTGATACACGCTATCGCCTTGTGGCTGTTTCTCGAAACATGGCACACAGCTGAACAACAAAAATAGTCAAACTGGTGAATATTTTTGTGATCATCAACACAGCTGTGTTAATATTTCTGGTATTGACAATACGTCAATACTCACCCTCAGACGGTCAGTATTTGACGTATTGTCAATATATTGACAATAGCAGTGAACGTGAGAGGGCCCCTTAAGCAGTCTGAAGAATCCAATGAAGATCGTTAGCAGACATTTGCTATCGGTCGAGAACATTAGACTTAAACACTCATTTGGAAACTCATTCCGAAAGAGAGGCGCTACGTAACTGATCGAGAGCGTCATGCGTTATGTCGCTCCTCAGAACCCTTCACTTCCCTCCAATATAATATCATAAAAGCAAAAATTATGAAAGGAAGCGCGCAGACGAGCGAGTTTTTATACCTCAAAACTCACTTATTCCGAACAGTTTACCATTTCGCTTTAAACGTATACAATTCCTGGTGAGCTTATGTTTTGCCACCACTATAAATAAAGCACAATTGCGTGTTGAGAGCGTGGACGTTAGTGTCATTTGCTGAAAATCAATTATTTCAGAAAGCGGTTATTTTGAGTGGTTTTAACAGTCACGTTAACTGAAACCCGGTTGTTTCAGTGATAACCACTGGGTGCTACGGTGTAGGTGAACTGCAGAACTACAGTGAAGAGCCAAAGAAATTGGCACACCTGCCTAATGTCGTGTAGGGCCCTCGAGAACACGCAGAAGCGACGCAACACGACGTGGCGTGTACTCGACTAATGTCTGAAGCAATGCTGGAGGGAACTGACACCATGAATCCCGCAGGGCTGTCCATAAATCCGTAAGAGTAGGAGGGGGTGGGGATCTCTTCTGAACAGCACGTTCCAAAGCATCCCAGACATGGTAGAGCACTTGCCCGCGAAAGGCAAAGGTCCCGAGTTGGAGTCTCGGTCCAGCACACAGTTTTAATCTGCCAGGAAGTTTCATGCTCAATGATGTTCACGTCTGGGGAGGTTCGTGGCCAGCGGAAGTGCTTATCCCTTTGACTCCCAATATGTCAAAAAAAAGTTAACATCTAATAATTTTCACAAAAGTCACTTTTATTAGTCTCATAAGTGATGAATAGAAGAATTTCTTTAAACAAAAAAGTTTGTTCTTTAATGAAGGTGGTTCACTGCGAAACCACTGGGACACATGTTCTTGAACCATCTATAATTTCGAGTGGTATTTTTTAAAGCAATTTCGGACTTTCCGCAGGTACAATGCCACATTACACACGTTGCAGTGACATTTTGCTCTGTGAGGTTCAGCTTTTGTGGTGCAGTGTGCACAATAACTAGATCCTACTTGTATTGGAATGTGTTCAGATTTGATTTCTCTCAGTTCTTGGAGCACCGTCTTTTTTAATTTGTTTGTATTTCGTATCTTGCAACTTCTCGGTGGTGTACCATTTGTTGTGCCAATAAGTCTATTATGGACCACCACAGTTTGGAACTCCTTCAAAGACATTGTTGCCCCATCACTTCTTTCTTGGAACAACAAAAATGCATTTACAATACAGACATCCAGCATATGCCAAAAAATTTTAAGCCACCATCTTTTGCTTTTCCTGTCAATCTCATATAGAGATTTCAGCATGTCTGCTTTATCGGCGTACCCCATATGCATGCTTAACTGTTTCGTAAGTATTGGAGAAGAGATTTTAATTACTGGCCCATCCTTTTGTTTTCGAGACACTGTTTTCGTCTGGCCTGGATCATGAAAACTAGAAAGAAATAAAATTCCCTTCCTGTCCTTCCTTGTCAATGCAGATATACCTTCTTCTCTGCAACTGTAATCATATTCTCCACGCTGAAACTATTTTTCAGGCTTCAAATTTTTGGACAAGTCCTTTCAACCTCCTTTTAGTTACAAGGATACACACCATAATCACGAAGATTTTTCATGAGGCAAACAGAAGTGAGAAAACTTACGGTTTTTGTTCATCAGTTTCTGGGTCAATTCCACCACTACCCTTTGACCCATTTGTTTTTATAGATGTGTACCAATTTTTCCTGTATAAATCTGGAATTCTGATATACATACATTTCAATTTGCTCTCACCCACATCTTGTAACCTCTTTTATTCGCCAGGAACATATTGACGGAAGTTGAAACGTGCTTTGAATTGTATAATTGATTCGTCTGCAGACTGACATTCAGTGGGCTTATATGAATCTAAGAAAGTCCTAGCGAGCACGTCTAGTAGCGGATGAAGTTTATATAACTTGTCTAAGTTGTCACTTCCACGCTGTGGCTGCCAGCTGTTATTATTGATGTGGAGATTTGATGAATACGAAATAAAGCGTTTCAAGACATTTTCGACGAAATATAGTCGTCTCGTAGCACAGGGTCTGAAGACCAGTAGTCTTTGTAGCTTGGAAGAACTTTTACTCCCATTAGTGCGTTTAGTGCAAGAAAGATCTTCATTTCCACTTCTGTTGCCAGTGAAAAATTGGTATCCCCTCCTTTTTTGGGAGGGAGTGGCGTACAAATGAATGTGGTACACAAGTTCCGAAAAAAAATTTCTCTGGAAAGAAGCTTAGAAACACTTGAACAGGAGAGTCACAGGTGTCGTCAATATTTTGTCCTAATTCTTTAGAGAAGTCATACACAAAAGGTAATTTATATGACGTAAAACAGGTTGTTTGTGATTTATTAGTATGACATCCTCCTCATCAGTGTCACCGTCACTATCCTCATCAACTCAATAGTCAGTGAGTAATTCAGGACATGGCAAAAGTGCTGAAGTTCCTGCAGTACCTGACTGTCTGGGACCACTCAGAGAAGCTTCATTCTCGGAGTGACTCTGTGCCTCAGATACATCAGAATCTGCATTGCTCGGTTCATCTGAAATAGCCGTTACGGACTCATGAGTGATATCTCTAAACCTTCAAGAACTCATAAAGCCCAAAACAATAAAAAGTTCTCAGTGAAAACCAACAAACTGTCACCGAATGTAATAATTTCATGCCACAGTACGAAATGTGTGAAAACGCTTACAGTCCCAGTGGTTCCAGACAAGTAAAAAAATTTCGAGTACACTTACCTTCACTGCGAGTTATCTCCTCAATATGATCAGTAGAACAAATCAGCAACACCCGCTAGCAAGAACTGGACGCCAACTGTTCCCGCGAAAGCTCTAAGTCACCGGTTAGAAGTAGTAAAGTAGTAGAAGTTTGTCAGCACACCAGGAGATGTCTCTGCTTTGGACTTGCATCCGTGGTTTCACGCGAATGCCATTGGTCCTACCAAACAGTATTAATGAAATGGTGGTTTTAGGCAGAAACCACCGGTACTTAAGGGGTTTAATTCAAAAGAGTGTTCCTGGAGCCACTCTTAAGCAATTCTGGACATCTGGGGTGTCGCATTGGCCGGCTGGTATTGCCGTCGGAATGCACAATGGACATGAATGGATGCTGGTGATCAGACAGGATGCTCACGTACATGTCACCTGTCAGAGTCGTATCTAGACGTATCAGGGGTCCCGTATCACTCCAACTGCACACAACCCACACCATTACAGAGCCTCCACCAGCTTGAACAGTCCCCTGCTGACATGCAGGGTCCATGGATCCATGTGGTTGTCTCCTTCCCCGTACACGTCCATCCGCTCGATACAATGTGAAACGAGACTCGTCCAAACAGGCAACAGATTTACAGTCATCAACAGTGTCGGTGTTGACGGGCCCAGGAGAAGTGTAAAGCTTTGTGTCGTGCAGTCATCAGGGGTACACGATTGGGCCTTCGGCACCGAAAGCCCATATCGATTATGTTTCATTGAACGGTTCGCACGCAGCACTGAAATCTGCAGCAATCTGCAGAAGGGTTGCACTTCTGTCACGATTAATGATTCTCTTCAGTCGTCGTTGGTCCCGGTATTGCACAATCTTTTTCCGGCCGCAGCGATGTCAGAGATTTGATGTTTTACCGCATTACTGATATTCACGATACACTTGTAAAATGGTGGTAAGGGAAAATGCCCACTTCATCGCTACTTCGGAGATGCTGTGTCCCATGGCTCGAGCGCCAATTGTAACACCACGTTCAAACTCGCTTAAATCTTGATAACATGCCATTGTAGCAGCAGTAACCGATGTAACAACAGCGCCAGACACTGGTTGTCTTATATAGGCGTTGCCGACCGCAGCAATGTATTTTGCCTGTTTGCATATCTCTGTATTTGAAGACGCATACCTTTACCAGTTTCTTTGGCGCTTCATTGTGTATATACGAGGGTAATCCCAAAAGTAAGGTCTCCTATTTTTTTATAAGTACAGAACTCTGTTTGTGTGGGAGTTGGTCACACTGTTATGAAGAGTGCTTCACGCGCTGGTGTCAACATGCGCACGCCGCGCTGAGACGCTCAGTCTTGGCTTGGCAGCCGTTGAGAGTGGAGATCTCGTGGGATGTTACCGCCAAGTGCGAACTGCGCGCATTCATTCGGTTTCTGAACGCAAAGGGCACTGCGCCGATTGAAATCCATCGTCAACTGACGGAAGTGTATGGTGAGTCATGCATGGATGTCAAAAATGTTCGTAAGTGATGTAGAGAGTTTGCAGCTGGTCGGACCGGAATTCACGACGACCAAAGGAGCGGGAAGACAGTGTGACGCAAAGCATGCGTGAAGATGGGCGGATCACCCTGGATGATCTCTGCACGTTGGCTCCTTAGGTTTCCCGAAGCACCGTTCACAGAATTTTAACGGAAACATTGAACTACCGGAAGGTGTGCGCAAGATGGGTGCCACGCATGCTGACTGAGGACCACATGCGGCAACGAGTTGATGCTTCCCGCGCATTTCTTCACCGCCTTGCAGCCGAACAGGAAAACTTTTTGGACTCAATTGTCACGGGTGACGAAACCTGGGCATACCACTTTACACCTGAGACCAAGCAACAATCACGCCAGTGGCGGCATCCTTCGCCAAAGCCGCGGAAATTCAAACAAACACAGTCTCCCGGTAAAGTCATGACAACCGTTTTTTGGGATCGGAAAGGGGTACTGTTGGTCGACTTTATGCCCACTGGGACCACAATTAACGCTGACAGGTACTGTGAGACTCTGAAAAAACTCAAACGGGCACTTCATAACCGGAGAAGAGCAATGTTGAGCAAGGGCGTACACATTCTCCATGACAACGCTCGCCCACACATCGCTCGGCAAACCGTTGCTCTCCTGCAACAGCTTCAGTGGAACATAATCACCCACCCACCCTATAGTCCTGACTTGGCGCCCAGTGACTATCACCTACGACGAGGAATTGTGAATTGTGGTTTATTAGTCTCATAACGTACATAATCTAAATCATTTGATTCAGGTACAGGAGACACGTCAAAATTTTGGTAAAGTTTTGCCATATACATACAACACCTGATTTTAACAAATGGCACCATAACAATAACACAACATAAAAATACACATACAATAAAAAACTAACAATTAATTACAACAACTGATTTTTAACAAGTGGTATCATAATAATAACACAATTTTGTTACACATACAATAAAAGACTAACAATTAATTACCCCTTGCTCAAATTATCGTGTCAACCTCTATGAATTCTTCTACTGAATAGTAGCAATTCTCCCACAGAATCTGCTGTAACCTTATTTTTAGACTCTCTGGCTTCATTGCCCATTAGCCCATTAGCTTGTTATATATATTGTCATCCTCATATACTGTGGAGTTTGTGCATACAATTTCAAATGTTGTATGGGTAACATAAAATTATTTTTATTTCTTGTGTTGTATGTGTGGTTAAAACGATTTTCCTCAAATAATTTTTGTAAGCTGTGTACAAAGATTATAATTTCATAACTATATATGGAGGGAACTGTTAGGATTTGCAGGTTCCGAAATAATGGGCGACAAGATTCTGTTTGTTGTGCACTACACATGTATCTTATAATTTTCTTTTGCAGTTTCAGTATTCGAGACACACTTCTTGAATTTCCCCAGAAAATGATACCATACCTAATGACAGATTCAAAATAACTATGATACGCTATTTTTCGAGTCGGATGATTGTGCTGATGTATTTTAAGATCCACACATTTCAAATGTTTCGTTTTGAAATGTACCATATTGGTTTTTGCAATGTTCAGTTTCAAGCCATTTAACTGGAACCAGTTTCCTGGAGTAGCCATTGTGCTCACAATGGAGCTCTGAATTTTTTCTGCATCATCTTCAATTAAAACAGAAGTGTCATCCGCAAACAGAACTGATGGGGAATTTATATTTATGGGTAAGTCATTTACATAGAATAGGAACAGGATTGGCCCCAAAATGGAGCCTTGAGGCACACCTTTTGATACTGTACTCCATTTATTATAATAATTCACTGCATTTGATGTGACGCTTACCCTTTGCTTTCTGTTGTGCAGGTATGATGTGAGCCATTTCAGAGCTTTGTCCTTAATCACATATTTGTTTAATTTGTAGATAAGCAAGTCATGGTTCACCGAGTCAAATGCTTTTGAAAGACCGCAGAAGATACGTGCGACTTTACTCCTCTGATCCAATGATTTGAATATGTTCTCAATAAAGTTATTTACTGCATCCAGTGTGTTTTTTCCTTGTTGGAAAGAAGGGGTTCATATCTTTCTGAACAGCATGGCGGCGAGCTGGTATGACATGGGCATGCAAACCTGCCACAGTGTCTACAAAAATGCATCGACAGAAATAGTGATTATGTCGAAAAATTGCTAAATGTTCAAGCTGTGAACTGATGTAAACCGTTGTAGGAATAGTCTATGTACTTATAAGAAAATAGGAGACTTTACTTTTGGTGGTACGGAGACGGCATATGCTCAGTGTTGCGATATGAATGAACCCACTGCATCCTTTCCTGCAGGTGAACTGGTGGCTGATGCGAGTCGCGGCTAGTGTGCTGCCGACAGGGCTGCTGGGGCCCGCGCTGAGAAGCACGCGCTCCAGCCTCGTGGTGAGCAACTTACAAGGGCCGGACCACCGCGTGCGCATCGCTGGGCACGAGGTGCGAGACCTCGTCTTCTGGGTGCCCAACAGGGGCTCCAACGGTAAGTTTCTCTCTCATAGCGCATCACTGCCCATTCTCTAGTCTCTAGGGCGGTAAACTATGTTCGTTGGACAGACTATTGGTCAGTCTCATAGAACAGCACACTGACTGCTTTGGACTGCTCTACAGTGTGTAGAAATAGTAGCAGGCTGTCATGTTAACCTCCACCAATGACGTGGGCCGTGTCAGTCAAGTGCTGTGTACACTATGAGATCACAAGTGTCCACAATTCCCTATGTAATGCAGAATTGACCACTAGCCGCCATGAGAGGCTGGTCTACCAGTACAGAAAGAGAAGGGGAGTACTGTTTTGTCAGTAGAGAAGCAGAACGGGTCTGTCATGAGAGTTCAGTGACTTCGAATGTGGACCAGTCACTGGATGTCACCCGAGTAACAAATACATCTGGCGCATTTCGACCCTCCTAAAGCTGCCCAGGTAGACTGCTGGTAGTGTGACTGTGAAGTCGAAACGCAAAGAAACAATCGTAGCTAAACCAAGACTAGGCAAACCTCACGTACTGACGGAAAGGGACCGTCGATCATTCTGGGAGGTGGTTATGAAAAATCGCATGAAATCATCAGAAGGCAGTCCGCCCCGATAGTTGAGTGGTCAGCGTGACGGATTGCCGTCCTACGGGCCCGTGTTTGATTCCCGGCTGGGTCGGGGAATTTTCTCCGCTCAGGGACTGGGTGTTGTGTTGTCTTCATCATCATTTCATCCCCATCCGGCGCGCAGGTCACTCAATGTGCCGTCGAATGTAATAAGACCTGCACCACGGCGACCGGACCTGCCCCGCAAGGGGCCTCCCGGCCAATGAAGCCAAACGCTCATTTCCATTTCCATCGGAAGGTATCACTCGAGGGTTCCAAAGTGCTACCAGCAGTCCATCTAGCACAATGGCTGTGTAGAGAGTTGAAAATATTGGGGTACAATGGTAGGGCAGCTCCTCATAAGCCACACTTTTCTGTAATTAATGACTATCAACTCTTGAGGTACTGTAAAGAACGATGCTCTCGGATAATGGATGACTGGAAATGAGTGACGAATCGCGCTATACCCTATGACAGTCCGTTGGAAGCGTTTTGGGTTTTGCGAATGTCTGGAGCACATTACCTATCATCATGTGTAATGCCAACAGTGAAATATGGAGGACATTGTGTTACGGTACGGAGGTGTTTTTGGTGGTTATAAAGTGGCCCTCTCATCACTCTTAAGGAAACGCTAAATGCAGAAGTATATGAACACATTTTACAGCGTTGTGTACTCCATACAGTAAGTAACAGTTTGGAGACCATGACTGTATCAGTATGAAAATCCACTGTGTCATAAAGCAGCATCTGTGAGGCAAACGTTTCTGTACAATTACACTGCTGAAATGCGCTGGCCTGGTATGAGGTAGAACGTGGAGTTCGCTCCAGATCACAGCGTCCAAAATGACTACCTACTCACGTTTCGGTTCTTGAGAAAGAATGGCCTGCCATTCCTCTACAGATATTCAGACACCTCACTGGAAGTGTCTCCAGCAGAGTTTAAGTGTACATAAAGGCGAAGAGTTGGCACACGCCATCTTAATAAACACTAATATGGCCTACACCCGTGGTAGGGGGTAGCGCCTTTGATTAGTAATCGAAATGTCCTCGGTCCCGGTTTGGAATAGATAATAACAAACATTGGCAGCCGAAGATTTCCGGCATAAGAAGTCTCCCTTATTCTGCCAACGGCCTTGTCAAAAATGGTGGAGGAGTGGACTGAGCTTCAGGGTACTCTTTTGCCCTTGGGCTGGTAAACTCCCCATAAAGGCGGAAGAATCAACAACCATCAACGGCATGAGGATGCAGAAGGCAATGGAATCCACTGCATTAAAAACACATAATGTGCACCTACAGGAAATTCGGCCTGTAATTGAAAAAGTGTCACGAAGATCTCTCCATTGGCAAAAGATTCCGGAACAGGCACCCACTCGGATCTCCAGGAGGGAACTGCCAAAGTGGAGATGGCCACGAGAAGAAGACTGAATAACCAATGAAAGGATAAAGTTCCACGTGTCAGGACATGGAATGTCAAAAGCTTGAACGTGGTAGGGAAGCTAGAAAATCTGAAAAGGGAAATGCAAAGGCTCAGTCTAGATATAGTAGCGGTCAGTGAAGTGAAATGGAAAGAAGACAACGACTCCTGGTCAGATCAGTATAGGGTAATATCAGCATTAGCAGAAAATGGTATGACGGGTGTAGGATTCGTTATGGTTAGGAAGCTAGGGCAGGGAGTGTATTACTGCGAACAGTTCAGTGATAGGGTAGTTCTCATCGGAATAGACAGCAAATCAACACCGACAAAGATAGGTACACACGCCGACGTCGCAAGCTGAAGATGAAAAGATAGAGAAAGTATATGAGGATACTGAACGGGTAATTCAGTACATGAAGGGGCATGAAAATCTGATAGTGGTGGGGGACTCAAATGCAGTTTCAGGGGAAGGAGTAGAAGAAAGGGTTACGGGAGAATGTGGGCTTAGTAGTAGGAATGAGAAAGGGGAAATACTAATTGAGGTCTACAATGAAGTTCAGCTAGTAATAACGAATATACTGTTCAAAAATCACAAGAGGAGAAGGTATATTTGGAAAAGGCCAAGTTATACGGGAAGATTTCAGATAGATTACATCATGGTCAGACAGAGATTCAGAAATCAGATACTGGATTGTAAGGCGTACCCAGGAGCAGATATAGACGCACATCACAATGTAGTAGTGATGAAGAGTAGGCTGAAGTTTAAGAGATATGTCATGAAGAATTAATACACAAAGAAGTAGGAGAGAGAAGTACTAAGGAATCTCGAGATACGCTTGAAGATCTCTAAGACTATTGAGACAGCAATAAAGAATAGCTCAATAGGCAGTGCAGTTGAAGAGGAATGGACATCTCTAAAAAGGGCAATCACAAAAGTTGGACTGAAAAACATAAGTACAAAGAAGCTAACTGCGAAGAAACCATGGGTAACAGAAGAAATACTACAGTTGATCGATGAAGGAAGTACAAGAATCTTCAGAGAAATTCAGGAATACAGAAATACAAGTCCCTGTGGATGAAAGAAATAGGAAGTGCAGTGAAGCCAAGACGAAATGGTTGCATGAAAAATGCAAAGAAATCGAAAAAGAAATGATTGTCGGAAGAACTGACTCAGCATATAGCAAAATAACCTTCGGTGAAATTGGAAGCAAGGATGGTAACATAAAGAGTGCAACGGCAATTCCGCTGTTAAATGCAGAGTAGAGAGCGGATAGCTGGAGAGAGTACCTTGAAGGCCTCTGAGGGGGAAGATTTATCTGATGTGATAGAAGGAGAAACAGGAGTCGATTTAGAAGAGATAGGGGATCCAGTATTAGAATCGGAATTTAAGACCGCCGCGGTGGCCGTGCTGTTCTAGGTGCTCCAGTCCGGAGCCGCGCTGCTGCTACGGTCGCAGGTTCGAATCCTGCCTCGGGCATGGGTGTGTCCTTAGGTTAGTTAGGTTTAAGTAGTTCTAAGTTCTAGGGGACTGATGACCACAGCAGTTGAGTCCCATAGTGCTCAGAGCCATTTCTTAAAGACCGCTTTGGAGGACTTAAGATCAAATAAGGCAGAAGGGATAGATAATATTCCATTAGAATTTCTAAAATCACTGGGGGAAGGGGCAACAAAACGACTATTCACTTTGGTGTGTAGATGTATGAGTCTGGCGACATACCATCTGACTTTCGGAAAAATATCATCCACACAGTTTCGAAGACTGAAAGAGCTGACAAGTGCAAGAATTATCGCACAATCAGCTTTACAGCTCATGCATCCAAGTTGCTGGCAAGAATAATATACAGAAGAATGGAAAAGAAAATTGAATATGTGTTAGGTGACGATCATTTCGGCGTTAGGAAAGATAAGGGCACCAGAGAGGAAATTCTGACGTTGCGGTTGATAATGGAAGCAAGACTAAAAAAAAAACAATAGGATTTGTAGACCTGGAAAAAGCGTTCGGCAGCGTAAAATGGTGCTAAGCTATTGGGAGAGTCGGATAATACACAGTATGTACAAGAGCCAAGAGGAAATAATAAGAATAGACGACCAAGAACGAAGTGCTCGAATTAAAAAGGATGTAAGACAGGGATGTAGTCTTTCGCCCCTACTGTTCAATCTGTACATCGAAGAAGCAATGATGAAAGTAAAAGAAAGGTTCAGAAGTGGAATTAAAATTCAAGATAAAAGGATGTCAATGATACGATTCGTTGATGACATTGCTATCCTGAGTGAAAGTGAAGAAGAATTACATGATGTCCTGAATGGAGTGAACAGTCTAGTAAGTAGAAACTATGGACTGAGGGTAAATCGAAGGAAGACGAAAGTAATTAGAGACAGCAAAATAACCTATGACCGACGGAGCGAGGACACCAAAAGCATACTAGCACTGGCAAAAAGGGAATTCCTGGCCAAGAGAAGTCTACTAGTATCAAACATTGGCCATAATTTGAAGAAGAAATTTCTGAGATTTTTTAATCTCATTTTGTTCGTTACTGTTTGTTGCAACACACCCGTTCCCGTTCACTCAGTTCTTTTATTGCAGAGGGCAGCTCTGACCAGACACGCTGAGCTACCGTGCAGGGACCGCTTGACCACAGTGGCTTCCTGCGACTGGCATCACTGTACAGATACATCAGTTACACATCAGACGTGTAAAACTTCTCTTGCGATTTTCTCGGAATTGCCAGAAAAGTGCGCCTTAGTACTTGCACATTATGTTATTTTAATGGCCTATTAAGGGCGTACAGAGCTTAAAGTAAATCTGTGATCCCAACGTTGTGGCCGCCCCTTGTCAGTTAAGAGTGGTAAAGCACAATTTGATGGCTTTGAACCGTTTTGCTGTTCTGTATATTTCTACTGTGTTTTTCTTTGTTTGGTCATAGTGTCTTTGTAGCAAAGAATAGTTTGCCAGTTTGCTCTCTAACTGCCTCTACAGCTAAACTCTTGGGCTCATATCTGTCAACAACTGGCGATATGGAGCATATTCGAGGTTTATTTTTGCATGAAAATTATTCCAAGTACATTTGATCCAACCGTTGTACCTGTAGCGATGTTTGGGTTGTGAAGGAAGAAAGCAAAGAATAAGAGACTCAAGAACAATTAGGTAAAAATCGTTTATTTAACATAAAGGATTAAAGAGCACGGATGCAGTCAGATCCAATAGGACATCAAGTGTCCAGTTTCATTGCCAAGTCTGTAATGCACTAATCACAGAGATACAGAGGCTGGGTACCTGCAGCCGTAGTAGAGACTATATTGAAGTGTGGCTACCTGTTACACGCTTCAATAGCGGCGCTGCCTGCGAGGGCCGAGGAGGGCGTGTCCATAAGGATGCTTGGTCGTCGGTTAGCAGCCGTGGTTACTGTGTAGCTGCCTCTGGCAGTAGTTCTAGTAATGTCTGGTGCCAGCCTATGAATTACAAAGTGAAATGCCCATCGCGGTGTCTGTAGCGAACGATACCACCGTAACAGCTTCTGTTGAGAGGACTGATAAGGGTGATTTCTTCCTTCTCATGCTTTTTCGCTACAGAGGCAAACAATGTAGTAAAAATGTTTAAGCCTGATAAACTTCTTTGCGTCAGAACATGGGGGAACACACAAGTTTATCCAAGAGACAGAAAGATTCTAAACTGCCACATTTTTGTATAGCTGATTCAGTGAGTATGAGAACGTGTCGTTGCCCAAGAACTAGACTTGACAGCATGTACGCGAAACTTATTTTATGTCAAACGTTTGATATTTATCCAGTCAATATTTTTGAAGGTATATTACATCAATAACCAAAAGATAATCGTAATTCCTTAGTTTACGCAATGTACACTATTGGCCATTAAAATTGCTACACCAAGAAGAAATGCACATGATAAACGGGTATTCATTGTACAAATATATTATACTAGAACTGACATGTGATTACATTTTCACGCAGCTTGGGTACATAGATCCTGAGAAATCAGTACCCAGAACCACCACCTCTGGCCGTAATAACGGTCTTGATACGCCTGGGCATTGAGTCAAACAGAGATTGGATGGCGTGTACAGTTACAGCTGCCCATGCAGCTTTAACATGATACCACAGTTCATCAAGAGTAGTGACTGGCGTATTGTGACGAGCCAGTTGCTCGGCGACCAGTGACCAGACGTTTTCAGTTGGTGAGACATCTGGAGAATGTGCTGACCAGGGCAGCAGTCGAACATTTTCTGTATCCAGAACGGCCCGTGCAGGACCTGCAACATGCGGTCGTGCATTACCCTGCTGAAATGTAGGGTTTCGCAGGGATCGAATGAAGGGTGGAGCCATGGGTCGTAACACATCTGAAATGTAATGTCCACTGTTCAAAGTGCCGTCAATGCGAACAAGAGGTGACCGAGACGTGTAACCAATGGCACCCCATAGCATCACGACGGGTGATACGCCAGTATGGCGATGACGCATACACACTTCCAATGTGCGTTCACCGCGATGTCGCCAAACACGGATGCGACCATCTTGATGCTGTAAACAGAACCTGGATTCATCCGAAAAAATGACGTTTTGCCATTCGTGCATCCAGGTTCGTCGTTGAGTACACCATCGCAGGCGCTCCTGTCTGTGATGCAGCGTCAAGGGTAACCGCAGCCATGGTCTCCGAGCTGATGGTCCATGCTGCTGCAAACGTCGTCGAACTGTTTGTGCAGATGGTTGTTGTCTTGCAAACGCCCCCATCTGTTGACTCAGGAATCGAGACGTGGCTACACGATCCGTTACGGCCATGCGGATAAGATGCCTGTCATCTCGACTGCTAGTGACACGAGGCCGTTGGGAACCAGCACGGCGTTCCGTATTACGCCCCTGAACCCACCGATTCCATATTCTGGTAACAGTCATTGGATCTCGACCAACGCGAGCAGCAATGTCGCGATACAATAAACCACAATCGCGATAGGCTACAATTCGACCTTTATCAAAGTCGGAAACGTGTTGGTACGCATTTCTCCTCCTTAGACTAGACATCACAACAACGTTTCACCAGGCAACGCAGGTCAACTGCTGTTTGTGTATGAGAAATCGGTTGGGAACTTTCCTCATGTCAGCACGTTGTAGGTGTCGCCACCGGCACCAACCTTGTGTGAATGCTCTGAGAAGCTAATCAAATGCATATCACAGCATCTTCTTCCTGTTGGTTAAATTTCACGTCTGTAGCACATCTTCGTGGTGGAGCAATTTTAATGGCCAGTAGTGTACATCTACCTATATAGTTATTATGCATAGCATCGTTTTAATTTAACGATCCGAAGTGATACGCTATATCATTAAATCTAGCGTGTCCTACTAGTCAGAAAATAAAGTTAGAAAATATTCGCAAAAAAATACTTTTATCCATACACCAATAATAGTAGGTTGATACTGATGGTTAAAATATGCAATAGAAAAAAAATCAAATCGATTGTGAAAATCCTATAGGATACGAACAAAAAATGCCACAGATTCTTCTTGCGCAGAAAACGGAATTTCTCTTTTCGACTGATGTTTCTGTGCCCGTAGCTGAAATATAGATGAAGAGACCTGCAACATAGCATGGTCATGTTCTTCAGAGTCTACTACAATCGTTCTGCCATGTAAAACTGGTTGTGGTCTCAGCAAGATATCAGAGACTTCCTTTGGACACAGGCAAATTGTAAAAAAAATTGTGTAGCAGGGGAAGAGTTTGTCCCTGTGGAAAATGGGAGGAGATAAATGACAGATTTATTGCAGATACTTTGGGCTGCGAATCGTTGCCGTAGTCCGCAAACCGGCGTATCGAAATTGTTCATTTCTGGTCCTCGATGAGTGATGTATGAGGAGGCAACAAGGAAACTTGGTAATGTTTTGTGGAGGCTACTAGTAAATCAGAGCCGAAATCGCCACAGCGCCATTGCAGTGCCATAATTTACCATGAACAGCCTGACAAACAAACTCAAGTTATGAAATACTTGAGAAATTGAAGGTCTTTGCTGTTGCACTTCGTAATTTTAAATATGCTGATTCGTGGAATCATAGAAAATCATCCTGATAAATGCAAGCGATTTCTGTTCAGGTAATGAAAATAAGGAGCAATTAAATGAAAATGAGACAGATGGAAAAACTTATGTAAACTCTTTGCTATTTCAAACGTAATAACCGTAACTGTTAACGCATTTATCCCACTGCGAGACAAGATGGTCAATGCCTTCATGGAAAACTGTCTGTGTTTACTTAAGAAACCATGATTGTACCCAAGCGAGCACATTTTCATCCGAAGCACGACGACGGCCACGAATGTCATTCTTTATGGCTCCAAAAATATGGAAATCAGAGGGCAAGAGATTGGGCCTGTGTGCAAATGGGCGGGCACACATGCTGTCTAGGTTGTCTCAAGTACACTGCAGAAGTTTCGCTGGGATACATCCCCCATACAGTCCCACTCCCTCTCCATGTGATTCCCATATTTTTAGAGCCTTGAAGAAACACATTCACGGCCATCAATTTGCTTCAAAGGAAAAGGTGCACACCTGGGCACAATCATGTTTCCACAAGCAGTTTTTCCATATGGACACTGTCCATCTTGTATCACAGTGGGGTAAATATATTAACAATTATGGCGAAATAATGAACAGTTGGTTTACTTTTTTCCATCTGCCCCATTTTCATTTGGCTGTCAGTTATATGGACACTATACCCCCAGATTCTCCCTCTTGCCTTCCCTTTCAGACATCTATGCTTCAGAATACTGAATTTGATTTGTAATCTCTGTCTCATGTATCTTATTTTGTTCATTGAATGCCTTACATTATCGACACGATAGTCTACACGTTTTCTTGTAACTGCGTTATGGGCGACTTGGACATGTTTCCACGCACACATTACTGCTTATATGCAGTGATGATGTGCCGTAAGTGACAAAAATCACATGGGACAGGCAATGTAAGGCCTCAACCTGAGGTGGATGAAACTAGTCGATGTATGTTTGCGCAATGAAGGTGACTTATGTGTAAGTGTAAATGGAGCTGCATTCACTAGCTCGACAGTGAACCCCTTCTTTCTATTCTTCACATCAGTTATATCTTCATCCTTTAATTCATTGAAGAAGGTGTGTGTTACATTTTTGCACAATAAAACACTCTTTCTGTAGTTCAAAGTCTGCTGGAGTTTCATGCCTGCAGGGTGCTAACAATTTTGCATTCTGTATCTGCATTGCTTGCTGCTTGACAGCCATTTTTAACTATGTCCTATTTTCCAAACAGTCCACTGATTTCAGTCCACTTTCTGTACACTGAAGACTGTTTTGCAGATTGAAGGGAGAAACCTTCTTAAATGATCCCTCTGTTTATTTAATACTCCAATTGGCTTTCTCTAGATTGTTCTAAACCACTGTCTACTTTACTGTAGTTGAGAATTCTTTCCTGAGCTCAGTGGGCTACTCAAAAAGTCCTCTTACTTAAGCAGGTGTTATTGCTCCGCATGGTACAGTCATCCTGTGGAAGTGTTTTTATCTGAAGAAGAGAAAACATAGTGTTCCCATGAAATGTTGGGAAATAAATGTTGACCCAGACAGAGCCTCTTATCTACACAAGTTCAATTAAACTAGGATGCAGCTGGTACCCTAGAGATCTCCAGCTACGGATAGGTAAATGCAGGACATCTATAACAAAGAGAGAGAATCCAATAATGTCTGATTACAAGGTTAGTGGCAAATATTCAAATCATTTCACATTGTTTACATATTTATGAGTAATATTAAGAAATGATATGAAGTGAGATGAACTCTTAAAGTCAAGGCTATGGAAAGTAATTGGAAAACTTAGATTTGTTAGAAAAGTTCTGGCAAGTAGAGCAGCTGTAAAGGAGACTGTGTACAAGACACTAGTTTGTCCAATTCTATAGTACTGCTCCAGCATTTGGAGTCTTTGTCAAGTTTGCATGGCAGCAGACCATGAATGGATTTAGAAACACCCTGCTCTGATTGTACCAGTTCACTGTAGCCCATATGAAAGTGCAATGGAAGTTCTCAGGGAAATCTTGCATAAAATCCTTTGAGTAAAATCCTGTTGGGTCATATCAGGAAGCTCGTATTTGAGGAAGATTGTATGACCACTCATCATTGTATATCAATTGTGATGATCATGAGACTAAGATAATAGGGTGCATATAGAGGCATGCAAGAGAATCATTTTTCTCTCGCTAATACTACGATATGAAGTATCCTCCACATCTCACTTGGTGGCTTGTGGGTATAATTTAGAACCAGATTCACCTTAATAATTATCCATCCCTGCATCAAGTACAACATCTCGAATCTGGGCTTATTTTGTGTGGAGTGTTCTATCATCCTCACAGTCAAACCCTTAATCCAAGACCCCATCACCTATGAAATACAACTTTTCACCATTGTGTAGCACAGTGGCCAATGGAACATGGAGATCTTCATTTTGATGCCCTTGTCGTGCCACCAAACAAGGATGTTCACCTGTAACTGCTGTGGCTTGCAGGAGTAATAAATAGCTTACATTCATGCCATGTGTCTTGCTGCAGCTACTTTCACCAACAATGGATTCCTGTAACCTTTGCCAACCCACTGAACCCACAATGCCCATGTGGGAGAGCCATTGCTCCCCTGACAACTAGAAGAATGGCACTACCACCACTCTGTAGCGGTCATAATACCCCAGGACCTGCCACACTGTGTGTAGAAAGAGAATGAATCAGCTTCAGGCATCTGTAGTTCTAAACTCATGGCCAGCTGCATACATGATCAACTGCATTTTTCAACTCTTACTTGCCCACACAACCCCTTTCTGAAATATTAATCACTCTCCCTAAACGTTCTGAACAAGGTGGATTCTCATTTCACATAGTTGTCCAAATTCTTGTCATGTAGCATGCTAAGATCATATCATCTTATCTGGACCCTAAAACATTTAGCAACCCTCATGTCAGTAGGATGTGAGCATTAGCAGAAGCAGATCCAGGGGGGAAGATTGCATGTCATTTTTTAGACTCTTACATTTCTCCCTAATTTATTTGCAGAAAGTTAACTGAGAAATAGGTACATGTGAAATTATAAACACTTATCCTGATTTTTTTTTTGCTAGTCAGGGAGGTGCTAAGCACAATCTCATGACTCATGACACCTCCCCTCCCTTACCACCCCCCCCCCCCCCTTGGATATCACAACTGAGCAGTAGGGTGCAGATTATAAATTTCAGCTTAATGGAACAAGCAGTCCCACAAATTCGATTTGCTTACTAAACTTTATATCTGAAACTTTGACAGAGAAAGTAGTTATGAAATGAAAAACAAATATTCTGCATCCAATCTGAAATTGACACACCTGGCTGGCCATCCCATTGTTTGGTCTGCTCCATTTTTGTCACTGCATGGGGAAAGTTCCAATAGATGACACAGTGGCCACTGTAGGAGTCAATCCCTGGAAATCGCACGCTTTTCTGTTATGTGTCATTACACTCCTAATTTCTCTAACTCTGATCTACTATTTAAGCACATAGAATACTCTGAAATATTGCCCTGCCATAAGCCTGGATCAGAACTGCATGGTTACATAAATGGCACATTGTACAGATAGCACAGGAAGGTGATAGGCCATCTCAGGAAAGATCTACCCAAAGAAAAGTGTTTGGATTCCCCGATTCTTCTAAACACTCACTAACAAGCCTCAGCACTGGCTTTAGCAGTGGATAAACTTGTGTTCACAGGAATGGGTGTGAGTATTCTGAGCTATGCTGGTGGGCTTCAGCTGGGACTACAGCTGGACAAGGCCGTGGCACTGGGACCAGATGATGAGGCACGGCTGCTAACAGTTGTCGCTGCAGAGATACACCGTATGGATGCTGCCAGTCGTGCTGACCACTGAGATGGAGTATCCAGCATCTAGGTCTGCACTTCCCAGGGCATTTCCATTTCTTTCTCTCTACGCAGCCAAGCCATCCAGAGCATATCTGCAGTTACCACAGTAGCCTCGCAGTAACATTAAAGAATAAAATATTTTTTAAAAGTAGTCAAGGAATGTGACTTCTGCCATAAGAATGAGAACCCATGTGCAACTTGACCAATGGCATCATCATAAAAGTAACTTCTTTATGTGTCCCTAACACTTAACTTCATTCCAGTTCCAAGATCTCCATCTACAACTGTACTGTACAGACCTTTGTTAAGTGCAATTGTACCAATATTTAGATTTCTTCCTGTTTCATTCATGGATGGAACATAGGAAGACTGTTTATATAATTCTGTGTAATATGTTGTAGTTTTTATGTTTATCTTCACTGGCCCTATGACACACATAGATATATGAAGAATATTCATAGCTTTCAATTTAAAAACTAGTTTTTTGGAATTTGGTAAGTAGGCTTTTGCATGGTTCCAGGTACCTAAAAGCTGAGATTCTGGAACATGTGTGAAACTAACTCATGAGCATTTGTGCTGCATTTCTCTGTTTCTGATTAATGAGCCTGTTAATATAACCTGACAACTGTCAGTCATGTAATCTGTTTTGTAGGCACATTTCAGTTTCCTTAAATCCTTACCAATGGTCTGAGGCCTGTCACTTACTTTATCTGCCATTGAGCCTATTTATGATTGACCCGCTAACATTCCCTCTGACAACTATCCCCACAAATTCATCTAACAACATTTATGAGCTGTCAAATGATACTAGTCCATGGTTATTCAAACTTCTTGCTATTCAAGATAATATCCATTACACACTGTGGAAAATCCACAAAAACTCTATGTAGCAGACCACAACCATAATCACACTTCCAGGCAAGGATTGCTGGGGTCCATAGTTTTCCAACCCAGATAACAGATTTCCAGTTTGACTAGAACCCCAACCTGAAAAACCTCCACAGCTGTTCTAGCAAACATGCTTCAAAGTCAGATATTCAGAGCGCAGTTATTTCAACATTACAACAACAGTAAAATATTTCAAAACAGATTTCCAGCTTTTAATAGTTCCCCATAAACAGTAACTTTGTGAAAATGAGTGAGCTTCGATCCCATACAAGACATTCTGCTCTTAAAAGTTAACTATGCACAGTTTCATGTTGACCATTAATTCTGAGATGTACTATGCAGAACCTCAGCTGAGAGCTAGCAAAATTTTCTGTCTCAAAGAGAAGTCATCTAACAACAAGCCAGTAAATATTTAGGTGTGTCGTTCAATAACTGAGATTTTCAACATGGCTCTCTCAGCAACACATCAGTAAAAAAAAAAAAAAAAAAAAAAAAAAAAAAAAAAAAAAAAAAAAAAAAAAAAAAAAAAAAAAAAAAAAAATTGTCAAAGCAGCTGGGATGCATATGTTCAATTACGCAATTTGAATGACAATACTTAGGATTATTTTTACAATTCTGCTATTTATATCATTATCCTGATTATGTGATCAACTGCAAAGAATTTCTAAGAATTTATAAGCATAGAGAATTGATTATGGATTGACTCTCTATACCCATTATACATTCATATTCACTTGTATACAATTGGAAGTATGGCATTTTACTCTATTGGCAGACAAGTACCACCGTGGGATGTTCAAATGTATTATAGAGCATACATACAGGATAACCACAATACATTGTTAAAAAAAACTAATTTGTTTACTTGAACATTAAATCTCACTGGAACATGACACTAATGAATGGACATAACACACGTATCTCGATCTAATTATTACATATCCAGTATAAACAAACCCAGCCAGAATTTTATTTATGGTGCCATCCTGTGTCCTTTATTTACAGATAGCTACTAAAAACAGTTAACACTGAACAGGAGTAGCAGAAAATACCCTAAAGCTTACCATGACTGGACACTGTAGTGACATGTTGAAACAAATTAACAGTGACTGGATTGTTACAGTAATCATACAGGCATCTGCTGGCTGTGATTAGGGAAATCCATCAGAAATCTAAGTGAGGATGGCTGAATGAAACTTTTAACTTCATTTCTATCCAGTGATAGGTGCCAAAAATAGCATTTGATACAGATGAAATACTGTGAGGAGCTGACAAATTAAGGAACACTAGGTGTTAAAGACAAGAGTCCAGATTACAATCCAGGTCTGGCATACAAGGTAAAAAAATACTTGGTACTTCTGCAGCAACCTGTATATTAACATTACTGAATCATTCACAAATAGCAATGTTAGAGAAATAGTGATAGGTTGCAAGTAGGTGATGAATACTGTGGCTCTGTTAAACATTGATATTGCTGTTTTCTTATTCAAAATTCTTCCAATACTGTGGAAAGAATACTGTTCTCCACATCTGTGCCTAGCAATTCACCTTCAGGTGGTTTTATTTCATCAGTTTGCATACATATTCTTCTCTTACATTTTGTTAACAAAAAGAACAAATACAAAGATACAAGATTCCCATATCTCCACATTTGTCCATTGCAACCTGTAAAAATATTGTGTGAGAAGTTATATGATCTATCAAAAATTTTATTGGTTAAACAATTAGAATAAAAGATGCTTCATTATCTAACATTTACCCATATTCAAACTGACTCTAAGAATGCATCAGCCTCATGCTATAACCATATTGGAATTTTTATGAACAAATGATTATTATATTCTAAGCCTTTTTTATTCCAAAGAGGAAGACATTTATTGTGAAGAGCTTTTTAATTGGACCACTAGCATATGGAAGTACGGACTTAGGAAATTACCTAAGCAGCCCAAAAAACTGAACACTATCCTTCATTGACATAACTGCTCTCAAGTTTTTAAATGATATGAGATCCAATGCCATTTCAACCAGTGTAGTACAGTGTAAGTTTCTTCTGCACATGCACACTGCCAGATAAGGAGACCTACCTGTCTGATGATATACGCAAGTCCTTGAATATGTCCTTAGCTACATCTGTAAAATGGCCAAGAAACACTGTACCAATGCAAGTAAGATAAAGTTTTGCTTTTACAAAGTTGCCCTTACAGTTTTTTGAGTCACCAGTCTTTGGCTGGTTTGATGCGACCAGTCATCAATTCCTCTCTTGTGTCATCTCTTCATCTGAGTAGCACATGCACCCTACGTACTCAATTATTTAGTGGATGTGTTCCACTCTGTCTTCCTCAACAGTTTTTACCCTATAGAGCTCCATCTACTACAATGGAGGTTGTTCTCTGGTATCTAAACACATCCTATCATCCTTTCCCTGTTTCTTGTAATATTTTCTACGTGTTCCTCTCCTTACTGATTCTGTGAAGAGCCTCATCTATTCTTAGCTTATTAGTCCACCTAATTTTCAGCAACCTTCTATAGCACCACATCTGAAACACTTTAGTTCTATTCTTCACTGGTTCTCTTACAGAGCATGATTTCCTACCATATAATGGAGTCATACAGATGTACATTCTCAGAAATTTCTTTCTCAAATGAAGGCCAGTGTTTGATACTAGTAGACTTCTTTTGCTCAGGAATGCCACCTTTGCCTGTGCTAGTCTTCTGTTTTTATGCCATCCTTTATTCATCCTCCACACATTATTCTGTTTCCTAGTTAGGACTTTGTCATCCCTGGCTTTAATGTTTATTACATCACTAATCTAATTTATTTTCCTTCTCATAATTTTTGTCCTTCTTACCTTTACGATCAGTCTACATTTTGTGCTCAGTTTACACGTCATTCCTTTCAATATGTGCTGTAATTCTTCCTCAGTTTCACTGAGGACAGAAATCTTACCAATAAATTTGATCATTGATATCTCTCACCCCAGTCTTGAACCTTCCTCTTATTTCTTTCACTGCTTCTTTGATGAAGGAGTGAAAGACTGCATTCCTGTCTTATAAACTCTCTCATACATGCACTTCATTCTTGGTCTCCCATTTTTATTGTTCCTTCTTGGTTCTTGTACACATTGTATATACACATTGTATATTACCCATATATACCTATGGTGTACACCTATTTTCTCATAACTTCAAACATCTTGACCATTTTACACTATCATACACTTTGTCTAGGTCAACAAATCTTATGAATGTATCTTGACTTTCCTTCAGTCTACCTTAAATTATGAAACCCAACATCAGAACTGCATCTTTGGTGCTCTCACCTTTCTGCAAGACAAATGGATCGTCATGTCACACATGCTCAATTTTCTTTTCCATTCTTCTGTATATTACCATCGTTAGCAAATTGGTTGGATGAGCTGTTAAAACTGATTGTGTGACAGTTCTTGCACTCATCTGCCCTTGCTATCTCCAGAGTTGTGTGGATTATATTTGTCTGATAGTATGTCTCCAATTTCATAGATTCTGAATACCAACTTGTTTAGTTGCCACTTCTCCCAGCGATGTTAGAAATTGTGAAGGGAAGTTATTTATCTCTTCTGTCTTGTTTGATCATGTATTCCAAAGCTCTATGAAATTCTGACTCGAATAACAGATCACACATGTTTTTCATATTGACTCCCATTTCTTCTTTCATTTCATCAGACAAGTCCCCCCTCATAATGGCCTTCAATGTAGGCCTTCACTTTACATCTATCCTCTCTCTCCACTGTATTCAACGACAGAACTCCCATTGCACTCTTAAAGTTGAAAGACTATTTCAACCTTTCTATATGCTGAATCAGTCCTCCTGATGACCATTTCTTTTTCGATATCTTCATATTTTTCCTGCAGCCATTTCACTTACACTCCCTGCACTTCCCACTTATTTCAGTCCTTAGTGACTTACATTGCTACATTTCTGAATTTCAGTCAACATTTTGTATTTCCTTCCTTTGTCGATCAATTTCTTATGTTACCCAAGGCTTTTTTGCAATTACCTACATCTGTCTTTCCAACCTCCATGACTGCACTTTTTAAGAGTTGTTCACTTGTTTTCAACTGAACTGCCTACTGTGGTACTTATTATCACAGCTTCTATACCCTAAGTGAACTTCAAATGCACCTCATCATTCCTTAGCACTTCATTATCCCATTCCTTGCACATTGATTTTTCTGGACACTTCTCTGAAACTTCAGCCTTCTCTTTGTTATTTTTAAATTGTGACCTGAGACTACTTCTCTTACAGTGCATTGTCTGATTCTGCAATCCCTCCGACCACGATGCAACCCTGCTAGAATTTTTCCAAGTGTACCACCTCCTCTCATAATTAGTACTAGCTGAAATTTATTGCAGAACTAAATGAAGTTTTTCTCCTTTCTCATTTCTACTACCAAGCTCACATTGCCCATAAGTTTACTGTGGTCCAATCCTTCACGATTGATAGATCATCATCTCACTTTTCATACTGAATTACCCATTCAGTATCCTCATACTTTCTGCATGTTAGTCGGGATGTATACCTAACTATTCCTGTTTGCATTTGCTTGTGACTGTTCTGATGAGAACAATCCTATGACTTAACTGTGCGCAGTAACTCGCTCCTTGTCTGACATTCCTATTCATATTGGATCCTGCTCCCATTACACCATTTTCTGCTGCTGATTATGTTCTTTCAATTTCACTTCACTGACCACCACTATATGAAGATTGAGCCTTTGCATTTCCCTTCTCTGATTTTCTAGCTTCCCTACCACTTTCAAATGTCTAGCATTCCACACACTGACTTGTAGAATGTTATCCTCTCATTGGTTATTCAATTTTTTCTCATGGTTATCTCCTCCTTGGCAGCCCCTTCCAGAAATCCAAGTGAAGGACAAAATCCAGAATCCTTTTGCCAATGGAGGGATCATAGCACTTTCAACAACAGGCCGCATGTGCTGTGGATACAGTGTTTCTTTTAATGCAATGGTTTTCACAGGCTTCTGTATCTCCCTTTCACTGATCATTGCCTATCCTTTTTCGTTTTAAGGGCAGTTCCCCACTATAAGGGCAAGGTGTTGCCCTGAAATTCTGTTCACTCTTCTGCCTCTATAAGCCTGCTGGCAGAATAAGGGTCGACTCCTTTTACTGGAAGACTTCGTGCACCACTGCTGATGATTCTTTAGTCAAAATTTAAGCAGTGCCTGGGATCAAAACCAAGGGCATTTGAACAGTCAAAGACACTACCCTAGACCATGGGTACATGGCAATACAGTATGCACTTTTATCAGAGGTGCTTTTGACTTTGTATGGTCTGAATGCACCAAAAAATGTAATTAATCTGTATAATTATTCAGAACACCAAAGTGCTTCACTCATCTTGCTTTTGTTAGAGGCAGTACACCTTTGGCTTCCTGCAATCCATGTACCATGTACCGGTCTTTGAGCCAGTTATACAGAAGTTCCCAAGTGCCATAGGTCTGACTTAGTGTAGCTTGGATTTTTCCACATAGTGATACTGTTTCTAGAAGTGACCAAGTGACAAGAATTCATTGGCCTGTCAAAGAATAAATTCTGAGCTTTTCAATTAGTAACCTGGCCCACGTCGTCGTCGGGTTGTGGACCACTGCAGCTGCGGCGAGGACGGAGCCTCTCCGTTGTTTCTAGGTTTCCAGTTTACATACAATACAACACAACCTGACCCACATCCAGTGTGCAATGTCAGTGAAGTTTTCATATTTTCTGGCCTATTTAACAAAGCTTCAGTTAATTTGTCTCCATATGTGACTAGGAAAACAAAAAGGGGCCTGTTGTCGAAAATTATAGACTCAGATATTGAAATTTTTACGTTCAGCATTAAATCCTGAACAGTTTGGAAAAAAACAGATTTTCTCTCTGAATTTGGGTGAGTTATGAGAGGTTGAATGTATGTGATGGAAAAGATGTGTCTTCAGAGGATGGATTTTAATGTTTCACTTTATTACCATTGTTTAATGGTACATATTTAAGAAAGAAATTTAGTATATATATATTGCCCTTAAAATGTCTTTTGGCAAATGGTACCTAGGTATTTAAGTTTATGTTGCATATTATGTGTTTAACCCCTTCAGACCACTAGCAAATTGCAGTGTACATAGATTTAAGACCAAGTAAGTTGGTCCCAAAGTGACAAATTAGTGAAGTCTGTGCTGCTTTGTTTTGACAAAGTACTGACATTTTTATGTTGTGGCCAATGGCAAATTGGCAATATTTTGTAGGCATTTATAACTTAACATAAAAAAGGTCACTTGTTTGGCATTATTTTAATCACAAAACATCATTCTTTTATACAAAACTACTCTGAGTCCCTTAAAATGCCTCTAAAATTTAAGAGATGCTATTTTATGAAGCTTTCCATACACAGCTGCGAGATTTTGAAAATGGGCATCGTGTGTGGTCAATTTTATTTCCAACAACTACCAGAGCACCATTTTCAGAAGACCAACATTATTGCTTTTAACGATATTACTGACTCCCGTTGGCGTCAAACAACTTTCAAATTTATATGAGAATGTACAGAATGGCGTAAATCAAATTATCATGCAAAAAATGTATTTTTCGACTATCGAAAGTTTTTTACTTCTCTGACAAGAGGTCCCTTCTCGCTTTCCATCTCACATACGTAATCTTCCTGTAGCTCAATAATATTTTATTAATCATACTAACTTCTCAATAACTATGCCATGTACCAAATTTTCATTGAGTACATTCTGCATTAAGAAGCACAATTTTTGTCTCTGCAGTATATCTTTAGCAACAATGATCAAATTGCAGCAGATTTCAATAATGATAACAAGCAATCTGAATAGAACACAATTGCCACTGGGCAGTACTATAACTACAAAAAATTTCAGGTATGATCTAGAATGACTTGCACTGATCTTTAATTAGTTCAAAAACTTGCTTCAAAAACCAGTTACTAAGGAGTCTGTGAAATAAAGACAAAGTACAAGCATATAACAACTGTCTTTTATTTCCTGCAGCAGCCAGCTGAGAACAATATAACATTGTAGAAAAGAACTTTCATTTCAGATAGCTCCAGAAAAAGTAAAATCTTTAAATTTTTATTTTACCACTATTAAGGTACGAATCAATCTTATTAATATTATTGCTATTCTTGTCAGGCACATGTACTATCAACGAGATCTGTCTAAAGCATTTAGTATCATCTGTACTATGTCCATAACTGTCACACACATGTATCTCCACAGTCCTTTCAAACATAAGCAGTCGGCCAGTGCTCTTCAGCGCCAAAATAAACTACAGAAATGCTAACGCCCTTAATATTTGTACTATGTCATATATTACCTATCTTTTGCAAGACACAATAACAAAAAAAAATCTCCCTTTTGAGACATTCACAGGTTTTGCAGTTTAATTTAACTTTGAATATGAAAACTATTGATATCTTTGTTAAGTGACACTTTTACAATACAGTGTCCTAAACAATGTGCCCATTATGAATGAACAAAATGGTGTAACAATCCAAATTGTTCAATGTTCTTGCCGAAGAAAGTGTATATCACAGGTAAAAATAGTAATATTTTCCACCTTCTGAAGGTTACAAAACCCTTTCAATCCTAAAATCAAGTTTATATGATACTAAAAAGTTATAAAACAATGGATATTTTACACAGTAATTGCTTATTCTTGTCTCATTTTTGATAATAGCTTTGTAAACTATCACCTGCATTCAACAGATGAAATGTATAGTGCAAATAATAAGAAAATTAACTGTGATTTCTAATTCCAAAAGATATAAGCAAGATACCTATCTGGAGGGAGGGAGGGAGGGAGGGAGGGAGAGAGAGAGGAGGGGAGGGAGTGGGAGAGGGGGGGAGGGAGTGGGAGACAATGCACAACTTTTAACTGTCCGTGCACAATGAACTGCAGCTTTGGGGCAATGTATTCATCTATGTTCAATGGTGGTACACAGAAATTAAACCAGTATGAGTAACTCTCATAAGCAATAACATGTAACTATTTTTTCAAAAATGATAAAAAAAAATTAAAAGGAACTACTGGAGGTTTCTACTGCACTAATTTATACTGAACTTGAAAACACTCCAAAGGTTTCTTGTTAAATAAACACATTTACTGCAATGCTCTAGCACAAATATCTGCTACATTTTCTGTAGAAAGAGAGCCACATCTACAAACTTGCCCTATTTTCCTGTGCAGAACACCTTGGTAGTGTTTTTTTATATATATATTAATTAAGTTCAGTCCCTACTAGCTATCTCAAAGAGTTTTCAAAAATTTGAAACAAAAATTTAAGTTACAGAATCGACCATCAGGCAGAAGCTATACATATGGTATGTTTTGACTTATTTCAAGTACATTTGAAATAGCTCTACAACTCATTTCGGAGGATGCTGTGGAACACACAGTAATAATCATAAACTCTCTAAAATATTGTATACAAATTGATTAAAATTTTCACTGGAACATATTTCAATCTTATATGATTGGTGCATTAACAATTTCAGATCACATCTGCAAAATTACATACACTTAACATTCAAAATTTTAAAGTGTTTCTGTAATAAATGACTGACTATATTATATGTCATAATTATTGTACAATTATGAAGTATAAACATATATAAATCTGTGAACATTTCATAAATTCCTCATATAAAATCAACAAATACAGGAAAAATATAGATTTATAAAAAAACTTATAATTCACAACATTTAAGGCAGTGGTGTATGAAAAGTAACAATGTTACTGCCATCAATCAGAGAAAAGTTCATCATCTAAAATTTTTCAAAGTATAATTTCCTCTTTTTCATCAAACAAGCAACAAACAACAGCTATGAGCAAAGAGTTTTCAAATGCAGTAAAGATCAAAAAATAACTCTCATTAACATTTTAAATGCTTTAAGGGTTGCAATTCATCATCAATACAATATGTCACTACTATAGAAAACTCAGAAATGTTTAACCAATGGTTCATGCCAAACTCATTTGGCATTACAAGGGACTTCATATTATAACAACATTACTATTAACTTCCTGCATCATTATTAAAATATATACATATCTTGGTGCACATTGATTGCAAGATGCAAATAAATAGTATTGCAAAGGCATCTGTTGGTCTGATGAACACAGAATTACTTCAATTTTACACGTTGTCCATTATAAAACTGAAGTAACTACAATGTTCCTCACCTGCAGCACTAGTGGCATACATACTATTTTTTAAAAATTTAAGGTGGAAACTTCTTGCTTTCTTTGGCTGCTACAAGGACTAGTCTATATTCTCACTCTCATCACTATCTCACCACGTCACAAGTCACTGCAGCACCAGAAGCTGGAGCACAAACGAAACAACATGACTCGGTGGATTAAAAATACTGTGAATGTATTTCACTGTTGATTCATCCTTACATTTAATTTCTTCAGGGTAGCTGTATGTGTCCAATGTCACTTTCTGTATAAAGAACCTTTATGGATTGAATGAGATAAATGTCGTTCTTGCACTAGTTCACACAGGAATCACACAAATGAAATATTTGTTATTAGTCTTACACTTACACCACACAGAGATATCAGTCATAGTTAATGAATGTTTCATAGCTGAACTGCAGTGATGATTGGCAAGTCATGTAGTTTTGTTTTTTGTCTGCTCGGCTATGGCACTGTGTGCTACTGGTAAGAGCCACTACAAATTTTCCACACACTACCAGCTGCCCAATTCATGAAGGAGATATCACTTCTCAATCGTCTAGATGTGAGCCTACTGTCTGCTGTAATATCAACATCAACTGCACAGTGCACAAAGTAGTCTGAGCAGTGTTGTTGCGATCCATTTTGCTTACTCATGGAAAAGACTGTTTATATAGATTTTGTGATGTTATTGAACAATCGTTTACCCCACCAAGATTCGAGGTCAAATGGTTTAAAATCTGCAAAATGAAAGAATATCTTATGAATACTTCATTTGTGGTTTTATAAAATTAGTGGTAGAGCAAATAACAGTCATAGCTTGAACAGCTTCAAGAGAATGTGGAGTTCTGCAGTAGTGTGTAATTGTAATTTATTCAGCTTTCATGTCGAGCAGTTCAACAGAGAAGATTCACGGGTTGCGGTTTCTTTTGAAGACAACAGAACATTTAAATTCAACACTCAGCTTTGAAAATTAAACAAAAGTATTATTTGTGTTACACATCTACATTAAAAACATTCAAACTTTTGTTTTATGCAATCATCAGATAAATACGAAATTATAAGCTGTTTACATTCTTGCTCTACTCTTTCCCTGTGGTGTATTATTACATTAAAAAACCATAAATAACCATCATTTATTGCTTACTAAAACACACACACACACACACACACACACACACACACACACACACACACAAACACACACACACACAAACACACACACACCTGCAGAGTGAATATTTCATTATTAAGCTATCGCCTAGACTATAGCTAAGCAATTTTAAAGCATATCCTTTCTTATAGGGCTGTTTGCCCATCACAAAATGCTGAAGAGCCATGAGAAACTTTGAGAAAGTTGAGGGGGGGGGGGGGGGGGAGGCATTAACATACAAACTTTCTATCAGAGCGTGATGAAGGGAGGAGGCAATGTTAGACTGTAATGTCTATCTGACCATGTCATTAGTGATGAAGCACAAGCTCTTACGGGACAACAATGGGGAAGGAACAATATTGGCATTTAGCTTAATTTATTTATGGAAACCATGGAAAACCTAAATCAGGATGGCCAGACTGGGGTGCGACTCATTTTTAGTGCCTTCTGTCAGATCACAAGTCCAGTTTAAATTACTCAATCATGCCTGGTTGTCTACTGGTAAATTTGGTGCCTGGAAGCCACAAGGTTGTGGGATCAAATCCCAGTCTGCTTTTTAACCAAGCATTCACTTCTCACTGATGTGGAGATTTGCCAGAAACAACATGTGGTTCACATTCCACATTACACTGTAGGTCCCTCATCCTGATTTTACAACTGGGGCAGGTTAGGGACATGCAAGTAACAGAACTGATGCCCAGTTAAAATACTTTCACCAAGCCACTGAGCAACATGAAATTATCATTAATTACTCCATGCAGTGTTGCCTCCAATAACCATGATCTGAGTTAGACTCCCAGTCTGGCACACGATACTTATGAGTCAAGAAGATTTGGAGGATATCTGTTGGTACATGTAATAAAGGAACATTGTTTACTTGCCTTATCATACCTAAACTGTAAACAATCTGCAGTAGCTCCCAGTGCACTTAAAATGACACTATCTTTATGTGAGATACTTATTCTTTAGCTTTAAGTGTGAGCATGCTACAAAAATACTGTCTTCCAAAATTGATACCATTATTGGAAAGGGGAGGAATAAAGCAGTGATTGTCAGGGGCATGCCAGCAGTGTGTAATGTCACAATATCTGCACAAGGTGGGACTGCATCACTTAAAAGTATAGGAAAGTACAAATGACAAAGAAACTGTGGTTTCAGATTACATGATTATGAGTGGTTAATTTCATCAGTCGGATGGAAGGTCTGTCAGGGTGGTGAAGTCGCCAATTACAGGTGCTTAATTGCAGTGTTTCTTGTACAGCTAGTGAAATTAGATGCAGTGGCTGAACAGGACAGAGCACAATGTTACAACATGGGGCCTATAGGTAAGTGAAATTACACAAATGGTAAGAAATCTCACTATCCATGCACTTGTAAACAGGGTGCTGGGTGAATAAAAAGAAAAAAAAAGACAGGGCTGTGTAATTCAACCAGTAGTAATACAGGGATTTTGTTAATATCAAGACCCTATGAACATAAGGGTGCCAGTTTAGACAAGGGAGAGCCTTTGTGACGTAGGAACTGCAGAAGAAAAGGTCTAGTAGGGCGACACTTTACTGGATGGCCCATATGGTACAACACTGTCTGTTATTAGCAATGATCCAGGATAAAGTCCAATTTTAGAATACAACAGTAAATTGTGAAGTGGACCAACTATAATAATTATTATCAGTTTTTACTACACATTTATAAATCTCTTTCACACTTGCTACAAATATAAATTTCCATCAATCAAGTGCAAAATCAGAAATAATTGCATCAACATCCCAAATAATGATTTACTAAACTCCATTCAAACAGGCCTTATACAGTTCAACTGTACCTACCAACCACCGTGTCATCAACAGCTGATAGGCATCCTGGATGCGGATATAGAGGAGCATGTGATCAGCACAGCGGTCTCCCAGCCATTATCAGCTTCTGTGACCAGTGCTACTATTCCTCAATCAAGCAGCTCCTCAGTTGGCCTCACAAGGAATGAGTGCACTCCACTTGCCAACAGTGCCTGACAGACCCAGACGGTCACCCATCCAAGTGCTAGCCAAGCTCAACAGCGCTTAAATACAGTGATCTGAAGGGAACCAGTACAAGCACTATGGCAAGGCCACTGCCCTCCAATAATTACTACCTTAAGGTAAATGTAAGTAACAGTAACAGAAAGATTGCTGGATCTTGATAAGATGAGGTTGAGGAAAGGGCATGAAAGAAATAGCAAGAGGATGAAATAGGGCAAAAAAGTTTTGAATCAGACTTAAGAGATGAGTTAAATTAAAAGCAATGGAATATCTAAAGAAGATATTCTCTGCTAATATATTATGTCACCATCCTTAGAAAATGACTTCAGCTATCTACATCTAGCTGCACATAAGATATTTATACGTGTATGTAGGAACGATGCTTCTTGTAGTCTTGCTTTTCATCTTCCACAGAACATTTGTCACTTGACAGGTTCAGTTCATTCCACTTTCTATCACCAGTAACTGTATAGTTGACCGCTTTGGGTTAAAAGGTGAAAGTAAAGCTACAGTATGAGACTCCAAATGTCCATGAGGTGTGGTACAAAGAACGTAAACCAACAGTCATGCTGTTAAGCTCTGCTCTTAAGTGGACATCATCCCTGTCTGAGAATGGCGCACCCACGTTTATACTGCAACAACTGTGAGTAGTCTAGAGTTACTGCAGCTCCTTATTTAGTCTTCACTGTGTTTAAGTAAGGTGTCCTGGACCACATCCCAAATTATGGACCCAAACTCTCACGTGGAGTAACAAATAATGCACTCACTTCAGTCAATAATCTTCATACTGCATTCAATTCAAAAAAGGCTGCCTGAGAAAGTTAACCTCTCTCTCTGATCCGAAAGTAAATGCTGGTAAGCTGTGACAACAGATTCTTTGCTGTAAGCAACAGCAAGTTTACTGTGGCATTCCCATGGCAAGACTCATTTTCCACTAATAGTAGATGCATACATAATAAGCAGAGTATAACCCACATGAAGTTTGAAGATCCTCTTGCAAACTATCAAGGCAACAGAAATAGATAACACAGCTAGGCGTAACAGCCTACATTAATATACAAATGTGATAGAATTTTGAACTATAAAATATGAATACTTATGCACCTTATAAAACAACAGTGTTTTACTCTCCTGCTATTTAATACGACAACCAGTATTTTGGCAACATACTTCAGAGTACCAGATACAACATGATCTGCCCTACCATCTGCGGACAGGTCAGTTGTGATCCCATACTTGTCAGCACTCTGACATTTCAAAACACAATACTAATGAAACTGGAAAGCTCTTTCCACTGCACTTTTACATCAAGATCTAATGCAAAGGCCCTTCTAGTAGATCAATCTTTTTTATATTCCAGCCATGATTGATTAAATGCAGCCATATCAAGTTTAGGGTGGCTGGGACAGCATGACCACCTACCACCCATTACTGAACATTTAACTTTGTGCTGAATACACAGTGCAATGTCAATTATGGGATATTCTACGGCCTTTAACATCAGCCACAGATGGATGGCATTGCGGAACAAAAGGCAATGATATCTTGCTTTACAAACATGATGTACTGTAAAATATCATTTTAGGCAACAACTACTATGTGCAACTAATGAAAACAGATGAGCAACATTAACTTACAGTGTCTCTGACACATTAAAAATAATTGTTGTGCTCTTCGCTGCATGGACAAGAGTTTATTTTACCTTTTTGGCAATGAGTGTAAGAGGAGAAATTATTATTTTTTAAATTCCTAGCATATCAACCTTCTGAACTTTTACATCTACATCTACAGGGTGAGTCATGACGGTTTCCCCCGGTTGCTGGAGGTTATTCCTTAGGTTATTTGAAACAAAAACTATGAATACAGTAATGTGATTAGATCCCTAATTAAGGAGCTACAACAGAGTTCCAAAACATACCATGGTGTATGAAGCACTACACTTGTTTTCACAGGACACCCTATCAGTCTTAGGTAGACAAGTGCAGTGAGTGTTACATTTGCATAACAACCACGTTGTCGATACTGCAGTCACTGTTTACTGTTATTGTCTCCTGTGTACAGTACACTTTCCAATGCCATACAAGTTTTCATTGCAGGAGTATGGAGAGAGGGTGTACATTTTGGGCTTCTGTGATGGTAATGCAAAAGCTCCTGTTGCAGAATATCACCATTGGTATCCTAATTATAGGATTCTGAGTGCCAAACATTTTGTAAAACATATTGAACATTGCTAGAAACTGGTACTCTTCCCAATATTCATATTCACTCCGAAAGACACCGTGACTTTCAAGAAGAGGAAAACATTCTTAATTCAGTAGAGCGCAGTCCTCGCTCAAGTACAAGATGCCTAGCTACCCGATTGAAAGTTTCACAATCTAAGGTATGTAGGATTCTTCATGAGAATGGACTGTATCCTTTTCATGTGCAGAAAGTTCAACATTTTGGACCACATAGTTGTGCCAAACATTTGCACTTTTGAAACTGGTTAAATTGAAACTGGTAGCTCTATCACTTCATCATGTGCAGTGATGAGACAACCTGCATCAACAACATGCATGTCTGGGCAGACAAAAATCCCCATGCCACGATAGTGTCTCAATTCAAACACAGATTCAGTGTCAATGTCTGGTGTGGTGTTGTGTGTGAACAGTTACTGGGGCTGTTTATTCTCCTGGAAAATTTAAATGGTCAGATGTACAGTAACCTTTTACAAGAAGTCTTACTGCACCTTCTTGAAGGTACTCCTCTGGAAACAAGACGCCACATGTTCGTCCAAAATGACAGGGCACCTGCACACTTCCACCGTGTAGTAACAGCTTATCTTAATCAGAAATTCCCACATCGATGGATAGGTCGTGAGGGGCCCTATCAACTGGCCTGTCAGATTCCCAGATTTAACAACTCTAGATTACTGCATCTGGGGGTGGATGAAGGACATCGTGTACGAAGTTAAGATGGAAACATGAGAAGAATTGGTACAATGCATTTTTGATGCCGCAACACCAATAAGGAACAAGCATGTGAAATTACGAAATGCTACTCATATGCGAATCTTTGCCTTCGCATGCAGGGAGGAAATTTTGAACACTTGCTTTAAATCCACTCTGAATGTAAGAAACTGCTACAAAATTGTTTAAATTAATTATTATGTGCATTTTAGATAGTGAAATCCTGAAACAAAAGTTTTTCCCTGCCGTTTGCTGAGTTTTTCAATTACTGCAGCTCCTTAATTATGGATCTGATCCCATTACTTTAATTACATGCTTTGTTCCAAGTAACCTAAGGAATACCCTCCTGAAACCGGGGGAAAACCTCGTGACTCACCCAGTACATATATTCAACAGATGGAAGACACACACAATTCCCTTCTGGAACATCACCCACTTGACATCCACTGCTGGATACAGACATATTCTACAAATTTTTTTTACGCATTACTGTCTTTATTGCTATGAGTCCACCTCACTCCTCTAAGTTTTCTAATGTCACCTACCCACCTTCCATTACGATGTGGCTGCATTTCCTTGTTATCTCTTGGAAGATAACTACCAGCCACCATCTAGACCACATCAGTCATAATTACTTTTACACTCCAGAATATACCCCGATTCATATGTTTGTCATACTGTCTCTTCTAGTAATTCCTAACAAGTAATCTTCATATTAAGAATGATTTCCACATCAAAATTCCATATCTCACTGGATAACACAAAACTGGTTGTAAAAATCCCTAAGACCTTGCTTCTGAACAATGTTTACCTTCTCAAAAACAGTTCAGCTCATTTTTACTCTTCTGGTTTACTTTTCTTTTGCTTCATTCAGAATTAATCCACTAGTTACATAACTGTGTTGTAGTACTCCAGTTTGCTTCCATTATGTTGATTATACATCACTATTAATTGATTTATGGACTACATTCAAACTTGCTTTATTACATTGCTCCACTCACTGTGTAATTTTACCTGCACTAGATGCAAAAAGTGCAATGTCATCATCAAAAATGAAGGTGGTACAGTTATTCTCAGTTATATCATTAAAATCATTTTTTTCCACTTTAAGGATCTGAACATTTTCTGTGTGTCTCCTGAGAAAAGTTTAGGTGATACAGAACCTCCTTGGTTGTCTCCTCTTTCAATTGTGAATTTCCCAGCATCCTGATAAAGTTCAATGGAAAATCTAGCATTTAGCTATATTGTTGCCAGCATTCTGACCTGTATTGCTGAATAAAGGCCTCCTCCAGACATTTCCATGTATTATGGTCTTCAGCTAAACACTTCCACATTTCTTCTGCATGTCTTCTAATGCTGTCTACCTATCTTCCATTAGAGTGTTGTCTCTGACTTTTCTAACCGCTTCACATCCGCAAAGAACTTCCTTGGTCCATTTACCATTTCTTCATCTTGCTATGTGCCCTGCTGCCATCATTTCATTTTCATTATAGTCATCATTACTTCTTCAAATACAGTCTGCACCCTGATCTATTTCTTTGTTTTCATGACTCCCCAGTAATTTAAAACACTTGTGTGTCCATCAGTTACTGAAAAACTTTCAATTTCTGAACTGTTTCCACATTAAACTGTCCCACTGCCATAAGTCAAAACTGATAATTCACACTGATTGTAAACTTCCCTTCACAGATTTACTGAATACTTGGTTTGGAAAATTCCATTTATCTTTGCAAAAGCAATTTAGGCTATTTTTATTCTTCTGTTTATTCCTATCATTGCCCACTCACATGGCCTCCATATAGAGTAAATACTCATCAACATGTCTAAATCATGCTTTGTTTCTCATGGGCTATTAGCACAAATTTTATTCAGAGTCAAGATTTTAATGGTGCCAAAGTGTCAATACAAACCCTGTTAAATGTTCCCAGTGTTTAAATTTGAGCTCTAAATTAACAGAAGTATAGATGCTGAAGCAAGTATTTAGACATATGTTTACAAACTGTCGGTTATCTGGTTAATATAGACTTACCCTGTAAAACTGGACTTCGTTCACCATCATTGTAATAGACTATACAATTATTAGAACCTGTGAACAGAAATGGGGAAGACGGAATGTGTGAACAATATAATGCAATTACATGACAAAACCTAACTAAAAATTGCAATATATATTTATGTGGAGTTCACAAAAGAAAAGAAAATTAGACAAAGTAATAAAATGGATTAACATTAATCTAGAGTATAAAGGTACGTACATAATTCAAAATCAATGTCCTGAGGTGCGAGAGGAATACTCACCTCGATCATGTTCTGATGGTTCTTGCTCATATTCTTTGCATATCCTATGCCAAGCTGAAATGATAACACAATTGTTAACTCTTTGGGTAGAGCAATATATAACATAAAACAATAGCACTGAGCACAGACTATGAAGACCACCATGTACACTCCAAATCTAGAAAGTGCCCATTAGTACAAAAAAACTATGGACTTCTACTAATGATTACTCACACCAGTATGTTATCACTCAATTCACACAATGCATTTATTTCATAGATGCAGTAAATCTGGCCAAATTTCATCAGAAAGCTGGTGCAATGGAAAATTTTATAGATTTTGGGAGGGGGTGGGCTTTGGTCTAAACAAACTGTTAGAAGTCTCAAATGGAGCAGGGGTATGCTGTTAAAAATCAAATGACACAGCAGTCTATGATTATAGTAGTATTAATACTGATTTACAAGTGAAACTGGTTTCAATGAGCACTTAAGAGTGCCAGTATGGAAGACAAATGGTTCGACTTCAGTTTATTGGAAAGGTTTTAGGAAACTAGCACATCTACGAAGGACAGCGTGTATATAACACTTGTGTGACTAATTGTTGACTGTTTGGGATCCCCATTAGGTGGGATTAAAGAAAAACATTGAAGCAATTCAACAGCATGCTGCTAGGTTTGTTACCGGTACCTTAGAGGGAAGATCAGATTCTGTGAGACACCATTAAAAAAGTTTAGGGAATAGGCAAAGCACTTACATTTTGCATAATGACCATGAAAACAAGATAAGATAAATTAGGGCTCATGTGGAGACATACAGAAGGTCATTCCTCCTTTCCTTCATTTAGGAATGGAATAGGAAAGGAAATTACTTGTATTGGCACAAAGTATCCTCCACTACACACCATGCAGTGGCTTGCAGACTGTATATGTAGATGTGGATTACTGCAACAAAATTCTCATGTGATTCACTATGAACTATACTGTTCATTTGTAGGGAATGTGAAACAAATGCAAATGACTGACAAAATGTGGAAATTTGAAAGAATAGCTGCATAGTTCTTTACAATTAAGAATGTCCTGTAATTGATTATCAAATCTGAACAGATGAGGTTACTCAAAATATTTCATATGCTGACTAACTGTATGTATATATGCAGGAGCAATTCTGCGAAGTTTGGAAATTAGCAGAGAGGTACTGGCAGAGGTAAAGCTGTAAAGTCTCTGTAAGTGAGTCATACCTGGACAGTACTGTCAATAAAAATCTCCTCTGTTTTTCTTGCCTTTGAGCCATGTCGGCATGTTAATCTGAATTTTGCTATGTTACTGGTATAGGGTTGGCCAGATAAGCCACTTGTCACTGTTGCCGCCCCCTTTTCCCTAACCAGGGTGCAAATTGTGTACCCCATCCATTTGTGTCCAGTGTAATCCATGGGAACGTGCAAGAACATTTTTTGAAATGTTTGTGAATCTTGTAAATGAGGTGGATGTGAGTACCAGACAGTCATGTGGCATACTAATGTGCACAGCTATGCACGTGGTTTTTCAGTCAACCTCCATATTAACTATGAAAGGCAGCACTCCAGTTTCAAGTCCTAGTCCAGCACACTGTTCAGTTTTAATACGCCAGGAAGTACTTTCAGGATATATAACATGAACTGTAAAAATGTAAATTCACAAAAATTCAGTTAATTATGCAATTATATGGACAACCAGACTTCCTGCATACACCGTGTGTAGGGAATGTGGAAATCGAAAGATAATTTCTGTTCTGGAGATCGAGTATTATTTGCTGTACCTTTCTAGACTGCAGCAGAAAGGAGTGTGACTTCACAGGCTTTCTCGGTGCAATAAGTCTTTAAAGTCTCTTCAAATTTGTGACCGGGTCCTAAAAATCAACTCGATTCTTCAATGTTTCGGTGATCGAACTGTTTGCTATCTTCAGGAGGATACTGCTGCTGCTCCTGCTGAGCCCCCTGAGTTCTCAGCGGCAGCAGCAGCATTCTCCTGAAGATGAAAAACAGTTGCATCTCCGAAATATTGGATCACGTTGCTTTGAGGCTCCAGCAACAAACCAGAACAGACTTTCAACCAGAAAGCGGTGCCCCACCCACCACAATGACTGTAGTGGGAAGCAGAGCAGTGGGTGGGGAACACTTCCCTGAAGGTTCCACTCCTTGAATGGACAAACAAGTCCTGTCTGTCTTGTGAAATGCTGACACACATGAATGCATTGTTTTTCATGCCAAGCATTAGCAGAGGGGGGAAAAAAGACAACCTAACCATACATCACAACACAACTGCTACTATTGTGACAATGTATCAGCATTGATAATGTATCAGTCCATAATAAATATGAAATCAAAGGTTTGAACCACACAGTTTATTATTTTTGTTTACTATATGGACCCATAGTCAACAGAAAATAAAAATGTCTAAGCTCATTTGGTTCTATATTTCAAGACATGAAAATTGTTCACTGTTCAGAGAGCAATCTGAAACTGGTGTCATTATGAAGGTTTTGGTTTACATCAATTTGATATGTAGCATGACACTGCTGTAACATTTGCTCAGTTTTACTAAAATCTGAAAAAAAAACTGTATTAAACACCAACTCTCAAAAGCACCCATTCCGTTTTTTTTTAATTTTTCCCCCCAACAATAAATATGTTTTTCATGTATGTGTTTACAAACAGTGGCGAAATTTCAAACTGGTGAGAGAACGAGATCTTCAGAATGGAGTACATTACATTGAATATAAGAACCAAAAGTTTCTAGTAACTAATCTTCAAGAGTCAAAATGAGGTGTTACACTTACTAAAAAATTAAATTACATATTCATTAAACTTATAATGTATACCTGCTAATGTATCTAAGTAATAAAAATTACCAGAAATAGAAACAACTGTATAAAAATGGCTTTAATGATCACCATCTGTATGTTTGTTATACGAATTTTAAGCAGTCTTTTTCTGACACACAGAATAAAAGTAAATAACCCAAAACATCTGCACAAAGTTTTCATTCGAAGTCTGTTACTTGTAATGTCACATACATGTAAAATTTTTTTTTTCCCTCCATGTCATGGCTCAGATAAAATTAAAAAAGAAGCAGAAAATCTGTTTGGACAAAGGACACTAATTTTAAGTATCTGAAATTGATGGTGACCCATGCAAATGCAAGCAACCTGCCACCAGCTCTGGAAACTAGCACTACTGGTTAAGGCAACTGCAACCCACTCAGCTTCAATGACACTCAAATATTGTGAGGAAGTAAGATACGAGAGCGAAGTTTCTCACTATGACATCCTTGCATAAAACTGTAACCCTCAGCAGTTGCTGAACAAAGTGTTACAAATAAATACATAATAAGATTTGCTGAAACAGAAATATTGTCCCACACTCCTACACACTGGGATTCTGTTGTTAAAGAAGCAATAAAGCTTTGGCTATGCAAGAACAACTTCAATTGGGACAGCAGCTATACTTCTATTAGTCACTGGAAGTGAGCTCTCAACACTGAGAAGACATACATGAAGGTACTGAATAGTCTATGCCCCTACAAGAGCACTGACACCACCAATACACAGCCACGGACACATCCTTTGGCAGTATTATGTAATCATGACATACACGGATCAGCCTCAAGCTGCCTATGGGCTATGACCGGAACACAGCAGCAGCCACAACAATTGTTCCCAACAAAGACAAAGGAGAATTTCATTGAAAACTCAAAACTGTGACCAGATTTGAGACAACATGTAACCTGAGAATGTTTGCATACTATAATTACCACTCACTAAGAATTGCTTAATTGCTACCTGAAATTTTCAAATATAAAACTGTTAGAATTTATAGTATTTGTTAACAAGGGTACAGGTAAACTCAACCAAGGGAAAAAGAAACAGAGAAGTTTGAATCATCAAGGTCCCAAAATTGGCTGATTTTATATGTAATATAAATCATTAATGTTGGTAGTGGACAGACAAAAATCATTACCATGCAATACTCTTCAGATTTCTACTGTACGAATCAATCTAGGAACCTTGGCAATAATAGCAATAATAATAACAGATAAAACAACACCACATAACAAACCTGACATCATACTCACCAATAAAAAGAATAAATTAACACAACTAATCGAAATATCCATACCCAATACAACAAATATACAGGCAATGTCTGCTTGTGTGTGTGTGTGTGTGTGTGTGTGTGTGTGTGTGTGTGTGTGTGTGTGTGGCGCGCGCGCGCTTGCGCGAGAGTGTATACCTGTCCTTTTTCCCCCCTAAGGTAAGTCTTTCCACTCCCGGGATTGGAATGACTCCTTACCCTCTCCCTTAAAACCCACATCCTTTCGTCTTTCCCTCTCCTTCCCTCTTTCCTGATGAAGCAACCGTTTGTTGCGAAAGCTTGAATTTTGTGTGTATGCTTGTGTTTGTTTGTGTGTCTATCGACCTGCCAGCGCTTTTGTTTGGTAACTCTCATCATCTTTGATTTTAATATATTTCTCCCACGCGGAATGTTTCTGTGGTGTCACCGCCAGACACCACACTTGCTAGGTGGTAGCCTTTAAATCGGCCGCGGTCCGTTAGTATACGTCGGACCCGCATGTCACCACTGTCAGTGATTGCAGACCGAGCGCCACCACACGGCAGGTCTAGAGAGACTTACTAGCACTCGCCCCAGTTGTACAGCCGACTTTGCTAGCGATGCTACACTGACAAATACGTTCTCATTTGCCGAGACGATAGTTAGCATAGCCTTCAGCTACGTCATTTGCTACGACCTAGCAAGGCGCCATAGCATTTGATATTTATATGGTGAAGCATGTACAGTCAAGAGATATGTACACCAATTATGGATTAAAGTTAAGTATTACAGCAACTGCGTCCGTTTTTCTAAGTTCTCATTTCCTTGTAATGTTCCAGACCTCACGCCAGCCTGCGTGAGCTTAAATGCGTGCATTTCGGCCTCCTCTAGCAACACGGTGTTGGCTCTTCTGCCAACACTACAGTTTCCCTCTATTATATTCGAAATCTGTAATTATTGATACATGTTCAATTACCCAAAAGTTCCTAAATGCAATGTAAGATATACCGTACAGTTAAAAGGAAGCCACGCTTGATCAAGGTCCGTGTCATTTTCCATTTTTGACCAGACATAACGTCTAAAAAAAGAAAGACTAATAATAATAATTATTATTATTATAGTTCCAAAGTCTCTAGGATCTGACGCAGAAGTCTGGAGAGAGTGGTCTGGATACTCAGAGACAAATTCAGACTGGAAGTAAGAAATTCATAGGTTTTCTTGAAGTTAAAACAAACGAAAAAACAACTCGTGTCAAATGGTCAGACAAGAGGAAAGAGTTTCTGATATCATTATCCTGTACAACAAACAGCACAAAGGTATCATCTAAATCTTTCTATTTTAACAAACTGATTCAGACCATACAAAAGACTTTAACATAATGAGCCTAACCATCTACAATGAAAACCGATTCTGCTGGCAAAATATGTTCACTGCTGTTTATCAGTGTACGATGTGCCCCAACTCCAAGGGATACAGTCAACACACACCTTATTCAAACTAAAATCGACATATCCCAGACAGGGCCCAAATCTTAGATGGTGGTCAAATCATACGTTTCACGTCACATTTATGTAGCATATGACCACTTCTATTGGAAGTGTTGCCTGTGTTTAAAATAAAAAATATACAAATCAATATCTTCAGATTGATAGTTGTCACTCTTCAGACATAGTTGTTCCTTTCCAGGTCATCATGAAGATGTAAATCATACTTTGGTTTGGAAGACCCCAGTTAATCTCAGACCCTGAAAATTTGTCAGCCAAGTTAGTCCACCTCAAAGTCACCTTTCACCACAATGGTTATAGTGAATGACAGATGAGATGCATGTTGCTCAGATGATGAATTGTGCATCTGGAGAGAGTCAAAAATAATAAGGTGACACCAAAGTTTATGGTGTATTTGCCTTATGCAGGACTGGTCATATTCTATGGAGATGTGATGTCAATGTGGTTCCTGACCGCCACCTATGATTAGGACCCTTTTAGAATCTGTAAAGGATGATTTTGGTCACTCTACAGTGCCTGTCTACCATATCTTATGCATTTTATGTGTTGGGGAAATTTCACATTTATGAAGATTATCTGTATTAATACTAATGTTAAAATCCTAAACAAAATGCTGTGTAGTAAAACAGATTATGCTCATACCGATCACAAGATAAATCTGGCACACTGAAACTAATCACTGAACTCTTTCACTGCCCATGCGTCAACACCTCCATGGAGTTTGTGTGTGCAGCTAATAGTACTCTGAAAGCACAGATCCGCAACTTCAAGATGTATTAGTCTCACCATCACCTGTCCTAAATAGTCAAATACTTTACCAATAACAACAAGCTAGATCTTAGAATTCACAGACCCAGACACATTTTATTTTCACAGTTAACCTGTTTGAACTTTACAGTCATTATTACATTTATCAAATGAAAATAAAAATAAAAGTATTTCATAATTTGTGAAACATGAAGATGAACACATTACAAACTAACTGACAACCACACAAGGCAGTTTTAAAACAATGTGTAATTGGTTGCAGAAATTTTCAGTGTGGCCTATAGTTCAGACAGTGTACACAAATATATTCAAGCACCACAGGTCAGTCAACCTCCATAATCAAAATCCCAAGAAATAATATAAAAACAAAAGAAATATTGTCGGTATTCTGTTCAATTACTTAATGGCGTGCTTCCAGGTATTCAGCCCAGTTATTATTTCCACCTTATGTACAATATTTCATTGCTGACCCCGTCAGCATCAACATCAATACTCTGGAAACCTCTATAACATGCACAGCAGAAAATACTTTCCATTGAACCAATTATTAGATCTTCTTCCTGTTCCATTCACATATGGATTGTGAGAAGAATGACTGTTCAAACACACAAACACATCTGTGTGCACTGTAACTAAGCTAATCTTGTCCTCACAATCCCTATGTGAGCAATACACAGAGGATTGTAGTATATTCCTGCATTCATTTTCTACAGAGGGTTCATATATGACTACTACATTGGTAGCTGAAATATTGCACATAAAGTATAAACAATTACTTTGCTGAACTCCTGGGAGCACATCATTGTCCATTCGTGCCAAGGAAACCTGAGAGAGCACTTCTGCTCTATGTCTCAACACACAATGAAACCTTACACCACATCATTACAGCACAGATCCAAGTGACATCCAGTATTGGTAGATGCAACCCATCCACTTTCCATACTATGGTAATCATATAAACACATACAACTTTTGGAAATACGGAAGCGTCCGATCCCACCCGTCCGCTTTGACCCATGACGTCACAAATATGGCGGAAACAAAAACAAACACACACACTTTCCACAAGAAGCCTAATGACACTAACGGGACAAGCGCGGGAAATGGGGTGTTGTGGGTGGGGGGCAAACTAAATATAAACAAATTTAGACGCCTTGCATAGCTACAACGTGTAAGTGAAGACAGCCATGCATGAATACCCACCCACCTCCCCAGGGGTCGTAACCCCTGCAACCCATAGAAGAAAGATGCTTCAGTAGCTGATTAGTGTTTTTTGTCTTTAAAAAAAAAAAAAAAAAAAAAAAAAAAATCTCACGGGATAGAACGAACAGATCAGAAAGATAAATATAATAAACTAAAACAGAAATTCGAGGAAACAGATAATGAAAATAAGTAATAAGTGTTTTTAAATTAAAAAAAAAATCCTCACGAGATAGAACGAACAGATCAGAAAAGTAAATAAAATAAGATAAAACAGAACTGGAGACAGCCACACACAAACTAAATTCCGCGCCATCATGACGTCACACACGACAACGCCCTTACGTCACGGGTCAAAGCCGACGCATTGGATCGGACGCTTCTGTCGACCCCAATTTTTATATACTTCATCAATTCTTCAATGTTCTGAAGAAATAAATTTTATTTTCCAGAGTATTCTTACAAATTTCACAGGGGCCTCCCATTATTACAACTGCATTCAAGATTTAATTTCTCAATTCCCAAAATTATTGATTAAAAATTCCGCCTTAGTATAATTACAAGAAAGCTGCCTTGTTTGACAATGGGTATACCTAAACTTCTGCAATACCACCATCTTATCTACATTTTCCTTCTATTTAGATACAATCCATGATTAATGTTACCTAACTCTCAATTACAGTAAGAGGCACAACCAACATAAAATACTCCGCTATTATCAGCAGCAACCTGCTCAAATTTTCATTACCAGAGGGTAATTTAACACAGGGGCCATCAAGGTGTTGAGTCATTTTGCAACCACCTGATTATTTAGAGGAATGAACTTTTTTTCATATACACATTCTTAACTATTATATACATAATTATATTTTAACTTCATTCAAGAATACTTGCCTGTAGCTGCTGTTAAAAAGAGGACCTTACGACTCCTGTATCAACAGTGAGTCTACACTGTTTGACTGTTGCCTTTCCCAAACATTTTCTCTTATTACAATCTTCAGGATTCTGCAATCCCCCTCTCATACTCAGGCTGAGGCCAAAACTAACATGTTCCCATTTCCCAATATCAGCAATTTGTAATAAATGGGAGATTTCATTTGAGTCAGCTCAACTGTTCATTTACACAGCTTACAGAAATATTAAGTCAGGACTGGTGAAGTCACGAAAAAAAACATCAAAAATTTCATTTGCATGAGATTATAATATTCATATTTCTTTCAACTCAGATGACTGCCACAACAGGTATTTGGCCTAGCAGCAAGACGACTTTTACTCAACTTATTATGTATACCTGATGTAGGTCTTACGAACCTTTCGTACTTCCTGTTATTCTACAACTTATTCATGTTTTTCTGTTTCTTCACTTCAGAAAGTCAACCACATCATGATAATTTACTGTAGCCTACAATGTTATAGCTGAAACATGAAACCAACTAACTCAATGCTATATGAAAGTTTCTCTCGTTCCCTGTACTTTTTTATAATCAATCAATACTCGCATTATTTCCTGTTTTTACCTCTCCAATTCACAACAGAACATTCTAATGAAGCATAAAGAGCACTTTTTTCTGTTTAGTAATTCATGTGTGGTTTTTTTTTCCCCCTGGATAATCTACACTATCACTAGAGTGCCTCAATTATTGTTTGTTACCAACCAAAATAAAAATGTTGACATTTATCACGCATTTGTTCTATAGTTGCAGAATAATGTCTTCAGACACCTTAATTGCACCAGTTTGTACTGTTTACCCCAACATTCAGACAATTCAGCGGTAGGTATTTAAACAACTTACTACCTAATTCAGTCCAGTATGCAGAATCCTACATAAATGTAATAATTCTCCATAAAAACTTTTTCCCTTATTTCGAAACTCCGTTGTGACAAAACAAAATGTAACAAAATATACAGCACAACCTCTGCGAATATTTTTTTTAAAAAAATTTCATTAACCAAGAAGTGAAAGTAAACAAACATATGCTTCGGGTGATTTGCATAATTTGTACTTTTCAAGAGATGTTGATATTATTTACATTCACAAACGAAGTTTATCAGCTCGGCGTGTTGTGGACTAATAACTTCTTGCTGCGTTCTCTGACTATTGGATCGTTTTCCATTCACACTGTGGAACACGGGTTTCGGCACACTGCAACAGCAAAACCAACAAAACAACGCTACAGAATTTTCTAGTATATAATCTCTTCGATAAGTAATATAAATAAACCTAATATTCATAAGTATATCACTTGCTTTCCAATACATTCTACGGTGTTTTATATCTATACAGCGTAGGACCCAAATTAGCGCACTACTAACTCCGATGAAAACCGTTGTCTCTAAAACACCTTGGCTACCTAACAACACTACTTCCCGTTTGGTTTTACTATAAAATGGAAAAGGGGTAAATTATAGGGATTTTTTGATGAATCTTCCCGTATTATATATCTGGACCTAGCATTACATAATAATTAAGTGTTTGATAACGATTGCTAAACAGGTCGTCGTAAACTTTGGCAAAACAAACAAATACAATATTCATCCAATTATTCACTTACTTCATAACTTGACCCTGATCGGAGTCCAAGGGCTTTTTCGTCTGGTCCCTCAGTGTTTCCAGCCTTTCTATGTTTTGTGAGTGTGAAAGTCCTGCAATAAAATTTCATTATTTTCATGTATTCAGCTTGACGACAGGCAGGGAAGATCACATTATAGGCATCAGGACTTTCAATCGCATCGCTTATTAATCCTATCACGCACCTCGCCTCGTTTTAGCAACGATTTTACTTGGCCCTTTGGAGACAGTATACATTTTCTCTGCACTCTTCTTGCGCAAACTGCGATTTCTATAGCCCGTACACGATGCCGTGTATCGTTCATTTGGTGACCTTAGGAAGGAGAAGAACCAATGAGAGTGCACGATAGGGAGAAAATCAAACGAGCAACTTCGGGTGACACATGAATAACAGATGCGCGGGCGTTTAAAAACATTGCAGTCGTAGTGCAGTTTTGCTTGTTCTCTTGTTAGACACTAAAGGAGGATGAAAACTAAGAAACAGCCCTTCTTTAGTAACATGTATAAAAGAATGATATAGATCCTATAAGATGCGCCTGGAAAAGTAATTACTCTTTTGGGCATCAGAATAAGAGCGCATCGTTGTATTTCGCGTGTGCTAGGCTGCTTTTGTAGTCATACGAATTTGCCTATGGATGAAATTCGTCCACATCAGAGTTTCTCTATTACAGTAGGCATGCTCGATTGGTCAGATTTTTGTGATTCTGCCTTGTCCTGAAGCTGCCTAATGAACAAAACGACTTAGTCTGCACGTATGCTATGACAACCCAGTGTCTGAACAACATTAATCAACCGTCACTTTTTTTAATTGACTTCTGAATACAGCAGACAATACATAATATATTTTCTTGACGAGAAAGAATGTGCAAGGTATGTTTACAAGGCTTATTAACACCCTACCACGTTTGCCTCATATACAAAAATTTATATTGCATTTAAACAAATATTCTCGTGAAATGCAGTTTCTAATCAGCATAAAAGCGAAATATGATGAACTAATTTGCTTCAAGAAGAAGTTGTAAGTACGGTATCATATGTTATGGTATGGTTTGGTTACAGGCAGAACATAAATGTCTGTAAGTATCTTGACTTACTGTATTTGTTCAGTTTGATCATGCTTTGCATTTAACTGTACATTTTAAGTATTATGGTACGCCTTAGGGAAATGGCAACATGAGACAGGATAGGATACCACGTGCACTCAATGTGTATGCCCAGGCACCTCGTTCATCATGCTGAAGAGGCTATTCTGGCAGCCATTGAGGGAACAGAATCCAACCAACTGCAGATGTTGCATGTTGGAACAAATGATGCCTGTCATCTGGCTATGAGGTCATACTTGGGTCATTTCAGTAACTGGCGGTGAAGGCTGAGAAGACCAGTCTTGCACTTGAAGTTTCAAAGGAAGCTCACAATTTGCAGCATTGTCTTCAGAGCTGATCTGGCTCTTTAGTTCTGAGTCGACTGAAAGAACTGAACCAGAGTCTTCGAAGGTTCTGTGGCAGATAGGCTGTGACTTCCTGCACTTGCACAGTAGGGTTGAGAATTATAGGGTTCCTTTAAATCAGTCAGGTGTGCACTACACATCAGAGGCAGCTACTTGTTTAGCCAACTCTACCTGGGGTGCACACAAGGGTTTTTTAAGTTTGATGGCACTCTGTCTAACCCAGATAACAATAGCTACCAGAAACTCAGCAGTGTAAGATCGAAAGAAGTGTATAAGAGTATTAAAATCCTAATGATTAACTACCAAAGCATTCACAACAAAGTGCCAGAGTTTGAAGCACTCCTGAAAAGCAGTGGAGCTCACATAATTCTAGGCACAGAAAGCTAGTTGAAACCTGAAATTGACAGCAATGAGATTTTTGGAGAAAATTTAAGTGTACATAAAAATGGTAGGCAAATGGGAAATGGAGGTGGCATATTTGTTACAGTATATAAGAAACTCAGATCCACCGGGATAGAAATTGAAGCTGCATGTGAGATTGTTTTGGCAAGACTCAGTATCACGGGTAGGCAATAAATGATAATTGGATTCTTCTATCACCCAGCAGACTCATCTCCTGACATGACCATACACTTCAAAGAAAGCCTGTTCACTTGTATGTTAGTTCCTCAATCGTACTGTAATCATTAGCGGAGACCGTACCCATCCAACAATCAACTGGAAAAATTACAGTTTAGTTAGTGGTGGGTGTGAAAAGACATCCTATGAAGCATTACTGAATGCCTTCTCTGAAAACTATCTAGAACAGATAGTTCAGAACCCCACTCATGATGGAAATGTATTGGATGTAATGGCAAGAAACAGACCTGACCTCTTTGAGGATGTCCACATCGAAACTGGTATTGGTGACCATGATGTGGTTGTGGCAACAATAATTACCAAAGTACAAAGGATAACTTAAAAAAGGAGAAGATGCACATGTTCAGTAAACCAGATAAAAAATCAGTAGTTTCATATCTCAGTGAGGAATTTGAAACTTTTAGTACAGGACAGGAGCATGCAGAGGAACTATGGCTCAAATTTAAAAGAATAATTGACCATGCACTGGACAGATACATATCCAGTAGAACAGCTCATAATGGGAATGACCTCTCACCCTTGCCCGCCCCCCTCCCCCTCCCCCCCCTCCCTCCCACTCCACTCATGATATACAATCAGCAGAGGCATCTAAAGAAACAGAGATTACTGCAAAATAATGTAAAACAAAGCATAGGCCTATAGTTAGACAGATGCTGATTGAAACACATTTCACTGTCTAGAGAGCAATGCGTGAAGCCTTCTGTGACTTCTGTTGAAAACTATTGTCAAATGATCTTTCACAAAACCCAAAGAAATTCTGGTCATACATACAGGCTGTCAGTGGCATCAAAGTTAGTGTACAGTCCCTAGCAAATGAAACAGGAACTGAAATTTTCCAATAGCAAAGCAAATGCTGAACTCTGTTTTCAAATGTTCTTTTACAAAGAAAAACCAGGAGGATTGCCCCAATTTAATCCTCGTACCACTGAAAAGATGACTGAAATAAATATTAGTGTCAGTGGTGTTGAGAAACAGCTGAAATCATTAAAACAGAACAAAGCTCCAGTGCCCAGAGAAATCTCTATCAGGTTCTATACTGAATTTTTGGCTGAGTTAGCTCATCTTTTAACTATAATCTATCATAGATCCCTCAAATATAAAACCGTGCCCATTTCTTGAAAACAAGCACAGGTCACACCCGTCTACAAGGAGAGTAGTAGAAATGATTCACAAAACTACTGTTCCATATCCTTGACATCATTTTGTTGCAGATTCTTAGAGCATATTTTGAACTCAAACATAATGAGGTATCTCAAACAGAATGACCTCATCCATGCCAACCACCATAGAGTCAAAAAATATCAATCATGTGAATCCCAACTCAGACTTTTCTCACATGACATATTGAAAGCTTTGAATCAAGGCAACCAGGTAGATGCAGTATTTCTTGATTTCCAGAAGGCATTTGACTCAGTACCAAACCTATGCTTACTGTCAAAAGTATGATCATATAGGGTATGAAGGGAAATTTCTGGCTGGATGAGGACTTTTTGGTAGGGAGGACGCAGCACATTATCTTGGACGGAGAGTCACCATTAGATGTAGTAGTAACTTCAGGAGTCCCACAGAAAAATGTGCTGGGATGCTTGCTGTTCATATTGTATATTAATGACCTTATATACAATATTAATAGTAACCTCAGGCTTTTTATAGATGATGCAGTTGTCTATAATGAAGTACTGTCTAAAAGAAGCTGCATAAATATTCAGTCAGATCTTGATAAGATTTCAAAGAGTTTCAAAGATTGGCAACTTGCTGTAAATGTTCAAAAATGTAAAACTGTGCACTTCACAAAACAATAAACAGAAAAACACAATATCCTATGACTATAGTATCAAAGAGTGACTGTTGGAATCAGCCAAACCGTACAAATACCTATGTGTAACACTTTGTGTGGGTGTGAAATGTTATGATCACATAGGCTCAGTTGTGGGTAAAGTGGGTGGTAGACTTCAATTTGTTGATAGAATACTGGGGCAATCAATCTACAAAGGAGATTGTTGACAAATTACTCCCGCAACTGGCCACAATTAGGTCTGGGAACAATGCTGCAAATTGTGAACTTCATTGAAACTCCTGTCCAAGACTGGTCCTCCCAACCTTCTGTGCCAGTTGCTGGAATGGCCCAAGAATGACCTTGGGGCCTAGACAACAGATATAATTTGTTCCAATGTGCACCACAATCTGCAACTGGTTGCAATCTGTTCCCTCAATGGTTGCTGGAATAACCTCTTCAGCACACTGAATGAGGCCCCCAGGCATACATACTGACTGCAACATGTGTCCTTTCCTGTCCCTTGTTGCCATTTCCCTAAGGGGTACCATCATTCACAGTAAGTTTGAACTGCCCATGATTAATACACCATACCCTTTTGTGTTTACCTCCTCCTGACACTGGACGAAACAGTTTTCCCCACAAAAGATGAAGTGAGTCCCACTGGTTCAGTTTCAGTTTCAGTGAATGACAGCACCTCAAACTCATTGGTGAGGAATTGGTACAAGACCCTGAGTCTTCCCTGGTTGCCATCCTCTCCGTACAGGACACCTAGATGTACCATTCATAGTCAGGTGGATGGGTAATGATAGATCCTTACTTTCTGCAGAGGAGACAAGATCCATGGGCTTGAATTACTGTGCTTAGGCCAATCCCCCACACCACAAGACAAGTTAACAAACAACATAGTGGCACATAACATCAACAGGTCCCCATGCCCGTGATGTATAGAGAAGCTGGCCACAAGCTGAGGCAAATTAATGCTGTTAATCATCATCATCAGTTATCTGCTATATTAGCAGGTCCTTTGCCTCTCCATTTTCTGTGATCCATTGCTTCCTTCTTAAGGCTGCTGTATGTTGTACCGTCCATCATGTCATCCAGTATCTGGAATCTCTTCCTTCCTCGCTTCCTTTTCCCTTCTACATAACCTTCTAAAACTGTTTTTATCAGTCCGTCATTCTTTCTTAATATATGCCCAATCCAATTTCTTTTTCTTCTCTTTATTACATCTAGTAACTGCCTTTTCTCTTCCACTCTTCTCAGTACCTCTTCATTTTTTACTCTGTCCATCCAACTTATTCCTTCCATCTTCCGCCATGTCCAGATCTCAAAAGCCTCCAGCCTTTCTTTGTCTTTTTTCCTCATAGTCCATGTTTCAGCGCCATATAGAAGAACACTCCATACAAGACATTTTATGAGTCTCTTTCTGAGTTCTCTGTCCATATCGCTGCAGAAGATTCTCCTTTTCTTATAAAACGCCTCTTTTGCCATTGCTACCCTTGTTTTAATTTCTGTGGTGCACTTCCAGTCGGTGTCTATCCTGCTTCGAAGATACTTAAAATTTTGCACCTGTTCTAGTGTTTCTCCATTCAGCACAATTTTTATTTCCTTATTTCCTCCTATTGCCAATACTTTTGTTTTATTTGTGTTAATTTTCATTCCATATTTTTTTCCGTTAGTTGCAATGGTGTCCACCAAATCCTGTAATTCTTTTTCCCCTGTGGCTAGAAGGACCATGTCATCAGCAAATCTCAAGCACCCTACTCTTCTTCCTCCAATTTCTACTCCTTTGTCATCTAATGAGCATTGGTCAATCATATTTTCCAAGTACAGGTTGAAAAGAGTAGGTGATAAACAGCATCCTTGTCTTACTCCTTTCCCTAGTCTGATCCAGTTTGTACTTCCTCCTCTCACTTTAACTGAAACTTTTTGATTAAGGTACAATGAGTTTATAAGTCTTCTGGTTTTCCAGTCCACTCTCTTTTCCCTCATAATAGTCGCCAGCTTGTCCCAAACCACATTGTCAAATGCCTTTTCTAAATCGATGAAGCACATATATAGGTCTCTTCCTTTTTCAATAAACCTTTCTCCCAAGATTCGTAGGAGCCCTATTGCATCTCTGGTGCCTGTATTCCGTCTAAAGCCAAACTGCTCCTCGCCGAGATTCTCCTCTATTACTTTTTCAAGTCTTTTATTAATTATTCTTAACATCACTTTGGCTGCATGTGAAATGAGGCTGATTGTCCTGTGCTCGCTGCATTTCTTGGTTCCTTGTTTTTTCGGCAATGGAATCATTACTGTTGTCAAAAAGTCCTCAGGCCATTCACCACTGTCATATATTTTATTACATAACCTCAATATTTCTCTTATTCCATTGTGGTTCAAGCATTTTAGTATTTCTCCCGGTATTGTATCTGTACCTACTGCTTTGCCATTTTTCATTGCATCAATGGCAGACTTTACTTCTTCCATTATGATGGTCGGTCCTTTCTCTTCATCACTTACACTGTTGTGTGGTTCAAGTTCTAGAGTTTCTGGTTTGCTATTTGTGTCATATAGCTCTTTTATATATTCTTCCCATCTCTGGAGGACATCGTCACGATCTTTATACACTACCTCTTCGTCAAAATTTCCATAGTAGCACTTCCTGCTCTGTTTTGTTCCCATGTCATAGTCTTTACTCTGTTGTATAGTAAGTCGTATCTTCCTTTCCTGTCCAGTTCTTCAATTTCATGACATTCCTCTTTTAGCCATTTTTTCCTAGCCTGCTCTGTTTCTCTTCGCAGTTCGTTATTTAACCTTCGGTATATCTTTCTTGCATCTTCAGTGTTCTTGTTTTTCAATTTTCTTCTCTCCTCCATCTTGGAAATCATTTCTTGTGTGACCCATGGTTTTTTTGACCTTTTCCCTTTTACATATCCTATATTTTGCTGTCCTGCTTTAATGATTCCTTCTTTCAGCATATTCCAGTACTCATTGGCATTATCAGGTGCTTCTTTGTCTCGTAATGTGATTAGAAAGTCCCGAGACAGCATTTCTGTAATTTGTTCTTTGTTGGACCTTATCTTCTCTAGATCCCATTTCTTCACCATTGTCGCCTTTTTCAGTTTTTTCATTCTTATTTCTATTTCTGCCATAAGTAAGTTGTGGTCACTATTAATATCTGCACCTGGTAATGTGTGCACCTTCTTGATTCCATTCCTGTATCTTTCTTCTACCAGTATAAAATCGATTTGGTTTCTATATTTATCCCCTGGTGATTTCCAAGTGTAGAGCCTCCTCTTATGGTTCTTGAACCATGTGTTTGCCACTATCAGCTGCCTTTCCCTGCAGAAGTCAATTAACCATTCACCTCTGTCATTTCTCTTTCCAATACCATGACTGCCTACTATGTTTCCCTCTTTCCCTTCTCCCACAATGGCGTTCCAGTCTCCCATTACTATTTTGCAGCATTTTTTATTTTCGTCCATTATTCTCTCTATTACATTGTATGTTTCCTCTACAATTTGGTCATCATGTTCCGAAGTTGGCATATACACCTGGACAATCAGTAAATCTTTTTGTGCTCCTTTCAGCCTTACACCAATAACCCGGCCATTTGCATAGTCTACATATTCCACACATTTAGCCAATTCCTTTGTCATAATCATTCCTACTCCATTAATTCCTTTTACTTCTCCTCCTGAGTAGTAGAATACATATTCATCTGACTGCAACTCTCCATGTCCATTCCATCTTACTTCAGCAACTCCTACGAGGTCCATATAATTCTTTTCCATCTCTCTTTTAAGGTTTTCTAGTTTTCCTGCTTGTAGCAGAGTTCTGACATTCCAGGTACCAATTCTCGTTTTGATTATTTGCCTCCTTTCAAGTTGTCCCCCCCGGAGATCCGAATGGGGGACTATTTTACCTCCGGACACTGATTTAACATGAGAGGAAGCCATTTTTTGTGCATAAAATGGAGACTGCATTATGCAGGGAAGATAATCTGCGGTGGTATTCTGTTGCCTTCCGCAGTTCTGGAGGCCGCCCCTAACATGGGATACAGACGCCTTTTGCAGCCGCCTGCTCCGGGTCAGACGCTGCATGAGAAGTATAGGTTGGAAAATGAAAGACCCCTAGCCCTCGAAACCTAATAGCGTCAGGGTCGGAAAAGAACAAGAGCTGGCCTAGGGTGACCACATAGGAAAGATAAGAGTGAGGAGCCTGGCATAAGTAAGTGGAAGCAATGCCAGGACTCAGCTCGGGGCCCCTTGGTCGCCAGCCACGTATCACTAGGTGTGACTCCCTGCTGTTAATAAAAGGCACTAAATAAGTGAGGGCCAAAGAAGCAGTTTAACAATTATAAATGAAGCCCATACAAGAACATACCAAAGAGTAGCAAATTATCTTTAACTCTCATAACAAAGATGTCTATTGAAGAAAAGAGAAAATGAGAATTATAGGCAGCTTCAAGCTTTAATCAACGGGCTAGTCACAACTATAATCAGAGGCTCAGCGACGTATGCAGCTGACAACTGTCAGGCCACCTAACCATTTGTTCGCTTATATTACAATCATGCAAGAAGGAATGTGCTTACCTCTACAGAACTGGAACTAAACAGGTTCTTATGCCCTTTAGCTGCTTACACAACACTTTAAGCAAGTAAAACTATATCACAATTTGCATACAAGGTTTAAATCCACTCTCCCACAAATAAGAAAATAAAAGGGCAACTGATAAAATAACCAGCAGCAGAAAATACAACTAGTAAATTAACTGACTTTAGACTCAGGTGTTTGTATGGCTAATTAAACACTTCAGTTCAATCAGAATTTCACTTAGCTATACATAAGAAAACTCTGTCCCAGCTACACCAAAAAATTGTTTAGAGAATACTAAAGGGGTAAATTTCAATAAACAACACTCTTATTTTAAAAAAGGCGGCCACCAGCATTTGAATAAAACAGGGCAACTCTCAAAGTAATGGCCAATACAATAAAAGGATACATAACATTAGTTAAATAACTGCCTTCAGCCACTTAGTTGGACTTCAGCAGCCAAATTACATGTGCAATAAATAATGCGGAAAACCATCTTTAGAGAGGAACTGAAAGGCACAAATACACAATTAATAAAAGAAATGCCAATAAATAAAAAAAGGGGGCTCAATCAGTAATCACATTAAGGTCAGCTATAAAGGAAGCCACCAAGACCAGGCAAAGCCAGAAGCTCTCATTGTATGACTGCTGTGCATGAAAGGTGCAAAAGGTGAAGCCAAGTTGAATATTGTCAGTGCAGCATTAAATATCCAGTCGCACATGGCTTTGAATCACCCGAGTCACAAAGCAATGGATGTCAAGATGAATAGAATTCATACAACATGATTCCATGTCCCCAAAAATTTTTAGCAGGCAAGAAATGCTAAGGCCATGACCAAAACAAGCATCTGAGAAATATAGCTGCCACTGGTAGTCCGGGCCACTGGTCATCCTGGTCCATTGTATCCAGCTGTTCACTTGCCCTCAACCTACTGGCTTCCTGTGCATTCTGCCACTGCCTCCTCGATGCACCACCAGAGATGTTGCTTCACAAGGAGAATCAATACACAGAGGTTAATGTGGCACCATAGACACTTACAACTATGGTAGGCAGGGAAGAATCGATAAGCAGCCATTGCCATGACTCATGGCTGAAGAGAAAACTATGAAAACAAAAATTATTCCTGCTAACAAATATAGAGTCAGAAATGGCCTCACTAAAATACCAGCCATTAATTCATTGTCACAAAAGTAAGTAAGTGTCTTAATGACAAGATCCAAGTAATAGGTACATTTTGTAACCTCACAGAAGTCTTAGATGTATGGTAAACCAGAAATTAATTGTTGTTGTTCTTGTATTTATTGGTCCTGTTGTCTACAAAGCAGCTTATAGCATAAGACATTGGACAAGTCAAGTTATAAATAAACAGCTGAAATTCATTTCTAGGCATACAAATTTAAGGTTACAATAATACACTTTGTACTTAAGTATTTATGTAACACAGTTCATAAATTTAAATATTCTTCAATGGAGTAAAAACACTGATGCTGTAAATATGACTTCAGAGATTTTCCAAAGGTATTAACCTTGGTAATAGATTTTATGTTTTCAGGAAGTTTGTTATAAAGCTTAATTCCCATGTGAAAATTACCTTTTTGGGAAGGGCTGTGCTGATTTGAGGTATGTGTAAGTTTCTGTTTTGTCTGGTAAACTGATCATGTATATCACTTTTTTTTTTTTCTTCAGTCGGCCTTCTTTACCTATTACATTTGTTTTAAAGAATAAAAGGGGTTTGCATAATGTATACACAGGGTAAAGGAGGAACACCAGATTTCTTAAACAGAGGTTACAAGAGTCTCTAGGCTTCCACCTAAACAAGATTCTAATGGCCCATTTTTGTAATTTACAAGTGCTATTAGCTGTTTTAGAATTTCCCCAGAATGTGACCCCATATCTAAGACGAGAATGAAAGTAGGCATGATATGCATTTATTATTGTTTTCTCACTACGGACGATTTTTATGAGCAAAGAAGGTGATATGTTTTGCTCAGTTCTGCATTGAGATATTCAATATGCTTATTCCATCTGATGTTGAGGTGCAGCCAAAGTCCTAAGAATTTGGTTTCAGTACCTTTACCAATACGTCATTGATAGAGACTGATGGGATAAACATGCCCTTGTTAGGAGCATTGTGGAATTTTGGTGCAATGGTTTTTTTAACTGTTTACTAAAAACTGATTATTCTGTGCCCAGCTGCTAAGTTGTTTCGTGACCACATTCACTGTCTGCTGTAACTGTTCATTGTTGTCTCCTTTTAGTAGAATTATGGTGTCATCTGCAAATATGATTGCTTTATGTGCATCAACATTCAAGTTTAGATCATTTATCTAGAGAAGGAACAGAAGGGGTCCTATTACTGATCCTTGGGGTACACCACATTTAATTTCGTTTAGAGTCAGATAAGTATTTGGACACAGTTTTTTGTTCAACATTTTTGTGCTTGATGCATACTGTTTACTTACGATTAGTCAGGAAGGAACTGATCCATTTGTCGGACAGACCTCAGATACCATATCTTTCAAGTTTGATAGCAGAATTTTATGATCCAACATGGACCTTGCTGTTGGTGGGGATGCTTGTGTGCCTGAATGATACAGATAGCCGTACGGTAGGTGCAACCACAATGGAGGGGTATCTGCTGAGAGGCCAGACAAACATGTGGTTCCTGAAGGGGGGCAGCAGCCTTTTCAGTAGTTGCAGGGGCAACAGTCTGGATAATTGACTGATCTGGCCTTGTAACGCTAACCAGAACAGCCATAATTTTTCCCGAGGGCATGCAGCTTTACTGTATGGTTAAATGATGATGGCGTCCTCTTGGGTAAAATATTCTGGAGGTAAAATAGTCCCCCATTCCGATCTCCAGGTGGGGAATACTCACGAGGATGTCGTTATCAAGAGGAAGAAAAGTGGCGTTCTACGGATCGGAGCGTGGAATGTCAGATCTCTTAATCGGGCAAGTAGGTTAGAAAATTTAAAAAGGGAAATGGATAGTTTAAAGTTATATATAGTGGGAATTAGTGAAGTTCGGTGGCAGGAGGAAGAAGACTTTTGGTCAGGTGAATACAGGGTTATAAATACAAAATCAAATAGAGGTAATGCAGGAGTAGGTTTAATAATGAATAAAAAAATAGGAGTGCGGGTAAGCTATTACATACAGCATAGTGAACACATTATTGTGGCCAAGATAGACACGAAGCCCATGCCTACTACAGTAGTACAAGTTTATATGCCAACTATCCCTGCATATGATGAAAAAATTGATGAAATGTATGATGAGATAAAAGAAATTATCCAGGTAGTGAAGGGAGATGAAAATTTAATAGTCATGGGTGACTGGAATTCAACAGTTGGAAAAGGAAGAGAAGGAAACATAGTAGGTGAATATGGATAAGGGCTAAGAAATGAAAGAGGAAGCCGCCTGGAAGAATTTTGCACAGAGCATAACTTAATCATAGCTAACACTTGATTCAAGAATCATGAAAGAAGGTTGTATACATGGAAGAACCCTGGAGATACTAGAAGGTTTCAGAGAGATTATATAATGGTAAGACAGAGATTTAGGAACCAGGCTTTAAATTGTGAGACATTTCCAGATGCAGATGTGGACTCTGACCACAATCTATTGGTTATGAACTGTAGATTAAAACTGAAGAAACTGCAAAAAGGTGGGAATTTAAGGAGATGGGACCTGGATAAACTGAAAGAACCAGAAGTTGTACAGAGCTTCAGGGAGAGCATAAGGGAACAGTTGACAGGAATGGGGGAAAGAAATACAGTAGAAGAAGAATGGGTAGCTTTGAGGGATGAAATAGTGAAGGCAGCAGTGGATCAAGTAGGTAAAAAGATGAGGGATAGTAGAAATCCTTGGGTAACAGAAGAGATGCTGAATTTAATCGATGAAACGAGAAAATACAAAAATGCAGTAAATGAAGCAGGCAAATAGGAATACAAACGTCTCAAAAATGAGATCGACAGGAAGTGCAAAATGGCTAAGCAGGGATGGCTAGAGGACAAATGTAAGGATGTAGAGGCTTACCTCATGAGGGGTAAGATAGATATTGCCTACAGGGAAATTAAAGAGACCTTTAGAGAAAAGAGAACCACTTGCATGAATATCAAGAGCTCAGATGGAAACCCAGTTCTAAGCAAAGAAGGGAAAGCAGAAAGGTCAAAGGAGTAGATAGAGGTTCTATACAGGGGCGATTTTCTTGAGGACGATATTATGGAAATGGAAGAGGATGTAGATGAAGATGAAATGAGAGATATGATACTGCATGAAGAGTTTGGCAGAGTACTGAAAGACCTAAATCGAAACGAGGCCCCTGTAGTAGACAACATTCCATTAGAACTACTGACAGCCTTGGGAGAGCCAGTCCTGACAAAACTCTACCACCTGGTGAGCAATATGTATGAGACAGGCGAAATTCCCTCAGATTTCAAGAAGAATATAATAATTCCAATCCCAAAGAAAGCAGGTGTTGACAGATGTGAAAATTACCGAACTATGAGTTTAGTAAGTCACAGCTGCAAAACACTAACGCGAATTCTTTACAGATGAATGGAAAAACTGGTAGAAGCTGACCTCAGAGTAGATCAGTTTGGATTCTGTAAAAATGTTGGAACACGTGAGGCAATACTGACCCTACGACTTATCTTAGAAGAAAGATTAAGGAAAGGCAAACCTACGTTTCTAGCATTTGTAGACTTAGAGAAAGCTTTTGACAATGTTGACTGGAATAATCTCTTTCAAATTCTGAAGGTGGCAGGGGTAAAATACAGGGAGCAAAAGGCTATTTACAATTTGTACAGAAAGCAGATGGCAGTTATAAGAGTCGAGGGACATGAAGGGGAAGCAGTGGTTGGGAAGGGAGTGAGACAGGGTTGTAGCCTCTCCCCGATGCTATTCAATCTGTATATTGAGCAAGCAGTAAAGGAATCAAATTAAAAATTCAGAGTAGGAATTAAAATCTATGGAGAAGAAATAAAAACTTTGAGGTTCACCGATGACATTGTAATTCTGTCAGAGACAGCAAAGGACTTGGAGGAGAAGTTGAATGGAATGGACAGTGTCTTGAAAGGAGGGTATAAGATGCTCATCAACAAAAGCAAAACGAGGATAATGGAATGTAGTCGAATTATGTTGGGTGATGCTGAGGGAATTAGATTAGGAAATGAGACACTTAAAGTAGTAAAGGAGTTTTGCTATTTGGGGAACAAAATAACTGATGATGGTCGAAGTAGAGAGGATATAAAATGTAGACTGGCAATGGCAAGGAAAGCGTTTCTGAAGAAGATAAATTTGTTAACATCGAGTATAGTTTTAAGAATCAGGAAGTCATTTTTGAAATTATTTGTATGGAGTGTAGCCATGTATGGAAGTGAAACATGGACGATAAATAGTTTGGACAAGAAGAGAATAGAAGCTTTCGAAATGTGGTGCTACAGAAGAATGCTGAAGATTAGATGGGTAGATCACATAACTAATGAGGAGGTATTGAATGGAATTGGGGAGAAGAGGAGTTTGTGGCACAACTTGACGAGAAGAAGGGATCGGTTGGTAGGACATGTTCTGAGGCATCAAGGGATCACCAATTTAGTACTGGAGGGCAGCGTGTAGGGTAAAAATTGTAGAGGGGGACCAAGAGATGAATACACTAAGCAGATTCAGAAGGATGTAGGGAGCAGTAGGTACTGGGAGATGAAGAAGCTTGCACAGGATAGAGTAGCATGGAGAGCTGCATCAAACCAGTCTCAGGACTGAAGACCACGACAACAACATGACAAAAGCTTTTGACAAGTCAATAAATACTCCTATTCATTCCTGTTTTATCTCCATCAGGTTTAGGATGGAATTGATGCACTCATAAATAGCTGTTTTTATAAATGTTGTAAGTTTGTCATAGATAACTTTTTATAATACTTTAGAGATGCAGGAGGAAATTGTGACGGGTCTGTAGTTATTTACATTATCTTTATCACGATTGCAAACTGGCTGTCTATTGGTTCCTGGGGAAATCACTGGGCTGGCTATTCTCTTACTTAAAATGTAGAAAGCAAATATTAGTTCTGCAAGCTGATCAGATAATTCAGCAACATTGGTTTGTGGTGGAACCAAGGAACAAGTACTCAGTCAAGTCAAACCATCACTTAATGAACTTTATGCTTGGATTAAAGATAAAAATCTCAAATTAAACTTGAGTAACACTAAGATTGTACATTTCAGGACTAACGAAACTACAGAACACACATCAGACATAAAGTATGAAGACACAGATCTCATAACTATGACATGTCTAAACTTCTTGGTGTTGTTGTAAATAAAAATTTGATGTGGACAAATCATGTTGATGTTATGGTAGAAAAAAGGTAAATAGTTTTATTTATGCTTTTAACAATGTAATTGAAGTTAAAAGACTGTAGGTAAAATATATTTAACATCAGTTGTCAGATACGGAATAATCTTCTGGGCTCAGAAAAGAATATGCCGAGAGTGTATTCCATAAAGGAACTGGTACAAAGAACAGTAAACATATAAACCTTTATTTAAAAGCCTTGTTTTAATTAGAGTCCTTTGTAGCTGTATATATGAAACTCAATTTTTCAAGTCAGAACCCTCAGCTTTTCTTAGGACATTTCATTGAATGTCTTTAAACTCACTGCAAGGAGACCTTTGAGCCTGAAAAACATGACAGTAAAAACGAAAATACCACACGTGTGATTGTAGACTTTGCATTTGTATACTACTGATGAAAAGCTGTCGGGTTTCCAACTGGAGGACAGTGTTGATATAGCCTGACACTTCAACAAATGTCATACTCATCTTCTGTCAAAGTCTTGAGGTATTATGACTATTCAGAGTATCTCAGCATTTTGCCAGAAGATATTGAGTATGACACTCACCAAGATGTTGCAGTGCTCATCACTTCAACAGAATGCAAAAATATGACACATGTTGAAATGTTGTGGTACCTCAACACTGCCACTTGACTGAAAATCTGAGAGTTATTCATTAAAAGTACCACATATTGTAAGAATGGAATAAGGAAGATATTTTAACATATTTTCAATGACAAATCAATACAAAATATGTAAATGTATACATACTGATGTGCACAAGATACAGGTAATTCAACAAGTGCATCTTAGCAGGAATTGAAACATGAAAAAAATATAATAGAGAGAGGAAGAAAGACTAAGGACATATGGCAAAAGTATCAGGGAATAAAAATATTACATTATTTCAACAACAGATATAAAAAGAATACTTTCTAGCATTTAGACGAAAGATCACAATTATAACACAGTGGTTGGTATAGGTGTAGCTCATACAACAGGGCTAAATTAGAACTGACAGAGGTACAGATGGATCCAAAGATGAAGAAAAAGTTATTGAATTCATACTATGTTTTAAAGTAGTTTGAACTGATCTCTGTAATATCCTGTCCCTGATACAGATAAAATGTTTTAATGTATGTTGAAATGTAATTTAGGACATTACATTTCACGCAAAACTGAAATATTGGGCAGTACACAGATATTCATATTCGAGCCCTGGCGACATGAATGTGGCATTTGCGATGCACTTAAGGAACTGAATTTGGGAGAAAAGAAATACCACTTGCATATCATGATGGTATACTTATAGTGAGGAAGTATGTTACCTGACACAAAGATGAAGGGAGAATGATAAAAATAAAATGACTGTATGGCATTATAGGCCAGAAGACCCCATCTGGGCTGTTTTGCCACCTGGTGCAAGTCCTTCTATTTGATGCCACTTTGGCAATTTGCACATTGATGAAGATGATATGAAATGATTAGGACAACACAAACACCTTGCCTCAAGTGAAGAAAATCTTCAACCCAGCCAGCAATTGAACCTGGGATCCTGTGAGCTAGAGGCAGCAATGCTAATCAAGTAATATTGGAGAAATCTCACTTTGTGGTGGAAGCAAACAGTGCCCACTCAACAATGGAATGTATTTTTCACTCTTCCAGCTCATACATGAGCCAAATGCATCAGTAGGATGGCCGGCCTGAGTGGCCGAGCGGTTCTCGGGGCTACAGTGTGGAACCGAGCGACTGCTACGGTCGCAGGTTCGAATCCTGCCTCAAGCATGGATGTGTGTGATGTCCTTAGGTGAGTTAGGTTTAAGTAGTTCTAAGTTCTAGGGGACTGATGACCTGAGAATGTAAGTCCCATAGTGCTCAGAGCCATTTGAGCCATCAGTAGGATGGAGGCAGTGTAAAACAGAAAGAAAAATATATACTTTTAAATAATTCACTGTGCAGACCCATATGTTTTGCAACGATTATTGGAGCCTTCTCTTTGCTCTTGTCCCCACCAGGTAATGTGTAAAGCAGGTGATATTACAGTTGCAGATGTCAGGGTTCTGCTGGAGGACAATGCAGACATTTGGTACAAGAAGGGCTATGATGATGATGAACAGTCCCATAACAGAGAAAGGTAATTCAAATGACACCTGCACACCTGTGTAAGGATTTACTCAAAGTCATAGACAAAATTTTACAGTCTATAATTTTGAAACAATTTATAATCAAGAAGTTCTACATGTCTGTGATCTTGCTTTGAGTATGTGACCATTAGGATGTAGCAACATCAAGACTCCACTTGAATTAATATGTTATGAGTTGTAACTGTTTTAAAAAAAATTATAGTTTTTCCTTCTGAAATTGTGCAAAGTGTTAAAAAGAGAGATTAGTATTTGAGCCATGACATCATCAATATTGTAAGATAATATGAAATTTGTCATAAATAGTATATTTATCTTTCAAATGAACAGCTTAGTTCATGAAATCAAATTAATACTAAGCATGGGAATGGACTATAGAAAGATTTAAAATCACTTATTATAGGCCAGAAAGATATCCATTAGAAACACAAGCCTTCAATGACTTGCCAGCAACCACAAAAAGTTTAGCTACCAATAAAATACAGTTTAACAGGAAGCAACAGAAATTGTTGATAGCCAACTGGAAACAGTTTCAAATCTTACTCACAAAGATTGAGTTACAGTGCTAAATGGTTGTGGAAATCAGATGTTATGGAGACCTACATTATATGATACTGATATGTGGGTACACTGATGGTTTCTGCTACAAAATTGGTCAGTGACATAGAAGCAGTTGACCATCAACAATTTCTGTTGTTTCCAGTTAAACTGTACTTACAGCATTGTTGCTTCCTCCCATTCCTGCTGCAGTTGTGAATGTAACATATGAAAAAATAACATCTTCTTTGGATACACATACATTTAATAGGAAGTAATATTTTGTGTGACTTTTCTAGGAACACAAGTTCCCAGAATTTTAACAGTAAACTACAATGTGATGCACAATACATCACTTAGAGGATGAGCATCACCTTGATGCTTCCATGCATACTAAGCAAACCTCTAATGGAATACGCTACTCTTCCTCAGATAATCTCTATTTCCTCTATCAGCCTTACCTGGTCCCACTGACTGAGAAACGAGAGTGGTGTATTGGCCAAATAAAGATTTTGTAAGCTACCTTCTTCATGGGTGTACTACACACTCTGAGGATTAATCCAATGAATCTCAGCTGACAAAAATTACCAATATAATACCTAATAGCAAAAAAAAAACTCTAAAAAGATTTATATATTGTATTCCGCTTAGTCATGTCTTGGTTTTCCATATTTTCATATCATTTTGCTTAAGGTTGGTTTGTGGGTTTGAAGGGACCAGACTGCTACTGTCATTGGTCCCATTTTGCTTAAGTATAAAATGATAGTGTCAGTATATATTTTCCAATATTTTCCATTGCTAACGTATTCAGTTCTATGACTTGGGATCACTCCTGCATTTATTTTCAGGCAATTGTCATTACATTACATTGCATTAACACTTGTTCCATGGATCATGAATATGGCATTTCGCAAGGAAGGGGAATGTCTCAGTTTAACATAAGATTTCTTTACAAAATATAGTCTTTTAATTTGTTTTTAAATCTATCAGACTTTTAATGCTATTTGGTAAATGAAAAAAGACTTTTGTGGCAGCATAATCCACCCCTTTTTGCGCCAAAGACAGATCTAACCCAGACTAGTGTTGATCATGATTTCTTCTAGTGTTGTAGCTATTCACATTGCTATTATTTTGAATTGGGGTGGGTTATCAATAACAAATTTCATAAGTGATTATATGTATTGTGAAGGTAGAGTGAATATCCCTAGTTCCTTAAATAAATGTGTGCAAGGTGATCCTGGGTGGGATATTCAGCCTTAGAAACAGACTTCTGTTTGAAGTTTATAGCTATCAATGGTGTTATGCTGTTTGCTGTGCAGAACTGTATATACTGTGTTTTCTCAAAATTTAGTGAGAGTCCTTTTGCTGAGAACCACTTAATAATTTTCTGAAAGACATTGTTTACAATTTCCTTAGCTTATTCTTGCTTGCAGGGTGTGATTGCTATACTTGTATCATCAGCAAAAAGAACTAGCTTTGACTCTTCATGAATATAGAATGGCAAGTCGTTAATATATAACAAGAACAATAAGGGGCTAAGGCTGAACCCTGTGGGACACCACCATTCTTGATACTTCTCCAGTTACAGGACTCTGTTGAAAGTTGCAGACTAACTGTACAACCTTCAGCATTGTTCCAGTAAAATATGAATTAAACTATTTGTGCACTGTCCCACTCATAAATCAATACTTAATCTTATATAATAGAAGGAAACATTCCACGTGGGAAAAATTATATATAAAATCAAAGATGAGGTGACTTACCGAACGAAAGCGCTGGCAGGTCGATAGACACACAAACAAACACAAACATACACACAAAATTCAAGCTTTCGCAACAAACTGTTGCCTCATTAGGAAAGAGGGAAGGAGAGGGACAGACGAAAGGATGTGGGTTTTAAGGGAGAGGGTAAGGAGTCATTCCAATCCCGGGAGCGGAAAGACTTACCTTAGGGGGAAAAAAGGACAGGTATACACTCGCACACAAGCACATATCCATCCACACATACAGACACAAGCAGACAGAAATGAGATTGGGCAATAGTTGTTAGCATCCGACCTATCCCACTTTTTATGCAATGGTTTAACAATAGCATATTTCAGTATATCTGGAAAAATGCTATGTTTCAATGAGATGTTATATATGTGACTGAGAATCCTACTCATCTGTTGGACACAGGACTTTAGCCCTCTGTTGGCAATGCCATCATTTCCCTGCAAGCTTTTACCTTTGAGTGAAGTTATTACTTTCCTAATTTCAGTAGAAGAGGTGGGTTGAATTTCAATTTTATCAAGTTAAATCATTATTTCCTCTTCCATACATAGCCTTGCATTTTCTAATGAACAGCTGCAGCCCATTTTTTCTACAACACTTAAAAATGATTATTAAAAATATTTTATACTTCTGACTTTTTATTAATAAACTTTTCATTGAGTTTTATGGAAATACAAACTTCCTGTGCTCTTGGTTACCCTGTTTCTCTTTTAACAATATTCCAAACTGTTTTAATTTTGTTATCATAGTTATTAATTTCAGACATAATCCACTTACTCCTAAACTTTTTAAAAACTTTTTCAAAAACTTTTCTTTATACATTGCAGTAGTTTTTATAATGTTTGTCTGTTTCTGGATCATTACTCCTTTTAGCTATAAGATACACTTCCCTTTTCTGTTTACAATATATTTTTTTCCTTTTAGTAAGCCACAGCTTTTTAGATGGTTTCTTACAATTGTGTTCCACTGTTTTCTTAGGGAAACTGTTCTCAAATATACTCACCAAGGTGTCATGAAATAGGTTAAATTTTAAATTAGCATCAAGTTCCCTGTACATCTCATACCAGTCTAACTGTTGCAGGCTTTCCCTAAAGTTTCCAACTGTTATACCATTAATTGAATAAGCTATTTTGGAGGACTGTTTTCCATTACTGGACAGAACTATGTCATATACTTTAACTACCTGTGCATAATAAAAAAAAAATAAAATAAAATAAAAAACCGTTTTATTTGATGAAATTTATTTTGGTCTACAAAAACATTAGCTATCAGTGTGCTGTTTTCCTATACTACCTGGGTAGAAAACTCAATAACTGATGTCAAATTGAAGAACCAAGTAATACTTGAAGGTCATTCTTTCTATCAGATGCTTTCAGAAACTCTCTGTTGAAGTCCCCACAAACAATAATTTACTTCCCTCTGTATGACAGACAACACAACAAAGAATCCACGTTTTTCAGAAATAGCTGAAATTTTCTGAATGGAGGCCTCTACACAGTAACAATTACAAAAGTATCATTAATCAAACAATGGAAAATACAGAATGGAATGTAACAAAATTTATGAAAAGTACCATTATTTAGTTTAATCTCACTGGTTGCATGCTTCTATATCTTGCTCTACACAAAATTTTTTAGTTTCTAAATTTTTCACTCTATTATAAATTGGGATATATATGAGAACTCCTCTCTCCTTGGTGTTTCTACTTACATGGGCTGGAAGCTTATAACTATCTATGTTTACTTTTCCCGTATCTGTGACTATATCATGTTCAGACAGGCATAGTAAATCTATTCCACCATCAGGTTCTAAATCTTCTAATTAAACAAGAAGCTCATCCACTTTGCTTTTTAATCTCCTAATGTTCTGATGCAATATACTGACATTATTTTTCACTTTACTTATATGAGAATAATGTAATATACTAACATTATTTTTCACAGTACTTTTTTGAGAATCTTGTGATATTTTAGCTTTCCTATTATCTGACTGTCTGAGCTTCTCGTTAAGTTTAATTTCATTCAATGTTGAATCCCCACCTTAAAGATTTTGCTATCATCCTGGCCAATTCACCCTTCCCTTTCCTGTTGGAATGCAGGTCATGTGTTGTGAAATCCCATCTACCAATAGTATCAACAGGAACCAAACCCAGGTCTGATACAGCAGCCACCTGAAGCAGCTGATCTAATTACATACTGATTCTCCCATCACAGCTGTTCAATTGGAGTCAATCACACTGCATGTAAGCAGAAACCAAGCTAACCTTTGTAAGGCAGCACCCAAACAATGTATAGGCATTACAGCCTTTTCTATAGAATGTAGCCATGTGTATGGAAAGAGCACCATGTGAGACACAAAATTTGGCAGTGTGAAGCAAACTTTCTCAGTTTAGCAAGTCATTTCTGCTCCCAAAATTTTACACACAAACATGTAGCCAGAGATGTTCAAATGCTTCTTAGGGCAGTAACTGTAAAAGTCTCAATTGCACAATTTTAAGGAATAGTTCCAGAGAAAAGTCTGAACTATGTCCACTTTCGTAAAACTGTGTGCATAAAGAGTTTTGTCAGTGCAGTGATGACACATGAAGAGGGAAAATATAAAATGTTCTAAGTACCAAATCTTGTATTTATAAAAAAAAAAAACAGCATATCTCTTTTTGTGCGTAACTTACATGCACCTAAAGAAATTGAAAAGGTATTCTGATAAGCTAGAATTATGTTGCTCACCTCATCACTGCAAAATATAATCAGACAAAATAGAAAATAAATAATTTACTAAGAATGTTCTAGGCATCATATCAGAGAACTGACTGGTTCTACATGCCAACAACATAGCTTTGGTTTCACGTTTCATTAATATTGAAGCATTTCATTGTATTTGTGATGGTATAAGTGTAGAAATACAGCAGTCAAGTAGCAGAACTGTAGTCAACAAAAATCATTTCTCATAGTTTTTAAATTTTGGAGTTCTAGAGGAAAGTACTGCTTGGCACAAACACCGTGTGTCATTGAGTAACAAATGTTTGAAATATTTTCTATATGATTTGGCACTTGGGACAAGTTTAGGAGCACGCACCAGAGAACCAAGGACACAGCAGCACTGGAAACACGTTTTGTAAAAAAATGGCTTTTCGAATGTTTGACATTACCACAGTAGCCCACCTCTTACTAGTCTTACTGCCACAGTGGATGTAAGTTGGGCCACTAAAGCAAGTGTACTGTGCACCAACATTCAGATGGTGCATGTGCAATTACCTGAGTTGGACTGTGTGGGCAGCCCGGTCACCAATTACCCTCCCCTACACCAGTGATACTTGATGGGGACAGCATCTTTATAAGTACATGCACAAGCCTCCAGATCCCTAGTTGTCAATGGTTTCGAGATGTGTAACCACCTTCATTTTTGTTTGATGGTTGTCACTCAGTGTATCTGTCTACACTGTACTACTGCTATTGTCACTCTGTGACCCAATAAACCATATCTGTTTTATGGACACATGTTTTCTTATGGTCCTAGTGAGGACACAAATGGCCACAAGCAAGGACTGAATTTTTGTGTGCTTTGAATTCTGTGGTTTTTCTGCCATTTGGCTCTTATATGGAGGCTTTACTCAAGTCACCACACCAGTTTTCATCCCCCATCTTCTCCCCCCCCCCCCCCCAATCCTGTGACCCCGTCCACCACCCCCTACCTCCCCTGGGTCAACAAGGAGGTATGTGAAGTGGGGTTTTTTTTTTCTTTCTTTTCTTTAAAAAAAAATCATGGATACCCCCTCATATGTATCATTTACTGTGCCAGTTATCTCCCCTGCAAGAACCAGCATCTCTCTGTTTTGACAATATATGTAATTTTCTGTCCTCCTTTCATTGAAAGTGAATGAATGTGGCACTGAAAGTGTTGAATTACACCAAAGTTGCAAGCAGCTACAGCCGTTGTATTAAGCTGGGGTAGCCGAGCTTCATGGTCTCCACCATCTTTGTCAGTTCTCATCATGCCTAAATCTCAGGAGTCTTACACAGCCACTGTGGTCAGAGACATGATCATTCATTTGGCTCCAGGTGAGAAGATGTGTCAATGTGCCCTTTAGTTTGAGAAACCTGTGTTTGCACAGTTGTGTTAGGTCTCTCACACAGCAGGCCATCAATCAGAGTCTTGGAGAAAGGCCGCTGTTGTTGATGGTGTGCAGGCACAGTGCATGAAGCCATGCATGCTTGGAAAAGAGAAGGTTGCGAAGTACAAACAAACCAACCTGGCTGATGGGGACAGGCACATTGTCAGCAGTAGGAACAGTCAACATCACTTCATTCATACCCCTCTTGTTTCACACAGCACAGGCAGGTGGCCTGACTCAGGCAGTGGGCCTAGTGCCAGAAGCCACAAATGTAAAAAAAAAGGATCACTTGGCAGCAGTATGTTGATCTCTGCTCCAGCCCCCTCCCCCTGCCATTTAACTAGTAGTCTTTGCAGTACACAATGGACATTGATATTCATATTGTTTTGTTGTTGTGTTCACTGTTGTCTGCAGTCCAGAACAAACCTTACATTGAAGTATGAGTGGTGGATTAGCCACTAATCCTGTAAGTTAAACCTGACACTTTCTTGTCACTGCCTGAGTCACAGGCATAAGCCAGGCTTGGTCCCCCACCAATGGCACACATTGGGCATCAATTGGTAAGCTATAACAAAGAGCAGATTCCTATTCTCAGTCAATCCACTGTTGATACAGTTTACTATCCAGTTGTCCATTCCATCATATACTTGTTGATTAATGATTCTATTACAGGTGCTGTGCAGTGATTAACTGCCTTTATCATGAATTGGATTAATTGTGTTCTGAGTTTTCAGATCAGTTTGCCAGCAGTAGATTGGGCAAACAATTTCAAGGCAAACATCACCCTCAAGCCCTCCAACTGCCCTTGCTTAGTTTGGGTGCATCCAGTGCCAGTAGCATTATATGATCAGGTTGACGAAGCTGGATCTCTTAACATCGTTGGGAGTAACTTACTGATTTTTACAAGTGAATGAGCTATGCCCTTAGTGATCATCAAGAAGCCATCAGGTCAGCTTTGGCTCTGTGGTGACTTCAACATCACTATTGAAGCACAGTCAAACTGTGATGTTCACCTGCTTAATTCTTTGTTAATAGTCCTCAGTGTCAATGTACTGCATTGTTATATGGGCTGAAAAATGGAGGTGGAAGTTCAACAGTGACCATTGTAAATGATGTAGCCAACAGTTGCGCAGTTGCATTTCATAGTTCTTTACTTTCACTGTTCGCAACCTCCCAAAAATACACTGTTAAAATAGCCAGTTCTCTAGTGGTTAATCTCTATTGGTTAACTTTTTGATAAGCCTCAGTAATAGTATGCAATCAAACATCAGCATACTGCTACAATAGTTTACTGTTGAATATCTATGAGCAGTAAAAACCTAACCATAGAGTTCTTGCAGAATAATATGGTATGTATTGAACACACTGTCATTGTTTTAACACATGGCCTATTTGTGTTACACTTCACCTAATCAACACAGGTTCCTTGTCTGAAAACTGGTCATGGACTGACTGACTTGGGACCAAAAAATCAGGCCTTTATATATCATCACAATAATAGGTACTGAAACTATACATTGTTTGATGTTTAAGTTACAGAAATTACAATTAAAACATAACTCATTCAATTAACTGAATATACAGAAAAAAATTCCTTCTTTTTAACAGTTTCTTCTACTGCAAGGGTTAGGCCAAATTATTTGTTTAAATGATGAAATTAACAGATATGATCATATAAACAATACTTTTGACAAAACTGGTAATAACTTTGGAATCAATGAAGGGCTGGCTTTGCTAATATATTTTCAAATAGAGCCAAATGGATACTTTAAGAATACTAGTACTACTTCATCCAAATGTTTATAATTATTACAGAATTAATATTTGTTTATAAGTCAACAATAGAATATAAGTTATGAAACAATTACTGAATTCACCCTATAAAAAAGTATTAACTAGGAATAGTCAAAATAAATTAGGAAATTGATGACATACATCAAATTAAGCACAAAATTTGATCTGGGGCTATATTCTTTAAAACTGAAGGCCAACCTTCCTCTTTTTTGAAAATGCAGATTATGCTCATGTATGTTAATGGTAATTATGCAAAATGAAAAACTGAATTTATTTAAGGAGATAGATAGCAAACAAGAGAGGAAATAAAGAGATCTCAGCTTGCTTCATCACAAGATGTACACACTTACCCCTGACTCACCTGGAGGAGTTGCCTACTGAGTTGGCTGGGAGTCATTCTTCTTCTTCTTTTTTTTTTCAAAAATCAACTTGAACCAAGCATACCTTCAGATTCCATTTGATGAGACGCAAAACCCTTTCAGCCTTTACCAGTATCAATGGCTAATGTTTCAGTTCATCAGTGCACCTTCAATCTTCCAAAATTTTTGGAACAAGTCATAATGAGTGCTCCACATTGCAATAATTATCTATATGCTGTCCCTATAAGAGGTGTTATCACAGAGGATCACCTACATAACCTCCATGTTTTGTTTACTGTCCGACAGATGGTGGGCCTCAAATGTAATATTCCTGAGTACTACTTCAGCCTTCCATTGTTTCTTTTGGTCATGAAATTTCCTGGCAGGGTGTACACCCCATGGAACAACAAGTTACTGCAATTAAAACTTTCCTCCTTCCAGCTAATCTGCAAGAACTTCAGGCATTGCTTGGCAATATGACCCAGAGTGGCTGCTATTATCCACCCCTCACATCTGTTGCTATGGAAACACACTCTTTTGTTGGTCTGCAACTTGTGAGTATGCTTTGCAGCTTTAAGGATGGTCCTCACTCTATGACACGTCTTCCAACATTTCATTGCATCAAGCTTCTGGTCTTGGCCATGGATGCTTTCAAGTATGGGTGGGGGTTCTCTCGGTTCATCATTATTCAGATGGCTCTGAACAGTCCATTGTCTTTGCATTGAAAACACTCAATTTGGTGCAGCAACCTTATTCTCAGGTGGAAAAGTAAGCACTAGGCTCTGTTCTTGAGCCAGCACAATTATGAGGTCCATTTTCATCCCATGTTGCAACATGTGAATGTGGATGCTCTTTCCTGCCCCTCATGGGTCTTGACCTCGCATTCAACCAACAGGAACTGCTTTGTTTTCAACTGGATACAGAGGTGAGGCACGCAGTGGATGGTTTCCACATCACCAGTTCCCATGTTGCCTCTGCTAAGGCAGTGGACCCGGTGCTCCAGCAGGTTGCGTGGATGATTTAACATGGGTGGCCCAACCGCCATCCAGGCTGGCATCAGACCCACTTCAGAATTTTTGTGCATTGTGCTCTCTCTTGAATGGCATTATTCTCCTGTTGACAGTAGGGTTTACTCCCATGTCATGGTTCTGATGGCTCTGTGGCAGGAGGTCCTCCATTTATTACATAGTCTCACTGGGGGATCACTCACACAAAACTGTTCACATACTGCCAAGTGTTTTGACTGGGCCTTAGTCAGGAGGCTGAACACTTTCTGCCAGATTATCTGCATGTTGTTTTCTTTTTTCTTTTTTTTTCACTTTGGTAAGTCCTGTATACAACCATGGGAAACAGTCCACACTGATTTCATTGATACTATAAACACTTTCTGGTTATTGGTAGTTAATTTTCTCATTTTCTCCATATAATTTGTTTAACAGCAGGTGTGACTGTAGAGACCCTGTTGAAGATATTCTCCATAGAAGGCTTGCCTTGCACCCTGCCCTTGGACAATGGTCCTCAGTTTGTGGCACAATCTTTCAAGGACTTTTGTACACATAATGGCATTCCCCACTTCATGCCACCTCCCAACCATCTACAGTTGAAAAGTCAGGTGGAAAGCCTTGTCCAAACATTTAAGATGCAAATGCACAAGTACATAGAAGATTTCCTAGCTGGGAACACTTTCACATTTTTTTAAAATTCTTAGAACTATGTCAATTGGAGCCAAGAGTTCCACCAAGCTTCAGCGTGACCACCAGCTGCAGACATGGTTCAAAATCTTGTTGCATGACAGACACCCCCAGTGATGGTGGTTTCATTGAAATTTTTGCAACAGTCTGGGCTGGGGTGTTTGGATGGTGCCCCCAGTGGATTCTGCCCATCATCCACAGCTGGTGTAGTTGCTGTGCCTTCATGGGTCACACCAAAGATTGACTTAATTGGCTTGTGACATGCCACCAGAAACATTTGCATTCCAGGGTGAGCACATGGCCCCCTCCCCAGACCATCGCCCTGGTACCTCATTCTTCATTGGCTCTGGCTGTAAGGAGAGTGGGGTGAGGAATTATGCAAGCCAGGTCATGCCCACCTATCCTGGCAGTGGGGACTTTCTCAGCACCGACAGTGGTTTTGCTTCCTGCAGCAGGTGCCAGCACCTCCCACTGTGCTGAGCAGGCACCAATATCAATGGTGATGGGAACTGGGTATCCAGTGCCAGAGCCTCTTGTCTTCAGTACATCATCATTGCAGTCTGTGCCAGTGCCCCCAACATGGACTGTGACATCAAGATGACCCCATTATCAATCGTCCCAATGGGCTGAGGAGATGTCTCATCCCACTCAGTCCCCTCACTTTTGGTGGGTCTGGGTGGAGCAGGAACTTCTTGTGCCTGTGGCAGCTATCCCCAGTACTGCCAAGGATGCCTTGGACATCTCTTTGGTCACAGCATCTCGGATGGCAATGCCTGGTTTTGCCCCCATCAATGAAGGAATAGTCTAATTACCTGCTGGTTACTTCACCTACCACCACAGGGGCCAGAAGTTGGGCCACTATGGTAAGCGAAGTATGCGCTGACATGTAAACACATGCCTACAACTGCCCAAGGCAGCTGCCAGGCAGCCAGGTCACCCCTGTGTTCCTAGTTACAACAATTACCACTCTTCAAATAATTTGAACTGAGGGTCACTTAGAAAATTATTCAGTGAGAAATGAGTCAATATTCTGTGGTTTGCCAATTTAAAAAAAAAAATGTTGAAACACAAGCACAAAGACAGTACCCACAATTGTTGTTTGAGCGCAATTCAGTGAGCTTTGTAGTTGATAAAATGCTCAAAATCTTCACCACTTTGCCAATAACGACACTTGAGGTTCCTAGAACTAATCTTGAATTGACTTACCTAACCAGTTATATGTGGACCTACAATTTAACTTCAACTCCAAACAAAGACAGTACAACTTGGAATTCAGCACATTAACAAATCATTGTCAGAGGTGAAAGAAGTGATAAGCAATAGAAAAAAATCCTCAAATCTCTGGGGCTTGAACCCAAGAACTTTGGACTTGTCGTCTGGTACATTACCCTCCAAGCTAAACCTATATGATCATTTAGACATACACATTTGGAGGGTCATATATGTAGAAATACACCATCACAACATATGCTGGTATACCCATAATTTTAATAATAGTAATAACATTTATTATTTGTGGCTGCTGCAGCTGTCTATCAATTACTGTACACAGATTAACAAGCCAATTAGAACATAGAAGTAATAGCAGTGTGGCAAAAAACTGCACACACTGCAGATTCTACATTAAGCTCATAGGGCCATAACTGAATAAATATTCCTAGTCACACTCCATTAAGCACTGAGGGAAAACCAAATTAGACCTTTGCACTAAGTAATAATAGGCCATGATTGTCTTCTGGTTCAAATGCTATACATATTATATTAATTATGGTCCTCTGAGATTAGCTGGTCTAGTAACTCCAGGATGCACAAATTTGGATGTACTCCTATTGCTTGTATGTCCTCATCAGCTTGTATTACCATTGAGGTATCTCAGTTTCATTGTTGTTCTCTGCAACATGTAACAAGACAATGATATATATTCTTTTTTTAACATTCATTTGTCTTCCTCTCTATGGAGTTGGAAGCAAATACCAAAAAGAATAGTTCTTGTTCATCAGCTCATTATATTAGGCAAGAGACACTCTTACATAAAGCTCAAACATTATGCCTTCTGCTGCCATTACTATAGGCATAATTATTTGAAGATTAAGACTGCATGAATGCATGTGCATGTGTAAGAGATTACATGGTAATTGATGAGCACTATAAACAGGCTTGTCATGTAAACCTTAACAATAATTTTTTCATTGCCTCTTGCAGAGAAACATTAGACTACCATCCAGATTAGGGTAAAAATTGGAGATCGTTCAATTTCCTTCCAATTCTTGAAGTCTGGTGTGTTCATGTGGACTAATTAACCTGGATTTATCATTCAAAGAGCAGTAGTTGTGGACTATATCATTCTTATAGACTATGTGGTTTAAGGTGTTTATGAGTGTTTTATTTTTTGGTTTGGCAGAGAGTATGTCAAAATTTGGGTAATCTGCTCATGATATGGCATGTTTGTTTACATATTTTGTGCAAAATAACTAAAAATTTCAGCAAGCTGAGTGGTGTATGCTAGCCACCTGGCAGTCATACACCATTCCTGAGTGACCTATGTTTGCTGTGTTGTCTCTGAAGTTGTTACATGCAGAGCCTTGTCAAGCATGGCTGGCTACAAATTACCTACACTATCACCTGCCACTACAATCTGTAAGTAATGAAGTTATTTTATGTAATTGCAAAACCAGTATATTCAATTTAAAAGAGTTTTTGGACCCCATGATTTTTTATCAGTAAAGTGCCAATGATCCTGGGTATTTTATTACCTGCACAACTTGCTAGCTTGTGCTATTAAAAAAATAGTACACACAATGGTGCAGAAAAAACATACTTAATAGTAGGTTGATTCACTTTTGGACTGAAATACACCAGTGGTCCAGTGAGGTGTGAATTTGACAATCCCTTGTTAGGTTTACAGAGGTATGTGGCACGTGATGTCTATGCACATCATTCAATTCCTGGATAATATGGGCTGGTGTTTTGGGAACATGGGTCTAGCACCTATAGTGTCCCAGATGTGTTTCATCAGGCACAGATCAGAAAATGTTGCCAAATTAAGTATCAGTGTCAGTTCACTATGATGATCCTCCAACCACTGTAGCGCAATTCCGAACTTGTGACATGGACAGTTATCCTGCTGGAAGATGGCTTTGCAATCGGGGAAGACATCAAGTATGAAGAGGTGCATGTGGTCCACAATAGTGTTCACATAGCCACAGCTTTTATGGTGTCTTCTGTTGTTGAAATATGTCCCCTGGAAGGCCAGGTGCATGTTCCCCACAGCACAATACTGCTCCCACAAGCCTGTGTAGCACATCTTTTAAGCAGCCATTCTGCTGAATGACAGCACATCTGGACATCGCCATCAACCTGGTGTAGCAAGAAACTTGATTCATCTGATCAGATGACACAATCTTCATTGATTGATTGTCCAATCTTGATGTAGGAGAAAAGAAGTAAAGAGACTGGGTGCAATGGTGGAATGAGGGCTGTGTAGTGTTGAAATGGGAACAGGGAAGAGGCTGGATGGGTGGGGACAGTGACTAATGATGGTTGAGGTCAGGAGGGTTACAGGAATGTAGGATATATTGCAGAGAAAGTTCCCACCTGTGCAATTCAGAAAATCTGGTGTTGGTGGTAGGATCCATATGGCACAGGCTATGAAGCAGTCATTGAAATGAAGGATGTTGTGTTGGGCAGCATGCTCAGCAAGAGGGCAGTCCACTTGTATCTTGGCCACAATTTGACAGTGGCCATTCATGTGGTCGGGCAGGTTGCTGGTTGTCATGCCTACAAAGAATACAGCAGTGTGGTTGCAGCTTAACTTGTGCATCACATGACTGGTTCCACAGGTAGCCCTGCATTTGATGGGATTGGTGATGTTTGCGACCAGACTGGAGTAGTTGGTGGTGGAAGGGTGTGTGGGACAGGTTTTGCATCTAGGTCTACTACAGGGATATGAGCCATGAGGTAAGGAGCTGGGAGCAGGGGTTCTGTATAGATGGATGAGTATATTGTGTCGGTTCAGTGGATGGCAGAATACCACTGTGGGAGGAATGGAAGGATATTGGGCAGGTCATTTTTCATTTCATGGCATGGCAAGAGGCAGTTGAGACCCTGGCGGAGAATGTAATTCAGTTACTCCAGTTGTGGGTGGTACAGAGCTACATGGGGAATGCTCCTCTGTGGCCAGAGGTGAGAACTTTGGAGATGGGGAGACTCTGGAAAGATAATACATGGGAGATTTATTTCTTTAAAGCTTGGGAGGAAAGTTATGGTCTATGAAGGCTTCAGTGAGACCCTCTGTATATTTTAAGAGGGACTGCTCATCACTGCAGATGCAACAACCACAGGTGGCTAGGCTGTATGGAAGGGGTTCTTGGTATAGAAGATGTGGAAGCTGTCAAAGTGGAAGTATTGCTGGTGTTTAATAGGTTTGATAAGGACAGAAGTACTGATGTAGCCATCTTTGAGGTGGAGGTCAACATCTAGGAAGGTGGTTTGCTGGGTTGAGTAGAACCAGGTGAAGCAAATGGAGGAGAAGCTGTTGAGGTTCTGGAGGAATATGGATAGGGTGTTCTCATCCTCAATCCAAATTGCAGAGATGTCATCAACGAATCCAAACCGGGTGAGGGGGTTAGAATTCTTGGTGTTTAGGAAGGATTCCTCTAGATAGCCCATGAATAGATAGGCATAGGGTGTTGCCACGTGAATGTCCATAGCCATACCCAAGATTTGTTTGTAGGTAACGCCTTCAAAGGAGAAGTAATTTTGGGTGAGGGTATAGTTGGTCATGACGACTAGGAAGGTAAGGCCATGGGCATAAAGGAGGGGGGGGGGGGGGGGTTGCATCACTAGTGATGAGCAGGGCACTGTGTGGTAGAGGGACAGGAACTGTGGAGAGTCGGTGGAGGAACTGGCTGGTATTTTTTATATAGGAGGGTAGGTTCCAGGTAATAGGTTGAAGATGTTGGTCTATGAGAGCAGAGATTGTCTCAGTGGGGACACAGTAACTGGCCACAATGGGGCATCCTGGGTGGTTTGGTTTATGGACTTTAGAAAGTATGTAGAAGGTAGGAATATGGGGAATGGTAGGGGTGAGCAGAGAGGTGGAATCTGAGAAGAGGTTCTGGGCTGGGCCTAAGGATTTGAGGAGTGACTGGAAATCCTGCTGGATTCCTGGAATGGGTTTGTAGGTGAATGCATCTGACAGCTGGCAGGAATCCTTGCAGTTCAAAACAACAGTGGTGGAGCCTTTGTCCACAGGTAGGATTATAAGGTTGGAATCAGTTTTCAGCATTGCAGCAGCACTTCACTGTCCCCCACCCCTACCCTACTATCCGAAAGGTTATTTGTGACAGTCTTTTTGTTGTACCTATTTGTGACTCAGCACTTCTGCTATATGGTGAGTAGCAACTTTCCTTTTCATAACATTGTTACATTGCATCCTGGATTTTCCATTGTTTGTTTGTAGTAACATATAAATTTTTATAACTTTCTTATGGTTACACTTTTGAAACTAGTGTTTACTGGTGGTGTAAATGTGTCTTAGAATAAATCTAATGTGTGTTTATTAACAGGTGCACTGTATTGTTCCATTATCAGGAAGTAATCACTGACATTGCTGATGAATGATTGCAATGTGTTGTTTCTGCCACAGGTACTATCTGTGACCTGAATTTCATTTTTCTCGCCTTTTCCATTTGTTTGTTGTTTTGTAATGCTCCTGTCTGATATTGATTTACTCTTGAAATATTCTGTTTATACAGCATAGTGCCTGTGTTTTCATTTTTTGGTAAGAGAATGGAGGATTTTACAGTGCTCATAGTAATACAATTTTAACTTTTTCTTACAGTTTGGCCTCTTAATTAGGCAGATATTTACTTCCTGGCTAAAATACTATAATCCACATGTTTAATGTTGCTCTCATTTGTTTTAGAGTTAAAAAGTTAAGAAAAGTTTATGCCTATCTTGTAAGTTTTTTCCCAGTGTTTTTCCCATCAGTTGTCTCTAAACTCTCTGAGTGTGTCATTAGTTACCTTTCTAATATGCTGATTTCCAGTTATGGTCTGAGCTTAACTACTGAACGTGTTTTATTGCCCACATTTGTCCAGTATGCTAAGATAAATGATTTATGATCACTTTTACATATAAATCACCGAAATTAGTCCTTTGTGAGCCCTAGACAATGAGGCAAAGTCTGCAAGGAAATTATTTTTGTGACTTGTATTGTGGTTGTTTAGATCTCTGTCCAGCTGAAAATGACTTTTTTTCTTAGCAACGAAAAACTTTAGAAAGAAAATGTATGGGGAAGAGAGTATAAGAAATCTTAGATCCTTGAAAAGACTTTGGTGATATGTGTACAGTTACCATTTTTACCTGTGGTATTGGGGTAGCATCTTTAATCAGTAATCGAATATCCTGATTCCTTGGTTCAAACCATGTCGCTGCTTAAACTTTGAATAAAAATCATCAGCAATGGTGGACAAATACTTTTGGCATAAGAAATCATTGTTATTCAGTCAATGACCTTGTGAAAGATGCTGGAAGAGTGAACACAGGTTCAGTGCACTCTATTACACTTGGGGTGGGAAACTGCCCATAAAAGCAGAAGCATAAGCAATGATCAATAGCATACAGATGCAGAAGGCAATGGAAACCACTGCATTAAAGACACATTGTATGTGTCCACAGGACATGTGGCCTGTAATTTAAAAAATGTCATAATCATCTCCCCATTGGCTAATGATTCTGTAATGGCCTGCATTCAGATCTCTGGGAAGGGACTACCAACTGGAAGGTGATCATGAAAAAAAGAAAGAATAATGAATGACAGGATAATGTTCTACAAGTTGGTGCTTGGAATGTCAGAGGTTTGAATGTGGTAGGGAAGCAAGTGAATCTGAAAAGAGAAATGCTAAGACTCAAAATAAATATAGTGGGGGTCAGTGAATTGAAATGGAAAGAAGACCTCTGGTCAGATGAATATAGGGTAATATCAGCAGTGGCAGAAAATGGTATAATGGGAGTAGGATTCATTATGAATAGGAAGGTAGAACAGAGAGTGAGTTCTTGTGAACAGTGCTGTGATAGGGTTGTTCTTATCAGAATTGACAGCAAACCAGCACTAACAACAACAGCTCAGGTATACATGCCAATGTCGCAAGCCAAAGATAAAGAGGTGATGAAAGTATATGAGGATATTGAATGGCTAATTCAGTACATAATAGTCATGGTGGACTGGAATTTAGAAGAAAGGGTAGTAGAAGAAAGGGTTATGGGAAAATTTGGGTTTGGTGCTAGAAATGAGACAGGGGTAAGACTAACTGACTTCTGCAATAAGATTCAGCTACTAACAGTGAATATTCTGTTCAAGAATTAGGGGGAGGAGGTATACCTACAAAGGTCAAGAGATATGGGAAGATTTCAGTGAGATTACATCATGATCAGGCAGAGATTCCAGTATCAGATACTGTATTATAAGGCATACCTAGGAGAAGTTATTGACACAGATCACGTTGTAGTAGTAATGATGAATAGGCTGAAGTTTAAGGGTCTTATCAGGAAGAATCAACACACAAAGAAGTGGGATATGAAAGTGCTAAGGAATGAAGAGATACAATTTAAGTTCTCTAAGGCTATAGATAATACAATAAGGAATAGCTCAGCAGGCAGTTTGGTTGAAGAGGAATGGACATCTCTAAAAGGGACAATCATGGAAACTGGAAAGAAAGACATAGGTGCAAAAAATGGTAACTGCAAAGAAACCATGGGTAATGGAAGAAATGCTTCAGTTGATCAATGAAAGAAGGAAGCACAAAATTTTCAGGGAAATTTGGAAACAATGAAATACAAGTCACTTAGGGATGAAATAAACAGTAAGTGCAGGGAAGCTAAGGCAAAATGGCTGCAGGAAAAAATGTGAAGAAATTGAGAAAGAAATTATTGTTGGAAGGACTGCCTCAGCACATAGAAAACTCAAAACAGGCTTCTTTGAAATTAAAAGCCAGGGTGATAACATTAAGAGTGCAATGGGAATTCCACTGTTAAATGCAGAGGAGAGAGCAGTTAGGTGGAAAGAGCACACTGTAGACCTCTTTGAGGGGGAAGTCTTGTACCTGATAACATTACAGAAGAAGAAACAGGAGTCAGTTATAGAAGAGATAGGGGATCCAGTATTAGAATCAAAAATTAACAGAGCCTTGGAAGACTTCAGATCAAATGAGGCAGAAGATATTGATATCATCCCAACAGAATTTCTAAAATCATTGATGGAAGTGGATACGGAACAATTATTCACCTAGTTGTGTAAAATATATGAGTCTGGTATACACCATCTGACTTTCAGAAAAACATCATCCACACAGTTCTGAAGATTACAAGAGCTGACAAGTGCAAGGATTATTGCACAATAAACTTAACAGCTCAAAAATTTCAGTTGCTGATGGGAATAATATATAGAAGTATGGAAAAGAAAATTGAGGGTGTCTTAGATTAATATCAGTTTAGCTTTAAGAAAGGGAAAGGCACCAGACAGGCAGATCTGATGTAGCTGATAATGGAAGCAAGACTAAAGCAAAATCAAGACATGTTCATAAGCTCAGTCAACCAAGAAAAAGTGTTCAACAATGTCAAATGGTGCAAGATGTTCAAAATTCTGAGAAAAATAGGGATAAGCTATAGGGACAGAAGGGTAATATACAGCATGTACAAGAGCCAAGAAAGAACAATAAAAGCAGAAGACCAAGAATGAAGTGCCCAGATTAAAAAGGGAGTACAGCAAAAATGTTGTTTTTCGAATGTATTGTTCGGTCTATTCATCGAAGAAGCAATTATGGAAATAAAAGAAGGACTTAAGAGTGAATTTAAAATTGGTGATCATGAGGTAGATAAAGTTAAGGAACTCTGCTACCTAGGCAGCAAAATAACCCATGACAGACAGAGCAAACAGGACATCAAAAGCAGACTAGCACTGTCAAAAGGGGCATTCCTGGTTAAGAGAAGTCTAGCAGTATAAAACATAGGCCTCAATGTGATGATAAATTTTTGATAATTTAGGTTTGGAGTGCGGTATTTTATAGTAATGAAACATGGACTGTGAGAAAACCAGAACAGAAGAGAATCAAAGCATTTGAGATGTGGTGCTACAGGAGAGTGATGAAAATTAGGTGGATAGATAAGGCAGAAAAAGAGGAGGTTTTCCATGGGTCAGCGAGGAAAGGAATGTATGGACAACATTGACAAGAGGAATGGATGTGATGGTAGGACATGTATTAAGGCATCACAGAATAACTTCCTTGATATTAGGTGGAACCGTAGAGGGTAAGAACTGTAGAGAAAGACAAATAATTGAGGATGTAGATTGCAAGTGCTACTCTGAGATGAAGAGGTTGGCACAGGAGAGGAATTTGTGGTGGGCTGCATCAATCCAGCCAGAAGACTGATGGCTCAAAAAAATCTGCTTTACACAGTGTTGTTATTGTCCACTTCTGGTGAATGAATAATTTATTTTCTTTACTTGCATTGTGTCACCAGATACAACAGGGAGTGAAAACAATGAAAAATAGGCCAACAGACTCCTCTTGATGTTGGCATGATGAGGAGTATTTCTAAGAGCAAAGCATGCTTAAATAAACTTTGTGATTAACTTACCTATGTGTTAATTCCATTTTAGCATGTTATCCAGTTGGACACCTAAGAAATTTATGTATTTTATTAATTGCCTGACCATTAATGGCTATCAGATCTTTTCTACTTATTTGAAACTGCATTATATGTGTTTTTGTCAGATTCTGACTTGAACTGCCGTAAACCAGTTGTATGCCTTTTCATCTATCATATGAATGATCTATAGTAAGGCTAAGTGTGGACTCATGATTAGTATGCTTGTGTCAACAAGGTACCATTCTGAAATTAATCATCTGTAGTATATGTTCTGAAAGATTGACTATGGTTCGCGTGACATCACGCCAGTGTTCTCCTAGAAAAGGAAATATGAAAATGTTGAACACTCATGTGAAGAGCCACTGATGAATTCCTTCCCTTTAGCAGTGCTACATCCAGCAAAATAGAAAGAGTTTTGGGAAGACTAGGTATCAGATGTATTTTCCGATCTCCTTAGAAGATAAAGCAGATACTACACCCTACCAAGGACAGTCTCAGCCTCAGGATTTCTGGAATTTACAACATTCAATGTGAGTGCAAAAGCAATTACATTGGTCAGTCCATCTGCACCATTCCTTGCCACTATGCAGAACATCAACAGCACATTAAAAGTCAAGAACAGGAGAAATCTGCAGTTGCTGAGCACAGCCTCACAAACAAACATAAAATACTTTTTGAAGAAATATAGGTTTTGTCCCAGGCTTCCACATACTGGAAATATATTATTGAAAAAGCCATAGAAATAAGAATGTGTGAGAAAACCTTCAACTGTGATGGCAGATAAAATCTTAGCAGTGCATGGAAGTGAGCCCTTGATGCAGAGAAGAGCCAGAGATATTTGTCACAATGTCTACACTGTGGTGGGAGTGGTGGTGCCACCACCACAGACATTGACACCATTTGCAACAGCATGACATAACTATTGACCAATCAGAAGCTGTCTTTGGACTGTATAAGGCCACCACTGCAACAATTATGACAGTCAGTTGCTCCTGATGAAGCTACCATATTGGAAGTACAAGGATGTCAAGGGCTGCATAAGAAGTCCATCAACTGTGCTGTCAAAGATCTGGGAGAGGAGTTCTATACAGTCTTTGATAGGAACACATATCAATAGTGAGACCATGAGCTAAGGATTGCATCATCTTCTTCAAGATGTAAATCCTTAATTCAGCTGATGAAACTGTGGATGCTCTTGGTACGATGCACCCAGTGATGCACATATGGAACAAGATCACTGGCTGGATATTTTGTCAGTCTACAAGTTGGTTGCCCCATGATGTTAATGGTAGGCTGTAGCAGTGTTTCCTTTTGTATCTATTTTGGACAGCTCAAAATACATTGGTTATCTGAGTTCATAAGGAAAGATATTCTGAATAGTACTGTCTTCCAGCAGTGACTGCTTCAGATCTTCTGATAATGACGTTATTCTTGTCATCAGATCCTATGAAAATTTGCAGCACATGTTCTCCTTAACCATTAGCCAAGTATATTTGTTGTAATCAATGTGATCTAAAATAATGGCTACGTTGCTCTTCATAGGTGACAGAATAGCAATAAGAGGATCATCACAGCCTTTGGGTTCAGCCTGTAATGTGATCATTTGAATTGTGTTGGTTACTATAAAATAGAGCTAGACGTGCATGCCGACAGGAAAAAATAAGGCTGTAGTTTCCCCTTGTTTTCAGCAGTACCAGCACAGCTAGACTGTTTTGGTTGATGTTGCAAGACCAGATCAGTCAGTCATCCAGACTCTTGCCCTGCAGCTATTGAAAAGACTACTGCCCCTCTTTAGGAACCACACATTTGTCTGGCCTCTCAACAGATACTCTTCTGTTGGAGTTGCAACTATGGTCTAACTAACTGTAGCACTAAGACATGCAAGCCACCTCACTGATGATAAAGTCCATGGAAAATAGCCCCCAGTCAGATCACTAGGCAGGGACTACTCAGGAGGAGGATGTCAACAGGAGAGACAAAATTCATGTTCTACAGATTGGAGCATGGAATCTTAGATCCTTTAATCAGGCAGTTAGGTTAGAAAATTTAAAGAGGTAAGTGGATAGGCTGAAGGTAGACATAGTGGGAATTAATGAAGTTTGTTGGCAGGAAGAACAGTACTTCTGGCTATGTGAATATGCAGTTATAACTACAGAATCAAAAAGGGGTATTGCAAGAGTGGGTTTAATAATGAATAAGAAAATATGAAACTTCATGGCAGATTAAAACTGTGTGCCGGACTGAGTCTTGAACTCGGGACCTTTGCCTTTCGCGGGCAAGTGCTCTAGAGCACACAGTTTTGATCTGCCAGGAAGTTTCATATCAACACACACTCCGCTGCAGAGTGAAAATCTCATTCAAGCAAATATGAATTTGGATACGCTACTATGAAGAGCATAGTGAACACGCTATTGCAGCCAGGATAGACAACCTGCACTTGCACTGTTTACATTATAGCCCAGCACACTCCATTAGACAGCTGTCATCTCGCCCCCTACCCCTCCCACCCCACCACATGCACACTGCTATCCCTTCCACTTCCCCAGCGCCACTCCAGATTGCTGCTTCCATCCTATGTGATAGCTGCGTTCTGGCCCAAGCTGCCAGAGGTGGTGGTCACCTATGCTTGAGGCAAGCTTGCTTGTGTGAATGAATTGTGTGTGTTTCTCTTTTACTGATGGAGGCTGTGGCTGAAAGCTTATGCGTAAGTATCTTTTAATTGTACCTCTCTGCAACTTAATGTGTCATCTTCATGGTAAGTAGCAATCTAAATTTTTCTACATTGTTAATATCCCACCTGAGGTCTCCTTTGTTTCACTAGGGGAAAGACAGATACCACCTACTGGAAAATTAAAGAGGCATTTGGAGAAAAGAGAAGCAGCTGTATGAACATCAAGAGGTCAGATTAAAAACCAGTGATCAGCAAAGAATGGAAAGCTGAAAGGATGGAAGGAGTATGTAGAGGGTCATACAAGGAAGATGAACTTGAAGGCAATATTAAAGAAATGGAAAAGGATGTAGATGAATATTAGGTGATGGCTATGATACTGCAAGAAGAATTTGACAGAGCACTGAAACACCCAAGTCTAAACAAGACCTTGGGAACAGACACATTGTCAGAACTACTGACAAACTTCGGAGAGCCAGCTATGACAAAACTCTTCCATCTGGTGTTCAAGATGTATGAGGCAGACAAAATACCTTCAGACTTCAGGAAGAATGTAGTAATTCCAATTCCAAAGTAAGCAATTGCTGACAGGTTTGAAAATTACTGAACTATCAATTTAATACATTATGGTTGCAAAATAGTAACACAAATTCTTTATAGAAGAACGGTGAAACTGGTAGAAGCCAACCTAGGGAAAGATTGGTTTAGATTCCAGAGAAATGTAGGAGCCTGTGAGACAACACTGACCCTACTAAATATTGTAGAAGATAGATTGAGGAAATACTACCTATATTTATAGTATTTTTAGAGTTAAAGAAAGCTTTTGACAATGTTGACTGGAATATGCTCTTTGAAATTCTGAAGGTAATAGGTGTAAAAGACAGGGAATGAAAGGCTATTTGCAACTTTTACAGAAACCAGGTGGCAGTCCTAAGAGCTGAGGGGCATGAAAGGGAAGCAGTGGTTGAGAAGGGAGTGAGATAGTGTTGTAGCCTATCCCTGATGTTATTCAGTCTGTACATTGAGCAAGCAGTGAAGGAAACGAAAGAAAAGTCTGGAGCAGGAATTAAAGTTCAGGGCGAATAAATAAAAACCTAGAGGCTTGATGGCATTGTAATTCTGTTGGAGACAGAAAGGACTCTGAAGAACATTTGAATGTAATGGAAAATGTCTTGAAAGGAGGATATAAGATTAACATCAATGAAAGCAAAAAAAGAATAATGGAATGTAATCACATTAAATCAAGTGATCCTGAGGGAATTACATTAGGAAATGAGACAGTGAAAGCAGCAGATGATTTTTTATGTTGGAGACAGAAAGGACTCTGAAGAACATTTGAATGTAATGGAAAATGTCTTGAAAGGAGGATATAAGATTAACATCAATGAAAGCAAAAAAAGAATAATGGAATGTAATCACATTAAATCAAGTGATCCTGAGGGAATTACATTAGGAAATGAGACAGTGAAAGTAGCAGATGATTTTTTATGTATGGGAAGCAAAATAACTGATGATGACCAAAGTGGAGGGGATATAAAATGTTGACTCATAATGACAAGAAAAGTCATTCTGAAGAAGAGAAATTTATTAACACTGAGTATAGACTTAATCATTAGGAAGTCTTTTCTGAAAGTATTTGTATGGAGTGCAACCATATATGGCAGTGAAACATAGATGGTAGACAGTTTACACAAGACGAGAACAAAGTTTTCAAAATGTGGTGCTACAGAAGAATGCTAATGTATCTAATGAGGGGGTACTGAATGGAATTGGGGAGACAAGAAATTTGTGGAAAAACATGATTAAAAGAAGGGACTGATTGATAGGACACATTCTGAAACTTCTAGGGATCACCAATTTAGTTTTGGAGGGAAATGTGGGAATGAAGGGGGAGGGGAGCAAAATTGTAGAGGGAGACCAAGACATGAATATAGTAAGCATATTCAGAAGGATACAGGGTGCAGTAGTTATTCAGAGATGAAGAGGCTTGCACAGGATAGAGTAGCATGTAAACTATATCAACCCAGAATTAGATTTTCATTCTGCAGCGGAGTGTGCGCTGATATGAAACTTCCTGGCAGATTAAAACTGTGTGCCGGACTGAGACTCAAGCTCGGGACCTTTGCCTTTCGCGGACAAGTGCTCTACCATCTGAGCTACTGAAGCATGACTCACAGCTGGTCCTCACAGATTTACTTCTGCCAGTATCTCGTCTCCTACCTTCCAAACTTTACAGAAGCTCTCCTGTGAACCTTGCAGAACTAGCACTACTGAAACAAAGGATACTGCAGAGACATGGCTTAGCCACAGCCTGGGGGATGTTTCCAGAATGAGATTTTCACTCTGTAGTGGAGTGTGCGCTGATATGAAACTTCCTGGCAGATTAAAACTGTGTGCCCGACTGAGACTCGAACTCGGGACCTTTGCCTTTCGTGGGCAAGTGCTCTACCAGCACTTGCCCGTGAAAGGCAAAGGTCCCAAGTTCGAGTCTCGGTCAGGCACACAGTTTTAATCTGCCAGGAAGTTTTATATCAACCCAGTCTTTGGACTGAAGATCACAACATAGCAACAACAGCATTTATAAAATAAAGTTATTCTGACAATGCTAGTAAAAGATTTATCTGCAGAAGTATATAAATCTGTATATAGGACCTGTAATTTGATAAACCTTTGGTGATGGTAGTACTCCATTTTAGTAATGAAATAAGCAAACACTTCTTGCATAATATAGATACAGTTGTGTATATAAGACCAGAAATTACCTTATAAACTTCATTTTTGTAATCTTTATTGTTTAAGTATTAACTAATAGTTGGCTGATGACATTATATTCAGGGAAATATTCAACTTTGAGATTTGAAAAAGCTTTGTATACTGTACTTAATATTTTGACCCCAGTAGTGAGTATTTGTTTTTTAGATTAACATATCTCATTTGAAAACCCTTGTATTTTTTTAAATTTATTAGTTCACCCAAAAATAATGGTGCCTAATCATTCAAATTTTTATGTACTCACAAACATACACTTTTGCTAGGAGAATGTTAGTTAATGAAATATTATGAATATAAATTTGTTTTCTGGGAATATTTTGACAGGCTTTGCTAGAAAAGAGCACACCTAAAAATACACTTCAGAATACAGGAACTCATATTAAAGCCATTTTAAGAATATAGAGTAAATTTTAAAGTGAAATAACTCAACTGCCAGATATGTATAAATATTTCTTATTATTCCTTTTTTCTGTACCGTTACTGAATGTGTAATTGCTGTGAATTGTGATAGTTTTTAAAAATCTTTCCACACTAGTTTTTAAATAGGAATAGTGGTCAGAACCACAGTGAGTCAGCTCTAAGCCACAATCATGTACAGACAAGAGCAAAAAGTTTATGTGTAGTTTTGTATAAAATCAGCCAGTATTAAAATGTCACCAAATAAAACTGAAATAAGCTCTTGTTTGAATAGCAGTCTTAACGTTATTTTTGCATATAAATGTTCACGATACAGGATCTCAGTATTAGTAATGTAGAACACCAAAAAAAGCTTTGTAACATAATCATACTTTCTTTTAGTTGAAGTTTTTCCTACTTCCTCCCTAGAAAACGAAAGTAAAACTGCAGTTAGATTATCATTTGATATGTGTATTCGGTGTAGAAGAGTGTGGGGTAATTTCAAGCCCTAGTCATTTTGTGTGTTGGGTGTTTGTATTTTGAATGGATTGGGTGACTGCAGCCAACTTAGTATATGGCACAACAGTTACATAAGTTTTCGTATATATTTTATTAGGCACACAAAAAGACAAAAACATTACATGTTGTGGTCATACATATTTAATGAAAGGCATTGGACATATATGGCTTAGTGGCATATGAAGCTGAATAACACTTCTAAAAGGTTGAATGTGGGAGCCTAGCAATTTTTTGGTTTATGCTGTGTACTCTTTGTTTTATGGACTTCATTCCAAAGACTGGCTTGATGCTGCTTTCCATGCTACTCCATCCTGTGCAAGCCTCTTCATCTCTGAATAACTACTGCTTCTTACATTCTTCTGAAACTGCTTACTGTATTCATCTCTTGGTCTGCCTCTACAATTTGACCCTCATACTTCCCTCCAATAGTAAATTGGTAACTGCTTGAAGTGTCCGAATGTGTCCTATCAACTGATTCCTTCTTCTAGTTGGGTTGTGCCACAAACTTCTTTTCCCCTCAGTTCTATTTAGTACATCCTCTTGAGTTATGTGATCCACACACCCAGTTATCTGCATGCTTGTGTAGCACCATATTTCAACAACTTCTGTTTTGTTCTTATCTAAACTGGTTATCATCCATGTTTCACTCCCATACATGGCTGAACTCCGTACAAATACTTTCAGAAAAGGCTTCCAGCACTTAAACCCATATTTGATGTTAACCAGTTTCTTTTCTTCAGAAATGCTTTTTTTGTCATCGCCAGTCTACATTTTATATCCTCTCCACTTCAGCCATCATCAGCTATTCTGCTACCAAAATAATAAAACTCACTTTTAGTGTCTTGCTTCCTAATCTAATTCCCTTAGCATCAACTGATTTAATACAACTACATTGTATTATCCTGGCTTTGCTTTTGTTGCCGTTCATTTTATATCCTTCTTTCTGCACTCATAGAAGGTGATTTAACACAGTTTCTTCACTAAGCAGTTTGTAATAAAAATCCCTTTAGTTTCAAACAAAAATTCAGCAACAACATGGACTATGATTTCAGAGGATATAAAAAGATTTTAAATAAGGCAATGGTTTTTCAGGGAAGCAATGTGTTATACAAAAAACAACAGAACCACTTAGATATGTGTTTCACTCTTTATTTCTCACATTTTTATAATAGTAACAATTGAACTGAAGATAATCAATTAAATAAACAAATAAATAGATCATTTTAATTAACTTCTGTGCATTTTATAAATTTTTGACAAATAATTCTCACAAACTAACATTTATGATATATTTACTTTATCATGAAACAATATAAATGAACACAAACACTAGAGATCACTTTAGACAAAAGCATACCGCATAAAATGACTAGGAGTGGTTGTTACAATACAATTGACAGTATTGATATATAATTACAAAACAGTGATACTTAAAAATAGTTTGTAGTTTCATTCTATTGCTTAAAATACATATAGTCTATAGCACTGGACAGTGTAAGGTTTTAATGGAGTGGTGTGCACCACACACGCGCGCGTGCGCATACTCACACACACACACACACACACACACACACACACACACACACACACACACACACACGCATGCACGCACGCACGCACGCACACAATAAAATAAACTTCAAGTAATATGCTCATTCCCACCAGGCAGTGCTTCTGACATAAAATTTGTACATGTTGCTATTTTTAATAAACCAAATAAATATAGGATGACTAAAGACATGAGAAAGAACCTCAATGAAAAACTGTGATTAAACAAACACCCACTCAAAACATATGGTTGGTTCACTTCGAGAGACATCCTACTTTTTTTCTGAGGCTGGTGAATAAATGGCAAAGAGGATAAAGGAAAATGTCAAAGAACAGAAAAAAGTAGAATGTTTCTTCAAGAGGGACTGCAGAGATGTCAGGTTGGCAATAAGATTTATATTCTGAAGAAACAAAATATGCTTTTTTGGCTACCTGAGATCATACATACACATAGACTGAAAATGCTTCTATCTCTGCTATGCTGAGCCTTAGTACCAACATCAAAGTCATCTACTGAATGGCATAAGGCAGAATTCCTGTCTTTACAATAGCACAAAGTGGAGCTGACAATCAACATTTCTCTCATTTTGTTTACAGCTGAAATCAAGCACTGGTTTCTATGAGTGAGTGATATCATATGTCAGTGTACATGAGTAACATTACAATTGATCTAATTTCTGCAAAATTTCCAACATTCACTTGCCTATTGTTTTTAATACTGTTGTTTCCAAACTTTGTTATGCTTTACCAAAAACAATTGTGTGTACAATTCTTTCCGATTATACTTTTACAAGTGTCAGAATTAGCAGTTCCCACTTTCCACTACACTGTGCATCATCTAGTTCACCATTCACACAAAACTGGAATCAACATATTTGTTTGGCACCAACAGATTCCCACTTTCTACTACACTGTACATCATCTCTTCATCATTCACACAGAACTGGAAGAAAACATAATTTTTTTATATAACAAGCATTTCAATTTCAGGTTTATCAGAAATGGCTTGTGTTTTTTACTCAAAATGGGCATTTTGTGTTTTACATCTATGATCAGTTCAACTATTAGCAAACCCAATATGAATACTGAAAGAATATGGAAACAAAAAGTGGAATAATATAGTAGAAAATATTCTTATTAAGAAAATTATTGTAAAGATTTAGATAATATTAATGTTTTTTCACATCAAAACCTTCAAGATTCATCACGTTTTGGGCCTCAAACCCCAATTTTTACACTAATATTCAGTAAAAATTAACAGTTTGCTACTAATGTCTGCAAGTGCACAAATCGCATTCTGCTGCTCGAGTTTTTCTTACAGTATCATGAATCCTAATGTTCTGATAATAGCAGATCTTGTTCAGTAAACCAATCTTCAATTAAATGAAGTTTCAGATATAGTGAAGTTATATGTCTAAGTGAATGAAACTTGTGCATAATTTTTTTTCTTTTTTTTTTTTTGTTTACCTCCATCAGTGTATAGATCAATGCATTTCACCTTTTCCTCTCCCATGGAAATGACACTTCTGACATATTTATTTGAAAATAAAGCTTTTTCTTTTTTTCCATTTGGTTCAAAATGCACAGGAGAAATAAAAACTGACTGCATATTATATGGCTTTCACTTTTTTCTCAAGTAAAAGACCTCAGAATCAAAACAATCAGATGGCAAACGTTTGTGTGGTTGTTTGCATTAAACAGTTTTTTTCTTTTCAAGGCAAGGATCAAAACATTCCTTTGTACTACATAAGTATGAAAATTATTATGAGAATAGATGATAATACAGAAGATAATTGAAAAGTTCATTTTATAGACAGAAAAAAGAAAGGCAAAGTAATTATTATTATTAAATATTCGGATGAACATTTAAGAGACTCGTGTATAGCAATCTTTATTATTAAATTTGTAACATTTATCCATAAATAAACATTTTTAAATAGAAGGCTAATTGTATCTTAACTTTAGTCTATAATCCAGTTACTTTATCTTAAAAATTAGTCAGCAAAATTTGGTATTTTTAAAATGATCTTACCTCTGGAACAAAATATGACCAACTATCACATATTTTACAAGCAACCATCTTTGTGCAAAGCTACATCATTGATGTAAAAATTTGACTGAAAACGTTATGATTAACCAATAGCATTTCTTAGGTCTTAAGTTGGAGAGGAGGAGTGGGTGTGGCAGCTCAATTATTTTCATGGTGAATGACAAAACTGTTTTGATATATCATAACACTCTGGGTACAATTGCTACCAGTAAATGTCCATTACATGTTGTTACTTCTATCTGTCTATTTGGCAGGGCAGGGTGTGAGTTGGGCTGCAATAAAAAAATTAATGTTTATTCCACAGGCCAATCTTACAATCAATATCAAGCCATTAGTTTACAGAGTTACTGGTCCATATAGTAATACCTCATATCTGGTCTAAGATGCTAACAGCAGTCATATTTACTCAAAACTAAGGTTTCAACAAAATAGAGAGGTAGGATTATTTGAAAACAGAAAACGTTTATGTTGGAAATAAAAGATGAAAAGGAAAGAGAAGAAAAAACAAGAGGAGCATTTTAAAAAGTACAAGGAAACAAAGAACTAAACAGCATATTTACAGTTGAGTGGCAGCACAAGAGACCAAATAATAGTCCTGCAATAAGTGAAGATGATGATCTAAGAGACTCTCAATCTTAATCTCTCTCTCTCTCTCTTTGCTTTTAGCTTGTCTGCTTTCAACTACAGATGTTTATAACTGTTGGTTGTTGGTTGGTTTTTCATTCACATCCGTTAGAGTATTATTGTAAATGACCATTAAACTTCTGTCTGATAACAATAATTTTTTTGAGTTTTCTCTCTGTTTCTTTTTCAATAAACATCAGGTAAATATGTGGTAGGACATGTGTAGAGCTGCTGCATTCCTTCTGTTTCACCGTAGTCAGAGGTGACCTCCATGCAGGTATTTATTGGGCCATTGTTGTGAACTGGTGTATTCCACTGGAACTCTGATGCTGAGCTCCACTGTGGTGTACAGCCTTGTTCTGTTGGTAAAGGGTGCTGGGTATCCAGAACCTGACAAAAAAGTAATTTAATGAGTTTATTACTTATATCTGGCTCACAGACTGACAAATAGGCCCATAAAATTACCAAGAAATTTTGATTCATTGTCTGTTTCTGTCTTACACATAATTTTACTATAGTGTACAGAAGGAAAACTTTTATATGCACAGAAATGACTACTGGACTTTTTTTACATGAATAACATTGTGTGTTGCAACGTATTTTGTTGACTGAAACTCATATTTTGTTGACCGAAACCCTATACTTGTGAAATATTTTATTTACTACCATTTCATTGGAAGTTGTTCAACCCTTTTGTAGTAACTAACATAAGTGAACACTTCTCATGCTAATCTTTTTGCAAATTTATACTGTTTATCTTGAAACAGTGTCCTCTGGACTGTCATTACATTCTCTTTAATCAGCCCTGAAGTAACTTTTCTGTCAGTGTTTTATACATATAATTCCTGTTGCTGCAAGATGGTTTTTTCTGAAGTTGTATCACATGGATGTACTGAGAGCACAGCACTGACAACTATTTATTGAGAATTCTGCTCAGTTTTGAAGCTCTGTCTGAAAAATAGGAATGCTTTTGGTAGAATTATCAAATCATAAGATGTGAATTATATCAAAAAACAAACATTTCAGTAATCTGCTGAAAGACTTTTTTTTCAAACAGAAGTTCAAAACTGAGCAGAATTCTTGAGTGTCACTTGTTATTGCTGTGCTGTCTGAGCCTCTACGCGATATAAGTTCACAAAAAAAGCCTCAGCTTATGCGCAGTGTTATTCAGTTGTACATTGAGCGAGCAGTAAAGAAAATAAAGGAGTAATGGGGAGAGGGATTTAAAATTTAGCGAGAAGAAATAAATAAAAAGTTTGTGTTCACTGACGACATTGCATTCTCTCAGAAATGGCAAGGACTTAGAAGATCAGTTGAACAAAATAGATTGTGTCTTGAAAACAGCTTATAAGATGAATTTCAACAAAACCAAAACATAGATAGTGGATTGCAGTTAAATTAAATCAGCTGTCACTGACAGAATTAGATCTGGATATAATGCTCTAAATATAGTAAATGAGCTTTTCTATTTGGTCAGCAAAATAAGTGACAATAAAGAAATTAGAGAGAATAAACAGAGAAAAGAGAAATTTGCTAACATGAAATATACATTTAAATGTTAGAAAGTCTTTTCTGAAGGTATTTGTCTAGAGTGCAGCACAGTACAGACATGAAATGCGGATGATAAATTGTTCAGACAAGAAGAGAATATAGGATTTTGAATTGTGGTGATACAGAAGAATGCTATCAGGGACTGGATAGGTAGATCAAGTAACTAATGAAAAAGACTGGATTGGTAGATCAAATAACTAATGACAAGGATCCGAATTCAATTGGTGAGAAAAGAAATTTATGGCACAGATTGACTAAAAGAAGTGATTTATTGATAGGTCACATTCTAAGGCATCAAGATATAGTCAATTTGGTAAAGGATTGCAGTATGGACGTGAAAACTGTAGAGGGAGATCAAGAATTGAATACAGTAATGAGGTTCAAATGGATATAGGTTGCAGCAGTACTGCAGAGATGAAGAAACTTGCACAAAATAAATCTGCATGGAGTGCTGCATTTAACCTTTCTTGAGCTGAAGACCTCTACAACAATTATGTAGTTAAAATGGGTTAACTTAAAATGTAGAAATACCTTTATGAGGCTGATATATAATGACTTATACCAGTCAGTTTGTAATATTTGTATATAAATTCTTAAATAGAAAGCTATTTACATCTTCTCAGTGATGATATCACTCTTAGCTTCAGTCTATAATTCATGCACCAAGCAGCAAGGTGAATTATGCTTCAGTAATATAGTTAGATGTGAAGATATTACTTCACACGCAGAAATTCTTCCAAGATGTTTAAAAGGGAATCCTCACACATTTCAGTTCACATTAAGTCTATTACAAGTTGAGTTTATAATGTGACAAATAAGATTTTTTTTATTCTTTTATGTAACTGATCTGTACTGTTATGAAATATATTAAAATATTCATGGTGGTGAATTCTGAATTTTTAAATGCTGATAAGGATTCATTAAAGTTCATGAGCTTGAGCATTTGTCTCCTGCTTATGCTAAAGTGCAGTGCCATTCCTCTTCACACAGCATTTTTCTATTGCACATCACCTTATTTTGTTCTTGGGAATTCAAATGTGTATATTTTGTAATGTAAGCCTCAAACCTATATTCAGGACAGTGGAAATTAAAACATCCTGTGGTGACTTCCTGCTCGCAGCCACCCATTTTGATATTCTACCACCCTTAAAAAAACTCATAATTAATGCTGGGTGAGATTATTTGTGACCAAGAGAACAAGAACTATTCAGAAAATTTGCATCCATTATTTCCTTTTAGCTAATAACTTTCTCTTTTGTGTGGCATGAAATTAAATATAGGAAACATAAAATAAGTAAAGACAATAGACGATTTAGACAGTACACATTTCTTCAATCCTTAGGTACTAGCACTTTTTTCTCTCTGATCTTGCTACGGTTGTAGAAGGTGTGCTTTCCTTTCTGCGGAAGAATCTATCACATCATCAAAGTTTGTCAAGTGTTTTGCTACATGAAAAATAAAAATGTCAGTGTCTAATACTGAAATATCAGTTAATACAAATAGTACCCAAGATTGGTGTAGTTTTTTCAATTTGAATACATCTATTTTTTCAGTGTCTGCTAAATAAAACAAAATAGGCCTTTCTAATACTGCATCAGTTGTAACACACACACAAAATAAGTGAGGCTGCTTTGGCACAAATGGTCATTTTTATCTACCTCATTTACATAAATAACATGATAGAATATAATTCATGAAGTACCAACATTAAATGCCTATTAGGCCTACTGCAAGCAAAATGTTTTTTGTTAGGAAACAGTTTCACTTTTCATTCCTATGCTACAGTTCCTCAAGCATGAGTACAAAAAGTAGTAGTAGTACAAGAATTTTACATAAATTTGGAATCGTCATATTCTTCCTTATAATTTGTGTGATGTCCCTTTTTCTTCTCCCCACGGTGCTCACTGATTTTGTAACTATTCCTGCCATTGTCAAAATGCATTTTCCGGTTAAATTTGCAAAACGTGCCAGAATCACCAGTTAAGTTATTCTGCATTTATTCTCTGGTTAGGCATTACTACATGTTCATACAATGCATTTTCCATGCTATTCTGAGAATGGAGCTTAATGGGCTACTAACCAGGGACTGAACAACTGGCCTTTACTAGCGTAGTGATCTGGACAAAAATTTTCTGTCAACATTTCATTTTCTTGGATACACCAAGAAGATAATATGTTGGTAGTCAATATATGGGTATCACTAATAATTATAATAATGCTTATCATTTGCACAACCAATCAACCATATGAATAGACAGCTATTGGTATTCATCCATTCAGGTTTATTCGTCTCAGCTTGCACAGCCTAACGCCATTTTGTCTGTGGGGAAGTTTTTTATTTCTAGATGTGATGGGGATTCCCCTGGCAGAGACATCACATACGTTATACGCACATCGAAAGATCAAATTATGATTCCTTCAGAAGTCAACTTAGAATGTGTTCAAAAATGTTCAGGTCCAACAGGGATACATTTCAAAATCATATGAATAAATGATAAATCAATGTGCACTGGATGCTAAGCACTTTGAGAAACAAGGTTTTTTTTCTTCAATAATTGAATTTGGCACCCTCTGAAATTGCTGGCCAGGGCAGATACCCTGGTTTACCCTCCCCTAGATCCGGTCCTGAATTTTATGATAAATCATTGCCCACTGTATTTTATGGAACATTCTGAAGATTTAGTGCAAATATTGTGAGAAATATCATCACCGTCATCTCTGAAATACTGCAGCCTCAACAAATCCCATTTTTATGTATCCATTGTGTGGTCAGCTTTATTAAACTCATGTGGGGCCAGAGCACTATTATTTATGCTCAGATATGGATGAAAAAGTTATAATGGAAGGTAAGTGAATGCACTTCAAGATTAAATTAAAGATATTCTATTCAGTCCACAGAAGCTAATCAAAATGCTCTCACAAGCCATCAGAGCATCTAGTGACATACTGGTAAACATTAGCATATGAAGTAAGCACACTCTGAATCCAGAGAACCTTCAGGGGACTACTGTACAGGACACCTGACTTTCTGGGAATGAAGTCTCATGTAGATGAAGAACATAAAAGTGATGAGTCTCCTGTAGACAGTGTGGAAGAAGAGCAAGTAATTCATGAAAAATCGTCCTTTCACTTTTGTGTGTCCACTGGATTGGCATGCTAGGGAGTGTGTCTCTGTGTGGCTTTTATAAATATGCTCCACCACCAAAGAAGTAGAAAAGAAGGGAAATAAACTGCCAGATGAACAGCCATGTGAAGCCAAAAACTTCACTGTGTCAAACATGCAAGCAGCCAAGCCTCAGGCTGGAAGGGAGGGTCAGTATGGTGCCTCATGTCCCCTCCTCCAACCAAGCAGATACTAAACAACTCATAGGGAGCATCAGTTGTTAGCAGTGCAGCACATGCTATGGCAGGGAGAGAAGACATCAGTCCCAACAAAGAAAACCACCTTGTGATGTTGACATCACAATACTTGATTGCATTGTTAAATAAATTGAACCAAAGCCATACCCACTGGTCAAATATTAAAAAGAGTAATCACACATGCCAACAGCCCAGTGCATCCTTCCAAGGCAGAATGAGAGAAAAGAAGAAAACCATTATGTTCCCCAACCTCATATTTTTGTCCTTACCAAATAGGTATTCTGCTCTTGATTTTTCAACCTATTTTGTAATGTTGGATGAATTGTCAGATAATCTTATTTTCTAAGACTTTAGCACTTCTGCACACTTGTTTTCATGGCCTTGCTTCTAAGGTAGACAAGTGCATTTACTTTTTCTACTGTTTTTACTCCAAAGTTGAGAGCATCTCGTGAGACAGTGAGAACTTTCATGTTCTTTGTCCAGTGGATGCTAATCTCCAGCACAATAGCATTTGCTTTACACTTCCTAGCTCCTTAGCTCCTATCCATGTTGATGGTGTTATGTAAGATCAAGCAGATATCAACAGCAAAGTCTAAAATTTCTACATAACTTTCTTGGGCCCACTCCATGCCTGTTACCTTCTCAGTCAAGCACCAAACAAATTATAAGAGAGGGGGGGCTATCCTGGCCAGACCCTGAGCTATGGCATTTACATTCCTAAAACAGCCACACATTATTCTGGGTAACTGTGATAAGATAACGTGTCTCTTTATTTCTTCCATGTGATAAGATATTCAACACCTTCTTCAAACTCTATAATCAGCAGATGCAAAGGAACTTTCCATTTCATACTTTGTTCAAACAGTCTTTTGGTAGCCTACTTGTTCTCCACATACCTTCTGCACCAAGTAGTCTTTTATGAGACTGCAGATGCCTGTTACTATTGATTTTCACATAACTGGCAAAAATGTGAATGTTGCAAATTAATAAGCAACAGAGGAAATGCATAGGGCAATGATCTTGATTTTCATGTTGTACTCAAAGACAGCTCATATGTTATTACATTTAAATTTGTTTGTTAAAAAAGTGACCTAGAAACTGCAGAACAAAAAGGGTGAGAAATTAAAATATGAGAGAACAGTGAAAGGGTTCTCAGAGTGAAGAGATTATTGGAAAGACTCCATATGAATTGCATGATGTCACATGTGTTAGGGGCTAGTAGTGCTTGTTAGCTTATAGAGATTAGTAATTTACTTGGACCAAAAACATTCATGGAATTGCAAGCTCTCTTAGCCTAAATCTTAGTGTTACATTTACATATAATCTGCTGTTATACCTCCAACAAAAGTCCATGTGCCACAATATGATGTGTAGTGAAATACACTTAGCGCATATGGGTCATAGGTACTAGACTCACTAGCTTCATATTCAAAACTGAATCCATTGTCTACTCATCCTGACTTAAGGTTACTGTGGCATCTTTAATAACTTCTGGTGAATACCATACAATTATTTCAATATGTGTGTGATTGGTTTCCTTTTACATCCTCTGTAACTGAGTTAGGGCTCAGTTTCTAATGATCACAATATAGATGAGATTATGACGTTTAACTTTACTTCCTCGCCAGGATTCTTTCATTGGAAAGAACTCTAACATTTTGAAACTTCCTGGCAGATTAAAACTGTGTGCTGGGCCGAGACTTGAACTCAGGACCTTTGCCTTTCGCGAGCAAGTGCTCTACCAACTGAACTACCCAAGCACGACTCACGCCCCGTCCTCACAGCTTTACTTCTGCCAGTACCTAGTCTCCTACCTTCCAAACTTTACAGAAGCTCTCCTGCAAGCCTTGCAGAACTAGCACTCCAGAAAGAAAGGATATTGTACAGACAGTTTTAATCTGCCAGGAAGTTTCATAACAGTGTACACTCCGCTGCAGAGTGAAAATCTCATTCTACTCTAACATTTTGTTTCCTCACTATCAGATTTACATGGTCCTGTATATTGTAAGGTGACTGACAAATATTTAACTGCTTCTAATAGTCTCTCATCAATGCAATAATCAAACACTTTCATCTGCATATTCGTTATGTCTTAAGTACTGATGTTCGACTACTTGGCTGCATTGAGTATGATGTGTCAGTCTGCTAGAAACATTGATTCTGTGTAAATCTTCCTGGAATTATGAGGCTCTCTTCTCATTGGAGGTACATAAAATGTTACATTTTGAGCTATCCTCCAATATGTCTGTTGATATACAGTTAGAAGTACATGGGAACCTAATTTATGTGGCTCTCATTAATCAGTGTGTCTAGTTTGTCTGGATTCATTTTTTGTTTTCTTTTCATTTCTTTAACATGAAAATGTGCGGTATGCAGTGGATGTGGTATATATGTACAGTTGTTACATTGGGACCACAGGTAGCATAGAGGTCCCATGCTTGCAGCTGCCATTACCACACTCAGTATGGATCTCTTCCTTACACAGTTACAAAGCAGTACCAATAATTTTCTTTTGTTCATATGTTTTGAGTGTGTCTGAGTGAAATGGATTGGCTGTTTTAACAGGAAAAAATTGAGAGTACTAAACAGAATAGACAAAGAAGAACCGGAGAAAAATGTAGCTTCAAAATATCGTATAGGGACATCAACTGTATCAGATTGGAAGAAGAACCAAAAAGAGATTGAAGACTTTTGCTTCAAAATGATGATTGAACACAGTTTGTAGAACCATCGTACAGTTAAGGAAGCAAGAAATGAAACACTAGTTGAAGCATTATTTGTTTGACTCATTGAGAAAAAGAGGGCATTGCGTTCCAATATCCAGTTCTTTGCTGCAGAAGAAGGTGCTAAATTTAAGCATGTTACCTGATGGTGATCCTAGCTTCACAGCCAGCCAATATTGGTTGCGAAGATGAAAAGCTAATGGTTTATCTAGAATGTCAGCTAAAAACAACCCCAGCTGAACTGATATTAGTGAAACGTCTATGCAGTTGTGCTTTCCTCAAAATCCACACAAGTTTGAGCAAAAGAAACTTACACACTACCTCAGCATATAAATGTAGGTAGACTGCAGTAAAGACAGAGTTTAAACACAAAATAAATGTTTCATGTAAGTGCCAAAATAAAAGGTTTGTATATTGCAGTACGTATTAGAGAATTTACATTTAATACAATATTTCCAGATTATCTGGATTTTTCAGTACTCCAAAATACATCTAGTCCCACTTGGACTGGGTAAATGAGGTTCAGTGTATGTGAATTTTGCAAGATGACAGTAACTACAACTTACCTGTGTCTCTGGCTGCACGAAGAGGTGTTCTAAAAAATTTAGATCATCTTCAACATTCTCTGTTTTATCATTTCCTTCATCAATCACAGTTTCACACTTATTGTCCAAGAAACAACTGTTAATTTCAGAATTGTGAGCAATTTCACCATTTGTCACTGAGTTCTGTTCAAAATTATAGAAATTCCAAGGAGTCCAAGAATATTTATTTTCCTTTATTTGATTGATGGTTACCACCCCCTCAGAAGAGGTCATTGGAACTTTGGTTTCACTTTGAGTTGCAACAGGGGATAAGAAATTTTCAGATGTTTGGAGAAAGTTGGATTCTGTCTCTTCGTGATACTGCCACATGTCATCACCAATAGTAATTCCTGTAATACCATACACAGTGGCATCTGGACCAGACAACCTGCTGATAGTGCCTCGAATATAGCAGATCAAGTTACAGCAGCAGCCACCGGGTGGCACAGTGAAATTTAGGGACTGATTTGTCAGGGTATGAAGATCTGCAAGCTTATCAAGTAATTTTGACAGTATCCTTCCACCCATTTTGCTTCCATGCTTCCAGTCTAAATAATGCCACAACAATGTTGTGTAATATTCCTGTAAAATAAACAAAATTAATATAGATATATTCAGAAACAACATAAGGTAAGAAATGTACCAAAATCTGTAAGATAAATAAGTGTTAAGGAACAAGTAATTTAAATAAATAATAATATGTTTTAAAGTAAGTGTTAGAAAATGAAGGTGCTACATGCAGTTCTCCTACTCTTCCTAAGAACATCAAGCCTGGATTTATTTGAATGAAAGTGAAGCCTTACATACCAAAGCCAGTGTCATATTATAAATAACAGGAACATGAACACATTTCAAGAGGGTGTGACACCAAGCCAAGATATGTAAAATGTGGAAAGGATGCCTATGTGGTGGCCATGCTCCACCCCAGACTTCTACATAAACTGCCTGTGTCCAATGGTTTTAGAAAAAATAATATAGGAAATTAAAGTGACCAAGACAATTTCATCAGAGCAGGAATGAAAGAAAATGTAATTTTTTATTTTCTCACCTTCATTTGCCACAACGTTAAACAGAGTGGCCGTAAAGTCAGTGTGGCCCAACCAACACAGGAAACAGTGATGCTCACATTAAAAAGACTGTATCTACTTCCAAATGAATACCAGTGGAAACCAGTAATATAATAAAGAGGTAAGCTTCAGTAAGAAAATCTATATGTACAGTAGTTTGGCTCTTCACAAAAAGCCTGCTTCTTCACAGCATAAAGTAAAAACAGATCACAGCCAATGTATGCAGGCACTGCACAATTGAACAAGAAAATGTCAATAGTAACTGATAAAGGTATCACTTCAGAGGAAATATATATATAGGTGAAGGAAGAATAGACAGGCAAAATGGCAAGGTTTTCTACTCATCCAGCCCCTTTGTATAGTTTTACATTGAAAAAGATAGATAGGTCAAAGGAAAAGCTATTTAAATAAATGATACAGTGGTAGAATGTGAATGATTTAAGAAGTAATGTAAAGGAAGTAATGCTCCTGACACAAGACAGGTTATTGTATCCAAGTATACAAAAGACACTTTTTAGGCCTTCTGACAATGCTTCATTTAGAGACTCCACATTGGCTGAGGTAGCACAGTGGTAGGACAGTGGATATAATTAGAAGGACAGTGACTCAACTCCCCAGCTGGCAACCCAGATTTTAGTTTTCCATGTTTTCCCTAAATAGGTTAAGGCAAATCCCAGGATGGGCTCTTTAAAAGGATAAAGGATTTGATCATTTTTATGGTTTGTGAGAGTATTACCAAAATCAACAATTTGGCAAGTTATGGATGCAAAATACTAACTTGAATTATCTACAGAAGGATGAAACAATTGTTAGATGCCAACTAGGGAGGAAGGGAGGGTTTTCAAGTGTTAATAAACTGTATATGGTATTTATAAACGATGATAAACGGATGAAGACACGAAAAGCATTTTGCCAAAGATTGGTATGAGGATAGTAAAGCTTGTTCTTGAGCACTTAAAACTTTTCTGTCTCTAGGCCACATCGTCCACAGACAAGTTTTATGGTCTTTGCAATGGAATACTGCAGTATGCAGTAGATAAGAAAAGAATTGAAGTAATCCCTCTGCAAATTCAGGAGAACACATCGCCCTTGATATGTGGTCTTTTCTTATCAGAGCTTGATACCAGTCGGAACAGGTCCAGAGACCACATCATCTCATTTGCGACAACTGTAGTAACGTAATTCAGGTAAGAAGGAAGTGGTATGCCAGGTAACACGATTACATACTGTTTTAGCGTATGTGCTGAGGTTATTTCCGAGGAAGCTGTCATGATTATTAATAATTACAACGTCCAAAGAGGCCATGGTTTCAGAAACTGGTGTTTTATTACTTAGACTTGCAAAAGTGTGAGTCACATAAGAGAGAAGGCTTAAAATATGAACTACTTCGGAAAGTTGTTAAAATATAGGGGGCAATCAAAAAATTTTTGTTCGAAGACCTTATAGTCAAGAATAGATATGCCGATCTTGCAAAATCGCCGTGGACATTGAGACAAGTATCCCATGACGCACTAGGCTGAAGTTATCCACCGTGTCCTGCTGCGTGAAGAAGTCCGAAACTGCATGCTGCACATCCTCATCCGACGGGAATTGTCGACTCTCAAAAATGTGTGTGAAATCTTATGGGACTTAGCTGCTAAGGTCATCAGTCAAGAAGCTTACACGCTACTTAACTTAAATTATCCTAAGGACGAACACACACACCCATGCCCGAGGGAGGTTTCGAACCCCCGCCGGGACCAGCCGCACAGTCCATGACTGCAGCGCCGCAAACCATTGCGACTCTCCAGTCTCTTTTAATTGGCCGCAGGCGTGATAATTGCATGGGGAGATATCTAGTGCTCCCACTAGAGTTAGCGTAACTTCTGTGTTATGACTTTTGTGATACGGGGACGTGCGTTATCATGAAGCAGCAGGACCCCTTCGCACACCGTTCCACACCGGTGATTTTCGACAGACGTGCTGCCCCATACGCATTCTTCGCTCTCCGATAGACGTTTCCTGTCTGCTGGAATCGTTGCCATAATCTCGAGAACACACTTTGTGGCACACGAAGGGCCCGTGTTAAGATCTGCTGTGTTTGACCAGTCTCCAGTCACCCTAGTATTCTACCCCTCATAACGTCATCAATATGTGTTCTTTGAGCCATTTTCAACATACGTCTGAAAACGTCTGCACACTTACTCGTTGCACCGTACTCTGACATGCACCAACACACACCTCTGCGTATGTGGACTGCTTCCAGGGCCGCCGTGCGACGACAGCAGGTCAAATGCACCGCATGGTCATACCCCGAGGTGATTTAAACCCGCAAACCGCCCACCAGAACTTTGTTTCAGTGTGTATCAGCTTTATCCTTAATTTATGGGCATGATTGTACATCTGAAAGATGATATCTATTCAAATTTCGCACCAGTCACGTAAGAGTGGCGCTAGTAGCGCCTTTATGAGGGTGCAAATCAGGTTTGATTCAGATACGCTAAGCTGGAACTGTCGTGAGTTACCTTTGAGCCTAAACATGTGAGTTGATGTTAATCAAGAATGCCTTTAAGGCGACAAAGAAGCCATTATCAACACCTCCCGAATTAGTACGAAGTTGTGTAATAGGGCTACAAGGAGCTGGACGTTCTTTTTGCGATACTGCAGAAAGACTTGGCAGTAATGTAACCACTGCACACGATTGCTGGCGGCAACAGTCATGGGAATGTACGGTCGCAAGAAGACAAGTCATCTGGCATTTTGCTTGAAAAAAACGAGGTAGAAGATTTTATTTTTTATCTTGATCATACAGTTGAGGGTATGTTGAATCCAAGTTTTCGACCTCCAAAACCCTCTGGACCACTTTTTGTAGCAAAAAAAAGAAACTTTAAAACTTCTTTCATGTTTTCGCCTATTATTCGGAAGCTATGCATCCCACTGAATATGTTACGATTACCAGATTAAAAGAGCATTAAATTTTGCGGCGAATGACCTATTCAGACGTCAAAATTGGTACAGCCGTTTGGCCACAATATGTTGTCAAAGTTCGGTCACTTTTATCAATTTGGCTACAAAGACGGCTGTAACGCCTGTACCTCAGAAACGGCTACTCCAAATGAAAAACGTCATGTTATCAGAGTTGTAAAGCTTGAAATTTTACGTTACAAAAGCCTAGTTTTTCAGTTTCAGACACTATTCAGCGTTCATACACCTGTGAGCCAAAGCAATTCCTTTTTTTAAGTCAGTCATTCAATGAAATGAAATTTCCAATGGGAAGCCGGGTCTCTGATGACCAAATATGAGTTTTCTATGTATATCTTCTTAATTTTCTTTATTCACCTGTGTTTTTATTCATTTTTATCTGTGCCTTAATTGGTGAGAGTGGGTTGCTACGATGAAAATCAGTTACACAGTAATGGCCAATATGTATTTACGTATGAGATATTCAAAAATTTGTACAAATGAACAAATAAAAGCGCAGGACAATAATAAAACACACAATTTAAATATTAGAGATTCGCATTTTGTAAAATTTCAATTCCATCTAGGTCCTTTGGGAAACTGCGGCAGGTCCCGGTCCAGCATCCGATCTTCAGCATCCATTGCGGCACCTTCATCAACATCCTCGTCCTGAAACGTATCTTCGATCTCTCTTCCTCATTCTCGTCGAGCTCAATTTCTGCGAAGTTCTTGCGGGAGAAGCTACAACAGTGTTCGCACATCGAGGAGCAGTTCAATCCAGACTTGCGACGTCCACGTACCACTGTGCATCCTGCTTTGCATGCACAGGAAACCATCTTCAGTAGCGTCTGTGGTGCCACACCTTTTGATATGTCTGCGTAAGCAGAAGAAACTAACGATCAAGTCCGAAAACAATTTACTGGACTGTGCAATTAACCAAAACAAATTCTCCAAGTATAACACCAACACAAAACAATGATCCGTCTTCGAATCACAACTACATACAAGAATAATATAGAAAACAACTGAAATAATTTCCTACTAGTCTCCGCTAGAGACTTCTCCGATATACCAAGCCTAATCCAGAGATCAGCGAGAAGATCCAAGCCGGGCTGCCGGGGCGGCAGCTATCCATGTCTGCTGGCGGTCGATGAACTGCCTATGTGTGGCCGAGCGCCGGCCTTTATAGCGCTTCGGCGGATGAGTACCTCGGAACTATTTTCCATCACGTGGTTTGACGTGTGAAAATAGTTCCGGGATCTGAAGCGATCTCTTCCTTATTTTTATGTGGGCAGGTAGTGGCCCCTGGTGGCCGCTGGTGTCTTTGCTGTGGTTTTGTTGTTGTGGTTGTTGATGTGGCCGTTCATCAATATTGCGCGTGTAGTGCATTGGTGTGCCTGCGAGGCGGGCAACCGCCACTGCAGGCTGTCAGTTTGGTTGCTGATACTCTAGGCGCCGTGATGTCTGGTGGAGAAGGCCACAGCACCTTTCGTCATCGTCACGGGAAACAAGCTTTATAAGTTTTTCTTCTGGCCCCACTGTCATGGATCAGTTTCCTCCCAAGCCGAGACTGCATCTGATGGCAGGATCGCAATTAGTGCCACCTTGGTGCGTCCGATCTTGGCAGAACCTTTCAGTATTGAGAGATTTTCTCGGGCAGACTTTACAAAAAGCTCATACCTGAGCTCGTCCAAAGTCGCGCAATTGGAATACTCATACAATGTTAACATTAGCTGTTCTCCTGCGTGTCTTATTACTTCTGAGAGACTGAGGGTTTAACAAGTTCAGTAGCTTGCACTTTGAGTGTGGCTGTTGCTCCATACGGTTTAGTAACTTCCCTTTCCCTCGGAAAAAAGAATGTAGTATCACATCCTGTGAAGGCATGGTTGAAAAAAGAAAATGGAGGCTCGAAACTGGAAGAATTACCGGAGTATCACATTCCTGCTGATTCTCCTCTTGCCGATTCATGGAAGTACAAGTCGCTGTAGTTGTTTCCTCGACCTGTTAGGAGAACAAGTATATCAATGTCCTCGTTCACGACTGCCTCACCGTCAGACTCAGCAACTTTGAAAACAACTGTTTACACAATTAATGAAACTGCATCTTCTTCTGCCTGTAGCAATTGAGTACCTTCATCCTCAAAGTTCCCCATGAACATCAATGCCAAGCGTTTCTCGTAGCTCTCATTTGCGAGAAACTTCTCCTGTGCGACTGCACCATTTGCATTTTCATTGAAAATAATATCTTACGCAGAACACGGTGTCTTTAATAGACGAGATCTTGGAGAAGACGTTGCTCCCCTTTGCTGTGCATTAATTGGGTAGCCATCGAATGTAACTGTGATTTCGGATCCGTAGTGGTTTCTCAAACAGTTTTCATATTTCGTAGAAATAACTTCACGCTTTTCTTTGATGTGCCAAACGACGTTATGGAGCAGGTGAGGGCCATCCATCACAAAGCTCTTTATTTTGGGTACGTCATTCTATTGGAGAGTTGTAAATGCATCATAGAGAGATGATTTTGTACCCTTATTGAGACCTTCTTTGGTGAACAATGACATGGGTATGGGGAAAGTACAAATGAGAAACAGAACTTCAAGTCTCTATCGGACTGTTTGATAACACGCAACTGTGAAACAATGCCCCTGAATCCGTAGTGCAGGATGTAAGTGTTATAACCTAGAGGTTGCATTGAAATGAGACGTTTTTAAAGTTCTTAGCTTTAATTCCGGTGATCCCCGTAATTCCTTCCACTAATGTCTCATGACAATTAACCGATTCATCACCAATTACTCCACTGTTTATTGACATAAGCACATTGCATTTTGGAAACGGTGGAGGTTTTAACAGCCAATCAATCAGTTTGTCACTGTCTGCGTTGAAGCTCTTAAATCCACATATTGCTCGCTTGTTCCTGATGACATATCACAGTATTCTTCACATTCTTCAAGGATGCTATCCGTGAAGTACACTTTGTGACCAGTGAATCTGAAAACCCAAATCCGTGAGTTAAACCGCCTTTCATTTTCGTTGTCGTCATCTATTGTCATATCAGACCATACGCCACACCAAAATTTATCTCTTCGCCTAATGGTGAAGTAGCCTTCAGTTATAAAATTTTTGAATTCAGCAGCACCCATCCGGTCTTCCAGTGTGAGCACTTTTAGCATATGAAAGTATGGGGCGGTTTCTTAATGTGTTTAAATACATACTCCAGTTTCCCGTGAGTGTGAGAGTAAACATGCAATAATATTGCACCCATAATTTCGCTTGCAAGTGTATCAACGCTTAATAGTACCTAAAACTGTAAACCAAGATGATTCTGAAATTTCATGGTCTACAACTTCGATAAGTTGGAATTTTTCATTTGGAGTAGCCGTTTTTGAGTTTGAGACGTTGGAGCCGACTTTTTAGCCAAGATGGTAAAAACGACAGAACTTTCACAACAGATTGTGCCCAAACGGCTGCACCGGTTTTGATATTTACGTAGGTCGTTTGACGCAAAATTTAATGCTCTTCCATTAAATTTTCAATGGGATGCATAGTTTCCGAGTAGCAGGAGAAAATCTGAAAAAAAAAATCCCAAAATTTCGTGGTTGTTTTTTTCCACATAATGTTGTCCCGAGGGTTCTGAAGGTCTAAAACTTGAATTCTAAATACTCTCAACTATATACACGAGATAAAAAAATAAAACGTTCTATCTCATTTTTTGCAAGCAAAAGGCCTTTTTTGTGACGCCTTTACTGGAGTATTACTGAGAGAGAAGACCACTGTGTTCGCAGTATGGATCTGGCGCATCGTACTGCACCTGCAGCAGCAATTTGTGAAGCAGTTGGCACCACAGTGACACAACAGGCTGTTACAGATCGGTTACTTCAAGTACAGCATCGAGCTAGATGCCCTGTAGCGTGCATTCTACTAACCCCAAACCACCGCCATTGCGACTTCAGTGGTGGCGAGCGAGAGCCCATTGTAGTGCAGGTGGAGGTCTGCTGTGTTTTCTGATGAAAGCGGTTTTGCCCCAGTGCCAGTGATGGCCATGTGTTTGTTAGAAGAAGGCCAGTTGAGAATCTACAACCAACCTGACTGCGTGTTGACCTGCACCTGAAGCACTCTCATGATTATCCCACGCACCTCAACTGCTAACTTGTACGTCAGTCTGGTGCTGTGATTCATGAAAAGCATCCCAGAGGGTGTTTTTCAACACGATAACACTCTCCCACGTACTGCTATTGTAGCCCAGCATGCCCTGCAGAATGTCGACATGTTGTCTTGACCAGATCTGAGTCCAATAGAGCACATACGGGACATCATCGGACAACAACTCCAGCGTCACCCACAAACGCATTAACCGTCCCTGTATTGACCGAGCAAACACAACAGGCACGTAACTCCATCCCACAAACTAACATTCGACACCTGTACAACACAATGCATGCCCATGTGTATGCTTGCGTTCAAGCGTTCAACAGTCTGGCGGTTACACTGGTTATTAATGTACCAGCATTTCACATTTGCAGTTGCTTATTTCGCGCTCACTTTAACCTATGACCTTGCAATATTAATCAGTCTAATAATTAGCTAGACAAATGTATTCCTAAAATTTCATTACTCTACGTTAGTTATTTTCTGATGTTGCGATTTACACTCCTGGAAATGGAAAAAAGAACACATTGACACCGGTGTGTCAGACCCACCATACTTGCTCCGGACACTGCGAGAGGGCTGTACAAGCAATGATCACACGCACGGCACAGCGGACACACCAGGAACCGCGGTGTTGGCCGTCGAATGGCGCTAGCTGCGCAGCATTTGTGCACCGCCGCCGTCAGTGTCAGCCAGTTTGCCGTGGCATACGGAGCTCCATCGCAGTCTTTAACACTGGTAGCATGCCGCGACAGCGTGGACGTGAACCGTATGTGCAGTTGACGGACTTTGAGCGAGGGCGTATAGTGGGCATGCGGGAGGCCGGGTGGACGTACCGCCGAATTGCTCAACACGTGGGGCGTGAGGTCTCCACAGTACATCGATGTTGTCGCCAGTGGTCGGCGGAAGGTGCACGTGCCCGTCGACCTGGGACCGGACCGCAGCGACGCACGGATGCACGCCAAGACCGTAGGATCCTACGCAGTGCCGTAGGGGACCGCACCGCCACTTCCCAGCAAATTAGGGACACTGTTGCTCCTGGGGTATCGGCGAGGACCATTCGCAACCGTCTCCATGAAGCTGGGCTACGGTCCCGCAAACCGTTACACCGTCTTCCGCTCACGCCCCAACATCGTGCAGCCCGCCTCCAGTGGTGTCGCGATAGGCGTGAATGGAGGGACGAATGGAGACGTTTCGTCTTCAGCGATGAGAGTCGCTTCTGCCTTGGTGCCAATGATAGTCGTATGCGTGTTTGGCGCCGTGCAGGTGAGCGCCACAATCAGGACTGCATACGACCGAGGCACACAGGGCCAACACCCGGCATCATGGTGTGGGGAGCGATCTCCTACACTAGCCGTACACCACTGGTGATCGTCGAGGGGACACTGAATAGTGCACGGTACATCCAAACCGTCATCGAACCCATCGTTCTACCATTCCTAGACCGGCAAGGGAACTTGCTGTTCCAACAGGACAATGCACGTCCGCATGTATCCCGTGCCACCCAACGTGCTCTAGAAGGTGTAAGTCAACTACCCTGGCCAGCAAGATCTCCGGATCTGTCCCCCATTGAGCATGTTTGGGACTGGATGAAGCGTCGTCTCACGCGGTCTGCACGTCCAGCACGAACGCTGGTCCAACTGAGGCGCCAGGTGGAAATGGCATGGCAAGCCGTTCCACAGGACTACATCCAGCATCTCTACGATCGTCTCCATGGGAGAATAGCAGCCTGCATTGCTGCGAAAGGTGGATATACGCTGTACTAGTGCCGACATTGTGCATGCTCTGTTGCCTGTGTCTATGTGCCTGTGGTTCTGTCAGTGTGATCATGTGATGTATCTGACCCCAGGAATGTGTCAATAAAGTTTCCCCTTCCTGGGACAATGAATTCACGGTGTTCTTATTTCAATTTCCAGGAGTGTATTTTCCGTCAGTGTATTTGCCTTTCCCTACTGTATACGCGTATCTTACCTCTTATCAGTGCTCCTCCTTCCCTCTCCTTCTTCCCTTATCTCTTCCTTATTTATATCACCACAAACTCGTACTCCCTTTCTGTCTTCTCACTGTCCATCCAAATACATATCCTCATCTCGATAGGTACAACACAAAGGACCCCTACGCTTATATCCACACCCTAAAAGTTTCCCTCCTCTAAATATTTTCTCCAGTTCAAGTTCTTACTATTAGTGGTAGTGCATTGTTCCTTTTTAAAATCATCACCTGCCTGCAATGCTTTTCATATGTCCTTTTTGTTATCTGTATCCTACATTTTAGTATTTTTGTCTAAAAAATTAAGAATTTAATTAATACAAATACCGTCAACGAAATTCGTATTTTATTAATCTGATAAACTTATGTAAATATTTCAACCTTTACTTACACCGTTTCATCTTTACACGTTTTTAAAACTTTTGGCTGAAGAGTGGTATGCTGGACCAATGCCCGGCCGCCCTAGCTCATGAGGAGCGTGGTTATGAAATAACGATAAAAGAAGTAGTATTAAACATTTTACGGAACACCCTCTATACAAAGGCTTTACAGCTATTAGCTAATGAATATCTCCTGAACTTGTATTACACACTAACGGAAAGCATATAGGCGTATTTTCGGTACTTACCTGTATCCTTTCCACCTGCAGCGAGTTTCTTACTCCCGGATGGTACGGGTTTAAAAGAGCGATGACCAGCAGGAGTAGTAACGTAGGGTCATCCATGTTAAGCGATTGCAACCTCCTAATGAAATGAGATTCCATGTGGTAGTTTTCTGCAGTACAAATGTTGCAACCACCACCCGAGTTTTCCGCTGTCAGTGACCTTACTGAATAGGCTTGCTGATTCAGTGTTTGGTTTGCACCAGACTGAGTCCATCCAGATTCTACGCATTCAATGTTGTAGGGTCTGGAAGCAGTTCTGTCAGCGAAGAAAACATCCAGATCATTTGTGTTGTTCCACGAATTCTCATTAGTAGGATCTGCTAGACTCGTCACTGCAAATGACTGATTAGCTGAAAAGTTCACGTCACCGTATAACCGATCGTTCTCCTCTTTAACTGTGAGTCCGGCTGTGTCTTGGTACTCATTTTTACAGTACAGTTTTGCTGCGACGTAAATAAAACACACCTGAGTAAGTACGGACTCAAACAAAGTGTAGAATTCGCCGATGACTATCGGCGAAGAGGAAGCCACCACAGTGTAGCAGAACCTAATTATGAGTTCAACCACTGTCCTAATATCGTCTTCATTCTTCTGCAGAAATTGCATGGAATCTCTAGAGGCGTTTACCGGCATTGTTAAATGGTAAGGAAAATTCGTCGCCTCGATCACCCTGCCTGTGGCGTCTTTAGCCTGGTTCTGTGCTGTGCAGTTTTCACACGCCCTACGAAACGCCGAGATAATAGCGTTGAGATCGTGCAGTTCTGCCGGTGACAGGTGCTTGGGTAGTTCAGCAGCGTTTTGTGTTTGTTGGCAAACCTCTCTCTTCCTTGCAGCACCACACTGAAAATTAGAAAGTGATATGTGTTACAAACATTCAGCCAATTTCTCGATTTTACTTCATACACATAAAACACGTAAAAAGATGAAATTTCTTGTCTGATTAAAGGTGTAAATCGAACCGGGACTCGAAACAATTTACATATACATGATTACTGTGCAATTCATAATTAAGTGCCTGGCAGATGGTTTATCGAACCACCTTAAAACCATTTATCTACCGTTCCACTCTTCAACGGCACGTGGGAAAAACTAGCACTTAAATCTTTCTGAACGATCTCTGATTTCTTTTACTTTATGATGATGGTCACCTCTCCCCACGTAAGTGGGCGCCAGCAAAATATTTTCGCAATCGGAGGAGAAAGCTAATGACTGAAATTTCGCGACAAGGTCCTGCCGAGACGAAAAACGCCTTTGTTTCAATAATTGCCACCCCAATTCACGTATCATGTCCATGGCACTCTCTCCCCTATTTCGAGACAGAACAACACTTGATTTTGGTTTCCATTTTTATTGTTCCCTCGTGGTTCTTGTACAAACTGTATATCACCCGCTGGCTCCTCTTCTTGTCACAGTTTCAAAGGTATTGCTCCATTTTACACTGTCGAGCCCTTTTTCTAGGTCAAAAAATCCTACGAGCCTGCCTTTATTTTTCTGAAGTCTCGTTTCCGTTATCAGTCGCAGCGTCAGAAATGCCTCTTTGGTGTCCTTACCTTTTCCAGAGACAAAGTGGTAGTCTCAAACAGACCCTCCAATTTTTTCTTCTCTACAGTATTGCAGGACCTTGGTTGCGTGAACTGTTCAACTAATTGTGCGATATTTCTCGCACTTATCTGTCCTTGATATCTTGAGGATTGTGTGAATGATATTTTTCCGTAAATATGATAGTTCCCAGTCTCATAGACTCTACACACTATCTAAAATAGTAATTTTGCTGCTACTTCCTACCTACAATGATCCTGACTCTAACACTGAATACGTTATGTCTTTCATATCGACTCTCATTTCCTTTCATATCATATTGTTGGGGAAGCCCCCCCCCCCCCCCCTCCCTGCAAAGGCCTCCAATGTTCTCTTTACATTTACCTACATTCTCCTCTTCGCTTAACAGTGGGATGACCTCACCCTCTTATTGTTGACGTTTCTAAATCGCTCAAAGGTTGTTTTGACTTGTATGCACGTTGAATCACTCCTACCGGCCACCATTTCATTTTTGATTTCTTCACATTTTTCCTGAGGCCAATTCGCCTTGGCTTTCCTAGACTTCCTGTTTATTTAATTCGTTAGTTACTTATAATGCTGTATTTCTGTCTTTCTCCGATATTTTTGTACTTCTTGTTTGTCGGTCAGTTGTAGTATTCCTTTTGTTACCCAAGGCTTCTTCGCACGTTACCTTCCATGTACCCATGTTTCTCTGTCAACTTCCGTCACTGACCTCTTTAGAGATGCTCATTCTTCTTCAAATAAACTGCCTACTGTGGTATTGGTTCAAATGGCTCTGAGCACTATGGGACTTAACTTCTAAGGTCATCAGTCTCCTAGAACTTAGAACTACTTAAACCTAACTAACCTAAGGACATCACACACATCCATGCCCGAGGCAGGATTCGAACCTGCGAGCGTAGCGGTCGCGCGGTTCCAGACTGTAGCGCCTAGAACTGCTCGGCCACCCTGGCCGGCACTGTGGTATTCATTATCACAGTATAGAGTATCCTTATTGAACTTCAAACACACGACGTTATCAGGACGAGGGTTCAATCCCGCGTCCGGCCATCCTGATTTAGGTTTTCCGTAATTTCCCTAAATCGCTCCAGGCAAATGCCGGGATGGTTCCTTTCAAAGGGCACGGCCGACTTCCTTCCCCGTCCTTCCCTAATCCGATGAGACCGATGACCTCGCTGTCTGGTCTCCTTCCCCAGAACAACCAACCAACCAACACGACGTTATCATCCCTAATTAGTTCGACATCCCACATCTTTCCACATTCCGGACAATTCTCTTAATCTTAAGTCCATTCTTCATCATTACTAAACTGTGATTCGAATCCATATCTTCTCCTGAGTACGCCTTACAATCCAGTTTCTGATTTCGGAATCTCTGTCTGACCTTGATGCAATTTTCCTGTCTCTGGGGCTTTCCTTGTATACATCCTCTTCTTGTGATTTTTAACAGTGTATTCGCTATTACTATCTAGTATTTATTGAAGAACTCATTCTTTTTCCTCTCCCATTGTTACTATCGAGCCCATATTCTCCTTATATCTGTCTTCCATTCCATCCGTTACTAACGTGTTCCAGTTCCCCATGATTATTAGATTATCGTCTTCCTTCACACGCTGAATTGCCCGTTCAATAGCCTCATACTCTTTAGGTATCTTCTGCTTGTGACGTCAGAAAGTATGCCTGAACTATTGTTGTGGCCCAGGTTTGATGTCGGTTCAGATGAGAACAATCTTACAACTGAAGTGTTAAAAGAAACTCACTGTCTGTCTAACCTTCGCATTCATAACGAATGCTATTACTGTTATACCATTTTATGCTGCGGTTGATATTACCCTACATTCGTCTGAGCAGAAATCTTTATCTTCTGTCCATTTCACTTCACTAACCTTTGTCACATCTGCTGCATAGTGAGCCTTTGGATTATGCTTTTCAGATTTTCTAGCTTCCCTACCACGTTCAAGCTTCTGACATTTCACGCTCTGAGTCTCAGAATGTTACACTTTCGTAGTTACCTCCCTACTGGAGACCCGAATAGGGGGATTAATCTGGAATATTTTTCTAATGGAGATATCATCAGTGGTTTACATTGGCTTCCGAATCCTCAAACCATTGATCATTGCCGATTCTTGGTCTTTTAGGGGCAGTTTTCCATCCCAGGGGCAAGGCTGAATATTTTTATTCAAAATTTAAGCAGTGGCTGGTACAGGACCCTGGAGATTTTTATTACAATATTAAAAGGTGCTATACCCCGACCACAGGCCCTTATAATTTTCTGTTATAATAAAAAAATCACAAAAGTGATAGAAAAATTATTAGCTTATTAGAGGGAAGGAATTATTCTGGTTATTTGGGGGCCTCCTAATGAAGTACTATAATCTTCGCTGATCTGAAGCTCCCTCCTGCAGGTACTGTTACAGTCAATGGCGTACACCTTATCATCAGGAATAAATAAATAATCGTTAATCACATACAGACCGATAAAAGTTTTCTGCCGAACTGCGGTACGGCGGACTATGCTGAATGCAGGGATCTGCAGGCACACAGAAGCTCTGAACTCTTAAGACAACAGTTTTCTATCCAGGTAATATAGAGAGCACTGATTGGAAAACATTACACCGACGCGCTGACAACATCAAAATTAATTCAGAATGTTGGTATTTGGTCAAAATGGTTGAAAAAAACGCTTTACCACTTAATGAATTGCCATAAAGACAGCATAAAAAGTGATGAACACTTCTCTAATCATTCGATGCGATTCTTTTCTGTTCGAACTTGCTATTGACTATAAGGTAGACTATGTAGTGTAGGCTAGTCAGATACCAAAAAGCGTCCCATTATTCTAGACGGACGTTATGTCGGACAGCTTCTCATTAAACACACCCACGTCAGCCTCCATCACCTTGACACACGAACAGAACTTGTCCATTCCATAAAGTTTCGGGATTGCAGTCTGATGGCGTCAACTCCTTCCCACAGTATTTCGGCTGACAACCACTTAGCCATTTTCAGGTGAATGCTTTGCGCTGGAGGTTGCTGGTTCGCAGCGCTAACTTCACACCAAAAATTGCCTCGGAGACGCAAAAGCAACAGCTACAGGAGCGGCTTCTGTCAGGTATCGCGCCCTTCTCGAATACTGTTCCAACTGTGGCGCGTATTGGCGATACTACTCGCTAGCTCCCTTCAGAACGCTCGTGGAGTTAAAGTTCCGATGTCAAATTAATAAAACTAACTGTCACTAGACGTGTCGCTAGTAATAAAATGTTTCCTGTCTGCGGACACTAAGGATATCACCGGGTCCCACGTCTTATCCAGTTCAAAGCCGCAATCACGATTATTAAGATTCCCGCCATACGTATTTCCACCGATTCCTTAATAATCGAATCCCGTTAAGGCCAAGATACCCTTGGCGGAATAATTCCGAGAATGTTCTGCAGAAATACAATGCTCGGCTACGGCTGACTTACAGGGCTGCGAAAGGCGAGTGTGCCGATCAGGTTCAACGGCCGTTTCGCGGGTTGTGCGCTTTGTCTGACCAACGTAGGCTTTGCCACAGTGGCATGGTATTCTGGAGACTCTACTACTTCGCAATCTCCAATCGTCCTGTACGGAACCGAGAAGAGCTCAAGTCTTTGTAGGTGGCCGGAATATTACTTCAACATAATGTTTCCTTAGGATTCTTCCATAATTTCTACGAATTATTATTGCCGGCGTAAGGAAGGAATACCCTCTACTTGATCCGCTCCTTCTCGTCTTGCTCATGTGGGCTGCCATCCTCGTTTCTCCTTAAAGCCGCACTGATCTGATGTGAGGAATATCCATTATCTTTGAACACGAATTTTTTACGTTTTCCAGCTCCTCTGCAAGGCTGTCTATATCACACACTACGTGTGTCCGGCGCGCCAACACTCGAAGAACGTCCGTAGTTTGTGACGGGTGGTGGCAACTAGACGCCTGGAAATACAGGTCTTTAAGTATAGGCTTACGGCAGACGGAATGCCCCAACGATCCATCCACTTTCGTACTGATCAAGACATCCAGAAACGACGGACAGATCCCCTTCTCCACTTCAGTCTCGTGGATTGGATTCAGATGCTGCAAAAAGCCTGACAGTTCTTCTACATCGTAGGGCAACATTACAAACGTATCACCTACATATCGCCAGAAGACTTTTTTTAAAGTTCGGCTGAATCAAGTGCCCTCACCTCGAAGTGGTCCATAAAAAATTTTGATAACAGAGGGGAGTGAGGACTACCCTGGCAATTTGCTCAAAATATTCACTGTTGAATAAGAAGTAGGTTGAACACTGGGCATAATAAAGTAGCGCCGTCATATCGATTTTGAACTTACTGCTGATGAGTGACAATGAATCCATGAGAGGGACTCTGGTAAAGAGTGGGCCGACATTCAAGCTTACTAATTTACTGATTCGAAGTGACTTTAGTCGGTTAATAAAGTCAATAGAGCTGCGAATACGATGCGAGCATTTCCTCAATAAAGCAGCAAGCAGCCAGGTCATACGTCGCAGCACCGAGATTGCTCAAAGAAGGGCGTAATGTAAGGCCTTCTTTATGGATCTTCAGAAGGCATGTAACCCTTGCGGAACGGAACTGTGAGCTCTTAAACTTTTTGCCTCTTATTGCAGAAGAGAGGAAGGATTCAACAATGCTGAAACTTCCCTTTTTACTCTTTCTGTGGTGTCTTTATCAATCTTCCGATACTTTGGTTTACTCAGTTAGCTATAAATCTTTTGGTCGTTGAGCTCAAGATGACAACAAAAAAGTGGCGCATCCCTTAGCCGCTGGAAGGACCAACGTGTGACTTCAGAGGTACAGATCTCGTAAGTGTGCGGCTTGTTTTCACGTCTTATTTCTTCAGCAGCGTCACTGGGATGAAGTCTAACCGCTTCTCCAGCAGCACTTACGAGAGCTCCATGGGGTCATCTGTTACGGAACCCCGCGTTCGACAACGCGTGTGAACGTTGTGCTCTAGATCACCTGTGTCCCCATCAGCATCAGACCTATCGCAGACCGCCGCCTATCCTATTTTACAGAAAACGTGAACAGCCGACCAGCTACGCCGTTCTCGAGTTGCTCGCCCACAGGCGCCAGCTCCTAATAATTCGCCGTTGTCAAAGTTTCTGATTTAAATGAATTTCGCCATTTGCAGCCTGACATCCCATTGGTATTGCTCCTTTCATATACTGTCCTTACTGCGTCACGTGCCCACAAAGCCATCAGGTGGTATTCAATCTGTTGGTGTAGAGTAGTCATGAATGTAATGCTGTACAGAAAGAAAAGTGGAAAGAAACACTACGACACAACACCCGCCAGGACTATAATCTGCAACTTATACATCCGCATCCCCCCACCCTCCCTGTCCGTCAAAAATTAATGTCGTGTTGCATTGTTGGCTGAGATGTCACACGGCTCAGCCATCTGTCGGAAAGGGTGTTCTTCCTTTTCGCACATCGGTCGCTTGTCTTTACACATACATGAGAGTGATCAGGAACTTTATGACGCCACCTCTCCTCTTGTTATCGGCCGAATACTGGCAGGGTAAATTTTTCACCACCAGGATCCGAACCTTGGAACTTGCCTTAGATGGCAGTTAACGTCCATGGTAAGTGCGCATATTCATCACGCCAGCGTCATCTCCGCTAGAGAACAGGGGTCAAAGTTTAGCCAACTCGTTGGTCAGACATAACATCAGGAGGGAATTAAAATCACACATTCCTTTCGTGTGAGTAGTATCGTGTTTAACCAATAATTCTGAACCGGAGACAATGTAAACTGAGACAGCCGTTTCCCAAAAATGGTTCAAATGGCTCTGAGCACTATGGGACTCAACTTCTGAGGTCATTAGTCCCCTAGAACTTAGAGCTACTTAAACCTAACTAACCTAAGGACATCACACACATCCATGCCCGAGGCAGGATTCGAACCTGCGACCGTAGCGGTCTCGAGGTTCCAGACTGCAGAGCCTAGAACCGCACGGCCACTTCGGCCGGCAGCCGTTTCCCACCACAACTATATTTCCGCATCATAAAATCTAACAACTTACAGAATCATCATTAATTTTTTGAGAGGTTGTAACCTGCATATATGCGACGGCAACTCAGTAAGTAAAGGCATTTTATTTTGCTCCGTGCGTTGACAGCACTGACTCAACAATTCCATGCGCTAGCCTCATTGTTATCCTTATTCCTTAGCTGTGTCTTTTCAGGTAACAGTTCTATTCTAATTGTAGAGCATTTTAGTATGAGTGGCTCATTGTCCGTATTCAGCATGTGGCAACTGAGGGAGTGATTCATTTCTGTTCTTTGAAGGGACTAAAGCTTCGGAGATTATTCGCAAAATGCAGTTGCAAAAATGGTGATAGCTGTCTCAGTGAACGGATAATTTACGAGTGGGTAAATCGCATTAAAAGTGGGCGTCTGCTTCGAACAGTGTTCGCGTAGGCCATCCACTTCAAAAACGGACGGGATCATCGAGACGGCTGATCGAGTTATTCCTAATGATTTTACTACCAGAATTAATGAAATTGCACAAGAGTTGACCATTAGCCACGGTTGGGCATTTGAACTCGACCATGAACGTCTAAATTATCTCGAAGTTTGTGCTCGGGTACCACGTCAACTGACAGAAAAAAACAGACAGGAACGTTTGGAAATGTCGAGATTGTATGTAAGACGTGAGTCCATTACTACGAACCAGAGCATGGTGTGGAAACATCCATTTTTACCTGTAGCAAAAAGAAAAAAAGCGCCGCTTCTCTGAGAAGAGTTATGATGACAGTCATTACACTCTTAAAGATCCAACTGCCAATAGTGATAGTTACAGTGAGCTACGATGAGATCCGAAAACCTCAATAAAAATGAAGAGGAGAGAGACGTTTTCAAAAAGTATGCTTTTGTTGCAGGTTAATGGCCGTCCTCATAGTGCCGGGAAAACACTCCAGTGAATCCAAAATTTAAGTTTTGAGCTGCGGGACGCCCATCGTACAGTCCTGACCTAACTACAAGTGATTTTCATCTTTTTGGTTCGATGAAGAAGCCCTTGTTTGAATCCAAGTATTCGTCGGAAGATGAGGTTGTGGAGACAGTGCAACATTGGATGTGCATTATATCACAAAGCTTTTCCCTGGACATAATAAAGCAGGTTGTCAAGAGGTGGGCTAAGTGCATAGATGTTGACGGAGAGTACGTGCAGAAACGATGCTAACTGCGATGATGTTATCCCAAGAAAAGGTTCTTTACGTTTTGACTTGCCCACGTTAATTAGAATCGATTCCTATGCAGAACTTCTGGACTATCCAGTGAACTGTCTGGGAGACCACAATACATCAGCTACTTGTTTTTACCATCTTACCTTATAGGAACTGAAGATTATGCATAAAATTAAATCCAGAACTAGATAATGTGTTATTCCATACCTTTCCCCCTCAGACCTCAATATTCTAGAGAACTTGTATCTGTTACGAGCTAGCAAGATGTTTTACTATTATCTTTTATCAGTTACAATATGCTAAGTATTTTTAATCGTCATATGTACAGTTTATGTAATAAGGTGCTGGCTGCTGGTACGTATTCTTAATGCAAACTGCTTATCCTAAGACTTCAGCTACACTGCAACACACCTAAAGCTTATGGATTGCCGCACCAACAGGCGTCAGCCACCAGAAAAGATACGCCAGCCGACGTGTATCGTCTGTAAATAGAAACACTAGCATGAATACGTCGCTCTCACCACCGACCATGGCTCCGTTGGACTCGGCATCCACGTGAACAGCAGTTGGACTTAGCCTCCCAGCGACAATCACCTTGCAATATAGGAACCTTGCCACTCAGTGAAGATTTAACTTACTTTTTGGACTTTGCATTGCAATGATTTCGGTGTGTCAGCCAAGTGAACTTCATTCTACACTTATCAACTTCGCATCTGAACGAACTCAATTTCACACTAAACGTGATCATTAGAATCGGTTATTTTGATTTTGCAATTTGTTTGGGCTAAAGAATTTGTTATAATTATAGTAACTGTGTAAGAAAAAGATTTTCCATTATATTGTATTACGTTTAAACTGCATGTACTAACCGAGTTTAATGAACGTGTTTGTTTATAAGTAGCTACTCAGAAATAACTGTTTTAAGGTGTGCTGTCCCACACTTAGAAGCTGACGTCACAACAAAATTAAAAGACCCTGTGTTGTAATAAATGACATGATCAACGAATTACTTATTCTTCGCTCTTATACACAAGTAGAAATTCCTTCCTTAAGTAAATGTGTCCAAACCTTGTGTTGCATAAGACAGCAAAATGACCTTTTTGTTTTTAGGAATTGATGGCAGTCGCGCTATATTACGAAAACACGCAATAAAATTCGGTAATCACAGCCTCGATTGGCGTAATTGATATTTGATGGTTTTAACTGATCGGATGGTATATGGATTTATTTCTATATCTATAACTGCTTCTGTACTCTGTTAACCACTGTGATTTACATGGCAGAGGGTATATCCCATTGTACCAGTTGTAAGGGTTTCTTCCCATTCCATTCAAAACGAATGCGGGAAGAATGATTGTCTTAATCCCTCTGTACGTGCTGTAATTATTCTGATCATATCCTCACGATCCCTATGCGAGCGATACGTAGAGGGTTGTAGTATATTCCTAGAGCCGTCATTTAAAGCCGGTTCTTGAAACTTTGTTAATAGTCTTTCACGGGATGGTTTACTTCTATCTTCAAGAGTCTGCCAGTTCAGCATCACGGTAACACACTCCCACGGATCAAACAAACATGTGATCATTCGTGCTGCCCTTATTTGAAGGCGTTCAATAACATTTGTTAGTCCTATTTTGTACGGGTCCCACACCTTTGAGCAATAATCTAGAACCGGTCGCACGAGTGATTTTTAAGCTATCTCCTTCGTATACTGAGTGCACTTCTCTAGTATTCTACCAATAAATGGAAGTCTACCATTTGTTTTACCCACTACTGAGTCTATGTGATCAAATGGTTCAAATGGCTTTGAGCACTATGGGACTTAACATCTGAGGTCATCAGTCCCCTAGAACTTAGAACTACTTAAACCTAACTAACCTAAGGACATCACACACATCCATCGCCGAGGCAGGATTCGAACCTGCGAGCGTAGCGGTCGCGCGGTTCCAGACTGAAGCGCCTAGAACCGCTCGGCCACAACGGCCGGCGAGTCTATGTGATAATTCCATCTCATATTGCGTATAAATATCGATCTTCACTGACAACTGTCAGCCGGCCGGGGTGGCCGAGCGGTTCTAGGCGCTTCAGTCTGCAACCGCGCGACCGCTACGGTCGCAGGTTCGAATCCTGCCTCGGGCATGGATGTGTGTGATGTCCTTAGGTTAGTTAGGTTTAAGTAGTTCTAAGTTCTAGGGGACTGATGACCTCAGAAGTTAAGTCCCATAGTGCTCAGAGCCATTTTTGACAACCGTCAGCGCTATAAGTATCCTATGATTTCATATTAAGTGCTCCTACGGTGCACGTTCAGAAATCAGTGTTCAACGTGAAGAAGCTTATTTGCGCACACCCCATTTTCTCCATGACCACATCTCTTGTATAAAGGAAATTCTAAAAGCAATTACTTAATTTTAACAGACGCTACTGAAACTACAAATACTTAATATACTTGTACTATTTTTTTCATGTCCGTAAATGAATCACCGAAGAAAGTAAAAATTTTCTAGGAAAATATTATGGCCAAAGATACCATAAATGATATCAACACTGACCGGAGTTCGAAGGAGAAATATAGTGGGGAAAAAATAGCAATAACAAAAAATAATTAGGTGTAGACTAATGAAATTTCGGAAATACATTTGTCTAGATAAGATATTTAGCCGGCCGGAGTGGCCGAGCGGTTCTAGGCGCTTCAGTCTGGAGCCGCGCGAGCGCTACGGTCGCAGGTTCGAATCCTGCCTCGGGCATGGATGTGTGTGATGTACTTAGGTTAGTTAGGTTTAAGTAGTTCTAAGCTCTAGTGGACTGATGACCTCAGATGTTAAGTCCCATAGTGCTCAGAGCCATTTGAACCATAAGATATTTAAGTGATTAACACTGCAAGATCACAGGTTAATGTAACCACGAGATAAGACACTGCAAATGTGAAATTCTGATACTTTAATAACCGGTGTAACCGCCGGAATGTTGAACGAAAGCACGCAGACGTGCATTAATTCTGTTGAACAGAAACCGGATGTCAATTTGTAGGATGGAGTTCTATACACGCTTCATTTGGTCGGTCAATACTGGAACGGTTAATGCCCGATGATGTCCCATATGAGCTCGAATGAAGACAGATTTGGTGATCGAGCAAGCCAAGGCAACATGTCGACACTCAGCAGAGCATGTTGTATTACAACAGTGATATGTGGGTGAGCGTTATCCTGTTGGAAAACATCTCCTGGAATGCTGTTCATGATTGGCGGCTCAACAGGTCGAATCACCAGATTTACGTACACATCTGCAGTCAGGGTGCGTGGGATAACAGTGTGAGTGCTCCTGCTGTTACACGAAAACGCATTCCAGACCATAACTGCAGGTGTAGGTCCTGTGTGTCGTGCACGCAGCCAGGTTGCTTACAGGCCCTCTACTGGCCTCCTCCTAACTAACACATGGGTATCACTGGATCGAGACAGAACCAGTTTTTATCAGAAAACACAACATACCGCTACACTGCCGTCCAATGACCTTCCGCTTGACACCACTAAAGACGCAGATGGCGGTGGTTTGGGATCAGTGGAACACACGCTGCAGGGCTTCTGGCCCGGAGGTGTCCTCGAAATACCCGATTTGTAACAGTTCGTTGTGTCACTGTGGTGCCAACTGCCTCACAAATTGCTGCTGCAGATGCAGTACGATGAGCCAGAGCCGTACGCCAAACCTGATGATCTCCCCTCTCGGTAATGCCTCGTGACCGTCCAGAGCCCGGTATTCTTGTGACGTTACAATCTCGTGACCACCATTGCCAGCAATAATGTACAGTGGCTACATTCCTGCCAAGACTTTCTGCATTATCGGAGAAGGAACATCCAACATTTCGTAGTTCTATGACACGACGTCGTTAAAACTCAGTGGGGTGTTGATAATGGCGTCTTTGTCGTTTCAGAGGTGAACGCTCACGATTGTTACAGCACGTATTTAAAGCAAATTTGATTTGCCTCCTCATAGCGTCGCTCTTATGCGACTGGTACGAAATCTGAACAGACATCATCTTTCAGATGTAGAAACACACCTACCAACTTTCGTTTCACTATTCCTTCTTGGTACCATAATTTTTCTCTTCGACAGTATAATGCAGAAGAGATATGTAGACGGGTAAGTCTTCTTCTTCTTCTTGGTTGGCTCGACAGTCCTTGAAGAACCTTGGCTACTTGTATCACCTGCCTCCATTCTTCTCTGTCCATCGCCTTCCTTCTCCAATTTCTTATTCCCATCGCCTTTAGATCTTCTTCCATATCGTCCAGCCACCTTTTCCTGGGTCTAACTCTTCTCCTTCTCCCGTAAGGTGTTCCCATGAAAACTTTCTTGGCACTCCGAGTTTCTGGCATTCTCTGTACATGCCCTGCCCATCTTACTCTTCCCTGCTTAATTTTAACAACAATATCCATCTGTCCAAAAAGTGTTTGTAGTTCTACATTTGTCATTATTCTCCAGCCATCTTCCTCTCTCACTGCTCCAAACATTTATCTCAGTATCTTTCTTTCCCATCTCAATAACAAGTTCTCCTCCTTTATTGTCAATACCCAGCCTTGTTGTTGTTGTTGTGGTCTTCAGTCCTGAGACTGGTTTGATGCAGCTCTCCATGCTACTCTATCCTGTGCAAGCTTTTTCATCTCCCAGTACCTACTGCAACCTACATCCTTCTGAATCTGCTTAGTGTATTCATCTCTTGGTCTCCCTCTACGATTTTTACCCTCCACGCTGCCCTCCAATACTAAATTGGTGATCCCTTGATGCCTCAGAACATGTCCTACCAACCGATCCCTTATTCTGGTCAAGTTGTGCCACAAACTTCTCTTCTCTCCAATCCTATCCAATACTTCCTCATTAGTTATGTGATCTACCCATCTAATCTTCAGCATTCTTCTGTAGCACCACATTTCGAAAGCTTCTATTCTCTTCTTGTACAAACTATTTATTGTCCATGTTTCACTTCCATACATGGCTACACTCCATACGAATACTTTCAGAAATGACTTCCTGACACTTAAATCAATACTGGATGTTAACAAATTTCTCTTCTTCAGAAACGCTTTCCTTGCCATTGCCAGCCTACATTTTATATCCTCTCTACTTCGACCATCATCAGTTATTTTGCTCCCCAAATAGCAAAACTCCTTTACTACTTTAAGTGCCTCATTTCCTAATCTAATTCCCTCAGCATCACCCGACTTAATTAGACTACATTCCATTATCCTTGTTTTGCTTTTGTTGATGTTCATCTTATATCCTCCTTTCAAGACACTGTCCATTCCATTCAACTGCTCTTCCAAGTCCTTTGCTGTCTCTGACAGAATTACAATGTCATCGGCGAACCTCAAAGTTTTTATTTCTTCTCCATGAATTTTAATACCTACTCCGAATTTTTCTTTTGTTTCCTTTACTGCTTGCTCAATATACAGATTGAACAACATTGGGGAGAGGCTACAACCCTGTCTTACTCCCTTCCCAACCACTGCTTCCCTTTCATGTCCCTCGACTCTTATAACTGCCATCTGGTTTCTGTACAAATTGTAAATAGCCTTTCGCTCCCTGTATTTTACCCCTGCCACCTTCAGAATTTGAAAGAGAGTATTCCAGTCAACATTGTCAAAAGCTTTCTCTAAGTCTACAAATGCTAGAAACGTAGGTTTGCCTTTCCTTAATCTTTCTTCTAAGATAAGTCGTAAGGTCAGTATTGCCTCACGTGTTCCAGCCTTCTGATCCATATATTACTATAGGTCTTAATATGGTAGTGCATATTTTGATATTTGTATTCCTGCTAACATTCCTGGAATTAAATACATTCTGCAAGGCAAAATAGCAACGATTTCCACTCGCTATCCTTTCTTGAATTTCTACTGCTACTTTATCGCCCTCCGTTATTATAGAACATAAATACTCGCATTTAAATGTTTTCCCTCTTTCATATTCTTTCTCACCCATTACTGAATTCTTTTGTCCGTTTATATTGGGCTCCCTCATCACCATATAGTTTGTTTTGTTTACGTTTACTTCTAAACCTACATCTCTTGCTGCTTCCTCTAACATATCGTAGTTCCCCTTTAGTGACCTTACATTCCTTGGCATTAATGCTACGTCATCCGCATATGCTACGACTTGAACTTGCCGATTAAGTATTGTAAGACGGGTAAGTAGGGCTTCAGAAAACACAATGGAGCCGGATTTCTATAATAGCAGTAACCGAAGTGAGCAATCTGTTAACGACATCTATGTAAACGTGTCATTAAATTTTAAATCGTATATGAGCATGCGAAAATTATTCACTACCTTTTACGTTTGGGCACGTCAGATATCTCATATCGGCTGCAACAAATAAGACTTTCATGAAGGAGGAGAAATTACTTTAAGGTTGTCCTTTTGTGGGTCAGGGACTTCATAGATCGTTTATGAAGGAAGTTTTCGAAATGGATATATTAGTTAAACGAATACATACCTTATCGTCCTGCGTTGGAGATTCTGCACATTTCTTGGCAACCTTCTGATGGCGCTCTTGTTCACTTAAAACCCAGCCCGGCTCCATACCAGCTGCCAAACACTTGGCATAACGACATGCCTGTGTGTCAAAATAAACATAATTAGTGTTCTTTCCTGCATTTTCAAGAAATTGTGACGAAAAGTTAGGTCTTTTTTGTTTCATCGGTGTTTGTCCATCGCAGTACAACCAAACAACACCCTTATATAATATCTTCCCTAATAGTGAGTCCACTGTACTTCTCACTGATCGTCATTGACAAAAGGTGTAGATAGAAACAAACGATTCTTAGATTACTCAACTAGCAAATAGAGCAACATATAGTAATTCTGTTATAAATAAACAAATAAAACATATAAATAATATTTACTATCCAAAACAACCTATACATCCCGAACATAATGTCTCTAGATATATTACACAACATTAAGAGGTTAAACATCAATTGGATGTTCCTTCAGTCACATTCGGAACTGGTGAGTTGAAAATTTACCGGTGTTTAATAGTATGCGTGTCATCGTTGTCGTGTATCGTATACACACATCAAAAAAAGTTTTGCATCACCCCGGTTCCCAGAATTGCTGACGACAGACGTTGACTGTGGATATTGAATCACAGGCACAGTCCCTTTGATTGTTTAGAGATGTCACTTAGACCGCCCAAAGATGTAAACAACCATGCATGAGTAGCGCCTATTAGATGGAGGGCGTCCGACAGCTGATCAGCTCCAGTCATTCCACCAGGAAGGAGGTACACGGTTCGTGTTGTGTGTAGTTCAATCATGCCTAGACGGTCAATACCATGGTTCGATCGCGTCCGCATTGTTTCTCTGTGCCAGGAAAGGCTCTCAAAAGGGAAGTGTCCTGGCGCCTCGGAGTGAACCAAAGCGATGTTGTTCGGACATGACTGTTACGGTCGCAGGTTCGAATCCTGCCTCGGGCATGGGTGTGTGTGATGTCCTTAGGTTAGTTAGGTTTAAGTAGTTCTAAGTTCTAGGGGACTTATGACCTAAGATGTTGAGTCCCATAGTGCTCAGAGCCATTTGAACCATTTTTTTGTTCGGACATGAGATACAGAGAGAGAGGAACAGTCTATGGCATGCCTCGTTCAGGCCGCCCAAGGGCTACTGCTGCATTGGATGACCGCCACCTACGGATTATGGCTCGGAGGAACCCTGACACCAACGCCATCATGTTGAATAATGCTTTTCGGGCAGCCACAGGACGTCGTGTTACAACTCAAATTGTGCACGATAGGATGCATAATGCGCAGCTTCACTCCCGACGTCCATGGTGAGGTCCATATTTGCAACCACGACACCATGAAGCGCGTTACAGATGGGCCCAACAACATGTAGAATGGACCGCTCAGGATTGGCATCACGTTCTCTTCACCGATGAGTGTCGCATATGCCTTCAACCAGAAAATCGTCGGAGACGGGTTTGGAGGCAATCCGGTCAGGCTGAACGCATTAGACACCCTGTCCGGCGAGTGCAGCATGGTGGAGGTTCCCTGCTGTTTTGAGTGGCATTATATGGGGCCGACGTAACCCGCTGGTGGCCATGGAAGACGCTGTAACGGCTGTACGACACGAGAATGCCATACTCCGATCGATAGTGCAACCATATCGGCAGCATACTGGCGAGGCATTCGTCTTCATGGACGACAATTCGCGCTCCCATCGTGCACATCTTGTGAATGACGTCCTTCAGGATAACGACATCGCTCGACTAGAGTGGCCAGCATGTTCTCCAGACATGAACCCTATCGGACATGCCTGGGATAGACTGTAAAGGGCTGTTTATGTATGACGTGATCCACCAACTCTCTGAGGGATCTACGCCGAATCGACGTTGAGGAGTGGGACAATCTGGACCAACAGCGCCTTGATGAACTTGTGGATAGTATGCCACGACGAATACAGGCGTGCATCAATGCAAGAGGACGTGCTACTGTATATTAGAGATACCAGTGTGTACAGCAATCTGGACCATTACCTCTGAAGGTCTCGCTGTATGGTGGTGCAACATGCAATGCGTGGATTTCATGAGCAATATAGAGGGCAGAAATGATGTTTATGTTGATATCTATCCCAATTTTCTGTACAGGTTCCGGAATTCCCGGAACCGAGGTGATGCAAAACTTTTTTGATGTGTGTACTTCTTTTCCAATTGGTGAAACGTGAAGATGATGCAGATTTCTTTTTTTAATTTCAGGCAACTACACTCCTGGAAATGGAAAAAAGAACACATTGACACCGGTGTGTCAGACCCACCATACTTGCTCCGGACGCTGCGAGAGGGCTGTACAAGCAATGATCACACGCACGGCACAGCGGACACACCAGGAACCGCGGTGTTTGCCGTCGAATGGCGCTAGCTGCGCAGCATTTGTGCACCGCCGCCGTCAGTGTCAGCCAGTTTGCCGTGGCATACGGAGCTCCATCGCAGTCTTTAACACTGGTAGCATGCCGCGACAGCGTGGACGTGAACCGTATGTGCAGTTGACGGACTTTGAGCGAAGGCGTATAGTGGGCATGCGGGAGGCTGGGTGGACGTACCGCCGAATTGCTCAACACGTGGGGCGTGAGGTCTCCACAGTACATCGATGTTGTCGCCAGTGGTCGGCGGAAGGTGCACATGCCCGTCGACCTGGGACCGGACCACAGCGACGCACGGATGCACGCCAAGACCGTAGGATCCTACGCAGTGCCGTAGGGGACCGCACCGCCACTTCCCAGCAAATTAGGGACACTGTTGCTCCTGGGGTATCGGCGAGGACCATTCGCAACCGTCTCCATGAAGCTTGGCTACGGTCCCGCACACCATTAGGCCGTCTTCCGCTCACGCCCCAACATCGTGCAGCCCGCCTCCAGTGGTGTCGCGACAGGCGTGAATGGAGGGACGAATGGAGACGTGTCGTCTTCAGCGATGAGAGTCGCTTCTGCCTTGGTGCCAATGATGGTCGTATGCGTGTTTAGCGCCGTGCAGGTGAGCGCCACAATCAGCACTGCATACGACCGAGGCACACAGGGCCAACACCCGGCATCATGGTGTGGGGAGCGATCTCCTACACTGGCCGTACACCACTGGTGATCGTCGAGGGGACACTGAATAGTGCACAGTACATCCAAACAGTCATCGAACCCATCGTTCTACCATTCCTAGACCGGCAAGGGAACTTGCTGTTCCAACAGGACAATGCACGTCCGCATGTATCCCGTGCCACCCAACGTGCTCTAGTTGGTGTAAGTCAACTACCCTGGCCAGCAAGATCTCCAGATCTGTCCCCCATTGAGCATGTTTGGGACTGGATGAAGTGTCGTCTCACGCGGTCTGCACGTCCAACACGAACGCTGGTCCAGCTGAGGCGCCAGGTGGAAATAGCATGGCAAGCCGTTCCACAGGACTACATCCAGCATCTCTACGATCGTCTCCATGGGAGAATAGCAGCCTGCATTGCTGCGAAAGGTGGATATACGCTGTACTAGTGCCGACATTGTGCATGCTCTGTTGCCTGTGTCTATGTGCCTGTGGTTCTGTCAGTGTGATCATGTGATGTATCTGACCCCAGGAATGTGTCAATAAAGTTTCCCCTTCCTGGGACAACGAATTCACGGTGTTCTTATTTCAATTTCCAGGAATGTATAATGCGCTTGTTATACGATCTTGGTTGACACCCATTGTATCTGCCTGTCATTCTTAGCTGTAATATTGAGTAGTTATCCAGCCCTGCCCTGTTACTTATTTATCTCAGCTGCTCAGAATATAGATAGAGTTACGGTGAAACTATTTTACGGACATGTGGTAGTTACTGAAGATCCTATAGAGCTCTAGTCGTTTCTTAACAAACGTCATGAAGGCTCTACAGAATTATGTAAATTCTATTTGACATAATTTAGACATATGTCATCAGGATTGTTTCAATTAAACTACGGACTCTGCAAACTGTCAGTTCGAACTTCTGTCGGTTTCAATTTTCTATGATTACATGTCAGCGCCATCTCCAGTGGTGCTATGTGTGTCTTACCTCAACAGTTTCAAAGTCATATTTTTGTTTTGTTTAGATAGTAAGAGACATGTATATCGCAAGTGCTTAAAATTATTCCTGGCGTTCGAGAGGCTCTTTCAATGAAAGATTGTCTAGAATTTAACCTAGAAATCAATGTTACTGCTTAGTGCCCCAGGAATAGTCGATCCTTATATGTGTGAGTCATAGGCCTCATGGGAGCTACGTAGGATGAGTAAGACACTAAACACTCTAAGACAAAAAAGGGAATTATCCGAATGGAACGGAAATCGGTAGATGTAATGCACATCTAGAGAAAAACAAGTTACAGTTTCAGAAAAATTTGATGATTTATTCAAGAGAGAGAGCTTCACAAACTGAGCAAGTCAGCAATGCTTTGGTCCACTTTTGGTCCTTATACAAGCAGTTAGTCGGCTTGGCACTGATTGACAGAGATGTTGGGTGTCCACTTGAGAGATGCCCTGCCAGATTCTGTCCAATTGCCACGTTAGATCGTCAAAATCAAGAGTAGGCTGGAGGGCGCTACACGTAATGCTGCAAACTTTCTCAATTGAGGAAAGATCCGGCGATCTTGCTGGCCAAGTGCGAAGACGAGCAGTAGAAATTGTCACCGTGTGCGAGAGAGCATTATGTTGCTGAAATATAATCCCAATATGGCTTTGCCACGAAGGGTAACAAAGTTGTGGGCATAATAACTTCGGTATGCCGCTGTTTGTGGGGGTGCCGCGGATGACACCCAAAGGGTCCTTGTAACACTCCCGTTATGGTCCTTTATTGGGTTTTGAGCGATTTACCGAAGCCGCTAAACAGTTAATTATTATGATTATATGACCGTGTGCTTAATGGATGAAAGGCTATCGGTTTTTCTGCTGTGGTTTCGGGGGTATTTCAACCGAGTGCGGCTGTTCTGAGACTGAACAGTGGAATGGTTGAAAGTTTGGCTACTATTAAGGACCACTACCTTCGCCTTACACGTCTAATTACGGTTATATCTTTTATTGGTGGCTGATTTTAAGTACTTCGTCACACGCAATGATCATGGTTAACATTCACAACAATACTCACTGCAGTCCACGGTTGTTCCTGGCCAACGCGGTTGACGCGAAACACGTAATTTGGCATTTGCCACTTTAGGTTTCATATCACTCGCGAATCGGTATCGATGAGGGTCCACCCCACGACGATCAGGGGGACGCGCTCATTTGTCATACTCCGGTGAATTTACTCAACCACCATTCTTGCCCGTCTCCCCACTACTACTGCTCACTCAACACTGTCTCACTGCCTCCAGCAGCGCTCGACAATCGACTCCTGTCTGCTATCGACCTGGGTGTCGGATACTAGCATCTATGTTTGTGGGATCACAGATCCCTTACATCCTCCTATGAAAAGAAATGGCACCCCAGGCCATCTCCCACAGTCGTAGAGCCGATTCCCACTGCTGTCCGGGGCCATCCCCAGACACGTCTTCGCTAGTCATTGGGGCTCATTTCGAAGCACGTTATATCCCGGTCAATGAGATACACAGCACAGCTGACAGCTGTATAGCGACGATATTCTAACCCCTCCCCCCCCCCCCCCCCCCCCCCCCCGTTGTTGCCATTCAAGGCAGGCGAACCTGGGCTTGAGGTTGTTATACACTCCTGGAAATGGAAAAAAGAACACATTGACACCGGTGTGTCAGACCCACCATATTTGCTCCGGACACTGCGAGAGGGCTGTACAAGCAATGATCACACGCACGGCACAGCGGACACACCAGGAACCGTGGTGTTGGCCGTCGAATGGCGCTAGCTGCGCAGCATTTGTGCACCGCCGCCGTCAGTGTCAGCCAGTTTGCCGTGGCATACGGAGCTCCATCGCAGTCTTTAACACTGGTAGCATGCCGCGACAGCGTGGACGTGAACCGTATGTGCAGTTCACGGACTTTGAGCGAGGGCGTATAGCGGGCATGCGGGAGGCCGGGTGGACGTACCGCCGAATTGCTCAACACGTGGGGCGTGAGGTCTCCACAGTACATCGATGTTGTCGCCAGTGGTCGGCGGAAGGTGCACGTGCCCGTCGACCTGGGACCGGACCGCAGCGACGCACGGATGCACGCCAAGACCGTAGGATCCTACGCAGTGCCGTAGGGGACCGCACCGCCACTTCCCAGCAAATTAGAGACACTGTTGCTCCTGGGGTATCGGCGAGGACCATTCGCAACCGTCTCCATGAAGCTGGGCTACGGTCCCGCACACCGTTAGGCCGTCTTCCGCTCACGCCCCAACATCGTGCAGCCCACCTCCAGTGGTGTCGCGACAGGCGTGAATGGAGGGACGAATGGAGACGTGTCGTCTTCAGCGATGAGAGTCGCTTCTGCCTTGGTGCCAATGATGGTCGTATGCGTGTTTGGCGCCGTGCAGGTGAGCGCCACAATCAGGACTGCATACGACCGAGGCACACAGGGCCAACACCCGGCATCATGGTGTGGGGAGCGATCTCCTACACTGGCCGTACACCACTGGTGATCGTCGAGGGGACACTGAATAGTGCACGGTACATCCAAACCGTCATCGAACCCATCGTTCTACCATTCCTAGACCGGCAAGGGAACTTGCTGTTCCAACAGGACAATGCACGTCCGCATGTATCCCGTGCCACCCAACGTGCTCTAGAAGGTGTAAGTCAACTACCCTGGCCAGCAAGATCTCCGGATCTGTCCCCCATTGAGCATGTTTGGGACTGGATGAAGAGTCGTCTCACGCGGTCTGCACGTCCAGCACGAACGCTGGTCCAACTGAGGCGCCAGGTGGAAATGGCATGGCAAGCCGTTCCACAGGACTACATCCAGCATCTCTACGATCGTCTCCATGGGAGAATAGCAGCCTGCATTGCTGCGAAAGGTGGATACACACTGTACTAGTGCCGACATTGTGCATGCTCTGTTGCCTGTGTCTATGTGCCTGTGGTTCTGTCAGTGTGATCATGTGATGTATCTGACCCCAGGAATGTGTCAATAAAGTTTCCCCTTCCTGGGACAATGAATTCACGGTGTTCTTATTTCAATTTCCAGGAGTGTATATCATGTTGGCACCTCGATTTTTCTAAGAGATAATTAAAACTTTTTGGCTACCTATCTGGTAAACCGAAAAAAATTAGCAGTATTACGTGATTATTAACGGTTAGTGCGCCCTCTAGATAAAATTGCAGTCAAAACAAAGAAGTGTGTGCTACGAAGAAAGCGAGTGCCGTTACCTGGCAACAGCGGCGGGAAGTGACTGTGACGAGGCAAGGCCTGGAGTGGGGGCAGCGGAAGGTGAGGCAGGCGCGGCTCTGCACAGAGCGCCGGAAGAAGGCCTTGCAGCTGTCGCACGACAGGCCGCCGAAGTGCAGGCTGTAGGCGCGGTCCCCGCACACCGCGCAGCGGCGAGGGGGCGTGGCCCGCCGGCCACGACGCGCCTCGCCGCCGCCGCCGCCGCCGCCGGCGCTGCTACTGGCGCCAACCCCTGCAACACGAGGCGTCGCTGGCGTTCCAGAGCGCTGCTGGACTATGACGAAGCTATTGGAAAAACCACACCGAGTTCGCCCTCAGTTGCACCGAGTCGCGGCTCCAGGATTCGATGTTTGCGCGAGGGGATGATCACAGTGTCTTACTGCATCTTTCGGTGATTTCCAAGAATGATTGCCTATCGAAGTTGGAGGGCTCCAAACGATACATATCGAACGTGCGATAGTAACGATTATGGGAGTCTCGTGGCGCGCGTTATGATCAATTATTTGTGATAGTCATTTCTATCAGTTTTGCGTTGTTTCTTCAGTTCAGGTACATTACATTCCCGCCGTAATTGTTTGTGATTCCTTTGGGAAATCGATACGGTTTCTCTTGATAGCGAGTGCAATGCCTGCTGCTTCTGACGTTTCTTCGGCGGATTGCCTCACATGGAAAACTCTAATTCCATACATATCCACCATACACAAATGTTTGACTTTTTGCCGGAAATATGGACTTCTGCCGGACGAGGAAAGGAGGGACTGTGTTGACTGTGGTGCTACGAAGTCTGTGAAACTTCGTAAGAGGAGTGTGGACACGGAGATTCCGTTGCAATTTCATTGCGGACTTTGCGGAAAGCGAACCAGCTCAGGAAAAATACGTGGTTCGAGTCCTCCAAATTATCGATTGAGACGAGCGTATTTCTTGTCATGCTGGACTCGAGATTACACGTTGCAAGCGACAGCATCAGAAACGGAGTTATCGGCATATACCGTGTGACTACTTCGGGTTTTGCCGAGAAGTGTGCTACGTGATAGTGAAAAATGACAGTGTGCCAATTGGTGGACCGAATAAAACGGTAGAAGTAGATGACTCTCATATTGCTAGACGAAAGAATCAGAGAGGACGACGTTCTAAAAGTGAAGTAGATCGTATTTGGGTTTTCGGTGGGATAGAAAGGGAGTCCCGCAAGTGTTTCGTTGTGAGGGTATTGTCCCGAGACAAGGAGGCTTTAGTGGGTCAAATAAAACATTTCATACTGCCTGGAACAGAAGTCGTCACAGACGGGTTTCAGTCGTACCAGACTCTCAAAGCCAAAAGATTCGACCACGAATTCGTGAACCACTCTGTGGAGTTCGTCTCTTCAGATGACGCTAGTGTCCGTACCCAGAATATAGAACGGCTGTGGAAGTCTGTGAAGTCTACTATAAAAAGAGAAGGGCCTCCAGGACAGAGGGACGAACTGTATTTGTTCCAGTACCTATACTTTCACAGCTTGCGTTTGCAGGGGAAAGTTGACGCATGCGACACTCTGCCGATATTCCCGCTCGATATTGGCAGAGTTTACCCTGGGTGCGGGAAAAAAGGAATTGCCCCTGTCGCTTATACATCACGCGGACTGTCACAAGACGGTAACACTGACGACGAGTAAGGTAAGTCGTGTCCTTTGAATTTACAAGTGCTTCACTAACGCTTTTCTTTTGTCGTTGCTGTAATGACAACTTGAAACATACTCGTAACGCGCGCCACAAGACTTCCATAATCGATTTACTATCGCGCCTTCGATACGTACCATTTGGAGCCCTCCAACTTCGATAGGCAATCATTCTTGGAAATTCCCCATCTTTCCCCTCATCCGCAAATACGATGGTCACTCCAAAACTAAATCACACTATTTTTGTAAAAATACAGTTTTCATTCTGCATGTGTGAAAGTTTTACAGTGTGTAGATACATCCTTCCAGCTTGTTTTCAAACTTAGTTCAACCAGTTCCCGTGAGAGGCGCCGTCACAGCATGTCTTCAAGATGGCTGCTACATTTGACGCTCGTCAGAAACAACGTGCTGTCATAGAATTCCTATACTGTGAAAACGAGACAGTGGGAAACATCCACAAGAGGTTGAAAAATGTGCATGGAGATGCTGCTGTCGATCACAGTACAGTTAGTCGGTGGGCATACACGTTACGTGATGAAAGCGGCCACTGCAATGTTGCGGCCACATGTAGTAAGTGTTGCTTCATGCATTGGAGAATGGCAAAACAGAGGCACGCCGGCGACCGAGGAGCTGCGAAGTAGGCAGACACAGATAGCCTTCCTGACAGCAGCAGTCTACCAACAAGCTGACGCAAGGACACACACAGACTGAGCGCTGAGCGAAGCCTGGAGATTGCTGAGTAAGGGGAAGTGAGGCCAGCATGCTAAGTTACACTGCAATATACTGCGGGAGTAATAACAAAAAGCTAACACCGAGGGTAAAAAACGTCCTCCTGCCGGATATAAATAGTTGAGCGCAGGCAGCGACAGACAGAAGCCATTAGAAAGCAGTTCGGATCCGAGGACGGACGTGGTCCGTGTCCGAATATTCAGTCTTCGTAGGTGACGATTCTGGAAGTCTGTTCCGGCTCGCAGGAGTCATCCGTTCGCCGCCAGATGTCAACTTCAGCTCTGGAGGTCGGCCTGAGTTCGGTCGGCACCATGACTGACTAACTACAGCGAAAACTTCCAGCAGGACCGGCCGCAGTGCGGTCTTGGTCACAGGTGCCGCCGGAGACTGACGCCCGGACTTCACAGCAACCTGGCCCCACGGCGCGTGGACCGTCCATGAAGGGACCTCGCGGACATCGCAACTGACGCCTTCCCAGCTGCCGGTGCAGGAGGCATCGGCAGCTGACCTCACGGCGACCCGGCTCCGTGGGGGTGCCCGTACTGGTGCGCCGAGCGGCGACGAGTTCATCTCAACCACAGGGCTTCCTGGCTTCAGTGGAGCACTGGTGGCCTGAGGCTTCCAAGTGCGATCAGTGGCGTGCGTTGCGTGCATTTCCGGAGAATCTACACAGCAGCAGACAGGCGGAGGGATCCGCAGGGCTGCGCAGCGACGACGAGGGAGAAATTGTAAAGAAAGTTCAATAAATACTTGTAAAGCTCCACGCCGTCTCAGTCTTTGGCGCACCCACTGTGTCTGCTGCTAACAAGTGGTGCAGAAGTCGTAGCAGCAATATTGAGGATTGTCCTCGCAGCGGCAGGCCTCGTACTGCCCACACTCCAGACAATGTGTAGAGAGTTAACGAATTGGTGACTGCTGACAGACGCATCACAGTGAACGAATTGTCACGCTACGTTGGGATAGGGGAATGAAGTGTTTACAGAATACTGAAAGTGTTGGCGTTAAAAAGGGTTTTTGCCGGCTGGGTTCCCAGGATGTTGACAGCGGCTCACAAAGAAACAAGAAAAACGGTATGCAGCGAACTTTCAGAACACTACGAGAATGGTGAAGATGAATTTCTTGGAAGAATTGTGACAGGTGATGAAACATGGCTCCATCGTCTTTCACCAGAGACGAAGAGGCAATCAGTGGATTGGTACCAAGCAAATTCACCCAAGAAAAAAAAAATTCAAAACCACACCTTGTGCTAGAAAAGTTATGGCTAGGGTATTATTCGATACCGAAGGACTCTTGCTTGTGGACATCATGCCAAGTGGAACCACCATAAATTCTGATGCATATATGACGACACTGAAGAAACTTCAAGTTCGACTGAGTCGTGTTCGACCACATCGGCAAAACCAGGATGTTTTGCTGTTGCATGACAATGGATGGCCACATGTCAGTCAAAAAACCATGGAAGCGATCACAAAACTCGGATGGACGACACTGAAACACCCACCTTACAGTGCTGACCTGGTTCCATGCGACTATCATCTCTTTGGGAAACTGAAAGGCTCTCTTCGTGGAACAAGGTTTGAAGATGATGATCCTCTTGAGCATGCTGCCAAACAGTGGCTCCAACAGGTTTGTCCAGAATTTTACCGTGCGGGTATACAGGCGCTGGTTCCAAGATGGCGTAAGGCAGTTGAGAGGGATGGAAATTATGTGGAGAAATTAAAATATTGTATCTACACACTGTAAAACTTTCAAACATGTAGAATAAAGTATGGATTTAAAAAAAATAGTGTGCATTTGTTTTGGAGTGACCCTCGTATAACTTGTCATCATACCCACTTTAAATGTGCCAGAGTTGTACAAGATATTAAAAGTCGTAGAAATAATACAATTTACATTGTGTAACGGGTATAACAGCAGAGATTTCTATTGGTACTTGATGATGATGTACTGAGCGACAATATTTGCGCCATTTACGGACTATAGTTATTACAAGTTGTACAGGTGGGTTAGTACCTAAAAGTATACACTGACATTATGAACACTGCCCACCGCGATGTTGATGTCGCGTGGTGACGTTGCGGGCGCGTGACGCGCTACGAAAAGTATGCAAGCGCAGCAGAGACGGATGGGGGATCACCCTAGCAAAGACCTGGGCTGCAAATGGGGAAATCCACTGAGATAAGCGACTTTGTCAAAGAACAGATTACTATTATGCGAAGTTTGTCAACGAGAATCTAGAAAACGGCGAAGCTGGTCGAATGTCAAGTGCTACTCTCGTAAGCATCTACAGAAAGAGGTATAAGAACAGTGAAACTACCACTAGGCGCTAAATGGTTGGACGTCCACGACTCTTTCACAGAATGTGGGGTTCAGAGGCTTCTCTGCTCTGTTTCGTAGGATAGATGACGATCTGTGGAATCTCTGTCAAAAGAGTACAACGTTGGTGCATGCACGAGTATTTTAGAGCGCACCGTTCATCGTACATTGTTGAACATGGAGCTCCGAAGCAGCCACCCCTACGTGTTCACATGTTGACCCAACGAAGTCGTCAGTTACGATTGCTGTGGGCGCGGGACCATCGGGATTTGACCATTGATCCATGGTCGTCTCCACAAACGCGGTCATAGACGTGAACGGATACTCAAAACGTGCAGTGTGCCACGGACACAGGCTGTTGGGAGCAGTATTATACTCTGGGAGACATTCTCCTGCGCTTGCATGGGACTTGTGGTAGTAATCGAAGACCCGCCGAAAGCTGCGAACCACCTGCGTCCCTTCGTGCTTGATGTCTTCCTCGACGACGATGTCATATTTCAGCATTATAATTGTCCATATCTCGGAGCTACAGCATTTTAGTGAAACCACATTGATGTCTCGGGAACCAAATTGCCGGCCGCTGTGGTCGAGCGGTTCTCGGCGCTTCAGTCCGGAACCGCGCTGCTGCTACGGTCGCAGGTTCGAATCCTACCTCGGGCATGGATGTGTGATGTCCTTAAGTTAGTTAGGTTCAAGAAGTTCTACGTCTACGGGACTGATGACCTCAGATGTTGTCTAATAGCGCTTAGAGCCGTTTGAACCATTTGGAACCAAATTCGCCTGATGCAAATCCTATGGAACCCATCTGGGTCGCCGATCGCTGTTGCTGAGCGGTTCCAGGCGCTTCAGTCCGGAACCGCACCGCTGCTACGGTCGCAGGTTCGAATCCTGCCTTGGGCATGGATGTGTGTGATGTCCTTAGGTTAGGTTTAAGTGGTTCTAAGTCTAGGGTACTGATGACCTCAGATGTTACGTCCCATAGTGCTCAGAGCCATTTGAACTATCTGGGTCGCTATTGGGCGTCATCACTGCGTATGCAAATCAGCAGCCCGAATTACATGACCTGTGCGTAGACATCGAATACCACATACCTCCATAAACCTACCAACAAACTGTCGAATCTTAGCGCGAGGTAGCCGCCCGGTCTAGGCGCCTTGTCACGGTCCGTATGGCTGACCGCATCGGAGGTTCAAGTCCTCCCTCGGGCATGGGTGTGTGTGTTGTTCACAGTGTAAGTTAAAGTTAGATTAAGGAACCGATGACCTCAGTAGTTTTCTCCCATATCAACTTATCACAAATTTAAAGCAGAAAAAGAACTGACGAATCCCTGATACGCAGAATCAGTATATATTTCGATCCATAGACGGTAAAACAAGCGATAATGCAGGTGATCATAATGTTTGGACCCATCAGTATATGTGGCAAGAGCAAGCCATTAATGCTTATTTTGCCCTGGTCAGCAGGTCATATGCTGATGTGGGGACGTGTGCACAAAATATGTTTAGTCTATACTGACAAGCGTAGATCATTTAGTAATCGCGAAAGCGTTACGGAGATGATAGATAAACTCCAGTGGAAGACTCTGCAGGAGAGATGCTCAGTAGCTCGGTATGGGCTTTTATTAAAGTTTCGAGAACATAACTTCACCGAAGAGTCAAGCAGTATATTGCTCCCTCCTACGTATATCTCGCGAAGAGACCATGAGGACTAGGCGCGCAGTCCGGAACCGCGCGACTGCTACGGTCGCAGGTTCGAATTCTGCCTCGGGCATGGATGTGTGTGATGTCCTTAGGTTAGTTAGATTTAAGTAGTTCTAAGTTATATAGGGGACTGATGACCACAGCTGTTAAGTCCCATAGTGCTCAGAGCCATTTTTTTAGACCATGAGGATAAAATCAGAGAAATTAGAGCCCACACAGAAGCATACCGACAATCCTTCTTTCCACGAACAATACGAGACTGGAATAGAAGGGAGAACCGATAGAGGTACTCAGGGTACCCTCCGCCACTAACCGTCAGGTGGCTTGCGGAGTATGGATGTAGATGTAGATGTAGAAGTTTATTTACGTATACTTCAGCTGTTGACCCAAATTCAGAAAAAGTACAAATTTCTGAGCTTGATGAAAGGGTAAAATGGTGAAATATCAAAGTTGAAAAGGTGTACGGACCTTCTTGAACTTTTTTAAGTCATCAGTTCTTCTGTCTGGTTTGATGCGGCCCACCACGAATTCCTCTCCTGTGCTAAAGTCTTCATCTCAGAGTAGCACTTGCAACCTACGTCCTCAATTATTTGCTGGATGTATTTCAATCTCTGTCTGCCTCTACAGTTTTTGTCCTCTACAGTTCCCTCTAATACCATGGAAGTCATTCCCTCATGTTTCAACAGATGTCCTATCAATCTGTCCCCTCTCCTTATCAGTGTTTTTCATATATTCCTTTCGTCTCCAATTCTGCGCAGTACTTCCTCATACCTTACGTTATCAGTCCACCTAATTTTCAAAATTCGTCTGTAGCACCACATCTCAAATGCTTCGATTCTCTTCTGTTCCGGTTTTCCCACAGTCCATGTTTCACTACCATACAATGCTGTACTCTAGACGTATGTTCTCAGAAATTTTTTCCTCAAGTTAAGGCCGATATTTGATATCAGTAGACTTCTCTTAGTCAGGAATGCCCTATTTGCCATTGCTAGTCTGCTTTCGATGTCCTCCTCGCTCCATCCGTCATTGGTTATTTTACTGCCTAGGTAGCAGAATTCCTTAATTCCAATCCTGATGTTAAGTTTCTCGCTGTTCTCATTTCTACTACTTCTCATTACTTTTGTCTTTCTTCGGTTTACTCTCACTTCATACTCTGTGCTCATTAGACTATTCATTCTGCTCAACAGATCGTCTAATTCTTCTCCACTTTCACTCAGGATAGTAATGCCACCAGCGAATCGTATCATTGATTTCCTTTCTTTAATTTCCATCGTTGCCTCCTCGATGTACAGATTGAACAGTAGGGGCGAGTCTACATCCTTGTCTTGCACCATTTTTAATACGAGAACTTCGTTCTTGGTCGTCCACTCATTATTCCCTCTTGGCTGTTGTACATATTGTATATGATCCGTCTCTCCCTATAGCCTACTCCTACTTTCCTCAGAATTTCGAACATCTTGTACCATTTTACATTATCGAACGCTTTTTCCAGGTCGACAAATCCTATGAACGCGTCTTGATTTTTCTTTAGTCGTGTTTCCATTATTAACTGCAACGTCAAAATTGCCTCTCTCGCGTATTTACTTTTCCTAAAGCCAAACTGATCGTCTTTTAGCGCATCCTCAATTTTCTTTTCCGTTCTTCTGTATATTATTCTTGCAAGCAACTTGGATACATGAGCTGTTAAGCTGATTGTGCGGTAATTCTCGCACTTGTTAGCTCTTGCCGTCTTCGGAACTGTGTGGACGATGCTTTTCGGAACGTCAGATGGTATGTCGACAGACTCATACATTCATCAGTTTGCTGCCTGCATTCCGCGAGCACGCTGGGCGTGTGAAACGTGAGGGCAGAGTGCAGTTGGGAGAGCAGAGCTGTATGGGATCGATCGTACCGACAAGCCATCTGTAGCAGCCGCGCCAGCAGTTTCTCCGTTTGGCGAACGAACATGCGGCTTCGGTTGGCCGATAACACTGACGCCCGCGGCACTTCAGATTAGCAGCACCCCGTCAGCCGAGGCGCAGACAGGAGGTCGCGCGAGGAGCAGCTGTCAGACGAGGCAACCAACGGCCGTGAGAGTGCGGCCACAACACCCATGCGAGTCTGCTAACGCCGCCAGGCCCCTGCCTGAGGACTACATCAGATTAGCGCTTTTTGAACTGATCAAGTCGTCATTTCATGAGATGATTATTTACCCATTGTTCAGTCGTCTGAAGAATTAATAAACCCATCTTTATTGCAAGCACGTCCGCGCCTCGTGGTCTTGCGGTAGCGTTCTCGCTTCCCGCGCACGGGGTCCCGGGTTGATTCCCGGCGGGGTTTGGGATTTGCTGTGCCTCATTCACTCGCAAGTCGCCGTAGTGGCGTTAAAGAACTTGTGGAGTGGCGGCCGAACCGCCCCGCGAGGGGTCTCCCGGCCACCAATGCCATACGCTCATTATTATTATTCATTGCAAGCACGACTGAATTCTCTTTATTACATTACCACGATTGCTTTACCAGTTCCGCAGAGTTTGAAAATGGAGTGGAATGACTTTTTATTAAATCGTGCTTTCTCGGAATCGAGCCGTGGCAGGCCTGTTGTGAGTCTAACATTTCAGAATTGTGTAACCCTGTGTCAGCCACGTTAAGTAGGGGCTCTAAGTTCTGTTTGGCTAAAGCAGTGTTAATGCGAAAGATTCAGAGATCCAGTGTCCCAGTCTCGTGATCCGCGGCACAGTTCACTCTCTCACGGTGCACATTTATTAATGAGTTATATTCTTGTTGTCACTGTTCAATAATAGTTTCCGAAGGTTATTCAGATTATTCTGTTATTGTGCTAACTGAACGTTCTTGTGTAACTTTACTTCCGAGTCGAGACTAGTTTGTGCGGGATTAACAATTTGTTCCGCTAATCATGTCCTTCTTGATGAAAAGACTGTTTGCTTTAAGAGATTGCTGTTCACTTGCAAACTGTCTCGAACGTTACTGAGCTGTTATAATTCATTCATTGAACTATAGGGATGGAGCGTTGCCTCACATACTTGACACTAGCCTATTGATTGGATTCTATTGTATTGCGTTGTTTCAATGAAAGGGTTTGATTTTACTCTGCGTCACCATCTTAGCGCGGGTTTTTCCCTTTTTTTATAAGTAGGTACTATTTCATCTCCTGGCAACTCATCTACGTCTTTAAATTGCTTGCTTATTAAGGATCTGAGTTGGCCTGTGTATTTGTATTGTGTGTGTGGTTCAAAATGGCTCTGAGCACTATGGGACGTAACTGCTGAGGTCATCAGTCCCCTAGAACTTAGAACTACGTAAACCTAACTAACCTAAGGACATCACGCACATCCATGCCTGAGGCAGGATTCGAACCTGCGACCGTAGCGCATTGTGTGTGTGTGTTCTAGAGGTTTTCGGTACTTGTGTTACTCCACAAGTGTGTGCTGTAGGGCGTCCAGACAGGTGGACGAAGCCCGGGTTTGAATCCTGGCTCCCGATGTGTTGCTGGTCAGCGGGCCTATTATCTTCTGTTGAAGCAGTTGATTCCGCATGGGAACCAGCAAACCGCATAAAGTTTTCGCTGTGACCATCAGCAGTTTCCAGTGGCATTAAATCGTCACTTTATCCCTCAAAATGCTATTACACTCCGTACTCAGTTCACCTCGGAAGACTAGAGCGCTCCAAATATTTGCGTTTCTCCTTCTCTTCACCTAAAACTGTTGTCTTTACTAATGCTAGTGCACTACAGTAATCATCAGCCGACATGTTAATAGAAACTGTTGCTTGCATGGAACAACATGTTACAATTGCCCGACGCATCTGCAAATTTCGTTCGCTCAGCTCTGTCACAGAGAACAAACTGTATTCTCCTGTTACTGATTGACAGAAAAATTACATATTGCTCAATAAGGCACGAACTGTAGACATTTTGTGAACATGTTTTCCACTTACAAGCCAGCCTATCGTATAAGACAGAAGCTAGCTTCTACATTTACAACTATATTTCGCAAGGCACAACTGTGCAGTTCATTGGGACCAACTGCGCTTCAAAACAACCTGTAAGGAAATTGGCCAATCGTGCAAGCTGATTACTTCTCAAAAGCAGCCTAGATGGAAAACTTCAAAATGACTCTTCACATGGTACCTCACGTAACATGTCGGAGGGCCTTTCCGGCACTTCAGCGCTTAATTTTCAAAATTTAGTCGACAATAACCGCCCTTCCCCTCCGCCCTGAACTTTAAAATTCACAAGTTTTGATTTCTGAAAACTTGTGATAAAACTTATATGACAAACCAGTTTTTACAAAATACTGTTCTGAAATTTAGGTTTTTAAAACATAAGTTCCTTTAGTTAAAACAATAAAATCACTACATTTAATGTAAACAATAGCTGCTACCGTCTGTCCTCGTAACAATGTCACTTGGCTTCATAGTTCTGCTCACAATTATCAACTGTTGCCAGCTTTTACTCATGCGTGCGCCGCGCCACAGTTCATCAGCTGCTATGGCATGAACCACGACACGGAAGGAACAAAATTTAGTGAAAGTAAATTATACAGACACTCATGTTCGAACACTCCTTACACACACACACACACACACACACACACACACACACACACACACACACACATACACACTCACACAGTACCCCACCCCCGTCCCTGACCGTCGCATCACGTTGGCCACCCATTGCCACGTTGAGATTTAATACAAGTGTACTATTTTAAATCTCCAGTGCCGACTTGTTTCCTCGGAGGTGCCAGAACGCCATTCCGTCACATTCCGGCTGAAATTAAGCCCTGCTGGTACCACGATCATTTCCTCACCTTGCTCTTGATGTTACGTGGGAAAAACGTCTGTCGATAAGACTCGGTAAGAGTTCCAATTCCCCAATGAAGTGATTTCACAAGATGTACGTTGGTGAAAGTAATATGTTGCTTGACTCTTCTTGGAAAGTACAGTCCCAGAATTTTGGTACGAAACCACTCTGTGACGAACAGCGCCTCTCTTGCAGCGCCTGCCACTGAACTCTGACACGTACTGAAAAAACTCTTGACAAAACGCGCAGCTCTCCTTGCTAAGAGGTTTAACGACGATATCAAACTATTGTGTAACGACGGCTTTGTAATCTAAATACAGATACGCAAAATAAAGAATTAATGTGGAATATGAACAGTTTGTGTTGTGATTAACACATTCTAAATTTTTATTTTTGTTATTTGTTGTTGAAATATACGGCAAACTTATTATATTTTCACTACCCTGTTGAAACAAACAAAAATGGCAGCCTTTAAGGCGATTAAATCTCGTCTTCCAGTCGTAATGCATGCCGTTACCGACGTGCAGCGCATAGCAAGTAGCGTATACAGATTTCGTTGACTGCTCTCTTTTTACTGTTACTGCAGCAGGGTTTCTGTGCCAGCAATAAGGGCGAAGCAACAAGGCCGCAGTTTCTTCCGGGGTCCTTGAAGACTCTTGCGCACCTGCTGGCCGTGGAGCTGGTTCCAGCTCTCTTACGATATTGCTTCAGACTGTCGTTCTCTGCTGGCCGGAGTGCCCGAGCGGTTCTAGGCGCTACAGACTGGAACCTCGCGACCGCTACGGTCGCAGGTTCGAATCCTGCCTCGGGCATGGATGTGTGTGATGTCCTTAGGTTAGTTAGGTTTAAGTAGTTCTAAGTAATGGGGCCTGATGACCACAGCAGTTAAGTCCCAGTGCTCAGAGCCATTTGAACCATTTTTTGTCATTCTCTGGCTGACGCATTTTCTGACGGCAAATACTGGTATTCAGTTCTGCATATTACGTGAACAGCAACCGTTAGACCTGTACGGTTTTGTGGTCATTTTCATGGCAAGTGTATTGTAGATGTGCTCTCTGATCGTGACATTAATTCCCAGATTTCTTCTCATAAAAGATGTCGGCCTCATGCCTCCTGAAATTCATATGGTGTACCATAACCTCATACATAGGACACACAATATGGACAGCTGTAGCCTACATAATCACTGATCAGCTACGCGCACTTAAAATGTCTGTTTTACGAGGATGCCGTGTTGGGAGAGCAAATATAATTACACGGAAACACTTTCATTCGGACTTGGTGGGAACGTGGATCATTCAGATTAACGAAAATCTGGATAATTCTGAAATTTATTAAACAATTACAATGATCTGTCTTAACTGCCGTAAAAACAGGACTTATGTTTATTTCCGCGTAACATTTGGTGTAATGGTGAAAAATGTACAATAAGTTTTATAACTCGAAATAATCAGAAAGTTATTTTTAAAGAAAGAAGTGCAGCTGAGTTGTGGCATCTCTATACATTATAACGTCTTCAGGCTGATAATTAACTTCATCAAATAATCCTTGAACACTGCAGACGAGGACATGGCGATAATTTTGTAATCAGAAATCACACAGTGCATTGTCATTTCGACGCCAATAATTTACACCATTCATGCCGTAAATTCTTCAACGAAATTATTTTTCAACAATTGCCTGAATTTAAATTTAGGGATTGACGTCATCGATTATTGCCACTGATGCGTCCGGTGTGTCAAACACTATATAATTACTGTACTTAAAAAAAATCGTTCCAGTTGAATGGGTGATCCCGATTAATAAAGTCTGGATAAACGAGGTCCCATTGGACTTACAATGCTTACGTCACCCTCCGTGTCGGATATGTGAGTTAATCGAAACAAATATAATGTTTCTTTGGTTTTTACCCCATTTCAGGCCAACAAAATATTTATGTACTACTTATAATTGTTCTCAATGTGCAGAAGTTTAGACGTTTTATGTAGTACAGATAAAGCAAATAAATGTAATTATGTACATGAAAGACCAAATACAACTTAATAAGTAATTCATTATTCCTCTCTTCTAGTTGTGCTAATCGTACATTGTTTTAATTTGTTGCTACTAATAGAATTACTCCATACTTCAGTAGTTAGGAAATACGATTAATAACATTAAAAGAACATGATATCTTGTTGCTTGTAGGTTATAGAATTCGTCGGATCTACAGTAATAAACTCGTCTTTTTTATTTACCCTTGTGTCAGTGATATGACGGCTTTTCTGTTATGGAAGCGCATTGGTCTGCAACTACTCAAGATTCACAATAATAACTGTTACTTTCGTTGATATGTATTGAGTGAGGGGAAATGAGTCACTAGTTAAACAAGAGTGTTACCACCTATTCCTCAGATGAAACAACATTACTTTATTTAATGAAGTTTAGCCTTTTATGTAGTACAGATAAAGCAAATAAATGTAATTACGTACATGGAAAACATCTTGTTGCTTCTTCGCATAATGCGATTCCGCCTGTAGATATGTATAGGCGACCCGCTTCACAGGACAGTGTAAGAAGTTGCAGGCGCGACACACAATCAGGGGTTAGCAGCTACTCGGCTTTTCAGGTACAAAAACTACAGCAAACACAAATAACCTACAATAAAGACTTGCGCAGAGTGCTACTTTAAGAGAGGAAGAGGTAAGTCAGAGCCGGTTCGCTTCGGAGCACCTTTCAGATATTACACTGTCCACTCAGTGTATGGTTTTTAGACGACCTTCCACGCTCGTCTAGGCAAATGGCTCAGAAAAAATTATAGACAAACAGCTAAAGCACCTTTAAAAAACAAAGTTTACACAGTTCACTGGCAGATGGTCCACACAGATTTCTCCCCTCAGGTTTAACTAACTGATGCGGTGACAAGATAGGCACCCAGCCACGAAGTTCAAAATAAATAAATTGGCAAACCATAAGATACAAATGAACCCCATCACCTCAGGAAAACCACTAGCTAGAATAAAAACGAAAAGAAAAAGCAGAAGAAATCATTCACGGTAAGGTTTCGGGATAAGAGCAAATACAACTTAATAAGTGATTCATTATTCCTCTCTTCTAGTTGTGCTAATCGTACATTGTTTTAATTCGTTGCTACTAACTAGCTGTTTGATAGCTTAATAGACTCAAGCCTGCAAGTTGAGGGGTCACCAACGGCCACGAAACAACACGAAGTACGGCAGATGTTGTGTGCCCTAACAGCACTGCGACACGTAATGCAGTTACGGTTATACCCATACTAGGTATTCCACATAACCGGCTGCTATCGTCCCACGCCACTGGCATACAGAAAATTAATAACTCCCAATCTTGGGCTCAGTCAGTGCAGCAATTAGCAAAGCGCCAGCTATGTGCAGAAGACTATTAATGGAAAAATTCCCTAACTGATTACATCAGTGAAGTGCTAAAGGTAATCTTAAGCGTTAAAGCTTCTCTATGACGCACTGGTTGGAGATCTGTGAAGAGACCCTGTTGTTTGTACGAGACGGCACATCCCTGAAAGCCGAGCTCTGATATAGACTGAAGTTTATGATGTTGCATGCAAACGGTGTCAAAAGAAATTCATGCGACAGTAGTATGTATGAAGTTCAGACACGGTCGGTTGAAAATGCATCTGTATCCACTGTGTCTGGTTGACGCTCCTTTCTGTACCTGTGAAGACGACGAAGAATTTATTGAGAGTCATCATGTCTTCTGATTGGTTTGATGCAGCTCGCCAAGAATTCCTCTCCTGTGCCAATATTTTAGCTCAGTGTAGGACTTGCAACCTACGTCCTCAACTATTTGCTGGATGTATTCCAATCTCTGTCTGCCTCTACAGTTTTTAGCCTCTGTAACACCCTCTAGAACCATGGAAGTCTTGACACATATCCTATCATCCTGTCCCTCCTTCTTGTCAATGTTTCCCATATTTTCCTTTCTGCGGAGGATCTCATTCTTACCTTATTAGTTCACCTAATTTTCAGTATTCTTCTGTAGCACCACATCTCAAATGCTTCGATTCTGTACTGTTCAGGTTTTCCCACAGTTCCCGTTTCATAATATGCTGTGCTCCAAACGTACATTCTCCGAAATTTCTTCCTCGAATTAAGGCCCATGTTTGATAGTGGTATAGTTCTCTTAGCCAGGAATACCGTTTTTGCCAGTGCTATTCTGCTTTTTATATCCTCCTTGCTCCGTTCATGATGGTTATTTTGCTGTCTGGGTAGCAGAATTCCTCAACTCCATCTGCTTCGTGGCTGATAATAATTTTCTTAGTGTCCTCATTTCTGCTACTCCTGACTACTTTCGTCTTTCTTCGATTTACTTTCAAACCATGTTCTGTACTCAATACACAGCTCATTTCGTTCAACACGTCATTTAATTCTTCTTCACTTTCACTGAAGATAGCAATGACATCTGCGAATGTTTTCATTGATATCCTTTCATCCTGAATTTCAATCCCATTCTTATTTTCGACATTGCTTCTTCAACATATAGCCTAAACAGTAGAAAGAAAGATCACATCCCTGTCTTAGCACCATATTTAATCCAAGCACTTTGTTTCTTTTCTTCCAGTCTTATTGTTAATTCTTGGTTCTTATAGATATTGTATATTACCAGAGTCCCCCTATAGCTTAACCCTATTTTTCTCAGAATTTAGAACACCTTGCACCATCTGACGTAGTGGAACGCCTTTTCCAGGTCGACAAATCGTATGAACGTGTCTTGATATTCTTCATTCTTGTTTCCAGTGTCAACCTCAACGTCAGAACTGCGTGTCTGGTGCCTTTACCCTGCTTGAAGGCCAACTGATCGTCATTTAACAGATGCTGTAATTGTCTTTCCCGTTCTTCTGTATATTATTCTTGACAACAACTTGCATACATGAGCTGTTAAGTTGACTGTGCGATAATTCCTCCACTTGCCGGCCCTTGGAATCTTGGGGAATGTGTGCTTGATGTCTTTTCGAAAATCTCATACATTGTACGCACCAACGTGAATAGCCATTTTGTTGCCACTTCTCCAAACGATTTTAGAAATTTCGATAGAATATTATCTATCCCTCCTGCTTATATGATTTTAAGTCTTCAAAGTTCTTTAAATTCTCATTCAATACTGGATTCCCTACCTCTCCTAAATCGACTTCTGTTTCTTCATCTATCACACCAAGCAAATCTTTCCCCTCATCGAGGCCTTCAATGCACTCTCTCTCGACCTACCCTCTCTCTCCTCTGCATTTAACAGTGGAGTTTCCATTCCAGTATTAATGGTACCACCCTTATTTTTAATTTCACCGAAGGTTGTTTTGACTTTTCTGTAGGCCGACAGTAATTTATTTTTCGATTTCTTCACATTTTTCATGCAGCCATTTCGCCTTAGCTTCCTTGCGCTTCCTATTTATTCCATTCCGAAGAGATTTGTATTTCTGTATCCCTGAATTTAGCCTGAACGTCTCTGTACTTTCTTCTTTCGTCGATCAGCTGAAATATTTCTCTGTTACTCATGGTTTCTTCGCAGTTACCTTCTTTGTACCTATGTTCTTCTTTTCCAGTCCTGTAATTGCCCTTCTGTAAAGATATCCATTCCTCATTAGCTGAACTGCCTGCTGGACTATTCTTTATTGCTGTATCTACAGCCTCGGAGAGCTTCAAGCGTATCTCTTTATTCCTTAGTATTCCGTGTGTGTGTGGTTTGAGGTTTTCGGGCGCTAAACAGCGTGGTCATCAGCGTCCACTTAGTATTCCGTATCCCACTTCTCTGCGCTGTGATTCTTCCTGACTACTCGGTTAAACTTCCGTCTACTCTTCATCATTACTAAATTGTGATCTGAGTCTATATCTGCTCCTGGGTATGCCTTACGTCCAATATCTGATTTTGGAATCTCTACCTGACCATGATGTAATCTAACCGACATCTTCCTGTATCTCCCGGCCTTCTCCAAGTATAACTTCTTTTCTTGTGATTCTTGAACAGAATATTGGCTTTTACTACTGGAATTTATTGCAGAACTCAATGGTCTTCCACCTCTCTCATTCCTAGTACCAAGCCAATATTTTCCAGTAAACCTTTCTTCTGCTCTTTCCCTACAACAGCATTACTGTCCCATATGATTATCAGATTTTCATCTCCCTTTACCTATGGAATTACCCGTTCAATATCCTCATATACTTTCTATACATCTTCATCTTCCGCCTGCGATGTCAGCATGTATAGCTGTTCTGACGAGAACAATTCTATCACTGAACTGTTCACAGTAAGACTCTCTGGCTTACCTTTCTATTCATAACGGCTCTTACACCCGTTATACCATTTTCTGCAGACGTTGATATTACCTGCACTCATTTGACCAGAAAGCCTTCTCTTCTTTCCATTTCATTCTCTGAGTCCCCTGTATCTAGACTGAACCTTAGCATTTGCCTTTTCAGATTGTCTACCATCCCTACCACGTTCAAACTTCTGACATTCCATACCTCAACTGGTAGCTGGTTAGTCAACGTTTTTCTCGTGGTCATCTCCTCCTTGGCAGTTCCCTCCATGACTTCCGAATGAGGGAGTAGTCCGGAAACTTTTCGCCAGTGGAAAGAATATCACGACCCTTTTTCAGTTACAGGCCACGTATGCTCTGGATACATATGATGTGTATTTAATCAGTGCTTTGCATTGCCGTCTGCATCCTCATGTCGTTGATCACTGCTGATTCCCTTTTATTAGCAATTTCTCTCCCCAAGGGCAAGAGAGTGGCCTGAACTTCTCTCTGCTCCTCCGTTGTCTTTGACATGGTGATTGCCAGAACGAGGGTGACTTCTTATGTCGGAAGTCTTGCCACTGCTGATGAAGAAGATGTTGTTGTTGTGGTCTTCAGTCCTGAGACTGGTTTGATGCAGCTCTCCATGCTACTCTATCCTGTGCAAGCTTTTTCATCTCCCAGCACCTACTGCAACCTACATCCTTCTGAATCTGCTTAGCGTATTCATCTCGTGGTCTCCCTCTACGATTTTTACCCTCCACGCTGCCCTCCAGTACTAAATTGGTGATCCCTTGATGCCTCAGAACATGTCCTACCAACCGATCCCTTCTTCTGGTCAAGTTGTGCCACAAACTTCTCTTCTCCCCAATCCTATTCAATACTTCCTCATTAGTTATGTGATCTACCCATCTAATCTTCAGCATTCTTCTGTAGCACCACATTTCGAAAGCTTCTATTCTCTTCTTGTCCAAACTATTTATCGTCCATGTTTCACTTCCATACATGGCTACACTCCATACGAATACTTTCAGAAATGACTTCCTGACACTTAAATCAATACTGGATGTTAACAAATTTCTCTTCTTCAGAAACGCTTTCCTTGCCATTGCCAGCCTACATTTTATATCCTCTCTACTTCGACCATCATCAGTTATTTTGCTTGCCAAATAGCAAAACTCCTTTACTACTTTAAGTGCCTCATTTCCTAATCTAATTCCCTCAGCATCACCCGACTTAATTAGACTACATTCCATTATCCTTGTTTTGCTTTTGTTGATGTTCATCTTATATCCTCCTTTCAAGACACTGTCCATTCCATTCAACTGCTCTTGCAAGTCCTTTGCTGTCTCTGACAGAATTACAATGTCATCGGCGAACCTCAAAGTTTTTATTTCTTCTCCATGAATTTTAATACCTACTCCGAATTTTTCTTTTGTTTCCTTTACTGCTTGCTCAATATACAGATTGAACAACATCGGGGAGAGGCTACAACCCTGTCTTACTCCCTTCCCAACCACTGCTTCCCTTTCATGTCCCTCGACTCTTATAACTGCCATCTGGTTTCTGTACAAATTGTAAATAGCCTTTCGCTCCCTGTATTTTACCCCTGCCACCTTTAGAATTTGAAAGAGAGTATTCCAGTCAACACTGTCAAAAGCTTTCTCTAAGTCTACAAATGCTAGAAACGTAGGTTTGCCTTTCCTTAATCTTTCTCTAAGATAAGTCGTAAGGTCAGGATTGCCTCACGTGTTCCAGTGTTTCTACGGAATCCAAACTGATCTTCCCCGAGGTTGGCTTCTACTAGTTTTTCCATTCGTCTGTAAAGAATTCGTGTTAGTATTTTGCAGCTGTGACTTATTAAGCTGATAGTTCGGTAATTTTCACATCTGTCAACACCTGCTTTCTTTGGGATTGGAATTATTATATTCTTCTTGAAGTCTGAGGGTATTTCGCCTGTTTCATACATCTTGCTCACCAGATGGTAGAGTTTTGTCAGGACTGTCTCTCCCACGGCCGTCAGTAGTTCCAATGGAATATTGTCTACTCCGGGGGCCTTGTTTCGACTCAGGTCTTTCAGTGCTCTGTCAAACTCTTCACGCAGTATCATATCTCCCATTTCATCTTCATCTACATCCTCTTCCATTTCCATAATATTGTCCTCAAGTACATCGCCCTTGTATAGACCCTCTATATACTCCTTCCACCTTTCTGCTTTCCCTTCTTTGCTTAGAACTGGGTTTCCATCTGAGCTCTTGATATTCATACAAGTCGTTCTCTTATCTCCAAAGGTCTCTTTAATTTTCCTGTAGGCGGTATCTATCTTACCCCTAGTGAGATAGGCCTCTACATCCTTACATTTGTCCTCTAGCCATGCCTGCTTAGCCATTTTGCACTTCCTGTCGATCTCATTTTTGAGACGTTTGTATTCCTTTTTGCCTGTTTCACTTACTGCATTTTTATATTTTCTCCTTTCATCAATTAAATTCAATATTTCTTCTGTTACCCAAGGATTTCTACTAGCCCTCGTCTTTTTACCTACTTGATCCTCTGCTGCCTTCACTACTTCATCCCTCAAAGCTACCCATTCTTCATCTACTGTATTTATTTCCCCCATTCCTGTCAATTGCTCTCTTATGCTCTCCCTGAATCTCTGTACTACCTCTGGTTCTTTTAGTTTATCCAGGTCCCATCTCCTTAAATTCCCACCTTTTTGCAGTTTCTTCAGTTTTAATCTACAGGTCATAACCAATAGATTGTGGTCAGAGTCCACATCTGCCCCTGGAAATGTCTTACAGTTTAAAACCTGGTTCCTAAATCTCTGTCTTACCAAGATATGAACTACATAATACTAAGAGGTCCCGAAGTGAAAGCAACGACCGATAGGACACTAAAACAATAGAGTGCTTTGGGATACAGGGCTCTGGCTGCGTTCTGCTGGTAACAACAGACCTAATGTAAACATATGTACATAGATCTCCAGGAGTTAGGAATACCTACGTAATCATTCACTGGAAAATTTAGATTCTGCGAGAAGCTTATGATCTGTTTCGCTGCTGTAGACACCACTAGAAAGACATTTTGTACCAGGAATAAACCAGAAAACATCAGCAATACGAGACCACGTGCGAATATGACCACTTCGAGTAGTCGAGATCAAGATGGAGAACAGCCGAAAAGGAGAATGACGTCAAATGTAGGAGAGACACTAAGAACCCGAAATGACAAAGGTCAATATGGACATACACACGGTAGTCCATGTCAACGGTGGACGTTACTACAAATTTATGAAGAAATACTAATTATTTTGTATATGAATCGTTTCTTTCAGTAATGACAATAATATCATCATTAGTGTGTGCTCATCATTGTAGGTAGATAACATCCAAAGCTGACTATTATTAATATGTGTAAATTATAGACGGCTGTATTGTCATGAGACCAGATGCCAACAATGAATTTAAAAAACCTCTAATGTTCGTTAATTTACGGAAAATAATTCATATGGAAAGCCACACGCTTCAAAATGCAATATTTGCTTAATTCTGATACTGTTTGAGGCTCAAATCGGAAACGTGCATTGTTTACATCGTAACTTCAAAAGGAGAATGACGTCAAATGTAGGAGAGACACTAAGAACCCGAAATGACAAAGGTCAATATGGACATACACACGGTAGTCCATGTCAACGGTGGACGTTACTACAAATTTATGAAGAAATACTAATTATTTTGTATATGAATCGTTTCTTTCAGTAATGACAATAATATCATCATTAGTGTGTGCTCATCATTGTAGGTAGATAACATCCAAAGCTGACTATTATTAATATGTGTAAATTATAGACGGCTGTATTGTCATGAGACCAGATGCCAACAATGAATTTAAAAAACCTCTAATGTTCGTTAATTTACGGAAAATAATTCATATGGAAAGCCACACGCTTCAAAATGCAATATTTGCTTAATTCTGATACTGTTTGAGGCTCAAATCGGAAACGTGCATTGTTTACATCGTAACTTCAAAAATGGCTCTGAGCACTAAGGGACTTAACGTCTGAGGTCATCAATCCCGTAGAACTTAGAACTACCTAAACCTAACTACCCTAGGGACATCACACACATCCATGCCCGAGGCAGGATTCGTACCTGCGACCGTAACGGTCGAGCGGTTCCAGACTGAAGCGCCTACAACCGCTCGGCCACACCGGCCGTCCATCGTAACTCCAGTGGTGGTAAGTTCGATTATCATCCAATGCAGTTCGAGAATTAATTTCTTCATATTAGTAAATTATGGGAGGAGACTATCGATGGAAGTGGATCCTTCTTACAAAGTGGGTTCATCCGCCTCATATGGATCTGGAAGATATCGTAACTTATAGACAGAGTAATTATGCAGTGTCAAAAGTAATCGCCATACATTTATCTCACTATGAGAGAAGACGGTCAGTTCCTTCATGGAAAAAGTTTTCTGTTGCCTACGGACCCATGAATGCACCCAGGCGTAAACCACTTCGTCCGAAGCAAATCAACGGCCCAGAATGTCTTTTTTCTGGGCTCCATAAATATGGAGATTGCAGGGGGAGAAATCGAAGCTGTACGGAGGATATGGGCCCGCCCACATGTTGCCAAGGTTGTTTTGAGTACGTTGGAGAAGTTTCACTGGGAACTATTACACATCCTCCATGAAGACCCGATCTCTCCCCATGAGATTTCCAAATTTTTGGAGCTCTAAAGAAGGACATCCGTGGCCATCGATTTGCTTCGGACGAAGAGGCGCACGCCGGGGTACAATCATCTTTCAATAAGCAAGCGCAACAGTTTAAAAATCAGTGCACAGTCATTGTTGACGGCTTGCCGTAATGGCTGAAAGAGAAAGACACGGAGATAAATGATAAATTCTGAACTCGGACGTGTTGTGAGTGAAATGTTCACTGCCGCCGTGTGGAATTGTGACAATTCTGGTGAGTCCGTTAAAGCCAGGCTTGAACAGATTAAGCAAACTTTAAGTAAAGATTTACGGCATGGACAGATGCCTATGCACGCATTGCAAGCCAGGGTCACGGAAATGAAAATGGTACTTAACCACAGCATAGTCACCACCCGGTCCGCCTATCAACGGCTGGCCAAATCAGGGCCATCCCAGGAAGTCACAAACGAACAACTGACCGCTGTCCGTGTTGAAGGTTCAACAAACTAAATTCGACCTTATTAAGCTCTCCGATGTTGGTCGTATTACAGGGTGAGGGCAATGTTGGCTGTCACGTGAAATGTTGCTTTACAATCAGGTAATGATATTATAGAAGAACTGTGCAATGATCAGTGTACAGATTCGAATGAAACACAAGTGATGGTGCAAACATCTATAAATGCTATCCTAGGAACAGTCCCTACCACGATTATCCTAGATACTGGTGCCTCGTGAGTGTCACAAAGTTCATTTAATAAAATTAAGGAAGGAAACAAAGTACCAATATATCCGGTACAGAATTGTACGATAACAGGAGCTTTTGGTGCAAGGTCGCAGCCTATCAAACGGCAAATTCAAGTAGAAGTTTTAATAATAATAGAATAATTTTATGCCCATTCCTATCTGTAAAGAATCTTGTAGTTGACTGTCTGTTAGGTACGCAACGATAGACTTCTCCCACAGTAAATGCTGCTTGTGCATCGAGAGTGAACTTGTTGAAGTCGACTTGATAAGAGTTCCAATTAAACCTGATAAATACTGTCAGGGGATAACAGTACGATTTTTAAACACTAATAGTGCAGATGCTGACGATACATCGACTTGCTGGAATAATAATTATGCACATAACACTAGTATGCTTGATACTTTACTTAAATCACCACATCTTGGTGATTAACAACGACAACTGAAAAAATTGCTAATGACACATTCGCATGTATTCTACGAGAAATCTGGGGTGATAAATATTTATGTATATCACATGGACGTAGCGCCACATGACATTTTCCGTAGAAAGCATATTCCATCCAAGTATATTACAGAGCCTTCACATTCTCAGTTTTGTAGTCCTCTGTTAGCTGTAATGAAACCTAATGGAGACGTATGTGCATTTAATAAAATTATAATATCGGTGCATACACAACCTGGGAATTTGGAAGAGCAATTCCCAAAATATTAATGATGTACATTATTTATCTAGCCTTGACCTGAGACTTCCTACTGGTAGATCCCATTAACACTAGAATCTAAGAAGAGCACAGCTTGTGTCAATAAAAGTCTACTGGGCTGTTGACCGCGTTATCAGTTCAGCACAAAGCCGTGTTGAAGACCATTTGCAATAGTGGCCGAAACGTCGGACAATTTTATATATTGACAATGCGGTCAACAGCCCAGAAGAATTTTACTGGCAGTGACAACGGCCGTGGAAGCGTACGCTTAAATAGCTTCTGTTCACACTGACAGGAGCTATCGATTTTGGTTTTCACTTTCAGTCTAAATGTGAGCTCTGCTGTATTTATTTCTGAGCTAGACACTGTTCTCGGACCTGATGTGGTAAACCAGGAAACGTTACCTGTTGATGATATTTTAATTGTTGCCACCACATCAAGAGAAAACCTGGATTTACTAGACAGAACCTTGTGCAAATTTTCACAGAGTGGAGTGACAGCTAATATACAAAAGTCGAAGTTTGGTAGAGAGCAAAATAAGTTACTAGTTCATAGTATTTCCCCATCAGGTGTAGTACATGACTCCAACAAAATAACTCAAATCAAGAATTTTCCTGCACAGTGCATTAAACAGTGAACAGACTGCCATTCTTAGGATTGCTAGAACACAGTTTGGTTTGATCACATAACTGCCAGACGGGTTTTGATGCTATTAAATATGCAAAAATATGGCTCTAAGCACTATGGGACTTAACATTTGAGGTCATCAATCCCCTAGACTTAGAACTACTTAAACCTAACTAACCTAAGGACATCATACACATCCAAACCCGAGGCAGGATTCGAACCTGCGACCATAGCAGCAACGCGGTTCCGGACTGAAGCGCCTAGAACCGATCGGCCACAGCGGCCGGTATATAAATATGCACTTGTGAATTCCGATATCCTACGTCATCCTGACATGAGGCTAGACTTTTGTATTGCCACCGACACATCCCTTACAGGAATCGGAGTTTGTCTGCTTCAGGTGCCAGAGAAAAATGGTAAAGTTGGGACTGACATGATCAGTTTTGCAATTAGGACCTTGTCTAAATATGAAGGTGGATACTCAGCTACAGAGCCCCAGGTGTCATTTGAGCTTTTAAGAAATTTAAATTAATAAGGTGAGGATAATGTTTTCATTGACGCTTTATCTTATCTGCCACAAGGAGTAACTGTACTTTCTGATCTCACTGAACAAATCATAGATTACAGAATACTTTTGATGAAAGACCCCTATTACACGCAGCACTATTTAGATATGTATAATAACATGGCAACATTGCAGGATTCAGATCCTAGGTGACATAAGGTAAGAACACTTCTATCAGATAACCTGTCTGAGAGAATTCAGCAACATTACAAGATTCACAATGATATATATTCCTACCGACGCAATGTCAATATAATAACTGGTGCGTAAGTATTCCTAGCACGTGTAAGGAATTTCTAGTTTGGTATCCTCACTATGTGTGGGACACTACAGTGCTGCTAAATGCTTGAGGAAACTGATTTATACCGCTGATTTCCAAATATGAATAGCTTTTCAAAACTAGTCTCGTGTGCCAGAAGGTCAAGCCAACACATAAATGCTGTAAGATTGATGTACACCCAATACTACCAACACAACCAATGCATTTAGTACCTGTCGGCACAGCTGGGCCATCGCCGAATTCATGAGGTCGTGTGAAATATTACTAGCTTTCTATGATCTTTTTTTTTTGTAAATACCTTGAACTATATGCCTTGAAGTCAACAGCAAGATCTGTTATAATAAGGATTCACAAACAGTACATACCCACAATTGGCAAACCTCTAGCATTTCTTGTAGACAATGCATAGAACTTTACATCTTTTGAAAAGAACTTCTGAAAGGCAGTGACATTAAGAATTTTTTGATATCTCGCTTTCACCCGTAAAGTAATCCCGTTGAACGTATTTTTAGGGAATTTACCGAGTTTGTAAGAACATGTGCAAATACTCGACACACCACTGGGTCGAGCTCATAGAACCTTTCGAGCAAATAGAACGTAACTTCCTAATTTACACCACACCCTACACATCTGCTCAATTACTGAGCAACAACAAAGAAGCAAATGATTGGGTAAATCCCTTGCCACGTCTGCAGAAAGAAGAAATCAATCTACAAGAAAGCGTAAAAGACACACTAATCGCACTGACAGAACAAGCTAGAATTCTAAAGAAAATACAGAATAAAAAGTTAGGACGAGTTCAAACATACCCTCTTGAGAAACAGTTTTGCTAAAATCACATCCGAAATCTTTTGCTCTGCATAAACGCGATAGTAAATGACAGCTGCTTTACACTGGTCCATATAAAATCATTAGTATACCTAACATTGGCAGTTATCTTTTGGCTTCCCAAGATCAGAAAAAATTAAAGATTTATATGCCCATCAGGATCTGAGGAGATTTAAAACTCAGAAACATCATAAAAAATCTATTTACTACCACTAAATGCTGAAATGTCATGACAAATTTAAGTTTTGTACATGTAACTACACTCTATGAGAAGTCATTAACGTTGGTATGCCGAGTACACTCGACTGATGAATTATTTGTACGAAATACTAAAGACGAATCTGATATCTAAACATCTATTTTGTATGTCTGTTATTTTATTTAGGATGAAAAGACAAGCACTTATATTCTGAGACATTAATTTCAATTTAGTTGCTTATTTATGTCATCAAGCGACGATCTGTGGAGAGAAGCAAGGTTTGTATGTGAGAAAGATTTATTATTTCCATGATACTAATGTACAATCAATGTGGAAAATTTGAACAAGACCATTTGTCTGAATAACAGGTGACTATTGCGCTGTGTGAAAAAGTGAAAACATGATCTATTCTGTCTTTCGTGGCTGCTGCCAGTTTATGTTGAGGAGTAATATGATTTTTGTTTGCTCGGTTAAAAGTTCTCCTACGCAGCGTAGGGCTGACTAAACGATTATACGCCCATGACTAAATATAACATGAGCTTTTATGGCGACCGCTGAAGACATTTTCTTTATATAAATGTTTTACACTGAAGCAGAATTCTAAAGGTATTTATTTTGTTCTTATGATAATTTATATAGAAAATGCTAAGCCTATTTAACGTATTAGTCTGATAGCCTTATGTAAATAAGAAACTAGTAGTGGACTAGTGGGCGAAAGTTTTGGTGAAGTTAATTGTACGTACACTGTCCAGTGATGCTCCGTCTTTGAGCTTTTCTTTCTTGTGGCGTAGCTCACGTGTGAGTTAAACACGTTTTCGGTTTTTCTTGCTAGGCCATGTGCAGATGTTTCCTACGTCGTTTAGAGTAAGGCTAATGTTTGATTCTGAAATGGTATAATGGCGGTATCGTAACGAGTATTCAAATACCAGATCGGCCTAATTGTTATTTACTTGCCTTTACTGGATGTAAAGAGACAAATTAAACGCCTTTGAAAAGAACGTGGATAGACTCATAAATGGAAAAAAACTGTTAATTTTTCTAAGTAGAACATACAGAACAAGTAAATCCATTTCCTGCCGAGATTGGAAGGGACAAATATCTGAACGGTTTTTGTGCCATGTAAAAATCTATGAGAAGCTACAAAGTGAAAGTATTCTACGGGAACTAGAATGAAAACTGTGGGAAACCAATTTGAGAGTGTGTGTCTGTCATGATGTGTTCGCAAAAGTAAAGATTTGAACATAGACTGGGCTGAGTGTTTGCTGTAAGTTGCTACCTGTGAACGAAATATTTCGCCGACACTCAGGGAAAGAACATACGTTTTTCTTGCCTGAACTGCATCCTGTGAGCAGTTGACTATTAGTAGTCTATGGTGTAAGATGCTGGTTAGAGTAGAAATGATCGTACAAATAAAACCCTTGTGCTAATTCGTAATACGTAAAATGTGGTTCCATGAAGTAGAATTGTGACGACAGCATTCTTGAAACGTTCTAAAATATGCATAATGATCTATTAAAACCTGGATTTAAAATACTAAATACCATGTACCACAATCTCTAAACAATAATTTGATTTTCGGTTCAAAACTCTTGAAGTCTAATTTTCACACGAAAAATTTGACCTAGTAACTGTGAAGCCCCTGGCGATGCAGAGCCTGTTGCATGTGTTTCATGGACAAAACACCTCCGGCTGTAGGCTTGCATGCCGACAGTTGTATGGGTACCGCAGATTATCATGTAGTTTTTACCAGACGGTCACGTGGTTAACATTGTTTGTTGCAGCTGCTTGTCTTCCGCTGACATAATATCGTCATTGACAGCATGAAGAAATGCCTGTTCGTACTTGTAGGTCTCTTCCAGTCACAAGTACGACTTCATCTACATCTACATTTTAATATTCCCGCCATGGCCGACATCGATCGCGGCTCAGAACCACTACATCTCGTGGTCAGCTATCGCCACCAGAGGCGTGCGTGGCATGACACATTAACCGAGCCACTCACAACATCGGGGCCAGATGAGCATCCAAGATTCAGTCTGGTACAGTCCGCTGCATGATGTACTATCGGTCACGTTGTTCTGCTTATTGGATTTCGAACCTGCATTGTGCCTGGACTTTCACGTTCTCGTTATTGGCTTTCATTCAACGCCCTGCTCTCGACGAATTTCACTTTATTATTTATTCAGGTTTCTGTCACAGCTGCGCCGTGAGGTTCTAGGCGCTACAGTCTGGAGCCGAGCGGCCACTACAGTCGCAGGTTCGAATCCTGCCTCGGGCGTGGATGTGTGTGATGTCCTTTGGTTAGTTAAGTTTAATTAGTTCTAAGTTCTAGGCGACTGATAACCTCAGAAGTTAAGTCGCATAGTGCTCAGAGCCATTTGAACCATTTGTCATAGCTGCGTACACTTTCTTAGTGGTGACTAGGTTCGAACGTAGAAGTTCATTCTCAAACAACTGCCTACATTTCAACTGCTTATTAGAGCATAATTTTATTGATACACTTATAATTAGAAGACATCCTCGTAAATGTAATAGTGTAATTATACACTAACGAGCACTTGAAATGCCGATGATAGTTTGCGAATGAACGTCAAAGTTTGGAACGAGTCAACGCCATAAAACTGTACGCAGTTGCGACCGAAATTCAAGCTGCTGGTGCTTTTACAGACAAAATGTTGGAATTCATAAACTTGGCTTTGTTACCAGACCACATGTCCGTATCAGGAGCAGACGGAAAAGTAGCGACGAGGTTTTACTCTATCGTGCTGACAATTCCGCGTTCGCAGCCAGTGCCAGTGTTATTGGTCCCAAGTTCTGTAACTTTGGCAGCAACATCTGTCACTGCAAAAGCAGCAGTACCAGGACCAACAGCAAAAACTGTATTTTGCTCTCCTCCAGCTCGTGTCTCAGCAACATCATCAACAACAACACCAGCGATGGTCACGGCCACGCCCCCACCATCGTTCCCTGCCTTCGACGAGTCTTCGGAGAATTGGAAAGTCTACCTCTGTTGTTTTTAACGGTGCTGTTTTGGTTATAGTATTTCTGGTAGGTAGCAAAATGCTTTGTTCTTGTCTTCTGTAATCGTTTACATAAAGTGACGTAGAAAGTGAACCACTCTTTGCTTTGTCTTCAGTGATCTCTAGGCTCTGTTATCCGAATACTATAGTCATCAGATGCACCTTGTTGTGGCTAGGCTACAGTTTAATCGTTTATACACGGACAGTCTTACGCAGCATGTGCTATTAACTTGCAGGATCTAACACCAGGGGCCGAACCGCACAATAACCCTGAAAGAGTGGTTCGGTGTGGGGCGGCGGGTGGGTGAAGTGGACTGCGGTAGTCGTCGTGGCGTTGTGGACCACTGCGGCTGCGGCGGGGACGGAGCCTCTCCGTCGTTTATGGGCCCCCAAGTTAACAAACAATTCAATACAGATTAAGAAGTAGCATTATCAAAAACCAACTTAAGTATTTTTGGAAAAGAAGTTATTAGAAACTAACACAAATTTCCATTTTAGAGGCAGTTAATATTATTAACACATTTAAGAAACTCGGTTCAGTTGCAAACATCACCTGTTACATGGCAAAAGACTTCCTCCCCTTTCAAGATACAAGATGCCAAACGGCCGACGAAGCATGGTTTAACTGTCCACACGTTGTATATCTAGCTTTAAAAGTACGTAGAAGTTAACTGTACATAAACTTCTGTAACTGAAGAATTAATAATATCTTCCAAATAGCTTCAATATACTATGCAGCAGTTAAACGTGTAGAACTCAAAATATTTACAAACGCTGCAACAACTAAAACTACTTATGGCAGATTCCAGTACGCATTTATTCATTGGATTTATTTATTTGATACTTTCATTTAGTTAGTTACGAGTGTATAGGCTCATGAACAGCTCAAATGTTGCACAGGAACTTGAATGAATATAGCGCATATTTCAAGATAATATCAGATGTGTTAGTATAACTAAGCTTTATGGTGTTTAAGCGGGAAAAATCTACATAAAACATCTACATAAAAGATTTATAAAACATCTACATAAAAGATTTTAAAATAGGGAAAGCTGCACGCTCCATTTGAACATCTGGCACATAGATTGTAGTTCTTCCAAAATCAGAGATGCTACTGGTCTGCTACATTAACCCTGCTTTGCTGGATGACATATTTTGTAATTCTAATTCTGGACTACGTTACTATACAACGCTAAGCTACGTAACATTACACTACACCACACTACACTACCGTCGTTGGTACCAGAACCAAGCCTTATTCCTCATTTGTCTGGATAGTTAGTACCAGGCGCGCTGAGATACAACTCGGGATTCACAGGGGCTGTGCTGCTGTGCCACCGAAGATGTAGAGATTGAGAAATAGCTGTCATGGTCTCTGGAGATCCTTCCTGGTCCTCCCCCAGGGTTTATCTCCTGATTGGTTCCGGAAGACTGTCGTCGGTGGATGTTCTGTTGTGGTGCGTCTCGTTGTCATTATGTATGGCCTCTTCTTAGTTGTCTCTCAGCAGAGTAGGGTTGCAGATCGTAAGCTGATATTTTAACTGTTAGCGAGTTCGCTTTATGCCACAGTTCCTCATTCTTTATTATGTTATAGACTACTGTATTATCAAAGACGTTCCTATTATGGTTTGTGACATCTTGTCTAATGGCGCATTCCCAGACGATGTGGTCCGGAGTGCCGATTGCTCCACATTCACAAGTGTCTGCGGTGCGCTGTCGTATTCTCAGTAAGTAGCTCGAATATGGATCATGTCCCGACAGTTATTGTACAGCTTCCTTTATCGGCAGGAAGTATGTCATTCTATATTTTTCTTTTAAGTTAGTTCTCCTGCCTGTTTCTGCTCTGTCCCAGATTTCTTTCCATTCTCAATCAATGCGTTCCTTTGTTTCCTTTATTCGATACGCTTCATTTGGCGAGTATCTCCTTCACCTTACCATATACACACTTTTTGAGCCAATATTGCGCATCTTTCTTTCTTACTGCTAGGTCTAGAGGTAGCATGTCTGATATCACCAGCATAGCTACAGTCGGTGTTATTCTACACGCAGCCGCCAGACACAGTTGTGTACTTCTCTGTGCTCGCCGTACAGCATGTGCTGTCCTTACTTTTCTTGCTCTATTAGCCCAAACGCTCAACCCGTAGCTGACAATACGTTTAAGATTGTGTTATGGTATGTTCTTGTTGCACTTAGCTGAAAATTTCTTTGGCCAATTGTTGCTATTTTGGTCGGTATTTTAATGCCTCTTTAAGGGACGGTATCTACATATACACGGAAGTTTTGCTTTTCGTCGATTATTATACCAAGGTAAGTATATACTTCCTTTCTTTTCACAGGCTGGTCATTTATTCTCCCGGCCGCGGTAGCCGAGCGGTTCTAGGGGCTTCAGTCCGGAACTGCGGGACTGCTACGGTCGCAGGTTCGAATCCTGCCTCGGGCATGGATGTGTGTGATGTTCTTAGGTTAGTTAGGTTTAAGTAGTTCTAAGTTCTAGGGGACTGATGACCTCAGATGTTAAGTCTCGTAGTGCTCAGAGCCATTTGAACCATTTATTCTGATTGTGGGGTCTCTCGTTCTTGAGAATGTTCCTTTTAGTAACATATAAACTGTTTTCTGTGTTGCTATAGTTATTTAGTCTTATACTCACAAATTACATAGTGGTCCAAGAACTACCCTACAGCCGGCCTGTGTGGCCGGGCGGCTCTAGGAGCCTCAGTCTGGAACCGCGCGACTGCTACGGTTGCAGGTTCGAATCCTGCCTCGGGCATGGATGTGTGTGAAGTCCTTTTTATACCAAGGGGGACTGATGACCTCAGATGTTAAGTCCCATAGTGCTCAGAGCCATTTGAACCATTTTTGAACTACCCTACAATTTTCTTTTAATTTAGTCTTTGAGATGGCACATACTATGATTATCAGATAGTCTGCGTAGCCGATGCAGCCTCTAGTGCATGTTATAATCTGAAGCTGGTTCAGTAATGGCCTATGCCAACATCCCAGAACTCCGGACCACAAACAGAGTCCTGTGGGCAGCCTTTTCTTATGTTTCTCACCAAGTTTCTTTCTGGGACATTGTAATTGCACCTGTCTATCTGAGCAATATTCTCGTAGGCTCTTACAGAGACACCTGATACTAATTCATAGAGGCTGTGCTAGGATCGTAACCGATCGACATACCCCATACGAAAAAAAAATCAGTACTTATTGGAAGAAAACCGACATAGTTCACGCCCTACCCTGTTGGATAAATTTAGAGTAACTGTATTCGAAGAAGACTGTGTGACCATCGAATATCCAGAGTAGGGATCATGAGAGTAAGAGATTAGATCGCGTACACAGGAATATACTCACATATAATTCATTCAATACGCAAAAGAAATAGGAAAAAGATCGATCATATTGGTACTATGTACGCTCCTCCATGCACTGTTCAGTGCTTTGTGGTGTATTCAAGTAGATGTACCGGGTGATCAAAAAGTCAGTATAAATTTGAAAACTTAATAAACCACGGAATAATGTAGATAGAGAGGTAAAAATTGACACACATGCGTGGAATGACATGGGGTTTTATTAGAACCAAAAAAAAGTATTGCTAGACGCGTGAAAGATCTCTTGCGCGCGTCGTTTGGTGCTGATCGTGTGCTCAGCCGCCACTTTCGCCATGCTTGGCCTCTCATGTCCCCAGACCTCAGTCCGTGCGATTATTGGCTTTGGGGTTACCTGAAGTCGCAAGTGTATCGTGATCGACCGCCATCTCTAGAGATGCTGAAAGACAACATCCGACGCCAATGCCTCACCATAACTCCGGACATGCTTTACAGTGCTGTTCACAACATTATTCCTCGACTACAGCTATTGTTGAGGAATGATGGTGAACATATTGAGCATTTCCTGTAAATAACATCATTTTTGCTTTGTCTTACTTTGTTATGCTAATTATTGCTATTCTAATCAGATGATGCGCCATCTGTCGGACATTTTTTGAACGTTTGTATTTTTTTGGTTCTAATGAAACCCCATGTCATTCCAAGCATGTGTGTCAATTTGTACCTCTCTATCTACACACTTCAGTGATTTATTTAGTTTTCAAATTTATACTGACTTTTTGATCACCCGGTATATGTATTAAATTAGTCATGTACAGTTCAGGAATTCTAAAAATATCTGTATTGTCATGCACGTAATCTGTGATATACAGTTCATCTCACTCAGATATATTCTTCTAGAAACAACTTCTTTAACAAACTTAATCGTATTGTCATATTTTCATATCGAAAAAGCAGCAGTAAGACTATTCCCAGACAGCGCTCCAATACGAGTTACGAGTTTATCAACAGTGAGAGAAAAAGTGAAATGCAGGGTTGTTATTTAACATTTTCAGACAGGCAGGCAGTCTGGTTGGTACTTGTGTGGTTACAATTCCTACGTGAAAAATCGCAGAAATTCCTTTATTGATGACTAGCTTCGGCTGATTGACGAGCGATCCTCAGATCAACAAACATTGTCATTTAAACCAGTGTGTATCAGCCCCCAGGCATTACTCGTCGTCGTAATCTGTTGTTTTGAATCGCTCTTGTTGTCATGTGCGTACTGAAGTAGACCACGACGACATTCTACTATTGTAGGGATACAACAATAAGAGCGATTCGGCTCAACAGCTTATGACGATGTGTAACGTGTGGTAGCTGATACACGGTGAATTAAGTAATAATTTTTATTGACCTGAAGATGTCTCGACAACGAGCTGGAACTAGTGACCTTGACTTTGGATTTTAATCCACACATTTTAAAATACAAATAATATCCTACTTTTTTCCCTTGCGACCCGATATGGCGCATCTGAGTTGTTATACGAGAGACGTTTGAAACGTCCATGCAAAATCCGAAAGGTACCACCACCGGTGCGTATTGCGGTCATGTTTAGTAAGTAGCATCTTTGGAAAGAACGCACACCAACTTTCAGCCATACTGGTCTATTTCTTTGTGTTTGGCATTCGTGTGAATCAAGGAAGTCGAGTGATTATCAAAGAATGGACGAAAAAGAATTTCGTATGGTAATTAAACATTACTTTATGAAAGGCAAAACGCCTCAAAGAGACTAAAGAGGAGCTTGATAAACATTACGGTGACTCTGCACCTTCGATTAAAACAGTTTATAAGTGGTTTCAAAATTTTCAGAGTGGCCGTATGGTCACAAGTGATGCTGAGCGTTCTGGACGCCCTGTGGAGCTTACGACTCCAGAAATCATTGATAAAATCCATGATATTGTGATAGAAGAGTTAAGGTACGTGAGATTGCTAGTGCTGTGGGCATCTAGAATGAACGAGTACATAATATTTTGCATAAACACTTGGACATGAGAAAGCTATCCGCAAGATTGGTTCCGCGATTGCTCACGCTTGACCAAAAACGGAATCGTGTGAAGTGTTGCAAGGATGGTTTGCAACTGTTCAGGAAAAATCCACAGGACTTCGAGCGTCGTTTCGTCACTGTGGATGAAACATGGATACAGTACTATACTCCTGAGACCAAACAACAGTATAAACAATGGGTTACCAAGGGAGAATCTGCACCAAAAAAAGCGAAGACCAGTCCTTCGGCCGGAAAAAAATGGCTCTGAGCACTATGGCACTCAACTTCTGAGGCCATCAGTCCCCTAGAACTTAGAACTACTTAAACCTAACTAACCTAAGGACATCACACACATCCATGCCCGAGGCAGGATTCGAACCTGCGACCGTAGCGGTCTCGCGGTTCCAAACTGTAGCGCCCAGAACCGCTCTGCCAATCCGGCCGGCCTTCGGCCGGAAAGGTTACGGCTACTGTCTTTTGGGATTCGCAAGGCATAATCTTCACCGACTATCTGGAAAAAGGTAAAACTATTACAGGTGCATAGTATTCATCGTTATTGGACCGTTTGAAAACCGATCTGCAAGAAAAACGCCGGCGATTGGGCCGCGAAGAAGTCCTTTTCCATCACGACAATGCACCAGCACACACCTCAGCAGTTGTGGTAGCGGAAATAGGATTCAAACTCGTTTCACATCCCCCCCTATTCTCCAGACTTGGCTCCCTCAGACTACTGTTTGTTCCCCAAGTTGAAGAAAAGGTTGGCGGGGCAAAGATTTTATTCAAACGAGGATGTGGTTGCAGCAAGTAATATCTATTTTTCAGACTTGGACAATTCCTATTATTCTAAAGGGATCAACAAATTAGAAGAGCGTTGGACGAAGTGTATAAGTCTAAAAGGAGACTTTGTCGAAAAATAAAAAAGGTTTATATCAAACACGTAAGAAGTTTTTATTTTTGCAAGGACTTTTCAAACGCCCCTCGTACTGTTCTTACAGTTGTCATGCCGACTGCTGAGGTAGCCCCGTCGTCAGAGAATTACGGACTTGCAGTCACCCGTCGCTCCCTTGTTTTGTTTTGCTCTGGAGAACAGTCGCCCTGCGACAGTGCAAGCGCGAGCGCCTGTCACGTGGAGCTGTCTGAGCTGACTTAGAACCTGCCCGCCTGCTGTGCTGAGAGGACCAGATTAAGACAGCGCTCTGCACCAGCTAGCGGGTCGGCACCTGCTACGAGCGCTCGGCACGAATGCGAAACCTTCCGCCAGGCTGCGCTGGCAAATCGGGGCATCTCTGTAACATACAACCTCCACTGCCGTGGCGTCCTTCACGCATTTTACGGCTGCGCTTTAGCATAACACACGTTCCCGTATTGACAATGTTGCTTCATACGACACCTGTAGAAATTAAGTAAAACATACAGGCAAAAAGCTAAATTGCGCTCGACGTAAACGATCTCCGAGGCATTCTGCCTGCGCTCTTCCACGGATCGTAAAGCAAGCTGCTCGTCCTTTAGGTTTGCGATGGCCTGTACCAATTATTATTCGCCGTAGCTAATGTAACAGCAAATTTCTCACCCATCCCTTTTAATAAGTAAAGACCTGGCAAGCGGGACTGCGCAAAGCTGTGCGGAGAAGCGATAAAGCCGGAAATTTGCGTCAAAAGGCTACACTGTACGAACAACTGCAGTGGAAGGTTTCCAGAGAGAAATCGCAAGCATCCCGCAACAAGATCTCTGCAAATTTACTTTCGAAAAATTGGAAAGGTAGTTCCCATATTTCTCTACTGACTGTGCGTAGGTTCATACAGTCAGAGAGCTAGCAGATACAATAAATTACCTATTCGTGACCAGTCCTTGGCAGCTATTAGATCCTCTAATTTGAAGTTAGTGGTCTGGGTGTCCACACGGCATGTTGCTCTGCACACTGAGTGTAAGACCTCATAACCCTATTTCTGGTATCTGGTAGCGAGGTGGCGCAGTGGTTAGCACACTGGACTCGCATTCGGGAGAACGACGGTTCAAACCCGTGTCCAGTCATCCTAATTTCGGGTTTCCGCGATTTCCCTAAACCACTTCAACCAAATTCCGCGATGGTTCCTTTTAAAGGGCACTTTCTTCCCCGTCCTTCCCTAATCCGATGGGACCGATGACCTCACTGTTTGGTCTCCTCACCCGAATCAACCAACCAACCAAAATTGACGTGAGCCTCAGGGCAGCGTGTTGGGACTCTTGCTGTTCATCTTGTATATTAGTGACCTGCTAGACAGCATTAGAGTAACCTCAGACTTTTCGCAGACGATGCAGTTGCGTATAATGGCGTATTGTCTGGAAAAAGCTGCACAAATATTCGATCAGAACATGATAAGAATACATAGTAGCGCCAAGTCTGGCAAAATGTTTTAAATGTTCAAAAATGTAAAATTGTGCACTCAACAAAATACAAAAATGTGATATTTTTTGACTAGAATATTCATGAGCCACAACTGGTATCAGTCAACTCATGCAAACAGGTGACCAACACTATGTAGAGGTATAAAGAGGGAATACCACATAGCATCAGTTGCAAGAAAAGCAGGGGGCGTACTTCGGTTCATTGGTAGGATACTGGAAAACTCCAGTCAGTCTACGAAGGAAACTGAACTAAAGACATTTGTGCGGTCTATCTAGACTGTTGCTCAACAAGATATTGAAAGTATACGAGATGAAAACCAACAACATGCAGGGCAGATTCCTGATTGGAAATGGAGTAAGAAAGGTCCTACGAACATGTCTCCGGAAATAAATCTTTGCCAGCGCGGATGGCAACGACGAATGAAAGATACACTGACCACGTGCCGTGTGTTCCTTACGTGTTGCAGACAGTGTGATTGACTTAGCGTTCTGTAAGCAACAGAATGGTCCGGCGTTCATATCGGAAAAAAGCCGAGATGGCGGTTGTGTACAGACATGCAGATGGAAACGGTCGAGAGACAGCACAGTTATACCAAAACAAGTACCTTCCTCCCCTCCCCCCCCCACCCCAACTACATCACACAGCATTTCAAGCCCTTTTTGAGCGTTTGTGTGATCATGGGTCCTTTCAGATCAGACAGACGAACGTGCAGGGAGGCGGTGGTCTGCGCATTCACCAGACTTGAGGGTACTGGGTTCAACAGGCTACTGACACGATGTACATGCTCCAGGCAAGTGCCCGCGGCCGCGAACACGGTTTAAGCCAAAGTACAATTATGTGTGTCCTGCATGACAACCGCTACTACCCCTGTCACCTGCAACGAGTGCAAGTGTTATCAGCAGAGGATTTCCCTCTACGGGAAGAATTTTATCGATGATTTTTGCACCAGACCATCGCAATTATACGATTTCTGTCATCAGTCCTCTTTACCAACGAAGCAATCTTTATCAGAACTGGCATTATCAGACTGCATAATCGTCATTTGTGGGCTACAAACAGAGCACATGGTCAGAGGAACTTTCATTCGTCAGCGTCATCTACAGTGTCAACGATGCATTTCCGGACACATGTTCATAGGACCTTTTTTCCTCTATTTGTAGTCAGGAATCATTACCTGCAATTTGTGGATTTTTTTAAATGCTCATCCTGTGTAAAGAAGGGCAGCACCAATGGTCATGTGCTTGTTTGACCAATGGGAAGACTCATGGATATGATTAATCTACATCTACATCTACACCCACTCTCAAAAAGATATTTTCGCATTCAAAGGAGAAAGTTGGTGATTGAAATTTCGTGAGAAGATCCCACCGCAACGAGAAACGTCTTTGTTTTACTGATGTCCACCACAATTACGAGACACTCTCTCCCCTATTTCTCGATAACACAAAACGTGCTGCTCTTTCTGAACTATCTCGATGTACTCTGGTAGGGACCCCACATTGCGCAGCAGTACTCCAAAAGAGGACGGACAAGCATAGTGTAGGCAGTCTCTTTAGTAAAATGGTTCAAATGGCTCTGAGCACTATGGGACTCAACTGCTGAGGTCATTAGTCCCCTAGAACTTAGAACTAGTTAAACCTAACTAACCTAAGGACATCACAAACATCCATGCCCGAGGCAGGATTCGAACCTGCGACCGTAGCGGTCTTGCGGTTCCAGACTGCAGCGCCTTTAACCGCACGGCCACTTCGGCCGGCGGTCTCTTTAGTAGACCTGTTGCATCTTCTAAGTGTTGTGCCAATAAACAGCAGTCTTTGGTTCGCCTTCCACAACATTTTCTGTGTTATTTCCAATTTAAGTTGTTCGTAGTTGTAATTCCTACTTATGTAATTGAATTTGCGGCTTTAAGATTTGATTGGCTTACCGTGTAACCGAAGTTTAACGGATTAGCATTCATGTGGATGACCTCACACTTTTCATTATTTGTTGTTATTGCCATTTTTCGTACAATACAGATGTCTTATCTAAACCGTTTTGCAATTTGTTTTGATCTTCTGATCTTACTAGACGATAAACGACAGCATCATCTGCAAACAACCTAAGGTGGCTGCCTAGATTGTCTCCTAAATCGTTAATCTAGATAAGGAACAGCAGAGGGCCTATAACACTATCTTGGGGAATGCCAGATTTCACTTCTTTACTCGACGATTTTTCGTCAGGCACTGCGAAGTGTGACCTCTCTGACAGGAAATCACGAATCCAATCGCATAACAGACGATATTCCATAAGCACACAATTTGATTACATGCCGCGTGTGAGGCACAGTGTGAAAAGCCTTCTGGAAATGTAGAAATACGGAATCAGTTTGAAATCCCTTGTCAATAACACTCAACAGTTTGTGTGTGCAAAGAGCTAGTTGTGTGTCACAAGAACGATGTTTTCTAAATCCTTGTTGACTGTGTGTTAATAAACTGTTCTCTTTGAGGTAATTCACAATGTTCGAACACAATATTTGTTCCAAAATCCTGCAGCATATCGACGTTAATGATATGGGCCTGTAATTTAGTGGATTACTCTTATTGCCTTTCTTGAGTATTCGTGTGACCTGCGTAACTTTCCAGTTTTTAGTTACGGATCTTTCGTCGAGCGAGCGGTTGTACATGATTTTTAAACATGGAAGTATTGCACCAGCATTCTCTGAAAGGAACCTCACTGATATACAGTCTGGACCGGAAGACTCGCTTTTTATAAGAGATTTAATTTGCTTCACCACACCGAGGATATCTACTTCTCAGTTACCCGTATTGACAGCTGTTCTTGATTCGAATTCTGGAATATTTACTTCGTCTTCTTTCATGAAGGAATTTCGGATGGCTGTGATTAGTAACTATGCTTTAGCAGCACTGTCATCCATAGTATTTCCGTTGCTGTCGATCAGAGAAGGCATTGATTGTGTCTTGCCGCTAGGATATTTTACATACGACCACAGTCTCTTTGGATTTTATGCCAGGTTTTGAGACAAAGTTTCTTTGCGGAAACTATAAACATCTCGCATTGAATTCCGCGCAAAATTTCGAGCTTCTGTAAAAGTTCGCCAATCTTGGGTATCTAGTGTTTCTTTAAGTTTGGTATGCTTGTTCCCGCAACAGTGTTCTGAACTGTTTTGTATACCATGGAGGATGAGCTCCATCGTTTTTTAATTTATTTGGTATAAATCTTGTTGTGTTGGCAGAAGAGCCAACACCGTGTTACTAGTGGAGGCCGAAATGCACGCGTTTTAGCTCACGCAGGCTGGGAAGAACTATACTGACGTGAGATCTGGAACATTACAAGGAATGAGAATTCAGAAAGCGGACGTAATTACACTCCTGGAAATGGAAAAAAGAACACATTGACACCGGTGTGTCAGACCCACCATACTTGCTCCGGACACTGCGAGAGGGCTGTACAAGCAATGATCACACGCACGGCACAGCGGACACACCAGGAACCGCGGTGTTGGCCGTCGAATGGCGCTAGCTGCGCAGCATTTGTGCACCGCCGCCGTCAGTGTCAGCCAGTTTGCCGTGGCATACGGAGCTCCATCGCAGTCTTTAACACTGGTAGCATGCCGCGACAGCGTGGACGTGAACCGTATGTGCAGTTGACGGACTTTGAGCGAGGGCGTATAGTGGGCATGCGGGAGGCCGGGTGGACGTACCGCCGAATTGCTCAACACGTGGGGCGTGAGGTCTCCACAGTACATCGATGTTGTCGCCAGTGGTCGGCGGAAGGTGCACGTGCCCGTCGACCTGGGACCGGACCGCAGCGACGCACGGATGCACGCCAAGACCGTAGGATCCTACGCAGTGTCGTAGGGGACCGCACCGCCACTTCCCAGCAAATTAGGGACACTGTTGCTCCTGGGGTATCGGCGAGGACCATTCGCAACCGTCTCCATGAAGCTGGGCTACGGTACCGAACACCGTTAGGCTGTCTTCTGCTCACGCCCCAACATCGTGCAGCCCGCCTCCAGTGGTGTCGCGACAGGCGTGAATGGAGGGACGAATGGAGACGTGTCGTCTTCAGCGATGAGAGTCGCTTCTGCCTTGGTGCCAATGATGGTCGTATGCGTGTTTGGCGCCGTGCAGGTGAGCGCCACAATCAGGACTGCATACGACCGAGGCACACAGGGCCAACACCCGGCATCATGGTGTGGGGAGCGATCTCCTACACTGGCCGTACACCACTGGTGATCGTCGAGGGGACACTGAATAGTGCACGGTACATCCAAACCGTCATCGAAGCCATCGTTCTACCATTCGTAGACCGGCAAGGGAACTTGCTGTTCCAACAGGACAATGCACGTCCGCATGTATCCCGTGCCACCCAACGTGCTCTAGAAGGTGTAAGTCAACTACCCTGGCCAGCAAGATCTCCGGATCTGTCTCCCATTGAGCATGTTTGGGACTGGATGAAGCGTCGTCTCACGCGGTCTGCACGTCCAGCACGAACGCTGGTCCAACTGAGGCGCCAGGTGGAAATGGCATGGCAAGCCGTTCCACAGGACTACATCCAGCATCTCTACGATCGTCTCCATGGGAGAATAGCAGCCTGCATTGCTGCGAAAGGTGGATATACACTGTACTAGTGCCCACATTGTGCATGCTCTGTTGCCTGTGTCTATGTGCCTGTGGTTCTGTTAGTGTGATCATGTGATGCATCTGACCCCAGGAATGTGTCAATAAAGTTTCCCCTTACTGGGACAATGAATTCACGGTGTTCTTATTTCAATTTCCAGGAGTGTAGTTTGATACTTAACTTTAATCCATTAATGATGAACGTCGCTCTTGACGGTACATGATTCACAATAGAATCTGTTCATAATAGTAACTGAATATGGCGGCTTCCTAGGTCGCAGCAAATGACGTAGCTGAAGGCTATGCTGAACTGTCGTCTCGGCAAAGGAGAGCGTATGTAGACAGTGAACCATCGCTAGCAAAGTCGGCTGTACAATGCCGTGGATCTGCAATCACTGATAGTGGCGACACGCGGGTCCGACGTATAGTAACGGACCGCGGCCGATTTAAAGGCTACCACCTAGCAAGTGTGGTTTCTGGCGGTGACACCACAAATCTCTCAATAGCTAACGATACTATGTCCACGGCGTTAGAGTAACGGAGTGTGATTCATTTTCTATATATCAGAGGATGAACGCGTATCGAGATCTTCAGGAAAATGCAGCTCACGTATGGGAAAACCTCACGTTGAGAACTGTGAGGTGGTGCTGTTGTGAGCTCGACAAAGGCCGCGAAGTCTTGCATGACGATGAGCGGTCGAGGAGACCGCGTCCGTCACTGTGGGACAACATTTCCCGCGTGGACGCAATGGTGAAAGCATATCGGCGTCTGCACATCACGGCCATTTCCCAGGAGCTTGGCACATCGTATGGGGATGCTCGTGACATCGTTCGCAGGCCCTTAGGGCACCGGAAGGTTTCAAATCGGTGGGTGCCTAAGCAATTGGATGACATGTTGAAAGAAAATAGAACGATGTTTTCAGTGAATCATCTGGAACTGTACTCCAAGGAGGATGAAGGTTATCTGGACCGCATTGTTACCGACGATGAAATGTGGATGCTGCATTTCACACTGGAATCCAAGCTGCAGAGCACGGTGTGGAAACATCGGGGTTCGCCTATGACAAAAGAGGCTCTGGGCATTTCACTGGGAGATTCCGGACCACCCACCATACAGTCCAGACATCGCCCTTAGTGATTTCCACGTTTTCGGACCGCTGAAGAAGATCCTGGTAGGACGGAGATTTACAAGTAGTGATGAAGCCAAGACAGCAGCCCGACGGTGGTTCCATACTCTGCCGGACGAATTCTACTGCAGAGGTATTTCAAATTTAGTGCTGCGATGGGACCAATTTGTCAATCGGTGTGGCTACTATGTGGAAAAATAGTGTACATAGAATACGATGTACATTTGTCGTTACAGGTATGTACCTTACCGTGGCTAATAAAAAATAGGGGCAAAGATTTTCGGATTTGCTCTCGTACTTATGTAGTAGCTGCTCGACCCCTATTCGTTGAGTTTGGAAAAAGCTGCTGGTGGAGTACGGGGACGCACAGCAGTCAGCACTGTGGCGGCTGCCATCATGATATCTGTGCACTGCGCACATACTGAGCGCTTGTCACTTCGCTGTTTGCGGTACACACTCATTAGGGACGACTCACAATGTGCTTTGTGATACCAATTGCATTAGGAGGGGTAGTACGTTATCCTGTCTTAATTTTTAAATGTTTCTAAAAAATTAATTTGTTATATCTTCAGCTTCCACCAACGTCATTATTCTTGTCGATAACCGTTTCATTTTAGTTTTCGTAGACTTGAAAATGGTTTTTCAACAACTGTAATTGGTCAACTAACTACATCTTCATTTTCCAATCAAGGCAAATAAACTTATGACGTACAGTTTTACTTGTTGTTAATTATGTTTTCGTTGGAGGACCAGAGATAGACCTAAAAGTTTTTTGCAGATTGTGTACATGTAAACTAAAACGTAGAGACAAAGTTTAACAAACAGAAGGCATTTGTGTTCTAGAAGAAATTCCAATGTATTTCATATTACATAAATTGTCAAGTTAGTAAATATTTTTACTACGTTTGATATCTTCTCATCGAGATAAAGTTCTGCAAAACAAATTTCAATTGACGTATGAACAGAGCTCTTAGGAACAAAACAAGAAAGGATACAACACACATGAAATTTTGTGGAGTGATTGCAGTGTCTACACTACTGTATGTTTGTAAGAATTTAGATCTGAACATAAAGGAAAAGAGCTATATTTAAAAAATGCAAACAAAGTTTCTGTGAAGAACAGCTGGATAATCTCATAGAGAAGAAATAAAGAAACAGGAAATAACGACATTTATTGAGGTGTATTCTCTCGGAATCACTCGCTAAATTCATGCTGGACAATAACACCACCAACAACGACAACAACCTGTTGCGACCTATCTCTATGGTCGGCCATAAACCGGCCCTACCGGCAGGCTGTAAGTACAGACTCAACCGGAGAATCGTTCTGGTTGAAAATCACACAGGGAGCTGCAGTTAGAATAAAGAACGTCCTTGTACTAAACCTGTGCTGGCATCAGCTTGGTCTCAGCGACATGTGTATCACTAACTTTGTTATTCTTTGCCCCTGACAAATGTGGCCTTTGTTGGCACTTTATCGATTGTGGTGACTGATACCAGTCAGCACTTCAGCTGTATGTATCATACAAAAATGCCGCGTAATGTAGCGCGATTCCAAAGTCTTTGTTCTCTATCTCAGGTAAAGACCGACACAAAAATAAAAGTATCGTCACAAGTTCATCGTAAGTGACACATTATGTGTCACATACGAAAACCAACAGCTGCATGGTTTCTTAGAGCATCAGATTCCAATTATTTTATAAAATTTTTGCTGTTATAGAATTAAAACCAAAATTTATTCGAAGAACTTAAAATGAGATTTATACTGTAGTTTATATCTGTGAACGTTACCTATTTAATTTAATATTTGTTATTAAAATTAACAGGAAGGTCCCTGTCAGCTAGCAGCGCTGTTGCCAGCTTTCAACTACAAAACGTAAACAGCTGCAGGCGAAAACCACAGTCGTGTACAGAGGTGCAACAACAATGAGATATTGCCAGAGAGACGTATAAAAAAAGTCCCTTACTTGATCTGTTGTGGCCCACTGCAGCTGACAGGATCTTATTTTGCCGACTCTACCACAACTCCAGCGCCTCTTTTCACGATGGCAACCGGCCTTGACTCCACTGTGGTCCACTACTGTATCGTGTGTGGCAAAAGACGGCTCCTGTTAGAATTGCCACTTGCTCTCTCTCACGTGCACTGCTCGCTTTCCGTACTACTAAGATTAATACACGTCAAAGTAAGATATTATTAGCAAATGAAGCGATTGTAATGCACAACACGTCGGGCTCCTATTGAATCGAACAGTCAGACGGTGAGCAGAAAAGAGGTCCCACTAGCGTAACCCTGTTCGCCACATGTCATAGGATACAGAGATTAGCACGAGCATCAGAACCACGACATTGAACCCTCGAAGCGTAGAAGAGGGTCATTTGAACATACGAACCGTTTTGGGCGTGAACTTACGTCGAAAATCACGTTGTGGTGTAACAGACAAGTGGTCTGTTGCATGCGCCATCTGTCGCCCCTGGGCTAGCACAAATTCTAATTATATGATAAAATTGAGTTGCGGGTTAGAATTTGTTAATTATGTGCATAAATACTGCGGAAGTATTTGGTTTTTATTATGTGCAGATAATTCAAACACCGAGCCAGCAACCGGCGCGGACTTTCGTTGACGCGGCAAGTAGCGGGCCGGCGTGGAGGAAACACAGTGAGGCTGATGACGTCGCTCCATGGAGGTCCAGAAACGCGGAGGCGGTATACTCCGAGGCGGTTGTTGGACTTCGGAGAAAAAAAACGAAGAATGTATAATGAGGAACTTTGTGTATAACAGCGAAAGTAGGGAGAAGCAATTTAACGGCCGGTAACGCAGTAGGCGGTACCTCAAGAGCCGACTGTACATAGGTAACAGAAATATATCGCTGTAACTATTTTAAAAAAGGAGTTGGTGAATGATCACCATAGGCGACATTTTCTTCATCAGCTGCGCCGTCCCCTCTTTCACTCGACGAATTTAGTCGACATTAAGACAGAGCCGAACTACGCAAATAATAAAACTCATCAGTGGGGCGGGGGCAGCGCAACGTGAGGCATTGCATCCTGCTTCCTTTTGATCAACAGTGCACAGTTTAGGCAATTTGCTGAGGCCCAATAGCTTCGGGAGAAAAGGGGCCTCAAGTACATATACCATCGCCCCTCACTGGCAAAAAATACAGAAATCGACCGTTAACGTATAGCTACTGCTCCGACTTGTGTCCTCAGTTCGACTATCCACCACCCTTTAGCACCAGAACTGTATGAAAAAGATTTACATGTGCTTGTGTGGTTCCAGAGGTCACCTGACTTCGTGCACACTTGTGGCACCGCGTAGAGCGAGATGTATATGACTTGAACTTTTGGGGGCCTTTCAGTGATCATGGATCTTGAAGACTGCCCAATACTCTCACAGCTACTAGGCAGGGGTCTCAGATTGCTACTGCATGTATAAGTACAAATGTTTTAGTATAATCGTTGCCATCGGAGCCTTTAGAGGAATCCGTAGCATTCCTGGCAAGTATTCACTCATTTGTGGGTGTGAAACATGGACAGTGTGGGTGACAGAAAAGGTTAGTAGACTTTGAAATGTGTTGTTACAACAGCCTTTTGAAGAGTGGGTTGATTGATCGAATAAAGAACAAAGATGTCCCACAAAAAATTAACAATAATAAAATGTCCAAGAAAGAATGATTTTTTCACTCTGCAGCGGAGTATGCGGTGATGTGAAACTCCCTGGCAGATTAAAACTGTGTGCCGGACTGGGACTCGAATCTTTTGTGGGCGAGTGCTCAACGAACTGAACTGCCCAAGCCCGCCTGACGATCTGTCCTTACAGCTTCACTTGAACCAGTGCCTCATTCCCTGCCTTGCAAACTTCACAGTTCTGCGAAACTTGCGGGACTGGTATTGATGGAAGAAAAATATTGCGGAGACATGGCTTAGCCGCAGCCTGGGGGATGTTTTCAGAACGAAATTTTCGTTCTGCAGGGCCGTGTGCGATAATATGAAACCTCCTGGCAGATTAAAACTGTGAGGCGGACCAGGACTTGATGCAAGCAACTTTGCCTTTCGCGGGTAAATGCTCAACCAACCATGTCTCTACAATATCGTTTTTTCTCGAAAAGTGCAGGTCCTGCTAGTTTCGCAGGAAAACTGTAAAATTTGGAAGATAAGGTACTGGGGGAAGCGAAGTTGTGAGGACAGGTCGTGAACCCTGCTTGGGTAGCTCAATTTGTAGAGCACTTGCCTGAGAAAGGCAAAGGTCCTAGCTTCGAGTCCCAGAGCGCCAGGCACTTTTAATCTGCAAGTAGGTGTAAGCAGGAACCTGATGAGCTGAAATGGGCAAGGGTGCGTCCAGTGAGTGCCATAGGAGGGTAGTTGCCCACCTTCACCGCACCTCACTTGAAAGAAACATCTTTTCAAATCAGCTCACATCCTGGCCCACGAAACAGATAGCATCAGTTTGAAGATGGCCAGAAGACATACTGGGTATTGACTAGCAGTAAATGCTCCCCAGAGACATTTTTCGTCGAAACTCAAAATTATTTCATCATTCTACGTCAGACCCCCTCTAATTCTTGTCCTGGGAATGTTCTTGGAATTCGGCACTTATTAAGACTGTACTTGAAGGGATGACAGAAGGAAAGAATGGCAGTGGCAGACCTATATGAGAATATTTGTGGCAGATCGTCCATGACGTCGAAATTCTGAAATTAGGTGGATCGTTGAAGGAATCGAGAGTGGTACGGGTTTGGAAGAACGGCGGTTCCATGGGAGTTGCAGAGAACTCGTTCTGTGATTATTTCAGTAGCAATCCGCTGGACTTTCTCCGCGCTCAGCCGTCCGGTTAGCGGAGGACTTGCCTGTCGCCGCTGAATATCAGCAGCAGCGAAGCTTCTAAATTAACTGGCAGCTGCACCAGCCACTGCGATCGAGCCTCGTCCCTCCTCCCGTCGGTCATCCAACCAATTAAGACGTGTTCCCTCACAGCTGTGGTCTCTGACTAGAGCTGCTCAGCTTATCTGGTTAACTGGCGGGTAACAAACACGCTCCTTCGTTCTATCTCTGGTGTTACCAAAGGAGGCGACGAGCATTTCGGAGGCAGGCTGGAGGAAACGTATGGTGTGATCATTTGACAGGAGTGGAGCAACAAATGGATCAAATGGCTCTGAACACTATGGGACTCAACTGCTGTGGTCATCAGTCTCCTAGAACTTAGAACTAATTAAACCTAACTAACCTAAGGACATCACACACATCCGCGCCCGAGGCAGGATTCGAACCTGCGACAGTAGCGGTCGCGCGGTTCCAGACTGTAGCGCCTAGAACCGCTTGGCACTCCGGTCGGCAAGGAGCAACAGGTAAGAGTGCTACCAACGGGAGTTTCAGCGTGGGAGGTATTGAGAAAGTGGAGGAGGCGATCATTTGATACAGAGTGAACCGACTTTCACGCCGTACATGTGGCAGAGTGAATCATTTTCTTTGAGAATGCTATTGCGTTTCTATTCTGCAAGCACCGAGTGGTTATAATAAGCGTGCAGCCAGTCACAGAGTTCCAGTGCAGGTCGTAATTGTCGTACGGCAGCGATGCGTGTTACTTATTCTAGTGCGTTAATGCGGAACCGATTTACTCTGGAAAAGATTATTTCCAATTTTGATCATCAAGTTCAAATCTGGCGCTGTGATTGCAAGAAAGATATACAGAAATGTTTCCAAATGTAATGTGTTAGGAAATGGACGTGGCTAGAAAAAGTCAAGCATGTGAGAAGGACATAATTTTGATATTATTATTAACTGCCGATTAAACAATTTGTTCACTATGAGCACCGGTGACGCCGAAGAGATGTTGACCAGCGGCAGATTTGCACCTAGTGGGCAAAATTGTAACTAATTTTTTTTCTAGCGTTAATCGATTCTGCGTTAGCGTATTAGGATATTTACCAAGTTATGCTGGAGTACGATAATTTCATCCCACGCTGGTCTTCTGTGAGTAGCTGCAGTTTAATTATAACAGATTTAATGGTCTACAGTTCGATATCCATTTCTTTCTCATTTATACCGTCTACCACCTCTGTCAATGGTTTCGGGATGAAGACAAGTTACCTTTTTATTTGATAACCAAGACCAGAGGAATACCACTCTTTTTTAAAAAAACGTGAGGAGCATATTCGTATATTGTGAGTTATAGTTAATTTGGTGTCAGCAGAACGTTTTCTTTTAATTTAACTGGCCAGAGCTGGTAATGTTTTCTTCTTATCTAGGAAAACTACCTATTTATAAAATATTTTTCGGCACTTGGAGGAACATAAACATATTAAATACAGAAATACACAGTATTAATGTTCCATAACATTTATTTTGTATTTCGTGAACCGGCTGTCGGCTTTTAGGCCACCGTTAGACAACTTAAGTCTTAAGTTGTCTACTGACAGCCAAGAAACCGACAGCCGGTTCACGAAATATAAAATAAATGTTATGGAACATTAATACCGTGTATTTCGGCTTTAACCATGTATTTCAATGTTCTTAATTTATTTTTGCTGCTTTACTAGTTGACACAACAAATATTCCTGTTGTGTAAAATTCAATCGCGATCTTCAAGTATTTCCATACCCTTCAAGGAATTTCACTGCCTTAGAAAATAAAATCCATTTACATCTTATTTAATAGAAGGTCAGTTCAAATGGCTCTGAGCACTATGGGACTTAACAGCTGAGGTCATCAGTCCCCTAGAACTTGCAACTACTTAAACCTAACTAACCTAAGGACATCACACACATCCATGCCCGAGGAAGGATTCTAACCTGCGACCGTAGCGGTCGCGCGGTTCCAGACTGAATTGCCTAGAACCGCTCGGCCACTCCGGACGGCGGAAGGTCAGTATGGGTCGGTATATTTTTTTCTATTAAAGCTGAAATAATTATGCATGTTAAGTTCTTTTCTGTTAAAATGTAGGTTTTTTTTCTCGCATTCTGAACAAAACCAGGTAATTTCATGAAGGTTAGCAGTAATAATACTAATACTTCCAATAAGTAAAATAAAGTCGTACGGTACGATTGGATGGACAGTGTTTCTCAACCGCTGTGTCACGACACGTTGGTATGTCGCGATTAATTGTCATGTGTGGAGCGAGATTTTTATTTTCCTGGTTTTATTTCATGTTCATACGTCCTATTGAAAAGTCTTACCTAATACATTAGCAAAATTTTTATCTCATAGTCGCTCGATAGTGAAAAACTGTATTGTATGTATTTTATGAGTTGGCTTTTTTGTATCTAGGAAAAAAATCACATTTAGAGGTGCTGCGAAAGTCTGAGACGTACTGTGGTGTGTCCCAATGGAAAAAAAGTTGAGAAACGAGAGGCTATGGGACACCAAAGGAAATGTTCAGCCACCTAATTGGAATGGTTTTACTGTCCTTCTCACGCGCTGGCTCCTTTCCTTCGCAGAGTGTAAGAGTTCTGCGTGTAAGTGTATCTGGTAAATGTAGGTGATTGTGATTGGTGAGTGTATAGTGTGGTATCCTGTTTGTGTAGAATATGATGACAGAAGAGAGATGGTGAAACCTGGTGGCAGCACTTAGCCTACTCCTCTCGAAGAGCATCAAGGAGGCCTTGGACCTTAGCATCCCCATGGTTCAAATGGCTCTGAGCACTATGGGACTTCTGCTGAGGTCATTAGTCCCCTAGAACTTAGAACTAGTTAAACCTAACTAACCTAAGGACATCACAAACATCCATGCCCGAGGCAGGATTCGAACCTGCGACCGTAGCGGTCTTGTGGTTCCAGACTGCAGCGCCTTTAACCGCACGGCCACTTCGGCCGGCAGCATCCCCATCCGACGGACGGTTCACCATCAGCAGTCTCACACGCTCTTATTTCACGACGTACTGCGGAGAGGTTTGGAATTACTCTACGACACTGGCGTGAAGGCTGGTGATCGGGGACCTCACGTCACGCCACCACCCCTCCACCCCTTTGACGTAAAGGCAAACGGGAAGACACCTGGCGCATCCAGACAGTTACCCTTCAAAGTGTTGACCACGCCCGATATCGCTTAACTTCAGTGATCCGACGAGAAGGGTTGTATTCAATGAGGCATCGTTGGCAGTTTTACAGAGGGTGATTTTTTTCCACTGTGTACAAACTCTAGGGACTGATCGACGAGAGGATCCGGAACAAAAAGTCTAATGAACGTACGTCCATAAATACATGATTTCCATACTAGAGACCATTTATTCAGTCAGACATTGTTACAGAGACTGCGGTCTAATTCGCGTTGTACCATGCGGCGACGGTTACAGTACTCGTTGCCTCAACGCATGCGTGTACGCGCTGTAGCATGCTCTGTCTCACACGTTCACATCGGTCAGGTTGCATGCTAACAATGTCAAAGATCAGCATGGATACGCTGCCCCAGTCTCTCCACATCTAGAATGGGTTCTGCATACACTATACTTTTGAGATAGCCTCATAACGAGAGATCGCACGGGTTGAGATCCGGTGAAAGAGAAGGCCATGCAACTGGTCCCCCCGTCCGATCCAACGACCAGGGAAGACACGATTGACATGTTAACGGCGAAGTGGGTTGGAACGCCATCCTGTAGCAGCCACGTAACTCTTCGAATCATCAAAGACACTTCTTCCTGCAGGGGAGGCAATGTCACCCGCAAGAAACACCGATAGTTCCGTCCTGTAAGGCGACGTGGAAGCAAGATTGGTCCCAAAATGCAGACGTCAATTATCCCGGCCCACGCATTCCGGCTGCACCGATGCTGATGATTTGCTGTCACCATACCATGGGGGTTCTGCATACTATCCCACAGACGACTGTTATGAAAGTTGAAGATACCACTCGTAAAGACGGCCTCGTCTGTGAATAAGATGGATGACGCCCGGTATCGTGGTTGCCTGGTGGAGAAACCAGTGACAAAACTGCTCCATATGTGGAAAGTCTGTTGCTAGTAAGCCCTGCACACGCTGTAAGTGGTAAGGGTAGGAAAAATTGACTTGGAGATTGTTCGTCTGGCTTACCCTGCACTGGCGGGCCAACTGCGTGGTACTGACACGGCGGTCGTCTTCAACAGCATTAACCACATTTTACTCCAAGTTTGGTTTCCGAACATTTCGGGTATGTCCTTCATGATTTCCTTCTTGCTGAAACGACCCTGTCTCAGATAAACGTCGAAACAAATGGTTCAAATGGCTCTGAGCACTATGGGACTTAACATCTATGGTCATCAGTCACCTAGAACTTAAAACTACTTAAACCTAACTAACTTAAGGACATCACACACATCCATGCCAGAAGCAGGATTCGAACCTGCGACCGTAGCAGTCGCGCGGCTCCGGACTGAGCGCCTAGAACCGCTGGACCACCGCGGCCGGCAAACGTCGAAACATTGTTGCAAAAATTGAATGCTGTGGTTGTTGTCGGCGGAGAGAAGTCTTCTGATACAACCTTGCTGACCGCCGCCCTTTGTCATTAGCCTTTCCGTAAGTAAACACCACGTTGGCAAGCTCTCAGTTTGAATACGGAACCATCGTGTACAACGCTGTATCACATCCACTACAAGGTGAGTCAGCAAGAGAAGTGAATCGGACACAACACTACCAATAGCAATGGCAGGAGAGGGCGCTACAACATGGCATATGAGGAACAGTACGACCCTCTAAGAGGAAACCATGCATACTGTAACTGCGGATGCATGGTACAGCGCATGTTAGACTGCACTCTCTGTAACAATGCATGGTTGAATAAAAGGTCTCTATCATGGAAACCATGTATTTCCGGACAAAAGTTCATTAGACCCTTTTGATTCAGTATCCTCTCATTGATCAGTCCCTAGAGTCTGTACACGGTGGATAAAATCACACTGTATATAGTAAACTATCATGAATTTGGACCTGCTATTACCATCCATTCAAAAATTTAGCAATAGATTTTAAACAATGTTCTTCTTCTCCCTATTTCTGTTCCCTCTGGCCGATCGATGTGGCACAGTTGTTACTCGTTCGGGAGGACGATGGTTCAGATCTCCATCCGGCTATCCGGATTTGGAGAATCCGTGACATCTCTAAATCAATTAATGGAAACGTTGCGATGGTTCCTCTGAGAGGACACGGCTGATTTCTTGCTCCATCCTTCCTCATCCCGAGCCTGTGCTCCGTCTCTAATGACCTCGTTGTTGAAGAGACGTCGAACAGTAATCTTCCTTCCTTTCCTTTCTTGTTCCCTCTGAAACACATACAGCTGGCCGGGGTGACCAAGCGGTTCTAGGCGCTACAGTTTGGAACCGTGCGAACGCTACGGTCGCAGGTTCGAATCCTGCCTCGGGCATGGATGTGTGTGATGTCCTTAGGTTAGCTAGGTTTAAGTAGTTCTAAGTTCTAGGGGACTGATGAATTCAGAAGTTTAGTCCCATAGTGCTCAGAGCCATTTGAATCATTTGAAACACATGCAAACTCGATAATTTCTGAACATTTTCGTATCTCAATGTAACAGAAACTTCTGACGAGAGCAGAAGGCAGTCATCTCGTTCCATCTACATGAACTTTCCGTACTTTCTGTTCATACTGAGGAAATCCAACACAACAACTTGAAAGGTGTCCGTTATAATTGGCCATCTTGTTCTCTTTTTACTTAGCTTCGTCTCGCGAGCACTCTTTCCTGTTGCATCTGTGTCACACTGATCGAGTTCCGTATATTCAAATCTTCTTCGACTACTGGAGTACATTGACCTTTGCGGCGAAAGTGGCCAATATCTGTCGAGGGTGTGTTCGCCAAACATGGCCTGCCAATCTGGAAGGCAAAACAAAAGCTTCTGTTCAGTTTATTCTGTTTTGGGTGATCTGGAGTGAAGATATGTTTTGCCTGTGTGTAATATGGCGAGCTAACTTGTGTGTGATATGGCGAGCTACAGAGCGAGGCTGCCTCAATTTGTACTTCGAGAAGAACTATTCAAAAAAAGTCGTAGGTTGCAGAATATCCGTTATTAAGTTAAGAACGACTTGTTTCATCCGAATAGGGCATCATCATATGTTTAAAAAAATCAGAAATTTTCTGCCAAAAAGCATCCGTGAAGAAGGCATGATACCGCATAACGTATCAAAATGCGACCTTATGGAGACGTCGACACGCGTGGCAGCAACTCGCTCTCAAACTGCAAGCAGTCGTTCACTGCAACGGCTGAGAGGTCGGTCCTTATTCGCACAGTGCATTCATGTATGCACCTATATGCACTATGTACGGCTGTTTACAGCTTGAGGGCGAGGTCTTGTTCTGCGCTGCTATGCCTGTAGTCGCCTCCATGAGGTTGCCTTTTAGTACGTTTTATGCAGTGTCATGCCTTCTTCACGCATGCTATTTGGCAGAAAATTTCTTATTTTTTAACATAAATGATGATACCCTATCTGGGCGAAACGCGTTGTTCTTTAGTTAATAAATACCTGGAACCTATTACTGTTTTTTTTTTTTTAAATAGTAGTGACAGAAGGTTGCTGTACCACCACGCAAAGACGGAATGGAATAATTTTTGTGACGAGGAGATCACGGCAAATGCCATAATCCGATTTCTCAAAAACGTTGCTTGGTGGAAGACGAGTCAAAATAAGCGAACAATGGTTGGTTCAAATGGGTCTGAGAACTGTGGGACTTAACATCTGAGGTCATCAGTCCCCTAGAATTTAGAACTACTTAAACCTAACTAACCTAAGGACATCACACACTTCCATGCCCGAGGCAGGATTCGAACCTGAGATTGTAGCGGTCGCGCGGTTCCAGACTGAAGCGCCTAGAACCGCCGGCCGAACATTGGTCTTGCCTTATCCGTAGATACTCGATCGTTTCTGAAAAATCGACCGTTTCTGAGAAATCAAGGTACTTTGTGCGCCCTTTAGCGATTAAATAGTTCACCCGCACTGGTGGCATAGTAGCTTCACGCTTTTTGCGTCCTGTGTTCGAAACCAGATTATTATTTTTTTTTTTTTTGTTTTTCTTGTCTACCCATATCCGTAGAAGATTACTACACGAAAGTTTTCCAGTGTATTTTGAAATAATGCCGCTCTTATTCATCTACTAATTGTTATGTCCTAGCCAGTAATGCCACCCGAGCCAGCTGCCAAAAGGTTGGCAGCATCAAAGTCCGGACGCCGTCCGCATAAGCAGCGCCAGCGAGACAGGAAATCGCCGCAAGTCTGCGCGCGCCACCGCTGGCTTCTGGTTTCTTAAGCGCTGGAGTCGCGAGCGCTAGGACAGTTCTCTATTCGCCGCTCAGTTGTATACTCGCCACCGAATTGTGTACATGCTAGTCAGTTGTGTGTTCATCGCAGCAGAGTTTTTGTTTGTCGTCAGCCGACGCTGACCTAGCCGCTCCGACTTGAACTAGACAGATTTCCGTAGACACGGAGTTCACGACCTTGTTTCTGTATCTTCGTGATTAAAGATAAGTACCGACTTTTATTTAATCTGAGTGTTTGGGCTTTCATCTTTCTGTTCACTGTTCCAGCGGACCGGTAGGCCCGCTATTAAAAGTGTGGCGGTGACTTCGTAAGCCATTTCTACAGCCAAGTGTTTGTCGCTACGAACACCGCCACAAAACTAATTGTATCCGGAGAACAGGTTTTAGAAAAGGAAAAAGAAAAAGAGCAATAAATAAATGAGAAAAATATTTAATTTTCCTTTCAGTGAAATTTTTTGTGGCGTATCTTGATTCATAGACATTTGCAAGTGCCAGTTTTCGGTAATGTGATCCGTTATGCATGATTTGCCACGAAATTATTGACAACGCGTGAAATCTTCAGCAATGTTAACGGCATTTCTTTCCTGAGTGAGGTTAATGCTAAGAAATGACACTATGGCAAACCAGCCTTTGCGCGATGCTCGTGGTGTTTGCAGTTTCTATGTTTCGAGTGTTTCTACGATCGGTATGATCCAGTGGAACGCACGAAATCTTCCTAAAGAACAAACTTAAGAAAAAAAAAAAAGAATTAAAATGAAATTGATGTAAGAATGAAATATAAGAATGTGAGAATTTAAGAAGATTGTAACCGCTGAAATTGTCATTCAGACTTAAGTTATATAATAAATGTGTGACACTTGTTATGAAACCCAGTTGCAATTTTACGGTGAATATAAAGCCCTTGTTTCTCCTAATATGATAAGAAACATTCGTTTAGTAACCTTCTACGGACATTGATAACAAAATAAATAAAAATAGCAATCGGTTTCCGAACAGGGGGCACAAAAGTGAGAGAACGCGACGCTAATCAATGTGTCACCAATCTGTACTTTTATTCTGTAACACAACGTAATATTTTTCTTTATTTTACGATCTTGTGCACTATATAGGAGCAGTGTGGTTGCTTAGACAATATCAACGATTTTCTTAAAGCCATGTTATGCAGCAGGTCTTCCTATGATCATCCTGAGAAAACATCGTAAATCATTGATCTTCCTCATTCTTTTTGGGATCAAATAATAATCATAAAGTTAAAAAGAAAATTTTTTTTTTTGCTATTTTGCTCCTTTCATTTATTAAATTAAGAGCTATTAAATTATTTTTGCAAGACAGTAGCACTGAATTGTCATGCCTTTTGCAGAGGTAACTACATAACTATTAATGTGTTTTAATTCAACTGATAGTTCAGTTTGGAGCCACTCCTGGTCCGAACAATTGATTCAGATATCATGCATTTTTTAGCAGTAATAAATTATTTTCCGATTACTGAACGTAAGTTTGCCTCGAGAGTTCAAGGGCAACAGCTGTTTCACAGTGTCGTTATTATGCTCTGTGACGATGTTACTTTACTGGGTCACCATAATCAATAGCAAATAATTTCAGACTCCAAAATAATATTTTTGCGTTGCGTATGCGTTACCGTGATAGATTAATCCTGAGGATAGCGACATCGCATAATAATATTATATATATTGGGTTTTATTTATTTGTAAAGAGGACAGCTTTAATCAGAGCAATTTCAAATGGGATTTTAACATCCACTGCTACTATCAAGTCCCTTCTAACGTAATAGACAACGTATAGGCTGAAATGACGCGAAACCTCCACCTTGGAAGAATCTTCACCCTGACCAGTGCTGTCCCTGGTTCAGCCTGACATAGTCTGTGCCCAGCTTCACTGGCATTAAGGCGCCTTGGCAGCGGAAGCAGCTAAGACTCAAGGATATTGGCGCTGACTCAGGAGTAGGCATTATGGGGATTTTAACCTCCACCTCCACTTTCGAGATGTTCAAATGGTTCAAATGGCCCTGAGCACTATGGGACTTAACATCTGAGATCATCAGTCCCCTAGAACTACTTAAACCTAACTAACCTAAGGACATCACACACATCCATGCCCGAGGCACGATTCGAACCTGCGACCGTAGCGGTCGCGCGGTTCCAGACTGAAGCGCCTAGAACCGCTCGGCTACACAGGCCGGCGCCTTTCGAGATGATGCCATGAGTTCTCGTAGGGTCAGACTTCGTTTTTAAATTTCGGTCCTTATGGAGAGTCATCTGACACGAAGCAAAACTAAAACGAGGAATAAATATATCTAGTCCGCCCCCGTAGCAGAGTGGTCAACGTTACAGAACATCATACAGGGGATGAGGGTTCGATTTCCGGTACTGCCAGAGACTTTTCCTTGGTGGAGGACTGAGCCAGACTGCACTCAGCCTCGCGATGATAAGTGAAGAGCTACTTGATTGAGAGGTAGCCGCTCCAGGGTCGAAACATCGACAATGGCCGAGAGTGCGGTTTGCTGACCCCCATGCCCTTCCATACCGCATTTGATGATGAATGACTGAGGATGACACGGCGGTCGTATGACTATATTTTTAGGGCCTGATCGCGGGGTTCTCTTTTCTTATGAGGTTTAAAGTGCCGTTGATAGTAATGTCATTAGGATTGTAGCGCTAGCTAGTGTAGACGATGATAGAGGAATGAGGTGGTCGTGGCCTTATTAGAGGAGCCATTCCAGCATTCATATGAATTCATTTAACAAAATCAACGTAACTCAATTAGAAGATCTGGGGGCGAATGGATTTCAACCCGCTCCTCCAGAATTCAAGTCCAGTGTCTTCACCAGTGAACCACGTCGCTCAGTGAGTTGGGCTAAATGTTTACGTACTGAAGTACCTAAATAGTCAATTATTCTGGACAGTGTTTTAAAATTAAACGACTATTTTTCTCTTAGACTATCTCTCAGTTCCATGAATAAGTCCGTTGCCAAATGAATTTAATCCTTCTTTGTGACAGGGAACTTTAAAGTTTAATGCTTTTTTTGGATTTCTTCACGTGTATCTATGATTGGATTTTAGGTTAAAATTTCGTTGCTTTTCTTGTATTGGTGCTGTTGGGCTACTGTCCTTTGTTAAGTATTTATCTTGTTCCATTATGTTTTCCATTTTATAATAAACTCAGACGAATGTCCTGTTTGTGTCATTTGAAATAATTGTATCTGGTGGAATGGAACTAAATTAAAAAAATAGCTCCCCAAAGGCGAAGAATTTTCGTCTTTCACATATACTCCCATCTCGACAATCTCAAGAAGTCAAAGTGCAAAATAAAAGATGCTCTATATTGTGAGGCACGAAAGTACGGAAAAACTAATAAAGGATACCTATGTGAGTTTTGAAATTTTCTTTCGTAAAGTTCCAATATAGTGTGCTCTAGCCACTGTGTCACATCTCATGACCGTTTTGTTTTTGCCAAGAAATGCCTTTCTCTTAAGACTGGAATAGTTACAGAAACGTGTGATAATAAACTGGCTGGTCAAAAGGCACGGGAAGGTTTGTCCCGAGTCAATATGTGCCTTCAAGGACCCACGGATGTTGGCGGTTAGCTGCAGCGTATGGGGCGAGTGTAGTGACGATATGAGAGCAGTGTGTTACAGACTTGTGTGTAGTCAACACGCCAGCGCGTCGTCAGTAATCCGATTTTAAATATAGGATGATAATCCGCTAGAGAGTCATGGCTTACAGCACATCGGAGATTACACAAGATTTCGTATTTCCGAGGTCAACTGCGTCTGGGATGGATCTTCAATACTGCATAGACAATGTTTCCGCAAGCTCCGTAAGGCCACCACAGCTGTTTGACAGACGGACTTCACCTCTTCCATACAGCCAGGCGGAGCCATCCACGATCTACAGTGAGCCAGATCGACGCTGGTTTGAATGTGAGGCGTCAGGAATCCAGTTGTGGTAGGACTGTACGGAGACAAATTCACCGCATAGACTTTAGCAGCCGACAATCGACTCGTGTCACAGAGCCCGCCCATTACTTCTGGCCATTCAGTTTATACAGATGAAATGCCACAGTTTCAGAGACTTTACTGGTCTCATACAGATATGATTTTATGTATATAGAGTGAAGCGGCGAGTGGAAATTTGTACTAAGGCCGGGAATCGAACCCCGGTCTCCTGCTTACTAGGCAGGTGCGTCAGCCAGTTCACACAACTGCACGGATTACCCTGGCACGTCTCCCTCCTCGATCCAAATTCTCATTGCCGCCATAGCCTATTTTAAATTCTCCCTGCCCAGTAAGCAGGACACTCGGGTTCGATTCTCGAACTTGGTACGAATTTTCACTCACATTAAAATCATATCTGTATGAGATCAGTAGAGAATCGGAAATCGTGTCATTTCATGTGTATAAACTGAACAGCCAGAAGTGATGTGCAGGCGCTGTGACATGAGTCGATTGTCGGCTGCTAAATCCTATACAGTGAATACCATATCTGTATGGGACCAGCAAAGTCTCTGAAACTGGGTCATTTCATTTTTATAAGAAGTGCCTGCTTAAGGGGTTCAGGCTGTGTTTCCCATTTATGCTCGATGCCGAGGTGCTATTCCAGAACATGGAGAGCCTCAGCAATTCTGTTAATGCGTAAGGGGGAATATAAAGTAGACTAGAGCGGTAGTGAGGATTTGGATCGAGGACGAAGACGTGCCAGGGTAATCCGTGCTGTTGTATGAACCGCTGTGGCATGGTAGCCTGGTGACTTCCGTCAATTTTACCTCGAAATGAACTATGTCTATACTGCAATACTGCTAGCGCGCTGGACATCAACGGAGGAGATCTACGGCTTTCTTCAGCAGCACAGGTCAACGAATGTTGCTGAGGGGAAGTATCCCCACGTTGATTGGCGTGAGGTCTGGCGATCGGTTTTGGTAGGTTTGTGGGGCGCTCAACTGCGAGGTTATCAGCGCCTGTACAAGTTTCCAATCTGTACGCAGTCCAGTTTCTCCACTTCCCTGAGAGATGATGAAATGATGAGGACAACACAAACACCCAGTCCCCGGAGGGAGAAAATCCTCCGATCGGACGGGGAATCGAACACGGGACGCCGTGATCGAGAGGCAGCAACGCTAGCCACTAGACCACGAGCTGCGGACCTGGCAACCGGTGTGGCCTCCTTATCTTGCTACTGACGTGCAGTCTGCCTGGTACCTTACGTTCAAGGGGTAGCTAGTATACCGGTCATGCCTACATGGGATTCACGTTGCAGATACCCCGTAGAACGTCGCCTGCTGTCTGGTCCTTGGTGCGACAGTTGTCGGCCCTAATTACCCGTACGACTCTAGTCAGATAAATCCTCACCTGCTCCTCTTTCCATACTCGGGGTGCTTTCCGCAAGGAAAGACGAACTCTGTGAAGTGGATTTGTGCAAACGCAGTTTACTACTTATTTCCTGACGGCGAGAAAAATATCCATGATTTTTGGCACTTCCTTAATAAACGCCATTATGCAGTTGACCGCAATCCCAAATACAGACAATTTTTCTCGAATTTCCTTCTTACTGTGTTTGTTAGCCCACCCCAGAGTTGGGGTGTAGCTGCAGTGAGCAGTTGATCCACGGCATTCCCACTTTTAGAACTGGTTATCCTCTGGTCATCGAGACGTTCACAAAACAAAAAAAAAATATTAAAAAAATGGCTCACACGTCGGCCTAGAGAGCAGGAGCCCCGCGTTTGACTCCCGGCCGTCGTACATTCTCCGCTACAGTGTGTACACACACGTCAAAATAAGTTTTTCATCACCTCGGTTCCGAGAGTTCCGGAACCTGTACAGAAAATTGGAATAGAGATCAACATAAACATCATTTCTGCCCATTTTATTGGTCATGAAAACCACACATTGCATGTTGTAACACTATACAGCGAGACCTTCAGAGGTGGTGGTCGAGATTGCAGTACACACCGGTACCTCCAATACCCAGTAGCACTTCCTCTTTCATTGATCATGCCTGCATTCGTCGTGGCATACTATCCACAAGTTCATCAAGGTACTGTTGGTCCAGACTGTCACACTCCTCAACGGCGATTCGGCGTAGATCCCCCAGAGTGGTTGATGGGTCACGTCGTACATAAACAGCCCTTTGTAATCTATCCCAGGAATGTTCGACAGGGTTCCTGTCTGGAGAACATGCTGGCCATTCTAGTCGAGCGATGTCGTTATCCTGAAGGAAGTCATTCACAAGATGTGCACGATGGGGCGCGAATTGTCGCCAATGAAGACGAATGCCTCGCCATTATGCTGCCGATATGGTTGCACTGTCAGTCGGAGGAAGGCATTCACGTGTCGTACAGCCTTTACTGCGCCTTCCATGACCACCAGCGACGTACGTCGGTCCCACATAATGCCACACCAAAATATCAGGGAACGTCCACCTTGCTGCACTTGCTGGACAGTGTGTCTAAGGCGTTCAGCCTGACTGGGTTGCCTCCAAACAAGTCTCTGCCGACAGTCTGGTGGAAGGCATATGCGTCACTCATCGGTGAAGAGAAGGTGATGCCAATCCTGAGTGGTCAATTCGGCATGTTGTTGGGCCCATCTGTACCGCGCTGCATGGTGTCGTGGTTGCAAAGATGGACCTCGCCATGGATGTCGGAAGTGAAGTCAAGCATCATGCAGCCTATTGCGCACAGTTTGAGTCGTAACACGAGGTCCAGTGCCTCCACGAAAAGCATTTTTCAACACGGTGGCGTTGCTGTCAGGGTTCCTCCGAGCCATAATCCTTAGCTAGCGGTCATCCACTGATACAATACCCACAGTCAACGTCTGTCTACAGGAGTTCTGGGTACCGGTGTGATGCAAAACTTTTTTCATGTGTGTACATAAAAACATTCAGTTTATAATTAAATTTATATCCGTATTTGATACACACTACTGATGTTATTTTTTTGAAGCAGTTCATAAATCGAGTTAATGAATTATGGACAGTCATCCCAACTCATTTTTATGTATACCTGCACTGAATAAAGCCACATCGCGGGCTGGAGTGGCCGAGCGGTTCTAGGCGCTACAGTCTGGAGCTGTGCTGTTGCTACGGTCGCAGGTTCGAATCCTGCCTCGGGCATGGATGTGTGTGATGTCCTTAGGTTAGTTAGGTTTAAGTAGTTCTAAGTTCTAGGGGACTGAAGACCTCAGAAGTTAAGTCCCATAGTGTTCAGAGCCATTTTTTTTGTTAACGGCAGCCTACGCGTGGGACGGTGTTTTGTTAGTCTGACTGCTGCTATTCTCCCATCAAATGTAAAGGGCGAAGGAGAACGTTGCAGGGAGTCGTTTACTTGCTGCTGGATGACAAAGTGATGATCCTACATGGCTGATCGAAAGCCTGCGACAAGGACATCTGCACTCACGACCCAGTACCGACCAAAACTGGGCCACTATCATACCCAAATGGTTGGTTGGTTGATGTGGGGGAAGGGACGAACAGCCAGGTCATCTGTCCCATCGGTTTAGGGAAGGATGAGGAATGATGTCAGCCGGTCCCTTTCAAAGGAATCATGCCGGCACTTGCTTGAAGCGATTTAGGGAAATGACTGGACCAGCCAGCCATTGGGTACCCACAATGAGATCCTTTTCATTCTCTGTCAGGAGCTGATAATGCTGTTTCACATGAGCTCTCGCGGAGTCTATGTGTCTTTGACTGTGACCACTCAACATTTGACCCCTTATCTTCCCTACCAGGCCGGTAACAGCACTAAACTTGAACAACAATAACGCACTACGGAGACCATTCTACCTGTAACATCAGATTGCAACTAATTGTGCCGATTGTACGAAATTACGTTGACATCCGACCGTACCATTTCGGACTTCACTTTTTTTTGTCAGGCACTTCTAGACTACATAAATTTTTGCATTTCCACACGCATGCATACCCGCTTTTCCACAGAAAAATTCTATAGAATCTCTAATACCATCCTCTGACTTTTCTTAGTGTGGATCTTTCAAGCTTCTTGGAACGCTTTTCTGGCCATCAGTGTTGTTCTTCTTGAATGTGAAATTTACTTATTCAGCGTTAATGATGCGAAGTGTGCTGTGACAAGTGGATCAAATTGGGAAGTGCTGCTTCAGGTCGTATTGGATATTCAAAGAAGTAGGCAGCACAGTTCTAGGTTTACAGAAGTGACGTAGTAGATAAGTTATTACGCTACGTAGGATATACTATCTAATCAAAAATATCCGGACACCTGTTAGTGGACATTAATAGGGCTTGGCTCCACCCTTCGCCTTTATGACGGCTTTAATTCTGCTGGGGACAATTTCAGTGAGGTGTCCCTGGAGGAATGGCAGCCCATTCTTCCTCAAGAGCCGAATCCACAGAATGTAGTATTGTTGAACGCTGGGGTCTGCAGTGAATTCGATGTTCTAACTCACCCAAAAGATATTCCATTGGATTCAGGTCGTGGTTCTGGGCACGCCAGCCCATAATAGGAATGTTATTGACCACAAACCATTGCCTGCTTTGTTAAAAGGTACACTGTCATACTACTAAAAACAGTCATCGCCTCCCAACCGTTTTTCTGTTGTACGCTGTACACATAACAGTAAAATATCTTCATATCCTTCCACATTTAGCGTTTTTCTTAATCGCAATAGAGGGGCCACAGTGTGTCTACGAAATACGCCCCAATACCATAACACTACCTCCTCCGTACTTCACTGCTTCCACTACATATAATGGCAGGTAATATTCGCAAAACATTCACCAAACCCAAACGCTACCATCGGCTTGCCACAGTATAAAGCGTGATTCACGACTCCAAATCGCTCGTTTCCAGTCATACACTGTCCAGTGGTGTCGCTCTTTACACCATCTCAAACATCATTTACCAACGATTACAGAAATGTATGGAAAGTAGGGAACCTCTCGATTACTGTACCCCTTTGTTTTTAACTCCATAGGCACAGTCATTGTGCCAGTTGGGCAGTTCGCAGTACTTCGGAATTCATGAGTGGTTCCTTCCGTTGATTTCAAGTGACTTCTCACAACCACCCTCTGCAATGTTCGAGAGTCCATGTACCGGCTGATCAAAAAGTCAGTATAAATTTGAAAACTGAATAAATCACGGAATAATGTAGATGGAGAGGTAAAAAGTGACTCACATGCTTGGAATGACATGGGGTTTTATTAGAACCAAAAAATACAAAAGTTCAAAAAATGTCCGACAGATGGCACTTCATCTGATCAGAATAGCAATAATGAGCATAACAAAGTAAGACAAAGCAAAGATGATGTTCTTTACAGGAAATGCTCAATATGACCAACATCATTCCTTAACAATAGCTATAGTCGAGGACTAATGTTGTGAACAGCACTGTAAAGCATGTCCGGAGTTACGGTGAGGCATTGGCGTCGGAAGTTGTCTTTCAGCATCCCTAGAGATGTCGGTCGATCACGGTATGCTTGCGGCTTCAGGTAACCTCAAAGCAAATAATCGCACGGACTGAGGTCTGGGGACCAGGGAGGCCAAGCATGACGAAAGTGGTGGCTGAGCACACGATCATCGCCAAACGACGCGCGCAAGAGATCTCTCACGCGTCTAACAGTATGGGATGGAGCGCCATCCTGCATAAACATCGTACGTTCCAGCAGGTGTTTATCATCCAGGCTGGGGATGATGCGATTCTGTAACATATCGGCGTACCTCTCACCGGTCACGGTAGCAGTTACAAAACCAGAATCACGCATTTCCTCGAAGAAAAAAGGCCCGATAATGGTAGATGTGGTAAATCCAAGCCATACCGTGACTTTCTCATCGTGCAATGGAGATTCCACGACAGTTCTAGGATTTTCGGTAGCCGAAATTCTGCAGTTGTGGGCGGTGACAGACCCTCGGAGCGTGAAATGAGCTTCGTCGGTCCACAACACGTTATTCAACCAATCGTCATCTTCCACCATCTTTTGTAACGCCCACACTGCAAATGCCCCCCGCTTCGCTAAATCGCCAGGTAACAGTTCATGATGCCGATGGTTTTTGTACGGATAGCATCGGAGGGTACGTCTAAGTGCCAACCAAACAGTAGTGTATGGAGTGCCGATGCGACGAGCGACTGCACGAGCGCTGATTTCCTCGTGCATAGACGAACCCGCTACAGTCTCAATTTCTTCCTGAACTGTCTCAGGAGCATTACGCCTCGTGCTCGGTAGGCCACTACGGGATCTATTGTCTAAACAACCCGTAGCTTCGAACTTCGAAATCATTCTCGCCACAGCTGCATTTGTCAATGGACCTTTAACCGTTGGAATCCCCTTCCTATGGCGATAGGATCGTGTTGCTGAACTAGCACATTCCCCATTCTGATAATACAGCTTCACTAAAAGCGCCTTTTCAGGTAACGTCAATATGCTGCGACTGCTGACGCATCTGATTCTCTGCTGCTGCTCCTATTATGACTTCCTCACAGTGAGGAGGTTCGAGTGGAAGTTTGTGCCCTGTTGGCCTTTACTCCCCTGGGGATCTTGTAGAGTCTTCTTTCTGTACGCGTGGTTGTATCTGGACTGGCAAGGAGTGCCGATGACCTATTTCTTGGGCTTGTCGATATGACGATTTTTCCTCTTCTTCTTCTTGCTTGTTGCTGAGGGCTCTCCCTTGGTTGGGATACTGTGCGTAATGTATCCTGCTTTATAATATTCTCCGTTGACCAGAGAGATAATGATACAGCGCATTTTCCACTCTGTGAAGATGGGGTAGGAATCAATTAGATTGAAATCCTCCCTAGAAAGACCAATAAGGCCTACTGGATACCCAAGTGGGTGATGTGGGAGTGGAGGTTTAGGATGGTTAGGTGGAACGAAAGGATAAGGGTTGTCGTGGTGGGGGTATGTACCATCGCGAAGCGAGCCAGCGATCTTCTTCGTTACAGCGCTTGCGCTGTACATGTCTGGAAGCGGGAGGAATGGGACTTCTTCCCACTCTTCTTCTTGCGCTGCTGCTTCGGTGTCCATCTTGTGCTGTGTCGCCTCCCCTTAGGCAGGCTCGTCTGTCTGCGTGGCCACCGTCGCGAACTCCTTCTCACGTGGAGGAGTCGTCTGGGTGGCGGTGTCTTCTGTTGTGGTGGAAACTTCTTTGGCTGAGCGAAGCTCCTGCGTCAGCACAGCAATCTGTTGCCGAGCCTCGCCGCCCTCTCTTCCGCCATGGCGGATTTGAAGGCGGACATGGCTTCTTGTACGGCGTCGTTAAGGCGCCTGGTGACGACGTCTTCTGTACAAGTGGCCACCTCTTCGTGTGTGGTGGTCGCTTGCTTCTGCGTCTTCTTCTCCGGTCCGCGCCAATTTCTTCTGTAGGCGCAGGAACGGGCGTTGGCCGCGTGTGCGCCGCCGCAGTTGGCGCAGGTACAGGGGGCGTCCTTCTGATTGTTGCATTCGCGTGTGTCGTGTGCTTGCGCACACTTCAAGCACGCAACTGCTCCGCTGCAGTGCTTGGCGACGTGGCCAAGCTTTTGGCAGCGAAAGCACTGCGCTGCTGTCTTCCTCTTCTTCTTGCCGGATGTTCCTGCTAGCGTGAGCAGCAACTCCGCCAAGGCAGCAGCTTTACGTCCCCTTCCGCGTCCCGACATCTCGACTAGCAACAGTGACAATCAGCTATGCGTAACTCACCGCAGCGTGAGCGGGAATGACTGATTGTCATTACAGCTCCTTTTATACACGATTGTGATGCGTAGTCACTGACGTTTTGCTGTCCAGAGCCATCTGTCGGACATTTTGTGAACTTTGTTTTGTTTTGGTTCTAATAAAACCCCGTGTCATTCCAAGCATGTGTGACAATTTTTACCTCTCTATCTACATTATTCCGTGGTTTATTAAGTTTTCAAGTTTATACTGACTTTTTGATCACCCTGTATATGAGTTCTACTGGCCTTAGTTGTAATGGTAACTTCGTATGTCCTCTTTACTATCACATCACCAACAGTCGATCTGCGCAACTTTCGAAGGCTGGAAATGTCGGTTACTCAGATGACATTCAGTGACTAATCGACAGTCAAAGCCATTGATCTCTCCTGACCGACCCATTTTGATGTTACTGCCTCTCTATTGACAACAAAACACGCCCCACCTCTTTTATACTGGCGGATCTTTCTCTCGTTACATCTACTGTTCAATTCTACATTGCATAGGGGATTTCGTATACTTTTGATCAGATAATCTGCAGTCATGTCTCACCACTGTTAATAAATTGCACATTTTTCGAATGGGTAATATAGCTCCAAGTTTTGTTAAATGGTTCTCTATTGGATGCAAACGTGTTTGTAGTGTACTGTACGATCGAGGCAGCATTTCAACTATTTCTGCACCATCTTTCTCTCAGTATTACTCTATTGTAGCCGGCCGGAGTGGCCGAGCGGTTCTAGGCGCTACAGTCTGGAACCGCGCGACCACTACGGTCGCAGGTTCGAATCCTGCCTCGGGAATGGATGTGTGTGATATCCTTAGGTTAGTTGGGTTTAAGTAGTTCTAAGTTCTAGGGGACTGATGACCTCAGAAGTTGTCCCATAGTGCTCAGAGCCATTTGTATTTGAGCTCTATTGTAGCCTAATTAGTTACATAATGTGTCAATTTGTATAAGTATAAAAAATTCTACAGGATTCTTGCATTTCAAAAAAATTTCAATAATAATGGCAGTATGAGATGATCTCGGGAGCAGCCCAGTAGTTATGTACACATTTTAAAGATGCGGTACATAGGTACTAAGTCACCACCAAGACTTAACTTAAGCTCCGGCGAGCGCCTCGTCTCCATGGACTACGCCTATTCAGGCTGTTTTAGTTTTATTTCTAGACCATGCCCTCGTAGACATATTATGAATCAGGTATATCTTCTGAAGAAGGCTCAATTACTTGGGCTGAAACTTAGGTAAAGGTTGGTTTCATCACCGCAATCGAGGCTGATAGTTTCTTATATATTAGATTATGACGATTGCTGACTGGGCTGCAATGTTGAAAGTACTGAATATTATTCGTCTTTCCCTACAGGTTACCCCCATTTCTCTCAGAATTTCGAAGACCTTGCACTGTTTTACACTGCCGAACACTTTTTTCCGGTTCTACAAATCCTATGAATATGTCTTGGTTTTTGTTAAGTCTTGTTTCCATCATCAGACGTAACGTCAGAGTGCCCTTACCTTTCTTAAAGCCAAACTGATCGACTTCTAACAGATCGTCGTATCGAATAGTTTTTTTGTTTATATGTCTGTTTAAGGAATATGAATATTAGCGCGAGCGGTTAAAAACAGGGTCGATTTAATTTCCATTAAATTTGGATACGAACCTGTTTCCGGGCTTTTGCTCCTGCGCAAAACATTACGTACTGAGTCTCGTCGCCATATTCTAGAAGCGCATGATACGACTGGTCGCAGACCGTGTACGCGGCTAGCGTACCGCTGCCAGTGCTAGGCAACAGTGTGGGTGGGGCAGAGGCTCAGACGGGCGCTAGAGAAAGTGGAGCAGGCGCTGGTTGGCTCCCAGAGTGGCCTAGCCACGCCCCTCTCTAATTGCGGGATTATTAATTAGCTGTGGGCGGCCGCTGCTGCGGCGTCGGGCTGTGCCCTTCAGCTATCCGGCTCTCCGCTGTGCGAGTCGCTTCAGTTCGCAGCATGTTAAATGGAAAACTGCGCGCTGACAAATACGGTGTGGACACGGCGTCTCTGCTCGTCACTGACAGTATTTTCAATCGAAGTTCTGCGCCAGGAAGCAACCAAGGACGAAAGGACACATTTACACTTACACTACTGGCCATTAAAATTGCTACATCAAGAAGAAATGCAGATGATAATCGGGTATTCATTGGACATATATATTGTACTAGATATGTGATTACATTTTCACACAATTTTGGTGCATAGATCCCGAGAAATCAGTACCCAGAACAACCACCTCTGGCCGTAATAATGGCCTTGATATGCAGAGCATGGATGACATGTACAGGTACAGCTGCCCATGCAGCTTCAACACGATACCACAGTTCATCAAGAGTAGTGACTGGCGTATTGTGATGAGCCAGTTGCTCGGCCACCATTGACCAGACGTTTTCAATTGGTGAGAGATCTGGAGAATGTGCTGGCCAGGGCAGCAGTCGAACATTTTCTGTATCCAGAAAGACCCTTAAAGGACCTGCAACATGCGGTCGTGCATTATCCTGCTGAAATGTAGGGTTTCGCAGGGATCGAATGAAGGGTAGAGCCACAGGTCGTAACACATCTGGAATGTAACGTCCAATGTTCAAAGTGCCGTCAATGCGAACAAGAGGTGACCGAGACGTGTAACCAATGGCACTCCATACCATCACGTCGGGTGATACGCCAGTACGGCGATGACGAATACACGCTTCCAATGTGCGTTCACCGCCATATTTCCAAACACGGATGCGACCATCATGATGCTGTAAACAGAACCTGGATTCATCCGAAAAAATGACGTCTGGCCATTCGTGCATCCAGGTTCGTCGTTGAGTACACCATCGCAGGTGCTCCTGTCTGTGATGCAGCGTCAAGGATAACCGCAGCCATGGTCTCCGAGCTAATACTCCATGCTGCTGCAAACGTCGTCGAACTGTTCGTGCAGATGGTTGTTGTCTTGCAAACGTCCCCATCTGTTGACTCAGGGATCGAGACGTGGCTGCACGATCCGATACAGCCGTGAGGATAAGGTGCCTGTCATCTCGACTGCTAGTGATACGAGGCCGTTGGGATCCAGCACGGCGTTCCGTATTACCCTCCTGAACCCACCGATTCCATATTTTGCTAACAGTCGTTGGATCTCGACCAACGCGAGCAGCAATGTCGCGATACGATTAACCGCAATTGCGATAGGCTACAATCCGACCTTTATCAAAGTCGGAAACGTGATGGTACGCATTTCTCCTCCTTACACGAGGCATCACAACAACGTTTCACCAGGCAACGCCGGTCAACTGCTGTTTGTGTATGAGAAATCGGTTGGAAACTTTCCTCATGTCAGCACGTTGTTGGTGTCGCCACCGGCGCCAACCTTGTGTGAATGCTCTGAAAACCTGATCATTTGCATATCACAGCATCTTCTTCCTGTCGGTTAAATTTCGCGTCTGTAGCACGTCATCTTCGTGGTGTAGCAATTTTAATGGCCAGTAGTGTACTATACTGCGAGGAGACAAATCTCATGGGATAGCGATATGCACATATACAGATGGCGGCAGTATTCCGTTAACAAGGTATAAAAAGGGGGCGCACTGGCGCACTTATCATTTGCGCTCAGGTGATTCATGTGAAAAGGCGTCCAACTTGACTGGCCTTAAAGAGGCAGTTAATGGACTTCAAACGTGGAATGGTGGTTGGAGATAGACGCCTGGGACCTTCCATTTCAGGAATTGTTAAGAAATTCAGTATTCCGAGATCCACAATGTCAAGACTGTGCCGACAATAGCACATTTTAGGCATTACCTCTCACCACGGACAACGGAGTCGCCGACAGCCTTCACCTAACCTCCTAGAGCAATGGCGGTTGTGTAGAGTTTTCAGTGCTAACACACGGGCAATACTGCATGAAATAATTCAAAAATCAAAGTGCGAATTTGGCGTTAAAAAGCTATGGCAGCAGACTAACAGCACGACATCGTCTGCAGCGCCTCTCCTGAGCTCATGACCATAACGGATGGACCCTAGACGATTGGAAAACATTGGTCTTGTCAGATGGGCTCAAATGGTTCAAATGGCTCTGAGCACTATGGGACTTAACAACTGAGGTCATCAGTCCCCTAGAACTTAGAACTACTTAAACCTAACTAACCCAAGGACATCACACACATCCATGCCCGAGGCAGGATTCGAACCTGCGACCGTAGCGGTCGCGCCGTTCTAGACTGAAGCGCCTAGAACCGCTCGGCCACAGCAGCCAGCTGTGAGATGAGATTCGATTTCAGTTGGTAAGAGTTCATCGTAGTTTTGGAGTGTGGTTCAGACCCCACGAAGCAATGGACACAGGCTGTCAATAAGGCATTGCGACAGCTCGTGGTTCCTGCATAATGGTGTGGGATGTGTTCACACGGAATCATTGGCCGAGATGAACCGATCACTGACTCGAAATGGTTACGTTCGGCTACTTGGAGACCATTTTCAGGCTTCCATGGACTTCATGTTCAGAAACGACGATGGATGACAATGGATGGCAATGCGCTCATCAGGCCACTATTGTTCGCGATTGGTTTGAAGAATATTCTGGACACTTCAAGCGAATGATTTGGTCACGCAGATCGCCCGTCATGGGACTTGATCGAGAGGTCGATTCGGGCACAAAATCCTTCATCGGCAACAGTTACTTTGTTATGGACTGCAGAGGGCTTGCAACGACTTGTTGAGTCTGTGCCACATCGAACTGCTGCACTGCGACGAGCAAAAGGAGGTCCCATACGGTATTAGGTGGTACCCTTTGACTTTTGTCATAGGGTGTGTCAGCTTCATACTAAAGTGCCCATCATCTTGTTAATGGTCAAACTTATAGTGACATCTGCATTTAAGTAAGACATGGCGCATAATTCGCGAAGTTTTCAATGAAAAACAGGGGGCGCTATGATTTTGCGTTTGAGGCATATTACAGCACATGTTTCTGCGTATGAAATTTAGTTAACATACTGAATTCTGTTTCCTTTTTGCCTCTGACATAGTAGTTCGTGTTGAGAAAATATACATGTACAGGATGTATAAAAAAGATTCATCCGATTAAAAAAGATCATAACTATTATGTTATTTGAGATATGTACGTGAACAACATACTGTTGGAAAGAGCAAATTCCCGAGTTTTAGATGTTTCCCGCTAGGTACCAGCAATGTGCGCCCACTTCAGTTCTAGTAAAAATGGTGTCGGGACAACAGAAAGAGTTTTGTGTTCTACGTTTTGCGCAGTGCGGGTCAGTAATAACTGTTCATCGTGACTTTCATACTAGGGTATGGTGTGGATCCTCCTACAGCACAGAGCATTAAACGATGGCGTGAACAATTCCGAGAAACAGGTTGTTTGTGTAAAGGCAAATCGAGCGTCTGACACAGACGTCGAAAGCATCCGCCATAGTTTCACAAGGAGTCCGCAGAAATCGGTTCGCCGTACAGCTCGACAGCTCAACATGGCCCAGGTGTACGTCTGACGTGCGTTGCGTCGACGTTTACACATGAAATTATACAAAATTCAGCTACGGCATGCTCTTCGTCAAGCTGACTAACAACAACGTTTGGAGTTCTGTAATTTCGTCCTTGGCAAGATGGAGGATGACAGTTTTCCTCCATGCTTACTGCTTAATAAATAGGCAACATTCCATTTAAATGGAAAGGTGAACTATCATAATGTGACAATATGGGGTACGAAACGACCACATGAATTTGTGCAGCACGAGAAGGACTCTCCAAAATTTAATGTGTTATGTGCAGTTTCATGGGAAAATGTGTGGTTCATTTTTATTAGCCACAGTTGGAGACTGATTGGAACGGTTTCATTTACCAACAGGATAGTGCACGGCCACACTGGTCTGTGGAAGTGCGGGAATTTTTAAATCAAAGGATTACTGAACGATAGATCGGTCACACTGGTCCAAATCATCCAACCCTACAATACTGGACTCCAAGGTCACCAGACCTGACTGTATGTGATTATTTCTATTTCTTTTGGAGGTTTGTAAAAGATTCTGTTTATGTGCCTCCGTTACCAACAACAATGAACGAACGGAGACATCACGTAACAGCAACTGTGGAAGCTGTAACTCAAGACATGCTCGCTGCATGTTGGAACAATTTGAATACCACATTAATATATGCCGTGCACCTCAAGGGGGGCGTATTGAACGGACACCTATGAAAAGAAAAACTTTTTGAGTTTAACGTTCATCAAAAAACAAAATTCATTGTATTTGTTTATTAGTTTCAGAAATATACACGTGCCAAATCGGATTATTCTTTTTGATACACCCTGTATTTTGTAGCTCTGAAGCTGTAATGCGCAGGCTAACCAGCGTCCTCTGTGTGCATCTGTAGCAGCGTATACCTGCGCTGGACAGCACGGCAAGTCGACACGTAAATTACCAGCTTTCTTTGTGTTCCTGCGCTGGCTTCCGCAACGCCTGTAACCTGCTTTTTCTGTGTGTGCACCCAACGCTACATGAGCAGGTAATACACCAAAAATACACTGGGTCCAAAATTAAAGCAACAAACCACTGTATCCCCGTCCTGTTTCCAATTCACGATATAATCATACAGACTCTCATCAGATGTCCGTACGATCGTGTCTTGCAAGGAAGATGGCATTCTGGTCAACAGACAAGCACGCCAACGATGACGTCAGGGCACCTGTCAAACAGGAAAGTGTTTGCTGGGTAATCCCACATCCACAATCGCCGTGTACCCAGCACAGACGGTGCAGTATGGCATAGAGAAAACACCTACCAGGCTCTGTGCGGTGGAGGGCCATAGGAAGAATGGAAGCAGGACAGTAGCAAACTGATGTGGCGCGATGGCTTAATGTGAATCGTTTTGTTGTTTTTCGGATGTGGTGACAGTTTATAGTGATCGAAACTGTATCCCGAAGACCAGGGTGGGGCCGACCACGTGTAACATCAGAGAGAGACAGTCGTTATTTGACTATAAGGGCATGAAGGTACCGCCTTAGTACTGTACGGTAACTGGTATCTGACCTCGCAGCATCCACTGGACGTGTTGTAGCGAGACAAACGGTGTACAGAAGGCTTCGGCAGAGTGGTCTTTGTTGTTCTGCTGTATGTGTACCTCTGACGCGTCTTCAAAAGGGAATGTGTAGACTGGAGTCGTCAACATGCCACAATGTTCATTTCACGGATGAGCTCCGACTTGGTCTGGACAGTGATTCTCGACGGTTTCGCATCTGGAGGGAACATGGAACACGATTTCGTGACCCAACCATCGTGAAAAGAGACCGAGGTCGAGGATGATCCCTATTGGTGTGAGCAGAGATTATGTTGACGATTCGAACACCTCTTCATGGAACTGCACGGTTAAGTCGGCAAGGTTTAACTGCTTTCAGGTATCGTGATGAGATCTTGGAGTCTGACGTGCGGTTGTTGCGAGGTGCTGTGGGAGCAGACTTCGTATTCCTGGAGGATAATACTCGACCTCATAGAGCGCAGGTGATATATGGTTCAAATGGCTCTGAGCACTATGCGACTTAACTTCTGAAGTCATCAGTCGCCTAGAACTTAGAACTAATAAAATGTAACTAACCTAAGGGCATCACACACATCCATGCCTGAGGCAGGATTCGAACCTGCGACCGTAGCGGTCGCTCGGTTCCAGGCTGTAGCGCCTAGAACCGCTCGGCCACTCCGGCCGGCGGTGGTATATGTTTTCCTGGAAACAGAAGATATTGCACGCATCGCGTGGCCTGCTCGCTCTCTCGATTTGAATCCCATAGAGCAGGCCGGGGATGCACTTGGAACACAGGTTGCATCGCTTCAACAACCGCCAACCTCCCTCGAAGGCTTGCGAGCAGCGCTGCAGGAAGAAATGGCGTAATTGCCTCAACGTGAGATGCAGGGCATTATTCAAAGCAATCCCCGTCGTCTGTCAGCTCTGTTTTGCTGCCAGAGGCGGTTCAAGCCCATACTGAGAACATAAACCAGTTGTCAGAATGTGTGCGTAAATCCGTTAAGTTGGAAAAAAACGAAGAACATTTTTATCTACCGTTATGCAGGCTGCAGCTGTTTACGTTCTGTATTCTTTACATTGTTTCTACTTTACTATCACTTGATTATACTGTTTTGTGGCAAATTAAACGCAACCTTGCAAAATTTCGGTTTGTTGTTTTAATTTTGGACACCAGTGTAGTAACGATCGAAAAATATCCGGGAATATTCCTCAGGAGCAACCTAAAGTAGAACAGCGATATAAAACTAACTTCAGGAAAGGCAGATGCTATGCTGAATTTATTTGGAAGAATCCTAAGGAAATGCCATCCACCCACGAAAGAAACGGCATACAAAACACTCATTCGACCAATTTGTGGGTACCACTCGTCAGTTTGGGACACTTACCAACTTACCAGATAGGATTAATTAAAGCGAGGTGAAGATCCAAAGAAGAGCGGCACGTTTCGTCACAAGTTCGTGAGCATTTCACAGAGGGCGTGAACGTTACACAGAGAGTGTGGGTATTACACAGATGCTCATTAAACTCTTTTACTAGAGTTGTAGATCACTGAGAGGATTACTGCTGAATGTTCAAGGGCATATATTCTTAGGAGTGTCAGACGATGTGTTAGCTCGTCTCGTGTACATCCTGTGAAATGGCTACGACCTGGGAACCAGATAAACTACAGCTCATACGGAGCCATATCGACAGTCAATCTAGCCGCACTGAACTGGAAAGGAACATATGATAATGGTATCAGGCGCACGCACCGTAGGTGGATTTCTGACTGTACCTGTAAATGTAGATGCGAGTCCAATGTGCTAACCACTGCATAATCTTGCTCAATAACTGAGTCACTACCGAGAAAAATTCTATTATTCGGCTATCAAATACATAAGATGTTTCGCCATTGAGCTGTCTATCAGATAGCGTAAATAAAATGGGAAAGTACAAAATGAGAATACGTAAATTACACCAACAACACCAAAGATATGAAATAACTGAAACAGCTCATACAGAACTGAAGAGAATGCTCAGTACATAATGTCCAGTCAAAATAGTTTCATCAGTGCCACAAACAAGCGATAACTGCCAGATAAAGCAATAAAAAAAGTAAACGCATCGCTTTCAGGCGGCGCCAATTAGCGCCCAAATGTCCACTCTGTACGGACACCTTATTTTTAAGAAAAGTAGAGAATATTGAACCTAAAACTTCAGTCGTTACTACTTGTTTGCGACACAAACCGACTCGAGTAAATTACCTACCGTTTTTAAGTTATGGAGACTTGATATAAATACCATCAGACTATCGGCAAATATCAGTAGTGTTCCAACGAGTCTGCTTATGTGAGTTTGGTAGGCTGTAGCTTTTTACAGGCCCTCACCAGCCAGTGGCGGAGTGTCCCTGATTTTGTCTCACCTGTTTTGCATGAAGACAACGTGAACTAATAATTTGTCCGTAATATACCGGGAGTGTATCATGCCGTTATTGAGCAGTGTTAGTGCGTGCGGATTCACTCGCCTTCGGAATCCAGCAGACCGACATTTGCTTCATGAGCCCTAGCACAATTGTTCCCAACCTAAACTTTCACCTCTGTGCCCTGTTGCACAACGGATACACTCAACACGCTGGAGACAGGAGGCGCCCAACAACAGCAGGAATTATTAAAGTCGACCGGGGTGTCCGAGCGGTTCTAGGCGATACAGTCTGGAACCGCGCGACCGCTACGGTCGCAGGTTCAAATCCTGCCTCGGGCATGGATGTGTGTGATGTCCTTAGGTTAGCTAGGTTTAAGAAGTTCTAAGTTCTAGAGGACTGATGACCTCAGAAGTTAAGTCCCGTAGTGCTCAGAGCCATTTTTGAATTATTAAAACGCCAAGGTCGTAAACGGGAGTCAACCAGGAGACTAGTAAAGGAAAGTAAAGATAATAATGGATTCTAATTACTGCCCTTATAATAACAAAGCATTTAACTGCTTTCACGAAGCACAAGCTAAATCCGATATTAGTTATTTATGATAAAATAAATAACCCCCTGAACTGATTGCGTGAGGCACAAGTTAAATTCTATTCTAACAATTTACGTTAAAAAAACAATGCCATGAACTGGTTCACATCGATACAGCAAGTAATGGATATGCAACATCTCGCCAATGATGCACATCACTTCACTCAAACCCATCAATGACGAAGTTTCTCCGCATCCGTTACTTACGAGGGTTCAGCAACAAGTGTCATTTTGAGATGTCTCTAGATTCTAGACAAGGCCGCATCTCCCTCCGCGCAAGTCTAACCTTTACTGGACTGACAAGAGTAATAGGTCTCCCCAGATATCTTGACGAAAGATCCTCTTTGCCTACATGTACTCAATATATAATTTATTCTTTGCAGTAAATAGGTCATAACCAGTTGACATACCGGGCTCTGAGTCATCCATATTGTATCTCGGCAGTTCCCAGCTTTTAGGCGGGCAAGCAGATCTGAATGACACTAAAGCACCTGACCTTAATCTGTCTGTCTCTTTGTTCATTTACTTCGCTAAAATGCAAAAAAATCGACGCTATTTGATTTCAAAACGTATCTTACACATCACATTAATTTTAAGTACCAAATACATTACTTTATATAATCTATCTAATGATGTAAAGTGATGGACGTGTATTTAAATTCTTTTTGATTCATCCACATCATTTCATGTGAAAGCCAGGATAGATCCTTTAATAATCTCAAGGACGAAAACCTTCGTCTGCCGAAGGGCCGGTCTAGCTCTCTGGCCCAGTTTATTTCGCAACTGACTTTGCTCTTTATCGAAATAGAACACCTGACACCACTTTCCATACTTGTTTCTCTGGTATTACTCATCGACAGCCTTCGAAAGACGAAATGGGAAACCAGTGTACCACAAGAACCTAAACAGAGTTAATCACGGAAGCACTTAACATTCCGGATAGTAGCTGAACGATTCAGTGAGCTCTTTCAATGCTAAGGTATCATTCAAACCACGCTGAGGTGACAAAAGGCACTGGATATCGATATGCACATATAAATACCCGTATCGTGTACGCAAGGTGTAAATGGAGAGTCATTTGTACTCAGATGATTCATGTGAATAGATTTCCGACATGATTATCGCCGCACGGCGGGAATTAACAGACTCTGAATGCGGAATGGTAGTTAGAGCTAGATTCATGGAACACTTCATCTAGGGAATCGTTAGGAAAATCTGTATTCCGAGACCCACAGTCAAGAGTGTGCCGAGAATACTATACTTCACGCATTACCTATCACTACGGCTTTCAATCAACGACCGAGAGCAGCGGCGTTTGTGCAGACTTGTCAGTGCGAACAGACAAGCAACACCGCGTGAAATACCCTCAGAAATCATTGTCGAATGTACGACGAACGTATCCGTTAGAACAGAGCGGCGAAGTTAGGCGTTAATGAGTTACGGCAACAGACGTCCAACGGGAAGGCCTTCGCTAACCGCACGACATCGCCTGCAGCGCGTCTCCTTGGGGTCGAGACCATATCGGTTGGACCCTCAGCGAGTGGAAAACCATGGCCCAGTCGGATGGTTCCCGATTTCAGTTGATGGTAAGGATCGAGTGTGGTGCAGACGCCACGAAGCCATGGATCCAAGTCGTCAACAAGGCACAGTACAAGCTGGTGCTTGCTCCATAATGGTGTGGTCTTTGTTTACATAGAATGGAGTGGGTCCTCTGGTCCAAGTGAACCCATCACTGACTGGAAATGGTTATGTTCCGCTATTTGGAGACCATTTTCAGGCATTCATGGACTTCATGTTGCCAAACGACAATGCAATTTTTATGGATGACAATCAACCGTGTCACTGCGTCACAGCTGTTCGCGATTGGTTTGAAGTACATTCTGGACAGCTCGAGCGAATGATTTGACCACCCATGTCTCCCGACATAACTCCCGTCAAATATTTATGGGACATAATCAAGATGTCAGTTCTTGCACAAAGTAGTCCACTGGGAACACTTTCGCAATTATGGACGGCTGTAGAGGCAGCATGGCTCAGTATTTCTGCAGAGGACTTCCAACGATTTGGGTGAGTCCATGCCACGTCGGCTACTGCACTACGCCGCACCAAAGGAGGACCGACACAATATAAGTAGGTATTTCATGACTTTAGTCAACTCAGTCTACTTATTTACCAGCGGAAAATGCTCCTATCAGAGCAGAAAAAATGCGAATATTATTCAAAAGACTCAGAGTGAAAAGTGAGGCACCAACTGCCTCAGTCTAATCATACAATGAAGGCTTTCACCATCGGATGTTTCAGCTGCTCAGTCGGCAAGTCTCACCACAACCAGGAGCATATCTAAAGATGTCCAACGTAGCTTTGGACGAAACGTCAGGGATAGAAGAGTTCCATGGACCACGGCCATACAACCTGGAAAAATTCTCAGCAGCTGCTTCAGACTACTTTTCTCAGCACTTTTAAAATCTTCGCAAAACTTTTGGAATGTGAGTACATTCGCGCTCTTTTTAACATGCAACTCACCTCTAACTCACATTAATTTCGCTAACATAAACTCGCTCAAGCCCATTAGTCACTCATACTCATCCACTCTCACTTGCCCATTGTCACTCACTCTTTCAGCCCAACTCATTATGTCCTTGTGTCTATCTAACTTACACTGTCTCCTGAGTCACAGCCACGGTCTCTTTCGTTCTGTCCTGTTACAACAGTCTCCTCTCATTTTCTCTGTCTTATTACTACTATCTCATTCGTTCCTTCCCAATGCTGCTGTCTCTTCTAACTGTCGCTATCTCTCTTTTTCTCCTTGTCAATGTCAACTAAATACGTAAGTGTTACAATTACGAACAACTTAAATTGGAAGGAACACACAGAAAATGTTGTGGGGAAGGCTAACCAAAGACTGCGTTTTATTGGCAGGACACTTAGAAGATGTAACAGACCTACTAAGGAAACTGCCTACACTACGCTTGTCCGTCCTCTTTTAGAATACTGCTGCGCAGGATGGGATCCTTACCAGATAGGACTGACGGAGTACGTCGAAAAAGTTGAAAGAAGGGGAGCACGTTTTGCATTATCGCAAAATATGGGAAAGAGTGTCACAGAAATGACACAGGATTTGTGCTGGACATCATTGAAAGAAAGGTGTTTTTCGTTGCGACAGAATCTTCTCACGAAATTCCAATCACCAACTTTCTCCTCCGAATGCCAAAATATTTTGTTGACAGCGACCTACACTGGAAGAAACGATTGCCACGAAAAATAAGGGAAATCAGAGCTCGTGCGGAAAGATATAGGTGTTTGTTCTTTCCGCGCGCTATACGATATTGGAATAATAGAAAATCGTGAAGGTAGTTCGATAAACCCTCTGCCAGGCACTTACATGTGATCTGCAGAGTATCCATGTAAATGTAGATGTAGATAGGCTCTGTCTCTCATTAACAACTGTTCTCAATCGTATTCACTTCTTCTTTCTCTGTATTACTCTCCAACTTGCAATGTCTCCTTAACTCTTTTCCTAGCACTGTACTGCCACTGACAACTGTTTTCCACTGCCCCTCTGTCTCTCTTTCTCTCAGACTGCCGTTGGCTTCTTCTCCCTCCCTCTAACATAACCGCTGTCTACTATCTTCCAGTATTTATTATTTTTCCGTCTCTTTCCCGCTACACTGTCTCCTTTTCTACAATTTTTACCCCACTCACTTCCCTCCAGTACCAAACTGACAATTCCTTGATGCCTTAGAAAGTGTACTATCAACCGATCACTTCTTTTAGTCAATTTGTGCGTTAAATTTCTTTTCCCTCCAGTTCGATTCAGTACCTGCTCATTAATTAAGCGGTCTACCCATGCAACCTTCAGCATTATTCTGTAGCACCACATTTCAAAAAGCTTCTACTCTCTTCTCGTCTGAACTGCCTAATATAGCAGCTCTCCTTCGTCGAAGTAGTACATTAATTTTAGATCAAATTATCAATTCTTTAACTAAATTTAACCTTATCCTGTAAAACCCTACAGAACTATTGATTTATTGAGAGATGTCTCTAGGGCTTTTAAGCGAAAAGCCGTTAGTAAAAAAATAAAATATAAAATAAAAACTCAGAAATGGACAGTAAATGCAGCACCAACAAAAATCTCTTGAGCGTGGTTCTTTAAAGAGAGTTATTGACGTCCTAGAGTCTGAAGGACGAGATGTGGCCATATTATTTTTCCTCACAAGACCTTGCAAAGTAGTGCACAGGTTGCTCGTCTTACATTCGGTCCCTCGCTGTCTGCTCACGTCGACAAACACGAGCAATAGGACGGACAAGCTCGTTTGGCGAGCAGCTGACACAGATATGCATGTGGGCCGGCCTCCTGCAGCTTAATTCGGTTTTACCCTTTTTAGTGTACAACACGCCGTCCTCAGCAAGGTCAGGAGGAACGTAGTGACACTAATGAAACCCGACAGGGTTCGAGCAGTCGGCTGTCTTCTTAGGAAAACAACCGTGTGTCTTCTTGTAGACCCTTGGGCAACACGAAGAAATATGATTGGGCCCATCCTGCGGTTTCTAGAAACATCGTTCTTCAGATCGTGATAATTTTCTTTACTTTGAATGAAATGAGTGTTATGCTGAAAGAGTAGGTTGAAATTAACTAAGGTTTTACGTATTGGATAACATTGGACAAGACATTGTGACATATGAAAATTATTGTTCTACTGGCTTGTGGAAACTCGGTGATGAGCTACGCCAGAAAGAGGAAATTTTGTGTCAGCGTGCCCACGAGCTTAACAAATGACCCTTGGGAGGAACACACGCTTATGGTTTCAAAGAACATACGCGGATACCTGAAGCCGCTAATGATCTATGTATTCCACATCTACATCTACATTTTGCAAGGGACCTTACGGTATTCTTGTGCAACTCCCATTTCCTCCTCTTCCTCTTCCGTCTGCTAATAGTGCGCTGGAAGGACAACTGGTCATGTTGTTGTTGTGTTCTTCATCCGATTACTGGCATAACTGCTGTGACCTCATCCATTTGAATCTGCTTACTGTACCCAAGTCCTGACCACCCTCTACAATTTCTGTCCCCATACGTCCATCTACAAACAGGATTTATAGATGCCTCAGAATGCAACCTAGCAATCGATCCCTTCTTTTAGTCTGGTTCTGCGACAAATTTCTGTTTCCCGCAGTTGACAACCTTTTCATTAGCTCTTCTAATTTTCAACATTCTCCTTCTACAACACCACTTTTTTTACTATCGTTTTTCTTGATATTGCCAGTATGCATTTTATGTCTACCCTACTTCGGGCAACATCAGTTATTTTGCTGCCCAAATAGCAAAAGTCATCGACTACTTTTAGCGTCTCATTTCCTAATGTAATTCTATTAGCAACATCTGATTTAATTCGAGTACACTCCATTACCCTTCATTTCCTTCTGTTGATATTTATCTGCTAATCTCTTTTATCTACGCTATCCTTACCATTCAGGTGCTTTTCGAAGTCTTTTGCTGTTTCTGACAGAATTACAAAGTCATCGGCAATCCTCAAAGATTTTATTTATTTTCCTTGAATTTTGATTCTCTTTCCAAATGTTTCGTCGGTTTCCATTACCGCTTACTCAATGCACAGATTAACGTCGCGGTGAGACTACAGCCCTGCTTCGCTCACTTCTCAGCCCCACTTCTTTTTCAGGCCCTTCGATACTTGCAACTGCAGTGTGGTTTCTGCACAAGTTGCAGATAACTTTTCGCTCCTTATGTTTTACCCCCGCTACGTTAACCCTATTGTTGCCTGTGGTATAATACAATGACGTAACAAAATTCGTGGGATAGTGATATGCACATATACAGATGGCGGTAGAATCACATACACAAGGTGCGGAGCTATCACTTGTACTCAGGTGATTCATGTGAAAAGGTTTCCAACCTGATTATGCCCGCACAGAGGGAATTAATAGACTTTGAACGCGAAATAGTAGTTGGACCTAAATGCAGGGTACAAACGCTATCGGAAATCATTAAGGAATCCAATATTCCAAGATCCATTGTGTCAAGAGCGTGTCGAGAAATACCAAATACCAAATTTCAAGCATTACCTCTCACCACCGACAAAACAGAGGCCGACGGCCTTCACTTAACGACCAAGAACAGCAATGAATAAAATGTTCTCGGGTTTCCAATAGCGTCAATTGCTTAAAACTACACGAGCTTTCGGCCAAGCTCTCCTTGGCCATTGTCAAGTGGTATGGCTGCCAGTGGGCTGTTGGTGCGCCCTTATATACGCTAGCTGCCGGCTGTGACGTCACTGGTGCCCGTGACATTGCCATATATGGGTGTCCACAGCTCGTGGTCGCGCGGTAGCGTTCTCGCTTCCCACGCCCGGGTTCCCGGGTTCGATTCCCGGCGGGGTCAGGGATTTTCTCTGCCTCGTGATGACTGGGTGTTGTGTGATGTCCTTAGGTTAGTTAGGTTTAAGTAGTTCTAAGTTCTAGAGGACTGATGACCATAGATGTTAAATCCCATAGTGCTCAGAGCCATTTGAATTGCCATATATGGTCATGTTTTGAGTCGGCGTTCGATGTGCCCTCTTCAACCGCGCGATCGCTGGATCCCACGCAGCGCTGAGCTGCAAGCCATCGTCTCTATTCAGGGTGTTTGCGGTAATTTTTATTTCAATAGCTTCCTTGAACAGCAATTTTTGCGTAGAGTTGTCAGTGCTAACAGACAATCAACACCGCGTGAAATAACCGCAAAAATCAATGTGGCAGTCCGACGAATGCAGGAAAGCGAGCCGAAATTTGGCTTTAATGGGCTCTGGCAGCAGACGACCGACGTGAGTGCCTTTGCTAAAAGCACGACATCACCTGCAACGCCTCTCCAGGTCTCGTGACCATATCGGTTGGATACTAGACGACAGGAAAACCGTGTTTCTGTCAGATGAGTCCAGATTTCAGTTGTTAAGAGCTGATGGTAGGGTTCGAGTGTGCCGCAGACACCAAGATGCCATGAACCGAAGTTGCCAACAAGGCACTGTGCAAGTTGGTGGTGGCTCCATAACGATGCGGGCTGTTTTTACATGGAATGGACTGCGTCCTACGGTCCAACTGAACAATCATTGGCTTGGAATGGTTACGTTCGGCTATTTGGTCTCCATTTGCAGCTATTCGTGAGCTTCATGTCCCCACACAACTACGGGATTTCTATGGACGACAATGCGTCATGTTACAAGGCCACAGTTGTCGTGATTATTTTGAAAAATACTCTAGACAATTCGAGCGAATGAATTCCACTGAAGATTTATGGCACATAAGTTTGCGTACAAAATTCTGCACCGGCAACATTTTCGCGATTATGGTTGGCTGTAGAGGCAGGATGGCTCAGTATTCTGCAGGGGCCTGCCAATGATTTGTTGAGTGCGAGCCACGCCGAGCTGCTGCAGTACGCCGCGCAAGAGGAGGTCCGACACGATATTAGGAGGTATCCCGCGGCTTTTGTCACCGCAGTGTATTTTCGTCAGCTTATCGCTCTGCGGTTTTTCCTTGTAGCCCAGCTATTAATCCCAGGCAATGTATGGTGTCGTCCGTATCTCAGCACGACGAGAGATAGCAAAACAAAACGTGGACTGTTACCGTTGCCTTCCACTTTCTGTCTACATGAAAAATATTGCGAGAGACGAGACCAGCTCAGGCTGTCACTTACCGCCGATTGTATATATGAATTCGGGAGGATGCTACTGTAACTCAGCCCGTTCCAATCTAACCTTATCTACGGATTTGAACAGCCGATTTACGTGCGAGACATGAAGCCTCTAGTATTACGTTGTTACCGATAAATGCAGATTTATGACACTCTTAAGGAACCTCGTATTCAGCAACTCATTTCTAAAATATTTTTTTTTTTCTGTAGGACAGTGTTAAACGTTCCTTTTTTTTTCACAGAGCTGCACATTTACTCCGACATGTAGCAGAAAGGTGGTGTGTCAAGAAATTTGTCTTGTCGCCGCAGACCGAATACTAAGTACGAGACTTACTGATACCAATTAGGCTGCTATCAGAAGAGAGGTTGCAGCTGACGCCTTTCCTGACACCCGAACATTCGGCGGCCGATCTCTAAGTGCTCTTAATTTACTGCCGTCGCTTCTGCCTTCGTACGTAATACTCAGATGCATGAATGCAGTCAAAAGCTTCTTACTTTTTCTCTTGCAAAAGAGATACGTCCAATGTGAAAATATTTCCAGAATCCTATGAGTGTTTTGTTAAATAGGAAATTAAGGGTCGATCGTGTGAACAATGGGAAATACGTCTCAGCTATAGAGATATTAAATATAACTGATAGCCCGTGACACGGTATTTGCAGTTAAATTCGCCAAAAACGTCGCCACCGCTTCCCTGTGAGAGCAATAATTACCGCGAAAATTTGAGTTGCGTTGTATTATGCTGTTGGTAGAGGTTCTCATTTCTTTCCTTCGACCCAGAACCAGGGATGTTTCATCATTGTGGCTGCATTTACACGTGGGAGTTTTTCACTCACGAAGAACTCCTTGCGAGTAAATACGTTCCTCGTAAACAGCGCAGAGTGCCAGGTATCTGCCAGTGTCCATGAGTGGGGCAAGTTTCAGATAGCCAACTGTGCTAGTTGAGACCTCTCCTAGAAGGCAACCTCCATCTCTCGAGACTTTCTCGCCGTAGCTCTCAGCATTGTCGGGAGAGTCGAGAGCACTTGGAGAGTCCTAAGCTGTCATACTGCGTCCCAGATTTGTGCCGTACATCAGGATCAGTACACCATCACATCTTGGTAATATCTTTTGCCATCTCATTCACGCGTTAAATGAAACTACTCACGAAACAGCTTGTTTTGAACCATAATATGTGGCAGTGGCATGTTTATTAAAAAAAAAATGGTTCAAATGGCTCTGAGCACTATGGGACTTAACATCTGAGGTCATCAGTCCCCGAGAACTTAGAACTACTTAAACCTTACTAACCTACGGACATCACACACATCCGTGCCCGAGGCGGGATTCGAACCTGCGACCGTAGCGGTCGCGCGGTTTGCCAACGAAGAAATCTTCCGTTTCACCTACTAAACGAACAGCACGAACAGTTAGCTTATTTCGAAACTTCTAGACTTAAACAACGCCACGCTGCAAATAACTTGTAAAACATCATAGGCATACCGAATTAACAATCGAAAATTTAAAAAAAATGCCAATGAAGAGACTCGATCCGACGTTAAAATGAAGATATGAATGTAAGACTTTCACACTACCCTCTGCAACACATGAACTGGTACTTTGTAAGCGTATACGGGTATTGTCTTGACAGTTGACTGAACGATCGCACACCTTCCCCATCCTGCACACGGATAGCATGCTCACGATACTACATGTACCGTGCTTATTTCTAACAGTCACTCCTCGCCATGTGACCCTGCTATCGCCTAGACGGTTCCATATCAGTAGTAGGTCGGTTGTCATAATGTTCTGGCTCATCACTTCGTCCAACATATTCCATATTCCGTGGCCCATCTATGTATCGTTATTTTGTGTCTATGTAATAGTTCAAGTTTTGTTTATTTTATCATCCTTCTTCTTTATCGACATCTGTATTCCATTAGCTACAGCGGTGAACAAAAATATAAAAACATCAAAAGCACAACACGTTACCACGCCTGATTCGGTGTAGGAAATGTATTGTCGTTTAAAACAGCCTCCAGTCGTCTCGTAATGGATACATATAGGTAACGAATAGTTTTCAAGGGACTCTTATAATAGAGGGTTTCAAAAAGAATATACGTATTACAAAGTATTCTTTTGTCCAAACTATCAATCGCTGCACCTCGGCTCGGCTATTGGAGAAACGACTACATAGTCTAGTGTATATTAATAGCCGCTAAATGCCAGTTGTCTTCTGTTTTGCTTGGTAACCCTCATATATTTAAAATAGCTACTCCGCAGCAGAAATAATTTTGTGTTTTTGGATTTGTGAAGTGCAACTCCGTGATTACAGTGCAAAGACGTTTCAGGCTGAGGTACCAAATTGATCTTCCGAATGGGTGGAACATTCGCAGATGGTATCGACAGTTTCTAGATACAGGACGTGTATCTAAAGGAAAGAGTCCTGGCCGCTCTCGTGTTCTTGAAGAAAATTTCTACGAATTCAAACTGCTTTCCAACGTAGTCCTCCAAAATCAACTCGCCGTGCCAGTCAGAAGTTACAACTGCCTACAACAACAATTTGGCGTATTTTGAGACGTCGTTTGGTTATGAATCCGTACAAGTTACAGCTGTTACAAGCTCTGCCTCCTGATGCCAAACGCAAACGTTTGGCTTTTTGTAACGAGATTCTTGATGCTATCGACAATGATAACACTTTCGCACAACGCATCGTGTTTAGTGATGAAGCGACTTTCTATGTTAGTGGTCAAGTAAAAAAACACAATGTTCGAATTTCGGTCCTATAGAACCCACATGCAGCCATTAAACAAGTACAAGATTCGCCCAAAGTCGATGTGTTTTGTGCGACATCCCCATCATCTGTTTACGGCCCACTCTTCTTTGATGGAAACACGGTTAACGGTCAGCAGTATCTCGCTATGATATAAAACTGCTTGTTTCCGAGGTTGCACGAAGACAACTTCATTTTACAACTAACGGGGCACCCCGTCACTGGAGTCGCCAAGTGGGTTGAATTGGTCGTCAAGGAGCTGGCGATTTAGCAGGTCTCAGCTGGGCTCCGCGCTCACCGGATTTGACACCCTCTGACTTCCTCCTGTTTCGTTAAAGAAAACATTTATGTACTGCCACTCGCACAGAACCTGGAAGAGTTGAAGAACCGGATCCGTACTGCCATAACATCAGTGCCGAAGGACATGCTTGCCCGAGTATGGGAGGAATTTGAATACCGATGTGATATTGTTCGTGTCGCTGATGGAGGACATATTGAACATCTGTAATCTGAACTTGAGAGGTTCGTAAATATGTGTGTAAAGTTTCGTATTCGTATGTCTTGAAGTTTAATAAATATATGCATTCGAAATTCGTATATTCTTTTTGAAACACCCTGTATTCTTCCTGCCAAATAGTGGCAAGTTCGGATGACTATGATGGAGATGTGTAGCGATCACGCACCCTTTCCTCCAAAGTACACCACAAAGGCTCCATAATATTTAGATCTGGTAAGTGTGTGGCCAGTAGAGATGATACAGGTCATCCTTGTGTTCATAAAACCAGCTTGGGACTATGAGAACCGTGGTTCCTTTGAAAGGGCACGGCCGACCTCCATCCCCGCCCTTCCCTAATTCTGTGAGACATATGATCTCGCTGTCTGGTGTCCTCCCCCACAACAATGCCGTCCTGTGGCGTGATCATGGAGAGGTACAGCATTGACGCGTGCATGAATAAAACGGCAAAAGGTCCCTCTAATAACCCCCCCCCCTCCCCCACCCTCTCATTTCGGAAAAACGCTTTGTGTCAATCGCCCACATTTATTGAGTATTTTATAAATACAGAGAACACCTGCAAAATACTTCTAGGAACCTGCAGGCAGACAACTAGCCTCAGAGATGTATCAAGTGGTTGCCTATCCGCAGGCGCCTTGGACATTTTACAGGTTTCCTTTGTAAACGCACTTTTTCTAAAAGGGGGATTGCCACCGAGAGTTTTGTCGAACTGGGGTGTGGTGGAGGACCCTTTGGCATTTTATTCGAGTATTTGTTATACCCCTCCATGATCACGCCGCAGGAGTGCGTGAAACGTAAGGACTTTGCATCACGTTCAGATTTTGAACGGTGCCTAGTGGTTCCACCTGTACACCAGAGCAAAAAATTGTGGTTGCACTGCACATCAAAGTGATGAAATCACATTCAGTAGGGTTGCAGCCCTGTGTCGTCCGTTAGAGGTTGAAGAGCCGAGGAGGTGGAATACGTGCGAAAAATTGTCCAGAACGTCTTCCTGTTGCTCACCGCACTGCTAACTGTCATTTTAGACCGCGAAATGTGTAAGAATCAACGTATCAAGCAAAGGGGTGGTTTTATTGACGCAGTTTATGCCACCGCCTGAGGCCTTTTCGTCTGGATTATGAGCGACATTGTATCTGAAAAGTTTTCCCCGACCACTCAAAAGAAAACCGCGTGATTTCAACACTGGGCATCGCGGTTCTGGCTTCTATGGCTAAGACGTCAAAAGAAGGAGTGAAATGAGAGTAAGAGGGGGTGTGAGGACCTTCCCATCGTGTGACACGTGCATGGTGGCGTTCCACAGAATTCTGGTTAAATTTGTAGGCAATGTGACGTCACTAATCCACATTAGACGTGAACTTCTAAGCTGTGGCCATTTTTGTGTATGTTTTGCTGTTTAAAGCGCCGCCGAACCCGAGGGTGACATTGCAGGGCAACACACTTTTGCACCATTATGGGGAAGAGTTTTGGTACCTCTGAGTGAAATTTCAAAGTCATACGTCGGAACAGGAAACAATTATGGGGTTTCGAGAAAGTGAGCCTTTAATTCTGTTGCACAGTGTAGTTGGTATCAGTGACGGGAATGCGCGGCTGCAGCACGCGTTCGAAATCTCTTCACTGGGTTGCCTGTATGCAGGTGAGGACCAGTTCGATGCTACACTACAGAGTGAGTGATATGTCTAACAAGGGGAGGCCAAGACGATGGGATCACAGGTCTACTTCAAACTTTGTACACGTTTAGGAGGCCACTGAAACAACATAATGTGTTTGTACACTACTGGCCATTCAAATTGCTACACCAAGAAGAAATGCAGATGATAAATGGGTATTCATTGGACAAATAAATTATACTAGAACTGACCCGTGACTACATTTTCACGCAATTTGGATGCGTAGATCCTGAGAAATCAGTACCCAGAAAAACCACCTCTGATCGTAATAATGGCCTTGATACGCCTGGGCATTGAGTCAAGCAGAGCTTGCATGGCGTGTACAGGTACAGCTGCCCATGCAGATTCAACACGATACCACAGTTCATCAAGAGTAGTGACTGGCGTCTTGTGACGAGCCAGTTGCTCGGCCACGATTAACCAGACGTTTTCAATTGGTGATAGATCTGGAGAATGTGCTGGCCAGGGCAGCAGTCGAACATTTTCTGTATCCAAAAAGGCCCGTACAGGACCTGCAACATGCGACCGTGCATTATCCTGCTGGAATGTAGAGTTTTGCAGGGATCGAATGAAGGGTAGAGCCACGGGTCGTAACACGTCTAAAATGTAACGTCCACTGTTGAATGTGAACAAGAGGTGACCGAGAAGTGTAACCAATGGCATCCCATACCATCACGCCGGGTGATACGCCAGTATGACGATGACGAATACACGCTTCCAATGTGCGTTCACCGCGATGTCGCCAAACACGGATTCGACCATCATGATGCTGTAAACAGAACCTGGATTCATCCGAAAAAATGGCGTTTTGCCATTCGTGCACCCACGTTCGTCGTTCAGTACACCATCGCAGGCGCTCCTGTCTTTGATGCAGCGTCAAGGGTAACCGCAGCCATGGTCTACGAGTTGATAGTCCTTGCTGCTGCAAACGTCGTCGAACTGTTCGTACAGATGATTGTTGTCTTGCAAACGTCCCCATCTGTTGACTCAGGGATCGAGACGTGGGTGCACGATCCGTTACAGCCATGCGGATAAGGTGCCTGTCATCTCGACTGCTAGTGATACGAGGCCGTTGGGACCCAGCACGGCGTTCCGTATTACCTTTCTGAACCCACCGATTCCATATTCTGCTAACAGTCATTGGATCTCGACCAACGCGAGCAGCAGTGTCGCGATACGATAAACCGCAATCGCGATGGGCTACAATCGGACCTTTACCAACGTCGGAAACGTGATGGTACGCATTTCTCCTCCTTACACGAGGCATGACAACAACGTTTCACCAGGCAACATTGGTCAACTGCTGTCTGTGTATGAGAAATCGGTTGGAACGGTTGGAAACTTTCCTCATGTCAGCACGTTGTAGGTGTCGCCAGTGGCGCCAACCTTGTGTGAATGCTCTTAAAAGCTAATCATCTGCATATCACAGCATCTTCTTCCTGTCGGTTAAATTTCGTGTCTGTAGCACGTCATCTTCGTGGTGTAGCAATTTTAATGACCAGTAGTGTAGTAAGGTGAACTACTCTTGCAAATCCGAAAATAATGGCAAGAGAAATTTTACGTGTCCATTATGTAACTGATGTATCTATCTGTAGGTGTTAGGTACTATAGTTCATGGTGGTCAAGCGGTTAACGTTCGGCCGTCCTAAGACAAACGTGTATGAAGCGATGGTTCAACTCCCACCCTACGTTGGCTTTTAAATTTGTTCATCACTGTTCTTATTATTTAATTTATATGACTTTTGAGAGGTAATAATATTTTTAAAAAAACATGTCTGATGAATGAAGTATTAGTGAATTTCAGTTATTTCACTACTTTTTTAATTAGATTTAATTATTAAAACAAACATATAACTATCTACAAATAAATGAAGAAACGCATAGTTTTCCTTAAAAGCTAAGTCTATCGTGATTTGTGAAATCCCTTAAACATGCAATATGATAAGGTACCCGGAACTACACTACTGGCCATTAAAATTTGCTACACCACGAAGATGACGTGCTACAGACGCGAAATTTAACCGACAGGAAGAAGATGCTGTGATATGCAAATGATTAGCTTTTCAGAGCATTCACACAAGGCTGGAGCCTGTGGCGACACCTATAACGTGTTGGTATGAGCAAAGTTTCCTACCGATTTCTCATACACAAACACCAGTTGACTGGCGTTGCATGGTGAAACGTTGTTGTGATGCCTCGTGTAAGGAGAAGAAATGCGTACCATCACGTCTCCGACGTTGATAAAGGTCCGATTGTAGCCTTTCGCGACTGCGGTTTATCGTAGCGCGACATTGCTGCTCGCGTTGGTCGAGATCCAATGACTGTTAGCAGAATATGGAATCGGTGGGTTCAGGGGAGTAATACGGAACGCCGTGCTGGATCCCAACGGCCTCGTATCACTAACAGTCGAGATGACAGGCATCTTATTCGCATGGCTGTAACGGATCGTGCACCCACGTCTCGATCCCTGAGTCAACAGATGGGAAAGTTTGCAAGACAACAATCATCTGCACGAACAGTTCGACGTCGTTTGTAGCAGCATGGACTATCAGCTCGGAGACCATGGCTGCGGTTACCCCTGACGCTGCATCACAGACAGGAGCACCTGCGATGGTGTACTCAACGACGAACCTTGGTGCACGAATGGCAAAACGTAATTTTTTCGGATGAATCCAGGTTCTGTTTACAGCATCATGATGGTCGCATCCGTGTTTGGCGACATGGCGGTGAACGCACATTGGAAGCGTGTATTCGTCATCGTCATATTGGCGTATCACCCGGCGTGATGGTATGGTGTGCCATTGGTTACCCTTCTCGGTAACCTCTTGTTCGCATTGACGGCACTTTGAAACAGTGGACGTTACATTTCAGATGTGTTATGACCCGTGGCTCTACTCTTCATTCGATCCCTGCGAAACCCTACATTTCAGCAGGATAATGCACCACCGCATGTTGCAGGTCATGTACGGGCCTTTCTGGATACAGAAAATGTTCGACAGCTGCCCGTGCCAGCACATTCCCCAGATCTATCACCAATTGAAAACGTCTGGTCAATGGTGGTCGAGCAACTGGTTCGTCACAATACGCCAGTCACTACTCTTGATGAACTGTGGTATCGTGTGAAGCTGCATGGACAGCTGTACCTGTACACGCCATCCAAGCTCTGTTTGACTCAATGCCCAGGCATATCAAGGTCGTTATTACGGCCAGAGGTGGTTGTTCTGGGTACTGATTTCTCAGGATCTACGCACCCAAATTGCGTGAAAATGTAATCACATGTCAGTTCTATTATAATATTTTTGTCCAATGAATACCCGTTTATCATTTGCATTTCTTCTTGGTGTAGCAATTTTAATGGCCAGTAGTGTACTTTGCACCTCGACGCTTCGAGCTGCATACATAGAGGCAGGCCCCATTTGGCAGTTAACATGCGTAGCAGTGAGGCGTTGCTTATGTAGCAAGAATTAATAGTGTAGGTGCATATTTACACATGTACTTTATAGTTTAAGGAACCTTCCCGGCGCCCAATGCAAGGGGATGGGGCAACGTGGGCAAGGGTTGCAACCCGAGGCCTGGCCACCATGTCCCGTTCCCACCCTCCAGGAACCAAGGGAATCGTTGGGAACGTGTAGTAGAGGTACAATGAACATTATTTATTTATTTTTCCAACATTATTACCTCCAAGAATAGCAGGAAACTGGCGTCTCAAGGAAGAGGTCGCAGCAAGACGTATAGTTTTGCCGAGGAGAACATTCTGATGACCAGAGAATATATCGGTTTTAAGTGTGGAAGAGGCAGGGATGAACTTTCATGACAGGAAAACCTCAGCATAGACACTGCAAAGGAAATAGGAAAAAAAATTCCTGGATTGCAGACAACAGCGCAATGGCGTTCATTAAGGATTTGCCAGAAATCAAGGATACTTTCTCGCTATCGGCAAACAAGTAGCAAGCTGCGTGACCACAAATCACGTCACACAGTTTGTTTTCGCTTGCAGGAAGCATCTCGCGTCCGGAAAGAGCAGCAGTTGAGTATGTATCTGATGAGGAGTCGTACGGGTAATTATGGACAACATCTGTCACTCAAAGAACCAGATACCTCTTGCCGATCTACACCCCAGGCAGTGCTCGTCTGTGTGCAAAACATCACAGGCGACACACACCAGGGTGTCTGCGAGGTGAATAATGTGGAGGCGTGAACGGCATACTTGCTTCCCATTGGCAGTAAGGTACTATGCAGACCGGACTTCAGTGTCAAGATAAGGAGCGCACATTGATCGTCAAACGGTACGCAAGTCGACGTCGGGACGCTTCCCCTCAACCACATTCGGTGACCTGTGCTGCTGAAGGAAAGCATAGATCACCTTCGTGGTTGTCAAGTATGCAATATCACAGCATGTACGTAGGTCAGTTTGAGGAAAAAGTGAAGGAAATGAAAGAAGGGGGGCGGGACTTCCGAAAGTTGGATAGGTGCTGAGAGCGAGTGTGGTTCAAGGACCTTCATCAATACGCTGGTAAGACACGTAAGAAAACGGCGCCACACCGCCATGTGAGAGCCAATGGAAACGGCTACTGCTGTCTCAGACACATGATACAGACCTAAACCGCCCTTGCCCTGTGGGATGGGGAGGGACTCGTATTGTAACAGCAAGCCATGGCAAACAAATGAACCCAATACCGCTAGCATGCGGCGGGCCGAGGATAGTGGAATAGGAAGTGTCTGTGCCACATTGGGGTACTTGAGCACCGTTAACTCCAAAGTAGGGGAACCTAAGCACAGGTATATCAGTTACTTAACAGATGCGTAAAACTTCTCTTGAGATTTTTTTCGGAATTGCCCGAATAGCGCACACTACTACAAGCACTACTAAAGGTGTACAAAGTTTGAAATAAATCCGTGATTCCAAATCACGGCCTCCATATGTAAGTGTCCTGACACACCTTTCCCCTTAATGCAACTATGTCGCGGTGTAGATTTCGAAACTTGGAGAAATGCTCCATCCACCGAAATATGACATTCTTCTGTCTGTAATTTTTGCACTGTCATCTTCTGAAACCCCAGAGGTACTGCTGAATAACCTTTGTGAATCTACAGACTCTTTTTGGGATTTCAACAGTGTGCCTTTACATGATGCGCTGTGACTTTCCCGTTCAGCCGCAAACGAAGATCTTTCTTTTGCTCGATTTGTATGACCCCCTCGCCCATGACGAATCAAGAAAGTCTTCTAGACTTTTCTTTCTCTCTCTTCCGATAATGCAAGTTCACAATAGTCACAGTCTGATGACGAGCAACCAACTTGTGTCGTGGAGAAGTTCTGAAAGATATATTGCTCTGCCTATACAGTTTACCAGTTGTAAGGTGGCAGATTAAATGAAGGTCAGTTTCGCACCTTACATGAGAGTTTTTATACATTGTAATGGGAAGGTGAACATGTCACCTGACATACTTCAATAAAAATGAGCAGATTTGCCTATACACCCAATCAATGGTATTAACACACTGACCCTACATCCTATATGTCAATGAGCAAGAGGTGAGACAAGCTGCTGAAGGAAACGTTTCGTTTGGGAAGCAAATGCGACGGGCGACGTCCTGGGCACGTCACAGATGGAGTACAATGGAAAGCTCTTAAAAAAGCGACCTGCAGCTAGAGACAACAAACGGGCCAGGTGACTTAACCAGGAGGACAAGCAGTGGGCCACTGCAGTGGTATGGAAAGAAGCTTTAGAAAGCTTCGTTAATTTCCAGAGGGCTACGAACAAACCAGTGATGCACTCGATCACGTGAACTGCGCATGATACACTTGTGATGTAACTTTTAGGTGTCTGGAGTGGGCACAAAATGTCCGATTGGGTGACACGAACTAGGAAGGAGTAAAATGCCGAAATTTCGATGCAGTTTAATGGTAGGCCCTTTGCGATTGGCAAATAGAGTTTCCATAAAATAAGAGGAATGCTCCTATTGGTCAGAAAAAGCCGTGACATGGAGCACGAAAGGACCTAGGTGAGGGACAGGTTTGCTACGAGAGAGACATGACCGAAAATTTCGGGGACTCTGAACTGGCGTCAAGTGCAGAACGGGGTGCCTAATGCTCTGTACGATGCTGGGGGGAGGCAATTTGTGTAAACACTGCGCATTCACTGACCTTCTGCTAGATATTAGCTGTAGCATCGTTGAGCTCCAACAGTGAAGATACGAACCAGCCACATAGTTAATCGTTCTTGCGAGAACTGAGAGGGCATTGTAATATACATGCTGCTCCAGCCATGCCTGTGCATATCGCCATATTTCAAGACTAGGTATGAGTGCATGTTTTCTCGCCTAACGAGGAACATAGGAGGGTTTCTGCTGATAAAATCAGTAAAGGTTTTGATTAGCTTTTATAGGAATTGCAGAAGATGAGAGCAGACTTGCAGCTGACAGCTCATCACAGCTAAGATAAATACCATGAGCAGAGGCGTAAACTTGTTGGTTCACCAGCTTGCGTTCACTGTGAAATCGAGCAACCTTGAATAATCTTTTGCTCAGCTTGTCACTAAAAACTAACCATCATCCGTAGACTTGATTGTCATCCTAAATAATACCGAACATAGAACTGGATTCGGATGATTTGTCGTAATATGGGACAACTTCACGATATAATAGTAAGAATAATTTTGTAAAGAAAATTCTGGTAAGAAATTTGATGTTGTTGTGTTTAGAGTTATTTAGATAACTCAGGACGAAATACATTATCCTAACAACTGTCCTAACATTATCACACTACAACGTATGTAAATTCGTGTATTTCCTTGCCAATAATTCTGCATTAAAATCAATTTGTGTACAGCTTAAACACCGTTGTGCTTTGTCATAGGATAAGGGTCCGCTCCTCACCCCAGTCATTTATTCTATAGAAGCTAACGCACTCAAAGGGTGTTTCTGCTGATATCTGACGAAAGAGAAAAGGAGTGGAGTGTCATAAGGTGAATCTCTGACTGGCAAATTCATTCTCTACAACTGGCTTTATGACACCACAGCACTTTATATACCTGCAGGTGAATATGTCTGGACAGATGTTGGGCAGTTATAACTAATTCATGCTTGCTTGGTGATGGTCTTTTGTTTGTACACATGCACAGTACGAGTACTACATGTGTTTCTTTTCGGGTGCATTGCTAAAATTTCTTGGACCATCAACACGTCAGATCTGGTAAAATCAGCCCAAAGCAGGTAAACTGTTCGTGTTGAAGTCAGCTGCCATCTTCCTTCGAGCATTAATTATCTGCAGGTCACTCTTCATTTTGTAAAGCTTTTCGAAAAATGTGAAACCACTGTGAGTAGCTTCGCACGCCGCTTACGTTATAAGTCACTAATATGGTATGTGGGCCTGCACTTGACCACTCTGTGAAGGAAGAAGGAAGTTGCCCAACTTGTCAGTCTATCAAAGCGAATTGTCCGACGTTTCTATAACAAATGTTGTACTATTCGCACCTGTATAACAAAGTGTAGAAACAGTCGCTCAGAATAAATTCTAAACGACAGGAACATGGATGCGTGTAGAACTCGTCATCACTTCCCTAAATGTAAGACACTTCAGCACACCCTATGCTAACGCCTTTGTGAAGCTGAATATCAAGACGCACCTTCCATTCAGCCAAAGTTACTGAATGACAAAATTTTAACTGACAACTAAGCAGCATGGCCACCGCCAAGAGAGATCTATACAAATGGAGCTAAACAAAAAGACAGGGTATGAAGTGCATTCATAGATGGCGAGACTAGTCGAGGACTCAAATTTAGGCTTCCTGAAGTTACGTCCATACTTAGTACAGAACTCATAGCCATTTTAAAGGAACTTAAATAGGCAAAAGAACTGCATGAAGAAACAATCATAAATTTATCAGACTCATGCTCAACACTGATGGTGTTAAAATCCTACGACGTCAACACTACCAAACATTATCTATTGTGTCGAATTATAGAAGCAGTGCTGGAGCTTTCCCGCATAAATAATACGACCGTCGTGTTATGTGTGGAAATGCACAGCGGAATAAAAGGACAGAAGAAGTACATACTCTGGCCAAGGAATCTGTACACACTGGTTCAGTGAAATATGATAAAAAAAAACCGACGACAGTCTTCGTACCGTAAGAAGTATAATCAGGGCCGTATGGAATGAAAATCTCCAACAGGCTTGTGAAATTAAAGGTAAATACTACGCCGCAGTGATATCCACCTCCCACCACGTCCTTGATACCAAAAGTACAGATACAACAGAAACTTTGCAGTGACAATATCACAACTTCACTTCAATCACAGGAGATTCCAGGAAAATCTCTACCACCGGAACGTGGTCATATCTTCTTTATGTGAATACGGCGGTGAGGAAGATGTTACATTTCTTAGGCTGTCGCAAAAGATTTCAAGGAACTACGAAACTATTACATCATTTGATGACCTCTATAAATGCCTCGCCTAAAACATTAAAACCCTTTTAGCAACAGAAGTCAGAAAGGCGTAGAAGCTCCTATACGATTTTATAACAGAGAGTCAAATAAGAATACAGGAAGAGAGAATTTTTTTACGGAATAATAGATTAAATATGTCAATTTATGTAGATCATTTACTCAAGTCCATTTTAAATCGGTGTAACATATAATTCCTTTTTTAATGGTCTGGTGCTTGCTGTAATGGTGATGCCGAAAGCTATTAAGAAATTTTAAAAAAACTTGATCAGTGACCATCTGTTTCGAAGCCCACAAGAATTACTGCTTTCAGCGGACGCAGGTCGGTCTCAACCAAATTCTGAGCGATAATTGCAATGGACTTTCATAGTGCATTACCCAGCAAGAGGCCGTGGCTCATAAAGGCACAGAAAGCTGCATGTCATCAATTAGCAACACAGAAACTGCACATCAGTCGACTTTAGGCGTGTAGAGCGCTCCGATGAGTGCCAATTTTGCCCACTTTCAAACAATGCAAGGCGTCTGGAGCACTGAAGGCCCAGTGCAGTGTTTAACCCGTAGTGCGTGTCAGGTGTGGTTCAGTCGTGAAGTGGTTCTGTCGCATTTTAAGGGTGCTTTTCGTAGCACAGCCTGGAACCAAGATGTCTGTTTCGGCATTGTTGGTGGCCAAGTTCTCCCCTTTCTTTCTATATCTTCATGCTGATTACGCTGGGGGATATTTCCAAGATGAAAACAGCAACATCGGATCTGCACTCACACATCCTCGCTTGACGAATACCTAGGAACACTATCGTCCCTCGACTGCCCCGCCAAATCACCCGAACCTAATTGACGTGGCAATCCACATCGTCGTAATTTGGTACCTCTACGAGATCTAATCGTCAATGAGAGGCTTCAGCATACGTGAAGAATGTTGCGATATCTCTTCCTCGCCGTTGAAGCCGTTAACAAGACAGTGTTAGAGTTCAGTGAGTTTATACGAGTGCGTTCAATAAATAGCACAACACATTTTTGTCTCGGAAAATTTCGGCGAAAAAATGGTGCATCTTTTATGGGATATCGTGGAGTATTCCCGCTTCAGCCCCTATAGTTTTTGCCCAAGCAGAGAGCAGTTATTATATTTTATCGGAAACCCAGAGCCTCTCAGATATTCATAGGCGCTTGTAGAATGTCTACAAAGACTTAGCAATGAACAAAAGCATGGTCAGTCGTTGGTCGAGGAGTGTGTAACCCTAGCAACAAGATACCGCAGGCCGGCCTGGGTGGCCGAGCGGTTCTAGGCGCTACAGTCTGGAACCGCGCGACCGCTACGGTCGCAGGTTCGAATCCTGCCTCGGGCATGGATGTGTGTGATGTCCTTAGGTTAGTTAGGTTTAATTAGCTCTAAGTTCTAAGAGACTGATGACCTTAGAAGTTAAGTCCCATAGTGCTCAGGCCTCAGAGCCATTTTTGAAGGTACCGCAAAACTGTCCTATCTCCTGCGTGCTGGCCGACCGAGCACAGCTGTGACCCTTGCAGTGCTGGACCGAGCGGACATTCTCATTCGAGGTAATTTGGAAATTTGTGGCAAGGTCTTATGGGACCAAAGTGCTGTGGTCATCGGTCCCTAAGGTTCCGAACTACTTAATAGAACTTAAACTAACTTCCGCTAAGGACAACGCGCACATCCATGCCTGAGGGAGGACTCGAACCTCCGACGGGGAGAGCCGCACGGCCCGTGACAAGGCGCCTGAGACCGCGCAGCTACACCGCGCGACTCTCATTCGAGGTGATTGACGGATCGTAGTCAAAGACCTCACTGCACAACAGAGTGTCTCTGTTGGTAGGGCTGACACACTCATCCACCAATTGGGATAGTCAAGGGAGTGTACCTACTGCGTACTGTAATGGTTCCTTATTTACGTGACCATTACGGCACTCCAACCCCAGCTGTCGATACCAGTAATATCGTACTACTTTTCTGCGAAGTAACAGACATATTTTTGTGACAATATTCACATTTGGTTTTATTAATGTATAGGTACTCCGATGTATCGATATATCACAGTGATATGGTTCTTGTGTGTATTCATTTCTGTGAGACTGTCATAATCTTTGACTTACTTGTAACCGTTTTGGTGCGAATGCGCACAGAGCAGTCTTTGTTTCAATTTGCAGAAGTTAAGTTGTTATTTCGCTTTGTAAAAGAACCGTCAAGTCTTGTGTTTGGTTAAAGTGGAAATAAATATATGAAGATTGATACAAAACAGTTTTCTTGATGATGTGACAATTAAGAAGAAGTATATGTCAATTTACAAGAAGTTTAATAAAAATGTGGATCGTGAACACCAAGTCAAAAATTATTTCTACCGTACCATTGTTCTGATCTGGAATTGTTTGATCATTAAGAATTTCCTGGAAAACGCATTTGCTAGGTCTTCAAATATTGCTAAAATACGGATCTGGACCTTCTAGCAGTGAAAATGGAATCACCCTAGAAACAACAAGATGAGCCATAACGACTTCGAAGAAATCTACGTGGGAATCCATTCAAGATAAGTGCCAAAATTAATGACTTTTTTACAGTGACTTCATTATTTCCGTTCTGACGATACCATCCACAGTCAATAACTTTGCTGTTGCCCGATAAAGCGAACATATGCTGCGTGAGCAACATTATTAATCTGATTTCTAACCTACTTTGCAAGTGGTGGTATTGTTAGAGTACCTCGCAGCCTACCAAGAGACCTTAAAGAGCAACGAAGGACCATTTACGCGGAATTGCTTGCCTTTACGAGGCTGATCGTGACAATTTTTGTCGAACATCGTCACAGGCGATCAAACATGGGTTCATCACATCGAACTGAAAACAAAACGGCAATCCATACAGTGGCGCCACACCACCTCTCCTCCGAAGAAGCAGTTCAAAACCGCACCCTCAGCCTTTAAAGCCATGGCGACGGTTCTCTGAGACTCTGAAGGACTTATTGTGTTTCATGTCCTCCCTCATGGTGCAATCAGCACTGAAGTGTATTGTGTCACCTTTAGGAAACTGAAGAAACGACATTAGCTTGTTCGTCGCCACAAGAATGCAAACGAACTTCTCCTTCTCCATGTTAACGCAAAGCTCACACAAGCCTGCGCACCCAAGAGAACTCACAAATCTACATTGGATATTTCTTCCTCATCCATCCTAGAGCCCGGGTCATGCACCTTCCATGTGTTTCGACCAATGAAGGATGCACTCCGCGGGAAGCAGTACGTGGATGAGCAGGAGTTTATTGACACAGCAAAACGTTTGCTCGGAAGTCGACCATAAAAGCCCTTCCAGTAATGTGCTGTAAGGCCGTCGCATTGAACGGGGAGTATGTTGAAAAATAGGGTTTTCTAGTGAAAAGAGTGGGGAATAATATGGTGCATTGGAATCCTGAATAAAACCAGTCTGCTTGCAGAGAAAAGTACGTGCATTACTTGTTGAAAGCCACTCATATGGTGAGTAGTGACGTCAGTACCACACTTCTTTGCTGTTCACCTGTTGTTCCTTTCGCTTCCGATGATGATGATGTTTGGTTTGTGGGAAGCTCAACTGCGCGGTCATCAGCGCCCATACAATGTTCCAATTTCTACACAGTCCATTTTCTTTTCACAATCCAGCCTAGTCACTCTGACAAATGATGATGATGATGAAATGCTGAGGACAACGCACACAACCTGTCCGCGGGCAGAGAAAATGCCCAACCCAGTCGGGAATCGAACCAGGGACCCCGTGATCCAGAGGCAGCAACGCTACCCCTAGACCACGAGCTGCGGACCCTTTCGCTTCCCATTATGCCTTCTGTTGGGAATGACCTAATGAGTAAACAAGTATTTCGTTGAATATTGTTGAGAGAATTTAGATTAGCCGTTGATACCGATTTTGAGCCATTATATCCAGAAGCCTGAGTGCTGCATGCAGTATAGAAACAGATAACATGATGCTGACGCTACTGTCGGTTAACCAAAACGAGTATAATGGCTCTAAACCGGTCATCGCAATTGATTGAGGCGTTTCTAAAAGCATTAATGGGTGGTCTCAATCAATCTCAACAATTTTGGTTTGATTACCGGTGAGCATGGATAAAATTACATTGAAGTACCTTCTTTAGTAGGTGTCAGGGTGTGAATGCATCGGAGCTTTACCAGGTCTAAAAGAACCGAGGGAGGTGGTGCAGATGTTAGTACACGGGACGTGCATTCAGGAGGGCGACGGTTCAGTCCCGCGTCCGGCCATCCTGATTTAGGTTTCCCGTGATTTCCCTAAATCGCTCTAGGCAAATGTCGGGATGGTTCCTTTGAAAGGGCACGGCCGACTTACTTCCCGCCCTTCCCTGATCCGACGAGACCGATGACCCCGCACTTTGGTCTCTTCCCACAAACAACCCTCCCAGATCTAAATAGACATACCAATTTGGCGCCTGCTATCGGGGGGATCCAGGGACTACTAAACGAGAAAATGAGTTGAGTTTGTCATATTCAATATTTGTTAAAGTCTAGCTGGTTCTCAAAAGAAATTTCTTCAATGTTCATAAAATTCAAGAAACGCTTTCGCTACACATATTGTGTAATTCTGCAACAAACTGACGTCATTGAGATAAGGCTGTACTGCTATTTATGTCTCCTCCGCTCTTTTTATCAAAAGAATTCATCTGTGTCTTCTTAAAGTCACAGGGAATTCCGATGTAACTTAACGTGGCCATGATACAGTTCTACTCGAAGAGCGGCCCAGTTCTTCCCATAATCGACATACAAAAAACAGGTATACGTCAGCTACAGAAGCCACCCCTTGTTCGGATGGCTTTAGTTGCCTATCGATTCCACAACCAACGATCTCGATATCACTTATTCATGCAGTCGTGAGGGAATCGAAATTCGGACCGCGGTTCGATCTCTTCAGTGATGCAACTTTGGAAGACAGACTTCATTGTTTCGTCATTCACTCTATCATCTCCCGCTAAAGTTCCTGTACAAACAAACGACTAAGTGAACGATTTTTGCACTTTGGCTTTATTTACGTACGAGGAAACGATCTTTCGACGATTGGGCAGATACAAGATGTGACATGTAGTCATGCGAGACAACAATTTTCCTTTCAATTTACCCAATTTTCGTTTCTTTCGGATTTTGTTTTCGTGCAAGGTTTCATCTACAACCACAGCCTAACACAACAGTCGCGACAGCCTGTCTCTAGTAGCGCCCAAAGCGGTCTGCAAGCGACACTTCTGAATACGATATCGGATGAGTGCGAATATTAACGTTTATATTGATTTGTAACATAGTTGTTGTAGAAGGGAGTGTATGTAGTATCATAAAAATCGACAGGAACAAAAAAAATTACACCTCATTTGTTATGAAATTACAGGTCAGTTTACTTACGACTCCCTTCTAACGAACAGACATTTACAGAATGCTGTCGTTTTCCTTTAATAACAAAAAAATTGTTAGTAAACACCTGAAGATTTGACTTCTTACAGAAAGACGTATTGTATCTATCCAACAAAGCAGAGTTTTGTCCGCTACACTTTCAGCCAAATAAGCGAATGTGGAACGTAGGAAAACTACACTCCTGGAAATGGAAAAAAGAACACATTGACACCGGTGTGTCAGACCCACCATACTTGCTCCGGACACTGCGAGAGGGCTGTACAAGCAACGATCACACGCACGGCACATCGGACATACCAGGAACAGCGGTGTTGGCCGTCGAATGGCGCTAGCTGCGCAGCATTTGTGCACCGCCGCCGTCAGTGTCAGCCAGTTTGCCGTGGCATACAGAGCTCCATCGCAGTCCTTAACACTGGTAGCATGCCGCGACAGCGTGGACGTGAACCGTATGTGCAGTTGACGGACTTTGAGCGAGGGCGTATAGTGGGCATGCGGGAGGCCGGGTGGACGTACCGCCGAATTGCTCAACACGTGGGGCGTGAGGTCTCCACAGTACATCGATGTTGTCGCCAGTGGTCGGCGGAAGGTGCACGTGCCCGTCGACCTGGGACCGGACCGCATCGACGCACGGATGCACACCAAGACCGTAGGATCCTACGCAGTGCCGTAGGGGACCGCACCGCCACTTCCCAGCAAATTAGGGACACTGTTGCTCCTGGGGTATCGGCGAGGACCATTCGCAACCGTCTCCATGAAGCTGGGCTACGGTCCCGCACACCGTTAGGCCGTCTTCCGCTCACGCCCCAACATCGTGCAGCCCGCCTCCAGTGGTGTCGCGACAGGCGTGAATGGAGGGACGAATGGAGACGTGTCGTCTTCAGCGAGGAGAGTCGCTTCTGCCTTGGTGCCAATGATGGTCGTATGCGTGTTTGGTGCCGTGCAGGTGAGCGCCACAATCAGGACTGCATACGACCGAGGCACACAGGGCCAATACCCGGCATCATGGTGTGGGGAGCGATCTCCTACACTGGCCGTACACAACAGGTGATCGTCGAGGGGACACTGAATAGTGCACGGTACATCCAAACCGTCATCGAACCCATCGTTCTACCATTCCTAGACCGGCAAGGGAACTTTCTGTTCCAACAGGACAATGCACGTCCGCATGTATCCCGTGCCACCCAACGTGCTCTAGAAGGTGTAAGTCAACTACCCTGGCCAGCAAGATCTCCGGATCTGTCCCCCATTGAGCATGTTTGGGACTGGATGAAGCGTCGTCTCACGCGGTCTGCACGTCCAGCACGAACGCTGGTCCAACTGAGGCGCCAGGTGGAAATGGCATGGCAAGCCGTTCCACAGGACTACATCCAGCATCTCTACGATCGTCTCCATGGGAGAATAGCAGCCTGCATTGCTGCGAAAGGTGGATATACACTGTACTAGTGCCGACATTGTGCATGTTCTGTTGCCTGTGTCTATGTGCCTGTGGTTCTGTCAGTGTGATCATGTGATGTATCTGACCCCAGGAATGTGTCAATAAAGTTTCCCCTTCCTGGGACAATGAATTCACGGTGTTCTTATTTCAATTTCCAGGAGTGTATATGAAACGTAATACCCACATTATTTAACGTATCAAATAAATCACCAAAACTGTAGTTTAAGGTAAAGTCACATAGACGTGATAATAAATCGTCAAAAGCAATAAAACTGTTTCCCAACACAGGGGAAATCAGTTCCACAGTTGCTGCTAAATCTGTTGCGCAAACTGTAGGAATCTTCAACACATTCACTTTTGAAGCAAAAGTAATTGCATTTACAGAAATACTCATGTATTAGAAAGCCGAATGAAGTGTGACAAAGGGCAAATCATTGGAATCCATAACTTTTCTTTTCAGTGCATATGACAATAACATCAGACAACAACAGCAATAAAAGCTTCTCATGCACGAAATTTGTTCATATTCTCTTGCTTTCAGTGCAAAAAGCTGAAGAAGAAATTTCGAAAGTGTTTCTTCACGAATAAGTTGCAGCTTATGCTACTCAGTAAGTGTGATTCGGCTGTTTTTACATGTATTTCACCATAATTCATGTCTCTTGGTAAATTACTAACGCTGTGAACGCAAAAATATAACAATTGTTCTGTTAATTAACTAGAAAATAATTCAAAACGAACACTATCCTTACGACGCACGTGACTGCTTTGTCACCGTTTGGAGCGCTAGTGTCGCTCCAGCTGTCAAACAGTAACAACTTTCGCACAATAGAGGGTCGTGACTATTAGTTAGGCTGTGCTACAACTGTATTTTCGATGAAGCTCATTTTGTTTTTATGGTAGGCGTAACTCCCCTAACTTTGGTATTGAACCATTGTGGGACTTTGTAATTCTTCAGTACCTTGGCGAACCGTACGTATATATGGGTCCTCTACAGTACTATTTCTGCGTACCAAACATGCAACTTCCTGGAAGATTAAAACTGTGCCTCGGACGGGGACTCGAAACCGGGACCTTTGCCTTTCGCGAACAAGTGCATCTGTGAACGATACATGATACTCACTGAACATCAGTCACACATTGTTTCCTTGTAGTTGTGTAGGAAATAAGTTACATTGACCGCCAAAGATTTTAAAGTCGTCTGATCACTTCCTACTGCTGCTACCAGTTTGATTTTTAAAAAAATTATCGTTTGCTCTGCGCCACAATAACGGAACAAAACTGTATGACCTCTGTACAGTGACAAACAAACCCGTTATAATGCACCACACGTACTATTCTTCTTGTCTTTTATATCTTTAAAATATTCGCTTCGTCAAAATACATAAATGATAATGCCAGTTCATTTAATTGTTAATAGTGCCTCTTTACATGCCCCTGCAAGAAACTATCAAAACCTCACAAAATAGTCCACAACAGATGTCATTAATATACACTCCTGGAAATGGAAAAAAGAACACATTGACACCGGTGTGTCAGACCCACCATACTTGCTCCGGACACTGCGAGAGGGCTGTACAAGCAATGATCACACGCACGGCACAGCGGACACACCAGGAACCGCGGTGTTGGCCGTCGAATGGCGCTAGCTGCGCAGCATTTGTGCACCGCCGCCGTCAGTGTCAGCCAGTTTGCCGTGGCATACGGAGCTCCATCGCAGTCTTTAACACTGGTAGCATGCCGCGACAGCGTGGACGTGAACCGTATGTGCAGTTGACGGACTTTGAGCGAGGGCGTATAGTGGGCATGCGGGAGGCCGGGTGGACGTCCCGCCGAATTGCTCAACACGTGGGGCGTGAGGTCTCCACAGTACATCGATGTTGTCGCCAGTGGTCGGCGGAAGGTGCACGTGCCCGTCGACCTGGGACCGGACCGCAGCGACGCACGGATGCACGCCAAGACCGTAGGATCCTACGCAGTGCCGTAGGGGACCGCACCGCCACTTCCCAGCAAATTAGGGACACTGTTGCTCCTGGGGTATCGGCGAGGACCATTCGCAACCGTCTCCATGAAGCTGGGTTGCGGTCCCGCACATCGTTAGGCCGTCTTCCGCTCACGCTCCAACATCGTGCAGCCCGCCTCCAGTGGTGTCGCGACAGGCGTGAATGGAGGGACGAATGGAGACGTGTCGTCTTCAGCGATGAGAGTCGCTTCTGCCTTGGTGCCAATGATGGTCGTATGCGTGTTTGGCGCCGTGCAGGTGAGCGCCATAATCAGGACTGCATACGACCGAGGGACACAGGGCCAACACCCGGCATCATGGTGTGGGGAGCGATCTCCTACACTGGCCGTACACCACTGGTGATCGTCGAGGGGACACTGAATAGTGCACGGTACATCCAAACCGTCATCGAACCCATCGTTCTACCATTCCTAGACCGGCAAGGGAACTTGCTGTTCCAACAGGACAATGCACGTCCGCATGTATCCCGTGCCACCCAACGTGCTCTAGAAGGTGTAAGTCAACTACCCTGGCCAGCAAGATCTCCGGATCTGTCCCCCATTGAGCATGTTTGGGAGTGGATGAAGCGTCGTCTCACGCGGTCTGCACGTCCAGCACGAACGCTGGTCCAACTGAGGCGCCAGGTGGAAATGGCATGGCAAGCCGTTCCACAGGACTACATCCAGCATCTCTACGATCGTCTCCATGGGAGAATAGCAGCCTGCATTGCTGCGAAAGGTGGATATACACTGTACTAGTGCCGACATTGTGCATGCTCTGTTGCCTGTGTCTATGTGCCTGTGGTTCTGTCAGTGTGATCATGTGATGTATCTGACCCCAGGAATGTGTCAATAAAGTTTCCCCTTCCTGGGACAATGAATTCACGGTGTACTTATTTCAATTTCCAGGAGTGTATCTGCCGTGTTAGAAAGAAAGATATGGTGAGAAGTCTTTCTGTCGCAACTGTATTGACATGAGGGTGCTCATAACAAGTGACCCCAATTCCTGCTGACTGTGAGCACCTTCAGGACACCAGCGAGCAAGACGTGCACTTCTTGGACCTAGCTCCGACAATCACCATTTGTTAGGGGCAGCAGTTAAGAGACAGTGTGTTGCGATATCTTCCGGATTCATTCGGTTTTTGATGGAGTCCATGTGAAGACGTATCACTTCCGTCGTCAAGGATAAAATTTCTATGCGCCAGTAGGTAGGTGTCTCCATTTTCCCACGAGTATTAAAAAATCCGGTAATTTCCAAGGATGATTGCCTATCGAAGTCGCGGGGTCCAAACGATACGTATCGAACATGCGATGGTAAATCGATCATGCGACTCCGGTGACTGGCGTTGTGATCAGTTATTTGTGATCGTCATTTTTATGTTTTCCGACATTCCCTTGGTTGCTCTAAATTACATACCTCCGCGAATTATTTGTGAGTTGCTAGGGAATCCCAGACGATTTATGTCGTTAGTGAGTGGGATGGCTGGTGTTCTTGACGTTTCTTAGGTGGATTCTCTCACATGGAAAAATCTAATTCCATGTTTATCCAGCGTAGAAAATTGTTCGACTTTTTATCGCATATATGGTGTTTTACCGGACGAGGAAATAAGAGACTGTGTAGATTGTGGTGGTGCGAAGTTTGTAAAATACCGTTTACAATTTCATTGCGGACAGTGCGGAAAATGAACGAGTATCAGGAAGAATACGTTGTTCGACTCTTCCAAATTATCCACCCAGGCCACCGTAATGGACTTGCTGCATACAGTTTTAAATGCATGCATGTGTTACCGTTACAAAAGGCAGGTCTCCATGATATCTCTTCGCTGCTTAATACTGGTTAACAGAGCAGGAAAGTAGCATTCTTTGTTTAAATGAATGCGAGGTTTGTTTTTTAATCAAATTAAACATAATTTGTTAATTTTATCGTCACTCATTAAGCAGTCATGTAGCAAATTATGACCGAAACTAGTTTTTTTCTGTGATCTAAGTACGGAGAGAACATAGTTATCTCTAAGGGTTATTTAAACTTATTTATTATGGTCTAAAAATACATTTTATTTGTTCCAAACAGGGTCGATAGAAATAAATTGCAAGTCGCTTTATCATCTGCAGACGCGCTACGGCATACAGCTGTGTACTGCGGTTTGTTGAGACATCACACAGATCCGATACACCTGTCAATTAGTTTCGTATTAGCAAATTCCTCCACCAAGGACTCGGAGACGTTTAAGGACCAAAACCAGTCTAGCAGCTAAATTACAGTGGTAAATGGCTGGCAGTGATACAGAACGGGAGCACTTGCTGCCAATTCTCATTTATAGCTCTCACATTAGCGCGGGTAATCCTTTTAAAAAGCAAACAGAGCACAAATGGCTGAGAAAGAATTGCGGCGATAATTCTTGTTTTTAATGTAGAATCGATATCGCAGTCATTAGCCACGGGAAATTTATAGTCTGTCGTAAAAATTCTACCAAGATTGAGGAAACTGGTCATGTTGCCCACTGAAATATGTAGAATATGGACTGACCAGCGTAATGAAACCTTTAATTGTGGAAAGTTTTCATTGATATCGTTAAGTAATCCAAAAAATGCGATTCTGTTTTCACTTTAAACGACTTATCTCACCTGCTAACGTCCCAGATGTGTTCCATTTCGTGCAGTTCATGTGAAGAGGTGTCATGACATCAATGTGAAATTAGTATCGTGGCGCGGTACATATTTCGAGCAGCAGTTCGCTTAGATGACACCAAATGACAGCGCATCTGGAATGTGGTTCATCCGATCGGGCCACAATTTCCCGTTGATCCTCAGTCCAATCTACTGGGGGTGTTCAATAAGTAATTCGACACATTTCTTTCTGGAAACAGGTTGGTGTTATTCAAGATTCCAATACACCATATTACTTCCCCCTCTTTTGAGGGCCGGCCGCTGTGGCCGAGCGCTTCTAGGCGCTTCAGTCCGGAACCGCGCTGCTGGTACGGTTGCAGGTTCGAATTTTGTCTCGGGCGTGGTTGTGTGTGACGTCCTTAGGTTAGTTAGCTTCAAGTAGTTCTTAGTCTAGGGGACTGATGATCTCAGATGTTAAGTCCCACAGTGTTCAGAGTCATTTGAACCATTTGAACCTCTTTTGAATAAAAACCTTACTGCACCTTACTGGGAGGCCCGTTCCCCCGCAAGGTACCAGTCTACTAGTCGACTTCGGAGCCAAAGTCTTGTGGCATCAATAACCTCCCCATCATCAAAGTACTGCTTCCCCGGAATGTATCTTTGATTGGGCCAAACAGACGGAAGTCAGTAGGTGCCAGTTCCGGGCTGTAGAGTGGATGTGGAATAACATTCCCATGAAGTTTTGTGACCTCTCGGGTGCACAGACTTCTGTGAGGCCTTGCATTGTCTACATCTACATCTACATGGTTACTCTGCAATTCACACTTAAGTGCGTGGCAGAGGGTTCATCGAACCATTTTCATACTACATCCCTACCATTTCACTCTCGAATGGCTCGTGGGAAAAAGGAAAACTTAAATTTTTCCGTTCGAGCTCTGCTTTCTCTTATTTTATTATTATGATCATTTCTCCCTACGTAGGTGGGTGTCAACAAAATATTTTCGCATTCGGAAGAGATAGTTGGTGATTGAAATTTCGTAAATAGATCTCGCCGCAAAGAAAACCGCCTTTGTTTCAGTGACTGCCACCCCAACTCGCGTATCATATCAGTGACACTCTCACCCCTATTGCGCGATAACTCGAAAAGGGCTGCCCTTCTTTGCAATTTTTCGATGTCCTCCGTCAATCCTACCTGGTAAGGATCCCACACCGCTGCAGCAATATTCCAGCAAAGGACGGACAAGTGTAATGTAGGCTTTCTCTGTAGTGAGTTTGTTGCATCTTCTAAGTGTTCTGCCAACAAGAGCAATCTTTGTTTCGCATTCCCCACAATATTATCTATTTGGTCTTTCCAATTTAAGTTGACAGCACTTAGATTTGTGCGATTTATCGTATACCCAAAAATTATCGGATTTCTTTTAGTACCCAAGTGAATGACCTCGTACTTCTCTTTGTTTAGTGCCAATTGCCACTTTTCGCGCCATACAGAAATTCTCTCTAGATCATTTTGTAATTGGAATTGATCGTCTGATGATTTTTCTAGACGGTAAATTACAGCATCATCTGCAAACAATCCGAGGGGGCTGCTCAGATTATCACTTAGATCATTTATGTAAATCAGGAACAGCAGAGGGCCTGTGACACTACCTTGCGGAACGCCAGATACCACTTCTGTTCTACTCGATGATTTACCATCTATCACTACGAACTGTGACCTCTCTGAGAGGAAATCACGAATCCAGTCACACAACTGAGACAATACTCCATACGCACGCAATTTCATTAATAGTCGCTTGTGAGGGACGGTATCAAAAGCCTTCTGCAAATCTAGGAATATGGAGTCGATCTGAGATCCCGTGCCGACAGCACTCAGGAATAAAGAGGTAGTTGAGTTGCACAAGAACGATATTTTCCGAATCCGTGTTGACTATGTATCAATAAGTCATTTTCTTCAAGGTGATTCATAATGTTCAGCCGGCCGCGGTGGTCTCGCGGTTCTAGGCGCGCAGTCCGGAACCGTGCGACTGCTACGGTCGCAGGTTCGAATCCTGCCTCGGGCATGGATGTGTGTGATGTCCTTAGGTTAGTTAGGTTTAAGTAGTTCTAAGTTCTAGGGGACTGATGACCACAGCAGTTGAGTCCCATAGTGCTCAGAGCCATTTGAACCATAATGTTCGAGTACAGTTACTGCAAATTGAGCTCAGTGATATGAGTCTGTAATCCAATGAGTTACTCCTACTTCCTTTCTTGAATACTGGTGTGACCTGTGCTACTTTCCAGTCTTTAGGAACAGACCTTTCGTCAAAGAGAAGAAGTTCGTTTGCATTTTTGTGGCGACGAAATGCTAGTTTCTTCAGTTTCATAATGGCAGCAAATGAGGGAGGTTGCCGAATAGAAAAGCCACTCCAGATTTTCGAAAGACAGTCGCCATGATTTTACCTGCTGAGACGGTGTGGCGCTACTCTGTGGATTGCCGTTTCGTTTCCGGTTCGAAGTTATCAGGCGGTGTTTTATCGCCTGTGACGATGTTCGACAAAAAATTGTCACGATCAGCCTCGTACAGCGCAGGTAATTATAGGAACATATGGTTCTTCGTTGTTCTTTATGGTCTTCTGTTAGGCGGCGAGGAACCCAGAGGCACACATCTTACAGTACCCCAACGAGTGGATGAGTGTGCCAGCACTGCCAACCGAGACGTCCAGTCGTGTAGCGAGGTATGTGATTGTGATCCGTTGTTCATCTCGAATGAGAGTGTCCGCACGTTCCAGCACTGCAACGGTCACAGCTGTGTGCCGGCGCCGGTGTGCGGGATACCCGACAGGTTTGCGCGACCTTGTTGCAATTATGACAGAGGCATGGCCAAACACTCACCGCGCTTTTGTTCACTGCAAGGTCTTAAAATTCTGCAAGCACCTACGAGTAATTGCGATGCTCTGATTTTCCGCCAAGAAAAAGCTCAGTGACAGCTCTCTGTTACAAACTTGAAACCTACGTATAGCGCTGCCACCTATCGGAACTTCATGATACTATAGCGACTGAAGCGGAAATATTTCACGATATCCCACAAAAAATTTTGCACTTTTTCAACCGAAAATAGCTGAGAAATAAAGTGTGTTACATTAGTTATTGAACGTTCCTCGTCGATGATACTGTACCCATTACAATCGTTATTAATGATGTTGTAACTGACAATATGTAATTTTTCACAAACACAACTTTTATTGATGTAAGTTCACAAGGCTGATGACTGAACAACAAACGAAAGGTAACAATAACGATGCCAGTCTCATAATTGAGGCAAACAAAAGATCACTTCTAAATTTCCACAAAGGTTCGTGGTAACACACACACACTAGTGAGAGTACAATTCAGAGACGAAGACGTAATCTTCAGTGATCGAAGTACACGAGGTTGGCATCTGGAGCGAACTGAACTTCGGGGCTGGTTGTAGCCCCTAAATAGCTGTCTCCAATCAGTCAGGTTCTGGCGTCGTGATACTCCCTGCAGGCGGTGGCTCGGGCTCCCCCTGCAGGAAGTAGTGCTCGGAATGTCTGTTTCCATTATCTTGTATGTAAATAGCCGGTGTTTACCATGGTGCTTTTGGTACCCCTTGGACATAGACAACCTCGTCCTCTGTGGTGTAATATGGGTTGCCAGCCCTCAGGGGCTACCTTGGCTCCGGTATAACAAATAATGTCGTTCGGTGAACATGTTAACACAGAGGGGTCGCCTGCCTCGGAGCTCCATTTTGAACAAAAAAAATGGTTCAAATGGCTCTGAGCACTATGGGACGTAACATCTATGGTCATCAGTCCCCTAGAACTTAGAACTACTTAAACCTAACTAATCTAAGGACATCACACAATACCCAGTCATCACGAGGCAGAGAAAATCCCTGACCCCGCCGGGAACCATTTTGAACAATGTGTGCTGAATGGTGTGGTCCGAAACAGTTGTACAGCACCTGCATTGTGTTCTGTCGTCATATTTTCCTCAGACCGCCGCCTATCCCGTTATACAGAGCGGACAAACCTCTGACCTCCATGTTCTGTGACGGGTCGTGGACGTTCAACACCTTGCGGCCTACGCGTAGTTTCACCGTCCTTCGACCACATTCCATAGATGCTCGCGGCATTAGCAGGCGAACAGCCAACCATTTCCGCCTTTTCCGAGGCGCTCGTTCCCACGCACCGGATCATGACGATCTGCCCTTAGTCAAAGTCGCTTATGTCAACGTATTTTTGGCCCTTATCATCGTAGAATTATTCCGCATTTGTTTCTGCTCCTTTTATATACATTTCTTATGATGCCATGTGTCCGCACGCCACCAAATGCCATTGCATCTTGAAACTTAACAGATCAGCTCACATGACGAATGGTTCCACACCGTATCTCCTAGTTCAATTAAGACACGTATTCATTCAGATTCCAATTAATTGTATAATTATAGTGTAAATAACTATAGTGTAAATGTACCAGTAACCCCTACCATGTGAATGCTATGTAATATATATGATCTTGTAACAGCAATGTACCAAGTCTATAGAACACAGTTAAATGGTAGGAACATCTGAAATTGTCACATTTCTTTGTAATTACCAGCTCATGAAATTCTGTTCTGACGAGCTACTCATTTTCAGTTGTCAGCCAAATCACATCAGACAAAGTTTAGCTTGTATTGCGTACAACTATTATTAATCTGTTTGATCTACATACAGTATCTAACGATTATTACTAATTTCCGGAATAATTATGAAATTTCATGAGCTACTGTCGATCATAAACCATAAACAAACGGCTGAATCTGCTCTCCGTTTAAATGTCGGATCTTCTGATAATACTGATGAAGAAGTCTGTTCCGTCAAGCGTCTAAAATATGCCAGAAATCGTGTACCTAATTTATTTATTGTGTAACTAACAAAACTATAAAAATTATTGTTTGTATTGCATATTTCATGTAATTTCGTGTGCCAAAAGCGATATCTGGGCAATCTGCTTATACAGATTGAATATTAGCAATTGTAACATTTCCAGTTGTACGTTAGATTAATAAGATGTGATGATTTTAATTGCAATTCGTAAAATCAACCCTTTCAACAATGTTCCTATTGTCATGAAATGAATATAAACAATCGAATTATGAGAGGTTAGGCTCGCCGTTGCTCGGACTTCCGCACCGTAAGATCTGTGTCGCATTGTGAAATAAAATGCTATAAAAAGTTTCTCAGCGTATCCTGAGCTTATTTCACACCATACACTATACAAACTTAAAATGTGAGTCCAGTTCTCAACAAGACCTCCAGGACAACGAGTAGATCGCAAGCTAGGTATTATTCATTACTGAGTTATACCACCGACATAGATCCAATGTTGGAATTATCACCTGACACGTCTTGAGCTAATCACGAACTGCAGACGGCGGCAAACGGAAGGTGTGCCTCCTTCTGGAAAGCCATGTAAAAATTAAAATAAATCTATACCAAACGTGTAAGTGTGATGGGTAAAGAAAGTACAAGACTGAGTGTATTTCTGGCTGTAAAAACCGGAGTTAATACGACAGGTAGCTATAAAGCTTACAATTCTTTAATATGATATTTTTCGTGTTAAAAATGTTAATAAAGTATGAATTTTAGTATCGAAGAGTGACTATACGATGTAAATACATTCGTTGTAATCATGGACATCTTAGTTCACTGAGATTAAAAAAGACTTGGTTCAAAGATGGCATGCTACTTTGTCTCTGCTGTTGAAGAATTAAGTCGCTTAGCCGTTCTGACGCACTAAATATTTGATGTACGTATTTTCTTTTACAATATAAGGTAAAATGTGAACTCCTGTTCGTATTGAAAACATCTCCCACCCTGTAGAAATATTTAAGTGAAAATAATTATTTAAAGTGAGTTGAGTAGAAGATTGCCCCTTCGGCTTTCTTTTCTCGTGATGGCGCACAGGCGGCCATTACGTGTAATTTAATTAAAATATTAAATATTGGGCGCCACCGTCAATTTAAAATAATAAATACATTGAATATTGGTAATAAGTTTTAAGTTTGCTTCACGATATCTTTGAGTTAAATTTATTTCTGTCAAGGAAATACTTAACCTAAAAGGAAGCCACTGTGATATCAACATAATTATTTATCGTGAGAACAAATCCTTACGCTACGTGGGTTGTTATATCGTTCTCTCTTCGCAACAATTAATTTAACAGGCAATAATATCAATCGTTTCCTGCTGCTTCTATCTTTGAGCCAGCCGCGGGTTTGGATAACGTAATTAAACCATTGCAAGCAAACTGTGCCCATTTCTACTAATATCTGTGCCTGCGTAACAACCTTGATTATCGTCGGCGTACATGCCAACAGTGTTAAATATCCTTTATCTTTTGCCCTTCAGTTCCGACAGCATCTTACATTAAAATCAAAACATATTAATATCAAAGGAGAGAGAGAGAGGGACGATGTAATGGTCATACATTCCTCCTACAAAGCTTTAACTCTATTCGTTGTTAGAGTTGTATCTTCTTCTATCCACTATCTCAGCAGATTTCTGTTAGTTGCCTGTTCCTTAGGCAAGACACCACAAACCTTAAGTACGTAACGTTACAAAAGTGAATGGAATATTTAAATGTTATCCAAAAGTAAATAGAAAGGTCACAATCTCGAGGTTGGCTGTCATAACGTTTTGGCTCATTTTCAAGGTAACCTACTTTAAAAATTTAAAAAAAGTTCTACTTTCAGGAAGAAACTACCTATGTTCTTCTCCACCCTACATATTTACATGGAGTAGCCTTTGAGGACAACATGAGACTACAAACAGTACTTTTCGAATTCATGTCTCACAGAATCGCTGCTTTTTTGTGTTCCAAAGGTGGACCAAAAAACCACTAATTAGGTGGTTATAATTGTTCATTAGTGTGTTCAAAGTATTTTTGTTAAGGCTGTAATCATATTTCAGCATTCCTGTTGAATTCTTCTTCAGTCAAACAAGCCCATGACGTTCATAGTGTGCATTCGATATTAAGTATTGGTCCGATCTGATAAGAACACCTGAGCAGTATTCAACTATGGAGCACATAAGTATTTCGTTAAACTCACTCTTTTGAAGACAAATTTCAGTTTCCTAATATTCTGCCACGAAATCTAAACATGCCATTTTCTTTACCCGCGTCTGTGCTACGCGATCGTTCCACATCAAATATGTGTATACGTTTTTATGGCTTCGATGATTCTGTTTTGGCTGATTAATCTTGTAGCCAAATGCTGCTACTTTCGTACATTTCGCGATGTACAGAACTACATTTCTCTGCGTTATGAGATAGCTTCCAGGCTTTGCACTGCGCTGATATTGTATAAAGCCTTGACTAGAGCCAACTACATACCTGTGCAGCAGTAAATGGTCCCGAAATACCTTTATAATGGCTTGCATTGGATGCCAGAAACTTCTTCTCCCTGTCAGCTTCCGTTGGCGTAACTGCACCAGTTACGTTCCGACCAGTACCGGTACTTAAAAAGCTGCCAGTACAGGGCTTCGTCGTTGCTCCGCCTCGGGACTGTTCGTACGCAGTTGCTGTCTCCAAGGACCCGCACCTCGCCAGGGATGTATCGTTACGCCTAGCTACCTGCCTAGTAATGAGAAACAGTTTACGAGGCTAGGGGGAGAAGGAACACAGCGGGGACATCGCCGCCGTACAGGTCTTGAGACTAAGGTTGCACTATGTTTGTTACTTTCCGCACAGCTACAGAGATTTATAGTTAAATTCCCCCTGAGCATTTAAGTCTCGTCTTTATCTACGACAAGGATTCCATGAAGAAATGAGTTAAAACTCGTATGACGGCTGAGACTCGAAGCCGGGTCTTCTTGCTTACAAAGCAAAAATGCTGACCATTACGCCACCGCAGCACAGTTATCAATTTTGTTGCACAGACTACCCAGATCCAGTGCCCTCCCCAAAACAAATTTCAATTCGTATCTTCACCTTATTTCCCCCGAAATTGTCACTTTTACCAGGACTCTCCACCACTGGAATAAAATCCCAGTGTTGCACGTAATGGGGAAATCCTGTACCATCAGTGATAGTCCTGTACCTCAAAGTGATCTTATGGATCTAATAATTAAATTTTCCCTGAGACATTGAAGTCTCATCGTTATCTACGGCAGGCCGAAGTGGCCGAGCGGTTCTAGGCACTACAGTCTGGAACAGTGCGACCGCTACGTCGCAGGTTCGAATCCTGCCTTGGGCATTGATGTGTGTGATGTCCTTACGTTAGTTAGGTTTAAGTAGTTCTAAGTTCTAGGGGACTGATGACCTCAGAAGTTAAGTCCCATAGTGCTCAGAGCCATTTGAACCGTTATCTACGATAAGGATGAAAGCTGAAGAAAAGTGACAATTTAGGGGGAAATAAACTGGAGATACGAGTTGAAGTTTGTGTTGGGAAGTCAGTCGACTTGTGTAGGCGTGCAGCCGTGGTGACCATACTTCTGCGGTGGTGATCAGCATTTCTGCCAAGCAAGCAAGGAGACAGAGGTTCGAATCCCGTCCATACCACAAATTGTAACTCATTTCTTCATCTTCCGTCCTCATTGTATAAACAGAGATTTAGTCTTTGCAAAAGTCTTTTTATTTGAAAACTGAAACGAAACTTTAATAAGAGCTTATGGTTTACAATAATAATACAACGACGTCGTGCATATATTTGTTTTAAAAAAGAAATATTGTTCCTTTGACCAACTGTTAACGATAGAAATGTTTTAAAAATATCTCAGTACAGAGGTCTTCTTACCTCGGATTATATTCGTGATAAATCATGCCTATCTCGGCAGATAAAATCTGCCATAAGAACTGCCTGTCCTACGCAGAGCAGCACGTATAGAAATTGTGGTTCCGTCAAGGATGAAAAGTTTAAATATGCACTGTTGTCCAAAAGTTCAGGACGAAAGTAACTTTTGCATTATGTGTCACTGTCAAGTATCATAGCGTGATGAAATGTGGACCACACATAGAAAAAACTGCCACATTACAGAGGAGAAGTTAACTGGAAAAAAATACACAATAAACAGAATTGGGATTTTTATTCAAAGACAACAATTACACGGAAGTCACTGCGATTCATTATGGTCCCCTGGATATTTCAAAATGAGGGACATTGCTCTTAATAGTGTGTGTGACCACTATGGACAGTAGCCCAACGTGTTCCCATGCTGGTTAGGAGGTTGAAAGAAGTTCTCCACGAGCGCGTTTGACAGTTGTTGCAGGTACCCTCATATGGCAACAAATAGGAACACGTAATGCACCTACCAATAATGTCAAATGGTTCAAAAGGCTCTGAGCACTATGGGACTTAACATCTATGGTCATCAGTCCCCTAGATCTTAGAACTACTTAAACCTAACTAACCTAAGGACATCACACAACACCCAGTCATCACGAGGCAGAGAAAATCTCTGACCCCGCCGGGAATCGAACCCGGGAACCCGGGCGTGCGAAGCGAGAACGCTACCGCACGACCACGAGCTGTGGACACCAATAATGTCGAAAATGATTGTTTTGGTGGTGACGTCTTCTTGTGTGGGGAGGCATAACGTTGCAGGGCACACTGACCTCCAGATCTTTGCACACATCACCGGTCAACGTTATTGTGATACTGTACACCTTCCCCATGTGCGTTTTTTCAGACGCGCATTCGGCCTGACTTAATTTTTATGAATATAATACGCAACCGCATCGAATAGTGCAGGTGGACGAGCTGTTGCAACGAGAGGACATACGGCGACTGGACTAATCTGCCCGTTTCCCCGAGCATGTGTGACATGTAGCAGGCCCACATGGCACAAACGAGCATCCAGCAGTTGCCAAAAGCGCTGGTGGAGGAACATCTACATTTACATCCATACTCGACAAGCCACCTGATGGTGTGTCACGGAGGGTACCTTGAGTACCTCTATCGGTTCTCCCTTCTATTGCAGTCTCGTATTGTTCGTGGAAAGAAAGATTGTCTGTATGTCTCTGTGTGGGCTCTAATCTCTCTGATTTTATCCTCATTGTCTCTTCGCGAAGTGTGTGTGAGATCTTATGGGACTTAACTGCTAAGGTCATCAGTCTCTAAGCTTACACACTACTTAACCTAAATTATCCTATGGACAAACACACACACCCATGCCCGAGGGAGGACTCCAACCTCCGCCGGGAGCAGCCGCACAGTCCATGACTGCAGCGCCTGAGACCGCTCGGCTAATCCCGCAAGGCTCTTCGCGAGGTATAGGCCTACGTAGGAGGGAGCAGTATACTGCTTGACTCCTCGATGAAGGTATGTTCTCGAAACTTCAACAAAAGCCCGTACCGAGCTACTGAGCGTCTCTCTTGCAGAGTCTTCCACTGGAGTTTATCTGTCATCTCCGTAACGCTTTCGCGATTACTAAATGATCCTGCAACGAAGCGCGCTGCTCTCCGTTAGATCTCCTCTATCTCTTTTATCAACCCTATGTGGTACGGATCCCACACCGGTGAGCAGTATTCAAGCAGTGGGCGAACAAGTGTACTGTAACCTACCTCCTTGGTTTTCGGACTGCATTTCCTTAGGATTCTTCAAATGAATCTCAGTCTGGCATCTGCTTTACCGACGATTAATTTTATATTGTCATTCCATTTTAAATCACTCCTAATGCGTACTCCCAGATAATTTATGGAATTAACTACTTCCAGTTGCTGACCTGCTATATTGTAGATAATGATAAAGGATCTTTCTTTCTATGTATTCGCAGCACATTACACTTGTCTACACTGAGATTCAATTGCCATTTCCTGCACCATGCGTCAATTCGTTGCAGATCCTCCTGCATAACCTCTCGATATGCATCGTCCGCAAAAAGCCTCAGTCAACTTCCGATGTTATCCACAAGGTCATTTATATACACTCCTGGAAATTGAAATAAGAACACCGTGAATTCATTGTCCCAGGAAGGGGAAACTTTATTGACACATTCCTGGGGTCAGATACATCACATGATCACACTGACAGAACCACAGGCACATAGACACAGGCAACAGAGCATGCACAATGTCGGCACTAGTACAGTGTATATCCACCTTTCGCAGCAATGCAGGCTGCTATTCTCCCATGGAGACGATCGTAGAGATGCTGGATGTAGTCCTGTGGAACGGCTTGCCATGCCATTTCCATCTGGCGCCTCGGACCAACGTTCGTGCTGGACGTGCAGACCGCGTGAGACGACGCTTCATCCAGTCCCAAACATGCTCAATGGGGGACAGATCCGGAGATCTTGCTGGCCAGGGTAGTTGACTTACACCTTCTAGAGCACGTTGGGTGGCACGGGATACATGCGGACGTGCATTGTCCTGTTGGAACAGCAAGTTCCCTTGCCGGTCTAGGAATGGTAGAACGATAGGTTCGATGACGGTTTGGATGTACCGTGCACTATTCAGTGTCCCCTCGACGATCACCAGTGGTGTACGGCCAGTGTAGGAGATCGCTCCCCACACCATGATGCCGGGTGTTGGCCATGTGTGCCTCGGTCGTATGCAGTCCTGATTGTGGCGCTCACCTGCACGGCGCCAAACACGCATACGACCATCATTGGCACCAAGGCAGAAGCGACTCTCATCGCTGAAGACGACACGTCTCCATTCGTCCCTCCATTCACGCCTGTCGCGACACCACTGGAGGCGGGCTGCACGATGTTGGGGCGTGAGCGGAAGACGGCCTAACGGTGTGCGGGACCGTAGCCCAGCTTCATGGAGGCGGTTGCGAATGGTCCTCGCCGATACCCCAGGAGCAACAGTGTCCCTAATTTGCTGGGAAGTGGCGGTGCGGTCCCCTATGGCACTGCGTAGGATCCTACGGTCTTGGCGTGCATCCGTGCGTCGCTGCGGTCTGGTCCCAGGTCGACGGGCACGTGCACCTTCCACCGACCACTGGCGACAACATCGATGTACTGTGGAGACCTCATGCCCCATGTGTTGAGCAATTCGGCGGTACGTCCACCCGGCCTCCCGCATGCCCACTATACGCCCTCGCTCAAAGTCCGTCAACTGCACATACGGTTCACGTCCACGCTGTCGCGGCATGCTACCAGTGTTAAAGACTGCGATGGAGCTCCGTATGCCACGGCAAACTGGCTGACACTGACGGCGGCGGTGCACAAATGCTGCGCAGCTAGCGCCATTCGACGGCCAACACCGCGGTTCCTGGTGTGTCCGCTGTGCCGTGCGTGTGATCATTGCTTGTACAGCCCTCTCGCAGTGTCCGGAGCAAGTATGGTGGGTCTGACACACCGGTGTCAATGTGTTCTTTTTTCCATTTCCAGGAGTGTATATTGTGAATAGCAACGTTTCTAGGACAATCCCCTGCGGCACACCTGAAATCACTCTTGTTTCGGAAGACTTCTCTCCATTGAGAATGACATGCTGCGTTCTGTTATCTAGGAACTCTTAAATCCAATCACACAATTGGTCTGATAGTCCATATGGTCTTACTTTGTTCATTAAACGACTGTGGGGAACTTTATAAAACGCCTTGAGGAAGTCAAGAAACACTGCATCTACCTGGGAACTCTTGTCTATGGCCCTTTCAGTCTCGTGGACGAATAGCGCGAGCTGGGTTTCACACTATCGTCTTTTTCGAAACCCATGCTGATTCCTACAGAGTAGATTTCTAGTCTCCAGAAAAGTCATTATACTTGAACATAATACGTGTTCCAAAATTCTACAACTGATCTACGTTAGAGATAGAGGTCTAGAGTTCTGCACATCTGTTAGACGTCCCTCTTTGAAAATGGGGATGACCTGTGTCCTTTTCCAATCTTTTGGAATGCTACGCTCTTCTAGAGACCGACGGTACACCGCTCCAAGAAGTTCCTTAGCGTACTCTGTATAAAATCGAACTTGTATCCCATCGGGTTCAGCGACATTTCCTCTTTTGAGCGATTTTAATTGTTTTTGTATCTCTCTGTCATCTATTTCGATATCTACCATTTTGTCATCTGTGGGACAATCTAGAGAAGGAACTACAGTACAGTCTTTCTCTGTGAAACAGCTTTGGAAAAAGACATTTAGTATTCGGCCTTTAGTCTGTCATCCTCTGTTTCAGTACCATTTTGGTCGCAGATCGTCCTACCGCAAGAACTCGTTAACAGCCTTGGGCTCAGTATGGTAGCACGTTGCGGAGCATACACTGCCGTCCGTCGTGCTCATGCTCTCTACTAAGAGCCGTGTCCCGCCTTCTTTAATGTCCTACGGACCATCATGAATCGCTGTGGCTTCTGTGAAATTATTGTCTTTGAATAAGAGTGCCGTTTCTGTTCCTCTCACTGTGTATTTCTTTCAGTTACTTTCTGTACTAGACTGTAGCAGTTGTTTATATGTATGGTCCAAGTTTCATCGCCCGCATCTCGTGGTCGTGCGGTAGCGTTCTCGCTTCCCACGCGCGGGTTCCCGGGTTCGATTCCCGGCGGGGTCAGGGATTTTCTCTGCCTCGTGATGGTTGGGTGTTGTGTGCTGTCCTTAGGTTAGTTAGGTTTAAGTAGTTCTAAGTTCTAGGGGACTGATGACCATAGATGTTAAGTCCCATAGTGCTCAGAGCCATTTGAACCATTTGAGCCAAGTTTCATCCAGCTATGTTACTTGTCAGAGACACACCACACGATCGTTATTTTCGTTCTTAAGTTATTCATACTGGTGTACGTAAAACTCACCAGGATAAGGAAACTGTTCACAGGAACATCTGAAGATAGGGCTAGCTAGCAACACCGAAATCGTTCAGTTCCAATTCTCACTTTCAGTCTGGCTTTGTTATATCTTTGGTTAAATCGTGGTATTCTCGTCTACGTTGACAAAATGAAACAGTAATGCCAAAGAAGAGAAAATACCGCAGTTTCATTTCGAGGTGCGTGTTTCCTTGTGGCAACAAATGCGAACGCAAAACGTACTGTGGAACAGTAGGCGGACCGACGAACGAGGTAGGACACTAGAGGACGCAATAAGGAACTGGACCTCATTGTTTTAAATCTAGAAAGCCAGCAGAGTACATTGGGGGGTGGGGGGTGGGGGGTGTACAGAGCTATTACAAATGATTGAAGCGATTTCATAAATTCACTGTAGCTCCATTCATTGACATATGGTCACGACACACTACAGATACGTAGAAAAACTCATAAAGTTTTGTTCGGCTGAAGCCGCACTTCAGGTTTCTGCCGCCAGAGCGCTCGAGAGCGCAGGGAGACAAAATGGCGACAGGAGCCGAGAAAGCGTATGTCGTGCTTGAAATGCACTCACATCAGTCAGTCGTAACGGTGCAACGACACTTCAGGACGAAGTTCAACAAAGATCCACCAACTGCTAACTCCATTCGGCGATGGTATGCGCAGTTTAAAGCTTCTGGATGCCTCTGCAAGGGGAAATCAACGGGTCGGCCCGCAGTGAGCGAAGAAACCGTTGAACGCCTGCGGGCGAGTTTCACGCGTAGCCCGCGGAAGTCGACGAATAAAGCAAGCAGAGAGCTAAACGTACCATAGGATGGCGCTCCACCGCACTTCCATCATGATGTTCGGCATTTCTTAAACAGGAGATTGGAAAACCGATGGATCGGTCGTGGTGGAGATAATAATCAGCAATTCATGTCATGGCCTCCACGCTCTCCCGACTTAATCCCATGCGATTTCTTTCTGCGGGGTTATGTGAAAGATTCAGTGTTTAAACCTCCTCTACCAAGAAACGTGCCAGAACTGCGAGCTCGCATCAACGATGCTTTCGAACTCATTGATGGGGACATGCTTCGCCGAGTGTGGGAGGAGCTTGATTATCGGCTTGATGTCTGCCGAATCACTAAAGGGGCACATATCGAACATTTGTGAATGCCTAAAAGAAACTTTTTGAGTTTTTATACGTGTGTGCAAAGCATTGTGAAAATATCTCAAATAATAAAGTTATTGTAGAGCTGTGAAATCGCTTCAATCATTTGTAATAACCCTGTATAGGTGTAGCCACTAACATACACTGATGAGCCAAAACATTGTGACCACTTCTTAATAGCTTGTTTGTCCGTCTTTGGAACAAAATATATCACTGATTCCGCGTCTAAGGGATCCAACAGCTTGTTGCTAGGTTTGTGGAAGTATGTGGTGTTAGATGTCTAGGCACAGGTCACGTAATTCGCGGAGATAACGTGCCGCTTACATGCGTTCGCGGTAATGGCATCTGATAGCGACCCAAATGGGTTCCATAGGATTTACTTCAGGCGAATTTGGTCGCCGAGACATCAACGCGAGTTCACTATATGCTCCTCAAACCACTGGAGCACGGATCTGCTGAAAGATGACATCGCCGTCGGGAAAGACATCAAGCTTGAAGGGATGCAGGTGGGTAGCAGCTGTCAGCGTGTCTCCGATTACTACCGCAGGTCACATGCAAGCGCAGGAGAATGTCTCCCACCGTATAATACTGCTCCCACCAGCCTGAGTCCGTGGCGCACTGCACATTTCGAGCCGCCGTTCACCTCGATGAGGGCGTTTGTGGAGGCGATCAGCTACCTACTGCAGCAAAACCGTGATTCACCAGAAGAGCCGACACGTTTCCATTGATCGACGGACGAATCTCGATGGTCCAGTGCAAAGTGCGATCGATCGTAAGTGACGATGTCGTTGGCTCAACATGTGAACACATGGGGGTGATCTGCTGCGGAGGTCTATGTTCAATAATGTACGATGAACGGTGTGTTCCGAAACACCTGTGCATTGACCAGTGTTATGCTCTTTCGGCAGAGATGCCACAGATCACCTTTTATCCTACTTTGCAGAGCAGACAAGCCTCCGAACCCCACGTTCTGTGAAGAGTCGTAGATGTCACCCGATTTAGCCCTAGTGGTAGTTTCACTGTCCTTCTAGCTCTTTCTGTAGATGTTCACGACAGTTGCACGTGAACATTCAACCAGCTTCGGCGTTTTTCGAGATACTCGTTTACAGGCTCTGCCTAAAAATAATCTGCCCTTTGCTAAAATCGCTTATCTCAATGGACTTCCCCATTTGCAGCCCATATCTTCGCTAGGGTGATCCCCCGTCCGTGTCTTCTCCGCTTACATACTCTTGTTACCTTCTCACGTGCCCGCAACGTCACCAGGCGGCATCCAGCATCGCCGTGGGCGGCGATCATAATGTTTTGGCTGATCAGTGTGGATGTCGCTTCAGCAAACCGCATGACAGCAGCTAAGATTAATAGTTGATAGGTGCTCCAACACTTAATAGCTAGTGGCATCGAAGAGGAACGTGGCAATAATAGCGGGTCACAAGCGCAGGAAAGCATGATTGTGTTAGACATCAGGAAAACGGATTTGGATGACTTAGTTGCCTACACTGGAGCATTTCCAGTGGAATCGTGCGCGTAGATTCGAGGATTGCCGAGGCACGTACATACCAGTGTGGGCAATGTAGAATAGCGTAGCAACAGTAGGTTTAGAAATAGCTATAGTTGTAATTACTCGGCAAACATCGAGTTATTCCTAGGCTGCCAGTTACATATTTAGTAATATAAGGTGGAAGTTATTCACTTGGAGCGTGACGTAATTCGTTTTATTTTATGTTTTTGATTCTTATTTTCAATTTTCTGTTTATTTCTACACTAGCTGCGGTACCCGGCTCTGTTCAGGGAGTTTATATGTGATTGTGTGGTATTTCTACGCCTGTTTCAGGTAGGATTTGTTTCACATTAAAATGATATCCGTCCTCTCCATGCAGAAATATTCATGGATATTGGAGGGCATCATATTGGACGGTGTGTCTCTGCAATTCGAAAAGTCCTTCTCTTCTCCGTTGTGGAATAATGTCACGGTTTGCGTTTTCATTGTCCACAATCGCGATGGCGACTTCGTCTGTCTGAGGTGCATTAAATCGACGTTCGTGTTCTCCATGTGGTCGTTTGTACAATCGATTTATAACTTTATAGTAATCAGAAATCATTCGTTCTAGTGCTGTTTTGAATATGTGAACCAGTTGATTGTATTTGTGTACATCTCGGACTACTTTTCGTCACAATCTACTTAGGCTATATTTGTACACCGTTGATCATTTTCTGTGTCTTAATTTCCGATTAAATATAGTCGCACGTATTTATTGTCTTCGTTGGGTAGTGGTAGTAATGATTCCAAGTTGTGATAGATTTGTCCTTGGAAGGAAAAAAATAATCGATTTCATCTCTGTTAGTGTTGATCGAAGTGACGCCTAAAAAAATCATTTGGAAGCAGGCGTTGTTCGCTTTTATATTTTGAAGATAGCGTTTTGATTCTGGAGTTTCCTCGGTCATGTAATGCAAAAATTCCTGCGTAGGTGCTTCCAGTAGAGGTAAACGAATTTTCATGCAACAGAATGCTGATCTTTCTCTACTGAATTTTTCCGCGCTGCAAAATTGGCAGATTTTATCCTTCCGATTATGACGTTTTTGTGTTTGTCATATCATTTGTCGGGTCGTAGTGGAATGCTTCATTTGTCAGATGTTTACATGTCCTCGTCCGCGCTTCTCGTAGGGTGATATTCTCATGGATGGCTTGCGTTCGTAGTCTTTTATTCTAAGATAGTGTCGCAGTTGATTCTTCGGTCCGTTCATTTCGTTGTTCTTCGGCTTCTCTACTTCTCGTGTTGCTCATTCTCGTTCGTTGCGAACTTAATACGTGCTCCACTCTCTTCGTCTGTTCCTTTTTTCCTCTGTTCTTTTTTGTTTTCGCCGTTTTGCTTCAGAACTAGCAAGATCTCGTCCCCTTTTTCGTTTGGACATTGTCTAAAATATGAATCAAATCAACTCTTTACTAACAAATACACTAAGTACACTTTTCACACTTTATTTTCGATTTATATTCAGTCACTGTATCACTTTGACTATTCACAATTCACTGTTTATTTTTATTCACTCACTGCACTACTTTTTCGGTTCGTCCCTTCGTCACTGATAAGAAATTGACGTTCGAACCCACCACAGGTCTTGCTTTATATACCCCTACCAATGGGTAGCCCCACTAGTGGCGACTTCCAGAACATACCAAAAAGGCTTCGAATGGTCCACAATGTTCCAGAACATTCCAAAACATTCGACGATGTTCTGGAATGTTCCACAATGATCAGGGATGTTCCGGGATGTTCCCGAATATTTTGGTATCTTCCTGAATGTTCCAGTCTATTCCCGAACATTCCAGAACACCCTGGATCATTGTGGAACAATCCGGAACATTATGAAATTTTATGGAATGTTCACAAATATTTTCCATTGTTCTGGAATGTACTCGAATACTCTCGAATGTTTTAGAAATTTCTAGAGAGAGTAACTTTCCAGCCCTTATAACTTCAAAAGCACGCCCTTCAGGTAAAAACGGGAACATTTTTCGTGGATGGGGGAATGGGGGATAGAGGGCTGTCACAGCATATAACTCCCTTGATAGTACTGAGACTTGTTTCTGAGTTTTTTCTGCACGCACATTGCAGTCTTACTTTCATAATGTATGTTGATTAATATTACAAATCGTTGCTGTTATACAAAAAAATAATTCATTGTATATAATCATGATTACTGAATATGTACAACCTGTTTAGAGTTTCTATATAACAGGTAAAAAATTCGTGACAGTGAACTGAGGTTGAAAAAAGTGTATTCATTTCGATAAATGATTATTTGTTATTACACCTTTCGTAATAGCAATATCCAACGCTTAATGTCGACTGTGAATTGTTTAAAGGTGTATGGGTCGATTAGGTAGTGATCTACAACGATTTTTCATTCTGCAGTGGATTGTGCGTTGATTTGTAGCTTCCTGGCAGATCAAAACGATGTGCTTGATCAAGACTAAACACGTAATGTTCTCAGTTGTCGTCCCGGTCCTTAACTGAGTATTAATCATCCAGGAATTTCCAGGTAGGTGATGATGAATAATACCAAGCCAAACACCGAATCCGACTTGGTGCTGGTTCCATTAGGGTAACAGTACCTTTAGGATTGACACCTACTTGTGAGTGTTACGGCTGTTTATGGCCATATCCTGGCCAAATGTGGTCTCATAGGCGAACAAAACTTTGTGTTCCGGTTCCATGATACTAATTTCATATCGTTAATAATATTTCGTCCGATGAGAACATACGTTCTTCCTATCTCGAAATTGAATTTAACACGTTAAGAATGACTCTTGCATTTCCAATCACTATTTTAAATCCGAACCGAAAATCAAACGTTATTCAGCAGTAGCTAAAATTCTGACTTTTCAGGATGACATTTCACGAGGAATTACGCTATTAAGTAGCAGACACATTCATCGATAAAGTAAGGTGACTTCTCAACCCAAATTCAGTAAGTGCTATTAGAAATATCGTTTGCCCTGTTTGGATACTGAGCTGACATTTTGAAGGACTGGACACGTAACGTTCTCAGTGGTAATATTTTTCCCTCTCAACTTTATGCTTGCTGCACGAAAACCAAAGATTGCTTAATTCCTTGACCGATGAATTGTCACACTCACAGACTGGCAATTCCTTGATCAACAAATTCCATTCAGAAAATCGTATAAATGATTCTTTTTGAGAGGTGGCTTCAGATAGGGACATAACCCATTTTTATAGATTCTAACATATTTTGTGCCTGAACAACGTACTCTAAGGTAAATGTTCATAGGAACATTTTGTCTCGTTTTGATCATAGGAAAAACCCCTTCCCCGTTATTTGTGACAAATATTTAGAAATACGCTGTATTTAGTGATTAAGGTACCTACTTTCATGTATCTGCTCTGGGATCCACTGAACAGTGCAAACATTAGCAATTTGCTACCATATTGCATTCTAGTACTGAGCGAGGAACACAATTCTCGCTCTAATCTCTCTGACCTTTTCATCATTATCCCTGCGCTAGATCAAGGACTGTTGCAGTAGCACTAGCTTTTCGTATACTGCTTCATTTACAGAAGTACGTTCTTTCTCAGAACCGTACCAACAAATGTAAGTCTTCCATTCGCCGGTCCTATTACAGATTATACGAATTCGTCCCATTTCAAGTCGCTGTTTGGTTTTACCCTTAAACAATCGCCACTAAACTCATAAACGGATTCTATTGGGTTCTTTCCCTTTTTGTTATAAACACTATATTGCATTTATCCACATTAAAGAGAACTGCCGTACATTACACTAATTTTATAAAAGGGGGAAATTTAAGGAGTTCGTTATCTGAATATTCAGTATAAATTTTTTTCGTATTGATCGCAAAATTATATATATATATATTTCAAAATTATATATATATTTCAACCGAACAGGCAGTTGCCTATGATTAAAACAGGAAAAAGCATTGTGCACAAAATGATGTAATTAAAGTACAAACAGTATCTATCTAAACATACGTAAATTAAAGTCGCTTGTTGAAGTTGCTGTCCGTATGTTTAGGCTAATCTTAGGAACTACTAAATTTTGGTGCTGTTTTCACAATAGATAAGAGTGATTCAAGAGTAAGGTTTGTGTTTAGAATCCATACATATTATAAAAATGTGTGTGTGTGTGTGTGTGTGTGTGTGTGTGCGCGCGCGCGCGCTCCATATCTTCTCCTAAACCAATGGACCGATTTATACGATATCTGGTACCCCCACATGTCAGGCAACAATCGATGGGGGGGGGGGGGCTGGGAGAACCACTTACCTATCATAGTTCCGGGGAATTACAACAATGAGGTGTGAGAAAAACTGCCACATCATGCATGGCATTTAAACGTTTTCCTTCTGTGCTACTAACTGTGTTTGAAATAAATTTCGCGGGCAGTATTCACATGTGCACCTACAAAAGTATATCACGGTACCACATACAGTTCAGGAGATATAACGTCATTGACTCTGAGATGTGTGAAAAACTACCCATCATACATGACGTTCAAATTTACTACTTCTTTGATATTGTTTTGGGTTGGCAGGAGAGCCAACACCGTTTTACTAGAGGAAGCCGGAAGGCACACGTTTTAGCTCACGCAGGCTGGCGTGAGGTCTGGAACAAGACAAGGAAATTAGAATTTAGAAAAAACGGACGTAGCTGGTGGAATACTTAACTTTAATCCATTAATGGTGAACGTCGCTCTTGACGGTACATTTTTCACAGTATCAATAGTAACTGGTAATGGCGCCTTGCTAGGTCGTAGCAAATGACGTAGCTGAAGGCTATGCTAACTATCGTCTCGGCAAATGAGAGCGTATTTTGTCAGTGAACCATAGCTAGCAAAGTCGGTTGTACAACTGGGGCGAGTGCTAGGAAGTCTCTCTAGACCTGCCGTGTGGCGGCGCTCGGTCTGCAATCACTGATAGTGGCGACACGCGGGTCCGACGTATACTAACGGACCGCGGCCGATTTAAAGGCTACCACCTAGCAAGTGTGGTGTCTGGCGGTGACACCACAGATATTAACTTTATTCGCAACATATTTCGCCGATAGTATCCACCTATTCTGCTGAATATACCTACGCTAATATATCATGCTTGAAGTTTTAATACATGTGTTCCTTACTACTAAGACATTCCTAAAGTCGAGGCAGCTTAAGGAAATCCCTGACATCTGCCAGCACTTTTGACAGCTTTGAACTGCGGAGCACAAACGGCTATAGGCGAAAATGATTGTCTCCTACAGAGGTATGAAGAATTTTCTCAAGATTCCAGTATGTAAAGTTTATGATAGTATTACGACAAGAAACCTCAAGGAAGAAAAAAAAGTTACAAGAGCGACGTCTAAGAAATAACTCAATAGACAATAACCTACGGATTTCCGTACAAAAGACCGAAATGTGGAAGTGTTGTAATTTATATAATTATTTTTCAGATGACTTTGTTTCCTGTTATTATGTCAAACTGTTGAATGCTAAATATGAAAAAGTGGTATTGCCATGGAGGCATTTAAATGGTTCAAATGACTCTGAGCACTATGGGACTTAATTTCTGAGGTCATCAGTCACCTAGAACTTAGAACTACTTAAACCTAACTAACCTAAGGACATCACACACATCCATGCCCGAGGTAGGATTCGAACCTGCGACCGTAGCGGTCGCGCGGTTCCAGACTGTAGCGCCTAGAACCGATCGGCCGCCCGGCCGGCAGCTTTGAAGTGCGAAGAGTAAACGGCTGTAGGCGAAAACGATAGTCGCCTACAGAGGTATGAATAATTTTCTCAAGATTCCAACACGTAAAGTTTACGATAGTACTACGACAAGAAAACTCACGGGAAAAAAAATACAAGAGCGACGTCTAAGATATAACTCAGTAGACAATATCCTACAGATTTCCGTACAAAAGACTGAAATGTGGAAGTGTTGTCATTTACATAATTATTTTTCAGATGAGTTTGTTTCCTGTTATTACGTCAAACTGTTGAATGCTAAATATAAAAAAGAGGCATTGCCATGGAGGCTTTTAGAAAATCAGTTTGTAGACAGATGAATCAGCTGCGACCAGTGTATAGAAGCTGTTCAGGATCGTGTATCTTAATTTGGATACTGCACTTCTACATTTGCACATTATGCATACTTATGTGTATGAGTGTTTCATAATTTGAAAGGTGATATCACGAATACAAGGATATAAGATTTTTTCTATTGTTCACTACAAAGACAGCTCGTTTTTTGTTTTTGCTCGTAATAGAAAATCAGCAAAAGGAATACCTGAGAATGCCAGGTTTCTCAGGTAGTGTATAAATACTCAGCGCAAATTTGCTGAACTCTGAGGAAATTACATCCATCACCGCATTTTTTCTGTCTGTATGTGAAGGATAGTCTCAGGTAGTACTGTATGGATTTTGATCGGTTTTCACTTATAGACTGATTCGTGCGGAAAGTTTTTGAGGACAGGAGATAGGTGTAAGCGCTAAGTCAGCACGGGCTACCGCTATAGGGAGGCTGCCGAGAGCCACCGCCGACTTCCTGAACAGCCTGCAATGCAAGATGTATCAGATAATAAGTTGATGAGAACTGATTTTTGGTACGGAGTTAATGTTTAAGAGCTGTGATTAGAAATGTGAGAGAAGGTCACACAGAGGACGTAGCTTGGGGTTAAAGGCGCTTCAGTCTGGAACCGCGCGACCGCTACGGTCGCAGGTTCGAATCCTGCCTTGGGCATGGATGTGTGTGATGTCCTTAGTTAGGTTTAAGTAGTTCTAAGTTCTAGGGGACGGATGACCTCAGATGTTAAGTCCCATAGTGCTCAGAGCCATTTGAACCATTTGAACGTAGCTTGGGTCAGATCGGCACTGCAGTCGGGCAGACTGGGAGGTGCAACAGCTCGCAGTTCACATCACTGCCACGAGATGTCACTTAAAAAGCCAATTAAATATGAAACCAATAATATTCGTGCCTCATTAGGACGTTCCCGGATCGTGCAGCTTAGATCGTTTCAGGTATATGAAATTAACGATACGCAATTAACTAATATTGATTTTAATCATAGCTCCACGTAGTGGTCCTTAAGTAGAATTACTGAGTTGCCAGACAAGTCGTCCTGCCGTAGACAGACTTATTCACGAGTCAGCGCGAAGCCAGGATAGATCGGTAGTCAGATATACGCCGTGGTGACAACAGTCATCAGATAGCGATGTATACATATGCAGATGGCAGTAGTATCGCTTACACAAGGAACGAAAGGGCAGTGCATTGGCGGAGCTGTCATTTGTACTCAGGCGATTCGTGTGAAAAGGTTTTCTACATGATTATGGGCACACGACGGCAATTAACAGACTTTGAAGACGAATGGTAGTTGGAGATAGACGTATGGGACATTCCATTTCGGAAATGGTTAGGGCGTTCAATATTCCGAGATCGACAGTGTCAAGAGTGTGCCGAGAATACCAAATTTCGCGTATTACCACTCACCACGAACAACGCAGTGGCCGACGGACTTCACTTAACGAAAGAGAGCAGCGGCGTAGAGTTGTCAGTACTAACAGACTGGCAAATCTGCTGAAATCAATGTGGGACATACGACGAAATCTGCTGAAATCAATGTGGGACATACGACGAACGTATCCGTTATAACAGTGCTCCAAAATCTGGTGTTGATGGGCTATGGCAGCAGGTGACCGACACTAATGCCTTTGCCAACAGCACGACATCGCCTGCAGCGCGTCTTTGGGCTCGTGACCATATCAGGACGACTGAAAAACCGAGGCCTAGTCAGATGAGTCCCGATTTCACTTGGTAAGAACTAGTAGTAAGTTCCAGTACAGAGCGTGTAGGGTGCGGACCCGAAGGAACCACAGACCCAAGTTGTGAACAGGGCAATGCGCAAGCTGGCGATGGCTCCATAGTGGTGTGGGCTGTGTTTCCATGGAATGAACTGGGTCCTCTGGTCCAAATGAATCGACCATTGACTGGAAATGGTTACTTTGGTTACAGCCTTTCAGTGGATTTTATTTTCCCAAACAAATATGGAATTTTTATGGATGACAATGTGAAATGTCACCAGGCCACAATTGTTCGCGATTTCTTTGAAGAACATTCTGGACAATTCGAGCGAATGGTTTCGCCATCCAGATTTTCTGACATGATCCCCATAGAACATTTAATGGACGTAATTGTGAGATCAGTTCGTGCACAAAATCCACATCGGCAATACATTCGCAATGGAAATGTCGTGTGGCTAGGGCCTCCCGTCGGGTAGACCGTTCGCCTGGTGCAGGTCTTTCGATTTGACGCCACTTCGGCGACCTGCGCGTCGATGGGGATGAAATGATGATGATTAGGACAACACAACACCCAGTCCCTGAGCGGAGAAAATTTCCGACCCAGCCGGGAATCGAACCCGGGCCCTTAGGATTGACAGTCTGTCACGCTGACCACTCAGCTACCGGGGCGGACTCATTCGCAATTATGGAGGGCTGTAGAGGCAGCATGGCTCAATGTATTAGCAGAGGACTTCCAGTGACTTGTTGAGCCCATGCCACGTCGACATGCTGCCTTATATCGGGCAAAAGGAAGCTCGACACGATATTAGGAGGTATCTAATGACTTTTGTCAGCTCGGTGTATAACAATGCACCTAAGATTTCTGCCACGAAATTCGCCAGTCCCCAACACAGAGCCATTCGCTCCTTTCTTGAAGCCATGCGTTCTATGCCTACAAACGACATCTTAGTAGAGGCTGTAGAGAGGCTACTGAGCATTAGACGTCAAATACTGTCTGAAAAATTTTCTCATTCAAGGTGTGGCATTCATGGATAGTCCTATCTATGAAAGTAGAGGCTGCATTTACCAGCCGGCCGGAGTGGCCGAGCGGTTCTAGGCGCTACAATCTGGAACCGCGCGACCGCTACGGTCGCAGGTTCGAATCCTGCCTCGGGCATGGATGTGTGTGATGTTCTTAGGTTAGTTAGGTTTAAGTAGTTCTAAGTTCTAGGGAACTGATGACCTCAGAAGTTAAGTTCCATAGTGGTCAGAGCCATTTTTTTGCATTTACCAAGTGCGGATTACCTGCAACAAAAGAACTGAAATTCGGGCAATTTGTACCAGCCTTTAAATTTGGTCCCCTACGTTACAGTCTACAAAATCTTCGCATTTGCCTTTATCTGGATATGATCTTGACACTCTCAGCTGTCGGATTCCAGTATCTATTTTAATCCAATGAGCTTTTTTTTATTTTTTTAAAGTATGAACCTAACTTGCAGACTGAATCATCTCGTTGATGCTCTTTGACCTTGTTACATCTTTAAACTTACAAATGGATCCCTGATTTACCAAGAATAGTGTATTGAATGTGTTTTTCTATGCCCTCGGAACCAAGTCAGTGAAACCATAAAACTACCTAAAAGCACGCTAGTTTTGAAGGCGGGACAAGCGGCAATTTTATAACCCTCAGGTTTGTTCCTTCATCTCGCTCCTTAAACATATTAATCGTTTCTGACCCCCAGGATAAATTTAAAAATATTCAACGAAGGAGATGGGTGTTTGATATATATAGATGACTTTAAAAATATTCAACGTAGGAGATGTGTGTGAGCCAGGATGTGAATCGGATGTTCAACAATGCTACGATTGCCCTTGAAAATGTCCTCCACAGGTCGGGACGAAACGTCATGTTTTGAAATGCCTTAGACCAAGGCGTAATAGCATGGAATATTTTATTAATTGTGAATTTGAGCGAATGACTTTATCATCCAGAATGTCCGACACGATTTCGTCGAACATTTAGGGAAGGACGTAATCGAGAGGTCAGTACGTGCACAAAATCCTGCACTGGACAGCTAAAGTGGCAGCATGGCTGAATATTTCTGCAGGGGACTTCCAACGACTTGGGTGAGTCCATGCCACGCCGAGATGCTGCCTTACACCGGTCAAAAGGAGGTCCGACACGGTATTAGGAGGTTCCCCATGATCTTTGTCATCTCAGTGTAATACTTCCTGTTATTCTTTTCAGTAGCTGACGTGTGGTGGTCCAGTGCAGACGGGCAATGAGGAAGCGGTCTCGCTGTTCCTACGGAGTCACGTGATGCAGTATGCGTCGAAATCGCTCTTATTTCTGTAAACTGCTCACAGTAACGAGGTTTCAATTATATCTTCTCCATTGACCTTTATATCAGAACGTATTGTGGGTGCTTAGAACAGTTTGTATAGAGTGCTATTTTCTAGCAATTGTAGATAGGAAGACAATTACCTAATCGTTCGAAACTGGCCATCCATACATAAATTTAAGTCGCACGGGGTAGCCCCGCCGGAGGGTCGGGTCCTCCCTCGGGCATGGGTGTGTGTGTTGTCCTTAGCGTAAGTTAGTTTAAGTTATATTAAGTAGTGTGTAAGCCTAGGGCCGATGACCTCAGCAGTTTGGTCCCATAGGAACTTACCACATAAATTTAAGATCAACAAGAAGTTAATTTTATATTAAAAGAATTATTTCCAAGTTTCTCTGCATTTTCTTACCATCGTCCAACAACGATAGTTCCCTGTAGACGACAGTCTCGCCAGTGAATACTGTAATAGTATTCTGGCACCATATGATGTCGGTTCTACCATTTGTATATTGAGAACGTTCAAGGTCCTGTTACTCTTCTTTAGGATATGCCCGATGATACTTTCGTTTTTGCTGCACATTTGGTGCTCAGTATAATCTGTCAATCAGAAAGTTCCCGAGAAAATAGCATATCTGCGGAGATAGTCCATATAATCGCATCTCGCTAATTGGGTGACAGTCTGATACAGTTTCAAAAAATGGTTCAAATGGCTCTGAGCACTATGGGACTTAACTTCTGAGGTCATCAGTCCCCTAGAACTTAGAACTACTTAAACCTAACTAACCTAAGGACATCACACACATCCATGCCCGAGGCAGGATTCGAACCTGCGACCGTAGCGGTCGCGCGGTTCCAGACTGAAGCGCCTTTAACCGCGTGGCCACACTGGCCGGCTGATACAGTTTCGAACGCCTTTCGTCGACCTAAGAAGACAGAATCTTCCTGTTGTGGGACTGTGCGACTCGCTTAGCAGCTGTACAAATAAGTGCAAAACAACGAGCGCTCCGGTAGATGTGTTTGTTAATTGCGGCTGGGACCGGCTCTAACAGATGCATCGACGTCTCCTGCGCTCGGAAATAGGCGACGGCCTGCCCATAACAACAGATGAAGACTCACGGTTCGACTTGTACCACGGACGCCCCACGAGACATGTGCTGCACAGCGTTATTTTTCGTCGCATTACTCGCGCTTGCCATGTTTCTGTGACAACGTTGTCTTAGCTGCAGCTCGTTAGCAAGCGAAGCTACACAGCCTTCGGTTAGATCTGGGCTGCGTCTAAATCCTGTGCCCACCGCGCTACCTTGTTCCTGTCTTGTTATCTCAGAAAATTATTTCAGTGCCACAAAAAGCTCGGCGCTTTCTCCCATTTGGCTCATGTTCAGCCCTCCTACATCACCGTGCGGACCCTGAGGACGTCCGGACGGCGATTCGATTGGCTGCTCTTCTGTGTCTTAATAAGTACGTTCAAAATCGTCGGGCAGTGCAAAATGCAGTCAGTAGCGCTATTACTGGTCGCAATCTCATTAAAATAAACAGTAGCTGCCGCCGGAGAGAACACTTGCTTAAAATGTTACACACTTGTTCTGGGTGCACTTTCTCGTTTTGTTCTTTCCAATTAGCCATACGGCGAGTTGGCAGAGCTCTTCCTCCAGAAACGCAACAAAAATATACTTGTCCTGATTCGCTAGAAATATGTTGGTAACGTTACTACAAGGGCTGCCCGCAGCGACGCACAAGCGTTTTAAATGTTATCTAAACGAATCGGTGAGCTCGACAACTTAACTCAGACAATTACAGTTTTCCTTCCTCAGTGCAGCATCTACATTGTTGTAGCCCTCTAACTGGTTTCCTACAACACCCATTAAATCTAGAAGTTGGGTAGGAGAAGTCACAATGTAGAATATCTAGTAACTGTCCCGTGGCAGCGTGTTTTGAAACAACATTGTGCATTCGCAAATAATATTCTTAGCCAGATAAATAATATACGGAGTAAGTTCGCGAAGTTTCAGGAGGTCGTATAATAATTGTCCCTCTGCGTTCTTCTACATACGCTTCTCAATAGAATTTGTGATTATAACATGGGCAAAAGGTTGAGCATCATTCATTCAGCGTACATTAGACATGAAAATAATTTTCTTTTTCCATCACACTTCCTTAACAATTGTAAGGAAAGGTCTACATAATTCTGCCGGCTCCATTTCCAAATAATCTTCTAGCAGAATTGAAAACTATGAATTATAAACCTCAATTTTTCATACCCACACTGGGATGTTCCTTTCTGGTACAGATAATTTTAAAACTAGGGCGGTCACAGTTAAAGTAGTCATACATAACTTGCTTGGCATAGGTCCACAATAACATATTTTAATCGGGAAAGTGACGACGTTTTTGATTTTAACACAGACTGGACGTTCATCAATGATGAACGTTTTTTATCAGTTGAAGAAGGCTGGGAACTTTGCCTAGTCACGCCAACTGTTACCTGCGGCATTCTGTAATGACTCCCTATACCGTATGACATAGCATTATATACGCCAGAAAGCGCAACTTAAAACTTGCGGAAACGGTTGTAGGACTCTCTAATCGACTTAACAGCGGACTATTTAAGTTTTCATTCAGTTTTATATTTTAATACTATAGTTACAACACCCGATGTGAATACCTGTTATACTGTATGAATTGGACAGTCAATTTGTATACTTTCTGGTTCAATCCCTTTATAGTGTATGAGAATTCGCCACGCTACATTACAACCTTTCGTTAAAATGTGTTACTTATTTGTGTGTCCTGTATTTCATGTTCTTTTTTTCTTTTGAATTTCTTAAGAGTCAGTATTATGTGGTCACTGTTTTCATGGGCAAGTGGTTTTACCACACGGGAACTCACGGGACGCAAGAAGGAAAGCACATTAAGCTAATAAAAGCTTCCCTAAAGCCCTGGTCGGAATCTCGGGATCGTAAATATTTTTAATATTGCTGGAAACTACAGCTCCAATCCACGTTTGGGGAGTTCTCTATATGAACCGTAATCTCTCTTTGTTCTGAGCTCCAATCCACGTTTGGGGAGTTCTCTATATGTACCGTAATCTCTCTCTGTCTGTCTCTCTCTCTCTCTCTCTCTGTGCGTGTGTGTGTGTGTGTGTGTGTGTGTGTGTGTGTGTGTGTGTGTGTGTGTGTGTCTGTAAAAGAGTAATATCAATTATTTACTAGATATGTTATAAAGCGTGTGGAATTTTTGAAGTGTGGATAACGTAGTTTCACCTCATCAAATGACTAAATGAAGTTTGGAGGCAAAACATTTTTCGTAGGTGCCATATTATTCTCTTGTTGTTGATAATGAAGAGAACATCACAGTTGGCAAACAGATCGTCCATCAGTGTGTGAGTTAGTTCATTTTACGACGAAATGTGTCTTTCTTCACTCACTAATACCGACTTACATTTCCATACTGAACCCCTTTCTAGTACGATGGGACGTCACTACTCAAAACATCACAGCGACACAGCGGCACTAGTATCTTTCGTCTTTGCTGTAACAGCGAAATAACGTCACTAATGTCACTGTTACCAGGTCGACAGAAAAAAATTACCCTATGGCGCAAGTTGCCTTATTGTATCGACAACCACTGACCAAATAGGTTCAATAATTACAGTTATTGTCGCAGGTATCGGGAGTGTGCATTCATCGCAGCACCCAACATGTCACCTCGAGAGACATCGCAGTTGCCAGTACTTAGCACGGACTCCTGATGAGTTGTCAAACCGGCCCACGTGCATGGTGTTTCGGAGCTCAGCTCAACAGGGGAACCTGTCTGTGCACATGGTTAAACTGATTATTGGCTAGTTACATTTGTAGGTAGCAAATCTGAAACATATCTCTTAAGGGGAGGTACACTGTCTTTTGGTTCAAAAAAATCGATTTTTTTTAAATTGGATTTTTGGATCCATAATAGTGTTGAGTCCACCCCTGAAACGGTTTTTCCGAATACGGAACGGAAATGTTTGTTATTCGCGGTTGAACAAAAAAATTGCACCTGCCTGAAATCAGCCTTTTTCACGCACCAGTTTTTTTTTTTCTTTCGGAGGGCGACTTATTGTACCGGCGCTTGAGAGGAAACACACAAAATTCAAATGAAAGTTTGAACGCGTGTGGAAGTTATCCCCCAAGCATTTGCATTCTGGTGCGAAGACTGTGAAGATTGCGACTTTCCTGACAGTGATCAGCTTCAACGAAGGGTATTCAGAAATTCTGAAGACCATGACAACGATGGACGTCACCCTGGGACTCTGTTCGACGCAGTTCGCCAAGCATTCGGACGACCACCGGATTCAAGCGGCCGAAAACCGCTTGTTACCGGCCGTACGAGCGGCTCTGGAGCAACGCAGGATGGCCCAGAACGAGCAGAATGCCCTCTATGAGGAAGAGGAAGGACTAGTTCATGGACCCGGAATAGTAGATTGAACGTCGTTGCATAATACTGCATCTATATGTAGTCAAAATTTCAAACGCGTTTTTCTTGAAATGGCGTTTTTTTATCGCGCGGTATGGTAACTTCAAATCTGCTTAACCGATTGGCATGATTCTTTGTTTCAGACGAAGCTAACTAAATTATCTAGGAGTTGCACCACTTTTATTCCGATCCATCGATTATAAATATTTTTACTTGGCCGACGAAATCGAAAATCGATGACAAAAACACTGTTTTTTTAAAATGGCCTCCACTTTGTTTCCTATGGTCCAAATAACTTACGCGAGGTACAACTCCTAAAGAATCTTATATACTTCACTAACGTCAACTCAATTTTGATTTCGGATGAGCCGGCTGACCTGTGACTTACCGCGTGTGGAGGTCTACATCGAAATTTTGTTTCGTTCCAGCGGCACTTCCGCCTTTGCTCTTCGAGATTTACGGTCAAAAAATTTCCAGTTTGTAGAGAAAATATCAATAAACATTTTGACTATATTTGACATTGATATCTATAACACATTCCGAGAAAAAAATTCTCAAAGAACATGCTTTTTTCAGGCCAAAGATAGTAAACCTCCACTTTAAAGGAAATACAGGAAACGGCGATCGCTCAAAAGAAGTCTAGGATGCCAGTTAAAACTGCATTTTAATTGAATTCGTTGATCAGAAAACCACTGGAAATTGGTCTGTGCAGGCAAGCACCTGCAGATGACACAGAACTGTAACTGGATGACAAATGGCAAATGACAAAAGGCTAAGCTCACTCTGCCATTGGGCCGCCTTTATACATTGTCTTTCACAATTCCTATTACGGGCTTCTGAGGATGTAGAAAGGACATAGTACGTAAAGTACCGGAAATGTACGGTACACACACAGCGGACTCAATGAATTGACGCGCATGCGCTACAGAAGCCCACGGCATGGGCAAAGTTTCGAGAACTTATCGTGTTCTCTTCTACCTAACGAAAGACGTATTCTTCAAAGTCGTGAGTGAGGCACATCTGTGGAGCACCACAGTCAACCTTCCCAGTTGCGAACGATCCTTTTTCTCGTAGTAATTGTTCTAGTCGGACGAACATTGTATGTGATGTAATAATTGCAAAAAGGGCTGACGATGGCGCCATCTTCAGTTTGAGTGCATATAGTGGAGCGAGAAATTTGAAAGTAATCCAGTCGTCAAATTTGTTTTATAATTATACAAACAGTATATTTCCGCACAAGTATTCCTTATCAAAACTTCATCTATTGAGTCCTCTCTTCAAAATCTGAGAGAGTAGGAAATTGCTCAACTTCTTTATAAAGTTATTGTTGGTCACCACTCGTAATATCTACTTAATTAGCCCGCTGAGGTTCCGACTCTGGCAGAACCAGCCAGGTTTCGTGAAGCCAGAAAAAACTTACTGCCGGGACAACGAAGAATAGAATTGCTTCAGGGACATCGCCAGGAAGGCTTTTCACTTTAGGCAGCCACAGAAGATATCCGCAGAGAGAGGTGTCTCTGACCTAGAGCAAAGTACAGAGTCTGAGCTGTACTCATAGCTTCCAGCTTTCCAGCCGTTACTGCAGTCGTCTTTCACACTCGCACCGCTTAAGATAAGCATGTGTTGTCGACGCAGCCACCAAGGTGAGGGGGACGCGAATCAAGTTACTTTTCTTAATTTGCATGAGGATTTCATTGCACAGATTTAGTATTCACAGCCAGCTAGTTCACCCATGATGCACCTTAGCGAAAGTGTCGGTGTTCGTTCTTGCTTTCCTGCGGATCCTTCTTCAAATAACTAACCATTTATGCAGTCACTGACTTTATCCATGATGCAGGATCATATTATGCTTTCATGTGTCCACCCACCTGTGTCAAGGCTATAGTTCGTATTCAACATCTCCCGACAACTTATTACATTTTTATACACTTGATTCAGTGGGTAAATCATTCTGTCTGATGTCTTACGGCAATAAAGCTTATTATTATAATGACTACTAGTTTCCTTTTGTATTGGGTTACTGGATAAGTCCGTAGCGAATGTCCGTAAGTTTAATAAACACAACCGATCCACATGACAGAGACTTTAGTTCTCCTTCACTATTTACAGCTGCTTGCCAATGTTGGGATAAATATTCGGTTGTGTGACTGCAGAAATCGTGTAATTTTGAGGGTGAGAACTCATCGAGCGATATTCGGAGTGCGTTTTCATCTGGAAAAGAAATTCCTTGAAGGTTGTTCGACAGAGAGCGCAAAAGGTGGAAATACGAGGTGCATTCAAGTTCTAAGGCCTCCGATTTTTTTTCTCCGGACTGGAAAAAGATAGAAACATGCACATTGTTTTAAAATGAGGCCGCGTTCATTGTCAATACATCCCAACGATGGCAGCACCGTACGTCAGATGTAATTTTACCGCCAGCGGCGAGAATGAGAACTGTTTTAAATACTTAAAATGGCGACGTTTTCCTTACTTGAACAGCGTGCAATCATTCGTTTTCTGAATTTGCGTGGTGTGAAACCAATTGAAATTCATCGACAGTTGAAGGAGACATGTGGTGATGGAGTTATGGATGTGTCGAAAGTGCGTTCGTGGGTGCGACAGTTTAATGAAGGCAGAACATCGAGTGACAACAAACCGAAACAACCTCGGGCTCGCACAATCCAGTCTGACGACATGATCGAGAAAGTGGAGAGAATTGTTTTGGGGGATCGCCGAATGACTATTGAACAGGTCGCCTCCAGAGTTGGCATTTCTGTGGGTTCTGTGCACACAATCATGCATGACGACCTGAAAATGCGAAAAGTGTCATCCAGGTGGGTGCCACGAATGCTGACGGACGACCACATGGGTGCCCGTGTGGCATGTTGCCAAGCAATGTTGACACGCAACGACAGCATGAATGGGACTTCTTCTTCGTCGGTTGTGACAATGGATGAGACGTGGATTTTTTCAATCCAGAAACAAAGCGCCAGTCAGCTCAATGGAAGCACACAGATTCACCGCCACCAAAAAAATTTCGGGTAACCGCCAGTGCTGAAAAAATTATGGTGCCCATGTTCTGGGACAGCGAGGGCGTAATCCTTACGCATTGCGATCCAAAGGGCACTACGGTAATAGGTGCCTCCTACGAAAATGTTTTGAGGAACAAATTCCTTCGTGCACTGCAACAAAAACGTCCGGGAAGGGCTGCGCGTGTGCTGTTTCACCAAGACAACGCACCCGCACATCGAGCTAACGTTACGCAACAGTTTCTTCGTGATAACAACTTTGAAGTGATTCCTCATGCTCCCTACTCACCTGACCTGGCTCCTAGTTCAAATGGTTCAAATGGCTCTGAGCACTATGGGACTCAACTGCTGAGGTCATAAGTCCCCTAGAACTTAGAACTACTTAAACCTAACTGACCTAAGGACAACACACACATCCATGCCCGAGTCAGGATTCGAACCTGCGACCGTAGCGGTCGCGCGGTTCCAGACTGTAGCGCCAGAACCGCTCGGCCCCCAGCGGCCGGCGAGGCTCCTAGTGACTTTTGGCTTTTTCCAACAATGAAACACACTCTCCGTGGCCGCACATTCACCAGCCGTGCTGCTATTGCCTCAGCGTTTTCCAGTGGTCAAAACAGACTCCTAAAGAAGCCTTCGCCGCTGCCATGGAATCATGGCGTCAGCGTTGTGAAAGATGTGTACGTCTGCAGGGCGATTACGTCGAGAAGTAACGCCAGTTTCATCGATTTCGGGTGAGTAGTTAATTAGAAAAAAAATTGGAGGCCTTAAAACTTGAATGCACCTCGTATAAGGGCGCAAATTCAAGTGAATAAGGTGGGTGCGGAATGACTTCCCAACTCAACTCCTGTATAGTGTTTTTCGTCAATCTAGCAGAATGCGGGCGAACGTTATCGTAGAGTGACATCACTTCATGTCGTCTTCCTGGTCGTTGTCTGCAAAACGTCTCAGTTATTGACAATAAATGTCAGCGGTGATGGTTACACCTCGGGAAAGCAATTCTTAGTACGCCACACCGCCGCTATTGCACCAGATTCATTACATTTTCTTTTGTGGACGCTTTGTTTGGGCTCAAGCATTCGTTTCTTTTCCTTACGTTAGCATAAAAAAAAAACATTTATCGTCACCAGTAACGGTATAGGACAATGCAATTGACAACGAGTAAGCAGAAATGCACATATGACCACTCGCAAATTTTTGTGATTTTGGCTTAGAGCATGCCTTACGCATGCTCCCGATTTTTGAACCTTCCCCACTGCATGCAAATGTCGCATTATCGTGAAATGATAATAGTTCATCACATTTGCCGGTTCTCAAATACACTGGCGTGCATCATTGTGGATTAATACGTTTAAATGATCTTCATCAAACCCCGAAGGTCTTCCTGAACGTGGAGAATCACTAATGTCAAAACGATTATCCTTAAAATGAGAAAGGCCAGCCGGGGTGGCCGAGCGGTTCTAGGTGCTACGGTCTGGAACCGCGTGACCGCTACGTTCGCAGGCTCGAATCCTGCCTCGGGCAGGGATGTGTGTGATGTCTTTAGGTTACTTAGGTTTAAGCAGTTCTAAGTTCTCGGGGACTGATGACCTCAGAAGCTGAGTACCATAGTACTCAGAGCCATTTGAACCATTTTTTAAAACGAGAATTCTTGGAGTGCTCTGTCCAGTGCCATTATCTCCATAGACGGTGCATATGTTTCTGGCTGCCTCCGTTGCTGTCAACCCTCTATTGAACTCAAACAGAAGAATACGTCGAGAATGTTCCGATTTCTCCACTTCTAGCGTCCATAGCTCCACTCACTATCTCCAAATGAAAAAGTGACAATATATCGACTTAAATAGCAACAGCGAACTACAAATAAAAGATGACAACCGGAATACAAACATGCAAAACAAAAACGCTACGGACATATGCACCACCCAGTAGTTTGATGAGTCTCTTCGTTAATACGTCCGTGTTAGGTTTGGCACCCATACTCTCATGCTTAACTGGGTCACCCTTACTAAATCTCATTTAATGAGACGTTATTTATTGCACGACGTTGTTTCTGTTACATTTGCGTGATGTTAAGGGGAGCTTACCTTCTCTGTACACCACTGAGGATCGGATCTGTAGCAAGAGTATGTTAAGTTGCTCAAACACTTTATAAGGTTTAAAAGCAGTCATGTGAAACTCAGCTTGTTTTATTCATACACGACACCATGCAAACAATAAATGGAGGTGAAGAGGTAGTTTAAGTCTCCCTAGATTTCTGAAAGCATTCGACACTACCTCACATCCTCCACTACTAACAAAGATATGATCACACAGAGTATCTTCGTAGATACGTCAGCGGCTGAAGGTGTATTCGATTAACTGAACACAGCACCCTAGCACGCTACCGCCTTTTGCTCGGTATAGTGCAGCAGTTCGACATAGCATGGACTCAACAAGTCGTCAGAAGAACCCTGAAGAATTACTGAGCCATGTCGCCTCTAGCCGTCCACAACTGCGGACGTGTTGCCGGTGCAGAATGTTGTGCACGGACTAACCCCTCTATTATGTACAATAAATGTTCGATGGGATTCACGTCAGGCGATCTGGATGTCAAGTCATTCGCCCGAATGATCCAGAATGCATTTCATATCAATCGGAAACAGTTGTGGTCCGGTGGCATGGCGCATTGTCATCCACAAAAATTCCATTGTTGTTTGGGAACAAATGGTCTCCAAGTAGCCGAACATAACCATTTCCAGTCACTGATCAGTTCAGTTGGAATCGAAGACCCACTCCATTCCATGAAAACACATCTCACACCATTATGGCGCCAACACCAGCTTGCTCATTGCCGGCCCCTGTGACCGAGCGGTTCTAGGCGCTTCAGTCCGGGACCGCGCTGCTGCTACGGTCGCAGGTTCGAATTCTGCCTCGGGCATGGATGTGTGTGATGACCTTAGGTTAGTTAGGTTTAAGTAGTTCTAAGTCTAGGGGACTGATGACCTCAGATGTTAAGTCCCATAGTGCTCAGCGCCATGTGAACCATTTTTTTGCATGATGTTTGGATAAATGCTACACCACGAATATGACGTGCTACAGACTCGAAATTTAACCAACAGGAAGAAGATGCTGTGATAAGCAAATGATTAGCTTTTCAGAGCATTCACACAAGGTTGGCGCAGGTGGTGACACCTACAACGTGCTGACATGAGGAAAGTTTCCAACCGATTTCTCATACACAAACAGCAGTTTACCGGCGTTGCCTGGTGAAACGTTGCTGTATGGCCTCGTGTAAGGAGGAGAAATGCCTACCATCACGTTTCCGACCTTGATAAAGGTCGGATTGTAGCCTGTCGCGATTGCGGTTTATCGTATCGCGACATTGCTGCTCGCGTTGGTCGAGATCCAACGACTGTTAGCAGAACATGGAATCAGTGGGTTCAGGAGGGTAATACGGAACGCCATGCTGGATCCCAATGGCCTCGTATCACTAGCAGTCGAGATGACAGGCATCTTATCCGCATGACTGTAAAGGATCGTGTAGCCACGTCTCGATCCCTCAGTCAACAGATGGGGACGTTTGCAAGACAACAACCATCTGCACGAACAGTTCGACGACGTTTGCAGCAGCATGGACTATCAGCTCGGAGACCGTGGCTGCGGTTGCCCTTGACGCTGCATCACAGACAGGACCGCCTGCGATGGTGTACTCAACGACGAACCTGGGTGCACGAATGGCAAAACATCATTTTTTCGGATGAATCCAGGTTCTGTTTACAGCATTATGATTGTCGCATCCGTGTTTGGCTACATCGCGGTAAACGCACATTGGAAGCGTGTTTTCGTCATCGCCATACTGGCGTATCACCTGGTGTGATGGTATGGGCTGCCATTGGTTGCACGTCTCGGCCAGCTCTTGTTCGCATTGACGGCACTTTGAACAGTGGACGTTACATTTCAGATGTGTTACGACCCGTGGCTCGACCCTTCATTCGATCCCTTCGAAACCCTACCTTTCATCAGAATAATTCACGACCGCATGTTGCAGGTCCTGAACGGGCCTTTCTGGATGCAGAAAATGTTCGATTGCGGCCTGGGCAGCACATTCTCCAGATCTCTCACCAATTGAAACCGTCTGGTCAATGGTGGCCGAGCAACTGGCTCGTCACAATACGCCAGTCACTACTCTTGATGAACTGTGGTATCGTGTTGAAGCAGCATGGGCAGCTGTACCTGCAACGCCATCCAAGCTCTGTCTGACTCAATACCCAGGCGTATCAAGGCCGTTATTACGGCCAGAGGTGGTTGTTCTGGGTACTGATTTCTCAGGATCTATGCATCCAAATTGCGTGAAAATGTAATCAAAAAATGGTTCAAATGGCTCTGAGCACTATGGGACAAGTTCTGAGGTCATCAGTCCCCTAGAACTTAGAACTACTTTAACTAACCTAAGGACATCACACACATCCACGCCCGAGACAGAATTCGAACCTGCAACCGTAGCGGTCGCGCGGTTCCAGACTGTAGCGCCTAGAACCGCTCGGCCACCCGGGCCGGCAAAATGTAATCACATGTCAGTTCTAGTATAATATATTTGCCCAATGAATTCCCGTTTATCATCTGCATTTCTTCTTGGTGTAGCAATTTTAATGGCCAGTAGTGTAAGATAATGTCCATAACAAAGAGAAATATCGCTACAGTATCCGCTTACGTGTTTAGTGGCGAACATCCGGAGCACCTCACATATTTTGGATATATAGGGTAACGCTAAAAATTGACATGAATTCAGAGACATTAAATCTGTTATGGGGTAAGGCCAATGAAACACATATGTTGGAAAGCTTTTCAGTGAATTTGTAATGGAAATCGCATATAAAACACTAGTGTGACGAATTCTAGTGTATTGTTCCTCTGTTTGGAGTACTTATAAAATAGGCTGGACAATAGATATCTAACGAATCCAGAGACTTGTAACGTGCCGGTATAATTCATACGAATGTGCAACAGAAATGCCCACGGAACTTGAATACTTCGAATAAAGTTCTCGCGAGACCCTGTTGGATAAATTTTGAGAACATCTACGTAAAGAAGAGCATGGTAATATCACGCTGCCATCACCCCATATCTAGCGTAACGGTTATAAGATGAAGATAAGAGAGATCTGGATACGTATAGAACTGTTAAACAGTAATCTCCTGATCGCTCATTACGCGGTAGGAATAGCAAAGGAAATGGCTACTATTTCTACAATGATCCCCAGCCATGTGTGTTTTCTGAGTTTATGGGCGCTCAAGGTTATCAGCATCCTGTCTTGTGGAGTATTTGTTTAGTAGTATGGAATGTCAGAAGCTTGAACGTGGTAGGGAAACTAGAAAATCTGAAAAGGGAAATGCAAATGCTCAATGTAGATATAGTAGGGGTCAGTGAAGTGAAGTGGAAGGAAGACAAGGATTTCTGGTCAGATGAGTATCGGGTAATATCAACAGCAGCAGAAAATGGTATAACAGGTGTAGGATTCGGTATGAATAGGAAGGAAGGGCAGAGGGTGTGTTACTGTAAACAGTTCAGTGACCGGATTGTTCTAATCAGAATCGACAGCAGACCAACACCGACAACGGTAGTTCAGGTATACATGCCGACGTCGCAAGCTGAAGATGAACAGATAGAGAAAGTGTATGAGGATATCGAAAGAGTAATGCAGTATGTAAAGGGGGACGAAAATCTAATAGTCATGGGCGACTGGAATGCAGTTGTAGGGGAAGGAGTAGAAGAAAAGGTTACAGGAGAATATGGGCTTGGGACAAGGAATGTAAGAGGAGAAAGACTAATTGAGTTCTGGAACAAGTTTCAGCTAGTAATAGCGAATACCCTGTTCAAGAATCACAAGAGGAGGAGGTATACTTGGAAAAGGCCGGGAGATACGAGAAGATTTCAGTTACATTACATCATGGTCAGACAGAGATTCCGAAATCAGATACTGGATTGTAAGGCGCACCCAGGAGCAGATATAGACTCAGATCACAATATACACTCCTGGAAGTGGAAAAAAGAACACATTGACACCGGTGTGTCAGACCCACCATACTTGCTCCGGACACTGCGAGAGGGCTGTACAAGCAATGATCACACGCACGGCACAGCGGACACACCAGGAACCGCGGTGTTGGCCGTCGAATGGCGCTAGCTGCGCAGCATTTGTGCACCGCCGCCGTCAGTGTCAGCCAGTTTGCCGTGGCATACGGAGCTCCATCGCAGTCTTTAACACTGGTAGCATGCCGCGACAGCGTGGACGTGAACCGTATGTGCAGTTGACGGACTTTGAGCGAGGGCGTATAGTGGGCATGCGGGAGGCCGGGTGGACGTACCGCCGAATTGCTCAACACGTGGGGCGTGAGGTCTCCACAGTACATCGATGTTGTCGCCAGTGGTCGGCGGAAGGTGCACGTGCCCGTCGACCTGGGACCGGACCGCAGCGACGCACAGATGCACGCCAAGACCGTAGGATCCTACGCAGTGCCGTAGGGGACCGCACCGCCACTTCCCAGCAAATTAGGGACACTGTTGCTCCTGGGGTATCGGCGAGGACCATTCGCAACCGTCTCCATGAAGCTGGGCTACGGTCCCGCACACCGTTAGGCCGTCTTCCGCTCACGCCCCAACATCGTGCAGCCCGCCTTCAGTGGTGTCGCGACAGGCGTGAATGGAGGGACGAATGGAGACGTGTCGTCTTCAGCGATGAGAGTCGCTTCTGCCTTGGTGCCAATGATGGTCGTATGCGTGTTTGGCGCCGTGCAGGTGAACGCCACAATCAGGACTGCATACGACCGAGGCACACAGGGCCAACACCCGGCATCATGGTGTGGGGAGCGATCTCCTACACTAGCCGTACACCACTGGTGATCGTCGAGGGGACACTGAATAGTGCACGGTACATCCAAACCGTCATCGAACCCATCGTTCTACCATTCCTAGACCGGCAAGGGACTTGCTGTTCCAACAGGACAATGCACGTCCGCGTGTATCCCGTGCCACCCAACGTGCTCTAGAAGGTGTAAGTCAACTACCCTGGCCAGCAAGATCTCCGGATCTGTCCCCCATTGAGCATGTTTGGGACTGGATGAAGCGTCGTCTCACGCGGTCTGCACGTCCAGCACGAACGCTGGTCCAACTGAGGCGCCAGGTGGAAATGGCATGGCAAGCCGTTCCACAGGACTACATCCAGCATCTCTACGATCGTCTCCATGGGAGAGTAGCAGCCTGCATTGCTGCGAAAGGTGGATGTACACTTTACTAGTGCCGACATTGTGCATGCTCTGTTGCCTGTGTCTATGTGCCTGTGGTTCTGTCAGTGTGATCATGTGATGTATCTGACCCCAGGAATGTGTCAATAAAGTTTCCCCTTCCTGGGACAATGAATTCACGGTGTTCTTATTTCAATTTCCAGGAGTGTAGTAGTGATGAAGAGTAGGCTGAAGTTCAAGACATTAGTCACGAAGAATCAATACGCAAAGAAGTGGGATACGGAAGTACTAAGGAATGACGAGATACGTTTGAAGTTCTCTAACGCTATAGATACAGCAATAAGGAATAGCGCAATAGGCAGTACAGTTGAAGAGGAATGGACATCTCTAAAAAGGGCCATCACAGAAGTTGGGAAGGAAAGCATAGGTACAAAGAAGGTAGCTGCGAAGAAACCATGGGTAACAGAAGAAATACTTCGGTTGATCGATGAAAGGAGGAAGTACAAACATGTTCCGGGAAAATCAGGAATACAGAAATATAAGTCGCTGAGGAATGAAATAAATAGGAAGTGCAGGGAAGCTAAGACGAAATGGCTGCAGGAAAAATGTGAAGACATCGAAAAGATATGATTGTCGGAAGGACAGACTCAGCATACAGGAAAGTCAAAACAACCTTTGGTGACATTAAAAGCAACGGTGGTAACATTAAGAGTGCAACGGGAATTCCACTGTTAAATGTAGAGGAGAGAGCGGATAGGTGGAAAGAATACATTGAAAGCCTCTATGAGGGTGAAGATTTGTCTGAGGTGATAGAAGAAGAAACAGGAGTCGATTTAGAAGAGATAGGGGATCCAGTATTAGAATCGGAATTTAAGAGAGCTTTGGAGGACTTACGGTCAAATAAGGCAGAAGGGATGGATAACATTCCATCAGAATTCCTAAAATCATTGGGGGAAGTGGCAACAAAACGACTATTCACGTTGGTGTGTAGAATACATGAGTCTGGCGACATACTGTCTGCCTTTCGGTAAAGCATCATCCACACAATTCCGAAGACGGCAAGAGCTGACAAGTGCGAGAATTATCGCACAATCAGCTTAACAGCTCATGCATCGAAGCTGCTTACAAGAATAATATACAGAAGAATGGAAAAGAAAATTGAGAATGCGCTAGGTGACGATCAGTTTGGCTTTAGGAAAAGTAAAGGGACGAGAGAGGCAATTCTGACGATACGGCTAATAATGGAAGCAAGGCTAAAGAAAAATCAAGACACTTTCATAGGATTTGTCGACCTGGAAAAAGCGTTCGACAATATAAAATGGTGCAAGCTGTTCGAGATTCTGAAAAAAGTAGGGGTAAGCTATAGGGAGAGACGGGTCATATACAATATGTACAACAACCAAGAGGGAATAATAAGAGTGGACGATCAAGAACGAAGTGCTCGTATTAAGAAGGGTGTAAGACAAGGCTGTAGCCTTTCGCCCCTACTCTTCAATCTGTACATCGAGGAAGCAATGATGGAAATAAAAGAAAGGTTCAGGAGTGGAATTAAAATACAAGGTGAAAGGATATCCATGATACGATTCGCTGATGACATTGCTATCCTGAGTGAAAGTGAAGAAGAATTAAATGATCTGCTGAACGGAATGAACAGTCTAATGAGTTCACAGTATGGGTTGAGAGTAAATCGGAGAAAGACGAAGGTAATGAGAAGTAGTAGAAATGAGGACAGCGAGAAACTTAACATCAGGATTGATGGTCACGAAGTCAATGAAGTTAAGGAATTCTGCTGCTTAGGCAGTAAAATAACCAATGACGGACGGAGCAAGGAGGACATCAAAAGCAGACTCGCTATGGCAAAAAAGGCATTTCTGGCCAAGAGAAGTCTACTAATATCAAATACCGGCCTTAATTTGAGGAAGAAATTTCTGAGGATGTATGTCTGGAGTACAGCATTGTATGGTAGTGAAACATGGACTGTGGGAAAACCGGAACAGAAGAGAATCGAAGCATTTGAGATGTGGTGCTATAGACGAATGTTGAAAATTAGGTGGACTGATAAGGTACGGAATGAGGAGGTTCTACGCAGAATCGGAGAGGAAAGGAATATGTGGCAAACACTGATAAGGAGAAGGGACAGGATGATAGGACAATTGCTAAGACATGAGGGAATGACTTCCGTGGTACTAGAGGGAGCTGTAGAGGGCAAAAACTGTAGAGGAAGACAGAGATTGGAATACGTCAAGCAAATAATTGAGGACGTAGGTTGCAAGTGCTACTCTGAGATGAAGAGGTTAGCACAGGAAAGGAATTCGTGGCGGGCCGCATCAAACCAGTCAGTAGACTGATGACCAAAAAAAAAAAAAGCATGGAAATTCTCCATGATTGCGTTCTCAACACTTGCTTCACTCACATTGCTAAGCATCATCATTAACAAGCAATTTCTGTCTAAATGCCAGGGCCGAAACATATAGGTACTGTGTCTCAGTGCTGTGTTAAAACTCAAATTGTGTGATCGATATGATGGAGTCCAGGATTCTGTATATGGCACGAGATGGCTACATATTTTCAGGAAATAAGCACATTTCTACAAACAATGGCAATTAAAAGTTTTGTGAAGACTGCCAACTAAATATTATTGAATACTCTCAGAAGTATACTGATGCTGTGGCTTTAATAGCTTTACTGTCTCATCTTAGAAGAAGCACAGGTTTATCTTGCAATATCATTTACAGAAAACTATTAAATACAACGGTGAGTGAGAGTTAACTGAGCAGAAATAATCACTTGATGAACACGTGAGAACATAAACATCACGCAGTGGGTTCTGTTTATGGAGTTTCAAAAAATGAATAACTTGTTGCATTTAATAACGTATCATTCATTTTCTTTCAGCCCAAAACAACATTTTGATATTTCTTCCGAACGATTTAAGGGGACCTCTTCCATAACAAAGACAAAGTCTGAAGGTCACCTATAAACGAGGTAGAACTGTGGACTGTAAGCGAAAGTGGCGTGATACGAGCTCTTCAGTGGAAAAAAACTAAACAAAACTTGCAGCTCCTCGGTATTCTGAAACACTATAGAAGGTAGACGCATCAAATGATTTACAGAAACAATAGAAAACCTATACCTGGATGAGGAACAGTGATTCGTACCGCCGTCTTTCCTCATACCCGTCCGAATTAATATCACTGTACCACCTCCTTCGGTGACTTTGAAATGTGTAACACATCGTCAGTAGCCCAGAAGATCGGAAATTTGCGGTACACTTCCTCATAACTCCGATTTATTTATTGGGGACGTTCCAAGCGTAGAAAGCTAGCTCAGTCTGAAAAGAATGTAGTATTCTGACTTGGATTTTATTAATAAAATTCGTGTGTTTGGAAATACAAACACACGAATAGCTGTTACAGTGATGCTGACTGTACTCTGGGCGGCGAAAGTTATTTTCATTTCTCGTCTGTTTGTCTGTTGGGCATTAATTTTGCAGTTGATTTTAAACTAACTTCCCAATGATCTAGAAACTTGAAACTTTCATCATAGCTCAGAACTAGATGACACTGTAACATTACCTCCCTTTTTTTATCTGGTGTGTGGCGGAGGGTATTTTGTATACTACTGCCGTATCCCCCTTTTCCTGTTCTAGCTGCAAATGTTTCACGGTAAGAAAGATTGGTCGTAAGTCTCCGACCGAATTAAATCTAAATTTGCGACATGTGTTTTGCAATCTCATCACAATGTCTGAAATCAGTTGAAAAATTTCTAACCCACAAGACTAAAAAGCAGAAAATAATTGCTTCAATAAGAAGTCATTTCAATACAACACATTTTTAAAACGGATTAAACAGTATAAAATAATTTACTGTATCCCCATACAGGTAGGACACAAAGTAATTAAAGACATTAGCAGCCAGTGAACGTTGATCTATACAAATGGGGCAATTAGAAAATTTGTGCTGGTCCATGAGTTGAACCCAGGTCTCCTGCTTGCTAGGCAGATGCACTGACCACTACGCCATCATGACAGAGTGATCACCACCGCTGCACCGAGTACCTTAGCATGACCCCCGTCAGACCCAAATTCTCAACTTATCCTTTTACACTACTGATGTAGTGTCCCTGCTCATTGGCCTTTCGCTGATTCCCATAAGAAATCGAGCTTGGTGTGCGTCTGCACTGAAGGGATCATTGCTCGTCACAGCCTTAATTATACGAGGGGCGTTCAGAAAGTAAGCTCCGATCGGTCGCGAAATGGAAACGACTATGAAAATCTGATAAAGCTTTGCACAGATGTGTCGGGTAGTGTCTCTAGTATAACCCCAGTTAGCATCACGTCGCTCTTCTCATTTCTGAGCTCGCAGTGAGTGCGTAAAGATGTCTAGAAAATAGTTCTGCCGCCAAGTACGAGGGCCTGGTGAGAAAATTCGCCTGAAGCTATGCAGCTAACATTACATAACTGTCGTGCTGTTTCGTCTTCACGACAATTCTCAGCCGCATTCTGCAGGGGCAATGAAGATGCTCCTGCATCGTTTTCAACTGGAAATGTTAGATTACCCACAATACAGTCCGCAATTGTCTCCCCCTGAGTTTCATCTCTGGTCACATGAACCGCTGTCTTTGAAGACAACATTTTGACACAGACAACGAGGTGTAGGCCAGCGTGGAGAATTGGCGGAAAGCACTGGCGGCTGCCTTCTATGATGAGGCTATTGAAAAGTTGGTACAACGCTATGACAAAAGTCTAAGTCAGAACAGCGACTACGTAGAGAAGTAGCTGAAAGGTGTAGCTAATTGTTACAAGTAAAACATTTCTGATGTTCACTGTGGTTTCAATTTGGCAATCAATCGGAGCTTACTTTCTGAACAGACCTCGTATATGTGGTATCTGTCCTTTCGGACACTGAAGGAACCTTTGGCTGCCATCGTCTTAATTATGTATGTGGTGTGTGTTCCTTTAGATACGTCAAAATGAACAGAAATGACACACAGAGACACACACATACAGGGCTATTACAAATGATTGAAGCGATTTCATAAATTCACTGTAGCTCCATTCATTGACATATGGTCACGACACACTACAGATACGTAGAAAAACTCATAAAGTTTTGTTCGGCTGAAGCCGCACTTCAGGTTTCTGCCGCCAGAGCGCTCGAGAGCGCAGTGAGACAAAATGGCGAGAGGAGCCGAGAAAGCGTATGTCGTGCTTGAAATGCACTCACATCAGTCAGTCATAACAGTGCAACGACACTTCAGGACGAAGTTCAACAAAGATCCACCAACTGCTAACTCCATTCGGCGATGGTATGCGCAGTTTAAAGCTTCTGGATGCCTCTGTAAGGGGAAATCAACGGGTCGGCCTGCAGTGAGCAAAGAAACGGTTGAACGCGTGTGGGCAAGTTTCACGCGTAGCCCGTGGAAGTCGACGAATAAAGCAAGCAGGGAGCTAAACGTACCACAGCTGACGGTTTGGAAAATCTTACGGAAAAGGCTAAAGCAGAAGCCTTACCGTTTACAATTGCTACAAGCCCTGACACCCGATGACAAAGTCAAACGCTTTGAATTTTCGGCGCGGTTGCAACAGCTCATGGAAGAGGAAGCGTTCAGTGCGAAACTTGTTTTCAGTGATGAAACAACATTTTTTCTAAATGGTGAAGTGAACAGACACAATGTGCGAATCTGGGCGGTAGAGAATCCTCACGCATTCGTGCAGCAAATTCGCAATTCACCAAAAGTTAACGTGTTTTGTGCAATCTCACGGTTTAAAGTTTACGGCCCCTTTTTCTTCTGCGAAAAAAACGTTACAGGACACGTGTTTCTGGACATGCTGGAAAATTGGCTCATGCCACAACTGGAGACCGACAGCGCCAACTTCATCTTTCAACAGGATGGTGCTCCACCGCACTTCCATCATGATGTTCGGCATTTCTTAAACAGGAGATTGGAAAACCGATGGATCGGTCGTGGTGGAGATCATGATCAGCGATTCATGTCATGGCCTCCACGCTCTCCCGACTTAAGCCCATGCGATTTCTTTCTGTGGGGTTATGTGAAAGATTCAGTGTTTAAACCTCCTGTACCAAGAAACGTGCCAGAACTGCGAGCTTGCATCAACGATGCTTTCGAACTCATTGATGGGGACATGCTGCGCCGAGTGTGGGAGGAACTGGATTATCGGCTTGATATCTGCCGAATCACTAAAGGGGCACATATCGAACATTTGTGAATGCCTAAAAAAACTTTTCGAGTTTTTGTATGTGTGTGCAAAGCATTGTGAAAATATCTCAAATAATAAAGTTATTGTAGAGCTGTGAAATCACTTCAATCATTTGTAATAACCCTGTATATGGCCGTTCTTGCCATAGATGTACACCAAGCTCGAGCTCTTACAGGAACTGGCGAGATGCCGCGAGTAACGAGGCTAATAAGCAGGGACATTACATCAGTAGTGTGAAGTATAAGCTGAGAATTTGGGCCTGGCGGGAGGCATGCTAGGGTAGGCAGTGCAAGTGTGGAGACTACTGTGTCTCGGTGGTGTTGTGGTCAGCGCGTCCGCCTAACAAGCAAGAAAGCTAGGTTCGAATCCCAGCGTGGCACAAAGTTTCAGCTTGCCCCGTTGATATAAATCAATGCCCACTCGCGTCTTAAATCTTTAATTTCTTTGTGTCTTGATTCATAATGGCTGTAGTTTCAAAATGATATCTGTTCTTTTGGCCTTTTCTGGGAGAACAGAGACCACATATACCATATAGATAGTCCTGAAAATTTATGTTTGTAAATTTTTAATAGCTATAATAATACTTGTAAAACTACGAGGGTTGCCCAGAAAGTAATTCAACGCATTTATTTTCTTCGACAATTCCTTATTGAACATAATGAGAATTACACACACGAAAGAATGGTGTTTCGACATAATCTCCATCCCTTTCTATGGCCTTCCTCCAGCGCGAAACAACTGCGTGAATGCCCTGTCGGTACCAAACCTTGTCCCGATGGCAGCGCCAGTGCTTCACTGTGTGAATTTCCTTCGCTTATTTACAGATGCAGCGCCAACTGTCGAGTCGTAATGTGTTTGTCTTCGCGAATGACAACGTCAGCTCGCTGCAACATGTCAGGTGTGACAGCCGTGGATGGTCTCCCTGACCGCTGCAAATCGTGGAGCTCTGCCGAACCGCCTTCTGATGACCTCACCGCCCGTATCCAGCGACTAACTGTCTACATCTACATCTACATCCATACTCCGCAAGCCACCTGACGGTGTGTGGCGGAGGGTACCTTGAGTACCTCTATCGGTTCTCCCTTCTATTCCAGTCTCGTATTGTTCGTGGAAAGAAGGATTGTCGGTATGCCTCTGTGTGGGCTCTAATCTCTCTGATTTTATCCTCATGGTCTCTTCGCGAGATATACGTAGGAGGGAGCAATATACTGCTTGACTCTTCGGTGAAGGTATGTTCTCGAAACTTTGACAAAAGCCCGTACCGAGCTACTGAGCGTCTCTCCTGCAGAGTCTTCCACTGGAGTTTATCTATCATCTCCGTAACGCTTTCGCGATTACTAAATGATCCTGTAACGAAGCGCGCTGCTCTCCGTTGGATCTTCTCTATATCTTCTATCAACCCTATCTGGTACGGATCCCACACTGCTGAGCAGTATTCAAGCAGTGGGCGAACAAGGGTACTGTAACCTACTTCCTTTGTTTTCGGATTGCATTTCCTTAGGATTCTTCCAATGAATCTCGGTCTGGCATCTGCTTTACCGACGATCAACATTATATGATCATTCCATTTTAAATCACTCCTAATGCGTGCTCCCAGATAATTTATGGTATTAACTGATTCCAGTTGCTGAACTGCTATTTTGTAGCTAAATGATAAAGGATCTATCTTTCTGTGTATTCGCAGCACATTACACTTGTCTACATTGAGATTCAATTGCCATTCCCTGCACCATGCGTCAATTCGCTGCAGATCCTCCTGCATTTCAGTACAATTTTCCATTGTTACAACCTCTCGATACACCACAGCATCATCTGCAAAAAGCCTCAGTGAACTTCCGATGTCATCCACAAGGTCATTTATGTATATTGTGAATAGCAACGGTCCTATGACACTCCCCTGCGGCACACCTGAAATCACTCTTACTTCGGAAGACTTCTCTCCATTGAGAATGACATGCTGCGTCCTGTTATCTAGGAACTCCTCAATCCAATCACACAATTGGTCTGATAGTCCGTATGCTCTTACTTTGTTCATCAAACGACTGTGGGGAACTGTATCGAACACCTTGCGGAAGTCAAGAAACAGGGCATCTACCTGTGAACCCGTGTCTATGGCCCTCTGAGGCTCGTGGACGAATAGCGCGAGCTGGGTTTCACATGAACGTCTTTTTCGAAACCCATGCTGATTCCTACAGAGTATGACCATAGACTTCCTTCGACAGCAGTCGCTCCACAGACTTTGCACAAGCGTTTGTGAATATTCCCCACATTTCTTTCACAGCAGTGAGAAATTCAATGACGGCACTTTGCTTGTAACGTACATCACCTATGGACGCCATTTTGAAACTGTCCTGCAGCTACGCTATCTGTCGAAAGTGACGGAAACTTGGCGCAATCACTTAGGAGACTTCTAATATTACATACGTAACGCTTCGCATCCATAACATTGTTTTTGGCGGAGAAAACAAAAAATGCGGTGCATTACTTCCTGGGCAACCCTCGTAAAATGAAAAGCATAGGGGGCATACAATAGATATACTATGTGATCAAAAGTATCCAGACACCGCCAACACATACGTTTTTTATATTGGGTGCATTGCGCTGCCACCTACTGCCAGGTACTCCATATCAGCGACCTCAGTAGTCATTAGAGATCGTGAGATCCGTTCCACGGAATTCGAACGTGATCAGGTTATTGGGTGTCACTTGTGTCATACGCCTGTACGCGAAATTTCCACACCCCTAAACATCCCTAGGTCCACTGTTTCCGATGTGATAGTGAAGTGGAAACGTGAAGAGACACTTACAGCACAAAAGCGTACAGGCCGACCTCATCTGTTGACCGACAGAGACCGCCGACAGTTGAAGAGGGTCGTCATGTGTAATAGGCAGACATCTATCCAGACCATCACACAGGAATTCCCAACTGTATCAGGAGCCACTGCAAGTACTATGACAGTTAGGCGGGAGGTGAGGAAACTTGGATTTCATGGTCGAGCGGCTGCTCATAAGCCACACATAACGCCGGTAAATGCCAAACGACACATCGCTTGGTGTAAGGAGTGTAAACTTTGGACGATTGAAGAGTGGTAAAACGTTGTGTGGAGTGACGAATCACGGTACACAATGTGGCGATCTGATGGCAGGGTGTGGGTATGGCGAATGCCCAGTGAATGTCATCTGCCAGCATGTGTAGTGCCAACAATAAAGCCGGCCGGAGTGGTCAAGCGGTTCTAGGCGCTACAGTCTGGAACCGCGCGACCGCTACGGTCGCAGGTTCGAATCCTGCCTCAGGCATGGATGTGTGTGATGTCCTTAGGTTAGTTAGGTTTAAGTAGTTCTAAGTTCTAGGGGACTGATGACCTTAGAAGTTCATAGTACTCAGAGCCATTCTAACCATTTGAACCAACAATAAAATTTAGAGGTGGTGGTGTTATGGTGTGGTCGTGTTTTCCACGGAGGGGTCTTGCACCCTTCGTTGTTTTGCGTGGCACTATCCCAGCACAGGCCAACACTGATGTTTTAAGCACCTTCTTGCTTCCCACTGTTGAAGACCAATTCGGGGATGGCGATTGCATCTTCCAACACGATCGAGCACCTGTTCATAATACACGGCCTGTGGCGGAGTAATTATACGACAATAACATCCCTTTAATAGATTAGCCTGCACAGAGTCCTGACCTAAATCCTATAGAAGACCTTTGGGATGTTTTGGAACGCCGACATCGTGCCAGCCCTCACCGACCGACATCGATACCTCTCCTCAGTGCAGCGCTCCGTGAAGAATGGGCTGCCATTCCCCAAGAAACCTTCCAGCACCTGTTTGGACGTACGCCTGCGACAGTGGAAGCTGTCATCAAGGATAAGGGTGGGCCAACACCATACTGAATTCCAGCATTGCCGATGGAGGGCGCCACGAACTTATAAGTCATTTTCAGCCAGGTGTCCGGATACTTTTGATCACATGGTGTAATTGATGCACTAATAGTTCACCTAGGTCACTAACAATTTTATGGCAGTGCAAATGATAGAAACTGTCCTGTCATTTACTGAAAGTGACGTGGGAAGTAAAGGAAAGTCACAGAATCGCGGACCGGTTTCTGAAGCAGACACACTGCAAACGTGACTCTAGCGTCAGTCCCACTACATTTTCTCACTTCACTACTCAGAAGCAGATAAAAATATCATGTACGCAAATGTGCGGATAGAGTCGGAAAAAGTGGACTATTATGAAACACGGCTTAAGAGAGATTAGCGGATATTTATGCGGTTGAGAAGGAATAGTGCCTGTCAGATGCCAGCGGGACATAGTGGTGGTAGTCGGCTGGGGCGCAACCTTTTCTCGTAGCCTCGGTAGGAGGCTTCTAGTGGGCAGCAGACGTTGAGCGAATGAAGCTCCTGGAAAGTTCTCGGCGCGCTAAGCCCGCAGTACTCGGGTCCGGCTGGCGGTACAATACAGCGGCACGTGCAGGCACGCCCGTCCACGCTAATCCCGTCGAGAAAGCTCCCTCACCCAGAGCGCACTCTTGCCAAGCAGACAAAGCGCCGCCCGTGGCTGAGTCAGCCGGAAAAACCACGGCGGTCTACCGGAGACGGCGGCGTTTATGCAAATAGGCCAGCGAGGATTTCCAGCCGCCTGTTTTCGCGACAACGGCTTGGCATTTCGCGTCGAACTGCCACAGCGGCCGCCTATGGCACTCTCAAGTGTTCTGGTTTCTGCGGCTGGGGAAAAAGAAAAAAGTGGCCACGTGCAAGTAGGACTCGCGCGCTGAGGGCTCCGCACAAACTTAATTTCGTATATAGATAATTCATGCGTCCCGGAAACCGAGAATTATGTCCATTTTTGCATGTCTAATCTCTGTCGATCGATCATGGACCGGGGACATCAGCTGGTTAAATAACTGTCAATATTAATGAAATTATCCGACAACCGTGAAACTAAGATGTTATTTTATTTTATTTTGACGACAACCAGTTCCGGCATTCTGCTATGCCATCTTCAGGCCTCATATGCATCTCTCAAAATAAACGATAATGCCATATAGTGCCATATATCTCTGAGTTTCGTGAATTCAAACCGTTTCACAAATGCTTCACTCGAAGACTTGATAGCAACTCAGTTGCAACTTGAGTTGGATAATTTCATTAAAATTGTAAGTGGGCTGCTTCTGTGTTGACAGCGCTGTGTAGCGCTTTGTATTGGATCTCTGACTGCGCTTTCTGGAGGATGCTAAGTTCACCGGACTTGGATACGATGTGACGTCATTATGACGTACACACGCTACATCGATAACGATAGAAACCGTATATCGACTATTCGACTTTTGTGAACTTTCGAGAGGTTGTGACACGGTAGCGCTGTGCTCTGCACCATTCGTTGACATGTGTTTTGCGTTCCTTGCGTTTAAATCGTGTATTGTACTGTGTTTATGTCCTGTGCGTTGTTTTTCGTTTGCTCGTCTCTAATTATGTGTTCAGCATTCGAGAGACTAACGAGAGAAAATCTGAAAGAGTTCAGCATCGATGACGACAGGCAATTGCGTGGCTAATGTGAATCTCAAGCAGAAATTGATGTACTTCTGACCCAGCTGAAGTGCGTCGGTTATTTGTACTCGGAGAGAAGAAGCACTCAGCAGCCAAAATCTTTAGATGCGTCAAGACACTAACCTTTCGTTAAGATTACATTGAGAAATCCACTTCCCCTCGTATTTCATCTCCGGTCGACGATTTTTCTTCAACAATGCCTCATATTTTTCTTTTTAAGTTCGAAATTCAATCATTCTACACACCAGTCATTACTGGACACTAAGGTACCTGTCTCTGCGGTCCGAGTGTAAAATTACTTGGAATTATGGTTGATAAAAGACTATCTTGGGATGGACATATAAATTACTTAGCTAACAAACTTGCACGAGTTCTCTTTCAGCTATATAAATTAAGAAAAAAAAAGTCAGCAAGAGTATGCTGCTACAATCTAATATGTACTGACAAGACCAATTGTATGAAACCATACTAAAATATTGATAATAAATAAATATTATTTTCGGCGTAAGCGTTCAATACAACAATCACACAATCTAATCTGGTCAGGACACAAGAAGACTTCACTTTTTTACGAAACGTGTTGTCCGTGGTGTCAGGAATATTTCTATTAATATCCAGCTCTTTTACTTTTATTTTTGCGAAATACATATACGCTGCCACGCTGAGCTGTTATCAGAATCGCACGTGTCAAAACAAACCACTAGCTGACGACAGTTTAGAATCTCGAACGTTCGTAAAAGTCGATAGGTGTGTTAATCGACTAAAGCGTGTTACGTCATAATGACGTCACATCATATCCAGGTTGGGTGAACTTAGCATCCTCCGTGCTTTCTTCGTAAGAGACTCTGTGGCTGGTCGGACTCGCTGTTGGAAGTTAATCGTCAGTAGTCTTCGGCAACTGGAAGTTAGTCGCCAGCAGTGATGGAAGTACTGTTGGGCAGTTGGAGGTGAACAGCCAGCAGTGATGGATGTTAGCTGCGAGAAGTTAGCATTGATGGAGGGTAGAGGTCTGGAGTGTTAGCGTAGGCTAACGATCTGGAAGTATCCGACTTGGAGACTGAATATTATTCATGATTATATATGTTTGTACTGGATGTCAATGACGATTTATATTTGTGTTTGAACTGGATGTCACATTATTAAGGTGAAAAATACATTATTTGGTTTGCAACAAAATCTTTCCTTTGCTAATCACATGCCTATTAGTAGTTAGTGGCTTTACTAGTTAGAAATTTTTATTTAGCTGGCAGTATTGACGCTCGCTGTATTTCGGTAGTTCGCGTAATGAAGGTTTTTATGTGGTAAGTGCTTAATGAAATGTATAGGTTATTGTCATTGCTTCTTATTCAGGGCCTCTCTTTTGTTATTAATTATTTGAAGTGAGGTTGTAATCTTTTTTGAGCGGTCAGATTGCATTGCGCTAGAATATTGAGGGTCGGTGTTGGTATGATAAGAAAAAGTAAAGAGAAAGTAGGCCCAGTGCTCTCAGTTTTACTCAGCTATTTCACAATCAAATAACGTAGTTCAGTCATTCAGCAATTTAAGTACAGATTCACACATTTAAATAAAGAAGTTTCAAAATTGACAATTTTTGCATGTTGTCGACGTTGATACTGACAAGATACGGTATCGGTAGCAGGGATTCCAAGATTTTCGAGAATGTTTTAATTTCAGTAACATAAATGTGACATAAAGTCAAGCAGGAGGCAGGCGACGATTGTTATAATAATCAATGGTTATGCATTCACGCTGACTGGGTCGCAATGGTAAAAGTCAAACATCAGGCAAGGAATAACTTTATTGCGTTTTGACTAGTCTGCGAATGTTTGTTTCACATACAGCTTGAAACGTCATATCTACGTGCATTAATCACTCCTGGATATCTGATGATGGATAAATTCCGAAACGCGCCATACCAGCAATGATGTCATTCCTTGGCTTATGTTTGACTCTTACCACTACGACACACTCAGCTTGAATGCAAATAGAATTACTGATTGCTTTAATTTCAAGTTTAACGACGGATAACAAATGACAAAAGAAATATTTATTCGTGTGATATCGTTACAAATTAACAATTTTAGGAATTTTTTGTTATATTTGTACTCTGAAATCTTGCTTCTTGCCAATTTTCACCATTCCAGGTCAAGGGGAAGTACCCTTCAGTGTCAAAATATATTACATAAATATCCGTATCTTGTGACTACATTGACTTAGAAGCTTCAGTATTTTACACTGCCAAGGAACTATATACCTCATCAGTATGTGACATAAATTTCAACTTGATACGTCTAGCCGTTCCCGAGAAAAACAGTTTTTAAAGTCGTACAGATCGACCGATAGACAGACGGAGAAAAAAGAGGGCCTACAACAGTTCCTGTATTTCCGATTGAGGTACAGAATCCTGGAGCAGAAAACCCTCTCGATGCGGACGTTAAAGTGAGTTGAAAATTTTGATTCTTGAAGCTAAGTCATACTTTGGAGCACTGATATTGCTCACAATACGAGGGAACGGAAGACCTTCATCGTGTATTTTTGGAAGACCATTTTACCATTGTGGGACGGAGCTGTGAGGGCTTAATCTTTTTCGCAACTTCTCGCGGAAGGGAAGAATAATTCAGCGACGCCGCCGTTATTGTTTTTATTCTCGCTGTGGGGTTTTTATCGATCTTCCCGGATGTTGGTTCACTCAAGAAGCTATAAATCTTCAGGTAGTAGAGCTCACGTGGTAACATCACAGTGACGTTTCCCTTGTCCGCTAAAGGGACCACTGTTTGAGATCTCCTCGTAGCTTGCGTAGTGCGGCCCTTTCCGTCGAGGAAATGTTATTCTTCTGAGATGGAGCTCTCGTAAGTACGCGACATGTTTCAGGTCTGATTTCTTCTGCGGCGTCACTGGTAAAAGGTTTGACAGCGTCTCCAACAGCAATAATAAAATCAGTTAAACGCAAGTTTTAATTCCAGACGCGAAGTTCAAGCCTTCCCCAACCACTGACAGTGTCACATTGTCCAAAACATTATCCGTAAAATTGACCACGAAGCGTCGGAAAGCATCTTCTCGCAGTAACGTTGACAGGCGGGCACACTCGGCAGATAATCTTGAAGCAGACTCCCTACGGACCCAGTCCGACTTGGCCCAGGTGACGCAGTTGACCCATTCCCATGTGAGAGAAGCAGTCTCCATGTGCAGATACAACAAATGTCTTGAAATGGCGTCCAGTGCAGGCCGTGTAAACTTGTTTCATTTTGACATCTGAATTTTAACTCCGCGAGTGCGCATTCCGACAGAGACCGCGCATATAGTGTCTGATTACGCATGCGCCTGGGCGCCACATACGGAGCAATATTCGAAGAGGGTGCACAACTCGAAAGAGGTCACTCATGTAGTGGTTGTCGTGGCACATGCGTCTTTTTATTTTTTATATAAAGCTAGGATGCGAACAATCAATCTCCATTGCAGAACACTCACATGAAGATGGCTGATTGGATGTCTGCCGAAATATCGTGGCAAGAAATCGACGTTATCCGGCTGCAAATTCCGAAATTACGTGGAATGAAATTGTGGCTCGCAGTCCATGTCCCCTGTGATTGGGACAGCAAGTTAGAGGTGGGCAATGGGGTACTGCCGCCAATAGGATCAAGCCTAGCAAAGCACTCTGTAGCCCAGACCGACATTTATATCGACAACAAGTTGGTATTTATTTTAAGATGTAGACTCAAGAGAAACTGAATCAGAGTTACATATGTAATAACGTGCGACATCTTCAATGGGTAGCAGCCTGTAACATTTCCAACCGCTTTAAGAACTGTGGATACCTGATGTGACATCGACCCAAGAGACATAGAAAGCGCTGCTGAGTCGTCTTGATTCACACACACACACACATGACTGCAGCCCCAGGCTGAAGCTGCCAGAGGCTGCAATCGTATGTGTGTGAGTTGCGTTTGCGTGTGTTTGTGTTTGTGTGTCTGTCGTCTATTTCCGACAAAGACATTGATGCCCGAAAGCTAGTATTGTGACAGATTTTTTGTTGTGCCTATCTGCGACTCGGCTTCTCCGCTGTGTAGTGAGTAGCAACTTTTCTTTTCATTATATTGTTACATTCCATCCTGGATTTTCCATTGTTCAATACATGAGTTTCTTCCTTTATATTAAAAGTGTTCTCAGTGGAATTTTTCTGGAAGAATATAACTTTTTTACATGTGATATTTTTTGATCCGAAACAGTCCATATCGTAATTTATACAGGATTAAAATGTTACAGTTATTTGTGCGTACTGCCAAAACCTGCGTTTCCTCTCGTCTGCTCATTGGTTAGTAGGCGCAGGTTCACTACATGTTCCAAAATCAGGCACATATTCGAGACGAGACCTTATGATTTCCTTGTTTTCACATGTCGTTGGCTAAATAATATGGAACACTTTATTACCGATACTGTAAGAGCTTACACACATACATGCCAAGTGAATAAACGGTTTTACGACAAAACCGTCACATTTCTCGTAATATGAATCTATAGTTTTTGCCATAGCAGCAATGAAGTCTTTCATATCATGTAGCTAACGAAATATTAAATATGAAAACAATAAAACCGATGCAAATACCTACCGAAGTTTCGTAAGCGAGGTGTAAGTGCGCCTTACGATGTATGATCAAATGAGAAGAAATGGAGATTTTGGCAGCACGGACAAATAACTGTAAGTAACATTTTATCTGAGTACAAATTATGATGTGTACAGTACAATACAAACCTGTGTAATCAGCGAAAAAATCCAATTAATATGCTCTCACTATACAAGGGGAAACACGTCCGGAAAGTAAATAAATATTGTATCGTCGGAAGAAAAAGGCGTTTCAATTAATAAAGTCAATGTTGTCTCACAGTTGGGTCACCGTAGGGCAATTACATTGTCTTGCTGAAGGTACTAGTCGTCAGTTTTTGCTGCAGATGTAAAAACAGTTGCACAAGACTGAACCGTCGATTACAGTAATACTCGCCGATGAGAGGTAATGCCAGAAATATGTGGGATTCAACTTCGTCTAATAAGATCACCCCGCCATCGGTAATACAGTACTTCCATTGCCACGTGTGATTTCCGATGGAACTGTGTTGTACCATCGCCGTGTCCTCACCAATTCGACTTTTTTTTCCATGCTTGGAACATCTAACGTCTGTGTATCTTGCGACGTTCGTGGTACAAAGTTACGCACGTGGGACCGTGGCTTCCAGTGCCCCGCAGTGACTGAATCGTTGTATATCTGCTCACAAGTTGTTGTATAGTAATAAGCTGACGATCAACTGAAGACTTGTATCGTCAAGTCAAAACGGAATTACTCTCTACTGTAGAATAGAACACTTTGAAAGAGCTCAAAAGCTACAAAGGAAGTGGAGAAGATCAAACACTGACGGCCTCCCGGTACGTAGCAGCCACTACCTGACGCTTCGCGGAGTTGGCCATACTGCTGTGATTCGAGCGAACGCCGTCCCTCCTCCACTGAAGAGATACTGTCCCACCGGCCCTGCTAGGGTGTGGCGCTTTGGAAGACAAACTTATGTTACTGCCTAATAAATGTGGATTAGGGACTGTCACCAGGAACAAGAGCAAATATTGGAAAACGGATAAGACATTATATTATATTCAGTGCTTACATCCAGGAAGCTATAGACCAATTTCGAGAAACTACTGAGGTGGGGATCAAAATTAATGGGCAGAAGATAGACATGCTACGTTATGCAGATGATATTGCTATAGTCACGGAGACAAAAGAAGATCTAGAGGAAGACCTCAGAACAATGGAAAAAATTCTATGCAATCAGTATGGAATGTGAATAAACAAGAAAAAGACTAAATTGATGGTATCCAGTACACGAGCAGAATATGAACCTCTGAGAATGAGAATTGGAAGTGAGGAGCTGGAAGTGATAGAGGAAGCACAGTCATAAGGGATGGTACAAGCCGGAAAGGAATTGAGAGCAGAATACAAAAGGTCAAAACTGCATTTAATGGGAGAAGGAACTTACTCACCAGCAACAAAAAAATGGTTCAAATGTCTCTGAGCACTATGGGACTTAACATCTTAGGTCATCAGTCCCCTAGAACTTAGAACTACTTAAATCTAACTAACCTAAGGACATCACACACATCCATGCCCGAGGCAGGATTCGAACCTGCGACCGTAGCAGTCCCGCGCTTCCGGACTGCAGCGCCTGGAACCGCACGGCCACCGTGGCCGGCACCAGCAACAACATCAGTCTGAAAATAAGGAAACGTATCATGAAAGGTTTCGTTTGGAGCGTGGCCCTATACGAATGTGAAACTTGGACAGTTGAAAATAGAAGAGAGAAAACAGCTAGAGGCCTTGGAGATGTGGTGCTATAGAAGGATGATGAAGATCACCTGCAGAGACAAAGTAACAAATGAAGAGGTGCTTAGAAGAGTACAGGAAACCAGATCTCTGTGGAACCACATCCAAACAAGAAGAGACAAACTTGTAGGGCACATCCTACGACACAACAGCATCATTGGACCAATAGCAGAAGGAGTTATTGAGGGAAGGAATCGGCGGGGGCGACCAAGGATATCATTATCCTTGGTTGCCCTCGCCGATTCCTTCCCTCAATAGCTCCTTCTGCTATTGGTCCAATAATGTTGTTGTGTCGTTGGATGTGCCCTACATGCAACATGCAACAGATCATGAATAACGTTGGATGTAACACATAAGTGGAAATGTAGAGGAAGGCAGACAGAAGAGAGGAATGGCGATCTGCTGCAAACCAACCTCAGGGTTGAACACTAAAAGAGAAAGAGGGAATAGATGTGTTATTGTCAATTATGTTCCTTTGGCGCACTCGTATGTAACGAGAACCTCACAACTGTATGGGAGCGGACTTCTGTAGTACACTACTGGCCATTAAAATTGCCACACCACGAAGATGACGTGCTACAGACGCGAAATTTAACCGACAGGAAGAAGATGTTGTGATAAGCAAATTATTAGCTTTTCAGAGCATTCACACAAGGTTGGCGCCGCTGGCGACACCTACAACGTGCTCACATGAGGAAAGTTTCCAACCGATTTCTCATACACAAACAGCAGTTGACGGGCGTTGTCTGGTGAAACGTTGTTGTGATGCCTCGTGTAAGGAGGAGAAATGCGTACCATCAAATTTCCGACTTTGATAAATGTCGGATTGTAGCCTATGGCGATTGCGGTTTATCGTATCGCGACATTGCTGCTCGCGTTGGTCGAGATACAATGACTGTTAGCAGAATATCGGATCGGTGGCTTCAGGAGGACAATACGGAACGCCGTGCTGGATCCCAGCAGCCTCGTATCACTAGCAGTCGAGATGACAGGCATCTTATCCGCATGGCTGTAACGGATCGTGCAACCATGTCTCGATCCCTGAGTCAACAGATGGGGACGTCTGCAAGACAATAACCATCTGCACGACCAGTTCGACGAAGTTTGCAGCAGCATGGACTATCAGCTCAGAGACCATCGCTGCGGTTACCCTTGATGCTGCATCACAGACAGGAGCGCCTGCAATGGTGTACTCAACGACGAACCTGGGTGCACGAATGCCAAAACGTCATTTTTTTGGATGAATCCAGGTTCTGTTTACAGCATTATGATTGTCGCATCCGTGTTTGGCGTTATCGAGGTGAACGCACATTGGAAGCGTGTATTCGTCATCGTCATACTGGCGTATGACCCGGCGTGATGGTATGGGGTGCCATTGGTTACACGTCTCGGTCACCTCTTGTTCGCATTGACGGCACTTTGATCAGTTGACGCTACATTTCAGATGTGTTACGACCCGTGGCTCTACCCTTCATTCGATCCCTGCGAAACCATACATTTCAGTAGGATAATGCACGACCGCATGCTGTAGGTCCTACACGGGCCCTTCTGGATACAGAAAATATTCGATTGGTGCCCTGGCCAGCACATTCTCCAGATCTCTCACCAATTGAAAACGTCTGGTCAACGGTGGCCGAGCAACTGGGTTGTCACAATACGCCAGTCACTACTCTTGATGAACTGTGGTATCGTGTTGAAGATGCATGGGCAGCTGTACTCGTACACACCATCCAAGATCTGTTTCACTCAATGCCCAGACGTATCAAGGCCGTTATTACGGCCAGAGGTGGTTGTTCTGGGTACTGGTTTCTCAGGATCTATGTACCCAAACTGCGTGAAAATGTAATCGCATGTCAGTTCCAGTATAACATATTTGTCCAATGAATACCCGTTTATCATCTGGATTTCTTCTTGGTGTAGCAATTTTAATGGCCAGTAGTGTATCATATTTTACTCATTAGGTGGAACTCTGTGGAAAGTCTCTTGGTGGTCAAGTGACACAGCATCAACCGGGCGCCAGTCTCTACAGACTGGGCGTCATCAGGAGAAAGTCGTAGGCCAGGGAAGTGAGGAGCAGCCCACGCATGCCCTCTGTGGGATTCCGACGCGTGCTGCTTGCTGCGCGCGCCGCGTGGCGGAGACAGGTTGGCGGCGAGACCGCGAGGGACGACCGCGGCGCCTCCGTGTCACCACGCCGTGCGCCTCCCGCGGCGGCCAGCTTAATCTCACGCAGACGTGCCCCGAATCCCGTAGCGGCCCGCAAACCGGAATGTCTGGCCCGCCGTGTCCACACAACAGGTGCCGCTGCTGGGCTCGCCGGCGCGATTGCCTCGGCGCACGCGCGTTTGGGAATTAATACGGTAGTCTTCAGCTCGTCCAGTGTTTACAGGTACTGCTGGCTCGTGTTGAGACACGTGTTTTCTCGGATCATTCGTCTCCTCTGAGATTAAAGACTTGCGGGTCAAAAGACGTGTCTCGCAGTGCAAAAGGAACTTTCTAGCATGGATCTTCAAATGGTTCAAATGGCTCTGAGCACTATGGGACTTAACTTCTGAGGTCATCACTCCCCTAGAACTTAGAACTACTTAAACCTAACTAACTTAAGAACATCACACACATCCATGCCCGATTCAGGATTCGAACCTGCGACCGTAGTGGTCGCGCGGTTCCAGACTGTAGCGCCTAGAACCGCTCGGCCACCCGTCCGGCCATGGATCTTCTTCTCTACACAGGAGTGTGTGCGGCAACAACATCATGTACCCAACCGGAATTCTAGCCTGGAACATTACCTTTCGCAGGGAATTATCTTGCTGACTGAGCTACCCAGGCCAGCCGGAGTGGCCGAGCGGTTCTAGGCGCTACAGCCTGGAACCGCGCGACCGCTACGGTCACAGGTTCGAATCCTGCCTCGGGCATGGATGTGTGTGATGTCCTTAGGTTAGTTACGTTTAAGAAGTTCTAGGGGACTGATCACCTCAGCAGTTTAGTCCCATAGTGCTCAGAGCCATTTTGATCTATCCAGTCGTGACTGACAACAACCCCTCGCAGATTTTCTTCTGCCAGTACCTTTTTTTCGCCTTTCTAAACTCATTTCTATCAGGACTGCTAGTGCTGCAAGATATTCAGGAGAATATTGTGACGTTTGGGAAGTGTAAGGTAGGTAACGGACAGAGGTAAAATTGCGTGGAAGGTTTGTCGGCTGTGCCTGCGTAGATCAGTCGGCAAGATCGCGTGAAAGACGAGGTTCTGCACACTGTTTTACACCAACGTGACGAAAGTCTGGTATAAGGAAAAAAATTGGAAATTTGTGATAAGGTCTTATGGGACCAAAGTCCTGAGGTCATCGGTCCCTAAGCTTACGCAATACTTTATCTAACTTAAATGAAATGATAATTAAATGGAGCTACAAACAGGCGTTGATGTACTTCATTGGGGACATGTTGAAAATGTGTGCCCCGACCGGGACTCGAACCCGGGATCTCCTGCTTACATGGCAGACGCTCTATCCATCTGAGCCACCGCGGGCACAGAGGATAGCGCGTCTGCACAGACTTATCCGTTGCACGCTCCCCGTGAGATCCACATTCCCAACATGTCCACACCACTACATTCGTAGTGCGCCTAATAGATGTTTGCCCATGTGGATCTCACGGGGAGCGTGCAAGGGATAAGTCCGTGCAGACGCGCTATCCTCTGTGCCCGCGATGGCTCAGATGGATAGAGCGTCTGCCATGTAAGCAGGAGATCCCGGGTTCGAGTCCCGGTCGGCGCACACATTTTCAACATGTCCCCAATGAAGTACATCAACGCCTGTTTGCAGCTAGGGTGTCCATTTAATTATCATTTCATTTCTAGCAAAGCTGCATGGTCATCCACGGTAACTATTCTTTCGGGAACAGATACTACCGTCATATATAGTTATCTAACTTAAAGTAAATTACGCTAAGGACAACACACACCGGCCACCCCACACGGCCTGGCGTAACGATATGCACGCAATCATACAGATGGCTGTAGCACCGCCTACATGAAGTATAAAAGCAGTGCCTCGGAGGAGCTGTCGTTGTACACAAGTGATTCTTGTGAAAAGGTGTCCAACGTTATCATGGCCGAACATCAGAAATTAACTGCCGAAATGGTAGTTGGAGCTAGACACATGGGACATTCCATTTCGGGAATCGTTAGGGAATTCAATATTCCCAGACCCACTGCGAGTGTACCGAGAATACCAAATTTCAGGCATTTCCTCTCACCATGGACAACGCAGTGCCGCGCGGTCTAAGGCGCTGCAGTCATGGACTGTGCGGGTGGTCCCGGCGGAGCTTCGAGTCCTCCCTCGGGCATGGGTGTGTGTGTGTTTGTCCTTAGGATAATTTAGGTTAAGTAGTGTGTAAGCTTAGGGACTGATGACCTTAGCAGTTAAGTCTCATAAGATTTCACACACATTTGAACATTTGACAACGCAGTGGCCGACGCCTTTCACTTAACGAGCGAGGGCATTGGCGTTGGCATTGAGTTGTCAGTGCTAATAGACAAGCAATACTGCGTGAGAGAACCGCAGAAATCAATGTGGGACGCTCGACGAACGTGTCCGTTAGGACAGTGCGGCGAAATTTGGCGTTTGTGGGCTGTGGCATCAGACTACCGACGCGAGTGTCTTTGCTAACAGCACGACATCGCCTGCAGCGCCTCTCCTGGGCTCTTGACCACATCGCTTGAACCTCATACGACTGGAAAACCGTGGCTTGAGCAGATGAATCCTGATTTCAGTTGGTAAGAGCTGATGGTAGGTTACGAAGCCATGGACTCAAGTTGTCAACAAGGCCCTGTGCAATCTGGTGGTGGCTTCTTAAGAAGTGGGCTGTGTTTACATGGAATGGATCGGGTCCTCGGTTTATGTTAGGCTCCTTGTGCCCATTTGCAACTATTCATGGACTTCTAGCCGAGCGGTCGAAGGCGCTGCAGTCATGGACTGTGCGGCTGGTCCCCTGGAGGTTCGAGTCCTCCCTCGGGCATGGGTGTGTGTGTTTGTCCTTAAGATAATTTAGGTTAAATAGTGTGTAAGCTTAGGGACTGATGACCCTAGCAGTTAAGTCCCATAAGATTTCACACACATTTCAACATTTTTTTCATGGACTTCATGTTCCAAAATAACGATGAAATTTTTTTGGATGACAATGCGCCGTATCTCAGGGCCACAATTGTTAGAGACTGGTTTGAAGAACATTTTGGACAATTCGAGCGAATGATTTGGGCATCCAGATCTCCCGACGTGAATCCCATTACACATTTATGGCCGGCCGAAGTGGCCGTGCGGTTAAAGGCACTGCAGTCTGGAACCGCAAGACCGCTACGGTCGCAGGTTCGAATCCTGCCTCGGGCATGGATGTTTGTGATGTCCTTAGGTTAGTTAGGTTTAACTAGTTCTAAGTTCTAGTGGACTAATGACCTCAGAAGTTGAGTCCCATAGTGCTCAGAGCCATTTGAACCATTTGAACACATTTATGGGAAGTGAGCGAGAAGTCAGTTAGTGCTCAATATTCTGCATCGGCAATACTTTCGCAACTAGGGATGGTTACAGAGGCAGCATGATCCAGTTTTTATATAGGGGACTTCCGACGATTTGTTGAGTCCATGCAACGTCGAGTTGTTGCACTTTGCCAGGTCCGACGCCATATTAGGAGGTATCCCATGTCATCTCATTGTAATTTGGCAGGAAATCTTACAAGTGCTGTGCCCTACAGAAGACACGAGACACAGTAATACATACACACGACGCCACACGGTATGGCCAGCCTCTAGAGAGAAGCAACATTGTTACAGCCATAGGCCACGCAACATTTGCCTTAGTATCCAATAATCGAGTTGCCTTACCATTTCCCAAAACGACAACCCACGTTCGACATCATGCCAACACTCGTACACCGACCTCCGAACCTTTCATCTCCAACAGCCAGATCCCTGTTCCTACAGCTCAGTGCCCACGTATCGCCCTCTGTCGCCACTTCCCCGCATTCGGCAACGTCTGCAGCATTAGTCTGGCGTGAAGCAACCGACTGGTGAACTATAACCGCAACAACAAGATCATTTCGAACTTTATTTTGTCAACAATGAACCTCAAACCCTTCATTATCAGTTCTCAATAAATAAACAGATGATTAAATGTGGGAACGTTTTTAAAATAGACGTCGCATTTAAGAAGGAAATATTCCTCAAATGAGCTGCAGTTTTCATCGTAGACATTGAAATCTTCTATAACTCGGCAACGCTCCTTTTGAAGAGCAAGGATGGGCATCTTTCAAAAATGGTTCAAATGGCTCTGAGCACTATGGGACTTAACTACTGTGGTCATCAGTCCCCTAGAACTTACAACTACTTAAAGCTACCTAACCTAAGGACATCACACACATCCATGCCCGAGGCAGGATTCGAACCTGCGACCGTAGCGGTCACGCGGTTCCAGACTGTAGCACCTAGAACCGCACGGCCATTCCGGCCGGCGGGCATCTTTTATTCTACTGTTCCAATAATCGTGGTGGCGCAATGTTCCGAACTAGGTTCGCGCCAGTTGAAACAACAATTTTCAAAGACTATCTACGAACAATCTCGTAAACTAATTATCCAGTCGGAGTGAAACAAGGATTCTTTCGAAGGTGAGCACACCTGTTCAAGTCTTTTTGGGCGCCAAGTGTATACTCCAGAAACTAAAAAATGAGTTGAGAGATTACTAGAGAGCAAGAGCTCGAATTAAACCTGAAACTATTTAGGGAATCCACAAAAAAGTAAATCTGGGTGGCACGACTAGTTGTACTTCCAAATATAAGTCCAGTGTGTTACCACTGCACCTGTTGCCAATAACAGAAATGAAACTGTGAACTGGAAAAAGTTTGAAATTTTCCTGGTTTTTTAAATGTTATATATACGAGTGTAAAATACAACCAGAATTACGGAAATGGACACGAATCCATGGAGCATAGCGACCTCATTGAGATTAGCTTACCAGGCACAAACGATCAGCAAGGAAGACTTCTCTTGCGTTGGATCCAAATGCTGCGACAGAAAACGGTGGAGAGAAGATTAATCTCTATTCTCAACTTAGAGTGGTCGAGTGTCGCAGTTAAAATGATATCCTTGCCCCCAGTGCAGAGTACTGCATGATAGATACCTTGCACTCTCTTATCATACCAATCTGCTCATAATTACACAACTAGTGCAATGCAGTAAATATGCACAGACATTCCTAATAGAATCCAAAAATGACATACTGCTCGTTTTAGTGGGAATTTGCAGTACCAGCGACGAAAGTTAGTATTTATATGCTAATATGTTCAAAAGTTATTTAACTTTGAAATACTGTATGAAGTGGACAAACCTACCAAGCAAGGGAAAAGCTGTATCGATCTAACATTTGCAAGTAGTATTTAACAAAATTCAAAACAATATGTATATTAAAACCTCCTGGCTGTTTAAAAATGCTGTTCATTTTTGGAGCACATCCTACGACAAGCTTAGAGACAGAAGTGATGACACTTTCTGTAGGATCTGACCATCATTTTGCAAGACAATGCTGAAGCACGTACAGTGCAAGCTGTTACTGATTTTTTTGACTGATGGGGTTGCTGAGTGCTATACCACCTACTGCACTCCCCTGATTCAGGCCCTTGTGAGTTCAACTCGATTTCTAAACTGAAGGAAACACTTCACGGCATTCGCTTCAGAACTGCTACAAATTCGTCGGGCAATAGACCTCGCCGCTCGAACTGTCAACACAACTGGCACTGCTAAGAGTATCCTACGACTTCCACATCGCTGGCAACGGGTTATACACAATGCTGGAGAGTGCTTTGAAGGTCAGCAAAACTTTGAAACACATATCTATTTTGTATGAGCTGTAAATAAATAGTTGCCACTACTAAAGTTCCAACCCTCGTAACTAGGAGTCTTCGTTGAAGTGGACACGCACTTCGAACTCAAGAAGAAAGGAAAATTTATCAACTATGTGCAGAAAACCTTCAAGGAAAAATACATAAGTTATGTCGACGACATCAGAAAAGATGTGAAAATTTTGCATGTGATGAATTGCAAAATTTAATGCCAAGACAAAACTGCCTGGCAAAGCATTGTGGCGTTAGCGACGAAGAGCTTTCATAGCTTGCGATGCTTGTTAATAATAATAACAAAAATAATAATATATCCCACTTCTCATATCATTATCGTATTTAAAATTAAATGTACTTCGTAAATTAATTAAAAGCTTCAAAACAAAAATTGTATACCACTGCTGTGTATTATACACTACTGAGGTTTTCTTTTTTTATCTCAGTACCTGCGTGAGTGTACAACACTGCCTACATTAATTCAGTCATTTCTCCCTCTCTTGCGACGATTTTAGCGTTTGTAGATATGAAAATATGCTGTTCGTACATATAATTTTCCAATAGAAAAAAAGTAGGGAGCAATAATTAATAAACAGTACTGACATGAAAACAAAATGAGTACACTTTTAGGCATTTATTACCTTTGTTTGTAAGTTTCAGTCCAGTTTCTTTGCCAATTAACGCTTAGAGACGTAGAGGTCTCATGAAGTCGTTTATATAGAGCTGATAACTGCCTCTTAATGCAACAAAGAGTGTTGCGGCCTCCGTTTGATACTTGCCCCAAAATATTATCGTACTGTTCTATATTTATTTGTTATCATCTTGAGTCCTAAAAAGGTAAGAACAATTAGTGTTAACATCCCGTAGTCATGGCGGTCATTAGAAGGAATGGTAGGATTTAGGGTGTTTCAGCGCAACCCTCGGAGCTCATGAATGTCTCTGAAGACGGTTAAGCGAAGGGAAGGATTCGTCTGTGACTTTTCTGTAGGAACAATTCTAACATTCACGGCGAAAATCCAGATCAGGGTGACTGGATGGAAATATGAAATCTCAGTCCACGGAATATAATTCCAGCGTCTTATTCACTACGAAGCTCTACTCGGCTGGAAAGGGTCGTGTTGTAGATTATTCCTTTTTAGGTACTTCGATGAAGAAAATTTACAAAAAAATCAGCATGGCTTTTTAAGTGAACGCCATGTCCATGACAATATGAACAACCTGGCACCCATATCAGTGATTAAACTATTGAAACATTAAGCATGCAGTCAACATCCGAAGCAATGTACGGTGGAACGAACTCGTTAATTTTTTGGCTGGAAAGTTAAGTTTGACACTGATGTTCTCATGGCCTGTCCTTGAAAGATGTAGCCCATCTACGAAGGTCGTCAAATTTGGACTAGTGGCTGGCACTTAACGTACACTTAAATACTCTGTGCCTGTCTGCTATACTAACTATGTACGAATTTCTCAACATTTAGAAAATATTCAAAGGAGGAATGCATGATTCGTAGTGAAATATTGATGACCTGACAAATGCTTTGTAGACAATCTCAATGGATTTTATTTCGTCTTATTATAGGCAGACACGGGACATCATAAATCATCTGTTCATAAAATCTTATAAATTATTTACACGGTAAGTCTAAAAAAACACAACAATCCAAATAATCATACAGTGAGAAAATTGGACGAACTGTGACATATCGGCAATGTGCGTCAAGTTTTTGGTAGCTGTAGCAACGAAAATATAGTAACAGATTAAACTGCTGACGTAACATTGTTTCATTACAGACAAATTCTTCTCGACATTCTCGCTTAGCTTGAAGCACAACGGGCTAGCTTGAGAGACAAGGAGGTCTGGCATACCTGGGTGGGGCCGTAAGGGGGGGGGGGTAAGGAGGGTAAACGACTGTTGGTTTCGTACACCGGCCAGGATGGGTATGTTTTTTTAAGCGGTTTCACACACTCGTTTTGGTGAAAGCTGTGCTCGCCCCCATAAAATACGATGTACAAACAGTTAAAAGTACTGTAACAAACAGAACAAACTTTACACGATTCACAGACAGATATGCACTCGACTTCCCTCCTCTAGGTTAATTCACGCATTTTTGGCAGGAAGGGCAACAAACCACAAAGTTAAAGCAAAATAAATTTGCCAAGTTAAGAAATCTGTGGATCTCTTTAAATAATATGCATGCAAGAAAAAAGAGAGACATATTCCACGCAACGTGACTGACACTCCAGCGCTAGTTCTGACGTAAATATACCTTTCATAAGAAACTTCCAGGCAGATTAAAACTGTGTGCCGGACCGAGACTCGAACTCGGGACCTTTGCCGTTCGCGGGCAAGTGCTCTACTAACTGAGCTACCCAAGCACGACTCACGCGCCGTCCTCACAGCTTTACTTCTGCCAGTACCTCGTCTCCTACCTTCCAAACTTTACAGAAGCTCAGAAGTTGGTAGAGCACTTGCCCGCGAAAGGCAAAGGTCCCGAGTTCGAGTCTCGGTGCGGCACACAGTTTCAATCTGCCAGGAAGTTTCATATCAGCGCACACTCCGATGCAGAGTGAAAATCTCATTCTGTATACCTTTCATAGTTCACTAAGTAAATGTATGCGAAAGTTTATCGTTTCGGTGTTCATGTCAAAGTGTTAACGCCAAGACAAATGTTAACGGCGATCATCCTTCGAAGTGGATAAAATTAAACTGCGTAACACATTCAATGTTAATTCAATCATTGCATAATCGAGTCATATTTACAAGAACTTGGCAATATGAGCCCACTAATCACTATGGCATTGCACACTCTCTGGCGTGGATGCATGCACCGATTCTGTTGGTAAGGCTATCATAAAGCCGTCATAACCTATTCTGAGGCAAACTAGCCCACTACTGTTGGAAATGGTATTTGATATCCAGCATACTGGCAGATGACGTCCGAGCTGATCCCACACACGTCTCACCTGGGGATCTCGCTGGGCAGACGAGCACCTTAACATCACGCACAGGTAACATGTGTCGACGAGCATTATTCTGTTGAAAAATGGCTCCACGATACTATCACAAGAGTAGAACGACAAGGGGACGCAGGATTTACGTGATGTATTGTTGTGCCTTCAGAGTGGCCTCAGACACTATCAGCCGTAATATGAACCGATACAGACGGATCCTCATACAGAGACATCAGGAGAACATTGGTGTGCCTCTCCAACACATTAGAAGATAGGGGCCTATTCCCACGATGCCCCCGTACTAACAAACGTTTATCATCCAGTGTTGTCCAGAATCGCTATTCATTGCTGAAATGAATGCGACGCCATTCACCAGGAGTCCATGCTTCTCAATCACGGCACCACTTGTGTTGAGGTGTTAACGGCAGCCTACGCATGGGACCGCAATTTCCTGCTCTGGCTGCCGTGAGTCTCCGATCAGTGCCATGGGATGACATAGAATGTTGCAGTTCATTACCTGTTCTCTGATGGCAGGAGCAGATGTGAAGTGGTTACAATGCTCTCGGTGCACAACACGGAGATTATCCCTTTGGTTTTCAGACCTAGTCCACCTGAACCAACACACCTGTGTGCCTGCCCTCACGTTTCCTTGCAGTCCAACATCGGGACATTTTCACATTCAGATGCACCAGAAATCTAGATATCCCACGAGTCGACAAGCCGGCCAAATGGAGACCCTCGAAGAGCTCCCTTTCAAACTGTGTCAGGTGCGAATATCGCTGTCTCATGGGAGTTCGTGGCATCTCCTTCAGTGAGTTCTCAACATCTGGCGCTGGTCGGGCCTCTTGTATACGCTACTTCGCCTGGTAATAACACTAAACATGAACAACGCTGATGCACTATGGTGACAATTCTAGCAGCCACAGTGTGCACGAAGTCACATCAGGATCCGACCATGTTTCTTGCGAGCTTCACTTTTTTTGTTAGCATTCAGTATTATGGCTCCCGTGTAACGGTATATAGGGTTATTTTCTCCACCGTTTACAAACTCTAAGGATTGATCGATCTACATCTACATCTACATCTACATTGATACTCCGCAAGCCACCCAACGGTGTGTGGCGGAGGGCACTTTACGTGCCACTGTCATTACCTCCCTTTCCTGTTCCAGTCGCGTATGGTTCGCGGGAAGAACGACTGTCTGAAAGCCTCCGTGCGCGCTCTAATCTCTCTAATTTTACATTCGTGATCTCCTCGGGAGGTATTCCGGGATTTGTGTCATCAATCCTATTCACAGATGAGTCAACCTTTACGTGGAACGACAAGGGGACGCAAGATGTACGTGATGTACTGTTGTGCCTTCAGAGTTGCCTCAGGCACTATCGATGAGAGGATACGGAAAAAAAGTCTAATGAATTTATGTCCGGAAGTGCTTGGTTTCCATGCTAGAGACCATTTATTGAATTATATTCCGCTGCAGAATGAAAATCTCATTCTGGAATTATACTTCGTTACAGACTGCAGCTTAAGATACGCTGTACCATGCAGCCACAGTTACAGTATGAATGGTTCCCTCCTAGAGGGTGGTGCTATTCGTCATACGTCATGCCGTACCTCCCTCCCCTGCCATAGAAATTGGTAATGTTGTGCCCGATGTGATGCAGCGTTGTAAACAATGGTTCCGTATTCGAATCGAGAGCTTTCCGACATGGTGTTTAGTCACGGAAAAGCAAAGGGCAACGGCGGGTAGCAAGGTTGTATCAGGAGACCTACCCCGCCGACAAGAACCACAGTATTCAATGTTTGCAACAGTGTCTCGCCGTTTGATTGAGACAGGATTGTTTTAGGAAGCAGGAAATCATGAAGGACGTATCCGAAATGTTCGGACACCAGACTTGCAGGAAAATGTGATCGACACTGAGGAAGGCGACCGCTGTGTCAGTACCATGCAGTTGGCCCGCCTGTACAGGGTAAGGCAGACGAGCGCGTGGAACATTCTCCATGACAATTGTTGCTACCCTTATCACCTACAGTGTGTGCAGGGCTCACTAGCGACAGACTTTTCTCATCGGTAGCAGTCTTGTCATTAGTTTCTGCACCAGGCAACCATGATTCCGGGATTTGTGTCATCAATCCTATTCACAGATGAGTCATCCTTTACGTGGAACGACAAGGGGACGCAAGATGTACGTGATGTACTGTTGTGCCTTCAGAGTTGCCTCAGGCACTATCAGCCGTAATCTGAATTGATATCGACGGATCCCAACACCGAGACGTCAGGACAACATTGGTGTGCCTCTCCAAAACATTAGAAGATAGGGTCCTATTCCCACGATGCCACCGTACTAACAAACGTTTATCATCCAGTGTTGTCCAGAATCGTGATCGACACAGTCCACAGTCCACAACAGTCATCTGTGGGATAGTATGCAGAACCCACATGGCATGGTGACAGGGAATCATCAGCATCGGTGCAGCCGGAATGTGTGGGCCGGAACAATTTCCGACCGTATTTTGTGACCAGTCTTCCTTCCACGTCTCCTAACAGGCCGGAACTATCGACGTTTCTTGCAGATGACTTTACCTCCCCTGCTGGAAGAAGTGCCAGTGATGATTCGAAGTATTAAGTGGCTGCTACATGATGGGCTCCAGCCCACTTTGCCGTTAACGTCCGGACACATCTCAGTCGGGCCAGTTGCATGACCTGCTCGGTCATCGGATCTCAACCCGTGCGATTTCTAATTACGGAGCCATATCAAAAGTATCGTGTATGCAGAGCCCATTCCAGAGTTGGAGGCACTGAAGCAGCGTATCGTGCTGCCTTTGACACTGCTCGGATGCGGCCTGGCCGATGTGAACATGTGAGACAGAACAGGCTACGATGCGTGCACGCATGCGTTCAGACACATGGAAACCATTTTCAACACATACTGTACCAGTGGCTTCAAGATACAACGCGTATTAGACAGCAGTCTCTGTAACAATGTATGATTGAATGGTCTCTAGCGTGGAAACCATGCATTTCCGGAGGTAAGTTCATTAGACCTTTTTTTATTTCGTATTCTCTCGTGATCAATCCCTACAGTTTGTACACGGTGAAAAATCACCCTGTATAATTTTTTCGAACAGATGACGGTAATAGTGTATCATAATAGAAGTGTTAAGTTTCAGCTGTGGTTCTGGGCAGAAACAGAAACAAGCAAAATGTGTAACATAGTACTCGAAGCAGTCTATTGTTACTAAGTATCTTTAGATTACTACCGATATCTCCATATAACATATTAATTCGCAGGAAGCATGTGTATCTGAACTTACTCCTTACAGTGTAATAATTAGCTTCCCGACTCTGATGATGAGAAACTGTCCTATTCCCATCGTCTCCCATTCTTTGCCAAATATAGGCAAGGGAATTGTTTTTTCAATCTCTTAACGTGCTACTAGCAACTCTGGCGACGAGTGCCACCTGGAAAATACTATTTAAGATCATTATAGCGACGGAAATCATACAGTCCCAGTTTACAAAGTAACAAATTCTTTGTTACAATTGAGGTGATGGTAAATAAGGAAGGAATAAAAGTACTCACCGATTGTTAATACTGAAAATTCTAACGAAACACAACCACAGTGTCATTAATATTACTAAGATGTGGGGTCCAAAATAACAAATGAACATCACATATCTGTTGTTTTTATTTTAATTTACCTTTCGTGTGCTTCTTATTTTGTCTGCAGCATCTATTCTCACGGCGTTGACATCTTCACAGAATAGCTAATAATGCCATTTCCAAAATTATTCAGTCAAATTATTCAAATGAAGTCAAAATGAAACCATCCTCAAAGTCTCTTCAATACGATTTCTTAGAGAGGCCATATAAAGATACCAAAGCTTTATGCTGTAAAAACGTTGTACCAGAGCAATAACTACTAAAATTAGGCGATATAGTTCCAGAAACAGCTAAGCAGCTCGTCCAGTCAACGACAGCTCTGAGACAGATAAGAAGAGCTAGGTGCCGTGAAGCGAGCCACCGAAATGCAAATGACAGCGGACCAGTAAGTAAAGCCGTTCTTTCTGTAGCCAGAATCAAGAAACTGTAGCCAATACTGGGTAGAAAGCAGTGCTATTTCAACTCCCTCGAATCCGAAAACATTAATTTCGTTGATTTTTACATTTGCAGGTGATACAAGAAAGACGATACTTTTAACGTAACTAAATATTTAGTTCCACGAATGCGTGGTGTCTGTTGTTTCGGAGATGTCCGAAAGAAAAGACACCACGCATTCATATAACTGAGTCGTCTCAACTGGCAATGAATCCACCACTCAGTGCGAAAGCATAATCATGTTCGACCTCCTGCAGGAATCTCAAAGTAGCGAGCATAGAGTAAGTGGACAGGGACTGTGGATACTCTTTTTTTATAAAAAAAAGAAAAGAAAAGAAAGAGATAATAGTCTGATAACTGAATGTAATGTTCTGTTAAAAATTCTCTTTTATGTTTGTTAAAAGCCACGGCTAAATTTTCACAGGGCGCTATTGCCAAAAATATCATACGTATTCCAACGTGAAGACATCCGTCTTATGACGGTTAATATTACGCGATAAGCCAATCAAACACATTGCTTGGTTATTTTTCTGTGAGGCTTGATGCTATGTGCAATGGCAGCGTACTCATTTATAGAAGTTACTCCTAATAAAACTGTACCTCTGGCCACAAATTAATTGGAAAATATTACAAGACGCCATTTTGTATTTGTTGAGATTATTCTTTTTAATACTTTTAGCATTAAATGAATAGTAAAATAACTTATATTATTTTTGTCATTAATGGCGTCGCTACAACAATGAGCCTATACAAAATGGCCAGGGCAACATTTAATTATTACGTAAGTAAATCATGGCCAGGAAAGACACTTGCTACTGACGAAAACACAATTTTTATGAGCAGTAGTTTCATATATATTCAAAATATTACTAGTATTACTACAGTTAAGTATTAGTTACAGACCGTGAACAGTAAGCGCCCATCAGCTATAACATCAGAACCAAGAAGACAATGAAACAAAAAACGTTCATTCCTTTTGAATCAAATGACAAAAATATTACAAATTATTATTCTGAGAGCCATATAGCGCTTCCATTGTTGACTATCGAAAATTTAATTTATACTCATTTTTCGGAGGATATGCTATAATAGGTGGCGCTAGGTGAGAATGTGGGTCTGCCGGGGACGGGGGCGGGGGGGGGGGGGGGGGGGTTGTCCCGGTTGCGCAGTGGTTAACGCAACTACATAGTAAGTAGGAGATCCCGGTTCGGTACACATTTTCACTCGGCGTCACTGATTTCGCTTAAAGTCCCGATGCAGCCGACATCATGATTTCCGATCCTTTCTCCTTCTCCTACACCATCAACACACGTAATAAATATTTAGTAGTCATGCTCGTCTCGTGTTGATTGAATAGTTGGGAATGACGCTATGCTCTGAATAAAACTCGTCATCGTTTCCTGTAGCTGCGCACAATAATTTTAAATGCATTGCTTCTAATGATTGTGCAAATTACTAAATTTCTAATTGGACCCCTGGCTTTCGAATACACCGTTCTGCCTACAACAAAAATGTCGAACATCAAATGGTGAACATAAGACAAAGCTGACACAAATAAATTAAGCAGTTAGATAAGAGTGTCCGCTTTCGCCCATATTTTTAAATATATACGTATATATCCGTGATCAAAAAATGGATACCGACAATAAAAAGATTTTAAAATTTATAATGGATCTTGTTAACAGCTTTTTACTGACAACCAAGTAATTTTCACTCAAAAAGATAATTACCTACAGGAAGCTCTATTTAATTTAAATAAGACAGCTAGAGAATACAATCTGAATATCTCCAGTACAAGGAAAAAATCAGTGCCATTTTTGATCACCCCTTACGAGTTATGATCAAAATTGACAAGCAGATTATAGAGCAAGTTAATAGATTTAAATATTTACGGTTCAGTATAACATATGGGATAAATAATGAAATACATAATTAATTAGACCTATTTAATTATTTCTGTGGAAGTATATGCAGAACGTTGGGAAAGACAGTTCAGGGAGATACACAGCTGAATTCCGTAAGGTTACGGCTGTACCTACGCTACTCTGTGCATGGTGAAAGCTAGGGCCCCTAAGAAGAGAGACAGCAACATCTGAAATGAACTTGCTTAGATACGTGGCTGCAGATATATTTATGAATGAAAAGAGAAATGATGACATTCTAGCTAAACTGACTCTATAAAACACAGCTGAAACAACAAAATAATATCAGATAAGATAAAAGGAACACATAAACCGTACGCAAAATACAAGAATAACTACAACTTTATAAAACCATATAAGGAAAGGGCATAAGATCTTTAGGGAGACAAATGAAGAGATGGCTTGACGAATTTTGAAGTACACAGGACCAAAAGAGTTCATTACCTGACATAGATGATAATGGTGACGACTATGATGATGATGGTGAAGAACTAATGTGTCTAATGCGTCATGTATTTTAATCTTTCGAAGCATCTTGACAGATTTACAGGCGTTCAGTTTATTGTCCATCTTACAGGAACGACTATGAAGAGTTACTGAAAAATTAAACTTTTAAATATGATGAAACCCTAGAACTATTTACATATTGGCTGATAGTCAATCTAAATCTGACACTGAGATCAACGACATGTTATGGTAAATTATGCGAATAGGTTGTTCTGTTAATGAATGATCGAAAATCGTAGCCTCGCTATTGAACGCAATCACAATACAGAAGTGCGTCGCTCGCACTAATGAACGTTGTCACTCATATAAAAAACGCTGGCTGTTGAAAACTATTCTTCTCGTTCTTGGATGGGCCAATTTAAAATCCTTATTCGTTGTACTTTTCTTTTGTTCCAGTACTCTTTCATCGATCCACTATATTTTTTCTTCCTGTCTTCTGAACAGACAATTTTTTTTCACTTTCTTTTCTTGGAATCCTTACATTTAATAGGTTTCTCCTAAACACTTCTTTTTTCAGTTGTTTCTTTATATTTTATATTTTCTCCGAACCCTGTTTCATTTCTTATATCCAGCTTGTGGACTTTTTACTTCCCAAATATTTGAAAATCTTTTTGGTTAATCCACTTTTTTGCTTTAAATATAAATGCCCAAAAAATTTCAGTCTTCATTTTCTATTTACTTCGACGTGTTTTCTATATGTCGACAACTTTCGTCGTTGCTTCGTAATTTCCAACCTTCCACAGTTCTTCATTGGCCTAATATTTTCCTTATAGTTCATCTTTCTAGTATTTCTTATGTATCTAATTTATAGTTGAACACTAGACATTCGCTTGATTATAGAGGTTCTGGCTTCACTACTGTATTTTAATGTCTTATTTTTGCATTTTTAGACAGATATTTTTTATTCTTTAGTTGCACCGTATGCACTACCTATTTTATATATCCACTCTTCTATTACAGCTTTGTCCACACTATTTTGTTGATTTATTTCCTCAAGATATTTAATTTTTTTAACTTTCTCGGTTTGAGCAATACCTGTTTTCAAAAATTTCGGTACGTTTTTAATGTTTATTAAAAATTTGTATTTTACTGCATAACTTTTTAAGCCACTCTCACCGGTTATTTCTTCTAAAAGATAAATTTGTATTACAGCTGATGTCACATTTTCAGGAAGTATAGCAAAGGTGAGACTGTTTTTTAGCATATTTTTGTTTCCACTTTCAAGTCACTATTTGTGAAAACTTACAGTCATTTAGTTATTCATTACAAATTCTCGTCGTTACTTCTACAGCATAATTTAAAAGAATTGAGGCTAGACCATCGCTTACGATTCACCATTGTTGATTTCAAAGGGCTGGGATATTTCTCTCATAAATTTCACTTCAGATGTTGTGTCTGTAAGTGTTTCATGAATTAGACTAGCTAATTCTCGGAGTATTTTTCTATAGTTTCTCTGTCAATCAGAGACCTGTTTGAAATCAACAAACTTTACTAGGACACCTTTTCAATTCAGTAATCTGTGGCGAATGACACATCAGACTAAATAATTGTTAAGGTGATTTGGGCTTCCCAAAATCACCTAACCATTGTTGTTTCTGATCTGTTTAGTAGAACTTTGAAAAGTGTTTTATATGCAACTGGTAGCAAAGAAATTGCCTGTTTATGTCGTGGGTGAATCGGGATACCCTTCACTCACATTTTCCTATTTACCGGATTTCTACAAAGAACAATTTTAGCTCATGTTTCACTTTTGGTAAAGATCATTTCAAACGTTCCTCTGTAACAAAGTCTTATCCACGAGCTTTAATGTTTTTCTAAGTTTTCAATTAATTCAATTTCTTTCTTGTAGTCGAATGTAAATCTTTTTCTGGAGTTTCATGAGCGGTTGAGAATTTGTGTTTATTGATTGATTCTGAACAATTAAGAATCTAATCAAAATATTTTGCAATTATTTCACAAGTTTGAGCGTTGCTTAGCCAAGTCTGCCACAAACACTTGGGGCTTAGCATCCTATCAGTCTGTCCTTAGATGTCTGATAAACTTCACGGGTATTATTTGTAGAAAAAATTTTCTCAATTTCCGCTAGTTTCCTCTTTTTAAAATCTCTTTTAGTTCCTCTAATTATTTTTGCTGTTGAAATTGGTCGTGATGTTCAATTTGCCTTGATCATTACCAACTTTTTCCCCATTTTTTGGTCCTGTCTGTTAAATTCTTCATATATTTCATTCCACCATATCTTATTTTTATTTTTGATAGACTCAAATGTTTTCTGTGCAGCATTAATAATTTTATAGATAATGCTTTCCAAATTCCATCTTGAGCTATTTTAATTCCATCTAGAATTTTTGAATTGATTCTTTTGTTATAGTAAGTCTGTATGTATTACATTTTAATAGTTTTTTGGATTTTCTTTGTATTTTATTAGCGTGGAGTTTAACCTTAATTTGGGAGAGGTTATGATGAGAATCAAATTTACTATTCCTTATTATTTTCTCATTCAGAATTTCCTTAGTACTATTTTTTTAGAAACAGCTACATGATCCATCTGGAATTCTCCAAACATAGGATTTGGAGATATCCATATCTTGGCTTTTCTTGAGAGCTTCCTGAAGAAGGTCAACATTAGTTTCAAGTGAGAACTCCGACATATACTGATCAGTGTCATACAATTTTTATTGGTTCTCTTGTGGGTGGCTAATGCGCTACTGTGTTTTTAAATTTGTCTCCCGTGTCTATCTGAGCACTGAAGTCACTCTAAAGCAATACGATGTACATTTTTAGTATTTTGGATTTATCGATTTGTAAAATATACCAAAATTCATCCGTTTTTTCCGCATTCTTCTCGTGTCTTCATTTATCAAAGCACGGAAATTAAAACCTGTGTATTCTTTGGAATGAGATTTTCACTCTGCAGCGGAGTGTGCGCTGCAGAGTGAAAATCTCATTCTGGAAACATCCCCCAGGCTGTGGCTAAGCCATGTCTCCGCTATATCCTTTCTTTCAGGAGTGCTAGTTCTGCAAGGTTCGCAGGAGAACTTCTGTTAAGTTTGGAAGGTAGGAGGCGAGATACTGCCAGAAGTAAAGCTGTGAGTACCGGGCGTGAGTCGTGCTTCGGTGGCTCAGATGGTAGAGCACTTGCCCGCGAAAGGCAAAGGTCCCGAGTTCGAGTCTCGGTCGGGCACACAGTTTTAATCTGCCTGTGTATTCTTTGTTTTTCATTTGACAGGACAAATAGTCTTTCTGAGACAGTTTAAATTTGTTACAGTTTTAAATTTGCTACATTTCCTATTAAACTTTTAAGAACATAGAAATCTGTACCCAGTAATGGTATCCCTTTTACAAGTCTGACAGCTGGTATGCCTCTAATGATCCTGTAGTAGCAAGTATTTCTGGGACTCTGGTTTCTTGATCTGCTAGAACTGGAATTTTATTTTTCTCTAAAAGCATTTATAGTTCTTTTTGTTTTTGAGTAAAGAATTTCTGATTAAATGACTAAAAACAATTTATTCTTAAAATTTATTGCAGTAGTGTTCCAGAGTTGCTCCGACTGAAATCTCTGGTTGGAACTGCATTTTGTCCCAGTGAATAGCAAGACGCAATGAGGGATTTTTCTTTCGAATGAACACCTGCTGTATTGCATTCGTTTAGCGGACTTCCCGTATTACAGTCGAAAATGTATCAAACATAAAGTTAGAAAATCATTTGTTGTTGTTGTGGTCTTCAGTCCTGAGACTGGTTTGATGCAACTCTCCATGCTACTCTATCCTGTGCGAGCTTCTTCATCTTCCAGTACCTACTGCAACCTACATCCTTCTGAATCTGCTTAGTGTATTCATCTCTTGGTCTCCCTCTACGATTTTTACCCTCCACGCTGCCCTCCAATACCATATTGGTGATCCCTTGATGCCTCAGAACATGTCCTACCAACCGATCCCTTCTTCTAGTCAAGTTGTGCCACAAACTTCTCTTCTCCCCAATCCTATTCAATACTTCCTCATTAGTTATGTGATCTACCCATCTAATCTTCAGCATTCTTCTGTAGCACCACATTTCGAAAGATTCTATTCTCTTCTTGTCCAAACTAGTTATCGTCCATGTTTCACTTCCATACGTGGCTACACTCCATACAAATACTTTGAGAAATGACTTCCTGACACATAAATCTACACTCGATGTTAACAAATTTCTCTTCTTCAGAAACGTTTTCCTTGCCATTGCCAGTCTACATTTTATATCCTCTCTACTTCGACCATCGTCAGTTATTTTGCTCCCCAAATAGCAAAACTCCTATACTACTTTAAGTGTCTCATTTCCTAATCTAATTCCCTCAGCATCACCCGACTTAATTCGACTACATTCCATTATCCTCGTTTTGCTTTTGTTGATGTTCATCTTATATCCTCCTTTCAAGACACTGTCCATTCCATTCAACTGCTCTTCCAAGTCCTTTACTGTCTCTGACAGAATTACAATGTCATCGGCGAACCTCAAAGTTTTTATTTCTTCTCCATAGATTTTAGTACCTACTCCGAATTTTTCTTTTGTTTCCTTTACTGCTTGCTCAATATACAGATTCAACAACATCGGGGAGAGGCTACAACCCTGTCTTACTCCCTTCCCAACCACTACTTCCCTTTCATGTCCCTCGACTCTTATAACTGCCATCTGGTTTCTGTACAAATTGTAAATAGCATTTCGCTCCCTGTATTTTACCCCTGCCACCTTTAGAATTTGAAAATCAGTACCACGATAATATCGGATTGTTTGCCTGAAATTTAATTTTTTGTCCGTGGTTCACTCCATTAGGCTCTTACGTTCTCTCCACCATTAGGAATTAAGAATTCCTCCTCGCCTTTAGTTCACTGGATGGGTTTCTATTCTATTCTTACTCTGAGGACATTTCTTTTTGCGAATAATCGTGGTATTGCTTTAGATTTTGTCCAAAGAAAATAGTGTCTCCAGTATTTCAACAGTACCTAGAAACGCATGAAAGTGATCCATGCCCGACACACAAAACTCTGACTAAGCCACCATTTACAGCAAACATGCAAGTCTCAGGAGATTCCGAAGATCCTATGGCTCAACCTCAAAGCTACCGTAGGCGCATTATGTGCAGTGGGAAATCGTGAGGGATGGGAAAGACACACCGTATTCCAATAACAATATCAATATCAAAAATTTACTAAGAGAGAGCAGACAACTGCGTGAAAAATTAAATGAAGCCACCTCGTTACTGACAAACAAAAGTTTATCGATGTCAAAACAAGTATAAGGACACATGTGTAAGTGAGAAGCAATTAGTAAATACAGAAGCAAGTTTGTAAATGCCGAGTAGACAAACAGCGCTAAAGAAAATCCAATATTATGTAAATTAAACCAATGGATCAAAGTCGTATCTCGAGATGCCCTTGGATCATAAAGATACAGAAGCAGAAGGTGATAAAATGAAAAGTGGAATGATCAATTATCTCCAGGAATAGCTTCACCAAAGGAAACCAAAACACAGTTCCTGTTTTCGTTTCTCGTACAGATGAAAAAAATAATGATGTACGAATAACGAGTGTGGAATTGAAAACCAATTCTTCTCGCTCGAGAGGGCAAGGGAAAGGCCTGTGACAAAATCTTAGATTCTGCATGTAATGTACAGGAAGACTGACTCCTCTTCTTGGAATCGTTTATCCCGAAGGCTGCTGCAACACTGGATTGTCCCACACAGTCTTACGAAGAGTCCAAGAAAAGGTAACTGATGTCTGACAAAAGGTACATGAGGCCCCAACTGATAAGTTGGTTGTGTCGAAAAATGCTTCCGCATCGGGGCTGGTCCCGCGTGATTGCAAAAATGCACAGAACGTTGAAAAGAAGCAACTATGCCTCTACGCAGGAAGCAAAAAACATTCTGCAAACGGTGATCGAACTAAATTCAACTACCTGTGCTCATTCACCAACACTTGTACGCTCTGATGGAATAGAGCAGCTCTAAGGGGTGTTTCATGACTTGTAGAAAGTTTTGTGTGAACATTTCCGCGCTGTCATCTCGTAAACCCAGATATGATATTGACCAAATGCTTCCTAGCAATCAGAACTACATAATCAGGTGAGCCGGGGGGGGGGGGGGGGGCGGACATCAGTCACGTATCTTCCGTTCTATGTCCGTCACGGTAGTATGCTAGCACCGCTAATATTCACGATGTACACTATCTGATCAAAAGTTTCTGTACAGACATTAGTATGGTGTATGTCCAGTATTCACCGCTATAAAGGCCTGAACTCTATTGGGGACACTTTCAATGTCTGTCCGGAACCGCGCTGCTGCTGCAATCGCAGGTTCGAATCCTGCCTCTGGCATGAATGTGTGTGATGTTCTTAGGTTAGTTAGGTTTAAGTAGTTCTAAGTCTAGCGTACTGATGACCTCACATGTTAAGTCCCATAGTGCTTGGAGCCATTTGAACACTTTCAATGAGGTGTCTGAAAGGATGTAGAGGAACGGCATCTCATTTTCCTCTAGAACCGAAGTGAGAGAAGCCGGCGGTCTGGCAAATCCCAAAAATGTCCCATTGGCTTCACGTCGGGACTCTGAGCAGGCCAGTCCAGGTCAGGAACATTATGGTCCACAAGTCATTGTCTGCCCGATACTGCTTTATGCCAGTGTGCATCGTCGTGCTGGTACAAGCAATAATGATCATCGAAGTGTACCTTTCATATCATTATCCATTTAGTATCACCACCTCCTCCGTACTTCACTGTTGGCGCTACACATGATGGCAGCTCATTTCATCCAGGCAATCGTTAAACCCAAACACTTCAATCTGATTGCCATAGGGTATCATGTGATCATCACTCCAGATCACTCGATTCCAGTGATCCATAGTAGGGATGTCGCTCTTTACTCCACCTCAAGCATCGCTTAGCACTGACTGCGGAAATGGACGGTTTATGAATACCTGCTGAACCAATTGATCTAATTCTTTCTAACTCGCTATGTAGAGTCACTTCTGTAGCTGGAATGCTAGTAACACTTTGGAACTCACGAACGATTCCTTTCTCTTGTTTCATGCGATTTTTTACAACCACTCTCCACAATGCTCTATAGTTCCTGCTCATAAGTATACGACGTCTATCTGGACTTTGTTAAGCTGTGGTTGTTCCTTCACGTTTCCACTGATCATTCACATCATCAACAACTGATATGGGCAGCTACATCTACATCTACATCTACATTGATACTCCGCAAGCCACCCAACGGTGTGTGGCGGAGGGCACCTTACGTGCCACTGTCATTACCTCCCTTTCCTGTTCCAGTCGCGTATGGTTCGCGGGAAGAACGACTGTCTGAAAGCCTCCGTGCGCGCTCTAATCTCTCTAATTTTACATTCGTGATCTCCTCGGGAAGTATAAGTAGGGGGAAGCAATATATTCGATACCTCATCCAGAAACGCATCCTCTCGAAACCTGGCGAGCAAGCTACACCGCAATGCAGAGCGCCTCTCTTGCAGAGTCTGCCACTTGAGTTTATTAAACATCTCCGTAACGCTATCACGGTTACCAAATAACCCAGTGACGAAACGCGCCGCTCTTCTTTGGATCTTCTCTATCTCCTCCGTCAACCCGACCTGGTACGGATCCCACACTGATGAGCAATACTCAAGTATAGGTCGAACGAGTGTTTTGTAAGCCACCTCCTTTGTTGATGGACTACATTTTCTAAGCACTCTCCCAATGAATCTCAACCTGGTACCCGCCTTACCAACAATTAGTTTTATATGATCATTCCACTTCAAATCGTTCCGTACGCATACTCCCAGATATTTTACAGAAGTAACTGCTACCAGTGTTTGTTCCGCTATCATATAATCATACAATAAAGGATCCTTCTTTCTATGTATTCGCAATACATTACATTTGTCTATGTTAAGGGTCAGTTGCCACTCCCTGCACCAAGTGCCTATCCGCTGCAGATCTTCCTGTATTTCGCTACAATTTTCTAATGCAGCAACTTCTCTGTATACTACAGCATCATCCGCGAAAAGCCGCATGGAACTTCCGACACTATCTACTAAGTCATTTATATATATATTGTGAAAAGCAATGGTCCCATAACACTCCCCTGTGGCACGCCAGAGGTTACTTTAACGTCTGTAGACGTCTCTCCATTGATAACAACATGCTGTGTTCTGTTTGCCAAAAACTCCTCAATCCAGCCACACAGCTGGTCTGATATTCCGTAGGCTCTTACTTTGCTTATCAGGCGACAGTGCGGAACTGTATCGAACGCCTTCCGGAAGTCAAGAAAAATAGCATCTACCTGGGAGCCTGTATCTAATATTTTCTGGGTCTCATGAACAAATAAGGCGAGTTGGGTCTCACACGATCGCTGTTTCCGGAATCCATGTTGATTCCTACATAGTAGATTCTGGGTTTCGAGAAATGACATGATACGCGAGCAAAAAACATGTTCTAAAATTCTACAAGAGATCGACGTAAGAGATATAGGTCTATAGTTTTGCGCATCTGCTCGACGACCCTTCTTGAAGACTGGGACTATCTGTGCTCTTTTCCAATCATTTGGAACCCTCCGTTCCTCTAGAGACTTGCGGTACACGGCTGTTAGAAGGGGGGCAAGTTCTTTCGCGTACTCTGTGTAGAATCGAATTGGTATCCCGTCAGGTCCAGTGGACTTTCCTCTATTGAGTGATTCCAGTTGCTTTTCTATTCCTTGGACACTTATTTCGATGTCAGCCATTTTTTCGTTTGTGCGAGGATTTAGAGAAGGAACTGCAGTGCGGTCTTCCTCTGTGAAACAGCTTTGGAAAAAGGTGTTTAGTATTTCAGCTTTACGCGTGTCATCCTCTGTTTCAATGCCATCATCATACTCGTGAGATACTCGTGATGTGTCTATTACTGAGACATCCAATGATTAGTCCATGTTCGAAGTCACTGAGATCCCCCGACCGACCCATTCTCCTTTTACTGCTGGCAATGCAATACTCGCAGCCCCCTTTTATACTAGCGGGTCTTCCTCTCGTGACATCTAGTGGTCATTTCTGCAATACATGGGATTTCCGGATACTTTTGATAGAATAGTGTATATAGATGCTCTGGAATATAACCGTTATAGCTTTTTGAGGCTGCTGGCGGACACCGCAGTTGTATGTAGGGAGGTGACGTCGTTTTAAAACACGCTACTGGACAAAAAACATGAATCATATAGGAGGTTAGGAGGAAATGAAATTACAGTTTACGAGTTGAGAAGGTTTGTGATGTTATTTCTGTGATTACAAAATCGAGACAATTTTACAAGGAACTTGGCAGTTTGAGCCCAATTATGAGTACGACGTTGCACATTCTCTGGCCTGGATGCATGCATTGATTCGGCTGGGAAGGGTGTCATAATCATGTTGTATCCTTTCCTGATGGAAACTGCCGTCAACTGTCGTAATTAGCCCTTAATAACATGGAGGCTGGCATTGGGACGCAGTTGATGTCCGAGATGGTCACACGCATGTTCTATCTGCGATAGGTCTGGTCAATGGAGTTCATAGAGACAAGTGCCATGTGTGCACGAGTATTGAAAAATGGCACCACGATACTGTCACATGAGTGGTAGCACATGAGGATGCAGAGTTCCCTCATTCACTAACATCTGTGACCTGAAGTAATACCCGATAATACCCACACGATGGCGCCAAGAGTAACAACGCTGTGCCTCTCCAAGACACCGGAAGAATACTGCATGTCGCCTCCATACCCGCCGACGATTTTCATCCCCGGTAGTGCAGAACCGCGATTCACTGCTGAACAGAATGCAACGCCACTCATCAGTAGTCTGTGCTTCCCTGTGACGGCAACTCTCTAAACGCAACTGTTTATGTTGTGATGTTAGTGGCAGCCTACGCATAGGACAGTAATTCCGTAGTCCAGTTATTGCTGACCTCCGACCAATGGTGCCCTTCTTCTCGGATGGTAGGCGCAGATTTGAAGGGGTTACGGTGTGCTTGTTGCACCTATCGAGGTCCTTCTTTGTGGTGGTCAGATGTGTTCGACTGGATGCTTGACGACGAGTTTGCCTGACCTCACGTTCCCAAGCAGTCCAACATGCGGCCACTGTCATATCCGAATTCCCCACAAATCTGGATATAGCACAATTCGACTCTTACAAATTGAGGCCCACAATGAAGCCCCTTTCAGCCTCTCTCAAGTGCTGATAACGCTGCCTCGCAGGAGTAAGCACCATCTCCATGTCCTTCACAGTGATCACTCAACATCTGACGCTGTTCACGTCCCTTATATAGCCTACCATGTCTAGTAACAACTAACGCACTCCGTTGGCCGTTCTACGTGTCACAGAGCATTGTACCTCTAATGATTTGGTGTGTTCGTGTACGAAGTTACATCGACATCCGTCCGTGTTTTAATAAATGCACTTTTAATTAAACTCTGTTAATAATGAACATCACCAGCAGAATAAAAGCTCTGTAAAGATTTCTTTTTGGTGTTTGCAAGAGGGGCAGAGGGTATTCAGAAAAAGTTTGTATGCTGTCAGTACACGTATCCTCACCCCTGAAAATAGTAGATCATACACCGATTAACATGTTACTAATGCTACGGTAATGATGAAGTTGGTGCTGCTCTGTCTCAATGTATACGTTGCGTGCTTTCTGACGCATCGGTGAACATTTTTGTAAACCTGTAATTAATCATGCCTATTACTTTTTACAGAATAATGGTAGATGATTTTCATTAATCCTCAATGCAACACACAGACTTTGTCACAGGCAGTGTGGAGCTGCCTATCACTTCAATTTTTTCGGAATTATTACTACAAACAACAGTCATGCTAACAAAAATTTATCGCGCTCTAGATGCGTAAATGGCGTAATGCTATCGTCATTATTAAATATGTTTTCAACATAAAATACGTTTACTAAGCCCAACAATGAATCTGCACAAATTTCTTCTTGTTGCGGGTGTTATACAGCTGTCGCCGCATCCCGCACCCTTGTAGCCAGTCGACTCTATCTCGTCGTTCTTCCCCTCCATTACTCTGCTCTCCATCGCTTCTTGGATACCCCATAGCAATCCTTTTTGTGGTCTCATTTTTCTTCTCCTTCCAGGAGGTTGCAATTGAAGTGCTCTCTTTGAGCACCTGTTTTCCTCCATTGTTTTGGCATTTTCTTGCCACTCTAGCCGTATTTCTTCTATCCGTAATACTATAATGCATCTGCGTCCCTTCTTTTAGCCCCTCATATCTTGCGCGGACAAGACGGAAAATTGTACATACTCTTCTGAAGTGATCTCTTTTAAGGCTCTAAGCCTCATTTTATTTCTTTCTGTGAGTTCGCAACACTCATTCCCATAACTTGTAATTGGTTCCACAATGGGTTAATATAATCGTATTTTAAAATTTTAATTCTTTTTTGAGGACCACAGTGCAAGGTGCGATTTTTGGATAGCTGTTCTACTCTGCCTGATCCGCCGTTCGACGTCTGTCACATGTTCATCACGTGATAGGATACTATGCAGGTGCTTAAACTCTTTATACAATTTAATTTTATGTCCGTCAGTGTCCAAGTTACTTCTTACCCTCCGCAACATTGATGTTCCGTCTTCTCAGAATTAATTTTCAAACCTCACTTTTTATATTCTTCCAACAACTTCCAAAGTTTGTAAGATATAGCCTCTTCATCGTTTGTTGTACCAACTTGATCAACAGTTGAGCGTGTGCATGTATTGGTTCTCCGCTTCAGTCCCAAGCACGATCATTCTCTACATTATGAGAGCCAGTGCCTTCTGCGCATACATCTTTAGGAGTGTGAGTGGCAGCATACGTGTTTAAGTCCTTCAGTTATTCTGAAATATAAATAAAAATCTAGTCGCTTCTAATGCATTTAAATCGTGTTGTAAATTCCATGTTTTGAAGAGGAAGTCAAGAATACCGAAAGAACCGCAAACCGTACAGATGCCTTTCAGAACAGGCGGGTACGCTTTACATCCGTTAGAAATCTAATTTTGGAAGAAGCGAGAAGAAAGAAGCAATTCAGTCAATGGATTCAACCTAGTATTATTTACTAAGGTCCAGTAGTACAGTATAAGATAGAAATCGTAGGTACAAATATGCTTCAGGAAGCGTCATTATTACATTTGTAGTCGTAAAATAATATTATTTTAGTATGTAAAAACCGAGATCAGGTGTGCGACAGCGTTTTGACAGAACATAGAACCAATGAAAACTGTTTGTGGTGTGCTTAGTCGGTCATATGCCACAGATGAAGGAACGTACAATCTCCACAATCATTTAAAGCGATTTTACATATATCATTTTATTGATGAGATGCAAAAAGAAGGAAGTCTCTATGGGCAAAAAGGAAAGCGTGTCCACGGACATTTCTGGATGTAATTGTAAAATATAGCGATACAACAATATTGTAGGAAGGGGAAGAAATTTTGTAGTATAAATATATTTAAAATTCGATTTTCCTCATGTTCTTATGGTGGTACCCGGAATGTATGTTTCTTTGTCGAGATAAAAGATATTCAATAATTTTCTGTTGGCCTTCTCAATGAAGATATAAATGTATGACAATTGAAGATGGTTGAAACGCGGAACGCGTTATCACATAAGTAAAATTACATAAGAAGTGGCTTGACGCTGTTTTTCTTCAAGTAATATACTGGAAAGACCAGAGAACTCATTTGGTAGAAAAGGTCGGAGTCATTCCCGCAAAAGACTCTTGCATAAATTAGGGAACCGATATGATAGGACAACAGTTCTACTGCTTACATTGTATGTCTCGTGCAGGCGTTATGAGAGTAGACATAGCAGATTAGGGTGCCTACTGAGATTTGTACATAATTCGTTTTTCCCTCCCTGCATAGTACGAAAAAGAGCTGAAGTAGGCTCCAAACGTGTGGCATGGTTGCTTGTGAAGCATGTATTTAAGAGCTGAAGTTGTACGCGTCCAGGATGTTCAAATGGTTCAAATGGCTCTGAGCACTATGGGACTTAACAGCTGTGGTCATCAGTCCCCTAGAACTTAGAACTACTTAAACCTAACTAACCTAAGGACATCACACACATCCATGCCCGAGGCAGGATTCGAACCTGCGACCGTAGCAGTCGCACGGTTCCGGACTGCGCGCCTAGAACCTAACTAACCGAAGGACATCACACACATCCATGCCCGAGGCAGGATTCGAACCTGCGACCGTAGCAGTCGCACGGTTCCGGACTGGGCGCCTAGAACCGCGAGACCACCGCGGCCGGCCCAGGATGCCTCAGATTGAATTTCTCTCCCTTTAAGTGAGTGTGCGCTATTTTTTAAACTTCCTGGCACATTTAAACCGTGTGCCGGACCAGTACTCATTCGAACTCAGGATCTTGTCTTGCCCAGTTAATGCACAAGTCGACAGAACAAACCACTCGCCTTCGGCTTCGCTTCGACGAATACATGACTCCTGTCTTGTAAACTTCACAGAAATTTTGCGCACGTAGTAAGGCTATCAAACGTTCACATGTGTGTGAAATCTTATGGGACCTAACTGCTAAGGTCATCAGTCCCTAAGCTTACACACTACTTAACCTAAATTAAGCTAAGGACAAACACACACACCCATGCCCGAGGGAGGATTCGAACCTCCGCCGGGACCAGTCGCACAGTCCATGACTGCAGCGCCTTAGACCGAGTAAGACTGTCACTCTAGAAGGAAGGACACTGCAGAAAAACGCTTGGCCACAGCCAAGGAGATTGTTTCCAGAACACGCCGTTTCTACAAAGTGCGTGACTGCTATGTGGAGGATATTCGTTAAATACAGCCAGACTATTGCGTGAAATAGGAAAGAAGGAAAGTAAAGTAATGAGGTAAATCTTGGAACCAAACTATGACAATGGGGAATGGAAATTAAGAATTAATAAAGAAATGTAAACGTAGGCTTCCGCGGCCGTTGTCAGCAGTACACCCTGAGGAAGGCCTTGCAACAGTCGCCGAAACGTCGGAATTTTACTGATGACAATGCGGCCACAAACCCAGAAGAATATTATTATTGACAGTTAATAAAGAAGTTTATAAAAGAATATGACGAATATTAGACGCAATGAGGAAGAGAAGAGCTGTATTTTATGGACACCTAAATAGGCTAGATAGCCGGCCGGTGTGGCCGAGCGGTTCTAGGCGCTTCATTATGGAACCGCGCGACCGCTACGGTCGCAGGTTCGAATCCTGCCTCGGGCATGGATGTGTGTGATGTCCTTATGTTAGTTAGGTTTAAGTAGTTCTAAGATCTAGGGGACTGATGACCTCAGATGTTGAGTCCCATAGTGCTCAGAGCCATTTGAACCATAGGCTAGATAAAAAAGAATAACAAAAAGTATTCTTAACTTTTTTTGACAGAAACCCAGAAATATCAGTAACTTGCATCAACAAAGTAAAAGAGATCTGACGGAAATGGGAATAATGGAAGAAGAAATAGGAGGAAGACAAAAGTTCAGAGCAAAAGTAAAAATTTGTAAGGGGTTCCAGGAGAAAACAAAGAAACAGACAGGAGAAATATGGATAGAAGAAGGAAGAAAAAAATATCAGGGAAGAATGAAAAACTGGCGAAAAGGAAGAAATGAGAAAAGAAAGAAAACATAACAGACCAAACCAATAAAAAATAATGACAATTGTGGTACATTGAAGAAGAACTAAAGAAAACCAAAGGAAAGTTTTGGAATAGGAATTAAAGTTCAGGGAGAAGAAATATAAACTTTAGGGTGCACCGACGACATTGTATATCTGTCAGAGACAGCAGAGCACCAGGAAGAGTAGTAGAACGGAATGGACAGTATCTTGAAGGGAGGATATAAAATGAATATGAACAAAAGCAAAGCATTCAAGCGTGTATCGCAGTAGTCATACAGGGCTATACCCGCTTTGAAAATAGCACGCTATATTTGCGAGAATGTTTTGGTAAATAGATAAGCATTTCATCACGAAAAAAATGACTCTGAGTACTATGGGACTCAACTGCTGAGATCATTAGTCCCCTAGAACTTAGAACTAGTTAAACCTAACTAACCTAAGGACATCACAAACATCCATGCCCGAGGCAGGATTCGAACCTGCGACCGTAGCGGTCTTGCGGTTCCAGACTGCAGCGCCTTTAACCGCACGGCCACTTCGGCCGGCTGCATTTCATCACGATTCCTTATTCCATGATTCATTGTACCGATACATGTTTTTCGTGGAATATTAGAAAAATGAATTAAATGATTATGAGGTCCGAACGCAGTACGGACAGACTTCTAGTCTGACCACTTAGGCGTTGCGTTGACACAATTGCTCGACGGGGAAGAGCGCCCCCGCATGGTTCAGGAACGTAAAATTCTGAACCTTAATTTCTCGCAAATGCTTGAGAACCGAATAGTACCAGAGCAGCATTTTTGCCGTGCAAGACATGAGCAAAATCTGTGACCTGTTGGGTGTTTGCGTGCCTTCTCAGTTTAATGAGGACAGCTGCGTAGCTGCTTGAGGGAGGTTTCGGAGGCCACTTTGAGGGCTGGAAGAACGGAATGCCAACTTTATTATCTCTTAACTCACGAGGTATGGTCTCTCAGACCACGTGAGAATTTTCAAATTCACTTTCCAGGATCAGTTCTGGCGGAATGCTTCTATTTCTCCTCCTACACTCTTTAAATGTTTTATTGTCAGTTGCATTATCGCCTTATCCTTTTCTTGATGATAACTGTTGGTGACATGTGTGGAGTCTCTTAGACTGCACCTCGAGAACTACGTACCTGTTTTCGTCAGTAGAGTACGATGTGTGTGTGAAATCTTATGGGACTTAACTGCTAAGATCATCAGTCCCTAAGCTTACACACTGCTTAACATAAATTATCCTAAGGACAAACACACACACCCCTGCCCGAGGGAGGACTCGAACCTCCGCCGGGACCAGCCGCACAATCCATGACTGCAGCGCCTGAGACCGCTCGGCTAATACCGCGCGGCAGTAGTACAGTACGAAAAGCGTTCGCAGGAACTTGTCAATTTTACGCATCCTAAGTTTGACGAAAATGTTAGTCGGTGGATGGAAGATGATGCCAGTGACATAGAACAGGAAGTAGACGAGAAAGATTACGACTTTTCACTAGCCAGAGGTCATAATTCTGGCAGCGAGTAAGAGGGTCATTCAGAGGAAGAACTTCCGGAAAATGCTGATGAGAAACTCCTTGTTTCTTTAACAGAATACTTAAGGTATTGGTTAAAATCATATGTGTTATGAGTGGTGGTAAGGAAATTGTATCTTCCAGCACTGAATGCCAGTTTTGCACACTTTCTACTTTCGACTATCGACTTAAGTTTTTACGTGCAGGTTTAAACGCCAGTATCTAGATTTATGAGAAAATTTGTTTGGTACAGAGGTACCATAGTTTTTCAGAACTTAAAATTTCAGTTCTCTAACAGTTTGTTTATGTGTACTATTGAAAAAGCCGCACAAATCATGTGGTTGTGCGTGATAAAAAGTAACATACTGCTGGCTTTATTCAGCGCAATGAAATGAAGGAGGAGTATTTAACTCGCACTTAAATAATTGTAAACATAAATGTTACGTAACAGATTAAAATTTTCGAAAGATTTACGCCTTAAATCTGGGTTTAAAGACAGGAGCCCAAGAGACGACACCTGGTAGTACACGTTACAGAGAAGTCATCTCGTGAGTTAAAGGGTACTCGAGCATGTCCTCGTGCCGGAGGGAGAACAGTGGCCTTATTTAAGGGGGGTAGGACGTCAAACGGGCCGACTTGGATCAGGAGAGGCATCACATGACATTTTAATTTCCAGTGTCTATACTTTTACAAATAAATTCATAAAACTTTGTCAGCATCACCAGGAAGGATTCAGGATTCACATTCATTGCAGTGGAAGTTCGGAAACATAAAAAAAATAATTTTTTTTTACGTGTGAAATTTCATCATTTTTTCACTTACTAATTGCTGCATTTGTTGCTATACGTACACTTTTCTTCATAAGTTAGAGAGATTCTTCGATGAATTTTGCACAGCATACATACCGTACTTACAGGTGTATGAAACTCTACAATTTATTTAATTTATGAAAAAACGAATGAGCTGTTGTATTTTAAACTACATGTTTAGAAAAAACACAAATTTTGTAGTTAATTAGCTCAATTTTTACCACAGTTTTTAATAGATTTGGAAAATTCTAGAGTTCCATACACCTTTAAGTATGGTTTGTATGCTGTGCAAAATTCATCGAAGAATCTCTCTTACTTATAAAGAAAAGTGTACCTATAGCAACAAATGCTGCCATTAGTAAGTGAAAAAAATTACGAAAATTTCACATGTAAAAAAAATTATTTCGTTATGTTTTACAACTTCCACTGCTAAGAGTGTGAATTCTGAATCCTTTCTGGTCATGCTGACAAAGTTTTATAAATTTATTTGTAAAATTATGGACAGTGGATATTGAAATGTCCTGTGGTGCCTCTCCTGCTCCAAGTCGGCCCGTTTGACGTCCTACCCCCCTTAATGCTGTATTGCTAGTGGTGTATGGGGCATTCTGTAGGGTGCCGAAGATGTTTCACCTACAGAACTTTTGCTGAGGAGCTAAACAGTTTGGAAGTTCCCCGTTGCGATGGCAGCGCCGGCCACCTGCTGTCGGTCCGGCAGCTGAGCGCATCTTACCGGCGGCGGCGCGGCGGTGCACCGTCGACGTGTGCGTCGTCGTGGTCGCCGCCAGCTGCGGCTGGTGCGGCTGCAGGTGGTCGTGTTGCAGGTGAGCCATCGGGACTGCGGCCCCCACCAGGGCAAAAGGCGCTTAAAGGCTCAGAGGCCACGCCTATAGCACGCGCGGGCCTCGCTGCACTGCTACCTGGGGACCTCATTGGCCGCCACGTGAGCGCCGACTGAATTATCGGCCTCCATTTGTTGCACTATTTTTACTTGTAACTGAGGCCTTGTCGGAACACCCGCCTCCTTTTTCTTATTGTTACTACTCGCCACCAGCCGGCTGTCAAGTGCCTGTAATGTGTCACTCCGGTAGTAGTCCCCTCCTTTTTTTGTAGTATCACTTCTCCCTCGTTTTTTATCTCTTTTTTCTCGCAGTTCACCAGGTGAAATTAACACGGAGGACGGTAGTGCAGAGAGGGTAAAAAAAAAAGAGGAGGAGCGAAATGGAACACAAACGGAGCAAAAGGAGCGAGCCGCACGTGTGCGCGGCGTTATTTATCCGGCGCTGCGCGGCTTATTATTAATTTGTTTTGCCGGCCGGCTCGCGCCATTACTTTGCGTCTGCGGATAGCTGAGCGCGGTATTACCGCTGTCGCGGCCCGCATGCTAATTGAGTATGTGTTGCGTTCCCCCCCCCCCCCCCCCCCCTCCCGTCCCCCCTTCAATCCGACGCTCGCCAGCGTCCCAGCGCCGCAGCGCGCGGGGTCCTTTCGAGAAAAGCCTCCGACTTTCCTAGTGGCGCTGGCGCTTTTCCAGCTGGTAGAAGGCGGCGCTCTCAAAGTGGCTAATTATAGAAAGCTCCGCAGAGATATTGCAGGTGGTTCTCTGCCCGCAGAACAGCTGTTTTCTCAGTCGTCGCTCGAGAGGTATCTATTCGAAAGGCGCTGAGATTGGACACTCTTGTGGTTTCTCTCGTGGCTTAAATAATAAGTTGTTATTGTATTCATGAGCCTGCAGACTGGTTCAAATGGCTCTGAGCATTATGGGACTTAACTGCTGAGATCATCAGTCCCCTAGAACTTAGAACTACTTAAACCTAACTAACCTAAGGACATCACACACATCCATGCCCGAGGCAGGATTCGAACCTGTAGCGCCTAGAACCGCTCGGCCACCCCGGCCGGCCCGCAGACTGGTTTGATGCTACTCTCCAACCCAGTTCATCCTGTGCAAGCCTCTTCATCACTTCAAGCACCTTATCCGCTTGCCCACCATACCACCTCCAAGATTCTTAACGGTCCCTCCAAATCCTCCTAAACAGCTTTACCTTCGTGAAGCCTTTGGTACTTCAAAACCAATCCTATTAAACTCAGAAAATAATCATGTATGTCCCTTCGCTTCCGCCTCCCTGACTTCCATCTCGCCATCCACTACCATCTAGAGATGGGAGAAACCGACCAATTAAAACCGATACCGGGATTTTATTTCTGAATAACCGGTATATTACGTTATTTCTTTGGACTCGGTTATAATACATGTTTTTTTTGTTGTTAATAACCGAGTAAAGAAACCGAAATATCACTGAACTATAGCACCAGTGCTAAAAAGTTTCCTTTTCAAACAAATCTATTTTAAAAAAGAAATAATTTTTATTTGTAAAATGTGCTTTGGTTTGAAATATTGCGTCATATAGAAAATGGGGAGAGCAATCAGTGCTGTTTTAATAAAAATGGAGACAGAAACGAGCGACAAACACATGGCTTAACAACTGGTAAAGCTACTGTGTTGCACAGTGGCTGGTTCATTCTCTTTTATTCTTACGATCAGTCAGCCCAGGCCGTCTACTATATTGTTTAACCCCTTCTACTCATTTATTCCTTTTCGTTAATGTTTCCAATTTTGGCTTTCTACTCTCGTTTTCTACTTCAGTGTGATTACATACATAGTTTTACGCATTTTGCTCCTTCCCCGAATTTCAGGCGATAGGATTCTTTAGGGATATGGTTTTGTTCTGAGAGCTGTATGTCTAAGGAAAAAGGGACAGATAACCATACAAGCCGAGCGGCCTAAGGCGCTGCAGTCACGGACTGTGCGGCTAGTATCGGCGGAGGTTCGAGTCCTCCCTCGGGCATGGATGTGTGTGTTTGTCCTTAGGCTCTCTAAAAATGGCTCTTAGCACTATGGGACTCAACTGCTGAGGTCATTAGTCCCCTAGAACTTAGAACTAGTTAAACCTAACTAACCTAAGGACATCACAAACATCCATGCCCGAGGCAGGATTCGAACCTGCGACCGTAGCGGTCTTGCGGTTCCAGACTGCAGCGCCTTTAACCGCACGGCCACTTCGGCCGGCGTTTGTCCTTAGGATAATTTAGGTTAAGTAGTGTGTAAGCTTAGGGACTGATGACCTTAGCAGTTAAGTCACATAAGATTTCACACACATTTGAACATTTTTGATAACCATACAGTTTATGCCGGCCGAAGTGGCCGTGCGGTTAAAGGCGCTGCAGTCTGGAACCGCAAGACCGCTACGATCGCAGGTTCGAATCCTGCCTCGGGCATGGATGTTTGTGATGTCCTTAGGTTAGTTGGGTTTAACTAGTTCTAAGTTCTAGGGGACTAATGACCTCAGCAGTTGAGTCCCATAGTGCTCAGAGCCATTTGAACCATACAGTTTATACCCTTTAATCTACAAACCAATCAACCAATCAGCGCCTACCATACAAGCACAAACAATCTGCCACCGTTCGGATTCACGTAGCCCCGACATAATGCCCTCGTGGCTACATGGAACACTGTTCAACCACGAACATATGAACCGTAGTCAGGGCATCGCACAGACGCTGCTCGTGGTCAAATACAATACAATACAATACAACAGCGCCACCTGCGGGCTTAGATAGTATCCACATCTGCATTAATAGGCCAAAACATTGTCCACTACTCAACTCAAAGTTGGACGCCGCCTGGTGGCGTTGCTGTTACGTGAAGCCGTAACGAAAGTACATTATGAGATCAAAAGTATCCGGACACACCCTAAAACATACATTTTTCATATTAGGTGCATTTTGCTGCCACCTGCTGCCAGGTACTCCGTATCAGCGACCTCAGTAGTCATTAGACATCGTGGGAGAGCAGAATGGGATGGTCCGCGGAACTCACGGACTTCGAACGTGGTCAGGTGATTGGGTGTCAGTTGTGTCATACGCCTGTACACGAGATTTCCACACCCCTAAACATCCCTAGGTCCAATGTTTCCGATGTGATAGTGAAGGGGATACGTGAAGGGACACGTACAGCACAAAATCATACAGACCGACCTCGTCTGTTGACTGACAGAGACCGCCGACAATTGAAGAGGGTCGTAATGTGTGATAAGCAGACATCTATCCAGACAATCACACAGGTGTTCCAAGCTGCATCAGGATCCACTGCAAGTACTATTACAGTTAGGCGGGAGGTGAGAATGCCAAACGACGCCTTCCTTGGTGTAAGGAGAGTAAGCATTGGACGATTGAACAGTGGAAAAACGTTGTGTGGAGTGACGAATCACGGTACACAATGTGGCGATCCGATGGTAGAGTGTGGGTATGGCGAATGCACGATGAACGTCATCTGCCAGCGTGTGTAGTGCCAACAATAAAATTCGGAGGCAGTGGTGTTATGGTGTGACCGTGTTTTCCATGGAGTGGGGCTTGCACCCTTTGTTCTTTTGCGTGGCACTATCGCAGCACAGGCCTACATTGATGTTTCAAGCATCTTCTTGCTTCCCACTGTTGAAGAGCAATTCAGGGATGGCTGCTGCATCTTTCAACACGATCGAGCACCTGCTCATAACGCACCGCCTGTGGCGGAGTGGTTGCACGGGAATAACATCCCTGTAATGCACTGGCCTGCCCAGAGTCCTGACCCGAATCCTATAGAACTTCTTTGGGATGTTTTGTAACGCCGACTTCGTTCAAATGGTTCAAATGGCTCTGAGCACTATGGGACTTAACATCTATGGTCATCAGTCCCCTAGAACTTAGAACTACTTAAACCTAAGGACAGCACACAACACCAAGTCATCAAGAGGCAGAGAAAATCCCTGACCTCGCCGGGAGGCGACTTCGTGCCAGGCCTCACCGACCGACATCGAAAACTCTCCTCAGTGCAACATTCCGTGAAGAATGAGCTGCCATTCCCCAAGAAACCTTCGAGCACCTGATTGAACATATGCCTGCGAGAGTGGAAGCTGTCATCAAAGCCAAGGGTGGGCCAACACCATACTGAATTCCGGCATTACCGATGTAGGGCGCCACGAACTTTCCGCCAGGTGTCCGGATACATTTGATCACATAGTGTATGTAAGCGGATCAGACACAAACGGATGATCACCCTAGCGAAGATATGGGCTGCAAATAAGGAAATCCGTTGAAATAAGTGACTTTGGCAAAGGGTCGATTATTATTCAGCAAAGCCTGTGAAACCGGCGCAGCTGATCAAATGTTCGCTTGATACTGTCATGAGAATCTACGGAAAGAGGTGCTAAGGACATCACACACATCCATGCCCGAGGCAGGATCAGGACCTGCGCCCTTATCAGCAGCGCGGTTCCGGACTGAAACGCCTAGAACCGCTCCTCCACAGCGGCCGGCTGAGGTAGAAGGACTACCACTAGACGCTAAATAGTTGGACGTCCACGACTCTTCACAGAAAGTGGGGTTCTGAGGATTGTCTGTTCCGTAAAGTACGACAGATGGTGATCTGTGGCATCTCTGATGAAAGAACACAATGCTGGAGCTCCTCAGCCGACCACCCCTATGTGTTCAGCTGGTGACACAACGACAGCTTCAATTACAACTGCAGTAGGCACGGGACTATCGGAATTTCACTCTCAGTTAATGGAAACGTGTCTGCTCTTCTGGTGAATCGCACACTAGGTCAGTGGTTGTCTCCACTAATGCCGTCATCGAGATGGCTCGAAATGTGCACCGCGCCACGCATGTGTGCTGGTGGGAGCAGTATTAAGCCATGGGAGATATTCTCCTGCGCTTGTATGGGATCTGTGGTAGCACTCGGAGACACGCTGACAGCTGCTAATCACCTGCATCCCTTCATGCTTGGTGTCTTCCCCGACGGCGGTGTCATCTTTCAACTGCACAAATGTCCATCTCACGCAGCCAGAACTATGCTTCAGTATTTTGAGTAGCATTATAGCGAACTAACGTTGATGTCTCGGCGTCCAAATTCGCTTTGGTGTAAATCCTACGAAACCCATCTGGATCGCTATCCGGCGCCGTAACCGCGTACGCAAATCATCGGCCCGTTGTTTACGCGAATTACATGATCTAATGCCACATAGCTCCACAAACCTATCAACGAACTGTCGGATCCTTGATACGCAGAATCCGTGATGTATTTCGTCCCAAAGACAAACAAGATATTAAGAAGGTGGTCATAATGTTTTGGCTCATCGGTGTATGTACAAACATGCATTTTCGCGTTGTTTCCATATTTTTGTCCAACCCATGTATATTTAATGAATATGAAGTTCTTCGACACTGGAATTATATTCAGAGTAATTTGATTCTGCAAACTTATCATTCAGACTGTTTATAAAGATTTGCATGAGGCACTTTGTGTTCGAGATGCATTAATTTTATAAATTTTGTAATTACTGGAAAATCGGAGTAATACAGATTATGCATTCTCATATGAAGTTTCTACGCCAAGTGATTTCTGCATTCGCTTAAATAAACATTTTTCGACCGTTGAATGTATCTTCGAGGTGTCTTGAAACGCGCTTTTCCATGCACTTATCATAAGAAATAAGAATTTCGGGCTTATTATTGACAAATTTCAAGCATTAAGCTTTATTTTTGTCAGAAAATTTATTTGCCTTTTGAACCTTAAGTGTCTAATGTACAGAATTAAATGCGATTTGAAATTTTTGTATTTGATGACACATTACTGAACAAGACGGGTGCTATTTGTGGTCGCGTAGTCCGTATCCTAAGTCCCAGTACAGTGCGCCCTTATTTCCTTGGCTTCTCGTCTCGCCAGTAGTGATTCGGTAGAGGTCGTTAAAATTCAAGCTGCTAATAAGTTGAAACACCTCGTTGCCAACTTTGGCGATAGAATGGCACTGTGAGCAGTAGGCCTGACACCACACTCGCTATTGTTTTAATGCTGTGTTTCATTTCGGTCGGAAATAATTTGCAGGAGTATCATCTGTACATGACCTCTTAAGCCACTGAGCACCCCCTAATCTGACACTACTAGTCGTTCTCTCTGTGAAGACTGCTGGAGCAGTAGGTGATTGGGCTCACTGTTTCGATTCCAATTGACAACGTATGCGCTTTTCTTGGACGGATATTCATTTTTTCCCAGTCGCTGCTAGTCTTGGCTTTCAATGCTGTGTGCAAAGTACCCATAAATTGAAGGTACCAATAAAATTAAATCACTACGAATTCAGTTGCATATAACATTTCTATGATCTTTAACTCTGCTCCGTTTCTAATGGCCTCGATATCTAGGGGCCGTTAAATCCTAATCTTCCTTCGTTTAACTCCGCATGTTACAGCTGCTTTTGTCTACAAGCACATAGATGCTCTCTAGCTGATTTTGACTAAATGATTCGCATTTGTTTCAGTGACAATGATTTCGAAATCCAGCTTTGATTTTTATGATATAAGGAACCACATTACTGATCAATTTTACTACTTTTTCCATTTTTTCCTTTCCATTTTTATTTTTCCTTTTTTCCATTTGTTATGGGTATAGGAGTATCCCAATCTCTGGGGCAACAATGCGATCAATGTATTTTTCACGTCACATCTGAAAAGCTGTTCATCTGCATCTACATCTGCATGGATACACTGCAAATCACATTTAAGTGCCTGGCAGACGGTTCATCGAACCACCTTCACAATTCTCTATTATTCCAATCTCGTATGGCGCGCGGAAGGAAGGAACACCTATATCCTTCCGTACGAGCTCTGATTTCCCTTATTTTATAGTGGTGATCGTTTCTCCCTATGTAGGTCCGTGTCAAATAAATATTTTCGCATTCGGAGGAGAAAGTTAATGATTGGAATTTCGTGAGAAGATTCCGTCGCAACGAAAAACGCCTTTCTTTTAATGATGTCCAGCACAAATCCTGTATCATTTCAGTGACACTCTCTCCCATATTTCGCGATAATACAAAATGTGCTGCCATTCTTTGAACTTTTTCGATATACTCCGTCAATACTATCTGGTAAGGATCCCACACCGCGAAGCAATATTCCAAAAGAGGACGCGTAATGGGGGCCCTTAGGGATATGGCAGCAAGAGAGGGGAAGAAAACCAATGTGCACTCCGTATGCATACCGGGGGGAGTCATTCCAGATGTGAAAAGGGTCCTTCCGGAAGCCATGAAGGGTACAGGGTGCACCCATCTGCAGGTGGTCGCTCATGTCGGCACCAATGATGTGTGTCGCTGTGGATCCGAGGAAATCCTCTCTGGCTTCCGGCGGCTATCTGATTTGGTGAAGACTGCCAGTCTCGCTAGTGGGATGAAAGCAGAGCTCACCATCTGCAGCATCGTCGACAGGACTGACTGCGGACCTTTGGTACAGAGCCGAGTGGAGGGTCTGAATCAGAGGCTGAGACGGTTCTGCGACCGTGTGGGCTGCAGATTCCTCGACTTGCGCCATAGGGTGATGGGGTTTCGGGTTCCGCTGGATAGGTCAGGAGCCCACTACACGCAGCAAGCGGCTACACGGGTAGGAGGGGTTGTGTGGCGTGGACTGGGCGGTTTTTTAGGTTAGATGGCCTCAGGCAAGTACAGAAAGGGCAGCAGCCTCAAAGGGTGCGGGGCAAAGTCAGGACATGCGGGGGCCAAGCAGCAATCGGTATTGTAATTGTAAACTGTCGAAGCTGCATTGGTAAAGTACCGGAACTTCAAACGCTGATAGAAAGCACCGAAGCTGAAATCGTTATAGGTACAGAAAGCTGGCTGAAGCCAGAGATAAATTCTGCCAAAATTTTTACAAAGGCACAGACGGTGTTTAGAAAGGATAGATTGCATGCAACCGGTGGTGGCGTGTTTGTCGCTGTTAGTAGTAGTTTATCCTGTAGTGAAGTAGAAGTGGATAGTTCCTGTGAATTATTATGGGTGGAGGTTACACTCAACAACCGAGCTAGGTTAATAGTTGACTCCTTTTACCGACCTCCCGACTCAGCACCACTAGTGGCAGAACAACTGAGAGAAAATTTTAAATACATTTCACATAAATTTTCTCAGCATGTTATAGTCTTAGGTGGAGATTTCAATTTACCAGATATAGACTGGGACACTCAGATGTTTAGGACGTGTGGTGGGGACAGAGCATCGAGTGACATTATACCGAGTGCACTATCCGAAAATTACCTCGAGCAATTAAACAGAGAACCGACTCGTGGATATAACATCTTGGACCTACTGATAACAAACAGACCCGAATTTTTCGACTCTGTAAGTGCAGAACAGGGAATCAGTGATCATAAGGCCGTTGCAGCATCCCTGAATATGGAAGTTAATAGGAAAATAAAAAAAGGGAGGAAGGTTTATCTGTTTAGCAAGAGTAATAGAAGGAAGATTTCAGACTACCTAACAGATCAAAACGAAAATTTCTGTTCCGACACTGACAATATTGAGTGTTTATGGAAAAAGTTCAAGGCAATCGTAAAATGCGTTTTAGACAGGTACGTGCCGAGTAAAACTGTGAGGGACGGGAAAAACCCACCGTGGTTCAACAACAAAGTTAGGAAACTACTGCGAAAGCAAAGAGAGCTTCACTCCAAGTGTAAACGCAGCCAAAACCTCTTGGACAAACGATGTCAAAGTTAGCGTAAGGAGGGCTATGCGTGAAGCGTTCAGTGAATTCGAAAGTAAAATTCTATGTACCGACTTGACAGAAAATCCTAGGAAGTTCTGGTCTTACGTTAAATCAGTAAGTGGCTCGAAACAGCATATCCAGACACTCCAGGATGATGATGGCATTGAAACAGAGGATGACACGCGTAAAGCTGAAATACTAAACACCTTTTTCCAAAGATGTTTCTCAGAGGAAGACCGCAGTGCAGTTCTTTCTCTAAATCCTCGCACAAACGAAAAAATGGCTGACATCGAAATAAGTGTCCAAGGAATAGAAAAGCAACTGGAATCACGCAACAGAGGAAAGTCCACTCGACCTGACGGGATACCAATTCGATTCTACACAGAGTACGCGAAAGAACTTGCCCCCCTTCTAACAGCTGTGTACCGCAAGTCTCTAGAGGAACGGAAGGTTCCAAATGATTGGAAAAGAGCACAGGTAGTCCCAGTCTTCAAGAAGTGTCGTCGAGCAGATGATCAAAACTATAGACCTATATCTATGACGTCGATCTGTTGTAGAACTTAAGAACATGTTTTTTGCTCGCGTATCATGTCGTTTTTCCAGAATCTACTCTGTAGGAATCAACATGGATTCCGGAAACAGCGATCGTGTGAGACCCAACTCGCTTTATTTGTTCATGAGACCCAGAAAATATTAGATACAGGCTCCCAGGTAGATGCTATTTTCCTTGACTTCCGGAAGGCGTTCGATACAGTTCCGCACTGTCGCCTGATAAACAAAGTAAGAGCCTAAGGAATATCAGAACAGCTGTGTGGCTGGATTGAAGAGTTTTTAGCAAACAGAACACAGCATGTTGTTATCAATGGAGAGACGTCTACAGACGTTGAAGTAACCTCTGGCGTGCCACAGGGGAGTGTTATGGGACCACTGCATTTCACAATATATATAAATGACCTAGTAGATAGTGTCGGAAGCTCCATGCGGCTTTTCGCGGATGATGCTGTAGTATACAGAGAAGTTGCAGCATTAGAAAATTGTAGCGAAATGCAGGAAGATCTGCAGCGGATAGGCACTTGGTGCAGGGAGTGGCAACTGACCCTTAGCATAGACAAATGTAATGTATTGCGAATACATAGAAAGAAGGATCCTTTATTGTATGATTATATGATAGCGGAACAAACACTGGTAGCAGTTACTTCTGTAAAATATCTGGGAGTATGCGTGCGGAACGATTTGAAGTGGAATGATCATATAAAATTAATTGTTGGTAAGGCGGGTACCGGGTTGAGATTCATTGGGAGAGTCCTTAGAAAATGTAGTCCATCAACAAAGCAGGTGGCTTACAAAGCACTCGTTCGACCTATACTTGAGTATTGCTCATCAGTGTGGGATCCATACCAGATCGGGTTGACGGAGGAGATAGAGAAGATCCAAAGAAGAGCGGCGCGTTTCGTCACAGGGTTATTTGGTAACCGTGATAGCGTTACGGAGATGTTTAACAAACTCAAGTGGCAGACTCTGCAAGAGAGGCGCTCTGCATCGCGGTGTAGCTTGCTATCCAGGTTTCGAGAGGGTGCGTTTCTGGATGAGGTATCGAATATATTGCTTCCCCCTACTTATACCTCCCGAGGAGATCACGAATGTAAAAGCAGAGAGATTCGAGCGCGCACGGAGGCTTTCAGACAGTCGTTCTTCCCGCGAACCATACGCGACTGGAACAGAAAAGGGAGGTAATGACAGTGGTACGTAAAGTGCCCTCCGCCACACACTGTTGGGTGGCTTGCGGAGTATAAATGTAGATGTAGATGTAGACAAGCGTAGTGTAGGCAGTCTCCTTAGTAGACCTGCTACATTTTCTAAGTGTCCTGCCAATAAAACGCAGTCTTTGGTTAGCCTACCCCAAAACATTTTCTGTGTGTTCCTTCCAATTTAAGTTGTTCGTAATTGTAATTTCTGTTCAGAATATCCAGACACAAACGACGAATAGAACTTGGTTGGACAAATTACGTTTAGGTCCCTGCAGACCAAGTATTTTACTGCTCACCAAGGAAGACTACTGGACGGTACACCACTCGCGAAGAATCGTTAAACTGTATTTCTGTAGTATTAGAAATTCGAGAAGGTGTTACATATGGCATAATGAATGATTTTGAAAAGATACTGGCCTAAAAATGTTTCAAAAACGGCTTCAGTAATGTGAGGATTGCTAGTTACATGTAAGATATAAATAGTTCGATCTTGCATAAATTTCTTTCGACAGCAATGACGTGAATTACATACACACACACACACACACACACACACACACACACACACACACGCACGCACGCACATAGAGAATTTTAAAAAATGGTTCAAATGGCTCTGAGCACTATGGGACTTAACATCTGAGGTAATCAGCCCCCTAGAACTTATAACTACTTAAACCAAACTAACCTAAGAACATCACACATATCCATGCCCGAGGCAGGATTCGAACCTGCGACCGTAGCGGTCGCGCGGTTCCAGACTGAAGCGCCTAGAACCGCTCGGTCACCAGTGGCCGGCGAAGCGCCTAGAACCGCTCGGCCACAACGGCCGGCTCACAGTCATCCACACAACAACGACACACACTTGTCAATCATGCCGGCCGGGGTGGCCGAGCGGTTGTAGGCGCTACAATCTGGAACCGCGCGACCGCCACGGTCGCAGGTTCGAATCCTGCCTCGGACATGGATGTGTGTGGTGTCCTTAGGTTAGTTAGGTTTAAGTAGCTCTAAGTTCTAGGGGACTGATGACCTCAGAAGTTAAGTGCCATAGTCCTCAGAGCATTTGAACCATTTTGTCAATCATAAGAGGACTGAGGAAAGCAATGGCGAACCATCTCTACTATGACCTTGCCTAGATCGGCGGTGCAGGTTTCTTGCATATTTTCCCCTACGCTCATTTCCTGAGGATGGAACAACTTTGTTGTGTGGGTAGTAGATGGGGGTACCTTTGTTAGTTTTCGGTCGACCATTAGTTCGAGACATTGTAGAGTGTTAGTACGATGAATGGGATGCTTGTAGGGATGGCTGTTTAGCTTTGAAACAACCTGACTGTTAAAACCGCTCAAAATAACCGGTTTTTGAAATAAACCATATTCCGTTTTTTATTCCTATTGTTTTCTGTAATGAACGTAAAAATCGAACAAAAATTCAGAAATGTTGACTCACTCAGTTTCAAGATACGTAGAATCAAAATATTAAACTAAATAGGCAAATAAGAAAAAATTTAGTCCGTCCGCTGTTCGCGGCTTTTCTAGAATAGCGATAAGTGGTTGAATACCTCAAAAATCACCAGTACTTTCCTAGTGATCGAAATTTTTTGAAACTCTGCTCAAAAATCATGTTGTAATAGGGGATAATACCACTATTGCGACGTTACGAATAGTCTGTACTAAAGGGTGAAAACTGAGGTTCCAGCACTGTGTTTTCCGTATTAATTTGTCCGTTTTCCAGGGTTATAGAATGATAAAGGCATATTATGTAGACACAGGCAACTTATTAGGTAGTTTCTGTTTTTATTGTACACTACTAATGAATTGCAAAATTGGTAATTTGTTACTATTACCGTAATTTCCCTCCTCTTTTTTCATAGAAATTGCAGGCAAATCTTTAATCTTTTAGAGAAAATGAGTCGTTGTACTTCATTGCTACGTCACTTCGTAAAAATATTTCCAGGCTGGGGTTGCGAGGGAGCGAGGAAGGGTCAAACTGTGGGTAGCGCCTCAGCGTACCTGCCTGAGAGATAAGGCCAGGCGCCCACACTTAGACTGAGAGATTAAAAAAAAAAGTCTCGAATAAAAAAACTAGATTCACCGTTGAGGTATTGTCACCTAAGTGCGTAGGTAATGCATCAGGAAAGCTAAATGTCCGCCTAAGGGCCGCTACATTGGGTTACTCCAACAAGATGTCGACTAAATCAATAATCGAAGCGACACTGGGGTGGGTCCTCGCGACGGGGGAGATGACCGTGAGTCAGCCAAGTATGCCTGATGCGGAACCAGCAAAGGACTATGGAGTCCCTGCGAGTCGCTCGCATGGATGACGTCCACACATTTGTTGTCTCCTTTATAACACGTAATTTATAACACTCATACGATAGCTGTCCGTTTTGCAACCTGCACCACGCAAGTAACGAGCAGCCCTTAGTGGCTCGCCATCACAGTTTTCTTAATCTTTATGACAAATGCCCTTTTGGCATATTTATTATTTTGTAAATGACATATAAGTACGATAATTCCGTACTTATACTCTACCATACGTTTTTAGTCATAATTCTGTGATCATGTTATAGAATATAGACAATTCTTTGATTTAAATTCTGAGGAAGACACTGCTAGCAGTGTTGAAACCCGGTTAATTCGTTTAAATATAGTGACCGACTGTTGTTTTTCTTTCAATTATATCAACTGTCTTTTATTTATATTTCCTTCATACTGGGTCATACATTGTACACTGAAGAGTCAAAGAAACTGGTACACCTGCCTAACATCGTGTAATGCCCCCGCGAGGAAGCAGAAGTGCCGCAACACGACATGGCATGGACTCGACTAATGTCTGAAGAAGTGTTGGAGGGAACTGACACCATGAATCTGCAGGACTGTCCGTAAATCCGTAAGAATACGAGGAGGTGGAGATCTCTTCTGAACAGCACGATGCAAGGCATCCCATATATGCTCAATAATGTTCATGTCTGGGGAGTTTGGTCGCTATCGGAAGTGTTTAAACTGAGAAGAGTGTTCCTGGAGCCACTGTGTAGCAATTCTGGACGTGTGGGGTGTGCATTGTGCTGTTCGAATTGCCCATGCCGTCGGACATGATTGGTGCAGGTCATTAGACAGGATGCTTACCGTCGTGTCACCTGTCAGAGTCGTATCTAGACGTATCAGGGGTCCCATAACACTCCAATTGCAAACGCCCCACACCATTATGGAGCCTTCACCAGCTTGAACAGTCCCTTGCTGACGTGCAGGGTCCATGGATTCCACGTCCATCCGCTCGATACAATTTGAAACGAGTCTCGTCCGACCAGGCAACATGTTTCCAGTCATCAACAGTCCAGATTCGGTATTGACGGCCCAGGCGAGGCGTAAAGCTTTGTGTCGTGCAGTGATCAAGGGTACAAGAGTGGGCCTTCGGCTCCGAAAGCCCATATCGTTGATGTTTCGTTGAATGGTTCGCACGCTGACGCTTGTTGAAGGCCCAGCATTGAAATCAGCGTCAATTTCTGGAAGGGTTGCACTTCTGTCAAGTTGAACGATTCTCTTCAGTCGTCGTTGGTTCCGTTCTTGCAGGATCTTTTTCCAGCAGCAGCGATGTCCGAGATTTAATGTTTTACCTGATTACTGACATTCATGGTACACTCGTGAAATGGTCGTACGGGAAAATCCGTACTTCATCGCTACCTCGGAGATGCTGTGTCCCATCGCTCGTGCGCCGTTTATAACAACACGTTCAAACTCACTTAAATCTTGATAACCTGCCATTGTAGCAGCAGGAAGCGATCTAACAACTGCGCCAGACACTTGCCTTGTATAGGCGTTGTTGATCACAGCGCCGTGTTCTGCCTGTATTTGAGTACGTATGCCTATACCAGTTTATTTGGCGCTTCAGTGTATAATATCATAGAAATTCTATTTTACTCTAAATTTTTATCATGTATTACAAATACAGACTTTTATAATCGATTTACACTTTTCGTAAGTATAGAACGAAAGAGAAAGGTAACTGTATTCCAATTTCCTTGAAAAACAAAATGACCAAAACGAAAAAATGCTGCTCCTCTTCCAATTTTACAAATTTTCGGCTCAAAACATTTTTGTGAACACATTTCTTGATAACCAACAACCTCTCCTATGGATTTGGAAAAAACAATGAGTTTTTCAAAACCGAAAAATTCAAAAGTGATGAAAAAAGTTTTGTTCAACAGATTAGATTTACGCACTAAATTCAGCACCCCAAGATGTGAAATAAAACTTCAGCCAGCTACAATTTTTTTTGCTACCGGGACGAAATCTCACCGGTACCTGCTCTTAAGGACTGCTCAATCTTGTATAAGAATTTTATCGAAAGATATAATGGTTACTGTGCAAGGTCGCATTGCTGCGAAAGATTATGTGACCATTTTGACTGATAAAGTCCATCCTTTAATGATATGGTTGTTTCCCAGTGGTGATGGTGTGTTCCAAGACCATAGGGCACCAGTTCACATAGCTCGCATCGTCCTGGACTTATTTCGTGAGCACCAGGATGAACTGTCGCATCTACATTGGCCACCACAGTGACAGCGGTTTTCCTACACTATATTAGCCCTGGTAATGTATTGTGTTTTCGGTATTCCCACATTTTTGGGCACCCCATATGCCTGTAAGAACTTACATCATGTGTATGCACGTAGGTGCAATCGAAATGACGCCCATGTTTTGGTTGCCTCGGTTTGGCGGACTGAGACTTTTGTTGGTACCTTACTTTCTGATTGTCAACGTTGCTCCGCGTACTTGCTGCATTACACGCTTTTCTTAAAATTTTGCTGAATCGGTAAATCGGTACGGACACATGCATTATGCTCGCCAGTCGTCTCGTTTCATATTGATGTTAAGCGACGGCGTGGGCCGTTGCCAGGATTTTTCCGTCGTTAAGAACTGCTTCGGCCGGCCGGTGTGTCCGTGCGGTTCTAGGCGCTTCAGGCTGGAACCGCGTGACCGCTATGGTCGCAGGTTCGAATCCTGCCTCGGGCATGGATGTGTGTGAAGTCCTTAGGTTAGTTAGGTTTAAGCAGGTCTAAGTTCTAGGAGACTGATGACCACAGCTGTTAAGTCCCATAGTGGAAAAAAAACTGCTTCACGTCGCGATATATCGTTTGCTCTAAGAGCATATGCCAAAATAATCACGAGCAATTAAAGAAACTATTCAGTAATAAATAGCAATCGCGTAACTAGGTTACGGAGGCCCGGGCAATGCCCCAGAAAAAAAGGTGCACTTGGAAAGAAAAGTAGGTGAAAATGAGCAAAATTAATAAAATCGAGTAGTCAACGAAAGTGTTCATTACCGGTATGTTAAAATAATTAATGACTGTTTTGGAAATCCTTTTGACTTAAGATGCGGCAGTCATTTACTTCCTTTACCAATATCAAAGATTGTGGCGTGGACTGGGCGGGTTTCTTACGTTAGAGGGCCTCGGGAAAACACAAAAAGGGCTTGAGTCATAAAGAGTGCAGGCCGAACACAGGGAGAATGTAGATACAGGAACCATCGGTATACCAGTTGTAAATTGTCGTAGCTATTTGGGAAAGTACCAGAGTTCCAAGAGCTAATAGAAAGCTCTAATGCTCAAATCGTTATAGGCACCGACAGCTGCCTGAAGCCGGAGAGAAGTTTAGCCGAAATTTTTGCGAAGAACCTCACGGTGTTCCGAAAGGATAGGTTAAACACAGTTTGTGACGTGTTTGTTGCGGTTAGAAGTAGTTTACTTTGTCACGAAATTGAAGTAGATAGTTTGTACGAGTTACTATGGCCAGAGGTCATTTTTGGCAAGCAGAATAATATAATAATTTGATCCTTTCACCGACCTCCCAATTCAGATGATAAAATTACTGAAAAGATCAAAGAAAACTAGAGTTTAATTTCAAATACATACCCGACTCATATAATTATAGCTGGAGGTGACTTAAAACTTACTCGCGATATTCGTTGGGTCCGCAGCTCGTGGTCGTGCGGTAGCGTTCTCGCTTCCCGCGCCCGGATTCCCGGGTTCGATTCCCGGCGGGGTCAGGGATTTTCTCTGCCTCGTGATGACTGGGTGTTGTGTGATGTCCTTAGGTTAGTTAGTTTAAGTAGTTCTAAGTTCTAGGGGACTGATGACCATAGCTGTTAAGTCCCATAGTACTCAGAGCCATTTGAACCATTTTGATAATCGTTGGCGAAAACACGTGTTTAAATCCGGAGGCACATGTTTAAGTCCGGAGGTACACGTAAAACATCTTCCGAAATTGTGCTAAATGCGTTCTCTGAAAATTATTTCGAGCAGTTAGTTCATGAGCCCAAGCGAGTAGTAAACGGTGTGAAAACACATTTCACCTTTTAGCAGCAAATAATCCTAGCTAATAATGAGCATCAAAACGGATACAGAGATTAATGAACACAGGGTTGTCATGACGAGATAGTATATTGTAACCCCCAAATCCTCCAAAAATAAACCAAAAGTATTCCTATAAAAATGCTGATAAAAATTCATTTGACACCTCCCTGAGAAACGATCTCCATTCTCTCGAAATTAACCATTTAAGTGTAGACCAGATGTGATTTGAATTCAAAGAAACAGTATCGGAAGCTATTGAGAGACTTATACCAAATAAATTAACAAACGATGGAGCAGATCCTCCTTGGTGCACAAAACCGGTCAGAACACTGTTGCAGAAACAGCGGAAGAAACACGCCAAATTCAAACGGATGCAAAATCTCCAAGTCTGGCGATCTTTTACAAAAGCTCGAAATTTAGCGCGGACTTCAATGCGAGATACTTGTAATAGTTTCCATAACGAAACTTTGACTCGAAACCTGGAAAAAAAAACCAACGAGATTCTGGTCGTTTACTACCGGCAAGACACAATCAATGCTTTCTCTGAGCGATAGCAATGGAAATACTATCAACGCAGTGCTGCCAAAGCAGAGTTACTAAACACAGCCTTTCGATATTCCTTCACCAAAGTAGACGAAGTAAATATTTCAGAATTAGAATCAAGAACAACTGCCAATATGAACAACGTAGAAGTAGATATCCTGGGAGTAGTGAAGCAACTTAAATTACTTAATAAAAGCAAGTCTTCCGATCCAGACCGTATTCCAGTTAGTTTCCTTTCAGAGTATGCTGATACAATAGCTCCATACTTAACAATCATATACAACCGTTCACTCGACGAAAGATCCGTACCAAAAGATTGGAAAGTTGCACAGGTCTCAACAATATTCAAGAAAGTTTGAAGGTGTAATCCACTTAATTACAGGCCCATATCATTAACGTCGATATGCAGCAGAATTCTGTAACTTATATTGTGTTCGAACTTCATGAATTACCTCGACGAAAACGTTCTATTGACATACACTCAACACGGATTTAGAAAATATCGTTCTTGTGAAACACAACTAGCTCGTTACTCACACGAAGTGTTGAGTGCTATTGACAAGGGATTTCAAATTGATTCCCTACTTCTAGATTTCTAGACGGTTTTTGACATTGTACCACACAAGCGGCTTGTAGTGAAAATGCGTGCTTATGCAGTATCATCTCAGTTATGTGATGGGATTCGTGATTTACTGTCATAGAGGTCACAGTTCGTAGAAATTGATGGGAAGTCATCGAGTAAAGCAGAAGTTGTTTCTGCGTTCCCCAAGGCAGTGTTACAGGCCCTTTTCTGTTCCTCGTATATATAATCGATTTAAGAGACAATCTAAGTAGCCGCCTTAAGTTGTATACAGATGACGCGGTCGTTTATCGATTAGTAAAGTCATCAGAAGATCAACACAAATTGCAAAACGAGTTCGAGTCTCGGTCCGGCGCACTGTTTTAATCTGCCAGGAAGTTTCAAATTGCAAAAAGGTTTAGAAAATTGGCAATTGGTCCTAAATAACGAAAAGTGCCAAAAGGAACCCATTAAACTTTGGTTGTACTATAAATCAGTCAAATGTAAAGGGCGTAAATTCAACTAAATACTTAGGAATTACAATTACGAACAACTTAAACTTGAAGGAACACTTAGAAAATGTTGTGTGGAAGACTAACCAAAGACTTTTTTATCGGCAGCACACACTGAAAATGTAACAGATCCACTAAAGAGAGCCGGCTTGGGTGGCCGAGCGGATCTAGGCGCTACAGTCTGGTACCGCGCGACCGCTACGGTCGCAGGTTCGAATCCTGCCTCGGGCATGGATGTGTGTGATATCCTTAGGTTAGTTAGGTTTAAGTAGTTCTAAGTTCTAGGGGACTGATGACCTTAGAAGTTAAGTCCCATAGTGCTCAGAGCCATTTGAACCACTAAAGAGAATGTCTACACTACGCTTGTCCGTCCTCTTTTAGACTACTGCTGCGCGGTGTGGGAACCTTACCAGATAGGATTGCCGGAGTACATCGAAAAAGTTCAAAGAAGGGCAGCACGTTTTGTATTGTCGCGATGCAGGGGAGAGGGTGTCACTGAAATGATAAGGAATTTGGGGTGAACATCATTAGAACAAAGGCATTTTTCGTTGCGTGGGAATCTTCTCACAAAATTTCAATCACTAACTTCTTCCTTCGAATGCGAAAATATTTTGTTGACGCTGACCTACATATGGAGAAACGGTCACCATAATAAAATAAAGGACACTAGAGCTCGCACCCAAACATATAGGTGCTCGTTTTTTCCGCGCGCTGTACGGGATTGAAATAATCGAGATTTATTGTGACGGTGGTTTGATGAACTCTCTGCATGCCGCTTAAATGTGATTTGCAGAGTATCCATATAGATGTAGATGTAGACTGCATTAGGATACGGACATCAGTTAACTGAATACATATGACGACCGCGACTAGATGTGAACAAGTGTTACGACCAAGGCTACGTCATGAGTATCCGTCATGAATCTCCTGTTAAATGGTGTGCGAAAAAGAATAAAGTTACAGTTTAGGTTTAGTCTCTAAACAGGTTAATGGGCTAAACAAGAAACATCTGTGTATGTCAAAACAATTGGAAACAACTACAGTTTTTTTGGCCCCAGTATCCTTCGGTGGTAGGATTTAAAAACCTTCCGTGAGTGCTTCCAAGGTAATGCTAAAGACACCAAACTCATTGAGTTGAACTGGTAAATAAGAAACCGTTTACACATTTAAAGAGAGATACACTGATGTTCGTAAGGCTCTGACAAAAATAATTAGTAAGAGTGAGAAATGTACCCAACGAAATGTAGCAAAAAACATTATCTCATCCCTCCTAATTAAATATAAACCACTATAAATAATTAATACAGCACCTTAAGCGTTGCAATCCGAGAGTACGGACTTGCAGTTGCACATTTCTTCTCAGGAACTGCGCAGTCAGAAATAAAGACGGTAGATTAGCATTTAACGTTCCGTCGACGACAATATCGCTGGCAATCGGACGCAAACTCGGGTAAGGCAAGTATGGGTAAGGAAATCGGCCACATTTTTTTCCAGAGGGGCAATCCCAGTAATTGCATTAAGCGCTTTGAATGTAAATCACGGAACACCCCAATCTGGATGGGTGGACGTGGATTTGAATCGCCGTCCTGTCGAATACGAGTCCATTGTCTTACCACTGCGACATACCGCTCGGTTGTTGTCAGCAACTGCTTGGATCAAAAGATCGTACGACAAACTACTTGGAAAACTTTCAACATTTGCGAAAGAAGGACCAACGAGTGCAAGATGCGTAATAAACGACAAAACAGTACAGAAGGACTTCGATGAGGCTTGGGAAGACGAGACGCTGAAAGAGCTTGTAACTGGGCTCGAAGTAACACATTTTCACCTAATTATTGACAACGTTTATTTGTAAGTGAATGTCTTTCTTTATGGCATGATTGATGCATTTTGTTGTCGTTGTTGTTGTTGTGGTCTTCAGTTCGAAGACTGGTTTGATGCCGGTCTCCATGGTACTCTGTCCTGTGCAAGACTCTACATCCGAATAACTACTACAACTTACATCTGCTTACTGTATTCATCTCTTGGTCTCGCTCTACGAGTTTTACCCCCAAACTTCCCTCCAGTACTATACTGGTGATCCAGTTTCTGACGTCTCAGAATGTGTCCTACCAACCGAACCCTTCATCTAGTCAGGTTGTGCCACAAATATCTTTTCTTCCCATTTCTATTCAGTACCTCATTATTTACGCGAACTACTCCTCTAATCTTTAGCATTCTTCTGTAGCAGCACATTTCAAAAGCTTGTACTCTCTTCTTTCCTAACTGTTTATCGTCCATGTTTCACTTCCATACGTGGCTATACTCCACACACATACCCTCAGAAAAGGCTTGCTAACACTTAGGTCTGTATTTTATGTTAACAGATTTTTCTATAGAGAGATTTTCCTTGCTATTGCCAGTCTATATTTTATATCCTCTCTACTTCGGCCACAATCAATCATTTTGCTGCCCAAACAGAAAAACTTATCCACTACTTTAAGTGTTCCGTTTGTTTATCTAATTCCCTTTCCATCATCTTATTTAATTCCGTTGTTCTTGTTTTGCTTCTTTCATATTCATCTTATATCCTCCTTTCAGGACTCAGTCCATTCCGTTCATGTGCTCTTCCAGGTCCTTTGCTGTCTCTGACACAATTACCTTGTTGAGACAAAATAAAACAGCTACAGCCGTCCTTATGATTTTATTTTGTTTTGTTGCAACCAGTTTCAACGCTTCAGTGGGTCATCTTCAGACTGTTGTTGATGCAGTACGGGTTGATATGATCCCTGTATCCTGAAGATGACGTACTGAAGCGTTGAAACTGGTTGCAACAAAATAAAATAAAATCATAAGGACGGCTGTAGATGTTTTATTTTGTCACAATAGTAAACGGCCGTCGTTCCAGAGACCTCCTGCCAAAAGGATTGACATACAAAAACTTGAATGACAATGTCATCGTCAACCCTCAAAGTTTTTATTTCTCCTCCCTGGACTTTAATTCCTACTCCAAATTTTTCTTTTGTTTCCTTTGCTGCTCGCTCAACATAAGACAGAATAACATCGGCGATAGGCTACAACTCTGTCTGACCACCTTCTCGGCCACTGCTTCACTTCCAAACCGCTCGACTGTTATACCTCCCGACTGGTTTATGTACAAGTTGTAAATATCCTTCCGCTCCATGATTTTATCCCTGCTATCTTCAGAATTTCAAACAGTGTACTCCACTCAATGTTGTCAAAAACTTTCTCAGAGTCCACAAATGCTATAAGCGTAGGTTTGCCTTTCCTTAACCTATCTTCTAAGAGAGGTCGTAGGGTCGGCATTGCCTCGCGTGTTACATTTTCCCGGGCCCCAAACCGATCTTCGCCTATGTCGGCTTCTACCAATCATGAATTATATCCATACCTGTCAGTACCTGCTTTCTTTGGAATTGGAATTTATGGATGTATAGCAACATAATCTTTTTCATATCTACTTCCTATGACGGAGATCTTACAGATGGAGCACTTGAGCTATTCAATGACATTTTCTCTTGACATATCTCATCTGTTTCTAACACAGCTAATGTTGACAATAACTTTATTTACAGTACAAATGTAAGAGCTATCTGGCGGACAAGCTACGCTGATGTAGGCAGCCTTCTTTATGTATATTGCAAAAACTACGGCTGTTGCAAAAACTTAACGTTTTTTTCCAAGATAAAAATATTTTTTTTCAAATACTTAATTTCTATAATTAGGCAAGCATGATTATCCAGTTTAGCAGTACTATCGGAAGGAGAAAAGTGGCGTGGATGATCAAATGGTTGTTTACTGAGAGAATGTAACAGTAAAGTTTAAAAATATTGATTCTCTATGGAGTTCATGTCCGGGCTTTGTGGAGGAGGACTGAAAACTTTTGGTCGGTTTTACAGGTGCCACAACCGTACAATATAGGCGGTATGTTTGGGGTCGTTGTCCTCATAAAATCTGAAACAGTCTCTAATCCCCGTATTTTCAGCGCTCTTCTTCAAATTTCTCCTTAGAATCTGCAGTAATACATTTTTATCCATCGATTCGTCAATTAAGACCAGCTCATCCACTCCCTGGGCCGATATTCAACCACAAACCATCCCATGGCCCCTGCCATGTTTCACTATAGCTTGGATATTTTTTTTCTTCCAGCTCTTTGTCGTGCCGCCACCAGACCGTTATTCGTCCATCCTGTCTTCGTATTTACATCGACGGACGATGTTCCCTACAGTGCTTTTCTTCATATTCAGTAACGTTGCCATTTCTCGGCATGTTCTCCCTTTTCATGGTGGAATATTACGAACTGCCTCTGTTTAAAAGTGCTGTTTTTACCTCTGCGTACCATTGTATATAAACACACTTGTGTTTCCTTTGAGCTCTCGACCGGTAATGACTGACATCGCAGGAAGTAACGAATAACAGAGATATGCACACTGACACTGTTCCCAACATATGTACCAAAACTTTTGAAGTGCAGAGTTTCATATCTCGCAGTAAGAAATGGGTCTTGTTCTGTTGTAAACAAGCAAACATACGTGATTGCACTTTTCATCGCCCATAATTACATGTACAACTTGCAGACGTACATCTTTATTTCCGTATAAATTCTTTCATACGCAGATATACTGTGCACAATGTTTGCCCCTAAAACTTATGAGACATACACGCAATGCCAAACTGTTAAGCTCCGGAATCGCGCCGACGAGTATTGCGGAACTTGTAGTGGGGAATAATTGGCGCTGTTTGTTTAATTTAGGACTAAGGCCCACAATTCGCTGATTTTCAGTCCTTCAAAAGCACAGAAACAACATAAGCGGAAAAGGACGAGGACTGAAAGGAGACAAATTGTGGGCTTTAATACTAAATAAAGAAAACTTCGACAATTCTTCCTCACTACACATTCTAACACAAGTTGGCGCGACTGTACAATCTCAGACAGCCATCTCATGAAGTAACCAACCGACCGTTGCACGTTTTTATCCCCCCTGGATAGGCGGCGCGTGGGTCTGCTCCTGTAAACTCAAAGGTAGGCCGAATGTAGGAAGCGAATAGGAGCCGGAAAAGGTGACGTACTTCGGTACTGCTTGTAGATTTTACAAGTTTACTATAGAGAAATTTATGCTTACTTAACTTTGGCTGAGATGAGCACGTAGGTGCGAAGCCGTACAGGTATCAACGCTAACAGCTACTAGTAGTAGGACAGACTATCTGTCATTGAAGTAACTGAAGTAACAAAGTCTGTAATGGCTAGCCTCCTATGAAGTAGAAGCTTAGTTGCTTGGTCGTCTGCTCTTGATGAAATGGGTAGAATCTGTAGCGGCACTCGTAGAGCTGCACAGCACCGGCTAGAGGGCGCTGTCATCGGTGTCGGTGTCGTAGTGCCAACCTAAGAACTTGTACCTACAGCGTGGCATCGTAGCTATCGATACCACAGCACGGATAAGTACAAAATTTCGAATTTCTGAGCTTTTTTAGGTTTGTAAGTGTTAATAGCATATTTGCAGCCGCTGTTGATGTGTCCAGCGTTACGAGACGAAAAGTCAGCTCCAGAAACGTGTTTTTGAAGGGCCCAGTGCCCATAAAACAAAAATCCCCAAAGACGCTAACAGCGGCCATGAAAGCCTGCGTTGTATGATAATTTATATAAGACAAGAATTTAGATCACCAATCAAATACATTTCATTAGCAGTACTCAGTTGTAAATGGATATTCAAACTTACATATTTCCTTGAAAATATCTTATTGTTGTTGCCTTGTCTTGAGTACAGTATTAGACAATATTTCGCTTCTTGTGAGTTTATTCAGTGTTATAATAAAATCATTTTTAATAAGTTTTTATTCTTAAAGCAAAAAGATTGTCTACTAGTTAAATACATTTCCTCATAAGAAACATGTCGGTTTTGAACTGAACTAATGTGTGCCTTGGGTTGTGTGCCGTATTTACAGTGTACACTGATGCACGGCCGAATAACTGTGTCATGTAAGGACATACCAGGAAAAAATTGTTAAAATTATGTTTCGCCACACCAAGGTATTTAAAATAAAACTGAGTTGTTTTTCACTTTCATATTTCACTTTTTGGCTTAAGTGTGTGTGTGTGTGTGTGTGTGTGTGTGTGTGTGTGTGTGTGTGTGTGTGTGCGTGTACCGGCCGGAGTGGCCGAGTGGTTCTAGGCGCTCCAGTCTGGAACCGCGCGACCGCTACGGTTGCAGGTTAGAATCCTGCCTTGGGCATGGATATGTGTGATGTCCTTAGGTTAGTTAGGTTTAAGTAGTTCTAAGTTCTAGGGGACTGATGACCTCAGCTGTTAAGTCCCAAAGTGTTCAGAGCCATTTGAACCATTTGCGTGTGTGTGTGTGTGTGTGTGTGTGTGTGTGTGTGTGTGAGCGGTGAGGAGAGGGGAGGGCGGTTGGTTTTGATAGGCTATGTTTTCTTAAGCTGGGAATGAGACGTGGGTAGGCACGTAAAGGGAGGGGGGCGTTGCTCCATCTCATACACTGTACTTGCGTCAAGGATCTCATTCCTCTGCTTAAGCCCCTGTGTATCGCAGTCCGTCCGTATAACTGCATAGTTAAAGCTCATCACCATTGGGTCTTTTCATCACAATATACTGGGGAGACAGATCTGATGATCGAACAAGCCAAGACAATATGTCGACACGCTGTAGAGCTTGTTGGGTTACAACAGCAGTTTACGGGCGACTTTATCCAACTGGAAAACACTCCGTGGAATGCTTTTCAGCCGCGCGGGATTAGCCGAGCGGTCTCAGGCGCTGCAGTCATGGACTGTGCGGCTGGTCCTGGCGGAGGTTCGAGTCCTCCCTCGGGCATGGGTGTGTGTGTTTGTCCTTAGGATAATTTAGGTTAAGTAGTGTGTAAGCCTAGGGACTGATGACCTTAGCAGTTAAGTCCCAAAAGATTTGGTTCAAATGGCTCTGAGCACTATGGGACTTAACATCTGAGGTCATCAGTCCCCTAGAACTTAGAATTACTTAAACCTAACTAACCTAAGGACACCACACACATCCATGCCCGATGCAGGATTCGAACCTGCGACCGTAGCGGTCGCGCGGTTCCAGACTGAAGCGCCTAGCACCGCTCGGCCACTGCGGCCGGCCCCATAAGATTTCACACACATTTGAACATTTTAAACAATGCTTTTCATGAATGACAGCACAACTGGTCGAATCACCAGAGTGCACTCAGGGTGCGTGTGGTAAGCACGAGAGTGCTCCTGCTGTTATACAAAATCGCACCCCAGACCGTAACTCCAGGTGTATAGGTCCAGTGTGTCTACAACGCAGGCAGTATCGTTACAGGCCCTCAACTGGTCTCCTTCTAATCAACACAAGACCATCACTGGCACCGAGGCAGAATCGGCTGTCATCAGAAAACACAACAGACCTCCACCCTGCCCTCAATGACGCCTCGCTTAACACCACTGAAGTCGCAACGGGAGGTGGCTTGGGGTCAGAGAAATGCACACCAGAGGACGTCTGGTTCGGAGCCGTCCTTGAAGTAACCGATTTGTAACAGTTCGTTGTGCCACTGTGGTGCCAAATCCTCCTCAGATTGCTGCTGCAGATGTAGTACGATGTGTCAGAGCCATACGCTGAACACGATAATCATCCCTCTCGGTAGGGCCACGTGGCCGTCCTGAAGCGGGTCTTCTCGCGATCATGACCACCGCTGCCAGCAGTCATGTACAATGGCTGCATTCCTACATAATCTTTCTGCAGTATCGGAGGAGGAACATCCAGCTTCGCGTAGCCTTATTACACGACGTCGTTCAAACCCACTGAGGTGTTGATAATGGTGTCTTTGTCACGTTAAAGGCTTTCCTGACTAACGTCAGGTCACCACGTCCAATCTCAAAGGTAACTAACGCTTACGACCGTTACTGCATGTATTTACACTACTGACCATTAAAATTGCTACACCAAGAACAAACGCAGATAGTAAACGGGTATTCATTGGACAAATATATTATACTAGAACTGACATGTGATTACATTTTCACGCAAATTGGGTGCATAGATCCTGAGAAATCAGTACCCAGAACAATCGCCTCTGGCTGTAAGAATGGCCTTGATACGCCTGGGCATTGAGTCAAACAGAGCTTGGATGGCGTGTACAGGTACAGCTGCCTATGCAGTTCCAACACGATGCCACAGTTCATCAAGAGTAGTGACTAGCGTATTGTGACGAGCCAGTTGCTCGGCCACCATTGACCAGACGTTTTCAGTTGGTGAGAGATCTGGAGAATGTGCTGGCCGGGGCAGCAGTCGAACATTTTCTGTATCCAGAAAAGCCCGTACAGGACCTGCAACATGCATTATCCTGCTGATATGTAGGGTTTCTCAGGGATCGAATTAAGGGTAGAGCCACGGGTCACAACACATCTGAAATGTAACGTCCACTGCTCAAAGTGCCGTCAATGCAAACGAGAGGTGACCGAGCCGTGTAACCAATGGCACCCCATACCATCACGCCGAGTGATACGCCCGTATGGCGATGACGAATACACGCTTCCAATGTGCGTTCACCGCGGTGTCGCAAAACACGGATGCGACCATCATGATGGCCGGCCGGAGTGGCCGAGCGATTCTAGGCGCTACAGTATGGAACCGCACGACCGCTACAGTCGCAGGTTCGAATCCTGCCTCGGGCATGGACGTGTGTGACGTCCTTAGGTTAGTTACGTTTAAGTAGTTCTAAGTTCTAGGGGACTGATGACCTCAGCAGTTAAGTCCCATCGTGCTCAGAACCATTTGAACCATTTTTGAACCATCATGATGTTGTAAACAGAACCTGGATTCATCCGAAAAAATGACGTTTTGCCATTCGTGCACCCAGGTTCGTCGTTGAGTACACCATCGTAGGCGCTCCTGTCTGTGATGCAGCGTCAAGGGTAACCGCAGACATGGTTCCGAGCTGATAGTCCATGCTGCTGCAAACGTCGTCGAACTGTTCGTGCAGATGGTTGTTCTCTTGCAAACGTCCCCATCTGTTGACTCAGGGATCGAGACGTGGCTGCACGATCCGTTACGGCCATGCGGATAAGATGCCTGTCATCTCGACTGCTAGCGATACGATGCCGTTGGGATCCAGCACGGCGTTCCGTATTACCCTCCTGAACCCATCGATTCCATATTCTGCTAACAGTCATTCGATCTCGACCAACGCGAGCAGCAATGTCGCGATACGATAAACCGCAATTGCGATAGGCTACAATCCGACCTTTATCAAAGTTGGAAATGTGATGGTACGCATTTCCCCTCCTTACACGAGCATCACAACAACGTTTCACCAGGCAACGCCGGTCAACTGCTATTTGCGTATGAGAAATCGGTTGGAAACTTTGCTCATGTCAGCACGTCGTAGGTGTGGCCACCGGCGCCAACCTTGTGTGAATGCTCTGAAAAGCTAATCGTCTGCATATCACAGCATCTTCTTCCTGTCAGTTAAATTTCCGCGTCTGTACCACGTCATCTTCGTGGTGTAGTAATTTTAATGGCCAGTAGTGTAAAACAAAGATGATTTGCATTCTCATAGTGGCGCTACGAGCGCCATTCTTATGCGACAGGCCCTAAATTTGGACAGAGATGTTCTTTCAGGTGTAGAAACATACCTACCAATTTTCGTTTATGTCGTATAGCTCGTTCTTGGTGTTATTGCTATACTGCATAATTATAATTCAAATACAACCATGCTCGTCAGACAACATAATTGTCATCCGATCTCAGAATATGATAATAGCAGCTTTTCTATTCTCTCAGTTGCATATTCTAAAAGACACGGTGATGTCACACAATAATTTTCAATAGGTTTCACTTCAAAACAGATACATGTACAGGTCATTAACAATGAGTTATGGAAAGTTGACTAAATACGTAAATGAGAAATACGTACAGCTACATTTTACCTTAAATTAATGCTCCAAACAAGAAGTTGCATAACGGGCATCTCCTGTGCATCATCAGCTTCCGTGAGTAAACTTAAATTCAGACAATAGATCCTTAATGAAGGCATAGTCCGTGGCGTCCAGCTCCCTTCAGCCCTGATCACGGAAAAGATGAAAACAGGAGACGATTACATTTCTCACCGACACGAGACAAAAGATGAACAAACTTCGATCAGCGATGCAATAATGAAGTTCTGGCGAGTTCTATTCTTCAGTGACTAACGACTGTAAAATGCGTTAATATTTACAAAAAATTACAATTTATCCTTTAGATGTTACAAACCTACTCGGCATTTGCATTAACCGTTTTAGGGTTACTGCGGAAAAGGTAATTCTCGATGGGCGGAAGGAAATCTCAACTGTTGTCCCTTGTGAATGCAAGTTCAGGGTCTTAGCACTGCGCTACCTTGCTCGCCAACATTACCGAGGACCCTGCTTCTGCGAGGTAAAAATTTCTTTGCCAAGCACTGTCGTCGAATACGAAGATTGGAACTTTAATAGTGGAACTATTTTTTTATAGCTCGTACAAAATAGATATGTGTTTCCAAGTTTTACTGACCTTCAAAGTAGTTACCAGCATTGTGTATAACCCGTGGAAGTCGTAGGATGCTCTTAGCAGTGCCAGTTGTGTTGACAGTTCGAGCGGCGCGGTCTATTGCCCGACGAATTTGTAGCAGTTCTGAAGCGAATGCCGGGAATTCTTTCAGTTTAGAAATCGAGTTGAGCTTACGAGGGCTTAAGTCAGGGGAGTGCAGTAGGTGGTAAAGCAATTAGCAGCCCAATCAGTGAAACAAATTAGTAACAGCTTGCACTGTACGTGATTGTGCATTGCCCTGCAAAATGATGGTCAGGTCCTGCAGAAAGTGTCATTTCTGTCTCTAAGCTGGTTCTGCCCCAAAAATGAATAGCAACGCTGGCAACGGGTTATACACAATGCCGGTGACTACTTTGAAGGTCAAAAACTTTGAAACACGTATCTATTTTGTACGAGCTGTAAATAAATAGTTGCCACTATTAAATTTCCAACGCTCGTAAATAACATTATTTTCCCTTGTACAAGAGCCTCATTGGTCGATTAAGTTGACATTACGCCGGAACATCTTATCTCGATAACTACGTAGGCTCCGCAGTATCATGAGGATTAAAATCCTTTTGGGTGTTGTACTGCGTCATTGTATAAACTTTAATTATAAACCTAAGCCCAACGCTTCGACCTATTACAATAGCCTTCATCAAGGCAAGAGGAAGGCGTTGTAATACGGTCGAAAGTTGGTCTTAAGTTCATAATTAAAGTATTTTATACAGTTGGACGGTACAGCATCCAGAAGAATATCGACTTTACATCGTGTTGCAACTTTTGATCTTTCTATAAGAAAGGTGGCCAACGCTTGGCTGTAATCGATAATGATTACGCTCATGTTCTGTGACTGTGTCTAAAATAAATAAAATGACGCCCATTTTTTGAATGTGGTTATAGGAAAGATAAAGGCCATAACAAAGTGAAAATGCCGTTGGTACGCAATTATAAGAGCAGTGGTAAACTTTTGGAGCCTGTAACTGCGATCAGAAATCTGGGAGAGATACTGCGAAGCAATCTGAAAAGGAACGAATGTGTGAAATGATTGATGGGGAAGGCGAATGCTATTATAGCATAGTGAGAATGTTTGAACGACTTTTAGAGACTCAGTAATGTTAACCCCCCAGTAACTTTGTGGATCAAACGGTACTGAGTACTTGGTAAACGTTCAGTGAGACGTATCCCGTATGTCGATACCATGGTAATCGGCTGTCTAGACACTGTGATCGGAATTTGATTGATGATTCGCTACGGATGGTACACGATGGTATAGACTCTGTTATCGTCTACATCAAGTTTTACTTAACTACGTGTGATTAATCTGCTTTCTCAAATAGTCATGGATGGAGTGCTATCACTGTATTGTTGAGCCACAGATAATTAATCCCTAAGGATGAAGAGTCAAAGTAAACGAATATATCATGGAGTACTGAAGGACTGTTATACTGGCAGAAAATACATTTTAAGGTATGGTTTATACATAGGATAGGGCTGAAAGTAGCATAGAGGAGTCATGCTTTACTTAACAGTATCAAGGGCAAGGAATATTTTATAATGGATTTGCACGTAAAATATTCGTCTTGACATCATTACACATATTTTGTGGATATATATTCCTGACAGGCCTGTAAACTGTTTGCACAAGGGCCGTTGTCTCCGCGTTATCATACACATCACATATATTGAGAAATTCTGGTGTCATATTCCTTATATCATGAAGTTACGTTAGTTTTTGGTGGTAGGTTGAATATGATTATACGTAGCGCTTCATATTTTCACAGAATATTGTCCACCATTAGAAACGAAACACTACTTTCCTTCCAAAACCTTTACATTTATTGATGTAATGGTATGGCTAGGGCCCCCCGTCGGGCAGACCGTTCGCCGGGTGCCGGTCTTTCAGTTTGACGCCATTTCGGCGACCTGCAGTCGATGAGGATGATAGGATGATGATGAGGACAGCACAACACCCAGTCCCTGGGCGGAGAAAATTCCCCGAATCAGCCGAGAATCGAACCCGGGCCCAGAAGATTGACAATCCGTCACGCTGACCATTCAGCTACCGGGGGCGGACAAAGCTGTATAGAAATATGATGATAAGGAAATCAGCCTACAAGAGGTGAACTTTACAGGTTTTCCCAGCTTAATAAGTCTTTAAAATCTGCTCGAGTTTGCTGCCGGAACCTAAAATCGACTTGATTCAATATTTCGGCGATCGAGCTGTCCGCCATCTACACGAGTACGCTGCTGCTGAGTACCGCTGAAAACGTAAGCCAAGACATTCAATCATCGTCGTATACAGGCCTCTGTAACGTACACGGCGCATGCGCCGCCCATAACAGTTGCTGCCTTCCAAGATAGGACAGGTGGCGCCACCTCTAGTACAACACCGGCGGCGACGATATATCCCCAAAGTTAGACAAGGAAGTGGTTCCCTTACGCTCTATTGTTAATAATTTCGGTGCACCCACTCATAACCTAGCGAAGCTTTTAACATCTGTTCTCAGCCGTACGTTGAAAAATGTGTGCACCATACTTCCAATTCGAAGATTAAAATCTTTGAGGCTGGGTCCTTCGAATTTGCAACTGAATTTTGATGTGGTACCTCTGTTTACACGACTACCTCTGGAAGTGAAAAACTGGATGAAGAGCTGGTGAAGCTTTTTCGTCGTGTGCTGACGTCCAAGTATTTTTCATTTAATGGCAACATTTTTGAACAGAATGACGGAGTGGCTATGGGTAATCCTTTCCCGCACATAGTCATCAGTTTATCTATGGAAGACTTCGAGGATACAGCACTGTGAACTTCAACTTTGCAACCAATGTGCTCCCGGAAGTATGCCGATGATCTTTTTTCGTCTGGCTATATGAACGTGATGCTCTCAACAAATTTTTGAATCACTTCAACTGTCGTCATCCCAGGATTAAATTTATCGTGTATATTGAAAGTGATGGGATAGTTCCATTTTTCGATGTCATGGTTTACAAGAAACAAAATTGTACTCTGGGACGTAGTGTTCACCGAAAGCCCATAGACACTGATCTAGATCTGAATGCCAAGAGTTTGCACCCACCAAATTAACGCAGTGATTTCCTTAGGACTCCGGCACGCAGAGCATATGTCTCTTCCGACGCGTATAGTTTAACCCAGGCTGTTTCAGGAAACTGGATAGTCTGAGAAGAACATTCGTCGGGCTATGGAGCTTGAATCATCCCCAGAGGTGCATGAGAAGTACAGACCTGTGACTTTCATTCCTTATGCTGCGGAATATCATTTAAGATAGGAAGAATTTCAAGGAGTTTTAACATTAAGAGTGTGCCCCATCCACCTTCCAGATCACGGCTCTACTCGGCTCTGTGAAAGATGATTTGGGTCTTAGAAAGCCTGGCGTATATAAAATTCCACGTCAGTGTGGGAACTCTTAAATTGGCCGTTCGATTCGCACAGTTCAGGAAAGGTGCGTGGAACATCGCCGTCATACGAGGCTACAACAGTAGGAAATATCGGCGGCAGCAGAACATTGCTTAAACAAAGGACATGAGATGAATTTTGACGAGACTGAGACAGTTGCCAACACTTCCAACTTTTGGAGCAGTGTCTATAAAGAGGTAATTGAAATTAGGTTGTCAAACAATTTGATTAATCGAGACAATGGCTTTCCTCTCAGCAAGACGTAAAATCGTGTACTATCCTGCATCAAAACAGAACATTCTTCGGTGCAACCACCCCGAGTGTTTGAAATTAGTCTTTAAGTGCGGTATACCGTTGCCGTCAGTGTTCTGCTAATGGAGGCGCCACCTGCCCATTCTCAGAGGGTAGCAAATGTCATGGGCGGCACATGTGCCGTGTAAGGTACGGAGGCCTATATACCGATTACCTAAAACATTATGACTACTGTCCACCGCGACGTTTGATGCCGTCTGGTAACATTGCGGGCACGTGACGCGGTAACAAAAGTATGTAAGCGGAGAGTGGACACGAACGGGAGATCACCCTAGCGAAGATATCGGCTGCAAATGGGAAAATCCATTGAGATAAGCGATTTTGGCAAAGGGTAGATTATTATTTCGCAGAGCATATGAACGAGTATCTCGAAAACGGCGAAGACGGTCGAATGTTGAAGTGCTACTGTCGTGAGCATGTACGGAAAGAGATAGAAGGACAGCGAAATTACCACTAGGCGCTAAATGGCTAGACGTCCACGACTCTTCAGAGAACTAGGCATTTGGAGGCTTGTCTGTTCTGTAAAGTAGGGTAGATGGTGCTCTTGGTATCTCTGCCGAAAGAGCACAATTCTGATGCATGCACAAGTGTGTTTGAGCACCCTGTTCATTGTACATTCTAGAAAATGGAGCTCCGCAGCAAATCCACCCCTACGTGTTCACATGATGACCCAATTACAACTGCAGTGGGCACTGGACCGTCGCGATTCGATCGTCGATCAATGGAAACGTATCGGCTCTTTGAGTAAATAACATTTTTGCTACAGTAGGTCGATAGTCGCCTCCATAAGGGCCGTCATCGAGGTGAACGGTGGCTCGAAGCGTGCACAGCGCCACGAACGCAAGCTGGTGGGAGCGGTATATTGCTATGGAAGACATTTTCCTGCTCTTGTATGAAGCCTGTGATAGTAATGCAACCACCTGCGTTCCTTTATGCTTGAAGTCTTCCCCGACGGTGATGTCCTCTTTCAGCAGTATAATTGTCAATGTTTCGAAGCCAGAAGCGTGATACAGTGGTTTTAGGAAGATTATAGTGAACTCACGTTGCTGTCTCGGCAACCAAAGCCGTCTGACGTAAATCCTATGGAACCCATCTGGGTCGCTATCGGGAGCCATCACCGCGTAAACAAATCAGAGGCCCGTCATTTACTCGAATTAGATGACCCGTGCTTAGACATCCAATGCCACATGGCTCCACAAACCTACCAACAAACTGTCGGATCCCTGATTCGCAGAATCAGTGATGTACTACGTTCCAAAGACGGACAGACAAGCTATTAAGCAGGTGCTCAGAATGTTTTGGATAATCATTGTATAGGATGACTATTGGCAGCCTTGGTATCAGCTTTGAGTGGGACTTAGCAGCAGCAGCGTTCTCCTGAAGATGACGGACAGTTAGGTGGCCGAAATGTTGAATCACGTTGGTTTTAGGATCCAGCAGAAAACCCGAGGTGACTTTCAAGACTACGGGAGGTGGATGCGAAAGGATCAATAAATGTGATACTTGCTTTCATCGGAAATTAGCAGGCTGTCCCATGTACAACTCAAGTGCAGTTCGTACGGAAAGTGCTCCCGCTAACTCCCTCCGCTGTTCATCGCGTATTCCCTGAATTGAGCATAACGGAGACACAATTTGCGAAAATTAAGCTTACATTTATTACAGCGGGTGCTCAAACCGACGTCCCTCTGCGACGATTGCAGCCTGACACTTTCTGCAGATATTACACAATCGTCGAATTTCGGCTGCCGAAACTCTTGAAATTATAAGCCCAATAGTGTCTCCTAACTCTTCGAGTGTGTGGCGATTGTTTGCTTGAACTTTATGTTTGAATATCCCCCGAAGACAAAAAATACATACGTTTATATATGGCTAACGAGAGTGCCCGACTATATTGTATAATTAAAAAAACCACGTAATACAGTCTTAGACGCATTGGCGGTGTGTGCTCAAACATTGTCCTGCATGAGATAACCGTAATTGTTTTCGATAGTCATTAGTTCTCTGGAAAAAGGGTGATGATTACTGTTCACATGCCTATCGGAAATTATGTACTGGTGGAAACATATCGATCTAACAATCAGTTTTATACTAAATGCATACGACACTCTTATTTTCACATCAGTCACAGGCTTTTGATGTAATTGAAAGGGTTTTATGAACTTCATGGTTCATTGTTTTGCGGGTATACTTACCCTGATAAATGCAGCCATACTTCATAACAAAAAAAGGGCATTCCAGACTCAGTCACTTCGCCATGCACAGACTTCAATAGCCAGTCGCAGTACTGATTTCCAGCAACGATATGTGAATTGGTCTGTCGAACTCCAACCGTTAGTTTTTTTGCAGTTTGAGTTTGTGCACGACCCTGAGAATTATTGCTCCTAACTCGTCGCTCGTAACGATTTTCTCGGACGCTCCTAATTCGTCTAGTTTATTCTCCGTCAAAACACTTCGTTTTTAGAACTTTTTAGTCTTACTCGGACACTGTGGCTGACGATGTCTCTGAGCTGGACGCAGTCGTCCACCCTGTTCCAGAGGAAGCTTCTAGGCCCGCAAGATCTGGAAATTGGGAGCTCCAACGTTAGGCGTGTGTTGGGGCCCCTTAGGAACATAGCTGCCAAGGAGGGGAAGAAAGCCAGTGTGCGCTCCGTGTGCATTCCGGGGGGAGTCATTCCGGATGTGGAAAGGGTGCTTCCGGATGCCATGATGAGTACAGGGTGCAGCCAACTGCAGGTGGTGGCTCATGTCGGTACCAGTGACGTGTGTCGCCTTGGATCGGAGCAGATTCTGTCTGGTTTCGGGCGGCTAGCGGAAATGGTCAAGACTGCCAGTCTTGCTTCCGAGATTAAGGCGGAGCTCACCATCTGCAACATCGTCGATAGAACCGACTGTGGTCCTTTGGTGCAGAGCCGAGTGGAGGGTCTGAGTCAGAGGCTCAGGCGGTTTTGTGACCGTGTAGGCTGCAGATTCCTTGACTTGCGCCATCGGGTGGTGGGTTTTCGTGTTCCGCTTAATAGGTCAGGAGTCCACTACACACAGGAGGCGGCTACACGAGTAACGGGGGCCGTGGGGAATGGACTGGGCGGTTTTTTAGGTTAGAGGGTCTCAGGGAACCACAGAAAGGGCGTCCGTCTAAAAGGGGACAGGTAAAACACAGTAAGTTATTTGTAGAAACGATCGGTACTGTAGTTGTAAATTGTCGTAGCTGTGTTGGGAAAGAACCAGAGCTCCAAGCCCTAATAGTAATCACTGAACCTCAAATAAATATAGGTACAGAAGGCTAAAGCCGGAAATAAGTTCAGACGAATTTTTTTCAAACGATATAATAATGTTCAGAAAGTATAGATTAAATACAGCTGGCGGTGTATTTATTGCTGTCAGAAGTAGTTTGCCTTGTAATGAAACTGAAGTAGGTAGTATTTGCGAAATAGTATCGGTAGAGGTTACACTTGACAATCGGATTAAACTATTAATAAGATCGTTTTACCGACCACCGACTGAGAAGATATAGTTGCTGAACAGTTCAAAGAAAACTTGAGACTCATTTCAAATAGGTACCCCACTCATACAGCTATAGTCGGTGGTGACTTCAAATTACCCTCGATATGCTGGAAAAATTATGTTTAAAGCCGGTGGAAGGCATAAAACGTCATCCGAAATTGTACTGAATTCTTTCTCAGCAAATTATTTTTAACAATTAGTTCATGAGCCCACTCGAAGCGTAAATGGTAGAGAAAGCATACTTGACCTCTTAGCAACAAATAATCCCGGACAAATAGTGAGTATTGTGACGAATACAGGGATTAGCGACCACAAGGCAGTTGCTGCTAGGCTGAATGCCGTAACACCTACAACCATAAAAAAGAATTGCAACTTATATGTATTTAAAAAAAGCTGTTATAAATGTTCTTAACGCCGTTTTAAGAGACAGTCTTCTCTCCTTCCGATCTGATCATGTAAGCGTAGAAAAGTTGTGAAATGATTTGAAAGAGTTAGTATCGACAGAAGTTGAGAGATATACACACATAAATTAATAACTGATGGTACTGATCCGCCATGGTACACAAAACGGGTCAGATCGCTGTTGAAGAAGCAGCGAAAAAAGCATGCCAAATTTAAAATAACGCAAAATCCCCAAGACTGGCAAAGTTTTACAGAAGTTCGAAATATAGCGCGTACTTCAATGCGAGATGCTTTTAATAATTTCCATAATGAGACTCTGTCTCGAAACCTGGCAGAAAACTCAAAGAGATTCTGGTCATACATAAGCACACCAGCGGCAAGACGCAGTTCGTACCTTCACTGTGCGATGACAACGGTGAAGTCACTGAAGACAGTGTCACTAAAGCACATTTATTAAACAAAGTTTTCCAAAACTTCTTCACCAAAGAAGACGAAGTAAATATTCCTGAATTCCAATCAAGAAAAACTGTCAAACTGAGAAACATTGAAGAAGATGTCTTTGGTGTCGCAAGCAGCTTAAATCACTTAATATAGGCAAGGCTTCTGGTCCAGATTGTATGCCAGTCAGGTTCCTCTCAGAATATGCTGATACAATAGCTCCATATTTAGCAGTTACATACAACCGCTCGCTCACAGAAAGATCCGTACCTAAAGACTGGAAAGTTGCGCAGGTCACACCAATACCCAAAAAAGGAAGCAGGAGTAACCCGTTGAATTACAGGCCCATATCACTGACGTCGATTTTCAGTAGTGTTTTGGAACATATGCTGTATTCGAACATTATGAAGTACCTCGAAGAAAACGATTTATTGACACATAGCACGAACCCAGAAAATATCGTTCTTGCGAAACACAACTAACTCTTTATACTCATGAAGTAATGAGTGCTATCGTCAGAGGATGTCAAATTGATTCCATATTTTTAGATTTCCAGAAGGCTTTCAACACCGTTTCTCACAAGCGACTTCTAACCAAACTGCGTGCCTGTGTAATATCGCCTCAGTTGTGCGACTGGATTCGTGATTTCCTACCAGAAAGGTCACAGTTCGTAGTCATAGACGGAAAGTCATCGAGTAAAACAGAAGTAATATCAGGCGTTCCCCAAGGAAGTGTTATAGGCCCTGTGTTGTTCCTGATCCATATTTACGATATAGGAGACAATCTTAATAGCCGTTTTAGATTGTTTGCAGATGATGCTGTCATTTACCGTCTTGTAAAGTCATCAGATGACCAAAACGAATTGCAAAATGATTTAGATAAGATATCTGTATAGTGCGAAAAGTGGAAGTTGACCCTGAATAAAGAAAAATGTGAAGTTATTTACATGAGTACTAAAAGAAATCAGCTAAATTTCGATTACGCGACAAGTCACACATATCTTAAGGCTGTAAATTCAACTAAATACTTAGGGATTACAATTACAAATAACCTAAATTGGAACGATCACATAGATAATGTTATGAGCAGAGCAAACCAAAAACTGCGATTCGTTGGCACAACACTTAGAAGGTGCAACAGGTCTACTAAAGAGACTGCTTACACGACTCTTGTCCGTCCTATTCTGGAGCATTGCCGTGCAGTATGGGATCCGCATCAGGTGGGACTGACGGATGAAATCGAAAAAGTACAGAGAAGGACAGCTCGTTTCGTATTATCGCGAAATAAGGGAGATAGTGCCACAGACATGATATGTGAATTGGAATGGCAATCACTAAAACAAAGGCGTTTTTCTTTGCCACGCGATCTTCTCATGAATTATCAATCACCAGTTTTCTCCTCCGATTGCGAAAACACCCACCTACCTAGGGAGAAGTGATCATCACGATAAAATAAGAGAAATCAGGGCTCGCACAGAAAATTTAAGCGCTCGTTTCTCCCTCGTGCCGTTCGAGAGTGGAACGGTAGAGAGACAGCTTAAAGGTGGTTCATTGAACACCCTGCCAGGCACTTTATTGTGAATAGCAGAGTAATCATGTAGATGTAGATGTAGACACAGTATCTTAAAATTTCTGTACTAGTCTAGGTATCGTTTACTCATAGCGAACGCACACGCTGGGAAATTTTCGTCTGAAGGCTTACTGACATTCCATATAAAAGACTCTTATTGCATAGATCAGCGCAGAAAGCGCTCATTGATCCGTCGGGTGAACCATAGCGAACAGAAACTACACAAAATAATGAAGGAAAAAAAGTATACTCGATTCCGCTCTAAATGAGACACAGCACTGTCTGTCGCTCTCTCTCTCTCTCTCTCTCTCTCTCTCTCTGTCTGAGCAACGGTTTGGAGCTTGGAGCGTCTTGCTGTAACTGAAGTCCGCCTATGGGAGCATAGGTTCGCGCATAAAGCGGGAGACAGCGCGTATGTAGTATTTGAAACAACCTGTACTGTGTGATCGGAGGCTTTCCCGGCGTATGTGTTGTTTCCAGGGCTCTCGGGTGTCCAGCCGGATGAGATCGTTGAAGTCCCACGATATTTCGGCAAATAACCTTTCCACCATCTTCAGATGGTTCTGATCCAAAGATGCCAAAGTTAACCATGGCCGCCTTGTATGAGGAAGTAAGCCAGCATTCTTGGAAGTGTGTATTTGAAGTGTTACTCCTACCTGCTAAGGACCTCAACATGACAAATAATACTTAAGGAAGCGTCTTGATTTGCAGTTCATTAGTACTCTACCAATGAAAATCATTTAGTCATCCGTTACTCCGTAAACTATACGTCGTCGCTCGACCGTAAGTCGCCCAAAATTATTGATGCTTGGAAGTGATAGTGACCGTTCAGTATACAGTTGCAGATGTTTTGCCTATTTGCATGGATTCCATTAAATTTGGCAATGCTGAGGGCCGACTGCTAGTCACTGCACAGAGCACTGATCATTTTCAAGCCTTATAAGTCGCCTAACATACGTCCAAAATTTAATGAACATTAAGTTATGCCCATTAGTTTCTCTTTCAAGTCATTTATCTATGGATTTATTCTTCACGTGCTAAATGTGCTGATAAGATACCAGTTCACAAGTTTATGGTAATGCAATTGGTTTTCATGTAATAATGAAAATTTTTTTGTCGCTTATGAAGAATACCATCGGTGGGTTGCTAATAGAAGATTATCTAATTCGCGGGAGCTTAAAGGGTCTTAAATAAAATACGGGTGTATGGTAAAGTTGCTAGTAGGCTTGCCTGTGACAAACAGGCTAATAAATGGGATGTGGGTGAAGGAGAAAATATCCTTTTTCAATCTTTAGACATAATGACGTGATGAACTTAAGCCTCTTTAACGGGTCACAGCTCGACATTCAAAATCACGGCAAACGATGTGTCAGCGGAGCCTCATTAATTTCTATCAACAACTGCTGCAACGCCTTTAGGAAGTAAGTAGGACCTAATTGCTGACTGGCTACTATATCTTATTAAACACCAGTGAATATAGTGCATTGAAAGGCACATTTACAGCGTCCTTTTTGTTGTAAAATTTCAGCTATGGTATTGGGAATGTGAATGTCCTAACCACGATATAACACGAGAACTGAATTTAACATTCCCTCTTACCTGCGTATTACTGATCATTTCATTGCCCTTTTGATCAGGGGAATGGAAACACTACGTGAATGTCTATTGACTCAGGATGTGCTCCCATATCTACAACATCCTTGTAAACTGGCCGTAATTTACATATATATTTGGCCACAGTAGGACTGCCGTCAATATTGCTGCAATGTGGTTGCAGTACACGATAATTTTGGGGTATGACCGCGGAATATTGCTCATACTGTATGCTGCTGGAGCTAGCTGTCGACGTATTGTCGAGGGGTTCCCGGTGTTGTCCACTAAGGGTGGAGAATATTTCGTATTGCAGGGCAATATCTATCTCTGTCTCTGTCCTTGTCTGTAAATGAGACACTCTCGCTCTCACCAATGTTTCCTACATCTCTCATCGATTGCGTTGCACACACGTGTCTGAGCGAAAGCAAATATCGTTTTCCTTTTGTTAGAACATTTACAGGTTGTCTGTGTTGTGAGTTCTTTGCGTACAGCAATGGAGAGGTAGACAAACTAGAGGACTATGAATTTCATAAATGCTGTGCATCTACGAGCAGAGCTAAGGAACGTCGAAAGTAATGTATTCAAAGAAAGCGATTTTAAAAAGGCAGTTGGCAAGTTTGTTTCCGATGACCTCGGAATCAAACTTGATGAAGCAAAGAAAAAAATTCCGAAACCTTAGAACCTACACCAAATGCGACGCAGAAAAATTGCATAGGAAGAGGGGAAGCGGAGGTTTGCATTTGATGCCACGAATTTCATACTGTCGGGACGTGCTGAAGCAGGAATTGATTCTGTAAACAATGGTGTGTGCTGGTGAACAAAAATGTATGTAAAAATTGTATCCTTACTTCTAACTTCCCTTCATAAAATGTTTCAGTCCATCCACTAAAGCATGTTATACTTCTGGTACCAGAGGCTTACTGATAAACAATGCACTTTAAAGACGTACAGTCTTAGACATAAAAACTGACCGCCGGCCGGCCGCCACAGAGACTAAGTCCGAGTCGTTCACTTAAGGTGGCCAATAAAACTGACCGCCCCTGACAACTCTTAAGTCCGGCCATCTGCACAATCTGGCAACATTGTAAGATGCGGAAATGTTAGGAGGAAGTGTTGTCTACTTCCGAGCTGATATGGCTCGAGTGAGCTCGTGGTCTTGCGGTAATAGTCCTGCATTCTAAACTTAGAGTCGCATGTTCGCGTCCAACTGGTTTTTTTTTTACCACATTTCGGTCTAAAGTTATGAGTCTGATTCAACATCGAAGACAATTCGCTTAACATTCTGCCCATCCGTAATAACAAGTATTCCAGAAACAATTCCGCAGTACAGCTCGTGGCTGCGTCACGATCATAACAGCTTACGCTCGAGAGTTTCCTCGCGCTGCAGCGGCTACCGGCCACCGGCCAGACGCCACCCGCCGCCTGAAATCCGGCGCCGCCCAGGTGAAGGCGGCGCCACGCCGTCAGTGTATGTATCAATGCCACTTTCGAATTTGAAGTTCTAGTTATCATCTTGCAGTTAAGCATTGGATTTTGCATACTTGAAAATCATGAACTACAGTTAAGCATTGTAAAATTGAGTCGCAAGTGGAAAAAGGTGTAACACCTGCAAGGCAACGTTTACTTTCGGTATAACAGAGGGGTGAATGTAGAGGAGGCAGCTAAAAAGATTTGAACTGTGTGTGGAGCGAGTGCTTTTGGAAAAAATGCGCCAGACAAAGATATTCTTGTTTCAACAAAGATCGTTCTGGCATGAATGATTTTCCACATTAAGGAAGTCTCGGCTACTGATATATATGACAGATTACCATTTTACCATCATGCGACATTTGCATTCAACAGGCAATGTGCAGAAGTCTGGTGTAGGAGTACTGCATCCTCTAATTCGAAACAATAAAAATCAACGGAGTGACTATTATTGAACGTCATCAGGTCGCTCATTGAGCATTCTATGCAGCACTGTTGCTGGTGACGTGTTATGATGCCTTTATCGTTAACTTCCTAAGAAGAAATGGAGGCTGAGCCCCATCAAAAGACGTAGACTAGAGCAAAGAGCAGTGTGAACATAATATTTTACATCTGATAGCTCCAAAAGTGTGTTTTGGACTACGAATTCTGCCTAAGGGGTGTGTGCAAGACAGCTGGAATTTGTTGTCAACAACTGAGACACCTTTCGGTCGCAGTGTAAGAAAATCGAGCAACAAAACTTCATCACCTATGCTACTGCATGATAACTCACTCTGTTGATTTGAGGAACAAAACTATCCAGGAGATTGATAGGAAAGTCGTCTATCAGGCACTTGTATTGATAGAGAAGTCCTCTCTCAAGCACTTGTCCCTCTCGTCATATATTCGTAAAATTTTACCTTTCCCGCTATTGATCGATCAACAGTCAAGGCAATTCATTTCTAGACGAAAATACTCTTAAAACTACACTGGTTTAATGACATCGTTAGAGCCAGTGGCTTTCTACGGGCGTAGAATTTGTAAACAACTTTAGGATTGCCAGATTGTTTTAGATACCGTGAAAGAAAATTCAGCTGCTGATTATTTTCTCTTTGATGATTACTGTTGCGATTAGTAAACTAATGGAAAATGCAATTAAAATATTCACTGCACTAATACAAATTAAATTCAGCTTACTACAGAAACATCACGACGGCAGTCTATCTTAATAAAGCATTAAGTGTCTGTAAGACGATTGAGCCTATTTTAACACGAATTAGTAGGATATTACCGACTTTTGACTTCGAAAAGATCTGTATTTACTTCATTTCCTGTATCATTCGCAAGTATTATGAAAATGTGGCATTTCAACGATAAAATTATGTATTCACAACAACAAAAAATATCTCGGCAGAAAACGAAAGTGGCATTATGAAATTGGCAGTACAGTAAGGTTTTCGCTCTGACACTAAGAGGTACTGTAAGTAGCAAGACGAATTTTGATCGAGAGATATCTCACGATTCCCTTATTGAGTTTGTATCTGCCTGCTTGTAGCTCTACTACAAAAGAATTAAAAATCTGGCTTTCAGCGAATCTCGAAAGGCGTACGAAAGCAGCTTGCACCTGGTAGCCAAGCATGTTACCCAGGAACTGGTTTTTTCCTAAAGTGGAAAGACATCCTTTTGTGGTTGAATTGTTGGCAAATGTCAGTCAGACGTGTGCCGTTGGTCTAGGCGTTTCGGTATGTTGAATTTGTACCAATGATTTTTCTACAGGTTTTTTCTGTTCCAGATAGAGAGTTGAAGGCTCCCATTAGTATTTCCACGTCATCTTGGTGAATTTTGCTCATAGTATTTTCGAGTGTGTTCCAGAATTTTTCGACATTTGTGGTTTTTTTCTTTTTTTCGATGTTGGTGGGGGCATGTGCATTGATGAGTGTATATTTTTTACTGGGGCTCTGAATGAGCATAGTCATAAGTCGATTGTTGATGTGTGTGATTTCTTTGACAGAGATTATGATAGATCCGTGTTCGAGAAAAGCAATGCCAAAGATTGGTACCTCTTTCGCTACCTTTTGTTGTATTTTGCTCTTGAAGATGCAGTGGTTTCCGTAATGCAAGGTTTCACTGTCAGTTAGTCGTGGTTCGTGAAGAGCAAGGATGAGAATTTTTTGTTGGTCGATTTCTTTTGTGAGATTATTTAGTATTCGTGCTTGGATCAATGTATCGATGTTTAGTTTTCAAATGCATGTTTTCTGCTTGTAGGGAAATTTACCAGAGATCTTCGATATTCTCTGCCGTGCAAACCTGGACTCCCCAGAATCCGAAAATCCAACTGCTGCCTGTCGACAGCCGGGTTGCGTACCACCTGGGGTAAAGTTGACTTTGCTTGCACAGTTCATGTCTGCTTGTGTTTCGTTAGTTTGGCTTGGGTGGTACCAGGACCGGACAGGACCAGAGGGTGTTGAAGCCTTTGGAAGCAAATATTTTCAGCCGAGCTCATTGAGCTAACAGACGGTGACCAGAGTAGCGGTGATTTTCATTCAGACGTGCGTGGATTTTGGATTCAACGGATTGAGTAGCCGTTCAGGATTGTGTTAGTATTTGGTTCACCCCAAGTATTTGATTTCCTCGGTACCACCCATATGGGGGAGGGTTTCCCCTATCGGCCCCACGGGATTATTATTATTATTATTATTATTATTATTATTATTATTATTATTATTATTATTGTCATTATGCCATCAGCAAATCCGATATGGAGCATCTTCCCCCCACTGAAATAGAAGTGCATTGCTCGATTTAGTATTTCCATCACATAAATATGGGTTATAATTACGTTAAATTGCTGCTAGTAGACATATTTCTCACTTTTTCTTAGGCAGTTGCTACCTGTTACTCCATCATAGGAATTTATGTGCGCAGCATTGTTGCAATACAGACGTTCAAATTATCCGATTTCTGTAATTTCATTTCGATATCAGGTCGTTCTAATCGGATTCAGCCAGTCAGGCTTAATGTGGATATCCGAATACGACTCTCGTCATTTGATAGACTGGGTAAACCACATTCTTAACCGGACGGTTGAATGTAGATCACTTATTTATGACAGGGCCTGAATTCTTAAACACTGTGGAAAATAATAATGCAATGTGCTTATTACTAATATGTTATTTAAATATAAATATAAGAACGAACGAGATAACAATTTATTTACAGGAGCAGAGCTCCATCCATCATAGCAGGGCAGTACGAGATTGGTTTCAAGGCCAAGAGAGGATAAAGCTGTTGCCATTTGTTCCACGATCACCGAACATCAACCAGATAGAGACCTTGTGGGCAGATGTAACAAGGTCTTTGCCATGTGGACCTACAAATGCAAGCGACCTTTGGACGAATATAGAAAATGTATGGTGGGAAGTAAACCATCACGCTACACTTTCGACGACTTAATGAAAACCGAGCGAGGTGGCGCAGTGGTTAGACACTGGACTCGCATTCGGGAGGACGACGGTTCAATCCCGCGTCCGGCCATCCTGATTTAGGTTTTCCGTGATTTCCCTAAATCATTCCAGGCAAATGCCGGGATGGTTCCTCTGAAAGGGCACGGCCGACTTCCTTCCCCATCCTTCCCTAATCCGATGAGACCGATGACCACGCTGTCTGGACTCCTTCCCCAAACCAACCAACCAACCAACTTAATGAAATCAATGCCCCTACGTCTTCGAGAAATCTTACGTAATGATCGTGGGTGGGTTGGTTACTAAAAATATACTCGTCCACAAAACCCATGTGGACAATTATCTGACAGTCGGTCAAGCTTTGCTTTGTCGCAGCTCTTTAGATACAAGTCCATTTACTTTCAGTCTCCTCCTTACAATTCTTGCAAAGCAAGGTAATTGAAAAATCTCATCCTCTCGACGCCAACTGAGGAACTGACTGGTGCATGTGTTGTTCAACACACAGTAGTTGTCACCCTCACTGGAATCAATGACTGTTTGTGTGTGTGTTGTGTGTGTGTGTGTTTCGTGTTCACGCACTATCTGAATCAATACTATTAACATTAGAGAGACAACCAAGAATATATATTGCTTCAAATATGACAGTAAAGTATTTTAATGCGATGGGAAGTTACAAACTGAACTTTACCCAACCCACGACCTGCATATTACGTTAAGTAAGATGTATTAACTCTATAGTATTGTTAGCAGAGACAGTGCGCTCTTGTTGTCGAGGCTCGCGACAAGTGCAGCGATTAGCAGTGCCCAATGCCGCCGCGATTTGTTTATGTTGTCTGAGCGTGGACACTGCAGCAGACACTTCGCCATAAACAGAGAGAAATCACCTTGGCTCTGACTGCAGTGAGCGGAAATCACTGCCTGCGTGTTCTTATAGAAACCAACGTGAGACTCTACTCACAGGTGCCATGGAGTAATTGCAACGGGTATCATGCCATTAGTCATCAGAATATTAACCAGTGATGAAATGTCCACTCTATTTGAATCCTAAGAAAATAGGAACCTTCTCACAAAGGAATGTGAGGTGATATCAAAATTTATCCAACATACAAAAATTAACTGCAGGGCTTTCATGTATGCAGTAGTAGCACACAAGGAAATATTATGTCTTGGAAGCGAATATTTCATTTCCTCTTCTCATATTAACGCCCTTGTTTTAGTATGAAGTGAGAAAATAAACACGAAAAACTAAAGTTCCTGAGAAGCATATAAGTCAGCTCCTCTTCTCGTATCATAACGTTTGTTTTAGTATGAAGTAAAAAAATAAACAGTTTAAGGTTGTGAAGCATAATATGACAACAGATTCTTATCGTAGGCGCTATCGGAAACGCAAAAAGCAGGGAGCTGTCCATTCTTTTGTCCAACAGTCTGTCTCCTTCCATGCAACACTCCCGCTAGGAGATTCTTATTTAAGGACTTGTGGGCATCAAGTTCTTCAGCAGAACAAGCCTTATGTTATTGTGCCAATTACGGTATGGAAAAAATGCAACAAAGACGGTTTCCCTTACAGCAGTGGGGACATTTGCAAATGTCTGTATTCAGCAATGACTGCCAGCTGCCACAACACTGCACAGAATTCATGCGGCAGGCAACACAACTGTGCGTGCACTTCAGACATCATTCAGTAAGACGTCAGGAGCTGGATGGAAACGTCAAATTATTGTCGCTTTCCGAGTCGTATTCAATCCAGAATGGGGTGTTATTAAGGTAGTTGAGCGTTCTAGCAATTACACTTTTATAATTCCCATATGAGTATTCCGATAGCCGAAAGAACTCGTTAGTGTGAAACTATCTGGAACTGCATTAATATCAAACTGCAAGAACTTGAGACAATACGTGGACTCTTCTCTTCGCTGGGTTACCTATTACTGCTATTTAGGATTCTCTCCGTCCTAGACATAATAGAAATGGAACTTCGGAGGCGCTTTCCGTTATTCTTGACAAACATCAGCAACTTGTAATCACTGCGAGTTAAAACTGCGTGATGATATGGTTCAGGTTGTCAGTAGTTGTGGTGGTGTTATGCTCTAAAAACTTCTTACAGTAACGTTAATGGTGGCACACATAATTTAGCACTGACTACCTATTTAAGTAAAGATAGTGTAGTGGCGTCGTCGCTTCTCTTTATTTGGCCTCAGTTTGAGTAATCCGATTTAACGAACATAGTACTTCATTCGCGGGCTGCTAATGATACAGTATGACTACAGAGATCATCGTGCGGGTATTACATTAATTGTGAAATAATTGCTTAACAAATATTACCCTCAGCTATGCAGCTGGAATGGCTCATTACTCAGGTACTCTATGTTGCACTTGGTTAAGGGATCAGTTCGCTGCAATCCTGCTTCTACTGTTCGTAAATACTTATATACTTCATAAATGGTTCAAATGGCTCTGAGCACTATGGGACTGAACTTCTGAGGTCATCAGTCTACTAGAACTTAGAACTACTTAAACCTAACTAACCTAATGACATCAGACATATCCATGCGCGAGACAGGATTCGAACCTGCGACCGTAGCGGTCGCGCGGTTCCAGTCTGTAGCGCCTAGAACCGATCGGTCACCCCGGCCGGCATACTTGTATACTGACCATTCGTTATTTGACTAAATATGAACTACAATCTGATTCTCATCTATATGACATGGGTTAGCACCGGCACAAAGCAATTACTAACGGTTGGATGCCGTTGAAGTCCCGTTACACTGATGGCAAGACAAATGTTCGCAAATCACCTCTATTGCCTCAAAAAACAATTCCATCTTAAATATCGAAGGACCGACGTCCACAATGTCACAGCGCGTTGAAATACAGCTAAGACGGCAGATGAATATTTGTGACCGACTGGGCTTCGGACCTGGACCTCCTGCTTACTAGACAGACATGTTGATCACTGCACTATTATTTTTTTTAAAAAAAGTTTGAGAAGACTTTCAGCACCAGGTAGGCGGAGGAACACAGGGCAGGGCTCGAAGATCCGAGGCCTGGCCTCAATGCCTCCCCCATACCTGTTACTGTGCAGCTGCATTATTCCCATGTATTCCATGTTTGCACCCATATATACCTTTAAAATCTGGAACAAAATTGAAGTAGTAATTAAGGTAATGAATGTTTGTTATGTATTTTTCCGTCACCCTTTTCACTGTTATAAGTTACGTTCTACAAGGAACGCACTCCATTGGAGGCGGCAATCTGTAATTCATTTTACCTAATTTAACGTAATTATAACCCATATTTATGTGATGGAAATACTGAATCGAGCAATGCACTTCTATTTCAGTGGGGGGAAGATGCTCCATATCGGATTTGCTGATGGCATAATGACAATAATAATAATAATAATAATAATAATAATAATAATAATAATAATAATCCCGTGGGGCCGATAGGGGAAACCCTCCCCCATATGGGTGGTACCGAGGAAATCAAATACTTGGGGTGAACCAAATACTAACACAATCCTGAACGGCTACTCAATCCGTTGAATCCAAAATCCACGCACGTCTGAATGAAAATCACCGCTACTCTGGTCACCGTCTGTTAGCTCAATGAGCTCGGCTGAAAATATTTGCTTCCAAAGGCTTCAACACCCTCTGGTCCTGTCCGGTCCTGGTATCACCCAAGCCAAACCAACGAAACACAAGCAGACATGAACTGTGCAAGCAAAGTCAACTTTACCCCAGGTGGTACGCAACCCGGCTGTCGACAGGCAGCAGTTGGATTTTCGGATTCTGGGGAGTCCAGGTTTGCACGGCAGAGAATATCGAAGATCTCTGGTAAATTTCCCTACAAGCAGAAAACATGCATTTGAAAACTAAACATCGATACATTGATCCAAGCACGAATACTAAATAATCTCACAAAAGAAATCGACCAACAAAAAATTCTCATCCTTGCTCTTCACGAACCACGACTAACTGACAGTGAAACCTTGCATTACGGAAACCACTGCATCTTCAAGAGCAAAATACAACAAAAGGTAGTGAAAGGCGTACCAATCTTTGGCATTGCTTTTCTCGAACACAGATCTATCATAATCTCTGTCAAAGAAATCACACACATCAACAATCGACTTATGACTATGCTCATTCAGAGCCCCAGTAAAAAATATACACTCATCAATGCACATGCCCCCACCAACATCGAAAAAAAGAAAAAAACCACAAATGTCGAAAAATTCTGGAACACACTCGAAAATACTATGAGCAAAATTCACCAAGATGATGTGAAAATACTATTGGGAGACTTCAACTCTCTATTTGGAAGAGAAAAAACCTGTAGAAAAATCATTGGTACAAATTCAACATACCGAAACGCTTAGACCAACGGCACACGTCTGACTGACATTTGCCAACAATTCAACCACAAAAGGATGTCTTTCCACTTTAGGAAAAAACCAGTTCCTAGGTAACATGCTTGGCTACCAGGTGCAAGCTGCTTTCGTTCGCCTTTCGAGACTCGCTGAAAGCCAGACTTTTAATTCCTTTGTATTAGAGCTACAAGCAGGCAGATACAAACTCAATAAGGAAATCGTAAGATATCTCTCGATCAAAATTTGTCTTGCTACTTACAGTACCCCCTAGTGTCAGAGCGAAAACCTTACGGTACTGCCAATTTCGTAATGCCACTTTCGTTTTCTGCCAAGATATTTTTTGTTGTTGTGAATACATAATTTTATCGTTGAAATGCCACATTTTCATAATACTTGCGAATGATACAGGAAATGAAGTAAATACAGATCTTTTCGAAGTCAAAAGTCGGTAATATCCTACTAATTCGTGTTAAAATAGGCTCAATCGTCTTACAGACACTTAATGCTTTATTAAGATAGACTGCCGTCGTGATGTTTCTGTAGTAAGCTGAATTTAATTTGTATTAGTGCAGTGAATATTTTAATTGCATTTTCCATTAGTTTACTAATCGCAACAGTATTCATCAAAGAAAAAATAATCAGTAGCTGAATTTTCTTTCACGGTATGTAAAACAATCTGACAATTCTAAAGTTGTTTACAAATTCTACGCCCGTAGAAAGCCACTGGTTCTAACGATGTCATTAAACCAGTGTAGGTTTAAGAGTATTTTCGTCTAGATTAGAATTGCCTTGACTGTTGATCGATCAAGAGCGGGAAAGGTAAAATTTTACGAATATATGACGAGGTGGGACAACTTGACCAGAAGAAGGGATTGGTTGGTAGGACATGTTCTGAGGCATCAAGGGATCACCAGTTTAGTATTGGAGGGCAGCGTGGAGGGTAAAAATCGTAGAGGGAGACCAAGAGATGAATACACTAAGCAGATTCAGAAGGATGTAGGTTGCAGTAGGTACTGGGAGACGAAAAAGCTTGCACAGGATAGAGTAGCATGGAGAGCTGCATCAAACCAGTCTCAGGACTGAAGACCACAACAACAACAACATGACGAGAGGGACAAGTGCTTGAGAGAGGACTTCCCTAACAATACAAGTGCCTGATAGATGACTTTCCTATCAATCTCCTGGATAGTTTTGTTTCTCAAATCAACAGAGTGAGTTATCATGCAGTAGCATAGGTGATGAAGTTTTGTTGCTCGATTTTCTTACACTGCGACCGAGAGGTGTCTCAGTTGTCGACAACAACACAGCTCTTGGGGCAGAATTCGTAGTCCAAAACACACTTTTGGAGATATCAGATGTAAAATATTATGTTCACACTACTCTTTGCTCTAGTCTACGTCTTTTGGTGGGGCTCAGCCTTTCATTTCTTCTTAGGAAGTTAACGATAAAGGCATCATAACACGTCACCAGCAACAGTGCTGCATAGAATGCTCAATGAGCGACCTGATGACGTTCAATAATAGTCACTCCGTTGATTTTTGTTGTTTCGAATTAGAGCATGCAGTACTCCTACACCAGACTTCTGAACTTTGCCTGTTAAATGCAAATGTCGCAAGATGGAAAAATGGTAATCTGTCATATATATCAGTAGTCGAGACTTCCTTAATGTGGAAAATCATTCATGCCAGAACGATCTTTGTTGAAACAAGAATATCTTTGTCTGGCGCATTTTTTCCAAAAGCACTCGCTCCACACACAGTTCAAATCTTTTTAGCTGCCCCCTCTACATTCACCCCTCTGTTATACCGGAAGTAAACGTTGTCTTGCAGATGTTACACCTTTTTCCACTTGCGACTCAATTTTACAATGCTTAACTGTAGTTCATAATTTTCAAGTATGCAAAATCCAATGCTTAACTGCAAGATGATAACTAGAACTTCAAATTCGAAAGTGGCATTGATACATACACTGACAGCGTGGCGCCGCCTTCACATGGGCGGCGCCGGATTTCAGGCGGCCGGTGGCGTCTGGCCGGTGGCCGGTAGCCGCTGCAGTGCGAGGAAACTCTCGAGCGTAAGCTGTTTTGGTTCAAATGGCTCTGAGCACTATGGGACTTAACATCTGTGGTCATCAGTCCCCTAGAACGTAGAACTACTTAAACCTAACTAACCTAAGGTCATCACACACATCCATGCCCGAGGCAGGATTCGAACCTGCGACCGTAGCATTCGCGCGGTTCCGGACTGAACGCCTAGAACCGCTAGACCTCCGCGGCCGGCGTAAGCTGTTATGATCGCGATGCAGCCACGAGCTGTACTGCGGAATTGTTTCTGGAATACTTGTTATTACGGGTGGGCAGAATGTTAAGCGAATTGTCTTCGATGTTGAATCAGACTCATAACTTTAGACCGAAATGTGGTAAAAAAAACCAGTTGGACGCGAACATGCGACTCTAAGTTTAGAATTCACGACTATTACCGCAAGACCACGAGCTCACTCGAGCCATATCAGCTCGGAAGTAGACAACACTTCCTCCTAACACTTCCACATCTTACAGTGTTGCCAGATTGTGCATATGGCCGGACTTAAGAGTTGTCAGGGGTGGTCAGTTTTATTGGCCACCTTAAGTGAACGACTCGGACTTAGTCTCTGTGGCGGCCGGCCGGCGGTCAGTCTTTATGTCTAAGACTGTACATAAAACTACTGTACGATTCACGAGTAGGTAAAAACCGAAGGGTGATCGCCAGTCTGGTTGTAAGTGGTAGACACTTTCTCGTATTCGTATCGGTTTTAGCCATTCTCAGACCAGTTGCTTATACGAGATATTCCAAATTGTGTCTGGGCAGTGCGGTAAAATTCCGCAAAAGGTACGTACCCAGTATCTGTTCATGAGTTCAGTTATTACTGAAGGATTCCGGTTACTTATAAATGAACGTATCAACAAAGTACGATTTCTCTTATTCTTTCTAACTCTACTCCTCATGTGATACAACAGCAGAAAAGACGCACACACTTCCAGTACCTCCGGTTCGCCCATGTTGTGGCAATAGTGTGGCCTCGTGTAAACATTTCTGGTCCGGAAAAACGGACCACGGAGGCCGGTAATGTTGTCGTACTTGTGGCTTCAGTTCTCATTATGAGAGTATTGATGAACGATGTAATTGTTAAAAACTATTCAGAAGCCAAGATCGCACTTTTTTTTATTCAAGACAACCGGTTTCAACAGTCATAGCTGTCATCTTCAGGTCTTCAAACATTTTTTTGTAGTATAAGATGTTCTTTTTACGCTGACCTCATGTCAAGTGCAGAAAACTCAGCACATTACAAACGTTTGTTATCGCTAAAACCCTTAAAAACAAACATCATCTTGTTCAAAAGGCCATGTCCATATACATATAGCTCACAGATGCTTGTTACATGATCCAGATACAGTACATAATACCACAGCTGTTGCCGCGCGGGATTAGTCGAGCGGTCTAGGGCGCTGCAGTCATGGCCCGTGCGGCTGGTCCCGGTGGAGGTTCGAGGCTTCCCTCGGGCATGGGTGTGTGTGTTTGTCCTTAGGATAATTTAGGTTAAGTAGTGTGTAAGCCTAGGGACTGATGACCTTAGCATTTAAGTCTAATAAGGTTTCACACACACACTACAGCTGTTTACGTAAGCTGGACACATACTAAAGAGTTGAGATACACTTTAAAGTGGATTTTTTAGCAATTTTCATTATACGTAAACAGATGTGCCATTGTTTACCGTATTCTTATCATGTAACAAGCATCTGTTCAAAAAATGGTTCAAATGGCTCTGAGCACTATGGGACTTAACTTCTGAGGTCATCAGTTCCCTAGAACTTAGAATTACTTAACCTTACTAACCTAAGGACATCACACACATCCATGCTCGAGGCAGGATTCGAACTTGCGGCCGTAGCGGTCGCGCGGTTCCAGACTGTAGCGCCTAGAACCGCTCGGCGACCCCGACCGGCCAAGCATCTGTGAGCCATATGTATATGGACATGGCCTTTTCAACAAGATGCTGTGTGTTTTATGGGTTTTAGCGTTGACAAACGTTTATAATGTGCTGAGTTTTATCCGCTTGAGGTCTTGTGCATGCGTAAAAAGATCGTGTTTCCTACAATAAAATTTTAATACCTGAAGATGACACCTATGACTGTTGTTCAATTTTGGTTTCCGAATGGTTTTTAACAATTGTATATGCACACTTTAACAAATTACTCAGTATCGTCCCTACACTCGCGCCATGCCCCACATTCTGGCGTCGTATAAAGCAAATCTTCTAATAGGATAACCCTTAGCGTGATTTTTGGTCACTCTGTTTATAATGAGTTTGTTTCTCTACATAGAATACATAAATAGCCTACCTAATAAAGTCGTGCTTCTTGCACGAATTATGTTCCTGAAAACCACTAACAAATTTCAGGGAGGTCGACAGCAGATCTGTCCGCGGTTGGATGCTTGGCTGGTGATTACGGATACAAGTAACAACAACGTACTGTTGATAAGTAAGCGAAAATCAGTCGTATAATTTGGTTAAAAAATTAACGTAAAAGGTCAAACATCCATTTGTTGAGCTGGAAGTCGACATCTAATCTCCCATTGAACTACCAACAGTTGACTTTCAAACTAAGAGAAAAGAAGAGGTAGAGCTTAAGGTCCGATCGCGGTCAGTGTCATTGAAGACGCAGCACCACCTCACTGGAAGAACGGGGTCTTGGCCTACTTGAAGAAACATGCTGCATGAAACGTAAACCTGTACGGCTTTTATTACCGCTCCTCCCGGAAACAGTAGAATGCTACTACTTGGCCTGGGTTCAGGGGAACAACAGTAATTTATTCGTCCAAGGTTCGTTGTACAATGATACAGGATCTGTCTGGTCAAAATAAGGACACCAAGAGTCACATACACATTCTCCTACATATTAAAATACACACGTATTTATTGTAGAGAGGGAATGTAGTCAGCTATGAGCTTTTTGAAGAAACTATCCCGGTATTTGCCAGAAATGATTTCGGAAAACCACTGAAAACCTACATCAGGTTGGCGGGACAGAGAATGAGCCACCATCCTGCCGAATCTAAGGCCAGTGTCGTAACAAAGACACTACGTCATTCTGTTATACCTAGAGTATAATGTTCGTAATTATGCACATATTTGGAACAAGCTAGGCTACTAACGTGAAAAATTCTAATATATTCATTTAGTCTCTTCATGCTGAACACATCACACACTTGCAGATCACTTTAGAAGAACCGCCATGCTCCCACCCATCTGTGACATCTCCATGTCTTCCATTCTACCTCTCTGAAAAACTGAGCCGGCATCTTCTGATGGTGAGACGCAGAACTAAGAAAAATGGTGAGACATTAGAATTATGGACTACTGAGTTTTTAATTGTGAAGTAAGCATAATTTAAGAAGTATGCTTTGACTTTCTTTTTAAATGAGTATATCTTAGTACCTCTTTTACCTCACTGAGCAAATTATTGTACAATTTTAATACGTGACAGGAACCGCTGTTCATACTTTTCGTTTTGCATTTTGTAAATGTAAGCCGAAGCTGGCACTTGTTCCAAGAACTATTAATATTAAACAGGCAACAGGTTGCTAATGTAGTGCAAAATTATGTAGCTACGAACCGGTTTTTTGCTCCTTAGGCCATCTTCAGCTGACAGTTGAATGTCGTAAACACAGATAAAATGACTTGCGACTTACATACATATTATTTACACAAAACACACAAAAAATTACAAAAATGACGACGCAGAGTGTTTGCAAAAGAAAATAGGTCTACTATATTCTTAAGTCACGCTGAAACAGTTGAATGTCACTAATTTTAAAAGAAACCGTTATCTGGCTCTGTACTTCAAGCAGAACTACAGCTCAATGTTAACTTGCAATTGTTATAGCTCTGTCATAACCAATAATAATATACTACGAATAAAAAACGTGTAAGATTACATCACTTCCAGTCGCTATCCAACAGGAACCAGTCAACAACAAGAAAAATTGGTGCACTATCTCACATGTTGGGAAATTTCAGATATCCTCGCTAAAAAGTTGGTCTGGTAACTTGAGACCTACATTTCATACTACCAACGGGACATCAACTTTTTCTTATTAGATAGTAAAGATAAACTGCAACCTATGGCGCAGAGTGGTGCATATAAATCAATAAATATAATTTTGTATAACATTGGAAAGAGTTTCCTATTGAATAATACTGTCATGTGCCAAGCGCCAACGGATAATACAGTTAATATTATATGGTTCAAATGGCTCTGAGCAGTATGGGACTTAACTTCTGAGGTCATCAGATCCCTAGAACTTAGAACTAGTTAAACCTAACTAAGCTAAGGACATCAAACACATCCATGCCCGAGGCAGGATAAGAACCTGCGACAGGAGCGGTCGCGCGGTTCCAGACTGTAGCGCCTAGAACCGCTCGGCCACTCCGGCCGGCAGTTGATATTATAGAACTATTTGTAACGTACATACTAATTTTTTTCCTCATGAACACAACAGATTGTTACATGTCGTCACCTGGTACTACAAAGATAGTGACTTCGTTGAAAATTTTCTTACAATGAGCCGGACTACTACTTTCCCTTACTTTTATAATGACACTTTCTGCTGTTTAAATTTGTGTGTTTTGTGCATCTGATCCCCACCAAACAAATTCCATACTTATAAACTGAGTGTACATAGTAACAGCAAGTGTATCTTGTTTTCCAAGTAGATGACACACAAAATACTTATATGACATTCCCTCGCATGCTGTCCTGATGTGCATAGCCCCGACCAGTCTTATAGCATGAAACGTAGTGCGGGACCTTGCTTTGCAATATATAGCAGATTTATTTAAGCAGCTTGGCCGTGTTCGAGGATGTTCCGTGGATTCAGAAAACTTTATCAACGCCAAATCCAAGTTTTAGATTTCGTGAGCTTCATGTAGCGACGAACGTAAGACAGTAATTATCTTTCTTCTTACTCCATCTTCTTTGCCTATATTCCCTATAGTTACAGGATCGTTTCGTTAATCTGAGTACGGCATTGTTAAAGGAACAGGATGCCGGATGCCCCTCCTGTCGCTAGAATGTCTGTCGTGGCTGTAGATTTGTTTCTGATGAAGAGGTGAACACCTGGGAACGATCATGGTTCCGTGGAGTCATGCAATCAAGTCAATAACTCAATAAGAAACGTACGATACCAGCGAGTATCGACGTCTAGAGCTGGTTATAAGTAACTTCAATATTGCATATATTCATAAAAATAGAAGTTGTTTCTTATTTAAATATTCCTTTTACACATATCTTATTCAAATTTCTGTAAATTCATTTTTATCAGTTGTTTCAATTGTACCAGCGATTTTTATCAACAAAATTTTAAGCTCTTTGATTTTATATCTCTGTTTTGTTTCGTTTTGAACATTTTTGGCGGGAGAGCAATCGTATAGGACAGTCTTGGCACGAATGTGATGTGAAATGGATGGACAGTCTTGGCGGAAGAGCTATTGTAAATGAAACTAATGTGTTATTTAATACTGCTGAAAGCAAAAGTATCTTTCGTTAATAGTTGCCAGAGTGCAAATATTAGTGAATATAACTGATCCAAAGTTCAGGAACTTTATTTCATAGAACGATCATTGGAAGCCCCCTGAGTAACACAATCCTTTCAACACTTAATGTATCATCAGAAATAGAATCCGAGACCAGCATCATATAGTTTATAACGCTAGATGTAGATGAGGGCAGCTTAGTGAAGACAAATCAGTTAACATTAAGCATTAAAGACTCCATTACAGTAGGCAAACACAAACACAAATAATTTTCCAGTGGAATAAATGTATTAACAATTATCGCGATTACTTCTGAAATCATCAATAGCTACCATACTTTTTTCCATCCGGCTCCTTTTCATTTGACAGCCGCTTATAATTTGACACCCGCTGGAAAAAAATAACATATTTTATTGGTTAAAATGTCAAAAAGTTGCCTCTTTTCACAGAAAAAAAATGAAAACATAGGGAAGTTCTCAGTTGAAAAAGAACGTATTCATTGGTTCAAAAATGGTTCAAATGGCTCTGAGCAATATGGGATTTAACATCTGAGGTCATCAGTCCTCTAGAACTTAGAACTACTTAAACCTAACTAACCTAAGGATACCACACACATCCATGCCCGAGGCAGGATTCGAACCTGCGACCGTAGCGGGCGCGCGGTTCTAGACTGGAGCGCATAGAACCGCTCGGCCACATCGGCCGGCGAGGTATTCATTATCGAGAAGCGTGTCAGAAGGGTAATATGTGGTGCCCACTATGGAACCTCTTGTAGACAGATTTTAAACAGTGCTAACTTTACTCCTATGTGACGGTCAACAATCAACCACAGCTCTAAAACAGTAGTAACACGTGGTCTAGGGGTACCGTCTTTGATTCATAATCAAAACGTCTTCGGTCCCGGGTTCGATCCCCGCCGCTGCCTAAATGTTAATAAATAATCAGCATTGGCGGCCGAAGACTTCCGGCATAAGAAGTCAGCCTCATTCTGCCAACGGCCTTGTCAAAGAGGGCGGAGGAGCGGATAGAGGTTCAGGGCACTCTCTTGTCCTAGGGGTGGGAAATAGCCCCTAAAGGCGGAAGAATCAGCAATGATCAACGACGTGAGGATGCAGAAGGCAATGGAAACCACTGCATTAAAGACACGTAACGTGTATCCACAGGACATGTGGCCTGTATTTGAAGAAGTTTCATGATGATCTCTCCATTGGCAAAAGATTCCGGAATAGTCCCCCATTCGGATCTCCGGGAGGGGACTGCCAAGGGGGAGGTTACCATGAGAGAAAGACTGAATAATCAACGAAAGGATAACGTTCTACGAGTCGGGGCGTGGAATGTCAGAAGCTTGAACGTGGTAGGGAAACTAGAAAATCTGAAAAGGGAAATGCAAAGGCTCAATCTAGATATAGTAGGGGTCAGTGAAGTGAAGTGGAAGGAAGACAAGAACATTGGGGTAAGTGGCAACAAAACGACTATTCACGTTGGTGTGTAGAATATATGAGTCTGGCGATATACCATCTGACTTTCGGAAAAGCATCATCCACACAATTCCGAAGACGGCAAGAGCTGACAAGTGCGAGAATTATCGCACAATCAGCTTAACAGCTCATGCATCGAAGCTGCTTACAAGAATAATATACAGAAGAATGGAAAAGAAAATTGAGAATGCGCTAGGTGACGATCAGTTTGGCTTTAGGAAAAGTAAAGGGACGAGAGAGGCAATTCTGACGTTACGGCTAATAATGGAAGCAAGGCTAAAGAAAAATCAAGACACTTTCATAGGATTTGTCGACCTGGAAAAAGCGTTCGACAATATAAAATGGTGCAAGCTGTTCGAGATTCTGAAAAAAGTAGGGGTAACCTATAGGGAGAGACGGGTCATATACAATATGTGCAACAACCAAGAGGGAATAATAAGATTGGACGATCAAGAACTAAGTGCTCGTATTAAGAAGGGTGTAAGATAAGGCTGTAGCCTTTCGCCCCTACTCTTCAATCTGTACATCGAGGAAGCAATGATGGAAATAAAAGAAAGGTTCAGGAGTGGAATTAAAATACAAGGTGAAAGGATATCAATGATACGATTCGCTGATGACATTGCTATCCTGAGTGAAAGTGAAGAAGAATTAAATGATCTGCTGAACGGAATGAACAGTCTAATGAGTACACAGTATGGTTTGAGAGTAAATCGGAGAAAGACGAAGGTAATGAGAAGTAGTAGAAATGAGAACAGCGAGAAACTTAACATCTGGATTGATGGTCACGAAGTCAATGAAGTTAAGGAATTCTGCTACCTAGGCAGTAAAATAACCAATGACGGACGGAGCAAAGAGGACATCAAAAGCAGACTCGCTATGGCAAAAAATGCATTTCTGGCCAAGAGTAGTCTACTAATATCAAATACCGACCTTAATTTGAGGAAGAAATTTCTGAGGATGTACGTCTGGAGTACAGCATGGACTGTGGGAAAACCGGAACACAAGAGAATCGAAGCATTTGAGATGTGGTGCTATAGACGAATGTTGAAAATTAGGTGGACTGATAAGGTAAGGAATGAGGAGGTTCTACGCTGAATCGGAGAGGAAAGGAATATGTGGAAAACACTGATAAGGAGAAGGGACAGGATGATAGGACATCTGCTAAGACATGAGGGAATGACTTCCATGGTACTAGAGGGAGCTGTAGAGGGCAAAAACTGTAGAGGAAGACAGATATTGGAATACGCCAAGCAAATAATTGAGGACGTAGGTTGCAAGTGCTACTCTGAGATGAAGAGGTTAGCACAGGAAAGGAATTCGTGGCGGGCCGCATCAAACCAGTCAGTAGACTGATGACCAAAAAAAAAAAAAAAAAAAAAAAAAAGAAAGAAAGAAAAAAAAAACATTCATAAATATAATACCGTTAGGAGAAGTAATTGAAACTGCGTATCATTCAGCTGCATAGTGTAGCACAGAGGGGCGTGAGATGCTGGGCCAAAAATCTTTGCCTGCTTATCCAGTGATGTGAAGCGTGTAACAGATAATGAGGAAAATTCCAAATTCAAACTAAAATTATATCTATTTGCCAAATTCTATTCCATAGAGAAATTTCTGAACGTGTCATACTATAACAATCTGTACAAGGATTTAAGTCATGCTTTTTTTTTAAAAAAAAAAGGAAAAATAAGATTAATGCAAAACCAGTCATGTAAATGCAGTGATATTTCTCAATGAGAAAATGTATTTGTCTTCAAACTGTTGATATATGTTGTATCATACGGAGAGATTGGAATCATGGCCCATGGAACATACAAATAACAAATTTATAACTAATTTGAAATTCCTGAGGTTTATTCGGCTGGTGAATTGCCATGCCTCTCCAAGAAGCAACTTTGCTTAATTTTGGGCTTTAATGTAAGTCATCTGATATTTAAATGATGAACTGCGATACTATCACAATGACGTATGAGTGACCCGATGTCTCATATTTGTAGACATTAAACAGTCTTTGATGGCAAAGTGTTTTTCTTTATTGTATAACCTGTCTCTGTGTATGGGATCATGATAAGATACCGTGTATCCGCCATCCTGAATCAGTAAATAGAAACAGGCAAAAGATGCAAAAACATAATACTACTATGACAAACAGAAATGCCCGTCGTTTTACGTAATTTGAAACATTATTCGGTAATTTCCAAGAATGACTGCCTATCGAAGTCGCGGGGTCCAAACGATACATATCGAACGTGCGATCGAATTCGATCATGTGACCCCGGTGGCGGGAGTTGTGATCGTCATTTTTATCTGTTTTCCGTCGTTCCCTTACTTGCTCTAAATTACATACCTCCGTGAATTATTTGTAAGTTGCTAGGGAAACCCAGACGATTTACGTCGTTAGTGAGTGGGATGTCTGGTGTTCTTGACGTTTCTTCGGCGTATTCTCTCACGTGGAAGAATCTAAATCCATGATTATGCAGCGTAGAAAATTGTTCGAGTTTTTGTAGCAAATATGGAGTACCACCGGACGAGGAAAGAAAAGACTGTGTAGACTGTGGTGGTGCGAAATATGTAAAACTTCGTAAGAACAGTTTCGACGCTGAAATAATGTTACAATTTCATTGCGGACAGTACTAAAATCGAACGAGTATCAGGAAGAATACATGATTCGTCTCTTCCAAATTATCCATCCATACCACCGTAATGGACTTTCACATGACGACAACACCGACGACGAGTAAGGTAAGTCGTCTCCTTTGCAATTACAAGTATTTTTGTAACGCTCTTCTTCTGTCGTTGCTGTAGTGACCAACGTAAACATACTCATAACGCCCGCCAGAGTCGCATGATCGATTTACGATCGCACGTTCGATATGTATCGTTTAGACCCCGCGACTTCGATAGGCAATCATTCTTGGAAATTACCCATTATTCGTCAGACTTAATTTACAGCTTGCCTCGTTCACTGTCACAACAAATAATTTCTTCTCAAAGTGTGTGTTCCAGTCTAAAGACTGATTTTGGCTTTGAAATACGTAGTATTGATCCATAGGCTTAATCGTCCTTTTATATTAGCGTAGCTCAATGGCAGATAAAATTTCATTCATTTCCGGTGCTTAAATTGTCAAAAAGAACTGAGCATTTCCTCTTTTTTCTAGTCTGTGATGTATCTTATCTAGTAACATCTAATAAATGATAGAATTTGATCGGCGCTATGCGTAGTCGAAAAGCTCTTTATTAAAATTCCAATAGTTTAGTTGCCAGGGAAACCGAAGGAGCACGATTTAAATACAAGTGCGGTCATCTAGAATTAGGTTTTCCGTTATTTCCCTAACTGATGTGAAGTGACTGCCGCGATGGTGCCTCTAAAATGGCCACGGGTCATTTCTAGACTTGTGCTCCAACCCTGATGGCTTTACGTCTACGGGACGTTAAATGTAAATACAGCGTGTACATAAAGTCCGGGAACACTTTCAATTATTTATTGCTCAATAACTAAACATTATACAGATGTCATACATATTTCATTTTGAAGAGAAACTCTGAAAGCTTTTTTTTTTTTTTTTTTTTTTTTTTTTTACAAACATTCGATATGTGAACCATGAGTGACCAGGCAGACGACAATACGGTAATCGAATTCTTACCACATCCGTCTCAGCATGGCATCGTCGACTGTGGCAGTCGCTTCCCGTATTCTCTCCTAGAACTCTACTACATCATGTGGTAGAGGCGGTACATACACCAGATCTTTAATGCGTCCCCACAGAAAAAGTCACACTGAGTGATGTCTGGTGATCGGGGAGGCCATTTCATGAAACAGCTGTCCCCTTCTGTAGCACGGCCGATCCATCGATGCAGCAGCTCCGTGTTAAGGTACCCACGAACTTCACGATGAAAATGGGGTGGAGCCCCATCCTGCTGAAAGATGAACGGAGAGTCCGATTGCATTTGAGGCAACACTTGTTTTTGTCGAACTCCAACACGCAGAAAGCTCGCTCCACACCTGAACTCGCCAAGTTTGCGACTAGCGCTATGGGCAAATTACCAAACTAGGCTGGCGGTATACATAAAAAAAACCGTTTCAGGGTTTCTCTTCAAAATGACATATGTATGATATCTGTACAATGTTTGGTTCTTGTGCAATAAATAATTGAAAGTGTTCCCGGACATTATGTACACCCTATATACCTTTCTTCGTATCACGTCCAGTCGACGTACATATTACTTCCTACTCCATATCTCTCGTAAATTCGCCGGTCGCTGTGGCCAAGCGGTTCTAGGCGCTTCAGTCCGAAACTTTGCGCTAGCTACGGTCGCAGGTTCGAATCCTGCTTCGAGCATAGATGTATGTGATGTCCTTAGGTTAGTTAGGTTTAAGTAGTTCTAAGTCTAGTGGGACTGAGGACCTCAGATGTTATGTTCCATAGTTATTAGAGCCATTTGAACCATTTTTTTCGGTAAATTCGGAATTACTCGGAGACGTAACGATCGCTGTTTGGACTCTAAGCAAACTGCGAACGTGACATGATGTGAACCAACTTGGTGACTACTTCTAAAAATAAACCACACACAGGCATGAAAGATCAACCAGAAGATTATTCCAAACCATAAAAAACTTGTAAGGAAAATGTCTTAAAAAACATCCTATTCCAAAAAGTGCTTTATTACCACTTGTCTACGAGCAGAGAGTGCAAAACCAGAAACTTGGAATTCATCAATTTCCTCGAGAAATTTTGAAATTTAGTTTATATCTTATTGTTCCATTACATTACATCTGTTATAAGGCATCTTAAGCCGCCGAAGTTGGAGAAAATCGAACAGATTAATTTTGGAGTCACAGATACGACGTTCAATCCTTTTCTGACTGTTGTTTTCTCTTTTAGCTGTTTCCATGTTTTCAGATGAAAATTTGAAAATTAACTTATAAATCTTTGCTTTCGCACATCATTAGGGAGACTGGAGCTATTTCGGTCGAAATTGGTCGCAGCAATTGGTCACCAACAAATACAGCATACATATGTAAATTAAAACAACACGGTTAAAGCGAGGAATTGTCTTGTGACTTTTCTGAAATATGACAGAGTGCGTGATCCAAATAGTAATCCAGGATATTCAGAGTTGGCTAATCCCTTTTTAAAAGACAAGGTCCTTTCTGACAGACCACGAGGAGAAATAATGGCCAGTAGTATTGAGTTCAGGTATTTACGACTTACCCTGACACAGAGAGTTGACGGCGCGAAAGAAACAACGAAGACGGCGCAGGCGAAGACAGCCTTCTGCGCCAAAGGCCACCGCCTGCGAGCGGACCAAAACAAGAGCATGAACAGCCGCAGTGCGACAAGCTGTCGCTGATCGCGTTACAGACACATCTGCCCTTTTCCACTTGCGACGAAACGAGGCTATCAGCAAGAACGTTAATAAGTTTAGATGTCATCGTATCTTATTTGCTATGATCATAGTCTTATCTCGTCGCTCCAAAATTCCCAGTACTAAATTACACTATTAGCAATTAAAACCGCAATCCCAAGGAGCATACTAATTAATGGAATTTTGCTGGTTGTGCATGTACAGAATAGTGGGAAGAATTTACAAATAACTTGGGAGTGTACAGGGTGCGAAATTTAGTACATGGAACTGTCACCTCTCGCTAGAACTATACCTCTAGCCCGACTGGCCGTCGAAACGAACTGAGCTTAACGGCACATAGGCAGGGAAAGAAAAAAAAATCCTTTTATTTTATGGCTAATTTCAGTGTCATTTTTAGTCAGTTTCGGTATTATTTTCAGTAAATTTTTGTGTTATTTTCTGCAAATTTTTGGGTTATTTTTTGCCAATTTTGTGTTATTTTTTGCCAGTTATTGTATTTTTTCTGTTAATTTTTATTTTATTTTTTACCAACTCTTGTGTTGTTTTTTGCTGATTTTAGAACTAATTACTGACATTTTATTCTTGAAATAGTGTACGTTCCTATTTTTGTCTTATTTATTGTGTTTTGGTGCTATGTTGAAAATGAAAATGCATCTGTCAATCACATTATATTGATTGACATCAAAGATCGCATTTATTTAAATTATTAAAAAAAGAAATCACTTATATTAAACCCACCAAGCTTCATCAGTCAAAGTAAAACGTTTCTTTAGAACCATACACTGTCGTAAGTTTTTCAGTAAAAGCAATATCATAAATTCGGAGTTCTTTTCTGAGACATTATGCCACCGATCTGTCAACACAGCTGTTCAGGATCTAAATTTGAACAACGGAGACAAATGACCTTCAGCACAAGTTTCGGCAACGTCCACATTATGCTGCTGGCATGGGACATTGCTTCCTCAGAATATATCCGCGGCTGAGACATGTCATTCGAGATACACACAATATATTCTTTGCCATGTCATCATTAATAGCGTTCATTATCACTCCAAGTCTGAAACAAGAACTTAGAGCTATGAACATAGACTTACATGGTGCTTTGACATTAAGAGTTGCTAGCCTAATTTGAGGGTGAAACTTACTGAGTTTCATTGTTTACTTCACCTCTTCCTGAAGTATTAAAACCTTCGTAAGTTCACCAGACAAAGAATGAGTCACCTCAGTTCGCACGCAGAGATGAATCGTTAAGCCTTTACAGCTGCCACAATGATCGAATCACGTGCTCAACTGTGCGTGCACTGCCTGTAGGTGAGAATAAGCCAGTAGCGATCAGTAAGACATTTATGTTTCAAGTGGACATTGTACGGGAACATGGCTAAATGTAAGGACGTGACAGAGTGGCAAAAAGAGGCAATCGTGTTTGGGCGTGTCAATGGCCGTATGCTGTGTAAAGTTGCTGGATTTGTTGGTGTTTCGCGGCGGACTCTTCAACTTGCCTACAGGCAGTGGTGTAACACACGTGGCACCGAAGCACGACTTCATAATTGCGGCCGGTCAAAGATCCTGACTGAGAGGTATCGGCGACGCGTTCACAGATGTGATTCAAAACCGCTCCCAGACTCGACAGGAATTGCTGCAGACAGCGAATGAGAGTCCATCCCGACCTGTTAGCGAAGGAACTTTGCGACGGGAACGGCATGCAATGAAGATTTGGAATCGGTCACCTCGCAAGAGGCTTTTGATCACACAGGCACATGAAGACCACAACAGCAGATTTCATCGGGCTGGAAGAATAAGTGATTGGTTTTCTGGACACTCGACTGTCCTTCAAAACCACTTGACTTGAACCCCGTAGAAAAATATGTGGGACATGCTGGAACAGTAGGTAAAATGCCGACATCAAGTACCGATTTTCGGCACGATTGTGTTCCGGCCGCGAGTGTTAAGATCGATATTGACCTCGCCAGAGATACTGGGGCGCCGAGTTGGCGCGGAGGACCCTCTGGCGACGAGGAGAGGAGGGTTGGAGGGTATCGAGCGAGGAGGACAGAACGGCAGAGTGTTGGGGTCCGGACGGTCCGAATTGTGAATTAAGAATTTTGGCACTCTGTCGAAATGAACTGGTGGTGAAACCGAGAGGCTTGGGAATTCAACGCTGCTGTGGAACGATAAGCCGTGGGCTCTGCAATTTTATGGACGCAATTTACGCCGAGATGTGGCCGATGTCTTTCTTGGGCGTTTTGCTACGGCAGATAAACAAGACAGCGTGGCCCAACCTGAACATGCTGTGCTGTAGCATTGGAGAAGAAATCAATGGAATGCGGTACGTGTATTAACATTTAGTGACTTCTGCGGTATTAGTTTACTTAACTGTGTGGAGATTGAGCAGTAACTGTCACTTTTCAACGAAATTTACTATTGTGTAAAAGTGTGGCCAATGGCGGATGGGCATTGTCATATAGTTATTATACTTCTTATTTGTGAACATAATTTTGTAATCAGGACTACTCATTGGACAAATTTGAAGTTGTCAGTTCGGAGCTGTAGTTCAGCGGGTTACAAATAATAGAATTTGACAGATATGCTAACTGTGAGTTTTGGATATGTTTTTATATCTGCGTGTTAAATGAAAGTGAATTTTGAAGTTTGTAAGCTATCTTTCTACCATTACGAGTCTGTAAGTCTTTATTTGGATGTGATGTTATTTGCTACTGTTACTGGTTGAGAATTTATTACCTGATTTATCAAAGGAACAGTTATTTAACTATGAAGTGTTTTAAGACTTGTTTTTCAGTGAACTATTATTAATAAATTATGTAAATCAGTAATGTTGTGTAAGCAGTTATTGAAGGCACCCCTCTCCATTAGCCAATCAACCATGGCCAGCTGGGAACGGGCATTGATGTAACATTAGGGGACTAGAGGCTATTTGTTAAGTTGTGGCAACGCTAATCCTGTTGTTTGTTGTTCTTGTTGAAGTGTCTAGTCGCCCCTAAATTAAATACTAATTCCTCACAATCAGCACCGCCGCAATTTGGTGGAATTGCGAGATCAAATCCTCATCGAACGGCTTAATCTGGATGTGACGTATCTGCACAACCTTGTGGACTCACCTACTAACAGAATCCAGGCGTCCGCAGCTCGTGGTCGTGCGGTAGCGTCCTCGCTTCCCACGCTCGGGTTCCCGGGTTCGATTCACGGCGGGGTCAGGGATTTTCTCTGCCTCGTGATGACTGGGTGTTGTGTGATGTCCTTAGGTTAGTTAGGTTTAAGTAGTTCTAAGTTCTAGGGGACTGATGACCATAGATGTTAAGTCCCATAGTGCTCAGAGCCATTTGAAGAATCCAGGCGGTTATCAAGTCCAGGCGTGTAATTACACGGTATTAAATGCTTGTAACGATTTCGCTAGGGATGACCAATTTTTTGTCCTGTGACCTCATTTCTTCAAAAGTTTACTGATTCAATAACCCAAACTTCATTTCTCCATAATAATGAAGCAGTCTCCACTATGAACTTGGAATAAAAGTAATGGATTCATCCTGCGACGTCAGGTTCACCGGTATTTTTGCACAATAAATCGTACCTAAAATGACATGGGTTGGAGGTATCTTTAACGGACGGAATCAGATAAACTCCGCAGTTTTGTAGTAAACAAGTATGAATACGAAAGTCGCTAAATACGGCACTTTAGCATCACCAATACGTGAATCAAAATGGCGATCAATCGGTTTGCTTCTATCAGCCAATTAGAGCACAGGACACAGGAAAACGTATTTCCGGCGATGAAGCAGAATGTTTATTTCATTACTTGTTCAATATTATTTTTACTACTTTGTGAATGAAAATTTTGGGGACAGTATGTTGTGTTGCGCCGACTGGGGCCTATTTCAGGCTAAAAACTGATCAGATGATATATTTATTTATACGTTTGCAAAACTGAAGTACCATATTTGCTGTTTTTCATATTTATACCTGCGTACTACAAAAATAAATAATCTAATTGCTGCACCACATTAAAGATAGCTCAGAAATGCGTCATTTTTGTGCGATAGGTTTTGCGAAAGTTTCGGGGAGTCACGTCGGTAACTAAAACTGTTACTGGAACAGAGTTCGTTGGAAGTTGCGCGCTTTCGTTTGACATCACGTCTAGAACGATAGTTCTTTACGTGGAAAATCAACTACAGTTGAAGATTACACGTAATTTTCAGAACTGAGAGAAAGTCAAACTCCAATTCTTCCATTCAATAACCACCAGTTGTCAATAGCAGTAAACTTCCACCTTTATATATACCACTTTCTCACGGTAACTGGCAAATTTCAAATTTTGTGACATTTCGTGAAAACCGCCGATTTCGTGTTACTTTTCGCTTTATCGTTTAGGTAAAATTTTCCTGTCTCTACGTACAGGATACGTTGTTCCATGCTACTTCAACTCGATGCCAATGTCCATCAATTGCAATGTGGCAGCGAACAACCAGATTTTTCTCAATTAGCGATTTATTTATTACTTACTGTTTATCAACAGTCTTCTGGTGTTCACTCTTCTGTCTGTTATCAGGAGGTGGAATGTGACTTAAGATGGGAAACCAGCATATGGAAGTATACTGTATTGACCCGTTAACAATGAGCATGGATTCGCCAAGTTGTATCTTTTTCGCTATTAAGCTAGACAGACGCACAGTACTCAGCTGCTGAGCATGGCAATCCGAGTGCCGATACTCGAAGAGTGTCTACTGACGGTCGCCAACTACTGCCATAGAGATTATGAACAACGTTGTTTCTGCTTTTGAGGTTAGCGGATGTTCGCGCCAAGTGTTCCTTAAAAGAAAGTGTTCTGTCTAACATGATCTCAAGGTATCTTGGATACATGCTATGGCGAAATTTGTCTCCCTCAAACTAGGCAGCAAGGGCCAATCAATTGGACAGATGAAAACTTGCAACTTCCGTTTTATTGGAGGTAGGTTGAATCTCCATTTATGGAAGTATTGGATTGAGATGTTTAGATCAGAAGTTAGGATTTCATCAGTTGTTTCGAAAGTTTTGTGTTGGGTAGTTTCTGACTAGTCACCCCTATAACCAAACATTCTGGACTGTTCGCGTCCTTGACTTTCCTTATGTCACTTCGAGGCAAAAGCCGAGAAGCAGAGGCGGTCATATAAACTCAAAGATCTGGTTAAAATTAATATGTCACAAGACGTCGACTCACACGGTTCTTTTCTTTTCAGGACACTCCATCTGCATACTTTGGACTTGTTATCAAGGCGACATATGTAGAGAACTTGCTGGCTATGGCAGCAATCAAATAGCTGCGTCAATAAAGAGAGCTCGGTCGACATGTGTTCTTGTGTTCTCTCGTCAATATACACATTCACAGAGATCTCGCAGATAGAGCACAGCCACCAGCCTTAACACGTCAGGAATGTATCGGCTGTGTCCAAATTTCTGCCCATGCGAGACAGACGTGACCGCCCTTGGCGATTTTAGTTATATGTGCATTCGGCCCTGGCTTAAGGCAAGTTTCTGATCTTAATGTTTCTTCTTCTGATGGTGAAGATATCCTCAGAGGCTATAAAGATTTCATTCTTTACTTTCGAACTCTCACAAGCTCAGAAAGCCGAACCTGTTGGAGTTCGAAGTCATTATAGCATATGAAGACGTCTTCAGCAGTGTCAGACGAAATTTTAGGCCCAGAAGTTGCCTCAGACCACACTCTAATGCTGGTATAAAAAAAATCACCGTGGATACAAACACCGTCCTTGAATATCAGCAGAGTTGACTGTGTTGTGTACCTAGTGGCACCCCATATTATCACGTCAGGAACTGAGCCCTTATGACGATGACAAATGCTGTTCGGCAACCTTCGTTTCCCGTGGAGCCTCCACACACGGATACGACCATAGCAGAGCAGGACTCGTCTGAAAGAGGACGTGTTGCCTTTCCTGCTGTCGTTGGGTGCACCTTGTCGGCGCGATTCTCCCTGCTGCCGCGTCAGGGGAAGCCGCAACAGTGTTTACCGTGCTGAGAGTCCGTGGTGCTCCAGACGTCACTGCGCTGTCCATTATGTTTGATCAGTACACTGGCTAAATTGCAGGTGCGCCTCCTGGGTTATGGTCTTCAGTCTCACAGAGAGCTCATTTGCGTTAGCCAGTGTCAATTCGGCTTTCGTAAAGGAAAGTCTGTCGAAGATCCCATAAATGAGCTCATCAAGACTTTGGATATAATCAGGTGTGGGTACTCTACAACCATATTAATTGACATCGCTGGTGCTCTTGACTATCGTAGCTTGCCATGTTCGAGGTTTTAAGATAATTACAGGACCTACATGCCTTTATTAGAGCCTCTTAGAATAATGTAAATGTCGCAGAGTCATAGTCTGGTGGAAGAAGGTGTTAACGAAAATAACTAAAGGTTGTCCTCAGGGATCAGTTTATGGCCCCCGTATTTTGGGGTCTCACGATCGAGCCACTGCCACAGTTATTGGAGGGAGAAGTGGATGTAGATGGTGTTGTGACATAGGCTGGTGACGTGATGGTTCTGTTTTCTGTGGACTCCAAGACTAAGTTGAAGCGGATACAATGTAGTTTTCTCTCTCGGATGCAGTGGTGGTGTAACAGAAATGAGTTAAATATAGCTGCACACAAGTCCACTTATATTTTGTAGCTTCACGGATAGTGCAATATAGTAAGGAGACTACATTAAGCACGAGTCACTGGTTTCATATAGAGTATCGTTCCCAAGTCTGTTTGAGTCTAAATATACACGTACAAGTTCTTAATCTGAAAGAGTATTGAGTCTTCATATACAAATACCAAGTCTTAGGTACAATCCATTTTTTTAAACCGTCTGTCCCCATAAGATTGAGCCAAACGGACTTAAAAGTAAAAGGTTTAAATCTGCGTATCAGCTTCTTCTATGTACTCTGCTACCAAATGGTATTTATTTACATCGAATCCATCGAGTAAGAAGGTAACACTTGCAGATGGGGAAAATCTCTCACAATCAGTTTCCTGTACAGTACTTCTTGCGCTCCCTTATTCTTTGTGTAAGCCATAAAAAACAGCGATCTCAACAAAACAGCATCCTGCCGCTGTCGAATCCCAACGCCTGTTGGTAGACATTTCTTCTACTTACTATAGCCACAACACGATTTTATCACAAAGAACCAACATGAACTGCGACTTTTCAAAAGGAAATCTGCAGCATATTGCTTCCTTATATACAGAATATAGATGTCCTTACTCCTTACTAGTTTGCGCAGTTGCCCTGAAATGCCAATCATTTGGTTATCCGAGCATGTAGTACGCTTCGTGTCAGTTTCATATTTGTGCATGCCGCCTTCAAAGTGCTAGAATTTTTATGGGTAGCAGTGTGTCGTTTTTTAATTTAAATATAGCGTCTCAATCAACAGGCTCGATTAGATATCATTACTATCCATACTGGGTGAATAAGATTATTATCTTAACATAGGTTCATATACAATGATGAGCCGAAATATTATGATTATCTGTTTAATAGCTCGTGGTCCACACTTTGGAATGCAGTGCAGCAGTGATTCTGAATGTCATGGAATCGACGAGTTCTTGGTAGGCATCCAGAGATATGCGACTACTGATGTCTACTCACAGTTCATGCTATTGCCGTAAATTATGGACCGGTGGTTTGTGGGGACGGAGATGGTGCGGCGTCACAGATGTTTTCCATCGAGTTCAGGTCGGGCGACTCTGGTGGTCAGGACATCAGCGTGAGGTCACTATCGCGCTACTTTAGTTTGAGGACGAAAGTGACCTCACGTTGAAGTCTTGACCACCACTGTAATGCTCTTCAAACCACCGCAGCACGATTTTGGCGTTGTGACACAGATAGTTATCCTGTTGAAAGATACCATCGCCGTCAAGCAAGATATCTGAGCATGAAGGGAGGTAGGTGGTCCTGAATAATCTTCACGTACTCCACAATTGTCATCGTTCCTTCGAATACTACCATAGGTCCCGTGGAAATCCAAGTGAATGTCCTCCACAGCATAATACTACCCCGTCTGGACTGTGTCAGTGGCGCGGAGCATGACTCGAGAAAATGTTCGTCTGGAAGACGGCGCATAGAGACACAACCATCGCCCAGGTGTAACAAACAATGAGATTCATCTGACCAGGCGACACGTTTCCACTGACTCACTGTCCAATCTCGGTGATTGATCGTAACTGGCGATGAGGTTGGGTCAACAGGGGAACACATAGGGCTCGTCTGCCGGGGAGTCCAACGTCCCACAATGTGTGCTGTACAGTGTACCCTGAAACACTACTACCTGAACAAGCGACGTATCCTGTCGTCAGATTTGTCCCAGGTGATCGACTATCCTGCTTGACAGACAGGACAAGCCACAGTCCTCTACATTATATGAAGAGGCATGGACACCCAACACCTTATCGCCTGATCGTGTTTTCCCATTCCTTCAATCCCTTTTCATAGATGCTCACGACAGCAGGACACGAACGGTCGAGCAGCTTCGCCGTTTGCGAAACGCTCGTTCCCAGTTGCCAGGACGTAACAATCTGTTATTTGTCAGATTCACGTACGGCAGTGGATTTCCTCATTTGCACCCCATATCGTGGATGGAATGATACTCCATTTGTCTCTGCTTTCTATTATTCTTCGCTCCATTTATGTACTTTCCTTACCGTGTCAAATTCCCGCAACACAACAAGGCGCACTCGGTATCGCTGCGGGCAGTGGTCATGTTTTGATTTATCAGTGTGTCTCCTGACTGAAAACATGGAAGTATTCTCGGAGAAAATGCTGCTCTATGCGGCAAATAAAGTGCTCCAAAGCATACTGTCGCGACTAATTTTTCTTCTATTTTTCGATACCCATTTAGAGTTTATTAGTTCAAAAATGGTTCAAATGGCTCTGAGCACTATGGGAATTAACATCTGAGGGCATCAGTCCTCTATAACTTAGAACTACTTAAACCTAACTAACCTAAGGACATCACACACATCCATGCCCGAGGCAGGATTCGAACCTGCGACCGTAGCTGTCGCGCGGTTCCAGACTGTAGCGCCTAGAACCGCACGGCCACATCGGCCGGCAGAGTTTACTAGTCAATAACGCCATATCCGTTGGGTGGCTCTACTTGTGTGAAGTGATCGCCTGCTGCATTTGTTCCTGTCTGCCACCTCAGACTTCCTCGTCGCCTCCTACCGAAGAGAACTACTCATAAAAATGGTTCAAGGGGCTCTGAGCACGATAGGACTTAACATCAGAGGTCATCAGTCCCCTAGACTTAGAACTACATCACACACATCCATGCCCGAGGCAGGATTCGAACCTGCGACCGCAGCAGCGGCGCGGTTCCGGACTGAAGCGCCTAGTAACGCTCGGCCACAGCGGCCGGCGACTACTCAGAAACTCCGACTCATTCGCTGGTTAACCGAATTGACTGACTAGCTCTAGTTCCAAGTATAGCAGGGGTAAAAGACTGTTATGTGGGAAATTTAGCTAAACATTGTTACATCCATCTAGTAGATCACGTCAAATCACTAACGCTGCATGGAAACTGCAAACAATAATAATTGCCAATGATTGTGATCCCAATTAATTCTGTATACGGCAGTCTTGGGGCTTTTACCTGGCTGCGAATTGGAATGTTCACCTTGGAGGAACGCTACTAGTCATAAAGCTATTTTCTACATAGAGCCAATCTCGGGCAGGTAAAGCACTGGGGAGAACAGTCTGCCAGTCCGACGCAGGATGGCTTGCGTGCCGTAAAGCGTTATTGTGTGCAAAGCAAAAGGAATACTTTTTAGCAAAGGTAAAAATCTGAAAGACAGGAGAGAACATGAGTTTTCGAATGGCGTACAGTAATTATTTTGGTAACAGCGGCGGCTCTTTCTTGTGTATACGTGGACGTCTACTCTTTAGCCTAACCTGAAGTCTATTAGATAGTTCTGCAGGTTTTCTGCTTCCTGCCACACACCAAGGGAGAAATAATACCTCACTGGGGTAACCATGACAAACTCTATAAGAGTAGGAAATTTGTTGAGCATTTGCATTAAATTGGCATTAGTCAGAACTCACAAGGTCTGTTGCAACTGGCTGGCGAGGTTCCGACGTTGGCAGACCCAGCTAAGTTTCGTGGAGGAAAGTAAGAGAACACTTCGTCTCAGAGCGTCATAGAAAGTTACTCCTTGAGCAAACGTCATAAAGAACAATTGCTCCAAGTCATCAGAGAGAGGGCTAAAGAACATATGTCTCCAACTCAGAGCAGATCACAGAAGCCACGCTGAACTTGGAATTCTCTGCCATTGGTGCACCCTTCATCTGCTTGCTCACATATTTTGAGTGGTGTTCATGGACCATGTTCTACATCCATAAAGAAGAGGTTTTGAAGTCAGTTAATTTGGGAAAGGGTTTCGTTTTGATGACCTAATTTTCATAGCCATCTAATTGCACCCAACATGCACTTAGCTGAGGGAACTGGTGTTTGTTCACACTTTTCTTAGACCTTTCTTTAAGTCATGACCTTCTCTGTAATCATTGACCATATTAGCGACGCAGCTTTGTATCGTTTCTTTCATCTATACATCCACATGTGCCAAGGCTACAGTATGTGTTTGCAATCTCTTCTCTGCTTATTTAATGATTTTATTCTTGATTCAGTGGATAAAACATTTTTGATGTCCTTCGCCAGTCAACCGGATTGTTATAGTCACCATTAGTTTCCTTTCGTAGTTTGATGGATCCCGTTATCAGTATGTCCATATGTGGTGTGGTACCCACATTACCATGCTTAACTAGGCCATATCTAGTAACTTACATTGCCGGCGGAAGTGGCCGTGCGGTTAAAGGCGCTGCAGTCTGGAACCGCAAGACCGCTACGGTCGCAGGTTCGAATCCTGCCTCGGGCATGGATGTTTGTGATGTCCTTAGGTTAGTTAGGTTTAACTAGTTCTAAGTTCTAGGGGACTGATGACCCCAGCAGTTGAGTCCCATAGTGCTCAGAGCCATTTGAACCATTTGAACTTACATTGAATAGGTCATTATCCATTATGAAACCGTGTTTTCGTTTAATGCGCATGATATTCTGGGAAGCTTTCCATCTCTGTATGTCGCCGGGGTAGGATCTGTAGCTTCTCAGGGGCATGCCAAATAGCTCAACCGACAGCTCTCAAGAATGGACCCAAATTGGGAACTATGGCAGTGCAAATCCCCTCTCGAACCATCCAGGTTAAGTTTCCCATCGTTGCCCTAAATCACGTACGGCAAACACCACGATGGTTATTCAAAAAACACATCTGTAGCTGAGTAGTCAGTGTGCATGGCTGCCATTTGGAGGACATGGTTTCAATTCCCGATACTGCCAGTGATTTTGCTTGGAACAACGTCCAGTCAGCCTGGTGATACCAATCGAGGAGGTTTGCAAAGCCGCCAGCGGCTGGGAGAGCGGTTTGCTGACCCTCACCCCTCCATTAAGCGCCCAAATGACGCCATTGGTTGAGTGTGACTCGGTGGTCAGCCGGTCCCGATTGACCCTTCTGACGCCAGAACGGCGGAACTTTGCTTTGCTTTTTTATTGTGAAAAGAACGCGGTCTCTTTCCTTTCTCTTCCTTCCTCCATTCGAGCTTGTGTTCCACATCTAATGTTCTTGTCGATACGAAGTTAAATTCTTCTGCCCTTAAAATGGTTAATGAGGCTCCACCATCCGTCACAAGATGGCCTTTGGCATGTTTCATATTGAGTAAAAACATATGATGTTGAACAAATTTTTGTAACAGAAGTATCTACTACACATGAACATACAAAACATTACAAATAGTATATATCGTGATAATACAATATTATTTTGTAGCATTATTACTTCCTCTTTTAACACCCACCTTCAGTTGGAATCACAACGAGAAAGCACTTGTCTTTTCCTGATTCCTGAGCATTTACGGCTTCCTGTATATTACAGTAGTCACGATAACGAACTTCTCTATTTAAGTCTATTTAAGTTTTGGTTTAGTCACTATTGCTTGTTACAATTTCAAGTAGACTTCAGTTGATCGTTCCCTCTCTTCCTAGGTCACCCAACATTTTCAATCCCTCGAGGTGCATAATTGTATATTAATGTTATTCCATCATGAGACTGAATGTGTTCATGCTATTTCTTCCTGCACTCTTCTATTTTCCAATGTATGCTTTTGACGCACAGTTCATTTCTAATTTCGCTATTCTTTTTCCAATCTATGAGTGATCTTAGGAGTATCATCTACACTGCTTCAGTACTCCTCCGTTAAGTCGCAGGTAGAATCCAAACCTCTGACCCGTACGTTAGAACAGGTACTGTCATCGCATTATAAAATTTTAGAAATGTCTCTTTCCTAAATCGTGAGGAGGCTGCGAATTATAGAACCTACCTACTGTCGAAATTTTAGCCGTTTAAATTGTTCAACGTTGAATGTAATATATGAGATCACACACTGCGGGTATTTTAAACTATTTGTTTGTTCTGTCGGTTTATCATCAATTATTATTTTTGCTCTTAACTACTCCTTACCGTGGAATGCCACTATTAATTTTATCTTTATCATACCACAATCAGTTTCTACCTTGTCCGAGGATCAAATTGCTCTCTGTAATTTACCTTCCTAGCCCGCTAAGATTAACTGACCACCTGTAAACAGGAGGTACTGGGACAACTAGAAGGCCGGTCGGAGTGGCCGTGCCGATCTAGGCACTACAGTCTGGAGCCGAGCGACCGCTACGGTCGCAGGTTCGAATCCTGCCTCGGGCATGGATGCGTGTGATGTCCTTAGGTTAGTTAGGTTTAATTAGTTCTAAGTTCTAGTCGACTAATGACCTCAGAAGTTAAGTCGCATAGTGCTCAGAGCCATTTTTGATAACTAGAAGTGACAGCGCCACGACTTAGCTGGCCTGACTACAGCTCGATATCCGGTAAGGGGTGAACTGTTAGAGGGACCGGAAGGTATTATCGTTTCTGCACATGTCGATATTCGTGTGTCATTTGTCAGCTTATTGTGTACTTCAAAGTCATACCAGAAAAATTTTAATTATAGTGGGGTTTTTGCTAAATAATTCCGTCTTAATTATTTTGCAATTTGTGGTGCAGTGGTCAGCAAAATACGAGAAGAGGTACCTATCTGCCAGTGTATGCTCTTAGATTCTCCCAAGGGTTTTTGCTACCAAAAACATCTGTGTTGTTTATTCAAATGTATTATACGTTCGTAAATGCCAAAGATGATTTTCTCATTTCAGATTCGATCATTTTTATCTTTCCGACTCATATCGATCAGGAAGACCAGCATGTTTCGACAGTGACCAGTTAAGGACGGACGTGGAAGCAAATCCGTGTCAGACTATCAAGTAACAGTAAAACACTCTTAAGAAAGATTGGTCGACCATCCAAGAATATTTGCAGCACTTTAGTAAAGACAAACAAAGCTAACCGATCCACCACATGCAATACGTTGCTTCGGAGGCACGATACAGAGGCACTTTTTGATCGCTTGCTCACCAGAGATGAAAAATATGCCCTCTATGATAACCAAAAACGGAAAAGCCAGTGGCTCACTGCGAATGAATCCGGCCCCCTAATATAACATCACTCATAAAAATTAAGTAGATAAGTAGGTTATAGGCAGAAGTGAGAAGTAGAATAGCTCAAGCAAAGGCTGCTTTTAACAAGAAGAAAAACATATTAACATCTAAGAGCATCAGCCTTGAAATCAGGAAAATATTTTTGAAATCATGTGTGTGGAGTGTGACACGCTATGGGTGTGAAACATGGACTCTCGGGACAGAGGAAGACCAGAAGCTAAATTCTTTTCAAATGTGGTGCTATAGACGCATGTTCAAAATAAAATGGATCGACAAGGTCACAAATGAAGTGGTTCTGGAAAGAGCAGGTGAGAAGAGAAGCTTCTGGAGTTTCATTGTTAAAAGAAGAGTGCAATTTACAGGCCATCTATTAAGACATAAAGGACTCCTGAACACAATCATAGAGGGATATGTCGAGGGAAAAAGACCAAGAGGAAGACCACGACTGAGGTACATAGATCAAAACGTAAAAAATGTGGGATGTAGCACCTATAAAGAAATGAAGAGAAAAGCTGAAAGACGCACAGAATGGCGACAAGCTGCCATTGTAGCTGTTGCAAACCAATCCTTGGATTGCCACTACAGAAGAGAAGTAGGTTATAAGTAAAATAGGAGCATAGTTTTCCGACGTTCTAGCATCTTTATCGTAAATATAGTAGACTTTTATTTTAATTACAGTACTTCACGGTATATGATAACAGCCAAACAGTTGCAGGATAAAGATTTATTAAAATTCTTGACCACGGTTTCGGTATATCTAAATATACCTTCATCAGAAGTAAAATACACTAAAATCACATCCTGCAGTGGAGATACATAAAAAAATTGTGCCAAAGGCGTCGTCGTAGTTATTGTTTTATGTATCTCCACTGCAGGATGTGATTTTAGTGTATTTTACTTCTGATGAAGATATATCTGGATATACTGAAACCGTGGTCAAGAATTTTAATAAATCTTTATCCTGCAACTGTTTGGCTGTTATCATTTACCGTGAAGAATTTCAACAGTTGCTGTTTCAGCCATGTTTAAAATCTTGACAACCAAGTACGAGAAAGAGTGAAGAAAATAAAAAACTGTGCACGTTTTGCCGCGTTCCTCAAACTCTTTTTCTTCGACGGCAGTTGCCGTAGGTCTCAAATCCTACTACCTATATGTTTCATTTTGGAATGTTCGTTGTTAGGTACGTAGCAATAATAAACGCTACCAATATTCTCAAAGTGCTATGATACACGCTGAGGTGAATAAAGTCATTGGATACCTCCTAATATCGTGTCGGATCTCTTTTTGCCCGGCAGTGCAGCAACTCCACATGGCATGGGCTCAGAAAGTCGTTGGAAATCCACTACAAAAATAGTGAGCCTTGCTGCTTTTACAGCCGTCCACAACTGCGAATGTGTTGCCGGTGCAGGATTTTGTGCGCAAACTGACCTTTCGATTATGTCCAATAAATGTTCGATGGGATTCATATGTCGGCCGATCGCGAGCAATCGTGGTCTGGTGACATGGTGCATTGTCATCCATAACTCCATAGCTTTTTGGGAACATGAAGACCATGAATGGCTGAAAATGGTCTCCAAGTAGCCAAACATAACGATTTCCAGTCAATGATCAGTTAAGTTCCAAGTAAACACAGTCCACACCATTATAGAACCACTACCAGCTTGCACAGTGCGTAGCTGACAACTTGGGTCCATGGCTTCGTGGGGTCTGCGCCACACTTCCTACCGTCAGCTCCTACCAATTGAAACTGGGACTCATCTGACCAGGCCACGGTTTTTCAGTCGCCTAGGGACGAACCGACACGATCACGAGCACAGGAGAGGCACTGCAGGCGATTTCGTGCTATTAGCAAAGACATTCGCGTCGGTCGTCTGCAACCATAGCCCATTAGCGCGAAATGTTGCCCCTCTGTTCTGACGGATACGTTCGTCGTACGTCCCAAATTGATTTCTGCGATTATTTCACGCAGTGTTGCTTGTCTGTTAGTACTGACAACTTTAGGTCGTTAAGGGATGGCCGTCGGGCACTGCGTTGTCTGTGGTGAGAGGTAATGCCTGAAATTTTGTATTGTATTGTATGTTAACCGGGGACCTAGAAACGGAAACGACGGAGAGGCTCCGTCCCCGCCGCAGCCGCAGTGGTCCACAACCCCACCACGACTACCGCAGTCCACTTCACCACTCCGCCGCCCCACACCGAACCCATGGTTATTGTGCGGTTCGGCCCCCGGTGGACCCCCCCCCCCCCCCCCAGGGAACGTGTCACACCATACGAGTGTAATCTCTATGTTTGCGTGGTAGAGTAATGGTGGTGTACGCGTACGTGGAAAACTTGTTTGAATAAGGGGAACCAGCCGGCATTCACCGAGGCAGATGGAAAACCGCCTAAAAACCATCCACAGACTGGCCGGTTCACCGGACCTCGACACAAATCTGCCGGGCGGATTCGTGCCGGGGACCAGGCGCTCCTTCCCGCCCGAAAAGTCGTGCGTTAGTCCGCACGGCCAACGGGGTGGGCTGAAATTTCGTATACTCGGCACACTCTGGACACTGAGGATTTCGGAATATTGAATTCCCTAACGATTTCCGAAGTGGAATCTCCCAAGCGCCTAGCTCCTACTACCATTTCACGTTCAAAGTCTGTTAATTCCCGTCCTGGGGTCACAATCACGCCGGAAATCTTTGCACATGAATCACCTCCGTACAAATGACAGTTCTGCCAATGCATTGCCCTTTTATACCTTCTATATGCGAGGCTACCGCCATCTGTATACGTGCACATAGCTATCCCACGACTCTGTCACGATAGTGGAAGTTAGAAGAAAGCGTTAAAGTGCAATATCACACACACATACACGCATCTACATCTATATCTACATATATACTCCGCTAGCCACGACGCGGTGTGTCCCCCCCTCTGTTCCATTCGCGGATCGCGCGAGGGATAAACGACTGTCTGAAGGCCTCAGTACGAGCTCTTATTTCCCTTATCTTTGAATCCTGATCATTGCGCGATTTGAAAGTTGGCGGTAATAATATATGTTCTACATCCTCCGTGAAGATCGGATTTCGGAATTTAGTGAGCAGCCCCTTCTGTTTAGCGCGCCGTCTATCTACAAGTGTGTCCCACTTCAAACTTTCTATGAGATTTGTAACGCTCTCGCGATGGCTAAATGTACCAGTCACGAATCCTGCCGCTCTTCGTTGGACCTCCTCAATCTCTTTAATCAGACCCAACTGGTAAGGGTACCACACAGACGAACAATACTCCAAGACTGGACGAACTAACGTATTGTAAGCTATTTCCTGTGTTAAAGGACTACATCGCTTCAGGATTCTGTTCGCCTTACCCGTTACTTGTGTAATCTGATCATTCCATTTGAGATCATGTCGAATAGTCACACCCAGATACTTGACGGACGTTACCGCTTCCAAAGACTGGGCATTTATTTTAAACTCGTACATTAAACGGGATTTTCGCCTTATTATACGCAATAGGCTACACTTAGTAATATTGAGAGATAACTGCCAGTCATTACACCACGCATTTATTTTCTGCAAATCCTCACTGATTTGTTCACAACATTCGTGTGATACTACTTTCCTGTAGACTACAGCATCATCGGCAAACAGCCTAAGGCCACTGTCAATACCATCAACCAGATCGTTTATGTAAACCGTAAAAAGTGGAGGACCTATTACGCTACCCTGTGGCACACCTGAAGTTACGCTTGTTTCTGTTGAAGTCACCCCGTTCAGGACGACATACTGCTCCCTGTCTGTTAGAAAACTTTCTATCCAACCGGATAGACAGTAAGCGCGCACTTTTTGTAGCAAGCGACAGTTCGGAACTGAGTCGAACGCCTTTCGAAAGTCGAGAAATATGGCATCAAACTGCGAGCCGGTATGTAGAGCCTGTTGTATATCATGCACAAAGAGGGCCCGCTGTGTCTCGCATGACCGCTGTTTCCTAGAACCATGTTGGTTTCTGCAGATGAGCTTCTCAGAGCCTAGAAAGCTCATTATGTCTGAACACAAAATATGTTCCATGATTCTACAACAAATCGATGTCAGTGAAATTGGCCAGTAATTATGTGCATCCGATTTTCGACCCTTTTTATAGATTGCTATGACCTGGGCCTTCTTCCAGTCCCGTGGAACTTTCCGCCTTTCCAATGATCTCTGACAGATGACGGATAAGAATGATGTTGTATTAGTAGCATAGGCAACATAAAATCCCACGGGGATACCGTCTGGGCCAGATGCCTTCCTCGCGTCTAAGGATCTTAACTGTTTTACAATCCCAGATATACTAAACGCTATGTCAGCCATTCGTTCGTTTGTTCGATAATTGAAAGGGGGAATGGTGCTGCAGTCCTCTATCGTAAACGAGTTTTTGAAAGCTAGGTTTAGAATTTCGGCCTTCTCTTTATCATCATCAGTTACATCACCCGTACTGTCAGCAAGAGAAGGTATTGAATTATTTGTAGCGCTCATAGATTTCACGCACGACCAAAATATTTTTGGGGTATTTTTAGAATCTGCAGATAAAATATTGCTTTCAACTTTGTTAAAAGAATCTCTCATTGTCCTTCGCATAATTTCTGTTTGTCAGCTGGGCAGTGACTACGTTTAAAACGACTGTGCAAAATTCTCTGCTTACTCAACAATTTCCTAATACGTTTGTCGTACCAAGGTGGATCCTTTCCCTCCCCTAGGCACATACTTCTCTAGCACATGGTGGGAAATACCTTTAAATTCCGACCAAAGATGCTCAATATCTTTGTGACCCGCGGTGAATGCTTGAAGCTGACTATGAAGATATTCATTAATGACACTTTTATTTGCTTTCCCAAACAAGAAAACTCTACGCTGTTTCTTTGGTTTTTTTGCTTCTGCCCCCTGTGATAAACATGTAATTTTCCCAGGCAATGGATGCCAGATCTCTCCACCTATAACTAATGGATAATTTGGACATTTACTCCCTATTTACTCAAGACGTCCCTGAAACGTTCTGCGACGTTTGTTGCGGATGCTGGTGGTCTATAAAAACATACTAATACAATGATCAATCGTTGTCTGATTGACAGCTTCATCCACACTATTTCACAGTCCGGCCTAGTATCGATTTCAACTGCGTTTAAACAGCTTTTAACTGCAATGAACACACCACCTCCCATAGGATCAGTCCTATCCTTCCTAAACAGTTTCCAATCCGAGTTCAAAATTTCACTGCTTTTTATGTCTGGTTTCAACGAGCTTTCGGTACCTAGTACAATATTGGCATTGCTACTGTTTATTTCGGAGATTAACTCGGGGATCTTGCTACAGACACTTCGACAATTTACTAACATGAGATTAAGCGTATTTAAATCCTTTGGAACGATCTGTTTAGGCGAATTAACCATTTTTACAGTTGGCACACCCACATCAGTGTCATGAACCGGTAATTTTAAGGCCAGCGGTTTGTTTCCCATGGGGAGGAACCACACACACACACACACACAAACAAACAAACACGCAAACACAAATATACACACGAGTGGGTTTATTTTGCAAGAAAAAAATATTTTACAACATTTCTGATCCAAAGAAGTACGGCGTGCAGCATAACAGGTGCGCTGTTTCAGGCAGAGCAGTCGAGATTAAAATACTAACTAGCAAGACGGGCACAAATCCTCCAACCAGTCTTCCATGTTGGGTGCGCAGAACAGTAATTTCCATAATCCCAAATTTTTCTGGCCCGCCAGAGCTACGTCTCCACCTGCTCGGAGTTGGGCTGGGCGATGCAATTTTGCGACGCTTTATGATGCAAATCTAGTCCGCCGTAATGCCGCGGTTACACGAGTCCTTCGTGTGAGGGCGAGCCACATATTTCTCCGCGTTTCCGCGTCAACTGACGGGGCTTTTCACACCGGGCCTGCAGTTGTCTCACTCTGGGCAGCGAGAGCGCTAAGCGAGACACGGTATCTTTCAGGTGCGAATTGCACCGTTACAGTCCGCGGCTGACGTCCTCAACGAAGGTCTGGAGCATAAGTCAACGGGCCTGGATGAGTTTGCTAAAAACCGTTCTTCATTCTTGCCCGCGGAGCTGATCTCTTAAAATACTGCGAAGGATAAATTTCGTCAGGCAGGAGATTGCGTTTCGCACTCTCTAATTCGCTTTAATATTAACACAGTGTATCGTTCTTCCGCAAAGCTTCTCACAAACTTCCAAATGGAACTGTAATCTTGTCTCAGAAAGCTGGTCGTATTAACTGAAGGCAAATCTCATGTTCTACAGCGTAAAGTAGACCAGGCTTATGAAATTTTGAGGAATATAACAAACAGAATTTGTATAGAATTAATTGTAATGCTAGAAACTCGTAATGCTTTTTTCCTTGTCGGGCTCCTGCTTTATAAGTTTTCTTGCTGGTCTCAACATCGGACCAGCTCTTACCCAAAAGAAAATTTATTCTCCGCCCACTGCATTATGTGGAGAATCCTGTGGTTCATAGCTATGTGCCCGACTCTTATATGGCTTCATTAAACAAAAGTAGGAGGGTCCATGCATCATTTTCTGGAACACATACTGTTTATCTAGTAATTATTTGTAACTGCTCAAAGCTGATAACTTACTTCCATGTGCCATCGATCACACTCCTCCACATGCCGGCCGAAGTGGCCGTGCGGTTAAAGGCGCTGCAGTCTGGAACCGCAAGACCGCTACGGTCGCAGGTTCGAATCCTGCCTCGGGCATGGATGTTTGTGATGTCCTTAGGTTAGTTAGGTTTAACTAGTTCTAAGTTCTAGGGGACTAATGACCTCAGCAGTTGAGTCCCATAGTGCTCAGAGCCATTTTTTTGAACACTCCTCCACGTTCCTCACCCTGTCCTCCCCCTTACACCGCCACAAACCCTGAAACTGAGTCTAGTACTTTAGTAAGTAAACATAATAAAATCTTGTATCAACGCCTAGACTTGGCTAATCCATTTCTCCCAAATATCTTTTCTTCGGCTAGTGCCAGTCCAGTACGTTTTACAGGAGAACAGCAGTGAAATTTGGAAATTAGGAGAGGGATAATGGCAGAAATAAAACTTCTGTGGCGTCGTGACAGTGGCGCGTCTGCTCACGTAAGATTACTAAAGTTTGGGTTTTAAGTAGAAACTGAAATTAATTACTGGAAAGAAAACTGTTAAAGTTAATTGAAGCAGACGACCGTTGTTGATGTTGAATGCATTTTTGTTAGTGGCCGAATTGACTTCCAGAAAACTGCTGTAAAATTTAATGAATATTACATCTTTTAATACCACCATCGTCCGCCCCTCGTGGTCTCGCGGTAGCGTTCTCGCTTCCCGAGCACGGGGTCCCGGGTTCGATTCCCGGCGGGGTCAGGGATTTTTCCTGCCTCGAGATGACTGGGTGTTGTTGTGTCGTCTTCATCATCATCATTCATCCCCATTACGGTCGGAGGAAGGCAACGGCAAACCACCTCCATTAGGACCTTGCCTAGTAAGGCGGTGCGGGTCTCCCGCATCGTTCCCCTACGCTCTGTAAAGAAGCATGGACTTCATATATCATATAATACCACCATCAGTTCTGCGTGGCCGGTACTTGCTATTTACGGGCGAAATGGAATCATAGCTTGGTGTCGGTGGCCAAATCATTTAAGATTCCGCTCTTGCATTAAAGTTTGCTAAACGCTTCGTGATGATTGCCAGTTAATCCAGTGACTCTGTAGCAAGTTGCAAATGAATAAATAGCAGAATACGAACTGTATTCGACCATTGCGTCTCCACGCCACGATCCGCGAACTTGTGTCGGTCGTTGGTTGTAACAATAAAACATTAAAACATTTCATGTATTTTACATCTACTATTAGAACTGTTAAAATGATAACTCATTTGACTTAACCAGTTTAAGTTAATTTAATTGCAAATGGTTCTAAAGCTAATACATAACACGTACATCAGATTTGTCTACACAAAAGAAAGCTTATTGACTGATACGCAAGGAACGCCGATATAGTGCGTCCTATCGGTATAAACGCTAACAGAAGAGAGACAGAGATTCGAGCGGCAACGCTCTTCACTTACTTTCTAAAACAAAAAAGGGTACTAAAGTCGATCGCAGTCAGCCACAGTCTGGTTGCCGCTATATCTTTGAAATATTATTTACGAAATAATAATTACATTTCAGAAAATTAATTGACGCAAGTTATTTACAGTAAATAAATAAATAAGGGCATGTTTTGTGCTTACGTGGTTTTTGGAACTTTAAGTTTACATAAAATTACGTGGATCTGTTCATGTAACGATTCAGCAGGATAGCTCATTCGTTAAGACTATTGCCCAAAAGAAATGGTTCAAATGGCTCTGAGCACTATGGGACTTAACATCTGTGGTCATCAGTCCCCTAGAACTTACAACTACTTAAACCTAACTAACCTAAGGACATCACACACATCCATGCCCGAGGCAGGATTCGAACCTGCGACCGTAGCGGTCACGCGGTTCCAGACTGAAGCGCCTAGAACCGCACGGCCACACCGGCCGGCCAAGAGCATTGCCCGCTAATGGTAAGTTTTCGGGTTCGAGCCCTGGTGCGATACACAGTTTTAATCTTCCGGGAAGTTTCAAAGCAGCATCCACTCCACTAGGATGTAAAATATTCATTCTGTATATCATAAAATTCCTACCGTCACCTGGGGCAATTACGAATATAGAGTACTTCATAGGAAACATGTTATATGCTATATCTTTATTGGCTTACATATCGTACGCAGACTACATGAACACCGTTGCACCGTCCTCAAATGCTGAGACAATTCAAATCTTGAAAAAAATACGACACGTCCACTAAATCGAGTCAAAGTCTGTGTTTATAACGTTCCAAGTACGTGCCGTATTTTATTTCCCACAAAACTTTTTTTTTTAATTTTAATATTTACTGGCGTCTGTGACACATGCTAGTCGATTGCAGTCACTTATCCACATTTTTCCCCGTCGTAGGAAGTCTTAGCTTCCAATAAAAGTGATATTAGAAGACAGATAATCTGCTAAATGATATTTTTCCGTATGCTTGCCGAATACACATAGCTAATATAATCCATTATTCCTCCTCCAGTTTCCAAATTCTGTCCTGAAGACGTCGAAAATATGAGCACTAGGCTGGCTTTGAGCACTATGGGACTCAACTGCTGAGGTCATTAGTCCCCTAGAACTTAGAACTAGTTAAACCTAACTAACCTAAGGACATCACACACATCCATGCCCGAGGCAGGATTCGAACCTGCGACCGTTGGGGTCTCGCGGTTCCAGACTGCAGCGCCAGAACCGCGCGGCCACTTCGGCCGGCCTATGACCACTAGAATAATAAAATCTCCATATTGATCTTGCTCCAGATATTCATCGATGTTTGGTCTCTGCGTGGAAACTAGATTCTAACAAGTGTAGTTTTTGATACACTAGTAAAATACTTACCGTAGTTTTGTCATAAGGGGAGACCGACTAAAAACCACACTGTTTGACACATTTTTCAATAAAATCTTTCCCGCTTTTGTAGATGTGTTAAATAGTTAAATTCCTTCCATTCTTATCCTTGTGCAGGGTGGAATGGCAACAGAACGCTACATGAATTTAATGCTTGTTGCGCGTTTCGCCGCTGAATGGAAATGGAAATCAGAGATCAGTAATACAAAGAAGCGATATTTACGACAAAACTACCGATGTGTATGAACAAATTCGCTCTCTAATCAATTCGCAAGTGCTCGAAAATCTCCTTTAGAGAAATCAATATGTTTTACGCAACTCTCAATGCCGCCAAACTCAGTTCGATCTATTCGTTCATAAGATGCAAGGGGCTCTAGATAGCTGAACCCAGGTTGATGCCGCTTTCTTCGCCTACCGTAAGGCGTTCGGTACAGTTTCGCATTGTCTTTGTGAACAAAAGCCGAGGTAACTGTAGATCGCACCTGTTTTGTGATTGGACTCAAGACTTCCTAGAATACACATCGCTGGCCTTCAAGATAGCAAAACCAGGAAGCATAACAACTAACGAAATCTTACTTTATTGTACGTAGACAACATAGCACGTCAAGATGTGATAAAATCTGTAGTTGATGATGAAAAAATTTAGTACATCCTTTTGAATGCTGGACTTTTACTCCTTAATGTGACACCAGTACCAGGTAGGGGTGATAGAGAAAGCAAAGAATATAAAAAGAAAGGAAGCATGTTTCGTCATAGGAAACACGAAAGCATCACGAAAATGTTCATCCAACTCCTGTGGTAAACGCTGCAAAAAAGGAGCATTGCATTACGATGTGGTTTACTATTAGAATTCCGCGAGTGTATGTTCCTAGAAGAGTCAATCGACACATTGCTTATTGGGAAAACATCACGAATGTAAAATTAGAGAACTAAGATGGAGGCTTCCAACGGGTCATTCTTCCATTACTGGATCAGCTGTAATTCAAGAGTGTTGGGGATTCTCACCGGCCAAGGTTAAATGTAGACATCGAAGCACTTCAGATTTGTGCCGTTAGGTTTTTTACTGGGCTATTCGATGAGCGCTACTTGCGAGTGCAACAGGAAAGTTTACGATCAGTAATGAAATGAAGTAGCCTCCGATATTTTCTGAACAGTGTGAGGCAGAGTAAGTATGTAGATGATGATAGTACGTAGTATGTAGATGTAGAAGACTATTTAGAGCTACAAGTAATCACGCGAAGAGAACGAGAACTTCTGTGTTGGAATCCTGTTTGTTTATTTTCTATCATTGTTGTGACGTTTCCCTACGCATAACTTTCGAATAGCTGTATCTCTTCGCTCGCTGAAGACTGGTGAAATGTTTTTATAAATATACTCGTATGCAAAACTTAGGGACGAGGATAGATAAAGTAATACAACATTTTAACTATTCGGTGGCAATGAATGGAAGTGCGGGAGCATGTTTCCAGAGGTTTCCCCCTCGTGCACAGACAGTCGGACGTCACACGATGTGAGGTAAACGTAGCTATAGCGTTAAATGCTACGAGGGGCGTTCAGAAAGTAAGCTCCGATCGGTCGCGAAATGGAAACGACTATGAAAATCCGATAAAGCTTTGCACAGATGTGTTGAGTAGTGTCTCTAGTATAACCCCAGTTAGCATCACGTCACTCTTCTCATTTCTGAGCTCGCAGTGAGTGCGTAAAGATGTCTAGAAAATAGTGTCTGCCGCCAAGTACGAGGGCCTGGTAAGTAATTTCGCCTGAAGCTATGCAGCTAACATTACATAACTGTCGTGCTGTTTCGTCTTCACGACAATTCTCAGCCGCATTCTGCAGGGGCAATGAAGATGCTCCTGCATCGTTTTCAAATGGAAATGTTAGATTACCCACAATACAGTCCGCAACTGTCTGCCCCTGAGTTTCATCTCTGGTCACATGAACCGCTGTCTTTGAAGACAACATTTTGACACAGACAACGAGGTGTAGGCCAGCGTGGAGAATTGGCGGAAAGCACTGGCGGCTGCCTTCTATGATGAGGCTATTGAAAAGTTGGTACAACGCTATGACAAAAGTCTAAGTCAGAACGGCAACTACGTAGAGAAGTAGCTGAAAGGTGTAGCTAATTGTTACAAGTAAAACATTTCTGATGTTCACTGTGGTTGCAATTTGGCAATCAATCGGAGCTTACTTTCTGAACAGGCCTCGTACTTGCCCTCAACACGAGGAAATAGAAAGAATGGGAAAAGACAGTGTGTGTCAACCAGCGAGCAGTCATGGTGCAGTGTGGTGGTGTTCTTCGTTACAACATGGCCTGGAGAGAACATCTGGATGATTTCATGCGGGGAGGAATCATCGGGAAAATGGACGAAGTGTGACGAGTGTAGCCCACGAGTTTGTTACTACTCACAGCATTGCTTCACGTGCGTGGTGAACGTTCCGAACCACAGGCACTGCTGCCCGAAATAGATGAGGTGGTCGATCACGGTCAACTAATAGCGGCAGATGAACACTACACTGTGCAGCAAACAGGAAGGAACACAAGTCGAACAGCGGGCGTAAGTGCAGCCACATTTCAGTGGTTTCCAAGGGAAGCAGTGTCACGCTCACGGTGCATCTGCGACTGCATGGAGGTGTGGTCTGTTTGTCCGACGACCAAAATGTTGTGTTCCGCTGACTCCCGCACGTCGGCTGCACCGTTTGCGATGGTGCCAAGAGCATAGGGTGAAACATGGAACTTAGGGAAAGGCAGGATTCGGTGTGGACGAGGCCTTACTCAGTTACCGTTGGTTGCTCAGTTTTTTTTTTTTTTAATCACGTACACTTTATTTGGAACCAATTGCAAATAAGGCTGACAACAAGGAACAATTATCGAATTTGACTGTTAAGGCACAATGTCTAAATAAAAAATTCTTAAGACAAATGCATTCACGGCTGAAGGCCTTATTGACCAGAAATCCAAATTATTTGTCGGCTGAAGGCCCCAATAGTAATAAGTCAAAACAATTTGACGGCTGAAGGCCTGGATAGCAATTTTTAAGAACAGTCAAACTTCTTCAAGAGATACTAAAATATTTTTTACGAAAGACAGTCATCAAATTTTCACTATCAAGAGACAATATCTAATTAAAATTTCTTAAGACCAATTGTATTCACGGTTGAAGGCCTTATTGGCCAGAAACTCAAATTATCTGTCGGCTGAAGGTCCCAATAGTAATAACTCAAAAAACAATTTGACGGCTGAAGGCCTGGATAGCAATTTCTTAAGAACACTTAAACTTCTCCAAGAGATACTAAAATATTTTTTACAAAAGACAATCATCAAAATTTCAGTATCAAGAGACAATATCTAATCAAAAATTCTTAAGACAAATTGCGTTCATGGCTGAAGGCCTTACTGACAAGAAATTCAAATTGCTTGTCAGCTGAAGGCCGCAATAGTAATAACTCAAAATTAAATTTTTTTTTTAAAAACAATCATCTCAATCTGATCAAACCAAGACAGAAGTGGGCCTCAGACAGTGCTCCAAGGGTCGGCCTGGGAAAGTCGCTCAACTCGTAACCGATGAGACAGGTAGCCAAGAGTTGTATTCACTTAACCAGATGGCAACTCAAACTAGTGCCAGTTTGTGGAGACCAACACTCTCGCAAAATCTACCTAACGTCTGATAACCAATACAATGATGGAATAACCCAGGCAAGGTGGAACCGACGAACAGCACTGCGTCTTCTCAATCCGGCATTTAGAACATACAGAAGGCCAAGGAACCACTATGACCAAAGCAGTAAAACAGAAACAACATACCCGAACCACAATCAATGAGGCTGTCTAACTACACTCCTCACGGACAGCAGTGGCAAGGCGAGGAAAGGTACACTGCCACGAAAATACGCTAACCTCCAGGACAGGAAACTGCGGCGTTAGCAACACTAGGCAGAAAAATACCGCTGGTTGAACTTCACCAATGAACACAAGGAATTCAATGATTAATGATAAGAATCGGAGGATGGCTAACTCATTTCGCCAATCCAAACACTTCTCTCATTGCTCTTCATTTAAGCAACCCTATGAGCAGCAACACAGGAAGAAATGGCGTGATCTCAAAACAGTGGAGGTTTCGCTACTGGGTTAATGTTCACTCAACTCAAACGTCCTGGATCCGGTGGACAACGAGGTTGTGGTCCTCGCAACTAGAGCCCCTCGATCTGGCTGTGCCCGCGAGTAGTGGAGTAGCCTATGTTCAGTGCCACTCTGCATTGTTCCCAAATTTACTCAAGATGGCGGCAATGACGTCATACAAGATGGAGGTGTGTAGACTTGGCAACAGCGCATGATCTCATTCAAGATGCCGGATTTAAGCGGGACAATAGGTCCATTGGACTATGCCCACTAACCTAACCCTTCAATTAAAATCGTGGCAAATTTGAATTCCAACAGGATAATGCCTGCAAAACTGTACTTGTCTTTATTATTATTCATTGTTATTCATTATCATTTATTATAATTCATTATCATTTACTATCATTTATTATTATTTATTATTATTATTATTATTTATTATTATTGGCCTACCTCCACTAGAAAATTCACACCAAATTCAAATTCAAACACAATAATGGCTGCAAAACCACACTTGTCTTTATTATTATTCATTATTATTAATTATCAATCATCATTTATTATTATTTATTATTTTTAGTCTACCTCCACTAGAAAATTGCGCCAAGTTCAACTGTACTTCTATTTTTTATTATTTATTATCATTTATTATTATTAATTCAAGATGTGCGATTTTCGCGGCGAGAAAGCCATTTGCCTTACATCCATAACAAAAATCTATCACAAGTTCAGATCCCAACACCATAATAGATCACATGTACGAAATAGTCCACATCCTACGAACTTTCCTGGTCACTTATCTTTTTTCACTGCTAACCTATCAAAATCACATCAAATAATAAATTGCACTTATAGTAACCTAAGTCACATCCTTCGATTTTGCAGGGGGAAAGGGACTGAAGTCTTTATTTCAAGCAGTATAGTCATCACTTGTTCTCCAACACAATAAGTACACATCTTCGAGATCGCAGCAACACCCAGTGCAGTCACCACAATGTATGCGCTCCAACTGAATTAGCTCAAATCGTTGCCACCCCCTGGCCCCGCCGGCCAGCGCATGGACCGCTGCCGACGGCTGTCACGTGAGGCGGCTGTTCGTGCACTGGACTGGTGGCGCAAGCTCCAGTGGTTGGGGCCAGCCCACACTAGCCGCTGGACCAGCGATCGCTCCCACATTGTAAACATGTTTTCGCTGGACACGCTGGAACTTGCCAAAGATGACGTAACAATGGTCTGTTGTCTGTTCACCCCGTGTATTCGTCGCCTCCACATGTTTCATGCCAAAATTATTTGCCTGGGAGCGGAATCTTCTCCCGCATCACACAACGGGTGGCCATTCGGTCCAGCACGTGGTTCGACAAAGAAAGTCCTGCCACACTTTTGGCACGAAAGTTGTTTTCCTGGACACATTCAAACCCGTTGATGTGACCGTTCGCCATCCACCAAGTGCCTTTGTCAGACAAATAATGCCCTGCCAAGCTTTTGGCGCCAAAGCTTGCAAGAGAATGGAATCCGCCATGACTGTACAACAGCATGTTTGGTCGCCACGAGACCCCTCGCTACGTTAATTCACTCATACAGAAAGCAGAGCAAATGCTCTCCGAATGTGGAAGTGACTTGATACAGTCGAGTGCATTGCTATATTACACGTCCTGATCAATGCATTTGGGCAAGGTGGTGGCATCTGCGCTACATTTACAATCAGTTTTAGAACACTGAACGAGATGTTGTGTCATGATCGTATATATATATATATATATATATATATGACCTCAAATCGATAGAATTGCGAAAAGTGACCAGGGAATAGGTATATATCGACAGAATACAGAGCCTAATGCGGTGAACTTGAGGATGTACTTTGCTAACTTCTGGTTCGCACTGAACAGTTTGTATGTCAGACCATGTATGCTGCAACAGGAAGAATCCCCGAAAACGTGGACATCGAAACGAAGGGAATAAGGGAGAGAGTCAATTTTTTTCCCATTGTGGCTGCATTGTAGTGTATGTCTATTGAGGTACCAGTGATTCCGGATGCTTCAGCCAAGTGACAAGCCTGCATCCTACTCGTATACAGCTACATGTTCTGTATGTGTTTTAAAGCACTGTGTACTTGCGATCGTTAACGGTACGCCTGTCGGACATCAGAGGACTTCCATCTCATGTGTGAAGAAACTTGACACACTCCTCTAAAGGAGCTTTCATTTATGCAATCACTCTTGCTGCATCTTGGGTATAAAATCGAGACTTCAGGGTCATAACTAACTTAGCGGTAAGAGCTTGTGATGCGCTGCAATTCCTTTGTAGGCATTGCCTGACTGATGTGCTGTTTACAGAGTTAGTGACGGAATGATTTGTAATTTTCACATGTCGGATGCTGCTGCTTTGCGTTTATCTGTTTCCTTGTAGGATGTATCCCCCGCTAGTAACTATCATTTTATGTAGGCCTTATGTAGGTATCGTATAATTTCGGGACCATGATCGGATGTGAACAGTGGACACCATACGTCTCCACAAAGCTATATTGCGCTCGTATGATGCCCAGCAAATGTTTTACCATTCTATAATATAATTCAGCACAGAGAAACTGTGAAGAAGGATGTGTGTCTCATAGGGGGGAAAAGTTTTCGATCTAACATTATAGCCAGTTTTTAAATGCAGAACGTCACAGTCGTAGGCATGTGTGTGTTTATGTTCTCTATCTTACCAATACCTTCCAAGTACAGATCCTAGACTCTAGAACAATAATTTAGACTTGATAGCTTCGTTGATTTAGGTAAAAATATATTCAACTCAATTCGTCTTGAACTCCATCATGTATAAAAATAAGTCTTTTCTTGTTATTCTTAACTAAATATTATTACATTACGGCACTTTGAAATCTGTTACTATACATGCATAAGGAGTGATAAGCTCCTTGACATGGTAACATCTCGAGAAATGTCGCGCACTTGGATGGTTTGGGACTTGGAGAGCTACATTCATTCACGAGACATGGAGTGTAGCGATCTTCTTCTGATCGCTTGGAGATTAATTCTCTAATGGTGCTGCAGGGTGTGTTGTTCAATGACCGCGTGAGGTTGGTCTTTCACTGTAAGACGATTTGAACTAATTCAGTTGGAGCGCGGACTTCGTGGTGACTGCACTGGGTGTTGCTGCGATCTCGAAGATGTGTACTGACTGTGTTGGAGAACAAGTGATGACTATACTGCTTGAAATAAAGACTTCAGTCCCTTGTTGTTGTTGTTGTGGTCTTCAGTCCTGAGACTGGTTTGATGCAGCTCTCCATGCTACTCTATCCTGTGCAAGCTTTTTCATCTCCCAGTACCTACTGCAACCTACATCCTTCTGAATCTGCTTAGTGTATTCATCTCTTGGTCTCCCTCTACGATTTTTACCCTCCACGCTCCCCTCCAATACTAAATTGGTGATCCCTTGATGCCTCAGAACATGTCCTACCAACCGATCCCTTCTTCTGGTCAAGTTGTGCCACAAACTTCTCTTCTCCCCAATCCTATTCAATACTTCCTCATTAGTTATGTGATCTACCCATCTATTCTTCAGCATTCTTCTGTAGCACCACATTTCGAAAGCTTCTATTCTCTTCTTGTCCAAACTATTTATCGTCCATGTTTCACTTCCATACATGGCTACACTCCATACGAATACTTTCAGAAATGACTTCCTGACACTTAAATCAATACTGGATGTTAACAAATTTCTCTTCTTCAGAAACGCTTTCCTTGCCATTGCCAGCCTACATTTTATATCCTCTCTACTTCGACCATCATCAGTTATTTTGCTCCCCAAATAGCAAAACTCCTTTACTACTTTAAGTGCCTCATTTCCTAATCTATGGTTCAAATGGTTCAAATGGCTCTGAGCACTATGGGACTCAACTGCTGAGGTCATTAGTCCCCTAGAACTTAGAACTAGTTAAACCTAACTAACCTAAGGACATCACAAACATCCATGCCCGAGGCAGGATTCGAACCTGCGACCGTAGCGGTCTTGCGGTTCCAGACTGCAGCGCCTTTAACCGCACGGCTACTTCGGCCGGCCATTTCCTAATCTAATTCCCTCAGCATCACCCGACTTAATTAGACTACATTCCATTATCCTTGTTTTGCTTTTGTTGATGTTCATCTTATATCCTCCTTTCAAGACACTGTCCATTCCATTCAACTGCTCTTCCAAGTCCTTTGCTGTCTCTGACAGAATTACAATGTCATCGGCGAACCTCAAAGTTTTTATTTCTTCTCCATGAATTTTAATACCTACTCCGAATTTTTCTTTTGTTTCCTTTACTGCTTGCTCAATATACAGATTGAACAACATCGGGGAGAGGCTACAACCCTGTCTTACTCCCTTCCCAACCACTGCTTCCCTTTCATGTCCCTCGACTCTTATAACTGCCATCTGGTTTCTGTACAAATTGTAAATAGCCTTTCGCTCCCTGTATTTTACCCCTGCCACCTTTAGAATTTGAAAGAGATTATTCCAGTCAACATTGTCAAAAGCTTTCTCTAAGTCTACAAATGCTAGAAAAGTAGGTTTGCCTTTCCTTAATCTTTCTTCTAAGATAAGTCGTAAGGTCAGTATTGCCTCACGTGTTCCAGTGTTTCTACGGAATCCAAACTGATCTTCCCCGAGGTTGGCTTCTACTAGTTTTTCCATTCGTCTGTAAAGAATTCGTGTTAGTATTTTGCAGCTGTGACTTATTAAACTGATAGTTCGGTAATTTTCACATCTGTCAACACCTGCTTCCTTTGGGATTGGAATTATTATATTCTTCTTGAAGTCTGTGGGTATTTCGCCTGTTTCATACATCTTGCTCACCAGATGGTAGAGTTTTGTCAGGACTGGCTCTCCCACGGCCGTCAGTAGTTCCCATGGAATATTGTCTACTCCGGAGGCCTTGTTTCGACTCAGGTCTTTCAGTGCTCTGTCAAACTCTTCACACAGTATCATATCTCCCATTTCATCTTCATCTACATCCTCTTCCATTTCCATAATATTGTCCTCAAGTACATCGCCCTTGTATAGACCCTCTATATACTCCTTCCACCTTTCTGCTTTCCCTTCTTTGCTTAGAACTGGATTTCCATCTGAGCTCTTGATATTCATACAAGTCGTTCTCTTATCTCCAAAGGTCTCTTTAATTTTCCTGTAGGCGGTATCTATCTTACCCCTAGTGAGATAGGCCTCTACATCCTTACATTTGTCCTCTAGCCATCCCTGCTTAGCCATTTTGCACTTCCTGTCGATCTCATTTTTGAGACGTTTGTATTCCTTTTTGCCTGTTTCACTTACTGCATTTTTATATTTTCTCCTTCATCAATTAAATTCAATATTTCTTCTGTTACCCAAGGATTTCTACTAGCCCTCGTCTTTTTACCTACTTGATCCATTGCTGCCTTCACTACTTCATCCCTCAAAGCTACCCATTCTTCTTCTACTGTATTTATTTCCCCCATTCCTGTCAATTGCTCCCTTATGCTCTCCCTGAATCTCTGTACAACCTCTGGTTCTTTTAGTTTATCCAGGTCCCATCTCCTTAAATTCCCACCTTTTTGCAGTTTCTTCAGTTTTAATCTACAGGTCATAACCAATAGATTGTGGTCAGAGTCCACATCTGCCCCTGGAAATGTCTTACAATTTAAAACCTGGTTCCTAAATCTCTGTCTTACCATTATATAATCTATCTGATACCTTTTAGTATCTCCAGGGTTCTTCCATGTATACAACCTTCTTTCATGATTCTTAAACCAAGTGTTAGTTATGATTATGTTGTGCTCTGCGCAAAATTCTACCAGGTGGCTTCCTCTTTCATTTCTGTCCCTCAATCCATATTCACCTACTATGTTTCCTTCTCTCCCTTTTCCTACACTCGATTTCCAGTCACCCATGACTATTAAATTTTCGTCTCCCTTCACAATCTGAATAATTTCTTTTATTTCATCATACATTTCTTCAATTTCTTCGTCATCTGCTGAGCTAGTTGGCTTATAAACTTGTACTACTGTAGTAGGTGTGGGCTTCGTATCTATCTTGGCCACAATAATGTGTTCACTATGCTGTTTGTAGTAGCTTACCTGCATTCCTATTTTCCTATTCATTATTAAACCTACTCCTGCATTACCCCTATTTGATTTTGTGTTTATAACCCTGTAGTCACCTGACCAGAAGTCTTGTTCCTCCTGCCACCGAACTTCACTAATTCCCACTATATCTAACTTCAACCTATCCATTTCCCTTTTTAAATTTTCCAACCTACCTGCCCGATTAAGGGATCTGACATTCCACGCTCCGATCCATAGAACGCCAGTTTTCTTTCTCCTGATAACGACATCCTCTTGAGTAGTCCCCGCCCAGAGATCCGAATGGGGGACTATTTTACCTCCGGAATATTTTACCCAAGAGGACGCCATCATCATGTAATCATACAGTAAAGCTGCATGCCCTCGGGAAAAATTACGGCTGTAGTTTCCCCTTGCTTTCAGCCGTTCTCAGTACCAGCACAGCAAGGCCGTTTTGGTTAATGTTACAACGCCAGATCAGTCAATCATCCAGACTGTTGCCCTTGCAACTACTGAAAAGGCTGCTGCCCCTCTTCAGGAACCACACGTTTGTCTGGCCTCTCAACAGATACCCCTCCGTTGTGGTTGCACCTACGGTACGGCTATCTGTATCGCTGAGGCACGCTAGCCTCCCCACCAACGGCAAGGTCCATGGTTCATGGGGGGGTTCAGTCCCTTTCCCCCTGCAAAATCGAAGGATGTGACTTAGGTTACTATAAGTGCAATTTATTATTTGACGTGATTTTGATAGGTTCGCAGTGAAAAAAGATAAGTGACCAGGAAAGTTCGTAGGATGTGGACTATTTCGTATGTGTGATCGATTATGGCGTTGGGATCTCAACTTGTGATAGATTTTTGTTATGGATGTAAGGCAAATGGCTTTCTCGCCAAAAAAATGGGACATCTTGAATAAATAATAATAAATGATAATAAATAATAAAAAAGACAAACACAGTTTGCCGCCATTATCGTGTTGGAATTTGAATTTCGGGTGAATTTTCTAGTGGAGGTAGGTCAATAATAATAATAATAAATGATAATGAATGGTAATTAACGATAATAATTGATAATGAATAATAATAAAAATAAGTATGGTTTTGCAAGCATTATCCTGTTGGAATTCAAATTGGCCACCATTTTTTCTGGAGAGTTAGGTTAGTGGGCAAAGCCCAATTGACCTATTTTCCCGCCAAAATCTGCCGTCTTGAATGACGTCATGCACTGTTGCCAAGTCTACATGCTGTCATGTTGTATGACGTCATTGCCACCATCTTGAATAAATTTGGCAACAATGCAGAGTGACGCAGAACATAGGATGCCCCACTACTCCTGCGTGCCGCTAGCGGTCCCAGCATATCCTTGCACTGCCGGACCTCAATGCTACTCTGTCCCAACCGAACTCGCCAACACACTCCAACCCGGAAAACACTTGACGTCCTTCCAAATATAGTACCACAGTACTAGATATTGATAACCGCTGCTGCTGCTACTCATGGACAGACAACGCTAGCAAATGCAGTGGCGCCAGTAAACACAAAAAGAAAACGAGACGCCACTATCCGTATTACACAATGCCAACTTACCAACATGAGCCGCAACATGGCTCATAGGGAATTGGACCAATGAGGAGTGGGTTTGTGGGCTCTTCACAGATGGCAGGAGATTCGGTCTGAGTAGTGATTCTTGTATGTTGATAGACGGGCCTACTTAACACAACCAGGGACATTGTCGAAAATGATCGTTTTGCTAGTCTAGCTGTTATGGTGCAGGGAGGTGTAATCTTGTGTGAACACACCCACTTCCAAATCTCGAACGCTAACCAACATTATTGTGACACTGTACGCCTTCACCACATGCATCGCTTCAGGGATCATTCGGCCCTGACAATGCTCGATCGCATCGAACAGCGCAGGTAGAGGAGCCCTTGAAACGAGAGGGCATTTGGCGAGTATACTGGTCTGCCCGTTCCCCCGACTTAAACCCCACCGAACACTTGTGGCATGGTCTGGGGAGACATACTGCTTGGCCACATGCACAAATGACCAACTACCAGTGGTCAACTGCACTAGTGGAAAAATGTAACGACCTACCACATGAACTCCTTACCAATCTTGGGACCACATTGCAGAGAATGCACTGTCGACCACGGTTATCAGACAGCCTATTAAGAACTGTATCTCACATTTTGTACTATCTTGAGGACCATGATAAATCGCCGTGACTTCAGGGTAATTATCGCCTTTGAATAAAAGTGCCATTTTTGTTCGTCTCACTGCGTATTTCTTTCAGTTATTTTCTGTACTATACTGCAACAGTTCTTTCCATATATGGTGCAAGTTTCATAGAGCTGTGTCATTTGGCAGTGACATGTATTTCAAAAGTTACTTTCGTCCTTAAGTTTTGCACAGCAATGTATTTTCTTCGAAAATTATGAATTGCCTCGAAGTAAACGGTCTATTGACACACAGTCAGCCCGCATCTCGTGGTCGTGCGGTAGCGTTCTCGCTTCCCACGCCTGGGTTCCCGGGTTCGATTCCCGGCGGGGTCAGGGATTTTCTCTGCCTCGTGATGGCTGGGTGTTGTGTGCTGTCCTTAGGTTAGTTAGGTTTAAGTAGTTCTAAGTTCTAGGGGACTGATGACCATAGATGTTAAGTCCCATAGTGCTCAGAGCCATTTGAACCATTTGACACACAGTCTACATGGGTTTAGAAAACATCGTTCTTGTGAAACACAACCAGCTCTTTATTCGCATTGAGTGCTGAGTGCTGTTGACAAGGGATTTCAAACCGATTCCGTATTTCTGGATTTCCAGAAGCCTTTTGACACTGTGCCATACAAGAGGCTTATAGTGATATTGCGTGCTTATGGAATATCGTCTCAGATATGTGACTGGATTTGTGACTTCCTGTCAGAGAGGTCACAGTTCGTAGTAATTGACAGAAAGTCATAGAGTAAAACAGAAGTCATTTCTGGCATTCCCCTAGGTAGTGTTATAGGCCCTTTGCTGTTCCTTATCTACACTCCTGGAAATTGAAATAAGAACACCGTGAATTCATTGTCCCAGGAAGGGGAAACTTTATTGACACATTCCTGGGGTCAGATACATCACATGATCACACTGACAGACCCACAGGCACATAGACACAGGCAACAGAGCATGCACAATGTCGGCACTAGTACAGTGTATATCCACCTTTCGCAGCAATGCAGGCTGCTATTCTCCCATGGAGACGATCGTAGAGATGCTGGATGTAGTCCTGTGGAACGGCTTGCCATGCCATTTCCACCTGGCGCCTCAGTTGGACCAGCGTTCGTGCTGGACGTGCAGACCGCGTGAGACGACGCTTCATCCAGTCCCAAACATGCTCAATGGGGGACAGATCCGGAGATCTTGCTGGCCAGGGTAGTTGACTTACACCTTCTAGAGCACGTTGGGTGGCACGGGATACGTGCGGACGTGCATTGTCCTGTTGGAACAGCAAGTTCCCTTGCCGGTCTAGGAATGGTAGAACGATGGGTTCGATGACGGTTTGGATGTACCGTGCACTATTCAGTGTCCCCTCGACTGTCGCGACACCACTGGAGGCGGGCTGCACGATGTTGGGGCGTGAGCGGAAGACGGCCTAACGGTGTGCGGGACCGTAGCCCAGCTTCATGGAGACGGTTGCGAATGGTCCTCGCCGATACCCCAGGAGCAACAGTGTCCCTAATTTGCTGGGAAGTGGCGGTGCGGTCCCCTACGGCACTGCGTAGGATCCTACGGTCTTGGCGTGCATCCGTGCGTCGCTGCGGTCCGGTCCCAGGTCGACGGGCACGTGCACCTTCCGCCGACCACTGGCGACAACATCGATGTACTGTGGAGACCTCACGCCCCACGTGTTGAGCAATTCGGCGGTACGTCCACCCGGCCTCCTGCATGCCCACTATACGCCCTCGCTCAAAGTCCGTCAACTGCACATATGGTTCACGTCCACGCTGTCGCGGCATGCTACCAGTGTTAAAGACTGCGATGGAGCTCCGCATGCCACGGCAAACTGGCTGACACTGACGGCGGCGGTGCACAAATGCTGCGCAGCTAGCGCCATTAGACGGCCAACACCGCGGTTCCTGGTGTGTCCGCTGTGCCGTGCGTGTGATCATTGCTTGTACAGCCCTCTCGCAGTGTCCGGAGCAAGTATGGTGGGTCTGACACACCGGTGTCAATGTGTTCTTTTTTCCATTTCCAGGAGTGTATATAAACGATATGGGAGACAATCTGAGAAGCCGTCTTTGGTTGTTTGCAGATGACACTGTCGTTTATCGACTAATAAAGTCATCAGAAGATCAAAACAAATTGCAAAACGATTTAGGAAAGATATCTGAATGGTGTGAAAATTGGCAGTTGACCCTAAATAACTAAAAGTGTGAGGTCATCCACATGAGTACTAAAAGGAATCCGTTAAACTTCGATAACACGATAAATCAGTCAAATATAAAGGCCGTAAATTCATCTAAGTACTTAGGAATTAGAATTACGAACAACTTAAATTGGAAGGTTGGTTCAAGTGGCTCTGAGCACTATAGGATTTAGCTGCTGAGGTCATCAGTCCCCTAGAACTTAGAACCACTTAAACCAAACTAACCTAAGGCATCACACACATCCATGCCCGAGGCAGGTTTCGAACCTGCGGCCGTAGCGGTCGCGCGGTTCCAGACTGTAGCACCTAGAACCACTCGGCCATACCGGCCGGCAAATTGGAAGGAACACATAGAAAATGTTGTGGGGAAGGTTAACCAAAGACTGCGTTTTATTGGCAGGACACTTAGAAAATGTAACAGATCTAATAGGGAGACTGCCTGCACTACACTTGTCCGTTCTCTTTCAGAATACTGCTGCACGGTGTGGGATCCTTACCAGACAGGAGTGACAGAGTACATCGAAAAATACGGGAAAAAGTGTCACTGAAATGATACAGTATTTGGGCTGGACACCATTAAAAGAAAGGCGTTTTTCGTTGCGACGGAATCTTCTCACGAAATTCGAATCACCTACTTTCTCCTCTGAATGCGAAAATATTTTCTTGACACCGACCTGCATAGGGAAATCAGAGCTCGTAAGGAAAGATATAGGTGTTCGTTCTTTCCGTTTGCTATACGAGATTGGAATAATAGAGAATTGTGAAGGTGGTTCGATGAACCCTCTGCCAGGCACTTAAATGTGATTTGCAGAGTATCCATGTAGATATAGATGTAGATGTAGTAAACTGTTCGTGCTACCAAATTCCGAAATATTTACGATTCATTCTTGCCGGCAGCTGTGGCCGAGCGGTTCTAGGCGCTTCAGTCCGGACCGCGCGCCTGCTATGGTCGCAGGTTCGAATCCTGCCTCGGGCATGGATGTGTGTGCTGTCCTTAGGTTAGTTAGGTTTACGTAGTTCTAAGTGTAGGGGACTGATGGCCTCAGATGATAAGTCCCATAGTGCTTAGAGCCATTTGAACCATTTTTTGGATTTATTCTTAAACTCCCGCTGTGGACGGAATGTGCACCTATGGTGGGAATGTCCAAACCTGAATTTTGCGTTCTGATTTCGTGTAAACAGCAGGAGCAAGTGTCAGCCAGAAAGTTATGTTGCTGGAACTGCGAGAAGCGCATGTGATCGCCGGCGATTTTAACAGCCGCGTTGTCCCGGTTCGGACAGTGCGCAGCAGCCAGAAAGGAACGCCAAAACTTACACTGTACGTATCTTTATGCACGCTGAGTGCCACAGCAACAGTTGCAAAATTTCAGCGCAGGGACTTTCTAAATCTGTTCTGATAGAAGTTGCTGGAAGTTCAATGTTTGATCTGTACATTGACTCAGGTCATAAGTGAATGTAAAAAACAGACGCTTTATGTTCTCTTTTGATGTATTACTCGCCAGTCCGAAACGTAGACCCCGGCCGCAGTCGGTCACGTGTCTAGGTACAGTCACGTTCCACCTGTAAGTAGCGCGCGTTGTTAGCTCGGAGTGAAAGCGCAGAAACTAATCGCAGAAAAGGTCTTTCTCGGCAGACGCAACAGCTTGCCGTTAAAATCATTTAATTTGCTGATGATGAGAAGGAGGTATAAGTGGCACTGGTGATGAAAAAAGTGACGAAATGTGCAGGCAAAGTGTTAGTTGCGTAAGTATGCAGTTTGAAAATTTGGGCAGAAGAGACATAATGCTGACCGGAGTGGAATTCTGGTAACCACCCGAAAAAAGAAGAAACACACTGCACACAACAAGTATCCCACTGATTCTATCTATCTATCTATATCCGATCACGCTCCAGCTACTGCTGGGTCTGGGCGCTACGAGTCCTCTCCAAAAAAAAAAATGGTTCAAATGGCTCTGAGCACTATGGGACTCAACTGCTGAGGTCATTAGTCCCCTAGAACTTAGAACTAGTTAAACCTAACTAACCTAAGGACATTACAAACATCCATGCCCGAGGCAGGATTCGAACCTGCGACCGTAGCGGTCTTGCGGTTCCAGACTGCAGCGCCTTTAACCGCACGGCCACTTCGGCCGGCAGTCCTCTCCATTTCGCACGGTCCTCCCACCACTTTTCTACCTCCACTTGCTGCCAGGTCACACCTCTCCTTTCCATAGATATTCTCACTCCCGTTTTCCACCGTGTTCTTTGGCGCCCTCTAGGTCTTTTTCCATCCATTTTTAGTTCTTTCATAATTTGGGGGAGTCTCTGCCTGTACCATCTTAATCTCCTTTTTTCAATTTCTTCTCTCATACTTCCTTGTTTAAGGGCCTTTCTACTATCTACATTCCTTACTATGTCCATTCTTGTTCTTCCCTTAACTGCTCTGAGAAATACGTATGTTTTTGGTTAGGGTCCGCCTTCAGCAAACCACAATTTTGTTTTTTAACCCAAACATGTTTCACTGCAGTTGCAGCATCTTCAGTGGGCTTTTATTTTATGTCTGTTAAAGATAAAGAATGTTCTTTACTGTTTGTATACATGTCACTATTAGTATTTAAATCGTAATTTCAGATATTTGAAAAAACACATAAAATTATGAATTCATATCTTTTTACCACATGGTGTGGTTTTTCTGATATATTGTTTTTCTACAGTGACTGTTTTGTTTCCCAGTTTGTCATCTGCAACCTCTTACACCTTAAAGTAGATAAATCGTTTAAGCCAAAATTATGATTTGAAAATTGTTGTTTCTATGCCTGAAATTAATTAATTCTGTGTGTGCTTGTGTGTGTGTGTGTGTGTGTGTGTGTGTGTGTGTGTGTGTCTGAGAAATTTCATTTCCCCTGCTTGTAGTCTGCTCCAGTCCCTTTCTGTCATTGTCCATGTTTCTCCTCCATAGGTGACAATAGGGAAGCAATAACTCTTATTGCAAATCAGGTGTTTTATTGTTTGGTATAAATTGCCTCCCTTCTGTAACGTCCTCTTAATTTCGTTGGTTATTCTTCCATCACTAGATATTTCACTCCCTAAATAACAAACTGTTTACCACTTTGAGGATTTCTCCATTCAAAGTAATATTTCCGTTGATCCCTTTGTCTCTTCCCATTGATTATATGCATAAATGTGTTATTAGGCAGTAATTTCTGCAGCATTATGAACAGTACGAAGAAACATCAACTTTTCGGAAACATCGTATCATTAAATCGCACAATTGGACTTTGAAGACTAGCAAGGAAAATCTGAGAAAACTGTTTAGTCTATGCAATTTAATTTGAAAGGTGCCGAAATAATCGAGTCATCTTGTGATAACCAGACGACGTAGTTCTAAAACTACTTTCGCCTCAAGTCAGCCGTGTAACAGAAGTTTAGTATAATCTCTGACTGCATTTTGAAATGGAAGCAATTACTTTATGTGTGGTGTAGTCTTCCTTGTGAAATTACACGAATAAATTCAAATTTATAAGCATTGCAATCGAGAAAATTTTGCCAATACTATTTCTCATTGTCTACGTGTTACAATATTACTCTACTACACACCAGTAATCAGTAAGTGAAATCAACTGAAGAAGAAGTATTATCAAAAACCATTTGCAAGTTAAAATATTTTTAAATAGAAGCTATTGGCTAATAACACGAATTTTCGTTTTCGACACAGAGAAAATTAGTGACGGGTTAAAGAAGCTCAATTCACTTGTACATATCAGATGATCCATGGTAAAAATACCTCCTGTTTTAAGGTACAAGATAGAGCACGACTGACGAAGTACGGCTTACGTGTCCACAAGTTACGTGACTGGTCTTAGAAATATACAGAATTTTACTCGCCATAAACAATTAACAATTAAGGTAAACAATTAACAATACCGTCAAAATAGCTTTAACATATTATACTATACTTAAATACACAGAATTCGCAATATTTACCAACTCTGTACAAAGCACACAATGTCCCACAACAACAAAAAGTGCAGAAGCTACCGGAAACAGCTCACGGCGGTCGCTAGTACACAGTTCTTCAGTGATTCTAAAATCGGTCGCTAGACTGAATCACCGACTAGGAAGCATCATGTGTTGCTAGATACACTATCCTCCAGTTACAACACTCTTCTCTGCATAAGATTTTCACGAAGCAAATGAAAGATCAGAATTAAAGCCTCCAGTGGCTTATTCAGATAAAACATGGATTCACTATCTCTCACAAACAGACACACACACGTGCACATACACACACTACATTTTTAAGGAGAATACTGGTATATTTCCTTGAGACTGACAATGGTCGTTTTCTTTTCTCAGTCTTGTCCAAGAAACTTGTGGGCCGCCTCTTGTCGCCGATGAGTAGTTAACGCCAAAACCTTCTTCCTCTCTGAGACTATTATTCTTACACCGTCCTGTCACATTAATGGTATTACCGCGTATATTCCGATAGCTGAATGGATTAGCTCAGCGTGTTGGGTCAGAGGGTCAGCTGCCCTCTGCAATAAAAAAAACTGAGTGAATGGATCAATAATGAACTTCAAAGGGAGTCTGGGGACGTCCGCCACGAACAATTGCAACGAACTATAACAAACAAAATGAGATTACAAAAAAAAAAAAAAAAATGGTCAACGTGACGGACTGCCGTCCTAAGGGGCCCGGGTTCGATACCCAGCTGGGTCGGGGATTTTCTCCGCTCAAGTACTGGTTGTTGTGTTGTCTTCATCATCATTTCATCCCCATTCGGCTCGCAGGTCGCCCAATGTAGCGTCGAATGCAATAAGACCTGCACCAAGGCGGCCGGACCTGCCCCGTAATGGGCCTCCCGGCCAATGACGCCATACGCCGCGTATATTTAACGCCCACGTGCAGTAACCACTCACAGGCGGCATGTGGCAGCACTATCAATGGAAGATGTATAAAGCGTGTCGGGGGTGATGCGGAAAACAGTGCAGTCGTTATCGTAATGCGGAAACGGAGCGATATATCTGACGTCCAGAAGGGCATGATCACTTAATTTTGGGACATGGGTGGAAGCGTTTCTGAAATGTGTTCAGTCCGTAAACTGTTCGCGTGCCGCCGTGGTTAAAGTGTACCGCGCGTGGCAAAATGCTATCCGAAACCGGCGCAGAGGCAGCTACAGTGCGCCACGAGCCATAGATAACACGGCTGAACGACGGCTGCAGAGATGTGACGGGCAAATAGTCGTGCAACTGTTGAGCAGCTGACCGCCCAGATGAACCAAGAGCAACTATCAACAGTGTCTCCTGATTCATGCACCTTTGCTGACTGCTGTTTAGGATAATGCTGATACATGGTGGCGGGTTTAAATCGCCTCGGGGTATGACCATGCAGTGCATTTGACCTGCAGTCGTCGCACGGTGGCGCTGGCAGCAGTCCACATACGCAGAGGTGTGTTGGCGCATGTCAGAGTATGGTGCAGTGAGTAAATGTGCAGACGTTTTCAGACGTGCTAATGGTGACTGCGGGTTAAAAATGTCTCAAAGAAGACATATTGACGACGTTATGAGGGGTAGAATACTTGTGCCGCAAAGTGTGATCTCAAGATTATGGCAACGATTCCAGCAGACAGGAAACGTGTCCAGGCGCTACAGCACGGGGCGTCCACAGTGTAAAACACCACTAGAAGACCATCAATGCCCGCAGACGGCCAAGGAGTACTGCAGGCAGCCTTGCTCGGGGCTTCACCGCAGCCACTGGAACAGTTGTCTCCAGACACACAGTCTACAGACGACTGAACAGACATGGTTTATTCGCCTGGAGACCTGCAAGGTACATTCCACTGACCCCTGGTCACAGGAGAGCCCGTAAAGCCTGGTGTCAAGAGCACAGTTCATGGTAATTGGAGCAGTGGTCCCAGGTTATGTTCAGGGACGAGTCCAGGTATAGTCGGAACAGTGATTGACGCCAGGTTTTCATCTGGTTTGAACCAGGGACCAGATACCAACCCGTTAATGTCCTTGAAAGGGACCTGTTTGCAGGTCGTGGTTGACGGTGTGGGGTGGGATTATGATTGGTGCACGTACACCCCTGCATGTCTTTGGCAGAGGACCCGTAACAGGTCAGGTGTATAGCGACGGCATTTTGCACCAGTATCTCCGCCTTATCAGGGGTGCAGTGGGTCCCACCTTCCTACTGATGGATGATAACGCACGGCCTCACCGAGCTGCTATCGTGGAGGAGTACCTTGAAACAGAAGATATCAGGCGAATGTAGTGGCCTGCCTGTTTTCCAGACCTAAACCCCATCGAGCACTTCAGGGATGCTTTCGGTCGATGTATCGCTGCACGTCTTCAAACCCCTACGACACTTCAGGAGCTCTGACGGGCACTGGTGCAAGAATGGGAGGCTATACCCCAGCAGCTGCTCGACCTGTGTACATGTGCAAGGTGATCATATCCCATATTGATGTCGGGGTACATGCGCAGGTAACAGTGGCGTTTTGTAGCACATGTGTTTCGGGACGGTTTTCTCAATTTATCACCAATACCGTGGACTTACAGATCTGTGCCGTGTGTGTTCCCTATGTGCCTATGCTATTAGCGCCAGTTTTGTGTAGTGCGAAGTTGTGTGGCACAACATTCTGCAATTATCCTTAATTTATGAGCATGAGTGTAGCTCACAGTGTACGTGCGTGGTTCGAAGTGCACCAGGATGAGTTTACCGTACTCCACTGGCCAACAAACGCCTCCGGTTTAAATGCAGTCGAGGATCTGCGAGACTTCCTAGATCGCGCTGCTCGCTACTCGGATCCTCAGCCTAGAAACCTAGGACAGTTGGCCACGGCACTGGAGGCGGCATGGCTTTAACACAGGTATCCTGCCAGTACCTTCCAGAATTCATTGCCGCTCTTCCTGCACGTCTTGCAGCGGTCCGCTCTGCAACTGGTGGTTGTTCAGGATGTTGATGGTTCAAATGGCTCTGAGCACTACGGGACTCAACTGCTGTGGTCATTAGTCCCCTAGAACTGAGAACTACTTAAACCTAACTAACCTAAGGACATCACACACACCCATGCCCGAGGCAGGATTCGAACCTGCGACCGTAGCAGCAGCGCGGCTTCGGACTGGAGCGCCTAGAACCGCACGGCCACCGCGGCCGGCCCAGGATGTTGACAGATGGTCACATAAGTGTGACCGGTTATGTGCCTAACGTGTGTTTATAATCGTAATTACACCTGGTTATTAAAATTAAAATCTCAGAAAGAGTATTAAATATCTAAATTTTACTTATTGTACTTACGTAGCACAGTAGGAAGAACACGGGCTTAAATTTGTTGGTGGTACGCGTGTGTGCATGATGTAAAATTTTGTGCAGAGAGCTGCCACTTCCGACAGCAAGAACGACTCTAAAGCGACTGGGCATCATCGAGTCGAATCTGCTTGAATGATATATTATGTGTACCTGTACCTCATACCATCCGGCTTCAGCTCTGTACCAGAGTTCATAAATCATGGTGGTTCGAGATTGATGTTGTATCAGTCTCCTCGCGACCCATGATCAGATGTTTCGCATGGGTGACATATCTCGGGAACTTACTACCCCCATTAACAGTAGAACACCTCTGTGCCGAATCAAAACAGGACAGCACGAGCAACATGTGGCTTGCGTTATCTTACTGAAAGATGACGTCACAGAGACCTCGAAGGTAGGGCACAGGCACGACCTTAATACATGGAAATGTACATGGTGTTCAAATGGCACCCTATGCCAATACTCCAGATCCTATACCCAGCGATAATGAAAGCAGCCTGCCAACGTTCGTTCCTCTGGGCGCCTCCACACGCAGATATGTCCATCGCGATGCTGTATGCAGTACCGGGACTCGTCTGAAAATACGATTTGGTGCCACTCTTGTGTCCTCTGCTGTTGAACGCACCACTGTCTGCGCCCTTCTCTCTGCTGCAACTTCGAGAGAAGCTGCAACAATGGTCGCCTTGCTGACAGTCCGTGGCTCTCCAGGCATTGTCGCTTTGTCCGTGTGGATACTTGTCTTGCTACAAAAAGCCCATTCCCTGAGTAAAGATGGGTGACGCAGTTGTAATATCCCGCACTGTATAATGAACAAATTGTACTCTCAAGCGCTTGTCGCGTGGGGTGTAGCGTTGATTATGGCCCTCTTCACACCATAGACTCTCATGACAGCCGTGAAATTCCGATGAACTCTAGCAGTGTAGCGGAACGATAGAAGGCGATCTTGGTAGTTGCACGTTCCGATCGCTGTAGAATTCCTACAAGTGCTTGTAGGCGTTTCTCCTTCTCACAAAAGACCAACACTGAGACACGTTTCTAGATGTATATGCAGAATGTAGATAACCTTACTCTCACGTACTTGTGCAGTTGTGTTGTAAGTTCAATCACTTGCATACCCAAGCAGGTAGCACCCTTCACCCTCATTTGGCGATTGATACATGACTTTTTCATGTTACAATTTTAATGGTAAGCAGTGTAGAGTAACATTTTGAACCACCAGCATAAAAAAATCTTCAAATAGAGAAAACTGGATACTCCTTGCTAAAATGACCAGAATCATTCTGACACTACAGCTTGTACTGCCATATAGTTTTCCAGAACGGCATGATCACTGACTTTTGGGACAAGGGTGGAAGTATTTCTGGAAGGGATAAGTTTGTAAACTGTTCATGTGCCGCCGTGGTTAAAGTACACCGTGCATGGCAAAATGACGCAATCCAGAACCGGCGGCGAGGCAAATATGGTGCACCACGGGCCGTAGATGACAGGGTTGAACGACGGGTGCATAGATCAGCAATGTCGTCGCATTTTGGAGCATTAGATGAAACAGCACATATTTATATGCAACGCGCATGGAGGGAAATCACTTTCACCCGTGGTAGCGTTCCTAATTTGATAGAAATCACACCTCTTAGAGGTCACCGACTCAATCCCAAGATTTTGTAAAACATGAGTTGAAAACGGTGTTTACTTAATGTGGTTTAAAATAAAGAATGGCGTTTCAAGTAAGACTCGAAGAAATAAAATCGTGGTGCAGTAGAGCTTTGTGGTGGCCTGGATAAGAATTCATAACTACGTATATAAATACTGTACATTACATCAAATGATCATAATTTAAAAATAAGTCAGAGAGCAGACTATAGATTGCGCCAACCGCGTTCCTAGGTCAGACTATTAAAATCTGCGTAAGTTGATAATGGAGAACACATTCCAGCAGAACTGCTTCGAGAGAGCTAATTACGATAACATGTATTTCTAGGAAATCGCATGTGCATAACGAGTTAGAAGTTTGCATAAAGAGACATGTAGGGCGCACCACCAAACGATGACCTGCAGTATTTGGAACACAGTTCGAGATTTCGCAAAAAAGATTTTCTATTAGAGGTAGTTCTCAGCTCAGGGAATACGATCTTGTATTATTAACACATGTAACTTTAATTCATGTGTTCCAAAACTTCTCCTCTGACGGAACACTTTGAGGATTCTGGTACTTGATAGGACACTTTGTTTATTTTACGGATTTAAGAAAAATTTTAAAAAATTAGAAAAACTTGTTTTATTCTGTGATTACTTCGATCGTAAATCACAACTAACGACACATAAATCGTAATAAAATTTTAAAAAATAATTAATATCGACGACATGTCGAAAAATAACACCATGTTGTTAACAATTTTTCGCGGAGCACTTATTCACTTCCATCAGATCATAGTTTAGAAGACCCTGCTATCATATATCGATATACAAAAACAAGATGTATGTAACCTTTCAGTCCTTATATTTTATCCGTTCTTCCTTCAGAAATTCTAAAACTGTATTTCAGTCAACACCTTCGAAAGCTTTCTCTACCTCTACAATAGCTATAAACGTAGGTTCGCGATTCTTTAGCTTATCTTCTAGGAAAAGTCCTAGTATCAGTATTCCGCGTGTTTTCCCCACATTTCTGAGGAAGCCAAATTGATCTTCTCCGAGATCTGATTCAGCCAGTTTTCTTCTGCAAACAACTCGCATAAGTATTTTGCAACAGTAATTGACTGTTCGGTAATATTGACAACTTTCAGCACCTGCTATCTTTAGAATTGGAATTATTATATTCTTTCGGAAGTGTGAAAGTGCTCGTATTTTGCCTGTCTCACATACACTGAAGAGTCAAAGAAACCGGTACACCTCTTTAATATCGTGCAGCGCCCCCGTGAGCACGCAGAATTGCCGCCACAGTATGTGGCATGGACTCGACTAATATCTGAGGTAGTGCTGGAGGGAATTGACACGATAAATCCTGCAGGGCTGTCCATAAATCAGTAAGAGTACGAGGAGGTGGAGATCTCTTCTGAACAGCACGTTCCAAGGCATCCCAGATATGCTCATTAACGTACATGTCTGGAGAGTTTGATGGCCAGCGGAAGTGTTTAAACTGAGAAGAGTGTTCCTAGGGCCACTCCGTAGAAATTCTTTGATGTGTGTGATGACGCATTGTACTGCTGGAATTGCCCAAGTCCCTTGGAATGCACAAGGGACATGAATGGATGCAGGTGATCAGACAGGACGCCTACGTACGTGTCACCTGTTAGAGAGGTATCTAGACGTATCAGCTTGAACAGTCCCCTGCTGACATGCAGGGTCCATGCATTCATGAGGTTGTCTGCATACCCATACACATCCATCAGCTCGATACAATTTGAAATGAGACTCGTCCGACCAGGCAACGTGTTTCCAGTCATCAACAGTCCAATGTCGGTGTTGACGGGCCCAGGCGAGGCATAAAGCTTTGTGTCGTGCAGTCATCAAGAATACACGAGTGGGACTTCGGCTCCGAAAGCCCATATCGATTATGTTTCTTTGAATGACTCGCACGCTGACACTTGTTGACGGCCCAGCATTGAAATCCGCAGCTGTTTGCGGAAGGGTTGCGCTTCTGTCACGTTGACGATTCTTTTCAGTCGTCGTTGGTCCCGTTCTTGCAGGATCTTTTTCCGCCGCAGTGGTGTCGGAAATTTGATGTTTTACCGGAATCCTGATATTTACGGTACACTCGTCAAATGATTGTACGGGAAAACCCCCACTTCATGACTACCTTGGAGATGCTGTGTCCCCCGCTCGTGCGCCGATTAGAACACCACGTTCAAACTCACTGAAATCTTGATAACCTGCCATTGTAGGAGCAGTAAGCGATCTAACAACTGAGACAGACACTTGTTTTATATAGGCGTTGCCAACCGCAGCGCCATATTCTGCCTTTTTTACATATCTCTGTATTTGAATATGCATGCGTGTACCAGTTTCTTTAGCGTTTCAGTGTATCTTGCACAGCAGATTGAATAGCTTGTCATGGCTCGCTCTCCCATGAATCACAATAATTCTGCGAGAATTTCGTCTTTTGCAGGGGCATTATTTGGACTTCATTCTTCCCGTGCTGCGTACGTGAATGGAATGTAAAAAGCTCGAATGAGTGGTAAACATAGGACGTTGCCTCTGCCACGCACTTCAGAGTGGTTTGCAGGGTATAAATTTAGTTGTCTCTCAGAGCTCTGTCAAATTCTTCTGTAACATCATTCCTCCTATTTCATCTTCTTCTACGACCTCTTCCCTTTCTACTATATTGTTTTTGTGTCATTAAATAGCCATTTCACAGCGCCTTTGAATTCCTGCCCGCCTAGCAATCTACAGTGCTGCTTGTGCGTTCCGGTGCGGCAGAGGGCGTGAAGCGGCGTGCTGGTAAGGCAAAGGTCAGTCTGAAGTACCAACGCGAAGCAGTCACATCGTCTTGGTGCTAGCGCCGGTCCGCCAGGGGCATAAGCAGGCGAGACTTGGCTCAGCGCCGGGACGGCACAGGGCGCGCCAGCCGACCTTGGTTGCGTTCCGTTGTGGCTGGCCCAGGGGTTGATCCCTGTCGACTGCAGAAGTAGCAGTTGCGGGGATGGAGTGGTATAGGCCACATCAGCAGCTGCATCTGGGAACCAGCGTCTGGGGGCCTTGGTGTGCCACAGACAGTGTTCGATGTGGCTCGGAGTCTTGTCATGGCGCACCGGCTGTGCCTGTTGTGCATCAGCGTGGCTGGCCCGTGGAGTTGCTGGCAGAGTGGGCGCATTCTGTGTAGTCGGCGAAGGCGAAGAAGAGCTACTTCACAGTTGATTTTCGCTCGCGAAAGAAAATGCACCTTGGAGGAATCTGTATTCGTATAGTGCCGCCTTAATTCGTAGAAACTGTGGGGGCAATAGAGCAAATCGATTGCTAACGGTGAACGCGGGTTTCGGGCTACCATAACGCGGAACTCTGTTGGGTCGTAACAGAGGGCGTTGTTCATCTCCGTACGTCCAGAAGACAGCAGCTGCGCGCCAGGAAGCTGTCGCGGAAATTGTACAGTTGAGTTGTAGGAATAATTGAATTTTTGCTGTGTGTGACCAAGATATAAAAAGTCGAAACACGGCGGAGTCACTATTGGGCCTGTGTTGGGGGGGGGGGGGGGGGGGCAGTCCTTATGTAACTACTAGATTTGATGAAACATGGAGGTCGTAGTGTGGTTCGATTGTATCACAGTGACAATGTTTTATTGATTCTGTTGTCAGTTGACTGTATGTTAGCTTCTTCTGTCGGTATAGATTGTGTATGTTCATACGTGTTGTCTGTCGAGTCTCTGCTTAAAATGTTGTTGGTTGTACTAGGGTGTGATTGTACTACTGCGTGAGCTAGTGAATGTTGTTGCAATATTATTTCAGTGCCATCATTGTAATGCTAGTTTTAGTGGGGCGAAGGAATTATTATAAGTGCTATGCAGATATGCGCCTTAGGCTAAGATTTCTGTTACATTAAAAACTTGGATACACAGTATTTATGTTCCACAATAATATTTATGAATCGGCTTTCGGCTTCCTAGGCCATCTACAGATACATAGTACTAAACAGATAGCCCACACAACTTCAGCGAAAATTCATATCTGTACAAAGACTGTTTTTCAAAGATATCTGACATTTTACAACCATATTTCGATACAAAAACACAAGCATAGTGTAATACTTCAAGAAGCTCTGAACATATGTAAAGTATAGGAATGTTGATGTCAATAATATGTACAAGTGATTAATGGCACAAATTACCATGCTGTAGGGACAAACTGGTGAATGGGAAGAACAGACTGGAAAAAGGAGGAGAGAGGAGAAAGTCGTCTAAGGAATAAGAGTGTGAAAGATTTAGTTACAACAAGCACCGTATCTAACAATAACAAAAGTATTAACTGCCGGCCGCGGTGGTCATGCGGTTCTAGGCGCCCAGTCTGGAACCGCGCGACTGCTACGGTCGTAGATTCGAATCCTGCCTCGGGCATGGCTGTGTGTGATGTCCTTAGGTTAGTTAGGTTTAAGTAGTTCTGAGTTCTAGGGGACTGATGACCACAGATGTTAAGTCCCATAGTGCTCAGAGGCATTTGAACCATTAACTGGCTGCTCCTACTTTAGTAAACGTCAATCATGAATCTGTGTTTGGTCGTTAAAGACCAGGTCAGAATTCCTTCGTTGATGTTCAATAATGGTCAGAATTTCGAGTAATGTCAGTTTTCTGCCTTAATTCCTCGTGGAGGACATCACATTTAATTTCATTAGAATGACATTGATTCAGAGTATGTTCAGCAGATGTGGAATCTCTCCTTTTCACACTCCTTTCATGCTCAGTCAGCCTAGTAGTTAAACAACTACCCTTACTAGCTTGCACGTAGTGTATCACACAGCTTGCAGAAAATCATATAAATTCCACACTGTTCTAAAAGTCGAACCTCATCTTTACTGTTAAACAGAATGAGAGCTACAGTATTCTGAGTATTAAAAATCTGGAGTATATTTCCTAGATTTTAGTTTGCTGACAAGCAGCCGTGAAGTCCACCTACATGTCGCATGGGGGCACATTTGCTATCGGTGTGGTTTAACGCTTTCTAACGGTGATACGGAGGTGCTGTTATACTCTATCTTCTTTCTGCTGAGTACGCTATCAGTCAGAGTAGGACTATAACCATTGCTATGTTCTGTTTCTTTAATTATTTTTAATCATTTTCAAATTTCAGGTACTTCGCAGCAGACTAATACCCGGGAAATATACTCCAGCTTTTTATACTAGGTATACTGTTGCCCACATTCTGTTCAACAGTTGCGATAAGATTTCATCTTTAGACTAGAGTAAAATTTATATGATTTCCTGCAAGCCGTATGTCAAATTATATGCAGGTCAATTACGTAAGGTTATAAGTACCAAACTGAGCATGAAGGGATATGGAGACTGAAAATGTAAGATTCCACCGTCGCTGAACATCCTCTGATTGAATGTCATCCTTATAATACTAAATATGATGTCCTCCATAGAGGAAATTACGGCATAAATCTGACATTACTCGAAATTCTGGCCGTTAATAAACACCAATCAAAGACTCCTGTCTTGGTCCTTAATGAAGACACACAGAGCCGTTACTGTTCCTTATTAAAGTAGCAGGAGCCAGTCAGTATTTCTCTCATTATTAGATACTATACTTGCTACAACTGTTCCTCATTCACATTTCATAGACTATAAGATTTATTTGTTCAGAGCTTCTTTGAGTATTAGACTGTGGCTGTGTTTTTGTGTCGACATATGGCTGTAAAATGTCATATTTCTTTGAAAAATCATTTTTGTACAGCTATGAACTCTCGCTGCAGTTGTGTGGTGATCTGTTTGGTGTTATGTTATGTGACGATGGGCTAGGAAGCCAAAAGCCAGCTCATAATGATCTATTAAACAAAACTTGTTGTGGGACATAAATACTGTGTATTCAGGTTTTTAAAAGTCTACGTTCCTCCAAGTACCTACGGAGTATTTTATAAATATTTCTGTTGTACGTTCCTTGGCACGTCCTTCAAGATTTATTTATTTTATTATTGTGGAGCGAGTTATTATTTTTACGAATTTTTCATTATTACTTATTAATTACATTGTTAATTACTTCAGAATACTAGCCGAGGATCTTCCCTTGTTTTGTTCACGCATCTGACCTGGCAGTGTAAGGCATCGGTTAATAATTTAAAGTACCATCCTTATCCAACGTCCACCCAAAACCTACGCTCACCGGAATTCTGCGCCACATCTTCAAGTTCGTTTCCCATGTTTAGCTCTTCTACATATTTATTCCTCCTGTGCCAAATGCTCCGTCTGAAACTCTCAATACTCTCTGGTTCTTTTAACTTATCCAAGTCCCGACTCCATAATGTCCTACATTTTTGACAATTTCTTGAGTTTTAATTAACAGTTCGTAACCAATAAATCATGGTCGAGACCAAGTCTGCCCCAGTAAATGTCTTATAGTTTAAAATCTGGTTCCGAAATCTCTGTCTCACAGTTATATAGGGTGATTCTAGAAGGACTTCACAACTTTACTCACATACAGAGTTTTATTGAAAAGGCTTATACAGGTACTAGAGATGTCATCTTGTGGCAAAGCACTGGAAATTTCATCGCACATTCACTTTCACTTTAACTTCCATTTTAACTTTCACTTTGGCTAAATGTGCCTTTCATTGCTCATACAGCAAACGTTCCATCTGAAGCCAATCTCTTGCACCACTTTTTTCAGAATAACATGTGAAGTCTGGCATTCTCTGTCGTTCCTAATGGCGGAATTTGGTACTACAACAATAAGTCAACGAAACTCGAAGTATTTTGCTACTACACGTGAAGTCATCTCAATAAAACTCTTTAGAAAAGTGAAGTTCTAAAGTTCTTCTAGAGTCATTCTATAAAATCAGTCTGAATCCTTCCAGTGTCTCCAGATCTCTTCCACGTACACAATATTCTGTGAAGATTCTTAAGCCAAGTGTAAGCAATGATTAAATTATGCTCTGTGGAAAATTCTACCAAGTGGGTTCCTCTTTCATTCTCTTCCTCCAGTCCGTGTTAGCCTACAGTTTTTACTTTTCCTCCTTTTCCTACCTCTGATATCACCTATCAGTACCACCCCACGGGGGCTGCGAAGTTGGCATTGGAAGCGCCATGCCTTCATCGACTCTGGACGACGAGCGCCCTCTGCTGCCGCGATATAAGACGGCCAGTAACAATCACTCGACCTACTTGCGCTTTGAGCCACTTTGCTATGGTATATTAACCAGACTCCGCCTAGTAGCGGCTCCGACTTCATCGTTTGTGCTTACTTCTGGGAGCCTCATCATTGTTGACATTGTGATAGCTGAACGCTGTTTTTTGCTTCATTATTTGTTATGAGTCTTAGTTCACTTGGAGAAATACAAATTAAGTAAATTTCCTGTTTACTGTGTTAAATTGTTCCCTAATCATTTCTGCTCGGTTGCTGCACCAGTCTGTAGCTCACCTCTCCTTACCATTGTACACAAAGTCCAACACAACACAAACTATTTTCGCAAATAAATTTTCCTCTCCCTTACTTAGGTTTGCAATTTATTTTATCTCATACATTATTTCAGTCAGCAGAACTAGTTAGCTTGTAAAATTGTACTACTGTGGTTGTTGTTGCCTTCGTTTCTACCTTGACTATGATTATGCATTCACTATGCTATTCATAGTAGCTTTCCTGCACCCCTACTTTCTGACTCATTAGTAAACCTACACCTGCGTTACCGATATTCGACTTTGTGTTGATAACGCTATACTGACCTGATCACAAGTTCTATTCTTCCAGCAACCCCACTTCACTGATAACCACTACTACTTCAACCTATCCATTTCCCTTTTTAAATCCTCTAGCCCGTGATCCCTGATGACTAGAAATCGGAATGTCCTGGATGCAGTGTTAGAATCCAGCCATTGCTTAAAATTTTTAAAAAAATCGTCAGCAATGGCTGCCGAAGACTTCGAGCTTAAGAAGTCAGCAACGAGCTGCCAACAGCTTTGTCAAAGAGGGCAGAGGAGCGGACAGAGGATCAGAGCACTCTCTTCCCGTTGTGGTAGGAAACTGCCCCACTGCCCCTAAAATGCGGAAGAATCAGCAAGAAGATGCGGAAGACAATGGAAACGACTGTATTGCAACACATAACGTGTATTCACAGTACATTTTACGATCCCTCCATTGGCAAAAGATTCTTGTCTAGTCCCTCATTTGGGTATCTCAGAAGGGACTGCCAAGGGAGAGGTAACTATGAGAAAAATACTGAGCAACTACGAAAACATAACATATTACGAGTCAGGGCGTGGAATGAAGTTTGAACGCGGCAAGGAAGCTATAAAACCTGAAAAGGTAAATGCAATGGATATTGTTGGGGAAAAGAAGATAAAGATTTCCGGCCAGGCTTATATAGAGTAAAACAACAGCAGCAGATAATACTGTAACTGGAGTAGGATTCGTTACGAGTAGGAAGGTATGACAGAGAGTGAGCTACCGGAGACAATTCAGTGAGAGGGTTGTTCTCATCAGATTCGACAGCAAACCATCACCAACAACATTAACTCAGAGAACACACCGACGTTGCAAGCGGAAGATGAAGAAATTGAGAAAGTATACGAGGATACTGAACAGGTAATTCAGTATGTAAAGGAAAGAAATACAGGAAAGGGTTGCGGGATAGTGTGGGCCTGGTAGCAGTCAATAAATGTCAACTAGCAATAACGAATACTCAGTTGAAGAATGGCAAGAGGATGAGGTACATTTAACTTGTACTTATCTCAGTTAAATCAATAAAATAAATGTTGTTTGGAAGGTAAATGGAGAGTGATGAAGAAATGACAGGAAAATAAAAACTAAAATAACTCTTCTACAAACGAAATGTGTTCTGGGGAAAGAGTTGAAAGTAAGGAGAAAAACAGAGATCAGCATGTGGATAGTTTAACGAAATAATAGTAGATTTTCTCTTAAAGACGTCGTGTGGAGGAAGGGAGGTTGATTTTTGTAGACGAAAGGAAGTGAAGAAGTAGAAAGGAAGTGGATAATTAGGCGAGAAGGAGATAGGCATTTTTAATTTGTTCCGTCGAGGACGGTTAACAAGTAATTGAGGAGATATTTTGGGGAATATGTGAAGCATATATGATTTGTGAGGTACCACAAACTGATACTGAAATAGAAATATGAGGCAAATAAATATAAGAAGTCGTTAGCAGGTAACAACTAGGAAAGAGAATTGAAGTATTCAGTTAAGCAAGAAACATGTTATTTAGTGGAAGAAGGTTAACAGTGGGAAGAAAAATTAACCCAAAAAAGATTTCAATAAGGAAGAGTATGATGAGGAAAGAAAGGAATATAAAAGTTTACTATCGAGAAGAAAGGTGAAAGGGATAAGTACAACTGAGAAAAAGAAATTTTAAGCTTTAAAAACAACGCAGTAGAACAATATAGAAAATTTTTGAAAGGGAAAATATCAATAAAGCAGAGATAAAGTGTATTTTGAAGTTCTGCTACAGCTAAGACAAAAAGAAGAGACTGCAGAGAAAAGGACGCTAGGGCCGGAGTCAATATGCGAAGTTTTCAAAATAACATAATATAGCTGTAGTTAGAAAAGTAAAAAAGAAGTGAAATTTGAAAGTACTAACTTACTAACCGTCATCACCATCAAGTTCACTTTTACTTAACATCGTGATGAAGATGAGGAAATCATGACCTTTATATTAAGAAAAGAAAATGGGGAAAGAATGTAAAAAAATATATAGGGATAAGAAACACTGTTTTGAATAGAGCAATAATACTTTTTAGAAAGTCATGTAAAGAAGTTTAATATTTGTAAAATTTTAGTGTAATTTAAGAGAGAAACATTGTATTAGATATGAAGTCAGCAGACAAGGTGTGGCATCATTGCGGCCAGATCGACGACAAGACTGAGGAGAGCGGTTAGGCGTGGGAGGAAGGGACACTGAGTGTGGGTGCCTGGTACGTCAGCTATAAGATGACGAAAGAAGAGGCCTTAGAGGAAGCAACGTTCCTAGAGTATAACTCCTCTGTGAAACGCACCATTGATACAATCAACATGTTCCATGACGTCAGCTTTTTCCATATGAAAGCCACGCACAAGCGTTATAACAATGGTTTTGCGAAATTGTTCGATACGTGGCACTTTTATCGCGAACTATTCAAAGCAGCATATGAAGAGATAATGGATGTCCACCGAACCGGAATGGAGGCGGGACATATTACGGTGAGGACGAGCGGAGGCTTAGATTCACCACAGGAAGAAGAAGAAACACATTTCCGTAACTCAATGTGCAGAACAGCGGAAACTGTTATCAGACCATACGAAATTCGACAACTGCGAAACAGTCCCTGAACGCTCATGGGACGGAACAAGAAAACGATGTAAGGCTGTTCAACTTATCTAGATGAACAACCGATTACAATGAAGAATATACAACAATTGCAAAGAAGACGCCTTAAGAACGGGTTAAACGATGACAAGGTTAAACAGGTCTTCAATCCTAATTCCCGGTCCAGAGAAGAGTGAAGATACAAGTAAGAAGACTGCAAGATGCACCAAGAACAGAAGATGCAACGCAGAAGATTTGGAAGAAGGAAGGGACTGGACCAGAAGAGATCAAGAAACCTTTTCAAATCCCTTCCCATAAAAGACCATTATTGCATTTAACTACCAACGAGAATCCAATTTGACTGTTCCAACAGTATAAACATCCGATATTCTTTATGGCAAATTGCAATACCTTCAGGTGTCATACCGAAAAATGGGAGATAACAACTCGTATGGAAACATAGAGACGAAGTGACCAACGATGAACCGGAGTAAAGACTCGACGAAAGATGAAGAAAAGTTTATGCTGCCAAAAAGGGATCTCCAATACAACGTCACCATGGGCATATGCAACATGAAACAAAGGTAACCACGCACTCACGACACGCTCAGACCTTCAGCAACCTTTCTCTCTGCCGACCGTCATTCCATACTGGACGGAAACGCGGCGAGACGCATACCAAGCGTCGTTCCATGCTCAACAGAGACACGGCGAGGCACACGACCGACCGTCATGTTCGACGGAGACACGACGAAACACTCGAAAAAAATGACAATTTTTAATAAACCATGTTAAAGATGTAGTAGAAAGAACTGTCTGTGACAGACTACTATCCGAAAAAAAAGGGAAATTTTTTTGTGTTTAAAAATATGTAAATCTGAAGATTTTTAGGTGTTAGCAATAGACCTTTAGTAACGATGTTTTTTTATTTTTATCTTGACATGTCAATAATATTTTCTTATATTGCATATTTTTTTCAACATATTTAAGTTAAGAAAACCTAATATTAACATTTTTGGAGGGTTAAGATCCTAGTGTAATGTGTTCATTAAAAATATAGGATAGATAAATTTGAAGGGGTTTAGCTATTCCATCATGGTAGTTTAAATTTTGTTAAGTAATTAGTAGGATTAGAAATTTAATATGTTTGTAAAAGTCAAATTTGAAAATTTTTGTAAAGTCATAATTTGTAGAGTTAACTTTCGGGGAATATAACCATATTAATGTATATGACTATGCCTGTAAAGTCATGGATATGGTGGAGTTATAGATCATAAAGCTTTATTGTAAGAAATGAACATGTCTTCGATTAGGATTAATATGAAAGCTAGAGAACAGTAACATTTATTATAAAACGGGAGGATAATATTAAGTGAAGGTTTCCTCAACTTAAATACATATCCATCATCATATAACATAAATTAGGTAAACAAAAAAAACCGACCACTCTCCAAAAAGGAAATTTTTGATGTGATACAAATGATATACTCATAAAAATTTGAATTACAATTAAAATTAAATATTTAGTCACTTGCCTTGAAAGAAAAAAATTCCTTAGATTAGTTAAATAGAATTGTATAAAAAATCAGAGAATTAGAGTCAATGTTAAATTCTAAGAGAGAAAAGAAAGAAAATCACTTAAGAGGTCTAATCCGTAGACATGAAATCAAGTATAATATAAAATAATGAGACTGAATCGAACCACTGTTTAAGTTATACAAAATATTAAAACAGGAAGTTGGTCAGTAAATATGTCAATTGCTATAGTCAGCAGTTGCAACCAATTTTGCACTGACTTCTATCAATTTCTCAACCATTGATTGACCCAGCACAAAATTGAACGTGGAAGGAGGAGGATATGTAAGGTGGCAGAATAAATGAAGGTCACATTAATACCTTACATGAGAGCTTTATACATTGCAATGGGAAGACGAATATGACACCTAACTTAATTTGACGGTAATGAGCAAATATGCATATCAGTATGTAATGCAAAAAGGGATGACACGCAATCGATGGTAATTAATACACTGTTCTTATAATGCGTGTTTGAGCGGAAGGTGAAACAAGCAGCGAGAGACGTTTCAGTTTGGAATTCAGAGGGACAAGGGCAGAGACAAGGCCACGCTACAGGGGGTACCATGGAAACACTTAAAGGGATGTCCCAGGCGGAAAGTCAATGACCGACCAGGTGACTCAGACAGGGAGAGCGAGTATAATGGCCCATCTGAGGGAGGACAGGAAAGAAAGCTTTTAGAAAACTGCGTTTCGGAATTCCAAATGGATACGAAACAAGACCAGTGACGCATTTTCGGTGTCCAGCGAGTGGTACACACGTGAGAGAGTCAATGTATGCATTTAGACGTCTGGAACGGGCACAAAACTTCCGATTGGCGGAAACGCGCTAGGAAGGAGGAAAGAGCCAAAGTTTCGACACGATTTAATGGTAGGGACCTTGCGATTGGTAGAGAGAGTTCCACAAAATAAGAGGAACGCTCCTATTGGCCGCAAAAAGCCATGACGTGAAGAACGAAAGAACCCAAGTGGGGAGACAGTTCAGCTATGAGTAAGACAAGACGGAAATTTTCGAGAACTCTTCTCTGAACTGGCGTCAAGAGCAGAATGGAGCGCATAACGCCCTGTGCGACGCAGAGGAGTAATTTATGTGAACACTGCATTCTCAGCGGCTGATATCCAGCTAGAAATTAGCTGTAGCATCGTTTAGCTCCAACTGTGGAGAACCAAACCAGCTAATCAGTTAATTGTTCTTGCAAGAACTGAGAGGGCATTATAATATGCACGCTGCTCCAGCCATGTACATGTATATAGACATATTTTAAGATTAGGGATGAGTATAGGTTTTCTCGCATAACGAGAAACATAGGGAGAGTTTATGCTGAAAAAAAATTTCACAAAAGGTTTTAATTAGCTTTATAGGAATTTCAGAGGAGAGAGCGGCCTAGCAGATGACAGCTCATAACAGCTTAAGGTAAATACCGCGTGCAGAGGTGTAAACTTGTTGGTTCACCATCTTGCGTCCACTGTAAACTCGAACGACCTTGGGTAATCTTCCGCTCAATTTATCACATAACTAACCATCCACGGTAGACTTTATTGTCATCCTAAAAATAGTACCAAACTTTGAACCGGAATTGGACGATTTTCGTAGTACTGACCAACATTATAACGTAAGTGTAGGAACAATTTTGTAAAGAAATTTCTAGTTAAACTTTAATATTGCCATATATAGGATAATTTAACCTTCTGAGAGTTAATATTGTTGTGTTTAGGATTATTTCACTTTTTGATGTTGACGAGATGCGTTATCCTGACAACTGTTTTTTTGCTGTCACATCGAAAACTGTGTAAAAGCTTGTATTTTTGTGATAATATTGCGACATTAAAAATGTCATTTCAACTTACATAGTTGTCTTCAATCCTAGAATAACCAAACCACAAATATTGCACCTTACAACCTCATTGCTGTGTGGAAGTTTTCTGTACAATTTACGTCTTCCACTGGAAGAGTGGGTATATTATTTAAATGGTATTAGTGGTGTTCATGGCGTATGCTGGATACGATCGGGTTAAGTACATCTGAGCGTATGTGTGGCTATTTTTATTCTTTTTGTTTTCTGGTCTATCATGTTGTTGCTTGGAGAATAAAAAGATATCATCCATTTCGTTAAGTTCTGCGAACTTGTCACAACTAAGTGAAATCTGTTACAAATACTCAACATAACACTGAATTACGACTACAAGCACCAACGCTTAACAGAATAAATAAATTGTCCTTAACGCGTCTATTGTTAGTTATCGGATAGCTGCAGTTCCACGCATAAAGAGTTGCAGTGAGTATATATGCATTTGTCTCTTGTGTTTATCGCGCTGAGTAGCAGCTAGAACGGGGGCTTCTAAGAGAACGTGATAAAGTCATTTGGCTAGTTGCCTCGTGTCGTGTTTCCCACTCTGCTCGGGAAACATCCACTATAGTACAATGTAATGAACACATTTCCTGGCCTACGCTAAGAGATAGAAGGCCCAAAGAGACTCGCAAAATTCATTATTTATACTGGCATCTAAAATGTTAGATGGCCAAGACAAACAAGCAGCAGAATTTCAGCAACTTAAAGCGACAAGAGGAGAACTTAATGTACATTTTGTGGTTCTACAGCCACACCTGAAAGTGTCAATTGTGTTAGTATCATTTTACATCCTATTTTTTTATTCCCCGGATGGATGGCTGTAGATACGTCTAAACGTACATCCCGAGTTCTCCAAGCCATCTTTATAGAGATAATAATGCGAAATGACATTCGCATAGATTACATCGAGCGTATTCAATGCGTTAGAAAATATTCTATGAGCTAGAAAAATTTGCAAAATATATTTTTATTCATGCGCAAAGATTTTAGGTTGACACTGAAAATTAAAAATCTTAAACTAAGAAAATAGCGTCAGCAGTGAATGACAGACGGCTGATTATGATGGTAAAGACGTTGTGATGGAAGGTAAGAACAGCGTGTCGGACGGGACTCGGACCCTCAGATTGCTGTCTTTAGCATGTACTTATGTACTTGTTCATTTGTACCATCCCAGCACGCCCCACTTATGGCTTCAAACTGCCACTGGCTCCTCCATATATACCGCTACCCCGAAGCAGATTTTATCCTTGGCGTATGAGCGTCGTCTGAACAGTAGCTACGGTGGCAGCTTGAACAAACAACTGTAAATAACAGACGTGCGTTTGACCAGTCAGTTGTGAGCAGGCAGTGTTAAGTAATGGACGTGCGGCCGTAGTGTGTCATAAATTGCAGTGGAGCCTCATATCTAAATCAAGTGTTCAAGACATTTTCCAGAATGTTTTGAGGAACATACCTGGACTCCTGTACGAAAACGACGCGTGGACGCCTGCGGCGGCTTGACTGAAATGCAAATTTATTTTCTGAAATAAAAAATTATCATGGCTGACGAGACTTCATGTTATCAATACGAACCTACCACAAGTCAACAAAGTGCAGAAATTCATATGAATGGTCAACGCTTCGACGATATAACTGACCTTGAAGCCAATATGACACGTGAGTTGAGGAACATGCAAAAGAAGGACTTTTCTTGACAGTTGTATGATGTTCTGTGGGTTGAACTCAAGTGAAGGGTGCGGGGGGGGAGGGGGGGGGAGGGGTCACAAAATAGAAGACCTCTCAAAACTTCCCCTTTGTATGTAAAGAATGACAGTGCTGGAAAAACTCTTACGTTATTTGATTTTCAAACAGCTGAGCAAAATTCAACGTACTCAGACAAATTCCTCTTTACTTATTCTGTTCATCACTAAATTGACACACAATATTTTAGCGCAAAGCAATTTGACTTTCAATAATCGCTAGAAAAGAATTGCCCTGATTAACAGTAACCTATACCTTTCATGAATCGCTTACCTCACAAAAAATCTTCGTTACTCGAACTATTGCAATACAGCGAGCGCCAATACTGCCAGCTAAATAAAAGATTCTGACTACTGAAGGCACTAACTACTGATAGGCATAGTTAACAAATGAAAGATTTTGATAGAGAACAAACAATGTATTTGCCTTAATAGCGTTCAAAAGTCATTAAACAAATTTCCTTTTCCTGACGCACACACGCATCTTTCTCCCCACATCCACCACTGCTGGCGGCTCACCTCCAAATTGCCCAACGCTACGCGCTGTTCACATCCAACAGCCCAACACTACACTAGCGAATATTCCAACATTGAGTCCAACCAGCCACAGACTGCACACAGCGCAGACAGCGATTTTCATACAGAGCGCTACGTGGCGTCACCAACATAAAAACCTAAAAAGCCTACTTACGACCTGAAGCATTTTATTAAACAAGTCTCGAAACTTTTCGGACTGACGAGGTATCTCTAGACTCTACAGAGGCTAGACCACGGCGTTGCTGGATTAGAAACGATACGCAGAGAGTTCGACAAAACCACAACTTCAGCTATGTTACCGAGTAGTAGTCAAGTCAATGAAGAAAGATTAGTGGGAATAATCGTGTAGGCGCAAATTCTCGTACAGTGGGAAAGCGACTGTCATGAACAACATATTAAAAACCCCAACCACTGCCGTGTGAGATTGGGGGCAGTGGGGGGCCGTTTAAAAACCACATTTTAAAATTTTTCTTTAAAACTCTAAAACTGCACTCTCTAGCGAAAATGTTTCACGGTAAAAAATGAATTCATACAGAAATGGTCCCGTTCATTTTGTCTCTGGTACTAATACACTGTCTAGTCACATTAATGTGATAACTATCAAAAGCCCGAGAAACCACATTTTGCAGCGCTGACCGCTGAGAGTGAACGAGGTTCTGGAAGGTACTCACAGGGATTTAAGGCCACGCCGACTCCATTGCCCTGCCCAGCTGCCCTAGGTTTCTCGGTTGGGGATCCATAGCGCGAACAGCCCGATCGAGATGGTCCCACAGATTCTCGACTGAGTTTAAATACGGGGAGTTTGGTGGCCAGGGGAGTACAGTAAACTCACCCTGATGCTCCTCGAACCGCGTACGCACATTGCGAGGTGTGTGACACGTTGCATTGTACAGTGTGTTAACTGTAAGACGGCAGAGTTGTGGCGGGATTGCGGGGAGAGGAGGAAGCAAGCATTGGCTGGCGAGGGGGCCGAGCCGTTGGGGGGGGGGGGGGGGGGGGGGACAAGGCATGCCTACCAGTTGCAGTGCTGGCACTACAAATTGCGCCGTCATGCTTACACGAAAGCAGACGAAAGGCTTGGAAGTAAAACTCGCTTTAAATGTTGTTCGTAAACGTAACTGAAATCGTCATGTACATTAAAATCTATATACATAAAAATGAATGTATGTATGTTTGTTTACTATGCGCTCACAAACCATTCATCCGATTGCAATGAAACTTTGGTAAGTTGTTCTCCGAACGCCCGAAGAGAGTAATGGACAATGTTTCAACAGTTAGGTTTTTGTAACATGCGTAGTGCAATTAATTAGGTAAAGGCTTGTCATGCAGCGTTCGATCCCGGGCGGAAAAAAAGGGTTCGATTCCCACTGCTCCCATTTTTTTTTTTTTTCATTTTATTTCATTCCCCGCAATGTTAAACTGTTAATTATAAGATTTAAATATACTTAATCAGGTCATATAGTATAACGTAACTGTCAATCTCTATATGTAAAAATGAATGTATGTATGTCTGCCCTCTGTGCGTTCCCAAACCATTCATTGCAATGAAGTTTTGGTGATTTGTTCTCCGTACGCCCAGAAGGTTCCCAGCCGAAAAAAAAAGAAATAAGACACATTCTTGAGGAGATATGACGTCATAAACAATGAGATGCCACCGCGGGAAAATACCCAGATTTATGCATCCACGGGCCGGCCGGAGTGGCCGTGCGGTTCTAGACGCTACAGTCTGGAGCCGAGCGACCGCTGCGGTCGCAGGTTCGAAGCCTGCCTCGGGCATGGATGTGTGTGATGTCATTAGGTTAGTTAGGTTTAATTAGTTCTAAGTTCTAGGCGACTGATGACCTCAGAAGTTAGGTCACATAGTGCTCAGAGCCATTTGAACCATTATGCATCCACTATTTGAGAATGAGAGCACTTAGCGACTAGCAACAAACATTACATACAATTTCAAACCTTTACGAAAATTTTTCTCGCTGACACCCCCCACAAAATAATGAAAGGAGAAAAGGTTGTCGCTTACTACATTTTCTCAGTACATACCGTAAATCTGCCGCAGTAGGCATGACGTTATAATGTATTATTTCGTTACTATTAACTCTAATCGCAACATATTTCGCATACAGTATCCACATATATCAGTAAATGCGCCGGCAAATTTACGTCTCTTTACGACATATAATTCAGGAGATATGACGTGGTAAACATCGAGTTGCGTGAAAAAGTGCCGCGTCAGGCATGACGTTTTGTTCAATTATTTCTTCACTAATAACACTATTCGCAACACGTCTCGCAAACGTGTTAAAAAAAGTATATAAAACCACGGGCGGTATTCCTAAAAAAGTCCCGAGATGGGCCAGCAACTGACTCTTCACTCATTTTGATAATTTTTAGCACAACTGTAGAATAAAAACACGCAGAACAGTACAGCGCAAAACAATAACGAAGCAGATGACTATGGCTACCTTGTACAACACAGTCAGCTACGTAATGTTGGCAGCAGTCGGAACTGCGTGCCTACCGAAGTATTCCGACGTTTACCGACTTCTACCGATTCAGGACTAGGGAGAGGTCTGCCATCTAAAAGTTTACACACTGTAGATACCAATGTGCCGGCGATAAACAACTTCCACATACGGGTGTTGATCCATTGTGCCTTCTAGAATGATGAGATCACGCAGCCAGGGAATGCACTCCCGCCTAGACACATCCAACGATTGATTGTTGCAGGGTGTATGCTTCCAGAGGTTTCACGCCGCACACGCCAACAGCCATGTGTGCAGTGGAGCGTAAAACAGGATTCTTCTAAAAAGGCCACCTATCGCCACTCAATTGACGTCCAGTTTCGGTAATGGCGCGCAGTTCCATCCTTCATCGCTGATGAACTGCAGTCATCATAGGAGCATGAACCAGATGGCTGCTACGGACACATATAAGCAGCAACGTTTGATGAATGGTCGTTGAGGAGGCACTGTTGGTATCCTGTGGTTCATCTGGAAGGTGAGTTGCTCAACAGTTGCACATCTACTCGCCCATGCACATCTCCGCAGCCTTCGTTCACTGTCATCTATGGCCCTTGGAGTAACACTGGTTTAGTGTAGCGCCATTTTGCCATGCATGCTTTAGCCGCGGAGGCGCGTGAACGATTTACAAACTTAGTCGTTTCTGAAATGCTTCTATTCTTGGCCCGAGAGCCAATAATCATGCTTTTTTGGACGTCAGATGAATCGCTCCGCATTACGACAACGACTGCACTGTTAAATGTGATTTGAGACTTTCTCGGCGTATTCCATTCGTGAAATCTTCTCGGGTGATCAGCCGAGTAAAGGCGTCGTCTTCTCGCAACGTTTCGAAGGGTTTCGTACCCATCATCTTCAAGCTTGAAGATGATGGGTACGAAACCCTTCGAAACGTTGCGAGAAGACGACGCCTTTACTCGGCTGATCACCCGAGAAGATTTCACGACTGCACTGTTTTCGCGTCATCCCGACATGATTTATATACCGTCCACTGTTACTGCTGCCACCTGCCGTCTGCGAGAGGCTATTGCACGTTGACGTCGAATATAGCCGGTGGTCACATTTATGTGACTCGATCGTGTAGTTTCCGAGTAGCACGGGACAGATGAAGCGCAGATTATTGAATATAGTGCTTTAATGGTATCAAATTACTGTTTAATATTAAGTTAAATAGGTTAAAAAACAATATTAAATAAGTGTACCACGTTTAAGTGCAGCATAGCCGTATTAAAAGATAAAATGTTTGATGGGGGTGTAATAGGGTGGGGTTGGTGGGTAAAAGTGCGACGGGAGGTAGGTCGTCGTATTGTTGTCGTCGACTTCCTTACTTCATAAGTTCCCAGTCTATCTACGTTACAAGAAGCAACTACAGGGTGCTTCACCAAGTTGTACCGATCCTCTGTAGCACGCAGTGAGCAGAAAACAGCGCACATACCGGGTGATCAAAAAGTCAGTATAAATTTGAAAACTCAATAAATCACGGAATAATGTAGATAAAGAGGTACAAATTGACACACATGCTTGGAATGACATCGGGTTTTATTAGAACCAAAAAATACAAACGTTCAAAAAATGTCCGACAGATGGCGCTTCATCTGATAAGAATAGCAATAATTAGCATAACAAAGTAAGACAAAGCAAAGATGATGTTCTTTACAGGAAATGCACGATATGTCCACCATCATTCCTCAACAATAGCTGTAGTTGAGGAATAATGTAGTGAACAGCACTGTAAAGCATGTCCGGAGTTATGGTGAGTCATTGGCGTCGGATGTTGTCTTTCAGCATCCCTAGAGATGTCCGTCCATCATGATACACTAGCGACTTCAGGTAACCCCAAAGCCAATAATCGCTTGGCAGGCCAAGCATGACGAAAGTGGCGGCTGAGCACACGATCATCACCAAACGACGCGCGCAAGAGATCTTTCACGCGTCTAGCAATATGGGGTGGTTCTAATAAAACCCCATGTCATTCCAAGCATGTGTGTCAATTTTTACCTATCTATCTACATTATTCCGTGGTTTATTAAGTTTTCAAATTTATACTGACTTCTTGATCACCCAGTACATTTCCAGGGAGTGTTTATTTTCCACAAAATGCGCTATAACTACACTATGTGATCAAAAGTATCCGGACGTCTGGCTGAAAATGACTTACAAGTTTGTGGCGCCCTCCATCGGTACTGCTGGAACTCAGTATGGTGTTGGCTCACCCTTAGCCTTGGTGACAGCTTCCACTCTCGCAGGAATACGTTCAGTCGGGTGCTTGGGGAATGGCAGCCCATTCTTCACGGAATGCTGTACTGACGAGAGGTATCGATGTCGGTCGTTGAGGCCTGGCACGAAGTCGGCGTTCCAAAACATCTCAAAGGTGTTCTGTAGAATTCAGGTCAGGACTCTGTGCAGGCCAGTCCATTACAGGGATGTTATTGTCGTGTAACCACTCCGCCACAGGCCGTGCATTATGAACAGGTGCTCGATGGTATTGAAAGGTGCAATGGCCATCCCCGAATTGCTCTTCAACAGTTGGAAGCAAGAAGGTGCTTAAAACATCAATGTAGGCTTGTGTAGGATAGTGCCACGCAAAACAATAAGGGGTGCAAGCCCCCTCCATGAAAAACACGACCATGCTATAACACTGCCGCCTCCACGTTTTACTGTTGCTACTACACACGCTGGCAGATAACGTTCACCGGGCATTCGCCGTAACCACAACCTGCCATCGGATCGCCACATTGTATACCGTGATTCGTCACACCACACAACGTTTTTCCACCGTTCAATCGTCCAATGTTTACGCTCCTTACACCAAGCGAGGCGTCGTTTGGCATTTACCAGTGTGATATGTGGCTTATGAGCAGCCGCTCGCCCATGAAATCCAAGTTTTCTCACCTCCCACCTGTTGTAGTACTTGCAGTGGACCCTGATGCAGTTTGCAATTCCTGCGTGATGGTCTGAATAGAAGTCTGCCTATTACACATTACGACCCTCTTTAACTGTCGGCAGTCTCTGTGAGTCAACAGACGAGCTCGCCCTGTACGCTTTTATGCTATACGTGTCCCTTCACGTTTCCGCTTCACTATCACATCTGAAATAGTGGACCTAGGGATGTTTAGGAGCGTGTAAATCTCGCGTACAGACGTGTGACACATGCGACACCCAATCACCTGACCACGTTCGAAGTCCATGAGTTCCGCGGAGCGCCCCATTCTGCTCTCTCAAGATGTCTAATGACTACTGAGGTCGCTGATATGGAGTACCTGGCAGTAGGTGGCAGCACAATGCACCTAATATGAAAAACGTATGTTTTTGGAGCTTTCCGTATACTTTTGATCACATAGTGTACATGAAATAAAAATATGAGTTAGTAATAATGTTAATGCAAAAATCGCACATTGACAGGACCTGTATAATTCTTTGCACATTGTTCGACGCTGCTAGAGGAAAAATTGATTCTTAATCATTGTGCAGTGCAGCTGTAGTGATCTTCCGGGATGAGTAACTTCCCCCACCACGAGTGCTGCTCGCTTTTCAGTCTCAGACTATACCTCCCCTGCATTTTCTCTCCAGTGCCCTCATATGAGTAGGTAAAATAACGTCACGGAGTTCTTGTTTATATAGTGGAGTTATTTTCAATTTATTAAGTGAATACTTAATGTATAAAATGTGTTCCTATAAACAAAGGCTGAGAAGTGATGCTTTCTGTTGTGGCGTAACAAGCTTGCTACGCCACACTGGGAAGGGAGCCGAAAGAAAGGCACGCGTACACACACGCCGACTGGCGTCAAGTCTGGAACAGGATAACTATTGAATGGTAGCAAGAAAAGTACGTAGCTGCTTTATACTTAACTTTTAATCTTTGTTGGTTACACGTTCTTCTTGAGACATTTACACGATAACTCTCAAACTAGGTAAGGCTAATGGCGCCTTGCTAGGTCGTAGCCATGGACTTAGCAGAAGGCTATTCTAACTGTCTCTCGGCAAATGAGAGGAAGGCTTCATCGGTATTGTCGCTAGCAATGTCGTCCGTACAACTGGGGCGAGTGCTATATCGTATCTCGAGACCTGCCTTCTGGTGGCGCTAGGTCTGCGATCACACTGTGGCGACACGCGGGTCCGACGTGTACTAAATGGACCGCGGCCGATTTAAAACTACCACCTAGCAAGTGTGGTGTCTGGCGGTGACACCACACTTTCAGTGACCTGTTTGGTGTTTTTGGAAAAGAGACTGAGTTGGTAAATGTGGCACCTTGTTGTTGTCTATCGTTGACAGGGTATTGCTAAGCTGTGTAACTGTGTTGTAGTCACTTGTTGGTGAATTAATAAATGACCAGCAAGTTACTGCACTTATCTCACTATTAATTGTGTTACTGGTAGACTGTGTAAACCTCTTCCATTTAGGAATTGGCTTCAAATGGCTCTGAGCACTATGGGACTCAACATCGGAGGTCATGACTCCAAGAACTTAGAGCTACTTAAACCTAACTAACCTAAGGACATCACACATATCCATGCCCGAGGCAGGATTTGAACCTGCGACCGTAGCGGTCGCGCGGTTCCAGACTGAAGCGCCTAGAACCACTAGCTTTCAGGAATTGCTGGCACTTGTAAAGTGGACTGCACAGAGTGGCGCCTCTTACCACACATCCATAATATATCTTTCCAAGGTAGGTGTGGATACGTGTGATGAAATGCGACAGGTTATGTTGAAGTCTAGAACAGTAATCTGCTGAAATGCATTGCTTGACTGTTGTTGAAGTATCTGAATTTCTACAACACTAGGTGACCTATTTCTCTAACAGAGGGAGACTGTTACAGCCTTTGGACCTCTTCATCCACTGGGAGAGCTGAGGTTGGGGTGATGCATTTAATACCCCCCCATGTTGTGAAAAGTATCCCTGACAGTGGTAGCCGAGTCAATGAAATCGATGATAGACGAGACAATGAAAACGACATTGTCGAATACATACCAACGGCATGTTAGACTTTGCACAGTCTCTTCTGTATGATAGGCAGTTGGCAGGTCCAGCAGATAAGCACTCATTTAACAAAATGAAAATAACTCCACTCTATAAAGAAAAACTCAGTGAAGTTATTTTGTCTACTCACATGAGAGAACTGGATACAAGTCTGTAAACTGAAAAGCGAGCAGCGCTCGTGGTGGGGGAAACTCCCTTTCGTGGAACGATGCTATAGATGTGGTACATGATGAATCAAGTTCCCCTCTAGCAGTGTGGAACAGTGCATGGGGATTTCCGTAGACTCTGTTCAAAAACTTTTCTTGCGTTAGTATTATCAGTAAGTCACATCAGTATGCTACGTTGCGTTGTCGCAGCTTGTGAAAAATGAACACCCCCGGGCATGTCTGCACACTGCGTCGCTAGCGATTCATGAGGCGCGCTGCTGTTGCTCGGTAGAACTTTGCGAAACACCGCCCACCACCTCCTATCACCACGATCCTCAAGCTGACACCCCAACAGTGGCAGTTTCAGTACGTATATAACACTCCCTCCCACCACAGTAAAAAAAAAATGGCGAATACATGATTGTTCCCATGATTCGCTCTTTTTTTTATCTTCATTGACCGGGCTATAGATGTTTACCCTTTACCTGAGTATTCACTGCAATGAGCGTTTGCCTACGACTTGTGGCGGAACCGGTTTATAGTATTTCGTGACTTTAATTATGTATAAATGATATTTCAGGTAGATCAAAAAATATATAAATCCAGTTACCTATTGTCAGCGTAACAATTCGTTTGATCTCAAAAATGAATATCCCGGCTAATATTTGTCACTCTGCTAAAGAAATCTCCCCTTGACGTTGTGTGGAAATGTCTGTAAAGTCGTGTTAGTGGCACTAAATTGCATGTCACTTACCAGATTTTACGCGACTGTTACTTAAGATGGAAGCACTTTTCTCTAGCAAAAGGAACATTGAGTCACAAAATACTACCCGCGCGCAACACTGACATATGCCTCCTATTAAAATATTTCATGTAAATGGTCCGAAATAATTAGGCTTCATACATCAGCAAATAAGAAATTGATGTCACGTAACGTGCTATGAGCACTATTTTTAAAGATTCAATCTGAGTTGAATGCTGTCTTTTAAGGTAGGTCCGGGACTACCGGTGCACATTTATTTTCATTCATTTATATCTAACAACATTTATGTTTGTTAAAATTCTCGATTCAAAACTGCCGCGGAGATACTTTTGCTAAGATGGCGGCAGACAGACGATAGTTAATTTGTCTATTGTTATTCTCGATTTCTTTTATATCAAGTTAATATATTCAGATAAAACTCTTTAAGCCTTTTGTTCGCTATTCTTTAGCACTTAAAATTATTCTTAATGAAAAATGTTTCATATTTTTTATACCAGCTACAAGTAAACTCCACTGTAAGTTACTAGCGCTAATGGCTGCGCTCCTAATTGCGGAGCTGAAAATTAACACTTAAAAACATTAATTAGACTGGATTACAACTGAAATAAATACAAATCCACGTCTAGACAATAGCGACTCTGTTTTTCAAATAATAATTAACAATATAGTTGCAGGCTTTCTCTTTACAGACCTCACACTTCTCACGTCGGAACAGTTCATCGGTTAGCACAGGAAGAACAACTGAACCACAATTGTCACAGATAACAAAAAATATTATAATTGTCGTTGTCCATGAATGTAGTTCTCTGATAATAGTTTTAATTCAGAGAGAAATTAAATTATTACAGAAATAATGAAATAACTATCGTCATTTTTACACGATATAGTCTTTTTTATACGTAGTATAGATAATATTTGTTGAAGTTTGTACACTTTTTACATGTTGTGGCTAGAACATAGTGTCGTGGATATTACAGACTACGAGTTAAAATAGTGTGCTGGACTGGGATTGTGGAGCTAAGAAGGGAACCTACCCATCGCACCCCCCTCAGATTTAGTCATAAGTTGGCACAGTGGATAGGCCTTGAAAAACTGAACACAGATCAATCGAGAAAACAGGAAGAAGTTGTGTGGAACTATGAAAAAATAAGCAAAATATACAAACTGAGTAGTCCATGCGAAGATAGGCAACATCAAGGACAATCTGAACTCAGGAGTGCCGTGGCCCGTGGTTAGAGTGAGCAGCTGCGGAATGAGAGGTCCTTGGTTCAAGTCTCCCCTCAAGTGAAAAGTTTTTCTTCATTTTCGCAAAGTTATGATCTGTCCATTTTTTTTAATCTCATTTTGTTCGCTTTCGTTCGTTGCATTGGCTCGGGGCGGACGCCGTAAGACATCCGTTTCAGTTCGTTGTTGATCGGTGAACTCAGTTTTTTATTACAGAGGGCAGCTAACCCTCTGACCGAACACGCTGAGCTACCGTGCCGGCTAATCCATTCGTTCATTGACGTCTCTGTTCACTGTAATAAGTTTAGTGTCTGTGTTTTGCGACCGCACCGCAAAACCGTGCGATTAGTACACGAAAGGACGTGCCGCTCCAATGGGAACCGAAAACATTTGATCGCAAGGTCATAGGTCAACCGATTCCTCCACAGGAAAACACGTGTGATATATTCTATACGACACCGGTGAGGGCATGTGCGTCACATGACAGGAATATGTTGTCGACCCACCTAACTTGTACAGTTGGCGAATGGGTAAAAAGATTCTTCTACATTGCCCGATTTAGGTTTTCTTGTGGATGTGAGAATTACTCCCAAAAAAGTGATGAAAACGTAAGAGTTTGTCACATAAACTGCAACTAATGAATCCAACAGTTTCACAGTTGCACACTTTTCTCTGTGCTCTGTCACAACATATGTTTTTAACGTTTTCAAATTTTTCCGTGCGTAGACCGTCAAATCCTGCATATGTCCAAGCAAATCTGAACATGTCCTGGAATTTTGGAGAGCGAAGTTGATTATATGTGAGGGCCTGAACTTTGATACTTGTCTGAAAATAAAAAATAAAATTTTACGGTCTAAGGTAGACTTGAACCAAGGACTTCTTGTTTTGTAGCTGCTCACGCTAACCACGTGACCACGGCGCTCCTGAGCTCAGAACAGCCTTGATGTTGACTATCTTTGCATGGACTACTCAGTTTGTATATTTTACTTATTTTTTTCATAGTTCCACACAACTTCTTCCTGTTTTCTCGATTGATCTGTGTTCAGTTTTTCAAGGCCTATCCACTGTGCCAACTTATAACTAAATCTGAGGGGGGTGCGATGTGGAGGTTCCCTTGTAAGAAGCGTTGGAGAGGAACCAGAAGAAAGTCCAAGTTCTGATTTGGTCCTCTAGTATTAGCGTAGCCAGTTATTATAGGGACGCTGCTACGAAGCTAAACGAAAACAGACGGAACATTAGTCGAAACGTTTACTTCCCAACAATTAAGAGTACAGCGCCCTCATGAAACGGCGCTACACTAAAATTTCACGTCTCCGCAGGGCGCATTCCTGGTTACAGAAAACGGGTCCTCAAATTAACTTGTCACATTGCCGGGCCCATCGCGACAAGACACAAGGATCACCCACCACTGTTTTACGAGAACCTTCTCGATAATCCCTGCGCCAGTAGCGCAGATTTCTATTGACGTAATCTACGGCCGATTGGCGAGCGCAGAGAAATGGGGCTAGGGAGCAGGAATAGTAAATAAAAATGAAAAGGGAACTTAAGTTGTCTCCCATGACCTGACCGTCGCTGTACTGTAAAGAAGACTCACCTCCCCCCCCCCCTCCCCCCTTTGCCCGTTTCCTCCCCTAGCCTTGCCAGCCGTACATCGAGCGCCGCCACACCAAAAGTCGACCGAATAAAAAAAAGGAAAAAAAAAAGTTGCGACGACAGACCGGAGCAACAAGTGGCCGTGGCTGGCTGCCGGCAGCCAGCACTTAGGCTAATTCACTGGACGCACGCCGTGCTGATAACGGGACGGGCGCACCTGCAGATATCTTAATTCGCTCCAATTAGTTGCTCCGAAAACTATTACGCGTTCCTGCGAGAAGCGGCAGGACAGTTTAGAATTATACCCCACTCGGCCGCAGTCGGAGCTATTTCGGGCGAGAATGGAGGGAGAGAGGGAGTGTCTGCTCCTAGGATCTCATTTTCATTAGCTACTGCTACCGGACGAAATACCTTCCTAATTCGTCTACAGCCATTAGCGAGCAGTTATTTCAGAGACAAGCAACCGGGTGTTCCGTATTCGCTATTATTGTTCTGCTAAACGTGCGTTTACACGGGTCGGTGTGACCACTAATGCTGTCTCAACATGTGACAATGTGCCTGAAATACACGGAAACGTTGTTGTAAGACTCAGCAAGGTAGTTGCAGAGGTTGTAACACCAATATCGATTGTAAGTAGTTTAATTAGGTGTATGTGACTATCAAGTGTTTTTTCTTTACTAATGAAGGTCATTGAATTGTCAGAGAAAAAGTTGAAGTTTGTAATACATGTATTATGAAATAATGTTTAAAAACAATGAAACTTTGTAAAATATGTATGTTCAGTAAGAGAAATGGTACTTTAAATGGTGGTTCATGCTTAGGGAACTTGTGTTGTATAGTATAAAAGGTGCAGGGAGCCCCCTCCGCTACGGAAGTGGCTTGGCGCGCGTTAAAAGATGGTTTTGGCGGTCGATCTGGGCGGCTACTGGGTGAGCACACTACGCAGTGAGTGGCTGGCCGTTGTACGGTTAACATCGAGGGTGCCGAGTGAGGCATTTGAAAGCCAATTTATATTGAAACTGGATCGGATGTGGTTTCGGCTGTCGTATGGTGCTCTTGTTATAATGGAGTGGCTCTAAAACGAGAATGATACGTCGCCAAGAAGAATTTATAAAGGGCATTCTACATCAAGGGTGTGAGACCAGATAGCCGCCACGTGCTTGTCACCGTTATTGCGCCACTGCTCCGCCCACTTCAGGAACTCAGATATGTATCATAGTATGAACCAGTATGTTTGTGTGAGTGTTTTTCAATAATAATTCCAGTGATATAAAGATGTGTTTGAACCTTAAAATTGTTCAGATCATGAAACCAATGCAGAAACCGAGTATTCTGTTTCTATCCAATTAAGGTCCCGGCGGAGGTTCGAGTCCTCCCTCGGGCATGGGTGTGTGTGTTTGTCCTTAGGATAATTTTGATTAAGTAGTGTGTAAGCTTAGGGACTGATGACCTTAGCGGTTAAGTCCCATAAGATTTCATACACATTTGAACATTTCTAACCAATTAAGGGTTTGCTTCTGTACTAAATGTGCTTAAGTTCAGTGCCTAAGTGTGTAGTGTTACCATAAAAATACCTGCCTCACAGGTAAAGGGTAAGGCACATAGATTGAACCTATCAGAAAAGTTATTTTGCTTTCATTATTACCATGAACTATTTTCTGAAGTTAATTGGACTTAATATTGGAATTACTTGCTTTAAAGTATGAGCATATAAATTATTTTAAGTGGGGTTACAAAACTATATTTGCAAATTGCAATTTGTTTCTGAAATAGTCACAGAATTTGCCTGTAAAGACAGTTTCAGGTTTGGGTCCCCATTATATGCTTTCTATTATAGGAAAGATAAATTAAATATTGCTTTTGCTAAGAAAATCTGAAGCATTTCCATAAATGTGTGAGTATAAAAAAGTGTCTGTGTAATGTTATTTAACTTCATTTGTGGTGTCTGCATGTTAGTTAAACCAGGACTCTGGTCATGCCCAATTTTAATCTCGTGAGGTCTTTAATAACATCTTATTGCAGAGTTAACTATCGACAGCAACAGTAATTATTATTACTATGAGTGAAATAATATTTAAAATTCCTATGATTGCTGATTTGTGTAAATAGTAACTACTGCTACCCACTACTCAGTTCGTCTGGTAGTCATATGTATTCATTGCACTGTTCAAAAGGAGTATTAATGAAAGTCAATTTAGTAGTTCATATCAAATTTTCTTGAAACAAAATGTTTCAAATTATGGTGCCTAATTAGGCTTGTGACCGTTTATTATTTCATTTGTATGAATATCAATACTAGTATTACCTCCAAAGTAAAGTCTTTCAGTTTTCTATTAATTGCCACTTATACGAAATTAATGTTCGATACCCTCTGTCCATTAGATAAATACACGGTCAAACACCAAATTCCTCCCAGAGGGTAATGCTAGTTTGTGAGCATAGTGTTATACTTGGCACAATCTTGCAGCACGAGTGTTATAAGGTGTTGTTAGTTTTGTCCGTCTAGAGCCAGGCCATACCTGCCTCTGTTTGCAAATGATTTCCTCCCAAATACAAAAGTCAAAGCATAGATAAAGTCTGTGGCGTAAGTCCGTGACCGGGCTATTGGCCTAACAGCAGATAGAGTGCAGCCTTTTTTTGCCGCGGCAGCAGGAGGAAGAGGGAGGAAGAGAAGGGAGGAGGTTAGTGTTTAACGTCCCGCCAACAACGAGGTCATTAGTGGTGGAGTACAAGCTCAGATTAGGGAAGGAATGGGAAGGAAACTGGCCGTATCCTTTCAAAGGAACCATCCCACCATTTGCCTGAAGCGATTTGGGGAAATCACGGATAATGTAAATCTGGATGGCCGGACGCGTGTTTGAACCGACGTCCTCCTGAATGCGATTCCCGTGTGCTAACCACTGCGCCGTCTCGCTTGGTACGGTAGTAGGAGGGGGAGGTGACAGACCCTCCACCCTGGTCGCCTTTTACCCTCGGGGAAGATCCCAGAGTATAGTTCTCTACCCTGCTAAACCACCATAGTCAACCCTGTGAAATGGTGGGTTATTCAAAAATATGGAATCAGTTACATTGATTTGTATTCCATGCACATGAACAGTCTACATATCAATGAAAGGAGGAAGTTTCAAAGGATTTTAACACACGTTATGAATGTCCAATGCATCCCTACTTTGCTGCTTGACAAACACCTAAGCGGCAGCGAAACTAGTCCCACCCACGAAAAAGTATATCTCATATTACGGAGTTCACTTCAGCTGTGAAACGGTGCGGCAGGTCAGCTAAAGTTGTTTGTAGAGTTGGGATATAAACAGGCTCCTTAACACAGCTGCACAAGAAAAATAAAGAGGGCGAGAAATCAGGAGAACTCAGTGGCCAGAATTATACATCTTGATTTCCCATAATAGAGTATACACACTGAAGCACCGAAGAAACGGGTACAGGCATGCCTATTCAAATACAAAGATATGTAAAGAGGCAAAATTCGGCACTGAGGTCAGCAACGCCTATAAAAAACAGTAAGTGTCAGGCGCAGTTTTTATATCGGGTACTGCTGCTACAATGGCAGGTTGTCAATATTTAAGTGTGTTTGAACGTGGTGTTATGGTCGGCGCACGAGCGGAGGGACACAGCATCTCCGAGGTAGCGATGAAGTGGGGATTTTCCAGTACGACTATTTTACAAGTGTACCGTGAATATCAGGAATCCGGTAAAACATCAAATCCCGACATCACTGCGGGCCGAAAAGGATCCTGTAAGAACAAGACCAACGACGACTGAAGAGAATCGTTCAACGTGACAGAAGTCAAACCCCCGAAAATTGCTTCAGATTTCAGTGCTGGGCTGTCAACAAGTGTCAGGGTGCAGGCCATTCAACGAAACATCATCGATATGGGCTTTCGGAGCCGAAGGCTCACTCGTGTACCCTTGATGACTGCACGACACAAAGCTTTACGCCTCGCCTGGGCTCGACAACACCGACATTGGACTGTTGATGACTGGAAAAATGTTGTCCGGTAGGACGAGTCTCGTTTCAAATTGTATCGAGCGGATGGTCGTGTAGGGGTATGGAGACAACCTCATGAATCCATGTACACTGCATGTCAACAGGAGATCGTTCAATCTGGTGAAGGCTGTGTAATGGTATGGGGTGTGTGCAGTAGGAGTGATATGGGACCCTGGATACGTCTAGATACGACTCTGACAGGTGACACGTACGTAAGCATCCTGTCTGACCACCTGCGTCTATTCATGTCCATTGTGCGTTCCGACGGACTGGGGCAATTCCAGCTGGACGACACCCCACAACTCCAGATTTGCTAGAGAGTGGCTCCAGGAGTCCATGCCACGTCGTGTTGTGGCACTTCTGCGTGCTCGCGGAGAACCCACACGACATTAACCAGATTTACCAGTTTCTTTGGCTCTTCAGTGTATATGTATGGAGTAAGCACAGCCTACTGTGCATGTTCTCAACATCAAATCGGGCTATTCGCGTGATTCTGGGACGACGTTGCTTGTCTACATTTTGTAGTGATAGCGAAACTTGAATATTACACATATTCGTCTTGTTTTGTATACATTTCTGCACGTTTGAGTCTTAGTAACAGCCATGGTGCAATATTTTTGTTGCTACGTATGTAAAAGAAGTATGTGAAACGAGGACCTTCTACTTTTCATAGGTATGTTCGATAAATGTTTAATAGTAAATATCATATTGATATGAGGCACTTTATGTATTGGAAAAATATCGAGTCACAGTATTGCAAAGTCTTGCGCTGTAGAGCTCATTTCTGCGATCTTTTTGCCATGTGCAAACAGGACAAGTGCCAGATAAATTTGAAAGTGTATTTGGCTAAACTGTCAGTCAGTGTATACACATTCGCGTTATGTTCATAATGCAGATAAAATTTATATGTAACAGCCTGATTAATTTCCTCAAATTTATGCAGGTTCTCAAACGTCGTGTGTCTCTAAGTACTTCTGCATGAGACAGTTTCCTACATTATTTGATTTTTGTATTCTTGTTTTCCAATAGATGAATAAAGAGTCAAAATATGGCTCCATAAAACAAAAAGGAAGAATTTCGTACCTTCAAAATATCTAGAAGTGTAAACTTAAATAAAGTGAAATCTGAGCTATGACACTGTGGCGAAAAAGCACAATATTCTTGCTCATTATAGCTTTAAAGTAATTGTCAACATATCTTTAAAGCAGGTATACCAAATTTCACGGTACTTCTGAAAGTGAGCTAATCGAAGTAATAACACTCAAGCCCCATACAGGTTAAAAGCCGCCATACCAAAATCACGTGACGTGAACTGCAGGAGATGTTGCAGTCATAGATATTCATGCTCTGTCTCCCATGCTACCTATCCTTCGTTTAAGCAACTACCACGGCTCTAGAGGACGTTTATGCAAATAGTCGTTCACAAAACAAAACTTCGGACTTTCCTCTTTCTATCGGTATGTAGACAGTTCATGTACCACTTGTACGAGGTGCGTGAGAAAAGTAATGAGACTGGCAACGTTGGCAGCGACCTGGCAACGTGGTGTTGTTCTGCTTACGTAGACTGGTCTGGTCATCCCTTGCAGATGCTTAGTCTGAGTTTCAGCTCTGCACAGCCATCACGTGATTTTTTGAGAGTGCCATCAGTATATGTTTTTGTTGTGTGTTACTAAAATGGCACATCGGAATTTAGAGCAACGTTATGCCATCAAATTTTGTGTTATACTCTCGTAATCTGCGAGTGTGACCTCTGAAAAGTTGAAACAGACCTATCAGGAAGGTTCCTATTCAAGAGCACAAGTTTTTCGCTGACACTTATCATTTTTGGAACGCTGAAGGTGAACCTCGCTCAGGAAGACTTTTCACTTCAAAAACCGACGAAAACGATGAACGTCTTCTTGTGAGATCAGACTGACGTTTAACAATAAGGACAAACTTTCAATCAAGTGTTTTACAGGGATGTCCTTGAAAGGCTCGGGAAAAGGGTGAATCGAGTGAGACAAGTGGGTGCTGCATCATGACGACGCCCCATGTCACACAGCCACTGCCATCACAGAATTTTTGACCTCAGAACGTATTGCTGGTGTTCCACAATCCCCCTATTCACCTGATTTGAAACTGAAACCTCTCTTACAACGACATCATTTTGGAACTCTGGAGAACATTCACAAGAATGTGATCGACATGCTAAAAGCCCTACCAGCTGAAACCTTTCAGTGCTCTTGCCAAGACTGGGAACTATGACTCTGCCGGTGTATAGCTGGTATGGAAATTACTTTCAAGGAGACACTACTGTTGTTTGAAAAAAATAGTAACTTTGGTGGATAAAAAATAAGTCTCATTACTTTTGTCACAGCCCGGCCGGAGTGGCCGAGCGGTTCTAGGCACTACAGTCTGGAACCGAGCGACTGCTACGGTCGCAGTTTCGAATCCTGCTTCGGGCATGGATGTGTGTGATGTCCTTAGGTTAGTTAGGTTTAAGTAGTTCTAAGTTCTAGGGGACTGATGACCTCAGCAGTTAAGTCCCATAGTGCTCAGAACCATTTGAACTTTTGTCACACGCCTTGTATGCTGTGAAATGCAAATTAATTAAATCGGTTCCACTTTCTGAATAACCCTGTACAATTATCATACAAGGGCATGCTGAAAAGTAATGCCTCTGATCACAGCTTTCCGGGCAGGAAGGAGCGCCTGGTCCCCGGCACGAATCCGCCCGGCGGATTTGTGCCAATGTCCGGTGAACCGGCCCATCCGTGGATGGTTTTTAGGCAGTTTTCCATCTGCCTCGGCGAATGCGGGCTGGTTCCCCTTTTTCCTTCTCAGTTACACTATGTCGGCGATTGCTGCGCAAACAAGTTCTCCACGTACGCGTACACCACCATTGCTCTACCACACAAACATAGGGGTTACACTCGTCTGGTATGAGACGTTCCCTGGGGGTGTCCACCGGGGACCGAACTGCACAATAACCCTAGGTTCGGTGTGGGTCGGCGGCGGGGTGAAGTGGACTGCGGTAGTCGTCGGGGGGGGTTGTGGACTACTGCAGCTGCGGTGGGAACGGAGCCTCTCCGTCGTTTCTAGGTCCCCGGTTAACATACAACATACAACACAATGCCTCTGATTTTTTTATGTGAAAATTCTTAAAGACTTTTGAATAAAACAAACTTTATTAACATTCTATATATTTATTCTTTATGTCTATATATTTGTTTCTCAACATAGTCAACCTGCCGACGAAAACATTTCTCCCAATGAGAGATTAGTTTACTCATATCGTCACGGTAGAATATTTGACTTTGCAGACTGAGACACAACCACACCTCTGCTTGCACGAATTCATCACTATAAAAGTGAAGTCCTCGAATATGTTCTTTAATTACATACTGTTCATACTGTCTCACCAGAATTTGTATCGATTTCACCTTGAGTAAAATGCTCTGGTAGTAGTACCGCGATCGACTAGGGGCTGAACCGCGCAATAACCGTGGGTTCGGTGTGGGGCGGCGGTAGGAAGAGTGGACTGCTGTAGCCTGTTGTGGGGTTGTGAACCACTGAGGGCTACGGCGGGGACGAAGCCTCTCCGTCGTTTCTAGGTCCCCAGTCCCATACAATACAATACAGTACAATCTTCTACACAGTTTTATCTTCTATAATATTTAGCTATAAATCTTCCATAAATGACATTGGAATAAAGGTTCCCTGACTGCTTAAATCTAAAACAGCGTGTGTCAGTTTACCCTTGCAGTTTACTCCTTTGATCCGTGCATGAACAGTTTGCAAATACCAGAAATTGGGGGCAATAATCCGATTTTTATTCCCCACGACGCTGCGACTTTCATAGCTGGAGAAATGGTGTTCATGAGTAGAATGGTTAAGAGGGTTCTGGATCTTACCACACCCAGTATCAGGTTACCCACATGAGCTCCTTAGAGCACCCTCTTCTCAACCTCCACCCTCAGAGAACCAGCGGGAACTGATCAAGGTCACCTAGGGTATCCCCCCCAATAGCCATGGTCGAGGGGTAGTGTCTTTGATTAGTTATCCAAAAGTCCTCAGTCGCGGGTTCGAACCCCGCCACTGCTTAAAATTTTGAATAAAAATCATGAGCACTAGCGGTTGGAGAATTATGGCATCATAAGTCACCCTCATTCAGCTGACGGCCTTGTCAAAGAGGGCAGAGGACTGGACAGAGGTTCAGGGCACTCTCTTGTCCTTGGGGTGTGAAACTGTCCCTAAAGATGGAAGAATCAGCAATGATAAACGATACGAGGATGTAGAACGTCATGGAAGCTACTGCATTAAAGACAAATAACGTGTATACACTATACATGTGGCCTCTAATTGCAAAGATATCATGATGATCTCTTCACTGGTAAAGATTTCTGACTAGTGCCTCATTCAGACCTCTGGGAGAGGCCTGCCAATGGGGAGGTGGCCATGGGGAAAGACTGAATGAACAACGAAATAATAACGTTCTACATCTCGAGACGTGGAACATAAGGAGTTTGAACGTGATAGGGAAGCTAGAAAACCTGAAAAAAGAAATGCAAAGGTTCATTGTAGATATAGTGGGGTCAGTGAAAAATGGTTCAAATGGCTCTGAGCACTATGCGACTTAACTTCTGAGGTCATCAGTCGCCTAGAACTTAGAACTAATTAAACCTAACTAACCTAAGGACATCACACACATCCATGCCCGAGGCAGGATTCGAACCTGCGACCGTAGCGGTCGCTCGGCTCCAGACTGTAGCGCCTAGAACCGCACGGCCACTCCGGCCGGCTGGGGTCAGTGAAGTGAAATGGAAAGAAGACAAGAATTTCAGGACAGATGCGTATAGGGTAACATCAAAAGCAGCAGAAAGTGTTATATCTCAAGTAGCATTCGTCATGATGTGGAAGGTGGCACAGAGTGTGAGCTCAGTGAACATTTCTGTGATATGGTTGCTCTCATTAGAATCTACAGCAAACCAACGCCAATAACAATAGTTCAGATATGCATGAGGAAGTCGCAAGCCGAAGATGAAGAGGTAGAGAAAGTATATAAGGATATTGGCTGGATAATTCAGTACATAAAGGGAGATATAATGTCATGTAACTAGGGCCTCCTGTCGGTTAGACCGTTCGCCGGGTGCAAGTCTTTCGATTTGACGCCACTTCGGCGACTTGCGCGTCGATGGGGATGAAATGATGATGATTAGGACAATACAACACCCAGTCCCTAAGCGGAGAAAATCTCCGACCCAGCCGGGAATCGAACCCGGGCCGTTTAGGAGTGACATTCTGTTGCAGTGACCATTCAGCTACCGGAGATGGACTAAAGGGAGATGAAAATCTAATAATCATAAGGGGAGTTGGAATGCGGTTGTAGGAGAAGTAGAATGAAGGGATATGGGGGAATATGGGCTTGGTACTAGAAATGAGAGAGGTGAAACATTATTTGAGTTTTGCAATAAATATCAGCTAATAATCGGAGCTATACTTGGAAAAGTCCGGGAGATATGGGAAGATTTCAGATTACATCATGGTCAGACAGAGATTCTGAAATCACATAGTGGATTGTAATGCATACACAGGAGCAGGTACAGACTCAGATCAAAATTTAGTAGTGAGGAAGGTAGGCTGAAATTTAGGAGACTAGAGAGGACGAACCAATGGGCAAAGAAGGGGGATACGGAAGTACTAAGGAATGAAGAGATATGCTTCAAGTGTTCTGTGGCTATAGATACTGCGATAAGGAATATCTCAGTAGATAGTTCAGTCAGGATGGATGGACATCTCTAAAAAAAGCAGTCACAGAAGTTGGAAAGAAAAACATAGGTACAAAGGAGACAATTCTGAAGAAACCATGGGTAACAAATGGAATACCAAAGTTGACAGATGAAAGAAGGAAATACAAAAATGGTTCAAATGGCTCTGAGCACTATGGGACTTAACATCTGAGGTCATTAGTCCCCTAGAACTTAGAACTACTTAAATCTAACTAACCTAAGGACATCATACACATCCATGCCCGAGGCAGGATTCGAACCTGCGACCGGATCAGTCTGGACTGAACCGCCTAGAACCGCTCTGCCACAGCGGCCAGCGAAATACAAAAATGTTCAGGGAAAATCAGGAATACAGAAATACAAGGTGCTTAGAAATGAAATAACCAGGAAGTGCAGTGAAGTGAAGGTGAAACGGCGGCATGAAAAATGTGAAGAAATCCAAAAAGGAATGATTCTCAGAAGGACTGTCTCAGCATATAGAAAAGTTGAAACCAACACTGTTAAGTGCAGGGAGGAGAGAGCGGGTAAGTGGAAAGAGTACATTGAAAGCCTTTATAAGAGGGAAGACTTGTCTAATGACGAGATAGAAGAAGAAAAAGAATTTGATATAGAAGAGTTACAGGATCCACTAATAGAATCAGAATTTAGAAAGCTTTCGGAGGCTTAAGATTGAATAAAGCAGAAGGTATGCATGACATTCTTTCAGAATTTCTAAAGTCATTGTTGGAAGTGACGACAAAAAGAATGTTCACGTCGGTGCGTAGAATGTATAAGTCTGGCCATATACCATCTGACTTTCGTAAAAACATCATCCACACGATTCCGAAGATTGAAAGAGCTGACAAGTACGATAATTATCGCACAATCAGCTTAACAGCTCATGCATCCATGTTGCTGACAAGAATAATATATAGACGATCAGAAAGAAAACTGAGGATATATTAGATGATGATGAGTTTCGCTTCAGGAAAAGTAAAGGTACTAGAGAGGCAGTTCTGACGTAGCGGTTGATAATGGAAGGAAGACTAAAGAAAAATCAACACACTTTCACAGGATTTGTCGACCTGGAAAAAGCGTTCGACAATGTCCAATGGTGCCAAGCCATAGGGACACATGGATAATATACAATATGCACAAGAGCCAAGAGGAAATAATAAGTGTGGACGACCAAGAACGAAGTGCTCGGATTAAATAGGGTGTGCGACAAGGACATAGTTTTTTGCTCCTACTGTTCAATCTACACATTGAAGAAGAAATTACGGAAATAAAAGGGATGTTCAAGAGTGGAATTAAAAGTCAAGGAGAAAGGATATCAAAGATAAGATTCGCTGATGACATTGCTACCCTCAGTGAAAGTGAAGAAGAATTACAGGATCTGCTGAATGGAATGATTAGTCTAGTGAGTACGAATATGGATTGAGAGTAAATCGAAGAAAGATGAATGTGATGAGTAGGCAGCAAAATAACGCATGACGGTCAGAGCAAAAAGGACATCAAAAGCAGATTCGCACTGGCAATAAGGGCTATTCTGGCCAAGAGAAGTCTATTAGTATCAAGCACAGGCCTTAGTCTGAGGAAGAAATTTCTGAGAATATACGTCTGCAGCACAGCACTATATGGTAGTGAAACACGGGAAAGCCAGAACAGAAGAGAATCGAAGCATTTGAGACGTGGTGCTACAGAAGAAATTAGGTGGACTGATAAGATAACAAATTAGGGGGTTCACCCCAGAATCGACGACGAAAAGAATAAATGGACAACACTGACAAGAAGAAGGGTAGGATGGTAGTACATCTGTTAAGACATTAGGGAGCTGTAGAGGGTGAAAGCTGTAATGCAAGACAGATTTGAAATGCGTCCAGCAAATTACGGTTGTTGCAAGTGTTTCTCTGAGATGAAGAGGACGGCACAGGTGAGGAAATCGTGGCGGACGGCATCAAACCAGCCAGGGGACTAATGACTCAGACAAAAAAGTTCAAAGTCGTGACGCATAACATAATGGCCACGTCATATATAAATAAGGGGAAATCCATCCATATATCTCTTGGTCCATGGGGGCGCAATAAAATGGCGGGAAACCAATCCCCACCACTGGACCAATGACGGTCAAGAATCCCTCCACTCCATCCCCCTCACCCTATACCATCTTCCTCTTTTACAAGTGAGACTCTTGAATGGGTGAAGGTCACTCAGTTGCTGTGTCAATCCTTTAACAACAATTCATGTCAACTCCTGTCACTTGAATTCTAAATGCTAGTGACAATTTAATATTACTGTACATCATTCGAGGCACCAGCAGAGATCGGATCCTGGCAGTTATGTAGGTGCTCCCTCTCATTATTCCCAAAATTTTACATATTTTTCACCTTTGTTTCACAATTATACGCATTTTACCCAATTATGCGAATTCCGAATCACTACTCTCGACATCGTATTGAAGCATTACGTCTCATCATATCCACGTCCTGATGCTGTTGGCGTATCACAGTGCGGCGGCATCCCAGTTTATGTTCTATTTCTAAGCCACCACTCCATTACTTGTCTGTGTGTGACATCATAATGTATGTGTTAGAAATGAATATATTGGCAGAAATAATAATGTTACATGAAACAAATGGCTTCATAGCAAATTCTAGAAATGGAAACCACAGTGAAAAACAGACAAAGCTTTGCACAGATGCGTTAGGCAGTCTCTCTTGTATAGCCGTCGATCGCGTCACGTCGCACTTTGCAGTTCTGATCACGTAGTGGGCATGTAAAGAAGCCTGGAAAATATTGTCTCCGCAACCGCATACAATGTAACTGACATGCCTTTACTTCTTCACAACAATTCTCCGCCGCACACTGCAGGGGCACAGAAGACGCTCCTGAAGCGTTTCGATGGGAAGTGTTCGACCACCATGGTACGTGGCCCCTAAGATTTTTATCTCTGCTCACATGAACCACTGGCTGTGAAGACATCATTTTGTCACAGACAACGAGTTGCGGATCAGCGTAGAGAACTGGCGGAAAATACAGGCGGCTGCCTTTTATGACGAGGGTATTGGAAAGTTGGTACAACGCTACGACGGCTGTCGGAGCGACGACTATATAGAGAAGTAGCTGATAGGTGTAGCTAACTGTTCCAAATAAAACATCTGTTATTTTCACTGTGTTGTTTTTTTCATTTCGCGACCGATCGGAGCTTACTTTCTGGACAACTCTCGTATAAGAGAGTCTCTAACGAGACACTGTATTATAAGAAATACCACACCGCGACGGAAAAATCCTGCTAGCCCAACACAACATTACTGGATTGCGTGACGTCACAGTAAAATTCTGATGATTCTAACAAAAGATAGTTTGTGTACTACAGTGCAATAAAAAATGCGCAACTAGAGAGAGAGCTGACAAGTGACTGCAACAACTACAGCGAAAGAATTGTCGTCTGCAGAATAACCCACCCCTCGAACTCCGACGCACAGGGTACACCCATGATCACTGACTCCCCCCACCCTCCGCCAAACCCATCAATGGCCAAGAAATGTGCAATATAATAGGTGTAATCCTCTCCGGCCTAGAGGCTGACACAAAAGACACTGCTGCCACATCAGTTCTGACGGATAGATCTCCCACCCGCTGTAATAATGGCAAACAGATCCCAACATGCCGGTGGAAATATCAAAGACTGCCGCAAATATACACTTATATTATGAGGAACTCTCCACCGTGCATACGCCGGGTATTGGAAGTCGAACGAGTGAAGTGAGATGCTGACAGGGTATCGATCTCTCAGAGTGACCACGGCCGCCACCGACTGCACGGCCACGAACGAGAGAACTAGACATGTCTGCCCAAAACTAAGCCAGACAGTCTTACCAGGCATGCTAGAGAAATTTGCTTAATCATCACCACCCCGATGGCTGGCATAAAAGGCACTCATACAGGTAGAGGACATACGACCTAAGTAGAACTGTTGTAACTTGCAGACATCTACACACTCACCAGACAACATCTATGGACGACTTCGCTAACGTTTAAGCGCCAAGCACACCCATCCCCTCTACTCCTCCTCTCTGGACCAATCAAAAACAGCCTCCCCCTCCTCCCCCAACCAACATGCTTTTAAAACACGCGCTTATGAGTAGGTTACTCCATTTTGATTAAGACACTTCATTGTAATTACTGTCGGCCCCCGGTAGCTGAGTGGTCAGCGCGACACACTGTAAATCCTTAGGACCCGAGTTCGATTCCCGGCTGCGTCGGAGATTTTTCTCCGCTCAGGGACTGGGTGTTGTGTTGTTCTAATCATCATCATTTCATCTCCATCGACGCGCAAGTCACCGAAGTGGCATCAAATCGAAAGACTTGCACCGAGCGAACGGTCTACCCGAAGGGAGGCCCTAGTCACAAACACACAAAAAATAGTGGTCAGCGCGACACAATGTAAATCCTAAGGACCCGGGTTCGATTCCCGGCTGGGTCGGAGATTTTTCTCCGCTCAGGGACTGGGTGTTGTCCTAATCATCATCATTTCAACCCCATCGACACGTCAAATCGAAAGACTTGCACCCGGCGAACGGTCTACCCGAAGGGAGGCCCTAGTCACACGAAATTTACATTTTTACTGTAATTACTCTAAGTCTTGTATATTAACTTCAGGAAAATCCAATACGGCCAGCGCTGTTAACGTAATTTCGACTGTCCCAGTCCAAAGACACACACTGAACAGCTAGCACTCCATAGTATGTGGTGATGCTATAAGACTCGTAAATAAATCCAGCGAGGACAATGACCGTGGACGAGATCCGCCAGGACTCCCAGGCAGAATGGAAACACATGTAACTCTCGCTATAATAGAATGCGGTGTCAAAATGAGACTCTTAAACATACGCGGAAATAATCCAAAGAACCTAAGTCCTCGTCACACAAAAACGAGACTGATCAATGGCCACAGTGCAGCAACAATAAACTCTTCCTACACACAAATTCAACGGCTCCTAGAGGTCATGATACCTCTACCGCTATACCATAAAACATGCAACCTTAGAAATCTGCATAGATCGAGCACTGTCTGTCGATAAGCAGTCTCTGCAAAGACCAATTATTAAAATCAACTACCACCAACGTGATTCAAATTGCAAACAGCACACACAGACAATGACTTGTGGAAAAAATGGCTACACAGTCCTGATAACAGTAGTATCACCACCATTTCTTCCCGGTTCTTGTTACTCTCACAAAGCTCTTATAGATTCTACACACCAACTCCAATAGTCGTTCTGCTACTACTCCCCCCCCCCTCCACCTCCCACCCACCAGTGACTTTAGAGATTCCGATGGAATGCTATCTATCCCTTGGGAATGCTATCTATCCCCTCTGTATTATTTGACCTTAAGTCTTCCAGAGCTCTTTCAAATTCGGACTCGTACTGAATCCCTTATGTCATCCATACCAACTCCAATATCTGCTTTTGTCACATCAGAAAAGTTCTCCCCCTCATAGAGGTCTTCAGCGTTCTCTTTCCACCCATCTGCTCTCTATTCTACTTTTAACGGTGGAATTCCCATCACGGTCTTGATGTTGCCAACTTTCCTTTTAATTTCACCGAAAGTTGTTTCGACTATTTTATATGCGGAGTCAATCTTCCAGACGATCATTTCTTTTTCGATTTCTTGACATATTTCCTGTAGTCATTTCGTCTTGGATCTGTTTCATCCCTAAGAGATTTATATTGCTGTAAACCTGAGTTTCCCTTCCTTCTTTAGTCAATCAGCCGAAGTGTTTCTCCTGTTACTAGTGTTTCTCCTGTTACCTGTGTTTCTCCTGTTACCCATGGTTTCTTCGCAATTATCTTTCTTGTACGTAATTTCTTCCTTCCATCTTCTATGGCTACCCTTTTCTGAGATGTCCATTTCTCATCGACTCTTCCTCACTAGTCTCTCAAACTTATGCCTACTCCTCATCATTTCTAAATTGTGATCCGAGTCTATGTCTGCTCCTGGGTACGCCTTACAATCCAATACCTGATTTCTAAATTTTTGCTTGACCATGATATCATCATCATCATCATCAGTTATCTGCTATATTAGCAGGTCCTTTGCCTCTCCATTTTCTGCGATCCATTGCTTCCTTCTTAAGGCTGTTGTATGTTGTACCGTCTATCATGTCATTCAGTATCTGGAATCTCTTCCTTCCTCGCTTCCTTTTCCCTTCTACATAACCTTCTAAAACTGTTTTTTATCAGTCCGTCATTCTTTCTTAATATATGCCCAATCCAATTTCTTTTTCTTCTCTTTATTACATCTAGTAACTGTCTTTTCTCTCCCACTCTTCTCAGTACCTCTTCATTTTTTACTCTGTCCATCCAACTTATTCTTTCCATCCTCCGCCGTGTCCAGATCTCAAAAGCCTCCAGCCTTTCTCTGTCTTTCTTCCTCATAGTCCATGTTTCAGCACCATATAGAAGAAAAATCCATACAAGACATTTTATGAGTCACTTCGTGAGCTCTCTGTCCAGACCGCTGCAGAAAATTCTCCTTTTCTTATAAAACGCCTCTTTTGCCATTGCTATCCTTGTTTTAATTTCTGTGGTGCACTTCCAGTCGGTGTCTATCCTGCTTCCAAGATACTTAAAATTTTGCACCTGTTCTAGTATTTCTCCATTCAGCATAATTTTTATTTCCTTATTTCCTCCTAGTGCAATACTTTTGTTTTATTTGTGTTAATTTTCATTCCATATTTTTTTCCGTTAGTTTCAATGGTGTCCACCAAATCCTGTAATTGTTTTTCCCCTGTGGCTAGAAGGACCATGTCATCAGCAAACTTCACCCTACTCTTCTTCCTCCAATTTCTACGCCTTTGTCAACTAATGAGCATTGGTCAATCATATTTTCCAAGTAGAGGTTGAAAAGAGTAGGTGATAGACAGCATCCTTGTCTTACTCTTTTTCCTAGTCCGATCCAGTTTGTACTTTCTCCTCTCACTTTAATTGAAACTTTTTGGTTAAGATATAATGAGTTTACAAGTCTTCTGGTTTTCCAGTCCCCTCTCTTTTCCCTCATTATAGTCGCCAGCTTGTCCCAAACCACATTGTCAAATGCCTTTTCTAGATCGATGAAGCACATATATACGTCTCTTCCTTTTTCAATAAACCTTTCTCCCGAGATTCATAGGAGCCCTATTGCATTCTGGTGCCCGTATTCCGTCTAAAGCCAAACTGCTCCTCGCGAAGATTCTCCTCCATTACTTTTTCAAGTATTTTATTAATTATTCTTAACATCACTTTGGGTGCTTGTGAAATGAGGCTGATTGTCCTGTGCTCGCTGCATTTCTTGGTTCCTTGTTTTTTCGGTAATGGAATCATTACTGTTGTCAGAAAGTCCTCAGGCCATTCACCACTGTCATATATTTTATTACATAATCTCAATATTTCTCTTATTCCATCTTGGTTCAATCATTCTAATATTTCTCCCGGTATCGTATCCGTACCTATCGCTATGCCATTTTTCATTGCAGCTATGGCAGACTTTACTTCTTCCATTATGATGTTTGGTCATTTCTCGTCATCACTTACACTGTTGTGTGATTCAAGTTCCAGAGTTTCTGGTTTGCTATTTGTGTCATATAGCTCTTTTAGATATTCTTCCCATCTCTGGAGGACATCGTCACGATCTTTGTACACTACCTCTTCGTCTTTACTCAAAATTTCCGTAGTAGCACTTCCTGCTCTGTTTTGTTCCCATGTCATAGTCTTTATTATGTTGTGTAGTAACTCGTTTCCTCGTTTCCTGTCCAGTTTTTCAATTTCATCACATTCGTCTTTTAGCCATTTTTTCCTAGCCTGCTCTGTTTCTCTTCGCAGTTCATTATTTAACCTTCGGTATATCTTTCTTGCATCTTCAGTGCTCTTGTTTTTCAATTTTCTTCTCTCCTCCATCTTGGAAATCATTTCTTGTGTGACACATGGTTTTTTTGACCTTTTCCCTTTTACATATCCTATATTTTGCTGTCCTGCTTTAATGATTTCTTCTTTCAGCATATTCCAGTACTCGTTGGCATTATCAGGTGGTTCTTTGTCTCGTAATGTGTTTAGAAACTCCAGAGACAGCATTTCTGTAATTTGTTCTTTGTTGGATCTTATCTTCTCTAGATCCCACTTCATCACCATGGTCGCCTTCTTCAGTTTTTTCATTCTTATTTCTATTTCTGCCATAAGTAAGTTGTGATCACTATTAATATCTGCACCTGGTAATGTGTGCACCTTCTTGATTCCATTCCTGTATCTTTCTTCTATCAGTATAAAATCGATTTGGTTTCTGTATTTATCCCCTGGTGATTTCCAAGTGTAGAGCCTCGTCTTGTGGTTCTCGAACCATATGTTTGCCGCTATCAGCTGCCTTTCCCTGCAGAAGTCAATTAGCCATTCACCTCTATCATTTCTCCTTCCAAGACCATGACTGCCTACTGTTTCCCTGTTTCCCTTTTCCCACAATGGCGTTCCAGTCTCTCATTGCTATTTTGCAGCATTTTTTTTATTTTCGTCCATTATTCTCTCTATTACATTGTTAATCACTAGGTGTGACTCCCTGAGGAGAACCATGACATAATCTAATACCGGAAGGTTTCAATTAGACCATGACATAATCTAATTGAAATCTTCCGGTATTTCCCGACCTTTTCCCATTATATCTCCTCCTGGTGTGATTCTTGAACATAGTATTCCCTATTACTAGCTGAAATTTATTGCAGAACTCAGTTAGTCTTTCTTCTCTCTCATTACTATTACCAAGTCCATATTCTCCTGCAACCCTTTCTTCTACTCATTCCCCTACAACCGCACTCGAGTACTTCGTGACTGTTAGGTTTTAATCTCTCTTTGCGAACTGAATTACCTGTTCAATATCCTCATATACTTTCTTTATCTGTTCATCTTCTGCTTGCGACGTTGGCATGTAGATCAGAACTATTGCTGTCGATATTGGTTTGCTGTCGATTCTAATGAAAACAACCCTATCAATTAAATGTTAACAGTAACCCACTCTCTGTCATACCTTCCTATTCATAACGATTTCTACTGCCATTATACCTTTTCCTGCTGCTGTTGATATTACTTGTCATCTTTTCGTTTCACTTCACTGACGCCCCAACTATATCTAGATTGAGCCTTAGCATTACCCTTTTCAGATTTTCTAGCTTCCTACCACGTTCAAAATGTCATTCATGCCCTGACTCATAGAACGTTATCCTTTAGCTGGTTATTCGATCTTTTTCTCATGCTCACCTGCCCTTTGGCAGTCTCCTCCCAGAGGTTCGAATGGGGGGAATCTTTTGCAATGGAGATCATCATGACACTATTACAGACCAGATGTCCCGTGGACCCACTTTATGTGTGTTTAATGCAGTGATTTCCCTTGCCTTCTCCATGCTCGGGCAGTTCATCCTTGCTGATTCTTCCATCTTTTAGTGGCAGTTACCCACCCCAAGTGCAGTTTCCCACCCCAAGGCAAAAGGGTCCCCTGAACCTCTGTCAGCTTCTCCGCCCCCTTTGACAAGGCCGTTGGCAGAATGAGGGTGATTCGCACGCCGGAAGTCTTAGGCTGCCGTTGCTGATGAATTTTATTCAAAACTTAAGCAGTGATGGAATTCGAGCCCGGGATCGAGGATGTTTTGCTGACAAGTGAAATACACCACCCCTAGAACATATAAGTGTGTAATATCTCAAGTTCCTTTGAATGATGTCATCAACTATTGTTTATTTCAAGAACATCGTCAAGGATATTTGAGATAGTGCACACTCTATGGCAGTTTCCAGAAGATGCCTCTTGGTTCACAGCCAACTGCTTTGTAGTGATACGAATATTTTGATTCTTCAGTGCAAAGTTGAAACTGTGATGTTGAGGCAATGTTAGGTACTAACAGATATATTTTTAAAACTGTAAGTGATGTGAGAGGGCGAGATGACTAAGGAACGCCATTTGCCACACTTGGTAACACGTGTCTCTTGATCGCGTACTGGGAGGAATTTTGCACAATTACAGCTTCTTCCTCTACATCTATATCAACATCTACATGTCTGCAATTCACACTTAAGTGCATGGAAGAGCGTTTATCGAACGGCTTTAGACTATTTCTCTTCCGGTACACTCTGTAACAGCGCGTGGGAAAACGAACACTTAAATCTTTTTGTGCTATCTCTAATTTCTCTTGTTTTATTACGATAATCAGTTCCCCCTGAGTGAGCTTGGCGTCAACAAAATCCTTTCGCATTCAGAGTAGAAAGTTGGTGACTGAAGTTATTTCGTCGTAGCGGAAAACGTCCTTGTTTTAATGATTGCACTCTCTCCCCTATTTCGCAAAAGTACAAAAGGAGCTGCCCTTCTTTGAACTTTTTCGATGCCCTATAATATGGATACCATACCACGCAGTGATATTCTGAAAGAGGATGGACATGCGTAGTGTAGGCAATGTTTTTAGTAGGTCTGTTGCATCTTGTAAGTGTTGTGTCAATAAAATGCACTATTTGGTTCGTTTTCTCTAGATAATTTTCTACTGGCCGTTCCAATTTAAAATGTTCGTAATTGTAAAACCTAGCTATTTAGTCAAATTGACACCCTTTAGATTTGTTTGATGTAACAGAAATGCAACGGATTGCTTTCAGTACTCAAGTGGTTGAGTCGACGACTTCATGCTTTCCATTATTTGAGACGTTTGCCAGTTTTCACACCACACAGATATCTAAATCATTTTTCAGTTGTTTTTGATCTTCTGATGATTCTGTTGAACAGTAAATCACAACAACATTCGCAAACAATGTAAGTGGACTGCTCGGATTGTCTCCTAAATCGTTTATACAGATTAGGTATAGTAGAGAGCCTAAAACACTTCCTCGGGGAACACCATATATCATTTCTGTTTTAATCGATGATCTTCTGTCGATTACCGCGTGCTGTGACTTTTTTGAAAGGAAAAAAAATGGTTCAAATGGCTCTGAGCACTATGGGACTTAACAGCTGTGGTCATCAGTCCCCTAGAACTTAGAACTACTTAAACCTAACTAACCTAAGGACATCACACACATCCATGCCCGAGGCAGGATTCGAACCTGCGACCGCAACAGTCGCGCGGTTCCGGACTGCGCGCCTAGAACCGCGAGACCTCCGCGGCCGGCTTTGAAAGGAAATCGTGAATCGAATTGCACAAGTGAGACAATACTCCACAGTCACGCAATTTGATTAGAAATCTTTTTGAGGAACGGTGTCAAAAGCCGTCTGGAAATTTAGAATCATGAAATCAATTTGAGATGCCCTGTCGATTGTATTCATTACTCCATGCGAATCAAGAGCTAGTTGTGTTTCATAAGAACGATATTTTCTGAATCCGTGCTGATTGTGTGTTAATAGATCGTTTCCTTCAAGGTAGTTCATAATATTCAAACACAGTGTCTGTTTCAAAATACTACCGCGTGCGGTAGCGTTCTCGCTTCCCGCGCCCGAGTTCCCGGGTTCGATTCCCGGCGTGGTCAGGGATTTTCTCTGCCTCGTGATGAGTGGGTGTTGTGTGATGTCCTTAGGTTAGTTAGGTTTAAGTAGTTCTAAGTTCTAGGGGACTGATGACCATAGATGTTAAGTCCCATAGTGCTCAGAGCCATTTGAACCAAAATACTACCGCAAATCGACGTCTGCGATATGGGTCTGTAATTCTTCGGATTTTCTTTCTCGAGTATTGGTGTGATCTGCACAACGTTCCAGTCTTTTAGGTACGGATCTTTCGACGAGCGAGGGTTCTATATGATTGCTAAGTCTGGAGCTGTCGTATCAGCGTAATCTGAAACCGCTTTGGTGGCATTGTCATCGGTAACATTACCACTACTGTTCTGCAGTTAAAGTATTTCTTACCACTGGCATACTTTACATCGACCAGAACCGCTTTGGCTTTTCTACTAGATTTCGAGAGAGGGTTTCGTTGTAAAGACTATTAAAAGCATCTCACATTGAAGTCCGAACTAAGTTTCGAGCTTCAGTAAAACTTCGCCAATCTTGGGACGAGAAGTGCGAGTGAAGACGTTAAGTTCAAACTCAGCGAATAAGACACAGATAATTTTAGTCTCAGGTCACGTGCAAACATCGACCTTACCAGAGACACGTTCTTACATTACCTACGGCACCAATTGTGTTGGCAACCCGGGCGGACCCAGTGGAGTTGGTACTGTGAAACCAAATGCCGAAGAAAGCCAAACGGTTTTTGAGATGGGGACTCATAGACGGACACTGTGAAGCACCTTTTACGTAATCGACATTCTTGTCTCAATTGATCACTCGAGGCGAGGCAAGTGAGTCTACTGCAGCTCCCGTAACGTTTTAATTCTATGCTGAGTCTCCTCTGTCTCGATTAGTCATTTTCATTTACACGCCAGCGCCCAAATTGCGCCTGTGCACTTTACATCTCAGTGGTGAAGGTGAGGCTATGAAGGGCCATATTTTTTACTATTAAATCGAAATACAATAGGAAAACGTAGTAACAAGCAACGATAACAGAGTTTATTAACGGACAAAGCAAAATTCGTAGTACTTGTCCTTATTAAAGGTCGTGTGGTAAATTCTATATGCTCCTGGGAACTGAAAGAATAGGAAAAATGCTGTCCAAACATTTAAAAACATATACCATTTTTGTTCGAGAAAATACACTACTGGCCATTAAAATTGCTACACCACGAAGATGACGTGCTACAGACGCGAAATTTAACCAACAGGAAGAAGATGCTGTGATATGCAAATGATTAGCTTTTCAGAGCATTCATACAAGGTTGGCGCCGGTAGCAACACCTACAACGTGCTGACATGAGGAAAGTTTCCAACCGATTTCTCATACACAAACAGCAGTTGACCGGCGTTGCCTGGTGAAACGTTGTTGTGATGCCTCGTGTAAGGAGGAGAAATGCGTACCATCACGTTTCCGACTCTGCTAAAGGTCGGATTGTAGCCTATCGCGATTGCGGTTTATCGTATCGCGACACTGCTGCTCGCGTTGGTCGAGATACAATGGCTGTTAGCAGAATATGGAATCGCTGGGTTCAGGAGGGTAATGCGGAACGCCGTGCTGGATCCCAAACGGCCTCGTATCACTAGCAGTCGAGATGACAGGCATCTTATCCGCATGGCTGTAGCGTATCGTGCAGCCACATCTCGATCCCTGAGTCAATAGATGGGGACGTTTGCAAGACAACAACCATCTGCACGAACAGTTCGACGACGTTGGCAGCAGCATGTCCTATCAGATCAGCGACCATGGCTGCGGTTACCCTTGACGCTGCATCACAGACAGGAGCGCCTGCGATGGTGTACTCAACGACGAACCTGGGTACATGAATGGCAAAACGTCATTTTTTCGGATGAATCCAGGTTCTGTTTACAGCATCATGATGGTCGCATCCGTGTTTGGCGACATCGCGGTGAAGGCACATTGAAAGCTTGTATTCGTCATCGCCATACTGGCGTATCACCCGTCGTGATGGTATGGGGTGCCATTGGTTACACGTCTCGGTCACCTCTTGTTCCCATTGACGGCACTTTGAACAGTGGACGTTACATTTCAAATGTGTTACGACCCGTGGCTCTACCCTTCATTCGGTCCCTGCGAAACCGTACATTTCAGCAGGATAATGCGCGACCGCATGTTGCATGTCCTGTACGGGCCTTTCTGGATACAGAAAATGTTCGACTGCTGCCCTGGCCAGCAAATTCTCCAGATCTCTCACCAATTGAAAACGTCTGGTCAATGGTGGCCGAGAACTGGCTCGTCACAATACGCCAGTCACTACTCTTGATGAACTGTGGTATCGTGTCGAAGCTGCATGGGCAGCTGTACCTGAACACGCCATCCAAGCTCTGTTTGACTCAACGGCCAGGCGTATCAAGACCGTTATTACGCCCAGAGGTGGTTGTTCTGGGTACTGATTTCTCAGGATCTATGCACCCAAATTGAGTGAAAATGTGATCACATGTCAGTTCTAGTATAATATATTTGCCCAATGAATACCTGTCTATCAACTGCATTTCTTCTTGGTGTAGCAATTTTAATGACCAGTAGTGTATATACTTGCAAACACAAACAATATCTCCTGAATCTTGTTTTCTTGCTAACTGCGAAATAATATCGAATAGCGTCATCAAATAATTCTGCCTTATTGTTTTCAGATGTTTCGCCTCTCTTGCAGAAGAACACTCCATAACTCCGTAATTTCGAGCGAGCAGAGCTCGGAAGACCCAGTGGTACCGAACGACCAACGTGTCATCCTCAGTCGTTTGGCGTCACCGCATGCGGATATGGAGGGGTATGCGGTCAGCACACCGCTCTCCCGACCGTTGTCAGTCTTCGTAACCGGAGCCGCTACTTCTCAATCAAGTAGCTCCTCAATTGGCCTCATAAGGGCTAAGCGCAGACTGCTTGCCAACAGCGGTCGGCAGAACCGGGCGGTCACCCATCCAGGTGCTACCCAAGCCCGACAGCGCTTAACTTCGGCGATCTTATGGGAAGCGGTGTTACCACTTAATCAAAGCCATTGGCCAGCAAAACAGTACTAGGAAAAATACCAGGACCTCGTGAAACCTTTTCAGTGTGCTGCGAAAAGAAAAAAAAGCAACACAGTAACGATTAAGAAGACACGAAAGAAAACGCAAGATACAGCTCTATAGTAGAGTGAGCGTGGCCAAAATTGGGTAATTTTCAATGTTAGCAGAAGCCTCCAAAATCCTTGTTTCTCCACACGCGCAATGTGCAACATCTGGGAAATTTAAGACACTGTACTCGACACAATCTATAGATCATTGACGGCGTAGTCTCACTCGTGACATGGTTGGCTGTTGATTTACACGCAGGCACGAAAGGCGCACGCACTTCGAGCAGTTGATTTTGACCAGAAAGTCGTTCCTGTGAAACCCCCTTTAGAGAGGAGACGAGACGCGCAGCCGAGACGTTGTAGGCCTCTCTTTCCGACGCCGGGTCCTTGCGCCACTGACAACACTGTCGCCGCAGCAAGGCACTTTACAGTATGTAAGTAAAACACCGCGTCTGGCAATTATTCCTCTGTTTTCTCCCATATTCATCATATTTCTGTGCTCTATAGCTTGTGCGTTGATATGCGTTAAGAATACATGCAGTTTATACCAGGATTAGTGTGCTTATAGGTTCTTTAGTTTACCCAGCCAAAATTATATATTGGAAACTATCCACGGCCACAATATTGCTGTCCAAACCCGCGAGTGATATCGAACCGACGCCTGTTGATCCAGAGGATTTCCACGCAGCTGTGCAAAACAGAGGAAGTAACTTTCACATGACGTGTCGCTGCCAAGTAAGATAGCCCGCTGAAACTTGGACTATACATCGAACTAACTGCTACAGTATAGTGCAGAGAATAACTGAAAGAAATACGCAATGAGACGTACAGAAATGACATTTTTATCCGAAGACAATAATTACATTCAAGCCACCGTGATGGTGCCTGGACATCTCGCGATAAAATAAAATGTATGGGCGCGCGAGGCTTTTTAATGATTGTGATTTGGATTTGATTTTGAATTGAATTGAAATTATTTTTGAGATTTTATTTATATTTTTGAGTTCATTGCTTTTGATAACTGGCTGATTAATAAAGATTAAGATGAGCAAACTTTATGCTCACATTAAAGTTACTTTAATATGAGCCAGTCTAGAAACACATTGCATTTAAATTGTAAACTGAAATAATATTTTTGTTTTTGCCTCGGCTAATATTTTTAACAAGCATGAGTTCTTTGTTACAATTTTCAGCTGCCGACAAACGCGAGGGAATTGTTCTTACCGCCGTTACCAAATAATTGAAGTCCGAGTCGTGGCTCTGGATCTCGGCGAGTAAATGGAAATAAAAATCTTAAAAACTATGCTTTCTTCCGCTGCGTCAGGCGGCTGTGGAAAAAAATATTTGTTATGTTTGGAGCGAGCGATCTCTTCGCTTCCGCTAAATTCGCGAATTAAAAAAAAAAAAAAAGCCATGTAATGGCGTCTATGGCTGCAGCGGTAACTTTAACTGTTGAGCTGAAGATTACTCAGAATACTGGTTTTAAAGGGAAACAGACATAACACAGGGCTCACCTTCTACAAATAAAGGTGAAAAATAACTTTAAAATATTATATTATTGAACTAATATCACAAATGAGCTTATATCCGTCAGCAATTAACAAACATGTCCGACGTCTACCACATCAGACAAGAGAAAAAAAATAGAAGAGCGCTGTTCTTCTTCACATTATTAGATTATATTGTGCATAATTAGTAATCTTTGCACTCAGATATTGAAATTAACATTTTACATAATTAATAATACAAATGAGAAAAATTTACGCCGCCTATGCGGCCAGTATCGCACTCAGTATAATACGGGGTGTTCAAAAAGTCTCTCCGCAGTGCCTTATAATTGTTAGCCGCGCGTGACGTATGATTGTTCGCCTGCCTGGGTTACGTCCCTTCAAGTAGACTCTCCCAACATTCCACTGTTTCGTTTATCTCAGCCAGCTTCAGTAGTATCGTTGGTGCGTGCCGTTACGTGTTGACGTGAACGTTTAAGTTTAGTTCCTTTGTTCGTTTGTTTCGTTTTTGTCACTGTTAAAATGCTAACCATTGAAGAACTTGTGTTCAAAGCTGGCGGTAAATACACATTTTCAGTTCGTCAAACATTTAATTCACTTTTCCCGGAGACAACACTCCCACATCGCGATACTGTGCGAGATTTGATTAACATATTTCGAAGTACGGATTCAGTGACAGATGCACGGAGAAGTGGTCGTCCTAGCGTTTTGTCTGAGGATAAACTACTCGATATTTCCGATAAAATGTCCATGAGTCCGAACAAGCCATTAAGAAAACTCGCCCAGGTCATCGATGTTAGTGTCGGAACGGCCCACACAGCTGTAAAGAAAAAATTAGAGCTTTTCCCATACAAAGTGACAGTCGTGCAAAAACTGAAAAATACTGATCACGGCAGGAGACTGCATTATTGTCAATGGTTCAAAAATTTCGTTCAACAAAATGGAAGGGACATTCTTAATGAAACGTTTTTCACTGATGAGGCATTGTTTCATCTATCCGGGCACATGAACTCGCAAAATTCTCGCATGTGGAGTACTGCAAACCCATTGTGTATTCATGAGGAACTACTTTATTCTCTGAAAAAAGAAGTTTGGATTGCAATTGCTAGACGTCGGATTGTGGTCCCATATTTTTCAACGAAACAATAAGCGCACAACGACACTGCAGTGATATTCTGTACCCACTCATAGGAGAACTTGTGTTAAGTGAAATTCTGAACGGTTATTTTCAACAAAATGGTGGAACTGCGCATACATCTCGCGTTTCAATGTCACTGCTCGCTGATGTTTTTGATGATCGCATAATTTCACAGAGACTTTGGCCTCCACGATCGGCTGACTTAACACCACCTGACTTTTTCTTCTGGAGTGCAGCGAAAGCAACTGTCTATAAAAACCGCCCAAAATCCATCGATGAAATGAAAACTGCAATATCCACTTCCACTGCTTCTGTTACAGAAGAAATGTTACAGCTTGTGTTTGGAAAGATGATTAGACGAATTAAATTGTGTATTCAACAACAGGGGGGACACTTTCAACATTTAATGTGAAAATTTGAAACTAAAAATGAATATTCAATAAATTAATAACTTGTATTTCACTGAGTTTCATTTCGGTATATTCACTGCGGCATACGGCACGCGCGACTAACAATCATACGGCTCTGCGGAGAGACTTTTTGAACACCCCGTATTTCGGATGGAGATGAAAGCTCTCGTCCATATTAAATCTTTTTAATCATTGCGTTTAATTTTTTCGATATTTACCACTGGGGACGGAACAGACATTACAAAAGTCAGGACGTGCTTCTTAATGGTGTGTGTGATCACCATGGACAGCAGTGCATGCTCTGAAAATGCTCCCATGCTGGTCGCAAGGTTGGTAAGGAGTTCTTTCGTTCAACAAAATGGAAGGGACATTCTTAATGAAACGTTTTTCACTGATGAGGCATTGTTTCATCTATCCGGGCACATGAACTGGCAAAATTCTCGTATGTGGAGTACTGCAAATCCATCGGCTGACAGCTGCTAGATGGTCGTTGGTGCATTTGGACGTGCTGCGCTACTTCTCCCCAGCGCATCCCTCAAGTGCTCTTTCCAGTTGCCCAGATCGATGCGGTGGCGCATTGTCATCCATAAAGAACAAGCCAGGGTCGAATGCACCCCTGAAAAGACGCACCATAACATCTGGATCATGTTCAACAATGTTCCTGGGTGCATTATGTGTTCCAACCTCTCCCCGTATGAGAGTAAAGTCCAGCATTGTCGAACATGACCGTATTGAAAACTTAGATGTTACAATGTGGAGAGGCATAATGTTCCATTGGTGCAGTGACCTCCAAATTTTTGAACACGGTATACTCGCCGGAAAACATTACTATGACATTGTACTCCTTCTCCCTGCGCCTCTTTCAGGTATGCATTCGTCCCTGACTCCATTGTTGTGCAAGGCACTGCGCAAGTGAAGGAGCTCTCGGAACAGGATTTTCAGCGAATGGATTGGCCTGACCGTTCAGCCGACTTAAATCCCATGGAGCATGTGTGGGATTCGTTCGGGAGGCGTACTGCACCAAGTCCATTTGCATCAGTGGCCACCCGGCAGTTGCCAACCGCGCTGGAGGAGGAACCCTACCATAAAAAATCCTTACCAACTTTGTGGCCAGCATGAGAGCGTGTTGCAGAGCATGCTCTACCGCCGTCCGTGGTGATCACACAATCTATTAAGAACCGTGCCCCATCTTTGGTAATGTCCAAGGGTCCTTCGTGAACCTCAGTGACTTCAATGTAATTATCGTCTTCGAATAAAAATGCTGCACCTCATTGCGGATTTCTTCCAGTTATCTTTTGTCCTATAGTGTAACAGTTCTTTCTATGTATTCTCCAAGTTTCATCGAGCTATCTTTAGGATTCCAGTGCGTTTCGATTAATGTGCGAGCTTCACAGGAATCATTGTGTTACATTAACGTGGAGACGATATTTATGCAATTATTTCAGCTAGCCATACTGGTGCAGTCTGTGGCATGAGAAATTAATTGATCTCAGATGGTGACCATGCTGCTGACCAACGAAGGGAGTACTATAACTACCTATAGATGTGCTTCGCCACTTGCTCTTCATCACACTCAGGCGTTTGTCACGCATAATACTGGGCCGCGCCGCAGTGCATGGAGGACTCTAAAAGTTTGCAGTATAAACTTCTAATGTAAACAATTTACGGGGAATGAGACGAAATTTGGTCTACCTCATTCATAAAGTTGCAAGGCATCTTCTGCAATTAGAAGGTAACAATACGAAAATACACTATCTGACAACAATAGTCCCTATGTATAGCACAAATATCCACTATATGTCGCGAAAAGCGGAATTGTCCACGAGGAGCCACGAGAGGCGCACCCGCCAGTATAGAAGGAGGCATGGACTATATATAGTGTTTTCAGTAGAGAAGCAGTAAAGGCAGAATAGATCGGTCGGGAGAGCTCAGTGACTTCAAACGTGGGCTAGTCATTGGATGCCACCTGAGTAAGAAATCCTTCAGCGACATTTCAACCTTTATGCAACTGCCCAAGAGACTGTGAAGTGAAAACGTGAAGGAATAACCATAGCTAGACCAACACCAGGTAGAGCCCATGTACTGACGAACAGACACCATCGAGCACTGTGGAAGGTGGTTGTCAAAAATCATATCAAAACGGCGGAAGAAATCAGTCGTCAATTCCAAAGTGCTGTCAGCAGTCCAGCTAGCACAACGACTGTGAGTAGGGAGTTAAAAAAGTGGGATACAATGGTCGAGCAGTTCTTCAACTCCACATATTTCTGTAGTCATTGTTAAGTGACGTTGAGGTGATTTAAAGAGCGAGGCTTCTGGACAGTGGACAAGTGAAAACGAGTAATTTGGAGTGGTGGATTAGGGTATACCAAGTGCTAATCCACTGGAAGGTTTCGATTTGGCGAATGACTGGAGAACATTGTCTGCAATCACGCATAGTGGTTGGTTGGTTGGTTGTTTGATTTGGGGAAGGGTTCAAACAGGGAGGTCCCATTGGATTAGTGAAGGATGGGGAAGGAAGTCGGCTGTGCCCTTTCAAAGGAACCATCCCAGAATTTGCCTGAAGCGGTTTAGGGAAATCACAGAAAACCTAAATCAGGATGGTCAAAGCGTGTTTGAACCATAGTCCTCCCAAATGCGAGTCCAGTGTGCTAACCACTGAGCTACCTCAGTCGGTCACGCATAGTCCCAACAGTGCAGTACACAAGAGGTAGCGTTACTGTAGGTGGGTGGTTTTCGTGGTTAGGGTGAGCTCCCCTTATTCCCTTCAAAAAATTCGGAAGTATATGAATACATTTTACAGAACAGCGTACTGAGTACAACAGAGGAACAGTCCGGAGACAATGATTGCGTCAGCATGACAGTGCACCCCCTCGTAAAGCAACACCTGTGAGACTAGATTAGATTAGATTAGTTTTTCGTTCCTTAGATCCGTGCTGAGGAGATCCTCGTGGATGTGGAACATCTCAAATTTTTTAAGTAAGTATTTCAGGCTCCTTTTAAACTGATCTTTATTTGTAACTAAATTTTTTATGTTTGCTGGCAAATTATTGAAGATGAGTGATCCTGAGTAGTGGACCCATTTTTGAACTAAAGTAAGTGCTTTTAAGTCCTTGTGCAGATCATTTTTGTTCCTGGTATTGTATGTATGAACTGAGCTGTTTGTTGGAAAAAGAGATATATTATTTAGGGCAAATTTCTGTGTGGACAGGGCCTGGCCTCCCCAGAGTCCCGACGTGACCCAAAGGAACTCCGTCAGCATGAGCTACATCGTCGATTTTGCTCCAGACGCCAGCATCCAACATCACTAGCTTCTCTGGTTTCGGCTCTTGAGGCAAAAAGTCAGCCATTCCTCCACAGACATCCAGACACCTCACTGAAATTGCACCCAGCAGAGTCCAGCCGTCACAGACCCTAAACGTGGACACACGCCATATTAATGTCGACTCACAGGCGTCCGGATGCTTTTGATCAGATAGTACGTAGTATTTCAGAAAACTTTTCTGTAGTTTGTTTCTTTTTCTTATAATTCTTTTACTATTACTTTATAAGTATCATGCGCAAAGTGGAAATGGTGCCCAACAGTCAACCAACGCAATAAAAATACTTATGCAATATTTGCGTCTTTCGGTTACTAAATGGCGGGTTCAGTCAGTCCACGATTAAAGTGCAACTTTAAGCTGCTGTCTGTGTGTATGCCATTATGTAACCGCGAGATATTGCATAATTTAAGCGAGCTTGCCGCTTCTCTGCCCTTCGCCTACGTCGCTAATCCAGTGACAGTATGTCGGAGAATGAAGTGCCTGAGCGCTTATCAAATTAATGTACAAGTTACCTCTGCCGCTGGGAACTGGCTACGAATGGTGTGCAGTGCACAGACATCCTTAAATGTACATACCTTAAATAGATACTCATTATTGACTGCCCCACACTGACAAAGAACTACTCAAACTTGATTGACAATATTGTCATAGATAATAACAGAATGGTAACATAGGTATAAGACAAATTCGAAATGATTTTTCTGTCCATGATGGGCCCTACTAAGAAATTATATTACTAGATCCTACACATTAATCAACACTGAAAATCTGCACATCTTCAGCAGCCCCACAGGAGGGCAGTGTCTGTACTTTTCTTTTGAATCATCAGTCTTCTGACTGGTTTGATGCAGCCTGCCGTGAATTCCTCTCCTTTGCCAGTCTCTTCATCTCAGAGTAACACCTGCAACCAACGTCCTCAATTATTTGCTGGATATATTCCAGTCTCTGTCTTTACAGTTTTTACCCTCCACAGCTCCCTCTAGTACAGGGCTTCACAACATACGTGCTCGCGGAGCAAGATGTGAGCAGCAAGGGGCGAGTACGGAGCAGCGTGAGCACGCTACCCCCACTACCGGACCAGAGCGGAGAGTGGGGAGAGTCACGTGGGGCACACAACAGCTGCTGCCAGTCAATGTAAATCCGCGGCCACCTGCAGGGATATCACTCACGAATTATTACTGCGACAGATGAAACAAATAAAGGACAATGTACACGTGCCACATAATTTTATTACCTTAGTGTATGCCTCTACATTCGCATTAATTTGTGAACTGTTACACAATAAAAGGTGTCACTGAAGTGTAGGATTCTTGGTTATCTTGTACTTTTTGCCCTTTACAATTGCGTCTATGTTCGGAGTAATTGTTCTTGTGCATTTTAGGCGCAGCGTGCAGTTTAAATTTCGATCAGACAATGCGTTTCTCAGGCGCGTCTTGTTACATTTCATTGCAGAGAACTGTTGTTCACAAACATACGTGGAACCGAACATTGATATTATTGTAGCCGCCAGTTCGTGCAAACGAGGAAATCTATCCTGAGGGAAGTGTCTGTAGAATTCCAAAATGTTTTTCTTGTTCTGAAATTTGTCTCTGTATTCTCTGTCACACTGCAGGTCAATAATTTCTTGCTGCAGCTCAGGACGAATCTCTTAGATATTCGCTGAATATGGAGAGAACAGATGAAAATCACTGTCTAGTGCTGTCAGATCTTGAAAGCGCTGATCAACTAAACTATATGAATAACGTTCACGGTCTTTGTGAACATCTTGCATGGATGATAATTTGGGATAATGAGCTAGGTTTCCTGTTTCCAGCTGACTCACACAAAGTGTCAATTTCATTTTAAAAGCTCGTATTCGATCTATGAAATGAGTAATTAGCAGATCTTTACCTTGTAGTGAAATGTTCAAAGCATTCATATGGCTAGTTAAATCTGCTACGAACGCGAGATCACATTCAAACGTGCGCGCGCATTTCCCCTCCCTCCCTACTCCGCGACCTTGGAACTGCTCGCGAGCACGTGCCTGAGCAGACGCGAGTACTCGCGCTCAAAACCGGCCAGTTGTGAAGCCCTGCTCTAGTAACATGAAAGTTATTCCTTCATGTCTTAACAGATGTCACAGCATTCTGTCCTTTCTTCTAGTCTTCTTTTTATATGTTTCTTTCCTCTCCGATTTTGCGCACAACCTCCTAATTCCTTACCTTATCAGTCCATCTAATTTTGAACATTCATCTGTAGCACCACATCTCAAATAACCTCGATCATCTTCTGCTCTGGTTTTTCTATAGTCACTGTTTCACTAGCACACAATGCTGTACACAAAACGTACATTCTCAGAAATTTCTTCTTCAAATTAAGGTCTATGTAGATACCAGTAGATTTCCCTTGGCCAGGAATGCCCTCTTTGTCAGTCTAGTATGCTTTTTACGTCCGCCTTGCTCTGTCCATCATGGGTTATTTTGCTGCCTACGTAGCAAAACACTTTAACTTCGTCTGTTTCGTAATCCTTTACACTGATGTTAAGCTTCTCGCTGTTCTCATTTCTGTTATTTCTCTTTACTTTCGTCTTTCTTCGATTTACTCTCAATCCATATTCTTTACACAGTAGACTGTTCAATACATTTAGCAAATCATGTAATCACTTTCAATGAGGAAAGCAATATCATCTGCGAATCTTATCACTGGTATCCTTTCACCTTGAATTTTAATTCCATTCCAGAACCTTTCTTTTATTTCCATCATTGCTTCTGCGCTGTATAGATTGGACAGTAGGTTCGAAAGACTACATCCCTCTCCTACACCCTTTTTTAATCCTAGCACCCATCTTGGCTCTTGTACAAGTTGCATATTACCCATCTCTCCTTGCAGCTTTCCCTGTTTTCCTCAGAATTTCGAACATCTTGTATAATTTGACACTGTCGAACGCTTTTTCCTATTCGGTAAATGCTATGAACGTGTCTCGACTTTTCTTTACTCAAGTTTTGATTATCAACTGCAACGTCAGCACTGCCTCTCAGGTGCATTTACCTTTCCTAAAGCGAAACTGATCGTCATCTAACAGGCACTCAATTTTCTTTTCCATTCGTCTGTATATTATTCTTGACAGCAACTTGGATGCATGAGCGCGAAAATTCTCGGAGTTGTCAGATCTTGTGGACGATATTTTTCCTAAATAAATCGGATTGTATATCACCTACATTCTACACACCAACTTGACAAGTCGTTTTTTGGCCCCTTCGCCCAGTGATTTTAGAAATTCTGATGGAATGTTGTCTATCCCTTCTGTCTTATTTGATCTTAAGTCTTCTAATGCTCTTTTAAATCCTGATTCTAATACTGGATCCCCTATCTGTTCCCTATCAACTCCTGCTTCTTCTTCAGTCACATGGCCCTCATACAAGCTTTCACTACAGGCCTACTCTTTCCACCTATCCGCTCTCTCCTGCGCATTTAACAGTGGAGTACCCTCTGCACTCTTAATGTTACCACACTTGCTTTTAATGACACCGAAGGTGTCTACGTGTTGACTCAGTCCTCCCAACGATCATTTCTTTTTCGATTTCTTCATATTTTCCATGCAGGCATTTCGTTTTAACTTCCCTCCACTTTCTATTTATTTCATTTTTTCTGTTACCCATGGTTTCTTCACACTTACCTTCTTTGGACCTGTGCTTTTCTTTCCAACTTCTGTGATTTCCCTTTTTTAGAAATATCCATTCCTCTTCAACTGAACTGCCTAGTGAGCTATTGATTACCACTGTATCTATAGCCTTAGTGAACTTCAACCGTATCTCTCCCTTCCTTAATACTTGGGTATCCCACTTCTTTGCACATTGAATCTTCCTGACTAGTCTCTTAAACTTCAGCTTACTCTTCATTGCTACTAAATTGTGATCTGACCACAAAGTGCTGTCTTCTTTCCATTTCACTTCGCTAATCTCCATTACATCTAGACTGAGTCTCTGCATTTCCCTTATCAGATTTTCCAGCTTCCCTGTCACGTTCAAACTTCTGACGTTCCACGCCCTGACTTGTAGAATGTTGTCCTTTTGTTGGTTATGGAATCTTGTTCTCATATCACCTCCCCCTTGACAGCTCCTTCCAGAGTTCCAAACAGGAGACTGTTCCAAAATCTTTTGCCAATGAGGAGATCATCATGACACTATTTCAATTTCAGGCCACATGTCCAGTGGAAACACATTGTGTATCCTTAATGCACTGGTCTCCATTGCCTTACCAGCCTCACGCCGTTGGTCATTGTTAATTCTTCCGCCTTTAGGGGCGGGAAACTCTGTCCGCTCCTCTGCCCTCTTTGATAAGGCCGTTGCCAGAATGGGGATGACTTCTTTAGCCAGAAGTCTTCTGCTGCCAAAGCTGATCTATTCAAAATTTAAGTGGGGGCGGGGTTCAAACCCAGGACCAAGGACGTTTGATTACTAATCAAAGATCCTACTTTTTTTTGTGTCGTGGACCTATCTCTCTATCTAATCTCCAAAGTGAAAAGAAACAAAAATCAAATCCATCCCTACTTGACACTGCTACTATAACCTTATGTTAAAAAAAGAAAGAAAACAACTATCCCTCTTCAGTCATACCCGTAACTACTTCCAAAAGTACTTCCTATGTGATAAGATTCCACGTGTCTACAATTTTTTATTTATTTATTTTTTATTACATAATTATAATGTGTATAAATGATAATGCTATAAAACAGAATATTGCAATAAAAACGCTTTGAGCACCATATATAACTTGCGTACTTCAGCTAAAAGAATATTTCTTCAACAAATGGTCCAAGTGGGGTTTTCTTGTGCACTGCCACTGGTGTTTACTATTTGCAAAAATGCCATCTAAAATATCGACAGGAGACTAATGCTGCACTGCTAATGCCTCAATGAATGCAGCGTTCCTTGTATCACAGTTGCTTTCCTTTCGCATTCCTTGCAATTTTGGTCAATCTCCCTTCGACATGATGCTGCAATGTACATTCCACTGAGTTTGGCACTCCCCATACAGCGGAGGAGGGTGGGGGTTAAGGTAACAAAGAGCAAAAACTGGTAACAAGACTCTAGGCGGCACTGTCTAGAGCCTAATGCAATAACCATCAGTGTCTTCAGAATGTACCATATGACTGCAGCAGCTCATGCCCAACAAGGAAAATTGGTATTCCCCAGAGTTTTATGACATCAGAGTGCCCGGTCATCAATACATCCCCGATGTCAGAAACTAGGTCTGCCAATTGCTCAGAATAACAGCAGCAAAGTTCTAGCTGTTAGGACATAGAAAATAGATAACGTCTTGGTTTCCGACCTTTATAGGTGCCAACCACAGCAAAGGCACCTATTTAAAGAAGAAAGAGCAAGCCATTCAAATTTCCAGTGGTCTCTGATAGTTGCTACCATTTCTGTGAAACTGCAAAGTTCTCTCTTGGTAATTGTAGCCCAGATAAGATTCCGGGATACTGCTCTGCAATATGTAAAGAATCTGGCTTTGATGGTCTCTCTACTCTCCTGCTTTTATTCAAAAAGGAAAATCTACATGTAAAGTTACGCAAACATCAAAATAAAATTAGTATTTAAAAATTAAATGCATCAGAGTGTTAGTTGTAACAAGTGTATCAGTATTCAATAGTAGCATAAATCTGATTTTAATTAATTGGACCCTCTTTCCTTGTTAACTGACCCCGTGCAAGCACTCATGTAAGTTTCTTGGAACATGGCGGTGTGGATTTGAAGTGCATTGTAGCATTACAGGGAAAATGAAATACAGGATAAACACAAAGTCCTTCCTGATTACACAAATATATTTCTAAGGAACTTTGATAGAGTATCTTGTTCGAGAACATTTTTCAACATAAGTGAGTTATCATTAGGCACGCACTTTTCAGTTTCACCCACGATATGTACTGCAAGTAAATCCTACTCTTGGATACCCATAAACCCCTCTCAGTTTATTGCCCCAAGCGGCCGCTACTGAATATAATACATCCCGTATAGAAATACAGTGCTGGGCACCCTAGCAGTGGCTTGTCTCTGTAGCCTCAAACTGGCGCCGTTCACCCGTCATGTTATTTCACCTCACTGATCCCCACTACATGTAGACAGAGCCTTTGCATTTCCCTTTCTAACTTTCCTATTACTATTTTGAACTTCTGACATTCCACATTCCGACTCTTAGGATGTTACCACTTCATTGGTTATTCAATCTTTCTCTCATAGGATTTCCCCCCTGGACAGTCCCTCCCATAGATCCAAATGGGGGAATAATCCATTGTCTTTTTGCCAACGAAGAGATCATCATCATACTTCTGCAATTACAAGACTTTTCCTGTGACTTCACGTAATGTGTCTGTAGTGCAGTGGTTTCCATTGCTTTCAGCATCCCTTATGCCGTTGACCATTGCCATTTCTTCTGTCTTTTAGGAATAGTTTCCCACCCCAAAGTCGAGAAGCTGTCCTGAAACTGTCTGCTCACCTGCTCCACTTGAAAAATTGTTAACCAAATGAGGGTAGCTCCGCATTCTGGAAGATTTCCACTGCCACTGCCGACGATTTGTATTTAGAATTCAAACAGTGGCTGGGACTGCATCTGGGACCCAGGACATTCTGTTACTGGACAAAGACGCTACCCCTAGATTGTGGGTTCCATCGCTACTCAAAACTTGCAATTGGTACACCACTGTTCCATTTGCTCAGACAATTACTTGAAACTGCATACTTCTACTGAATAACCAAAAATGTAATATCCTGAGTGTTTAAGTTCTGTGCCTTATATATTAGCTGATCCCCCTCCCCAACTTTACCATTCAACTGTTAATTTAATAAAAATGGACCACCAATCATAATTCAATAAACTTCAGAAAAATTCCAAATACTGAGAGGAATGTCTTTCTTTGTTGGTCCTTTTGAGAAATCACAAGAACGTGATTAGTTTATTGAATTACAAAACACACAAGCACGAATGCACACACTTGCATGCAGACAAACACACACACACACACACACACACACACACACACACACACACACACACACACACAAATCAATAAATATACAACGCTGTGGCCATGTATGGCATGCTGAGCAATCTTGCTTAAGTTCTGGCAAAATATGTAACCCATGTCCATCCAAACATTTATTTGAGTATCACGATGAAATTTTCAGTAAATCGGTGAAGACATTTTTCAGATTTTTGATAACAACATTAAATGACAACTTGCTTTATACGAGGTTTGGAACATTAATAGGGGCAACTATTTATTTAAAGTTCGTACAAAATAGAGACATGTTTCAAAGTTTTACTGACCTTCAAAGTAGTCACCAGCATTGTGTTTAACCCATTGCCAGCGATGTGGAAGTCGTAGGATACTCTTAGCAGTGCCAGTTGACAGCTCGAGTGGCGCAGTCTATTGCCCGACGAATTTGTAGCTGTTCTGAAGCAAATGCCATGAAGCGTTTCCTTCAGTTTAGAAATCGAGTTGAACTCACGAGGGCTTAAGTCAGGGGAGTGCAGTAGGTGGTATAGTGCTTAGCAGCCCCATCGATCAAACAAATCAGTAACAGCTTGCACTGTACGTGTTTGAGCATTGTCCTGCAAAATGATGGTCAGGTCCTGCAGAAAGTGTCATCACTTTTGTCTCTAAGCTGGTCGTAGGTTGTGTTCCAAAACTGAACAGCATGGAGACAGAAGTGATGACACTTTCTGCAGGACCATCATTTTGCAGGATAATACTCAAGCACGTACAGTGATTACTGATTTGTTTGACTGATGGGGCTGGTAAGTGCTATACCACTTAATGCACTCCCCTGATTTAAGTCCTCGTAAGTTGAACTTGACTTCTAAACTTTACAGGAAGCACTTCAGGGCATTCGCTTCAAAACTGCTACAAATTCGTCAGGCAATAGACCGCGCCGCTCAAACTGTCAACTCAACTGGCACTGCTAAGAGTATCCCATGACTTCCACATCGCTGGCAATGGGTTATACACAATGCTGGTGACTACTTTGAAGGTCAGTAAAACTTTGAAACACATATCTATTTTGTATGAGCTAGAAATAAATAGTTGCCACTATTAAAGTTCCAACCCTCGTATAGAACAACAGAGAATAAGTAATGTCTTTGATTCTTATGTATTTGGTGCTCACCAATTCTATCACAACGAACACTAGCCGTGGGTTTTACAAATCTGTTATGGACTTAAGTTTATGTAAGTTGGAAAGCAATTGGTATGAACCCATGGGACTGAAATATGAAGAGCCTTTGATGTACTCACTATAAATCTTCATTTTTTCCCCTTCAATAAGGTAGCTTCTCTTTCTATAAATATAAAATCTAGGATTTTTACAAAAGAAAACTCAGATGTACTCAAAATATTTCTATTCTCAAACAAATGCAAAACAAATACATGAAAAATCAGGATTCAAAATAACATTAAATTAATTTCAAACACGTATGAGCAAGTGACAGCCAGTGAAATTGTACCTATCCACGATGCTATGAATAAAAAATATTATATACATATGTAATGTTTATCACAGATACGTATAACTTCTTCAAGATTTTGTTCGTGAAAATTGTTAGCCAATATCCATGGCACTTGGCTTACTTTCACATGCTGTTGTGATGCCTGCAACAATAAAACAATGAATAAAATCGAATTCATTTAGTGGAAAATATCATTTTATGCTATATATTAAACACATAACTACAGTTGAAATTGCGTATTTAAAGAACGTGCATTTTCACAGAGGTTGTAGCTACTATTCAAATCTGCAAATGAGAATTTTATTTAAGTTTGGCTCGAATGATGAGAGAACTACATGAAATAAACCATCAAGCATAGTGCCTACTACGCAAGCAAATCACAAAAGTATATTATCATGTCTTGGAGTTACACTCGTGCTGAAGATTTCTGCTAGGAGGAGATAATGAATGATCCAATGTACTCCAATTAATTAGATAAAGGCTTTCAGCAAGATTCCAGTTGGTGGGTCTTGTGACAGCAAAAGGAAATGATGCAAGAGAAGAGGGGGAAAGCAAAGTAGTCAAGTACACATGATGATCTGGAGTGAAGAGAGTTTCCTTTATGTCCATGCAACGAAGTGACTCAAAAGTCAATTACATGCTTTAGACACCTAGCACATTCATTTCAGATCTATCAGTTTATTCCTTCTGGACTTGATACCAAGTCCATCCACTGAAATTGCTTATAGTGAAGTACTTGAAAACAACAGATGGTTAAAGGCTAATGGATTACCATGATTTTGACACGACTCAGCACATACAATTCAGTACTTTTTGTAGATCTCACGAGATATAAAAATCATCATCTGAAACGATGAAACGTGAGAAATATATGGAAAGAATAGATTGCTACTTACCACATGGAGGAGCCGAGTTGCAGTCTGGCTCAATGAAAAACTTGCTGAACATTTAAGCTTTTGAAGAAAAAGGTCCTTCTTCCAAAATAGCGTGTGACCACACACATGCACACACACACACACACACACACACATGGACTGCACCTGTGTCTGATCCGTGAAGCTGTCTGAACTGGGTGGTGAGGGTGAGGAGGCAGTATGGGGCAGAGAGTGGTAAGGGTAGTAGGGTTCTGCCCTAAAGTGGGGAGCAGCCTAACCAGCAAGCTCCCCACCCCTCCCATAGGGGTATTTCATCACCAACTGAACCTACGCATATCCTTGTCCATCCCCGTACCACACTTGCTCCCAAACCCTTGCTTCATGGCTCATATCTCTCCAATAGACCTAGATGCAAGACCTGCCCCATACATCCTCCCACTACCACCTCCTCCAATCCTGTCATATGCATCTCCTATTCCATAAAGGCCAAAGCTACCTGTGAAAGCTGTCATGCAATACAGAAGCTAAGCTGCAATCACTGTCCTGCTTTCTATGTGGGCATGACAACTAACTAGCTGTCTGTTCACTTGAGTGGCCACTGCAAAACTATGGCCAAGAGACAGCTGGATCATCCAGTTGCTGGACATGCTGCCCAACACAATGTGCATCACTTCAATGTCTGTTTCACAGCCGACACCATCTGGAACCTTCCTACCAACACCAGCTTTCCTGAATTGCGCAGGTAGGAAATCTCCCTACAACATATCCCTCATTCCCGTAACCTCCTGGCCTCAACCTTCACTAACCTCTGTCCTCTCTCTATCTTTAACCTTCCCCGATCCCACTTCAGCATTACACACACCTTCTATTCCACCAACACACTAAAGTCTTTTCCCTCCATTATATCTATCGTCCCCCCCCCCCCCCCCCCCCAATAGCACAATCTCCCAACTCTGTACCTAACAGCCTTTCCTCCACCACATCCCTGCATGCTCTCAAAAACAGCACAACATCCTCCCTCACCCCTACCCAACCCTACCATCACTCCCTCTTCATGTCCCATACCACCTCCTATCCCCACTGCCCACCCTAGATTGCTGCACACGTCAGAAGCAGATGCAGTCTGTAGTCAGGACCCAGCAGCCAGAGACAGTAACCATATATATGTGTTTGTTTGCGTGTGTGTGTGTGTGTGTGTGTGTGTGTGTGTGTGTGTGTGTGTGTGTGTGTTACTTGTGCTGGTGTGTGTGCATGCTCTATTTTGGAAGGAGGACATTTTTGGCAAATGTTTAGCAGCCTTTTAATTGTGCATGACAAACTCAGCACCTTCTCTACGTGGTGAGTAGCAATCTATACTTTCCACACTGTTGCTACTCTATCTTGGACTTTCCATTGTTTAGTGAAATATGAGAAGCAGATAATGTAAAGTTTCTGACATTAGACATAGATCAAAACCTTAATTGGACACCCAAACCTTAGAATTAATATAATGCTTTAGTTAAGTTACAAGTGAAGTATGCGTGATTATTGTTATATGTGATTTAAAAATGAATAAACTAGTTTATTCAGCATATATATATTCACTAAAGAGTTACAGATTCATTTTTGGTGAAACTCAAACTGTCAACTTGTGGGGATAATATTTCTAGAATATAGAAGTTTGCTGTAGGATTTGATGTTAGTTCTAAACATCTTGCAAAAACTTCCTCCAAAACATTCCAACAACTGTTTCATAATCCACATCCATTAATGTCCTATGTCATTAAAAATAGTAAAAAGTGTCAACATGATGCTAGGAAGTCTTTAGTGGAATACAAACAATGGAAGGAGTAAAGGCAACTATTCACTGTATTAACATGCTGAGCAAGGCTCATAAATAATATTTCAATCATTCTTACCAAACAAAAGCGCTGGCAGGTCGATAGACACACAAACAAACACAAACATACACACAAAATTCTAGCTTTCGCAACCAATGGTTGCCTCGTCAGGAAAGAGGGAAGGAGAAGGAAAGACAAAAGGATATGGGTTTTAAGGGAGAGGGTAAGGAGTATTATTGAGTGTATATCGACGGGATAAAATTGTATACTGGATTACGGTAAAAAAGGGAGAAGGTGAATAGAAAGTGAAACTGCTGGCAAAAACAGAAGGAGGAAATAAGACGACAGAAAAGACTTCGAAATGTAACAGTGACAATAACAATAACGATAACAATAACAAACGTGATTGTTGGCTTCAAATTAATGATATGAATATAATAGAGGGAAACATTCCACGTGGGAAAAATTTTTATGTGGATGCAACCCCCAACCAACTATCCCCTTGAATGAAAGGACACACCAAAACTGTGTCCAACAGCAATGGACAAGCCAGTGGCAACTTGGCAGATGTTCAGCTTCAATACCCACTTCAGCAACCTGTATCACCCGGATCCTCCTCTGCAATGCTAGCTTCTCTGAGTTATGGTAGATGGGAACAGTTCTTACAACCCATGTTTAGATCCTGCAGTCCTCTTGGCCTCATGATCTCCACTATGCCTTGTCCCACACTCTCCTCCAACCTGCCCTCGTGCCTCCCACTTCACTCCTTTAATCTACACCTGCAATGTCCTCTCCACAGTTCTCTCTTCCTCTGTTTCATCTTCAGCCTATCCCTCCTCATAACTCACTTCATCATGATCTACAGGCAACGTACTCTTTCTGAACGATTTTCAGGTAACCAGTGCCACAATCCTAACCCATTCCTTCCTGCCTCTCCATCCCAACTGTCAGCTTGCCTTCCCTCCACCTCTCCTGCTCCCCTTCTCCTCCAAGTCCTCTCACTCTCCCCACCTGACACAACCTCTCACTCCAGTTGGGCAACAGCACCAGGATCAGTACAACATAGTTGTCAAAGGCAGAGAGAAAGACAGAAAGAAAGAGGAAGGGACTTGCCCAAAAGCTTAGCAACGATTCTGATCTTGATTATGTGCCTGTTGATTGTTCCACACCTCAACTGTGCACTGAGTGGCAACATTATTTGTATGTCATCTTGGACTTACCAATACTGTAGGCCACTGTGTGTGCACAAGGACCTCTGTACCCACATTTGCTATACAGTTTGGCTAAACAGACAATGTTTTCCCGCAGTTTATGATAATTTTTATTGGTCCCTTCAAATTATCAATGTTCAGAATCTTGCTTCTGCAGTACTGTAATGATTAATTTCCACCATTTACATTTAATAAAACAACATGACTGGTGAAAAAATGTTTAGTGGAAATACAATGTCATTGGGTAGGTGTTTACTTTCAAGTAATGTTTACAACCACAATATTTATAACCATTAGGCAATAAACTTTCTTGAGCTTTGATTTGCCTAATTCTGAATTGGTAGGGGATGTTAAAAGTTTGAGCAATGTGCTACTACTACTTTGTCTTCTAACAATGCCATCCTAACAATAGCTATACTGTGTGTAGTGTTTGTCATAGTTGTGTTATCAGATGTGGGTTGGGCTAAAACTTCAGTATTATTCCAAATGGAAGGTAAGATAGCAACAATAAACAAGAGCTATGGTAGTTCCTCTTCCAGACAGTATACCAACTACCTTCGACCGCTGAAGGTGTGGCACCTTTTGCAAAAAAACACGTGAATTATTGGCATATTATTTTGTTACAAAAATGCATTAACTTTGTTTTGAAGGAAGACGTTATCAAGTGATGTAAAACTATGGTTATGTCGGAATACGTAGCGATTTCTGAAGTGATGGTTGGGCTGTAACTAATAGTAATGCTTAAACAATTTAATTACAATTCTCACACATTTGGGCACTTCTTTTGGAATAATAGCAAGGGATATTCTTCAGCCCGTAGGAACCTAAGCAAAAGATTAGACTAATTACAATGTGCACGGAGGCACTTAAACTAGGCTATTCCAATGCTGCCCCATCATGCATGGGATGCTTGCATGCACTCCTCATCTCGCCCATGGGCAGGCCCACGTGGATAGGCAACCCGCCAGGCAGTCCTACTATGCTGCATTTGTGCATTGCTCTGTGGGCACACTTGGATGGACACCCAATTCTTGGCATCATATGTTAAAACTTCGCACTTCACAGCAAACATAGCTATAATGATGTCTTCTCAAAAAATCCCACTGCCATTTTCCATCCATTGGGAAGCACTATTCTTACTTGTTGGTTAAGGTGGGTTGCCTCAGTGCCTAGTGTGCCGTAAGATACTTAATACAATCAAGAAGTACAATATTCTCTGTTACAACATATGCCATCACATCACACATTTTGAAGAGCTGGTCGGCAGTGCAAGGAAGCAACTTATTGCCACACTGAAGGGCCAAGTACAGCAACAGGTAATTTGAGACAGAAAAAATCGTAGACTTGGTGCATGTTCTTCATGTGCATCAGTCTCAATTACTCCATGAGGAGAGGTAATGAAGTTTGAAGAATTTTGCCTGTCCAAACAAATACTTTCTTGTCTGATTTGAGGCATGTGTGCCTATATGGAAGACCAACTGGAGGAGAAAGGTCAGAATTTTGTTACTTACTCATTAGCACTTGATGAAACCTCTGGTGTAATTCTATTCTATGATGTTCGGGACTGCAGCCGGATCATATTGACTTCTCGCCACAATATTTCGGCTGGCAACCATTCAGTCACCATTTTCAGGTGAACATCAGCCACTGGAGACTGCTAGTTCACAAATGTCAGCTTCATAGCAAAAACTGATGTGGAGACGTATGCACATTAGAGGCCATCTCAGGAGTGTCCTCTACCAAAATCCACATAATCTGCAAATACTGTTCCTTCTGTGACATGCAGGCACATACGTAAAGTCCACCCTATGTTAGAATGCACTCGTGGTGCTAAAAACAAATGTCACATGTCGCCAGACACGTCTTTATGAATAAAATGTTTTCTCTCAGAAGAAATTAAAGAGACCACTGGACCCCAAGTATTGTCCAGTTGAAAGTCACCTTCATGATTTACAAGATCTTGTGCTAGACGTATTTCCAAAAATTCTTTAATCACTGAATCCCAATACGATCTTGCTAGGGCCAACATTTTTGTGGCAGAATAGTCCATAGAGTGTCCTGTGATAATATAATGCTCAGCTACGGCCGACTTACTGGGCTGTGAAAGGCAAGCTGGCAAAGTCTGACATTTGTTTTTAGTGCCAGGAGTGAAAGCCAACAGCGTGAACCAGCAGTCTCCAGAGGAAGACACTCGCATTAAGATGACTGAACAGTTGCTAGCCGAAATATTGTGGCAAGAAGTCAACACGATCCAGCTGCAACCTCAAAACCTCGCAGAATATTCAGTGTGCCAGGAAAACTTCAAGAATTACATCAGACTATGTGTAGCTTGCAATATTTGTGCAGCGTGTTGACTCAGAGCTACAAGTTTTCTAGGAACTTTTAGATGATGTACCTATGGATTCCACAACTGCAGGTCAAAATATATTTTAGGTGGTGTGTGAATCCATTGAAAATGTGTTTGCCATGGGCCAAGCTCTATTCTGTGGTGACAGATGCTGCACCACACACAGTTCTGAGTCAACAAGGTTTTGTCTCTCGTAAGAAACAAATCAAGACCAAATTTGAGAAAGACAACTGTTTTACCCACCAGGATGCCCTTTGTGCAGAAAATGTGCAGTGTGGTGACATCACAAAGGTCATGGTACAATGTATTAATTTTGTAAGGCACCATGGTGTCAATCACTGCCAGTTCAAGGGATTTTTGGAAGATCTGGAAGCAGCATATGGTGCTGATTTACCTTGTATGGTACAATGGCTGGCAATTAGTAGAGACACAGTGACAAGAAATGGGTTGCAGACTTGGCCTTCCTTCCTTAAATCTGTCAGTTCAAGGAGAGGCTCTGCTTACTCCTACCTAACGTATATGGCAAAATGTATGCATTCATGGAGAAACACTGTCTATGTGAAAGGCAGCTCACTACAGTAAACCTAACATTTATCAAAAGCATTTCGTTGCTACAGTTACCTTCAAGACTCACATTTCAAGACTTACAAACAAAATACTGTGCAACTCCATCAATCTAACAAGACAAGGTTTACAGAACTGTGTAGCCTACAAAATGAATTAAATTTATTTAGCGCACCATTTTCTGCTGCACCAGATACTGGGTCTTTGGAAATGCAATTATAACTAATAGATTCACAAGACTGAAATCTGCTCATACATACATACATATACAGCAATCACAGGCCCTGCAGACGACACTCTGCCACCACAAAATACCTCCATTCCTTTCTGTCTTGTGCTCATTTCCTCCAGATGTCTCATCTTCGAGTTCGCTGATACTGAATCTGAGTAGAGAATCTCTCTTAGGAAATACATGCATTTTGTGCCCCCTGCTGTTCTTTCCTTTATGTCTGTTTCTATGCTTTTGTAACTGGTAAACCAAGATTCCAAGTATTTGCACTGGTGAACTATCTTAAACCTCATGCCATCTACGCAAAAAATTCTCCCTGCTCTTGCCTTCTTCCTAATTGCATGAACTCTGTTTTGTGATGATTCACCTGTAGCCCAGCCTCTGGTACATAGTTGTCCATTTTCTGGTACATTTCTTTCAACTCGTGGTTTGATTCACTTAGCAGTACCATATCATTTGTGTATGCAATACAATTGAAATCATCATCAATCTGTACTCCAGCCCACTCCTGTTGCCTACATTCCTTCACTACTTTCTCTAAGATGAGGCTGAACAGAACATATGACAGAGCGTCTTCTAGTCTGAGGCCCATCTCAATCTGAACATTTCTTATGTGACCTCTTGGAAATTCACTGCTTACCTTCATCCATCCACACAAGTTTGCACCATTCTCCAGGATTCTAAAGTCACACACAGCATTGTATAGACTTTCCTGTGGATGCTGTCATAAACGTATTAAAAAATGAAGAACAGACTGTAGATATTGTGGTATCGACCACCGCCTGTCAACTGCACATCGAAATACACATGGTACTAGTCACCACCGCACTTCCCACAACCGCTGCCATGACCAAGGGGTGCTGCTTCGATGCTGTTATGCCACCATCAATCATCTGCATGTAACCACGCACTTCGAAGTCCTGCAGCAGATGTATTTAAGTTATGAAAGCAGCTTCTGTCCTACTCCTTGTTACTGTTCTTGTACTTCCTATTCAATGTCCTCAAGTATTTGTCGGCCAGGGTTTTGAACTTTGTAATTATCATTCATAATGTGAAGCCTGACTGGAAAATTCAGAACTTCTGAGTTTGTCTTAACAAAGAACTTCTACAGTCAACTGCTACCACAAAAATATGTATTCATTCTTTTTTAATGTCATCTGTACTTAGAGTAAAAGATAATTGTCTGTGTTTATAGTGCTCTATGCTCCTGTCATAATGGGAAGAACGTAACTCTTGAATTGCACAGACTTCAATGAGATATTACCTGCAGACACAATGCAGAAAAAAAAGGATGAAGAAGAGTGAGAGGCAACTAAAGAGGATGTGAAGATTGCAATCGAAAGACTCAGAAACAAAATAGCCCCAATGGAGAACAGAATTACAGGCAAATTAATCAAAGGGAGAGGTGAGATATTGCACTTGGATACCAACTGATCTAGTTGGTATGGAACAATGAGACATTACCAGAAGAATGGAAATTGGTCATAATATGCCTGATAGAAAAGAAGGGAAGCAAAGTGGGATGTGGTAACTACAACGGTATCATCAACTTTCTGGAAGTAACCTACTGCCTATCAATACCAAGAAAATTACAACCATTCACAGAGAACAACATAAAGGAATACCAAACTGGCTTTTGACCAAACCAATCGACAATAGATTGCATTTTTATTCTTAAGACAATTATTTGAAAAACACTGGGAGTATGATACTGATGTTTATTGTATCTCATCTTATGCACATGTGGGAGATGAATTTAAACAATGTTTTGAAAAATGGAATAAAGCAAGCAGAGAGTACTTTGAATGGGTTGAAGGTTCATGGTTAAAATATGAATAAATAGGTTTAAAAATAAAAATCAGTTCCTTTTGGGTACCACCTCATATTCTCTTCTCTGATCTCAAGATTCACTTCATCTCCTTTCTGATGTCGAAAAAATGTTACCTTTTCTGCTCATTCGCCCTGTCAGCAACTCAATTCTCACCCATCTTTCTTGTCTTTTCTGTAGCCTTCTGAAATATCTTGTTGAACCTTTTTCTCTTCTTGATTCTCTTCTTTCTTCCAAATGTATCCTCCGCCATACTTAGTATCATGGACTTAATTTCTTTCCACTTTCCCTCCATGTTCTCTTTTGATTCTAATGTTTCTAGGGCCTAAAAACAGTTTTTGACTTCTATAGCACATCATTCTTTAATGCCCTTTCTCACAGTTTTCCAGTATTCAAAGCTGGTTCTAGTGTCTCCTTTGTTAAGATGTTATTATGATGTTCATTCAGAAGAGTTGTCAAAATTACGTAGGACTGCAGCTAACATTATATCTATGTATCTCTCAACATATTCTCGTGAACAACTTTTCCATAATGAAGAGGATAAAAACTGAAAAAAAGGTCTCAGCTACATGACCCAACACTAAGTCTCAATCTAAATATTCCATCTCTTGTAATTGAAAAGAAATGTCTTGCTTCATACACTTAATAAAATATGGTGCATCAAACCAGTCTTCATGGCCAGATGGAAGTTAAAGATGACCCACCTTCAGGATGCCCTTCGACGTCTACGAATGATGCTCATGTCCAAACATCAAGGAAACTATTCATGCTAATCAAAGACTGACTGTCCAAGAGCTTGCAGTTGTTCATGTTATGAAATCCTGACACATTACCTTGGAATGCATTGTGTTACTGCGACATTCGTACCACAGCTCATGAAAGACCAGGAAGACCTTCGCCTCACAATCTGTGAAGAGCGTTTGGATCACGCAAATGAGAACAAGAGGTTTCTTAAGAGAATCATAACTGGTGATGAGATGTTGGTCTACGGTTATGATGTTACGACCAAGGTTCAGTCTTCACAATGGGTTGGGAAATATTCTCCAAGACCAAAAAAAGGTTCTCAGGTGAGCTCAAATGTCAAAGCCATGCCTTTGAAGGACTGATTAATTATGAATTCATGTCACATGGACAAACTGTTAATCAATGGTGCTATCAGGAAATGTTGTGATGCCTGTGTGAAAATTGAGAAGAAAATGGCCTGAAATGTGGCAAGACACTTCATGACTCTTGCATCATGATAATGCACCAGCACATTCATCCCTGTTGGTGCATGACTACTGAACAAAAAGCAAGATCTTTGTGCTGCATCATCCTTCGCACTCTCCAGACCTGGCCCCTGTGGACTTTTATCTATTTCCAAAGTTGAAAACCCCATTGAAAGGATGAAGATTTGCAACAATAGATGAGATAAAAGAAAATTCATAGATGGCACTTCACATGATCCAACAAGAGGCGTACCAAGACAGCTTTTGGAGCGGAGTATAAATTGTGGAAGAGAGTATTTTGAATGTAGAAAAATTTTGTGGACAAAGTTCTAGAATTTTTTGAACAGATCTCATATAAAAGTGATAGCCTGCAGCACTGTGATCAATATTTACTCACCATGCAGTATAGAAGCAAATGCAACTGCAGCAGGGGATTGGGGGACCTCAGTGAGAAAGTTCTTGCCTTCATCACAGGCACGAGCAAGAAGAGGATCTAATGGAAGACTACCTAAGAATGGAACATTCAAGTCAGCTGCCATTTTCCTTGCACCTCCAGTTGCTGCTGGAAATATCTCTGACTGCACCTGTAAACACGATTAATAAGTCTAAGAAGATAAAATCACATTTGTGTTCTCAAAAATTAAAAATATATAAGACTGGGAAAATCGTATTAACATACAGAAAATTCAAAACTATCTATAATGATAATTAATACATTTTCAAAAAAACTTTACTGCAAAATTTTAATGTTCTCACAGACAGCCTTTTTTTTTTAATTTTTGTTATGTATACACAGCACAAACTATTCAAATAAGTAATACATGAACTTGTGGTATCAGTCAGAAAAGTCTCATTAACAACTACTCATTCCACACAAAAAAAAGTCTATAACTCATCACATCAATTACGAGGAGGCTAGCACTCACCTACAGCTGACTGATGTGTGGCACCTAACACTCAGCAGAAAATTGTGTGTACAAGCTTTTGAGTTCTTGCTCTTTCTCTAGTAGAAGCACACATATTCACACACACACAACCACACAGATACCCAAACATACACATCCATGGTCACAGCGATGCTGACTCTCCACAGTCATAGGCGTGTGCCTTTGGTTGTCTGTGTTATTGTGTGCATGAATGCCTATGCCTCCACTAAGGAGAGAGCAAGAGCTCTAAAGCTATTGTAAATAGTTTTCCGTTGGTTGTTTCTATGCGCCACACATCAGTCAGCTTTAGGTAAGGGCAAGAAAATTTCGTGAAAACCCTAATGCAAAAAATAATGTGAAATTGGCAGTATTTTGTGAAATAATGCAAAATAGACGATTTTTATGAAGTTTTGTGAAATTTGTCATTTTCCCATATAAAGATGTTTGCCTCAAAATTGAGGTTCATTTATAATCTTAATATGACATTTCATTTCCCGTGTAATGAACTACGATGTGACGTCAAAATTATCACCGAAATTGGCAAAAGGAAAAACGTGAAAAGCAGCAAAAAAATAACAGTGACACTGCAAAAAGAGGTCACCTAATTTGCCAAAAGAAACACCGAAACTGGCGAAAAAGGACACTGAACTTGGCAAAAAACACCGGCATTAACAAAAAATAACACCAAAATCGGCGAACAATAGCACCGAATTTGGCCATAAAACAATTTTTTCCTGTCCCTTGCTGTAGGTGAGTTGTTCCCTTCCCTTTATTTTACGTAAAATGTGAAATTATCAACGAATATCTAATTATCATCATTAGTTTGAGAAATACACACAATGTGAACAATAGTATGAAAATATCAGAAACACAACACATTACCATGCCTAATATGGCACAAGAAAACTGCTGTCATTCAAAACAGATTCAAGTAATCTCGAAATGGATACACACGTCCTGCATGGTTTCAAGGGAAACTTATATCATTCTTCCTGCAAAATAATGGCAAGTTCAGGAACGGTGATGGAGCTCGTTAGCAACCACACACTCTTCTCTCCAATGTAGATCAAAAAGGCTCAATAACATAGGGATCTGGTAACTGTGGTGGCCTGGGGAGATGTGACAGTTCAGCTTCATGCTCACAAAACCAGTCCTGGACAACAAGTTGTGTGATCAAGGGAGCTGTTGTCTTGGAACACAGCATCAGTTTTGAAAACAAATGGTGTACCATGGGATGGATATGATCAGCCAAATTGGCCACATAATCCTTGGCAATAATGTGACCTTGCACAGTAACCATTAGGCCCATAGAGTAATGTGATATGGCTGCCCAAATCACCACTGAACCCTTAACACATTTCACTCTTGAGACATAAACTCCATCGGAAGTAGGAAACAGTATGAACCAACATTCATCCACCCAAATTACATTCTTCCATTGCTACATAATCCAGGCTTGGTGCTGTCAAGACCTGCAAGTGCAACCTTCATATCTGCAGTGACTTCTGAAGCTATCATCTCGTTATCTGTCATCATAGTTTTCTTCAAGGACCATCTGTCATGATAACTCATCACTTACGTTCATCCACATTGTGACTTAACTGATGATGTTTTTGCACTTTCCCCATATGTGGTATAAATCTTCGATATCAACACTTTGGCTCCCTTGGTTGCAGAAGCACCCACCAAACAAGCACCAACAATTTGACCATGTTCGAATTCACTTAACTTTGACATAATGCACTCACAACTACACAGAACACTTTTCTGACCACGATTGAAACATGAAATGTATTGAGGACACTGTACAGGTGTCACTCATGGTCAAATACAAGAGCCCAACCTACAGGCTCAGCTAGTATCGGCGTTTATGTTGAAGCATGCATTTTTCATGGTGTTTCCGTATTTTTGTCGAACTGCCATACCGACAATCATATGGATAAAATGGAGTATTTCCCCTCCTGACCTTACTGAGTAACTCCCACATAAAATGTTCAAAGTTATTTCACAAATGAAACAAAATCTCACACATCACCAGTGTGAACCTGGAGTAAGAATACAAATTCAGAGAAGAATAACGTTAAATTACAAGAAAAGGTAATCTCAACTGAAATCATCACTGACATTAGCAATTAAGACACTGACAAAGAGAATATGTATTTAGCAGCAACATGACCAGAGACATACTTATCATTTCACTACTAGGGTCACTTTGGAACTGGTTGTATTTTGTTATGAACAAGACAGAGTTTTTCCATCTAGTATTATGTCTTAAGATTTTGTAGATAAATACACAAGTGTCACTTGCAATATGGGACCAAACTCTCAACAAGTCTCTTCTCCATTTTCTAGTACACTACATCACTCTGTTACATTAAGATGTTTGCTTATGTTTCATTTCTACCTTTTTCCTCTATTTGTTTCAACTTCACACATTTTTCATACTTCTTCCGTTTCTTAGCATTTGTTCACCTCTCCTCCTTTGCTGCCTCATTTCTTATAGGCTTTTCCCTCCTCCTCTTCCTATCTTTTCATTTATTCAGTTATATTTATATCAAATTACAAAATCAGAGAGTAGAACTCGAATATATAAATAATGAGCTGTAACTTTTAAATTTACCAACCATAATAATTGAAGGGACTGGTGAAAGAAAGTGCTAACTAACAAGAGAATATTTTGAGTCACTGCATATTATATGATCAATTAAATTCAGAGACTAGAACCTAAATATTATGTAACAAAATAATTTATATAATAGTATTTCTTAGTGGTGTATGTGGTACTAATCAGTGCCAGCATGTGATACCTTTGAAAATACAACTGATAAAGGGGCTACTATAAGCCTTACTAAACTGAGGGTTAACACTTTCTTCCACTGACCCTTCAATTGGTATAGTTGGGATGCAAGAAACTGCACTGATGAACAGATAACGACATATTCTGGGTTTTAGTTTTTAGAAGGTCTTACACTAACATGAAATGAACTTTATACTACAAATTAAGAATGTGATAACACAAAAGATTAAAATTACAGAATTATACAGGGTGTTCAGAAATTCCCATTATGAACTTCAAGGACTTGTAGAGGGGTTGAGTACATAATACTTTGTGCAGGAATCCATGTCTGGAAACATACAATTTTCATTCTATTATGGTTTCAATTCAGATGTTTAACTCATCCACTTCTGCTTGAGGAACTGAATTAGGCATGATGCAGTACAAGTTTTAAGTAACAAACCAAAACAAAACATAATGAAATATCCATTTATCATAGTTTTATGCAAAGTTTAATTTACAAGACTCCTGCAGAGACAGAGGAAGATCTGCTGGCATGAGTTCTGACAGCTGCACTGGAAAATGAAGACACACCAGCTGGAATGGAGAGTGTGTACCAGAACATACTTCGTAGACACAGTGTCTGTAACAATAGCAGTAGTCGCCACATCGAGTCACTGTTGTACTGCATTAGTACTGATTGTATGTACAGTATGCTGGGTTCTTTTTTGCTTTGGAATAAAGTAAACATGCAATGTTTAAATTTTAATGCAAACAAACATGCTTTAATGATAAGTGGATGTTTCTTTAGTTTCCTTTGGACAGTTACCTAATAGCTGTACTGTGTCATGCCTAATCCTATTCCTCAAGCAGAAGTGGATCAGTTAAACATCTGTGTTGAAATGGTATGTTTCTGGACATGGGTTCCTATGCAAAATATTATATACTCACTCCCCTCTACACATCCTAGAAGTTTGTGACAGGAATTTCCAAATACCCTATATATCATATCTGATATGTACATGTTGCACCCTTGATGTAGCAGCTGCTATTCAGACTGCCTTCATTATGTAGAAGTCAAGACTGCATGTTGTATTTGATATCACCCCCAACTGTAATACTTGGGTTTTCTATGTTATGATGCTCAACCAGGGAGCTTACCAGATTTTGGTCACCACATAAGCAGATAATACATATGTCGCCATTGCTGTAGGCCAAACTCAAGCTCGACTTGCCCAAAGGTATATTTTGTCAATCAGTACTTCACCCGTTTTGCAGACAACAATCAACTGCCACTTAAACTCAAGTTACGTTCTGATACTGTACCTCACAACCTTGATGAAGCATACCAGCCTCTTCCTTTAATTTTTCACTTCAGTTGACACAGTGTAGTGTAACACTGGTGCTTAGTGGTCACGCAAGGGAGGGCACTGCTGGGACTACATCTATGCCGCCTCTCTGTATGTTAATAACTTACTATTGGTACAACGCTCTACACATCTTGCAAGATGGGTTTCATTCCGGCTACTCTTTTCAGGTCATGCAACTTTCATGAAGGTTAGTGTATATTATAAGGTGCAAGAACGGATGATGATAAAATACCATGGCAGTATCAACAAATGAAAAGATAAAATTCCTCATAATTGTGCTCACGGGGGAACATGATCCAACAAAATATATCTCAATGCTTCTACACTTTTTCCTCTATCTAGTTTTCAGTCAAATCCTGATAAAGAAATCTGCAGTACACAAAAGCTTAAGATTTGTTTTTCAATAATAGCTCAAGGCTTATCTATAAATCATTAAACATTTTATATATAAAAACAAAGATGAGGTGACTTACCGAACAAAAGCGCTGGCAGGTCGATAGACACACAAACAAACACAAACATACACACAAAATTCAAGCTTTCGCAACAAACTGTTGCCTCATCAGGAAAGAGGGAAGGAGAGGGGAAGACGAAAGGAAGTGGGTTTTACGGGAGAGGGTAAGGAGTCATTCCAATCCCGGGAGCGGAAAGACTTACCTTAGGGGGAAAAAAGGACAGGTATACACTCGCACACACGCACATATCCATCCACACATACAGACACAAGCAGACATATTTAAAAAAATATGTCTGCTTGTGTCTGTATGTGTGGATGGATATGTGCGTGTGTGCGAGTGTATACCTGTCCTTTTTTCCCCCTAAGGTAAGTCTTTCCGCTCCCGGGATTGGAATGACTCCTTACCCTCTCCCGTAAAACCCACTTCCTTTCGTCTTCCCCTCTCCTTCCCTCTTTCCTTATGAGGCAACAGTTTGTTGCGAAAGCTTGAATTTTGTGTGTATGTTTGTGTGTCTATTGACCTGCCAGCGCTTTTGTTCGGTAAGTCACCTCATCTTTGTTTTTATATATAATTTTTCCCACGTGGAATGTTTCCTTCCATTATATTGATATCATTAAACATTTTATTTCATGTCTTTATAGTTTCTTATCCTCATTTTCTGTGTTATTTAATTTTTCTCTGACCTGTATCATATCATATCAACATGCTATTTTTAATCACAAATATATAGACACACACACACACACACACACACACACACACACACACACACACACACACCTGCTACCTTATAACAGTACGTCTAAGGCAATAACAAATAGTTGAAAATTTACTTATGCACTTGTGTACCTTGCATTTTGGACAGACAAATGCAGCCATATTCTCTACAACACCTAAAACAGGAATTTGAACTTTCCTGCAGAAGTCAATCTCCTTTCGGACATCCAGTAAAGCAACTTCTTGAGGTGTTGTAACAATTACAGCTCCCGTTAGCCCAGCATTACTTAAATACTGAGCAGCTGATAAATGTTCATCTGATGTACCAGGTGGAGTATCAATCACAAGATAATCCAACTCACCCCAGTCAACATCACTGAGAAACTGCCGTATCATGCCTAGAACCAGAAAAAGTGATGTTGCATAACCTTTTGCACCAAACTGAACTAAAACTGTTATGGAAATGTAACTGAGCAAACACAATTGTGGATACCTTTTTACAACAGACAATTGCACTGACTAAACACAACAACAAAATTATTTCAATATCCAAAGCCAAAGTTTGCACGCTAAACTATTTTACTTCTTTAAAAGTGTTGCTTAGCTCTGAACTATGTTTCCAATGTTTTCAGATACATGAATATCACGAAAATGACTACAACACCACACATTATATTAAGAAAAAAAGAAGAAAGATTAAGAGTTTAACAGCTCGTTGACAATGAGGGCATTAGATCACACGCTCCAGATGGGCAAGAATGAGGAAACAAATTTGAGACGTCCTGTTCGAAGGTACCATGCCAATATCCACATTCCATCTATTAAAGGAAACCACACAAAATTTAAATCTGGCTAGCCAGACAGGATTTGAACTCCAATCCTCTCCAGTCTCGTAACTACTGAGACCCCTTGCTCAGTACATTCCATTCAGGCACCATTAAATGCCAAAATCTTGTTACAAAAAGATGATGCATTTAACATGTTCAGTTTTTAATTGATCTAGTGGTACTAAAACTGCCAACAAACAAGCCATGGCCTTTGTAATTACGAAAAAAAAAAAGACTTATAACATTTTGAATAGGAACCCACATCCGGAAGTGTACCGTTCCCACGTTACAGTCGTTTAAAAATGTTTTTGCAAGGTAGCTAAGCAACAGCGTAGTCATGGTGGGATGTGGTTACGTCAGACTGGCTGATGTCATTTGACATCTTTCCTACCTCTCTGACCTGGTTCGAGCCTGATTCACATGTCTGTGAGTGTTAGGGCAACATCATCGAGAACATGTTTGCAAAACACACTGATGTGATTCTTCTGAATGGCAAAGCTCATGGTAAAGGAAAAGTTGCTTGTTGCTTTATCAAGATCATTCTCAACGATGTACACATCCAGTGCATACCCTTTTCACCACAATTACGCAATGACTTCAAGAAAGGGTACCCTCACTGTCATCATGCATGGCTCTGGTGCTCCAACGAGACACGACACACCCGAATAGAAAAAGGGCATACTACAACAAGTATACAATGCAAAACAAGTGATGTAGTAGGTCATGCCTAATCAATTACTTGTAAAAGTGGTTCCATTACCAACATTTTTTCAAATGGTAGTAGCATGGTAACGATATGTTTCCAGACATGGGTTCCAGTTAAAATATTATCTACTCGCTCCCTTCTACAAGTCCTAGAAGTTTGTAACTATAATTTTCAGCTTTTGCACATCTTAAGTGCAGTAAGTGAACACTGGAAGAAACTGTTGTCTGGGTGGGGAAGGGGGAGGGGGGCAAGGTGTTGTTATTCATGAAATTGAGATTTCAATATTTTTTACTTGTTACACACCCTCGAGGACCACTTCACTATGGATCTTTGAAATAAAGACTAAATCTACGCATATTCTCAAGTGAAATACCTAATCCATGTTATAGCTTTTTGACATGTTTGACATTCACAAGGATCTTCTTGCTATATGTCTATGGAAAAGAATAATATATCTCATGTAATGAGACAGAGAAACCATGAGCAATACAGTTATGTGCCAGGAGTGTGCAATTTTGCCAAGATACGAGGTGTAAAGAATCTTGGCATATCTGCTCTCAAGCAGCTTACAGCTAAAACTGAAACGTGCATTATTTGCTATTCTTTTCCGACACATTTTGATTGATTTCTAAAAAAAAATCATTTAATCAACAAAAATTACAAGTGGGAATCGACATTCACATGATAGGTTCTTGCTTACTGGTTGAATGCTTTGCCACTTATTTCCCGCATACCTATTTCATACTGAAATGTTACCCATCGCATGAGAATAACTGATCCCGGTAAATCAAAAATTAATTATATTAGCTTTCTATTTTCAATTACATACCCACAGGCTATATCAAATCAGCTTCACATATTAGTCAATAACCAGTTTCCTACTTTCATCCCAGTTCTACTTTTATGCCCAAACATGTTAAACTCACCATTCTTCTTTGGGCCTCTCCATATGATGGCTGATTCTGGACTCTCCAAAAGGAATCCAATAGACATGACAGACAAATTGTCATCTACAAACTGAAAAAATGTAAATGCATCAGAGTCATACAAGAAATACTGCACATGTGCACATCAATTTCAGACACAAAAATTAAAACTTTTTCCTTTTTTTCTTTAAAAACATGAAAGAAAGAAATGAGTGAAATATATTAGTTCCATTCTTCTGTATGTCAGTCAACAGTATAAACATTTAAGACATTAATAACTTAGTGCATATCTAACAATTCATTTACGTTGTACACAGAATAATACTCACCACAGGTGACCACCCAGAGAGGCTCTGATGAACCTATAAACAAAAGGAACAAATGCTGCATCACTGGCAAATAAAAATTAAAAAAAGAATACATCTGAATATAGTAAAATATTTCCTGCACCTTGAATAAAAAAACATTGTGACTGAGAGAATGCAGTGATTGAGGGCTGCATTGTTGACTGCAGCCAGCAACACCTGACATGGTTCTGCACGTGGCAACAAAACAGGCAATACAGTTAGCACACCACTCGGCACATTGAAACGTCAGTCACGAAGTTATTTTAATGTAGTTATAGTCTCCAAAGTGTAAAGATTGTAGAAGATGCCTTAAAAAAGTACCATGATGCACTTTAGTGATAAAAATAGTTTATGAGTGTGAGTAGGGGAGAGAATGTAGAGGAAGGGAAGGTGACTAGATTTAACATCTCAGCCATAGGAGATGCAGCACTAGGTCAGGTTAGGGAAGGAATGGGAAGGACATCATGTCCCTTCTGAGGAACGTTATGTGATGGAAGGAAGTTAGAGGGGGAGGCAGGGGGTGCGGAGAGGTGGGAGGGGAAAGAGGTAGATGGAGGGACCTCTCACAAAATCATGTTCTATGCCGACATTGTTTCCATAGTCCAACCAGTTACATATAGAGGTTTCTTACAGTCAGAAAGATACAGTACTAAACTCACCACGTCATATTTTGAACATCCTACCTAAGCTTTTGATGTCACAGCTTTAGCAACTTCATGAATCTTTGCTTTTGAAATACCAAATCATTACTGATTTGACAGCATAAATACTCTCGTTTCATAGTCTTCATAAGCAGGCAGGATGCCACTATGCTTTTACAGCAACAGAAGTATCTTCAAAATGACATGGTCATCAGAGAACTTTAACAATGCCATCTCGTGTGGGCTGTCTTTCTGTCTGTCCCATTGGAAACAAGCACTGGAAACTTACATGTATCAAAGTGATTTACAAACACACAGAGCAAAGACACACCTTAAGATAAATCTTATTAGAATGAAGTTCCTTGCATCCTAAAGTTTATTCAGATTTTCAAATACGTAATTTTTTACCATCAACATCCCCTGACATCCATTACATTTTAATCAAGTTGCAAGATATGTAGCTTAATCGCCATAGTTGTAATAGTACACGATACCATATTCATTTCTATCAACAATGTGGGATGTGACAGTAGCTGTTTAAATAATGCAGGAGTATATGGGTGGCAACTGTCATTGTGCACCTGCAGCACTACCATCTGAATTCTTGCAGGTGAACTTTCATGGACTGTTGTCTTGGCCCAGTACATTCTTGTTTTTAATGTTAGAATTTCTCTTTCTAATGTGTTCTCTGACAATATTCATAGAGAAGTTATGTTGCTCATAAGCATTTGTTTAGTGATATATGATATTGAAATGTGCGACAAAAGGTACTAATAAAATCAACAAGTCAAGCTGTACTGCAGTGCTTCTGTTGTTTAACCAATGAGTCTTCAGAATTCAAAAGACAGATATTAAAAACAAGCTTGCTATGGCAGACAGTGAATATGGTCTATGTATATGGAGGATAATGGAGTATCACTAAGTGTAATCTTGACATACCAAATTTCTTTGAAAAACTGTATGTAGCGGCTTACAAATTTCACATATCCTTTATCACAAATCACAATACAAATATTTAGTACACAAACGAAAACTGTGGCTAAGATAAGTGAAACAGTGCTGGCTGGGTGGCAAATCCCTAATAAATATTGCAGTACATTACACTTTTTATCAACACCAAACATGCTCCTGTTAAATTTCATTGTTATATTGTAATTCACGTTATACTATTAATTATATTCTGATTATGGGACACTGTGTAATAAACTAGACACCCAGTATTAAATTTCATAGCTGTAGTAACTATTTGGTGTTAGTTATGCTACTTGTAAAAACTAAATTTTACGCCAACCAAGCTGTAGAGACAAACTTCTAAATTTTACTAATTAATATCTGTTATTTCATATCTATTCATAACATCTGTTATTTCATATCTATCTTTCTCCTCCATAATGTCTATACTTTCCCTCACCCAATTAGTTCACTAGAGTACGTGAACCACTTCCTGTGATATATAAGTAGAGAACCATTGACGAAACAAAGTCAAAACTTACCTGTTCCCCAAGCACCCCCATTATTCGAGGAATGGAAGGTCCGCAGATATCTATATCCAACACAGCAACCTGTAAATCAATGAAATTTTGTTTTGATTATGTTTGTAGATGATTTATGATAATATAATAGATGAATAGTATATCACAAAGAAAACTGTCTACTGTGAGTAAAGGTATTTGAGTCTGCATTTTCAATAGTTAAGGAATGAATTATTTCAACATTATGCCCTGTTCCATTTTCTTTCTAGGTATCAGAATCACAATTACATTTCCTGCAAAATGATACAGAAAAAGATACTAACATGTACAAGAGAGCATGAAAGTTATTAACAGCAACCTTCCCAACGTACATTCCTTGAAATAAGAGTTACTAAAGTAAACCAAACAATGGAAACTCCAGATAGGAATATCAACAATGTCGGGGTTGGCAGTTGCGTGCGCATGCGGTGTGTGTGTGTGTGTGTGTGTGTGTGTGTGTGTGTGTGTGTGTGTGTGTGTGTGCGCGTGTGGGAGGGGGGGGGGGGGGGGCGTGTGCTCGCCTCTCTCTCTCTCTCTCTCTTTACTGGCGAAGGCTGTGACTGACATGTCTTCTTTTCCTACATTGCTAAGTTACTAAAATACTCCAGCAACTGGATTTTTCATTTAAGAAAGTGTGGAAACATGGTGAGAGATTCGCAGACAAGGTACAAAATGAAACTGCATTCCTTATCATTCTAGTTCAACTACAGTAAAAAGAAAAAAAAAGTTTTTTTATCATTATAGCTGAGAGACTTGAAGTAAAAATGATGTGTAAATATTCACTTTTAATTAAACGGAAAAAAATAAAGTGCAAAAAAATTATTCATAGTTAACATTATGTAAGAAGGCAGATAGTTGATCAGTGTGTTGCTTTCATGAAAACTACAACTAATTAATGCATAGAGAGATTTCATGAAGGACTTTATACGGTGGCTTTTACCATAGAGCAATTGATTTTGACAGATAGAGTAATATTCTTCTGTCACCAGAGATCTCAACTAAAAAGAGATTCTCAGAGACAACAGACTTTTTTTTCTGTGTTGGAGAGGAAATAGCCACTACATTATAATGAAACTTCAAACTGTAAAATGGTTTTTGGATGAATAAACAACCAACGATATTATGATTAGCAATTGAACTGTTGAATTGTCTGTTGCCATCCCTTCTGCTATTGTGACTTAAGATCAACTAATCCAAAAATAAAAATAAAAAGACCCGCCAGAATGCTAACACATACTTAGGTGACTGGCTAACATTACAGAGGCAATTAAATACTGCAACACGCATGTCAGTAACTCTCAGTGACAAATGACATCCACATGTCACTGCAAGAAGAAGAAAAGAAAATAAGCAAAACTTTGTTACAACTATTGTATACTTGAATGCACCAATCAAAAAGATTAACAAAATTACAACAAAAAATTCAAAAACATGTCAGAGTGCATTAACTAATTACTGCAGTTGCTATAGAACATCTTGGTCATTGGTGAGAGGAACTACTCTTGATATCAAATATTATATTTCAAATCAAACACCGTAATAATGAGTGTCACTGCAAAAACATCAGATGTCAGAAGTGGTTGTCAGTCTAAAGGCTGGTTTTGTGCAGCTCTTGACACTAGTAAATTCTGTTTAAGCTTCTTAATCTCGGCACAATCTCCTCCCCTCTGCCCCCCCCCCCCCCAACCCTCCCTCCCCCCACCCCCATGAAACATCTTCCTCCATTACAAAATTAAATATTCCTTGATGCCTCTGAATGTGTTGTATCAATCTATTTCTTCTTGTAATCAAGTCATGACTATGAAGCTCTTCTTTCTGACTCAGTATCCCTCCATTAGTTATTCAATTTACCCATCTAATCTTCAACATTTCAAAAACTTCTATTTTCTTCTTGTCTGCACAGTTTCACTTCCATACTAGGCTACACTCTCCAGACAAATACTTTCAGATAAAACTTCCTAACAAAGTTATATCTGAAGGTATCAAATTTTTCTTTTTCAGAAAAGTATGCAATACAAATGAAAAATGCAGATAAGTCTCTTTAGATTCTCCATTAATCCTTAAAGGTTTTTTTGTTGATTTGTTTTCTGATGCCTTGTTCCTTCGTATCTTCATAACTTACTTGTCCTAAAAACTTTAAATAGCATTTCAATACAGACCAAGTGAAAATTACAGCACTTTATGTGTATTTCTGTCTTTCTTTATTACTTCTAAAAAAATTCTTTGAGTTAATACTGCAGTGTGCCTAGCTGAATGATCAAATGCTTGTGTGTTATGACAAAATGAAGCACTTTTTAAAAAAGAAATAAAATGAGGAAATGGCAGAATGATTGTATAAAGTTTAATTAAAAGAAAAAGAAACTTTCAAATGTGTGCTAAACACCAAAGAGCACCAGATCAATAACAACAAAGAAGTATGATTTCATAGGCAGAGGCCAAGGCTGTCAGAGCCACAAACAGCAGCAGATCAATAAGATAAGAGCCAGGAGATGGGACATGGTGACACAAGCACCTCTGCTTGTGAATGGTACTGGGTGGTACTGCACACACAATTTGACTCCTGACGGAAAGATTGCTATCTCACACAGATATACACCAAACAGAAGAGTAATACATAACTACAATGTCAATACAGAACACCTTATTTTCATAATTATAAATGTTCTACTGTAGAATAATTCCTTATGCAGATACCTGCATAACTGTGAACATTTCTCTTCATATTATATTTGGGGGAAAAAAGGAAAAGGTTGAGGGGGGGGGGGGAGGGGGGAGAGGGGAGAACAGTAACTAACCATTCTTAATACTTAACAATATTCACGCGCACGCGTGCGCGCGCGCGCACACACGCACGCACACACACACACACACACACACACACACACACACACACACACACACACACACTGCACTTGCAAACAACAAGGCAAGTCAGCCCATCTGATATACACTGAATGACAATTGAGGAAGCAGTTCTAACACTATGTGAAGTGGAAGAATACTGGTATACTAATGTAAACTTATTTTTTCTGCACAACTCGCACTTTTAATGTACATGCCTGGCATGCGCTTCATTGTGGCTGTACAGAGATAGCTAGTGCGAACTTCTTTTCAAAACATTTGATCAATGAAGGGGGTTGGGCATTCTTCTAAGCTGTGAGGTAATAACATGCAATGGAATGGCCTACTGCATTACAGTAAGTCCCCCCACAAGTACATCTGGCATCTGTGTCACTATTTTCATTCCCATGCATTCTTCCCATATGAGCGAGTACCGAGGAACATTTCACTGCAATAAGACAAAGCTGGCCACACTGTTCGGGATCAATTTGTTCAATGGATGCATCTGTTGAATACTGTGAAGATCTTGGTCACATCCCAACTATTACAGTTCTTTCAGGATTGAGTAAAACTGTGTACAAAATAGTGTGCATTCCCTTGGAGGGTGTATTTGGAAGATACTATCGTGGAAAACCAGTTGAGCAGCCAACTATCTCTCATCATCAGGCTCATCAATACAAATGAACCTAAACTTTTAGTGTTGTTTTGTAATTCAAGGCACAAGTCTAAAGCATAATTTGGAGTGAAAGACTTCTTGCATTCTGACAAATTTAAAAGCATCCTGGGTCCCCGAAATTTAAGTATTTATTACAGGCCTAAGGTAAAACATTCAAGTTCCCTGCATCTAGATTTGTGAGATGCTTCTCTGCTCTCATCCCAAAAGGGCTCACTACTGTTATAATGTAAATCTGTCCTCGAGCACCAAGGCTGATTGACCGAGCTCTCCAGAATGAGATTTTCACTCTGCAGCGGAGTGTGTGCTGATATGAAACTTCCTGGCAGATTAAAACTGTGTGCCGGACTGAGACTCGAACTCGGGACCTTTGCTTTTCACAGGTAATCAGCCAGGAAATTTCATATCAGCACACACTCCGCTGCAGAATGAAAATCTCATTCTGGAAACATCCCCCAGGCTATGGCTGAGCCATGTCTCCACAATATCCCTTCTTCCAGGAGTGCCAGTTCTGCAAGGTTCACAGGATAGCTTCTGTGAAGTTTGGAAAGCAGAAGATGAGGTACTGGCTGAATTAAAGCTGTGAGGATGGGTCATGAGTCGTGCTTGTGTAGCTCAATCAGTACAGCACTTGCCCGCGAAAGGCAAAGGTCCTGAGTTCGAGCCTCGGTCCGGCACATTGTTTTAATTTGCCAGGAAGTTTCATCACAGTGCTCTTTTAGACACAGTCATTTTGGTGGAGATATCACCCCAGCTCCCTCCTACCTTTGCTTTGATGCACCCACACAGCTATAGGACAGTAATGTAAACCCTGAGCCATGGTGCAACTAGGCACTTTCCACGTAAACAAACCATCATCGGAGGTGAAAGAAGTAATAAGTGTCAGAAAGCAGCTTAAACCTGGGTAAGATCTGAACCCTGGACTTTTGGATTGTAGCCCAGTACTAACCCACAATATTCCTGTTCTGCAGCTTATAAATACATGCTCTGATGGTGTTCAAGTAATGAGATTCAAGATGGTGGAAAGTAGAAATAACTCAACCTTATAATTATGTCACATCAAAAGCAATTTTTGCCACGTGGAAAGTGGTGTTTTACTAGCTTCTATGTGTACAATGAGTGTATCAGTAGTTCTGAGGGCACCTATCACCAGGTTAATTCCATCACCGAAGGTACTACCTAAAATTCCTTGGTAAGAAGATTGAACAACTCCATGACAGTATTATAAGTAGGATAGATTGCTACTCACTATATGTTAAAGATGCTGAGTCACAGACAGGCAGAACAAAAAGCCTTCTTCTAAAGGAGACAACATACACACAAGCACAACTCACATACACATGATCACTGTCTCTGGCCACAGAGTCTGGACCACGAGCAACTGCAGCTCACATGTTTAACAGTCTTTTTGTTGTATCTGTCTGCAGCTCAACATCTCCACTATACTGTGAATGACAGTCTAGCATCTGTTTCATAATACTGTCATTAATCCACCATGGATTTAGCAGTGTTTGAAAAATTCCATGAGTTTTACAGCCATAGTCCACACAGGATTTAACCAACATCTTATAAAAAAATCTGGGTATGAAAGACTTGTCTGCCCCCTCAGCTGAGTTACTGTGGCACTTCAAAATACATCTCTTAATTTAAACTCTTCCAGCTACGGCCACCAGTTACTCTTCCGATCGAATATAAGTCCCAGAAATCTCTAGTAACCTGCATGCCTCTTTCACTGAAGTACGCAACTGATTTCCCTAAAGTCCCATCTGTCCATGTACCAGAGAATGTGACACTTCCCTCCCTTGTCTTTGTGAGTAAGAAATGGCATCCACAGCCTTTTTAGTCATTGATCAGTAGTCATGGTACCCAGTATACCTGAAGCTTTTTCAAGTCATCATTTTATGAAAAATTTGGGTCAAACTTACATATTGGACCCCTCCTGAAATCTAAGTTGTGGAGACAGACTGATCTCTTGCACAGCCCAAGGTCTAGGTTAGATAAGAAGGTGACAATTTGATTGTGAGTTGGTGAACCAACAAATGTGGAAGTAGAAAATTTGTTTCTGGTAATAAATTGACTGGTAATGAAGTTTAATGCTTACATCTGTGCCAGATTGAAAAAGCAAGGGAGGTCCAATACATAACTTTTACTGGATTTTTTGCTCAGATGCCTATGTTATCTGGTGACCATTCATTCTGTTATCTTCCACAGCCACATCCTGAACTTTTCAAATGTTTTCTATGTGATGATTTCAACTGTCCAGTAGATACAAATGTCAACTTCCGTGACCATATTTAAACTCATTAACCCAGATATTAACATCAATGTGTACTATGTCTAAACTTAAGCCAATTAGGTTTTGACTGAATTTTCTCTGTTGAGAAACAAGGAGTGATCTGAGTTACTTGGTAAAAGACTTTCTATAGCCAAGATTGCATAAATACTTCTTATTTTTGACAACCGATTTCAATAGACTTTGCTCTCATCTTCTGGTCTGTAACATAGTGCATATACATGGAATACATCTCCTTTCATGATTTTATGACATAATTTTTGAGAAAAAAATATTTGTTTGACAATACAATGAACAGTTTCCTTTTCCTTTTCTTGTAATGTCAAACAAAGCATTTTTTCTTAAGAATTACAGCATAAAGCCATAATAGGAGATTTTTCCATGTATGTGCACCACATTATAACCCAGAAGATGACAGCAAAGTCTGTAAAAATGGGTTATCAAAAATAAAGAAGTATTATGTGATGACGTGAAAGTTATTTACCAAGCAGGTTTTGATATGCTCAACTGTTGAAACTTGCAAACAAAACTGTTACTGGCCATACAAAGCTGTTGTTTCCTTTTCTTTTACACATGTCAACTAATCACCTCATACTGCTGCCAACTAACAACTTACATCATATGCATTTGAAACTGTGTCACACAAATCAGATTTGTCTCCTCTGGACCAGTTCAACCAAATCTGCCCTTCTTTCAGAGAAATTTATCAATCACAGTGGATAAAGCCATAGTGCATAAGCTCTAAATAAGTTTTCTGCTAACTGGCAAAGACTACCAACTGGTTTCACATAATTTGTGAACTGCTGGCCCAAACCAAATGTTTCTCATAGCTACTGGTCTTCACCCTTCCCATAGCTACTATTCAACAGTAGAACTCTTCTTTTCTTATTCTATTTTTCTACAAACTTCTTTTAAGTTTGCTAATTGTCATGCTGTGTCCTACATTCTTCCATATCCCATAGACACTCTTTCCACTCTAGTACACATAAGAAGCTAAATCGTACAGTTACATACGACCACAACAAGACATATGAAGTTTCCTTGTCTGTTAATTATTCAAAAAATTTCTGCAGAAATTAAAATTAAAATGGTTTGAAATGTTTTATAAAAAAGAAGCAAATGAAAATGAAGATAGCAAACACTTATCCTGCACAAAATGAAGACTTAAAAATTCATTTTTATATAAGTTGAAATGCTGACTTCACATATCATCATTTACTATTATAAGATATTAACGTTTCCAAGACCAATGTAGTTGAATACCATTTAGAGCCACAGTTTGTTAACACTTACTTATTTAAAAATTACTACCAGCAAAATTCGCATTGATCCTATGGGAGATAAGGTATAACTGTGGCTGATCATTCAGTTATGACTTTCATAAGCCACGGTGAAATTACTGGCAGCCATAAGTCAAGCAACAGGAATTTAAGGTTGTACATAAAAAAATATATCCATCTCTTAGCAACATGTATTCAACAGCTTCAGGAAAATATTTCATACAAAGTACGAAAATGTAACATGATAAACAACATCTGTACTATTTAAAAAAAAAAAAAAAGGAATGGGAATAAATTAGCATTACAATGGAAGTGGCAACATATTAGTTATCAAAGCAATTTTGGAGCTTCAACAAAACTTACATTCCTATCAGGGTTAGTTACTGCTAGACCCCGAGACAACAATGATGTGAATGTTGTCTTTCCAACTCCTCCTTTTCCAGACAGCACCAAAATCTTGTGTTTCACTGATGACAATCTCGATTTAACCAGTTCAATACCTGATGTAATATAAAGAAATGTGTTATATTCTAAAAACATTTTAAAACTTGTAACTCAGCTGTGGAACTTATTGATATGTAGCAAAAGATCATTAATAACCTGGATCAGGCTGCCTTGCCGCACCAGACGCACATATCTGTTGATTGGGACAACCCTGGCAGGCCGATTCTTTGCCTGCAGATTCACTTTGTGTCCCAGGACAGTCTGTCACAAAACAAAAGAGATCATTAAATAATTTCAAGACTGAACATTATAAAGAACTACAACTAAAGTTTATTAACACTGGAAGACATTCCTCTTTCCTATTCTGATCAATAACTGTAAATCAGAACACTACTTTGCATTTCAAATACAAATAGCATGTCAGCCATTATCAGATGTTATGATTTTGGGTATCCAACAAAGGAATCTTTATCTCCCTCTTTCCTTGCATGTTATCCCCTGGCACAGGATTTGTTGTTTTCATGTTTTGGCAAATTTATTTTATTCATTATTTGGGGCTGGATGCCCTTGCTGCTGCCATAGTCATGAATTAATCTAAGGCAGGGAAGTTGTGTTCATCACCTGTATGTGGACCATGTAAACTTCGTTCTGTGTATGATCATATTTTCTGAGGCGGAGATTGGGGACCAGCACAGCATTTACTAAATGCAAATGGACACATAAAAACCATACTTAGACTGTCCAGAGTACCAGACCAATGATTGTTAATCCACAGTGCGGATCTGATCCGAATCTGAAATACTTTCCTGTTTGCATTCTAATGCACTGTGTGACCTATACGAACAGATCACCATAAGGATATTGATCTTCCTTCCAAAAAGCCTACACAGGTGAGTGTGATAAAAAGATAAGAAACTAAATTTTCCACTTAAATTTGTAAAAGACACATATATGCGCATATTGAACAATGGTGAACAAAGATATGCTAAAAATTACAATAGTAATAAGACACCGTCTGATCATTTATTAGAAAAATTTGTTAACCAGCCCCTCTGCAAACCTACAATCTAAAAGCTTACACTTATCAGACAAAGCATAACTTTGTCAGTTAAGTATAACATCTGTCTTCTTGTTAGTTTAAATAGGGGTCCGGTTCTTAGTTAAACTTACTGCTGGGTCATTCTGTGTCAAGTGACCCAATCTGAAAGAAGCCCTAGCTCACCATCTTCAGTTTCAATGAAATATGTACCAAGTGTACATAAGGGGGCAGGCATGAACTTCTGATGAGTTTCAATTACATTTGTAACTGCATGTGGGAACTAGAGCCATTTTCACAAGGTTCACTTTCTTCAGAAATAAAAACATACAAAATAATCATTCATGTTCAGCAAGGCATTGTTTCGAATTAATAGAGATAAGATCCTACAATTTACCATCCTGACATTATTTTCTGCACAGAATATAGAAGCAACATAAACAAAAATCACAAAACAATAGCCTTGGCAAATCTCTCTTTAAAATGGCTGAAAAAATTTGTCATGATGATTTTTTCCCCATGTGTTAATACGGGATAAAGGTGAGTGAAAAGTACTGGAAACTTGAAAGTTTTTATTTTTTACCACTCGGTGAATTATGAACTTCCCTACAAATACACTCACTATGGTAGCAGCCTTTTAAGTTACCAAAAATAACTTATGTACTAAATTTTGCAAATCTTTAACATAAAAACTAAATCTCTAATTTTATAACTGTTGTGGTCTTTCATCCAAAGACTGGTTTGATGCAGTTCTTCACACCAGTCTACCCTGCGCATGGTCTGCCTCTTCATCTCTGCTGCAACCTACATCCACTTGAACCTAAAGAAAAGCCTTGGTATCCCTTCACAATATTTATCCCCTTCACTTCCCTTCATAACCAAATTGACCATTCCTTGATGCCTTGGTATGTGTCCTACCAACTGATCCTTTCTTTTAATCAAGTTGTGTCATAATTTTTTTTTTTCTCCCCAGTTCAATTCAGTACTACCTCACTAGTAATCTGATATACCCATCTAATATCCACCATTCTCCTGTAGCATCACATTTCGAAAGTTTCTATTCTCTTTTTGTTTGAACCATTTACCATCCATTTTTCATATTTATAAAAGGCTAAACTTATAAATTTAAATCTTATAAATCCATTTCTGAAGGTTCAGAACTGTGTGTTTACATTTACCAGAAACACTATTTTCATTTGGGATTCATGTGAGTTAACAAGCAAAAATTTGGCTTTTTGCCATTTGAAAAGAAAAAGGGGGGAAAAAATAATGACATTATTCGTGTTGGACTATGGTGGTGGTACCACAGCCAATCATGTCATATTCTAATGTGTTTTACATAAGGAGTAAACCTACTGCACCTACAGTCACACCTCCCCTTGAACTTAAAATTTTGAGAATTTGACTATAGGTCAATTTCTATTTTGATAAGCAATATACATTTCTTTCAGATAGGTATCCAGCAAATACTTTTGATTCTGTACTTTACCGCAGTCTAATCGAAGGAATCAGCCTTTTTTGCCTGTACAAATTTGATAACATTCTTGATTTTCTAAAAATTTCATATTAGTTTGCCTTATGTCTTCTAGAAGCTTTTCCTAAGGTTCTAATAAGCCAGAATTCCTTTTTCCAACTTTAACTTCCTTGCCCTACATATCTGTCGTCATCAGCTTCTGTCTCTGGATGTTTCCTCACTTTCTTTTATTTCCCTTTTTCTCATGGCATATTTTATCCCATATAATAAGGCAACCTTTGGTCTTCCTCTTTGCCTTCCTCCCTGAGGACAGTAAGTCAAGATCATATTCGCATCTGGCATTCACACTTTATGTCCATACCAGGCAAGCTACCGTACTTCTATTCTATCTGTGATGTTTTCTTGGGTCTGCGTCATTTCTCTAATCATTGTATTTCTTATAATGTCTCGCCGACATATTCTACACAAACTTCTACGCTAGTCCCCAACTTTTTTTTTATTTTCTCCAGTAAGCTCCCAACACTGACATCCACAGGCCAGTACAAGCATCTTCTTTACTCTCCAACTTATCTGAGAAGATCATTACAGAGGGTTTAGCTTCTGGATTGCTGCTTTCTGATAGGCTACTCATTGCTGTATTTCCCAATTACTTGTTCCATCTGCCAATGAGATGCTACACAAATATTTACATTTTTTACAAGCCTTTATGTGTTACTATTACTATTTCTACATTTTCTCTACTGCATGAGTATTCAATCTTTTTAAAATTTACTTTTATTCCCCACTTATCATGTTCTTGTAAATAATATTTTTATTAGCATAGCATGTATTATCTTCTTCACTGGGCGCCACTACCTGATCATCTGCAAAGAACGTGCTGTACAAACATTGATCCTTGTTATATGCATGCCCATTCCTGAACATTTTCTACTCAGCAGGTCTAAGGCTTTCTGGATGTATATCTTGGAACAACATAGGAGATAAGCAACATCACTGTTTTAATTCTTTTGCAATTCTAAAAGGTTGTGACGAAATTTTATTCTCCACTTTGATTACACATTCTGCACACTTTTATAGGTTGCATATACTTCTAACATATGTATTTCGTGTTCACTCCCCCTAATGATTATAAGCAGTATCTTCAGAGGCACTTTGTCATACTCCTTCTCGAGAGCTATGAATACTAAATGGGAACTCATATTCCTTTCCAGTCTCTTTGCAATTAGTCATATTAAAGTAAAAATGTTGTCAATTCAAAATCTTCCCTTCAGGTGCAGGTGTCACCACCACTAAATTATTGGGGGAAGGAGGGAGGGGACTCAATAGATAAGGTATAGATCGTAAGCGGATCTTGACAGACGTTGAAAAAATTAGAACCTAAAACTACTTTTTGCAACGTTACAGATGCCTCAAACCACACATTTCAATGGCACTTAAAAATCCTAAAGTGTGCCAGTTTAAGCATGGATTAAAATGTATTTTGTGACTACTGAGTATAAAAGTTATACAATATTAACAACTAAATTTATCAACAGTGTGTTGTGACTTATGTAATATGTTCCACACCTTTTTGCAGGGAAGAATTAAGGGAAAATAATATATAGAGAATAGGCTATACTTAGATCAGTTTAGAAAATGGTCGATAAATTCCTACAACGTGGGTGTTCTACTATGAGGGGCGTTCAATAGGTAATACAACACATTTTTTTTTTTCTTGGGCAATTTTGGCTGAAAAAATGCAGAATTTGTTATGGAACATCATGGATATTCCCCTTCATGCCATACAGTTTCATGACATTCTGATAGATGGCAATGCAATACGTAGCCTTCAAAGTGTCGCATGTTATGGATGTGTATTCCAAGCAGACTGTTTGCACCGAGTTTCTTTTAGTGCGAAAACCACAGAATCCCAAATATTCATTGGCATTTGCTGTATATCTACAGAGACCTGGCAATGAACAAAAGCACATTGAGTAAGTGGGCGGGGTGCCTGTCATCAATGCAACAAGGTCGCACAAACCTGTCCAAACTCCCACATGGCAGCCGCCACACACAGCTGTGACTCCAACAATGTCGGAATGTGCAGACACTCATATTCAAGATGATCGATGGATCACTAACAAAAACCTCGCTGTACAACTGGACATCTCTGTTGGTAGTGCTGACACACTCGTCCACCAGTTGGGGAACTCAAAGTTGTGTGCCCACTGGGTTTCTCGCTGCCTAACATAAGACCATAAAGAGCAACGAACAACCACCCGTGCAGAGTTACTTGGTTGTTATGAGGCTGATCGTGAACGTCATCACAGGCGAAAAACATGGGTTTCAGCACTTCAAATCTGGGAAAAAAAAAAAAAAAAAAAAAAATAGGCAATCCATGGAATGGCACCACACCACCTCTCCTCTGAAGAAGTAGTTCAAAGCTGCACCCTCAGTCAGTAAAGTCATGGTGATGGTCTTATGGGACTCTGGAGGGATTATTCTGTTTGATGTCCTCCCTCTTGGTGTAATGATCAAGTAAGAAGTGTATTGTGCTACATTCAGAGAATCAAAGAAATGACTTCAGCTTGCTCATTGCCACAAAAATGTAAACAAACTTCTCCTTCTCCATGACAATGCAGGGCCTCACCCAACTCTGTGCATCCAAGAGGAGCTCATGAAGCTTCATTGGACTGTGCTTCCTCATCCACCCTACAGCCCAGATCTTGCTTCTTCAGACTTCTATCTGTTTGATCCAATAAAGCACGCACTCCATGGGAAGCAGTAGGTGGATGATGGCGAGGTATTGCTGCAGCAAGATGTAACTCTCAATCAAACAGCAGAGTGGTACCATATGGGCACACATGCCCTCCCAGTAAGATGGTATAGGGCCATCACACTGAATAGAGATTGTCTTAAAAAATAGGGTATTGTAGCCAAAAAAAGTGGGAAATAATATGGTGTTTTGGAATCCTGAATAAAGCCAAAATGCTTTCAGAAAAAAAAAATTGTTGCACCTCATACACTGCAATAGTAAAATTGAGGAAATTGGCATACTTTTGTAACAAACATTTACTTACAATCATTCCTTTGCCTTTCTCAAAGAAAGTATTGATGAATTGTCTTAAACAATCTTCATAGCAATTCCTCTTCACACTCAGACTGACTATAACTTTATTATTATACCCACACCTGACTGTAAGTGATTGTCATATGGCATTTGATTATTAGTCATCTGCCTCCTGGTCATGCCTCCCACAGCAAAACCAAGCACATTTGTGCCTACATACTCCACTCCTTTATCACTTGTAGCCATACCAACACAATTCATAAATACTTGGAATATTGTCTTTTTAGTGAAAACATTTGATTTACTGGCACATTAGTGACTCTAGAAAACCATTAATTCTTATTGCACAAGAGCTTTTAGTGTGTGTAATTAGTTAAGCTTGGATATACTATTCAACTGTGTCATTTTTTGTCATATAAGACTCACCCCCTCCCCGCTCTGATAGAAAATGAAGTATTGAGTTTTTTATTTGTTTTTCCCAAATTGACTAGTTCCGTGATTATGTACACAACTATTAGTGAAATACTTACTAATGTTTTCCTTCAAAAAAAATGTTCAAATGTGTGTGAAATCTTATGGGACTTAACTGCTAAGGTCATCAGTCCCTAAGCTTACACACTACTTAACCTAAATTATCCTAAAGACAAACACACACACCCATGCCTGAGGGAGGACTCGAACCTCCGCCGGGACCAGCCGCACAGTCCATGACTACAGCGCCCAAGACCGCTCGGCTAATCCGGCGCGGCAATGTTTTCCTTGATATGCACATTGGTAAATACACTCACTTAGAGCAGTAAGGATATCAAGTTTCTAAATAGTTCCTCACAATGAGCCTTTTCACTTATTATTACTACTACTATTACTACTACAATTATTATTAATATGGACTTTTCTGTGGTTTAAAAACTGTCTCAGTTTTGTGCCTTGAGCCCCAGAAAAGAATCCCATACCTAAGAAATGAGTGTACATAGGAACAATATGTCACCACAAGACATTAGCCGTTACAGTTTTCCCAGTCAACATCTGTGTGTGGTCTAGCTTATGCTGAACTTCTTGATATGCTACTAACTCTTGTAACCTGATTAAACTTCATGGCTGCACTACAAGCTTGCACATTTACTCTAATTCCCTGTGTCCCAGTACCCAGTGGAATGTAAACTCCTTATTTTTCTATTGTATCAGAAATGATTGTTGTATGTTCTGGTTAGTTTTCTCTGTTGGGAACACTTGGTTGAAAGGCCTGAGGAGCATTAAGAAAGTTGGAGCAGATGAGAATTTCTTCCCATATATTCTGCTCCAGTGCCTTCAGGATAATTCCCAGTTTAGCCTGAAAATATCTGATACAGAAATCGTGATGACGTATATGGTAAGCAAATCCTGATGGCACAGTCAGAGAAAACCATTGAGCAGCCGACAGTGTCATCCTGTTTTGAGCTTCGTTAAAACTATGGAGTTCATCTAAAACACTATAACAGAAAGATCTAAAAATCAGGTCTGAAATGCTCTCTTTCCTAAAATTTGTCAAATTAAAGACAGCTCTCAATGTGATGATTCACTCCAATCTTGGCGTAAAGCATTAATAGTCACTATGCCTATACACTTGGCATGCTAGCTGCAAAATTTTGAACAACCAGTTCCAAGCAGCCAGCTGATGGACAGTCGAAATGTGAGCAAAAATAAGCAGTTTGATGTGGATGTGGAAGTGTTACAATTGTTAACCTGCTGCGTAAAAAAAAAAAAAAAAGCCAGAGTCACCATCTATTTCTGGAGCAGCACTCAAAGGGCACATGCCAAACTTACCTCAAGAATCTTTGAAACTACTCAGATGTTTTTTATTACTATTATTATTTTTAACTTTACAAGAATGTGAGAGCAGTAATTCAGTAATCTACTAGAAAACATATAACATTCAATTATGAGTACGAATACTTCTGTGTGTGCTTGTATAACTCCAGAAAGAAAAACTGGTAACTACTTTGAGATGAGTGTAGAAAACAATTTTATACTTACTTTTAACAATGTTATTAATGGATTTTTTACATTTCCTACAATGCTTTGTTGCTGCACTGATTCATGAAACAGACCAAATATTTCTGAATCCTGAGTCATCATTGAAGTAATTAATTCTGTCTGTGATAAAACATACCCCCTCATACATAGGTAGTCAAAGTTTTACCTTGCAAAAATAAAGTTATGTAATTAACTTTTCATTTCTTTGCAGGTAAATCTGCAGTCCTGGTACACACTGAAATCCCTGCCCCACAGTTCCTTAGCATGCCACTCCCATCTATATTTCACTAATGGGATGTGCCATTTCGTTTTGGCTCCTCTAACAGTGGTCCAAGTCAGTGTTGCAGTGATTTCAATGGGCATCAGGACTGCCGACATTTACCTACAAACAAATAATAACTTTGTAACTTTCTTTTTTAGGCGTGGTGTTTAAAACTTTATGACTACCCTTCTTAAGAGTCATGTCTGTCTGGAACAAGTACAAAATATTCATGGCAACTTTGCTACAGCCCTAGGCTTCTGGTCAATGATTTGGATCAGTTACATATCCATGGAGATATTGCCCACCAATGGAGGTTGCTGGTCCATAATTTGGTAGTGCTTTACATCTACAGCTATATGATACAGACCAAATTTACAGAGGTGAGTTTCCAGTGGAAACATCTACACTTCTTTTTATTAGATTTTTTTTTTCCTTTTATGTAGAAACACTATCATGTTTCTGAATTCTTTTTTTAATCTTACAGCAGCAAAATCAAAACCAATCTATCTTGATTAGATTCTTGGGTGCTTTAATCATTATCTCTTATTGTTTTGATGCTTCAGCCAAACTTTTATCATCAGTCTCCTCCTCTTTGGTAACAGGCAAATAAATCTGAATGAAACTTACTGGCAGGTTAAAACTGTGTGTCAGACAGAATTTTCCTTTCATGGGCAATTGCTCTACCATCTGAGCTACCCAAGCACAACTCACAACCCATCCTCACAGCTTTACATCATATCCTACCTTCCAAACTTCACAAAGTTCTTCCATGAAACTTGCAGGACTAGCACTTCTGGAAGAAAGGGTACTGTGAAGACATGGCTTAGTACAGCCTGGGGGATGTTTCCAGAATGAAATGAAATTTTCACTCTGCAGCGGAATGTGTGCTGGCATGAAATTTACTGGCAGATTAAAACTGTGCGCCAGACTGAGATTAGAATTCAAGAGCTTCGGCTTTCTCACGCAAGGGCTCTGAAAGTTTTGTGGGAGAACTTCTGTGAAGTTTGGTAGGTCTCAGCCCAGAACACAGTTTTCATCTGCCAGCAAGTTCCATACCAGTGCACATGCCACTGCAGAGTGAGAATTTCACTCTGGAATTTGAATGCCTGAACCCTTGCTGTCACTTTCACCAATGCCTGGTACATCCATATTAGCTTGAACTGTATTATTTACCACGGTTGCCACATGAAACTGCAGTTGATCAAAATTTATGCAGAGACAATCTTCTACATCTACATCTATACTCAGCAAACCACTGTGAGGTGCATTGCAGAGGGGACATCCCATTGTAACATTTACTAGTATTTCTCCCTGTTCCAGCCACATACAGAGTGCAGGAAGAACGATTGCTCGAATGCCTCTCTGCATGCAGTAATTATTCTAATCTTATCCTCACAACCCTTATGTGAGCTATATGTAGGGGGGTTGTACTATATTCCTAGTGTAATCATTTAAAGCTGGTTCTTGAAACTTTGTTAATATACTTTTTTGGAATAGTTTACATCTATCTTCAGCAGTCTTCCCATTTAGTTCCTCCAGTGTCTCTGTGACATTCTCCCACAGATTAAACAAATTGGTGACCATTCATGCTGCCCTTCTCTGTATACGTTTAATGTCCCCTGTTACGACTACCAGGTAGGGGTCCCACACACTTGAGCAATATTCTAGAAACAGTTGCACAAGTAACTTGATTGATGAATCAACACAGCATGGTAAGAAATGCCCCAAGATGACATTAATCCACGCCACAATGAACGCAAGTGTGTATTTGTGCCTGCGGTGAATCATCACAAACTGATGTCGATGATAGACATCAGTTTCAAATGGAATAAACGTTTAATCATGAAATACCACTTACATGATCAACATCTCCATAAAGTTCGATAAATATCCGACTGGTGCTTCACCGTGTAACACTTCTGTTTCCTGTTAGTGTACCTCAGGTTGCTTTTCAGCTCTTCTCCACTCCAGAAGTATGAGAAGTTCATTTCAGAAGACAATAAGTCTGACTACTACAACAAGTCTGCAGAGACCAAGACAATTACAGTACACTTCTCTTGTCTTGATGTGGCTGTGTATGGACAACTGGCCAGGAATTCTTGGCTGACACATATGTGTAATTCTTTGACCTGTCAGTGTCAAAATTGGCTGTCGTAACATGACTAAAGGAGTTGGGTAGCCTTGTGTTTGGTGGCTCGGAGTGACGTGAAATGTTCTTCCGCCAACAAGGAAACTGCTTTCACCTTAAAAAATATGGCCAGTTTCTATTCTGCCGAAAATCTATTTTGGGCATGCTCAGAGTTGTGCTCTCATACTTAGTTGCCTTGGACTGATGTTATACAAAATTTTAAGCACAACTTTTACATACAGATGTTAAATTTGCAACTTTGTTCACTCCACTTTGGATGTGAATGGTTTGCATTATTCTGAATAGTTAAGAAATGCTTAACCAGCAGCTGGTGATACCAAATAGGCCTACGTGTATTGCACAACCCTTAAATAAAGTGTAATGAATTTCCTGCAAGAATCTCAGATAGCTGAAAAATTACAGTGTTATTCATTCCTGGTGAGCACACTGATTTGCATCACCAATTCAAATCCGTACCATCAGCTTTAAACCTATGCTACACCTTGTACTAAAGAGCAGAAAATAAATGTTTTCAATGTTCCATCATCTTTCTGTTTGCACACACGTTGTTACACATAATTACTTCATGAGTAAAAGCCAACATCTGATATTGATAGGTTCAATTAACCAAACTCCACAACAGAGTGTCTACAATTAAAGTCACTCACTGATGTTTACTTGACTAATAACAAAGATTAATATCTGTTGGCTTCAAGATTCAATAAACTGTTAACAGGGAAGATATAAAAATTGATACCAGCTTGAGCAAACAGTGAAGGAAACAAAAGAAAATTCAGAGTAAGTATTAAAATCCATGGAGAGGAAATAGAAACTTTGAGGGTCGCCGATGACATGGTAATTCTGTCAGAGACAGCAAAGACTTGGAAGAGCAGTTGAACGGAATGGATAGTGTCTTGAAAGGAGGATATAAGGTGAACATCAACAAAAGCAAAACGAGGATAATGGAATGTAGTCGAATTAAGTCGGGTGGTGTTGAGGGAATTAGATTAGGAAATGAGACACTTTAAGTAGTAAAGGAGTTTTGCTGTTTGGGGAGCAAAATAACTGATGATGGTCGAAGTAGAGAGGATATAAAATGTAGACTGGCAATGGCAAGGAAAGTGTTTCTGAAGAAGAGAAATTTGTTAACATCGAGTATAAATTTAAGTATCAGGAAGTCATTTCTGAAAGTATTTGTATGGAATGCAGCCATGTATGGAAGTGAAACATGGATGACAAATAGTTTGGACAAGAAGAGAATAGAAGCTTTTGAAATGTGGTGCTACAGAAGAATGCTGAAGATTAGATGGGTAGATTACATAACTAATGAGGAGGTATTGAATAGGACTGGGGAGAAGAGAAGTTTGTGGCACAACTTGACTAGAAGAAGGGATCGGTTGGTAGGACATGTTCTGAGGCATCAAGGGATCACCAATTTAGTATTGGAGGGCAGTGTGGAGGGTAAAAATAATAGAGGGAGACCAAGAGATGAATTCACTAAACAGATTCAGAAGGATGTAGGTTGCAGTAGGTACTGGGAGATGAAGAAGCTTGCACAGGATAGAGTAGCATGGAGAGCTGCATCAAACCAGTCTCAGGACTGAAGACCACAACAACAACAACAACAACAACAACAACAACCAGCTTGGTAACCTGTTGTTATTAGTCAAGTAAACATCAGTGAGTGACTTTAATTGTAGACACTCAGTTGTGGAGTTTGGTTAATTGAACCTATCAATATCAGATGTTGGCTTTTACTCATGAAGTAATTATGTGTAACAACGTGTGTGCAAACAGAAAGATGATGGAACATTGAAAACATTTATTTTCTGCTCTTTAGTACAAGGGGTAGCATAGGTTTAAAGCTGATGGTACAGATTTGAATTGGTGATGTAAATCAGTGTACATAACCCTACAAAATGTTTGTTGTGATGAAAATGATCAGCAGTGTAGCATGACATCTAGGTGAATGACAACTGTTTTGTTAAGTGACAAAACAGTATTAACGGCTTCAATTACGCCGAAGAGTTGAGAGGCACTCTAGCACAATTTTGCAGAGATTATTCCACCAATTAGTTTATTTAGTTTCCATACATCATACAGTACTTAATTACATGGAGTGTGTAAAATAAATATTTTGTTCGCTGGTTCAAGTTTATAGGTGTGAATTAGAGACATATCAGTCAACAACATACTGTACCATTCCATACGACATCAACTTATAAAAACCATGAAAGATTCTTTTGCAGATATCAGGGAACACTGATGTGCCTTGAATTTCTCCACAGTGCCCGATTCGAGTAAGCAACATTGCTAAGGTAATTGATGGTGATATTAAACGCATGTACGTAAGAGGTGACGTTTAATTAAAATAACATTGATTGACACAAAAGAATCCTACCGAATCACTAACAAAAAACGATTTCCGAATCCACTCTTGCTATGTTTCTACCAGTGTTGTGCGATTTTCGTTACGCTTTCCTACGGTCAACAATTTTCCTTCGCATTTCTTTCCAATATCGGTAAGGAGGATAGAGTCCCAATGACACAACCATTATTATCTCGAATTAAGAGACTGGTATCACCTAATTATTAGTCACGAATTAAGACAAATTAGTAAGGGCACTGCTTCATCGGTATTTTTCTAATTCCAAACTACTGACGTTTCAATTCGTGACAACGGATTCCAAATACCCGATAAAGGACCACAATTTAAGAACTGCAACAAATGCTCTGCATGGTACTATGGTGTCACTTTCCTTCTTAACTTTTAAATGTTACAGCAATGAGCATGAAAATTGTGCATTCAAGTACGTGAATGAAGGTTACATTTTGTGCCGATTCATGTCCCTTCCTTCTCAATACTCTTACGAGTTCTTATTGCGGATACACTGTTTATGACAGTAACCTCTTCGTCACGCTGCCGCAGCGCCATCAAAGTGACAACCGTGACTCGAAATACTGTTTTATTTAACGACACAAATATGTACGATTTTCCCAAATTCTTCCCTGCAAACTTACGCTCGGGAGCTTCCGCAGGAACATCTGCCATTTCTACCGTACTACCGCACCCGACACCACTAACACACAAAGATGATTAGTTTTCATTCGATGTCAATGTTGTGGCACAAGATCGCTCCCACAGTAGCTGCTGCCATGGCAACCAAATAATGGCACTATTAATAGCAGAAAACGCTGACAAGTAACAACTCATTTTCTGTTCCGGGCAAGTTCGCGTAATGTCAGTGTAAGTACTAAGGTTTTATATCTATATCCGCATGTAAAATATTATCATACCGAACTTAATTGCTGTTACGTTGCCGTTAATAACACATATTCATAATAGAAATGCATGTTTCGTATAAGAGTCCAATTAAATTCAATCTATATATAGAAATCTCCAAAGAAACCTTAACCGTTCTTTTTCCAACTGGAACCCACATTGACCATAAACGAAGCGGTGGTGGTAGTGGACGTCGGGATGGGATTCAGTGTGAAGACAAGGAATTTGTTTATTTCTCTTTATAATGTGGCAAATTATAACCAGCGCATAAGATGACCAATAATGGAGCAAAAATTGAGCTTTTTGAATCAGGATTTTTAGTTGAGAAGGTGTGCAATATCTGTGAATCCTACTGCAAAGACACACATAAAGGCCACACATTAATATAATATTTGGGTATTTAAATTGCACACTATAATGTAAAATGAAACCGCCTAAGTGTATTCTGGCAGGCGCATTTCCACTGGAAAGTTACAGTACCCAAATCTACTTGGTGTAAAGTCAAACTTTCAGAAAGCACTGCACATTGCAAACAAAAAACTCGTGAGCAGTAAGTGAACTGGATAACAAATCAAGTTTTTCATTACAAAAAAAATTAAATGTCAACCACTTAGTAGGTCTACATACAGTAAACAGTGGTAGTCACATTAATTTAGTGTTGGGGACACCACTAAAGAAATAAATTTTAGGAGGAAGAGAGTGATCCATTAGGACCATTACTGAGATATATAATTTTGCTTCATGTCATAAGGTGAGAATAGTGCTTCCAGAAATATTTTGTCAAGTTTGTTGGTGTCATATTCAATGACATTTTGAAATACTGTAGTGCATGTAGTTTCTTGCAGTATATTTCTACATTTTCTGCAGATTAATCTTTGTATTGTAACATCATGAGCTGCTCCTCACACGAAATGAAAATATTTTGTAGCTTCGATATTTTCATACAGCTTGAGAAACACTTTACAGTTGTCTAATATCACAACTAAAATTTAATAGTGTTTCTCACAGTATTCCATGGTTTTCATTCAGGAAATTAGTAGCAATCATTTTCCTCCATTATTACTTCCTGTTGCACTTTTGTTCAAATTCTAAATAGCCATAGTTAATATTGTTACTTGTCGTCTTTAAAAATAGTAAATCATTTCCGGACTGATGTCAACTTATGTTAATTTACAGAGATGCACTTCGATAATAGATCTGATTTAACTACACTTGATTTTGTTTTATTTACCTTTTATTGTTTTTATATTGATATTACTGAGTTTCTGCAGCATGTTTACTTACTAAAACGTTTGAACAATATTCCTGTTAGTATATGGTACAGTATTTAACCAGAATCATGTATTTTCACACGTCATGTTGGTATAAAATTTTGTGTTATTATTTATTTGTTCTCTCGTTTTGGTCTCCTAGCCATTGGTAGAACTTGTAATTCTCCACTGTCTAACATTGGGTTGTGTGTTGCTGGTATTGAGTCTTCTCCAAACTACTGGTCATACTACTACTAGTAGTAGTAATTCTACTACTGCAGCAACTATTACAGTCTTCACAAGTTTAGGCCTTGATATGGTATCATAGTTGAATCAGTTTGTGATTGATTCACCACGAGATCACATACTTACAATAGTAATGAGTTCTAATTATTTGTACTTAATGTAGTGATTCTCAGACAACAGATTTGAAAAAAAGTATACATTTTTACATGCATACTGCCTTTCGAATATTTGAAACTCATAGACTAGTTCACCTCTGCTTTATGTTATTGAACTTGCCTTTTGCTCTAAATAGAACATCACTATTTGCTAGGTGGTAGGTTTAATGTACTGTTGATTGACTGTATTACGATGGATAAATGTTACCTGCCCTTCATAACTTGGTAAAAGTCTGACATTTGACGGATCAAAGGGATTAGATTAGATTTACTTTCATTCCATTTGATCGGTAGTGAGTAGGTCCTCCAGGATGTAGAACATGTCAGAAAAATGATAATACATGACAAATATTTACAACTCAAACAAATAAGATAATGTACCATTCCACATGTCCGAAGTGGAATGGTCGTCATTTTTTTAATGAACACTATATGAAAGAATCATTTTATAAATACTAATGCACTGAATTTAAAATAAAAAAGTTTTTTATGTATTTAAAAGGTAACAAACATGTAATAGAACAACTATAGTACTTATTTACAATGAACACATAACTGCATTGAAATGGTGCAGAAGTTAGATTGTACTTACACACACACACTTATTTACAATGAACACATTACTGCACTGAAATTGTGCAGAAATATATATATATATATATATATATATATATATATATATATATATATATATATATATTTGCACAAATCAGTTGGTTCTACTGAGAAATTCATCAATGGAGTAAAAGGAGTTTGCCACCAATGAATCCTTTAGGCTTCTCTTAAACCGAATTTCATTGGTTGTTAAGCATTTATGGATTTATGGCTGCTAGCGAGTTATTGAAATGTGTGTTCCTGAATAATGCACACCTTTTTGTACATGACTAAGTGACTTTAAATCCTTGTGAAGATTATTTTTATTTCTAGTATTGAGTCGATGAATTGAGCTGTTGATTTGAAAAAGCGATATGTTTTTAATGACAAATTTCATTAAGGAATAAATTTATTGGGAAGCAGTAGTTAGTACCCCTAAACATGCTTCTGCGGGATGTTCTTGAGTTCACACCACATGTAACTCTTACTGCACGTTTCGTGGCTAGAAAACTTGATGAATTACCCCAAAAAATAATCCCATATGACATTATGGAATGAAAGTAAGTATAGTATGCCAGCTTTTTCATTTTTATATCCCCTATGTCTGACACAATTCGCATTGCAAATGGAGATTTGTTAAGATGCTTCAGCAGTTCTGTGGTGTGCTCTTTCCAGTTGGATTTATTATCAAGCTGTAATCCCAAGAATTTATCACTGTCCACTTCTTCTATCTGCTTGTCATCGTATGTTAGGCATATACTTGTGGGACACCCCTTACAAGTTCTGAACTGCATGTAGTGTGTATTTTCAAAGTTTAGTAGCAAAGAATTGGCTAGGAACCGGTGATTAATGTCCACAAATATTTTATTATCCGATCTTTCTAAGACTATATCACGGTATAAGTGTATATGTGTATGTGTGTGTCGCCACTTTATCACGAGATAATTATATATTTTTGTTTTTATAATTATATTTTATGATTTTGGTTGGGATGGCTTTAAATATTGTGGGCTGACATGAGACGTTTTATAACTTATACCATGATAACAATTGTACAGACATCGGCTGCCCTGAGGTACGTGCGATATAATATTTTTTAAACACAGCGCGCAACTCACTGCCTTCTAATAAATAGTTTGCGTGAGCGCTGCTATTTGGAAATGATAATATGCGTATTATTACGCAAACTGCAATTATTAATATGGGTTCAGGGGCTACTGGTTATTTATGTGCCAAACTACATAAAGAATAACTGAGATATTACGGAATGTAATGATTTTAAATATTTCTTGTTCATTATTTGCAAGGCAGAACTGGAGAGAATCTCATCTGCCATTAGGCGCCCAAAGTGAAACATACTGAACTCAATCAGTGCTGTGGATTTTAGTAAATGAAATTTATCACTACTATCTTTAACTTTGAAATTAATGAAAGATCAAAAGTGAGAAGTCTCTCGCATTTACGTTTAATAACATGAATCGTCAGCGTAATGGCCGACTAAATCCTTCTAGGGGAGATGAGCTCCCTACACTACAACGTTCTGTAAAAACTTTGTTAATTATAAGTAATGGTTGCGATCATGAGAGGTGACAACTAAGTCAATAATACACAGACTTTCTAATAACAATTTCTATTATATTTTTCCAAAATACAGATACAGCTTACGTTATTTATCAGGCAGCACTAGAATGGCGGCCTACCGCTAGGCGAAACAAATCAGGAGAGATTTCAATAAAGCAATAGTCTCTGGTCATGTTCATTTTCATTACACAATAAAAAGAATGTTATTTTACTTTTATATCACATCGCTGTTTGTGATTTTTGATAGTATTATTTAACTTTTTTAATCTTTCTTATACATTGTGCACACATATACAGTCTTGAAATAATTTATAATTCACAAGTCGCACAACAAGAACTTCCTTTCCCTCTATCCAAATGTCCATTTATGTGACATGCCGTCACAACTACACTTGATTTGCTATTTATTGCAATGTTTGTATCATTGGCAAACAAAACGAACTTGGCATCTAGTAATGTTACTGATGAAAGGTCATTGACATACACAAGAAACAGTAAGGGCCCTTGTGGGACCCCACATGTAATTAGTTCCCAGTTAGATGATGCCTGATAGCTTGATACATGTCTCTTTCCTAATAACACCCTTTGTTTCCTGCCAGAGATATAAGATTTGAACCATTTTGCAGCATTTCCTGTTACACTATTATATTCTAATTTATTTAAAAGGATATTGTGATTTACTCAGTGAAATGCCTTTGACAGATCACAAAATATACTAGTTGCCTGCAATTTTTTGTCTAATGAATTAAGCACATTTTCGCTGTAAGTGTAGATAGCCTTCAGAAATCCGAACTGTGACTTTGACAGAGTGTTATTTGAGGTTAGATGGTTACAAAGCCGATTGTACATTACTTTTTCTAAAATTTTTGAGAATGCTGGCAAAAGTGAATTGGACAGAAATTTGATGCTATTTCTGTATCTCCCTTCTTAAACAGTGGCTTAACTTCAGCATATTTCAACTATTCAGGAAATATTCCACTGATAAACGACTGGTTACACAGATAGATTAATATGTTACTTAACTCAGAATCACATTCTTTAATTAACTTTGTTGATATTTTATCAAACCCACTAGATGTTTTTGATTTTAAAGATTTTATGATGGACTGTATTTCTGCTGGGGTAGTGAGGGTCAAATTCATATTATGGAGGTTAATTGAAATATCTGATCTGAGGTATTCCATAGAAGCATCTACAGAACCTGACAACCCCATCTTTTCAGTAACAGTTATGAAACGTTTGTTAAAAAGTTCTGCAACACTATACGTATGTGTAGGCCATATTCTACAGAAAAATACATGTGAATATAATGATTAAGGTGATTTCAGTATTTTCTTTAGATTACAAGTTACAGTCAAGTAACAAAAGCTACAGACTGTGTATTGAAAACAAAATTATATCACTTTATAATTTTATACTGAAATAATATCACCATAAAAAACAACAATTAGGGAAGCTATCACTGAACTGTAGATATTTAGGTATGCTGTTGTTAAAGCAATGTACAACTTTTGAGTATGAAGTTAGTAAGCAGAAATGAAAAACAGCATTACTAAACAACAAATCTTGCCTAACATGACATTTGTTTCTCAGTAAAGGTTGTTTTTTAGCGTATTGTAATGAAAAGTGACGTCTCAAATTTGACACATATGTTAGAAACCTCTCAACACATTAAACTATCAGGTAGCTGAATACAGAAATGAGAGGATTCAGATACCTCCAAATGCTAAGTTGCCAAGATAATGTTTCCCTTGAGGAATATTATCATTAAAGTATGTATGATCAATATGTGAGTGATAGCATTTTGAGTAAGGAATATGAATATGACACATGGAATGATTTCTTGTGCACAAATGATATCAAACTATATATATATATATATATATAGTTTGATATCATTTGTGCCCAAGAAATCATTCCATGTGTCATATATATATATATATATATATATATATATATATATATATATATATATATATATATATATATATATATATATATATATATATATACATATATATTGTCCGCAGGGGGCTCCCGTCTTGGGAGTATGTGGGTGGCAACCACACGGGCCCTTAGCTAAGCCTGGCATTACTTCCACTTACTTGTGTCAGGCTTCTCCTGTTTCCTTTCCTATCCGGCCCCCCTCGGCCAACTCTTGGTTTCTTCGACCCCAACGGTATTAGGTTTCCGAGGCCCAAGGGTGTCTTTCACTTTCCTCTCTAGTATCTATTATCTACCCTCCGACCCAACGGCGAAGCGAGCGGAAGAAGAATCTTATATCCCAGGTTCTCAAAGATCGTGGAGGCGGAAGAGGTCATGCCAGACGAACTGGCTGTAAAGGCGCCGCTCAGCCATCATTGAGCTCGCGGCAGTTCGTTGCAGTTCTGGTACCGGAAGTCACATGTCACATACATATGTGCCGTGATGAATTGTTCCAGAATCATAGTGTGTGGGTCACTTCCTCGCAAGCTGTAATCCACCTTAAACAAATTCACGCAAATGGCAATTTCTCCTGTCATTTTCTCTAAAGACCAATGGCGATGGGATAAGGACGATGGTAGCAGGCTCCGAGTGAGGCTGGAAGCTACTAGTCTGGACCTGCACACTGGCGGCAGGTGTGTGATGGTCGCCTTCCTGAGAACCCGTGTGACTACTCGGGAATCCGGTCCTGCACCTGCGACTGGGCAGGCCTATTTAGGATGACCGCTGCCCACCCTGAATGGGGAAGGCCCTAGAAAATGTGGGCTAAACATCGGAAGTCACACTTGAACCGGGCTGGGAATCCGCACCCAGTAGGTCACTCCTTATACTGCGGACGTAAACAAAAGAAGAATGAAATGATTATGACAATAGGGACATGGAATGTCAGGACCCTCCTGGACGTGAACAATTACAGACCAGAGAGAAGAACTGCTCTTATCACCCAAGAACTAGCCCGTCTAGATATAGACATAGCTGCCTTGAGTGAGACAAGACTCTCAGGTGAGGGACACATTAGTGAGGTACGTTCAGGGTACACCATCTTCTGGAAGGGAAAGGATGCAGGAGAACCACGCATCCATGGTGCAGGATTTGCCGTAAAAACGAAAATAGTGAAAGATCTTCGACTTACACCTGTCTCAATTAATGAAAGACTGATGACTCTTAGAGTACCCATTGGTTCAGACAGATTCATCACCTTCGTCTCTGCATATGCTCCTACTTTAGACAGTGATGAAGACACAAAGAATCAGTTCTACCACCAACTGAACAGTACTCTCTCTAAAATACCCATTCAAGATAAATTAATTTTACTTGGTGATTTCAATGCCAGAGTGGGAAGGGACAACCGTTTTTGGAGAGATGTCATGGGTAAACAAGGGGTGGGAAACTGCAATGCAAATGGGTTGCTACTTCTTGGTCTGTGTGCTGAGCACGAGCTTTTCATCTCCAATACCCAATTCCGTTTGCGTAACCGCTATAAGACCACATGGATGCACCCACGCTCCAAACATTGGCATCTTATAGACTACGTTATTACGCGACAGCGTGACAAGAAAGACATTCTCATCACAAAAGCAGCACTAAACATCGATGAGTGCTGTACGGACCATAGACTTTTAGTCAGCCGTTTGAGAGTACCAAAGTATCGCAAGCCATGATCCCACTTTTCAAACCCACCACGCAGAAAATTCAACATAAGCAACCTGAACAACAAAAATGTTCGCTCACACTTCCAAGACATACTGTCCGAACAACTTAACAAAGCTCCAGCAACCACAGATGACGTCGAACAAGAATGGACCACATTAAAGAACATCATCAAAGAAACTGCTGAGAATGTTGTTGGTTGTAGTGCACGGAAAAGAAGTGACTGGTTTGATGACAACCACGGAGAAATCCAAGCCATCACCAATGCAAAGCGGGATGCTTACCTATCCCTTGCTCAAGATCCATCCTGCGCAGAAAAGAAAGCACACTTTCTAGAACTCAAGCAGAAATGTCAAAGTGAAATACGAGTAATCAAGAACAAATGGTGGCAACAGAAAGCCACAGAACTCCAAAATCTTTCTGATGCAAGGAACCTGCGTGGCTTTTATGCTGGTATTAAAGAGCTGTATGGACCTATAGGCTCATCATCAGGAGCACTTAAAGCTGCTGACAACTCCACCATTCTTACTGAAAGTCAGGACATCTTAAATCGTTGGAAAGAGCACTTCAGCTCACTGTTAAACAGCCCTTCTACTGCCGCTGGAGATTTTCTCAAAAATGTCCCACAGCACCCTCCAAAACCCTGTCTGGCTGATCCTCCAACTTTTCAAGAATTTTGCAAGGCACTCAAGAGTGTGAAACCTGGGAAGGCTCCTGGACCTGACAGCATCCCGATGGAGCTTATTGAGGGTGGCGGCTTGCCTCTAAAAACTAGACTCTTCTCACTTATTATATTAATGTGGGAAACCCGCAGGGTACCAGCTGACTTGAAGAACTCCACAATTGTCACCATCTTCAAAAAGGGCGACAAAAGCGTCTGTGGTAACTACCGGGGAATATCTCTACTCTCTGTCACTGGAAAAATTTTTGCAAGAATCCTTTTAAATCGCCTCCATACACTTTCAGAGACTATACTACCTGAGTCTCAATACGGGTTTCGACCTTCAAGAGGGACAATTGACATGATCTTCTGTGCACGACAACTACAGGAGAAGTGCAGAGAACAGCAAAAGCCTTTACTACTTGTTTTCTACGATCTAGAAAAGGCCTTTGATACAGTTCCCAGAGAAGCCATGTGGATGGTCTTAAAACGCTTCGGCTGCCCTGAACATTTTGTTGACCTGATTGAAGCTCTCCACGTTGATATGACTGGACAGGTCCTCTGCCAGAATGAAATGACTGGTGAATTCCCAATAACAAGTGGGCTTAAACAAGGATGCGTTCTTGCACCTACATTATTTGCATTGTATCTGGCAGCTATGCTTTACGAGACAACCGTAAACAATGCAGGAATAGAACTAAAGTACAGGTTTGATGGAGGATTATTCAACCAGTCCAGACTCCATTCAAAAAGGTTCACCAGTACCACTCGTGTGACAGAGCTGCAGTATGCTGATGACAATGCCTCTCCAGCTCATTCACCTGCAGAGTTGCAGCTGTCAGTTGATTCCTTCAGCAGGGCGTACGAACGATTTGGTCTCTCCATCAATATTTCAAAGACAAAGGTGATGGCGCAGCCAACTCCTGGCTCCTCCGTTCCTGACTTCAGCATATCCATCTATGATACACTCCTGGAACAAGTGGACCATTTCCTCTACCTGGGAAGCATACTGTCATCCAACTGCTCATCTGGAAAAGAAGTGGAGAATAGAATACGTGCTGCACATGTAGCATTTGGTCGTCTTACAAAGCGTGTCTTCCTGAATAAAGACCTAACACTGTACACCAAACTGATGGTGTACAAAGCTGTAGTCATTTCCACCCTGCTATATGGTTGCGAAACCTGGACGTTGTATCGCTGCGATCTGAAGAAACTAGAACGCTTCAACCAACAGAAGCTAAGATATATCATGAACCTAAAATGGGATGACTTCATATCCAACACGGCTGTTCTAGAGAGAGCAAAAATGCATAGCATGGAAGCTCTTATCATTGGGCATCAACTCAGATGGGTCGGACATGTCCAGCGGATGAAAAATGACAGACTTCCACGCCAAATGCTGTACAGCGAAGTGAGCACAGGTAAAAGGCCACGAGGTGCCCCTCTCAAACGTTGTAAGGATCAGTACAAGAAAAATCTGAAAAACTTGAACATCGATCCGAGTAACTGGTCCACAATAGCAGAAGACCGAAGTCGCTGGCTCTCAGTTACCTCAAATGCTCTTCAAAACTTTGAGCTGCAACGTAGAAGAATGGAGAATGACAAACGCCAGAGACGTAAACTCCTCCAGGCTCAGCCACGTCCTCCACCTTCCATCAGCTGTAATGTCTGTGGCCGCCTGTTCCACGCTAGGATTGGATTGCTAAGCCATCAACGACACTTCCACGCCTGAACCGTGACAAAGGAAATCTCAGGAGAGAAATGAAAACTCGGATACGAGTATCAGCCGACGACGACGATATATATATACAATGCTTGAATCACCACTGATGAAAAATATTTATGTTTAAATCGTCAGTAAAGAGAACTATTTCTACCCTTTCAATATGAGATGGTAAGTCATTTGCACACAGTAGAACCATTAGTGGCCAGTATATTGAATCCTATGTAACACCAGTAATGAATTCTCTACAGACAGAGGATGATGCTATATATATATATATATATATATATATATATATGATGCTTGAATCACCACTGAAGAGAAATATTTATGTTTAAATTATCAGTAAACAGAACTATTTCTACCATTTCAATATGGGATGGTAAGTCATTTGCATACAGTAGAAACATTAGTGGGCAGAATATTGAATCCCATGTAACACCAGCAATGAATTTTCCACAGACAGAAGATGATTCCGTGAGAAAACTGCCTGATCTGTCTAAGAGGGTTGCATTTTCTTGTTATTTTCATATGAAATGGGACTATCAAATGAGTTCTGTTGCAGGTACAGCAAAAGTGTTAGGCTTCAATTGATTGGTCCAATACTGGAAAATTGCTGATTACCTAGAGAAGCGACTACTTGTAAAGTGTTTGTTTATCCATTTTAGAAATATCCATATTCATATAAATTAACAAGGGACATTCAGTTTATACAAAGGATATTATGCAGTTGTTCTCTCATTTCGGTCACCTAGTCATTCGAAGTTAAATGAATAGCCTCAGGAAATGTTTGGTGTTTAGAAGTCCGTAACAGAAATGTTGTAAGATCTCAGCAGAAACGTGTCATGTATCTTGTGTGAACCTGTTTAAAATCTATAGACTAGATTTCATGAAGGAAACTGAATATTTTTCAGTTCAGTATGCATAATTACTCCTTTAACGACTCTCCTATAGGTCTTCAAATAATTGTTTGTCCTCTGTTCATTCTGTAAATGGAAAATTATGTTTGATGCAACAGAATACACACCCCATTATAAATATTATAGTGATTCTCAGAGTGTACTCATTGATTAGAGTTATGCAGAACGACATTTACAGCTCGTTATCCAATTTAGATAAATCTAAATTGTCAGAGATTATATATTATCACAGTACAGTTGTTAGTTTTTAATATCTCAATGGCTGGATAAATGAGACAAAAAATAAGTAGTTGGATACAGACTTTCTTGATAATGTAATTGTGTAGAAAACCAGTATCTTTCTTATGGAGATAAGTCTTACATTAAGACAACACGGGAATTAAAAAGAAATATGAAGCTGAAGGACAAAATGAACTCACAGCCTATAATGTACGAGGGGGGACCCAAAAGAAACCGGATTGTTGTCATAAAAAATTTATTGATGAACCTTTTTACAAAATTACTTAGTCACCTTCAAAATACTCTCCATTACATGCCATGAACTTGTCAAGTCTCTTTTCCCACTGTTGGAAGCATGTTTGGAACTCTTCAAGTTTGATATTGTCCAGTGAGCTTTGCGAAGCTGTTTTTACCACCTCCACATCGTCATAACGCTCCCCTTTTACCGTTTTTTTCGTTCGTGGAAATATGAAAAAGTCGCACGGGGCTAGATCCGGCGAATACGGTGCATGGGGAACGACAGACCACCTCTGGCATGCCAAATAGTGGGTCACTCGTAAGGCCCTGTGTGCTGGAGCGTTGTCGTGATGCAGAAACCAGTCACCTGATCGGCAAAGTTCTGGGCGTTTCCTCCTCGCATCCTCTCGCAGACGCCTTAAAACATCCAAGTAAAAGTGCTGGTTAACAGTCTGGCCAGGGGGTACGAATTCCTGATGCACAATTCCACGAGCATAAAAAAAGACAATGATCATCGTCTTCACATTTGACCTCACTTGCCTTGCTTTTTTTGGTCTGGGAGAGTTGGGAATCCTCCACTGGCTTGACGCTTGCTTGGTTTCTGGGTCATACCCGTAACACCAACTCTCATCCACTGTAATGACTTTGTTCAAGAAGTTTGGATCACGTGCAATCTCTGTTTTCAAGTCCTGAAACACATTCATGTGGATGGTTTTTTGTTCCTGTGTGAGAAGGCGCGGAACAAATTTAGCATCAATACGTCTCATGTGCAAATCCTCACTCAAAATCCGCTGGCACGGGCTCCAACTGATTCCTGTCTGTGCTGAAATTTGGTCGATCGTTTGGCGACGATCTTCGTTGATCTTTTGGCGGACCTTTTGAATGTTCTCCTCATTTCGCGATGTTGAAGGGCGTCCAGAACGAGCTTGGTCTTCAAGACACGTCTCACCACGCTTAAAGCGCCCAAACCACTCGAAAACCTGTGTGCAGCTCATAGCGTCCTCATGGAAAGCTTCATAAAGCATTTGGTGTGTCTCTGTTGCAGTTTTTTTAAGCAGGAAACAAAATTTCACGCACACTCTTTGTTCTTTAAAAGTTGTCATAACGACTTAGCGTGAGAACCCTGCACTACGTCTACGAGTGGCGGCGCCCTCGGAGTCCGGTTTCTTTTGGGTCCCCCGTCGTATATCTATAATTTTTATAGTCATAATTTATCACGCTAATGTTTAATCTTATGATATTCTGGTAGCTTAATGTGCAACAAACACGCCGATGTAGTTTCGTTGTTGGAACTCCTGGTTCCCACCTGTGAGAGGCAGTACCGCCTACTGCTGCAATGGAGGTAACTCGCGAGGAACAATATGTGGCTTTGAAATCCTGCTTCCACTCAACAAATCTTCAGCTGAGGCCTATACAATGTTACAGGAGGCCTATGGAGAGTCTGTTCTTCCCTACAGTACAGCTCGAAGGTGGTTTAAAATGAAAGGGGAGATAATCAAGTTCAAAGAAAGGGGGACCTGGTGCTCCAGGTTACCTTAAGATCACTTTCTGAAATATTGAACATTTCATTGGGTGCCACCAACATGTTGGTGACACAAAAATTACACATGACTCGTGTTTTTGCACGATGGGTTCCAAGACTGTTGATTCCCAAACAAAAGGGCATTCATGTGCAAGTCTGCTTGCAGTTAAAGTTGATGTTATGTAATCACTGCTGATGAAACGTGGCTACATCATTTTGTGCTGAGAGCAAACAGCAAAGCTCAGTGTGGAAATCTCCTTCATCACTAACCCCCAAAAAAGCAAAAGTGGTTGCTTCTGCTGGGAAAGTTATGGTCATCTCATTTGTTGATATTCATGGAATGTTTTATCAGCATGATGTACCTGCACACACATCAGTAACTGGACAATAGTACAGGAATGTCTTGAAAACATTGCTAGTCCCTATCAGGCGCAAAAGACCACATTTCCGCGAAGCAGGCTGGATGCTGCACCTCGATAATGCGCGGCCGCATATTACCAATGTTGTTGCTAAACATCTTGCAAAAATCAACATGGAGTGCACCCCTCACCCTCCCTATAGCCCGGATTCAGCCCCATGTGACTTTTTCTATTCCCTGACATGAAGAAACTATTCATTGTAGGCATTATCAATCACCAGAAAAAGTGGTGAAGGCTACGGAGGTGTTTTTAAAGGACCTCTCAAAAAATGGTTTCCAGCATGTATTTGAAGACTGGAAGAAATGCTCGGACAAGTGCATCGCATTCCTGGGAGACTACTTTGAGAAGGACTATCAAAATTATGAGGATGAGTAAAGGTATGTTGTCAAAAAAAATGTGATCATTCTTTATTGAACAGCCCTCATATAATCGTATATTACATTCCATGCATCTGTAGCAATATTTGCACTGATGTCTGTGACACAAAAAAGAAGAGACATTGCAACTTAAAATAGCGAGCCAAGTAGGTGGCATAGAATAACACAAATGGTGTAATGAGAGACAATAACATGCAGGTTCTTTTTCACTTTAACTAGCTGCTCATAAAAGTTATAGCATAGCACAAACGTTAACAAGACAGAAAAATGTTGTAAGAGAAGTGGAGTCTTACATACAGTGAAGAGAAGTGAAGTCATTACCTTCAAGCAGCACTCAGCTGCAAAAATGAATTGCATTCACTGAAGTGATATGAATTACTTGGGATGCTATAAACGTAATTAAATTAAATTACATTACTGAAATTCATTAAGAAATGCTTTAGGTTCTATGTACTGAATGTGCCATTACAAATGAAGATGTTTGCCATACCAGGATTCGTTCCTGGACCATCTTTGTATAGTGAGCAGCTGTCTCAATCATTTTTGGAACTTCATATAGAAAATTTCGTCTACAAATGTTTTATTAGTGGCATATATATAAGCCATCCTCTCTCCTTTAATGATTTTCACCACAGCTCTTTAGCATATTTCTTATTATCATCTTCGAATTTTATTGTTGTTGACACATTAATGAATCTACATTGAGAGAAATTATAAATAATAAACTATGTTTTTGTCAAACAACTGATTGGTTTTGTACAAGTGGGATGGCTCAAATATTGAATAAATACAGCTCATTCACACTTGTAGTATCAAAAAATCCCATTCCAACAACAAAGAATAATCATGATAGAAAATTCTAAGTTCTTAGGTTTGCAGGTTGATGATACACTAAACTGCAGAAATATATAGTAAACCAGCTAAAACCTTTTGACAATTTTTGAGTAAGCAATTGGTGGTTTAGCTGCCAGTATGAGAAGATTGGTGATCACAGTGTCATTTATTCTCAGTGTTAGGTCACATTGCCCTGTCTTACGTTGGAGGAAACATTACACACTGTAGAACAATGCTGGAAGAGAGATTTTATTGCATACTTTATTGTGAAAAATCCACTTTAGTTGAGCTTCTTCTAGAAAACAGTTACTGAATATAATTTGAAGAAACTTCTGTTGTGGATTGCACTAATGACTTCTTGGACTGTGAAATTAAATAAGCCATTGAAATAAAAATTGCTGACAACACCCTTAATAAAGACAGCAGCCTGTGGCTAAACCCGGCTTGGGATCCAGTGATTTTGATGTTGAACTAAGCCCATCGAATACCAAGCCAACATTTGCCCATTCATGGCGATGCTGTGAGCACCAATGACGCCATAGCTGGCAGCTAGTGTATACAGACACTTACAGCTACCCATTGGTAGTCAAACTGAACAGTTTACTTTCAGGATGAGAAAATATACTTAAATTTAATGTAAAATATCTTGAAATCCAGACGAACTCCTAAATTGGCGGAAAAACGCATCATAGATAAATAAACAAGCCAAAAGCAGACCCAACTTAGCGTGATTCATGAAAAAAGCCGAAAGCAGACTCGACCTAGTGTGATTAATGAAAAACAGAACACATGGAGTTGATAAATCAGGGTCTCTTCTTGCATATAAAATCTTTGTCTGTCCGTTTCTCGAACATGGATCTGAAGAATGGATCGTTCCAACAAGTCAAGCAAAATTAATTTTGTCTGCTTACAGGAGGATGCTGCATATTGTTGGAAATCTATGTCATGACGTCCCAAAAAATTCTTTAAACAAAACTCCCAACACCAGAAACAGACTGGAAAGAATCAACGAACAGATTTGTACTTAAGAGGCTACTCCATGACAGACACACACAGAATCCCTACAACACTATCCTACAACTTTCCAAAATTCAATTACTCTTTCCATTCCTATATCATTCTAAAAGCCATATCAGACTCACTCCACCAATATGATGAAGAATTCAACGACATAGTCCATAGACCAAAGGTACCCACAAGAATTGGGATAATTTAGCAGTGTGATACAGAAAAACAATTGATTATGCTATCGTATTTCAGACAATGTGTACAGAATGAGACGAAAATTTTACGTGCTCTAAATATCCAGTACCATGATGATAACAAGAACATCCCTCCATATTCCTCAGAGATAGAATGAAAGATTGAAAATATACCACTTGACAATGGCTTAGAAGAACGTGGTCGAAATTTCATGACAATTTAACCACTTGACACAGCTGGAAGCTAGAGAACATGTAATTCAACATTACTGCCATGAGATCCTACATTTTTACATCATAGTGTATTGCCTCTTTTTGGCGTTATTATCAAATAAAATCTTGAGATTCAAACATGGAGGACACAGTTATTTTACACTTGGTGGGATAGCATAATTTGATTTTCCAAAACCTATGCTTGGTGAAAGAGGGGTCATATAAGTGAGCATGTGTCGCAATTTATCCATAGATGTTTGGCCATTTTTGAAGAAATGGCAATCAAAGTTTTATAGGTAATTTCCATGTATTATATGTCTTTTACCACATGATAGCTTCAGAGGAAATAGTGGTACATTGGTAAGAGATATGTGAATTTTGCCCCCCAAGTTTGAAACACAATTATTAATTTTATTTTTGTTTTTAATTTACATACCCTATTTGTATAAGATTACTTAAATAGTGTTTTCCAATGTATTGATGTAGACTCAACTGATTTTATGTCAGCTGAATTAAATTTAAATCCTGAGAAAATTATTTGAAATTGTTTTTGGTGAAATTCCTGTAGAATGTCTTGGTTCATAATCACTACAAAAGCCAGTATCCTGCAAAGTGTTGCATTACACATATTTTTGCCACGAAATTATTATCAGCGTGCAAGATCCTCACCAGTGATAACGAGTTTCTATCCTGATTGAAATTCAAATGATGAAATGTCATATTGGAATACCACCTTCATGTGATGCTGATGGTCTTTGGAATTTCTGTATTTTGAATGTATCTGTGATTGGTATCATTCAAAGGGATTCACCAAATCTTCCTCAAGAATATACATATGAATAAAATATAAGAACTGGTATGAGAATGAAATATCAGAGTATGCAAATTTATAATGTTTGTGTCCCTCAACATATCACACACACACACACACACACACACACACACACACACACACACACACACACACAAAGACAGAGCATATAATAAAAGTGTGAAACTTATTGTCAATCTAGTTGTAATTTTATAATAAATATAATACCCTTGTATCCCCTAATTTGATAAGAAACTTCCATGCAGTAACCTTCTATGTAGCTGGGTAGATAAATGAATACAATAGAAGTGAAATAAATAAAACCAATAAACAATTTTCAGGCATGAGGTGTACAATTAAGAAGCTGTGCCAATAACAGCTGAGCCATCATTTCATCGATGATATCACCTGGTAAAGACACACAAGTATCTCAAAAACTTTGACTGTCATTTTTCCAGAAATGCTTAAGCACCTACAGCTAAGCTGGGACAAGTGTTCCTTTATTTTGCCTCCTCTTGCACTGAGCAATGTTCCTGGGAAATGGGATGATGGCACTTCCTGTGCTCTTGTTAGTTCGATTTCTTGTTACTAGACTCTTATTCCATGGACCCCTTGGAGAGCATTATCTGGGATAAGGAAAGAAGTCAATAAAGTATCTTTCGTTTGAGTGCAGTGCAATGAAATGACATGTCTTTCTGTACAATTATAGTGTTACAATGAAGATATTAATTATGTTGCAGCTGAATACATAAATTTTAAGTTCTGTGAAGATGATATCTGATGGATTAGAAGGAATTAACCCATTGAAAGTTCCTTAACCGATTCTTGAATGCCACAGTATTGCTCACTAAGTATTTAACATACCCTGACAAATTGTTGGATAGATGTTCACTCTTCTGTGTCACTAATTTCTGTGCTAATACTCAGTTCCTAAAATGGTAGTAAAGTTTGATAATGATGGTATCTTTACATAATATATGATTTGCTCTATTTGTTTTGTAGAACACATATCAGAATATCAAGTTTTTTTAAATGTCTTGGCAAGAGGCTGTAGAACTAACAATAAAAAACAGTTATTACAATACTTCTCTGCATCTTGAATATATTATCCCTATAAAATGTATTTGCTCGAAATTCATTTGGAAATCATTACTGAATGACAATACACAGAAAAAAATAATTCCTTTATTTTTAAATCATCTGTAGGTGTAATAATATGTACTTCAAATTTTCCTGAAGTACAATGCTACATTATTTTTATGGTATGGATTTTCTGTTTAAACAGTGTAGTCTGTCTGTGATCCCAAAATCTAAAATTAATCTACCACTATAATCCCCTTTCTTCTGTAGAGTATAACCATTGATTGTGGATTCTGCAAAGTACTGGGAATTGTACATACTGAGTCTTTTCAATTAAAATTTATATGTTTTGAAACATCTGTTCATGTATTGTATTGGTTACTTTTTTAGAAAGGGAGCTGACACCCTTTTTTTATAAAATCTTCAAAAAGAAGAAAATGAAATAACATTTATGTACAACGGAAACATAAGAAGACTAAACTTGATCCTGCGATATATCATGTCTGATTTCTTCAAATTCCAAGCACCTACAACTCCATGTTTGAAATGAATATGTTACATTGCTTTCAGATTAATGCAGTTCAGATAAAGACTCTGAATCTTCTGTGTCCACTGTTCCATAATATTTTATCTTTTAAATGGCCATCATGGTTTGCACAATTGTATCACAAAATATTTGCAATAATAATAAAAATAATTCTTGATTTATTAATTCCAGTATACTATTTGTTAAGATAAATTTAGTATTATCAGTTGAAAGTCCTTGCTGTGACATAAAGTTTGTCTACTAATAAGAATCTTTCCTGTACTTAGTATTCATAAATTTCATTGTTCAAAAACTTTGGCAATAATGAATAGGACTGTTTCATGTCAATTTTTTGATGTAGGTTGAAAATAACGTATTTAAGTTCACCATGAAAAGGTTCATTAAAAAGTAAGTATATTACAAAGCTCTCTTGCACATTTTCAAGCATGTCGTTCACTTCACACAAATTTGATGTTTGATGAATGCCACATTCATGGAGTTGTAATTTTAATGGTCCTCAGTGTATATTAGATACTTTATATTTCTGGAGCACAATCAAATATACTGTTTAAAACTAGTACAGAACATGGTGACAGTTTTGCTGTATTATTTGAAAATCCTACTCGGATTTGGACATTGACAGGCTGATCAGAAAGTCGATGCTAATTTGTTTCACTTAGTCTTTAGTCATACATTCTGCTGTTATTCAAAACAGCGCCATGAACTGCATCATAAATCGATAAATTAGGTACCATTTATGAAATCTATAACTGCATTGTGTAATATTTAAAATCAACCATTGTAAACAATGACACTTTTCGAACAAATTTGGCACAGATGTGCCACTATCAAAATTGGAAATTATAAATGAACTAAGCAGATACTAATTAAGTATAAACCAACATCAGAATGTTGAAGGACACTTAAAGTGAAATACATATTTACATACATAATACCTGAAGTGATGCAATGCAAACCAGGATTTATGTTGCCACTAAATGTCATAGAGAATATAAAAATGTACAAAAGGTAAGCTACAACAGATTTAGGGAATAATACACTTCTGGAAATTGAAATAAGAACACCGTGAATTCATTGTCCCAGGAAGGGGAAACTTTATTGACACATTCCTGGGGTCAGATACATCACATGATCACACTGACAGAACCACAGGCACATAGACACAGGCAACAGAGCATGCACAATGTCGGCACTAGTACGGTGTATATCCACCTTTCGCAGCAATGCAGGCTGCTATTCTCCCATGGAGACGATCGTAGAGATGCTGGATGCAGTCCTGTGGAACGGCTTGCCATGCCATTTCCACCTGGCGCCTCAGTTGGACCAGCGTTCGTGCTGGACGTGCAGACCGCGTGAGACGACGCTTCATCCAGTCCCAAACATGCTCAATGGGGGACAGATCCGGAGATCTTGCTGGCCAGGGTAGTTGACTTACACCTTCTAGAGCACGTTGGGTGGCACGGGATACATGCGGACGTGCATTGTCCTGTTGGAACAGCAAGTTCCCTTTCCGGTCTAGGAATGGTAGAACGATGGGTTCGATGACGGTTTGGATGTACCGTGCACTATTCAGTGTCCCCTCGACGATCACCAGTGGTGTACGGCCAGTGTAGGAGATTGCTCCCCACACCATGATGCCGGGTGTTGGCCCTGTGTGCCTCGGTCGTATGCAGTCCTGATTGTGGCGCTCACCTGCACGGCGCCAAACACGCATACGACCATCATTGGCACCAAGGCAGAAGCGACTCTCATCGCTGAAGACGACACGTCTCCATTCGTCCCTCCATTCACGCCTGTCGCGACACCACTGGAGGCGGGCTGCACGATGTTGGGGCGTGAGCGGAAGACGGCCTAACGGTGTGCGGGACCGTAGCCCAGCTTCATGGAGACGGTTGCGAATGGTCCTCGCCGATACCCCAGGAGCAACAGTGTCCCTAATTTGCTGGGAAGTGGCGGTGTGGTCCCCTACGGCACTGCGTAGGATCCTACGGTCTTGGCATGCATCCGTGCATCGCTGCGGTCCGGTTTCAGGTCGACGGGCACGTGCACCTTCCGCCGACCACTGGCGACAACATCGATGTACTGTGGAGACCTCACGCCCCACGTGTTGAGCAATTCGGTGGTACGTCCACCCGGCCTCCCGCATGCCCACTATACGCCCTCGCTCAAAGTCCGTCAACTGGACATACGGTTCACGTCCACGATGTCGCGGCATGTTACCAGTGTTAAAGACTGCGATGGAGCTTCGTATGCCACGGCAAACTGGTTGACACTGACGGCGGCGCTGCACAAATGCTGCGCAGCTAGCGCCATTCGACGGCCAACACCGCGGTTCCTGGTGTGTCCGCTGTGCCGTGCGTGTGATCATTGCTTGTACAGCCCTCTCGCAGTGTCCGGAGCAAGTATGGTGGGTCTGACACACCGGTGTCAATGTGTTCTTTTTTCCATTTCCAGGAGTGTATTTTGATTATTTGTCAGTTTCCTGGAAACACACACTAAAGATAAAACCCACATAAAATATTTCTGGGGCACTAAACCACTAGAGAGATGGTAAAATTCGTAGCTTATATGCAGAAATGAATACATCTTCTTATAAAGTATTACAATAGTTCTCTAGCTCAGACATAATTATGGTAAATGACCTTCACAACCTGAAATAAGTACCAATCCTTAATGATGAACAGACCAGTGGAAACGTTTGGGGTGGGGTTGGGGGGGATGATGTAAACAACAGGAATCAATGGACAGACTGAAAATCTATGATCAGAAAGCAGACTTGTATATCCAGGTACAATAGAAATTACTCAAAAAGCCTTCTGTGTAGCATCCATGACTACTTTACTCTCTTTGTGACAACCATTACGCTATTCAAACAATGGGTTCAAACCAGTCATGGACAATTGGTAACTGCCAGAACTAGTCTCATGCTTTGCATTTGCTTACTGCAAGTTTCAAAATTTGTGTGATGTTCATCTGCAAGAGAGATTATCATTTCTATTGATCTTCAGATATTATTTTCTTGGGGTAATGAAGAAAATTTCTTTCCACATACTCAATATTTTATAGTATTTATATGTGATGTATTCAATTGGTGAAAATATGACGTGTATAGCACAAGTTACTTTTCCATAGAACGCAAAAATTGTCATCAACAAACCTCATATATTTAAGTAAATGATAACTATTTCAACAGAGAAAGTCTACTTTGTAGTACACAGCAGAAATTGTGTTTTTGGAAACACCCTGAATAGGTCGCTTGCAACAGGGACCAGAACATCTGCAGTTTTATATATACTGACAACGCGATCATAAACCTAGAAAAAATTTATTGAATGAAATTGTACTTCATAACATGATGTGACACAAAAGGGACTTTTCTAAATGAGAAAACTATTTTGACAGATATAAGGAAGGCTTTTCTGGAAGATCTGGAAACATATTTAGTAATTTGCTACAACAGACAAAACTAAACTTAATTCTGGATTGGTTTAGTATTACTATAATTGAATTTTTTTACAAACAAGTTGTATATATGTATATATATGCACAAGACATCCAAACTAGCAAAGGACATGCCAAAATTTTAGTGGCAGACTTTAATGCACAAGTTGGTAAAGAAAGAAAATTTAAATCGGTAAGTGGAGACCATGCAGCACCTGGATGAACAAACAGAAATAGGGAAAGGCTCATAGACTTTTATAAATAATGTAATCTAAAATAAATTATATTTTCAGGAAACTTGTAAGAAAAGGAAAAACGTGTTTCATCTAATACAAATCAAGGTGAATAACAAGTAGACCATGGAGATTGGGAAGAAATTTGAGAAACAGTGATTCAGTCAGTTAAAGAAATAGGACAACCACGAAGAATACCAAGTCACGGATGGCAGAAAGAGTCTGTGATGAAACAAGTGACATACAAGTAAGGGTATGGAAAAAAGTGGAACAGTAATAAGAAATGTGAATATTGGGAAGAATTTAAAGTACAAAGGAAAAAAAGAAATGGATTCAGACTTTAAAAGAAACAACACCAGGGGCTTCTATAAGTTTTTCAAAGAAGTTTTAACAGAATTCCAGTCACCAAATTTACAATTTAAAGATAAAAATGGAAACATAGTTTTAATCAATAAAGAGAACTGCCAAATTTTAACTGAGTACCTTGAAAATCTATTACATTGTGAAGATCCTATTGACAAATTACAATTTCAGAAACCACAATATGAAAATCTACCATCAGAGCCACCTTCAGTAGAAGCAATAGAAAAGATTATCAAGTTGCTGAGAATAACAAAGCACCTGGACAGGCTGGGATAGTAGCAGAAATGTGTAAACTAAAGTGATTATCCTCATATCAGAAAATTCACAATGTAATTAAAGAGATTTGGACAAAATGAATTATACCCAGCGACTAGAAACAAGCACTAATCCATCCTATCCACAAAAAAGGAGATAAAACAGACCCCAACAGCTACAGGGGTATCTCCTTGTTACTAGTAACATACAAAATAGTGTCTAAATCACTTCTAAGTAGAATAGTGGAACAAGTAGGATCTAGTATAGGAGAGTACCAAACAGGATTTATGGAAAGTAGATCATGTGCAGAACACATTCTTAATTTAAAAACCATTTTTAGAGTGAGTGCTATACAAAATAACAACATAGCAGTTACTTTCATAGACTTAAAGAAGGCTTATGACTGAGTTGACAGACAAACACTGTTTAAGGTACTTTATGAATGAGGGATAGATGAAAATATCAGAAGACTTGAAAAAATTCTCATGGCTACAACATCAAGGATTGAGTTTCAAGGCAAAATCTCTGATCTGTTCAAAATCAAAACAGGGGTTTGACAAGGAGATAGGCTGTCCCCAATTCTCTTTAACCTGGTTTTAGATAAAATAGTAAAAAACATGCTAAAATACGGTAGAACATGCGGGCATAAAAGGTATAAACATAGGACAAGGAGAGAAGAAATTTGAAGTAAAATGTTTAGCCTTTGCGGGTGATATAGCATTTTTGCCTGATGTATTACACAAGACTGCTGAAAAGACTGGGCTAAAATTATTGTAAGAAAAAATGGAGTGTATAGAATACAAATGCAATAAAGAAAAAATTATGAAAATGAAGTATGGAAAAATTAAAAGAAATGATAAATTTAAATACCTGAGGGAATGGTTCCAAGCCAATGGACTGGATAAAACAACAAGTAAAGAAAGAGTAAAGAAGTTAGAATACACATACAAATTAACACAAAACTACTACAATAAGAAATCAATATCCATGAAGATTACACATTATAATTCAGTTACTAGGACACCAACAACATATGGATCAGAGCACATAAAATTGAATAAGGAATGCAAACTAGAAAAAAGAGAGAGGAAAATACCAAAAAAATGTGTTAAGTACTGAGAAAAACAATGAAAATATGAAGATTTAAGGGAGGAATGAAGATTTGTATAAAAATATAGAAAAAAATCACCGATACAATGACAGCTAAAATTGTATGGTCATTTAAAAATATTGGAAGAAACATGTACTACAAAGAAAATTTTTAATTATCTTAATAAACTGAAGAAAACTGTAGGTATGATAGAAGCAGTGAAGAAAGATGCAAAAAAAATAAGTCTTACAGAAGAAATAATACGTGACAGCAATCGCTTCAGGCTTCTAATAGAAAACGCAAACTATGAAGAAGATAGGCCAAAACCTTGACCAAAGAGAGTGTGGACAAATCATCAGAATTGAGTACTTGGAGAGAAGATGAAGAAGAAATCGGAAGAAAAAAAGGAACAAAATAAGTCTTAAGTTACATGTGGGCAGCTATGGCACAGAATGTAAGTTCTGGCCTATGTGACACAATCCTTTTCAATGTTAGGCCAGACAAACCATTCAGTGATGAAGTGTACCGTAGGGTGCATTCCCGGATGTGCAATGTTGTGGAGAAAGTCAAAGACTATCTTGCGACATGGCTCTGGGATGATTAGTCGGAACCATCCGTTCAAGATGTAACACCAAACATGTATGGCCACGCTGAGTAGCGTGAATTGTTGCAATTGGAGTCCATTTTCTGGTTTGTTAAACAAGCTGTGGGGATCGGCGTCTGTCACTTGTGCATCTGTGATCCTATCGAAGTCTAACTGGGTGGAGGTAGCTCCAATACAGGAAAGATGGTGCACTACAATATTATCAGCATCTTTAATGTATCCCTCGTTGGTAGTGAACTGTGCAACGAAATCTAAGTGGCGGAATCTCCAGGTTGCAGCATCCATCGAGAGGTTGCGGAATGCATCTGCCAATGGGCGATGGCCTGTATGTGTGGTAATGGGTATCCCCTCAACATCATCTTGAAAGTGAGCAATTGCTTCAAAAATGGCTATTAGTTCGTGGTCAAATGTGGATCATTTTTTCTGGGTGTTGGTAAGTTTGACGAGAAAAACCTGAGTGGCTGAGTTATTCCACCAACTTCTTGCTTGAAAGCAGCCCCAATCACGTGAACACTAGCATAAGACGCGATGATTAGATGCGTGTTGGGCGATGGGTGGTTGAGGATCATGGCGAGTAACAGGTGTTCTTTTATTTTGTTGATGGCCATCTGCAGTTGCGGTGAACAATTGGGGTTGTCGTTTACCAGTTGTATTCTTGCCACACAATAGTTGTTGGAAGGTGAGAAGAGACGTATCTGGCCAGTTTTTTCAGGAGTGGGATGCATCTTAGATGCGTCGAAATGATGTACAACAAAGGTCAGATGGGGTAGCTGAAGCTGACACTTGTTATCGTTTATCATGACCCACGAGAGGCCAGCTTATCAAGGACTATATGCCGGTGATTTTCGTGGTATTACTCATTTTGCGAAAAGATTATGACATCATCTAGATAGGCATAACAAAAAGGCATCTTGAACAGTGTGCTATCAACAAATCTATTCCATTTCTGTGCTGCTTTTTTAGTCTTTACGGCATGTAGAGAAACTCAAAGAGACGAAATTGTTTGATTATCACAGTTTTTGGTACGTATTCAGCTTGCCATCAGAATTTATGGATATACTGGTTTGAAATCGATGATGTTGAAAAATTTTGCGATGGCCAAGATGTGGCAAAATGGTGCAAGTTTTGAATGGGATAGTTGTCAATAACTGTATGGCTGTTAAGGTAGTGGTAGTCGCTGCATAGGCCACGGGTACTATTTTTCTTAGGAACTAGTTTAACTGGGAAGCCCAAGTACTGTCTGATGCCCTGACTATGCAGCTCGCGAAAGTTCGTCCACTACAGCTTTAGCTGCTTTAAGATTGTGGGGAATTAGAAGATGAGGGCGGCGAAGGGCAGGGGAACCTTGTGTGGTTGTAATGTGGTGGAATGTACCACCCCTTATGGCACAGACTGTATGTGGTCTAATGGGAGAGCGTGGAGCGAGTCCAGTAGGTGGGGCGGGGCTTGATCTGTCGTTGCTGTTAACGTCACACAGCATTGTCTCAGGAGCCCACTCATGTGTGGGTTGTGACATTTGGTTGTGACACTTCACTAACCCGAGAAGTGTCTGTAGTAGCAGCGCCACAGAAGTGATCAGTGCCGAGATGATGGTCGTGGAAATGCTGTTGAGCTGCATATAGTGATATGGTGGCGTTCACGATTTGTCTCCATAGTTGTTCATTGTTGAGGCGCTTGACGTCACTGTCATCATGTACTGATGAGTACTCAAAATGGTTCAAATGGCTCTGAGCACTATGGGACTTAACTTCTAAGGTCATGAGTCCCCTAGAACTACTCTAACCTAACTAACCTAAGGACATCACACACATCCATGTCCAAGGCAGGATTCGAACCTGTGACTGTAGCGGTCGCGCGGTTCCAGACTGTAGCGCCTAGAACCGCTCGGCCAACCCGGTCGGCGATGAGTACTTGGCTGCCTTTAAGTGTAGCTGGCTGAAAAGTGCTTTGCTTTGTTGCTTCAGTTCGAGTGGTGTGTTGAGCGTAGGCTGTGTGACTGAGGGCATTACAGTGTTGGTAGGTAGTGTATCGCTGACCACACTATGGATCAGCTGCAGGCCATCCTGTCATAATAGGAGGGTGAGATTTAAACCCAGCAGCAGTTGGTACTGCCGGAGGAAATCGGCTCCCAGGACTGGTTCACCTGTCTCTGCCACTAGGAATGTCCAAGTCATTTGAGTATCTGTACCAAGGTCGAGCGTAATGTGTGGAGTTCTGCGATTACAGTGCCACTGGCCACGCACAGTTGTAGTGGTGATGGTGACAATGTAACAGGGGGCAGAGTATTCACATCAGCCCTGGTATCACTGAGGAAATATGTACTGAGGTGACAAACGGAAATCATCTGTCTGTTGAAATGCTGTGTTGATGCTGTTTTGCTGTGGTGTGCAGAGGTGCCTTGTTAATGAAGAGTACTCTGGTGCACCTACATCAGGTTGCTTTTCTAGTTCTGGATAGGCGCAGGGTTGTCTGCAGTGCTGTGCATCTTGCCCAAATCTGGTGTGAAACCAGCAGTATTGTTGCTGTGTCCTGGGTGTGGAAGCAAGCGATGTACTTGGTCAGCGTGGTTTTTGTTTGTACATTGCGTAGCATTAGTGGTCACCTGTGGGGTGACAACCTTGGCTATTGCGGTAGGTGACTGCTGTCTGCTGGTGCTGTGAAAGGCATTCGGGGTGGTGAGAGGCGGGGAGCTAGGCCTGGTTGATGTCACTCTGGTTGTTATCAGGTGGTCCATGGCTGCTCTGGAATGTCAGGGCAGCTCGGCTGGGGTTGTGCCAAATCGATTTTGGTTCAGGCATACTGGGCGTCGATTGCAGCCTATGGCTGTTGATTAGAATGCAGTGTTGTGTTAGTGCCTGCATTCTGTCAGCGAGTCGAAGTCTAAACTCCAGTGGCGACTCCTCATGTACTAGCATCGCTGTCTGGATGTTCTCTGACAGTTTTAGGAGCCAATGTGTCCATAGCGAACGATCAGGCAGGAGCATCGTCTCAATTAGAATGAGCAGGGGGCTCCAGAGTGAAGACGGTGTGCTGTTGCTCAAAGTAGTCTCGTTGATGACAAGATGTAGCTGCTGCTCAGGGGTGCATGTTAGTCATTGTAGCAGCAGTATCTTGGCTGTTTAGTATTTGCGAGAAGTTAGAACGACCAAAAGCAAGTTGCTAAGGTCTGCTCTGTATCTGAGGTGGTTAAGAAGAGTGGCGAACTTCTCATCATCTTCAATGATGTCACTGACTGACATCAAACTTTCGCTGAGGACAAATCACATTGCAGGACACCCCACACAGAACAATGGTAGTGTCAGACGGTAGTGGATGGTATGATGGCTGTCAGTGGGTTCATTGTAAGGCACGATTGTGAGGTGGGCATGGTAAGGTGTGGGAGACATGAAGTCGTGGGAGCGTCGATGTGCGAGACAGGCAGGAAATGCTGCTCGACATAGGGAGGCACGTGATGTGGCAAATCATATTGCTTCATGGGTGGCTTCAGCATCATGCATTGAAGTTCGTAGAACTCGAGTAGCTCTTCAAAGGATGACCGTGCGTGTGATTGGCGTTCGGAATCTGACTTGATAGGTATGACTGCCACAATGTTAGATGTCTGAGACAGAAGAAAATGCATGTGAGAGTTCATCTGAGGTTCTGGCACCATAAAGAAGGAAGACATTGTCCATTTATTATCAAGCAGCACTGTCCATGTCTCATGAATTTCGTGTGGAAGTGCAATCGTTTGTGGCAGAGCTGACGTAGGTGTGCCATCACTCGAATCGGGAGACAGCGGTATCTGACGTTGCTGAGGCGAGGGCGTGAAAAACGCGTTCTCGAAGACCATAGCTGCTTTTGATTCAGGGTTCGAGTGATGCAAATGCAAAATACGGTGCTGGACCAGAAGTGAGACACTTGGGGTGCCCAGTGTAGCTGGGATAAGAGTGATTTCACAGTATGTCTCATGGAACTAACGTTTAGTCGCAATGGTTGGAACCGGATTTGGAAAATTGGAATGCACACACGCACACACTCACTCACTCACTCACACACACACACACACACACACACACACACACACACACACACCACAGATAAAATGCAAACAAAATTCAAATTAGGTGCCGAACTCTCTGGTGAACAAATGAACACTGACTGGGCTGGGACACACAACAAACCACAATCACAATGTTTTGGTGAAGTGAAAAGCGTTTTACTACCTTATTTATAGAAAATATTTGTTATAGTTACATGTGCATCACAACACCTCAGCATGATGCGGAGAATGGAAGTGCTTGCCACATGAAAACGCAAGTGGAAACGAATATAGGCGCGAAAATATCGCGACAAACTAAATTACATTCTAGAAGATAGGTTAACACCCAGCAAAAAACTTTCTCATCATCATCGTTTGGTTGCAGATGACAAGCTACCTGTAGTAATTAACACACAAGTGATCCAGAAAATTCATGCACACCAAATGTAAAGGTATTTACAAAAAGAAACGATCTGTTGTTTGAACTAAAGATGCACATAATTTTATAATCATTTAACGAAAATGTTCACATTGCAGAATAAATAAAAACGGAAACCCACTAATGATGGAACAGTGGTGGCAAAACATTTTTGGGTACTGAGAAAAAATGGTGTTTTGTGTAACTGGCGAACCTTACAAAAAAAATGGTTCAAATGGCTCTGAGCACTATGGGACTTAACTGCTGTGGTCATCAGTCCCCTAGAACTTAGAACTACTTAAACCTAACTAACCTAAGGACATCACACACATCCATGCCCGAGGAAGGATTCGAACCTGCGACCGTAGCGGTCGCGCGGTTCCAGACTGTAGCGCCTAGGACCGCTCGGCCACTCCTGCCTGCGCGAACCTTACATACAGCACTTACACTACGTCATCAAAGGTATCCAGACCCCCCAAAATATACCTTTTTTATATTAGGTGCATTGTGCTGCCACCTACTACGTGGTACTCCATATCAGCGACCTCAGTAATCATTAGACATCGTGAGAGAGCAGAATGGGGAAGTCGAACGGAACTCACAGACTTCGAACATGGTCGGGTGACTGGGTGTCACTTGTGTCATATGTCTGTACGCGAGATTTCCACACTTCTAAACATCTATAGGCCCACTGTTTTCAATGTGACAGCGAAGTGGAAACGTGAAAGGACACGTACAGCACACAAGTTTACAGGCCAGCCTCGTCCGTTTACTGACAGAGACCGCTGACAGTTGAAGAGGGTCTTAATGTGTAATAGGCAGACATCTATCCAGACCATCACACAGGAATTCCAAACTGCATCGGGATCCACAGCAAGTACTATGACAGTTGGGCAGGAGGTGAGAAAACTAGAATTTCATTGTCTAGCGGCTGCTCATAAGCCACACATCACGCCAGTAAATGCAAACGACACCTCGCTTGGTGTAAGATGTTTAAACATTGGACGATTGAACAGTGGAAAACCGTTGTGTGAAGTGACGAATCACGGAACACAATGTGGTGATCCCACGGCGAGGTGTGGTATGGCAGATGCCCAGTGAATGTCATCTGCCAGCATGTGTAGTGCCTACAGTAAAATTCGGAGGCTGTGGTGCTATGGTGTGGCCGTGTTTTTCATGTAAGGGGCTTGCAGCCCTTGTTGTTTTGCGTGGCACTATCACAGCACACGGCTACATTGGTGTTTTAAGCACCTTCTTGCTTCCCACTGTTGAAGGGCAATTCGGGGATGGTGATTGCATCTTTCAACATGATCGAGCACCTGTTCATAATGCACGGCCTGTGGTGGAGTGGTTACACGACAATAACGTCCCTGTAATGGACTGGCCTGCACAGAGTCCTGACCTGAATCCTATAGAACACCTTTCGGAAGTTTTGGAATGCCAACTTCATGACAGGACTCACTGGCCAACATCGATACCTCTCCTTACTGTAGCACTCCATGAAGAATGGGCTGTCATTCCCCAAGAAATCTTCTAGCACCTGATTGAACCTATGCCTGCGAGAGTGGAAGCTGTCATCAAGTCTAACGGTGGGCCAACGCAATATTGAATTCCAGCATTACTGATGGAGGGCGCCACGAACTTGTAAGTCATTTTCAACCAGGTGTATGGATACTTTTATCACATAGTATAGATTAACGTTTGTTATAGAGGCGGCTGGCCGCTGATAGTTGTGATTCTGTGCTGCACTTTCGTCTGAAGTACCAGATTCACTTGGTGTCAAATCTGGATTGTTTATTGTGAAGTCACTCGGGTAATTCGACACTTGTAGTGGCATAGTTCGCTGCATGGCATCGGCTGCGATGCGAGGTTTGTCCAAAGATGAGGCGAACAAGTAAGGCATTGTCGCTATATCGTTTGACATCCATGAAAGGAGAAGTAATTGTTACGTAAATACTCCCATGTTAGAAAAAATCTAACACTGCGCACCACTTCAAATAATGGCACAACTAGCAAGCTATTGTTGAAATATGACTGTCGAGTCACAGATTTATTGAAACACGGGATATGAAAGAAAGCATTTCTAGATTGTCAGTTCATTAGCTTTGAAATGTGCTGGAATATTTAACTAAAATCGTAAATGTTAGATTTTTTCTAACAACGCGAGTGATCGCGGGTTAAAATAATGTTGTACAGGAATAAGTGTACAAGAAAAAATTGGTACTAACTGGTTGGGTCACCTGCTATTAAGCTTACATTGCTGAAATATTTTAAGGATGTAGAATTCAAATAATTAGGAACAAATTGTAATCAAAGAATAAGGAAATAAGTAAATAAAACGTCGCAATGAGATCTGTCGTCAACAGAACTTTTTTTTTACTTTTGTCACAGTGATGAAAAAATAAATAAGATGGAAAGCAGCGGAAATCTCTCACAAAATCGAAAGGCATTCCCCTTTAGAAAATGCGATCAATAAATGGGCGAGACTTGCGTGTCGTTCTCTTAGACTTGCGTGTCGTTCTCTTTCGGTACTCAGCACGCGATTCTGCATTTTCTGCGTCGTGCCACGTGTCGGACATGCAGCTTAATGCCACAACTTTTGTTCCAACGTTGGCAGACGTCACAGACTGAAAGCAGTTAGCTGACTCTATGTTGGCAATGGTGAGGGGGTTTTTGTCGGTTAAAAGCAGATCAATTGTTGTAGCTCGCGTCGTCTCAGTTTTATCAACCTGTGAGGAAATAAATAACACAATTTTGCTTCTCTTGCCCCACTCTTTTGAAAACACTTACCGGTATCTGTCTTACACAGAATGTGCGCAGAGCAAATATTCGTTTGAAGTGTTCATTGTTAGAATCTAAAGTGATGTATACCTCAACAAGAACTGTGTGGTATGTGAGACAAACGTATCACTTGCTTCATATCTTGCTGTTGTCGCTTGTTTGCCCCTAGCAGTGTCACACCACACTCGGTAGTTAATTGGCCGTCGAGAAAATAATATACTTTTTAAGCGCTTGCAGCTTTTGTCTGATTCACGGAGAAATCCATATTGTAATGAATGCTTCATTGTGACATTGTTTTTTTCTGTCTATTTCACAAATGGAAACATTGACATGTCTTCAAAACTTTTCTCAGCGATGGGCAGGGGATGACAGCTGCTAACCCTCTCGCCCTTCCTCCCAAAAAAAATAAAATCTTCGCCAGCGGCAGTCGCATCCTGAGAGTCCAATGCAGACACATTAATTCGGTGTCAGTTTGAAGATTCCTGTACGACATAGCAGCAAATGTTATATAGAGCTACTTGTGAAATCTAATTCTTCACGGTAACCCCATGCCACCCATCCCACCAGTGCAGCTACAGTTAAAGCTCTTATCATTATTTTGCCATCATTATTCCAACGTAAGTGTTGTAGAAAAGTTTTTCTCTAAAAAATAATTTTGAAACTTAATTTTCCCCAGTTCTGCGAACACCCATCATTCTAGTTTATCCATAGGTTACAGTTTAGTACAGCTTTACAACCGAAACCAAATTTTTAGTCATTACTCTTGTGATTGGTTTGATGCTGCCCTCCACAAATTCATCTCTGAGTGGTATTTGCAACCTGTGGCCTGAGTTATTTGTTGTATTTGTCTTGTCTTCCTCTACAGTTTTTACCCCCTACAATTCCCTCCAGAACCATGGAAGTTATTCCCTGGTGTCTTAACATATATGCTATCATCCTGTCCCTTGAAAATATTTGTCATATGTTCCTTTCTTCACTGTTGCTGTGAGAATCTCCTCATACCTCACTGGCACAGTATCAGTCCACCTAATTTTCAACATTCTTCTGTAGCACCAGATCTTAAATGCTTCACTATGCTGATATTACATTTTTACTACAGTCCCTGATCCACTACCAAACAATGCTGTGCTCCAAACATACGTTCTCAGAAATTCCTTCCTCAAATTAAGATCCTTGTTTGATACTATTTGACTTCTTTGGCCAAGATAACCCATTTTGCTTGTGTTAGTCTGCTTTTCATGTCCCTGCTTTGTCTGTCATGGATATTTTGCTTCCAAGGTTGCACAGTTGCTTACTTTCATCTATTTTGTGATCACCAATTTTGATGTTAAGCTTCTCGCTGTTCTCATTTCTGATACTTTTCATTAGCTTGGTCTTTCTTTGGTTTACTTTCATTCCATATTCTGTACTCATTAGTCTGTTTCATTCAACAAATGCTGATAATTCTTTTCACCTTCACTGAGGACAGTAGTTTCAGTGAATCTTATCACTGATATCCTTTCACCACGAATTTTAATGCAATTCTTGAGCGTTTCTTTGATTCCTGTCACTGCTTCTTTGATGTATAAATTGAACAGTGGGGGCAAAAAACCATCCCATCTTACACTCTTTTCGATCTGAGCACTTCATTCTTGGTCTTTGTATTTATTTAATTATTTATTTATTTACATTTTTTTGAATGTAGGCCATCAAGCTGATGTCTTTTGCAAACGTCATACATAGGTTGAGTAGATTACTATAGATAACACTTATGTACCGTAATGGTACATACATATGTCTTAGTATTCTAATTATATTATGTGTTACAAGAGAGGGCAAGTAGATTAGAATGCTCTTGAGTGAATATAAACATTTATTTGCTAAGAAGGCTTTTAACTTCTTTTGGATCAGCTTTGGTTCACAAGTTTTCAAATCTTGTGGCAACTTGTTGAAACATATCTGCCCATTAATATAGGTCATTTTTAATTTTGTCATGAGCCTGAAGTAGTTCCACTTACTTCTAGTATCATAATTATGTGTATCACTACACTTCTTTAGTTTGCTTTTACTATTCAGAAAAAAATATATTAAGTTTATACAAATACAAGGAATATACTGTTAGATATTTGTGTTGGACAAATGTTTCACGACAGGACTCTCGGGACTTTAGTCCATACATTAACCTAGTGGCTCTTTTCTCTAACACTAATATTCTGTTCAGGTGCAGGTCTGCCGTGCAACCCCACAGTTCAGTACCATAATCAAGAAGTTGATAAACTCTTCCATAGTAAATAATTCTTAATGTTTGAATTGTCACAATTTTTGCCATCTGACTGATAAGATGCAAGCTACTGCTGATTTTCTCTCACACAGAAATAATGTGTTTAACCAACAGAGATTTTTGGCCAGGTGGATACCAAGAAATTTGATGTTCTGTTTGTGCTGATGTCATACCACAAATATTTTTTATCTCAGCCTTATGAGAACCAGTTATTTTAAATGTTAGTAACTAGGATTTACTGATGTTGGTGTTTAGACCCTGATGTAGAAAATATGTGGTTACTTCTGTCACATCGTTAGTTTCAACTGAGTGTAAAGTCTCCAAGTCTTTTTCATAAAATAAGAGGCAGGTATCACCAGCATAGGTTACTAGATGTGAGTTGGGTTGTGCCATGTCATTGACATAAAACGAGAAGAGAAAGGGACCAAGGATCAATCCCTGCCATATGCCCTGGATTACTGTATCTGTAGAAGATTGGAAATCTATTACTTTGTTATCTGTTTTACATGAAAGTGTAGTACCGTACATTGTTTGCTGTATGTTATGTATGTGGTCAGTAATTGCATAGATGAGTCATTGATGTTGTAAGCCTTCAGTTTCTTAATGAGCAACCCATGGCTGACTGTGTGAAAGCTTTGGAAAGATCTAAGAATGTGCCTGGTGTGTTCATACTTTGGTATAGGCGAATGAACACTTTATGGAGAAATTCAGCAACTGCAGTAGTTGTGCACCAATCTTTGCTAAAGCCATGCTGTGCTTCTGTTAGCAATTTGTTCTTTTTAAAATAAGCAGACAGCTGAGAAAGGATAACCATTTCAAAAATCTTACAATTATATTGAGCGTTAGTTTGAAATTTGTACTCCCATTCTTACACTGATTTAACAATGCTTGTTTTTAAACTACAAGGATAAGTGCTTTCTCTAATACTACAGTTTATGAGGTGGATTAGTGGTTTGACTATTTCTTTTATGCATTTTTTTAACTACTACACTCAACATATCGTCCCATCCAGCTGAATACTTGTTCTTTAATATGAGGATTATCTTTCTTATTCAGTTTCCTTAACCTCATTAAATTCAAGGCTCAGTGCTTGAGAGTTGTGCTTTGCTATGTCTCAGTACATTTCTAAAGTGTGTGTGTTGGATTTCCTGTTGCTGATATGAAATGTTTATGAAAAAGGTTACATAAGTGTCTAATGGTACCCTCTTGGTTTTTGTACATATTGTATATTACCTGCCTTTCACTATAACTTACTCCTATTTTTCCCAGAAGTTCAAACATCTTGCACCATTACGTTGTTGAATATTTTGTCCAAGTCAACAAACCCCATGAATGCATCTTGATTTTTCTTCAGTCGTTCTTCCATTATCAATCACAATGTCAGGTGCACTTATAACTAAATAACAAAAAATGGATTTAGAAAGATGCGTCTTGACCATTTACTGTTTTTTTATGATTAATTATCTCTACTCAAGAATTATAACAAATTTCATAAGTGAATAAGTATGCTTTGGGGCTCTGGTTAATATTCCCAGCTGCTTATAGAGATGCCTGCAAGTGGTGTGTCTACTAACTTCACACATAATTCTGATTTCTTTCTTTTGTGCTTGGATGCTTTTTGCCTTGAAGAACAAGTTATGCCAGAGTATTATCCCATAAGACTACAATGAATGAAATTTTTAAAAATATGTTCTTATGGACATATCCCAAAAGTTATAAGTTATCACATGCACCAATCAAATCCTAGCAAAAACAGCCAAATCGAAATGTTTTTTCAGGTGTACGGTATGGTTTTTCCAGTTTAAGTTTTCATCAAAGTGCACACCAAAGAACTTACAATTTTCTACCCTGTTTATTATTTATTCTTGGCATACTAGCAATTTTCCAGGAAGTGGTAGTGCACCAGTCAGTAGTTTCTAGTGTTTTATATAGATAAGCTGTTGTATTATAGATTCATGTCAATGGGCTGCAGTTTGTCACATGTTTTATTATTGTCCTTTAATGACCATGGAATTAAATTCCAGTTTTTGTAATCCAGTTTTCCTTGCTTTACTCACAAATCATGATATACAGAACCTCTATGGCAGACTGTCAGTTAGACTATGTAAATATAAAAAGTTCCACTCCTGGCATGCCACAATGGCAGTACAATTGCCATCCCAATTTTTCATTTGAAGAACACACAAAAAACCACAGGTGTTCCTTAGTTATAGAAGTGACGTTAGTGTGTTTTTGTCACAAGTAATTTTCAGTTAGACAGTGAAGTATACAATTACAGTTTGCAAAACACCTTGACTTATGAAAGGAATTTGGCATCAACGTGAAGGAATCACAATAAAAACACTTCAAATAATGTCCCCCATAAGTTTCATGTGCCTGAGCAATTCTAATACAACCAATATGCATCAGGAGCCCCAGAAGTTACCCAATGGCAGTGGTGTTGCCTCAACAGACATATGCTATGCTGGTGCACATCACAGCCAGGTGAGCTGTTTGTGGGTGTTTCTACTATCCTTACAAACCAAAAATTTAAGACAAAATCCCTCCTATCTGAAATGTACTTTCATCAGCATTCCTAATAGCAGCTGAAGCATACAGGCATGGAACTGAGGCTGAAGCATACAGTGTGGATCAGGGGTAGGGGTTGTAACCTTTGCCCTCTAGTGTAAACCCCCTTACTCCTCCTTGACCCCAAAGAAAATGTGAATAAAGAATAAAAGAATTTGTACTGAGCTTAAGGAACTGTAATGTGGGTTACAAAATACTTGTAAGACTGATTCTTGAGTACTGCTCATCCATCTGGGACTTTTACCAGCTTGGACTGATAGAGGAGATCCACTGAAGAGCAGCTCATTCCCTCAGAGGAACATTTAATAAGTATGAGAGCATTATGGAACTAATCAGTAAACTCCAAAAAGAGATACTGCAAGAGAAGCACTGTTATGCAGAGGTTTACTGTTGAAAATCCAAGGATGTTCCCTATCAGCCTAAAAACAGTTTAGAGCCTGGATTAATAAGAAAATAGAGGAAAGTTAAGATGACAGTTTTGATTACAATACACAGAAGTTCATACAACCATGTGAAACTGTCAGAGAAGTCCTTTGAGATGTTCATCTTGCATGTTGCATTGGCTTGAACTTTAGTTTGTTATAAAAACATTGACTCTTAATGTGAATTTCTGTCCTTTGTCATTTTGTGGTACATTCATATTGATAACACCAAGTCTTGTCACATGTGACTTTTTCCAGGAAAGAATTGTCCATATTTTGCATTTCAGTCAAGTCATGGGTCATGATGTCCACACACAATTTTTGTTCACCAGTCAAGGTGCGTGACAGACTTTGCACATGCTGTTCTCTTCTTTAAAATACTCTGCTGAATGTCTTGAACACTTGAGTTAGAGATGTTGCTCCATTGCGATTACTGACACAACAATGTTGACACACTGTGATTGCACATTCACTGCTGAACACTGCCTGGTCACAACTGTCTATGTGACTGAATATCTGTTGTTTACAGTTGTTAGTTCAAGCTGGCGCTGGAGTCACTGCACTGAAGTCACTTATATGCCAGGAATACAATCATCTGGGAACATTTTGGACAGATGGTGTACATTCTAAGAAGCGTTGCCTAGCATATCACTTTCTCCTACAAATGTCTCTTGAATTACGACAACAAGAAAATCAGAGGAATTAAAGCTCATATGGAGGTGTATTCTTGCCATGCGCCATTTGTCAATGGAACAGGTACACTTCACCACACACTTAAATAGACTAGCTGAGACATAAAAGAATATCAATTTCAAAGTTTCTCCGCTACCTTTTGTAGAAAACAAGGGTCTCAAAAACGGCATGGAATTCTAGAAAATTACAAGCTGTGTTGAACACATGAAACCTTTGAGTTGCTTGCCTGATGGATAGCCCACATGAGCAGATGGACTAGTTGCCTGACTGGCTGCAAAAAACATTCCATGCAGGTAAAGGCAGTCAGTCACAAGCTGACCAAATTTAGTGCCAGCAACAAATGCGACACAGTTTGTGAGTCCACGAGTAGAACCTTCAAACTACTGAAAGTTCAGTAAGACAGAAAAGCAAGACTTTCCACTAAGAAAAAATAATAGGAAAACTGACTAAACCGAACACAGGCAGAAATGCCTGGAATAAACTGTACCTGCTCCCCCCCCCCCCCCCCCTCCCACTCATTTGAAAGCTTGCATAGTCATTCTCAGCAGATCAGCATTCACAATTGCAGTGCTAAGTGAAATATGATAATGCAGGGTGGCAACTCTTTTGGACAACCTGGAATTCTCAGGAAATTACATTTTACTTCGAGAAATCAGGGAATTTCAAGAATTTCGTAAAATCTCAGGGAATTGCACATTTTTAACCTAGCATTGATATTTAATTTTATTGGGTTTTATAAATCACAGATTTTAAAATGCAATTCACTATCTGGCTTCGGCAGCTGGATACAGTGGTCATGTGTAGGTGAGCTGCATTTCCATGAATGTGTGTGTGTATGTTGTCTAATTCAGAAGAAAGCCTTCTGGCCAAAAGCTTACTTGTTTAATAGTCTTTAACAGTGTCTGTCTGCAACGCAACATCTCTGATGGATGGTGAGTAACAATATATAATTTTCATAATATTGTCATTTTTCCATCCAAGATTTTCAATCGTTTGACATGTCTTAAAATACTTAATGCCTCAAAGTGTGTTAATTATATGAATATTGTCCCACATAAATCATCAGTGTTTAAATACTGCAGTTAATCTGTTGCTTATAGTTGGTATGTAGCTCAACTGAGAGGAAAGAAAAGTCATTACTGTGGTATGCTGCACCCCTCTTCCTCCTCCCACTTGGAATTCTCAGGGAATTTTTTTCCAAGTTTGAGTATCCGCCCTGTAATGGCAAGTGTGTAATTTGATTTTATTTTGTGTAAGTAAGCAATGATGTTCTCAAAATTGAGGGAGTGTGTTGCTATTAGAGTTCTAGAATCAGCTACATGACCCATTTGCTTCCCACATTTTTGGACAAATGCTTTTTTCTACACATTAAAAATTTTATTGACTGACAGATTGCATTGGCAGGGGTAGTGTTTCTGGTGTGCAGCCAGCCTTGCTTGTCAAGACTCTACATGCACCTGAAAAACAGCCCACACAGTGGGCACGTGATGCTTGAGACAGAACCATGATTGGCTGGTGTGTGTCTCCCACCAACAGACTCCCTGGAACATCAATCACAAGGTTTCTTTAATGTTGTTTAATCACTTATATGAACAAATTGTTATTATACTACAACATTTCCTATATTTCACTGTTATTATTTTTAAAATTTTAGGAAGTGGCATGTTAAAACTGGGGTTGACAGTGAGCTATATTTATGATGGTCGCGGTTGTGGGGAGACTGTTGACATGGACGTTGAATGTAGACAAAGAAAATAGAAAATATATTTTGTAAATCTCCCTAAATCGTGAACAGGCAGTAAAACCCACCCCCTCTTACCCCGGAACATAATCTGTTGCAGTCAGTGTCACTGTAGCCAAGTGTGAGTGTATGAGAGTGTATAGTTATATGGGAACATAGTGGCTACTCTTGCTTATCTTATTCCTTAACCAATGTTGCTTGTCTGTTCAGAAGTAATTACACATGACATTTATGTTGCCTTAGGATTTTGTTTTTATTTGCTGAATACTGTTGTGCACACTTCTGCAATTATGTTCTCTTTCATACTCTGAGGGTCGTTTTTCTTCCTGTGGGATTTAACTTCCCATCAGCGTTTAAAACATTGGTAATGCACAAAAGGAAAGAAAATTGTGATTTAGTATCTTGTTGACAGTAAGATCCTTAGAGACAAGGCACAAGCTCAGATTGTCAAAGAAGCAGGAAGGAATTGGACCATAATGTTATGAATGAGCCACCCAGGATTTGCTTTAAACAGTGTAGAGAAATTTTAGAAAACCTGAATCTGGGTGGCTAATGAGGATTTGATTTGCTGTTCTCTGAATACAAGTCCATTGCATTGCCACTAATCACCATGCTCCATGGTAACACTCAGATTCATTAAGAGCGGCAGGAAGAAGTACCCTTGGAAGAGCTTAGTGCATATACAATAAAGAGTCAAAGAAACTGGTACACCTGCCTAAAATTGTGTAGGACCCTCGCGAGCACGCGGAAGTACTACAACGCAATGTGGCATGGCGTCGACTAATGTCTGAAGTAGTTGTGGATGGAATTGACACCATGATTCCTACAGACCTGTCCATAAATCTGTAAGAATACGAGGGGGAGTGGGGGAAACCTCTTCCGAACAGCATGATGCAAGGCTTCCCAGATACGCTCAATAAGTCAATAATGTTCATGTCTGGGGAGTTTGGTGTCTAGCAGAAGGGTTTAAAGTCAGAAGATTGTTCCTGGAGCCACTCTGTATCAAAAATGGTTCAAATGGCTCTGAGCACTATGGGACTTAACTTCTGAGGTCATCAGTCCCCTAGAACTTAGAACTACTTAAACCTAACTAACCTAAGGACATCACACACATCCATGCCCGAGTCAGGATTCGAACCTGCAACCGTAGCGGTCACGCGGTTCCAGACTGTAGCATCTAGAACCGCTCGGCCATCCCGGCCGGTCCACTCTGTATCAGTTCTGGACATGTGGAATGCTGGAATTTCCCAAGTCCGTCGGAATGGACAATAATGGATGCAGGTGACCAGACAGACTGCTTACGTACATGCCACCTGTCAGAGTCATATCTATACATATCGAGGGTTACATATCGCTCCAACTGCACATGCCCCACACCATTACGGAACCTCCACCAGCTTGAACAGTCCCTTGCTGACATGCAGATCCATGGATTCATGAGGTTGTCTACATACCCGTACACACCCATCCGCTCAATACAATTTGAAACGAGACTTGTCTGATGAGGCAACATGTTTCCAGTCATCGACAGTCAAATGTTGGTGTTGACAGGTCCAGGCAAGATGTAAAACTTTGTGTTGTGCTGTTATCAAGAATACACAAGTGGGCCTTTGTCTCCGAAAGCCCATATTGATGATGTTTCGTTGCATGCTTCACACTTTGACACTTGTTGATGGCCCAGCATTGAAATCTGCAGCAATTTGCAGAAGGGTTGTAGTTCCGTCACATTGAACGGTTCTCTTTGGTTATCGTTGGTCCCGTTCTTGCAAGATATTTTTCCGGCCACAGCGATGTGTTACTGGATGCCTGATACTCATGGTACACTCGTGAAATAGTCGTACGGTAAAATCCCCACTTCATTACTACCTTGGAGATGCTGTGTCCAATTTCTCGTGTGCCGATTCTAACATCGCATTCATACTCATTTAAATCTTGCTAACCTGCCAGTGTAGCAGCTATAACTGCTTAACAACTGTGCCAGACACTTGTTGTGTGATGTAGTTGTCGCTGACCACAGTGTCGTATTCTACCTGTTTACACATCTGTGTATTTTCATATGTATGCCTATACCAGTTTCTTTGGCACTTCAGTGTATTATGTTTGGTTTCAGTAATGTGGAACTCTGAAAAATGAAATTCATGAAATTGACATGAAAACTTGATCAATTTCTTCTCTTTTACAGATCCATCATATCAAACCTTTGTTACTTTAGTCACTGTTGTGCTGAGATACACTTATCTGTCTAAATGTACTAAGTCATTACCATATGTCATTTTATTGCAGTCTTAATTCCTGTTTCCTCTCTACTTTCTTGAAAAGTATAATTTATTTCTGATTGGTTGGGAGCTAAGATCCATCTTTAGTTTTATGTGTGGCCAGCATTATATTCATATATCATTGGTTTTTTGTAACACCTTTCTTTATCTTTACTCAGAAGCTATTTTAATGTTTTTTTTCTTCGCTGTATGTATTTCTTGTTTGTCCAACCTCCAATAGTACAATACTAAGTAAAGCACTTTGGTGTTCAAATCAGCTTTCAGTTTGGAGACAGCTTTGAGAGTGATTCTATGGTAATGTTAGAACTTTTCAGGGATGCTGGAGAAGGGTAATTTTATCAGTTTGAGGTAAAGAATCCTGATCTGGAGGTGGCCTAGTCGAAAGTTATAAGCAAAAATCATTCTGATACCTCTAATAGTGGTGTACATGTATCAGTATTGTTCATGCTAAGATCGTAGGGTAGGCAACCCTGATGAGAGCTTAGTTTTGGAGGCTTGGATGATAACTCAACTAATCCAGTGCAGATAGCGTATTGTGCACCCACATGGTGTACAGTGTATGTACTGTAGTAGACTGCTTGAGTGTTTACAAGTTGAAATACTTAAGTCGATCAGCCCTAACCAAATGGAGTTGTACCCATTAATGGAACTTGCAGACATGATTTCTGTGTATGGGCAAGCAAATGGAAGCAGCAGAGAAATGGTAAGATTGTATAGAAGGTTATAGCAAACATCCTTGTGAAAGACATCCAGCTCACACCATGTCTCCAAGGCCATTCCAACAATTAAGTGAAACAGGGCAATTGGTACCACAGCACAACAACCAAGGAGGATGGACAACTCACAGGTTCCAACTCAGAAGATGCAATGCTTGCCCAAGTGGATGAGGTGCCTGCAATTAGTACATCAGTTGCATGTGAAATGAATATTTTGCAGAGCGCTTTGTGGCCAGTTCTGTGGAAAATGTAACTACACCCCTACCATCCACAGAAAGTACATGCTTTGACCCCTACAAACTTTGGATCTCATGTCATATTCAGTCAATGGTTCTTACAGCACCATACAGTTAATCTTCACTTTCCTGTGCAGGCCTATGATGGGGTATATTCAATAAGTAATAGAACATTTTTTTTTTTTAAAAGCAACTTGCTTTTATTAGGGGATTCCAGTACACCATATTATCCCCCACTCATTTGGCTAAAACTCCTATTTTTCAACATAATCTACATTCAGTGCAACGACCGTATGCCACCTTACGAGAGGGCCTGCAGGCCCGCGTGGTACTGCTCTCCTGGTCAGTGTCAGAGCCATTGTCATGCTGCATCAATAAAATTGTCACCATCAGTCTCGTAATGCTCAAGCAGATCGTCCTTTGTTGCTTTTTATGGTTTTCTGTTAGGCGACGAAGAACTCAAGTAGCACACTCCTTCGAGTACCCCAACTGGTGGATGAGTGTTTCAGCTCTACTAACAGAGATGTCCAGTTGTGCAGTGAGTTGTTTGATTGTGATTGGTTGATCATGTTAAATGAGAGTGTCCACATGTTCCAACATTGCACAAGTCACAGTTGTGTGCAGCCGGCCAGCATGTGAGAGACCGGACCGGTTTCTGACCTATCGTGCGTTTCTTCATAAACATTTGGCATGTGTCTACAAACATCTGTGATGCTCTGGTTTTCCTCCAAAAGAAACTTGATGATAGCTCTCAGCTTGGAACACACCTCAGTTACAGATGTCATTTTGAAGGCTACGTATAGTGCTACCATCTATCAGAACTTCATGGACCTATAGGGGCTGAAGCAGGAATATTACATGACATCCAACAAAACATTCTGCATTTTTCAACCAAAATTGGCTGAGAAAAAAAATGTTGCATTACTTATTGAATGAACGCCCCTAATACTTTCAGCAGATGAAGCCTGTTTCATCAGAGATGGAACACTAAATAGTTGCAATAGTCGTGTTTAGGGCAATGAGAATTCCTATGCTACAGTTGTGAAGAGCCATCAACACAGAGTGTCGGTCAATGTGTGGGCAGATATAATCAATGATTATACCTGTTATGATTAAAAAGGATGTCCTGCCAAGAATTTTCACTCCCTTTGATGCTGTTCAAATGTGCTGGGGATTTTAGAATGGTTGAACAACATTTGTAAATGTAGCAACTCGTGGAACTTGTGCAGGTAAATGGAATTCATTATTACTGTGCTGTGGACTCGGATTTTCACCTCTTGACATCAAATTATATACACTGTTATTTGTCCATCAATAGGGGAATTATCTGAGGGTATTGGGGAGTATTCAGCAGAAATTCTGCACAACATGATCAGGGCTAAGAAGTTGTGGGCCTTAGTTTGAGCTCCATGTGAAGTTAAGGTGGAACTTGAGTAGATTTATGCTTACACCTCTTGACTTGGGTCTTATCTGGTTTGAACATCTGACAATTTTCCATTTCCTGCCTGGTGTGTACTGGCAATTTCAATAGACTTTGCCCCCAGATTGTAAAACTCCATTCTGGACCCTGGCTAGTGACGTGCAGTCCACATAGAAATCATTGTAACTTCTAGTATTGGGATTATGAATTGATAAATAATTAAAATTTTTCATACTAATACCATTGCCTTACAGAAGATACACAAAACTTCCATTTAATGATTTCCATTCGATTTCTAGGGAGAGACAGTATGAGAAGGCTAGCAAGGCACTGTCACAAGTAAGTGTGACAGAAGGAGATGTTGATTAATACAATGAATGGCAATGCAAACATTGCAGCAATTGGTAAGTGTGAAAGATTTGTGTTAGACGTAGCTATGTCAATCTGCAATAGAAATATCAGTGAATTCAAGTTTCCAGAACTGAATTCATAATTTATATGTGTGTTATTTTTAATCTGCATAATACATTTTTCTATATACTTCTAGGACTTACGAATTCTCTATGCTCACTTCTGTTATCTTTTCATGTGATATAGAATAATTTCATCCACAACAAACATTTCTTAAAATTTGTTAATTATAAGTAGTAGAGGAGTGTTGTATTTATTTGACCACAGTCTATCTCAATGGATATCATTTGAGAGATTGGTTATATTTTCTCTTACTTTCTGTGATGACTTTGCATAACTGATATGGCTTGGTGCTTAATCTTTACTGTTGTCCAATAAATTGAAGGTGTAAGGAAAACATCTGCTTCTATTCATCATGGAAGATGTTAAAGGAGTGCTTGGTCCAACACGAGTTGGACAATTTTACCAGACAACTCGTTCACAGCCCTGGCGACCAACCCTTGGGTATGAAAATGTGGAGCTTATCCCATTGTAAGGGCTTGACGAAAACCTACTGCTGTGATCTTCATCATTTGATGCTTTTTGTAAACATAATGCACTAGTTCATTTATAGAACTTTAGACACCATTTCTGCTCCCTTTTTTGCTGAATAAAAAACGAAATTAGTGAAATTGTAGTGCTGGTATTTATTATTATACCTTATGCAGCAGCTTCTGTCATTGTTTCTGTTCCGTGCTGGATGAATTATTGCAATTTGTGCATAAATGGGCATTCTGAGCTTATGTTCCTTTTGTGAGCAAAAGTGTGGAATGAGCTTACACTTCTATGTGTTGCTTTGACAGGCAGGCACACTTACTAGTGGCAGTACAGGAACTGAAGCTTCAATTCATAACCTTGTGCAAGAATAGCAGTGCTTGGAATAAAATTTTCTGTATTCAGAACAGACATTTAAAAAAATTGATTATTGGCTTGTGAGAGAACTTGCATGTAATGATGTGTCATTGCTTCTTAGTACATAGAAAATAATATATTTTTAATGAATGTGAAAATAACAAATGATCATTAGTACTACTTGAAATCCAGAATAATTCCTGACTTTCTACCTGTTGTGACAGGAATAACTGAAGCATGACTTAGAGATGAAGAAACAGATATTAAATTTAGTGCTTTTGGATCATTTAAACAGTCCATATGCCACCTCATTTGTTTGTCTGTCTGCCTCATTCCAGCTTCCACTGTTTCAGCAAGAGGTATATGGACACTTCTACCTCAAAAAGTGTTCATTTACGTGCTGACAAATAAGTGTTACCTTCATTTTTGTAGAGGTGTAACCATATGAACCTACATTGATATGTCCAGAGAAAAAATAAAAAAAACAATGTATGTCATTCATAACCAGTGAGTTCATTGTAGTTAGAGAGCATTTATAGGAAGATCAAGGGAGAAGATTTGTGTAGTAAATAAAAAAAAATTACTTCACTTTAATTACAAGTGAAAAGAAACAAGGAGAAATGTTATGTTTGTTTGTGTGGCCAACTTCTGCAGCAGCTGTTGACATCTGCTGTTATGGGTTGTCTGTCTTGAGCTGACTGCAATACATTGCAGTCAGCTCAAGACAAATAACCTATAATAACAGAAGGAGAAATGTAAATAACTTTTGGGATTAAAGTATATTGCCACAGGTAAAGAGAACTCTTATCTGGCTTGGAAACTGTGGTCAAGGGCTGAAAGCACATTACTAACAGTGATACATTATGTAAAGAAAAGAAAACATTAAAAAATGTATTCAGTATAGACAGGAAGGAAGGAATCCATCGTTGTGAACATCAATTTGATTGTGCAGTGTGTTGAGGTGTATTACGGCAGTTACATGGATGAATCCTAGGTTATCATAGAGGAGCCTGAAGATTGTAGCTCTGAAATCAACAGCAAATATAGCAAGACCTTTAAATACAGTTTTATGATTCATTCACATTCAAATAAGAAAAAAGGAATTGTATGTAGGAGGTTCCTCATTTCTGGGCATGATGATAGGTAGTCCAAGCTTTGGTGTTCATCTGCAATGATATTGAGTAATGAAAGAATGATTCCTTGCAGGTGGTTTGCTTGGTTTGTAGGATAATCACAGGTGTGTGTGGATATGGCACAAGATATCTGTTTGTGACTACATTTGGAGGATAATGTCAGTTTGTGAAGATCTTATAAGACCTTCAGCATATTGGGAAAGAGATTGCTTGTGTCTGCAGATCACCAGATTGGACAGGAGACCTGTTTTAGTATGGGATGTGTTGTAACCTTTGCTTTGGCCCACAATGTTTATTGAACATTAAGTAATTTCACATTAAGTGATTTCTGTAACAACAACATAATTAGTCAATTAGTCTGTAAACAAAGCAGAAAGAGTTGTTGCTGATGTATTCATCTAAACTACAATGGAAATTATCCAGAGATCATTATACATCTACATCTACATTTACATCACAGTCTTCAAGCCACCTAAAGATGTGTGGCGGAGAATACTTCTGGTACTACTGACTGATACCCCCTTTCCTGTTCTACTCACAAATAGCACTTGGAAGGAATGGTTGTCAGTAAGCTTCTGTACTAGCCTAATTTCTCGAATTTTCTCAACATGGTCATTGCACGTGTTGTAAGGAAGTAATATGTTGTGCAACTCTTCCCAGAAGGAGCTCTCAAAATTTTAATAGTATAACTGTCCTTGATGCTCAACATCTCTCTTGTAACGTCTGCTACTGGAGTGTGTTGAACTCCTCTGTAAAGTTGTCATTCCATCTAAATGATCCTGTGACAAAATGCATGGCTCTTCGTTGGATCTTCTCTTTCTCTTTTTCATCAGTCATACCTGGTAAGGATCACAGATACATAAACAGTGCTCAAGAGTCTGTCAAACAGGCACCTTGTATGCCATTTCCTTCATGGATGATTATATTTACGTAAGATTCTTCTTATGAATCTCAGTCTGGCATTTGTTTTTCCTATTGTTTGCTTTATGCGGTCATTCCACTTAAGGTCACTGTGGTTAGTTACTTCTAGATATTTAATGGTAGATACAGTTTCCAGCAATTTGTCATCAGTAGTGTAGCTCTGCTGTAGTGAATTTCTTTTCCTATGTATTCACAATATGTTGCATTTATTTATGTTTATGGCCAACTGCCAGAGCCTGCATCATTCATCAATCCTCTACAGGCCACTCTGCACATCGATACTGTCTTCTGGTATTGCTACTTTCTTATAGGCAGTTGCATCATCTGTGAACAGTCTTAAAGAGCATTTGCCACTTTCTGCTAGATCATTTATGCACATCGTAAACACTAATGGCCCTATCACATTTCTTTGAGGTACTGTGCATATTACATTTACATTTGTCAATTTTGGTGTGTTAAAAGTGACTTGTTGAGTTCTGTCTGCAAGAAAGTCTTGAATCCAGTTGCAAATCTGGTCTGAAATGGCTTCATGAAGTCAAGGAACATGGCATCAACCTGAGCGCCGTTGTCTTCTGCACTTTGGATCTCTTGGAGGAACAGAGTGTGCTGAGTTTCGCAAGATCTCTGTTTGTTGATTCTATGTTGATTTTTATGGAAGAAATTTTCATTTTTAAAAACTTCCATAATTCTTGAGCATAAAACATATTCCATAATTCTACAACAGAGCAGAAGAGTAAAGTCCAAATGCAGCTTAGCCAGATAACATGTATTTCATAATCAAAGTTCCATATAGGCAAGATTTGGTGGAAACCAGAACTTCAGGATCTATTGCATGAAGCACACAGTAAACTGCCAGTGCTGCAGGGTCCACTTGCAGAGGTGGGTTGAATAGCAGCAACTGAGGCAGAGGCTCACCATGGAAGCTCATGTGACCGGTCCATAATATCGGCCTTGTTCCAGCTGTAGGCATCCTCACCAGACATGTGTGATGTTACACATGTTGAAATGTCTGTGTCATCCATCTGCACTTCCAGCAGAGTTATGCCACCTTTCACCATTCCCTGATGTGAAGACAGTATTACTATTTAACTGATACAACAAGCCTTGGGTGAAGTGAATATAAAGAGGTTGCATTGGAGTGCGTCATTCTGCTAGAACTTTCCTAGATATAAGAAAGAGGAAGTCAAGTTCCAAAGAATAATAAATGCCAAGTCAGTTAAGTTCATTCATTCATTCGTTGTATTTCATTGAAAGAGTGTGGAATGGGTCAAAGTGTACACTAAGGCAACAGATGCATGCTCTTAGAAATTAAACCTGTAAGTTGTATTAACAATAAACTGTTACTATACTCATTAATGTAGGCTCATGTAAGCAAGTAAAGTAGAGGAAAAGATGGTATTTTACTTATTTATTTTTTAAAGATGTTTTTGTAGTATTTGTAGCTTAACATTTTCTAGCAAAGCATTTCCTGCTTTATGTGACATGGGAGCTTGTTGAATAGCTTAGTATCAAAATACATAACTCCAGTCTGAACCCTAGAAGAGGAGGTAAAGTCTAGTATTGTGATAGTGAAAATCACAATTCAGCGAAAACTGAATACTGATTATCAACAAAAAAACTATTACTGAGTAAGTGTACTGGGAAGCAAGCATAAGAATTTCAAGATCATTAAACATGCCTCTGTAGTCATCTATTTTACATAACATTCATATTTCTGCCAAATAAATATTTTACATACTTTAGGTGCATTTCCCCGGAAGATTATTTCATAAGACAACAGGGAGTGAAAATATGCAGAATAGACAAACTGAGTTGTATTTAAATCAACACAGCGAGGTACTTTTAAGACTAAAACAAACCAGTTGGTTTCCTGAGTAGCTTATTTACGTGTTGACATAATTTGACTTATTATCCAGCTGGGTCCCAAGACACTGGATGAGGGAGAATTACAGGACTTATTAATGGTATAAACAGCTTAATGAGCACAGAATATTGACTGAAAGGAAATGAAAGAGAGACAAAAGTTATGAAGAGTAGCAGAAAATGATAACACTTTACATTAAACTGGGGGCAACATAGTATACAAAGTGAAGGAACTTTGCTACCTTGGAAGGAAAATAAAGGTATGGACCGCACCTGGTGTAGAGATGGCCTGTGTCGAGGATGGGAGAGTGGGGGCACTGGATGGGAGGCAGTTTGAAATGAAAGAGTTAATAAAGGAAACTCATGGCATATTCTGAAATTATGGAATAAGGAAGGGTTCATCCAGGCTGAACTATAGGGGCATTCGCCAGTGTGAATGTTAGTGAAATATGGAAATAAAGAAGAAGAGAGAAAGATGGCTCATGAAGTAATGGGGGCTAGTCGGAGAGAGATGAAGGCAGGCAGCACAAGGCTATCTGCTATGCCTGAAAGCTAGAAACCAAGAGTGTCTGCTCTGTACCACCACTGGCAATCCATGACCAGTAGCAACCACACGATCCCTTTCTCATGCCTCCCTATTGGCTAGTCCACAGCATGGGCAGTCTTAGTGCATTCAGCAGAAAACTGGAAGCCTTCCCTGTTAGTTGCTTTTACCAGAAAGAACCACATTCATACTGAAGGGACAGGCCGGTTAGTCACATAGGCACTGCAAGAACTCATGCTGGGTTCCACCCCTATAGCTTGGTTGCAGTTACACATATGAAAGAAAATTTTAAATTCTGCATAAATAATTGATTAATTGTTCCATATAACCCAAACTGTCTAGGTGCCCTTTACATAATAAATTACAGATGAAACAAGGAGGATATAAGAAGCAGACTAGCACTGGCGGAAAGAGGGCATTCCTCACTAAAGGAAGTCTACTAGTATCAAACATAGATGAAGAACCTTCACTCATGACATGCACAATTTCAGAGATCAGGCATCTATCAGTTCACAGTCCTGCTTATAGAGGCCACCTGGGTAGGCCCCCTAGTGTTCTCTGGTGAGCCACTGAAGAAACAGTATTATTTAAGTGATCACAAATTAGTGGTTGGCCTATTCTGTAAAGTGTATTACTGTTGTCCAGTCAATGTGTTCAGTGCTACACACAACTCGTCCTACATTGTATCTTATGTTGCTCTGTAAAGTAGAGTAAAGTGGGGCAAGACTGTGCACTTAAGGTTTAAATAGCGATATACTGAAGGAAACGTCACAAATTACAATTATATTTTAACTGGCATTTCATCTGAATTTTGCCTGTTATATGACAGAGTCCGAAAGTCATAGAAACAATTTAAACTGTAATTCACACTTAGTAAAAAAAGTAATGCAAATGTGCAGTCTTACCCAACCGTGGGGTAAGAGTGCGTTTCTAGTGGGGTAAATTTGCGCATAATTATCAAATGAGAAAAACATATGTGTCATTTAGTTCTTTGTCTTTTATTTAATTTATAGTGTACATAAATGTAATATACCTTACTTCTCAGCATATAACAGTTACTGTTGGTACAATATTTGACCTAATGAACAAATCTGGGCCTGTCATCAAAAACATGCAAAAATATTCCTGTCGGACAAAAATCTTTTTAACAGAGATCATAAATGAAGTGTCCAGAACCTTCAGCACAAGAGCAGGATTCATGCCACCACTCTTTCCACTTGAGACATTGATCCCGTCTTCTGTTGGTGGATTATTGTATTTTTCAGTACAGCCTGGACAGTGAAAAGTTTGTGAATTTTCCCTAGACGTATTTAAATTTTGCTTTGCTTTCTTTTTGTTTGCTTGATCAGAGTCAAACAGTTTGCTCTTTGGTTTCTTTACTTCTTGTTCTGTTGATTGGGATTCCAGTTGCTTCTTGAATGGGGTTCCAGATACTATTTCTGACTTCTTTCTTGTCTTCTGTCTTTTTTGGCAATCTTTTCTTCTTGGCAAAGGAATTATTTCTTTTGGGGAAACATAGGTACTTGGTCCTGGTTGTGGTTCATTTGTAGATGTCTCTGAACTTTGGCTCTGGAGGGATCCAGTTTCAACTGTGGATGCATTATTAAATTTGTCACTTTGGTCTGTAACAGTCGAAGGCAGGAAATCTTCCTTGGTGAATATGTGATGATCGATTGGATAAATGCCACATATATTGAACACCTTTTTTGCCTTCGTCATTGTGGCCGTCCTTTGATAAGCATTTCCAAACAATTCAGCAATACATTCTTGCGTAGTTACATATCCAGGGTGGTTAATGAGCCACTGGTCTCATTCCTGTGAATTAAAGTCCTTCAGTGGCTTGAAAAAGCAGCGATCCAGTGGCTGCATTTTGTGGCTGCTGTGTGGAGGAATGGTAAGCACGTGAATGTTATGGTCCCTGCAGTAAAGAATGGCGTTCAGACTCAAAGGTGACGAGTGATTGTCCAAAATTAACAAGACTGGATTATCTTCTGTTGGCTGTGTATGGTTTTCAAAATGTTGTAGCCATGTGAGATACAAATCTGAGTTGATGTATCCAGTGCCCGAACACATTATTAGTGACCCAGGAGTGGCACCGTTCTTCAAACTCTCGTCATCCTCTTCCAAGTAAATATTATTCCTGGAGGGATGTAACTCCCCCCAGCTCCCATACAACATACAACCGTTATCAGTTGACCTCTTTCTGCAGATGCTATTTTGCCTATGTGCTTCTTGCCGCATGTTGCAATCACTTTCGGAACTTTGTTAGGAACAGTTGTAATTCCTGACTCATCCATGTTATATATGCGATGAGGTTCAAATTTATATCTCTCCATCAGCGATGAAAGATTATCAGAGAAGATGCTCGTTTGCTGTTTGTTGAACTCCATCACATGTCCGAAACTAGTTTTCTGTGGGATCCGAAGACTAAGGTTTCGTCTCTGTAGGAAATCATAAGCCCAGTCCTTTCCAGCCATCTTACTGTTTTTGTCAAATTTTCTTTTTATGTTATTCCTCTCAGAGTAGTCATGAACTAATCTTCTGAAATCTTTCAGAGTCATACCATAATAACATTTGTCCAAAGATCCTCAGTGTTCAGCGAGATCCAGTTCCTGTTCATCATTAAAAGTTCTTCCGAATCTTTCCAGTTTGTTTACCCCAGAACCCTGAAAAAAGTGGGGGTGGGAGTATTAATTTTAAGCTTATCCTTACTTAGGCAAGGGCCTCGTACCTCTTTAAGGTGATTTCTGAGGGCAGCTTCACTTATTCCAAGCTCCCTCGCTATTTGTCGTTTAGACTTGCCATTTTTCAAGCCCTCTTTTGCAGCTTCCAGCATTTCTGGAGCACATGGTTTCTGTTTGGTTTTGCTTTTGTAGACGCTAAAATATAAAAAAGGATTCTTAGAGGAATACTTGTCAATGTATAATATCCACCTCAACGTTCATAGATATTTCTAGGTCTATGAAAAAGCTGATAATTATAATGCATGGGGTAAGATTACGCACTGTGCAGTTTTGCCCCTCCTGCAACACGTAAACTTGCCCTGCACTACGACACTGCAGCTTTTACTACACATGGAAACGCTTTGTAGGAATATAGATGTGTTAATATACCACAAGGCTGACAATTCATCGTAGTACACAATGGAATAAAGTTAAAATTGATAATCCCATTATTGCCTGAGTTGTAGCTTATTTCTGTAACATGAAATGTTATATGAAAATAACGTAAAACAGTTCTTACCGCGTTGCGCAGCTATTAACACCAGGACAATGATCAAACTACGGCAATAAAGGGTCAGCCACAGAGGCTATTTCGTGCCCTACAGAGTAGCCAGCTGCTGCATTACTAAAACCGAGATACAAGCCTTGCACAGTCTTACCCACCGTGCAATCTTACCCCACTCTACTCTACTATGGTCCATAAATGGTGTTTGTTCTTGCTACAGCAATAGGCTTTAATTTTGAGGAATAAATTTCTGAGAATCAGCATTTGGAGCACAGCATTGTATGGATGTGAATCATAGAGTATGGGAAACTGCAAAAGAAAATTTGAAGTATTTGAGATGTGGTACTATAGAATGTTGTTGAAAATTAAGTGGACTGATAAGATAAGAAACGAGGTCTTCCACACAGTTGGTGAGGAAACAAATATGTGCTGATAGGGCACATGTTAAGACATCAGGGAATAATTTCCATTGGTCAGAGGCCAAAAATTATAGGAGAAAATGATTTTGTAATGTATCCAATAAATAATTCAGGATGTTGGTTGTAAATGCCATTGTGATATGAGAATGTTGCCACAGGAGAGTAACTTGTGGCAAATTGCATCAAAGCAATCACAAAAAAGGGGGAGGCACAAGGAAAAGAGAGCACTTTGCAGAATCTTCTCCTGGGACTCTGAAAGTCTTGTACTCGCATGTCATTTAATCTCTGATCAGTAAACTGTGATTCTTTAAAAAAACGAAGTCCCTTGTATAAAAAAAATTTAAAGTGTTTAATTTTACAAATGAATTAATGTGTCAGATATTTGATATTAAGCATTCAAGTGAGAAAGTATGGAAAAGGTTTGAAATTATACTTAAAGTTTTTTGGAAGATGGTAAGTGTTCTCATTATGAAACACTTGAAGAATAAAGTTTGGGTGATCTGTGGTCTGTTTCAATCAAAAACTAATTTACTTTTGCATTTAAATGTTTATGATATCATATTTCCTGAACTATATGTCATAGAGTGATGTTATTTTGTAGGTGCATTCAGTGATATATATGTAGATACTGGCTGAAAAGTTTGTTCCAAATAGAGCTTGTGGTAAAGAAGCAATAAATAAGAACATCATGCCTGGTGTTGATATTTTACTGCGTGCCATTTTAAGCAGAAGTTAGTTTTTCATGCATCCAAATATGTATGACATATCACCTGACCCATTTTTCATACACTGATATAGTTTTGCAGACATATGCTGCGGTACATGTGGATACTGTCTGCAAATAGAGTTGGAAGTCAAGAAGTAATAAAATAAAATGTCATGGCTGGAAGTATTACTGCATGAACAGAAAAATGTAGTAAACAATCAACTTTTCTCTTTTGATCATTTTGTGTGTATGTGTGTGCGTGGGGATGGGGTCAGCAATAAACCATTGAAGTTTTGAAGTTATGAGTGAAGTTTGTTTGGAAGTTATGAAGTGCTGTCATTCCCAAATACTGGATGAATAAAGTCCAGGTATTTGCATGCCATCAGTTACAATGCCTCAACACAAACAGGCAGTTGCTAACTGTGATACTTTTCTTAGTGTGTTGAACTTTTTAACATAAGAGTATACATATTAATGAGACATTATGGGAGCATTTTAAATTCAAACAATAACACTGGTGTACAAAAAAATTAAAGCCATCTCTATCCTTTACAAATATAGTGAAATCCAACCAGATTGAGGTTGAAGAACAAGAATATGACACCAGAAATTTTTGATAGCCCTTTGTTGAAATATATATGGAACGTCCGGAACTTCTCCCTTTGATCTCTTACCAATTTAATTATTCACTTGAGCATTTCTGTTTTTTTCCATTTTCATTTGTAGTCTACTTCTTTAGCATTTCTCATGACATTCCATCAGTAGTTGGTAAGCACAGATGAGTTTCACTTGCTCTGATACCTTCTTTCCATTGCTGGAAAGTCTTGATGAAAGTGCCCTCTGAACTCATCACTTGCAGTGCCACAATTGCTTGGAAAGAAGTCAAGATGTGAGTCCAAAAAGTGGATGAGTGACCTATTACAACCTAACTCTTGGTATGTTCTCAGAAGTTATGTTCTCAGAAGTTCTTTAACAGCTAGACTGTAAGTGTCAGCTGTTTCATTTCCCAAGAAATTGTGAACAGCAATGTAGAATACTTCCCTAGTTGCTTTCTCTTTCCCTTCAGTTACCCTATTATGTGTTTCATCCTTGAACTATTCTTGAATTTACAGTCCAATGAAGAGTCCCTCTTCAATCTTAGGATCACTAAGATGTGGGAATTTTGTCTTTAAATACATGAAAGCTTCACTAAATTCTTCTACAGTCTTAGCTTTACTTGTAAAGGTGCCAATAACATTTTAGCTTGGGGAACTAAGGCAGTATACTGTATATTCTTTTACCCAGGCTCCAGCATTTTCTTATCGGTCCAGATTTTTCATTTGTGCTGTGAAAGCAGCACCATGGATATCCTAACTGCAAACCAAGTATGATAGCAGTAACCTTAAGTTCACCACATATCTTCAACTGAAGACCTCATTGCAAGAAGTGGTAACTCACATTTTTCAGAAGGAACAAAAAAACTAATTTAATGCTATTGTTTATACAGGTTGAGTAAGGGTTTAAATGTTACTTCGTAGGCACAAAAGCAGGAAGTACAAGTTTTTCCCCTTTACACAGGTTTAAAAATTATCAATGTCAATGAAATTCGCCAACAGCCATGTAACTTAAGATGTTGTTTTAGTTGGAAGGCTACCAGTTTCAGCATTTCACAATGCCATCTGCAGGCCCCACATGCATCTCTCCAAATAAACGAAAATGTCATATAGAGCAATAAATCTCTGGATGTCATAAATTCAGTTGTTGCCTTAGTGCTTCATTCGAAGACTCGATAGCAACTTTATCTATCAAGTCTTTGAATGAGGCACTAGTGTAACAACTGAATTCATGACATCTGGAGATTTATGGCTGTATGTGACATTTTTGTTTATTTGGAGAGATGCATATGGGGCCTGAAGATGGCATCGTGAAATGCTGAAGCTGGTAGTCTTCAAAATAAAATAAAATAACATCGTAAGTTACACAGCTGTTGGTGAACTTCAATGACATTGACAATTACTTAACCAGCCAGCCGATGTCCCCTGTCCATGATGGACCAACAGAGATTGCATTAAAATTGGTTTGTGGAAAAAAATGGAGTTATCCCACTCTTCCACTGACTCTTTCAGTTGATGGTATTTATAATTTAATTTTTCAAGAAGCCATTTTACATTTTTATAGCTCTCCTTCATACGGACAGTGTCACATAAGGCAACAGATGGCAATGCTATTCTGTTGTGAAACAAAACAGCTTTCAAGCTTAATGTACAGGAGTCAGTGAAAAGTCTTCTGTCTTCAGGATTAGGCTCCATTCTGAGAGGGGCTATCAGACCATTTACATCATTGTATGGTACAAGTTTGTTTTCCATTTCAAACAATGACTTTAAGTCTCTTTCTCAATGTCTGTATGCAGACACTATCATATTTTTACCAGGAGATTCCACTGCTGATGTTTGGTCTTGCTTTCTGGTGACTCCAGATGCCAAATTAAACCAGAAAATTGCTGAGAAAGAAGACCAGTGTAATTACACAAAATATAGGAATTCAAATTCTTGATACACCTGGGAGCCATTAGATAAGTAACCTACAACTGATATAAGGTTTTGAGGCTTTGTGTTCTGGGATGGTCACTTAGTAATTTACATAATATTTGTGTGTAATAATATGAGTTAATTTAGTGGGAACTATGAAATGCATAATCACAATATTAGAAATAAAAGTAACTCTGTGCATCTCTGTGTACAATTCGTCCCCTGATATGTAAAACCTAAGTAAAAGAGTACCTCGTCTGTAATGTGTCAGAATGTTAAGACTCAGGGATGTAAATTCTGGTTAGCATGAATGTTCATATTAAAAAGGTTTTTAACTATTTCAGCATATAGACAGCTAACTTTTTTGTGTGGAATCAGTAAATTTACACAAATGCTTATTATTAAGTAGTAGATAAAGACAGCAACTGAGTAGTGTAAGAGTAAGAGCAGTGTGTTTTTCAAATGACTGCTTTTCTCTTAATATGTGTGGTGTCCTAGAAGCAATTCCTGTCATTATCAATGCAAGTAGATTAGCACTACACATAAGGTGTTGGTAGTATATTTTGTACAAGTGGCGTGCAATGTCTACGATAAAATGTGTTTGTTCATGAGTAGATTTTCACTACACATAATTTGTTGTTAATATGTTTTACAGAGGTGTCCTGCAGTGTCTATTACAAAATAGTGTTCTTTCTGACTTGATATAACCACATCTCCAATGTCATTTGTAATTAAGCAACAGCTCAAGCACATTTCATGACAGACTTAACTGTGTAGTGGTTGTAACCATCTGAACTGCAGGCAAGTGAATATCTAATACTTATCATTTCCGTTCCACTCTTTTCCTTCTCCGTCTCCCCTAGTTTTCTTTTCTGAGGGAGCATTCTTTAATAGAATGCTGAGTTTAGTTTCCAAGCCGAACTTGTTAACTCTCAATTTTGGTTTCAGAAAGTGACTCTTTACAGAGGAAGCTGTATATGGCCTCATAAAAAATGCTTGTTGCTTGATGGAGGTAATAGATAAATTTATCCTGTTAACATTTTGTGGGTCCTTTCCATAGACTATGATTCTGTAGATAATGGAAGTATACTTCAAAAATTTAAATTTTATGGCAGTGATAACATTTCTCATATAGCGTGTCCGTAGATACTCTTTACACTCTTTGAAACTGAATATCTCTTTAATTAAAGCAGATAGAAGTTAGAGGTTTTTGGTGTCTTATACATAAGGTGTAACTTAAGGTGGTGTAGTTTTGCAGTTTATGCTGTGTTCTTGAAGTACTCTAAAGTTAGAAGTCTGAAAGTGTTACATCTGGTGATTTGAGCTGGATATTCCACAACATTTCCTCTTCGTCCTATCTATCTTGAAGGGAATGTGCAATTGAGGAATTCTTTCAAATTAAATTGAAAATGAGGTGGAGCCCCATCCTGTTGAATTCACTAATCTTCATTGTCAAAAAATGTCGGTAAGACCAGAATTACCATGTTCAACATTTCTAGATAAGCGTCACCTGTGACAGTAGCTTCAAAGATTAACTTTCTAGAATTTGGACCACACCAGACTGATACTCCTGTAGATTAACAGGCCTTTCTTCAGTTATGTATGGATTTTTGTTAACCAAGTGGATACAGTTATGGCACTTAACTCTTCTGTTGCATTTAAACGTCGCTTCAACTAATTTAGGAAATGTTCATCTTCATACATGTTAATGAACCATTTACAAAATTCAGTTTACCTATCAGGATCATTCTCAGTCAGAGTGTGGAGAAAAGCCAGAATGTAAGGGTTACATCTCTGAGACTTCAAAATTCTGTGAAACACTAGTTTTACTGGTTCAGGTCGATATCCCCACAGAGCTCCCACTGGGAATCTGCTGGACGATGACATTGAGTGCTGATGTGTTCAGATGCACATGACCAGCCGCATCTTTTCTCAGCGAAATGTGAGTTTGGCCTGAATACTGTATACAGGGTGTATACGACCCGGGACAACCGGGAGATCCGGGAAAAACCCGGGAATGTTTTTCATCCGGGAGAAAACAGGGAAAAACCCGGGAATTTTTCATTGTTTTAGTTTTCGGTTAAATTTTTGTAATTTTGACTGGTAAGAAGCGATACTCTAACAAAGGATATTACTGTATCCCGCTACTGCAGCATAATACTTCAACAATAAAACATAAACGAGAGAAAAAAAAACGAAAATAACTTAAATTGCGAAGGAAATGCGCCATATACAACGACACACAGAGCTCATGCAATGGTCTGCCAACAGCAAAAAGTCAAAGGCTTTAGGAAGACTAGGCAATGCTTCATAACAACTAATTATCTCCGATGAGCGTGAAGTCACAGCTGTTTACATTAGATTCGTTTTAGCAATTACGAGCGGGCTCATGCGCATGCGCAGTTGAGTCGCGTTAGAGCAGTAGATTCTCCCGCTTCTGGCTACCGGAATGTGGCTATTGGACGTGCAAGAAGACGCAGCAAGAAGCTAGATGCTACCGGGAAAAGGGAGCGCCAAATTCGTATTCTGGAGGGGGAAAAAAAACTTTTCACAAATCGCCTAGCATCCAGCGCACGTTTGTCTATCGATTATTTTGAAACGCTTCCCTGTTGGTTTTTTAACACATTTTAAGTTGGTTTCTGAATGAATCATAAGTTGATTTTTGAATGCATGCATAGTGTGCGACTGAACGTGAAGTCTCTGTCAGGAGAATCCTCGTCACATCTAGAAATAAACTTTCCGCAGGCGAAAGGGGTCGGGGCTATACGAGCTGAGCGAAGTAAAGCCGAACGGATGAATGCCAATCGCTGTCTGATTATGTGGTTGATTGGGTTTGTGAATGATCAGCGTTGTTATAATTACTAGCGAAATCCATAGATTCAGACTACCAGAGTGGAAATAAACAACTGACAGGAATAACAGGTGAGAAAGATTACGTATTATCTTCTCGGTGTACCCAAGAAAATGAAATTTTGACAGAAAATTTTTGGCCAGGTCGCTACACTAGTAAGGACCAGTTGTAAAGTCCCGGGTAGCAGCCGCTTAAGTTCAATTCTAGAAGTAACGCGGAAAACGTGTTGTACGAACACGCAAGAACGCTTAACCGGAAAACAATCGCGGGATAACTAAACCTGTGATTCTGGCAGGGTTACTGAAATTAATCGGCGAACAAATTTTGACAATGGCAGGAACAGCTACAGAATTGGTGATGACAAGATTGTTTGTTAGAACGAGGAAGGGGAAGAAACGGCGACATCACACAAATTATGGAAGAATAAGACGATTCCAAATTTATATAAAAATTTCGTAATATCACTTTTCGATGTAATGCTTAAGAAGCTGGAGCGTATGAATGAAATGTGAAACTATTTCCTAACATAAAGCATTTTGCTTGTAGTAGCCCTAATAGGTATTTGATATTGGCACTTCGTGTATTATATTCTGTCGTGTTATAAAAATGGCCATTTGTGCCGAAACAGTCATGTTTATTTGGTGTGCCTTACAAAATTGCTCCAATGTTAGAAAGGCCTCTTTTGTTTTATCTAGCAGTGACAGCTTTTTCGGTATTAGATAACGACATTTCGATTTTTCATGTAGTGTATCGTTTGACGAGCTTTGATGAAGTAACAGATTTTTTCGCAGAAAGGAAAGCATGCCATGTAAAGCTGTAGCAAGAATAGAGAGAAAAAAATGCTAGGCGCTAAGGATTGAAGAAATGTGTCTCTTTTCTTTATTGGTTTTATGTATCCTATATTTAATTTTATGTCACACATAACAGCAAGTTATTATCTAATAGGCAATAAAGAGCCCAGATTTTCTGAAGAGTTCTGGTTCTCCCGATTACAAATAATCCCAACCGCTATTAATTGCGAGAATTTTTTTAAAGAGGTGCAGGCTGTGAAACCGGCCGAGTGGGAGCAGGAGAGGCACCACAGGATATTTCAACTTCCACTGCCCTGAATATAGTTTGATGGCATTCAGTAAAAAATATACCCGTTTCATTTCCACGGAGCGAAATACAGTGACGTGCGATAGGAGAATGCTTTATGAAGAGGCGTGGCACTGCACTTTGGCACACTTAACACCAAATAACATGTCTTACATTTCCTTGAACATATATATTTTATGTTACAGATTTTTCGGAAAGATGTGCGCTACAAGATGAACATACTTATGAAAATTCGATTTTTTAGTATTGAGCCGGTTCGCAAATATCGTAGATCCGAGGCTGATGCGCAGAGCAATCTGAGTTATAGTGGATAGTTTTCACGTGATCCGTGTGTACATTTAGCGATTTTGCTGTTTCCCCTTCTTTTACTCTCACGTCAAATGAAAACAAAACAGATGTCTGTGGCCGGGAACTATCAATTGCATTAAAGTATATTCACATAATTACCGAAGACTAAAATATGTCATTAGTTTCAGATTTTATTTTATTTGCCCCTTTCTGACTGTCAAGCCTTAATCGCCTTGCAGAACAATGAAGCTATTTTTGTCTGTTTGCTAAAGAAGTTTGACTTTTATTAACCTTTTCCGCAGAGGCAGTCAATGTATTTGAAACGAAATGTTTAATTCTACAGTACTGGCTAGTTTCAACTGTTCGCTGCATTTCAAGTGCACGTTTTCATCTTCTAGCATGTATGGCGTTATGCCATAATAAAGAACCAACATGATATAATACTATACTGGTGCTCCAAGAAAATTTACATCCAGAAAACCACACTGAAAAGCTTAATATCAGGTCGAGGTCTACTTGATTGGGAATCTGGACATACGAAAGTGCGCTTTAAATGTGCACATTTTAGTTATGGTTCACGATATTCCGATGCCCTTGGAGTATCCTCTGATGTCTTGTTTCTTTTATGACGTAGTGTATAATCTTTCAATTTTTTACACGTACGTACTGACGGTCTTCCTGCGTCATGGTAGCTGCGCAAGCGCGGTGACGCCTGTTACCTGCGCTCTCTGGCAACTGCTGAAACGAACCTATTTCTAATAGGTCGCGGGAAAATATTGCGAATGGTGGTTTGAAAAGCGTTACTTTCAAAGTAAATATCCTTTTACGTAAGTTGAACTATGTGCGAGAATGTACCATGAATTTCTTAAATCACGGAGCTTTTGACTCTCATTTAAAAATCGGCTCTGTGATGACGAGCCGTTTAGAAGAATTTCGAACCCTGAAGATCAGACATTTGTCATTATTAAAAATTTTACTGGCACATTTGTGTGATATATCTTAAGTGTAACACGCGGGAAAAAGATAAACATTAAATGCGAAATCGTAGCTTCTCTTGTAGGTTATTAACCTTAGAGACCAATATTATATGTGAAAGCTTTGCTTTTCTTGTAGCAACACTATGTATATTAATTTAAACTATTAACTTTACATGTTTGTGTGATCGTGCTACGTAACAGTGATGTTGCTGTTGGCTGACTACATCACGTGTCTATGCTCTGAATATCCGCTGTCATCGGCTGCCAAGGTCACATGACATGAGCTATGACTGGCTTACAGAAACGCATCGCAATCTCGATTTCAATGATTCGGAAAGTAACATGCGGTGTTTGGTGGAATTCCAATGTATACTTTCGTAATATGAAAATACGCAACGTACATGTTGCTGCACATAATAGATATTTCCAAAACGCATCTTTTTCTCTGACTTTCGTTTTCTGAAGTGCCGGGAAAATTCTGCGCCCGTGTATAAAACCTTAACCATTCAATGTATTGATAAGGGAAAATATACCGTCACTTAACACGGAAAAAGCGTGTTCTCACCCGGGAGAAAATGTATTTTTAACCGGGAAATCCGTGAATTTTTCTTCCTTGTCCACGTATACACCCTGTGTATAGTTGGTATTGTGCAAAGTGAAGAGGGTGGCAAAGGCAGCACTACGACATTTCTATGAGCTCAGCGGGCACAACATTTGTGAAGAAAGTTGCTTCATTGTCCATGGTATTATTGAAGGATTCCATAGCAGAATGGGGTGGAGAGGGCCCCTGCCAGTCATCCTTGACCTCCAGTAAAGCCTGGTCAGTGGCGGGGGCGAGGTGTAGTTGTCGTGTATTATCTATGCTGGTTTTAGGCAGGTGATGAAAACAGTCATTGGTATACCACTTTGTAGGAAGTCGAAGGTCTGTGGCCTTCGGCTGATGACTTTGTTTTAGCCTGAGTACAGAGGGTGCAAGGCGGCCCATATGGAGTCGTCCCACAACATGATGTAATTGGACTGCGCCAGATCCTTGTACACTGTACATAAATAGAACCAATGGAAGGGTCCTGATCCAGGATTCATTGTTGGACATCAGGGCCACTTTCATAGTTCTGTGCCACCTACCCATGAGGCCATTACTGTGTGGGTGATGAGCGGTGGTCCACATGTGTGATATTTTGCAGAGGTGGCACAGGGCGTTAAAGAGGCCAGACTGACAGCCGTGATCAGTGGTAATGAGCTATGGGCTTCCGATCCCTGCAGTGCACAGGTGGATGAATTTACAAGCAGTGGCCTCAGTTGATATTTCGCACAGAGGTGCTGCTTTGACCCACCGTGTCGTTGTGTCAACCATCAAAATAAGTATCAACAACCATCTGACTCTGGTAGGGGGCTGACGATATTAGAGTGTAAATGCTTAAAGCATGATTTTGGGATTGGAAAGTATCCAAGTGGGGTTAAGCGTGGCAACGAATCTTACTCCATTGGCAGGGAATGTAAGCCTGAACTGAGTGACGGCAATCATGTTTCATGTTTGGACATATGCATTTGTCAGTGGCCTTAACACCGGCTTGACTCAAGTTATATAGCAGGTTGAATATCTCTTTTGCATCACTAGAGGCATCAACAGATGCGTCCTGTGTTTCGACGTGTCACATAACAATGGTTCTGTATATGAGGGAAGTGGATGGTGTTTGATGCAGAGGCCACTGTCTGGATTGCTCGTGTCATTTCATCCGTTTTCTCACCATGTGTGCAAAGTCTATTGTATGGATATATAACTGATAAGATAATCTTTAATAATGTTGTCTGTGCCATGTACATTTCTGATGTGTGTGGTATACTGCGAGATAAGGTCCAGATACCGGAATCACTGTGGACTGGCATCTGACGATGGTTTTTTTATGACATCTAGTAACAGCTTGTGAGCTGTATGCAGGGTGGTCCATCTGAAGTTTCGGATGAGATTATCTCGAAAACTATACATTGGGTAAAAGTAGTGGGTAAGACAAGTTTGTAAGCTCAAAGGGTGACATCAAATGATAGTACACGTGACCTCCAGCCCCCACCCCCTTGGGTGGGGTGGGGGGCAACTTTTAAGTCTTAAATGGAAACCCCCCATTTTTTATTGCAGATTTGGATTCTCCATAAAAAAAAATAATCAATTTTTATCCGAATCATTTTTAAACCATTGGCAGATGTTGCTGAAATTGAGAAAAAAGTAGAATTGGGGAAGAACTCTGATTTATTTAGAATTATCCGAGAAAGAGGCATCAAATAGATGAAAAATGTGCACCAATTCTTTCGTTACACCAAATTAAGCTATTTTTGTACAAAATGTACTGTATCCTACTTTTAGCGCTACCCAGGAACAACGACATGGACGTAGTAGAATGATTTTCCCTTGGGGTGCTTCATTAGTGTGAGTCCCCTTGCCTGTCACATGTTGGTGTGCTTCATTACTGTGAGTCCTCTTGCCTCTCACAATTTGGGGTGCTTAATTAATGAAATTAGCCATGAAGAAATTGTTCAAAATTATCCCCATTTGCTTCAATGCATAAAGTCAATTGTCTGCGAAAGTTGTCCACAGTTTTGAGCAGCACATCCCGTGGTATGGCTGCACATGCTCTTCGAATGTGTTGCTCAATATCGTTTCGGGTTGTGGGCTGTCTTTCATAAACAATATTTTTTAAATAATCCCACAAGAAAAAAATCAGAAGATGTTAGGTCTGGTGAAATGACACTGAATTGGTCCGCCTCGTCCTATCCACCGACTAGGGTACCATAAATTTAAAATGTTCCGCACATTTTTAGCATAATAGGGAGCTGCTCCGTCCTGTTGGAACCACATTTGTTGCCTAGTTTCTAAATCAACATCTTCCATTAGCTCCAACAAATCACTGCGGAGAAGTTGTAAATAAGATTCCCCAGTAACATTTTGGTCAAAAAAATACAGTCCTATCAAGTTTAAAATTGCACACCAGACCATTAACGACCATTTGTTTTGATTGCCAGCGGGTCTGTGCCAGTATGGATTGACAGGGGACCAATAATGACAATCATGACGATTTAATTCGCCATTGTCTTTTATTGTGGCTTCATTGGTGAACATAACGTATCTAAAAAAATCATTGTCTCTCATCATTTCCAAGGCCCATTGGCAGAAATGCACGCGTATTTGCATATCTTTTGGCGTTAATGCCTGTGTCAGTGTGATATGATATGCATGATATTTATGTGACTTCAAAATCCTCAAAACAGTTGATTTCAGTATTCCAGTTTGTCTCTGAATCCCATGACTACTAATTTTGGGATCCAGTTGAACACAAGCGAGAACGGTAAGGGTACGAGCATCATTTTCGTTGTATTCACGATGATGAGGTGGATGGTGGATATATTCATTTCCAGCTCGTTGAGTGCAATTTCGAATAATGTTTTTGCTTGGATGTCGTCTGTTTGGGAAACGATCCACATACAATTGTGCAGCTGCAGTGTAATTGTTATGGCATTCACCTAAAATTAACATCATATCAACAATCTCTGTAGGAGGATAGTGAGCCATGTTTCGCTAAAGAATAGTTTACTTACGTCAGTTGATGTTTACGGTTCACAATATGAAAGTGAAGTGACGTATGACTGCATTGCACCAGCCTTTATACTGAGTCATAGTTCGCAGTTTGGCCACGGTAGCACCACAGTCGGGTGAGTAATGCAATTGTGAAGAGTTCCCTAACGAGATTTTATTACCATTCTACCTCCCTCCATCAAAAACTGTGGTGGGTAGGATACATTTTGTAATAAAATAACTTAATTTGGTGTAATGAAAGAATTGATGCACATTTTGTATCGATTTGATGCGTCCTTCTCGGATCATTCTAAATAAATTGGAGTTCTTCCCCAATTTTAATGTTTCTCGATTTCAGCACCATCTGTCAATGGTTTAAAAAAATGTTTCAGACAAAACTTAATTACTTTTTTATGGAGAATCCGAATCTGCAATAGAAAATGGTGGTTTCCATTTAAGATTTAAAAGCTGCCCCACCCAAGGGAACAGGGGCTGGGGGTCACGTGTAATATCATTTGATGTCCCCCTCTGAGCTTAGAAACTTGTCTTACCCACTATTTTTACCCAATGTATAGCTATCAAGATAATCTCATCTGAAACTTCAGGTGGACCACCCTGTATACTTGTCAGCCATCGATGCCTTCTCTGAAGTACCGGATGGCAGAATAGATGGCTAAAAGCTCCTGGTCGAGCACAGACCAATTGATTTGGGAAGGTTGCAGTGTCTTCGAGAAAACTAGAGCGGGTGAGTTTCACCATCGAGTACCTGTTGCAGAATTGCCCCAATAACGGAATTTCTCTCATTAATCATGAGAGTCAATTGGGCATCATGGTTGGGGCATGCCAAAGTGAGAGCATACGCTACACACTGTTTGATGCATTGAAATGCATCTGCCATCTTCAAAGTCCACTGAATTTTCTTCTTGCCCTGTTTGTCGGTGTCCACCAGAGTGTTCATGAGAGGCACCTGTAGCTCAGCTGCGTGAGGCAGGTGACGAATATAGAAATTTAGAATCCCTACGAAGTGCTATAGGCCGTGACATGGCTCAGGATGGGAAACACTGCTCACGGTAGAGATACACTCCTCTGTCAACTTGATGCTGGAAGAGTTGAGCTTGTGACTTGAGAACATGACCTCCAGATGACATAACTGTGTTTTGGATTAATTAATAAGCACACCGCCATCATAGAGTGCAGCTAGAGCAGCTTCTAGTTGCCTCGGATGTGGTCATTGTTTTTGGAGAAAATGAGAATGTCATCCAAGTACGTGTAACTAAAGGGAATACAGGAAAGAAGGTCATCGATAAACAGTTGCCATGACTGAGCAGCTTCCATAGGACCTTAAGGCATGTAGAGATATTTGAACAGCCCGAATGGCATGGTGATCGCTGTTTTCTGTATATTGTCTGGATGCATTGAGGTCGTAAGTATGCTCATTTGCAGTCAGTGCCACTAAACACTATATCACCAGCAAAGGTGTGCATGAAGTTCTAGATATAAGGTGTGGGATAACTGATGTACAGTCCTGGAATTCAGTATCCGATAACCCTGACCTAGTCTCACTGAACCATGGTTTTTGGGCACTAGTTTTATATGAGAGTGGTTTGAAAAGTTCTCGGAATCACCATGAGAGGCCAGCGCTATCGCAACGAGTTGTTCATATGATATTCATTGAACTATTAACTGTAAACACATGCTACACCAGTATTCTTGGAAGAGAGCTGTGGCAGTGACGTGGCTCTGTTGTTGTTCCCGTGTAGTGATTTGCGAAGGTGGAAAAAAATCGAGATTCGACAGCGATTAAATACTTTGTAAAGAAATTTGCGAAAGCAAAGGACATTCATGCTGATTTCCAGAATACACTGAGGGACTCTCCTCCTTCATATTCACCTGTTACCAAGTGGACAAATAAATTTAAATTTGGTCCAGAGAGCTTAGAAGACGATCTGCACAGTGGTTGGCCAAGATGTTTCACTACTCCATAAATCATTGCAAAAGTGCACACATTGATCATGGAGGATCGCCGATTGAAAGTACGTGAAATTGCTCACTTTTGCCAGATGTTATCTGAAAGGGTGTATCACATTTTAACTGAAGAATTAGAAATGAAAACATTATCTGCAAGATGGGTGCTGTGACTCTTGACACTGGATCAGTGTGCGCTTGCGCACATGTGCCATCACCATGGCAAAATTACACAAACTAAGGTATGAAATGTTGCCACACCTGCCTTATTCACCTGATATGGCTCTGTCAGACTTCCATCTATTTCCAAAACTGAAAATTTTTCTTGATGGACGAAGATTCACTTCAAACAAAGAATTGATAGCTGGAGTTGACAACTATTTTGCAGGCTGGAGGAAACTCATTTTCGAAATGGGATCAAGGCACTTGAACATCTTTGGACCAGGTGCATTAATCTACAAGGAGACTACACTGAAAAATAAAAAAAGGTGTCAGTGATGTAAGTACTTTTTTTTCTATTCCGTTTTGAGAACTTTTCAAACCACCCTCGTTCAAAGCCCAAGGACTGTCAGAAAGACGTACAGTCCCTTCTTGCAACAGCTCGTTCATAGCTGACCTGACTCTCTGTAAGTCTATGGGGCACAGGCATTGAGGTTTGTGGCAACCTGGTGGACTATTGGTAGTCATGATATGATACACTGTCCTTTCCGGTCCTGTCCTGTCCGGTTTAGAAACACTGCAGGTGATGCTGTACTGATGCTGGGAAGGTGGTTGACATGCATCGGCGAGAGCTGGCATGGAGGGGAGCATTCTGCATGTGAGTGGAATGTGGCTGGAGAAGATGGTGGGGCAGGTTGATGCAGTGCCTGCTGTCCATGGTTGTTAACACTCTGATACATGAAGGCATTCTTGAGCCATTTGCTATTCTGTAGTTATGTCATTGACATGGTGCTTAAGGTCTTCCTGTTTGCTATGTGGCCATTGATTGCAACAGTCAGTGTAGTACTTGATGTGTACTCAGTGTGTCATCCACCAGTGTGACATACTCATGAAGCGTATTGAGGTACAAGTCGTTGACACAGCACTGTTTTGGTTGATGTGGTATAGATATGAGTGGTGTAGGCATGGTCAGGGTGAAGAGGTCCTGAATACTAGTGCTAGTTAACTGATGAGTGAGATCAGTGTGAATGGCACCTGGTGAGAGTCAAGTCCAGTCAAGTGACTATCCAAGTCGATTGCAGGGTTGGTGAAAGTTGCACAGTGCAGTCATTGGTGCCATGGACCAAGATTTTGGGGTGGTTTGTTGGATGGGGGTATAAAACTGTTGCTGGCACGAATGTCCACGTGCTGAGTCATGGCAGGGAGCAAAACATCTGTCAGAGATGGGAGTGGAATCTGGTACATAGTTGTCATGCTTTGCAGGCTGGGTGGCTAGGCCACGGTGGGTTGCCAGCCACTGCGAGAGTGTGGCATCTCTTTTGTGAGCAGTCATGGTAGTTCAGATGCACTCCCATATCACTAGGGGTGGTAGCCTTGCACTTATTAATCCTGTGGTGGTGGCGAATTACCGAATACACTCAATCTGACACTCAGAGGCAATCTTCTAATGGGGCTGACTTCTAGGTCAGTCAGAAAGTTCACTAGCCAAAGGATCCAGGAGGCATCGACAGTTGCACAGAGTTGGCCCAAAGTTGCAGTGGTATGCCCTTCTGAGGTTGTTGCTTGTACATGACCTTAAGCTACTGTTCTGTAAAATGTGAAAGTTTCTGTAAAAATGCTGCTTTCGCTGCACCATACTTGCCCTTTGCGGCACGCTCAGGATAATGTCACTAAAGAGTTTGGCCTGCACAGCTAGATGGCAGAGTAGATGTACACACTTGTTGGCATTGCTGGAAATTCCAAAAGTCCAAAAAATCCCATCCAGGTTACAAACCATAATGCTACAAACCATAATGCTGGCTGAGTGGCTTTGAATGGCAGTAGTTTTAAATGTGTGCTAGACAATTTCAATCAGAAAGGTGGATGAACAGTTACATAATTTCTGACGTTACGCAACATGGGTGCCAGATCAGTGTAGCACGCAATTGGTTGTGGCAGAACGATTAGCAGTTGCTTGAATCCATTGAATCCAATTCATGGTCTGGAGGATGTGGAAGACATGAATACAGAGTTGTACGAAGTTTATGGGCCTTGTTTAACCAAGGCAGGGCCAGATGCATTATTGTTCTCGAAGTCTAATGATAGGTTCGGAGTATGTGGCCATTGTTGATGCATTACATGGTGAGTGTTAGCCACAGAAATGTCACAGTCTTGAACGTTGCACTCAGTTTTAATCACACCATTTGCAAACTGCACATCCGGTACTGCAATTCTTGAGCTGTTGTCTGCAGAAGTAGTCGCAGAGGACGAATTGATGTGATACGGCCACATTCTCACAGTCTGATAGCCTGCGCCAGATTTTTATGAATGCCAAATGCATGCTCCTCGGTGGATGTGGGGTCTCTAGTGTAGGAGGGATTGGATTACAGGCTTTTAGTCACCATCATTAATACTTGACGCATTATGTGGTACTTACTTTATTACACAAGCCGTTGCTTACATTTCCATACACAAGCATCATCTACTATGCACTGCTGCTGCACTGTTAGACAAGATCTTCCTCACTTCATCGAAGAGCTTTCCATCATGTTTAAGTTTGATATTCTTACATACTAAACAAACCCAAAGTGTTAAATTTCTTATCTGTGGCTCAGAGGAGGCTTCTATATTTTGATGCAAGGATACTAACAGGTTGCCAAGACAAGAAATGATTCATCCCTGTTAATTTAAAGATAATCAGAGTTTTACACATTACCTGACTATATAAATTTGGGGATCTAAAACCCATGTTAGCATTAGAAATAACAAAGACTCAGCATTACAAATAACAAAGCTTTTTTATGTAAATATTAAGTAGATGGAGTAACACAAGAATATCTGCTGATTGTAATTAGAAGAGTGTCGGTTTTTCCGAATGTAGCAACTATTGTACTAATTTTATTGTGGTTTTTGCAAATAGAGTATAGCAGATTAAACAATGGCCAGCTGTTCATACAGCCTAAAAGAGAGATTAGGCAAAAAGTTTGTACAAATGGTTCAGTGGGCAGTGTATTCAACTCGATCATGTAAATCAGTGTTGAGAAGCACTGGGAGATAACAATGACTTTATGTATGATGTGTATGTTCACAGTTGATTGTACTGAAGAAGGATTTTGCATGAAAGCTAGGCAGTTTAACAATTTTACTGGTCACTTTGTACTGCTCAGTGCCTCTTATGCTTGATGAATAATGTTCTTTCCTCATTTCTGTATGAAGAAAAGTCCTAGGAGGAAGGACATTCATTTGAAGATGTGATATAAACATGAATATATTGGAACAGCATTGTAGGGCCGAATAATATTACATGAAGACTGTTTTGTGGTGTTTAAAGGAAGGTCATTTTTCATATTTTAATCTGATTGTAACACAGCTATGACTCTGGTTGTGCAAATGTTGGATGGAGTCATTGTTTGGTGTTGGATCAGATTCATCAGCTATGACCAGATAGACTGTATTGTTGTGTTGAATTGTGTTTTATTCATCTCATGACGTACATTTGCAATCCATTTGGTTTGCGTACAGGAGACATGTCAAAAATTTAATCTCATGACGTACATTTGTAATCCATTTGGTTTGCATACAGGAGACATGTCAAAAATTTATAAAACAAGGAGAAGACATTTGATTTTATTATGAAAGAAAGTAACAAAACTGTTTGTTAATTAGTTTATACATACAGAACTATCTCCTCATGAATGACAGGCCTTCACATGGTGAATAGGCTTCCATGCCTCAGCAATAGACACACTGTAGTTGCAACAATTTTGGAGGTATGGCTGTGGTGTGGCCAAACTAACACATGGTTCCTGAAGGAGGACAGAAGCTATTTCAGTAGTTACAGTGAAGTTGCTCTTGATGATCAGTTGATCTGGCCTTGTAACATTAGCCAGCATGGCGTAGCTAGATTGACACTGTGACACAGCCAAAAGCAAGCAAATTATCTTCTTATATTCCCCAAGAACATGGTTAAATAAAGATGACATTCTAATGGGTAAAACATCCTGGAGCTAAAATTGTGCCCCCATTCAGATCTCTGTGTGGGAACAGAGAGGCGAGGGGGGGGGGGGGCAGGCAGAGGAGGGACATTATCAGAAGTAAAAACAAGTATCTTTAAGGCAACAGATTGGCTGGTAGTGTAATCGTAAGTACTGCCAATGGACACATACAAAAAATCCTAGCTTTTGCAACTCCTTTCACAGAGAGGGAAGAGGGACATGGTGGGGAAGGTTAGAAATGTGTGGCAGGTCACTCAGTCCCAAGGATAACAGGGACTCCACTGTAGTGAGAATCTAGAGAGAGACAAAGAAGAAGCTAGTGGCTCAGAGGAAGGCAGCCAATTTGCCAGCAAGGTATGCAGGAGGGAGGGGGACAAGTGCACAGGCTAGGTATGTGATGCACAGTTGTCAGATCCAGTGTGGAGTGCCACATGCTGAAGATGATATGAGAACATGAATTGAGAAGTGATGTCAGAACATGGGTAGGTGAAACTGTTGGGTAGAGGGTGCGGGGTTTGTGGGTTACTGAAGATTGAGGCTAGGCTGATTACAGCAATGAAGTATAAATTGCAAGGAGAACTCCCATCTGTGTAGTTCGGAGAAGCTGGCAGAGAAGGCAAGGATCCACATGGCTCGGATTGTGAAGCAGCCATTGAAATTGAGCATGTTGTGTTCAGTTGCTTGTTGTAATGCCGAGGGTGGTCAACTTTGTTCTTGGTAATAGTTTTGTATTAGCTTTTCGTCATGGTGGACAGCTGACTGGTAGTCATGCAGACATAAAAAGCTGTGCAGTGTTTGCAGCAGATTGGTATATGACAGGGTTGCTTTCACAAGTGGCACAGCCTCTAATGTGGTAGGATAAGCCTGTGACAGGACTAGAGTGGGAAATGCTGGGTGGTTGTATTGGGCAGGTCTTGTACCTTGGCATTCGACAGGAATACGGTCCGTGTGACAAGGAGTTGGGAGTCGGAGCAGCTTAGGGATGGTGTTGTGTAGTTGGGTGGGTTATGGAACACCACTCTAGGAGGGTTGGGAAGCATCTTGGATAGTGATTGGCAACTCCATGGATAGTATGTCTGTTATATCCGGGCATGACAAAGATAATCAAAGCTAACAAAGGATGTGGTTCAGCTGTTCCAGTCCAGGGTAATGTTGGGCGACGAGAGGGCACTCCTTTGTAGCTGATTCTTGGGGCTAGTGGGAGGATTGGGGGTTTGTGAAGATGTGGAAAGGGAAATCCATTTGCAGACTACATTTACGGGGTAGTTCAAAATGGCTCCGAGCACTATGAGACTTAACATCTTAGGTCACCAGTCCCCTAGAACTTAGAACTACTTAAACCTAACTAACCTAAGAACATCACACACATCCATGCCCAAGGCAGGATTCGAACCTGCGACCGTAGCAGTCGCGTGGTTCCGGACTGAAGCGTCTAGAACCGCTCGGCCACCGTGGCCGGCTACGGAGTAGTGTCTGTTTGTGAAGGCCTTGGTGAGACCTTCAGCATACCGTGCAAGACAGTTATGATCACTGCAGATATGTTGTTCACAGGCTATATGGGAGGAATTTTTTGCTGTGAAAGGGATGGCAGCTGTCGAAATGCAAGTGTTGTTTTGTGGTTAGTGGTTTTAATGTCAACAGATGGAGGCATCAAGAGGTGCAGATCCATGGTCACAAGGTGGCACATTGGGTTGAGGAGGACCAGACGAAGCAGATGGTAGAGAAGGTATTGAAGTTGTGAAGGACTGAGGGTAGGGTTTCTTGGCCCTGAGTCCACATCATGAAGGTATCATCAGTGAACCTGAACTAGACTAGGAGTTGGTAGATTTGGGAGGCTCTGGAAGTTTTCTCGAGATGGCCTGTAAACAGTTTGGCATAGGAGGGTGCCATGCCAACCCCTAGTCTGGTTCAGGTTGATGGTATCTTCATGATCTGGACTAAGGGCCAAGAAACCCAGTCATCATTCCATCACAGCCTCCACACCTACCCCCACAACACCTTCTCTCCCATCCACTTCGTCTGGTTCTCCTCAATCCAACGTGCCACCTTAATGGATGTTTTCTCCATCTGTCTGATATCTCCATCCACACCTTTGTCGACATTAAACCCACTAACCACAAAACAGCACCTGTATTTTGACAGTTACTACCCTATCCACACTAACAATCTCTCCCTACCCTCCTGGCCACCTATGAACAACGTATGTGCAGTGTCTTGAACTCCCTTGCCCGGTATACTGAAGGTCTCATGAAAGCCTTCACAAACAGACCGTACCCAATAAACCTAGTCCGCAAACAGATTTTCCTTCCAATATCCACACACACACACACACACACACACACACACACACACACACACAGTCTTCCCACCTACTCCAAGAATCAGTGACAAAGATGTGCCTCCCTTGTCACTCAGTATTATCCTGGACTGGAACCACTGAACCATATCCTTCATCAGGGCTTTGACTATCAATCATCATGCCCGGAAATGAGGAACATCATACCCAAGATCCTTCCCACTCCTAAAGTGGTGTACCTTCATCCACCCAACAACACAACATCCTAGTTCATCCCTATGCCACCCTCACCCCCAAGCCCTTGTCACAGGGATCATAACTGTGGAAGACCAAGATGCAAGACTGCCCAATCCATCCACTCAGCACTTCCTACGCCAGTCATGTCACAGGCTTTTCCTACCCTATCAGAGGCTGTGTCACCTATGAAAGCAGCCATGTCATATATACCAACTCTGCTACAAACACTGCAAAGCTTTTTGTTTTGGTATGACTACCAACCAGCTATCCACCAGGGTCAGTGGCCACTGACAAACTGTTGCCAAGAACAAAGTTGACTGCCTGGTGCACAACTTGCTTCACAAAGTGGGCCATGTGGATTCATCCTTCCCTTACCAGCTTCTCTGAACTATCCAGCTGAGAATTATCCTTGCAACTCATCCTTTGCTTCCATAAATGTCCTGGCCTCAATCTCCAGTAACCTGCTGCCCCACATCCTCCACCCAATAGTTTTTCATTCCTCCAACCTGTCACGCCCTCCCAGTTCATATCCCCACATCACCTTCAACACGTGCCACTCTAAGCAGTAATACTGGTATTACTGTCATACCTGACTGATGAGAAGGATGCCTTAGACTTCAGTGAATGGTACCAGACCCTGAAGCCCCCCTGTTCCCCGGTCCCTCCCTCTGTATCAGTGCCTCCTATCCCAGCACAAAGCTGAGGGGAAATTAAAAACACAACACCAAAATGGTAGTTCTTGAGACAATTTCAATTATCTACTGCAGTCATCTCCACATAGTAAACACACTTACTATCCATCCTAATAATAAAATTCAAATGGAAACAGTAAATAAAAATGAGTCCTGTCATTTTTAGACATCTGTTTGTACTACCAACCTTCTCACAATCACAATTGCAAAGTACTATGCTGAGACTCTCATTGATGTTAGTTTTCTCAATGCTGGCAGACAAGGAAATATCCAGCAGTAATAATCTGTTTGGCCATTCTCCTGGAACTGAAATCACCGTGAGTTCCTCAGTAGATGTCAAGACTACTTTTTCTTGATGTGAGACCATGAGTGCTTTCAAGTAGCCATTTGTCTCTTACTTTTTGGTTTATAATGGTGCACCCAAACCTCATTTCCAGTCATACTCAATTGTGACAAGTTGAAATGTTGACTCAGACAGTGAGACATGTTTAAATGGGCGATTGATAACGAACTATCTGCAGAATGCAGGTTTTTGAGTATGAGTCTGAGTCTGGCAGTAGAGGTCTGAAGACCAGATGAGGCAACCGTGCTGAGAATAATATCTCCTAAATTTACATAATTATCTAGTGCTGCTGAGGTTCTGCATGCTATGCAACTTGTGATCATCAGACGGTTGTTATAATTTATAAACTTTGTATAGCCAAGATCATGTAGTAGACAGATGTATTAGACAGATCCTTGTCTAATGCAGAATTCTATAGCAATGTCATGAATAATAAAGTGCATGTTGATGTCCACTGGATGACTAGTCTACTAGATGACAGAGTATATATTCCATTTTTTAATCCATCCATCCATTGTAATTTTCTGTCTTAACTGTTTCCACACTGAACTTTTATTCTGTTTTAGATTTCAGACAGTTTTGTTCCCTGTGATAAAAAATGAAAGGGAACATCTTTATTTGTTCTTGTATAGTGTATATTGACATTGGCTTCTACAAGTTGGCATAGGTGTGTGCCATTCAAGTTACCAAGAAATTTTGCAGTGTATTGTTAAGGAACTATAGTTCTCCTGTAAGGCAATATTATGTTGTGCCATCTATAAAATTTTAATAAAAATCCTGTTTTATAAAATTCCTATTATCCAATGACATATCCTCATATTTATAAAAATATTGAGAAATGAATATAATAGAGGGAAACATTCCACGTGGGAAAAAGATATCTAAAAACAAAGATGATGTGCCTTACCAAACGAAAACGCTGGCAGGTCGATAGACACACAAACAAACACAAACATACACACAAAATTCAAGCTTTCACAACCAATGGTTGCTTCATCAGGAAAGAGGGAAGGAGAGGGAAAGACGAAGATATACAGGCTGTAATTTTCAAACCACGTTGATTTACTCGATTTAAGTATACTAGTTTTTACTTAAGGGGAAAAAAATTAGATGTGTTGTCTGCAGTTTTTGCAACTGTTCCATTGGAGTGTATTGTAAACCCTTATTGATAACTGACTCATGAACCACAGCCATAATTTGTGCTCGTTATATTGTTACATTCCATCCTGGATTTTCCATTGTTTGAATATACATCAGAATTAACGATAATTGACAATATGAGGAGAGAACTGAGAAGAAAAGTGAAAGCATAAAAACCTGTATTGTACTATTTGTGTGTGCTGAATTACATAACAGGATTAAGGTAATCTGTTATTGATTTGTTACCTATATAATAACAATAGTCTATTTCATATAAATTACAATATTCACAACCACAGAAGATATAAAAACAGAATTTCTACGTGTAACTCTGCATCCTTCTCTAAGGTTCAAAGCAGGGTCTTTCCGTCTGACGCAAAAGTATTTTACAAGTAGCTCACCTAGGTATAAGGCTGGTGATCTGCATGAAGTAACAGAAAAAGAGGCTGTATTAATAGGTTTAATTTGGCATACAGAGTAATGTGTTATTATTCATGTAAAATGCAATGTAGTTCTATCACAAATTCATAAGGGCTGTACAGATAAAAACATTTATCTGAAGCAATACATGTTAAGTACATGTGAGCCATTAACTCACTTCCAGTTTTGTTTTTTCTTGCAGGGCTAGTCACCCTCTAACGAATGCATATCTGGATAAAAGCTACACATCTGCAAAAATGTCTACTGAACCAATAAGGTTCCCAAACTTAGTTACCAGTGTTGAACGAAACCCACCACACGCTGCACGGACTGCACTTTATTCTCGTTACACACCTTTTGAATGGACACAGAGTAATATCAACTATTATAATGAATCAGAAACCAATAGAAATTATGCAGAACGCCTCAGAAATGAAGCAGTTCGTGTAATTAGGTAAGTACTTTCACACAAAGTTTTTTAAAGGTAAAATCTGTCTGATTTATATAATTAGCTTACAAAACAATAACCAACTCTGAACACATATCAGTGACTCTGTCTCCTCCTTATTTGAGAATCAATCAGAAACTATGAGAAACAAAATTTAAAAATCAGTTTCCTGTATACTAATTTCTCCTGAGTCATTGTTTGTTTGTATTTTCTTTGCCAACAGCACATGTACGCACTTTCCATCTGTTTTACAGATTTTTTTTTTATTTTGATTTTTTTCCTTTCTTTCTTAAATATGGATAATAAAGCATCATGAAACCCACTGGCAAGCTGAAACTGCATGCTGAACCAGTACTTGAACCCAGAATCTGAGCTTTCATAAGAAATACCCAAACTGACAGAGCAATCCAGGCACTACTTATTATGTGCTCTCACCACCTCAGTTCTGCCACTACTGCTTTCCTGCCTTGTCAAAGCTCTTTTGCATTCTTGGATAGCTGTATCAGTAAGATCAGTGTCCATGAAAGGACAGGTTCTGAATTTAAGTACTGACCTGGATCACAGTTTTTACATATGAGGAAGTTTCAAAGCAGTCCACAGTTGCTGCAGAGTGAAATATTCATATTAAGAGATGTGGTTGCTTTTAATTCTTGTCTGTCAGCCCTGATCCAGCTCCTATTTCTGTAACTTGTATGTAAGTGCTCTTCTATCTAAAAAGACAACAAGCATTCAAATTTGAGCAAAATGTGGTTATGAATAAGCAAGTATTTGAGATAAAGATTCTTTACAATGCTGTGACTGCTGATATTTTGGTTATTATTAACAGCATTATTATTGTTTGATTGCTCACAGGCTCACTATTTGTACCAAAGAAACTTACTGAGCAATGACTTTTGTCCTTTCCATTATAACTATACCTCCACCAGATATAAATATTGTAACATGATTAAAATGGCATTTATGTTTCTGTTTGCTCCTTTCGTTTATTTTATTTGCTTGTTTTCATAATGAAATGTTTATTATGTTTCATGTTCAGTCATGAATTATGATGCAGTGTTAGACATGGAACAGACTGGCTTTTTTTTCTAGTTCCATTAAAATATATTAATTTATTAAAAATAAACAGTTGTAATTGAAAAAGGTTTTGCTTGATTTTAATTTACTGTGCCCTCCATAAGTTTGGAAACACAGAGTGGTCATGGAGAATGGAAAGAAAATACTTTATAAAATTGCATCTTATTATTTTCAAATTGTTCATTAAACTAAGTCAAAACATAGGCAAATGCAATGTTTGAATTTTAGATTCCTCAGAATAACCATCCTTTGCATTCATCACTGCCTTGTGTGCTCTTGGCATATGTTGTTGTTGTTGTGGTCTTCAGTCCTGAGACTGGTTTGATGCAGCTCTCCGTGCTACCCTATCCTGTGCAAGTTTCTTCATCTCCCAGTACCTACTGCAACCTACATCCTTCTGAATCTGCTTTGTGTATTCATCTCTTGGTCTCTCTCTATGATTTTTACCCTCCACACTGCCCTCCAATGCTAAATTTGTGATCCCTTGATGCCTCAGAACATGTCCTACCAACCGGTCCCTTCTTCTCGCCAAGTTGTGCCACAAATTCCTCTTCTCCCCAATTCTATTCAATACCTCCTCATTAGTTATGTGGTCTACCCATCTAATCTTCAGCATTCTTCTGTAGCACCACATTTCGAAAGCTTCTATTCTCTTCTTGTCCAGACTATTTATCGTCCATGTTTCACTTCCATACATGGCTACACTCCATACAAATACTTTCAGAAACGACTTCCTGACACTTAAATCTATACTCGATGTTAACAAATTTCTCTTCTTCAGAAATGTTTCCTTGCCATTGCCAGTCTACATTTTATATCTTCTCTACTTCGACCATCATCAGTTATTTTGCTCCCCAAATAGCAAAACTCCTTTACTACTTTAAGCGTCTCATTTCCTAATCTAATTCCCTCATCATCACCCGATTTAATTCGACTACATTCCATTATGCTCGTTTTGCTTTTGTTGATGTTCATCTTATATCCTCCTTTCAAGACACTGTCCATTCCATTCAACTGCCCTTCCAAGTCCTTTGCTGTCTCTGACAGAATTACAATGTCATCGGCGAACCTCCAAGTTTTTATTTCTTCTCCATAGATTTTAATACTTACTCCGAATTTTTCTTTTGTTTCCTTTACTGCTTGCTCAATATACAGATTGAATAACATTGGGGAGAGGCTACAACCCTGTCTCACTCCCTTCCCAACCACTGCTTCCCTTTCATACCTCTCGACTCTTATAACTGCCATCTGGTTTCTGTACAAATTGTAAATAGCCTTTCGCTCCCTGTATTTTACCCCTGCCACCTTTAGAATTTGGAAGAGAGGATTCCAGTCAACATTGTCAAAAGCTTTCTCTAAGTCTACAAATGCTAGAAACGTAGGTTTGCCTTTCCTTAATCTTTCTTCTAAGATAAGTCGTAAGGTCAGTATTGCCTCACGTGTTCCAAGATTTCTACGGAATCCAAACTGATCTTCCCCGATGTCGGTTTCTACCAGTTTTTCCATTCGTCTGTAAAGAATTCGGGTTAGTATTTTGCAGCTGTGACTTATTAAACTGATAGTTCGGTAATTTTCACATCTGTCAACACCTGCTTTCTTTGGGATTGGAATTATTATATTCTTCTTGAAGTCTTAGAGTACTTTGCCTGTCTCATACATCTTCCTCACCAGATGGTAGAGTTTTGTCAGGACTGGCTCTCCCAAGGCCGTCAGTAGTTCTAATGGAATGTTGTTTACTCTCAGGGCCTTGTTTCGGCTCAGGTCTTTCAGTGCTCTGTCAAACTCTTCACGCAGTATCGTATCTCCCATTTCATCTTCATCTACATTCTCTTCCATTTCTATAATATTGTCCTCAAGTACATCGCCCTTGTATAGACCCTCTATATACTTCTTCCATCTTTATGCTTTCCCTTCGTTGCTTAGAACTGGGTTTCCATCTGAGCTCTTGATATTCATACAAGTAGTTCTCTTTTCTCCAAAGGTCTCTTTAATATTCCTGTAGGCAGTGTCTATCTTACCCCTAGTGAGATAAGCCTCTACATCCTTACATTTGTCCTCTAGCCATCCCTGCTTAGCCATTTTGCACTTCCTGTCGATCTCATTTTTGAGACGTTTGTATTCCTTTTTGCCTGCTTCATTTACTGCATTTTTATATTTTCTCATTTCATCAATTAAATTCGATATTTCTTCTGTTATCCAAGGATTTCTACTAGCCCTCGTCTTTTTACCTACTTGATCCTCTGCTGCCTTCACTACTTCATCCCTCAGAGCTACCCATTCTTCTTCTACTGTACTTCTTTCCCCTACTGCTGTCAATTGTTCCCTTATGCTCTCCCTGAAACTCTGTACAACCTCTGGTTTAGTCAGTTTATCTAGGTCTCATCTCCTTAAATTCCCACCTTTTTGCAGTTTCTTCAATTTTAATCTGCGGTTCATAACCAATAGATTGTGGTCAGAGTCCACATCTGCTCCTGGAAATGTCTCACAATTTAAAACCTGGTTCCTAAATCTCTGTCTTACCATTATATAATCTATGTGATACCTTTTAGTATCTCCGGGATTCTTCCATGTATACAACCTTCTTTTATGATTCTTGAACCAAGTGTTAGCTATTATTAAGTTATGCTCTGTGCAAAATTCTACCAGACGGCTTCCTCTTTCATTTCTTCCCCCCAATCCATATTCACCTACTATGTTTCCTTCTCTCCCTTTTCCTGCACTCGAATTCCAGTCACCCATGAGTATTAAATTTTCATCTCCCTTCACTATCTGAATAATTTCTTTTATCTCATCATACATTTCATCAATTTCTTCATCACATGCAGAGCTAGTTGGTATATAATCTTGTACTACTGTAGTAAGCGTGGGCTTCGTGTCTAACTTGGCCACAATAATGCGTTCACTATGCTGTTTGTAGTAGCTTACCCGCACGCCTATTTTTTTATTCATTATTAAACCTACTCCTGCATTACCTCTATTTGATTTTGTATTTATAACCCTGTATTCACCTGACCAAAAGTCTTGTTCCTCCTGCCACCAAACTTCACTAATTCCCACTATATCTAACTTTAACCTTCCATTTCCCTTTTTTAATTTTCTAACCTACCTGCTCGATTAAGGTATCTGGCATTCCACACTCCGATCCGTAGAACGGCAGTTTTCTTTCTCCTGATAACAATGTCCTCTTGAGTAGTCCCCGCCCGGAGATCCAAATGGGGGACTATTTTACCTCCGGAATATTTTACCCAAGAGGACGCCATCATCATTTAACCATACAGTAAAGCTGCATGCCCTCGGGAAAAATTACGGCTGTAGTTTCCCCTTGCTTTCAGCCGTTCGCAGTACCAGCACAGCAAGGCCATTTTGGTTATTGTTACAAGGCCAGATCAGTCAATCATCCAGACTGTTGCCCCTGCAACTACTGAAAAGGCTGCTGCCCCTCTTCAGGAACCACACGTTTGTCTGGCCTCTCAACAGATACCCCTCCGTTGTGGTTGTACCTACGGTACAGCCATGTGTATCGCTGAGGCACGCAAGCCTCCCCACCAACGGCAAGGTCCATGGTTCATGGGGAGGGGGGGTCTTGGAAAAGAGTGGGTCTATTTTGCCAGGGTTTCCTTTGGAATGTCTTGATTCTTGCTGCAAAACCTCCAACAAGTGTGTCCCACTCATGATTCCCCATTTTCGGATACTCCTGTCCAACTCATCCCATAGTAGCTCAATAGTCAATCAGGGACTGGAGAAGCCTTTTCATGTTTTCCAAAATTTTTGAACCTCGACAGACTTCATGTAGTTGAGACCCAAGCAAGACATATGTTTTGGGTCGTTGCCTTGCTGCAAGACAAACCATTTTCCAAACAGACACACACAAGATATCTTGGCATGTTGTTGGAGAATGGCATGATAATAGTTTTGGTTCATTTTGCCATCTACTTTCATCAAATCTCCAACTTCATTTCCTCCAAAAGATCCTCATATCTTAACAGAATCCACTCCATACTTCACAGTTGGAATTACATACTGAGGATGAAAGCATTCGTGGAGTAAACACATACAGATTGACAGCATTTACTTCCAAGTATTTCAAACTTGAATTCATCAGTGAATAATACTCCTTCCCAAACCCTTCCTGTTTAATGCTGGTGTGTTGTAGGCACTGTTAACTCGCTCACTGGCATACACCCAATTGTGTTTAGTTTAGCAGTCAGTTCACTGACAGTTTTGAATGTATTATAGTTACTACAAAGACTTTTCCTGGCATTCTGATATTTTTCTGCATGCTCCTGAGTGAGGATGATCACCATAGGAACCTGTCTCTCGATGTCAGTGAATGATCGAGACAACCCCACTGATGGAACTCTCCAATTTCGATGATATTTGTTGATATTATTGCTTTCTTGGTGCAAAGCGACTATCTTTATCTGTAAATCACAAGGGATCTGTCACTTTGCGGTCCTTTTCAACTACTTTTGCTGTGTGTACTACCTTCTTTCATGGTGTTTCCTACTTTCATATAAATAGAACTATAACTGAACAGAACTGTAAACAATGTGCCATCTACTGGTGCCACCTGGTGTGTTTAGTGGAATGCATGTACAGGTAAAATCAGTTTATATAAAACTGAGCAATACCAATATGTACCAGTATATATGTATATGCTCAGTAATTAAATGTACAGTACTTTAAGTGTCATTATTAATGATTATTTGAGTATACATTCTGTATTCTAACCAGTAAAGCACATAGATCACTCCAATCTTGCTCTGCCATAATATGCGTCATGGTGTTTCCAAACTTATGGAGGGTAGTGTATTATAAATACTAACTGACAAACCCAGCATTGCCCGGGTATTCATTTTGCCAGTTTTCTATTACAAATGAAACAAAAACTGAACTGTGTTTGTAGTATATATTGAAAAAAATTTCATTTCCTTGAATTCATGAAAATATCTGTGAAATTATGAAACACTTGTATAAAGATACCGGATGATTTCTGCACATTGGGCGCAGCTATTTCGCATGTCTACATTGTAATTTTCTAAATGTCTCTGTGGGAATGTCTCTTCATAGCTCTATAAAGATTTATTGTTTCACCTACAGCCATTTGCCCTTTGCAGTTAAAAGCTGTGAAAACTGCTGCTAGGTGTAAGGGATTTCTTTAAGCTGACTTGACTGTAGGAGTATCTTAGTAAAGTATAAATGTATTAAAACTTTGTGCATGATGTAGCATTTTTTCATGCATCTCAGTATTATGGTATCATCTCCTGAACTATGATAGGCAGGTGGTTCTTACCTCCAAGTGATTGTTGCCTGAAAGTAAGGGATATGAGTATCCACCTTCATTGGAATCAGTCCAGTGGTTTTGGAGGAGATGTAGAACACACACACACACACACACACACACACACACACACACACACACAAAGATGATGTGACTTACCAAATGAAAGCGCTGGCAAGTCGATAGACACACAAACATACACACAAAATTCAAGCTTTCGCAACCCATGGTTGCTTCGTCAGGAAAGAGGGAAGGAGAGGGAAAGATGAAAGGATGTGGGTTTTAAGGGAGAGGGTAAGCAGTCATTCCAATCCCGGGAGCGGAAAGACTTACCTTAGGGCGAAAAAAGGAGAGGCATACACTCGCACACATGCCCATATCCAACCGCACATACACCAAACTGTGTATGGTGTATGTGTGGTTGGATATTGGATATGGGTGTGTGTGCGAGTGTATATCTGTCCTTTTTTCCCCCTAAGGTAAGTCTTTCCGCTCCCGGGATTGGAATGACTCCTTACTCTCTCCCTTAAAACCAACATCCTTTCATCTTCCCCTGCTCCTTCCCTCTTTCCTGACGAAGCAACCGTGGGTTGTGAAAGCTTGAATTTTGTGTGTATGTTTGTATTTGTTTGTGTGTCTATCGACCTGCCAGCACTTTCGTTTGGTAAGTCACATCATCTTTGTTTTTAGGTATATTTTTCCCATGTGGAATGTTTCCCTCTATATACAGGGTACTCCATTGATCGTGACCGGGCCAAATATCTCACGAAATAAGTGTCAAACAAAGAAACTACAAAGAACGGAACTTGTCTAGCTTGAAGGGGGAAACTAGATGGCGCTATGCTTGGCCCGCTAGATGGTGCTGCCATAGGTCAAACGGATATCAAGTGCGTTTTTTTTTTTAAATAGGAACCCCCATTTTTTTATTACATATTCGTGTAGTATGTACGGAAATATGAATGTTTTAGTTGGACCACTTTTTTCGCTTTGTGATAGATGGCGCTATAATAGTCACAAACATATGGCTCACAATTTTAGACAAACAGTTGGTAACAGGTAAGTTTCTTAATTAAAAATACAGAATGTAGGTACATTAGAACATTTTGTTTTGGTTGTTCCAGTGTGATGCATGCACCTTTGTGAACTGGAACTTATCATTTCTGAGAACGCATGCTGTTACAGCGTGATTACCTGTAAATACCACATTAATGCAATAAATGCTCAAAATGATGTCCATCAACCTCATTGCATTTGGCAATACGTGTCACAGCATTCCTCTCAACAGCAAGTAGTCCACCTTCCGTAATCTTCACACATACATTGACAATGTGCTGTAACATGTTGTCAGGCGTTGTCGGAGGATCATGATAGCAAATATCCTTCAACTTTCCCCACAGAAAGAAATCCGGGGACGTCAGATCCGGTAAACGTGCGGGCTATGGTATGGTGCTTCAATGACCAATCCACCTGTCATGAAATATGCTATTCAATACTGCTTCAACCGCACGCGAGCTACGTGCCGGACATACATCATGCTGGAAGTACATCGCCATTCTGTTATGCAGTGAAACATCTTGTAGTAACATTGGTAGAACATTACACAGGAAATCAGCATGCATTGCACCATTTAGATTGCCATCGATAAAATGGAGGCCAATTATCCTTCCTCCCATAATGCCGCACCATACATTAACCCGCCAAGGTCACCGATGTTCCACTTGTCACAGCCATCGTGGATATTCCGTTGCCCAATAGTGCATATTATGCCGGTTTACATTACCGCTGTTGGTGAATGACACTTTGTCACGAAATAGAACGTGTGGAAAAAATCTGTCATCATCCCATAATTTCTCTTGTGCCCAGTGGCAGAACTGTACATGGCATTCAAAGTCGTCACCATGCAATTCCTGGTGCGTAGAAATATGGTACGGGTGCAGTTGATGTTGATGTAGCATTCTCAACACTGACATTTTTGAGATTCCTGATTCTCGCACAATTTGTCTGCTACTGATGTGCGGATTAGCCGCAACAGCAGCTAAAACATCTACTTGGGCATCATCATTTGTTACAGGTCGTGGTTGACATTTCACATGTGGCTGAACACTTCATGTTTCCTTAAATAACATAACTATCTGGCAAACAGTCCGGACACTTGGCTGATGTCGTCTGGGATACCGAGCAGCATACATAGCACACGCCCGTTGGGAATTTTGATCACAATAGCCATACATCAACACGATATCGACCTTTTGTGCAATTGGTAAACGGTCCATTTTATCATGGGTAATGTATCACAAAGCAAATACCGTCCACACTGGCATAATGTTATGTGATACCACGTACTTATACATTTGTGACTATTACAGCACCATCTATCACAAAGTGAAAAAAGTGATCCAACTAAAACATTCGTATTTCTTTACGTACTACAGAATATGTAATAAAAAATGGGGGTTCCTATTTAAAAAAACGCAGTTGATATCCATTTGACCTATGGTAGCGCCATCTAGCGGGCCAACCATAGCGCCATCTGGTTTCCCCTTTCAAACTAGATGAGTTTTGTTCTTTGTAGTTTTTTCGTGAGATATTTGGCCTAGTCACTATCAATGGACCACCCTGTATAGTTTAATCATTATTCCTTTGTAGTATATTAATAACACAAAACTCTAATGAGTTTGTAACTTAGATTTTTCTTCATGTAAAATAAGTGAATTATATTTGCCTTCTACTTGAAGCTACATGAGCTAAGATCAGGTTCAGGTGCACCCTAAATAGTGTGTTTCTGAGCAACCAAAGTAATCTTCAAACTCTCATTAATTTCTTCAAATACTCAATCTACAGATTGCATGCTACATTTATGTCTAATCATGTGCACATTTTTTGTTACTGTAGAATATGTCTCTGAGTGTTGTGTCTGATACAAGTATTTGTGCACAAAACAAATGATTCATATGGTAATAAGGACAAACAGAATGTGAGGCAGTTACTGTGATGGTCCCTTGGTCCTAGTTGGTAAGCACGTCACATAGAGCAATGCACTGGTGGCAGATACAAGTGAGAAATGACCAGAGCTGAATAGATCAATTGAAAAAAGAGCAAAGAGAAAACAGGAAATTAATAAACTCGGCAAGTCAGGCAGTATGCAATCTGGATCTGTTGATGTATCTTGCCTGATCCTTTAGCTGTGTCACTTAAAGGAACAGCTGATTGGCCCTGATATAGTAACTGCCTAGAATGACTAGTGATGGTCAAGCAGCAGACTTTTGTGTTGATAGATCCAACATTTACACAACATGAACTATAAGAAGTGACATAATGATGTGACACATTTGAGATGTCAAGGAAGTATCTATTTTGTAATGGGAAGAAGTGTGATTACAGTAAACAGTTTCAGGCAGAATCTAGATTGCAACAGTTGTACAGAGATGAAGAGAGTAGCGTGGATAGCTGCATCAAAAACTTTTTGCAGTGGAGACCACAACAACAACTCCAAAAATTTGTTAAACTGAAACTTTCATGTACAGTACTCTACATGGATTCTGCAAGCAGCATTCATGTAAAATTTAACTTGCTCTGTTTGTCCATTACATTCAGAAGCAGTACTCACTGATGACCACATTGATGCCATGTTTCCTGATTTCTGGAAGACACTATCACACAGCAAATAACTTATGAGCTTACTGAATAATGAACTAGATTTGTGACTAGACTGAAGAATTCTCATTAATAGAACTCAAGTATGCCAGTGTTCACAACAGAGAATCTTATTCTCAAAACTCTCAAAAAGTAATCTGACACTTTGGGACCATTTTCACTTACTTTTGCTGTGTGTACTACCTTCTTTCACGGCGTGTCCCACCTTCATACAACCGGAACTACAACTTAACAGACTTGTATTACTTCTTGTCGGATATGTATGTCAGAGAAAGATCCTGATGATAAAAAAATCTAGGAAATTTGAACTTACAATACAGAGGTTTTCCAGCAGTTTTTTTCCCCCTCCCCCGTGCAACATTTATGGATTGAACAGGAGGGGAGGGGAGAGGACAATAGTGGTATGTGATGTACCCTCTGGCCAACCCATAAAGTAGGTTATAACATACACGTTTAAATGTAAGAAAATGTGCAATCACTGCTATATGCACCATTGATATCTTCAACAACTAATAGAGACTTTATATACATTACATACAAGGTGCTTTATAATCTCCTAGCTTAAAGTGCAGGATATTAACAAGTATGTAATTTTCTGGCTGTGAACCCACATAATAAGCATTTCAAACTGATTCAGGAAGGAAAGGAGCATTGTGACACCACTTTCCTCATGTTTACAAATTGTAAGTTTGCTCATTTTTTAGGCAGCGTATTGTAACCTATAGTACCCAATATGAGATATTTGAACTGGAAATTACTCAGAGACAAATACGAGCACAGATGCAATATTGTCAAGCCATAAAAAATTAATATTGTTTTGTAGAGATACTGAAGAACGAACAGCAGCTGCACAACGCGATTCCGGTAGACGACTTGGAGAACGGATCACAGATACCACATTTTGGAGAAATGCACTTTCAACTGAGCTGGAACGCCTTCTTGCTGAAAGCAACCTTCTTCAAGACAAACGGAAAGATCTGGAAAAGTCTATACAGGACATTGAGGGCCCTCACCACATTGCACAGGAATGCCTGTACCAGAGGGAAAACAGAATTGGTTGGTGACAAAAATGAAATGTAATTTACGTAATGCTTAATATGAGTTTTCAAGGGGTGCAGATTAATATTATACAGTTTATAAAACTGTACCAATTCATTAAACTGAATTTTAACTGATTGAACTGATGGATATACACTCCTGGAAATGGAAAAAAGAACACATTGACACCGGTGTGTCAGACCCACCATACTTGCTCCGGACACTGCGAGAGGGCTGTACAAGCAATGATCACACGCACGGCACAGCGGACACACCAGGAACCGCGGTGTTGGCCGTAGAATGGCGCTAGCTGCGCAGCATTTGTGCACCGCCGCCGTCAGTGTCAGCCAGTTTGCCGTGGCATACGGAGCTCCATCGCAGTCTTTAACACTGGTAGCATGCCGCGACAGCGTGGACGTGAACCGTATGTGCAGTTGACGAACTTTGAGCGAGGGCGTGTAGTGGGCATGCGGGAGGCCGGGTGGAAGTACCGCCGAATTGCTCAACACGTGGGGCGTGAGGTCTCCACAGTACATCGATGTTGTCGCCAGTGGTCGGCGGAAGGTGCACGTGCCCGTCGACCTGGGACCGGACCGCAGCGACGCACGGATGCACGCCAAGACCGTAGGATCCTACGCAGTGCCGTAGGGGACCGCACCGCCACTTCCCAGCAAATTAGGGACACTGTTGCTCCTGGGGTATCGGCGAGGACCATTCGAAACCGTCTCCATGAAGCTGGGCTACGGTCCCGCACACCGTTAGGCCGTCTTCCGCTCACGCCCCAACATCGTGCAGCCCGCCTCCAGTGGTGTCGCGACAGGCGTGAATGGAGGGACGAATGGAGACGTGTCGTCTTCAGCGATGAGAGTCGCTTCTGCCTTGGTGCCAATGATGGTCGTATGCGTGTTTGGCGCCGTGCAGGTGAGTGCCAAAATCAGGACTGCATACGACCGAGGCACACAGGGCCAACACCCGGCATCATGGTGTGGGGAGCGATCTCCTACACTGGCCGTACACCACTGGTGATCGTCGAGGGGACACTGAATAGTGCAGGGTACATCCAAACCGTCATCGAACCCATCGTTCTACCATTCCTAGACCGGCAAGGGAACTTGCTGTTCCAACAGGACAATGCACGTCCGCATGTATCCCGTGCCACCCAACGTGCTCTAGAAGGTGTAAGTCAACTACCCTGGCCAGCAAGATCTCCGGATCTGTCCCCCATTGAGCATGTTTGGGACTGGATGAAGCGTCGTCTCACGCGGTCTGCACGTCCAGCACGAACGCTGGTCCAACTGAGGCGCCAGGTGGAAATGGCATGGCAAGCCGTTCCACAGGACTACATCCAGCATCTCTACGATCGTCTCCATGGGAGAATAGCAGCCTGCATTGCTGCGAAAGGTGGATATACACTGTACTAGTGCCGACATTGTGCATGCTCTGTTGCATATGGCTATGTGCCTGTGGTTCTGTCAGTGTGATCATGTGATGTATCTGACCCCAGGAATGTGTCAATAAAGTTTCCTCTTCCTGGGACAATGCATTCACGGTGTTCTTATTTCAATTTCCAGGAGTGTAGAAGCATATTACTGTACAGTATACAGATGTAAATGACAAGTAATATGATACTGGAATTAAATATTATCTTAAACACAACAATAAATATGAGTAAGTACAAGAATGATGTATACATCATACATTCATTCAGTCATCATGTTTTGTATATCTCATTGAGAAGGAGAACCTTTAGGGGTGTGGAACAAGTCTAGGTGTACATTAATACAACACAAAGACATCATGGAAACTTAATCCATATACTGAACTATCAATAAACTGTCACTATACTAGTTAATGCAAGTCATGCTTATGCAATCTTAAGTTTAACCAAGTAAACTAGTAAAACCAGCCTCCCGTGAAAGGAACTGCTGTCACCTCAGTTTTACTTTAGCTGTGTTCATCTGCTATTAATAGACTAATATTTATGAGATTACTATGGGATTTTACAAGAAAACCTTTTTTACATCTATAAATACTTGTTTATATTTAAATCAAACAATGGAAAATCCAAGATGGAATGTAACAATATTATGAGATATAGCAGAGATGCATAGTTGCAGATACGCACAACAAAAAGACTCTCAAAATTATAACTTTCAACCATTAAGGCCTTCATTAACAATGGACACACATGCGCACACACACTCACGCAAACGCAACTCACATACATGTGTGAGTCGTGTCTGTGAATTGCATTTGCCTGAGTGTGTGCGTGTGCGTATGTGTGTCTATTGTTGATGAAGACCTTAATGTTCGAAAGCTATAATTTTGAGAGTCTTTTTGTTGTGCTTATCTGTGACTCAGCATCTCTGCTATATGGTGAGTAGCAACTTTCCTAGTTATATTTGTACTTAGTTCTGTTTATAGTACATTATTACTTACCATACTGCTTTATGACATACACTGCTACTTGCAATATAGCTAACAGAACTTTTCATTCTGCTGATATAGATATTCAGATAATGTGTAGAAAGAGTAGCTAATCAGATCTTTTTTTTTTTCTCTCAATCTGTAAATTGGTTGGCAGCGATTCTGATACTTCATTTCCCCATGTCCTCTGAAAATGTCTTCAGTTCTGAATATGATGTCAGTTTAAGATCTTGTTTTATCTGCAGGATATAATTTTAATTTCCTTTTGAACTGGTGCAGATTTCCAATTTCTTGCTTTATGCTCAGTGGGCACTCACTGAATATCTTTCTGCTCCATTCTGAACACTGGAGATGGAGCCAAAATCTGCATGAAAATTATTTTGTTGTCTTGTAGTGTGATTGTATGTATCACAGTTCATTTGAAACAGATTTTTATTATCAGCAACAAAAAACATCTGGGTGATGTGAGAGACTCTAAAGATCCTTAAAGAGACTTCTGCAAGATGTATGGTTATTTGCTTTACACACTGTTCTTATTGTTTGCTTCTTCTAAACAAACAATTTATTTACATTGTGTGTACTATCCCAGAAGATAATTTCATGAGACAACAAGGAATGAAAATATGGAAAATAAGACAATGCTCTTGTCTTTACGTCAACACAGTAAGAGATGCTTCCAAGTGCATAACAGTCTGAACTGAGCTTTTTTATTAGTTTATCCATGTGTTGCCCCATTTTAAGTTGTTAACCAGCTGACTCCTGAAGGAATTTCGCACACTGTGCTTCAATCAACGTATAAACATTAATGTCTGCTTCTGGTACTAGATGGTGATCATTGTTTATTTGAAGTGGCATAATAGAGTCTTTGTGAGTCTAACGCTGAAAACTGTTAGCTGCAAACTGCATGTAGGCCTGTTCAGCTGTCACCTGAGGTGTGTCTGCTAGAACTTAGTTTGGACACGTGATTAAAATTCATGTGTTATCAGCAAATATTACAATTTTTGAACTGCGTTGTTAAGTTTGTAGGTTAGAAACAAGATCGAGCCCAGTACTGATCCCTACGGCACTCTCATTCTGAGGTTATTTTCATGACTGAGATACAATCTGTTTATGAGAATCCCTGCTATCAGTTATGGAGACATTATTCCGACCCTACAGGAGGGCTGATTTTAATGCCTTAACACTTGAGTTAGCTAAATAGAATTTTATGATCCACACAATCAAAGGGTTTGGTGAGGAGAAAATATCAACAGCTTAACTCTGCTAGCGCTTTATTTGTGAGGCCTAGTATTGCTTTCTGTGTAGAGAATCCTTAACAAAAGCCAAACTGAGAGGCAGTTAGTAAGTTCTGCTCTGTTAAATGAATCGGTATTCTCTCATAGGCCACTCTCTGAAACACTTTTGAAAAGAATGGAAAAAGTGGTATGCCAGTAGGTCTATAATTAGAGGTAGTTTGCTTATCTCCAGTTTTGTAGGAAGGTATTTCTGCATCATATTTAAGTCTGTCAGTAAATATCAACTGATTACAAGGATAGCTTAAGGGTCAGTCAGCGCAAGATATTAATATTCTGCTAGAAACAGCACCATAGCCACCAGAGTTACTACACTTTAGTGATCTAATTAATTCTATAGTCTACATCTACATCTACATCTACATTTATACTCCGCAAGCCACCCAACGGTGTGTGGTGGAGGGCACTTTACGTGCCACTGTCATTACCTCCCTTTCCTGTTCCAGTCGCGTATGGTTCGCGGGAAGAACGACTGTCTGAAAGTCTCCGTGCGCGCTCTAATCTCTCTAATTTTACATTCTTGATCTCCTCGGGAGGTATAAGTAGGGGGAAGCAATATATTCGATACCTCATCCAGAAACGCACCCTCTCGAAACCTGGCGAGCAAGCTACACTGCGATGCACAGCACGCCTCTCTTGCAGAGTCTGCCACTTGAGTTTATTAAACATCTCCGTAACGCTATCACGGTTACCAAATAACCCTGTGACGAAACGCGCCGCTCTTCTTTGGATCTTCTCTATCTCCTCCGTCAAACCGATCTGGTACGGATCCCACACTGATGAGCAATACTCAAGTATAGGTCGAACGAGTGTTTTGTAAGCCACCTCCTTTGTTGATGGACTACATTTTCTAAGCACTCTCCCAATGAATCTCAACCTGGTATCCGCCTTACCAACAATTAATTTTATATGATCATTCCACTTCAAATCGTTCCGCACGCATACTCCCAGATATTTTACAGAAGTAACTGCTACCAGTGTTTGTTCCGCTATCATATAATCATACAATAAAGGATCCTTCTTTCTATGTATTCGCAATACATTACATTTGTCTATGTTAAGGGACAGTTGCCACTCCCTGCACCAAGTGCCTATCCGCTGCAGATCTTCCTGCATTTCGCTACAATTTTCTAATGCTGCAACTTCTCTGTATACTGCAGCATCATCCGCGAAAAGCCGCATGGAACTTCCGACACTATCTACTAGGTCATTTATATATATTGTGAAAAGCAATGGTCCCATAACACTCCCCTGTGGCACGCCAGAGGTTACTTTAACGTCTGTAGACGTCTCTCCATTGATAACAACATGCTGTTTTCTGTTTGCTAAAAACTCTTCAATCCAGCCACACAGCTGGTCTGATATTCCGCAGGCTCTTACTTTGTTTATCAGGCGACAGTGTGGAACTGTATCGAATGCCTTCCGGAAGTCAAGAAAAATAGCATCTACCTGGGAGCCTGTATCTAATATTTTCTGGGTCTCATGAACAAATAAAGCGAGTTGGGTCTCACACGATCGCTGTTTCTGGAATCCATGTTGATTCCTACATAGTAGATTCTGGGTTTCCAAAAACGACATGATACTCGAGCAAAAAACATGTTCTACAATTCCACAACAGATCGACGTCAGAGATATAGGTCTATAGTTTTGCACATCTGCTCGACGACCCTTCTTGAAGACTGGGACTACCTGTGCTCTTTCCCAATCATTTGGAACCCTCCGTTCCTCTAGAGACTTGCGGTACACGGCTGTTAGAAGGGGGGCAAGTTCTTTCGCGTACTCTGTGTAGAATCGAATTGGTATCCCGTCAGGTCCAGTGGACTTTCCTCTATTGAGTGATTCCAGTTGCTTTTCTATTCCTTGGACACTTATTTCGATGTCAGCCATTTTTTCGTTTGTGCGAGGATTTAGAGAAGGAACTGCAGTGCAGTCTTCCTCTGTGAAACAGCTTTGGAAAAAGGTGTTTAGTATTTCAGCTTTACGTGTGTCATCCTCTGTTTCAATGCCATCATCATCCCGGAGTGTCTGGATATGCTGTTTCGAGCCACTTACTGATTTAACGTAAGACCAGAACTTCCTAGGATATTCTGTCAAGCCGGTACATAGAATTTTACTTTCGAATTCACTGAATGCTTCACACATAGCCCTCCTTATGCTAACTTTGACATAGTTTAGCTTCTGTTTGTCTGAGAGGTTTTGGCTGGGTTTAAACTTGGAGTGAAGCTCTCTTTGCTTTCGCAGTGGTTTCCTAACTTTGTTGTTGTACCACGGTGGGTTTTTCCCGTCCCTCACAGTTTTACTCGGCACGTACCTGTCTAAAATGCATTTTACGATTGCCTTGAACTTTTTCCATAAACACTCAACATTGTCAGTGTCGGAACAGAAATTTTCGTTTTGATCTGTTAGGTAGTCTGAAATCTGCCTTCTATTACTCCTGCTAAACAGATAAACCTTCCTCCCTTTTTTTATATTCCTATTAACTTCCATATTCAGGGATGCTGCAACGGCCTTATGATCACTGATTCCCTGTTCTGCACTTAAAGAGTCGAAAAGTTCAGGTCTGTTTGTTATCAGTAGGTCCAAGATGCTATCTCCACGAGTCGGTTCTCTGTTTAATTGCTCGAGGTAATTTTCGGATAGTGCACTCAGTATAATGTCACTCGATGCTCTGTCCCTACCACCCATCCTAAACATCTGAGTGTCCCAGTCTATATCTGGTAAATTGAAATCTCCACCTAAGACTATAACATGCTGAGAAAATTTATGTGAAATGTATTCCAAATTTTCTCTCAGTTGTTCTGCCACTAATGCTGCTGAGTCGGGAGGTCGGTAAAAGGAGCCAATTATTAACCTAGCTCGGTTGCTGAGTGTAACCTCCACCCATAATAATTCACAGGAACTATCCACTTCTACTTCACTACAGGATAAACTACTACTAACAGCGACGAACACTCCACCACCGGTTGCATGCAATCTATCCTTTCTAAACACTGTCTGTACCTTTGTAAAAATTTCGGCAGAATTTATCTCTGGCTTAAGCCAGCTTTCTGTACCTATAACGATTTCAGCTTCAGTGCTTTCTATCAGTGCTTGAAGTTCTGGTACTTTACCAAGGCAGCTTCAACAGTTGACAATTACAATACCGATTGCTGCTTGGGGTTGTATTTTTGAAACTAATGATTGTTGGTAGTGCATGCAATGTAGCGCAAATAAATCTAATACATGTATATTTGATTGTTTATTACTGGGTGCTGTGTTTGCAGCCACTTTGAGGAACCAATCAATGAATTTTGTGGCAAGCAATTTGGAAGTGCCTTAATGTTTGGCAGGACCTGGGGGCTCAGTTTCATTTGGATTGTTAATTTGGTTTTCTTCTTGTTCAGTAATGTTCCAAACAATTTTTGCTGTACTCTCTGAGTGTTCTAATTTTTGAGCATAGTGCATGAGTTTTGCTTTGTGTAATAACAGTGTAGGATTTGACAATACTGTGATAATGAAGTTTCAGATCTTGACTACTGCTCTTTTTCTGAATTGCATACAGCTCTCTGTTTCTAGCACAAGGTAATTTAATTTTGGGAGTTACTTACCCATTATTCTTGCTTCTGTTGAATTTTGCCCTTATTTGTTTTAGGGAAAAATAATACTCAGGATGCTGCATGAATATGTTTAAGAAAAAGTTAAATTTTCCATCACTACTTCTAACACTTTAGACGACAAGAATCGATGTGAAGTTGGATTGCAAAATTCACACCTCTCTCACCTCAGTTGACTTACTTGGTAAGCACAGCCGTTCTTCTTTTCTGAATTGCCAGCTACGTCGATCTCCAAAAACATCTTCTTAGAAGAATACTGCTGGTTAATGGAATTTATCAGACTCTCTCTCTCTCTACTCGTGAAATAAGTGGATGCTCGCAGAATACTTTTAGTTTAGTCTTGGTATATTTCAACTTCCACAAAGCACAAATTCACCATTTCTCACATAAATATTCGAAAGTTTGCAAGTCAACTGATTTATCTCGCATTAGACTCGAGTAAATACATTTACAATAGCATTGGTTCAACAACCACATAATTTATGAACATGTCTTGCTTCTAGCAAGTCCAACACATGAGTTACTTAAAAGTCTAATCTCATTTCTTCATTGTCCTTAACAATCATCACAGTCACTAAACCAGCAAAGAATAGTACAGGCTCTTCTCTACACATACACTGAAACTCTATGGATTGTGCAACAGGTACTTGTTGGCCGCTGCGTCCACATTTTGCTCATGACTGTTTTTAGACCTGCACACGCAAACATGCTATGCACAGTAGGTCGTATTCATCTCTCTCACACTTCTATTTAAAATATTGTGGGTTTGAGACAGAGGAAGGCCAAGTGGTTCTAGAAATTATGTGGAAATCCTCAAAGCACTACATACTGTCTGCCTACTCCATAAATTTCTCCCCCAAATCATTCCCATAATTTCTATCTAAACACTGTGAGTAAATCATTATTTATGATTCTGTGACACAATACTTTTCTACTACGATCTGTAACAAACTAGTCAGTAACAACAAACATAATGTAATTGGATAGATAAGAAATTTACTCACCAAGTGACAGCAGGAAAACACATAAATAAAAAAGGTTTTACTTATGCAAGCTTTCGGAGCTGGTGGCTCCTTCTTCTGGCATAAGGGTTGAAGAGGAAGTAAGAAGGATGAAGGGAAAGGAACTGGAGAAGCTTAGGACAAGGGGTGGAGTTCGGAAACGTCACCCAGAACCGCGGGTCTGGGGAGACTTACTAGATGAGATAAGGAGAAAGGAGTTTGTTTGGGGAGGAGATTTGTAGATTGTACCAACACCTTGACCCCTGAGGGAAGAGAATAGTGTCAGCAAGAAAGAAGAAAACCTCAAGGTAAAGGGATCCTGGATTCCTGTGCTGCAGCGAACGGCTGTTGCAAGCAACAAGAGGAGAACCGCACTGGAAATGACCGCAAAAAAGCCCCTGGACTCTTATGCATCAGGTACATATGATCTGCGTCTGCGAACTCGGCTCCAGTCCACCACCAGCAATGGACGGTGAAACTTTGACAATGCCAGCCACTAGTGCTGACAAAATGTCAGAAAAATCATTAGACAAACGTTGGCTGATGGACCCGAGACAAAAGTTGGCAGTTTGCCAACAAGTGTCCCCAAAAGACATAACAATTTTATATTATGCTTCTATGGAGAGGAGATTTGCTGATTGTACTGATGCCTTGACCAACAATGGAAGAGAATAGCTTCAACAAGAAAGAAGAAAGCCTCAAGGATTCCCATGCTGCAGCAAATGACCATTGGAGCTAGCAAGAGGAGAACCGCACTGGAAATGATTGCAGAAAAGCCCTTGGACATTAGCACGCTGCGTACATATAATCTGCGGCCACAAGCGTGGCTCCAGTCCAATGCCAGCAATGAAGGGTGAAGCTTTGACAATGACAGCCACTCGTGCTGACGAAACGTCAGAAAAATCATCAGACAAACGTTAGCAAAAGAGCCTGGGACGGAAGCCAACAGGCTGTTTGTCAACAGCTGGTCCTGAAAGCCTTAACAATTTTGTATAAACATTATTGTTCTCATTGAACATATGAAGATCTTTATTCAAAGAGATATTGTTTAAAATATGTCATATAATGTAAAATTTTCAATATGATGAATCCCAGAATTGAGTTAACACAAAAAAACTCAATGAATATGGACAGATAAACAATTTCCAGTATGGGGCACACAGAAGGCATTAAAAACTCATTTTGGAAGACAGATGGGCAAACATAACGCAGCACTGATGAGTTAATAAAACGAGAGCTATGAATTAACATTTTAGTATTTTTTATCACAACCAGCAAAACTTTTGAAAAAAAGTGAAAGGAAAAGAAGAAGGAGGAGAACTGTCAATATCATTATAATAATGTGAAACCAAATGAGACATTTACAAAGATGTTACATCTGGCAAATCATTATTTGGAAATTCCACAAGTAAAACAACACATACTGAGAAGTGCAAAATTATACTTTATTCATGTGAAGCTAGTAAAAGGAAAATGATGGTGGTTGTATGCACAAAAATTTTAGTGATATAGTAGACCAGGAGCATTTCTCTGAACTGTTTTGCATATAGTCATCAAACTATTGTCTTTAATGAATGCGCAGCGGGGAACTCTTGAAATGTTATGTCCTACTAGAGTACATCGAGATGCACAAGCTTCTGGCAGTGCACAAGCCATGAAAAGGAAATATTGTAGATTTAACAAAATATTTTGAGAGATGTGTGTAAATTTTAATACAGTGAAAATGAAAATGGATTTATTTTATGAAAGTGTGCAGTAAAAATGGTAGTAAAATTGGTAACCAAACATATTGCAGAAACCTCTTCAGAGACCTCAAAATTCTCAGACTGATGTATCAATGCATTTACTTCCCAACAGTATGTCTGGTTAATAATAAAGTGAATTTATTGCATACTACAAAATTCACAACCTCAATACTAGAAGAAAAAATTATTTCCATATAGACTATTTGCCATTGCCTCCAGTTCAGGGCAGAAAATGTTAAACAGGCTGTCAGCAGACATCAAGTGAAAAACTAGAAATCCACCAAATATTTAGAAACAAAGTTGAAAAAAACCCTATTAGCCATTTATTCTACAATTTATCATAATATGCAAGTCAGGGATTCAAATTTCAGTTAACATGAATGATCATATTCAACAAGTTTTAACATTTCTTCTATACAGAAACATGATAGTGTTCTCTGAAATCAGTATAAGTTATAAATATTTAGGACAAATTAGTAGATAAAAAGAGCGGCACAGTAGGGTAAGAGGAAGAGCGATGTGTGTGTATGCGTGTGTGTGAGTTTGTTTTCCCCACAAAGTGCAACTGATTCTCAGTAATTTGACACTCGATAATTTAAAACTCTCAGTAAATTGAAATTTTTCCCTGAACCCTTCAAAAATACTTGATAATTTGAGAAAAAAAAAAAGGAAGTGTTTTGACTCCATCAGTAATTTGAAGTCATAGTGGTGAAGGAATCTCACCAACACTTTGTAATTTGAAGCCAGGACTCTCAATAATTTTAAGTCCAGACTTCTGTGCTTCTCACTGAAGTCTTCCTATTCTAATTTCCAGTTATAAACTCAGACCACCTGTCATTTGTTCACCCGGTCTGTATCCTATCGAGTCTGCAGTCTGCCTTTGCACTGTGTTGGATTGTATCTGTGTTTAGAAACTGCAAAATGCCTTGAGTGCTAGAAAGAACAACTGTCTTATCAGTTAATGAAAGGATGTATGTTATTGAAGATAGTGTCACGGAAGTGTCTCACTGTTTCCATGGGTTGTTTCAAGTTGAAGGAAAAACTTAAGTCTTTTGCTCAGTCTCTCAGGATTGAAGGATTCGCGGCAAATGATGAGCGGCTCCCAAATTTAATAAAAGAAAATCATGCCATCATGTTAAAGAAAAATCTGTGGAGAGTTCAACATGGACAGTTCCCTTCGTATTGAATGGATTGATGAACTAAAACAACTTTTGAATGGCTACGACCTACACAACATGTTCAACACAAAAACAAAACCTGTTGTTTTTTTTCACACTGTAGCTTTCAAAGACAAAAAGTGTCATGGAAGAACATTGAGCAAGGACAAGAAAAGAAAATCATGCCATCATGTTAAAGAAACATCTGTGGAGAGTGCAGTGTGGACAGTTCCCTTCGTATTGAATGGATTGCTGAACTAAAACAACTTTTGAATGGCTACGACCTACACAACATGTTCAACGCAAAAACAAAACCTCGCTTTTCTTAAAAAATTATTATTATTATTATTATAATTGTCTTAATTTACTTTTAATCAGACTCTAATTTATTTGAATTTTTTCCCCTGTCCATCTTGACTATTTGAACCCATATTATTTTGCACTCTTGGTAATTTGAACTTTTCTCTTGATCCTTTTTAGTTTCAGGTTATCAACTGTTGACATATACTTTGCTATTAATTGCATAATATTCTCATTCATAACACATTAAAATGATATCATCCTAGAAGTAATTCCCATAATTGTTAATGTAAGGAGATTAGTACTAGTTGTAATTGATTGTTAGTATACTCTAGAGAATTAAGCATTCAGTTGCTTGTACCTGTTAATGTATAACTTGACTTATTCCACATTCTTGAAGGCTCTCCTTTGTGATAAGATTTGTAAAGCATGATGTATGAATTAATGACCTGGTGTGCTCCATGGAAGAGATGATGATTGTTCCTGTTTAACATTAATGCCGTAGTAGATAATGTTAGTTAGAGTTATATATTTTTCAGATATGATTTGGTTATACAGGGCTATTACAAATGTTTGAAGCGATTTCATAAATTCACTGTAGCTCCATTCATTGACATATGGTCACGACACACTACAGATACGTAGAAAAACTCATAAAGTTTCGTTCGGCTGAAGCCGCACTTCAGGTTTGTGCCGCCAGAGCGCTCGAGAGCGTAGTGAGACAAAATGGCGACAGGAGCCGAGAAAGCGTATGTGTTGCTCGAAATGCACTCACATCAGTCAGTCATAACAGTGCAACGACACTTCAGGATGAAGTTCAACAAAGATCCACCAACTGCTAACTCCATTCGGCGATGGTATGCGCAATTTAAAGCTTCTGGATGCCTCTGTAAGGGGAAATCAACGGGTCGGCCTGCAGTGAGCGAAGAAACAGTTGAACGCGTGCGGGCAAGTTTCACGCGTAGCCCGCGGAAGTCAACAAATAAAGTAAGCAGGGAGCTAAACGTACCACAGCCGACGGTTTGGAAAATCTTACGGAAAAGGCTAAAGCAGAAGCATTTCTTAAACAGGAGATTGGAAAACCGATGGATCGATTGTGGTGGAGATCATGATCAACAATTCATGTCATGGCCTCCACGCTCTCCCGACTTAACCCCATGCGATTTCTTTCTGTGGGGTTATGTGAAAGATTCAGTGTTTAAACCTCCTCTACCAAGAAACGTGCCAGAACTGCGAGCTCGCATTAACGATGCTTTCGAACTCATTGATGGGGACATGCTGCGCCGAGTGTGGGAGGAACTTGATTATCGGCTTGATGTCTGCCGAATCACTAAAGGGGCACATATCGAACATTTGTGAATGCCTAAAAAACTTTTTGAGTTTTTGTATGTGTGTGCAAAACATTGTGAAAATATCTCAAATAATAAAGTTATTGTAGAGCTGTGAAATCGCTTCAATCATTTGTAATAACCCTGTATATGAGACTGTTTTATCTGAAAAAAAGTTGGTGTAACATCCAGTTAAATCTTGATGTACAATATCAGTGTGGTACAAATTATAGCAGCTGGCACCTTAATCTAGAGAAATGTACATTGTGCTTTTCACAAAATATAGTAAATGATTAATGTGAGGACACTAGAATCAGTTGTGTCTTAAAAGTACTTGAGAGGTACAATGTGCAGAGGTTTGAATTAGAGTGATTATATTAATAAATTATAAGGTACAACTGCTGCCCATCACTATTCTTCAGAAGTTGAAATTTTTAGTACTGCTCATTGACACATATAAAAGTAAAAGTGATATCCCTATCCCAGCTTTCAGAACTGTTAATTCTTTCCTTAGGAGGTAGAAGGGATAGTTTGAGGAAGGTTAAAAAGGAAGGGCAGGTCACTCAGACCCCAAGATTATAGTGACCCACCTGTAATGAGGAAGAGTGTAGACAAAGGTGAAGGGGGAGGTGTCAGGGAGTGTAGGAGGTCCTCCTAACCTCTCTCATTACTTGCACAGCTAACTGCTAGGAGTATCTATTCTGATCAAACAGCATCTATCCTGGCTCAAGGATTTCCAATGTGTTCCCTAGGCCTGTATGAGCACCATTCTAAAGACAGAGATGCAGAATAAATACAATTACAGATGAAACAGCCATTACAAAATGAAGTACTGCAACTTGCAGAAATCCATGGATATTAAAGGAAATACTTTTAGTGTCTTCTGTAAGAACATCAACAGCCTCATTAATAAGATTGATGAACTTCTCAATTCATGCAGCAATATAAAAGGATAAATACTACATCAGCAGACATTTTGTGCATATTATGACATGTAAATCACTGAAATTAAACAGATTCACCTTGGTAGATACCGATAGAAGCTAATATCATACTACTACTTGCTATTATAGCTCTAATAAAAAAAGAGGAGGTAACTAGGGTTAACTATATATGCAAAAAAAAGTGGAATTTGGTAACTCTAAGGCCACTCAGGTTGTTGAATATTGTGTTGAGCAACTCTTTGAATGTTGTGCCACAATAGTTGTACTGACAACCATCTGGGTAGGCAAACACATTAGCGCACATCACTTATGGGACTCGGGGGAGACTTGCCTGCCCTGGATCAAATCGGCCCAGTGGATTAACACCGAGGGCCAGTGTACTGGCCAGCCTGGATGTGGTTTTTAGGTGGTTTCCCACATCCAGTTAGGTGAATACTGGGTTGGTACCCATGTCCTGAGTCAGTTACACAATTTGAAAACAGTCAAAAACATGTTCACACTTTCACTTTGGATGACACTAGACACAGACAGATGGGGTACATAAATTTCATCTGGGTAGGGTGGGGTGGCAGGAAGGGCATCTGTTCATCCTTTAGCACTAACACAGCCAAATCCAGATTAACATGTCGACTCTCGGAAAGTATGGGATAAGGACAGGAAAAATAAGATGCAGACTTAACTAGAAAATCTTTTTTTTTTCTTTCAAGGCCTTCACACTGATTTGTTGTCTTACTGTATTTATTGATGGCACCTAGAGTTGTTGACATCCAACTGTGGATAATTTTGAACATTAAAATTCCCTATAATTGTTGAAAGACAGAGTGAAAAACCCATTGTCAATATGTATGTAAACCCAACATTCTTCAGTGTTTTAGCATTATTAAATAATAAACAAAAACACATCCAAATGAAATTTGTCCCTCACAAAGAATATATGGCACGATGGCCAACCAAATTCAATGATTAATTCATCATAGAGGCTGCAAATATTGCCCCCTCAAGTAAACAACCAGAGATACATTAGATTTACTTGTGCAGACACTGCCTGCTCCACCAACAGAGATTTATTTAAAAAATACAACCCTTAAGCAGATTAAAAAGTTTACCAGGTTCCTAAAAAGTAGCAGTTGTTGTGACTATGGTAGTATATTTTGAAGAATTAAAAATCTTTTGCTCATGTGATAAGTTCACCCATATCTTTGTAATCAGTCAATAACTCAGGGCATGTTTCATGACAGACTTAATTACGTTGCAACTTTCATCATAAGCAAAGCTAGCCTAGTTACATATTTATTTTACTCCATCCACTCTTTTCAAAAGTGTTTGAAAAAATGACCTGTAGTGAAATATTAACTCACTTACCTGATGAGAACTTGTTAACTTCTTCTTAGTTTGCCTTTCTCTGCAAATTATATCATTATTGTAGTCAGGAAAGTTCTGTTAGCTAAATGGCAGTATTTGTTATAAAGCTGCTTGAAAAGTAGTAACATATTGTAATGAGAGCTCTGTATTAAAAGATGTAAGTAACAGTATCTTTGAAAACTACAAAAGTAATCAAGTTAATGTGAAGCTATCAACAGGAGATAAACAGCAGCTATTTAGTATAACAGAGAAAACAGCAGTGTTTTTCAAAATAGCAGCTTTGTTTGTGACTTGATTAAATTTAGCCGGCAGGGATAGTAAATATGAATAACTTTAAGTGGTATGGTGATTATATGTTGTTTATACAGTATACTCAGTTAATTGGTGTACCTTTTGTTAATATATGTCTAACTCCACATCCCTGAAGGTTCTCCTTCTTGGTGGGATGTACAGTGCACAATGGTTGGATGCATGGATGGATGAATGAATGAATCTTTATTGGTGTCTCTTCTTCTTGTCTTATTACTCACTGATCATCATTTCCCACCTTGCAACATCTCTCATTTCTGTTTCATTTTCCCTAGTCCATTAGTGTTTCTGACATCCCTCAATAAACTCCCCCGTATTATTTCTCTGCCTGTGCATTTCCTTTGTTAAGCATTCTCAAAGGTCTTTGTACCAGAACAGTCTTCTTTATTTGCATCCATGCCCAGCATTAACTTGATTTGCAATTCAGATTCACAGAGTCACTCAATCTCACCTAATTAATTTTTATTAGACACATACCATGTGTCATTTTTTTAAGTTGACACATCTCTCTTCACAAATTCCTGCTACTCTCTGCTCCACCATGCTTAATAAACAAATGGTATTTTACTGGCTCTTCCATCTACATACATTCTTTTAAAGAAGGTGTCTAATTGTGTTATTTATTATCTGTATCATGACATTTTTCTCTAATTTCTTGTCAGCACTATACCTGACCCTCAACAAGTTACACTTCTTGCATACTAGCCCAGCTGATTAATCTGTGCAACCCCTACATTTCATCAGAATCATCCTGTTAACAGTGTATCAGGAGTTCTGGTTTTGCTCCTCCATTGCTTTTCAGATCCATTCAAAATCCTAGCATTTTATATTCAGCCATATCTTACATTACCTTCTTATTCAAAAGTGATGATACAATCAAGATACTGAGGCAAGTATGTGGCCAACAGCCTTGATCAACTATCTGTCAACACTACCAAAAATCTGCCATAGTGACCCTGTAACAGATATTCTCGGTGAACTTGACAATCTTTTTAGCCAGGTGGATGTGTCGCAAGTGTTAATTACTGCCTTGATAAAACTTCTCGCTATATTTAAACTGTGTGCTCTCAGCCATTTCCAATTTCCTAATACACACGTTTCACAAACACATACTTTTTTGCAAACTGGCATTCTTTATCCTGGGCACTTATCATTTTTGTGAGCACTTGTAATGTTATTAACTCCACTGAAATTAGTGGATCAGTGCAGACAAACTCAGTGAAGGAGAAATCAGAAAAGGTACAGTGACATGCAACTATGCAAACTCTTCAGATATGCTGCACCCAAAATGTAATGAATACAAAGTGACATTTGAAAATCTGTTCCAATCTATGACAGATTGTAATTTATCTGTCCCAGCCTGGAAAAATAGTTTAATCACTTACACTTTCCCTTCTCCAATTTAGCACTGTGTTTTTACTGGTGCCACATTATTACCATATCGGTATGACAGATTCACATCACATGCCCTCAGTGTAAATCCTCATCAGCTTCATTTTTGGTGGCAAACAATTGTTTCTTTGAGAGAAAATTTACAAACAAATTCAGTGAGTCAGCATTGGAAACAAAATAGTTTCTTCATCTGTGAACTATTGACTGCCTACAGTAGCCTTCCTTGGAGCAGTAAAATTGGCAGCCACAGATCTGGCGAAGGCTGAAGATGACATTTCATTCCATGAAATTGTGGTGAGAACAAAGTCGTGGTGAGCATGAATTACAAAATTTTGTAAAAAATATTGCTAAACTCAATTCTTGCTTTTCCAAACCTCAGTGCTCCTTTTCTGGTGTTGATCTTCACCTATTTGATAGCTTCACATTCCTGTGAAGACGAAACCGACCAAGCAGCAATATCTCTATTTTTTGACATGTGTCATTTTTTCAGAGTTAAACATCCGCTGTTATGTAGGCTCTTTCAGTTAGTATAGTAGTAATACTGAAAATATTGTGGCATCTTTCATCTTTGATCATTTACTTTCCATTTATTTTATTCAAATTTAGCTCTCTTGGTAGACTTCAGTTTCTGCTGCTGATCGATTTTTATTTTATATTCAATACCTGTACCCTGCATCTCTAATTTTTCCTATCTGTGAATTGACATTTCCTTCCTTTCACCATCATATACCATTTTCTTTTGTCTTTGTCATAGTGAAGAGTATTTGGAAAATTCTGAAAGCTCAAGATTCAGATGCATTTTTAAATTTAATGTCTCCTAGCAATAGTTCACCAACTGGTAAATAATAAATATTGCTTGACAAGTGTTCTTTCATACCTAATTTTTCTCCTCATCGATGGCTTCTCATATATAGTTATTTTATTTTTGTGTCTCACACAGGGATTGATCTTGTTCATGATCAGGTTGAAAAATCACTCTTAAAAGAAGTTGAAATTCAAAGAAATTGCCGAGATCGCCTTAAGAGTATTCATGATAAAGTATGCCAACAGGTAAGTGCTAGTAAACAGTTTCAAACATGAATGTTAATAACAATTTTAAAAAATGTGTGTTTTATCATAATTAAGAGAGTAATCTTGGTCAAAGTCAGCAAATTCAGAACTCACAGTTTAGCTGTATTTTGCCCCTTATTTTTTTATGTGATTCAGCTGTTTGTACAATCGCTTCTAGTTTATGTTGTTTCAGTGGCTTGCATGTCAAATTTAACTTTCATCATATAATAAAAACTCTAGTTTTTAATGTCTTTTAATTAGTGACGCACACACACAATAATTCGTGCAAGAGGTGTAGTGTGAGACATAAATAAATTTATGATATTTGAAGTTGTACTGAATATATTAGTCCTAAGCAAATTCTGAACTATTAGTAAATCATAGATGAAAGAGGCAATCAATTAACAAAAAGACAAACAGCGAAGGATGCTGCAGGTGTGAAGAAAGAAACTATTAAACGGTATAAGGTGGTTATTAGAAAGAAAGAGTTGCAACAAAACAGTAATAGAAATGTACTGTAGCAGAATATTTTGAAGTAAACAAAACTGTTGGGAAATGTCAGTGGATGTGATAAAATACAATAAAAATTTTTGTAAGCAACAGTTGAGAACAAAAAAAAGTATAAAGGATACAAATTAAAAAAGATTGTGGCACAGTAACCAAAACAGAATGGAAGTTCTCTGAGCATTTAAAGATTTCATAAATTCTTTTTTGTAGTTGAAGAAATGAGTCAGAAACATAGGCAGTCAATAACAAAATTACTGGTGTTCTGGAAACAATTCCAGAGGAAATGTGTAAAGCCATTTGAGATGTGATGAAAGGAAAGGTGCATGGAGGTTATGGTGTCTCATTAGGAATGGTTAAAGCCTGAGGAAAGTAATAGAGAAGGAACTTGTGAAATTATTTAAAGTATGTCTGTGATGGAAGACAATTACTTACAACTGGAGCATTAGTCTATCTCATGAAAAAGGAGATGTACTAGACATAAAAAACTGTTGCTTCAACATATGTTAGTATACTGAAATTCTAAAGAATATACACTGTCCAGCCATTAATGTGATCACCTGTGAGAAGCCTGAATAACCACCTGTTGTTGCAGACTTCTGTGAGATGTGTAGGAAGAGTGTCACTAAGGTTCTGGAAGGTACCAACAGGGATGTGGAGCCACGCTGACTCAAGTGCAGTGGCCAGCTGTGCTAGGTTTCTTGCCTGAGGATCCACAGTGTGAACAGCTCAATCTATGTGTTCCCACAGATTCTTGATTAAGTTAAAACCTGGGGAGTTTGGTGGCAAGGAGAGTGCAGTAAGCTCATACAGGTGCTCTTCAAAACGTGTGCATACTGTGAGCTGTGTGACACATTGCATTGTCCTGCTGGTAGAAGCCATCGTGCCAAGGAAAAACAGACTGCATGTAGGGATGGTCATGGTCCGTAAGGATAGATGCATACTTGTGTTGATCCATTGTGCATTCTAGAATGACGAGATCACCCAGGGACTGCCATGAAAATGTTCCACAGACCATAATGCTTCCAGGGTTTTTGCTTCAGATGTTTCATTCCATACACGCCAACGGCTATCTGTCCTTCATAGCATAAAATGTGATTCATCTGAAAAGGCCTTCTATTGCCATTCGTCAGATGTCCAATTGCAGTATTGGTGTGCCAATTGTAGCCTTTGTTGCCGATGAACAACAGTCAGTGTCAGATTGTAGCCTTTGTTGCCAATGGACAGCAGTCAGTGTTAGTACATGAACCAGGCACTTGTTGTGGAAGCCCATATGCAGTTGCATTTACTGAAAGATCTTGAGGAGACACTGTTGGTAGCTCCTTGGTTCATCTGGGCAATCAGATACACAGCAACTGCATGTCTATTTGGCCATACACGTCTCCACAGCCATTGTTCACCAATGTCATCTATGGCCCGTGATACACCGCAGTAGCATTAACACTGGTGTTGGATAGCACCATTTTGCTATGCATGGCTTACTTTACCCAAGGTGGCATGTGAACAGTTTACAAACTTAGCCATTTCTGAAATGCTTCCGCTCTTGGCCTGAAAGCCAATGATCATGCCCTCTTGGATATCAGATAAGTCATTCTGTTTCTGCCTTACAACAGTGACTGTGTCTCTCCAGCACAGTTTATGTATCCTCCATTGCTAGTGCTGTGAGTGGATCTTGCACATTAACATTGAACATAGGTGGTGGTCACATTGATGTAACTGGGCCATGTATTCTTACATACTGCAGCTACCACTAGACTAAAAGAAGATTGAAAAATTCAGCCAAGATTTTTGAAAGAATTTTACTAAACTGAATAAGTGAAAAGATAGAAAAGGAGCTGAGTGAAGAACAGCATGGGTTAAAGGAAGAAGCATGATTGACCTGATATTTTCTATCCATCAACTAATGGAAAAAAGTTGGGAGTATAACAAAAGGGTGATAATGGTTTTTATAGACATAGAAAAGGCATATGACTCAGTTAACAGGGAAAGACTCTGGGAAGAAATGAAGAAGATAGATATAGAAGATGGACACATTAATGTAATAAAGACAATGTACAGAGGACTCAATTATAGAACTAGAACACCATTGGGGAACTCTGAATACTTCAAGATATGACAAGGACTTAAGCAAGGAAGTATTCTATCACCTGCACTTTTTAATGTTGTGATGGAGGGAATGAATAGGGCAGTTAAAGATATAGTAAAAGAAAAAGACAAAAAGATGGTTTTTGCAGATGATATGGTAATATAACATTCATAAACTAAGGGCTTTTGAGTATGCAGTGGGGAGATGCATATTGAGAATTAGTAGGAGAGAGAGAAATGCAAACAAATGGCTCAGGGAATAGGCTGGATTAAAAGACATAATTATGCCTGTCATGAAAATGAAATAAAGACGGATGGATTATTTAGCCAGGCAAGCAAGTTGTTTACTGGATTGCAAGAGATAAGAATGGACTTCTATTATGTTATGGAGGACAGGTAGCTGACATCAGAAAACAAAACATTGATGTGTATAGTTGAAGATCAAAATGCATGGAAGTGTTTAGAGGAGAGGAGGCAACCTTTTGTCTAGTAATTAAGTTCAAATGGTTGATGATCATGATGATGGTAATGGTACTGAATTATTAAGTATTTGTATTAGTTGTGAAGATAATCATATTATAATCATTTTATACATTTTCTATGGTTTCTTAGTTGCTTCTGTAATCATGTAGATGTAGTTCATCTTTGCAAACACCAATAGGTAAACAACACAGATACCAAGGAGCAGGTTACAATGTCAAGAATTCAAATCAGCATATCTGGGAATAACAGGCAGAAATTTCAAAACTAGGTATAAAGAACACACATGAAGCTAGAAGTATGAAAGTAGCCATTGAACCTTTATTGAACATCTTACAAAATCTGGACAAGAATCATATAACATGAAATAGGATGTGAAAATTATTAGAGTGAACAGTTACAACAGAAAACTCCTAACATTACAGAAAACTTTCACATACAAGGAACTCTTTCAATGAACTAAAGAGTAATACATAATTAAAATGAATGTAAGCTACAACAAACACAGATACAAAATATTATTGGACTAAATAATAAATTAATCCATCTCTCTCTCTCTCTCTCTCTCTCTCTCTCTCTCTCTCTCTCTCACACACACACACACACACACACACACACACCACACACACACAAACACACACAAAGCAAACAAACATCAAATTATGTATAGACACCACCACACAAACAAAAGACAAATGATAAATACTCGGTGACAGTTGTAACACTACACACTGTAAACTCACAGTCAACAACCAACAATGAAAAGTGGAAGTGGAGAGTTCAGGTAAATGTGTTAGAAAAAAAACTTCAAAAATCTGCCGTCTAGAGTATGTATACCAACTAAATATGAGTCCAGGACAACGCACATGGATTAATAACATCAGAAATGGTAAATAACACCAAATGCTGATTTAGCATCATGAAAGTTGTGCTGAAAAAGTTGTTTCTCACCCCAGAAAACAAGATAATAGCAAGAAAAAAAATGTAATGTACTAACATATATTACAGGCCACTGAGGATGCTTTGCAAATAAAAGAAGCAAAACATGTAAGGCACGAAACACATTATCTTTCATTTAGTTTCAAAGATGGAATACATCTCCGTGAATAAGCATATTATTGTTACATTCAGCTACCAGGCACTGCCACACACCAAAATGTTTTGGAGCCAGGGTCATCCATCAGAATGTTCTGGAACCAGAGGAGCTGAGTAATGAACCAGCTGAAATGTGCAAGAAGGAATATAAATATATTTCAAGTTAATTAGTTTCTGATCCACAGATAATTTTACAGTGATGTTAAATGTTGCATCTTAATTCAACAATGAAATATAATTAAAAGAAAAGAATAAAACACAGTTAAAGTTCAACAGATTTGTATGTCCAGGCAAATAATTCCTCACACATCTAGTTACACGAAGATTCGTACAGCATGTGCAATGCTCTTTTAAGTATTCCTACTTGCAGACAATATGAGGACTATGACAGTGTCCCTGCCTTTCCATTACATCCCATCAGCCCATGTTGTAGTGGGGTGGTGTTGCAGAACAGAGCAGTGCAGAGTATTGGACAGCCACCATAGTGCTGCTTTGCAAGTAGATATAGTGGGCAAGGGAACAACATGTCACACATGTGGTAAACCACTGAAATTGTGAGAGGAATTACGAGTAGGGAGAGTTATTCTCTGCAGCTACTTTGAGTGCTGAAAAATAATACTAGCAAAAGACAATAAATCGTTATCCATAGAACAGTGCTGTTAGAGTTTATCATTTTCATCAATGCGTATCAAAGAGAAGATTGAGAGAATGATATGTCCAGCAAAACAGAATTAACTAGTAGAAAAATTGAGCCTTTCATCATTTGCCCAGTTGAGTTTTGACAATGCTTCAAGATGTCATTGACCATGTTTGACTGCATCTCACAGTATGAGGCACTTACCTCGTCTTGTATGAGACGTTCCCCGGGAGGGGGAGGGGGTGGGGGTGGACTGCTGTGGCCTGTTGTAGGGTTGTGAGCCACTGCGGCCTATGGTGGGATGAAGCCTCTCCATCATTTCTATCTCCCTGGTTTAATACATACATACTTAATTTAATTAGCCCTGAAGAACAATTAGCAAATACCCAATTCATTTAAAATGCATTGTTATTTGGTAATACTCCAAGCAATTGCAAATGCTTGTGGCAAGTTCACTGTAAGCAGTGTAGGAAGACATCTAGAACAGTGTGATAGTGGTTGTTTGTAATTTTGAAGTGTATTTCACTTGATGCAAGAAGGAAAGCTGATATAGTGCTAGTCTCTCTGTTACCACAAATGCCAGTTTTACTGCTTTACATATTCACTAGAGATGAGGCATATCTGCAGTTAAGGCAGTTGTTCAAATAAATGTTCTTCTACTGAATGACAAAAAATTGAATATGCTTTTGGAATAATGAATGCTATTACATGTATTTATATGCTTGCAAATGTAATTATTACAAAAAAAAACTAAACAGTGGCAGTCCAAGCATCACCCGTAATGAATTTGTACATAGCTACCACACAAGACAAATAAATGATATACACGTACAGCAGACAAACACAGTGCTATTACAGAAAGGCATACTCCACCCTGGGATCAAATTGTGCAATGCACTACCCAAATCCATAAAAATAACATGGACTTAAACAAGTCCAAATCAACTGTGAAGGAATAATTGGTTGAGAACTGCTTCTATACAGTAAGGGAATACCTGGAAAAACAAAACTTCCTCACCGATTATGAATGTTTTTATAAAATGTGTGGAGTAAGACAGTATTGTATGATTTTATCTTTTGCTAAAATGATGTATGAAAAAAGAAAACAAGTCAAGGAATGTGTATTGTAATTAATGAACAGTCCATTACATTTTGTACACTGAACAGTCCTAGATTCACAGGACCAATACGTAAATAAATAAATAAATTGTAAGTGGAGAACACTTCAATACGCAATAGAAACTTTGCCACAATGTGCTGAACATTTTGTGAAATGTGTGTGCACTCCGCAAAACACTGTTATCGGCCTAGAAGAATCCCTCAATGTGCAGTGGAAATCAAGAATTGCATGCAATTTAGCATCTGACAGGGTGATACTTAAACAGAGCTTTGAATAAGGCTATCCAAAAAAGAGATCCATGCAAACTTTCTGTAACACAATGAAGTATGGTTTTCATTTGGTTGTTAGTTGTGTTACTTTGCACTTTATTATTGGCTGTCATTTTGAGCCAATAAAAGAAATAAAAATGTTAAGTAAATGTAAAAGTTTTTCACTGTAACATAGTGTGTAACTATCTGACTACCTCATCCCATAACTTGTTCAAAATGAGTCTTTGATGATGATTTTTACAGTGGACAAGGGCACCAAGTAAACATATTTGATACCAGCATGTCCACTGATGCAATTTTTAACAAAACTGCAAGTGAAAAACAATCACAACAACAATGTCAAACCTATCTGATGCTGCTACCTGTAGCAGTAGTCTGATGCTGCTGTGGTTCCCAAGCTCTTCCAGAGTTACTCAGACACAATGGTCACAGCTCTTCAGGCAGACATGTTTGATCCCTTCAATGCTGATTTATTTCATCAATGGTGTACTGCTCTGATCACACACACACACTGGTCACTCTGCACTGTTGCACTATAACTGCAGCCTTATGCTTTCCAATTTGGCAGAATAACTTGATACCGCATCCCTCCTTAATGAAGGATATGTTGAGCTTCAAAAGGTGGAAGGAGGTTAGTGTTTTATGACTGATCCTCCCAGTGGCATGCATTGATGTGGAAGCATAATGCAGAATCACAGAGGTATTTTATAGTTCATGTATGTGATATATTTATCAATCCATATTTTGTGTTCTCTAAATAAGCCATTACCATATACTATGATAATATCAGAGACATGCTCGTGCTGTCTATTTTAGATAAGTTAGCAGTAATTATATTTTTATTCTTGTTCAGCACTTTATTGTACAGTTGGATTTCCTGGTACCCAAAGACAGTTTTGAGTTTCTTATTTGTTTTTTACTAGCGATCTGCCCTGGCATCACATGGGCAGCACCAAATATCTATGGTCAGACGACTTATCTGGCCTAGTGATAATTTTGTTTATGGGCCACTGCATAGAGTTTTAAATAAAATTCAGAGAACAACATTAGGTAACTGAATATCATCATGTTCGTACAACTTAAGCAATGTAAGCAGCATGGGCCAGAAAAGTTCTTAAGAGGCATGAATGTTACCTGTTCCATATTTAGGAGTGTGGGGTGTGACTTCTCATCTCAGCATCTCAGTGATGAGAACATATCACGATTTAATTAATCCATTTACAACCAGTATCAGTATTCTATACAAATCATGGGTGTAAATATGTGTGTGAGATTGGATATGTTTTATTTTTCTTTTTTAAAAAAAAATTGTAGCTTATTATGTATCAGAGACCGAGTCGGTCATGTCCAAAGGTCACAAAGAAAATAAAAGAAAAAGAAAAATAACACACCTGAGCTAGACGTGTAGTCCATGACAGCACTCCTTTGAACAGAGTCACTGCCACAATTCTTTGTCGCGGACCATTTGTGACAGACTTTTCCCCCTGCCCCGCAAAGAATCTAATTCAAGCAAAGCAGAATGCTGGAAGTTGAAGCATCTGTTGTGCTGCTTAAAACCTTACTGTATGTAAACCATTTCATGAAGCCAAAATCATTGTACAGTGGCTTGAGGACCATGCTAACCGCATTGATGTCCTGGCCATCAGATTTGCCTCATTTGAATCATGTGGAACAAGTCCGGAATGCTCTTGGGTGCCAGCTCAGCATCCACAAATCAACAGCCCAGAAATTGTGTGACCTGTATGTAGACATCAGGTGCCACATAGCTTCAAAAGCCTGCCAAGGACTTGTCAAGTCCATCCCAAACAGAATTTCTTCTGATTGTGTTCCAAATATTGACCAATACACAAATCAGTGGATCATAATGTTTTGGTTCATCAGTGAATTTCAGTGGATAAATAGTTGTACAGGTGCAGATCCAATCTGTCATTTCAGCTCACAGCTCCAGGGGCCAGTGCAGTAGAGAACAGTATAACTGGCTGTTGCTTCATTCATTGCTTCATTCATACATGATATCTTGTGAACAGTAGATGCAAGTGGACAAGCAGATTCTACCTTCCTAGATTTTCAAGAGGCAATTGACAATGTACCGTGTCATCAACTGCCAAATGAGATACAGTTACATGAAAAGTGTCTTTGAAGATAAGTGATAAGTTTTATGAATTTTTGACTAACTGTACATTTTACTGGGCTGCTAATGTTCAGCAGAAATGAGAGCAATATTGGCTGCACCCAATGAACTGCAGGAGCTCTAATATTCTCCATACACATAAACAATTTATCTGATAGGATCAGCAGCACCATAAATTTGTTGTTGATAGTGCTGTTGTCCACAGGAAAATATTGTCATTGATATTGCTGCAAGAGTTGGACAACACTTCCAGTGGGTGTAATGGACAGCAGCTCACTTTAAATATAGATAAATGCAAAATAATGCCTATAAAAAAGAGAAAGAATTCAATAGTATCCAATCACAGTATTAGTTTTCAGCATCATGAACACATCACATTAGATAAGTATTTAAGAACAATATTAATAAGCGGAAAAAAAACTGAAGCGTCAAAGAAACTGGTATAGACATGCGTATTCAGATACAGAGTTATGTAAACAGGCAGAATACAGCACTGCAGTCGGCAACACCAATATAAGATGACAAGTGTCTGGTGCAGTTGTTAGATTGGTTACTCCTGCTACAGTGGTACATTATCAAGATTTAAGTGAGTCTGAATGTGGTGTTATAGTTGGCGCGTATGCGACGGGACACAGCATCTCCGAAGTAGTGATGAAGTGAAGATCTTCCCATACGAACATTTCACAAGTGTATTGTGAATATCAAGAATCCAGTAAAACATCAAATCTCCAACATCGCAGTGGCTAGAAAAAGATCCTGCAAGAATGGGACCAATGATGACTGAAGAGAATCGTTTAGCGTGACAGAAGTGAAACCCTTCCGCAAATTGCTGCAGATTTCAGTGCTGGGTCATCAACAAGTGCCAGCGTGCAAACCATTCAACGAAACATCATTGATGTGGGCTTTCAGTACTGAAAGCCCACACATGTACCCTTGATGATTGCAAGACACAAAGCATTATGCCTCGCCTGGGCCTGTAAACACCAACACTGGACTGTTGATGACTGGAAACATGTTGCCTGGTTGGACAAGTCTCATTTCAAATTGTACAAGCGGATGGACGTGTACAGTTATGGAGACAATGTGATGCATCCATGGATCCTGCATTTCAGCAGGGGACTGTTCAAGCTGATGTAGGCTCTGTAATGGTGTGGGGCATGTGCAGTTGGAGTGATATGGGATACATGATACATCTGGATCGACATATCTAGATATTGTTACATTCCAATATTGTTAATATAGATATGACTTTGACAGTTGACACATACATTAGCATCCTGTCTGATCACCTACATCCATTCATGTCTGTTGTGAGTTCCGACGGACTTGGGCAATTCCAGCAGGACAATGCGACACCCTATGCCAGAATTGCTGCAGAGTGGCTCCAGGAACAGTCTTCTGATATTAAACACTTCTGCTGACCACCAAACTCCCCAGATATGAACATTATTGAGCACATTTGGGATGCCTTGCATTGTGCTGTTCAGAAGAAATCTGCCCCCCCCCCCCCGGCCCCCCCCCCTCCCCCAATACTCTTACGGATTTATGGACAGCCCTACTTCAGACATTAATCAACTTCATGCCATGTCATGTTGCACCACTTCTGCAATCTCGCAGGGGTCCTATACGATATTAGGCAGGTGCACCAGTTTCTTTGGCTCTTCAGTGTAGAAAAATCTTGTAAAATCAGTGTTGTGGAAGGCTTGCATTTGTTGGAAGGATTCTGGGAAAATGCAGTGGATCTTTATAGAAAATTGCATGCAAGATGTTAGTGTAGACATTCATTCCTCCCTGCTCAATATAAAAATGGAATAGGATAGAAACTCACTAATAATAATATGAAGTACATCCCGTGATGACTGTACAGTGGCTCATCGAGTATATGTGTAGATGTAGAAGATATTTAATGCATCATTTGGCTCCAAATTGTTACGAAGAACCCAATGAGTGCTCTTAAGGCACATCACACTGCCCTGCTGCCCCACCATGAAAACCAAGAACATTCGGCATATCCACACTGGCCATCTCCCATACTGATGCAATGTTAGGGTACAGAATAGGGGCCTTTTGTAGTGTTACACTCACTAAGCATATGTAATTCCCTATCCCAGGTATATCTTATGAGTTGACACAATTTTTTGTGACTCATCCTCCAGCTGTAAGTCAACCTAGAGTTCTTTAAGCATGCTATGGCTAAACATCTCATATAATAAAATTATTTTTTAAATAACCCTACACCAATTCCCTGTATTTAAGTTACAGAGGTCATGGTGTATTGTTATAATCAAGTTTCATGTTAAATAAGAGCACATTTTATAAAAATCACTATTCTTTTATTGTTGTCACACCTACAACAGTAATCTTGCATGATTGGTCATCACCGTCAGCAGATTTTGTTTAGTAAACAGTATTTGTTCTCTTTTATTTCATAAAGCTCCGTAACAATCGAGCTGCCCAGCACGAGTTGGAAACCGATTTGAACCTAAAAGAATCCACACTTGATATTGATACAATGTGCCATCAGTTGAACAACTTCTCAAGAGGCATCAATTATTTTGGGGGCATAGAAAAGTTTGATCCAACGTAAGTAAGATTTATTAAATTCTCATTGTTGTTTTTAAATACATAATTACCTTCTAGTGTAAGTTAAGATCTGTGTGTATTTTTAGAGCACTATGATTTATGATTAAGATACTAAACTGATACTTGCATTTATTGCGGGTGAATGTACACTATGTAGGTGACAGTATAATATGAATCTTTCCAGTGGTACATTGTTGTTGTTGTTGTGGTCTTCAGTCCTGAGACTGGTTTGATGCAGCTCTCCATGCTACTCCATCCTGTGCAAGCTTTTTCATCTCCCAGTACCTACTGCAACCTACATCCTTCTGAATCTGCTTAGTGTATTCATCTCTTGGTCTCCCTCTACGATTTTTACCCTCCACGCTGCCCTCCAACACTAAATTGGTGATCCCTTGATGCCTCAGAACATGTCCTACCAACCGATCCCTTCTTCTGGTCAAGTTGTGCCACAAACTTCTCTTCTCCCCAATCCTATTCAATACTTCCTCATTAGTTATGTGATCTACCCATCTAATCTTCAGCATTCTTCTGTAGCACCACATTTCGAAAGCTTCTATTCTCTTCTTGTCCAAACTATTTATCGTCCATGTTTCACTTCCATACATGGCTACACTCCATACATGGCTACACTCCATACAAATACTTCCTGACACTTAAATCAATACTGGATGTTAACAAATTTCTCTTCTTCAGAAATGCTTTCCTTGCTATTGCCAGCCTACATTTTATATCCTCTCTACTTCGACCATCATCAGTTATTTTGCTCCCCAAATAGCAAAACTCCTTTACTACTTTAAGTGCCTCATTTCCTAATCTAATTCCCTCAGCATCGCCCGACTTAATTAGACTACATTCCATTATCCTTGTTTTGCTTTTGTTGATGTTCATCTTATATCCTCCTTTCAAGACACTGTCCATTCCATTCAACTGCTCTTCCAAGTCCTTTGCTGTCTCTGACAGAATTACAATGTCATCGGCGAACCTCAAAGTTTTTATTTCTTCTCCATGAATTTTAATACCTACTCCGAATTTTTCTTTTGTTTCCTTTACTGCTTGCTCAATATACAGATTGAACAACATCGGGGAGAGGCTACAACCCTGTCTCACTCCCTTCCCAACCACTGCTTCCCTTTCATGTCCCTCGACTCTTATAACTGCCATCTGGTTTCTGTACAAATTGTAAATAGCCTTTCGCTCCCTGTATTTTACCCCTGCCACCTTTAGAATTTGAAAGAGAGTATTCCAGTCAACATTGTCAAAAGCTTTCTCTAAGTCTACAAATGCTAGAAACGTAGGTTTGCCTTTCCTTAATCTTTCTTCTAAGATAAGTCGTAAGTTCAGTATTGCCTCACGTGTTCCAGTGTTTCTACGGAATCCAAACTGATCTTCCCCGAGGTTGGCTTCTACTAGTTTTTCCATTCGTCTGTAAAGAATTCGTGTTAGTATTTTGCAGCTGTGACTTATTAAACTGATAGTTCGGTAATTTTCACATCTGTCAACACCTGCTTTCTTTGGGATTGGAATTATTATATTCTTCTTGAAGTCTGAGGGTATTTCGCCTGTTTCATACATCTTGCTCACCAGATGGTAGAGTTTTGTCAGGACTGGCTCTCCCAAGGCCGTCAGTAGTTCCAATGGAATGTTGTCTACTCCGGGGGCCTTGTTTCGACTCAGGTCTTTCAGTGCTCTGTCAAACTCTTCACGCAGTATCGCATCTCCCATTTCATCTTCATCTACATCCTCTTCCATTTCCATAATATTGTTCTCAAGTACATCGCCCTTGTGTAGACCCTCTATATACTCCTTCCACCTTTCTGCTTTCCCTTCTTTGCTTAGAACTGGGTTTCCATCTGAGCTCTTGATATTCATACAAGTCGTTCTCTTATCTCCAAAGGTCTCTTTAATTTTCCTGTAGGCAGTATCTATCTTACCCCTAGTGAGATAGGCCTCTGCATCCTTACATTTGTCCTCTAGCCATCCCTGCTTAGCCATTTTGCACTTCCTGTCGATCTCATTTTTGAGACGTTTGTATTCCTTTTTGCCTGCTTCATTTACTGCATTTTTATATTTTCTCCTTTCATCAATTAAATTCAATATTTCTTCTGTTACCCAAGGATTTCTACTAGCCCTCGTCTTTTTACCTACTTGATCCTCTGCTGCCTTCGCTACTTCATCCCTCAAAGCTACCCATTCTTCTTCTACTGTATTTCTTTCCCCCATTCCTGTCAATTGTTCCCTTATGCTCTCCCTGAAACTCTGTACAACCTCTGGTTCTTTCAGTTTATCCAGCGCGAACTAATGTGTGAACACAACATGGCTAGTCAGAATGAAATTTGTGACTGGATTGAGGGCTTTTTGGTAGGGAGGATGCAGCATTTTATCTTGGATGGAGAGAAAGCATCGGGTGTAGAAGTAACTTGTGGTGTGTCCCAGGAAAGTGTGTTAGGACCCTTGCTGTCCATGTTGTATATTAATGGCCCAGTGGACAATGTATATAGTTACATCAGACTTTTTGCAGATGATGCAGTTAATTGTAATGAAGTACTATCCGAGAGAAGCTGCATAAATACTCTGTGAGATCGCGATAAGATTTCACAGTGGTGCAAAGACTGACAACTTGTTTTAAATGTTCGGAAATGTAAAATTGTGCACATCACAAAATGAGAAAACGTAGTATCCTATGATTATAGTATCAATGACTCACAGTTGGAATCAACAAACTCATACAAATACCTGGGTGTAACACTCTGTAGGAATATGAGATTGAATGATCACATAGGCTCTGTCATGGGTAAAGAAGGTGATAGACTTCAGTTTATTGGTGGTATACTGAGGAAGAGCAATTGGTCTACAAATCAGTCGTGTGACCCATTCTGGAATATTTTTCAAGTGTTTGGGATCCATACCATATATGACTAACAGGGGATATTGAATGTTTACAGGGAAGGCAGCACGAATGGTCACAGGTTTATTTGACCTGTGGGAGAGAGTTACCAAGATGCTGAAGAAACTGAACTGGCAGACTCTTCAAGATAGGCATACATTAACCTAAGAAGGTCTACTAACAAAGTTTCAAGAACCAGCATTGAGTGATGACTCTACAAATATACTAGAACATATGGTTCAAATAGGGATTATGAGGACAAGATTAGCTTAATTACAGCACACACAGAGGCATTCAAACAATCATTCTTCCTGTGCTTCGTACATGAAGAAACTCTAATAACTGGTAAAATGTGACGTCCCTCTGCCATGCACTTCACGGTGGTTTGTGAGGTGTAGATGCAGATGTAGATATAGTTAGCGAGGAAACTTTATTGCAGTTTTAAATAACACTGTGTTTAGGAAAAGATCACCACAGACAAGCTACTAAACACCCTTAACAATACATTCTTAGCAATTTGATTTTGATAATCTGAAAAATGCAGTTGGCCAAGGGCTCCATGAAATCATGGAGCTGAGCAATCCTGCTTGAAATGGTACATGTTCCTAAGAATATGATGATGTTTGTTAATGTACGCTACATATCATTATAAATTTTTCCATTAGTTTAAATGTGGGAAACTAACAGGTTGACTGATGAGGGAATGTGTAAGATGGTATTTGCGACACACATATGAACACATCTAAATTATTGGAAAAGTTCATTTTTTTTATTTATTGAGTTACTTGTGAGTTACATTGAAAAATATTAATAAATTTTTTCCACTTTTTATGCACACAGAAATGATAGCATGAAATAATACATTTTGTATCTTATGAAGTATTTAACTTTGAATAATCAAGTATCAGTTCACAGTCATCAGTTGAACAGTTTTTTGCTATTAAAATCGTAATTGTGGCTTTTTGTCAGAGATGCCTAGCTTTCAAGCCCATCTTACAAAAATCATGTAGGCTATTCTTGAGCACACAAGAGCAGTATTTATTTCCCCACTAAAGCTTGTCCGTTCATTATTTCTTAGTACAAATATTTTAAGTGCGTGATTACTTTGAAGTTCCGAATCTTATTTTTTCTGTCTTTGCAATCAGTTTTAGAAGACCGATTTCATGTTTTTCTATAATGTTTTTTGCTCTGTTAACTGATGTTTGTGAAATTTCTAATAATAAAGCTACATTATTTGCAAGATACAACAGCAAATTATTTTTGTAACTTTCTTGTTGAGTAAAGGCATTTTGTGCTTTTTTTCCATCTTCAAGTAGCTTAATACCATCTAATACTCACTGTCAGTATGTTGATGGTGTTTCAAATATTACAGCTGTTGTGTGCCAAATAACAATTTCTTTAGTCACTATGCTTTCAAATTACATCTTATAACAAGTTATGCATCACCAAATCCTACTTTCATTTGACATTCAGTAGCTCCTTGTTCTGCTATTATAAACTTACTATATGCACTCTTACATATATTTCTAAAAACAAAGATGATGTGACTTACCAAATGAAAGTGCTGGCAGGTCGATAGACACACAAACAAACACAAACATACACACGAAATTCAAGCTTTCGCAACCCACGGTTGCTTTGTCAGGAAAGAGGGAAGGAGAGGGAAAGATGAAAGGATGTGGGTTTTAAGGGAGAGGGTAAGGAGTCATTCCAATCCCGGGAGCGGAAAGACTTACCTTAGGGGGAAAAAAGGACAGGTATACACTCGCACACACACCCATATCCAACTGCACATACACAGACATGCATCACCTCTCACATCACCTTACATATATTTCTGTACATAATGTTAACTTTGTATACAATTGGAGCACGTAAATCTCTAAGTTGCTGACATAGGAGTTTTTAACACTAGAAACTGTAGCTGAAATCAAATTACAACTTTTATTCACATTTTCGAAATTAGGTACATTATGAGACTTAACAATGAAGACATTAGAACATTGTGGAAGTCCGTGTATGAAAAAAATGAAATTACAAATTACATTTGGTGTCATATTCACTACTTAATGTACTACTGAGTTTATACGTGTTCTACTGACTAGGGCTAGCTTATTTTGAAAGCAGACCTTTGATGATTAATAACTGGATCAACAACATCTGGTATATTGCAAATAAAACTACAGAATATTTTCATACACAATATAGAAAATAAAAAATTAATATGCCATATTTTACATAATGGCATAGCTCATTATAAATCAGGAGTTTTTAACTATCCAGACCAGTAGGGCAATGACAATGACATTTTGGATAGCACATTTCCACTGCTGGCCATTAAAACTACTACACCAGGATAGCAAATAATGAAATCTGACCTATAATGTGTATGTCATATAGTAAGAAGAATGCTTTATTAAATTTGTAGGTAATCTGGGAGTGTACAGGGTGTGACATTTAGTACACAGAGAAACAGCTGTTCTAACCAGCTTGGCATCAAATTGAACTGAGTTTGGATGGCAAATACAGGTACATCACTCCGTGCTGCTTCTGCTGTATGCCAAGGTTCATCAATCATAATGGTTAGCAGGTGAGTGGTGCCATGCCAGTCTGTTGGCAACCGATGGTGAGAAATCTGGAGAAAATGCTGTCAAATATGCTCTCTATAGAAGTAGGTCAGGACAGCATGAGCAATCTGTAGTCTTTTGTTATCTTGTTGAAGGTCAAGTTGAAGAGTCAAAGATAGCATATTGCTACTGGCTTCACACATCAGAAATATAATGGCTGCTGTCCAAATATCAGCTATTCAGACCAGAGGTGATAGTACGAGGGCAAATCACAAAGTCTCTGCCCCTAATTGTTGGCCAAATTGCAGCTGTAAATGCGAAATCAACATATCTGCCTTATCTGCTGGTAGCTTCACCGCATGGCAGTGCTGTCAGTTTTTAAAGATGGCAGTTGTGCTTCACATGTTCATGGTGATAGAGCAACGAAATGTGATTTGTTACCTATGGAGCAAGAGACGAACACCTATCGAGGTCTACATGGAAATGCAGCCCACATATGGGAAAAACTGTGTCACTTTGAGAACTGTGAGGTGGCGGTGTTGTAGTTTGACAAAGGCCATGAAATCTTCCATGAAAATGAGCGGTTGTGGAGGCCACATTCGTCACTGAATGATGACATTTCCTGCATGGATGCAATGGTGAAAGCAGATCAGTGTGTCCACATCACAACCATTTCCTCGTAGCTTCGCATATCCTATGTGAGTGCTTACAGAGGGTTTATACGACCCGGGACATCCGGGAGATCTGGGAAAAAACTGGGAACTTTTTAGAATTCCAGAAATTTTTCCTTGTTTTAGTTATCAGTTAAATTTTTGTAATTTTGACTGGTAAGAACCAACACTCTAAAATAGAGTATTACTGTATCTCGTTACTGCAGAATAATACTGCAGCAATAAAACATGAATGAGAGAGGAAAATATATATATATATATATATATATATATATATATATATATATATATATATATATATATATATATATATTAAAAAAAAATAGAGGGACACATTCCACGCGGGAAAAATATATCCATCCACACATATACAGACACAAGCAGACATATTTAAAGACAAAGACTAAGACATATTTAAAGACAAAGAAACTCTTTGCTTGAGAAGTTGTGAGTGGGCTCGTGCACATGCACAGTTGAGTTGCATATGAGTAGTACAATCTTCCACTTCTGGCTACAGAAGTGTGGCTTGTAGCTGTATAAGCAGTAGCAGCAAGCAGCCAGATGATATCTCGGAAAATGTTACTGGCACACCCAAGTTGCCAAGTTTTTATTTTTATAATAAAACAATAGGAAACCTGTAAGACCTCAGGCTCAAAGATTTCTAGTTAAAGTTCACAGAGTTCTCTCTGTTATTGTCCCCTTTCTTAGCTTGCATTTATCGTGAATCTCTAGCACAGCAAACAGTCCTAAGCAACTGGAAAAAATGCAGGTTCCTCTTGTATATAGGAAGAGCATGAAATAGTGGATACTCAAGATTATATATCATTACCCAAAATATCAGTATATGTCAGGATACTTGACCGTATTCTAAGATCATAAAGAATGAATTTCGTAGAGGCTGAAAAGCTTCTGTTCTAGATTGGCATAGATATAGAAAACATTGCTTGAGTGAAACACAGCTTGTGATATTCACACACAATATCCGTGAATCCAGAGATCCAGGTTAGCAGAGAGATTCTATACATCTAAGTTTCCAGAAAGTGTCAGCACCATATCACACTTCATACTTTGAGCAAAAATCCAAGCATATGGGGCAGACCCTCAGATATATGAGTAACTTGAAGACTTGTTAGAGATGGAGCACAGTACATTACCCTTTATGGTAAATATTTATCAGAAATAAAGGTGAAATCAGGAGTTATCTAGAGAAGTCTAGAGCAACTTTAAGTAGATAACCTCATGTTTGCAGAGGTCTCTACAAAGATCTTGGAATGCTTAAACAAATTTTATAATAACGTCAGTCTTGAATGATACGTGTAGCTAACAATAAAAATCACTTTCAGGTAAACTGTGATTGAAACAACGACAGCAATACAAGAAACAAACATAATTTTCATTTAGATTACCTCCTGGTCTAAGATGAAATGCGATATTTTGTATTTTAGTGCAATGGTCTGCTGGAATAACCCCGATTAATGTGCATCGTTTTCCAAATTTGGACAGTGTGATGAATTGCAAAAACTTAACTCGAAGTGAAGTTCTAAACTGTATGCGTGAAGCTGGCCAGTTTTACAATCAAGTAAGGTGCTTCCTTTGGAACAAACAGATACCTCACAAGACAAAACCAACCATCTTCAACACCTATTATACTCCCATTTTGATGTACTCATTGTAGGCCTGTGCTCTGACGGAGAGAGAGACAGGCTAACTAAGTCCAAGTTGCTGAAATGAAGTTTCTTATATCTGTGCTGATGCGAACGAAAAAGGACAAGATAAGAAATGAAAGGAATAGAATGGATGCAGGTGTAAAACTCAATGCACTGGAAAAACTCCACCAGACCAGCTAAAGATGTATGGTCATGTGAAATGGAGGGAAGAAACCAGAATGGCCAAGAAATTCTTTGAAATGACTATAAATGGGAAAAGATACATTGGATGGCCAAGAAGAAGATGGATCAACATAGTTAAGAAGGATGTTGCCAAAAGTTGTCTCCTTTGGGATAGAATCCCTGAGAAAGAGCTTAAAATTGTAGATCAAGTAGTCACCAGCAGTCATAAAACTGAACTGCAACCTGAACCTGATGATGATGAGTGAAATGGTATTCAATAAGGTCCCCCCCCCCCCTCCCAACAAAGTAAGCAATTAACAATAGGAATCTGCAAAAAATTAAAAGAATGTTAAAACTGTACTTTATTAATCATTTCTTCTATAAATTATCTGATTATCTACAGTTAAGGGTTGAAGATACCTGTTAGTTGCATGACAAATAACAGTGTTCTTTAAATGGGCCTCAATCTTTTATGACTTTCTTATATGAAGATGAGACTGTTTCAGACCTATCTCATGTTGTGATTATACTATACTGCTGTATTAATTAATGGCAGGCTTGGCCAGCTAGTCACTCATGCTGCTACTGCAAAAACTGTAGTGTATTGCTTATTAGCTGTGACCATGTCAGATTAGTACTCTCAGTAAAGCTTATGAGTAAACAGTTGGTGAGTGCTCACCAGTCCAGTTCTCACTGTATGTTTATCGTCATCTACCACCCACCGTCGAGGTGCCGGGCCATGCTATAATAATAATAATAATTTTATTGTTGTTCAGCTGATTACAGCAATAGACAAAGTCAAGAGCATATATTTCTACATGAACTACTATATCGATGTAAATTGGTTTGCATAAAATAGGTACACGTTAGAATACAGTATTTTCATCTTCAAAGAATTCATAAATGGTGTAAAACGGATTGTTCACTAGTAGCTTGTATAATTTAACTTTAAAGATATTTACAGGCAATTCTTTAAAGTCAGCACTTAGTCTATTAAACATCCTTAGTCCAAGAACTAGGTAAGAGTTATGCGATTTTGATAATCTATGATATGGTACATCTACAGATGTTCTGTTTCTAGTATTATGGCTATGACTATCACTTCTCAACACAAAATTAGACACATTGTTTCTAATGTACATTAAAACATTGTAGATGAATAAGTTTACTACTGTAAGACACTGCAATTTAATAAACAGAGGTTTACAATGTTCTGTGTTATCAGAATCCATTATTATTCTTATTACTTTCTTCTGTAAAAGTAAAATGTCATTTACATGACAGCTACTACCCCACAGTAGAATTCCATAAGAGATGATGCTTTGGAAGAAGGCAAAATATGCTGATCTCACATAGTCATTGGGAACATGTCTTTTTAAATTTCTAATTAGATAAATAACTCTTGAAAGCCTAGCCAATATATTTTTAATGTGTGGTTACCACGTCAATTTATTGTCAATAGTAACACCTAAAAATTTAACAGTTTCTAATTCCTGGTAGTTAGGAATCTCTTTGAGGCTAAAGTAAAGTGTCTGGGTTTTGTTTTCATTTAGCAAGAAGCCATTAGCTTTGAACCATAATGAGGACTGAACAAGGGTATTTTCAGTCAGTGTTTTCAGTGTACCTAGATCAGAGCTTTTATGTAGAAAAGTTGTGTCATCAGCATACAATATTGTATGAGAATTTATGAATAAGGGCAGGTCATTAATCATTAGTATAAACAGTAAAGGTCCCAGCACTGACCCTTGAGGCACTCCGTACCTAACATAACCAAATTTGATTTCTCCCTACCAATGCACACAACTTGTTGACGGTTCTCTAGAAAAGACCTGAACATATTTATACTGTTGTCATCCAAACCATAGCAAACTAGCTTATTCAGCACAGTGTCATGCTCTACACAGTCAAAGGCTCTGCTCAGGTCACAAAATGTAGCCTGGGCATAGTCCCTAGCCTCAAACACATCTAGGACTAATTTTACGAGGGAGTCCATTGCATCCATTGCGGATTTACCTTTCCTAAATCCAAACTGTTTATCACTAATTATATTCAGTTTACCCAAGTAGGCACTAACCTGCTCATACATAATCGTTTCTAAAATTTTTGAAAAAACTGGGGTTATGGATATATGTCTGTAACTAGCGGGATGATTCTTTTCCCCTTTTTTGTATATGGGCACAACTCTAGAAATTTTTAGTATGTCGGGGAACTTACTTTCAACTAGGCATTTGTTAACACAAAAGGTTAAAAGATAAATCACACAATCAATAACATCTTTCAACAAATTACATGACATATCATAGTAATCAACACTAACTGAAGGTTTGAAATTTTTCACTATTTTTAGGATATTATTTGGGCTCACTTCTGTGAAAGTGAAGGTGATTGGGGGAAGCTTTTCAAAGCAGCTGTCCATAATACCAAGTGCATTTTCAGGTGGTTTGATTATTGAACTACTAATTTCTTCAATGGACTGAATGCAATATTTATTAAATTCTTCCGGGGTAATGGCAATTTCCTCTTTGTGTTTAGTGTGTGCAATGGAGTTTATTACACTCCAGGCCTTCTTGCATTTATTGTTAGATTTTTCAATGTTTACTATGTTATGCAGTTTCTTTGCTTCATTTATTGCCTTCCTATACTTGCATTTAGCTTTAGCATACAGGTCTTTATACAGTTCTGATTTACTGGTTTTGTACAGACTAGAATACAGCATTCTGGTTCTATCCCCAAGGAGAGTGACTTTCCTTTTCAGAACTATAATTTTGCACATAGCCAGTTGGGCCCTCCCCCTCTATTTATGTTGCTCTGAGAGTTTAAATTTCAACCCATTTCTCCTGCATGAGCACTTTCACTTTTGGAAATGTGAAAACAATGGTGAAGCCCAACCTAGCATCATAGAAGACATTAGGCTCATCTGCAGGATGTGTTATAATGGGTGCTCAGAAGATTGAGTTTACTGTACAAATTTACTTTTCATTTACTGTAAAATGACTTTATGCAAAGAGCTTTATTTAACAAACACTCTTGAAGGTATTTCCATTGAACAGCTGTGACCTGTGAAACAAATCTTTTATGTTAATCGGGCGCCTTCATTTAAGGGTTACTGTTATAGAAGTTACAATTATTTAGTGAGGACCCCTTATGCTACTGGTTTTATTCACCTGTTGTTATCACTGTCCGATGTCCAGTACCAGTTCAACGTAGAGCCACGCAAAGGGAATTTCTGTTATGATAGTTAATTAGTACTAGAGCACGGGAACTCAGTTAGTAATATTGGCATATTTGGAAAGATATACAATTATACTTTTTAGTCTTTCTTTTAACCGCAATACCATACATTATAACCAAACTGATTATTTATCACTGAACAAAAACTTTACAGACAGTTTTTTTTACTGTCTATTACTTGAACTGAACAGGGACAATCAGTTGTGACATGATGTGAGATTGTCATTTGCAAGTTTGAAGAAGTAGGGAACTGAAATGGTTCCATTAAACAATTTCACAATGAGATTTAATTTCTCTAATTTATACTTCGTTATACATAGGCTTAAAACTTGACAGCCTAGAACTATGAAACTTTCCGTGACTAACCCATATAGCCTCACTACCAAACACTTCCAAAATTTAGGCTGAAATTTTTCTCAAAAAGTTAACTGCACACTGCATTTTAATTTTCCACTCACCTTTTACCTGTTTATGGTACATGATATGCCACAGTCTCATCTTCACAGTGTTACCCTGGGTGAATAATATGTGACACAGTCAATGCACTCTTTGTCTCAGCGAACATGTCCCATATAGCCGCACCTGCCCAAGTTCCAACACGGTCTGTTCTGTGTAGTGTATCCATTGCTGGCTTTGTCCACTGACAGGGGAAAGTTTTCTCATTGTTTGGCTTACTACCTCTCATTTCTGCAACTACTTCTGAATTTATTTTTAAGTTTGAGGTTGGTCACAATTTTAACTAACTACATTCAGTTGTTCAGGTGTCTAATTTAGATATTTATTTTCTTTATCACATATTTACAATTTACAAAGCATGCTTTTATTGTTTGCATTGTTTACTTTCTCCAACAAATATTTTAACCATCCAGTAGGCAATCTGGCCTTTGGACTTCCTCATTATCTCTTCACTCACACTGTCCACACTCGTCGCCATTTGAGACAGTGTTGTGGGTTCTGCATTTTCTTATGTTTGAGTGAGAGAAATTGGAGAATTTGTTATGCTTCAGTGTAACTTTTCATCTTCTGGTTCACAGCATCTCCATAAGTCTTACATGTTATTCAGTGATAAATGTCAAGTCATTATTTAGGTATTAACCTAGCAATAGTAGACTAACAGTAGCTATTTCGCGTAACTCAGTAGTATCAAATTTTATTCACATCTAGCAGCTTTCCTATAATTTTTACCATATTAATTGTAGCCTATATGTGCACAAATGGTAGAAATGCAAAACAGAGTAGAATTGTGGAGAATTTGAATGATAATTTTTAATCCTGTTTCTGAGAGTTGCTTCTCTTTGTTAATATGTGCAATGACCCAGATGTGGCTTGCATTTTTACACTGGGGAAGGCTGCAACATTTATTGCTCAGAACTAATCTAGACCTTGTGCTACACTACAGACAGTATATCACCACAACCAAGATTTCAGGGGCTGTGGGGGTGGAGGGTAATATCGCACTGTACCCAAAAGTTTACATTTTGTATCTCCTTTCTGTTCCATAATCAACTACTATAGAACACCAAAAGCTAACTCCAAGATGAGATCTGTATTTAACATATTTATTCCCAACACATTATCACAACAAATCATACTAAAAATCACATTTTTGAGAGAACTTTAATGCATTTCATATTACTTTTGCTGCATGCTTAATAGTTTTTTCCCCAAGTCTGAACTTGAGACATTTTCTGTTTTGTTTGTGTTCAGTCTGTTGTGTTTATGTGTTGGCAAGATGAAATAGTGATTGTTTCTGTGACATCACATGCTGTGATTGCCTGGCAGAAGCAATCCTACAAGCTGAAATGTTGATTAAAGTGTTTGTGGAACTAGCATACTGTATTTGTTGGTTTTTGTATTTATACAGGGTGTTTTATTTATCTGATGACCACATAGAGCACAGTAGATAGCGAGCAACAAGCACTCCACTGCCTGCTGAATCACATGCTGTGTCGCCCATCAACTACCACAGTAATGAAAGTAAAAAATCTGCAAATAAATTTTGTACTCTTCCATTTCATGCAAGGAAATCCTGGAACTGCATGCCATTGTTTTCCTCATGTTTCTGACATCAATTCAAGAATTTATTGATCACACGATGTAATTCGCTTTGGGAACTTGGAGCTTCACTTGTCTCTGCCACATTTTTCATCGGATGAAAATTGCCTTAGGCATTTTCATATTACATAATATTCAAAGGCCAGGACAGTTTGTAGTGTTGCATGATCCTCATCACTGCTGGGTGTTGTTCAACACTTTTAATCTTGCGTACTTTGGGGTCACACCTCAACATAAGCATGTCTTGTTGGAATACATTGTCATACAGTTCTTCGTGATTGAATAGAATAGAAACTTTACTGTCACATAACATGTCATATACAATCAGATGATTGGGACATAGGTGACTTGTCAGTTTAAAGATAATTCTAATTGTAAGTATACAGAATAATTACAGGTATTTTGTAATTTTAAGTACCACAAAATGATTTAAAGTATTCATGTTGAAAATAAAGTAAAATTAAGAATAAGTATTTACTTAAAGTACTTTTTTAGCATGACAGAATAAAATGTAACATCAGGCAGTTATTTGTGACAGTCAGCCAGCCATAAATTCTTCTACACTGTAATAATATTTACTTGCTAGGTATTTTTTAAATGATGTCTAAATTATTTTGGTTCATAATTTTTAAATTTTTCACAGACTTTATTTCCTAGCCTCATACCCATATAGTAAGGTGTCTTTTCCAGCACTTTTAGCATATGACATGGTAACTTATACTGATATTTGTTTCTTGTTTCATAATCATGCTTAAACAGGTTATCCTCAAAAAGTTGTGGGTTTTGTTTAGAAAACTTAATTGTTTCATAGATATAGAGGCCTTGAACAGAGGTCTGCACGATTGTCTTTTTTTCTGCTATGGCTCTAATGATTTTTTTTCTGTAGCCTAAAGACTCTGTGTAAGTTTGTTTTCTCTGATCCCAAAAAAATTATACCCTATCTAATCATAGATACAAAGCATGCATGATAAACAACTTTTTTGACTGGTGTTTCTGTTATACTGCTTATAACATTCTTTGCAAATATTAGACTATTTAGATGATGACACATGGCATCTACATGGTCTGTCCATGATAAATTCTTGTTCAGCATTACACCTTGAAATTTGGTACAGTTCATGGTGGCAAGGTGATTGTCCTCATATGGTATTTCTAGTATATTCTGTACAGCTTGTTTTGTGGTAAAGTAAATGATTTGTGTCTTTGTTAGATTTAATTTCAGACCATTACTTCTCATCCAGGTCTCAATTTCAGCCAGAGACTGCTGAAGATGACTAATTAAAATTTCACTTTTCTTGCAACAGACTATTGCTGTAGAGTCATCTGTGATACCACACTTTATTTTGGAAAGGTTATATGTGTGTTTAATTGCCCAACTAGGCATATTATTCTTGACAGTCTCTTTGAGAAAGTGACTTAATTGACTTGTGGAGTTCTGTAAAGTGTGCAGATTTGTTATGTACTCTTTATCCTTTAGTGCTCCCCACAAACAGAAATCACCCAGGGTTAAATTGCTACTTCTAATGGGTCAGATATTGTTGCTAATGACTCTGTCAGGGAACTCATAATGGATTGTGTGCAAAGAAACATTGGCTGTATGAGGCCTTACCAAATCTTATTGAAAAAACACAAAGCTTCATTCTGATGCTCTCAGTTCATTAAAAATTGGTTGTGAAATTCTTTGCACGTATCTTTCACTGTTACCTGTAGCTTTAAAAAAATTGGTGCTATTATTCTGTCACCACTAACTGTACACCACACCCTATTTTGTGATTGTGAAGGGGTTCCTCATGAAGCAGAATAGTTCTATCGGTGCTCAGTTATTGACAGTTTTGGGAATTAGCAAACCCATGTAAATGGAACCAAGCCTCTTCTGAAAACAGAATGAGGTAGGGATCTATCTCACCATCATGCACTTGTTTCAAAACTCATTCGCAAAACTTATCACTGTGTGCAGGATCACCAGGTTTAAGTTCTTGCACTACTGTTACTTTATAAGGCCTTGCCCAAGCAACATACCAGCTCTTTGTGCAGAGGTGCAAAAAAATTAGTGTTTGCTATGAAAGATGCCTAAGAGACTTTTTAGGGAATTTTCTAGGAGATATGCTGTGTCATCAACATGAGTTCCTGTAAGCTGTGTACATTGTTGTTTACACTTCTTGTCATGAACACTTCTCATTTCAAGAAATTTATTCAGTAATTTATGAGTTGCATGATGACACAGACTTCAAACAACTCGAAATTTTTTTCAAACAACTTCCGGACAATACGAGCGGACTCTGCACACACATACAAATCTTAAATAAACACTGATTGTGGAATGGAATAATTTGGCTTTGCCATTGTTACAATTTCAGAATTCACTGTTACACTTGTGATGTTTATTTTACTGTTTTAATGACACTGGCCAAAAAGGCATACAGTGCAGCATTAACAGGGAGACATGGGACCCATTCGATCAGCCTGTATGGCTCTGGTGGTGGGCAAACACAACCCCTCACATGCAGTCATCAGATAAATGGAAAACTCTGTACTTGTGTATTATGAAAATATGTAGAGGATGTCCATAGCTAAAGCCCCAGTTTCAAAACACTGTAGAAAGGGAACTACTGCTCAGAATGACACCAAATTTGAATTGCGTATTATTGGTGCAGGGGAAATGTCACAGAACCAAAAAAATTAACGAAAATTTGACCAATTGATGGCTATGTAAGCATCAGAATATGCACACCAACTGATGTGTGGTAGATGGCTGTTCCTCAGTTTGCGTCTGAGACACCCAACATGACTATCTCCATGAAGGATTGAACACTGCTGGTAAAGTTCTTTAATGGGAATGGTGACTGTGCACCAGAAGCCCATCAGAAGTTCCAGAAACTCAAAGGGATGAAAAAAGGCATTGTCCAATGTCTACTAAGGGTCTAGAGAAAATGATTACAAAATTCAAAAAGACGGGCTTTTGAAGTGAAATGTGGCAGAGTGAAGAAAGTCAACGTCTGTGTTATAACGTCAAGTTTAACACATATATTTCAGAATGACACAACACATATAAGTCACAGAGTAAGTTGACGAGCAAGACATGTGTACATGTTAGCATTCGAATGAGCACTGAGTCCCAGTCTAGCAGCCGCTGCTCGGCTGGCCGCTTAGGTGGCGCAGCTGCTGCATGGCTGGCAGACAGCGCCGCACGTAGAGGACGTGCGTAATTGCGCGGCGGCGCTTTGAATGATCAGCGAGTCACAACACTTTTCCCCCCTTTGAAATTGGTGCACTAGTCTTGATGGAGGTGTCCTGGAGATGGCTAATGTCCATAGGCGTTGTTTGACTCGCCGTAAAGTCTCGAGGAAGAGGCTTCCCGTACGGACAGAAGTGTCCCCGATGATAATGGGTCGAGATGACAGGAGACATAGGGGTCGAATCTGCTGGGGCCCCATGCACCAATCTGCCCGTTGCGGCTAGTCCAGTTGATATGACAGGAGACATGGGCAATGTGTCGGCGTCTGTTGGAAGAGGAGGCGAGTAGATTTGCTCTGACAGAGGATGGTCATCCGGTTCCTGCATGGGCACATCTCCTGGTGGCATCCGTTCTTGTGCTGGCATCGCGATGACGGTGAGAGGGCTGCGTTGTGAGTATTGAGAGATGCCAAGATCCCGAGCATCAGGTAGAGCCGAAGGTGGTGTAGCGGCATTCGGAGCAGGCGTTGCCGGCACACGAGGCTGAAGCTGGTCCAAATGACGCACTGCAACACCCGTGTCCGTCTGGATTTCATACAGGCGTCTGCCACGGTGTCGTAAGATGCGGCCCGGGCTCCATTTTGGCCGCCTGCCATATCCCGTACCCAGATGAGGTCGTCGGCGGTGAACCGGCCAAGTGAAGGCACCCGCGGCCGTGAGGTGGAAGGCCGCAGAAGATGAAGTAGCGTGCGGGGCTGTCGGCCATGTAAGAGCTCAGTCGGGCTGTGGTCGTCCATGGGGGTGAAACGGTAAGACGCCAGAAACTGGAGACGCGCATCAGCAGCAGCAGAAGAAGTCAGAAGTTTCCGCATCTGAGCCTTAAATGTGCGGACCAGTCATTCAGTCTCACCTGGATTGTGGATGGAACGGCGGGGCCGTGACATGCATAACGCCGTGACGAGCACAAAAATCTGCAAATTCGGATGAGGCAAATTGCGGACCATTATCAGTAACAAGAGTAGAGGGGAGGCCTTCCAAAGAAAAAATGCGGGCAAGGGCACTGGTGGTTGCCGCGGTGGTAGGCGACGTGCAACGGACAATGAAAGGAAAGTTAGAGTAGGCGTCAATTACGAGGAGCCAATAAGTACCTAAAAAGGGTCCCGCAAAGTCAGCATGAATGTGCTCCCAGGGCTTCTCAGGCAAAGGCCACGGTGACAAAGATGACTTCGGGGCAGTGGCCTGTGACGCATAAGGGCCGCAGGCAGCGACCATGTGTGCTATTTCAGAGTCGATGCCAGGCCAATACACATGACGGCGCGCCAGAGATTTTGTGCGAGACACACCCCAGTGCCCTTGGTGAAGGAGGCGCAAGACCGAAGCACGCAAAGACGCAGGTACCACAACACGCGGCGAAGCATTGTCAGTGGAAAGGAGGATAACACCATCCCTAGCCATGAGGCGGTAGCGCAAAGCGTAGTAGTTTCGCAACGAATCAGAAGTCTTAGCGGACAGGCGATCTGGCCACCCCTTCTGAATACAGCGTGAAACCTGGGAGAGGGTAGGGTCAGAACCTGTAGCAGCCGCCAGCCTGTCCCCAGTGATGGGGAACCCGTCCACAACCCGCTGCTCGGCAACATCCAGGTGGAAACACAAAAGTTTGTCCCTATCGAATGCCTGATCAGGACCCATGGGAAGGCGAGACAGAGCATCAGCATTTGCATGTTGAACCGTTGGCCGGAAATGAATCTCATAATTGAAACGAGACAAATAAAGAGCCCAACGCTGGAGGCGGTGTGCAGCCTTGTCGGGAAGTGACGTTGATGGATGAAACAAGGAAACAAGTGGTTTGTGATCCGTAACAAGATGAAATTTGGAGCCATAGAGAAAAAACACCAAACTTATGAAAAGCATAAATAATGGGCAAAGCTTCTTTTTCAATTTGAGAATACTTTTGTTGAGCATTCGTGACCGTTTTGGAGGCATAAGCAATGGGTTGTTCCAAACCGTCAGAAAAACAGTGCGCAAGGACTGCACCGACCCCGTATTGAGAGGCGTCTGTGGCAAGAACAAGATGACGGCCAGGTCGATAAGTAGCCAGGCACGGGGCCTGTTTCAGCATAGTCTTCAATTTCTGGAAAGCTGCATCGCATGACGCGGACCAGTGAAAAGGCACGTGTTTATGCAACAGGCGATGAAACGGCTGAGCCACCGAAGCCGCAGATGGTAAAAACTTGTGATAGTATGCTATTTTCCCCAAGAAGGCCTGCAGTTCCTTAGCAGATGTAGGGCGAGGAAGGGCATCGATTGCAGTGACAGTTTGCTGAAGCGGACGGATACCATCCCGAGAGAGTTGAAACCCCAAGTACGTGATAGATGCCTGAAAAAATTGTGATTTCTGAAGATTACACTTATGACCGGCAGTCTGTAAGACATGAAAAAGTGTGCAGAGATTTTGAAGATGTTCTTCGGTGGTGGAGCCAGTGACAACAATGTCGTCCATGTAATTGATACACCCAGGGACAGGGAGCAATAATTGTTCCAAGAATCGCTGAAAGAGAGCAGGGGCACTAGCAACCCCGAATGGCAAGCGTTGGTATTGATAGAGGCCAAAAGGCGTGTTAAGGACCAGAAACTGCCAGGAAGCAGCGTTGAGAGGAAGTTGATGATAAGCTTCTGACAGGTCAATTTTAGAAAAATACTGGCCTCCAGCAAGTTTAGTGAACAGTTCTTCAGGACGGGGCACAGGGTAAGTGTCGATGAGGCATCGAGCATTTACAGTGGCTAGAAATCGCCACAGAGACGAATATCACCATTTGGCTTAGCAACGACAACGACAGGAGAGGACCACTCACTGGAAGTGACAGGAAGCAAGACCCCTGAAGTAGTGAGACGATCCAACTCCCATTTTACCCGATCACGAAGGGCCACTGAAATGGGCTGAGCCCGAAAAAACTTAGGCCGAGCAGTGGGTTTGAGCGTGATATGAGCTTCAAAGTCGTTTGCACGGCCTGACCCAGGAGAAAAAAGGGACAAAAATGTCATCGACAAGGAATCCAGTTGAGCATAAGGAATAGCATCAGATACAATATTGACAGAGTCATCTATGGAGAACCCAAAAACGCGAAAGGCATCGAAACCAAAAAGATTTTCTGCGTTGCTCTGGTCGACCACAAATATGGGAACAGTGCAAACGACGGATTTGTAAGATACCTTAGCATGAAACTGTCCCAAGAGAGAAATCTTCTGTTTATTGTATGTCCATAATTGCCAAGTGACAGGTGACAGGAGTGGAGAACCCAACTGAAGATACGTCTGAGAATTAATTATAGTGGCAGCAGAACCGGTATCCACCTGCATGCGAACATCTCGACCAAGGATTTGGACAGTGAGGAATATCTTCCCTGAAAGGGAAGAAGTACAATTGACAGACAACACAGAATCAGAATCAGCATCATGTTCATGAACATCATGTATGCGGTTGGATTTGCAAACGGAAGACACATGACCTTTCTTTTTGCAATTGTGACACACAGCCCAACGTTGGGGACAATCCTCGCGTGAATGTTTTGTAAAACATCGCGGACATGAAGGAAGTTGCCGGGGGTTTTGCTGCAGTTTCTTAGCGGGTTGTTTACAGTTAGGCCGAGGCTGCACTGCGGCCACATCAGCCGGCGGGGATGCACCGCACGCGTCGTCAGCAGCGCACAGAGGTTGTATTTCCCCAACATCACCCCACGCCTCTATTTGCGCCCTAGCGGCGCGAGAAATTTCAAAAGACTGCGCAATGGAGAGAACTTCTTCTAGAGTCGGATTTGCCAACTGAAGGGCACGTTGCCGAACTTCTTTGTTGGGTGCCGACCGGATAATAGCATCCCGTACCATGGAATCGGCATAGGATTCTTTGTGAATGTCAGTAACAAATTGACACTTTCGACTGAGGCCGTGAAGTTCAGCAGCCCAAGCGCGATAGGATTGATTCGGTTGTTTTTGACAACAATAAAAGGCAACACGAGAGGCTACCACATGCGTTTGCTTTCGAAAATAGACAGACAGAAGTGAGCACATTTCAGCAAAGGACAAAGACGCAGGATCCTTCAAAGGAGCCAATTGCGACAACAACCAATACATTTGAGGTGAAATCCAGGAAAGGAAGAGAGACTTACATGGTTGTTCGTCTGTGACATGAAATGCCAAGAAGTGCTGTCGAACACATTTTTCATAATCAGACCAGTCTTCCGCCATCTCATCGTAAGGAGGAAAAGGAGGTATAGCCAACGACGAGAAACGCCCCGCATTTGACGCCGCGATGAAATCGCGAATCGCCGCTGTTAGAAGCGTTTGCTATTCAAGGAGATTTTGCAATAATTGCTCGACAGTAGCCATGGAAACCTGTGGGTCAACGGTGAAAAGGAAAAATCCCATCCGTGTCGCCAATTGTTATAACGTCAAGTTTAACAGATATATTTCAGAACGACACAACACATATAAGTCACAGAGTAAGTTGACGAGCAAAATGTGTACACGTTAGCATTCGAATGAGCACTGAGTCCCAGTCTAGCGGCCGCTGCTCAGCTGGCCGCTTAGGTGGCGCAGCTGCTGCATGGCTGGCAGACAGTGCCGCACGTAGAGGACGTGCGTAATTGCGCGGCGGCGCTTTGAATGATCGGCGAGTCACAACAGTCTGTCAAAGATTAGGCCACAGCATTGCAGGAGGAGTCTAGTGGTGGTGCGCAAACATGCAGTGCATGGGGAATTACCTGAACACTGGACATGCCTGTGAACATGGTCCTTAAAATCCAATGAAACATCCTATATTGCTATCCATACAAAATCACCCATGTTCAGGATTGCTTCCTGCTGAACTACCAGCAAGACAAACATTCGGTCTGGAATTTCTAGCTGGCATGCATGTGGACTTAGGACATTTTGTGGGAAGACGAAGCCCATTTCCATCTCCAAGAATATGAAAATTTGCACACACGTCAACCAGTACCATTCCATTTTGCAAAAATGACTGTGTTGAGTGGGTTAACACTATGAGAGTCTTTATGCACCAACATCCAGTGTCATCCCAAGTCTGCAACAGTGGATGTGTGGGTAGGATCATTTTTATTCCAGATGGCGCTCCTCTGCACATTGCAAGCAAGCGAAGTGGCTACTGCAGAGGCTTTTCAGAAATGCTAGAATTATCAGCCATCATTTCCCTACAGCTTGGTCATCCAGATCATCCAATCTTTACCCGTGTGAAAACTGGCTGTGTGGTTATCTAAAAGTTGATGTGCTCTGAGTACATACATAACTGAATTGAAGGCACGCATTGTGCACTTCATTCTGATTGTGATCCACAAGACAGTCTGATGTGTTGTGGAATGTGCTGTTTGTCGATCTCAAGTTGCAGCTGAAAATGGTGGACAGCATATTGAGCATGTCTTTCACCAGTCTCATGAGAATTAGAAAGTGATGTCATTGTGCTTTTCATGTAGTTTTTGGATGTGGAAAATTGAAAACTGATGTCATTTTGTTTTGTATGTGGTTTTTGGTTTCCAGACAATTAAAAACCAGTTTTTGACATCCAGTCTGGTAGTACCTAGCCAGGGTGGATGGGCTTACGTAACTAACAGTGTCACAACTGTTGATTGTTGAATTTGTGCAGTGATGCTCAGATGGTGTAATTTACAGCAAAACCATAGCCATTGTATTCCAGTTCATTTGCTGTTTGTACCGAACCCCTTTATTTTAAAAAGCGTACAATGTAATTTAGTGGCAAATTTTTTGTTAATTTTTTTTTATTCCATGACGTTGCCCCCTACATCAGTAGTATGCTGTTCAGATTTGACTATGAGAGTCTTTGTGCACCAACATCCAATGCCATTCCAACCCTACAACAGTGTGTATGTGTGGATAGGATCATTGTTATCAAGATGATGCTCCTCTGCACATTGCACAGCAAGTGAAGTGGCTGCTGCAATGACATTGATTTGGTTATTCTGGGAAGTGGTTCTCTTTCTTGAGCATTTTGAAACAGGAACCTTAATTAGGAGCACCCTGAAGTTTTAAGTGATACACCACATTAAATGTCTCTTCAGACTGAATCATTTTTAGTTGTTTCATTGTGCTAAAATGTTGGTAAATGTGGCTTCATTTGGAAAAAAACACATTTCCACTCATTTTAAGTCCTTCATTTAGTAGCCTAAATAGTTAGCTACAACAAATGAACTGCTTCTTATCACCTAACAATGATTGTTTTACTTACCTTCATTCCTTTGTTTATAGATGAAATAATCTTGTCTGCCATTCTGCACTGCATTTCATTAAATTTTGGACAGTTAAATAGTTTGTTTTCAAGCTCATGTTCCAATTTTTTGCTTAATAATTTGCACACTGAACTCATATTGTGCTGTTTTCAGATTCACAGTAAGCTGCAGTTATTTGCAAGAGAGTAAATCTCACTAGAACTCGGGCACATTGCCCTCACAAAAAGGAACTTGCTAATAATGGTAACGGGACATTTTTCATGCAGGTATTTCCTCTCTTCATTTGTGAAACTCTCACTAGGTGGTGATACTTATGTTACAATATTCTGGTGTACTCTGGTGAGATAGCTACAAAATTATTCCCATAGTGAATAGAATTGCCAGTTCCAGAAAAAAATCTATCTAAAACGCTATAGAAACGTTGATACTTAACAACAGTTAATAACACATGAAACCATAGAGATATACAGAGACATGGCTCTGGTGGTGAAGTTTCAGCTGCTCTGTTCATTCCCTTTTTATGTAAACAACAGAACTTGAAAATAATGTGAAAATTAGTGGGACACTCTTAGGCTCTGCTAGTTGAGCCTTCAGGAGGCTCATAAGAGGTGTACTCTGTGGAAGAAATGCCCCCAAGACCCTACTACATATATCTAACCATCATATCAAGGTGCAGCCTTAAGACTAGCTTCTCCTGTTTGAAAAACATTGCTCAATATCAATTCCAGAAATTTTGATTGCTGTTATTCATGTGGGAAATATTTGGAATATGTCCTCATAATTTAAATTCTGTAATAGATTACAGAGAAATATATTTTGAGGTGTCTTTGTCTCAGAGCCTTTAACTACAAGCCACATCTGCTGTGACCGCTACCCATTCATGAGGGTTCTGGCAGTTCGGAAGACTTGAATGCTTGTAACCAAATACACATCATTTTATATCCTTCTACTTAGGACCACTTTCCTTTTTGTTGTGGGGATGGGAACCTGCCTTTGATCACAACCATTCATGCTGATACCATGCTGTATCTCACCCTGCTTTAGCTTTCCTTTCATACTCTGTCATTTTCTGTCCAGTCTGTCAGCCCTTATCCTCCAGCGTACCTTCATGCCTTTCTTATTCCACCCATTTTTGTGACTCAGTTTTCCAACTTTTTTCCCGTTTTGTGTTTGCCTTTTTTGCCATCTCTAACTTAAGAAAGTAGTAAGGTAGTGCATTATTTACTGCACTGGGCTCATATGTAAGAAGAGTGGGATTCAAACACTGTCTGACCATCCAGATTTACTTTTGTCTATTTTGTTGTGTCATTTAATCCCATGTTTTTTTTAAAAAAAAAAAAGGTCTTTTGTTTAATAGTCTATAATTCATGATCCCACAACACTGCTGACACCTTTCCCTTTGTCTTCATCTCTCTTGTTTCCATCTATTGCATAGGTCCTAATTTGTGTGTTCCTGTCAACTGTGTTAGAGGCCACTGCCCTTGTATGTAATTCTGGGTAAGCCAACTTATTTATGTGTGTTAAACATATTTGTATTTATTTTTCTGTGATGCATGAGTTATTCATATTTCAGGGTGACTGTTCCAGAAACATGGGCTGAGAATAGTAATCGCATAATCCAACGATCACAAAATGAGCGTTTTAAGTCTTCACAGTCTCGTTCTGACAGTGATAATCTTATAAATGCCTGTGCAAATGAAATCTGGAATTCATGGAATGCTACAAATAATTCATTGGCAAACAGGTCATCAGAAATACTGGAAGCAAAGAATAAATTACAAATGCATTTACACAAGGTAATTTTCTGTTGAACAACCTTAAATCATCATCATGATTTACTAATTTGTCTGAAAAATAGTCAAAATAAATCAATGACCAAATCATAGTACAAGTATGCATTTATGTCAAAGTATGTTAGTAGTTTGACTTATGCACATGTTTTGTAAAGAAAACATTGTGTATTTTGAGAAGAGGTAATACTAAAAATATTTCCTATAATCGTAGGTCCAGAAACACATAACTTTCTGAGATTCGAAATCTTATCCATATGGGAAGTTGAAAAACATTTCATTTCTTACATGAGCACATTCATTGTATTGGTACTCTGTCAACTGGACCAAAAGAGTTCAGTTACTCTAGGTACACATTAGTCTGAACATTAGGTAGACAATAGCCAGTTGTGTTGTTTCAGTTGTCTAGCACTGTTGTTTCAGTCATGTTAGTGAGTGTTACTTTACAGTAAATTACTTGCAATCTTGAGTGTATCATGGTGTCTTATCTACCTATAGAAATGGCTTCAGTTTTGCCCTTACTACTGTATTATTATGCTGCTTGCATGTACAAATTGTTCAGCACTCTGTCTTTTTCATTTCCACTACTACTCCATAGGTAATATCGTGGATGTGATTTTCTGCTGTTGTCTAGCAAATGAAAGTAGCTTGTGAGCCTGTGCCCTCTTTACAGAAAAATATCCATGTTGTTAGGTACCATCTTATTAGCTGTTTATCATGTATAAAGTAAAGGCACTACAAATGTCAAAATTGTAACAGTAAATTTCTTAAGCATTGGTAACAAAGTTCCTCAATTTATCACCCTGCAGGAAAGTTGTCATGCTCAGATTGTACTGGGAACCAAGAGCTGGATGAAACCGAACTCAAAACTCCAAAATATTTAACAATGCATGAAATATATTTGAAAAATACAGGTAGGACTCAATTGGAAGGGGACTCTCCAATGCAGATGACAAAAATATTGTGTCTATTGAGGTCAAAATTGAAAGTGACTGCAGAGTTATCTGCACGTGAGTAACTGGCTTAGGTGATGTTGGTTAATCATTACATAATTTTACCAGCCAGCCATTTCCACTATAGCAGTTTGTGATATCATTCAAAAAAGTCTACACTAAGTAGCCTGGAAGGACTCTGGTCATTCCATATCAGTTGGAGGTGACTTAAACCTACCGAATATAGTCTAGGTATCTATGATTCTTTGAAGATGGTAATGAACAGACAGTCTTGTAAAGCAGCTCTGAACATGTGTCCGAAAACTGTCTTGACCAGCTACTTAGACAGCCCATACACAATGGAAACATTTTAGACCTGGTAACAACAACCAGCCCTGATAGGTCTTTATACTGACAGTGTCAGTATAGAGACAGGGATTAATGATCATGAGATCATCATGGTGACAATCGATACTTGAGATAATAAATCCATCCAGAAGGTTAGGAGAATTGTTATCCTGGAAAGATCAGATAAACAGTTGTTAGCGTCCTATTTGTACAATGAATGGAGGTACAGAAATTGCGTGCAGAGTTCAAAATGAATGTAAATGGTCCTCCAGGGAGTCAAATAAGTGGATGAAGAACTGAAAAGACCCACCAAGGTTTTATAACAAAATTTGGAAAATGCTGTGGAAGTAGAGAGTGTTGAGTCTGTTCAAAAAAGAACCAAAAATATCAACAGGTGTGAGTAGGTAGAATGATGTGAGAAGCATACAACTTCCCGTGTTATACCTCAGCAAAAAATCTCACTGATAATCCAAGAAACTTCCGATCCTTTGTAAAGTAACTGAACAGGTTGAAGGCTTCTATCCACTCACTCATCAAACATCCTGGTGTACCAACAGAAGAAAGCAAAAGGAAAGCTAAAGTTTTAAATTTCACTTGTAAAAAGTCATTCACTCAGGAGTATCATGCAGACATACTATTGCTTGACCGCTGCACAGGTCCCCTTATGGAGGACATAGAAATAGGCATCCCTGGTATTGAAAAGCAACCAAAAGAGATGAACACAAATAAATCAAGATGGAATCTCAGTTCATTGTTAACAGAGTGTACTCTCGGCATTGGCCCCTTACTTAGCTTGCATTTATCACGAATCTCTCAACCAATGCTAACTTCCAAATGATTGGACAAAAGTGCAGGTGACTCCTGCATATAAGAAGGGTGAAAGAATGGACCCGCAAAATTACAGACCAATATCCTCAACAATGGTTTGTTGCTGAATTTGCGAGCACATTCTAAGTTCAGATATAATAAATTTCATTGAGACTGAAAAGCTTCTGTCCACAAATCATCACAGATTTAAAAAGCATCCATTGTGTGAAAGTCACCTCCAGCTGAGCAAGGTGGCACAATGGTTACCACACTGAACCTGCATTTGGGAGGACGATGGTTCAAATCCATATCCAGTCATCCTGATTTAGGTTTTCTGTGATCAGGCAATGCTGGGATGGTTCCTTTCAAAGGGCATGACGGATTTCCTTCCCCATCCTTCCCTCATCTGATAGGACCAATGACCTTGCTGTTTGGTCCCATCCCCCAAATCAACAAACCAGCCAAACTCATCTTGCCCTTTTATCATATGATATCCTGCAAACCATGGGTAAAGGACAACACGCAGATTCCACATTATTAGATTACCAGAAAGCATTTGACACGGTACCCCACCACAGACTGTTAATGAAGTTACGAACATATGGAATATGTTCCCTGAGATGTGAATGACTCAAAGACATAATAAGTGATAGAACTCAATATGTTGTCCTGGATAGTAAGTGTTCATTAGGGACGAAGGTATCATCAGGATTGTCACAGGAAAGTGTTATAGGACCATCTTGTTGTCTACATACATAAATGATCTGACAGACAAAGTGAACAGCAATGTGCAGCTATTTGCTTATGGCGCAGTTGTATACAGGAAGGTATCTTCGTTGAGTGATAGTAGGAAATACAGGATGACTTAGACAGAATTTCTGTTTATTGTGATGAATTGTAGCCTGCTTTAAATGTAGAATAAATAAGTTAATGCAGATGCTTAGGAAAAACAATCATGTATTGTTTGAGTACAGTATTAGTGGTGTGCTGCTTGACTCAGTCACATTGATTAAAAATCTAGTCGTCAAGCTATGTGAAATGGAACAAGCATGTAAGGTCAGTATTAGGGAAGGTGAAAGTCAGCTGGAGAGAATTTTAGGGAAATGTACCTCATTTGTAAACAAAGAACCAGCACAAACCATTTTTGAGTGCTGCTTGAGTGTTTGGAATCCCCACCAGCTTAGATTAAAGGAAGACATTGAAACCATTTGGAGCAGTGCTGCTAAATTTGTTAATGGTAGTGTTGATCTATACGTGAGTATTACAGAACTCAAATGTTTTGTGAACTCAAATGTGAATACACGAAGGGAAGACAGTATTCATTTCATGATATGCTATTGAGAAAATTTAGAGAACTGGCATTTGCAGCTGACTGCAGGCTGGTTCTACTGCACCAACATACATTTTGCATAAGGATTATGAAGACAAGACAAGAGAAGAGAAATTAGGGCTTGAACAGAGGTATATAGACAGTTGTTTTTCTCTCACTCCATTTACAAGCGAAACAAAAAATGACTGATAGTGGTGCACAGTGTCCTCTGCCATGCACCTTATGGTGGCTTGAATAGTATAGTTGTAGATGTACAAGTAGTCTGGTATTATTTTATCAGTGGCCTCTTATATACAATTGAAAATTGGCCTTTCCAGTAATTAAGATGTCATGTTGAGTAGAGAGATAGATAAGTACTTATCCACCTCATTTCCTCCTTTGCCTGATTTCAAAACTCCAATTACTGTAGCTTTATCATACATCTTGGGTAGTTTTCCAATTCTCAGTATTTCATTGAAGAAGTCTGTGTTATTTCATCCAGGTGCCTGTGCTTTAAGGAAACTCAAATACTCTCCTTTATTAAACTTCAGAGTGCTCAGAGGGAATTTGAGTTTGTGTATGTTGAAATCAAATGCATAGTGAGGGTGAAATTCAAACAAAATCTCTTTGCATGTAGTGATTTCTTCACATTCTATTAACATGCTGTGACCATGTACTTCTGAAACTTTTATTTATCTCGCATTAACTGCATTAGCATTTACATTTGTCTTGCTTCTTGGTATATGTGGAACTGTACCAAGTTTCGTTTTAAAGTTCCTGGCTTTACAGCTGGAATGCATCTAATTCAGTCCAGCTATGGATTTATGTTAATCATGTCTTCTGTTTTAGTTGAAAGCCTTCAATAGATCATCATTTATTATGTATTACTGCTGATATTGTGTGTGCAATTTGTGACATTATTGTGTCTGTCCAGGTACATATAGACATTGAAATCCAAGTGGTATGAACTTTTTTCTTTGTAGACACCTTGTATAGTAGTAGATTATTATTTCTCATTTTTTATCTGTCGAGTAATTATCATGGAAGAAATATTTTTGATAATACACTCCTGGAAATTGAAATAAGAACACCGTGAATTCATTGTCCCAGGAAGGGGAAACTTTATTGACACATTCCTGGGGTCAGATACATCACATGATCACACTGACAGAACCACAGGCACATAGACACAGGCAACAGAGCATGCACAATGTCGGCACTAGTACAGTGTATATCCACCTTTCGCAGCAATGCAGGCTGCTATTCTCCCATGAAGACGATCGTAGAGATGCTGGATGTAGTCCTGTGGAACGGCTTGCCATGCCATTTCCACCTGGCGCCTCAGTTGGACCAGCGTTCGTGCTGGACGTGCAGACCGCGTGAGACGACGCTTCATCCAGTCCCAAACATGCTCAATGGGGGACAGATCTGGAGATCTTGCTGGCCAGGGTAGTTGACTTACACCTTCTAGAGCACGTTGGGTGGCACGGGATACATGCGGACGTGCATTGTCCTGTTGGAACAGCAAGTTCCCTTGCTGGTCTAGGAATGGTAGAACGATGGGTTCGATGACGGTTTGGATGTACCGTGCACTATTCAGTGTCCCCTCGACGATCACCAGTGGTGTACGGCCAGTGTAGGAGATCGCTCCCCACACCATGATGCCAGGTGTTGGCCCTGTGTGCCTCGGTCGTATGCAGTCCTCATTGTGGCGCTCACCTGCACGGCGCCAAACACGCATACGACCATCATTGGCACCAAGGCAGAAGCGACTCTCATCGCTGAAGACGACACGTCTCCATTCGTCCCTCCATTCACGCCTGTCGCGACACCACTGGAGGCGGGCTGCACGATGTTGGGGCGTGAGCGGAAGACGGCCTAACGGTGTGCGGGACCGTAGCCCAGCTTCATGGAGACGGTTGCGAATGGTCCTCGCCGATACCCCAGGAGCAACAGTGTCCCTAATTTGCTGGGAAGTGGCGGTGCGGTCCCCTACGGCACTGCGTAGGATCCTACGGTCTTGGCGTGCATCCGTGCGTCGCTGCGGTCCGGTCCCAGGTCGATGGGCACGTGCACCTTCCGCCAACCACTGGCGACAACATCGATGTACTGTGGAGACCTCACGCCCCACGTGTTGAGCAATTCGGCGGTACGTCCACCCGGCCTCCCGCATGCCCACTATACGCCCTCGCTCAAAGTCCGTCAACTGCACATACGGTTCACGTCCACGCTGTCGCGGCATGCTACCAGTGTTAAAGACTGCGATGGAGCTCCGTATGCCACGGCAAACTGGCTGACACTGACGGCGGCGGTGCACAAATGCTACGCAGCTAGCGCCATTCGACGGCCAACACCGCGGTTCCTGGTGTGTCCGCTGTGCCGTGCGTGTGATCATTGCTTGTACAGCTCTCTCGCAGTGTCCGGAGCAAGTATGGTGGGTCTGACACACCGGTGTCAATGTGTTCTTTTTTCCATTTCCAGGAGTGTATGTGTTACAGGCAATATGGTGTATGTCAGTTTGATTCATTACTAAATCAACTTTATAATCTTTTGAAGGACTAATTGGAGTCAATGTCAAATAGTTTATGGGTGCAGGAAGAGATTAATGAAGTTTCCACATCCAAAAAGTATCATATGTTCAGAAACCAATAAATCAATATTGTTAGTATCCATATGGCATAAATCGAGAGTTACTGTATATCATGTGCATTCAACAAAGTGCTATCATACTTCTGTTAAGAAAATTGAAGATTTATTTGCTGAGCTAACTGAATGTAACTAAAATGGCTTTGGGTGGAGAACCACTGTTTACACTTGTAAATGGCTGTAATGTCTAACTACAACAAATGGAAATTTATGATAGAAATTGTACCTAAAACGTGAGGGACTGTGAGAAAAAATTGCTGGCACTGGTGAAGACCCAAAGTAGGTACAGAAAGTATTATCAAAAATAAATTTAAGTTTAAATTCATCTGGATATTCAAAACATTAAGGAGCACAGCAAAATTTACAATATACATTCAAAAATAAGAGTTCATCTAGTCATATTGGGCTGCTACAGTGCTTTATAAATGTATGATTGGATTCTGAGAAAAATATGGAAGCATGTTTGTCATAAGTGATGCCACTTGCTCAACAAATTTGGAGCATTGTTGAGAAAATGAATGATGATTTGGTAGCCGAAATCATATGAAGTGCACTTCCTGCAGATTTCGAACCTGTGATTATGGTGAGTGAGGAGTCAGGTGTTAATATTACTAGTGATTTAATATGTCAGTAGTTATTCTAAAAATCAAAGAAATGTCATATTGCTTCGGCAAATGAAGCTACAGATTCAGTGTTAGCAGCAAGTAAGCAAAACATAAACACCAGAAGTCAAACTTCAGTTGCTATTCATATTTGTTTAAATGTTGTAAATGTCAGAAAATTGGTTGTAAGGTGAATGGGTGTAGATCTAAGAAGGAACTAAATAAATGTTCAAATTCTATACGTTCATCTAGAAGTTACTGCCAATAACAGGAATAACCAGACAACTATTAATGATGTTGCATATGTTCTAGGTCTGGGAACAACTTGCTGTCACTTAATTAAATGACAAGATATGGATTGTGCATATTGTTCAATGATGTACAGTGTGGTATATATGACAAAAGTGATATTATCATCTCTGAACATCAGTTTAGATCCATGTATTTCTTGTATAAAAGAAAGACAGTCTTGTCAATCTTTTCCTAAAACATCAAATATAAGAGAAGAATATCTCTCAACACAGTACATTCCAGTGTTTGTGGACTAATGAGCGTGTCTTTGTGGGAAGGAGCACAGTTTCTTCTCACTGTTGCTGATGATATGTCAAGAAAGTCATTCAGTCACATGCTAAAATCAACAAAAAATCTGTGATACTTTCTTCAGTTGAAAGCATGAGTAGAAAATGAAAATGGTCTAAAATTAAGATAGTGGAAAAGAATTTGTCAGCCAGCATATGAAGTCATTCCTAATGGTAAATGAAATTTGACATGAAATGACAATTCTTTACACACCAGAACAAAATGGAGTTGTGAATCTTGTATCGGACCATCACTGAAAAGGCAGGATCAACATTGACAGTTCCAGGACTATGAAAACAGTTTTGTGCTGAAGCCATTAACACAGCAATTTATCTCTAGAATCGATCTTCAACAGCAATTGTTAAAATGTTACTCGTGAAGAACTATGGAGCAGTCCTTGAATAAATCTGAGCCACTTACTAATCTTTGGGTGTCAAGCATTTGTGCATGTACAGAAAGACAAATGAACAAAGTTAGAAGACAAATACAAATAACTTACCAGTGTTGGACATTGTGAAGATTCTAAAGAATATTGTGGAGTTGATCCAGATTCACTAAAGACAGTTGTGAAGTGCTATCAAGTGTAGTTTATAGAAAATTGGAAATGAAACTGTGGGAACAGCATCAAGAACTGTATTCTGATTGACAATTATGGTATGGAGCAACACTCAACTGGAGGCAGTACATAACATTGTTGGAAAGGCAGTGGAACCAACACAACCTGCTGATGTTGATAGAAATGCAGTTTATCTTGAATTAGTACAAAGTGACATGGAGCAGACTGTGAATGGCAATGTTGACAGGGACACTGAACAATCAGATACAAAACCTGTGCAGTCAGAAAGTAGAAAATCATCATGTCAAAAAATACTGAATCCCAAATATTTTTATTACAATTTTGCTTGCTGTACTAATATTCCTGAGCCAAATTCACATAGAGAACCAATGAATCATGGTGATTATGAAAAATGGAAGGAAACCTTAAACTACAGATGTAAGTCATTGCTTGAAAACGAGACATGGACATTGACCAATTTACCAACAAGTAGAAGGGCAATAAAATCAAAATGAGTATTCAAAGTCAAGCAAATATCAGATGGTGGAATTAAATGTTTTGTCACAAAAGGTTATTTCCAGATACAAGGAGTGGACTCTGATGAAATATTCTCACCTGTAATTTGTCAGTGTTGACTTCGCACACTGTTAGATTTAGCAGCAGAATTTGATCTTGACATGGTACACATGAACGTTTGAACAACATTCCTATATGGTGATCTTGATGAAAAGGTTTTCATTCATCAACCTGAGCGCTACATGAAGAAGAGAAAGGAGACTAAATTTATTGTTTAAAATAGGTTTTACATGTTTGATATCACAAATTGGGTGTAATGTTATGTAAACTGCACCTAAAGAAGTCAGAATATGGTCAATGAATTTACTACAGAAATAAGAAGCAAAATATGTTCATTCTGGCCGTTTATGTAGATGACTTGATCATCTTCTGAATAGAAATAGTAAGTGGATGAAAAAATTGAAGAAAGAATTGATGAATCAATTTAATAGGAGAGATCTCAACAAATTCAGTTGGTGTCTTGACATGAGACTAAAATGAGATAGAAACAAGAGATGAATAGCATTGGCAAACATATTCAGGAAATTTGGTGTGGAAGACTGGAATCCCATTGCACATCCACTCAAACCTGTTTTGAAGATAACAAAAATGTGAAGAAAGATTGACAGATAAAAAATAACTTGTGCATTCCTTATCAGCCAACCTTTGCGTCACCCGTCATGCTCATGGCATAAGACGGGACTTTGTGTTTTGGGGATGAAAGTAGACTCAACTCAAATTATGAAAAAATCCACTGAGAAACAGTCAAACTAATTATAAGATGCATCAAAGGCACAGCGAATACAGGACTAACTTTTTGAAAAAGTGGAACAACCAAAACTGAAGGCTTCTGCGGTGCCAATTATGCATCACATCTCAATCAATGGCTAGTATATTTTTATGTTAGTCAGGACAGAAATTTCATGGCATTCAAAATGGCAAGAAATAGTTTGTCAGCTGCACAAGCAGAATACATAGCCCTATCAACAGCAGTGTAAGAAGCAATATACCTTCAAGGATTGCTGTGTGAAGTGTGTTTTAAACACAGTCAAAAATCAGTAATTGCACTCTGTTCTATTGGAGGTTCCATTGTATTGAGTCACAATGGTGCATCATGCACAAAAATAACACATCAATGTGAGGCAGCACTGTATCCTTGAGTTCATGAATGCAAAAAAAGTTCAGTGTCAAGTCAAGCAGTAATGCCAAGCAGCAAGATATTTTGTTACGAAGGCACTGCCAAAGGTTAAGCATCACTGGTGCTGCTGAGCAGTGCAACTTTTGGAGTTTACAAATTAACATTTCAAGAAGATGCTGGTATGTTGGGAACAATTATGTTTTTTTCTTTGTAGGTACATTTTACAGTAGTAGTGTGCTGTTTTTTATTTTTGATCTGTCTTGTAATTATCATGAAATAAATAGGTTTGATAATATGTGTACCTGGCAACATGGTGTATGCGAATTCCATTCATTCTATGTGTACTTAATAATGTGTTAAAAGGATTGATTGTAGGTAGGTAGGTAGGTAGTTAGCGTTTAACGTCCCGTCGACAACGAGGTCATTAAAGACGGAGCACAAGCTCGGGTTAGGGAAGGATTGGGAAGGAAATCGGCCATGCCCTTTCAAAGGAACCATCCCGGCATTTGCCTGAAACGATTTAGGGAAATCACGGAAAACCTAAATCAGGATGGTTGGAGACGGGATTGAACCGTCGTCCTCCCGAATGCGAGTCCAGTGTGGATTGATTGTAGTCAATATCCAACAGATTTCAAACAAAATCTCTTTGAATGTATTTTATTTCTTTACAGTTCATTAATGTGCCTTGTCCAGTTTCATTTTTGAAACTTTTATTTATCTCGCAGTAACCGCATTACATTTATGTGTGTGCTGCTTCTTGGTGTACGTGGAAATGTACTAAGTTCCCTTTTAAAATTCCAGGTTGTATAGTTGTAATGCATTTAATTCAGCCTGACTGTGGACTTGTACTCATTATGTCTTCTGTTTTGATTCAGGGCCTTAATATACACTATGTGATCAAAAGTATCTGGACACCTCCAAAAACATACATTTTTCGTATTAGGTGCATTGTGCTGCCACCTGCTGCCACCTACTGCCAGATATTCCATATCAGCGATCTCAGTAGGCATTAGACATCATGAGAGAGCAGAATGGGGCACTCCGTGGAACTCACGGACTTCGAACGTGGTCAGGTGATTGGGTGTCACTTGTGTCATACATCTGTACGCAAGACGTCTACACTCCTAAACATCCCTAGATCTGCTGTTTCCAATGTGATAGTGAAGTGGAAATGTGAAGGGACACATACAGCACAGAAGTGTACAGGCCAACCTCATCCATTGACTGAAAGAGACTGCCGACAGTTGAAGAGGGTCGTAATGTGTAATAGGGAGATATCCATCCAAACCATCACACAGGAATTCCAAACTGCATCAGGATCAACTGAAGGTACTACAACAGGCGGGAGGTGAGAAAACTTGGATTTCATGGTTGAGTGGCTGCTCATAAGCCACACATCACACTGTTAAATACCAAACGACACCTCGCTTGGTGTAAGGAGCGTAAACATTGGACGATTGAACAGTGGAAAAATGTTGTGTGGAGTGACAAATCACGGTACACAATGTGGTGATCTGATGGCAGGGTGTGGGTATGGCAAATGCCCAGTGAACATCATCTGCCACTGTGTGTAGCGCCAACACCTAAAATTCGTGGTGTTGTTATGGTGTGGTCATGTCTTTCATGGAGGGGCTTACACCCCTTGTTGTTTTGCATGGCATTATCACAGCACATGGATACATTGATGTTTTAAGCACCCCCTTGATTCCCACTGTTGAAGAGCAATTCTGGGATGGCAATTGCATCTTTCAACACAATCGAGCACCTGTTCATAATGCACGACCTGTGGCAAAGTGGTTACATGACAATAACATCCCTGTAATGGACTGGGCTGCACAGAGTCCTGACCTGAATCCTATGGAACACCTTTGGGATGTTTTGGATTGACAACTTCATGCCAGGCCTCACTGACCGACATCAATGCCTCTCCTCAATGCAGCACTCCTTCAAGAATGGGCTGCCATACCCAAGAAACCTTTCAGCACCTCTTTGAACATATGCCTGAGTGGAAGCTGTCATCAAGGCTAGGGGTGGGCCAACACCATATTGACTATCAGCAATACCGATGGAGGGTGCCATGAACTTGTAAGTCATTTTCAGCTAGATGTCCAGATACTTTTGATCACATAGTGTAGCTTCACCTATTGTCACTGTGTGGTTTCTGATACTGTGTGTATAAAATATCTCATCATTATGTCTGTCCAGCTACATGCAGATATCAAAATCCATGTGGCATTAGATTTTAGAGTATCCACAAACCTATGATCATTGACTGGGATTGGAGAGATTCATTGGACAGTATCATAATCTCCCTTCTTAAACTGGTCTCAGTCTGCTTGTGGAAAGTTATCATCAAGGCTGCAGGACTGAGGTAACAAATGAAATTTTTATACCATACTGAATAGTCACTGGTCTGTGTTGATGTCTGAGAATGACTTGAGAACTTTCTTTTGTGTCGTACTTTCATTGCTGGATGTTGATGAGGAAACTGCACACAGGTTAGAAAAACTTAATGTGCCTAGATGCTTAGCATTTTAGATGAAGTGGAAACTGTTCACTTCCATTCAGCTCCTGAGTGCAGATCCAGTCCTGTTAACATACACTACAGGCTGACTGAAAGCCTACAGATTGATACATGGGATTGTAGATATTGATCATAGCAACATGGGCAAGCTCAACCACTAGGACAAATATATCTGCTGATCTGTGTTCATGAATTAATTTGGAATCTATATGTAGTGGCTTGATAAATATAGCACTTCCATAATGCTTGTTATTACCTCTCCCAACAATAGCATAGTCACATATTTTTCCCCTGCTGTAAAGATATGCTTCGTCTGTAGTGTAGGTCCCTGCATAACTATTACTACATCTACATTATTCTCCTGCATCATATGAGAGATATTTTCTCTTTGGTGGTGAGAGTGACTCAGTTTAAGTGTCACATTTGTAAGCTCTATGCAGGGTTATTATAGCAGTATACAAAGTGCTGAAAAAGATTACTTGTAAGTGTGTGTCATAGCATATCCTCAGTTGTTGTGTAGCATCTGTGAATTCGGTAAAAGGCTGTCAGTCCCATGTGGAGACTGAGATGTTTCAAACAGTAAAACCTGTAAGAAACTCAAGTTATAAATGAGCCACAAATACTGTAAAAAATGTGACATCTGTGTGAGAAAAATTAAAATACGTGGAAGTCTGTACACAGTGATGATAACAAAATGCTGGTTAAATGTCAATGTTTGTCAAGATCATTTGTATTACGTTCAGCTTGGCTTTAGCAAATATTTTCTGGGGGCCACATATTCTTCAGTATGATAGACTAACTTTTTTCTAAGTTGTTAATCATTAAGGCTTAAGGGTAGTAAAAAGACCAGCAGATCAATATCCAGACCACCTGTTATATTATGCTTTTGTTTTGAGGTCTGTTCTCTGTGGTAGCCAGAGAGGAGACACATCCTTTCAGGCTAATTATCTCCACAGTAGCCCTAAAACCTACACAAATCATGATAAATATAACTGTCAGTTTGTTATTAATAACATTTACAGGTACAGCAAGAAATATTTGATGTTGAAAAGCACATGGATATGTTGCGTAAGGCTATAATGGACAAGAGCAATCCCATGAAAGTTGCTCATACTCGCTTAGAAGCTCGCACTCACAGAAGAGATGGAGAACTTTGTCGTGACCCTGCCCAACAGAGGTAATTCTTTCTTAAACAACTTTTTTGAATTCAGTTGCTGAGTACCTGGCACTCAGAATCATAAGGAAGCTGAAGTCATTATTACACTAATATCCATTTCTGCTACAATGTATGTACTAACTGTAATCAAATTCTTATTTAAGTATGTGGCCATTTCAGGCTTGTGCAAGAAGTGGGTGAACTAGGTGAAAGCTTAGACCAACTCCACCGCAAGTTACAAGAAGCTGAAGCTCAGCATCAGCAGTTGCTCCGAACCCGAGCTGGTCTTGAGTCAGACCTGCAGATCAAAGTAAATTCATTGTTCATCGACCAAGATAAGTGTTTAGGAATGCGACGAAGTTTTCCCATCACAGCTACAATTAAATATTGAAGGTTGTCTTTTGCATGTTTATTATACATAACACTTTCATTTTCCTTAATATTCTTTCAGAATAAGTATCACTAAATGTAAGTGTGTGGTACATAGTATTTCGCTATTCCAACAAAAATCTTTTTTAATGGTAGTGATGCTACAGTTGTTTACTACAGTAAGAAACAGATACTACATTCAATAGATGGGATAAGTTGTTAAATTTACAGTACATCAGCTCCCTTAAAAATATTCTGGAGAAAGGACAGCAGATCCTGCGGCCAGAACAATGTTATGGTGGCGCAATTGACTTTTATGACTTTGACTCTAAAAAGATTAAAAGGAATGGCAAAGACTGGGACAGTTAAATGGCATAAAATACAGGATGAGAACAGAGAAAAGGACGGAAAATTATGGGCATGTAAGGCAGAAAAATAAAGCTTTACATTGTCATAAACTGTAATTTTTTAAATAATGCTTATATGCAGTGATAAATTCTGACACAATAATGATGGAGGAACAAAGAATGGATGAGGGCTTAATGAATACAAACATACTGTAGACAAGAGAGAGAGACATGTAAAAAAAAGGAATGAATATATCCTTGTGGTTGTGTAACTGTAAAATTGTGCAGCATGGCACATTTTTAAAAAGATAACTGCTGCTTGTGATAGTAGAGAAGCTGGCACTCTAAATAATGTATGTTCCTAGCAACTGAAATGGTATGTACATTGTTCTGTGACTATCTCTCTCAGCTTTCCAAAAACACGTTAGTTGGAAACTGTGGCTTACCCCTCATTTTTAACAGTTGAGTGTGTATTCCAGAAGAGGAAAGTATATGATTGCTTCCTTCTATGGTTCCTTCTTTAGGTAGTGAAATAACAGAGTGCGTAAAAAATATGCTTCTTTGGCTTCTATTTGAGTAGTGGATACCCAATGCCAGAGTTTTAGCGGAGATGTAGTCTTGGTTTTGAAAAATCTATTATGTGCATTAAGCTACTGATTTGAGGATTTACATTAGTTTTAATGTTTCTGGTATCAATAAACATTCAAAAACAGAAAACAGCCTCCTTTTCCATTGTCTACTTCATTCTACTACTAAATAAATAGTTCTGCATATGTTGTAAAATGTTAGGCCATTTTGAAAGTATCTACACAATGTGACAGTATTGCCACAGTTCCTTCGTACACATAAACAGTAATTAACAGATTCTCTTCCCAATCATAGACCATGCTACCTGTGTGTGGCAGTCAGATAAAATCATCTGAACCCTTCCCAAAATCCTGTTAAAACAGAAGCAGTCATCCACAGATTTGCACCATTTACAGGGAGTCAGTTTGCGTTATCCTCCCCACATATCACAATGATTTCATTTTTGCTAGCTTCTGTTCCTTCAAAATTTTCCACATTTGTCAGCCCAGCCTGCAGTACTTGATTTTCTCATTTTCTCATAGAACAGTAGTTTGCTATTTGAATGTACCACTCGGTAATAATTAACTACCTTAAAGCACTCTGTCGTCAGGCCACAAGTGGCCCATGGGGACCATCCGACCACCGTGTCATCCTCAGATGAGGATGCGGAATGCAGATAGGAGGGGCATGTGGTCAGCACACTGCTCTCCTGGTTGTTATGATGGTTTTCTTTGACTGGAGCCGCTATTATTCAGTCGAGTAGCTCTTCAATTGGCATCACGAGGTTGAGTGCACCCCGAAAAATGACAACAGAGCCTCTGCATCTGCCTTCACTGTCATGTCTGAACACCCTTTCCACCTAAGCTTATTTCCATTATCTTTTCCATTATCTTATCACTTTAAACTTTAAAATAATCTCATCATAAAAGACCTGACTTCAAAAGATTGTACAATTTGTGTGTTATCAGAACTTAATCTCAGAGAGTGCCATTTTTGTATTAAACAAACACAAGTGCATTTTTAAACAATTTTATTATCACATGAAAGTCTAACCTTAATCTAATTTTCAACATAATATCCACAAATATTAAGGTCCTCACCTCCTTCTTCCTCTGTGGTGCAGCATCTTTAGTACCATGGATTGCCCCGTTGTCAATTACATTTCTTCTTCACCTCCCAGAATATCTTCATTCTTTCTCCTCTGCTCTTTTTCCAGTATCATTTTTCCAGCATCCTCTTTCCTGTATCTTTCACTGTCATTGATCTCTAGCATGTACGTTAGTGTGTACTCGCTTCTGCAATTTTCCTGTCCTTCCACCTTGATCCGTAATTCTGACCAGTCACTCCTGAATTTGACAAACCATTTGATTTCTCATGGTATCGCCCTTATCATGGTGAACAACCAACTTTTGAATTTCATTCCCATAAAAATCTGCCTCCTAATTTGGCAATCATTGCTGAATGGCAGTTTTGACAGTATTGTCACTGTTGTGACACTGACTGTCTAAATGTTTTGTACGTTGGGCTGCACATACGATCAAATTGTTCGCAGCTGTATAATGTGGTGAGATCTTGCATTTGTTGAGTCATACAAGGATGGACATTTTCATGAGACAAAGAAATTCCTTTACTTAGCTTGTCATGTTTCGTTTTCAATTGTTTGACTCACTTTAATTATGACCTCGGAATTGACTGAGTTACTGTGAGGCAAAAAATCCTGAAGCAATTTCCCCTACCTATACCAAAACACAGTTCACATGGTTTTTCAGGCTGAAATTGATTACTTGAATGCCATTTTCTGTAGTAATGTTGAATGCTTCCATTTCAAAGATTGATATTTCATTGCCGATGTAACGTGAGCCACTCATGTTTCATCTCCAGTGACAATTTAGCTTCACCTTTTCTACCATAGAAAGAAATTCAAAACACTGGCTATTCGATTGGCTTTTTGCACTTCAGTCAGTATTTTAGGTACTTGGAATAAGCACAACGTAGTTTCAGCATTCTGCAGAACAATGACATAAATAACATGTTTTGGAACGGGCAGACTCATAAGGCACATGTTCTTCTTTTACATCTACTTACTGCACGAAGTTTTTAAATGGCGACAGACAGCTGCCCACTTCACACTTCATCATTAACATTAGTGAGCGTTTCTTTATATGTTTCAACCAATGTCCTTAACATTCCACTACTCATCAAATTTTCCTCATAAACATCACTAACCTACCAATAATTGTTACCATTTTATCATTTTTTACACACAGAAAACAAATAATTGTGTGTATTTTACGCTTGACAGGAGTTTTGATCAGCTGGGCATTTTAAATAATTGAAGAGGAAAATAAACATGGATGAATGCTTCTGTTTTGGTGTTTATGGATATCCAGTAGCTATAGGTATTCATTGAGCAATTACTGATCGCAGCACTGCAGCAGCCATAAAGAATTATACTTAAAAACATGCTTTTTCTTACAAAGGTTTTCCCCAGCAGAGTGCCACATGATATTTATTTATTTCGTAATGATGTACAATATTTCCTGAAAATAGTACAAAGGTCCACGTACCGTAAAATCAACTGACATATATGTCAACTGATATACTACAAACTATTCTGTCCAATAAACCAAGTTCATAATCATGGCCTGGGAACATGTGATGCTATTGGATGTCAATATGGACGGGGATATAGTATTGTTAATAATTTCTCAGGGACTCATAAATGCCATTCTGTAAGGAAAGTGAGACTTAACTACAAATAACACAAACAGTAACCTTTAGATTGTGTGGGATCATTGAGGAGGGGTAAAATGTAGTGCATTAAAAGATTCTTTAAGAATTAAAAAAGACTAGAAACACACAAAAAGTAGTCTCAACATACATTGGATCTTAACTACTGACAACATAGGTGAATTTCACAAAATACTTGAAGAAATGTCAAGAATGACACTTACTATTAGAGATATGTTAGTTGCTATTATAGCATGGTGTGGGTTTATGCACTAAAATGTTAGTTGATACCTGTAGCAAAATTAAACAGAATAGCTGTTGTTAAGAGTTTCAAGTACAAGTACAAGTTGCATCTCAAAATGGTTAAATATGAAAAAGTTGTGTCACTGCCAAAAATTTTGCTTTTCTGTAAAATTGTACTAAAAGTTGATGTCGTTCTACTCAGTGTATTAATTTGGGCCTGCCAAGTACATTCCGTATCGTGTACTGTGTACAGTCACATTAGCCAAAAGTTTAAACACATTTAGGAACAGCATGCATATCTTTGTGTGCTAGCGCCTGTGCAACAATGCCGAGTACACAGATTATTCAAAATAAACTCACTCTACATTTGGCATACATGTTGTATAATGTGAAGTATAAAATGGAAAAAATGAGTATAAGGTTTTCTTTCCAAAGCTTTGTAACAATTATATTTAGCATTTGTAGCATTGTCTGTATTGGAGTATTTATGGACTGCTCCTCATTCTGAATGTGCATGGCATTGCCATATAGCTATAAAAACACACAACTCCGTTTCTGGATATTGTGTTTTCTGCACATAAGTTTTATTTGTAGATCCAAGAGTATAATTTTCATCTAGAAGAAGAGAATAAAATCTTGTCTCTCATACTAGGGATACAGAACGTGCATCAGTTAACAGTCACCATGAAAAATCTGAAATGGGCAACAGCAGTATTTTGTAGCAAAAATTGTGTGTGTAGTACAGATATATATAAACAGCAGAAACATTTTTTTACTTTCTTTATGGTGACGAAGTAAATATACAGCATGTATTATGCTATCCTGTTCCTAAAGTCAGAAGCATGTGTAGTATGTAGTGAAAAGAAAATGACACTCATTTAAAGACAGCCTTAAAAGGGATGCTATGAATACAAAAGTCCAGTTCAAGAAAACTACTTGTAATTTACCACACAGAATTAAAAGGAAGAGCAATGCAACCAGAACGTAAACAAAGTATATGGAACACTGCGTCTGAAAATGAACAGACAACCATAACATAAGGGATGCCATATATTAGGAAGTTATATTTTAATATAATTTTACAGAACAGTGGGCTATGGCCTCAAGTGACACTGTATTAAATGATACCCCTGGAATGAGCAAAAAACCTGTATGTTTTGTAAATCTGAAATGAAATTCTCCTTCATCAAGATTCAAGGGAATTACTTTTTAACTTACCTTGACATTTATGTGGAGAAATTTTTGTAAAAAATTATACTCTTCCTTTGTGTGGCTGGTCTGACATTTATAGCAACTTGTATTTGCTGTGCCTGTTGATATATCACACTATACTATACAACAGTTGTATCATGGAAACAGTAAAAGAATGTGTGGCTGACAGGTTCATTATGTCATGTAATTGCTCTGTTATCCCTACAGTACCAAAACTAATCATTAATGGTTGTTCTTTCAGTGGCCACACTGTAACTACTATTGTAGTTCTGTGTAACACCAAACATATTACAGATGTAGTGGTAATGCAAATTATGTATTCAGGATCAGGCTTATAGACCTGCTCCTCAATTGAAATATTAATGTAAATGTAAATTTCTGTTTAAAGCAGTTATGCCGGTCTTGAGGAACTAACATGGTGATAAACTTTTAATGTACATTACTTGAATCAATACTTCATGAAGTTCTTGCCATGTTTGATTCATATTCAGTCTTGAGATTTTCACAACTTCCTCTTCTGGAGATTTCAGTTGGTATTTAAGTAGTTTATAAAATTGACCAAATTGTATTATGGAGATGTCACAAAGTCAGGGAACTTCCGTATGCTACCAGAGATTATGTCTGTGATGGAAGTACTTAGATATTAATCGTGATTACAATGGATGGTGGCTGACTCGGCAGATTTCTCTGTTGCCTTTCAGCTTTAAGCACCACTTTCCAGGCGCTATTATGGGTGTAGCCACTATCCCGTTTAAATTTTGTTGTTACACATTCTGATCTCAAGAGCTTCTTTGATGGTTGAATCTCAGTAGGTAGATGCATGGGATAGCGTTTCCATTTTGTCGAACGTAGTCATATTTTACTTCATGAGGCTGTGTTCAGCAACTGCAGATTTGTTGAATTTGTGATATTTTAATGTGGCATCGACGCTCTATGCAGCATTATGAAATTGTATTTCATGACCAATGTCACTGCTACTGTGTGCACATGGTAGCAATTAAATTGGTCAGTTGATAAGAACTATTTTAGAACACAGCACAAAGCACCAACAGCACATTAAATACCACATATTCGACAAATCTGTAGTTGCTGAATGCAGCCTCATGAATTAACAAATGATTATGTTTGAAGAAACATAAATATAATCCCATGCATTTACCTAATGGGATTCTGTCATCAAAGACACTGTTGAGATCAGAATGTGTAACAAGCTTAACCAGGAAAGAGGCTACACCTTAGTGGTGCATGGAAATTGGTGCTTGATGCTGAAAGGCAACAGAGAAATCAGCTGAGGAATCCATCATCTACTGAAAGCCGCATTGCTACCAGTGTTCTTTAGTCATAGATATTAACATAATTTCGCTAGAATATGGAAGTTCCATGATTTTGTAATGTCCCTTGACATAATTTAGCCAACTAAATAAAGTACCTAACGGCTTACTGAAATCTCCTGATGATGACAACGGAGCAAGTCATCGAAAGTTCAAGACTGAATAAAAATCTGATGTGGCAAGAATGCCGTGAAGCATTTATACAAGAATTTTTGCTGCAAAAACTAAGTTATCAATGTACATACTTGATTGCCCGTTCCATCATCTTCTGAAAGCAGCATTGCAACCAGTGTTCTTTAGTAGTGGACACTGACGTAATCTCTGTTAGTGTATGGAAGTTCCATAGCTAAATAGCCTAATGAATGTCAGCAGCAGTTCAGATCTTCACACATTAGCTGTTACTTCATGCTGCCTCTAGTTATTATATGTTTAATGTGAGAATGCCATTTGCATAGCTCTTTCTTCAGTCCGGTGCATAAAGCTTCTCAAAAATGAATCTATTGTGGCCTGAACAGCACATATAACCATACAAATAAAGCTTAGTATTAAATGCTTTTTTGTTTTCATCAGCATTATTCAAGAATGCACTTCCAATATGTGTGAAGCTTCTGCTGCTAAAGTTAATTGTTTATGAACTGTCATATTAATTTTTATGAGTATATACCATTTCTATAAAGTGCAATTTTGAAGCAAGTATTCACTAAATGAGTTTTCGAAGTTGAAAGATAATGTATGCAACATACAAAAGTAGCAAGACTATTCAGAAATTGTTTTATTGTATTTTAAATATGCATGTTAAACTTGTGTTGCTTTCTTAGAGGAGTTTATCAGTCCTGTTACTCATGTGTACATATTGAATATGTGGAATATTGGTTTCATAAACAAAAATATGTTGTCTTTATATGAGCAGAGTTTTATGATGAGAGTTAAGTTTATATTTGGAAGAAGTATCCATAACCAGTAACAGTTTATCTATTTATGCATCTTAAAAGCATTTCTCACATGTATGCAATCATTTCAGGAAAGACAGCTGTACTGGCAAATGTTTTCACAAGCTCTTGTACAAAATTTATACATTTGCGCTATTGTTCTTTGACCAATGCTTTTTCAATTGAACCTTTACATTTTTCTGCAAAATATACCTAAATATACATAAAAATTACTGAAATCAACGTTTTTAAAAAGTGAAAACTTTAAAATAAAGAAAGGTATGTGACACAAATATTGTTAAATCAGAATAGGGCTAAATATGCTAAACAAAATGTGACACATCTATCTTTTGGATTCTCAGGAACAGAAGGTAATTTAGGTGACACTATTTCTTTTCTCCTTTTCATTTCATACCGAATACAATGAGGAAGAAACCTCCAGTTTTTGAAATGTACAATATGTAAACAAGTCAGTTGCAAATTTCCTTGCAGTTTGGTCTCTTGGGATGAAGGGCATTTCGAGTGTCTCTATTTTGTATGCTTTGCCAATTGTGGATTAAGAATAGCTTCAGACATCTGACTTCATAAGGAATAAAATCTGTTTTCCTACTTGCAATCAACAGATGGAGGAGTTTTGCAGCAAAACAAAATTTGTTTGCAGGAATTTAAGTACGCACATGAAAATGATGTTCCACACTACCTTCCTTTTTGAAAACATGTATGTACTCTTACATAAAGCATTTATTCATGAAGAGAAGCCAACATGATTGCTTCAAGGAGATTGCAGTTGCTCCCTCATCAATCGGTAACTGGTGACACAGTGTCACGACTGTGATGTCTGCTAGACACACATGCATTTCATGTTGCCTGCATGGAGCCAGTTTCAGTTTATTTCCACAACACATCCCATCCACTTATTCTCAGGAAGTCAATGTATAGCTCTGTTTCATTATCCCGAGAGATTCTACCAGCCAGACTGTGAAGTTAGTGCTCACAAACTTCTACCTCTACATACATACTCTGCAAGCCTCAGTACAGTGCATGGCAGAGGGTACCTTTTACCATGAAGTAATATCTGCAGATGATCATTGTGAGGTAGACATTATTCCATTTTCATTTTCTCCATGGGTGGAATCAGTACAATCTCTTGTGCAACAGATATTAGATGAGTCAGTACAATTCTCACATATCACTATCTTGTATCAGTATAATACATGTGTAACAAACAGTATTTCTGACTGAGATGGAACTATACACAAAAATATTACATACAAGTCAGCTTTTCTGAGAAGCTTACCATATATATAAAAAGATCACAGCTGTGTGATTAGGGGTGGACTTACTCTATGTCTCAAGAAAAGTCTCAGATTTTAGGAAAATTACACTTCTGTTTCCAGACATTCAGCAACAGATTAGAACCAGTAGCTTAGTAAAAATTTTCACAGTTTGTATCTTATTTTTCTTGGACATTGATCGACTTGCTGTCTGCTGCAAGGTGATTGTCTATTCTTCTTCCCACAGGTTTAGTACCATCTGTATACAGTTTGGGTTCACGCACTATAATTCGTGATTGCCTTTCATTGGAGTGTTGTGGGGTGGCAATCTAGAGTTTTGTGAAATAATTATAAGTGCTGTACTGTAAAACATGTTTACTCCAGTATAAAAATGCATAGCAGTGGCAGGATTTTGAACTGTTGGGACAGCAGTTTAACGAGATCAGCTTTCATTTTACATGCCTTTATTTGATCCCTTGTGTCTGTAATATAAACATGCTGTGAACTCAGGACTATTTTGCCAGGTCTGACCATAGCCTATGACAGACTCAAGTAGTGAATGGTATCCAAACTTCAAAGGCATCTGTGTTGGCAGTACCTCTTTTTGACCTCAACAAGAAATAGATTTTGTTTGGATGTAGCTTCAGTTTAGTGTGTTTCTGATAGACAATCAAAGAAATTTGATGTTCTGTAAATTGACAAATATATTCCTGCCAACAAGTATATCTGCATAAGGATAACATTTTGCATTGTGTCAAAGTTTGTGTTTCGAGTTTTCCGAATGTTTATTACTTACCTGTTTGCCTGAAACCACGATTTTACAAAAGAGGTATCTTCATTGACAACCTCTTATTATCTGTTTTCCCTCTGCAGATTATGAGTAATTTGTGACATGTGCATATAAAAGGGAACTATCCTTTGTTATTTGCTGTGGAAGGTCATCAGTGTACAGAGCCAAAAAACAGGGTCCTATGGGACACCGTTTATTGTACTTTGTGTGACTGATCTTCCATGTTAAGAATTCGTATAATTTCTGCAGTTTCTGACTTCAATAAAATTTCTTCTTCCATTCAGGTAACTAGAGATCCAGTTTCAGGTAAAACCTCAAATTTGGTCATATCTAATGCATTAGATTGATCAAGGCATATGTCTGTAGCAGGCTGTATATGATCTATTAAACTTATGCAGTTGTCCAGAAATTGATAAAGGCATGTGTGGTGGGCCTATTTTTGTGATCTGTTACAGTTTTTTTCAATCACTAATGCAAACAAATTCATATGGAATTGCAGTGCATAAACAGTGTGATGACCCTCAAGGTGCCATGACTGATCAGCCCAGTGCTCTCTGCTACACTGCTTGGAATTTTGAAAACAGCCTGGACTGCACATTTTCCTATAATAGTGTAGACAGTGTGATCAACAAACATTGGGATTTTGATGATGTGCTGCATCACAGCCCAGCAAGGGACAGAAATGATGACAATAGTCTCAGATTGTCAATACAGAGTATGCAATGGAGGTGAACAGTATATTTTGAAACATTATTGAAATGGTTGGAAGGGATGCAACATACTTATAATTATAAGAATTTTTGTAACAGAATGTTCTTAGTGTCATTTCTGTAAATTCCTTTCTCTAAAGAAACTTATTGTTGAGAGAGGCAAAACGTTACAGACCAAAGTGCATTTAAAATTCAATAGTTTTATGTTATCATATTTTTTACTATTGTCAAGTATTATATGACTTTTTCAGTTTCAAAGAGAAAACAGAAAAGGCAATGGCATGGGCATCTACAGAAATTTTTCTGGTAGACAGGTGAGCAGGAGAGAGTAAAACTCTAAAATTGACATTTTTTACGTAAATGAGTTCTTTTTAGTTTCGAGACTTGTCATGCCACAATAAATAAATTTTATAGGTGACACAAAAAACAAATTATATCCCATGCAATATATAAATAAAAACCCTGTACTCCAGTGTCCTTGCAGATACCAATGGGCAATGGAGACCATCAGACATTATGTGTCTACATTCTATTGAAGGCTATATGAACAGTAATATCTCAGTTATTAATTTTAGACCCTTTAGTTTGTTTTCAGGAAAAACTTCCATTGATCAGTGGAAAGTATTAATCACAAAGACTTCTCAAACAAAAAGTTCAGCCAATGAGCTAGGTTTATCTGTTGTTCAGTGGCACATATCTTCTTGCTACTCAATAAACTCAGCATGTTCAAGACATGAACCATGGAAAAAGAACCCTCATATAAATGCAGAAACCAAACTTTGGTTTATTCTAGGTGAGTGTCATACCAACAAGGAAGCTCTGTTGGAAAAAGAAATTGTTAAAATGTCAATTTGATTCATAGAGAACAGGGATCATAAGATAAAATAACTTATTGCAACATTAGGTATATTACAATGGTTCACTATATCATTGCATATACTGTTTTAGGGAATTAAATAAATTTATAACTAAAGGGTGAGCAGTTTGCTGCACAAGAGTTTGTTTCTAAAAGCATATAACAATTAGCTCATTAAAAAATACACTGTTGGAAATTTTAATGGTTTATATTTGAACATCATGTAATTAATACTTGTTTTAAGTTCATAGCATGAGAGTGTTGAAATGGAAATGAATGTGCCATAAATTAACAGCAAAGCTTTCCGTGGCATAAAAGAAAAAAATCTCAATTATTGTTCAGCAAACTGTTAAGACTATCTCCTTCATCAAAGTGCTACTGTTATGTAAAATGAGAATAATGAAATTAATTTCATTGGTCAGTTTTCTCATGATGTTAGAAAGACAGATATTTCTCAGGAGCTTCCTTTTGGTGTAAGGTAATGACAAGGAAAAGGAGGGCAGAAATAAAACTGGCCATATTACTGTTTTACATAAGCTTTAAAAAGCAGATCTTTTTTGTTCAAAAGCATTGTGGAGGAGCTTCTGTCGATTTATTCAAAATATAATCCGATTTCTATTCCAGGATATGCCAGTTTTTTTTCCTGAATGGTATAGTTTTATCAAGCTTACAGTTTTTATTCACAGTATAATGAATTCTATTCATATATATTTTTGTCTCTGCCTCTTTGAAAATATTAATTTTCCTTTCATGACATAGACACAGTGTTTGAAGACTACATGCAAAGGTCCAGATACCTGCGTGTTTGAGATATTTTCGTCAAAATTATTAGAATAGTGATATATCAGTAATAATTGAACGCTAAACAACTGATGACTGAGGAGATATAAAAATTGTTAAGGGTTATGGAGATTTCTGTTCCACTGTTCTTGTTTAAGAAGCTGTTAATGCATTTGCAATAAATATTTTGCTATATGTATATATTGTTATGTTTGTGGACATCAGACTGCTGCTAGTTAAAAACATTTTATGTTGTCAACAAGATGCACACTTCTGTATCCATACTAAGAAAAATAAAGAAATTATGAAATACTAGCTGTTACCCGCAGTTGTGCTGATATATCAGTGGTTTTGTTATGATGCTTGATGGTGGGTAAGTAAGGTATTGTATGTGCAATAATGTCAGCTTGCTCTCATATGTCTGCCTGTTTGGTTAAGCATAACTTTTGATGTGCTGATTTTTATGCAGTCCACTAGGACAACTGCTTTATTTTTCACCCAAACAACTAGCTTGCATAGATTCAGTAATTAATGTGATGTTTGGAATAGTCAGTCTTGCAGAAGTACTTAGTTCATTGTTTTTTGGATTCCATTCACAAAATTACTCACTTATCAAAATATTTTGAGGACAAAAACTGAATTTACTAGTTTTGACATAAAAAATCTAAATACTGATTCAGATTTCTCATTAGGGTGGAAGGGTGTAAAACATTTTTTAAAATCTGTCCCCATTGGGTGCTAACTTGCAACTATTTGTTTTAATTGTAATCAACAAACAAAACTATTACAAAACTACATATAATAACAATAGTAAACAATAAGGTAAATCATTGCACTTTATTATAATAATATTAAAATGCCCCTATTCACGACAAATATATCTAAAACTAGAAAAAGCTTTAAAGTGGGGCTGCACAGTTCGATTTTCGGAATAATACGAACAAAATGTGTACAACTTTTACTTTATAAATATAATATACAAAATCATCTAGTTTTCTTTACAAAATCATGTCATTAACTCTCACTTCATTTTAGCTTATTTGAAAAAATGGTATAACACTGCTATTCTGATTGTCAGCTGGTTTCTGTACCTTTTCTTTGTCTTTAATTTTCTTCACTTCCTGTTCCCATACTTTCATAGAACTCTCAAACATTGCTTAGGTCACACTAATTCCCACCAAGTTCTTTTTATTTATTGCTTCTTTTAAGTACTTGTTTGGGCCATCCAGTAATCTGGAATAGACAATATTTTCCTACTTTTTCATTTTCTTCAGTGCATGTACATTGTGTTCAATATATACCTTTTCTTTTGCACACTTACCTTTCATACTTGCTTGCAACTTTTTTTTTCTCAGCCACTCTCTTCTCATCTTCACAGTATTGCTTGTATCTGACATGAACTGTATGTGCTGATCAAACTGGTTCCCAAGTGGTAATTACAAAATGAGCCTTCCCCTCAGTCACCACACCATCTCTTACAGTCAAATGAGGATCCAATGTTCTTTCACACATATCTGCAGTATCTTCATTCAAGATGTTCTCAGCAGTGAGACTCCCCTTTCTGCATCCATGTTGCCATACAAAAGTGCAAGTTCAGCCATCACAATTTTCATAACAGTAGGTTATTTCTTTCCTCCAGAGGTATGTCTTCTCAAAAAATTGACTCCAGTAAAAGTTGACTGGGTTCTTGTCACTGCATGGTTTTTCTTCTTCTACAGTCAATAGCTTCCGGTCATCAATCAGTGCTTGTTTACTGTACTCAACCGAAAGAACTGCAGCTAGTTTCGTTATGTTTTTGTGTGATATTTCTTTCACTATCTTTGCAGGATGCAAACATCAGAGACACCAAACACAGTAATACCCACAAAAAAGTCTTTTCCAAAATATATATACAAGCAAACACAGTGATTTCTAGCTTGCATAGGAATTTTGGATCTTTCATGTGTGCTTAGCTTCTTGAGGTATTCACTTTCTCTAGTATCAAACAATGTTTTCCAAGTAATACTTATCACAAAATGCTTCCAGACCCAGTTGAACACCACTAACAGAAACTAGTTCGTGAGCATTTGGACAGGGCTTGTGAGCTCTTTATAGATTAGATACATGAAAGCAATGCCAGCTGTGGCGTACCAAACCACACACAAACTGGATGTGTGCGCTGCAGGCGGCCTGTCTTAGATTTGCCTGGTCTTTCTTGGAAGTATGTGGTACAGTGCAACATTTAATTGAATATTGTGGTGTGGCATTTTTCAGTTGGCACAACTCTTTTCAGTTCAACAGAACCATGGTATAAGTGTTGTTTACCATTTGCTATTTGTTCTTGGTATGAAAGACGTTCACATGTCCAGTGGCCGTTTGCACAAAAAGGGGCAATCCATCAATGAATCATCAGATGCCTTTAAAAATCAATGGGAATGAAAGAAGAGAAGTGTGAGAATTCTCAATATCAATTATACAGTCACATAATCAACGGGTACTGCAAATGTGCCATGAAATAACATTACAGTAACATGAAGAAAGAGTTTGAAGATTTAATTGACAGTGAGCGGGTAAAAATTACAATCCTCAACAACGGTACTTGGAGTTCTGTACATCAAGAAACACTTTGTGCTAAATTTGCAGGCATGGACCACATGAATAGTGAAATTTCTGAAGTTGCACACAGTATTCCACTGTCAGCTGCAACAGTTTGTCATGGAATTGAATGAAGAGTATGGAGACTTTGTATACTACTGCAGAGTACACTGGTTAAGTCAAGGGGCATGCCTGGAACTACTGTCCAATTTAAAACCCTTGATGAATTTATGAAGGAAAAAGGAATGCAGAAATGCAAATTAGAACACCTGGAATGGATTGTAGACCTCACATTTGATGTGGACTTTATGCACATTGAACACAGTAAGGAATTTCAAGGTGAGAAACAAGTTATTTCTGATTTGATGGAGATGCAATTGAAAAAAGAAAATCACATTGTAGAAGGGGCAAACTCTTATGAATAAAGACCAGTTCTCTAAGCCCGTTGGTGTTAAAGGAAACATGAGATCTGAAGAATTTATTATGGCCTTGGAAGCATTACAAGGATAGTTTTTAAACATTTTGAGGACTCTGCCAATCTTACATCTGTTTTCATGATCATTTGCCATTTTAATTGAAAGTGCCCCAATGCATGTGTGAATGTAACTAATTGATGCACTATAATTCCTGTTTTAAACACAAATCCTTTTATGTTAAAACTGTCGAGGATGTTGTCAACATCATTTGCCTCAGATAGAGTTGCCATGTCTATAATGAGATTGCAAAAGTGCTACATCAATACGTGTGAAAGAACTTTTTTGATTGCGAAACTAAATAAGTCATGGTTACGTGGCAATCTAAGTGCAAAAATCTGTGAAATTTTCTGCATCAGTCTGAATGCTAATAATGTATGTTTTTGAGTGGGGTCTGCCTTTAGCAAACACTATTTTGTTTTTGTCCCAGACATGCTAATGTTTGTAGCTGATAAAAATAAAAAAATTAAATAATACTGAATACTTGTTTCGTTTGTGATCCATGTTGTTGAGAAAAATGAAATCATGTTGTACGCTATGCGACTGTACTGCCAGCTACACATGGTGTGAGACTCTTTAATGCAAGGGTGGCCAAGAATTTGCCTTACAAACCAAAGTGTGCAGCCAGGCTGGACACTTTGGTTTGTAAGGCAAATTCTTGGCCACCCTTGCATTAAAGAGTCTCCCTGCTGATAGAAGCCAATGAATCTTGAAGATGTATGAGAACTTGTACAAGCAAACAATTTCTTTTTAGTAGTTTTGTCTTTTAAGAGTTTAATGATGTTCTTGGATTTCAAAGAACCTCTCAGCTTTCTTTTTCTTGGCATATAAACTGAAGAAAGTACTTTTCAAGAGCTGACCATTGTTCTTAAAAGTCTCAGCCCAGCTGGTTCTAGCATCTGACATCTATAGGAAACAAGTTTCCTAAACCAATGTCCTGGAAGTTTCATATCTGACTGTATTTTCTTCAAAATTTTACCTTTAAGATGCTTGGCAAAAGAAAAAAGTTATAAAGAAACGTGATCATGTCCGAAGCAATTTCATCAAAGTCAGCCAGTTCTCATCTTCAAGCTGTCATAAAAGAGGATACAAAAAATAATTGTGTCCTCTATAAAATCTGGCAGGTAGCTATCCACATAATGATAAAAAAGGAAAGAAATAAAATGATCTCTAACGACACAGGTTGCAAGCATCTCCCATCATGTTGTCAACAATACTGAAGGCAATAGTAGATATCTTCCAACAATTGGTACATCTTTTACTTTGTTGAAACTGTAATTACAGTGTATTTAATCATCTTCGGAAAATTTCATAACACACTTCTTGTGACAAATTATTTAATTTTTCGTATAAATTTGTTATTTTCAAATTTTGACCTCCGTGCTATAAATATGTGATCTTTTACATTTTTTTGCTTCTGTTGGGATTTGTCAAATGCATTCACATTTTCAATGAGTTTATATTACTTATGGACCTTGCCGTTGGTGGGGAGGCTTGCGTGCCTCAGCGATACAGATAGCCGTACCGTAGGTGCAACCACAACGGAGGGGTATCTGTTGAGAGGCCAGACAAACGTGTGGTTCCTGAAGAGGGGCAGCAGCCTTTTCAGTAGTTGCAAGGGCAACAGTCTGGATGATTGACTGATCTGGCCTTGTAACAATAACCAAAACGGCCTTGCTGTGCTGGTACTGCGAACGGCTGAAAGCAAGGGGAAACTACAGCCATAATTTTTCCCGAGGGCATGCAGCTTTACTGTATGATTACATGATGATGGCGTCCTCTTGGGTAAAATATTGCGGAGGTGAAATAGTCCCCCATTCGGATCTCCGGGCGGGGACTACTCAAGAGGATGTCGTTATCAGGAGAAAGAAAACTGGCGTTCTACGGATCGGAGCGTGGAATGTCAGATCCCTTAATCGGGCAGGTAGGTTAGAAAATTTAAAAAGGGAAATGGATAGGTTGAAGTTAGATATAGTGGGAATTAGTGAAGTTCGGTGGCAGGAGGAACAAGACTTCTGGTCAGGTGACTATAGGATTATAAACACAAAATCAAATAGGGGTAATGCAGGAGTAGGTTTAATAATGAATAGGAAAATAGGAATGCGGGTAAGCTACTACAAACAGCATAGTGAACGCATTATTGTGGCCAAGATAGATACGAAGCCCACACCTACTACAGTAGTACAAGTTTATATACCAACTAGCTCTGCAGATGACGAAGAAATTGAAGAAATGTATGATGAAATAAAAGAAATTATCCAGATTGTGAAGGGAGACGAAAATTTAATAGTCATGGGTGACTGGAATTCGAGTGTAGGAAAAGGGAGAGAAGGAAACATAGTAGGTGAATATGGATTGGGGGACAGAAATGAAAGAGGAAGCTGCCTGGTAGAATTTTGCACAGAGCACAACATAATCATAACTAACACTTGGTTTAAGAATCATGAAAGAAGGTTGTATACCTGGAAGAACCCTGGAGATACTAAAAGGCATCAGATAGATTATATAATGGTAAGACAGAGATTTAGGAACCAGGTTTTAAATTGTAAGACATTTCCAGGGGCAGATGTGGACTCTGATCACAATCTATTGGTTATGACCTGTAGATTAAAACTGAAGAAACTGCAAAAAGGTGGGAATTTAAGGAGATGGGACCTGGATAAACTAAAAGAACCAGAGGTTGTACAGAGATTCAGGGAGAGCATAAGGGAGCAATTGACAGGAATGGGGGAAAGAAATACAGTAGAAGAAGAATGGGTAGCTTTGAGGGATGAAGTAGTGAAGGCAGCAGAGGATCAAGTAGGTAAAAAGACGAGGGCTAGTAGAAATCCTTGGGTAACAGAAGAAATATTGAATTTAATTGATGAAAGGAGAAAATATAAAAATGCAGTAAGTGAAACAGGCAAAAAGGAATACAAACGTCTCAAAAATGAGATCGACAGGAAGTGCAAAATGGCTAAGCAGGGATGGCTAGAGGACAAATGTACGGATGTAGAGGCCTACCTCACTAGGGGTAAGATAGATACCGCCTACAGGAAAATTAAAGAGACCTTTGGAGATAAGAGAACGACTTGTATGAATATCAAGAGCTCAGATGGAAACCCAGTTCTAAGCAAAGAAGGGAAAGCAGAAAGGTGGAAGGAGTATATAGAGGGTCTATACAAGGGCGATGTACTTGAGGACAATATTATGGAAATGGAAGAGGATGTAGATGAAGATGAAATGGGAGATACGATACTGCGTGAAGAGTTTGACAGAGCACTGAAAGACCTGAGTCGAAACAAGGCCCCCGGAGTAGACAATATTCCATTGGAACTACTGACGGCCGTGGGAGAGCCAGTCCTGACAAAACTCTACCATCTGGTGAGCAAGATGTATGAAACAGGCGAAATACCCTCAGACTTCAAGAAGAATATAATAATTCCAATCCCAAAGAAAGCAGGTGTTGACAGATGTGAAAATTACCGAACTATCAGCTTAATAAGTCACAGCTGCAAAATACTAACACGAATTCTTTACAGACGAATGGAAAAACTAGAAGAAGCCAACCTCGGGGAAGATCAGTTTGGATTCCGTAGAAACACTGGAACACGTGAGGCAATACTGACCTTACGACTTATCTTAGAAGAAAGATTAAGGAAAGGTAAACCTACGTTTCTAGCATTTGTAGACTTAGAGAAAGCTTTTGACAATGTTGACTGGAATACTCTCTTTCAAATTCTAAAGGTGGCAGGGGTAAAATACAGGGAGCGAAAGGCTATTTACAATTTTTACAGAAACCAGATGGCAGTTATAAGAGTCGAGGGACATGAAAGGGAAGCAGTGGTTGGGAAGGGAGTAAGACAGGGTTGTAGCCTCTCCCCGATGTTGTTCAATCTGTATATTGAGCAAGCAGTAAAGGAAACAAAAGAAAAATTCGGAGTAGGTATTAAAATTCATGGAGAAGAAATAAAAACTTTGAGGTTCGCCGATGACATTGTAATTCTATCAGAGACAGCAAAGGACTTGGAAGAGCAGTTGAATGGAATGGACAGTGTCTTGAAAGGAGGATATAAGATGAACATCAACAAAAGCAAAACAAGGATAATGGAATGTAGTCTAACTAAGTCGGGTGATGCTGAGGGAATTAGATTAGGAAATGAGACACTTAAAGTAGTAGATGAGTTTTGTTATGTGGGAAGCAAAATAACTGATGATTGTCGAAGTAGAGAGGATATAAAATGTAGGCTGGCAATGGCAAGGAAAGCGTTTCTGAAGAAGAGAAATTTGTTAACATCCAGTATTGATTTAAGTGTCAGGAAGTCATTTCTGAAAGTATTTGTATGGAGTGTAGCCATGTATGGAAGTGAAACATGGACGATAAATAGTTTGGACAAGAAGAGAATAGAAGCTTTCGAAATGTGGTGCTACAGAAGAATGCTGAAGATTAGATGGGTAGATTACATAACTAATGAGGAAGTATTGAATAGGATTGGGGAGAAGTTTGTGGCACAACTTGACCAGAAGAAGGGATCGGTTGGTAGGACATGTTCTGAGGCATCAATGGATCACCAATTTAGTATTGGAGGGCAGCGTGGAGGGTAAAAATCGTAGAGGGAGACCAAGAGATGAATACACTAAGCAGATTGAGAAGGATGTAGGTTGCAGTAGGCACTGGGAGATGAAAAAGCTTGCACAGGATAGAGTAGCATGGAGAGCTGCATCAAACCAGTCTCAGGACTGAAGACCACAACAACAACAATATATTACTTAGATAACAGTGCCAATACAGAGATCAAGAATCACTCTCTGGTGCACAAGATTACTCACAATCTAATTTTTCAATCCATCTCCCTCATAAAAAATTATTTTATTGGTCACAAACCTTTTTTCATATCATAAATCTTTGTTTAAAAAAGCCACAGTATAAAACTTGACCTTACAGACAAAAATTGAAAAACAGACTAACCCTGACTGATCTGAAAAATACTGCTTTTTATGAATCACTTCATCTCAGCTTTCCCAACTATCACACATGAAGATATTTTATTTCAGAATCTTCTTCAGACTGAGATGAAAGTGACACTGTATTGGTTTTTCTAAGAAAACACAGAAGTGTCCACATAAAATGAATTTCATACAGTAACACACACCTTTAAATGAGAGAATACAGAAGTTCCTTGTGATCTAGCTGCCGGATGTTCAATCTTGCAATGTTTCCAGTTATTTGTATCGCCGTGGTTTATGAAGTCTGTTGCAAAAGAAAGAAGCTTTTATATGACTCTAAAGAAAAGTGACCACTTCTTTCTCACATGACTATTTGGAAAGACATAACTTGTGAAGAATTCCATCTTTTTCTCACACCATACCCTCCTTTTGCCTTGCATAAAGAAGCTGTCACTACATGAGTGTTGGCCAGGAGTTTCTCCTCTAATGATGTCAATTTATGGAGATGTGGTGTTGAAAGACTGATTTCATTTGATTCTTGATTTACTGCATTTTGCTGACAGTACCTTGTCTACTGGTGGAGACCGAATTTTCAAAGTAGTTTATTGATGAAATATTTCAGACCTAAAACGTGTTATACCCATTTAATAAATTATGTATTGATGAATATTTTCTTTAAATTCCATCATCATGATTCAGATACAAAAATATACCAGAAAAACTTGGAATGACAACACAACACACTCACTTCAACAAAAATTGCCTAAAAATAATGTCATTCCAAATTATGTCAAACTGCAAAGATCCACCTGATGATGGAAGTTTTTTTAAAATGTGTTGTGGAAATAAACTGGTAACAGTAAAACTGTTTCATTCAGTATCAGTGACAACCGAAAATAGTCACATTCTAAGAAAATTTGCTTTTGTTCAATAGAAGATTAGTCTTCAGGCACAACACTCCTCATAAGAAAAGCAGATTTAGTATAATGCTGGTCATGTTATGTGATTCTGGAACTGGTTGTGTACTGGATTTCATTGTTTATACAGAAGCTGCCAGTGACATCCAAGAATATGATCTTCATAAAGGACATACTGTTTGTGTGAATGATTCATATTCCATTCCAGCATTATTATTTAGTTGCATGACGGTATTATGTGTGTAACACTGTTCGCAAAAACAGGCGTGATGTGCCGAGAATGAAAGAACAGCTGAAGGAAGATCAGTTCAGATTGTCTGATATTTTACTTGCCATCAAATGGTGTGATAAGACAGAAGTTTGGATCCTCACAACTTGCAGGACACGACTTTCTGAGTAACAAAAACTCTGACCACAAAACCATAGGAAGGCCCAGAAATCGAAATGTGCTCTTGCCTACCATGAGCCAATGGGGATAGAGGAAAGAGACTGAATATCATCGTAAGTTTGATCAAATCTGCTCAAAACACTTTTTTTTGTCTTTTAGACATATCAGTCTTAAACATGCACATAATACACAAACTTAAGACCAGAACAAATGGTTCAGTGCACATAGTTCTACCTGTTTTGTAAGCCAAATTTTGGTGGTGTATTAACACAGAAAAAAGGAAAAGTGTCATAGAAACCTGTCATTAGATGCATCACCTCTTTGGTTAACGCAACACCACTTTCCAAGTTCAGTCTACAATACTAAATCATGTCAGACAATGGAAACTCCAGATTGGAATATCAACAGTATAAGGAAAAGGATAGACTGCTAATTAATTTAAAGATGGCACAATGAGTTGCGGGCAAGTGCAACTATGCTGTGCTACAGATTTGTTTATATACCTTCCCTTCAAAGGAGAAGTAGCCATGGGCACCTGAAAATCACCCTCCTCTGCTAACCTTTTCATTGTCCATCCAGAGGAGACCTTCCTAGCCTCCCAAAACACCAAACCCCTAGTCTGGCTCAGGTTCATTCAGGATATCTTCATGATCTGGACTCAGGGCCAAGACACCCCATCTTCGTTCCTTCACAACCTCAATACTTTATCTCCCATTTGCTTCACGATGTCCTCCTCAACTCTATGTGCTATCTTCCTAGATGTTGACCTGCTCCTCTCTGATGGCTTCATCCACACCTCTGTCCATATTAAACCCACCAGCCACTGACAGTACCTGCATTTTGACAGTTGTCATCTCTTTCACACCAAAAAATCCCTCCCATGCAGCCAGGGCACCTAGGATGGCATATCTGCAGTGACAAAAAACTCTCTTGCTCTGTATGCTGAGGATCTCATGAAGGCCTTCATAGACAGGCACTATCCTCCAGACCTAGTCAGCAAACATATCTCCCACGACATTTCCCCTCACACCACCAATCCTTCCACGACCCCCAAGGACCAGCCACAAAGGAGTGTCCCCTTTATCACCCCAGACTGGAACAACTGTTCCATATCCTTCACCAGAGCTTTGATTACCTATCATCATGCTCTGAAATGATGGCCGTCCTACCCGAGATACTTCCCACCCCTCCTAAAGTGGTCCCCATCGCCCACCCAACCTCCACATTATCCTAATCCATCCTTATGCCACTCCCAATCCCAATCCCAATCCCAACCCCTGGCCACAAGGATCACATCCCTGTGGAAGATGCAGGTGCAAAACCAGCCCAATCCACCCACCCAGCACTTCCTATTCCAGTCCTGTCACAGGTTTATCCTACTCCATCAGGGACTGGGCCAATTGTGAAAGCAGTCCTGTCATTTAACAGCTCTGCTGCAATCATTGCACAGCTTTATATATTGGTATCACTACCAAGCAGCTGTCCACCAGGATGAATGGCCACAGCTAAATTGCTGCCAAGATCAAAGTAGACCAAACTGTGGCACAACATGCAGCTGAACATCATACATTTGATTTCAATGACTCCATCACTACCTGAGCCATCTTTGATTTTAATGGCTGCTTCATACCTGAGCCATCTGGATCCTCCCCTCCACCACCAGCTTTTCTGAACTGCACCGATGGGAGTTATCCTTACAACACGTTCTCTGTTCCCGGCTTTAACCTACAGCAACTACTGTCCCCAAACCCTCCAGCCAACAGTTTCCACCCCCTCTGCCCTATCATCTCCTCCTCCTCCTTCTTGTATCCCACCCTGTTTATTTGCCACACTCTGCCAACACATTTGCCCATCTTCCCTCCTTTTTCCCCACCATCTTGCCCCACAACCTCCTGACGCTGTGCCTGCAGGCATTCTTAGGCCATGCACATTCCACCAGACGGTGTTCATCTCTCTCTCTCTCTCTCTCTCTCTCTCTCCCCCCCCCCCCCCCCTTCCCTCTCTCTCCCTCCCTTACGTGTCCTCACCCCTTCCAGATTGCTGTTTGTATCTCATGTGATAGCAGTATTTTGACCCGAGATGCTAGAGTTGGTGGTCACGTGTGCATGACGTGTACTTGCTTGTGTGTATGAGTGTGTGTGTCTCTTTTACTGATGAAGGCTGCGGTTAACGTGTCCTTACAGTAAGTAGCACTCTGTCTTTTCCTATATTGTTAAAACACACACATACATTCATTCACACAAGCAAGTACACCCCATGCACACGTGACCACCACCTCCAGCAGCTCTGTCCAGTCCAAGCTGCTGGACATGGCAGTCATGCGTGTCTGAGGTGTGCTTGCTTATGTGAATCAATGCACGTATGTTTCCTTTTCGGAAGAAGGCTTTGACCAAAAGCTAGTGTGTAAGTGTCTTTTAGTTGTGCCTGTCTGCAACTCAATGTGTCATCTTTACAGTGAGTAGGAATCTATCTTTTTCCTTATATTGTCGACACTTACTCATATGTATGAAACAAAAAAAAAATTGGAAAGGTACTATTTTCGCATGCAAAATAAATGATGTGGGATACTTTGGGCACTGCTCACTGCTTTACAATGCGTGCGCGCGTGCCCACACACACACACACACACACACACACACACACACACACACACACACACACACACACACACACACAAATAGCTATACAGTATTATCAATACAGATATAATGTAACCCACCCAATTAAAGTTTCAATTCCTTCATTCCTTTATTTCTTCCTTTTCAGAACAGAGATGTACTAACACTTTGTCACTTATGTTACATAAAATTAATTCTGTTTTTAATGTGAAACATAATAATACACAATAACTGATAGTTACAAAACAACCAACAGACATGTAAATAAAAAATTCTGTTTTCCAGCCGCATCGAATGGTTAAAATTTCAACCATTTGACATGGTTGGAAAACCGAGAACATTTTATTGAATGTTACCACTGCGAGACTCAGCATTCCTAAAACAGTTGTGTCCAGTCTCCTGTCGTGTGTGATTGCCTACACAATACTTCTTTCTCAAGCAAAGCTCATGAAGACTATTCCATAACACATGATGCCATGCTGCGCGGTGATCACTGGTGTAAAGGGCTAAATAGGAATTAAACTAGGCATGCTCAGATCCATGAATCCCAGAAAAACTTAAAATTTCTTGTAGAATACTGTGATTCATCCAATTTGATTCCTTTGATAAGTCATAGTAGATACAAACTAGTACCACTTTATCATTTAAATTTTTTTTTGTATTCAGTGAAAATATAAATAGTTGTGCCAACAGAGCTGTTCCTTTGAAACTGGGATTAACAAGGTATTTCACTGCAGCACCAATGGATAACAACTCTAGAATACATAACCCTCTCAAAAATTTTAGGAAATGATGTACAAAATGCAGCAGTTGCTGACATCAGTGGAATCACCTTTCTTATAGATAGGCCTAACAATGGAATAATTATGTTATTTATATCTTACACATATGATTAAGAACATTAGGTATTACAGGGCCACAAATTTTTAGTGTCTTATTTTAAGGGTCACGATGTTTTTCCTGATTTTGGATGCAAATATGTCAGAAACATTCATTTCACTAAATTTTTTTCTTCATTGTAATACCATGCTTTTTCTTCTGAACGTTTTGAACCAGTTTTCTCATCTGCTTTTAAAAAGTAATTATTAAAAGCCTCTGCTACACATAATCTGTATTTCAAACATTTCTATTCTCTTTCGTAGAAAAATGTTATCTTCTATAGGTTCTTTTCTCTTTTAACAATATGATTTTATTGTCTGCTCTGTCATTTCTCACAAGATGTGTATTACCTGGATTTTTACAACTTTTCTTAATATATTACAGCACCATTTATACCATAAAAGTACTTCTAGATCCTTACTTGTACTTGCTGTTTTGTAGCTTTCTCTTTTCCATTCCTGAAAATACTCTAATACCTGTAGTGAATCAAAGGTTTCTTTCAAGACTTCCTAGCAGAGATTTTATTTGTGCGTGTTTGGGGCGTGGCGGGGGGTCAGACTTGGGGAGGGGTAGGATGCTCTTAAAATTGGATACAAACTTACAGAGAAACATATTCAGTTTTGATACGGCATTAGGCTCACTGTAAACTCCAATAGTGTCAGCCTTTTTTAAGCTTTCTTTAAAATATTCCACTGTTTTGTCATCACTATTATTGTTCTCTTTTGATGTTTCCAGATTGTTTATGTGGCTAAGTTACATGATGTGCATTCAGACAGGCATTATATTGGTTTATGTTCTGCTTTTTCTATGAATACATTATATATAAGGTACCTCTATCTTGAATCTTGAGCCACTCAGATGGAAAAATTTATGGCCAATAGTGAAGTGTCAAGTACTAATAGCATCCCTAGATCATGTTTCCTGTCAGTTTTGTGTAATAAATTTACATTAAAATCATTAACCCTTCATTTCTATCTGATAGACACAAATATTTAACAGTTGTCTTCCAGTACTCATTTCTGATCAACACTACTTCATGATGTATATGCTACTTTGCAATTCATATATCTGATGATACCCACACAATCATTAAATTTTTTCTGAGTTTATCACCACATTGTCAATATACATAACTACTAATGTTTTGGTCACTGTTGCAAGTGACCTTCTTCAGAGTAAATAAAAACACCCTGAAGGAGGTCACTAGCAACAGTGATGGAAACGTCAGTATTTTACATATTGACAATGTGGTCAACAACCCAGAAAAATTTTACTGACTGTAACAATGGTTGGAAAACCGAGAACATTTTATTGAATGTTACCACTGCGAGACTCAGCATTCCTAAAACAGTTGTGTCCAGTCTCCTGTCGTGTGTGATTGCCTACACAATACTTCTTTCTCAAGCAAAGCTCTTGAAGACTATTCCATAACACATGATGCCATGCTGCGCGGTGATCACTGGTGTAAAGGGCTAAATAGGAATTAAACTAGGCATGCTCAGATCCATGAATCCCAGAAAAACTTAAAATTTCTTGTAGAATACTGTGATTCATCCAATTTGATTCCTTTGATAAGTCATAGTAGATACAAACTAGTACCACTTTATCATTTAAATTTTTTTTTGTATTCAGTGAAAATATAAATAGTTGTGCCAACAGAGCTGTTCCTTTGAAACTGGGATTAACAAGGTATTTCACTGCAGCACCAATGGATAACAAAATTTTACTGACTGTAACAATGGCCAGAGAAGCCTACAATTATATACCCAAACAAATTTTTGTTAATACCAGCAATTAATTCAAAGGAAATTCACACTGTTTTGTCACAAATCATTCCACTTTTATCGATATATCCGATTTTCTTCTCTGTACACTATAAGAGCAGTTTATCACTTTCGTACAAATGATGGCACTGGTAATGTAAGACCTTCTTTTGCTTCAAAAAATGTATAGGACAATACAATTGTGTCAACCAATTCCATTTTTGGATCTTCAGAAAATTCTGGATCAATGTAGAAAAATACTGGCATGTCCACCTGAAAGTTGAAAAAGAGTAAAATTACACTGTAGATTAAGATATAAAATAACATCAACAAAAAGAAATTCTTATAACCTCTTCATGTGGATTCAGCTGCTGCTCCTCAAAACAGAAGCACTGAATTTTATTAAAATACTGCCCTGCTTCATACGGTACCACATTGTAAGTACTAATTCCAATAACAGGCGTGTCAGTTGGGTTTCTTGCTGTGTAAAATGCTAATGCAGTTTCACCCACTGGCACCTGCAAAAGTAAGAAAACAAAATTACGTATTTAAAACACACACAACTAGTTTACTGAGCTTTTATCAACTACCACAAGAAACCAATACCTAAATTTTAAACCAATCTGAAATCTTTAGTACCACAGTAAACAAATCTCCAACATATGTTGCTTGATTAATGACAGATCACAAAAATTGAAATAAAAATTTATGTAAGCATGACATCAGTCATTAATGTAAACATACAAGTAATATCATTGTAAGATGACAGACAGAGAATTACAAAATAGTTTTTACATTATAACAATAACCTTATGAAAGTATATGGTTATTCATATGTTTGTAAAATTGCCCCCCACCCCTCCTTCCACCTTTTTTAAGTCAGCAGTCTACTGACTGGTCTGATGCATTCTGCCATGAATTCTTCTCTCGTGCCAACCTCTTCACCACAGAACAGCACTTGCACCTTACCTACATCCTCAATTATTTGGTGGATTTATTCCAGTCTCTGTCTTTCCCTGCAGTATTTATTCTCTACAGCTCTCTCTGGTACCATGTAAGTTATTCCATGATGCCTTAACATGTATCCTATGATCCTGTCCATTTTTTGTCTGTGTTTTCCATATCTTCATTTCTTTGTCAATTCTACTGATAACTACATCTCAAATGCTTCAACTCACTTCTTTTCCATTTTGCTCACAGTCCATGCTACAAATGCAGGTTCTCAGAAATTTCTTCCTCAGATATATGTTAGTTGTGTGATTATCAGTTTCATTTATTAATCTTATTATAACATTATTCCTAGGTAACAACCTTTTGTTCTGGTATCAACACTGATGTTCTTTATTTTATTAATGTGTGACACAGATTGTCAATAAAGTGAAATCGAAAGAAGACATGTATTTCTGATCAGATGAGTAAAGGGTAATATCAACAGCAGAAGAAAATTGTGTGACAAGAGTAGGATTCATTACAAATAGGAAGGTAGGGCAGAGAGTGAGCTACAGTGACAGTGCAGTGATAGGATCATTTTCATCAGAATCAACAGCAAAACAAACTGACAACAATAGTTTAGGTATATATGCGGACACTGCAAGCACAAGATGATGAGAGAGAGAAAGTATATGAGGATACTGAATCCTTTCAAAAGCCTTTTTATTGTTGATAAATAACATTTTGATTTACCTTTTTTTGTCAGCTAGGGATTGAGACTAAACCAAAGAAAAACAAACGTGTTGGGGAGTAGCACAAATAAGATTAGTAATACACTTAACTCTGAAATTGGTGACCAAAGAACATGAACTCAAGGAATTCTGCTATCTTGGTAGCAAAATAGTGTGACGAACAAATCAAGGAGGACATAAAAAGTAGATTAGGGCAGGCAAACAGATGTTCAAATGGTTCAAATGGCTCTGAGCACTATGGGACTCAACTGCTGTGGTCATCAGTCCCCTAGAACTTAGAACTACTTAAACCTAACCAACCTAAGGACATCACACACACCCATGCCCGAGGCAGGATTCAAACCTGTGACCGTAGCAGCAGTGCGGCTCCGGACTGGAGCACCTAGAACCGCACGGCCACCGCAAACAGATGTTCCTGGCCAAAAGAAGGCTTCTGGTACTGAATGGGTAATTCAGTAAGTAAATGGAGATGAAAACCTAATAGCTATGGGGGATTGGAATGCAGTTGTAGGGGAAAGAGTAGAAGAAAGGGTTACAAGAGACTATGGGCTAGTAGGAATGAGAGAGGAGAAAGACTGAGTTCTGCTATCAGTTCCAGGTACTAACAGCAAATACTTTGTTCAAGAATGACAAGAGGAGTAGGTACACTTGGAAAAGGTCAGACAGAAATTTCGAAATCACATACTGGCTTTTAAGGAATACCCAGGAGCAGATATAGATTAAGATCACACTTTAGTAATGATAATGAGCAGTATGAAGTTTAAGAGACTAATCAAGAAGAATCAATGGGCAAAGAAATTGGAAAATATAAGGAATGAAGTGATATGCTCGAAGTTTCTGAGGCTATAGATACTGCAATAATTAATAGTTCAGTAGGCAGTTCAGTTTAAGAGGAAAGGACACATCTAAAAAGGGGCACTCTCAGAAGTTGGAAGGAAAAACATACGTACAAGGAAGGTACCTGCAAGAAACCATGGGTAACAGACTGACAAAAGAAGGAAATACAAAAATGTTCAGGGAAATACAGGAATGAAATAAACAGGAAGTGCAGGGAAGCCAAGGGAAAATGGCTGCATGAAAAATGAGGAGAAATTGAAAAAGGGATGATTGTTGGATACATACAGAAAAGTCAAAACAAACTATGGTGAAATTAAAAGCAAGGGTGGTAACATTAAGAATGCAATGGGAATTCCACTGTTAAATGCAGAGGAGAGAGCAGATAGGTGGAAAGGGTCAATGAAGGTCTCTATGAGGTGGAAGACTGGTCTCACCAGCAGTGAACTTCCTACACTATTTGCAGATGTGTTGAAAGGCCATACACTTTTTTCAATGAAATTCACACAATTGATGATGAATGTCTACAGGTGGGACCCCTTTTGCATTTAAAAACTCTCCCCGCAGATCTACCTCTTTGAAATTTCATTTTCAGGCAATTGAGAAGAAATCATGTATACAAGCACTAGTTCAGTTCAAATAGTGCAAGGCAAAACTCAAAAGAGATATGGTAATTAAACAGTTCTAGAAATTGGGCTCAAGGTAACATCCACCAAACACACTGTTGTGGGGGTTGCCACCAGAAGTATCATGAAAAGTATGGATAGGATTGCTTAAAGAGTTAGCTGGATTCATAGTAACAGCAACAGCATTCGAGGAAATGGATGCAGTGACCCACCTCTTCTATAGAAGGGGGATATATTCCACTGGTGTGAAGTGTTACCATTGTGGAAGGTCAGTCTCACATGGCGAGGGTGCTGTCATCTGCAGTGTAGGGCATCAGGAATGAGAATGTAGACAGAATAACGGTCATGACAAAAACATGGAATGAAAATGGTAACCAACTCTTAATTCAGTGGGAGCCCCAGGGCCAATGAGCGGCTCTCCCCCAGTACATTTTAGCACTACTAAAACGTGTGCGGAGGCATAATTTTGCTTAATTGGCTTAGTGTATAGAAGAGAATAAGTTTCTCAGGTGTTTTTGGGAAGTATTGGCCTCATGGAAAAGAGGAGGTTCAGACCACCAATATATAACCATATGCAGTGGGTGGTAGTGATGTTTATTCCCTGGGGTCAGCAATACTGAATTTTCAGGTGATGGCAAAACATTTCCCAGGATGTATGTAAATTTTGCCTATATAGGCATTGGTTATTGTACAATTTTAAGGTTAGGTTTCCTACAGGAACATCATGCTAAAATTGACCTTTACAGTGCATAGTGGAACCCAACAGAACATTGCTTCATCTAAGGGAAACTGCTGTCCATGCCACACTGCTGCAATGTTCATGGGACCAATTAGATGCCTGTAAGGATTAATTTGCATGTTAAAAGTACCACAAGGTGTAGGGAAATTACTATGGGTGAGTGTAGGAGCTGATTTGCCAGTGGTGTGTTATTAAGCCATTAAAAGAGAATGACAAGTTAGACATGGCACAGCATTTTGTACGGAGTATGGTATGTGTACAGGAGGTAGCGAGTGAGCACGTAACTTTGGGGCCAAAGACATGTACTTGTTTAAGGTATTGACGGTTGCCAATTAGGAGATTTTAGAGGAAGTGTTCTGGATCAGATAAATTGGACCCTAAGCATAAGCAAGTCACCAGTTTAGCTGCATTATGGGAGAAAGTGAAACACTTGGAAGGAGCAGAGATTCACAATGGAGTTTGAAGACCTGTCTAACCATTGCACTAAATCCTGACTGGCAATGACCCGCCTGTGTATTGTCATACCGAATACCACATCATCTGCAGCTGGTGATGGACGAGCTCATTAACCAACAGTTATAAGGCAGTATTATTAAAGAAAGTACCAGCCCTTGGGGAGTAGCAGTGGCAATAGTTCCAAAAAAAATATTGTATGAATGGCATGAAAACATATCAATTTTGTTATCATTGTAGATACCACAATAATCTTATGACTATAGATGCTTATCCAATTGCAAATATAATGGAAACTTTTATAATTAGGGGCAGTGCAGGTATTTTTCCACCTAGTATCTAAGAGGTGGCTATCACCAGATACAAGTGGCATCCAAGGACTGGCTGAAGATGGAACTTAACGGTTCCTCTGGGACACTACCAATATCGTCGTATGCTGTTTGGATTGAAGCCATGTTTCAGCATTTGTTACACAGCTTTACAAGGGTTAAAACCAAGGCAATGAATGGTATATCTGGATGACATAATTGCCTTTTGTGAAGGGTACTGAAGAACATGTGATACGGCTAAGAGAGGTATTATGTAGCTGTGGGCAGTGCACCTAACATTCAGTACAAAGAAGTATCACTTTTAGCTACAGGAAGTACAATATTTGGGTCATGAAGGACTCCAAACAGACCCAAGGTTGGTAAAAGCTGTGAAGGATTTTCCAGTATCATGTTTGAAGAAGGAACTGCAGACATTGGGATTATTCTGGAAAGTTTGCAGAGTAGGCACAACCTCTCAAAACAAAAACTGAATACCAAGTAAGATGGAGGGTGGTGTTAAAGAGCATGTATACCCTGAAGGGTAAGACAAAAAAATTCTTCACTCATTATCAAGGGCCATACCAAGTGACCGAGATGACCTCGCCAATGTACATGAAGTTACAACTTCTCAATCTTACAACAGTTGTCCAAGTTGAGTGTATACATCCCTTTCAGGGTGCACCAAACTCTTAACCATTACAGGTGACAGTCCCAAGAAAGGTTGAAGGAGGCATGACGGGGATAGGTACCTGCACAATACTTTATGTATTGGGAACTAGGGTTAAGGCAATATAAAAAGAAAGGGATAGCTTATTAAAAATTCTATAGGTGTTAACAGTTAATTGGGGGATATCATGTGGGCTGTGTAAGTTGATTCTGATGTCTTGTAAGTGTAATAATTTACATTTTTTAAGAGAAATTACGGTAATCTTGGTGTGCAGTGATTTTTGCTCATGATGTTCATTCCATTGTAGTACAAACTGCGACAGATACTTATAAGACAGAGCTGTGTCTTGGGTAGACAGGTGTGGGAGAATGCTCATGGGACATCCTCATAATACAACCATATTTCCAGAAGACAGGGCCTCACTGGATATAGCCCACATATGACCCAGTTGTATCACCACTTGCTATGAGCAGGAATGTTCAATGGGAGCAGAATGTAGTTTCAGCTTCCCCTAGCATTGTCACCATATAGCAGCTGGTGTACAAGCCACTGCTAAACTCTGATTAAAATTACTTTCAGATTGATGTTTCAGTGAGTCAAATGGTAGGGATCAGTCGCCATCCCATAATAGTGGCACCACATGCTCTCACTGTTGCCTATTTTGTAGTTACGAACAGCAACTAGTGAAGCATAGATGGCTGTGCGCTGGCAGCACTGCCTTCTACCACGGCTATCTGCCAATCACTAAGTAATTTTCATTGGAGTATAGACAAGGTAGTTCTGGGTTCTGAGCAAGTGCCACTAAAGAAAGACCACTCTAGAGTGTCTTCATCTGGCACTCCAGGAGGCTCCAGGTCGTCAATTCTGGGGTGGGTATCCGTGTCCCTGGCCTGCTCTTCACAGCCACTGCAGCATGAGCCCGCTGTCCGTCAGACTTGCCTATCTTACATCAGCAAAGTTCATGCAACCTCGCACTTGCTCTCTTACACTTCTCGTATACTTTGCATACTTTGGTGGAAGTTGCCAAAGATTACCAATGCTGTCTTGCCTAATGACAGTAGAGAGAGCACTTGTACTCAGCCACATGGATGGCACAACCAAGTGAGCACTTTTTCACAGCCATGCTGATGTGGCTTTTAAATTATTTTTCAGAACAATTCTTTTTGTCAAACATATAATCGGATACAGTGGAACACTGCATAGCCAGCAGAATTCATTCAGAATATCACTCATAGTGCGAGACACTCATTAAGCGAAACAATTTATCCCATATACATTAATGTAAAACACACTAATGGGTTCCACACAGAAAAAGTACTAGAAGTTTATCTTGTTCATGCCACTTATTCAAGAAAATTATACACACAGTATTATGTACTTTATTATTCATGATACATAACTAATTCTTTTTTTACTAGGAAGCTATCTATAACCATTTGTTTCTGCCGACGCTTCAACACTTGGCAAAAATGCAACACAGCATGATCGTCAAACAAATTTGTAGTGTGTATAGCCACTGCATTATTGCAGCGATGATTTCCAGTGTAAGATGCAACTGAATACTATGGTTTTTCTGTTCTTACACCAGACGATTGCTGCTTTGCTGTTACTGCCTCCTCCTCCTCTAAAGAACTCCTCTACACGGCTTCTTGCTGTGAAAGACACTGCAGTTCCACAAGCTCTTCAGTGGTCATTTCTTGGCTGTGATCTTCCACAAGCTCATCGGTATCACTGATATCCACTTCTAGTCCCATACTCGTCCACAAAGACGCAATCTCGTTGACTACAAGCTCCACAGGTACTGACTCAAATGCCTCAGAGACACAATCGACAATGCGTTCCAGCCAAAGCTTCTTCCAAGCAGAAGTGACAGTTCTTTTAGAAACCCCTTCCCACAGCTCTGCAATCATTTTGAAGCACAAAAAAAGATGTTGATGTGATATTTCCAAAACTCTCTGAGAGTGAGATTGGTAGCTTCAGTCAACTCAAAGCAGTGCTAAAAGAGTGGTTTAGTGTAGAGCTTCTTACTGTCAGAAATAATCTGCTGGTCCATAGGCTGGAGTAACGGAGTGGTGTTGCAGGCAGAAATTGGATCTTGATGAACTGCAATTCATCAAGGAGGTGGTCTTATAGACCTGGAGAATGGGTAGGAGTGTTGTCCATAACAAGCAAGACATGGAGTGGCAGATTCGTCTCAAGCAAATATTTTTTCACTGAAGGGCCAAATACTTCATTGATCCCATCACAAAGAAGATCACGTGCCACCCAAGCCTTGTTGTTGGACCTTCACTTCCTGAAATGGTAAACAAGCAGTGGTTTAATTTTCAAATTGTTTCTTGCATTGGCACAGAATAGCAGTGTGAGATGGTCTTTCATTGACTTGTGACCGGGCAGTGCATTCTCTTCTGCTGTTATAAAGGTAGACTTCAGCATCTTTTTACAGAGTAGATCCATCTCGTCACAATTAGAAACCTGTTGTAGCAGATAACCCACAGAATCTATGAGCACCTTGAGGCTGCTGATGAAGTTTTCTGCTGCCTTTGTGACAGAGCTGGCTGCTTTGCCATGCCTCACAATGCTGTGGACGCCGGTTCTTCTCTTAAACTTCTCAAACCGGCCATGGCTTCCCTTAAAGACTTCTTCAGCTGCTAATGATCATAAAGCTTCCTTTACGAGATCAGCAAAAATCATTCTCACCTTCTCACAAATGATGTTCTCATTAAGAGTGTCACCTTGCAATTGCTTTTTATTTATCCATAAATGGAGCAACCTTTCGATTTTGAGGTAATCCATCGACCACACATTTCCAGAATACGAAATCATTGTTTAGATAATCCTGTCACTCCCTTTGAAGCATCTATCTCCTTAATTTTGTCGTCCTTCTTGAGGATACTGCAAATAGTTGATGTTGACCGACTGTATGTGCATACTAAATCACCAACACTTGCACCACATTCGCGTTTTTCAATGATTTTACATTTCATTTCTGCAAGCCATTCCCTTTCTCACATGTTTGTCTTCTTGTGGCTTTATCTTTGGAGACATTTCTCCAAAGGTTAATAAAATTTGCACACAAAAAATCACTGTGTGAATACAAGTTTAGAAAAATGTGTGATCACAAGCTGCACTAAGATGGCATCAGAAAGAGTGCTAAACCCAGACTCCAATATGCACTAAAGACATTGTTCATATGCTGCTGCTGACAGTGAGAATTGTTCAAATTGTTGAATGTTTACCCTGTCACACGCAAACAGCTGATGACATCACACTAAATCATCATCATTTGTTATGCAAAACATCACTCGTTAAGTGAGCCATTTTTTTACGATTTGTCTTGCTCATTGTGCAAATTGCATGTTATGGGAGGTGCTCGTTAAATAAGGTTCCATCTGCCATTGTGACACTAAAGAAAATATGTTCTACATATACAAAGAGGATATTGATGCATTACATCTTCTGAAATCGTCTTTCCTTCAACTCTCAATCTTCTTCGGCAGAAACTGAGAAATCATCAATTTCGCTGTAGTTTTGGTAAACAATTTGTTGTGATTGCACATTACCTTCACTACTAAAATTACATTCAAAATAAAATCATTTTTTATATCATAACATCATTTATGCATGTAGTTTGTTGTAGGTCTATTTTGATCATGAACAGTAACAAAGGTGAACTACTTGTTTTTAAATTCTGGGCAAAACATTCTGCAATGACTGCAGTCAGTGCAGAAAGATGAAAAAGTTTTCCATCATCTCTTGACATTTTCTCCATAAAAAAAACTGCCAGTGTGCTGCAATATTATAAACTTTTCTCTCTTCAAACCCACTGACTCTTCCAAAATTTCTGAATCTCAAAAAGTTCTGTATAACTGCATAGACCCATGTGGGAACAAAAAACTGTTCCATATTCTAATGTGAAGCTTACTCAGAGTCAAACCTAAAACACTTCTGGGTGACTTGGACATCCGGCAGCACTCCACAAACGTTTTAGGAGGTCTAAAGATGTAAGTCTGTTGATGTTAGTCGTTAGCAACTGAGTCCTAACTTTGTTCACTCGCATTCTTGCACAACATAATACATGGAAACTGCATAACTATATCAATGATATGCCCTTTTCTGATAGTGTTAGCAGCCTTTGTACAATGGATGATGGAGCTCCAGACTGAAAGTTTCTATTGGCTGCATTCTTATCTTTGGCTACTTGTGCAGAGTACTTCTGAATGTTAGCAGAGAGAGGAGGGAAGAACTGGCAAGTGAACAGTCAGTTGAATTGTGTTGTGTCAATAGTGTAACTGCTAAGGCCATCTGATTATGAAGTATTTTTGTGTTGCATTTGTTAACTGTAAAGAAAGTAAAGCTGTGCTCAACACAAAGGTTAGTTTGATCACTGCAGTACTTTATTAAGCATGGTGGTTCATTTGACTTCCTCCCACCTCTGAACCTACTTATAAAGCCAGTCAGAAGTGGACCTGCAGTTCAACATGTGCTGCAAAACACGGCAGAACTTGACTTTACATTTTTCTCATTGTTAGAGGTGAACATGTGACAAGTAACAAAAATAATCACACAACCAACAGGGGACCGAACCCATAATCTTTGGCTTTGTAGTCTGAAACTTAACCCACTGAGCCACATTTATATACAGTCCATTAATAAGTTATTCATCAAAAAGAAATTGCACTGAGCCAATGGAACAAATAACAGTGATCGAATTTGGTACAAGAAATAAACAAAGAAAATGCAATGTCATTATATGTTATTCATTATTTAAGTTACAAATAACTTATTCAGGGATACATTTGTTCGAATGATCTACTTATTTGAATAATTATACAGATTTAAATTTATTTCAATAATGCCCATCACTGCTTACCACAACATCTTGTACTTCCTTCTTCTTTCCGTTCATTGCAGTTAATGTTATCAATGGTAATGAGTCCTATTAGTACATTCACTTGCGATTTACACACAAAAGTCTACAGTGTGGCTGGATTGAAGTTTTTTTGTTAATTGCAAATAAATTTGATAGTTATAATCTGCTGTCAGACTCAAAAGACCACATGCAAGAATTATTTCATCAGCTACTCTTTCATGCAAAGCTAAATCTAGAAAAAGCCTAGGAATATATAAGATATAAAAAATAAGAAATATAAAACATAACATGAGTACCAGCCACACATAGCACAAAAATATTCTGATGTAAGTATCAATGTCAATATCTATACACCTAGGTACACAGTGAGTGCTGGTGATGACCTTGTTGTGTCCCTTATTTATACAAATAACTGAGGCCAGTAGATGGCACTAATGCTAGCTTGCATGAGTAACCAGTATTGTAAAATCAATAGCTCAAATGCAGTATGCATAGTCATAGTTTATATGGTGGAATGAGTATCTGACAATGAGATATTAACTGACATACAATATGTGGAAATAAAATCCATACTTAAAATCCATATTAAACATGTAAAGAGCAATAATAGAAAGCTCACAACCTGGCAAAGCAAATAACACACGGTTGTGTAAGAGTCAGAATAAAACATTTAAAATTAACATCACATCTATTAATCAGAACCTTTCACCATGACAAAGCAACTAAACATAAGTTTAAGTGTGAGGTAATTAACAAGACAATGACAATTAATTAAAACCTCGATAGTGAATAACGCATTCAAAATGGAATCTGACTGATGCTGCTATATGGCTTCTCTGTAAGAAGTTTTCATTTTCCTGTGGCAGTGCCTGTGGAAGAAGGCTCAGGCCACTGGTGGCTGGCGTATACAGCTGCATGCCAAGTTGCTGCAGCATGTGACATTGCTCAAACTGATAGGTTTCTGAATACATCACAATAAGCATTCAAGTTGAACTAATTCTGCTCATTCAGCAATAACCCTGGTCACCATTTTCTATATATGTAAATTTTCATTTCCTCCAGTAGGTTCAACACTCATCCTTTTTGTGCCTTCTGCAATACTTCCATATTATCCTCTACATTTCCTGCCACATGTTTTCCTTTATCCAAATGTGTATGGAATGTGCTATTACGAGGGTGATTCAAATGAAAACCTTAAATTTGTAATAACAAATCGAAATTTTGTGCCATTATCCTGTAAATTGGTAAGCACGCTACAAACAGCGTGCAGAATGGCCTGTAGGTGGCAGCATAGTGCAGATGCACACATACCGTCACAGTATCAGTATAAAGATGGCCGCCCGACTTGCGACTTGCACCAGGGAAGAACAGTGTTCTGTTATTCGGTTTTTGCATAGTGAAGGTGTGAAATCTATTGAAATTCATCGATGAATGAACGTTCAGTATGGTGATGCATGTTTGTCACAGCAGCATGTCTACGAATGGAGTAGGAAGTTCGCAAATGGTGTGACTTCAGTGGAAGATGCTCCTCGTCCAGGTCAGGCACAACGAGTTGTGACTCCACAGAACATAGCAGCATCTGAAGCCATAGTGAAGGAAAACCGCCGAGTGACACTGAATGACACTGCGCCATGTTTACAGATTAGTCATGGGTGCCACGTCAGGTGATTCCTGAAATGAGAGAACGACGTGTTGATGCTTGGGAAGAACTTCTTCGGTGCTTTGAACAAGAAGGTGATGGTTTCCTTGCAAGAATCGTTACTGGGGACGAAACCTGGGTTCACTTCCACCTACCAGAAATGAAGAGGGCGAGCAAGGAATGGCGCCATTCCTCATCACCAAAACCAAAGAAGTTTCGAACAGAACCATCAGCAGGGAAGGTTATGCTGACTCTTTTGGGATGAAAAAGGCGTCATTTTGGAGCATTAACATGCCTAGAGGGACCACTGTCACCAGTGCATCATACACAGATCTCCTAAAAAAATCATCTGCGGCTTGCAATCAAATCAAAGCGACGTGGATTGCTGTCAGCAGGTGTCCTTTTGCAACATGACAATGCAAGGCCCCACACTGCCCGTATAACAGTTGCAATAATCACAGACCTGCATTTGGAGTGTCTTTCTCATCCACCATACTCACCAGACCTTACCCCAAGTGATTTCCATATGTTTGGACCACTCAAAGATGCAATGGGAGGAAAGAAGTTCCGTTCTGATGAAGAGGTACGCCATGCGGTGCACGAGTGGTTGCGCGGACTACCAAAAGAATTTTTTTTCTAAAGGAATTTAGGCATTTTGTAAGCACTGGAGGACTTGCATTGAGCGTGAGGGAGAATATGTTGAAAAGTGATACAACTTTGTACCACTTCTGCACAATAAATAGTACTTAGAAAAATATTTAAGGTTTTCATTTGACTCATCCTTGTATTTTGGCTACATATATGCTCTCTAAAATCTTTCTTGAAATTCCTTCCCACATTACCAATATGAAACTTTTCACAGTACGAGCAGTTGATCTTACAGACACTGGATTCTAAATATTTGTTGCTGTTGTTGTCAAACTTTGGGGCATAGTCTAGAACCAACTGTACTTTTCATTTTCATGAAAGTTTGTGCAATTCTGTCAGAAAATGCATTATTTAAAGCCATGATCAAAAGGTTGCTAAAACTACCACTCACCCATAACCAGGGCAAATGGATGCAAGTACTGTAATGTCACAAATCTTTATGACAAGCTAAAGTCACAAATACATATCAACAAGGGGACAGCAGCTCCAGAGAGCAAGTGGTTTGTTGCTGTCATCCAACAGGGCATTTTCCAACAGAATTAAACAAGCCTACAGAAAAATGAAAATAAAAATTGGATTTCAAACAAAAGAGCAGTTGGTTCTAAGCTACAGCACACAGTTGGCAATCTACAGCAACAAATATTTAGAATTTCAAGACTCATTTTAGAGAACATACATATAACCAAAATTAAGAGTACATTCCATACACATCTGAATAATGAAAAACATATGGCAGGAAACATAGAGGATAATATGGAAGTGTTGCAGAATGCATGAAGACAATTGTTGAAGCTATGGAGGAAATGGAAATTTACGTACATAGGAAACAACAACCGTGATTACTACTAAATGAACAGAGTGAGTTTAACTTGAATGCTTATTGCGATATATTCAGAAAAACCTACTCTTCTGAGCAGCGCCACATGCCACAGCAACTTGGTGTGCAGCCATATCCACCAGCCACTAACAGTGAGGAGACTGGGCCACCTCCTGCAAGCACCACCATAGAAAAACAAAAATTTCTTGCAGAGAAGCTACGAGGTGGAGCCAGTCAGCTTCCACACTGAATATGTTACTGACAATTGAGGTATTAATTAACAGTCATAGTCTTGTTAATTATCTTATACTTATGATTACAGTTAATTGTTTTGTCATGGTGAAGGGTTTCAATTAATATATGTGAAGTTAAGCTTATAAACTTTTTATTCTGACTGTTACAATCTTGCATGTTATTTACTTTTACTCTTTACAAGTTTTATGCAGATTTTAAGTATGGATTTTATTCCCACATACTGCATGTCAGTTTATGTTTTATTGTCGGATGCTCATTTTTCCATAGGAACTGATGTTAATTAATGACTACATATATTGCATATTAACTGCTGAATTTACAATATTGGCTACTAAATTACACTAGCATCAGTGCCCTCTACTGGCCTCAGCTACTTGCATAAATACAGGAAGGACCCGGGCCATCACCAACACTCACTACGTGTCTAGGTTTTTGTTTTTGTTTTGCTTTAGGGTGCAAAAAACAACTGGGGTCATACTCGCCCAAGTCAAAACTATAGAACATGAACACCGAGAGGAGTTAAACGATTATATGTTAGTCCCAATGGACAGAATAGGAGACGCCTAAAAACAGGCACGTGGAAAAAGGGCTAAAAAAACACCATGCAGAAATGGACTTCCAAAACTAAAAATGAAATGGTCTTTGCCATATTGCTTCAGAGGATAAAAAGTAAAATGCGGTCAACAGCCTGTGCGTCACTCGCTAAAACGGCTGATAATCAGACGGCAAACCAAAGCTGGGACATAAAAAAAAGGGCATTCCATCAGGAAATGGCGGACAGTTAAAATTTGGGCACAGTATGTACAAAGTGGTGTGGAAGCACCACTTAACAAATGACAATGGCTAAAAAGGCAGTGCCCAATACGCAGCTGAGTTAAAATAATCTCCTCCCAGCGGGAGGGCCGAGAGGTCGTCCAAGGTACCGGGAGAGGCTTAATGAGCCGAAGCTTATTTCCATGAAGCGGGGACCATTGGTGATGCCAAAGGGACACCACCTCCTAACAGACAGAAACGCAGAGATCATCAAAGGGAATACATGTACTGATCATCAAAGGGAATACATGTACTCGTGGGCTGAGGTACGAGGACTGCAGCCTTGGCAGCGGTGTCAGCAGCCTCATTTCCTGGCAGACCGACATGACCAGGGACCCACAGAAACATGACACTTGTTCCATGACGAGTGAGCAAGTGACAGTTTTCCTGGACCCGCTGCACTAAGGGATGAGCAGTGTACAGCACATGTAGACTTTGGAGGGCACTGAGTGAGTCTGAGCAGATGACACAATTGGGAAGGCTGTGTTGCCGGATGTACTCTGTGGGCTGATACAAGGCGAAGAGCTCAGCTGTGAATACTGAGGAAAGTGCCGGAATCTGATATTGAAAGACATGGGTGCCAATGACGAAGGCATACCCGACCCCATGGTCAGTCTGAGAGCCATCAGTGTAGACAAAGCTACTATAGCGAAGTTCCATGTGAAGGTCGTGAAACTGGAGGCAATAGACCAAGGCTGGAGTAGTGTCCTTAGGAAGCGAATGAAGGCCAAGGTTGACATGGGCCGCTTCACGAAGCCAAGGTGGTTAAGGGTTCACACTCGCCAGGAAAGTTGCAGGTAGTGTGAAGTTAAGCCACCGTAGCAAGTGGCGAAAGCATATTCCAGGAGGTAACAGAGAAGAGGGACAAGCCCCATACTGACATCAAAGGATTATCAAAGGAGGAGGCATAGGAGGAGCGGCCATGCATGGCAGACAAATGCCATGAATACCTGCTGAGGAGAAAGTCACAGTGGTAGTTCAGCAGCTTCAGCATACACACACCAACCGGGCTAGTGTAAAAGGTGCCTGTGGCCACATGGATGCCACGATGGTGAATAATGTTGAGACGGCATAAAAGGGATGAGTGTGCAGATACATAAACGAAACACCAATAGTCGAGTTTCGTGGACAAGGGACCGGTACAAACGAAGGAGTGTGGTCTGATTGGCACCGCAGGAAGTACCATTGAGGACACGTAGGAGATTGAGGGACCGCATACAGCGGGCTGCCAGATAAGACATAAGGGAGGACCAAGAGAGTTTCCTTTTGAGCATGAGCCCCAGAAATTTCATAGTTTCAACAAACAAAAGGGCAACAGGCCCAAGATGTAGAGATGGTGGGAGAAACCATTTGCACTGCCAGAAATTTATACACATGGTTTTTTCAGAGGAAAAGCGAAAGCCATTGTCGATGCTCCATGAGTAAAGACAATCTAGACAGCGCCGAAGACGCCGCTCAGTGAGACAGGTCCGTGGAGAACTGGAATAGATAGATGTCGAGACTCGAGCCACCACACCAGCCGGGCATGAATCATACGTACCATCACCTTGCAAATGCAGCTGGTTAGAGAAATGGGGTGGAAGCTAGAAGGAAGGTTTTTGTCCTTACCGGGGTATGGGTATGACAGTGGCTTCACACCTGCATCCAAGAAATGTGCCCTCTACCGAGATGCGGTTGTACACGTTGAGCAGGAAGTGCTTGACTGCAAGAGAAAAGTGCTGCAACACCCAAATGCGAATGGCATCTGGCCCTGGGGTGGAGGATCAGGATGAACTGAGAGCATGATCTATCTCTCCCATAGTAAAGACGGCATTGTAGCACCCATAATTCAGAAAAGAGAAGGGCATCGCCTGAGCCGCCTCCACTTGTTTCCGATGGAGGAAGGCAGGGTGATAGTGGGAAGAGCTCGAAACTTCCGCAAAAAGGTGGCCCAAGGTGTTGGAGATAGCAATAGGGTCCACAATGACATCGTCAGCGACTGTCAGGCCAGAAATTTGGCAATGGATCTTGGTTCCACAGAGACATCAGAGGTTGGCCCACACAGCATAGGAAGGTGTGGAACTGTTAAAAGAACTAATGAATGAAATCCAACTAGTTCTTTTGCTATACCGAAGAACACGACGACACTCTGCATGCATCTGTTTATAATGAATGCAGTTTGCCAGTGTAGGGTGGTGGTTAAAAACGCGGAGAGCACGTCTATGTCGTGGCATGCCTCAGTCCTTCAAGGGACTGGGACATGACGTGGTAGAGAAGAAGTGTGGGGAATGGAACGTTCTGCAGCAGTAAGGATAACATTTGTGAGATATTTGACCTGGGCATCACAACTGGGGAAATCTTGTTCGAATGTCACCAGGGCAGAATAAAGCTGACAGTCAGCCCTAGGAAGCTGCCATTTAGACGTGCATCCAGATGGAGTAGGGGTCAGCAAATGGGTAGCACACAGGAAATGGTTGCTTGAGTAGGTGTCAGAAAGAACAGACCACTCACGATGATGGGCGAGCTCGGCAATGCAGAGGTACAGGTCCAAATGCGAATAGGTGTGCAAGGAGTCGGAAAGGAAAGCGTGTGCTCCAGTGTTAAGGCAGAAAAAGTTAAGTTGGTTGAGAAGGTCAGCCAAGAGGACACCTGTCTGACAGAGAGAACCCCAAATAGGATGATGTGCATTAAAGTCACTGAGTGGCAAAACTGGGGGGGAGGCAGCTGCCCAATAAGTTGAAGAAAGTCTGCCCTGGTGACAGCGAATGATGGAGGGACATAAATGGTACAGAGGGAAAAAGACAGGTGGGGAAGGAAAAGGCAAACTGAACAGCTTGAAGATGGGCGGTCAGCGAGATGGGTTGACTACGAATGTCATCTCATATGAGCAGCACAATGCCCCCATGAGAGGGAATGCCGACCTCAGGGGGAAGGTCAAAGTGAATCGGTAAGAAATGTGACAGCTCAAAGTGGTCGTGAGGGTGCAATTTCATTTCCTGAAGGCAGAATACAAGGGGATGCTGCGACACTAGAAGCAGTCGTAATTCCTCTTTATGAGACTGAAGGCTTCGAACATTCCATTGGAGGAGAGTCATGATGAAGAGATGTGGGGGTGTCACCTCTGCGGCTGCCAAGTGACAGCTGGGGAAGAGGCGCAACTACAGAGCACAGAATCAGGAGGATCCTGGTCCATGGGGTCCACAGAAGCATCAGCTTGCTTGTGCAGTCAGTCTGTGGAGTCCAACACCAAAAAACGATTGGCACTAGATAAGGCACCTTTCTTTTTCTTTACCTGGATCTCTTGGACAGCTCGCCCATCAAGATACATGGGACACTCTCGAAAGGAGGCGGCATGGCCGCCAGTTTAGTTCATACAGCATGAAGAAGGAGGTGGACTATCACTCCTGTGTGCAACCCTACCACAGGTGACACATTTGGCTGGGTGTCGACAAGATGTTCTAGTGTGATCAAAATGATGACACTGGTAGTAACACATTGGGTTCGGAATGTATGGCCAGATGCTGATAATTTCATGGCCTGCTTTGAGCTCGAATGGAAGCACCACTCAATCGAAGGTGAGAATGAGAGTGTGGGTAGGAACTAAGGAGAAATGTACCTTTTTCATTACATGATGAATGGCAATGACACCCTGATTGGAGAGGTCAGACTGCATTTTGGCCTTGGTTAGATCATCGAGCAGCCTGGTGGAAATTATACCACAGGAAGAATTAAAAGTTCTGTGGGCCTCGACACAAACAGGATAACCGTGGTGAAGTGAGGCAGCAAGCGGTAGTTGTGCTTGAGAATCAGAAGTGGTCTCCAAATGCAAAGTGTCATTCCATAAACAAGAACAGGATTTCACAGGGCCAGCAATTGCATCCACACCTTTCTGAATAATAAACGGCTTTACCGTGGCGAAGGAGTGACCACCTTCACAATGTGAGACCACGAGGAACCGTGGTGCAGCAGGAACGGTCTTTGAATCATTAGCCTCGTTGCATTTATGTTTTGTAGAAGTTGAATTGGAAGATGATCGACTCATCGCGAGCAGATCCCCCATCGTCTCCGATGGTGCGCTCCTTCCAACTGGGGGCCTCCTTCAAAGGGGGTGCACCCGCCTTCGGTGATTGTTCACACCTTGGGTCACACCTCCCGAACACCTGATGGAGGGACCAATCGGCCGTCTGGGAAGGTTACAGCTCAGGCAATCACACCCCCCCCCCCCCCCCCCTGGGCCTGGCCTGTACCAAGGGGTACCCGCGAACCCTACCTGTCAGCCTGGTGTAGCGGGACTTTGAATTTCGCCGCACTGCACTCGTTCCCTCAGACATGAATTGTGCCATTGCAGCGGTATGAGCGCTCGACAGCAGAGAAAATACTAAAATTGTAACTCTTTTTTGTTTTTCTATCCGTTTCTTGATTGTCTCTTGATAGCCGAAGCTTAAGGCAAACGTGATCTGATGAAGACGTTAAAAAAACTTATTAGCTAGTCTTGATCTGATTTTAATGTGTAGACATATTGTGGAAGTTGTTAAGAAATTCGGAGGATGGAAATAGCAAAGTAAATTAAATTGCATACAGTATCAAGATAATTGGTATAAATTAGTGATTCCTGGACGATTGCAAGATTTTGGAGCAGACTTTTCACGCCGAAATGAAGGAGATTTTTGAAGACCTGGACGCCGCACGAAAGAACACAAGTTAACCTGGTAAAGGATGAACTCTTATCTACGCCACTTCCCCCTGTCAGTTACATTTTCTTATTCTCTGTTTCTTTTCAATAATTTTTGTAGTGGAAATTGGTTTAACTTTTGCTCAAAAATGCCACAAGGACCACCCCAACTATAGCTTTTCTGTAATACGAAGTCCGATCTGCATTTCTTTCTTTCTTTCTTTCCCTTTTTTCACGGTCATTAACGATTTTAAAAAAAAATCATTTTCACTTACGATTTCTTCCCACATTTTCAACCTTTTTTCTTTTTCTTTTCTTCTCTTTTCTTTTTTTACTAAGCACTACACTGGGGCAGGGAATTACGCATTACCCGGTCAACAGTTATGTGTCAGACGCGTGGACTGGCTGTCAGGAGTGCACAGGGAGAAAGAAGAAAAAAAGAGGATCCTCAAATGTTGATTAGAGGAATGGGAGGAGAAGGGAAAGAAAGAAAGGAAAAGGGAGCGAGAAACAAGGGTGAGACTGTTCACACGTCACCAACAGAATGCAGGACATTCCCAAGAACCCAGACATGTTCCCCAAGGGAGGGGAAAAAGAATAGCAAGAGGATAGACATGCAGCATGGAAGGGAATAAATGCTGCTCCATGGTAGCCAACTACGAACCCACTAAAGAGTGGTGAGCCTCCTGCGAGAACGTGCCTAGGTGTATAGATAACACGTTGATACTTAAATCAGAATAATTTTATGGTATGTAGGGGGGTATGCATGGCTGTTAAACATGTTATTTTTTTGTTATATCTTATATATTCCTAGACCTTCCGTAGATTTAGCTTCAGCTTATTTTGTCACCCAATCATTTTTCTATTTGTAAGAGATCTGAAGATGGCAATAGCCACACCAGTAATTGTGTATTGTACACTTATATTTTGGAAAGAGCTTCTATTTGCAGCAAAAACTGTACACTGTATATTTTCATATTACGAAAGTACAAATATGAATCCCACCAAATACAGCACGGAGCTTCCACAGCACTGAAATTGATATTGAGACAGGCTTTTGTCAGCCAGTTATAGCACATGTCACATGATCTCGCCAGACTATGACAGCAGATATTCAGAACATAGGACATGTGATGCAATCAGCGAATAGCAACATCATTGTTAAGTTGCATGAAAACACAAATAGGAAAAGTTAATTGTTTAAATTAATAAGTACACAGTATACCTATAAGAAAAGCTAAGTTTTCACATATAATATTGGTCATCAAAAATTTTTTGCTGTTTTTTTCCAAGAGTGTGGTTAGGTAGGATCGTAAAAGCACAGCTAAAATTGCATCAGCTGAACGTTTCTGACAAGCACGATTATAAATTTCACTGCTATGCACCAAACATTTCGTGGGTTACTTGGCTGAACACAGGTTCTGCCGAGCACTCCCACTTTTCCATAGATATGCCAATTACGTGTGAAATTGCTCAAGAACTCACCTCACATTTCCTTTAAGATAGTTATACTTTTTGCCACCGTTCTTACATAATTTGTAATCTATGAAAGAACTAAAACCAATATGAAAAACTAAGCTTGAAGCTTGATCTACCAAACACTAAAGTGCTAGTAAAATTTTAAATAGTGGCATAAATCGCTAGTCTTCTGGGTCTGAAATTTTTCTGAGTGGCTGATCGTCACAGTGTTAAGTTTTGAATTAGAGTCAAACACTCCGCATTTTAAGACATTCATTTTTGAAAGTAACATAGTCTTCATCCTAAAACCTTTGATACATTTTGCAGTTGACCAATGCCTGTGTGAAAACTGTGTTTTGTTGACGTAATGGCGCATTTTCTTTGCAACTGATGTTTTATTTTAGTGTTATTCTCTTGTTTACATTTTACTGCTACAGTATTAGTCTGCAGTAGTGGGCTAAAGCAAAATACTTTGTTATCATATTGGTTCTTACCAGTCAAAATTACAAAAACTTAGCTGAAAATTAAAACTATGAAAAATTCCAAGGATTCTAAAAAATTCCCGGGTTTTTCCCAGGGTGTACACACCCTGTTATATTATTTTTAGTTTTATGCCAATCACTACACAGTTTCTGTGTAATAAATGGACAAGTGCTCACACTTGACAAGGATGAGAAAAGCTAATCTGGCATTATCTTGTTGAATACATCATCTAAATGTCTACTTTGTATATTCTAGAGAAATCCCGATGATGCTCAGCCAAGAGAGTTGGGCAGAATTTATTACAAGCATCTGTCCACCATACTGCATATTACACACTCTTGCAGATCTTTATCTCTTACTCTGGTGCAGCAATCATGAGTCTTCTATTATATACAAACAGTTAAGGAAGCCTGTTTGTGTGGCCATCCTCCGCAGCAAGCATATAAATACTTCTAAACTGCCTTTTCCTGCTGCTAATTATTTTATTTAATCCATACGCATTTCGCCTTCTTCTGTTTTAAGGCATCATCATTGGGATCTATAATGATACGGTTTTGTTAGTTATAGATTATCAAAGAGTTCACTTTGCGATTTTTTGTAAAAATGTAATTACTTGCGATTTGCTGATCTGTGTTTCCTCACACGTGGTCTCGAGGTCGCAGTACCACTTTTTATCACTGTTCTATATTCACCTCTTCGTGTTTTCGCCCTCCACACACTGTTCACCATGTTTCTCACTCTTTTTTGTGGTGGACTATCGTTCTTCTGTCACTCGATACAACTATTTCATCGTACACTTCTTTTCACAGCGTAAATATTGCGACTCCATTATGTGTTTCATTGTCTTTGGTATGTTTACCAATGTGTCGCCAACCTAACAAAGTATATGTTCATCACTAACTTCTGTTTATGCTGTTAATACCGTGTGTGTGTGTGTGTGTGTGTGTGTGTGTGTGTGTGTGTGTGTGTGTGTGTGAGAGAGAGAGAGAGAGAGAGAGAGAGAGAGAGAGAGAGAGAGAGGGGGGGGGGGGATAGAGCCGATGGTGAACAGTGTGTGGAGGGAGAAAACACAAAGAGGTGAATATAGAACAGTGATAACAGTGGTAGTGCAACCTCCAGACCAGATGTGAGGAAATGCAGATCAGTAAATCGTAAGTAATTACATTTTTTACAAAAAAATCACGAAGTGAACTGTTTGATAATCTATAACTAACAAAACTGCATCATTATAGATCCCACTGATGATGCCTTAAAACAGCAGAAGGCGAAACACGTATGGATTAAATAAAATAAATAGCAGCAGGAAAAGGCAGTTTGATTTGCAAAACAAGTAGTTACGGAAGCTGTCAAAATATTGCTTAAATGAAAAAAAGAATCTATCTGAAAACTAAAAATCCAAATACAAAAGTCTTGGTTCACCTACTAAACCACGTTATCTTTATTTTACTTTACAATGTTTAAGATCATTGGCATTAGCCCAGCATATTTTGAAATTTTCTTCTAGTTTCCAAGAAATTACTTTGCAGTCAGCTTGGGCCCTGGATTTTTTCCTGCCATCTTTTGTGTGTAATTTCTGTTGTTGTTCATTATAACCATTACTTTTTGCATTATTTTGTTCAATTATCTTTCAAAGGAAATTTTCAAAATAAACATGTTTATTTAATGTCTAGTTTTGTGCTTTTATATCATTAAATTTGTTGATTCAGCTGGTGATTTGTATAATTCTCTTCTTCATTGTGTTTGTGTATGTGCGAGAGAGTGAATATGTATTGCAATAAATTATCTTACATGGTAACTGACCAGAATACATAATCACAAACTAAATTTAAAGACATACCCACAAGCAATATATTACCTTTATTTCATTCTGTTGTGGTTTGAAGTTCCACCTCATGCTTGCTCCCAAGTCTGCATTGAATTTCACTTTAACGACTCTGTCAGACTTCTTCTCCATATTTTCAATTTTCCCTGTATCATCATGTTTACTGACAGTTCCACCATAGCTGTATGCCTGAAATAAAATGGAAACTTGTACTTCTCAAATTTATGTATTCATTCAGCAGTTTTTCAGTGGATGCTGAATCTGACAGCTATACACTAATAATCTGTACAAGAAAATGTTTGTAATTCAAACAATGTGCTGAAATAAAATTTAAACAAGTAACGCCGCCAGTCGCTGGAAACACTGAATCTGTAACTGTGCATGCATCATTTGTATAATGATTTTAGAATATGATTACATTTGTTGATTTTTGTTGTCCTTTGGAAGATATACCATCACAGAAGGATATCAGAATATTAGCTCTTGCTTGCACTGTAATACTACAGTATGGATGACTTGATGCTATTACAAGGAAATCCCACACAACTAGAAATTGATATTCTAGTAAAACCAAGCTTGTGTGTGCAACTGTAATAATGTACTTTCAGCTAGTCTCCCTCAGTATGTTTCTCACATATCATGAGCTCCAATGAAATTTCTAAGAAATAAAACTGCAGATAAAACATCTATGTTTGAGTAGCTGAATGTGAAACCACAGCACAATACACAAATACAAATCAAAATTACATACTGCCTGTCAATATCATGAATCACTCCAAAAGAAAAGAAAATTTAGTTCCAACAATTAAGTTTTCATAACAATGAGTTTCAATAATATAGCAGATCGGTATATGCAACACCTGTGTCAACAGCAGCAAAGGAAGAACACAAAAATGCACAAGCTGTTCTACAGGCAAGGAAATCAGTTGTGTCCTTTAAAATAAACCATTCTAATATTTGCCTTATGCAGAAAGCACTGAAAATCTAGATCATAATTTTAACCCTCGCCCTTACAAATAAGAGTCCAGTATGGTAACCACTGCATAATCTAGCTTAGTAACACCTTCAGAGATAAAATAATTTGTTTGACAACCACGTACTTGGTGTCTAGATTGTTCGAGGGAACTTTTATTGTCATGTTCATGAATAATATGAGAAATATAGCTGACAATAAAAATTACCTCAGGTCTCAAGGAAAGCCTAGACGTTTATACCAGCAGCTTGAAATAAGCTGGAGTTCTGGGTTTCAAGCCTAGTTCGCCACAAAATCTAATTTTCAACACAACATTCTCTACATCGTATGTTCAGAATTTCAAAATGGATTTCAAATATGTCATTAATTCCATTCATTTTATTTGGAGAACTCAATTTGTTCAGTCTTATATAGTGTTATAAGGCTGTGCATCAAAGCCCACTCAGAGGAGAAATGTATTGGAAAGTTGTGCAGCAAAATTAATGAGAACACCAAATACTGATTCCACATGGCATACTGTGATTAAAACTACTTTGTGACTGATAGAATGCTGAGGCAGTTAGCAATGTTGCCAGTGTGCAGCAAGCCACACTTCACAAAGCACAGCATATACTTAACAAAGCAGGCAGCACACCTAGTGTGTGGTGCTCGAGAAAGAACTACAATTGGATGGTGACTACCCCCCCATCACACAGCTAGCTAAAATGTAATCGCAAAGTAATTTTAATCAGAGTATAGTAAGGAAGTGAATGGGAGGCAATGGTGAAGAACTGGATTTGGAGTGCTCAGCAAGTTGATGATGTGTATGATGAAATTATTAAAAGTGCATAACTATGTTTTATTCCGAAAGGGTAGTAATTCTGTAAATACTAGCAGTTCCACTTCACTGTAATGTATTCGCTATTTGCATATTTTGCCAATCTCGTTCCAAATGATTAGTGCAGAGAGTATTATATTCATATGTTTCACATTTTAGATTTTCTGACTTGTTCCATACCCATGAGAACTGTCACGTTTTTGAACCTATGGAACGAAAACTGAATTTAATCTAACCCTTAGCCAAAACAAACAAGGAATAATTTGATTAAAACAAATTAAAATATGTACATTGACAGTTTAAAACTATGGACACTGGCTTATAAACTGAAATTGACACAAACATACTCCGATGGTATTAATGTTGCAAGGCTATGTTAAAAAAGATAATGGGCAAGTAAACCAGTTACTGAACTTTTGTCAAAATATAAAATACAATATTACGTCCATTAATCTGCATGGCATAAGCACTGCACATGGTGGGTTTTCTTACAGAAGAAGGACCCGATGTGTGTCAAAAAGACAGTACACTATCTGGAAGAGGGTTAAAATTACATCCTCCTGCCTTAGTGCAGGAGGAAGGATTGCCGTGGCTGGATTCATCAACTGCAGCTTGTTCTCCCTAAATTTCAGTCAGTCTTCCTCCTGTTGGCACATGATAGATATGTGACAACATGAGTTCTGCAGGATTTCCCCTTTAAATATCCTGGCAGCTAACAGAATGATACCACCTTCCCTCCTCCTTTGTAAGTGGAGAAGGTCATCTTAGGTAGCCTAGATATGTTTACCTGGTGCATACGGGTGTTGGTGGTGGTTTTGTTGTTGTTGAGGGCTTTAGTCCAAAGACTGGTTTGATGAAGATCTCCAGGCTAGTCTGTCCTTTGTAAACTTTTTTCATTTTTGTATAATTATTGCAACTTATATCCATTTGATTCTCTTACTATAATCACGGCTTTGTCTCCTTTTACAATTTTAACCCAGCACATACTCCTAAATTACCAAGTTGATTATTCCTTGATCCCTCAGGATGTATACGATCAAGCAATCAATTTCTTTTTAGTCGGGTTGTACCTTAAATTCCTTTTCTCCCAATTCAGTCCTGTAGCTCCTTGTCATTCACTATCTGATCTACATGTTTAATCTTCAGTATTCTCCTGCAAAACCACATCCAAAAAACTTCCACTTTCTTCTAGTCTGAATGTTCATCACCCATATTTAACTTCTTTACAGGTACAAACCAACAAAATCATTTACTACTTTTAGTGCCCGATTTCGTAATTAATTTCCTATGAAGTTGATTACATTCCATTACCTTGTTTTACATTGTTTGATATTCATCTTACAATTGCTTAAATGTACTATCATTCTCTCAAATATTCTTCCAAGTCCTCTGTCCTCTCTGATGGAACTACAATGTTATCCCCAAATCTAAAATTCATTTTCTGCTCCTTGAACTTTAATTCCCTTTCCAGATTTCTTCTTGGTTCATTTACTACTTGCCCAAGGTACAGACTGAAAAACAGCAGGTAGAAGCTACAACACTGCCTCCCTTTCATATACAGTGTGTTACAAAAATGTACGGCCAAACTTTCAGGAAACATTCCTCACACACAAATAAAGAAAAGATGTTATGTGGAGATGTGTCTGGAAACGCCTAATCTCCATGTTAGAGCTCATTTTAGTTTCGTCAGTATGTACTGTACTTCCTCGATTCACCGCCATGATTTCATACGGGATACTCTACCTGTGCTGCTAGAACATGTGCCTTTACATGTACGACACAACATGTGGTTCATGCACGATGGAGCTCCTGCACATTTCAGTCGAAGCATTCGCACGCTTCTCACCAACAGATTCGGTGACCGATGGATTGGTAAAGGCGGACCAATTCCATGGCCTCCACGCTCTCCTGACCTCAACCCTCTTGACTTTCATTTATGGGGGCATTTGAAAGCTCTTGTCTACGCAACCCCGGTACCAAATGTAGGGACTCTTCGTGCTCGTATTGTGGACGGCTGTGATACAATACGCCATTCTCCAGGGCTGCGTCAGCGCATCAGGGATTCCATGCGACGGAGGGTGGGTGCATGTATCCTCACTAACGGAAGACATTTCGAACATTTCCTGTAACAAAGTGTTTGAAGTCACGCTGGTACGTTCTGTTGCTGTGTGTTTCCATTCCATGATTAATGTGATTTGAAGAGAAGTAATAAAATGAGCTCTAACATGGAAAGTAAGCGTTTCCGGACACATGTCCACATAACATATTTTCTTTCTTTGTGTGTGAGGAATGTTTCCTGAAAGTTTGACCGTACCTTTTTGTAACACCCTGTATTAAGACTCTTGTAACTTCAGTTGGGTTTCTAGTCAAGTTGTAGGTAACCTTTCACTTGCTGTATCTTGTCTTCATTTCCATCAGAATTTCCAAAGAATTTATTCCAGCCAACACTGACAAACGGTTCCTCTAAATCTAAAAATGCTATAAATATTGGCTTACCTTTATCCAGTCTATTTTCTGAGGTACGTTATAGGGTAAAATATAGGTCAATGTGTTCCCACATTTCTCCAGAACCCAAACTGACCTCTCCTGAGGTCAGCTTCTACATCTTTCTATTTTTCTGTGAATAATCATGTCAGTGCCATGCAATCATGGCTTTTTTTTTAAATGAATCAAACAATGGAAAATCCAGAATGGAATGTAACAATATTATGAGAAGTTAAGTTGCTACTCACCATATTGCGGAGGCCCTGAGTCGCAGATAGGCACAACAAAAGGACTTTCACAATTATAGCTTTCGGCCATTAAGCGCTCTGTCAACAATAGACACACATGCACGTGCACGCACACAACTGCCATCTCAGACAAATGAACCCGCAGTGTGGTTCCAGTTGCCTGAGACTGCAGTAGTGTGTGCGAGTTGCATTTGCACACGTGCAGCAGGTAGAAGCTACAACACTGCTTCACACCCTTCTCAATTACTGCCTGTGTGTGTGTGTGGGGGGGGGGGGGGTTATTTTTTATTTTTTTAAATTTTTTTTACAGGCCTTAATGGCCAAAAGCTATAATTGTGAGAGACTTTTTGTTGTGCCTATCTGCGACTCTGAGTCTCCCCTTCTTTAAAGGGACTGTTTGATACTGTTGATATTGTCACATTTGTCAGAACATGCCTTCTTTGAAACTGGTATTGTAACATTCTTTAATGGTATTCCACCTGTCTTATATCATGCATACGAGGTAGAATAGCTTTGTCTTGGTATGTTCTTCCAAGAATCTCAATAATTCAGAGGGAATCTTGCTTTGATTTAGGTCTTTCAGTGCTCTGTCAAATCCTTTCGAAGTAACTTACCTCCCTTCTCACCTTCTTCTGCTTCCGTATCTCTTTTCATAATATTGTTCCCAAGTTCCGGCATCCAGGTAGTAAGTATAAACGAGAAATTTTAAGGCACAATAGCACTTCTTCCACTGCAGTGCCTCAAAATCACACAAAATTCTACGCCATCAAGTGAGCAAATCTTGATGCACCTTCACAGAATGCCACAGTACAACAATGCTTATACTGACTGGTGTGAATTTAGTTACGATGCTAAGCTAAAATATTACAACATGGACTTAAAAACATAGTCTGGAGTACAGTTGTTTCTATGTTTCCTTATGGACAAGGTGGGGAAGGATTTAACCCTCAGCTAGGAATGTAATGTGTCTGCACCAGGACCTCAAATACTTCCAGTTCTCAGTGTCAATTGATGGAGTTTCACTACACTGTAGAGCAAGCATAGATATGTAGAATGCCAGTGACTGCAAGAGTGAGAATATGCTGTACACAATTCAAACAATGGGTACCTCCCACTCTACAGCAACTGGTAGTTTACTGGCCTCCAGTGCCTGGGTCTTGGGTTGATGCAATTTGCTTCAGTGACTAATTGCTCATAATAAACAGTATCCGCAATTTTCAAATATGTTGGTCTAGCTGTACCATAAACTTGGCATCAATTATCAAGCCTCACCCACATAAAGATTATGTAGAACTGGAGTATTTGTTCTCAAACACATATCCATGAGTGGCATAATTTGGGTGGAGTGACCACCTAAGATTAAGAGCAAAAAATGAAGCTCACAAATCTAATCAAATTTTAAAACAGTGGTTTCACCTACATGTATATCCTATAAGCAGCTGTCAATTCCATGACAGAGGGTACTCTGTGAAGTATTATTAGGTAAAAAATTAAACAGCAATGCCTACAATTTACGAACAAACTTCCCTTACGTCAGTTTAAAACCTGTTCTATCTGTCGAAACCTAGAATCATCATGTTATTAGTTGTAACTGACAAATAGACTGGTGAAACAGCACATCATAATAAAATTGTGCACAAACTATGAGCTCTCTTCTGCTGACTGATGTGGACAATATATGATTAATTGTTACTATGAACATAGTTACACCTGAGACTTGAAAAACATTATCATTTCTTTGTTTGTTATCTCTGTCCAACTATCAATGTCATGGTGCCCAACAAACTGTTTGAAAAGGAATGATGTTATGAAGATAACCCATTACAGAAAAAATTCTCAGCTATCATAATGAAGTCCCACAAAGGAACCTTTCAACTTGGATTTAAATACTTGGGGTTTGTCATTCCATTTCTTCAGTTCCAGTGGCAAACATAAGAAAATGAAACCTGTTGAATAGTGCACATCTTTCCGCACATCACTTAAGCACGTGCTATCCTAGTGTATATAGTTTATCTAACTGTTGTTCACAGAATGAATGTTGTAATGTCTACTGAATGAGTCAAGACTGTTAACAACAAATTCTATGGTGGAATATATAAAAGGGAAGGCAGAGTTAGCGTTCCAAGACCCCCCGAGCAATGGCTTACACAATGTTCACAAACTGACCCGAAAGATACGACCATCCATTTTTGGGCTAAGAATATTCTTGGCATGTGCAGAGTTGCCCCCAATCAGGTAACCTTTTTTGTACTAATAGAAGACTGACAGTGTACAGTGATTTAGCTAAATTTTGTTTTCATGTAGTGGTTTTGGTAAAAGTTATGTATTGGACCCTTTTTACATTTTTCCAATCTACATCTACATCTACATTTATACTCCGCAAGCCACTGTCATTACCTCCCTTTCCTGTTCCAGTCACGTATGGTTCGCGGGAAGAACGACTGTCTGAAAGCCTCCGTGTGCGCTCTAATCTCTCTAATTTTACATTCGTGATCTCCTCGGGAAGTATAAGTAGGGGGAAGCAATATATTCGATACCTCATCCAGAAACGCACCCTCTCGAAACCTGGAGAGCACGCTACACCGCGATGCAGAGCGCCTCTCTTGCAGAGTCTGCCACTTGAGTTTGCTAAACATCTCCGTAACGCTATCACAGTTACCAAATAACCCTGTGACGAAACGCGCCGCTCTTCTTTGGATCTTCTCTATCTCCTCCGTCAAACCGATCTGGTACGGATCCCACACTGATGAGCAATACTCAAGTATAGGTCGAACGAGTGTTTTGTAAGCCACCTCCTTTGTTGATGGACTACTACATTTTCTAAGCTCTCTCCCAATGAATCTCAATCTGGTACCCGCCTTACCAACAATTAATTTTATATGATCATTCCACTTCAAATCGTTCCGCACGCATACTCCCAGATATTTTACAGAAGTAACTGCTACCAGTGTTTGTTCCGCTATCATATAATCATACAATAAAGGATCCTTCTTTCTATGTATTCGCAATACATTACATTTGTCTATGTTAAGGGACAGTTGCCACTCCCTGCACCAAGTGCCTATCCGCTGCAGATCTCCCTGCATTTCGCTACAATTTTCTAATGCTGCAACTTCTCTGTATACTACAGCATCATCCGCAAAAAGCCGCATGGAACTTCCGACACTATCTACTAGGTCATTTATATATATTGTGAAAAGCAATGGTCCCATAACACTCTCCTGTGGCACGCCAGAGGTTACTTTAACGTCTGTAGACGTCTCTCCATTGATAACAACATGCTGTGTTCTGTTTGCTAAAAACTCTTCAATCCAGCCACACAGCTGGTCTGATATTCCGTAGGCTCTTACTTTGTTTATCAGGCGACAGTGCGGAACTATATCGAACGCCTTCCGGAAGTCAAGAAAAATAGCATCTACCTGGGAGCCTGTATCTAATATTTTCTGGGTCTCATGAACAAATAAAGCGAGTTGGGTCTCACACGATCGCTGTTTCCGGAATCCATGTTGATTCCTACATAGTAGATTCTGGGTTTCCAAAAACGACATGATACTCAAGCAAAAAACATGTTATAAAATTCTACAACAGATCGACGTCAGAGATATAGGTCTATAGTTTTGCGCATCTGCTCGACAACCCTTCTTGAAGACTGGGACTACCTGTGCTCTTTTCCAATCATTTGGAACCCTCCGTTCCTCTAGAGACTTGCAGTACACGGCTGTTAGAAAGGGGGCAAGTTCTTTCGCGTACTCTGTGTAGAATCGAATTGGTATCCCGTCAGGTCCAGTGGACTTTCCTCTATTGAGTGATTCCAGTTGCTTTTGTATTCCTTGGACACTTATTTCGATGTCAGCCATTTTTTCGTTTGTGCGAGGATTTAGAGAAGGAACTGCAGTGCGGTCTTCCTCTGTGAAACAGCTTTGGAAAAAGGTGTTTAGTATTTCAGCTTTACGCGTGTCATCCTCTGTTTCAATGCCATCATCATCCCGGAGTGTCTGGATATGCTGTTTTGAGCCACTTGCTGATTTAACGTAAGACCAGAACTTCCTAGGATTTTCTGTCAAGTCGGTACATAGAATTTTACTTTCGAATTCACTGAACGCTTCACGCATAGCCCTCCTTACGCTAACTTTGACATTGTTTAGCTTCTGTTTGTCTGAGAGGTTTTGGCTGCGTTTAAACTTGGAGTGAAGCTCTCTTTGCTTTCGCAGTAGTATCCTAACTTTGTTGTTGTACCACGGTGGGTTTTTCCCGTCCCTCACAGTTTTACTCGGCACGTACCTGTCTAAAATGCATTTTACGATTGCCTTGAACTTTTTCCATAAACACTCAACATTGTCAGTGTCGGAACAGAAATTTTCGTTTTGATCTGTTAGGTAGTCTGAAATCTGCCTTCTATTACTCTTGCTAAACAGATAAACCTTCCTCCCTTTTTTTATGGTGTGGATGTAAATATTAGGCTTTGCTACCAGTCAATTTGTTGCCACCACCAGACTTTCTGCTTTTCAATTCCCTGGCTTCACCAACTCTCAACCTAGACCTTGGGCTGTGTACAGATCAGCTTGTCACCATAACAAAGATTTCAGGGGTGGAGTGGGACATCCTACAATGTAACTTTAGCCACAGTTTTGTGTTGGATCACACAGAACTAATAGTAGCTGGAAGTAGGGCTGGCACAAGATGGGAGTTATATATCCACTATACAAAGGGGAGTAAACATTTAACATTCCGTATAAAACACTTCTAACTGTAAATTGGAAACAATGGAACCAAAATATTGCATCCAATAACATATGGCGTAATGTTTGATAGTATTATCAATGAGCTACTCAAGGAAATAGAAGAGCGACAAACATCTCCACTGTTACACAACATTTTTTTTTCCATGGGAAAGGAAACTTACCATACAACTAGGGCAATTACTGTGCTTTTAAGATATATACAGATTAAATTGTATTGTTTTCTGTATACTGTGGTACAATTTGCTTACAACGCATCAATATGACTCTTAAGCACAATCTGAATGTTGCACAGGCTTAAGGCGTGTGTTACGCGGAGTACGATTCATTGGCACTTGCGGAAGATGTGTTTCTAGTTTGCTAACTGATGGCAGATTTTTTCCTTTTATTCTGACCTTTGTATGTTATGTTTTCATCTTCTCTCTTGTGCTAGATGTGTACTCTCTCCGCGTGACATTTTAATAGTCATGGTAAACAGTCATGGTAAACACTATTTCAATTATTTCTACAAATGTGAAATGTAAAACGGCACAATTACCTGACAAAACATTCTATACAATGGCACAGCAGCGTAGCTAAATCCGACGGTCAAAACACCTGCAGCAGTTAAATAGTACAAAGTTGACTTCAACTTTTGTTCCCTTCCTCGATGCGCTGTTTGGGAGTCACTGTCCTTACGTTTCAGAGTTCTATAAGAAGATGAATGAAACTTTTGCTTGATGAATTGCGTTGGCCATGTTGACAACACAGAAGTTCGTTTGAGACAATGTCTGGCGCATGTGAACATTGTCCTTCAGGTAAAATGCACAGTTCCAAGTTTACATCTCCCTAAACACTTTCCGACATATCTGAAAAAGAAATACATTACTGAGCACAAAAAGGAAGACCTAACTTCAGCACTCAACATAACTAAATACTGTCGCTAACTAATCCGTCATTTTCAGGACGTAACATCGACGATTAATTGCATAAGCGGCTGTGATTGCATAAGCGGCTCTGCCCCGTACCGTAACAGACGACACTTAAATCCCGACCATCACAACAAAAACAAATTCAACAATCGAATTATCATTAATCGAAACAGGTCAACAATCGGACTTGTAAATCGATTATCGTATGGAACCTTACAGCGGTGTAGGTCGATTCCAGCCTACGTCTGCGCAGAAGTCTGTGTATGCAATATATCGCCCCAAATCTCGTGCGTTGTTGCGACGTACTTTCACTCTACTACTGACTCTACTACTACTAGAAAAGAAGTTTCATCGGTAAACAGTTACCTCCTAGCAAAAAATATTTCATTTCAGAAAGCTTAGCAAGTAAAGCCAAGTTCACACACGCATATAATGTGGCGCCACAGCTTCCTGCTTGATATAGTGGCATCGTGGGCTACCGCTCACACAGGACGCCACAATTTCTACCTAGTTGCACAGCTTTCAATATGGTGTCAGATGTTATAGTGCAGGTTGTGGCCCTAGAGCTGTGACACGAGTTAAATACAAGGAAGGCGAAACCCAAATGTTGGATCTGAAAATAGATTTCACACAGGGATAAATCGGGGGGAAAAACACACTTATAAAAGAAATAACACTCACAGACGAAAATGCTGTCTGCAAGCGCAAACTATCCAACAGCTGGCATGTAAATATCATCGGCAGAGACGCCAGTCTTCCCAGATTTTAAGATCTTATTATATTCGTTGTTATAGGCGTTTGGAATAACTAATTTTTAGTTTAACAACTGCCGTATCACACTGTGGAACTATTTCCTGCGTATAATACAAAATTTATACGATGTGTGGTCTCACAAATTACGAAGTTCATACGGCTCTCTTTTTTTGGTTAAATATATTGTTTCTTTATTCGTTCAAAGATCTTTTAAGATTGTGGGATACGTCATTGGTTTGCAAATAGCACGTGCGCGCGCGCACACACACACACACACATACACACACACACACAGAGTCACTTCTGCAGAAATTCAAACATAGGTTGCTGTTCTTGTAGTTCTAGAAGCTGCGAAAATGTACCTGCCGACCATTAATTTCACTTTTGTTCAGAAATAATATTAAAAAAAAAACACACACACACACAGAAATCGAACGGCGTACAGCAGCAATTACACCCCGATAACTCCAACAGAGTGCTCGTGTTTCGAAATACTGCCACCAGGGAGCAGTGGTGGTAGTAAAGTGACGCAACAAAGTACAACCAAGCTGAACTTTACGTGGCATGACAAAAGTTGCGTCTCTTAAGTTGTGCCACTAAAACTTGGAGTTCACACATCCAACTGCGATGCAACAACAGTATGTCACTAGCTGTGGAGTCACTTTTGTTGCGTATGTGAACTCGGCTTAATAAAGGGAACTCTTCTGTAACCTGTCTTCGCAACTGAAGAAGTGCGTGTGTCACAGGCAGAAAGAGTGATGTAAATGGTCAAAATATTATTTTACTTTTCGAGTTACTGTGAGAACCCAACGAATAACGAAATTATTTCGGAATGGGCATGGAGATGTAGAAACATGTATTCACGCCCGCAACTGTTCCGATAATTCGACAAAATTCTTAGCCTATAGTAGGAAAGTAGATTCATCACATGACAGTTAAATTACAATTCCTTACATCAGGACGAAGTTTTGAAGATTACAATTTTCGACTGCACTGTCCAAGTACGCAGTGAGCTAAATAGTGCATCGCAGATGTGAAGTTGCTATACATACATTGTTCCATGAAGTACTGGTACATCAATTATCTGATATATCAATTGTAAAAAGGTATATAACATTTTTACATTTTTAGATGTGTTCAGATCTTCAAATATTCTGATAAACTATAGCAGAGGTTAATGAGATATCTTCTACTTTGTTCTGAGTATCTGGAGATTTTCAATTCTACCAGCAAAATGTTAGAGACTTTTAGAATTATAATTAGCTACCTTCTTATCCTGCTCCTTGTATTCCATGCTCTTTATTTCCCACACACATCTGTGACTACTATGTATTTCGATAAATTTGGCAATTACCTCTCTAGAGAATTGACGTGAAGAAATCACTGCAGATTTCAGTGTGCACACAAAGATGAGCAACAATAGACTGTACAAGAGCAGATTCACAAGAAGACACGTTTCATGCTCCATATTTGTGGTGATTTCCCGCTATACACTACCATTTGCCTGTGTGCATGTGTGTAACAGGCATGGGACTTCACTGCTCGTCGCCAGATTAGAACATGGGTTCTCAGTGTGAGGAAGAGGATGGTGAGAGTATGTCCATGGATGGCTCCTGATGACAGAATAACAACATTTATTGATCAACTGCAATACATTAGCTATGGGCACCCTGGGCGAGGTTTGCTTCCATTCGTAATATTCTTGGCATTCTCATATGCACCCACTGTTGCGTCTAAAGCTGCACTGCCATAACTCGAATCTACTACCTCGACAGTGGTGCTCCGACCTTGCACTGACTTACTGCGACATTTGGAACCACACACCACAGGCATCTTGTGCTGGCGGCTGTAGGTGTGGCACTGGGATAGATCAGTGCTGTGTCTCAGTGAACATCCCCAGGGGCGGTTGCCTGGCGTCGGCGGGGCGGGATCCCTGTCTCCTGCCCTGGCCATGGCGTTCTTGGCGGCAACATCGCAGGACGTTGGCGATAGTGCATTACTACAATGCACCCCAAGCAATGACTCCCTTGAGAGGCGGCTGCCTGCTGATGCTGTCCGATGTTAGTTACAGCGGCGGCGTCCTCTAGCGCTTTCTAGGTGAGGACCTGCATTACGACGATGACTACTACAATATTTACAATGACAGTGACGACTTTGGACTGGTGGTGGGGCTAAGTGACACAGGCCCTGCATCCCTCTAACGCCTCATGACGGACGACGTTGATGAGCTGGCTGCCAGTTCTTAAGTAGGGCTCTGTGCCGCTGATGTCTGCTGTTCTTCTTCCCTAGTAGGTCGGTGGAATGTTCTGGTGTTGTTCAGCTGGCATAACTGACCCGATTACCGCCCTCGATGTCGACACCCTGGCATGCAGCGAGCTGCTCCATGGCACGTCTTCTACTGTGTACCGACCTGGTCGTTGACACAGTGATCTCCTTCCTGTTGCTGAATTTGGCGCTCCACCGACCCAATTACGCCACGGTATGGAGCACTGAACCCAATGTGACCCACATACGACTTCTGGCTCCCAATATTCTCCACATTTTAACTAGCTTCACTACTGCAAAACTAACTTAGTCACTCTCATCTTCGACCTTCTACATTGCAAGAGTCTGTACAGACATAGACCAAGTCCATAAAAAATACAGAAGAAATAAAGATTATGTAATAACAATAATCGAATTTATCACAAGTGACTGCTTTGGACAAGTCTGATGTAAAGGCAAATTATTACGTATATATTAGATGTATGCTGAATGGAAAAGAAATTGCAATGCTGGTAGGTGTGTTTCTACGTCTGATAGATTATGTGTCTACAGATTTCATATCAGTCATATAACAGTGGTGCCAGTGGGGACACTATGTTGGAGTTAACCAGGGTTTCATTAAATACACAATGTAACAGATGTGGGCTTTAGTTACCTTTGTCACTGAACAGGCTGTCTTGATGTTAGTCAAGAACGCCTTTAAGCTGACAAAGATGCCATTATCAAAGAACCACTCACTTTGAATGAGGTTGTGTGATACAGCTATGAGAAGATGGATGTTCCTTCTGCGATACTGCAGAAAAACTTGTAAGGAATATAGCCACTGCACATGATCGCCAGCGGCAGTGGTCAAGAGAATGTTCGGTCGCAAGAAAACTAGAATCCACATGCCAATGTGTTACTACCAAGAGGGACAAAGATCATGTTCAGTGAGTGGCTAGCCGGCCGGTGTGGCCATGCGGTTCTAGGCGCTTCAGTCTGGAACTGCATGACTGCTACGGTCGCAGGTTCGAGTCCTGCCTCGGCCATGGATGTGTGTGATGTCCTTAGGTTAGTTAGGTTTAAGTAGTTCTAAGTTCTAGGAGACTGATGACCACAGATGTTAAGTCCCATAGTGCTCAAAGCCATTTGAACCATTTTAGTGTGTGGCTCTGGCACATCTTACTTCATCTGAAGCAGCAGTCTGAGCGGCAGATGGCACCACAGGCAATCAACTAACTTATAAATCAGTTACTTCAAGGTCAACTATGAGCCAGATACGTGGTAGCGAGCATTCTACTGACTCCAAACTATCGCCGATTGTGACTTCAATGGTGTCAAGGTTGAGCTTCTTTGGAGTGTATGGTGGAGGTTTATTGTGTTTTCTGATGAAAGCTGTTTCCGCTGTGATGCCAGTGATGGCCATGTGTTTGTTAGAAGGTGACCAGTTGAGGGCCTGCAACCAGCCTGTCCGTGTGCTAGACACACTGGTCCTACACCTGGAGTCATAGTCTGGGGTGCAATTTAATATGACAGCAGGAGTACACACATGGTTATCCCATGCACCTTGAGTGGAAATTTGTATGTCAATTTTCTGATTCGACCTGATGTGCTGCCATTCATGAACAGCATTTCTCTGTGTGTTTTCGGACAGGATAACTCTCGCCCACATACCACTGTTGTAACCCAACATGTTTTGCAGAGTGTCGAAACTTTGCCTTGGTCTGCTCAACCACCAGATGTGTCTCCAATCGAGCATATACGGAATATCATTGGGCAACAACTCCATCATCATCCACAGCCAACATTGTCCATTCCTGTATTGATCGATCAAGTGCAACAGGCATGCAAATCCAACTGGCAAACTGACATACAGCACCTGCACAACACAATGCATGCACATCTGCATGCTTGCATTCTGCTCTCTGGTGGTTTAATCCCATTACCAATATGCCAGCATTTCACATTTGAAATTGCTTATCTCACACTGACATTAACATGTGATCTTGCAAAGTTAATCACTTGCCTATTATAATTGTCGCCTAGTCGTAGATATTGCTATAATCGCACTATTTCACTCGCATTTATGGAGCTTGTTAGCACTTGATGTTAGATTGGCATTGTGGTAATCGCTGCTGCTTGCTGAATCGCTGCTGTGTCTCGATGTTGATGCTGGTTTTAAATATGGTTGTCTAGGGGTAAAAAGATGAGGTGCCGTGTTTTTGATGTGTTTTTGATGATAAATAACGAACGAAACCAACAAATATTTAAACTTCATATATTTATTACTCTGGTGGCCATCTTAATTCCACTGTCCACCAAAGACAATGACACAACACAAAGTAGTATTTCTTTTACATGTTCAGTTTTAGATTGCCCTGCAGATATATTTTCAGGAATTTCATATCATCAGTCAGTTTCAAACTTTTGTCATTTACTTTCAATGAGTGGTCATTTTGTTGCTTAGAGTGGGGTACATGAAACCTCATGGCTACCATTATTTCAGTATTTATTACAAGTTTATTTCTTTCAAACCAGTGTGTTAGCTCCAGCAATGATGTGTTTGTAAGTGACTGAAGATCTTTTTGGTTTAACCCTGTAGTCGATATACTTGTGTCATCAAGAAATAAAATTTTGTTTCTCATGGACAGATCATCTACACACAAATGAAAAAAGGATTGAACCCAATGTCGACCCTTGTGGCACACCACATTTCATTGTAGCTTGTTCTCATAAGTATGTTGTTGTTTTTATAACGTTTCCAGCGACTTTACCTTCTTTAAGAACAACTTTTTGTTGTTTGTTAGTAAGATATGACCTAATCTATTCATTTGGAGTACCTCTGATTCTCTTTCTTTCCAATTTATGTGAGAGAATAGCATGATCTATATTGTCAAATGATCTGGATGGGTCCACAAATATTCCAGTAAGCATTTCCTTTTCATCTGTAGCCTTTAGGATAGCATGCAGTAATTCATGGACTGCTGTGATTGTGGATCTTGATTACCTGAAACCATGATGATGATTTGACAGCTAATTGTTTTTCTTAATAAACTCTAGCAACCTATTACAACAGAGCTTCCTGAAGATATTTGAGAAGCCATTAAGCTGAGATACATGCCGGTAATTGTTAACATTGTCTGTAGGTCCCTTTTTGTGCATGGGGGTTACCTTTCCAAACTTTAGGAGATTTGGAGATGTAACTGTTGAGACGGAGTCATTAGTAATAAGCTTCAGTGGTTCTACAATATAATGTCCTGTTTGGTTTATAATACAGAATGAAATATCATCAAAACCATACGAAAATTTCTTTAATAATCAAACTACCAGTATGAGATCATTGTGTCTGACCTGTGTGAGAAACATAGACCCACTGGGAGTTTTGTGGTTTTCAGTGTGATGCACATTAAGAGTTTGAAAGTTGCTTTGGATAAAATCATTTGCCATTTTGATAAAGTACTCATGAAAGATATTGTCTACTGAAGTGGTATCAACTACTTGTTCATCTCTTTGCCACTGATGCAGTGCCTGTTTTAGATATGATGATGTTGCATGTGGGTCATGTCTTGTATTTTGATTCGCAAATGTATTCATGATTATTCCATTTTTGCATTTTCAATAACTTTGTGGTAGATCCTACTGTACTCCTCAATATAATTTTGCATTTCTAATGATACAGTATTTTTCATGAATGCACAAATCTTTTGTTTGCGCTTGAAATTTGTATACCTTTAGTAATCCGAATTTTGTTTCTAGTTAGTTTTAATTCGCATTGCTTAAGTGGTAAGGCTACATAAAAAGAGTATTGACATGTTCCATGAAAGATATTGAACATTATGTTTACATGTGTTTCGTTGAACACTTCATCCCATGTCTCCCAGATTAATTGGTGGCAAAAGTTTGCTATATTACCATCACAGATCCCTGCACTCAAATATTTAAATGGTGATATTTTCTCTGTTCATAATTCCAATGTTAGTTCAATTCGGTAGCTGCATTATCAGCACTTTGGATTGCTAAGTGAAATAGCCCAAGGTTCGATTCCCAGTTGCTCTGGAGATTTTCTCCACTCGGAGACTTAGTGTTGTGTTGTCCTTACGTTCTTATCGTCATAAATGATATTCCTCTGGCTGTATGAGCTCTTCCAAAACAAAATAAATTACAAAAAATCCAGAGTTAACAACAGGATATCATGTTTACTATAGTCCACACTTACTGCTTTACCATTGTCTGGTGAGTAAACATTTAGTCTATTGCAGTATTACAGTGCCTAGAGATTCTTGTTGGTGCATTTACTGTGGGGATTAAATTGAAACCCTTTGCCACATAATACATCTCTGTAGTTTGAAGGTTTCAAAAAATCAGTGTCAGAGCCACCACAGACGATTTTCTTTTTTGTTGGTTCTAAATTAACACCATTTCAAATTTATGCAAGAAGTCTTCATAGGCACCACTGGGGGATCTGATAGGGATACCACGGTAAGGTGGGTGCCGGTAAGTTCAGTAGCTTTTATTTCAAATACGTGTACCTTGATCAAACCAGAAAAAGTTTGGATTTCTTTATAACTCAGATTATGCTTTGCAAAGATAGCTGTCCCACCACACTTTTAATGAAATCTGCCAAATGGACTGCCTAGGGGAAAAAACAGAGATCTTTACAGTTTCTGTTTGTTGTTTTTTACGCAATGCTCCATCATGTAGATAACATCAATTTTAGGTCAGAGTCTAGTATTAATCTTAGTTCTTGCAATTTGTTAATCAGAGATTCAACATAATATGAAATGGGAGAAAGTTATTTTTGTTTTGCTTATTATTATCACAACTAATTTATATCAGAAAAGGAATTTAGTTCAAGTAAAGACATGATCTTAGCACAGTGAGTGAAGACAAACACTTTCAAGTATCAAGTATTTCATTAGCAGGAACCATTGATAACACCAAGAAATTAACCACTTTGTGTGTGTCTCGACCTCACACTGATAGTGTTGACATGTTTTTCAATAAATAGACAGAAGTTCTAGATAAAATTTCAAGTAAAATGGTCAACATAGTATTGTGTGGAGACATATACGTAAACACAGATAGCAAACGTGGAACTAGTAGTCCTAGGCTCCTCATAAATATCCTTCAGAGTTTTGGCGCGTCATTCTGGGACAATAGTGCAACAAGGCTTACTACAATGACTGCATCAGTAACTGACCATGTGGCCACAAATACGGGCAGGGAAAAGTGTGATGTATCTGTAAAAGATCTGGGATTATCAGCCCATTCTGTGAAATAATAACAGTAAAATCGAGTATGGCCAAATTCCATAAATTGCAAGCTTACAAGAGAAATTTATTAGGTCTTAAAATACAAGATTTTTCAAGAATTGGAATACAAAGCTAGAATGAAGTTTATACAGAAACCAATATAAATGTTAAATTCTCAACATTACTTAAACTGCAGATTGAAAAGTTATCAATGTCTCACACAAACACATAGATAACAGCAGGTATTAATCCATCCCACTCCAATGGTGAATTACACTCAACACTGCGAATTTTGTTTTCCACTACATTGTCTAGCCTCATTCAATACGATTTTGCATAGCTCTCACATACTCCTTTCTAGAAACTGAGTGGACTAGGCATCAGTTCTACATAGTATGACCATAGGAAAGCCAGTGTTAACTCAGTGTCGCACTGCAGCTACGCTTCACACTCAATCCTTTCTGAACAAGACGTTATAGAGCTTTTAAAGAAATGTGTTACTGAAAGTGAGAGTGACAATGATTATGATGACAGTGATTTATTTGTTAACAATTCAAGTGAAATGATGATGGAAACAGTCCACCCTGAAGACTTTCAAAAAATATGACACAATGAAATGTTTTGCATTTACGTAAATGTATTTGAATGAAAACCCACTTCTTGTTTCAATGTAGACTCCAATTGTTGTTCAGTGGCCTCATTGTTTCCACAATTCTCTGTGGTACAGACGCCACCTGGGTGTGGCGATTTAAATAAGAGCCCTATCCCTGCATTATGGAGTACAAAGGTTTAAGAACTCATCCCAAACCCTTAAATAATTTAGTTTCATAAAATAGAATTAAAATGAGTCACAGTTCTTGAATTTCTATCACAGATATAAAAAGATTTATAGAAAGGTGCTGATTAACAAGTTGTTTAATGAAATATTAATATACAATGCAGAGGATAAAAACAAAGCGGTCTGGGATGGCATAAAAGAGGAAACAGGGAGAGACAAACAAAGGCATAAGAACATACTGATAAAGCAGGGGGAGACGGCAATAAATGATCCACACCACCTAGCAAACTATAAGAATCAATATTATTCAAGGTTTATAGCGAAGTTACAGAAAAAATTTCAAAAACCGAATATAACACCTGTAAATAACTATGCATTAAGTATAATGATGTTGCTGGTAACCACAGAGCATGAAGGAATCATCATTCCTAAAAAATAGAACCAGTTACGAAAGCCAGATTAACGAGTTACTTGAATAATCACAATTTGGTTTCCAAAGTGACGACAGTACAGACTCAGTCACATTAGATGTCACAAAGTGGCATTTGATGCTCTTGACAAAGATGAGTGCATCACAGGCATATTTTTAGTTCTTTATAGGGCTTTTGATACTATTGACCCTTTCTATTAAATAAGCCAGAAGGATTTGGAATAAGATGGGGAGCTAATAACTGGTTCTGATCGTGCCTAGCAAATAGGATAGAAAGAGCAGAGATAACATTCATCTCAAATAAGTCTAATGTTTTGGTAAAATATTCACCAGAGCCAAAATACATGAATATAGGAGTTCTTCAGGATAGCATTTGAGGACAAATACTTTTGCTGATGTATACCAATGACTTTTCCACAAGTGATACTTATCAAAAGTACCCTTTGAAGAGAAAGCAAATAAAACCCCCAAGGAAGTTCACAATTGATCAGTAAGCAGTAAAGTGGTACTGAACATAAAGAAACAAATGCCATGAATTTCTCTTTGAAGATGGAAAATGATAATGTTAAATTGGTCATGGAACAAGATCTAAACTGAACCTACGTCTATCAAGCAAGAATAAACATAAAACTCAAGGTAGCATTTTCTACCAAGGAATAAAACTGTACAATAAATTACAAAAGGAAGGTAAAGAAATTGCTAAACTAACTTATTTAAAAAGGATGTTAAAAATACCTGTTAACCCAAATACTCTGTTGACTGAAGAACTGCTTAGATAACATGGAGTAGGGATTGAGTAAAAAATGTACCACAAATTATAACACTGATAACATAACATTTAACATTCCACATAACACTTTAACACTATATTTTTCCTTCTTTTTTCCACCTTTTGATAAAATTTACTCCTAAAGGTAAATATTGTATAATACTAAAACCTTATCATCTTTCTGAGCTCAACATCTCATTTGTTACAGAGTGATGCTGACTCAGTTGAACGGGGTAACAAATGGCAAGTTGCAGTTCACAAAATGGTCCATGGTATCAGCTGATAGTGTGCGTAGTATTGTGGAACTATGTGTTTGCATTATGTGCAGTACAGGGAGCTGAGTGAAGTGTAGTATTAGCCTTTTATCACCAATAAAAACATTTATTTGTAAAACACTATTGTAGACTAGTGGTAGCCCGAATGAGGTAGCACTACTTTAAACATACTGCCCTTGCGTTTGGGAGGTTAGAGGCTCCACTCTTCATCCAGCAATCCTGATTTACGTTTTCCATGGTTTCCCTAAGCGATTTTAGGCAAATTCTGAGATGGTTCCTACTATAAGGCTATGGACAACTACCTGTCCCATTCTTGTCATTCTAGACCTGTAAGTCTGTAAATGTCTGTATATGTGAATTACTTTATTTTTGTTGTTCTTAAACTGCAATTCGAAGACATCTCCAATATCCTTGTAAAAGAAATATATGGAAAAATAAAAGTACTACCACTAATACTGCTAATATTACCACTACTACTGTTACTACTACCACAATTTAACATAACAGTCGCGACACTCACTGCTGTAAAAGTTGTTACCGTTTGACAGATGGGGTGGCACTAGCGCTCCAAGCATCGGCATAATGTTTGTTTTGCACCCATTTCCTACGTAATTTACGAAATACTTGAGTTATTTTATTGCCTCCAAGGATTTGTGTAGTATCAGAAGGCATATATGTCTCTAAAAATGATTCTAAAATAAGAGCAAGTGTGGACAAAAACCATGAATCGAGTGGCAAGCTACAACACATTCGTGAAGAAACACTTGTGACGTTACATTGTATTGCAGCTTACCTCGTTGATATCAAAAGAATATAAACACACAGATTCACACGTAAGAAGCACAGACATGTACCTCTACATGCAAAAGCGATCGACAGCTCATTTATCGTTCTGTAGTCCTACTGTGTTTGTCATTGTCGCCTGTTGCCACAAGTACGACCTTCATCTTTACATTATCCTAAGTGGGACAAGCAACTGCCAAACAGTGGGTGAAATATGTTGAAAACATTATAATGAGCTGATTACATTACATTTCACGCAAAACCAAATATTTGAATAATTTTCAAACAATCTGTCAGTGAACAAGGTGCTAACAAAATAATGTCGTCACACGAAGGAACAAGGAAAATTATGTGACTAACAACAGAAGTGAATGAAATACATACCAAACATTACGATTTTGTAAGACACGAATAACCGCACTTAATCTAACCACTTCATAGTCAAAGCAGGTCTGTGTTGACGATTCACACGCATCTGGCACTGATACATGGAGAGCTGAACTGGATGCTTCTGTGTCATAGGACTGTTTTACAGCTTTAGATGCATTGTCGAATCTTTGTGGCAGTTTTCTCTTCATCGTCAGTTGAGGTGGCATATTTGGGATGTCAAACAGTGTGGGTACTGCATTCCACACGAGTTTATTATTGTCTGCGTTCATGAACTGGTTTTGTTCGAAATGTAGCGAACAAAACCTAATATTATTATACAGGTAAACTGAGTCTTTTTTCATAAGTTCTTCTCGTCTGTTATTAACTAGCCATTTTCCGCTCCTGAAACGAAACATTAATCATTAATACACATGTAGTTTGCAAGTGAATCCTGACAGTACAGTTTAGTAACATGATGGTATATACCTCTCAGGATCCTTAGGATACCTAACAAAAAGGCAGCTATGGTGTCTTCTTCCTGTTGTTGCTGCAATTTATTGCGCTACAAACGTTTCCGCTTGTAAAAACCATTGTAGAAATCAAAATAAACAACTACTATTCGCTATCACGAACGCGCCGAACCCACAGTTTAAGTTGCTGGCCGCTTGGGGTGCTGCTGGCGCGATAGGCAACAAAACTACTACTTCTTCTACTACTACTACTACTACTACTGCTATGTACTATGATAGTAGGGTGGTTGTTGCAGTGGGGATGGAGTATGTGTATGTGTGTGTGTATGCGCGCGTGCATGCCTATTAATGTTTCTGTCTATTATCTTATTTCGTAATATAATAGCAAACATCCTAATTTAAAACAATTTAAACAATAGAAAATATTGTATTAACAATGAAAAACAAAAATACTGTAGATTGTGCTGGGATACACGCTAAATTTCTTATATTATTGCATAAAATATAGGCTCCCAGTGTCTATAATAAGGAAAAAATCTTTTGGACATAGATGTTTCCCAGGGATTCTAAAGTTTGGAGAACAAAATCTGTGTCCAGAAAATGGCGAAGAGAGGATACGGAAAATGAGTGTCGCGTATCGCTTCTTCCAATCATGTCAAAAGTATTTGAAAAAGCTGCTGCTATTCAGATTCGAAATTTTATCGAAAAATATGAGATTATTTTGAAAATAAGTTTGCTGCCAGTGTGCAAAAAGCACTACAGATACAATCAACAAGTTTGCTGCCAAGACTAACACACCATTAGACAATAAGAATAAATTTGCAGAGGTCTTTTGTGACTTCCCTCAGGGTTCCATACTAAGACCTATTTTGGCTCTGTTCTACGTTAATAACGCAGCAATGGAAATAAAATCATATAACTTTTTTTTGCAGGTGATACAAATATGTTAACTGAGGGCCATGAGTCTGAAAACATCTCTATATGCGTCCTCACTACAATAGACTTCAACTCAATGGATTAACCCTAAAGATCCCAAAAACCTATATGATCCAGTTAAAAACAAAACATCCAAAAGCTCAGGAAATTAATGTAAATTGTAAAAATCATGTTCTTGAAGAAGTGGATTCTGCGAATTTTTTTATAAATGAAACAAGAATTTAAATTGGAACAAATGTGTTTAGTATTTTGTAAATAAATTATAAAGCTTTCCATTTGCTGTGCAAGTATTAGACAGTGCCACAAAAATAAACACATGGAAAATAACACACTAAAGCTATTTTCTACCGGTTACTAGATATAGTACTGTTTTTGCATAAATTTGAGCAACATATTGTGCATAATACAGCTGCGGAAAACAATCATTAAAAACATGTTCACATCCTAGGATATCACATGACCCATTATTTAAAGATCTGAAATTATTAAACGATTCCTTCCCTATTTATCTGTGACAGTATCATCCTTTTACATAGCAGTTTATAATTATTCAAGGAAAACTATAATGAGGTGACAAAAGCCATGGAGCCGTGATGTGCACATACACATACATGTGGCAGTATCACATACACAAGGTATAAAACAGCATCACAGTGGTCTAGCTGTCATTTATTCTCAAGTGATTCATATGAAAAGGTTTCTGACATTATTATGGCTATAACAGGAATTAACAGTCCTTGAATGGGACATTCTATTTTGGAAATCGTTAGGGAATTCAATACTCCAAGATCCACAATGTCAAGAGTATGAGGAGGATAACAAATTTCAAGCAATACCTCTCACCATGGCCAATGCAGTATCCAACATCCTTCACTTAACGACAAAGAGCAGCAGCATTTGTATAGAGTTTTCAGTGCTAACAGACAGGCAACACTGCATGGAATAACAGGATTATCAATGCAAAACGTACCTCGAACGTATCCATTGGTAAAGTGTGGCGAAATTTGGCATTAATGGACTAAGGCAGCAGATGACCGAAATCAGTACCTTTGCTAACAGCACGACCGACTGTCACGCATCTCCTGGGCTTGTGAACATAGTAGTTGGACCCTAGACGATAGGAAAACGGTGCTCTGGTTAGAGGAGCCCCGATTTCAGTTGTTAAGAACTGGTGGTAGGGTTCGAGTGTGGTACAGACCCCACAAACTGTGGACTCAAGTTGTCAACAAGGCACTGTGCAAGGTGGGGGTGGCTGCATACAGTATTAGCTTTGTTTCCATGGAATGGACAGGGTCCTCTGGTAAAACTGAACCGATCATTGATTGGAAACAGCTATGTTCAGCTACTTGGAGACCATTTGAAGCCATTCATGAGTTTCATGTATCCAAACAATAATGTGCTGTCACCAGACCACAGTTGTTCATAACTGGTTTGAAGAACTATTCAAGCATATGATCTGGACACCCAGATCACCTGACGTGAATCACACTGAACGTTCACGGGACATACTTGAGAGGTCAGTTTGTGCACAAAATCCTGCCCTAGCAACACTTTCACAGTTATGGATAGTTATAGAGGCGGCATGGCTCAGTATTTCTAGCCGGCCTTGGTGGCCGTTCGGTTCTAGGCGCTGCAGTCCAGAACCGTGGGACTGCTACGGTCGCAGGTTACAATCCTGCCTTGGGCATGGATGTGTGTGATGTCTTTAGGTTAGTTAGGTTTAAGTAGTTCTACGTTCTAGGGGACTGATGACCTAAAATGTTAAGTCCCATAGTGCTCAGAGCCATTTGAACCATTCAGTATTTCTGCAGGGGATTTCCAATGACTTCTTGGGTCCATGTCACATCCAACTGATGCACTATGGGCAATAAGAGATCTAGCACGATATTTGGAGGTATCCTACGACTTTTTCACCTCAGTCTATTTTGATCACTCATATGATATGAGAAATAAAGATATTATTACCATTTGAACTCACAGGCTGAGACTTCCCAGCATATGGAGATGAAAATTTACAACAAACATTCTGAGTGTGAACTTGGATTCACCAAAAAAAAAAACCGCTACATGATACTCTATTTCAACTATGCTATTGCTCAGCTGAAGGTTTCATGAAGTCGAACTGAATGTCTGAGCAGGATATAATTCATCAATTGCCTTTTGATGTGAATACAAATGTCTTTTAACAGAAAAGTTGTGTTAATGTTAATACTTTATTAACTACAGTTTTAAGACACTGAAGTTGTATTATATATTTTCATCATGTCTCCTTTACTCTAATCAAATGATTAGCAGATGTATCTTATGAAATAAATAAATCACAATTCATAAAAAAATAGATCACACTCAAAACTAAATTTTTGCAAATGTAAAAGAAATAAAAAATATAAAATATTATGCTGCCACAGCTATGTAGACGATATCGTAAGCCTCATAGATAAACCACAGGAAAATACAAACAGTTTACAAATGCAGATAAATAACATATATCACAACATTCAGTTCACTCTGGAAATATAAAAAATATAGAAAAGGAACAGCTACAAACACGATTATAAACAAGAAATCAAACTACCCTTATACTCAAACAGTGGCAGCTAACAGACATATGGTAGATAGAATGCCTGGACACCTCTAATCAAAAAAAATTATCAAGAAGAACTAAACATGATCATCAACATAGCACGAAACAATGTCCATAAAGTCAAGTCAGTAAAACAGCTATGTAATACTATCAAAATCAAAATACAAGCAGAAGACTGCAAAATTACAAACAACCTAAATATACCAGTGCATAACAACAATACATAATGAATAACAATAACACATAATGCATACTCACACCAAAAAACTCTTCCTTCAACACAACTATAAAATTTCACATCATAACATAACATTTATAACATTTTCAAAAACATAGCTCAATACAAAAGAAATCTAAAACTTTGACAGAACAGAAAGACAAATGCAGCAGTGCAGAAATATGTGAAACTGCACAAAAGTCTAAATATATAGGAATGACAAGAAGAAATTTTAAAAACAAGTATAAAGAACACAATAAGCACTCCGTATGTCATGAACAACTAATAAAAGGAAATCACTACCACACTGGGATAAGAACAGGCACAACAGCCTTATACCATAACAAGAAAAGGAAGGGAAAGCTCACTTTACAGGACAACCAGGAGGAGCTGTAAAAAAAGTTCCCAGAATTTTGTTGTAACTATTTATGACATCTGGTTTCGCAGGACAGACTGGATCAGGTTGCGAAAGGGCGCCCAAATCAGTTGCTATTAGTTGCACAAACATACAAACTTTATTTTGCTAAAACACTTAATCACACAAGCCCTTAAAAGAATTCAGAAACAATACAGATGAAGGCCAGAACACAAGTTCTTTAAGTTGCCTTAAGGAATACACATGTTTCAAGGCCTTAGTTACAAAATAGAAGAACTGAGGGCTTAAGGCCTGGATAACAAGAATTTAAAAAATTTTAAAAGGTTTTAAATAAATTACTTTTCAAATTTTAATTTAAGATGGCTGAAGGCTTTATCTTAAAATATTTAACATAAAGTTCGGCTGAAGGCCATATAGTGAACATAGAACAACTCAAGGCTTAAGGTCTGGATAACAAAATTAAGATAGAAATGAAAATTCTCAAATATTCAAATGATTTTTCAAATTTTAACTTAAGATGGCTAAAGGCCTTATCTTACAATATTTCTCGTAGAAGTTCGGCTGAAGGCCACATACTGAACATTAAAACAAACTAAATTAATAGGCATCTGATGGCCTTGCACAGTACTTGAGACTAAAAGAAAATCACAATCCAAAACAACAGAACAGTGGTGCTCAGAAGTGCTCGAAAGGTCGGCCTGAGGAGGTAACTGTAACATAAGCTTGGGTGAGAGAGGCAGCCGAGAGTAAGACTATACAATCGGATGGCAACTCGACCCAGGGAAAGCTGAAGGAGCGACCGACAACCTAATCAATTCCCTTCCAACCAACAGCACAAGAACAGATAATGTCAGCGAGGACGAAGATACTAGCAGCACTGCATCTTCAAATACAGCCAAGGCACAATAACCACTCAAAAATAGGAACAAACGCCAAGGGCTGTCGAACTACTTGCTGTGCCGGACAACACCGACATGGCGAGGAAAACACACTGCCAAGAAACCATGCCAATGACAAGGGCAGGCAACGGAATGCTAATGGCCACAAGGCAGAAGACACCGCTGGTGCACTACACTAATAGGTTACAATCAATTCAATAGTTGAACACCATACAGGAAGACGGCTGCAAAATTTTGGAGACTCCCGCTCACCATACATTGCTGCTTGCAGGAACAGCCCAGTAAGCAACAACCGGCAATGAACGGTCACAGCAGTTGAGGTTTCATAACAGATTAACTGATTACTCAACTCCAGTATCCAGGGGGGCAACGAACTTTGCAGCTCTCGCAGCTAGTGCCTCACAAATCCGACCACACATGCACGCCACCAGCGGCCCTGAGCTGACCTTGCGCCACAGAGACTTCCTCGCTACTCTGTCACAACTGACCGACTGCCTACTTCAGTACTAAGATAGCGTCCTGCAAGATGACCAACTGACAAGGCCCAGAAACGGTCGAAGGACCAAAATACACGTCGCCCGATAAGACGACCGACCGAACAACCAACTAATTCATTCCCCCTGCAGTCGACTTCCATCAGATAGTACATGTGTGTCGCCAGCGGTCGGAGAGTACTGGCTGTCCGGAGCTCACTGGCGCTCTGTCCCAACTGCACACCGACAGAGGACGACCCGGAAATACTAGCGGTCGCTCCAGAGATAGTACAACAGTGCACTTATCGATAAGTGCCGCTGCTGCCACTCACAACAAGCAAACCAGCAACTTAGAGACGCCAGTAAATCGAATAAGAAACGAGGCGACAGTACCGTAAAGACAAGATGACTAGCAATAAACGGCATGAACACGAGCCGGGCATGGCTCAATTTATTACCGTAGTATTAGTACACATTTACTTAATCGCCTTCTAAATAGGATCCTTCAGCACACACACACTTGTTCCACTACTCCTGCCATTGCTGGAAACAACGATGAAAGTGCTGTATTGGAATGTTCCAAAGTTCATCCATCACTTTGGTTTTGATGTCTTCTACAGTGACAAAACCTTTGATACCCCTTTTGATCTTGGGGAATCCGCTTGTGTTATGCAAGGCGAGTAAGGAGGCTGGTAAAGGAGTGGAATGTTCGTTTCTGTGAACTGTATCACCACAACAAGTGATATACGGGAGAGAACAATGTCGCGTGCATCTCTGTTGCCATTGTGTCTTCAGATTGCCCCCCCCCCCCCCACACACACAATCGTTTCGAAATCTGTACTTAGAATGGGCTGTTAACATTTTGTCCATCTTGTACAAATTCATGGTGCACCGCACCTTCGTTGTCGAAAAATGTAATGAACATCACTGTTGTTCTGGATCTGACATGATGGCTTTCTTTGGTCAAGGAGAGGAGGTTGTGTGCCATTCTGATGATGCCAGTTTTTTAAGGGTTGTACACGTACACCCAGGTCTCATGGCCAGAAACGATTGTTTTAAGAAATGTCGGGTTATCTGTGCTTTTTTCAAAACATTCGGCCACAGTCAACAAACGAGTTTCCATTTGATCCATAGTAAGCATCTGCAGGAAAATTTTGCTCTGTCACGTTTTATCTTCACATCATAAAACAGGATTGCGTGAATTAATTCATGAGAGATCTGCAATTCTTGTGCCAGCTCGTAGATGGTCAGTCATCAGTCTGACCTGATTAACTGTTTCATTTATGCGGCCCTTTATTTGTTTCTGGAGGTGCTGCAGTGTAGTGCTAATCTCCCAACGATTCCTGTCCATCTCTAAATATTGAATACCACTTGTAACCGGCTGTTTCCTTTACAACAGCGTCCACATAAGCTATAAAGGCTAAAAAAGAATTTTAATTTCGCCCTTTACTCGAACGGCGACATCCTGCCAACAAATCACCACACACTCTTACCTGTAAATTAGTAAACAAACAATAAAGCAAGCTGTTGGAGAGTAATCAAGAATAATTACTTAAATCAGAGTAATTAATTCAGACTATGTAAATGTGTAGATATCAGACTGTAGATGCGATACATGTTATGGAAATTGAAGGTGGATGGGGGAGAAAGGAAAGGAAAGGAAAGGGAGGGACTCTTGATGTTAGCTGCATCAGGATAAACACTGTGTCTGGATGGTGCAGTCGTTAATGCAGTTGTCTAGTAAACATCAGATTTTCACTCATCGCCGCTGAGTTTGCATAAATTCCCCATGCAGCTGATATCAATAGTCTCTTCCCTTTCCTTTCCTATCTCCCCCTCCACCGCCGATTTATATAATAACTCAGACTAATATGAGGGGCAGAAAAACAATTATAATGAAATTCTGGTAACTTTTTGATTGTCTCTTATATTTCATACAGAACACCATAAACAAAACTAAAAATATACTCAATGACCAAAAGACTAGTACCAGAAGAACAATATTCAAAATAATTCACAGTTTTCCACAAAAAAACTAAATCTTATATAAATAATAGTAAATATAAAATTTCACACATGTAACACACACCCTCACACACACACACACACACACACACACACACACACACACACACACACACACACACACACACACACACATAGTGCCCCATTACTCACTCTCCCTCCATCCCCATCCTAATACCCACTCTACTCTCACACTCTACAGTTCCCAGGGACCCTCAGTTAGTCCTAAAATATGTGATGAGGTCTGTGTGTAGAGTGCTACAGTGTAGGTTATGTACAGTGAGACAGTTAAAGGAAACCTATCAATTGGAAGCAACCTCTACCATATGCATCTAGTACGTACAGAATAACACATGAGTACATAAGAAGGGAGTAAAAATGAATGTAAATATGAAAAAAATCAAATATTTGTAAATAGTTTGGTAAATTAGCTGAGCTGCCAACAATGATTACAAACCTCCTTCCAAATTATGCAAAACTAAGTAATTTTCTTCATATTATAGATCACCAGTTGAAAAGCTGGGTTTCTGAAGAAGTGAATTACTTACGTGTGCATGTTCCCATCACTACCCGTTAACTCAACTTATATGTGGAAACACCCTACTTGCACAGATACCACTGTATGTATAGGTTAGGAATGTTAAAAGCCATTTAACTTTTTTATGCAATGTCGCTTCCCCCAGCATTGCCTACAAGCTTCAACAACTATCACTAGGTGGGTCTGTTCTCATGCTGCCCTCGTTTAACTATACGCATTTAGAAATGTTTCTTTAAGTTAATAAATAGTTAGTGTCATGACAAAATAATGAGCTTAATCTGCAGTTAAATAAATAAATACATTGTAAAATGGTATAATATTCTTAAACCATGCTATTGCAGTCTCATTGTAACATTCAGCAAATCTGTATAACCACTCATTTGTAATAAAGTAACACAGCATTGTTTGAAATGTTTTACAGATCCAAAAAATATTGTAATTGCGATTGTGGACTTTCTCTGGTTCATATTACTGCAGAAAGATCAAGAGTGTGAAGGTATTTATTTCTGTATAATGATAACAAATTTTTGCTTTTACCTCTGAGTGCAGATTTTACGCTAAAGCAGAAGTACAAAATTTATTTGTGCCTTAAGGGATTTTATTAAACCCACTCTTGACCCTAATTAAAATCCTATGTTAGTACAAAAGTGTCTGCATTGGCGCAGTCAGTGAGAAACGACTGTTCTCTACGTTGGTAGAAAGATGGCTACAGGATTAAGTACTGCACCAGCAAATGAAGCGCCACATTTACAGCACCTGTAACTTATCAGAATCTTGACTAACTAAAACCAAAGCATAACTGTTGAGACATTAACCTTACTTTCCAGTGTACCTTCGGTGTACTATAGATAGCATATGAGTATTTAACATAAAATTTCAGAAATAATGTTCTTCAGAATGTGATACGAGTAATGCAGTGACGAAAATGGTTTTGAAAGCTTCTTTTCAGATGAGCCTGTAGCGACGCTGCCGCGCGCTAATTCAAGCTCGCCGGTGCGTGTGTGTGCGTGTGTGTGGTGTGTGCGCGTGTGTCAGTGCAGTGCTGTGCGGTCGTAATTACTGTACACGACGTCTGTGTAGTTCCGCGACCAACCTGTAGAGGCGCTGCGTTTTCTAGCTTTTATATACGTTCTGTTTATTATTATTATTCCTTGTTTTTTGAGTTAATTGGTAGTTCTGTGCCTGTCTGGCGTTAGGTCAGTCGCTTGACGGCGCGTTTCGGCGCGGGCCCGCCCGTTGCCGGCGCGCCGTAAGGCACGGAAGCTCGCACTGGGGCGTATCGCTTCCAGTCGAGCGTGCCGCGGCAGTCCTCACTCGGGGAAGTGAAGCGTCTCTCATAGCCTTTCCTTCCCAAGTGGCTCTTTCCGCCTTCCCGTGGTGCCAGATGTTAAGCTCGGCATTTCGCCTTGCGACAAAAGGGAGAGCTGCGACCCAACCCGATGCGAAAGCGAAGGGTGCGTGGCACAGGGGGAGCTGTGTCAAGGGACCGAACATCAGTCCCTCTCTGTTCGCAGGGCACAGACCATCAGGTGTTCTGCATGCCGGAGACCTCGTTTGTCGGCGTGGGATCGCGGCGCGATTCGGCAAGGGTGCTTCGCCGTGCCTCTGGGTAACCGGGGCGTGTTCTGCCAAACCCAGGAGGTGGTGACATCGCCTGGGCTAGGTTAGATGGGTCCAGACCGCTGAACGACTGGGTGACCGACCCACCACCTGAGTAGGAGTGGGTCCTTGGCCGAGAGGTGGAAACTCGGGCTAGTAAGCGGCGAAGGGCGAGAGGTGCATCCGCCTCTCTGGAGTGCGGGGTGAACTTGCTGAGGAGCGTCGGGTGAAATCGACGAAGCCGGAGCCACCGATGGGGACCAGTGCGCTGGCAACGGCGCGCTGAACCCTGGAATTCGAAGAGTGCCCTTGGCCTTGGGGCGAGGCTGGTGGGCGAGTTGCCTCATGTCCCCCCCACCCCCCCCCCCCCCCACCCCATGCCAGAGGAGCCGGTCCGGGGCAAGAGACGGGCTCCCATCTTTTATCACTCGTTACTCATCATGGCGGCAACTGAAACAAGTGATTCTTGTGCGTCCAAACGCGCTTCTATTGCGCCTGATCCCTCTCCCCAGGACGAGCTGGGATAGGCAAAAGGCGAATCTGTAACACAGAGACACGCTAGATTTTCACTGCTCCTAGAGCAGAATGTCAAAAGTGGCAAAATAAGCCAAGCAGCTCTATCAATCATAAAAAATGAACTCACCGCATGGCTATCGCCCGTGCAAAACTTGAAGGCCGGGTGGAAGAGTTAGAAAAAGAAAACAGTAGACTGAGGAACCAACCGGTCAAGACCTGGGCGGCGGTGGCTGCGCAAGCGCCAACTAAGCCGCACACAACCAAAGAAACCATAGATAAAGCAGCCAAAAGAACAGACACTGCGGTCTCTCTCAGGACACTGCCTGGGCAAGATACCAGTGTAAAGAAAATCCAGGAGCTGTTCACAAAAACTATAAACCCAGCTAAAGACAAAATTAAAATAAAGAGAATTAAACCTAGCAGAAACTCAGTAATTGTGGAAGTAGCTTCAGAGGAAGACAAAGACAAATTATTAAACAATCAGAAACTAAATTCACTAGTTAAATGTGAACCACCAAAGAAAAGAATTCCTTTAGTAATCCTTTATGACGTGCCAACTATAATGACTGATGACGAACTGATGAACACAATAAAAGAACAAAATTTTGATGATCTAAATGAGGAGGAATTTCGAAAGAGCTTCAAATTGAGATTCAAGATGGGGCCTCGGGGGCGTGATGTGGTTCGTCACGTTGCTGAGGTCACGGCACCAATGTGGAGGAAGATCACAGCAATGGGCAGACTATATGTAGGATTCCATTCGGTTAACGTCAGAGACTACATCGTGGTACCTTGCTGCCACAATTGTGGTGACCTGGATCACATCCTAAGGCTTTGTACCAGGGAGTCGGCTTGCACGAAGTGTGGCACAAATGGACACAACCGCAAAGACTGCAAAGCAGCAGCGGTCTGTATTCCTTGCAAAAGCCGTGGGAAAAAGTCATGCAGAGCCACAGGACGTAATTGCCCAACATACAGAATTTTAGAACAACGATTGAGCTCCAAAATCGATTATGGCTGATCACAGCCCACCAAACAGGATGCCAAAGCGTAAATCCCCAAGCAAGAGGAGGCGGGACGCTATGAGGGCAACCAGGTTTAAGAACTTCTTGATGGCGCTTTGGGGTGCCACTAAGACAGTAACAATAGACAAGGCCATACAAGCATATAAGTACTCAAAGAGATTTTCCCGTATTGAACACAGATCCCGCCCCTCAACGCCGGGAAACGAAGCCGGCAGTCCATCTGAGGCGGCAAGGGCATCCTATGACCGCAATATCCCAGACAAAACTCAAAGAAAACCAACCCATCCAAGACAGTGCTGTCACAAGCACAAGCCTGAAGTCCACAACGCAGAACACTCCAGTGGTCAGATTGCCACCTGTGGACCCGGTAAGGGTGTACCCCAACATCGAGTACACGATGCAACTGGCCAGGCTGGAAGAGCCGATTACCCTGGCCACTGCCTTACGACATGTGGTCCGTGTAGGACACGAAGAGGGTAAAAAGGTAATCTTCTCGGTAATGGAGGCTGTGGACAGAATTCAGCTCAAGCCTGTGAATCTCCCCACTGATTTCGGAGCCCTGCGGGACCTACTGAAAAAAGTTTTTGAGGGACGTGGTGAAAAGTTTGACCTTCAGGACATTTACGAAGAGGCCGTACTGGCAAACGAACGAATTGCTTTCGACTGGAGTAAGACCTGGCTGGACGACCACATACACACACACTTTCAATGACGACTGAGATAACAATTGGACAATTAAATATGCACAACAGTCGACTTGTTATGCAGGAGCTCCGCAAAGAGGTGGAGGAGAGGAGACTGGACGTGCTCTGCCTACGGGAGCCGTACTCCCAAGCTGGGAAAATAGCTTTTGCTGCCGCAACTTGGCAGATTGTCAGCAGAGGTGAGGACCCTAGAGCAGCAATAGTAGTTACAAACAAACTCTTGAGGGTAACCACGCTCTCACAATTTACAACTCGTCACTGCAACGTCGTGGAGCTTCAGTCCCCGATGGGAGTAATTATTCTCATAAATATGTATTTTCAATGCGGAGATGAGATTGAACAACACCTAGAACACCTGGCAAGAGTTACCGCGACGTTGCGGGGACGAAAGATAATCATAACAGCTGACATCAATGCAAAATCCCCCCTGTGGTACAGCGGCACCAGAGACACAAACGGTGATAAAGTGGAAGATTTTTCTTATGGCTTCGCAGCTCGTGGTGGCCAACAGGCTGGGCACTCCTCCTACCTACACAGCAGGAGGAGGACAAGGCACGAATATAGATGTAACCCTTACATCACATAATGCAGCAAACCTAATAAAGAATTGGAAAGTCGTAAGCAATGCCACCACGAGTGACCACAACTTAATAACCTTCACTCTAAGTGAAAGAGAGTGCCGCTGGATGATTGGGTGGGAGGTGCAATTTAACTACAACAAAGCGAATTGGGAACTTCTAGCAAGGGAGTGCGACATTCCTGCCTTACAAGAAGGTGACGTACATCAAGACCTAGACGTAGACAAAAGAGCTGAGGAACTGGTGGGTGCAGTACATAGAGCGGTGAGGGCCGCTGTACCAACCAGGAGGAAGGCCGTGGCGGCCTCGCTGACACCATGGTCGGCCGAATTAGAGGATTTACGTCAATCTGTCAGAAGGCTAAGGAGGAACTACCAGCGCAGTGTCGTCTGGCTGGAAAGGCAAAGATGGCAGTTGCGATACAGGGAGGCCAAGCAGAGATTCCAGAAGGAGTTACGCGAAGTGAGAATGTGTAGCTGGGAAAACTACGTGCTGAACCAGTTGGCCTTAGATCCGTGGGGTCTCCCTTATAAATTAGTAAGGGAAAAAATCCGCTCTCCCCTGGAGCTATCAACAGTCAGGTGGGGGGATGGGATGACAGAATCTTGGCAGGAAACTGCTGAGGTCCTTCTCCAATCCCTGCTGCCTGACGACAATGCGGATGGAGAAACCGAAAGCCAGAAGCAACTGTGTGACGCATATCTAGTGGATTATAGCAACAACACGGCAGTCTACCCATTCTTGGAAGAGGAGGTGGCTGCTCAAATAAGATCCCTAAAAGGAAAGCTCCAGGACCAGACGGCATTGTGGCTGAGGTGGTGCAATTTCTGGCACCCCAGTTAGTCGCGCCGCTGACCCACCTATTCAACGAGTGTCTTAGACCAAGGAGGTTTCCCAAGAGGTGGAAAACCGCGAGTGTGATAATAATTAAAAAAGGACCGGAAAAAGATCCGACCGAAGTTAAATCTCACAGGCCAATCTGCCTGTTGGACCTGTTCGGGAAGCTTCTGGAGAAACTGCTGGCGACAGATTGACGGCTCACCGAGTACTGTGGGGGATGAGCAGCAGGCAGTTTGGCTTCAGGCCGGGGCGGTAGGCATCTGATGCCATCACTCTGGCGGCTGAGGTCTGTGGCTTGACCCTGCATAAGTACGTCATCGGCATCATGGTGGATATCAGTGGCGCCTTTGACAACCTGTGGTGGCCTTCGCTCTTCTCCTGTTTGCCGGCCGAAGTGGCCGTGCGGTTAAAGGCGCTGCAGTCTGGAACCACAGGACCGCTACAGTCGCAGGTTCGAATCCTGCCTCGGGCATGGATGTTTGTGATGTCCTTAGGTTAGTTAGATTTAACTAGTTCTAAGTTCTAGGGGACTAATGACCTCAGCAGTTGAGTCCCATAGTGCTCAGAGCCATTTTCTTCTCCTGTTTACGGGAGAAGGAGTGTCCAGGGCCGCTTTATGGGTGTCTGAGGAGCTATTGTAAGGACATGGAGGTTTGGCTATCATCCCCTAGCGGGAGAATTGGAAAAGTAATCACCAAGGGGTGTCCCCAAGGCTCTGTTCTGGGGCCCCTGTTCTGGGATATCCATATGGAACCATTACTAGACGGACTACAACAAAGTGAAGAAGTGCTAGAGGTGATAGCCTACGCAGATGACCTCCTCCTGCTGGTTGGCGGTCGTAGCTGAGAGGACATCGAGCCAAAGATCGAAAGGGCCATTGAAAAACTGCACCAATGGTGCCTTAACACGAAGATGAAAATATCTCCTACTAAATCCACATACTTACTGCTAAAAGGTCAGCTTATCAGGAATCCCACTGTCAGAATCGATGGCTCACCAGTTCTTCGGCGACGAGAGGCGCGATATCTGGGAGTCATAATTGACGAGAGATGGAACTTTGGAAAACACATAGAAACCGTAACTCAGAGAGCCCTCCAATTATTAAATAATCTCATTTCCATTGGACATAAACGATTTCATCTCCCCCCTCATCTCATCAAACTCTATCACAATAGTATCATGACCTCAGTAGTGGGTTACGGCTTGGGAGTCTGGGCGCACAGGCTCATGTGGGTCGTGCCCGCCATGATAGTGAGAAGAGTCCAAAGAAATATGATTCTAAGATCAGTAGGGGCCTACAGGACATCACCAGGGGGAGCTCTGTTAGTCATAATGGGGCTCTGCCCGTTAGATATCAAGATACGGGAACAAGTGGAATGGTACTGGGCAAAAAAAGGGAATGGGGAAAAAATAATAGATATCATGGGTGTGAGAGTAGAGGATAAGAGGGAAATAAGAAACAGGGGAGGCACTGTGGCAGAGGGATTGGGAGGAAGATGAAACGGGGAGAAGAACATTCCAGTTCTTACCTGACGTTAAAGAATGCGGGACCATGAAATATTTTGAACCTACACGAGGACTCATCCACTTTCTCACTGGTCATGGACCCTATCCGACATACTTATGTCGGTTTGGGAAAAGGGCAACCCCCGAGTGTGACTGTGGCGCGGCGGAAGGAACTCCTGATCATGTGGTTTTCGAGTGCCCTCTCTTCAACGACGTTGCGACAACACTCCGAGACAGACTTCCAAACAATGAGACATACAATCTCCTAAGACAAGAAGACACTTTCCATACCCTGAATGCTCTGGCAGAAGAGGTATCGCGAAAAGTATTAATAGAATACTTGAGGGATCAAGAATAGACACCAAACTCATTAACCAACCGATTAAGACCTGATCCCAATCCCATACCGCCTGTGCGTGGAATGGCCGACTTCCATCAGTTGGAAACCGCCACGTACGGGACTAGGGGGGGGGGGTGGGGTCAATCACACCGATTGCAACTAAAGCACCAACTATGACGTAGGTTAAGTTAGTAGTAGTAGGACTTAGTTTAGAACACTAACATAGGAAACTGCAGCGAATACTAACCTTGGCCGACCCAGTGCCAGGGGCATGCTCCCCGGGGTTAGCTCGAGGAGCCTGGCCACTCTAAGTAGGTTTGTATTTTACTGGCACACCTGTGACACTGCAGTTAGTAGTCATTTATAGGTTAGAAGTAGGTAAAACTAAACTGACCATTGTTGTTGTAGGAATCTAACCATACTTTAGGAACTTAAATAGTAGCTCACTGACAAAATTGTAATCTAAGCTGCAAAAAAACTTAGTCTTATGTAACAATTAATGGCCCACTAATCATGTTAGGAGGTGGGCCAAATATGTATGATTAGTATTGTTAGTTCTGTGCCTCCTGGCTTGTGTGGACGAGTACTGTTTTCTCTCCAATAACTACGGAAGTTTTCCCAGGACTAAGGATCCTTCTGTAGAGGCCGGAAGCAAATTTTGTAACTCCGATCAGTCCATACGCGCTCGCAATAAAGATATTGTTGCTGAACTGAAATTCTTTATTCTTCTGAATCACGTTAAGCAAAGGTCGGACAGCCACCAGTTTAGCTGAACCCGACAAGTGGTCATCCCGATGTGATCCAAGCAGATGGTTCAAATGGCTCTGAGCACTATGGGACTTAACATCTATGGTCATCAGTCCCCTAGAACTTAGAACTACTTAAACCTAACTAACCTAAGGACATCACACAACACCCAGCCATCACGAGGCAGAGAAAATCCCTGACCCCGCCGGGAATCGAACCCGGGAACCCGGGCGTGGGAAGCGAGAACGCTACCGCACGAACACGAGATGCGGGCCGATCCAAGCAGAAACCGACGCGATTAAGAAGAAGCAGGCGTGAGCTACGTAAGTGACGAGCACATAATGACCGAACAGCAGGCCGTCTCCAGGATTGCAGTCCGTTTGCCGCCGCTCCGGCCCGACATCCCGGTACTCTGGTTCGCGCAGGCAGAGGCAAGTTTTGGCTTCGCTGGAATAACGGCCGAAGCAACTAAATTTGCGCTGATTGTGAACCAGCTCCACCAACGTTACGCAGCCGAGGTGCAGGACAGCACCGACCGAGACTGGATCTTAAGCCAGACTAAAATCAGAGTTGATTCGACGCGTGGCCGCGTCACAAGTGGACCGGGTACGTCAGGTTCTGACACAGGAAGAAATTGGCGACAGGAAGCCTTCTCAATACCTGAAATATCTACGCAGCAAAGTTGACACCGTTACTGTGCCAGACAGTCTGCTCAGAACGCTGTGGAGCAGTAGGTTGCCGCCGCAAATAAAAGCCATAATCGCCTCACAAACGGACATGCCGCTGGATGACGTGGCGCAGCTAGCAGACCGGATTCAGGACGCGATACCACCGGCTCAGGTCAGCGCAGTCGCGGCGTTGGACAATAGTTCAAACAGTACCGCGTCTGTAGCACGGGCCGACCGTGATTCACTCGCGGCCAAGGTTGAGCTTTTGTGCGCCCAGGTCAGTGAGCTGCTGGCACGTGACGACGACAACAATAGAAGAAGCCGATACAGACGGCGGCGTTCGAGAAGCAGATCTTCCGGCGGTACTACCACTCCGCAAGGCGAGGTACCGTTGTGCTGGTACCACCGGCGATTCGGCGATCAGGCAAGGAAGTGCACATCGCCATGCTCGCACCCAAACACCACCGGCGGTCGACAATAGGCGCAACCGACTGCCAGTTATCCTCCAAGCGCCAGTTCGTAACCGATAGGAGTTCCGGCGTAAAGTTTTTATTTGACACTGGGTCGGACCTGAGTATCATACCACGAACAGCCAACTGCCTTCCGTCTGACGGCTGCCAACAATTCTTCCGTCGCAACATATGGCACACAGAGGATGGAGCTTAATCTCGGCTTACGTCACCCGTACGAGTGGAATTATACAGTGGCTGACGTCAAGGAGGCGATCGTCGTTGCTGACCTCCTGGCGCACTACCATCTGCTGCCGGACGTCGCGAACGCACGCTTGGTAGACAGCGTCACTGGCTTAGCAGTCACGGGTTTCTATCGCAGCACCGCAAAGCACAGTGCCAAGTTGGTCCATGCTACAGAGGGTGAGTACACTGAATTACTGCTTAACTATCCGAACTTGACCAGGCCCCCCGGCGCTCCCAGGTTCATACCACATGACACGGTGTATCACATTCAAACGACTGATGGTCCCCCAGTAGCTTGCCGACCTAGGTGTCTCGCTCCGGACCGATCGTCGATAGCGAAGGCAGAATTTGACGCCATGATTCGCGAGGGCATAATGCGGCCACCTAAGAGCTCGTGGTCCTCCGCATTACATCTTGTTCTGAAGAAGGGTGGTGCTTGGCGCCCATGCGGTGACTACCGTGCGCTTAACGCGCGAACAGTGCCGGACAGATATCCCGTTCCGTTACTGAGGGATTATAATCACGCTTTACATGGTGCCACGGTGTTCAAAGTTCTGGACTGCGCTAAAGCGTATACACAGATTCCGGTGGCCAATGACGACATTCCAAAGACTGCAATTATAACGCCTTTCGGTTTATTTGAAAGCAAATTTATGACTTTCGGTTTACGCAATGCCGCTCAGATCTGGCAAAGGTTTATACAGGGTGTTACAAAAAGGTACGGCCAAACTTTCAGGAAACATTCCTCACACACAAAGAAAGAAAATATGTTATGTGGACATGTGTCCGGAAATGCTTACTTTCCATGTTAGAGCTCATTTTATTACTTCTCTTCAAATCACATTAATCATGGAATGGAAACACACAGCAACAGAACGTACCAGCGTGACTTCAAACACTTTGTTACAGGAAAAGTTCAAAATGTCCACCATTAGCGAGGATACATGCACCCACCCTCCGTCGCATGGAATCCCTGATGCGCTGATGCAGCCCTGGAGAATGGCGTATTGTATCACAGCCGTCCACAATACGATCACGAAGAGTCTCTACATTTGGCACCGGGGTTGCGTAGACAAGAGCTTTCAAATGCCCCCATAAATGAAAGTCAAGAGGGTTGAGGCCAGGAGAGCGTGGAGGCCATGGAATTGGTCCGCCTCTACCAATCCATCGGTCACAGAATCTGTTGTTGAGAAGCGTACGAAAACTTCGACTGAAGTGTGCAGGAGCTCCATCGTGCATGAACCACATGTTGCGATGTTGTGTCGTACTTGTAAAGGCACATGTTCTAGCTGCACAGGTAGAGTATCCCGTATGAAATCATGATAACGTGGTCCACTGAGCGTAGGTGGAAGAACATGGGGCCAATCAAGACATCACCAACAATGCCTGCCCAAACGTTCACAGAAAATTTGTGTTGATGACATGATTGCACAATTGCGTGCGGATTCTCGTCAGCCCACACATGTTGACTGTGAAAATTTACAATTTGATAACTTTGGAATGCAGCCCCACCCGTAAAGAGAACATTTGCACTGAAATGAGGATTGACACATTGTTGGATGAACAATTTGCAAAAGTGTTCCCGTGGAGGCCAATCAGCTGCTGATAGTGCCTGCACAGGCTGTACATGGTACGGAAACAACTGGTTCTCCCGTAGCACTCTCCATACAGTGATGTGGTCTACGTTACCTTGTACAGCAGCAACTTCTCTGACGCCAACATTAGGGCTATCGTCAACTGCACGAGGAATTGCCTCGTCCATTTCAGGTGCCCTCGTCGTTCTAGGCCTTCCCCAGTCGCGAGTCATAGGCTGGAATGTTCCGTGCTCCCTAAGACGCCGATCAATTGCTTCGAACGTCTTCTTGTCGGGACACCTTCGTTCTGGAAATCTGTATCGATACAAACGTACCGCGCCACGGCTATTCCCCCGTGCTAATCATACATCAAATTGGCATCTGCCAACTCCGCATTTGTAAACATTGCACTGACTGCAAAACCACGTTCGTGATGAACACTAACCTGTTGATGCTACATACTGATGTGCTTGATGCTAGTACTGTAGAGCAATGAGTCGCATGTCAACACAAGCACCGAAGTCAACATTACCTTCCTTCAATTGGGCCAACTGGCGGTGAATCGAGGAAGTACAGTACATACTGACGAAACTAAAATGAGCTCTAACATGGAAATTAAGCGTTTCCGTACACATGTCCACATAACATCTTTTCTTTATTTGTCTGTGAAGAAAGTTTCCAGAAAAATTTGGCCGTACCTTTTTGTAACACCCTGTAGACTCAGTTCTCCAGAGGCTGCCGTTTTGTTTCGCCTACCTGGACGATGTGTTAGTGTTCTCTGCTGACCATGAACAACACCGACAACATCTGCGAGAGATTTTCGAGCGATTGGAGCGTTACGGTGTCGTCTTGAACGTGGACAAGTGTGTTTTTGGGCAGTCAGAGGTGACATTTCTTCGCCATAAGATTTCTAATGAAGGCTCTCTTCCTCTGTCCGAGAAGGTGGACGCTATCTTGCAGCTACCCCGACCAGCTACGATCAAAGAATTACGTCGTTTTTTGGGGATGCTCAATTTTTATCGACGACACCTTCCTCACGCTGCGGAGCTGCAGGAACCTGTGACGGCGGCATTATCAGGCCCTAAAGTAAAAAGCAAGTCTCTGATACAGTGGACAGAGGACATGTATTCTGCGTTCGAGGCAACAAAGAAGAGCATGGCCGACGCGGCGCTTCTCGCACACCCACGGCTCGACGCGCCATTAGCAATTGTCGTAGACGCGAGCCAGACGGCGATCGGAGCCGCGTTACAACAATGGTCGGACAACGCATGGCAGCCACTGGCGTATGATTCTCACAAGCTTTCGCCTGCACAGAGAAAATGGAGCACATATGACCGTGAGCTCCTGGCGGTATATCAAGCAGTGAAATATTTCCGCCCCCAAGTGGAAGCGCGAACTTTCACGATATATACAGACCACAAGCCACTTCACGTTCGCCTTCCGTCGGAATAGTGTCAACTGCTGCTCCCCCCGTCAATTTCATCACATTGAGTTCGTGGCCCAGTTTACAACCGACATTAGACATATTTCTGGGATCGACAACATTGTTGCGGATTGCCTATCACGGATCAGCAGTGTTTCCAGTACCATAGACTTTCCTGCACTGGCACAGTCACAGAGAGAAGACGAAGAACTCCTTGCCTATGTTAAAGATACGGCTTCCGCATTGCAACTGAAACTTGTTGATGTTCCGGAGGGAGATACACAGCTATACTGCGACGTTTCTCGCGGCTGACCTCGTCCCTTTCTGACGCCGGCTTTTAGAAGACATACCTTTGATACAGTACATGGATTGTGCCATCCAGGGGTACGCCCGACATTCCGCCTAGTATCGCAACGCTTCGTGTGGCCGGGCATACAAAAAGACTGCCGAGAGTGGGTCCGATCTTGTCTTCAGTGCCAATGCTGCAAGATTAACCGCCATGAACACGCACCGATCGGCGATTTTCCTGATACCACTGCCCACTTTGCCCACGTTCATTTGGATGTAGTCGGACCACTTCCACCTTCAAACGGACAAAGATATCTGTTTATAATGATCGACCGTTTTACATGTTGGCTGGAGGCAGTGCTGGTGGATAATATCACAGCAGACACATTCGCTTCCGCTTTTGCAATGACTTGGTTGACAAGATTTGGGTGCCCACTACACATTACCACTGACCGCGGACGGCAATTTGAATCAGACCTGTTCTCACAGCTGACCAAGTCCTGTGGTTACACCCACCATAAGACCAGAAGTTATCACCCAGCAAGCAATGGAATGATCGAACGCTGGCACCGTTGTTTGAAGGCTGCGCTGATGTGCCACGAAGAAACCTGGACAACCGCACTACCAGTGGTCTTGTTAGGCTTACTGACGACTTTCAAACCAGACCTGGGGTTGTCAGCGGCAGAACTGGTTTATGGAGAAACACTGCGCCTTCCTGGTGACTTAGTAGACGCTGATGCCATAGAGACAGTTGCTACTGGCCAGCCGGATTTCTTGCGACGCTTGAGGGACCATGTATCAAAGATTCGCCCTCCGAAGCCACACATCATGGCAAGCCGCCCACTTTCTGGCACCAGGACCTGGAACAATGTCGTCACGTCATGCTCTGCACTGAGGGCGTTAAACCGCCTCTACAAGCTCCTTATGTAGTGCTACGGCGCAGTGCCCACACGATGGATATCCTAGTGAACGGCAAAACCACGACTGTTGCGTTGAATCGGGTTAAACCTGCAGATGTTTTTCCTGACACCCCACTAGCGGCACCTTGTCGTAGGCATCCACCTACTGCTGTTCATGACACTGACGCCACATCTCCGGCACCGGCTGTTCAACATCCGCCGTCCAACGCAGCACAACATCCGCCTCCTGACGCTGTTCCTCCTCCTCCGACGATCCGTTCTGGACGTCGGGTGCACTTTCCGGTGCGGTATTTCGACGCCGACGCTCCGCTTCCGTTCGGGGGACTGATGTAGCGACGCTGCCGCGCGCTAATTCAAGCTCGCCGGTGTGTGTGTGTGTGTGTGTTCAGTGCAGTGCTGTGCGGTCGTAATCACTGTACACGACGTCTGTGTACTTCTGAGCCCAGCCTCTAGAGGCGCTGTGTTTTCTAGCTTTTATACACGTTCTGTTTTTTATTATTACTTCTTGTTTTTTTGAGTTAATGAGTAGTTCCGTGCCTCCTGGCTTGTGTGGACGAGTACTGTTTTCTCACCAATAACTTCGGAAGTTTTCCCAGGATTGAGGATCCTTCTGTAGAGGCCAGAAGCAAATTTTGTAACTCCGATCAGTCAATGCATGCCGGACGTCGTCAGATACGCGCTCGCAATAAAGTTATTGTTGCTGAACTGAAGGCCTTTTTTCTTCTGTATCACGTTAAGCAAAGGTCGGACAGCCACGAGTTTAGCTGGACCCGACAATAGTTTACCTTTTATTTCACAACCGAGCGCTGCTTTTCCGAATAACAGTCTTCTTCTTACTTAACAACTGCGAACTGCTACCATGTTAAGAATATTTATTGATGAAAAGTTAGATACAATGTACATTTCTCTATACACTGTTAACACACTCACGGCACAGAACTGACCAACGAGGATGTAACCAACATGGTGATGGCGAAACTCATATACACTCAATGTTGAGAGCCCTCTAGACGCTTTCGATATAAATGTACCATGTTCCAATACGGACTAATGCAAAATAAGCGTAATTCCACCTAGCAACAGTTATTGAAGCTCTTGGACGATTGTGGAGGAAGGTAGACGAGACTAGGAAGTTAAATTGCTTTTAACTTTTTCTAATTGACAAGCAAGAGGCGTGACAGTGAGTTTATGGGATATTTACACATGATAGTTGACTGGCCCTTAAGGTGGATACGCATGTACAAGATTGCGTTGCCTATTGAAACAGATTTTATCGTTCTTTCACCGTTCGACTTTGCCGATTGTGATAAATATTATCTCTAAAGTCTGTGTTATCTCCAACGAAGATCTTTGGTATAGCATAACAGTTTCGGCTTTTAAAGTTTGTTATCGGGGTGAGAAACGTCCTGGTTAGTATTAGTAATAATAACGTAACTTTATTTTTTTAAATAAATCGTGTTTAGTTAGTTGTATCATTGCAACAGCTTTTAAGAGTCACTTAAGTGTAATGCCGATATTTTAAGGAGAAGTTGCCAGATCGTTTTGAAAAGGCTAGTTGCAGTTGTGACAGCAGAACTGTTACCTTACGCACAGACAAAATGTTTTTTTTTTTTTTGCTATTTGTAATTTATTGCTTGTATCCCGATCAAGTGATGTTAACATCGCCTGTATTACGAGATTTGTGTTTGAGTGATACCGGCGCGATGACAGATTGTGTGGTGAAACTGTCATAGTATTTGACAACTGTATTGCACATTTGTTAATTATTTAATTAAATAGGGCGCGCACCAACAGCTATACCAGGTGTCTGACTAAAAGCATAAAGTTTTGTTTTTTGCGCGTGTCACATGTTATGAACTCATCTAATGTTGTTGTTGGACTGCTTTGAATGTTAGTAATAGTCAGTTTTCATAATTTTAATAGGTGGGTCATATGGCTTGATATGCAAGTTACTTTGGTACAGTCAGCTAATGCTGCAGGCCGTTTACAGTGGGCCGGTACTGTAGTAGCTATAGTATTGTGCTTTCTGCGATGTAAGTTATTGCCCCGCGTGGCTTTAAGGACACTGAGGGATCATTTTCGTAGCTGGTGAATGATACTAGTCAGAATTTTACATATTGTCGGGCGCTATGTATGCGTGTCGATCTCTAAACTGTTTTGGAGTTATGGAAGGGACAACTTGTAACACACGCAATGAAGATCCTGACTTTTATTCAGAAGGTGACCAGGCCAACGGTATAATTGTAGTAAAATTTGTTTCTCCATTCCAAGATTTTACGTCTTCCCGCCATTTACGTTATTTTTTGCGGGCCGTGTTATAGGCACTGTTCACTCAATTGTTTTTCTGTCATTAAAATTTTCTTACGGCAAGCAATTTCCTACATTTTCGGCCCTGCAGTAACTTCCACAACATACATTAGCGTCGATTTTCAAATCGATTTACATGGAATCTGTGTAGTGTTGCCGCTCACACACATGTAGGATAATACATAACGTAAAAACTGTACATTAAGATTTTACTTCCTTACATGCCCATTTGTAACAAATCATTCTTCTAATCTTGGCAAGATCGAACAATGCACTTGCCTGTAGGAGAAACGCAGAATTGTTTTCAAGAATGTATGTTGAAAATAAGTTGATGGTTAATCTGCTTTCTATCTCGCCACTTGGCATGAGATTCTGCTTTATCATCACGGGTTTTGATGAAATTTTGTGTGAATAGCAGGAAGTGCCAATTCATACTAAAACCTTTGTCACTGCACGTCAGATTTCCATTGACAATCTCAGTTCTGTGGAAACTACTAGTCCTGGAACGAGTGCACATTTCTCTTCACTCTTGTTGACAATTTTTATATTCTTAGCAATATGTGTGCCATATGATTCTCTAGATATTAAGATTGTGAGCTCGACTGTGTACTGATGTAAACTAAAAAGTTGTTGTTATATATTTTCACCACTTTTTTCCTATTTCCTGTTTCTTCTTTCTCTTACACCCCCCCCCCCCGGCCTCTGACACACACACCCCCCTATCATCCCCCACTCACCCCATTTTGTTCTACTCCTTTTTGGTAATGACTTGGATGCCAGACATACATTGCAGTCTTTTTTACTTGTTTCCTGTGTCCTTTCAATAGAAAGGACTGTCAGATGATTCTGGCGTCCAGCATTGTTTATTTCTCTGCCATTGGTATCTCACATGATTGGAAAGAGAGTATATGGCTTGATGCAAAGTGATTTGTGTTGATCTGTAATTCTGTCATATTACATGATTTATTCCAGGTTTGTTTGTCAGTTCAGTGGAATATTTGACTAATAATTGAACTAGGCCTTGCTTCATACTGGCAGGCATATGTTATTCTCTTTAATTTCTCTTCCATTTGATAGAATTTGTTAAGACTTCCTACAGGTATCTCCAGATTTAATGTTGTCCAATCTCGCATTGCTGTTTGTAATGACAGTTCTTAAATGTTCATTTGCTTCACGTCTAAATCATAAAATATTTGCAAACTATACTTCTGGAAACCCATTTCTTCTTGTAAACTTACTAAACTGCAAATCATGTTCCTCAATAATATTCCCCTCCGATTTATCTGTTGATTAAAAGTTCTTTGAAGTGAGGTTTAAAATAATTGAACACATCTTGGGAATATTATCACATTTATGTATGTTTGTTAACAGTGTATGCAGAATGATGATCAGCTGGCGATTAGTTTATGTAAGACATACCCAGAAGATCAGAAACTGACATACAAGTGGGAATAGTAATTTGTCTTCACACAGTGACTGTTATTGATGATCTGGAAGGTATCACTGCTGTCAGCTGCAATGGGACATTACGCGTAATCAGCGGCAACCAGCGAAAATGTATACTGAACCGGGATGCGGACCTGGGTTCTTGTGATTGCTAGGCACATACATTAACCATTGCACCCTCCGGGACACAGCATTATCGCAACTGCACGAACTGTCTCAGCACGTCTCACGGACGATCCACACTCCCACAGAGTGCCACCTATCTGCATCAGTAAGCAGGAGATCCCAGGTTTGAATCCCAGTCTGATACACAATTTTTGCTTGTTGCCGCTGATTCTGTGTAACGTCCCACTGCAGCTGACATGTCCAAAAGAACATACACCACGAATTCATATAATTGATATGCCTGGCTGGACAATGGATTCACTTTCTTCAGTGCAAGTGCACTAATGCGTCCTCAGAGTAGTGAACAGTGAGTACAATGGACAGGGACTGTGGGTAGGTGAAGCTCGGTGGGAGCGAGGATTGACTGTGAGGCGTGCCAAAATAGTCCATGCAATTGCGAGTATGCTGTATCCTGCATGGTGCAATGGTTAATGGACATGTCCAATAAGCATGAGATCCCGAGTTCGAATCCTGGTCCAGTACACATTTTTGCTCTTTGCTGCTGATTTTGTGCAATGTCCTGCTGTTGTTGACAACAGTGATCCCCTTCAATTCACATATAATGTTTCACAACTGCAGATTCTGTGTGGTGTCCGTTCTTTCAGACATGTCTGACTACAGATTAATATGATAATCTCTGGTACAAAGGACTGTATTTACATTGTTCAATTATACATTGCTGAAATGAAACTTTGCACAATGAACATTAGGCGCCAACTCGATAATAGTGTGACTGTACATAATAAAAGCTAATATAGAATTTCACAAGATGAGCACGTACTGACTTGAAAATAATATTGGTAATGTGGAGCATTACCTGATGCTCATACTTTATTACTGGCTATAGACTCAAAAGTAACATAGTGATTGTGCTCTTTCAATGCTGGCTGCCATGCCACTGACAAAGAAATGTACGCATTGAATTCTAACCTGTCACACAGTGTAAAATACCCTGTTTAATGATAGTTGCAGGTCAGTTATCATAAAATCTTAAAATATGGAGTTGTTATATTTTAGATAACTAAAAAGACAGGAACTGTATAGAATACAAAAATACATTAGGCAAAGATGCTGCTTTGATTAACAACTAGATGGATGTTTGGTGCAACTGGTGGTTCTGTTTTATCAGTTGGTATTTCAGGTGCGCACTGGGATTTCCAACGCCTGCCAAGGTTTTCCTAAAAACTTGAGATATTTCATAAATTAATGTGTTATTCTAGGAAAGTTACACATTTTTGGAATTGGAGAAATTTAGACAAGGCAGTAACACAGAAATTTTGAAAGGATACAGTCTCATATTTGAATATTCCAGAAATCGACGCTGTTGAATAAAGATTTTAAAAAAGACAGGAAATATATGGACTTAAGAAAAGATTCCCTTTAATAAGACCGTAAGTGCCTTCAAATAAGGTTCACCAGTCGTAAAACAAACAATTATTAGCGGTATTCAATTTTTAAGTGCTCATGGTTTTAGTGAATCATTAATTTTGGAAAATTTCTTTAAATAAAATTTTTATATATGAACTGTTCACACACTTGTCATCAGTGGTCTCTGAACTACATACTATGTAATGAGGATTTGAAAAATACAACCTGAATAAAATTTGCAGATTTCACATTCACATTGTGATTGTGGAGAATGCAAGACAGACTTGAAGACCTTGACTTTGCTGTCGATATCTATCTGCTCTCACAAAGATTGCATGGCATGGAAGAAAAGCTGGAAAGACTGAAAGAGGAAGCAGAAATTGCAGGATTTAAAATGAATGTTCAGAAAACTAAGGAAATGAAAACACAGTCTGAAAAACAAGCAAAGCTAACAGTGTATGGAAAGGAATTGGAACAAGTAGACTCCTTTGTATATCTAGAAAGTACCGTCTGTAAATATAGAGGGGCCAAAGAGGATGTAAAGAGTCAGATACAGAAAGCAAATGGAGCCTTTGTATAACTGTACCCTGTCTGGTGTAATAAGAACATCTCGAGACGAACCAAGCTGCACTTGTTCAGTAGCAATGTAAAGTCAGTCCTCCTGTATAGTTGCAAAACATGGAAGGTAATCAACACGACTGTAAACCAGCTGCAAGTCTTCATAAACTGGTGTCTTCGGCAAATTATGAATGTGAGGTGGTCAGATGTTATATCAAATGACTAATTGTGGGAGATGACAAACCAGTGACCAATCCGTGAACAAATAAAGGAAAGAAAATGGAGGTGGATTGGTCTCACTATATGCAAACTACAAGGGGCTGTTGAAAAGGTAGCACTGGATTGGAACCCACAAGGAACACGTAGACGTGGCCGCCTGAAAAAGATAGGGAAAAGAACTGTGGAAGAAGCAGCTCTGAAAGCTGGTAAAACATGGAGTGGAGTGAAATGTTTGGCTGCCAACAGAACCGGATGGAAGGTCTATACTGCTGCCCTATGATCCAACAGGAACAACAGGAAATAAATCAAATGAGTCAAGTCACATTCACATTGTATATGTATTCTGTACGTAGAAGTGAGCCTATCATCATTCGCACGGACAATTTGCCATATGTGAAGGGTGCAAGCAGATCTCACAATTTGCAGCATTATTCCCAGAGCTGTTGTCGGTCCTTCAGTTTCGAGCCAAGTAGAGGGTCTCAACCTGCATTATTGGGTGGAGAATTGCAGGGCTCCTCATTGGTACAGCAGGGATGCACTACACTAAGGTAGCTGGGCGCCCTCCACCAAACGCTGTGTGGCGGTTTGCAGAGTATCAATTTAGATGTAGCAGCAGCTACTTAGGTGGCAGAGTACTTGGGGAGTGTACGTGGTGGTTTTATAGGCTGGGAGGTAGTTTGAGGTAGTCTTATGAACACTTCCCAGTTGACATCCAGATAGTGAAATCAGACTGCATTCAGAGTAAAGACACTTCAACTGTCAAAATTGTATCCTTAACTTGTCACAGTATTCATACAGAAGTCACTGAATTTGCTGCTCTCCATGAAATATGTTGCACTATACCCCATTCTCTGTGACCATTCTGAATATGGGTTTGCGGCTAAACATAAAGTTCCTTGTTCCTCAGTCATGGTCCGTCTCTTGGGGATGGTGGTGGTGGGGGAATGGCTTGCACCAAGCGGCATTCTTCCTTCCCTCTCCCGACAGGAATCTACCATCCTCTGCCCTCTTTGTATTTCCCATACCAGGTTGGCCCATGGTTTTTTACTCTGTTGTGAGCTCCATCCCTTTTGTAGTTTGGGGGGCTCCCCCTCAAGGTGACTGCCCCCACCTTATGGCCGTTTGCACCAAATATACCCTCCCACCCCCCTTGTCACAAGTATTAGTAGACAGCACTAGGGTGGTTACATCTGTCCTCAGTTTTCTTTGTGGAAGTGGTTTGTCCTATGTACTAAACACTGGAGCTGCAACCCATTTCAGTGTGGCCCACAGAACATTTTCAGTTGTTAATATTGCAGTTAGTACCCTATGTATCTTACTCCTGATTCAGTGGCACATTCATGGTGATCTTTCTGACAGTGACCATTTTCCTATTGTTCTCTCCTTCACCATTCGGACATCTAGAACATGATCCACGTTGGTTGCTTCGGAAAGCTGATTGACAGGCTTTCTCCTCAGCAGCCTGTTATGTGATGGATATCGACAAATTGGTACAGAATACTATTGATACTATTACACTTGCTGCAGCAGAAACAATACCCTACTCCTCTGGCTCATCCCGATGACCACCGGTGCCGTAGTGGTCTGAAGATATAGCTGTTGGTATCGGGGAACGCCGCAGAGTGCTTCAGCAGCACAAGTGCCATCCCTCTGTGTGGATAATTTAATAGCATTTGAGAGACTCCGGGCGAAAGTGCAGTTTTTAATAAAGAAAATGAAGCAAGAGTGTTCGGAGCAATATGTCTCAACTATGCAATCCTGTATCCCATTGTCCCAAGTATGGACTAAACTCCACTGCATTTGCGGCCATCCATCACTCACGGCAGTCTCCCCAGGGTCCTCACGACTCTTTGGCAAGTTCATGTTTGGCTACCACGGGGCCCAACCTTTGCAGCATCTTTTCCTTTCTGTGTTGCATGTCTCTCCTCTCGATATTCCTTTTCCCGTTCCTTGGAAACATATCTTGGTTGTTTTTGGGAATGTGTTTTGCAATTTCAGTATCCTGACATCGGAACAGTCCTTCCATTGTTTTTTCGTTCACATTTTGCTTCTTCGTTCTCCTCCTCCTACCCTTCCTCTGCTACAGTATTTGAGGTTCCTCTTTTTCTTCTTCCTCCTTGTGTGCTCCTGAAGGCCGGCCCATGATTGTGATGCGCAGCAGGTGACTGGGTAAGGTGTAATTCCCATCCCCGGGTCAACAGGTGGGTTTCTCATGTAACCCCTGGTACAGGCTAAGCCCAGGGAGGGGTGATTTCCTGAGCTGTTACCTTCCCAAACTGCCAATTGGTCCCTCTGTCTTGTTAGAAAGGTGTGACCTGAGGCGTGAAAAATCACCTAAGGTGTGTGAGCCCCCATCTGAGGGGGGCCTCCCAGTTGGAAGGAACGCTGGCAATCATGAAGGTATTCTTGCAATAAGCTGAACATCTCCTCAGTCTACGACTACTAAACCTAAACGGAATGAGGCTAACGAATCGAAGACCCTTCCAGCTGCGCCGTGGTTCCTCATGGTTTTGCTTACTGAAGGCGGCCAGTCCTTTGCTATGGTTTATCTGTTTGTTATTCAGAAAGGTTTTGGTGCAGTTGCTGGCCTTGTGAAATCCTGCTCTCATTTATGCAACAGTGCTTTGCTTTCATTGACTACTTGTGATTCTTAAGCACAACAACTAGTTGCAGCTTTGCTCCTCCATGACTATCCTCTACTTGTCGAGGGCCTCACATGCTGAACTCTTTGTGTGATGTTATTTACACTAGGCTGCGCAATGGTCTGATTAAGGCAGAAATTCGAACTTGCGTCTCTCATCTGGGCATCATTATGGTCCTTCGGGTGATGAAAAAGATAGATGCATCATTAGTGCCCACACACACTCTTTCTCACATTTACCATCTGGCACTTAAAGTACCATTCTTGTTACTTCTTGGTCTGTCTCCTCCTCCTCCAGCTGTGCAACAAGCCACTAGATTTTCACCTCACATGGCAAAACAGGCCTGCTACACAACCAACAGGCCAGAAAATACAGAACGAATACTCCTGCGTAAACTTTTTACGTTCCTCCAGCCAACAAACATCTGAATCGTCATCTGCCAACCGTAGAGGCTCCAAGAAATCAAACAGAGGCAAACGGTCTTCTCCTTCGCTGACTCTGAGCTCCTCTTCAATGATGTCACTGCATGATACCATCACCCGGCCAACATCTGTGTTGCTGATGCGCACAGTAAAACTTTTTTCTGCCCTGAACTCTGCAGATCAACCGAGGGAGAGCATCGATGTCTCTACATCTCATGGAGCAGGATTCTTTATCCTCTGCATTCTGTAGCAGAGTGTCTTTGAAGGCTGGCACTTGGCAGGTACTGAGGTGACACCATTTCATTTTTTCCCCCCTCCCCTTTCCTTGTCGTGGCTCTCCTCCCATGGAACATTTGCAGCCGTAGATCCAACAAGGAGGAATTACAGCTGCTCTTGGAATCGCAGTGTCCACTTGTTCTCTGCCTCCAATAAACAAAATTATGTCCTCACGACCACTTTCACCTCTCACATTTCTTTCCGGTCTATTTTGACCTATCCCCTGACGATGGCTTTCGTTCTAGTGGGGGAGTCATGCTGCTCATCCGGGATGACGTTTGTAGTCTCACAGTCTCCCTGAACACCTAGATGCAAGCTGTTCCAGTCCGCATTTTCCTTCCTCACTTCATCTTTTCTCGTTGTATTATTTGCATCCCTCCATCATTTGTTCTCACCAGGGTAGACTTCCTCCAGCTTGTTGGGCAACTCCCTCACCCCTTTTTGCTGCTCAGTGATGTTAATGTGTGCCAATCCCTTTGCAACTCTCCCAGAACCTGTCAAATAGGTGCCCTCTTGACTGACATCAATCAGCTCAACCTCACCTGTCTTAACAGTGGAGCACCCACGTTTCTTTTAGGCTCCACACACACCTATTCCTATTTGGACCTCTCATACTGCACCGCCGAGTTTGGCCATCGTCTCAAGTGGTCTTTTCACTCTGACATGTACTGAGGCGACCATTTCCCATGTGCTATCCGTTTTATGACTCTTATCCCAACTAGGTGCAAACCCAAATGGCAGCTTTCTAAGGCCGACTGGAGGTTTTACTCCTCCCTGGTGACCTCTGACGAATGATTTTTCCCCAGTTGCGATGATCAGGTAGAATACCTTCCCAATGTTATCCTTACCAATGCAGAATATTCCATTCCTCACACATTTTCCTTACTATGCTATGTTCCAGCCCTTGGTAGACTGAGGCGAGCCGCGATGCAATTCGGACACAGAGACAAGCTCTACACTTCTTTAACCGCCATCCTATGATGACAAACTGTATTCACTATAAACAGTTGTGTGTGCAGTGTCATCATCTCTTTTGGGATAGCAGAAAAGCTGGCTGGATTTCATTTACTAGTTCTTTCAACAGTTTAACTCAAGCTCCACCCACTATCACCCTGCCTTCCTAAATACACTCCTGTTCTCATAATCATGAGTGCTACAATACTGCTTTTACTATAAGGAATATAGATCATGCTCTCATTTCATCCTGATCCTCCACCCCAAGACCTGACAAATGTTCACATTCAGATGTTGCAGGACCTTTCTCTTGTGACCAAGCACTTTCTCCTTCGTATGTACAATCGCATTTGGGCAGAGGGCACATTTTCCAGATGCTGGCATGAAGCCATTGTCGTACCCATGTCTAAGCCCAGTAGGGACAAACACCTTCCTTCTAGCTACTGCTTCATTTTTCTCACTAGCTGTGTTCGCAAGGTGATGGAATGTATGATTAATGCCCGGGTGGTATGGCGGCTGAGTCTCGCAATTTACTAATCACTGCACGATATGGATTTTGAGCACGCCGTTCTGCAGTTAACCATCTCATCACTTTGTCAACCCATGTCATGAATGGTGTTTCTGCGGAAATGCCAGACTGGCTGTGTTTTTTGATTTGCAGAAAGCCTAAGATACCTGCTGGAGGACTGGTATCCTTCATACTCTCTGCACGTAGGGATTCCATGGCTGCATGCCCCGTTTCCTTCAGGAATTTTTAAAATACCAAGTTGTCAAGGTACGTGTGGGTTCTGCCTTGTCGGACACCTTTATGCAGGAAAATGGTGTGCCTCACGGTTCCATCATGAGTGTCATCTTGTTTGCTATTGCCATTAACTTTCTTATGGCCTGTCTCTGTCTGGGCACCTCCGGCTCCCTTTTTGTTCACGAGCTTGCCATCTATTGCGGTTCTGCATGGGCTTGTCTCCTGGAGCGGCATCTTGAGCATTGTCTCAATCGTACTTACTTGTGGAGCATCGACAATGGCTTCAGCTGTCCACCGACAAAATCATTTGTATGAATTTTTGGTGGTGCCGTGGGTTTCTTCCACTACCTTAACATCTTGGGCCTGTTGCTCATCTGTTTGTTGAAACTACAAAGTTACTGGGGATTGTGCTCAGTTGGAAACTTTCTTGGTCTTCCCACATGTATTACCTGTCTGCCTGTGATCCGTCAAGTGTCCTACATGTCCTCAGTGAATCAGACCACACTCCTCTGTTTGTACCAGTCCCTTGTCCATTTGAAACCTAGCTAAGGGTATTTTGTTTATGCATCTGCACGTCTGTCTATCTTATGCTGTCTCAATACAAGCTACCATCTTGGCAGTTATTTGGCCACTGGTGCCTTTTACACTAGCCTGGTTGAAAGTCTGTATGCAGAAGCTGCTGAACTACTGCTGTGTTTTTCTTCTCAGCAGATGTGCATGCTGTTTGTCTGCCTGCCTGGCCTCTCATCCTGTGTGTCCTCCATTGTGACTTCTTTGATTGCCAGTATGGGGTGCATGCCCCTTCTCTGTTACCTCTTGGCGTTTGCTTTTGGCTGTTGTTCTGGCAGCTTAACTTCACACTGCCTGCCACTTTCCCAATGGGTGTGAACCCTTTGCCCCATGGCTTAGTGCGACGGCCCGTGTTCACCTTGTACTTCATTCGCTTCCTAAGGACACTACCCCAGACTCTCTCTATCGCTGTAATTTTCTTGGCCTTCGCACAGAACTTTGTAGTAGTAATTCTGCATACACTGATGGCGTGGACTGACCGTGGTGTCGGGTGTGCCTTCGTCATTGGCACCGATGTTTTTCGGTATCAACTTCCGGAACAGGAACACTGCTCAGTATTTACAGTGGAGCTCTTCGCCTTGTACAGGCCAAGCAGTACATCTGGCGACACTGGCTTTTTGATTGTGTCATCTACTTCGACTCTCTGTGCCCTTCAGAGGCTCTGTATGCTGTACACTGTCAATCCCTTAGTGCAACGGATTCAGGAAAGCTTTCACTTGTGGTCATGTTGGTCTGATGGGCAATGAGGCTGCTGATGCTGCTGCCAAGGCTGCAGTCCTCATACATCAGCCCGCTAGTTCTTCCATTCCTTTCGGTGATCTCTGTGTTGCCATCTGTCAGCAGGTGGTGTCACTTTGGTATTGGCACTGGTCATACCTTTATGGGAACAAGCTCTGGGGAATTAAATCTCTCCCAGTGGCTTGGCCGACCTCCTCTTGGCTCTCTCGTCACAAGGAAATCATTTTAGCAAGGTTGTGTATTGGGCACTGTCATTTTAGCTATCACCATTTTTTAAGTGTTGAACCCCCAACACTTTGTGTTCATGTCCTCGACCTTTGATGGTTCTCCGTTTCCTGATGGATGCCCTTTTCTTAACCACCTACATTCTAATTTATGTTTGCCGTCTGAGTTGTAAGCTGTTTTAGCGAATGACATGCTGGCTGTCAACCACGTTTTACTTTTGACCCGTCATAGCAGTATGGTGAAGGACATTTAATCTTTAGTTCAGGACATCTGTTGTCTGTATGGTGTATTTTATGGCCTCTTCTCCAGGATAAAGTCGTGGTTTTTAGCTGTCTCTCCTTCTGTCGATTGGGCTTCATGTGTAGTCACTTTTAACTCCTTTTTCATCCTCGTGTTACGTGGTTCTGACATGGGTGCATATGATAATCGTTGCTTTTGTGCCTTAAAACAAACCAAATACACACACAGCGGTTCCTGGCATCCCTGTCAGTGGTAACATCTGCACTGATCCAGTGGTACTTGCTGATAGTTTTGCAGCACACTGTGCTGAAGTATTTGCTTGCAGTAATTACCATCCTCGTTTCCTGACCCAGAAACACATTATAATTGCTGCCCACCATCTTTCCATGCACATGGCGCTGTGTCATATAATGTCCATTTTAGTGAATGGAAGGTTTGCAGCACTTTGGCAGATAGTTGCAATATTGCCCCTGGACCAGACAAAATCCACAATCAAATGCTCAAACATCTTCACGCTGACAGCATGAAACATATCCTCCAGGTTTTTAATCACATTTGGTGGGAGGAAGTATTTTCCTGTCATTTGCAGAAGGTATTAATATTCCTGTCTTGAAACCAGGAAATGAACCATGTATTTTAATTAACTACCGTCAGTCTCTCTGGCGAATGGCCTGTGTAAGATATTCAAACAGATGGTCAACTGCTGTCTTTGTTGGTGCCTTGAAGCCAGAGGGCATGTATCACAATTTCAAAGTGGCTTTCAGGCCTTGCAGTCCACTGCAGATCACCTGGTTCATTTGTAATGGGCAGTGTGCGGTGCTTTCTTGCATTGCTGACATCTAATTGCTGTGTTCTTTGACCTACAGAAGGCATAAAATACCAGCTGGCTACATCACACCTATCTCCACTGCATGAGTGGGGTTTCTGGGGTATTTTTATACAAAATTTCCTATCGCTCCAATTTTTTCTTTTCAACTCTCGACAACCAATATGTACAGGAAACTGGAGTCCCTCAGGGCTCGGTTCTGAGTATAACGCTGTTTGCTGTTGCCATCAATAATATTGTAAATGCAGTGTGCACAGTCTCTCCGCCACTGTATGTGGAATATCTTTGCCTTTGCTATGCCTCTGTGAGTCTGCACACTGCTGAGGGCCAACTTCAGGTGGCTGTCTGGAGGGTCCATGACTGGTCATTGAATCGTGGCTATCAATTTTCTCCTGAAAAATCACGAGTTATACATCTTTGTCGACTCCGGACTGTGCGCTCGCACCCAGAAATTTATCTTGGTGACCAGTTACTTGAAGTTGTTGAAGCTTTCCAGTTCTTAGTTACTTTATATGGCTGCTGCATATCCACCAACTCAAGGCAACTCAGAAAGCTGAATGCTCTCCATTTTCTTAGTCACTCCTCATTGGGCATGGACCACACAGTTCTTCCGAGGTTTTACAAAGTGCTGATTTTATCCAGCTTGGACTATGGATGTGCCTAGGGGTCAGCAGCACCATCTGTACTGAGCCTGCTGGGCCCTGTTCACCACATTGTCGTGCAGTTGGCAACAAGGGCCTTCCCTACGAGCCCTGTTGACAGCCTCCTGGTGGAAGCTGGTGTCCCATCACTGCAGATTAGATGATGGCAGCTTCTGGCAAGTTACGCAGTTACGCTCTGTCAGATGCCTACCCACCAATGTCACTCAACTCTGTTCCACAACCACCAGTTCAGACTGTTTTCACATCGCCCAAAACTGGGAAGACCAGCTGGGGTCCGACTCGATATTCTACTGCAGGACCTCCAACAGCCTCCATTAGCCTGTATTCCAGGAGCTCCCTCTTGACTCCCCCTGTGGGCTGTACCCTGCCCTGTGACATGGATGGACCTAATTTGTAGTCCCAGGAAGGACCTTGATACTACCTTTCTCCGGCATCTGTTTCTTTCATTCCTCCACGGTTATTCTAATGCAGTATGCACCTATCCAGATGGATAGAAAGTCAGTGACAGGGACAGTTACACTTTTGCACATGCAAGGAGACATGAGAATCACTCTGAGTCCATGCGGCGTATATACTGTAGAGCGGTTGCTATCTCTCAGGCTTTGTGATATGTCAAATCCTTGGCCGCAATGAACTTTCTGATCTGTAGTGATTCTGTGAGTTGCTTAAAAGGCGTAATCCAGCGCTATTCCAAAAATCTTTGGGTCACCAAATCCAGGACCAAATGGCTAACCCCTACAGCTCTGGAAAGACAATGATCTTCATCAGGACTCTGAGCCATGTAGGCATTCCAGGAAATGAACTCGCTGACTGTTTAGCTAAAGATGCAACTGCAGGAGATCACCTTGACATCGATACCGGATGCTGACCTCAGATTACAACTTCAACACAGTATTTTGAGACTCTGGGAATTGGAATGGCAGGCTGCAACAACTTAAAACAAGTTGAGAGTGATTAAAGGGTCCACTAGGGTGTGACATACATCTTTCCAAGCTTCTTGGAGAGATGCTATTGTGTTGTGCCATCTATGCTTGGCCATACTAGAATCACCTATGAGTTCCTTGTGTGTCAGCAGAATCCTCCTCATTGCAGCTACAGTAGTGCACTGACAATAGCGCATGTTCTTGTTGTGTATTGCCCTGTTGGCCAGTCTGCGGCACCATCTCAGCTTGCCTACCTACTTCTTCAGATGTGACAGCAACTACAGAAGTGTTGCATTTCCTGAGGGAGAGCAGATTTTGCTCTAACCTGTAATACTCTTCCACTTCCAGTGTTAGAGACGGTTGTGAGGGCGAGAGCCTCCACCTGTGGCAGTTACCCACCAAGCAACCACAGGTTACCTTCTTCCCCTCTCACCTTGTATCTTTAGACCTTCTGTCGCAAGATGCTGCCTGGGTTCTCTCTTTTCTTTTACCTGTGTGACAACTGCTGTCACGCCCTATTAAACTCTTTGTCTTGCTTATATAGTGTGAGCAGCCAAGTCCCCACTTTTTTGCTTTTTACCTTTTTACATGTTTCTCTCATAAGGAGGGACTGATGTCCCAGTAGTTTCATCCCTTTAAAAATATAATCATTATAATTGTCGTACGAGATTTAATTTCCAGAATTGGAGTCCTTCAGTTAGTGTTGGCATTGGTTTGGAAGGCCGTACCTCCACACCAGCCAGGTTCCCTCTTCCCCCATTTTCCCTATTTTTGTCTGGTCTTCTGGACCATTTTGTTTTGCCTTTTCTTGTGTCTTTTTCTGCTGGTGTTGTCCACCCTATGTTGTGACCATTGTATGATGTGTTGATAGGGATGGGTCTACACCTACGTCCATACTCTGGAAACCTGAAAGTGCATGGCAGAGGGTATGATGCATTGTGCCAGTTATTAAGGTTTCTTCCCGTTCCATTCACAAATCATAGTATGAATGCTTTCACGACCGAATGACATATCTTCTGGTAAACCTTCCGGGATGTAAGGTCGTGGTCCATGAAACTCTTCAGCTCCAACGTTTCGTCCAGAGCTGCGCTGGACATCTTCAGAGGGGTGTTTCTCCTCCGGTGAGTCTTGCCGACTGATGGGTCGGACGTCTGAGAGCGACTTATATATTGTAGAAAGTGGGCGTGACCAGAGTTACACGTGATATGCATAGATAATCTTTGTCAGAGATAAAACTTAACTATCGATCGTAATCTCGTCACAGATAAAACTGTCTAGCAATTCTGTAGTGCTACTGTCCAAATATCACTAAGTTTCATGGTCTCTTCTTTCCGATTAAAATTATCCCTATGTTTATATATTTCAATTGCTTCTCTACAAAGCCGTGGGTAATAGTTCGTCGTCGTAGATAAAATTTTTGTTTCGGAAAACTTCACTTGATGATTTCTTGACTGAAAAGCGTGTTCTGCTACAGCCGATTTATCTGTTTTTCCTAATCGGCAAAGACTTCTGTGTTCTTTTAACCGTGTATTTATGCTTCTTTTTGTTGTTCCAATATAAACTTTACCACATGTACACGGAATTTTATATACGCCACTGGCTGATAGAGGAGCGCGTTTATCTTTTACAGACTGGAGAACATGACAAATTTTCTTCGTTGGTCTAAAAACAGGTCTAATATCATGTTTACTTAAAATCTTTCCAATCTGATCCGTTACTGTCTTTATAAAAGGGAGAGAGACTGTGTTCTTCCATTGCTTTTCGGGCTTGTCCTTAGGCTTTTTGTTGTTTGGGTGCAGAATTCTGCTTACTTCTTTCTTTGAGTAGCCGTTTTTCTCAAAAGCGTGCTTCAGATGTTTTAATTCGATGTCTAGATACTCCGGCGTGCAAATCCGTCTGGCTCTGTCAACGAGACTTTTAATCACACCTCTCTTTTGTTGTGGGTGGTGGTTAGAGTTTTTATGTAAGTATCTGTCTGTGTGCGTTATTTTTCTAAAAATCTGTTGTTTCAATCTTCCATCTGTCTGTCTCATAACTAAAACATCCATATGTTGGGAAGAATAATTTTTTTAATGCGTCCTGTGTGAGCTGATAAGAAGTCAATAAGCGTATGTTCTGGAATCAAGAGATACTGCATCGACCTGACCGCCCTGGTCTGAAGCCTCCTGTATGTCATGTGAGAAAAGTGCAAGTTGGGTTTCACATGATCGATGTTTTCGGAATTTGTGCTGGTTGGTGTGGAGAAAGTCATTCCTTTCAACATACCTCATTATGTTTGAACTCAGAATATGTTCTAAGATTCCACAAGTCGATGTCAAGGATATTGTACAGCAGTTTTGTGGATCGCATCTACTACTTTTCTTGTAGATGGGTGTGACTGCCTTTTTCCAAGAACTGGGCACGGTTTCTTGTTCAAGGGATCTATGATGGGTTATAGGAAGAAGAGGGGCTAACTCAGCTGCAAATTCAGTATCGAATCTGATATGGATTCCATCAAACAATGGAGTTTTGTTCAATTGTAACAATTTCAGCTATTTCTCAACACCACTGACACAAAAACAGACTTCTCTCATCTTTTCAGAGGTACGAGGATTAAAGTGTGGCAATTCTCCTGGGTTTTTCCTTCGTAAAGGAACATTTGAAAACTGAGTTAAGCATTTCATCTTTTTCTTTGCTACCCTCAGTTTCAGTTCCTGTCTCATTCACAGCCAAACGCTTTTCATTCAGCATACTGCTTGTTCACAAAGAGAAGAGCTAATTCTGAGGGGGGGAGGTGCAGGGTATTGAGGAGGTAAGCTCTGCCTACCGGCGCACAGCATATTGATGGGGTAATAAGTCGCACTAACGTTACGCAGTGCTGGCAACACTCTGGCGTCCACATAAAAGTTGTGCTCCAAGCGGTATACACAGTGCCATCTATTAGCCGCAGCAGCAGCTGTTAATGTTGTGCATATACTAGCGCAAAAGCAGACAGCGGCGTAATAAAAGATTGCTGGATACGTGAAATTATTTATGTGTAAAACCCAATATTGCAATTTCGACGGTTGGCCGTTATGAAGTGAAATCGAATGTTTCATATTGAATGATACCGCCTATTGCTACTAATTTTGTAACAATTCTCTTGGACAATTTGGCATTTTACAGAACTAGTAGAAAAACTTACATTGTGGCAATAAAAAGAGAAGGAATAAATTTGGAAAATTTATTGACAATTGTTGCGCTGTATTGCACTCTCAAATACATCACTCGGAATCATTTTCATTGTACTCCTCTTCTGTGCACCATCATGCCTCCAGTATTCTTCTTCTAGTTGTTGGACCATCCTGCAGTACCCTTCTCAGTCATCAGCAGTTACAGACAAAAGGGATCCACTTGCTGTTGCAAAAAGGTTAACTTTCCGACTTGTCCCCTGAAATGTTGTGCTCCCTAAACAACTGTTTTAATTTTGCCCATGCCAGTTCTACCGCACTCAAATCACAATTGTAGGGAGGCAAGCGTACAACCATGTGGCCTTTCTCTTTCGCCATTTCGTCAATAACATATGTTTTTTTAGCAGGTCTATGCTCTTGTATTGAAGCGAACAGAACCTGCTTTCTCATGCTCTCATTACAGGCGACACACCTATTTTGAAACCATTCCAACATCTTCACTTTGGTGTCATACCATGTGGGTGTTTTCTCAACCTGTCTGTTATTGTATGGAGTGTTGTCCATCACAGTTACCGACTTCGTAGGAAGTTTCGGGAGCACCATGCTTGAAAACCACCCTTCATAATTTCCTGAATTCATCTGACCATGGTAGTCACCTTTAGTTGATTTAGCCCAAAATTTTAGTTCGACTTCCCTGACAAATCCCTTCCTTGATCTAACGCTTCCAATAATCAGTCTTTTGCAGGACGTTCCCGAACCAACAACTCTGACAATATCCCTCACCCCCTGCGGGTTCGGGGGTTAGAATAGGCCCGCGGTATTCCTGCCTGCCGTAAGAGGCGACTAAAAGGAGTCTCAAACGTTTCGGCCTTATGTGATGGTCCTCTGTCGGGTGTGACCTCCATATCTCAAAATTTTTCCGAAGAGCGAGCCAATTGGGGAAGGGCGCCTTACTTGGTGCATTGTGTCCATCTTGCGTTGAGAACTTTCGCCAGCTTATTCGTCGTTGCGTTGCAGTCCTGCCCACTCTACATCTCTTGGGCATGGATACGCTCCTGCGTGCCCTTTCTGCCAAGCAATGTGCAGGGCCACTTTCTGCACTGACGGCGTCCATGGACCATATGTCACCTAACATCCAGCACGGTAGCCAGTCCGTTGTGGTGGGGCCGCCATGTACCTTGTTGGTTGTAGCCCCCTGACAACACAGGGATCGCTCTACTGATGCCTGCGCCGTTAAGTCCCCACGTATGCCAAGGAGTAGATGCCCATCTCCCTGGGGCATCAGGACTCCCAGCAATGGCCATCCTGCCAGGTGGCTATTGCTGCGGCTGGGTGGCACCCGTGGGGAGGGCCCTTGGTTGGAGTAGGTGGCATCAGGGCGGATGACCCGCAATGAGGCGTGGTACATCATCTCTCGCTGGCGGCCAGCCGCCAGCAGTCTCTGAGCGTTCGAGGGCTCATTTTAAAGCTAACGTTTATGACCCCAAATCGTTCCCATCCCTGGCCACACCATGGGAGGAACGAAAGGCAATGAATGACAGTGACGTGTATTCGCCCAGGTATCTCGTCTGTACCAGAGCTGATGGTGACTCGTTTCTATCCGTGAAGCCTCAGTTCTTTGTAGAGCATTTAGAGGACAAGTTTGGGGAGGTGGAGGGCTTGTCCAAAATGCGCTCTGGGTCAGTTTTGATAAAAACAGCATCCTCTGCCGAGTCACGCAGGTTACTTGCTTGTGACAAGTTGGGGGATGTTAACGTTACCATCACCCCACATAAGAGTTTAAATATGGTCCAGGGTATTATTTTCCATCGGGACCTACTTTTGCAGTCTGATGACGAGCTGCGCGCCAATTTAGAGCGCCGAGGTGTACATTTCGTCCAGCGCGTTCATCGGGGTCCGAGGGACAATCAGGTAGCTACCGGTGCCTTCATCTTGGCTTTCGAAGGAGATGCATTACCAGAAAAGGTCAAGGTGATGGTCTACCGATGTGACGTCAAACCATATACCCCTCCCCCGATGCGGTGCTTTAAGTGCTGGAAGTTCGGTCACATGTCCTCTCGCTGTACTTCTAGTCTCACATGTCGAGATTGTGGACGCCCATCTCATCCCGATACTCCATGTGCTCCGCCTCCCGTCTGTGTCAACTGTGGAGAGCCTGATTCCCCTTGCTCGCCGGACTGTAGTATCTTACAGAAAGAACGCAAAATCATGGAATATAAGACCCTGGACCGACTGACCTACACTGAGGCTAAGTGGAAGTTTGAACGGCTACATCCCGTGCGCATGATGTCATCTTATGCCTTCACTGTCGCTCCTGCTCCAGCTCCTTCAGCTGCAAGACATACAGTCGGCTCTCAGAGTCAGAGGACCTCACCTGTCCCCTTGACGATGGGGGCCCCTTCTCTCGCTGTTGCTCCCACACCATCTACCTCGGGAGCAGCACCCACTAAACCACTGGGGACACCAGTCCCCACTTCTAAGCCGGAGAAGCGTTAGTCTTCTTCGGCTTCTCTCGCTCGGAAGGGATCCCTTGGGTCACTCCCTTCCCAGGTTCCTACCAGCGGCACAGCAGACGCCAACCAGTGGCTGAAGAAGCCACAGGTTGCTGGTCGAAGGGCTTCGCGATCCTCTTCGGTCCCGGAGACTGACTCCAATAAGCCCTCTCAACGGCAGCCAAAGGAACAGCGAGAGAAAACGACTTTGAAGACCCGTAAGACCAAGACACCTGCGTTGGCACCTACTCCACCGCTACCTAAAAGCTCTGCGTCTGACGATGAGGTGGAGATCCTTGCGTCCGCTGAGGACCTCGCTCTCGCCGGTCCCTCAGACGCAATGGATAGCACTTGCACGGGTGCTCCATCGGAGGCAGCAGGTGACCCAGCTGCGTAATCTGCCTTCTCAGTCCCGTCACGCCGTCCCTCAGACGCAATGGATAGCACTTGCACGGGTGCTCCATCGGAGGCAGCAGGTGACCCAGCTGCGTAATCTGCCTTCTCAGTCCCGTCACGCCTTTCTCTGCCATGGACAATACCATCCTCCAGTGGAACTGCAGCGGTTTCTTCCACCATCTAGCTGAGCTCCGCCAACTTATCAGCCTTCACCCTTTCTTCTGCATTGCTCTTCAGGAAACTTGGTTTCCAGCAATGCGAACCCCCGCCCTCTGTGGCTATCGGGGTTATTATAAGAACCGGGCAGCATATGAAAGGGTGTCTGGTGGCGTCTGCCTCTATGTCCTTCACACTCTGCACAGCGAGTCAGTCCCTCTCCAAACACCTTTAGAGGCTGTCGCTGTTCGGGTGTGGACGCCACAGGCTGTTACCGTCTGCTGTCTTTACCTTCCACCGGATGGTAATGTCTCGCAGCATGTCCTGGCTGCGCTTATAGCCCAATTGTCGCCGCCTTTCTTGCTACTGGGCGACTTCAACACCCATAACCCTCTGTGGGGTGGATCAGTGGCAACAGGTTGAGGCGCCACCGTTGAGCATTTTTTGTCGCAGCTCGATCTCTCGCTTTTAAATGATGGTGCCTTCACACACTTCAGCGTGGCGCATGGCACATACTCCGCCATTGACCTTTCAATCTGTAGCCCTAGCCTCTTACCGTCTGTCCAATGGAGTGTGCATGACGACCTGTGTGGTAGTGACCTTCTTTCTGATCTTTCTCTCACTACCACAGCATCACTCTTCTGGGCACCCTAGCAGATGGGCTGTGAATAAGGCTGACTGGGACTTGTTCTCCTCCACTGCCGCTATTGAGCCTCTCTCTCATGGTGACATTGATGCGGTGGTTCAATTGGTCACCACCGGCATCGTTACTGCCGCCGAATCTGCCATTCCCCGTTCCTCTGGGTCCCTTCAGCGGCGGACTGTGCCTTGGTGGTCACCTGAGATCGCTGCAGCGATTAAAGATCGCCGGCGGGCGCTACAGCGTCACAAGCGACATCCCTGCATTGAACACCTCATCACCTTCAAACAGCTGCGTGCGCGGGCCTGCCGCCTTATCCGCCAAAGCAAGCAGGAGTGCTGGGAGCGGTATGTGTCCACCATTGGCCTCCATGTCACTCCATCGCAGGTCTGGGCCAAGATTCGACGCGTCTACGGCTATCGGAACCCTGCCAGCGTCCCTGCGCTCTCACTGAATGGAGCAGTTTGTACTGACTCCGACGTCATTGCAAACCGCTTAGCAGAGCATTTTGCTATGAGTTCCGCTTCTGCGAATTACCCCGAGGCCTTCCGTTCCATTAAAGAGTGGATGGAACGTCGGAGCCTTTTGTTTCGCACCCACCACCCAGAATCTTACAATGCTCCATTCAGTGAGTGGGAATTTCGCAGTGCCCTAGCTGCTTGCCCTGATACCGCTCCTGGGCCAGATGGCATCCACTGTCAGATGCTGAAACACCTTTCAGTGGACTGCCAGCGGCGTCTCCCCGATCTTTACAACCGTCTTTGGGTCGAGGGAGAATTTCCGTCGCAATGGCGGGAAAGCGTTGTCATCCCCGTTTTGAAACCTGGAAAGAGCCCTCTGGAGGTGGACAGCTACCGTCCCATTAGCCTCACCAACGTTCTTTGCAAGTTGCTTGAACGGATGGTGAGCCGGCGCTTGAATTGGGTACTGGAGTCTCGGGGTCTTCTGGCTCCGTCTCAGGGTGGGTTCCGTAAAGGCCGCTCCGCCACCGACAATCTGGTGGGCCTGGAGTCGGCCATCCGTACTACCTTTGCCCGCCGTCAGCACCTGGTCGCTGTCTTTTTCGACGTGCGGAAGGCATACGATACGACATGGCGTCATCACATCATGGATGGGGTCTTCGGGGCCCTCTGCCGATCTTTATCAGAAATTTTCTGTCGTATCGTACCTTCCGCGTGCAAGTCGCGGCTTCATATAGTTCCTCCCGCGTCCAGGCGACCGGTGTCCCGCAGGGCTCTGTTTTAAGTGTCTGCCTGTTTTTAATAGCCATTAACGGGCTCGCTGCGTTCGTGGGAAATTCTATCACCGCTTCCCTGTATGCTGACGACTTCTGCCTTTACTACAGCTCTACTGGCATTGCAGCTGTTGAACGTCAGCTACAGGGCACCATCTGCAAGGCGCAGTCTTGGGCTGTAGCTCATGGGTTCCAGTTTTCGACAGCTAAGACCTGCGTTATGCATTTCTGCCGGCGACGTACTGTCCACCCGGAGCCACGGCTTTATCTTGCCGGCGAACTTCTTTCAGTGGTGGAATCTCACAGGTTTTTGGGGGTGGTTTTCGATGCCCGGTTGACTTGGCTGCCTCATATCCGGCAGCTTAAACAGGCGTGTTGGCGGCATCTAAACGCTCTGAGATGCTTGAGCCACACCCGCTGGGGCGCCGACCGATCTACCCTGTTACGGCTCTACCAGGCTTTAATCCAGTCCCGTCTGGATTATGGGAGCCTGGCTTATGGCTCAGCATCCCCATCTGCGTTGCAGGTGCTGGACTCAATTCCCCACAGCGGGATACGCCTTGCCACTGGTGCTTTCCGCACCAGCCCTTTGGACAGCATACTAGTGGAGGCAGGTGTCCCTCCACTGCGGTTACGACGCCAACAATTACTGGCTGCTTATGCTGCCCATGTTTTTAGCTTGCCCGGGCATCCAAATTACCGTGTCCTGTTCCCGCAGTCAGTCGTCCATCTGCCAGAACGTCGGCCCTGGTCGGGTTGTCCTATTGCCGTACGCGTCAAAGAGCTCCTCTCTGGGCTTGGGTTTTTCCCTGTTCCACCTCCTTTAATGGCACCTCTGCGCACACCCCCGTGGTGTGTGCCTCGCCCTTGCCTTCGGCTCGAATTGGCACAGAGCCCGAAGGACTCAGTCCCTCCGGATGCCTTCCGATGCCGCTTTTATTCCATCCTGGCCACGTATCAGGGCTCTGGCGTTGTTTACACTGACGGCTCGATGGTTGCTGGTCGTGTTGGTTATGCTCTGACTCTAGGGGACCACTATGAACAACATTCATTGCCAGCTGGCTGCGGCGTTTTTACTGCTGAGCTGGTCGCCATCTTTCGTGCCCTAGAGTATATCCGCTCCTGCTCAGGTGAGTCCTTCGTCATCTGTAGCAATTCCCTGAGCGGTTTACGAGCTCTCGACCAGTGTTTCCCTCGTTCTCGTCTGGTGATGGCTATCCACGAGTCCCTGCATTCTCTTGCCCGTTGCGGCTGCTCTGTGGTCTGTGTGGACCGCCGGTCATGTCGGTATCTCGGGCAATGAACTTGTTGACCGCCTGGCCAAACAGGCCACCAGTGAACCCACCCTGGACATTGGCCTCCCGGAGACTGATATGCGGGCGGTCTTCCGCCGTGAAGTACTCTCGCTTTGGGACACTGAATGGCGCAATCTGCCCATGCCAAACAAACTCCGTTCTCTCAAGGCGACGACGCGTGTGTGGCAGTCATCCATGTGAGCCACTCGCAGAGATTTGGTTGTTCTTTGTCGGCTCCGCATTGGCCACACCCGAATGACTCACAGTTATTTATTGCGTCGTGAGGATCCGCCTCTCTGTCGCTGTGGGGCGGTTTTGACGGTGGTGCACATTTTATTAACTTGTCCACTTTTAACTGTGCTCAGGCAGACATTTCCACTGCCTTATACGCTCCCTGCCCTTTTACTAGATGACTCTGCCATGGTGGACATAGTTTTGCGTTTTATTCGGGCAGGGGGTTTTTATCGTTTAATCTGAGTGTTTATGTTTTTTAGTGTTGATTCTGGCTTTTAGCCTCTGATTTTAAACTGAGTTTTTAATGTGTTCTTGGTGGTTGGCTTTTCCTCTTTTTTTCTCTATGGTCGGCCAACCACAGTCACTCTCTGTGTGTTTTAATTTGTTTTGTCTGATCTCTGTCGGAGTCTTTCTTGTCCCGTGTCATCTGACTTCTTTTCTGCTGTTCGTTTTTATTCTCTTTGGGTGGTTTTAATTTTTTGGAAAAAGGGACCGATGACCATCGCAGTCTGGTCCCTTTAATCCCACAAACCAACCAACAATATCCCTCTTTTGCCAACATTTACCTACTGTCATATTGCTGTTGATCCACTTTTCATCCAAATAGAATATTTCTGTGGCTGCTTCCTTTAGATGTTTCATTTGCACAATGAAACGCAACCGCCAGTCAACAATGTCTCCATGCTCTACCAGTAAAGACCGCTTATTTTGCCATGTGAATCCCATGGATAACAAAATATTCCGCAGTGAAGTAATACCCCACGTCCAGTCGATCTTTTCTTGTAAAACAGGATGAAGTGTACTCAGACTGGGAGCAATCTTCGGGAGCAATCTTCTGTACCATATAAAAATCTTTGATTGTTTGTTTTACGACAGTCCTGTCAAAATTACCCATCTGGATTTTTCCAGTTGATCTTGGCCTAAATAAAAGAGAATTTAAAAAAAGGGTTAGAGAGTCAGACTGTAAGAATGTGAAGTTAGAAATAACAAGGAGACGTGTCCAGGTGAAGAATCTACTTTTTTAAAACACTTATAGATTAGTGTTAGTTAGTGTAGTAGGTTATGGTCCCTGGTGTCGTACTATGCAGTCACATTTAACTGAATTGAGTGAAAATGATTATAACAGTCCTTGCTATTCACATTAAAAAAATTGCTGTGTAACAGGATTCGTGCCCGCCACCTTCGGTACAGCAATCAAGCACCATAACCGCTACGCTACAAAGTGAATTGTGTAGATAAGACTAATTTACAACTTTAGACTCAATTTTATATGCCTGTTGGAGGACAAGAAATTCTTTCACACCATAGAAACAAAACGACTACAGTAATTCAGCCAAACGGTAAGGCAGATTCAAAGCAATGTCGAACTGAAAAATTTGAACTGAAATTTACCTTTTTTTGCCGGGAGTTTCTGGTGATTTTCCAGGGTTGTCTTTAGAAAATCTACGTACTCTTTTCACGGAACTGCCGCTCACCCCTGTATAAGTAGCTGTTCGTGTTATTGGCTGCGAAATAGGGTGGAGCAATTTTTTATTTTTGCTCTCTTCTTCGCAGCATTTAGCGACATTACTAATTATTTTTCTTCTCGACTCCGTAGTGTGCTACCCTTTGCTCTTCTCTGAGGAGTGGATGGAGTATTTGGCGGTGCCTGCGATGGGCCAGGAACCTCTTCATCACACATAATGCAGTGTAAAATTTCACTAAGGAACACAGCGAAGCTCACCAGTCACTTTACAATGGCTACCACAATTCAGTATCACATCACTGAGGTTGGCAGCGGCCGGATGCTAAACACGATTGAACTGAAGTGGACCGAATTTTAACGACTCAGAGCTAGGGAGGCCTGGCTCTTCTTTTTGTGAACAAGCAGTATCCCTATCTGCTGGCCAGTTACGTTTCGCACATTCATAGTTATCTTGCGCATCCGAATCGCCGTCTCCTTTTCCTATGTCCATTACCCCCCACCAGTCTCTAAATATGGTTCAAGGTGTGATTTTTTTACAGGGACCTCATCCTTCAAACTGATGAGGAACTTTGGGACAATCTCGGACTGCGGGGTGTTCACTTTGTTTGGCATGTTCAGAAGGGTCCGAATCACAATTGCATTGATACTGGTGCCTTTATCCTGGCCTTTGAAGGGGATACTTTCCCTGAGAAAGTAAAGATTGTGGTTTATTGACCTGACCTGAAGCCATGCATCCCACCTCCTATGAGGTGTTTTAAGTGCTTGCGTTTTGGACACGTCTTCCCGCTGTTCGCAGGCCCCTCTCTGTGGTGACTGTGGACATCCACTCCATGAGGGGAGTTCCTGTATTCCCCCTCCTGTGTGTGTTAATTGTCATGGCAATCATTCTCCGTGCTCACCAGATTGCTCAGTATATAAGAAGGAAAAGAAGATACAGGAATATAAGTCCCTTGATCGTTTAACCTACACTGAGGCTCGTAAGAAGTATGCATGTCTTCACCCTGTGTCCATGCCATTTAGTTATGCTTTAGTTACATCTTCACCCCTTCCTCCCCCTTCCTTACCCCAGTCCCGAACCCCTCCCCCCCCCTCCTCCCCACCCCTGCGGCTCCCACACCCTCTCCTCCGGGTGCTGCTCCCCCTCCCCAGCCGGAGAAGTGTCCCACTTCTTCGGCGTCTGACGGTCAAGGGCGCCCCTCCCGGGATGCCCCTTCCCAGTACCTTCCAGGACAAAGGTCTGCTGCCATGTGATGACCGCGAGAATCACAGTCTGTGGGCCCCCACGTCGCCCGATCTCTTTCTGTTCCCGATCTTGCTGCAGCTGCCTCCTTTATGCCGCACAGTCCTCCTCGATCTCAAACAGAAAAGAAGAAGAAACATAAGCCCCGGGACAAGGAGCCACTGGTGTCACCAGAGGTCCCATCTCCAGCTTCGCAACCTGATTCTGACCTGTTGTTCATGGATGTCGCCCCCTCCTTGTCGGTGACAGGTGGTGACCCAGCGGCATGACTGGCTTTAGCCTGTTAAACCCCCATTTGAATCATCGTTCTGTGGTTATCCAATGGAATTGTAATGGATATTACTGTCACCTTCCGGAGTTGAAATCCCTTATTTCTTCTTACTCTGCAGCTTGTGTGGTTCTACAGGAGTCTCATTTTACTGATGATCACTCACCGACCTACTGTGGGTTCCATGTTTTCTATCGAAATCGGGTCGGCCCCCTGCAGGCCTCTGGTGGCATTTGTACATTGGTCCATACAGACATTGCTAGCACGTGGATTCATCTTCAAATTACATTGGAAGCGGTTGCTGTTTAGGGTCCACCTGGACTCTGAGCTCACGGTTTGCAATCTTTATCTCCCTCCTGACAGGACTCTTTACACCTACTGCCTTAACTGCCCTTCTTCAGCAACTTCCTCCTCCCTTCCTCCTCCTTGGGGGTTTTAATGCTCATCATCCCTTGTGGGGCAGTGCATTTCCATCTAGACGAGGTCTTCTCATAGACCAGTTTCTTGTAGACCGCGACTTGTGCCTTCTTAATGATGGCTCACCTACTCATTTTAGTGCCAGTCATGGTACCTTTTCTGTCATTGATCTTTCTCTTTCTTCTCCCTCCCTCCTCCCTTCATTTCACTGGTTGCGACACGACGACCTTTGTGATAGTGACCATTTCCCGTTGATTCTCTCGCTCCCTTCCCACTCCCCGATGGACAGGTTACCTCGTTGGTCTTTCCAACGCGCCGATTGGCCTCTCTATACTACACAGATCGTGTTTTCTCCCTCTTTGTCAGGTTGTATTGATGACATCCTACATGATGTGTCTGATGCGATTGTTCACGCTGCTAGCCTTGCTGTACCATGCTCATCTGGACCATTTCGCTGCCGGCAAGTCCCGTGGTGGAGTACGGCCGTTGCCATTGCAATCCGTGATCGCCATCGAGCTTTGCAACACCTTAAGAGGCACCCATCTGTTGCCAACCTTATTAACTTTAAAAGCCTTCGCACTAAACAGAGCAAACAGGTGTGTTGGGAATGCTTTGTTCCTTCCCTCAGTTCTATTGTCCCTATTTCACGAGTATGGGCTACACTTCGCTCTCTCCAAGGTTGCCATCGGCAGTCCACCCTCCCAGGCCTTCACCTCCCGCCTGTTGATTCTCACAGAACATCTTGCAACCCATTTTGCAACAGCATCAGCCTCCTATCCGGCTGCTTTCCTTCACCAGAAACAGCGGGCCGAAGCTTCCGCCTTATGTTTTACCCCTTGGTCAGTCAGAATCTTACAACGAACCTTTTACTGAATGGGAACTTCTTTACGCACTTTCTTCTTCTCATGATATGGCCCCTGGCCCAGACTCCATTCATAATCAACTGCTTCAACATCTCAGTACTCCAAAACGGCAACATCTCCGCGTGTTTAACCGTATTTGGCTCCAGGGTGACTTGCCTTCGCAGTGGAGGGGTAGCATCATGGTTCTTGTCCTTAAGCCTGGTAAGAACCCCCTGTTTGTTGAAAGCTATCGGCCACTTAGTCTGACAAATGTTGTTTGCAAGTTACTTGAACAGATGGTGGTTTCCAGCCAGTTCCTGTTCCAAGAAGGACGGTTTCTGATTGATCATTTACTTCGCTTGGAATCCGCAGTTCGGTAGGCTTTTTCTCAGTGCCGCCATTTGGTTGCAGTATTTTTCGACCTTCGCAAGGCCTATGACACGGCTTGGCGCCATCACATCTTACTTCACTTCATCAGTGGGGTCTTCGGGGCCCACTCCTGATTTTTATCCGCCAGTTCCTGTTCCATCGGTCATTCAGGGTTCGGGTCGGTACTGTTTTTATTTCTCCATGGACCCAGCAGAATGGCGTCCCACAGGGTTCTGTATTGAGTGTACTTCTTTTCCTCATTGCTATCGATGGACTTGGGGCCTCTGTTGGTCCTTTGGTCACCATTGCTCCATATGTGGATGATTTCTGCATTTGGGTTAGTTCCTCTTCGATGGCTTCTGCAGAGTGGCAGCTCCAGGGAGCTTTACGATGTGCCTCTGCATGGACCCTCTCACACGGGTTTCATTTATCTGCTTTAAAATCGCGGGTGGTCCACTTCTGTCGCCATACTACAATCCGCCCCAATCCGGAGCTCTATCTCGATGCACAACGATTACCTGTGCTCCCACATTTTCGTTTCCTGGGTCTTCTTTTTGACAACAAGCTCACTTGGCTGCCTCATCTCAGACTTCTGAAGGTAGGATTTTTCTGTAAACTCAATGTCCTTCGCTTCCTTGCCCACACCTCTTGCGAGTGCGGACCGCTCCATCCTTCCCTGCCTTTATCGGGCTTTAGTGCTGCCTCGCTTGGACTGTGGTTGTCAAGTTTATGGTTCAGCTGCTCCTTCCACACTGCACCTGCTGGATCCGGTTCACCATCGTGGTATCGATTTGGCCAGTGGTACCTTCCCTACAAGCCCTGTTGATAGTCTCCTGGTTGAAGCTGGGATCCCTCCCTTTTTGTTCGGTGGTCCCAGCTTCTGGTTTCTTATGCAATCACTGTCCCTTCCTCTCCCACTCATCCTTCCTATTCTATCCTGTTCCCAGACCATGGACATCACCCACCTGATTTCCGCCCTTGGGCGGGTTTACCGGTTGGGCTCCACCTTGCGTCTCTTTGCCATGATTTGCAGCTTCCTTCTTTGTCCTGTCTTCCACACTCCCTTACTCCCCCCCCCCCCCCCCCCCCCCCCCCCCCCACCCCCCCCACCCCCCCCCCCCCCCCCCCCCTCCAACCCCCTTCCGCTTAGTTCCTTGGCCCCAAATTCGGGTGGATCTCCGCCGAGGTCCCAAAGATTCCATTCCCCCGATGGTGTTCCGTTGTTTCTTACACCGATGGCTCTAAATCTGCTGATCGTGTGGGATATGCCTTCACGTCCTCTGTTGGCACGGAAAATAGTCTCCTACATGTGGGGTGTTTATTGCGGAATTGATGGCAATTGCGCAGGCCCTTACCTTTATTAAACAGTCCCAACACAATCGTGTTTTGTTATGTACGGACTCAATGAGTGGCCTTCTGGCTATTGACCGGTATTTTTCCTGCCATCCCTTGGTCTCGGCCATCCATGACCATCTCGCTGATCTTCACCGTGCTGCTTGTTCCCTTGACTTCCTTTGGGTCCCTGGCCATGTGGGTATCCCAGGTAATAAGCTTGCTGATCGTTTGGCTGGGGGAGCATTCACTTACCCCCCCCCCCCCCCCCCATTCTCTGCAACCCCTCCTGCAGCAGATTATGGCTTCGTTCTTCTTTCCGGCTCTCCCGAAAGGCTTCAACCATCCTGTGTCGTCTCCGCATCGGCCATACCAGGTTGACCCATGGTTTTCTTTTGTGTAATGAGCCACCCCCACTTTGTGGTTGTGGAGCCTTCCAGTCAGCAGCCCACATTTTGGTGGAATGCCACCTTCTTTTGTTTCTGCATACTAAGTACCGACTTCCCCGCACTTTACCTTTAATGTTGGCTGACAATTCCCGGATGGTCGAACTGGTTCTCAGTTTCCTCCGTGAAAGTGGTTTTTATTCTCAATTTCAAGGTTTTTAAACTCGCTCTGGTGTTAAGGCAGATCGGTGAGAGTTGGGGTGTCTCCCACTGTAAGCTGTGTTAGGAGATTCCCGACTCCCGTCCCTTTTACTCTGTTTTTATCACTTTTTAAAATTGGTTAGTCTCCTTTTCCTCATACGCACCTCTACATCCTAGCGTTTGAACACTTTTAAATAGCAGGTGGTCTTGCTTCTACTGCTTCAGAGGTGGGATATTTCCTGCCTCTAGCATAGCCTTGGGGTTGCTCTCTTGCTGACTTCTATCATTTTGTTTTTACCATTGATGACACGACTGCACATTTATGTTTTTTTAGCCTTTTTCCTTTTATTGTTGTGACTTTTCTGAGATGTCAAACTGTCTGAATGGACCACATTTGAAACAAGGGACTGATTACCTTGCTGTTTGGTCCCTTCAACCCCAATCAACCAACCAACCTACCTTTTCCCACCCATGGCAATTCACCTCCTGCATCGGTGGCCCAGGTCAGGGCTTCCACTTGCAGTTCGTGTCCGTTCCCTTCTTTCTGAAACTGGAGTTCTTGCCTTACCACCTATACACCTCCATGGTGTACACCTGGGCCGCGGCTTCGCCTGGACCTCTCACATGACCCTACAGACTCAGTTAACCCCGCGGCTCTCCGCTGCCACTTCCTCTCGATTCTTGAGATGAGATGTACCGTGGCCACGAAGTGGTTTACACTGACAACTTGATGGCTGATGCTCACATTGGCTTCATGTATGTCCATGGAGGACATACTGAATAGCATTCCTAGCCCTATGTCTACAGTGTTTTCACTGCCGAGCTGGTGGCCATATCTCGTACTCTTGAGAACATATGTTCATGCCCTGGGGAGTTGTCTCTTCTGTGTACTGACTCCTTGAGCGGCCTACAAGCTATCGACAAGTGCCACCCTCGTCGTCCTTTGGTACCGACCATCCAAGAGTCCATCTGTGCCCTGGAACGGTCCAGTTGTTCAGTGGTGTTTCTCTGGACCCCAGGTCACGTCAGAATCCCAAACAACGAACTTGCCAACAGGCTGGCCAAACAGGCTATGTGGAAATCGCTTATAGAGATTGGCTTCTCTGCAACTGACCTGCATTCACTACTACGCCACAAGGTTTTGCGGCTTCGGGAGACGAAATGGCATAACCTCAGCATGCCCAACAAACTGCGTACCATTAAGGAGACCACGAATGTGTGGCAGTCCTCCATGCGGGTCTCTAGCAAGGACTCTGTGGTTCACTGCTGGCTCGCTGAGCTGTGCTCCTTAGGCTGCCCTGCGATGGACTCTTCAGTTACCAGACTCATTGCGATTAATTTTAGCTGACAACACCTCATCGGCTAATTTAGTTTTAAGTTTTATACGTGATGGTGGATTTTATCATTCTATATAAGTTTTAGCGCATGTCCTTTGTCCCTTTGTGTTCTCCATTCTAATGCTTGTAGAGTGGATGTTTTAATGTGTCGCAGAGTGGCTGGCTTTTCCTTTTTATTCTCGTGCTTGGCCAGCCACGGTCATCTGCTCACTTGTTTTTACCCCTTCTACCTGTTTCTTGCTTCTCTCTGTGGTTTTCTTTTCCTGTTTTGTCCATAGTAGTGTATTTGTCCTTCTGTCATTCTTCTGGTTCTTCCTTTCTGTTATTTTGCTGTATATCTCCTTTCTTTTCTTCTTTCCGTTGTGTAATTATTTTACCGGGAACAAGGGATCAATGACCTCGCAGTTTGGTCTCCTCCCTTTCAAAACCAACCAACCTATCCCTTTTTTACACCTGTAATGCAGTAGTCTGTTTCTTTAGAAGTTTCTCCACAGTGACTGTATTCTATGGAGGTTCCCTTCCATTATGAACTGTTCTACTGGGTACATATCTATCCAGTGGGTGGTCAGCTATTCGTTGAACTTGAGCCAGAGTTCCTCTACATGCTCCCACCCTGAGCTGAAAGTTTCAAGTTCCTCTTTGAGATATTACATTACTGAATTTTTTGTATAGTTTACTGAACATATATGTCTTTCTGCTTGTTCTGGTTGCCCTTTGTACTCTGGTAATCGTTGTTACCACAACCGCATCATGGTCACTGATACCAGTTTCAGTGTGGACTTCCATAAAGAAGTCAGGTCTGTTTGTTGCCATTGGATCCAGTACATTTCCATTATGAGTGGGGTTCCTAACTACATGTTTTAGCAAGTTTTCAGAGAAGGCATGTAGTAAAGTTTCACAGGAGTGTTATCATTACCACCACTAACAACCGTAATTTTCCCAGTTGATTATTGGGTGATTAAAGTCTCCACTGATGGTTATAGTGTGACTAGAGGACTGACATACGAGGGAACAGAGGTTTTCTCTAAAGTTTTTGTTTAGATCAGGAGATGTGTCTGGTGGGCAATAGAAGGATCAGATTACCATTTTATGCCCACCCCTGATAGTGAGTCTTGCTCAGACAGTCTCACATGTAGCTTCAATTTCTGTCTCAGTGGATTTGACTTTCTTGTCTATTGTGACAAATACACCATCTCCATTTCCCATTAGCTTATCCTTTCTCTATGCAACCAATTTCCCCAAAAATCTCATTGCTTTCTGTATCTGGTATTATGTGAGCTTCACTGCTTTTCATGAGGGCTTCAAACTCTGGCATTTTGTTGTGAATGCTTCAGCAGTTTACCATTAGGAATTTAATACTCTCACCTGTGTGAGGCACTTCTTTTAATCTTTCACTGATACTTCTGGGTTTCCTACAGCTATTGTTACCTGGATTTGATGGAGAGTCACCTAATCTAAAAATCTCTTATGTGCAGCTATCTGAGTAGCAACCTCTGACACGTAGTGCTCACATGACCTATTTAAGGGGACCCTCCAGTTTTCAACACTATGGCACAAGTCCAGGAAGTTGCAGCCTAGTCTGTCACGGAAATTTTAAATACTCTGATTCAGTCTTTCCCCTTGACTCAGAATCTGGGGACAATGCTGCAAATTGTGAGCTTCATTGGAACTCAATGTGCAAGGCTGGTCTTCTCAACCTTCTCTGCCAGTCACTGGATAGACCCAAGAATGACGTAGAAGCTCAGACGACAGGCAGCATTTGTTCCAACATGCGTCACAATCTGCAGTTGGTTGCACCATGCTCCCTCAATGGCTGCAGGAAAAGCCTCTTCAACATGTTGAATGAGGCCCCCAGGCATACAGACTAGTGCACATAGTGTCCTTTCCTGTCCCTTGCTGCCATTTTTCTAAGGGTTAAGATCATTTGCCATATGTTTGAACTGCTAACAGTTAATAGACCCTATGTTTTTCTTTTGTTTGCCTTCTCTTACCACTGGACAAAAAAGGTTTCTCCAAAATGGATGAAGTGAGTCCCACTGGCTCAGTTTCAGTGAAAGACAGCACCTTGAACATATTGGTTAGAGGGTTTGGTGTAATACCATGAGTACTACCTGGTCCTTGTGCACACTGTATAGGATGCCTAGATCTGTGATTGAACCACCGCTCTTAGTCAACTGGATGAGTAATGACAGATCCCATACTTCCTGCAGAGGAGACAAGATCCATAGAAGATGATAGTACTTGAGGGACATTTGGTACTGGTGCTACAGGTGTCAGCATGATTCTCAGGAGCTCTTGGAACACCCCGATTCTCAGCAGCTGCCAATCATTTGACAGTAGTTGGGGTAATTTCCAGCTTCTTATGAATGTCAATCCACTCATCTTGTGTTAAAGAATGGCATTCAAAGTGTATCTGCATTTTGGATGGTTTGGTATTACAGGATAGTGAATAAATAACTTCAAACTTAGCCAGATGATTATCTTTTATGTCTGCTGAACTAAAAAAAAGGAATTATTATGGCAACAGAAAAACCTGAAGTAAAAGTTGCTGATTCCCTGAAACTTTTTGAGGTGAACTGTAGTAGTTAGCAAACTTGGGAATAGAGTTAATTTATGATAAATGTAGATAATATATACTTCTCTTTAAGGGAAAAGTAGATGTAACACATATGTTAGAATATCTGCTAGAGTAACTAAATCACAAACGAAAATTTACTGTGAGATTATGCACAGGACAATGGTAACTTACAAAAATTATGAAAAATGCACATTTATTTGCACTGATCTAAAATGAAATTTGGAGTGATAGTCTTTGCCAGTAACTGTGAATAAAAAATGCTGCCTTGCTGCAATATGAGTTATCCAAGAGCATTTGTACTGGTAACTTACAAAAATATAGTATTGTAAGCCTCAGAAATTTTCAAAAGTGACGTATCTCTCACGTAATCGTACAATGAAACTAGAGGAAGATGGTTTTCAACAAAGACAGGTATACTGTTCTCAAAAATTTTAAAAGGGCACAAATAAGTGTAAGCCTACAATTGCCGATAACAGTATGAGTTTATCGCGGCACTCGCGAATGTTTGTGATTTCACAGTATGTCACTATACAAACAAGTACTGATAGTGAAAGATTATGCAGAAGCAATGTGAACAGTAAAATGTGTGAATCTAGAACTTCAGATTGGCGCATAAATCTTGCAAACACGGTCTTGCAAAAAGGAAAATTCCAAAGTCTGCTTTTACATTTAAGGAAATGTGCGAATTGCACCGACTTTTTACTTAGCTGTTTCCATGCCCACTTCTACACTGGCCTGCTGAAGAACAACACTGCAGCATGAATTTATCTGTCAAAATCTAGAAAATTGTGCAGCACCAACAAAGCATGTCTTCTGCGTGTTGCAGCCAACAATGCTTCTGGCGTTGCTGGTACCCTGTCACGCATAGTGCCTCTGGGCTCCCCTTGCTCTCACTGCTCCCCACCTGTTCTTTACCCTTCCTGTCATCCCTGACATTGCTTATACCTATTTGTTTTCCCGTTTTCCTTTGCCTTTGCCATTGACTGGACTGTGCTGTTGGCGTTGTTCTTCCCTTAGTTTCTGCCACCTTGGATCCTGGGACCAATGCCATCGTTGTTTGGCCCTTCCCCAGCCAACCAATTGAGTACTGCTAGTGTGTTTTGGATTGCCACCGGGTTGAATTAAAGGAAGACCGTGAAGCAGTTCAGAGGTGGGCTGCTAGATTTGTTACCAGTAGGTTCAGTGAACACTCTGATGTTAGAGATGCTTCAGGAACTCGGACAGGAATCTCTGGAGGGAAGACGACTTCTTTTTGAGGAACACCAGTGAGAAAATTTAGTGAACCAGCCTTCGAAGCGGACTACAGGGTGATTCTAGTGGTTCCAACCTATATTTTGTGTAACATCCATAAAGGTAAGAGAAATTAGGGCTTACACAGAGGCATATAGATAGTCTTCGTTTCCTTGCTCTATCTGTGAGTGGAACATGAAAGGAAAGTCTAGTAATGGTACAAGTTACCCTCATGTTGACAGAATTGCTAAGAAATGGCCGACACCTCATTGCCACTGTCAGTGGATCCATTGGTCTTCAGTCTCATCATTTAAGCACACGATAGCCATCAGCATGTCTTGAGTTCCCCGTAAACACCACCACCCAGCCAAATTCGATAGAATTTCATTGCCTGTCCTAGGGTTACCTGATACTTCCATCAGTTTAAATGCAATCAAATCCTACAAGAGACCTCTCTCGTCTTGGTGACTTCCAGCTCTGAGTCTGTAGCTGTTTGTTCTTCCTTCAACATATTTTGTTTCTGACGCAGACCTCTCTGCCGATGATTTTCTTTGTGTCTAAAATATTCCTCCTAACTCCGCCATTTTGCTTAGTGCTTCTTTTCTGTGTTCATTGGTTTTAATTTAAATAAGTAAATAAATATTTTCAATATTTGACATGGAAACATTTCTGATAGCTAAAGGAAATAGTTAATCTAAATCTCGATTAACTCTGGCTTTTATCATGTTCCTAGAAATGCATTTTTGTCCCACTGTCATTTTGTTTGTTCCTTTACAGTGCTATTGCTACTTGATTAAGGCACTGGATTTAATGTTGACTCTGTGCCAATGGTTTGGTTTGCTGCTGCTGCTTCTGCTGCTGCTGCTGCTGCTGCTACTACTACTACTACTACTACTACTGCGAGAAAACCTCTTCAGATTCTTTGTAGAAAAACTGCAGTTTCCTGCAGCCTTGACATATCTCATGTTTGCTTATAGCTGCAGGTAACGAGTGATGAAGTCTTATTTTAATTTTTGGATCCACAAACTTGTAAATGTTCTGCACTTTCAAGAAGTTTTGTGGTTTGTACAGGATGAATGTTTTCCAGTGACTTGAATTGCAAAAATGATTTCTTGTAAGGTAACTTGTAACTGCAGCCCCAGTTGACAACATAGTTCTATTTTATGTTAACCAGTAATGCGTCAGTTGTTTTAGTAGGACTTTCCTCACACCTTGCAACTCTTAATTGCAAATTCTGTAAATACTGCTTAACTCTACTATTAATTCTGAAATCTGTCCCTTTTATCACTGTCCTTTCTTGGTGTTTTTGACAAATGTGCACAGGAATGGACCTGTTTCATGGTCTGGTGGTTATTTTCTGTTCCGAGGTTTCTCCATCAAGGTATTCTAATTCTGCAGCCTGCTTTCCTATCAGTTCATTTCCAAATGCACAGCATTGTATGTTAATCATTGTTGAAATAATGTCTGAATCATTCAGCCACAAATCTGCTTCAGGAACATCTGTGTGTTGTACGAAGAAGCTGTGTTAAGCACTGTATAGTGATGTGATGCCACCATTTATTCATGTTATTCAGACTGTAGATAAATTCTGTTTGAACAGTACTCACATATAGTGTGTTGTTCAGAAGTGTTTTGTTGTACCATTTCCACTGAGTGAGAATTTAGCAACACTTTCACACACTTTAGAGATATGACTGTAGGACCAGTCACAATCCATTACTAGATGCTCAGCTACTTCAGTAACAATGAGAAATAAATTATATGAATGACATTCAACAAGATATGGGTAGAAGGAATTTTTACTACATAGTGGAAGAAAGCAAAATTAACAAATTCGAAAACAGGGAAATAAATGCTCATAGTAAGGACTTTCGTAACTGTCCTGATGGCAACTCTCTGTAAACTGCCAGGGCAGGTGGCAAATAAGGCTTTCATGCTGGCTTGAATGTAGATATTTGTTGAGCATATAAGGTTGAACGCCATGTTCCATGCCAAAAAAAATTTTAGGACCTGAAGATGACTGCAAAGTCTGTTGAAACCAGTTGTCTTAAAGCAATCTAGGTTGTTAAATGTTTTTTAGCAAGTAAAACAGATCACTGTTTCGCTCTTCTCAAAATAAGACAGTACTTCAGTTTGGATTCAGACAGTGCTGATCGATTGTTTATAATCGTAGACAACTGTAATCTACCATGAGATGCCTTCATGCTGTGTCAATGTCTTATCGCAGATTTTCTTTACTTATAAAAGTCGTATGACACCACACGGAGAGATCAAAATCTGAGGCATGAATAGGACATCATGAGCAATGTGGCCATCTTTGTACAAAACTTCTTATCTTCTAAATTCTCTTGCATGTGAGTAGGATCAACCCTTAGCAACCTAGGTGGACAAGAAAAGAATTTTGCATTGCGATAAACAGAATTGTGGCCACAGCAGGGCCTAATGTATCATCAATGCTGTATCAGGGTGGCAATTCTTCTGGAAGAACTGAAATTCTCAGTAAATTACATTTTACCTGGAAAAGATGAAAATTCCTGGGAATTTCAGAAATTTCACATCTCAGGGAATTCTGTGCTTTTACCATAGCATTAAATGTTATTGAGTTTTATAAATAAAAAACATTAAAATATTTAATATTTCCAAGGGTCCTAATTATATGGATATTATTTCATACAAATTATTGATGTTTAAACTGCCGCTTGTGGCTAGTGTGTCAGCTGAGAAGAAACAAAAAACCATTATTGTGGTATGCAAACTCTCCCCCTCCCCCCCTGCATCACACACACACACACACACACACACACACACACCTACCTACCTACCTACCTACCTACCTACCTACCTACCTGCTATGCGCACAAGCAATTCACTAGGAGCTTTGACCATTCCCATTTCCTGGGCTTATTCCTCAATAGTAAGCTAATTTGCCTGCCACATGTCAAGCAACTAAAGGCTCAACTCACCATCTTATTTTCAGTAAACCTCCAGGAAGTAGATTGTTAACTTGGAAATACCTTCCAAGGAGTAGTTAAAATTGTCCTTATAAAATTCTGTGTGTCACTAATCTCAACATGATTAGTTTACAGGACTGATAACAGATGGATCCATTTCCTCATCTATCCTTGGATTATTACACCCTGTACACAAAGTGAGGCAGCATAGTAGATAGCACACTGGACTCCCATTTTGGAGACAGTGGTTAAAAGCCACATTGGACCATCCAGATTTAGATTTTCTGTGATTTCTCTAAATTGTGCCAGGCAAGCTCCAGGGTGGTTTCTTTGAAAGGTTGTGCCAAATTTCTTTGCCCATCCTTAAATGCCTGAGCTTGTGCTCAGTTTGTAATGACCGTCTTGTTGACAGGATGTTACACCCTAATCCATCTTTCCTTTCTTCCTTCCTTCCTTCCTTCCTTCCTTCCTTCCTTCAACCCTGTGATGGGAGCTTTCCATATGACTCAGTAGCAGCTTCATGGTGGAGGCAAGTATTCCTCCAATGAAATTACAATGTTAACAGCTTGTAATTAACTGCAGAATTAAAATATATAGAATGGCTTCTGTTCAGTCTTCTTCCATAACCATAACACTTATTAGTTGTATAGCCAAAAGAGAGAGAGAGAGAGAGAGAGAGAGAGAGAGAGAGAGAGAGAGAGAGAGGGGGGGGGGGGCTGGAAGAATAAGGTACGTTTTAGAAATGTTCTCTTGTACTCTCATTCCAGCAGTGTACACCACTTATCCTGCCACGCAGTTGGACCCCAAGCATGGCGTATAAGTTGAAATAGCTCAAGGAATTTGCTGCTATCAGTTCTACTCCGTCATTCAAGAATATGTATCCACTTACACAGATCACTCCAAACCCTGAGGGAAAGTTGCGTGTACATATGTCCACAAGGTCTTCAGACACTGCCGCGCGAGATTAGCTGAGCGGTCTGAGGCGCTGCAGTCATGGACTGTGCGGCTGGTCCCGGCGGAGGTTTGAGTCCTCCTTCGGGCATGGTGTGTGTGTGTGTGTGTGTGTGTGTGTGTTTGTCCTTAGGATAATTTAGGTTAAGTAGTGTGTACGCTTAGGGACCTTAGCAGTTAAGTCCCATACGATTTCACACACATTTTGAACATTTTTTTCTTCACAGAGCAGTCTGTAGCAAGTGAATGAAGCATTTATATGGCAGAATTGCCACTACCTGTATCAAAACTCACTTCAGCTGAGAAACTCTTGTATATGACAACTTTTATCAGATCCTCCCTAACAATAACAGGATGCCTTTTGGAACAGCCCATCGTGTATGACATTCCAAATGCTCTTATAAAACCTACACAGACCAATAGCCAACATTGTCTTCCTCTGGCTATTGAAACAAGTCAGTATTTTAGAAAATGGCTATGTGGAAGAGCTAGCTAAAGCAGCCTTTGGGAAGAACCAGTTGGTGTCCCCAACCCTTGAAGCTGATTTCTGGATGTGATTTTCATCACTTTTTCATCGTATTCCGAAAACTATATTTGAAATACCAACACAAAGTGAGAAAAATGTTTTTAGGATTTGTGCAAATACTTGAAGTGTGCAAATTTTAAAGCTTTAATTTCTTGAGACAATTATTTGTGCAAATTTTAAAACTTTAGTTTCTTGAGACAAAATTATTTCATTATTTTCGTAAGAACTTGTAGACACTTGTATTTTCATATTGTGCGCATCTGAAAACAGTCTGATGAACAAAACAGAAAAATCATTTACCTTCATACTATAACTTCTCTGAAATTATTTGCCATATTCTTAAGAGGCATAAACCATTGAGTTTCATCATTGCAGAGTAATGAGCCTAGCATGAGAAATTTTTGGAGTTCCTCTTGAGAAAACAAAAACAGGAAATTACTTGTGGTTTAATGAGGACTTCATCTAGGTGAAAATAGAATGGTAATACCATAAATCGTCTTATATAATTGAGGCTGACAATATGGGTGATTCTTCCAGTACAATATGAGAAGTAATAGTCACAGTATAGTTTTGAAAATGTCATATATTTAACACAATTGATGGATACACCATAGTTTTTTGTCCATAAGTTGTGATGTGTCATGTACAGTATTTGGTGTATACTGCCATTAAAATGTAATTATTTGTGGAGTAGTATCTTTCCAGTTGTATTAATATTTTATTGTTGATCCTTAGATGAGAACAAAGATGTTATGTAAGTTGTTGATGACTCAAATAAGAATTCTTATGTAAAAACTGAGAGCCTACAATGATTTTGTTGTTATTGAAATGAAGTTTTTTTATTTAGAGGTTGAATAAAAAATTCTCTTGTGTGTTGTTCAGAAAAGTTAAAGGGATAAGTATTTTGTACTGTTCTATGAAATAATGTAATTAAGCCACTTTTTACAAAGACTACTGATTCGTTTTTAATTTATCAGACGATGGCAGCAGCTGCAGCAGTGGGGAAGACTCCTGTCTCGGTGCTGCAGGAGCTGCTAAGTCGCCGTGGGACAACTCCGAAGTACGAACTTGTCCAAATAGAGGGAGCAATTCATGAGCCTACATTCCGTTACCGTGTCACAGTTGGAGATGTTGTTGGTATGTTTACATTAATAATTAAAAAAAAAGATTTGCTGTACTTACACCAATGATCCATTGTATCACATTGTATTATCAGTGACAGTCTAATGAGTAAGCTTCATTAGGTACACACTTAAGGTATCAATGATTTTTTAGGTTGATATGTATTATTAGTTACAGTGATTATAAGCAGATATAATCCAGAGTTTCACTAACCATTAGGTAGACAATTTTACAAATTTTAGAAGATTCTAGACAGTATTTTGAGATGAGGAAATAATGCTTGGAGAAGAATATTTAATTTTTTATGGGCATAAACAACTTGACGTCCTAAAATGCAATTGTTCAAAGTGATGTCCATCTGTCTCAATGTATGCATTATAATGCAATTGATTGTCAGATTGTAATTGGTGTTCTACTGTTTGTACTGTTGCTCTGTCAGTGCTCTAGACACTGTATTTTTGAAAGTTTGCATTTTCTGTGCAAGTTCACATGTGCTCATTGTTAAATGTTGCCTAATGTGATCCATTACCATCCCGTCAAGTTCTGCTGTGTGAATAATTCTGTCAGAGGCTTGGCAAGCCCTTCAACTTGAATTATAGCTACGCAGTTTCTTGTACATTTCTGTAGATGTTGATACATTTTTCCAGTTCTGATGATGATGATGATGATGATGATAACATAAACACCCAGTCCCTGGACCCTGTGATCCAGAGGCAGCAACACTAACCACAAGACCATGAGCTGCGGACAGTCCAATGATGCCTATTACAAAACGTTTTTGTGTGTGTTCATTAGACGTCGTGGGCACTATTTGTCCAGCATACATTAAATGCATATCTAAAAGCTTCTGCAATGAGGAAACTAATAAATTATGAGACAGACTTGGTGGGCAGTACTTTTCAGGAGGCAAAATATTTATTCTTGCCAAGAGAGAAACATAACAGTGACAACACTATTATTAAAGTGTCAGGATTAGCGAGGAAGGGAAAGCAGTGGGCACCCTTTGAGGTGAAAATTCAAACATATTTTAAGTGCATGGTTGTTTAATGCTGTACAAAGGAAAGGCAGGCCTAGAGAAGCCACCAAAATTAAATGGGCTGCTGGCCAAGAGAGCGGGAGAGGAGAGCGTCTGGTCGGGTCGGAAGCTGCCAGCAGAAGAGAGCGGACAGCGTGTCCACTCCCGGCGGCTGGCTGCGGTTCTATCCCCACCTGACCACCTTCAACCCTCCCTATTGGATAGCCAAGTTGTGGACGCGCAGTTCGGTAGCATTACATTGTCAGCAACACATGTGTTTAACTGCTGATGGTTCAACACGTGAGTTTCAAAGAGGTTTTGCCCAGTTTTGTGCAATGTGACTTATATGCTGCAACTAGCTGTCAGTCAGAAGACACTGGCGAACATCAAGTGAAAAATAAAAATCAAATTTTATACTATTAAATCCATTAAATAACGGCCCCCACTGTACACCCTTCTCTCCTCCCGCAGGAGTGAGGCATGGGGGGGGAGGGGGGGGGGGCTCCTGCGAAGGATGGCCTTACATAATTTTAACAATACATTTTTGATTATTTTGTTTTAAATTTGCATTGAAAGAATGACAATAATTTGGCAATTGTATCTTGCGTGACAAAATTTGGGACAACGGCGGATGGTGCAGCGGTGGTGTGAGGTGCGGCAATCAGCTATTGGCGCTGGTAGTGATGCAGGTTGCTGACCATGGTGGGCAGCGGCGTGCTGTGGCGCACTGCAACTTGCGCCGAAGCGTGTAAGTGGGGGGTTCCGGAAGGAGTGATGCATAGATCGCATGGGGGGAAGGGGGTTAAAATTTTTGCATCACTTCACACGCACATGGTGGGGCATTGTATCACTTAAGTCTAAAGGAGGACCATGCCTCTTCTTTTGGAGGTATTTTAATTATTTACTATGTCTTCTCTCTCCACATGCCACTTGGACCATAACTATTTTTTATTGGACTAGCTCCAGAGCTGTGAATGTGAGTGATTCGAGAGAGATGGCCAATTGTCAGGCGATGGTAGTACCATTGGTTGCTCTGATAAATACCACAGTAGAGGGGAGGGAGTCTCATCTTACGGGCGTAAGGCAAGTGTGCAAACACCTCCTTAGTGGGGGGTAGTGATATCACAGTGAGAGCTATTAAATAGTAAACCGCTACCAGTGAGTAGCACACGGTAGGTCTGGGTGGCTCGAAACTATTCGTAACATACGATAGTGGCTGTTACTGGGTGGGGTATGGTGTATAAAATACTGTTGCCTAGCCATGAACTGTGGTTCAATTACTGGTACAACCAGATGGCTGCAGAAATGGGTTGCTTGCTCAGTGAGAAACAGCGCAACAATTTATCTTGTTAGCTCCAGCTGGTAGTTATGTTACGAAAGGAAAGTATTACAGTGAATGAAAAAGTAGTAAGTAATTACCTGAGGTAGTAGTGGCGGGTGAAAAGTCAATGGTTAACTTAAGTGTCACTATGTCACTGGGCAATCTAAACTGGCAAGTCCAAAGAACGACAGGGGTAGAAGTTAGTAGCAATGGGGTAGTGGGGGAAGGAGGGGAATATGGTCATGCTGAAGAAAGGCTTACTCATCATCTTGATCAGCATGAGTGCAAAAATGTGGGGTAGCATTAATCAATGCCTGCAGTTGATCGTAGGTGGAGTTCGTGGTATTTAGTAGTTTCGCAAGTGATTTGCTGAATCTGAAGCTTTAATAATGGGTGTTGTGGCTTAGGAGGAAAAGGGATTTGACCAATGAGAAAATTACGTTGCGGTTAACGCAGGGTTTTTTCTGGGTATATTCGTGGACAGCCATCTGCGATCGCAACGACAGGGTAGCTCAACGTATTGGCCATCTATGCTGAGCGGCCCACTCGCGGCGAACTGGAAGGGCACTCATGTTACAGAATAAGGAATTGGGTATAATTGGGAACAAGTTCAGAGAACAGGTTTCAGAATAAGATTGATTTATCAGTGATATATCCACTAGTAGCAGGGTTTTTTCTTCCCTCTCCCCCTGGGGGGAGGCAATATATCCGAGTAGCATTGGCTACCAACCAGGGAGCAAACGAAGGCGAGCCTCAATGTGGAGTGTTAATGAAGTATAGATGAAAGAGATAGCTAGGTGAACAGTTTATGAAAGCAAAAACTGAAAGAATAAACTGATCAGGGCACTCTGCAGGTGCTAACCGCATCGTGTAAGGCAAACGGGCCTGGAGGAGGGAGGTACAAAGTGATGGTTGAGGTTGGAATGAACAGATGAGCAACTCGGAGCAAGGGTAGCAACCCAGTGCAGTGCATGGGCGAGGGAGGAACTGTGCTCTGTCTCCATAGGGGTGATTATGTCTCGGGGCGGGGGGGGGGGGGGGGTTAACTACTACAAAATTCCCAAAATCTATGAAATAACAGGGTGAGCTACGAAAAGGAAGGAGGCTGTGAACTACTGCGAAACTACTGCGACATTGTACAATGAAAACTTTCATTCATTTGGGTGGAAGTCTTTTGCTCACTATATTTCCAACAAAATAACGCGTTACTGCACTTGGTGATGACGTCACATTAGTGCTAATCATCAACAATCTAGTGCTTATTACAGTGGCTGCTTCAATCTTATCACGTCATGGGTGTATTTGTTTGAATAAACAAACGGATGTCTCTCACTTCCTAAACATATGGCGAGGCATTGTATCCCAATGTTAGCAGTGCTGATTTCCGTGCTTGCTCGTAACATCTTCACTTCATCACTAAATTACAACATAAAAAGTAGGGTGAACAATAATGAAACTTGTGTTTGTTTGAGTGAACTCTTAAATATGAAAAATGCACATAGGGTGTGAACTACAATTCTACACTTACTTGGGTGAAACTTAATTACTTTTATTCTATCACAAAATCTGTTTCACTTACCGCTCTTCAGGGAGAGGGTAACTCGGATGCTTCACTTTCTTCTCAACATATCAGTCTGGCTCTGGACATGAACATCGTGCATAATGGGATTCTGGAATCGCTAACTCACCAAATTGTTTATCACGACTGCAGGGGACTTGCATAATGGGAGTGTTGCTATAGTGCAACATATCTAGAATCCAGGGCTGTGGTGGGCCTTTACGTACTGGAGTATTAAAAAAAAGTGCATATCGTACAAAACAAATGGCATAAATTAAAAAAAAAAAATACATGCATGATATAACATAAAGGGTATAACAAGGGCAAAGCTGCACAGCAAAATGCTTGTGAAATGCTTAAACATAACACAAAATCATAGGGAGAGAAAAATACTAGTTATTGGGTAACAATTACCCAGCGACGCATAGTGGGTCAGACATTGCTCAAAACCTCTAATCATACAAAATGCACATAATACTGAGCCTTCTGGTATATCTCTGGGTGGGGAAGAAGAGATTAGGCACCGTTTACTGGTGGGGTGTACTAGTTTTAGTGTTCTGGTGGTGTATCATGTTGTTGTGACGAGATGGACTTACCTGTAATTATTTTTTTCTTATCTGCTGTGGCCACGGCTCGAAGCCTGGTTCTCTTGAGTCATGTGCTCTGTCCCAATACCTGCAAAGCTATCGAGAGTATAAAGGGGTCAATTCGATAGTCGATATTCATAAATCTTACGTCCGGAGTGTGGGGTATAGTGAATAGGTACGTAATATTTAATTCGTGGTATTACTTCTTAAATTTGTCTGTTTGGGAGTTCTCTTATTGGCGAAGATGCACGTATGTTAACAGTTTTTGGGGTACTGCCAAAACTGGATGGTGAAACAGTTTATCAAACTCGGTACATGGTGAAGCTGATGATGTCTCTGAGCTGGATGTGGTCATCCACCCTGTTCCAGAGGAAGCTTCTCGGCCCACAAGGTCTGGGCATTCACAGAGGGTGGGTTTGCAGGTAGTTAGGAGCTCTAATGTTAGGCATGTAATAGGGCTCCTTAGAAACATGGCTGCCAAGGAGGGTAAGGAAGCCATGTGCACTCCGTGTAAATACTGGGGGGGAGTCGCTCCAGATGTGGAAAGGGTGCTTCCGGATGCCACGAAGAGTACAGGGTGCAGCCAGCAGCAGGTGGTAGCCCGTGTCGGTGCCAATGACGTGTGTCGCTTTGGATCAGAGGAGGTTCTCTCTGGTTTCCGGCAACTAGTGGAAATGGTAAAGACTGCCAGTCTTGCTTCCGGGATTGAGACGGAGCTCACCATCTGCAGCATTGTCGACAGAATTGACTGTGGTCCTTTGGTGCAGAGCCGAGTGGAGGGTCTGAATCAGAGGCTCCAGGCAGTTAGGCAGTTCTGTGACTGCAGATTTCTTGACTTGCACCATCTGGTGGTGTGTTTGCGGGTTCCACTTAATAGATCAGGAGTCCACTACACACAGGAAGTGGTTACACGGGTAGCGGGGGCTGCGTGGAAGGGACTGGGTGGTTTTCTTAGGTTAGAGGGTCTCAGGAAACCACAGAAAGGGTGTCCGTCTAAAAGAGGGCAGGTAAAACGCAGTAAGGTAGAAATGATGAGTATTGTAGTTGTAAATTGTCGTAGCTGTGTTGGGAAAGAACCAGAGCTCCAAGCCCTAATAGAAAGCACTGAAGCTCAAATAGTTATAGGTACAGAAAGCTGGCCAAAACCAGAAATAAGTTCAGCTGAAATTTTTTCAAACGATGTAACAGTGTACAGAAAGGATAGATTAAATACAGTTGGTGGTGGAGTATTTATTGCTGTCAGAAGTAGTTTGCCTTGTAGTGAAATTGAAGTAGATAGTTCCTGTGAAATAGCATAGGTAGAGGTTATACTTGACAATTGGACTTAGCCATTAATTGGATCATTTTACCAACCACCCCCCCCCCCCCCCCCCCACACTCAGAAGATATAGTTGCTTAACAGTTCAAAGAAAACTTAAGTCTCATTGCAAATGGATACCGCACTCATACAATTATAGTAGGTGGTGACTTCAGTCACCCTCGATATGCTGGAAAACTTATATGCTTAAAGTCGGTGGCAGGCATAAAATGTCATCCGAAATTATACTGAATGCTTTCTCAGAAAATTACTTTGAACAGTTAGTTCATGTGCCTGCTTGAAGTGTAAATGGTTGTGAAAGCGTACTTGAACTCTTAGCAGCAAATAATCCTCGACAAATAGTAAGTATTGTGAGGGTATTGTGACGAATACAGGGATCAGCGACCACAAGACAGTTGCTGCTAGACTGAATACCGTTGCACCCACAACCATAAAAAAGAAACGCAAAGTACATCTGTTTAAAAAAGCTGATAAAAATGCTCTTAACGCCTTTTTAAGAGAGAGTCTCCACTCCTTCCAATCCGATCACGTAAGCGTAGAAAAGATGTGGAATGATTTCAAAGAGATAGTATCGATGGCAATTGAGAGATAAATACCAAATAAATTAATAACTGATGGTACTCATCCCCCATGGTGCACAGAACGGGTCAGATTACTGTTGCAGAAGCAACGAAAACAGCATGCCAAATTTAAAAGAATGTTAAATGCCGAAGATTGGTGAAGTTTTGCAGAAGTTCGAAATATAGAGCATACTTCAGTGCGAGATGCTTTTAATAATTTCCACAATGAAACTCTGTCACAGAATCTGGCAGAAAACCCAAAGAGATCTTGGTCATGTATAAAGCATACCAGTGGCAAGATGCAATCAATAACTTCACTGCGCGATAACAATGGTGAAGTCACTGATGACAGTGCTACCAAAGCAGAGTTATTAGACATGGTTTTCTGAAACTCCTTCACCAAAGAAGACGAAGTAAATATTCCGGAATTCCGATCAAGAACAACTGCGAAGATGAGAAACATAGAAGTAGATATCCTCGGTGTAGCAAAGCAGCTTAAATCACTTAGTAAAGGCAAGGCTTCTGGTCCAGATGGTGTACTAGTCAGGTTCCTGTCAGAGTATGCAGATGCAGTAGCTCCATATTTAGCAGTTATGTACCACCGCTTGCTCACAGAAAGTTCCATACCTGAAGACTGGAGAGTTGCTCAAGTCACACCAATATCCAAAAAGGGAAATAGGAGTAATACGCTGAATTAAAGGAACATATACTATATTTGAACATTATGAAGTACCTCGAAGAAAAAGATTTACTGACACATTGTCACCACGGATTCAGAAAATATTGTTCTTGCGGAACACAACTAGCTGTTTATACTCATGAAGTAATGAGTCCTATTGACAGTGGATATCAAATTGACTCCATATTTTTAGATTTTTCAGAAGGCTTTAGACACTGTTCCTCACAAGTGTCTTCTAACCAAACTGTGTGCCTATGGAATATCGCCTCAGTTGTACAACTGGATTCGTGATTTCCTGTCAGAAAGATCACATTTCGTAGTAATAGACGGAAAGTCATTGAGTAAAAGAGAAGTAATATCCGGCGTTCCCCAAGGAAGTGTTATAGGCTGTCTATTGTTCGTGATCTATATTAACAACATAGGAGACAATCTGAGTAGCCCTCCTAGATTATTTGCAGATGATGTCTTGTCTTGTAAAGTCTTGTAAAGTCATCAGATGACAAAATGAATTGCAAAATGATTTAGATATGATATCTGTGTGGTGTGAAAAGTGGCAATTGGCCCTGAATAAAGAAAAGTGTGAAGTTATTCACATGAGGACTAAAAGAAATCCGCTAAATTTCGATTATGCCATAAGTTACACAAATCTGAAGGCTATAAATTCAACTAAATAGTTATGGATTACAATTACAAATAACCTAAGTTGGAACAATCACATAGGTAATGTTGTGGGTAGAGGAAACCAAAGGCTGCAATTCATTGGCAGAACACTTAGAAGGTGCAACAGATCTACTGGAGATACTGCTTACACTACACTTGTTTGCCCTACTCCGGAGCATTGCTGTACGGTGTGGGATCTGTATCAGGTGGGACTGACGGATGATATTGAAAAAGTTCAAAGAAGGGCGGCTCGTTTAGTACTATAGCGAAATAGAGGAGATAGTGCAACAGACGTGATGTGAATTGGAGTGGCAATCATTAAAATAAAGGCGTTTTTCAAATTCTTGTCGGGTTTTCAGCCGGATCAAAGTGTCATCTGAACACAATATTTCAGCGGTCCATCTGGCTGCCATCATCAGGTGAGAAAAGCTATGCTGCTCCGCTGATAACTGATTCCACATGCAAATGACTGCACCTTTATATGCATCGGAAGTACAGCAGGGCATGCACTAAATACAGTGCGTGCACGCTCAATCATTCCTGCTGCCCCCTGGCACCAACAGAGTTGCAGTGCCTCTGGTGGTGAATACTGTTAAAAACGATATATCGTTAGAAATGATTATTCATAGCCGGGCGATTCAGATGCCATTGTTTTTTCATATCTGATAAAACAGGCTTCCATGTTTTACTTAACGGGTATCCATTATCATGATTAATGATGTTATCTGCTAGACTGATTTCGACGGATTCTTTTAAAACACAATCACAGTACCGTGAAGCATTTGCAGCTACTTGTGTCTCATTGTATAGCATCCTGTTTCCCTCTGTAAGGCAATGCTCAGCCACCGCAGATTTATCTGGTTGTAATAATCGTGTATGGCGATGATGTTCAATAAACCTGTTGTTGACGGTACGAATAGTTTGGCAAATGTAAATTTTCCTGCACTCGCACGGTATTTTGTAAGTGCCACTCTTCCTCAAAGCTAAATCATCTTTAACAGAGCCAAGAAGTGCTCAAATCTTAGCTGACGAATGATCTCATATTTCTTCAAAAGTCTACCTATCTTGGCAGACACATTCCCAGCATACGGAAGAATAGCCACAGACCTAAAGGTGTCTTCAGATGGTTCAGGTGGAGGTCCAAACTTAAAAGCACGTCAAATTTGTCGGTCCGTATAGCCGTTATTATTGAACATGTCCTTAAGATGTTGCAGCTCCTGTGGTAAATTCTCAGCATCTGAGACAGCATATGCTCGTTTAACCAAGGTCCAAAGGACTCCCGTACTTTGAAAAGGTGGATGGCAACTGGTGGCATGTAAATACCTGTCAGTATGAGTCGGTTTCCTGTAAACACTGTGTCCAAGAGTACCGTCATCTTTTCTATAAAATAGTACATCCAAAAAAGGTAACTTCCCTCTTTTTCAATTTCCATTGTGAATTTGATGTTTGGAAGAAGACAATTAAAGTGGTCCAATAACCCGTGCAAAGAGTCTGTTGTATGTGGCCAAACAAGAAACATATCGTCAACATATCTCAGAAAACATGAAGGCTTCAAAAACGATGTTTTTAGGGCCATATCCTCAAAGTCCTCCATAAAAAGATTAGCGACTATGGGGGTAAAGGACTCCCCATAGCCACAATGTCGGTTTGTTCCAAATATTTGTCTTCAAATAAAAAATAGGTGGATGTCAGAACATGACGGCAGAGCTTCGTTATTTCCATATCAAGTTTTTCAATAATTAAAATCAGTGACTCTTCAAGAGGAACATGAGTAAAAAGTGACACCACATCAAAACTAACAAGTAAATCAGTGGGACCAAGATGAAGCAACTTTAAACGCTGAATAAAATCCATGGAATTGGAAATATGGTGTTCACATTTACTCACATGAGGGCTGAGAGCCGACGCTAAATATTTTGCCAAGTTGTAAGTTGGTGCACCCAAATTAGAAACAATAAGGCGCAATTGGACCCCATCCTTATGGATCTTTGGCAAACTGTATAATCTAGGTGGAACAGCCGCACCAGAATGTAGTTTTTTGATAGTGTCCTCAGGTAAGGAACTGTTTTTCAGAAGTGAAATCATAGTCAGTTTTATGCGATCTGTGGGATCCTTTTGTACCATACGGTACGACAGATCCTTAAGTAAATCATACATCTTATTCACATAATTTGCCTTTGAGATTAAAATGGTAGCATTACCTTTGTCTGCTGGTAAAATTAACAATTAAGGGTCTTCTCTAATAGACCGAATAGCTGCTTGTTCAGCTGAAGAAACATTACTTTGTGGAGTCAGAGCCTGACGCAAAAGGTGAGAAACCTCCTGTCTAATCTCTTTTACCTGTTCTTCTGGAAGACGAAACACAGCTTGTTCAACAGAAGAAATGAATTCCATGATGGGAATGCTTCTAGAATTTGATATACTAATACGCTGGGAAAGTCTACATAGCCACATAAAGTGCCTCTATGGGGAGGAGATGGTTCAGCTCGTCAGTAAGTTTGATAAACTTCGCAGGAAGAAATGGAAGCTGCTGAGTGCCCTCGCCTTTCTACTGAGATGTCGTGATGAAGGTATTATACCAAAATTTGCCAGATTCGTCCATTACATAAATACAAAAGCAGCCAGTAGTATTAAGAGGCGAACTAGTTTGGCCTTAGTTAGAGAACGCATCCGTTTTGGCAGAGATTGTACATAGGTAAGCACTGTTCACTTTTCTTCTTCCTCTCACCTAATCTATCTTCTTCTTGCTTTTTCTAATTGATTCCTTGCAACCGTTACTTGTTAGTCTTCATACTTCTGGGAGTATTCGTTGATTTGACTTTTTTTAACTCTGTGACCAACACACAAGATGATGATGTTTATGGGGATGATCATGAGCTCATGACTGGCCGAATTTGTGGTTGATCTGCAGATCTATCCCACACGATGGCCTCTTGGTAGGTTGGATTGTGGGAGGCTATCGTGCTACAGATTCATCTGTTTCGTGAGCTCAGGATCGTCCCCGAAGCCTTCATGGAGCTCTGGAGGTACGCTCAGAGTTACAAGAATCTGTACACATAAAACAGATCTTGGGAAACTGAAGCCAGGAAAAAATTAATTGACCTCAGACCCTTATTTCGAAGTACTCAATTTGGTATGCTCTATCATTAGTTTCATTATGACTCTAAAGATGAACAACACTGTATTACTCGTACAGATTATCTTCATTTTCATTTTAGTGTTAGGCACTGGGACTAAAGGACTGCACTTAAAGATTTTTATATGTAGTTTCCTGAGGCACTATTAGCCACATGTATTTGTACGAAATTACTGAGTACATTTGTAACTTACTGTCCAGTTAATGGTTGCTTCAGTGTAAGTTTTGTGCAGCATATGTGTTTACATTTCTCTACATTTAGAACCAGTTCCTTATCTTTCCTCTATACTTAACAATATCTGGCTAAATTTTTCTATTTGAATGCCATGTGCTCGTAAACATCAGCCCCATCTAGTTTTACCGAGATCTCAATGGACACCCCAGGATATGACAACAACTTAACGGTTGGGACGAAGGTGCAGGTTGAGTTAATGGAAAGCCATTTGTTGCTTCAACATAGTTAGTAATCCTTTATTTAACAATATATACTGAAAGCATCAGTGGTGTTTAAATCAATAGTGACTGTTTGAGACTCATTCAGGGGTGACAAACCAGATAGACCAAAATTACAATAAATATGTTTTCTTTTTTAGGACAAGCAACGCTTCTAAAAAAACATTCAACATTCTTAAAATACAACTCGAGATCCTTTTAGGCACCCGTAAAATTTCAGCGAGGCAAATATGACTTCTCTACACTTACAGAAAGAGCATTACCATAACAAATTGAGAACCTCTCATTAGATAGTAAACTTCAAACAAGGAAGGTGGCCCTTATTTAGAAAAAAATTTACAAGTTCAGTATTACAATTAAAATAAATTGAGCACACTTTTGGCAATAGCTCGTTAGAAACTGAAGAATTAACCCCCCCCCCCCCCCCCTTTTTTTAAAAATTACAGGGTCAGCATTTCACAAAACTGAAGGAGCTCTTTCAGATTTGCAACTTTTCAAAGAGGAAGGTAACATCATCATCATCATCATCATCATCATCATCATCATTTAAGACTGATTATGCCTTTCAGCATTCAGTCTGGAGCATAGCCCCCCTTATACAGTTCCTCCATGATCCCCTATTCAGTGCTAACATTGGTGCCTCTTCTGATGTTAAACCTATTACTTCAAAATCATTCTTAACCGAATCCAGGTACCTTCTCCTCGGTCTGCCCCGACTCCTCCTACCCTCTACTGCTGAATCCATGAGTCTCTTGGGTAACCTTGCTTCTCCCATGCGAGTAACATGACCCCACCATCTAAGCCTGTTCGCCCTGACTGCTACATCTATAGAGTTCATTCCCAGTTTTTCTTTGATTTCCTCATTGTGGACACCCTCCTGCCATTGTTCCCATCTACTAGTACCTGCAATCATCCTAGCTACTTTCATATCCGTAACCTCAACCTTGTTGATAAGGTAACCTGAATCCACCCAGCTTTCGCTCCCATACAACAAAGTTGGTCGAAAGATTGAACAGTGCACAGATAAACAGATAACTTAGTCTTGGTACTGACTTCCTTCTTGCAGAAGAGAGTAGACCGTAGCTGAGCGCTCACTGCATTAGCTTTGCTACACCTCGCTTCCAGTTCTTTCACTATGTTGCTATCCTGTGAGAATATGCATCCTAAGTACTTGAAACCGTCCACCTGTTCTAACTTTGTTCCTCCTATTTGGCACTCAATCCGTTTATATTTCTTTCTCACTGACATTACTTTCGTTTTGGAGATGCTAATCTTCATACCATAGTCCTTACATTTCTGCTCTAGCTCTGAAATATTACATTGCAAACATTCAATCGAATCTGCCATCACAACTAAGTCATCCGCATATGCAAGACTGCTTATTTTGTGTTCACATATCTTAATCTCACCCAGCCAGGCCCGCATCTCGTGGTCGTGCGGTAGCGTTCTCGCTTCCCACGCCCGGGTTCCCGGGTTCGATTCCCGGCGGGGTCAGGGATTTTCTCTGCCTCGTGATGGCTGGGTGTTGTGTGCTGTCCTTAGGTTAGTTAGGTTTAATTAGTTCTAAGTTCTAGGCGACTAATGACCTCAGCAGTTGAGTCGCATAGTGCTCAGAGCCATCACCCAGCCAGTCTATTGTTTTCAACATATGATCCATAAATAATATGAACAAGAGTGGAGACAGGTTGCAGCCTTGTCTTACCCCTGAAACTACTCTGAACCATGAACTCAATTTACCGTCAACTCTAACTGCTGCCTGACTATCCATGTAAAGACCTTTAATTGCTTGCAAAAGTTTGCCTCCTATTCCATAATCTTGTAGAACAGACAATAACTTCCTCCTAGGAACCCGGTCATATGCCTTTTCTAGATCTATAAAGCATAGATACAATCCCCTGTTCCACTCATAACACTTCTCAATTATTTGCCGTAAGCTAAAGATCTGGTCCTGACAACCTCTAAGAGGCCTAAACCCACACTGATTTTCATCCAATTGGTCCTCAACTAATACTCACACTTTCCTTTCAACAATACCTGAGAAGATTTTACCCACAACACTGATTAAAGAGATACCTCTGTAGTTGTTACAATCTTTTCTGTTTCCATGTTTAAAGATTGGTGTGATTACTGCTTTTGTCCAGTCTGATGGAACCTGTCCCAACTCCCAGGCCATTTCAATTATCCTGTGTAGCCATTTAAGACCTGACATTCCACTGTATTTGATGAGTTCCGACTTAATTTCATCCACCCCAGCCGCTTTATTGCACTGCAGTCTATTGACCATTTTTTCCACTTCCTCAAATGTGATCCTATTTCCATCATCATTCCTATCCCATTCTACCTCGAAATCTGAAACATTACTGATCGCATTTTCACCTACATTGAGCAACTCTTCAAAATATTCCCTCCATCTGCCCAAGGCATCCACAGGATTCACCAGCAGTTTTCCTGACCTGTCCAAAATACTTGTCATTTCCTTCTTACCTCCCTTTCGAAGACTGCTAATTACACTCCAGAATGGTTTTCCAGCAGCTTGACCCATAGTCTCCAACCTGTTTCCAAAGTCTTCCCACGATTTCTTCTTGGATGCTGCAATTATCTGTTTGGCTTTGTTTCTTTCTTCAACATAACTTTCTCTGTCTACCTGGGTTCTGGTATGTAGCCATTTTTGATACGCCTTCTTTTTCCTTTTACAGGCTGCCTTGACTGTATCATTCCACCAAGCTGTTTGCTTCATCCTACTTTTACACACTACTGTTCCAAGACATTCTTTAGCCACTTCTAGTACTGTGTCCCTGTACCTTGTCCATTCCTTTTCCAATGACTGTAATTGACTACATTCAACTAACTGGTACCTTTCTGAGATCACTGTTATGTACTTGTGCCTGATTTCCTTATCCTGAAGTTTCTCCACTCTTATCCTCCTACATATGGACCTGACCTCCTGCACTTTCGGCCTCACAATCCCAATTTCACTGCAGATTAAATAATGATCAGTGTCATCAAAGAATCCCCTGAATACACGTGTGTCCCTCACAGCCTTCCTGAATTCCTGATCTGTTATTATATAGTCAATGACAGATCTGGTTCCCCTGCCTTCCCAAGTATACCGGTGAATGTTCTTATGTTTAAAAAAGGAGTTTGTGATTACTAAGCCCATACTGGCACAGAAATCCAAGAGTTGTTTCCCGTTCCTGTTGGCCTCCATATCCTCTCCAAATTTACCCATAACCTTTTCATACCCTTCTGTTCGATTTCCAATCCTGGCGTTAAAATCACCCATCAGCAGAACACTGTCCTTGTCCTTTACTCTAACAACTACATCACTGAGTGCCTCATAAAAACTATCCATCTTATCTTGATCTGTCCCTTCACAATGCGAATATACTGACACAATCCTAATTTTCTTGCTAGACACTGTCAAATCTATCCACATCAGTCGTTCGTTTACATACCTTATTGCAACTACGCTGGGTTCCATTTCTTTCCTGATGTAAAGCCCTACACCCCATTGTGCTATTCCTGCTTTGACTCCTGACAGGTAGACCTTGTATTCTCCCACTACCTCTTCGTTCTCACCCCTTACCCGAATGTCACTAACAGCTAAAACGTCCAGCCCCATCTTACTTGCAGCCTCTGCCAGTTCTACCTTCTTCCCAGAGTAGCCCCCATTGATATTAATAGCTCCCCATCTCATTACCATTTGTTTGCCAAGTCGTATCTTAGCAGTCCCTGGTTTGTCAGTTAGAGGTGGGACTCCGTCACCTCCAAAGGTCCGAGGCATTTTGCTCTGATTGTTGCCAGCATCATATTTAAAGTACCAGGGAAGCAGGTTGCTAGCCTTACTTGCCCCGAGTCCCATTGGGTTTTACCCCTAACGGCTGAGGGACTAACCGGTGGATTTGGTAGTCTTTGCCATATGAGCACAAAGGTGACCACGACTCAGAATATGTCAGAGATGCCCAGCCTTATTCCAAAGTAACTGGTATCCCGACTGTCGGGACCACTTACTTGGCCACTCATACGTAGGTAACAATATTCAAAATTTTACAAGTTCAGCATTCAACAATATTTTAAAATTTACAGGCCCAGCATTATGATAAAAGATTAGGAGCACTCTTTGGGCACTAACAATTATGGAACAGAAAGGTAACAACGATTTTTTAATTTAGAGCAATCCACAATTAAGGATTGAAAGATCATCAAGCAAATTTTTAGGCAGCAATAATGAGACAAGCCCGGGCTGGCAGTGGCAAGGCTTGGGTAGGGTGGCTTAGGGTAGCAGATAATTTGATTTAAAATTACCTCAGAATGCCAGAAAGGTTAAGAACTTAACTTACAGAGAGATGCCATAGCAAGCGAGGAGGCTGTGCCACCTCAGAGGCTACCACCAGACAGGAGATGGAACACTGCACCACATGCACAAACACAGCCGACATGGGTTTGCCACACCCGGTGAATCGGCGGATAGTGGATAACACGCTAGGACCAATGGCGCCAATGCTATGAACAACTCAGAAAGCTGAGGGCAAACAAACAAAGTTAATTAACTTAGGAAAAGCATATGTTTTGAAAACATAAAACTAGAAGTTTAACTCTTTTAAGACTTATAATTAATGCAAGACTCAGCATCAAAATAAGTAAATTCTCGAGGCCCAACAAAAGAATACAAAATGCAAACCAGACACCGACCAAAATCTAAGCATTAAAAAGACTGCATAAATACAACAAAGGTGATTATGTGGTTAATCACTTAACAGTAATGACCAAACATAGCAGTTGATTTGATTAAACAGCCAACTATTAACAAGACTCCTATAAAAACCAATTCACTTAAGTAAACATAAAAGTAGCAAAAAATGTTTGAGCACTAATACTTCAGCATGAGATCATAATAGTAATGAAATACACAACAGTAAACAATAAATTCCTTCTTTGAAGAGAAGTTCTGGATCTCGCCAAGCCCTTCCAACACAAGTACACAATACTAGCCAACATTGATCGGGCCACTAGCATTCGCTCATCGTGATCATTCCTGATGTTACAGTTCATGCACAGGTTGGGCAAGCAAAAACTTGCCACCATAAAGGTCAGGCTTGATATTCGACCTCAGTGGTCACTAACATATGTGATGCCCTAGAACATATTACAACCAAATTGATGTAACACCCAAGTAGTAGTGACACAGATCAGCAAAATGCTGAACAAATTGCAATAAAAAGAAAAGCACTCAAATATATCATCCGTAAGTGGAGTACGCACAGAGAGGGGGTGAATTTAGTAGCTTGAGTATGAAGTGACGGGTAACAGCAGGCAAACCAGCCTAACGGGAGCAAGCCTAGCACTGGAGCACACGTCCCAAAATTCACAAACAGAAGTACCTTACCCAAAAATAAGGTAGGATGGTTGGTTACCAAAGAAAATCTATGTGATCATGACACCCATGTCAGCAGATGGTTACTCCCAAATTCAGATAGTCAGTTGGGCGCAACAGTGTAGAGTTCAAGACTTCACACCAACATGGCCCCTAACATGTAGCTGCCCACCTGGACGAGCGACCACCGACTAGCCCTTGTGATGGCACACTCACCATTCGTCACGTGTTCCTCTCTCTCACTGCCCTATCATTCGTCAACAACTTGCCTCTAACTCCCTATAATCAAAGAGCCAACTACCAGAAGACCAAAGCACCACCTGGTGGTGTGACAGGAAAATGAACTGCGCCATTAAGCAGAGAGATAACAGCTCGGAAAATAAGCCAACATGGCTCATTTACTATTGGTTTCTTTTTAAGGCAACCTGTTGAGAAACTTGCATTATCTGAAGTTTAGTTCACTGAAGTCAGTCCTGATAAAGTGACCTTTCCTGTTATAAATTGCAGCACTTCTGTCCCCACAGACATAGTTGAGAAATGTACAGTAATGCACTATAGTGAACATTACCTTACATCTGCATCTAAATCTATACTCTGCAAACCACCGTAAGGTACATGGCAGAGAGTGTGTCCCATTGTACGATTCACATGTGAAGAACGATTGTTTGAATGCCTCAGTGTGTGCAGTAATTATTCTAATCTTATCTTCACGTTCCACATGAGAGTGAAACATAGGGGATTGTAATACATTCCTAGAGTTGTCATTTAAAGCCAGTTCTTGAAACTTGGTCAGTGAACTTCCTTTGGATAGTTAATGTCTGTTTTCAAGAGTCTTCCAGTTCAGTTCCCTCAGTATCTCTGTGATGCTTTCCCACAGATTAAACAAGCCTGTGACCATTCATGCTGTCCTCCTCTCTATATGTTCAATATCCCCTGTTAGTCCTCTCTGATATGAGTCCCACACACTTGAGCAAATTCTAATATTCTAGAACAGGTTGCACAAATGAGTTGTAAGCAATCTCCTTTGTAGAGTGATTGCACTTCCGCAGTATTCTACCACTAATCCAAAGTCTACCATCTGCTTTACGCATGACTGAACCTATGTTCCATTTCATATCCCTACAAAGTGTTACACCAAGGTATTTGTTAGAGTTGGCCAATTTTCACAGTGACCCATTGATATTATAGGTATATGATACTGTTTTTTCATTTTGTGAAGTGAACAATATACATTTGTGTATGTTTAAAGCAAATTGCCAATCATTGCACCACTTGGAAATCTTACCAAGATCTGACTGAATATTTATGCATCTTATGTCAGGTAGTACTTCATTACAGATAACTGCATCATCTGCGACAATCATGATTTTACTGTTAATGTTGTCTGCAAGATCATTAATATACAATGTGAACAGCACATGTCTCACAAGGGGACCATCAGAAGTGTAAATAATGGATTTTGATGAGTCTCAGATGTGCCGTTTTTTTTTGGCAACGGACCTTGGTTTTCGAGAAAATTGATTTTGAATTTCACTGCATGCTGTAATACGCATAATGTTAGCCACGTTCTAACCAAGTGGGTGTGGCACTGCATTTAAGGTCGACAGCTATCATGCTGGGGGTATAGTGTTCGGGTACTTTCCGTGTTTTTGCTTTTTTTTTAAATCAGAATAGTCTGACATTTTTCCATTTTATTTTACAGAATATCAACAAACAGTGTACATTGTGTGAAATTATTAAGAAATATTCAGTTTTGCCATAGTAATGTAATTTTCACATCATTGTTACAAAATCTTACTATCGCGTGCATCGCTTACTATGCCACGACAGAAACCTGGATGGTATTTGTCATAAAAGCAACTGAAACACAATGTTTTACAGCACCAAACACATTTCATAAAAGCTATTGTCTTGCAGGTGCACGGAGTTTTTAGGAGTGATACTGGATAACATTGTTCATTTACATTCAAAAAGGTTTCTCTTTCACCCATTAACTTTGATGTGGACCATGCATGTATGATCATATTCGAAGAAGCAGGTGCCCTGAAAATGCAAAATTAATGAGTTCAGTTTTATGGAATTATCCCTGGACGCGATTGTGCTGTTGATCTCCAACAAATTGGGAGCATTCTGAATTTTCTTTGTGAAAATTTTAACCTGTCTGTAAAAATATACGTCACAAGGCTGGCAAAGTGGAGTACACTTCGGTGAAATAACTTTTACGGAGCAGATGCACACTTTCCTCTCATCCATGAAGATGTGATTGTATGCGGTCAGATCAGTCTGCCCTCCCCATCCATCAATGATATATTAAAATTTTTTCTGTCCCAAGGAAAGAAGAATCAAAGGTTTTAAAAAGTCTTTTTATACCAGTTTTGTGAACTTCCCTGATTTTGTGCAGGACACAATTACGTTTTCAAATTTGAATGTTAATTCATCCACTCTTTTCTGAACATTAGGGCCAAATTTTCGCAACGGTTCCTGTAAACATAAACAAACATGCAAGATCACCTTTCCTGATGCAGTTAGTGGACTGTGCTGTGTACGAATGACTTGCGTTGTTTAAATCTTTTCTCTGCATGAGAACAGTTCTTGCCTCTTTCTTTGCGAGGGGTCTATTGTACGTTGATTGATATTGACAGCCTGTTTGATCAGTGTTGATTACTTAGTAAAAAATTACCAATAAGTATTTTCATTTGTGTGCAGCTACTAATAGTACTTCCATCGTTGCACATTCTTTAGAACTGATGAACTTCATGATCTTCCTTTGCTTGCTTTTATGCTTTTGTTTAAATCGTTTGACCCAAGCCGAGGTGGCTGCGAAATTAAAGGTATCCCAGAAAGTGGATCAACAGTGTTCATAGCCCATTGCTGTAAATTTCTGGTTGTCACCTGCTCGGGAAGAAATTATGTTATTTTCACAAGCCAGTCTCTTTCTTACAGTGTATTTGACATATATTTTGATATGATTTACCTGTTCCAGATTCTGTCTCACTTCGACAAACCATTCATATGTCTCAAGATTGATAGTGTTCCATTTATCACGATGACTTCCACCTCGTTTCATATCCTCTTTCCATTGATATAGCATTGATTTCTGTTTTAATTGAGAGACACCGTTGGACTGCAAACTCTTCAGGCTCCATTTTGGATGATCTACTGCAAGAGCAACTGCTCATTCTTTGTAGGATAGAGGCACATAATCTGCTGGTTCGTGTGCAAATTCATCGGCGATGAAATCGCCATCTCCCTCTACTGATTCGTCTGCAAGAAAGAGAACATCAACACAAAAGTGAAATTTACTACCTCATATTCGTGCATCTCATCTTCTTCGTTGATGTTTATTAATTTATCACCATCGATGATCTCTCTCTCGTCCAACAGGTCATGTATTGTGTTACGTATCTCATTGCCAATTGCAATTGAATTAGCAGAGATCGTGCTGGACCGTGTATTTGCTAGAAGATTTAAGTCATGAAGCAACTTTTCGGTGTATTTCGTGATTTTTTGCCTCTCAATTGGTCATTCAGCTCCTTTACCTCTGATGTATCGTATTCTGGTGGCACTTCTGTAGACACACTTGGGTCACACATTTCACTGTATTCTTCAAACACACGTGGCATTAACAATGCGTTGCGAGCAACGGATGTTGAAGGCAAATTCAAACTAGTGGTTTGGGAGCTAGGTCACTGTCATTAGTTTGACCATGGTGATACATGTTCATAATACAGAGGACTGTCTGTGCAAACTCTTGTGTATTACCAAATTATATCGCTGTAGCCAAATAAAAGGCGGTGACCAGGGCGATACACTGTCACAACACACAGAGTTTGGATGGGATATCCATGCGAACAGTATGCTTTCTGTTTGACTGAGCCTACGGAATTTAAACTTCTTAATAATTTCACACAATTTACACTCTTTGTTGATATTCTGTAAATTAAAATGGAAAAATGTCGGAGTATTCTGATAAAAAAAAGGAAGCAAAACCACGAAAGGACCCGAACATGGTACTTCCAGTGTGGTAACTGTAGACTTTAACTGCTGTGCCACACTTACTTGGTTTGGAACATGGCTAATGTTACTTGTATTACACGGTGCATTGAACTTCAAAATCAATTTTCTTGAAAACCAAGACCCATCGCTAAAAAAGCGGATAGCCTCATTATTGGGGCACGTGTCTCTACAACATATCAGAGACCCATCCAAATCCATTATTTACACTACTGATGGTCCCCTTGTCAGTATACTTCTGTGGGGTACACGTGAAGTTACCTATACATCTGAAAATGACTCTCCATCCAAGATAACATATGTGACCTCCCTACCAAAAAGTTCTCAATCCAGCCAAAAGTTTCACTTGATACCCCATATGACTCTACTTTTGCCAATAAGTGTACGTATGGTACTGAGACAAATGCTTTTTGGAAATCGAGAAATACTGCTTCTACCTGATACAACAAATTGATGTCAAAGATAGTGGATAGTAGTTTTGTTGATCACTTCTACTACGCTTCTTGTTGGCAGATGTGACCTGCTTTTTTCCAAGAAATAGGCATGGTTTTTTGTTCAAGGGAACTATGATAGAATTTAGTTACTAGAGGGGCTAACTCCACCACAAATTCGGTATGGAATCTGACGTGGATTCCATTGTTACCTGGAGCTTTCTTCAGTTTTAACAATTTCCACTATTTCTAAACACTGACACTAACACTTATTTCATTCATCTTTTCAGTGGTACAAGGCTTAATTTGGGGCAATTCTTCTTTGTAAATAAATATTTAAAAATTAAGTTAAGCATATCAGCTTTGGCTTTGCTACCCTCAATTTCAGGTCCTCTCTCATTCACTAGGTGCTGGACACTAGCATTGGTGTCACTAACAGCCTTTACATAGGACAAGAATTTCTTTGGGTACTGTGAAAGATCATTTGACAATATTATGCTGTGGTAGTAATTGAAGGTATCATACATTGCTCTCATGACAGCCAAACATGTGCTGCATTCAGCATCTCTAACTATAGCCTTGTGCTTTGTTTTACACCTATTATGCAGTAATCTCTGGTTCTCTAGAAGTTTCTTTACAGTGACTGTATATCGTGGAGGTTATCTCCCATTATGAACTGTTCTAGTGGGTACATATCTATCCAGTGTATGGTCACCTAGTGTTTTAAACTTGAGCCGTAGTTCCTCTACATACTCTGCCTTGTGCTGAAAGTTTAAAGTTCCACATTGAGATATGACGCTACTGATTTTTATGTAGTTTGCTGAACATATATATCTTTCTGCTTGTTTTAGTTGTCCTTTGTTCTTTGGTAATTATTGTTGCCACTGCTGTGTCATGGTCACTGATACCAGTTTCAATAAGGACATCCTCCAAGAGGTCAGGTCTATTTGTTGCCATTAGCTCCAATATATTTCCATCATGAGTGGGGTTCCTAAGTATCTGTCTTAGGTAGTTTTCAGAGAAGGCATTTGGTAAAGTTTCACAGGCTATCTTATCACATCCACCATTAACAAAACAGTAATTTTACCAATTGATTGTTGCAGGTTAGTCTCCATAGATGATTGCAGTATGATTGGGGAGCTTATGTGCAAGTGAGCTGAGGTTTTCTCAAAAGTTTTAGGTTACACAAGGAGATGAGGTTTGTGGGCGATAGGATCTAATTACCATTTTGTGTCTACCCCTAATACTGAGTCTTGCCCGGACTATATCACATGTAGCTTCAATTTCTCTCTCAGTGGATTTGAGTTTCTTGTTTACTGAGACAAATACACTACCTCCATTTCCTGTTAACATATCCTTTCGCTATACACTTAAATTTCCCCCCCAAAATCTCACTGCTACCAATTTGTTTCAACCAGCTTTCTGTACCTAGTATTTTGTGAGCTTCGCTGCTTGTAAGCAGCTCTACGAACTCTGTCATTTTGTAGCAAATGCTTTGGAAGCTAAGGACTAGGATTTTAATACTCTCAGCTGGAGGATGCTTTTCATTTGATTTTTAGACTGATACATCTGCGTTTTCTACATTATCTGGCTTGGATAGTGTTGTGTAATCTAAAAACCCTTGTGAGCACCACCACACACAGTCAGCTGCCTCTGATGTGTAGTGTACACCTGACCCATTTAGGGGCACCCTACAGTTCTTAGCCCTATGGCGCAAGTCCAGGGAGTCGCAGCCTAGCTTGTCACAGAACTTCCAAAGGTTCTTTTTCAGTCCATGCGCACGACTCTCAATCAATGGGCCATGATCAGTTCTGGGGACAATGCCGCAAATTGTGAGTTTCTTTGAAAAATCCGTGCACAAGGTTGGTTGTCTCAACCTTCTGTGCCAGTTGCTGGAATTACACAAGTATGACCTCAGAGCCTAGATGACAGGCATCATTTGCATCAACGTGAGGCACAATGTGCAGTCAGTTGCATCATGTTTCCTCAGTTGCTGTTGGAATAGCTTTTTCAACATGTTGAATGAGGCCCCCATTCATACACACTTGAGTACACCTTGTGTCCTTTCCTGTCCCTTGCTACCATTTCCTTACATGGTACCATCATTCATCGTATGTTTGAACTGCCAATGAAGGATAGACCCCTCCCCTTTTGTGTTTGCCTACACTGGACCCAAAGGGTTTCCCCAAAACAGGTGAAGTGAGTCCCACTGTCTCAGTATCAGTGAAAGACAGCGCCTCAAACTTGTTGGTTAGGGGGATCAGTAAAACTCGCTTAGTCCTCTAGTCCCAATCCACCCTGTACAGGGTGCCTAGATCTACCATTGACATGCCACTTACAGTCAAGTGCAGGCTGTTCCAACCGAGCTCCAGGGAGCCGGAGTGCTCTGGAGCACTCAGTGCGGCAGCTCGGAGCCCGAGTGGAGGGGGAAAGCGAACTCACTGCACCCTGGCCGCATGCAGCCCCAACTGATGCAATAATCCGTGTTGAATGACAGCTATGACTAGCCGCGGGAGCCCTGTACCTCTATTGGAGGATGCCTTTCTATTCATTGAGAGGGATGGTTGTCCGCAGTGTCTTGTATGTCATAAAGTATTTAATTCTGTGAAGAGGTACAACATACGACGACATTATACACGTTTTCACACAGCGCACTATGACCAGGTAGAAGGTGTTGTACGCAGAGAACTGGTAGCCAGGCATAAGGACGACATACCAGGAGACGTAAGTCCAAAAACGGTTTCGTAATACGGAACATAGTTCGTGTTCTGTAATGCGTTTATAATTTTTAGGTGAATGAGAGCGGAGAAAACACTACTGAATCTGAAATTCGAGCAAGCTACAGGGTCGCTCACATCATTGCGACAAGTGGCAAGCCGTTTTCGGTGGGACCACTCGTAAAATTGTGCATGGTAGCAGTTGCAGAATTTTTGCTTCCAATGGAGGTGCAGGCAATTGAATGGATTTGCCTGTCGAAGCAAACAATGTCTCGTCGAATCCTGGACATGGCAGCGGATTTAGAGACACAGCTCAGGAAAAAGGTGGCGTTGACATGCACGACCAGAGCAAAGCGTTCATAGAAAAGTTACGTTTATTTGAGAGGCAGATGAGTAATGGATATTTAACGTTCTTCAATCGTCTTGCTTCTTTAAAACTACCTGAAGGTACTACTTTCGGCGATTACCAAGCAAAGTTAAAGCAGCTCATCACGTCATTTGAAACACGATTCCGAGACCTCACTAGTTCAGAAATGGAACTTAAGGTGTTCAGCGCACCTTTTTCAGTTTCCCCCAATGACTTGTGACTGTCACTTCAATTGGAGATAACTGATTTGCAAAATTCAACTTTGTTGAAAGAGAGGTATAACAACACGTTGGATTTGTCACGATGGTATCGTTCATTACCGCAAAAATCATTTCCCAAGCTTCACAACAATGCCGCTCAGATCATGTGCATGTTTGGATCTACATATTGTTGTGAGCAGCTTTTCTCAGCAATGAAAAGAGTAAAAAGTAAGGAACGATCGTTTCTTCAGGATGCAACAATGAAGACCATCCTCCGCATTAACGCTGCGAACACGTTGGTGCCTGATATTTCCGATCTTGTGATGAAAAGAAAATGTCAAGCTACAGAGGCCCAATAAATTTAGTATGCAATTTCTTGTAAAACAATTGTTTCTTATTTATTACCTGGACATCGTATTTCCTGGTGTAGCATGTCACCACGTCTTAGCAGCTAAGAGTATGAGGTTGCCGATCTTGTAAGAAGCAGCTGGCACATCAAAACGCTTGTCTTGCCACCTGCCTCAGCCAGCTGTGCCACGTGCCGGCCCACTTGAATGGTCACTGTGAGTGACACGGCTCCCTGGAGCACGGAGCGCTCCACCACTCACAACGGTGCCGACGAGCTGGAACAGCGTGGTCAAGTGGATGAGTAATGACAGATCCTGTACTTTGTGCAGAGGAGACAGGATCCACAGGAGAGGGTAGTACTTGAGGTACCTCTAGTACCAGCACAGCTACATGACTTTCAGGAGCTCTTCCAACCCACTGATTTGCAGCAGCTGCCAATCATTAGACAGCAGTCAGTGCATTTTCCAACTGTTTGTAAACATCAACCAATTCATCCTGTGTTTGAGAATGGCATTCACATTGGGGCTGCATTTTGGTTGGTGCAGTGTATTACAAGGCAGTGAACAAATAACTTTAAATTATGCCCAGTGATTATCATTTAATCTGTTGAGCTAAAAAGTTGGTAACGATGTATAAGAATCGAAGCAAATACACAAGACAAGATGTCTATTAAGGCAACACACAAATCTATGGCAAAAAATTATTAGTTTCCTAAAAGTTTTGAGGTTAATTATAGCTGTTTACGAAGCTGAATACAGAGTTAATTCATGATAAATGCAGATAATGTATAGAGCTACTCCTCTTCAAGGGAAAACTAGACGTAACACAATATGTTAATTAAAATATTTGCTACAGTAACTAAATTATGCAATGGACGTTAATAGCTTCTGAAATTTCTCAAAAACATATGCTTATTTGTGTTGATGTACAATGAAATTCAGGGATGATGTAGTCATTGTCAGAACCGTGAACCACAAATTATGATTTGCTATGAGATAAATTACATATCCAAAACACACTTACTGGTAACTTACGAAAATATAGTTTTATAAGTGTCCAGAAGTTCTCAAAATTAATCTATTTCTCACGTAATTGTACAATGAAATGGGAGAAAGATTGTTTTGGATGAGGATAGGCCTACTGTTCTCAAAAATTTTGAAAGAGCCCAATTAAGTTTAGCCTATAATTGATGATAATTGTAAGAGTTTATCGCACCACTCACGAATGTTCGAAATTTCACAATATATCACAGTACAAACGGGTAGTGATATAAACAGTGAAAGATTATGCAGAAGCAACATGAACAGTAAAATATGCGAATCTAGAACTTCAGATCAGCACACTGTTCTAGTACACGTGGTCTCACACAAAGGAAAATTCCATATTGGGATTTTTACATGAATAAATGTGCATATTGCACAGATATGTCACTTGGTTGATTCTGGGCGTACTTCTACACTGGCCTGCTGAAAAACAACACTGCAGCGTGAGTTTATCTCAGTCAAAATCGCTGAAATGCGTAACACCAATAAAGCACATCTTCTGCCTGTTGCAGCTAATGTGATACTGCACCTGGTCTTAACCAAATCCGGTACGGCATAGGTAGACCTTTGCCAACATTGTCATAGGAAATCCTCCTCGATTGTTTCAATTTGGTATGGCAGACAAGCTAGTTTCCCAACTTGTAGAAAGAGGCAGTTTTGATATGCCCCCTCAAATCGGGAAAGTACCTCACGTCCCAGTAGTACCGGAGTGTTGCCTTAATGAGCTGTGCAGGAGAGGCCCTGGCACGAATGGTTAACTGTCATCTGGTCTGATCGCTAGAGACCAGCCAACTCTGTAGCTGCTCTTGGTATAAATTCTGGAGATTTCTGTCCACTGTTGCAAGCATGTAAGTCCCTCGCTTCTCCAAATCCACCTACACACTATTCTTTTGCCCATCCATCTCTGGCACCCCTTTTCTCCTGTCATCTATGAGCAACAAGGTTGTTTAGGATCCATGTGTAGCATATGATGGAGTCACTTGGTTTGGAGAAACTACAACCCCAAAGTCAGCGTTTTAACCTCTTGCCATCCTGATTACTGCAGAGGCCCAGAGTGAGTTTAGATCTAGCGCATTACAAGAGAGATTAGACTTCTGCGTATATTTTTAATAAATTGTTTATGACATTTTAACTGAGTACTACTACTCTGTAGCTGTATTTATGGATGTGTCTAAACAGGGGGATTCTGTTGGTTGCTCTGCTGTTTTCTCCAATCATATCCTCAATGTCTGATTGCCTCAGGACTTCAGTCTTCGGTTGGAATCATACATGATCTTGCAGGCACTGGAGTAGATGAGGCATGTTATGAGTACTAAATTCCTAGGCTGTTCAGATTCCCTGAATGGCTTTAATTCTCTACAACAGTTGTACCCAGCAAATATAGTAGTCCACAATACCCAGGGCACCCTCCTCAGACTGCAAAGGCTGGGAAAGGAGATGGTTTTCTACTGGGTACCAGGGCACATAGCTATTGTGGACAAAGAAAGAGCAGATGCAGCAGCCAAGGTGGTGTCATGATTTTCAGTTAGTTCAGTGTGCCATCCCCTTGCATGCTCTTGCTTTGCTGTTGAACATACAATCATGTGTTGATGGGAAGAAGAATAGGTGGAAGTGACAAATAATAAACTACATCTTGTTAAGTCCACAACATGGCTGTGGCGTACAGCCCCACCTCCCGCCCCCTCCACAGTGGGCGGTGCTTTCGGCTTACAGGCAGATTCTTTTTATTCCTGTAGGCAACAGGTCCAGATGTTTTTAAGAAGATACTCTTTTCATTGTGTTAGTGCATCAGGAAATCCAACAGGTCCCTTTACTTTGGCAAAGATGCAGTGCGCAAATTCATTTCTGTCAGTGTCCATTTTGCAATGTACACTACCTTTGTAGCTGAAGATGAGCTCAAAATTGATATATTTGGTTATATTAGTTACTTTGTTGGCATTGCTATCCTTCGACATTTAGCCAGTCATATGTATTCCTAGCAACTTTGCCTTTTTCATTTCTATCAGCAGCAGCAGAGTAACATGTTTTAGGTGTAGGTTTTTTGTTGCTACAGTGACGCCAGCTGTCAGGTGGCAATTTGGGGGTGCTGATTGCAAACTGGGCACATCTGTAGGCATTTATAACTATCATATAAAATAGGACAACTTTTCTTGTTTGGCGTTATTGTATTTACAAAACATTTTTTTATACAAAGCTGCTTTAATTTCCTTAAAATACCTATGAAATTTAGAAGATACTATTTTATGAGGCACTGGGTACACAGTTGAGAAATTTAGAAAAGAGGGTCCTTGTTGGGTGAACATTATATCCCCATCATGACAAGAGGTCTTAAACAACTTAGTTTCATATTAGAGATGTTCACTTGCCCCAACATCTCATCCAGACTATTTGATGCAAAGAGACCTTCATACGCCTTTTACATTGCACCAGACACAGCTTTGGAGTTGAAAGCTGGAGAATGTTGTTCTCTACCATGAACAAGGCAAACTCACTCTTTATCCACTGTCAACAATTCAGCACCTATTGGCATGACAACTTTTACATCAGCAACTTTTTGTATAAAATATAATTTGACATTTGTGTTGGCAAATCTGTGGCCTCTGCTAATTCATACACTTTTGTTCTATGGTAAGTGAGAATTACAGTGATTTCTATGGTACGCTCATCTGCCGTGTGTCCAGGACGATTATCATCAAAGATGAATGTTATTTTAATTTGTTAAACTGTTATCTAACTTGTCATTTCTGATAACAAAGATTCAACATAAACAGCATTCAGTTTCATTGTTATCTTGTCATGTTTTCTGGTCCAAATGCAAAAAGTGAATCGCCATACAATACTGAACTTTCTTCCATTTCTGTAAAAGTCACATAGTATTACTGGGCTTCCATACTCAAAATAACTTAAGATTTAGTGTCATTTTTGTTTCAGTGTCGTCTAAAAGAAGGGCTGTACACAATAATACCACCAACTTGTAACAATGAAATCTGCCTTCAAATAATAGTACTTATTGAACTGCGCTTATACACTTCAAAAACCAACAGTGTTGCAGGATGTAAATTAGACAACTTATTAATTATGCCGAGTTACAGTTTAATGCAGTGTTTTTCATTTGCTATGTAAGATCTGTCAATTTAAATGTTTTTCTTGGATGTTTTGGTTGCAGCTATGGGGACAGGACGTTCGAAAAAGGAAGCTAAACATTCAGCAGCTAAGGCTCTACTTGATAAAATGATGGTTACTGCCAACAGTGGAGATGATGGCGTCGTCGTGAACAGCGAGAACATATCAGAAGTGTAGGAATGTTATTGCTGTCTTTTATAGCTTACAGTTTTGATCAAATTGCCAACAAGCAAAACTTTTTAATTTCATATGTTCCTAAATTATTTTGATAGTTTCCCATTACATATCCAGTGATAACTTATTTTATTAGATAATCATATAGTTACATAGCTGGGTTTGTCATGGTTTTTCAGATTTATGTTGACTATAATTTAACATTATTTTGCAAATGAATTCCTTATCACAAATCACAGCATAATATGATAATCTAAACAGACCATAAGTAGCTTACATTTATATGAAATAGAGGAGAAGGAAAGAAAGAGAAGGCATGGATGGGAATTCGTGACTCATGTGCAGGGCATTGTGTTAAGTCAGTGACGAAAATGAAGCCTGACATGGTCAGGTGGGAGACAGTGGTCTTAATGTGGTTTATTAAACAATTTTTTAAGTAAAAACTTTTAATGCCTAGACCGCAATTCTCCTATTACAATAAAAGTTTGATAACCAGTTTCAGTTGTTATCTGCAACCATCTTCAGATTGTTCAAAACGTGAAAAGGTGGTGAATAAGCATTGGAAAACATCGTTAGCTGTAGTCGCACAACAGCATGACTTTGTAAGTACCGAGACAATAACAGTACATAGTTGAAAATGTCACTGTGAGCAACCCAGGTTGTAAACAGTAATTGTGCATGTTGGTCAAATAGAAAATTGGTCAGTTGCATGAGTAGAATATTGATCGAAAGCTCGTTATTTGCAATAGTATAATGGGTACTATTGTGAGAACGGTATATGAAACCATTCCAAAAACTGTCTGCTGCTCTGTAGCCTGGCTTACACAAGAATGATCCTGTGTGGTGTAGAATTTAGTTGATCCAATTTCTACTTGTGCAACTGGACAATTTCCTATATGACTATCAAGATGCAAAATTACTGTCTATAACCTAGCTTGCTCGTGGTGTACTGTTATTGTTTTAGTACTTATGAATGCATATTGTTGTATGACTACAGCTAACAATGCTTTCCATTGCTTATTCACTGCCTTTTCATGTTTTGTACGTTACAAAGATGGTTGCAGAAAACAACTGAAACTAGTTATTGAACTTTAATTATGATAGGAAAATTGCGATCTAGGCATTAAAAGTTTTTACTTTAAAAAAATATATTTAGTAAATGAATGACGGAAGTTGAAAATTTGTGTCTGACCGAAATTTGAACTTGGATTTACCGCTTCTTGTGAGCAGTTACTGTAACCTCTTCGGCCATATGTATACAGTTCGTGACCAATTAAAATTTCCAACTTATTGGACACTGCAGTGCAGCAGCCGTCATCTATTAACCCCTACTCAGAAATTATTTATTCCCATAGAAATTTGGATGTTGTTAGTACATCTGCACTGAAACAAATGTCAAGGAGTCGTCCCACTGTTATAGACATGTACCGTATTTACTCGAATCTAAACCGCACTCGAATCTAAGCCGCACCTGAAAAATGAGACTTGAAATCAATGAAAAAAAAAAAATAATAATTCCCGAATCCAAGCCGCACCTGAAATTTGAGAATCGAAATTCAAGGGGAGGGAAAAGTTTTAGGTCGCACCTCCAAATCGAAGCAAAGTTGGTCCATTGTAATATAAGACACAATTTAGGTCGAATGAATGACGATACAGCTACAGTAGTTTGGTTCGAGTCGTAAGCTTAGCAGTTAAGCTTTACCAGGTAGCCATTGCTATGCGCCAGGCGCTCCGTCCGTATTTATACGGGTACCCTTCCTTTTGCACGTGCTTCGTCTGGTTTGAATTGTTTGCTTATTTTGCTTTGATCTGATAAGTGTCGATTTCTTTGTTATAGGTGTTTACGTCACTCTAAGCTGAAAATGCATTACTGAACTGTGTCATGCTTGTTTGTCGCATTCTGATAGTGCGTGTTTACGGCCTGTCGCCGCTCGCGGCATGGCTTGCTTTTGTGTGCGCAACCACCGCTTACAAAAAAAAAGAGGAATCGTCTCATTAGCGAAACAATGGCAAGAGACTGCTATTTTTTGTTACTTACACCACTGCTTTCTTTGATAATGATAAGCAAGAACCAAATAATAGACTGCGTATGATAAATGATGTTCTGAACGAGAGTGTAGCGAAAATTTTTCTCCGTTTGAAAATCTTTGCAGACGTCTCTTTAGTACATTACGTTCTGCACAGAAATTGGAGTCATCTTAAATTTAAAAATCTAGTCAGTTGCCGTGCTTCATTTCTGACTGTATCACTATTAGGCATAAGAGTAATACGAATATAAACATGACGTGATACGTATACTCTTCCGCATTTACTGTTGTCTCACTCCAGTTTCGTAGTTTATTAGGCAGACAGGATTTAAATTCGATAGCAGCAAACATGAAAGAATACATGACAAAATGTTTATATTAGTATTATTCTTATGGCGAAGAGAGTACTGCGTGTGATTCACAATTCATCAAGTTCCTATTAGCAACCATCTCTTCTCACAGGTAGGAAAAAATTCAGAACGTGGAGTTGGCCATATTGACAACCGTCAGAGGGTGGTACGGGACTACCGCCACACCTCCAAGGTGAATTGCAGTGACTTTACTGCCTCACCAACACAATTAGCATCCCAAACAGTCTTGCCAGTCGGATTTTCGTAGTACATTGAAATGCTGCTACATTCGAAGATGAACAATACGGAATTTGTATTTACTTCGTTGGATAATGTATGAAAATGCAGTGGTCGAAACTCGGGGCGGAGAAAAAAAGCTCGTCTTCCACTTTTTTTAAAATTTATTTACTGACGCAGTGGTTTTGGCGTCAGTATTTATCTTTGTGTCTACAAAGCATACCTGTGTAGCGCTACGTATATTCGACGGCAGAAGTTAGTTGTGGCGGCGCCTTTCAACATTTTTCAGAACTTCCGCTTGCTTTGCACTCGATTCTAAGCCGCAGGCGGTTTTTTGGATTAAAAAAAACCGGGAAAAAAGTGCGGCTTAGATTCGAGTAAATACGGTATATACTTGAGTGGTGGTTTTTCTGTCAGATAGGTCTGACCAACCAAATACGTACATTTCTGTAAGAGCATGATGGCTCCTCGATGTCTGTCTGTGTAGATTCACTAATATCATTCGAACTCCTATGAGAAACAATAATTTGGGAGTTTCTGAATATTATTGCTGAATATTTTTGTTTGCCTTACTTGCAAAACAAATGATAGCGGTCTGAGAAGAATGCATCAAAATGAGCCACATTTTCAGAACTGCCCGAAGAATAGGTAAACAGAAAATCTTGTCCTTGAAACAATAGGCATATCAGCATGTGGTGATCACAAAAGCTTTTAAAAATCCTGAAACTACAACGAAAATACGTTTGTTGATATCTTGCGTTTTGCTGGCCATTTATAAGTGAATATCTCTTCGGTTTGTTGAGCTGCAGATGTTGTTACCACAGTTTCACTCAGTATTGTCCTACGCTGTATTTTCTGATGTGACACAACTAATGTATAAAACAAATTATTTCACCTACAGAAGAGTGCAATAAGAATATTGTGCAAAGTTGACAGTTGAACATCTTGCAGAAGCCTCTTCAATGAGCTAGTAATACTTAAACTTCTGTATCAGTACATGTAGTCTTTAAAGGTATTTGTAGTTAATAATGAGTGGAATTAGGATGAACTCTGCAATTCAATCACAATACAATACTAGAACTGAAAATAATAATTACTGTAATTATCAGTGTGAATAGATCAGCACCAGTCAGAATTTTGTGTTGGTGTACTTTACAGAGTAGCTAGCAGTGGTTGGTTCTGCCTGGTAATGTAAAAAATCCAGATCGCTGAAGGCTCGCCATGATGGGAAGCATATAACATCTTGATGTAAAATGCCCTAGAAAATCAGTAAATAATGTTCTCAAATCAGTCTGAGAACTTATATAGATCTTGTAGAATCAACGCTACAGGAGACAAGACCTGTCTATACAGCATGCTTGTCTGTTGTTGCCTCCCATACTGGCCAATGATTTTATGCGCTTCCTTCTTAAAGCTTTCTACTGTGGAAACCAGGTTAATTTCTTGTCAAAGATTATGCTCAAAAATCAGGTTCATTGAAATTTGAAATACTCTCCCTCATTTTTAGTGGACTGTTGCAAGGATGAAACTAGTATATTTTGTCCATTTCTCCATGTTTTGATGACCAGCTGCAACCATTATGTTGTCTTTGTAAGGCTGGACAGTGTCTGCTAAAATGCAAAATCATACACAAACAACAATATTTAACAGCACCTCTAAATATGGAGTGCATGGTTGTGTCTGTTACTATATATCTTCACTTGATCCACATCCCTGAAGGCTCTCCTACATAATAGGATTTATAGAAACTGAAATTTTCAGGACTGAAAAGACCAGATATATCTCTGAATAAAAGAAAAAATCCAGATTGGTTACATGATTCAGCATTTCGGACTGACATCACCATTTAAATGTGTGACTTTGAAAGTAAAGATAAATTGATACTCAGCATTATCATATTTTGTCGTTTAATTGTAAGCTAAATCTGTTTCAGACCTAACAGAAGTTGGGCAATTACACCTATTTTCCTAACTGAAGAAAGTGACTGAAAAGTTAAACTTCAGGTTTAAGAGTACATTTAACAAAAATATTAGTAACTTCATAGCCACCTTCAATGCTTGTATCACCAAATTGACAGTATAAATCCACTGAGTCACTTATTGAGGAACTCTCTTGCCATTTTGCCTGAGAATACACCGGAATTGATACAGCTTGACCTCATTGACACACAAAACCATGACACACTAAGAATTAAATTGTGTGAAGCAAATCTGTTGAACATCTGTCATTATGTTGATAAAAGCAAAGTGTTGAAGATCATGTGTTAGGATGGTTGGTTATGAACTATGCGTACTTCCTCATGAACTTAAAAATAAATTTCTCTGGGATGAGAGCTTCATTCCTTGTAGTATAAACTTTACGAAGAGGATATTTCATTTGTGAAGAGGATCTTTCATTTCTTTTACACTAGTTAACTGGTTATAGACTTCGGAGTTGTTTTCTATCTGCATCCTCCAGTTCTGAGTATGTTTTGGTATTTTCTTTAGGGCACACTGATTTTGTTAAATATACTGAGGCAATCTTTATGAAGCCATTGTAGTCTTTGAATTTAAACATCACATCTTGTTCTGCTTTGTTCACATATTCTCTTGCATTATGTGCATTTTTCACTCATTTTGGCACTGCACACTGGGAGAGGACAGAATTAATTGTTCATGTCACTGTTTCCACTTGTAGATCACAGAAGTTTTTCTGAGGGTCCATCCTGCCAGTAACATTTTAAAAAAGATTGTTTGCTCTCTTGTCAGTGCCTTCACTAGAAGTGACCTCTGTGTCTGTATGATTCTTGTTAATAGAACATTTATCAAACAATATTTTTAGTGGCTGGTTGTATCTCAGTTGGATAGATGAACATTGTTTTGCTCTGGTATTTAATCATGCTGTTCTTTCAGTTTCGTATCACTTCTTGCTCCAACTCATCAGTACTTGATGCCATTCATGTTTTGAAAACACACAAATGATTTATCATAGAGGATAAGCAGCACTGTAAGTTGTTCACTGATTATGCTGTTGTGTATACTTTAAGTATCATCATTGGATGATTGGAAGGAATTGCAGGAAGACTTAGATAGAATTTCCACTAAGTGTAACGAGTAGCAATTGTCTTTAAATGTAAGATGAGACCTATAACAAAGAGAGAGAATTGTGTAGTATCTGATAACAAGGCTAATGGTGTGTCTCTTCAGCATGTAATATCATGCATGAACTAGAAGCAATTTGAAGTGGGATCATCAGGTGAATTCAGTGTTAGGGAAGGCGAATGAAAGACTCCCAAGGGGACCACAAGGCAATTGGATTTTTGTAATTTTTTAAAAATATATTCATGGGACGTGAAGTTTAGAACATACGTAGCAATCACCCATAGCAGTTTGATGCAACTCTATGAAAATTCTCGAGAAAGTAAATTTCAAACTTGCCAGAGTCTCACTTTGCTTTAAGCATGCAAAAGTCCTACTTTTCGGTATTGCGTTTTTCACTTCTGTTCCTAGTCTCAAGACATTTTAATCATCACACAATTGCCCTTCTTTACAGAATTTGATAGTGACCCAAATCGCTATATTAATCCCATTTCACATTACAATGTAATCTTTGACACCTACCTCTGGGAGCATATACAGGGTGATCCACAAAGATATGCAAATACTTTAATATGTTATTCTACAAGTAACACGTTCAGATAAATATAGGTCTGCAAATGTTTAGTTACTGAGTTACAGCTAATAAGATTTTGCCTCAAATTTTGCAAATTCGCTAATATGAAGCCATCTTAAAATTATACGAGGTTAAAGTAAAGTACAATTTCCATTTATTTTGTTGTTATTGATCTGGTGAATCTAATAATACATGTCCCAGACGTGTATCTGCAGTAGTTTTCCAGAACATACAGAGAAACAAAGAAGTAATTTTGTAAAAATTTTAATTCCTTAACTACTTGGCCCTTTTTTTTTAATTCCATACAGTTGCGCAAAGTTTTCAACAGAAGTTGCAGAGAATTTAATTTTGGAAAAATGATGGTAATAACGTTAACTGAAACTGTATGAATGTGTCAGATAATCTGCTTTTAATAATACCACAGCACATGTAAATTCATGTTAACCGAAAAAAACAAAACTCAGTGTTAAGTAATTTGTACAGTGTACATACTGTTTCATTATACATTCACAATAAATGTTCAAAAATGTCTCCACAGAGTTCAATGCATTTAGCTGTGCATGTGTACGAACAAATTTTGTTGCTCATTTCAGTTTCACAGGGTTGTTCTTAATTTCATCTATTGCATTCATTATGTGAGCAAGTAATGCATCACATGTATTGACTTTGTCCTCATAAACTATGTCTTTCATCAATCCCCATACACAAACATCCATTGGTGTTAAATTGGGCAATCTGGGTGGCCACAAGCATGTGGCACCATGTCTTGGGGAAAATGGTCATTTAAATGTGTAGTAACAGTGTTTGTGAAATGTTATGGTGCACTGTAATGTTGAAAATACATTTGCCAATCACGTAGCAAGTGAAACACCTTCGAGCAAGCGGGGCGTTTCTTCTTAAAAGAATTGTAAGCACGTCTCGCTAATTAGGCATGCTAGGAAAATGAATGGTCCAGTAAAGTGTGTGTTGATTATACCACACCACACATTTACGCTAAATCGCTGTTGAAAATTGCATTGCACTGTTGCATGTGGGTTTGCTTCAGACCATACGTGCTCATTATGTAAATTGTTTATACCATCTCAAGTAAATTGTGCCTCATCAGTAAATAAAATGTAGGTGTGTAACTGCCAATTAGTATTTAACCAGTTGCACAACTCCAAGTGAAAGGCAGGATCCCCTGGATGTAAATGATGCACTTTTTGTTTATGGTAAGGATGCAGATTGTTGTACTTCAGTGTACACCATACATTAGACTGTGAAATGCCTAATCGTTGAGAGATACGTTGTGTACTGGTTCCCGGGCTATGTTGAACAGCATCCATAATATCCCCCTCATCATCTTCACGTATCGACTGCTTGTACTGATTATGAATACTAGGTAGAAAACCTGTCTCCCATAACATAAAAATACTCCACTAATGGTTCATGCATTCGGAATCCTCAGAGTTGGATGATGTACGCAATATTTGTTAACTACAGCCATAGCATTACCATCTCATTTGCCATAAATAAACACCATACCGGCATATTCCTCTGTCGTAAATTTGAAAGGCATCCATTTTCATAAATAACGTACAAACAACAGTTACTACGTTGTTTCACTTAAATACACTGTTGTTATGTTCTTTCACTGAACAATACAGAAATCTGACTCGTTTCAAGGTTGGGAAACAACTGCAGCAACTCCTTAACAGTTGCCAACTATGACACAAACGTTTCTACATTCTCAATGCAAAGTAAACAAATTTACTCCTATAATAATCTTTGCTTCTCTGGATGTTCTGGAAAACTACTGCAGATGCATGTCTGGGACACATTTTAATAGATTTACCAGACCAATAACAACAAAATTAATGGAAATTGTGCTTCTCTTTAACCTTGTGCAGTTTTGTGATGGCTTCATATTAGCAAAGTTGCTAAATATCACGCAAAATATTTTATTTCGTAACTCCATAACTAAACATTTGTGGACCTATGTTTATATGAACTTTTTTCTTTAGTTTTACTTGTAGAATAATGTATTAAAATATTTGCATATCTTCATGAATCACCCTGTGTAGGCAAATGTCTGTGTCCTTGAACCACTTTCCCTACTAAGTGGGGCATAAGTCTTCCCTGAAAGAAGTCTTAAAGGATAAATTCTCTGTTATCAGCATTGGATGTGTGTGCCAAAATAGCACAATATTTCAACATCAAACGAAGATAAAATCGAAACAAATGAGCCCTCGGTCACTATTATTTTTAGTGAATTAATTCTGATGAAGGCACTCTTGGGAGTGTTGAAACCTGGTCAGTGAGACTAAAAATAATAGTGGCTGAGGCTCATTTTTTTCAGTTTTAATGTAGAAATGGTCACTGAACCAAGCAGCCACATTTAAAACTTATCAAACTAAGAGTTGTCACATAGTGTTTACCCCATTGTCTGCTCTGTATGCACCTGTTACCATTTCTCCTGGCCTGCATTGTGGGACTGGTGGTTGTTTCCATCAGTCACATGTCCACTAATGCTTCGAATCTCAGTGGTGGCCATCATCAGAAGTGCACTGGAAGTAAATGTGTAATTATTTTAATGTTGTATACCATATACTTTACTGCTAGTGAACCCATTGTCCCTTTTCACAAGTTTTCAAGAAAGGTGAATATCCACGGTGTCCTTGATGTCACAGTCAAAAGATTTTTGTTTAGTTGTACTGCAGTGTGTGTTTTCACATAAGTAAATTTTCAGAAAAAGATGATTTTTTTGGGCTGGAGCAGTCTGGTGTGGCACATGTCTTTGTCTCGTTTGTGCTGCTGTCATTGTTTGTCTAATGAATTTCTGCCCTCAGTTACAAGAACACTCGTGGCTTTTTCAGTTTGAGGTCATATTTAACTATGCTGAAGACACTTGTGTCTCATCAGTGGGCAGAAGACACTTAGTTCTATTCCTTTCTGAAGTAGGGCGATGGGATGCAGTTCTCCCTGGGGAGACTCATCTGTTTGCAGTCACAATGTAGGATGGATAGTGCATCTTATTTCCTAAATAGTGTACCCATCCTTCTTTAACATACTTTCGATAGTATTAACTCTTCTTCGGCCTTCCTGATTGTAATATTTGTCACTGAAAACAATTTGTACAGCTAACCGGAATTTCACTGTAACTGGAGCTTGTTTCCATGAATATAAATAATATTTTGTTGCTGAAAGATTTTGCATGTCATAGTATTGTTACTGTTTTGTGTATCAGCTCTCTATTTTTTATTTTTTATTTTTATTTATTTTTTTGTTTTTGCAGAAAGACTGAAATTTTATCACCATATGACAACAAGATACCAGGAAACCCAATTGGTTCTTTGCAGGAAATGTGCATGTCAAGACGATGGCCTCCACCCAATTATGAAATGGTGCATGAAGAAGGATTACCTCATGAACGATTGTTTACAATTGCATGCTTTGTTTTTAAATACAAAGAAACAGGTAATGTATCTCTGATGTTTTTATGTACTTGCTCCGTAAACCCTCACTGTTCCATTCCTGTCTTGAAAATGTGTGTTCTATCTGCAGCACAGAGTATGATTATGGTGACATATTTAGCAATCTGTTTACTTGTGCTTATTATTTGTATAGTCTATTGCCATTTGAGTATTTTCTTTTTGCAACATCACTCACTACTTTTATGACTGTCTTGTAAATTTTTGTAAGAACAGTGATAAGAGAATTTTTTGTATTTACTTATTGTTCAGTTAATTCAGCCTTTGCAGGATGTAGCCACTTTAATCTTAAACTAACAAATACAATATTGGTAACTGTTTTCACGCCTTTTTCTCCTGTTGTCTACTGCCAGTTGGAGCCTCCAACTTTCTTCAGGTCTTTATCCCAGCAGTCAGGTGGTCTGCCCCACTATTTTATTCTTTCTCTGAGACACCACTCCAGTACTGCCTTTGTCCACCTCCTGTAATTTCTTTGTGTGATACGTCCTGTCCTTATCTATTTCTGAGCCTTTGCCCTTTCCACAATATCCTGAATGCCTGTTATTGCTCTTATGTCTTTGTTTCTGATCTTTCTCAGTGGGACCTAGTGGTGACCTTTCCATAGCTCTTTGAGCTGTTGGTAGTTTTCTTTTGCAAAACTTCTTTAAAATCAAAGTTGCATGGCAGTATGCTAGTACTAGAAGAACACATTGTTAGAAAACAACTTCATTATGTGTGTTGGCATATTAGACCTAGAAATGCCCTTATCCTTCTTCCATAAGCTCTCCAACCTAGCTTGATTTGGTGAAAAACCTCGGGTTTTAAGTCTTCTTGGATATCATTTACCTGATCCTGATAAAAATAACATTTTTTGGACTGGTGTTATTCAATAGGAATGGTATTGCACTTACTCACTTATTGTGCACAACATTTGTTTTAGACAGATTTTTATGAATGTCCACTTTTTCGCAACTCTCGGATAAAGCCTTTCAATCATATTGTGTCGAGGACTACTATATTGTTTGAAACTCTCAAGTTGGTGAATCTTTTCCCATTTATCCCAAATAATTTTGGACATATCAGTCCTAAGGACAGCTATAAACAGTTTTTGTATAAATTGTTTTTTTGTTCCTGAAAAAATGTGTCTGTGAAATTTATATTTGCATCCATTCACAACAACCAAGGAAACATTTTTTCCAGTCTACTAGTCTAGTGTTGGTACGTCAAAAATATGGTTTTGGAAGGATGCAGCAGTTTCTGAAGGTGGTGATAAATCACTGCCCACCCATGTTTTCATTTACATAATTAAACAAAAAACTATTAGTTGAATATGGGCAGTGACACATTAATTTGATGGTTTGTATCCATCACAGTCAGTTGTTTGATTGGCTGTGAGACAGCTGACATTGTCACTGTGAAGATAAGAATTATAGAGAACTGGTGCATGCGCGTGCCATTCCTCTATAATTACATTATGCACAGCATCATTATTTTTTGGAATAACAGATTTCTGTTGAGCTTAATGGAATTGATTGCTGGCTGAAGCACTTTAGCAATTATCTTTCTCTCCAACTTCTGCTCAAATAGCAGGTTTGGTTTTTAGAACAGGAAGGGGACTTGGAAAAAAATTGAATCCTCTCTTCTGCAAATGAATCAGTATTGGTCATCCACTTATCCATAGGAAGTTGTAAGTTTTGTTGATTATTCAGCTTCCTTTTCTTTGTTGAACATTTCCTTCCCAACCTTTTCACAGTAGTGTTTTTTTGTTCACATTCAAAGCTGCAACTGTTTTGTAGATTACTTTGTTAATGGAGAGCAGCGGGTCACCATTAAGTTTTTCATTCTCAAAGTAGGCACATAACTTGCAAACTGTTTCTTGTGACTGCCTTTGTATGGCAGTTCCCTGGCCAAGAGAATATTATAGAACTTTTCCGCTTATAACTTTTGACGAACTTCCCACTGACATCATTGACCTCCAAACAACAGATAATGGTAACAACAAATAAAAGAATAACTCCTACAAATGTAAAAAGCCACACACTAGTCACAGGGCACAGTGATCACACAGTACAGCAACCTGATTACAACTGAAGCTCACTGCAAGCAGCAAGTGTTGTGTTGTGTGGGGCGAAGGTTTGGTAGCTTCGGAGGTTTGCTATGGCTGCTATGGAATGTTGGCAAAAAGTGGCCTGGGCCTAATGTGTGGGCTTCCCTCGAGCACTTCAGTCCTCGCTATCAATCCTAAAGTAATTTTGGGCAGACTATAAATGCATTCTTAAAGATTCTGGGCTGAGACACTAATGGAAAGTCGAAATGCTCTAAGAATTTTTAAATGTGTTTTATGTTAATTATTTTGGAAAACAAATTGTGTATTGGCTCAAGAAATTGGGAGACCATATCCCATCTTGTTCTTTTTGATAATACATTTTGGCTGCTGCTATGATTATATGTTCAAATGAAATTAATTTCAAATCCAACAGGGAACTCCCTTAAGCAGTTCCAGATACTTCTGTACCCTGTAAAATAGTTATGCCCTCTCAGGGACGTAATCTAAGGAAAAGTAAAAAAAAAAGATTGTACACCATCTGCTGCGGGTGTAAGATTTGTCCCCCCCCCCCCCCCCCCCTCCCGCACCACCACCACCACCAGCACCACCACCACGATGACACAAGAGTACTGAAGAATCTGAACACACCTTATTTGTACCAAATTATAGCCCTCAGTGTCCATTTTTAGTCCAGGATGTAGATTATTGTAAGATACTTAAAACTGGAGTCTACTTATAAAGCTGATTAGGATCGAACTTAATCAGAGTAACATATATACAAACAATAAACATAATTTCAATCCATTACAAAGCCTGTCCCTATAAAAGTCTGACAAATTACAAAAAATGTTACTACTTGCAAAAATTTAATAGACATTCAGGGCAGGTATTGTCAGTCACTGGTCATGACTTGAGCTGTTTCCCTTGTTTCATCATCATTTGTCTGTCAAAGCATTTTTCTGTATGTTATGACCTGAAAATAATTGGCTGGTAATGGCCTGTTTCACTAAATACTAAATAAACACCAAGTTGTATTGTTGTATTGTGCTCTAGGACTCACTGCTAACTTAGAGCTGCATTTTCTTAACTGCTGTCAGAAATATACAAAATGTATACAAACCCTTCCCTATAACTTAATTCTCTATCCAGTACATAGCTTAAAAATCATTATGATGCATAGACACCGGATTATATGCATTTTCACGTTGCATATGCATTTGCGTATTTGGCTCCTTTTCACCAGTTATTGCATTTTTTAATTAAAAACTAGTGACGATGCATATTTTTGCTCTATGTTTACAATATTTTAAAAATTTAGATGGGCAGTCTCTAGCTCGACCTAGTTTTGATGTCTCACAGATTGATCGCGACCTAGAACTGCTTGCAATCACTAACAGAGAGGCCACTGCCTAGTGAATCAATTACAGAAGAGGAGCAGGAACAGGAACAGGCAGAGTGAGTCAATACTACTGTGCCCATGCCCCCGGTTAATCCTCTCTGCTGTCATACTGTGCACGTTGGCAACAGTTAAGTTAAACTATGCAAACTTGTAGTTGCATGTCCATTGTTTCAGTATAGCTTTCTATTTACTTGTACACAATTGAACGTGTTTACAATGTGTAGTGTGTAATGGTTGTGTGCCACGCCACCCGGAAAAAGATATGTCGTTCCTTGGACAGGTGACCATCCTGGAACATTTACATGACGGAACTGTTTTATATTTTTGAGTTTGCGAGAAAAACTTTTCGTGCAAAAAAAAGTTTCAAATAGACCAGCATGTCAAGACAAGTCTTCATATCGCAGGAATGCAGAAGTAAGGACCACGACAACAACTTCTAATAACAGCAAGTTGCAGCAGCAGGGATTTGTCCAAAGGTAACCAAAAAAGTTGGTTTAACATGGATCCATGTGAAGCATTCATTGCAAGCAATATTCCTCTTCACAAACTTACAAACCCTATCGTCAAAGGCTTCCTGTGCAAATGTTGCTTAGATCAAAATGTACCAGATGAATCAACGTTGCGTAAAAAGTACATACTGGCTATTTACATGAATGTTCTGGAAGAAATATGCAATGACCTCAAGGACAGCATTATCTGGATTTCAGTTGATGAAACTGCAGGGTGTTTCTAATGGCTCCTGCTCGCACTAAGACCTACAACGAAAAATTACAAAGTGTGTCTTTACCTCCTTGCGGCTTTGGCAGTTTGCCAGTGCAAGGAAGCTTTTATTGATTCTGGTTTTAAAAAAGACATTGCTGGCACTCGTTTTTCCCATGTCCCTGCAAGTATTAAAAAGCTTGAAACTCAGGGTTTGGCGTTGAATGAATCTGTTCACTAGAATAATTTTATTCATTAATTGAACTCTTCATTACCAGAGAAAACTTGAAGAAAAGCTTGAAAACATTTTAAATAATAACCCAGGCTTTGAACCCTTGTGCCAAATCGATAGTTTTATTAATGGGCTGGGTGAACTTTTGCCAGAGACAATAAATGCCAACATAGCACCCAATTTCAAAAACTGCCCAGTTACTCAGTTGATGTAGAATGGCCCTTTTCTGCTTATAAAAATGTTTTGAGTGATCAAAGATGCAATCTTACTACCGAACATTTGGAACAGTACTTGGTCATTTGTGTGTACAATAGTAGAAAAAATGTAAAATAAATTGTAGATGATGCTTTGGTCCAATAGTATTAATTAAAAGTTAATGCTGTTAAAAGAATTCATGATTGTATGTTGTTTTTTAGATGAAATATTACCGAGTTTTTGAGTGTGTCCTTCTGCGTGTGATAGATCTTGAAGTTGGTCTAGTACATATAGATTGTTTCGCTGTGACTCACTTGCATCACATCCACTTATTACTGACAATAGCAAAGAAGAAACAATTCTTGAAACACAGTAGGCATCCCGATTATGCAAATTTTTAGAAAATAATCTCAGAAAGGCCCCCTTCCTGACCTCTACCAGAAAGTATTCAGAAAATGATATTAGCATTCTAAATGTACCAATTTTTCGTGTGGCCGTCGCTCTTCCTCGTAGTTTATATGCACAGGTTCAACTTAGAGATATATTGCACGCAGTAACTATCATGTTTTGTTATTATTTGATCTTACATATTTCAACACTTCATGCATTTTTAAGCATTTTTCATGCATATTTGCATCCATATTTTAAGGTTTTTATGATGCATATAATCTGGTCTCTAATGATCTACAACTGGTGGCTCCTTCATGCAATTATCATTTCTCCAATGCGCCTCTTGATTTGATCTTCACTATATGGTCTCTTGGAGCAACCAGTTTCTTGCTTTCCAAAGAGTTTTCCACATCCTCAGCTTCAACAATTGTTTGTATACCTTTCCCCATTGCAAGACCTGTTCCTAGCTGTTGTTCTCACTTTATATTTGAGTCCTCCATAGGGCTCTTCAGTAATTTGTTTGTTTACTTTACAGTAGCAGCTACTTTTGCTTACTGTTGGTCTCTGATGGAGTTAAGTGTCCCTTTGTGTATCTTGATCCTTTTGTTTTTCTCCACTTCTTATTCACAAGCTTTATTAAGGATATGCAATTGTTCCAAGTGACTAAAAATTGAACAGACTGTTAACCAATCATTCCCAAGCATTTTCTCCCATACATAGCTGGGCATGCTACTAATACCCTCATCTGATGGCTCTCATTTACAGGTTCACCTAAGAACTTAACCCTTATACCAATATTTCTCTTCATACTAGTGCTTTAATGCTTTCCTGTTCTGGGTTTCTTTCATCTTCAGAGGTTCATTAAAAGACAATAGGATGTATTTCCCCTTCAGGTTTAAAACATGGAATATTATTGGATACGTGACTTCCACTTTCTAGATGAAATTCTTCCCATTACTCATTTACATTTGCTATTGTCATTATGAATGAGGACACTGCAGTTCCTTTTAATTCTCCTCCATTTTCAGATTCCTCAAATTTATCCTTCAAACTGATAAATATCCTATTCCAATTTTCCTAGCTGAATTTTTTCGAAATAATTCTTTCAGTGCAAGTATTGACTGTTCAGTTCAACTAATTCTTTAGCATTTTTAATTCTTGTCTGTTTCCCATAACTCAGTTGCTACATCCCAGCAACCATCTTCTGAAGTTATCTGTGGGCATTTACATCAGATGATACTTCCTGCACAATTTCCATGACTTTGGTTTGCAGTACTTCTAAACTATTGTTAAACTGCCTTTGAAAAAAACCATTATTTTTAATAAGTTCTTCTAATATTAGTTTTAAATTGTTAAATTGATCATTAATTATATTAATATAGTTGAACTGTCTTATCTACTTTCGACTTAACTTTGTTTTTCCAGTTTGTCAACTTCGGTCACATTAACATTTAATTCAGCAAAATTGCTTATGTTGTGTTGGTTAAAGCTTCAGAGGTGGCCGACAATTTCTCTGATTTTTTTATTTTGATTATTTAGTTCTTTGTTTAAACTTTCTCTCCAGAGATTTAACTATTTCTTTTGATTTGATACCTGCAGGCATAACTCTTCTTTGAATCTACCATCAGTTTTTCACTTCATCTAAGTCATTTCTGGCCATGTTTATTGTTACTTTAACTATTAACTTTTAACAAAGAAATTGGTAATTTTGTCTCTCCTTGCTATTCTTTCCACTGATAGTTTCAAAAAGTCACCCATGGGTGTTTCAGTTTGACTGACATCCTTACAGTCACCTAGCTCCTCGTTCTCTGGCTACTGTAGTGGTGGCATTAACTGCATCGGTCCACGACTTCACATTACTAATGTGCATTCACTCTCTAAACAATAGTGGGTAGTGTCGGGAGTTGGTGACTGAAGTGTCAGTGATAGCACCACTTAGTGAGAGCTGTGGGGATTGAGGACTGCAAAACTTAAGATAGACAGAGTGCAGGAATGGATCAGAGATATTTCTGAGCACCTATTGCTGCTACAAATATTAGTATTTCCCTAAATAAGTTGGCTCCAATCAGTGTTCTTAGGATATTAAGACTGAAGGTTATTATTCCAAAATATCACTTTTCTTAATTCCTCATTTTGTTTTAGTTAATTGCCTTTTCCTCTTCTTTTCTATTTTTTTGCGAGGTTACAGGGGTTATCTTCCACACAACGTTTTTCTCAAACAGTAAGTTTGTTTTTGAAGAACAGGAAGTAAACTCAAAATAATAATAATAATGATGATGATGATGATGATAATGATAATGATAATGATAATGATAATGATAATGATAATGATAGGAGGCCCGGGAAAAGAATAGGCCTCCGGTATGTTCTGCCAGTCGTAAAAGGCGACGGAAAGAACAAACCACTAATAGGGCTAACCCCCCTTTTAGTGTGATTACTTGGTTCAGGACAGAACTAAAGAAGCCTCGGACAAGCGCCGTCATGGTCGGGGACGACGCTTGAACCGTATGCCCGCCCACAATGGTAACGACACTGCTAGCCAACTGGAAAATGATTTAAATCCAAATAGAGGTGTTTTGCAGGATATGCTTCCTGCAACCACCCTAGAAGGAAAACAAAGACAGAGGATGAGATGGTCAGATGAAGTTAATCGACACCTCATGTTCTGTTTTTACCAAGCAACAAACCTAGGAACCAACACAACTGGATACAGATCACAAGTATACACAACATTTATTACCAGATACCCGGAATTAAAATTTTAACAGAACAACGACTAGCTGATCAGATCCGTGTAATAATAAAAAATAACATGATACCCCAGTCAGAATTAGAAAACATCAAACAACAAGTACAACAAATACTGGAACAAAATTATGTGCAATTAGAAGAAGAAAATACAATAATGGACTCAAACATCCCAGACAAAACAAACAAAGAACAAAATGCGTCAGTTAAACAATCAGAGGAAAACGAAATCTTAAGACAGCCACCAGAACAAGCACAAATAGAACACGAAGTGACACACATGTTAGATATTGAAGAAAAATTTCAGCTGACATATATAGAATACAAAGACACAAATACAGACATTAGACCATTCTTGCATAGACTGCCAAATAACCCACAAGTCGAAACAGCAATAAAAACTATCAACACAATCATACACAACAAAGTAAATGAAAACACAACTATGGAAGAGTTACAACTACTGGTTTATATAGGAGCACTCACTACACTAAATATACACACTAGGCAGAGATCAGAACCAACCAACACACAGAAGAAACCCACAAAACCAGCATGGCAACACAGGCTACAGATCAGAATAGAAAAAGTGAGAAAAGACATCGGACAGCTAACACAATTTATAAGAAATGTAATGTCAGAAAAAAAACCGAAAAAGGTTAGGTAAAATCTCACAACAAGAAACGATAGAGCAATTAGATGAAAAGAAGCAGAAATTACAAGCATTGGCCAAACGACTTAGAAGATACAAAAAAAGTGAAAATAGAAGGAAACAAAACCGAACATTCAACACAAATCAAAAGAAATTTTACCAGACAATAGATAACACACACATTAAAATAGACAATCCACCAAGCATAACAGACATGGAACACTTCTGGAGCAACATATGGTCAAACCCGGTACAACATAACAGGCATGCACGGTGGATACAAGCAGAAACAGACACATACAAGATGATACTGCGGATGCCTGAAGTGATAATTTTGCAACATGAAGTCACCCATGCAATTAATTCTACTCACAATTGGAAAGCCCCTGGAAAAGACAAAGTACCAAATACCAAATTTCTGGCTAAAGTAGTTCACCTCAACACATTCACATCTAACTAAATTATTTAACAGTTACATTGCAGACCCATACACATTCCCTGATACACTTACACATGGAATAACTTATCTGAAACCTAAAGATCAAGCAGAACACAGCAAACCCAGCTAAATATCGCCCCATAACATGCCTACCAACAATATACAAAATATTAACTTCAGTCATTACACAGAAATTAGTAACACATACAAATTATAAATAAAGAACAAAAAGGCTGTTGCAAAAGAGCACGAGGATGTAAAGAGCAACTGATAATAGATGCAGAGGTGACATATCAAGCTAAAACTAAACAATGGTCGCTACACTACGCATACATTGATCACCAAATAGCTTGTAATAGTGTACCCCCACTCATGGTTACTACAAATATTGGAAATATACAAAGTAGATCCTAAATTGATACAGTTCCTAAACATAGTAATGAAAAATTGGAAAACCACACTTAATATACAAACAAATTCAAATAATATCACATCACAGCCAATACAGATTAACCGTGGAATATACCAAGGAGACTCATTAAGTCCTTTCTGGTTCTGCCTTGTTCTGAACCCACTATCCAACATGCTAAATAATACAAATTATGGATACAATATTACTGGAACATATCAACACAAAATCACACACTTGCTATACATGGATGATCTAAAACTACTGGCAGCAACAAATCAACAACTCAACCAATTACTAAAGATAACAGAAGTATTCAGCAATGATATAAATATGGCTTTTTGAACAGACAAATGTAAGAAAAATAGCGTAGTCAATGGAAAACACACTAAACAAGAAGATTACATATTGGATAACCACAGTGGCTCCATAGAAGCGATGGAAGAAACAGATGCCTATAAATATCTAGGATACAGAAAAAAAATAGGAATAGATAATACAAATATTAAAGAAGAACTAAAAGAAAAATATAGACAAAGACTAACAAAAATACTGAAAACAGAATTGACAGCAAGAAACAAGACAAAAGCTATAAATACTTATGCTATACCAATATTGACCTACTCATTTGGAGTAGTGAAATGGAGTAACACAGACCTAGAAGCACTCAATACACTTACACTATCACAATGTCACAAATATAGAATACATCACATACATTCAGCAATGGAAAGATTCACATTAAGCAGAAAGGAAGGAGGAAGGGGATTTATCGACATAAAAACCTACATTATGGACAGGTAGACAATTTAAGAAAATTCTTTATAGGATGAGCAGAAACTAGCAAAATACACAAAGCAATCACTCGTATAAATACATCGGCTACACCACTGCAATTTCATAACCAATTCTACAACCCTCTAGATCACATAACATCAACAGATACGAAGAAAGTAAATTGGAAAAAGAAAACACTACATGGCAAGCACCCATATCATTTAACACAGCCACACATCGATCAAGACGCATCCAACACGACTAAGAAAAGGCAATATATACAGTGAGACGGAAGGATTCATGATTGCAATACAGGATCAAACAATAAACACCAGATATTACAGCAAGCATATTATTAAAGATCTCAATACCACAACAGATAAATGCAGACTTTGCAAACAACAAATAGAAACAGTAGATCACATCACAAGCGGATGTACAATACTAGCAAATACAGAATACCCCATAAGACATGACAATGTAGCAAAAATAATACATCAACAGCTTGCCTTACAACATAAGCTTATAAAACAAAACATTCCCACATACAAGTATGCACCACAAAATGTACTGGAGAATGATTAATACAAATTATACTGGAACAGAACCATTATAACAGATAAAACACCACCACATAACAAACCTGACATCATACTCATCAATAAAAAGAAGAAATTAACACAACTAATCGAAATATCCATACCCAATACAACAAATATACAAAAGAAAACAGGAGAAAAAATTGAAAAATACATCCAACTGGCTGAGGAAGTCAAGGACATATGGCATCAGGATAAAGTTGACATTATGCCAATTATACTATCAACTACAGGAGTCATACCACACAATATCCACCAGTACATCAATGCAATACAGCTACATCCAAACTTATATATACAACTACAGAAATCCGTAATTATTTATACATGTTCAATCACCTGAAAGTTCCTAAATGCAATATAACATATACCGTACAGTTAAAAGGAAGTCACGCTTGATCAAGGTCCGTGTCACTTTCCATTTTTGACCAGACATAACGTCTGAGAAAAGAAAGAAAGAAAGATTAATAATAATAATAATAATAATAGCACCTTTTTTCATTGCTCTTATGGAAAAAGACAGCCCAGTTATTTCTATTAATGTATAACATATTTTAGTAAATCTGTGTTACATTCTGCTCAACAGAGCAAAATAACGTGTCTTAATCCTCCTTTTGATAGCTTTCATCAGCGAACTAGGGAAACAACAGTTAACAGTAATTATTGTTAAAAAAAACGAAAGAAAGAAAGTGTGTGTGAGTGCGTGTGCGCGCATGTGTGTCTGTGTGTGTGTGTGTGTGTGTGTGTGTGTGTGTGTGTGTGTCCTCCACGGGAGGGCTAACAGCAGGCAGTCTAGGATGCATAACAGACAAATCTTGAGTCGGCCGTGGCATTTGCTCACCTCACACTAAATTAAAAAAAGGCAACAATCAGAATCAAAACCTCTTGAAATTTAAACATATTTAACAGTTGTCAGTTAAACCACATACAGATCCGCCATGCAGATTCAGAACATAGCTGAATTTGACATTACATGTCATAGAAGTTTGTGTCATCAATTTTGTGGCTCTACAGCTCAGCCACGATGAAATTCTGTAAACAAATTTCAAACCATCTTTCTGGAACAGATTCATTGCCAAAGTTGAAGAAATCAGTTTGAGGCATTGTTGTTAAGTTGCACCTTTATGAAGACATTTAAAAACATCATCCAATGAAAATGTTCACCTGATCTTTTCACTTTTCGCTGTTTGTTTAAATGCTAGTAAGAGCTCTTGCATGAGTCACTTGAGTGTTATAACTAGGAATAACACAATAGATATAATGCCAGTTTATTGACACAACACACACACACACAGTTCTGTTACCAAGTGCCAAGTTGTAGATGAACACATTATAGCAAATTATATAAATTGATGATGTTTATACCAATGTCCAGGAAGTGCAAGTGAAATGTGGAATTCCGGCAGAAATCACAAGTCCGTTGACATACTAAGCCAAGTGAATGAAGTCCAGTATGGTATTCGGATTCTAAGTCCAGAGTGCAGCCAAATCTACATTGACCACAGTGTAGCACTTGTGAGGTGTGGAGTATAACATAGCATGATGAGAACTGGCTTGTAAATGTCAGTAGCAGCATTAAATAGGCTCCATAGTTAATGGGACTGGGGTCACTGTATGTTCTGGATGGGGAATCGTTGAGTGCTATGGGTGGCCAGTCGCTGTGTTTTGAAGCACACATGCATGAAGGCGGCCTGCGATGTTAGCACAGAGAAATGCAGCCAAAGATGGATTTTCCGACCACACGTAATGGAGTGCGGTGCTGCTTGGTGCAGAGATTTAATAGTGGTGAATTCGACATCAAGATGAATTAATCTGTTCCTTGTATGAAATAGGAAATTTTATTCTTAAACGCCCCCAACTGAAGAAGAAACAGGTTTTTCTACATTCCACGTGGGAAAAATATATCTAAAAACAAAGATGCTGTAACTTACCGAACGAAAGTGTTGGTACGTTGATAGAGACAATAAAAACACACACACACACACACACACACACACACACACACACACACACACACACACACACAAATTTCAATCTTTCGCAACCCAAGGTTGCTTCATCAGGAAAGAGGGAAGGGGAGGGAAAGACGAAAGGATGTGGGTTTTAAGGGAGAGGGTAAGGAGTCATTCGAATCCCGGGAGTGGAAAGACTTACCTTAGGGGGAAAAAAGGACAGGTATACACATATCAATCCGTACATATACAGACACAGGCAGACATATGTAAAGGCAAAGAGGTTGGGCAGAGATGTCAGTTGAGGCGGAAGTACAGAGGCTAAGATGTTGTTGAATGACAAGTGATGTACAAGGGGCGGCACTTGAAATTAGCGGAGGTTGAGGCCTGGTGGGTAACAGGAAGAGAGAATATATTGAAGGGCAAGTTCCCATTTCCAGAGTTTTGATAGGTTGGTGTCAGTGGAAAGTATCCTGATAACCGGGACAGTGTAACACTGTGCCAAGATGTGCTGGCTGTGCACCAAGGCATGTTTAGCCACAGGGTGATCCTCATTACCAACAAACACTGTCTGCCTGTGTCTGTTCATGCGAATGGACAGTTTGTTGCTTGTCATTCCCACATAGAAGGCTTCACAGTGTAGGTATGTCAGTTGGTAAATCACGTGGGTGCTTTCACATGTGGCTCTGCCTTTGATCATGTACACCTTCCGGGTTGCAGGACTGGAGTAGGTGGTGGTGGTGGTGGTGGTGGTGGTGGTGGTGGTGGTGGTGGTGGTGGTGGGAGGGAGGGTGCATGAGACAGATTTAAGACCGGGGGCAGTTACAAGGGTAGGAGCCAGAGGGTAGAGAAGGTGGTTTGGGGATTTCATAGGGATGAACCAAGAGGTTACGAAGGTTAGGGTGACGGCTGAAAGACACTCTTGGTGGAGTGGGGAGGATTTCATGAAGGATGCATCTCATTTCAGGGCAGGATGTGAGGAAGTCGTATCCCTGCTGGAGAGCCACATTCAGAGTCTGATCCAGTCCCAGAAAGTATCCTGTCACAAGTGGGGCACTTTTGGGGTTCTTCTGTGGGAGGTTCTGGGTTTGAGGGGATGAGGAAGTGGCTCTGGTTATTTGCTTCTGTACCAAGTCGGGAGGGTAGTTGTGTGATGCGAAAGCTGTTTTCAGGTTATTGGTGTAATGGTTCAGGGATTCAGGACTGGAGCAGATTCGTTTGCCGTGTGTGTGTGTGTGTGTGTGTGTGTGTGTGTGTGTGTGTGTGTGTGTGGTGGGGGGGGGGGGGGGGGGTATTGGGACTCCTGTCCTGAGAGTCATTACTAATGAGCTCATCTGTTCATTTACTGCTTTTTTTCAATATAAAAAAGGAAATAATAGTGTTCAGCTGTAAAGCACCACTGCTTGATTTATTTAGTCTTATTTTGGTACAGTATAACTAGTGTTTTAGACATTTCATAACAATATTTTAGAGCTAGTGAAGTTTTTAATATTGAAATGAAAATGCTATAAAATCAGTAATATAAACGAGAAGTGTTACAACTAGATCATCAATTATGATGAATGTACTTTTGTATCATTTTTCCCAATAAAGTTTGCCTCAGGTGTTCTGAAATTATATATCCCATGACAAATTCTTTGCAGTTCTTGTTTTCTTAATGAAAGAGAAATTTTCAAATATTACTTTTGTGATGACAGGTACAGGGAAATCAAAGAAATTAGCTAAGCGGCAGGCAGCTCACAAAATGTGGCAACGGTTGCAGGATTTGCCAGTTACAGCTACAGTTGCTCCAGTACCAGATGACGATGATGAAGTGAGTTTGGAAACTACTTGTGGTATTTTATTTATTAATACAGTGATAAAGTCGTATTTCCAAATATACAAATCTTCAGTTTAATAACCAAATTCATTGTTCACTAATTTTTTCAGTATTGTTTGTTGCACAATAATAGGATAGTTTTGACAATAGCATGTGTATTGTGTTGGGTGTAGGGAGACATCGCCCAGCAATGTGAATTGTACAGTAAATAACATAGTAAATAGTTTCAAAAGTAAGAACAGGCTGTAAGACTTACATACTGGGACATGCTTAGTGCTTCTTCAGTCTATCAGATGCTCTGTTATTTGGATTAACAAGTGAATGGAAATTAAAAGTTGCTTTTGTGAAAACTCTGTTGTCACAAAACAATTTAATTTTGTGAATCACAGGATAGACTTGTCTCATGATTATAATATAGATTAGTCACATACTTTGTGCATCTCTCTTTAATGTGGATGGGAATCTGCTTTCTTAGAGATACAAATCATCTTCATTCTCTACTGTTGCCCTCCACTAGCATTTTAAATAAAACAGTGCTTAAATTGTTCTGTTGCTGAAGTTGAAATTGGTTTTACCCAGTGACACAGTATTTTAGAAGTAAATTTCAGTTAAAATCAGTAATTTTTTGTTGTATGAATATTTAGTTCTGTTTCATGAAGTGTAATAAGTTTATATTTTGAGCACGACAGCATTTATAATTAATAGTAAGAGTTCTGTTACAGTTAATATTAAAGACCATATTTAGTTTGCAAATTTGAGGAGAAAAACGACTAGTTACTTGATTTAGTAACAATCTAAGATATTCTACTGAAACTCACATTCACTGAAATATTACTGTGGTAAGTTGTCAAGGAAAACAAAACAAAGCTCAATAAAGGCACAAATCAAACCTTCAATTTGGGAATCAATTTTCAAAGTAACATAAAAATGCAAAATAATTCCCAGCTGTGATTTCATGCAATCTTCTCAGCATCAATGAATCAAAGTTCAACTCCATATCTGACAAGAAAATTAACCATTAACCCCAGCTATTTCCCTCATGAATCAAATGACTTGTTTTAACCTCCTGCTTGTGTATAACAATCAGATATAACTTAAAATCTAAGCAATAACAAAATCTTTAAATATGCACTTGATAAAATCGCACACAGCGTTATTACAAAGTCAGTGATCAAACAATACCTATTTTTAGGATTAAACTGAATCTTTACCCTTCAGAAGTAACACACACACGCACACACACACACACACACACACACACACACACACACACACACACACACGATACCCAACTCTTATCTGTCACCTTCACCTTTCTGTCCTGTCTTTGCTTTCTTTGTATTGCTCTTCTCTCCATGTTCTCACTTACAAAAGTTTCCAACTCTTCTCTTCTCGCCTCATGACACAGGGTGCAATTGACATATTCTGTGAACAGATTTGGTGGCTTTGTGTTGAACTCCACCTCCCATGGTGAAAACCCCGTTGAGCTGTGCTTCACACAATTAATTACTGTTTCATAATCTTTTAGATATTGCACCCAAGAGCTATGTTTATTGCTACAATATATCCTGCAGAACGAGCCCAATTCTCTCATATATCATTCTGCCAGATTGCTCGAAGGATAATACACTGAGATTCTTATATGCTTTATCCCTGCTGTATCTGTAAACTGAATCCAACCATTGCTAGTGAATTGGGATCCATTGCCTCTTAAAATAGCTTTTGGTACACTAATCAAAGGAAAATACTCTTGTGTGAACTTGGAAATCAGACTTCTACTGGTTGCCCATTTGATTGCATACAACTTGATATATTTACTAAATTGTTCTCTATTACAAAAATGTATTTGCATCCACCTCTTCCAGTTGGCAGAGTCCCAAAAAAAATTCAACTGCTACCAGATCTCTGACCTTCTCTGGTATTATATGCTACATGCATCCCTGACTGTGTGCCTGGCTTACCTTAACTCTGACAGGTGTCACAGCTCTTAAGTTGTTCCCATACTCGTCTGACCTTATTCCTGAACAAAACATTTTTCCCTTATTATTTCAGTGCATTTGTGAGATCCATAGCTCCGGTGCACATGCTGAATTAAGTTACTGACATAGTTCTCTGAAAACATTACTTTCATTCATCACTGTTTTCGTTCAAAGTCTTTCACCCTTCCTGGCACATCAGAAAATATGTCATTTTATTCATACAACAGATCATGCAAGTCCTGCCTTTGTTCTTTACTTATCCCTTCAATATTATCAATTTTGTTTTAATTTCTGACATTGCCTTCTTCAGATCTGTGGCTGCCTTGTACTGTGTACTGTTTTCTCTTGCCCTTTAATCCACTACAAGTGATGCTATCATCATTTTCCCTGTTAATGACTTGGTGAAGTCTATGTGGGTTGTTGTAACTCATTCCATGGTGGGGAGCTGCTGCTTGGTATGGATTTACTGCTGCTGCATAGCTGTCTCCAAACTGAGATGGGCTTTGAAATACGTTGTTAACACTATTTCCATTTAACTTAACAGACGCTCTGCCCCACTTTCATGTATCTTTAACTGGTTTCTTTTGCAGTCTAGATCAGCTCCTACATCGGTCATCTAATCCATCCCAATAATAAAATTCAACAGAGTTCAGGAATAAACATACAGTTTTGGCTAAACTCAATATCGCCTGTCATAAAGTACACTTGGGTCTTAACAGGTTTGCTTAACCTGTTGGTTGCACCCCTAATCCACATTCTGACTGGCAATTCCATAACTTCTGTAATGGATTTCAGATGTTCAAAAAACATTTCAGGGATCCCACTAATCTCATTGCTTGAATCAAGAAGTGCTTCAGTCTTGAACCCTCCAACACAAATTTTAATTTTTGGTTGTAATTTTATTAGTTGATTATTTCTAAAAGGTTCTTCCTCAAACATATCCTTCTCAGTACTTTGAAATAGTAGAGGGAAATATTCCACATGGGAAAAATATATCTAAAAACAAAGATGATGTGACTTACCAAACGAAAGCGCTGGCACGTCGATAGACACACAAACAAACACAAACATACACACAAAATTCAAGCTTTCGCAACAAACTGTTGCCTCATCAGGAAAGAGGGAAGGAGAGGGAAAGACGAAAGGAAGTGGCATTTAAGGGAGAGGGTAAGGAGTCATTCCAATCCCGGGAGCGGAAAGACTTACCTTAGGGGGAATAAAAGCACGGGTATACACTCGCGCGCACACACACACACACACATCCATCCACACATATACAGACACAAGCAGACATATTTAAAGACAAAGACAAAGACATATTTAAAGACAAAAATTGCTTCCCTTTCATGCCCCTCGACTCTTATAACTGCCATCTGGTTTCTGTACAAATTGTAAATAGCCTTTAGCTCCCTGTATTTTACCCCTGCCACCTTTAGAATTTGGAAGAGAGTATTCCAGTCAACATTGTCAAAAGCTTTCTCTAAGTCTACAAATGCTAGAAACGTAGGTTTGCCTTTCCTTAATCTTTCTTCTAAGATAAGTCGTAAGGTCAGTATTGCCTCACGTGTTCCAGTGTTTCTACGGAATCCAAACTGATCTTCCCCAAGGTTGGCTTCTACTAGTTTTTCCATTCGTCTGTAAAGAATTCGTGTTAGTATTTTGCAGCTATGATTTATTAAACTGATAGTTCGGTAATTTTCACATCTGTCAACACCTGCTTTCTTTGGGATTGGAATTATTATATTCTTCTTGAAGTCTGAGGGTATTTCGCCTGTTTCACACATCTTGCTCACCAGATGGTAGAGTTTTGTCAGGACTGGCTCTCCCAAGGCCGTCAGTAGTTCCAATGGAATGTTGTCTACTCCGGGGGCCTTGTTTCGACTCAGGTCTTTCAGTGTTCTGTCAAACTCTTCACGCAGTATCATATCTCCCATTTCATCTTCATCTACATCCTCTTCCATTTCCATAATATTGTCCTCAAGTACATCGCCCTTGTATAGACCCTCTATATACTCCTTCCACCTTTCTGCTTTCCCTTCTTTGCTTAGAACTGGGTTTCCATCTGAGCTCTTGATATTCACACAAGTCGTTCTCTTATCTCCAAAGGTCTCTTTAATTTTCCTGTAGGCAGTATCTATCTTACCCCTAGTGAGATAGGCCTCTACATCCGTACATTTGTCCTCTAGCCATCCCTGCTTAGCCATTTTGCACTTCCTGTCGATCTCATTTTTGAGACGTTTGTATTCGTTTTTGCCTGCTTCATTTACTGCATTTTTATATTTTCTCATTTCATCAATTAAATTCAATATTTCTTCTGTTACCCAAGGATTTCTACTAGCCCTCGTCTTTTTACCTACTTGATCCTCTGCTGCCTTCACTACTTCATCCCTCAAAGCTACCCATTCTTCTTCTACTGTATTTCTTTCCCCCATTCCTGTCAATTGCTCTCTTATGCTCTCCCTGAAACTCTGTATAACCTCTGGTTCTTTCAGTTGATCCAGGTCCCATCTCCTTAAATTCCCACCTTTTTGCAGTTTCTTCAGTTTTAATCTACAGGTCATAACCAATAGATTGTGGTCAGAGTCCACATCTGCCCCTGGAAATGTCTTACAATTTAAAACCTGGTTCCTAAATCTCTGTCTTACCATTATATAATCTATCTGATACGTTTTAGTATCTCCAGGGTTCTTCCACGTATACAACCTTCTTTCATGATTCTTAAACCAAGTGTTAGTTATGATTATGTTGTGCTCTGTGCAAAATTCTACCAGGCGGCTTCCTCTTTCATTTCTTAGCCCCAGTCCATATTCACCTACTATGTTTCCTTCTCTCCCTTTTCCTACACTCGAATTCCAGTCACCCATGACTATTAAATTTTCGTCTCCCTTCACAATCTGAATAATTTCTTTTATTTCATCATACATTTCTTCAATTTCTTCGTCATCTGCAGAGCCAGTTGGCATATAAACTTGTACTACTGTAGTAGGTGTGGGCTTCGTATGTATCTTGGCCGCAATAATGCGTTCGCTATGCTGTTTGTAGTAGCTTACCCGCATTCCTATTTTCCTATTCATTGTTAAACCTACTCCTGCATTACCCCTATTTGATTTTGTGTTTATAACCCTGTAGTCACCTGACCAGAAGTCTTGTTCCTCCGGCCACCGAACTTCACTAATTCCCACTATATCTAACTTCAACCTATCCATTTCCCTTTTTAAATTTTCTAACCTACCTGCCCGATTAAGGGATCTGACATTCCACGCTCCGATCCGTAGAACACCACTTTTCTTTCTCCTGATAACGACATCCTCTTGAGTAGTCCCCGCCCGGAGATCCGAATGGGGGACTATTTTACCTCCGGAATATTTTACCCAAGAGGACGCCATCATCATTTAATCATACAGTAAAGCTGCATGCCCTCGGGAAAAATTACGGCTGTAGTTTCCCCTTGCTTTCAGCCGTTCGCAGTACCAGCACAGCAAGGCCGTTTTGGTTGTTGTTACTAGGCCAGATCAGTCAATCATCCAGACTGTTGCCCTTGCAACTACTGAAAAGGCTGCTGCCCCTCTTCAGGAACCACACGTTTGTCTGGCCTCTCAACAGATACCCCTCCGTTGTGGTTGCACCTACGGGTACGGCTATCTGTATCGCTGAGGCACGCAAGCCTCCCCACCAACGGCAAGGTCCATGGTTCATGGGGGGGGGGGGGGGGGCAGAACTAATATTACATTTTAATTCAACAGTCTGTTTCACATTTACATGTCTATTGCTTGTATCCCCTGCTGTATCGACAGCACAGTGCAAAACATTGTTGTCTACCACACCAGTTCCATCAAAAAGTTCCTCAGTAGCTGCCAATAATTTCGTATTTATTTCATTTTCCTCATGATAATTTTTTTTCTCCACTGTGCTGTAGTATTTCTGGTGGCCTGGTCTTTTGTTGTTGCTTTAAACTGCTGATTACATTTATAAATTCCCCTCTAATTTCGTCTAGCCCTGACTTTGGTACCCAAAAAGTACTTATTGCTATGTCTACAATTCCATTTGCATTAGTTACATCTGCTAGTGACCCCTCTCTGCAATAAATTTTGTCTTCTGTGCATGTAGAACTATTTACAACAATAACATGTACATTACACACAGGATCTGCCTCTGCAGCACTACTGCTTACAACACACATCTGAGGCATTGCTCCCAATAATGGATTCACAAAGATCTCCAATAATACCACGTACACCATTAATATTATTAGGTGGCTCTACTTTCACTACCTCATATACTGCATCCTCTACACTAGCATCAACATCAGCATTAGCACATGCAACATTAGCAACTTTATTGACACAAGATTGAAAATTCACATCACCACTGACAATGTTTGAAATACCACATATGCAACCAGCACAAGGAATATTAACACACAAAGGATCCACCCTTCCAATATTTGGATACGGTAAAAGCATAACTGTTACTTCATTTACAATTTTCTCATGCTGCTCAGTAGTATTAATACACACACTCAACTTTTCTAGTGTCACTACAGTATCAGAACTAACAGAATTATGATACCTCAAAATTGTTGGACTAGCGTTTCCATTGTCAGAAATATTTGAATCTTCACCATTCATTCCATCACTTGACTCAGCCCATTGAAACAAATCTCTTACATTTTCGAAGACACTCTTTTCTTTGAATTTTCTCTCTCCCTTCCTTTTCTTCCCACAACTTTCAAAAACTTCTCCCCAGAATTCACCTTCACCCAAAATCCTCTCCATATGGAACGAATTAAACTGGCTATGCACAGGTGCCGTAGTCAGCCTTTCTCCCCTGGTCCTTTCCCAAGCATTGTCAGGCTTTATCCCCACTCGTACCTTAGGTGGGATACCTACTCATTTCCCCAGTTGCGAGATCTGTCTGACCCCCCAGCTGTCCCTTCAACATGATCATATTGTGGCCTATTGTAATCCCTTCTATAATTAGATCCTGAATTTCTCCTATCATTATTACAGGAATCTCTGTGGGAGTTTCTGTTGTCATCCCTGTAATTACCCTTTACCCTTCCATCTTGATTTCTGTCATTTTGGGAATTTTTTCTGTTTGTCAGTGGTAAAGCTGTATCCACATTCCCAACATAATCAAGGAATAAGTCTGCATCATCTCCTGAAGCATTAAGAGATCACATCGTACATTTTCAGGCAATCTCCTCTTTAAATTGGAAATGATTATTAATGGCCCCATTGGCTTGTCCAAATGTGCTAATTTTTCTATTTCTTCCATACAAAAATCTCTCATATTTCCCATTCCTGGTCTACACAGGGTATTTGGGGAGGAAATGTCAATATTTTAAACAATGATAGTATAAGTAATTCTGAACAAAAAGTTATATGAACATAGGTTTGCAAATGCTTCGTTATGTAGGTGTAGGTATTGAAAGGAACTTTAATTCTGCAAAACTGATGTGCACAATGTGAATGTATGTGCAATACAACTTGACAGTAATGTGATTTTCTTGTAAACAGTGCACGAGAACCTGCCTTGTTTATGCTATGCAACCTACCATGTATTATGGTCATGTGACGTATGTAGTACAATCACCCATTGTTGCACTGTTGTGCTGTGTATGCTGCATTATGTAGAGTACCGGTGACAGATCAGTTAGCTATGTAGTGTATGGTGTTACTGTGTTCATACAAGAGCTACTAACAATGCCACACATCTACAGTAATGAGGAATACACAGATGTGGGGTATGTTTATGGCTTCTGCGACGGTAGTGCTACCACTGCAAGAGAAGAATACCACAGGCGCTTTCCGACTCGACGATTACCGTATTTACTTGAATCCAAGCCACACCTGAAAAATTAGACTCAAAATCAAGGAAAAAAAAATTCCCGAATCTAAGCTGCACCTGAAATTTGAGACTCGAAATTCAAGGGGAGAGAAAAGTTTCAAGCCGCATCTCCAAACCGAAACAAAGTTGGTCCATTGAAATATGAGACACAATTTAGGTCGAATGAACGACGATACAGCTACAGTAGTTTGGTTCAAGTCGTAACCTTAGCAGTTAAGCTTTACCAGGTAGCCATTGCTATGCGTCAGGCGCTCCGTCCATATTTGTATGGGTACCCTTCCTTTTTCACTTGCTTCGTCTGGTTTGAATTGATAGCTTACTTTTCTTTGATCTGATAAGCGCCGTTTTCTTTGTTATAGGTGTTTACGTCACTCTAAGCTGAAAATGCATTACTGTACTGTGTCATGCATTGTTTGTCGCTTTCTGATAGTGCGTGTTTATGGCCAGTCGCGGTTCGCAGCATGGCTTGCTTTTGTGCGCACTACCAAAAAAAGAGAGAGAGAGAGAGAGAGAGAGAGAGAGAGAGAGAGAGAGAGAGGAATCGTCTCATTAGCGAAACAATGGCAAGAGACTGCAATTCTTGTTACATACACTGCTGCTTTCTTTGATAATGATCAACAAGAACCAAATAATACACTGCGTATGATAGAATGTGTTCTGAACGAGAGTTTAGCGGAAATTTTTCTCCGTTTGAAAATCTTTGCAGGCGCCTCTTTAGTACATTGCATTCTGCACAAAAATTAGTCATCTTAGATTTAAAAATCTAGTCAATTGCCGTGCTTCATTTCTGACTGTATCACTATTAGGCATAAGAATAATACGAATATAAACATGACATGATATGTATATTCTTCCGCGTTTGCTGTTGTCTCACTCTAGTTTCGTAGTTTATTAGGCAGACAGGATTTAAATGAGATAGCAGCAAACACATAACAATACATGGCAAAATGTTTATATCCATATTATTCTGATGGTGAAGAGAATACTGCATGTGATTCACAATTCATAGAAGTTCCTATTAGCAACCATCTCTTCTCACAGGTAGGAAAAAATTCAGAACGTAGAGTTGGCCATATTGACAAGCATCCCAAACAGTCTTGCCAGTCGGATTTTCGTAGTACATTGAAATGCTGCTACATTCGAAGATGACCAATAGGGAATTTGTATTTACTTCGTTGGATAATGTATGAAAATGCAGTGGTCGAAACTCGGGGCGGAGAAAAAAAAGCTCGTCTTCCACTTTTTTTTTTTACTGACGCTGATGATTTGGTGCCAGTATTTATCTTTGTGCCTACAAAGCATGTCTGTGTAGCGCTACATATATTCGACGGCATAAGTTAGTTGTGGTGGTACCCACCAACATTTTTCAGAACTTCCGCTTGCTTTGCACTCGATTCTAACCCGCAGGCGGTTTTTTGGATTAAAAAAAAAAAAAAAAAAAAAAAAAAAAACGGAAAAAAAGTGCGGCTTAGATTCGAGTAAATACGGTACCTGATCGCAGGGTATTTACCAAAGTGTTTGTCACTTTGCGTGCAACAGGCTCTCTTCCGAGTAGATATTTTTCTTCCAAGCATGCACGTTTACAAACTTTGCAAGAACAGGAAGAAATTATCGCTAGTGTTGAGCAAGTCCTGGTACGAGCATACAAAGAATGTCCCCACATATGAATGTCCCATAGATACGTGTATGGGAAACATTACATGCAGAAGACCTGTATCATTTCACATACAGCATGTCCAAAATCTCCACGTTGGGGACAGTGCCCAGCAACTGCAATTCTGTCACTGGGTAATTGAGAATAGTCATTAGCTTCCCTACATACTATTCACTGACGAATCCCTGTTTTCACGACATGGAATAAACAACACACACAATAATTGTGTGTGGTCATCGGAAGATACATACACTTCAGTGGCTAGCACTTTCCAAGTTCGTTTGCCATAAATGTTTGGTGTGGCATGATCGGTAACCTTTTGATAGGTCCATTTATTATGAATCAGTGATTGATGGGAGAGAAGTTTTAGAAAATTCGTTTGTGGAACTATTGGAAGATGTTCCTTTAGCCAAGTGAACTGGAATGTACTTTCAATATGACGGTGCCCATCCACATTTTACCGCACCTATCCTAATCGTTGGATTGGCCATGGCAGTGCTATTAACTGGCCTCCAAGATCACCTGACCTTACATCTTTAGATTTCTGTTTATGGGGTTGGATGAAATCAAAGGTGCACAAAGTGAAGGTAAATACATGAGATGAAGTGCTTCGTCGCATGATGGGCGCTGCTGAATTGAATTGATTAGGAACCAACCACAGGTAATTTAACAAGCAACACAACATGTTATCGCTGGAGCGCAAAAGTGCAATGATGTTCGTGGTGTGATATTCGAACCTGCTCTGTGAACTGTACAACATCTGTATGATCAAGTGTTAAAGCTGTTTGTAAAAGATGTGGTACGTCTTTTTCAACTGAATACATGTAACATGCATGTTGTAATGCATTATGTACTGAATGCAAAGTAAATAAACATTATGTAAAAATATGTAACACAACTGTACTTCTCTGTAACATTGTTTTCAAGAAAAGTACATTATTGTCCAGTTGTGTTACATATACATTCACGTTGAGCACATCAGTTTTGTAGAATTAAAGTTTCTTTCAATACCCATACCTCCCTAATGAAGCATTTGCGGACCTATGTGCATACATGATTTTTTGTTCAGAATTACGTTAGTATCACTGTGTAAAATATTGACCTTTCCTCCCAAAGCACCCTGTACATAGCCCCATTTAAAAAAGATTATTTTGGATTTTGGATTGTTTTACCTCTTCAGAGTATTTATTTAAAAGCCTTTCTCAGAGTCTTCATAAGTCATGAAATTGTTCAGATTTTGGTTTGCCCATGACAAAGCTTCCCCTTCTAATGCCCCTTAATGCCCCTATCATAAACTTAATCTTTTGCAAATAAGTCATTCCATCCGCACATCTACCTCTCCAATATGCAGCAAAATTGGCAGGGTGACATTTTCCATCATTATTAAAACATCTGATATTCTGAATATTCTGTATGGGCTGCATATTTACAATGTTGCTAACATTTCCATGTTCCATCTTAGTTACCTTTGAAACTATATTTTTTATTTGTTTTTATATCTCAGTATTGACATCAAGCTCTAATTTACTCACTTTACTATCTACTTCATTAAATTTTCATTATACCAATATGATTCCTTTCCAATTCCCCTTTCAGCAATTCTTTCAATTTGGAATTTTCAGCTGTGCATTTTTCATCCAACTTCACAATTTTGTCCTTTACCTCTGCATTTAATCTGACACATTCTTGTTCATTTCTGTCTATTTCTAATCTTAGCTTGCCTTGCAATTCTGACAGCCCCTGATTTAATCTTTACTCCACAGACTGTATACTGCTTTTTATTTCATTCATACTACTCTTTAACTTCTTTTAACTGTTCGTTCATTTGGCTCCCTTGGGTTTTTAATTGCACATCTTGTGCTTGCACACTATTTTGAACATCATTTACACTTTTCTGTGATTGAACAAGAGCGCTCAAAATTTCTGTGAATGTACTTGCAACAATAATATCTATTTGAACAATAATATTTTAATCTGTTAATTCCACATCACTTACAGCATTATTCGCTGTTGTTGTTTCCCCCATTATGACAAATAAAGAAAACAAACACAAACATTTGCAATACACAACAATAAAAGCTACATGTAACTAGCACTTGCAGATTTACTTAACTTTTGAAGTTTACGTCTCCACTACTGCACTTCGTAGCGCCAGAAGGTACTGCCGCGCTGAATCTGCCTTTGTCTCAAGTTGTACTGCGCTGCTGCTGCCACCCATGTGGTTTCCACTGCTTGTGTCTGCCGCCTGCGTGGTTTCTGCTGCTTTAGCTGCTGACAATCTTCCGTTGAAGTGCCAAATCTTCGTTTAATCCTTCTTCACTGCGTCTTGCCACAACCAACACTGCCTTTGGGTCGTCTGATATGATCCAGACGTCTCAGACAAGCCCCCATTTTGTAACGCTAAATGGCCCTGCTCACTACAAAAAATCTTATCATTTTCTGTTAACTTATTGGCTGTCTAGCGACGATTTCACTTAGCTTCTTGCCAATACTAGGGTTACATGATATTTGTTCACTTAATGCAGCTGGCTGGGCTAAATTAAAAAAAAAAAATCACTGTTCAAAACATATTACTTTATTCCGGTTAAGTGGTCATATGTACACTCTAGCACTGCTCCAATGGTAAAGATCCCAAGCAACAAGTGTCTGGGCCCCTCACCACTTGCGCTGCTTCTACCACATTCTGACACACAAGGTACTCTGTCCAAAATAACAAAAGCTCCTACACTTTTCCCACATTCTGGCATTCTAGAACTATTTTCTATGTCTAAATATCACTGGTATTGAGCAAATATAACTATTGTATTTTAATTCCATGGAAAATTTTCTAAGACATATGGCCCGTGGATACATTATGTAAGCATACTGATTCCCTTAAAAAATAACCAACATGTGGTAATAGGCTCTTTGCATTATTTCAAAGAGCCTCTATGATGTCGTCTGGCACTGACCATTGATGTTGTTGTAATGTTATATGGGCAACTGGTTGGAGGTGTTGATGGACAAGAGCTTGTGTTATTTCAGTGGAAGCTAAGTAACCAACTACAATAGGGTATCCAGGATTGTCGGGTTTATGGATGCTGGGAAGGACATAGAACATAGGTGTGTGTGTGAGAGAGAGAGAGAGAGAGAGAGAGAGAGAGAGAGAGAGAGAGAGGGGGGGGGGGGGAGGCTCATTGTGATGGAAAGGGATAGGTCTAAGGATTTTAGTAGATATTGGTGATTTTGTTTGATGTCTAGGGAGGAATCACTGCAGCAGAGATTGCAGGTGGAATAGTCACAGTTGGTGGAAGCATTCTGTCAGTCAGTCACTATGATTTGTCACGATAGTGGTGGAACCTTTGTCTGTAGGGAGGATGATTAAATCAGGATCCATCTCGAGATTATCGAAGGGTGTACTTTCTTCTGTTGTGGGGTTTGTGTTCTTTGGAAGAAACCTGGGGAAGGATGGTGAGCCCAATTTGCAGCTAAGGAATTCCTGGAATATCTGTTGTGAAGCCATTGTACAACTGTCTCCTGAATCAGTACTGAGAGATTTACATGTCAGTTGTCAAGTGTGTGATATATATACCTCAGCATGTTTTAGGATTGTACTATCCCATTATTACATGCTATAAAGCAAGGGAACGTCAATGCATTGCAATACTGTACATACAACTAGCCACATAAATATCAATATTGTCCTGTGGTGTAACTTACCTGAAAGTTTCTATGCTATTACGCACCATCAGAAGTAAAAAACATATAGGTCTTCCTTGAAACTCTCTTGTTGTCATGTAATAGTCTCCCAAGGCTCATTTAATCCTGCTAACAAGGGAAACTCCCCATTGCACTCCCATCTCAGATTTAGTGGTAAGAGGGCCCAGCAGACAGCACGTCAAAAATTGAACACACATAAAGAACGAAAACAGGAAGAAGATTTACTGGACTGTGAAAAAAGAAAGCAAGATAGAAACAGTGAATGGTCCAAGAACAAGAAGTACAATATAGAGCAGCTAGGACCAGAAATAGTGTCATGGTTAAGTGATTATGGTGTTGAACTGTGAAGCATGTGAGCCTCGTTCAAACCTCACTCATGCCAACTTCTTTTCCTTCTTCCCACTATTTGCTTGATTCAAATTTATATCTGTGTCATGGTGTAACATCTGTTTGCAACAGTGAGGTGTAAGGTATGGACTCAACAACTACTGTTAGCAGCTGAAAGGAAGTGGCTTTCAAATGAGAACCACAAACATTTGGTAAGTCAACCGAATCATCCACCAGAAAACATGTCTGGTGTGTCATAAACGGTATTAGTGGCAGTATGTGTTTCGTATTATAAGAATCTCTTATCGACGCACATAATTTGTACGACTGGTAAGTGACTGAGATATGCCTTCTTGCCTGATATAAATGTGAATGTGATCACTCCCAAGTACATGATGAAAATGTAATAGTTTCTCACATAAGCTGCAACAAATGAATGCAACAGTTTCACAATCACACAGTTTCTCTGTGCTCTGTCAAAACATATGTTCGTAACATTTTTGAAATTGAATTCCGTTTTTGAAGTCTTTGACTCTTGAATTCCCTTGTTGTTTTCATTTCTGTGAGACGTCTATGTGGTATCTCGCCTGCTCTCACTATTTATCACATTCACTTGCAACGGTAACATATTCTTACCACGTGACTCATATTCTATAACCAATGTATAGTATGACAACTGCCAGGACTGCAGAAAGAGAACAAACTTTTCTGTGACTGGTTGGACAGTTCATAATCTTGTAGAAAAAAAGATGATGTGACAGGGTAGTTTTGGACATGGCTTGTCTGCTTTGCAGTCCAGCACCATGAGCATTTACAACGCTGTTGCTGTTGTATGCTGCTCTTTATTGCATTTCTTGTGTGTGGACTGTTCACTGTTTTTTTTACAGTTCGGTACACCTTTTTCCTGTTTTCAAGCTTGATCTGTCTTCAGGCTGTCCACTGGGGCATCTTACCACTAAATCTGAGGGGGGTGCGATAGGGAGTTTCCCTAAAGTAAAAGTTGGTGGCTACTTCTCAAGGACGAAATTGTTATGGTGGGCCCAGAAATACTTCTATCTTTTCCTTTAACACTCTGATGCATTCCTCTCCTCAAGTGCAGAAAATTTAAGCTTCCTCAAAATTTGACAGCAACCATCCTTTTTCTTCAAAGTGCAGTACATTCATGCTGCCTGTGTTGCTACCAAATGAATTCTGTTGATTCTCGAGGTATCTAGCCACCACCAGTGAGCCATTCTCTTTTATTTTTAAGCTCTTTAAAACTTGAAACTTCCTGGCAGATTAAAACTGTGTGCCGGACTGAGACTTGAACTCGGGACCTTTGCCTTTCGCGGGCAAGCGCTCTATCAGCACACACTCCGCTGTAGAGCGAAAATTTCATTCTAGAAACATACCCCAGGCTGTGGCTAAGCCATGTCTCCGCAATATCCTTTCTTTCAGGAGTGCTAGTCCTGCATGGTTCGCAGGAGAGCTTCTGTAAAGTTTGGAAGGTAGGAGACGAGGTACTTGCGGAATTAAAGCTGTGAGGACGGGGCGTGAGTCGTGCTTGGGTAGCTCAGTTGGTAGAGTCCTTGCCCGCACACAGTTTTAATCTGCCAGGAAGTTTCATATCAGTGCACACTCCACTGTAGAGTGAAAATTTCATTCTTTAAAACTTATTTTAAAGTTTCTTCCCATTTGCTCCACATACTTCATTTCACAATCAAGGTGCATTATTTCATAAACTTATGCTTTTTCCATCCTGGTCTCCCCTGTGCCAGTCTTATGCTTTAGCCTGTGCTCCAGTTTGTTGTCTGTTCTGAATGCAGAAACCTTTATTGTTAAATAACTTCCCTAGTTTATACGAGTTACTCCCCTAATATGGCATGACTTTATTTCTGCAGATTTTTCTTTTTTTGTTGGTTTCTGTGCCCTACCACTGTGTTCATTCTATCAATTAAACATGTATCTAAAGCATTTTCTACCTCTGTTTAACGCAGGTTCACTAGATGTGATAGATGCAGTGATAGGGCACAGAAACCGACAAAACATAAAAATCCACAGAAATAGTCATATTGGGGGATTATGTCATGTAAGTTGGGAGGTTATTTAACATCAAAGGGGTTAAACTATATTCAGGAGAGACAACAAACTGAAGAAGAGGCTGAAGCATAAAATTGGCATGGAGGAGAACTGAATAGGGAAAGTGGTAGTTTGTGAAAGAATGTGACAGGATGGTGAAGTAAAGTATGGTGAGCAAACAGGAAGAAATGTTAAGGTTTAAAGAGCATAATAATAAAGAGAATGGCTCATTGGTGGTGGGAAGGCACGTCAAGAATGAACAGTACCACTTTCGTTACCAGTGATAACTCAGTTCAATAATTCTTGGTTCAGTGCCAACAGATCAGCAGCCTCTGTTGATACTTTTGTTCCTGTGTGCCATTTTTCGGAACCATTTTGGCACAAAGTTTCCTCATTCCCAGATGTTCAGTTAATATCAGGCAAACAGTTTCCCAATCAATTTCAGTTTGCAATCATTTTCCTGGTGAATCTTTGATCAGATCACTCACGTTAACTCATTCTGGCTGTGTTGTCATCTGTTTGTGCTGTTGATAGTCACCCACTATGGTCTTCATCTTTGTCATTGGTTCTGCTTTCAGGAAACATTTTGTGCAAATGAAACACTTGTGCCCTTGATAAAACGTCACTCCCAAAAGCGTGCTGGCGCTTCCTGTACGCTACTGTGGCACTCTCACGGAGTTTCACTAAGATGGCGATTGCGCACCACTGTACATTAGTTTGAGATTCCAGTATTGTGACAATTAGCAGACAAAGCTCTTCAAACTGCTACTCCTTATTGAAACACTGTAGATGCAGGGGCATGCCACTTGAGGATGTGGTGTGGCCGAGCGGTTCTAGGCGCTTCAGTCTGGAACCGCAAGACCGCTACGGTTGCAGGTTCGAATCCTGCCTCGGGCATGGATGTGTGTGATGTCCTTAGGTTAGTTAGGTTTAAGTAGCTCTAAGTTCCAGGGGACTGATGACCTCAGATGTTAAGTCCCATAGTGCTCAGAGCCATTTGAACCATTTTTGATGTGGTGGGGAAAAACAAAGATCACACACTGCCTGCAGTAGGAGGCTGCAGGGTTGCCGCCCTAGGAAGGAAGGAAAAATATTTGTTTATCTGCTTTGTTGTCACAACTCATACATACCCACTGATGGTGAACTGGAAGATAATTGTCTACATCACTAGGTGAATCCTTCACAATTCTGTGAGAACAACATGGCTAGCTTGTGGTCCCAACAGGCACAGTAAGAGAGAAGCAATGTTTTTATGATGATGAAAAGGAACAATTGCTACAGTAAACATTGCTTAGCATAGGCTCTTTCCTGCATATGTCAACAAGTGAAATGTGTAGTTTTCACACCAGATGTAGTAGGTAACTGCTGCAAGAGAGCACTGTAGTCATCAATCATATTTAGTAGCCCATTCAGTATGATGTACGAGCTTGTTTTTGAGTATGAGCCAAATATATTGAAAACAATGCTTGGTGTGCTTCACATTGAGAAACATACTTTGTGGATGGCATAACTGATGCTACAAGGATAACTTTGGGGCTTCTCAACATAAAGTAAAGGAATGAGAGTCATCTGAAAATTCAAAAGTCCTCCCATATTATTTATCTTTAAGCTGATGTTGCTGTGAATGTTGGCAGATTAAATATCATTAACCACTTTAAAATAGAATACAGGCTGTAATTTGCTAGAAAAGGAACTTAATAGTGACACTACCAGTAATGTTCTGACAACAGATGTTTCATTTTGTGCCCAAAATTTCTGTTATTAAACTCTGTCATCAGTGATATGTGATATTTGAAAGTGTGGTACATGATTCATTAGACATAATAAGTCTACAGCAGCATTCATATTAAGCTTAACAAATGGGGAAATATGTACTGTTTTGAGCTTCCATTTGATTGTCCAATGTCCATATATATAATTTGTTGTTATTACAGGAGGTGTTGGAAGAAAGGATAATTAGAGTTTAACGTCCTGTTGATCATACTTAATCTGTGTTTTATTTCTCATAATCAAATTGACAAGGCAGAGCATAAAATCAAAATGTGTTTAATGTGAACTGTTTCATATGAAATGATTTAGGAGAAATGCTAAAAGGTAAAATTAGTTGGCTGGATGCTTATTTGAATGCTGCTCCTCCCAAAAGCAAGTAGCTCCACATCTCTTGGTGGATATACAGAAAGAGCAGGCAAATAAATGATTTGACAGTTAATATAATGCTTTTATCTGAAACTTTTATTTTTGTCTACATTGTTGTTCCACTTCTAATCCTGGTAGATGGCTACACTTATTAAGTCCTTTTTATGTGCCACTTATCTCCCCCCCCCCCCCCCCCCCCCAAATGATCTAGTTTTATGTCATTTATGATGAGATTCACCCATCTTCAATTTAACAAATGTCATTTTCTGGAGAGAGATGTTGTTGCTACAACCACACTGTATTTCCACTCAACTAGCAGTGAAAGCCACTTAGGATCTGTGAATTCTGCAAGGTTTGTTCTGCATATTTTCATGTATAACATTTGTATTCGTGTTCTGAGAGGGGATATGGGAGACCATCCCTCCATTTGCCTAGATCGCTCTGATACTAATGGGTCTTGCAACGCAGGTGGTCATTAACTTAGTGTGTTGTTTCAATCTGGGTCTGTGTTGCTCCCCATATCACAAAAGTTAGTGTGCTAAGCATTAAACTATGCAAGCAGGTCACTACAGCAACATTTCAGTAATACCCACAGTTCGTTCATTCTGGTTGTAGCAGTTTGTGGATTAAGTACAATAGTTTAGGACACAATCTGAGCAGTCCTCTTCGATTGTTTACAGATGATCAAAACCAGTTGCAAAAGGATTTAGGCAAAGTATCTGTATGGTGCAAAAAGTGGCAGTTGACTCTAAATCATGAAATGTGTGAAGTAACACACATGAGCACAAAAAGCAATTGCGACGTTTCAGTCAAATGATAAATCACACAAATCGAAAGGCTGTAAACTCAACAAAATATTTATGGGTTACAATTACGAATAACCTAAATTGGAATGATCTCATGGATAACGTTGTGGGGAAAGCAAACCAAAGACTGCGACTTATTGGCCGAACTCATAGAAAATATAACACGTTTACTAAAGAGACTGCTTACATTAAGCTGGTGCACCCTCTTCTGGAGTGCTGCTGTGCGGTGTGGGATCCACATCTAATAGGATTGACGGAGGACATTGAAAAAGTGCAAAGAAGGGCAGTGCAGGAGAGCTTCTGTGAAGTTTGGAAAGTAGGAGACGAGGTACTGGTGGAAGTAAAGCTGTGAGGACGGGGTGTGAGTCGTACTTGGGTAGCTCAGTTGGTAGAGCACTTGTTCGCAAAAGGCAAAGGTCCCGAGTTCGAGTCTTGGTCCGGCACACAGTTTTAATCTGCCAGGAAGTTTCAAATCCAGTGTTGTCGGCAAACAATTGGGGCTGCAGGAATTGCTCATACATGTCCAGGTTCGATGTTGACACGAGTGCTACTTCAGCAAAAACGAAACGGACTTGAATGCACTGTTGGGTGAGGCCCAGCTGGACTTGTATCTTTGGGTGTTACATCCTAATTCCATGACCATATTTGGTTGTTCATCAGCCCATATCTTGCCATTGTGACAATTGACAGGTCGCAGGAATGAGAAGTAGCTTCATCACTGAACAGGATGTGTGGCAACGTGGTTAAGCCGTGGCACACGGCCGTGTGTGTCGCATAGTCCTTAGGTTTGAGATGATGGAGAATTTGGATGTGGTAAGCGTTTTCCTTCAGTATGAACACTTTTGGATGCTGTGTTATTGGCTGAGACTATGTGTCAACGCTTTTGGACTCTACTTCGATAGCCTGTCGTATGGTCTCCACTGTTTCCTGTGATGTCAACAGCGACCCAGAATATTACTGCAATTTGTTGACTGAACCCCTAATTAATGGTTGTTCGCATTGCTGCCTATTTGCGGTTACATAGTCAAAATATTTCTTGAATCTTGGCAAAGTGTCTCCAACTTATGATGGTGATTTGTTAGATTGTTTACAATAGAGAGACAAAAATAAACATTGTCCCAGAAATGGTTTGAGACTTTTTGGGCATCCTGTTTATTCACTCTCATTTTGCGTTATTCAGACATTTAATTCAGTTATTCTTGGCATCATCAGCAGACTCTGTGCTCCAGTTCATGGTAAACTGCAGATCAGCTCGCTAGAATACTTTTTTTTAATATAAAAAAAGAGGTTTTACTTCAAGCAAAAGACAGACTTGTTAAGGATTTGCATGGTTTGTCACACATCTAAAAATACTATGCAGTTTTCAATGATTGCAAGATAATTGTACTACTATAGCCCACAAAATCATCGACATTTAAATTCCTTGGAAAATTTATGAGTAGACAATGAGCACGAAAACCTGAAGAGGACTGAGTAGTTAAAATTTGGACAGTATAAATCTTTTTAAAAGTGAAACAATAGAAACTACATGTTGGAATAACAGTATAAGGGATGGGGTAGATTGCTACTCACTGTAAAGATGACAGGTTGAGTTGCAGACAGATGCAACAAAAAGACTGATGCACATAGCTGTTAGCCAAAGCCTTCCACACCAAAGAAACCATACACACCATACAAGCAGGCACACCTCATGCACTCTCTGCTGCCACCACCGGAAGCCTCTTTTAAAAAGTGAATAGTTCTATACCTGATCTTTGACAAGTGTTACGAGAATATCTGGTTAAATGTTATTCTTAAGCTCAAATGAACGTGCTTTGTGGAACTACTCTATAACTAAAGACTCTTTTGAAATATTTGTATGCCTCAATTATTGTGGTGCTATACTTTGTTCTGTAGTGCCTGCTGAGTTCAGATAATCTGCTTTTACTACATCTACATGCCCAATCGCTATCCTTGTTGATCTCAAGTGGTTGCCGCAGCAAGCACAACGAAGTAGGAATAGGTCGTTCTTGTGTGTTTCCATTTGAACATTAGTGACACTAATGTATTTGTGGTAACACCTAGACCACTGAAAAAATTGTTTAGTTGCATGATTTTTGAAAATAATGTAGGGAATACGTCCTCAGTCTTAGTTGTGTTTCTAACTGGGAAAATGGCTCCTGATCTTGAATATTAAGTAGCTTATGCTTCATAACGAAACCACAAAAATAATTTTGATACAACATTCTTCCATGATATGTCAGTCTTCGTTCTTAATTTATGTTTGCTGTGTTGAAGTTTATTTCAAATTATTCTCTTCAGCAACATTGTACAAAGGTAAAACTGAATGCTTCCAGTGTGTTTGCAGTGTTACTTTTTTTTTTGATTATCCATTCACTAATCTAATTGCTGTCATTTAGTTTATTGTCTGTGTTGAAGAAGACAAGTCACAGTTCTGAAAAGAAACAGCAGTGTGTGCTTCTAGTTCAGTTCACTGAGAGGACATGTATGCACCTCTGTATGTATTCACAGTAAATATCTGCCCCATTATGGTTGCCATTCTCTGCAAAAAGAATGTTTCATATTTATTATTAATTTATCCACCTTCCTTATCCTATCTTTACTCTTCTTTTGTGCCAGTTCACTAAATTCATATACCTTCTCCTACTATCAGCCCACTAACACCACCACTCCTTTTATTATGATTGTTATTATTATTATTATTATTATTATTATTATTACTCTTCTACTCACTAGTAGCCAAATTGCTTCTTCTTACTATTTGTGAGTGTTTTATTTTTTATGTACATGTAAAGAGCCTTGCCATTTATCTCGGTTTGAAATGATTGTGACTTTATGTGCATTGTTAACCATGTTTCTCATTTGCTCCATTATTTCATTTTTCACTTATCGGATGTCTCCCCATGTTCATCTTTGATAATTTGTTTTCCGTGCAGTATATTCTCCTTTGCTGTCATACATCTTCTCACTGGCTCTGGTATATCCTCTGTAGATCTCCTTGCAATAACTGATTTTATGGGCTATAAAACTAACCTAATTGTTAAATACTAAATTTTTTAATGTAAATGGCTGTCTCCCTCTGTTAAATGAGAGAATTTTCATGAATGATTTTAGTGTGTACTTGCTACCATTCATCCCTCAACATTAGGGTAGCTCCCTATCCATAATTGGGCATGTGGTGGTTGGTTTACCTTACCTTGATATTTATCAAACAATTGATAAGTTTTGTCAAGACAATTATTTTGAATGTAAGTTTAGCTGATCCTGCAACGAGTTTTAGAAATATCTCTTTTTTTGTAGATATCTCATCAAATTGGGAATGTCGCTGCCCATTACTCAGATTTGAAAGACTGTAAGATAAATACTACGCATAGTGTTCACCATAACCAAAAAGTCTCTCAGTTTCATAAACAATTGAAGCTCTTAGAAGGACAAAAGTTGAATGATCTACAGGTAAGATACTGATGAATTGATCCTGAACTTTCCGTCTTTGGTTCAAATTTCCTATGGAAACGTGTCAGCTTAACCTTAAAGTGCTTATCATTATTTTGCATGTACTGAATGGAAAAACTTTCATAATGGAGAAATGTGGAAACAGTCATGCAATTAGCATATATTCAGACTGTGGGAAATACTAGTAAATATTCCAAAGAATTGTTGTTAGTATTTGTAGGATAACTGCTTGTTTAAAAATTTATCAGTCACCATCATATCTTTTCATTATTGTATAGTGGATGAGAGAGAGAGAGAGAGAGAGAGAGAGAGAGAGAGAGAGAGAGAGAGAGAGAACTTCAGTTTTTATACTTGTTTTTGGCACCTTCGTCCAGCACTTTGTTTCATGACCTTTCATATCATATTTTTGTTTAAATTCCCTAATCAGTCTTATATTTCAGCTTTCTTCCTTTTGATCTGTTCTCTTCATTCAGTCACCCATTATTTAACCTTCCTGTCTCACTGAAAGTTTTGGAAAAAGTAATGCAGATTCCTGCCTTACTGAAAATTTAGCTTCATATTTTCTCAGAGAAAGCCCTTCAAGATGTGTGTGCATCAGGGCCGGACTAAGGGTTGGCTTAAGGGGGCTGTAGAACTGGACTTCCACTTAGAAATGCGGCCTCTATGCTACTCAGAATCTCAACTGGCTGTTTGAAAAATCCTACAAGATAGTCATCATCATCATCATCATCATCATCATCCTAAAATGCAATATGACCCAAACTATAAGACAAATTTCTTCATTTGTTACATCAATTGTGCTAATAAATTAGCATAAGTCAGTTTAAAATGGACTTAAAGCAGTTCGAATATAGTACATGAGAACTGTGATTCATATTTTGTGGTTTTGGTTAGTCTCTTCAAAATGCATCACTTTTGTGTACAATTCTTTTGTGCAAAAGTATTGGGAAATATGATATCAGAGATAAAACTGTTATCGAAACAAGAGTTCATTGGATGTAGGGTATTTTCATGTGATGTCACATTTAGGTCATCCTCTCTTTATATACATGAAAATTAATGGTCTTTTTAAGGTAAACCCTTGAAGAAAGTAAAGATCCAATTTCAAAATTAAATTACAAATATTTAACAATATATTAGTAAGCTGCAGCACTTAGTGACATTTTTGTACAGCAACAGGGAAAATGCCAAGTCTCATGACATTTTGTGATAGTTGCCAACTTTTCATTATCTTTTTCATTATGGTTTCGATAATGTTTTCCTGTCTGTTGATAAAGAGGTTTATTGAAATGCGGTTTGAATTAGCTTCCATTTTCTTGATAGCTTTTCCTCGGTGCACAATGTTAGTTGCTCATTCTGCTATGGGTACTTCTTCATTATTGGAAGTATTTTGCATGTGTTTGGATGTGTATAAATTGCACCAGAAGATATTTTTTTGGAGCTTGAGAGTTGCCATTGATGGTATTAATCACCTTTGTACACATAAGAATATATGGATCTTCATTGGGGATGTAATGTGCTAATTCAGGAAATGGCTTTTAATAAATAAAAATTTGGAAAAATAGAAGTACTTATTTTCTTGGTTCTCAGAGTTGGCAAATGTAAAACAGGAATGAACAAAGTGGTCAGTATTCACAATAAAGGTCTACAGATACTTACATTGTAAGTAACAAACGCAATCTGCAAATGAGAAAAAATTGCAGGATAGGTGTACTTTCCAAGGAGGACAAAATTGAAGATGGAATTCATAGAAATGACTTGCCTTTGAGCATTTGGTGTACAAGGCCCTTGCATGTAAACACTAATGTGGCAGATTGTGTTTTATGCTAAAAAAGATCCTGAGATTGGTCACTCTGTCTAGATCAATGACAGACTTCTCTTAGTGAAAGCAAGTGTCACATGTTCTGATCTGGATCTTAAAATTCTTTGTACTGTATTCTCTGGAAGTGTGACATACCATGTGGCCAGAAGTCTCCTGACAAACAGTTCTGTTTGTTAGCATCACAGGTGTCACCCAAGTAATTAAATGTGTGTAGTCCCATTTTTTATAGTTACTGAATGTGCAATATTGATTCTTGCAGAACAATACTGAATATTTGTTGCTAGCTTCTATTAAAGATTGCTTTGGCATGCAATTATTGCTCTAGCCTTTCTGAAGGGTATTTGATTGGATTCACAGTTGGTATTTGAGGAGTTCAGACTAGCAAATGTGATAAAATTGTTCTTGCATTGTAAATAGGAGTATTATCAAGGCATATAGAAGAAAAAAAGTTATCAACCTGTTTTTGCCGTTTTTGAAGCATTCTGTTGTCCAAAGTCTGTTCCTTTTGGTTTTGACTGAAACTATTTCTCGGTCCAAATAAGGAAAAGTGGCACCATAGCATCAAACCATTAGTACCAAATTTCTCCATTGCCCTAGCATACTCAGGTAAATACCATTTACCAGCTTCACGTGTACCACAGTGTGTTATATTTGTGTAGTGGGATAGTTACCTTGTGAAAAATGATTTTTTGTTTCTTTACTTTTGGTTTATTGATGGAAAAAAATTTCCCTTCAATTTTCTGTTGACTGGTATGCATTGTGTTTATTGCTCTGTGAGCAAGGTAATTTCTTGTTCTCGTTTACATGAAACACTTCAGTATTTGGATTTAGGCATTGCTTGTTAGAGATACCTCCAGCCAGATCTGGAAGATACAAGGGGCATGTTGTATGAAGTGCAGCAATTCAACTGATTAGACATAAATTTGAAATTAGTGAAAATTTGGGTTAGTACTGAAACTACTGTTTCTGTTACTTGTATTTGTTGATAAAATATCTCTAAGGATGAACTATAGCTTACACACACACACACACACACACACACACACACACACACACTCACACACACACACACACACTCACACACACTCACACACACACACACACACACACACACACACACACACACACAGACTATTAAATCTTGTGATAGATGACTATTAAGGGAAGTGTTATATCACAAAATAGAATATGTTGTAGCAGGTGAACATAGTTATGTATCTCCCGAGGAATTGAATTATACCTGAGTACATGTATCCGATTGCAATTAGTTGGCATCTAACAGTTAGAGGGCTGGTTTGCTGTCACTGTGTTTCCACTTCTGCTGCACAAAGCATTGCCATCAAGTAGGAAACTTTTGGGTGCAAAAACTCTGCCTATTTCAAGAATAAATGTAAAACTGGGCCTAAACAAAATTTGGAACAGATTTTTTCCATACTCGTATACACGACAGACGTATGTATACCATATGTGATTTCAAAATTGTTAAATGATTTTTGTAGGAGATAGAAAATTAATACTTATAATTAGTGCAATATGTGTTCTTCACTCTGTTCTCACCAAGCATGGCAGCACTGTGGTAAGGTATTGGACACAGTTTCAGGATGACAGTGGTACAGATCCTCATTCGGCCAGCTACATTTAGGTTTGCATGGTTTCCCCAAACTGCTTATGGCAAATGCCAGAATAGTTCCATTTACAGGACATGGTTAATTGGATTTCAGAAGCCAAGCTTGTACTCCAGTTCTAAAGACTTCGATGGCAGTGGGCTGTTCAATCCTAATTTTCTTTCCTTCCCTTCTTTTTTAAACTGTTCTGACATAGTGATGAAGTTGTGCATTGTTTTACAAAGTTGCTCGCTGCCTGAGGGTTGTTGAGATGCAAATGATTGGATGGTAGGTTCCTATACCATTCACCAGTGAGACTTGATGAAATATTGGAGCCAAATTTTACTCTACGTATATACTCCTTCCAGAAGAACACCTCCATAAACTCTCAGAACCCTGCCTGGTTGGCATGCATGATAACGCATCACCTTAGATGGCTTTTTATGCGCTTGTACCACACTGTTAGCCTGTAATTACATGTACCATATCTCATTAGGCTAGGTGAATGCTTTCTATGTTTATGCATACTGTGACATGCAGTGAAAAGAGGTGTACAATTGGGGCAATTACTTCAGTGCTCCTTAATGACGAGATGGCTCTAACTGAAACATCTGCTCACATGTCGCTATGTCGCTTTCCAGCAAGGAATTGATAAATAATTTTTTGCACTGTTTCTCATATATCCACTATTATAATCTGTGATAGTTCACAGCAACCCCTGTCTCCAGCATCTTCTTGCCTATGGCAGTTGACTGTGCAATCAGTGGAGCTCATTGAATCCAGGTACATGTAGTAATACACCCTAGGCCTACTAAATAGTAAGTGGAAAGCCCAGTGCCTGCACAGTCTCAAGAAATGGTCTGTTCCATGCTCTTGCACTGGATACACTCATGGTCTGGCTGCAGTAAACTTAACTGTTACTAGCATAAGGTCTAAGAGCTCAGGCACTTGAAATGCCACACTATCTAAACTCACTCTCTCTCTCTCTCTCTCTCTCTCTCTCTCTCTCTCTCTCACACACACACACACACACACACACACACACACACACACACACACACCTACACACCTACCTCTGATTCATTTTGTAATTGAAGTAGTTATTGTCGATCAAAATTTTCTGTAAGTAATGGTTATGTGAAGGAATATGACTTTGGTAACGTTAGTTTGTGCAGCTTGGTGGCTCAGCAGACAAATATTAGACAACATATTTGAAGAATAGTTTGTTCTTGGTTGGTCCTAGACACTCTCCTTCCCCCTCTTCTTTCACTCACTTATCACATATTTTATCTCTGGCAATTATTTGTGTATGTGAAGAATACTAAGTTACATCTTCGTTCAGATTCCTTGTTAAAGTTTGGCTTTGTATAACTGGCTGGATAAGTCAGTTCAAGGTTGGAGGAAGATAATGGCATACCATATATAATAGCTGTGTTCAAACAGCATTCAGATTTAAGGCAGCTTTAATTTTAGAATTTGTTAGTATTCGTCTGTCTTCAGAGAGTTGTAGCTTAATATTGCAGTATGTACATAACAATGGCTGATACATAAATAGTAATGGGAACTTTTAAAGAGTTTTTATATTGACACAGTATGTGGAGTCAGAGTTTTCACAGTGGAGACAGTGCAGGAAAATTACATTTATGTAAAATATACACTGTTTTCTTGTTAGTGTAGTGTCCAGTTAAAGGAAAGTAGTGGTCTTGTAGGCAGGACATTCTATACTAATAGAATGTGTAAATGGAAGACCCCAGAGTTCTGACGAAAGTAAGGAGAATGTGGGAGAGAATTATTTGTAGTTTACATAAATCAAGCCATTGCAATGTACAAACTGGGAATTGGGGAAGTATAGATAAATATAGACTCTAAAAACAAAGAAGATGTGACTTACCAAACGAAAGCACTGGCAGTTCGATAGACACACAAACAAACACAAACATACACACAAAATTCGCAACAAACTGTTGCCTCATCAGGAAAGAGGGAAGGAGAGGGAAAGACGAAAGGATGTGGGTTTTAAGGGAGAGGGTAAGGAGTCATTCCAATCCCTGGAGCGGAAAGACTTACCTTAGGGGGAAAAAAGCACGGGTATACACTCGCGCGCGCGCACACACACACACACATATCCATCCACACATATACAGACACAAGCAGACATATTTAAAGACAAAGAATTTCTTTGTCTTTAAATATGTCTTTGTCTTTGTCTTTAAATATGTCTGCTTGTGTCTGTATATGTGTGGATGGATATGTGTGTGTGTGTGTGTGTGTGTGTGTGTGTGTGTGTGTGCGCGAGTGTATACCCGTGCTTTTTTCCCCCCTAAGGTAAGTCTTTCCGCTCCCAGGATTGGAATGACTCCTTACCCTCTCCCTTAAAACCCACATCCTTTCGTCTTTCCCTCTCCTTCCCTCTTTCCTGATGAGGCAACAGTTTGTTGTGAAAGCTTGAATTTTGTGTGTATGTTTGTGTTTGTTTGTGTGTCTATCGACCTGCCAGCGCTTTCGATTGGTAAGTCACATCTTCTTTGTTTTTAGATAATTTTTCCCACGTGGAATGTTTCCCTCTATTATATAAATATAGACTCTTGAATTCAAATCCGGGTAAAGTAGGAGATGACTGTATTCCCACATACCCGATATTTAACAGTGAAGCATTGTTCCATTTTTTTTCTTTTGATTAAAAGATGAATTATCAATTATCACATACAGCAGCTTGAGCTTGTGATCATCTAAACCATCATGGGTTAATTTTGTGTCTTGAGTGCGATTTGCTGTCAGGAATCATTTTTGTGTAGCATCATATGCAAAATTGTATAGGCACATTTTTATGTGCTTAGAAACTGTAAAAAAGTTATTGTTAGTTGAAATTGTGATTGTTCCCATAATGTGTGCTGATCTCAGGACTGTTGTTTTCAAATAATATGAGACATTTTTCCATTGGAACATTGGTATCACCACTACCAGTGAAGAACTTTCTTTGTTGCAAGTCTGCGCTGCAAGCAGTCGGTCATAATGATTCAGCTCTGTTGTGCCCCTTCCTTTCCCTCTCTGTGCTGCTTTCTCCTTTCAGGTTGCGAGTTGATTTAATTTGTTCTAGGGTTTCCATACTCCCACTGCCGTGACGTTGGTAGATGTTAGAAGAAATATTGTGAGGACTGTTGAGATTGAAAATCAAGGAAAGAAGTATGAATGAAATTGTGTAATGCTTGGTTGCATTTAATATCCATGTGTTACAGATGTGGTGCTATCTTTGTTGCAGAATGTAAAGAAATATTTTGCATGATAACTAATGTACACATGCAGGACGATTAGAGAGAGCATTGAGGTAGATATTACTATTAACTATGCTGTTGAAGGTGTAAAATAGTAGAAATTGTGGGAGATTTCTTCATTTCATAGAAGAGCAAAATTATTCTGCAACCATTTTAATAGGTTAGGTTAGGAATGTTTTCTGTCATGACGAAGTTTGGAATATCTTTTACCACTACTGTATATAAATAATGTTATTGGGATAAAATATATGAATGTTCCACTTGCTATCAATTCACTTCTATAACTACCTTTAAAATGAACTTTACTCAATTGTGTGCTACATATTTGTAACATGCACTACCTTCACACTTCGTGTTTGCCACATTCAGAATAGGGAATATGGTCTGGAGAGAGTAACACTAACCTTATGCTGTGGGTGCTGTATGGAGTTGAGGGCTTTAAAACCTCAGTTTGTGTAGTGTTCTCATTCAGAGAAAAAGGATTTGAATTTTGTGTTTTGTATTGTCCACATGTAAAATTAAGACTGGGACACAGACCTGACAGCACTTAATTATTTTTTTCTAAGTGAAGTTTAAATTGTCTTACAAATTGGCAGATGTACATAATGGGAGCCATTGGTAGTGTAAATGTATTTTTTTATATAAAAAATACAAAATTAGTGATTCAGTTGTTAGATTGAGTTAAAATATTGTTGGACAGTAGAGGTCAACAGTTGCCAAAACAAACATTATTTGCCCAAAGTATTCCAACTGTGCTAATTGAGTACTAAGAATCTTAAGACCAGTAATACTCTGTATAAGGAATAAAATTTAAATTCATGAAATTTTAATAAAAATACTTGGAATTTCTATGCACTCCCTTCTGTCAGTATTCCATTTAAAATTTTCTCGTCTAATAATTTATGACCCCCTATTACAAATTTATGATACAGGAGTAGTGCATACTTTTGATTTAAAATCTGTTGTGATGCTGAAAGTGATTAGAAAGTCCGCAGGCTTGAATAATGGCAGATGAGGATGTTGGCTATATCATGTTATTTATTATTGGACTTCACGAACCTTCGGATAACTTACCGAAATGCATGTGGGTGACGTCTGACATCTTCAACACCCACCAATATTTCGAGAGATGCTGCACACCCTGTCAACACACACACACACACACACACACACACACACACACACACACACACACACACACACAAACTCTCTCTCTCTCTCTCTCTCTCTCTCTCTCTCTAAACATTAGCACCATACGGAAACTGACATCAGTAGTTACTGATTGGCAATATTAACAACCAATGAGCAAGGAAATGCTAACTCTGTTGCTCTGTTTTTTTGACAAAGGAGAGAGCAGGATTCTCTGCAGAATTTAAGCAAAAACCTCCATCTCTATTTATAAAGTCACTTGCTAATTTAATTTCAACTGCTTTCTTAAAAACATTATCACAATATCCAGAAATGTGTGCCACAATCTCCATGTTGTTGTGTTTAGTGGGACAACTGGTTCCAAGGCAGTATTTTGTAATAGCAGATTTGCACGGGTGTTCTAAGTGTGTGTGAGACACTTATGCTCAATACGAGTACCTCATTCCTCCATGGTCCTGATGATGTGAGCAATACAAGACATTCCACAACAGCGAGGAATACGGTAGAGAGCCACCTCATACAGAGATCACTCTTCACAGATCCTAAAAGATTCCTGATCTAAGATAGTGGCCAAAAAACACGCTCACATCATAATTCTGCAAAATACAAACAGTATTGTTGGAAATGCTTTGTGCTGAAGTCAAAAAGGTTGTAGACTTTGGTGCTACATTGGTATTATCATCACTCTCATGGTGCACAGTTGGATAGTAGCATGATAAACATCTTATCTCTCTGTCACTAATAACCATTCTGATGAAAGATGACTTTGAGATGGGCTAGCTCAGCTGACAAACTTTTATGGTCTGACAAGGGAACATCAACTACTCAACCTTGTGTTGCCTTGAGGAAAAAAAAAACATGAGCTAGATATCAACCCCCAGCAGTCAATCTTACATGAAAATCCGAGCTAACGTACAACTTTTTAACATTCGTACACTCGGGTTGTTTGTAACGCACCCCGCTTCACTGCGACCCCGTAATGCCAAACGCGAAGTGCTGTGTGTCGAATTCAGTAAGAGCTTTACGTTCATGATGACAGTGAAGCCACATCTGTTGTGGGACACCTCTGGGAGCGTTATGGAATGATGGCTAAACTGCAATGATTAAATGTCAACTAGAACTCTTGAAAGTCGTGACCAGTAAGCATAAATATTTTCGGTTATTGAACAGATGTCTACACACAGTAAACAAAAGCACATGACACTTTCTTTATGCTTTTCCTTGTATCTTTCAACTTCGTTGCAGATATCGCAGGCTTTTTCATGGATGAAGACGTGCTAGATATAGAAGAAATTAGTGGGTTGATGTTTGGTGCATGTGTATAAGAGGATGATAACAGCAATTATGCTTTGATGATGTAAAATTGTCAAATACCACTTTGCCCTTGTCTGTAACTGAGGAATATATGCAATAGGCCATTTTGGAAAAATGGAAAGAAAGAGAGTCTATCTTACAAGACTGTCAAGAGCTTTAAATTATTAAAACAGAAAAGCGATCTGTATGTTCGCAATAAATATATCAAAAGCCATAGTAAATATTGCCAAAAGCTTGCAAAAGATAAAGTTAATAATGCATAGAGTGATAAGTTCATGGTATGTGATGTTAACATACTGTAGGTAGGACATTCAAGGAGCAGTGGAGGTGGGCCTAAATTATTTCAAGGCATCTGCTGGGTGGGTTTTTATGCCTTCAAGAAGAAATATGGTATTGTCATGATAGATAACTGATGCTAAAACAACAAAATTGCTGTATAACAAAGCAGCCCTAATTGCTGCGTGTGAAAAAATTTGTTGCCGACACCTAAGCTGTTATGGAAGCGGTCGGTAAACGGAATGTTTATGATATGGATCAGAATGGGTTTAATTTAGAGATGATGTCAGGGTGAACTGTTGCGAAAAAAGGGACAAAAGGTGTCATCACAGTCTTTGCAGTCCTTCAGTAACAGGACTCATAGCTACACAATAGTGCCTTCGATATCTTGGGTTTCCGTATTGACAATACTAGTGGGTGGCACAAAATACTGCCAACCACTAGATGTTTTCGACTTCCACATGTTCAAGGGGTTTGTCTCGAGGTTTACTAACTTGGTACAACTTCTGGGTCTCTATATAAACTTCGGTTAGTGGAATACCATCCTGTAAATGCAGTTACTTCTTCACAGACAGTTATGTGCACCAGTGTTTAGGGCAGTCTTCCAGTACGCATGGTATCAAAGCGACTACACAGGTGACTGGGCAGAATACTGTGAATGTCCAGCGAAATACTGTTTTGACACTGGTGGAGTGATATGTTCATTGTGTCAATTTTCTTTGATACATAAAGCTGCCACTATTAAAGTGAAGTAAACTTGTAATAGTTAAACTATATGGGTAGCATTTCATACTATCATTCGCTCCTCCACCTCCCTACCTCTTCACATTTCACATTTTTGGGGAGTTGCTGTTGCCACTTGATTGCACAGTACTTTGTATTCAGGCATTATGCTACCGCAGTGAAGCAACAATCTGAGCACACTAATGTTTAAAAGCTGTATGTTCAGAGAGCAACATGTGTGGTATCTGGATAATGCTCCAAATTTTCATGTGGGATTGATTGCCGGGGTTTATATCTACCTTGTGTTTATTTCCTCGAGAAAATATGAGGTCAAGTTTATGAAGTTCCCTTGTGAGATGACATTGGCCTTGTGAAGCAAGGTATGAAGCAATGCTTCACACTGAGCCAGATGGTGACAGCTATCAGCCTGTAGATACAAGTCATTGAGAGTTGACATCCTACATACAGCAGGTCCCAACATGTGCACAACCTTCATCCTGCCCAACATGTAAAGGAAGGGAAGACATCAATGCTTCTCCACCTCCATCATGAAAGTTCGTGAACCTTGCCTATCTCATGGCAATTTTTTTGCTGGCATAATTTGTACAGTGCTATAGATCATTAAACATTCATATTGAGTTTGTGCAACTGATGATCAGTATTTAAATCGTGGACTTGTAAGTCCAGAGTGCCACAAATTGTTTCTCTAAGCTAGCCCCCATGGATTGTGACAGAATTTCATTCCAACAGCATTACTGCCACCTCTTCCAGATTGGAGAGATTCGTGTACTGACCAAGATGACCGGCCACATGTTGGAAATTGAATCTTTTCTTCCAGTGGCAAAATATACAGAATTAAGTAGATGTGAGGTATGAATGGAGAGCAGTTTTTGGATTGGTGAGGTGTGTTCAGATGTCAGAATATTAATGTAAAAGGCAGTTAACAGGTTGAGAGTTACAGTTCAGAACTGCTATAAATTTTCGAAAAGGTTCTAACCATAAACAGTTAATATTTTTTTTCTTTGCTGAAAGTTAAGGCCTCCACAGTTTCTAAATATATGTAAATATATAACTGTCAGCCATCAGTTTTCAGGTATCCACAATTCAGTATACAGAGAGAGAGAGAGAGAGAGAGAGAGAGAGAGAGAGAGAGTGATTAAGTAAGTGTTAACATTCCAAATGCATATAATGCTGTATAATTTGTCTTCCAGAATACACCCCTGAACACTTCAAATTTCAATTTTGGACAATTTCTGCAAGAAATAGCAACTGAACAGAGGTTCGAAGTGACTTATGTAGACATTGAAGAAAAATCTGTCACAGGTAAGGACTCATATGTATTTGTGGAGAAAAATTTGAGAGAAAATTGTATTAGAGAGACAGCTGTATTTTTAATTTGTTTGTTTATTCTTCATACTTAACAACCTGTTATCTGGGAAATTAAGACAACTTCTAATCACGTCAGGAATTGAGTGTTTCTTAAAATGTGAAATTGCTCTAAGCGAGAGAATTTTTATCATTGGTATAGGTAAGATAACATTCTGCTGAGTATTCTATTGAGTACCATGCAGAGTCATTATTTGCAGCACTGTACACCGCACTGCAGTACTTTATTTTTGATTTCTTTATATTTATTTACACTCAGTGCTCTCAGTCTGATCATCAGCTTTGTCACAAGCAAGCCAAAATTTCCAATCCAGTTACACAAATTTCATTCGTAGGCACCATATCACAAAGTCCTCTGGTGGCAGACTATTACACAAATTCACAATATTTGGGCCCAAAATGCACAGTTTCATGGCTAAATACTAACTGAATGACTCCAATAGTGATAAGCCCATGACGATGATGTAATGAATGTTAACTAGCAACTCACTGAAAATTGTCGTGGGACCTCAATTGTGTACTTGTTTCCTGCTAGGCCCAGACTACCTGAGGTACTTTGGGCCAAGCATCGCAAAATGTTGACATATGGAACCAATGCATTTTGAATATTAACACAAATGTCTGGCAGACTCATACTCAGCCACTTGGAACACTTTTCACCTTGTTAGGGCCACTGTCATGAGTAAGTGAATGTGTTTTGCTTCAGTCAGATCTCAGGAATCGGTGATGAATAATCTCCCTCATTATGTTTTCTCCAGTGGTAGAACCTAGGAAAGGCTTCATAGCAAGAACTGGAATGCATAAGACTCCATTGGCTGGTATTGTTACCCAAACAGGTATATGTATCAGAAATTACAGAAACTGTGTGTGTGTCTAAATGTATCATTAGATTTTTTCGTAAATCCTGTCATACATGTCTGGAATAATTATTTGGTAAATGTATGTACATATTGGCATTTTATACCAGGGTAAAACTTCTTGAATTCTTGTGAACCTAGTCCTTTCTGCAACAGATAATGGTAAGTTGTCTAGTGCAATCATTTTAGCTATTAAATTGTAATATGTTTTGGCTTTCGTGTCATATAATCCCAAAGCAATTTCCTTTCAAATCATTCTGACATAGTGAATTGCTCTTCTGTTGATATTGGAGATGAACTTGTTACGGAGATGGCTATAGACATCATAGCATGGAGGTGGTTCTGTCATTATTTAAAATAGCTTTGAATTTATTGGGATATTTTTTACTCGTTGGGTTTAAGGTAGGTTAGGTCTCTTTAGTTATCATAAATTTTTTATAACTTATTTTCACAAAAACATCCACACATCCCACACAAGTTTAATTAAACTGAGCATTCAGAATAGGTACGTACTTAAAGATGTTAATGATCATATCTGTAGACAAACTCCTTGCTGGTCAGTGTAATGAAACAGTACAAACCAAAACAAGCCAAAGCTTTGATACACAGCTATTTCTCTTCCTTCTCCTTCATGAGAAATTTGAACTCTGTACAACAGAAAACTGGCAAACTCGATATTGTCACTTTTTATATCAAAGTATTCCCAGAGAGACTTTCTTTTCTTCATAAGTGACATTTTTCATAATTTATCTTGCAATTAATAAATTATTTTCAGTTATAAAACCGAATAACAAGTGAAAGTGATCACAATTTGCAGAAAGCCAAGTAGTTAAATAATTCAATCATTATATTATTTGCTCACTTCATACGTGAATGACAGGATCGAATTTACTTGAGTCCACCCAATAGTCTGCACCTGACCTCCAGGCTTGTTCAGACTTGCACATTACAACACACTCGGTGACAGTGTTCGGCTGAAATCTGGCTGTGGGATATCTTGACTATCCAAGTTATAGAATGGTTGGACATCTGGTATCTGGCCAAACAGCTACCTGTTTTTCCTCCAGAGTTTTAAAGTGTGCCATTTTTGCTGTTCCATCCATTTGTTCACAGATCGCATTTGAAATACATTTCGTCACCAATAAATACACTTAAAAAGGTCTTCATATGTGTTACCAAACACATTAACTTCCTGTTGTCCTTCTCACTGCAACATAGGTGTTTCACAACCATTTATTGCCTCACCACCATGTGATTTACCCAAATATGATGAATAGGTGTGAGCAAAATTCAGCTGTTTCCAAATAGTCATTGTTAAGTGTCTGAGGCCTCTGGCTCTTCAGCATTTCCATCAGTTGTCAACATAGATCTCTCTCAATGGTGAGATTAATCTGCTGTTGGTTCTTGCTTTCTGAAAATGCCTTAAAACACTTCAAATCTTGGGTGCCAACGTTCTCCAAATTTCCCCAATCTAAAAACAAAAGGTGCATAAACAGAAAATCCTAAATCTATGGCTGAAAAGAGCATAAGTGCTCTTAACAACCCAACCACTTCCTCCATTCAGGAGTGTGGGAAGGATTGTTTATAAACCACAGGTCATAATAAAAGGTACTTTGTACAATTATTAATCATCCCATTTCGTAGAGTTCTGTTAGTCAAGAAGGCTTATCAAAGTCTCCGTGGGCAATAGTTGTCATGGTGTTGGGAAGTCATGTCTATCAGCAACCTTTCCAGGCACTAGTCAATTCCAGAGATTCATTTCCTGTGATGTCTGATGATTGTCACCAGCTGAAGACAATTCAAGATTCAAAGGAAGTTGTGCTGAAGACGAAAAATGCAAAATATATCCAGTCAAAAGGAATCTGTATTGTGAGAATAAGCATTGAAGATTGAATGTAGCCTTTGCATATATCATTTTATCAGAATGCAGCCATAATATTAGAGTTAAACAAACATCACAAGTAGTCATAAACTGTAGATGATTTGAGCCTCAAATTGATGGGGCTACTCCCAAAAAATTGCTGCAACAATTGCTCATTGAAGCCACATTTGTCCCACCATCATCAAGACCTGTTCTGGTTGAGTGCAGGAAAGTACTCAGATTCACAAAAGAAATATACAAGCCAGCAATGATCGTGGTTAGTACAATCGACAAAAGAGCACTGAATCACCAATTGCCTTGAACAGCCACAACTTATTCTTAAAGTTATTTAATAATACCAGTCAAACCGGTTCAGTAAGTTCACATCTTTACTGTCATTGGTAAAACATACTACTTTCCCATTACCAATTGCACACTGGAGGATTCTGCTATCTAGCTGCAAGTAGGTTCCATCTTGACCAAGGAACAATGTTGGTGAGTGTTGACCATTCCGCCTCAATTTTCAGGTGCATTCTCGAGTGTGGAGTCAACGAAACGTGAAACACCATATCACCACTGGGGATCATCCTATCCATTGCTCAACACTCGTAAAGAATATCTGTACTCAACAATTTGTAGTTGAGAAGAAAGTAGAAAAGATGCTGTGAGATATCATCATTCTGTTTGGAGAGTCCCTGGTCCTCTTCTGTAATCCTTATCTAGGAGAAAGTTTTCGCGTGGCAGGCTAATGACAGCTGAGCAAAATAAACAAAAAGGAGGTATACTCATTGCCACACATGTGACACCTTGAACTTAACTGATGCCTGCAAAGTACTCCTGCTGTATGCCTATTCAGATGGGCTACTGGAAGATAGAGATTGATGAGGCTAACTGGGAAAGGATTGCTTTTATAACATCCAATGGCCTCTAAGAGTTAAATTATGATATATGGTCTGTCTACGCTACACTACAGCTGGCTTTTAATGCCTAATGAACATCTTAAATGGGTTTCTCTTTCATGCGTGGATGATATTGTTGTTTGCTTGAAGCCATTTGAAGAGCATCTAAGCCACTGACAGCTATACTGAAGTAATTTCATGGTGCAAGTCTCTGCCTGCCACCATGTTGCCCAAGAAAAAATCTTTGAGCATATAACTAATGGAAACAAAATCCATCATAATCCAGTAAAAGTAAGACTTATAACAGATTTTCCAACTTCTAGGCACATTCATGCTTGAGATTCCTGGGAATGGTGTTCTTACTATAGATGCGCTTCCGTTCGGTTTCAAGGGATGGGCACTGCTCGAATTGCTGCAGGAAGACTCCAAATATTCTTGCAGATAGAAACAATAAAGATAATTCCATGCAATAAAGATAATTCTGTATCCTTAAGGAGGTGCTCGCATATGCACTAATCTTGGCTCTCTCTGATGAGAACACTGAGGCAAAACTACACACTAATGCTAATGTTTATGGAATGGGTGCAGTTCTAGTGCAAATCCTGGGAGTTGCTGCAAGAGTGATTGGTTTTGCATCCAGAATACAGTAGGACCTCACTAATCTGTCCTCAACGGGACTAGGAATGTTGTCGGAATTGCAAAAAAGGTCAGATTATCAGAGGAACACTTTTATTGATCCATCACATTACAATAGATTACAATTATAATTTTCAACTGCATATATTGTCTGAAATACTGTTCCACATTAAAACAAAACCTAAACATTCCCACACTAAACAGTCGTGTATGAAACTGTAATCTACAATAGTGCCTGTATTAGATGGTAAGATACTGTTACTGTGAGTAAAAGTTCAACATTTGTACATATTTTGTTACTGTATTGAATTGACATGCAACTAATTTGCACTGAACTGTTTAAAACATGAGTCACATGGTAAAAAAAAATGCTGTTCTTAAGCAGCACGTAAAAGTGGGTACTGTTCATTACATAGCAGATGACAACCTTGATTTTGGTGCTATGTTCTGCCATTTCCTAATACACAAAGCTTCTGTTGTGCAGTCAGTGTCAGCTGTACTGGTCCACTCAGGAACTCAATATCCAGTTGTAAATTCAGTGTCACATGTTTATCTTTAGTTGGCACCATAATTTACTTGTACATGCTTTAATATGGAAGAAGAACACTGTCACTGATTTATAAAACAAATGTGTGCACAATAAAATGTATTAATCAAGCTTGAAACAAGTAATTTCATACTAAAACTGGTCAAATTGTCATACCTAGCAACCATAAATTGCCTACTGATCCATATTGTAGACAATGAGTCATTGACAATTCTAGACCTGACTACAGCAGTGGCCCAAGTATGTAAACAAACACCGAAATGCGATGGTCAGACTAACCAGAGAGTCAGAACTTCAATGCTTGTATTGGTGAGTTTGTACTGTACTCTCAAAGACCAGAATGCTTTGTTGTTGTTTAGGCCATGAATAAGTTCTGACCGAATTTATATGGTGCACAATTCACTGTTGTTACTAAACACAATTCATTATGCTGACTGAAAAGACTGAAGGTTTCATGAGGACGATTGCAAGATTGCCTCTGAAACTTCAGAAATACACCATTACAGTAACATAACAGAATGACTGTACAGTTCATCTGCGTCTAATAATAATAATAATAATAATAATAATAATAATAATAATAATAATAATAATCTCCTTTCGTGTTCTATGCGAGAGGAAAAAAAAGAGACAGTATATATGCATCCATACGAGCTCTAATTTTTCTTATCTTTGTGGTCCTTGATGCAAAATCTACATTGGTAGCAGCAGAAACATTCCTCACATAGTTTCATATGCTGGTTATCTGAAGTTTCTCAATAGTTTTCTGTGAAAAGAATGTCATATTCCCTCCAGTGATTCCCATTTAAGTTCTTGTAGCTTCTCCATAATACTTGTGTGCTGATTGAACCTACCAGTAACAAATGTAGCAGTCTGCCTCTGAATGGCTTCAGTGTCTTCATTTAATCCAACCTGGTGAGGATCCCAAACACTTGAACAGTACTGAACAATGGGTTGCAAGAGTGTTCTGTACACGGTCTCCTTTACAGGTGAACCAAACTTTCCTAAAATTCACCCAATTAAGCAAAGTTGACCGTTTGACTTCCCTACTACCGGCCTTACTGCTCATTCCTTTTTCTATCACTTTGCCAAGTTACACCTAGGTATTTAATGTAGGTGAATGTCAGCAGCACACTACTAATGCTGCGTTGAAAAATTGAGGGATTGCTTTTTGTACGCAACTGCATTTACTTGCATTCTTCTACATTTAGAACAAGCTGCCATTCATCACACCAACCAGAAATTTTGTCCAAGTCATCTTGTGTACTGCTGCTGTCACAAGAAGACACCACCTTCCCACAACAACTACAACAACAACAACAACAACAACAACAACATCAGCAAACAGCCACAGATTGTTGCTTACTTTATCTGTCAGATCATTTATGTATATAGAGAATTTTAAGAAGTCTTAAAGCCACTCGCATATCTGGGAACCTATTCATATGTTCATACCTTAGTTAACAGTCTGTAGTGTGGCACCATGTCCAATGCTTTTCTGAAATTTAGGAATATGGAATCTACATGTTGCCCTTCATCCATGATTGACAGGATATCGTTTGAGAAAAGGACAAACTGAGTTTCACATGAGTGATACTTTCTAAATCCATGCTGGTTTTTGAACAGAAGTTCTTGCATCTCAAGGAAATTTATCAGATTCTAACTGAGAATATGTTCTAGAATTCTGCGACAGACCAGTGTTGCCCTTCTTATATAAATTCCCGAATTTTGTAATTAAACAATGTTGACTCTTTTCTGTACGGCACTCGTGATATCATATTCATCAATTCAGTAGTGAACATTTTAGCAGAACAAAGGGAAGATCTAGCATTACTGAATACCATAGAGAAGCTGTCAAAAGAGAAGTTATAGTAATAGATGAATATTGTATGAAAGTTCCAGTGGGACAGAAATGGTGTCTCATCATCCCAATTAATTTACAGCCAGCCATTGCTAAAAGTAGTATTAGACTCAGACATCTGGTAATCAGCAATCATTGATAAAATAAGAAGCAGGTATTACTGGATGGGCTTCTACAGATAGGACAGACATTGTGTAAGCCATTGTAGGGACTTCAAACCTGGGAAGCAAATGCCTATCACCCCCAGGACCAGTTAATAAAACAGTAGTTCCATTTCACCAGATTGGAATTAATCTCTTATGAAGGTTGCCAAAATGGACAGATCGCAATAAGTGGGTAGTAGTGTGAACTGACTGCCTCACCAGCCATCACCAAGGCTTTTTGATCTACTGAAAATCTAGAAATCGACAGGGCTTTTGTACAAGGTGTAGGATCTTGAAGAAGGCATAATTTTGAAGTGTGAAGCACCAGGTGTAATGAACTTGAATTGTGAAAGTGTTTTGCTTCAGACTGTGATCAGGAGTTACTTCACGGTGCCTTATCACCCACAGGATGACAACTTCTTGGCATGTGCAGACAAATGACTTCAGGGAACATTTTAATAGGATTTTAAAAAACAACATTATACACCGAAAATCGTGGATGGAATGTAATAGTGTGGTTGGAGTTGCCTGAGACTGCAGTTTGTGTGTGTGTGTGTGTGTGTGTGTGTTTTTTTTTTTTTTTTGTTGATGAAGGCCTTACTGGCCGAAAGCTTTGTGACGATCTTCATGTTGTGCCTATGTGCGACTCAGCATTTCCGCAATATTGTTACATTATACTCTGAAGTGCCAAAGAAACTGGTATAGGAATGCATATTCAAATATAGAGACATGTAAACAGACAGAATATGGCACTGCAGTCAGCAATGCCAATATAAGACAACAAGTGTCTAGTGCAGTTTTATATCAGTTTCTGCTGCTACAGTGCAGATTATCAAGATTTAATTGAGTTTGAACGTGGTGTTGTAGTTGGCGCGAGTTGTGGGACACAGAATCTCCGAGGTACCTATGAAGTGGGGGTTTTCCCATACAATCATCTCATGAGTGTACCATGAATATCAGGAATCCAGTAAAACATCAAATCTTCAACATTGCTGAGGGCGCAAAAAGATCCTGCAAGAGCAGGACCAACGTGACAGAAGTACAACCCTTCCACAGATTGCTGCAGATTTCAGTGTTGGGCCATCAACAAGTGTCAGTGTGCAATCCATTCAACGAAACATCATTGATATAGGCTTTCGGAGCTGAAGGTCCATTCGTGTACCCTTGATGACTGCATGCCACAAAACTTCACACGTCACCTGGACCAGTCAGCACTGACATTGGACTGTTGACAATTGGAAACGTGTTGCCTGTACGGATGAATTTTGTTTCAAATTGTGTCAAGTAGATGGACATGTACAGATATGAAGACAACTTTATGAATCCATGGAGCCTGCATGTCAGCAGCAGGGGACTGTTCAAGCTGGTGGAGGCTCTGTAATAGTGTTGGGCGTGTGCTGTTGGAGTGATATGGGACCCCTGATACGTCTAGATACGACTCTTGACAGGTAACCCATACGTAAGCATCCTGTCTGATAACCTGCATTCATTCATGTCCATTATGCATTCTGACGGACTAGAGCATTTCGAGCAGAACAGTGCGATGCTCCTTGTCCAGAACTGCTACAGAGTGGCTCCAGGAACATTCTTCTGAGTTTAAGCACTTCCGCTGGTCACCAAACTCCCCACACATGAACATTATTGAGCATATCTGGGATGCCTTGCAACATGCTGTTCAGAACAGATTGCGCCCCCTGTGCTCTTACAGATTTATGGACAGCCCTGCAGGATTCATGATGTCAGTTCCCTCCAGCACTACTTCAGACATTAGTAGAGTCCCTGCCACGTGTTGTGGCACTTGTGGGTGTTCTCGTGGGCCCAACACGATATTAGCCAAGTGTACCAATTTTTTTGGCTGTTCAGTGTATAACAGTGTAAGCAGGCCGATGATTTAAATAATGACATTTCTTAAGTTTGTCAAAGCTGTGGAACGGACATTGGCATATGTGTTGTAAGTTGACATTGAGACTGGGATACAATACTGTCTGTTGTGACATACATACACAGCACAGCAAAGCCAGACACAACAAGTTTCACACACACTTTTTGTGATACATGGTGAGGAGGCTGAAACATCAATGGATAGTTCTTTCTGTCTGAAAGTGACTGTGGCTGAGGATGATTATATCACCAGAACTGAAAAGTGACATTCATATCAACTGTGTGTAGCCAAGATACATACAGTGGGCACTACAGTGCCAAACAGCAACTTGTCAGCTGTAACCTTGGTGACCTAGCATGGTTTTTTTTCACCTGTGTGGAACATTGGACTTGCAGAAAAATGATTAAAGTAGCACTTTGGCTAATTAGATATTACCTGTGAAGATGATGAAGATGATGATGATGATGATGATGATGATGATCCTATACTGAGAGGAAAAGATGCAGAAATGTAATCTTTGTCACTAGCATGAAGCTCTATCATGGTCTTGAAGCACTATTTCTCAATAGGGGCCTCCAGCACAAGTAAAATGAAAATTTGCACAACGGTCACAATGCCTTGATGCAGCTACCTCCATTTGAATGTCAGTGACTATGACAACTCGACAACACAACCGGAATGCAATGATCCTCTATCAACTGACATTGGGTCACTGTTTCGTATGGAGGCAGAGTGTATCTGTCCATTTTATGTTGTCCACTGTATGGCTATAGTCGCATTTGAGTGTTGTTTGGGCTACCGATTCAATTCCTACTTCTTGCAGTTAATTGTTGTATAAGATTTGTAATTGCTTGAACTTGTACATGGAATATTGCAATGTACTAGAACTTATACGCATGTATGAATAGGAGCTCTCTCTGAAAATCCAGGCAGTTCACCTCTGTGTGTGCTCAATGAATATACTTTCAGTATGAAATGCTGCTACTTGTTGATGTTCTTGTAACTGATACTTGATTACAGATTCTACATGGCAGTATTGCTTTGCATTTGCATTTACATTGTCATACTGGAAAATACATCTAGACAAAAAACCTTAATGTTTTTGATTCAAGACTGTTTCCATTTAAACTTACTTGTCTGTCATGATCCCTTCAACTTGTTGAAGAAATTGTCACTAAGTAATTCTTATGCACAGATGGCTATTCTGGGAGAGTTTGTTCTGAAGTTTGTGAGATTAATACTGTCACATGGATGAAGGACTTTCCAAGATTGATGATGGCCTTGGACTGTGAAAATTTTAAGAACTCAGTAATGTACTTTTGAATAGTGCATGTGACTTCAGCGTGCTATGCAGAGAATTGTATGTAATATTCAGAAGTGTACATGAACTCTCAGGACAGAATTATAAATTTTTGGTTTGAATGAATTTTCGAATATAGAATTGTGATATTAGGATCCATATACTGAATTTTCAAATTGATGAGAGGTTTCATCACATGCTGTCCTGTTCAGAACCAGTAGTTAGCTAATGTCACTGTGCTACATTCTCACAACATGATCACTGTTAGTCTACAAGTCTAATGATTATTGCTGTGGAAGCTTGCTGAGCTGACGTTTCAGTTAATAGATGATTGACAAACTTCAGATTACTGCATGAAACTGTAATATTTTGTAGTATTAATTGTGCATTTTAATTAATGAACACAATTTTATTCTTTTGGCAAAACATCTATTTACTTATTACTCATTTATTGTTTCCTCCTATGTTACAAGTGAAACAAATGTTTCAACTGTCAATTTTTTAAAACACATGTTCTCTGCATAGATGCAGTTACTTTAATGTCTTAGTGCTTATGTTCACGTTAAGGAATTAATGGATGTTGCCAGTTCATGTTTTGAAGGGGAGGAGTATGTTAAATACCAACTGTATGACACAAATAGAGGATACATTATAGCAAGGTTCAAAAGTATCATTAACTAACGCAGCATGCTTATAGCTACACTTAGTAAGCTGAAATGGCACTCATTCTTTTAAGGTTCTGTAAATACTGTGAAAATTCCTACACCTAGGAACAATGACCCAAAATGAATCCAGGCTTGGAAGATGTGTAGGATAGTGTTGAAGGTTTGCAGAGGTTCACATAGATTCAGCAGCACCCTGTCCTATGTTACCAAGTAGATTAATGTGACACACAACTCATTCAGCAAATAGCCCAGAAGTAGAGCCATCACAGCTAGTGCCAGTGTATTTGGTCCATATCACAGGTCTCAACATCAGCCATTTAAATAAGGCAGGATAATAGGTTTTTAGGAAATAGACTCTCAATATTGTTACTTTTTGACTTGTATATGACGTGCTGCCAGAAGTGAAATGCCGTTAACAGTTTAATTGTGGGGAGAGCAACCAGCAACCAGTGCTATATTTGTCGACTGTTAAGATCTGGAAGCACTTAACTATGTTCAAAGAGTACCATTTAGTCAACACATTGCACAATTTGAATGTATGTGATTTAAATGTAAATTCACTTGTTTCTGTCTTCTCTCTAAATCTTTTATTTTAGTTAGTTTCCCTCTTCATTTTATCACAAAGTTTTCTAGTTGTTCAACCCTTTCAGTATTTCTCTACTTCATGTTTCCAGACAGAGAGCTATGACAGAATGGCAAAAGAAACTTTCGTGTTTTGTCAGCTCAGTCTTCAAGGAATCGTGTGAGACTTGCATTCATATAACACAACACAACAGAACAGTGGTCATAATAAGATCCTAACCAATAGAGATGAGAAATGAGTGTTCCATCTTGTCAGTAACAATTAAATTGCTGCTGTCAGTGATTGCAAGTCTGTTTCAAACAGTTCTTGAGAAAATACTGCTATGGCTACTGCATTTAGTGACTATTCAGTCCCAGGAAGCATGCAAAAGGCCATTGCTCACAGTGGCACCATTAAGCTGTGTGCATTGAATGGGCTAAATAATACAGAAAATGGACTGCAGCTGACTTGATACGTGTAGTGTCATCGTATGAATTGCACTTTTGCCTTTTTTTTTCAAGTGTTGCGTCATTGAGCATACGAAGTGACCAGTGAGGCACTTAATGCACAGTACATCAAGGGTGTAGTTCAAGCTGGAGACACATCTGTGATGTTTTGGGGGTGCTTTTCATTTCGTGACTTCATTCCACTTACTCAGATTACCATGGACTTGAACCAGGACGTCTGTTTCAACACTCTCAAGTGTTGCTTTTTTTTCCCCTATACCTTCGTGATGAGTGTGCTGTGGACACTCCGGCCTACCATTAGGTTAACAGCCCTGTCTTGAGGGCTGGGCCCATATGTTCTTGAGCACCTGGGCAACATATCACACCTCGACTGTCCCTATAAATTACCTGATCTTAATGCTATAGAAAATGTCTGGGACTAAGTGGAATAACTGGTAAAATGCAGCAGTCGACACCACTACAATGTGGTGTGGCTGATCTGATGGATGTAAATGTCAATGAGTGGCTTCAGCTGGAAATGACATTGTTGTTGTGGTCTTCAGTCCTGAGACTGGTTTGATGCAGCTCTCCATGCTACCCTATCCTGTGCAAGTTTCTTCATCTCCCAGTACCTACTGCAACCTACATTCGTCTGAATCTGCTTAGTGTATTCATCTCTTGGTCTCCCTCTTCGATTTTTACCCTCCACACTGCCCTCCAATGCTAAATTTGTGATCCCTTGATGCCTCAGAACGTGTCCTACCAACCGGTCCCTTCTTCTCGTCAAGTTGTGCCACAAACTCCTCTTCTCCCCAATTCTGTTCAATACCTCCTCATTAGTTATGTGATCTACCCATCTAATATTCAGCATTCTTCTGTAGCACCACATTTCGAAAGCTTCTTTTCTATTCCTGTCCAAACTATTTATCGTCCATGTTTCACTTCCATACATGGCTACACTCCATACAAATACTTTCAGAAACGATTTCCTGATACTTAAATCTATACTCGATGTTAACAAATTTCTCTTCTTCAGAAACGCTTTTCTTGCCATTGCCATTCTACATTTTATATCTTGTCTACTTTGACCATAATCAGTTATTTTGCTCCCCAAATAGCAAAACTCCTTTACTACTTTAAGTGTCTCATTTCCTAATCTAATTCCTTCAGCATCACCCGATTTATTTCGAATACACTCCATTATCCTCGTTTTGCTTTTGTTGATGTTCATCTTATATCCTCCTTTCCAGACACTGTCCATTCCGTTCACCTGCTCTTCCAAGTCCTTTGCTGTCTCTGACAGAATTACAATGTCACCGGCGAACCTCAAAGTTTTTATTTCTTCTTCATGGATTTTAAAACGTACTCCGAATTTTTCTTTTGTTTCCTTCACTGCTTGCTCAATATACAGAATGAATAACATCGGGGACAGGCTACAACCCTGTCTCACTCCCTTCCCAACCACTGCTTCCCTTTCATGTCCCTCGACTCTTATAACTGCCATCTGGTTTCTGTACAAATTGTAAATAGCCTTTTGCTCCCTGTATTTTACCCCTGCCACCTTTAGAATTTGAAAGAGAGTATTCCAGTCAACATTGTCAAAAGCTTTCTCTAAGTCTACAAATGCTAGAAACGTAGTTTTGTCTTTCCATAATCTTTCTTCTAAGATAAGTCGTAAGGTCAGTATTGCCTCACGTGTTCCAATATTTCTACGGAATCCAAACTGATCTTCCCCGAGGTTGGCTTCTACCAGTTTTTCCACTCGTCTGTAAAGAATTCGTGTTAGTATTTTGCAGCTGTGTCTTATTAAACTGATAGTTCGGTAATTTTCACATCTGTCTACACCTGCTTTCTTTGGTATTGGAATTATTATATTCTTCTTGAAGTCTGAGGGTACTTCGCCTGTCTGATACATCTTGCTCACCAGATGGTAGAGTTCTACATCTACATCCATACTCCGCAAGCCACCTCTCCCAAGGCCGTCAGTAGTGGATATGACATACTGTGTGGATTTTTTTTCTGCATGAATTGAGGCCATTTTTAAGGTTACAAATGATGTTACATTTTATTTATATGTTGTCACCTGGGGGTGATTAGTTTCTTAGCTGGTGTGCTTATTTACATTTACAGTTTCTTGTGTTGCTCTGATCTTTGGAACTGAAGGTATTTTAGTTACTAAAATTGTGTAGGAAAATGTCCATTTCCATTCTTGCTCGTGTTCTCAACTACTATGTGTATTTTAACTTGGATCCTTACTTTCTAAGTAATCTCGTATATGCCTATTATTTCCAAACCATTAGTTTTTCGTGACTAGTGAATGTTGCAGCAAGTGCTTTTATTTTGCTTTCTATGTGTATGCTGTCATCTGATAAGTAACTTTAATAAAATGATTCCAGTTTCATTTTGGAGAATTGCTTCTCTGTAATTAATGTTCTGTGTGAAGATCTTGACCAAAGCTACACTGCAAAATATGCATGATTTCGTGAATAAGTCGGTCTTGCATATTCCATAATGTAAATTGAATTAGAAATAGAACTGAATTAAACATACAGTAGGATCCAGTCTATTTTAATTTTTATTTTTATTTTTGTTATGTACTTTCACTTACTAATGATGCAGAACTAGGCCTGCTACCAACCTCATGTAATAAAGTAAAAAAGTCTGTAATTGACATTTTATCATAAGGTGTACTACTTGTTTATTTCTGCTTGAAATTTGTTTGGTTTTTTGTTTATAAATATCATTTGCACACACTGTGTTCTTTACTGATGTTATTTTATTGGCAGGTAAAATGATTTAAGTGAAATATGTAGATATTATAAAGTCATTATACTTTGCTTCAACAGTTGGTTGAAATTTGTAGGTATTTTGAAAAATTACACTCCTTGTAGGAATATTCATAAATTTGTATATTTCACAGGTAAAACACAATGTCTCGTTCAGCTTTCCACTGTTCCTGTGGCCGTATGTTATGGTTCTGGAAATGACACAAAGGAAGCACAATCATCAGCTGCAAAAAATGCGCTTGAGTATCTAAAGATCTTATCAAAAAAGTGAATAATTGCTTCATGAGGTGGTCACACAGTGTGCTCTCTGGGAGGCAATCAGGAGTCATGGATGTTAAAGAATTTTGATTGTCTGTAAATGGTATAGAGTGCACTTTGCTGTGATTGACCACTTCTTTGAAAGTTTTGTCCCATTGTTAATTATCTTGATATGATCTGTAAACCTCAAGTCGCTTTTTAATGCTAAAGACCGCTGCAAGTCGATGCAAGTAATTACTTGCGGCAGATCCTGAGCCGGGCCGTTCTGATCAGAAAATGCACCTACAAAACATTCTGTGAGGCAGTATACATAGAAAAACCTCCCAATAAATTCGCACAGGTCTTAACTGACAGTAATTTTTCACTATGTACTGTTTTCCAGAATTTGCCATTTTTGTTTGTTTTCCCAGACCTTCATATGTGAGTGTATTTCCTGGTCGGAAAGGCCCCATTGAAGCGGAGAGGCAGTTTGTATCAGGTACAAAGAATACAAGCTATACTTTGCATAGAATTAGTGGAATTTTCCAAATAAGAGTGGTCTGTTTAAATACTGGGTTTCAGATTGTGGTTATGATACGCTATACTGAAGTATTTACTCTTGGGTAGACTATATTGGACTAGAATTAAGGGTTTCAGTATAGCTGTAAGAGTACAGTTAAATTTTGATGCAATTTTGCCATTGAATTCTATGGTTATATCTTAAACAATTTGTTTTACTCTTGTAGAAGTATGTGGCCATGTCAGGTAACAGTCCAGTAATTGTAGAGTTTTAAACTTAGAGGGTCTTGTAATGTGTTGTGATGTTTGTGTAACAAGGAGTCTGTGGCTTGAACTTCGGAAAACAGCATTATTTTAATGCAAAGTATAGAGGTTGTAATAATTCTTATTTAATCCTAATGTGAAATATTTATTTTCACTATATGAAAAAATGTTGGAAATTGTCTGTATTTCAGGAACATGATAAAGCAGGTTAAGTGCGTTACATTGATACACAAATTTTGATTATTTTTATCCTTTGCATGAAACAGTTGTGGGGAAACTTTGTTTCATAAAGAAAGGCAACATGTGAGAAAGCAGTTTTTCTGAGAATGCATTTTCAGTGCAACAGCTGTAATGTTCAGCTATCTGTTACCAGTCTTTAGCTGGTGTTAGAAGTGATGTGATTTATATCCAGAATCTGAGAAAAATTTAGTTGCTCACTAAGTTATTTTTACCCTATAAAACTGGGTGAGAACTTTGTATGGTTCATGGAATTTTTGTTTTTATACTAAAGGTACCTTTGATATTTTGTCTATTTGTGTTAACATAAAAATATGTTGCCAGTGTAAACACTTCAGCCTGCCTGTACTTTTTTTAAGTGTTTGGTCTATTGACAGTGAATTTTGTTGACATTAAAACAACCACCTAATTTAAATGTTTATTTTCATTTTATTGTTTAAGGTATCAGTTACCAAGGAAGTCTAAAGCTAAGAATACAATTACATTTTGATTATTGAACATAAACACAACATAACTGATGCTGTGAGGCAGCTGTAGACTGACAGTTGGAACTGTCAGCAGATTACATTTGTACTGAGGACATATGTAACGTGAGGGCTCATGCAAGGGCGTACTTTGGTGTCACTTTTGACAGCTTTTTTAATTTACTAAATTGATAATATGAGAATGGGGCAGTTATCTGTTAAATTAAATATAAAAATTGCCAGTTCCTGTATTGCTCCATGTTATGAGTAACTGGAATTTTTCAGTATTTGTTTGAGGTATTTTCAGAATTCACTGCAGTTAGTGAAAGTAGCATAATTATCTTTTATTATATTCATGCTGTGATACAGTGCTGGTCATTATACATCACACCCTATTATATATTGAACATGTAGCACAATATTGTAATTGGGGTAAATAATGTGATAAATTGCAGTACCTAATTTTGTATAGTTCAACCAACCTTAAGAATTATTGTGAGTGCAAAGCATTGGACAGTTAATGCTTTTTGAAAAGAAAAGTTTTTTAAGTGACTTCCTTATGCCTGTCTGTTATGGTTCTTTGTTTTTCCATTTACAGTCATTTGTGTTCAATGTGAATTATTATCCTAATGTATTTGAGTTGTCTTTGCACTAAGAAATACAGAAATAAAAATGTGAATTCTTATGTAGTTTTGTCTTCTTTTTGTTTTGTTTTTTGGTTTGAGATATATTTCTGTTTTTAATGTTACACTTGAAAAAGATAGCCATTGGTTATTCAGTTCCTGGCATGATATGTTCATAACTTACAGCTTGTCTACTGTGCTTCTGTCACCAGTTGTACATATTTAACACTATCAACAAAATTTTTCTCTTATTCTTTTTATGAGTAACAGTTTGAGATTTTTAACTATGTGTTTCATTCTTTGTTTTGATAACTTGTGATCAAGTGAATACACTGACCATATGTCCCCACTTTTATGTAGATTTGTTGATGTGGCTATTAGGCAGTTAAGGTAATTTGAATTTTGAGAGGTGTGCTGTTCATGACCTATGAGACATGGTAGATCAATGTTTTTCCATAGAGTATTATACATGTGACCATGATTTCAAAATAGTCTTGTCATCCCAGTGTTTTACCATCTGGTGTTCTTTGCCATGTAGCTTAAAAAGGGACAATAATAGAAATCTGCATTTTTCCTATGGTAGAAAACTGTGAAATGACTATTTTTTAAAAGGAAATTAGTAACTGAGTTTTTCAAAAGCTATTTTTCACAAGAATTTCTAAAAAGTACCATGGTGGTGTCATTATACACAACTATTAAATATGCTCAAGGGAGGTAGTGCCAACTTACCTACTCGTATAGTTGAGTAATTTCATTGGGTATAGCACGGAACCAATGTATAGAGCTACAGGTGAAGAACTTAGTGGCAGCAGTGGTGGAGGAGGATACTTTGGTATGGCAAAGCTGGCAGAGGAGATGACCCTTCTTTTGGGGGATAAATGAGAAGGGGATTACTGCCTTGTGGTGGAGTGGGAAACTCCAAAGGCTAAGGGAGATAACACTGACAGACAAATCTTTAGAAGTGATACGCTTTGCGAGCTAGTTTCAAAACAAATTGAGTTGCATACCATGACCAAAGAAGAGAACACAAATGTTGATGTGTGACCCAAATAAAACCTGTCACATGCAACATAGTGACACTGACTGGTAAGAGAGAGTGAAATATGGTATCCCGGCTGAGACACAAAGTTGAAATATGCTCACTATTTTTTATTTACTTAAATTTGGCATATTTCGTGGCAGTACCTTTTCCGTTAGATGTTTACAAGGCGATATTGGTCTTGGCTTCAGTTGTCTAGTGGAAGTATGATTCCACAATGCATCTTTGTCGGCTGCTGAAATGACCTGGTTCAATGTGTTTGCCTCATTTTTGGTGCTTCAAATGCCATTTCTTCAAATGTAGTTTCTTCTTAAAGTTTATACAAAAAAAATAGTAACATAATTCAAAATTATTTATGACGGCGACCCGCACATTCTTCTACCGTCAACACACACCGAGAGTTAACTGCCGACTGAGTACAGTCAAAGACGACTCCAGCGTCAAAGACATTTTACACAACACACAAGCTTCCACTTGTAACCAGTCTCTTTGATATTCTTCATCACATCTACTAATAGTAATCAATATGCTGTCACTCATAAAATATAAGTAAATTAACATAAGATAAGGCAAATTACAATAAAAAAAATTCTGACAAAAATATAAGAAAACATTTACAATTTGGTATCGACAAATCCGGTAGAAAATAAGACACCTGCCAGATCCATAACAACTGCTCCCCAGGGCTTTTGTTGTTATGAACATATACAACAAAATCCCGACCACTCTCAGTAATGGATCTGTATTACACAATTAGTACATTAATGATGCAGTCTGATAACCTCTTCCAAATTTGGACTCTTTGAATCTGTGGACTTTTTACTGACTGTTGTTGCAATGATCCTTCCCCATCAATCTCATACACAAAAAATTCAAGAAAAGAAATTATTTGACATGACAAATATACATGGTGTAAAACATACATGAGAAATATTCTAACATACAGCATACAGATTGAAAATAATAGTAAGGTAAAACTTCTTTGCTAGAATAAGATACCTACAACCACTTCTTTGGTCACACTGTGCCATCTGGCTCTTGAACATATATAGTGTAGTGCTTTTTTTTATATATTTGCCTTTTTATATTTTTTTACTTCTGATTTTTTAAATTTTATATTTTTTTAGTCATGGTTTTTCTTATTTTGTATATTTTTTTGCTTATGATTTTCTTTTTTAATTTTTTTACTCATGTTTTTTATTTTGTATTTTTTTGCTTATGATTTTCTTCTTTTAGTACAGCTAAAGATACATCACTATTATCTAAATTTTTTGCAATTATTTATGTACACTTGCCTCTCTACTACAATATTACTACAAGTCACATTCTTGTGAAGAGTACTTTCGCTCCCCACATCAGTATAAAGAACAATAAATTGCTCATATATCATGAGGCTTTATCTAAAATTGGTTTTGAAACTTATACCTTTGCATGCATGTCCTCACATGCATGTCCTCACATGCATGCCTTCACCCACAAGGAAGACTTAGCTTCCAAAAATTAAAAAAATTCGGAAATGCTCACTATGGAGACTTTTTTTTTGTAAAAAAGTAAAAATAAATCTTTCTCTCATTCTTTGTTACAACAGTGTCTTTTCATCAGTTTCAATTAACATGTGACTTCAAATTATTAATTTATACATGCAAATATACATACTTGGTTGTACAGGTAGTTTTTTGTTCCAGCAAGCATATTCCAGTGGAAGACTTTTGTTTTAGATGATAACAGGTTATTTAAATTTTTGAAATTATGATTTCTGTTTATACAGTTTCAAAGAGACAACATTCCTGAGACCAAATAATCTCTTTGACTTAGGGTACACCAAACGATAAGCATTAGGGTGTGGAATTTCCTAGACTTCAAAAGGCCCAATATAGATATCAAAGAATTTTTTAATTACTGAAGTTAACATTTTTGATTTTTCATGAGATTTGACCAGAACAAGATCCCCAATTTTGAAAGTGGTTAATTTTATCCTATTATGTCTTTTATTCCTCTTTTCCCCTTCTTTCCTCATAGTTTCCCTGACAATATCTTCTCTCTCTTGCATGGTTAAAGGTGTACATGTAGGAAATTCAATAAATTCTGATATAAGATTTGGAGGTCTAATATTAAACATAATCTCATATGGTGAAAATCCTGTCTAACTATGTTGTAGGCTATTCATAATATCTTCAAAATTTCGAATATGCTCAAACCAGGTTGGATGTTTATGGCTACAATAGGTTCTACAAAGTCTCCCAATTTCCCTCATATATCTTTCTGCAGGATTGGTGGACGGAGAATAAACAGATATAAGTATATGCTTCAATTTTGATCTTTCAATAAACTTTTTCCAAATTTTAGAGGTGAACTGTGAACCATTATCTGATAATATAGCTTTTGGTTTACCCACCTGTGCGAAATAATCTCTTTCAATTTTTATTATAATTTCATAGCTAGTAGCTTTTTTCACTGGATATAGTTTAATTAATTTCGAAAATACATCTACCATAACAAATACGTAACAGTGACCACCTTTACTCTTTGGTAACATTCCATATAAGTCCACTGCGATAAGATCTAAAGGTTTTTCCGGAATAATATTTTGCATCTCTCCACCACATCTTTGATTGCTCACTTTAACTCTCTGAAATTTGTCACAGGTTGCCAATTCTTTTCTTACCTTCTTTCCAATATTGTAAAAATAAACATTTTCTTGTATCTTTTGAATGCACTTCTGTATCCCACAATGACCAAAACTTTCATGTATGTAAATGACCAGCTTATCAGCATCTGCCTCTGGCCAACACAGTTTCCAATTATCAGAATCTACATCTGTTCTCCGAAATAAAATCCCCTTATGTAATTTGTAAAATTTATCAAGTTTCTCATTCCCCTTCTTGCCTAAACATTCTTTGATTAATTTCCAACTCTGATCCAAATTTTGATTTTTTTCTAATTTTGTTACACACAGCTCTAATTATTTTCTCATTTTCCACCTCTTTCAGGTATCTAATTTTGAATTGCTTTTCCTCCTCTTTTTCAAAAATCTCCTTTTCTCCCCCAATTGGTAACCTTGAAAGTGAATCAGCTACTACATTCTCAGAACCTTTTATGTGCTTGATTTCAAAGTCAAACTGTTGCAGAAATATTGCCCATCTGGTCAGTCTACTGTGGTATAATTTGCACTCTTGTAAGTAACTCAAAGCTTTGTGATCCGAAAATACTATGGTTTTATGTCCAATAAGGTAAATTCTAAATTTTGTAAAAGCCCAATGAATTGCCAAAAGTTCCTTCTCTGTGACTGTATAATTTTTCTCATGCTTGAGCAACATTCTGCTTGCAAATGCTATGGTACAATGTATCTTAACTCCATTCTCTACTCTTTCTTGAAATAACTCTGCTCCAAGCCCGTAATTACTGCTATCAGTGTTCAAACAAAATGGTAAATTAAAATCAGGTCTGTGTAATAAGTGTTGCTCCTCAACTCTTGCTTAATTTTATCAAACTCTTCCTCACAACTTTTATCCCAAACCCAAACAGTGTTTTTCTTAAGTAACTGACTTAAATATGGTGCATTCAGACTCTGATCACTTATATGTTTTTGGTAATAACCGCATAACCCAAAGAACGACTTTAATTGTTTTTTAGTCTTAGGAATAGGAATTTCTGAAATTGCTTTAATTTTTTCTCGATCTGCCAAAATTCCCTTGTCTGTGACAACATGACCCAAAAATTTTAATTCAGAAACTGCAAATTTACATTTCTCTATTTTCAATGTCATCCCCTCCTTTTCTAAGTTTTTCACAAACTGACTTCAAAATCGAAAAATGTTCCTTCCAATTTTGCCCTGTAACCAAAATGTCATCTACATAAATTATCAGTTTAGACGCAAGTTCTTGCCCCAGTTCATGATCCAAAGCTCTTATAAATTCGGAAACAGAAGAATTTAACCCAAATGGCACAACACAATATTGGTAACTCTTACCATTGTACAAGAAAGCAGTATATTTCCTAGAATTAACCGAAAATGGTACCTGATGAAAACCCGAAGTTAGATCCAAACTTGACATATATTTTATTTCTGTAAATTTACAGAGTAACTCATCAGTATTTTCGGGATGGTCTGTCTGTCTGAACAAAATTTTGTTTAAGTGTCTAGAGTCCAAAGCCAATCTTACTCCACCATCTTTTTTCGAAACTACTACTAGAGGATTATTATATGCACTGATACTCCTTTCTATTATATTACATCCTTCCATCTTTTTCAGCTCTTTCTCAACAGCAGGTCTTTTTGATATTGCAATACTATATGGTTTTATGAAAAATGGTTCATGAGGTTTTACCTGAAGCTCACACTGATACCCCTTTACCGTACCAGGTATGTCACTGAAAACATCACTATTCCCACAGCAGATTTTCTAACTGTTGTTTTTTCTCCCCAGATAAATTTTGTGTTTCTGAAATTTTCAAATTTACTAAATTCCCACATTCAACTTCATCAGTATCAAATCTATGAGTTTCAATATTCTCCAATATATTTTCTTTTAGTAAATTGATACTGTCAAAATTTCCATTACTCTGATCACCAAGTGTGTTCACAAAATTTGTCTGAATGTGTTCCCTTTCACTAGTTTCTATCCAAAGTTTTCTTCCAACCCAATCAAATGCTGTATTTACTTTTACTATCCAATTCATACCCAAAAGAAAATCCTCATTAAATTCCTGAATTACAAAACATCCATGTGTGAACATCTTGTCTTCAATTAAAAATGTCACTAAGGCCTGGCTTTTTACCAATTTACTGCTCTTCCCAGTAGCACCTTTTATCTTTACCCCAACAACTGGCGTTTCAACAAAATCTTTCCCCACTTTCAATTTCTTGCTTAACCTTTCAGATATTCCCGAGATCTCACTTCCTGTATTAATTAAACATTTACCAATCCATGACCCAATTTGAACTTTTATATAAGGACTGCAAAATTGATCACTTTTCTCAGAACCTGTATCCTCATGTAATAAATCACTTTCAATTTCCCCAAACCTACACTTATCAGAATCATATGGTATATCATTATTTGTATTATTTGTCACAGTTATAAAATTTGCACAAGATACAAAATTGTCATTAGTAGTCTCTATTATCTCAAATGGCCAAGAATTTTCATCCAAATCACATTGTATACTATTGAAGTACTTATCCTTCAGCTTTTCAAAAATATAATATCTCATCTTTTTCCACCACTCAGGACATACAGTTTCACATACATTAATAAGCATCTTTCTAAAGTTCTTTTCAAAAGAAATAGTTTCACTGTTCAGCCATAGATTCATAAGAAATGTGTGTGTGTCATTAGTATCTGTAAAAGTTTCACTTAGGCTAGAAGTTATAGATGTGTCATCATTATTTGTGTAGTCAGATTCTTTACCAACAACATCAAAATTCACACTTTTACATACACCCTGCTTGCGAGCCTTATTCATCCTGGTAACATCCCTGGGAATTTCTATAATATTCTCACTATTTAATCCATTTTCAACCATGTGTAACCCAACTCCCTATTTAAACTAATGAAACACCTTTCCTCAACATCATCATCAATACCATTACTATCATAATCAACTTTATCATCAACATCATTATCATTATACATATTCAGGTCATACACAATAAAATTATTCCCCAAAATATAATTTCCCCTTTCTAAAGTTACCAGATCCCTTTCACCAATATTTTCATTCTCACAGCATGCATTCTCTCTTTCATTCACACACGTCTCTGAACTACTACAAATTACATCATCTGACAAAGTGTTGTTCTTTTCTGCCCAAGTGTAAAACTCTGTTAAATTAAATGAATCACAATTACTTTTATCTACTGTATGTTCTTGTGTACTGAAAATTTTATCTTTACCAATATCATCATTATTTTCCTCTTGAAATTTCTTCAATAAGTAACAACTAATGACCTCATGTGATATCTTAGGTTTGGAACTGTCATGTTTAGGTTTATGATAGTCACATCCATTGGTCCTTTCATCATGCTCACCTTCTGCCTCAACCTTGCGGACCTTCAAGGGTGCGTCTACTGGTTTTTTATTTCCTGAATTACAACTTGTTCCTGCTTGAACTGCTGATTGTGGTTCTGCCAATGTCTCTGATCAACATTTCTGTTCCCATTCCTATGCCAAACATTACCTGATTGTCGGTAGTTTCTGTTGTACTGATCTCTAGCAAAATTTCTGTGATTTTGATCCCTAAAGTGTTCTCTATTTTGTTGATTATTTCCGCGAAAATGTTGTTCTTGTTTTGGATGAAAATTATGGTCCTTCTTTTGAAAATTGTTATATCCCCCTGAATTTTGACTGAAACCATGATAATTGTTTTGTTCCCTTTTTTGAAAGTTATCATTTCCCCAATTTTGATCATTACCTTTCTGAGTAAACCCACTGTGTGTTCTTGTTGTTACCCTATCCAACTTTTCAATATAATTGAGAAACTGCTCAACATTACTATCAGGACAATGAACGAAACTCAACTGCATTGCTGATGGCAATCTTCTCTTTAAGGTATCAATTTTGATCAAGTCATCCAAAGGTTTTGTTAAATGAATAAGTTTTTGAAGTTCACTTTTGCAAAATTGTTTCATGCTCCCATCTGATTCTCTATAGTTTCTGCCATTCAAAAATTAACTTTTGATTCTAGTTTGTTTAACATCATCCCAAAAATTTTCCAGAAATTTTGATTCAAATTCTGAAAAGGTCATCCCCACAGTTACAATCTGGTTTGCCCAAGTCAAAGCTTCCCCTTCCAAGATTTTTTCACAAATTTAATTTTCATATCATCTGGTGAGTGAGGTAAAAAACAATCCTTACAATACTGTATAAAATCAATGGGATGTAAGGGTCCATCTACTGAAAAGTGCTTCACTGGAATATTAGATACAAGATTGCATGTGTTGACATTGCGATTTTTGCTTTGAAATTCAATGTCAAAACTTTCAAGTTTTTCACTAAGTTCTTTGACAGATTTTTTGTTTTCTAAATCACTGCATTCTACTTTTTTTTCTAGAGTAACCAAACGATTGTTAGTTTTTTGTTCTACATTTTTTACTAAAACTTTTGTGTTCTCATCCAAATTTTTAATTTCGCCTTTTATCTCATTAAAATCAATTAAATTTCTGTCCCTATCTGCCAGTAACTCATTTTTTACAGTATTAATTTCATCGCTCAATTTAGCATCAATTTCATTTACTTTTGCTTCCACAGATTCAATTTTTTCCTCAACACTGCCAACTCTGTTCGAAAGACCACCCACTTGGGTACTGACTGCTTGGACTTGCAACAAAATGTTATCAATTTTTTCATCCCAGTAAGTCTTATTGTCGTCAACTGATTGTTTAATTTCTTTCGTGAAATTTACAAGAATACTTTTTAAATCAAATTGATCGGTTCTTTCTGTTTCATTTGACCTGTCCTGATTTTTGAAACCTATTAAATTACTACTTTCTACTTTAGGCACAATACTCTCAAAAATCTCATAAGTCATTGTGAAGAAAAAAAAATTATACACAACAATACAAAACAAGATAAAAGTATTGTTTTAACAAAATACGAGGGTTTCGTGACTTATCTGGAACACTCTTCTACTGTTGCAAATCCACGTTTTCCATCCATGTGATTGTTGACCAAAATTCTTGAAATTACTTCTTCTTTCGTGAACTACATTTTTTTTGCCGAAACATTACTTCTCCAAAACTTTTACTTCCCGATGAACACAAATACTGTAACACACATTCTGAAAAAACTGGTATTAACACATAAAAATTTTCTTCCTCGTAGCACTGTTGAAGATCTCGTGAACACAATATCCCGGCTACAGTCCCCAGTTGAAATATGGTATCCTGGCTGAGACACAAAGTTGAAATATGCTCACTATTTTTTATTTACTTAAATTTGGCATATTTCGTGGCAGTACCTTTTCCGTTAGATGTTTACAAGGCGATATTGGTCTTGGCTTCAGTTGTCTAGTGGAAGTATGATTCCACAATGCATCTTTGTCGGCTGCTGAAATGACCTGGTTCAATGTGTTTGCCTCATTTTTGGTGCTTCAAATGCCATTTCTTCAAATGTAGTTTCTTCTTAAAGTTTATACAAAAAAAATAGTAACATAATTCAAAATTATTTATGACGGCGACCTGCACATTCTTCTACCGTCAACACACACCAAGAGTTAACTGCCGACTGAGTACAGTTAAAGACGACTCCAGTGTCAAAGACATTTTACACAACACACAAGCTTCCACTTGTAACCAGTCTCTTTGATATTCTTCGTCACATCTACTAATAGTAATCAATATGCTGTCACTCTCAAAAATATAAGTAAATTAACATAAGATAAGGAAAATTACAATAAAAAAATTCTGACGAAAATATAAGAAAACATTTACAACTTGGTATCGACAAATCTGGTAGAAAATAAGACATCTCCCAGGTCCATTACAAGAGGAATGTGTAGACTTCATAAAAAAGGGGAAAAATCAGTATATTTAGTCAGTGAAACCAAAAGGCAAGGACAAGGATCAAAAGAACTTGTTGGAGAGCGATACCATATATTCTGGTCAGGAGGAAACCAAGCCAAAAATACAATCTGTATAATTATGGATCATCAAATGAAAGACAATGTAGTAGATATAAAAGGTGTTTCTGATTGGATTCCTCACATTGGACTAAAGTTGAATTCTTCCCAGAATATCAGTATCATTCAGTGCTATGCGCCACAGGCTGGTTATGAAAGAAAAGGAGGCGAAGAACAACAACTTGAGGTAAGAGTAAGAGGTGATATTATTTCCAAAGTCAGAACTGCAAGAGGTGGGTAAGAGAATATTCTAGGGTCACATGAATGGCAGCCACAGAACTCGGAAGTTTACAGACTCCTTGACTTCTGTGTAAGAAACACCTTTGTAGATATGAATAGAATGGAAACAGTGAATCTCTTATATTTTGATTGAGAAACAACTCCAAAATGGCTGATGAATGTTAAAGTGATTCCTAGTTGTTCCCATGGAAAGTCATCACCGACTTGTCATTGGCTGCTTCAGACTCAATAAGCTAGAAGTAGTAAGAAGAGCCCAGGAGAAAAAACTCAGGACATGGAAACTGAGGACAGTGATAAGTCATAGAGCTCCAAGACAAAATACAGACTGCACTTCCAAAGGCAGATGCAAAAACAGTTGTGGAGGAATGGAAAGATATGAAAGAAAATCTTGTTACTGTAAGTGAGAAGGTTTGTGGGCAATAATAACAACAGCAGCAACAACAACAAACAATAAGGATATCTCGTCACAAGGATATAATTAAACCCAGTTGGAAGTCATACTCTTATCTGTTGTAAACTACGTAAAGTGTACATAAGAAGACAGTGGTGTATCACATTAATTTGACTCGGACAGTGGGACAGATGTAACTTTGAATGATGTTGGGTATGTCTGGAAATACATCAAAACTGGAAAATCAGCTGGTGAAACGATCAAAGCCATGGGAGTTGTGGGGAAAACAGTGGCTCTGCAGGCTGTCTTGAAAGATATGGAGAGAAGGGAAGGTACCTGCCGATTGGAAAATATCCATCATACCACCAATTATAAAATATGATGATAGAAACAAATGCTGTAATTATAGATGTATTACTTTAACATCTCAAGCTGGTAAACTGTGTGAAAGGATTACAGAGTATTAGATCAGACAAATTGTAGAAGAAAAACCTCTTGGAAGAACAATATTGAGTCAGGAAGGAAGATCAACGACTGATTAAATTTTTGCTCTGTGCCAGTTAATGGAAAAACACACTGAAAACAATTGACATCTGTGGTTAACATTTCAGGATAGAAAGAAAGTGTTTGATGCTGTGAACGGGGAAAAGTTGAGGGAAACACTGAAGAAAATTGGAAAATAGGATGATTTAGTATAAAGGATCAAGAATTTGTAGGATGACAGCCACAGTAAGGTCAAAACACATGTAGGAATGACCAACCTTTGACATGAAACCTGGGTTAATGCAAGGAGAAATTCTGTTACCTCTTTTTCATTACTGTAATGAAAGAGAGGCAGGAAAAGTACACCAAAAAATCAGTGGTGAGCAAATGGAATTCATGTTATTTGATGATGAGATGACATGTCTGTTGCATGACTCTGAAGACGACTTAAAAGGATCAGGAAAACACTTGGGCAGGAGCTGCTAAATTATATGAGCTCATTTTCAACCAGAGAAAAGTGTGGGGAAAACAGTTGCAGATGACTCATCATTTCCAATATCTTGGGAGTGTTGTCTCCGATACTGGTTCTATAGACAAAGAAATCACTTGCAGAATGCAAGCAGGTAGTAACTTGTATCAAATTGTTAAAGACCTAATATGCTACAAGAAAGTACTGCTAAAATGTAAGTGTATCACCTGTGAAATCTGTTACATTTCCATTCTGAGATGGTTGTGAAACATGGACCATAAAAAGTAAAGACACCAGCAGAATTCAGGCACCTTAGATGAGGGATGTCTGTAGCATGGTCAAATAAACACAGAGGAATTGAATCTGGACTGTGCAAATCCAGAGACAGTGTCAAGTTGTAAGCCTTAGACAGAATAACCTCACAGCAGCTGAAATGGTATGGACATATTGACACATGTATGCTAATTGGCTATCAAGAATAAAGTATGATTTTAAAACTTGATGATAAAAGACCACGAGAAAGACAAAGATCAAGTTCGAGGATACAGAGAAATCGGACATCGAGGATGTATTTTGCCAACCCATTGAATAGCATGGGGCGACATGGGGTGGTGGTGGTGGCGGCCATAGTGGGAGGGTGGGGGATTATTTAAATTGCACCATCTAGCCATTTATCTATTTTGATCATGAATTCTGAGCCATTTTCTAATGTTGTCTGTATTTTCTGAAGCAGTTACATTTGGATCCGGAAATTTAAAAATTATATGCTCCGCTTTCTCACATTTAACTTAATTTAAAACCAAAAATAAAAACATCTCTGTGTCACAATAATAACACAGAATTGATGTTTTTCTTATTCACATATGGAGAACACATCACGGCTTGTGTGTAAGTTACCAAATGGATTATAGGTGACGTAAAAGTATGGTGGTTATATTTAACTGTGGCCATGGATATTGACTTCATTTATAAGAACGGTATGATGGACTTTGAGTAAAATAGTAATTTTCTTGTAACTTCTACTTTCTTATCCTCTTCCCATCAGGCCCACACAGAATCTGTCCAAGTCAACTATCTTTTTCCCAGTTCCTTACCGTTATGTGACAAAAATGAAATGTGTGGACACTTCTGCTGCCAGGGAGATGAGCACATGAAGGTTTTTTTTATGAAGAAAATATGAGAATTCGTTTTTGAGAAAGTGTTGTCATTATAAACCCAGTATTTTAAGTGGATTGAGGGAACTTTTGAAATTAGTGATCCATTTATGAAATCAGACAGTTGGTAGAAATCTGTTTCCCAACAAGCTAGCAGGTTCCAAGCAACAAAATCCCAGAATAATACCATACTAAAACAGCTGTGTAGCACCATAAAATTTAGTAGGGGTTTTCTGTCATATGCACATCACAAATGTGTATTGAGCTCATGAGAAAACTATCATCATGAGAATGGATAATTTACATCTAAATTAAAAAAAAAAAAGTAGTAGGAAAGCAGTTACATTTATTCTTACGTTTAGTGGAGCAATACCTCCAGAGTACTTAATGGCAATTACGTCAATGTCAAAAGTAGGGCTTACATTATAATCTAACACAGTACCTCAATTGCTGTCAGTTCACTCACAAATGTGGTAAATGTGCCTGCAAAGAAATTATTTTGCTTCATTTCATCTGGTCACCAACCTGCCTTGAATAGTGCTATGTATACTTTAAATTATTTAAAATCAAACAATGTTATGGAAACTCAATGTGTCAGCATTATGGTGATTAGCAATCTATTCTATTACATTATTGTTAAATTCTGTAAAAATAAAGGACTGAAGATAGCAAATGGTATGCTTAATTGGGGGTTAAAGAAGAATTAAAAGTAACTTAACTTTCAGCCTTAATTTATTCGGCTCACAAAATGTGAGACCAGAAAGTTAGTACTTGTACATTTTCTCACAATTAAAAAAAAATTACATACTTGGTCAGTCTGTACTGTATGTGCATGGTGAGTGTGGAGCTCCAAGCCACTGCAGTACTTCTGTTTCTGTGCTACAGTCTTACTCTCTTGACTATATCTTTTCTCAGACTTTGTCTATAGGTCAAATTTTCTGTTGAATATTTAGCTTGTTTGTAGGGCACTGACTGGCATTTCCCACTTTATTTAGTTTACAACATATACAAGATAAGATCAAAAAGTAATGGGATTTTTTTAATTTTGTGGGCCCTGTTCATCAGATTTAATTTTTTTAATTTTATTTTTATTTATAACTTGTTGGTAAATACATTCCCGATGAATGTATACATTTTCAGCTGTTTTGAATATTTAGTTTATTGTTGACAGTTGAAAGGTTTATACATGTTTTTGAGTGCTTGGTGAATTTTTTTCTCTCTGAAAAGATAGAACAAAGAATTTTTCTTGAAAAGTGGAGTAAAATGCAGCACTGCTTTCGAAATGTTGACTGTGGCCTTAGTGAATATATTATGAGTACAATAAGGGTGTATGAGTGGTATAAATGTTTCAGAGTGGGTCAAGAAGATGTGAAAGACAACTGCCCTGGACTCCAGAACACATCATTTACTTAAGACAATGTGGAAGAAGTATAGAATATGGTTCTGGAAAATCACCATCAGAGAGGTTGCTGATGATGTCGGCATATCCTTTGGCTCAAACTAAGAAATTTTTTCAGATGTTTCGGGCATGAAATGTGTAGCAGCAAAGTTTGTTCTGAAATTCTTGACTTTTGACCAAAAAACACATTGTGTAGACATTGCTCAGGAATTGCTGAATGGAGATGACAGTGATCCAGAATTTCTAAGGGAGGTTATAACAGGTGATGAAACATGTACATGGGTATGACTTCGAAACCAAGGCCCAATTATCGCAATGGAATTACTTTTTAAACATTGAATATAAATCTTAGGAATTCTCCAAGTATTTGTGTGAAGTGTCCACTTTCATGGAAGTGGAATATGGACAACAAGCAACACGGACAATATAAAGTGAATACAAGCATTTGAAATGTTGGACTACAGAACAACGCCGAAGATTAGATGGTACTTAACTGGGGAGAAAAGAGCTTTATTGAGCATCTTGAGTAAAATATGGGATAGATTGATAAGGGTCATTCTCAGGCCCGTGAAATAATAAGTTGGGTGATGGAGGGATGTGTGGGAATAAAAATTGTATAGGGAGGCCAAGGCTTCAGTACAGTGACCCAGTTCAAATAGATGTAGGCTGCAGTAGTTACACAAAGATGAAGAGGCTCGTACAGGATAGATTAGCGCAGAGAGCTGTATTAAACCAGCCTTCAGACGGAAGATCACAACAGCAGCATCTCTCTGTATGTCCACCTTTTTAGAGATGGTTACGGGACCCAGCTGTTAAATACAGAATGTCAAATTAAACACGTTTCAGCCATCTAGGTTCCAAACTTGTTTTATTAGGCTACCACTTTCAGCATTTTAGTAAGCCATCTTCAGGTCCCTAACTGACATGTAGGAAGATTCTACGTCAGTTCTGATCAAAACAGGGGCCAGTAATACTGGTATCAGTACATTTTTGCTATAGCGACCACTTCAACCATCATTTGTCAGCAGACGAATTTGGCAAGAAACTCTAAATGAGCATCTAAAGGTTGTGTTAAAAAAGCAATGGCAATTTTGTAATTTTTCATGTCGTATGAATCCGATATGCATGATTATTTCACTGGCATGTTTGTGAACATGTCCAAAAGTGATTTGTAGTATTAGCCAAATCGGATATTTAGTGTCAGCTGTGAAAAAGGTTGTGTGTGTTGTAATATTGGCGCATGGATTTGTATTACAATTTGGTACAAGAACTGAACAAAATGCAGAAAAGTTTTAGAAATGTTAAATATTGCTTGTAGCGAGTGTGCTGTGAGTAAAACAAGAATTTACAAGCGACATAAATGCCTCGAAGAAGGCCGTGTTGATGCTGAAGATGAGTGTCCTGGATGCCCCAAGTATGTAATAAAATGATGGGAAATCAGAAAAAAATTATTGCTGAATCACACCCAGAGAAATCACTGCGATGTTGGAACATGTCACGGAATTTATTCGGAAGTTTGACAGCAAAATTTAGTCCATAACTGGTTTAAAACAAGACATATCCAAGCTGTCCACAAGTCGCTAGATGCAGAGCTACTGTAATGTGTTGTTACAGGTGATGAAATATTGTGTTTATTGATATTACATGAGGACGAAGGTTCAGTTATCCTAGGTGATGTATTCTGGATCAACAAGGTGTCATTTCATGTCAGATCATGGTACCCATGTATAAGATATTGTGTTAAAACTTTGTATACAATATTATGAAAGGAAAGTTGCTATTCACCATTCTCTCTCTCTCTCTCTCTCTCTCTCTCTCTCTCTCTCTCATGCAAAGGCAACTTACACACACACACATGACTGCAGTCCCTGGCAACTGAATCCACACTGTGAGCAGCAGCACCAGTGCATGATGGGAGTGGCGACTAGGTGGAGGTAAGGAGGAGGCTGGGGTGGGGAGGGGGAAGGATAGTAGGGTGGGGTGGGGTACAGTTAAGTGCTGCTGGGGAGTGTGCAGGGATGAGGTGAAGAGAGAGTAGGGCGGCTATGTGCAGTCAGGAGGTTAGGCGGTGGGCAGGGGAAAGTTTGGGGGGCGGGGGGGGAGGGGGGGGGCTAGCAGAAAAGGAGAGAAGTAAAAAGACTGGATGTGATAGTGGAATGAGGGCTGTGTAGTGCTGGAGTGGGAACAGGGAAAGGGCTGGATGGGTGTGGACAATGACTAACGAAGGTTGAGGCCACGAGGGTTACGGGAACGTAGGATATATTCCAAGGAAAGTTCTCGTCAGTGCAATTCAGAAAAGCTCGTGGAACAGTCCATATGGCACAGGCTGTGAAGCAGTCATTGAAATGAAGGATGTGTTTGGCAGCGTGCTCTGAAACAGGGTGGTCCATTTGTTTCTCATCCACAGTTTGTTGGTGGCCATTTGTGCAGCCAGCCAGCTTGTTGGTTGTTATGTCCACATAGAATGCAGCTCAGTGGTTGCAGTGTAGCTTGTAGATCGCCTGACTGGTTTCACAGGTAGCCCTACCTTTGATGGGATAGGTGATGTTTGTGACTGGACTAGTCGGTGGTGGGGTGATGTGTGGGACAGGTCTTACATCTAGGTCTATGACAGGGATATGAGCCATGAAGTAAGGGGTAGGGAGCAGGGGTTGTGTAGGGACGAACAAGTATATTGTGTAGGTTCTGTGGACAGCGATAAGGCCATGGGCATTAGGGATGTTAGTGTAAAGGGAGGTGGCATCAATAGTAACGAGGAGGACACCATGTGGCAAAGGGACAGGAAGTGTGGAGTCGATGGAGGAAATGATTGGTATCTTTTATATAGGAGGCTAGGTTCCAGGTAATAGGTTGAACGTGTTGGTCCACGAGAGCAGAGATTATTTCATTGAGGGCACAGTAACTGGTGTAACTCCCTCTCATGTGAGAGGTAAATTGCTATAATTTTACTGGGATGTAATGATTTATGAGAGTAGTCATTATTTTGCCCTGAACCCAGTTATTGTATGGAGATCTGTATTGAAAATTTCCTTTCAGAGACAAAAAGTAACCTTGATGAACTGATTATTATTACTATTATTATTATTATTATTATTATTATTACTGATTAAAGGAATTAGTTCTTTAGTCTCTCTAAGATCTTACTAGACAACGTTTATGTTCAGGCTATTGTGCATGGTAGACTAGAGATCTGCTGCTGCATGCTGACTGTAGGGCTGTACTCGATGTCTCTGCCCATCATCGAACTGCGTGTTCCAACTGTAGGAATCTTAGTCTACGTTAACTATGGTACAATTCTCCTTTTTGTGGAAGCCTGTCTGCTGATGTGGATTTGTTTAAAAGTCTTTAAATTAATGACCGTATGGAGTTTGCAGGTTCGAGCTTTCACAGTCCAAAGAAATGTCTCGTAAGCATGCACAAATATTCGAAAATGTCGAACCATAAGATAGAGAATATTTTACGCAATACGCACCTTGTTTATGCTGCCGAGAAATTGATTTGTTGGCTTATTATTCCCACACAAAATCAGAAAATGCCTTTCAATTAAAGATGGCAGTCTCGCAACGGTGCCATAATATATTCATCCATACTCACTAAGATCAGTTAACATCAAACCAATGCTCTCTTATTTCAAGGAATAGAATGAGTGTTAATGATAATACTGCTTTCTCTCTGTCAGTTGCATGTGAGTATGCTTCAAATAATATCTTGTTCAGCCACATATCTTTTACTCTCGCATGACATGAAGCATCCTGGATGGTTGGGTTTATGGACTTTAGGAAGCATGTAGAAGGTAGGAGTGCGGGGAGTGGTAGGGATGAGCAGAGAGATGGACTCTGAGGAGAGGTTCTGGGATGTGCCTGAAGGACCTGAGGAGTGATTAGAGATCCTGCTGGATTTCTGGAATGGGGTCATTGTGGCAAGGTTTGTAGGTGGATGTATCTTATAGCTGGCGCAGTCCTTCTACCAGGTAAAATTTGAGGTTCAAATCAATAGTGGTGGAGCCTTTGTCTGCAGGTAGGATTATAAGGTCGCGATCAGTTTTTAGGAGGTGGACTGCAGTTCTTTCTGTGGATGTAAGGTTAGTTTGCATGTTGAGGGATTTGGGGAATGATGGTGAGGCAAGGTTCAAGATTAAGAAATTCTGGAAACTTTGTGTATTTATTGGTGTAAAATATCATGGATTTTGGTCAATTTTTGTAATAGTATCGTAATAAATAAATAAATGTCATGTGACTATGGCCTCCCGTCGGGTAGACTGTTCGCCGGGTGCAAGTCTTTCGATTTGACGCCACTTTGGCGAGTTGTACGTCGATGGGGATGAAATGATGATGATTAGGACAACACAACACCCAGTCCCTGAGTGGAGAAAATCTCCGATTCAGCCGGGAATTGAACCTGGGCCCTTAAGATTGACATTCTGTCACGCTGACCACTCAGCTACCGGAAGTGGACTGTATTGTAATTATATTCATATTATATATTATATATTCATGTCCTGCACAAATAATTTGAAACTCTAAAACTAATTTAAATGACAATAGTTTCCATGTAAATTATTCTAAAATTTTGGAAAATTAATTGCGCATACCTCATAAACTGAGATTTAATATAAGGTAAAAATTATTGGGAGAAAATACATGTGTGTTTTTTATTTAATTGATTTTTAAAGAGGAAAAATTCAAAATTTTTCTCGGTGTTCCCCCATCTGAAATGCGATTTCTTTTACTTGTTCTTCAAAGAGCACACATCTTACACAAAAAAAATTGAAGAAGGAGAAATTATAGGATATAATATTTTCTTTAGAAAACTGAAAAGGGGAAAAACAAGCAGAACCTCTTCTTTGAACGAAGCTGTATAATAGCAAACAGAAGAGTTTCTTCAGTCCTAAATTTTGTCTCTTTAACAGGCTACATTTACAAAAAATATATTATAATATTAAGTACTCGGGGAAAGACAATGACATGCCACAAAATGTAAATTTATTCAGGAGAGTGCATTGTAAGTTGTGATTACCTATCTTGGTATACATATGTATATGTCAAAAATGTGGCATCTCACTATCTAGCTCCAAGCCCATCATACACATTGTTTAGATATTTCACTCACCAGAACCTAGTGACTGCAAACAAATAAACTCAACTTACATATCAGTGCAATAATTACACCCAATTAGGCATATTATAAGTCAACTATCAATCATTTTTTACAATAAAACCACAAACCACTTAGCAATATTGTGATCTGTAATGGGTCTTATTGCACATTCGTTTTAAATAAGGACAATTTTGCTTCCACCGTTTTAAAAGAGCCATTACTTAGAGTATGCCCAGTCATTCTGCTGATCTGTACCTGATATAAAGTGTGGGGAAATGGAAAATTTCTAGTGTCATTTTCAGACCAGTAAAAGGATAAGGGCCCATGTGAATGCATAAATCTAATTGCTGCATCACTTTCCTCATCATTCACTTTCAAAACAATACCTAGATACCATAAGAAATCATACAAATGAGCACCATAGCAATCATGATGCACATGAACTTCAGGCACTTTGAGAGAAATAAAAACCGACGCTGAAGCTGGTATCACAGCTTAAGCATTTGGCTCTAAACTGGGTTGCTTAAAGTGTTAAGAATTGGTGCATGGGTCTAGTTCCAGGAACAGTTCTTGCAGATGAAAAACATGCAGAAAGACAACTACGAACTTCAGCCAGCTCCTGTTTTGAAATAAAGAAAACTTATACTTCTTTCAGGTTTTCTTGACAACATTGAAAAACATGCACATCACTGAGTATTTGACTAAGTATATGACCAAGTGCATTTAATTTTGAAGTCATGTCCATGACTGCATATACTCGAAAATTCTCACAGTTTTTGTACTGTGCAGCATAACCGTTGGTGAAATATACGGTATAACTTGAAGGAAATTCAAGTTCTTGTCCCAAGAAATGCAATGCAGTCTTCTGCGTTTGGTAAACCATACCTACATCATACTCTGAATCGTCAGATATAATGCAGAGGCATCTGGACTACAAACTTCCGTCTTTCTTATATAGTAAACACAAACCGTGTGAAGAGTACAACTACCATTATTCCAGTGATAACCTTATGAACTGTTTTGCACAGCAAAGGTGAAACTTTCACTGAAGTCCATCAACAATAAAGCAGATCCCTCTTGAAGAATTTCTTTTCTTGTTTTCAAATAATTACACTGACATTTTGCAATGAAGGAATGGGGTGCAAGTTTCTCTACCTCCTGTACCAGCCAATTCACAAATTTCTGACAGTGTATTTACTTGAAGAATCAAATTCCTCCTGTCTGTTGAAGGCCACTGGCTGTATCGAACTCCTTCATCAGGCATAAAATCTTGTATCCGATTTTGCAGGTACTCCTTAAGTGGGGATGTAGGAGGACATTTGCCAGAGAGACGAAGCATACAGGTTCTGTGATTAATGTTGCAAGTTATTACTCACTTTAGATCTTGGTAGGTTTTTTTAAAGATTAATGACAGTATAGCAATTGAACATTTTGATGAAGAAATTCTGGTTGTATGTAAAGTACACAAGCGGCAAGACGCAGTCAATACCTTCGCTGCGCAGTGCCGATGGTACTGTTACCGACGACTGTGCTGCTAAAGCGGAGTTATTGAACGCAGTTTTCCGAAATTCCTTCACCAGGGAAGATGATGGAATATTCCAGAATTTGAAACACGAACAGCTGCTAGCATGAGTTTCTTAGAAGTAGATACCTTAGGGGTTGCGAAGCAACTCAAATCGCTTGATACGGGCAAGTCTTCAGGTCCAGATTGTATACCGATTAGGTTCTTTTCAGGTTACGCTGATACAGTTGCTCCCTACTTGGCAATCATATACAACTGCTCGCTCACCGATGGATCTGTACCTGCAGATTGAAAAATTGTGCAGGTCATACCAGTGTTTAAGAAGGGTAGTAGGAGTAATCCATCGAACTACAGACCTATATCATTGACGTCGGTTTGCAGTAGAATTTTGGAGCATATACTGTATTCAAACATTATGAATCACCTCAAAGGGAACGATCTATTGATACATAATCAGCATGATTTCAGAAAACATCGTTCTTGTGCAATGTAGCTAGCTCTTTATTCGCACGAAGTAATGGCCACTATCGACAGGGGATCTCAAGTTGATTCCGTATTTCTAGATTTCCGGAAAGCTTTTGACACTGTTCCTCACAAGCGACTTCTAATCAAGCTGCGAGCCTATGGGGTATCGTCTCAGTTGTGCGACTGGATTCATGATTTCCTATCAGGAAGGTTGCAGTTTGTGGTAATAGACGGCAAATCATCGAGTAAAACTGAAGTGATATCAGGTGTTCCCCAGGGACGCGTCCTGGGACCTCTGCTGTTCCTGATCTATATAAATGACCTGGGTGACAATCTGAGCAGTTCTCTTAGGTTGTTCGCAGATGATGCTGTGATTTACTGTCTGGTAAGGTCATCCAAAGACCAGTATCAATTGCAAAGCGATTTAGAAAAGATTGCTGTATGGTGTGGCAGGTGGCAGTTGACGCTAAATAACAAAAAGTGTGAGGTGATCCACATGAGTTCCAAAAGAAATCCGTTGGAATTCGATTACTCGATAAATAGTACAATTCTCAAGGCTGTCAATTCAACTAAGTACCTGGGTGTAAAAATTACGAACAACTTCAGTTGGAAAGACTACATAGATAATATTGTGGGGAAGGCGAGCCAAAGGTAGCGTTTCATTGGCAGGACACTTAGAAGATGCAACAAGTCCACTAAAGAGACAGCTTACACTATACTCGTTCATCCTCTGTTAGAATATTTTCATTTTCATTCTCATTTTATTATCTTCCTGTAAATCATTTACATGATGTAGGAATTGTCACAACAAAGTTATCATACTAGTACAAGTACTACAGACATAATAACAGAATATCACTTTCAAGGCATTTTTTAAAAGTTCAAAGTACTCATCTACGTCATAGAAAGTTTTGCTTAAAAGGTAATTTTTAAGCTCAGTCTTAAATTTTACTTCATCTATTATTTCCTTCATGTACACTGGCAGAGCATTGTATAGTTTTATTCCAAAATAACTTACATGCTTTTGGGTTTGTGTTGTCCTTACCCTTTCTACGTACAAATTCTTATGAGTTCTAGTATTATAATTATGGCAGTCCTCATTTGTACATAGATTTTCATATGTGCTCTTGTACACAGAATGCTTCTAAAAATATACAGTGATGGTATTGTGAGTATTTGCAGTTCTTTGAAAAGGGACCTACAATGAGTTCTTGGAGAGCTATGTGTTATGATTTGTATAGCTCTTTTCTGAAATTGGAAGATATCTGTTAAACTTGATTTAGTTTTACCCCAGAATACTATGCCGTAACACACAATGGACTGAAAGTAAGCAAAATACACTAGTCTAGTACAGTCTGTGCTGCATACTCTAGATAATATCCTCAACGCAGAACATGCCGAATTGAGCCTGTGGGATAAGTACTTGAGATGGACTTTCCAGCTTAAGTTTTGATCAATTTGCATGCCCAAAAACTTTGTGGATTGTACACTCTCTATCTTCTTACCCATTAGTTTTAACTGGAGGACCATATCTTGAGTTGCTTTGCCATACTGTATATAATCTGTTTTACTTAGATTAAGTGTTAACTCATTAGCATTAAACCAATGTTGAATATATTTCAGGACCATATCAGTTGTGGTGGTTAATGATTTTTTATCATCACTTATAATTATGCTAGTGTCATCTGCAAACAACATTATTTTGGTAGAGATATTAGGATTTTTTATGTCATTTATATAAAGCAAGAATAATAAGGGACCAAGAACACTGCCCTGTGGGACACCTATTTCCAATTTCTTTGCATCTGAGACCCACTTGATTTTCTGATTTTTATGTTCTGCGATGATTTCTACCACCTGAGTTGTATCTTGAAGGTAAGATTCAAACCACTGCTTCACAACTCCCCTTACACCTATTGCCTCCATCTTGTTTAACAGAATTTTGTGATTTACTGTATCAAAAGCTTTAGATAAATCTTAAGTTAATTCCCACTACACATTTTTTAGTGTCGAGACTCCTGACAATCTCTTTGGTATAGGCATGGATAGCTGATTCTGTGCTGTGGCCCGAGCAAAAGCCATGTTGATTGCAGTTTAGAAGTTTGTGAGCATCTAAGTAATTTATGAGTCTGGTTTTCATTAATTTCTCTAGAATTTTTGAAAATGATTGGAGAAGGGATATTGGTCTATAATTTTCTACCTTGTATGGATCTCCTTTTTTAAACAGAGGTCTAACCTTAGAGATTTTCAACCTCTCAGGAAACGCACCTTCACTGAAAGACAAATTGGCAATATGTACCAGGGGCTTTATAATTTGTTGGGCAACTTTTTTTATTATTGACACAGGCACTTCATCCACACCTGCAGACATTTTTGATTTTAGACTCTTTATCACCTTTAATATTTCATTATCATTTGTGGAAATTAACAACATACTACTGTCTACTTTTGGGGCTGTTAATTTCTCATGTTTAGTAAAGTTTTTACTTAATGACACTAGTACACTTATAAAGTAATTATTAATGTAATTTGCCAGAGTTTCATCTTTTAATTCAATATTTTCACTATTTTTGAGTACTATTTCCTGATCCTTGAGGTCCTTACCTGTTTCCCTTTTCACAATTTCCCAAATAGTTTTTGATTTATTGCCTGATTTTCTTATTAATTTATCATTACTTAGTAATTTTGCTTTTGTAATGACTTTTCTGTATATTTTTTTGTAATTTGTTACATGTTCTTTAAACTTGGGGTCAATACAACTTTTCAGTCTATAGTTAAGCATTTTCGTGGTCCTGGAGGAATTTTTAATACCTGTTGTGATCCAGGAGTTAGCATGTGTATGCCCATATGTGTTTGTTTTGACAAGTTTCTTAGGAAAACACATTTCAAAATTCAACATAAACTGGGAAGAAAAAACATTATATGCAGTGTTTGTGCTAGTTTGTAACAGTACTTCTGCCCATGATTGGTTAGTCAGTGTATTTATGAAGTGACTGCAACTATTTGTGGAGAAGGGTCTTTTGTACATTTGGTATGAACTATTTTTGGTCACAGGGGCTATGGGAAATTTAAGGATGAGTGCATTGTGATCAGATATTCCTAGGTCAACATTTATTACATCTATATCTATGGCATCTATATTTGTGAAGATATTATCTATGAGACTTTTTGAAGAGTTTATTATTCTTGTAGGGTTAGTTATATATGGATAAAAATTGATGCTCTGTAAAACATTCAGGAACTGATCTTTGGATGCACCTTCAGTCAATAAGTTGACATTAAAATCTCCACTTATAATTATTGTTGATTTTTTATGATGTAATATTTTGAGCAATGTCTCTAACTTATTTCTAAAAATTTCAGGATCACCACATGGTGATCTGTACACTGACATTATTATTAATTTACTCTTTTGCATATTCAACTGTATTGCAGCAACCTCAAAACGTTTTTCTTCACTCAAGAATTCGGTTACAGTCATATTTTTAACCTTTACTCCAGGTTTTACATAAATGCAAACACCACCATGTCTTGTTTCCTTCCTGCAATAATGACTTACTAATTTGTATGGGGAAATGCAAATATTTTCTAGTTCATAACTCATGCACCAATGTTCTTGAATGCAAATACAATCTATACTATATAAAGGCACATTTGCATGCCGAGCGTGAGTTTCCGCGGAAACGCGAAATATTAATTAAATAAATAATCAGTGACAAATAAATAAAGCCTATGGCACACAACTGCAGCGCTGTGTCGCTGATAAAACAAAAGCACAATTACGTTACTCTTATGTTTGATTAAGAAAGGGAGAGCTCAGGTTGAAGTGGTGCGAGAAGCACGTATTTTATTTTATTGTCTGGCACACCGCCATATTTCATGTTATAGAAGAATACTGCGAGTTGCAACCACACTAGGCACTCGATTCTGTAAAGAATTATATTTATAAAAGTAAGTAGGATTATGAACTGTAGGCTTATTCATTGAATATATCTGATTTAACTAACTGTGTAACATTTTTATGTTTAGTAGACAATCACCTCTGTACGACGTATTGGCATGGCTGGCAAATTATTGTAATATTGAGATTTAGATTATGAGTCCGCACCTACCGCAGCAGTCTTTGGAAACGATTTAATTACGAAGTCCGATTATTCAGTTTTATTTCACGGTCAACTACGAGTAACATTGCCTTTACGAAAAAGCCATTGTCAAGCGTCTGATATCGAATAATTAAACGTCCACGTTCCAGATAAGCAAATACAATTGCAATCACAATCACCATCATACAGATAGAATAATCAATATCTAAATAACAATATATATTTTAATTTATTTATTTTATTTATTTTATATTGGCGACTGCGTGTCGGACTTGTTATTTTGTCATTTGTTACATTGTTCTCTTTGTTTCATGTAAAAAATCAACTTTCTGGACCTGGACGTCAATGTATGAGAGATAACAAAATCTGAAGATATTTTCCAATTCTGAAATTTTGCGGGAAGACGCAATGAAACTTCCAGCAAAATAAGGTAAGACGCAGCATCTTTGCATTAGCAGGCTTGACCAGACGTATAATTCAGTGTATTAGCTTTTCAGTAAATTCTGTAGTGTTTCTTTTCCGCATAACAGTTTCAGTGATAAATTTCATTCTCAGTACTTTTCCCTAAACAATAACGTATGCAACAATACCAATACACGAGTGTACAATATGGCCGACTTCTGTACGATATCATGTAACATGGCCAGCAGCCATTACCAATAATCTCAAATTCAGTTTATATTTTTAAATTAACAGACAGCCATTGTTGCTACGAGCGATTCATGCTCAACTACATTTTATTTTAAAATCAGTGTCAAAAATTTTCTTGAAACATATATCACGTGTGGCATGGTAATAACTAGAAAACAATACGCAAAAATGGAACAGCAAGGACGTACTATTCAGGCGCAATCCGACTCGGACGTGAGACAAGTGTTAGAAAATGACTTTACGACAGCAACCGGTAGTGACGATTCATCAAACATTGACGCAAGTGTTGACGAAAATTTTGACGATAGGCCATCCACTACAAAAATTTCAAAATCTCAATCAGAGCCCATGTTAATGCATGACGTCACGTCTAATGACGCGGCGGGGGCAGAGACCTTGCAAACGGTAAACATTGCCGACATGTTACAAATGCTAGTGAAACAAAACGCAGAAAATATGGCAACCATAAGGAAACAGAACGCCGAAAACATGGCAACCTTAAAGGCACAATTAGAGACACAAAATGAACAGTTAAAAACACAAAATGACGAAATCAAATCTGATCTCATAGCAATCAAGATAGGTAATGACACTTTGTGTAAACATGTGGAACTTATAGACGCCACACTGACCAAACAGATGACCGAACTCAGTACTAAATTTTCCCAGCTTAATACGAGACAAGAAAAGACTACAACTGACGTAGCACTTTTACAGACACAAGTAAAAAACCTTAATGTCACGTGTGAAGTTCTTACTGAACAAATTCAAACATATCCTTCAGTACATGACAACCTTGAAAAACGAATTACTGACGTACAGAATAAATTTGACAATGTTGAACAACACCTGACTGACATCTTACAATCAGGTGCCACAGCTCATTTTCAAAATATTAATAAAGAATTTCATGATTGGGTTGAGAACAAAGACAAACATTTTGATAGATGCTTACGTGAAAATTTACCAACAATTGTGCACGACTCCGTAGCGCAATACATTACTAATAACAAACAGCTGATCAGTGACGCAGTACAATCCGTCACTGCACCCATGAGACAATTCACCGATCAACTACAGTCTGAATGTAACGAAAATATCAGTCAAAATGTACAGTTCAGAAACCAATATACATTCGAGTATGATACACACATTCCACACACGACAAATACACAAGAACAAAACACACCACGACTACAACACATACCACGATGTGGAAACACAAACACAAGCTATTATCATGGTAAACCACAGCAACATTATCGTAATTACTCGCCAGCTGAACATACCAGTAATTACAGTGGAATAAATCCATATCACAATGCGAAGGAAGATGAAAGCTTAATGAAACACAGGCAATTTCAGATTTTTATCCCGGAAAAACGAACCATTCATCCGGTGATTTTTCTTAAATCTTTTAGTAACGCATTTCCACGCACTTGGAGTGACCGGAAAAAGATTTCATATATTGTCGGTTACATCCAAGGCGATGCAGCTGTCTGGGCATACAGTCAAGCTGACGTATGTACCACGTACAGTGAGTTTGAGCGTGCTTTTCTGAACAAATTCTGGTCGCAATCCGTCCAGGAGCGACTCAGAAGACAAATTTTAGAACCTGAAACTTTTAACAGTAAAAATGGTAACTTGCGCAGATATTTTGAAAAATACTTGAACATGGGACATTTTTTAGACGAACCAGTTGCAACGCGTGATATACTCCGTGCGTTGAAGGCCAAATTGCCTTTCAACATTAAAGAAAAACTCCTACATATCCCGGATGACGATTCAGATTATTTTTTAACAGCCTTAGATTCAGTTGACATGTTACTTGAAGATCAGCGCTTCGCGCGGCAAAACAGCAGCCACAATGTTTACACTAGTGGTATGCAAAACATGCAGGCTTGCCAACTCAATTCTGGCGCGCCCACAGTTGGATACGCGGTACAGCAAAAACAGCAAACTCACATGCCGTCTCAATACGGAAATCAAAATCAACACGCGTATTCCAATACAAACAATAGTTACAACAGTAATAACATTTCATGCGGCAATCCATACAAAAGGCACCGTGGTAATAACTACAACGGTAACAACGGATACAAAGGTAATAACAAAAACACAAACAGAAATAGAAATAATAATAACTACGAGCCAAGACAGCATCAAGGTTGGACTCGTAACGATCAGTACTTTCTTTCAAACTCTGCTTTACCACAGCAGCCACCAGGTCAAAATTGGAGCATACCGTACGACCGACAGGTAAGTTATAATGCGCAACAGCAACAACAACCGCAAAAGTTTGGAGATCATAATAGGCAATATCCGAATGTGAATATAATAGAAATGACACCTGATGCACAACCTCAATCTGTGTCAGTACCTAGTACAAATGCTAATCCAACAAACTAGAAACAGTCACTACTTTGCCCCAGGTCGTGGCTGAAGAATTCTTGGGGGGCGACTTCAATGTTAATCAGTTATTTGACACCACACTTGAACAACAGAATAATGATATGCCGAGTAATTCTAAACAAAAACTACCTGTTTTATTTATAAGATACAACCACAATAACAATATATCAGATGAACTTTTACAAGACAGTACACAATGTCGTTTAAACACAAATGAAATTGTTTTAGCATCTACTACTGGTGTAGTAGGTGGGATTCCAACTACTATTATCCTAGATACAGGTGCAGCTGTGAGCGTTTTGTCTTTTAATTTCTATAAAAAGATGTGTGAATTGGAACCTGTGCCTGAGTTTCCTGCCCAAAACTGTAAAATAACTACTGCACTAGGTAATAAGTCATGTAGGGTTACGAAGCAAGTTTTTGTAAACGTTAAAATAGGTAATGGAACCGTACAATGGCCATTCCTGGTTGTACAAAACCTTGTGACAAATTGCATATTAGGAATAGATATTATGAGCGAGAAGGACTGCATTATAGACTTCTCCAAAGGTAAATGTATTTTAAATGATAAAGGCAGTGTAATTATTATTGATTTGGACAGGAGAACTCTAAAGCATGACAAACACTGTACAGGGTACAAGGTACAGTTAGTACTTGACAAAGACATTCAAGACATGCAAACACACTCATCTGACACAGAGATAATGGACTTGAAAACATTGCTTGATCATAAGATAAGTGAAGCTACAGCTCTCAGTGTACATGAACGTATAAAACTACAGGAAGTGTTATCCAAATATTTACAAGTTTTTACCAAACGATTAGGTGTTATCAACACGTATGTGTACAAGATTGAAGTTAAGCCTCACAAGATCTTCTACCATAAGACATATAACGTACCGTTATCTCAACGACCTGCTGTGTGGCAAGAATTAAAACAAATGTTAGACTGGAAGGTCATTGAACCATCCACCTCACCTTATTGTAGTCCTCTACTTGTTGTCAAAAAATCAAATGGAAGCATTAGGTTAGTGTTAGACGCACGAGCTATTAATGAAATAATTTTACCGGTTCACACAAAACCTGAAAATTTAGAAGAGCAATTACAGAAATTTCTAGATGCAAAATATTTTTCCACAATAGATCTCGCTAATTCGTTTTGGCAGGTGGGTATCACTCCTGATTCTCGGAAATATACTGCATTTATGTTCGGGGGGCGAACCTATCAGTTTTGTGTTCTACCCTTCGGACTGAATGTCAGCTCTGGGGTATTCATTACAGCCCTGGATACCGTGCTTGGCGACGATTTAGTTGAGACAGTCACACACTATGTAGATGATATACTGATAGCTACACAATCTTGGAATGAACACGTTGACACTCTTCAAAGAATTTTAGAAAAATTTGCACAAGCTGGAGTCACAGCCAACCTAAGAAAATCAAAATTTGGTTGCAGTGAGATAAAGTATTTAGGACATATCATTAATTCACAGGGCATACGTCCGGATCCCAGTAAATTAGATGCTATCAGAAACTTTCCTAGCCCTCGAACTAAAAAGCAGTTAAAATCATTCCTTGGGCTATGTTCATTTTTCAGACGTTTTTTGCCACAACCACTTTTGAACAGTAAACATCTGCTAAATCTACTCAGAAAGAATCAAGTTTGGATCTGGTCGGAACAGTGCCAGAATGACTTTAATACAATTAAACATGCTTTAGTGAATGCTAACATATTGAGCCATCCAGATTTCAATTTAGATTTTTGTATGACTTGTGACGCTTCACGTACTGGCTTGGGCTGTTGCTTATTTCAAGTTGTAAAGAATAAAGAGGAGGAACAGATAAGAATTATTGGGTTTGCGAGTCGCACTCTAACTGAATGTGAGCGTACATACTCCACTACTGAGTTAGAAACACTTTCCATAGTATGGGCATTCAAGAAATTCAATTATTATTTATTTGGAAAACATACGGTAATTTACACCGATCACCAGGCCCTGACATTTTTGTTAACTTGTAAACTTGTACATCCTAGACTATCACGATGGGCAGTTACACTTCAGAACTACTCTTTTGAAATTAAGTACATAAGAGGTAAGGACAACACCATTGCAGACACTTTGTCTAGACTTCCACAAGGTATGAATGATACCAACAGTGACTTAGAAAATATAAATGACTACAGGATTCTCTTAATGCAAGACAAGCAGTATCACCAATATTATATTGATATGTGCAGAAACATGGCTGAATTACAAAAATCTGATCCTCACTGGTATAAGATAATAACATTACTGATAAAAAAAACACAATCATCCTTTGACTAGGTATTACAAGTTACACAATGATGTGTTATTTTACCGCCGACATCCAAATGCTACTAACTGGTGTGTATGCATTCCCAAAGAGTCTGAACGTAATCTAATTTGGCACACACACTTAGTTTGGGGTCATTATGGGACGAAAAAGTGTTTGGCAAAGCTCAGCACATACTGTTATTTTAGCAATATGAGAAGAAAAATTTACAGGGAACTAAAAACATGTGTCATATGTCAAAAATCAAAACCTCAGAATTTATCCACAAAAACAGATTTACATTCTATTTTACCCAGTAAACCCCTGGAAATTCTGTGTACTGACATCAGTGGACCGCATCCAGCAAGCTCTGGAGGCGTCAAATATATCTTAGCTTTTTACGATATATTTTCTAAACATGTAAAACTTTATGCTTTAAAATCCGCCACTGCAAATGCTATAATACGAAGATTCTCAAGTGATTACCTGACGCACGTGGGAAAACCTAAAGCAATTCTATCAGATAATGCAGCATACTACTCTGGGTACAAATGGAGAAATTTCTTGAAGGACAATAACATCAAAAGTATATTTATTTCGAGGTTTAGTCCACAATGTAACGCGACTGAGAGACTTTTCCGAGAATTAAACCGTTTCATGAGGACCTATATTTCATCAAAACATACTAATTGGGTGTCCTACCTAAGTCTTTTCGAAGACGTACACAATAACTTAAATATTTACGATACGAATTACACACCTAACGAGATCATGTTCAATTGCAAACAGAACGATCAGTGGATAGAACCATTACCTAAGTTGTCGGACAAGGAAATCACACCTGAACAGAAAATAAAAGAAGTTTTGACTACATTGACACATCACGCACAAATACGAAACAAACATCACAGAAACATAATAAAAAGAAAACAAAAATTCGAGGTAGGAATGCTTGTACTACTTCGTACTCATCATAAATCTGTAGCACTCAAACGACGCAACGCTAAGTGGCGTCTGCTATATGAAGGACCTTATATAATTGTTAACATACCGCATCCTGGTGCGTATCTGTTACAACATCCTAGAACTAACAAAATTATTGGGCTATACGCACACCGAGATCTTAGAGCATTTCATGCTGAATAATGTCAAGGTCATACCCATCAAAATATTGCTAAGCAACTCGAAAAACTCTGTTGTTACAACACAGATAATAAGTAGTATAGAAATTTTCATTTCAGCGGTTCCAGTGACGCAGTTGAAGACAGAAGAACTCTTCTTTCAGCGCGCGCCTCCACCTGAAAGACGGGATATTAAAGTAAAATTTATGATTACGTAGCAGTGGATGACATATTAATTTTTCACGGAACATTTGTTACTGAAGGTACCACTGACTTGGTGTGACACCTGACGAACTGACAGACGTCATCTGTGAAGCGATCTTTTACTTTGAGAAATAGATTAGACGCACATCTCTCAACACGAAAAGCACCTATCAGTAGTCAAGGCCACACAGACACTCTACACACACGCACAAAACGCGAGGAATCGAACATTTTCTCTCTCTTACTATTTTGAATATTTATTGAGTAGTGAAAACGCCTGGTCTTGCCTACTGAGCCTCGGGCATGGATGTTTGTGATGTCTTTAGGTTAGTTAGGTTTAACTAGTTCTAAGTTCTAGGGGCCTAATGACCTCAGCAGTTGAGTCCCATAGTGCTCAGAGCCATTTTTTTCTTGCCTACTGATGTAATGAATGTTGTGTCTAACCTATCTTAATTTCAGATGACATCACAAAAAACATCGATAATATCCCAGCAAAACCGCTAAAGAGGATGTAAATATCTGCAATTCATGAAATCAAATGTGACACAATGTAATAACCTATAGCGATGTAATGATGATGTAAACATGTTTATGTGCAACTATATTATGTTGATGCTAAGAAAATATGTGACGTGTGTATGTATAATTACTTATTTTTTTTAACTGATGTAAAGTGTAACTGTTACTATGTAAAAATTTGAACAAAACGAGTGCCAAAAAGACATTGCATAGTGAACCACTGTTCACGGACATTAACGAACATTACTAACTCTGCAACTACGCGGAAACCTATGTGAAAGAAACTGTTAATGCCATTCATTATGCAGTGTATCAATGTAAACGCGATGAACGATTTCCTTGATTAATAACTACGAACATTTAGGTGAGCTATATTCAGCAAAAAACTGAAAATGTGAAGTGCATAATTCGTGCATCGTCTAGTGACATTACTACAGTACCCAACTTCAAGATGTTAACTGGATTAAATGGACACAAAGTGCCTGTCCAGAAAACAACACGACGGGTGGAAGAATTTTGGTTGGAACTTCAGGGAATGAAATGTTCTTGAAATGTGACGGACACTCTTACCTGGACTGTCCAAGGATCGACGCCAGCTATGTGCCGTCCGAGGTTCTGCAACCAAGCTTCCATGGAATGTAAAAAACGAACTGCACGTGGACCAATTACTCGACGGGTCACGTCTGATCTGTAATAAGCAATGCTTTTAGTCACAACCAACTGCATCACTACGACTATAATGGAAATGAGAAATGGACACGCTTATGTATTAATCACGTTGTTATACAACGATGTTACTGTGATCAGAAAAAACTTTAACACGACGATACTAACCTGTAAAAAATTATTGTGCAGCGGATGAATATGAACTTTAATAACGACACGATGTGTATAGGTCAACGCACCTGAAAAATACGGACATTTTTCTTTGAAGTATTTCAAAACAATACTATGTAACTAAGAACATTCAACAATCTAAGTTGTATTGTGTTATAACAAATATTGTACATTTAAAACTAAGTTACCTGTCATAGAATGTAGTCTTCATATGTAATCTTGGTTGAATATTTTCTTTGTGCAACGACTGAAAAATGCGCGCACATGAACAATATGATCTGCAATACTGTGCCGCGTGATCTAACTGTACGATATAACGGCAGTGCCACAGTTACACAGACGCTTCTGCGCATGCGCGCACTCTATCTGCCAACATAAGAACTTTTACGGCGCACCCGCGTCATTCAAATTTTGTATATAATGTGTATAATGTGTAATGTAAGTCATGTAAATAGTTGTAGATAACTTAGATTTTCTTGTGCCTTTAGGTGAATTGCTCGCCTGCAGGTGTGTCCTTTCGCCTCGCAATTCAGGGGGCAATATAAAGGCACATTTGCATGCCGAGCGTGAGTTTCCGCGGAAACGCGAAATATTAATTAAATAAATAATCAGTGACAAATAAATAAAGCCTATGGCACACAACTGCAGCGCTGTGTCGCTGATAAAACAAAAGCACAATTACGTTACTCTTATGTTTGATTAAGAAAGGGAGAGCTCAGGTTGAAGTGGTGCGAGAAGCACGTATTTTATTTTATTGTCTTGCACACCGCCATATTTCATGTTATAGAAGAATACTGCGAGTTGCAACCACACTAGGCACTCGATTCTGTAAAGAATTATATTTATAAAAGTAAGTAGCATTATGAACTGTAGGCTTATTCATTGAATATATCTGATTTAACTAACTGTGTAACTTTTTTATGTTTAGTAGACAATCACCTCTGTACGACGTATTGGCATGGCTGGCAAATTATTGTAATATTGAGATTTAGATTATGAGTCCGCACCTACTGCAGCAGTCTTTGGAAACGATTTAATTACGAAGTCCGATTATTCAGTTTTATTTCACGGTCAACTACGAGTAACATTGCCTTTACGAAAAAGCCATTGTCAAGCGTCTGATATCGAATAATTAAACGTCCACGTTCCAGATAAGCAAATACAATTACAATCACAATCACCATCATACAGATAGAATAATCAATATCTAAATAACAATATATATTTTTTTATTTATTTATTTTATTTATTTTATAACTACCTTCACTGGCTGCAATCTCAAGTTCTAATATTTTATTTTTAATGCATTGTATGTTAAGGCTCATTATTTTTAAATTATTGAAATTAGATTGAGAGGTGTTTGTACTTATGTTTCCCAATGTTACCGGCTGTTCCTTGCTGAGGCTGGGTACCAAAAATCCTTAAGAATTACACGTTTCCTGCTCCTTGTATTTCTTACCCCTGGACGTGCCACCATACTTGTTGTATCTGTAGTTGTAGCTGCTGTTTCAGTGGATGCTGGAGGTGTTTCTGAAGCTGATGATTCAGTGGATGTTGGAGATTACTGCGCGGTGTGGGATCCTTACCAGGTGGGATTGACGGAGGACATCGGAAGGGTGCAAAAAAGGGCAGCTCGTTTTGTGTTATCATGTAATAGGGGAGAGAGTGTGACAGAGATAGTATGCGAGTTGGGATGGAAGTCATTAAAGCAAAGACGTTTTTCATCGCGGCGAGATCTATTTACGAATTTTCAGTCACCAACTTTCTCTTCCGAATGCGAAAATATTTTGTTGAGCCCAACCTACATAAGTAGGAATGATCATCAAAATAAAATAAGAGAAATTAGAGCTCGAACAGAAAGGTTTAGGTGTTCGTTTTTCCCGCGCGCTGTTCGGGAGTGGAATGGTAGGGAGATAGTATGATTGTGGTTCGATGAACCCTCTGCCAAGCACTTAAATTTGAATTGCAGAGTAATCATGTAGATGAATGGTGCACACACATAGAAGGGGCGTTTGAAAAGTCCGTGCAAAGGCCGAGAGATGTGACCACCGGCGCGTATCGAGGTCATGTTTAGTTAGTAGCATCTTTGGAAAGAACGCACACCAAGTTTGTCATATTTGTCTGTTTCTTTGTGTTTGTCATTCGTGTGAATCAAGAAAGTCGAGTGATTGTCAAAATTGGACGAAAAAGAATTTCGTCTGGTGATTAAACATTACTTTATGAAAGGAGACTAAAGAGAAGCTTGATAAACATTACAGCGACTCTGCACCTTCGATTAGAACAGATTATAAGTGGTTTCAATATTATCGGAGTGGCCATATGGGCACAAGTGACGCCGAACGTTCTCGACGCCCTGTGGAAGTTGCGACTTCAGAAATCATTGATAAAATCCATGATATGGTGATGGATGATGGAAGAGTTAAGGTGCGTGAGATTGCTAGTGCTGTGGGCATCTCAAATGAACGGGTACATAATATTTTGCGTAAACATTTGGACATGAGAAAGCTATCCGCAAAATGGGTCCCGCGATTGCTCACGCTTGACCAAAAACGGAATCGTGTGAAGTGTTGCAAGGATGGTTTGCAGCTGTTCAGGAAGAGTCTACAGGACTTTAAGCGTCGTTTCGTCACTGTGGATGAAACATTGATACATTACAATACTCCTGAGACCAAAGAACCATCTAAACAATGGGTTACCAAGGGAGAATCTGCTGCAAAAAATGCGAAGATCATTCCTTCGGCCGGAAAGGTTATGGCGACTGTCTTTTGGGATTCGCAAGGGACAATCCTCATCGACTATCTGGAAAAGGGTAAAAATATTACAGGTGCATTTTATTCATCGTTATTGGACCGTTTGCAAACTGAGCTGCAAGAAAAACGCCGGCAATTGGACAGCAAAAAAGTCCTTTTCCATAACGAAAATGCACCAGTACACACCTCAGCATTTGTGGTCGTAAAATTAATGGAAATGTGATTCCAACTCGTTTCACATCTCCCCTATTCTCCAGACTTGGCTCCCCCAGACTACTATTTGTTCCTCAATTTGTAGAAATGGCTGGCGGGACAAAGATTTTATTCAAAGGAGGAGGTGATTGCAGCAACTAATAGCTATTTTGCAGACTTGGACAATTCCTATCATTCGGAAGAGATCAACAAATTAGAATAGCGTTGGACGAAGTGTATAAGTCTAAAAGGAGACTGTTGAAAAATAAAAAAAGGTTTACCTCAAACACGTAAGTAGTTTTTATTTTTGCGCGGACTTTTCAAATGCCCCTCGTACAGAATGAGTACCAGATGCTCCAGCTAATACACAATGCTTCAGCCGAAGATGAGCAAATGCAGAAAAGCATACTTTGTTTTCAGGAAATTTCTGTTTGTATAGAGTGCACGTTCAATTAAATTCCTTAAAATCAGGTTATTTCTGTTCATGTACAGTCTTAGACATAAAAACTGACCGCCGGCCGGCCGCCACAGAGACTAAGTCCGAGTCGTTCACTTAAGGTGGCCAATAAAACTGACCGCCCCTGACAACTCTTAAGTCCGGCCATCTGCACAATCTGGCAACACTGTAAGATGCGGACGTGTTAGGAGGAAGTGTTGTCTACTTCCTAGATGATCCAGATGGAATGAGCCGGTGGTCTTGCGGTAATTGTCGTGCATTCTAAACTTAGAGTCGCATGTTCGCGTCCAACGGCTTTTTTCCCCCCCACATTTCGGTCTAAAGTTATGAGTCTGATTGAACATCGAAGACAATTCGCCTAACATTCTACCCACCCGCAATAACAAGTATTCCACAAACAATTCCGCAGGACAGCTCGTGGCTGCGTCGCGATCATAACAGCTTACGTTCGGGCGTTTCCTCGCGCTGCAGCGGCCACCGGCCAGACGCCACCCGCCGCCTGAAATCCGCGCGCCGCCCATGTGAAGGCGGCGCGACGCTGTCAGTGTATGTATCAATACCATTTTCGAATTTGAAGTTCTAGTTATCATCTTGCATTTAACCATTCGATTTTGCATACTTGAAAATCATGAACTACAGTTAAGCATTGTAAAATTGAGTCGCAAGTGGAAAAAGGTGTAACATCTGCAACACAACATTTACTTTGGTATAACAGAGGGGTGAATTTAGAGGAGGCAGCTAGAAAGATCTCAACTGTGTTTGGAGCGAGTGCTTTTGGGAAAAATACGCCAGAAAAAGATATTCTTGTTTCAACAAAGATCGTTCTGGCATGAATGATTTTCCACATTAAGGAAGTCTTGACTGCTGATATATGTGACAGATTACCATTTTTCCATCTTGCGACATTTGCATTTAACAGGCAAAGTTCAGAAGTCTGGTGTAGGAGTACTGCATGCTCTAATTTGAAATAACAAAATCAACGGAGTGACTATTATTGAGCGTCATCAGGTCGCTCATTGAGCATTCCTATGCAGTACTGTTACTGGTGACGTGTTATGATGCCTTTATCGTTAACTTCCTAAGAAGGCTGAGCCCCACCAAATGACGTAGACTAGAGCAAAGAGTAGTGTGAACATAATATTTTACATCTGATAGCTCCAAAAGTGTGTTTTGGACTACGAATTCTGCCCCAAGGGGTGTGTGCAACACAGCTGGAATTTGTTGTCAACAACTGAGACACCTTTCGATCGCAGTGTAAGAAACTCGAGCAACAAAACTACATCACCTGTGCTACTGCATGATAACTCACTCTGTTGATTTGAGAAAGAAAACTATCCAGGAGATTGATAGGAAAGTCGTCTCTCAGACACTTGTATTGATAGGGAAGTCTTCTCTAAAGCACTTGTCCCTCTCGTCATATATTCGTAAAATATTACCTTTCCCGCTCTTGATCGATCAACCGTCAAGGCAGTTCATTTATAGACGAAAATACTCTTAAAACTACCATGGTTTAATGACATCGTTAAAACAAGTAGGTTTCTACGGGCGTAGAATTTTTGAACAACTGTAGCATTGTCAGATTGTTTTAGATATCGTGAAAGAAAATTCAGCTGCTGATTAATTTCTCTTTGATGATTACTGTTGCGATTAGTAAACTAATGGAAAACGCAATTAAAATATGCACTGTACTAATACAAATTAAATTCAGCCTACTACAGACACATCACGACGGCAGTCTATCTTAATAAAGCATTAAGTGTCTGTAAGACGATTGATCCTATTTTAACACGAATTAGTAGGATATTACCGACTTTTGACTTCGAAAAGATCTGCATTTACTTCACTTCCTGTATCATTCGCAAGTACAGGGCTATTACAAATGATTGAAGCGATTTCATAAATTCACTGTAGCTCCATTCATTGACATATAGTCACGACACACTACAGATACGTAGAAAAACTCATAAAGTTTTGTTTGGCTGAAGCCGCACTTCAGGTTTCTGCCGCCAGAGTGCTCGAGAGCGCAGTGAGACAAAATGGCGACAGGAGCCGAGAAAGCGTATGTCGCGCTTGAAATGCACTCACATCAGTCAGTCATAACAGTGCAACGACACTTCAGGACGAAGTTCAACAAAGATCCACCAACTGCTAACTCCATTCGGCGATGGTATGCGCAGTTTAAAGCTCCTGGATGCCTCACGGTTTAAAGTTTACGGCCCGATTTTCTTCTGCGAAAAAAACGTTACAGGACACGTGTATCTGGACATGCTGGAAAATTGGCACATGCCACAACTGGAGACCGACAGCGCCGACTTCATCTTTCAACAGGATGGTGCTCCACCGCACTTCCATCATGATGTTTGGCATGTCTTAAACAGGATATTGGAAAACCGATGGATCGGTCATGGTGGAGATCATGATCAGCAATTCATGTCATGGCCTCCACACTCTCCCGACTTAACCCCATCCGATTTCTTTTTGTGGGGTTATGTGAAAGATTCAGTGTTTAAACCTCCTCTACCAAGAAACGTGCCAGAACTGCGAGCTCGCATCAACGATGCTTTCGAACTCATTGTGGGGACATGCTGCGCCGAATGTGGGAGGAACTTGATTATCGGCTTGATGTCTGCCGAATCACTAAAGGGGCACATATAGAACATTTGTGAATGCCTAAAAAAACTTTTTGAGTTTTTGTATGTGTGTGCAAAGCATTGTGAAAATATCTCAAATAATAAAGTTATTGTAGAGCTGTGCAATCGCTTCAATCATTTGTAAAAACCCTTTATTATGAAAATGTGGCATTTCATAGATAAAATTATGTATTCACAACAACAAAAAATATGTCGGCAGAAAACAAACGTGGCGTTATGAAATTGGCAGTACCGTAAGGTTTTCGCTCTGACACTAAGGGTTACTGTAAGTAGCAAGACGAATTTTGCTCGAGCGTTATTTTACGATTCCCTTATTGAGTTTGTATATGCCTGCTTGTAGCTCAGCTACGAAAAAATTAAAAATCTGGCTTTCAGCAAGTCTCGAAAGGTGAACGAAAGCAGCTTGCATCTGGTAGCCAAGCATGTTACCTGGGAACTGGATTTTTCCTAAAGTGGGAAGACATCCTTTTTTGGGTGAATTGTTGGCAAATGTCAGTCAGACGTGTGCCGTTCGTCTAAGCGTTTCGGTATGTTGAATTTGTACCAATGATTTTTCTACAGGTTTTTTCTGTTCCAAATAGAGAGTTGAAGTCTCCCATTAGTATTTTCATGTCATCTTGGTGAATTTTGCTCATAGTATTTTCGAGTGTGTTCCAGAATTTTTCGACATTTTCGGTGTTTTTCTTATTTTCGATGTTGGTGGGGGCATGTGCATTGATGAGTGTGTATTTTTTACTGGGGCTCTGAATGAGTGTAGTCATAAGTCGATTGTTGATGGGTGTGATTTCTTTGACAGAGTTGATGATAGATCTGTGTTCGAGAAAAGCAATGCCGAAGATTGGTACGCCTTTCGCTACCTTTTGTTGTATTTTGCTCTTGAAGATGCAATGGCTTCCGTAATGCAAGGTTTCACTGCCAGTTAGTCGTGGTTCGTGAAGAGCAAGGATGAGAATTTTTTGTTGGTCGATTTCTTTTGTGAGATTATTTAGTTTTCGTGCTTGGATCAATGTATCGATGTTTAGTTATATAAAAAATAAGTTCTTATGTGTGTGAAATCTTATGGGACTTAACTGCTATGGTCATCAGTTCCTAAAACACTACTTAACCTAAATTATCGTAAGGACAAACACACACACACACACACACACACACACACACACACACACACACACACACACACACACACACACACACATATATATATGCCCGAGGGAGGACACGAAGCTCCGCCGGGACCAGCCTAACAGTCCATGACTGCTGCGCCTCAGACCGCTCGGCTAATCCCGCGCGGCGTGTAGTTTTCAAATGCATGTTTTCTGCTTGTAGGGAAATTTACAAGAGATCTTCAATATTCTCTGCCGTGCTAACCTGGACTCCCCAGAATCCGATATTCCAACTGCCGCCTGTCGACAGCCGGGTTGTGTACCACCTGAGGTAAAGTTGACTTTGCTTGCACTGTTCATGTTTGCTTGTGTTTCATTGGTTTGGCCTGGGTGATTCCAGGACCAGACAGGACCAGAGGGTGTTGAAGCCTTTGGAAGCAAATATTTTCAGCCGAGCTCATTGAGCTAACAGACGGTGACCAGAGTAGCGGTAGTTTTCTCTCAGACGTGTCTGGAGTTTGAGTTTAACGGTTTGAGTAGCCGTTCAGGATTGTGTTAATATTTCGTTCACCCCAAGTATTTGATTTCCTCGGTACCACCCATATGGGGGAGGGTTTCCCCTATCTGCCCCACGGGATTTTTATTATTATTGTCATTATGTCATCAGCAAATCCGATATGGTGCATCTTCCCACCACTGAAATAGATGTGCATTGTTCGATTCAGTATTTCCATCACATAAATATGGGTTATAATTACGTTACATTGCTGCTGGTAGACATATTTCTTACTTTTTCTTAGGCAGTTGCTACCTGTCACTCCATCATAGGAATTTATGTGCGCAGCATTGTTGCAATACAGACGTTCAAATTATCCGATTTCTGTAATTTCATTTCGATACCAGATCTTTCTAATCGGATTCAGCAAGTCAGGCTTAATGTGGATATACGAATACGACTCTCATCATTTGGTAGACTGGGTAAACCACATTCTTAATCGGACGGTTGGATCTAGATCACTTATTTATGACAGGGCCTGAATTCTTATACACTGTGGAAAATGATAATACAATGTGCTTATTACTAATATGTTATTTAAATATAAATATATGAACGAACGAGATAACAGTTTATTTACAGGAGCAGAGCCCCATCCATCATAGCAGAGCAGTGCGTGATTGGGTTCAGGGCCAAGAGAGGATAAAGCTGTTGCCGTTCGTTCCATGATCATCGAACATCTACCAGAGAGAGGATATGTGGGCAAAGGTAACAAGGTCATTGCCATGTGGACCTACAAATGCAAGCGACCTTTGGACGAATATAGAAAACTTATGGTGGGAAGTAAACCATCACGCTAAACTGTCGACGACTTAATGAAATCAATGCCCCTACGCCTTCGAGAAATCTTACGTAATGATCGTGGGTGGGTTGGCTACTAAAAGTATACTCGTCCACCACAAAACCCATGTGGACAGTTATCTGATAATCGGTCAAGCTTTGCTTTGTCGCAGCTCTTTAGATACAAATCCATTTACTTTCAGTCTCCTCCTTACAATTCTTGCAATGCAAGGTAATTGAAAAATCTCATCCACTCGACGCCAACTGAGGAATTGACTGGTGCATGTGTTGTTCAACACACAGTAGTTGTCACCCTCACTGGAATCAATGACTGTGTCTGTGTGTTTTCGTGTTCACGCACAATCTGAATCAATATTATTAACATTAGAGAGACAACCGACAATAAATATTGCATCAAATATGACTGTAAAGTATTTTAATGCGATGGGAAGTTACAAACTGAATTTTTACCCAACCCACAACCTGCATATTACGTTAAGTAAGATGTATCAACTCCATAGTATCGTTACCAGAGACAGTGCGCTCTTGATGTCGAGGCTCGCGACAAGTGCAGCGATTAGCAGTGCCCAATGCCGCCGCGATTTGTTCGTGTTGGCTGAGCGTGGACACTGCAGCAGATGCTTCGCCATAAACAGAAAGAAATCACCTTGACTCTGACTGCAGTGAGCGGATATAACTGCCTGCGTGTTCTTACAGTAACCAACGTGAGACTCTACTCACAGGTGCCATGGAGCAATTGCAACGGGTATCATGTCATTAGTCATCAGAATATTAACCAGTGATGAAATGACTACTCTATTTGAATCCCAAGAAAATAGTAATGTGAGGTGACGTCAAAATTTATCCAACATACAAAAATTAACTGCAGGGCTTTCATGTATGCAGTAGTAGCACACAAGGAAATATTATGTCTTGGAAGCGAATATTTCATTTCCTCTTCTCTTATTAACACCCTTGTTTTAGTATGCCGGCCAGGGTGGCCGAGCGGTTCTAGGCGCTACAGTCTGGAACCACGCGACCGGTACGGTCGCAGGTTCGAATCCAGCCTCGGACGAGGGTGTGTGTGATGTCCTTAGGTTAGTTAGGGTTAAGTAGTTCTAAGTTCTAGGGGACTGATGACGTCAGAAGTTAAGTCCCATAGTGCTCAGAGCCATTTGCACCATTTTGTTTTAGTATGAAGTGAGAAAATAAACACGAAAAACTAAAGTTCCTGAGAAGCATATCAGTCATTTCCTCTTCTCATATCATAACTTTTTAGTATGAAGTAAAAAAATAAACAGTTTAAGGTTGTGAAGCATAATATGACACCAGATTCTTATCGTAGGCGCTATCGGAAACGCAAAAAGCAGGGATCTGTCCATTCTTTTGTCCAACAGTCTGTCTCCTTTCATGCATTACTCCCGCTAGGAGATTCTTATTTAAGGACTTGTGGGCATCAAGTTCTTCAGCAGAACAAGCCTTATGTTATTGTGCTAATTACGGTATGGAAAAAATGCAACAAAGACGATTTCCCGTAAAGCAGTGGGGATATTTGCAAATGTCTGTATTCAGCAATGACTGCCAGCTGCCACAACACATTACAGAATCCATGCGGCAGGCAACACAACTGTGCGTGCACTTCAGACTTCATTCAGTAAGACATCATGAGATGGATGGAAACGTCAAATTAACGTCGCTTTCCGAGTCGTATTCAATCCAGAATGAGGTGCTATTAAGGTAGTTGAGCATTCTAGCAATTACACTTTTGTAATTCACACACACACACACACACACACACACACACACACACACACATACATATTTTTATCTTATGTGCTATTCTATTTGGGCGTCCATACCCTGCCAAGTACAGTGTCAACGCGCTAACTGTTTCGTACGACCAATCCCCCAGTGTCCTTGGTGAAGTAACTGCAACACTTCTCTTTGCAAAGCTTTAGGGATCAACACACGTGACTGTCCTCTGTCACTTTGAACAAGAATCACACCTTGCTGTACAGCGAGGTTATGCTGTCGGCCAAAGTATCGGCGCATGACAGAGTTTTTTATGCTATTCAATGAGTGAGGCCAAGTTGTGCGAATGTAGTTGAGCAAAACGTTCAAATGTGGATCAGCGTCGGTGGGCTGTGCAATTTTCTAATAGTTCAACGGAAAAGACTGAAGCAATTCAGAATCCTGAGCGTCGATGTGACAACAAGATGCAGCAGAAGCGTCAAAGTTTGTACCAGGGCCAAGAGGAAGACGTGAAAGTGCGTCCGCGTTACCATGTTGAGCTGTCGGATGAGACACAATCTAGTACTGGTATTGAGACAACAACAAAGCCCACCTTTTTTTCAATTTTTGGACAGTTCGTATAGGTTTCGTCGGATGAAACAAGGGCTGCAAAGGCTTTTGATCCGTTACCAAGTAGAATTTTCTGCCATACAAATAGTGGTGTAATTTGGTGACACCATACACAATAGTCAAAGCCTCCTTTTCAATTTGTGAATAGTTACACTGAGCTTTGGACAACACTTTTGAGGCGAAAGCAATGGACCTGTCTTTATCACCAATTCTGTGCGAAAGCACTGTACCGATTCCGTAAGAGGAAGCTTCAACAGGTTTGTCAAGATCAAAGTGAACCAAGCATCGACTACTGAACAATGCATCTTTAAGTTTTTGAAAAGCTAGTTGGTACTCGTCTGTGCAAACAAAGGGGACATTTTTACGACTCAAGCGATGCAATGGAGCCGCTAATTGTGCAGCATTCGGTGTGAACCAAATATAATAGTTCATTTCCTCTAACACTGGCTGTAATTCTGAGATTTTATGTGGGACTGGCAAATCTTGTCTGCCTAACAAATGCGACAGCAAAGGCTGTAAGCTTTGACTGTTTATGACATGACTAAGATACTGCCTTTCAGATTTTAAAAAATCACACTTCTCCAGCCTACACATCAGTCCTGCTTCAGATAACAGCCGGCACGGTGGCCGAGCGGTTCTAGGCGCTTCAGTCCGGAACCGCGCGACTGCTACGGTCGCAGGTTCGAATCCTGCCTCGGGCATGGATGTGTGTGATGTCCTTAGGTTAGTTAGGTTTAAGTAGTTCTAAGTTCTAGGGGACTGATGACTCAGATGTTAAGTCCCATGCCGGCCGAAGTGGCCGTGCGGTTAAAGGCGCTGCAGTCTGGAACCGCAAGACTGCTACGGTCGGAGGTTCGAATCCTGCCTCGGGCATGGATGTTTGTGATGTCCTTAGGTTAGTTAGGTTTAACTAGTTCTAAGTTCTAGGGGACTAATGACCTCAGCAGTTGAGTCCCATGGTGCTCAGAGCCATTTGAACCATTTTTTTGTTAAGTCCCATAGTGCTCAGAGCCATTTGAACCTTTTCTTTTCCAGATAACAAATGAAACAAAGCACGTAAATCTGCAATATGTTCTTCAGGTTGAAACGTCCCCCTTAGAACAATTATACATGACTGTGCTTAACCTGACACACAATATTTTAGGCGCAACGCAATCTGACTTTCAAAAATTCCTACAGAAGAATGGCCCTGAGTAACGTTAACCTATACCTTTCACAAATCACTTACCTCACCAAAAATCTTCGTTACTCAAGCTACTGCAATACAGCGAGCGCCACTACTGCCAGCTAAATAAAAGATTCAAACTACGGAAGGCACTAACTACTGATAGGGATAGTTAGCAAATGAAAGATATTAATAGAGAACAAACAATGTATTTACCTTAATATCATCAAAAGTCATAACATATATAGGAGTTCATAACATCCATTCTTACAAATATCAAAACTCCGCCATTTCTCTCTCCACATCCACCACTGCTGGCGGCTCACCTCCAACTGCGCAACGCTATGCGCTGTTCACATCCAGCTGCCACTGCCCAACACTACAATGGCAGACAACAATGCAAAACTAGACACAGACTGCACACAGCACAGCCAGTGATTTTTATACAGAGCGCTACGTGGCGTTACCAATAAGAAAACCTAAACAGCCTACTTACATAGCCCCCATGCTCCCCACAAAAAAATTTACAAATTGTTTTGGGCAGTGGCCAATAATGATTTGATACAATTTTTCGTAATTACAGTAAGAAAGATATCAAATGCACACACTTATTGATACAATGTTGGTCAAAAGCTAAAATTTTCTCACAGTCCATAAAGACAGTCCTCATTATTCGTCACAGTAAAATTGCAGTGTTTTTCTCAAAGTCTGAGCAGTAAAAGAAAATGCACACAGAAGTAGTGGATTTCCATGCAGTCTTGAAGAAGTAGTATTGACCTTCCAACGGAAAGACAGTGCTGACTCTCGACATGCAGACAGGTAATGCGCCACAACAGAGCAAACCCACAGCAGAGTCAGTCGAAGTTTTGAAGAATATTGGTAGGTAGGTCATCACAGAGTAGACCCACTGTAGTCCTGGTAGAGATTACAGTATTGGTGGGCCACCAGGGGTGCAGACCCACTGTAGTCCTTGTAGAATTAATGGTATTGGTGGGCCATCAAAGATGCAGACCCACTGTAGTCCTTGTAGAGATGGCCAGCAGCCATCTGTTGTGACTGTGCAGGTACACAATCACCGTTGAAGAGTCTTGCAGATAATATAGCAAGTCCATAACCACCACTTATGCACTCACAAAAAATTTGTTTGAAATGTCCTTAGAACCAGCAATGCTGTTTTCCAGTCCCTTGCTGAATTATTAACACACGTGCAAACACTATCAGTCCCTACTTCTCACATATTGTCCTTATACTATGACCAACAGAAACGTGTGCAGTGAAATGTAACTTACAAGTTACTTAATTTGATGAACTGGAGTCAATTACAATAGAATACAATAACAAAGATACAAAATACATCATTAAAACATAACAATACAGATAACATTTGTAGTAATACAGACTTTACAAAAGAATAGAAATATACATATACATCAGTGTTACAGGAATTATGACATAAGTACATACATAAAAGGTCTGAATAACTTTTGAAACATGAACTTCACATATGAGCAACAAAACAGAATAAATAATGTCTCAACATCTTTACAAAGTAAATAACATATTATTAATGCCAATTATATTTGAGGATAACAGTATTCCTCATCATAGTGAATGTAGCTTAGTATTAGAAGAAGAAAAAATTCTATGAAACTACACAGAGACAGGAAGAAAACAAGTACACAAGGGTACACAAACACATAGTGGGACAACACAAAAGGAAAGGACAGGGTTCGTTTTCAGTGTAACATTTGGTACTGCAGTCCAACCCAAAACTTCATTCCATAGATCTTTCGTCTTATTTCGATATTTGCTCTAGCCAAAAAAATCCTATCCAAGCATGCTTTCTGTATTTTTCTAGTAAAACCTCTCAGTGCATTTCTTCAAATTCATCGCAACTCATTCTCTTATAGGCTACCCCCTCTTAAGCTAGCTTAAGTCTACTGAGCTCAGATGCTAAACTAAGGGACGAGGCAATGCAGCAGCACAAAACAAGTAACACGAACATCAATGACAAAAAATTCAAACTGGGAAAGCAATTGCAATATTACAACTAATATAAGGCACTGTGCAGCAAACAAGAAAAATAAATGCATAGTAAACTGGCTTAACAGCGTAATACGAAGTCAAATTCAGTAACATTATGCCTGGCAAACAGCAGCAGCAAATAAAAAAAACATATATCTAAACATGACATAGCTCAAGCAGAAAAAATAGTACACTAAAGACAACAATGCAGATAAGGGAAATGTATAATCACATCTTAATGTCTAAGTAATTAAAGTGGTGCACCACAAGAAGTTATTCTACAAAAAAAAATTACCAAGTAGTTGAAAAGAAAATTCCGTATGCAATTCCTGTGAAGGGAAATGTCTTTGTGCTCCCCCATTTTTGGGAAATGTATTACAAAATTAGTATTTACTGGATCTATAGACAGAAAATATTTATATTAGTACATCTATAAAATTCTATTTTAACCAATGCTGCAGTGCAGCTAGAAACTAGATATCAAATGAAATAAGCAACTATGTACAAAGCAAAGCATAAAAACATCGTTCAATAGCCATGTGGCATTTCATAAGTAGTAAAAAAATATCTCATCTAGAAAGACAGTAGTCATTATCAGGTGTGTAGACAAACTATTTCTTGTCATTTCATTAGGCATTTCAGTAAATATCAGAAAGTACAATATGTTTCCAAGTAATGAGCGTGTCGTATTTGCGATGCTTTTTACAAAGGAATGTCAGAAGCGAGGTTAATGGCCTCTTTTTTTTCTCCACCTAATGGCTTTTTCTCCAGGTGGCTGGCCCAGCTGGGCGCCACAATGCATTACATCAAGGTCACTTAGCTTTCTTACCGAAAAACTTACGACACCAGTTTCCGCTACAGTGACAGTCTCATATACAAAATTTCACGGGTCGAGAATTTGCGTTGCAAATGTGTAGAAACAAAATCTTATCAATATAACAGTGTCCAAAAAATTTTCGCCGGCATTGTGATACATTCACGCATTTACATACATTTCATAACTCTTAAAGTACGATTCTTGGTTTCCAACAACCTTTTTCACAAATCAGCGTCCCTAACCACTACTCATTATTCCTTACCTTATTCGTCGACACTTCTACAATATTTTATCTTAATAAATACGTAGCATAATCAAATAACTCATATAGCATCAGCTTACTGATCATAAACATACCGCAACAGCATAATACACATAGTCATCGTAATAATATCATCATAACACCTCAGTCAACTCTCAAAATCGTCGTAGCTTCCTCCAATAATTTCAAAACCTAAAAAAATTCACTGGTCATGTCAAAAGTGTCATCTGCCTCAAACGCACTTCAAAAATCATGATCCCATAAGAAATACGACATTCAAAGCTCTCATAGTATCACAATGGTTCCGAAAAAATATGAACATTTCACAAAGTACAGACAAAATACGGTTTCATAAGTGTGAAGTTATTCAACTGTGTAATTACGTAAACATTTGTCACTGATGTAGTAAAAAAGTTTGTCTCTCTCAGTTAAATGATCAGATAGCTGTGTAATTCTGTGTTAGAGAAATATGGTACCGATGTGTAAAGTTGTGTAAGCAAATACCATATTAGCTAGGGCTCCTTGTGCTTGCCAAACACATGGTACACAAAGTAAGCGTGTACCCCCCTGAGGATTAATGTAATTATACCCTCAGGTGTTACAGATTACAGCAATGGAATGAAATATATCATGGAAAACCCTTGTATCATTGTACTTCAAATATCTAAAAAAAATGCATGTTTTAAGTGCGAAATTAATCACTCAAATACGTGTCCTGTAGCGCTAAATGTGCGTCTTGCTGTAAGATAATCTCTGTGGAAGTGTCGTAGTTATCGTCCTCCGAAAGCTAAGTTCTGCAGAAGCCAATGTACTTGCCTCATGATACACCAAATTTCAAGTAAACCGAAATGTTGCATTAAAATCTCATTAGCAGTACTGGTAAATGTTCTAAGTATGTGAGCCTTATAGTCGTTACGTAATTGTGCAACTAACAAGCAAGAATGCACACACACAATAACACTGTGTCGTCTCTTCACAATAACAATGCATTCGTAATTTCTGTTTAAATAAGTTCTCTTGGTTCTTGACTGGATATTTAACTTCAAACATTGTTGCATGGTAACAGATTCTAAGTCTGTCAAAGCATATTAGCAATGTAAAGTAACAAGTTATATGGCAAAGACAAAGTTAAAAAGCAGATTATCTTTCAATAAACGGTTTTACATGTGAAATGTGGTGTAAACCTTTACTCTTCCTAGTACGCAGAGTTTCAACTTTAACGCAATTATCATGTGGTATATGTCGGTGAGGAGTGCTAAAATTTTTCTCAGGGTTAGCGTCTATGTTATTTTTCTCTGAGCCAGCCGGCGCACGCGGCTGCCTGTGGTGCAGGTCATTGTCTGTTCCTTTGTTGGCGCGCGTCGTTATTGGGATTTGGAGACCTAACTTCTACAAATTCACCGTGACGAGAGGGCCCTGCCCTGTTTAAATCCCGCCAGTTCTGATGCAATTAATGTCAGTCGTTACGATCATATCGTCTGTCGTCATGTCGGTAGATTCCATAGTTTCTTTCTTGTCGGTCACGTGGTGGAGAATTTCTCCCTGAGTCGTAACTGTGCGCTGGACCGTTGCGTCTAAAGTTATTCTGTCTCCCTTGATAATAATTATTTTGGTTCCCATATTGTCTGTTTCTCTGATTGTCTCTGTGATAGTCATTACCGCGGAGAGGTGATCTTTCCCTGTAATTATTACTACTCTGCCAACGGTTGTCGTACGGGTGGTGTCTATTTTGGTCACGATTTGCGTTGTAAGAATAGACCTGTCGTGTCCAGTTATTGTTTCTGTCGTCACGGAATTGTGACGTATGTGACCTGTAGTGATTGTTTTCCTGTTTTCGCATCCGGCGACTGTCTGTGTCAATTTCTAATTCTTGTAGGAGTCCCTGAAAAGCTTCAATGTCGTCTTTGCAACGTCCTGCCAAAATAATATTTCTTAAATGTTCAGGCAATTTCATTAAGCAAATGCGGATGAGTTCTGAGGGGCTGTATGGGTTTGACAGGTACTGATTCTTGTGCAACATGTTTTCAAAATATTTCACAAGACTGGAGAATTCAGATTGTTCGAAATGTTTCGTCATTATGATGCTATGTTTTACTCGGTCTTGTGTAGCTTGAGACCAATACGCTGAGAGGAAGGCATGATAAAATTCTTCTTCACTGTGACAATCGTGAATGACCGATCGCATTCTCACGGCTGGTTCATTCTCTAAGTAGCCACACATAAATTCTAATTTGTGTTCTAACGACCAGTTGGGAGGAAAACAATGAGAGAATTGATGGAGCCATGCTTGTGGATGAATGTCGTTGCCAGAATTCTTAAATGTTTTGAATTTACGTGTAGTAATGAAGAGCTTATAGTCAAAATCATCATGTCGGCGAGTCGCATGTTGGTCATTGTTACGTCGTGTCGGCGGTTCAATCTCAAAATTCGGTGCACATTGCCAATTTCTTTCATAATTTCCGAAATGCGCTGTGTTATAATTTTGTGGCTGTTCCGTATTTCTATGTCCCTCTTCCCGTATTGGGGCGCGAGTGTCCTCTGATATACGTAATTCTTGTACTACTTGTGCCAACTGATCTTGCACTTCCCGGATTTCTCTTTTGTACTGTGTATTGATTTGATTTTGTTTGAATTTTCTAATTTCTTCATACTCTTCAGTGTCAGTGAAGGCTACAGATGTTGTGTCATTCAGATCATCATCTACCTTTGTAGATAAGTTAGTGAACTGATCTGAAAGTTCGACTACTTTATCCGATAGTGAAATTATTTCCTCTGTATGTTTTTCTGAACCAAGTTTCAGATTGTCCATTTGTGTTGAAATCGTATTTACTGTGTCCTTTAAGTTTTCCTGAGTTTTTGCAAGTTGCGTAACCGTATCGGTAGATGCAACTGAGTCAATTTTAGCTTGCAAGGTCTCATGATTTTCATGAACAATAATTTGCAGTGCTTTTATGGCTGCTTTGTGATTCTGTAATGCATTTTCATGCCGCGAAAAAATAGGTTGAAAATGCTCACAAATTTGTGTTTTTACGTCATTACAGACTTTTTGACATTTCGATTCAATGTTATGTAACTCAGTAGTTAAATCTTCACGTGTTTGTTCAAGCGTGGTGTGAAGATTTTGTTTCATTGCGTCTAACTGTTGCTGTGTTTGTCTCTGGTATTGTTCCATTGTGTCTAACTTTTTAAGATTTTGTTCCACTGTGTCTAACTTTTGAAGCTTTTGTCCCATTTCTTGCATTAATTGTAATAACAATGCACTGGTGTCTGAAACATGTTCCTCAGTGCTTTTTGGCAGTGAATTTGCACCGGCAACATTCACATTTTGACAAGCAGAAAATGTGTCTTGACTTATTTGAGAAAACGGCGAAGACACAAAACCTGAATCTACAGTATTTGCAAAATTGTGTCCTGTCATTTCGGATTCCTGAGGCGAGCTGTTGCCGAGCGATCGATCGATAATGCTTCCCTGTTCACTAATTGTTTCACTGCCTACGCCATTGTTTGCCGCCCGCTCCATTTCCCTATGCACAGTTACCAAATTACTACTTAGAATATTAGTTAATTCATTACATGGTGGCGCTAACACATTGCTTTCGTCTTCACTGTCATTTCTCAGTCTACTTTGGAGCCTAGTATTACGTTTTTCACACGCCATTATTGTCACAATATTTCACACGATAACACAGAAAAGCACAATTTGAAGTGCAAAAATAAGAAAACACATTAACATAGCACTGAAAATAATATCCAGTTAATTGCAAGCGCAGCTGCGAAATACTTGCTGCAAATCTACATGCATGCCACAACTGTTTTACTCTACAAGAATGAAAAACTACAACTACAAAGGAAATTCTCCCTACAATTACGCGCTAGCAATAAACAAAAGCTACACTAATTACACAAACTACAAAAAAAATCAGAAGATTCCAGTGAGGTATCCTCGGCTAAGGGTCGACATATGAAACGTCCCCCTTAGAACAATTATACATGACTGTGCTTAACCTGACATACAATATTTTAGGCGCAACGCAATCTGACTTTCAAAAATTCCTACAGAAGAATGGACCTGAGTAACATTAACCTATACCTTTCACAAATCACTTACCTCACCAAAAATCTTCGTTACTCAAGCTACTGCAATACAGCGAGCGCCACTACTGCCAGCTAAATAAAAGATTCAAACTACGGAAGGCACTAACTACTGATAGGGATAGTTAGCAAATGAAAGATATTAATAGAGAACAAACAATGTATTTACCTTAATATCATCAAAAGTCATAATATATATAGGAGTTCATAACATCCATTCTTACAAATATCAAAACTCCGCCATTTCTCTCTCCACATCCACCACTGCTGGCGGCTCACCTCCAACTGCGCAACGCTACACGCTGTTCACATCCAGCTGCCACTGCCCAACACTACAATGGCAGACAACAATGCAAAACTAGACACAGACTGCACACAGCACAGCCAGTGATTTTTATACAGAGCGCTACGTGGCGTTACCAATAAGAAAACCTAAACAGCCTACTTACAAGGTGTACGACTTGCTACTTCAATATCGTCCAAATAGTTTGAACAGTTTGAACAGTTTGGTACTTCCGCAGTCAGCTGTTCCAAATACCGTTGGAAAATGGCGGATGCAAAAGCACTGCCAAAAGGCAAATCCAAATATTTAAACAAGCCCATATGAGTATTTACTGCACACACTTTTTGAGATTCTTCATCGAGTGGTATTTGAAGATATGTGTCGCGCAAATCAATTTTTGAAAAATAGCGTCGAGCACCTAATTTGTCTATGAGATCTTCTGGGCGTGGCAATGGGTAAGTGTCAATGACAGCTTGTGGGTCGACTATAGACTTAAAGTCAACACAGAGGCGAATGCGACCTGAAGATTTATTCCGCTGTCTTGCAGTTCTTTAAGTTCAACGATGAGTTTGTCCCGTAATGCAATGGGAACAGTTAAGGTATTTATGAAAATGCATTTAATGCTTGATATATTCTTCGTAATATGATTCAACATAATCAATACAATGCTTATTCAATTCTCAACGATTTTAATTCATACTTCCATACTAATACCAATATTATCAATTGCTAAAGTAACACCAGTATATAGAGACAATACTGAGGATATTTTGAGGTGTGTAAATACTCCTCATCAATACTACTAGTACTGACAACACGTCAGTACTCGCTCTCAGACGGTCAATATATTGACAGTTTGACAGTATTATTGAACGTGTGAGGATCCCTTTACAGCTTCCAAGACGCTTGTAGACTCACAACGATGGCGTCATTTAAAGGCTATACGACAAACAGAGAGTCGTACCTTTACACGTGGAACGTGGGAGGCTTTCAGTGAGGCTGCATTTCATTATGCTCTATTAACTGACTATGGTTGACCCGTGCGTGAGTCGTGTTCGTGGCATCTCTTATTTAACATTCTGTTTTTGCCGTACTGCCATCTCGTTATGTTAGTTTCAATTACTTGTCTTACTGAGTTGCTGCTTTGCCTGCCCGTCAGCGGCAGCAGCAGTGCTTATTGACATAAGCTCTGCTGTGTTATCTTTGTTGGACTCCTGTTACTTCCCAGTCGTCGTGTGTCGACCAGTGAGTTGGAACGTGCCAGCAGTTAGTTCGGACCTGGCAGTGTTTGAGTTGGCACGCGGCACAAGTTCAGTCGGGGCGCGGCAGCAGTGAGGTCTGGACCGCGATGACTCGCCCGACGGTTGCCGACACACACGATTGGAGTGGGGACGACTTTGGTTGGTCATCGGTCGGTCGTCTTGCCGGACGACGTGTATTTGGCCGGCAATTTGTTATAGGTTGGCTGTGTGTGCCGACTCGTGATTCGTCCCTGTACTGCCATTAGCATGCCATTAGCATGAAGAAATATCTTCATGCAAGTGTTCGTGAAACTGTGTGTACTTTGTGTGACAAGTTATTTTAATGTTGTCGGTGTACTGGCTCTCAGGAGTCGGTCTGTTGGTGTGGATCAGCCAGGAAATCTCCGCGCGGCACAGTGGGCCGGGCCCGCTGGCGGTCTCTACGCAGTGTCGGAGTGTGTGGGAGCTGTTCCGATTGCTACGAGGTTCGTGGCTCACAGACCCAGGACACCAAAGTTGAGTGCTGATTTAATTACCGAAGCCAGACTGTTGACATTGTGTCGTTGGTTTTCATGGTTGGCTGTTGGGGGTATGAGCAACAGTGAGTGTTCGAGTTGGCGAAAGTTTGTACACCATCCGGTGGAGTTTAACTGTGTTTTGGTTATTTGAAGTCCAAGTGCACCAGCGGAATTTTCCGCCTTGTGGCCGTTAGCATTCAGGTTACCTGCCCTGGCCGGGCCAACTACCTATCTCCCCTAAGCGAACTTTAATATTTCAAGTGCAGACCGAACCACAGAAACTTCTGAACGCCGCTGGCTGTACTGCCTTTTCTTATTGGTGTTTGATTGTGTATTTTAATGGCTTATAGCCGATGGTTTGAATTTGTATGCTGTTAGTTGGGTTTTAAATAATGGGCCTTCAGCCGCTTCAAATATGAAAGTTCCTCAATATGAAAGTTCCTCACTTGTCAAGCCTTGCATTGTTTGGGCCTTCAGCATTTAAAATATTTTTCTGGGTAAAGCTTTGGGCCTTCTGCCTTTTGAAAATTTATTGTAGTTGTGTTTTTCAATAGTGGGCCTTCAGCCGCTTTAAAATTTAAATTTCTTACTTGTTAAATCTTAGATTGTTTGGGCCTTCAGCCTGTGTAAAATATTGTTTAAAGATAAAGCTTTGGGTCTCCTGCCAACTAAAAATTATTTTAGTTGTTTTAAGTAATCGTCTTTTGTCCGTTTTTAAATTAAAGTTCTTGTTTTTCAAGTATCAGACTTTGTGGGGCCTTCAGCCTAAGTGAAGATAAGGTGTTGTGTCTTGTGTGTGTGTTTTTTTTTAAATTAATTTTACCTGCCGCCTTAAATCTTGGACCTTCAGCCGTGTTTAAATTAAACTTGTTTGCTTTTCAAGTGTTAGATTTGTTGGGCCTTGAGCCAAGTTATAGAACTTACTTACGTGAGGCCTTCTGCCCTGCCCGCATCTCGTGGTAGTGCGGTAGCGTTCTCGCTTCCCACGCCCGGGTTCCCGGGTTCGATTCCCGGCGAGGTCAGGGATTTTCTCTGCCTCGTGATGGCTGGGTGTTGTGTGCTGTCCTTAGGTTAGTTAGGTTTCAGTAGTTCTAAGTTCTAGGGGACTGATGACCATAGAACTTAAGTCCCATAGTGCTCAGAGCCATTTGAACCATTAGCCAGCCTTCTGCCCTCTAAATATTCTGTTTTGAGTCTGAATTTTAAGTTAATGGCTTTCAGCTGTTTTTAAATTTAAGTGGTTGTGCCCTTAAGGCGTAAGATAGTGTGGCCTATTCAGCCGATAACTAAGTTCAAAAATTTTTGCTGTATTGTTTGGACAACTAAATAAAGTTACATGTGTTTGAGTGTAACCGACAGCCCACTTTTGGCCCCTTTACACAAGTCCTGCCGACATTAAGCAGGGCGTTTCAATGGTGATCATAAATTAGTCATCACAGAGGAGGATCAAAAATGTAGGCACCATGTTGTTGTTGTTGTTTGGTCTTCAGTCCTGAGACTGGTTTGATGCAGCTCTCCATGCTACCCTATCCTGTGCAAGCTTCTTCATTCTCCCAGTACTTAATGCAACCCACATCCTTCTGAATCCGCTTAGTGTATTCATCTCTTGGTCTCCCTCTACGATTTTTACCCTCTACGCTGCCCTCCAATGCTAAATTTGTGATCCCTTGATGCCTCAGATTCTATTCAATACTTCATCATTAGTTATGTGATCTACCCATCTAATCTTCAGCATTCTTCTGTAGCACCACATTTCGAAAGCTTCTATTCTCTTCTTGTCCAAACTATTTATCGCCCATGTTTCACTTTCATACGTGGCTACACTCCATACAAATACTTTCAGAAACAACTTCCTGACACTTAAATCTATACTCGATGTTAACAAATTTCTCTTCTCCAGAAAAGCTTTCCTTGCTATTGCCAGTCTACATTTTATATCATCTCTACTTCGAAAATAATCAGTTATTTGGCTCCCCAAATAGCAAAATTCCTTTACTACTTTATGTGCCTCATTTCCTAATCTAGTTCCCTCAGCATCACCCGACTTAATTCGACTACATTCCATTATCCTCTTTTTGCTTTTGTTGATGTTCATCTTATATCCTCCATTCAAGACACTGTCCATTCCGTCCAACTGCTCTTCCAAGTCCTTTGCTGTCTCTGACAGAATTACAATGTCACCGGCGAACCTCAAAGTTTTTATTTCTTCTCCATGGATTTTAATATCTACTCCGAGTTTTTCTTTTGTTTCCTTTACTGCTTGCTCAATATACAGATTGAATAACATCTGGGAGAGGCTACAACCCTGTCTCACTCCCTTCTCAACCACTGCTTCCCTTTCATGCCCCTCGACTCTTATAACTGCCATCTGGTTTCTGTACAAATTGTAAATAGGCTTTCGCTCCCTGTGTTTTACCCCTGCCACCTTTAGAATTTGAAAGAGAATCAACATTGTCAAAAGATTTCTCTAAGTCTACAAATGCTAGAAATGTAGGTTTGCCTTTCCTTAATCTTTCTTCTAAGGTAAGTCGTAGGGTCAGTATTGCCTCACGTGTTCCAATATTTCTACGGAATCCAAACCGATCTTCCCCGAGGTCGGCTTCTACTAGTTTTTCCATTCGTCTGTAAAGAATTCATGTTAGTATTTTGCAGCTGTGACTTATTAAACTGATAGTTCGGCAATTTTCACATCTGTCAACACCTGCTTTCTTTGGGATTGGAATTATTATATTCTTCTTGAAGTCTGAGGGTATTTCGCCTGCCTCATACATCTTGCTCACCAGATGGTAGAGTTTTGTCAGGACTGGCTCTCCCAAGGCCATCAGTAGTTCTAATGGAATGTTGTCTACTCCCGGGGCCTTGTTTCGACTCAGGTCTTTCAGTGCTCTGTCAAACTCTTCACGCAGTATCGTATCTCCCATTTCATCTTCATCTACATCCTCTTCCATTTCCATAATATTGTCCTCAAGTACATCTCCCTTGTATAGACCCTCTATATTTTCCTTCCACTATTCTGCTTTCCCTTCTTTGCTTAGAACTGGGTTTCCATCTGAGCTCTTGATATTCATACAAGTGGTTCTCTTTTCTCCAAAGGTCTCTCTAATTTTCCTGTAGGCAGTATCTATCTGACCCCTAGTGAGATAAGCCTCTACATCCTTACATTTGTCCAATAGCCATCCCTGCATAGCCATTTTGGACTTCCTGTCGATCTAATTTTTGAGACGTCTGTATTCCTTTTTGCCTGCTTCATTTACTGCACTTTTATATTTTCTCCTTTCGTCAATTAAGTTCAATATTTCTTCTGTTACCCAAGGAGTTCTACTAGCCCTCGTCTTTTTACCTACTTGATCCTCTGCTGCCTTCACTACTTCATCCCTCAGAGCTACCCATTTATCTTCTACTGTACTTCTTTCCCCCATTTCTGTCAATTGTTCCCTTATGCTCTCCCTGAAACCCTGTACAACCTCTGGTTTAGTCAGTTTATCCAGGTCCCATCTCCTTAAATTCCCACCTTTTTGCAGTTTCTTCAGTTTTAATCTACAGTTCATAACGAATAGATTGTGGTCAGAGTCCACATCTGCCCCTGGAAATGTCTTACAATTTAAAACCTGGTTCCTAAATCTCTGTCTTACCATTATATAATCTATCTGATACCTTCTAGTATCTCCAGGATTCTTCCATGTATACAACCTTCTTTCAAGATTAAGTTATGCTCTGTGCAAAACTCTACCAGGCGGCTTCCTCTTTCATTTCTGTCCCCCAATCCATATTCACCTACTATGTTTCCTTCTCTCCCTTTTCCTACTATCGAATTCCAGTCGCCCATGACTATTAAATTTTCGTCTCCCTTTACTACCTGAATAATTTCTTTTATCTCATCAAACATTTCTTCAATTTCTTCATCATCTGCTGAGCTAGTCGGCATATAAACTTGTACTACTCTAGTAGGCGTGGGCTTCGTGTCTATCTTGGCCACAATAATGCGTTCACTATGCTGTTTGTAGTAGCTTACCCGCACTCCTATTTTTTTATTCATTATTAAACCCACTCCTGCATTACCCCTATTTGATTTTGTGTTTATAACCCTGTATTCACCTGACCAAAAGTCTTGTTCCTCCTGCCACCGGACTTCACTAATTCCCACTATATCTAACTTTAACCTATCCATTGCCCTTTTTAAATTTTCTAATCTACCTGCCCGGTTAAGGGATCTGACATTCCACGCTCCGATCCGTAGAACTCCAGTTTTCTTTTTCCTGATAACGACGTCCTCTTGAGTAGTCCCCGCCCGGAGATCTGAATGGGGGACTATTTTACCTCCAGAATATTTTACCCAAGAGGACGCCAACATCATTTATCCATACAGTAAAGCTGCATGCCCTCAGCCGTTCGCAGTACCAGCAGAGCAAGGCCGTTTTGGTTAATGTTGCAAGGCCAGGTCAGTCAATCATCCAGACTGTTGCCCTTGCAACTACTGAAAAGGCTGCTGCCCCTCTTCAGGAACCACATGTATGTCTGGCCTCTCAACAGATACCCCTCCGTTGTTGTTGCACCTATGGTACGGCCGTCTGTACCGCTGAGGCACGCAAGCCTCCCTACCAACGGCAAGGTCCATGGTTCGTGGGGAAAGGTAGGCACCATAACGCATTAAAATGGAAGAGAGAATGTATGTGTTGCTGAAATCGAAGAATCACATTTACCGGCTATGTGGAGCATTCATGAGACATTAGGTTCAACACAGCAGGAGTGGAGTTTTACCACAATAACAGCAAACAGCCAGGGTTAAGTTACACCAACCTGTAGTCAACCCGAAATCACCTTTGCAGTTCTGGAAAGGCACTGTGTATCCTGTTTTGCATAGTGTGGTTCGTAAAAGCCTGGGATTAGTGTCCTCCTCTGTCTCTTCTGAAAGATTGTTTCTTAAAGCGGGGGACACAACAGCAGCTTGCCATTCGAGACTCAAAAGGGGAAGGCCTCAGAAACGGCCAACCGATTCGGCTCGTATGTGGTAGGTCATATGTGTAAAAGCTGAAATGAATAACTCTGAGATATTTTGTCTCAACACTCCCCCATTTTTGAGTAAGTTGAATGATGTTCAATGAAAGCCCCGATGGTGTAGCGACCCTGGTAAGGGAAACAGAAAACCTGTGTGGGATTCCCAGGTTTTCCTTCATATGTAAAATTTTTGCATCAGAGCTGGTAGAAACAGAAAGTTTCATAAGGTAGGTATATCAATAACAAATAATAACAAGGTAGGTAAATAAATTTCTCAACCCACCAGGTTGGCCAAGGGCGCTGCTTCCTGGACTCTGGTAGGCGCACCGGCCCCAAATCGAATCCGCCTGGCGGCTTAAGGACGAGCACCGGTGTGCTGGCCAGCCTGGATGTGGTTTTTAGGCGGTTTTCCACACCCCACAAGGCGAATACCGGGCTGGTCCCCACGTCCCGCCTCAATTACACGACTCACATACATTTGAAAACGTTCGCACTATTTCATGGCTTACACTAGATGCAGACAGCTGGGGTACACTAATTCCGTCCCAGGTGGTACGGGGTGGCGACGGGAAGGGCATCCGGCCACCCTCTGACACTAACATCGCCAAATCCATAGCAACTAGGACGACCCTGCATTGAAATGGGACAAAGGCCGAAAGAAAATGATGATGAATGATGAAGCAAATAAATTTCTCAAACGAATTGGATTAGTGAAGAATTAAAATCTTAAACCTCATTGTATGAAAACAGTTCCGAGTGAGAGTGCTGTGACTATGAGCATTCAATATGCTTCATAACATAAGGTGGAAAAACCCTTGTTTTAGATGGTAGTATAAATAAAACGAAGCACCTGTGCAGGATGCAATATTCCATCACAGTTTCTGGAAAATTGTTGCCTGAAACTTTAGTGTGCTGATAAGAAACTACACTGAGGTGACAAAAGTCATGGGATAGCGATATGCACATATGCAGAGGGCAGACGTATCACTTACACAGCGTATAAAAGGACAGTTCATTAGTGGAGATGTCATTTGTACTCATGTGATTCATATGAAAGGATTTCCAAAGTGATTATGTCCGCACGACGGGAGTTAACAGACTTTGAATGCAGGATGGTAGTTTGGGCTGGATGCATGGGCCATTCCAGTTCGGAAATAGTTAAGGAATTCAATATTCCGAGATTCACAGCGTCAAGAGTGTGCTGAGAATACCAAACGTCAGGCATTACCTAACACTAAGGACAATGCAGTGGCCGACGTCCTTCACTTGGTGCCCGAGACCAAAGTCATTTACATAGAATTGTTACTGCTAACAGACAAGCACCATTACGCGAAAAACCGCAGAATTTAATGAGGGACGCACGGCGAAAATATCCGTTTGGACAGTGACGCGAAATTTGACGTTAATGTGCTGTGTCAGCAGACGACTGATGCGGGTGCCTTCGCTAAAAGCATGACATCGCCTGCAGCGCCTTTTCTGCGCTCGTGATCGTAGCGGTTGGACCTTAGACGACAGGAAAACCTTAGCCTGGTCAGATAAGTCCCGATTCCTGTTGGCAAGAGCTATGGTAGGGTTCGAGTGTGGCGCAGATCCCACGAATCCATATACCCAAGTTATCAACAAGGCACCGTGCAAGCTGGTGGTGGTTCCATAACGGTCGTGGGCTGTGTTTACGTGGTATGAAATGGGTCCTCTGGTGCAGCTGAACCGATTGTTTATTGGAAACGTTTTTGTTCGTCTACTTGGAGACCATTTGCAGCCTATCATGGACTTCACGTTCCCAAACAACGATGGAATTTTTATGGATCACAATGCGCCATGTCATTGGGCTGCAATGGTTCGCGATTTATTTCAAGAACTTTCCGGACAATTTGAGCGAATGATTTGGCCGCCCAGATCACCCGACACGAATCGCATCTAACATTTATGGGACATAATCGAGAGGCCAGCTCGTGCACAAAATCCTGCACCGCCAAGACTTTCGCAACTATAGGCGGCTATAGAGGCAGCATTGATCAGTATTTCTGCAGGGGACTTCTAACGACTTGTTGAGTCCATGCCACGTCAGGTTGCTGCACTACGCTGGACAAAAGAATATATTAGTGTTTATACCATGACGTTTATCACCTCAGCGTACATACTTACATTAATTTTTGTAATATGTATGGATTACAGTGTGCGGTTGCCAAATGCTAACACTATTCTAATAACATGGTGAGGTAAGTGTCTATGTGTTATCACTTTAGACAAGTAGTCTCTCAGGGGATCTGCGACACCTTTAGCACTGAATGGTAACACACTATGTGGGGCGGTGGGTTAATAATAATGAAAATAATTCATAAATAATAGGAATATTAGTCAGTCCTAAAGCATAGGAAACTGAAATACTGGAAATATTTGAAATGTTGCTGTTCACTGTCTTTTACGAGAGCCTGGAAACATTTTTGTGGTCAGCCAGGAAGTGGTGATGAACATACTGACCATAGTTCTCAGCCTGCAAGTCCACATTCTTGTCCAGTCCACTGAAAGAAATGTTTCTATTCTCTGTTTGCTCAGTGGGATCAGGACTATGATTATAAATGAAGATTTTGAGTTCTAGTTGATAGATATATTTGGTAAGGTTTCACACACACAACACTGTAATATTCATTATTTTGAGACCAACAATAAATCTCTCTATCCTAAACAGTACTTTGAACAGTTCAGAGGTGACCTCTACAGTAATTTTCTATTAAATCGTCTTTCACTGTGACTTCTGGTAACCAAAATAATTGCTCACCTCAAAAGTGGAAAATAATTGTCACCACCAGCCACAAGGATTTGTTAACATTGTGGGTGACACACTAACAGTTACTTCTGCGAAATCTAAGCAATCCAGGACGGTGTATAGTCCTCGCGATTTTACTTCCTATTTGCATTGAAAACAAGAGTTTATTTGCGGTATGGCTGTGACGCCATCCGAGACATCGCGTACTCCGGTATTCGACTGATGCAGATCGTACGGTGGTTGGGTGTGAAGTGAAGTCTTTTCACATATGTAAACGATCCAAGACAGTGTACAGTCCTTGCGAGTTCACTTTCTATTATTACTGAAAATATATCTTTAGTGACAGCCTGTCACTGACGTGATCCGAGGCGGCACGCACTCCGGCATTTGACTGATGCGGATCGTACGGTGGTTGGTTGCGAAGCGAAGACCAGTCTTGCCTCTCGGGCTGTATTTATACAGGGTGGTCCATTGATAGTGACCGGGCCAAATATCTCACGAAATAAGCATCAAACGAAATAAACTACAAAGAACGAAACTCGTCTAGCTTGAAGGGGAAAAGGGGAAACCAGATGGCGCTATGGTTGGCTCACTAGATGGCGCTGCCATAGGTCAAACGGATATCAACTGCGTTTTTTTAAAATAGGAAACCCCCATTTTTTATTACATATTCGTGTAGTACGTAAAGACATATATGAATGTTTTAGTTGGACCACTTTCTTCGCTTTGTGATAGATGGCGCTGTAATAGTCACAAAAGTGTAAATACGTGGTATCACATAACATTCCGCCAGTGGGGACGGTATTTGCTTCGTGATACATTACCCGTGTTAAAATGGACCGTTTACCAATTGCAGAAAAGGTCAATATCGTGTTGATGTATGGCTATTGTGATCAAAATTCCCAACGGGCGTGTGCTATGTATGCTGCTCGGTATCCTGGAAGACATCATCCAAGTGTCCGGACCGTTCGCCGGATAGTTACGTTATTTAAGGAAACTGGAAGTGTTCAGCCACATGTGAAATGTCAGCCACGACCTGCAACAAATCATGGTGCCCGAGTAGATGTTTTAGCTGCTGTCGCGGCTAATCCGCACATCAGTAGCATACAAATTGCGCGAGAATCGGGAATCTCAAAAACGTCGGTGTTGAGAATGCTACATCAACATAGATTGCACCCGTACCATATTTCTATGCACCAGGAATTGTATGGCGACGACTTTGAACGTCATGTACAGTTCTGCCACTGGGCACAAGATAAATCACGCGACGATGACAGATTTTTTGCACGCGTTCTATTTAGCGACGAAGCGTCATTCACCAACAGCGGTAACGTAAACCGGCATAATATGCACTACTGGGCAACGGAAAATCCACGATGGCTGCGACAAGTGGAACGTCAGCGACCTTGGCGGGTTAATGTATGGTGCGGCATTATGGGAGGAAGGATAATTGGCCCGCATTTTACCGATGGCAATCTGAATGGTGCAATGTATGTTGATTTCCTACGTAATGTTCTACCGATGTTACTACAAGATGTTTCTCTGCAAGACAGAATGGCGATGTACTTCCAACATGATGGATGTCCGGCACATAGCTCGCGTGCGGTTGAAGCGGTATTGAATAGCATATTTGATGACAGGTGGATTGGTCGTCGAAGTACCATACAATGGTCCGCACGTTCACCGGATCTGACGTCCGCGGTTTTGTTTCTGTGGGGAAAGTTGAAGGATATTTGCTATCGTGATCCACCGACAACGCCTGACAACATGCGTCAGCGCATTGTCAATGCATGTGCGAACATTACGGAAGGCGAACTACTCGCTGTTGAGAGGAATGTCGTTACAGGTATTGCCAAATGCATTGACGTTGACGGACATTTTGAGCATTTATTGCATTACTGTGGTATTTAAGGGTAACAGCATGCGTTCTCAGAAATGATAAGTTCACAAAGGTACACGTATCACATTGGAACAACCGAAATAAAATGTTCAAACGTACCTACGTTCTGTATTTTAATTTAAAAAAAACCCACCTGTTACCAACTGTTCGTCTAAAATTGTGAGCCATATGTTTGTGACTATTACAGCGCCATCTACTACAAAGCAAAAAAAGTGGTCCATCTAAAACATTCATATTTCTTTACGTACTACACGAATATGTAATAAAAATGGGGGTTCTTATTTTAAAAAAGGCAGCTGATATCCGTTTGACCTATGTCAGCGCCATCTAGCGGGCCAACCATAGCGCCCTTCAATCTAGACGAGTTTCGTTCTTTGTAGTTTTTTCGTTTGACGCTTATTTCGCGAGATATTTGGCCCGGGCACGATCAATGGACCACCCTGTACACTGGCGCAGTGGATGGCCAAGGGAACACCTCCTGTTACCCGCTCTATGCACACGGTAGCAGCCTCTAAACGGCCGCTTTCTCGAACACATAATATTTTATAACAATGTCATGAATCAATTTAGAATCTTCGTAATTTTTGGGTGAATGTAGTTAAGGTGGGTTAAAGTCACAGAAAAAGAATTTAGTACTCCTACATATAAACTTTGCTGTCCAGAATTTTTAGAACGGAACTGACAGTAGAACATGACCTGTGAACTACAACTTTAGGAGACCTTGTATTTGTTAGTATTTACTTCCAGGACTTGAAACTTGTTATAGCTCTATTATTTAATAGGTTTCATCACATGCTGCAACCAAAATTTTCTAGCATTAATATAACGGTTACTTAATCTACTACAAATAAGGACGTTTCTGTGATTCTTGAAGTTTTCCCGGCGGACATAATGTTCCATCAACTTTCGAGCGTGCACTCGGGACAGCGACAATTCTTCTTGCGATATTTCGGCAGGAAACCTCCCGGCCATCTTCAAGGCGAGTCGGAGACTGAGTTCATAGTGTTTGCGCGTGCGTATTTATACGGAGAATCACGTGGTACAAAGCTGCTGAGGATTGAAAGCGCATGCGTCAAAGTCGCCACTACTGCGCTAGTCATAGATAAGATGTATATAGCAAAGATAAACATATAAGCGCAGAGTGCAAACAAAATAGTGCTGCTGCGAATCCACCGTGCTTGTAAATAAATAATTAATCTTTAAAAGTGGTAACATCTGTCGGAAGTGAAGATGCAGAAATTCTTTCCGAACGAAGGTATGAAATAAGCGGTTTCCAAGCATTGTCAAGATGAAATCCTTCGTCACGGTTTAGCAGGTTGTCGGCTAGTTGTATTTCTACAGCTTCCTTAACAACTGAGTCCCAGAAAGATGAAGCAGTAGTTAAAATCTTAACATCTTTATAATCCATGGCATGGCCAGTAGAAATGCAATATTCGGCAACTGCTGATTTATTGGACTGAAGAAGACGTGTGTACCGCTGGTGTTCGACACATCGTTCCTGTACAGTGCGCGTTGTTTGCCCTATGTAACGTTTGCCACACTCACAAGGGATTTCATAACCTCCCGCCTTTCGCAAGAGCAGATCATCCTTAACGGATCCCAACAAGGCTGCAGTCTTAGCTGGTGGGCGGAATAGCACATCCACTTTATGTTTCTTCAAGATTCTAGCGATTTTAGAAGAAACATTACCCACGTATGGGAGAAAGGCTGTAGATTTCACTTCCCTTTCCACTTCCTCATCCTTTTTCTGTGATTTTTCTGCAGTTTTTATTTGCAGGGCTTTCTTAATCTGCTGTTGCGAATAGCCATTTCTCCTAAAAACTGCCTCCAGGTGTACAAGCTCATCTTGCAGACTGTCAACATCAGACACTACATGAGCCCTGTGGACCATTTCTCCTAAAAACTGCCTCCAGGTGTAGAAGCTCATCCTGCAGACTGTCAACATCAGACACTACATGAGCCCTGTGGACCAAAGTTTTCAGAACACTCATAATTTGCGACGGATGGTGGCAGCTAGACGCCTGCAAATACAGGTCTGTGTGTGTGGGCTTACGGTATACGCAATGACCTAGGGATCTATCTTCTTTCCGGCGAACCAGCACATCCAGAAACGGTAAACAGCCATTCTTCTCTCGCTCCATAGTGAACTTGATGTTTCCGTGAATGGAATTGAGATGTTCCAAAAACTCTATCAGTTTATCTTCTCCGTAGGGCCACACTGTGAAAGTGTCATCCACGTATCTCCAGAAGACCGTCGGTTTTAATACTGCTGAGTTGAGGGCTTTCTCTTCGAAATCCTCCATAAACAAATTAGCCACCAGGGGAGAGAGAGGGCTCCCCATAGCGACACCGTCAATTTGTTCGTAATATTGTTCATCAAATAAAAAATAAGTGTAGGTTAATGCATGCTTAAACAAAGCTGTTATATCATCCTCAAACTTGCTGCTAATGAGATACAGGGAGTCAGCCAGAGGTACTTTGGTGAACAACGAGACAACGTCAAAACTAACTAATAAATCTGTGCTATTGAGTTTCAGACCTTTCAACCTACTGATAAAATCCGACGAGTTGCGGATATGATGTTCACATTTCCCCACAAACGGTCTCAACAGAGAGGCTAAATATTTTGCCATGAGTACGTTGGTGCACCTATATTGCTAACTATTAAAAGTGCTGACTTTTCGACCAATCAGTGCCCAAAAATGACACAAGCAGTATATTGCCATTCAGAAACTGTCGAGTGGTTGTCCAAACGTTCCTCAAAGTGGATCGATTTCCGGAAGCGTAACAGCTAACCTTTACTAAACTTGATGACAGTGCCAGCGGTGGCTGATTATGTTGTTGCGTATATCGTCGAGATTCTAGTGGCGATCTCTGCGGATTAGAACTAAATGCTGAAGGTGTGTTCGAACGTACATGGGGATGGTGGACGAATAATAGAGAGCATAGTGTGTCCCACAAAACGACGTGCATAGTGTTGAGGGGGAATATTCTTTTTATTATGGTTGGTTGGTTTTGGGGAAGGAGACCAGACAGTGTGGTCATCGGTCTCATCGGATTAGGGAAGGATGGGGAAGGAAGTCGGCCGTCCCTTTCATAGGAACCATCCCGGCATTTGCCTGGAATGATTTAGGGAAATCACGGAAAACCTAAATCAGGATGGCCGGACGCGGGATTGAACCGTCGTCCTCCCGAATGCGAGTCCAGTGTCTTACCACTGCGCCACCTCGCTCAGTTTTTTATTATGAAGATGATGTTGGTTTGTGGGGCGCTCAACATCATGGTTATCAGCGCCCGTACGAGTTCCAAATTTCCCGTCTCGGCACTTCCGAATGATGATGAGATGATGAGGACAACACAAACATCCCGTCTCTGGGCGGAGAAAATCCCCCACCCGATATTTTCTTTATGCCAACTCTATGCTTAAACGCGGGATGAAGCCTGTAAAACGTACAGATAATTGTAGGTCATTGTGACTATACTAGGACGAGAATAGGCACTTTATGACAGATACAATTACTGTGACGTAGAGGGCAGAGAATATGAATACACAAACTCTTTTATGTAGACACTGTCATTACCTGACTTTCATTACACTCTGTAAGAGGATACCCGCCCACATAAACTGGCTTGTAAAGCGAGCGACCCACCGCTCCTAGTCATGAGTACATGAAATCACACCGTCTACGAGATAGTTTCCGTTCTGCTAGCTTGTCAGTGCGTCTTAGTCGCTTCTACTCTCCCCATCACCCTGTTGCCCTGCCGTCAAACCTGTAAGAAAGTGTCATCTTGTGCCATTCCACACAGTAATTCGCATTGACCCCGGACTCTTATCCATTCATAATGACTGACCCCTGATTTTGAGCTCATGTACTAGTCACATTGCATTAAGAACATCGATATGTTATACCTTTCCAGAATTGTGGAAATGTCTACTTTTATTTAGTATGTTAATATTATATCTTAGTTGAAATGGGGGCGACATAGGCGTTAATATTTTAGAGAAACCCTACTTTTTCTCGTTTTTTTCGGCGATTGTAAACTTTAAGGACGCATAAAAAAGTCAGACAATAATCAAGAGAAAAGTTTCCTCCGCACAATTTAAAGATACAGCCTTGTTCTATTTACAGCAGATTCTCGTTATTTTCTGATTATTCGTTTCATTGATATAATGTGTAACGCAAGACGCTGTGCTATTGAGCTTACCGTTGTATCTGTAGCGACAGAGAAGCCATTGGTGTAAATCTTGAACTTTTGTTGGTTACATCATGTGTCTTTACTAATACATACTCCTCGTGCTTGTTAGTTAAGGGTTTTTAAAGCAAGTGTATTAGCAGCTGCAATATATGCGAGCATGTGGTGGAGCGCAGTTTTCACACCAGCACGCCGCCATTGTTGTACTCGTAATGCGCCATAAGCGCATGTTCATCAGCGAAGAATGGCAACTTGGTAGTCGCATTCTAGTAGTACAGCATTGCTGTCTTCAGTTTCTGTTGCAAGTAGAGGGAAATAAGATGGAAAATTGCAAATTAATGCTTGATATACAAGCAGCTCATAATAAATGAACGTTTGTATGACACATCTCAACAGTAAATGGAGAAAAGTCGATTAGCTCGAATAAATTTTGCGGTAAAGAATGATGACTGAAATAAAACCTACCTTAGTCGGTTTCGCTGCTGGCCATCTCGCTGCAGCTATTTCAGTCGTCTTCTTTGATCAGCAATGTTTCTATTGCTATGTTAAGACAGTGGGCTCTTTGTGCATATCCGTTTTGAAGTTTGTGTGCACGTATCACTGAATACCTCGAGACACATTGGGGAAAACTTTCCAGAGCTGAACAACACATCTGTAAAATCTCATTTAATTTAAAAATTGTGTCCTCCTTTTCAAGCTTGTTCTTGACAAAGGCCAGAGTAAGTTCAATGCACTGAATTCACAGTGCACCACAAACAAACACAGAAGTTTAATTTTCCTTCCCACGAGCGAAATACGAGGTGCGGCTAGAAAAAAACCGGACTGATGCTGGAAAAAACATTTATTTACAATTATTTACAATTTCATGTTATCTCCTTCAATGTACTCTCCTCCTCGGTCTCTACACCGCTCCATACGAATTTTCCACTGTTCATAGCAATGCTGCAGATCATTTTCGGTAAGTCCAAACATTACTTCCGTCGCTTTTTCTTTTACTGCTTCAACAGTCTCAAATCTAGTTCCTTTCAAAGCTGACTTGACTTTAGGGAAAAGAAAAAAGTCACAGGGGGCCAAATCAGGTGAGTAGGGTGGATGATCTAAGATGGGAATGTTGTGGCTCTGAGCACTATGGGACTCAACTGCTGTGGTCATAAGTCCCCTAGAACTTAGAACTACTTAAACCTAACTAACCTAAGGACAGCACACAACACCCAGCCATCACGAGGCAGAGAAAATCCCTGACCCCGCCGGGAATCGAACCCGGGAACCCGGGCGTGGGAAGCAAGAACGCTACCGCACGACCACGAGATGCGGGCTGGGAATGTTGTGTTTTGCCAAAAACGTCTTCACTGACAACGAACTGTGAGCTGGGGCATTGTCTTGGTGAAGGATCCATGACTTTTTTCTCCACAAATCGTTTCGTTTTCTCCGTACTCGCTCACGTAGGATAGCCAGGACGCTAATGTAGTAATGCTGATTCACTGCTTGTCCCTCTGGTACTCATCAATGTGCACAATCCCTTTGATGTCAAAAAAACAATCATCATTGCCTTGAATTTCGATTTTGACATTCGTGCTTTTTTTTGTCGTGGAGAACCAGGAGTTTTCCAATGCATCGATTGGCGTTTAGTTTCGGGATCGTAAGTAAAAAACCACGATTCATCGCAAGTAATAACATTTTGTGAGAAGGTGGGATCACTTTCAATGTTTTCCAGGATGTCAGAACAAATCATTCTTCGGCGTTCCTTCTGTTCAATTGTGAGACACTTTGGAACCATTTTTGAACACACTTTGTTCATGTTGAAACTTTCATGAAGAATCTGCCTAACACTTTCCTTGTCAACTCCTGTTAACTCAGACACTGCTCTGATTGTTAAACGGCGATCTTGTCGAACAAGTTTACCGGTTTTTTCAATGTTTGCATCAGTTTTTGCTGACAATGGTCTGCCAGTGCGAGTGTCATCACTGGTGTCTTCGCGGCCTTCTTTAAATCGTTTAAACCACTCAAACACTTGTGTTCGCGATAAACAATCATCGCCGTACACTTGTTGTAACATTACAAACGTTTCACTTGCAGATTTTCCTAGTTTGAAACAAAATTTGATGTTAACACGCTGTTCTTTCTGTACACTCAACATTTTCCGACGCACAGACAAAACGTCAACTACTTAAAACAGACGCCACGGGCAGACTGAGTGCAGGAGGCAGATGAAACTCGAGCAGTAGGCGGAGCGAGAGTCACGTGACAGGCCACGCGACTTTCAGCCTTATTGTATTCGTTTTATTGTTTCACCAGTACTAGTCCGGTTTTTTTCTAGCCACACCTCGTAGACTTCCCAAAAGGTAAAAGGTATTCATGGGCCGTGAAGTGTGGCCGTGTGTGTTTCAGTAGGCCTGCTTTAGTAAATTTCTGATATGACATACATTAGATATGAGTTCTACGTTATATCTTTCCATCCATCCAACCATCCAATAATAGAATCATTCTTCCATTTCGTAGATGAATTTCTTGATACTGGATTTATCACTTGCCGTATGGAGCCTGATTTATAACAATTGCAGATTTGTTTGGTGATTTTTTGAAACCATTCCTAAACCGCTCTTCAGTGTGTCTGGCATTCATCTCAAAAATGATAATCTGCCCCTCCTTTTTGCCTAATAAAACATAAGCCAGCATTTTGCATGCACTCATCTTTGTTCCCAATGTGGCACATTAAAATCCATATTTAAGGTTCTTGTTCTACTATGAAGTGATGGTAGAATCCATAAATAACATAAAAAACCTTTTTCCAGTGTCGGACAGTGTTTTAACTTCTCGTTTCCAGCCATTATTTTCTGATCCTACCATCGAAACGTTCTGGAATGATTTGCGCCACACCAACTCCATCATTGCAATAAATAGTCCATCCAGTGTCTTACTTCCTTCAAAAACTCGTCTCTTTTTCCTGCTACTCGGTTATTTTCAGTCAGCACAATATTTTTGTTGAACTTTTTGTACCTGAAGCCTGATTTTCGAACAGCAATCCAGTAAAAGAAAGTCCGATAGAAAATGATAAAAAAAAGGTCTTTGAGAAAGTTATTAATTGGTTTTCTGTGGATGGGCTTACTCTGAACTTTGAAAAAACACAGTACATCCAATTTTCTGCTGCAAAAAGTATAATTCCTTCAATAAAGATAGCACATCAAGAGAAGTCAGTAGCCAGGGTAGTGCATACAAATTTTTTGGGTGTACATTTAGATGATAATCTTAATTGGAAAATTCATATTTTGGATCTCCTAATGCGACTAGGTTCAGCAACTTTTGCAGTCAGAATAATTGCCAATTTTGAGGATTTAGAAATTAGTAAACTAACATACTTTGCATACTTCCACTCTCTGATATACGGAATAATATTCTGGGGAACACTTAGGCAAAACGTATTCACTGCTCACAAGAAAGTAGTTAGAATAATGTGTGGTGTTAATAGTCGCACATCTTGTAGGCATCTGTTGAAAAGGTTAGGAATTCTTACAACTGTTTCACAGTACATTTACTCAGTAACGAATTTTTTTCTCAACAACCGAGACCAGTTTAAAATCAACAGCGACATTCATGATTGCAGTACCAGAAAAAAGAAGTACCTACACTATCCTTTACTTAACCTATCTTTGGCACAGAAAGAGGTAAAATATGCTGCTATAAAACTATTCGATAAATTACCAGATGAAATAAAATGTCTGACAGACAGGAGTAATAGCTTCAAAAACAAATACAAATCATACCTCCTTGACAGCTCCTATACCATAGATGAATTCTTGAATATGAGTAAATAAATCTGGAAATATAACATATGCATTTTGTGTCATTTAAGGGAATGGGACAGACAATAGAAATATTTAGGTATAACACTATAATTTAAAAAAGAAACCCTTGTTTCCTGTGCGCATTTCTTGTGCATTCGACACGTTCCAAATCATAACGGTCTTTTTCCGTGCTATTGACCAATGGAACACGTAACTAACTAACTAACTAACTTACTAGCTCATATCAGTAAAGCCTCCCAGTCGGCCTTCAACTTTTCCAATATGGCTGCTGCTGTTGGAAAATGATTTTGCACAGAGAAGTCGTGGATTTTCCTTCTTATAACTCCACGTGTAAACTCGCACAGAGCAAACTTCTGCCGCCTGCCAGAACTCTTTTTTTTTGGGGATACGTAATGTTTCTTCATATTCTCTCGGAATTCGCTTCGCTGTACTTTCAATAGCACCGAGGCATTTAATAAGCTTTTCCGTTTTACGAACTGCTCGCGCACTGTTCTCTTTCGCCTTAAAGTATGCGCTCTGAACATGTTGGACTTTTCACGAATTCCTAAGCAATGCATGGTTTCACACAAGTAAGCTAGGAGGTAGCTAATTGTATTACAAAGATAGTCTCACCCAAGTATACAACAACTAATGACAGCACGATTTTGTTTCCATCTCAAGGGAAGTACCGATGTAAGCGCTGCAACAATGAACAATTAAATGGAAATACTGTTCAGAGGTCCGGCAACAGAACCCATGTAAGCACGTGGTGCAAAACGACCCAAAAGCAAAGAAATTAAACCATTGGATTCGTGAGTGGCTGGACTAGCAAAAATGAATGATAAGGATTGCTAAGACACTGTGCTGTGTAAAGTTGAAAACGTACGTGTTTTTTCATCGTGACGCCTGTACTTATTGGCATTTGCATCTGGAAATAAGTTAGTATCCAAGAAAAGGTAAAAAAATAATGTCTGTAAAAGTTTTGTAATGTGTATTTTGCAACTTTGCTTGTAGATTTCTTAATGTCGAAATGAAGTACGTGAATGTTCGGGAGTTGCTGCGGTGCGCTACAACTTGTCAACCAGCAAGTCAGGGAGACTACAGCCTATCGCCGTAGGTAGCCACTGACAGTGCAGCGAACGACCTTGAACAACAATATTTAAATTGTTGTAACTAATAGTGGCGCTGTGCGTTTTTCAGAATTAATGGTTCCCATCCATTTTCAGTTGGTCTAGGTCGGTAGTACCATTTTAACCGATCGAGAAGTCGGTTCAAGTCGTCAAGTGATAGTCTTGAATACACTAGCTTTCGGGAGCGAGCTGTTGTGCAGAACAGTCGTAACTGGAAGAGACTACCCACAGTACATGCTGCTTCGAGTATCCTGCCAAGAAAAATTTGGGAAGATAACCATTACTAGTGGCCGGCCGAGGTGGCCGAGCGGTTCTAGGCGCTACAGTCTGGAACCGCGCGACCGCTACGGTCGCAGGCTCGAATCCTGCCTCGGGCATGGATGTGTGTGATGTCCTTAGGTTAGTTGGGTTTAAGTAGTTCTAAGTTCTAGGGGACTGATGACCTTAGAAGTTAAGTCCCATAGTGCTCAGAGCCATTTGAACCACTTGAACCATTACTAGTGTCGTGGTTGAAGAGTTAGGATTCGCCTAACAATTTAAGTGATCGATGAGATTTTTGGTCGAGAATTAGTGTTTTCTGGGCTTGCGTTAATTATTTGTTGGTATGGAGGTATGTTAAAGGTCTGTATGGAACAAGAGTTTATTATCGTGGTTGTGAGTTTTGATTGATGAGAGCGGACGGGGATCTGTACACTTTCAAGTTGTCAAGCTAGCGATTCTGGAAGTACATTTGAGGGAATCGGATTGTGGCCATTTTGTTACTGTGTGGCACACTCTTAGAAGAGAAAGTTCTTGCTGTTTACTGTCTGAGCACTGGAGGATTTGGACCTTGATCGAGGTAATGACTTAAGAGCTTTTATTTAAGTTGACAGACTCTAGCGTTTGAAAGTGGCAGGTTATCTTGTTCCTACATGGCGATTTGTCCATGAGTTCATGAAGATCTGCCCTGATGTAGTTAAAGCGAGACCACGATTTTTAAAGGAACCATTTCTGATGACATATCCACAGCAAAGTTATGACTTATGATTAACAGTGAAATGAAATGAGCGTTTGGCGTCATTGGCCGGGAGGCCCCTCGCGGGGCAGGTCCGGCCGCCATATCGCAGGTCTTATTACATTCGGCGCCACATTGGGCGACCTGCACGCCGGATGGGGATGAAATGATGAGGAACACAACACAACACCCAGTCCCTGAGCGGAGAAAATCTCCGACCCAGCCGGGAATCGAACCCGGGCCCAGAGGACGGCAAGCCGTCACGCTGACCACTCAGCTACTGGGGCGGACATGATTAACAGTGTCGAGTGACCTTTTCAGCTAAGGATCTTTAGTGGGGCGCTTGTTGTCAACACCTGATGAAGTTTTAATTTTGTTCTGATTGCTTAATTGTATGGACCAGAGTGTTGATGGCACCTATGTTTTTTGTTTGTTCTGTTTGTTGATTATAACTGTCCGCTTAGTGGCGACTTAGCTTTTCCTGGCACTCATGCACTTATAACGAATTGGCTGCACTAAATATTGAAATAATAACATGAAAATGTGTTTCAAGATTCAAAGGTATTGAATATATGCTAAGAAGATGTAATTGTGATAAAATTGATGCGAAGATTCACACTTTTGTTACGACTATCTAAACTGAAAAAGGAAGATTTTTTTATTAAAAGGTATTTACTTGAGCATCACAGATTAATAGATTCTGTTTGGTTCATTAATATTGCAAACTAGTAACACATAGCAAAAAAGCCAGTATAGGTAGTAAATCATATTGGTAATTTGGTTTGTCGCCTAATCTCTGAGAGTGTGATAAATTTATAGAAGAAAAAATTGTAATTTTCGTTGGATGCAATTTTCATTAATTAAACGTTTGTGTAAGTACTGGTACTGATACCTAAAGTGACATGATATCACAGAGAAAAAGGGTTTACTTTTTACTATCAATTCCTATGTTACTTTTAAGGGAATCAGTTTGAATAGCTTTGGTATAATACATTGGTATAAGTCTGCGATATCTAAATCACATAGTGTGATAAGTTTTAAAAGAATTTAAGTTTCTTACCACAGTGAAATATACTCCATAGACTTGAGACGGTATTGTTAAGCAGATAACTTCACTTGGCGACATGTACATAACCATACAACTAACTGTGATTCCTGCCAATTACTATTGTTACTTCTCTTGAAATTCATGAGTACATATGAGCATTCCATTAAGAAACAGGGAATTGTTGTGGTAAAGCAGTAAGTCAGATGCAGTAAAACCAAAAATTGCTCAGATGTTTAATATCTCTTTCGTACTGTAGACACTAGATTCAGGTGCGAAGCAAACAGGGGCCAATCGAACTATAGAGTAACAGTAACAGGTATATCAAATGTCTACCATACAGTGCCAGCCCAGCTGGTCGTACTTGTTTATTTTGTGTTGCTTAAATTAAATTATAAATCATACATGCTTATGAAAGTGAAACAGTACAATGCGAGAAAAATTGTGGACACTGTGTGCCCAGGATATGGCACTCAGTGACTCTAATTGTGTTTGAATGATGTCACATTCTGAAGAATGAATTTTAAGGATTAAATAGTTGCGGATGTTCATAGATTGTTAGTGTGTAAGTTAGTTAAACTGTGGTTAGACGCAGTGTGTAAGTTTGTGTAGTATTACTGTCAGTCAAAGGCAGTGATGGTCGACTTATCGGGCAGCCCTACATCCTGAGAGAGCTAATCTACAAGACTGGTGCATGTTCAAGCTACGGTCGAGACGTCGCAACAGTTGAGACAACGAGCTGGAGAAAGCAGTTTCTGAAAGACTCATGAGTACAAAATTCTGTGTTACGTTGAGTGTTGTGGTAGAACTTTAATTGTGTGGGGTGGTATTATGTTATGGTGATTACTGATTGCTAAGGAATTGAATCTGTGGTACAGTGTAATGAAGTTGCTCACAGTTATCAAAAAGTTGGTGTTAAGATTGAGTAAGGTGTTTAGTACTGAGTACGTGATTTATTTATAATTTGAAACATGGATGCAGATCTTAAAGCTTATGTTGAACAAATTTTCAAAAAGGGACAGGAAGAAGCAAAGAAGATAGAGAGAAAGAGGAAGAGTTTAATGATCCACAGGTCATTCAACTCTACTGCAACAAATGAACATCTATTTGTATCTGGAAATAATCGATGTAATTAATTAGAAGAGTCGAAGTTGGGTGTAAGAGATAATAGTAGTCACTTTCCAAAGTGTAAGCCTCGACGGTCAGTGCACCCTGTAATCTTTCTGAAGTCGTTCCAAGGAGCTTCATTGCCCTCTTGGATTAGTCAAATGAGTATTAGATTCATTGTTAGTCACCTAGAAGAAATTGTATTGCAATGGACAATGTTAAGTTTGAGCCAGTTTACCACAATTTATGAGTTACTTGTGCATTTAAAACGAAGTATTATTCAGATAATGCACAGAGGAAACTCAGAGGAGCTTGGACCACGAAAGTATAATAATAGTTGGGATGGATACAAAAAACTATGTTGAATACCACCTAAATCAAGCTCTGTATCTGGATGAATCCGTAAATGAACTGCATCTAATGGAAATACTTATAACTAGATTGCCAGACAAAGTGAATGATTAATTGGAAAAAGATGGTCCCAAACTCAACTGTAGTTTAAATGAAGCAAGAGACAAACTGAGAACTAAAAGGTCACATTGGGTTGATGTTAATGATAACCAAATGTGATTAAATAATAGTGAATATAGATTCTGCAGGGATAACCAGAACTATCGAAATGGTCATTAGAGTTATAATAAATCTAATGATTATATGCATAGTATTAGAGGTAGATGGAACCATTGGGGATGAAATGATTTGAATAGGAATGGGAATAACCACTCACAGTATAATAGTAGTTGTAATCATAACAGTGAGCTGAGCAGTTTGAAAAGAGAATGTCGCTATGATTATAATCACGATCAAATTAATAATACTGGAATGGTCAAACCCATAATGGAGCAGTAATACAGGAACTTACTGATAATAATCAGGCTATTCCTATGCCTGGTTGTTCACGCTATAACAGTTCTAAATATAAAAATGTTTTTGAAATATTATGGTCAGTATCATCAAGAGGAAGAATTATTATTAGAAAAGTATGAATCTAAAAAGAGTGTGCCAACTTTAAGGGGAGATGGAAAGCAATTTTTATCCGTGTTCTGCCAATGCTGTTTCATCCTTTTAGGAAAAAGAAATGAAGGAAGATTGGTTTTAACGTCCTGTCATTCACCATTTGAATATGCACACTTTCCAAAAGAACTATAAGTATTAAAACAGTGAACTATTTGCTGAATGTGTACAACATACATGCCTGTGTGTACAAGTAAAATGAACAAAATACCTCTTATGGATTTAAAGAAAATATTTTTTTATTCTTTCACTAATAAGATTTCACTTTTTTAAATTATTAATTATTATAAGGCAGTTGGGTTGGTGGTTCTCAAATTACTTTTAATAATTTATTGCCATACTGAGTACAAATTAACCAAATTTCATATTTCTAACCCAGTTATTTTAGAAAATAATGGTACCTGAAAGTCAAAAAATGTAGTTTTAAGAAAAATCAATTTAAAGTTCCGTATTTCATTTTTAGTACAGGTATTGTCGAGAGTTACTTATCACTAATATTTTTCTGGATACTGCTGAGCATCATCTGAATCATACTGGACTTCTTTTCTTCTCTTTGTTCCTCTTCTTTTCTGTCTAACTTCTGTTGTGAATTTAAATTAGCAATTTCTGCTTTGCAGATTCTCTCTTTATCTATTTAAACCTAGGATTTTGCAGTTTTTCCATTAGATTTTATGCCCAATATTTCCAAAACATCCAGATTTCTTGTTACACCATGACTGAAGTGTAAAGTAGCATCATAAACACCAAATTAGAGGGTTGTAATCTGAACAAACATAGTTTTCTGAAGGTAAGTCCAAATGACAGAATTCACACATTCATCTAAATTTTGCGTTTTCACATGAAGACATTTCTTCAACAAAAAATCTTTACAAAGATCTCTAAATATAAGTTTAATTTCATTATTACGGATGCAGGGAAAGAATGTTTGTAGTCATGTGTTGCACTTCTTTTGTACTTGCACCAAGTGTCAGGATCATTCGGACAAAGCCAGTGCTGAGCATTTTCATTTTTGGAAAGTTTATGCAATAAGATAGCGCATCATCCTTCTTCATGTCTTCTAAATTCCCAACATTTCTTCTTACAGCCAAGCCATAATTATTCCGTAATCTATCTATTTAAACATTTGTCTGGTGACCTCTTCTCCCTATCTTCTTACCATCTTCCAGTACTATTTTTTACTTTTCTTTTAATAATCTACTCAATCTGGACCCAATGCTCTTCTGGACATACCCAATGCATTCTAGTTTAGAAATTGGGCCTTTAGGACCATAGGGTTGTTCTGAAGATACCCCATCATAAGCCTTCCTGTCACTGTCCCCTAAATACTGGTGTATCTGACACCTCTCTTTACCAGTGAACCATTAAAATTCCTGAGAACTTCTGCTACTTCCATTCAATCACTTAGATCAGTATAATTCATCTGAGAGTTATGTTCATCTTTCTCAGTTTCACTGCCACAAGTTTTACAGTACTTGCTTAGAATCTCTACATCAGATACCAGTTATCAAATGATGTAGCTGTCAGGACACCATTTAGTGAAGTGTGGTCACGTTCCTGCCAGCTGACATAAAGCATGCACAAATGTCTCTACTTCCACTGTAATAACTTTCCTTGAGCGCTTCTTCAGTTGCTTCCTTTGTTGATGTGTTACAAAAGTCAGTAACAGGAGTTCCAATAATTTTATTGTGAGTGATAAATGTAGCACCTGGTTTTGGAATGTCAAGTAATGCATAAGAGTTTTCCTGCCTTCATCCCTTTACCAACAGATCTGAGACCATAAACTAGTCTTCTGTTATTCAGCTAAAAATTTGCAATGGGCCACCCATGCACAGATGTTGGCAATACTTATGTGTGTTTGATTAAGAGTGAATGTATTATTACTTTTGACAGTAAAAACTGATCACTTATCTTCCACCATCGACGTCCCTAGCCCCATGAATTAATAAAAAGAAACAAATAGTATGGGACATTGATTCACAATTCAGCTGTTCCACCATCTTAGATTTCCCCAATGGCCCTCTGTAAAGTTTTATCTGTTATTTTCATACAGATTGTTATTTGCCATTTATGATGTCTTTGTTGTAGCAACTGCACCACAGTTTTGTACAGTTCAATATCAGATTTGACAAAATCCCTTTGCAAAGACAGTGATTCTGTCACAAGGATAAGTCACCAGTATATATTCCGCACACAGTAGTTTTGGAAATGAAATCGTAGAGCATGCTAAGGTTCACCACAATATTTCCACATGAGTGTTCATCTGTACAAGCAGACTGGGAAGGATGATCTTGAACACATTGCTGTTTCTTTCTTAAGGTGCTGATTATCTTTATGTCTAACATTCTTGGTTCCTTTGACTCACGAACCTCATTTACCTTTACGTATTTATTTCCTCTTAATTTTAATTTAGGCGAGAATTTCTTTATTCATGGAAGTTTTGTGAACAAATGCGAAACCAGAGAAAATATAAATCAATATCTACGTCACTCGCAAAAAAATTCACTAATCACCAACAACACGAAAACAATAAAGAAACGATCGGAACGATGAGTATCAATACTACATACAGGGTAGGAAACTTCGACAGGATGAAACAATAGAAGCACGAAATAATGTACGTGGAATAAAAGAAACTTGCGCATCTCTGCATGGTGCAAAAAAAGAAGGCGTGGCATTTAAATGCCAGATCACACACAGCGTTAGGAAAAGTATTATAACATACGAAAAAATTATCATATTTATTGAAAACAAAAACTGTTTTATATAATAAATACTGGCATTTCAAATACCAAAATCTGAATATCGATTTTTTGAGCCTCTTTGCCTTCCGTCTCCCCTCAATAGTGCATGGAGTAGTTGAAAATCAGTCAATCGATCTTTTGTTAGACACAGGAAATCAGGTTTAGTCTGTTATCACAAGACATTTTGGAATGAAATAAAAGTACATGGAATTGTCCATTCTTTCCATGACTAGTGTTGAACAAGTTGGTTTAACTGGTACAAAAGGGAAAAAGGTGGAAGAGGAGGTGTTGCTAACGTTTACTATTTTGGGTATAACATTGTAACGGTCTATGTTAGTAGTAGCTGGAATTAATTTACGGGTACTTTTGAGTCTGGGTTTGTTGGTTATGCATGGAATAGTATTAGATTTGTTAATTGAAAAGATGAGAATATATGTTGAGAGCTGACAGCTGTGGGTTAAATTGAATAAAAGTGATGTAACAAACGATCACAAGAGGAATTTCAACAGTTAGAGAATTAAATTGGTTAAAGGTATTGAATTGAAAGAGGAGGAAGGTATAATGGAAGAGAATAGTAATAGTCTTGACACAGATAGTGAAAAACAAGTTTAAGAAAATTGTTTGGAGTCATTGGGCTAATAGTGGAAGAAAAGAGTCAACCAAAAAAGGTGTACAAAGAACAAGCTAGCAACCAATAACAAACGAGTAGTTATTCAGGGACATGAATGTAAACTGAAAATAAAAATGCATATACAATTTTTCAAATATCACACCGCCTTGGTGTACATGAAGCAGTTAAAAATGAAGTACAGAGGATGGCCAGCTGGAGTACAGAAGAAAAATCTAGTAGCCCATACAATAATCCTATTGTTGCTGTTAAGAAATCTAGCAGAGATATTCGATTGGGCTTGGCGCTAGAACAGTGAATGAAATAAGAGAAACTTAAAGTGGAAGAAATGTTAATTCATTTTCCTAGAAAGTATACTGCTTTTTCTTTTGATGTAAATCTTATCAATTTAATGTTTGGCCATTTGACCTGAACGTTTCGGTGGCGAAATTTATCTGAGCTTTAGATTTAGCTCCAGAGGATGATTTATTAGAGAAGGTTTTGGTATATGTGGATGATATATTATTGGTTTCTAAAACCTGAGAGGAACATTTTACGTTAACGGAGGAAATGCTACAAATATTACAGAAGAGTGGAGTATTTGTTAAGTTTGCAAAATCTCACTCTGTGCGCAGTGAAATTAAATTCTTGGGTCAACTGGTAAGTCAGCAGTGTGTTCTCCCTGATCCCAAGAAATTAAAGGATGTAAAAGATTGTTTACTGCCTAGAAACAAGAAACACTTAAGTCTTTCCTTGGTCTTCTGGGATTTTACCGTAGATCTACATCTACATCTACGTCATTACTCTGCTATTCACAATGACATGCCTGGCAGAGGGTTCAATGTACCACCTTCAAGCTGTCTCTCTACCGTTCCATGCGGCACGCGGGAAAAACGAGCACTTAAATTTTTCTGTGCGAGCTCTGATTTCTCGTATTTTTCCCTATGTAGGCGTGTGGCAATAGAATGTTTTCGCAATCTGAGGAGAAAATTGGTGATTGAAATTTCATGAGAAGATCCCGTCGCAACGAAAAACGCCTTTGTTTTAATGATTGCCACTCCAATTCACGTATCATGTCTGTGACACTATCTCCCGTATTTCGCGATAATACAAAACGAGCTGCCCTTATTTGTAATTTTTCGATGTCATCCGTCAGTCCCACCTGATGCGGATCCCACACCGCACAACAGTACTCCAGAATAGGGCGGACAAGCATGGTGTAAACAGTCTCTTTAGTAGACCTGTTGCACCTTCTAAGTGTTCTGCCAACGAATCGCAGTCTTTATTTTGCTCTACCCACAATATAATTTACGTGATCGTTCCAATTTAGGTTATTTATAATTGCAATTAGTTGAATTTACAACCTTCAGATTTGTGTGACTTATCGCGAAATCGAAATTTAGCTGATTTTATTTAGTCCTCATGTGAATAACTTCACACTTTTCTTTATTCAGTATCAAATGCCACTTTTCGCACCGTACGGATATCTTATCTAAACCATTTTGCAAGTCGTTTTGATCATCTGATGACTTTGCAAGACGGTAAATGACAGCATCATCTGCAAAGAATCTAAGATGTCTACTCAGGTTGTTTCCTATTTCGTTAATATAGATCAGGAACAATAGAGGGCCTACAACACTTCCTTGGGGAACGCCGGTTATGACTTCTGTTTCACTCGATGACTTGCCTTCTATTACTACGAACTGTGACCTTCCTGACAGGAAATCACGAATCCAGTCGCATACCAGAGGCGATAATCCGTAGGCACGCAGTTTGGTTAGAAGACGCTTGCGAGGAACGGTGTCGAAAGCCTTCTGGAAATCTAAAAATATAGAATCAATTTGACATCCCCTGTCGATAGCGTTTATTACTTCATGAGTATAAAGAGCTAGTTGTGTTTCACAAGAACGATATTTTCTGAATCCTGACTATGTGTCAATAAATCGTTTTCTTCGAGGTACTTCATAATGTTCGAATACAGTATATGTTACAAAACCCTACTGCAAATCGACGTTAGTGATACAGGCCTGTAATTCAGCGGATTACTCCTACTTCCCTTTTTGGGTATTGGTGTGACTTGAGCAATTTTCCAGTCTTTAAGTAGGGATCTTTCTGTGAGCGAGTGGTTGTATATAATTCCTAAATATGGAGCTATTTTATCAGCATACTCTGAGAGGAACGTGGCTGGTATACCATCTGGACCGCAGGCCTTGCCTTCATTAAGTGATTTAAGCTGCTTTGTTACACCCAGGATATCTACTTCTATGTTTCTCATCTTGGCAGTTGTTTTGGATTGGATGGAATTCAGGAATATTTACTTCGTCTTCTTTGGTGAAGGAGTTTCGGAAAACCGTGTTTAATAACTCCGCTTTAGTGGCACTGTTATAGTGACTTCACCGTTGTTTTCACGCAGTGAAGGTATTGATTGCGTCTTGCCACTGGTGTGCTTTATGTATGACCAGAATTTCTTCGAGCTTTCTGCCAGATTTCGAGACAGAATTTCGTTGTGGAAATTATTAAAAGCATCTCGCATTGAAGTACACGCTATGTTTCGAACTTGTGTATAATTTTCCCAATCTTTGCCAATATATTCGAAGTTATTTTATGAATTGTGTTAACTTAAGTATCTGGTTAAAACTTAAATCACAGTGGTTTTGGAGTGATAATTTCCAGGGTGAATGGGAAGCTAAAAAAAAAAGAGGCTTCTTTATTTCACAGATACTAGGACATCCTGATCTGAGTAGCAAGTTCTGTGTAGCAATAGATGCTTCAGGCTGTGGTATAAGATATACAGTGTTCGAGAGTATTATGAGAATGGAATCAAACAATATGTAACTTTTACTTTCGCTCATAGGATACTTTCCGCCTGAGAAACAGGTTATTCTACAGCAGAAAACGAAATGCTAACAGTTGTTTGGTCCAAAAATATTTGTTCTACGGACACAAAGTAGTAGTTCATTCTGATCATAAAGGTTTAAGATTTTTAATAACTAACGCTGTTACACGGTAGGTTAATACACTGATCAGCCAGAACATTATGACCACCAGCCTACTATCGATATAAACCCGTCCAGGTAGTAGCAGTGTCACTTGGCGAAGAATGACCACTTTTTAGACAAAACAGTAGTGCATGTTGTATCATTGAGCGTGCTGCCCGTGTGTAGCATGGAGAAGGCATGTGATGATTGTGGTTGTGAGTTTTGATTGATGATAGCGAGTGGGGTGTAGAGCTGGCAGTTTTGGATGGAAGGGGCGTGATGAGCTCTGGCACCAGGCTCAGTTACATCCCAGACGTGTTTGATCTAGTTCATATCTGGCTAGCTGGGGGGCCAGCACATCAGTTAGAACTCGTGATTGTGTTCCTCGAACCACTTCATGAGACTCATGGCCTTGAGACATGATGCATTATCTTGTTGAAAAATGCCACTGCCATCGGGAAATATAAACGTCATGAAGGGGTGTATGTGGTCTGCAACCAGTGTACAATACCCCTTGCCCATCATAGTGCCTTGCACAAGCTCCACTAGATCCTTGGGTGCCCACATGAATGTTCCCCAGAGCATAATGAAGCTGTCAACAGTATGTCTCCATCTCACACTACAGGTGTCATGGAGTTGTTTCCCTGGAAGACAACTGATTCGCGCCCTCCCATTGCCATGATGAAGAAGGTATTGGGATTCATCAGACTGTGCAATGCTCAGCCACTGCGTCAACATCCAGCGTCGATGGCTACACGCCCATTTCAGTCATAGTTGCCAATGTCGTGGTGTTAATATTGGCACATGCATGGGTTGTTAAATGGTTCAAATGGCTCTGAGCACTATGGGACTTAACATCTGTGGTCATCAGTCCCCTAGAACTTAGAACTACTTAAACCTAACTAACCTAAGGACATCACACACATCCATGCCCGAGGCAGGATTCGAACCTGCGACCGTAGCGGTCGCGCGGTTCCAGACTGAAGCGCCTAGAACCGCTAGACCACCGCGGCCGGCATGGGTTGTTAGCTGCAAAGGCTCATCATAGGAGTGTTCGGTGCACTGTCTGTTGAGATATGCTCATACTCTGCCCAGTATTAAGGTCTGTTGTTGGCTTCACCACAGTTCACCACCTGTCCTGTTTTACCAGTCTGCCCAGCCTATGATGTCCGATATCTGTAATGAGAGGTGGTCGCCCAACCCCATAATGTCTGGACATGGTCTCAACACATATTGAAGACACTCATCACAGCACTCCTTGAACATCTGAAAGTCGTGTTGTTTCCGAAATGTTCACGCCGAACCTCCGGGCCATCACAATCTGCCCTCAGTCAAACTCAGATAGATCGCATGCCTTTATTCTACGCACGTACAGTTTGCTCAATGATACAACATGCACAACTGTTTTGTCTAAAAAGTGGTCATTCTTCGCCAAGTGACACTGCTACTACCTGGACGGGTTTATATCGATAGTAGGCTGGTGGTCATAATGTTCTGGCTGATCAGTGTATTAACCTACTGTGTAACAGCGTTAGTTATTAAAAATCTTAAACCTTTATGATCAGAATGAACTACTACACAGAACTTGCTACTCAGATCAGGATGTCTTAGTATCTGTGAATTACGTAGGTCTCTTTTTCTAGCTTCTCATTCACTCTGGAAATTATAACTCCACAACCACTGAGATTTAAGTTTTAACCAGGTACTTAAGTTAATACAGTTCATAATATGCCTTTGCAAACTTAACAGATACTCCACTATTCATTAATATCTGTAGCACTTCCTCTATTAACGTAAAATGTTCCTCCCAGGTTTTAGAAACCGTTAATATATCATCCACATATGCCAAAACCTTCTCTAACAAATCATCCTCTGGAGCTAAATCTGAAGCTCGGATAAATTCAGCCATAGAAACGTTCAGGCCAAACATTAAATTGATAAGATCTACATCAAAAGAAAAAGCGGTATATTTTCTAGATATTTCCATGAAGCTGAACTGCCAATAGCCAGATGTCAAATCGATTGAACTTAAGTCTTTGCAAAGGGATTTTGTCAAATCAGACATTGAACTGTACAAAACTGTGGTGCAATTGCTACAACAAAGACATCAGAAATGGCAAATAACAATCTGTATGAAAATAACAGATAAAACTTTACAGAGGGCCATTGGGGAAATCTAAGATGGTGGAACAGCTGAATTGTGAATCAATGTCCCATACGATTTGTTTCTTTTTATTAATTCATGGGGCTAGGGACGTCGATGGTGGAAGATAAGTGATCAGTTTTTACTGTCAAAAGTAATAATACATTCACTCTTAATCAAACACACATAAGCATTGCCAACATCTGTGCATGGGTGGCCCATTGTAAATTTTAGCTGAATAACAGAAGACTAGTTTATGGTCTCAGATCTGTTGGTAAAGGGATGAGGGCAGGAAAACTCTTATGCATTACTTGACATTCCAAAACCAGGTGCTACATTTATCACTCACAATAAAATTATTGAAACTCCTGTTACTGACTCTTGTAGCACATCAACAAAGGAGGCAGCTGAAGAAGCGCTCAAGGAAAGTTATTACAGTGGAGGTAGAGACATTTGTGCATGCTTTATGTCAGCTGGCAGGAACGTGACCACACTTCACTAAATGGTGTCCTGACAGCTACATCATTTGATAACTGGTGTCTGATGTAGAGATTCTAAGCAAGTACTGTAAAACTTGTGGCAGTGAAACTGAGAAAGATGAACATTATACTGATCCAAGTGGTGGGATGGAAGTAGCACAAGTTCAGTGGCAAACACAGGTGTCAGATACACCAATATTCAGGGGACAGTGACAGCAAGGCTTATGATGGGGTATGCTCAGAACAACCCTATGGTCCTAAAGACCCAATTTCTAAACTAGAATGCATTGGGTATGTTCAGAAGAGCATTAGGTCCAGATTGAGTAGATTATTAGAAGAAGAGTAAAAAATAGTAATGGAAGATGGTAAGAACATAGGTAGTAAAGGTCGCCAGACAAGTGTTGAAATAGATAGATTACGGAATAATTATGGCTTGGCTGTAATAAGAAATGTTGGTAATTTAGAAAACATGAAGAAAGATGTATGGGCTGTCTTTTTCCATAACCTTTCCAAAAACGAAAACGCTCAGCACTGTCTTTGCCCGAAAGATCCTGACATTTGGTGAAAGTACAAAAGAAGTGCAACATATGACTACAAACATTCTTTCCCTGCTGCAGCAGTAATAAATGAAATTAACCTTATATTTAGAGATCTTTGCGCCGACTTGCGTGATCCTTGCGTTGCCATGGAGAAGGATAAGTTAGTTTGAATTTCTGTGCCGACGAACACTCTGATGTCTTTTGTTCAATTTCCTAAGGGTAGTACAATACATTTCCAAATTGATTATTGGACCATGATGGAGGACATCAGAATAAGCCGTTGAGAGTCCCAGAAGACCGTCGCCATGACTTCATCGGCTGAGGGTGTGACCTTGAACTTTTTATTCGATGGAGAGGTGAAGTGGCTCCACACGTCAAGGATTGCCATTTTGTTTCAGATTCGAGATTACGAACCCATGTGACGATATTCTATAAAGAATTATCATGGTCAGCCTCGTAACCCACAAGCAATTCCACACAGATGGTCCTCCGTTGCTCCTTATGGTGCCTTCGGTGGCGATGAACACTACCAACAAAGACGTCCAGTTCTGCAGCGAATTGTTTGATTGTGATCCGTCCATCAAGTCGAGTGAGAGTGTCCGCACGTTCCAACACTACAGGAGTCACAGCTGTGTGCGGCCTGCCAGCACGCGGGAGATCGGACAGGTTTGCGCGATCTTGTTTCCATGGTAACAGGCGCCTCACCCAACGACTCACTTTGCTTTTGTTCATTGCCAAGTTTCCACCAGCATTCTGCAAGAGCCTATGAATATCTGTGATGTTCTGGTTTTCCGGCAAAAGAAACTCAATGACAGCTCTGATTGACACGCACATCTGTTACAGAGGCCTTTCTAAGGCTAAGTGTTGCGCAGCCACCTATCGGAACTTCATGAAACTATAGGGGCTGAAGCGGGAATATTCCACGAGTCCCATAACAAATTATGCAGTTTTTCAACCGAAACTGGCCGAAAAAAATGTTGCATTACTTATTGAACGCCCCTTGTAACTCGAATCTAACATGGCTGCATTCTTCTACGAAGAATGGCTAAAATGGCTCTGAGCACTATGGGACTCAACTGCTGAAGTCATTAGTCCCCTAGAACTTAGAACTAGTTAAACCTAACTAACCTAAGGACATCACAAACATCCATGCCCGAGGCAGGATTCGAACCTGCGACCGTCGCGGTCTTGCGGTTCCAGACTGCAGCGCCTCTAACCGCACGGCCACTTCGGCCGGCTCTACGAAGAATGCACACTCTGACTGCCTTAGTACATACATAAAATGCCACCAATGCTTAACATATTGAACGAACGATGAAAATACCGAGTCACGTTGAATCCACTTTTAACAAGCGTCTGTATGGAGCGAGCCACATCCGTCACACGACGCTGAACACACCCGTTATGCTCGACGGAGTCTCCCGAGGCTACGCTCAAGGGCAAACATGCTTAGCATTCACGCCGTTGCGTGCGGCTGTCATACTGCTTCCACCCGGAAGAACTTGCACTCCGTACTAAACAGTCATTTCTTAAACACAGGCGCCCGCGTAACCAACTACTCAGCCGCTGCAGTAGAGAGAGCGAGAGAGAGGGAGGGAGGGAGAGAGGGAGAGAGAGAGAGAGAGAGAGAGAGAACCGTACCAAGCGACCGCCCAGAAGTCACTAAATTTGCTGTTCACTCCACACATACGCCCACTTCAGTCACATGAGCCACTCCACATCTCTGCTTCAGCGATGCTCTTGAACGATGGTGCCATCCTTTGGCACTAAAACGAAAAATCAACACTAATAGAACATGCGAAACTGCTGAATTTCCGTTAATTTTTGAACACCACTCGTATAAATAGTAGCCGATCCCTGGCGTCTTACCACATGCTATTAGTTAATCCTACAAAGTGACAAAGTGCATCTACGAGTAAAAAGGGGACGAATGGCCTCAGAAAATAAGGGAAACAAGAGTTACAAACGAAAAACCTATACTAGCCTTCAAAGTGATCATCCCGAACTAAAACACACTTCTGCCGTCGCTTGTGAAGTTGTGGAATCACTCGAAGCACTGTGGTCACGTGTTGTTATAAATCCGCAAGCCTGCAAGCCTAAGCATTCCAGGGCTCATGTGCAGATCCGGGACAGACTTGTGGATGAAAACTCCAGATGTTTGCAACCGAGTTAGCTTCTGCTTACCTGTCAGCGTGTGCGGTACAAACTGCGAACAAATCTTCCGCCTTCTCAAATGTTCGAGGGCAGTAGTGCTTACATTTTGTGCTGCATTTTGCAATGACACGAGTCCGCACACTGAAGCCATTAGCTTTGTCGCAGCATGCCCCACTGCTTCCCTTCGGTGATTTTCACGAGAGACATGTTTCCCAATGAGTATGCTTGGGTGCCTCATCCTAACCAGCGCAGTTTTTAAAACTGTGGAACCGTTTACCGAACTTTTCCGGTACACCTTCTTCTATTACTGTTTCTAACTGCTGAAGTGGGAGTAGTTGCATCAAGCTGACACTTGATTATAGAGCTTTCACAACGTAAAAGTACACTACCATTTGCAAAACCAGCAACATACAGACTGATTGGCTAGAACGAACGCAAAATCAGAGGACGTGAAGTATGCTACCAATAAGTAATTAGGACCGTAGAGTGATTGTTGTGGGAGGTCATTTAATATTTTATTCTTATCTCTATTCAAAAGGGCCCTGACGCTCCAGGTTAATGAATTGAATTCTGGTAGGGGTTGATAAAAATTATGCAAATGTACTCCCCAAAACTGTGACACCTCCTGAATGTTAAATGAAACAAGAGTTATAATGGCATTCATTTATTGCAATAAAATGAATACTTACCCGAGCAATACCAATGCATTTTGCGTAACGTGCAATACTAGGGTGGGGGTGTGGGATGGGCAGGTAATTTTGTGACCACCACAAAAAAGTTTAAAAAATAAACAAATTTCGTTAATTATTGTGAACTTTTATTAACAAGAAACTTTCAAGTAGGTACTGATGTATAAGTAGGTTCCAGAACCTGAAAATACAGGGCTATTACAAATGATTGAAGCGATTTCATAAATTCACTGTAGCTCCATTCATTGACATATGGTCACGACACACTACAGATACGTAGAAAAACTCATAAAGTTTTGTTCGGCTGAAGCCGCACTTCAGGTTTCTGCCGCCAGAGCGCTCGAGAACGCAGTGAGACAAAATGGCGACAGGAGCCGAGAAAGCGTATGTCGTGCTTGAAATGCATTCACATCAGTCAGTGATAACAGTGCAACGACACTTCAGGACGAAGTTCAACAAAGATCCACCAACTGCTAACTCCATTCGGCGGTGGTATGCGCAGTTTAAAGCTTCTGGATGCCTCACGGTTTAAAGTTTACGGCCCCTTTTTCTTCTGCGAAAAAAACGTTACAGGACACCTGTATCTGGAAATGCTGGAAAATTGGCGCATGCCACAACTGGAGACCGACAGCGCCGACTTCATCTATGAACAGGATGGTGCTCCACCGCACTTCCATCATGATGTTTGGCATTTCTTAAACAGGAGATTGGAAAACCGATGGATCGGTCGTGGTGGAGATCATGATCAGCAGTTCATGTCATGGCCTCCACGCTCTCCCGACTTAACCCCATGCGATTTCTTTTTGTGGGGTTATATGAAAGATTCAGTGTTTAAACCTCCTCTACCAAGAAACGTGCCAGAACTGCGAGCTCGCATCAACGATGCTTTCGAACTCATTGATGGGGACATGCTGCGCCGAGTGTAGGAGGAACTTGATTATCGGCTTGATGTCTGCCGAATCACTAAAGGGGCACATATCGAACATTTATGAATGCCTAAAAAAACTTTTTGAGTTTTTGTATGTGTGTGCAAAGCATTGTGAAAATTTCTCAAATAATAAAGTTATTGTAGAGCTGTGAAATCGCTTCAATCATTTGTAATAACCCTGTATCTTTAGCTCAATGTTAGCAATACCAACACATTTTCCGTAATGTATACTCAGAGAGGAGGGGTACTTTATGATAACCACAAAAAAATTTGAAAAATAGAGACTTTTTAAACTGTCAAGTTTTATTCAATGTGTGTGTTTGTGTGTGTGTGTGTGTGTGTGTGTGTGTGTGTGTGTGTAAGAAGGGTCGTGAACTTGAAAATGTGAATATGACATTTGTTGCGAAAATTCACATTCACTACTCAGACTGAAGTTTTTGTTTAGGTTTTACTGAAAAATACAGAACATTGTCGGATTCTGGTATAAGAAATCATTAAAAACAACAAATATTTTTCAAAATTTTAAAATATGATATACATGTTTAAATCATCATATTTTCAAAAGTTGAGATAAAGTATTCCCCCCTCTCCCCCAAACTAGTATTGCCGGGGTTAAGTAGTGCTAACATGTGGCAACATTAACAAGATAAAATTGTAGACAATTAAATAATTGAATTGTAGCATGCGGCAAATTTACTTTAATACCCTTCACATAATACGTCCGGAGGTAGGGGAATGGGGGTGGGGGCTAATAATCTCGCAAGAAATTTACTCGTAATCGCAGGATGCCTAGTGACTGTTGTAGTAACTCATTCTACAGAAAGGGAAAGTGTCACACTTGTGGGCGAAGTTGAAAGCAAATTGTTCTTTACTGACAAAACACACGTCTTCAGAATGAACCTTGAAATTACTGGATTACAAAAAATTGACTCTAATTTCTCGATGCCTCATCTTGCGGCTGTGGCACTATGTTACCATATTATTGCAGGTCAAGTGGCTATAGTATCGACCATGGGTGGAACCAACGACCCTCGCCAGCGGCTAGGTCCAAAATAGCCTAGAATGTTTCGAAGCCCCCGATGAATTGGCTGAGGAGGCTCTTTGGTGGCCCTCACTCGAGGAAGCTCCAGGTCTTGGTCTTAAACTAAGTTGAAGAAATCTAATTCAGTCGAATGCAAAGTGAGAGGAAATCTCCCACTGCTGGTTAACCAATGGCTTGTGCCCCACCGCACTCTAAAGAAAAAGCTCGTGTTACTCTCTCTCTCTGTCTTTTTCTTTGGCCAATGAGGTCCTCTGTCTCGTCACTGTCCGGTGTCTCTTTCTGACTTAGAATTTGTTTATGTATGCCCATCTTTTTAGAGATGAATGCGGGACTCAGCTGTTCAATACAGTTGTTGTTGTTGTTGTTGTGGTCTTCAGTGCCGGCCGCGGTGGTCTAGTGGTTCTAGGCGCTCAGTCCGGAACCGCGCGACTGCTACGGTCGCAGGTTCGAATCCTGCCTCGGGCATGGATGTGTGTGATGTCCTTAGGTTAGTTAGGTTTAAGTAGTTCTAAGTTCTAGGGGACTGATGGCCACAGATGTTAAGTCCCATAGTGCTCAGAGCCATTTGAACCATTTTGGTCTTCAGTCCTGAGACTGGTTTGTTGCAGCTCTCCATGCTACTCTATCCTGTGCAAGCTTCTTCATCTCCCAGTACTTACTACAACCTACATCCTTTTGAATCTGCTTAGTGTATTCATCTCTTGGTCTTCCTCTACGATTTTTATCCTCCACGCTGCCCTCCAATACTAAATTGGTAATCCCTTGATGCCTCAGAACATGTCCTACCAACCGATCCCTTCTTCTAGTCAAGTTGTGGCACAAACTTCTCTTTTCCCCAATCCTATTCAATACCTCCTCATTAGTTATACGATCTACCCATCTAATCTTCAGCATTCTTCTGTAGCACCACATTTCGAAAGCTTCAACACAGTATGCCAAATTAAACAACTTCCAGCCGTCTAGTTTCCAACCTTATTTTATTTTACAGCCAGTTTCAGCGTTTTACTACGCCATCTTCAGGCCCCCGACCGACGTTTATGAAGAGTCTACCTCGGTTGTGATCAAAACAGGGACCAGAAATACTGGTATCACTAGATTTTTGCTATAGCGATCACTTCAACCATCATCTGGAGTCGGCGGATGATGAATTTGTTTATGTTAGCCAGTAGCGGCATGTTTCACACCAAATAAACTTTGTTTTTTTCTGCAGAGCGTTTAGTAGTTTCCCACAATTTCAAAGGCCAGGACCGAGCGCCTCCAATCCATCACTGACATGTTTATCTTTAGTTTTCTGTGCGTTTCTGGAGAAAAATGCATTCCAGCTAAAGAAGACGTGTTCTCACTCCATTTCACTGACCGTAAAACGTTTCCACCAGGCGTTTCTTTATGAGAGATGCTGTTTACGTTTCTATACAATCGCCCGAATTCCTCCGGCGCTTCTGCACGGCGACAGCCTATGTCCGGGGCCAGTGACCCCTCGGACCACCCTGGGCGGCATTTCCAAGAACTTGCTCCAGAGTGCAACTTTTTTACAGCTTCGGCCGATGCACATCCCTGCTTATCACCTCGCAGAGTTTTCAACATTTCCCAATGCTGCATTACATGCAGCTATGAATTTGATGTTAAAGAACAGCAAGACTACTTAGTTATCTAATGACAATCACTTGTACTGTGGTATGTCAGTTTGTGGGCGTAAATTAAGTATTCTGATAAAATTGGACTCCGAAAAACTCTCCTGTCAGATTATATACAGATAGGCCCAGCTAGAGTGACTGACTCTCCTGTATTTCCCAGGATCTTGAAGATTTTATGTTGGGCAGCGAGGACGAAGCTAAAACGCCACCAGAACAGAAAACAAAGTATATGTGTACATATCTTACGAAGTGGGAAGCTTTATGTTCCTCGATTGGACCAGCACGGTCAAATGCTTATAAAGCAAACTGCTCAAGCTGCAAACGTGAGTTTAGCTTCGCACATGGCGGTAAGAACGATTATGTACAGCACATGAATACTTCAGATACTAAATTATTACTATGTATTCTAAAAAAATGTATCTTACTTTTCAGTGCATTGTAATTAGTAATTGGCAATTTTCTCAGTTAACTTCTTATATTTGCTTGTAGGTCACAAAAGCAAATTGACTGATGTCACTACTTCATTATACAATATGTAGATGTTGAAGTGTTAGTATTGAAAATATATAGTCATTTTTCCTGCTCTGCCAAACTAAGAGAAAAGTTAAAATCATATTTTTTGAATTTGTTGATGTTAAATGGGCTGAAATCCTGCGACATGTAAATACTAGGTGATTATCTCACACCTGCTGTAGAAAGGCTTTTAAAAAATTGGGAGCCTGTAAAAAGCTGTTTTAAAAGCATAGATGATTCTGACTGTCCTAAAGTTTTGAAAAAGTATTTTTGCAGTGAAAATACAGAAGAAGACACAATTGTTCAGGCTGATATTAGTTTCTGTGTGAATACTGGAAATGTTCACGTTCAAAAAGCAAACTATTTGGAGAATTCCGATCTTAGTATTATGGAATCTCATGAAACTGTACAGTTACTAGTTAGTAAAGACAGACAGAGAAATGGAGACAGATTTTTTTTGGTAGTGGTACTCATAAATTGTTAGCCACTGCTCTTGATTCAGATTTGAAACCAGCTAGTGAGAACAACTTCATTGAATTCTATGATTCAAAAAATGGCTCTGAGCACTATGGGACTCAACTTCTGAGGTCATTAGTTCCCTAGAACTTAGAACTAGTTAAACCTAACTAACCTAAGGACATCACACACATCCAAGGCCGAAGCAGACCGTAACGGTCTCGCGGTTCCAGACTGCAGCGCCTAGAACCGCACGGCCACTTCGGCCGGCGAATTCTTACTTAGTTAGCAAATTTGATGATAGTTTAAACTGTTTAATCCCACAGTGTCTAAAAAGGAAATTAACATTCAATGATATGCATGAAGTTGTGGAAAGTGTCATGCTGGATTGTGTGAATGAAGATGATTTATATGAGGAATTTTGTAGTTCTAATGATGCAATTCAATGTGCTGTCTCTTTAGAGGGTAGCGTTTCCCAGAAATGGATAAAAGTATAAACAACTTTGAAATCAAATAATGTGAATTCTGAAAACTTGGGTAAGCTGGTAGAGTATTTAAATTTGCTAAAAATGATATAAAACTACTGACTGAGACAAAATCTGTTACAAAATTTGTGTAGGTATTTGCGATGTGTAATTAAACAGTTATCATTTACAAATACTGTTTTAATTTTTGGTGCAATTTCACCTTGCTTTAAATTTCCCTTATTTTTTGTCAAGGATATATCTTCCTTATTTTCTTTCAAAAGAGTTGGTCATCCTGGGCCCGGCGATGTTCTCTCTCATGTGAGCTGAAATCCAGTATTGCGTTCAGATTCATTAGTGAAGGGCCATCAAGGCGGAAGCCCGGTTTACACGAGTGACTTTTTGGTAAAAAGTGAATACTTACGACGGGTGTGCATCATGCGGTTGCCTGTGAATCAGCCAGAACCCCGGTGTCTAACGGGTCAGTGATGTCAATGATCAGTTGACTGTCCCCAGATCGAAGTTCTAAAATCCAGAGAACGCTGCAGACTGCACACGTACAGAAACGGGTCGACTGTGGCGTCGTCTGTTAGCGTAGGAAGTTAAAGTATTCTCGTCGGGCTCATTACTATTGCACTGATGAATTTTCTGCTTTTGTGTCTTCTTAATCTTTATTTCGTTATTTTCTGTGTTTTAGTGACCCATTGCCATTGTTGCACTAAGCTCTGATATTTTTTATACAAGTATTCTTTCACAAATGAGATCAAATATCTAAAGGCAAAAAGGTATTTAGGGTTTTGCAATAGCCGGACAAAGAAAAGACTGGGGCAGAATGGGAGAGTCATGGACGTCGGGTAATGGCGGACACACATGTCTGGCTACGCCAGAGAAGGATGGAAGATACACTCCTGGAAACTGAAATAAGAACACCGTGAATTCATTGTCCCAGGAAGGGGAAACTTTATTGACACATTCCTGGGGTCAGATACATCACATGATCACACTGCCAGAACCACAGGCACATAGACACAGGCAACAGAGCATGCACAATGGCGGCACGAGTACAGTGTATATCCACCTTTCGCAGCAATGCAGGCTGCTGTTCTCCCATGGAGACGATCGTAGAGATGCTGGATGTAGTCCTGTGGAACGGCTTGCCATGCCATTTCCACCTGGCGCCTCAGTTGGACCAGCGTTCGTGCTGGACGTGCAGACCGCGTGAGACGACACTTCATCCAGTCCCAAACATGCTCAATGGGGGACAGATCCGGAGATCTTGCTGGCCAGGGTAGTTGACTTACACCTTCTAGAGCACGTTGGGTGGCACGGGATACATGCGGACGTGCATTGTCCTGTTGGAACAGCAAGTTCCCTTGCCGGTCTAGGAATGGTAGAACGATGGGTTCGATGACGGTTTGGATGTACCGTGCACTATTCAGTGTCCCCTCGACGATCACCAGTGGTGTACGGCCAGTGTAGGAGATCGCTCCCCACACCATGATGCCGGGTGTTGGCCCTGTGTGCCTCGGTCGTATGCAGTCCTGATTGTGGCGCTCACCTGCACGGCGCCAAACACGCATACGACCATCATTGGCACCAAGGCAGAAGCGACTCTCATCGCTGAAGACGACACGTCTCCATTCGTCCCTCCATTCACGCCTGTCGCGACACCACTGGAGGCGGGCTGCACGATGTTGGGGAGTGAGCGGAAGACGGCCTAACGGTGTGCGGGACCGTAGCCCAGCTTCATGGAGACGGTTGCGAATGGTTCTCGCCGATACCCCAGGAGCAACAGTGTCCCTAATTTGCTGGGAAGTGGCGGTGCGGTCCCCTACGGCACTGCGTAGGATCCTACGGTCTTGGCGTGCATCCGTGCGTCGCTGCGGTCCGGTCCCAGGTCGACGGGCACGTGCACCTTCCGCCGACCACTGGCGACAACATCGATGTACTGTGGAGACCTCACGCCCCACGTGTTGAGCAATTCGGCGGTACGTCCACCCGGCCTCCCGCATGCCCACTATACGCCCCCGCTCAAAGTCCGTCAACTGCACATACGGTTCACGTCCACGCTGTCGCGGCATGCTACCAGTGTTAAAGACTGCGATGGAGCTCCGTATGCCACGGCAAACTGGCTGACACTGACGGCGGCGGTGCACAAATGCTGCGCAGCTAGTGCCATTCGACGGCCAACACCGCGGTTCCTGGTGTGTCCGCTGTGCCGTGCGTGTGATCATTGCTTGTACAGCCCTCTCGCAGTGTCCGGAGCAAGTATGGTGGGTCTGACACACCGGTGTCAATGTGTTCTTTTTTCCATTTCCAGGAGTGTATTTCCAATGGCGCAATTGTGAGTCGAGCCTGAACGCAGTGCTGAACGAACAGTTGCATACTGATGTAAGTAGGCTGTTTATGTTTTCTCTATGTAAGTAGGCTGTTTAGGTTTTTTTATGGTAACGCCACCTCTGTATGAAAATCACTGGCTGTGCTGTGTGCAGTCTGTGGCTGCTTTGCATTGTTGTAATACTCGCCATTGTAGTGTTAGGCAGCTGGCTGTGAACAGCGCGTAGCGTTGCTCAGTTGGAGGTGAGCCGCCAGCAGTGGTGGATGTGGGGAGAGAGATGGCGGAGATTTGTAATTTGTCATGAACTGCTATATTCATATATGATGATATCAAGGTAAATACATTGTTTGTTCTCTATTAATAACTTTCATTTGCTAACTATCCCTATCAGTAGTTAGTGCCTTCCATAGTTTGAATCTTTTATTTAGCTGGCAGTAGTGGCGCTCGCTGTATTGCAGTAGCTTGAGCAGCGAAGATTTTTGTGAGGTAAGTGATTTGTGAAAGGTATAGTTTAATGTTAGTCAGGGCCATTCTTTTGTAGGGAATTTTGAAAGTCAGATTGCGTTGCGCTAACAAAATATTGTGTGTCAGTTTAAGCACAGTCATGTATAAATTGTTCAAAAGGGGACGTTTCATATGTCGACCCTTAGCCGAGGATACCTCACTGGAATCTTCTGATTTTTTCTTGTAGTTTGTGTAATTAGTGTAGCTATTGTTTATTGATAGCGCGTAATCATAGAGAGAATTTCCTTTGTAGTTGTAGTTTTTCATTGTTGTACAGTAAAACAGTTGTGGCATGCATGTAGATTTGCAGCAAGTTTTTCGCAGCTGCGCTTGCAATTAACTAAATATTATTTTCAGTGCTATGTTAATGTGTTCTCTTATTTTTGCTCTTCAAATTGTGCTTTTCTGTGTTGTCGTGTGAAATATTGTGACAATAATGGCGTGTGAAAAACGTAATACTAGGCTCCAAAGTAAACTGAGAAGTGACAGTGAAGACGAAAGCAGTGTGATACGCCGCAGAGTAATGAATTAACAGACATTCAAAGTAGTAATTTGGTAACTGTTCATAGGGAAATGGAGCAGGCGGCAAACAATGGCGTGGACAGTGAAACAATTAGTGAAGAGGGACGCATTATCGATCGATTGGTCGGCAACAGCTTGCCTCAGGAATCGGGAATGACAGGACACAATTTTGCAAATACTGTAGACTCAGGTTTTGGGTTCTCACCGTTTTCTCAAATGAGTCAAGACGCATTTTCTGCTTGTCAAAATGTGAATGTTGCCGGTGCAACTTCACTGCCGAAAAGCACTGAGGAACATGTTTCAGACACCAGTGCATTGTTATTACAATTAATGCAACAAATGGGACAAAAGCTTGAAAAGTTAGACACAATGGAACAACACCAGAGACAAACACAGCAACAGTTAGACACAGTGGGACAAGATCTCAAAAAGTTAGACACAGTGGAACAAAATCTCAAAAAGTTAGACACTACACTTGAACAAACACGTGAAGATTTAACCACTGAGTTACATAACATCGAATCGAAATGTCAAAAGGTCTGTAATGACGTAAAAACACAAATTTGTGAGCATTTCCAACCTATTTTTTCGCGTCATGAAAATGTATTACAGAATCACAAAGCAGCCATAAAAGAACTGCAAACTATTGTTCATGAAAATCATGAGACCTTGCAAGCTAAAATCGACTCAGTTGCATCTACCGATTCGGTTACGCAACTTGCAAGAACTCAGGAAAACTTAAAGGACACAGTAGATACCCTGAAAATTGGTTCAGAAAGACACATGGAGGAAATAAGTACACTATCGGAGAAAGTAGCCGAACTTTCAGATCAGGTCACTAACTTATCTACAAAGGTAGATGATGATCTGAATGACACAAGACCCGTAGCCTTCACTGACACAGAAGAGTATGAACAAATAAGAAAATTCAAACAAAATCAAAATCAAATCAATACACAGTACAAAAGAGAAATCCGGGAAGTACAAGATCAGTTGACGCAGGTAATACAAGAATTACGTATTTCAGAGGACACTCGTGCTCCAATACGGGAAGAGGGACATAGAAATACGGAACAAACACAAAATAATAACACAGGACACTTCGGAAATTATGAAAGAAATTGGCAAGGCGCATTGGATTTTGAGGTGGAACCGCCGAAACGAAGTAACAATGACCGACATGCGACTCGCCGACATGACGATTTTGACTATAAGCTGTTCATTACTACACGTAAATTCAAAACATTTAAGAATTCTGGCAACGACATTCATCCACAAGCATGGCTCCATCAATTCTCTCATTGTTTTCCTCCCAACTGGTCGTTAGAACACAGATTAGAATTTATGTGTGGCTACTTAGAGAATGAACCAGCTGTAAGAATGCGATCGGTCATTCACGATTGCCACAGTGAAGGAGAATTTTACCATGCCTTCCTCTCAGCATATTGGTCTCAAGCCACACAAGACCGAGTAAAACATGGCATCATAATGATGAAACATTTCGAACAATCTGAATTTTCCAGTCTTGTGAAATATTTTGAAGACATGTTGCATAAGAATCAGTATCTTTCAAACCCATACAGCCCCTCAGAACTCATCCGCATTTGCTTACTCAAATTGCCTGATCATTTACGGCATATTATTTTAGCAGGACGTTGCAAAGACGACATTGAAGCTTTTCAGGGACTCCTACAAGAACTGGAAATTGACACTGACAATCGCGGAACGCGAAAACAGGAACACAACAATCACTACAGGTCACATCTGTCACAATTCCGTGACGACAGAAACAATAACTGGACACGACAGGTCTATTCTTACAACGCAAATCGTGACCAAAATAGACACCACCCATACGACAACCGTTGGCAGAGTAGTAATAATTACAGGGAAAGATCACCTCTCCGCGGTAGTGACTATCACAGAGACAATCAGAGAAACAGACAATATGGGAACCAAAATAATTATTATTACGGGAGACAGAATAACTTTAGACGCAACGGTCCAGCGCGCAGTTGCGATTCAGGGAGAAATTCTCCACCACTTAACCGACAAGAAAGAAACTACAGGAACTACCGACATGACGACAGACGATGTGATCGTAACGACAGACCTGAATTGCATCAGAACTGGCGGGATTCAAACAGGGCAGGGCCTTCTCGTCAGAGTGAATTTGTAGAAGTCCTGTCTCCTAATCCCAATAACGGCGCGCGCCAACAAAGAGACAGAAAATGACTCGCACAGCAGGCAGCCGCGTGCCCCGGCTGGCTCAGAGAAAAATAACATAGACGCTAACCTTGAGAAAAATTCCAGTATTCTTTACCGACGTATACCGCATGACAATTGCATTCAAGTTCAAACTCTGATTACTATGAAGAGTAAAGGATTTTACCACATTTCACATGTAAAACCGTTTATTGAAAGATAATCTGCTTTTTAACTTTGTCTTTGCCATATAACTTTTCACTTTACATTACTAGTATGCTGTGTCAGACTTAAGAAACTGTTAACATACAACAATGTTTGAAGTTAAATATCCAGTCAAGAACCAAGAGAACTTATTTAAACAGAAATTACGAATGCATTGTTATTGTGAATAGACGACACAGTGTTATTGTGTGTGTGCATTCTTGCTTATTTGCTGCGCGATTACGTAACGACTATAAGGCTCACATACTTAGAACATTTACCAGTACTGCTAATGAGATTTTAATGCAACATTTTGGTTTATTTGAAAATACATTCTGAATTTAAAGTGCTTTCTAAGAGATACCAGATGACACAGAGGTTAGTTTATGTGACAGCTACACGATTTTATCACGATGCTACTAATGAGTGACAATTTACAATGTTGCTTTTGCGGTGTATCTGTTTTATATCTGCACAGTTTTCTGAATTCTTCTGGAAAGTAAAACATGTTTTAATAGTAACTTTTGTGGTATAGCTACAATGAGACAGCCTTTTCTGTAGCACAACAATACGTTACAGCACAGTAATTTCTTCATCACAACAATAAGCGTAATAACTAAGATATCTATACGCAAAGCATTTCACTTTTGTTTATCATGAGGTAAGTACATTGTCTTCTGCAGAACTTAGCTTTCGGAGGACGATAACTACGACACTTCCACAGAGATTATCTTACAGCAAGACGCATATTTAGCGCTACAGGACACGTATTTGAGTGATTAATTTTGTACTTAAAACATTTATTTTTAAAGATTTATGAATTACAAAGAAAGTTTTCCGTGATACATTTCATTCCATTGCTGTAATCTGTAACACCTGAGGGTATAATTACAATAATCCTCAGGGGGGTACATGCTTACTTTGTGTACCATGTGTGTGGCAACCACAAGGAACCCTAGCTAATATGGTATTTGCTTGTACAACTTTACACATCGGTACCATATTTCTCTAACACACAAATTGCACAGCTATCTGATAATGTAACTTAGAGATAAACAATTTTTTTTTACTACATCAGTGACAGATGTTTACGTAATTACACAGTTGGATAACTTCACACTTACGAAATTGTATTTTTGTCTGTACTTCGTGAATTGTTCATATTTTTTCGGAACCATTGTGATACTATGAGAGCTTTGAATGATATATTTGGTAAGGGAGCATGATTATAAGTACGTTTGAGGTAGATGACACTATTGGAATGAGCAGAGAATTTTTTTTAGGTTTTGAAATTATTGGAGGAAGCTACGACGATTTTGAGAATTGACTGAGATGAGATGTTATGATATTATTACGATGACGATGTGTACTATGCTGTTGAGATATGTTTATGACCAATAAGATGAGGCTACCGTATATGAGGAATAAGAAGTATGTTGGAAACCAAGAAGCGTACTTTAAGGGTTATGAAATGTGTGTAAATGCGTGACTGTATCACAATGCTGACGAATATTTTATTTGGACACTTATATTTATAGAATTTTCTTTCTACACATTTGCAACGCTAATTCTTGACCTGTGAAATATTTTTATGTGAGACTGTCACTGTAGCGGAGACTGGTGTCGTAAATATTTCCGTAAGAAAGTTGAGTGGCCACCTGCACGTAATGCGTCGTGGGCTCGCAGCTGTGTCAAACACCTGGAGAACAAGCCATTAGGGTGTGCCTTTCCGGAGGCACAGGTAGAAAAAAAAAAAAAAAAGGCAGGCCTTTATCCTCGCCATTGACATTCCTTTAGAGAAAGTATTGCAAATGCGACACCCTCATTACTTCCATTAACCTTGCTATTGACATTCCTTTGTGGAAAGCATCGCAAATATTACACGCTCATTACCTGAAAACATATGATTACTCGTACTTTGTGCTAATTACTGCAATGCTTGTGAATTGATGGGAAATATTCGTACATCTTCACACCTGATTATGACAAGTGTCTTTCTATGAGAGTTGAGAGCTACTGACTTACGAAATGCCACATGACTATTGAATGATATTTTTATGCTTTGGTTTGCGTAATTGCTTATTTCATTTGATATCTGGTGTATGGCTGTGTTGCAGCGTTGCTTTTATAAAATAAAATGCATTTGTTAATGTGAACACTTTCTGTCAACAGATTTATTAAATAATTATTTTCTGATCCACATTCTTCGAAAAAGGAGCTTTTGGAATGGAAAGAACAATAAGAAGGGACTAGTAACAGTAACTGGACACATAATTTTCTTTTCAAGTACTTGGTAATATTTTTTTTATAATAAGTTGTTGTGGTGCACCACTTTAATTACATAGACATTAAGACGTGAATATACATTTCCCTTATCTGCATTGTTGTTTTTACTGTAATATTTTTTCTGCTTGAGCTATGTCATGTTTAGGTATACGGGTAAGTTACTGCTGTTTGCCAGGCATAGTGCTACTGAATTTTAAATTGTGTTACTCTGTTAAGCTAGTTTTACTACTGACTTATTTTTCTTGTTACTGTACATTGGCTCATATTAGTTGTAATGTTGCATTGCTTGGTAATTTATATTTACTGTAGCTTGCTTTGCAATTTTCCATTTTTTTGCATTGCTGTTTGTGTTAATTTGTTATGTGCTGCTGCATTGCCTCGTCCCTTAGTTTAGTATCTGAGCTCAGTAGATTTAAGTTAGCTTAAGAGGAGACTATATAAGAAACTAACTATTATAAATTTATAAGAAATGCATTGAGAAGCTATCAGAAAATGGTCTGGCAAAATAAAAAGGATACTGTACAGTGAAGAAAAACTATTATTGACAGAGGATGTGAACAGAATACAGAAAGCAGGGAGAAAAACTATTTTTGACAGAGGATGTGAACAAAATACAGAAGGCAGGCTTAGATAGGACTTTTGGGAATAATGATGAATGAAGGGAGATCTCCAAGAAGCAAAGAAAGTTTTGTTTGCAAAATACTGCAATGAAACAAACCCTGTCCTTTCCTTTTGTGTTATCCCACTATGTGTTTGGGTACCCTTGTGTATATATGTTCTTCCTGTCTTTATATGTTTACCTCATAAGACTTATGTTGTAGAATTTTTCTAATAATATGTTATTTTCTTTGTAAAGATGTTTAGACATTATTTATTCTGTTTTAATGCTCATGTGTGAAGTCGATGTTTCAATAATTATTCTGATCTTTTATGTATGTACTTATGTCATAATTCCTGTAACACTGATGTATATGTTTATTTCTATTCTTTTGTAAAGCCCCTATTACTACAAATGTTATCTGTATTATTATGTTCTTTAATGATGTATTTTGTACCTTTGTAATTGTATTTTCATGTTGTAAATTTATAAAATTGTAATTGACACCAGTTCATCTTATTATTAACTTGTAAGTTACATTTCACTGCACACGTTTCTGTTGGTCATAGTATATGGACAATATGTGAGAAGTAGGGACTGTTAGTGTTTGCACGTGTGTTAATAATTCAGCAAGGGACTGGATAACAGCATTGCTGGTTCTAAGGACAATTCCAAAAACTTTGTGAGTGCACAAGTGGTGGTTTATGGACTTGCTATATTCTCCGCAAGACTCTTCGATGGTGAATGTGCACCTGCACAATCGCAACAGATGGCTGCTGGCCATCTCTACAAGGACTACAGTGGGTCTGCATCTTTGATGGCCCACCATTACCATTATCTCTACAAGGACTACAGTGGGTCTGCATCTTTGATGGCCCACCATTACCATTATCTCTACAAGGACTACAGTGGGTCTGCACCTCTGGTGGCCCACCAATACCGTAATCTCTACCAGGACTACAGTGGGTCTGCTCTGTGATGACCTACCTACCAATATTCTTCCAAACTTCGAATGACTCTGCTGTGGGTTTGCTCTGTTGTGACCCAATACTTGTCTGCATGTCGAGAGTCAGCACTGTCTTTCCGTTGGAAGGACAACACTACTTCTTCAAGACTGCATGGAAATCCACTACTTCCGTGTGCATTTTCTTCTACTGCTCAGACTTTGAGAAAAACACTATATTTTACCGTAATGAATGATCAGGACTGTCTTTATGGACTGTGACAAAATTTTAGCTTTTGACCAACGTTGTATCAATAAGTGTGTGCATTTGATATCTTTGTTATTGTAATTATGAAAATTTTTTTCAAATCTGTATTGGGCACTGCCCAAACCAATTTGTAAAATTTTTTGTGGGGAGCATGGGGGCTATGTAAGTAGGCTGTTTATGTTTTCTCTATGTAAGTAGGCTGTTTATGTTTTCTCTATGTAAGTAGGCTGTTTATGTTTTCTCTATGTAAGTAGCCTGTTTAGGTTTTTTTATGGTAACGCCACCTCTGTATGAAAATCACTGGCTGTGCTGTGTGCAGTCTGTGGCTGCTTTGCATTGTTGTAATACTCGCCATTGTAGTGTTAGGCAGCTGGCTGTGAACAGCGCCTAGCGTTGCGCAGTTGGAGGTGAGCCGCCAGCAGTGGTGGATGTGGGGAGAGAGATGGCGGAGATTTGTAATTTGTCATGAACTGCTATATTTATATATGATGATATCAAGGTAAATACATTGTTTGTTCTCTATTAATATCTTTCATTTGCTAACTATCCCTATCAGTAGTTAGTGCCTTCCATAGTTTGAATCTTTTATTTAGCTGGCAGTAGTGGCGCTCGCTGTATTGCAGTGGCTTGAGCAGCGAAGATTTTTGTGAGGTAAGTGATTTGTGAAAGGTATAGTTTAATGTTAGTCAGGGCCATTCTTTTGTAGGGAATTTTGAAAGTCAGATTGCGTTGCGCTAACAAAATATTGTGTGTCAGTTTAAGCACAGTCATGTATAATTGTTCAAAAGGGGACGTTTCACTGAAACTGCGCTCCCTATACTAGGTACGTTTACTTCAAACTTTTGCAACAGTTTCAAGTAAAGTACGAGTAAATTTGAAAAGGTGTTTAATATTTTAGGTATAAGATAGAAACGAGGCATGTGTTTTTTAGAATTGACGTCTAATTAAGCAGCGTTTTTACATACTCAGAGTGCGCAGTGTGCGATTCTAACTTCAAATAAAAACACTGTTTTGCATTATCGTAAGTATTGGGTAATGCCGGACGTTTTGAGTAGGGCAATTCCGACCGTTCGTAATTGCCCCTACACAGTTACTCACATCTGTTTCACATGCCACGAAATTACCAAAGAAAGATGGAGACAAAACACAAATTAGACGATTTATAGAGAGCCATTAAGGATGTCAGCAACGAAACATGTTCACTAGGAGTAGTAGCTGATACTTACTCTGTCCCAAAAAGTTCTATACACGACTATCTCACGACAGAAGTTGTACAAGAGTCAAAACCTGGACATAAGGCTGTATTTCACGAAGAACAAGAAAGGGAATTAAAAGAACATATCTTAAAATATAGTAAACTGTTTTATGGTTTAACTATAGAGATGGTGCGCAAAATAGCTTCCAGATTTGCTGAAATAAATAGTTTGAAGCGTAATTTTCACAAAACATCCCAAATGGCAGGAAAAGACTGGTTCTACGGATTTAAAAGAAATGCATCCTAATATTTCGCTACGGAAACCTGAGTCCACTTCCATCAATAGAATTACAGCTTTTAATGGCGCGGAAGTCAAAATGTTCTTCAAAAACTTGCAAGTCTTGCAAACAAAATGGCACTTTGATGCCAATCGTATTTACAGTGTTGAGACATACATATCTAATGTACAAAGAAATTCAAGAAGTTACCACCAAAGAGCCAGAAACAAGCGGGAGTGGCAACAGGTGGTGAAAGAGGCATTACAACAACAGACGTTGCGCTTTTAGTTCTTCAGGAAAGTATGTTTCTCCGTTTTCTATTTTTAAAAGGAAGCGAATGAATGCTTAGTTATTACGTGGAGGTAATGCTAATATGACAGCAGCAGTTAGCGATTCGGGTTGGATCAACGAGAACCTATTCATAGATTGGCTACACCGCTTCATCTCCTGCTCTAATCCAACTGATGCAGCACCAGTTCTACTTATTTTACACAATCTTGGAAGTGACATTAGTCTTGCCTACTGTCTGCTTTGTCGCCAGACTGAAATAATATTGTGACTTCTGAAATATTGTTATCCCTTCTAACGCATTCGTAACATCGTATGCAAAAACTTGACCTGGCATGTTTTGGACTTCTCCAGACTTCACACAACAGAGAATGCGATTTGTACATGGCTTCAAATGTACGCCGACGAATTACCCCAGTTAGCCGGTAAAATCATGGCGAAGGTCTTCTGGGAATCTAAAGAGATTATTCTGTTTGATGTCCTTCTTCATGGTGCATCGATCAACTCTAAAGTGTATTGTACTGCCCTCAGGAAATTGAAGAACTTCAGCCTGTTCATCACCACAAAAATGCGGACATCTCTTCTCCATGACAGCTCAGTGTCTCACACGAGTGCCGACCGCGGTGACCGAGCGGTTCTTGGCGCTTCAGTCTGGAACCGCGCGACTGCTACGGTCGCAGGTTCGAATCCTGCCTCGGGCATTGATGTGTGTGATGTCCTTAGGTTAGTTAGGTTTAAGTAGTTCCAAGTTCTAGGGGACTGATGACCTCCGATGTTAAGTCCCATAGTGCTCAGAGCCATTTGAACCATCTCACACGAGTTGCGCACCCGAGAGGAGCTCACATACTTCGTTGGACTGTTCTTCCTCATCCACCCTGCAATCCCGGTCTCGCACCTCAACCAGCAGAGTGGCCGTCATATTTACCGGAGAGTATGTTGAAAAATAGGGTTATGTAGCCAAAAGAGTGGGGAACAATAAGATGCACTCGAATCCAACTGCTTCCAGAAAAAAAAATGTTACATTAATTATTGAACGCGCCAAGTATATACGAGTAGTTTTCATTTTGACATTTTTGTGGTGATTTTCGTTTTTGTGATGTTTTTAGCTTTTCTTTCCTCTCATCAACCAGATTCAATCAGTATACACCGTCTGATAAAAGGACTGAAGGAGCCAGAATACATGATCGGATGCCAATGTAGCGTCGTACATGTACACATCATCGGCAAATTTGTAAGTTATTAGAGTTGCGGTTCTCCGTGTTTTTCGAATTACTGTTGTTACGAGGCCTGGAAGGATCGGCAACTGCTAAGGTTAACTGCTAACGTACAACATAGGCTCTTCTGTAAATTTAAAAATCGTTGTATGTAGTAAAAGTGAAGATATCTATCGGAAGTAATCATCACAGTACATGTTGCACCTCATAGAAAATGTTGTGCCATTATGACGTGGGCCTATAAGGTTCGAATAATTTGCACTGAAGATGGTCACACAGCGACCGAAATCGATCCGTAAAATAAAGTATTTCACTATTTACGACCGATGCTGCCATTTATTCACGATATATGGATATACACTGAAGAGCCAAAGAACTGGTACACCTGCCTAATATCGTAGGGCCTCCGTGAGTACGTAGAAGTGCAGCAACACGACGTGGCATGTAGTGTTGGAGGGAATTGACACCATGAATCCTGCAGGGCTGTCCATAAATCTGTAAGAGTAGGAGGGGGTGGAGATCTCTTTTGAACAGCACATTGCAAGACACCCCAGATATGCTCAATAATATTCATGTCTGGGGAGTTTGGTGGCCAGTGGAAGTGTCTAAACTCAGAAGAGTGTTACTGGAGCCACTCTGTACCAGTTCTGGACGTATGGGGTGTCGCATTGTCCTGCTGGAATTGCCCAAATCCGTCGGAATGCAAAATGGACATGAATGGATGCAGGTGATCAAACAGGATGCTTATTTACGTGTCACCTGTCAGAGTCGTGTCTAGACGTATCAGGAGTCCCATATCACTCCAACTGCACACGCCCTTCACCATTACAGAGCTTCCACCAGCTTGAACAGTCCTCTGCTAACATGCCGCGTCCATGAATTCATGAGGTTGTCTCCACACCCGTACATGTTCATCCGCTCGATACAATTTGAAACGAGGCTCGTTCAACCAGGCAACATGTTTCCAGTCATCAAAAGTCCAATGTCGGTGTTGGCGGGCCCAGGTGAAGTGTAAAGCTCTGTGTCATGCAGTCATCAAGGGTACAGGACTGGGCCTTCGGCTCCTAAAGCCCTTATCGATGATGTTTCGTAGAATAGTTTGCACGCTGATGCTTGTTAATGGCCTAGCATAGAAATATGCAGCAATATGCGGAAGGGATGTACATTTGTCACGTTGAATGATTCTCTTCAGTCGTCGTTGGTCCCGTTCTTCCAGGATCTTTTCCCGGAAGCAGCGATGTGGGAGATTTGATGTTTTACCATATCCTGATACGGTACATCGTGAAATGGTCGAACGGGAAAATCTCCATTTCATCGCTACCTTGGTGATGCTGTGTCCCATCGCTCGTGCGCCGACTAAAACACCACTTTCCAACTGCTTAAATCTTGATAATCTGCCACTGTAGCAGCAGTAACCTATCTAACAACTGCACCAGACAGTTGTTGTCTTATGTAGGCGTTGCCAACCACAGCGCCGTATTCTGCCTGTTTACATATCTCTGTATTTGATTCAGTGTGCGATTTGTGCTTTTACCAGTAGGGGGGGGATGTCTTAGGGGGTTAGTATGATTACGTATGTTACTAGCTTGGACCGTGGCGTTACCCATGGTTAAACAGTTATTTATAAATAGATGTTAATGCCGAAACTCACTATTCACGCGTATGCACTATCAGAAAAGCTATCCCTTGTTATATCTTTAAAAGTACATTATTGGTAAAGTTTATTTACAGAATCATCTAGATACAGGTATACGATGGGAATTCAAAAAGTAAAGCACATTTGTGAAATGCTGTACTTATTCTGATGATAGAAAACTGAAACATGCGTTATTTTTCTATGTAACCTCCCTAGATTTCAATGCAGTTTTCCCGACGTTTTATGAGTTTTTTTTTCATCAGAAAATACGTTTTTCGGTAGCATCTGTAACCAATTTTGCACCGCAGCAATGACGTCTTCATCACTTTCTAATCTTCTTCCCTGTAGTGCTTCCGTTAAGGGTCCAAACATGTGAAAATCACTTGGAGCCAGGTCTGTACTGTATGGTGGATGTTCCAGCACCTCGAATCTCAACTCCTTTATTGCGTCGGCTGTCTGTTTGGCAGAATGTGGGCGACCGTTATCTTGCTGCAGGATGACACCTCTTCACAGTTTTCTACGACGTTTGGATCTGATTGCAGGTTTTAGTTTCGTACGCAACACATCACATCCACGATAAAATACAGACCTAGCTCTAAAGCCTCGTTTACGCTGGGGCGACGTCCTGCAACGTTGTGGCATGCTACGGAAATGTGGCGTGCGTCGTCTTGTAGCATGCTACAACAGGCAACATCTGGTGGCGTATGTTGCATGCGGCAGGTTAATTTATACCAAAGCAACAGAATTTGTGCCACACGTGTGTCGGTCTTGCAGTATAAAGGATGATAAAGTATCGCAGCGGCGGCCTACTTGGTACTTGCACGTGCAGCTAACAACGGAAATGAAAACCAAAGGAAAATAAAACGATGGTGGAAGAGAAGAGTATTTAAAGAAGGTCCACGAAATAGTATCCTAGGAATTAGAAGCAGACGATGGTGCGTTATTTAGTAATGTGTGCTTTCGTCCCAGGCGCGTTAGTCCGTGCCATACCGTTGCCAAAAGGTGGTCTAACGGTGAATGTTCGCACAGGTACCGGGCCGGTCACCACCCTGTGTCAGGGCCCGGGGTGGGACTTTCAGCCACCAGCTCACCCAACTCTGCGGTACTACTGCTGCGGTATGACTGCCACACAACTTCCCTCGCAAGCTAGCAAGTAAACGGATTACGACGCACCTTAGACGAAAGCAACAACGAAAACATGAGAATGATGATTTGGTTCTAAATGTTTTGAAATGCTTAACTACTACAGAACACTTTTTCAAAATTAATAAGCAAACATATTAATAGTATTAATAGTAAGACTGTATTAAAAACTTTCAGTGTTCGTCTCCACAAATATAAATTATATGTAAAGTTTTACTCCAATGCTTGGGAAATAAACATCCCAGGTTGGGATGCATAAACTAAAGCCAGAGGAGGGGATGGTCTGAGGCAGAGGGGGGGAAATCCCCCCATCCCCCCCCTGCAAATCGCACACTGATTTGAACACGCATGACCATACCAGTTTCTTTCGCGCTTCAGTGTATAAGGGGCGTGAATAGCGTCAGGTGTTGAGTGATCGCTGTCAAGAACACTGAAATGTCGTGTGCTCGTGCGAGACGGCGTTATTAGCGCATGGAAGAGTTTAATATGGACTTCATTTTAGGTCTCCATTTGGATGGCTAGTAGAATCGCGCAACGTCCTAATTTGTAGAGCATGCGGATGCGACGTTAAGCTGGACTCCATAGGAACGTGAATGCGGAAATACTCGCCATCAGCGTTCCGCTCGACCACGTCCGACCACCACGAAGGAGAAATGCTGTACTGTGCAGCAAGTACATCTTAACACCTTAACATCTTTGCCTGCTGTTCGGTAACAAATAATGGACTCCCTGCAACCGTTTTCATCATATCATTTCATTGGTCAGAGTCTAGTAGTAGTCGGACTAGGGAAGTATTGTCCCATATGTAGACTGTCGCCATTAATACTGCAACACAAACGGCTGCATTTGGAGTGGTACCACGATTGTGAAGCACGGACTGCTGATGAACGGCTTCACATTGTGTTCAACGATGAATCGCGGTTCTGCAGTACTCCGGATGAGTATGGCGGCAACCAGGAGAGAGATCCAGTTCTGCCGGTTTTTTGGTGAGGCACAGCGGCTTTACTCCTGGTGTCATGGCATAGAGAGCCACCGGGTATGACTTCATGTCACGACTGGTAGAGATTGAGAAAATGCGATGGTACAATGGTTTATCACATGCATGCTGAGCCCTTACGTGTTTCCTCTCATGTGAAAGTATAGTGGTGCAATTTTTCAGTGGGACAATGTGCGTACATTCATGGTAGGTGTCTCTGTGACCTGTTTGCGTGATTTTGAGTCATTCACGCAGCCGAAAGATCCCTAGGTTTCTCCCTGGCAGAAAAAGTGTGGGACCAGGTCGATCGTCAACGCCGTACCATTGCTAGTATCCAAGATATTAAGGAACAGTTACAAAAGAAGTGGGACAGATTGCTCCAGAAGAGGATAGAACTGCTATAAGACACTCTTTCCAGCCGCATCATTGCAAGGATCCAGGCCCTCTGTCATATTGATAAGTGGACTCATGCTGCCGATATGTTTCTAAATTTGTCTTGGCTTCGTAATCACTTAAATAACGTAACATATATTCCGAATGGGTGAAGTTTCATCTAGTTTCCTCCTCCTCTTCTGGGTGTTTCAATTATTTTGTCAGGTAGTGTATTATACACATGATTTGCATGCAAGCAGAACTGTCAGTGTATGAGGGTCACCAAATTTTATTTTGAGCCTCTCAATCAACCAGAAAACTGGACCTCACGGTCATTCGAAATTGTACAAATAGTAATTTGAGTCGAAAGACACTTCGTATTTCTGACGTAGGGCATGGCTGACGCCATAAGAATGTCACAAACCACTATCACCTCAGCTGAAAGTTGGCAGTTCTGATGAGTTTTCAGTGAGTTACAAGCAGAGTGATTGAAATAACAGTTTAAGATGATTCTGTACTAACAAATGGTATGGTGGCAACACTGATAAGCCATGTTGAAGTGGAGCGGATTTTTTTTTGTGCTGAATGATGATAAACAAACATTGTTTGTTTTTGTGTCGTTCCACATCACGTCAGACATTTGTTTTTGTATGTTGATTATACCTGCAGCTCTGGAAAAAGCAAATTATTTCGACAGGATTTGTGGATTTTAGAGTGTACTGATGGGGGCTCGTCTTTTATGTTAAAAAATGTAGCATAAGCAGATGTCGTGCTGCTGATGCTTACTTATGTAAGACCTCTCCAATTCCATACCATGAAATTTAGAAATGATTATTGTGGCAGCTTCGTATTACAGTATTACACATATCATATACTCTCGAAGACAGATCGTAATCATGTATCTGCGGTAATATTACAAGAACAGAAATTCTAGGATCGATACAGTAAACTAAAATGAGGCAAAGCAGCCAATCACCTATTGCTGACAGACGTGTGGTGCACAGCCATAATTAACAGTACAAAGACTTAAGTCGTTCTTGAGCTACTACTCTTAGTCTGCTGTATGTACACACCTTCACAAGCACGTAGGTAAAGTTGCCACAGCTGTAGATGGTTGCGTTACCGTATCCATTATAATATTTCTTTGCTCTCAAAGGCTTTTACCATTGATCAGAAGAGACAAGATACATGACTGTACTTGGTAGCAATTTTGGGTCAATTCTAGTGTCCGATACCACCCGTCGGCTTTGACCAATGACGTAATGTGTGATGTTATTTTGTTTGTGTCGCAGATTGCTGTCGATGAACATTAAATGATTTCTCTGGATTTCCGCGATACGCGTGTATATTAAAATACGATGTAGGCTGTTTTGTTTTCATCTCGTAATTTGTTTGCGGCAGCTTTTGTTAATGAAAGTAGTCGTGATTTATAAGTAGTCGTGATTTATAAGGTCTTGATTTTTGACGCTGTTCGTTATGGATGCGTCTTTTTATGCTACTGTATTGTGCCAGTGCTACATTTTTGGTTTCTCTGAAAGGAGGTTTTTCTGTCGTTTTAATATTTTCTGTTTACAATGGTGGGCCGAGGGGTATTGCTGTGTCTTTCACGACTACTTTCATTTTTTTTTACTATTTTAAAATTTTGTGTCTGGTTGAGGGCGGGTAGTAGGGAAGAACTGATTTGGGTGGTACCTCGTTCGTGCCTGGCAGTTTGTGTTTGCTATAATTTTTTTAGTTAGTTGTTCTGGATTTTGCTTCTTTCGTTACAGTTTCACCTTCTAACATTATTATTTCTTGTTACGTCCTTATTTCGTTCTTGTCAGCCTCGATTTTTGACTGCTTTGGAAGTTCATTTGCGGTAAGTTTCTTTTTATGTAGCCACTTTTTGTTTTGTTTTTTGTTTTCGATGTTTCTGCTACACTTCTCTTACATTTACTGTCACTCCTGGTGTATCAATTTTACTGCAGCTGGTGCGACCTTCGTGTAGTATAGTTACCAGTTGCACGGTTTGGTCATTTTTGCGTTTTATTTCTTTCCGTGTACAGTAATGTGTGTAAAGATTTTAATTTTTTGAAAGTCTCGTCGAATTCTGTAGTTCACTGACAAGATCACTTTTTAGGTACGTTTCTGATATGTTATAAAATTTTTTTGCAACAGACAGTAATATTGGAATCGGTAACTAGAAATGACCTCCTACACAGGTTGCTTCTAGTTACCGATTCCAACTATTCGAGCGTTTATTATTTAGATCGTTTTTGCAGTACATGTGGAAAATACAAATATGCACTCGTAATTACTCTCGTGTTCTTATTTATTTCAGTCATCTTCAACTCATTTAAATGAAATTCGCGCGTAAATAATAATCGCGTTAAAGTATTATTTTATGGCATGCTACGTTCGTTTGTTTAAGAGTATGATCCGTTACATTCATAGATTGTCCATTGCAGCATCTTTGTCGTACGTCTGATGTCATTCGTCAAAGCCGACGGGTAGTATCTGACACTAGAATTTATCCGCAATTTTAATTCCTTTGCTGTCTTTTGTCTGTACTCTGTCCAGACTTCTCTTGCTTCTGATTATAAAACTTTTTAAAAGTTCTGAAAACTAGAAATTCAACCGACTTTTTAAATGTGTGCTTCTGTGCCCTTCTGGATACTCATATTTTGTAGGCAGTAAGTAATTGATTTCGTGTTTGTCAGATATCCAGATATTGCATTCATAATATTGAAATATACTGCTTTTTAAAAATATTGGTGCCATCCATAATGCTAATCAATTCAGCAGGTATAACGACGTCATGAATATGAATGGGGGGGGGGGGGAGAGAGAGAGAGAGAGAGAGAGAGAGAGAGAGAGAGAGAGAGAGAGAGGAGATAATGTAGTATAATTTTCAGATACAAAATGATTTAAGGTTCATGTCATTCTCTTGAGTGGAAACAAGATGCTATTGTTTTATTTTAAAGTTGATGTTTAATTGTTTGTATATGAAATTAATGTAATGCTTCAGTGTTAGGAAATTATAAAGGCTTATTATTGTAGACCAAAAATAAACAACAAATACTTTAATCGAACTTATATATTTATTCTACATACAAAAATGAACCATTACGTTTCTTAATATGTTACATGATAATGTTTGTATATGACAGCTTCATTTTAAAGTGTGCATTGCTAAAATACTAGATACATTACCTTATTCAACAAAAAAGAAATGAGGAATAAAAGGACAGAGAATATTCCTTAACTGCTAATTCCGGGGTAAACTAATACTAACAACTCTAGGTACAGTTATGGATGTCCAATAAGATTGGTAATGGAATCACCAAGATTGTTGCATCCAGGAATCTAGCTTCTGTCAATCACACTCGGAAACTCCCAGAAATGAGTAACAACTTTGTTGTTTATTGTATAGTCCCACAACTGAAAAGGATACAAACAGTAACCACTCGCTCTGATGTTCTTCTGAGCAGTCAAGCCATTAGCTTTCACATCTGTACTATCCTTCATTTCAAGTTAGACATCTGAGTATATGACTAGCTCTGGTTTAACGAATATAAAATTACATAAATTGCTCAGTTAGATGTCACAGATAATAAATTTGCACACAAAAATTGAATTTCATTGTTGTATTCTTAAACTAAACTTCTTTTGTGGACGGTAAACCGCCAAAAATTCAATATGTGGCATAGCAACATGTGCATCCCATGATCCTTAAATAGAGAAATTTATTTGAAGTAATGCGAAATTTGACTACATATGTAGCTGTTCCAGAAAAAAATTCTATTTAGATCTTTCAAGGCAACTGAGGTCAAGTCACAAAAAGGTTGAAACTAATTATTATTTTCTCATGTAAATATATGGCCACAACATGTGGCATAGCAACATGTGCATCCCACGATCCTTAAACAGAGAAATTTGTTCGAAGTAATGCGAAATTTGTCTACATATGTAGCTGTTCCAGAAAAAAAATTCTATTTAGATCTTTCAAGGAAACTGAGGTCAAGTCACAAAAAGGTTAAAACTAATTATTATTTTCTCATGTAACAGCAAAAGTCGAACAAAGGATACAATTATGTAATTGTTTACGCTGACTACAAGTGGGGAAAAGATACCAATTACAAATAGACATTTTTAATGGCTGGAGTTGATTTGCGACGTACTTTTTCTGTAATTTGAACTGGAGGTTCTGAAATTGCTGTAAGAGATTTCCTCGTTGGTCGAAACTTGTCCATGGCACGAGTGTAAGAGCCTGTACAGATACGCTCCCACGAAGAACTGCGGGTACCATTGGTGTTGCTGATACACTTGTTATTTCTGTTGTTGTTTGTATCATGGTCTACACAGAAAGCTGATGTTCTTTCTAAGCTGTCTCCATTCCTGGAGACTCCACCAGCTGATTTCTTGCTGACTTCCTGATCAGATACTCCACTGTTTGACTGAAGACGATCATAATCTGCTGGCACAGTTATCAAGGTCTGATCACCTGTCTTGGAAACAATAGATGACTGTTGCTCTTCAGGTGACGTGGTTTTCTCACCCTGCTCCTGCAAATAGAAATGTTAAATTCGTAAGACATGTCAGATTCTACTTAATTTAAAATTTCATCATTGCAGCAAACGAAGGCATCGCTTGCTGGGGCACAGTGACCGTTGTAATTAATATTCAGATGAAAAAGCGACAGGTTGCACACAGTTCAGTTTGTTATTACTGGTTTCGCAGATACTAGCTTTGTCAGATAGTTATTGCCTTGAGGGCAACACGTTAAATGTTATAGCACCGTTTGGTACCATGATCAAATAAAAGTTCATGTTTGATTGTAGTTCTGAGAGGAAAAACAAAGTGAGTTGCTCAAATAGGAACTGTTGTTAATGCTACATGGATGGTGATGTGTCTTTTTATCAATTATAATGTTTACGCAAAATGTTTAGTTTGCCATTAAATAGTAAAACATTCACGAAAAAAGAAAGACAGTCAAGATCAAACTCTGACTCTGGGAAAGGCAAATGGAGACTAAAAAACCACTGCTTTATAAACTATATCAATAAATGCCTGATTCCTTAAAGCCTCAAACTCCCATGTATACAACATCTTCAAACGACAAATCACTTTACAAATGAATTAATGTTAAATTAAAAATGAATTAATGTTGACGTTAAACATTTACGCGAGAAAAAGTTTAGAAAAGGTTTGGAATTAATTTTAAAGTTCGATGGAACTGCGAAGTGCTCTCATTATCAAAGACTGGATGAGTGTAGTCTGGTTAATTTGCGCACTGTTTCAAGTAAAAACCAGTTTTTCACTCAACTCAATGTTCATGACGTCATAGCCCCTGAACTAGGGACGTTAAATCCTAATCTTCCTCTCTTCTCCTGAACTGTGTGCAGTACAGTAATATAATTTTGCATGTGCATTCAATGGTACATGTGGATATTGGCAACAAAATGTGCTGGAGTACAGTTAGTAGTAAAGAAGTACAGTGTTTACTTGGAACCAAAGATTATAATGTGCCTCTTAGTAAATTGATACTGCAATTGCTAGCGTGTACTATAGTTTTATCTGTGACAAGGCATTGTCTTTGACTGTACCTTTGACTGTTTGGCCTAGTTACATCTGTCAGTGTGTTACTAGCTGTCGACGTGGGCTTGCTTCTTGAGGAAAATTATCGTACACGGTTATTACTATGAAAAATTACTTACGTACTATAGGGGGCTTAAAAGAGCAAATTACTTTTGTTCAAATTATGGTATAAAATTCCTGACATTTATGCCAATAAGTGAAATTTTACTTAACCTTCCCTGTAAATCTCTAATCGTTTGATTTATTTTTAGGCTAAGCTTGATAATGGTCATTAACAGAAATTAGTACCGAATTGTGCAAAATAAATGACAGCTGAAGGTTTCACCATGTGTTTTAACAACTATTTGGCGGCTGAATGTCCCCAGCAGCAGACATACATAAATAAATTAAAAAATCATGCCAGATGGTGAAGTTCTACGGCATGCACAACGAAACTGTAGTAAACGATAAACTATTTTATGCATAAAGTTGGTGCAAGTCGCTAAGTGCTCTCTTTCTCAGATACTGGATTTACGCACTCTCTGCCTCAGGCTATACGTATACACATTTTCTAACTGTAATACTTGTTTTATTGTCTTAAATCTTTAACATAAGATTATACCTGTTAATGAGTAGGTAGTGATAGCAATTTAAATTTTTAAATTCTATTAATAAGCATATGAAATTCCGAAAATCAAATTTTTGATGCCCCTGGAAGTTGCCAGATAGGCAACCTGCAACTGAGGTTGGGTTCCGAGAATGATGGATCTCGTTTGCTGTTTCGTAATAGAGATGCGAAACGTATATTGAATAGTTTCGGATGCTATTTAGCACGTAGAAACAAAATAGTGACCAAAAAATAAATTAAACAGGCGGTATGTTCTACATCTATATCTAGAGTTATACTCCGCAAGCCACCCAACGGTGTGAGGCGGAGGGCACTTTACGTGCCACTGTCATTACATCCCTTTCCTGTTCCAGTCGCGTATGGTTCGCGGGAAGAACGACTGCCGGAAAGCCTCCGTGCGCGCTCGAATCTCTCTAATTTTACATTCGTCATCTCCTCGGGAGGTATAAGTAGGGGGAAGCAATATATTCGATACCTCATCCACAATCGCACCCTCTCGAAAACTGGACAGCAAGCTTCACCGCGATGCAGAGCGCCTCTCTTGCAGAGTTTGCTAAACGTCTCCGTAACGCTATGACGCTTACCAAATAACCCTGTGGCGAAACGCGCCGCTCTTCTTTGGACCTTCTCTATCTCCTCTGTCAACCCGACCTGGTACAGATCCCACACTGATGAGCAATACTCAAGTATAGGTCGAACGAGTGTTTTGTAAGTCACCTAATTTGTTGATGGACTACATTTTCTAAGGAGTCTCCCAATGAATCTCAACCTGGCACCCGCCTTACCAACCATTAATTTTATATGATCATTCCACTTCAAATCGTTCCGTACGCATACTCCCAGATATTTCCAGAAGTAACTGCTACCAGTGTTTGTTTCGCTATCATATAATAACACAATAAAGGATCCTTCTTTCTATGTATTCGCAATACATTACATTTTTCTATGTTAAGGGTCAGTTGTCACTCCTTGCACCAAGTGCCTATCCGCTGCAGATCTTCCTGCATTTCGCTGTAATTTTCTAATGCTGCAACTTCTCTGTATACTATAGCATCATCCGCGAAAAGCCGCATGGAACTTGCGACACTATCTACTAGGTCATTTATATATATTGCGAAAAGCAATGGCGCCATAACACTCCCCTGTGGCACGCCAGAGGTTACTTTAACGTCTGTAGACGTCTCTCCATTGAGAACAACATGCTGTGTTCTGTTTGCCAAAAACTCTTCAATCCAGCCACACAGCTGGCCTGATATTCTGCCCTCTAAATATTTTTTATGTTTGTCTTTATTTTCTCAAGTAAATAACTGATAATATTGAAGGTTAAATCACTCTTGAACGGAACGTCTAAACTTTCCACAATGAATTTCAAATGGTGGCATTCACACAGGCCACCAATTGAACGGGACGGGGTGGACGCCAAGATCAAGGCTTCTCAGGAAATTACGATATGTCATTGAAAAATCTTTAGGTACTCGTATATTAAAGTAGAAGAGAAACTTTCACATTTTAACTGTATGCCAAAATAGCCTGGGCTTCGGATACTGCCATCTGCAAAAACGTGTTTCGGTATCTCAAACAGTTTGAGAGATATGAAGGATGTTATGAATATTTCACTTTCACGCTACTCTTTGTGCACATGAATGAAAGTGAATGCTCTACATACAACCTGTTTTCTGAAGATTGGAGATAGGCATAGATTTTGCATACAATCTTTTTTCTGGAAACTGGAGTAGCCATAGATTTTGTCTCACATTTAAAGGAAAAATGAATATGTTAATTACATTTCGTATGCAGCAATCTATGACCTAATACTCACCAAACGCAAACTCATAGCCACTGCTGTTTTTCATAGAAAAATATTAAAATTTAGAACATTAGCTTTCTTAATGTCGAAATATCTCATGACGCTCATAAATGAGGGTATGAGATGCTGGAGGATCAAATTTTTACTGAACAGTTTACTTAAAATTGTTTGGGAAGATCGGAGAGCAGATAGTATGCTCACGCCTCCATTCCCACAGTGTAGCGAATCTGCCACCAGCCACACAGAAGCAGGCGGAGAAAGTTTCGTTCATAATAGATGGAGTGCACAGCCATTTGGCGACAGCAACACTTTGGAACAGAGGCGTGGACTCGGCCAGCACTGGGAACGATAATACATATCTGTGCAGAGGCCTAGTTATCTTCCACGGGCTCTTCTTCAGATACTGAATTGATAGCTTGTGAATGTTGGCAGTGTCCAGCCAAAAAACTATTGCGGGACGAAGTCGACCGATTTCTGTCGATCCAGTGCTATGGAGCCCTCGTTCAGAATGCTCTGAACAAATACAATGGGGTCAGGAAAGTCATGGGGTAGCGATATGCACATGTACAGATGGCCGAAGTATCGTGTACAGAAGGTATAAAAGGGCAATGCATTTCTCATAGCTAATTTATGTGAAAAGGTTTCCGACGTGATTATGACTGCATGACAGAAATTAACGGACCTCGAACGTGGAATGATAGATAGCGCTAGATGCATGGGACATTCCATTTGGGAAATAGTTATGGAATTTAATATTCCGAGCTCTATAGTGTCAAGGGTGCGTCCAGTATACCACATTTCAGGCATTACCTCACACCACGGGCAATGCCATGGCCGGCGGCCTTCACTTAACGACCGAGAGCAGCGGCGTTTGCGTAGCGTTGTCAGTGGTAACAGACAAGCAACACTGTGTGAAATAATAGCAGAAATCAATGTGGAACATACAACGAACGTATCCTTTAGGAAAGTGCGGCCAAATTTGGCGTTAATGGGCTACGGCAACAGACGACTGATGTGGGTGCTTTTGCTAACAGCATGACATTGTTTGCAGAACCTCTCCTGGACTTGTGATGATATAGGTTGTACCATAGACGTCTGAAAAACCGTGGGCCTGGTCAGATGGGTCCCAGTGTCAGTTGTTAAGAGCTGGTGTTAGGGTTCGAGTATGGTGCAGACGCTATGAAGCCACGGACCGAAGTTGTCAATAAGGCAATGTGCAAGCTGGTGGTGGCTCCATAATGGTGGTGGCAGTCTTTACACGAAACGGACCGGGTCCTCTGGTCCAGCTGAACTGATCATTGATTGTAAATGACTATGTTGGGCTACTTGGAGACCATCTGCAGCCATTCTGCCGGCCGCGGTGGTCTAGCGGTTCTAGGCGCGCAGACCGGAACCGCGCGACTGCTACGGTCGCAGGTTCGAATCCTGCCTCGGGCATGGATGTGTGTGATGTCCTTAGGTTAGTTAGGTTTAAGTAGTTCTAAGTTCAAGGGGACTGATGACCACAGTAGTTAAGTCCCATAGTGCTCGGAGCCATTTGAACCATGTTTTTTTTTTTTTTTTTTTTTTTTTTTTTTTTTTTTTTTTTTTGCAGCCATTCTTCCCAAAAAGCGATGGAATTTTTATGATGATGCGCCACGTCACTGGGCTACAATTGTTTGCAACTGGTTTGAAGAACATTCTGGAAAATTCGAGAGAATAGTTTGGCCACCCAGATCCTCCGACATGAGTCCCATCGAGCATTTGTGGGACGCCGTTGGTGTACAAAATCTTGCACCGGAAACACTTTCGCAATTATGGACGCCTACAGAGCCAGCATGGCTCAGTATTCCCAGGGGACTTCCAACTACTTGTTGAGTCTGTGTTACGTCGAGTTTCCGCAGTACCAGGGCAAAAAGAGGTCCGACATGATGTGAGGGACATTCTATTTGCGAAATAGTTATGAAATTCAATATTACGAGGTCCATAGTGCCAAGGGTGTGTCCAGTATACCACATTTCAGGCATTATCTCTCACTACGGGCAATGCCATGGCCGACGGCCTTCACGTAACGACCGAGAGCAGCGGCGTTTGCGTTGTGTTGTCAGTGCTAACAGACAAGCAGGCAAGACCAGTCCGTTTCATGTAAAGACAGCCACCACCATAATGGAGCCACTACCAGCTTGCACAGTGCCTTATTGACAACTTGGGTCCATGGCTTCATAGCGTCTGCCCCACATTCGAACGCTAACATCAGCTCTTAACATCTGACACTGGGACCCATCTGACCAGGCCCACGGTTTTTCAGACGTCTGTGGTACAACCCTTGGTGTAGCATAAGCTGCTGAGACTTTTCCTGGCGCAGTGAGAGTAGGGATGCGTGGCGGGTGGAGGGGGTGAAGGGTGGGGAGAGGGTGCGTGTTTGACTCACTTGTCGTCCGTGGCGGCGGCGCTGGCGCTGCCGGTCGCGGTCGCGGTCACGGTCGCGGCGGATGCTGATGCCCGGGATGAAGAGGCGCAGGGCGTTGGGCCCCGTGGGGAAGCGGCCGGCCTCCGGAGCGGGCGCGGCGCCCGCGACGGCTCGCTCGTGCCGCGTGAAGGCCGACACCAGCTGTGCCACAGTGAAGCGCGGCTCCTGCGACGCGCCCTCGCTCTCCTGCCCCTCCTCCTCGTCCTCCTCGGCCTCGTCGAAGCCGTCGTCTTGCGAACTGCTGCCTCCTCCGCCGCCTCCGCTGCTGGAGCTGCCGGCACCGCCGTCCTCGCCATCCGAACCGCTCGAATAGGACGTATTCATCTCGTCATCGCCGCTCTTTTTCAACCTGCATTTTGTTCAAGGGTAAGTGTTACACCAAGACGCCTATGGAGTCATGTAAAAGTTTTTTTTTCTTTATTGTATTTCAATAGCTGCTGGCAGCAGCAATGCGCTGCTCTTCAGCCGAATGACATAGAAAAAACAATAGAAGACATTTAAAAATAACAAAGGAGAAAACACGGTGAACATAGATATAAAAAAGGGGGAACATCATGGAAGGCAATAGACAAAATGGCGGTGACTGTAAAATGGAGATAAAAACCGTAAAAAAGTAGCGCAGACAAAAAACCGCACACTGGGACAGTTAAAAGAACACAAGGCGCGGTATTACCGGAACATAAAAGTCTTGACGGATGGCGTAGCACATAACAAACCCTAACAGTAACACTAAGTACAAGGCCAGTTGCAAAGCGATTTAGAAAAGATTGCTGTATGGTGTGGCAGGTGGCAGTTGACGGTAAATAACGAAAAGTATGAGATGATCCACATGAGTTCCAAAAGAAATTCGTTGGAATTCGATTACTCGATAAATAGTAAAATTCTCAACGCTCTCAATTCAACTAAGTACCTGGGTGTTAAAATTATGAACAACTTCAGTTGGAAAGACCACATAGATAATATTGTGGGGAAGGCGAGCCAAAGGTTACGTTTCATTGGCAGGAGATGCAACAAGTCCACTAAAGAGACAGCTTACACTACACTCGTTCGTCCTCTGTTAGAATATTGCTGCGCGGTGTGGGATCCTTACCAGGTGGGATTGACGGAGGACATCGAAAGGGTGCAAAAAAGTGCAGCTCGTTTTGTATTATCACGTAATAGGGGAGAGAGTGTGGCAGATATGATACGCGAGTTGGGATGGAAGTCATTAAGGCAAAGACGTTTTTCGTCGCGGCGAGATCTATTTACGAAATTTCAGTCATCAACTTTCTCTTCCGAATGCGAAAATATTTTGTTGAGCCCAACCTACATAAGTAGGAATGATCATCAAAATAAAATAAGAGAAATCAGAGCCCGAACAGAAAGGTTTAGGTGTTCGTTTTTTCCGCGGGCTGTTCGGGAGTGGAATGGTAGAGAGATAGTATGATTGTGGTTTGATGAACCCTCTGCCAAGCACTTAAATGTGAATTGCAGAGTAGTCATGTAGATGTAGATGTAGATGTAGATGTAGATGTAGATGCCAGCGCACAATTAAAATCACACCTCTTGATGCACAGGAGAACAGCACCAAACACAAGAGAACAGCACCAAACACAACACTGACGTGGCACACTGATGTTGAACAAATCATAGGATCTGCCAGGTGCAAGGAGATGACGGAGAAGGGAAGAAGGAAGGGTGGGGAAGAGAGGGGGGGAGATGGGCGGGGGCGTGCTGAAGAGGGCCAGGGAGGGAGGGATGTGGGAGGGAGAGAGGTGAGGATGAGGTGCAGGGTCTCAGTGGGGGAGGAGGAAAATCCGCTTTGAGAGAAGAAGGGGAGAGGAAAAGGGGGCTCTGGGGAGGGAATGGAACAAGGCCAGGTTATAGTTGGAAGGAAGGGTATATGTCACGCCCAAGTTCATCATCCGGGAGGGGGAGGCGCTGGAAATTGCCCTGATGAAGGAGATGGAGGGTGTGGAGGTGGAGAAAGGGAGGGATACAACGATGGAGGCGTGGCAATGGGCCAATGGGTGGGGGGTGGAGAGGAAGGAGGAAACCAGGGTGTGGGGGGGATCAAGCCTGTGGACACTGTAAAGGATGTGGAGATGTTGGAGGAAAAGGAGGAGGTGGGGGAAGCGGCTGCGTTCATACAGGAACTGTGTGTGGGAAGAAAGGCAGATACAGAAAGCAAGGTGGAGTGCATGGCGTTCAAGGATTTGGAGGGCCTTTACAAAGCGGGTGGGGGGCGGAGATCCAGGCAATGCTGGCATAACAGAGGATAGGATGGATGAGGAATTTGTAGGTGCAGAGGATGGTGGTGTATTTAAAGGTTATTTAAAATCTACTTAAAAGGCTCAAAAACAGTGTTGCACCATCTGCCTTCAATCTCTAATTAAAAGTATCCAGACACCCCTAAGTAATGCTGATTTGAACATGAAAGAGGCGAACCCACCAGTGTACAAGGTACATTCAATGAGCAATGTAATACATTTTTTTCTCGGTTAATTTCGATAGAAAATTTGTGAAATTTGTTGTGGGACATTGTGGAATATTCCTTCAGCCCCTGCAGTTTCATGAAGCTCCTATAGGTGGCGGCACTATATGTAGCCTTTAATATGGCGTGTCTAACGGAGGTGCGTTCCACACAGAGAGGGTTTTTGAGATCCTTTTGGTGGAAAACCAGAGCATCGCAGATATTCATAGGCAGTGCCTGCAGAATGTCTACGGAGATCTGGCAGTAATAACACCACAGTGAGTAGTTGGGCGAGATGCCTGCCACCATCATAACAAAGTCGCCTTCCACCAAAACAAACAGCCAATCAATACATCTACATCTACATTTGTACTCCACAAGCCATCCAACTGTGTGTGGCGGAGGGCACCTTACGAGCCTCTGTCATTACCTCCCTTTCCTGTTCCAGTTGCGTATGGTTCGCGGGAAGAACGACTGCCGGAAAGCCTCCGTGCGCGCTCGAATCTCTCTAATTTTACATTCGTCATCTCCACGGGAGGTATAAGTAGGGGGAAGCAATGTATTCGATACCTCATCCAGAAACGCACCCTCTCGAAACCTGGACAGCAAGCTACACCGCGATGCAGAGCGCCTCTCTTGCAGAGTCTGCCACTTGAGTTTGGTCAACATCTCCGTAACGCTATGACGCTTACCAAATAACCCTGTGACGAAACGCGCCGCTCTTCTTTGGATCTTCTCTATCTCCTCTGTCAACCCGACCTGGTACGGATCCCACACTGATGAGCAATACTCAAGTATAGGTCGAACGAGTGTTTTGTAAGCCACCTAATTTGTTGATGGACTACATTTTCTAAGGAGTCTCCCAACGAATCTCAACCTGACACCCGCCTTACCAACAATTAATTTTATATGATCATTCCACTTCAAATCGTTCCGTACGCATACTCCCAGATATTTTACAGAAGTAACTGCTACCAGTGTTTGTTCCGCTATCATATAATCACACAATAAAGGATCCTTCTTTCTATGTATTCGCAATACATTACATTTGTCTATGTTAAGGGTGAGTTGCCACTCCCTGCCTCCTCTGATGCTGGCAAGTCTGCCTCCCGTGGCATCTAGTGGCTAATTCCGCAGTACGTAGCAGTGCCCGGATATGTACTCCTTTCCGACAGTTTAAACGTTTCAAGAAAACAAATGGTTTCGAAAGACCTGTGTAAACAGGTAAGTTTTATAGTAAATTGCTCTGACCTGTGGACCTTGTCGAGGTCCTCGACTTGCGGGTCTGCCGTCCTCGTCTGTTCAGCAGCTGGGATGTCTTCACTTTCGACCGGGTTGCTGTCGTAGCCGTTCTCCCTACCGTCGACGCGCTCTTCGCTGTTGGCGGCCACAGCCTCGACTGCCGCCCTGGCGGAGACGGCGCTGCCGAGGCAGTTCCTGAGCAGCGCGGGCGACGTCAGGTCTGCGGGGGCGTCCCGCCACTCACCGCCGACCGCAGGTGGCTCCGGTGTCGGGGCGGTCGGCACGTCCGCCAGGAGATCGTCCTCGGCGGACGGCGCATCGCAGTAGACGTTGCTGTTGGTGACGTCGGCGGGCGCTGGCGACGCCGCTCGGCTGCAGACGTTGCTGTTGGTGAGGTCGGCGGGCGCCGGTACGGGCGCGGGCGCTGGCGATGCGGCGCGGCTGCAGACGTTGCTGTTGACGTCGTCGCAGTTGTCGAGCGAGGCGGAGCTGGGCTGGCGCGAGAGCGCGGCGCCGCACAGGTCGAGCAGCGAGCGGCAGCCGGGCCGCAGCGGCAGCGGTAGCGCCAGCGCCTCGCTGGAGCGCGACAGGCTGCGCAGCCCGTACAGCTTCTCCCGCGAGCGGCTGAGCGCGGGCGCCGGCCACGGCTGGTCGGCGAGCGCGCGCGCCCGCGAGGCCGCCGCCGGCGCCAGCAGCGACGCGTGGCTCTCGCAGAGGCGCCGCCGCTGCTGCGACAGCAACGTGCGCCGTCGCAGGTCCTGGCAGCTGCCCTGCTGCTGCTGCTGCTGGCGCTGCTGCACCACGCGCTCGAACAGCGCCTCCCGCGATTTGGACAGGTACTTGCGCAGCCCGCCGCTGTCCTTCGCGCGAGCCTTCACCTTCACCTTGCTGCCGGTAAACCACCTGTGGCGCAGGCACTCCTTCGCCGTCGGTCGCGCCCTGCGGAAATGATCAGCTTAGATTAGTTTACCTTTTTTAATCTTTTATAGACACCGCCATTTGACTGTATTGTTGTTTATTTTATTACTACCTAGGTTTCGGCCTTTTATGCCATTTTCAAGTGACTGACTTTATGTGATTCTAGATGTTTTGATTAGAAGACGTGCTAACGGTACTTTAGACCACAGCATGTATAGGAAGAAGACGCACACCGATTTCTACCCGGCACAAAAGAATGGCGTGCTCAAAACTCTTGTACACAGTGCTCACACCATCTCCGACAGGGACAGTCTCCAGCAAGAATTGGACCATCTGAAGACCGTGTTTCGCCGGCTGGTGTGGCCGTGCGGTTCTAGGCACTTCAGTCTGGAACCGCGTGACCACTACGGTCGCAGGTTCGCATCCTGCCTCGGGCGTGGATGTGTGTGATGTCCTTAGGTTAGTTAGGTTTAAGTAGTTCTAAGTTCTAGGGGACTGATGACCATAGATGTTAAGTTCCATAGTGCTCAGAGCCATTTGAACCATTTTGAACCAAGACCGTGTTTCGGAGGAACGGTTACAAGGAAGGGCAAATTCGGAAGGCTCTACATCCCACACCTGCAGCACCGGAGGAAACTGAGGATGAACCTCAGGAGGAGACGGCCTTGGCTATTATTCCGTTTTGTGGGGCGTTATCCGGAAAAATTGGACCCATTTTACGTAAACGCCAAGTGAAAACCATCTCCCGTCCTCCAAGCAAAACCAAGAGCCTTCTTGGTAGTGTCAAGGACAACCTTGGTCTACGTAACTCAGGGGTTTATCAGATATCTTGCCAATCCTGGAGTGTATACATAGGACAGACCATTCGTACCATTGAGGACCGATGCCGAGAACATCAACGGCACACTAGACTGCAGCAGCCCAGTAACTCGGCAATCGCTGAGCATTGCCTGTCGGAACTCTAGAGCATGAATTATGACCAAACCAAAGACCTGACACAGACATCCAAATACTGGGACTATATCATCAAAAAAGCCACAGAGATTAGAGTAAGGCAGCCACAACTAAATCGTGACAGTGGTTACATCCTTAGCGAGGCGTGGGAACCCGCGATCACCCAGATTAAGAAGAAAAAGGATATTTCCCAGTATGTACCGACTTCGGGGGGGGGGGGGGGGGGGGGGGAGAATAACGAGAGCGGTGCCGGCAGAAAGATCTCTCGCGCGCGTCGTTTGGTGATGATCGTGTGCTCAGCCGCCACTTTCGTCATGCTTGGCATCCCAGGTCCCCAGACCTCAGTCCGTGCGATTATTGGCTTTGGTGTTACCTCAAGTCGCAAGTGTATCGCGATCGACCGACATCTCTAGGGATGCTGAAAGACAACATCCGACGCCAATGGCTCACCATAGCTCCGGACATCCTCTACAGTGCTGTTCACAACATTATTCCTCGACTACAGTTATTGTTGAGGAATGATGGTGGACATATTGAGCATTTTCTGTAAAGAACATCATCTTTGCTTTGTCTTACTTTGTTATGCTAATTATTGCTATTCTAATCAGATGAAGCGCCCTCTGTCGGACATTTTTTGAACTTTTGTATTTTTTGGTTCTAATAAAATCCCCTGTTATTCCAAGCATGTGTGTTAATTTGTACCTCTCTATCTACATTATTCCGCGATTTATTCAGTTTTCAAATTTATACTGACTTTTTCATCACCCGGTATATCGAGGGTCTATCCAAGGGCGATGTTCTTGAGGACAATATTATAGGAATGGAAGAGAATCTAGGTGAAGATGAAACAGGAGATATGATACTGCGTGAAGAGTTTGACAGAGCACTGAAAGACCTAAGTCGAAACAAGGCCCCGGCAGCAGACAACATTACATCAGAACTACTGACAGCCTTGGCAGAGCCAGGCCTATCAAAACTCTACCATCTAGTGAGCAAGATGTATGAGACAGGAGAAATACCGTCAGACGCCAAGAAGATTATAATAATTCCAATCCCAAAGAAAGCAGGTGTTGACAGATGTGAAAATTACCGAACTGTCAGTTTAATAAGTCACAGTTGCAAAATATTAACGCGAATTCTTTACAGACGAATGGAAAAACTGGTAGAAGCTGACCTCGGGGAAGATCAGTTTGCATTCCGTAGAAATGTTGGAACACGTGAGGTAATACTGACCCTACGACTTATCTTAGAAGAAAGATTAAGGAAAGGCAAACTACGTTTCTAGCATTTGCAGACTTAGAGAAAGCTTTTGACAATGTTGACTGGAATACTCTTTTTCAAATTCTAAAGGTGGCAGGGGTAAAATACAGGGAGCGAAAGGCTATTTACAATTTGTACAGAAACCAGATAGTAATATGAGTCGAGGGGCATGAAAGGGAAGCAGTGGTTGGGAAGGGAGTGAGACAGGGTTGTAGCATATCCCCGATGTTATTCAATCTGTATACTGAGCACGCAGTAAAGCAAACAAATGAAAAATTCGGAGTAGGTATTAAAGTCCATGGAGAAGAAATAAAAACTTTGAGGTTCACCGATGACATTGTAATTCTGTCTGAGCAGTTGAGCGGAATGGACAGTGTCTTGAATGGAGGATATGAGATGAGCATCAACAAAAGCAAAACGAGGGTAATGGAATGTAGTCGAATTAAATCGGGTGATGCTGAGGGAATTAGATTAGGAAGTGAGACACTTAAGGTAGTAAAGGAGTTTTGGTATTTGGGGAGCAAAATAACTGATGATGGTCGAAGTAGATAGGATACAAAATGTAGACTGGCAATGACAAGGAAAGCGTTTCTGAAGAAGAGAAATTTGTTAACATCGAGTATAGATTTAAGTGTTAGGAAGTCGTTTCTGAAAATATTTATATGGAGTGTAGCCATGTATGGAAGTGAAACATGGACGATTAATAGTTTGGACAAGAAAAGAATAGAAGTTTTCGAAATGTGGTACTACAGAAGAATGCTGAAAATTAGAAGGGTAGATCACGTAACTAATGAGGAGGTATTGAGTAGAATTGGAGAGAAGAGAAATTTGTGGCACAACTTGACTAGAAGAAGGGATCGGTTGGTAGGGCATGTTCTGAATAAAGGGATCACCAATTTAATATTGGAGGGCAGCGCGGAGGGTAAGAATCGTAGAGGGAGACCAAAAGATGAATACACTGAACAGATTCAGAAGGATGTAGGTTGCAGTAGGTACTGGGAGATGAAGAAGCTTGCACGGGCTAGAGCAGCATGGAGAGCTGCATCAAACCAGTCTCTGGACTGAAGGCCACAACAACAACAGCAACGGACAGGTGTCACAGGCTATATCTGGTGTGACACGCAAGAAACACACCAACAGAGAACATCACCGAAGATGAAAGCAAGAAACTTGTGTTTTTGCCTTTCTGTGGTACAGTGTCGGGAAAGATTAGTCGCCTCCTGAAGAGATATAACATTTCATCGGTGTTCAGACCCCCAGCTAAAATTCGACAGCTCATGAGGCCTGTGAAGGACGATCTAGGGCTTAGAACGCCTGGAGTGTACAAGATACCAAGTCAGTGTAGCTGTTGCTACGACGGCCAAACAGTACGCACTGTGGAGCAACACCAGACGGAACACGAGAGGTGCTTACGCCTACGCTATCCAGAAAAATCAGCCGTGGCAGAACACGCCTTAGAAAATGGACACCGAATTCTATTCGACGAAACATCTGTCGCTATGAGGACGAAGGGATTTTGGGATAGCGTCATAAAAGAAGCTACTGAAATAAAAACCTCTGAAAACACCATCAACAAGGACGGCGGTTTGCAGCTCAGCACAACTTGGGACCCGGCCATCGCGAAGTTGAAACGGGCGCGACGGATGCTGGATGAAAGCATTACCATATATGGCGTGGAAGAGAGCACTAGTGACGTCACAGCCAGCAGGGCGGCTATATAACGACGCGGCCACGGCGACACAGCAGTCAGTCTTACCACTTGACAATGACCGGGGAGAGCTCGGTCGAAAGCTCGTGGGATTTTAACCATCTGACACGGCTGGAAGTCCGAGAAAATTTTATTAAACTGATATAGGCATGTTTATTCAAATACAGAGATATGCAAAAGGCAGAATACGGCGCTGCGGTCGGCAATCCGGCAGTTTGGAGGTCTTTATCATCGTCTTTGCTTGTGATGTTTGAGAACATAGGAGAAGCACTCGTTGTCTGTTACGAAAAGATGTGCAGTTCAAGTGCTACATCACAATAAAACCGTCGAAACACTTTCTTCCTCCCTCCCTTCCTAACATGTTTGCTTAGTTGGTTCGTCTTTTGGCTGTTTTTTGTATGTGAGTGTTTGTTTTCACATCACGTATTTTTATTAAATGCCGATGTTCTTTAAATAGCTGATTGTAAGAAATATAGTATGTAAACCGTTTAGAGAGCCGTGACAATATTGTTCCGATTGGTAAATATTACAACCTACGTCGAAAATCGTTATTGTACATAACCTGTAGTAAGAGTGGGTCATTTGTGATAAAGACAGTAGTTGTCAATTAGTATCATCGATAATATTTTGTAATGCATAATATGATGCTTTTTCTTTGTCACTCCTAAAATGAGGCTTTAGACCACTGTAGGTGTGAAAATATTTAATTTGAGGGTGTACTGTGAATTACATTAAGAGTAGGCCTAAATTATTACAGTCATCTAGTAAATCATACTGCCTATTTTTTTCTGCTGCTCTGCAGCCGAGAGAAGAGTAAAGCAACACAATGGTAAGATAACAAACAATAAAAAAGGCGATAAAACGGTGACTTTGTCAATAACAGTAAAATGGCGGAAAGTTGCGGAATTTAAAATATAAAAACAGGGCGGTGACGCAGCGGATGAAGACACACAGTAAGTAGACAGGCACAATTAAAAAACACGGCGACAGTCTGGTTTCTGTTCGCACGAGATAAAAAACACAACTAGCGACAGTATGGTGGCTGTTCGCAACACTGACAGGGAACGCACAACACTGAACATCACTGAAAACAGCACTATAGAGGCGACACGGTGGAGATGGGGAAAGAGGGGGAGGAGTGGAAAAGAAAAGGGGGGAACGGACGCGAGAAGGAGTGGGGAAGGCAGTGGAGGGGAAAGTAAAAGGACTCGGGGGAGAGAAGGGAGTCAAAGAGAGGAGAGGCAGGGAAGAAGAGGATGGAAGGGGTTGGGGGGGGGGGGGAGAGAGCCCAGGAAAAGGACAGGGGGTGGGAGGGGGAGCTGAGGATCAGAGTTGATAGGGGGGATAAATGGAGGGAGAGAGGCCATCATCCGGAAGGGGGGGGGGGGGTTGGTGGAAGCCACTTCGGTCGGATGTTTGTCAATCGAAGTCAGTTTTAGCAGTCTCAACATCCATATCTTGAAAACTTTCAAAACTGTCACTGAAATTATCGTCAGTTTCTAAAAGCAGCCTCTCTATCTCCGAATCTGTTACACGACTTCTTTTCGCCATTACAGGACATCACTCACTAACGCAGCGGTAAACACAGACGAAAAACGCGCGCTTTTGCGGCTGCTTCACAGGATGCATACTGTCGACGCACGATTGGGTGGAAAATGTTATAACTAGCCCAGAATACGCTATGTTGACTGAAGAGAGCTTGTGATCTGGTGGACGAAGCTCAATTAACACCACAATTTCAACGGCAGACCGATAACTCGTCATTCTCACTAGCTACTACCCATAGAACGCGGTGGACGGACATATCAGGCCAGCCTACTGTAAATTAGCAGAGCGTGGACGGATGTATCCGTCATGCCCACTTGAAGGGTTAAGAGTACAACGAGCATCATTTTTGTTTGTTGCTGGTGCCGTGAGGGAGTGGAGCAAGTGCGATTCGAAACGAGATACACGGCGCATACAGTCGACATTCGTGCTGTTAAATGCAGATATTTTCCGTGAAATGAAGTTACACTGGTAAATCCCCATAAGAAATCAAACGAAAGCAAAGGCATGAAAGCCGTGTTCTTGCAATAATTCAACGGAATATACTGAATGTAAAGGAATGAACTAATGATAACCAAGGACACTAACGTCTGAAGCAACTGTGTGTTGTATATTGGTATTCAAGTAGCTGAAAAGGAGACCTCAAAAAGTTTTGATAATTTTGCTTTCCTAAGTCACACGAAAATTTTTAAAGGACAATATTTTTTCCGAAACTGGCCGAATACGTAACGTACCTCTATTCTGCGTTATTTACTAATGCAATAATTCGAAAATTGGGAACTTCTGTTATATACGTTATTCATTCCCATCCAATATCAACTGAAATACAAAAAAGAGAACACGAAGGAAAGCTTTTAAGTGTGAGACGAGCACACAGCATCATGTCACCAGGGCGCGCAGGCGCATACAGTATTTCCCGCTGACCATTGAGGAAGAGGCACGCCAGCTGCCCACTTAACAGGTTAATACTTAATCTCGCAATCAGCACTGCTCGGTTCTGCCTCATATTGGTTTTTCCAACAGTATTAGTTGTACGACAAGAAAGTTTCTCGCGGCGACATAAGAAAGCGGTTTTAAATACGCTAATACAAAGAGCTGAGACTCTCTGTGATAAGATATCTGAATTCTGAGAACAGATACCTAAGAAACGTGTTCCGGAAGAACGGCTGTACCGATCGAGACATTAAGTTATCCATCTGTAAGAATCAAAAACACAGAGAAACTCAGGCATCGGAAGATGATCAGACGGTAGCATTCCTTCCTTTCTACGGTGCTACATCAAATGAAATAGGCAGAACCATGGGAAGACACGGTATTTAATCCAATTTCCGAGCATGCAAAAAAATTAAAGGAATGCTGTGGTCAGTAAAAGACCATCTTTGTCTCGTCGTTCCTGGAATCTATATAATACCTCTTGAATGTCATAGTAGTTTCACTGGTCATCCAGTACGATTTCAGGACGCCGCATAGATCACTGACGTCACATTAAATATCGCGATTTCGACAAATGTGCTGTTGCCGAACATAACTTTAAGAACGAACAAACGAAATTACGTTTGATAGAACGGAAATATTATTCCATGCATCTGCCTACATGGGCCCCTGTCGTTAAAGAAGTCATTGAGATCAGGCCGTGTAAAAACAACCGAGGGAGCGGATAGATCGTTAACGGTGCACAGAAACGATCACTTAATGATGAAAGTCAACACAGAAATCATTTGTGACGTGCACCATCTAATGAAGTCAGCATCGCTACCAATGTTCTTCATTCAGAGACATCGACATAATCTCTAGTAGCATACGGAAGTTCCGTGACGTCTATGACGTCTCCATGACGTAATTCGGCCAACTAAAATATCCAAGGGCCTTTTAAAATCGTCGAAATCCCGTGATTGACAAATATGAGGCGGCAAGAGTTTCGTTAAGCATTTGGGCCGGTCGCTGTGGACGAAAGGTTCTAAGCGCTTCAGTCCGGAACCGCGCTGCTGCTACGGTCGCAGGTTCGAATCCTGTGTCGGTCACGGATGTGTGTGATGTCCTCAGGTTAGTTAGGTTTAAGTAGTTCTGAGTCTAGGGGACTGATGACTTCAGATGTTAAGTCCCATAGTGATTAGAGCCATTTAAACTCCGGTAAGCATTTATTAAATGTAAGTTCAATTGTAGGTTAACAGTCACTGTACATTCTGCCCTGATCATGGCGGTCGACAATTTGAATAGTACGTGTGAAAGAACAGTTTTGCTTTTTTTACGTGCTGCACTGTACGCTGGCATAACTGAATGAACATACTGTGATAAAAGTGCATGTGATTCGTTACAGGGTTGTCGCATTACTTCGCGTTTTGCGGTGTACGTTTTCGTGGTTGCAGATTACAGGCTAATTCAATATTGTGAAGGTATTTTCAGAGAAATGAAGATAACTGTGGTAACAAATCAAAAACTCATAATTACATTATTACGAGTACTCTGGAACGAGCCATCAGAGACCACGTGCCCCCTTGTACCAAAATACTGAGGAAATATCCATAATTAGCTTCCAAAACTTTGTGGGATTCAGTCTCGTGCCATTACTCACGACTGTTGTTAAAGCGTAGTAGGGACTCGGTGTGTTATCGCAGTACGGCCGCCGTCTTCACTGTGTTTCGCACTGCGGCTGAGTAGCAGGTCAGGACTCACCTGGGATCCCGCACGAGAAGCCTGCGGATGAAGTCCTGCGCCGCCTCCGACACATCCTCGAACAGCTCCTCCGGGAAGTCGAGCTGCGCGCCGGAGATGTTGCAGAAAGTCTCCTGGTCTGTTTCACCGCCGAACGGCGAGAAGCCCGTCAGCAGCACGTAAGTCGTTACTCCTAGCGACCTGTCGGCAAACATCATTTCATGCAGCAGGCAATAGCTGCTAATCTGAATGAAAGTATCCTGACTCCCCTATGTAATGCGAAATTGACCACTAGATGTCACGAGAGATGGATCCGCCAGTATACCACTGATCACGACCGGGCCAAATATATCGCGAAATAAGCGTCAAACGAAAAAACTACAAAGAACAAAACTTATCTAGTTTGAAGGGGAAACCAGATGGCGCTATTGTTGGCCCGCTAGATGGCGCTGCCATAGGTGAAACCGATACCACCTCCGTTTCTTTAAATAGGAACCCTCATTTTCTATTACATATTCATGTAGTACGTAAAGAAACATGGATGTTTTAGTTGGACCACTTTTTTCGCTTTGTGATAGATGGCGCTGTAATGGTCACAAACATATGGCTCACAATTTTAGACGAACAGTTGGTAACAGGTAGGTTTTTAAATTAAAATACAGAACGTAGGTACGTTTGAACATTTTATTTCGGTTCTTCCAATGTGATACGTGTACCTTTTTGAACCCATCATATCTGAGATCGCATGCTGTTACAGCGTGATTACCTATAAATACCACATGAATGCAATAAATGCTCAAAATGATGTCCGTCAACCCTCAATGCATTTGGCAATACGTGTAACGACATTCCTCTCAACAGCGACGCATGTTGTCAGGCGTTGTCGGTGGATCACGATAGCAAATAACCTTCAACTTTCCCCACAGAAAGAAATCCGGGGACGTCACATCCGGTGAACGTGCGGGCCATGGTATGGTGCTTCGACGACCAATCCACCTGTCATGAAATATGCTATTCAATACCGCTTCAACCGCACGCGAGCTATGTACCGGACATCCGTCATGCAGTGAAACATCTTGTAGTAACGTCGGTAGAACATTACGTAGGAAACCAGCATACATTGCACCATTTGAATTGCCATCGATAAAATGGGGGTCAATTATCCTTCCTCCCATAATGCCGCACCATACATTTAACCCGCCAATGTCGCTGATGCTCCACTTGTCGCAGCCATCGTGGATTTTCCGTTGCCCAGTAGTTCATATTATGCCGGTTTACGTTACCGCTGTTGGTGAATGACGCTTCGTCGCTAAATAGAACACGTGCAAAAAATCTGTCGTAGTCCCGTGATTTCTCTTGTGCCCAGTGGTAGAACTGTACACGACGTTCAAAGTCGTCGCCATGCAATTCCTGGTGCATAGAAATATGGTACGGGTGCAATAGAAGTTGATGTAGCATTCTCAACACCGACGTTTTAGAGATTCCCGATTCTCGCGCAATTTGTCTGCTACTGATGTGCGGATTAGCCGCGACAGCAGCTAAAACACCTACGTGGGCATCATCATTTGTTGCAGGTCGTGGTTGACGTTTCACATGTGGCTGAACACTTCCTGTTTCCTTAAATAAGGTAACCATCCGGCGGACGGTCCGGACACTTGGATGATGTCGTCCAGGATACCGAGCAGCATACATAGCACACGCCCGTTGGGCGTTTTGATCACAATAGCTATACATCAACACGATATCGACCTTTTCCGCAATTGGTAAACGGTCCATTTTAACACGGGTAATGTATCACGAAGCAAATACCGTCAGCACTGGCGGAATGTTACGTGATGCCACGTACTTATACGTTTGTGACTATTACAGCGCCATCTATCACAAAGCGAAGAAAGTGGTCCAACTAAAACTTTCATATTTCTTTACGTACTACACGAACATGTAATAAAAATGGGGGTTCCTGTTTTAAAAAAAAACGCATTTGATATCCGTTTGACCTATGTCAGCGCCATCTAGCCGGTCAACGATAGCGCCATCTGGTTTCCTCCTTCAAGCTAGACGAGTTTCGTTCTTTGTAGTGTTTTCGTTTGATGGTTATTTCGTGAGATATTGGACCCGGCCACTATCAATGGACCACCCTGTATAAGGAAGTATGTTTTCAGCAGTAAGCAGTGATTTCGAATGAGGACTAATCATTGGATGTCACCTGAGTAATATATCAACATTTCCAAAGCTGCCCAAGTCGACCGTTGGTGATGTGACTGTGAAGTGGAAACGCGAAGGATCAACATCAGTGTAACCCACACCAGGCACTCCTCATGTGCTGGAGGACAGCGACCGTCAAGCACTGCGGGAGGTGTTTGTAAAAAGTCGTGTGAAACCAGTGGAAGGAATCACTCGTGAGTTCCATTGTTCTACCAACAGTCCATCTATAACAATGACTGTGCATAGGGACTGAAAAAGAATGGTGGACAGTGGTCGAGCAACTCATCATAAGCCACAAATTTCTGTAGTCTGCGCTAAACGACGCTTGAAGTGGTGTAAAGAGTAACACTATTGGACAGTGGATGACTAGAAACTAGTTATTTGGAGTGATAAATTACCCTGTATCCTCTGCCAATCAGATGGAAGGATTTGGGTTTGCCGAATGCCTGAAGTCGTTACCTGTCGTCAGATGTAATGCCAACACTGAAGTATGGACGGGTAAATAAAACGTAAATGCCGTGTGGCTAGGGCCTCCCGTCGGGTAGACCGTTCGCCTGGTGCAAGTCTTTCGAGTTGACGCCACTTCGGCGACTTCCATGTCGATGGGGATGAAATGATAATGATAAAGACAACACAACACCCAGTCCCTGAACGGAGAAAATCTCCGACCCAGCCGGGAATCGAACCCGGGACATTCCGTTGCGCTGACCACGCAGCTACCAGGGGCGGACACGGACGGGGTGGTGTTAGGTATGGGGTTGTGTTTTTCGTGGTTAGGGTGTGATCCTCTTGTTGCGTTTAAGAAAACATTACATGCGGAAGAATATGAAGACATTTTACACCATCGTGTACTGCGTAAGCTAGGGAAACACTCAGGAGACGATGATAGCATCAGCATGACAATGCAGCATGCTATAAAGCAGCATCTATGAGAGAACTGTTTGCGGTCAAGAACATTCCTGAAATGGTCTGGCCTTTCCAGGGTCCCGACAAGAATCCAGTGGAACACAATTGGGATGAGGTACAACGTCGACTTCGTTCCAGACCTCTGCGTCCAAAATGATTACCTTTTTCTGGTTTCGGCTCTTGAGAAAGAATGCGCTGCTGTTTCACCACAAACATTCAGATACCTTGTTGAAAGTGCCTCAAGCAAATCTGAAGTCGAAGGGTGGACACAAATCATATTAATGTCTGAAAACAGGAGTGTGGATACTTTTGGTGAGATAGTCTCTGTCAAGTCTTGGGATAACTGTGTTGCTTATTTTTAGGGCACAAGATGTTGAAAAGGGACACTTGCAAGAGATTATGTGCTTTTAACTTCAGTGTCCCAGAGTACTAAACAAAGTCTTTTTAGAGATTCGAAACTTACCACATATCCGCAGCGAGTGTGATCGGCTCATAGTGAAGGATTTCAGGAGCTGTAACAGAAGTAAAGCATTGCAGCATTACTACGTGAAGCGTTGATTATCCTCATTAAACTATGCAGCTCAATTTATTTACTGAGGTATTTTCTATGAAGAAGACTAGTTGCTATGTAACATAAATTGTTGTTGTTGTTGTGGTCTTCAGTCCTGAGACTGGTTTGATGCAACTCTCCATGTTACTCTGTCCTGTGCAAGCTTCTACATCTCCCAGTACCTACTGCAACCCACATCCTTCTGAATCTGCTAAGCTGAATTTCTGGGCAGTATGACACTATAAACGAATAGTAAGTAAACATCAATTTTGCATTATTTGTGATTCAGACAGCCTTTTACAACTCGAGATATAAAGGTCAATAAAAGCAAAACAAAGGTAATGGAGTGTACTCGACAGATTTTTCTCATTATGAGAGTACTGAAGGGCGATCTGTTTTAATTGTTAAAAACCGTTCAAAAGACAAGATCGCAAAAAATATATATTTTTAAATTCAATACAATACGTTTAAACAGTCTTTGCTGTCATCTTCAGGTCTTAAACGTCTGTTTTGTGGTAAAACATATTCATTTTACACTGCAACTGATGCACAAGATATCAAGTGGATAAAACTCACTACATTATAATCGTTTGTCATCGCTGAGTGTAGTCGAATTAATTCAGCTGAAGCTAACGGAATTAAATTAGGAACTGAGAGCCTCAAATTAGGAGACGAGTTTTTTTAATGAAATTTCAGCCGATTGATTGTATCTTTTAACATTAATTTATTTCATTATATCGCGATTTCACCCGCCCGGTTGGCCGTGCGGTCTAACGCACGGCTTTCCGGGCGGGAAGGAGCGCCTGGTCCCCGGTACGAATCCGCCCGGCGGATTTGTGTTGAGGTCCGGTGAACCGGCCAGTCTGTGGATGGTTTTTAGGCGGTTTTCCATCTGCCTCGGCGAATGCGGGCTGGTTCCCCTTATTCCTCCTCAATTACACTATGTCGGCGATTGATGCGCAAACAAGATCTCCACGTACGCGTACACCACCATTACTCTACCAAGCAAACATAAGGGTTACACTCGTCTGGTGTGAGACGTTCCCTGGGGGGTCCACCGGGGGCCGAACCGCATAATAACCCTGGGTTCGGTGTGGGGCGGCGGAGGGATGAAGTGGACTGCGGAGTCGTCGTGGGGTTGTGGACCACTGCTGCTGCGGTGGGGATGGAGCCTCTCCGTCGTTTCTAGGCCTCAGGTTAACATACAATACAATACAATCGCGATTTCAGCTTTGTAGCCATTGTGAAGTGCAAAGGTTAGAGACAGAAAAATGTCCGACATTTCCAAAATGACAAGTGATCTTCGAAATATCACAACATATATCTCGCTATATATACCAGTCGTCGCATTGTAGGATGTCAATACGAACAGAAGAAAAAATAAACGATGTTCTTAAAAGTATCATTTACTGGTTTTCTATAAATGGTCTCATCCTCAATTTAAAAAGACACAACATATTCAGTTCTTCTCGTCCAGAGATATTACACCAATGATATTTGTAACGCCTGGAAAGGAAATAATAATAGGTTGAAAATTTCAATTTCTTAGATGTCCAAATTGATGAGAATTTAAACTGGAAAGAGCAAATTTTGAAACTCCTAAGACAACTTAGTTCAGCCACATTTGCATTTAGAATCATTACAAATCCTGAGGAGAGACAAATCAGCAAGTTGCGGTATTTTGCGTATGGAATGATGTTCTGGGGTAACTCATCTTTAGGAAAGAAAGTATTCGTTGCTGAGAAACGTGCTGTAAGAATAAAATGTGGTGCTCACCCACTGTTATCTTGTAGATATCTGTTTAAGGAGTTGGGTTTTCTGGCTGCTGCTTCAAACTGTATTTATTCCCTCATGAAGTTTGTTGTAAATAATTCACTACAGTTTAAAAGGGACAATAATGCATATAATTACAATGATGGAGGAAAAATTTCATTCACTACTCCACATGAAAGTCATCCTTAGCATAAAAAGGGGTGTACAATGCTGCAACAAAAAGTTTTGATCACTTACCCAGTGGTATAAAATGTCTGACTGACAAGAAGTAAAATTTTAAAACAAGCTGAAAAAGTTTCTTCTTGACAGCTCCTTATATTCCGTAGAAGAGTGTCTGTTATAATAATGTGTAAAAGGTGATGGGCAGGAATTACTGATTCACATATGTATAAAAAATAAATAACAAGAAAAAAAAACGTAGAAATATTCAGTATTAACCACAGTCACAATTAATTTGCTATGTGGACGCAAAATAGTTCGTTCAACATTATTGTGATTTATCGTGCAAAATTATCCAAGGAACAAGAAACTAACAAACTAGAACTGACATTATGGACAGGAGAGACACTTCATCATATTTTGTTGTGTTTATGGCGGCCTAAACCGTGCTGTGGTATGCATCATACACAAAACACAGTGTGATAAAATGTTTGTCCTGGCGACGGTGTCAGCTGCACTGGCTATTGTCAGTTAATATTGATACACTGTAATGTGACGGTCAGATATACGTTGTAATATTTCTACGATCATTTGTCATTTAGACATATGCGACATTTTGATGTCTTTCAGCTTTGTACGTGATAACGGCTATTTGTACGTGATAATGGCTATAAAGCTGAAATCGTGTTAGTGTGAAATAAATGAATATTAAAATGTACAGTGAAATAGCGGAAATATTATTAAAAAACTCGACATGGTCTCCGACGAATAAATAATGTTTAGTAGATGAGTTTTGGTAATTAGGCAGAAAAACAGCTTATGACGGTAGAAGTAAAGAAGATATAAAATGTAGATTGTATATAGTGAGAAAACCTTTTCGGAAACAGACAAATGTTTGTGTTTTATGAATGTATATGATTGGAGTGTGTTTGAAGGGAAAGATGAAGAATAAACAATGTAGACAAATGTTTTAATCAGTTTTTAAAATGTGATGTAACGGAACACTACTACAGATAAGAAGAGGAGAACGGATAACCAATGAAGAAGCACTCAATCGAATCGTCAAGAAAAGGGCTTTATGGACAACCCTGGTAAAGTAACAGATAGGTTGATAGGACACATCCTGGGTTATCAGTTAACTTATGCATCAACCAAGGCATCAATACAGTAAGCAGGCTCAAATGGTTGCATGTTGCACTAGTTATACGGAGATGAATAGATCTTCCTAGGTTGGACTAGCGTGGGGGGCTGCATCAAAACACTTCTCGGACAGAAGAGAACAGTATGTGGTTAAAAGTAACCGGAATATGTAATTAACTTCTCAGAATAAAATTACACCAACAGTAAAGGTAAATAGTTGGTATTTTGTGAAGCCATCGCGAGCTGAAATGCTTCTCTACGTCACATGAGTCATTGAACTTGTTGTTCGTGTATTGCGGACTTGGCTATAATGGAGACCATGAATTACTGATAGCGAGCGCTAGAGTGGTCTTTCATAGTAAGCTGCACATCAATACAGACTTGTTCATCACTCGTCTGTAAACTTTGATCTGCTAGTGTTTGCGCATATAATTCTAATATTTTTCGTAATTTTCTGTACTTAAACATCGCAAAACATTCTGACAAGTGTTCACGTAAGATCGTTCAAATCCAAGCTTACGTTATGGCGATCAAAATACGACGATTGTCTGCTGGTACATCTCGTGAAGAGGGTAGCTGGCTAATATGTGAACGAATACGGTCTCAGCTCTTTTCTTACCGACCTTTAATACTAGCTTTAGAAACGTGTGCCACTATTTCTCCTTCAACTATTTTCTCAGTAGCGCTCACGAGTCTGAGAGGAGAGTCCTCACGAGTCTGAGAGGAGTGGTCAAGGAATGGAAGATGGCCGCTGAAGCACCTCTCGACTCGTATGTACTGTCGTTTCACGCCATTATGCAAGTCAGAGGGAGATATGCAAAACACACACACACACACACACACACACACACACACACACACACACACACACACACACACACGCAGGGAGATAGAGAGAGAGAGAGAGAGGAGAGAGAGAGTGGGAAGGAGGGAGAGAGAGAGTGCTCCTTAAAAATCTAAGCTGTTGTTGCCTGAAAGAAAATTTGGTCTATTGTGAACTTTAACTATTGCTGTAGCTGCGGGGCTCGGCTTGACCATAATGAATGTTCAGAAGTCTCGTTACGCACTGTCGTACCCAATGTTGAGATGGCTGCATGGGCAGTCTCGAAAGCCCATAAATTATAAAAAAAGCTATTGGCACTCACATTTAATCTAAATGAAATAAATTATAGGGGAATTTCGAAATTAGGGTCGTTAATGAAGTCCAGTTTAGTAGTTTATTGCTCGCAGTCAATACTACACACCCTAACCGTGCCTACCACACACAAACACTTCGGTAATTTTACTATTAAAGTTGCATCCACTGGAGAGTTTGCCATCGCTTAGCCCTTCTCTAAAAGATCTAACATCTCACTTATTTCAATTAATTCTCGGTCGCCGAAATGGTACGGCTTAACTTTGAGTGATTCAGCAGGACAATAGATGATAGAGAATCAAGGCCGCATTGAATTGCTCGAACATTGCAAATCATACGTGCTCAAAAATGCAGTATTACAGTTAATCCATTCGCTACTACGCTACTTGCGACGACAGACTTTGATACGTTACTGTTATATGGTTTGATAAACACACAGCTTATGCTGATGCATTCGCCGGTTGCGCTGCTTGGCTATAGCTACTAGGCGACATCTTCCCGAAACAGTCCGACAATACTCTCCTAACGTAATAGGTGCACGGGGTTTCCAGTGCCCACGTAGGACAGCGATGAATGAGGTGGGCGCATATTACTAAAAGCTATACTCGAGTGTCTCGTGAAAATCGGCGAGTCTCGCGATTTCGCTTCGGCTACTCCGTTGAGTTGCAAGATTGTGCATACAGTCCAACAGTTGCCGCAGAGACTCCGTAACAGGCGTCCATATGCGTGCTTTCTACTCACGTCATCCCCTATCGCCGGCTGCTGTTCCGAGCGATTCTAGGCGCTTCAGTCCGGAACCGCGCTGCTGCTAGGGTCGCAGGTTCGAATCCTGCATCGGGCATGGATGTGTGTGATGTCTTTAGGTTAGTTAGGTTTAAGCAGTTCTAAGTCTAGCATCCCGTGGTCTAGGGGTGGCGTCTTTGATTCATAATCATAACGTCTTCAGTCCCGGGTTCGATCCCCGCCCCTGCCTAAATTTTGATAAATAATCAGCATTGGCGGCCGAAGATTTCCGGCATAAGAAGTCAGCCTCATTCTGCTAACGGCCTTGTCAAAGAGGCGGAGGAGCGGATAGAGGTTCAGGGCACTCTCTTGTCCTAGGGGTGGGAAATTGCCCCTAAAGGCGGAAGAATCAGCAGTGATCAACGACATGAGGATGCAGAAGGCAATGGAAACCACTGCATTAAAGACACGTAACGTGTATCCACAGGACATGTGGCCTGTAATTGAAGAAGTGTCATGATGATCTCTCCATTGGCAAAAGATTCCGGAATAGTCCCCCATTCGGATCTCCGGGAGGGGACTACCAAGTGGGTGGTTACCATGAGAAAAAGATTGAATAATCAACGAAAGGATTACGTTCTACGAGTCGGGGCGTGGAATGTCAGAAGTTTGAACGTGGTAGGGAAACTAGAAAGTCTGAAAAGGGAAATGCAAAGGCCCAATCTAGATATAGTAGGGGTCAGTGAAGTGAAGTGGAAGGAAGACAAGGATTTCTGTTCAGATGAGTATCGGGTAATATCAACAGCAGCAGAAAATGGTATAACAGGTATAGGATTCGTTATGAATAGGAAGGTAGGGCAGAGGGTGTGTTACTGTGAACGGTTCAGTGACCGGGTTGTTCTAATCAGAATCGACAGCAGACCAACACCGACAACGATAGTTCAGGTATACATGCCGATGTCGCAAGCTGAAGATGAACAGATAGAGAAAGTGTATGAGGATATTGAAAGGGTAATGCAGTATGTAAAGGGGGACAAAAATCTAATAGTTATGGGCGACTGGAATGCAGTTGTAGGGGTAGGAGTAGAAGAAAAGGTTACAGGAGAATATGGGCTTGGGACAAGGAATGAAAGAGGAGAAAGACTAATTGAGTTCTGTAACAAGTTTCAGCTAGTAATAGCAAATACCCTGTTCAAGAATCACAAGTGGAGGAGGTATACTTGGAAAAGGCCGGGAGATACGGGAAGATTTCAATTAGATTACATCATGGTCAGACAGAGATTCCGAAATCAGATATTGGATTGTAAGGTGTACCCAGGGGCAGATTTAGACTCAGATCACAATATGATAGTGATGAAGAGTAGGCTGAAGTTCAAAACATTAGTCAGGAAGAATCAATACGCAAAGAAGTGGGATACGGAAGTACTAAGGAATGACGAGATACGTTTGAAGTTCTCTAACGCTATAGATACAACAATAAGGAATAGCGCAGTAGGCAGTACAGTTGAAGAGGAATGGACGTCTCTAAAAAGGGCCATCGCAGAAGTTGGGAAGGAAAACATAGGTACAAAGAAGGTAGCTGCGAAGAAACCATGGGTAACAGAAGAAATACTTCAGTTGATTGATGAAAGGAGGAAGTACAAAAATGTTCACAGAAATCAGGAATACAGAAATGTAAGTCGCTGAGGAATGAAATAAATAGAAAGTGCAGGGAAGCTAAGATGAAATGGCTGCAGGAAAAATGTGAAGACGTCGAAAAAGATATGATTGTCGGAAGGACAGACTCAGCATACAGGAAAGTCAAAACAACCTTTGGTGACATTAAAAGCAACGGTGGTAAAATTAAGAGTGCAACGGGAATTCCACTGTTAAATGCAGAGGAGAGAGCAGATAGGTGGAAAGAATACATTGAAAGCCTCTATGAGGGTGAAGATTTGTCTGATGTGATAGAAGAAGAAACAGGAGTCGATTTAGAAGAGATAGGGGATCCAGTATTAGAATCGGAATTTAAAAGAGCTTTGGAGGACTTACGGTCAAATAAGGCAGAAGGGATAGATAACATTCCATCAGAATTTCTAAAATCATTGGGGGAAGTGGCAACAAAACGACTATTCACGTTGGTGTGTAGAATATATGAGTCTGGCGATATACCATCTGACTTTCGGAAAAGCATCATCCACACAATTCCGAAGACGGCAAGTGTGACAAGTGCGAGAATTATCGCACAATCAGCTTAACAGCTCATGCATCTAACTTGCTTACAAGAATAATATACAGAAGAATGGAAAAGAAAATTGAGAATGCGCTAGGTGACGATCAGTTTGGCTTTAGGAAAAGTAAAGGGACGAGAAAGGCAATTCTGACGTTACGGCTAATAATGGAAGAAAGGCTAAAGAAAAATCAAGACACTTTCATAGGATTTGTTGACCTGGAAAAAGCGTTCGACAATATAAAATAGTGCAAGCTGTTCGAGATTCTGAAAAAAGTAGGGGTAAGCTATAGGGAGAGACGGGTCATATACAATATGTACAACAACCAAGAGGGAATAATAAGAGTGGACGATCAAGAGCGAAGTGCTCGTATTAAGAAGGGTGTAAGACAAGGCTGTAGCCTTTCGCCCCTACTGTTCAATCTGTACATCGAGGAAGCAATGATGGAAATAAAAGAAAGGTTCAGGAGTGGAATTAAAATACAAGGTGACAGGATATCAATGATACGATTCGCTGATGACATTGCTATCCTGAGTGAAAGTGAAGAAGAATTAAATGATCTGCTGAACGGAATGAACAGTCTAATGAGTACACAGTATGGTTTGAGAGTAAATCGGAGAAAGACGAAGGTAATGAGAAGTAGTAGAAATGAGAACAGCGAGAAACTTAACATCAGGATTGATGGTCACGAAGTCAATGAAGTTAAGGAATTCTGGTACCTAGGCAGTAAAATAACCAATGACGGACGGAGCAAGGAGGACATCAAAAGCAGACTCGCTATGGCAAAAAAGGCATTTCTGGCCAAGAGAAGTCGACTAATATCAAATACCGGCCTTAATTTGAGGAAGAAATTTCTGAGGATGTACGTCTGGAGTACAGCATTGTATGGTAGTGAAACATGGACTGTGGGAAAACCGGAACAGAAGAGAATCGAAGCATTTGAGATGTGGTGCTAAAGACGAATGTTGAAAATTAGGTGGACTGATAAGGTAAGGAATGAGGAGGTTCTACGCAGAATCGGAGAGGAAAGGAATATGCGGAAAACACTGATAAGGAGAAGGGACAGGATGATAGGACATCTGCTAAGACATCAGGGAATGACTTCCATGGCACTAGAGGGAGCTGTAGAGGGCAAAAACTGTAGAGGAAGACAGAGATTGGAATACGTCAAGCAAATAATTGAGGACGTAGGTTGCAAGTGCTACTCAGAGATGAAGAGGTTAGCACAGGAAAGGAATTCGTGGCGGGCCGCATCAAACCAGTCAGTAGACTGATGACCAAAAAAAGAAAGAAAAAAAGTCTAGGGGATTGATGACCTCAAATGTTAAGTCCCATAGTGCTTAGAACCATTTGAACGATTTTTATCCCCTATCAGATGGATACGTTAACAAAAAAGCGGTCATATATATAAAGAGATTCTGTTTCCATCCCGTACACAGTCTGGAACCGCGCGACCGCTACGGTCGCGGGTTCGAATCCTGCCTCGGGCATGGATGAGTGTGATGTCCTCAGGTTAGGGGACTGATGACCTTAGAAGTTAAGTCCCATAGTGCTCAGAGCCATTTGAACCATCCCGTACATACTGAACACACCCCATTATCGGAGGCAGATTATAGAATGGAAAACTCCACGTGCTACATTTAAATCTGAAGAAACATACGGGAAAGTTTTTCAAGTCTTATAGAATGAGAATAAAGTTTTAATGACCCACCGCTTGTAATTGCTGCAACATCGAACGCCTCGACAAATGAAGAAAATGCTCTGCATCGCTAGAAGAACAGGTGTTATTTTAAGGTAAGTGAAACATATTAGCTATCACTTTGAATTTCCATTATTAATTTAATTAATTCATTCATTAAACACATTTCAAATCATGACATATCCAGTTTAGTACTTTCTCGTGAAGGACTCAAATCCGTTATGTAAGTTGTTATCTACACTCTCAATAAAATGCTACGCGCAGTTGGTGGTAATTCGCACTATTTTGAGTGCTTTAATGAAGATTCTTTTGTGATTGTTAAAATGCGAATCTTCGCAGGTGTCCTGTTTAGTCGAGATTTGTGCCTGCCGATACACGATCGTGAACGTTGTCGCCCAGTTGCTATACAGTTGCTCTACATCTACATCTCTCATCAGCAGCAAATAGCACTTGCGTCGTTTTCAGGGATTAGACGTTATAATCTACACTTACTTTCATCATCATGATTATCTATCACAATTCTCATTTCTTCGCTTTCAGGGATTAGGTGTGATGCCTGTTCTGTCTACGGGTGTTAGCCTTACTCATTCAATTTATTCTTGGCTCTTTCAAGATTTCTTGTACCTTATGGTACATGTTTCTTGCCTTGTAGTGGTAGTCGCCGCTCTGAAATTCGTTCCACAGGATCGCTCCAACTATCTCTGTATCGTTTATTGTTTTTTTAATATTTTCATTTCTCATAATTTTGTGCATCCTTTCACAGTCATATTTTATTATTAATTTTAGTTTTTTCCCTCATCTTATTTTTGAAGTTCTGTTTACAGTGCCCCAAATACGTATATTGGACTATTAATGTCCTTACTTATGTCTTGATCTTCTAGATAACCTATTTGATCGCCAAAATAGTTAAAACCTATTGTTTGTTATAAATGACAATTTTTGATAGACGCTTGTGTAGTCCCTTGCTTACTTAGATTTTACCAGATATTTTTGAGATTTATACACACATAATCTTCCAATACGAGTCCATTCTTCATCACAGATGTTGTCTGTCTATTTGGCCGAATACCTTCATATCTATACAAATAAAAATCAGTTGTTGCATGTATAAAATATCATCACTTGAGAACTACTCAATGAAAGATGGTCGGTTTGAAGTTGTGTTGTCACATGATTTCAATACAAAGAAATGTGATGTTCAGTTTGACAGCTCTGCTGTCGCATGTTTTCGTACCAACAACAAATTCAGCACTGAATATTGATATTTCGCGTAAAAGAATAAGGTTAAAATCGACATTTCAGTGTATTATCGCTGGTGATCATATCTTTGGTGTACTGCAAAGGTTTAATTGATGACAGTTCGTGAGCCGGCCGGTGTGGCCGTGCGGTTCTAGGCGCTTCATTCTGGAAACGCGTGACCGCTACGGTCGCAGGTTAGAATCCTGCCTCGGGCATGGATGTGTGTGATGTCTTTTGGTTAGTAAGGTTTAAGTAGTGGCTCTGGGCACTATGGGACTTAACATCTATGGTCATCAGTCCCCTAGAACTTAGAACTACTTAAACCTAACTAACCTAAGGACATCACACAACACCCAGTCATCACGAGGCAGAGAAAGTTTAAGTAGTTCTAAGTTCTAGGGGACTGATGACCTCCGATGTTAAGTCCAATAGTGCTCAGAGCCATTTGAACCATTTTGAGAGTTCGCGATAATTTGCTATCTTGCAAACATTCAGTTGATTTCATTTTGTGATTTGTTTCTTTGGAAAGAATGTCACCAGTGAGGCGTCGAAATATCTGTAGGCGTACGCATAACGCAGGCCATCTACTTGATCGTCGAGTCAGTGAGACTGATGAAGAGCGTAGACAGCATTTGGAAGCAAATCGAATAAGTATTTCTCAAGCACAATCCATTATGACTTCGGAACAAAGAACAGAGTCGAGTTTGACTCCCCTAGTTGTAGCATACACGCAAAATGACTTGGAACGTTGACAAAACAGACATCCAAACGTGGCAATTCGAAATATACATTTAGCTTTCGGATACAATCAAACAGTCGATTACACGAAAGTTGTGTTTATCGCTAACTATGTAATTCTGCCTGTTTGCACATTAAAACTGTGCGAAATACTGTCATTAAAGCTACTATCCTCACAGATCCAGCACCTCGTAAAGTCTCTCTCATACGCCATGTACTAATGATTCCTACTAATTTACCCATTCATTTTCACTTCTATTCCCGATCAAGTTTCGGTTTGCAATAACAATAAATTAGGTCAGAGGGCGGGAGAAGTAGTACACAGACAGAGAGGGGAGAAGGAAATGAATATAAAGAAGGGAAGGAGGATATGGGCGAAGAGATGAGGGAGGAAGAAATGGATAGAGAGAGTGTAAGACAAGTAGGGGAAGGAGGTGGGCAGAGATTGGGGGGGGAGGGGAGGATGAGGTGGGCAAAGGGAGGGGGGAGGAGGAGGAGAAGGAGATTAGGGCTATATCCAATTCCCATACATATTTATCAACTGTGAATCATTACTGAGTTCGCTAGTGGTCTAAGCTATATTGGGTGCATTATTATACCCTCTCGTTTTTATCTGTTAGTTCATTAGGAACACGCTGTGGCTACAAGACCTGTCTTTTGCAAGGCTACTCTGCTCTCCTGAAAGAAGTGGTTCAGTTATTATTTGTACTTCTACATTGTACAGCTACATCCATACCACTGTGAGTGAAGCACATGACAGGGGGGGCATCCCCGTAACGTCCCATGTTGCAATATAATTAGAGGACGGTCGAAGGGTTTTTATGATTTTTCTGACGAGCTAACGACTATTCTGTCAAGTAGCTATCATTTGCTGTGTATGCGCCCCACCACAGATTCCCGTTACCTATCAATGCATAACTAAACAGTTAGATATTGATAAACTTTTCAGGTTGTATGGTAGTGGCGCATGAAACTTTTTTGTTCCTGACGTTTCGTCCAGAGCCACATTGGGCGACTTCAGAGTTATTCCTCGCTCCGCTGAGTCTTGTCGACCGACTCACTGTAACCAGGAGTACCTCTGCAGATGCCCAATGCAGCTCTGGACGTAATTCTATTCCATGAGCCTTGTCCCGCAGTTATGCAGTGTCAGCCATTGTTGATCGTATTTGGCATGTTAATGTTAAAGGGGTGGCCGGATGCCCTTCCTGCCGCCACCCCAACTGTCTGCGTCGAGTGTAATCCATGGAATAGTGCGAAAGTATTCAGATGTCTGTGAGCCGTGTAACTGTGGCGGAACCTGGGAACCAGGCCGGTATTCACCTAGCAGGATGTGGAAAACCTCCTAAAAACGACATCCAGGCCGGCCGGAACACGGCCCTCGTCGTTAATCCGCCGGTCGGATTCGATCCAGGGCCGGCGCGCTTACCCGAGTCGAGGAAGCAGCCCGGGAGATTCATCAGCAAGTAAGACAACGGGTCGTGAGGCTTTAATTGAAGGCACTAGTTTTTCGAGTAAACGCTGTGTGTATATGAGTGGCCTATGACTACGATTCGATTACCTCGAAATGAGTATTATTACACAGTGTCTTTCTCAAAGCAATCTTTCCAAATTTCGCCTTAAGCCATCAACATTGCTCGAGGGAAGTTCAGTACCACTACTCCATAAAGCGCGCCCAGTATTTTAACAACAGTGGCATCTTACTCGATCACGTAAATGGGAAAGTCTTTGAAAATCATAGCGATCGAGCTCAGCTTGCGATGTAAAATTTTGTCCGCTTTGAAACTATAGCATCGTCGGGTGGCAACACTCATCTGCACACAGATTGTACCTCGGAAAGTGAGCGTCGAGCGAATGCGAGACGCGCGTAACGACAAGTTAAACATCGTCGAGAGCAAGCGAATAATATGAACCGCGAAATGCCTGGCTCTTTAGCAGCAAAGCGCCCTCAAATTTGCCGAACTGCCAACTTGTGGCGGTCCCATTTTTGAAACGGGTCTGTAATTTGGCGGATGGCTGAAAATAAGGAGCGACGGCCGCAGAATTCGGGACGGTCCTGCCGCGGGGCCGCCGCCCACTGGGCTGAATCACGCCGCCCACACCAGACACCTGCTCTGCGTGCCGGGTTCGCCGCCCTTCTGCTGCAGTAAACGGCACTGCTGTCTCCCCAGCGGTTACCACTGTCTGCTGCGTCACATCAATTCTCCTGCTTACCTTTTACAAGTATGCGTAGTACTGTGAACTGCTTTTGTCTGTTATGGAATAACATTTGCTGCTGCCGGTCACCATATTTCTTTATTTCCTTTGTGCGCTAGGCGCTTCGAGAAATAATCCTTTTATCAGGTGCCATCTTTGTGTACTATGTCATTTACGATGTGTTAGCTGCTGCTTTAGTCTGATCCCTTTACTACAGTATAAACACGCACAAGATTGTAATTGTTGAGATATGCCCTGTGCAGTCATATTAATGTGACACATCTGTCTGTAGTGTGTGCACTGCAAGACCTTCAGTACACACACCATCAGATTATTTGACTTGTCACTCCAACGAAGTAGGCGAGTGTCAGCAATATGTCTCGTGGTGTTATCGTCGCGTGTTTATCTTCTGCCGTTAGGTCAGACGATAGAAATGTCACTTGCACACTTAGAGTAGCATATTGACGATGACCAACTTTAAACAGAACTTGATTAATTTTCACACACATTTATTAAAATAATAACAAGCATAAAAATTACTTAACTTGGTTCTGGATGCTATTTACAATTCATAATCTGAAGTTCCTTTGGTCTTGGTACGTTAATCTTATTCTCACATATATCTCTGATTCTTGACAAAAGTGTCTATACATTTATCTTCATGGCTATGTACAGGAATATGGTAATCTTATTGGGCGCAGACTGAAACTTGACTATAGACTGGCACAGACAAATATAGAACTCGTACAGACTGTTACAGACTAATGCAGACTGACCAATCGTAGGTCTGTACACTCATTATAATACCTCGCGTGTTCATGTATCACTGCGCGAGTGTGATCCGCGAGGAGAAAAGGTTCTACTTTAGCAGCAATCTCATTGGCTGCGTTACATATTAATACGCGGATCGGCGGAAGCAGAATTTGGTCCGTCTCTATGGCAGCGCCATCTCGTAGTGCAGAGATGGACGAGCGCTGCGCCTGCGCTGTTGTGCTTAGAGGGGCGCGCTCTAGTGGGAAAGTTGTGTACGCGCTGACTACGTGGAACTATGTACACAACACTGTCAAAAACCTGAAGAACCACCTTTTGCAGCTTGGATTGCTGCGAGACATGCAGGAAGAGAATCAACTGATTTCTGGAAGCTATTGACAGGGGTGTGGAGCTACGCCGATTCTGATGCCGTGGCCAGCTGCACTGGGTTCCCCGGTTGAGGATTCATGGCTTGAACAGCCCAATCGAGGTGGTCCAACAGATTCTCTATTGAGTTTAAATCCGGGTAGTTTAGTGGCAGGGGAGTACGGTAAATTCATCCTGGCTTTTTTCGAACCACACATGTACACTGCGAGCTTTTTGACATGAATTGTCCAACTAGTAAATGCCATCGTGCCGAGTAGATGGTCCCCAAGGATAGATGCATAGTTTTATTGATCAACTGTGCCTTCCAGGGTGACGATATCACCCAGGGAATGCCACGAAAACGTTCCCCAGGCCACAACGCATACAAGGTGTTTGCTTTCGGACGTTTTACGCCATACACGCCAATGACCATCTGTCCGATGGAGCACAAAACGTGATTCATCTGAAAGGACCAGCTGTCGCCGCACACTGGACGTCCAGCTGTGGTACTGGTGTGCAAATTCCAGCCATCGTTGCCAATGAACAGCAGTCAGCGTCAGTGCATGAACCATTGGCCTGCTTGCTGAGGCCCAGAGGCAGCTAAGTTCGCCGACTGTAGTTGAGAGATTTTTGGTAGCACCTTGGTTCACCTGAACGGTCAGATGCTCAACAATTGCACTACTGTTCGCCCGTTCACATAACCGCAGCCGTCGTTCACCCCTGGTGTACTGCAGTTGCCTCAGCGCCGGTTTTGGACAGCGACCATTTTACGATGTACGATATATTTTAACCCCAGCGGCCTGTGAACAGTTTACAAATGTAGCCGTTTCGGAAGTGCTTCCACCCTTGCCCCGAAAACCACCGGTCATGCCGTTTTGGACGCCAGATAAATCACTCCGTTTCCGTATTAGACAACGACTGCACTATTTCCTGCGTCACCCCCCCCCCCCCCTCCCCCGACACTGCCAGTGCTGCCACCTGCCGTCTGTGAGAGGTTATTGATGTCGAAGATAGACGGTGGTCGTATTAATCATATTAATGTGACTGGACTGAATATTTCCGCTCCATGTTCCATCTAGGAAAAACAGGCCGATGTAGTCACACCTGTTATAAAATGCACATAAGAGCTTACGCGCACACCAGAGACACACATCAGAAAAGACGAGGCACCCCTTCCGAAACGTAAAATAAAATGATAAAGTACTCCACCGATTAAATAAAAGTCATGAAACGTCTCTGTCGGAAGAACTGGAGATATGTTTACAATACAAAAATAATATGGAGATAAAATATTCAATGAAAAATTTGAAAGTGACTTAGTGAATTTCTTCATGTGCTTCGTAAGCTTTTAAATAAGCGCATTCAAATACTGACACAGAGCGACAAGGGAAGCGTTCATGAAAAGAGAAATTTCCTAACCTCAAATATACATTTGAGTGTTAGGAAGTCTTTCCTGAAGTCTTTTCCTGGTCTTGAGTGCAGCGTTTCATGGAAATGAAATGAAGATGATAAAATGGTTCAAACGGCTCTGAGCACTATGGGACTCAACATCTGAGGTCATCAGTCCCCTAGAGCTTAGAACTACTTAAACCTAACCAACCTAAGGACATCACACACATCCATGCCCGAGGCAGGATTCGAACCTGCGACAGTAGCGGTCCCGCGGTTCCAGACTGAAGCGCCTAGAACCGCTCGACCAAACGGCCTGCTGAAGAAAACAATTCAAACACGAGAAGAACAAACGTTTTCAAATGTGATGTTACAGAAGAATGCTGACGACTAACATTAAATAACTGGTGACACGGTACTGATTCGAACTGAAGGGAAAGAAATTTTTGGCACAACTTGACTGAAAGAAGTGAAGAAGGGCACATACTGAGGCACTACTGAAACGTCAACTTAGTGTCAGCTTCATCTTTTTTGGGTCTTGATGATGAAAGAAGCAGCTGAAATTTGTTTGACGAAGAATTTAATTAATAGAGACAACAGTTTCTGCTTCTACAAATCATGGTGTCCGGCACTTTTTTTTGGATAAACTTGCAAAGACGTCGCTACAGTGGTGCTCTTAATGATACGTCGATATCCCAGCATGAATCGATCGCTATCCACAGATTCAGTTTATGCACACTTTTTTCGACGTCTCTGGCGCTTGTGTTCCTGTGGCCTTACTGTGCAGTGGCGCGGTCCCCGGGTTCAAAACGATGCATGCAGTGCTATTGCATCAGCTGTGGGGGAAACTACCTTCACCAGATTCTTGTTGGGAAGTGACGCCAAAATGACGAGTCTTTCATAAAACTCGATGCCAGCTCGAAACTCGGTAGCTGACGGCAAATGAAGTACTTTGGAGAGGCTATATTTGATTTACGTATTTCGTTGTTTTCGTATTATAATTTGCGTACTACGAGAGTATGCAGTTTCGCTTCAAGGCATTGGTTCTATCGAGTTATCGCTGACATGTCACTCTCGGTACGATTTGTTATTATTAAATGACAGTTAATGACATATCAGCGGTGAAAGCCCTCAGAACTGACAAATAGTATCATAAATTGCATGATATCGTCATAGCATAATAAATAGAGACATGTGGTTATAGAGAAGAAGGAAGTAGGTTCGTGTTCTCGTTCAAATGGCTCTGAGCACTGTGGGACTTAACATCTGAGGTCATCAGTCCCCTAGACTTAGAACTACTTAAACCTAGCTAACCTAAGGACATCACACACGTCTATGCCCGAGGCAGGATTCGAGCCTGCGACCGTAGCAGCAGCGCGGTTCCGGACGGAAGCGCCTAGAACCGCTCTGCCACAACGGCCGGCTGGTTCGTGTTCTGCTATATCGTCATATTTGATTTTCCACCTTCGCCCTCGGGAAATGATGCCGAGCAACTGCTTCTATAAGAGGTTGAATGATGTCTTTGATATAGATTTTTCAAAGATTCTGTAGCTAAGCACATTTAATAGCTTTGTTTGATCTTCGCAGTACATGGCTGCTATGAACTTCTGTCCAACATCATCAATGCCATCAGGAGTCGCACTGGAGCTGCTGAATATATCAGATGCTTTCTGCAAGTTGTTTATCGTCTGCAATGCCCTGAGGAGTTTCAGTTCTCTCGTAGCCACTGAAGGCATGTAGGAACAGAACGTCATCTTTCGATATTTGAGACAACTTCAAATTTCTGGAGCTGTCTTTGCCTGGCTTCAGAAGCAAAATGTTGGGGAACAAGGAGGCTTAAGCGATCTGAATCACAAGCAGGTCAGTGTCCTCCCCAACAACAACAACAGTATAGAGCGCTGAGCAAGGTCGACAGCTGTAGAAGTTGCTGTTAAGTATCGGCGTCCTCAACAACTTGCTTAACACTGAAGTACTCACCATCAAGCTGTGCCGTCAGTAAACGAACGCAGCACTGTTTATTTTGTTCGTTCGACAGAAACACATCTTTTGCCATGGTTACCGACGTTGTTGGCACTTGTTACATAACGGTATCCATCAAGCACAATCGTGACCATTCTACCATACCAACACTTGATGTAATCTACATACTACACACATCAAAAAAAGTTTTGCGTCACCTCGGTTCCGAGAGTTCCGGAATATGTACAGAAAATTGGAATAGAGATCAACATAAACATCATTTACACCCTTTTTATTGCTCATGAAAACCACACATTGCGTGTTGTTCCACCATACAGCGAGACCTTCAGAGGTGGTGATCCAGACTGCTGTACACACCGGTACCTCTAACACCCAGTAGAACTTTCTCTTGTATTGATGCTTCCATGTATTCGTCGTGGCATACTATCCACAGGTTCATTAAGGCACTGTCGGTCCAGATTGTCCCACTCCTCAACGGCGATTCGCGTAGATCCCTCAGAATGGTTGGTGGGTCACGTCGTCCATAAACAACTCTTTTCATTCTATCCCAGACATTTTCGATAGGGTTCATGCCTGGAGAACATGCTGGCCACTCTAGTCGAGCGATGTCGTTATCCTAAAGGAAGTCATTCACAAGATGTCCACGATGGGGGCGCAAATTGTCGTCCATGAAGACGAATGCCTCACCAATATGCTGCCGGTATGTTTGCAGTATCGGTCGGAGGATGGCATTCACGTATCGTACAGCCGTTACGGCGCCTTCCATGACCATCAGTAACGTACGTCGGTCCCATATAATGCCACCCCAAAACAGTAGGGAATCTCCACCTTGCTGCTCTCGCTGGACAGTGTGCCTACGGCGTTCAGCCTGACCGGGTTGCCTCCAAACGCGTCCCCGACGATTGTCTGGTTGAAGGCGTATGCGACGCTCATCGGTGAAGAGGCGTGATTCCAATCCTGAGCGGTCAATTCGGCATGTTGTTGGGCCCATCTGTACCTCGCTGCATGGTGTCGTGGTTGCAAAGATGGACCTCGCCAAGGACGTCGGGAGTGAAGTTGCGCATCATGCAGCCTATTGCGCACGGTTTGAGTCGTAACAGTACGTTCTGCGACTGCACGAAAAGTATTATTCAACATGGTGGCGTTGCTGTCAGGGTTCCTCCGAGCCATAATCCACAGGTAGCGATCATCCACAGCAGGAGTAGCCCTTGGGCGGCCTGAGCGAAGCACGTCATCAACAGTTCCTGTCTCTCTGAATCTCCTCCATGTCCGAAAAACATCGCTTTGGTTCACTCCGAGACGCCTGGATACTTTCCTTGTTGAGAGACCTTCCTGGAATTAAGTAACAATGCGGACGCAATCGAACTGCGGTATTGACCGTCTAGGCATGGTTGAACTACAGACAACACTAGCCGTGTACCTCCTTCCTGATGGATTGACTGGAACTGATCGGCTGTCGGACTCCCTCCCTCTAATAGGCGCTGCTCATGCGTGGTTGTTTACATCTTTGGGAGGTTTTAGTGACATTTCTGAACAGTCAAAGGGACTGTGTCTGTGATAGGTCTATCTTCAGGAGTTCTGGGAACCGGGGCGATGCAAAACCTTTTTTGATGTATGCATATAATTATGGAGGAAAATAGATCTTTGGCCTCCTATGGCACTGTACAGAGCGAAAATCCTCCATCTGCATGAACTCTGCCTTTTCGAAGTCAACTTGGTCTTTAAAGGCATCAAAACTTGTAAAACATAGCTTTTTGTGTTTCTCGCATACCTACGTCACTAAACATACTCGGTCCAGTCATATTAATGTTCGACGTCAGTGTGCAATGACCAGTCATAGACGGAAAGTGGTAGCACTAATAGTGAACGGTATGTAACGCATATCGGGGGGACACGGAAAAAAAACTGCAGTCCTCGTCGTAGTGCGGAAACGGAGAGATTTATCTGACCTCCTGAAGGGCATAATCATTAGCTTTCAGGCCAAGGATGGAAGCATTTCCAAAACGGCTAAATATGTATACTGTCCACGTGTCGCTATAGTTAAAGTACAGCGTGCACGGCAAATTGGCCCTATCCAAAACCGGTGCCGAAACAACTGCGGTGCGCCACGTATCATAGGCGTCGGGTGCAGAGATGTGTTCGGGCAAATACACATGCAGCTGTTGAGCAACTGACCTCTCGGATGAATCAAGGCATTACCAAAATTTTCTCCTCAACGACCGTTCAGCGAACCTTGGTGTATATGGGCCTTCCAGAAGGCGCCTGGTTCATGTACCCATGCTGACTGCTGTTCATCGGTGACCGAAAGCTGAAATTTGCCTTTTCAGATGAATCAAGCTTCATGCTCTTTGCACAGGCGGCCCTGCAACAAACGTCGGAAGGATCCAGGCTAGAGGAGAGTGTGTTACAGCCTGAGGAATATTTTTGTGGCATTTCCTGGGCGATCTCGTCATTCTGGAAAGCACATGGTTCAACAGAGGTATACATCTATCCTTGGCTGCCATGTCTTTCATGCAGTTTCTCTTTTTTCTCGCCACTGTGTCATCTATCAGAAGGATACTGCAACGTGTCACTCATCTCGCAGTCTACACTGATCAGAGAGAAGGTTATGACCACCTACCTAATAGCCGGAATGTCCATAGCACAGCGGCGACCCGTCGTGGCATGGAAGCAATGAGACCTTCTTAGGTCGCAGGAGGCAGCTGAAACCACATCTGCACACAAAAGCCACCTAATTCCCGTAAATTCCGGAGAGGGGCCTATGACTTCTGACGCCGCACTCAATCGCATCCCAGATACGTTCGGTCGAGTTCAAATCTGGCGAGCTGGGGCCCAGCACACCATTTGTAACTCGTCACTGTCTTCCTCGTACCACTTCCACACACTCTTGGTCTTGTGAATTGGCGTATTATCTTGTTGGAAAATGCCACTGCCGTCGGGAGACATGATCGTCATGAAGGGATTACATGGTCTGTAACCAGTGTACGATACTCCATGGCCATCAAGGTGCCTTGCACGAGCTCAGCTGGATCCATGGATGCCCACGTGAATGTTTCCCAGAGCATAATGGAGCCAGCTTGTCTCTGTCCCGCAGTACAGATGTCAAGGAGCTGGAAGACGACGGTTTCACTACCATCGGGATGATGAAGAAGGTATCGGGAGTCGTCAGACCATGCAGCGATCTGCCATTTTGCCAATGTCCAGTGACGATGGTCACGTGCCCATTTCAGTCTTATTTGCCGACGTCATGGTGTTAACATTACACTTGCGTGGGTCGTCAGCTACGGAGGCCAATCGTTAGGAGTGTTCGGTGCACTGTGTGTTCCGACACACTTGTACTTTGCCCAGCATTGAAGTCTCATGTTAGTTCCGGCACAGTTTGCCACCTGTCCTGTTTTACCAGTCCGCCCAACCTGCGACGTCCGACATCTGTAATGACAGGTGGCCACCCAATCTTACGACGTCTGGTCGTGGTTTCACCTTGGTTGCGTCACTTGTTGAAGACACTCGCCACGGCACTCCTCGAACAGCCGACAAGTCGTGCAGTTTCCGAAATGCTCGTGCCGAGCCTCCGGGCCATCACAGTCTGCCATCTGTCAAACACAGATAGATCGCACGCCTTCGCTGTTCTACACGTGGACAGCACGCTCACTGCATGCCCCGTGCGTGTGTCTGACTAGCAGTCATTCCTCGCCAGGTAACGCTGCTATCGCCTAGACAGGTTTATATCGGCAGTAGACCGGTGGTCATAATGTTCTTGCTGATCAGTGTCTGTGCGTGGTTCGAACACCACCAGAATGAATTCACCGACTTCCTTGTCCACCAGATTCCCCGTATTTAAACCGAGAACTGTGGAACCATCTCGATCGGGCTGTTCGCATCATGGATGCTCAATTCGCACCATGGATGCTCAACCGGGAAACCTAGTGCAGCTGACCACGACACTGAAGTTGGTATGGCTCAACATCCCTGTCGGTAGCTCCCAGAACTTCAATGGCTCTTGATGTCCGCACTGCAAAAGACTGTTATTCAGGGCTCGGCAGGTGGTCACTTTAACATGACAGGACCTTGTAGACAGGGGATGTGTGGCTACCTCGCACTGTAAATAGTGCTGAAGCTCTTCAGTGGACTCTTACGCGATTCTGCGAAAAATCCTTTCACCGTTGATGATCTTGTGGGGCATTGTGAGTCTATGTGTCTTTAAAGGGAGGACTCGATTTCTTCTTTGTAATTTCGCAAACTGATACGCTACAACTTTTCTCCTAAAATTTTTAGCCTCAAATTGGCCAGTTCTCAGATGCTGCACGTTTTATAGTGACGAAACGACTATTCTTGAAAAGTGTGCAAAATTACCGTTTCCTCACGTAGCTTTTCTACATGAAAATTTAATCAAATATTTGTGGTCAATAGACGCAGAATTTTATGCTGTACATTTTTGTTATCCTTGGCTTTTTCAATTAAAGGTTGAGTTTCGGAGGAATTTGAAAAAAAAAGTGAGAAATTTTGGGGGCTTTCTTTTCATCTAGACTGAAGCTCCACTCAGAAATCGGGACAAACTCGAATTAGTTCATGCCAGATGAAGCCTACTTCAGTGATTAAATAGTTTGGGGGCTTTCTTTTCATCTAGACTGAAGCTCCACTCAGAAATCGGGACAAACTCGAATTAGTTCATGCCAGATGAAGCCTACTTCAGTGATTAAAACAGTTTCTAGAATTACATTAAGTTTTGGAAGGCAAAACTTTCATTTTCTTGGCCTATTAACAGTTGGCCTACAGTTTTTACCCTGCTTCCTCGCACACCTGTTGAACTCTTAAAGGAACGTATAAATGGACTATCGTGAACAGGAGGAGTATCCTGCCAAAAAATTAAAATAAAATAAATTTGTCAAATCGTGGATACTGCGAAGCTTATGCGACGAGGTAAGCGCTAGGAAAGAGTGAAGTTGCAGAGCACAGCTGGATTCCAGATAAAAAAGTTTAACTTAATGAAGAAACAGAGTAATACATAATATGTTTCCCAACAGGAGCAGCGAAACAATTGTTCTGTCATTTAATATGCCGAAAGCACGCCGCCTGCTCCGCTTCTGGAAAGACAAGTCGCTAAGGAACAACAAAGAGAGTGGGACTCACGGTCACTGTGGAAGTGGACAATAGTACTTGACGCAATGAACCCAGAAGGATTCGGGGAATGCGTTTGTTTCATTTCAAGCAAAGTTCTTCTGTAGGCGAGGTAAGAATTCCCGACAACTTACGGAAACAAAATTACTGCGCATACTTGACAGCGTTAAGCAAGACTTACGGGTGTATATGAAGCAATGCGTAATGTCGCAACTGTGGAACTCGTTCCGGTTCGCAGTAAAAAAAAGTCCCGGAAGGACAGCAAGAACTGACATATTGCACTGTAATGGAATGCGTCCTTCAGAAAGGCTGACGCTAGCGTACGGACACGTCTCGTGAAGACGTCATTTAGCTGCCGTGCGTGCAAACTTCACCTGCCAAGCTCTAGTGGGAGTATTAGACGCCTGCAGAAACTTACAAAGAACTAAGATTCCAGTGAGGTAAGCCATCACACAAACCCTTCACGCAGTGGGGCTCCTCAGGATCGCCCCGCCAGTGAAAAGTAGCACTGCGTGGATAGTGACGGGTAGACCATCACACGTCTTAATTCGAGGAAGATGCAGACGAGTGGTAGCCCAACAACGAGAACTGCCACACAGCCATAGGGAACACATTTGGAAGTGAAGTACAACCGTAACAGCGATAGGAAATAGACGTTTGCACCGAACCCTTTGATCTTCATCTCAGAGTTCGTTTTTCAAGTGATGTCGGGACTTGGGTAATGTCCGCTTATGACCTTTCAACTTAAAAATAGAAAAAAAGCCTTTCAAGTTCCACTATGGATCTGAGATATTTAAGTGCTAATTATCTGTACGTGGGAGGTTTTTTTCATAGATTTCACAGTACATCTGTGAAAAATGGCAAGTGTTTTGAAAATCCGTCAATGTGCCTGTAAAACATTTCTCAAACCTAAAATAATACGTCTGGAGTAATATATAAATATTTATGAAGGTATTGTTGACCAGGTGTATTTCAGGGGCAAGGAGGTGGGGGGCGAGGGTGGAGGAGGGTCTTGTGGGAGGAGAGACAAGAGGAGGTGTCACTTGCCCCCTACTGGAATCTTGTATACAGTCTTTTAGTTCCTTTCACACCTGTGCTCCCCCCTACTGGAATATTGTGTACAGACTTTTAGTTCCTTTCATACCTGTGCTTAACAAGTGTAAATAAACATTTCTGCCTTGATTACAAAGCAACACAATCTTAAGTTAGTGCAGCGCAGGTCACAAGGCTCATGATCATAAGAGACGATAAGTCTCAGCCCCCTCTTGTTACAAGAAAAATCCATAGCTCTGTTGACATGCACTACGTTAATCTATGGAAGTTCATCCCGTCGTCTGTCTAAAAAAATACATATTGTTATTGGAGTACGAGTCGTCTACAATGGAGTGTTTTCCGGTTGATTAATGCAGTGTTTATTTCCCAGTTCTCGTTCTTGTGCCACCAAATAATGATGAAAAGGTCACTGAACAGGTAGTCGACGTAAATAAACAGTGTCTGAAGCACCAAATCGATGCTGTTAATGGATTAGAGGTTTCTACGGAAAATTAGGAAACATACAGGAGTTGGTCACGCGTAGTCCCTGGTACAATGGTGACTGCCGCCAGATGGGGTAGTGTATTAAAAGCACAGAGGACACTCCCCAAAAGAAGTCTAGTAGCAGAAAACACAGGTCTTAATTTGAGAAAGAAATTTCTGAGGATGTACATCTGGAACACAAAATTGATCCGTCCAAAAAGTTCGCCGACTGTTCTTATTCCTGGCGTACAAGCGACGTTAGCGCAGTAATTACGATGGCAGCTTGATCTGACAGTTGCAAACAACAGCTCTGCATTCGGCCAGTCAGTTGTAAGAAGACAGTGTTAAGTAGTTGAAGGAGTCTGATAGTTGATCCAATGTTTCTTGTTAATGAGCTCTGAAAAGAACTGTTTCTGCTATTTAGTTGATATTGCCAGGAGATCCTATGGATAGTCTGGCTGCCTGTAATCACTGTTGCTCAATTAGAACCACCCAGGAGGCACGTGTAGGGTATTTTAAGGTTAAACCTACGGACGTGAGCAACGCTCATAAGATCTCCAGGAATTCTAACCTACCCGTGCATAGCGACCTGCCACTTTTAAATCGCAAGAGACTGAAATCACGTCATCCAACTTTGTGCGATGCTGCTGACATGGTTGCTAATAATTTCAAACCTCTTGAAGAATGGAAAGGTCGGTGGGAAGCAGTGACAGATGTGCACCTGCATAACATCTTCTCAGGTGCTAAACTTCCAAGTGGATTCGACGTGGTCTACTCTCAACAGAATCCGTACCAGCCATGGGCGATGCAGGGATGCTCTCTTTAAGTGGAAGAAGCTGCCTGATCCAGCTTGTGACTGCGGGGCTCCATACCAGACTGTTCACCACATTGTCAGTGAATGCAGGATTGGAGCCTATCACGACGCCAAAGAGGACTTCCTGCTAGCAACTCCAGATGCAGTGCGCTGGATTGAAGGACTGGATATTCAGTTGTAAAGACTAACTTAAGTTTCTTGTGTGTCAATATGTATATATGTATATGTAATTTCATGATATGTCTGTATTAGCCATACGCTAAATAAAAAGTGTTAAGTAGTGAGCGTGCGGTCGTGGTGTGGGACAGTGTTGTTGTTTAAAGCTTCTGAATCAAGTGTTCAAGACATTCCCCAGAATGTTTTGAAAAAGGGAAAGGGTGTATGTAAAGTTTGTTCCGCACTATTTGACTCCAATCTACCGCGAGTAGATTGAAATGCAGAACGCCGATAATTCTTTTCTGGAAAAAATCAACAAGGATAACAAGACTTGGTATTATCAACACGAGCCTACCACAAAACAGCAAAGTGCAGAAATTTATGTGAAGGGTCAACGCTTTTATGGCATAACTGACATTCAAGCAAACTTGACGCGCCATTTGAACAACATTCCAAAGAAAGAGTTTTCTGACAGTTTCACATAGTTGTATGGACGTTATGTACATTGTACTCGCGTGGGGGGGGGGGGGGGGGGTGGGCACCTATGTAGAACACCTCAAATCATCTTAACTTTTCTCTATTTTTTATAGGTCCAGTCCCGAAACTTTTTGTACTGATGAGGGAATTTAAATAATGTAAATAGAAGGTGCAGAATGCTAGAATACTTCCTAAATCGGGAATAACTTCCACGGTAAGAGAGAGAGCGGTAGAAGGTAGAAACTGCAGAGGAAGATAGAGATTGTGATAAATATATTCCACAAGTAACTGAGGATGTCGAGAGATGCTCGAGATGAAGAGTTTGACTCACGATACTAAGTCGTGGACGGCCACTGTAAATAAGTCCGAAGACAGACGATGAAAAAAATAAAATAAAGTAAGACAAATTACTCACCGACATAGTCTGGTGTGCCGAGCAGTTCTCGGATCTCTGCGCCCTCAACAACAACTCGCGATATCTCGAAATCGCAGAGCTTGACGTCGCAGTCAGGGAACTGTGACATCATCACCAGGTTCTGAGGCTGGAACAGAAGAGAAAGGATGGTGATGACAATTCGGAGTGCTTCAGTGGCCGCAGAACTGCTAACATCTTGGAAACACGTAGCTAGCGAAATGTTTAAAATGTATCTGTTAAGTCCAGGTGACTATAGTGGATGTGGATATAGTCTGGTGTTCAAATCAGAGGCTGTTGCTCGGTATCAGTGCTGCAACTGGGTATACCAATCAGTACGCGACGGGAGGTTGGACCTGCAATGATCTATTTTCTGACCAAGCGAGTGAACTCCCAGAACAATCGGCAACGGGTAACAGTTTCTAAATAGGTCAGTCGATGCGCAACCATTATTTTGTAAAGTTTCAGTTTGAGTTTTGTGCACAGCTGTCTGAGCAAATGCTATTAGCACACCACTGTGAAATTCTAAATGGCGCTACGAATTTCTCGGACTTTTTTCCAAGGCTACTTTGAGTTTATCAGTTTCGGAAAAAACTTTTGCCACAGTCAGAGAAACGAACCAGAATCTATGCGGTGATTGGAGCCTGCCTTTCCGGTATTGATTTTCGTGCAATGCCAGACACAGGACTCGTGTCGTACGTGAAACCCCTGTATGTATAGGGTTGGCAAAATAAAAATGCCCTGTAAAATATGTCGTGCACCTTAAGATAGGCAACTCGACGTACATTATGCGCACCTGGGGTAGATGATGTAAGTTGGGTTGCCCAGCTTAAGAGGCATGAAATATTTTGAGTTCTATTTAACTTGCACGTCGTGTATCAATCACCGTAACACTGCACCCACTCGCAGCTTTCTGTAGTGTAAAAACTGAAGAATTTGAGGTACGAATCAATTGAGCATCGAACTCATTTACCTGGTTTGACAAATTTTGACTTCTACAGTGTTTGTCTTGAAAGGATGATACAAGATGAACATCAACAGAAGATAAATGAGGATAATGGAATGTAGCAGAATTAAATCTGGTGATTCTGAGGGAATTAGAGGAATGTAGTAGAATTAAATCTGGTGATTCTGAGGGAATTAGATAACGACATGAGACACTTGAAGTAGTAAATGAGTTTTGCTATTTGGGGAGCAAAATAACTGATGGTGGTCGAAGTAGAGAGGATATAAAATGTAGACTGGCTATGGGAAGGAAAGCGTTTGTGAAGAACAGAAATTTGTTAACATCGAGTATAGATTTAAGTGTGAGGAAGTCTTTTCTGAAAGTATTTGTATGGAGTGTAGCCATGTATGGAAGTGAAACATGTACGATAAACGGTGTAGACAAGAAGAGAATAGAAGCTTTCAAAACATGGTGCTACAGAAGAATGCTGAAAGTTGGATGGATAGATCACGTGACTAATGAGGAGGTACTGAATAGAAGTGGGGAGAAGAGGAATTTGTGAGACAACTTGACTAGAAGAAGGGATTCGGTTGGTAGGACACGTTCTGAGGCGTCAGGGGATCGCCAGTTTGGTATTGGAGGGAAGCGTGGAGGGTAAAAATTGTATAAGGAGACTAAGAGATGAATACACTAAGCAGATTCAGGAGAATTTAGGTTGCAGTAGTTATTCGGAGATGAAGAGGCTTGCACAGGATAGAGTAGCATGGGGAGCTGCATCAAACCAGTCTTTGGACTGAAGACCACAACAACAACAACGCTGTTTGTGGCTGGTAGATCTTTTGAGTCCAATGAAGATGTTATTGAAGCTGTATATTGGTATTTTGAGACCTTGGTTTGTTGGTTGATTGATTGATTCAGGGGAGGGGACCAAACAGCGAGGTCATCGGTCCCACCGGCTTACTGAAGGATGAGGAGGGAAGTTGGCCGTGCCTTTTCACAGGAACCATTCTTGTATTTACTTGAAGCTATTTAGTGAAATCCCGGGAAACCTATATAAGGATGGCAGGACGCGGGTTTGAACCGTCGTCCTCCCAAATGCGAGTCCAGTGTGCTAATCACTGCGCCACCTGGCTCGGTTTTGAGATCTTCCGGAGTCGCATTTTACGAATTAATTCAGGGAAAAAGTTGGACAAAGTGTGTTGATCCACGACGTATGTACTGCGTTTTACTGAAAAACGGTATGAAATCGTCAAATGCATTTTTGATAGTATCCCAAGGGAACGTTACACGGCCATTACTTTTTACAATATGTATTCACTATCTAGTAGCTAACGTCGGAACTCCGTGATGCTATTCGTGGACAGTGTTATTATCTGTAGAAACGGTGCAAAGCCATAGAATGTATCGAAATACGGGAAGACGTGTGAAGGATCGAAGACTGGTGCAGGAGATGGCAGTTGACTCTCATTGTTAACAAATATAGCATCTGTCCACTGTACACTATAGATGATAAATCATTGCAAACAATCTGGGGCGTCGTGAAGTGGAACGACCATGTAAAAATAGGTAAAGCAGGGCTGACATTTCCTAGAAGAAGCTTGGGGAAACAAAATTCATTTGTGAAAGAAATGGCTCTGAAACCAATCGTTCGACCTGTTCTTGACTATTGCTCACCAGTTTGGTACCTTTACCAGGTTGGATTAAAAGAAGGGTTAGAGAAGATCCATCGAAGAACAGCAAGTTTCATCACACATACGTTTCGTAAACGCGAGAGCGTTATGGAGATGTACAACGGAGGTCAGTGACAGACGTTACAAGAGAGGTGTTATGCACCACTCAGACGTTTACTGTTAAAACTTCGAGAGCGAGCCTTCCAAGAAGACACAAACGTGCGCTTCTTGAAATTACCAGGAGGAGAAAATTTGAGTCGTTAGAGCTCATGAGGGCACTTAACTATTACCTATTCGCTGTAAGAAAACTCTGTTCTTCGGCTAAAGGGAGAAGCCGTAACGACAGAAGTCGAAAGACAGCGTATGACTTAAGGCCGATGTTCACTTTTTCCTGTCGTACGAATACAGTGCTAGTTGACTGTACAGAGGCAGCTGTCGGTATCGAAAGAATTATATTACCACCACACCGACAGTCTTCTTAGAGTGAACAATTAATACACTCATTTGTCCCACGAGACATTCACGAATGGTACAGGTGAGGGAAGAGATGATAGTGGTAACGCAAATACCCTCCACCGCACACAATTGTGATATTGCCCAAGCTTGAAGTTAGTTAATGAAATTAAATTTTGAGCCCCCATTCAACTGAAGCCATAAATCCAACATATGGATTTCACTAATGACAATGATTAATTAAACTGGCTGCAGCTCATTCCAGGAATTTGGTTCCAGTGTTCAGTTGTGCTATGCACTGTGTTCCAGGTACTGAGTAATAGGTCAAAACATGTCTCTATGTCACAATATTTATCACGTAAACCCAGTTCAGAATACAAATTCATAGCAACAATAGCCAATGACCATATTTTCCCACTGTTGACAAAATTCTTTCGGAAGGCACTCATATAAATATAAGTAATATCGGCGTACACCACCTAACCCCAACATTACTACGCTCTGAACAGGCTTTTGATTCCTCAAAAATCTATAACGGACATGAGGTCACAAAAACAAAGTATAAATTAGTACTTTACAGTGGAATTAATCTGCCTGATGGCTAGCGCCATTTAATTAATATTAGTTTTAAATGAAATGAGTTTTTCCTTTGTATATCAAATTAGTCGTAACGTGTATTAATAATGGTAGCAACCATATCTGAGTCGACTATCTTCCCACAACCTAATATACCATCTAAGCAAAATAAACGTAATTTTTATGACTGTTAAAACGACGGTGAAACGATGCATAAAATTTCCCAACTGAAAGAATATTTGTGCTAATTCCAAAACTGATTTTAGATTTTGATAGTGCTTAAAGTTTCCAAAGTTATGGAGAATTTATTATTACAGTTAATATTTTATTTATATTAATTCACCTGATGCGTTTGGGTTACAGCATGTGTAAAATATACTCTTTTGATCTCTAGCGCTAATTTAATGATTGACACATTTGGAAATAATCGTTTAATTCAATTTCAATATGGCATCACAATTTCTTTCGTTAATACTTGACACAATTTTGGAATTATCCAAATGAGGAGCTCCCCCATGGAACTTAATATCCTTTAGTTGTTATAGGTCCTCAGTTCATGGTAGCAATGTATGGGGTGATGAATGTAACGGGTTTCAACTTTCAAAATATGAATTTCTTACAGCGGTCCCAAAATACAATTTCAGAACTGTTGTGTGGTATTTATGGAATCAGCAAGCAATATTGTAGTGTTATTATAAACTTTTCTTGTATATAAAAGACAAAATTTGCTTATGACCAATTTAGAATGGGGTCAAAGTGTCTGTTGCTAGGTGTTGCAAGAGACTTTTGCTTCAATAATCGACAATTGGTTATGAAACCGTATCTCACCGTGAACTGCTTGCGGAGTAAAGAAGCAGAAGTGGTGCAGTTTACTGGTAGGACCGTCTCACGTATGATGATGCCCGACAAACATGTTGTTGTGGTCTTCAGTCGAGAGACTGGTTTGATGCAGCTCTCCATGCTACTCTATCCTGTGCAAGCTTCTTCTGCAGTCATGGACTGTGCGGCTGGTCCCGGCGGAGGTTCGAGTCCTCCCTCGGGTATGGGTGTGTGTGTTTGTCTTTCGGATGATTTAGGTTAAGTAGTGTGTAAGCTTAGGGACTGATGACCTTAGCAGTTAAGTCCCATAAGATTTCACACACATTTGAACATTTTTGAACAAGCTTCTTCATCCGCCAGTACCTACTGCAATCTACATCCTTCTGAATCTATTTAGTATATTCATCTCTTGGTCTCCCTCTACGATTTTTACCCTCCACGCTGCCCTCCAATACTAAATTGGTGATCCCTTGCTGCCTCAGAATATGTCCTACCAACCGATCCCTTCTTTGTGTCAAGTTGTGCCACAATTTTCTCTTCTCTCCAATTCTATTTAATACGTCCTCCTTAGTTATGTGATCTACCCATCTAATCTTCAGCATTCTTCTGTAGCACCACATTTCGAAAGCTTTTATTCTCTTCTTGTCTAAACTATTTATCGTCCACGTTTCACTTCCATACATGGCTACGCTCCATACAAATACTTTCAGAAACGACTTCCTGACACTTAAATCTATACTCGATGTCAACAAATTTCTCTTCTTCAGAAACGCTTTCCTTGCCATTGCCAGTCTACATTTTATATCCTCCCTACTTCGATCATCGTGAGTTATTTTGCTCCCCAAATAGTAAAACTCATTTATTACTTCAAGTGTCTAATTTCCTAATCTAATTCCCGCAGCATCACCCTATTTAATTCGACTACATTCAATTATCCTCGTTTTGCTTTTGTTGATGTTCATCTTATATCCTCCTTTCAAGATACTGCCCATTCCGTTCAGCTGCTCTTCCAGGTCCTTTGCTGTCTCTGAGAGAATTACAATGTCATCGGCGAACCCCAAAGTTTTTATTTCTTCTCCATGGATTTTAATTCCTACTCCGAATTTTTCTTTTGTTTCCTTTACTGCTTGATCAATATACAGATTGAACAACATCGGGGATAAGCTACAACCTTGTCTCACACCCTTCCCGACCACTGCCTCCCTTTCATGCCCCTCGAGTCTTATAACTGCCATCTGGTTTCTGTACAAATTGTCAAATTGTAAATAGCCTTTCGCTCTCTGTATTTTACCCCTGCCATCTTAAGAATATGAAGGAGAGTATTCCAATCAACATCCCGACAAACATAGGCGCAGCTTTAGGCTAAGATTCATCCTAAGACCCGTTTAAAACAGTCGAAACCAGTATAACCAGACAAACATTTACGCAACTGCGTAATATATTTTCTTGAACCTGGCTGTGTTTTATGTTTCCACCGGTTTTCGGCCATTCCTTTTTTGGGCATACACGTAATAAAACGTTTAGGGTACGATGCACTGTCTGTTTGACAGTAAGAGCAAATAATTTTGTGAGTGCTACGCTAAATTTGGCACACAATTTACAACACGCTCCACTGAATGGCAAAGCGCCACAGGCCGAGTGTTGTGAAAGAAGAGCCAGCGGTAGGAACCCCCCCCCCCCTCCCCAATCGTATGTGTGTGTGTGTGTGTGTGTGTGTGTGTGTGTGTGTGTGTGCGCGTGTGTGTGTGTGTGTGTGTGTGTGTGTGGTGTGTGTGTGGACGGCGGACTGCTGTTCGCGTGTCGCAGCAGGTGGTGCGCGCTTTGCTCGGCTCGGCTCCCAGACGGCGTCTTGTCTTCTCTCCCGCTGCGACGCCGCCTCCGCGTCCGCCAGGTTTCGCTCGGCAGATGCCACCGCTCGCTTGTTTACGGGCCAACTTTGCGGCCCACGTGCGGTCCGCTACGTATTTATAATCCGTGCTGTGACACTGTCCCCGCCTCCTTCCACGCGTAATATTTGCGTTGTAAACCAAGACGACTCACGTTCTATTGTGACAGCGGTGAAAAATTTTTCTCTCTGTAGGGGAGGTGCAGTTCTAAATCTGAGGGTACTTTTCCCATCACTCGCATATGGTGCCCGAGAAGAACGCCTGTCGGCACTGAAACGGAATAATGAAGCCCCTCACAAACTCAAGATTTAGTGCGCAATACCGAGTATTGTGCAACAATATTGACCGTCTGAGCGCGCTATTGACTTCTTGTGCAGTGTATTGAAGGAGGCTGCAGAGCTTTAGAAATATTGTTTCTCCCTCACAAGGGAACCTCCCCATCGCACCCCCGTCAGATTTAGTTATAAGTTGGCGCAGGAATAGGCCTTGAAAAACTGAACACAGATCCATCGAGAAAACAGGAAGAAGTTGTGTGGAACTATGAAAAAAATAAGCAAAATATGCAAACTGAGTAGTCCATGCGCAAGGTAGGCAACATCAAGAAGTCTGTGAGCTTACGAGCGCCGTGGTCCCGTGGTTAGCGTGAGCAGCTACGGAATGAGAGGTCCTTGGTTCAAGTCCTGTCTCGAGTGAAAAGTTCAATTTTTTATTTTCAGACAGTTATCAAAGTTCAGGTACTCACACATAATCAACTTCGCTATCCAAAATTCCAGCACATGTTCAGATTTGCTTGGACATATGCAGGATTTGACGGTCTACACATGGAAACATTTGAAAAACGTAAAAAACATATGTTTTGACAGGGCACAGGCAACTGTGCGACTGTGAAACTTTTGCATTCATTTGTTGCAGTTTATGTCACAAACCCTTATGTTTTCATCACTTTTTTGGGAGTGATTATCACATCCACAAGAAAACCTAAATCGGGCAAGGTAGAAGAATCTTTTTACCCATTCGCCAAGTGTGCAAGTTAGGTGGGTCGACAACATATTTCTGTCATGTGACGCACATGCCGTCACCAGTGTCGTATAGAATATATCAAACGTGTTTTCCCGTGGAGGAATCGGTTGACCTATGACCTTGCGATCAAATGTTTTCGGTTCCTATTGGAGAGGCACGTCCTTTCGTCTACTAATCGCACGGTTTTGCGGTGTGGTCGCAAAACACCGACTCTAAACTTATTACAGTGAACAGAGACGTCAATGAATGAACGGACAGATCGTAACTTTGCGAGAATAAAGAAATTAAAATTTTCGCTCGAGGGAAAACTAGAACCAAGGACCTCTCGTTCCTCACCTGCTCATTCTAACCACGGGACCAGGGCGCTCCTCAGCTCAAAGTGTCCATAATGTTGCCTATCTTTCTCACGGACTACTCATATTGTATATTTTGCTTATTTTTTCATAGTTCCACACAACTTCTTCCTGTTTTCTCGATTGATCTGTGTTCAGTTTTTCAAGGCCTATCCACTGTGTCAATTTATAACTAAATCTGAGGGGGGGGGGGGTGCGATGGGGAGATTCCCTTGTCAGTACACTGCGCAAAAGATGGCGATGCTATCGCGTACACAATATATAAAAGAACAGTGCTTTGACGGACCTGTAATTTCTACTCAGGTGATTCATGCGAAAAGGTTTCCGACGCGATTACGGCCGCAAGACGGGAATTAACAGGCTTTGAACGCGAAATGGTAGCTGGAGAAAGAGCAAGGGAGATTCTATTTCGGAAATCGATAGGTAATTCGGTAGTCCGAGATCCACAGTGTCGGGAGTGGACCGAGAGCACAAAATTTCAGGCATAACCTGTCACCTCGGATGGCGCAGAGGAGGACGGCTTTCACTTAAGGCGAGGTTTACTATCTTTTGGTCCAAAAAATCGATTTTTTTTTTAAAAATTGAAGTTTTGGATCCATAAAAGTGTTTAGAATCCATCCCTGAAACGGTTTTTGCGAATACGGAACGGAAATGTTTGTTATTCGCGATTGAACAAAAAAACGCACCTGCCTGAAATCGGTCTTTTTCACGCACCAGTTTCTTTCTTTCGGAAGACGAGTTATTGTACTGGTGCTTGGGAGGAAACACAAAAAATTCAAATGAAAGTTTGAACGCGTGTGTTTGGTAGTTAGCCTCCAAGCATTTGCATTCTGGTACGAAGACCGTGGAGATTGCGAATTTTCTGGCAGTGAGCAGCTTCAACGAAGGGTTTTCAGCAATTCTGAAGACCATGAAAACGATAGACGTCACCCTGGGACTTTAGTCGACGCAGTTCGCCAAGCATTCGGACGACCACCGGATTCAAGCGGCCGAAAACCGCTTGGCATCGGCCGTATGAGCGGCTCTGGAGCAGCGCAGGATGGCCCAGATCAAGCAGAACGCCCTCTACGAGGAAGAGGAAGGACTAGTTTATGGATCCGGAATAGCAGATTGAACGTAAGTTGCATAATATTGCGTTTATATGTAGTCAAAACTTATAACGCGTTTTTCCCGAAATGACTTTTTTTAATTTTTTTTTATCGCGCGGTATGCTAACTTCAAATCAACTGAACCGTTTGGCGTGATTTTTTTTTTACGACGAAGCTAACTAAATTCTCTAGGAGTTGTTTTACATGGCCGACGAACTCGAAAAATCGATGAAAAAAACCCTATTTTTTCAAATGGCCGCCATTTTGTTTCCTATGGTCCAAATAATATAAGCGAGGTACAATTCCTACAGAATATTATATACTTCGCTAACGTCAACTCAATTTTGATTTCAGACAAGCCGGCTGAGCTTTGACATACCGCGCGTGGAGGTCTACATCGAAATTTTGTTTCGTTCCGACGGCACTTCCGCCTTTGCTCTTCGACATGCCAATTTGTAGAGGAAGTATCAATAAACATTTTGACCAAATTTGACATTGATATCTATAACAAACCCCGAGAAAAAAATTCTAAAAGAACATGCTTTTTTCGGGCCAAAGACAGTAAATCTCCCCTTAACGACCGAGAGCAGCGGCGTTTGCGTAGGGTTGGCAGTGCTAACAGACAAGCAGCACTGCCTGAAATAACCGCAGAAACCAATGTGGGATGTACAACGGATGTATCCGTTAGAAAAGTGCAGCGAAATTTGGCGTTAATAGGCTATGGCAGCGACTTCATTTGCTAACAGTACGACATCATCTGCAGTGCCTCTCCTGGGCTCTTGGCCGTTTTGGGTGCACCGTAGACGACTGGAAATCTTTGGCTTGGTCAGATGTGATCCTATTTCATTTGGTAAGAGCTATTCGAATGGCTCTAATAGAAATACGTAAACCTAACTAACCTAAGGACATCGCACACATCGCTGCCCGAGGCAGGATTCGAACCTGCGACCGTAGCAGCCGCGTGGTTCCAGACTGAAGTGCCTAGAACCGCTCGGCCACGTCGGCCGGCTGGTAATAGCTGTCGACAGGTCACTGTACAAATTGGTGGTGGATCCATAATGGTGAGGGCTGTGTTTACACGGAATGGACTGGGTCCTTTGGTCCAACTGAACTGATCGACTAGAAACGGTTATGTTCGGTTACTCATAGACCATTTGCAGCCCGCATCTCGTGGTCGTGCGGTAGCGTTCTCGCTTCCCACGCCCGGGTTCCCGGGTTCGATTCCCGGCGGGGTCAGGGATTTTCTCTGCCTCGTGATGGCTGGGTGTTGTGTGCTGTCCTTAGGTTAGTTAGGTTTAAGTAGTTCTAAGTTCTAGGGGACTGATGACCATAGCTGTTAAGTCTCATAGTGCTCAGAGCCATTTGAACCATTTGAACCATTTGCAGCCATTCATGGAATTCGTATTCCCAAACAACGATGTCGTGTCACCGGGCCGCAGTTGTTCGTGATTGGTTTGAATAACATTCTGGACGATTCGCGCACAGTTCGTGCAGAAAATCCTACATCAGCAACACGTTCGTACTTGTGGACGGCTATAGTCGCTGTATGGGTCAGTATTTCTGCAGGGGACTGTTAACTTCTTGTTGAGTCGATGCCACTTCGGGCTGCTGCACTACACCAGGCCAAACGAGATCCGCCACGGTATTAGGAGGTATCTCATGTGCTTTGTCACCTCATTGTATAGAAACGTGTAAGGGTAACATTGCGCAATAAACTACAGTTTCTGCCGAGATCGAGAGAAATTCAGTTCAGCCCGAACGAATTTCTGCAAAGACATGAAAAAGGCAAATCACGAAAGATTAGGGAGTGAGGTGGAGGATGTGTATGAAAGAACTATGCGGTATATTGAGAAATGACATTTCTGACTGTTTAGCAAACGCTAAATACCTCGTCGCATGACTTAATTTATGAGGGACGCGGCGGAACGGTGTTCCCGTACCTCTCAGGAAATTTATTTTTAACTTACAAGAACAAGTCGACACTGGCGATTGAAACTAGTGCACGTGTGTTAAATCGAAACGTAACTAATTTACCGCTGAGACGTATTAAATGAACGTTCCGGTTCAAATGTGTTGCGTATTTGTAGTAATGAATATAACCTTAAATCGATCCAGTTGTAATATAACTCAATGAGTAGAAGACAAATGACATTTTTACATTTACGAAACATCTAACTCAGTGTCTCATGTTACATAGCATTCTGTTTTTCTTAACTCTTCGGGAAGTATGAATTGTACGTGACCCCAATGGGCCAGGAATATCGTCATTGTTATTAATCGCTAAGTGCCGGACACACGTTTACCGACCAGCTACAACGAAAGTGTTTGAACATTGCGGCTAGCAGTAGTTGATAAAATGACGTCATATCAACGAAGACTACCGACTTTGGCCGATATGTGTCGAGCAAAAGTAGGGAGCAAAGTAACACTGCTAACGGAACGCTTGGGAGCACCTGTTGTTTTTGTTAAATCTTGTGGTTTTTGTATTGTTCGCAAGAAATTATGTTTTAAAAAGCTGAATTACAGAACAGTATTTTGTATCATTTTAAATTTTATCACAAGTTTTCAAAAATCGAAACTTGTGGTTTTTATGGCTGTGGCATGCTGTGGGGGGTTGTATGATCGAAGAGGTGCAATCTGGCACCTAAGATTTTAGAAATTGAGCACTGCCTCGTTATCGACAATCTGAAAGGAAACTGAAGATCATGGTGTCATGACAGTAAGCATAAATGTTGATTTTACGTGTAGCTGTTTTCAGAATTCGCATTCAAGATGGTCTCAAATGCCCATGTTTTTATTTCTTGCAGCAGTTGTCACACTCTGAACAAGATAATTTAAAATTACTTGCGTCCCTGGAATCTCGTATCCAGCCGCCGGTCTCTACGTCATGATGGAAAGTTCAATGTAGCGCCGCTTCTCTATCGTCCCACGGCGCCACAATCAGCTGATTATTAAATAAACGTGATCATTGTACCAATTCTTCACCCCTTTTTACAAGCTACGTAATTTTTCTAAAAAAATTTATACGCTTCATTAGCATGTGACATAAGATCTTAATGGTGTTTCATTTCTTTAAGATTGATGTCAAATTTGTTTGATTTTTGTTGTAGACACGAAAGCCCTCATTGTACTTAGTCTTCGTGAGCTTTTAGGCACACTAACGCTCATTGCTTCTTATGTACGTGAAACCTTTTATAGCCAAACTGTCTGCTGGTGCTAATCATCATCATCATATGTCTCGTAGTTTTTAATATTTTACTTATGACGCGAAGTTTTTTTCGTCACCATATCTTTACATTTTTTACGTTACTTTTTAACCGCTTGCAAGTGCTATGTAAAAATTTTAACGAAGGTATTTTTATAACGTGCTTATTACTGTACTCTTATCATTATTAATCTGCTGTTAAGTGTGATACAACCCTCGTAATCCCTAAATCTTTATTCTACATCCATTTTTGTAGGACTCTATCGTCCACAGTTTGCTTGAGGAATACTTCCCGATGTAAGCTTAATTGTATGCTCTTCTGAGGAACTAGCCAAGAAGTTAATTTAATAAAAATCTGTGCAGCTAACAACTGATTATTTCTGTTCTTAAAACGTGCTTCACAGCTGCAGACTGACAGCCATGAATAAAATTGTAGATCTCTAAGATCCACGATGCAGTTTGTTTGGCATTTCTGTGGCATTTGCGCACTGGTTAAGCAAATCGGTAACGAATGGTGCAGTCCTTCCTCGAATCTCTTATCTCCTCTGCTTTTCAACAAGGTAAGTCAACAAGACAGACGAACAGTACTTAAGAATGGGTGGAACAATATTTTGTAAGCGACCTATTTTCAAGCATCAATTGCAATATCTTCCGCACTCGATGGCTTTCTAGGGCGCAGTCGTTTAATATTTGTGTAATCGCACATTCTCGCTGTGCAGCGGAGTGTGGACAGATTAAAACTGTGTGCCGGACCAAGACTCGAATTCGGTCGGTAGAGCACTTGCCTTCGAAAGGCAAAGGTTCCGGGTTCGAGTCTCGGTCAGGCACACAGTTTCAACTTGCCAGGAGGTTTCGAAAAGGTAGATGTTGATCGCTCTGAATTTTTTTAAAAGGTCTGTAAGAAGTGCTTGTTGTCTTCGCTCTTGTGGTGGTTTATGACTTAGGACTGGTAGCCAGAAGTTGGGAGTAGTTTTAACCGGGCGCGAATTCATTCGTTTTGTGTGATTGAGTCCGATTATTTTCTTAGGCTGGAGGCTTTTGAGACGGATGGTGCAGTAGTAATGTGCTACTGAATAAACTAGAACTATAGCTACACTACTGGTCATTAAAATTGCTACACCAAGAAGAAATGCAGATGATAAACGGGTATTCATTGCACAAATATATTATACTAGAACTGACATGTGATTACATTTTCACACAATTTGGGTGCATAGATCCTGAGAAATCAGTACCCAGAACAACGACCTCTGGCCGTAATAAAGGCCTTGATACGCCTGGGCATTGAGTCAAATAGAACTTGGATGGCGTGTACAGGTACAATTGCCCATGCAGCTTCAACACGATACCGCAATTCATCAAGAGTAGTGACTGCCGTATTGTGACGAACCAGTTGCTTGGCCACCATTGACCAGGCGTCTTCAATTGGTGAGAGATCTGGAGAATGTGCTGGCCAGAGCAGCAGTCGAACATTTTCTGTATCCAGAAAGGCCCGTACAGGACCTGCAACACGCGGTCGAGCATTATCCTGCTGAAATGTAGGGTTTCGCAGGGATCGAATGAAGGGTAGAGCCACGGGTAGTAACACATCTGAAATGTAACGTCCACTGTTCAAAGTGCCGTCAATGCGAACAAGAGGTGACCGAGACGTGTAACCAATGGCACCCCATACCATCACGACGGGTGATACGCCAGTATGCCGATGACGAATACACGCTTCCAATGTGCGTTCACCGTGATGTCGCCAAACACGTACGCGACCATCATGATGCTGTAAACAGAACCTGGATTCATCCGAAAAAATGACGTTTCGCCATTCGTGCACCCAGGTTCGTCGTTGAGTACACCATTGCAGGCGCCCCTCTCTGTGATGCAGCGTCAAGGGGAACCGCAGCCATGGTCTCCGAGGTGATAGTCCATGCTGCTGCAATCGTCGTCGAACTGTTCGTGCAGATGGTTGTTGTCTTGCAAACGTCCCCATCTGTTGACTCAGGGACCGAGACGTGGCTGCACGATCCGTTACAGCCATGCGGATAAGATGCCTGTCATCTCGACTGCTAGTGATACGAGGCCGTTGGGATCCAGCACGGCGTTCCGTATTACCCTCCTGAACCCACCGATTCCATATTCTGCTAACAGTCATTGGATCTCGACCAACGCGAGCAGCAGTGTCGATATACGATAAACCGCAATCGCGGTAGGCTACAACCCGACCTTTATCAAAGTCGGAAAAGTGATGGTACGCATTTGTCCTCCTTACACGAGGTATCATAACAACGTTTCACCTGGCAACGCTGGTCAACTGCCTTTTGTGTATGAGAAATCGGTTGGAATCTTTCCCCATGTCATCACGTTGTATGTGTCGCCACCGGCGCCAATGTTGTGTGAATGCTATGAGAAGCTAATCATTTGCATATCACAGCATCTTCTTCCTGTCGGTTAAATGTCGCGTCTGTAGCACGTCATCTTCGTGGTGTAGCAATTTTAATAGACAGTTGTGTATTATTCGTAACATAGATGCCGAAGAGCCTCATGTGATGCCACACAGCTTCTCTATGTGTTATTCATTGTACTCTTTGGAGCCGTCTTTGTCAGGTGTTACTTATAGCTTAACGTTCTGTTTAAAGTAACTCCTAGATACCTCAGAGTTTTATTGTGAATTAAGGTGGCATTCTTGAAAGGAATTCTAAGCTCCATGTATGCAAGTATATTGCTCAGATGAAAGAATGAAACCTCCGTGGTATTTGAATTGAGCTGCAGCCTCCATTTATGGAAACTGTTGTATTGTATTGTAACCGGGGACCTAGAAACGATAGAGAGGCTCCGTCCCCGCCGCAGCTGCAATGGTCCACAACCCCACGGCGACTAGCGCAGTCCACTTCACCCATCCGCCGCCCCACGCCGAAACCCGGGGATATTGTGCGGTTTGGCCCCCGTTACACCGCACGGCCAACCGGGCGGGCCTGGAAACTATTACCCTTTACAACCAAGTCACTTGTTAAAATGCCCTCCTTTTTTTAAAATTTCCTTGTGTTGTGTAAGTAGTGCCCAACCCTGAGCGTATCCTGATTTTAGAGATGTTGTTACAGGCATACCAGGGACATACATGCTAAAGAGCAGAGGAGTTATGAGGGGCCATTAAGGAAAACCATTGTTAAATTTAATTTTCTTTGTCTATGTTTTCCCAACAATTATTTTGAATGTTCTTTTGGGAAGTGACAGTGTGTGTGTGTGTGGGGGGGGGGGGGTGTAAGAGAGAAAGAAAGAAAGGGAGAGAGAGAGAGAGAGGCTGAAGGGGTCCAAGTGCTGGTTCACGTTGAAAAATCCGCAGATTACAAGTGACGTCGGCCGCTTTACGTCTGAGCGAGAAGTATTTGAGACGGCAGGAGAAAGAAACGGCGGAGGGATAGGAGTTGACGGGTCCGTCACGGCGCCGCGGTCCCGTCCTGCCAGAAGGCTAACCAGAGCCGCCGGCGGTTGTCCTTTTTCCGTGCGCTGGCTCATGACGGCGGGAACACGCCGGCGGCGGCGGCGTTCTCTGGAGATAGCGATCGCCGGCTGATTGGCGACGTCTCCTTGAGCTGCTCACTGCCTCTCCAGCCGGATTCCAGATCCTCCCCCACCTCCGGTCGCACTGCTGCTGGCGCCACACGGCTCCGAGTTAGCAACCGTGTTGGGCTTCCTGCTTCATTAGCGTTGTGGCTTCCTCCCTTCTCCGGTAATTATGCGTTAGCCGCCAATTAGTGCCTCGCTGCGGCTGCGTTCCATCCAGACGAGTCACTTCCTCTTAATACGCACGTTCGCGTTGGTCGTGTGCCTCCGACGACTGGAGTAATCGCTTCGTCAGTTCCATTGTTTTACTGTCCGAACGGTCCTGTTGTTATCTTTTCTTTTGTTGTGTTCGAGGGAAACCAGCAGCGTAAGGGTTCTAACGACCGAGGGGTTAGGTTCAAATGGCTCTGAGCACTATGGGACTCAACTTCTGAGGTCATTAGTCCCCTAGAACTTAGAACTAGTTAAACCTAACTAACCTAAGGACATCACAAACATCCATGCCCGAGGCAGGATTCGAACCTGCGACCGTAGCGGTCTTGCGGTTCCAGACTGCAGCGCCTTTAACCGCACGGCCACTTCGGCCGGCGAAGGATTAGGGCTGAGGCGAATAACGACACGTAAGAGGGCAATATCCTCTTTCGCACGTATTCGCGGGGGCCTTTTCTGCGTCGATATCTGCGGGTTACAGTCGTCTCTCTCTATCTTTATTCCGCACGTCACTGTACAGTGGATGACAGAAGATACACAATGTGATCAAAAGTATCCGTCGTGGCCGAGCGGTTCTATACACTTCAGTCCGGGACCACGCGGCTGCTACAGTCGCAAGTTCGAATCCTGCCTCGGGCATGGATGTGTGTTATGACCTTAGGTTAGTTAGGTTTAAGTAGTTCTAAGTCTAGGCGACTGACGACCTCAGATGTTATGTCCCATAGTGTTAGAGCCATTTGAACCATTCGTTATTGCGTGGGACTTTTCGCAGACCGTGCAATTATCTACGAAGAAATTATATCCGGTATATATTGCGTAACTATCCAGTTCTGCTTCGGTAAAGAAAAGATTGGCAGTTAACTCTTATTGTACATCAATGCGAAGTTGAACACTTTACGAAAAGCGGAACGTGGTAACCTCGCAGTATATGGTTAGTGAGAGATCCGGAATCAGTCATGTTATACGAATATTTAGCGGTAACAATGGATAGAGATTTTAAATGGAACGAACACACGCATTCAGATCATGTGTAGTAAATGGCAGCCAACAACTGATTGGGAAGGCACTAGTAACTGCACTTTGTCTACGAAAGAGATTGCGGTACAATACAAACGTATGGTCCATACCTGTATACTGTTCAAGTGTAACTGAGCACATAGAAAGAAGGATCGTGTGAATATTTACAGTGTTTCATGGCAGAGCAGTAGCCTAATTGAGGTATGGCAGCTGGGGCACGTGCCCTAGCCCTCTACGCGATGTTTCTGATGGGAGAAACAAAATGAGGAAGGATAAAAGAAAATGAGTTGAAGGATGGGAAAAGGGAGGAGAGGGAGGAAGGAGAGAACTGGAGAGCAATATAATGGTAAGGAGGCTGAGATGCAGAGATAGCACTAGCCTATACCTCGCTGGGCGGCAGTTTTGTTCTGATGTTAGCAAGGATGGAAGGAACGAAGGAAGGTTAGTGTTTAATATTCCGAACACGACGAGATCATTAGAGACGGAGCAGAAGCTTTGATTAACGAAGGATGGGGAAAGAAACCGGTTGTGCCCTTTCAAAGAAACCGTTCCAGCATTTGCCTTGAGCAATTTAGGTAAATCACAGAAAACCGAGATCAAGAGAGTCGAATGGCGGATTTGAACTGTCGTCCTCTGGGTGCTAATCCGATGGGATAACCACTGCGCCACATTGCTCGGTGAAATACTGATGTCAAAGTTATGTTGACTTGCTAATTCAGACTTGGAATACAAAATTTTTTACGGTTAACACAGGAAGAAGCTTTGTAAAAAAACTTCACTTATACAGCCTGAAAACAAAAAGGTGACGCACCTAGAAGAGATGGTCGGATGTCCTTGTGAGTACGTACATGTACACACCATCGGCGGGCATGTAAATGAGGAGAATTGCGATTCCCTGTGAGATACTGAATGGTCACCAAAATACATTTTTTTGTTCGTGTTTCGTGTCGTTTCCAGGCCTATTAGGATCCATAAGGGACCTTAACAGCGGCAGATGTTGTCTGAATGTTGTGAGAGACAAGGAATGCACTGTACTCGTGTGAGGCAGCGTTATTAGCATCTGACATAGTTCGAAGCGGACTCATTATGGGTCTTCATTTGACCAGCTGGTCGAAACGTGCAATGTCGAGATATGTAGAGCGTTCTAATGTGACAGTGGCCTGATGTTGGACGGTATGGGAACGTGAGAACAGACATATTGTAATATTTCTGGCTTATTAAGCCATCATATTAGGCTCCAGGAAGCTGTTCCCAGGGCAGCGGAGATGCAAGATGCATAAAGATGACGCAATGTGGGATGAGGTAACGGTGGCAGATGTTAGATTCGGCACCATTCCCGTGAGAAAGACCGCCTGCATGAAGCTGCTGCTCTGTGATTGCCTGCTGTGTTCGGCGGTAGGGCGCCAAAACGTTAAACTTTAGTTGCTATTATTAATTAAACCCGTCATCCAAATTACTTCATTTTTTTAATAAACATCTCTCAACAGCCAGCTTTCGGTCAGTCATTTCAAAATTATTAAAATCAAAGTATTACTAAAACAAAAGACTGACGATATTACTGCCGATATTACTGCGTTCGGGTCACGCCTTGCTGGCTTGGCGCGCGAAGTGTCTCGGGCAGTCCGGCTCTCCAGTTCTGATCGTTCCAATAGACAGACATGTTGTCTGTTATAGCAATATTTGTTTCATGCAATTTTATTTACTACAGTTCCGACCGTCGCTAGGTACAGACGTGTTGCTGTAATAGTATTATTTGATTCATGCAATTTTATTCTCCAGTTCTGACGGTTCCAGTAGACAGACATGTTGTCTGTTCATGTTATTTTAGCCAGATATAATGACTGTGGAAAGATATGTTCAATACGTTGTGATTACGAATAGTTTCTCGTGTCTATATCGATAAAAACGCGAGTGGCATCCCAAATGAGTTATAGTTTATTCGTAGCAGCAGTTCCTTGCAAAGTTAATTTCAGCCTCAAGAAAAAGAATCCACGACCTGCGTGCTGTTTTCTGCGCTGGGGACATCATCATCATGAAGACAGCAGGTTAGTGAACTGCACAAGATCTTATGTATTCCACACAGGGCAATGGAAACAACTCACGTGTACTGCATGCACAGTACAAATGTGCTCAGTGACACGTCATCTGCAGTAATGCAGAGGAGGTAAAGAAGGATGAAAGTATTAATACTATCTCACTTTTATTCCTTTTTCTTGCCGTAATATGCATCGTCATTGTTGCGGTCGACCACTTCTGTCTATCAAAAGGCAGGATCGCCGTATTGTGCAACAGGTACATCGTAACCCCACCTCTGCAACATTCTGCATTGTCGTGCACCACTGACCGCAGACCAGCAGCAGTCAGATTAGTGAATTACTGACCCACGGGCAGGCTGCCGTTGATGCCATGACACAAACAGCTGCGTTTGTGGTGGTGTTCTAACGGGGAGGCATGGATCGCGCCGGCCGGTGTGGCCGTGCGGTTCTAGGCGCTTCAGTCTGGAACCGTGTGACCGCTACGGTCGCAGGTTCGAATCCTGCCTTGGGCATGGTTGTGTGTGCTGTCCTTAGGTTAGTTAGGTTTAAGTAGTTCTAAGTTCTAGGGGACTGATGACCACAGATGTTAAGTCCCATAGTGCTCAGAGCCATTTGAACCATTTGAACCAAGGATCGCTGAAAAATGGCGTCGCATTATGTTCAGTGATGAACGCGTACAACACTACCTCTGATGACGATCATCGACGAGTATAACGGTGACCTGGGGAGAAGTCCGATTGATTCAATGTTTTGGAGAGGCATAGTCATGGTGCAGGAAGCAATTCCGTTTGACTTTAGGTCCGGTGGTAGTGACTGAGGACACTCTGACGACACAACGATAAGTTAGGAACATCCTGTGTCCTCGTGTGTTACCTCTGATGCGACAGCGTCTTAGTGTTGTGTTTCAGCAGGGTGATGGTCATCCAAGCATGGCATGTTTCTCTATAAACTTTCCACGCGATATTTGTGACCTCCAGTGGCCAGCATGATCCTAGCTGGTCCCCGACAGCCCGACAGATCGTGTGTGGGACCACACCGGACGTCAACTCCATCCCAGAGCAAATATCCAGGGTATCAAGCACTAGTTACAAATGCTGTGGGTCAGAATGCCTCATGAGAGGATACAACGGCTTTACGACACCCTTCCCAACTGAGTCAGTGCATGCATACAGCCGAGAGGAACTGTAGCGTCGTTCTGATAAGTGCGCTCATGCTGCCAACTTGCTCATGCCAAGCGCCTTGTAAATTTGACTAGATTCTGTAATCACTGCAATAATATCACGTACTCTGTCGCCACGTCAAGTTTAGTTTCCGTTTTCTCCTCTCCTTCCGGGTGCCTCACTTTTTTTGACAGGAAGTGTATTATCAGATGTACAGCGCCATGACATTTATGCAGTTACTCATGAAATTTTGAAGGTAAAAAATTAGCGCATGAAGAACGAGTAAAGATCGTTAGTTTTGGGAAAATCTTTGACAATGTCACTAATTTCAGTTGTATTTTAAGGAGGGCCCACTTGAACAAGTAAGTCACACATGCAGTCTGGAACCGCAAGATCGCTACGGTCACAGGTTCGAATCCTGCCTCGGGCATGGATGTTTGTGATGTCCTTAGGTTAGTTAGGTTTAACTAGTTCTAAGTTCTAGGGGACTAATGACCTCAGCAGTTGAGTCCCATAGTGCTCAGAGCCAGCCAAGTCACACATGTTCCGAAGCTTGTCATCATTTAAAACCGATCTGTTGCCTATGTTTGTATGTGAAATACGATGGGTAACCCGGGTTCCCGAGTTAGGGATTTTCTCTGCCTCGTGATGACTGGGTGTTGTGTGATGTCGTTAGGTTAGTTAGGTTTAAGTAGTTCTAAGTTGTAGGGAACTGATGACCATAGATGTTAAGTCCCATAGTGCTCAGAGCCATTTGAACCATTTGAACGACGGGTAATACATTACCTTTGAGTACAAATAAATAATTAGCTCAGTGATAGATAGTGCATTGATTTTTGCCCCTCCCCTTCTCCCTCTACCCCTCCTCCACCCGCTTACAATCCAGGTAGGACTGCCTCTGCCGAATCATGTGGAGATTCAGACCGGACGGTGTTGAGCAACAGTTCGTGCCTCTCCCTGGTACGTAGGCGCTCGTTTCTTGTTTTCGGCCACTTAGATGGAGACACTCGTGGTGTGCCAAATAGCATTTGCGAGGAAAGTGTGAGCAGTACAAAATCTGATCAAAAGTCTCCGGAGAGACCTATGTAATGCAGAACTGACCAGTAGATGTCACGAGAGGTGGATCCGCAGTATAAAATGAGGCGAGGTGTATTGTTTTGTCAGTACAGAAGCTGTAACAGCAGAATTTGTCGCTCATAAGAGTTCAGTGACTTGGAACATGGATTAGTCGTTGAATGTCACCTGAGCTACAAATCCATCAGGGACATTTCAACCTTTCTAAAGCTGTCCAAGTCGATGATGCGAATGTGAAGCAGAAACGCAAAGGTACCGCCACAACTAAAGCAAGACGAGGCAGGACTCATGTACAGACCGTCGACATTGCTGAGGGTGTTTGTAAAATCTCACGTGAAAATAGCGTAAGGAGTGCTACCAGCAGTTCAGTTCGCAGAAAGGCTGTACTAAGGGAGTTAAAAAGAATTGCGTATAATAGTCGAGCAGCTCCTCATAAGCCACACATTTCTGTAGTCGATCCTAAGCGACGGTTGAAGTGCTGAAAATACCGGCATGGATGGACTTTGGACGACTGGAAACGATTGATTCAGAATTCTGAATCACGCTTCAACATATAGCAGTCCACTGGAAGCGTTTGGGTTTGGTGAAAGCCTGGACAACGTTACCTGCCATTAGATGTACCGCCAAGAGTGAAATACGGAGAAGGAGGCGTGAAGGTATGGGGGTTTTGTTGGAGTTTTGTCACTTTATTGTTCCAAAGAAAACGCTTAATACACATAATGAACACATTTTTAGTACTGTGTATGCGTACAGTAGAGGAACAGTTCGGATTCAATGTTTGTTTGTATCAGAATGACAATGCACCCTACCATGAAGCAGCATCTGTGTGGCCATGGGTTGTGGACGATAACATTCTGCCTAGAGTCCCGACCTGAACCAAATGGAACACCTTTGGGGTGAGTTAGAACGTGGCCTTCGCTCCAGACGCCATCGTCAGACAGCACTACCGTCTCTGGTTTTGACTCTTGAGGATGGGCCGGCCGCTGTGGTCGAGCGGTTCTAGGCGCTTCAGTCCGGAACCGCGCTGCTGCTACGGTCGCAGGTTGGAATTCTGCCTCGGGCTTGGGTGTGAGTAATATCCTTAGGTTAGTTAGGTTTAAGTAGTTCTAAGTCTAGGGGACTGATGACCTTAGATGTTAATTCCCTTTAGTGCTTAGAGCCATTTGAGGATGAATGAGCTGCCATTCAGATACCTCATACAAGTGTCCCTAGCAGAAAATTTGGTGTGTAAGACATGCGCAAATGAGAGGCATGATTATTTAAGGAAATCTGATTCAGCTGTAATAATAATATTATGAGAAGGAAAGTTGCTACTCACAATGCTGTGTTGCATAAGACTCTCACAATTAAAGTTTTCAGCCATTAAGGCATTCGTCAGCAATAGCTACACATATGCGCACACACACACACACACACACACACACACACACACACACACACACACACACACGGAAACGCAACTCACACACACGACTGCAGTCTCAGGCAACTGAAGCCACACTGCGACTCAGCATCGCCGGTATATGATATGGTGAATAGCAACTTTCCTTCTCGTAATATTGTCGGGCGAAGTGGCCGAGCGGTTCCAGGCGCTTCAGCCTGGAACCGCGCGTCCGCTACGGTCGCAGGTTCGAATCCTGCCTCGGGCATGGATGTGTGTGCTGTCCGTAGGTTAGTTAGGTTTGAGTAGTTCTAAGTTCTAGGGGACTGATGACCTCTGAAGTTAAGTCCCATAGTGCTCAGAGCCATTTGAACCATTTTTTTTCTCGTAATATTGCTACATTCCATCCTGAACTTTCCATTGTTTGACTTTTGCCAGTTGTAATAATGATTTATGCTATCCACGGCCGGTTTTGGGACGTTAAAATCTCATCTTGAGCTGTATAAAGTTATTGCAATTGGTCAGTAAAATTTGTGAAGTCGGCCGTGCATAAGCGGTAACTGGGTGTGGCCTGACTGTAAGTAGAGAACAGCCTTTTTCTCACAGCGGCACTAGGAGAGGGAGAACGGCCGGCCCACCGCTACGGCCACCTTTTACCCCCAGATACACTGTACCCCGCAAGCGGCTAGTAGAGAAATTGTGTGCTTATGGAATATCGTCTCAGTTATGTGACTGGATTTGTTATTTCCTGTCAGAGAGGTCACAGTTCGTAGTAATTGACGGAAAGTCATAGAGTAAAACAGAAGTGATTTCTGGCATTCCCCAAGGAAGTGTTATAGGCCCTTTGCTGTTCCTAACCTAGATACACGATTTGGGAGACAATCTGAGCAGCCGTCTTCGATTGTTTGCAGATGGCGCTGTCGTTTATCGACTAATAAAGTCATCAGAAGATCAAAACAAATTGAAAAACGATTTAGAAAAGGTATCTGAATGTTGCGAAAAGTTGCAGTTGAGCTTAAATAACGAAAAGTGTGAGGTCATCCACATGAGTGCCAAAAGGAACTCGTTAAACTTCGGTTACACGATAAATCATTCTAATCTAAAAGCCGTAAATTCAAGTAAATACCAAGGTATTACAATTACGAACAACTTAAATTGGAAGGAACAGATAGAAAATGTTGTGGGGAAGGCTAACCAAAAACTGCATTTTATTGGCAGGACACTTAGATCCGTACCCAAAGACTGGAAAGTTGCACAGGTCACACCAATATTCAAGAAAGGTAGTACGAGTAATCCGCCAAATTACAATGCCATATCGTTAACGTCGATATGCAGCAGGACAGCACGTTTTGAATTATCGCGAAATATGGGAGAGAGTGTCACAGAAATGATACAGGATTTGGGCTGGACATCATAAAAAGAAAGGCGTTTTTCGTTGCGACAGAATCTTCTCACGAAATTCCAGTCACCAACTTTCTCCTCGGAATGCGAAAATATTTTGTTGACACCGACCTACATAGGGAGGAACGATCACCAGGACAAAGTAAGGAAAATCAGGGCTCGTACGGAAAGATATAGGTGTTCATTCTTTCCGTGTGCTATACGAGATTGGAATAATAGAGAATTGTGAAGGTGGTTCGATGAAACCCTCTGCCAGGCACTTAAATGTGATTTGCAGAGTATCCCTGCAGATGTAGATGTAATATCCCCAGTACTCACTTGACAGCAAGCTGAGTGGAGCTGTCTTTGAGGGAGTGGAGCGAGGAGAAGATCACTACCCCTATCCGGGATTGAAGTCAGATCCTCCAGCATCAGGGCACAGTGCTCTACTCGCTAGTCCACCACGGCCACATTCTATCAGTGCCCATGCATCAGTTTCCTAAATCAGTACTACGTAATCACAAAAAAGCAAATCGAAATATCAACTCTGGAGATCAGAAACTTTCGAGCGCAGCCAAGTACAGAACATTTCTACCTAATTAACGAATACGGGGTAGGCCGGCCGCGGTGGTCTAGCGGTTCTAGGCGCTCAGTCCGGAACCGCGTGACTGCTACGGTCGCAGGTTCGAATCGTGCCTCGGGCATGGATGTTTGTGATGTCCTTAGGTTAGTTAGGTTTAAGTAGCTCTAAGTTCTAGGGGACTGATGACCACAGATGTTAAGTCCCATAGTGCTCAGAGCCCAGCCAATACGGGGTAGTTCGTGTTTGGACGCAGAGACGCGCGGGGGTATGCTGTTGGCGGTGTGCAGCGGAGCAATTGTTTACCGCGGAGTGTCGATAGCTCAAATGGTTCTAAATGGCTCTGAGTACTGTGGGACTTAACTGCTGTGGTCATCAGTCCCCTAGAACTTAGAACTACTTAAACCTAACTAACCTAAGGACAACACACACATCCATGTCCGAGGCAGGATTCGAACCTGCGACCGTAGCGGTCGCGCGGTTGCAGACTGAAGCGCCCAGAACCGCTCGGCCACTCCGGCCCGCCAGTGTCGATAGTGCTCGAGGGAAGTGTCTGCTGGACTTCCTCCTCCCGTGGCGAGTGTAGTGATTGTTGCCCCAGGGTGCGCGGACGCAGCTGCAGTCGACGGCTCAGAGGTGCAGAGCGGGCGTCCGGTGGCGTCCCGGCCTTGGCCGCCGGCCGGCGTGACGCGTCAACGCGGCGATCGTTGACACTGGCGGGCGCGAGCGGCAGGGCGCGGCCGGCCGTGCGTGAGCGGCTAATGGACGGGCCGCCGAACCCGCTCTCTCCTGCTGCTGCGTCTCTCTGCCGTTCGTGTGGCGGTCTCGATCGAGACACCCGTCCCACTGTTCTTCCTAACCAGAAACTACTGCACGCAACAGTATATATATACAAGGCAGAGATTGGAATGCATCCAGCAAATAATTAAGGACACACACACACACACACACACACACACACACACACACATATATATATATATATATATATATATATATATATATATATATATATATGTATATGGGGCAACAATCACTCACACAAACACAATATATATATATATATATATATATATATATATATATATATATATATATATATGTGTGTGTGTGAGTCATCAGTCTTCCGACTATTTTGATGCGGCCCGGCACGAACTCCTCTCCTGCGCCAATCGCTTCATCTCACAGTAGCAGGCTACGTCTTCAATTAGTTGCTGAGTGTATTCCAATCCCTTTCTCTACAGTTTTTACCCCCTACAGCTCCCTGTAGTACACTGGTTCCCAACCTAGGGATAATTGCCCCTTGAGGTGTAAAGTAAAATTTTTTGAGGAGCAAAAACAAAACCATTCGATTCTATTTCAGTCACGGAACTAAATTATTTTCAAAATATCACTACTATTATCATAATTTTGTGAGACTCTCATTATACAAGTTATCAGTAATTTACTCGCCATTAAAACTGCTACACTAAGAAGAAATTCAGATGATAAACGAGTATTCATTGGACAAATATATTATACTAGAACTGACATGTGATTACATTTTCACGCAATTTGGGTGCATAGATCCTGAGAAATCAGTACCTAGGACAACCACCTCTGTCCGTAATAACGGCCTTGATACACCTGGGCATAGAGTAAAACAGAGCTTGGATGGCGTGTACAGGTACACCTGCCCGTTCAGCTTCAACACGATACCTCAGTTCATCAAGAGTAGTGACTGGCGTATTGTGTTGTGACGAGCCAGTTGCTCGGCCATCATTGACCAGAAGTTTTCAATTGGTGAGAGATCGGGAGAATGTGCTGGCCAGAGCAGCAGTCGAACATTTTCTGTATCCAGAAAGGCCCGTACAGGACCTGCAACATGCGGTCGTGCATTATCCTGCTGAAATGTAGGGTTTCGCAGGGATCGAATGAAGGGTAGAGCCACGGGTTGTAACACATCTGAAATGTAACGTCCACCCTTCACACTGCCGTCAATGCGAACAAGAGGTGACCGAGACGTGTAACCAATGGCATCCCATACCATCACGACGGGTGATACGCCAGTATGGCGATGACGAATACACGCTTCCAATGTGCGTTCACCGCGATGTCGCGAAATACGGATGCGATTATCATGATTCCGTAAACAGAACCTGAATTCATCCGAAAAAATGACGTTTCGCCATTCGTGCGCCCAGGTTCGTCGTTGAGTACACCACCGCAGGCGCTCCTGTCTGTGATGCAGCGTCAAGGGTAACCGCAGCCATGGACTTCGAGCTGATACTCCATGCTGCTGCAAACGCCATCGACCTGTTCGTGCAGATGGTTGTTGTCTTGCAAACGTCCCCATCTGTTGACTCAGTGATCGAGACGTGGTCGCACGATCCGTAACAGCCGTGCGGATAAGATGCCTGTCATCTCGACTGCTAGTGAGACGAGGCCGTTGGGATCCAGCACGGCGTTCCGTATTACCCTCCTGAACCCACCGATTCCATATTCTGCTAACAGTCATTGGATCTCGACCAACGCGAGCAGCAATGTCGCGATACGATAAACCGCAATCGTGATAGGGTACAACCCGACCGTTATAAAAGTCGGAAACGTGATGGTACGCATTTCTCCTCCTTACACGAGGCATCACAACAACGTTTCACCAGGCAACGCCGGTCAACTGCTGTTAGTGTATGAGAAATCGATTGGAAACTTTCCTCATGTCAACACCTTATAGGTGTCGCCACCGACGCCAACCTTGTGTGAATGCTCTGAGAAGCTAATCATTTGCATATCACAGCATCTTCTTCCTGTCGGTTAAATTTCGCGTTTGTAGCACCTCATCTTCGTCTTGTAGCATTTTTAATGGTCAGTAATACACTTTTTCTCAGTTAGTACCCTTAATGTGGTGGAGATTACAGTTTCTTCACATAGTCCACCAACTACACAAATATGTTATGCTTTGTCCCGTACATCGTTTTTACCCGTTACAGTTTCCTCTACTACAGTGGTTCCCAACACGGGAACTATGCGTAACAAATACTAAATATCTCAAGAAAGTGTCGTCCCCAAGTTGTAGATAGTACCTGCAGTAGCGCAGAAATTGCTTCATTACTCGCTTCGATGACTCACAGTTCTGAGAAAAATAGCTATAAGCTACAGGGAGACATGAGTAATATACAAAATGTAAAAGAACGAAGTTGTACAAGTATGAAGTTGTAGATAGTACCTGCAGTAGTCCAGAAATTGCTTCATTACTCACTTCGAAACGGGGAAATGAATTAATCGATGGCTCGACACAGCAGTAACTACATAAGGGCTACTGCAGTTTTGTACAGAGTATTATTATTACTATTATTATTATTATTATTATTATTACTATTAATGGCTGTTGTCAGACACAAGGCATTAACAGTCTGAATCTTCCAATTTCTGGAACTTCAGAAATAAGGAGCGCACCAATCATGTGATTTACAAACAGTAAGTATGGTGCACACATTTTAAATTGCTTCATTTTAAATGGGGTTGCAGCGTGCAGGTCAATCAAGTACCGCAATGGACAGGAGTAATGCGGGGGAAGTATGTTTTGTAAGAAGTGTTCAAGTGGTTCAAATGCCCTGGTCACTATGGGACTTAACATCTGCGGTCATCAGTCCCCTATAACTTAGAACTACTTAAACCTAACTAACCTAAGGACATCACACACATCCATGCCCGAGGCAGGATTCGAACGTGCGACCGCGGCGGTCGCGCGGTTACAGACTGAAGCGCCTAGAACCGCTCGGCCACACCTGCCGGCTTGTAAGAAGTGTCTAACCTCATTGGGGATAGTCAGCTTTCTTATCTGAGAAGGAGTTGTGAGTAGCGCTTGCGAAGCACCACGAATTCCTTCGGCATTCATTCTCTCTCTCTCTCTCTTACTTATACAGACACACACACACACACACACACACACACACACACACACACACACACAAACGCGCGCGCATAAACTTATTCATCTTTCATCATTTTAAAAATAAAAATGTACCAAGAAAAGTATTTAATTCTCCAGTTTATTTACCTGCTAAAGTTTCTATTAATGTGACGTAGGCAGTGGCAACAGTTAGCAGGGGGGAGGGTGGGGGAGCTAGCTAATGTCTAGTTGCACTCAGGGTAGTGGTGTAAGAAAGGTTGGGATCACTGCTCTGGTAGCACAACGGAAGTTATTCCCCGATGTCTCAACAGGTGTCCTACCATCCTGTCTCCTTTTTCTTGTCAATGTTTTCAGTATATTCCTTTCCTCGCCCATTCTGCGGAGGATCTCCTCGTTCCTTACCTTATCAGTCTACTCAATTTTCAACGTTCGTCTGTAGCAACCCCATCTCAAATGCTTCTATTCTCTTCTGTTCCGGATTTCCCACAGTCCATGTTTCACTACGATACAATGCTGTTCTCCAAACGTACATTCTGAGAAATTTCTTCCTCAGATTAAGACTTTTGTTTGATTCTACTAGATTTCTCTTGGCTAGGAATGCCCTTTTTGCCAGTGCTAGTTTGTTTTTGATGTCGTTCTTGCTCTGACCGCCATGGGTTATTTTTCTGCCTACGTGGCAGGATTCCTTAACTTCAACTACTCTCTGATCACCAATTTTGATGTCAAGTTTCTCGGTGTTGTCATTTCTCTTACTTTTCATTACTTTCATATTGCTTCGATTTACTCTGAATCCATGTTCTGTACTCATTGGACTGTTCATTCAGTTCAGCAGGTTCTGTAATTATTCTTCACATTCACTGAGAAGAGCAAAGTCATCAGCGAATTTTATCATTGATATCCGTTCACCTCGAATTTTAATTCCACTTTTGAACCTTTGTTTTATTTCTGTCATTGCTCCCTCGACGCATCGACTGAACGCAAGGACGAAACACTACATCCCTGTCTTACATTCTTTTTAATCCGTGAACTTTTGTCCTGGTTTTCCATGCTTGTTGTTCCCTCTTGGTTCTTGTACGTATTGTTTACTACCGTCCCTCCCTATAGCTCATCCCTACTTTCCTCAGAATTTCGAACATCTTGCAGCATTTTACATTGTGTATACTAAGATGGTCAAGTGGCCGGTGAGCCTTAACTATATATATACTAAGATGGTATGTGTTTTTTCGGACATCTTGACCATCTTCTTCTTCTGTGCGAATGCACAAACAGTGCCCGAACTCCTACGGGAATCGGCTACGCACCGCGAGTAATGAGTATAATGGGTGGGGGCACTACGAATGTAGTGCGCGACAATACGTTGAGAATATGAGTTTCGCGGGAGGCGTGCCAGAGAGAAATCCCTGCAGTCGCACTATCCTCTGTGTCCTCGGTGGCTCAGATGGATGCCGGCACGGTAGCTCAGCGCGTTCGGTCAGAGAGCCGGTTGGCCTCTGTAATAAAAAACTGAGTGGAAGGATCAACCACCGAACTTGAATAGGATGTCTTGCGACGTCCGCAACGACCAAACACAACGATCAATAACGAACAAAATGAAAAAAAAGATGGATAGAGCGTCTGCCATGTAAGGAGGAGATCCCGGGTTCGAGTCCCGGTCGGGGCACACATTTTCATCTGTCCCCGTTGACGTATGTCAACGCCTGTAAGCAGCTAAGGGTGTTCATTTCATTGTAATTGTATTTTACATTCTCGAACGCTTTTTCCAGGCCAACAAGTCCTACGAACGAGTCTTGATTTTCCTTCAGTCTTCCTTCCATTATCAACTGCAACGTCACAATTGCCTCTATGGTGTCTTTATCTTTCCTAAAGCCAAACGATCGTCATCTAACAGGTCCTCAATTTTCTTTTCCAGTTCTTGTCTATAACGTTCTTGTCAACAACTCAGATTCATTAACTGTTAAACTCATTGTGCAATAATTCTCGCATTTGTCGGCTCCCGCAACCTTGGGAACTGTGTGGACGATATTCTTCCGAAAGTCTGATGGTATATGGCCAGTCTACATACCAACGTGAATAATAGTTTTGTTGTCACTTCTCGCAATGATTTTAGAATGTTATCCATCTCTTCTGCCTTATTTGATCTTAAGTTTTTCAAAGTCCTTTTAAATTCTGATTCTCATAGTGCACCTCTTCCCTATTGAGACCTGTTTCTTCTTCCATCACATCATCAGACAAGGCCCCCCCCCCTCATTACCCTGCCTAATACCTTGTAGGAAAACATTTGGCACTCAAAATAGCTTCCACTCCTCTCGGGTCGGATAAGTGGCCGGCCGGAGTGGCCGTGCGGTTCTAGGCGCTACAGTCTGGAACCGAGCGACCGCTACGGTCGCAGGTTCGAATCCTGCCTCGGGCATGGATGTGGGTGATGTCCTTAGGTTAGTTAGGTTTAACTAGTTCTAAGTTCTAGGCGACTGATGACCTCAGCAGTTAAGTCCCATAGTGCTCAGAGCCATTCGAGCCATTCGGATAAGTGCACGAGTACAGGCGCTACACTGTTTTCGAGGTAAGCGTATACCGTTCTTCCTGCAAAATAATGACAAGTGTAGGTAACGGAGGCGTGTAGCGAACACTCAAGCTTCTCTCCAAACTAGACCACAAAGTCTTAATAATAGTGACATCTGGTCACTGTAGGTGGCAGGCTAGGTACGACAGTTCATCCTCACGGTCGCAAAACTGAGATGAAAAACGCAGGCAAATCTTTCTTGAAAAAAAGAAGAAGAATGACGGGTGACGAGAACTGGTGTTATCAATACGACCCTATCATAAAACAGCAGAGTGAAGAATGGGCCTTTGAAGGTTCGCCAAGACCCAACAAGGAGCGAATGTGCCGTGCGAGTTGAAGAGCGTTCCAAAGAAAGACTTTTCTGACAGTTTCGCATGGTTGTATGAACGTTCTGTACTTTTTACTCAAGAGGGGGAAGGAGGAGATTAGCGACTACGTAGAACACCCTAACCATTAAAACCACCATCTTAACTTTCATCTATTTTTTATGACCCCTGTCCCGGAGTCTTTTGGACTGACGGGGTATTTCGCCATTCATCACAGTTCAATACTCTGAATGAAGGAATAATGTGGACTGAGATGACAAAACTTACAGGTTAGCAATGTGCACAAATACAGATGGCGGTAGTATCGCGTACACAACGTATAAAAGGGCAGTGGACAGGAGGAACTGTCATTTGTACTCAGTTGACTCATGTGAAAAAATTTCCGACGTGATTACGATGGGAGTTAACAGACTTTGAACGCAGAATGGTAGTTGGAGCTAGACGCATGGGACATTCCATTTCGGATATCGTTAGGCAATTCAGTATTCCGGGATCCATAGTGTCAAGAGTGTGCCGAGAATAGCAAATTTCAGGCGTTACCTCTCACCACGGATAACGCAGTCGTCGATGGCGCTTAGTTAACGACCGAGATCAGCGGCTTTTCCGTAGAGTTGACAGTTTTAACAGAGAAGCTGCACTGCATGAAACAACCGCAGAAATCTATTTGGGGGGCACGACCAATGTATCCGTTAGGACAGTGCAGCAGAATTTGCCGTTAATGGGCTATGACAGCAGACGACTGACGCGAGTGCTTTCGCTAACTTCAGCGCCTCTCCTCCACCTTATCGGTTGGACTCTAGACAATTGACACCGTGGCGTGGTCAGATGAGTTCCGATCCAGCTGGTGAAAGTTGATGGTATGGTTCAAGGGTGGCACAGACCCCACGAAGCCATGGACCCAAGTTGTCAACAAGGGATTGTACAAGCTTGTGGTGGCACCATAATGGTGTGGGCTGTGTTTACGTGGATTGGACTGAATCCTCTAGTCCAAGTGAACCGATCATTGACTGGGGACGGTTATTTTCGGCTCCTTAGAGACGATTTGCAGCCATTTATGGTCTTCATACCAGCAAACAACGATGTCATGTCATCGGGCTACAATTCTTCGCGATTGGTTTGAAGAACATTCTCAACAATACGAGTTATAGATTTGACCACCCAGATCACCCAGCATGAATCCCATCCAAGATTTATGGGACATAATGAACAGGTCAATTCGTGCACAATATCTTGCACGGGAGCCGGCCGGGGTGGCCGAGCGGTTCTAGGCGCTACAGTCTGGAACCGCGCGACCGCTATTTAAGTAGTTCTAAGTTCTATGGGACTGATGACCTCAGAAGTTAAGTCCCATAGTGCTCAGAGCCATTCTTGCACGGACAATTCCTTCGCAATTATGGGCGGTTACAGAGGCTGCGTGGTTCAATATTTCTGCAACGACTTATTGAGCCCATGCCACGTCGACTTGCTGAACTACGCCAGGGCGGGCAAACGAGATGCGACATGGTATTACGAAGTGCCCCATTACTTTTGTCACTTCAGTGTAAAGTAGGAGACAGCGTACCACAAGGACAGTTTATGAATGAAATTAAAGCTGTTAAGAGACTAGCATCAACATGGGTGGAAGTATGAGTGAGCCCTCCAAATTTAGGGTTGAGGAGAAATAAAAGACTGCGCCAGAAATTGCACAATGAATTTCGAGATTTCAAGTAAATTTTCCATAATTGCTCACATACTGCCTCAGACTGTCCAGTATTTGCAAAATCGTGTAAAACTAGACGTAAATTCTGACAGTTTATGCACTTGTTCTGGAGTCTGGTGTCGATGAAACAGCGCTGAGTACCACACAGGGTGGCGTAAGAGAAAATATACGAGTATTAATTTCTCACGTGCTCGTAACTATCACACTCTGGAATGGCGATAGTATCGGCGCACGAGTAGAGGTGTCGGGAGGATGCTACTTTGTCCGGGAGCTGTTTAATATTCGAGGCGAGGACGCGTTCCGCGAAAGCCGAACCGGGCGCTATTAATTAGACGGCGATGCCGCGATAAGACGAGCCGACACCTGCCGCTGTGGGCGTCTGCTGCCTGCCGGACAGCGGCCGGAGCGACGGCTCCATCAGCAACCGGCGTGGCTGTCCGGCCGCAGAGCTGGGAGGGACCCCCACCCACCCCACGTGTCCGTGGGCACCGCCGTCTGAGACGCTCTGGAAGGCCGCAGGGCTGCGAGCTCCGTGTGTCATACAGAGGGTGAGTCACCGCGGCTAGCCAAGTTATGGAGGAATGTCGATCAGGTGCCGGTTCTTGTCCAGCCTACTCAGTTCGCTCACAACAAGGTGGGTTGACAAAGTTTTAATTATCAACTTGACAAAATAAATATCCACTACTACTTGTGCAAACTGCAAGGTCAAGAAGGAGACATGAGATTGCAAAGAAAGTTATTCCACAGATTACCAAACTGACAAATGTAAATCATTATGACGAACATACAATAACACAGGCCAAGGAAATTTTTTTTGCTTTGATAGCTGATCTTTATAGATTTTTATGAGATGAATACAAATCTAGCCTTAGTTTTTTTGTATCACCCACAGTTTACTAGCAATAAGCTTTTTATTATATGGTATAAAAATCAAATGCTATACAGAAAATGGGGAAATTAATGGAACACTTTGTTACAACATAAGCATGGTTTGTATTTAGAGTAAGCTACTTAAAACAATGATCTGTGTTAATAGGTGTTCCACTTGTCAGCTGGAATTGGTTTGTATTCTGAGGTGTGGGATTGATCTGTTATTCTGCACAACGGATTAATCTGAGATGTACCCTTTACCCTGTGGCTCCTGCAAGATGCAATTTCCACCCCCACACTACTACAGAAGTCAGACAGACGCTCCTAACTTTCTAAAGAGAAATTCCTGAAAAATTTTCATTAATAAATATCTTCTGGAGTCGTCCGCTGTAAGGGAATGACACAAAAATTCACAAAATTTCTTGCATAACTTGTGGGATACTTGGGTACTGGAGTAATGCTAGTTAGTGTAAGAAAAACATGAAACTAACGAAAGTTATTATTTATTTTGCAAAAATTCTGAGAAATCACAGTGGCACTTTTAGATATGAATCGAACAAGTTATATCCTGGTTCTTTTCAGAGTGTGAAGTTAACTCTAAAGCATAGGATTCGCTAATGAAATTTCTATACAAAGTTTAAGATGGTTGTTGACTTGCCAGAATGGCTGAGAGGTGCACCTACTCAACTTGAGTAATTATCCTTTATAATGTTGCTAGGTACGGTCGAGGCTATCACGTGTGAAATGCAGTGAAGTGTACTGTTGTGGAGGAAATATGGGGCTCGCAATAACTGTAGCGCACAATACCGTAAGCTGTGATGACTGCTGTCTGCGCCACTCGCTGCTGACAAATAAGATAACTGTCGTTCTATTTGGATTGACCTTCGCCAATCAAACTCTCCCTATGCCTTTATGAAGTCAAGGATTCGTATTCGGCCCTAGTCTAACTATTGGCGTGGTACACTGGTCATATAACCAGTCCACCGCGATGCCACTCAAAATTCGCTTGCAGGCATTTAACTATAACTCTGTCCATTCACACAGCACAATAAGTGTGTCGGCCAACACAGTGAACAACACTTAATCGCAAGGACTCAGTATAGAGTAGCACTTCGATTCGCTCTCAACAGAGGTGCTCTCCCAGTGAAGTACTGAGGAGAGACTTGTTCCTCGCTCCAAGAGCGACAACGGAACGGCGCCTCTCCACGCCAGACGTGAAGGGGTATATCTTTCGGTCTCTTCCATTATTCCTTCAGCTCAAGGCGTCAGAAATATCGTCTGACAATCAGCATTGCTCTTCTAAAACGGGAGAATGACGTTTCGTTTAAGGCAACCAATCCGGAAACCTGTAGCATTGGCCTTTGGCGTTTGCTGTCTCCCTGTGAAAATCTCTGAAACTGCGTGCTATGTGTAAAGAATGTGTAGGCTGGCCACTCCCACACAATGTAGCGGAATTTGCTTTTAAACCGAACACGGGGTTGTTCGCCCCTTTCACTCGGGCCCACGCTGTCCGCTACATGGGCGGTCACTGGCCGACATAGGCTGGGTCGTCGTCTGAAGGGACCGGCGTCTTGTTGTACGGTTTCTCTCCCGAACTAAAAGCTTCTGTGACCGTCATGTCTGGAATGTATGTGTGTACGTCAGCCTCGAGTATTTCAACCACGGTGCACTTATGTGTTAATTACATATAGTTTACAAGAATTCATACAACATTGACTTTATCTTATCGAGTTTGGGTTCGAATGAAGCGTCTTGATGTGCGGAATATGATTGTGAGAGCGGAATATGTAAGCAATGAAGGTCAGGAGACCACGACGTCTTACAGTATTTTCTTTCTCTTTTTTCTTTGAAGCTACGATGAGTCGCTTGATGACCTTCTCGGTGAATTGATCAACAGCAGTCCCACATCATGTTGGTGCTCCAGTGGCCTTGGTAGCGTTTTTCCATCACTAGTTTTGGATGAATCAATAAACAGCCTCCAGTCTACCTTTTTGTATTCAATACCAACCTCATTCATCAGACCGAGAATTTCTGAGCAGTACACTAAATCACCTCCATGTTGAAAAAAACTTGGAAAATTACTGCTCTCTCTTTCTATACATGCATATGCTGGTTCCAACTGCCAATAATTTCGTTTCTTTTAATCTAGAGCCAAGCAATCTAGCTTTTTCTTTCGTTAAGCCGAGATCCCTAACCAAATCGTTAAGCTCGGGCTGAGTAAACAAGATGGGCTCTAGACTTTTTGTATTACAATGGAATTCATCATCATCTGGTTCATCTAAATCAGATTTTACATCAAAAAATACTTCTGTTGGAATAGAATTTAAATCATCTGGTGATTCAGGAACTGGCAAATCTACACCATGCCCTACTGGTCGGATGGCGGACAGAAGTTTAGGTTAGCTTATTACCTTCTTGTTTTTGGAATTATGACCAGTAATATCAACTCTGCAAAAGTAGCAATCATCGGAATGATTTCTTGGCTCCCTCCATATCATAGGAACAGCAAATCTAAAGGCTTTTTTCTCCTTTTTGGACCATTTTCTCAGATCTTCAGTACACACATAACATCTGATGTGGCGCCCAAGATTTGTCTTGATCACCAAGTTTAGATCCAAAGTATGATAGATAAACCTTTTCCACAAAGTCTGGAATGTTTATTTGGTGTTTTTTGGTCACAAATTCGCCACAGCCACAAATATAACAAAAACTGTCAGCAGAGTTTTTACAACCACTATTAGACATTGTACTGAGCAAATGTACAGTAAAGAAAACACCATCTGTTAACACAAAAATAGAATCGACCTTTTTTAGCCAGCAAATGCTTTTCAGCAGTGCTACCAACGTCATCTACATTCATTACAGCTCCTTCTTAAAGTATTTTAACTATATAAAAGGTGTTAAATTCTTTAAAAAATCGCTTAATTTAATTAATTTACCTGTAAAATGTGAAGAAATGGTGGGTGATACAGTTTTTTAAGTATCATATTTGGATTTCCCACCCTAAAAACATAAGTATAAGGTATTTTCAGCAAAAATGTTTTCCATCGTTGGCCTGTGTAATTGAAGAGACAAACTGATGTAGAAAAACCTGTGTGTTTTTCCAAAATCAGAACTTTGCTACTTCTCAACATAATCCACACCAACAGACTTGAGCCAACGAATTAGTTTACTAATATCTGATGCAAGGAATCTAATGAAACTACACTCACGTTCAGGAAAAACAGAACACCTTGAACTACTAGAGATAGGACGTTCATATTCACAGGACATGTACATTAGCATTTTCTGTAGAAATAACTCGGTTCAACACGTGTCTTGTTGCCTAGCAGGCACAGGGTCAGCCATGGGTGGTGCCATCGACGCGTATAAGGTGCGAATGGTGTCCTGTGGTGCAGCCATCCATGCTGCATTCACCTGGTTCCAAAATTCATCTGTGGTGGTTGGCATTGGGTCACAGTACTGCACCCGTCATTTCACCATATTCCACACATTTTCGATCGGTGACACGTCTGGTGATCTGGGGGGCCAGGGCAAAAGGCTGACATCCGTGCCATCTAGAAGGCACCTGTTTGTGCAGCAACATGATGTCGTGCATCGCCTTGCTGAAAAATGGAGTCTGGTTGTGCAGAAAGGGTAAGGCTACTGGTCACAGGATGTCATTCACGTAGGTCACACTAACCATAGTGTCCTGGACACGCACCAACTGTGATAGCACTCTATAACCATAAGGCCTTGAGTTGGCGCTGTGTGTCTTGTGCGAATGCAGTCACATAATTTTTAAACAAACAGAATCTCGATTAGTCCGCAAACACTGCCTGAGGACATGCCTGTCCCCCGTGGTGTCGTTCCACAAAACATTCCCGTCTAGCATGTTTCTGCACATTCATCAAGAAGTGTACGACGCGCAAGTAACCGATGTCATAATAAACGGCGACGGACTGTCATCTCAGGGGGGGGGGGGGGGATCTGGGTGGTGCGACCTGGGCAATCTCGTCGTGTTTTACGACCTACAGCATTCTGCACACACCTGTTGCACTGCCAAAACACTTCGTCCCATACTAAAAAAAAAGTGCGCGTCATATATGTTGGCGGCCGAGTTTAGGATTGTTCTGCGCATCTGACGTCACAAAACACAGTCAGCCAATGAACAGAGAACGACGTTGCCAGATCTCGACTGCAGAGCAGAGCACAGACGAGTGTCTTCAGTTTCAGAAACGTTCAGTCATAAATAAAGTAATAGAACAAAAGCAATGTCTTGATAGCAGATTTGCTTTCATAGAAAGTTTGGAAAAAGCGTTCTTTATACCAATTGCTTCATATTCTATTAATTAATTAAACCAAACAAACAATAAGTCTTCTAATTCAGGCGATAGCAAGGAAAGGTGTTTGTATCAACCTCACGAACCGCTTTTTCGCAATAAAGAACAGCGGTAATTGTTTATTTCCTATTGTACTTCGACGAAGTGTGAGTAATTCATGATCATACCAACAGTGTTTGTCAGTATTTTGCGTGACGTGTTAGATACCTCGTGGTGTTACATTGTAGTACGAGTTCAGTTCCGTTTCAGCCGCGCTCGCGAGTGGCCGCTGTTAACTGTTGCGCTGCGCTTCAGTGTTTACATCGCTGTACTTGTGCTTCGCCGAGTGCTGTCCGTCCGTTAATCTCCGTGTTCGTTCCTGTTCCTTGTGATCTGATCGCTCTTTCTGGTCTTGCTGCTGCTACGTGGAATTTCGGTTGTTTAACCGAAATTGCTTCGCTGAATTAACCATGGCTACAAACCTCAGGAAGAATACTCTGGTATTTGCGTTTGACAAGGAATCCCGTCCTGTTCAGCCGACATCCCTGGAAATAGATGACTGGATTACACAGGTAATTGGACTAAATTCTGAAACCGTTCATACCTGGCAACTGGATCAGGAAAAATACTGTGTTTTTGTCAAGTTAATCAGTGCTTCGACTGTTGATAAAGTGTTACGAAAGTGGGGCTATGAAGTAGATTTTGTGCATAGAAATGGTTATAAAAGTAAGGTTTCCATCTATAGAGCGGACATTCATTACAAAACCGTTCGTGTCTTGAATCTTCCCATTGAAATTGAAAATGATAAGATTAAGGAAGCTCTTTCAAACTACGGAGACGTTAAATCAATTGCAAATGAAAGATGGTCGCCTCGCTTTAAACTGCAGTGTTTTAACGGTGTCCGCAGTGTAGAGATGGACGTTAAGACGAATATTCCGTCCCACATAACTGTTTGTGGGTATAAGGCACAAATTGTTTATACAGGTCAGGAAGCTACATGTCATATATGTAACGAAACCGGCCACTTCAGACAGGAATGTCCGCGGCGAACTGTTGTTCTTAAAAGTAATTTGATACAGCGTCAGAAGCTTACCTTAAATGATCTGTTACCAAAGAATAGCCCGGAACAACTGGTTGAGGATGTTAACGCAGCAGGCCAAACTGATGTGTCCCTTCACGATAACAGTCAATTTCCCCCGTTAACAACAAAAGGAAACCCTGTTGCCACTACTCGTGAAACTGAAACGCAACCGAAAAAACGACCTCTGGAGATAACTGATAGTTGTTCAGAGGACGAGCTGTCTTGTCCCACTCCCTCACTACGCAAGCAAAAACAGTGCGATGAGGAGGCAGAGGAACCTGAAGGCAAAATGCGAATGGAAACTAATGAACAGAAAGATAATACACATACGGTACCAGAAAATGAAGGGGGTGTAAACAGCATTAATGTGCAAGAAACAACAGGTGCAGTAGCCGATTGCAAAGATCAGAATCTATCTGATAATAAACAAATTCAGGGAGAGGATGCAAAACTGCAGTCTCCATTTGTTTCCCTCGATCAGAAAGTGAGTGAAATTAATAAAGAACGAGGAAGTGGTGGCCAAACTGAAATCACGGTCAATACCTCAGGGCAGGCGCCGGCAACCGAAATTGCGAAAGCGTCTGCTGCTGATCCAGATAAGCCGCGAAGTAAAATACCGACGCAACCAAATGAGAATGTAGCTCGTAACCAAGGGAAGGGAAAATCCGGTAGGGGCGACCCAAGCCCAAAGAATGTTCAGTCCGAAACGGTCGTACACGAATCACTGGAGGAAAAATCAGAAAGTTTACCAGGAAATCATTCTGCTTGCGTTACAAGAGAAAACATCAGGAGCAGAAAAAAACGGGACAGTAACTAATAAACAGATGGAAGTGTTATTCCATGTTCAGCCTTCCGAGAAAACTGTTACAGCTTAGCTGAACCCTGAACCAAAGGAAACTAAATTAGTTCATCAAAACAACTACATAGTGAAAACACAATGACGCAATCTTATACTGTCACCACTATAAACATAAATAAAATCACGACCGGTTTGAAATTATCGGCCCTTAAGGAATTTCTGTACGAATCCGCGACTGATATTGCCCTATTACAAGAAGTTCTAGTTTCGGAGTTGGTAATTCCCGGCTTTGTCAGTTACATAAATGTGTCTCCCGAAACAAGTGCTGGAACAGCTATTTTGGTGAGGGAAGGGATTACAGTAAGCGAGGTGGAACGACTGGAATCCGGAAGGGGAATAGGACTAAATATCTACGATGTGACTATCATCAACTTGTACGCCCCTTCAGGAAGTTCTCATCGAGCTGACAGGGCACGTTTCTTCAAAGATGACCTGATATACTTGTTAAGGAAATCGCCAAGACAGTTATTACTAGGAGGTGATTTTAATTGTGTTTTAAATCGAAAAGATCAGTTACCTAATTTTAATTTCTCAAGTGAACTAAAACTACTAGTTACTGGTTTAGAATTAAAAGATATATGGGAAATCAAATACCCCTCCACTGTTGAGTTCACTTATGTCACGGCAACATCACGTAGCAGGATTGATAGACTATATATTTCTAAAAATCTTGAAACTTCCGTGACAAAAGTAGAAACCATTCCTACGTACTTTTCAGACCATTCAAGTGTCTTAGCTTGCATGAATCTAAAAAGACAGCCGGTTCACCGATTCAAGAATCAGTGGAATTTGAACACTTCCTTGTTAGTAAATCATGATTTAGAAGATCTGATTAAAGAAACATGGGCAATATGCCTGCGAGCCAGTAGTAGATATGCCACTGCTATTGACTGGTGGGTTAAAATGGCAAAGCCAAAGTTGAAGAAAGTTCTTATTCAATACAGTGCCCAGAGCGCAAGGGAAATGAAATGCACTATAGAGTATTACTATTCCGTTTTGAGAGATCTATATGATCAAGTCTCCGCAGGTTCCTCACTTCGGATAGCAGACATCAAAAAAGTCAAAGCCAAGTTACTTAATATCAAGAGAAGTCAAATGGAAGGGTTGAAAATAAAATCGAAGGCAAATTCGGTGTCAGAAGATGAAATTACTTCCCTATATCATTTAGTGAAGCATACGAAAAACGGGAGAAGGACTTTTATTGATGAAATTCGAACAAAACACGGTACGACTCTCAGAACCCAGCACGATATCATGAACGAGATTTATCGCTACTATTGCGAGCTATATTCTGTACATCAAAGTAGTGATGCTTCCTTGGAAGAATTCCTTGACATCCTAGCCCCACAGCTGACAGAAGATGACAACGAAAATTTTCTAGAGGTTGTCAGTGAAGAAGACGTGTATGAGACTCTGTGCGCCTCACCACCAAAAAAATCCCCAGGACCGGATGGTCTGCCAGCAGAGTTTTACATCCGTTACTGGCCAATAGTAGGTGAGAAAATCACGGACATTGTAAATGAGGTTATTCAGGGTAAAATGATTCCGGCTGAGTTTAAGGAGAGTAAAATTGTTCTGGTGCCCAAAAATAATGGAAAAAAAGATTTAAATAATTTTCGTCCAATTTCACTGCTGAATTCTGATTATAAATTAATAGCTAGAATAATAAACAAGAGAATTTCATGCCTTACAGATAAAATTATTAGTCAACATCAGAACTATGCGCAAGGCAGAACCATTTTTCAAAATCTAGCGGAATTCAGGGATATCATTGCTATAACTTCGGTAACAAACATAAAGTGTGCTTTATTGTTTTTAGATTTTTATAAAGCGTTCGATGTAGTAAATCATGAATATCTTCTACAGACATTGAAGAAAATAGGTTTCAACGATAGGGTCATACAGTTGATTAAGAACATAGCAACTGGAATAAATGCTAAAATAGCGGTGAATTGTCAACAATCCAGGCCGATGCAAATACAACGAGGTGTTCCTCAAGGAAGTCCTCTGTCCATGTCGCTCTTCGCCATTTCGCTGGAACCTTTCCTCCGCCATGTCCATGCTAGATTAAAAGGCTTAACATTATCAGGAAATAAAACCGTTATAAGAGCCTATGCTGACGATATAGGGGTCATTATAAGGAACAATGATGAGGTAACCACGCTAGCAACAGTGATTGATTCGTACTGTAGAGCATCTGGAGCCAATGCAAACGAAAAAAAAAGTAAGATGTTAAATCTCAGAGGTTTTGATAATATAAACGTCGAGTGGGCAAAATTAGTCCCACAACATAAAACACTTGGGATCACCCTGACAGCATGCCCTATGAAAATAATGGCTTTAAATTGGAAAGTTGCAGCAGATAAAGTGCAAGGAGCCATTGTAGAGAATTTAACTCGTTATATGAACCAAGTTCAAAGAACACAGTATATCAACTCATGCATCCTTGCTAAGGCTTATTATACTGCCCAGCTGTTTCCAATACCGAGAATGATAGCGAGGAGAATAATGTCTAAAATCACCAACTTTTTGTGGAGAGGTGAAGTGTTCAGAGTACCGGCTAAAGTAGCCACTTTAGATCCTAAAAATGGTGGACTAGGATTAACTGATATAACGGATAAAGCCTCTGCTCTTTTTATCAAAAGGCAAGTTAATTTAATAAGAGACTCGCGAGAAAGCATAACCAGCCAACTTTTTGAGATCATTAAACCTCCAAGCCTGCTTCCCCCGATTGACGTGCAGAATATCAACAGTCGCTTACAGCACGTGAGGATTTTCTATGTTGAGTTTAGTTATGTCAGTGTCGAACTCAGGCAGTCCCGACACTTAACATCGAGAGCCATAATGCGGGAACGAAAGAAAAGCGAAGGAAGGAACAAAATAGAACGACAATTTCCAAACATTGAGTGGACTGAGATTTGGAAGAACATTAGTTCTAATGTGCTCACGTCTAATATAAAAACGTCATGGTACAAGACGGTTAACAACATAGTTTGCACCAATGAAAGACTGCATGCAATCGGACTCTGTGAAACAAATTTATGTCAACAATGCCATCTAGTTGACACAGTAATTCATAGATATACTTGCAGTGGTCACATGAATAGTTGGAAGTGGATCCGGGAGCAAATAGCTCTGATTACAAGAACATCCCCTGAGTATGTATCGCTGTCATTGATACACAGGCCTGAAGCACGCTATTTCCCAGAAGCAAAAAATAACGCTGTGTACTGGTTGCTGGGAAACTTTATTAACTACGTCCTTAACAAATTAGGATCCGATAGCCTCATAGAGTTCAAGGTATACATGCTGTGTGAGTTCCACAAAATTAGAAGCTATTCGAATCACAAGAAAAAGTTCGGCAATATGTTAAAAATTGTATTTGAAAGAATGGGCATTGGTTAATATAAAAAAGAAGGCTGTGTTGACAATTATGTATTGTAGTTACCTTAAGGATACTATTTACGATTTTACAGTATATTTATGATGTGCGCTTTTTCTACTTCAGAGAGTAGTGTTTGAAATTTATAAGTTAATGTACAGAACTTATGTGACATTGATTGGTTATACTAGAAATTTGGAAATAGACAGTTTTTATAGAAATGTCCTTATCGATTGGTTAAAACCATGAGATTCTATCTGATAAATGTAATATATATATCCTTTCCGCCATTCTCAAGTATTTCAGAAATTGCCTAATATGATTATTAAATTGTTTTATATTTAATCCCACGAACTTGTTGATATCCATCATAAAGAAATTATGCTTCTGTAAAGATTGCAGTTCATGTAATTCAAAGTGCAGATTTTACTTCTTCAGGTTGAAGTTTAAATACCTTTAAAAAAATTTTTTTTACTTGATGTTTAACGTAATTCTTTCTGGTAATTTAGTCAGTAACACAATGTTCTGTTGTCTTTCCTTAACGTCAGCGTAATTGAAATGATCAAACCGTTTTGTTTAAATAACTTCATGTATGTATAACTTAATATGTATTTGGAATGTGTAACATTGTTTTTTTTTAATAAATGTTTTAATGAAAAAAAAAAAAAAAAAGTTGCGGTAGCGTAACGGTAAAGGCGCTGGGATAGTAAGCGAAAGGTGTAGAGTTCAAACCTAGTGCGGTGCTTATTATTTTCTTTATTTAAAATCAATATCGAAGTGTCTTACTTCACGAATTTTATTCGTTTGAATGCAATTTTTTGAAATTTCTAGTGCTTTGTCTCTTCATTAAGCCTTTCGCTGCTGCAGACACGTGCTCCCCGCATTCCACGCTGTGCGCGATTTTGTCATCACTGCACTGCTCGCCTGTGCAGACACAAGGTGTTCTCACTGCTTTGACACACTTATCATTCGATTTCACAAAAACTATTTGGCCCAAAAATTAGATTTTTACACATCTTCTTGACTGATACCTTCCCCCCATAAATGACTTAATTTTGTTTCGATGTTCAACCCAGTTATTGTGCAGCATTAAATATAGTAAACCACTGCACGAAATTTTGAAGAGTTTGGAGAGGTAAATGTCCATAGAGTATACTTTCCGTATGGTCGATTTTAGTTGCCACAATGTTGAGAATGAAATGTGGACAAGGTACCTAAATTTCATATAAAATTTACTGTGTAACACTATCTCATTTAATTTAAGTACCACATAGGTGTCGTATGTAATATTGAGAAATATTCCATCTTTCGCGACTGCAACAAAAGTGTGTCAGCACAGGCGAGCAGTGCAGTGACAAAATCGCGCACAGCGCGGAATGCGGGGAGCACGTCTCTGTAGCAGCGAAAGGCTTAATGCGGCCTTGGTGGCGTTACTTCATGAACTGCGCGCTCCCCCCTAAACGTAAGCCTGCGAACTATGCTATACTATGGTGCTGCTTCTCTTGGCGCGTGCGTCGTGTGCAACTGGCAACGCAGCAATCTCCCGCGTCTGGGCGGGCATGCGCGAGCCGCCAAGATAAAAGAATTGAACTATAGTAGCAATTTACGGAATGGATGCATCATATTCTCTCATATCAGTAATACCCCTCTTTCATACTCTCTGATTTGATCGTGTGGTCCGCGCATTTTGTGAGGCATCCTGCTCGTCGGCTTAAGTCACACTGATCCATTGCCTTCGGTTTATAGCTACAACGAGCGCCGCAGGGACATTTTACCGGTAGGTGGTGTTGCACCGCGGTGTCGATGTTGACTTGAACTTGTGGCCGACATGGTTCAGATGCTGATCATTTCTGCAGAAAATACTAATGTATATGTCCTGTGAATATGAACGTCCTATCTCTAGTCGTTCAAGGTGTTTTGTTTTTTCGGAACATGAGTGCATATTGTTCCAAAGACCTTTTTTGAAGTCTCGAGCTTCTATGGTGTATATGTGTAGATTGAAGCAACGCATGAATTTTTTCCGTATTTTTTGAGCTGTTCTGCCCACTTTTAAACATTTCTGCGGTTATACAACTTTGAGCAGATTGCAAAATCATTCTAGAAAAGATTTTAGGTGGATTTTCACTCTGAGAAAGCAAAAAACGAATCACTGGACGTTGTTGGAAACTTCACACGGAACCGAGCGAGATGGCGCAGTGGTTAGCACACTGGACTCGCATTCGGGAGGACGACGGTTCAATCCCGTCTCCGGCCATCCTGATTTAGGTTTTCCGTGATTTCCCTAAATCGCTACAGGCAAATGCCGGGATGGTTCCTTTGAAAGGGCACGGCCGATTTCCTTCCCCATCCTTCCCTCACCCGAGCTTGCGCTCCGTCTCTAATGACCTCGTTGTCGACGGGACGTTAAACACTAATCTCCTCCTCCTCCTTCACACGGACACGCCATCGTTAAATGCAATGTTAAGGCTATAATCAGAATAATTTTCATCCGTAAGCTGTTCGCAGCTCATTCATGTCAGGCCAATCTAAAGTCTTGAAATTGGAAAACTCCTCCTAAATACTGCTTCATTTCTACATCAAATTGTCTCTTTGACTACTGAATGTCCCTCGTTATACAGCGAAACTGGACATGCGATTTGATTGCGAGAATTCACTATAGTGTGAAGCCACTACGCTCTGTAATCAGAGCACGTGGTGGCATGGAATCAAAGAGGGCCTGGATACACTGCTGGGAAACACTCCAGTACACTGTTTGTAGGCGCGAACACAAAGCGTTGAATGTGGTTGCCGACCGACCATATCCCAAACATGATATTAGAATTATATTAATACCTTCAGCTGCTGACGGGCGTTGATATATATCAACGGGAACAGGTGAAAGCCGGCCGAAGTGGCCGTGCGGTTAAAGGCGCTGCAGTCTGGAACCGCAAGACCGCTACGGTCGCAGGTTCGAATCCTGCCTCGGGCATGGATGTTTGTGATGTACTTAGGTTAGTTAGGTTTAACTAGTTCTAAGTTCTAGGGGACTAATGACCTCAGCAGTTGAGTCCCATAGTCCTCAGAGCCATTTGAGCCATTTGAACAGATGAAAATGAGTGCCCCGACCGGGACTCGAACCCGGGATCTCCTGCTTACATGGCGGATGCTCTATCCATCTTAGCCACCGAGTGCACAGAAGACAGCGCGACTGCAGGGACATGTCTTCCATGTAAGCAGGAGATCCCGGGTTCGAATCTCCGTCGGGGCACACATTTTCACATGTCCCCGTTGCTATATATCAACGCCCGTCAGCAGCTGGGTGTATTAATATAATTCTGATTTCATTCTAGGCGGCCGCAGGTCATCAATGGTGTCTATTCTATCGGACATGTCCGAAAGAACAGACACCATATCCATGTAAGTATATGCCAAACATGTTTTACGGCGCAGGTGCAAGCCAGGGCAGCAATTATACCGCAGTTCTTCGAAGAAGGCTTGCACGTTTCTCGTCATATGTAGTCGGACACTGTATTTCGGAAATATGGCATATGTCTGCAGGAAGGGCAGTGCCTCGGGCTCTAAGACATCCCTGATGTAGCAGTTTCTGTTCGGATTGCCTACAGTACGTAGGAGACGAGGTCACATGTTGTGGAAAATGGGACCCCATACCATACACTTCACGTGTGTCCACTATGCCGCTCAAAAAAATGCTGTCTGTCCGACCGCGGTCACCATTGTAACGTCTAATATGTATACGGACACCACTGCAAGACAAGTTGAAGGGTGCAGCCCTCGGCATACATCACTTAACCATCGATGAAGAAATGTCTACACGTGCTGCTTTCTTTCAACGCCTAGGCAAACACTGCACGAAGCTGTTCTTTTGGTTACGGCAATGCGGGCAGGATGACGGTCATCCCAGGCTCCCGACACATTGTGTGATCCCATTACCCGTTCACTGCTATGTATGACCCTCCACTACCCATATCTTCCACACACGCATCATTGTTGCAGTGTGTTCTGTACCGGCCGCAATGACACGGTGCACCACACATTTTTCCAGGGACTAATAATTTTTAGTAATTTTTTAGAGCATTTCCAGTGGAGGACAGCAATCTGGCTAAAGGTGCTAAAATGGATAACAAACAGTCTCTACCGCAAAAAGATTTATTTCGATGGTAACCGGTTTCGGTCAGTATTTGACCAGCCTCAGATCCACATACCATGACGGTAAGCCATGGAAGTGAATGGAGCGGTGTTGTGACTCCAAGAACGTCAACTGCGGTCGAGACTGTTTGTAATGCATTTTAAGGTACCAACAATTTTGCCTCGTTCGAAGTTACTCAAACGCTGATATTGCAACCTTTGAGTCCACGAGGCATACTGGCACCTGCGTGTGTGTTTCCATTTCGTTTGATGGCTCTGCATCTACTGAGCGTGGCTTAACACTGACCTGTCCTGTCATACAAAAGAGGTCGCTGCTGGGCCTACGTGCACATCATATCTCTGCAATCTTAATCACTTATCATACTTCTATTGTTCTACACATCATCCGATTTTGGACTGATTTAGACCATTCCTTCCGGGTGTAGCAATTTTTGCGAACTGTAGTGTACGTAACTGCCAACGGCCTTGCCGCGGTTCCCGTCAGATCAAGGAAGTTAAGCGCTGTCGGGCTGGGCTAGTACTTGTATGGGTGACCGTCCGGTCTACAGAGCGCTGTTGGCAAGCGGGGTGCACGCAGCCCTTTGAGGCCAATTGAGGAGCTACCTGATGGGCAATTAGCGGATCCGGTCACTAAAATGGACAACGGCCGGGAGAGCTGTGTGCTGACTACTTGCCCCTCCACATCAGCATCCAGCGACGCCTGTGGGTTTGAGGATGACACGGCGGCCGGTCGCTGCCCGTTGCACCTTCAAGGCCTGTTTGGACGGAGTTTAGTTTTTAGTGTACGTAATTAAGGTTGTTTTTTTTTGCAGTACTAGTACTCTTTGAAACCCATAGGTGATGGTACTGTAGTACGCTGCTAGAGCACTCGCAACAAATAAGTGCGTTCCACTGATGAAGTGGAGTATCGTGCGGTAGTTCGTTTTCTGAATTTGAGGGGCGACAACGAAGCAACACTCCATGCTGAGTTAGTGGATGCGTACATCTACGAGGGGCGTTCAGAAAGTAAGCTCCGATCGGTCGCGAAATGGAAACGACTATGAAAATCCGATAAAGCTTTGCACAGATGTGTTGGGTAATGTCTCTAGTATAACCCCAGTTAGCATCACGTCGCTCTTCTCATTTCTGAGCTCGCAGTGAGTGCGTAAAGATGTCTAGAAAATAGTGTCTGCCGCCAAGTACGAGGGCCTGGTGAGAAATTTCGCCTGAAGCTATGCAGCTAACATTACATAACTGTCGTGCTGTTTCTTCTTCAAAACAATTCTCAGCCGCATTCTGCAGGGGCAATGAAGATGCTCCTGCATCGTTTTCAAATGGAAATGTGAGATTACCCACAATACAGTCCGCAATTGTCTCCCCCTGAGTTTCATCTCTGGTCACATGAACCGCTGTCTTTGAAGACAACATTTTGACACAGACAACGAGGTGTAGGCCAGCGTGGAGAATTGGCGGAAAGCACTGGCGGCTGCCTTCTATGATGAGGCTATTGAAAAGTTGGTACAACGCTATGACAAAAGTCTAAGTCAGAACGGCGACTACGTAGAGAAGTAGCTGAAAGGTGTAGCTAATTGTTACAAGTAAAACATTTCTGATGTTCACTGTGGTTTCAATTTGGCAATCAATCGGAGCTTACTTTCTGAACAGGCCTCGTACAATGGATCGTCATACGACAGAATGAAATCTGAATGATAAAGAGTGAAATGGCAAATCATATCAGAGAGAAGAAGCGGAAACTACAAGTGAAGAAGAGGCCATAGTGGTCTCAGAGCGGCATATACCATTCGAGACGATAGTGGAAAAAGTGAAAATCAACGAGCCAAACCGAGGCAGCAGAGAAAATGTTACAACTGTATTAGACCAATCCGCATTACTTCTTTAGATGCCTAATCTCCATGGAAACAGCTGGGTGCTTTACTACGACTTCTAGACAAAGGAGCAAGGTAAGAAGTGGGAACATACCACTACCAAAAAAGGCGAAGACCTGCTCATAGTCGGAGAAGGTAATGCTTTTCTGGGACCGCCACGGTATGGTGCCGACAGACTGTGTTTGAAGGGGTCATACCGTCACAGGAGCCCACTATCAATTGAGTTGCAGGTGGCTGTTAAGACAAAGCGTCTCGGGAAGCTGCCTAAGTAGGTGTTTTTACTCCGTGACAACGCCCCAGATCATTTTTCACTGGACGCAGACACGCATGCTGCTTCTTTGAGCTATCAAATTGTGCAATATTCTCGCAAATCGGCGTATCACGATTAAGGCAATAGTGTAAAAAGTGAAAATTTGCCAGGGTCTATATTCAGCATCTTGCAGGACATTTCGAATGTGACAAAGGTCACCATCCGCTGAGTTCCGCGACTGATACATCCATTCAAAGAAGGTGCCGAACTGAGGCAACGGCAGAAACGTTGCCAATCGATATGAGTTCTTTAGCAGAGTAATAAACATCGACGATGTTTATTTCCATACAAAGTTTACAGAATAATGAAATCTGATTACAATTTCATCAAGTCTAGTTTTATCATCTACTTTAGTAATATCACTACGTGGAATAGGTCCAGCAATAATACGCCAATTCTTAAATGAATTACAAACTTCACAACCAGTTAGAACGTCTGTCAGTTGATTAGTAGCTACAATTTTGTCAGTTGACCAGGTGCTTCTTGCGTGTGTATACACTTTGTATTTTTTGACAATACTAGACTTAGCACGAACACGTGGAAACATTCCATGTTCTGAAAGTTTAAGTCCAGTTGGCTGTGAAGATATACCACGCCAAGGACCAAAATAGAATTGTGGGCGGGTACTATGCCTCTGAGGAGTGCTGACGTGACATGCTGTTACATACTCTATGCCGACAGATTCTAGATGTACCCTTGTCCGGTTCTCAGCTACGCTACAGATCACTTTATTTGTGAAAATACAAAGTACAGTCAGCAACAAATTTTACATATTCACATACACCTTTTCCTTTAATCCAAATAAATACAGACTCATTTACAGATATTTTCCTTCTGTTACGAGTATACAATGTTAGTGCAGAAGTTGACATATATGCTGATTTTCCAAAGTCTTTATTCGCCAATTCAGCCATATGACAGGTACGGTAGGCAATAATGTCTCTATCAACAAAACTTTCAAGTCCAGTACGTCGTGTTAAACAAACAGTATATAAAACAATTGAAAACATAGAAATGTCCACGTCTGCTGCAGACAAGAAGAGGAATACTGTGAAGAACATTGCCGCTAATGCCCTCGTCGACGGCCCCTGTGTATTTGTTGGATGTAGAATTAATTTTAGCATAGACCTTAATGATACATTCAGTCATGGTAATGGTTGGCTTACTGTAGCTATTGTACGAGGTGGTACTGGAGTTCCTAATGTACCTGGACTTGAAAGTTTTGTTGATAGAGACATTATTGCCTACCGTACCTATCATATGGCTGAATTGGCGAATAAAGACTTTGGAAAATCAGCATATATGTCAACTTCTGCACTAACATTGTATACTCCGAGACACTGCCAAAACTAGACGACGACCCAACCATAATCGGGCAGGATGATACTGTTTTTGGAACTGCCGTGGTGTGATGGTAACAAATTTCGCTCGTAAGGGGAAAATCGTCGAAGGGGCATACTACCGAAATCTCCTGGCGAGTGAAAATAAACTGTTTAGCATTTCATTGTGCATCCTATCATGAGCACAAGCTACGCGGGACTACCATTACTCAAACGAAACAGAGATAAACGAGACACGTATTACGTATGAAAAACCGGGCGTACTAGATGCTTAACAGACTTAGTTAAATACGAGCTGCTGAGAAGGTGAATTGCGCTGCTGCACGTCTCCCACGTACATTAAGCGTACCCAACTCCGGACGAGACATGAGCGGGTGGCGACTGCCCAGAATGCAAATTCTCTCCAACCCAATAGCTCGATTCCCAAGTTCGACTTGGAGGGGAAAAATGAATGCTGCTGCCAGCCTGACGTACGATAATGTGCCTCCAGCCACGCAAGAGCATTGGAACGCAACCGAAACTTCCCACTGAACCTATAAATAAATGTATATTACAATGCATTAGGTTGGTACTAATTTTGAACAGTCTCTCCCCATTGGTCAGCAATGTCTGCGTGAAGTCTAATGGCGGGGACGATACTTTGATTGCATAGTCCGTAATTTTTGGACGAAGAGCAACGAACTATCTCACGCAAGGGTATACGGTGGTAGGCAGCACAAAGGCTAATTTCATGCTCAAGCACGCACAGGCAAAAGCTGTGGCGGCTGGCAGCATTGCACCTGTGGAAAAATGAGTCATATTACACGAGTTTAGGGAAGCATCTCAGGAGGCTTTTCACGCAGTCGAAACGCCCAATTCATTCTGCACCAGGTGCAGTGTTAAATTTTGCCTTAACACTGTTTTTCTACCGACACGGAACTCTATGACTTCTCCCTCTCTCCTTGGATGACGGGTAGTTTTAGAGGTGGTACGTTTTCTGAACAGTCACATGGCAGAATTCTACAACCAAGGTTTCTGCCACGTCATAAATCCTTGGTAAACACACACACACACACACACACACACACACACACACACACACACACACACACTCACATTCACACTCCGTAGTATGAACAGAATCTCTAATACATGGCGATGATGCAGTCAAGTTAAAGGCTTTGAGTAGTATCTAGAATCACGCTATCCCCTTTGCCTGCCACAGCTGTTGAAGTGTGCTATTCACACAACGATCGAGGGACACACAGAGGCATTCAAATGAGTTACGAACTGTAAACTTCACACAACGATCGGGGGAAACACAGAGGCGTTCAAATGAGTTACGAACTGGAAACTTCACACAACGGTCGAGGAAAACACAGAGGCGTTCAAATGAGCTACGAACTGGAAACTTCACACAAAGATTCTCACAACTATCGAGGAAAATACAGAGGCGTTCAAATGAGTTACGAAGTGGAAACTTCACACAACGGTTCACTCAACGATCGAGGAAAACACAGAGGCGTTCAAATGAATTACGAACTGGAAACTTCACACAACGGTTCACTCAGCGATCGAGGGAAACACAGAGAACTTTGAGGTCTAGAGGCACGGTTTAAAGGTTTGATCGTTCTCTTACAGCCAGTTATGGTTACATCTAGACCATTCTGCTTCCTAGACGAGGTTGCCGTAAGAGTGTACGATTGGGTTTGTCAATAAATCCGTCGAAGTGCCGACGATATATATATATATATATATATATATATATATATATATATATATATATATATATAGGGCTGCCTAATATAAATAAAACCCAAGGCAGGTGGGATTAAGGAGTACAAGGAGTAGACTTCTGGCCATTTAGGTAAAGGGAGATTGTAGATTGTAGGTTTTGCTTGAGGACTGGAATATTCGCGTAGATTTGTCACTCCCTAACGTGTTTCAGGGAAACTGCCCACATATCAGCAAGGACCATCAGCTGTCTGGAACACTCTGCACATCCTTGGGGATAATGGTTCAAATGGCTCTGAGCACTATGGGACTCAACTGCTGTGGTCATAAGTCCCCTAGAACTTAGAACTACTTAAACCTAACTAACCTAAGGACAGCACATAACACCCAGCCATCACGAGGCAGAGAAAATCCCTGACCCCGCCGGGAATCGAACCCGGGAACCCGGGCGTGGGAAGCGAGAACGCTACCGCACGACCACGAGATGCGGGCTCCTTGGGGATATCTTACAATGATCCTTCTTAGGGCTGATGGAAAGATCTGCGAGCAACAGGACATGGAAGTCATGGAAGCTGGCAGCAAACCCTGCATAAATAAAGGATTTATTTATCTCGATTTAATTTAGCAAGGAACGTGATGATCGGATGAACGAGCTTTTATTTTCTCCATAAAACTAATATTCCATATTAGAACAATTTTTCTACTCTATTTAAGAGTATGTTGAAAGCAGTTCTTAGAATGTTTTAGTTATAATTACTACTAATATCTTTAACTTTTGTGTACTTATTTTATTTGTTATTTAACTTGATCAGTTCACGATCTTCGGACCACCTCTTACATTACGCCACAGTTTTTCAGACACAACTTTTTTTTAATTTCAGTTTAATTAAGCACAATAACTAGAATAACACATTTAATAATAAAAATAACAATTGTGAAACGATTTTGGCTGTTATAACGCAGGAACAACTCTAGTAATTCCGCTGTCAGCGCAATAACGATGCTATTTGACAATAGTTCAGCTGCTGCTGATACCACTACAACAGCTTAAAATAGTGATTATCCTTGTAGCAAATGGTAAACATGAATAAAGGTACTATAATGATTATGTTATGGCATAGAGAGCCCTACGAAAGACAAATGCAGGCAGATCCCTTCAGCTTTCGGGCATGGGTGAGGCATGATGGCAAGGAAAGGTAACCAAATGTAAATGGCACATGGTGGGTTCCAAATTAAGGGGGCACGTTATTGTTGTTTCAGAAGATAATCATTAGCTGTCTTTTGGAGCTATAGATGTGAATCAGATGTCTGATATTTGTGAGGCAGAACAACGTACAGTCGGGTTTCTGCCTTGGATTCAGAAAAGACGACTGTGTGATGAAGTGAGACAAAGAATTTTGCTCTGATGAGACCGAGTGATTCTACTGTTACGTTCGTATAAGATAAATAAGGTCGAGAATGGAAAATTTACTTAATATGCAAATCAGGCGATAAAGCAGTTAGATTGAAAGGAAATCTTTGCGCTTGCCCGCGGACGTAACCAGGGTAGTTGGGCATCCGATGATGCAGTGTGATCACAGATGCATCGTGAGCATGCGTTCATCAACTGCTCTGATCAGCTACGGGATGTGTTGTATTCACGCCGGCCGTTGTGGTTCAAATGGCTCTGAGCACTATGGGACTTCACATCTGTGGTCATCAGTCCCCTAGAACTTACAACTACTTAAACCTAACTAACCTAAGGACATCATACAACACCCAGTCCGGCCGTTGTGACCGAGCGCTTCAAGGCGCTTCAGTCCGGAACCGCGCTGCTGCTGCGGTCACAGGTTCGAATCTTGCTTCGGGCATGGATGTGTGTGGTGTCCTTAGGCTAGTTAGGTTTAAGTAGTTCTAAGTCTAGGGGACTGATGACCTCAGATGTCAAGTCCCGTAATGCTCAGAGCCATCTGAACCATTTTTGTTGCATTCATGCCTTTTACAATAATTTTAATATGTATGGGATTTTTTATCCTTACGAGAGATAAGAACTTCTTATAATTTTGTACTGAATGGAGAGACACTCTTGCCTTCCTGCAATATGTATCCGTGTGTGCAGAACAGTTTCGGTTTTTGTCCACTTGGATTCTTCACTGAGAAAGACAATTTTGTATTTGCCTTCCTTGTTACTGAACCACTAACATTCTCGACGTTCCAAGTTAATTTGTTGCCCACTTTACTCTAGGACAGAAACGAGTCGTCATTAACGTACAATTATTCAACTTTTTGTTTTCGAAACACAGTGAAGGCCTGGTTCTACCTGCATTCAGTGCCCATTGTGCGCTGAACGTCAGATTCGAGCTAAAACATTGTATTTCCCTTATATAAAATTTTAAATTACTAATTTTGGCAAGAAAATATTGAAGACAATGGTATCGGAAGCTTTGCGACAGTCTAATATCAAAACAGTAGTTGCCTCTGGCTTCCCCATGGATATCCGGAGGTGGTCTATTACTCTTATTAAAGAAGATGTCTAGATTTGCGGAAGACTGACTGGTATTTGTCTAGTGGGTTATTCGTCGTAAAACAGTCGCAAAACAGCCGCAAAGCTGGTCGTGGACTATATATTCTAAGGTCCCTGACAGCGCCGGAAGAATACAAATGAAGTGGTAGTTAAAGGGTGGTGTGGCTGAGTCCTTCTTGGGTAGTGGTTTGACAACTCCCTGTTTCTAGGCCGCAGGAGAAGCATTTGCAGTCAGACGGCGGTTGAAGATATTCAGTTACTGTGCGCAGCAATGGATCGATAACATACTCGATCATTTATACTGTAATATCGCCGTGATCAGCAGACGGTGCTCCAACAGTAGCGATTATTCTTTTCACAGCCTTAAGAAAGAACTTTTCGCAAGTGCCGTCATATCTCTGCACGAAATAATAAATAATCTTTACCTGCGGATCAGTAGTTATTGACTTCAAACTGATGTTACTTTTAATGATCATCGTGTTTTATTCTTTCCGTTTTTTTCCACAAAATGAGAACCTGTTTATTCTGGGATGATTCATCATTGACATGAAACATAAACGGCGAAGACGGCTCTTTCTGGTGCTGATCATTAACTTTTTAAATTATGATGTATCTCAGATCGTTACAGTGATTCTGCTGGTTGCGTAAATTTGCTGTGTCAAGGGCAATGACTCTTCGAGTGTCACATTCCGTAAAAATGAGTTTAAACGAGGCTTCCGGCTGAAAGTTGGTGCACTGGTAGCTAGCATCGGAACAGTTTAGTGTCTGTGCACTTATACTTCGGGCCATACAAGGACTGGTAGTTGTTAACTTCGACGCGTGCGTTGAGAGCCTCTTTCTCAACCAATAATCCGAGGTAATTGCTGAGTATCGGCTAAGTGTTTACGTTCCGTAAACTGCGAAAGTGTTGAAGAGTAGCAGGGATGATACTAGTGACAATCGTGACATAAACATTAGAGCCACCTACTAAACAAAGTGAAGGAATTATGGTACCTTAAAAGCAAAATATGGCATGGGGGACGAAGCAAGGAGGACATAAGAAGAGACTAGCGCAAGCAAGTAAAGCTTTCCTCGACCATCAAACATTGCTCGCAGTTTAAGAAAGAAACATCTGAAAAATTTATGCCTGGAGCATAGGAATGTACGGAAATTATTACGATTACGAGAATACCGCGGCCGGTCGGTGTGGCCGAGCGATTCTAGGCGTTTCAGTCTGGAACCGCGCGACCTCTACGGTCGCAGGTTCGAATCCTGCCTCGGGCATGGACGTGTGTGATGTCCGTCGGTTAGTTAGGTTTAGGTAGTTCTAAGTTCTAGGAGACTGATGACCTCAGCTGTTAAGTCGCATAGTGCTCAGAGCCATTTGAACCATTTGAGAATACCGCAAAAAAAGAGAATCGAAAAGTTTGAGATGTGGGAGTGCAGAACGATGCTGAAATTTAAGTGGGCTGATAAAACAAAGTAATGAAGTTCTCGGCAGAATCCTTGAGGAAAGCCGGCCGAAGTGGCCGTGCGGTTAAAGGCGCTGCAGTCTGGAACCGCAAGACCGCTACGGTCGCAGGTTCGAATCCTGCCTAGGGCATGGATGTTTGTGATGTCCTTAGGTTAGTTAGGTTTAACTAGTTCTAAGTTCTAGGGGACTAATGACCTCAGCAGTTGAGTCCCATAGTGCTCAGAGCCATTTGAACCATTTGAACCTTGAGGAAAGGAATAACTTGAAGATGGGAAACGATGACAAATATGTGTTAAGACATCAGGAAATAAATTCCATGGTACTAGAGAGGTAGCCACTTCCTTTCGTTTCTTCATTTTTATTTTGTCTCATCAGTCTTCTGACTGGTTTGGTGCGGCCTGCTTGAATTCCTCTCCCGTGCCAACCTTTTCATTTTAGAATAGTAATTGGACCATATCTCCTCAATTATTTGTTGGTTATATGCCAATCTCCGTCTTATCTTACAGTTTTTACCCTCTGCAGCACCGTCTAGTACCATGAGATTATTTCCTGATAACACGTTTCCTGCCATCTTGTCCCTTCTTCTTGTTAGAGTTTCCTGAATGTTCCTTTCTTTGCCGATTCTGCTCATAACTTCCTCAATCCTTATCACCGTATCTAATTTTTAATATCTTTCTACAATACCACCTGTCGCACTGTTTGATTCTCTTGTTCTCTGGTTTTTCCAGAGCCCGTGTTGCACTACCATACAATGGTGTGCTCAGACGTACATTCTCGTGGTGCGTCGTCTGAAGAAGACACAGCCAGGGCAAAAGCACCACAGGCACAAAGATGCCAGCTGGTGTCAGTGCCATAGAGACTCGCCACTTGCGTGAGTTCCACCAGCGCCTTGGGCGGCGCTGAAGATGAAGATATCGACTTCGCCTCGGCCAACTGCCGGTCGAGTACCATCGACTAATGACTGGACGACAACGGACAGAAGCCTACTCAAAAGAGAGAAGAGCAGCTCTCGCCCACTTGATTGTAGATCATCGCCGCGCGGGGTAGCCGCACCGTCTACGGCGCCTTGTCACGGTCCGCGCGGATCCCCCCGTTAGAGGTTCGAGTCCTCCCTCGAGCATGGGTGTGTGTGTCGTCCTTAGCGTAAGTTAGTTTAAGTTAGATTCAATAGTGTGTGAGGTTAGGGACCGACAACCTCAGCAGTTTGGTCCCACAAGACCTTACCACAAATTTCCAAAAAATAGATCATCGTCCAGGACGGACTTAATCAGGCAACGTCATTTAGTGAACTCCTAAAATTGAGCAGACAGTTTTTGTAACTGCATTTGCTATGTACTGTGGAGTTTACCTACGATTATTTGCACTTAGCCACAGAGGGTCTATTTTTGTGTTATATTACAAGCAGTGTTGCATACTTCAATATTCAACTAGTCACAAAGATAAGTAAACCTTTTAACTCATTTGTTAACTAATTTGTTGGAGTGTTGCAGAACCTTCGTTCTCCTATCCTGTTACCTGACCCTGGGGCATAGTTGTGCAGTGGCGTACTGCACAACTCACGAACTCGGCCTACCGTAACAACAGTGGCAATTCGGCCTCCACAGCAGTAGCGGCGAGGCCTTTACAAAACTGGCAACTAAGGTTTACAAAATTTCAGAAATTTCTTCCCTTAAGGCTTATGTTTGATCATAGCAGACTTGTCTTAGTCCGGGATGCCCTTTTTACCAATGCTAGCCTACTCTTGATATCCTCCTTGCGCCGACCCGATACGTTATTTTGCTGCCCAGGTAGCAGAATTCCTTAACTTCATCCACTTCGTGATCATCCCTCGTCATGGTAAGTTTCTCGGTGTTTTCATTTCTGCTACTTCTCATTGCTCTCGTCTTTCTTCGATTTACTCTAAGTCCATATTATAACTCATTAGACTGTTCATTCCATTCGACAGATCCTGTAATTCTTCTTCACTTTCACTTAGGATAGCAATGTCATCAGCGAATCTTGTCATTGATGTCCTTTCAGTCTGAATTTTAATCCCACTCCTGAACCTTTTTTTTATTTCCGTCATTGCTTCTTCGATACATAGATTGAATAGTAGGGGCGAAAGGCTACATCCCTGTCAAACACCCTTTTTAATCCGAGCACTTCGTACTTGGTCTTTCACTCTTATCATTCCCTCGTGCTTCTTGTGCATATTGTACACTAAAGCATCAAAGAATCTGTTATAGGCAAGCGTATTCAAATACAGAGATATGTAAACAGGCAGAATACGGAGCTGCGGTCGGCAACCCTATACAAGACAACAAGTGTCTGCCGCTGCTGCTAAAATGGCAGGTTATCAAAATTTAAGTGTGTTTGAACCTGGTGTTATAGTCGGCGCACGAGCGATGGGACACAGCATCTCCGAGGTAGCGATGAACTGCGGATTTTGAGGTACGATATTTTCACGCACTACTGTTTCACGAGTGTACCGTGAATATAAGGAATCCGGCAAAGCATCAAATCTCCGACATCGTTGCAGCCGGAAAAAGATCCTGCGAGAACAGAATCAACGACGATTGAAGAGAACCGTTCAAATTGACAGAAGTGCAACCCTTCCGCAAATTGGTGCAGATTTCAATGCTGGGCCATCAACGAGTGTCAGCGTGCGAACCATTCAAGGAAACATCATCGATATGGGCTTTCGGAGCCGAAGGCACAGTCGTGTACCCTTGATGACTGCACGACACAAAGCTTTACGCATCGCCTGGGCCCGTCAGCACCGACATTGGACTGTTGACGACTGGAAACATGTCGCCTGGTCGGACGAGTCTCGTTTCAAATTGTATCGAGCTGACGGACGTGTACGGGTATGGAGACAACCTCATGAATCCATGGACCTTGTATGTCAGCAGGGGACTGTTCAAGCTGCTGGATACTCTGCAATGGTGTGGGGCTTGTGCAGTTGCAGTGATGTGGGACCTCTGGCTTGTCTAGATACCACTCTGACAGGTGACACGTGCGTAAGCATCCTGTCTGATCACCTGCATCTATTCATGTCCATTGTGCATTCCGACGGACTTGGGCAATTCCAGCAGGACAATGCGACACACCATACGCTCAGAATTGCTACAGAGTGGCTGCAGAAACACGCTTCTGAGTTTAAACACTTCCACTGGCTACCAGACTCCCCAGACATGAACATTACTGGGCATGTATGGGATGCCTTGCAACGTGCTGTTGAGGTCTCCACCCCCTCGAACTATAACAGATTTATGGCGAGCCCTGCAGGATTCATGATGTCATTTCCTTCCAGCACTACTTCAGGCATTTGACGACTCCATGCCACGCCGTGTTGCGACCCTTCTGCGTGCTCGTTGGGACCCTACACGATATTAGGCAGGGGCGAAAGACTACATCCCTGTCATATACCATTTTTACTTCGAGCACTTTGTTCTTAGTCTTCCTCTCTTATCGTTCCCTCTTGTTTCTTGTGCATATCGTATATTTCCTGTCTTTTCCTACAGCTTACTAGCGTACCACTATTTTTCTCAGAATTCACACGTGCACTGCAGCAGACGGGGGCAGCTGGACGGCGAGGGAAGCGAGCGCACGTGGAGCCGCAGAAGGCGACTCCTTTAAATGGCTCCAGCGAGCGCGCGGCTGCTGGAGGCCTTCCAAGGCGCGGGGGCGCGCGCGCCTGCGGTACGGGGGCAGCGCCACCACGCCCACGGGATGCCGAGGCGGCTGCCTAGCAACGCCGCGGCTGTGGCGCTCAGCCTGCGCGCCGCAGTGCTCGAGGCGGCCTGGTGCACGGTGTGGCCCTCTGCTCTCACCAGGATAGCGAATGGCGTAACAAGGAGTGGAAGCGAAACGTGGGGACGTGAAGAAAGCACAAGACCATGAAATGTAGTGCCACAGAAGAATGCCGCAGTTGAAGTGCGTAGATCGGCTAACCAGTGATAACGTACTGAATCGAACTGAGTAGAAAAGAAGTTACTTGAGACATAAAGGAATAGTCAGTTTCGTAATGGAAAGAACTGTCGTGTGGAGTGGGCTGGAGGGGGAGGGGGGGGGGGGAAGGACCCTTTACTGTGTGATACTTGCGGCATTTAGATCACAATGCGCCATATTTTACTGAACTGCGTTCTATTTTCAGACCAAAAGGCGGCAACTCATTTGTCAACAGTTTTGCCCTCTATTTTAATTGACAATCAGACGAATATTGACATTTAAGGTTTTATGAATTCTTCGACTTGTTCCGTAAGATTTTAGGGTGAGGTTTTTAATGTGTTACCAAGGTGGTGATCAGTCGTCCACATGCGCCTGTGAATCTATTTTAGTTTTTCTGTTGCCTTACTGAGCTTTACTTAACAGTTTTAGAAGATCTGAAGAATTTTAATGGTATCTTCTATTACGTAAGGTAGTGAGATTGTGCGTGTGATCATGTGTCAGACTGGCAGAGAGTGAATGCGATGTTATTTTAAGTTTCTTTTTATCTCTTTTTTCGCATTTTCTCCGTTTTAACCATATTATTTTCTACAAATTTCGCATGGGCACTGATAACATCGTCGTTGAGCGCACCACGCACGCACACACACACACACACACACACACACACACACACACACACACACACAAGGGTTAGGATAATAATAGTAGAAGGCTTTCAGTAGCTACAAAGCGAAGAGATGTAGAGGCTTCTAAAGATGGGTAGCGTGGAGAGTTGCATCAACCAGTTTTCGGACTAAAGACTACGACGACGACAACAACAACAACAACATCAACGAAGAGGTACTCAGTCTGACTGAGGAGAAAATCACGCGGCTGCTACGGTCACAGGTTCGAATCCTGGCTCGGGCATGGATGTGTCTGATGTCCTTAGGTTAGTTAGGTTTAGGTAGTTCTAAGTCTAGGGGACTAATGACCTCAGATTTTAAGTCCCGTAGTGCTTGGAGCCATTTCAACCATTTGAATTTTGAGGAGAAAATAGCTTTACGATTGAAATTGACTCAGAAATGGAGTAGATCACAATCAGAGGCGTCAATGAATAGTTTGGTAATAGAGGTAAGTGTGTGGAGGGGAAAGGGGTAAAAGTTGTAGATGATGATCAAATGGATGTAGACTGCAATAGTTCTACATCTACATTTATACTCCGCAAGCCACCCAACCGTGTGTGGCGGAGGGCACTTTACGTGCCACTGTCATTACCTCCCTTTTCTGTTCCAGTCGTGTATGGTTCGCGGGAAGAACGACTGTCTGAAAGACTCCGTGCGCGCTCGAATCTCTCTAATTTTACATTCGTGATCTCCTCGCGAGGTATAAGTAGGGGGAAGCAATACATTCGATACCTCACCCAGAAACGCACCCTCTCGAAACCTGGACAGCAAGCTACACCGCGATGCAGAGCGCCTCTCTTGCAGAGTCTGCCACTTGAGTTTGCTAAACATCTCCGTAACGCTATCACGGTTACCAAATAACCCTGTGACGAAACGCGCCGCTCTTCTTTGGATCTTCTCTATCTCTTCCGTCAACCCGATCTGGTACGGATCCCACACTGATGAGCAATACTCAAGTATAGGTCGAACGAGTGTTTTGTAAGCCACCTCCTTTGTTGATGGACTACATTTTCTAAGGACTCTTCCAATGAATCTCAACAATTAATTTTATATGATCATTCCACTTCAAATCGTTCCGCACGCATACTCCCAGATATTTTACAGAAGTAACTGCTACCAGTGTTTGTTCCGCTATCATGTAATCATACAATAAAGGATCCTTCTTTCTATGTATTCGCAATACATTACATTTGTCTATGTTAAGGGTCAGTTGCCACTCCCTGCACCAAGTGCCTATCCGCTGCAGATCTTCCTGCATTTCGCTACAATTTTCTAATGCTGCAACTTCTCTGTATACTACAGCATCATCCGCGAAAAGCCGCATGGAACTTCCGACACTATCTACTAGGTCATTTATATATATTGTGAAAAGTAATGGTCCCATAACACCCCCATGTGGCACGCTAGAGGTTACTTTAACGTCTGTAGACGTCTCTCCATTGATAACAACAAGCTGTGTTCTGTTTGCTAAAAATTCTTCAATCCAGCCACACAGCTGGTCTGATACTCCGTAGGCTCTTACTTTGTTTATCAGGCGACAGTGCGGAACTGTATCGAACACCTTCCGGAAGTCATGGGAAATAGCATCTACCTGGGAGCCTGTATCTAATATTTCCTGGATCTCATGAACAAATAAAGCGAGTTGGGTCTCACACGATCACTGTTTCCGGAATCCATGTTGATTCCTACAGAGTAGATTCTGGGTTTCCAAAAACGACATGATACTCGAGCAAAAAACGTGTTCTAAAATTCTACAACAGATCGATGTCAGAGATATAGGTTTATAGTTTTGCGCATCTGCTCGAAGACCCTTCTTGAAGACTGGGACTACCTGTGCTCTTTTCCAATCATTTGGAACCTTCCGTTCCTCTAGAGACTTGCGGTACACGGCTGTTAGAAGGGGGGCAAGCTCTTTCGCGTACTCTATGTAGAATCGAATTGGTATCCCGTCAGGTCCAGTGGACTTTCCTCTGTTGAGTGATTCCAGTTGCTTTTCTATTCCTTGGACACTTATTTCGATGTCAGCCATTTTTTCGTTTGTGCGAGGATTTAGAGAAGGAACTGCAGTGCGGTCTTCCTCTGTGAAACAGCTTTGGAAAAAGGTGTTTAGTGTTTCAGCTTTACGCGTGTCATCCTCTGTTTCAATGCCATCATCATCCCGGAGTGTCTGGATATGCTGTTTTGAGCCACTTACTGATTTAACGTAAGACCAGAACTTCCTAGGATTTTCTGTCAAGTCGGTACATAGAATTTTACTTTCGAATTCACTGAACGCTTCATGCATAGCCCTCCTTACGCTGACTTTGACATCGTTTAGCTTCTGTTTGTCTGAGAGGTTTCGGCTGCGTTTAAACTTGCAGTGAAGCTCTCCTTGTTTTCGCAGTAGTTTCCTAACTTTGTTGTTGAACCACGGTGGGTTTTTCCCGTCCCTCACAGTTTTACTCGGCACGTAGCTGTCTAAAACGCATTTTACGATTGCCTTGAACTTTTTCCATAAACACTCAATATTGTCAGTGTCGGAACAGAAATTTTCGTTTTGATCTGTTAGGTAGTCTGAAATCTGCCTTCTATTACTCTTGCTAAACAGATAAACCTTCCTCCCTTTTTTATATTCCTATTAACTTCCATATTCAGAGATGCTGCAACGACCTTATGATCACTGATTCCCTGTTCTGCACTTACAGAGTCGAAAAGTTCGGGTCTGTTTGTTATCAGTAGGTCCAAGAGATGGAGACTTGCACTGGATGGATAGAGAATAAACGTTCCTTTAGCTGCAATTATTCATACAAAAATACTATGCACGATCGATTTCTAAGCTAATACGCTTCATCACCAGGCATTTGCCTGATATTAAAATTTGTCTTGTGTGGATTGCAAATTTATGAAACGATGACCAGTTTCGATTAGAATCATCTTCAGAACTACAGTGGACAGAACAAACCACTGTTCGCAAGCTGTTGTAACTACAAGCAATGTTTACCATTTCTAAAAACTAACAGAGAACCTTACTGCGAGTAATTCGTCAAATATAGCATAGGAACATACTGTGTCATTAAAACTAGTGTGCATTCTTTGATGCTACTTTTTAAGACAGAAGCAAACGCCCATCCGGTAGAGGGCAAAAAGGCGAGCGTAGTTACACGATTAAATGTATTGTATGAAAGAAAATTAAATCTAATACGTAAAAAAGGAATGTTATAAACCTTTCGTGATAGAAGAATCAACAAGTGAATGATGATAAAATGTTGGAAGAGTATGTAACATATAATTTCCTGGCCACTAAGAGTGCGTGGGCTCTAGCCGCAGATGTGAGTGTGATTTCGCGCAACGCAGCGGAAGCTCCGAGGTAACGACAACAGCAACACTTCAGATATCAGAAAACGTGGACATACTCTGAATGAGTAAGGCTCTGAATGGAAAGTAGGACGACGCATGCTTTTAATTACTAGGAAAGACGAGGATAAAATAAGGAAATAGCCTGGAGTGGAATTCGTAATTCTGACTAAAGAAAATGAAACAATGCAATGGTAAATCGTACAAGTATCTAGGCGATCGATTGGTACTTGGACCAAGGCAGTTATTTTCAAGATTCCAAGACGCAAGAAACGTCCAAGGTGAAGACTTATGAAGGGTAGATAGATGGCATTAGAAAATACAATGTACATTATTCGAAGCAGATACAGCCCAGTATGGCTTCACTACAACAAGCAGATGAATCTGTCGATAAATTCACTGCATGGCAAAAAGAAAATTTAGGCTCCAGGAAGGCAGGAGGAAACGAAATGAAACCTCTGGGGCTAAGAGGCTATGTGATGTTATTTAAGTGACTGTAAAATTGAGTCAAATTTACAACGAATTTGATAATACGAGCCCTCTTATCAATATGAAACTGCGCCTTCTCCTACCTGGATGCATTCACTGATTCGGCTCTTGTGAGTGAGTAGCCTTTACTTGTGTGTCTGTTATCGTAAATACAAACCTGAGAATGCGAACTGACAACCTAAATGTGCTACTGAGCTCAATTTCACATCACTTACATGAAATTGAAAAGAATCCTGTATGTATGAAAACCGATCTCATTCATAAGCAAATAAATAAGCAAACCAATAATGTCATGTGTGAGTGAGTAGCCTTTACTTGTGTGTCTGTTACCGTAAATACAAACCTGGGAATGTGAACTGACAATGTAATTGTGCTACTGAACTCAAAGCCACATCACTTACATGAAATTGAAAAGAATTATGTGTGTACGAAAACTGATCTCATTCATAAGCAAACCAATAATTTCACGCTCAGTAGACTTGGTCAGTGGGAACTGTTTGAAGAAAAAACAAAAAAAAGCGTAACTGTATAAAAATGAAACCAAACTGTAGTGTCGGCGTATATGAGTGTAACCTGAAACGCACGAAAATTTCTGCTCTGACATAGGGCCCTGCTAAAATAAACTGACAGAACCTACAAGGCGCAAAAGCAACGAAACAATTATACGTTTTGAATCTCACCCGAAAAATGAAGTACTGGCAGAAACAGCAACACAGCAACACTCCGCAAAAACTAAAACGGTACTGCTAAAAACTAACTACAGTTGGTCCAAGGAAATTGGATTCATAATCTTGACACAAAATGCTAGTGAAACACATGACTCAACCGACAAGTTCTGAAATTTCAGTCAGGAAGGAACTTATCAAAGAAAACAAATATAGAATCAAATATGAAAATTCGTTTAATCTAATAAATTCCATGGTACAGTAAATTAACTCAGGTCAGTCAATAGAACAATTATCAAAAACTCGACTGTGACGAGAGTGAAATGGACCAACAATGCAGCTCTACAAATACAAAAATAAACTTTTTACCTCGTCAAATAATAACTTGTTTTTCATTTTAAAACCTTTTTTATGTCCGTATAACATCCAACCACTGTTCTGAGTCGCCATTGCTCCCCCTAATAAATCTGCAACTCACATAGTTCCAAAAATGTGTGCATGCATTGCACTGTACACTCAACGAAAAAGTCCACCTGTTGCACACGGCAGCTATCCACTGCGGGCTGTCAAAGATTCTACGACTCCACAGTACTGCCATCGCAAGCACAGATACTGTTGCCTCCCCCCGTCAGAGGTTCGAGTCCTCCCTCGGTCATGGGTGTGTGTGTTGTCCCTAGCGTAAGTTAGTTTAAGTTAGATTAAGTGGAGTGTAGGCTTAGGGACCGATGACCTCAGCAGTTGGGTCCCATGAGACCTCACCACAAATTTCCAAATTTCCAAACAACTGTTTCTCTGTCAACAGTTCTTCAAATATATCATTTTACAAATATTAATGCGTCCAATAACATCTTCAAAAAATAGCCATCTCACACTGTGTTGGGATGGTTGTCAAAAGACAGTTCTATCCTCTCCTGAGGCAAATTGACCCAAAACTGTTGTAACTGCTCCTTGATATCCTGTGTACTGGTAATAGGTCGGAACTGAGATGGTCGCAAGTGTCGACCTCAACATCACGCAGACTGTTCATGGACACACGTGCCGTGTGTGGACGAGCATTGTCCTGTTGAAAACTGGCACCACGCTTCTGTCTGATGAGTGGTAACACGTAAGGACGCAAGATGTCCGTGATGCATCGTTGTGCTGTCACAGTCCCCGTATTCACTACAAGCAGTGACCTGAAGTCATAGCCAATGGTTCACCACACCAAGGTGCCAGGAGTAGCTCTGCAATGACTATCCAAGAGATCAGGAGAATGGGACCTTTACCGAGATCGCTTCCATACTCGCCGACGATGCTCATCCGGGAAAATGCAGAACTGCGATACACTGCTGAACGCAACACTACGCCATTCATCAACAGTCCATGCTTCCTGGTCAGTATACCACTCTAAACGCAGCCGTTTGTGCTGTTGCGTTAACTTCATCCAGTTCACTGGACGGTAATTCTCTAGTCCAGCTACTGCTAATCTCCGACCAGTAGTACAAGATGACACAGGGTGTTGCAGAGATTCCATTATATGCTCTCGGATGGCAGGCGAAAGTACCAAGGAGTTACGATGTGCTTGATGCAGAATACCGTAATCCTCAGTTGTTGTCGACTGGAACCTAGACGACGACGACTATCCCTGCCTTCATATTACCCAACATCGCGGGCTACAGCTACGCCGACCGGGGTGGCCGAGTGGTTCTAGGCGCTACTGGTGATGTCCTTAGGTTATTTAGGTTTAAGTAGTTCTAAGTTCTAGGGGACTGATGACCTCAGAAGTTAAGTCCCATAGCGCTCAGAGCCATTTGAACCATTTGAACCAAGCTGCATCTACATGGTTATTCTGCAATTCGCACTTAAGTGCCTGGCAGAGGGTTCATCGAACCCTGTGACATCTGAATGCTCCACAATTGTGGTTATTGCACGATTCGACTAAATGAGGTAATGGAGACCTACAATTAGGTCCTTTTCCAACTCTGTCATGCTGACAACGCCATCTCACACGGGTACGCGGCATCTCCGTGTCCTTTCCAGTGGTCACTCAACGTCTGGCGCGGCTAACGCCACTTATATACCTACCAGGCATGGTAACAGCACTAAACACGAACAACACTAATGCATTCTAAAATTTTTAGTTTGATAAAAAAAATATATTTCTCACTTCCCTTTATCAAAATGCGGTGGACAACTAAAACATTTAAGTTAAAATTTCTGACTTTTAAAACATATATGTTTGTTTCGGATGCCTTTGTGTAAATGCAGACAAGTAACACACTCTCTCATTCTTTGCGTTTCTATGACCAAGTCAAAGGCACTCCCCACAATTACAGTCGCATTGTGCTGTGAATGGAATCCCGTCTCTTCGGCTTGATTTCATGTTTCCCTACAAGTGACTCCCTACAGTGCCCCCACTGCATTCGTCAACAGTTGTTTTAAATTGTCTGCTTGCCAACATTTAGAAATAATAAAGAATAATCCGAGATACAAGGAAGCCGATTGTTACAGACCACTTCAATAGTTAATGATAGGTTAAACGTTTTATATTAAGAAGTCAGTATTTTTACTTTAACAGGCGGACCCGTATCGCGTACGTTATGCCTCTGGGTCTGTGGGCTCGTCCAAATACGTTTGAACCTGAGTTTGACCCCATTTCTGTTGCTTTTAAGTCAGCTGAGCTGGGGCAGTCTTAACGTGTGCTTATAGTACCGGTATACTCGTATTTTACTTCATCACAGCACAGATCTTTGTGACACACGAAGTGTTCATTAACGATTATAAATGAAAGGTAATCATTTTGAAATATATCGAGACTCCACAGGAAACATATACTACATTCCACCATTGACATTCACCCTCAGAAATCTTGGAAAGTCGGCGCCCTTGCATCCGACTATGTGTTGTGTGCTTCACTTTCTTTGCCAAGTTGTCTATATGCTTAATTTATCACGACTTCTCAGAGCGAATGTACCACAGTGACTATCATTATTGTAACTGTTTTTCCGAACAAACATGATTTGCTGTAGCGATACAAGTGTTGGTGGAATATCAGGAAGAAAGAGGACGAGAGTGGACCGCAGTAAAGGCAAACTTCTAGTCGGTTGCGCTAACATCTCTGCTCGCCGGCAGGCGCTCTCCTATGGTATTCGACAAGCAAGTAAAACTTCGGACATCAGTTTCTCGGAAGCGCTTCAGAGGTACATCGTACAAGATCAGGAATTGTTGCATCTAATTGTGTCTTACGACTGAAAAGTGCGAAAAATCGGTTACCTATTGATGTATGCTTCTTTCCTGGCATTATTCTCATGAAATAATGTATAGGGTAAGCACTCCGTCTTCAGACCACAAGTGGCCCATTGGGACCATCCGACCGCCGTGTCATCCTCAGTTGAGGATGCAGATAGGAGGGGCGCGTGGTCAGCACACCGCTCTCCCGGTCGGATAATAGTTTTCTTTGACCGGAGCCGCTACTATTCGGTGGATCGGCTCCTCAATTGGCATCACGAGGCTAAGTGAACCCCGAAAAATGTCAGTATCGTATGGCGGTCCGGATGGTCACCCATCCAGGGGCCGGCCACGCCCGTCAGCGCTTAACTTCGGTTATCTGACGGGAACCGGTGTATCCACTGTGGCAAGGTCGTTGCCAATGCGTAGGGTGCGGCGTTTCAATCCGGACAAATTTCGGTTTGAATTTTCTGCCATATCGCAGTTCCGCTGGAGGTCGCGATTGGCGTTCTTGAAAGCCATAGGCATCTAGTAAACAGTCAGAACCTCAAAATGGCAGAGATGTCACAGACAAGTGTGGAGTACAAACGAAGAGCCGCGATTTTCGAAAGTCTTCGCGCTGGGCGTTCGCCCACTGAAATAGATTTTATTCCTCGGGTACCCGAGATCAGCTGTTCACGATATTGTGACCAAGTATAATACTTTAGAGAAGTCTGGGGTTCACGTCCTAGGTGTTGTGCCAGTGAGGGTGATATCATGCCGTCCCATATCTTTGGAAAGGGACAAGCTTTCACAAAGGAAGTTTATCTGCAAGTTTTGACGAATGTCGTGAAATTATGGATGATAATTGTGGCTACGGGGAGACAATACGTCTTTCAACTGGACGGTGCACCGGTTCATACGAGCCAGTTATTCCAAAACTGTCTCTCGGATAAAGTTGATAACGCTATGGTCAGCCGGCCGGTGTGGCCGAGCCGGCCCCGGTGACCGTGCGGTTCTAGGCACTTCAGTCCTGAATCGTGTGACTGCTACAGTCGCAGGTTCGAATCCTGCCTCGGGCATGGATGTGTGTGATGTCCTTAGGTTCGTTAGGTTTAAGTAGTTCTAAGTTCTAGGGGACTGATGACCTCACATGTTGAGTCCCATAGTGCTCAGAGCCATTTGAACCATTTTGAACCTGTGTGGCCGAGCGGTTCTAGGCGCTTCAGTCTGGAATCGCGTGACCGCTATGGTCACAGGTTCGAAGCCTGCCTCGGGCATGGATGTGTATGATGTCCTTAGGTTAGTTAGGTTTAAGTAGTTCTAAGTTCTGGGGAACTGATGACCTCAGATGTTGAGTCCATAGTGCTCAGAGCCATTTGAACCATTTTGAACCGGTGTGACTGAGCGGTTCTAGGCGCTTCAGTCTGGAATCGCGTGACCGCTATGGTCGCAGGTTCGAAGCCGGCCTCGGGCATGGATGTGTGTGATATCCTTAGGTTAGTTAGGTTTACGTAGTTCTAAGTTCTAGGGGACTGATGACCTCAGATGTTAAGTCCCATAGTGCTCATCGCCATTTGAACCATTTTGTTATGGTCAAAGGAGTTGTGGCCCTCGAATAGCCCGGGTTCGATGTTTGGAGCGTAGTCGAAAGAGTTACAACGACGCATCCTAATGTCTCATCTCTACGCACCGCTATAGAAGCAGCATTCGCTAATATGGACAGCGCTGTTTTCAATAGTGCGTGCGATCTCTTCAAGAGGCGATTGGAGGCGGTCATTGCGGCTGAAGGGCGTTACATTGAGTAATGTTACTCTTGAAAGTTACCACTACTTATATGTAAAGGGATTTTAATTTTCATTCGTATTTAGTTTTAATAAATTTGCTTTAAAAAAAAGTTTCATTTGCCCGGATTTAAGCGCCGCACCCTGTAGTCCAGGAACAGATTGAGAAGTCGCAATTCGGTTCACGAGGAGCCCCGTCGAATGGCGGCACCCAGCAATCAGCTGAGCCGACCTCGGGTGTGGCCGGCACTTGTCGGGAGAGGTGAGAGCGGCCCGCTATGCAGACGCTGCGAGTGTCGTTGCGGCGGGTCGAGGAGTCCCAGTAGAGTACCGCAACGGGCCGCGCCCTAGCCTGCCCAGCCCGTCCTCTGCGGGCAAACTGGGCCAGCATTGTCTCAGGCCGCTCCGTATTCCGGACACACTTATTTGGCCGCTCCGACCCGCACCACCGCCGCGCTGTCCGCCCTGCCAGACAGCCTCCACCGCCGACAACGGCGACTCACCTTGCTGCGGTGCTACCGTGGCAGTAGGGTGAGTACGTATAAAAATACACAAAAATGCTATGAACTTGTACATAAAGTAGGCATATCCGAGGAGTGAGCATTCACATGCACAGAACAGTATTTTTTTCACCATTGACTTCAAAAGTCATACGATTGTAGTACGACGTATAGGTTTGTCCAGAAGCGCTCTGCAGCTTTCACATCGATAGTACAGTGGTATCGTAATCTAAAGTACGGTGGATTTTGTATAAACGTTTCACAAATACAGTGGTTCAAATGGCTCTACTCACTATGGGACTTAACATCTGAGGTCATTAGTCCCCCAGACTTAGAACTACTTAAACCTAGCTAACCTAAGGACATCACACACATCCATGCCCGAGGCAGGATTCGAACCTACGACCGTAGCATCAGCGCGGTTCCCGACTGAAGCGCCTAGAACCGCTCTGCCACAGCGGCCGGCAAACGTTTCAAAGGCATCTCAATAATTTTCATTCGATATCTGAAATGAACTTAGCCTGAAGCTTTTGACAGATGCAGCAGTAATATGCATATTTGCGACAAGTGTCACAGCTCATATGTTGCTACTTTTTTTCTTATAGGAAGAAAAGGGATAGACGTAGCTAAATTTGTTTTTGGACTGTCTTTGATCTGGTTTCTGCTTTACTAAATTGTGCTGCCACGATACTGCGAAACGGCTTGTTATTACGTCAAAGCGTTAAGTTCCCGTAAAATAATTAAATTTTGAACTACGAAATTAAGCAAATTATCGATTTTTCACACTTCGAAATATTTTCAAGGACGAAATTCCCTCGTCTTTACTTTCTGGTTAATTGCACATACTCATTGTCTACGTAGTAGGTACCAGAGGAGAAGGCGTAAAAACGGCCACATGTTAAAATATTGGCATCCTTCCCAAAGAGGGGATGGGAAGAGCTGCAGTCTGGCGGCGAGGACTGTAAACGGCTCCTGTTGTAACAGGAGATGCCAATGAGCAGTTAGAACCATTCTTTGACGCATCAGAACCATTTTTTCATGTCCTGTGCGGAAGAGCGGCAGTGTACTGGAGCAGGAATCAGACAAGAAATCAAACAGTAATAAAGTGTAGAGCAGGAGATTGGAAGTCGTACTTGTGATGGAACCTTCCTAGCGCTCGCCTGAAGGGATTTAAGAAAATCACAAATTTAAAAAATCGAAATATGGCCGGAAGTAGTAGATATACGCTTTCAAATTCCGCTTCTTGCTAATAGTCGCTTGATGTCTGAAGAAGAGGTTGGGTTGATGGAATCATCAGAAGCCGCGTTGCCTGACGAAATCCATTGGAAGACGAATAAGCTTTGAAAAGTTCAGTCTGTCATCGAGAAGTTTTCACTACGCCCTAATAAATTTTAAGGAAATTTTTGCTATCGCAAGAGACGTAATATGTCGGTGTATTTGGCTCAAATGGCTCTGAGCACTATGGGACTCAACTTCTGAGGTCATTAGTCCCCTAGAACTTAGAACTAGTGAAACCTAACTAATCTAAGGACATCACACACATCCATGCCAGTGGCATGATTCGTACCTGCGACCGTAGTGGTCTCGCGGTTCCAGACTGCAGCGCCTAGAACCGCACGGTCACTTCGGCCGGCGGTGTATTTAAAACTGTGATAACGGAAGAATCATTTTGAGAGGAAAGGCTCTCTATTTTATGCCCTTACACGCCGGAGAGAATGTGTGTTCGTTGATAAATAGAAGACTAATTTTAAGAAGGAATGAAACATAAAGAAGTGGGAAGAAGTAATAACATAAATTTAAAAAAAAATAAGAAAAAATGTTTATTACAATTCTAGCCAGTATCTCGCAGAGGAGTAAAAGAGTATTCACTATTTTCAAATAACAATATATTATGTCTATCTGGCAGTGCCTTGTTTCAGAATCATCGTGAGGCCAGAAGGATCAGAGGTAATAATTCACAGGAGACACACTACAGCTCTGCACGCGCGGAACAAAGTCTGCGCTAATAGAAAATCAACGCGGAACACCGGCACAGTCGTGACTGCCGGTAGAGGAATTGCCTCACTTGAGGACACTACCCTTCGCTGGTGCCGACAGGAGCCGCTAATTCCATGGCCTTTGCTTTCCGCCGCTCACGACCGCAATCAGCCGCCTCCTCTAACGACTCTACAGGGCATGGCCTTCCCCGCGGGTCAATTCCGGGACTACTCCAACACTCCTGGGAAAGTTCCCAGAATGAATCTTTCACTCGCCAGCAGGAGTGTGCACTGTCGTGGGCAGCGCAATCCGTAAGAGGATTCCTCGCAAAAGACAAGGGTCAGGATTCGAGTCCTGGTCCAGTACATGATTATAAATACTTTCTCCTGTATGAGAGAGTGGTTAAAGTGGCACTCTTCGAAGCGCCGGAGTTCTGATGCAACTACTGGTGCACATTCTCTGACGATAAAAATGAAACACCCAGAAGATAAGGTCAGATGTCGATGTAACTTCGTTTACGTACACAGTATCTGCGGATATGTAAATGATTGCAGTTTTAGTTCTCTGTCACAGGTCGAAAGGCCGCCAGACTATGTTAGTGTTGTTCGTGTTTATTATTGTTAGTAGGCCTGGTAAAGTGTTTAAGGGGTGCGAACAGGGTCAAATGTTCAGTGATAGTTCTGAAGGACATGGAGGAGCCTTGTACTCGTGCGAGACAGTGCATGAAAGCGGCTACATTGTGGGTCTCCATTTGGGCGCGGGGTCAGATCGTCTGGCGGGGCATTCGGATGTGGCGGTGGGCCCATTTTGGACTGCATGGGGACGAGTGGGCAGGCATAATTGCCATAAAGGTTCCGGTCGACCACGTCTAACTACGGGGAAGGCTTGTCGTATTGTGCACCAAGTACATATGCACATACGCGCGTAACATCCGAGAACAAGTAATGGACCTCCTGCAATATACTGTGGCATTCTGCACCATTGGTCGCGGACTATCAGCAGAAGGACCAGTGTGCGATTTGCGCTTTTACCAGTGGGGGGGGATGTCTTAGGGGGTTAGTAGAATTGTATATGTTACTAGCTTGGACCGTGGCGTTACGCATGGTTCAAATGGCTCTGAGCACTATGGGACTCAACTGCTGTGGTCATAAGTCCCCTAGAACTTAGAACTACTTAAACCTAACTAACCTAAGGACATCACACACATCCATGCCCGAGGCAGGATTTGAACCTGCGACCGTAGTGGTCGTGCGGTTCCAGACTGTAGCGCCTTTAACCGCTCGGTCACTCCGGCCGGCCGTTACGCATGGTTAAACAGCTATTTATAAATAGATGTTAATGCCGAAACTCACTATTCACGCGTATGCACTATAAGAAAAGCCATCTCTTGTTATATCTTTAAAAGTACATTATAAGTAAAGCTTATTTACAAAATCATCTACATACAGGTATACGAGGGGAATTCAATAGTAGAGGCACATTTGTGAAAAGCTGTACTTATTCCGATGATAGAAAACTGAAACACTACTTAATAGAAAACTTATTAAAAGTTTCAGTGTTCGGCTCCACAAATTTAAATTATACGCAAAGTTTTACTCCAGTGCGTGGGAAATAAACATCCCAGGTTGGGATGCATAAACAAAAACCAGAGGAGGGTATGGTCTGATACAGAGGAGGGGAAATCCGCCCCCATCCCCCCCTGCAAATCGCACACTGAGAAGGACTGGAGAATTACCGACCCACGCGAAGGGCCAGTCGGTGTGGCCGAGCGGTTCTAGGCGCTTCAGTTCGGAACCGCGCGACCGCTACGGTCGCAGGTTCGAGTCCTGCCTCGGGCATAGATGTGCGTGATGTCCTTAGGTTAGTTAGGTTTAAGTAGTTCTAAGCCTACGGGACTGATGACCTCAGATGTTAAGTCCCATAGTGCTCAGAGCCATTTGAACCAACCACGCGAAGGCTGGAATTAACACAAAAACACGTCTCCGTTTGGAGTAGAGGGGGGAACATGCGGTGGTGATGGATGGCGTTGTGTTGTATTCATCTCTGAATCGCGGTTCTGCATTACCCTGGATGACCATCGTTGGCTCAAATGGTTCAAATAGCTCTGAGCACTATAGGACTTAACATCTGAGGTCATCAGTCCCCTAAACTTAGAACTACTTAAACCTAACTAACCTAAGGACATCACACACATCCATGCCTGAGGCAGGATTCCAACCTGCGACCATAGTGATCGCGTGGTTCCAGACTGAAGCACCTAGAACCGCTCGGCCACAACGGCCGGCTGACCATCGTTGGCAAGTATGGTGGTGATCTGTGGAGGGGTTCCATTCTTCCTTTTTTTTTGGGGGGGGGGGGGGGGGAGGGGGCACAGTGTCGTTACTCGTGACGTGATGCTCTGGGGAGCCATGTGGTGTGCCCTCAGTTCATGGCTTGTAGAGACTGAGGGAACTCTGATGACACATTGATACGTCACAGGTACCCTGCGTCCTCATGCTTTACCTTTCTTGCGAAAGTATCGTGGTGTCAGTTTTCAACAGGACAACGCTCCTCCACAAATACACCCTTTCCAACCGATCAGAGTGTGCATCCAGACAGGAAAGGAAGCAACGTCGTACTGAGAAGTAGGCTCATAATGCCAAATTCTTTGTAATTTCGAGCTGCTACGGTCGCAGGTTCGAATCCTGGCTCGGGCATGGATGTGTGTGATGTCCTTAGGCTTGTTAGGCTCAAGTAGTTCTAAGTCTAGGCGACTGATGACTTCATATGTTAAGTTCCATAGTGCTTAGAGCCGTTTTTTGTAATTTAGTCTCCATTTTGTAACAACAGTAATACATACCCCATCAGTCCACTAAGTTTCATATCGTATCCTCTTCTCCTTCTCGTTGCTTCACTTCGTTTTGTCAGGTAGTGTATGTATACTGAAACAAACGCTCCAGATGTCAATAGTGTTGTAAGACGATCATTCTGAAGCTAAAGCCTCCCTTTTTGAGCTGACTTTGAGTTTTCGACACAATTATGTTGATGTAGGGACAATTTTTGATCTTCCCCCTATCGTCGTTTTGGTTTGGATGTGCAAAGACAGTGGCAGTAGGGGAGCGCTCCAGGCTGGCGTCTGACATCAAGACGCATAGAGTACAGATGTATTTCGTTGAATACCACCGTAATGAATAAACTGCGCCACTTGGTAGTTATTAACTCTTGTTGATGTTACGCGGAGGAGTACAACTGATATGAGTAATATGAGGTGGCAGATATTACGTGTCTGCGCTGAAGAAACGGTAAATGAAAAGTCATACCCTGATCGACTCTTCTCAGCTGCCATTTATCGTCATGTGCAGTGTCTCGACCGCAGCTGAATGTCGGCTGTAATGTCTTAGACAAGACATTTCGCAAACTGTGTGCGAGATGGGTCCTGCAGAAGGTTACATAAGGCCAAAGAAATCATCCAATGTAAATTTATCACGACCTGTCGGTTGAGGTTGAGGTGGGCAATTTTCCGAAGAAAGTCAGAGATGAGACCTGGTGGCATCCCTATGAGATCCAAAACACAGTCCACGGAGTGGCGACTTAACGAAAATTTTTTCTTCTCCATATATGAAAGGCAATGTCTTGACTGGCTGGCTGACTCATTATCGCCCAGGCCAAATCGCTAAGGATAGAAACTTTAGCCGGCCGCGGCGGTCGAGCGGTTCTAGGCGCTTCAGCCCGGAACCGTGCGACTGCTACGGTCGCAGGTTCGAATCCTGCCCCGGGCATGGATGTGCGTGATGTCCTTAGGTTAGTTAGGTTTAAGTAGTTCTAAGTTCTAGGGGACTGATGACCAAAAAAAAAAGATGTTAAGTCCCATAGTGCTCAGAACCATTTTTGATAGAAACTTTAAATTTCGAGAAGGTGTGGATCTTATACTATAGGTGTCGCTTAAGAAGAGATTTTTTGAAATTCCAACCCTGAGGGGGTGGGGTGAAGTAGGGGATGAAAGGCTTTTTGAAAGCTTGTCGCTACTAAGGGAATTTTGAAGTCAGAATTACTAAAACTGGTATTTGATTTCACAGTCAGAAAATAACAAATTCGTGAAGAACTACTAAAAAAATTTCAAGGGTATGTTATGACAATTGATATTTGATTTCTCGGTGAGAAATAAAAAAAATACGTGTTTCAGCGTTTCTGGAAATTAAACTCTTAAGGGAGTGGGATAGGGGATGGAAATTTTTAAGAAAATATTTCGTTAAAATGTTTTAAAGCTAAATCTCTGCTAGAGATAAAGAAATATTTGCTTGGGGTGAAAGTTGCTATGGAAATATCTCTACAAGAACGCAAAAGGTATGATTAACAAAAACTTTGGACTCCAGTTGTGAGAATCGCTTTTTGGCCGGAAGTACATCCCGAGAGGACCACGCTTTTATGGCGTCAATTAGCGTGAAAAGCTTAGAAGGAATTGCACTTTGTGAACAACATAAAAATTTGATTAAACAAAAATAAAAAATCTCTGCAGGCCATAGGTCTACGCGAGCAAAGCATCGGGCGCTGAGGTAGCCTCTAATAAAGAATAAGTTCAAGAGGTTGCTGTCTGCAGCAGAGTGATGTAGAGAGGCTTCTGGGATTAGTAAGGTGAGGTCCTTTGGATTTCCTGAAAACTAAAGCAACAGTCGGTTCTGTCCGCTACAAGACTAGACTGAAAGCCTGAATTTCCAGGGTCAGGCCATAGAAGAGGACAAACTTCCGCTTGCAACACCAGGCCGCACACCCTTTCTGCAGCCATGAAACTCGGTGTCAAATTTAGCTGGAGTGTCCTACCATATCCATTGCATAGTCCTCATACAGCATCTTCAGGCTTCCATCTGTTAAGGACTATGGAAGATGGACTACATGGCTAACGTTCTCTACACTTTGATGCCGTTATCAAAGCTTTAACATGTTGACTAGTCACAACTGGTTCAGGTTTTTACGAGAGATGTATGTAAGAAGAAGCAATACATTCACCAATTGTTCGTGGAAAGTACTGTAACGGAACTGTAATGCACAATGCCTCTCTTGTTCACCGTTGGCATAAGTGCGTAAATAACGCGGAAAATTGAAAGTACTGTAACTTAAATCTTGTTGTAGTTACTTGTGTTATTGTGCTTTCTGAAAGTAAATGGGAGGCATTACTTTCGCAATGATCCGGTAGTTTTATTCCCATAACAGGTTTCGAGTCAGCTACGACTCAGTTTCAAGTGTGCTATTATGCCAAGGAAAGCATCGTCAGATAAAATGTGTAAACTCGGACGAATACATTGCTATCTGGTGCAGAAAGTGGAGAAGACTACCGGTAAGCCTTTTTATGAGTTCCAAGTTATGTAATTTTCCCGCAGCGAAAATTTAATAAGATGCACATGCGAAGAAGCAATACGTCAACCGACTCTTTCTGGAAAGTACTGTAACAGAATTGTAGTGTCTGCCACTGGAGTTTGATGACCTCTTCTACGACGTCTCAGAGGCTTAGTTAATAAAACCGTGACGTAACGCGCCACAGTTTATTGGCTCTTATCTGCAATCCTAGCTGATTGGTTTAAAATCTGACGTGCATTCCTCAAGAACAGGTCTAAAAAATGTTTTACTTAGCCACTTCAATCGTGGATGCATTAAACTTCCTCAGGAATCTTCTAACGAATAAAAACTGGCACCTGCTTTTCCTATTACTAGTTGTACACTATGTGATCAAAAGTATCCGGATACCAGGGTGAAAATGACTTACAAGTTCATGGCGCCCTCCATCGGTAATGCTGGAATTCAATATGGTGTTGGCCCACCCTTAGCCTTGATGACAGCTCTCGCAGGTATACATTCAATCAGATGCTGGACAGTTTCTTGGGAAATGACAGCCCATTCTTCACAGAGTGCTGCACTGAGGATAGGTATCGACGTCGGTCGGTGAGGCCTGGCACGAAGTCGGCGTTCCAAAACATCGCAAAGGTGTTCTGTAGGATTCAGGTCAGAACTCTGTGCAGGCCAGTCCATTACAGCGATATTATTGTCGTGTAACCACTCCGCCACAGGCTGTGCATTCTGAACGGGTCCTCGATCGTGTTGAAAGATGCAATCGCCATCCTCGAATTGCTCTCCAACACTGAGAAGCAAGAAGGTACTTAAAACATCAGTGTAGGCCTATACTGTGATACTGCCACGCAAGACAACAAGGGGTACACGCCCCCTCTATGAAAAACATGACCACACCATGGCACCACCGCCTCCGAATTTTGCTGTTGGCACTACAGACGCTGGCAAATGACGTACACCAGGCATTCGGCATACCCACACCCTGCCATCGGATCGCCACATTGTGTACCGCGATTCGTCAATCCACACAACGTTTATCCACTGTTCAGTCGTCCATTGTTTACTCTCCTTACACCAAGCGAGGCGCCGTTTGGCATTTACCTGCGTGAAGACTGGCTTATGAGCAGCCGCTCGACCATGGAATCCAATTTCTTTCATCTCCCGCCTGTCATAGTACTTGCAGTGGGTCCTGATTCAGTTTGGAATTCACGTCTGATGGTCTGGACAGATGTCTGCCTAACATGCATTACGACCCTCTTCTCCTGTCAGCTGTCTCTGTCAGTCAACAGACGGGATCGGCCTGTACACCTTTGTGCTGTACGTGTTCCTTCTCGTTTCCATTTCACTATCACATCGGAAACAGTGGACCTAGGGATGTTTAGGAATGTGGAAATCTTGCGTACAGACGTATAACAGAAGTGACAACCAATCACCTGGCTACGTTCTAAGTGTGTGAGTTTTTCGGAGTGCCGCATTCTGGTCCCTCACGATGTCTAATGACTACTGAGGTTGCTGATATGGTGTACCTGACACTACGTGGCAGCACAATGCACCTAACATGAAAAACGTATGTTTTTGGGGATGTCCGGACACTTTTGATCACATAGTGTATGTCGTCATTCCACCTGAGGTCCGTCCGTCTTGACGAGTGTGCTAAATGTTTTAGCCGGCCGCGGTGGTCTAGCGGTTCTAGGCGCTCAGTCAGGAACAGCGCGACTGCTACGATCGCAGGTTCGAATCCTGCCTCGGGCATGGATGTGTGTGATGTCCTTAGGTTAGTTAGGTTTAAGTAGTTCTAAGTTCTAGGGGACTTATGACCACAGCTGTTGAGTCCCATAGTGCTCAGAGCCATTTGAACCATTTAAATATTTTAAGGGCACTACTGTTCACGGTGATTCATCGCTAGTAGTATAATTTTTAAGATCTGACGATGACATTGTAATTGTGTCAGAGACGGCAATGCACTAATGACCAGTTGAATAGAGAAAAGAGAGTTAAGGCAAACATTAAAAGAAGTAGAAGAAGATTAATGAAATGTTATCAAATAAAATTAGGTGAGACTGAGAGAATTAGGTTAGGAAACGATGCACTAAAAGTTGACGATGGCCAATATATAGAAAACAGTGCCTCTTTCCAAGTGTGACGTGCCTGCTAGGAAGTTTCGCCCATATAACGCAACTGTCATACGCTTCCTTTTTCACGACAGTTCTCCGCTGCACACTGCAGGTGCAAAGAAGACGCTCCTGCATCATTCTCGATGGAAAATGTTTGACCACCCACAATACAGCCCGGACTTGGCTTCCTCTGATTTTAATCTGTGCTCAAATGAAGTGCTGTCTATGAAGAGAGCGTTTTGGCACAGACACGAGCTGAGATCGTCGTAGGGAATTGACGGAAATCACAGGCGGCTGCCTTCTATGACGAGCGTGTTGGAAAGCTGTTAAAAAAAAAAACAGCCGTCGTAAATTCAGCGATGTAGGTATATACTGCACGCAAAATGAATTGGGAACGTGATTAGTGCGAAAGAAGTAACAAATTAAAACGTCATGCCTGATGCCGAAGTTTTACTCTATGAACATCGAAAATATAGTAAACGCTAAACCTTTTCTCCTTTCATTATTTTATGGGAGGTGTCAGTGAGTAAAAGTTCCGAAAAGGTCTGGAATTTTGTCTACAGACTGCTAGATGTACCAAAGTGCTCTCAATCTCCAAAAATGGATGAATATAGTCTGGGTAATTTGCGGCTTGTTAGTTATGCTGTCTCGAGATATAAATACATTTTGTAACTGTTAATACTTGTCTTACTGAGTTAGGTCCTTAACATAAGATTGTACCTCTTAATGAGGGCCGGCCGCTGTGGCAGTGCGGTTCTAGGCGCTGCAGTCCGGAACCGCGAGACTGCTACGGTCGCAGGTTCGAATCCTGCCTCGGGCATGGATGTGTGTGATGTCCTTAGGTTAGTTAGGTTTAAGTAGTTCTAAGTTCTAGGGGACTGATGACCTAAGATGTTAAGTCCCATAGTGCTCAGAGCCATTTGAACCTCCTAATGAGGAGATGACGACAGGACTTTAAATTTTTAAATTCGGTCAATGAATTTATGAAATACAGAACAACAAATTTTTTGCCCTTGGAAACCATTAGACAGGCAACCTGCAACTGGCATTCAGTGCAGTGAACGGGATTATCCGTTTACTAATATAGATACCTGACTGAAATTGTGTTCGATTCAGCTGTTTGTGATGTCTCTTGTAGCACCTGAAACGGCGGCGTAAAGACTGCTGCCTCCTCGGAGAAGTCGTGAGCTGCAGGTGGTGGTGGTGGTGGTGGGCGAAACCGGCATGATCCGAGTAGGCGGCCGGCTGCATGGCGATGGGCGAATTTATAGAACCGGCAGCGTTTACAAGTCGGCGACGGCATTTATATTAGCGCGCTGCCAGAGTGGGAGCGCCGGAGCTTGCTGCGAAGCCTCGTTACCTCCTCTGCACCAGCCATACTGCACGCCGGTGCAGGCGAGCAGGTGTTTCTGGCTAGCTGCTACACAGTGAAGCATCAATGCCACCGTAGATTCGGCGTAATGGTGAGGAAGCTGGAGCACTACAAACCGATCTATGTCTGCATTAGCTGATCAAAAGTGGCCGAACGCCCCTGTGTTGTGCGGAATTGACGGCTAGATGTCAGGAGAGCAGGACCCACCAGTATAAAAGGAGTCGGAGGGTGTTATGTTGCCAGTAGAGGAAAAGTAACAGCAGAAGTGGTCGGTGAGGAGACCTCAGTGGTTCCGAACGTGGACTAGTTATTGGGTGTCACCAGAGTAACAAATACATCAGGGAGATTTAAACCCTTCTAAAGCTGCCGAAGCTGACTGTTGGTGAATGGTTGTGAAGTGGAAATCACACGTAAAATGAGATCAGGAAGATCTCTGGCACTGACGGACAGGGACCGCTGAGCACTGTTGAGCCGGCCGCTGTGGCCGAGCGGTTCTAGGCACTTCAGTCCGGAACTTGGCTGCTACTACGGTCGCAGGTTCGAATCCTGCCTCGGGCATGAGTGTGTGTGATGTTCTTAGGTTCGTTAGGTTTAAGTAGTTCTAAGTCTAGGGAACTAATGGCCTCAGATGTTAAGTCCCATAGTGCTTAGAGCCATTTGGATCATTTTTTTGAGCACTGTGGAGGCAGGTTGTACAAAAATCGCATGAAATCAGTGAAATGAATCACTCCTGGAATCCAAAGTGCCACCGGCAGTGCAGTTGAGACAATCGTGCGTAAGGACTTAAAAAGAATGGGGTACAGTTGTCGATCAGTTTCTCATAAGTCACACATTTCTGTAAAAGTAACTCCATCTTGCAGCTATGAAGTGTGGTACTGCTGCTGGTCGATGAATTGTGAAATATTCCAAATAACAACTACTGGAATATTATTTTACAGCACATTTCTGTAGTCAGTGCTAAGCGATGGTGTAGAGAGTGACGTCACTGGACAGTAGATGAGTAAAACGAGTTATTTGGAGCGATGAATCGTGTTGTACCCTGGGGAAATGGATGGATTTGGGTTTGGCGAATGTCTGGAGAACATTACTTGCCGTCATGTGTAGTGTCAGCAGTGAAGTGCTGAGGAGGTGGTGTTACGGTGTGCGTGTGCGCTTCGTGGTTTGGGGTTGGATTCTTTGTTGCGCTTAAGTAAAGCCTAAATGCGGAAGTATATGAACATTTTTACAACATTGTGTACTGCATACAGTAGAGAAACAGTTAGGAGGTGGTGATTATTTGTATCAACATGACAGTTCCTCCTGTTTAAGGAAGTATCTTGGAAGACAATACCTCTGCCGATGGTTTAGGAACTCAGCGGAATTGAACCGCAAGAAATAAAGGAGTTCTGCCTGTCACTGTTTCCCCTACCATTAAATTTCTAAGTTTCCTTTAATTTACGTCTATGGTCACAAACTGTTTGATAACAGACTATCGGTTTCGGTCTTAAATTTCTGTCATTTGATAGGCTTGGATGAGAAAAGAGGAATATGTATTGGTGGAAAGAGAATTTAATGTATAAGATTTGCTGATGAATGGTTAGCGGACAGTGAAGAGCATGCTGCAAGATCTGAATGGAGCTTGTGTGGAATATGGGACGCAAATAAACACAGCAAAAACAATATTAAAACAGGACAAGCTACCATTAGCCAAGTAAGTGCATTTGAAAATCTTGGAAGCACAATAACTGAAGACTTGATGTGTCACCAGGAGGTGAAAACTCGAATTACCATAGCGAAGAAGACATTCAACAGAAAGAGGAGACTGTTTTGTGGTAAAGTAGATAAAGGTCTAAGGAAAAAGCTTGGCAGATGTTTTGTCTGGAGTGTGGCACTTGTAAGTAGGCTGTTTAGGCTTTTATGTTGGTAACGCCACGTGGCGCTCTGTATTAAAATCGCTGACTGCGCTGTGTGCAGTCTGTGACTGGTTGGACTCGTTGTTGCAAATTTTTCGCCAGTGTGGTGTCGGGCAGTTGGATGTGAACAGCCCGTAGCGTTGGGCACTATATGCCTATCAGTAGTTAGAGCCTTCAGTAGTTAGAGTCTTTTATTTAGCTGGCAGTATTGGCGCTCGCTGTATTGCGGTACTTCGAGTAACGAAGATTTTTGTGAGGTAACTGATTCATGAAGGTATAGGTTATTGTTAGTCAGGGACATTCTTTTGTAGGGATTATTGAAAGTCAGATTGTGTTGCGTTAAAATATTGTGTGTCAGCTTAGAAATGATCAGAATAAGTAAAGAGAAAACAGTGTCAGTATGTTCAGTTTCACTCTGGAGTTTGATAATCAAGTAACTTGGATGTTTTACCAGTGCAGTCATTCTTTACTTTCAAAAGGGGAAGTTTCATACTAAGGAAAAGGCTTGTCAAATGTTTTGTCTGGAGTGTGGCACTATATGGGACAGAAACATGGACACTGAAACGAGAGGATGAAAAAAGGTTAGAAGCATTTGAGATGTGGATGAGAATGGAGAGGATAAGCTGGATGGAAATAGTGCGTAATGAAAGAGTATTGGAAAGGGTTGGTAAGAGAAGATGTCTGTCGAAGCTTGTAAGAGAAAGGAAAAAGAACTGGTTGGGACATTCATTGCGAAGGGAGTGCTTTCTAGCAGATGCTTTGGAAGGACTGGCTTGTGGAAGAAGACTGAGAGGAAGAAGGAGATACAAGATGATAGACGACATAAAGGGAAGAGGAAATTATGCGGACCTGAAGAGGATGGCAGAAGACCGGACAGCCTCGAGAACTACCACGTGAAAACCTGCCTTTTGGCAGAACACTAATGATGATGATGATGATCTTCTTATCTGGAACTTGGGGCAGCGACGCTCTCTAGTGTCGAGTACTCAGTTACCGAGATAAATAAATAAATTGACAAATGAAGGGAACAGGAGAAGGCTACACACCCGTAACAGATGGAGAATAGTAATTGAATCTGATATATTCTTCACGAAAGACAGAAATGCGAGGCAATCTCGTTATGTAAAGTTTGAATTTGCTAACCCACAAGTTTGCACTGTACGGAGATGTGCAGGTTTGCTATGGGTGAAGCGAAATGCACATGAGAAGACCCAGAAATACATTAAAAATAATGATCACTTGTTCAGTCTCTAGAGAGAGTACTGATCAGAAAATCAGAGAAGAACCTTGAGAATTTAGAATAAAGAGTGAAACTAATGAGCCGTGACTGATCATGAGTTGCAAACACGCAGACAGGAACAGCGTTAGAAAGATTACCGGTCTAGCGTTGTAGATACCGCGAAGCGATGCAAATCGCTACTAGCAGTATGCAGCGAACGTCACGGCTTAATCTGAACGAGACTGTGAACGGTTGCTTCCAAGGTCGTGGAAACCAACACATACACGGCGAAATACTAAGATCGAGAGGACGTCTCTCAGGAGTTTTGTTTCCTCGGACGGGACGGAACTGTATGGTTCCTTCGAAAGTAATAGCGGTCTGTAGCCACTTTTGACAGGCGGCGGGCATGCCGATGGTCACTTACGCTTTCTGGCGAGGAGCAGTTCGGTCCGCCCGCGCGGAGTTTGGCTGTCCTGGTGGTGAAGGCATCTCTCTGACCGCCGAAAGGGTTACTGTTCCTCTGCGCAGCCGTAGCCTTGACTTGAGTTTGAAACTAATAGCCACTGGAATTTCTGCAGATTTGCACCATCTTGAATACTTTTTGGATCTCATGATTGCTCAGCGCCATCTTGAATACTTTTTGGATCTCATGATTGCTCATCACGAAAATTTATTTGTCCACACCATTAGTCAGCCACTTAGGCAAGACATCAGTGATTTCAGTTGCCTTGGAATAACTACCTTTGATGTGTAAATAAGCAGATTAAATTCGGGGACTTTGTAATTAATTGGTGTATGCTCTCGATCCTCGTAACACATAAATCTTAATTTCAATTTCAGTACGAATCTGTGATTGGAAACATCACTAGCAGATGATGTTTGAAGTGATCGGTATATCAAAAATCTGCAAATAGCAGTCAAAATCTACAAAAATCAGTCTTTGAATACTGGTTCCTATTTTGACTGGAACCGAGGTTGGAATCTTCCTATACGTCGGTCAGGGGGCATGAAGATGGCGTATTATATCGCAGAAACTGGTAGACCAATAAAATAACACTTTGGAAATTAGCCGGCTGGAAGCTGTTTGATTTGACATTCTGTACTGAACAGCCGAGGTCCCGCAACCATCTCTGAAAAGATGGACGTACAGAGAATAGGTGTAGATTGCCGAACAACGAAGAGTATCAAAAAACGCGGGTCATTCCCGTTTTCAAGGTAGGTCAGCGAAAAGTTGTATATTATTATACGACTACATCACTGAAGCAATTCTGTCGTATAATTATGGAAAATCTGTGGAGAACAAAAATCTCTATAAAACCAGCATGGGTTCCATAATGTTATGGAACAGAATACTAAGGGACAGAAAGTAAAAAAAAAAAAAATATTTAATATAACTCAGATTGCCTGAGGCAAATTCAAGCCTTGTCTGAGACAGAGGCGGAAGCAGGAAGGGAGCTGTTACGTCGCGAGTGGGTCGGGTCGACAACAGTGTCCGCAGCTCGTGGTCTTGCGGTCGTGTTGTCGCTTCCCGAGCACGGGGCCCCGAGTTCGATTCCCGGCGGGGTCAGGGATTTTCATATTCCCCGAGATGACTGGGTGTTTGTGTTGTCCTCATCATTTCATCATCATTCATGAGAGGGGCGAGATTGGATTGAGCAAAGGTTGGTAATTTGTACGGGCGCTGATAACCTTGCTGTTGAGTGCCCCACAAACCAAACATCATCATCGACAACACTGTCTGTCGAGTAAGGAATAAGTATGCAGCAGAAAGAGGACGGAAGCGAGACAAGCATATTCGTAAGGTCGTAAGGCATGTTACAATGAACTATGTCTGTTTCATAAGAGTACATAGCGAGGGACCGGCACGGCAGTTATCAGCCTGTTAAGTGAAAATAGCAGAATAAGGAGGACACATTCAGTCGTTACGAACCGAGCTCTGGGTCGAAGCCTGAAGCTTCTAGCTCCTTTTACATACTCTAGCTTTCCAGCCCTTGTCGTGAGTTCATCACTGGGATCGGTGGCATTCACAGCATTCCATGATTACGATACTGTAGTGAATCTACGTCCTAGGTGCTCTAGCACAGTCTGTGAACTAGCCGAAGATGGTACTCAAGATAATGGCCTTCGCAAGATGAACTTCGTGCTGCTCGTCGCTAACTGATTGCCTCCGGACAACACCTCGTCTCAGAATGCCGCCAGTTCTGCACTTCAACGTGGAAGGCAGCAAGAGGGCCTCTTGGGGTCCACGTTCCTGTTCAACATCTGGCACCTTGGGTGCTGAAACCTACCTGGGATAGGGAAGAGATCAACCGACTACACGACTGGCGACGCCAGGTACATCGTAGATGGGTCATCAAAGATCATCGTAGAATTTAAATGGAACATACTGTGGTGCCACCGCCAGACACCACAATTGCTAGGTGGTAGCCTTTAAATCGGCCGCGGTCCGTTAGTATACGTCGGACCCGCGTGTCGCCACTATCAGTGATTGCAGACCGAGCGCCGCCACACGACAAGTCTAGAGACACTTCCTAGCACTCGCCCCAGTTGTACAGCCGACTTTGCTAACGATGGTTCACTGACAAATTACGCTCTCATTTGCCTAGACGATAGTTAGCATAGCTTTCAGCTACGCCATTTGCTGCGACCTAGCAAGGCGCCATTATCAACTGCTATTTATCTTGTGATGCATGTACCGTCAGACCGATGTTCACAAATTATGGATTAAAGTTAAGTATTCCAGAAGCTACGTACTATTTTTGCTACTATAAAGACCTTGTCCTGTTCCAGACCTCACGCCATCCTGCGTGAGCTTAAACGCGTGCCCTTCGGCCTCCCGTCCTAGTGGATTGGCTGTCTTGCCAGTCCACAAAACCTAGTACACCTCGCAGCCGATGCGAGAACGTGCAAACTCTGAGCTGACTCCACGGAAGTCAGCTAGAATCCAGCACGCAGCTGAATTAGCAACAACCGAGGCTGCTACAGACGAACGACGACTTGTAAACACTGCGAATAAATAACTGGACTCTAGTAATGTTTTATTGGCGTCGTTGGCGCTCCACAGGTTCCCAACAGCCATCCTGACTTCACGCAGAGGTATCTCCGCTCGGCCCTCTGTAGTAAAACGAGATCTCTCTACGTACAGGCATTACGCTATTAGCACTTCGGAACTCACGAATGATTTCTTCCACTGATTTCATGCCATTTAGACGAGTGAGGCCTTCGGCTCCGAAAGCCCGTACCGATGATGTTTCATTGAATAGTTCGCACACTGACACTTGTTGAAGGCTCAGCTTTGAAATCTGCAGGAATTTGCGGAAGAGTTGCACTTCTGTCACGTTGGTCCCGTTCTTGCAGGATCTTCTTCCGGGCGCAGCGATGTCGGAGTTTTGATGTTTTACCGGATTGCTGATATTCACGGTAAAATCCATACTTTATCGCTACCACGGATATGATGTGTCCCATCGCTCGTGCGCCGGCTATGACACCACGCTCGAGCTCGCTCAAATCTTGATAACCTGCCATTGTAGCAGCAGTAACCGATCTAACACTTGTTGTCTTACATAGTCGTTGCCGACCGCAGCGCTGTATTCTGCCTGTTTACCTATATCTCTATTTGAATGCCTATACCAGTTGCTTCGGCGCTTCAGTGTGTATTCGTCCCACTGAAGGTTTACCTCCGTACCTTGCGGACACTCATTTTCTGCCGCGCCCCGAATGCACATGGCGAGTCATTAGCAGCTAAATTTTTCGTGTCATACGAGGGTAATCCCAAAAGTAAGATCTCCTATTTTTTTGTGAGTACAGAACTCTGTTTGTGTGGCAGTTGGTCACACTGTTATGAAGAGTGCTTCACGCAGTGTGTGTAAACATGTGCACGCCGCGCTCAGGCGCTCAGTCTTGGCTTGGTAACCGTTGAGAATGGAGCTCCCGTTGGATGGTACCGCCAAGTTGAATTGCCCGCAGTTATTCGGTTTTTGAACACAAAGGGCACTATGGCGATTGAAATACATCGCCAATTGGAAGTGTATGGTGAGTCGTGCATGGATGTCAAAAATGTTCATAAGTGGTGTAGAGAGTTTGCAGCTGGTCGGACCGAACAGAGGAGCGGGAGACCGTCAATTTCTGAGGAGACAGTGTTGAAGGTTGAGCAAACCACGTGTGAAGATCGGCGGATCATTTTGGATGATATCTGCACGTTGGTTCCTGAGGTTTACCAAAGCACCGCTCACCGAATTTTAACGGAAACATTGAACTACCGCAAGATGGGTGCCACGCATGCTGACTGAAGACCACATGCGGCAACGAGTTGATGCTTCCTGCGCATTTCTTCACCGCCTTGCAGCCGAACAGAACAACTTTCTGGACTGGTTAAACGAACATCTGGCCGGAAAGCGATTCAGCTCCGATGACGAGGTGAAAGAAGAGGTTCATAACTTTCTGAACAGCATGGCGGCGGCTAGCTGGTATGACATGGGCCTAGAAAAACTGCCGCAACGTCTACGAAAATGCATCGACAGAAACGGTGATTATGTCGAAAAATAGCTAAATGTTGACGCTGTAAACTGGTGCAAATCATTGTTGAAATAAACAGGTACAGGGTGTTTCAAAAATGACCGGTATTTTTGAAGCGGCAATAACAACTAAACGAGCAGCGATAGAAATACACCGTTTGTTGCAATATGCTTGGTACAACAGTACATTTTCAGGCGGACAAACTTTCGAAATTGCAGTAGTTACAATTTTCAACAACAGATGGCGCTGCAAGTGATGTGAAAGATATAGAAGACAACGCAGTCTGTGGGTGCGCCATTCTGTACATCGTCTTTCTGCTGTAAGCGTGTGCTGTTCACAACGTGCAAGTGTGCTGTAGACAACATTGTTTATTCCTTAGAACAGAGGATTTTTCTGATGTTGGAATTCCACCGCCTAGAACACAGTGTTGTTGCAACAAGACGAAGTTTTCAACGCAGGTTTAATGTAACCAAAGGACCGAAAAGCGATACAATAAAGGATCTGTTTGAAAAATTTCAACGGACTGGGAACGTGACGGATGAACGTGCTGGAAAGGTAGGGCGACCGCGTACGGCAACCACAGAGGGCAACGCGCAGCTAGTGCAACAGGTGATCCAACAGCGGCCTCGGGTTTCCGTTCGCCGTGTTGCAGCTGCGGTCCAAATGACGCCAACGTCCACGTATCGTCTCATGCGCCAGAGTTTACACCTCTATCCATACAAAATTCAAACGCGGCAACCCCTCAGCGCCGCAACCATTGCTGCACGAGAGACATTCGCTAACGATATAGTGCACAGGATTGATGACGGCGATATGCATGTGGGCAGCATTTGGTTTACTGACGAAGCTTATTTTTACCTGGACGGCTTCGTCAATAAACAGAACTGGCGCATATGGGGAACCGAAAAGCCCCATGTTGCAGTCCCATCGTCCCTGCATCCTCAAAAAGTACTGGTCTGGGCCGCCATTTCTTCCAAAGGAATCATTGGCCCATTTTTCAGATCCCAAACGATTACTGCATCACGCTATCTGGACATTCTTCGTGAATTTGTGGCGGTACAAACTGCCTTAGACGACACTGCGAACACCTCGTGGTTCATGCAAGATGGTGCCCGGCCACATCGCACGGCCGACGTCTTTAATTTCCTGAATGAATATTTCGATGATCGTGTGATTGCTTTGGGCTATCCGAAACATACAGGAGGCGGCGTGGATTGGCCTCCCTATTCGCCAGACATGAACCCCTGTGACTTCTTTCTGTGGGGACACTTGAAAGACCAGGTGTACCGCCAGAATCCAGAAACAATTGAACAGCTGAAGCAGTACATCTCATCTGCATGTGAAGCCATTCCGCCAGACACGTTGTCAAAGGTTTCGGGTAATTTCATTCAGAGACTACGCCATATTATTGCTACGCATGGTGGATATGTGGAAAATATCGTACTATAGAGTTTCCCAGACCGCAGTGCCATCTGTTGTTGAAAATTGTAACTACTGTAATTTCGAAAGTTTGTCTGCCCGAAAATGTATTGTTGTCCCAAGCATATTGCAACAAACGGTGTATTTCTATCGCTGCTCGTTTAGTTTTTATTGCCGTTTCAAATATACCGGTCATTTTTGAAACACCCTGTGACGTAGCTTATATAAAAATAGGAGTCCTTACTTGTGGGATTACCCTCGTAATTGAGCGTTACTAAAGATTGTATTTGCGACCTCACACTCAAGGGATTCCGTATCAGTAGAATTTCTCAGGTACCTCATCCGATCCCGATGCCTTTCCACAACTGACACTGGCCTATGTTCCGTACACCGAGTGCTAAGGTGAAACTGCTTGAGAAAGCACTGCTGTGCGTGACAGAAGAGCTAGTCTTTGCGGAGCGGGTACGGTGGACGACTGCGCCCTACGCGGCTGCGCACGAGGCAGGTCACGTCTGCGTACCCTGTAGAGCCCCAGAGGCCGGCGCGGGGCACACTAACGAGTTTGTGCGCGTGTGGGCAGCGCGCGTGCGGAAACGGCTCCGCCACGCCACGCCACGGCAGGCCGGCGTGATGGATTCGCTGGCCGCTCCGCGGGCTCGCCCGGCACCTGCGCGCTCTCGCTATGGCCTCGGGTTGCCGGTGTCACGGCCGCGCCGCGCTACGCCACACCGGCCTGTGACAAGCAGCGGGACGGGCCGTTTTCTCGGAAGACGGCCATTACTTTTTCTGTATACGTGGAGGCGTGGCTGCCGGCTCCCAACTTTGGATCTCAGGCGATATCGTACAACACGGACCTCGCGCTTACGTCAGCGGTGCAAAGGTTAATATTTCTGTTGGCATGCCGTCGAGCTTATGACTGGCCGTGGCAAATATGGCCATGTTGTTTCCACACCGGAGTCACTTGCAAATGCTGTTTCAGAAAGATTCGTTCAATTTCACAAGATTTTTCACTTTTTCATTTCATGGGCTTTCGGGAGGTGCCCGTCCAGCCCGCTCAGCAGTGGTATGTCAGTTCTGACGATGCGAACGTATGAACAACATAACACACAGTACCCGAGCGGTGAAAATCTCCGACCTGGCCTGGAATCGAACCCTGACCCCTTCGCTTGCTAATCTGCCGCGCTGACTGAGCAGCTGGATGTGAGAGGTGGCATGAGCCCCCTCTCATATTTCTGTCTTACGATTCTCCTCTCTAATTGCATGCGGTGGAAAGTTGCTATTCCTTCACACGCGGACTTCCCACGCAGCGTCTCTCGTCACCCAGGTGGTCCGGTGACAGGCGGGCTCTACTGATCTCGAGAGGGTTAACCCGACGTGTGTGAGGCAGTCGAGTGAATGCTTTCCAAACACCGACATTGTCAAGAGACACGCCCGCCGGGGCCTGAAGTAGCGGCTGGGCTAGAGGTTCCGTTACTTCGCAGAAACTTAGCGAAAACACTTTCTGGCGGGCTACCAGCGAGGCGTGGGAATGACTTGTGTACCCAGGCAGTTGTGGCGGGAAAATTCCTGCGCTTTCTGCAAAATAGTAACTGTAATTGGCTTGCTCAGGGCATGGCTTCGTGACGTAGCAAAATCAGCGCAGAAATTGGCGCCAAGAATCTCCATTGGTGGAATGGTACTGCTCCGGCAATGGGGTGGAATTTTCCGCCGGTTTTCGAGTTGCTGATTGGAACGTTTAACCACGGCCACTGTCGTGGGGGCGGGAATGTTCTGTGTTCGGCCTGTACGGGTGCTCTTGTGGGTAGTCGGCTCTCGCCTTTCGGTCGAGGACGTCGAAGCAACCAGCCATCACCTACGGTACGCCAGATCGTGTTCTGGCAGTTAAGAAGACAGTTTGGTAATGTATGTCCGCAGCACCGGCAGATAGGGATTTTCCTAGGTGATAATCAGAGCTCAGCAGAGCGCGCCTGTTCGTCTTTTTCTAACTTTGTTCTGTCTTGAGTACCAGCAATTAATGTTGGGTTAGTTGTGTGTCTCTCTTATGATTTGAGTAGCAAGGAATTGGCTCCACATACCACTTCGTCTTAAAACTCACAATCTAGTTTAGGGACAACTTCACCTTTACAGTGTTTGTATGAGTATCCAACTTGAGCCAATTTGATGTATTGTAAATGTTTCATGTGTTTTGGTTTAGTATTTTGTGTTTAGTCGTAATAAATCATATTGTTATTTTGGACAGAACTTTCATTCCGTTAATCGGTAGAGCAAACCTATCATTCCTCACTATGTTAATGAAACCTTCGTTTATTTAACTTATTTATCAAATTAAATTATTGCAGGTGCCAAACTCTTTTCTACTCCACTTGCAGGGTTGATTACAGTCAGTTCGCGTATATTTTTTAATCCTTGTGCAACAGCAAAAGTCGGAGTTAGAATAGGGGGGGGGGGGGGGGGTTTAGAGCATCATTTACATATGTAGATTCTAGAATTTAGTGTTAAATACACTGCTAGCCCCGGCACCTCGCAGATGTTTATTTAGTCGGGCTACAGCTATTCTCAAAAACAAACAGTTTTTGTGTAGATCAGATCCTTGAAGCATGTGCTTGTGAGTTGCTACTGCAATATACTTCTATAGTAATTGTAACAATCTACAACCAATGTTTGTCAAGTAAAATGTCCGTCCAAAATAGCAGTAACGGAAGTGCGTACTTAAGTGTGGTTAAAGAGTTGTTAAGTTCCTGTGCTTGAAAGAAGGGAAATGATCGTGTGGCATTGATGGCCGTCCGGGGAAGTTCGGCCGCCGTGTGCAAGCCTTATTTCAGGTGGCGCCACACTGCGCGACCGGCGCGTTGGTGATGATGAGATGATGACGAGGACAGCACAGCACACAGTCCATGAGAGGTGAAAATCTCCATTGCGTCCACGAATCGAACCCGGGGGCCCACTTTATGGTAGGCAAACACGTTACCACTCAACTAAGCAGGCGGACTGTACTTGAGAGAAAGCCTTAGGGGCCGGCTGCGGTGGCCGAGCGGTTCTAGGTGCTTCAGTCCGGAACCGCGCGAGTGCTACGGTCGCAGGTTCGAATCCTGCCTCGGGCATGGATGTGTGTGATGTCCTTAGGTTAGTCAGGCTTATGTAGTCTTAAGTTCTAGGGGACTGACGACCTCAGATGTTAAGTCCCATAGTGCTCAGAGCCACATGAACCATTTGAAAAGCCTTTTGTGTTAGAAAACTTAGTGTTAAACTGTTCCTTTTGATTCTACAAATGTGCACCGTTCTCTGTTGGATGGTTCGGTAATTGCTATGATGGATGTTTCGGTTATGACCAATTTGTTTAAAAGGCACTGAGGCAGACCAGTGCCGTGGGGTTGATGTTTGATTGCCGAAGTGGTGCGAGTCCGAGAGAGCGTAAAAATTAGTTATACGGTGTTCTAGCCTCTGCGACGAAAGGCATTTTTGTTGATCCACTATTTTAATCTCTGTACCAGCAGACTATTTCGTCGTGTTCCGCGCACAAAATTCATTACTGCTGAGGCTTGGCGCCTTTTGGCGTACCCATTTGATACTTTTTGGTACAGCCTTCCACCGTTTAAGCACGTGTCGTGTTAAATAATAAATTGAGCTGTTAACTCGCCAGTTAGAACTGAGTGGCTAGTCATGATTTTGGGTACTGAATTGTAACTTGAAACTGTCATGGACCGAGCACTCTAACGTTTAACTGATTTCGGATTCTTTCAATAATTGTCTTGGCTAAGTTGCCTGAGAAACCTTATGAGCGTAAGCTCTCGTTGTGAGCTGTTCGGATGGTGTTGCTACCAAAACTTACTTGTATAGAGTGTCTACACATCGTTCATGAAAACATTTTGGTTTTGTTGTTTATTCAGTTATGTTACGAATTTCTTTGACTACAAGCCTGATGCAAATTTTGGAGCAGCGGGTAAGAGTGTATTTCTGAATGCTTTCAAATTTTCTAAGCTTGGTTTAATTTCACTTGGTGATTCTTTCATTTATTTGACAAATAATTTCTTCTATTTGAATTTAATTGAATGCCTGTCCTGGTGTAGATTTTAAAGCGACCGCTACTGTTGATGTCTGAAGTTTGAGTGATCTTTGCTTGATAATCTTAGAGTAATAAGGATAGTTAAATTTGGTTAAGCGTTGATCTGCTGTGAGTCGTGGGTCATGGAAAAAATGCTTAATCATGGACCTCTGTAATTTGTCAAGATATCGAGTTAGTTTCGTACAGTCGTATTGTGTTCTAGATTGTTTCCTTTGAGCAGCAGCATCTTACCACTGCAATCTAGCTCCCTACCAGCTGAATGGTAGCAGAGCATGGTTGAATCAAGCAGCAGTGTTCTGATTCCGTCTAAAGGCGAAGGTTCTAATGTAGGCTTGTGTACTGTGCCCATGTGTGCTGTTTCAGATTGTAGCTCGAAGGAAGGATCATACTTCGAGGAGTGTTAAGAATGTTCTGCCTTAACAAAGAACAATTCCTATATGAGCTCGCTGTGAGGGGTATCGAAGCTGAGGGCAGGGAAATGTTGAGGTTTTTGGGTGGCAGTGCCCCGATTAGGGCTCAGCTGTTCAGAATTCAGGTCCATCTTAACCTTCTTGGGAATCGACTGAAGGACCTTGGGTTTGTGTATAAAGATGCTAAACTGAAAGAAGTGGTTGAGGGCTTGCAGAGTGGGGGTAGTTAACCTTTAACTGGAGTGCAGTTCGCTGCGTTGGAAGGAGGTCTTGCAGCGTTTAGGTGGACCCTTGCGAAGTCCAGTTGATGCGTCGCCCGTCCAAGATGAACAGCCTGCTTGGAATCTGCTCAATAAGTTACCTAAACAATTATGGCCTCTGGTACAGACGATTGAGCGTCTTGCTCTGTACACCGCTCATCGAGTTATTAATTTGTTGTGGTTCATAGCTGACTTATAAGATTAGACTAGAGTTACTCAATAGATTTATAACAGAAGCACTTAACAGGGGTGAGACATTAGCTGTGTTTAGAAGTCGATTCCTAAGGGAATGTTAAGCGGATAGACACCACATTCAGATGGCTAACCAGTGTTTTTCCCAGGTGCAGCTGAGGTTCGTCCGATACATAGAATATGCTAGGACTGCGATGATCGCTTTGTGAATTAGTGTTTCTGAGGGTGGAGCCATAATTTGCGGGGCATGCAACTTGAGGATGATGATGTTGGAGTCCCATACTCCGAGGAGCGTAGGGGACGATGCGGGAGACCCAAACCGCCGTACTAGGCAGGGTACTAGTGGAGGTGGTTTGCCACTGCCTTCCTCCGACCGTAATGGGGATGAATGACGATGACGGAGACGACACAACAACACCCAGTCATATCGAGGCAGGTAAAATCCCTGACCCCGCCGAGAATCGAACCCGGAACCCCGTGCGCGGGAAGTGAGAACGCTACCGCAAGACCACGAACTGCGGACTTGAGGACAGCTCCCGTATTTCGTTTGATACTCAACCGCAAGTTGATCACCTGTATGGAAAACACGTGCGTTTTAGTGATGAAAAGAGGAATGTGACATTCCAAGGAGGGACACCAAGGACGGAGAACCTCGCGACGTCAGAAACGAAGATACACTCTAAGAAAAAAGAAAAAAAGAAGGAAAACGACCCACCACGGTGGAATTATCCGAATGGAACGTAAATCAGTAAATGTGACGTACATGTACAGACAAGCACAAGATCACAATTTCAGAAAAATTGTATGATTCACTCAAGAGTATGAGCTTCACAAACTGAGCAAGTCAATAACGCGATGGCCCACCTCTGACCCCCATGCAAAGCAGTTATTCGGCTTGGCATTGATTGACAGAATCGTTGGATGTCCTCCTGAGGGATATCGTACCAAATTATGTCCAATTGGAGCGTTCAAAATCCCTAGCTGGTTGGATGTCATTGCCCATAATGCTCCAAATTCTCTCAACTGGGGAGAGCTCCAGCGACCTCGCTGGCAAGGACGAAGACAATCAATAGAAACTCTCGTAGTTTGCGGACGGTCATTATCTTGCTGGAGTGTATGTCCAGGATGGCTTGGAAAGAAGGACAACAAAACGGGGTACAGAATATCGTCGACGCAGTGTTGTGCTGTAAAGGTGCCACGGATAACAACCAAAGGGCTCCTGCTTTGAAATGAAATGGCATTCCAACCCATTAATCGTGGCGGGTGACAGTTAGGTTGGTATTCCACGCTGCGCGGGGTAGCCGCGCGGTCTTGGGCGTTCTGTTACGGTTCTCGCGGCTCCTCCCGTCGGAGGTTCGAGTCCACCCTCGAGCATGGTGTGTTGTTATTAGCGTAAGTTAGTTTAAGATTAAATAGTGTGTAAGCTTAGGGACTGAAGACCTCAGCAGTTTGGTCTCATAAGATCTTACCACAAATTTCCAAATTTTGGTATCCTACTGCTGTCCAGGCTCCAGACACGTCTTTGCTGATCATCGGGGCCTGGAATTCCATTGATCGGAGTGTAATTCAGACGTGTCTGGAGAAACCCGGACCGCGGCGGGGTACCAACCTGACTGGCACCCGCAATTGACTTTCTCAATTTGTGAAGCCGTTTCTCTTGAATAAATCATCCAATTCTTCTGAAATTGTAACCAATTGTTTGTCTGTACATGCACGTCACATCTACCGATTTCCGTCCGATTAGCATAATTGCTTCGTGGTGCGCCGGTCGCGGTGGTCGAACGGTTCTAGGCGCTTCAGTCCGGAACCGCGCGACTGCTACGGCCGCAGATTCGAATCCTGCCTCGGGCATGGATGTGTGTGATGTCCTTAGGTTAGTTAGGTTTAAGTAGTTCTAAGTTCTAGCGGACTGATGACCTCAAATGTTAAGTCCCATAGTGCTCAGAGCCATTTGAACCTTCGTGGTGCGTCGCTTTTTTTTGTCTTAGAGGCCGAATATATCACAATTACATTGTTACTCGAAAGGGTGTTTCACTAAAGCTGTGCCTCACATGCTCATATGGAAGTCCATGCGCCGGAGAAGTGAGGCCTGTACCATGGTCCACGGTCGTAATTTCTAGCAACTTCTTTGTGGACGAACATTGTCTGCTTTTGTTCTTATTTCTCGGTTTCTGCTCTACTGAGCATAATAAATGTGTTCTCTCGCTCTGTTGGTATTCTTCTTTTCTTGTGTTTTGTGTCCTCACTACTGCGCCAGGGAAGACTTTCCTACCATGCATTGCAAAGTGATTTTCCATCGTCGAGGTGTACTCTCTCTCTCTCCAGAAAGTTTGTACCTGCTGTGCGAAAAGCCCGTATAGGGAGCAATTTGAGACCACGGATCTCCGAAAATATCTCTGAACAACCTCCGAACACAGGAGCTGGGGTTCGCACTGCTGCCTTGGTAGCAGACATTTAGGAACTTTATTTCGAATGAAACAACTAGTTTACTGTTACCATTCGCTTTTTATTTGTCTCCACAATGCGTTTCGAAGCTTTAAGGCTCCATCATCAGGTGAATTTGTGTGTCTTAGTACGACATGTGTATGTTGTGTTACGACTTTGGGGTAACCTGTTTCGCAGTCTGATGAAGAATCAAAAACATTATTTCAGAAGATGGTTTTTGGCAGGTTTTTGACTAACAACCTGTTTCACAATTTAATGAAGAAACAAACACATTTTACTTTAGAACATCGTTTTGGGCAGGTTTTTGGCTAAACTTAGGCCTGTATATAAATTTGATAGTAAAACAACTAAAATAGAATACCTCCAGTGCTCACAGCCCCTTTTCTCTCTCGTAATACATCACATATAAGCTGCCATACTTTGTAAACAGTGATGGTTTCTGGAAATTACTAGGTGCAAAGAACATTCAGCAAGACCGAAACATTATCTCGAAGTGCAAAAAGTATTTAGTGAAACAATACTATTATTTTAGAATAAGTTTTAAAGGATTGTAGAGATCTTTGGTTGAGTTGATGAATGCGTGCGTCAGAATAAATATTTTAAGTAGTATACAAATCCTTTTATGTTAAGTTTATATACGTAACATAAATTTCATACTAGTTTATATAATGATGATGATGTTTGGTTTGTGGGGCGCTCAACTGCGCGGTTATCAGCGCCCGTACAAATTCCCAACCTTTGCTCAGTCCTACCTCGCCACTATCACGAATGATGATAAAATGATGAGGACAACACAAACACCCAGGCGTCTCAAGACAGGTGAAAATCCCTGACCCCGCCGGGAATCGAACCCGTGACCCCGTGCTCGGGAAGAGAAAACGCGACCGCGAGACCACGAGCTGCGGACTTATATAATGAGGTGGCATGTTGCAACTCTTAAGTACAACAATTACGTTGCCAACAGTGGTAAAATTACGCATAAATAACAATTCTGGCTGGGATTCACAGGCACAGGATGAAAGAACTGCGAGAAAGAGAGCTAAGTTTTGGATATGCTAGAGCTATGGGTTTGTTAAACTTACATCTTTTACGTGTTATAACTAAGTAAATGCTGAAGTAACACATTGGGGATTGATACACCCTTGACAATATAAACAAATATATCTAGTATCACTCTGACATGAGATAAAAATCGTTGATTTTATTTCAGTGGATCATTTTATCAATAGTTATTCATCAATCTAAAATTATCTGTGTGAAACTGTTCCACGCGTTTGGGAACGATTGTTTGGGAAGTGATGTTTGGAAAAACTTTTACCAGGAGACGGGACAAATTAGAAGGACCTATGCTAAGGTATGAAGCCGTAATTAACTCACCAGTAGTATAGAGGCGAACTCTTGTTGGAGCACAAAAGACGGATGGACGTGAATGTTGACAGTTTTAGATACGAAGAGATGAAAATATTATCAGATGGTGGGGAACATGGAGGACGGAGACAAAGCACTCGAGAAAATGCTGGCTGGAAACAAAATAAGAGAGGCTAAAAGGATTTGTAACCTGTGGCAAATGGACAGCGATAAAAGCTCATGCTCGATGTGATTGCAAATTAGGTCCGGCAGTAGCTTGCGGGTGAGACCACACGGGAATGTTGTGGTCCGTGAGTAAACAACTTACCTTCCTGGAGACTCGGAGATAAGCTATTTAAACGCTTCTACCTGTCTGGTACATTAAGAAATCTTTGCCGGTAAGTGAGTGCAAGATTCCAAAAGGGTACCGGAGAAATGGGCAATCGATGCACTTTGCGCAAGTTTGCCCGTAGCGGGCCGGCTGAGCTATCGCGACAGGGTTTGTTTACCGTGTCGCCGACCGCAGCGGAGTCACCGACGAGACGCGGCCGGCTGTTGGCGCGTGGGTAGGCGACTAGATGGCAATCGGCCAAGGGGCGCCGTTAATTGAGAGAGCAGTTGTCGATTTTATTGCGCCCACCGTTTCTTTCGTGCGTATTGCGCCAGTGCTGATAACTAATGCTTCGGCCGCCGTCGGACTTTCAGAACCGGCAGCAGCAGTGGCGGGCCGTCTACGCTGGCGACACGGGGTGTGGCCGCCCACGTCGTCTCACGTGGAGAGAGACAGACAGCCGTAAAAGCCAGGCGACCCACATAGTGCGCTTGGCGACATTACCTGACCCCTGAACTCTGCCGACGAGTGCAAGTTCTCTGATGGGACATCAGAGGTCACAGATCCGTACTTTCAATGATGCACAGAACTGCCATTACAGTGGAGGTGGTACTTGCTGATCTCATCTTGCCTTGCAGGTTCTGAATGAACTGCCATTTACGACGTCCAACCACACGACGCTTTAAAACGAAAAGACTAGTATCGCCAAATTGAGGTGGCATCCGTCTCGTATTCAGTTTTTCTTCTGTAGTCTGTCCACGTTGAACAAAGAGACTTCAAGTGACAAATGGGCACTGGGTGCGCCAGTCTTCATCATAAATTTTTGTATTTTGGAGTTTATCTCGGAAAAGTCCTATATTGCTTTCTAGTGGTACTTTCTTAATGTGTTCACTTTACAGTGTGTTAGTCGTGTTTTCTTTGCGTCTAACAGTTCAAATATGGTTCAAATGGCTCTGACCACTATGGGACTTAACTTCTGAGGAAATCAGTCCCCTAGAACCTAGAACTACTCAAACCTAACTAACCTAAGGACATCACACACATCCATTCCCGAGGCAGGATTCGAACCTGCGACCGTAGCTGTCGCGCGGTTCCAGACTGTAGCGCCTAGAACCACTCGGTCACAGCGGCCGGCCGTCTAAGAGTCTTGACTTCCGGATCCTGATATATTCTGCATGGTTGTAACTGAGCCACAAAGTGGATTACACCTGTTAAGTTTACACCTGTAAGTTTAAAAAGAAATTTCTTCGTTAGAAAAATTGTTCATTAATGTGTTTTAATTATAGTTGTCCCCCAGATGTGTAGTGTAGGCCTTCAGCCGCTATTTGTTTCCAATCGCATGGTTTTTTTTAAAATTTTTATCTTCTATTTTTAGTTGCTTTTGATTTCAAAGCCAGGTCTTCAGCCGTGCTTGTTTTTGGTGTGGTTTTGGGCCTTCAGCCCAGAAAGCATCTCAAGTTTTCTTTAACTAGGCCTTCAGCCGTTTTGTTTAATTGTGACCTTTTAGAGCAAAGTGTAAAAAATGGTACAAATGGATCTGAGCACTATGGGACTTAACTTCTAAGGTCATCAGTCCTCTAGAACTTAGAACTACTTAAACCTAACTAACCTAAGGACATCACACATGTCCATGCCCGAGGCGGGATTCGAACCTGCGACCGTAGCGGTCGCGCGGTTCCAGACTGTAGCGCCTAGAACCGCTTGGCCACCTCGGTCGGCAGCAAAGTGTAAATAAGTGGCTCATAGACAAATAAAGTTGTGTGTTTGATTGTGCAACTCACAGTAACTGATTACGGTCGCATCCACAATCGTAACCTCATCCTGTGCGCTCTCCGAGTACTTACCAACCAGGTTTCACACGCAAGTCCACCTCTACATGCAGTTAGTGTTTCCTCGGCACGATACATCTACCAGCAGGACAAGGCAACGTGTCACGCAGCTCGCAGTGAAGTGCGTGATTCGAAGAGCACAAGGATGAGTTTGCCTTACTCCCCTGGGCACCAAATTTCCCGGGTTTAAACCCAACTGAGAATCTGTGGGACCACTTCGATAGGGCTGTTCGCGGTGTGAGTCCTCAACCGAGAAACCTGGCGCAGTTGGCCACAACGCTGGAGTCGGTATGGCTTCACATCTCTGTCCGTACCTTGCAAAACCTTAAGACCCCTTGCCTTGTAAAGTTTGCTATCATACAATCACTCTTTCCACCCTCTCCATCCATCTCACTTTCTCTTTCTCTTCCTCCACTTCTACCTCCAGCCTTTCATATCTATGAATCCCAAACAGAACTGTTATTTGTGTTTAATTTTACCACTGTACTTAAAGTTTGTAACAGTTCACCTGTCTGTATAAACGAATATGAAGTTTAATCTATTTTAACTTGCCAAAATCGGATTTATATACCACCTGATGTATTTATTCCAACGAATGCATTCAACACCTCAAACAACACCTCTAAATCCTTTGCAAAAAACACATAATGTCTGAAGGGATACTGCAATCACTTTTTTTATGCAATGTTACTTATAATCCGTCTTTATTGCAAAATATTTATACGAATGACCGGTTTCTGTTTCTCTAGAACCATCTTCAGATCTGCAAATTTCGGTTACAGAACCTGTCCACACTCAGAAACCTTCACATGCTGCGTCACATAAATATTTTGCAATAAAGACGGATTATAAATAAAATTACCTCCAAATCCTTTAAAAAATTTATTCTGTAATAATGTTGTCAGGACGCATATTCTCTGGACTTTGTGAAAATGTTTTCTCTTCTGCTATATGATCCTTGCACTCAGTAGATTCCGATGCCATATTTGTTTACAAAATATGACAGTATACATGTGATGTGTCAAATGGTTCAAATGGCTCTGAGCACTATGGGACTCAACTGCTGTGGTCATAAGTCCCCTAGAACTTAGAACTACTTAAACCTAACTAACCTAAGAACAGCACACAACACCCAGCCATCACGAGGCAGAGAAAATCCCTGACCCCGCCGGGAATCGAACCCGGGAACCCGGGCGTGGGAAGCGAGAACGCTACCGCACGACTGTGATGTGTCACGAGTGTGAAAGGAGCCTCTGACCACTGGAGGTACTTTATTTTACTTATTTTATGTTTACCGTTAGATACACGTTTAATTTTTTGTTAAAAAAACCCAAAACCATGTTCTGAAATAGTGTTTGGTTTTCTCCACTAGACAGTGCCACAAGTTCCTCCAAAAAAATCGTAACACAACACATACAAAAATTTCATATTAACAAATGTCTTGCACTGTATTGTATTGTATGTTAACCGGGGACCTAGAAACGACGGAGAGGCTCCGTCCCCGCCGCAGCCGCAGTAGTCCACAACTCCACGACGACTTCCGGAGTCCACTTCACCCCTCCGCCGCCCCACACCGAACCCAGGGTTCTTGTGCGTTTCGGCCCCCGGTGGACCCCCAGGGAACGTCTCACACCAGACGAGTGTAACCCCTATGTTTGCGTGGTAGAGTAATGGTGGTGTAGGCGTACGTGGAGAACTTGTTTGCGCAGCAATCGCCGAGTGAGGCATAATAAGGGGATCCAGCCCGCATTCGCCGAGGCAGATGGAAAACCGCCTAAAAACCATCCACGGAGTGGCCGGTTCACCGGACGTCGGCACAAATCCGCCGGGCGGATTCGTGCCGGAGACCAGGCGCTCCTTCGCGCCCGGAAAGCCGTGCGTTAGACCGCACGGCCAACCGGGCGGGCTAACAAATGTGAATCCACATGATGATGGAGGTTTAAACCTTTGAAATGCGTCGAGGAGATAAATAAACAGTGACTGGTAACAGTAAAGTTGTTGTTTCATTTAATTGCAAAACCTCATTGACTCTCTCCTTGTACGTATCGCAGCGGTTTGCGCTTCAAAAAGGTGGTTGTTCCGGCTTTTGACAGGAGGTCTCATAAATGTGACAGCACAGTGTAATACCTTATAAACGCAAGATGTCGCTCTTAACTTCGTGGAATTTTTGCCACGACCGCAAGGATTTCCTGCTAGGTAACGCGCAAGAACGGCTCAGTCGGTTGTATTGTGCAGAGTGGAACAGGCGCGGGGAGATTACCATAGAAATGGACAAGGCGCAGCAAGTGACCGGAGTGGCTAGCGTTGCGCCAGACGCTCGCTGCTGCTGCTGGTGCCGGCCGACAGCGGCCCTCGGCCGGCCCTCTCCCGGGTGGGCTTGCGTGCGTCGGCTGACCCGCCTTTTACAGCGTCCCCATCACCCGCTGCTGGGACGTTTACACGCTCCGCTTCAATTACGGTGTCCAGAACTAGCGTGTCTTTCTCTCCATTTGTGTCCTGCGCTGGCCGGCCGACCCTTAACACACTGCTCACACGTAAGGCCCCGCACTCCGTGCCAAGAACTGCCCCTGTCAACCAGTCTGCTGCCTAACCGACGCCCTATCACTTCATTCCATTCACGCCGCCTAACAGTCGCAATGTAAGCCTCTACAACGAGGTGACAAAAATCATGCGACAGCGATATGCACATATACAGATGGGCGTAGCATCGCGTGTACAAGGTGTAAATGGGCAGCCCATTCGTGGAGCTGCCGTGTGTACTTAAGTGATTCGTGTGAAAAGGTTACCGAAGTGATCAATGCCGCACGACAGAAATTAACAGACTTTGAATGCGGTATGGTAGTCATAGATAGGCGCATGGAAGACTCAGTTTCGGAAATCGTTAGGGAATTCAATATTCCGAGATCTATAGTGTCAAGAGTGTGCGGAGAATACCAAATTTAAGGCGTTACCTCTCACCTCGGGAGTCGGCCGCTGTGGCTGAGCGGTTCTAGGCGCTTCAGTCCGGAACCGCGCTGCTGCTACGGTCGCAGGTTCGCATCCTGTCTCGGGCATGGCTGTGTGTGATGTCCTTAGGTTAGTTAGGTTTAAGTGTGTAAGTAGGCTGTTTAGGTTTTCTTATTGGTAACGCCACGTAGCGCTCTGTATGAAAATCACTGGCTGTGCTGTGTGCAGTTTGTGGCTAGTTTGCATTGTTGTCTGCCATTGTAGTGTTGGGCAGCGGCAGCTGGATGTGAACAGCGCGTAGCGTTGCGCAGTTGGGGGTGAGCCGCCAGCAGTGGTGGATGTGGGGAAGTGAGATGGCGGATTTTTGAGAGCGGATGATCAGGACGTGTGTCCATCAGAGACAGTACATTTGTAAGACTGGATGTCATGAACTGATATATATATAATATGACTTTTGAACAATATTAAGGTAAATACATTGTTTGTTCTCTAGCAAAATCTTTCTTTTGCTAACTGTGCCTATCAGTAGTTAGTGCCTTCAGTAGTTTTAATCTTTTATTTAGCTGGCAGTAGTGGCGCTCGCTGTATTGCAGTAGTTCGAGTAACGAAGATTTTTGTGAGGTAAGTGATTTGTGAAACGTATAGGTTAATGTTAGTCAGGGACATTCTTTTGTAGGGATTTTTGAAAGTCAGATTGCGTTGCGCTATAAATAATGTGTGTCAGATTAGTGATGATCAGAATAAGTAAAGAGAGAAATGTCTGAGTATGTTCAGTTTTGCTCAGCTGTTTGAAAATCAAATAATGTAAGGGGTTTATCAGCACAGTAATTCATTAAGTTTTCTAAGGGGACGTTTCAAGTAGTTCTAAGTCTAGGGGACTGATGATCTCAGATGTTAAGTTCCATAGTGCTTAGAGCCATTTGAACCATCTCACCTCGGACGACGCAATGGCCGACAGTCTTCACTTAAAGACCGAGAGCTGCGAGGTATGCTAGAGTTGACAGTGCTAACAGACAAGCAACGCTGCGTCAAATAACAGCAGAAATTAGTGTGAGACGTACAACGAACGTATCCGGATAAATTTAATGTTATTTGGCTATGGCCGTACACGAACGATGCGACTGTCTTTGCTAAGAGTGCTATATCGCCTGCAGTGCCTCTCCTGGGCAAGTGATCATATCGGCTAGATCCTAGACAACTAGAAAATCGTGGCCTGGTCAAATGATTCTCGATTTTAGATGGTAAGAGATGAAGGTAGGGTTAGAATGTGGCGCAGACCCCACGAAACCATAGATTCAAATTGTCAACAAGGCACTGCGTAAGGTGGTGGTGGTTCCATAATGGTGTGGGCTGTGTTTACATGCAGTCATGGACTGTGCGGGTGGTCCCGGTGGAGGTTCGAGTCCTCCCTCTGGCATGGGTGTGTGTGTTTGTCCTTAGGATAATTTAGGTTAAGTAGTGTGTAAGCTTAGGGACTGATGACCTTAGCAGTTAAGTCCCATAAGATTTCACACACATTTGAACTTTTTTTTTTTTTTGAGAATCAAAAGGGGAAGGCCTCAGGAACGGCCAACCGATTCGGCTTGTATTTGGTAGGCCGCATGTGTAAAACCTGAAATGTATAACTCTGAGATATTTTGTCTCAACACTCCCCCATTTTGGAGTAAGTTGAATGATGTTCAACGAAAGTCCGATGGTGTAGGGACCATGGTAAGGGAAAGAGAGAACCTGTGTGGGATTCCCAGGTTTTCCTTCATACGTAAATTTGTTTGCATCAGAGCTGGTAGAAACAGAAAGTTTAATGAGGTAGGTAAATCAATAACGTCCCATAGGATTTCACACACATTTGAACATTTTTTTTGTGTTTGCATGCAATGGACTGGATCCTCTGGTCAAACTGAACTGATCATTGATTGGAATTGGTTATTTTCGGCAACTTGGAGATAATTTGCAGCCATTCATGGACTTCATTTTCTCAAACGACAATGGAATTTATACAGTCGACAATGTGCCATGTTACGAACCACAATTGGTCGCAACTGGTTTGAAGAACATTGTGGACAGTTGGAGCAAATGGTTTCGCCACCCATATTACTGGAAATAAATCCTATCGAACATTTATTGAACATAATCGAGAGGTCATGAACAAAATCCGGCACCGGTAACTCTTCCGCAATCATAGATATGAAGGCAGCATCACTCATTATTGCTCTAGGGGACTTCCGACGAGATTTTGAGTCCATGCTACATCTAATTGCTGCAGTACGCCGGGCAAATGGAGGTCTGACACCATATTAGGAGGTATCCCAGGCCTTTGTCAGCTCTATTTACATATTTACAGGCTGCTTGCGGATAGACTGTGGATCTTCAGCGACTGAGTGCACCAATCTCAATCAAAAGTTAACTGCAGTGAAGCCAGAAGTTCAACGTAGTTTTCTCGTGCACCGATCTCGATGGAAGTTAAATGTGGGAGTTGACCACGAAAAATGGTTCAAATGGCTCTGAGCACTATGGGACTCAACTGCTGAGGTCATTAGTCCCCTAGAACTTAGAACTAGTTAAACCTAACTAACCTAAGGACATCACAAACATCCATGCCCGAGGCAGGATTCGAACCTGCGACCGTAGCGGTCTTGCGGTTCCAGACTGCAGCGCCTTTAACCGCACGGCCACTTCGGCCGGCCAGTTGACCACGGTTAAATCTCTTGTAATTGTGCCTTCACGTGTGAGAATGTTGCCTGTTTTCCTCTAACAAGTGGATCACACGACAATCGAATTTTTGTATTTTTTATATATTTATGATACGTATAATTAAAACTGAAATACGCCTCTTGCAAAGTAATTCGATGAAACTGTCAAAATATTTTGAGAAAATCGACTTGTAAGATTTCCGACATAAGTTAATGTACCAAAACAAGCAGGATGGCTCTGCTTCAGCATGTTTATTCGTTGCGTAGGGGTCCTGGATTAGATTCCAGGTGGGTTCAAATTTTTAAACAAAGGTGAATTTACGCCAAGCACAAAATACAAAAAGAGAGGAAAAACTTAATTTGTTGTTTTTTTAAATGTACAATCTTGATTAACAATATTTTATAAAAGATCGGTAATTAAGAAATTTCGTTTGTAATGAAAACTGGATTTTTGTATGTATATATTGTTAGAAATAAGAAGTGTATTTTTCATAAAAATGACACTCAGATGTATTACTTAGGATATACTCTATGAATTTGATATATAAATGTCGTAGGAACGGAACGGAAAGAACGAAAAAAGTAATGATGGAAACGTGAAAGTTTACATTTCTTTTTTTATACTGCATCCATCAGTTCCTTTAGTTTCAAGAACTAATGCATAGTGTAGCTGATGTCTCTGCCAGGGGAATTCCCGTCGAATCTAGAAGTAAGAAACTTTCCCGCAGACAAAAGGGGACGGGGCAACATGAGCAGAGCCGAATAAACCTGAACGAATAAATGCCAGTCGCTGTTTGTTTAAGTGGTTGAATGGGTGTGCCAATCATCAGCGGTGTTATAAATATTAGCGAAATCCATAGATTCAGATCACCAGATTGGAAATAAGCGACTAACAGGAATAACAGGTAAGAAAGACAACATATTACGTTCTCGGTGTATCCAAGAACATAAAATTTTGACAGAAAATGTTTGCCAGAAGGTTAAACTACTCAGGGCCAGTTGTACAATTAACAGCCATTTAAGTTCTATTCTCCGAATAGCGCAGAAAACGCATTGTATGAACACGTAATAACGCCTAACTGGACAATAAGTGTGGGATAACTAGACTGGTGATTCCGGCAGGTTTAGTAATGTTAACAAGAGAATAACTTTTGAGAATGGCAGGAATAGTTACAGAATTAGTGATTACAAGATTGTTCGTTAGAACGAGGAAGGAGAAGAAACGAGGACGCTACACAAATTATATGGAAGAACATGACGATTCCAAATATATGTATATAAAAGTTTCGTACTACTACTTTTCGATATCATGCTGGAGAAACTGGAGCGTGTGAATAAAATGTGAAACTATTTCCTACCATTAAATTTTTTGCTTGTAGTAGTCCTAATAGGCATTTGATATTGGTACTTCGTGAACTATATTTTATCGTGTTATTTATGCAACTGAGTTACATAAAAATGACGATTTGTGCCAAAACGGTCTCGCTTATTTGGCGTGTGTTGCAATTGCTGCAACATTAGAAAGACCTATTTCATTTTATCTAGTAGACAGTGACAAAATAGACGTAATAAACTGCGAATCCACACCAGTCTTGAGTAGGAGTACTATTCGTATTAACAGCTTTTCCAGTATTAGACAGCGAAATTTTTATTTCTCATGTAGCAAAACGTTTGACGAAATTTGATTAGGCAATAGTTTCTTTCACAGAAGGACACCGTGTAAAGCTGTAGGAAGATTAGAGCGCAAAAATTGCTGGGACCTAAGCATTGAAGAATTGTGTACTGTCTTGCTTGTCTCTTGTCTTTACTGGTATTACGTTTCCTGTATTCAATTTTATGTAACACAAAGGAGAGAGTTATTAGCTAACAGCCAATAAAGACTGAAAATTTTCTGAGGACTTCCTATTCTCTCGATCACAAATAATACCACCCATATTAATCGTGAGTTTTTGTAACGGGGGTAGGATATCAAACTGTCCGATTGGGAACAGGAGAGGCACCATAGGACATTTTAATTTCCACTGTAGTGAATATAGGATTGATGGCTTCCATTACAAAATATGCAGTGACGTGCGATGGAAGGCGCTGCAGTCATGGACTGTGCAGCTGGTCCCCGCGGAGGTTCGAGTCCTCCCTCGGGCATGGGTGTGTGTGTTTGTCCTTAGGATAATTTAGGTTAAGTAGTGTGTAAGCTTAGGGACTGATGACCTTAGAAGTTAACTCCCATACGATTTCACACACATTATAAACATCATATGCGATGGAAGAATGCTTTGTGAAGAGGTGTGCCACTGCACTTTGACACACTTAGGAATGAATAACATGTCTTACATTTCCAGGAACATATATGTTTTATATCTCAAACTCTTCAGAAAGAAGTGCGCTACAAATTGAACGTATTTTGAAAAAATCGGTAGTTTTAAGTTTTTGACGTCCTAAACCTACGTTTCTAGCATTTGTAGACTTAGAGAAAGCTTTTGACAATGTTCACTGGAATACTCTCTTTCAAATTCTAAAGGTGGCAGGGGTAAAATACAGGGAGCGAAAGGCTATTTACAATTTGTACAGAAACCAGATGGCATTTATTAGAGTCGAGGGGCACGAAAGGGAAGCAGTGGTTGGGAAGCGAGTGAGACAAGGTTGTAGCCTCTCCCCGATGTTATTCAGTCTGTATACTGGGCAAGCAGTAAAGGAAACAAAAGAAAAGTTCGGAGTAGGTATTAAAATCCATGGAGAAGAAATAAAAACTTTGAGGTTCGCCGACGACAATGTAATTCTGTCAGAGACAGCAAAGGACTTGGAAGAGCAGTTGAACGGAATGGACAGTGTCTTGAAAGGAGGATATAAGATGAACATCAACAAAACCAAAACGAGGATAATGGAATGTCGTCGAATTAAGTCTGGTGATGCTGACGGAATTAGATTAGGAAATGAGACACTTAAAGTAGTAAATGAGTTTTGCTATTTGGGGAATAAAATAGCTGATGATGGTCGTAGTAGAGAGGATATAAAATGTAGACTGGCAATGGCAAGGAAAGCGTTCCTGAAGAAGAGAAATTTGTTAACATCGAGTATAGATTTAAGTGTCAGGAAGTCATTTCTGAAAGTATTTTTATGGAGTGTAGCCATGTATGGAAGTGAAACATGGACGATAAATAGTTTGGACAAGAAGAGAATAGAAGCTTTCGAAATGTGGTGCTACAAAAGAATGCTGAAGATTAGATGGGTAGATCACATAACTAATGAGGAGGTATTGAATACAATAGAGGAGAAGAGGAGTTTGTGGCACAACTTGACTAGAAGAAGGGATCGGTTGGTAGGACGTGTTCTGAGGCATCAGGTGATCACAAATTTAGCATTGGAGGGCAGTGTGGAGGGTAAAAATGATAGAGGGAGAAAAAATGGCTCTGAGCACTATGGGACTTAACATCTGTGGTCATCAGTCCCCTAGAGCTTAGAACTACTTAAACCTAACTAACCTAAGGACTTCACACACATCCATGCCCGAGGCAGGATTCGAACCTGCGACCGTAGTAGTCGCGCGGTTCCGGACTGAGCGCCTGAACCGCTAGACCACCGCGGCCGGCAATAGAGGGAGACCAAGAGATGAATACACTAAGCAAATTCAGAAGGATATAGGTTGCAGTAGGTACTGGGAGATGAAGAAGCTTGCACAGGATAGAGTGGCATGGAGAGCTGCATCAAACCAGTCTCAGGACTGAAGACCACAACAACAACAAATCTCAAACGCTCGATGGCTGGGAGGAGGGGTGGGGTTAGGGGGAGGCGCCTCTATCAGTTTTTGCCTCGGTTGGGAAATATCGTAGATCCGTGGCTGGTAGGAGTATGCAAGAGTTCAAATGAAGGTTGTCTAGTAATGTTGCGCCTAGAAGGCGGGCGACGTCACCCAGCTGCGGTAGTTGCCGGTCTGTCGCGTTAACAGACGGCAGCGTGGATTTCGCTGGGCGTGTGAGATAATAAAAAGCGAAAAGTGTGCGGTAATTGAGCGCCGAGCTAACGGTAATATTCTTTGTGACTGCTGTATAAGGAAAGGATGGCTCATCTGGTGAGTGGCGGCAGAGTGCTAATGACGAGCGCTGTGCTGTCTGGGCGCCATTTTACAGCCGACTGCCTCGCTAATGACGCTCCGGGCGTGTGTGCGCCGCATACAGAGCACTCTGGCGGCGCCTGTGTGAATGCTGGACGCATGTAGCAGCAGTGAGTATGTGAGATTTACGATTTGCAGAGTGGCTATGAATTTATAAGCTGCGCTGTATTTCTACGAGCTCTAAAGCATAATTATTTTCACGTACTTAAGAAGAACATACAATCAGGAACTGGAATGTTATATAAGTAATTCAAGCTGTTTTTGTCTTTCTTTTCTTTTCTGCTTTACTTTAGACATCGCTAGAGGACTTTTCGTAACAGAAATAAGGCAGAGAAGACCTGCGGTACGAAATCACTTGCGAACGCCACCCCGAGGTTATAACATCCACGAGCGACAACTACCGAAACGGATAAGTAACGTTAGAGGTAATACCTGGAAACAATGATTTTGTCTCTAACGTTACATATGACAACCAGACCGTTTGTCTCATCGTACTGGCACAGCTCGGCAACCCGATGATCTTCTAAGAACGAAACCGGCCGAGGTACAAGAAAGGTGTAATAATACAGCTGTGGTGGTTTTCATTACTCATTGATCAAGAGTCTTGAGAAGAGATTATCAGATGAACATCTCCAAAAGTAAATTCAAGGCAATGGCGTGTAAACAGTGCTGCGAGAATTAGATAAGGAAGTAGAAGGCTGAAAGCTGCAGATTAGTTTGGCTATTTTAGCCAGCAGAATAAGTGATAACGTCAGAAATACGAGGGTCACTCCAAAAGAAATGCACACTATTTTTTTTAAAATCCGTCTTTTATTCTGCATGTTTGAAAGCTTTACATTGTGTAGATACATCCTTTAGGAACAATATTTTCATTTCTCCACATAATTTCCATCCCTCTCAACTGCCTTACGCCATCTTGGAACCAGCGCCTGTATACCCGCACGGTAAAATTCTGGATCAACCTGTTGGAGCCAATGTTTGGCAGCGTGCGCAAGGGAGTGATCATCTTCAAACCTGATCATCTTCAAACCTTGTTCCACGAAGAGAATCTTTCAGTTTCCCAAAGAGATGATAGTCACATGGAGTCAGGTCAGGACTGTAAGGCGCGTGTTTCAGTGTTGTCCATCCGAGTTTAGTGAACGCTTCCATGGATTATTGACTGACATGTGGCCGTGCATTGTCGTGCAACAGCAAAACATTCTGCTTTTGCCGATGTGGTCGAACACGATTCAGTCGAGTTTGAAGTTTCTTCAGTGTCGTCACATATGCATCAGGATTTATAGTAGTTCCACTTGGGATGATGTCCACAAGCAAGAGTCCTTAGGTATTGAAAAACACCGTAGCCATAACTTTTCCAGCAGAAGGTGTGGTTTTGAATTTTTTTTCTTGGGTGAATTTGCATAATACCGCGCTATTGATTGCCTCTTCGCCTGTGGTGAAAAATGATGGAGCCATGTTTCATCACCTGTCACAATTCTTCCAAGAAATTCATCTCCACCATTCTCGTACTGTTCCAAAAGTGCGCTGCATGCCGTTTTTCTTGATTCTTTGTGTGCCGCTGTCAACATCCTGGGAACCACTTGGAACAAACCTTTTTTAAAGCCAACACTTTCAGTATTCTGCAAACACTTCCTTCGCCTATACAAACGTAGCGCGACAATTCGTTCACTGTGGTGCGTCTGTCAGCAGTCACAAGTTCGTTAACTCTCTGCACATTGTCTGGAGTGTGTGCAGTACGAGGCCTGCCGCTGCGACGACAATCCTCAATATTGCCGTGCACGCTTTCATCAAGTAACCTGCTTGCCCACCGACTAACTGCACTGCGATCGACAGCAGCATCTCCATACACCTTTCTCAACCTCTTGTGGATGTTTCCCACTGTCTCGTTTTCACAGCACAGAAGTTCTATGACAGCACGTTGCTTCTGACGAATGTCAAGTGTAGCAGCCATTTTGAAGGCATGCTGTGACGGCGCCACTTACGGGAACAGGTTGAACTAAGTTTGAAAACAAGCGGGAAGGATGTATCTACACACTAGAAAACTTTCACACATGCAGAATGAAAACTGTATTTTTACAAAAATAGTGTGCATTTCTTTTGGAGTGACCCTCGTAATATAAAATGAAGACTGGACGTAACATGAATTTTTTTCAGAGAATAAAAGAAATGCGTTAACATGTTGATTAAATTTAAGTGTTAGAAAACATTTTCTTAAAATTATCTGTTTGGAGTGCAGCGTTGTATAGAAGGGAAACACAATAGATAACCAGTACAGGCAACATTTCGAAATGTTTTCCTACAGAAATGTGCTGAAAATTAAGTGGAATGATCGAGCAACTAATGAACGGATACCGGATCGAACAGGGTAGAAGAGGCCTATCTGCCACAGCTTGTCTAAAAGAAGGAGTAGGTTGGTAGGCAACATCGTGAGTTGTCAAGGAATAGTTAACTTCGTGATGGAGGTAAATGCGGGGTCTCAAAACTGTAAAGGAGGACTAAGGCTTGAATACGATTATCAGGTTCAGACGGAAACAATTAGAGATGAAGAAATTTGCCAAAGAGAGACTAGGGTGGAGAGCTGCATCGAACTAATTGTCGACTGAAGACTGCAACAACATCTAGTACAGATCTGAAAGACGTCCCGCGCCAACAACACGATTTGTGATTGTGGTTGCACGTTTCAAAAAAATGTTCAAATGTGTGTGATTTCCTACGGGACCAGACTGCTGAGGTCATCGGTCCCTACATTTACACACTACTTAAACTAACTTATGCTATGAACAAAACACACTAACCGCGCCCGAGGGAGGACCCGAACCTCCGGCGGGAGGGGCCGTGCAATCCGTGCATGGCGCCGCAAACCTCGCGGGCACTCCACGCGGCTCGGCTGCACTTTTAACTCAGGTCTTACACAAGAATGGGTCGTCATGAATCTTGATAACATGCCTTGCTATCGTCATCAACAGACGAAAGCACTCTGCAGCGCGGAAGACGACAGTTGCAATAGCATGTTGCAGAGTACAGCCATTTTTAAAAGTACGGTGGTCGTTCAGTAAGTAAGACAACACTTTTCTTTCCCCATCCAGTTTCGACTAAAAAAAAAAAAAAGGAGTAATTTGCTGTGGGACGTCGTGGAATATTCGCTCTTAAGCCCCTATAGTTACATGAAGTTCCGATATATGGCGGCTTTATATTCAGGGCGAGTCAAAAGTCCTTGGACACCTTCATAAGTTGGAAGATTAAAGGGAAAATTGAAATGTGATGATGGGAACATAGGTTTGACGTGGGGCTGCAACTTTTGGAGTGAATGTCATTCATGGCCGCCATCTTGAAATCCGCCAGTTTGGATTCAAGTCTTTTTTTTTTTTTTTTTTTAATGGGAAGGTAGGTGTATGACACAATGACACATCAAATAACACTCGCTTGAGCTCTGGAATTGAGTGATGTGATTTGTTTTTGTCTATCTTGTACAGTTTAGAAGTTATTATTGTTCAAAGTTACCTTGATACCGACTCATGTCTCGGGATGGACAACATGTAGAACATATGTTGTAGCAGTTGGTAGGATGGTAATTTCCCAACTCTGAACATGAATAACCTCTAAACTGTACACGGTAGACAAAACCAAATTACACCACTAAATTCCAGAGCTCAAGCGAGTGTTATTTGATGTGTCATACACCCCCCTTCCCATTAAAAAAAAATGTCTTGAATCCAAAATGGCGGATTTCAAGATGGCGGCCATGAATGACATTCACTCCAAAAGTTGCGGCCCCACATCAAACCTATGTTCCCATCATCACATTTCAATTTTACCTTTTATCTTCCAACTTATGAAGGTGTCCAAGGACTTTTGACTCGCCCTGTATATCATTCAAAATGACGCTTGTGACGGAGATATGTTCCAGAGAGCTGTCACTGCGTTTCTTCTGGCGGCAAACCAAAGCATCAGAATATACATGTCCGAGAAGAACAGACACCATCTTCACAAGGCTTACCGGCCAATGGTCTTCTTCAGTGCGGATGCACTCACATTGCCAGATCTCTTACGGGAATCGGTAGATCGACTGCCGCGAGTAATGAGTATAGTGGGCAGTGTGTGAACAGTAGTTGGATGTGTGGGTCTCACGGGGAGCGTGCCACAGGTAAGTCCCTGCCGCCGCACTATCCTCTGTGTCCTCGGTGGCTTAGTCGGATACGACGTCTCTGTATGCAGCAGGAGATCTCGGGTTCGAGTCCCGATCGGGGTACACATTTTCAACTGTCCTCATTGATATTTATCAACGCCTGTACGCAGCTAAAGGTCTGGATTTCACTGTAATTTCACTTTCATTTGAGGTGATCGACGGATCAAAATCGAACACCTAGCTGCTCGACTGGGCGTCTCTGTTGGTAGTGCTGACATATTCTCCACCAGCTGGGATACTCAAAGGTGTGTGTCCACTGGGTTCAAAAATGGTTCAAATGGCTCTGAGCACTATGGGACTTAACATCTATGGTCATCAGTCCCCTAGAACTTACAACTGCTTAAACATAACTAACCTAAGCACATCACACACATCCATGCCCGGGGCAGGATTCGATCCTGCGACTGTAGCGGTCGCGTGGTTCCAGATTGTAGCGCCTAGAACCGCTCGGCCACCCCGACCGGCCCACTGGGTTCCTCGCCACCTAAAAGAAGACCATCTACTCCACCAGAGTCATATTTACCCCCATCTTTCCTCTCGCGGATTGCACTAGTGAAAAACGACTGTCTGAACGCCTCAGTACGCGCTCTAATTTCCCTTATCTTTGAATGGTGATCATTGTGCGATTTGAAAGTTGGTGATAATAATATATGCTCTACATCCTCAGCGAAGATCAGATTTCGGAATTTAGTGAGCAGCCCCTTCCGTTTAGTGCATCGTCTAACTGCAAGTGTGTCCCACTTCAAACTTTCTATGAGATTTGTAACGCTCTCGCGATGGCTAAATGTACCAGTCACGAATCTTGCTACTCATCTTTGGACCTTGTCAATATCTTGGATGAGACTTGACTGGTAAGGGTCCCATACAGATGAACAATACTCTAAGACTGGAGAAACTAATGTATTGTAAGCAATTTCCTTTGTTGAAGGACTGCATCGCTTCAGGATTCTACCAATAAAAAGGCAATATAGAGTTCGCCTTGCCCGTTACTTGTGTAATCTGATCATTCCATTTGAGATCATTTCGAATAGTCACACCCAGATACTTGACAGATGTTACCGCTTCCAAAGACTGGGCATTTATTTTGTACTCATACATTAATGGGGATTTTCGCCTTGTTATACGCAGTAGGTTACACTTACTAATATTGAGAGATAACTGCCAGTCATTACACGATGCATTTATTTTCTGCAAATCCTCATTGATTTGTTCACAGCTTCCGTGTGATACTACTTTCCTGTAGACTACAGCATCATCGGCAAATAATCTAATGCGGCTGTCAGTACCATCAACCAGTTCGTTTATGTAAATCGTAAAAAGCAGCGGACCTATTATGCTGCCCTGTGGCACACCTGAAATTACGCTTGTTTCTGTTGAAGTCACCCCATTCAGGACGACATACTGCTCTCTGACTGTTAGAAAAATTTTTATCCAACCGCATAGGTCATCGAATAGACCGCAAGCGCGCACTTTTTGGAGCAAGCGACAGTGCGGAACTGAGTCGAACGCCTTTCGAAAGTCGGGAAGTATTGCATCATCCTGGGAGACTATATCTAGAGCCTGCTGCGTATCATGAACAAAAAGGGCCAGGTGTGTCTCGCATGACCGCTGTTTCCTAAAACCGCGCTGGTTTCGGCAGATGAGCTTCTCATAGAAATGTCGTTATGTCGGAATAAAAAATATGTTCCATGATTCTACAACAAATCGATGTCAGTGAAATTGACCGGTAATTATATGCATCCGATTTTCTCCCCTTTTTATAGGTTGTTATGACCGGGGCCTTCTTCCAGTCCTATGGAACTTTCCGCTGTTCCAATTATCTCTATTGTGTGACTAGGGCCTCCCGTCGGGTAGACCGTTCGCCTGGTGCAAGTCTTTCGATTTGACATCAATTAAGCGACTTGCGCGCCGATGGGGATGAAATGATGATGATTAGGACAACACAACAGCCAGTCCCTGAGCGGAGAAAATCTCTGACCCTGCCGGGAATCGAACACGGGCCCTTAGCATTGACATTCTGTCGCGCTGACCACTCAGCTAACGGGGGCGGACATCTCTGATAGATGATGGATAAGAATTGTGCTGTATTTCTAGAATGTTCAGCATATAATCTTACGGGAATACCGTCTGGGCCAGATGCCTTCCTGGCAATCCCAGATACACTAAACACTATGTCAGCCATCCTACCGTTTGTTCGACAATTGAAAGGGGGGAATGGTGCTGCAGTTCACTACCGTAAACGAGTTTTTGAAAGCTAGGTTTAGAATTTCGGCCTTCTGTTTATCATCATCCGTTACATTACCCATACTGTGAGCAAGAGAGCCGGCCGGAGTGACCGAGAGGTTCTAGGCGCTACAGTCTTGAACCACGTGACCGCTACGCTCGCAGGTTCGAATCCTGCCTCGGGCATGGATGTATGTTATGTCCTTAGGTTAGTTAGGTTTAAGTAGTTCTAAGTTCTATGGGACAGATGACCTCAGAAGTTAAGTTCCATAGTGCTCAGAGCCATTTGAACCATTTTTGAGCAAGAGAAGGTACTGAATTATTTGTAGCGTTCATAGATTTTACGTATGACCATAAAGAGCAACGAAGGGCCATCTGTGGGGGAATTGCTTGCGCATGACGAGGCGTTACGAAGCAGTACATGGATGATGGGGAGGTTATGATGCAACAAGACGTTGGTGCCGACGTCGACCAGAAGAGCGATACCAGGTGATCATTTAGGCCCTCAGTAAGGTCGCGTAAGGCCGCCGCATTGGACGGAGACTATGATGAAAAATGGGATTGCGCAGTCAAAAGAGTGGGGAATAATATGGTGATTTGGAACCCTGAATAAAACCGACCTGCTTTCGGAAAAATTGTGTTGCACTACTTATTGAACGCCACTTGTACATAAAGGGATGCAGTGCCACAAGCAGCTTTCCCTGTGCATCCATGCAGCGGCAGCGGTCTTCAGACCGGTTCTGAGACCCGCAACCCCTTACGTCCCAGCGGCACATTTCCATTTCTCACACGCCGACATTTCCTGCGCTCCGTTCGTTCCGCAGCTAGCGCGCCACGCATTTTGTCGCGGCTGTCATCGCCCGCGCCGCTATTCGCACTTTACGCAAACCCTTTCCCTGGTGTCCCAACCGCCGGTTTTGTATACATCGGTAACTCATGGCGGACTAAGCGTTGCATCAGCGCGCCGCGCCACTCGTGCTTTCCTGCTGCCGCGGAGTTGGTTGGTCTCCGTGTCTCGAAAAGGCTCGCAGGACCTCAAACTGGAAGTGTCAAGTTTCCTTTCACAATTCCAGAGGGACCTGAAGAGGCGTGAAAAATAGCACTTTCGGCAAGTAAATCGTGTAGTAGTTAAATTAATGTCTAAATAAATTTGTCAACATGACTACAAGAACTCGCTAGAATACATTTGTTTTCAAAATATTTAGCAGCGATTCTTTACTGACACACAACAATAATTTTTCCAGAAGGGACACTATGACGCATCAGCTGTCCAAATGTGTGATTTTATTATGTTGAAAAACACGACGTTTTCGAAGAGATACGATTCCATTACCACGATTCATTATTTCAAGTACTGACAAACATTATTGGAATTTCTATGTTGTGCTTGTAATACATATGCGTACCTTAGAAGTATTATCCCATCATAGCCGGCCGAAGTGGCCGCGCGGTTCTGGCGCTGCAGTCTGGAACCGCGAGACCGCTATGGTCGTAGGTTCGACTCCTGCCTCGGGCATGGATGTGTGTGATGTCCTTAGGTTAGTTAGGTTTAAGTAGTTCTACGTTCTAGGGGACTAATGACCTCAGCAGTTGAGTCCCATAGTGCTCAGAGCCATTTGAACCATTTTGTATTATCCCATCATACAGCCGGCCGATATGGTCGTGCGGTTCTAGGCGCTTCAGATTGGAACCGCGTGACCGCTACGGTCGCAGGTTCGAATCCTGCCTCGGGCATGGATGTGTATGATGTCCTTAGGTTTGTTAGGTTTAAGTAGTTCTAAGTTCTAGGGGACTGATGACTTCAGATGTTGAGTCCCATAGTGCTCAGAGGCATTTGAGCCCATCAGACAGAGTCAAAACTTCGCAAGTTTCAGAAATATGTCAACATGACGACCTACTTTAGTTTGTACATGACGATAAGAGCGATTCATCTCAACAGGTTATAACGATGGGTAATTCCTGGTGGCTGATACACACTGAATTAAGTAATACTTTTTATTGATGTGAAGATGGCTCGTCAGCGAGCTCGTGCTAGTAATCAATAAAGAAGTTTTAACGATCTAGATATAGGATTTTTTTACCTACACATTATAACACACCCATCCATCCACCCACCCACCCAACCATTCGCGTACACACACACACACACACACACACACACACACACACGCACACGCACACGCTCAATTGCGAGTGCGGGCGAAGTATATAGGTGCGGGAGGTTTACAGGATGTTTCCATAAGAGCGTGCAAAAATGTAACAGGACATACAGAATCCTCCACTGAACAATCTGAAACATGGAATCTGGGATCGAAGAAGCCAGATTAAGAATATATGGAAGTAAACTTGTCTACCGCTTGGTCTGGCATTACTGTTTTCCACCTTATTTACAACTAACATGCGTAAAAGTTTATACGTACTGTACTGTTTTTTTTACATGTACATTATTTAGTGCAAGGGAACAAGGAGAACGAGCCTGATTACTACATTCATGCTCATCAATTAAGAATAATGCTGGTACACGGTGAAACAACGCTCTGGTGGGCGGTTTGAAGGTTTAAATCACCTCGGGGTATGACCATGTGGTGCATTTGACCTGTTGTCGTCGCACGGTGGCGCTGGCAACAGTCCACATACGCAGAGGTATGTTGGTGCATGTCAGAGTAAGGTGCAGCGAGTAAGTGTGCAGACGTTTCCAGACGTGCTAATGGTGACTGTGCGTTGAAAATTGCTCAAAGAACACACATTGATGACGTTATGAGGGGTAGAATACTAGGGCGACTGGAGGTTGGTCAAACACAGCAGGTCGTAACACGGGCCCTCCGTGTGCCACAAAGTGTGATCTCAAGATTATGGCAACGATTCCAGCAGACAAGAAACGTGCCCAGGCGCTACAGTACGGGACGTCCACGGTGTACAACACCAGAAGAAGACCAGTATCTCACCATCAGTGCCCGCAGACGGCCACAGAGTACTGCAGGTAGCCTTGCTCGGGACCTTACCGCAGCCACTAGAACAGCTGTCTCCAGACACACAGTCTACAGACGACTGAACAGACATGGCTTATTCGCCCGGAGACCTGCAGGGTGCATTCCACTGACCCCTGGTCACAGGAGAGACCTTAAAGCCTGGTGTCAAGAACACAGTACATTGGTTCCAGGTTATGTTCACGGACGAATCCAGATATAGTCTGAACAGTGATTCTCGCCGGGTTTTCGTCTGGTGTGAAACAGGAACCAGACACCAACCCCTTAATGTACCTGAAAGGGGCCTGTATGGAGGTCGTGGTTTGATGGTGTGAGGTGGGATTTTGATTGGTGTACGTACACCCCTGCATGTCTTTGACAGAGAAACTGTAACAGGTCAGGTGTTCCGGGACGTCATTTTGCACCACTATGTCAGCCTTTTCAGGGGTGCAGTGGGTCCCACCTTCCTTCTGATGGATGATAACGCACGGCCCCACCGTACTGCCATCCTGAAGGAGTACCTTGGAACCGAAGATGTCAGGCGAATGGAGTGGCCTGCCTGTTCTACAGACCTAAACCCCACCGAAAATGTCTGGGATGCTCTCGGTCGACGTATCTTTGCACGTCTTCAAACCCCTACGATACCTCTGGAGCTCCGACAGGCACTGGTGTAAGAATGGGAGGCTATACCCCAGCAGCTGCTCGACCACCTTATACAGAGTATCCCAGCCCGTTGTGCGGCCTCTGTACGTGTGCATGGTGACCATATCCCATATTGATGTCGGGGTACATGCGCAGGAAACAGTGGCGTTTTGTAGCACATGTGTTTCGGGACGGTTTTCTCAACTTATCACCAATACCGTGGACTAACAGATCTGTGTCGTGTGTGTTCCCTATGTGCCTATGCTATTAGCACCAGTTTTGTGTAGTGCCAGGTTGTGTGGCACCACATTCTGCAATTATCCTTAATTTATGAGCATGAGTGTAGAAAGTCTGAATGGCCACTTGTAGTTGAGGTTCGTGCAAAGAGTTTTACCAGAGTTGGCTGTTCGTGAGAGGATGTGGATACGACATGATGGTGCACTGCCGCGTGTGGATGTCCGCAACCATCTCAGTCCTGCATTTCCTGGTCGCTGGATTGGAAGAGGAGGTCCTATCCCATGGACAGCGGGGTCACCTTACCTGAAGTCCCTAGATTATTTACTGTGGGGATATCTAAAGTCGCTTCTGTATGAGACCCCAGTGGGTACGGAGATGGAATTAGTTACCAGAATTATAGCTGCCCGTGATTCGATTCGAAACACGCCAGGGATACTTGTCAGGATGCGTCAGAATCTTGTTCGCCGATGTCATGCTTGCATTGAGGTTGATGACCATCAGTTGCGGCATATTTTGTAAGATGGAGTATGTTCACTGTGTCAGTGGTGGTATTTGCAGTTCACTGTAGCTAATGTAAATAAAAAAGTACATAGTAATGTGATTTTATTTCTATTATCTGCTTATGCTGGCTTTTCCGATCCCAGGTTCTCCACCTCAAATTGTTCAGTGGAGCATCGTCATGTCCTGTTAAATTTTTCCACGCTCTTACGGAAACACCCTCTATAAGCAGAGTAGAGACGAATGCGGAATCATTCGACCAACGATAAACAAACGGGGAAATCCACGGACATTAGCGATTCTGACAAAGGGCGAATCATTACGACGTGTTGCATGGGAACTGAAATCTCGAAAACAGTGAAAATGGAAGGCTATTCGTGTGTTACTTTCTTGAGCGTCTATGGGAAGTGGTTGAAGGATGATGAAACACGAGCGGGCGACGTGATGTTGGAGCTCTCCTTAAGGGGGGACGTTGATGAAGTTGACTAAAAGTGTCAACTTTCAATATATTTTTTATTTGTTAGTACAACTCATGGACAATAAGTTCGAAAAATTTCAATGTTGAAATCGCATCCGAAGTGCCTGAAAATTAATTAAAAGTGTGACGCGGCCTCCCCGCCACACCCACCTTTTGAAGCAGCACTTCAATACCAGCTCAGTGAACAACGATTCTGTGTATTACTTTCAACCAAACGTATGCGGGATGTATCTAGAAGGCCGTGATACATACTCTTTGGTTTTATAGATAATCTTTGACTCTGTTCCGTATCTTATAAACAATAACAAACTAGCTGCATCATTTACGAAGAAGCAATTCTTCTTTTGCCTTGTGATACTGACGGAGATTTATGCTAGTGTTCGATTCTTTCTTCATTCAGTTATGATGCAGTTATTGTATTTCATGATAGGAACGTCGGGAGGATGAAAGTATTACAAAGAATGGACTTCAAGATAGGAAATTTTACTCGAGACATCCTGAGAAAAATAGATTTACAGCGCGTCTCTGCAGCTGAAAAGACATTTGAAGACGTGGTAAAGGAAAAAAGACAGACAACAAGAAACCAGAAGAGAAGCCTTGAAGGGAAAGATGACCCAGTGTAAAAATGTGGTGCCTTCTGAAGAAGTGACATAAGGAAAAAAGTTAGTTGAACTTTAATATGCGTTTCCTGAAAAGTTTGTTTTTTAAAGTTTATGTACCTTTTCTTCAGATTCTATGAATGCTAGAAGTATGAAATTTTGTACATATATTTTTGTAAACCTAATAAACGTTGTTTCAAGAGAAAATTTTGAAGTTCTGATTGCAAGCTGAGATATGGGACAAAGGGCTTGGAATTTTACATGAATTTAAAATTGTATTTGTGGAATTATAATTACAAAATTATGAAAATTCTCCTATTTCACCTGTTCCAAAAACCTCATGAGAGAAGCTTACAACATATAAAGAGATGAAACAGAGAAATTTTTGTAGTAATCTCTTGAATATTCTCTGACAAAAAGGAACATATAATACTTTTTGAAAATAAAACTTCAAATTTCATTAAAAAAAGAGTTGAATATATCTAATCATGGACTGTATATGTAAATGTGTTACTTTCATGTAAAGTGTGGTACAAAATTTCATTGCCATATCTCCAAAACTGTGGATTTGGTGCATTTTTGAAATAGTGTGTGTGTTTCATCAACTTCCCCCCTTAAAGCTGGATGTGGTGGATATGATGACAGGGTACAATGCTGGAGCAGGCGCAAGTATTTAGGAGTACACCGTTCAGTGCAAAGTGTTGAACGTGAGGCTCCACCCCAGCTGACAACTCCTACATGTTCCCATGTTGACACAACTGCGTCGTCAATTGCGATCACCGAAAATTGCTCCGCGGATCGATGGGAACGTATCGGTTGGTCGTATGAATGCATTTTCTGGTTACATCAAGTCGATGTTCGTGTGTGGATATTCCATTATCCAGTCGAACGGGTGCAATTCGCCGAGCCGTTATTTAGGGGAATCGCGTGACCCGTGCGTAGACACCTGAAGCCACGTGACTTCGAGGACCTTCCAAATATTTGTCGGATCCCTGCTATGCAGAATCGCTGCTACATTGCGTTCCAAAGTTGGTCGACACACTGTTAAGAAATGGTAATAATGGTTGACTGGTGAGTGTAGCTCTTAACAGGCAATGTCACAGCATGCAGTTGAATACATTGTAAACAATTTGTATACTCGCAAGATATTCTTTGTTCCTTTGTGATTTCTATGCGCAGTGCTTTTCAATTAATGTCGTTCCTACAAGTACCGCAACTGATATATTCACCTTTACACTGTCAGCGTATGCTGCTGCAATAAAATGGAATAAAAGATGTCTGATAGGTTCCGGTTCTTTGTGAAGTGAATGGGCCATTAGTGTCTCTGCCTACTCTACACAACAGATAAAACAACCATGAATGTAATACAACAGGTGATGCTGGACAGCAGAGGAAAGATCTGTCCTCCTGACTGGCAAATCGACTGGAAGGAAAGACTGAGTAATATTCGAAGGTTGTCCAGAAAGTAAGTTCCGATCGGTCGCGAAATCGAAACCACAGTGAAAACCAGGAACGTTTTATTTGCAGCACTTAGGTACACCTTCCACCTATTTCTCTACGTAGTCGCCGCTCCAACTTCGAGTTTTGTCGTGGTGTTGTATCAGCTATCCAATATCCTTGTCATAGAAAGCAACCGCCTGTGCTTTCGGCCAATTATCTTCACCGGTCTGCAGCTCGTTGTCTGTGGAAAAATTTTGTCTTCATAGCCAGTGGTTCTTGTGAGCAGAGAAGAGACTCCGGGGAGGCAATTACGGACTGTATTGTGGGTGATCAAACACTTCTCATCGGAAAAGCTGCAGGGGCGTCTTCATTGCCCCTGCAGTGGGTGGCCGAGAATTGGCATGAAGAAGGAACTGCTCGACAGTTGTGTTATGTGGGCTGATGGCACAGGCGAAATCTCTAACCAGGCCCTCATACTCGGCGGGAGACGCTATTCCCTACGCATCTTTACGTGCTCACTGTTCACTCAAAACTGAAAAGAGCGACGCGACACAATCGACGAGCATACTAGACGCTGCCCAACACATCTGTGCAAAGCCTTACCGGATTTTCCCAGTGGTTTCCATTTCGCGACCGATCGGAACTTACCTTCTGGACAACCTTCGTATCTAGACGTCCAATAAACGAGAAACAAGTCAAATCATTGTCAATAAAATTCTTCTGTGTTTTTAACCGCATTGTCAATATGTAAAACCGACGTTTCGGTCATCGTTGCAAGTGACCTTCTTCAAGATAAATAAAAACATCCAATAAACGAGAACCAAGTCAAATCATTGTCAATAAAATTCTTCTGTGTTTTTGACCGCATTGTCAATTTGTAAAACCAACGTTTCGGTCACTGTTGCAAGTGACCTTCCTCAGGGTGGTTTTATTTACCCTTGCAGCGATGACCGAAACGTCAGTAGTTTTGCTAATTGACAATACGGTCCAGAAGAATTTTATTGGCTGTGACAATGGCCGCGGAAGCCTACGTTTGTAAGTTAAATCATTTTTTCGGTTAAATGACAACACAGTTTTCGTACAATAGTACGTGAGCAACCAAGACAGAATTTGAATTGTCGCGTGTACGAATACTTAATAAGCCTATGTGCTTAGAAAATAAATTAATCATCTGCTATGGCAGTTAGCGTAAATTATAATGATACGTGAACATGTAGTAGTGCGATATAAAAAACGCTCGTCCCCTTCTGAAGGTCTGTTAGGATAAAATAAACGATAAAGTTTCATTTAAATGAACTGTTCGTAAATTTAAAAAAATTAGGAGTTTGGCATGAAACATACTCGTCTAAACTTAACAAGTCTCATGGCTCACCTGATATAATTATTTGTGAGATGTTTAAAAGCAAGTCCCCCATCAGGCATTATCAGAACAACTCTTAGCCTAAACGTCTTTGTCTATAGAGTATACGACCAGAGTTAGAAGTAGAAAGAATGTAAGGCAGAGTGTTCTGCACATTGAGGATATTTCGTAGATTTGTTACAGTTCTGTATTTGTATGTCTGTGATGTTTTGTGTCTAGAGGAGAGAGAACTGTTTTATGTCATTCTACATGTTCTCTGCAGCCAGTGGGAGAAGTTTGTCACCTGAACTAAGGCAATAGTTTGTATGGTATGTTACTAGATAGTGATTCTTGGTCTCGGCCCTGACTTTTAGCGTCCCGTGTTCCGGGAGTGCGCATAGACTGGAGTTGTGGCTCCACCGACCATTTTGGTCTTGGATCCTTACTTCTGGCTGATTTTGATTTCGTGACGTTAGCGGTTTATTAATTTGGACTAGCCGAGTTAGCTCGTGTGACTTAGTTACATGTCACTGGGGATGTGGTTTTCATTGACACGAAACTGGTTGTGACCAGATGATAGAAAAATTCAAATACAGCTGAGGCGGCCTCTTAATACCCAAGATCATCCAAAAGGATGACCTACTCTCGACTCCTGATTTACACTACGAAACACCACATCCGTCCCAGAGGACACTTAACTTCCCCATTCGAGGAGGGCTACAGACGGATTCCTTGATTTCGCAAACTCCCAGTCACTCCGCGAAGTTATTTAACATGTAACCTTTTCAGCCGATCAGAATAAGGAGCAGAATACAAGTATTTTCATTGGACGTTCTCTGCTCCTTTTCACAGATTTCCTGAAGTATTACCTACTAAGAAATACTTCTGCAGCGGATGTTGGAGATACCCTCTGTCAGGGGAAATTACGTCCCCTGAAAGCCCACCATGTAGCCTCCGACCCAATTCCATTCAGAAGGAAATATTTGATCAGGCGAAACATCCGCAACTGAGGGACATATTAATAGAAAAAATCAGCTTTAGTTGCTGGTTTTTCTCATTTATTGTACGACCTGTTTCGAAGCGTAAAGCTTCCTCTTCCGGTGCCACCAACTGCAATCAAGAGAAGGAGCTACTAGTGTACAAAGGCTGTTGGGTTGACATAGCAAAATGAAAAGTAAAGCCATGAATAATGGTGTATTCGCATCATTTTGGAAACACAAATGCCGGCCGCTGTGACAGAGCGGTTCTAGGCGCTTCAGTTCGGAACCGCGCTGCTGCTCCGGTCGCAGGTTCGAATCCTACCTCGGGCATGGATATGTGTGATGTCCTTAGGTTAGTTAGGTGTAAGTAGTTCTAAGTCTAGGGGACTGATGACCTCAGATGTGAAGTCCCATAGTACTTAGAGCCATTTGAACCATTTTTAAAACATAAATGTGTGGAGGTCGGGCGAGTTAGTCATGGGGGGGGGGGGGGGGGGGGGGGTGACACCCAGGTCAAACAAACGCATGGGAATGGGGGGGGGGGTGACACCCAGGTCAAACAAACGCATGGGACTGGAACAAACACGCTAATATAGAGGGAGAGATGTGGAATATAATGAACTTCATGATAAATAAATAAACAAACAAGTAAGTGTGGGGGAGCCGAAATAGCCGAAAAAGTACGCGAAACAGAGGCTAATTGGTACTTCCGCATACATAAGTGCGGTTCATATGATTAGTACAAAACCAACTACAATTATAAGAATAAATATAATAACATATAAACATGAGTGCTTGGGAAAACTGCCTACAGATCAACGTGACAGAGTGCATCAGAACAGAAAGATAAAAGATAAAAATACAAATAAAACATGGGCCGCAAATATTAAACAAAAATATATCTAAAAATTGAGCAATAAGACCACGAAAATGGTGTACAATCTCATCTTCAAGAGCCAAAGCAAAAGTTCAGAGTTCTCCAGAAAAAATGTATACGCACGTTTTACGAAAAGTATTACTTATGTGTTTATTTTACATTTAATAATGGATCACACATGTTGTACAACCTTCAGTTTAGCACATGGTTACTTTAGATGTTCAGAATGTTCAGCGTTGGCGGCTTTACACATTACAGAACGACGAGCGGTCGCCGCAACTACATCAGTCAGTGTTACAGTGGAGATCGCTGTAATCTCCTCGCGAAGTTCCTCCAGCGTGCGTGGCTTACATCGATAGACTTATCTTTCACAGTTCCCCACAAGTAAGTCCACAGGTGTTAGATCTGGCGACCGTGGAGGGAACTCAATGGGCCCTCTTTGTCTTACCCAATGCCCGGGAAAATTTTCATCTAGGAAAGCTCGTACGGCTAGGTGGTAGCGTGGTGGTGCCCCGTCTTGTTGATAGAAGACCTCTTCATCAGCTCCATAAAGCACACATATACCTGGCAAAATTGATGTGCGTAACATTTCCAGGTACACTTCTCCAGTGACAGTAGCATCAAAGAAAAAGTGCCCTACTAAGCCCCTACATGATAGTCCATACCACATATGAACCCCTGGTAGATTGACCGTTTTATCCACATAAACATGCGGATCTTCCGGTGTCCAGTACACACTGTTATGCCGATTCACGGTTCCATTAAATTTAAAGTGTGCATCGTCACTCCACACTACCTTCCTCACAAATTGTTCGTCATCAGTTACCATTTGCTGATACCATTCGCAAAATTGCATTCGGCGATCAGGATCGCCATCATTAATCGCGTGCAGTAATCGTGGAATGTAAACTTTCCACTTTGCAGCTTTCAGAATTCTTCGTACACTTGTACTGCTAACCCCCACTTCACGTGCACATTGCATAGTAGACTTTTGTGGAGAAATAACAAACGTTTCCATCACGTGAGCCGACGAAACAGGACTTGTAGCTTTACGCTGTCTTCTTGATCTTCCTTTGTGAATACCACAAATCGTTCCATACAATTGAAACTTGTCAATGATGCGTTTAATTGTTAGGCTGGTTGGCGGCTTGTTTCAAACTCCCGACTACAATTACGTTGCACTTCAACGGCAGTATCAAACTTGAAAAACCACTTTACAATATATTTTCGTTGCTCGAATGTCAAGCGTGCTCCAGCCATCTTGTTTTCTCAATATCGAGATGAAAATACTAACATCTATTGAGCTAAAGACCATACTTCAACACGCTCGTAACTCATATCGAACGACAATATCGATATCACCATAGAGCCTGACAAAGTGCGTATACTTTTTTCTGGCGGACTCTGTATGTGTATAAAAAGCTTAGTCAGGGTCGGAATGATAAACGCAACAGGAATAAGACTGTGACTTATAAAAAAGCAAGGTGCAGCTCAGCTTGGAAGACTTATAAAAGTGTACAACAATTAATGTTTAAGAAATTATAGTTAGGATAAACTTGTGTTTAAGTATAGTTCATTGATTTAGCGTAAACTCTGGGTCCTGGTTCAGACTGTGCAACATTTCTGTTTCTTCAACGGTGTCAGAGATACGTTCTTTCTGCTGGTGGTAGAGGATACTGAGGTTTTTGTTAATAAATTGAAATAAGAACACCGTGAATTCATTGTCCCAGGAAGGGGAAACTTTATTGACACATTCCTGGGGTCAGATACATCACATGATCACACTGACAGAACCACAGGCACATAGACACAGGCAACAGAGCATGCACAATGTCGGCACTAGTACAGTGTATATCCACCTTTCGCAGCAATGCAGGCTGCTATTCTCCCATGGAGACGATCGTAGAGATGCTGGATGTAGTCCTGTGGAACGGCTTGCCATGCCATTTCCACCTGGCGCCTGAGTTGGACCAGCGTTCGTACTGGACGTGCAGACCGCGTGAGACGACGCTTCATCCAGTCCCAAACATGCTCAATGGGGGACAGATCCGGAGATCTTGCTGGCCAGGGTAGTTGACTTACACCTTCTAGAGCACGTTGGGTGGCACGGGATACATGCGGACGTGCATTGTCCTGTTGGAACAGCAAGTTCCCTTGCCGGTCTAGGAATGGTAGAACGATGGGTTCGATGACGGTTTGGATGTACCGTGCACTATTCAGTGTCCCCTCGACGATCACCAGTGGTGTACGGCCAGTGTAGGAGATCGCTCCCTACACCATGATGCCGGGTGTTGGCCCTGTGTGCCTCGGTCGTATGCAGTCCTGATTGTGGCGCTCACCTGCACGGCGCCAAACACGCATACGACCATCATTGGCACCAAGGCAGAAGCGACTCTCATCGCTGAAGACGACACGTCTCCATTCGTCCCTCCATTCACGCCTGTCGCGACACCACTGGAGGCGGGATGCACGATGTTGGGGCGTGAGCGGAAGACGGCCTAACGGTGTGCGGGACCGTAGCCCAGCTTCATGGAGACGGTTGCGAATGGTCCTCGCCGATACCCCAGGAGCAACAGTGTCCCTAATTTGCTGGGAAGTGGCGGTGCGGTCCCCTACGGCACTGCGTAGGATCCTACGGTCTTGGCGTGCATCCGTGCGTCGCTGCGGTCCGGTCCCAGGTCGACGGGCACGTGCACCTTCCGCCGACCACTGGCGACAACATCGATGTACTGTGGAGACCTCACGCCCCACGTGTTGAGCAATTCGGCGGTACGTCCACCCGGCCTCCCGCATGCCCACTATACGCCCTCGCTCAAAGTCCGTCAACTGCACATACGGTTCACGTCCACGCTGTCGCGGCATGCTACCAGTGTTAAAGACTGCGATGGAGCTCCGTATGCCACGGCAAACTGGCTGACACTGACGGCGGCGGTGCACAAATGCTGCGCAGCTAGCGCCATTCGACGGCCAACACCGCGGTTCCTGGTGTGTCCGCTGTGCCGTGCGTGTGATCATTGCTTGTACAGCCGTCTCGCAGTGTCCGGAGCAAGTATGGTGGGTCTGACACACCGGTGTCAATGTGTTCGTTTTTCCATTTCCAGAAGTGTATGAATGACAGAATGTTTACAGGCTATACGATGATTATAACAGATACTGAATTACTTAGATCGTGGGGTTCCTTAAACCCGACAGCAGAAGTCTGTCACATTGACTTGGAGGCAGATTTTCCAAACACTCATGTTTTTAAAGGGTGACAATTATTGAATTATATGCAATAAAATCGTCATAACTTGCGTCAGGACCTTCAAACTGCACGGTTGGCCCCGGGGCATGATGGGAATTAGTAGGCGCCTGGATGGTTTGGTTTAGCAACGAAGCCCACTTTCATTTGGATGGAATCGTCAATAAGCAAAATTGGCTCATTTGGGGGACTGGGAATCCACATTTCGCGCTCGAGAAGTCTCTTCACCCTCAACGGGTGACTGTGTGGTGCGCAATGTCGAGTCACGGAATAACCGGTGCGATATTCCTTGATGGCACAATGACTACCGAACAGCACCTGAAGGTTTTGGAAGACGATTTCACCCCAATTATCCAAAGTGACCCTGATTTCGATAAGGTGTGGTTCATGCAAGACGGAGCACAACTCCATAGCTGCAGGAGAGTCTTTGCTGTCCTGGAGAAGCACTATGGAGACGGCGTTCTGGCACTGGGGTACCCAGAGACCACAGCCACGCCCTTGACTGGCCGCCATATTCTCCGGATCTGAACATATGCGACCTCTTTCTGTGGAGCTATGTTAAAGACAATGTGTACGGCAATAACCTCCAAACCGTTGCTGATCCTTAAACAGTTGTTCAGGAGGTCATCGGCGGCATCGATGGTCCGACACTTCAGCGGTTCATGCAGAATTTCGCTATTCGTCTGCGCCACAAATCACCTTTGGTGGCAGACATATCGAACATGTTATAACGTAAATCCGAATATCTGTAGTGACATTTACTTGTCGAATAAAGTGTGTGCACGCCGTAGTTTGTCACTAATTTACGTTTTTTTCATATAGTTCAAAAATTGTCACCCTGTATGTTGTTATATTGAGTCTCACAATTATAGTTTTTTTGTATTGATTATGTGAATCACACTTATGTAAGAGAACGAACCAGTCAACCCCTGTTTCCCTAAAATTTTCGGCTATCTTTTTCGGCTCCCAACAGTTAGTTGGAGCCCATTTTTGTCCAAATCCCTCCATCTTTGTTAGCGTCTTTGTTCCACCCCCATGCGTGTATTTGACGTGGGTTCATCCCCAATGACTGACTATGCGAATGTACTACTTCTCACGCCTTTACCTCTCATTCTGGTACGTCGGTCACCACAGATCTTGTATGGTAGTAACTCCTCCTGTTCGCAGTTGGTCGCATCTGAAGATGAAGCCTAGGCTTCGAAACCCGCCTTGCAATAAATGAGTAGGTGCTGGCAACTGAAGCGGATTTTTTATTCTATTAATAATTTAGGAGGATTAGGGGCAGGCCGCCGGCCGCGGTGGTCTCGTGGTTCTAGGCGCGCAGTCCGGAACCGTGCGACTGCTACGGTCGCAGGTTCGAATCCTGCCTCGGGCATGGATGTGTGTGATGTCCTTAGGTTGGTTAGGTTTAAGTAGTTCTAAGTTCTAGGGGACTGATGACCACAGCAGTTGAGTCCCATAGTGCTCAGAGTCATTAGGGGCAGGCCAACCAATCAGCTTCCAGGTTGAAGAAAGCCCGTCTTTCCCTTGGAGCTGGGTATTGACCGAGACGACTACAATACTATACCCGGCTAACACACGTACGCTGAAGAGCCAAAGAAACTGGTACACCTGCCTAATATCGCATAGGTCCCCCGCGAGCACGCAGAAGTGCCCCAACACTACGTGGTATGGAGTCGACTAATGTCTGAAGTAGTGCTGGAGGAAATTGACACCATGAATCCTACAGGGCTGTCCATAAATACGTAAGAGTACGAGGGAGTGGACATCTGTTCTGAACAGCACGTTGCAAGACATCCCAGATATGCTCAATAATGTTCGCGTCTGGGGAGTTTGGGGGCCAGCGAAAGCGTTTAAATCCAGACGAGTGTTCCTGGAGCCACTCTGTAGCAATTCTGGACGTGTGGGGTGTCGCATTGTCCTGCTAGAATTTCCCTAGTCCGTCGAAATGCACAATGGATATGAATGGATGTAGCTGATCAGACAGGATGCTTATGTACCTGACATCTGTCAGAGTCGTATCTAGACGCATCTGGGGTCCCATATTACTCCAACTGCACACGCACCACACCATTATAGAGCCTCCACCAGTTTGAACAGTCCCATGCTGACATTCAAGATCCATGGATTCGTGAGGTTCTCTCTATACCCGTACACAGCTTTTTGTCGTGCGGTCATCAAGGATACACGAGTGGACCTTAGGCTCCGAAAGCCCATATCGATGATGTTTCCTTGAATGGTTCACATGTTGATGGCCCAGAATTAAAATTTGCAGCAATTTACGGAAGGGTTTCACTTCTATCACGCTGAACGGTTCTCTTCAGTCGCCGTAGGTCCCGTCCTTGCAGGATCTTTTTCCGGCCGCGGAGATTTCATGTTTTACCGGATTTCTGATATTCACGGTACATTGGTGAATTGGTTGTACGGGGAAGTCCCCACTTCATCGCTACCTCGGAGATGCTATGTCCCATCGCTCGTGCGCCGACTATAACACCACGTCCAAACTCACTTAAATTTTGAAAACCTGACGTTTTAGCAGCAATAACCGATCTAACAACTGCGGCTGCCAACCGCAGCGCCGTATTCTGCCTATTTACATATCTCTGTATTTGAATATTCATGCCTACACTAGTTTCTTTGGCGCTTCAGTGTATGTTTGTGTTTGCACAGCGCCACCTGCGGCACCGGGGCATTGGGTCGAGTCGCTCGCAGATGTCTCCTGGAGCAGAGAGGCGCCACCCGCTGCTGTCGTATTCCGCGCACGCGCCGCTAAATATAACCCCTTCCAGTTTGCGGGCGCGGCGACACGATTTACAGCGGCGGCCAGCCGTCGCCGTCGCCGTCGCCGTCGCCGTCGCCGTCGCGTCGGCGCTAATAGCCCGGGTGGCCTTCATTGTCTTCCTCTGACCGCTGCGCGGGTGAGCCTGCCCCGCTGCGCGCGCACAAACAAAAAGGCGCCACCGCCAGATTGTCAACGGCGGCGTCTCCGCCTATGACCTCGGCCGGAGTGCCGCCACTGGGCCGAGGGGCCGAGCCAGCGCAGACCAAGGACAGACCAGCTACCTGTGGCGCCTCCTGGGAAGGCTAACAACCTCTCCCCCGGGAGTATTCTGATTTTTAGAAGTGACTCCCATCTTTTGCGGAATCGTAGAATATACTACCTGATCAAAATAATCTGGACGTCGTGAAACTTCGTGGCAGATTAAAACTGTGTGCCGGACGGGGACTCGAACTCGGGACTTTTGCCTTTCGCGGGAAAGTGCTCTACCCCATATCACATAAAGCTGTGAGGACGGGGCGTGAGTCGTTCTTGGATGGCTCAGATGGTACAGCACTTTCCCGCGAAAGGCAAAGGTCCCGAGTTCGAGTCCCTGTACGGCACACAGTTTTAATCCGCAAGGAAGTTTAATATCAGCGCACACTCCGCTGCAGAGTGAAATTCTCATTCTGGAAACATCCTCCAGGCTGTGTCGAAGCCATGTCTCCGCAGTATCCTCTGTTTCAGGAGTGCTAGTTCTGCAAGGTATGCAGGAGAGCTTCTGTAAAGTTTGGAAGGTAGGAGACGAGCTACTGGCAGAAGTAAATCTGTGAGGAGGGGGCGTGAGCCGTGCTTGGATAGCTCAGATGGTAGAGCACTAGCCCGCGAAAGGCAAAGGTCCCGAGTTAGAGTCTCGGTCCGGCACACAGTTTTAATCTGCCAGGAAGTTTCATATCAGCGCACGCTCCGCTCCAGAGTGAAATTCTCATTCTGGAAACATCCCCCAGGCTGTGGCTAAGCCATGTATCCACAATGTCCTTTCTTTCAGGAGTGCTAGTTCTGCATGGTTCGCAGGAGAGCTTCTGTAAAGTTGGGAAGGTTGGAGACGAGATAGTGGCAGAAGTAAAGCTGTGAGGAGGGGGCGTGAGTCGTGCTTGGATAGCTCAGATGGTAGAGCACTTGCTCGCGAAAGGGAAAGGTCCGGAGTTCGAGTCTCAGTCCGGCACACAGTTTAATCTACCAGGAAGTTTCATATCAGTGCACACTCCGCTGCAGAGTGAAATTCTCCTTCTGAATCCGGACATCAGTTAGTGGGCAATAAAATCGAGTATGTCCATCCTTCACATTTACGACAGTTTGAACTGTGCTGTGGACACTTTCAAGAGGTGTCTGAATGTCAGTCGAGGAATTGGCAGCCTATTCTTCCTCAACAGCCGTAACCAGAGAAGGCAGTGGTGTTGGATGCTGGAGACTGACGTCAAATAGGGGTGGCGGTTATCGCTGAAACAACCGGTTTTCGGTTACACCGTTTTTTATGCCGTTTTAACTCGACTGTTGAAACCGCTCAAAAACCCTATTCCCAAAATAACCGATTTTCGGTTTTACAGTCCCATTATTTTCTGTAGTAAAGGTCAAATCGAGCAAAGACTGAAAAATTTTGACGCAGTTTCAAGATAGCCAACGGTCTTGTCGCAGTGGTAACGCAGGTTCCCGTCAGACCATCGAAGTTAAGCACTGCCGGACTTGGCTACCGCTTGGATGGGTGACCGTTCGGGCCTGCCGAGCGCTGTTGACAAGCGGGATGCACTCAGTTCTTGTGAGGCCAATTGAGGAGCTACTTGATTGAGAAGTAGCGATTCCGTTCACGAAAACTGACAACGGCCGGGAGAACGGCGTGTTGACCACAAGCCCCTCCACAACCGCATCCAGTGACACCTATCGGCTTGGGAAGACACAGCGGTCGGTACCTTTGGGCATTGCGAGGGCTGTTCGAACAGAGTTTTTTAGTTTGAAGGTATACAGAATCAAAATATTAAATTAAATAGGCAAATAAAGAAAAATTAGTCCTGGTTGAATACTACAAAAAATTACCAGTATTCTCCCATTGGTTCTAATTTTTTGAAATTCTGGTTTGTGCATTACGAACAGTCATTGAAAGGGTTGAAAACTATAGTTGAATAACTTTCCTTTTTCTATTAATCGTTCTCAAGGACTACAACTAGGTAAGGGCATATTGTAAGGGGCTCACCACCCTGCTGGAGCAAATGTAATCTCGATGTATTGCTCACTTGCTAGAACGACAATTCACAGGCGCTGCCTGAGACAAAAAATATCTTTGCCCGTGTCGAAAGAGAGCTGCAATATAGTCGCAGGTCAGAGCAGTCTCTCTAGCAGTTGCAGTCGCTCGATACTACAGTGTAGTTGTAGTCTGTCGCTGGTACAACGCAGATTATAGTTAGTAGTTGTTACAGTCAGAGTGCAGAACAAATTGTAAAATTTTATTACATGCAACTGAATAACAATTGTGATCAGCCGCAGAGCTAAATGATACCATAGAATCAGATGATGATGAAAAAATGAATAATTGTTAACATAATGAAAAATCAACAGTGTAATTAAGTCAACCATCTATTGTAAGGTAAATTTTATTATTTTTTTATTGGCATGCGCATAGTTAAGTCACTTGTCTGAGATGTTAATATGAATTTCTTTCAATCTTTTCTTTTGTGATTCGTCAGCACCAGTTGACCCAGATTTGTAATATATTCAATTTTCCCGTGTAATGGAATGTAGATCTTTATCAATAACGTAAGAAAATTTTAAAATACAATTGTTTTTACCAGTCAGTTATAAAAATATAATTTGCCCCTAAGTCAATGCCAGTCCCTATCCAATCATTTATCTAAATTAAAATATTCCAGAATTTTTGTCAGATTATAGTCATGTGCTCTTTAGTAATCAGACGACCAGCTGTGCATATGTGTCACTAAGTAAAGTCAGTTTTTCTAGTAATTCAGATCTGAGACAAATGTTATCCAGTATTAGTAGATAGGCCAGCATTGCTCTAAGTTGTGCCATTTACGAGCTGATATATAGACAGCGTTATCCGGCGACACCATCACGAGGTAAGAATTTTTAAGTTTATTTCTAACGGACAGATTCAGATTGACTTCACAGGGCCATGGCGTAGCGCTGCTTACGTCAAACTTTATCAGTTTTTCATGAGTTAAGATTTATCAGCTTTCATACGTCAGAATTTAATTATGCATATTTAATTATTTTTATTTTTTATTTTCTGTTCGGGAGGTTACATATCTTTATTTTAAATTTTTTATTTGTACGGGAAGGTTACAATATTATGTAGACACATGCAGCAGATCTACTAGTTTTTATTTTTATAGTATGCAATGAATGAATTGTTAAGTTTTTAGTTTATTACTGTTACCATAAGGGAATTAGATTAGGAAACGAGACACTTAAAGTGGGACATGAGTTTCGCTATTCGGGCAGCAAAATAACTGATTATGGACGGAGTAGAGAGGATATAAAATGTAGACTGGCTATGGCAAGAAAACCACTTCTGAAGAGGAGAAATTTGTTAATATCGAATATATATTTATTTATGTGTTAGGAAGTCTTTCCTGAAGGGATTTGTCTGAAGTGTAGCCATGCATGGAAGTGAAACATGGACGATAAGCAGTTTAGACAAAAATAGAATAGAAAGTTTCGAAATGTGATGTTGCAGAAGAATGCTGAAGATTAGGTGTGTCGATCACCTAACCAATGAGGAGGTACTGATTAGAAGTGGGGAGACCTGAAATTCGTGACAAATCATGAACAAAATAAGGGATCGGTTGATAGGATACGTTCTGAGACATCAAGGGACCAGTAGATTAATATTGGAGGGAAGTGTAGGCAATAAAAATCGTAGAGGGAGACGAAGTAAGCAGATTCAGAAGGATGTAGGTTGCAGTTGTTATTCGGAGATGAAGAGGTCGCACAGGATACAATAGCGTGGACAGCAACCTCAAACCGGTATTCGGACTGAAGACCACGAGACAACTATATGTTCCTTCCTCTTTTACAACTTCGTAGAAATTGCAGGAAATCTTTCTTTTAAAGCAAATGAAGCACTGTATTTCATTGCTTCATCACTTCATATACATATTTCCAGACTGGGTATGGTACCATTCTGGTATACAATGGACGTCTGGCGACTACAGCGAGGAACTACCGTACAGACGAGGTGGGGACCAGTCTTGTACGCTGTTCCCTTCACTTCGCAATGTTCACTCGGAAGCTGGTTGAAATGGACAGCAGCAGCTCCTGTCGGGTTTGAAACCGACTTCCATTGTCAAGGCGTGACATTTGTCACTGTTCGTTACGATGCTTTCACGACCACTATTCAAACTCTGTGCTACTTGCCTATGTGTATACACCATTCCATGGAGACACGTAGGACACTCCACACTGATACACCAACAAATCTAACAACTTCATTAACGGTGTGGTAATGAGCACAGAAAAAGGCGACAGCTCCATTCTGTCACGTCGCCATGTGCATTCATGTTGCTGAGCTGATCCATACAACCACTGATTGGCACACATACACCACTTCGCTACCATGACCACATGGTACCAGTTCTACATCATGTACAGCATTACAAACCGACTTGTGTGCACTTCTTATGGGATGACTACTTTTTTTCATCGTCCGGTGAACTGACGTTGTCTTGAGGGATGAATCTACACGTACCAAGATCTAGTGAAGACTTGATGTTTCACTTACGACGAAAACACTGGCTCCTCGCTGGCTTGAACCAATATCACCGTCCACTGCACTATTCGGCCAATTGTTCGGACACTGTGGCAGATAGCGTGTCGGTTAACAATGTGTATATGTTTGTTTTCCTTTCTTGTCGTGTAATTTCTGTTTACAAGGAGGGTTTTTATTTTTGTTGAACAATGCAAGAACAGAGTCGTATATGGAATGTTGGCTTGCCTTCAAATATCAATTTTGTGTTGTACGCTTTTCCAGTGATGTGGCGATATGTTCGTGAAGACATTTATAAATATGTTTACGGATTAGCTATATAAAAGTAACAATAACATAAAGAAATGTGTGATACAGCGTTCAATGCAGTATACCTTCAAGTTTTATTCCCACCTAACAGCGTTAGTACCCGACGTTCCTGCCAGGTGGCATGTGCGAACGAGTTCGTTCTGACAGTCATCATAGAGTCCTATAAACGTGCAGAGTTTGTGCAGTGTTGTTTTTAATGACTCTTAATGGAGAACTACTACTACAGTTCAGAGACAATTCAAGACTAATATCGCAAGCCACCACGTCTCGCTGAGTTGTCTGGACTACGAACGAAAGTCTGCCAAACTTGTTCACTTCCTGCATTGATACTGTTGGCCGACCCTGACCCGGCGTCCTATGTGATACATAACCAATTTCAGTGAAAAAAATGTACCAATTATTGCAGGTTGTCTCTGATGTGATGGCTTGCGATATTTAGTCCTGAATTCTCTCTGAACTGTAGCAGCGGATTTGGACTCATGAAACCATTAACACCACTGTGCACGACCTGCACCATTACACGACTCCATGATGATTCTTGGAATAACTCAGCGCATGCCACCTAGTGGAACGCCTGGAACTAGTAGTGTTAGGTGGGAATGAAACTTGAAGATATACTGCATTGGGTGTTGCATGAAACATTTCTGTAAGTTATTTACTTGCTTAAGGTTACTTTTGTATAACTAACGTATAGATCGCCACAGGAAGCAGGTCTGTATCGGTTGTAATGTCATCCCTCTGTTTTACTGCATTGGAGATCTATATTTCAGTTCAAAGCAGAGCTTTCCTCAGTGCGTTATACGTAGTCATGTAGACTGAACGTAACTATAGCGACACACATTCCAGCGTAACTCAGGCATGCACAAGCATTAGTCCAACTTGTACATGGGTGAGTTAGACTGGAATGTGTATCGCTGTAATTACGATCAGTCTACATGACTTTTTATAAGGCGCTGATAAGAACTGCACTGTCAGTTAAAATCTAGATGTGCAGTGGAATAAAAAAGAGAGATGACATTACGACCGATGCTGACCTTCTTTCTGCCCAGGATTACATCATGCTCGTGGGGTGCAATCACTCTCACGAAATCGAACATTGTAATTTATCAACACCTTCTATTTCATGCTAGAGAGAGACATATTGGGCGATGTCTATGGCCAAATCATTCGCTCGAATTGTCCAGAATGTTCTTCAAACAAATCACGAACAATTTTGGCACAGTGACATGGCGCATTGTCATCCATAAAAATGCAATCGTCGTTTGGGAACATGAAGTCCATGAATGGCTGCAAATGGTCTCCAAGTCAACGATCGGTTCGGTTTGACCAGAGTATCCAGTCCACTCCATGTAAACATAACCCACACCATTATGGAATCACCGCCAGCTTGCACAATCTGGGTCCATGGCTTCGTGGTGTCTGCGCCATGCTTGAGCTCCACCATCAGCTCTTACCAACTGAAATCGGGACTTATCTGACCAGGCCACGGTTTTCTATTCGTCTAGGGTCCAACTGGTACGGTCACGAGCCCAGGAGAGGCACTGCAGACGATGTCCTGCAGTTAGAAAAGGCCCTTGCGTCAGTCATCTGCTGCCATATTCCATTAGCGCCACATTTCATCGTACTGTCCTAACGGATACGTTCGTCGTACGTCCCACATTGATTTCTGCGGTTATTTCACACAGTGTTGCTTGTCTGTTAGCACTGACACTCTACGCAAACGCCGTTGCTCTCAGTCGTTAAGTGAAGACCGGAGGCCACTACGTTGCCCGAGTTGAGAGGTAATGCCTCAGATTTGGTATTCTCGGCACACTCTTGACTCAGTGAATCTTGGAATAGTGAATTCCCTAACGATTTACAAACTGGAATGTGTCATGCGTGTAGTTCCTACTACCGTTCCGCGTCCAAAGTCTGCCAGTTCCCGTCGTGCGGCCATGATCATGTTGTAAATATTTTCACGTGATCGCCTGAGTACAAATTACAGCTCCACAAATGCACTGCCCTTTTATAGCTGCTGTACGTGAGACTACCCTCATTTTGACAAGTGTAATGTGCTGCGAATACACAGAAAGATAGATCATTTAGCTACAAAATAGCAGGTCAGCTACTGCAAGCAGTTAATACCATAAATTACCTGGGAGTACGCATTAGGAGTGATTTAAAATGGAATGATCATATAATGTTGATCGTCGGTAAAGCAGATGCCAGACTGAGATTCATTGGAAGGATCCTAAGGAAATGCAATCCGAAAACAAAGGAAGTAGGTTACAGTACGCTTGTTCGCCCACTGCTTGAATACTGCTCAGCAGTGTGGGATCCGTACCAGATAGGGTTGATAGAAGATATAGAGAAGATCCAACGGAGAGCAGCGCGCTTCGTTACAGGATCATTTGGTAATCGCGAAAGCGTTACTGAGATGATAGATAAACTCCAGTGGAAGACTCTGCAGGAGAGACGCTCAGTAGCTCGGTACGGGCTTTTGTCAAAGTTTCGAGAACATACCTTCACCGAACAGTCAAGCAGTATATTGCTCCCTCCTACGTATATCACGCGAAGAGACCATGAGGATAAAATCAGAGAGATTAGAGCCTACACAGAGGCATACCAACAATCCTTCTTTCCACGAACAATACGAGACTGGAATAGAAGGGAGAACCGATAGAGGTACTCAAGGTACCCTCCGCCACACACCGTCAGGTGGCTTGCGGAGTATGGATGTAGATGTAGATAGATGTGTAAGTGGCTATCGCTATCCCACGACTTTTGTCATCTCAGTGTATGTTGATTAGATCCTTGGTGTGTGCGCTTATATTATTATCGTGTTTTAATGGATGATCTTATATCTAATCTGCTGGCCCAGTGTTTGTTTTTGATGGACTTGTGTATCTTGTCTGAAGTTCTGCGTGCAATAGACTTGTCTCTATGTTGTCTAAGTTCTCTATTTCTTGTTACGTTTAGTTAATTGACAGAATTAATATTAGTTTTAGGTTTTTTTTGTCGGAAACTGACACTGTGAGCCCATTGCTATATGCAGAATACAAGTTGATTCTTGCAGAGAAGATTACAGCAACCAATCACTTTTTATAATGCTATTTATTTATATAAACAGCTCTATTTATGTAAATAAATAGCATTATAAAAAGTAGCTGGTTGCTGTTATCTTGTCTGCAAGAACCAACCTGTATTAGGTTCAGCTGTATCACGTCAGTTCTCATTTGTACGTTATTTGTGAATTGTATCTTGAACTTGCACCCGCCAATCTTATTTCGCTATTGTTCATTCCAGCTTGTGTAGTAAATTAGTTGTAGACTCGCTGATTTACCTCGTGATTTCCTGTTCTTAGCAACATTTATTTTAAGAGTCAAATATTTTGTCGAGTCGACATTTTGTTTTAGATATTGAGTTCATGTGTTTTTGTTGTATTTGACAGGAAGTAATATTTCCTTATGTTTCTATTATGCTCATGCGCTCTGATTTCTTTTTAAACGCCCCCCCCCCCACCTCGCCCCACAACCGCCAGCCACTTACCACTTCTAACATTTGTGGGGCCACAAGTCAAACAGAGTTAAAAGACTGTATTCGATTTGAGATTTCAAGAGTTTCGGTTGAGTGTCTGACATTATTTTCTGAAGCTGTCAGGTTGCTCAAGCCGCAGCGAGACGTCATTTTGAGCACCCGCTGTAAATAAAGGGAAGCCTAAGTTAGTCGAACTGACCCTTGGTCTGTGCTCAACATTGGGAAGACGGGTCGAGCCGTCATGCGCCAGCTGTCGTTTCCCAGTGCACGTTCCGTGTGAACTGCAGACATACTTTTGCGTTGTACGTGAAGCTCCCTGTGGTTGGAGCATTACCTTCTTAGAATCTAGAATATAATTAATATTGTTGATGTTGAATATTAATGAACTTGGTTTTTTGAAGGTGTGGCGCTGCCATTGGCAGTGTCTTCTATGCTGAGGAATCCAACGCTGGGTGCACGGTTGCGTGATAAACAGATGAGTGCAAGAAAACAATTAACGATTGTTCTGAAACAGGTACTGGTTTCTGTCGCCGACATTGAAATCTGTCTTTATATCCACCCTCTCTCTCTGCTAACTGAACAAACAATTTTGATCCTTGCAGTAATGTACAGCATCGCTTTCTTATGCGTTGTGCCTCCAGAGCCACTACACACGTGTGACAGAGCTGGTTTGTTGCTTCTGAACTATCCCTGGTCGCTAAGTGGCGCTGCACTGTAACTTCTGCCTGATACCGCACACCGTTTGAAGACGGGCACGGTACAAAACCTCAGAGGAGATCACATTCAATGAAGACAAAGCCGGAGCGCGCAACAGACTGAAGACACCTTACCTTGATGTCGAGGTGGGCGATTCGGCGTTCGTGCAAATACACCAGGCCCTCTAGAAGCTGGCGGACGAACTTGACGACGTCCGATTCGAAAGGCACCAGGTTGTCATCGATAATAGTCTGCAGGTCGCCGCCCGGAGCGCTGCAAACACACGAAGAAACAATGCATTATCAGAAATTAGTCCTCTTTCCTTATAAAATCACTGCCGCGCGGGATTAGCCGAGCGGTCTCAGGCGCTGCAGTCATGGACTGTGCGGCTGGTCCCAGCGGAGGTTCGAGTCCCCCCTCGGGCATTGGTGTGTGTGTTTGTCCTTAGGATAATTGAGGTTAAGTAGTGTGTAAGCTTAGGGACTGATGACCTTCGAAGTTAAGTCCCATAAGATTTCACACACATTTGAACATTTATAAAATCACTAATAAGTTAACATTGCCCTACTAACTTGACCGTCTCTGCACGCTAGTCTATCCCGTGAAGAACTCATCATTTCTGCATAATCTGCATCCACTTGAGCCTTCTCACTGTGTTGAAGCCTTGGTCTTCTTCTTCACTTTTTACTTCCCACGCTTCCCTCAGTTACAAAACTGACTGTTCCTTGATACCTCAGTATGTGTCCTGTCCACCGACCTCTTCATTTAGTTCCGCTGTGGCATTAATTTCTTTTCTCTCGAATTGGATAGGGTGAATAGCAATGTGCGGCTGTTTGCTGATGATGCTGTGTTGTACGGGAAGGTGTCGTCGTTGAGTGATACAAGATGACATGGACAGGATTTGTGTTTGGTGTAAAGAATGGCAGCTAACTCTAAATATAGATAAATGTAAATTAATGCAGATGAATAGGAAAAGGAATCTTGTAATGTTTGAATACTCCATTAGTAGTGTAGCGCTTGACACAGTCACGTCGATTAAGTATTTAGGCGTAACATTGCAAATCGATATGAAGTGGGACAAGCATGTAATGGCATTTGTGGGGATGGCGGATAGTCGTCTTCGGTTCATTGGTAGAATTTTGGGAAGATGTGGTTCATCTGTAAAGGAGACCGCTTATAAAACACTAAAACGACCTATTATTGAGTACTGCTCGAGAGTTTGGGATCCCTATCAGGTCGGATTGAGGGAGGACATAGAAGCAATTCAGAGGCGGTCTGCTAGATTTGTTACTGGTAGGTTTGATCAGCACGCGAGTGTTACGGAAATGCTTCAGGAACTCGGGTGGGAGTCTCTAGAGGAAAGGAGGCGTTCTTTTCGTGAATCGCTACTGAGGAAATTTAGAGAACCAGCATTTGAGGCTGACTGCAGTACAGTTTTACTGCCGCCAACTTACATTTCGCGGAAAGACGACAAAGATAAGATAAGAGAGATTAGGGCTCGTACAGAGGCATATAGGCAGTCATTTTTCCCTCGTTCTGTTTGGGAGTGGAACAGGGAGAGAAGATGCTAACTGTGGTACGAGGTAGCCTCCGCCACGCACCGTATGGTGGATTGCGGAGTATGTATGTATATGTAGATGTAGAATTCGACTGAGCACCACTCTGCTATCCGATTCACCCATCTACTCTTCAGCATTCTTCAGTAGCACTATCTTCCCGTAACTTCTTTTTTTTCGGAACTATTTATCACCCATGTTTTGTTTGCGTAAAAGGCCATAGCTGGACAAATAATTACAGAAAAGACTTCGCTTTTAACATATTTCTCCTTTTCAGAAACACTTTGCTGCTATATCCTCTCTAATTTGGCCATCGTGAATAATTTTGTAGCCCAGCTTACAAAACTCAACTATTACTTTCAGTGACGCATTTCCTAATCTAATTCCCTTAGCATTGCGTGACTTAATTCGGCTACATTCTGTTATCCTTTTTTTACTTTGTTTATATTAATCTTACAACCTCTTTTGAAGACATTACCCATTACGTTAAACCGCTCTTCGAAGTTCTTTACCGTCTCTGTGAGAAATGCAGTGTGGTGGTAAACCATAAAGCTTCTGATTCTTCTCCCTATAATTTTATTTCCTTCCAGTTTTTCTCCTTGGTTTCTCTTACTGCCTTTTCAGTCTACAGGTCGAGAAACATAGGGTATAGGCTACTACCATGTCTCACTTCCTTCTCTGCTAGTGCTTCCTTGCCTGAGAGTGTTCAGCCTCTGCCAGTGGGAATTAATATACTCCCCACACTTACATCATTAGGTGTGTGAAGGTAAACAATTAAACTGATCTCATAAATGCGTAATTACTGGTAGATGACCAGTGACAGTTTTTGGAACGATGAGGATAATATTTCAACTATGTCGCTACAAAGCGACACTGAGCATAATAAGGTAAACCAGTCCCCAGCCCAAAGCTGATTTGGAAACCAGAGCGCCTTCCACTGTCCTTTGAACTGACTAACACTACCAGTCATACGGGCCCAGCCCGCAGTTTTTTGCGGGCTCTGAACCACTGTGCAACTTAATATATTTCACGTATAATACACACTGTCAGTGACGACAGCAGCAGTAGGCGAAAATCTCAGAAATGACAAGATTTAACCGCATACCTTTGACGTTATAGTCCATTAGGCACTGCGCTATACTCCAATGGTAAGCAATTAATAATACACAACCACAGCACTAACAGCGAAGATTCCCCAAATTTTCCTTTATGATGTGAGACTGATACTAGGCATAACAGCATCCTATAGATTCCAACAATCTTCTGGAGTGGTAGTGTAATTAACAGTATTGTGAGATTACATTTACGCGTCCCAAAAGTGTTGACAGGCCATTAGATTTCACCCTACGTATATTTGGGGAAGAAAAAAAGTAAATTGTAAATTTAATATCGACTGTGAGTTATTTTTGTTGTATAAAATCCAAAAATTTGATTGACTTTCCACGAAGGAGGGGGCAGGCAAACAAAGTATTTTTCACGTGGTACAAATTTTTAGTTAATTACTCATTTGTTGGCGTATTTCCTGTTAGCTTCTGTCTTGGGTTCTTCGGTCGACGTTTGTTTAACGATTTTCCTGGTATTTCACCAGCACGAGTGGTTAGCATTGTCAAAGTTTCACCCCCCACTGCCACCAGCAATCTATGACAACGCTAGCCACTCGTGCTGGTGAAACGTCAAGAAAAGCGTTAAACGTTGGCCGAAGAACCAGAGACAAAAGCAAATACGCCAACACTGCATGTTTTGTTCTTGACTTTATAGTTTCAGGAAAGGAAGTTACCAATCAGGATCCCTTTTGACGAGTGCTACTATAAGGCAGTGCAGTCCAGAGCCCCATTTCGAAGTTCTCTGCATCACAAATTTATTCTAAGCAGTTTCTGCTGCAGCTTTGTAAAGCACCAAAATGGCTGCCGTTGCAAAGGATCATGGCACTGTGGTTTGACGTCTCTGTATAGAACTCGACGACAAGCACGGTGACATCTAGCGTCTGGCATATTCTTACTGTCTTACTTACTGATCACGCGTCTTTCGACGTTCTTGCCTTCCCATACGACATGGCAGCAATCTGCGGATTTCTACACAGTAGAAAGAATTTGGACATGTTATTAGATTTTTCTTCTGGTACTCACGGGCGGCACTGCGGGAAGTATGATACAGACCTGGCTTCTTTAATGGCGGAAATGAACTGAAGTGTTGTGTTATCGGATGGCATTGAAAGCTAAGTGAATAGGTAAGATACAATATTAAAAAAAATTAGTATCACACGGAAAAAGAAAAAATAAGTGTGCGAAAAAGTTGAACAGATGTAGGAGCAAATTGGCGGGACACATGCTACGGCATCTTGGACCAGTTAACCTCCGAAGGAGAGCAAAGAGGCAAAAACTGCAGTGCTCTGAGCATGTAAAGCCGGTCATGTAATACACTTGCACAAAGATGAAAAGATTATGACAAGATATAATGGCCGAGTTCATCACACTGACTGAAAGGCTGGCAACTCGACGAAAAAATGTAAAGCCCTCCCTTAGCCTTGACAACTGGTCAGAATCTCCCTCTCACGAACACAATTACAGATTATGAAGGAGGTAGGCTGAGTATTAGTCTGTGAAGTGGCTACACGAACGTAGCAGGCCGCCACTGCGAGAGATTAAAAGGCCCCTGCCGCCAAATACGGAGCCACGAGACGTGTAATTTGATTACAAAGTTATTAATCCTGAGAGACGGCATGGCCTGTGATACGGCCAGCGCAAGCTTCCATTAGCAGAGGTTCAGGCTTCTGCGCAAGGTCGCCAGCTGCCCGGCCACACAGAGGCCACGTTTGGCCAAATCTCGTTCCACGTATGAGCGAGACGTATTTTTAGTTTTTAACTGCGGCTTAATGTCCGCTTCATATCAAGGTCACAGGAAACACGACTGCAGCTTTTGTGCACTAGCTGGACACTGATACCGTTTAATATTCCCAACAGGTTAAATCTGTTTGCCTGGGATTCGAACCCTGACTTCTCCCGCTTCTACATTGTGCTTCGTCCAGCCACCAAAGCCACGCCTAGCAGTTATAAGTTGCGTAACATCCGTGAGATCTTGACAAAAATATTACCTTGGTACAAAGACTGGCAACGAGATCATGATGTAGAGAAATGCAATGTTGTCCACTCCACGAAACATAGTAGCCTGGTAGCCTTTAATATGGCTAGAGTCATCTTTGCCATAAATATTTTAAATTAACAGTGAGTGAGACATGAAGTGGAACGCCCGTACTGGCTCAGTTCTGGTTAAAGGAAACAGCTGATTACGCGTCACTGGTAGGATACTGAGGAGCTGCAGTCTGTCTACATCCGAGTCTGTACGAGGGTTGGAACTTTAATAGTGACAACTATTTATTTACAGCTCGTACAATATAGATACGTGTTTTAAAGTTTTACTGACTTTCAAAATAGTCACCAGCATTGTGTATAACCCGTTGCCAGCGATGTGGAGGTCGAAGGATAATCTTAGCAGTGGCAGTTGTGTTGACAGTTCGAGCGGCGCGGTCTATTGCTCGACGAATTTGTAGCAGTTCTGAAACGAATGCCCTGAAGTGTTTCCTTCAGTTTAGAAATCGAGTTGAACTCACGAGGGCTTAAGTTAGGGGAGTGCAGTAGGTGGTATAGCACTTAGCAGCCCTATCAGTCAAACAAATCAGTAACAGCTTGCACTGTACTTGCTTGAGCATTGTCCTACAAAATGATGGTCAGGTCCTGCAGAAAGTGTCATCACTTCTGTGTTTATGCTGTTCATTTTTGGAACACAACCAACGACCAGTATGATCCTATTTCACCCCCTTAGTGGTTGAGTTTCCAAAAACGGTAAATGCGTATTTTTCTTATTTCTGAATGAGAAGCCAAATTTAAATTTTATTAGATTTAGCTTTAAAAATGCTTTCATAAATATTTTCATATAAAATCTCAAGCCCTATTTCACCAGGCCGGCCGGTGTGGCCGGGCGGTTCTAGGCGCTTCAGTCTGGAACCGCGCGACCGCAACGGTCGCATGTTCGAATCCTGCCTCGGGCATGAATGTGTGTGATGTCCTTAGGTTAGTTAGGTTTAAGTAGTTCTAAGTTCTTGGGGACTGATGACCTCAGATATTAAGTCCCATAGTGCTCAGAGCCATTTGAACCCTGTTTCACCCTCTTAGAGATACAGGTTCCAAAAACACAGTCACACGTATTTTTTTATTTGTAACCGAAATGTCAAGTGTCAGTGATCATAGTTGTAGCTTTAAAAATACTTTAGTAGTTCTTTAATGATGATATATTTTTAAAAAAAGCTTTCGCCCACTATTTCACCCCTATAGAATTAAATTTCCAAAAATGCTGAAATATGTGTTTCTTTATTTCTGACCGAGAAACCAAACCCAATTTTCGCACGTCTAGCTTCAAAATTGCCTTAATAGCGACTTTTTCCAAAAAATCTCTTCTTCCCCTGTTGCACCCCATTAAGGTTGGAATGTCCAAAAAGCCCTTCTTAAATGACACCTACAATATAAGATACACATCTTCTCCAAATTTCAAGTTCCTAACCTTAGCAGTTTGGGCTGGGCGATGGTGAATCAGTCAGTCAGTTAGCCAGGACACTACCACTTATATATAAAGATTAAACTACTCATTATTGTGCTTTCAACATTATACTTTGTTTACTAATGATATAAATCTCTAACTGAGTAGCTTATGTTGTACAGTTGATTGGAGTTTCGTGAAGGGCGCGGTGTACTCACTATTCGAGCACAATGATGATCTCGTTGTCTGTCTCGAAGACGTCGTGCAGGCGCACGATGCGGGGCGACGGAGCGCACAGCGACAGCAGAGCGATCTCGTGGCGGATCTCGGCACTGCAGTCGTCGCCGTAGCGCGTGCGGCTGGAGAACTTGGCGGCGAACACCTGGCCAGTCTCACGAGACCGGCACCGCCACACCGACGCGAACTGGCCCCTGCAACGTAGGCATACGGACATACAGTAGTGCGTCAGTAGCTGAGCATTGCAACTACTCTAAGACATAGACATTTCCGTGGAACACGCATGTGCCTATTTAGCAATGTCAACAACTCTCATACTGAAGGGATCATCTTGATGTGTTAATTCGCGCCATCTCTAATGCCCTCATCGTCGATAACACGTTACACAGTAATCTTCCTTCCATAGTATCAGACCTTTCCTGCATAATAGGAGATTTTTTGTCTGTCTCCAGGGCAAGAAGAGCAGGTGGAGAAATCAGAGGAATGGCCTACCTCAGGGAAGCGTCCTCGCCCCAGCTCTGTATAATATATATACAAATGACCAACCGGTGCCAAACATCACACGCCAATTTATGTATGCCGATGACACTGCAGTTGCAGCCCAAGGTAACAATTTTATGGATGTAGAGGAGAAATTAACCAGTACCTTGGAAGCTCTCTCCCAGTATTATGAGGCAAACCACCTAAGGCCGAACCCTTTCACGACGCAGGTCTGTGCATTCCATTTAAAGAACAGGGAGGCAAATCGTGAATTAAACGTAATATGGAGATGTGAACGTCTCGAGAATTGTAAAACGGCCAAATATCTTGGTGTCACGTTGGATTGCACACTGACCTATAAAAATCATTGTAATGCCACAAGGGAAAAAGTCTCAACTAGAAACAACATCATCAGGAAACTAACCAGCGGATCCTGGGGATCAAACCCAAAAGTCCTGAGAACTTCAGCCCTTGCGCTCAGTGTGTCAGCCGCGGAATACGCCGCTTCAGTATGGTCTGAATCAACACACGCGAGAAAAGTTGATGTCGCGGTGAATGAAATGGCACGGATTGTTACCGGGTGCTTGAGGCCAGCCCCAGTGCACAAGATGTACTTAATCATGGGGATCGCACCGCCCAACGTACGACGTGACATCGCTGCCGGAGCCGAAAAAACCAAGCAAGAAAAGGACATGCGACATCCTTTATATGGACACCAGCCTGCTGACCGACGGCTTTGTTCGAGGAAGAACTTCCTGTCATGTACCCCAGCCATGGAAGGGTCGGCTGCAGAGAATCGTTTGAAAAGGTCGGAAATCGACCTGAGAAACCCCCATAAAGATGTAAAAGAAGAACTGGCGCCTGGTGGAGACCTACCATACACAGTCTGGAGAACCCTAAACCGTATGAGGGTAGAAGTGCCAAAATGCAAGAGAAACCTGCAGCAATGGGGTTTCCTAAAAGAGAATGAGAACATTCTCTGTCTGTGTGGTTCTGTCCCGGATCCTAAACACCTGCTTATCTGTCCATATTTAGGCCAGTCCTGCAAAATGAATGACTTGTGGGAGGCAAATGACAAGGCCATATTGGCTGCTGATTTTTGGAAGTCTGAACTCTAGTTCCGGACACGGAAAGTAAGTAAGTAGACCTTTTGAAATACTTGTTCATGGTGCAAGTGATCTGAGATCTTTGTAATCCTCAGAAATAAGGAAAAACAGTATGTGCAATAAGAAAGATGGAACGTTAAAAATGGAAAACCAAGAGAGATATGCTGATAATGAAAAGGATGTATGGTAGGACCCCTGTCATTCCTATCTACAGTTGAACCAGTACATCAAAGAAGCAATGAAGGCAAAAACGTAAAAATTCAGAAATGGGATTAAAATTCATGATGAAATGGTATCAGTGATAATATTCGCTGATGACATTTCCGTCATTTGTGAAGGTGACGTTGAAGTACCGGACTTGTTGAATGGGATGAACAGTCTACTGAGCACAGAATATGAACTCAGAGTAAAGGAACGAAGACGAATGTATTTAAGCAGTGGGGATGATTTCAACGCCGAAATTAGCATCAAAACTGGGGATTATATAGAGGATGAAGTGAAACAGTTCTACTACCTTGGAAGCAAAATAAGACACTACTAATGAAAAAAGATTATATAAAAACCACAGCAGCATAAGGAAGGAAAGGATTCCTCACCAAAAAGTGGCCTGTCTTAGAGTAAGAAGGAAATTTTTGAGGCTGTTCATCAGGGGTACAGCACTGTATGATCTGAATCATGGATTGTGCGAAAGAAGGAAAGAAGAGAATCAAAGTGTTGGCGATGTGGTTTGACAGAAGTATGATTAATATTAAGTGGCGTTATAAGATAAGAGATCGGCCTCCGAAGCTGAATGGTCAGTGCAACTGACTGCCATGCGGAGCACACGGGATCGATTTCCGGTGCTTATAGAGATTTTTCCTTGGTCAGAGGAAGGCGCAGCAAAGACTGCGTTTCACTGGCCGAAAGAAGATGCGACAGATCAACTAAAGAACAGGGAGGCAAATCGTGAATTAAATGTAATATGGAGAGGTGAACGTCTCGAGAATTGTAAAACGGCCAAATATCTTGGTGTCACGTTGGATTGCACACTGCTGCAGTGCTGCTGTGCGGTATGATATACTAACCAGACAGGACCTCTGGAGTAAATCGCAAAAGTTCAAAGAAGGGATGCTCATTTTGTATTATCACGAAACAGGGGAGAGAGCGTCACGGATATGAACCGTGAGTTGGAGTGGCAATCATCAAAACAGGGGCCTTTTTCGTTGCGACGAGATCTTTTCACGAAATGTCAGTATTTTGTTGATGTCCACCAACATAAGGAGAAATTAACATCGTAATAAAATAAGAGGAATCAGAGTTTGCACAGGAATATTTTGTTCAGACCCGTCTACATAGGGAGAAATGGTTACGGGAATAAAATAAAGAAATCAGAGGTTGTACAGAATGATTTAATTGTTTGCTTTTACCGCGCGTTGTTCCATAGTAGAATGGTAGAGAATTAGTCTTGAGGTCTTTGGCTGAACCCTCTGCCAAACACTCAAGTGTGAATTACAGAGTACTTGGTCAAATGTTCAAATGTGTGTGAAATCTTATGGGACTTAACTGCTGAGGTCATCAGTCCCTAAGCTTACACACTACTTAACCTAAATTATCCTAAGGACAAACACACATACCCATGCCCGAGGGAGGACTCGAACCTCCGCCGGGATCAGCCGACAGAGTACTTATGTAGATGCATTCTTCCTGCTGCACTATAAGGGGATGATCAAAAAGTTTACGTTCGTCGGCCGTGCGGTATGCCAACCACGCAAAATCGTCGAGAGCATTGAGACAATCAGCTCAACGACGCACCAGGTTGAATATCCTGCTGCGTGAAGACGTCCGCAACTACCCGCTACACATCCTCGTCCGACAGGAATCACCGATCCTCCAAGGCCTTTTCTAAGGGCCCTAGGCGTGATAATCGCATGCGGAGAGATCAGGACTATAAGGCGGATGCTTGACTGTCTCCCAGTTGAGGTGGCGTAACTTCTGCGCTACGACGCTTGCAATATGAGGACGTGCGTTATCACGAAGCAGCAGCACCTCTTGACGCACCCTGCCACAACCGTGGTTTTCGACAGGTATGCTTTCCCATACACGTCCTTCACTCTCCGATGGGTTGGTACTGGTGTCTATTCTTCGGTAGCCAAGAAAGAATACCAGCACGTTGGTCCTGTTTCGGCGCATTTGGTAATAACGTAGCCATATTTCACGTTTCCGCATTTACCAGCACACTTTAGAAAGACTTGAATGTCACATTAATCCTTTGTCTACAGCTCGGTGCTTGTGTTTATGCACCAGTGTCATGCTACACTGCACATACGCTGCAGCAGCGCGCTCAAAAGGAAAACTTTTGACCACCTTGTTGTAAGTCCGACCTTTGTATTTGCACAGCGAGTGTACTAATGTGTGCAAAATTAGCTTACCACTTAGCGTGCAACTGGACAAACAGCTGAACTGTCTTCTCAAGCACAGGGTGTTAAACAGACATTCTATACTCCTGGAAATGGAAAAAAGAACACATTGACACCGGTGTGTCAGACCCACCATACTTGCTCCGGACACTGCGAGAGGGCTGTACAAGCAATGATCACACGCACGGCACAGCGGACACACCAGGAACCGCGGTGTTGGCCGTCGAATGGCGCTAGCTGCGCAGCATTTGTGCACCGCCGCCGTCAGTGTCAGCCAGTTTGCCGTGGCATACGGAGCTCCATCGCAATCTTTAACACTGGTAGCATGCCGCGACAGCGTGGACGTGAACCGTATGTGCAGTTGACGGACTTTGAGCGAGGGCGTATAGTGGGCATGCGGGAGGCCGAGTGGACGTACCGCCGAATTGCTCAACACGTGGGGCGTGAGGTCTCCACAGTACATCGATGTTGTTGCCAGTGGTCGGCGGAAGGTGCACGTGCCCGTCGACCTGGGACCGTACCGCAGCGACGCACGGATGCACGCCAAGACCGTAGGATCCTACGCAGTGCCGTAGGGGACCGCACCGCCACTTCCCAGCAAATTAGGGACACTGTTGCTCCTGGGGTATCGGCGAGGACCATTCGCAATCGTCTCCATGAAGCTGGGCTACGGTCCCGCACACCGTTAGGCCGTCTTCCGCTCACGCCCCAACATCGTGCAGCCCTCCTCCAGTGGTGTCGCGACAGGCGTGAATGGAGGGACGAATGGAGACGTGTCGTCTTCAGCGATGAGAGTCGCTTCTGCCTTGGTGCCAATGATGGTCGTATGCGTGTTTGGCGCCGTGCAGGTGAGCGCCACAATCAGGACTGCATACGACCGAGGCACACAGGGCCAACACCCGGCATCATGGTGTGGGGAGCGATCTCCTACACTGGCCGTACACCACTGGTGATCGTCGAGGGGACACTGAATAGTGCACGGTACATCCAAACCGTCATCGAACCCATCGTTCTACCATTCCTAGACCGGCAAGGGAACTTGCTGTTCCAACAGGACAATGCACGTCCGCATGTATCCCGTGCCACCCAACGTGCTCTAGAAGGTGTAAGTCAACTACCCTGGCCAGCAAGATCTCCGGATCTGTCCCCCATTGAGCATGTTTGGGACTGGATGAAGCGTCGTCTCACGCGGTCTGCACGTCCAGCACGAACGCTGGTCCAACTGAGGCGCCAGGTGGAAATGGCATGGCAAGCCGTTCCACAGGACTACATCCAGCATCTCTACGATCGTCTCCATGGGAGAATAGCAGCCTGCATTGCTGCGAAAGGCGGATACACACTGTACTAGTGCCGACATTGTGCATGCTCTGTTGCCTGTGTCTATGTGCCTGTGGTTCTGTCAGTGTGATCATGTGATATATCTGACCCCAGGAATGTGTCAATAAAGTTTCCCCTTCCTGGGACAATGAATTCACGGTGTTCTTATTTCAATTTCCAGGAGTGTAAATAAATATGACCCTGGCCCTATAAGGCAGTTAATATTAGGTGGGGATCGTAACAAAAATCATTAGAAATGCTGCCGTCACGTAACTAGAATGCATGAATTAATAAAAGTGGAAGTTTGGGGTCTTTTCTAGGAAGACAAAACAGCTATCCCCTTTCTTATTCTACATATAATTTATAAACTGTGCTTTCAGGAGTCAAGTGAAAAACAACAATCGTGTTCAATTAGTTTTGACCCTCAATAACAAAATATTTAATTCTTGGACACATTGAAATGCCGATTATTAAAATCGTTATCTCTACACACGAAAAAATTTTTTGTCACAAGAAAAAATGATTATTAAAAACCCTCATCAGCTCATTTAAATCTACATTGTTGTAGCTGATCAGTGTACTGAGTTGGTGGTGAATAATTACTTTTTGAACCAATGAAAAAAACATTAATGTACTCAATGTGAGGGCAGGTTAGTATCCTAGCTTTTGATATTCAATGCTCAAAGCATACGTAAGTTGGAGAGAGCAAAATCTCAACATTTACTGTGGCCTAATGTGCGATGCTACTTTACCAACAGGCATCTGCAAAGGCGTTCTCCCCATGCTGGATCTGAAACGCTAATTCCCTACTCTGGCCTTGACTGAATTCACTCAATCGCAACTTTCCTGCGTTCTGTAGAACGTTGATCTTTCCCTAGTCGAAATAATGGCTATTGCACACCCGCTGCGGTTTGGAGCGTCGTGCACAATTTCTTTTCCAGCAAAATTCCCGCAGAAATATTAACTATCGCTTTGCTATCTGTCGCCACAATACGTGAATTATATCGTCCTCAATTCACAGAAAGCAAAGCTCTCAATGGCCTCACTTATTTCCACACACTTCTGCAGTCTGCCGCGAGATGAGAGAGAGAGAGAGAGAGAGAGAGAGAGAGAGAGAGAGAAAGAGAGATACAAATTTTAGGTCTCAGAATGCTTTTATACTCGTCTAATGGGGATCTCTGCACCTTGTCGTGTCTGCATTGCCAAGTATGGCTTCAGCCAATCACCGTCTCGCTAAAGGTGAATACAATTTTATTTTTGTAGCTGGGTCGCAGCCTAGCCCTGTTACTGACGTGCAGCCACTTACCCTCGGTCCCGGCCGTATTTACGTTAAAAGGAATAGTGTGTTGTTCTGGCCTCATCCCTTTCTGCACTGAACCTCTCCGTTCTCTTGCTAAATGGGAGTTTCACTATATCATCAGTACCTCCTCGGTTCGTCTCCAAAATGGGTTTCAGTTTAATTTGTTTGTTCATGCCGGTCCATATATTGGTAGATATTGTTTTGTTGGTTTTCGTTACATGAGATTAACTGCAATTGCCTCTCGTTGCTGTAATGTAATTATTATTTGCTGAGAATCTCATACCGTATCGTCCTGTCGTTATGGATCAAGCTCATGCAAGGTCCGTAAAATCTAGGTGCCTTACAGCCTCTTATATACGGAATGGTTCAGCTGCCCCTACCTATGGGTGTTATACAATCCGCAACGCCTTCAAGTACACTACTGGCCATTAAATTTGCTATACCAAGAACAAATGCAGATGATAAACAGGTATTCATTGCACAAATATATTATACTAGAACTAACTTGTGATTACATTTTCACGCAATTTGGGTGCATAGATCCTGAGAAATCAGTACCCAGAACAACCACCTCTGGCCATAATAACGACCTTGATACGTCTGGGCATTGAGTCAAACAGAGCTTGGATGGCGTGTACAGGTACAGCTGCCAATGCAGCACCAACACGATACCACAGTTCATCAAGAGTAGTGACTGGCGTATTGTGACGAGCCAGTTGCTCGGCCACTATTTGACCAGACGTTTTGAATTGGTGAGAGATCTTGAGAATGTGCTGGCCAGCGCAGCATTCGAACATTTTCTGTTTCCAGAATTGCCCGTACAGGACCTGCAACATGCGGTCGTGCATTATCCTGCTGAAATGTAGGGTTTCGCAGGGATGGGATGAAGGGTAGAGCCACGGGTCGTAACACATCGGAAATGTAACGCCCACTGTTCAAAGTGTCGTCAATGCGAACAAGAGGTGACCGAGACGTGTAACCAATGGCATCCCATACCATCACGCCAGGTGATACGCCAGTATGGCGATGACGAATACACGCTTCCAACGTGCGTTCACCGCGATGTCGCCAAACGCGGATGCCACCAGAACAGAACCTGGATTCATCCGAAAAAATGACGTTTTGACATGAGTACACCATCACAGGGGTTCCTGTCTGTGATGCAGCGTCAAGGGTAACCGCAGCCATGGTCTCCGAGCTGATAGTCCATGCTGCTGCAAACGTCGTCGAACTGTTCGTGCAGATGATTATTGTCTTGCAAACGTCGCCATCTGTTGACTCAGGAATCGAGACGTGGCTGCACGATCCGTTACAGCCATTGCGGATAAGATGCCTGTCATCTCGACTGCTAGTGATACGAGGCCGTTGGGATCCAGCACGACGTTCCGTATTATCCTCGTGAACCCACCGATTCCATATTCTGCTAACAGTCATTGGATCTCGACCAACGCGAGCAGCACTGTCGCGATACGATAAGCCGCAATCACGATGGGCTAGAATCTGACCTTTATCAAAATCGGAAACGTGATGGTACGCATTTCTCCTCCTTACACGAGGCATCACAACAACGTTTCACCAGGGGGCGCCGGTCAACTGCTGTTTGTGTATGAGAAATCGGTTAGAAACTTTCCTCATGTCAGCACGTTATAGGTGTCACCACCGGCCCCAACCTTGTGTGAATGTTCTGGAAAGCTAATCATTTGCATATCACAGCATGTTCCTCCTGTCGGTTAAGTTTCGCTTCTGTAGAAGATCTTCGTGGTGTAGAAATTTTAATGGCCAGTAATGTACTACGGAAATGATTTTCATTTTTTCTTGCTTGTTACGTTTTAACTTCTAGTCCTGCAGAGAGAATGAACAGGACCTTTTCGTAGGATATTTAGTCAAGCTAAATTTTGTACTGCAATACGTTTTCGATGTAGTCCGTAGTTTTTGAATTATTCAAGAAAAAGTACAAAAATACCTTCAATTACGTTTTTGTTGAATAACTCGAAAACTGTGGCCTCCAGGAAAACCGTATAGAAGTATAGAATTTAACTGCATTAAATTTGATACAAGAAGGTGCTGTTCATTTTTGTGTGTGGGACTTACTGTTAGCGCATTATGAGCGAGAGAATATGAAAAACTCGCGCGTGGTTTTTGAAGGCGTTGTGGGTTGCATAATACCCAGTGGTATGGGTAGCTAAATCACCTTGTATACAGGGCGAAAAGTATTCAAACCGACAAACTCTGGGACATCAAAACAAATATTTTTCCTTAATGTCATTTTTTCCTATGAGGAGTATTTAAACCGGTAGAGGAAGATTTCTCCGGCAGCAAATTAATTGAACCAACAAACATTTTTTCCATTTTTTTATGCCCAAGAGACAGCACATTAACACAACCCAATTCCAGTTACAGTAGATTTTTAAAAAATGCCTCCATTGGCACGTAAACAAAGGTTACACCGTCGGATCATGTTCTGTCTGACACGGGAAGAAACCCTAGGAGTATCCTGAATTGTTCCTGCTGCTGCTACTATCCAGGCAACCAGATCCTCTTCTGATGCAGCAGGAGTTGCGTAAACAAGGTTGCGCATCTCTCCCCACACAAAACAGTCCAGAGGGGACATATCTGGAGATCGAGCAGGCCATGATACAGGACCACCTCTGCCAATCCACGTTTCTGGGAACCGCCGCTCCAGGAATCGACGTACACGACGGCTGAAATGCGCCGGCGCCCCGTCATGTTGGAACCACATGTGTTCTCTTGTAGCGAGCGGACGTCTTCCAGCAACTTCCTCAAATTGCAGCGTTCTTACTGTGAGACGGTGTCCCTGTCCAGGTAACCTCCTAAATGGCCCGGTCTCACGCAGACGTTGGTACACAGCAGCAAAGGTCGTATGATGCGGGATACGGTGATTAGGATATTGTTGTTGATGAACCTGCTGTACAACTCATCCTACTTGCAGACAGAACGAACCGCTCGCAGTTGCAGCTCGCGGACTCCACCTGCAGCCTGCTAGTGCACGGTGGACTGTGGAGGACGCGGTGTGGAGCCTGTGTTTTTACCCGCTGCGGCAGTAATTGCCAGCGCTGCGCTCTGCTGGTTGCAGCTGTGCCGCTGCGGCTCTGCGGGTCAATTGATTCCTCCCCTCGCTACCGCTGCCGTCGCCGTCGGCTTATTGGTCGTAAGTCTGCCGCGTCCGCTCCGCACATAAATCAGGTGCTGAGAGGCCGCAGCCAGAAACACCGGTCTGGCAAATTGGCTCTTTCTCAGGCTACGGCGTGACTGGCTAGTAAACGTCAGCGGTCTAGCAACGCAGGGTACGGATAGCGGAACGTCCCCGTCACCTGTCGGCCAGTGTGTTCACGGTCTCTCACGGAGGCTGAGTGCAGTCATCTCTCCAGTGATTAATATCCGTACAGAGCATAGCAGGTCATTCGACGGTTCGGGCGTACCGTGTTAATCTATGCATAACGACCGACTTGCCGGATCTACGTGGCCAGGGACCACCGACGAGACAGACATCAATCATTAGTGAAGGAACACTGACTAGCCAGCCTCAACTTGGACACCGAGTAAGTTACAGGATTATCTCAAGAGGATAATTTCGATATATAGTTTATAATGGTACTTCGTGATGTGTGCCCCCCCACCCCAACTGCCCCAACGCACGACGTAGCAGCATGCGCAGGGTCGCTCCCAATAATCTATGCGGGGGGAGGGGGGGGGGGCTCATAGCGCGTCGTGCTATTGAAGTAGCTATACATTTTACTCTACTGTTTTACTTTCTAAAGTAGCATACGCTTTTCTCAGGGTTCAGGCTATCTCCAGACCACATTCCATCAAAATCGTTTTAGCGGTTTAGCCGTGGAAACGTGGCAGACGGAGTTATAAAACGAGGGTGAGTCAAATGAAAACCTTAAATTTTTTTTTTTAAATATTACTTATTGTGCAGAAGTGGTACAAAGCTGTATCAGTTTTTAACATAATCTCCCCCACGCTCAATGCAAGTCATCCAGCGCTTACGAAGTGCATAAATTCCTTTAGAAAAAAGTTCTTTTGGTAGTCCGCGCAACCACTTATCCACCGTGTGGCGTACCTCTTCATCAGAACGGAACTTCTTTCCTCCCATTGCGTCTTTGAGTGGTCCAAACATATGGAAATCACTTGGGGCAAGTTCTGGGTTGCTAGCTCTCTTCGTTTCCGGTTGGTGGAAGTGAACCCAGGTTTCGTCCCCGGTAACGATTCTTGCACGGAAGCCATCACCTTCTCGTTCAAAGCGCCGAAGAAGTTCTTCACAAGCATCAACACGTCGTTCTCTCATTTCAGGAGTCAGCTGCCGAGGCACCCATCTTGCAGACACTTTGTGAAACTGGAGCACATCACGCAGAATGTCGTGTGCTGACCCGTGACTAATCTGTAAACATGCTGCAATGTCATTCAGTGTCACTCGGCGGTTTTCAGTCACTATGGCTTCAACTGCTGCAATGTTCTGTGGAGTCACAACTCGTTGTGCCTGACCTGGACGAGGAGCATCTTCCACTGAAGTCACACCATTTGCGAACTTCCTACTCCATTCATAGACTTGCTGCTGTGACAGACATGCATCACCGTACCGAACCTTTATTCGTCGATGACTTTCAATAGCTTTCACACCTTCACTACGCAAAAACCGAATAACAGGACGCTGTTCTTCCCTGGTGCAGGTCGCAAGTGGGGCGGCCATCTTTATACTGATACTGCGACGGAATGTGTGCATCTACACTATGCTGCCACCTACAGGCCATTCTGCACGCTGTTTGTAGAACGCTTACTAACTTACAGGATAACGGCGCGAAATTTCGATTTGTTATTACAAATTTAAGATCTTCATCTGACTCACCCTCGTATTAGTACGGAAGTATGGACTGTATTCGGTGGACTTATAACGGTTTATCGGTGTCCACTCTTGTGAATCGTCATCATATCAGTATCTTGTTACGAAAGTACCACGTCAGCCGTCGGTTTACCTGAAGACACCGCGCTAGAAGACTGTTTGACGTGTTACTGATGTGAAAAGATACTGCTTTTGATGATGACTCCTAAGAGTCGACACCTTTGAATAGGTTTTCTGACAATGACCTACCGGCACAGTTTCAGAGCATGGCCCTATGACAAGTCACCTAAGCTGGCCACAACAGCGCCGATTGGACTACTGTAACGTCTGTAGAATTCGATCCATGACAAGCCATGTTGGACAGTTGTAAAGGGATCCAAAACTGTCAAAATGGGGGAACGCGATATATTTTGAAAAATGTCTTTTTGTTCAGATCTATTGTGAATAAAGAAATTTTCAAAATACACTACTCGCCATTAAAATTCCTACAGGAAGAAGAAGTGCACATGATAAACGGGTATTCATTGGAAAAATTTATTATACTAGAACTGACATGTGAGTACATTTTCACGCAATTTGGGTGCATAGGTCCTGAGAAATCAGTACCAAGAACAACCACCTCTGGCCGTAATAACGGCCTTGATACGCCTGGGCATTGAGTCAAACAGAGCTTGGATGGCGTGTACAGGTACAGCTGCCCATGCAGCTTCAACTCGATACCACAGTTCATCAAGAGTAGTGACTGGCGTAATGTGACGACTCAGTTGCTCGGTCACCGTTGACCAGACGTTTTTAATTGTTGAGAGATCTGGAGAATGTGCTGGCCAGGAAAGCAGTCGAACATTTTCTGTATCCAGAAAGGCCCGTACAGGACCTGCAACATGCGGTCGTGCATTATACTGCTGAAATGTAGGGTTTCGCAGGGATCGAATGAAGGGTAGAGCCAGTGGTCGTAACACATCTGAAATGTAATGTCCACTGTTCAAAGTGCCGTCAATGCGAGCAAGAGGTTACCGAGACGTGTATCCAGTGGCACCCCATATCATCAAGCCGGGTGATACGCCAGTATGGCGATGACGAATATACGCTTCCAATGTGCGTTCACCGCGATGTCGCCAGACACGGATGCGACCATCATGATGCTGTAAACAGAACCTGGATTCATCCGAAAAAATGACGTTTTGACATTTGTGCAACCAGGTTCGTCGTTGAGTACACCATCGCAGGTGCTCCTGTCTGTGATGCACCGTCAAGGGTAACTGCAGCCATGGTCTCCGAGTTGATAGTCCATGCTGCTGCAAACGTCGTCGAACTGTTCGTGCAGATGGTTGTTGCCTTGCAAACGTCCCCATCTGTTGACTCAAGAATCGAGACGTGGCTGCACGATCCGTTACAGCCTTGCGGATAAGATGCCTGTCATCTCGACTGCTAGTGATACGAGGCCGTTGGGATCCAGCATGGCGTTCCGTATTACCCTCCTGAACCCACCGTTTCCATACACTGCTAACAGTCATTGGATCTCGACCAACGCGAGCAGCAATGTCGCTATACTATAAACCGCAATCGCGATAGGCTACAACCGACCTTTATCAAAATCGGAAACGTGATGGTACGCATTTCTCCTCCTTACACGAGGCATCACAACAACGTTTCACCAGGCAACGCCGGTCAACTGCTGTTTGTGTATGAGAAATCGGTTGGAAACTTTCTTCATGTCAGCACGTTGTAGTTTGTCGCCACAGGCGCCAACCTTGTGTAAATGCTCTGAAAAGCTAATCATTTGCATATCACAGCATCTTCCTACTGTCGGTTAAATTTCGCGTCTGTAGCACGTCATCTTCGTGGTGTATCAATTTTAATGGCCAGTAGTGTACTTGGGCAACGCCCCGCTTCTCCGCCAACACTCAATAATATACACGAAGGGTTCCTCGAACTCTCTGGAGAAGCCGTAAATGGCACTCTAACACGGAAAAATCCAATGCTGAGCCATTCCATCCGCTTTGATCGTTTCATGGGCATGTTATTGTTGACACGAGGCAGAGATTTCCCCGCATCCCACACACAAAAGATGAACGTGTCTCTCATATTGACAGCCGCTGCAGGACGGGATCTTAAATCCTGCCAGGAGGCAGCATCTGACGGAAGTGCTGCAAGCAAGAGCAGGAGAATGGCCAATGGCAAGGTCTACTCTCTGCTTCCGATTGGTTCAAAAGTCTGTATGTTGGTTGAAAGCCCGCGAAATCGAGAATTCGGCCGGCAGCCGTCATGCGGTTGACAAGGCAAGTCATGGGCCCTCTGGGCGTTCGCGTTTTTAAATGGTTAACTTTTCGGAAGTCTGAAGTTGGTGATCAAACTTGATCAACGAAGTTAATTTTCCGGCATGTAAAGTCTAAAAGCATGAGAAACTTGTTCCATCCCTCAAATTCTGCTTAGACACATTACTGTTTTTCTCTACGATTGTGGGTTAGGGATGGTGGACTTTTCGGTGAAACGAGACCTCATAGCAAAGAGTAGGGAAATTAAATACCTAGTGGTGACGTTTCATGAAAATGACGGACCTGGCTAGTGTTAGTTCGTATCAAGAAATTTCCATTTTCGCCATGCAGATTTCAATGTGGTGTTTTTTTGAGACGTGTTCCATTATTAACACTAAACTGCAGTGGCAGCTCGTGCAAAATTTTACCAGTGTGCTACAATGTGGTCGCCTATAGCGTTTTTACTTGCAAGGGTACTAATAACTAGATTGAGGTTCGGTAAAAGGAGGCCTCATAGCAAAGCGTAGGGACATCAGCTAGCTGGAGGTGGCGTTACATAAAAATGACGAACTTGGCTAGTGTTACTTCGTGCCAATAAATTTCATTTGTTGCCATGTAAATTTAAATGTGGTGTTTTTGTGAGACCTGTTCCTTTACTGGCAATGAACTGCAGTGACAGATCATGCATAATTTTACCAGTGTGCTACAATGTGGTCGCCTGTACCCTTTTACTTAAAAGGGTACAAATAATGACTGTGTTGAATATATGAATTAATGTATACAAATTTAAGTGTTTAAATATATTCAGATTTTATAATCAGTTACTTAACATTGTGAGGAATAAAATAAAACGATAGAAAAATGTTGATGGCGGCTGGAATTGAACGTGGGCCAGTCAGGGCAGCTAACCGTATGTACACGGAGTCTTTAGTCCTCAAAAACTCCTGACACTCTACCCTTGCACAATACGTCACAAGCTATTTCAAATAAAAATGTTGTCCTGGTTCTGTGATCAACGTAGTGCATGTAGTGCCAGAAGGGATGACGTCACATCAGAGCATACGCAGTCGAAAATAGCTGTGTCTCTTCTCCGAGTTGATCGTAGAGCGGCTGACCACCATTTCAGCTCTCAGCACTGGTTTCTCAGCACTACACAACATGTTTCTGTCCGTTTTATTTGCACACCAGCACGCATTCGAAGAGAAGTAGTGTAAGTTTGGTGCGATTTAGGCACGCATTCGCAGAGAAATGGCGTAATTTTAGTGCACTGAGTGGCAGCACGTGGCAACCAGCCGCCACTGTTGAACTGTACTCATGTTTTATTGCGCGGATATTATCGGCAGAAGCTTTTAGGAGCCCCAGTCGAAAGCGTTGTTTTGAACTATCAGACCATTGGTCGGATCTCGGTATCTCCCTGATAGTAGTTGGGTTGCTATATAGCTTTATTATTGAGTTTGGAGTGGTGAGAGTTTAACCCTGCCTCACAGGTCAAAGTGAGGCTGGAGACACTTATTTGTAATTCTCCATGTCTAGCAGGGCATAGAGTTAATATTTATCCACTAATAATGGTTTCCAATTAAACCTGCGGAGCGATACGTCTCGTAATTAATGTTGCGAGTCGCGCATTGCCAAGCATACGTGGATTCCTGAATAAAGGTCTCTCGGTGTACATGCCGCGTCAATTCAGGATAAAACTCCAAACTTTCGACCACCACCTCCACGGCAACACCTGGATGAATGCACCGGATAAACAAAAATCGCAGAGGAAAACTTCCCGCCCTTTACCTCCAGATTCAAGGGATGGCGCTGCAAGCAACGCGGGATAGAAACTACATCTATGGAAGTAGAGAGCACCACTTCACTACGCGCCATATCGCTATTGCTATGACGTATTCCAGCCATTCAGAATCCGTCCTTTGCATACAAAAGTGGGAGCCTCGCTAGTTCACGACTCCTTCCGGCTCCTGGATTTCTCCCTTACTGTCTGCGCCCGTCCTGTCCGCCTCACCCCCACCCTCACCTACCTTGGCCTCACCATTGACCGTCACCTCACCTGGATCCCTCATTTCCGCTCCATCCAATCCAAAGCTCATAACCGCCTCCGACTCCTCAAACTCCTCTCTGGCCGGACATGGGGGTTGCACCCCTCTACCATCCTTCACACCTACAAACCTTAATCCGTCCCATCCTGTTATGACAGTCCCGCCTGGATATCTGCCCCCCCCCCCCAAATTCTATAAGTCCCTCCAGATCCTTGAGCGTCATACACTCTGCCTCGCCTTCCGTATACGACTCCCATCCCCCATGCGGATCCTCTATGACCTCATTCCTTTCCCCCATCTGCTCCTATTCCTTGAACATATCCGCCTCCTCTACACCTCCCACCACCTTGATCCCCCTCACCCCTGGTTGCTCCTCTCCTCTCCCATCCCCACCCCCTGCCATGTCTTCACTGTTGTGTCCTCCCTACCCTCCATCTCTACACCCCACATCTCCTTTCCCAAGGTGGCTTCCATCAACTCCCCCTCCCGGATGATGCCCTCTCTTCCTCCATTTATCCCTCCTATCAAGTCTGATCCTCACTCCTCCTCCTTTGCTCTGTCCTTTTCCCGGGCTCCCTCTCCTCCCCCCCCTTACATCCTCTTTTTTCCCCACCTCCCCTCTCTCTGCCTCCTTCTCTCCCCGAGTCCTTTTGCATTTCCCTCCTCTGCCTTTTCTCATTCCCTCTCGCATCTGCCCTGCCTCTCTCCCCCCTTATGAGTCCTCTCCTCCCTCCTTATTTTTCCCCCTCCTCCAGGTCCCCCCCCCCCACCCATCTGCCCTTGGCTCAGGAGTGTCATCTTTGTGCTGCCATTTTCGTGCAGTGTTTTACAGTGAGTGTTCCGTGTTGTGTGTCTTTTGGGAAGTGTTGCGAACGACCATCATACTGTCGCTGGGTGTGATTTTTTTTATCTCTTGCGAACAGAAATCAGACTGTCGGCATGTTTTTTTTTTAATTGTGTGTCTACTATGTTACTTGTCTGATTCCTGTGTATTTTATTAACATTGCCAACCCCTTTGCTTTCTGTTTTAACTTTCCGCATTTTTCCACCATTTTACACTTTAAGTCACCGTTTTATCACCTGTTTTTCTTATTTCTTCTCTTCTTCCGTTTTTAAAAAAGTCTGTAGGCTGTAGAGCAGCGTACTAAGCTGCTGCCAGCCCGCCCCCTTCGGGGGGAATTGAAAATCAATAACGGAAAAAAGAAAATAGTTCACGACAGTCAGTTTTAGCCCTGACGACGACCATGGAGGTAGTGGTCGAAAGCTTGGAGTTTTATGCTGAATAGACATGGCATGTACACCGAGAGACTTTTATTCAAGAAATACGTCGCGAAAGACTTCGCAGCCATACGTGGTTTCCATCCGAGGCGCCAGAAGGATTTCACGTGGCTCTACGGAAGCTCTGAAAAGCAGACAAAAGGAACGAGTTACAAGTTTAGCCGTCAGTTTGTAGCTCGAGGACGTCCTACATCTTTGACCTTCAGCATAGTAACATCGGTAAACGTAAGCAGCCGGTTATGACGCAAGCAGGAGGAGGCGGCGGTGTCCTTCGCCCAGCGCCCCCAATGTCCAACCACGGCAGGCGTCGCCTCCGCCGCCGGCTTCCCAATTCGGTTCCGGCGGCGGCAAACACAAGCCCGGAGACGTGCAAAAACGCGGAATCCGGTGGCCATTGTGAACCGCGACCATAAATCCCATCCGGCTTTCAACAGGGCTACCGGCGTCTCTGAGTCACCGGAGGACTCGTTCGACGAGGGACCTGGAATGCCAATGGTCTTCTTGCGCACAAGTGGTGGCAAGTTCCTTTAACGCGGCGCTGATAATGTTACCTAATTGGAGATTCGGACATGAGCGGAAATTTCCGATATAGCGGAGGAGATTTTCCACTCCTTCGCGAAAGTTAGCGACGCACTCTTTTTTCCGTACCGCTCTGCCAGAGGTCTGCACCGATGCGGATACACCAGCGAAATATCCGCAGTAATAAATACTTTGCATGTAAAAACCTGCGCCCCTTCGGATATCCTCGGAAAATTTGCAGATATTCACAACAATAATTGCTTTCTGGCTAAAAGTTAAAGGACAGAGTCGATATTACGATTTTCATCTACTTGCAATACATGCGACTAATAGTAACCACTATTATTTAATTTTTAAAACCCTAAGTTTTGCAAAAAACATTGTACTCATTTTTTATATTCTTTATCCAGACATGTTTCGACTCCTATGTGTCATCTTCAGTTGGTCTCTTTTTGTTTCTGCGAAATATTATACAAAACGTGCTCAGTTTTCTAATTGAGGCATAAAAATTATATCACATGCATTTCTGTGATTCATCACTTGAATCTGAATTAATTATAAAAATGAGATTGTGAAGCGTGGCCTACTTTTATTCATTTTATGGCTTGACAGTATGTCATACGCAAAACTGAGTAGCAGAAAAGAAGTTAGGAGACGAGGTACTGGCAGATGTACAGCTGTGAGGACGGGGCGTGAGTCGTGCTTTCCAAAAGACCACTGCAGTTTTTGCCTTAAGCTACAACTAGGATCTGAATCCCCGAGCACTAGTACAAACTACAAACTAAGTGAAATAGTAAAAAACCACCCCTGTTAATAGTTTCCCGTCAGCAAGTACATGTCAGCATCCTCGATAGCACAGAGAGAGTTATTATACCAACGACATGCCGGCCAGGGTGCCTGAGCGGTTCTAGGCGCTACAGTCTGGAACCGCGCGACCGCTACGGTGGCAGGTTCGAATCCTGCCTCGGGCATGTATGTGTGTGATATCCTTAGGTTAGTTAGGTTTAAGTAGTTCTAAGTTCTAGGGGACTGATGACCTCAGAAGTTAAGTCCCTTAGTGCTCAGAGTCATTTTAACCGTTTCAACCATACCAACGGCATATTTCCGTACTGAATCAATTTATGACGATTCTTTGGACAAGTAGTGTCCATATCCCTACTGATGCTCATGAAATCAATGAGGGCTCCATAGTTGACTGCAAATGAGTTTCGAATACACAAACAGTGATGTTTAGTATCATGTACGATATTTTATTTGTTCATTACCCAGCGTCTGACTAAGCTTCACAAAAATCACAACACACTGTGCGTCCCGAGGTATCCCTACGTCTTTTCACACTGAAATTTTAGATCGTATTTCCGTTCTCAATGAAGACGAGTGACTTCATTTTGCAAACTGATTTTCTCACGCTTTGTTTAAATATCTGCGAATCATTAAACCTGCGCGCTAGCACAATTCTTTTCTTTGTCTACAGGTCACCATGATTCAGAAAGAACTACTGCCGATTGTATGCTACTAACACAGCATGGTTTCCTTATGTGACCTGCTGTCGGTAGCCTAGCAGATTCCATATGAAAGAATAAGTTTTGGCAAATAAAAAGAATAATATCACACTATAATAGGCTGTCATGCCTACGTGAAGGGGTAAACGTCCCTTACACACACACACACACACACACACACACACACACACACACACACACACACACAATTGCGAGTGCGCGCGAAGTATATAGGTGCGGGAGGTTTACAGGATGTTTCCGTAAGAGCGTGCAAAAATGTGACAGGACATAGAGAAGGCTGCACCGAACAATCTGAAGCAGGGAATCTGGGGTCAGAGAAGCCAGCTTAAGAAGATGTGGAAGTAAACTTGTCTACTGCTTCGTGTGGCAATACTGTTTTACAGCTTATTTACAACTAAGATGTGTAAAACTTAACAGGTACTGTGCTGTTTTTTTACATGTACATTCTTTATTTCCCGCATGTAAACAAGGAGAACGAGCCTGATTACTATACTCATGCTCATAAACTCGAAATGACTCGAAATGACTATCCTTAGATAAGGACAGTCATTTCTTAAATCACAGAACGTTTTAGAAAATAGATCCATCCAAGCTTCCTGCTTTGACTATTAGTGTACTTATTTAAATAATCACACGAACAAATAAAGAAGACCTATTTGACATCTCATGTTATGTACACAACTGGTAAAGCTCTTGCCCTTGTGCTACCTTTGCACTTGGCTTTCTAAAGATGGAAATGATTCCGAAACGCGTCATGCATACTTTGTGATCAATAAAGTCATTCTTCACCAGCTGAATGACTTTTCATGCGACCTAGCTAGTTTAACTACTGATCTATACGTATTCAAATGAAGAAGAATAATTTTCCCCTTCCTCGATAGTGTGGGGATTCTCCTTCCCCACCTCCCCTCCCTTACACCCCTATCATTACAATTTCAGAGCGTGGCCCTGTGGCAAATCACCCACGTGCGCCACAACAGCTCACACTGCACTACTGTAACGTCTATAGAATTAGACCCTTGACAAGCAACATTGAACAGTTACAGTGGGATCTGACATTATCAAATTGGCGCACGCGATCCACACTAATGGCCATTAAAATTGCTACACCACGAAGATGACGTGCTACAGACGCGAAATTTAACCGACGGGAAGACGATGCTGTGATATGCAAATGATTAGCTTTTCAGAGCATTCACACAAGGTTGGCGCCGGTGGCGACACCTACAACGTGCTGACATGAGGAAAGTTTCCAACCGATTAATCATACACGAACAGTAGTTGCCCGACGTTGACTGGTGAAACGTTGTTGTGATGCCTCATGTAAGGAGGAGAAATGCGTACCAGCACGTTTCCGACTTTGATAAAGGTCGGATTGTAGCCTATCGGGATTGCGGTTTATCGTATCGCGACATTGCTGCTCGCATTGGTCGAGATCCAATGACTGTTAGCACAATATGGAATCGGTGGGTTCAGGAGGATAATACGGAACGCCGTGCTGGATCCCAACGGTCTCGTATCATTGGCAGTCGAGATGACAGGCATCTTATCCGCATGGTTGTAACGGATCGTGCAGCCACGTCTCGATTCCTGAGTCAATAGAAGGGGACGTTTACAAGACAACAACCATCTGCACACCAACAGTTCGACGACGTTTGCAGCAGCATGGACTATCAGCTCAGAGGCCATGGCTGCGGTTACCCTTGGCGCTGAATCATAGACAGGAACGCCTGTGATGGTGTACTCAACGACGAACCTGGGTGCTGGAATGGCAAAACGTCATTTTTTCGGATGAATCCAGGTTCTGTTTACAGCATCATGACGGTTGCATCCGTGTTTGGCGACATCGTGGTGAACGCAGATTGGAAGCGTGTATTCGTCATCGCCATACTGGTGTATCACCCGGCGTGATGGTATGGGGTGCCATTGGTTAACGTCTCGGTAACCTCTTGTTTGCATTGACGGCACTTTGAACAGTGGACATTACATTTCAGATGTGTTACGACCAGTGGCTCTACCCTTCATTCGATCCCTGCGAAACCCTACATTTCGGCAGGATAACGCACGACCGCATGTTGCAGGTCCTGTAGGGGCCTTTCTGGATACAGAGAATGTTCGACTGCTGCCCTGGTCAGCACATTCTCCAGATCTCTCACCAATTGAAAACGTCTGGTCAATGGTGGGCGAGCAACTGGCTCGTCACAATACGCCAGTCACTAATCTTGATGAATTGTGGTATCGAGTTGAAGCTGCATGGGCAGCTGTACCTGTACACGCCATCCAAGCTCTGTTTGACTCAATGCCCAGGCGTATCAAGGTCGTTATTACGGCCAGAGGTGGTTGTTCTGGGTACTGATTTCTCAGGATTTATGCACCCAAACTGCGTGAAAATGTACTATTTTCAGTTCTAGTATAATATATTTGTCCAATGAATACCCGTTAATCATCTTCATTTCTTCGTGGTGTAGCAATTTTAATGGCCAGTAGTGTATGTATTTATAACTGTGCGTCTACCTCGTACCACACAGCGTCTGGACTTCAGCTTAATGCTTATGCATTCATATCTCGTGAACTATGTGTCATACAAAGATATAATTTATAGGTTCATTCCGCTATATATATGGATACTGTCTGCAGAACGTCTTTCAAATGGATCTAGTGGCAACATTGTAATAAGATGAAACGTCACGGACGATGTGTTTCTGAAGCACCTCGCTATTTATGACGTCATATCTTCTGTACTACGTGTCGTACAGTGATATAATATTGCATATGTGGATACTGTCTGTGAAATTTATTGCGAAGAGAGTTACTAGCAAGGTAGTAATAAATTTAAACGTCAGGCATGATGCAGCAGTTTCTGACCCATCTCAATGTTTATGACGTCGTATCTCCCGAACTATGTGACGTAAAATGATACAATTTTACTCTCGTATTCATTGGTATACGTACATACTCTCTGTAAAACGAGTCACGAATACAGTTGGTAGTAAAGAAGTAATAAATTAAACGTCATACCTCGTGCGGTACTTTTACTGTATGAAAGCGGAAAGTAGTAAGAAATAAACTTGTTTTTCCTTTTGTCATTTTACAAGGACTGTCAGTGAGAAAAAGCTTGTTAAGGTTCTGAAATTATGTGTCAAGTTTGTTGCGAGTCGCTAAGCGCTCTCATTCTGAAATACTGGACGAATGAAGTTAAGGGCTTCACGCGTCGTTGTCTACGCTTCTCTTTCACCCTGACTCCTTTGACAGGTATGTGGTTTTATCCTTACAGCCTGACATTAAGTTGTATGTGAACCAAGTATGGTTGAAATCAGTCGAGTGGTGTCGGCGCAGATGTGAAACACACACACACACACACACACACACACACACACACATACACACGCTCGCGCGCAAGCTTGCGGATACATACATCCATTTTTATAATATGTGTGGATTAATAAGGGGACAGTCAGAGACAACTTGGCTGGCCAGAAATGGTCTGGCCAGTAGGGTGGAAGTGCGCAAAGAAACTTAGTATGTCTGAGGAAGTGCAGAGAGTATAGAGGAAGTAACAGACACCCCCTCATCGCCTAAACGTAATAAAATACAATACATCCAGGACAAAACCGGCCCTCGCCGTGAGCAACACACTTTATTACATCCCTTTCGCCCAATGTTCCGAACATGTGCCATGCGTGGTTGTTATAGCTTCGTTTGACTTCTTGCTTGCAGGAGTTTCTGTCTCTGCCACCGCTTTTTAGTTCCACTGACACTTACGCTAAACAGGGCGCCATCATGTAGACATTTACTGTTAACAACTCAGACGTTTTGCAGAAGCAGTCCAGGAACAACGACCAGAAAGACTGCGTCAAGTGACGCAAGTCCACGATAACGCCATCCCGCATTCTGCTATACTGAGGGTTGGGAAGTCATTCCTCATCCACCTTATTCACCTGATCTAGCGCTCTCAAATTTTCACCATTTCCGCTCTCTATCGAATAACCCTCAAGGAATTTCCTTTTTGGACGAAAATGCGCTCCGAAAATAGCTCGACGGGATCTTCATATCAAAACCACGTGATTTCTACAGTCGCGAAATCGAAAAGTTACCCCAGCGTTGGCAAAGTGTTGTAAATAGTGAATGAGAATATATTATCGATTAAAGTCTCTGTGGCTAACGGCCTTGCCGCAGTGGTATCACCGAAGTTAAGCGCTGTCGCGCTTGGCTAGGACTTGGATGAGTCTGCCGTGTTCTGTTGGCAAGCGGTGTCCACTCAGCCCTTGTGAGGCAAATTGATTGAGTAGCGGCTCCGGTCGCGAAGATGGATAATGGCAGGGAGAACGGTGTGCTGATCACAAGCCCCTCCACATCCGCATCAAGTGACACCTGTAGGCTGAGGATGACACGGCGGTCGGTCAGTACCGTTGGGTCTTCCGAGACCTGTTCGGAAGGAGTCTAAAGTCTCTGTTGTGTGTCTGTTGTGTTTATTAAACTTATGTAATAACGCTACGAACTCGTGCACCAACCTACATAAACAAGTTGCCAAATACATAAGCTATGGACATTGCGAGAAAGAAGGGACAGTATGTGTCTCAAGCTCGTAACGATGCTGCCAGATATGTCAACTGTCATTTTGTTATAGCTGAGAAAACAGCAGGTGTCTCCATTAGTATCCTTGCCCACTCTTAGATAAAGCGAGAATAGTGAAGCAGGGAACACTATTCTGTAACGTCTCGGCGTCGACGAAGCACAAAATCAGACTGGGGAGAGATAGCTAAGAAAGTCGGCTGTGTGCAAAAGAACCATCCCGACATTTTCCTCAGAAAACATTTTCCGACAGAAAACTTGTATCTAGAGGGCCAGACGGGGATTTGAAGTGTCATCCTCCCGACTGCTAGGTCAGTGACACCTTCTCATTGAAGAATGGAAAGAAATAAACCTTAGAACTCGGTTGTACGTAATCGATTATGAAACATGATATGGCGAAGAAAAATAATAAAAGGCTAAAAAAATTCGTTCGTAACCTACTCTGTTTCATCTTTCTGATGAGACAGTCAAGGAAACCCTTTTACTAACAGTTGTACTGTTCCCCTTCTTCAGCACACCCCCAAACTTCTGTTATGATCAGCATTTGGCTCAACAGTTGCCCGGCTACATGGCATACGATTTCTTGAGTATCCGTTTCTTATTTGTTTATCTTACATGTCTATACTATTTGAGCCTGCGTATAGCAGTATATCTTTCAGTTTGCTGGCTTTAGTAAGCTCCCTTTTAGTTTTCTCACATCTTTCCTTACCAGTCATGTTTATGAAGAACTTCGCCTCACGTGCCTGGATTCTCTTATCATCTTTCTATTTCTTAGTGCTTACTTCGGAAGCCACTGGTCAAAATTGGAATGGCAGCAATTCGGTTGATTCGTTCATTTACACTTTCTTTGTTTCGAACGAAGTTTCTAATAGCATTACACTGCCATCCCAATGCATGGTTTCTATGTGTTCCTCTTGAGGAGAACCTTTTCTTTATGTCACACAACCTAAAAATTTACATCTATTGCTCGTTGTCAGTTGATTTCCTTCCCGTAATCTGGATCCTGGTTGGAAGGAGGGAGAGAGGTGAAAAGAGAGAGAGAGAGAGAAAGAGAGAGAGAGAGAGAGAGAGAGAGAGAGAGAGAGAATTTACGCATTTAACAATGACTTTGGTCATGCGTAGTTCCCACACTGATGAAGTCGTTCGTTTTTTCCTTATATTTTCTGTTGGTCTTAGGTGTTGGTACTAGGATGCCGTCAGACGGCTGGGACTGTTTCGAGAGAGCAAAACAGATCTATCTCTGTGGCAGAAAAGTACTTTCTACACCGCGATAGGCATCGTAGAGGGCTGCAGCCAGTTAACATTCCAGGCAGTGAGGCGCTCAAAGGCCAACGTTGTCTCTGTCCCTGAGAACCTCAGAGAGGCTGGAAGCCGGAGCGTACCATACAGAAACAGGGGAAAGGGGGGAACAGGGGATTGGGGAGCGCATACATAGAATTAGAAGAAACAAGACGGCGAGTGTGTAATGTTAAACTGTCGACGTTTTTATTACGTGTATCCATAAGAAAACATCCAGATGATGATCTAATACAAGATGAGTTGATTGCATTATAACACCTGGAAGAGCGTGATGGATTGGAGGGTCTGGTGGAGCCCTTTATCCAGCAATATATGTCTAATGGTTGTTTACTATGCTGTTCATTCGAAATGAAGGCCATTTGTCCAGCTGCTGCGGGAATGACACCCCGAGCGAAGACGACGCGCTGTGTCTAGAGCAATCACGCCTTACGAATAGAATTAGGCTCGCCAATCTTGGGTTCAAAGGGGGCAGTGGTTCCAAGAGGGCGAAACATAACATTTTCCTCATACTCAGTTGAAAACCTAGTTCCCTTATAGTAATCTGCTATGGCAGAAGTTGGAATTCTTCGAGAAGCTATGTCTCCCCCCGAAACAGTCGTCCAAAATTCATAATTTTAACTGAATTTACATAGAAACAAAATGGCTCTGAGCACTATGGGACTTAACTTCTGAGGTCATCAGTCCCCTAGAGCTACTTAAACCTAACTAACCTAAGGACATCACACACATCCATGCCCGAGGCAGGATTCGAACCTGAGACCGTAGTGGTCGCGCGGTTCCAGACTGTAGCGCCTAGAACCGCTCGGCCACCCTAGCCGGCTACATACAAACAAATTGAAATAAAAAATAATAGCTACGCAGCAACAGGCCATCTTCTTTACGAATACATTTTAAATGTAACTATATATCTATGTCAAACTTCAGAAAAAGGAGCTAGAGTTGATGTATTTTCCGAAGTATATGCATTAGTTAGTATTTGTGGCGTCTCTTCATGAACCACTTTGAAGAAGGAATTCGTTTTTTTTAAGTAATTCTACGTGCAAGTCATGAAAATGAGCCGCACGGTATTAGCCGAGCGGTCTTAGGCGCTGCAGTCATGGACTGTGCGACTGGTCCCGGCGGAGGTTCGAGTCCTCCCTCGGGCACGGGTGTGTGTGTGTGTTTGTCCTTAGGGTAATTTAGGTTAGGTAGTGTGTAAGCTTAGGGACTGATGACCTTAGCAGTTAAGTTCCATAAGATTTCACACACATTTGAACATTTTGAACATGAAAATGAATGTGTCCGACAGTGATATGATCTATGTACAGTTCCATGTTCGTCTCAGAGTAACAACACAATTCTAGTTTGCTTCATTTTTTATACATAACTATTGCCGCATTTGTTCTGAACAAGATTACATATGAAAGCATGTCCGTACTAATGAATGTAAGTTTCTTGTTCTAATTGGAATAACAACACTGAAAAGCGAATCATTTAACCTACTTTACGTAATTTCCCACCCATTCCTAAAGAATTAAATTTAAATGTGGCCACTGCAATTGTACTAGTGTAAGCTAGTGTGGATTTGTGTGTTGTAGTTAAATTATTTTTATAAATATAATATAGTAATTTCATTGTACCTACCGTTTACCTGAACTTACATATACAGGGCTATTACAAATGATTGAAGCGATTTCATAAATTCACTGTAGCTCCATCCATTGACATATGGTCACGACACACTACAGATACGTGGAAAAACTCATAAAGCTTTGTTCGGCTGAAGCCGCACTTCAGGTTTCTGCTGCCAGAGCGCTCGAGAGCGCAGTGAGACAAAATGGCGACAGGAGCCGAGAAAGTGTATGTCGTGCTTGAAATGCACTCACATCAGTCAGTCATAACAGTGCAACGACACTTCAGGACGAAGTTCAACAAAGATCCACCAACTGCTAACTCCATTCGGCGATGGTATGCGCAGTTTAGAGCTTCTGGATGCCTCTGTAAGGGGAAATCAACGGGTCGGCCTGCAGTGAGCGAAGAAACGGTTGATCGCGTGCGGGCAAGTTTCACGCGTAGCCCGCGGAAGTCGACGAATAAAGCAAGCAGGGAGCTAAACGTACCACAGCCGACGGTTTGGAAAATCTTACGGAAAAGGCTAAAGCAGAAGCCTTACCGTTTACAATTGCTACAAGCCCTGACACCAGATGACAAAGTCAAACGCTTTGAATTTTCGGCGCGGTTGCAATAGCTCGTGGGAGATGATGTGTTCAGTGCGAAACTTGTTTTCAGTGATGAAGCAACATTTTTTCTTAATGGTGAAGTGAACAGACACAATGTGCGAATCTGGGCGGTAGAGAATCCTCACGCATTCGTGCAGCAAATTCGCAATTCACCAAAAGTTAACGTGTTTTGTGCAATCTCACGGTTTAAAGTTTACGGCCCCTTTTTCTTCTGCGAAAAAAACGTTACAGGACACGTGTATCTGGACATGCTGGAAAATTGGCTCATGCCACAACTGGAGACCGACAGCGCCGACTTCATCTTTCAAGAGGATGGTGCTCCACCGCACTTCCATCGTGATGTTCGGCATTTCTTAAACAGGAGATTGCAAAACCGATGGATCGGTCGTGGTGGAGATCATGATCAGCAATTCATGTCATGGCCTCCACGCTCTCCCGACTTAACCTCATGCGATTTCTTTTTGTGGGGTTATGTGAAAGATTCAGTGTTTAAACCTCCTCTACCAAGAAACGTGCCAGAACTGCGAGCTCGCATCAATGATGCTTTCGAACTCATTGATGGGTACATGCTGCGCCGAGTGTGGGAGGAACTTGATTATCGGCTTGACGTCTGCCGAATCACTAAAGGGGCACATATCGAACATTTGTGAATGCCTAAAAAAACTTTTTGAGTTTTTGTATGTGTGTGCAAAGCATTGTGAAAATATCTCAAATAATAAAGTTATTGTAGAGCTGTGAAATCGCTTCAATCATTTGTAATAACCCTGCATTTTCTTGCATTCAAGTACGATACTTCCATTACGTCAAGCAGTCTAAATTAATTTTAAGTAAATATATTTTTTGCAGACAACCATACAAGCAGAGTGTTTTGAGAAAGAGAGGAATTAAATCAATCCGCACGGAATTATCCGAGTGGTCTTGGGCGCTGCAGTCATGGAGTGTGCGACTGGTCCCGGCGAAGGTTCGAGTCCTCCCTCGGGCATGGGTGTGTGTGTTTGTCCTTAGGATAATTTAGGTTAAGTAGTGTGTAAGCTTAGGGACTGATAAAAATGGTTCAAATGGCTCTGAGCACAATGGGACTTAACTTCTGAGGTCATCAGTCCATTAGAACTTACAACTAATTAAACCTAAATAACCTAAGGACGTCACACACATCCATGCCCGAAGCAGGATTCAAACCTGCGACCATAGCGGTCGCGCGGTTCCAGACTGTAGCGCTTAGAACCTCTGGGCCACCCTTGCCGGCTATGGACTGATAACCTTAGCAGTTAAGTCCCATAGGATTTCACACACATTTCAACATTTGAACAATTAAATCAATATAAGAGTGAAAAGGTGTTTCTGACATGCAGTGCTTGTTAATAATTCGGTGATTAAATCAAAAATATCATTCGATTCATGTAATCATTTTCTCAGTTGCGACGAATTTATAACTGATCCTCATGAAATATTACGGCGTCGAAATAAAATAAAGATTTCGGTTTCTTCTTGTTGTAAGATAAAGTCATACATCAACAGATGTCAACAGAAGTCGAGAGAAAAATACATTCCACACCAGGCAGAGGAAATAAAGAAGATCCAAAGAGGAGCAGAAAAAATAAGAAGAATGGGCTACCTAGTTAGCTAGTCGAAATGTACAAAAATATTCCTATGTCTCAGTTCTGTCTACGTGTACGAATGTTTTAGTGAATGTCGACTACCTAACTAGACAGCTCACTGCCCTTATTTTTCGACAAAGCATTTTTCTGCATGTAAAAAGCTTTTACTGTTTATAAATTCTCAACCTATTTTTGAAATTGCGTGGAATAATATAAATGCTAATAGTCTGCATCATACGGGATTTATCGTATTAGTTTTCTATCCACGCTTGCTCCATATTTTATACCACTTGGGTGATTTAATTTCCAAATTATTTATAGGTATAGCAACTCCCCTTCTTCCACGCTTCGCCGTTCGGTGCACTAGCCCCACTTTTTCCAGTTCCATCTCGTTGGCTTTTCGGATACCACAGCCAATGCAGTTTTTGTAACAGCTACTTGCATAGCGCTCTGGCTAGTTCAAGTTCGGTATGGCCGTAATTCGGTGTCCCTTATGGCCGTGCCTACTTTCTATTTTTTTTATTGGTTCTTATACTTACGTTGTAGCACGCTTTGCATGGCTTGTTTTGTCCTTTCCGCATCAAATACTCGTTTTATTTTTATTGCAGGCATAACCATTTTTAATTTGGCAAACGATATTGTTCGTTATGTGCTGGCATAAGCTGTCGCCAGCACACCAGTCGGCAAAGATGTAGCAAGAAGATGGATAGTAGGCGCTTGATCAAGCACGCCGTGGATCGGAGGGTTCAGTCAGTTAGTCTCAGTCGTGCAGTAACTAGCTCAGTCCGTCACTAGCTCACGCTCTCAGTAACTGGCGCACTAGCTCTCACTACAAGATGGCGTCTGTTAGTACATTGCGACCAGATTGGTGTACATAGCGGGATTTGTACTTCACCAGCAGTGAGTCTAACGTGGACTAAAATTGAAGAGCTTGTACCACAACACGTGGATTCTTATAGTTAAGAAGCTTCCTGTTTGTATGAATATAGAACCCTGTTAATACATGTGTGCAGTTGTGTTTTAGAAAGAGGATACCGGCCACCAAACAACATCCTCTCCCTTGATTCCTACGGTACAGGACTCTACAGTGCCACCGAGGACATAACAGTGGCGACGAAGATTCAACGCATTACATCGTGCAGGACCATGCAGTCATGGCACATACTTTGAATCAAGAAATGGTCTTGTTTGTAGGAACACAAGCGTCCTCACAGATATTATGTCGAGGTTTGGAGCACCACGGACTGTCAACAGCACGACGATTGTTACTGTTTCCGTTCACGCGTTGGCACAAAGAGACACACCGACAGCGGTGCGCTCAAGGGCAGCAGTGGAGACAGAGATGATACCACATCATCTTTCGGACGAGTCCCTGTTATCAGCATCACACTGGATATATCAGTGGTGTAACTACCGGGAAGAACGAATGATGACAGTGTGAATTCGTTACTGTCATACGGCGCCAGAACCTGGCGTGATGGTATGGGATGCTACTGAGTACTATAGTGTGGCTACCTAGTCTTTGGGTAAGAATAATTCAGCAAAAGTGATGAGAAGTAGCGTGGAAGCCGCCGCGGAGTGTTGCATTAACAGCCGCGAGTCGGTACCCCCTTGGTTCAAATGGCTTTGAGCACTATGGGACTTAACATCTGAGGTCATCAGTCCCCTAGAACTTAGAACGACTTAAACCTAACTAACCTAAGGACATCACACACATCCATGCCCGAGGCAGGATTCGAACCTGCGACCGTTGTAAGGTACCCCCTTAGTGTGGCGACAGGGGGTAGTAATAACAGATAAACAAGTGGACTGTGAAGCAAGGATACTGAGTGTAGCAATGCTGTACCACAGGGCGATGTCACCACATCACAGCAAGTCTTTTGTTATGGGCGATGTGACTATATGCCGGGTTTTGGTGAAATAAATGTGCGCCAGAGGCGTATAAATAAGTCTCAATTTTGAGGCAGGGGTTCACTTCTCCTCACAGGAAACCAGCAGCACAACCATCAGGAGCGAGAGAGAGATAAACTGGATAGCGAGACAACTGGGCATTGGCAGCACCCATGGAATTGACACCGGGCTGCACCTACCGCCACCACTAAGTCCTTCACATGACTTGATGCCAAAACCGTCTGCGCCTGCTGCCGCCGACGCTGAGTTCCTAGTGGGACTTCGTACCACAGCACCATCCGTCGAACTACTACTGCCAGAGGGCAGCAAGTCGTATCTTGAGCAGAGCCGTCTACACGCGCCGTCGCAGTGCCACGAGCGAAGCGAGAGGCCTCCGGGTCTCCACGACGGCGAGGAAAGTATGTAGCGCGCCGCTGATGTCAATGGCTGTGGTCGTTAATGGCTGCCGGCCGACCAATGGCTTTCCATCAGCAGCGCAAAGCGTCAGATTAACAGCCCGAGTGGAAGCCACTGCGCCGGCCGTGGTGGCCGAGCGGTTCTACGCGCTTCAGTCCGGAACCGCTCGACTGCTACGGTCGGAGGTTCGAATCCTACCTCGAGCATGGATGTGTGTGATGTGCTTAGGTTAGTTAGGTTTAAGTAGCTCTAAGTTCTAGGGGACTGATGACTTCAGATGTTAAGTCCCATAGTGCTCGGAGCCATTTGGAAGCCACTGCCTGCTCATCAGCACCAGCCAGGAACAGAGAGAGGCAGGGTATCGTCACTACATCACTTATTGAAGTCGTTCTTAACCGTCAACAGTGCTTTGCACTGGGAACTTCGAGTCCACCATGTACTCCTCTGACCCTTAGGTACCATACACTATCACTTCTAGTCAAAAACAGGTAATATGGACAGCAGCCATTATAATTCTGACGTTTTAAGTACGTTCACAAGACTGCGTGGTGTCTACACTGTCCTGATCTACCTCGATCCACTGGTGCCGTGGTCAGCACGTTCTAAAAATCTCTGACCCTTTGAAAACACAGGGTTTTGCTTTGCCGATGGGGTGGCATGCCACCGCTCGCCAGCCACTACGAATGATGAACTCTCGCGTATAGCTGAAGCTACGTAGAATGATGTATTTGTCAGTCAAGCCCAGTTGGACTCAGTTCCCAGCTGGGTAAGAGTCTGAGGTGGCAACTCTGATCTAAATGTCATGTCTTCTGTAGCCTCAGATCACTTAGCGCTTTAATTATGTATTCTTCCTACTACGCTGTAAATGCACTACAATATAATTTACTTTTTTACTGTTCCTTATGGTGTTACAATGGCCAGAAGTCTAGATTGGTTAAGTGTAGTTTTGTCGTCGAAATAGATCAGAAAATCGTAGCTGTTGGAAGACTTTTGCTAGGCCGTGTAAGCCGAAGATCGGTGGGCGACGATTGTCCAGTTTCAAGGATAGCAGGTGCACATTTTCGAATGTCCGTGTTGAGCCCAGATTTGGAAAAGCGGACTGTCATGTTACAACCAGAATTCGGGGTCCAGCCGTCACGGGGACCGCACGTTGCGACAAATAACTGGCCCACGTGAAAGAGACCTTAGGGTCAGGGACTGCACTGGATTAGGTACGGGGCAGCGTCCTCCAGCCGCGGAGGCGGTTCGCGTGCCAGGGGCGGGATCTGGCCTCGGCCGCTGTGAGATATGTCTCGCGCTCGCGGCGCATATTTGGGTACCCGGGCGGAACGCGATGGCCCTCTGCCGCGGTGTGTGGAGGTGCACGGAATGTTGCCGCGGCGGTCTTGACCCGAACGCGTCCGGAAGCCGGCGCCGTCCCGCCGGCGCTCGTAAAGACGTCGACGTCTGTTCAGTGGCTGTCCATTAGCATTGCCGGCGAGGAATGTGGCGCCGGCGGCGGACAGCCTTCGCGGGGACTGAAGGCACGGGTCAGCTCTTCCGCGTAAGGTAGACTACTGGCCAGGCCTTCCTATCTGGGGACTTTTCTACTGCTGTCTGCTAATGGAGTGGGACCTCGAGGGGTACAGGTCTCGTCGCATGTTTAATGGCCGTGCCGGAGGCTGGCGAAGGAGAGAGGAAAATCTGGAAAGGAGACGACTGAAACCAGCTAACATGTGTGTTGCAGCATGTCAGTGACGCAACCAAATGATGGTCAATTTAAAAGTGAACAGGGCAAAATAAACGAAATGTTTCGGTGTTCGTAAAGAGTAAATACCCCGACGAACTACGGACCGCACCGAGGTGGCTTGCGTGCTTGAACGAAAAGGGAATGAAGGAAGATTGGGGTTTAAGGTCCCGTCGATATCTAGGACATTAGAGACAGGGCACATACTTGGAATATTTCAAGGATGGGAAGAAAATGGGCCATGTTCTTTCAAAGGAACCATCCCAATATTTGTCTGCAGCGATTTAGGAACATCACGGATTAGCTGGATCGGGATGGCCGGAAGCGAACTTGAATCGTCATCTTTCCGAATGCGAGTCCACCTCGCTCGATGTGTCTGAACATTACGGATAGCCTTACAAAAGTACAACCACTTTGGGGGAGTATCTGTGAGAGGTCAGACTTACACATGGGGCAGCAGTCTTTTCAGCAGTTGCAGGAACAAACAGTCTGGATGTCCTGGTCTCGTAATGATCTTTCTATGGTGATATTACGAATGAGTGGAAGCAAGATGGAGACGGCAGCTGTCATTCTTCCCTACGATATACAGCACTACAAAGTGGCTTGAAATTTATGACTTCTTGTGATAGATATTTTAGATAAACTTTTTTCATCAGTATTTGTTGAACACTCATTCATTTTACAAAGACAGACAGACACACACACACACACACACACACACACACACACACACACACACACACACACACACTTGCTCTGAGACGGTAGATGACATTATGCCAGATCCCACGGGTCCTACCAAGGTCCTTGAGAGGTTCTCCATGGATGCCTATCGAATGCTACGACTGCAAGTCACCTCCTAAATATTCCGAATTGTGATTTATCTTTGCCCCTCTTCCAGCCTAATAAGGTAACCGGCTATTAAGAACCCTGATTCTACTAGCGGTTCTAGACGCTACAGTCTGGAACCGCGTGAATCCTACCTTGGGCATGGTTGTGTGTGATGTACTTAGGTTAGTTAGGTTTAAGTAGTTCTAAGTTCTAGGGGACTGATGACCTCAGAAGTTAAGCCCCATAGTGCTAAGAGCGATTTGAACCATTTGAACCCTGATTCTATGAAAGGCCAGATTTCAAACGACCTGCTCTACTATTTGGAGTAGGGAATGAAAAACAACAAGTTTGTTCTCCTTAGGAGGCGAACATTCGAAACCAGTATCATTCTTCCGTAAAACAAAGACTTTTTAATGAAATAGCGCTGATTGCTACTTTCCATGTGTCGAACGTTTTCTACAAACGCTTTCCTAGATAGCAGAATTCTACCACGTTATCTTCTGCACCTGCTATCTCCCCCCCCCCCCCCCCCTGCCCACCGCTCTTCATTATTTACAATTGTTTATTCTGAGCATTATAGGAAGGCAACAAGATTTTGACGACGAGGTCTTTAGACGCAAAGCGCTATCTCAGATCAGACAAGGGTGGGAAAGGTAATCGGCTATGTCTTTTTCATACTAAAACTAGGTAGCCTGACGGGGTTTGAACCCCGATCCTTCAAAATGCCATTGTCTTTATTAAACCTAAGTCAAATTTTAACATAAACAGAGTGTCTATTACATTCAACAGATCTAAGTGTTTTTACTTATAGCCAGAAGGACGTGGTATTTATATACTGATGTTGATATCTGTACCTCTTGACACTTAATATCGCTTACTTCAACTCTGTGATCTGGAATTGTGTTACATTTCTTTCACTTTTTTCTTCGACATATACATTAAACATTTAGGATGTTCTGAGAGGACAGTGAGGCCAGACAGCACACTAAATCAGCTGAGTGCTATCGGATACAATGGTCCCAATTGCGTTACCACTCTTTCGGGAACAAGGGATTTTAGGGTGTTTAGACTCATATTCACAGTCCTATAGAAATTAGGAGTATCGATATATTCAGCGATAGCAAAATGTAGATCCTGCGGCAAGAGGGAGTTTTTTGTTTTATTTATTTATTTTTTTTTTGCTGTGGGTGTGTACGTGGGTGGCTGGGGGGGGGGGGGGGCGAGGAGGCCGACAACACCGTACCATATGCGAGGGCAGCCACTTCGTGGAAGCAGAGCCAAAACGAAGTATCGCATTGCCGGGAGGACGGAACCCAGTTACATAATACGTCAGGAGACAAATCGGACACATAAAGCGCAGTGTATGTGTACTCAGTTTTTTGTTGAAAATAATGCTTAAATTCAAACTTTTTACTTAGATAATTGTAGTACATACGTACCAATTCTATAAAAATTTTGCTTGCTTTGTTATAAATGGATTTAAATGTTGTACATAGATAATAATAATCAAAACTGACAGTTGTTATTAATATGTATAAATTACATTTGGCTGTATGGTCATGAAACCAGAAGCCAAGAAACAAGAATAAAAAATACGAAGTTAATTATGTATATGGACAGTTCACCCATACGAGGAATCGACCATTTTCGCCTGCTATCGACATTCATACTGGCAAGATATCGATCTCAGGGATTCCAAGAATATTTTAATTTCAAGTTCGAAGTCGGATAACAACTGACAAACAAAAATTGTTTTGTATGAGTTACGAATTAACAATTTTCGAATTTTTTTCTTTGGTTGTTGCGTGAAACCTCCCTTTTTGCAAATTTCATGATTCTAGGTCAACGGCAAGTATCCTGTAGGTATTGATGAGTGACTCTGTGAATACCAAAATATGTGACGTGTAGGCACATGTCTTTTGATTGCACTGACGTAGAAGCTTCAGTCTTTAACATTGTCAAGGAACCATAGACCTTGTATGTGACATAAATTTTTACTCGATATGTCCACCTGCTGCTGAGAAAAAGGCTTTTGAACAGTCGGTCAGACAGCGACACAGACAGCCAGACAACAAAGTGATTCTGTAAGGGTTCTGTTTTTACCAACTGAGCTACGGAACCCTAAAAAACTTTGTTAAACTGGAGTAGTAGTTATTTGTTTTCCGAATTAATTCATGTCTTAGTGGAAGTCAGTGACGCTCCACGGTTGTTCTTTAGCACCGAGGCATTTTCTCTCTGAGAGAAGGAAACAGCTAAATAAAAACAATCTTCTGGTAATCGCAGTTCCAGTGAAGCTGACGGAGACATGGCCTTCGTTGGTAAACATACAAGCTTCTGTACATCTATCGCAACGCCTCACTTAACATGGGCAATTAAAAATAAATGCTAATAAGCTAAAACCAGCCTCTAGTTAGTTGCGTGTAATTGTCAGATGAGCGATTCGCTGAGGCGGACAACTGTCGTCATAAAAAAGAAGAAAGAAATTTAAAAAAGAGAAGCGAGCGACGTAGTTTGTTTTCCACTAATTGCGCGCCGCCGCTGAATGTTTAACGAGTGTCAACAGAGCGGGAAATAGACGCCGGCTGGTGACGCGGAACGAGCTAAGTTAGGAAACCAGCGGCGGCGGCATTCAGCTGTCTGCAGGGGCACTCTTGGAGCACGCGCAAATCGCCACACCAGCCCAGCCCAGCCCAGACCTCAACACACAATACTAGCTGAGCACTTTATTTTGAGCGTTCGGTTCCGTACGCTACAAGCCGGAGCCTTTGGGTCTCTACTGTCTTATCTCCAGCCGCTGCCTACGTTACAGTCAAACAATACTGTGCCCAGTAACAATTGTTAGGTATGCGTATACCCAACGGGTCAACCAATTTGCTCATCTTACGCGCTATTGCAATACGTTTATAGTACATATGCATTGATGGGCAAAACTTACGGACGAAAGCAAATTTCACAGAATGTGTCACTGCCAAGTACCACAGCTCGATGAAACTTGGACTACAATAGAAAGAACTGGCACAGTATAATACAGAGTGTGGTTGAAGGAAATATGCAATGAGACGAACAGAATCGACACTTTTACTATACTATACTGACGTCACCACGATTTATGATGATGCCCTGGACAATATAAAAGGCGAGACATGGTTCTTAAGAGGCTGTGTGGTCATCGTGGACAGCAATCCATGATACTCAACGTACTCCCACGATGGGCTTCAGGTTGGTAAGGAGTTCTTCTGTTAGGGAGTTTCATTCCTCCACCAGCACGATTGGAAACTGGTGGATGGTCGTTAGTACATATCGACGTTATTTGCAATACGTGTCTCCCACCACAGCCCACAGGTTCTCGATGTGATTTTAATTCGCGAAACGGGTAGGCCAGTCCATTCGCCGAATATTCTCTCGTTCCAAGAGCTCCTCCACAAGCGTTATTCGATGCGGTCGAACATTGGTGTGCAGGAAAATGAATTCAGTGCCGAATGCACAGTGTCACAACAAAGTTGATTGGTGAGCGGACTGTGTTCAAATATTTGAAGGTCAGTACGACGAGCCAACACTATTGTCTCCTGACACCATAACGTCAGGACCACCAAAACAATTATGTTCGACAACGTTCCTAGATGCATTAGATCTTCCCAACTCTCACCATATTGTTGGTTGGTTTGGGTTGTAAACGGACCAAACTACAGGGTCATCAGTTCCGTCGCCATATGAGTGTACGTCTAGGATCACTGCTCAGACTGAGTCTGCTCTTATCCGAGAAGAGCTCGCTATCTCATTCGTCGTTGGTCCAATCCCTATGTTCATGGTACCACAGCGGCCATCTGCTGCCTTAGTTGATTAGCCGGCCGCGGTGGTCTAGCGGTTCTAGGCGCTCAGTCCGGAACCGCGGGACTGCTACGGTCGCAGGTTCGAATCCTGCCTCGGGCATGGATGTGTGTGATGTCCTTAGGTTAGTTAGGTTTAAGTAGTTCTAAGTTCTAGGGGACTGATGACCACAGATGTTAAGTCCCATAGTGCTCAGAGCCGAGCCTTAGTTGATTGTGGTCGAGCAGTATCAGACTTCTGGGCTACACTCGTCACGCTTCGCCCTTCTTCCAGTTTCCCGATAATTCTTCACCGGGAAGAAGCGGCCGCTACTGAATATAATATGTCCTGTATAGAAATACAGTTCTGGGCGCCGTAGCAGTGGCTTGTCCCTGTAGCCTCAAACTGGCGCCGTTCACTCGTCATGTTATTTCATTTCACTGATCCCACTACATGTAGACAGAGCCTTTGCATTTCCCTTTTAAGATTTTCTAGTTTTCCTACTACTATTTTGAACTTCTGACATTCCACATTCCACATTCCGAAGAACACCACCACAGCGCACCGTAACTGCTCAATGAGTGACCATCACTGTCTTTTACCGTTCCTTGAACTGCCTCGTCTTGTGGGGTTAGCCCAATTTGTTGCCGCAGTCACACTGACGTCCAACTTTCTGTGCACGGTTGTAAGACCTGTGTTAACATGCTCCCGCACATTCATTCACTTTCACCGAATAATTAATATTATCTTACTTTATCTATCTCGCCCTTAAATTTTGCAGTGTAGTGTATTTAGATGTAGCCAACCCGTTGCTAAAAGGCAAGCGTCGCTACCTTCGGTGAGGAAGGATTCGGGCTGGATTCCAGGTACCTCGTCTGATTTTTTTTTCTGAGGCAACGAGGTCTTTTACGGTGTCCACTCAATCTCAAGAGACTCAGTGAGGGGCTGCTTGAATGAAACAGTGGCATGATCAGGATTTATCAACTGACGGTCACGGCTGGAGGTACGGCGTGACGCTGGTCACATGTCCGACGACCATAGGTCGCTTCTCATAATACCTTGTAGGCAGCAGTGGGCCAGCCGGAACAGGGCTAAAGCCTAATCCGCGAGTGATTACGCATATGTAGATGTAAGAAATGCTGCTATAGTACGAAGCGCTTCTTAAACATTTACGAGAAATAATGGTTCACAGATCTACGAGCCTGCTGAATACCATACGAGAGCTCCCACCGCCGAGCAACTCGGAAGCGCACACGGTTAAGATCGCAGACTAGAAGTCTGCACATAGTGCATTCGAGTCGAGACACTTTCTCTCCTACTTTCTTTCTGTAGGCTTCCACAAACTTGTATTGCTACAACGAATCAGGTTCATTTGGAATGAACTGACGGGTAATAATATTTTTGTTTTTTGCTGACTCTGCAGAGGAGCTGACAAAACAACTGACCATACCTGGAACTGTTGCAAAAAGATCGCTCAGACTTATTACAAGCGGAGGCGCAGTAAATTTTCCACGGTGACCTGTTCCAAAATTACCATCTGCCAGCGGCAAAGAACTGGTGAGATCACAAGCCAGAAAAAGTTGCCGAAAACGAACGTGTCAGATTACGATTGCGTGGAATTTCCTACTTCAGACAGATCTTAACTGGAACACAGTACAACAGACGTCACAACTGTAGAGAAACGGAAAGTGTGGCTATGTGACATTGCCATCCCAGGTGACTGTAGAATCTAATGAGAAACAAACTGAAAAGCTAGCGAGATATGAGGAAAATCGAACTATAGCGATTCTGGCCTAAATCAGTGAAACTCGTCCCAGTGGTTCTTGGCAGGCTGGGAGTATTACGAAAACATCTTGGAGGACAATTCAAACCACTGGCATTGATAAAATATCCGTCTGCCAACTGCACAAAACCACTTTGCTGGCATCTGCTTAAACTGTCCGCCACTACACCACGCTGTCCTAGACGCCTGGGAAGTGTCCGGCTATTGACAACTCGTTTGCTGTATTAACTATTGCAACAATAATACTGTTATAGCAATAATAGTAATTATTATTTTGTTATTATTATTGGGGCACATTCGAGGCAAAAGGGAATGGCGGTATAATAATCATGATGAAATGAAGTGAGCTCGTAAGGTTGTGGTGACAGTGGCATTAACTTCGGCTTATTGGTAGGTTTCTAGGAAATTGTAGCTCATCTGTGAATGAGATCTCGTACAGAACACCTATGCGACCTACTACTGAGTACCGTTCGAGTATTTGGGATCTTAACCTTGTCGGATTAATGGAACACTTCGAAGCATTTCAGAGGGGTGCTGCTTCATGTGTTACCGGAAGGTTCAATCAACACGTGAGTGTTACGCAAGTGCTGCGTGAACTCAAAATGGAGTCCGCGGAGGGAAGAAGACATTCTTTTCGCGAAACGCTACCGAGAAAGTTTGGAGGACCGCCATTTGCGACGGACTGCAGAATTCATCAAGAGACAAAGGTATCGTCGGGAGTGCCTCAGGGAAATGGGATGGGACGGCCATGTTCACTATATCCACAAGGAATCTGACGGATAGGATGAGCAACCATCAGCGACTGTTTGGTTATGACGGCGTAGTATACGAGGAAGCATCATCATCATGAGACTGTAGGGCGATGCAGAATGACTTAGAATATCTGTACGTTGTGATGAACTGTAGCTTCCTTTCTAAATGTAGCAAAAATTCAAGTTAATGCGGAAGGGTTGGAGAAAACGGTCCTGTAGCGCTCTAATACAGTCTTAGTGATGTGGTGCTTGACGCTCTTAGCTTGTTTATGCGTAACATTGCAAATCGTTATGAAATGAAAGGAGCACTTAAGGACAGTGGTAATGAAGACGAGTGATCGACTTTGATTTTGTTTGGAGAACTGTAGGAAAGTTTAGCTTATCTGTAATTAGTGCAACTCATTCTTGAATGCTGATCGAGCAGGTCCACAGCAAGACATCGAAGTAATTCCAAAGTGAGTGACTGGATGTTAGGTCAATACGCGAGCATTACGATTATGCTTCGTGAACTCAAACGGGAATCCCCGGAGGGAAGAAGACGTTCTTTGCCCGAGACACTGTTGAGAAAATTTAGAGAAGTGGCATTTGCAACTGACTGCGAAGCCATTCTACTACCGCCAAAGTACATTTCGCTTAACGACCACGAAGATAAAATGGGAGAATTTAGGACTCGTACGGGATATATAGACAGTCATCCATCCCTCGTTCGATTTGCGAGTGGAAATGGAAGGAAAATTACTGGCAGTGGTACAAGGTAACCTCTGTCATGGACCGTATGGTGACATGTGGAATCATGCGTGCAGGGTGATCAGAAACAGTCTGAAAAGCTTGTAAAGGTGTTGCAGGGTAGGTTGGGCTGAGAAATAATTATTTAGAAAAAAATCGATATGTTGCGTCGTTTACGACCTAATTCGCACTGAATTTAGGCAGTCAGGCTGTTGCACCCGCAAATTCAACCGACCCGCCAGAGACGGTGTTTCCAAATGTGTCCTTCGTTTGATTTCCTGAAACAGAATAGAGAAAGATACAAAAATGTTACATGGGCGATAGTAGAGATCGAACCACACCCCAAGGTTGTGCAGTCTCGTGGGCTGTCATCAGCGCTATGAGAACAACTGACAGTAATTGTATCTTGAATTTTCCCGCACAACGGTCTGATTGGCTAACTTCAGCGCCAATTAACTCGGGAACGGCGCAACGTATCGAATTTTTTTCTTAACACTTATTTCTCAGCACAACTACCCAGCGGCGTCCTTACAACCTTTTCAGACTGTTTCTGACCACCTTGTACATCGCAAATACCATGTACATGTAAAATCAACTATAGTCCTGTATGACTTCATTGCAATAGGCGCATAAATGGTCCGGTAAATAAGTGATTCCAAAATTGATCACGTTGGACCGTATGATCAAGAACACACCTGTTAATCTACGTATGAACTAATAATAAAACTATAAAACTTTCGTGTCTGTCTGTCTGTTTGAGCATGCTAATCTCCAAAATAGTCATACGAATTTTCATGTGATTTGCACGGATAGCTCGAGCATAGATGGAGGCAACATATAGGCCTTTTTGCATCAAACTCGGAATATGGAAATAAAAGTAAGATAATTTAATATTTTATCTAATATAATCTGCTCATCTCAGTAGTTCAGATGTTTAATCGTCACGGTGCGCTACACGAAAGAGCCAATACATGGAGCTCTTAGATTCGTAAATCACCAAAGAACCAACACACGGCGCTTTTAATGTTTTAAATCAGTGACAGACGTATTTTCGGAAGTTTACTTCAGTGACAGAATTAAGTACAAATGGTTCAAACGGCTCTAAGCACAATGGGATTTAACATCTGAGGTCATCAGTCCCCTAGACTTAGAACTACTTAACCTAACTAACATAAAAACATCACACACATCCATGCCCAAGGCAGGACTCGAACCTGCGACCGTAGCATCATCGCGGATCCGGACTGAAACGCCTAAAACCGCTCTGCCACAGCACTGAATTAAGTGCCGCAATCTTATCTTTACGAATACCAACTAGCAGCGAATTTATTTGGCTAGGATATACGTGTTTCCTTACGTCTTTTTGCGTATTCAAAACTTAATGAGATTGATTTACTAGCCCCGAGAAGTATTATTTGTATTCTATGGTACGAGAAACACATTTATTAAGTTTGATTGTAATTTGGGCGCCTAATGATTAAATTTTGATTTCACTTTGTTTACAAATAAAAATTCGTAGAAAATGTTTGAACCTTTCAGAATGCACCAGAATGACTAAAAGACTGAGAACCATGTGGTCTCAAGAATCCAATGAAGATCGTGAGGCGAGATTTGCTGCTGCTCGAGAACATTCGGCTTTAGCTCGCATCTCTGGAAACTCGTTTTGAAAGTGAGGCGCGATGTAACTCTGATCGAGAGCACAGTGCATCATTTCGCTCCTCAGAACTCTTCACTCACAGAGGCTTAAATTTACCGTACTTCCCTCCAACGTAACATCATAAAAGGGGAAATTTTGACGGGAAGTGGAGCAAGTGATCGAGCTTTCATACCCCGAATCCCGGTTATTCCTAACAGTTTACCATTTCGCTTTAATCGTGTTCAGTTCCCAGTGAGCTTTTTATGCCACGATAATAAACAAAGCAAATTGCAGAAGCTGCGTGTTACGGGCGTGCAGCTTAGCGTTGGTTAGTTTTCTCATGGCCCGCTCTACATGGCCCTTTCCCGTGTTAGTGAAGCAAACATTCTCTTCGATCATTTCCCCAGCCATGCTACTTCAAATCTTGTGCACAAAGAAGCTTTATATGTCAAAAATAAATTGCACGCTTACGAAGTCTCGGGCACAGTTATAAATAAATACCCGGACGAAGCCAGCTTTCTGAGATAGAAATAAATTTATGAATAAAGAGAAGTGAAGGAATCTGCCTTAAAAGAAACAAATATGCAGCTACACATTTCTGTGCTCCCGCCTTTCCTATATTTTTCACCAAATTGCTTCATTGCCCAAGAATTCCTCTGGTTTGGCGCCAATTCTTTTTCGGCGACAACAGAAGACGAATGCCGTCTCTGATACGAAAAGGTGTTGCTGGGAGTATTTTTGGCGCTCGGTATAAAGCGGCATTTATCTCGGCGGCGTGCCACAGCGACAGAATGTTAATGTGGCGCCATATAGGCGCATACACGGAAGGCCGTCGATATTAGGGAAATATCGCTCGCCTTGGGAGCGCCGCGCCAAGCCGGGAACCGAGGCGCATTAAGAACCCGTGGTCGGGCGTCCGGCCGGGCAGTTTGTTTTTCTGCCTAATGGGCCCTGCCCTTATAGGGCGGCGGCGTCCGGGGACCCTGGCCGCCCGTCCTTCGCCGTGGACGCTGCGCGCGTCGCCCGTGGTCGGTCTGGGAGCCGGTGGGTCCTAGGCAAACTGTCAAGGTTCTCCTAAAGTCAGGTGGAGGTCACGGGTGTTCCTAGATTGTGCTGTCTTGCTGTGTAAGTGTATTACAGGTTAAGTAAGGTACTCCCTAACAAAACGCGCTGAATTCCTTACTGGATTACATACACTACTGGCCATTAAAATTGCTACGCCAAGAAGAAATGCAGATGATAAACGGGTATTCATTGGACAAATAGATTACACTAGAACTGACATGTGATTACATTTTCACTCAATTTGGGTGCACAGATCCTGAGAAATCAGTACCCAGAACAACCACCTCTGGCCGTAATAACGGCCTTGGTACGCCTGGGCTTTGAGTCAAACAGAGCTTGGATGGCGTGTACAGGTACAGCTGCCCATGCAGCTTCAACACGATACCACAGTTCATCAAGAGTAGTGTCTGGCGCATTGTGACGAGCCAGTTGCTCGGCCACCATTGAGCAGACGTTTTCAGTTGGTGAGAGATTTGGAGAATGTGCTGTCCAGGGCAGCAGCCGAACATTTTCTGTATCCAGAAAGGCCCGTACAGGACCTGCAACATGCGGTCGTGCATTATCCTGCTGAAATTTATGGTTTCGCAGTGATCGAATGAAGGGTAGAGACACGGGTCGTAACACATCTGAAATGTAACGTCCACTGTTCAAAGTGCCGTCAATGCGAACAAGAGGTGACCGAGTAGTGTAACCGATGGCACCCCATACCATCACGCCGGGTGATACGCCAGTATAGTGATGACGAATACACGCTTCCAATGAGCGTTCCCCGCGATGACGCCAAACACTGATGCAACCATCATGATGCTGGAAACAGAACCTGGATTCATCCGAAAAAATGACGTTTTGCCATTCGTGCACCCAGGTTCGTCGTTGAGTACACCATAGCATGCGCTCCTGTCTGTGATGCAGCGTAAAGGGTAACCCTAGCCATGGTCGAGTTGATAGTCCATGCTGCTGCAGACGTCGTCGAGCTGTTCGTGCAGATGGTTGTTGTCTTGCAAACGTCCCCATCTGTTGACTCAGGAATCGAGACGTGGCTGCACGATCCGTTACAGCCATGCGGATAAGATGCCTGTCATCTCGACTGCTAGTGATACGAGGCCGTTGGGATCCAGCACAGCGTTCCGTATTACCCACCTGAACACACCGATTCCATATTCTGCTAACAGTTGACCAACGCGAGCAGCAAAGTCGCGATACGATAAACCACAATCGCGATAGGCTACAATCCGGCCTTTATCAAAGTCGGAAATGTGATGGTATGCATTTCTCCTCCTTACACGAGGCATCACAACAACGTTTCACCAGGCAAGGCCGGTCAACTGCTGTTTGAGTATGAGAAATCGGTGGGAAACTTTTCTCATGTCAGCACGTTGTAGGTGTCCCGTATAGTTTACAACGAAGCAAAACATAATATATTCTCATTTTACCGTTAGAATTATGTCTACTAAGAAATTGAAAAATGGGTGGTTTTTCGGGTAGGAAGGGACGTAAGTTGGTATAATGGCAGGTGCTCTAGATGAGGTGGACAGTGGTGAATGTGAACAGTTCGTTGCAGTTACAGTTGGAGGTGTGTCTGCTACCGTCGTGGTCGTACGGCAGTTACTGTGATAATGCCGTGTGGGTAGCCTATACCGGGTAAGCAGCAAGTACGTACTAAGGCGCACACAGAACTGGGCCTGTCTAATCGTCATATCGCTAAGAAATTAGGATGTTCCAGTTGTATTATTGATTACTTTGTCTGACTGGGTGCACGGCATGGCAAAGTGACAAATACGGCCTGACGCGAAAATTGTCAGCTTCAGATTTGATTGCAATTCGAATGGAATGGACCTCATTCTCGGAAGAAGCCTTTCTACGATTATTGCCTAAGAGGATTTTTGCAGTTATTAAGAACAATGGAGATTCGACTAAATACTAGGTCATAGTTGTGATATATTTACTGTATACGTTAGATTATAACGACAACAATTCAAAAGTGCTTTTACAGGTGCAGGTGACATACCAAAAGATTCGAGATGCTCTGTAATTACTTCGATGTTTAAAAAAGAATAAACAAGTAACACATATAATTACAGGGGAATCAGTCTTCTGAATGCGTCTTATAAATCTGTGGCAAATTAATTAAAGAAAGGCTTCGAAACATATCTGACTCGATTTTGTTAAAACAGCAAGCAGGCTTCCATAAAGGAAGATTCTGTGCCGACAAAAGAGACAAGAATTCAGTTTGGGAACGTACCTAGGATTTATCGACTACAAAAAAGCATTTTACCGCTTCCGCAGAAAAAAGTTCTGGTCAGTGAGGAAGAAAAGAGGTTTTCACAGTCACTTGATAAAAGTATGACAAGGTTTATGTAAAAAGCCAAAATAAAAAAAGATACTGGCAAAGCACTGACACCAGAAAGAGAGATAAACCAAGGATTAAGGCAACACTGTTCAACATCTACATCGACGACTTGGCCAGGGAATGGATGAATGACAGAATTGACACATACAAATTTCTAAGTACAATGCTTTTTGCCGACGGCTAGGTTATCATACAGCAGAGTAAAGACAATGTACAAATAGATTGAACAACATAAGCCAAAATTATAATCTGAAGATATCAGCAAATAAAACAAAAACAATGGGCTTTTCAGGAAAATATCCAATAAGGATCAATATAATCGTGAGTAACATAGTAACAGAACAGGTGTCCTGTTTCCAGTATCTAGGATGTGACACAACTTTTGAACAAGAGAAAGACATACATAAAAAATTGATACCTATCAACATATATGTCGCACGGTGTGAAGAACGTCGAAGTGTAAAACGAGAAGAGAAACCCAAATGAAATTTAAAAGTCATTGCCGGTCGGAGTGGCCGAGTGGTTCTATGTGGCACAGTCTGGAACCACGCGACCGCTACGATCACAGGTTCGAATCCTGTCTCGGGCATGGATGTGTGTGATGTCCTTAGGTTAGTTAGGTTTAAGTAGTTCTAAGTTCTAGGGGACTGATGACCTCAGCAGTTAAGTCCCATTGTGCTCAGAGCCATTTGAACCATTTTAAAAAGTCATTGCAGTACCCACAGTACTATATGGAGCTGAAACTTGGACACCAAGATCAAAAGGCCTAAGACAACTTGAAACATAAGAAATGAAGTTGAGCTGTGGGATCTGGCCTCGTGGCCAGAGTAGTGACTCTCTGGTGATCGTTGGTCGTTCGGGGTTTAGTCTTCCGATCAGAGACGCTCGTCTGAGGGTCTTTGACTGGAAACTGTTTAATCACGGGCGGGTTGTCGGTTGGCCTTGAGTCCTGCAAGTTTGGTTGCTCTGTGTGAGACGATACTCGGTGAGGTGGCGGGCCACGTGGCTGCTGGCAGAGTGAGAGAGCGAGCGGGCAGTGCAGTGTGGGGGGCGTGTCGTCCGCCGTGGTCGATGACCAAAACTCCGGCTTGAGTCTGAGGGGCCAGTTTGCACTTGGGTTCACAAACAGCGGTGGGAGTTTGTTAGTTTGGTAGTTAAACTGCTGATTAAAGCATTAGTGTGTGGCACAGCTTGGTTACAGTAGAACCATGAGTACAGTTGGAAACAACATGTACTGCGCATGCTATCTCGGAGAATCCCTCGACAAGCGCTGGAATACATTCCTATTGGAAGAAGAAGTGCGGGATAGCCGAGGAAGAGATGACGAGCCTGGAAAAGTGCATAAGGGCTGATCCTGGACTGACAGAAGAAGAAGAAGAAGAAAATTTCTTACTGTAGCTCGACATAATGTGACCATATAATTAATGGTTCAAATGGCTCTGAGCACTATGAGACTTAATTGCTGTGGTCATCAGTCCCCTAGAACTTAGAACTACTTAAACCTAACTAACCTACGGAAATCACACACATCCATGCCCGAGGCAGGATTCGAACCTGCGACCGTAGCGGTCGCGCGGTTCCAGACTGTAGCGCCTAGAACCGCTCGGCCACACCGGCCGGCTATAATTTATGAACGGCATTTTCACCGAGATAAGTCTGTAGTTAGCAACTTGTCATTAATAGATTTTTAGACATACAGTGTGAAAGTAATTTACATTGTGATGGATTTATTACACTACTCACTTTGAGGAGGTAATAAGGTATTTGCAATGAATATGAATTAAAATCAGTGGTGTGCCAGCTGCAGGAATGTAATTAAATTATAGTCTCGAGTCCTAACGTGGACCCGACGAGTTTCACATTAAATAAAACAGAGATGCAATGACATATATTTATTGTGGCCTGCGGTGCCACTGAAACACTCTCTGTGTCTGTACACACAGTTTTAACAGTTATAGAAAAGTTTTTTAAATTTACGAAAGCAGGACTGTTATTGAATCACTGGGTAGCCGCTGCATCACTATACCTTCATCAGCAGATACAATAACGAATGTCGGTAAAAGTACGGCAACGACTGTTCGCTCTTTACTTGTTTTGTGAACTGAACGTGATTTACTTAACAAAGTACATTATTTAAACCCGTCATGTAAAGAGATTTTATTCTGTCTTTACGTAGTAAATGGCGAAGACGTTGCGAAGGAGGCATGCCACAGACGAATGCAATGAAAAAATTTAAGAGTCGGGATTGAAGACATGAATTTGCACACTTTTTCCCGTCAAATCACAGTGTATGGGGAGTTCAGAATAAGAGTTCCGATCAACTTTAGGCGCTAAGAAGATGACGTCGGCTCACTTGAAAGAATACCGGAGTTTTGCGATTCCGTCTTTCAGTTCCTCGCGCGTAAACGTGAGGGGAATGTCACTCTGGTCGATGAGAAATACGGGCCTCCGTAACGAGCTTGTGACGTCACACTAGTCGGCTCGTCAACCACACTTCGCGAGCGCTCGGCTCCGTGCAGCGTCCACGGGGTAATCGAAAAGTTACCCCACTAAAAGTCTTAACTTTGTCGCGTGCTATGGAGAGCTTGCCTGCATTTAAACGCGCAGTCAAGAATTATTAATGTCTTGTGAAATAGTTTCTCGCTCCTTGCCGGAGCGCTGGCACTTGTAAGACCTTATGTGTCACGTGCTGTGACGTGCGCAGCACGGTCTGTCTTCCTCGTGAGCCTCGGACTGGGACTTCAGTTTGCCTACTCGGATAACAGATGCCGTTGAAGAGACAGAACTGAATATGGCATTGGCTAAATCATATAAAAGGAAGGTATGCACAATGTATGGTTCGAATTTGGAACTAATGAAGTGCGGCGGTAAACTCCTAAAATCCACAATTTTGCATCTTTTTAATATAATCCTGATGAATGGGGCGTACTGGAAGACACATTTTAGAGAAAAGAAAAAGAACCCATCCCAATATTTCGTGTCTTAAATACAGCTTCGAGAGTTTATGGAGTAACAGAAATGAAAAACTCTTTTACTGTGATGTTGGGGAGCAACTACGATGATTTTCCTCTTTCGGTCGAGTGCAGAAACGAGTAAGTTCCGTCACTGCCACTGCTTTGATCGAGTATGAACAAACATAGTACAGCATTACACAGTGGAAAATTTGAAAAAAAAAAAAAAAAGCGGCCGCTATCTAAAATGCCACAACAAATAAGTTCTTAGTCATGCACGTAGCGTCGCTTCTGTTTCAGCTATTTCAGTAGGTTCTGTGCTAATATCATCTGCACATGGCTAGCCTACCACCTTCGCCAACTTCGCATTATCATTTCAGAAGCACCTATATATCCATATATCTACGCTGTTTCATGTTCCTTAATGCTATGAGAGACCGTTTTCGAAGAGACGCTTCCTGTCCACTGTTGAGAACAAACTCCCCGCGCGCTTTGCATATCTTTAATTGTCAAGTTACGGGTCAGTTGCATACTAATATTTTTTGACATTTGAAATTAGAATCTTATCTATCTTGGTATCTGATGACGAATTGCCTAAATTTGATTTCTTTTGTAAAATGTCTCCAAACTGCCACAATTACATTATATACACTCCTGGAAATGGAAAAAAGAACACATTGACACCGGTGTGTCAGACCCACCATACTTGCTCCGGACACTGCGAGAGGGCTGTACAAGCAATGATCACACGCACGGCACAGCGGACACACCAGGAACCGCGATGTTGGCCGTCGAATGGCGCTAGGTGCACAGCATTTGTGCACCGCCGCCGTCAGTGTCAGCCAGTTTGCCGTGGCATACGGAGCTCCATCGCAGTCTTTAACACTGGTAGCATGCCGCGACAGCGTGGACGTGAACCGTATTTGCAGTTTACGGACTTTGAGCGAGGGCGTATAGTGGGCATGCGGGAGGCCGGGTGGACGTACCGCCGAATTGCTCAACACGTGGGGCGTGAGGTCTCCACAGTACATCGATGTTGTCGCCAGTGGTCGGCGGAAGGTGCACGTGCCCGTCGACCTGGGACCGGACCGCAGCGACGCACGGATGCACGCCAAGCCCGTAGGACCCTACGCGGTGCCGTAGGGGACCGCACCGCCACTTCCCAGCAAATTAGGGACACTGTTGCTCCTGGGGTATCGGCGAGGACCATTCGCAACCGTCTCCATGAAGCTGGGCTACGGTCCCGCACACCGTTAGGCCGCCTTCCGCTCACGCCCCAACATCGTGCAGCCCGCCTCCAGTGGTGTCGCGACAGGCGTGAATGGAGGGACGAATGGAGACGTGTCGTCTTCAGCGATGAGAGTCGCTTCTGCCTTGGTGCCAATGATGGTCGTATGCGTGTTTGGCGCCGTGCAGGTGAGCGCCACAATCAGGACTGCATACGACCGAGGTACACAGGGCCAACACCCGGCATCATGGTGTGGGGAGCGATCTCCTACACTGGCCGTACACCACTGGTGATCTCGAGGGGACACTGAATAGTGCACGGTACATCCAAACCGTCATCGAACCCATCGTTCTACCATTCCTAGACCGGCAAGGGAACTTGCTGTTCCAACAGGACAATGCACCTCCGCATGTATCCCATGCCACCCAACGTGCTCTAGAAGGTGTAAGTCAACTACCCTGGCCAGCAAGATCTCCGGATCTGTCCCCCATTGAGCATGTTTGGGACTGGATGAAGCGTCGTCTCACGCGGTCTGCACGTCCAGCACCAACGCTGGTCCAACTGAGGCGCCAGGTGGAAATGGCATGGCAAGCCGTTCCACAGGACTACATCCAGCATCTCTACGATCGTCTCCATGGGAGAATAGCAGCCTGCATTGCTGCGAAAGGTGGATATACACTGTACTAGTGCCGACATTGTGCATGCTCTGTTGCCTGTGTCTATGTGCCTGTGGTTCTGTCAGTGTGATCATGTGATGTATCTGACCCCAGGAATGTGTCAATAAAGTTTCCCCTTACTGGGACAATGAATTCACGGTGTTCTTATTTCAATTTCCAGGAGTGTATTTAGTACAGAATCAGAGATGAACTCTCGAAAATATGACGAAAATAAATGGCATTATGAAGTTGTTTGGGAATTTATGTAACTATTTTTCTTTGTAAATAAGCTGATTAGTAAGGAACAGGAATTCTGCTTCCAGAGTGGCTCAGCGAAACCGTACATTTTCTTCGGCGTCTGACTCGCCAGTTGGGTGCAAATAAAGGAAAGTGCTAACAAAAGTTTCGGAGGGCGGTGCAGCATTCCGGCAAACTGTTCACGAACCTACGCGGCCATTTGGGGCAGTTTTCGCGAAATCTTTATGCAAATGTATTCGGAACCACTGTTTTCGCATCGCGGCCTGTGCGACGCGGGTGGAATCTTATTCCACACTGGTTGTTTTGCTGGAGGGGGCGGGGGGGGAGAGGGGAAGTTACGAGGTGGACGCCTCCTTAAAAACCCCTCGCACCGCGCTGCCCCTTACATTCAGTGCGCGGTACACCGCTCCATTGTCCGTATTCATTTGTTTTTTCGTCGCGCACGTGTGGCGCGTCGCGTCGGGTCGGTTCGGAAAATACGGGATCGTGGTGGCTGGTAGCTGTATCAAGGCGGGAACAGGAACACGAAGCCACCCGCCGATTCAGCCGTCCCTCTGCAAAGACCAGGGAAACGTCGGCTGGAAGAAAAAGCAGCGCCGGCGGGAAAAGCGACTGCTGTTTCGAAATTCCCTGTACCGCCGAGTTTCTGCTCTGCAGGCAAGACCGTTAAAGCCTGTGTACTCTCGCTAACAAAGACCGCAGACTGTAAACCAGCTCACAAGCGAAGTACCCTGCTGAATAAAAGTGATTCTCACGCACCTGAATGGAACAGCTCGAGTAAAAGATACGGATAACGTGATCACTGTGGCTTCTTAATACTGTACTACGGCAAGGTGTGTATACTAAAAATGATAGAGCACGTCCAAATGTTGCCCTTGTCAAGTCTGCATAAAGTTCAGTCCCGTGTGTTTTAATCATTTCATTGAAAGCCCACAATTGCATTTCAATTACGAATCGGGGAAGAACGCAAAAATACAGCGGGTTCTTCAGTGTTAGCCATTAAAACCACAACGCCAAGAAGGATACCAAATAACGCAATTTTGTTTATTATAGGTACAAAATTTTGTAGGAAGCAGGGAGGTGTGCAACATACGAAGTATAATACAGTCCTGTAAACAATCCTGATGAGTGTCCAAGATTTATTTCTTTAAATTTTCTTAAATGATTGTTACGACACATAGAGAGCGGTAACGTACTCTGACGCCATTCTAGAACACACACACTATATATATACTCTTACCTTTATAAGGTGTTAGTATTCAGCCTGTTTCTCTCTGTCCGTACCCGTCCTTGTTGAAACTTTGTGTAAAACGACTTTAACTATCAAACATTGTCTGATTAGTATTCATTCTCCTCTTTTAAACAATCACTTTCTCTACGTTTAGTTAATAAACAGCCATGTAGTCTTTCAACTAATATTGCAACTGATTCATAATACATTTAAGAATATATATATATATATATATATATATATATGTATATATATATATATATATATATATGTATATAAAGGTCTTTAAATATGTCTGCTTGTGTCTGTATATGTGTGGATGGATATGTGTGTGTGTGCGAGTGTATACCCGTCCTTTTTTCCCCCTAAGGTAAGTCTTTCCGCTCCCGGGATTGGAATGACTCCTTACCCTCTCCCTTAAAACCCACATCCTTTCGTCTTTCCCTCTCCTTCCCTTTTTCCTGATGAGGCAACAGTTTGTTGCGAAAGCTTGAATTTTGTGTGTATGTTTGTGTTTGTTTGTGTGTCTATCGACCTGCCAGCGCTTTCGTTTGGTAAGTCACATCATCTTTGTTTTTAGATACATTTTTCCCATGTGGAATGTTTCCCTCTATTATATATATATATATATATATATATATATATATATATATATATATATATATATATATATATTCTTTCGCCTTTATTTAATCATTACTATTATAATTACTATTATTATTAGTATCATCATCATCATCATCATCGTCATTATCAACCAGTTCGATCAGTTCGTTATGTGGCCTCTTTGGATCGGCGTACAACAGGTTCCATTTGCCAACTGAATCTTGCTATCTTTCGTAATTTACTGTCCCATCTGTCCGGCAGTTTTTGGTAAGTTGACCTCCAGTCCAGCACTTCTTTGTTCGAGCAACGTGACCAGCCCACTGCCATTTCGAGGTATTCAATCTTTGCTTATGTTACTAACCTTTGTTGTCTGTCAGATATCAAATGTTTTCTTTCCGTATTTCTTTTTGTAGCCCAGCATTTATCTCTCCATTCCTCTTTGGATTCTATTAGTTTTCTAACCACGAATTCGTTTAATGTCCTTGCCTCCCAGCATAAGTTATACCGTCATTATACGTTGGTCAAAAACTATTTTCTTCAGCTCGGCCGACATCTTAGACTTCAAAACTGAAACGTATCTCCCGTAAGCTTGCCAGCCTAATTTAATACGTCGAAATATTTCTGGTTTTAGGTCTCCTTTCATATTTACAATTTCACTCAGATGTAAATATTCGGTGACCGTTTGCGTTGCGCACTTCCAACAGATATGTGTCTATCCTGTGCCCATTCATTCATCATTGTCCTGGTTTCAGAGCAGACTAACGCAAGTTCACTAACCAATATTTGAAGTTCTTATATGCTATTTGCAAACAGAACAATATTTCATCAGCAAACCTCATATTATTTAGTCTCTTTCCTAGAATTTGAATTCCCTTTCTTTTCCAACGCAATTTATTATTATTATTAGTATGCCGATGCACAACGTTGTAATCAAAACATGTTACAGTTTCGAAAACATGTTATAAACACAGCCTATTCTATAAAGAGAGAGTTGGCCTTAAGAAAGCAATAAAATAAAATAGAATAAATCTGGAAACATCACATGATAAAATTTGTACATAATTTGTGGGTGTATTGCGTACGAAATCTGATACTCAGGATTGTTACTTCAGACAGTAACAAAGGCTCTTATACACCTGGGCGTCGATTCAACTGAGCATGGATGATAGGTACGGTTACGTCATTCCATGCTCCTTCAGCGCTGTGTCAGGTTTATCAATTGTTGTGGCTGACAAATTGCAGCCTGCCGGAGTGGCCGAACGGTTCTAGGCCCTTCAGTATGGAACCGCGCGACCGCTGCGGTCGCAGGTTCGAAGCCTGCCTTGGGCATGGATGTGTGTGATGTCCTTGCGTTAGTTAGGTTTAAGTAGTTCTCTGTTCTAGGGGACTGATGACCTCAGATGTTAAGTCCCATATGCTCAGAGCTATTTGAACCATCTGAACAAATTGCATCTATGACCAAACGGCTTCAGTGTGGGAGAGATATAGCTGAAGTGCTGGCACAGCGAAGTTGAACTCTCTCTGCATTGAGGTAGTGCAAGACAACATGCGGATTTTCAAAAAAATGGGTCAAATGGCTGTGAGCGCTATGGGACTTAACATCTGAGGTCATCAGTCCCCTGGAACTTAGAATTACTTAAACCTAACTAACCTAAGGGCTTTACACACATCCATGCCCGAGGCAGGATTCGAACCTGCGACCGTAGCGGTCGCGCGGTTCCAGACTGAAGCGCCTAGAACCGCTCGGCCACTTACGCCGGCTGCGGTTTTTCGTTATCTTTTTGAAAGATAACGGCACGGAGACTTCGAGCATAGCACACCGGCCATAGAACGTCAGGAATGTAATGTTTACTGTTCAAATTACCGGCTGTGTGATTCAAAGACGATCGTGTTGTGCAGTCATTGGAGCCCCATATTTTCACGCTAGATTCTCGGCCTGCAGCATGACAACGTTCATTTTTCTCAGAGTGTCCATACACGCTAAGGTTCATCGTGACGCTGTACGTAGAACCCAAACTCGTCTGCAAAGACGACGTGGTGTCACTCGTCAGAAGCTCGTGGTCTTGTGGCTCGCATTGCAGGCCCTAGATCACAGGACCCCGGGTTAAATTCCCGGCCGGTTTGGCGATTTCCTCCATTCGGGCCTCTGTGTGTCAGTGTGTGTGTGTGTGTGTGTGTGTGTGTGAGTGTGTGTGTGAGTGTGTTTGTGTGCGTGTCTGTCTGTGTGTATGTGCGTGCACATGCCTCATCATCACCGAAGTGGCTTCAAATAAAGAAAGGGGCTCCCAGCCAACAATGCCATAAGCTTATTTATTTCATGGTGCCACTCCAGTGGCTGAAGATGTCGTTATACATCCCACTGTCGGCTAGCCTTTCTCTGCTGCTGCACCAAATGGAGTTGCAATCATGGTTGACGTGCCGACAGTCTGTGAAGCTACAGACGTCGTCGTACTGACGTATGGTTACTTATCTTGATGCAAAACAGGTACGTGACGTGACTTTCTGATCCTGCAAGGCGAGAACGAACAATATTCTGTCCTCTCGGGCGCTAGTTGCGTGAGGTCGTAAAGATTCAGCTTGAGAACGGCCCTCCTGAACCCATATGAACATTACAGTTGTGGATATCTAACCTATGCGAGCAATATTGCCGTAGAACGATAAACCGCAGTTTCGATACGTCGTTATATGACCGCTGTCCAAATGTGACAAGTGATGTTACACATTTCTCTTTCTCACATGACTCATTAAACGATCTTCTCATAAACCAAAAACAATTTTAAATGTGACTTTCGAATGAGAAACTCAGTACGTAATCTTTCCTTATATGCAAACTGTAGTTGGTGGTTACTGCTACTCACTTTGTGCAGTTGCGCTGAAACGCTAATTATTTTTATGTCCAAGGAATTAGTGCACTTCATGTCGGTTTGCCATTTGTTTCATGCCGCATCGTAGTGTTACAGTTCTAAGAACCAGCAAAATATTTGGGGAAGTCCCAAATTGCATTCCACATCATGACATTGCTATGTACCTATCTGTGAGACTTTTGATTCTATTAGGTAAGTGACCAAAGACTTTTGTGGCAGAATAATTTACCACCTTCTGAGCCAAAGTTAGGTTTAACCTTGAGTAGTAAAGGTCATCCTTCCTCCTAGTGTTGTAGCCATGTACACAGCTATTACTTTTGAATTCGTTCGGATTGTTAATAAGGAATTTCATAAGTGAATATATATATATATATACACTCCTGGAAATTGAAATAAGAACACCGTGAATTCATTGTCCCAGGAAGGGGAAACTTTATTGACACATTCCTGGGGTCAGATACATCACATGATCACACTGACAGAACCACAGGCACATAGACACAGGCAACAGAGCATGCACAATGTCGGCACTAGTACAGTGTATATCCACCTTTCGCAGCAATGCAGGCTGCTATTCTCCCATGGAGACGATCGTAGAGATGCTGGATGTAGTCCTGTGGAACGGCTTGCCATGCCATTTCCACCTGGCGCCTCAGTTGGACCAGCGTTGGTGCTGGACGTGCAGACCGCGTGAGACGACGCTTCATCCAGTCCCAAACATGCTCAATGGGGGACAGATCCGGTGATCTTGCTGGCCAGGGTAGTTGACGTACACCTTCTAGAGCACGTTGGGTGGCACGGGATACATGCGGACGTGCATTGTCCTGTTGGAACAGCAAGTTCCCTTGCCGGTCTAGGAATGGTAGAACGATGGGTTCGATGACGGTTTGGATGTACCGTGCACTATTCAGTGTCCCCTCGACGATCACCAGTGGTGTACGGCCAGTGTAGGAGATCGCTCCCCACACCATGATGCCAGGTGTTGGCCCTGTGTGCCTCGGTCGTATGCAGTCCTGATTGTGGCGTTCACCTGCACGGCGCCAAACACGCATACGACCATCATTGGCACCAAGGCAGAAGCGACTCTCATCGCTGAAGACGACACGTCTCCATTCGTCCCCCCATTCACGCCTGTCGCGACACCACTGGAGGCGGGCTGCACGATGTTGGGGCGTGAGCGGAAGACGGCCTAACGGTGTGCGGGACCGTAGCCCAGCTTCATGGAGACGGTTGCGAATGGTCCTCGCCGATACCCCAGGAGCAACAGTGTCCCTAATTTGCTGGGAAGTGGCGGTGCGGTCCCCTACGGCACTGCGTAGGATCCTACGGTCTTGGCGTGCATCCGTGCGTCGCTGCGGTCCGGTCCCAGGTCGACGGGCACGTGCACCTGCCGCCGACCACTGGCGACAACATCGATGTACTGTGGAGACCTCACGCCCCACGTGTTGAGCAACTCGGCGGCACGTCCACTAGGCCTCCCGCATGCCCACTATACGCCCTCGCTCAAAGTCCGTCAACTGCACATACGGTTCACGTCCACGCTGTCGCGGCATGCTACCAGTGTTAAAGACTGCGATGGAGCTCCGTATGCCACGGCAAACTGGCTGACACTGACGGCGGCGGTGCACAAATGCTGCGCAGCTAGCGCCATTCGACGGCCAACACCGCGGTTCCTGGTGTGTCCGCTGTGCCGTGCGTGTGATCATTGCTTGTACAGCCCTCTCGCAGTGTCTGGAGCAAGTATGGTGGGTCTGACACACCGGTGTCAATGTGTTCTTTTTTCCATTTCCAGGAGTATATATATATGTATATATATATATATATATATATATATATATATTTTTGTGAGGCTACAGTGAAGATCCCTAGCTCTTCAAATATATGTCTGCAGGATGATCTTGGACGAGCTGAGCAATTATTCTGATTACACGTTTTTGTGCAATGAACACTTTTTTACTCAATGAGTTACCCCAGAATATGATGCCATACGAAAGCAGAGAATGAAAATAGGCGTGGTAAGCTAATTTACTGAGATATATATCGCCAAAATTTGCAATGATCCTAATAGCGTAAGTAACTGAACTCAAACATTTCAGCAGCTCTTCAATGTGTTTTTTTCCAGTTCAACTCCTCATCAACGCATACACCTAGAAATTTTGAATATTCTATCTTACCTACCGATTTCTAATCGAAGTCTATATTTATTAATAGTGTCAATCCATTTACTGTGTGGAACTGTATATACTGTGTTTTGTCAAAGTTGAATGGGAGCCCATTTGCCAAGTGAGGCTAAGTGGGGAGCTGCTGGAATGATTGGCAGTGGTTCCAGACTCAAGAGACCCGACAACAACCGGAAGATCGGTATGCTGAGCAGATGCCCATCTACACGCCATCCAGTGATGCCATTGGCAGAGGATGAGACGGCGGACGATCGGTCCTGATTGTCCAGTCTGGGTGCCGACAACAACCGGTAGATCGGCATGCTGAACAGATGCCCACCCGTACGGCATCCAGTGATGCCATTGGCAGAGGAGGACACTGCAGACTGTCGGTCCCGATTGGCCAGTCTGGGTGCCGACATCAACCGGAAGATCGGCATGCTGAACAGATGCCCACCCATAGGGCATCCAGTGATGCCATTGGCAGAGGATGATACGGCGGACTGCCGGTCCCGATTGGCCCGTCTAGGTGCCGACAACAACCGGAAGATCGGCATGCTGAACAGATGACCACCCACACGCCATCCAGTGATGCCATTGGCAGAGGATGACACGGCGGACCGTCGGTCCCGATTGGCCAGTCTGGGTGCCGACAACAACCGGAAGATCGGCATGCTGAACAGATGCCCACCCATATGGCATCCAGTGATGCCATTGGCAGAGTATGAGACGGCGGACGGTCGGTCCCGATTGGCCAGTCTAGGTGCCGACAACAACCGGAAGATCGGCATGCTGAACAGATGACCACCCACACGCCATCCAGTGATGCCATTGGCAGAGGATGACACGGCGGACCGTCGGTCCCGATTGGCCAGTCTGGGTGCCGACAACAACCGGAAGATCGGCATGCTGAACAGATGCCCACCCATATGGCATCCAGTGATGCCATTGGCAGAGTATGAGACGGCGGACGGTCGGTCCCGATTGGCCAGTCTAGGTGCCGACAACAACCGGAAGATCGGCATGCTGAACAGATGACCACCCGTACGGCATCCAGTGATGCCATTGGTAGAGGAGGACACGGCGCACTGTTGGTCCCGATTGACCAGTCTGGGTGCCGACATCAACCGGAAGATCGGTATGCTCAACAGATGCCCACCCACACGCCAACCAGTGATGCCATTGGCAGAGGATGACACTGCGGACTGTAGGTCCCGTTTCCCCAGTCTGGGTGCAGAACGCGTAACTGTACTTGTTGGCGACAGTGTTGGCGATACAAGTCCTTGGGGTGCGTAATATTTCGTGCAGTGTGCTTACAACTGCGGAGGAAGAACGAGCTACATCCGCGATATGATCGGTATCGTAGCGTTAACGTGTCTATTTAGCCGCTAATGCGAGATGTGAGTCATGTAGATTGGAGCTGTAAGCGGCGGAACTGCAAAGCGATCCAGAGGCGGTCCCAGCGGCGAGACGTGAGGCGCGGAGCGAGCAAACAGCCGGACGGCGGTAATGAGTGTTTACGAGCGGGACCGGCCTCCCACGACCTGGGCAAACGGCGCCGCCCCGCAGCCTGTGACTTACACGCTCCCACACTCCATACCGGTCGCCACAGCCGGCGTCTGAGGCTAGCCGCCTCTGATTTATGCCTCTGGACCGACTTGCAGGGCAGAGGCGAAATATGGAGTCCGTCGTGTAAGACAGCGCGTCGGCTCGCTCGCCGGATGCTATACGGCGGTCGCGCTTGTACGAGACCTACGCCAAAGAATTATACGGCGGTTGTGCCTCAGAATGCTCGTGCGGCGGAAATACAAGACGACGCCGAGTAACGGCTGCTGCTAATTACACTCCTGGAAATGGAAAAAAGAACACATTGACACCGGTGTGTCAGACCCACCATACTTGCTCCGGACACTGCGAGAGGGCTGTACAAGCAATGATCACACGCACGGCACAGCGGACACACCAGGAACCGCGGTGTTGGCCGTCGAATGGCGCTAGCTGTGCAGCATTTGTGCACCGCCGCCGTCAGTGTCAGCCAGTTTGCCGTGGCATACGGAGCTCCATCGCAGTCTTTAACACTGGTAGCATGCCGCGACAGCGTGGACGTGAACCGTATGTGCAGTTGACGGACTTTGAGCGAGGGCATATAGTGGGCATGCGGGAGGCCGGGTGGACGTACCGCCGAATTGCTCAACACGTGGGGCGTGAGGACTCCACAGTACATCGATGTTGTCGCCAGTGGTCGGCGGAAGGTGCACGTGCCCGTCGACCTGGGACCGGACCGCAGCGACGCACGGATGCACGCCAAGACCGTAGGATCCTACGCAGTGCCGTAGGGGACCGCACTGCCACTTCCCAGCAAATTAGGGACACTGTTGCTCCTGGGGTATCGGCGAGGACCATTCGCAACCGTCTCCATAAAGCTGGGCTACGGTCCCGCACACCGTTAGGCCGTCTTCCGCTCACGCCCCAACATCGTGCAGCCCGCCTCCAGTGGTGTCGCGACAGGCGTGAATGGAGGGACGAATGGAGATGTGTCGTCTTCAGCGATGAGAGTCGCTTCTGCCTTGGTGCCAATGATGGTCGTATGCGTGTTTGGCGCCGTGCAGGTGAGCGCCACAATCAGGACTGCATACGACCGAGGCACACAGGGCCAACACCCGGCATCATGGTGTGGGGAGCGATCTCCTACACTGGCCGTACACCACTGGTGATCGTCGAGGGGACACTGAATAGTGCACGGTACATCCAAACCGTCATCGAACCCATCGTTCTACCATTCCTAGACCGGCAAGGGAACTTGCTGTTCCAACAGGACAATGCACGTTCGCATGTATCCCGTGCCACCCAACGTGCTCTAGAAGGTGTACGTCAACTACCCTGGCCAGCAAGATCTCCGGATCTGTCCCCCATTGAGCATGTTTGGGACTGGATGAAGCGTCGTCTCACGCGGTCTGCACGTCCAGCACCAACGCTGGTCCAACTGAGGCGCCAGGTGGAAATGGCATGGCAAGCCGTTCTACAGGACTACATCCAGCATCTCTACGATCGTCTCCATGGGAGAATAGCAGCCTGCATTGCTGCGAAAGGTGGATATACACTGTACTAGTGCCGACATTGTGCATGCTCTGTTGCCTGTGTCTATGTGCCTGTGGTTCTGTCAGTGTGATCATGTGATGTATCTGACCCCAGGAATGTGTCAATAAAGTTTCCCCTTCCTGGAACAATGAATTCACGGTGTTCTTATTTCAATTTCCAGGAGTGTATATTTACTAGTAATGGACAACAGGACAATTAGTCATTTCACATGCAGCCGAAGGTACTAGGTTGGTGCACAAGTATGTGGGTTTTTTTTTTTTTTGCATTTTGATTTTCTGAGTGCTGTGAGTTTATTTACTGATTTTATGCTGTTCACTGCTGTTTGAGTTTATATACTGTCATTTTGTCATTCGGAGATAATGGATGGAGATATGACCGCTTGAAAATGGAGTGCCAAGAAACCTAAACATATTCGATATATTTGAGTTCAATAGAGGGGTGGCAGCAACGGAAGCAACCAGAAACATTTGCGCCGTGTGTGGGGATAATGCCACTGGGCAGAGCACGGCAAGAAAGTGGTATTCTCGTTCGTTATGTGGATCATTTTGATATTAGAGATTCTCCACTTTTAGGAAGACCTTCAGGCTTTGACGAAGATCGTGCGAACACGTTAATCTAGAATGACCCACGTCAGCATACTCGATAATTGTAAAATGTGATTAACTGTGACCATTCTATCATCGTGCGACATTTGCATGCAGTGGCGAAGGTTCAAAATCGGGTGTATGGGTATTGCTCTCTCTACGCCAAAATCCCCAAAATCAGCGGGTGACCATATGTGCATCTCTGCTTACTCGTCATCAATTGACTTGTGAACAATACCAACCATTCGTATCCTGTATCGCTACCGGTGATGAGAAATGGTGTCTTTATGATACTGCGTGAAGAATTTGACAGAGCACTGAAAGACCTAAGTCGAAACAAGGCCCCGAGAGTAGACAACATCATATTAGAACTAGTAATAGCCTTGGGAGAGCCAGTCCTGACAATACCATCTGGTGAGCAAGGTGTATGAGACAGGCGAAATACCCTCAAACTTCAAGAAGAGTATAATAATTCCAATCCCAAAGAAAGCAAGTGTTGACAGGTGTGAAAATTACCGTTTTATCAGTTTAATAAGTCACGGCTGCAAAATACTGACACGAATTCTTTACAGACGAATGGAAAAATTGGTAGAAGCCGACCTTGGGGAAGATCAGTTCGGATTTCGTAGAAATGTTGGAAGACGTGAGCCGGCCGTGGTGGCCGAGCGGTCCTAGGCGCTACAGTCTGGAACCGCGCGACCGCTGCGGTCGCAGGTTCGAATCCTGCCTCGGGCATGGATGTGTGCGACGTCCTTAGGTTAGTTAGGTTTAAGTAGTTCTAAATCTAGGGGACTGATGACCTCAGATGTTAAGTCTCATAGTGCTTAGAGCCATTTGAACCATTTGAACACGTGAGCCAATACTGACCGTACGACTTACCTTAGAAGATAGGTTAAAGAAAGGCAAAACTACGTTTCTAGCGTTTGTAGACTTAGAGAAAGCTTTTGACAATCTTGACTGGAATACTCTCTTTCAAATCCTGAAGGTGTCAGGGGTCAAATACATGCATGAAAGTCCATTTACAATTTGTACAGGAACCAGATGGCAGTTATAAGGATCGAGGGGCATGAAAGGGAACCAGCGGTTGGGAAGGGAGTGAGACAGGGTTGTAGCCTATCCCCGATGTTATTCAATATGTATATTGAGCAAGCAGTAAATGAAACAAAAGAAAAATTTGGAGTAGGAATTAAAATCTATGGAGAAGATATAAAAACTTTGAGATTCGCCGATGACATTGTAATTCTGTCAGCGACAGCAAAGGACCTGCAAGAGCAGTTGAACGGAGTGGACAGTGTCTTGAAGGAGGATATGAGATGAATATCAACAAAAGCAAAACGAGAATAATGGAATGTAGTCGAATTAAATCGGGTAATGCTGAGGGAATTAGATTAGTAAATGAGACACTTGAAGTAGTAAATGAGTTTTACTATTTGAGGAGCAAAATAACTGATGATGGTCGAAGTAGAAAAGATATAAAATGTAGACTAGCAATGGCAAGAAAAGCGTTTCTGAAGAAGAGAAATTTGTTAACATCGAGTATAGATTCAAGTGTCAGTAAGTGTTTTCTAAAAGTATTTGTATGGAGTATAGCCATGTATAGATGTGAAACATGGACGATAAATAGTTTGGACAATAAGAGAATAAAAGTTTTCGAAATGTGGTGATATAGAAGGATGCTGAAGATCAGATGGATAGATCACGTAACTAATGAGGAGGTACTGAATAGAATTGGGGAGAAGAGGAATTGGTGGCACAACTTGACTAGAAGACGGGATCGGTTAGTAGAACACGTTCTGCGACATCAAGGGATCACCAATTTAGTGATAGAGAAAAGCGTGGAGGGTAAAAATCGTAGAGGGAGACCAAGAGATAAATACACTATGCAGATTCAGAAGGATGTAGGTTGCAGTAGTTACTTGGAGATGAAGAAGCTTGCACAGGATAGAGTAGCATGGAGAGCTGCATCAAACCAGTCTCTGGACTGAAGACCACAACAACAACACAATGCTAACATAAGGAAAAGAAAGGAATGGTTGAGCCCAAACAAAGCTGCAACTCCCTGTATAAAGAACTACGAACATCCACAAAAGATAATGTTGTGCATCTGGTGGAACAGCGACGGTATGGTGTACTACGAATTGCTTTCACGAGGTGTAACCATCACTGCTGACATTTGTTATCAACAACTGAAACGTCTTGCAGACGCAAATCAAAATCAGCGACCAGGAAAATTGCGTGAATTGTTTGTACTCCACGATAACATCCACCTGCATTCTGTTAGACTGACAAAAAGCACTATACATGAGTTAGGTTGGGAAGTCATTCCGCACCCACCTTATTCGCGTGGTCTTGCGCCCTCAGATGTTTACCTTTTCCGCTCTCTATTGAATAACCTTCAAGGAACTTCCTTTCCGGATTAAAATGCGATCCGAACATGGCTCGACGAATTCTTTGCCTAAAAACCCAAGTGATCTTTCCAGTCACGAAATCGAAAAGCTACCCCAGCGTTGGCAGACTATTGTAAATAATGTAGGAGAATATACTATTGATGATTAAAGTCTCTGTAATGAGTATCTCTTGTGTTTATTAAACTTATGCACCAACCTAATATGTTAAGAATCGTTGCTAATAGACTGGAAAAGATAATGAATGAGAATCTGGCTGAGGAGCAGTTTGGCTTTAGACGGAATACTATAGAGAACTTTGGAAGAGAGTTCTAATGAAAATGAAAGAGTCCTATATTTGTGTTTTACAGACCAGGAACGGGCATTTGATAAATGGTAAAGATTACTTACGGGAATGCAGCCGGGTGACGTCGTTGACAACGGCCGTTGTTTCGACAGGAGCACACCCTGCCATTTTATGGCAAGACAGTTTCATTTGAAAAGGATAGGACGTAGTTCTATAGAATCATCGGCGGTTACCGGCTGCATTTCCTCAAGTTATTAGAACACTCTTTATGCCAGATGGAAGATAAGGACAACTTTATATGGCGCCGTATATCAAGACTACTTCTCATTTCATTCACGAAAGGAGGAGGGGTGGGAATAGATTAGGTTTTGTTGTTGTGTGAAAAAATGTGAAAGCAGCAACGCTGGCGTGTAACGTCTCGTCGACAACGAAGTCATTGTAGATGGAGCACAATCTCGGGCTGGGGAAGAATTTCAGCCGTCTTCTTCTCAAAAGAAACGTTGTGGAATCTGGGGAAACACGGAAAACCTAAATCTGACTGGCCGGCCGAGGATATGAACCGCAATCTTCCAATTGCGAGGCCTCTGTTTGAACACTATCCTGAGTAAACATTAGTGTTGGTAAAACATGAGATAACCGGAGGAATGGAAAATGGTAAAGCTAATTTCAATACATAAGTAAGTCGAAATACGTCTAACTACAGTGGTATAAATATTTTAAGTAATAGTTAGAAAATCTACAGAAAATAGTAAGTGAAAGGCTTTGAAATATCTCAGATAAATTTTTAATGGAGGAACAAGCAGATTTCCGAAATCGAAACTCATGGGAAGATAATACAGAAGAGACGAGAATTTAATCTGGAAACTCAACTAGAATTTGTAGATTATGAAATGCATTTGACGGAATTCACAGATATAAGCTATTGCAAATCATGATTCAAGTCGCAAAACGCCTGTATATGAACACCAGAATTCTAATAGACAATGGTAGAGAGTTAACTCTTGACATATAAACAAATGAAGGAGTAAAAGAAGGCTGTAATATGCCACCAACATTACTCTATATCTATGCTGATAATAAGAACAGAGAATGGAAAAGAGAGAGAATGCCATCAAGCATATATATTGCGAGGAATAAGCATATCAACACTATATTATTCGCGGATGACGAAGTTATCATACAAGGCAGTGAAGATCAATTACAAATGACGCTATATAAACTAAACAAAAAAGGCACAAGCTACAGTCTGACTGTTTCTATAGATAAAGTTAATACCATGACCTTTTTAGGTACTCACCCAGTAAAAACAAAAAAAAAAGTCCCCAATAATGAGCCGATGGGACAGGTAGACGTTTTCCAATATTTAGGATGTGACAAATCATAGGATGAAGGTAAGGATATACAGAAACAAGCTAACATTTACCAACGTATGTGTAGCACAATATGGAGAATACATAAGGGTAAAACAAGGCAGGAAACAACAGTAATTTTGTAAAAAACCATGGCAGTCCCTACTTTATTATTTGGAGCAGAAAGTTGGACGCTGAGAAATAAAGGCAACGAGAAGTATTAGACATGAAATTTCTAAGATGCGTGGAAAGTTGTACTAGGGAAGACAAAACTAGAAATGAAGTAATAATGGAGGATTAGGATTGCAACAAATAACCCAAAGGAAATCAATACAAAGTAAACTGGAGGAAACATGTACTCCGTATGACAACCCAAAGACTTCATAAACTAGCAACGGAGTATAAACCGTAGGGACTGACATGTATGGGACTACCGAAGAAGAGATGATGAGAACGGAACAGACTTTAGGCCTAACCTTGGAGTGACAAAAGAACGAGAACAAGAACAAAAACATTAGTAGCAATGTTTATGTGACTGAAGAAATCAGTAGACTCTGTTTTGAAAACAAGTTCTTGGGATTTGTAGAATAACTGGCAGTAGCGAGTGTTAATCTCTACTATTACAACAAAAGAAGACATTAGGTCTATGTAAGAGGAAAAGATCATTTTGACACTTTCAGCAAACTTAGAAACTACTTAAACCTAACTGACCTAAGGACATCACACACATCCATGCCCGAAGCAGGATTCGAACCTCGCCAGGTTTCGAGAGGGTGCGTTTCTGGATGAGGTATCGAATATATTGCTTCCCCCTACTTATACCTCCCGAGGAGATCACGAATGTAAAATTAGAGAGATTAGAGCGCGCACGGAGGCTTTCAGACAGTCGTTCTTCCCGCGAACCATACGCGACTGGAACATGAAAGGGAGGTAATGACAGTGGCACGTAAAGTGCCCTCCGTCACACACCGTTGGGTGGCTTGCGGAGTATAAATGTAGATGAAGATGTAGAATTAAGTTTGGCAAACCGAATTTAAGTTTTCCGTGAATTCCCTGAATATCTGGAGGGTTCCTTTATAAAGGGCACGCCGTATTTCTTTTCCCATCCTTCCATTCATATGGATCTAAGCACTATGGGACTTAACACCTGAGGTCATCAGTCCCCTAAACTTAGAAACTACTTAAACCTAACTGACCTAAGGACATCACACACATCGATGCCCGAAGCAGGATTCGAACCTGCTACCGTAGCAGCAGCGCGGTTCCAGACTGAAGCGCCTAGAACCGCTCGGCCACAATGGCCGGCAAAGAGATTGTCACCGTCTCCAAATGACCTCGAAGGTGAGTTCATTCTACTTAAGTCTGAAGTATAAAAAAATTCAGTATAGACCAAATTCCTTACTAAAAATCTTTTGTAGCAAGTCTTGCGTTCCAAAGGCTATTAAAATATTACCTACTTGAGATTGCAAACAACCAAGTTTTTCATGTGTTTAAAAAAATGAAAGCGGGAACTTAAATACACAAGCATAGTATGTTTGCAACGTCAAACATATTTACCCTTGTTACTAAGTAACTGATGTGCCGCATAGTCCCCCCTTCAAAATTCATTTACAAGAGAGCGCCAGAGTTCTTTGAAAATTAGTACTTCCACCATGATGCGTATCAAATGGAAAGCAATTAAAAACGACAAAGAAACGCCATGTATGTTTGATCGGAAGAGTATTTCAAAAGAACTGATCTGGGAGGTTGTTGTCTCTGGACGCTTGGGCGCCCGCAATCAATATGCAAATTACTCTTCCCCTCGCGGCGGCCTTCCTTAATTAAAAGGAGTCCTCTGAGGAGACCGCTGCTTCCACAGAAGCACCTTTCTATTAAGAGTCAATAGTGTGAGTCATTTCCCATCATGCTTGTTTTATTTTCTGGCAAGAGCGCAACAGTGCGTAACGAAGTGGAGAGTTTAATTCGTTTCACCATTCTGCAACATATCTAGTACCAACGATTGCGTCTTCCTCGTGCTTTAACACTACTTTTAAAATGTAGTGGTTTTCAAAGTACTTTGTATTATTCTGCTGTAGGTACAGAACAGCAACTTGATTATCAAAATCAACTAATCGAGCTCCGAGTGTGTGGACCGTTGAAAGTGTACAGGTTTCTTCTAGGTCTTCTCGAGATAGCAATATGTGATACAGACCATATAGTTCTTATTGAAGAATTGTGTTAAAGATGAGTAATAAGACTCGCACGAGAACTCACAGCCGATAAGACGAAGGTAAGTATGACAATTTCAGAATAGCCACCCCATTTTGAGAAAAGTTTTCCGCAGATACAAGAAATATATCGATGGCGGCCTTTTCCCTATCAGGACTCTAGGTTGCTCATAAGGTAAATTCATTGTTAAAAAAACCAGTTACTCAGTATTTTTGGTAAATAAAAAGTCATAAGGCTTGTCCACGCAGTAAAAGATTTGCTCGTTCATGGACTGTCGTTTGTTACAAATCTTATTCCTATAGCTGAAAGTGATAAAACGTTTTGGTTATTACAGTTTCACCATTTACCCGTCGAAAGCAAGCAGTAGCACTGAAATACAGGGTATCATCTGTCGAACACCTTATTTTGCTGTCTGTAATCGATTATGAAATACTAGATGTGTATATCATAAACGTGGTGACAAGTATTGGACCAAGTACTCTTCAGTCAGAGAAACACAATGTCAGGCAGGTTAGTGATACATTAGATTATAAATTAGTTCTCTAGGATCCTAGTGAGGTAATCCTGAAGTGTATAGAACCTGGTACGAAATAAGAACACGTACGCGAGCGCGCACACACACACATACACTGATATTGTTGTGTACGGCTTCGTACACAATGGTAAGGAGAGGTGCTGTCGAACGAAACCTGGACCGGAGCAGAAATAATTAGCAGACAAATGGTTCAAATGGCACTGAGCACTATGGGACTTAACTTCTGAGGTCATCAGTCCCCTAGAACTTAGAACTACTTCAACCTAACTAACCTAAGGACATCACACACATCCATGCCCGAGGCAGGATTCGAACCTGCGACCGTAGCGGTCGCGCGGCACCAGAGTGTAGCGTCTAGAACCGCTCGGCTACCCCGGCCGGGCAATTAGCAGACAAGTTAACGTAGTGAACATAAGATTTACTTAGATTTCTTGAAGTGCACGAAGGCTCATTACAAATAAGACAGCAAGATGATGATGATGTTTGGATTGTGGGGCGCTCGACTGCGCGGTTATCAGCGCCCGTACAAATTCCCAACAGTGATGAGGACAACACAAACACCCAGTCAACTCGAGGCAGGTGAAAATCCCTGACCCCGCCGGGAATCGAACCCGGGACCTCGTGCTCGGGAAGCGAGAACGTGACCGCGAGACCACGAGCTGCGGACTAAGACAGGAAAAAACAGAGTCTAGCTATAACAGTGTCAACCAAGATGAGGCTCACTGTGCTAAGCATGAACGATGGTGTCGTAGTGAAACGGCTGCAAGTGCAGTTGGGCTGTGTGCCGCCGCCGGCCGTCCTATATTGTAGCGGTGGAGGGCACTCATAGTCCAGAGCTGTTTGAGGCGTGGCCCAGCAGCAGTGCACCATTAGGTCCGCCAGATCCCGCGCAACATCTATTGGCGTCGGACGGAAATCTAGAATTCAGTTGCCAACATCGAGGCCCGTGGGATAGTATCAATACGTGTTACCGCTTATACAAGTCCATATAAAAAAAAAAAGTTTTGTATAAAAAAAAAAAAAATGGCTCTGAGCACTATGGGACTCAACTGCTGTGGTCATCAGTCCCCTAGAACTTAGAACTACTTAAACCTAACTAACCTAAGGACATCACACACAGCCATGCCCGAGGCAGGATTCGAACCTGCGACCGTAGCAGTCGCACGGTTCCGGACTGCGCGCCTAGAACCGCGAGACCACCGCGGCCGGCAGTTTTGTATCACCCCGGTTCCCAGAACTACTGTAGATAGACGTTGAATGTGGATATTGTATCACAGACACAGTCCCTTTGACTGTTCAGAAATGTCGCTAAACCCGCTCAAAGATATAAACAACCATGCATGTACAGCGCCTATTAGACGGAGGGGGTCCGACAGCCGATCAGTTCCAGTCAATCCATCAGGAAGGAGGTACACGGCTAGTGTTGTCTGTAGTTCAACCATGCCTAGACGGTCAATACCGCAGTTCGATTGCGTCTGCATTGTTACTTAATTCCAGGAAGGTCTCTCAACAAGGGAAGTATCCAGGCGTCTCGGAGTGAACCAAAACGATGTTTTTTCGGACATGGAGGAGATTCAGAGAGACAGGAATTGTTGATGACGTGCTTCGCTCAGGCCGCCCAAGGGCTACTCCTGCTGTGGATGACCGCTATCTGTGGATTATGGCTCGGAGGAACCCTGACAGCAACGCCACCACGTTGAATAATACTTTTCGCGCAGCCACAGGAGGTCGTGTCACGACTCAAACTGTGCACAACAGGCAGGATGATGAGGAACTTCACTCCCGACGTCCATGGCGAGGTCCATCTTTGCAACCACGACACCGTGCAGCGTGGTACAGATGGGCCCAACAACATGCCGACCGGGCCGCTCAGGATTGGCATCACGTTCTCTTCACCGACGAGTGTCGCAGATGTCTTCAACCAGACAATCGTCGGAGACATTTGGAGGCAACCCGGTCAGGCTGAACGCCTTAGACACACTGTCTAGAGAGTACAGCAAGATGGAGTTTCCCTGCTGTTTTGGGGTGGCATTATGTGGGGCCGACGTACGCTGCTTGTGGTCATGGAATGCGCCGTAACGGCTGTACGATACGTGAATGCCATCCTCCGACCGATAGCGCAACCATATCGGTAGCATATTGCCGACGCATTCGTCATCATGGACGAAGATTCGCGCCCCCATTGTGCACTTCTTGTGAATGACTTCCTTCAGGATAACGACATCTCTCTACTAGAGTGGCCAGCATGTTCTCCAGACATAACCCTATCGACAAGCCTGGGATAAATTGAAATGAGCTGTTTATGGACGACGTGACCCACCGACGACTCTGAGGGATCTACGCCGAATCTCCGTTGAGGAATGGGACAATCTGGACCAACAGTGCTTTGATGAACTTGTGGATAGTATGCCACGACGAATACAGGCATGCATCAATGCAAGAGGACGCGCTACTGGGTGTCAGAGGTACCGGTGTGTACAGCAATCTGGACCACCACCTCTGAACGTCTCGCTGTATGGTGGTACAATATGTAATGTGTGGTTTTCATGAGCAATAGAAAGGGCGGAAATGATGTTTATGTTGATTCTAATCCAATTTATCTTTATTTTTTTCGATATCCATCACAGTTCCGTAAGTTGTTATTTCTTTATAGTGGCTGGTATGGTAACCAAGGTGATACAAAACATTTTTTTGTGTGTATGTAAATTTGTTTAGACACTTCAGGAATTATGTGGTATGCTTCAGTCAACTGAATTTATCATCAGCCTGCAAACCTATGAATTTAACACTTCAACTTTTATCTGCTTGAGATCTTTTTGTACACAAACACACTCTCTGGGTAGCCGTACAAATATAAGTGGAAATTAACATGAGGTGGTTTAGGTGCATCCCTTTTTGCTACCTGTATATTGGATGATGGATATGTATGTAATAAATTTAAAAAACAAGCGTCAGCTCTAAAGTCATCTCAAATTCATTTTATTTGTTGCTGGGCTCAACTACGTAATAGCATGACCCTAAACAACAAATTAAACAGTATTAACAACAATAATTACATGGAACAAGGATCCTATCTGTAGCTATAAGGAGTCTTATTTGTCTCAAATCAGTAACATATGAGTAGGATTGCAATATGAGGTGTGTCCAACATTCGCTTTTATGACGATTACAACGCTGCTGGGGACACTTTTAAAAAGTTGTCTGAATTTATGAAGCACAAAGAAACTGATGGAGGACAGGACCAGCAACTGTTGTTATCAAAATCTTTATTCTTTTGATATCCATCACAGTTGCGATAATATTTCTTTGAAGTGACTGGTTTCGTAGAATCACGTCGATTTTAAAACTGTGTCATTGGAGGTAAGTGTAATCATACAGTTCCCATCACTGTACATGTGAGTAACCAAATATGTGTTTTTCCTCACCGTTAACCATTACATAGATACACCTTGATAAACGTCGTGTGAGAATTCTACTCATTCGTACGCTGCACTCGATTGGAAAGAATTCACATTGTATGCTCATGCGAGGTTTATCATGTTCTATCTTCAGTGAAGCGTCAAAGCAACTGGTATAGACGTGTGTATTCAAATACAGAGACGTGTAAACTAATAGAATATAGCGCTGCAGTCGGCAACGCCTGTATAATAAGTTTCTTTAATTTACGTCTATGTCACAATCTTTTTTGTTTAACAGATTATGGGTTTCGGTCTTTAATGACCATCATCAGATCTGTCTCATAAAAACAAAGTCCTAATGTACTGCAGCCACTATGGCTGCCATAGACGTAAGTTAAAGAAACTTATTACATATTCGGGTCACTGTGGTTTTTCGCGACGATTTCGCAGCTTGTGAAACTGACGCCTATATAAGACAACAAGTGTCTGCCGCAGTTGTTAGATCGGTTACTGCTGCTACAATGGCAGTTATCAAGATTTGAGCTTGAACGTGTTGTTATAGTCGGCGCACGAGCAATGCGACATAACATCTACAGTATGAGATAGAGATGAACTGGCGACCTTCACGTACGACTATTTCACGAGTGTACCGTGAATATCAGGAATCCGGTAGAACATCAAATCTCCGACATATCTGCTGGCGGAAAAAGATCCTGCAAGAACGGGACCAACGACGACTGGAGAGAATGGTCCAACGTGACAGAAATGCAACCCTTCCGCAAATTGCTGCAGATTTCAGTGCTGGGCCATCAATAAGTGACAGCGTGCGAACCATTCAACGAAACATGGTCGATATGGACCTTGATGGCTGCACGACACAAAGATTTACGCCTCGCCTTAGCCCGTCGACACCGACATTGGACTGTTTATGACTGGCAACATGTTGCATGGTCGGTCGAGTTTCGTTTCAAATTGTCTCGAGTGGATAGAGACAACCTCATGAATCCATGGACCCTGCATGTCGGTAGGGAACTGTTCAAGCTGGTGGAGGATCTGTAATGGTTTGGGAAGTGTGCAGCTGGAGTTATATGGGACCCCTGATACGTCTAGATACGACTCAGACAGGTGACACGTACATAACCATCCTGTCTGATCACCTGCATCCATTCATGTCCATTATTCATTCCGACGGACTTGGGTAATTCCAGCAGGACAGTGCGACACCACACACCTTCAGAATTGCTACAGAGTGGCTCCAGGAACACTCTTTTGAGTTTAAACTCTTCCGCTGGCCGCCAAACTCCCCAGACATGAACATTATCGAGCATGTCTGGGATGCCCTGCACGTGCTGTTCACAAGAGGGTTTCACCTCCTCATATCTTACTGATTTATGAACATCCCTGCAGGATTCAAAGTCAATTCCCTTCAGCACTACTTCAGACATTAGTGGTGTCCATGCCACGTCGTGTTGCGGCACTTCTGCATGCTCGCTGGGGCCCTACATCATATTAGCCAGATGTACCAATTTGTTTGGGTCTTCAGTGTATGTAACGCAGTGTCACAACAAAGAAGTGACTTATCGCAACTGTGACGGATAGTGATGGAAAATAAAATCTTTTGTCAGTGGAGGAACGGCAACCTTGACGCTGGGTTCTGCAGCTCTGCTGTTACTGTTTCTCTGCTGACAGCATTCCCCGCGTCCTTTTACACGGAAGGTTCCGTCTCTCGTGGCACTTGGTGCTCAATTCCACATTACACAGTGGTCTACGAATACTTTTTCTCAGATAGCGTGCTGGGAGGAAATTACTTTAAAGCGTGTTTTTTCGGATATTGGTGGGAGAAATTAATTGTAACCTATTGCTAACGGACGTGAAAATTTCATTAACTGTCCTTTCTAACAATGTGCTTTTTCTACTATTATTATGATGTGTGGGCTCCTGCGGAGTCGTATTTAGAAGAGTGTAAGGTGAACGCGAGCTACGACCGAGCTGACGGAGTGTGTCCGTGTGTCCTTGCAGTGGGCCCTGGAGCGGCGCCACGGCAGATAGCGGCGGCGCCTCGTGTAAACAAACTGCGGGCTAACCGCCAATCACAGCTCGTGGAGTGGCAGCCGCAGCCACAGCCTCCTGTCCGCTGGCGGCGGTCGCGGCTAGCCTGTGTGGTCCCCCCCCTCTCCTCTGCCCCTCTCCACACCCTAGCCGTGTCCTGCCCTCCCACGAGAGGCGAGCTGGGCTGCCGACGCAATCGCCAAGCGTCTTTGTACGGACGTCCCAACTCTGGTACACAAGCATGATTACGCGCCGTCACTGTCGCCAAATATTGGTAGGGAGCACCGTGAAGGCCTCGTCGCAGGTAAATGAGACCCTGACGAAGACAAAATGGGAAAAATATGTAAACCAACCTGGCGCTGTGGGACCACAAACTCGGCCTTCGAAATGATGTACCCTGCACGTCTACAAGGTGACTCTTAATACACTAGACAAACGACTCCATTGTTTACCAGATTAAGAAACAAACAAGAACAGTTTTTGTGAACACTAGTTCTATTCCGAGTTGTTATCTCTGTACGACGCTGGCTCAGAAAGATTTTCATATCCAAATTTTATATAACATGGCAAAATCGTATTGAATTGTACTAGCGCCATCCAGAAACGAAGGAAAATTACGATTTAACATTCTAGGTCGAGTTCATAGAGATTGAACGGAGGTTCGAGTAGTAGAAGGTAAGCGAAGGAAATCGATCGTGTAGTTGACAGAGTAACCATCACAGCGTTAGCCTTAAACGATACGGACAAACCACGGAAATCCCAAATCTGGATACCAGGAGGCTGATTTGAATCTCACTACTTCTGACTGCGAGTCTATTACCTTAGTGACCACACTTGCACTGTAAGGAGATAATAACATCGGGTGCACAGCCTACTTAGTCTAATTAACGTAAGAGTAAACATACGGAACATATAAAAGAGTACAATAGGAATATGACTAGCGAGACGTTAAACTAAAAAATTGGGGGATGATACAGCAGAAGAGAAATCATTCTGGTGTACACGGTGTTTCAAAGACTTGGCATCAAAAGCCTATGGGTGATAGATAATATCATGGGGAGCACCTTCTGTTACAGGCAAAATGTTCGCTGGAGCTTCCCGGCTACGATACGCGTCTTTATTTATTTATTTATTTTTATTAAATTCGTCGGTCTTGTAATGGCGAGACTTCACCAACTAACAGGGTATGTTAACCAGGTGTGGTGCATCTGCATACTACATATGCCAATAAACTGATAGAGTGATTGTCAACAAGAAAACATTAAGAATGAGCGTCTCTAACTGGTAAAGGTGTGTTAGAAGCTCGGCCTACCCGCATTCATTTGGAGTAGATGACTAACTTATGCCGGCCGGGGTGGCCGAGCGGTTCTAGGCGCTACAGTCGTGAACCGCGTGACCGCTACTGTCGCACATTCGAATCCTGCCTCGGGCATGGATGCGTGTGATGTCCTTAGGTAAGTTAGGTTTAAGTAGTTCTAAGTTCTGGGGGACTGATGACCTCAGAATTTAAGTCCCGTTGTGCTCAGAGCCATTTGAAACATTTTTTGACTAACTTATAGGCAACACACATGGCATACGCACGCTATAGAGTGCTGCCCCTCAGGGTCTTAACCAGTAATAAAAGACGCCTAGCGTCCCCGGGAAGCTTCAGGGAACATTTCGTCTGTAATAAAAGTTGTCCTCTATGACGTGATCTACACTCCTACGTTTGATGCAAAGACTTTGAAACACCTTGTATATAATGCTAAGTGAGCTGATCGAAGCTTGGGGCAAACGTCGATTGGCACAGTTGAAGAAAGTCTTCGTAAAGAAATTACTGGTAGCATGGAATGTAGAGGCAATTCTTGTGAAACTGTACATGCGGAGCGCAGTTTGAAGCTAAACAAAAAACAGTAGGAAAATCGGAGACGACGAAATTTGAATCACAGAGGCGAGCAAAACGTGAAAAATTTAAGTGGAGATATTGCTACGAGTTGTGGATGGAGGAAGTTGGTGCAGGTTAGTGGAGACATGTAGTAAGACTTCCGGGAATATTGAAACAGCTCTATGAGAGGCAGTAAGGTCTAGTATCTCGGACGGTATTTCTTGTGTTTCTTACTAATGAATACATCAACTGTAAAACATAGCTTAGTGATTTTAGAGTATAACTACACTTACCAGTTTATTCGGAGCAAATAATCAATAGAGTATTGTACGATGTATGATGCAATGGCAGCAAATACTGTCAGCAAATCCACTTGTCCGTGGACAGTCGGATGTACTGTGGCAGCAAAGATCTAACCAGCTAATAAGGCAACGCAGTCAAAGACGTCGCAACTGCGTGGTATTAGATTGTCTTGTAACTATGCGGAAAAATTCTTGTACGATAGACACGGATAAATACGACATAGGGAGACGCACTGGAGTAACTGACGAAGAACAGTGGATCTACAAGGGCATTGCACAGGCCATCATACAATTTCTGATGGAGGAACCTTGGTGTACAAGTATCATTCCCCATTCCCTCTTCATCCCGCCCACACCGCTATTCTCTTCCACTTGTCGAATTGTTCGGCTTGAAAGACCGCAGGTATCATTGTGTATACACACGCGTTTCTCTAATTTTTCGTTTCCTGAATCGAATTTTATCGTTGACTCTCAGAATTTTATACGATGAATGATGCTTATCTTGTAATCTCTACAGGTTGAGTTTCTTGACAGTTAGTGTGACACACTCCCTTGCTGACTAATCGAACCTGTGATACCCTCTCCCTTTCTCTCTGTCTTCCATTTCACAACTTGTATTGGATCCCAGGCTGTGGAACAGGACTTGAGAACAGATGAAACTACGGTTATGTACATGGTGTCCTCTGCGTGTGAAAAAAACCTTCCTTAAGCCATCGTCACACGGGACGAGGCAGCGAACGACGACGTGGAAGTGGATAGGAAATCTAATGTCACGAGAGACAGCGTCCTCTGCACGCGGGGCGAGCTGGTTAACGTAATTTTGCGCTCTCGGCGCTCTCCAGAGGCAGTTGTCGGCTTCATTTGACTCTCAAACCACACAGTTTATTCACGAAATTGGGCGCGCACAATATTTGGTAATTTTCAAGAATGATTGCCTATCGAAGTTGGAGGGCTCCAAACGATACATATCGAACGTGCGATAGTAAATCGATTATGGAAGTCTCTCGGCGCGCGTTACGAGTATCCTTCAAGTTGTCACTACAGCAACGACAAAAGAAAAGCGTCAGAGAAGCACTTCTAAATTCAAAGGAGACGACTTATCTTACTAGTCGTCGGTGTTATCGTCTTGTGACAGTCCGCGTGATGTATAAGCTACAGGGGCAATTCCCTTTTTCCCGTACCCAGGGTAAACTTTGTCTATATCGCGCAGGAATATCGGCAGAGTGTAGCATTCGTCGACTTTCCCCTGCAAAGTTGTGGAAGTACAGGTACTGGAAGAAGTACGGTTCGTCCCTCTGTCCTGGACGCCCTCCTCTAGATATGGTAGACTTGACAGGCTTCCACAGCCGTTCTATATACGGTGTATGGACACTGGCGTTATCTGAAGAGACGAACTGCACAGAGTGGTTCACGAATTCGTGGTCGAACCCTTCAGCTTTCAGAGTCTGGTACGATTGAAACCTGTCTGTGATGACTTTTGTTCCATGCAGTATGAAATGTTTTATGAGACCCACTAAAGCCACCTCATCTCGGGACAATACACTCACAAGGAAACACTTGCGGGGCTCTCTTTCTATCCCACCGAAAATCCAAATACGATCTGCTTGACTTTTAGAAGGTCGTCTTCTCTGATTCGTCTACCTCTACTGTTTTATTCGGTCCACCAATTGGCACACTGTCATGTGTCACTATCACGTAGCACACTTCTCGGGAAACCGCGAAGTAATCACACGCGGTATTTGCCGATAACTCAGTTTCTGATGCTGTGGCTTGCAACGTGTAATATCGAATCCAGCGCGACACAAGAATTGCACTCGTCTGAATCGATAATTTGGAGTACTCGAACCACGCATTTTTCCTGATGCTGGTTCGCTTTCCGCAAAGTCCGCAACGAAACTGCAACGGAATCTCAGTGTCCACACTCCTCTTACGACGTTTTACAGACTTCGCAGCACCACAGTCAACACAGTCCTTCCTTTCCTCGTCCGGCAAAATTCCATATTTCCGGCAAAAAGTCAAAAATTTGTCTATGCATGGAATTAAAGTTTTCCATGTGAGGCAATCCGCAGAAGAAACACGAGAAGCAGCAGACATTACACTCGCTATCAAGAGACACCGTGTCGATTTCCCAATGGAATCACAAGCAATTACGGCGGGGATGTAATGTACACGAACTGAAGAAACAACGCAAAACTCATAAAAATGACGATCACAAATAATTGATCATAACGCGCGCCACGAGACTTTCATAATCGATTTACTATCCCACGTTCGACATGTATCGTTCGGAGCCCTCCAACTTCGATTGACAATCATTCTTGAAAATAGCCCAATATTCATACGATACCTCTGTTTTAACGCAAATTTCCTACCTTGTCCATACGCTAGTCACATCGTTCTGGCTGTAATACACACATGTCAAAGAGCGTGTAATAGTACAAGAAGGAAATATACATGTCCAGTAAGTAAGGACATCAGGGTATAAAAGTTCACAAAATTGGACAAAGTCACTCCAGACAGAGAGGGCACTTACACTACGCAAAGTATTTCTATTAATTTTATAAGAAAGTCCCACACTCTTTTGGAAAACATGCATGTGTAGAAAAAATCTGAATATAGCGAGCTGCGAACCAACTACCCACCGTTCTGCAACCTAACACACTTACAAACTACGCTACGATGAAGTTCTGCAATTAGCACCCTCTTACATTATGTTAAGGTCTTCTGAACGAGTTAATCGCTGATATGTTATTAACTGGCATTTAATTATAGCAAATCCCACCAAAACGACACGTTTAAAGGAATCTTCAGTTTGCTGTCGCGGCGCACACGCGAGTTATAGCACAAAAACAACGAAACATTGTGACGTTTCCAGTGGTTTCATCATAATGAGTCGTACCAATAACGACGCGTTCTCGAGAGATTCAGTCTGCCGTTGCTTAGAAACAGCATTATTCATAGGGTGTAATGTATAACGTAACACCCACCGAATAAGGCCTTCAGCTGAACACAACAAGTTTTGCTTGTGATGTAGAGAGCATTCTTGCTTCTTATTGAATTTACTTTACGTGACACGTTACCGAAATATCGCAGAACTTATACTGTGTTTCACCTGAAAAAATAGCTCCTCAACGTGAAACAGCAGCAAGTGAGGTCACAAAACCCGTACAGTGGCACGTCAACGTTAGCAAACTCGTCCCGTGTGACGGCGGTCTTAGGATATGTGTCGAGATTTAGTGGCACACGACGTTGTTGAAGATCTGCTTCGTTCGGCAAATGCAGCCATGGCTGTTAGTATACTCCTGCCATGGCAGAGAGCGCTCAAAGAGAGAAATCGGCCGAACATATCTCCACAGTGAGTCTGCGAGCGGTTGAGAGCGACAGCAGGACGGCGTCTGGTGTGTGTGACAGCGGAGAAGCTACAAGTTGACGCCAGGGCAGATGACGCACAACACTTCGTGAGCGGCGTCGGACGCACGCAATGCGCGCCGTCCGGTATTGTCTTCTTTCCGGAGTAGCGGTTCCTTTCATGGATTAGCAAGCAGCGGGACCGCCTGCTCAGAGAGTGTGTTCCTGGGGAGACAAGTAGCGGTTGGTGAGTCAGCAACAAAAGTGAAAGACTTCTGTGTGAGGATCATGGGTCGGCCAATGTTGCAACAGCAGACCCAGACAGTTGGGGGCAGAAATGTGCACTGTGGTCCCGGTGGAGGCTCGAGTCCTCCCTCGGGCATGGGTGTGTGTGTTTGTCTTTGGGATAATTTAGCTTAAGTAGTGTGTAAGCTTAGGGACTGATGACCTTAGCAGTTAAGTCCCGTAAGATTTCACATACATTTGAACATTTTGTGCACTGTGTGCTTGCTTTAAACTCACCAGCGGGTCATATGACCGTCTTCGTACGCTCAGGAACTCCACTAGCAAGTCCCCGCCACTGCCCGTTTAACTGAAAAACCCGTCACTTGAGTTTGGTATCGAGTGCAAGTGGACTACACCAACCTAGAAAGGAGAGCGATTGCACAAGTTGGCAACTACTGGTTGATTATATAACTAAAGTGTAACTACTCACAGAGATCCAGTGTGGGCTATAACTATAGTATAGCAGCGAAACTTGGTATACATTCTAATGCGTCAATGTGGAACCGATTTACGCTGGGAAAAAAAACCTTCAGTTTTGGCCACCAGCTACAGTCTGGCATTGTGAATGGAAGAAAAAATGTACAGAAAAGTTTCCGTTTGTAATGAATTACGAACAGGACATGAACAGAAAAGGTCAAAGAAGGCATGAAACGGATATTATAAAAAGTCACTCACATAATTTGTTCAATATGAGCGCCGGATACGTCGACGACTCGCTGTGCGGAGCCAGATTTGCATCTGGTGGCCAAAACTGGAACTTTTTTTTTTTCAGCGTTAATCTGTTCCTCATTAACGAAACTTCGCTGCCATACCATAACTACAGCCCACACTGGACTTTTGTGAGTAGCTGCACTTTACTTATAACTGCCCAGTATAATTGAGGACTAGCGGCATTGTCGTTACATACACAATTGTTGGGCATGACGATTGTTATACAGCGATGGGCAGTTTTTTAAAAGTAATGATATGTATCGTATCGCGATTTGCAAGTCATAAATATTATCGAGACGAAATATCGATACTTATGGCTCGTCCCTACGTGTGAGAAGCCTCGGGAGTGAAACACTTCTGATATGTTTTCTGCGCATGAAATATTGTACTTACCACAAACATTTCAGACAAGAGTTTATTTTTCTTTAAATACCAGTGCAGTAATGTGTGTGACTTTTACGTCGAGTCTACGTTACTTCTACAGTGCGTTTATCTTTTCTTGATCCACGCACTCAGTGTATAAGGAGAGCTTACATTCTGCCTCTATCAGTGATACATATCGATATTATAATGAAAGAATTTCCTTCTTTGATGTATCGACATTTTTGCCAATCCCCATTATTATGCACCAATAGAATGACTGCTGTAAATTTATTTTAACATTTTATTTCTGTTCAGAGAACGTGTAAAAATTAGTTGACATACATTTCCAACACGTTACCGAGCCTGTGACGACAGTGCAAGAAAACGGGAGATGAGGATAAAGTGTATTCTCTAAATCAGGGCTTCCCAACCTGTGGTCCGCGGATCCCTTAGGGGTCCGCCGGCTCTTTCTAGGGGGTCCGCGGCCACCTTTCACCAAATCGTGTAAAATAATGAGTAAAATTATTGAATAAAAATGTGAAAATCAAATTCATCACTGTTTTTTTCGTGTGAAAAACATGTGTACTTTTACTTCAGGTCGTATCCCCAAGCAGTCTTTGCGGCTCCTAAGTGAGAACGTATACACAGTTTAGTGCCGGAGAATGCGGCAGCGAGCTTTGTCGACCAATCACAGCTCTCGCTGGCAGCCCCAGGCATCATTAAATGTTAAACTTGCCTTGCCAGTGCACTACCTGTTTCATAAGTCGATTGTTGACCAGTTTATTACTTCTAACATGGATCGGTGGCTGAAGTCAGGATCATTGAAGAAGGCTGCAGTTTGTCCATCGCCTTCACAAGGGAAGTTTCCAGTTGAAATGAATGAGGAGGGAGAACAACCAAAGGAAGACTTTACATACATTTGAACATTTTTCTTCGGATTTCACGAAAAATCACACACACACACACACACACACACACACACACACACACACACGCACGACTGTTACGAAATATGCAAGCTCCTTACACAACAGTAGCCAAATAGTGGAAGTGGACAGACCATAAGCGACAGCTTGTCAACAGCGAACAGTTTGGACGTGACGTTGATTGCTCTTGGAGGAAGAAAGCTCCATCGTGTGTAATTTCAATTACCAAGTAATTTTAATCAGGCTATAGTATGTTGAAGAAAGGGAGTAAATCCACTAGTAAGTGTCTGGATACAGTAGGAATTCAAATTGGATCGTTAATTTCAAGTTGTTTTCATTCATCTCTAAACCAAAGACTATTGATACTTCAGGGGGGGGGGGGGGGGTCATTGGAAACATGGCACATGCATTAAGAAGCTTTCAGTTCCCTTGGGTTTCGCTCTGAAATTTGAAGTTACTGTGCTGTTGACTGACTAGGGGTCCGCCATGGATTTTTGACTGATGAAGGGGTCCGCCAGCTGAAAAGGTTAGGAAGGCCTGCTCTAAATGATGATTAATTATTAAAATAAGTTTACTGCAGTCTTCGAAAAAGTTGCAGAAACAAATGATAAGCTACACAAATCGCTGTTAGACCATAAATGCAGGTTGTCATGACTAAAGTAATATATAAATAGCGCGTCTTTGGTCGCAGGGGTGTAACAATGATGTTGCTATGTGCCCAGTTGTCGTTTGACAAAACACACGTTTTTTCATGGTGGAGGTGGAATAAACAAGAACACTACTATTTTCTTTGCAGTGGACGAACTTGCTACGTTTTTCGTCTGAAGCGTGGACTATAGCATGGAACTTTTTCCAGATATCACTCTTCCTCTAATGGAGCATATTCTCATTTTGATACATTGCATCACATAATTTTCGTCTTAGACTCTCATAATGTCAGGAAACACAGGTTCATTGGAGACCATCTGATCGCGACAATTGTTTATTTCGCCCTGTCAGTGCTACTTTACAGCAGCAAGATCGTGCAATCAACTTTTGTGCTGAGTTACTACCAGCCTCACTCCACCACGCTTCAGTAGGAGGGAATGGGTCGGCGAGTAGGAAGCGACGACAGCGTCACCGTTCTCAGACTCTTCACACTCGCGGTCCCTCGTCCGGCCATCCTGATTTAGGTTTTCTGTGATTTCCCTAAATCACTCCAGGGAAATGCCGGGATGGTTCCTTTGAAAGGGCACGGCCGATTTCCTTCCCCGTCCTTCCTTAATGCGGTGAGACCGATGACCTCGAAGTTTGGTCTCTTCACCTCAAACAACTCAAACCCAACCCACACTCGCGGAATTGCAGCGGACAGGAAGGAAGCAGGTGTAGCACTAACGTAACAGCGGCCCCTTGATTCCTAATGTATGCAACCCTCAGCACTAGACTCGTACTCGCTCTGATCCTGATCTCTACCAGTTTTTGACTATGTGCCTGTGGAGATGCGTGACCACTGACGCTTATGTATGGAGAACGGGGCAGCCACTGTGATATTCGTGACTGAGGAGAGAATATTTTGGAGCAACAGAGCAGCGCAGACTTGGAGGCAACTGACAAGAGGAGCGTGTAGTATCAAGGTTGGAAGTACTGGAAGTCCACTGTTGAAATCTGTACATTGCTCTTCTGGGAAAGCACAGACTGGGGTGGCATCTTAGGCTGTGTGTGCTATTATTGTGATGTCCGTCCCTATACTGCTATGCTGGTACTAGCGGGAAGTAGAACAGGCACTAACACTATGTAGTATATAAGTGCAGGGGATCAGTCCAAAGTTGACCTTGTTTACTGCCATTAACTGATTTTGTGTGTGATTTCCCCTAGTTGTGAATCTGCCAGGTAACGTTATATTGTGCAGTCATTGCAATGGTACTGGGTGAAATGAATGCTGTATATGTGATTTAATGATGGTTCAAATGGTTCAAATGGCTCTGAGCACTATGGGACTCAACTGCTGAGGTCATTAGTCCCCTAGAACGTAGAACTAGTTAAACCTAACTAACCTAAGGACATCACAAACATCCATGCCCGAGGCAGGATTCGAACCTGCGACCGTAGCGGTCTTGCGGTTCCAGACTGCAGCGCCTTTAACCGCACGGCAACTTCCGCCGGCGATTTAATGATGCTCCAAAATAATTTTACCTTCCAGATGCACTACTGTTCTAAGGATTGCATGAAATAATGTTACCCAGGGTACTCACAACCAGGCATAATCAATAACACACAGAATCATGTAAAGACATTGTAAAAGCATACTCAACTTCGGACAGTCCAGCTGCCCTTATACACTAAGCAGCATTAGTGCCTGTTCTACTTGTTGTAAACTACAAGGCCGGCATATAGTGGGCAGACTTCACAACTCCTACTGGCTGAAGTGAACCGCTATATGCAAAACTCACACTGTCACCCCAGTTCGTTCTCTCCAGGAACAGCAATAAATGGTTCAAATGGCTCTGAGCCCTATGGGACTTCAGAGCGGAGGTCATCAGTCCCCTAGAACTTAGAACCACTTAAACCTAACTAGCCTTAGGACATCACACACATCCATGCCCGAGGCAGGATTCGAACCTGCGACCGTAGCGGTCGCGCGGTTCCAGACTGTAGCGCCTAGAACCGCTCGGCCACTCCTGCCCGCGAATAGCAATAAACAGACATCCAGACACGAAGACAACACCAGATGTCCTGTACTTCTAGCGCTAGGGGCTGCACGCTCGTATTGTCGAAATGTAGGTAAATGAAGAACTTTCAATAAAAATAATCAGGAATCAAATGTAGTATAATTTTATCTCAAGAAAAAGCTACCGGTAGATATGGTACTTTAAGGAATACAGAACTGTATTGAATACTGTGTCTGTTCTCATAGACGACGTAAACTCGACACTGACATGGTCTTTCTGTGGGCGAGCTGCAATGAACGGTAATTGAAGAAAGCTGCACAAACCAGGATCGCTAAAAAAGCATTTTATTGTATGATCGGTGTCGACAGGGCTATGCTGTCATCATGGGATCCTATGCTTTTGAATTTTACGACATGTGATGGATAATATGTTGTAAAAATTCAAAAGCGTAAGATCCAATGATGGCAGCACAGTCGTGTCGAAACCGGTCATACAATAAAATGCTTTCTTTGCGTTTTGACACTTCTTCACATTCCATACCCGATAAAGTCAAGACATAAGAATTGACGTTTTTACCGATGGTTGAGGCTTCTGTCAACGACATAATGTTTCATCGAAAATTAAGGTATATAGCCAGTTCCTCTCTGTCAAACAGTAAAGCAGATGCTCCCAACTCACACATTTAAACACAATTTCACGCACTTAAGTCATTTATGTACCGAGACGTCTGTTTTTACACAAATTAAATTTCTTACAATGTAGCGGAGAATTTCTCGGATTTCAGTCAGTGCACGTCCAGGAAGAGAATTGCAACCCAGATACCTGTTATTCGTGAATTGCAGCCTTCTTGCTCGAGTTGTCGGACGTGAATTTCCGTCGAGCGGTACACTACTTGCGGTCACGAGGTAGCCGTCTGATCTGATCACCGAGTAATTGAATCTGGAAAGGAAGTGGCTTTGTACTCACTAATAAGTTTCCATTAGCGGATAACCGGCAACCTTCAGGCGTAATGCTGTGGTAGGGAGTTTCTTTCCTCACCTGCGACCTCCGTTATTAGGCGAAGGTTGTTAATAGCGATGCCCATCGTCAGTGTGTAAACAAGTCGTACCTTTGTTGGACCGCGTTTTGCCTATCAGTATCGTCCACATTACTCATGCAATAAGGTCAGCCCTGACAACGTATTAAACAACAATATATCAAGGTTGGCAGGTGGCGTTCGAAGGTGCGCTGCAAAAAGAAATTTCTGTATGCTTTCCATGGACGTATTCTAGATGTTACGAGAACACCAGATTTTCCCGTTATCACATTTCGATGGAGTAATTAATAAAGGAAGTGTTTTTGATGTAACTGCACGGGATAGACGAAATTATGGAATCATCGCAAACACATTACCATGCCTAATACGGTGTAGCAAAACCACTGGCATTAGAAACAGCTTCTACATCTACATCTACTAAATACTTCTACATTCACATCCATACTCCGCTAGCCACCTGACGGTGTGTGGCGGAGGGTACTTTGAGTACCTCTATCGGTTCTCCCTTCTATTCCAGTCTCGTATTTTTCGTGGAAAGAAAGATTGTCGGTATGCCTCTGTGTGGGCTCTAATCTCTCTGATTTTGCCCCCATGGTCTCTTCGCGAGATATACGTAGGAGGGAGCAATATACTGCTTGACTCCTCGGTGAAGGTATGTTCTCGAAACTTCAACAAAAGCCCGTACCGAGCTACTGAGCGTCTCTCTTGCAGAGTCTTCACTGGAGTTTATCTATCATCTCCGTAACGCTTTCGCGATTACTAAATGATGCTGTAACGAAGCGCGCTGCTCTCCTTTGGATCTTCTCTATCTCTTCTATCAACACCATCTGGTACGGATACCACACCGGTGAGCAATACTCAAGCAGTGGGCGAACAAGTGCACTGTAACCTACTTCCTTTGTTTTCAGATTGCATTTCCTTAGGATTGTTCCAATGAATCTCAGTCTGGCATCTGCTTTACCGACGATCAACTTTATATGATCATTCCATTTTAAATCACTCCTAATGCCTAATCCCAGATAATTTATGGAATTAACTGCTTCCAGTTGCTAACCTGCTATATTGTAACTAAATGATAAAGGATCTTTCTTTCTATGTATTTGCAGCAAATTTTACTTGTCTACATTGAGATTCAATTGCCATTCCCTGCACCATGCGTCAATTCGTTGCAGATCCTTCTGCATTTTAGTACAATTTTCCATTGTTACAACCTCTCGATAAACCACAGCATCATCCGCAAAAAGCCTCAGAGAACTTCCGATGTTATCCACAAGGTCATTTATGTACATTGTGAACAGCAACGGTCCTACGACACTCCCCTGCGGCACACCTGAAATCACTCTTACTTCAGAAGAATTCTCTCCATTGAGAATTACATGCTGCGTTCTGTTATCTAGAAACTCTTCAATCCAGTCACACAATTGGTCTGATAGTCCATATGCTCTTACTTTGTTCATTAAACGACTGTGGGGAACTGTATCGAACGCCTTGCGGAAGTCAAGAAACACGGCATCTCCCTGGGAACCCGTGTGTATGGCCCTCTGAGTCTCGTGGACGAATAGCGCGAGCTGGGTTTCACACGATCGTCTTTTTCGAAACCCAAACTGATTCCTACAGAATAGATTTCTAGTCTCCTGATGAGGACAACACAAACACTCAGTCGTCTCCGGGCAGGGAAAAAGTCCCCAAGCTGGCCGGGAATCGAACCCGGGACCTCGTGATCCAGAGGCAGCAACGCTTGCCACTAGACCACGTGCTGCGGACAGAAGTCTATGGAGTATCACGTTACGGCGGCCTAAATCATCACTGAACCCTCGCCATGTTTCACTCTTAGGCCGTCAGCTCGACAAAAAGTTGAAAACCATGTGAAACAAGACTCATCTGACCAAATGACAATCTTCCGATGCTCCACAGTCCACGTTTTATGGCTTCGGTGGGGCTTCCCTGTTAGGGTCATACGCACCACTGATGATTGGTATTGGCATCCCATCTCACCCTGCAGTTCCCTGCTCATGGAGCTCTCTTCATGTTGTTTTCGTGCTGAAAGGGTTCACAAGTGCGGTGACTTTTGCAGCTGCCGTTCTTTTATTTTCCGTCACAATCACTAAATGCTTATCCCCTCTTCGTTACGGAAGCATCCGCCTTACATTCACCAACAATTTGCCCACGTTCGAATTCACTTAGGTCCCACATCACGCACTCCCTTTTATACAGAACACTGTCCTGGCCGTGACTGACACTTGCAACGTATTGGTCGAATACAACAGCACAACCTTTAGGCTTGGCCTGCATATGCATTTATGTCCAAGCATCCATTTCTCGTGATGCTCCCATATTTTTGTCTAGGCTCTGCATGTGAACCAAAATTTTGAAAATGAATGTCATCCATGGATGAGAGGAGTTGACAAAAATAAATATTTTCACTTGAATGTCAAACTTCTAAGCAATTTGTCACCATCTGTACATTTCTTTGAAAGCTATTCTCTTCAAATTATTTATCTCTCTTTATTTCCATTACTTCATTGTATATAGCTGGAAGACTGGAGGGTCCCAACATCAATAATTTGGAATATCATTAGTGATGTTGCTCCGGATCTGTCAATTATATGATCTGCACGACTACGTATGTTGTTTCTGTGAAAGACGATGCTGGCCATTATTTTTTTGCATAATCAATTCATTGCACCTGACCTACTTTACAAAGAGTACAGTTCTCATCTGCATTAGAAAATACTAACAGCTGCAAATTTATTGCGTAATAATTGTAATTGTACATGAGTGAATGAGGAAATGGCTTTATCCGAAATTCAAACATGATACACTAGGTGTGATTGTCATCAATAATGGGCACAGTTTGAATTCACGATTCTAAAAAAAAGTATGGAAACAGAATTGAAACTATTTGGATATTGTTTTATTTCTCCTCATTTACGTGAAATAGTTAACATAGGTTAGCTGTAGATGCAATTGTGATCTGCAGGTGATGGAGAAACGGCCCAGTCTGTTACAGTTCTTTCATAGGAAATGTCTCTAACACAGACACTATACTCGCAAACAGCCCATGACGAAACGACTTCGTAACATGAAAAATGAAGTTGTCAGCATATCCCAGAGTGCACCATATTCATCTACATCTTCCCATAGTTGTACCTGCAATGAGAGGCTAGGAAGACGAGAAGCAAAACTGACAATACGTCTCACAAGCCTGTCGGGGGAATAGTTATCAGTTTGTATTGATACCAGATGCTGAGAAAAAAATGAAGAATTTGAACTTTCAGCCAATCTTTGACATTAAGATTTAATAACTTCCAAAGAACACAGGTACCGTAATTCATATTTTTCATAGAAATCACTTTTGTATCGACCTCATCTTGCAAGAAATTCTCGTTGAAATCTTTGATATTAGAAGCTTCGCCGCCAGTGATAGATGGACCATTCCATCGTACATTATTGCTGTTCCATTTATTCTGAGTAATTCTGTTCAGATCATATGGAGGAATATATATATATATATATATATATATATATATTCCTCCATATGATATATATATATATATATTCCTCCATATGATATATATATATATATATATATATATATATATATATATATATATATATATATATATATATATATATATATATATGAATGATCTGAACAGAGAGAGAGAGAGAGAGAGAGAGAGAGAGAGAGAGAGAGAGAGAAAGAAAGACATGAATCTACAGAGATTAACTAATCTAGAGGCGGAGGGAGGAGACTGTCAGACTGTCAGGGGAAAGAAGAACGGGAAGTAAATAGAAGGAAAAAATGAGAATAAAAGCGAGAGTGAGAAGCTAATTGTATTCTGATAGAGAGATTCGCAGCAACACTGAGGTGTGTAGACAAATCCACCTGTCCACGCATGACAGTGGCTAGCGGATGTTTGCTGCAGTGTAAAATTTTTCCTTACAACGAATCGGGGGAAATAATTTAGCTAAACAGATGTACGCGTCAAATAACCCTAAACTAACCGTGTAAGGTTGACGTCTAAATGTTCTATGCAGATGTTTCGTATTTGGCAGAGTACCTTTCGGCGTTAGTGAGTTAATTAGTTGGCCACATGTTCCATAGATCTTTCGAACGATTCTTTTATCGAATTGAGGTGGAGCAAGTCAGTGTACAGGTATACATGGTGGGTGTTAACATTAATGAAGAAAGTATTACATAGCCTTACTTATGCCATTACATTTAGAACCAAGTTTGTTTTAGAAAGAAAAAGACTACAAATTTTTAAATAGAAATAGGAATTGATTTTAGGTTAGATTTAAAACTTGCTTTGCTACCTGTCAGATGTTTTATGGTATTGGGCAAATTATCAAAAATTTCTGATGCAGCGTACTGAAGTCCTTTCTCAGCCACTGACGGTTTTACTAATGGGTATTATTCTTACTGCTTGCTTTTTAACAATCAATACTTTCTTTCTAAGCGAAGAGTTACCCCAGGAAATTATTCCATAAGACGTTAGTGAGTGGAAATATGCAAAATAGGCCAGGAGGTTGATTCATTTGTTTCCAAGACTACCAATTATACGAAGCACAAAAGTACCTGAACCCAGTTGTTCGAGAAACTCAGTAATATGCTTCTTTCAGTTCAAGTTTGCATCAATATGTACACCCAAAAATCTAGAGATTCTACCCTATTTATTGACTCCTGTTCATATACTTCATCAGTTTTTGGTATGACACTATTTGTTGAACGGAACTGAATACTGAGTGGATAGTTCATTTTCAGAGATTAACGATCTATTCTGCTACTTTCTCTCTAACTAGATTTGTTATAACCCTAGTAGTATCTGCAAAAAATACCAATTCCGCTTGTTGAATGTTAAATGGAAGGTTATTCACATATATGAGGAACAGGAGTAGACTCAGAATTGAGCCCTGCGGGACTCCCGTTTTGTCAGCTTGACATAACCAAGGCTTTAGTTCGACGTAGTTTCCCACCACATATGTAGCATCGGAAGTCCATCGCGAGGAATGTGGTGCTGGAGGCAACTGCGTCTAAGACGAGCTGCGCACTGGAACGACCATGGACAGACTCCTAGTCATCGCTGCTTTCCTAGCTGAAGGCCCGTTCGTGCCTTTCCTCGTGCCACTTAACCGCTTTAGGCGACAGATTCGCCTTCGTGGTCTGAGGCCTGGGGGACGCATGCATTAGCTACCGTAGAAAGTGCGGAAAAAAGCGTAGCCAGTGAAACCTCTAACGATCTACGAGACAAGGCCGCAACCTCTGCGGCATGAGCTGCGGGAATGCAGACAGTCACGGCCGTGTAATTAGAAAATAGATTAGTTCTGCATATGGAAGCCTTGTTCCGTTACAAAATCCGTCAAGGGCATGAAGCTTGAAGGCGGTCGCCATGACGCCAGTCTACCTTTAGTAACGTATCGTTAAAAGAAATCCTCTGCCTTGTAGTACACAGAGAAAATTAATCTCCGAATCTTCTTGCTCAGCTTTTCACAAAATCAGAAATGCACAAGACAAAAAAAAAAAAAAATAGTGAAAGAAATGGAGAAATTTCGGTAGCATTGCGTCAGAGGACTTCCAGATTATACAGGGTGTTCGTAAATTCTCGTTACAGACTTGTACGAATTGAAGAGCAGAGTGAGTACGTAATATTTTGAATAGGAAAACATGTTCGGAAACTTACCGTCTCTGTTCTAGGGCTACAGTTAACATGTTTAACTCACCACTTCTGCTTAAGAAATTTAATTAGATGTGACTTTTACAATTATTAGCTAACAATTCCAAAGAAAACACAACGAAACATCCATTTATCACTTAAGCATATTTGTTTGTATTAACACTTAGGCATTACGTTCTGTACGTACGGTATGCTCAGTTATTTTTTGTTTTGGAATAATGTAAATACGCAGTGTTTTAATGTTAATACAACCAAAACGTTACGTTTCCGGACATGGGTTCCTTTTCAAAATATTGTGTACTCACTCCCCTCTACAAGTTCTAGAAATTTGTAACGGGAATTTCCGAACATCCTGTAGAACGCTGTTATTTTTTAAGAAAACAAGTAAATTATATTTTTATAAAAGAAAGCAAGTTTTCATGTCGTGATAGGTTGGTAAACAGAAGAGAAGCTGCAGCTTACTCTTGTACGCAGGACATATACCACGTGGCACGGGCGAAAATCCACATACTTATCCTGGGTTGATGGTGCGCCTTACGGAAATACTAAAAATGAGATACTGAACACAAACTGCACAATGTGGTCAGTTAAAATAAAATTAGCTGTTGTACGGATAAAAAGACCTTACTAATGCAAAACAGTATGCTAACGACTGGATAGCAAATGCACCAAAACGTAAAAAAAATTACGCAAAAATTAATTTTCAATACCGCAAAAAATACTTTTATTACTGCAAAAATAAATTTTCAGTATCACTAAATTAAATTCCTAATTAAATCCTATGTAAGTTTCGCAACTTCGCGTTTATTCCATCGTGCATACAAAAGTATTGCTTCTAGGTCGGAGATTGTACGTTGACTCTATGGCTACACTATGGTATTGGGTGACGTGTTTTTTCCATGTACCCAGTCGGAAGTCAATGCTTTATGTAGGCAGTGGGAACGAAGTCTCGAATGTGATATCGAAGTGCATTCATCCTTTTTGGCAGTTTAAGAGTTTAAAGTGTGGACTTCTTAAAACCGATTATAAACAGTGGAACGGCTTGTATTATTAAGGACAACTTTAAATAAAGAAAACAGGTTAAAATGAGATCGGGTGACATTCGTGAAGGTGTACGGAGAAGAACTGTGTCGTAACTTTATAGAGTAATGCGGTAATGCGTGAAATAATATATTAAAGAGACACTGTGATCATGGAAACAGAAGCGACAGGGTTATTGAATCACATGTTATGTGAATTAATTACAAACGAAGAGCGTGTGAAAGATTAATATTAAACCAATTGCTAGGTGAAACTTATCTGTGATTTAACACAGTGCGTCATACAAGAAAAATGAATAGACGTGACCGTAAAAATCATCATGTTGCTACTGAATTGCGGGACAAGTATCAACGTGGTGAATTACCGTTAATGGAGTAGGTAAAAAGAACTGTACTTAGATTCCAGCCTATTCTACTCTAGGATAAATGTTTCACAGGGCAAACAGCCTGCTGCTAGTTTTAAAGATAATTATTGTACACTTCATGTCTCCGTTAGTGATTTCTAATATTTTAGGTAAAGTATGTGCGATTTTGCGCTATTGAAAATAGGATGTTTTGCGGTAGACCTAGGCCGTTTTGCGGAATTGCACTCCATTGGTGCTAACATGCAGACATAGATTAAAAAGAAGGTCCAGATTGTCAAAGAGTTGGGTTTGTCAGATGGACGGTTTTCCGCACTCATTAAAGCGAATACTGCGTTGTCCTCTCACTAACAAGCGAAATACGTTCTTCATGAAATAGAACAATTAATGCGATGTCTTTTCATGAGAGAAGATCGATGACAGATTCTAAGTCTGTCTCGGGTTTATCGTAGTTTCTAAAAAGATCAATATCCTGTTTTAGCCTCATATCACATAATAACAATGTACATAACATCTGAATGGTAATTCATGTCGAACCCAATACATAACTGCAACCGATCAAAAAGTAAATCAGCACTAAAAGTTAGATTGCAATTGCCAGGCCCTTTCACGAAATTTGTGACTTCCAATAGGGTTCCCTGCTACTCATTCCACATATCTGAGCCGTTTCCTGCCGTTTCATATTGTTTCCTGAAGGAATTGAAATTATTCTACACGCTTCAAACGATTACCACGTACTGCCTGAATGAAAACATACTGCTACGCTGGTTGCAATTAGATTGTATAGAAATATATATTTATTTTGTTTTCATTACTGCACATTTTTGGTGGTGGATGTATTGTCAAATATTTGTACAGATTAGGATGTAAGTATCCAGCTCTCACAATTGTAAAAACAAATTATGTTTGGGTAGGCTTCACAGTCAAAGATATGAAATAAAGCTTATCTGTAACTGCAGTGTTGCGAAATATCGCGGTTACTTTTACAGGTTTATAGATTGCTTCACTGACTACGACTAAGGGACGTTTCATAGTCTCTCTGGTAATCTGAATAGGCAGTATCTTCTTATTTTTGTTCGCTTATGCAGCTCGGATGTTAAACAGCTATTTGCTCTGTAAGAATTTTTATACAGTTCTATTAAAAACTGTGTACTGCGAACCATAGGAGTGATATTTCTGGATTCTACAGTAACACAACTCGAATTAATGTTTCTTGATATATGGAAGAGTGTTCCGGAAAAGTGTAAATGTTCCGTTTTTAAGCTCTAATACATTGGTGCATTCCCCACTTAGCGCGGCACCATTAAATCACGTGTGTAACCTATTGTCACCTCACCTGCTGTATCATATTATGTCGATAAACCTGCCGTCATGTCACGTCTCTCCCAATATTTGCAATGGACTGCGGCGAATGTTTGTCTTATTTGGAAACGGCTCCTCTCTCTCTCTTTCAGATTACGGTTGAACGTCCTGTATCCCACGGGATCATTAAAGACGAACACAATCTTAAAATGGAAATCGGCTGCGTCCGTTTCAGAGGAACTATCGTAGTATCTGCCTTATTTAGGGAAACAGCAGAATACATAATTCTGAGCTGCCTAATGGTGATCTACGAGGCCGTCCTCATAGATTATGCAAGTAACCGGGAAGAAAGTTTTTGATTAGTAAATGTCGCTGCTAAATCCTTGAAGCACAAAAATATTTGAAGGAAGTGGCAGATAGCACTTCGGGTTCGTGTGCGTGACCGGTAATGGAAATGTAAGGATTTTCTAAAGGCAAGTGAGGCGAGGTTTTACGAGGAGTAATCAGTAGTCATAAAATTTTAACTACCACTTTGAAAAAATGAAGTTACGTAACAATCTCTGCATCATTTTGTTGTAGCTCCTCTAGGGGCGTGCTGTGGTTTTGTGGAGTGAGGATGCTAATGTGTACCATTACGTCAGACATACACCATATATAGTTAAAAATTAATTACGTTATTACTTTTTTCAATGTGACAATTAAAGCATTTTGACTAACCCTCGAACATATGCCCTTTTATTTTTAATTTGTCGAGCTGCAGTTTAATGGCTCTAACGTAATCTGTAAGCCACCGTACGGAGCACAACTGAAGTTACCCTTTCCCTTTCCCTTTCCCTTTCCTGTTCCACTCGCAAATGGATCGAGGAAAAAACGACTGTCTCTGTGCTTCTGTACTACCCGTAATTTCTCTTGAGCTGTCTTCGTTATCCCTACGCAAGATGTATGTTGGTTGCCATGGGATCGTTCTGCGGTTTGTCAATGCCGGTTCACTAAACTTGTCAATATTAATACGGGAAAAGAACGTCTTCCTCTCTCCAGGATTTGCCGTTTGAGTTCACCGGGCGATTTCGTACGATGTGATAATCGAAGCTGCCGATACAACTAATATGTCTTCCTCGTATTCAACCAGGTGAGGATCCCAAACTCTCGAGTAGTACTCAATAATAGGTCGCACTCGTGTTTTACGTGTAGTCTCCTAAATAGATGAGCATACTTTGCTAGAATTCTCCCAACAAACCGAAGTTGGCCATTCACTTCCCTGCTATCGACTTTTGCGAGCTCGTTCCACTTCATGTTGCAAGATATTAAATTGACCTGACTGTATCAAGCAACTTGCCCCCAATACTACATTCGAATATTAAATATTAAATGATTGTTTTTCCTATTTGTCTGTATTAACTAACTTTTTTCCACAGAGCGAGCTGCCACTCACCACACCAAAGAGAAATTCTATCAAAGTATGCCGCATCCCCCTAAAGTCACTCAACTGCAAGACGTTCTCGGACACTGTAGTTGTCATCAGCGAACAGTCGCAGACTGCTGCTCGATCTATTTGTCAGATAATTTATGGGTATACATCGCCTAACAAAACTACAGACATAGAATGTTAGACTGCTTGAAGGAGATAAAAAAGACACGTTTTTGAGTGACAAAAATGTCATAGGTGCATCGTTTTCCCACTTCCATCTAGGATTTGACGCTAGACTTCCCATGAGTCAACATTCAGAGTTGTTTTGACCGCTTCGTAGGCAATACATCGACACTAGAATCTAATTTGCAGCGCTTTCGCATCTTAATGCTTGGAAGTGTAAGGTTTCATTACTGCCAGCTATGTCGACGTCCCTGGATAAGCAATTGCGTTATTATTATTGGTGTTTTTTATGTTATATTTACATATAAGTTTCAAAGGATGTTCAACGTGTTTACATGAAAGTCTCAAAGGATGTTTACAAGATCTTGGTTGCAGCCTGAAGGGGCACCATAACTCTTAGCCGATGGCGTCAGGGAACATTTAGGTAATTCCCCCATTGCGTGGACTGACAGGGGTGGAAAGGTTCCGTGGCCACCGTGTTCTCCCGACCTCACTGCTACAAACGATTTCGTTTTGTGGGGGGAGAGGGAGTGTTGGTGTAGGAGGCACCGACAGACATTCTACAGTGGTGACGCTGAAGCCATTATTCGTGAAACATCTGACAGTTTTCAGCGTGTTAGACCATCATTGGCACGCAGATGACAGTTATGCATTAATGTAAACGGGCGACAGCTTCGGTACCATCTATAAAACAATATTCATCGCAGAGAAGATCGAATAGCGTCTCTGAACATACCTAGTCTATGTTAGAAACGTCTAGCATAATAAATCATGTCACTGGGAGCAAATTTTGTTAGAGACAGAATATTCGCTGATGCTTCCCAGCGAAGCTAGGCACCTTTTTTAACAGTGGTTACGCCCCTGAGAGGCGGTAGCGTGAATTGCAGTGTGTATTGCCAATAATCCAAACATCTTCTCTGCATGAAAGAGGATAGGCCGAGCAAAGTTAAAGTTTTTGATTTATTTCTAAAATATCCTTCTCCGTTTAGAGACACTCATTCTTAACGTATTCTTGTTGAAAATTACTCCTTGATTCAAATGGCTCTTAGCACTATGGGACTTAACATCTGAGGTCATCAGTATCCTAGAACGTAGAACTACTTAAACCTAACTAACCTAAGGACATCACACACATCCATGCCCGAGGCAGGGTTCGAACCTGCGACCGTAGCGGTCGCGCGGTACCAGACTGAAGCGCCTAGAACCACTCGGCCTCTGCGGCCGGCAAAATTACTCTTGAATTTACTGGTGTAGCTAATACGCAGATGCAATACACGTAGTTAATAGACCCCGCTAGTTCTGGGCCTCACGTTTCCAAAAAGCGTAAGCGAATCACGTGTTTCCCAGACTGACGCAAAGGCTTCCGTACGCACTGTATATACAGGGCTACTTTTGCTTCAGGTTCGAACGGTCTCGAAATGGAAACCACAGCGATAATAAAAAAAAGTTATTTGAAATTTTTAGTTACACCTTCTAGCTACTATGCAGTCGCCGTTACGACTTAGACATTTGTCTTAGCGTTGTACCAACTTCCAGACACCTTAGCCTGCGCTTTCCGCCATTTATCTACGCTGGTCCGCAGCTCGTAGTCTGTGCCAAATTGGCTGTCATAATAGCCAGCGGTTCGCTTGAGCGAAAGAGATGAAAATCAGAGGGAGCCAAATCCGGGCTGTGTGGTGGGCGATCAAACACTTCCCATCGAAAAGGCTACAGGAGCGTCTCTGTTGCAGCTTCTTTGACTTCCCGCACCATTGCTTCACTTTGCTGTCGTGCATGGCAGTTCCGTTATGCGCGCTGAATGAAATCAGGCGGAAATCCTAAGGCAATGACAGAATGCACTTCACACTTGGCGGGCGACACTATTGTTCTAGGCATCTTTACGTGGTCACTGTGCGCTCAGAACGGAAAAATTCTACTAAGGGAGCGGTCAGCTGAGCACATGCCCTTTCATACTGCATCCGATATCGCCATTACAAGTGGATGATACGGGGGTCGGTTGGGCACGATTTGCCATTCTACGATCAGAATAAGGAACTTATATACACTCCTGGAAATTGAAATAAGAACACCGTGAATTCATTGTCCCAGGAAGGGGAAACTTTATTGACACATTCCTGGAGTCAGATACATCACATGATCACACTGACAGAACCACAGGCACATAGACACAGGCAACAGAGCAAGCACAATGTCGGCACTAGTACAGTGTATATCCACCTTTCGCAGCAATGCAGGCTGCTATTCTCCCATGGAGACGATCGTAGAGATGCTGGATGTAGTCCTGTGGAACGGCTTGCCATGCCATTTCCACCTGCCGCCTCAGTTGGACCAGCGTTCGTGCTGGACGTGCAGACCGCGTGAGACGACGCTTCATCCAGTCCCAAACATGCTCAATGGGGGACAGATCCGGAGATCTTGCTGGCCAGGGTAGTTGACTTACACCTTCTATAGCACGTTGGGTGGCACGGGATACATGCGGACGTGCATTGTCCTGTTGGAACAGCAAGTTCCCTTGCCGGTCTAGGAATGGTAGAACGATGGGTTCGATGACGGTTTGGATGTACCGTGCACTATTCAGTGTCCCCTCGACGATCACCAGTGGTGTACGGCCAGTGTAGGAGATCGCTCCCCACACCATGATGCCGGGTGTTGGCCCTGTGTGCCTCGGTCGTATGCAGTCCTGATTGTGGCGCTCACCTGCACGGCGCCAAACACGCATACGACCATCATTGGCACCAAGGCAGAAGCGACTCTCATCGCTGAAGACGACACGTCTCCATTCGTCCCTCCATTCACGCCTGTCGCGACACCACTGGAGGCGGGCTGCACGATGTTGGGGCGTGAGCGGAAGACGGCCTAACGGTGTGCGGGACCGTAGCCCAGCTTCATGGAGACGGTTGCAAATGGTCCTCGCCGATACCCCAGGAGCAACAGTGTCCCTAATTTGCTGGGAAGTGGAGGTGCGGTCCCCTACGGCACTGCGTAGGATCCTACGGTCTTGGCGTGCATCCGTGCGTCGCTGCGGTCCGGTCCCAGGTCGACGGGCACGTGCACCTTCCGCCGACCACTGGCGACAACATCGATGTACTGTGGAGACCTCACGCCCCAGGTGTTGAGCAATTCGGCGGTACGTCCACCCGGCCTCCCGCATGCCCACTATACGCCCTCACTCAAAGTCCGTCAGCTGCACATACGGTCCACGTCCACGCTGTCGCGGCATGCTACCAGTGTTAAAGACTGCGATGGAGCTCCGTATGCCACGGCAAACTGGCTGACACTGACGGCGGCGGTGCACAAATGCTGCGCAGCTAGCGCCATTCGACGGCCAACACCGCGGTTCCTGGTGTGTCCGCTGTGCCGTGCGTGTGATCATTGCTTGTACAGCCCTCTCGCAGTGTCCGGAGCAAGTATGGTGGGTCTGACACACCGGTGTCAATGTGTTCTTTTTTCCATTTCCAGGAGTGTATATCCAGAATGAGGTTTTCACTCTGCAGCGGAGTGTGCGCTGATATGAAACTTCCTGGCAGATTAAAGCCGTGTGCCGGACCGAGACTCGAACTCGGGACCTTTGCCTTTCGCAGGCAAGTGCTCTACCAATTGATCTACCAAAGCACGACACACGCCCCGTCCTCAAAGCTTTACTTCTTCTTCTCATTCTGGAAACATCCCCCAGGCTGTGGCTAAGCCATGTCTCCGCAATATCCTTTCTTTCAGGAGTACTAGTTCTGCAAGGTCCGCAGTAGAGCTTCTGTAAAGTTTGGAAGGTAGGAGACGAGGTACTGGCAGAAGTAAATCTGTGAGGACGAGCGTGAGTCGTGCTTGGGTAGCTCAATTGGTAGAGCACTGGCCCGCGAAAGGCAAAGGTCCCGAGTTCGGGTCTCGGTCCGGCACACAGTTTTAATCTGCCAGGAAGTTTCAACTTATATATATGTTGGTAGGCGTGTTTCTACATCTGAAAGATGATATCTATTCAAATTTCGCGCCAGTTGCCTAAGAGCGGCGCTAGTAGCACCAATATGACGATGCAAATCAGGCTTGCTTTAAACACACGCTGTGGCTGTCGTGAGCGTCAATTTCCTTTGAGATCGAACGTGGTGAGCTTACGTTAGTCAATAATGCCTCTAAGACGACGAAGACGCCTTTTTTGAACACCTCACTTAGTTTGAACGAGGTCATGTAATAGGGCTACGAGAAGCCGGATATTTCTTCTGCTATACTGCAGAAATACTTGGTAGATTGTAGCCACTAAAGACGGTTGCTGGCAGCGGTGATCAGGGGAGCGTACGGTCGCAAGAAGAACGGGTTCTGGATGGCCACGTGGCACTACCGAGAGGGAAGACCACAGTGTTTGGGGTACCGCTCTGGCACATCGTACTACATTTGCAGCAGCAATTTGGGCAGCAGTTGGCACCACAGTGACACAACGAACTGTTACAGATCGGTTACTTCAAGGACAATTCCGAGCCCGACGTCCTGTAGCGTGCATTCCACTGACCGAATTCAATGGTGTCAACCGAAAGCTCATTGGAGGGCAGGGTGGAGATATTTTGTGTTTTATAACGAAAGCTAGTTCTGCCTTGGTGTCAGTGATGGCTGTGTGTTGCTTAGGAGGAGGTCATTTGTGGGCATGCAACCAACCTGTATGCATGCTACACACACTGACCCTACACCTGGAGTTACCATCTGGGGGTGCGCCGCGCGGGATTAGCCGAGCAGTCAAAGGCGCTGCAGTCATGGACTGTGCGGTTGATCCTGGCGGAGGTTCGAGTCCTCCCTCGGGCATGGGTGTGTGTTTGTCCTCTGGATGATTTAGGTTAAGTAGTGTGTAAGCTTAGCGACTGATGACCTTAGCAGTTCAGTCCCATAAGATTTAACACACATTTGAACATCTGGGGGTGCGATTTTGTGTGACAGCGGGATCACTCTGGTGGTAATCCCACGGGCCATGACTACAAATTTGTACATGTCTGGCGATTCGACCTGTTCATGAACAGTATTCCAGGGGGTGTTCTCCAGCAGGGTAACCATCACCCACTGACCGCTGTTGTAAGCCAACATGCTCCACAGAGTGTCGACATGCCTTAGCCTACTCCGCCACGAGATCCGTCTCTAATCGAGCACACATGGGACATCGTAGGACGTCAACTCCAGCTTCATCCACGACCAGCATTAACCATCCCTGTACTGACGGACCAAGTGCAGCAGGCATGGAACTCCATCCCACAAACTGACATCTAGCATTTGTACAGCACAATGCATGCATGTTTCCATTCTTGTATTCAACATTCTGGCGGTCACACCGGTTATTAATGTACCAACATCTCACATTTTCAATAGCTTATCTCATGCTTACATTAGCCTATGATCTTGCAATGATAATCACTTAAATTTGTTACCTAGACAAATTTCATTACTCTACATCAATTATTTTTTGGTGTTGGGGTCTTTTTCCGTCTATGTATAAAGTGTTACTCTTAGAAGGAAATGATAATTAAATGAACATCCTAGCTGCAAAGAGACGTTGATATACTTAATTGGGGACATGTTGAAAATGTGTGCCCCGACAGGGACTCGAACCCGGAATCTCCTGCTTACATGGCAGATGCTCTATCCATTTGAGCCACCGAGAGTACAGAGGATAGAGCGCCTGCAGGAACTTATCCCTTGCACGCTCCCCGTGAGACCTACATTCCCAACATGTCCACACCACTACATTCGTAGTGCGCCTAATAGAAGTATACCAACGCCTCTTTGCAGCTAGGGTGTCCACTTAATTATCATTTCATTCTAGCAAAAGCTGCATGGTCCTCAACGGGAACTGTTCTTTCGGGAACAGATACTACCGTCATATATAATGTTACTCTTAGTGCTGAACTGAGCACATAAAAACATATTTGCAGGTAAATGCGTAATAACAGCATAAAACAGTAGGAAATGTAGACTGGCGTGAAGCGATCGCGTAGAACTCGACTTGGTTGGGATTTAAAAGAATGGCCAGTGAATACCAAGGCCTCGTATGAGAAATGAACCCATTAACAGAAGCCGGGGCAGGCAGGCTCCTTGCGTGATGTGGCTTCATTAAGCGCGGTCTTCTCAAAGGCACCGCAGCGCCGGGGCGCGAGCAGGACCAGCCATATTGATGACCCTGCTGGATGAAACGGCACCGCGGATTGACTCGTATCCTCGGTCTATCCTCTCCCTCTCCCTCCCTACACTCTCCGTTCCTCTTTCCTAGCTCATCTTCTTCCTCAAATATCTTTATCGACACAGAGTCAGCTGCAATCTGTATAAGACTGTAAGATGTGACACTTGTCATATGGTGCAGCGGAAAAAGGGTACGACCCCAGCGTGTTTGTCATAATTTAGGTTCTTGTGATAGAAGTGAGTCGTGGGCTAAAGGAAACCGGAAATGAAAAGACTCTAAGAGTTTGAGATGTGAGGTTGTGGAAGGTTTTTGAAGATTAGATCGAAAGATAAATGAGGAAGTTCTCCGCAGAATCGGCGAGGTGAGGAACATGTGGAAAAAAAAGAGACGGTGATAGGACATGTGTTAAGACGTCAGGGAGCCGTAGGAGATAAAAACTAAAGGGGAAGACAGAGACTGGCGTCTTTTAAAATAGGATGAATTGTTTGGAACACCCTAAATTTCCACATACACCATTTGTAATGACCGCGGCGCTAAAATTAGAAAGAGTTGGTCTCGTGCTGAGCAATACCAACAGCCTTCGTCGTGTCGTGCCATTGGCGATCAGAAAAGGGAGCGATTACTGTGCTGCACTAAGTGCCCTGCGCCACCCATTGGGCAGTGGCTTTGGAATATCACTGTAGAAACCAGTCTACCTCAGTTCTCGCAGTGTGAAAATAACGCATCTCGACTTGGGTTGTCAGACGTATTTCCTCCGTTAAGAAGCATACAACGGGCAACACAAATCAAGAGAATGAAAGCAAGAAATATTTTAGAGGAAGGGGGAGGGGAGCAGACCGTTTTCACGTTCGATGTAGACCTGGTGAGCGCTGTCTCGCAGAGTGCATTCATCCTGGACACACTGGTCCCGCCGGCCGCTGTGGCTGAGCGGTTCTAGGCGCTTCAGTCCGGAACCGCGCTACTGCTACGGTCGCAGTTTCGAATCCTGCCTCGGGCATGGATGTGTGTGATGTCCTTAGTAAGTTAGGTTTAAGTAGTTCTAAGTTCTAGGGGACTGATGACCTCAGATGTTAAGTCCCATAGTGCTCAGAGCCATTTGAACCGTTCCGAACACTAGTCATATCCCAGGCCTTACGCTCTTGGTGTTTCTGGAGGAGACGCTAACCAGCGCTCGGTGCGTGCGAAATGTTAGATCCGTTGTGCCGTTCTTGCTACAGGAAGGTGAAGTGTTGTTCCAACAGGATAATGCTAGTCCACATGTTGCCCGTGAAACATAACGTGCTCTGCAAGACGTGAAGCAACTTTCCTGGGCAGCACCTTCTCTGAATTTGTATGTTATCCAGTACGTGTGGGATATGGCGGGACAAGAAGTGACTCGTGCGAATCGTCAACCAAAACTCTTATAGAACTACATGAACAGGTCGAGTAGGTGTGGCACAAGTATCCCAGGACAGTATTCGCCACCTGTACGATCGACTGCTTTGCCGCCCTGGGGGGCTACACGTGGTACTACACTGAAGCACCAAAGAAACTGGTATAAGCATGCGTATTCAGATACAGAGACACAGTGAAGCCCCAAAGAAACTAGTATGAGAATGCGTATTCAAATACAGGCAGAATACGGCGGTGCGGTCGGCAACGCCTATATAAGACAACAAGTGTCTCGCGCAGCAGTTGCTACAATGGCAGGTTATCAAGATTTAAGTGAATCTGAACGTGGTGTTACAGTCGGCTCCCGAGCGATAGGACACAGCATCTCCGAGGTAGCGATGAAGTGGGGATTTTCCTGTAGGACCGTCTCACGAGTGTATCGTGAATATCAGGAATACAGTAAAACATCAAATCTCCGGCATCGCTGTGGGCGGAAAAAGATCCTGCAAGAACGGGACCAACGACGACTGAACAGAATCATTGAACGTGACAGTGGTGCAATCCTTCCGCAAACTGCTTCAGACTTCAATGCTGGGCCATCAACAAGTGTCAGTGTGCGAAACATTCAATGAAACATCATCGATATTGGCGTTTGGAGCCGAAGCCCCACTCGTGTACCCTTGATAACTGCACGACACAAAGCTTTACGCCTCGCCTGGGCAAGCCAACACCGACAATGAACTGTTGATGAATAGAAACATGTTGCCTAGTCAGACGAATCTAGTTTCAAATTGTATCGATCGGATGGACGCTTACGGGTAAGGAGACAACCTTATGAATCTATGCAGCCTGCATGTCAGCAGAGGACTGTTCAAGCTGGTGGAGGCTGTGGGGCATGTGCAGTTGGAGTGATATGGGACCCCTGATACGTCTAGATACGACTGACAGGTGACGCGCACATAAGCACCCTGTCTAATCACATGCGTCCATTCATGTCCATTGTACATTCCGACGGACTTGGGCAATTCCAGCAGCACAATGCGACACCACACACGTCCAGAATTGCTACAGAGTGGCTCCAGGAACACTCTTCTGAGTTTAAGCACTTCCGCTGACCACCAAACTCGTCAGACATGAACATTATTGAGCGTATCTGGGATGCCTTGCTACGTAATGTTCAGAAGAGATCTCCCTCCCTTACGGATTTATGGACAGCCCAGCTGGATTAATGGTGTCAGTTCCCTCCAGCACTACTTCAGAGGTTAGATGAGTCCATGCCACGTCGTGCTGCGGCACTGTTGCGTGCTCGCGGAAGCTGCACACGATATGAGGCAGGTGTACCATTTTCTTTTGCTCTTCAGTGTATAATGAATGTTTCAGCATGGATCATACCTGGTATCTCAGAACCGCTAATGCTAGTGATCTGTAAATGTGATCATTTCATGTACTTTGTATGCACTGCTGAAACATTAAATATTGAGTGAATTGGACACCTCTAAAAGCATGTAGCAGGGTATTTGCGACAATAATGCCATCGACTTTGTTTGATATGTACACTACTGGCCATTAAAATTGATACACCACGAAGACGACGTGCTACAGACGTGAAATTTAACCGACACGAAGAAGATGCTGTGATACGCAAACGATTAGCTTTTCACAACATTCACACAAGGTTGGCAACGGTGGAGACACCTACAACGTGCTGACATGAGGAAACTTTCCAACCGATTTCTCGTACACAAACAGCAGTTGACCGGCGTTGCCTGGTGAAACGTTATTGTGATGCCTCGTGTAAGAAGTAGTAGCGCGTGCCATCACGTTTCCGACTTAGAGAAACGGATTGTAGCCTATCGCAATTGCAGTTTATCATATCGCGACACTGCTGCTCGCGGTGGTCGAGATCCAATAACAGTTAGCAGAATATGGAATCGGTGGGTTCAGGAGGGTAATACGGAACGCCGTGTTGGATCTCAATGGCCTCGTATCACTAGCAGTCGAGATGGCAGGCATCTTATCCGCATGGCTGTAACGGATCGTGCAACTACGTCTCTATCCCTGAGTCAAAAGACGGGGACGTTCGCAAGACAAATCTGCACGAACAGTACGACGACGTTTGCAGCAGCATGGACTATCAGCTCGGAGACCATGGGTGCGGTTCCCCTTGACGCTGCATCACAGACAGGAGCGCCTGCGATGGTGTACTCAACGACGAACCTGGGTGCACGAATGGCAAAACGTAATTTTTTCGGATGAATCCAGGTTCTGTTTACAGCATCATGATGGTCGGATCCGTGTTTGGCGACATCGTGGTGAACGCACATTGGAAGCGTGTATTCGTCATCGCCATACTGGCGTATCACCCGGCGTGATGGTATGTGGTGCCCTTGCTTACACGTCTCGGTCACTTCTTTTTCGTATTGACGGCACTTCGAACAGTGGACGTTACATTTCAGACGCGTTACGACCCGTGGCTCTACCCTTCATTCGATCCCTGCGAAACCCTACATTTCAGGAGGATAATGTACGATCGCATGTTGTAGGTCCTGTTCGGGCCTTTCTGGATACAGAAAATGTTCGACTGCTGCCCTGGCCAGCACATTCTGTAGATCTCTCACCAATTGAAAACGTCTGAATACGTCTTGATGAACTGTGGTACCGTGTCGAAGCTGCATGGGCAGCTGTACTTGTACACGACATCCGAGCTCTGTTTGACTCAATGCCAAGGCGTATCAAGGCCGTTATTACGGCCAGAGGTGGTTGTTCTGGGTACTGATTTCTCTGGATCTATGCACCCAAATTGCGTGAAAATGTAATCACATGTCAGTTCTAGTATAATATATTTGTCCAATGAATACCCGTTTATCATCTGAATTTCTTCTTGATGTAGCAATTTTAATGGACAGTAGTGTACCTGCCCGCCAACAAACATCCCTATATTCGTCGTCCTTCCTGGAGCTACTACGGAAATGGAACCACCTTGTTTGTTTTAAAAGCTTCAGGAAACAGTGCGGGAAGTGCTATTGCGAGACCGCCCACAGTGGCGTCGGCGCTATCTGCCATCAGTCTGCGGAGCCGGCTGCCATTAGACTGCTCGCGGGGTCCGCTGCACCGAAGAGCGAGCACCCGCCGTTAATAGCCGGCGATGGTATCGGCGTAATTCGTTTTATTGATTTAAAACGCGGCGGCGACAGAAAGAGTGCCGCGGACCCGGCGGCCCTCGAGCGCCGCTATTACGCGGCCTTGGCCATAACTTAGCGAACTAAACGGCAGGGAGGGCCCGCCCACGCCGCCTCCGCCGCTGAGTCACTCACCGGCGCCGCTTTGTCCCGTCCGGTGAGTCGCCGTGGCTGCTGTGCGCGAGGGTACTGCATCAGCTGAGAACGGAGGATTGTCGGATGTCTGTGCGACAACGAAGCGTTACTAGCGATAGCAAAATGGTGGGGGGGACACACCGGTTTCAGGAAGGTGTTGTCGGAGATGCACGTAAGAAGTAGTACCCAGGAGTTACAGATATCTGAATTGTGCGCACGAACGAATACTAGCAGAGCAGGCTGAAAATTGCTACAGATCTCTAACATAGTGCAGCGCCTTCAGTTGCAAGGTACAATTTTATTAGTTTACCTAGGTTTCGATGTCAATAATGGTATCTTCTTCAGAACCTACAAATTTTACCTTGCAAGTGAAGGCTGAATATCTAAATTTCTGAACAATTCACGATTGCTGAGGCGCTACACTATGTTAAAGATTGTAAATTTGTATCTGCCGAGGCAAGTAAAGCAGCTAACAGATATTTAAACATAGTATAACATACACTACTGGCCATTAAAATTGCTACACCAAGAAGAAATGCAGATGATAAATGGGTATTCATTAGACAAATATATTGTACTAGAGCTGACATGTGATTACATTTTCACGCAATTTGGGTGCATAGATCCTGAGAAATCAGTACCCAGAACAACCACCTCTGGCCGTAATAACGACCTTGATATTCCTGGGCATTGAGTCAAACAGAGTTTGGATGGTGTGTACAGATACAGCTGCCCACGCAGCTTCAACACGATACCACAGTTCATCAACAGTAGTGACTGGCGTATTGTGACGAGCCAGTTGCTCGGCCACCATTGACCGGACGTTTTCAGTTGGTGAGAGATCTGGAGAATGTGCTGGCCAGGGCAGCAGTCGAATATTTTCTGTATCCAGAAAGGCCCGTACAGGAGCTGCAACATGCGGTCGTGCATTATCCTGCTGAAATGTAGGGTTTCGCAGGGATCGAGTGAAGGGTAGAGCCACGAGTCGTAACACATCTGAAATGTAACGTCCACTGTTCAAAATGCCGTCAATGCGAACAAGACGTGACCGAAACGTGTAACCAATGGCACCCCATACCATCACGCCGGGTGATACGCCAGTATGGCGATGACGAATACACGCTTCCAATGTGCGTTCACCGCGATGTCGCCAAATACGGATGCGACCATCATAATGCTGTAAACAGTATCATCCGAAAAAATGACGTTTTGCCATTCGTGCATCCAGGTTCGTCGTTGAGTACACCATCGCAGGCGCTCCTGTCTGCGATGCAGCGTCAAGGGTAAACGCAGCCATCGTCTCCGAGCTGATAGGCCATGCTGTTGCAAAAGTCGTCGAACTGTTCGTGCAGATGGTTGTTGTCTTGCAAACGTCTCCATCTGTTGACTCAGGGGTCGAGACGTGGCTGGACGATCCGTTACAGCCATGCAGATAAGATGCCTGCCATCTCGACTGCTAGTGATACGAGGCCGTTGGGATCCAGAACGGCGTTCCGTTTTACCCTCCTGAACCCACCGATTCCATATTCTGTTAACAGTCATTGGATCTCGACCAACGCGAGCAGCAATGTCGCGATACGATAAACCACAATCGCGATAGGCTACAATCCGACCTTTATCAAAGTCGGATACATGATGGTACGCATTTCTCCTCCTTACATTAATCGTCACAACAACGTTTCACCAGGCAACGCCGGTCAACTGCTGTTTGTGTAAGAGAAATCGGTTGGAAAGTTTCCTCATGTCAGCACGTTGTAGGTGTCGCCACCGGCGCCAACCTTGTGTGAATGCTCTGAAAAGCTAATCATTTGCATATCACAGCATCTTCTGCCCGTCGGTTAAATTTCGCGTCTGTAGCACGTCATCTTCGTGGTGTAGCAATTTTAATGGCCAGTAGTGTAACTACAGATCTTTAACATAGTGCAGCGCTTCAGCAACCGTGAATTGTTTAGAAATTAAGAAATTCAGCCTACAGTTAAAAGGGAAAATTTTATTAGTTTACCTGGTTTTCGATGCCAATAATGGTATCTTCTTCAGAATCTACAAATTTTAACTTGCAACTGAAGGCTGAATTTCTTAATTTCTGAACAATTCACGGGGTCTGAAGCGCTGCACTATGTTAAAGATTATAAATTTGCACCTGCCGAGGCAAGTAAAACAGGTAACAGATATATGGACGTAGTGTCACATATGTCCGTATGGGTTAATTTATATGTTCTGAAGAAGATACCATTATTGGCATCGAAACCTAGGTAAACTAATAAAATTTTACCTTGCAACTGAAGGCTGAATTTCTTAATTTCACAAAATAGCTACACTGAGTTGACAAAAGTCAGGGGATAGCGCTGTGCACATATACACAAGGGGGTAGTATCGCAGACACAAGGTCTCCGGGAACTAAAAGACTTTGAACGGTTTTAGGAAATCATTAAGGAATTCAGTACTCGGAGAATCACAGAGTCAAGAGCGTGCCGAGAATACCAAATTTCAGGCACTGCTTCTCACCACAAACGGTGCAGTGGCCGACTCTTCACTTAACGACCGAGAGCAGCAGCGTTTGCATAGAGATGTCAGTACTAACAGACGAGCAACACTGCGTGAAATAACCGCGATATCAATGTGGGACGTACGACGAACGTCTCCATTAGGAGAGTGCGGGTAAATTTAGCGTTAATGGACTATGGCAGCAGACTACCGACACGAGTGTCTTTGCTAACAACACGACAGCCGGCCGGTGTGGCCGTGCGGTTCTAAGCGCTTCAGTTTGGAACCGCGTGACCGTTACGGTCGCAGGTTCGAATCCTGCCTCGGGCATGGATGTGTGTGATGTCCTTAGGTTAGTTAGGTTTAAGTAGTTCTAAGTTCTGGGGGACTGATGACCTCAGAAGTTAAGTCCCATAGTGCTCAGAGCCATTTAACAACACGACATCGCCTGCAGTGCCTCTTCTGGGCTCGTGACCATATCGTTTGGGTCCTAGACGACTGGGAAACCGTGACCTGGTCAGATGAGTCCCTATTTCAGTTGATAAAATCTGATGGTAGTGATCAAGAGACCCCAACAAGCCATGGACACAATTTCTCAACGAGGCACTGTGCAAGATGGTGGCTCCATAAATGTGTGGGCTGTGTTTACATGGAATGAAGTGGGTCCTCTGGTCAAACTGAACCGATCATTGACTGCAAATGGCTATGTTCAGCTGCAGCCATTCATAGACTTTATATTCCCAAACAATGACTGAATGTTTATGAATGTCAGTGTCCCACGTCACCGGGCCACAATTGTTCACGATGGGTTTGATGAACATTCTGGACAGTTCCTACGAATGATTTGGTCGCCCAGCTCGCCCGACATGAATCTCATCGAAAATCTATGGGACGTAATTGAGAGGTCAGTTCGTGTGCAAAATAGTCCACTGGCATCACTTTCACAGCTACGGATGGCTAAAGAGGCAGCATGGCTCAGTATTTCTGCAGGGAACTTCCAAAGACTTGTTGGGCTCATGCCATATCGAGTTGTTCCACTACGTCAGGTCCGATACGATATTACGAGATAACCCATGACTTTTGTCACCCCATTGCTCATCTACATTTACGAAGGTGGATCAGAAAAGTAATACCTCCGGTGTGATAAAATAATTAGTACTGAACACCACCTTGAAAATATCTACAGAAATCTTGTAAAATGCTACTGATCAGCGTTGTGGTGCATAAGCCGAGCGTGTGCAAAGCTTGTTGCTTTCTAAGAAATAATAGTTAAATTATCTTTGTACTTGGCCACTATACGTAAGGAAAATGTGGACACAGCAGAGCACCCACATAACCAACAACCCTGTAGGACAATATGAGAATCTTGAAACGGAAGACAAGTCTGATTGTGACAGAAATGTATTTAATCTTAGTTCCACAAAAGTTTTCAAAGAAACAAAGTTAACTGAATTACGAATTACGATAACGCAAAGTGACTAACACTGTGGCAGGTACCAGATGAAAGGAATATTGCATGGAGAGTGAAGCATCGAGATATGCTTTCCGTGCAGCTTCTGGATACGAGATTATGGAAACATAATGAAAATTCGGATTAAATCAGCGACCCAAGTTGCCCGCCGGAAACATAAGAGGAGCGAGGTGCTCATATTGTCGATCGCACTATCACACGCTGCGAAAACTCACATCTCTTGAAGATGTGCATAGCAGTCCGAGATGGCGGTCAGCTCCCGTCTTCTCCGATACTCAACCGTTCGTCCCTGAATGCCCAAAAAATTCCTTCCTCCTGGACAAGATCCAACCTTTGAAAAATCCAACTTGGAAGAACAACTCTAAGCTATTGTCAATGTGACGGACGAGGGATGTAATAATATTTACTAAAAAAAACAACAAACCACCCACTTCTTGCTTACAAGACCCATATTTTACCATCGAGAGGTTGGCAATAGGCTTAAACAATCTGCTTTTGTTAATCGTCCCATGCCCACCATGCAATAAATGGATAAACCAAATTATTGATGCGAACCCCAACCGATTCTCCCACGATGGGCCTTTGAAGAAGCACAGAAAAGCAAAAATGTCGTGCCAATTTTTTCCAATGGGTGGCAAGATAGGAGTGGTGTTCACTATCCAGCACATGAACTGCCGCCGGTCGCGTTCACACAATGGCATCAGAGCGGGCCACAGCCTCAGTTCCGTGTAAGTTGCTCAGAACTCCATGGAGGGATACTTGACCCAAAGAAATGAGAGTCACAAGAGGATAAACCGAATTATATATTGTAGCTTCCTCTCCGAGTACACTTTTGCAGTACACTCCAAAATACTGGGCGAAGAAAGAACAGATATCGCATAACGATATGTGGCAGTAATGTCACAATATAACAGTAGTGTTAGTACAGAACATATCCACAACTGTCCTTTACACAGTACTACCGTTAAACATAGTCAACATGTATTTGTACACATATCGTCATCGTTGAGATCAGGCGTCAAAACGGAAAAATTCAGGACTTTGTTTCTTGACCAATGATTTTAAAGCTGGTTTAACCCCTTCCGTGAAGAAGGTGTATAAGGACGCTGTAACGGACATCAACAATGTGCGACTTTGGGTGCGGCCGTTTAGTAATGGAGAAACGGACCCTGCACATAAACAGCGCATTGGCCAGCCGACAACGTCTGTCCAGATGCCAGCTGAGGATGTGCTTGCGAAGTGACTGAAGCAGACAATGCGTTTAAGTTCACAACCAATAGTGAAAACTGGGTTTTTAAAATAATCGATCAAGATGCAGAAGTCCGAATATTTTTAAACTGATTTTGGGGTTAAACGATGGCGGAATATGAACGGGTGTTGTGTAGAGGACAGTTCAGAGTGCGATCTGTACTAATCCCGTATTACATGCTCATTATTAAATATTTTATGACACGGCAGGCATTACTTTTTGATCCACCCTCGTACATCTTTACTCCCCAAGCCACCTTAAGGTATTTGGTGGAGGGCAATTTGTGTTCCACTGTCACTTTTCCCATTTCCCGTTCGAATAGGGAATGGTTCGCTGGAAAAGCGGTTGCTGCTAAGCCTCCGTGTGTGCTCGAATTTCTGTGATTTTATTTTCATTCGTGATAAAATTAGGATCTACGACTATGATTCTAATGCTAATCAGTAGAGTTCCTGAATAATGTAGGCCGTTTGCAATACTGCATTGTCACATTGTCATGGTGGAGTACTCAATCGTTAATATGCCACCTGTGTGGAAGTTTGCACCCGATGTCCCCCCCCTCAAACGTCTTACAACACAGAAACTGAGATCTTTATTGATCATCTGATTAGGTAATGTGAACACTTTATGAAAAATTCTGTCAATGTACAGGTGTATAAAACTATGAACACAACATTTAATATGAAGAGGAGATACAAAGAAAAAATTGCTAATGGGGAAGCAAGAGTGGTCGGAAGGAGGGGTAGGGGGATTTAATTTCTGAGGGAGACCAAAGTTTGTCTATAGCAGGCAGGATCAAATCGATGTAGATTGCAGTTGTTCAGTGAAACGGTAGTGATTTCTAGCGTTCCCGAAGGTAGTGTTATATGCCCTGTGCTGTTCCTTATCTATATAAACTATTTAAGAGACAATGTGAGCAGCCGTCATAGGTTGTTTGCAGATGATGCTGTTGTTTATCGTCTAGTAAAGTCATCAGAAGAGCAAAACAAATTGCAAAACTGTTTAGAAAAGGTACCTGTATGATGCGAAAATTGGCAATTGATCCTAAATAATGAAAAGAGTGAGGTCGTCAACAATAGTGCTAGAAGGAATGCGTTAATCTTCGGTTACACACTAAATCAGTCAAATCTAAAGGCCGTAAATTCAACTAAATACTGAGAAATTACAATTACGAACAACTTAAATTGGAAATAACACATCGAAAATGTTGTGGGGAAGGCAAACAAAAGACTACGTTTTATTGGCAGAACACTTAGAAAATGTAACGGCTCTACTAAAGAGACTGCCTACACCACCCTTGTGTGTCCTCTTTCGGAATACTGCTGCGCGGTCTGGGATCCTTACCAGGTAGGATTAATGGAGTACATCGAAAAAGTTCAAAGGAGATCAGCATATTTTGTATTATCACGAAATGGGGGAGAGAGTGTCACTGACATGATACAGGATTTGGGGTGGACATAATTAAAACAAAGGCGTTTTTCGTTGTGGCGGAATATTCTCACGAAATTTCAATCTCTTTCTCCACCGAAGGCGAAAATATTCTGATGACGCCGAACTAGGAGGGAAAACGATCATCATAATAAAATAAGGGAAATCAGAGCTCTCACGGAAAGATATAGGTGTTCAATTTTTCGAGCGCCGTTCCAGATTCGAGAATTATTCTGAAGGTGATTCGATGAAACCTCTGCCAGGCACTGAAATGTAGAGTATCCATGTGGATGTAGATGTAAGTAGTGTAAGGGCGATAGTTGCATCAAATCGGTATTTGGACTGAAGGCGTCAACAGCAACAGCAACGTCTGACAATGGTTCTCCTCTTATCAACACCTACGTAAGCGAAAGTGTGTTTCAGAGAGTATTTCTTGTAACTGTATCATTCCCCCCTTCCCTTCTTCCCCCTCTCCAGTGAATGGTACGTGGGAAGAACGACTGTAGATAAGACTCCGTACGAGCGCTCATTCTTTTTTCCTCATTGTTATTTCACGAGAAGTATGTGGCAGGAAGTAATATGTTGCCCATTTATTCTCAGAATGTACGCCCTCGGAATTTGGACTGTAAACCTCTCTGTGAAATTAAGGATATCCGGTATTCCTAATCGTTTGGCCTTGTTCCCTCTGAGATTGTTTCCATTGAAACTATCCGGGTATTTCCTTTGACGCTGCTGAGTAATCATGTTTTTTGTACTCGAGCGGGATACCAACATAACTGTTCAACGCGAATCCTGGAGGACCGGGTAATTTGTAATTGAGTTTTTCTTCCCCTAGCCTTTGGCAAGCCAACGTCATACCGCAAGGTAGCTTTATCTGTTCATCACACCTACAAATACGTTTGATGCTTCCGTTCTTTGAGCCATGGCAGGTGTCTCTTGGACCCACTTTGCCTCGCCGGTCGACATTAGACGTAAACTGAATATTTTTGGAGTAAATGAGGGAATAGAAGAACATAAACAAAACTGGAAGGAACATCTGGGAGTAATGGAAGAAACAAAGACGGCCTTGCATTAGGAATTCAAAGTTAAACAGGGACATAGGAAGGCCAGTTAAAAGATAGAGCTGAGGCTAGAAAAAGTCGATAGGCCTAATCTGAGAAAAGCAGAAAAACAAAAAGAGGGAGAAACCTCTTCGTGATGCACAACATTTCTCTCGAGCACCTGGCACTGGAGTTTGTTGATAATGTCCATAAAGCTCTCGCTCTTTCCATAACGATCCCACGACGAACCTCATCCCTCTTCGTTACATTCTCTCTCTCTTCTTTGAGTTCAACTTGGTAAGGTTCACAGATTGGTGAGCAGTACTCAGGAATCGGCTGAACAAGTGCTTTACAACCCACATTTTGGAAAATGTGGTCGGTTTACGTTAATGCACAACTGGTATTTGAGTGTCAAAAAGCTCAAAAATCCAGGTATTTCACGCTTAAGGGCTGCAGCTTTAGCTGTGAATTGTCCCTGATGGAAGTATTACTCAGGTGACTAGCCCACTTCAGAAGTCACTGAGCTCTCTTGGCCGACCCGTTGTGCTGTTTCTGATTCTCTACTACCCCTACCTCCTTTTATACTGACGGATATACTTCTCGTAAGATCTAATGGTCAGTTCTGCATTACTTAGGAGTGACTGCAGGCCAATGAACCCTCGATTCTTCAAAGAATTGAACTTCCATGTGTACAACAGCTTTCCTTTACAAATGAGTTAATATTTTAAATATTTGACTTCTAACACGAAGCGAGAAAAAGTTTAGGGAAGATTTGAAATTATGCTTATAGGTTGAAAGTCGCTCTCTCATTATGAAACAGTAGATGAATGTAATCTGAATAATTTCCGCTACATTTTAAACAAAAATTAATTTTTCACGCATCTCAATGTTTACAATGTCATATCTCATGAACTATGTGCCGTAAAATGAAATAATTTTGCAAGTACATTCAGTGGTATATGCGGAAAACGTCTGGGAACTCCACTGCAAATAGAGGCGTTAGTAAAGAACTAATAAATTTTAAAAAAATCCTCCATGATGCTGAAGTTTGGCTGCATGAACAGCGAAAATGTAGTAAGCAATAGACATTCTACCTTTCAGTATTTTGAGGAGAGTGTTAGCGAGAGAGAGTTTCGTCACGGTTTGAAAGTATGTGTAAAGTTTGCTGGAAGTCACTAATTGCTCTAGTTCTCAGATACTGTATGAACAGAGCCCGGATATTTGCGCGCCGTCAGTTATGCTGCCTGGAGACCAACAAATAGTTTCTAACTGTAATATTTGTCTTGATGCGTTAAAATTTTATCGTAATTTTATACCTCTTAGTGAGTAGTATATGACAGAATTCTGAATTTTTTAATTCGGCCAAAAATCACACGAATTATTGAAAATAAAAATTTTATTGTCTCCGGAAGGCATTACATGGCATGGCAACCCACAACTGGTACTCATTTTCTGGATTGTGGTTTTGTAATATACGGTGCGTTCCAGGAGGGCTAGTCAGTTTTATGGAATATAACAAGAATGATATTAGAAGCAAAAAGCTTCACATGGACGTAGCTCTATTCCGAATGGAACACATTTAATGTACATTGGTATTTATTTTCTGTATTATTCAATACATTGCTAGGTTTTTCGCCCATACATGAATGTACTGGAAAGCAAACATATCTTCCTTCCCCTTCCGACGGTCCATTTCTTCCTCCACACTATGTCCATCTCAACCTCTTCTACACTCTGTCCATCTCATCTTTCCCACTCTCTGTATCCATCTCATCCTCGACGTCTCTGTCTGTCCATTTCTACCTACCCGTTTATCTGCCCCCTTCTTCTTCCCCCACCCCTCTTACCATTCATCTCCATCCCACTCTGCTCAGCTATGACCATGTACACATGTACCCCTGCAAGGCAAGCCAATACTTCCCACACAACATGCTTATCATGCAGGGCAGCCTAATTCCTGGGACAGAATTCCCCCCCCCCCCCCATATTCTTGCTCCTATGGGAGGTAGGCGGTTCTAACCCTTACCGTGTTAATTCTCATATAACAAGCAGAACGTGTAGCAAATTTGGTTGAAATAGGTTCAGAGTTCTAGGAGGAGATGCTGGACACACACACACACACACACACACACACACACACACACACACACACACACACACACACATGAACACCAATAGACACATATCGACTGGGGTTTTCAAAGTATCAGTTGAAAAATACTTATTTTTAACACATTCACCTCTAAGGTGGTAGTAGGACTTCACAGCACCGTTTCAACAACGTGTTGCTGTTCCTGCATAGGTTGTTGAACTAAACGTTTTGAAGAAAAAATAGGAACCTGGAAGAATACATGTTTTATGCAATGTGTTGGCCGGCTGGGGTGGCCGAGCGGTTCTACAGTCTGGAACCGCGATACCGCTAAAGTCGCAGGTTCGAATCCTGCCTCGGACATGGGTGTGTGTGATGTCCTTAGGTTGGTTAGGTTAAAGTAGTTCTAAGTTATAGGGAACTGATGACCTCAGAAGCTAAATACCATAGTGCTCAGGGGCATTTGAATCATTCTGGAATGTGCTGAAAATTGTGGTCCACGCTCTACGATCAGTAATTCGACGTATCGGAAAGCGCCGACGGTATTCTTCGACAGAAGCAGGAGCACTACCATCTCAGTAGCCATAACAGTCATCGCATTCGTTATTAGTGCACGTGTATGGTACTGTACCCACAGCGTGTACAAACGCAGTTACCGGACGCTTCTCTCTGATACACTGTCAATCCCTCACAACCTCACAACACACGATGGAGAAATGTTTGTTCAACGGGATAGTCTAGCGGCAGAAACACGTCACGTGCAAAGAGGTTGAAAGCAAAGAGGTAGATTTGGGTTGAATAATACTTCGAAGCGGTTCAAAATGGTTCAAATGGCTCAGAGCACTATGGGACTTAACTTCAGAGGTCATCAGTCCCCTAGAACTTGGAACTACTTAAACCTAACTAACCTAAGGACATCACACACATCCATGCCCGAGGCAGGATTCGAACCTGCGACCGTAGCGATCGCGCGGTTCCAGACTGTAACGCCTAGAACCGCTCGGCCACTCCGGCATGCCGTCGAAGCAGTTGGGGTGGGTAAGGCACATATGTGCGCACTACTACACCAGAAACAAATGTACCTTAAATGTGTTCTGTCTCTGAAACCATTTAAATGCGTGTGAAGTTTTTTGCTTCAAATGAGCGTGCGTGTCATATACCTCAATATTAACCACGTGGATGTTAAATGAACTACCTGTTCAAATGGTTGAAATGGCTCTGAGCACTATGGGACTTAACTTCTGAGGTCATCAGTCCCCTAGAACTCAGAACTACTTAAACCTAACTAACCTAAGGACATCACACAACACCCAGTCATCACGAACTACCTGTTCGAAGTTGTCTATTTGACATACGAGCTAATCAACAGCGCGCGATGACCTGCGGCTCGGACGTTACTCGTCCGCCTGGCTCGGCCCCTCCGCGATGAGAACGCCGGCGGGGCGCCCGCGGTGAGTCACGCCAGCCTGGCTGGCCTGGTGCTACCGCGGCCGCGGTCCCGGGCGCCTGGCCGGCGGCGCCGCAACCCGATGCCGAAAGCCGATACCCGGCGCGGCTCCGGTGGCCAGCTAGCGCCGCCCACACCTGTGATCGCCCTGACCGCACGCTGCCCGCCGCTGCCGCACTTGCCGTTACTTCCCAGAATCGCATCGACCGCAGAAATCGTCGTTCCGCCGAAATCTCTTCCCCGAAAATGGCCGACGGGGTTAGTCACACAGTGTTGTAATGTACGACGCCAGTCCCGCAAATACCGGAACATTCGTAATTTTGAAAGAAACAGACATAACGTCTGATGGGATACCGCAATCACTGGTTATACAATATTATTTACAATCCGTCTTGATTGCAAAAATGTTTTTTCACGTGGCCGGTTTCGGTTCATCTAGAACCATCTTCAGATCTGAAACGACAATGATACTACTTTACTATTTCACAAATGCAAACCTTTTTCATCCTGTCCGATCAACATCAAATGTACCAGAATGTACCTGTAATTTCGCTAGCAGGAGTAACCCGTCCACACACAGCGACCTTCACATTGTGCGTCACTTTAAATTGGTTGACAGGTGGTTCAAAAAATCTTGAGAAATCAGCGGAAGGACCACACATGAGTTGCAAGGTGCAACCAGCAGTCCAACTAGCACAATAAATGTGTTTATGGATTTGAAAAGAATGGGCAAAGTAGTGGAGCAACTCCTCATAAACCAATCTTTTGTTAACGCTAAGGAAAGCTTCAGGTGGTGTAAAGAGCAATGTAACTGGACAGCGGATGACTGGAAAGGTGTGATTTGGATTGCTGAAAAGTTTTCGTTTGGCAAACGCCTAACGAATGTCCACAACTGCCAACAATGAAGAACGGAAGAGATGTTATTACCTAAGGTGTGTTTTTCATGATTAGGGCGTGCTTCTCTTATAGCGTTTAAGAAAACACTAAATGCGGGAGGATACGAACACCATGCCCAGCATTGTGTACTGCTTATAATAGAGGGTCAGTTCGGGGACCATACTTGTTCATATCAGCACGAAAATGCAGCCTGTCATAAAGCAGCATCTGTGAGCGATGGTTTGTAGACGATAACATTTCTTAAATGGAGTGGCTTGCCCAGAACCCCGACCTGAACCTAACGGAATTAGGATGAGTTAGAAAGTCCACTTCGGTCCAGGCTCCAGTGTACATAACTACCTTCTCAGGTTTAGGTTCTCCAGGAAGAATGGGCTGCCATTCCTCCAAAAGCATTGACACACCTTATTGAAAGTGTCCACATCATTGTTCAAGCCGTCATAAAGGCGTAAGATGGACACATCCCGTATTATGTCCACTAATAGGTGTCCTGATACTTTCCATAAGACAATATATCTCTCGCGACTGTTTCGATGTAGGAATGTAGACTGATAAGCCAAAACCGCGACGTCGGAAGCCGCCTGGTGGCGTTGCGAGCACGTGATGCGGTAACAAAAGTATGTAAGCGGAGCAGACACGGACGGAGGAACACCCAAGCGAAGATATTGGCTGAAAATCAGCAAATATATTGAGCTAAGCGACTATGACAAACGGCAGATTATTATTAGGCAGAGACTGTGAACAAGTATCTCGAAAACGGCAAAGCTGGTCGAATATTCATGTGATATTGTCGTGAGCATCTACGGAAAGAGGTAGGGCAGTGAAACTACCACTATACGTTGAACTTTCGGGTTCGGAGGCTTGTCCGCTCTGTAAAGTAGGATAGATAGCGACCTACTGCATAATGCTGGTGCACGAACAAGTGTCTCAGAGCACATCGTTCATCGTACATTGTTGAATCTGTAGCTCCGCAGTTGACCACCCATACTTGTTTACATGTTGACTCAACGACGTCGTCAATTACGGTTTCAGTGGCCACGGAACCATCGGGACTCGAACGTCGGTTAGTGGAAACGTATCGGCTCTTCGAGTGAATCGCTTTTTTGCTGCGCTCTCCACAAACGCGGTGATCGAGGTGAACGGCGGCTGGAAACGGGCAGCGCGCCACTGACGCACTCTGGTGAGAGCTGTGTTATACTATGGGAGACATTCTCCTACGCTTGCATGGGACCTCCGGTAGTAATCGAAGACACGCTGACAGCTGCGAACCATCTGCGTCCCTTCATGCTTGATGTCCATCCCCGACGGCGTTATCATCTTTCAGCAGTGTAGTTGTCCTTGTCTCGGAACCAGAACTGTGCTACAGGTGTTTGGGGAGCATTATAGTGAACTCACATTGACGTTTCGACGACCAAATTTGCCTGATGTAAATCCTATGGAATCCATATGGATAGCTATCGGACGCAAAAAAGAAAAGGTTCAAATAGCTCTGAGCACTATGGGACTTAACATCTATGGTCAACAGTCCCCTAGAACTTAGAACTACTTAAACCAACACCCAGTCATCACGAGGTAGAGAAAATCCCTAACCCCGCCGGGAATCGAACCCGGGAACCCGGGCGTGGGAAGCGAGAACGCTACCGCACGACCACGAGCTTCGGACTCGGACGCCAAACAGTGGCCCGTTATTTACGCGTATCACAAGATCTGTGCGTAGACATCTTATGCCGCATATCTCCACAAACCTACGAACAAACTGTAGGACCGCTGATACGCAGAATCAGTGATGTATTTCGTTCCAAAGACGGACATCAAGCTGTTAAGCAGGTGGTCATAATATTTTGAGTGGTTCAAAAGGCTCTGAGCACTATGGGACTTACCATCTGAGGTCATCAGTCCCCGGAGTGGCCGAGCGGTTCTAGGCGCTTCAGTTCGGAACCGCGCGACCGATACGGTCGCAGGTTCGAATCCTGCCTCGGACATGGATGTGTGTGATGTCCTTAAGTTAGTTAGGTTTAAGTAGTTCTAAGTTCTAAGGGGCTGATGACCTCAGATGTTAAGTCCCATAGTGCTCAGAGCCAAAGATTGTACATGGAAACTGGTACATGAATTGTTCACTGAGCTAGGACAACAGCCAGAAGACCATCTAAGTTCATTTTTACTGTGTTGCGTCGGGTGAGTATTTTTGTCTACACTCGTAAAAATGGACGAGATGACCTCAAAAAGTAAGTTGCACATTGTTGTGGAAGCACAAGTAACTTTTACTGAATGCCGCTCTACACTTCACAGTGGTACAAATACATGGCGCTATTTATCAACATAGTCGCCAAGACTCTGTAAACAACCGGAGGACGTTCTAACAATCATTCAATTCTTCGACGATAGAAATCCGCTCCTTGTTCTTGGAGCCATTCAATCATCTTCGAAAACTCCGCTATTTCTGCGAATCAGTTCCTCGATTGCATGAACATTGTCATCCATGGTCGATGCTGATAGTTTTCCTCCTCGACCAGCATCTTCAACGTCCGTGCGGCCTTGGTCAAATTTCGCCACGGGTGGACGCGATATTGCCTTTTGTCTATATATCGGAAGAATTCCACAGCGAATCTTTGTGCAATTTGGACGTTTTACCCACAACAACTTTCCAGTAGGCGCGCCATTTCACTTCCACAATTTAATGTATCTGTTATTCGTAGCCGGCCGAAGTGGCCGTGCGGTTAAAGGCGCTGCAGTCTGGAACCGCAGGACCGCTACGGTCACAGGTTCGAATACTGCCTCGGGCATGGATGTTTGTGATGTACTTAGGTTAGTTAGGTTTACCTAGTTCTAAGTTCTAGGGGACTAACGACCTCAGCAGTTGAGTCCCATAGTGCTCAGAGCCATTTGAACCATTTGTTATTCGTACCACAGGGAAACTGTGCCCACAGGAATCGCAGAACATGTACTCTCTTCCGACCATGCGCCACTATTTTTGCGTGGTGTTGTTAGCGTGGGACGACATGCTGTGTAACTTACGTTTTGTTGTTCCTTCACAATTAGGAAGTTATTTTTGATGTGGTGGAGTGGTTAGCACGCTGGACTGACATCCGGGAGGAAAACAGTTCACACCCGTGTCCAGTCATCCAGATTTAGATTTTCCATGATTTCCGTAAATCGCTTCAGGCAGAGACGCGATGGTTCCTTTGAAAGGCCGCTTCCGGTTTCCTCCCCCATCGTCCCAGTCTTCCGTGCTTCTGCTCCGTCTCTAATGACCTCATCGTCGACGGGACTTAAAACACTAATCTTTCTTTCATTGTCTACAAATGGAAACTTCTAAAACATTCACGAGTTTCAAGTGGGTAACGTTACTAGCAGAACCGATTGCTTTTAACTGTCACGTCACAATTGCTCATATATCAGTTTGCAGAATTATGATACTAATTTATAGGGTGCAAGAAAAGTTGCACATGGAAATGAGGTTAAAATGGAGCTAAATGTAATTCTTCCTCTCCAGGGTCAATTTTCTGACGCAGACAAAGTTGCACGTTTAGAGTGTCGGTGAAACGGTGTACATCATACAAACGCCTGAATGAACTGAGAGAATTTTTTCATCATGTCTACTATGCTTAGATTAATGAAGTGCCCTTCCACGGAACAGTTAGTTTCTCGCTTTAGGAAGTAGAGTCATTTTAATTTACTGCTGGCACCTGGCGTTATTCATCATCACGCACAAACGTGCGCAGTCGCAATGTAAAAGCTGCTCGAAATTGTATGGCGCGGAGCTTGAAATAACGGTTCACGTAGATTAGGTAGCCAGCAGTGTGGGTGGGCAGAGGGGAAACTGAGTGGTATAAAAATCATCTGTCTCACCCACAGAGGCAGGTACTTAATTGAAATAATAACTCCCGACTCGGCGCCTAAACAGGCGACATAATGGAAACGCGTCGTTAGGTCGTGACTGAGGCAGCGACCGTGCCTACCTCGTGCAAAGTCCTGCGCGTTGAGTGTTGGGGCGCAGCGCAACTCGCCTTATACACCTGCTGACGTCATTCGCGCTCTGACAGCTGGCAAAGTAATCGCCTACACTCGCGAGTGGCCGCACGATGATTGCACACCGCGCAGCGTCCGTCATTCCTATCTCCCATAACACACCCATTCTTTACACGTAATAACAGACTTGAAAGCAAGAGAGCGCTCGTGTCTGCTAGTCTGCTATCGACTAAGAAAAAAGAAAAAAAAATTAGAGCTGTTAGAGGGGCAACCTTGACTAAACTTGATTGTAAAATTAGCAACGGACCACTTTTGGCAACAGCTGTATCTGTTGCTTTCCTACTCATGCGTTGAAGTCACCAGCGCAAAAGTACACGTGACGCAATGTTTGTCAACGTGTCAAAGATGGTGTTGCACCTTGTAGGACTCTTAACTCGGTAGGTTGGTTTTACTGTCTGTGGTTTTCGGGAAAGATTTTTGTTGATTATGTGTTTTTTTTTGGATGGGTCTTCGCCGCGTGCTTTTGACAATACGTGGTAGTACAAGGGCAAAAAAGAAAGTCGCGTCTGGTGAGCTTTCGTGCATTGTAAAGTACACAGATATGACCCCTTCATGAGTACATCTACTTCAATTGCGGGAGTCCGACCCCATGTTAAACTAAATCCTTCCAGAGATGAGGGAGATACGTACTCCCTCTTGGGCCATTCAATGAAAATGTGTGTCGGATGGAACAAGGGGGACTAAATGAAAGCATTCTCTCAACCCAAGGTGTGACGCTATCTCTATGATGATGAGTGCGTGGCCCATGGGGTAATGTGAACGGAGCCTCAGGCGTACGTGGTGACTTACCTGAGCCTTACACTAACCGTTAGCCGTACACCAGTACGGGCTCCGCTGGTATCGACCGATGTAACGCCTATGCTCTTGGTACTGAACTTGAGAACACAGTGCTAAACATAAAAACAGAGGGACTTTATGTTCAAGATATCTCAGGACCCGGACATCGGACGCCGAGACGATGGAAGTTGTTTCTAAAACTGGATCGGGGATTGGGGGAGGGACCATTTCCAAAATATGTTACTAGTAGCTGGACAGGAAACTGGCCAACAAAGAAAAGAGGTAGGCAAGAAATGGCTCCCCGGGAACATATGGTGTGAATTAAAAGGGCTTGAACATAAGACTCCCCGTTTTCAGGAGGAACGCATACTGAAAAAGTCAAAGCAGGTAACAAGGAATCAGAATTATAGTACTCCAGTCTTGAATTTTAGGGTAGCAGTTATCGAACAAGGCTATCCTCTTATTAGCATCAACTCGCAACAGGAGCAGCTAATCCAAACTGACTTCTTTCAAAAAATTGGGGGGGGGGGGGGGGGGCGAAAATCAAGATCCGAAATTCAGTAGGATCTATTTGTATATAGTGGCCAAGATATCGTCATGGGATGTGGCGAGGTGATCGCCCAAGACAGTGTTCGAACAACAATGCTAAAATATGACTCTGGGTACCAAAATACTTACCGATGTTACCTCAGAGATTCTCTTAGAGAAATTTCGTGTTTTCGTTCGTCGATTATTCAGTCTTTTCCTCATAGTTACTACCCTTTTAGCAGCACGTTTTCAGAGATCGGAAAGGAGAATTAATCGTTCATCTTTTCCAACGTGGAGATCATGATGAAACTTTTCAGTTACACGCCTTATGTCCTGTGGGTACACATTATGTGTCTTGAATTCATTGCACCAAGCGCCCTTATGCGCTCGTTGAAGATTCGTACGCCTTTTAGGGGTTGTTTCTCACTGCAAGTGATGCTGCCCTGAAATTCTGTCTGATCTTCGCCCTCTTTGACAAAGCCTTTGATAGAACAAGAGTGACTAAGTAACTACTAATGCTCAGGACCTTTTGATGGTTTTCATTAAAAATTTAAGCATTGGATGACTTTGCAGCCAGAATCATCGACTTTCAAGAAGAATATTAGTTAAAGTCCCTACTACAGGACCGACCGATCGTTAATTGCATAGCCATTCACAGTGTGTCCAACGAACATTTAAACGTAATTCCTAGTAAGTGCAGTCATTATACACAAATAAAATTTACCAGTTATGAATATGACAATTACAGCGTAAGCCTAAAAGCGAACAATTACTGTACCTGTAACTTTATTACGTTTATGACATGCTATATTAGAGAATTCATTCTCTAACGTCTGTTGGTATGGTTCAAAATTGTTGGTGCATTCTGAGAGCTTTTCATTGTACCAGCTTTTGTTAAGAAGCATCGCGTGACCAGTAATGTTACTGACAGCACTTTGACAACAAAAATTATCACAAAATATCACTAAAGAATAAAAGGTTTTGCTTAACTGTACTACTAATGGTGACTTTGTGGAAATATGACATATTATTTATTACTAATTTCTCTGTAATATGTTAAAACACATCAACATTCAATACGCTTTTAGGAGTAACGTATCGTGGTGAATGAATAAAATTGTTTGTTTGACAGAGTTAATAATGGCAATTAGAGTTTGCATTGTATGCAGACGGTGTGACACTGAAGAGACTTATCTGGAGTTTTTTTGTCTGCTTTGCTGCCAACAACCACGCGCTTTTATTCTACCAACTACTTCGCCATTCCACCTTCTCACACCTCCTTCACTGCCTTCTGACACACACTCTCTCTCTCTCTCACACACACACACACACACACACACACACATACACACACACACACACACACACGCACACACACACACACACACACACACACATACACATACACATACACACATGCTAGACAGCGCCAAGAGGCACTGCCTTATATTACGACACGTCAAGAACTTATGTAGGCTGATACAAATGACAAGGTAATTTACGTTCTGAACTGTTCAACTGGTTTTGATTTCCGTGTAACAGTTGCAGCAGTGGTAACTGCAAACGGGTTTATTACTTCTGTTGCTCTATACCAGAAAGAGAGAAGAGAGAGAGAGAGAGAGAGAGAGAGAGAGAGAGGGCAAACAGAGGGAGACTGATATTCTAGGTTATGTTCTTTGTTTCTGGCAAAAGGACTTTATCGATGCTAGTTATTGATTGCTTTTATTAAGGCTCCGTACGTCAATTAGTAAAATCGGAATCTCTACAGGATCCCTTTGTTGTCTGTCTGCATATCTGTCCCTCTAACTGTAAAGATCTCTTTTTTTCTCAGGAAGAGTTAGAGGACAGAGGTATCAAATTGAAATTTACGCCACATACTAAGCTCTACAGCGCTTTGGTTATGTGAAAAAGTTAAGCTTCTAAGCAAGCAAAAGATACGACTATTTATTTCGGATATTGCGGTACTCGCAAACTCAGTCCTCAAAACCTGTAGAGTACTCGCGTTGACCTAGAATCATGAAATTTCACAAAAAGCAAGGTTTCTCAGTGCAAATAAAGAAAAAAATCAGAAAATTGTTAATTTGTAATTATATCACATAAAAAATACTTTTCGCCATTTGTTGTGTGTCTGACTGTTAAGACCGCCTTCTCTCAGGAACGAGTAAACGTAGCGAGTTCAAATTTATGTCGCTTACAAAGATCTACGGACTCTTGGCGGTGTAAATAATTTAAGCTCTATACTTGGAAGGTTGTTTATCAAAACCTATCGATGGCCGGCCGTTGTGGTCAAGCGGTTCTAGGCGCTTCAGTCTGGAACCGGGTGACCGCTACGGTCGCAGGTTCGAATCCTGCCTCGGGCATGGATGTGTGTGATGTCCTTAGGTTAGTTAGGTATGTCGGGGCTTGTGGTCAAGCGGTATAGAGATTGCCTGGAAACCGGGAGGTCGCGGAATAAAATCTCGGTCGGATCACGCATTTTTCAGTCTTCGTTTCAACCCAGCCTTCACTTCTCAATGATGTGAGGAATCACCGGAAAGAACACGTGATTCGTAGGTACCCTTTCCCCGGTTGGATAATTGGGGTACGTTAGAAACACGCAAGTCGCCAAAGTGGTCTTCAGGTGGTAACACTGTTCAGCTGGCGTATGAATTAGAGAGCCACATACTAAGGTCTACGGCGCTTTGGCTTTGTGAAAAAGTTAAACTTCTAAGCAAGCAAAAGATACGACCATTTATGTCAGATTCGCGATACTCGCAAACTCAGTCATCAAAACGTGTAGGGTTTCGTTCAGTTACTGGAATTTTAGTAGTGCAATTAAGTTATTAATACATCCATAGCATTAGACTTCTAGGTCTACATCAACATCTATATTGCTGGCACCATTAGCGTTACACGCCCTTTCTATTCCATTTGCGTGGAAAACAGGGAAACCTCCGTATGAGCTCTAAATTCTCTGATTTGCTCGACGTGGTTATTTGTATGTGAGAGAAAATAAAACGTTTCCGGACACTTCTTGGAATATACGCTGTCGGAAATACAACAGTAAATTTCTCTGTGGGATATAAATCCTCTTTTGTACCTTTTGTACGTTTGATGTAGAATTTGGAGGATAAAAAAAAACGCAGCAGTGGGTTGTAATACTGTATTATACACCGTTCTGTCAACTTAACGTGACTACCTGCAAAAAAAAAAAAAAAAAAAAAGAATCGAATTCGCAGCGCAGTCCTCTGCGAGACGCGCAGGGTGAGAGCCAATTGGCCTGTGGAAGTTCCGACAGTGAAACCGGCTCGATTGCCGTGACCAGATGCGCTACGTTTCTCAGTTTAGGATCCATGGCGCGAAGAACCCAATCTACGTGGTCCCTCAGATTCTAGATTTGGTTTAGGTCCGGGAAGTTTGGTGGCCAGGGAAGTACGGTGAACTCATCGTGTTGCTGTTCGAATCACGCACGTACGCTGCGAGCTGTGTGACACGACGTTGCATTGTCACGCTAGTAGATGCGATCGTTCATCTACATCTACATGCTTACTCTGCAATTCACACTTAAATGCCTGGCAGAGGGTTCGTCGAACCATTTTTATACTACTTCTTTATCATTCTACTCTCGAATGGAGGGTGGGAAAAAGGAACGCCTAAATCCTTCCGTTCGAGCTCTGATTTCTCTTATTTTATTATGATGATCATTTCTCCCTACGTAGGTGGGTGTCAACAAAATATTTTCGCATTCGAAAGAGAAAGTTGGTGACTGAAATTCCGTAAATGGATCTCGCCGCAAAGAAAACCTCCTTTGTTTCAGTGACTGCCACCCCAACTCGCGTATCATATCCGTGTCACTGTCACGAAACGAGCTGCCCTTCTTTGCACTTTTTCGATGTCCTCCGTCAATCCTACCAGCTAGGGGTCCCACACCGCGCAGCAGTATTCCAGCAGAGGACGGACAAGTGTAATGTAGGCTGTCTCTTTAGTGAGCTTGTCGCATCTTCTAAGTGTTCTGCCAACAAAGCGCAGTCTTTGTTTCGCCCTCCCCACAATATTATCTACGTAGTCTTTCAAATTTAAGTTGCTCGTAATTGTAATTCCTAGGTATGTAGTCGAATTGACAGCCCTTAGATTTGTTCGATGTATCGTATACCCAAAATTTATCGGATTTCTTTTAGTAGCTATGTGGATGACCTCGCACATTACTTTGTTTAGTGCCAATTGCCACTTCTCGCACCATACAGAAATTCTCTCTAGATCATTTTGTAATTGGAACTGATAGTCTGATGATTTTACTAGACGTTAAATTACAGCGTCATCTGCAAACAATCTAAGGGGGCTGCTCAGATTATCACCTAGGTCATTTATTCAGAGGAAAAACAAACCATGTAGGGGTGGACTTGATCCGCAACGATAGATTCATACTTGTATTAATCCACTGTACCTTTCAGAATGACTAGACCACCCAGCGAATGCCACGAAAACATTCCCTTCTACAATGCATTCAGGGTGTTTGATTTCTTACATTTCACGCCGATATGTCCATTGGAGTATAAACCGTGATTCACCTATCGTCACTCATTGGACGTCCATTTGCAGCATTGGCGTGCCAATTCCAGGCTTCGTACAGATGGACTGCAGTCAGCATGGATGCATGAACGAGACACCTGCTGAGGCAACCCCTAAGCAACAACGTTCGCTTAACGATCGCTGAGGATACACTGCTGGAAGTCCGTTGGTCCATTTGGGCTGTCAGTTGCTCAGCAGCTGCACGTTTATTCGTCCGTACACACCTCAGCATCCATCGTTCTCCCCTATCGCCTATGGCCAGCGGTGCAATCACAGTTACCTGGGCGCCGATTTTGGATAGAGTCATTTTCCCTCAGACGATACACTTTAATCACAGCGGAACGCAGTCAGTTTACAAACTTAGCCGGTCCGGAAATGTGCCCACCCTTGGTCCTAAAGCCCATGTCATGCCCGTTTTGACGTCAGATAAAACGCTCCGCTTCCGCATTACTATATTAACTGCACTGTTTTCCACATCTTTTCGGCACGATCCATGTAGGCTCCACTACTACTGCTGCCGTCAGCGAGTGGTTGATTGCACGCTTCGTGTCCGTGCCAACATTGTTGATAATTGGATTCTGCAACACGATAATGCGCCACCCCATACTGCTCTGTCAGTACAGCAATTTTTAACCTCAAAACAAATTTCAGTACTACCACAGTCACCTTATTCACCAGATATAGCTTCGTGCGACTTTTTTCTATTTACAAGAGTCAAAACGGTGGTCAAGGGACACCATTTTCAAACAACACAAAATGTCCAAAAAGCTGTGACAAGGGTCTTGGAGGATATTACAGAAAATGAGCTCCAGAAACGTTACCATCAATGGCAGAAGTGCTGGAAAAAGTGTGTGCAATCAGAAGGGAACTACTTTGAAGGAAACAACACTAAACTTGACTAAAATGGTAAGCAACATTTTTTTTCACATCAGTCTCATTACTTTATTGTCGCACCTCGTATAAGTACTAATTTGCTATGCACTTTGATTTTCTCAACCATTACCTGACCAATGTCATAAACTTAGCCAAGATACTAATCTATCCTTTGCAGTCGACTTGTATTAGCTCCGTTCACACATCAAGGAAAAATCCTTGTTTAGAGAAGTACAGGTTGGTTATAATTAAACTTTCCATATTTATGACACGGAAACTAATTACCCTATGAGTAGCACATTGAATAGCGTTAACGTCCAGAGAATGGGGTGCATGATTTCCATGTGTCGCAGCGCCACCGCCTAGTTCCCACTATGGCCATCAGGTGCCGTGATCAGTCATCGTGATTCATAGTCTCACACACCTGACCAGCCGCTCTGCACTTTTTGAAGCGTCAACATGAGCTTGGACAAAAGGAGCAGGGCATTGTTGGTGAAACACTATTATCAAAACAACAGTAATGCTGCAGCAGCACTTGGAGAATATCATCGGCTGAAAGTATTACGAAAGGGTCCTGTTTTTCCACGTGCTGTGAAGAGCATGATGAAGTTCGAATCAACTGGAATGGCTCTGAGCACTATGGGACTTAACATCTATGGTCATCAGTCCCCTACAACTTAGAACTACTTAAACCTAACTAACCTAAGGACGTCACACAACACCTAGTCACCACGAGGCGGAGAAAATCCCTGACCCCGCCGGGAATCGAACCCGGGAACCCGGGCGTGGGAAGCGAGAACGCTACCGCACGACCACGAGCTGCGGACTCGAATCAACTGGAAGCTGGAGGGTTGGGCGTCGCTCCGCGAGGAGGCCGACGACCGTTCGTACCACAGCTGTCTGATGAAGTGGGTGTTGCTATTGTAGACAACGCTGCGCGCAATTCCCTATCGTTAGGCAGTCCGCGTGTTGTGTCACGACAGTTGAACATCCGGTGGTCCACTGTACGGAAGGAGCTTCGAACCATTCTCAAATGGTATCCGTAAGACCCATATCGTACAACAGCTTGCACCATAGGACGCACAATGAGGTGTTGACTTCGCTCTCCATTTTCTTACAAGGACTGAAATTGACGAGGGCTGGCCCTGGACCATCCTATGTACAGACGAAGCTCATTTTTCTCTGACGGGCGAAGTGAACCTACGGAATTGCCGAATGTGGGTATCTTCACCACCAGTCACAGTGCATGAAGGTCGTCTGTATGGTGAACGTTTCACCGTATGCTATGGCCTCACGGTTACGTTCATCTTTGGCTCATTCTTTCTTGCACAAGTTGGCGCTCAAGGACCAAAGACGTGGAGTGTGACTGGCCAGCGTTACCTCGATATGCTTCGCCAGCTTGTCATACCCGCCCTATAGGGGAGAGACGCATTGAACTCAACAGTTTTCATGCAAGATGGAATCCCACAGCACACCGCTCGTGAAGTTCACCTGCTTCTCCGAAACACAAATGCTTGGTCAGCATCTCACTCCCTCTGATTTCTGGTTGTGGAGCTACCTCAAGGAGGGGACATTCGCATATGTGCTGATCTGAAGTGTAGCATATCAAGAGAGGTAGCCAGCACACCTACGGACATGCAGTCCTGTGCTTTCAGACACTTCTGGAGAGTGACGGGTGCCGTATTGGACCCCTTTTGTAGCAGTAATGGTACCGGTGTGTAATGGTACGATGTACCGAGCAGAACATTAAAAATGTTTCGTTTGAATTGATTGTGCATTGTTTGTCTTCCCCATGTCTTTGACATTAATAGGGAAAGTTTAGTTATAACCACCCGATATATAATGGAAATACGCGCAGCGTATTACGCCACTTTACGATACGAAAATCCTCAGTCCACTATCCAACAACGCATCAAGACTGTCCCGTCACGTAGGTGAACGCTGTTTGTATTTGATCCCTGGTCATAACGAGTTGGTGCCGCTGGTCAGCCTAAATGTGATTTTTCAGAGTTTTCTCCTAAGTTATGCTTTACGAAAACGGGAAGAATACGAAAACATACAACCACGTTGAAACAATAATATACAGATAATTTCAATATTCATCAAGCCTATTCTTGATTTCACCATTAGTCATCCTGTTAGGGAAAACAAGCCTAGAAAGACCTTTCTAGAAAATTAAAGTTAGGAGGATCATGCCAGATTCAGCATTTCTGAAATTTGTGTCAGGTGTTTCAGCTCTCTCATAAGCAATTACCCTCCCCTATTCCATACCTGTACTACACCTTTCCGCCGCTTCTCAAAATCTCTTCTAACATTTAAAATTCATGTCAGTCCTATTCTAATAATTTCAAGTGGAAAGCAATGAGAACACCGCAAAAAGACAGATTATTACCAGCCGCTTAGAAAAATATTGTGCCATACTTGTTCGGTGTAAGCGTACATCGATCTTCCGGAAATGTTCCCAAAGTGGATTTACTCCCGGTGTATAAGCAACGTCAGCGCAATAACCACGGTGGCAGCTTGAGCTAACGGATGTAAACAACAGACCTGCATTCAGCCAGTCAGTTTGTGGGCAGGCAGTAGCAAGTAAAGAACGTTTTGTGCCACAAATCGCAATGGAACAATATCTCTGAATGAAGTTTTCAAGACATTCTCCAGAACGTTTAGAAGAAGAGAAAAGTGTGTGCAAAGTTTGTCCCGCACACCTTGACTCCCGAACAATACAATGACGCGTGGTCGCCAGCCGTGATTTGACTGAAATGAAAAACGCGGACAAATCTTTCCTGGAAAAAAAAAAATCACGGGTGACAACACTTGGAGTTATCAGTACGAACCTACCATAAAAGGACACAGTGCAGAAATTCCCATGAGGGGCCAACCCTTTTACAACACAAATGACATTCAAACTAATGTGACACATGACTTGAGCAACATCCCAAAAATGGCTCAAATGGCTCTGAGCACTATGGGACTTAACTTCTGAGTCCCCTAGAACTTAGAACTACTTAAACCTAGCTAACCCAAAGACATCACACACATCGATGCCCGAGGCAGGATTCGGACCTGCGACCGTAGCGGTCGCGCGGTTCCAGACTGTAGCGCCTAGAACCACTCGGCTACCCCGGCCGGCAACAACATCCCGAAGAAGTACTTTTCTGACAGTTTCACATGGTTATATGAAAGTTCTGTACGTTGTACTCATATGGTGGGAAACTACGTGGAACACTTTAAGCATTAAAACCACAGTCCTAACGTCTCCCTATTTTTGTTAATCGTGCCTCTAAATTTTTTGGACTTATGGGGTTTATTAACAATGTAAACAATCTCTGCCGGCAATTTTGTGGCGCGAGTACGCTAAAATCCACAAGAGTGCAAAGGGGAACAGAATAATGTAAACAAAGCTCTTGTGCAAGTTTGTAATACGTAAAACGTCGTTTAATGAAATAGCCTTACGACGAATGTATCCTTCAAACGTTCGGAAAAAAGCCTTTGATGGACTCGAGGCCCCCGTGTTAACATCACTGTCCAGCTGGAGTGTCGTTTACTTCGCAGGCGTCATTTGATAACGTCTCGAGGCCAGCTATTCGCCGGACAAAGCGGGCGTGAAGATAGTTGTCGGTGTGTGCCGACCTTTTTACTCGCTGGCCACTTAGAGAGACTGGCGATTGCATCGTAACTTGCCTTTCCTGGCATCCGCGCCCGTTCACCGCCCTTCGCAGAGAGCGTTAAAACAGGTGTACAGCAAACATCACCCGTGGCGCGATAAGCTGCCCTCGGCTCACGCACTATAACCGTAACAACGCATGATTTACGACCTGCAGACATTTGTATCCGTCCGCTTTGGCGTGTTATTCCCATACTGCTTATTTTTGCACTGGATTTGGTCGTAATGCACCGTAACTCGTAACACATTCAAGAAGGCGGTATGAGTTTGAGTATTGTTAGTTCAGTACTGCTATGAATGTCACTTTTATCTCTGTAATTACAAGCCTAGCGGCTTGCACACAAGAGCTTTCCAATACTTGCAACCTAGCGGTAATAAACTCTAATCCTAACGATAGAAATTTTTTTACCATTATTATGCGTGCATTAAAGGACAGAAACAGCGCAATAACATTCGTAGTCACCATACCGTGCGCTATCGTTGTAATTTGAAGGAAAAACACGCCAGAAATATCTCAGGTACTGAGCAACTGAATTTGACAGCTCTGAAAATCACTAGTTACTTACCTAAAGAAGAAATGATTACGTCTGAACCTGTTTTTGTTAGCATTCGGTGCGGGCATCATCAGTGTGGTAGGGATGGCTGACGGTAAGTCACAAATCGGACCAAAAAAAACGATAGATGGCGTCTTACATGATGTACGAGGGACGTTCAGTAAGTAATGCAACACATAATTTTTCTGGGGCAATTTATAGTTATCCCTGAGAAACTTAAGCCTCTAATTTATCTCCGATAACGTTGGAAGCTGAAGAAGGAATTGAAATCTGTGCTTTGGACTTGGGGCGGATGTCGTAAGACACCCGTTTAAGTTCGTCGTTGATCGGTTAACTCAGTTTCTTTATTACAGAGGCCAGCTAACCCTCTGACCAAACACGCTGAGCTACCGTGCCGGCTAGGACTCGAACCCAGGTTTTCTTGCTTACTAAGGAGATATGCTGACCATTACACAACCACAGCATTATGGTCAACACAGCTGTACGAACTACCCAAGTCAAATACCGAGGTAATAGTGACAATATAAGGGGAGATGTGAATTGGAGTTTGTGTTGGGGATGGTATGTGACTTGGGTAGTTCGTCAGCATATCGTCTCCAAATTGGTCAGCATATCTGCCTAGTATACAAGAAAACCCGGGCTCGAGTCCCGACCACACCACAAATTTTAATTCACTTTCACAAGCTGTGACATCGTCGCGAAAAAACACAGTGACCCGTATATGTAATAAGTTTCCTTTAATTTACGTCTATGGTCACAATCTTTTTTGTTGAACAGATCTGATGATGGGCATTAAAGACGGAAACCGGTAATCTGTTAAACAAATACGATTGCGACCATAGACGTAAATCAAAGGAAATTTGATTCACTTCTTCAGCTACCAACGTTACGGGACAATTTGATTGAAAAAAAAAATGCGGAATTTGTTGTGCGACGTATTCGAGCTTCAGCCCCTATTCTTCCACGCAGTTCCGATAGATGCAGGCTCTATACGTAGCCCTCAAAATGACTTCTGTAACGGCCGGCCGGTGTGGCCGATAGGTTCTAGGCGCTTCAGTCTGGAACCGCGTGACCGCTACGGTCGCAGATTCGAATCCTGCCGCGGGCATGGATGTGTGTGATGTCCTTAGGTTAGTTAGGTATAAGTAGTTCTAAGTTCTAGGGGACTGATGACCTCATATGTTGAGTCCCATAGTGCTCAGAACCATTTTTTTTTTTTTACTTCTGTAACGGCGGAGCATTCCAAGCAGAGAGCTGTGATAACCAGAGCATCGGAGATACTCGCAGACTTTTGCAGAATGTCTTCGGAGATTTGGGTAGAACAAAAGCATGGAGGCGTTTGTCATCATCGCAACAAGGTCACGCAAACCTGTCCGATCTCCCGCATGCCGCACATACCCTCAGGAAATTGAAGAAACGACATCAATGGGTTAGTCACCACAAAAATGCAAACGATCTTCTTCAAGACAATGCGAGGCCTCTCTAAGTTTGCGCACCCGAAAGGAGCTAAAAAAAAAAAAAAGAAAAGAAATTGGGCTCTTCTTTCTCATCCACCCTACAGCCCCAATACTACACCTAGCGACTTCCACTTGTGTGGCCCAGTGAAAGTTACGCTCCGCGGGAAGCAGTACGTGGATGCCGTGGAGGTCACGCAGCAAGACGTTGGCTCCGAAGTGTTCCAAGAATGGTACCATGTGGGCATACAGGCCCTCCCAATAAGGTGGCCTAACGCCGTCGCATTGAACGGAAATCGTTTTGAAAAATAAGGTTTTGTGGCCAAAAGAGTGGGGGATAATATGGTGTATTGGAATCCTGGATGAAACCAACTAGCGCTCAGAAAAAAAAAAAAATAAAATGTTTTGCATTGCTTACTGAACGCCCCTTGTACGCTGATGAGACATTACGTTTGCACTCCTGGTGGCCCAGAGCACATGTGGCGCTGCGAGAACAGAATACAAGCAGAGCAGAGACGAGTGGGGAGTCTGTCTAGTGACGATATGAGCCGCAGACATAAACTACTTTGACAAAGGGCGGATTGTTACGGCCCGGTGCCTGGGATCAAATACCCCGGAAACGACGACGCTCATCAGCTGTTCGTGTGCTACTTCCGTTCTCATCTTTGGAAAATGGGCGGTGATCCTACGAGCAGGTGACTAACCGTTGGACTGCCATGCGTCGTCACAGAAAGTGAGCCGCGCGGGGTAGCAGTGCGGTCTGAGGCACCTTCCCACAGTTCGCGCGGCTACCCCCGTCGGAGGTTCGAGTGCTCCCTCGGCCATGGATGTGTTTGTTGTCGTTAGCGTAAGTTAGTTAGATTAAGTAGTGTGTAAGCCTACGAACCGATGACCTTAGCAGTTTGGTTCCATAGGAACTTACCAAAGATTTCCAAATTATCACAGAACGTGGAGTTAGGTGTCTTGCCCGCATTCTGGAGGACCGCGGTTCAAAACCGCGTCCGGCCATCCTGAATGAGGTGTTCCCTGATTTCCCTAAATCACTTCAGGCAAATGCCGGGACGGTTCCTTTGAAGGGGCATGGCCGACTTCCTTCCCCATACTTCCCTAATCCAATGGAAGCGATGACCTCGCTGTTTGGTCCGCTCCCCCAAATCAATCAGTCAACCAATAATGACTATCGAAAAAGCAATCAAAATCGCTTTTAATCTTGATGTGCTCATTCGAGCTTTTCTCACTCTCGGTGAAGTTTGGCTCTTCCACAGCATGAATTGTCGTATAGTGTCTCTATCATAAATGAGAAACCAAGGTAATGTAAATGTCGTGTGACTAGGGCCTCCCGTCGGGTAGACCGTTGGCCGGGAGCAAGTCTTTCGATTTGACGCCACTTCGGCGACTTGCACGTCGATGGGGATGAAACGATGGTGATTAGGACAACACCCAGTCCCTCAGCAGAGAAAATCCCCAACCCATCCGGGAATCGAACCTGGACCCTTAGGATTGACATTCTGTCGCGCTGACCATGCAGCTACCGGGGGCGGACAGAAACCAAGGTAAGTCACATGTTCTCACTCTTTCAAAGACATCAGAATCATTTTCAATGCTATTCAAACTACCGGTAGAAACATTTTTACGAGATTCTTTTTGTTCAGGCGTGAGAATTTCGGCATAAGTTCCGCACAAACTTTTCTCATATTAAACTGGGTACGCAAAATTTGCCTATCGCACTCTTTGTCACTTCCTACACTTTCAGCAATCTATCGAATACTCAGCCGACGGTAAGATCGAATCAGATTACCGACTTTTTCCATATTGTCATCAGTTTCTGATTTTGATCCCGGCCTTGGGTCATCTTCAGCGTCTTCTCGGCAGCCTTGGAAACGCTTGAACTACTCAAAAACTTCCATACGTCATAAACTTTCTTCGCCATACACTTCTTTTAGTAACAGATAAGTTTCAGTAGCACTTTTTCTGATTCATCAGAAACTTGCAGAATTCCTTGCTCTGTTATTACACTAACAAAGAAACTAACATCTCTCGCACAAGCGAAGGCAACGTCCACACTGATCTGTCTACAGGCAAAAGAGATGTTGCGTTCGACTGAGAAGTCTTCACGCTTCACAGTTATCGGTCGTTCATCGGGGGCTCATGCGTTGTTATTCTGAGACAGCATCAGTCCCGTTATTTTATATACCTCGTAAAACATATGCTCTTCTTGCAAGGTATACGATATAATAAACGTCGTCTGAAGCTTTAATGTTGCTCGTATGATCCAGTCACAATATTCTGCATGAATTAGTAACCAGTTCAAGTTAGTCTTATCACGCTCATGTCTCACCTGTTACGAAAATTTCGTAACTGCACTGATGAAACGCGTGTTCAAAATAAATAAATAAATAAATAAATAAATAAATAAAAAAAATAGTTCAAACGGCCGTCAACAGTGCTTTCCACTGGGGACTTCGATTCTACCACGTACTCCTCTGACCTCAGGTACACTACACTATCAAAATGCTTCAAATAGGTCTAAGCACTATGGGACTTAACATCTGAGGTCATCAGTCCCCAAGACTTAGAACTACTTGAACGTAACTAACCTAAGGACATCACACACATCCATGCCCGAGGCAGGATTCGAACCTGAGACCATAGCAGCAGCGCGGTTACGGACTGAAGCGCCTAGAACCGCTCGGCCACAGCGGCCGGCCACGCGTGTTCCACTTGTGGGCTATTGTGTTGTGAATTTACAGTGTCTGTTCACTTAGAGCGTGCTCAATGAGCACCTACAAGTAAGAATTGCTGTGACTATCAAAGATAACTGAAGTGACATATCGTTCTCTCAGGCCGGCCGGAGTGGCCGAGCGGTTAAAGGAGCTACAGTCTGGAATCGCACGACCGCTACGGTCGCAGGTTCGAATTCTGCCTCGGGCATGGATGTGTGTGATGTCCTTAGGTTAGTTAGGTTTAAGTAGTTCTATGTTCTAGGGGACTTATGACCACAGCAGTTGAGTCCCATAGTGCTCAGAGCCATTTGAACCATTTGAATCGTTCTCTCAGAGGCCTTATATGCTTTCCGCCGGTCACTGAGGCCGAGCGGTTCTAGGCGCTTCAGTCTGTAACAGTGCTGCTGCGACGGTCGCAGGTTCGAATCCTGCCTCGGGCATGGATGTGTATGATGTCCTTAGGTTAGTTAGGTTCAAGTAGTTCTAAGTCTTGGGGACTGATGACCTCAGATGTTAAGTCCCATAGTGCTTGGAGCCATTTGAACCATTTGAATATGCTTTCGGACAGACATGTCAGCTATCTTTCAGTATACATTTATTTAAAAGTTCATGCTAAACTTTTCGTAAGTAATACTGTAGCTTCCAAACATTTAAAGGAATGAGGTAATCTGAAATCTGTTTCTGAAATCTGTATCTTTCTGCCTTTCATTACATTCCTAATGACATCCGTAGGGCGTTATATCACATCTAACCAGAGTAAGAGAGATCAGTCACTAAAGCGATCTAACAAAAAGATCAAAATGCGTTTAACACTTTGCTTTAGAGATTGTTCGAATTTCAGCTGAAGGGCAAACCGAGTAGTCTTGTAACAGTGAATTCGCCGCAGGCAGGCGAACTTGGCTGCAGATATGTGTGTCGAATCGCAGAAGAGGCTGACCTTCGATTCGTGCGCAAGGCGACAGTCACGACTTGTGGAAATTGCTCTCAACAGCGGGGCAGCTCATGGGCGGGTCTGGAATAACGAGGCGGCAGCCGTCTGATCCCAGGAGAGGCGTCAGCAACCGCTGTGTCACCCCTCCTGGCACTGATCCAAGGGGGGGCTGGGATGGGTGTGGGAGTTCTTGCAAATACAGTTGGGGTCATGTTCACCTCCCCCTCCCTCCCCCCTCCCCCCCTCCCCCCAGCCACACGCCCGGGAGCATTTTATTAAAAATGTTTATGTTTTTGCGCATATCAGTTTCCAATGTTCTTAGATAACCTCCGGAAAATAAAGTAGCATGAAAACATACATGAATGTAGACTCTCCGAGCGTGTACTGCTGATGAAATCTCGGACTTTCATTCCTGTGGCGGCACTGAAATTCAGCGACATTTCGATGACTGTCGAGATTACGCGGAGTTCCATGCACAGGATACCTCAGAGTCTTTGCATCAAACGGCACGGGGAGATAGATCACCCCATGGGGAATAACTTTTGTGAGAGACAAAAGCCGCGCGGGATTAGCAGAGCGGTCTATGGCGCTGCAATCATGGACTGTGTGGCTGGTCCCGGAGGACGTTCGAGTCCTCCCTCGTTCATGGGTGTGTGTGTGTGTGTGTTTGTCCTTAGGATACTTTAGGTTAAGTAGTGTGTAAGCTTAGGGACTGATGGCCGTAGCAATTAAGTCCCGTAAGATTTCACACACATTTGAACATTTTTTGAGAGACAAAATGTTCGCTGAGACTAGGTCTCTTTTTATTCAATTGAACCTGCCATGGCGAGATTCCACCGAACTAGCTGGTTTTACTAACCAGTCATACCGCATCCGCTTACTATCTAAACTAAACTAAACTATGCCCGAGCAGACCTCGGAGGGGCCAGTGGTGTCGACCAGTAACTGTGTCGAAATTAGAATTATAGTAATACCTTCAGCTGCTGACAGGCGTTGATATATGTCAACGGAGACAGGTGAAAATGTGTGCCCCTACCGAGACTCGAACCCGGGATATCCTACTTACAGGGTAGACGCTCTATCCATCTGAGCCACCGAAGGCACAGAGGATACTGCGACTGCAGGGACTATCTCGCGCAAGCCTCTGCGAGACCCACATTCTCACCTTGTATGTCCACGCACTCCGTTTGTAGTGTCCCACCCCAACACACTCATTTCTCGTGGAAGACGTTCTTACCAAGTCCCGTAAGAGTTCGGGGAATATGTGTGCATCCGCACAGAAGAAGAAGGTCATGGCCGGTGTTGCCAAAACTATATTCTTATATGGATATGGTGTCTGTTCTTTAGGTCATGTCCGAAAGAACAGACACGATATCCGTATAAGTGACAGTGTCGTCCTTCGCCCAGTTGCGTCATCGGATGTGGATATTGAGGGGCGTGATGCCGACGCACCGCCATCCCGGCCTTTGTCAGTTTTCGTGACCTGGAACACACACTGATCAGCCAGAACATTATTGCCATCGACCTACTATCGATATAACCCCGTCCAGTCGATAGCAGCGTGGCCAGGCGAAGAACGGCTGCTGGTCGGACAAACGCACAGTGCTTGTAGTATCAGTGAGCGTGCTTTCCGTGTGTAAAACGGAGAACGCGCGATCTGTCTGAGCTCGACCGAGGGCAGATTGTGATGTCCCAGAGGCTCAGCACAACTATTTCGGGAACTGCACGACATGTCGGGTGTTTGAGGAGTGCTGTGGTGAGTGCCTTCAACACGGTGAAAAGGCGTCCAGACGTCGTGAGGTTGACCGGCCGCCCCTTATTACAGATGTCTGACGTCGCAGGCTGGACAGACTGGTAAAACAGGACAGGCGGCGAACTGTGGCAGAACTAAAATCAGACTTAAATGTTGGGCGGAGTACAAGCTTTTCTGAACACACTGTGCAGCGAACACTCCTGACGATCGGCCTCCGCAACCGACTGCCCATGCAGGAGCCAATGTTAACACCACGATATCGACAACTAGGACTGAAATGTGCACGTGACCATCGGGACTGGTCGTTGGCGCAGTGGCGGAGCGTTGCATCGTCTGATGAATCCCGATATCTTCTTCATCATGCCGATGATAGGGGGCGAATTTGTCGTCTTCCAGGGGAACAGCTCCTTGACACCTGTACTAGGGGACGGAGACATGTTGGTTCAAATGGTTCAAATGGCTCTGAGCACTATGGGACTTAACATCTGTGGTCATCAGTCCCCTAGAACTTAGAACTACTTAAACCTAACTAACCTAAGAACATCACGCACATCCATGCCCGAGGCAGGATTCGAACCTGCGACCGTAACGGTCACGCGGTTCCAGACTGAAGCGCCTAGAACCGCACGGCCACACCGGCCGGCAGACATGTTGGTGGCGGCTCCATTATGCTCTGGGGAATATTCACGTGGGCATCCACGGATGCAGTGAAGTTAGTGCAAGGCACCTTGACGGCTACGGAGTATCGTATACTGGTTGCAGATCACGTAGACCCTTCGTGACGTTCATGTTTCCCGATGGCAGTGGCATTTTTCAGCAAGACAGTCCGCCATCTCACGAGGCCAGGAGTGTGATGGATTGGTTCTAGGAATACAGTGGTGAGCTCCAGTTTATGTGCTGGCCCCCATATCGCCAGATCTGAATCCGCCGAACACATCTGGATTGAACGTAGCGTCAGAGCTCATCACCCCATCCCCGTAATTTACGGGAAATAGGTGACCTGTGCGTGCAGATGTGGTACTAACTCCCTCCAGCGACCTATCAAGGCCTCACTGCTTCCATGCTACGACGCGCCGCTGCTGTTATCCATGTAAAATGTGGACATAACCGCTGTTGGGTAGGTGGTCATAATGCTCTGTCTGTTCAGTGGACTACCTACCCCCGTAAACTGGTCAGGTGATTTTAAATCAGAAAACCTGAGAATGAGTGTCTTTAAAGGTATTTTAGAAACAAATCAGGAACTTTAATTTGGGATGGAAATGGAAATGCCTTATGGCTAGGGCCTCCCGTCGGGTGGACCGTTCGCCTGGTGCAAGCTTTCGAGTTGACGCCACGTCGACGACTTGCTTGGCGATGGGGATGAAATGATGATAAGGACAACACAACACCCAGTCGCTGAGCGGAGAAAATCTCCGACCCAGCTGGGAATCGAACCCGGGCCGTTGGGTACGACATTCCGTCGCGCTGACCACTCAGCTACCAGGGGCGGACTAATTTGGGATGGTGTACCATTCTCCACGCAGAGCAGATGACTGGATTACAAAAAAATGGTTCAAATGGCTCTGAGCACTATGGGACTTAACTTCTGAGGTCATCAGTCCCCTAGAACTTAGAACTACTTAAACCTAACTAACCTAAGGACATCACACTCATCCATGCCCGAGGCAGGATTCGAACCTGCGACCGTAGTGGTCGCGCGGTTCCAGACTGTAGCGCCTAGAACCGCTCGGCCACCTCGGCCGGCTGACTGGATTACAGGTAACACACATTTCGCACGGATGTTGTAGAGTGCCTATGTCCTGCCACGTGTCAGGAGCATAACAAGTACAAAAGGACGCCTAGCGTCGCCGGTAGGCTGCAGGGAACATTTTGCCTCTAACAAAAGTTGCTCCCCCATGACGTGATCTATCACTCCTAGACTATTGATGCAAAGACTTTAAATCGTCATTAACTGGTGAATGGTTATCTGGAAAGTGATTTGCAAACAGAAAGTGGGTGGAGATAGTCTATGTGGAACTCTGTAGTGTGTTGTGAGTTTCGTGTGGCACAAAATTTTACTGGATCGCCACCAAGTGTAGTTACAATTGAAAAAATTTAATATAAGAACTGAATTAATTACCGAATTGGTAAGCAAAACTAACATATTAATATTAATAAAAAGGTCCAAGTGGATATATGGAACGAGAATATGGGAAAAATTTAAGTACAAACGTTAAGTCGAATCACGCAATGATAGCGGGAGCTTAAGCCTCAACAAAGAGAATAAGATAAAAGTTTACAAATATAAGGCCTGCCTTTTGCGCTTCAGAAACGTCAGGTGGGATGTTCTAAAATTAATCTTAAAAAAGGGAAGGGTTTGTCAGAGAAACATAGTTTATTAAAATAAATCATAATTTTCAAAATTCATAAAGTAATTCTAAACTATGACCTCTCGTTGCCTGTTATATAAGTAATTGACTCACTTATATTATTATTATATTGAGTGCTGAGGTACATTGCGTTGATTAATGAAAAGGAAATCTTACACACGCATGGGAAATGTTCCCAGAAACATACACGATTAACGTGCACAAGAAAAGAGATAAAAAGGATTTTGCACGTTTACAATAGGTCAACGGCTCTTAGGTTCATCATTATCGCTATGATTGAATTAATGTGAATACAAATACACTTTCCGAGAAAGAAATTTATCTGCATCACGTTGCACATGAAACGAAGCTACGCTGACGTGAAACACCCGCAAATGCTGTGAATATTCATCAACAAAGCAAAGTTACTAAGAGTCGTGCAAACTTCAAGAACATAAAAGTAAACCGTATAGACATAAATAGCAATAAAATCTCACGCGGAATTAAGAATAAAACTTATTCAAGGGGGTACTGAAATTACACACGGTGAAATCACTAGTACGTGGTATGAAAAAAGCTACTGAAACGAAATGAAAAGTAGAAGAAATAAAACACCTACACACGAGAAAAGTTCACACATACATTTCAGTTAAAAGAGAAGTCAGCAACTGAACTTTAAACCTGTACTGGAGTAACGAACTTCCTCCATCACGTGTTCTGCTTACAAAAAGCAAGGATTGGAAGAACTTACTACATACACAAAAATATACTCGTGACCACAGTCTGGAAAATATAAGAATTCGACTATCGAACTTGAACCAACAGATCAAACATGTACATGAGTTAGAATAGCCACTCACTATCACGCATTAACACACTAACCAGCACCAAGTCGCTCGTAAAAGAATCATCTTCAGTCACCAAATGTCCAGACCTGAGTGACGAGAGTGCACTATCCCTGCAACGAACTTCCCCCAGGTAGCCGGAAGAGACCAGAGGGGTCCTTTCCGCCACACATATATCTATTGTCGAATGACTATCGAAAGGGTACAAATTTCTTTGCTTTGATTGAGATAGATTCGTTGGCTACACTCTTGCTACCACAGCAGACAGCCAGGTCCTGTACTGATAACATACAAAAGACAAATTCAACATACACAATCACTCATTCATTCAACAGATGATAAAGAGAGAAAGGAAAATGTAGGTAATGTACATAGGTCTGGGTGCTCACTGGAAAAACTGATACTTTAATGTAATTGTGTAACACTGAATTGGAAAAACTCGAAGTACAAGACTAAGGTAGAAATGATTGAGCATGAGAGCATGAAATACAGGTTAAATAGTATGAAAAGAATCTAACTACCGGGTTGGACTAACGGTTGTGCATGCTTAAGCGCCGGCCGGAATTACCGTGCGGTTCTAGGCGCTACAGTCTGGAGCCGAGCGACCGCTACGGTCGCAGGTTCGAATCCTGCCTCGATCATGGATGTGTGTGATGTCCTTAGGTTAGTTAGGTTTAATTAGTTCTAAGTTCTAGGGGACTGATGACCTCAGCAGTTAAGTCCCATAGTGCTCAGAGCCATTTGAACCATGCTCAAGCTGTAGTTGAATGTGTTTTATTATAATAACCTTGAAGCTACACGACTACTTATAAAGCACTGAAGATAGCTGCACTGTCAGCTGAAATCTAAATCTGCAATAAAAAAGACATATAGCAGTATGACCAATGCTGATCTTCTTTCTTTCCTGGCCTAAGTTAATGTCAATAAGACAGTAAACTGCTAGATATCCATAGACGATTTTGGAAGCACACTCCCCTGTAGATGGTAATAAAAATGAAAGTCTTACCGAGTTTTTACACTGAAAAATACATAAGAAAGAAAAAGAAACCAGTCCGACAGTACCACAGGTAGATAAGTTCTTACCAAACGCACAAAAATTAATTAGAATCGAAGAGGACGCCGTGATTGTAAATCCCATTGACCACACGGAAAATAATAATTCTTGTATTGTTAAGGTTATTGTTTGATTGCTTCAAACTGTGCTCTAATTCTACTCACATTTAATTGAATTATTCCTACTTACAAATTATGTACCAGATAAACCAACAGGAAAATCTGAGAGGACATTTCAGTACTCGCATTAACCCACAAATAAACAGCGTCGTTCGGAATAATGCCCTAACTGTTAAGTATTTCTCCCATCCAGCAGCTCTGTTCATGGTCATTTCTTGTTTTATAAGTAAAGCAAAAAATAAAAACGGTGGAACAGAAATAGCAGCTCTCTGCGGCAAGCGAAGCGAATTTGCAAGAAGTTAAAGAAATGTTCGAGATATTACTAGAACCGAAAATGGAATGAAAAACGTTACAGGAGCAATTCATATTGAGATATTCGGTCACCATCAGACAAGAACTTTCGCTCGTTTACGAGAATACGAGATACGCAATAACGTAACAGGAAAATGGACCTCTTCGTGCTGTTTAAGTAGTAATAGGCCATAAAATTTACTGGTACAACTCTTCATCAATGCTGTTTCTTCAAGGACTTTTTGCAATCCTATAAACAGCTCCTAAGAGCTGATTACATGTTTTTTGCAGTAAGCATTTTGAACGTAATACCTAGTATATTTATGTACGTTTATCAGCTATTATCCCATGTCATTCGAATGCTTCAAGCTATGAATGATATGTGACATTTATCAAACTGCGTAATTTGCAGTACGAACAATGAATTTACAACGTAAGGGAAGTAATAACGTGCGACAGACTTTTTATTGTTGTTAGAATTTTTTTTAGCTAAGACCATAGTAAGTTTTTCACAATGGTGTTTCATGACAAAACTTGGAAATGCAAATCACGTAAGTGGTTGTGAGTTCACGTATACTTGTCAACTGTGTAAAACTTCCCTTTACTTTCTGATACATGTTTTGCGATTGTTGAATGTGGCTCCTTAGACGACACTTTACACTAATGAGGGACGTTACATATTCAACTATTTCTGGAAAAACTAAAACATTGCAGTGGCAGAGAGCAGCTTGCAACCAAAATGATGAGTACCTTTGTAGTTCGAGAGTTTTATTGTATATAAAGAGTTTTGTTGTATTTATGTTTTACAGTGTTTATGTATTTATCCAAGAAAATTGGTTCTTTGTAAGATATACGCGGTATCTTATTGTGTTACCATGTTCTAGAGTTGTGTACTGGCTCACAGTTGAGTGCTTATTTTTTTAAATTTTTTTCGTGGTACCTGTATTGTGCTTGGCAGTAAGTGGGTAAATCATTATACTCAGATTAATATGATACGTTAATTGATACTTCCATTGCTGCTTTGTAGAACAACTTCATATTTATAAATGAGTAGTTACAAAATATCATTGTTCTCAGTATTAATTTACTTAGTTAATCGGTTTTCTGCTTACAAAACTCTCATCAGAAAATCATATATGGTTTTGCTACACGAAGCTGCTTAGTGTTAGCAGGTAAGAAAATCGTGTGAAATGGTGAGTATACATGGAAAACGTTGTAAGCACCAAATCTGGCATTTGTGAGGACAATGAAAACTGGTTTGTATCAAAAAATTGAGAAGGTATTTTGATACTACGGAATTGTCCTGCTCGCCACATACCCACAAAAATAATCGGACAAATTAGAAAATAAATGCTTTATTAAGAACGTTCTAAGTTCCACACCAGAAAACTGACTCGTTCTAATTGCCAATAAGAAAGTTTTTACAAGTTGATTCTTGCAAAGAAAAAAGCAGCAACCAGCTATTGTTAATAATCCTATTTATTTACACAAATACAGATTCCGAAACGACAGCTTCATCTTCAGACGGCTGTTCACATGTGTATCACGTTTGTTGTTCTTTACAGTTGTAGTTGGCTGTTTTTTTCAACAACTAATACAAACGTCAACAACTGTCTGAAGGTGAAGGTGTGTGCTAGAAATCGGTATCGGTGCTATTTGTGTATGAGATAAATAGCGTTATTAACTGCGGCTGGATGCTGTTTTCTTTTTCAAAAGAATCAACTTGTATTTTGTACGCAGCCACTGCCTCAAAAATGTCAGTTTCCGGTAAAGCAACAGGAGGATGGTATTTGTTCCAAGTGTCATCAATACTGAGGCACTGCCTTTTATGTGATAATACAAGTACAGAAATACTCGTACTGCATTAGGGTTTTTGAACTAGTAGAGCTGTAGCCAACAAAAACCACTTCGCATACGTTTTAAATTTAGGAAATCCAGAGGGAAGCTTAGTCAGGCTCAAACATTATTCGCCATCTACTAACGAATGTTTGAAAGACTTTCCTCATAGTTTGTCACCTGGATCAGTCTAGGGACATGCAACAGAATATCGAGAACACAACAGCACTGAAAATTCTGTTTGTGAAAACATGGAAGATTTTCATTTCCACTCTCTACATGATGTTTATACACAAGTGCCTGTAAATGGGCATTCCGAGTAAGTTGTATGAAAGAAGTGTGATTAACTTTGTGATGATTTTATCAAAGCTGGTAAATGTTACCCTTGCGGTGTTGGCGAGTGACTGAGTGAATAGAATGTGAAAAATAGTATGAGCGTTGATAACTGAATATGTCTCTGAATTCTACCGGCAGATATGGTACTTTGTCCGCCTGTTGTTTCCTGAAATAACCTCGTATTGCGAAAGAAGTTTTCTTCAGTCATCTTTACCAAGGAATGTATGTTGTTGACATGATCAACATGGAAATTCAATAAAGGACTGTGATAATTCTATGACAGCTACTGCAAGAAGGTCGTATCCTCATCCTGCTGAGAGTAGCTTCAGACACTTTGTGATCGTACCTTGTTCACAAAAGCATTTGTTTGTTTATATTTGGAAGATCAACGCACCAAGTAGCAGACACGATGGCTTACGCGTTTATTGAAAATAATTAAAGTTCATATGTGATGTGGCTCACCGTATTGACTTTTTCGTTGTTTTGTGGAAATATAATTTTTTCAGAATTTAGTTTCCTATTAAATCTTAAATCGACATGCCCGTTCTGCAATTGTTTCCGTCATTCACGTGGCAGCCCTTAATAGTCATAATCCAGGTCCTTAAACTTCAAGTAATATTGATTAAATCGGATTCGAGGTTTCGTTGGAACAGTCCACTATCCATGGTGTAGCGACGCAAGAAAAATTGCCATAAACCGGGCGGGAGTGTTACAACTCAAGAATGTCGTAAAAATTTTACAGCTAGGAAAAAGAGAGAAAAAGAACCAGCATGTTTATTAGGACAATCGGCCAGCATCAAAACACAAGCGAAGAGTAGCGTCAGCAAGCTGTTGCACTTTCGAACAAATCGTGCGAGAATTTTCTTGGCCTACATGTGCCCCAAAAGATGGTTCCGCGTGAGAAATTTTGACGTAGCTTTGAACATCTACGTGTACGTGATTACTCTGCTATTCACAATAGAGTACCTGGCAGAGGGTTCAATGAACCACCTTGAAGCTGTCTCTCTACCGTTCCACTCCCGAACGGCGCGCGGGAAAAACCAGCACTTAAATTTTCCTGTGCGAGTCCTGATTTCTTTTATTTTATCGTGATAATCATTTCTCCCTATGTAGGAGGGTGCCAACGGAATGTTTTCTCAATCGGAGAAGAAAACTGGTGATTGAAATGTTCTTTGCGTGTCTTTTTGATGTTATAGGTGTTATGGCATTCAGCCTAGCAGCAACTGCCTTGTGATCGCTAATCCTTGTATTCGTCTTGATACTCTCTATTTGTCCAGGATTATTTGTTGCTTTAGAACAAGAATCATTCTATGGGCTGTTGAAAATAGCTGATAGGTCGAAACGATTATAGCGACAGAAACTTGTATGTGAGTGTCTACAATAAACTTCATTGTTAAAAGATGTGTTTGCTAACTACTCTGCCCACTAAAAAACAAGCCATGCTCATTTAAACTTCTTCAAAGTGTTGCTGCTTTAGTTCTCGACAAGGTAGTTATTTAAGCGAATGTATATTTGTAATTATGAACGACCGCTTTTACTTGAAAGAAAGTTTCGCGTAACAGGACTGAAGCAAACAGGTCTTGTAAAGTGGAACGTTGAAATTGCAAGTTCATGTAATTAGTCGACATTTTACCCGTTGCCACAGTGTATGTACATTAGCGCACTCACATCGTGACGGAATGATGTCACACACAGAATCAGAAAGGAGTTATGAAACCGGACACCATTCGGGGCCAAGGGGAGAGTTGCCGAGAAAATTGAACACGTACATCCGTCTTCAGCTCTGTCTGGCCTTTTCGGAGCGGGCGGCCGATGCTGCACCACAACAAGTAGCTGCGAGCCGTCAGAGATCACACCCGCATGCGAGCGTGTGCTTTCACCGATGGCGAAGGACATATGGCGGTCACCTCGCTGACCCATGATGGATGTCGTTTGTCCCACTCTTCACAAGTGCGTTGCGACACAGTGTCCGAGCGCTGCCAGTGTGAAGTGTGTGGCCTATTAATACGTAACGACCACCTGGAGGAAGCAGCAAGTAAGTATTTTGATAAGCTGTCATATTTGGTTGGCATCCTAAATAGATTGCAGTTTGTCTGCAAATTCATGCTCTATCAGAACTGTTTAGCCGTATTGCCTTCAGCACTCATCTTTTCAACAACATCCTAAGTACGTGAACAAGGAATATTTGAAGACAAGCAGCCGAGCCGGCCGGTGTGGCCGTGCGGTTCTAAGCGCTACAGTCTGGAACCGCGTGACCGCTACGGTCGCAGGTTCGAATCCTGCCTCGGGCATGGATGTGTGTGATGTCCTTAGGTTAGTTAGGTTTAAGTAGTTCTACGTTCTAGGGGACTGATGACCTCAGATGTTAAGTCCCATAGTGCTCAGAGCCATTTGAACCACTTTGTTTTGAAGACAAGCGCGGAAGAACGAGTTAACCTCAAATCTAAAAACTTAGAGATAAGTGTTGCCATCTGTTGCTGGGTAGGAGGACTATCAAAACTGACAATGATCTGACCCCAAAATATCCTAATGTGATATTTGGTGGTGAGACCAATGTCAATTTTGACAATTCCCGTACTCAGCAACAGATGGCAACACTTATTCTAAGCATATTTGAGGGTTAACTTGTTTTTCCGTGCATGTCTTACTTTGAAAAGGTACGCGAATGGACTGAAGACTTTATAAGAAACAGAACCCAGTACAACATTCTTGAAGCGGGATATCGTCAGAAGTGTTGTACCTAGAGCGGCGGTTCCCTGAATTTTCCTCTAACGCAACACTTAGAGAATCCTATTACTTTATGAAAATCGTCATTTATTTTGAAGGTTAACAAAATTAATAGAAATGTTAGAAATGAGATTAACTTATTTTATTTTGTGGTTAATTGAATTTCAAATAGCAATTATTAAGACAGAAATAAAATTTCAAAAATACGAGAAAATGTCAAAAAACGACCGCCATGTTATCAATAGTTTTTGGCGGAACGCTTATTCACTTCCCGTGGAACACCAGTTTTCTCGCAACACGGTTTGGGGAACCATGACATAGGGGTAGTGTACGTAGGAAAGCAATAGACTTTTTTATCATTACTTCGGTCTATATTCCAAACGGGGTAAGAAAATACCTGACAGTTGCAGTGGGTTCGGCGCAACAGTCCGAGCGCAATCAATAACGTAAACCGATTTTGTAAACGTCTCTATGGCAACACTTCAGTGTTGTCCGCAGGTCTATAGAGGCTCTTGTATTCGCCGGAAGAGGTGTGCGATTCGCGCTTGAGAGCAAACAACAGTGCTGCTATCACGGAACTTCTTATGCCGTCTCAACTGTAGTGACTGATTTTGGAATAACATGATGGAACGCGCACTAGAAACAGCCATCAGCAGTGTCTTCCTTTTCCTACAATTTTTGTTGTTGTTATTGGAAATGAGATTGTATTCTGCACAATATGTAGAGTTTTATACAGTCAACTGCTGTATAATGTATTAAATATATTTGGAAAAACTAAAACTGAACTCCGTCCGAACCAGCCTTGGTAGGCCCAACGGTACCGACCGCCCGCCGTGTCATCCTCAGGCCTGAGGCGTCACTGGGTGCAGATATGGAGAGGTATGTGGTCAGCACACCGCTCTCCCGGCCGTATGTCATGATGATGATGATCTTTGGTTTGTGGCGCCCTCAACTGCACGGTTAGCAGCGCCCGTACAAATTCTCAACCTTTGCTCAGTCCAATCACGGCACTTTCATGAATGATGATGAAATGTTGAGGACAACACAAACACCCAGTCGTCTCGAGGCAAGTGAAAATCCCTGACCCCGCCGGGAATCGAAAGCGGGACCCCGTGCTCGGGAAGGGAGAACGCGATCGCGAGACCACGAACTGCGGATCCGAGACCGGAGTCGCTACTTCTTAACCAAGTAGCTCCTTAGTATGCCTCACAAGGGCTGAGTGCACCCCACTTGCCAACACCGCTCGACAGACCAGATGGTCACCCATCCAAGTGCTAGTCCAGCCCGACAGCGCTTAACTTCGGTGATGTGACGGGAACGGGTGTTACCACTGTGACAAGGTCGTTGGGAAAGCTATTTGGAAGATATTGTTAATTCTTCAGGTACAGAATTTTATGGTTAATGAAGTGCTATAAAGTTTTACTCGTAGAAGTACACTACGCAACAAAATTAAGGCGGTCGCAGGTTCGAATCCTGCCTCGGGCATGGATGTGTGTGATGTCCTTAGGTTAGTTAGGTTTAAGTAGTTCTAAGTTCTAGGGACTGATGACCTCAGATGTTAAGTCCCATAGTGCTCAGAGCCATTTTTGAAATTAAGGGATCACTTTTTCTAAACCCCGTAGTTGTCTCCTGTTGCTGTGCATGAGTCTGAAATTTTGTTCGGTAATGGCTACAGCTTTCCTCTGTAAGTTCCAAAAGCATGGCACCCAGCGACTTTATCCTCTGGTACGGCGACGCTTCAAACAGCAATGTGTCGACACACGCGAAAAAAAGATCAAAGTCCAGAAGTTCAGGTACGGTGTAAGGAGGGTTATTAATGTCACATTGGCACCAAATTTTAACACAACTCTGCCCAACGCCATCGTGGACGTGTTAAACGATGGGCAAGTTGTCACATCCCATCTTACCGAAATTAAACTCCTTCTTTTGACGCCTCTGCCAGGGAGCCTCTGCCACGGATGTCAGAACCACGACACCCAGCGTTGAAATCACGCAGATTTATCATGAGTAGACGAGGAAAACATTTCACCCTACCGCTCAGAATCGACGTGAAGAGCCCTCAGAAAGAGGAGTAAAGGGTGGTAATGAAAGCGTCCCTTCCTTTGGGGTGTTGATTCCCACAAGTTTCGTGGACTAAAGCGACAGTTTGCAGTGTGATGAGCAACAAGAAGATGATCTTGACAACGTTCGACACTGATGACAACTCTCGGACGATTCAACCCTTCTCTCAGGACATGATGGGGCAGCAACACCATTGAAAATGATCTGACACTTTTGGAGTGCAGTGCAACCGCTATTTTTGCTCTGGTATACAGGGTGGAACCACCAGGAACCGTTCAAAATCATTCGAAGAAATTTGGAAGTGATCTGAAGCAGAAAAAGATGTTAATGCCTTTCCAGCCCTCTTGTTTCACGCCCTCCTGTGGCGCGATCACAGAATGATAGAAGTGGTCTAACAATGACATGTATATGAATAAAACGGAAAAAGATTTCTCTGAGACACCCAGTCTGGTAACACGCTCAGTGCCAACCACACACCGTTATTGGGAACATTAAAAAATGTATGTGTCTGAGGTGCCAACACCCATACAGTTGAGTGGTACCTTGCTGCTGCTGTAGCGCCTGAGGGGAGACAACCTCTTCATCACCCCTTAGGTGGGCTTGCCTGCCCTCAGGCGCTAGAGCAAGAGCGAAGCACACTCAACTGATACATTTTTAAAGTGCTCAACTAAAGGCATGTGGATAGCACTGAGGGTACCGCCGAACAGGTTGATCTTAGAGGGACTGTTTGCTGTTCTATTTATGCGTGTCTGTGTTATGCCTTCCATCATCAAGCGACAGGAGGGTGAGAGGTACACGGGCTCAATGAGTGTTGACACCATTTGCTGCGTCACATTACGTTCAAATGTCGTCGAATTGTTTTGGACGGTCCCCAGTGGTTCCACCCTGTATACCAGAGCAAAAATTGTGGTCACACCACACTCAAAAGGTGTCAGATCATTTTCAATGGGATTACAGCCTCACGATGTCCTTGCGACCTGTCGTTTCACACCGCGAAACTTGTGAGAATCAACACCACAAGGGAAAAAGTGGTTTCATTGGCACTCTTTACCCCACCTAGTGAGGGTTTATCCTGTCAGTTCTGAGCGGAGGAGCGTCTGAAATGTTTTTCTTGGCTACCCAAAAGAGAACAACATGATTTCAACGCTGGGTATCGCCTTTCTCGCCTCCATTGCAGAGGCCTCAAAAGAAGGGGGTGAGGTGTGGATAAAACGTGGTTTGCCGCCCTTCCCAACCTGTGACACGTCCACGAGGGCGTTGGACAGAATTGTGGTGATATTTGATGCGAGTGTGACATCATCAACTCGCCTTACACCTCACATTAATTTCTGAGCTCGTACGTTTTTTTCACATGTGCCGACACCTTGCTGTTTGAGCGTCGCCTAGCCCGCGGTTGACGTCCCAGGGCGCCACGCTTTTGCACCGATACGAAGGGAGGTTTTGGGCGCCTTTGAGCCAAGTTTCAGACATGTTTCGCAATGGGAGGCTGTATTTATGTAACACGTAGACAGTTAAGCCATACTTCATCTGTCCTGCGCCACCATTCACATTGAGACAGAAGAATGTCTTCTGTCATGGAATATGTGATACTTGCAAATGAACTGAGTTTTTGAAGTGTCTTATCAATTTAAACTGTCTTGGAAATGGAAATTAGTGGTGGTTTCCAATAGCATCTGTTGCAAAGTATATTTAATTTGTAGCTGGTTTATGATAATACTACTTAATTTACTTCTACTTACTGATTATTCGTGTGTAGCAGAGTAGTAATGTAAGAGATAGATTATTAAATACAGCAATTACTAGTCTTTCTCGATCGCAACGCTTAGAAATTTCAATTGAATATTTTTTCATGACTATGTTAGACCTCGGAATATGTTTTCAAACTTGGAAAAACCTTAATTTTCCAGAGTAATTTTTGTAATTTCAGAAAAAGACTGCAGCACACAAAAACTGAATACTATCATTTAAAAATGAATTAAGAAAATTTATTAATCTTCTATTACAGGACTCGCTGGAGATGAAAGTCCGTAAAGCGTAGTAAAAGTAGAACACCTGCAGACGGCTACTCAGTCATTGGGATTAGTGGCCACCGCCAACTGTGTAGAAATATTGTGCGATCTGAGGTTGAAGGCTCACTTATAATTGAGTATTGTTTCTCAACTTGAGACCATTACCAAGTTGGACTAATAGAAGTTGCGCACACAAACACACACACACACACACACATATATATATATACATGCAAGCACGCGCGCGTAGAAGAGCTACTTGTGAGAGGCACAGTAATTATCCAACTCAATCCAATGTAAAACGCTACAAAACGGTGCTGTGCGTCTTGGGAAGCCATTTTATCAATGGACTAGGAGGACGAACCAAGTATGACTCCTGAAATATCTTAATTCCTGTATCTTAATAATAGCATCGAGAATAAAATTAGAAAAACCCAATTTTGGAGAAGCAGAATAAAGGTGGAGTTTCTCCGATTGAATCAAGAAAGGAAAAAAATTGAAAATTAAATGATACTAAGAAAATTGTTTGTAGTATCTTAGTATATACTTCAAGAAATAAAACAATAATTATATAAATACAGACATTTATTGAAACTTTATTTTAATACCAGCCAAAAAGACCCACTTAGCGTGGACTCAATCTTCATTTGTATTCTGAGGAAATTTCAGATCACTCGAGAACATCCAGGAACATCGTAGAAACTAACATTCAAAAAATCGTAAATATTTTAGTAATTCACACTCAAAAATAATCTCGAATGCTCAAAATTTAAGTAGATTTCAATCCTGTTAGAAGCAAACTCTGAACAATTTCAGCCACTTTGGCGCTCGATTCCCAGCTGTTTCACTGTCTTCCCATAAGAAATCCATTGGAGCCATGCCCTCTTTTGACATCCATATTCTTCAAACCCAACCACTGTAGTTCAAAAGCAAATCTTCTTCATGAGTGGAGGATGCAGAGCTACCAAACGATATAACCCACAAGGGACTGCAAGTATGGATTGTTGAGCTACAGCGGTTGGCACAGAATATATATATTGATTTGTGCTTCACTTACTTAAACCTTCTAGTTTTGTGAAAAATCCGAACATGAAAGAACGAACTGAATGTAATTTTCAGAATCTGCATTACAAATTGAGTCTGTAAGCTAATTTGTCCGTCGCTGACATAGAAGACCGCAAACCTTCTTTCCTTCTCGTCTGGGCAAGCTGTGCAGTGACTAGAGTACATGTAAATGGTTCAAATGGCTCTGAGTACTATGGGACTTAACTTGTGAGGTCATCAGTCCCCTAGATCTTAAAACTACTTAAACCTAACTAAGCTAAGGGCATCACACACATCCATGCCCGAGGCAGGATTCGAACCTACAACAGTAGCGGTCGTACGGTTCCAGACTGTAGCGCCAAGAACCGCTCGGCCACTCCGGCCGGCTACATGTAAAGCTTACTGGGACAGAGTAAATGCTAACTACAATGAAGTCGATAATTCGATTCTAATACTGGCATTTTAATTTGATATCCCCCACAACTGACAAAATTTACAAAAAAATGTGAATTTCTTTGTCCACCCACACACTCCTGAGAATGGCACATTAACAATTTGCAATTACGCTCCCCTATTACCGGCAGCTACGTTGGTAAATACTCGGCACCTCGCAAGGATAACTACCAGATCAAGAATATTAGGTAAGTTGTTGGAAGTGGTGAAGCGTTGGTGAAAATCTCGCTTCTGAGCACACAAAGACCTCTAACCGCAGAATTCTGCAATGAACACGCGTTGGTGCAGTGCTGCGATACAGACCGTATATCTCCCTTCGAAGACGATGACCAAGACGCCGTCTCCAAGTCCTTACCGCTCGATGGCTGAAGGCGAAGTCCTTCTCCCCCAATTCTCCCGTCTCCCACGCGTACGAAAACGCGCGGAAGAATACTCAGTTTCGGCCAATGTCGAACGCTCTATCATTGCCGAAATCCCTCCAACGCAATTTCTGAGATCTACCCAATGATCGAGTAGGTCATAACCCCCCTAGGCAAACGAAATTCCCGTCTTCGCCTCGTGTTGCCCAGCACAGGTGGCTCCGGATGCCGGGCTATCCCCAAAAGCGCCGTATTTTTCCACATTTCCGGTGACCGCTACCTGCCGCCCACGGCGGCCCGGCGAGCTATGGCCATCTGCAGACTTTATATTGCACAATTCTCAACTACCGACACTTTTCACCAACGTTTTAAGTTAGTGTCTCAATCACGCTGACATGCGGGGAATACTGCTCGAGAGTGCCTCATATTTATCGTAATTCAGTATCTACATCTACATTTATACTCCGCAAACCACCCAACAGTGTGAGGCGGAGGGCACTTTTCTGTTCCAGTCGCGTATGGTTCACGGGAAGAACGACTGCCGGAAAGCCTCCGTGCGCGCTCGAATCTCTCTAATTTTACATTCGTGATCTCCTCGGGAGGTATACGTAGGGGAAAGCAAAATATTCGATACCTCATCCAGAAACGCACCCTCTAGAAACATGGACAGCAAGATACACCGCGATGCAGAGCCATGATCTGATGCCCTTGCCAGTCCCTTTATTATTAATACTAATGTTGGTAAGCTAACGTGTTGTGCCCATGTCCTGGCACCTTACAAGACTAGAACGTATATTTTGAGAAATGCAGACATGTGCAATGTTTACTACTCAATTTTTAACCGTACAGACGTTACTACTCTACTTTACGAAAATTTGGAAATGAAAAATGTAGACATAAGACGCGAACTGTTGTAGAATAATAGGTATAGTGCTGAGTAAATAAATAAATGGACGCCATGCTATGTCAGAGACCATGCAAGCGGCGATGCTTCTCTACCTACCCAGGAGGACTGCATGCATAAATGGAGGCTTGTAGGGCTCTTGGAATTACGGCCAGTAATTATTAGTCCGTATTGAGATTTACGAAAACTGCTCCCCCCCCCCCCCCCCCACCCAAAGCTGCTAAGCTGCTGTAAAAGGCGTATCTTTGAAGTTATCTGGCCTTTTCTTAACACAAACACGTCAGAGATCGCGCGTCTGATTACGCCTAAACCCGCCGACCGTACGAATTTAATAACTGTCCCGGGAGATAATTCCTGAGAACGGCCCGTCATCGCCAGAATTACGCGGCGGCTCGGTCGCAGCCTGCAGTCGGCGCTGCCGCGGTCGATCAGAGGCCGGATAAGGCGGCAGTTTACGGCGCCAGTACGCCTTTATGACGCCGTAACGCCTCGGGCCAGGAGCTGCTTCACGAGCATCTCATCTGCGCGGTATCGGAGATCCTGGCGGAGATACGGGCAGCTTGATTTACAAAGCGCTCTCCACCGCCGCGGAAGGTCATCCGCTCGCCTATCGATCCCGGCGATCGTCGAGACACCGCGTCTGTCGGTCGAGCCACTCAGTGGCGTCTGCTACGTCACTGCTGTATGAAACCTGAATTTGGAGTCTGCCCTTTCCATGGCAGTAGAGAAAAGAGCCAGTCTAAATTTTCTCATACTGAGAACTTCTTAGGAGCGATCTATGTTTCGCTAGCAGCTAGCTCGTAGCAAGTGAGAGAATATAAAAATCTCGTACGTGGTTTTTGAAGGGCAGATGTGGCACTGCGGGCTGCATAACACGACGTCGGTAGGGGCAGCCGAATCACACTGTATATTGTAAACAAAAGTATTAATGTGTTACGGTTTTGTAGATGTCTAATTGCTTTCTTGGCCACCTCAATTACCGACACGTCAGAAACGGACCGACTACAGCAGCTGACGAGGGACAAGCGTCCCACTGCCTTCGCATAGCTGTTGGCTATTCAGTACAGAATTTTTCCACTTCCTTCTCTACGAAATCAAATCTACTTCATCGTGGTTAAGAAGTCGCTATATTGCTTTCTGCTACTGGGTTGGGGTTGGGGTTGGGTTGATTTGGGGCAAGGAGACCAACCAAACTGAGAGGTCATCGATCTCATCGGATTAGGCAAGGATGGGGAAAAGTCGGCCGTGCCCTTTCAAAGGAACCATCGCTGCATTTGCCTGAGGCGATTTAGGGAAATCACGGAAAACCTAAATCAGGATGGCCGGACGCGGGATTGAACCGTCGGACTCCCGAATGCGAGTCCAGTGGGCTAACCACTGCGCCACCTCGCTCGGTTTGCTACTGGAAATGAAGCGTTTGAAATGTGGTGCTATAGAATGATAATGAAAATTTGGTAGATTAGGAGGTTCTCCGCAAAATCGAGAAGGAGAGGAACATGACGGAAAATATTGGCAAGAAGAAGGAGCGGGATGATAAGAAATGCGTTAAGACATCAAATAATAACTTACATGGTAGTAGAGGGAGCTGTAGCGTGCAAAAACTGTAGAGTAAGACAGAGCCTGGAACACACTCAAAGAAAACAGAAAAGACGCACCACGAAGGAATTATACGAATGTGATGTATACGTCATATCTATTATCCGAGTGTGATGTGCACGAACAGAAAAAACAAATAATTACAATTTCATAAAAAAATGGATAACTTATTTAAGAGAAAGAGCTTCACAAATTGAGCAATTTAGTAACGCGTTGATCCACCTTTCGTCCTTATGCAAGCAGTTACTCGGCTTGAAATTGATTGACAGAGTTGATCGACGTCCGCCTTAGAGATACAAGGCCAAATTCTGTCCAATTGGCGCGTTCGTCGTCAAACTCCCGAGCTTGTTGGAGGGCTCTGCCCCTGATACTCCAGACTGGCGAGAGGTCCGGTGACGTTGCTGGCCAAGACAGGATTTGGCAAGCACGAAGACAAGCAGTAGAAACTCTCGTCGCTTGCTGCAGGCATTACCTTGCTGAAATGTGAACCCAGGATGGCTCACCATGACGGGCAACCAAACGGGGCGAGGCAAACTGCTGTGCTGTAGGGGTATCGCGGATGACAAAGGATGCTGTGGAATGAAATGGCATCCCAGACCATCAATTTGGTTGTCGGGTCGTATGGTGGGCGACGGTCGGATTGGTATCCTACCGCTGGCCGGGGCGTCTCCAGGTCTTCGGTAACCATCGGCGATGAATTCGAAGTGGGACTCCAGTCAATGTGAGTCCAGTCAGAAGGCTAACACACGTGATGAATTCGTGGCGGGCCGCATGGAACAAATCCTCAAGCCATATTTTGTGCCAAGTGTGCTAAGGGTAGCGTCCATTCCACTCAGCAGGTCTAAGTGTATCTTACTCTCAGCCATAAAGGTTAGCCGTATCCTCGTAGTTTGTGATAAGGGTCGAAATTTTTTTCACCTTTGCGCTTATGACCCACTGAAGTCGATCCTATAAGTAGCGAGTCTCTGCTGTGTCCTCTTCTAAAAGCGACAGTAGCAAGGTCAGGGCACGCTAGACTATTTCGAGCCGTCGTTTGACGCAGACCGCCTACCCAGCTGCTGCATTATTCAGCAGCTGCTTGGTCGCCAGCTGTAACTCAAGACTAACAGCTGACAGCCGGCCGTCGCTGGACTCTCAACGCAGATAGGTCGGTCTCCACAGTAAGGGTGTCCGGTCGAGTCACCGCCACACCCTGTGAAACCTGCGGTTCGTTGTTTTCTGTAGAGAATACGCTGCAAAATGTTGGAAGAGGCTCTGGAATGCACACCTTTTCTTTAAGTCTTTTGTCACCTTATTTATGGATTCTTCCGTTATTTATTCGTAGAACAATTCCATATTTAACCCTTTGGCTTATGCCGGCGGCTCACAGCCGGTCGCAGGTTTCAAGTTCGTCATTACGTTTCCGGTTGTGAGATGGGCCGAACAGATATAGCTTCTTCGTAGTGTTTCTTCTTCTCTGTTAATAGATGGCAAGACATATTATATACCTTTCTAAGGCCGCGAAATCGACCTGTTTAGTGGTGTATAACACACTCGACTTCTTTTGATAGATTGCGGGTTATAAGCAACCGTCTGCAGGTTTCGTTCGTTTACCCCCTCCCCCATCAAATCTCATCAACAAAACACCCTCCAGAAGTTATGTAGTGTACAAAGCAAGGAAGAAGAATTGTTCAGTGGTTCAAATGGCTCTAAGCACTATGGGACTCAACATCTGAGGTCATCAGTCCCCTAGACTCAGAACTACTTAAACCTATCTAACCTAAGAACATCACAAACATCCATGCCCGAGGCAGGAATCGAACCTGCGACCGTAGCAGCCGCGTGGTTCCGGTCTGAAGCGCCTAGAACCGCTCAACCACAGCAGCCGGTAGAAGAATTGTGATACACGGTGTGAGTGCGAGAAATGTCTAGTAGCGTTGCACATGCCTGTATTTTTTCGGTATACCATTCCAGTAAAAACTTCTAAAACAGTATTACTTTACTTAACGTCATTTCAATAGATAGGAAGGACAGATTTATAAAGAATTCCTATAAAAAAGTTGCATAATTTTGAGAAAAGTGTGTAAGATAAAATATGCTGATTTTTGTAAATTTAAATAGTAAATATATGGTGGAGTATGGAGAAAAATATTAGTAAGTCAATGGGCTATGTTTGAAAAACACGGCATTGTTTTTGTTCTACTGCTTTTTGTTATTTCAAACTAGTTTTCGGCTTATTAGGCCATGTTCAGGAAACAACTGACTAGCGTCAGGAAGAGACACTGGTTCTTAGGTAACCAACATTATGGGCAAAGATACAATCATTTGCTTAGAGTGCTGTGCATGAAACTTGTTTCTTAACGTTGACATTACACTTTACACAATGGGCAGTGTTACGCACAATGAATAGTTAAATTACACAATACTACACTTTAAATGGTAGCAATGCTAACTTTTTTTTTTTTTTTTTTTTTTTTTGTGAGAGCTTGATTTTGGCCGTGATACTGTTAAACTGAGCACTCTTTTGCGCAACATAAATGAAGTGTGATCACTTTAACAGTTTCTCATCCAAATTCGAGATCTCACAAAAGAGTTAGCAATACAACCATTTAACTTGTAATATTGTGTCGTTTCATTATCCATTGCGTTTAACACTGTCCATTGTGTAAAGTACAGTTTCAACGTTGAGAAAGAAGTTTGATGCACAATGCTCTATGCAAGTGATTGTATCTTTGCCTGCAATATTTGGTTACTTAAGACCCAGTGTCCCTTTCAGACGCTAGTTAGTTGTTTCCTGAACATGGGCTAATAAGCCGAAAACTAGCTTGAAACAAACAAAAATCAGTAGAACAAAAACAGTGTACTTGCTATTCAACTTTTGGTCACCAGTAGGGAGTGCAGAACGGACATTTGTGTTCCAATCTAATCACCTTCGAATACACTCATCACTCACTACATCTGATTCATGTTCGTTAACCTTTAACAGTATTTTTAGGCCAGTATAGCAGTTATATCTTTAACCTTGTGCGAAAAATTAGTCACACGGAATGAAATGATTTACACGGAGTAGAAATGAAAATATATTTGTGAAAAATACACACAAAAAGACATTAGTAAAATTCTAAAAAGTTGTTGCCAATAGTAATGCATTGCAAAGCAATATAAATCGCACGATTCGACGCAACTTGCCCTTTTACATCAATTTTGAAGTTTACTTTCATTTCCTTTATTGCTTCTCTGACGTACAAGTTGAACAACAGTGATACGCAGTAACCCTCCAGGATACGACTCGCCGTCAAATCAGACAGTGGCGGCATACTCGTAGTTCTTTTGAAAGAGACAAACTAATTGCTTTCAAAAAAAGTGGCTACTGATAAACCAGTCGCTGCAGTCTTCTTTACGTTCCACCTCATATTGGCGCTGCTCTTACAAAAATAACCAATTTTACCTGTCTCATAATGATACGTACTCTGACACTCAAACAGTTCAACTAAGAAGAGAAGAGATTCACAAAATGTCGTTACTAACACAACTTTTAGACGCTTGCTGTAGCACATCCATACCACAAATTTTTTAAAGGTGAGCTAATGCAGTTGACCTTACAAAATAAATAAAGTGGTTTAAAGTTTGCTTCTTCATGCATAGCAGGCCTTTGTCTCTTCTCTCCTTGTTCCTATCCTTGTTTCTTTCACAATTATTTACTGTTTAGTTAGTAGCATCCGCACTTCCTTCTATAATTAACATCTCTGTAAGTTAGACATCGTAAGCACTAAAAGCTTGTAGGTGTTACAGTTTGTAATGAGAGAGAAATGAATTGCTCGTCTTGGCTTACAAAGTGCACAAATAGTTTATGCAGCAGTTCTTAACAAATGTACTGCGAATTTGACGTTACAGGACATATTATCTTCTGTCATCCGTCAATACACAACATAAAATGAGAAGTCATAAATCCGGTTGCACCACATCATCTAACATCATTAAGTTGTTTTAAATTTAAATTTCAAACATTCAGGCTTGTACATCAGTACTTACATTCAGCGAAGGTGGGTATAAGTAAGTTATTTCTTACTTGTATTTTCAAGGTCAAATTTTAAATGGGACTGAATTATGTTGAGTCACGAAAGCAACAAAACGTATCATTATCGAAAATAATGTTACTAGGGGAAGCTCATGCTTTATTACTAGGAAATCGCATGAGCCGGAAATAATTGATAAGCTGTTCCTTGATTGCACGTTTTTTATTTTCATTCAGTTTTTCACTACACGGAAGGACGGAGGAAGTCGTTGACAGCTCCTAGCCGTGAATGCGTAAACAGCAAAAATAATCAGTGTTCGAAGTTCACTGACCCTTACATGAATTAAATATTGTACTTGATTTTGTTCTCCTTCTCCTTTCAATTAACTGCAAGGAGAAAATGTCGCATTTGTAATAAATTGGCCAACAAATTGAAGCTACTGTCAGCACAGTTGTGCTGCCGGTTGAAGGAGAAGACATTTACTACGGTGCTCATTAAAAGGTAACTTAGTCATTTATATGATACCCCATGGAAAAAACTGACAGTGCCTGTTGGATTATAAATCACTACCGGAGTTCGTTCTCGAAGCAAGTAACCAGACTCGTAATAGACGGTTGCGGTCTCAGACAAGTGCCTGCGTTATTCGAGGGACAGGACCAACAGAAAGCGACGTTCGCTCTCAGTGCCTTATCCGGCGGTCTGGCTGTTATTAAGTGTTTAGTGGAGGGCTAAAAAGATGTGCCACACGCATGAGGCACGCAGTCGTCCGCGCCCCGCCTAATAGGGAACGCAGTGCGTGAGGCTACGTGAGCCAACGAGCCTCCATCTGGGCTCGCAACCACATGGCTTAACCAGGACCTGCACAAATCTTCGTAAATGTTAGCGAAAGTAAGTCATAGTTGTAAGGGTATTAAGAGTGATATTCCCTAAATGGTGATGAAAGAAATTTTTATAGGATACGTAGTGCAGCAAATGCGTGGGCTAGTTCTTATTTCAGAAAGAAAATAAGCTGCAAAATTTTACATTAGACTGCTGGAGTAATACAAGGAGAGGCGTCACATCGGCTGCATCGGGAGAAATTACAATGAGAGTCCCATAGGGTTCAAGTATTGACCCAGTTTTGTTCTTGCGTTATGTTAATGATCCGTCATTTTATTTGAACTAGTCCTGTTTGCAGATGTTACAAGCATCGTTGTGAAGTCGAGCAAAAGCGCATCAACAGAGAAAATAGTAAATGATCTTTATGGGAAAGTTACTGAATGTTTTCGAACAAATGGCCTAGCTTCAAACTTTGAAATAAAAAGCAGTGCATTTAGTTTTGTACTATCAAAAATATCCCACCTTCTATTAATCTAGTATACCAACAAGAAATAATAATCAAAGTAGAAAACTGTAGGATTTTTATTTATGGATTCCTCCGTTACTCCTTGGTAGAACAATTCCATAATTTAGGTTGAATAATATGTACACTATTTTGTACACAATCATTAAAGTATGCTATCTTACAGTATTACCGGTTGTATGATTAGTTTGTGAGGTCGTGACAATTGGTTGAGAGCTAACTGATATTAGTAACTTTCGTTCAGCAACAAACATGTTTTACATTATGAATCACAACCAATGTCTGGAACTCAGAAACTACGGAATAATAACCTTGTAACCGGTAATACTGTAAGATTATATATTCTAATTATTGTGTATAATATTGTCCATTGCCTAAAGTTCAGTTAACAGTGATAAAAATCATTTTTGTTTCACAACATAAATGAAGTGAGTTCAATTTAACAGTTTCTCATCCAACGTCAAAACTTCAGAAAATTTGGCGTTATAACTATTTAAGCTATAATATTGTGTAATTTAATTATTTACTGAGATTAACATTGTCAATTGTGTAAAGTGTAATTTCGACGTTAAGAAACAAGTTTGATGCACAACACTCTAAGAAAGTGATTCTATCTTTGCTTTCATGTTTGATTACCTAAGAACCAGTGTCCCTTTAAGACGCTAGTCAGTTGTTTCCTGATGACGGCCACATAAGCCGAAAACTAGTGTGAAATAAATAAAAATCAATAGAACGAAAACATTGTACTTGTTAGTTAAAGTTAAAAATTGTAGGTTGTTAGGTGTGCATATTGATAAAACTTAAACGGGAAGAACTTTTCCCATCAGAATAATTTTCAGTTTTGGAGATACAGAAGTCAGTAAGTTAACGTATTTAGCATATTCTCGTTCACTGATGCCTTATGTGATAATAACCAATTTACGTTTATGTCGCATAGCTCTTTCTTGGTGTTTGTCTAGTACTGTTAGCTTGTTTACGGTATTGCAGTTTAGAGACATTGTTTTATTTTATGACCTATACACCTGAAGATGAGACCCAGTCCCTGGAACTAGGCAGTGTAAAGACTTCAATCGATAAATAACTACACAATTGTAGCGGATGTTTTAATCGTGGCCGTTACATACCACTGTTGTGATGTCCCACCAGCAACAGTTTATGTAAATTATTTTGTTACAATGTCAGCAATTTTTCGGCTAAAACGCTGCGTTCAGGTATTCAGGTCAGGTATTCAATTTTTGTTCCTTCTCTCAAATGTACCACAACGTACTGACAGCAAAAACGTAACGTGCACAAGTGATTAATCAGAGACCATGGGACTCCTCATTACTGTCATCTGTCCTGATATATAGAACTGAAATATGTTCACACCAGTAGACGCCACCACTACTGTGATCGTTGAAAGGTTCTGGCAGTTCACAGCGAACACGTCTCAATTCGTCATAACAGCTTCGGCGAACGATGACTTGCGTGTTGCTGGCGCGAGCCTGGCTGACTCCTTAATGGTGCCTCTCACGTGTACACCTTTATCTAGCAGCGCCAGAGCTGAACACGTGTACGATTAGGTTCTCCACTCCGCCCTGACCGGCCGCCAACATCAGCGCCGCTTGCGTCGTGATTTATCCTTTAGCGAAGGAAATCGTGTGCACAGGAGATGACAGGACGAGACGGGGAACGAGACTACACCATTAGCACGAGAAGAGGCCGACAATTTCACTTGTCATCTGTTGCCGCTACGCATCTAGTCTTTAGGGCTGATACAGCTTTGATTGCTTTAACACAATATTTTTTCTCAATTATAATATCTTACGTCGTTTAGTCAGACTGCAGTAAACGAGTCGAAGGAAATCGAATGGAAGCATGGTTGAGACGGGATTGAGACCACGTTGTAGCATATCCACAATGTTATTCAATCTGTACACTCAGTGAACTGTGAAGGAAACAAAGGAGGAATTTGGAAACAAACTTAAAGTTCAGGGAGAAAACATAAAAACTTTAAGGTTTGCAAAGGACGCTGTACTTCTGTCAGAGGCAGCCAAAGATTTGGAGAGTTCCTTGAAACTATATTATAAGATGAATACCAACCAAAGTAAAACAAGGGTAATGGACTGAAGACAAACCAGGTTGTCTTGAGGTAATTAGATTTGGAAATGAGATATTAAAATCAGTAGATGACTTTTGCTATTTCGGCAGCAAAATGTCTAAAGTTGATTAAAATAGAAAAGATAAAAAATTCAGACCGGTAACAGGAAGAAACGATTTCTGAAAGGGGGAATTTGTTGGCATATATATTATATAAATTAAAATATTATATTCAGTATTTTCTGAATGTACACTGCTTTCCCAAATTAAAGCAGCAAACGGAAATTTTGGAAGGCTGCATTTATTTTGCCACAAATGAGTATAAACATGTGGCAGTAAAATAGAAACAATGTAAATAATATAGAATGTAAGCAACTGCAACTTGCGCTAAAGATTTTCTTTTCTTAAAGCAGACTTGCACATACATTACGACAATAGGTTAATGTGAAAGTATGGAGTGTGACCATTTCTTTCAGCAATACAGGCCTGATGACGACGGGCCATGGAATGAATGACGTTATCAATCTCATGTTGGGGCCATAACGCCTATTCTTCCTGCACAGCTACTCGCAAATCTTGGAGAGTGATTAGTGGATGCTGACGTGATGCAACCCGTCACTGTAGTGCATCTCAGATGCGCTCCAAACGACTTAAATTGGGAGAGCGAATAGTTCACGCCATGCGTGCAACATCCTCCGTTGCAAAGAAAACGTCAATCACCCGTGCTCTATGGGATCGAGAGTTATTGTCCGTCAATACGAAGTCTCGGCCCACAGCACCTAGCAACAACCGACATGAGGTTCCACGATACCATCACGATACCTGACACCAGTTAAACCTTGCCGACATACCCGTAGAATTTCATGAAGAGGCGTTCGGGGCGCGCGGGATTAGCCGAGCGGTCAGGGCGCTGCAGTCATGGACTGTGCAGCTGGTCCCGGCGGAGGTTCGAGACCTCCCTCGAGCATGGGCGTGTGTGTTTGTCCTCAGGATAATTTAGGTTAAGTAGTGTGTAAGCTTAGGGACTGATGACCTTAGCAGTTAAGTCCCATAAGATTTCACACACTTTTTTTTTTAGAGGCGTTCGAGTGGTAAACATAATCCAGTCCGTACCATTAATGAGCCTACTCGATATCGCCTTTTTTCCACAATGTTTCTACATATTGTTCTCTCCTGATGCGAATCCGTCGAGAATCACTCTCCAGACTAAATCGGGACTCATCTGTGATAAGAACATACGCCCACTGTTCGACCATTCAGGTGGCATCTCAACGACTCCACTCTAGACATTTCCCTCTGTGATGACGCGTCAGAGGTACTCCATACGGCATGTCTCCGACATTAAAGGACACATTTTTGAAACGCTCTGTACACCATTTGCGTCGATACAAAACGTCCAGTTGATGCTGCAGGGCCAGATGCAAGTTGCCGTGCAATACTAAGGCGGTACCGTCGAGCACTTACAATCGAACAACGGTCCTCTTTTGCTCAGGTCACAAGTGTTCGGCATTGCCCTGGTCTTTTGGTTTCTATAGACTGTCGCCACATCCGAGAACAATGGAATGATTCACATTAAGCCATGTGGCGCATCAGTTTGTGACCGTCCTGCTTGTATTCTTGCTATGGCTCTCTACCAGAGAGTGTCTGATAAGTGTCTTCTCAGTACCATATTGCACCGTCTGTGACAGTGTAGACAGCGATTGTGAGTGTGGGACTGTCGCCGGCCGCGGTGGTCTCGCGGTTCTAGGCGCGCAGTCCGGAACCGCGCGGCTGCTACGGTCGCAGGTTCGAATCCTGCCTCGGGCATGGATGTGTGTGATGTCCTTAGGTTAGTTAGGTTTAAGTAGTTCTAAGTTCTAGGGGACTGATGACCACAGCTGTTAAGTCCCATAGTGCTCAGAGCCATTTGAACCATTTTTTTGAGTGTGGGACTACCCAGCAAAACTACCCCGTTTGGTAGGTACCCTGACGTAATCGTTGGTGAGGTTGTCCGTTGACCGGAATGCCATCTTTCGAGCAGAACACGATGGTATGGGCATCTATTGACAGTCTGTATGATTATATGGAGAATCAGATACAGCACAATGAAACAGCAGTCTGTTGCTTTAATTTTGGACACCAAAGTATTTGAAGTCTAGCTTTGTACGGAAGTGAAACGTGGACCATAAAAGTTCGGACAAGGAGACAATAGAACCTTTGAGATATGGTGCTGCAGATGAATGACCAAGCCTAGATGGATCGATCGGATAAGTAGTCAGGAGGTGCTGAATCGAATTTGGGACAAGAGAAATTTGTGGTGCAACTCAAAGATGGGCTTGGTTGAAAGGGCACATCCTGAGGCATGAAGGAATCGTGAATATGGTAACGGAAGGTATCTCCACCAAGTAGCGAGGAGGAATTTCCGCCAGCGGTCAGCGATATGGAGGTGGAATCGATTAGTCGCTCCGACGGGGAGCGTGTCTTGGACTGTGAGCCGCGCAGCAGCAGAAGCCGCCAAGAGGCTTGACTTACAAGGAACCCCTTGAATGCGAGGTCGCAATAGGCCAATCATCTATACCGCACTTGACGCACCACATATTGTCTGCCATGAAACCAAAATATTGGCTGCTAATGGAAACATGGGGTGAGACTGGAAGTACCCAGTTGTGAGCACAGCATGAGACTACAGAGCGTAGTGGAGATGCTTAGTCGACGAGTAACTCACAACAGTGCTGCAGCGCTAGCGGAGTTGATACAAAGCAGAGCGATGGCAACGATAAACAAAGCGGCCTCGCGGGACTAGCCGAGCGGTCTGAGGCGCTGCAGTCATGGACTGTGCGGCTGGTCCCTGCGGAGGTTCGAGTCCTCCCTCGGGCATGGGTGCGTGTGTTTGTCCTTAGGATAATTTAGGTTAAGTAGTGTGTTAGCTTAGAGACTGGTGACCTTAGCAGTTAAGCCCCATAAGATTTCACACCTCCATTTGATAAACAAAGCAAACATCGCGTTATAGCTACAGCAACAGTTGGTCAAGTTGATGTTTCGTTATAAAGGATCCCAAGGAATTACGCAGAGTGAGAAAGAAGTGGCAGATAAAATATTAGCGTTTCTGCAAGACGAGTCGTTTGAATGTGTGGTGTCCTAGTCGTTCGAGTGTGCGGACAATGTACATGAGGAGTACAATGATGACGAGACTCGCTTAACAGTTCAAAGTGATCATGAAACAAGCGTCGAGCCACACAGTTCATCATGCCTGTCGGAGAGGGAGCCACAGATTCTTTCTCCGGTGAAACGTAGCAAAGGACAACCGTCCAATAAGCGGGTACAAAACCTTATTATATACAAGACGGATCATCCGACGCGTTGTAATATATATATATAAATAGATTTCGAATAAGTCCACATCAGTATCAGCGTTTAGTGGATAAGGAAAACTACGGGTATTCAAGGGGGGACAAAGGGCACCTGTTACAAAAACTGGTGCCAATTTGCAGGATGTAGTAGTGACCTACTACGTTATGCACATCAAACTGAGCACCACATAGATTACAGTGATTTTAAGGGAAGCAGTGGGTGGTTGCATAGATCCGCCAGTGTAGCCGAGAGAGCTAACGCGCACCGGCCCCGGATCGAATCCGCTCGGCGGATTAACGACGAGGGCTGGTGTGCTGGCCAGCCTGGATGTGGTTTTTAGGAGGTTTCCCACATCTTGATTGGTGAATACCGGGCTGGTCCCCATGTTCCGCCTCAGTTACATGGTTCACAGACATCTGAACACATTAGCACTATTCCATGGATATGTGCAGACAGTTGGGGGTACACTAATTCTTCCCTGGGTGGTACAGGGTGGCGACAGGAAGGGCATCCGGCTACGTGCCACATCCGATTAACCAGCAGACCCCACAAGTCGGGATTAATGCTTGGAAAGAGAGTGGATGGTTGCATAGCTTCAAACAGTACTACACAATTCAAAGATGTAATATAACGAAATGTCAAGCATAGTGTCAACTTGACAGTGCCCATCATACTGCGGAATTGGCCTGAAAATTTGTAGATGAGATAAAGAAACTCATGCGATCGTTCCGTATCGAATTTGTTTTTAACTCCGGCCTGTCGGGATTTGAAGAGGGTACTGATATGAAAGGAACCCAAGTAATTGCGGGTACCGAGAGAGCTGCATCAAGGTCAGCTAACATCAATGCCTTAACGCATTCGTACACTATTATGCCGACTGTTAATCTGGATAGTAAATCGGCTGGAAAGCCACTTGTTGTGCTGCGAGAAGTTGTAGGTCCTCTGTCCCCTATGATTCTTTCTCGTGTGTGTGATACATTTTTAGTTTTATTTACTGTAAATATTCTATGTTTGTTCTGTTGACACATTCCACACTATTGCGTTTACCGTGAATTTGACCCACGGAGCAAGTAAGTAACCAGCTAACTGTGTAGAAAAATCCAGGATGAAGTCGCGCTTCGGCTTCTACGAGCTTGTATCAATTCTCAAAGCGTTGCTAGCGTCGCTGTCTCTAGATCCCGTGGTCTCCGGTTCGATTCCCTACCAGGTCGGAGATTTTATCCGCCCGGGGTCTGGGTGTTTGTGTTGTCCTCATCATTTCATCATTATTCGGGAAGGTGGTGAGACTGGACTGTGTAAAGGTTGGGAATTTGTACAGGCGCTAATAACTACCCAGTTGAGCACCTCATAAGCCAAAAATTCAAAGCGCACGCCGGTTTGCTCTGAACACCTCGTAGCAGGTATCTTCCATCCGGTGCGTAAATAACACTTTTTGTTTGTATCCATTAGGATGCAAAGGAAGGAAGTGTGAGGAGTATAACTAGTAGATGGAGACAATGACTTGCTATAGCAATAAGATGGAAATAGATGCACTTATGCAGAGATGAAGGGATTGCCTAACGTGAGACTTGCTTCGAACTAGTCTTCGTGCAGAAGACCACAACAGCCACGTTGTAACTGTTATAAACACAGATGAAAAAATTTTAAAAAATATACACTACTGGCCATTAAAATTGCTACACCAAGAAAAAATGCACATGGTAAACGGGTATTCATTGGACAAATATGTTATACTAGAACTGACATGTGATTACATTTTCACGAAATTTGGGTGCATAGATCCTGACGTATCAGTACCCAGAACAACCACCTCTGGCCGTAATAATGGCCTTGGTACGCCTGGGCATTGTGTCAAACAATGCTTGGATGGCGTGTACAGGTACAACTGCCCATGCAGCTTCAACACGATACCGCAGTTCATCAAGAGTTGTGACTGGCGTATTGTGACGAGCCAGTTGCTCGGCCACCATTGACTAGACGTTTTCAATTGGTGAGAGACCTGGAGAATGTGCTGCCCAGGGCTGCAGTCGAACATTTTTCTTATCCAGAAAGGCCCGTACAGGACCTGGAACATGCGGTCGTGCATTATCCTGCTGAAATGTAGGGTTTCGCAGGTATCGAATGAAGAATACCGCCACGGGTCGTAATGCATCTGAAATGTAACGTCCACTGTTCAAAGTGCCGTCAATGCGAACAAGAGGTGTCCGAGACGTGTAACCAATGGCACCCGATACCATCACGCCGGGTGATACCCCAGTATGGGGATGACAAATGCACGCTTCCAATTTGCGTTCACCGCGATGTCGCCAAACACGGATGGGACCATCATGATACTGTAAACAGAACCTGGATTCATCCGAAAAAAATGACGTTTTGCCATTCGTGCACCCAGGTTCGTCGTTGAGTACACCATCGCAGGCGCTCCTGTCTGTGATGCAGCTTCAAGGATAACCGTAGCCGTGGTCTCCGAGCTGATAGTCCATGCTGCTGCAAACATCGTCGAACTGTTCGTGCAGATGGTTGTTGTCATGCAAACATCCCCATCCGTTGACTCAGGGATCGAGACGTGGCTGCACGATCCGTTACAGCCATGCTGATAAGATGCCTGTCATCTCGACTGCTAGTGATACGAGGCCGTTGGTATCCAGCACGGCGTTCCGTATTACCCTCCTGAACCCACCGATTCCATATTCTGCTGACAGTCATTGGACCTCGACCAACGCGAGCAGCAATGTCGCGATACGATATACCTCAATCGCTATAGGCTACAATCGGACCTTTATCAAAGTTGGAAACGTGATGGTACGCATTTCTCCTCCTTACACGAGGCATCACAACAACGTTTCACCAGGCAACGCGGGTCAACTGGTGTTTGTGTGTGAGAAATCGGTTGGAAACTTTTCTCTTGTCAGCACGTTGTAGGTGTCGCCACCGGCGCCAACCTTGTGTGAATGCTCTGAAAAGCTAATCATTTACATATCACAGCATCTTCTTCCTGTCGGTCAAATTTCGCGTCTGTAGCACGTCAACTTCGTGGTGTAGCAATATTAATGGCCAGTAGTGTACGTTCTGCACTCTCTATAATGGCTAAAAATATTTTTTCGTATTATGCTGTTAAAGTACAGACTACACGTACTGTGAACGCGAATAAACAGGTCGTTATGGTACACGATATTCGAAGGACGGCGCAAGTAAATGATCTCAGATGAAAGCACCACTTGTTGCTTGACTCCTTAACGCCGTAATGGCATCTTCCTGGACAGTGAGAATAGATAAATAACGATACAGTCATTGAGCTGGTGTGTAGTTAACCTCACAGTTACGGAGGGTCCCCGAAAATTGCCGGTGTGGCGCCGGTCGCAAACTGCTCCTTCTGATTCCGGCCGGGCCCACCTCAGCCCGACGCGACGCGGGGTCAGCGGGTGAGTCACGCGCGGCCATTGTGCTGAGCAGCCCCTCCTTCAATCGCTGAGCCTCTGCCCGCCTGTGGTGCCGCGCGGCGCTTACGTAACGCACACCTTGTTTTCGTTTCGTCTCTACGTGCCGTACAGGGTCTAGCTGCGCAGATTTATGCGAGATGCTGCGCTGACTCAACGATAGAGACGTTAGACTAGGCCTCATTACAGGTTTTTTTTTATAGAGGGCGCGGCGTCGGACGAGAACAGCGCAGGGTAGCAATTCAATCGTCCAAATAAGGGCGTCCTGATGACGCACTTCACCGTCCACGTCAGTGGAAACCTACCGTTCGTTAGCCTCCAAAGAAGGCCCAGGAGTTGTTTTTGCCACCGAAAATGTTTCCTATGACATGACAGCCTTTCTGAAAGGCTTTTGATTGCGTAAATCATGGACTACTTCTAGATAAGCTCAAGTTCAAAAATCGTTCAAATGGCTCTGAGCACTATGCGACTTAACTTCTGAGATCATCAGTCGCCTAGAACTTAGAACCAATTAAACCTAACTAACCTAATGACATCACACACATCCATGTCCGAGGTAGGATTCGAACCTGCGACGGTAGCGGTCGCTCGGCTCCAGACTGTAGCCCCTAGAACCGCAGGCTACTCCGGCCGGCTAAGCTCAAGTACTGTGGTATGAATGGGACAGCGCTCAATAGGTTTAAATCATACCTAACTGGAAGAGTGCAGAAAGTTGAAATAAGCAGTTCACATAATATGCAAAAAACTGGTGATTTCTCAAACTGGGGAACAATCAAGAATGGGGTGCCGCAAGGTTCGGTCTCGAGTCCTCTGCTGTTTTTAATATACTGGGTGATTAAAAAGTCAGTATAATTGTGAAAACTGAATAAATCACGTAATAATGTAGATAGAGAGGTACAAATTGACACACATGCTAGGAATGACGCGGGGTTTTATTAGAACCAAAAAATACAAAAGTTCAAAAAATGTCCGACAGATGGCGCTTCATCTGATCGGAATAGCAATAATTAGCATAACAAAGTAAGACAAAGCAAAGATGATGTTCTTCACAGGAAATGCTCAATATGTCCACCATCATTCCTCAACAATAGCTGTAGTCGAGCAATAATGTTGTGAACAGCACTGTAAAGCATGTCCGGAGTTATGGTGAGGCATTGGCGTCGGATGTTGTCTTTCAGCATCCCTAGAGATGTCGGTCGATCACGATACACTTGCGACTTCAAGTAACCCCCAAGACCAATAATCGCACGGACTGAGGTCTGGGGACCTGGGAGGCCAAGCATGACGAAAGTGGCGATTGAGCACACGATCATCACCAAACGAAGCGCGCAAGAGATCTTTCACGCGTCTAGCAATATGGGGTGGTTCTAATAAAACCCCATGTCATTTCAAGTATGTGTGTCAATTTTTACCTCTCTATCTACATTATTCCGTGGTTTATTAAGTTTTCAAATTTATACTGACTTTTTGACCACCCGGTATATTAATGACTTGCCATTCTATATTCACGAAGATGCAAAGCTGGTACTTTTTGCCGATGATACAATTATAGCTATCACACCTAACAGACAAGAATTAACTGGTGAAATTGTAAACGATATTTTTCAGAAAATCATTAAATGGTTCTCTGCAAATGGGCTCTCATTAAACTTTGACAAAACACAGTACATACGGTTCCACACAGTAAATGGAATGACACCATTAATAAATATAAACTTCGATCAGAAATCGGTAGCTAAGGTAGAATATGCATTGATGAGGGGGTGAACTGAAAAAAAAAAAAACACACTGAAGATCTGCTGAAACGTTTGAGTTCAGCTACTTATGCTATTAGGGTCATTGCAAATTTTGGCGATATACATATCAGTAAATTAGCTTAACACGCCTATTTTTATTCTCTGCTTTCGTATGGTATCATATTCTGGGGTAACTCACCATTGAGTAAAAGAGTGTTCATTGCACAAAAGCGTGTAATCAGAATAATTGCTGGAGCTCATCCAAGATCATCCTGCAGACACTTATTTAAAGAGCTAGATATCTTCACTGTAGCCTCACAATATATATATTCACTAAGAAATGTGTTATTAACAATCCGAACGAATTCAAAAGTAATAGCAGTGTACATGGCTACAACACTAGGAGAAAGGATGATCTTCACTACTCAAGGTTATATCTAACTTTGGCTCAGAAGCGGGGAAATTATGCTGCCACAAAAGTCTTTGGTCACTTACCTAATAGCATCAAAAATCTGACAGATAGCCATATAGCATTTAAAAGGAAATTAAAAGAATTTCTGAATGGCAGCTCCTTCTACTCACTAGATGAATTTGAATTTTTGGATATAGTAAGTGGGTAATTTCCCGAACCCCCACAAAAAAAACGTATTAAGTGCCATGTAATATTTTGTGTAATGTAATATCTTGTATGGACACCTTTTATTAACTTGACACGTCCCACATCATTACGAAGTATCGTATTCATGATCTATGGAACAAGTGCCAATTTAATCTAATCAAAACAATCATCATCAGACGTTTACCACAAATGTTGGATAAAGACTTTCTCTGGATTCTTCTACGTATTATCGTCTCTATGTAAGCGGATCCATGCCACCCCAGCCTTTTTTCTAATACGGCTACTGTATCATTTCATCCATGACCATGCCTGTGTGCTCTTCGTGTGGGCATTGTCCACGTCAGGATCGGTTTCTGGGGGAAGAAAGCTCTCTACATTCTGGAGTTGATGTCCCTGTCATTCCCTAATCCTCCTAAATGAGCTACGGTCGGAATCTACATCGCTGACTTACAGGAAGAGTGATTTCCCCATGATGGCCGGTGTTTCCAACATCCGTTGGAGAAAAAATTCTGAAAGTCCTGTCAGAAGGCACCACCCTATAGAAGAGCTGCGACCACGACCATGAAATGGTAAACGAGAATGCCTAAATTCTGTCTCTGAAGCGGACTCATTGGGAGGCCTGAATATTAAATACGAGGAGCGTTCAATAAGTAATGCAAAACATCTTTTTTCTGAAAGCACGTTGGTTTTATTCAGGATACCATATTATTCACCACTCTCTTGGCTACGAAATCCTATTTTTGAATATAATCTCCATTCAAAGCGACGGCCTTACGCCACCTTACTGAGAAGGCCTATATGCCCGAATGGTACCACTCTACTGGTCGACGTTCGAGCCAATGTCTCGCTGCATCAACAACCTCCCTATCGCCCACATGCTGCGTCCCGCGGAGTACATTCTTGATTTGGCGAGACAGATGGGAGTCGAAAGGTGCGAGTTCCGGGCTGTAGGGTGGATAGCGAAGAACAGTCCAATGAAGTTTTGTGGGCTCATCTCGGGAGCGCAGCCTTCTGTGAGGTCTTGTCATGGAAAAGGAGAAGTTCGTTTGCAATTTTATGGCGATGAACATGCTGAAGTCGTTCCTTCAGTTTCGTTTCTTCAATTGCCCGAGCCTACCACAATACATCTCAGATGCGTGAGGACATAAAACAAAATACGGGACCTCTTCGGAGTCCCAGAAGGCTCTTCGGAAGAGAGGTGATATGCCACCACTGTATCAATAGATCAACTATAAATATTTTGTTTCCAGTTCGAAGAATGAACCCCTGTCTCATCGCCCGCGACGATGTGCCACGATCAGTCTCGCAGTGCGCTAGCGGGCACAAACATTTGAGTACCGCAACTGGTGGACAAGAGTGTCAGGACTACAAACAGAGACGTTCTGTTGTGCAGCTAAGTGTTTGATTTTGATCCGTCGATCACCTCGAACGAGAGTGTCCCCACGTTCCAACACTGCAGGAGTCCAGCTGTGTGCGGTCGGCCGGCACGCGTAAGACTGGACTGATTTTCGCGACCTTGTTTCGATATTAACAGACGCCTCGCCTAGCTTTTGTTCTCAGCCAGGCCTCAGTAGACATTCTGCAAGCGCATATGAATATCTGCGATGCGCTCTCTCTCTCTCTCTCTCTCTCTCTCTCTCTCTCTCGCTCTCTCTCTCTCTCACACACACACACACACACACACACACACAACACACACAAACAAATGAAAATACCAAACCACATACACGACATAAACAAAAGACGAGAGATAAAGACACAGTGCCAGTTATACACACAGAAAACACACAAACGCTGAACACAAAACGTTAAGTGCAAGTGCAGTAAGCAGTGTGTTGAATCAAACGTGGCTGAAAGAACGCCGGAAATCGACCAACTGGAGCATGGAGACTAATGAACACATCTCTAGGACTACACAAATGGTGTAACAGCGCTGTAAATCGTAACATCGAACAATAATTTCACGTCTAATTTGTGTCCGCCCCCGGTAGCTGAGTGGTAAGCCGGCACGGTAGCTCAGCGTGTTCGGTCAGAGAGCCGGTTGGCCTCTGTAATAAAAAAACTGAGTGGAAGGATCAACCACCGAACTTGAACAGGATGTCTTGCGACGTCCGCAACGACTAAACACAGCGATCAATAACGAACAAAATGCAAATAAAAAAAAAAAAAGTGGTCAGCGCGACAGAATGTCGATCCTAAGGGCCCGGGTTCGATTCCCGGCTGGGTCGGAGATTTTCTCCGCTCAGCGACTGGGTGTTGTGTTATCCTAATCATCATCCTTTCACCCCCATAGAGGCGGAAGTCGCCGGAGTGGCGTCAAATCGAAAGACTTGCACTCGACGAACGGTCTACCCGACCTGTGGCCCTAGTCACACGACGGAATTTGTGCTAGAAAAGTTGATTCTAACGTAAAAAAACAGGAGAAAACCATGACAAAATGTAACATAGGAACATATTGTAGCTACCACTTAATACATTTATTATATGTATAAAAAGAAACATGTTTTACAAGCGACTGAAGAAGCTCCGCAAATAAAAGAAGCGAAACGTATATGGCGATAAACAAACTGCCTTCAATTAGTTGCATAGACGGAACATATGTCCACGAATTTTGAAGCAAGTAAGGAACGACGGAAAACAGAAAGAAAATGATGATTTAGTTTAAATGGTTCAAATGGCTCTGAGCACTATGGGACTTAACTTCTGTGTTCCTCAGACCCCTAGAACTTAGAACTACTTAAACCTAACTAACCTAAGGACATCACACATGCCCGAGGCAGGATTCGAACCTGCGATCGTAGCGGTTGCGCGGTTTCAGACTGTAGCGCCTACAACCGCTCGGCCACCCAGGCCGGCGATGATTTAGTTTTAGTTTTACTTGTCCAACTGGCTGAAGAGCGGGTTGACAGTATTGCTAGTAGCCCACCCCGTCGCCGTTATGCGGCGACAGGGCGTGAAATGATAAGCGGAAAACGATTCTTACGTTCTTTTAAGATTAATTACATGACTGATTACGACGTGATAACTAAAGACATAAACTGAGCGATCTAGGCGGTCCTATTCACAAAGTGTTTTTCAGAGAGCCAACGGCTGTCGCAGACGCCTCGGCAGAAGCGTCGTGGCGGCCGGGCCGCCGCGCTGTGACGGCCGTTTTTCCGCTCCGCCTGCGCCGTCGCCGCCGCTCACGCTCACGCGCAGGCCGGGCCCGCGTGGGCGGCGCCGCGGCCCACGTGCGGCGCGCTTTCGCGGCTCGCGTGCCGCCAGTAGAAGAGCGGAGCAGGGCAGGCGCCGAACCTCGCGGCAGCGCAGGCACCCAGACCCAGCATTAGCGCCGCTCCTCGATCTACGCAGCAGGCGGCCCGCGGCGGCATCCCGCTGTTTCGTCACTGGTAGTGAATGAGTCCTGCGTTAGATTTCAGGCCCTTCCGCAATCGACCACTCCTGAGGAATTTCGCAAACCACTATTATACCAGCGCCCTCCTTACGCCAATAGAAAATCAAGGAGAGGAGACTGGCGCAGAAAGTTTCGTCACGGACATTGTGTCATTCCGACAGACTGCACCGTCGTAGCCGTGGGTGTTAGCAAAAGCTTATCCAAGAGGAGGCAAGTTCCTAAATTTGTGGTCGTCCATTAATAGTGACCGGGCCGAATATCTCACGAAATAAGCATCAAACGAAGAAACTACAAAGCACGAAACTCGTCTATCTTGAAGGGGGAAACCAGATGGCGCTATGATTGGCGCGCTAGATAGTGCTTCCATAGGTCAAACGGATATTAACTGCGTTTTTTTAAATAGGAACCCCCATTTTTATTACATATTGGTGTAGTACGTAAAGAAATACGAATGTTTTAGTTGGACCACTTTTTTCGCTTTGTGATACAAGGCGTTGTAATAGTCACAAACGTATAAGTCCGTGGTATCACGTAACATTCCCCCAGTGCGGACGGTATTTGCTTCGTGATACATTACCCGTGTTAAAATGGACCGTTTACCAATTGCGGGAAAGGTCGATATCGTGTTGATGTATGGCTATTGTGATCAAAATGCCCAACTTGCGTGTGCTATGTATGCTGGTTGGCTCTGAGCACTATGGGACTCAACTGCTGTGGTCATCAGTCCCCTAGAACTTAGAACTACTTAAACCTAACTAACCTGAGGACATCACACACATCCATACCCGAGGCAGGATTCGAACCTGCGACCGTAGCAGTTGCACGGTTCCGGACTGCGCGCCTAGAACCGCGAGACCACCGCGGCCGGCTATGTATGCTGCTCGGTACTCTGGACGACATCATCCAAATGTCCTGACCGTTCGCCGGATAGTTACGTTATTTAAGGAAACAGGAAGTGTTCAGCCACATGTCAAATGTCAGACACGACCTGCAACAAATGATGATGCCCAGGTAGGTGTTTTAGCTGCTGTCGCGGCTAATCCGTACATCAGTAGCAGACAAATTGCTCGAGAATCGGGAATCTCAAAAACGTCGGTGTTGAGAATGCTACATCAACATCGATTGCACCCGTACCATATTTCTACGCACCAGGAATCGCATGGCGACGACTTTGAACGTCGTGTACAGCTATGCCACTGGGCACAAGAGAAATTAAGGGACGATGACAGATTTTTTGCACGCGTTCTATTCAGCGACGAAGCGTCGTTCACCAACAGCAGTAACGTAAACCGGCATAATATGCGCTATTGGGTAACGGAAAATCCACGATGGCTGCGACAAGTGGAACATCAGTCACCTTGGCGGGGTAATGTGTGGTGCAGCATTGTTGGAGGAAGGATAATTGGCCCCCATTTTATCGATGGCAATGCGGCATTGTTGGAGGAAGGATAATTGGCCCCCTTTCTATCGATGGCAATCTAAATGGTGCAATGTATGCTGATTTCCTGTGTAATGTTCAACCGATGTTACTACAAGATGTTTCACTGCATGACACAATGGCGATGTACTTCCAACATGATGGATGTCCGGCACATAGCTCGCGTGCGGTTGAAGCGGTATTGAATAGCATATTTCGTGGCAGGTGGCTTGGTCGTCGAAGTACCATACCATGGTCCGCACGTTCACCGGATCTGACGTCCCCGGATTTCTTTCTATGGGGAAAGTTGAAGGATATTTGCTATCGTGATCCACCGACAACGCCTGACAACATGCGTCAGCGCATTGTCAATGCATGTGCGAACATTACGGCAGGCGAATTACTCGCTGTTAAGAGGAATGTCGTTACACGTATTGCCAAATGTATTGCGGTTGACGGACATCATTTTGAGCATTTATTGCATTAATGTGGTATTTACACGTAATCACGCTGTGACAGCATGCGTTCTCGAGAAGATAAGTTCACAAAGGTACATGTATCACATTGGAACAACCGAAATAAAATGTTCAAACGTACCTATGTTGTGTATTTTAATTTAAAAAACTTACTTGTTACCAACTGTTGGTCTAAAATTGTGAGCCATATGATTGTGATTATTACAACGCCATCCATCACAAAGCGAAAAAAGTGGTCCAACTAAAACATTCATATTTCTTTACCTACTACACTAATATGTAATAAAAATGGGGTTCCTACTTTTTAAAAATGCAGTTGATATCCGTTTGACCTATGGCAGCGCCATCTAGCGGTCCGACCATAGCGCCATATGGTTTCCCCCTTCAAGCTAGACCAGTTTCGTTCTTTGTAGTTTTTCGTTTGACGCTTATTGCGTGACATATTTGGCCCGGTCACGATCAATGGACCACCGGCCATTTGACCAACTTTTTCTGTGCAGATGCACAAACAGTGCCCGAACTCTTACGGGAATAGGCAGGAAAGCCGCCAGTAATGAGTGTAATGGGCAGGGGTACTATGAATAAAGTGCGGGACAATAAGCTGCGAAAGTGGGTCTCACGGGACGCGTGCCAGAGATAAGTCCCTGCAATTGCACTATCCTTGCCTTACTATTCGTAAGTAATCCTACACCTGTTATTTCATTTTCTGCTGTTGTTGATGTTACCCTACACTCGGCTGACCAGAAATCCTCGTCTTCTTGCCGTTTCACTTCACTGACCCCCCACTATATCTACACTCCTGGAAATGGAAAAAAGAACACATTGACACCGGTGTGTCAGACCCACCATACTTGCTCCGGACACTGCGAGAGGGCTGTACAAGCAATGATCACACGCACGGCACAGCAGACACACCAGGAACTGCGGTGTTGGCCATCGAATGGCGCTAGCTGCGCAGCATTTATGCACCGCCGCCGTCAGTGTCAGCCAGTTTGCCGTGGCATACGGAGTTCCATCGCAGTCTTTAACACTGGTAGCATGCCGCGACAGCGTGGACGTGAACCGTATGTGCAGTTGACGGACTTTGAGCGAGGGTGTATAGTGGGCATGCGGGAGGCCGGGTGGACGTACCGCCGAATTGCTCAACACGTGGGGCGTGAGGTCTCCACAGTACATCGATGTTGTTGCCAGTGGTCGGCGGAAGGTGCACGTGCCCGTCGACCTGGGACCGGACCGCAGCGACGCACGGATGCACGCCAAGACCGTAGGATCCTACGCAGTGCCGTAGGGGACCGCACCGCCACTTCCCAGCAAATTAGGGACACTGTTGCTCCTGGGGTATCGGCGAGGACCATTCGCAACCGTCTCCATGAAGCTGGGCTACGGTCCCGCACACCGTTAGGCCGTCTTCCGCTCACGCCCCAACATCGTGCAGCCCGCCTCCAGTGGTGTCGCGACAGGCGTGAATGGAGGGTCGAATGGAGACGTGTCGTCTTCAGCGATGAGAGTCGCTTCTGCCTTGGTGCCAATGATGGTCGTATGCGTGTTTGGCGCCGTGCAGGTGAGCGCCACAATCAGGACTGCATACGACCGAGGCACACAGGGCCAACACCCGGCATCATGGAGTGGGGAGCGATCTCCTACACTGGCCGTACACCACTGGTGATCGTCGAGGGGACACTGAATAGTGCACGGTACATCCAAACCGTCATCGAAACCATCGTTCTACCATTCCTAGACCGGCAAGGGAACTTTCTGTTCCAACAGGACAATGCACGTCCGCATGTATCCCATGCCACCCAACGTGCTCTAGAAGGTGTAAGTCAACTACCCTGGCCAGCAAGATCTCCGGATCTGTCCCCCATTGAGCATGTTTGGGACTGGATGAAGTGTCGTCTCACGCGGTCTGCACGTCCAGCACGAACGCTGGTCCAACTGAGGCGCCAGGTGGAAATGGCATGGCAAGCCGTTCCACAGGACTACATCCAGCATCTCTACGATCGTCTCCATGGGAGAATAGCAGCCTGCATTGCTGCGAAAGTTGGATATACACTGTACTAGTGCCGACATTGTGCATGCTCTGTTGCCTTTGTCTATGTGCCTGTGGTTCTGTCAGTGTGATCATGTGATGTATCTGACCCCAGGAATGTTTCAATAAAGTTGCCCCTTCCTGGGACAATGAATTCACGGTGTTCTTATTTCAATTTCCAGAAGTGTAGATTGAGCCTTATGATTTCCCTTTTCAGATTTTCTAGCTTCCCTACAGCTTTCAACGTTGGAACATTCCAGGTCCCCACTCATAGCTCGTTATCCTTTCGTTGGTTATTCAATCTTTTTCTCATGGTCAACTCCCGTACAGTTGTCTCCTCCCGGAGATTCGAATGGGGGACTATTCCGGAATCTTTTGCTACTGGAGAGATTATCATGACACTTTTCAGTTATGGGCCACATGTTGTGTGGATACGCATTATGTGTCTTCACCACACAAACAACAGCAGCGCAGTGGTTTTCATTGCCTTCTTCATCCTCATTACTGAATCTTTCACTTTACAGGGCCTGTTTCCCACCTGAAGGGCCAGAGAATGCCATGAACCTCTGTCCGCTCCTTAGCCCTCTTTGATAAGACCGTTGGCAGTATGAGGCTTGACTTCTTATGCCGGAGTCTTCGGCCGCCATTGCTGAAGATCTTTATTAAAAATTTACAGGAGCTCACGGCACGGGCAGTGTTTCGAGTACTCGCCGTCGCGGTCTCTTCTGTGTAACGAAGGAGCTCCTCTTCAAATTCGAGGATGCAACGCGTTCGTGGGGCACCACAGACAAGTTGCGAAAGCGCCGCTTTCTCGTAGCCCATGTTGTAATGGTATGTGATGTCATAATTAAAACAGACACTAGCGACGGGGCCCTTTTATTGCTATTTTGTTCTGCACTACAATCACTCCACAGGTAGCATATAGGATCGTATTATTGACGGACCCGTATTAACCATATTGTTTCTAGAGGATTTGCTTTGGGGTGTTAGAAGGTGCACGTGTGTGCGCGCGCGTGTGTGTGTGTGTGTGTGTGTGTGTGTGTGTGTGTGTGTTTCTACGTAGGTATCAGCGGGATAAGGAAAACTGAGGAAGGGAGTCAGGAAGTGAGAAACGTGTGGGCCGGCGCTCGCGCGTATGGAGTGAAAAGCGGGCAACTACCGCGTCCAAGACAGCGGGTGGTCTGGCGAAAACTCCGAAGTGGAACTTTCTGCCTCGAGGGAGAATGTCTATACGGCCAGTTGGCTCTTCTCGACAGCTGCTAACCGTAGGGGAGACCGGAGCACATTTACGAGGATTTCTTTTCGGATTTTTTTAATGTTTTTAAGTTAAATTTAATGTGTATAAAATTAATTAGAGCTATAACATGGTTATTAAAGTATACTTCGTATATATATATATATATATATATATATATATATATATATATATATATATATATATATTGAAACGCGTATGTATTCAGTACCAGCGATGGCGAGGCATGACAGAATCTCTGACCAGAGAGTTGTTTATCGTTGCTAGTCTGCGCTTGACCGCGCGAGAGTTCAGTTGTGAGTTGTACTCAGTCGGAAGTGGTGTGTGTGGAGTCGGCGGGCGTCGACATGGGTCTCTGGTCAAGGTTCGGGACGAGGTATATTGTTAAATAAGGTAATGAAGCAGCATTGCGCACATCTGATAATATAATGTATGTTAATTGTAATTAATTTGTTCAAGAAATGCCCCAATAATAATTTTGTTTTCAAAGCAATCGTTTTTAAGAAAAGAATCATTTCAATTGAAACAATATTTCCTATGCTTTTCCTCCCAGAATCAATTTATCAGATTAATTATTGCACAGGGCCTAAGGTCAGCGATGCTGCCCTATTATTGTGGGTTTAATGATTAATCTTCATTTCTTAATTTTTTGTGTCGAGTATAAATTGGGACATTATTTTTCAATACTTTTGTAGCGAAGCTACAGTCGCTTTTATTTCAATTTAACGATGTTTTGTGGGAGCTCAACAACATTTGGGTCATTATTATTTAGTAATCTTGTAGGGAACTAACTTTTGGCACATTTTCATTATCATTGAGTTTTCTTTTATTTTTCCTGGGAAGTCACAATTTGGGTCCATGCCCATTAACATTTAATTATTGTCTTTTACAAAATTTGCGGGGAGGTAATTATTGTCATTTGCAAATTCTGTGGGGAGGTTACTATATATATATATATATATATATATATATATATATATATATATATATATATATATATACTTTTAACACAGCTTTGCATTTAAGAGTGCAAAATAATTTTGTAATTATATCCTCAAATCGAGCGCGTAAACGTGCTCGGTGTGGGGCAGGTTTACGCACCCATGGGGGCAAGTTTACGCATATCATAGACCGCAATAAAGAGTAAACAAAACACATTACTAAAATTTTCGAAATATGTTTCGTTGGCAGTATACAAAATTACAGTATTACACCAATTAACATGACAAAAGCCGACCGGGATGGCCGAGCGGTTCTAGGCGGTACAGTCCGGAACCGCGCGACCGCTACGGTCGCAGGTTCGAATCTTGCCTCGGGCATGGATGTGTGTGATGTCCTTAGGTTAGTTAGGGTTAAGTAGTTCTAAGTTATATGGGACTACTGACCTCAGAAGTTAAGTCCCATTGTGTTCAGAGCCATTTTTTGAACACGGCAAAAAACAATTTTATTGGCAGTAAACAAATTTTTGGCTAACTTTCAGCCGTCCTATGCTCTACATAGAAGGCTGAATGTTAATTAAGGACCTATTCACCAACACTGCCGAGCTGCAATTTTTTCATACAAAAAATAATGTTTCCTGTGGCACAGTCATGATGAGACATTTTACATCTAAGACACTGGGTCCATTATTGGTTTATTTTTGATTAAGGTACTCTTTGAGGGACATCCACAAATTAGCTAAATTTTTTCATTGTGAATAATTCCGTTCCAGTTGTACTTGAAAAATCCTTTTTTTTTTAGATGAAATCGTACACACGACCCGGTTTTCGAGGCATGAATTCCAGCTTCAGGTCCTACGAAAAACAAGTAAAACGAAGAGGGATTCTTCACAAAAACAATTAACATTAAAAGGGCCCATACAACTGTGAATATTAGGCCTAGCTAGACTGCATACGAGAAACTCGTTCCAGTCACGTAAGAAATCCAGCAAATTTGTCAAGTAGCATGCGAGATCCCATGCGGGTGAGACATAATAGGATACTCTGAGTCAACCAGTGCCACACCGGATAAACGGAGCCTAACCGAAAAAAAACATGAATTTAACAGTGGATAAGCATACTTTGACAGTCTAATGTACCGTATGAACCAACCGCGAACGACTAAGCATCTGGCATGAGCTTAAATTAAAATGAAGGCATAAAAGCCGTAGAATGGCAATTTGTGGACCATTTTGATTGCTTGTAGTAAATACAAAGGCAATTTTCAAAATGGTTCAAATGGCTCTGAGAACTATGCGACTTAACTTCTGAGGTCATCAGTCGCCTAGAACTTAGAACTAATTAAACCTAACAACCCTAAGGACATCACACACATCCATGCCCGAGGCAGGATTCGAACCTGCGACCGTAGCGGTCACGCGGTTCCAGTCTGAAGCGCCTTTAACCGCACGGCCACACCGGCCGGCGGCAATTTTCATTCTCTTCATTAAACTACTGCGGCTTATAAGAGAAAGGACGAAGAACTAGGTGGGACATTTATTCAGACGGGGGTGCTTCCTGACAGAATCTTTCGAAGGAGTAGTTCACGAGGGAAGTGTGAGACGAAGCAGGGTGACAGAAGACAGAAACGGAAGCGAAAATAACGCGGACCTGAATACGATGGCAGAAAATAGAACATGGACAGATATCACGTGAAAACTTGCCTTTGGCAGAACGCTAACGATGACATCGGATGTAGGCCTATCCATATTTTTGCTTGTTTTTACTTTTAGCAATATTTTGTCCTTATCAGTCCTTGGTCTCAAAGAATTCTTTCTGCTTGTGATTCATTAGGTTCAAATAACTCTTTTAACGACTTCTACATCTACATCTACATCCATACTCCGCACGCCACCTGACGGTGTGTGGCGGAGGGTACCTTGAGTACCTCTATCGGTTCTCCCTTCTATTCCAGTCTCGTATTGTTCGTGGAAAGAAGGATTGTCGGTATGCCTCTGTGTGGGCTCTAATCTCTCTGATTTTATCCTCATGGTCTCTTCGCGAGATATACGTAGGAGGGAGCAATATGCTGCTTGACTCTTCGGTGAAGGTATGTTCTCGAAACTTTGACAAAAGCCCGTACCGAGCTACTGAGCGTCTCTCCTGCAGAGTCTTCCACTGGAGTCTATCTATCATCTCCGTAACGCTTTCGCGATTACTATATGATTCTGTAACGAAGCGCGCTGCTCTCCGTTGGATCTTCTCCATATCTTCTATCAACCCTATCTGGTACGGATCCCACACTGCTGAGCAGTATTCAAGCAGGGGGCGAACAAGCGTACTGTAACCTACATCCTTTGTTTTCGGATTGCATTTCCTTAGGATTCTTCCAATGAATCTCAGCCTGGCATCTGCTTTACCGACGATCAACTTTATATGACCATTCCATTTTAAATCACTCCTAATGCGTACTCCCAGATAATTTACGGTATTAACTGCTTCCAGTTGCTGACCTGCTACTTTGTAGCTAAATCATAAAGGATCTATCTTTCTGTGTATTCGCAGCACATTACACTTGTCTACATTGAGATTCAATTGCCATTCCCTGCACCATGCGTCAATTCGCTGCAGATCCTCCTGCATTTCAGTACAATTTTCCATTGTTACAACCTCTCGATACACCACAGCATCATCTGCAAAAAGCCTCAGTGAACTTCCGATGTCATCCACAAGGTCATTTATGTATATTGTGAATAGCAACGGTCCTATGACACTCCCCTGCGGCACACCTGTCATGTGTCAGTGCCTTCATTTTTTTTATGTTGCGTTTCCAAGTGGTGTTTTCTTAAAATTTCCTTGAGTGGAGTATCAGTTAGGGTGGCAACTTATCAGATAGGATGGCAATGCAAAACAGTGCGTAAACGTGCCCCGGCAGAACTGCGTGTTTGAATTAGTTTCGAAAGTACAGTAGTGTACCTAATATAATTATCTTCTGTAAACTAACATATATCTATCTATTCTAGAAGGTACGCCCTCAAGGAGCTTCGGCATTTGAGTAACAAAATTTACTAACATTGCACAGAAACAAAAATATGTTCTTCGCGCTAAGACGTTTATTCAGCTGGTGCCTGGAAGTATATGACAGACCTCAGTAGATGGTAGTACTAATCTTCCATAGCGGGTAGCAGTCGACAGCAAGAATAGTTCCGGAGAAGAGAACTCTGCGTAAACATGTCCCGTGCGTAAATGCGTCCTGGTCTTCCCTATATATTAAATCACGAATTACGGCCATGCTGGAAGAGATGGTGGCAGAGGAGAGTTTTCCTGTTTATTTCCTAACTGCCAAATTTCAGGATATAGAAGTCAGTAAGTTAACATATTTTCCATAATTTCTATCACTGACAATTTAGGCGATAATACTATGGCAAAAATTATTCATTGCACTAAAATTAGAATTGTTTGCAAAATCTTTCGGGCCTCTCTATAACCAGCTGGGAATATTAATCACAGTATATTACTCACTTGCAAAATTTGTTACTGACAATACTTCTCAGTGTGAGAGTAACAGAGGCATTGTCAAGTACAACATTAGCAGGAAAAATGGTGTGTGTAACTCCTTAATGAAACTAATTTTGACACGGATAGTTGTGAAATATGGCGTTACAGAACTGTTCGATGTATGTTAAAGTTCCGGTTTCAAAATACTGCAGAAAGAGAATAACTGCTCAGAATGACGCCAGATTTGAACAGTATGTTGTTGACACAAGGGGGACGCTGGTAAAGCTCTTTTACAAGAACGGCGACTGTGCGCCAGGAGCCTTGCAGAAGTTCCAGGCACTCAAGGATATGAAAAAAGGCACTGGTCCGATTTATGCTAAGGATCCGGAGAAAATAAGTACAAAATTCGGAAAGACAGTTTTTTTTATTCGACGTGTATCAAAGATGCGGCTACGACATTGCAGGAGAGATGAAGCGGTGGTGTGCAAGCACGCAGTGTACGGGGAATTGCCCAAACGTTGGACATGCCTGCGAGCAGTTACATAACATCCTACGAAACAGCCTGCGTTGCTATCCATACAAGATCATCCACGTTCAGGGGCTGCTTCCTGCTGACCTGAAAGGATGACAGGCGTTCCCACTGGCATTCCTTGCTGGCATGTAATGGACAGTGAATAGATATGGAACATTCTATTGACAGACGACGCCCATGTCTATCTCCAAATAAATGTCAATATGCAAAATTGCAGAATGTGGGTAACGGAAAATCTGCACGCACATCAATCGGTACCGATTCATTGTGAAAATATGACTGTGTGGTGATGGTTGACGGCATCGTTTAAGGTAGGGCGGTACCTTTTCGAGAAGATGATCCCTGCGGATGCTCATACCTGTACTGTACCTGGTATACGCTATGAGAGCCTTTAGCGCAATAACGTCATTCCAGTCCTTCAACAGTGTGAATTTGTGGGTAAAATCATTATATGCGAGGTGGCGCTACTTCACACATTGCACAGCCAGGGCAGCGGCTGCTACACAAGCATTTCGAAAACGCAGAAGTTATCTGCCGACGTTTCCCTACAACCTGACCTTCCAGATCTTAATCCGTGTTACTTCTGTCTGTGGGGTTATCTGAAAGATGTAGTGCTAGGTGATCCAATTACGAACGCAGCTGAATTGAAGACAAGCATTGAGCAAGGGATTGTGAACATGAGCCTCGAGAAACTCCCATCCGTTGTGGAACGTGCTGTTTCTCGATTTCTGCTCCTGGAAGAAAACGATAGATAGCACACTGAACATGTCTTGCGCCAGTCTCACAACAATTAGGAGATGTTGAGTTTGATGGTCCAAGGACACTTAAACACCGATGTAATTTTGCTTTTTATGCGGTTTTTGCCCACAGGACAATTAAAAATCGATTTTTCACATCCGATGTGGTACGACCTTACGTTTGTGGATGGGCTTACTAAGTAACAGCGCCACAACTATTGACTGCCGAACTTGAGCAGTTACGCACCGTGAACAGACCGGATGATGTAATGTGCAGCTCAAGCCATGGCCGTCGTATCGTGATTCACCTATCATTTGTAGCCGACGTTGGAGGCTTACACCGCCATATATTGATAAAATCTTCGTTAAACTTTTTTTGGTCCATGTCGTTTCCCGTGCGTCGGTAATACGCTGTTCAGTCTTGACGTTTCTGACAAGGGAACCTCCCCATCGCACCCCCCTCAGATTTAGTTATAACTTGGCACAGTGGATAGGCCTTGATAAACTGAACACAGATCAATTGAGAAAACAGGAAGAAGTTGTGTGGAACTGTGAAAAAAATAAGCAAAATATACAAACTGGTCATCAGGCAACATAAAGGAGAATATGAGCTCACAGTGCCGTGGTCCCGTGGTAGAGTGAGCAGCTGCAGAAGGAGAGATCCTTGGTTCAAGTCTTCCCTCGACTGAAAATTTTACTTTCTTTATTTTTGCATAGTTATTATCTGTCCGTTCGTTCATTGACGTCTCTGTTCACTGTAATAAGTTTAGTGTATGTGTTTTGCGACCGCATCGCAAAACCGTGCGATTAGTAGACGAAAGGACGTGCCTCTCCAATCGGAACCGAAAACATTTGACCACAAGGTCATAGGTTAACCGATTCCTCCACAGGAAAACACATCTGATATATTCTATACGACACTGGTGACGGCATGTGCGTCATATGACAGGAATATGTTGTCGACCCACCTAACTTGTACACTTGGCGAATGGGTAAAAAGATTGTTCTACCTTGCCCGATTTAGGTTTTCTTGTGGATGTGATAATCACTCCCAAAAAAGTGATGAAAACATAAGAGTTTGTCACATAAACAGAAAATAAAAAATTAAAGTTTTCACTCGATGGAAGATTTGACCCAAGGACCTTTCGTTCCGCAGCTGCTCACGTTACCACGAGACCACGGCGCTACTGCGGTCCTAGAGTCCTTAATGTTGCATATCTTGCCATGAACTACTCAGTTTGTATATTTTGCTTATTTTTTCACAGTTCCACACAACTTCTTCCTGTTTTCTCAATTGATCTGTGTTCAGTTTTTCAAGGCCTATCCACTGTGCCAACTTATAACTAAATCTGAGGGGGGTGCGATGGGGAGGTTCCCTTGTGAGCAGTGGTTCTCTTTATACACCGTTTTCAAACTGGAACTTTAATTATGGGCGCCCCGTATATGTGTTCGCAAGGCTTCACAGACAAGCTCTGTGGGTGACATGTAAGGTTCAAATGGCTCTGAGCACTATGGGACTTAACATCTGTGGTCATCAGTCCCCTAGAACTTAGAACTACTTAAACCTAACTAACCTAAGGACATCACACACATCCACACCCGAGGCAGGATTCGAACTTGCGACCGTAGCGGTCCCACGGTTCCAGACTGAAGCGCCTAGAACTGCACGGCCACACCGGCCGGCTGACATGACACGTTAATTCGCACCACAGGAAAATCCCATCCGTTCATTAGGGGACGAGCCGGCAGCTGTGACCGAGCGGTTCTAGGCGCTTCAGTCTGGAACCACGCTGCTGCTAAGGTCGAAGGTTCGAATCCTGCGTCGGGCGTGGATGTGTGTGATGTCCTTAGGTTAGTTAGGTTTAAGTAGTTCTAAGTCTAGGGGACTGACAACCTCAGATGTTAAGTCCCGTAGTGCTTAGTGAACGAAAACGAGACCTCGTGTCAGTAGCCAGTAACGGCAGCCACTACGCCTTAGGATCGGTGATTTTGATGGTAATAAATTTACATGAATCTAGGCCCGACTTTTCAATCACCAGAATTCACTTACGAATGATTTCGTCATGGTAGGCTTTGTTCGGCGCTGCAGCCGAGCTGCACATTGCGTTATGACTGCGACTCGGCGGCAAAACCGGCGGGCGGTTGGCACGCGAGGGCCGTATCGTGCGGCGATCACTGGAGGCAGAGGTACCGCCGCCCCTTGCGAAAGCCCAGCGAGGCGGACGGCCGGCTCGGGTTACCGTGTGGCTGGCGCCGCCCACGCGCTATTCAAAAGGCGCCGGGCAATCAGTGAGCAGTGGGACGGGCAAGGGGGGGGGGGGGGGGGAGAGGGGGAGTGAGGCAGGACCGGCACCGCACACGCAGCTCGCAGCCTGCCTGGCCCGTGCGGGCACAATTGATTCCTGGCCGGCTCTGCCTGTTCGGCGCTGGGTTGGGCCGCGGGCGGCGACGAGAAAGTGCGCACCGCGCCGCCCACAGGGGACCGGGCGCCGGCGCTGCGGCTCAAGCCGGACCCACGCAATCCTCCGGGCCGAGAGCGCGCAGACGCGCTGGGTCGACGAGGACAGCTTTCTGGAGCTGCTGGTAGGGCAGCGTAGACACTGCTCGGCCTCTGTGAGGACTGGCACGCTTCCTTCATTCCGAAACGAAAGGAAGCGGACACAAGATTTCCTCGAACAATTCGCTAGTGCTCGCTACCGTTCAGTTGTTACTCTTTTTTTTTGTGTGTCATCATTCTACACGACTCGACAAAGCATTTCGCGAGACATTGCTATCATCTTCAGGTTGTCTCTCAGAAGTCTTTGTTGAGTCGCATGTAGGACATAAAATGGCTGAATGCTACCAACTTATTTTTTATTCGAGTCATCAGTGTTCTGACTCGTTTGACGCGGTCCGTCACGAATTTCTCTCTTGTACCAACCTCTTCATCTCAGATTAGCACATGCAACCTACATCCTGTATTATTTGCTGGATATATTCCAGTCTCTAAAGCTCCCTCTGGTACCGCGAAAGTTATTCCCTGATGTCTTAACAGACGTCCTACCATCCTGTCGCTTCTTCTTGTCAGTGTTTTCCATATATTCCTTTCCTCGTCGATCCGCCGGAGAACATCCTCATTCTTTACCTAATTTTCAACATTCTTCTGTAGCACCAATCTCAGAAGCTTCCACTCTCCTCTTTTCCGGTTTGCCCACAGTCCATATTTCACTGCCATACAGTGCTGTGCTCCAAACGTAAATTATAAGAAATATCTTCCTCAAATTAAGACCCATTTTTGATATTACCAAGCTTATCATGACCAGGAATGTCCATTTCCCAGAGCTCCTCTCTTTTTACACTACTGGCCATTAAACCTGCTACACCAAGAAGAAATGCAGATGATAAACGAGTATTCATTGGACAAATATACTATACTAGAACTGACATGTGATTCCATTTTCACGCAATTTGGGTGCATAGATCCTGAGAAATCACTACCCAGAACAACCACCTCGGGTCGTAATAACGACCTTAATACGCCTGGGCATTGAGTCAAACAGAACTGGGATGGCGTGTACAAGTACAGGTGCCCATGCAGCTTCAACACGATACCACAGTTCATCAAGAGTAGTGACTGGCGTATTGTAACGAGCCAGTTGCTCGGCCACCATTGACCAGACGTTTTCAATTGGTGAGAGATCTGGAGAATGTGTTGGCCAGGGCAGCAGTCAAACATTTTATGTATCCAGAAGGGCCCGTGCATTATCCTGTTGAAATGTAGGGTTTCGCAGGGATCGAATGAGGGAATATAAAGTCCACTGTTCAAAATGCTGTCAATACGATCAAGAGGTGACCGAGACGTGTAACCAATGGCACCCCATACCATCACGCCGGGTGATACGCCATTATGGCGATGACGAATACACGCTTCCAATGTGCGTTCACAGCGATGTCGCCAAACACGGATGCGACCGTCATGATGCTGTAAACAGAACCTGGATTCATCCGAAAAAACGACGTTTTGCCAGTCGTGAACCCAGGTTCATCGCTGAGTACACCATCGCAGGCGCTCCTGTCTGTGATGCAGCGTCAAGGGTAACCGCAGCCATGGTCTCCGAGCTGATAGTCCATGCTGCTGCAAACGTCGTCGAATTGTTCGTGCAGATGGTTGTTGTCTTGCAAACGTCCCCATCTGTTGACTCAGGGATCGAGACGTAGCTGCACGATCCGTTACAGCCAGGCTGATAAGATGCCTGTCATCTCGACTGGTAGTGATAACGAGGCCGTTGGGATCCAGCACGGTGTTCCGTATTACCCTCCTGAACCCACCGATTCCATATTCTGCTAACAGTCTTTGGATGTCGACTAACGCGAGCCACAATGTCGCGATACGATAAACAGCAATAGCGATAGGCTACAATCGACCTTTATCAAAGTCGGAAACGTGTTGGTACGCATTTCTCCTCCTTACACGAGGCATCACAACAACGTTTCACCAGACAACGCCGGTCAACTGCTGTTTGTGTATGAGAAATGGGTTGGAAACTTTCCTCGTGTCAGCACGTTGTAGGTGTCGCCGCCGGTGCCAACTTTGTGTGAATGCTCTGAAAAGCTAATCATTTGCATATCACAGCATCTTCTTCCCGTCGGTTAAATTTCGCGACTGTAGCACGCCATCGTCGTGGTGTAGCAATTTTAATGCCCAGTAGTATACTTCCTTACCATACAGTGCTGTGCTCCAAACGTAAATTATAAGAAATCTCTTCCTCCTATTTTTGATATTACCGTACTTATCTTGACCAGGAATGCCCTCTAGTCCCTTTTTTATGTCATACTTGCTCCATTCGTCATGGGTTATTTTGCTGCCTAAGTTTGTCGCTGTTCTCATTTCTGTTACTTTCCATTACTTTTGTCTTTCTTCGTTTTCCTCTCAATCCACATTCTGTACTCATTAGATTGTTCATACCATTCAAAACATCCTGTAATTCTTCTCCTCCTCCTCCACTGAGGATAGCAATGTCATCAGTGAATCTTATCATTCATATCCTTTTACCCTGAGTTTTAACTCCACAACTGAACCTCTCTTTTATTACAGTTACTGCTTGCTCGATGTACAGGTTGAACAGTAGGGGTGGAAAACTACATCCCTGCCTTGCGCTCTTCGTTCTTGATCTTCCGCTCATGTTGTTCCCTCTTGGATCTTGCACATATTGTATATTAACCGCCTTTCCCTACAGCTCACCCCTATTTTTCTCAGAATTTCGAACATCTTACACCATTTGGCATTGTCGAACGCTTTTTCCAGGTAGACAGATCCTATAACGTGTCCCGAGTTTTCTTCAGTCTTGCTTCCGTTATGAATGGCAAGATCAGTACTACCTCTGTGATGCCTTAACCAGTCCTAAAGCCAAACTGATCGCCAGCTAACATTTCCGCAATTTTCTTTTCCGTTCTGCTGTATATTATTCTTGTTACTATCTTGGATGTGTGACCTGTTAACCCGATTGTGCGTTGATTCTCGCATTTGTCGGCTCTTTCAGTTTTTGAAATTGTGTGGATGATGTTTTTACAAACCTTAGATGGTATATCGCCAAACTCATACATTTTACACCTACCTAGAACAGGTCAAATGAAGCTATATGCTGCCAGAGCCCTTTTCAAGTCTCAAAAATTTATGATGCATGTGTGCAGACTGAAGTGACGATTGAAAATTTGTACCGAGGTCGGGATTTGAGCCCGTACCTTCTTACTGTCAAGCATTGGTCTCACTGTATAATTGTTACCACATACACTCTCTCCCATTACTGAATCGACTAACCCTTGATGCCTCAGGATGTGTCTATCAAACGACTTCTTCGTCTAGTCAAGTTGCGCAATAGGGCTGTTTTTCCCCCCAGTTCAGTATCTCTTCATTTCTTATTCGATCTATCCATCTAATCTTCAGCAGTATTTTCTAGCACCACATTTCAAAAGCTTCTATTTCTGTCTGAAATGATCGTACAGGATTCACTTCCATAGGGACTACACTTCAGACTAGTACCTGCAGAAACGATTTCCTAACACCTCAATTTCTATTCGATGTCAGTAAATTTCTCTTTTTCAGAAAGTTTTCTTATTGTTGCCTGTCCAAATTATACATCCTCTCAACTTCAGCCATTTGGTGATCAAATAGCAGGTCTCAAGTACTACTGTTACTTCTTCATTTACTAATCGTATTCCTCAGCATCGCCTGATTTAATTAGACGTCATTCCATTGCTCTTGTTTTATTTTTTGAACATGTAGCCAGTTTTCAACTCATTGTACGTTCTTTGGCACCTGTGGGAGAATTGCCGTGTCATCGACAAACTTAAAAATTTTCATCCATTTTCACTGACATTTAATTCAAATTCTGAATGCTTTTTGATTCTTTTCCTGGTTGCACATTGTAAAGAATGACTTCCGTTTACTTTCCGCTGATTGTTATAACACACACACACACACACACACACACACACACACACACATTGTCCCGAACATCTAGTTGTTTTCCGGTTTTCTTCCATTACCAGGATAGTTCATCCTAGTTACCGCAAAATTTCTCCCAAATCCTTCTACAGTTGAGCTTTCTGTGACATCGACGATGGCAACACTTTAACGCTCTGATCTTCCTTCCTTCCTTTTTCCAAGCTACTTGCGAGCAACAGAATACAAATGAGCTTTGCTGTCCTTGAATACCTTATTACAAGCCATAAAAGAGCCATTCCTGTGCGTTCTAAAGTAGTAATGGAACACGACATAGCGTCTAATATGGAAGGTACTGGCTGATATGCTAAGACACTCAAGTTCTGCAACGAGGAATTTTATTTTAAACTACAGTAAAACGTCTCTGCGAAGAAAAGGCAGGCATGCTAATTCAGTTGCCAGTAATCCACGAGGCGCCACCATTTAATGACCACTAAAGGCGCCAGTCACCGGCGACGTTCATTTTCTGCCATTAAACCTCCCGTATCGCTGCGCAGAAAAAAAAAATCATTTACTGAGGCGCCACGTGACTTTCCCAGCACGCTCTCGTATCGGTCTCCTTAATGCGCTGGTAATTTGGCATCCTTTTAATGTAGCTCCAGGCAGTGATTTCCACTTAAGGGTTCATAAATATACATGAACAGCGAATGGCTCAATAATTCGCACTAGGCGAATTGTGCAAAACGTCGCGTCGCTTCTCGCTTTCGAGGGGGCATGGTACAGAGGGAGTGACCACGGCATTGCGAAAATCGTCCTCCTGGCTCTTGCTCCTCACTGAGAGTGCTGCAAACATACGTTGCGGTCTGTGTGCCTTCTCTAAAAGACAGTTCCGTAACCAGCAATGAGTGGAGTTTCGGAGTTACGTAACATTGCCGTTAACGACCAACGCACAGTAGAGTTAGCGTACAGCCTCCATTTAAACAATGTTTTACAGAAAGTAATCAAAAACTGCTAGTTCATCTTCGCCAAAGCAGTTAGAATCCCATTAGTACGCAGTATCAGTTATCTTTATGACACCAGAACATTCCGGGACTCAGAAATAAAGTTGGTGAATTACTCGTTTGTATTGATGAAATGAATTCATCTAACCAAATTGACATAATCTGCCTCTCTGAAAATCTAGTGACCACTGGTATAGATATGTTAGACATTTCAGGATTTAAGCTAGCTTCCTACTTCTGCAGAGTAGATATGGATGGAGGAGGAGTTGCCACATTTATTAAAAACTGCCATAAATTTTTCTTGTGTACATTAATGATCTCTCATCAGTTACACTGCCAGAAGCAGAGTTCGTTTTATTTTCAGATGACACAAAGATTGCAATAAATAGTATGTCGAGTGTAGTTCTAGAAAGATCTGCTAATGATATTTTCATGGATATTAATAAATGGTCTAAAGCCAACTCACTGACATTAAACTTTGAAAAGACTCACTATATGCAGTTAAGAACCTGTAAGAGATTTCCACCCAGCATATGCATAAAGTATGAAGAAGAGCAGATAGAAGAGCTTGACAGTCTTAAATTCCTGGAATTACAACTTGATAGTAAATTCAGTTGGGAGGAGCACACCACAGAACTGCAGAAACGCCTTAACAAATCTGTATTTGCAATTCGAGTGTTGGCTGACATAGGTGACATAAAAATGAAAAATCTTGCATACTTTACCTACTTTCATTCCATAATGTCATATGGTATAATATTTTGGGGTAACTCTTCAAGTCAAACAAAAGTTTTCAGAGTCAAAAAGCGTGTAATATGTATTATTTGTGGAATAAACTCACGGGCGTTCTGTAGAAACCTCTTCAAAGAACTGGGTATACTAACTATTGCATCTCAGTATATTTACTCCTTAATGAATTTTGTCCTAAATAATATATCTCTTTTTTCCAACAAACAGCTCAGTTCATACATACAATACCAGGAACAAAAATGATCTGCACAAGGACTTAAAAGCACTTACTTTAGTTCAAAAAGGGGTCCACTACTCAGGAACACTCATCTTCAATAATTTGCCAGCAAACATAAAAAATTTAGTTACAAATAAAGATCAGTTTAAAAGGAGCCTGATAGACTTACTAGTGGCCAACTCCTTCTACTCCACTGACGAATTTTTTAATAGAAACAAATGATGTATATATTCATACTATTAGTATTGTTATTTCAGCTTAAAAAAAATACTGACATGTTCCACATCCACTAGGATCTCCTCAGCGCTGATCTATGGAACGAAAAACAAATCTAATCTAATCTGATCAGAGATTTGTGTACCTTCAGCTGTCTGTTGGCAATACACGTTCTAATGTTGCGCTTGATAATCGACTGTTTCTATGACATGTAAGTTGTTCATGAACTGAGAACCCGACTTGCACCCCTCTAAACACAAAATTGTCTTTATTGATCTCCCAGTTTTATTGTTCACACTTGGTAAGCTAATAGGCCAAACTGACTTGTCCCATCTGAAGATGTGCTGTGCTCGACGCACAAATGTTACTGCTAAATACGGAGTACGTTGTAAACGTAGATACTATACACGATAAGTCTCTTGTAGACAGCTATGTTCTGAACATGACAGCACGTAGCGAATGAACGACTACAAACGTCGGATAATCATACTGTAAGACACAAGCTACTATAGTCAGTCAACGAAGACCAAAAAAGGCCGAACAGGGGGAAAATTCGTGTAGTCGCTAATTTTTGTACAGTGATAATAAAAATCCCCACATTTTGATCGGTGGGGTGTGAGTGAGGGAGGGGGGAAGGGGCTTTAAAGGTTACGATTTTATATTTTTCTTGAATAACTCGGAAACTGCTGCTTCTCGAGAGAATATTTTCCAGTAAAAAATTAAAATACATTAAATCTCCTACAAGAAAGATCTTATTTTTTTTCTCTCTAGGACTAATAGTTACTGCGTTGCAGGGAATGGAAAAAATCACAGATTATTAAAAATAGTGTTTTAATGGTATATAATTACTATTTACTGCTTGAAGGCGTGGGTTAAGAACAAATATTTAATTTTTATACCATGTCTAATTGCAGTACAGCCATATTAAGTAATAAATAGTGTTCTGGGATTGTAACAGGGTGGAGGGTGCGGGGTGGAGGGCAGAAGCGTGGGGAAAGATAGGACGCCGTATTGTGGTCATGCTCTTCCCTCCTTCGTAGGCCTGCAAACTGAAGTGCGACGAGGTGATTCCCCATCCTGTCTACCTCACTATGTCACATGAGGAAATTACAGTTACTCCAACTCGCCGCAGCATGCCGTATGGATCGCTGGAGGCGCAGTGAATGGACATCCCAAGGAGTATTTATTTTTCACAAAGTGTATTAGTACTACCGTGAATATCGATACAGGTTGATGATAATACTAATGCAAGAAACGCTTATGGACAGAATTTCTGCACACCGGTCTACAATGCTAGAGGGGAAATTGATTCCTAGTCAACCTGTATGGCAGTTACACCATTCTTCCAGGAAAGACTACTTCTTTATCACGAGTGCTGCTCGCTTTAGTGTTTACTGACAGACTATATCTCACCAGCAGTTCTTTTCTAGTTTTCGTATGGGAGCAGACAAAATAATACCCCTGAGCTCGCGTTTATGCAGTGGAGTTCAGTTCATTAAATTGGTACTTATATATAGTTGTTAAGTGAGCTAATATGCAAAAAAGTTTTCGGCTGGATCTGTTAGCTGTCTACCACACTGAGTGTAATCAACAATGTCGATTTCATTGTCTGCCCTGTAAATTGCTGGAATAATTTTCACAGCATGAAGGATATCAAATACACCACACCAGCTTTAACTCCCCCGATATCTGAAGAGGGCCAGAGTCTTAAATTGTCTTCGTCGGCAACAGAAATAGGTCACCTAGGTGTTATTGAGCTTCAGATTTTTCATCATAGGTGAAGCACTGCAATGATCAGTCCCTTTCTTTCAGACATATTCGCACCCACTTTTGAAGATGAACTGTGGATGTGTGCTAACTGGCTCCATTCCGAGCTGCCCACTCTACAAGTTCCAGCAGTTCCTGAATGGAAGAGATTTGCGCAGCCAAGCAGTAGCAGAATTAATCGCGACAAAAGTGCAGCAACTTTCTGCTCATTCATTTATTCGCAGCAAGTGCATACAACACAATTACAGAGCTTTACAGTACCCTGTGAATGACAGACAGCAGCAAGGTGTCACACTTACGAATCCAGTTACTTTGTCACAACAGCACAAAGGTCAATGATAACATCACTCAAATTATGCACTTCTCAGCCATTGTTTGTAGGACCGTACGTATTTTATATAAAAGCTCACTAAAATCACTTAAAGTATGCTCTTCTCAGCCATTGTTTGTAGGAACGTGCGTATTTTATATAAATGCTCACTTACCAACTGCAAATAAGTACTCATTTAATAAAAAAAATAACTCTGCTATACAATCGGGAGGTCAATGAAGACACTTTGTCTGCTCACAAAAGAGAACAAAGCGGAAAGCTGTCGTACAGGATAACTAAGAAACTATTTTCCCTCCTAGCAGTATAGAATAGGGTGCAAAGACTTAATTTGATTCTGTCCATATACGTTTCTTGCGTTGATATTATTAATAATTCGTATGTGCATTTCATATAGTGTTAACACAATTTGTGGAAAAATATCACCTCCTGGACATGTCGCCAGTGATCCATAAGGCGTGCTGCGGGAGGTTGAAATACCCTGTATTTACTTCTTGAGATGTAGTGGGATAGACAGACTGGGGAATCATCTCTTCGCTCTTCTGTTTTCAGACCTATAAAGGAGGGAAGTACATGACCATAATCCGGCGTCTTACCTTTACTCCACCCCCGCCTTCTCCACCCTGTTACACCCCCAGAACTCAATTTATCGCTTAATACGGCTCTACTGCAATTAGACATGGTACAAAAATTAAATATTTGCCTCGACACACGTTATTTAACAGTAAACAGTAGTTTTACCCCATTAAAACACTGTTTCGAATAATCTGCAATTTTTACGCCACCTGAAACGCGGGAGCTATTAGGTCTACATAAAAACTGAATAGTCCTTTTTTGTAGGAAATTTAATGTAGTTTAATTTTGTGCTGGCGAATATGTTCGCTAGACGCCGCAGTTTTTCGGTTGTTCAAGTAAAACCTCTAAAGCCCTGCTACCCCCATCCCCCACACTGACGCTCACACCACACTGGTGGGTATTTTTGGTACGTTGTTTATGACACTCACTAGTACCAGTGTAGAAAAATTTGCGTCAATAAGATTTTCTTCCCCAATTGTCCTTCGTCGACCGAACTACACAGTTTAGCCGAGGTTTTCGAGGTCACCTGTGTCTACGGTGGATTTCCACAACCATAGACCGCAACACGGGACTGTCATATATATTTGAAGGTCACGTATCGATGGATGGTGTACGCGTGAGTTAGATCGCTGCTGGTTTGGCTGTGAGGCGTCAAAAACCCAATTCTAGCAGGATTGTACAGAGATAAATGCACCATATACACTATGTGATCAAAAGTATCCGGACACCTGGCTGAAAATGACCTACAAGTTCGTGACGCCCTCCATCGGTAATGCTGGAATTCAATATGGTGTTGGCCTACCCTTAGCCTTGATGACAGCTTTCACTCTCGCAGGCATACGTTCAATCAGGTGCTGGAATGTTTCTTGGGGAATGCACTGAGGAGAGGTATTGATGCCGTTCGGTGAGGTCTGGCACGAAGTGGGCGTCCCAAAATATCCCAAAGGATTCAGGTCAGGACTCTGTGCAGGCCAGTCCATTACAGGGATATCATTGTTGTGTAACCACTCTGCCAAAGGCTGTGCATTATGAACAGGTGCTCGATCGTGTTGATAGATGCGGTAGCCATCCCCGAATTGCTCTTCAACAGTGGGAAGAAACAAGGTGCTTAAATCATCAATGTAGGCCTGTGATAGTGCCACGCAAAACAACCAGGGGTGCAAGACCCTGCGTGAAAAACACGACCACACCATAACACCAGTGCCTCCGAATTTTACTGTTGGCGCGATACACGCTGGCAGATGATGTTCACCGGGCATTCGCCGTACCCACACCCTGTCATCGGATCGCCACATTGTGTATCGTGATTCGTCACTCCACACTACGTTTCCCCACTATTCAGTCATCCAATGTTTACGCTCCTCACACCAAGCGAGGGGTCGTTAGGCATTTATCGGCGTGATGTGTGGCTTATCAGCAGCCGCTCGACCATGAAATCCAAGTTTTCTCACCTCCTGCCTGCCTGTCATAGAACTTGCAGTGGATGCTGATGCACTTTGGAATTCCTGTGTGATGGTCTAGATAGATGTCCGCCTATTACACATTACGACCCTTTTCAACTGTCGGCGGTCTCTGTCAGTCAACAGACGAGGTCGGCCTGTACGCTTTTGTGCTGTACGTGTCCCTTCACATTTCCACTTCACTATCACATCGGAAACAATGGACCTAGGGTTGTTTAGGCGTGTGTAAATCTCGCGTACAGACGTATGACACAAGTGACACCCAATCACCTGACCACGTTCGAAGTCTGTGAGTTCCGCGGAGCGCCCTATTGTGCTCTCTCATGATTTCTAATGACTACTGATGTCGCTGATATGGAGTACCTGGCAGTAGGTGGCAGCACAATGCACCTAATATGAAAAACGTTTGTTTTTGGGGGGTGTCCGGATACTTCTGATCTCATTGTGTATATCTTTCACCAGCCGACTGCGTTCCTTCGGCCACTCATTGTATTTCGAGCTCTAAAGTTATATTACTACTTTTTTATTGGCTGAAGCTTCCTTTCGGAATAACAATGTCTGTTAAGCCACTCGTGCATAATATGAACAATAAACGGGTCTCGTACTCGACCAATTCCCGTGCGCAATTGAGGCACCACTGCTCTGTGTGTAGAATATTGTCCATCCAGGATAACGTCTTGCTTTCCGGACGTCAGAAAATATCGAATACAGTTACAGACATGGTCGAGTACCACAGAAGAAAGGAGAATGTCGTTTCGTTGCAGGCACGTCTTTATTTGGAAATTATTTTGTGTTTTATTATTCTGCTGAAAATCGAGGTGAATGGTGTTGAATCATAATTCTGTGGTCCACAGCGCCTGGTCTAAGGGTAAAAAATAATTTTAAAAAATGATCAGCGTCGCAGTCTTTAGATCGCAGGGTCCCAGGTCCGATTCGCTTCCGGGTCGAAAATTTTCTTTGCACTGAGAATGTATTTTTATGTAGTCCTAATCATTTCGTCTCATCTGAAAGACGTGCGCCGGCCGTTGTGGCCGAGCGGTTCTAGGCGCTTCAGTCTGGAACCGCGTGACCGCTACAGTCGCAGGTTCGAATCCTACCTCGGGCATGGATGTGTGTGATGTCCTTAGGTTAGTTAGGTTTAAGTAGTTCTAAGTTCTAGGGGACTGATGACCTCAGACGTTAAGTCCCATAGTGCTCAGAGCTATTTGAACCATTTTTAAAGACGTGCAAATCGAGGAAGTGGTGTAAAACAGAAAGACTTGCACCAGTTGGGCAATTAAGCCCAGATGAGTTATTCCGGCCAATAACGTAATACGGTCATTTTATTTCATACTTCTATCAAAGAACTGCCTTTTCTGGTGGTGGTGGTATGTGTAAGACACTCAACAGCGAGGTTATCAGCTCGCGTGCTCAACTGGTAGGAAACGAAATTGGTTTTGATGCTTGAAAAGTATGCAAAAGATGGTAAAATATAAAACGTAATCCTCAAACGCCCTGGGACACTCTCTCTCACTCACTTTCACGCACACCAAAAGAAACCGTATGCCTCAAGTCTGTGTGTGATTTAAGTACACAGCTATAACTACACAGCATAAAACAATGTAACAGGGGAATGTGCCTGGTTGAGCACATGGCGAAGTAAAAGATGAAGCAACCACCATGGAAACATTAAAATATTCTACCTGTGATACCACTGAGAAGACCAGATATCACACAGAATCTCAAAACGCGGATTAAGTTCCTACAGACTGGCACGGCCAGTGCCCTTGCCCAACCGTTGGGAACAGCGTTAATCCGTTATACTGTGTGCTTCCAAGAAACGTTCCTAGTGCAGGAGGGTAAAAAGTAATTTCAGTAGTAGTAAGCTTGGAAGGAGAAGGCGATGACTCATGTTCGTTCACAAACAAGTAAATACGAGAAAAAAGTACAAGACTAGAGCGGTTGTGTTCTTAACGTATCACACGAACAGAGAAACTGTCCTATCTCCATATACTTCTAACAATTTCATTATGCAGCGATAAACTGCAAGCCAGGATCTTATGTGATTGTAGAAACGTACGTCCTTCCTTGTTCCTGGTAAGGTAAGCTACTGTCAGCTGCCACGAAGCGCGCTGTTTAGGCTGCGAGGTCGTAATTGCTTAAACGCAGAGCCGCGAGTGCGTTTGCAGATGAGGGGAATGTGCGCTCCGAGCAACTGTCGGCCTCGCTGAGAACAGACAGGAGAAACAGCGCGCTGTTCTGCGGTCGAGCAAGCAGCTGCATTCCCACGCAGCAGGAACAGCTGTCTTGCATACTGTGAGCAGCTTCGTTGCTCGTTTGTTAGCTTGACACGATTCATTTGTCCAGACGGTAGAAAATTAAGTAAAAGCAGTTCACTAGGCAAAGGAATGTAACGTTCTTGTGTCTACCGCATGTCAGTAGGGCTTGCTCAGCGCGTCATGGCATATGTACGTTACTACAGCAGGATTTATACATGCCCAGTGCACTTACAATTTCCAGGATGGACACCAACCTGCAGTGGAGGCGTCACTTCGGTGAGCCATAGTGAGTTACAATGGAACTACCGTTCACCGTCACGTATTATATTCACTGAAGATCCAAAGAAACGGGTTCGCTTGCCCAATACCGTATAGGGCACCCGAGAGCACACAGAACTGCCGCATCGTGACGTGGCATGGGCTCGACTAATGTCTGAAGTAGTGCTGGAGGGAACTGACACCATGAGCCCTGCAGGGCTGTCCATAAATCCGAAAGATTACGAGGGGGTGGAGATCTCTTCTGAACAGCACGTTGAAAGGCATCCTAGATATGCTCAATAATGCTCGTGTCTGGGACTTTTAGTAGCCAGCGGAAGTGTTTAAACTCAGAAGAGTGATCCTGGAGCCACTCTGGACGTGTGGGGTTTCGCATTGTCCCGCTGGAATTGTCCAAGTTAATCGGAATGCACAATAGACATCAATTGATGTAGGTGATCAGACAGGATGCTTACGTACGTGTTACCTGTCATACCTAGACGTATCAGGGGTCCCATATCACTCCAACTGCACACGCCCCACAGCCTTCACCAGCTTGAACGGTTCCCTGCTGACATGCAGGGTCCATAGATTCATGAGGTTGTCTCCACACCTGTACACGTCCATCCGCTAGATACAACTTTAAACGAGACTCGTCCTACCAGGCAGCATGTTTCCAATCATCAACAGTCCATTGTCGGTGTTGATGGGCCCAGGCGAGGCCTAAATCTTTGTGTCGTGCAGTCATCAAGGGTATACGAGTGGACCTTCGGCCCCGAAAGCCCATATCGATGATGTCCCGTTGAATGATCGCACGCTGACACTCGTTGATGGCCCAGCACTGAAATCTGCAGCAAGTTGCAGAAGGGTTGCACTTCTGTCACGTTGAACGATTCTCTTCAGTCATCGTTGGTCCCGTTCTTGCAGGATCTTTTTCCGGCCGCAGCAATATCAGAGTTTTGATGTTTTACCTGATTCCTGACATTCACGGTACACTCGTGAAATGGTCGTACGGGAAAATCCCCACTTCATCGCTGCCTCGGAGATAGTGTGTCCCATCGCTCGTGCGATAACACCACGTTCAAACTCACTTAAATCTTGATAACCTGCCACTGTAGCAGCAGTAACAGGTCTAACAACTGCGCCAGACACTTGCTGTCTTATATAGGCGTTGCCGACCGCAGGCCGTATTCTGCATGTTTACACATCTCTTTATTTCAATACGCATGCCTACACCAGTTTCTTTGGCGCTTCAGTGTAACATCCAAACGCGGCTTCAGTATGAGAAACATAATGAGTAAACTTTCTACGTATACAGAATATAGATTGCGTTATTCTTACTGGCTTTGTGTGCTTGTGGTGCAAAACTAACTTTATTGTATATTCGAGGGTGTGGTGTACTTCATGCTAATTAGACGTTTGTCACAAGGTGTCTTTAGTCTGAAATTCTAAAGATCAGCAGCACAGTGTAAGTTAAAATGTATCAAAAGCCTTACGAATTCGGAAAAATGTTATTGAAGCACCTTGTATTACACTTAGGTAATATCGGACAGCGATATGCGGGTATACAGATAGCGTTAGTATCGCACACACAAGATATAAAAGGGCAGTGCACTGGGGGAGCTGTCATTTGTACTCAGGTGATTCGTGTCAAAAGGTTTCCAACGCGATTATGGCCGAACGACGGGATTAAAACTTAGGCATTATCTTTCGACAAGGACAACGCAGAGGCCGACGGCCTTCACTTAACGGTCGAGAGCAATGGCGTTTGCATTGTCAGTGCTGACAGACCAGCAACACTGCATGAAATAACCGCCGAAATCAATGTGGGACGAACGACTAATCTATCCGTTAGGATAGTACGGCGAAATTCGGGGTTAATGGGTTATGGCAGCAGACGACATCGCCTGAAGCGCCTCTCCTCGGGTCGTTATCATGTCGGTTCGACGCTAGACGACTGGAAAATCGTGGTCTCGTCAGATGAGTCCGGATTTCAATTGGTAAGAGCTGATGATAGCGTTGGAGAGTGTCGCAGACTCCACGAAGCCAAGGAGCCAAGTTTGCAACAAGGCACCGTGCAAACTGGTTGTGGTTCCATGATGATGTGGGCTGTGTTTAGATGGAAAGGACTGGGCCGGCCGCAGTGGCCAAGCGGTTCCAAGTGCTTCAGTCCGGAACCGCGCGACTGCTACGGTCGCAGGTTCGAATCCTGCCTTGGGCATGGACGTGTGTGACGTCCTTAGGTTAGTTAGGTTTAAGTAGTTCTAGGTTTAGGGGACTGATGACCTCAGCTTTTAAGTCCCATAATGCTTACAGCCATTTGAACCATTTTGAATGGACTGGTTCCTCTGGTCGAACTGAACCAACTGTTTTCAAACGATGGTGGCATTTTTATGGATGACAAAGCGCCTTGTCACCGGGCCACAGTTGTTCGCGATTAGTTTGAAGAAGATTCCTGACAGAGCGAATAATTTGGCTACTCGGAACGCCCGACATGAATCCCATCGAACATTTATAGGACGTAACTGGAAGGTCAGTTCGTGACACGAAATCCTGCATCAGCAACACTTTCGCAATTATAGATGGCTATAGAGACAGCATGGCTCAACATGTCTGCGCGGAACTTCCAGCGACTTTTTGAGTCCATGCTACGTCGATTTCCTGCACTATGCCCGGCAGAAGGAGGTTGGTTGGTTGATTTGGGCGAGGGGACCAAACAGCGAGGTCCTAGGTCCTATCGGCTTACGGAAGGATGCCTGAAGCGATTTATGGGAATCATGGAAAACCTAAATCGGGATGGCCGGACGCGAGTTTGAACCGAAGTCCTCACGATTGCGATTCCAGAAGAAGGTCCGACACGATATTAGGAAATATCCCACGACTTTTGTCACCTCAGTGAAGAGCTTTGGATTTTGTGCGCACGGCAGGTCACGCTTTTCGATTATCTCGCGCAGCACCTTGGTGAATGCGGAGTATTAACACACTATGGCTTGTGGCGCGTTCGCCGGACAGCCGGTTAATAAACACGGGTGGAGGAGCGGATGGCCGCTCGCGCTTAATGCTGTTTGCTTGTAGCGGGCGCTGGCCGCGTCCATCGTGGCGGTGTGCACTCAACCGCCCTCGCCTTGCGCAAAGCCCGGCCACTCTCGTATAGGCCGCTCCCTTGTCCGGCGCTAACGAGGGCCCGGCAGCGCAGCCGGACCGCACACGTGGCTGACTAATACTGCGCCAGAGGACACCCACCTCGTGTGTGATGGAGACCAGAGGCGCCCCTGCCGACCATTGCTTCTACTGGGCAATACTACTCTCAGGCAAAGTCTCAGCGACATGTTTCAAGTTTCGTCCCTGGATGGGTAAATCTGTCTGCAAGCAGCGTGTAAGGTCTCAGATCCCGCGATTTTCTGTTATCTCTGGTGGAAAGCTCCTGAACAGTGTGGGTCATGGGTGTGAAACTCATGTAGGTACTTCCAATACCAGGACCTTGATTCACTGCCAGGCCACTTGGAGCGCTGCATGTTTATGAATCCATCATCTCGTTTCCTTACTGGTTGCTGTCCGTCCCCTGTAGCTGAGTGGTCAGCGCAACAGAATGTCAATACTAAGGGGCCCGGATAGATTCCCGGCTGGGTCGGAGATTTTCTCAGCTCAGGGACTGGGTGTTGTCCTAATCACCATCATTTCATCCGCATCGACGCGCAAGTTGCCGAAGTGGCGTCAAATCGAAGGACTTGCTCCAGGAGAACGGTCTACCCGACGCGAGGCTCTAGTCACACGACATTTACATTTACTGGTTGATTTTTAGTCTTCCGGTTCGAAACCGGTAATGGTACAGTAAAAATTGAAGAACAAAACAAAAGGCGACTGTTTGCAGTAATTTTAAGAAACCTTTCTTCCCTGTTTGTTTTCGTTTCGTAATAGAAGCTGTTTAATCACATTGTGCTTTTGATTACGACTTCTCGTGTGTATTGCACTCTTTGAATTGCGTTGTAAACATGTTGCTCATATTCTGATTGAGTTTTGCTCACATCCGATATTGCGTGGGATAAATGATACCGCCGCGCGGAGTGGCCGTGCGGTTTGAGGCGCCATGTCACGGATTGCGCGGCCCCTCCCGCCGCAGGTTCGAGTCCTCCTTCGGGCATGGGTGTGTGTGTGTTGTTCTTAGAATAAGTCAGTTTAAGTTAGCTTAAAATAGTGTGTAAGTCTAGGGACCGATGACCTTAGCAGTTTGGTCCCATAGGAATTCACACAGATTTTAGATACATGATATTATATTTGTTTTTGTTTCATATGAAACATAAGCTGCTATCATTCCATGGTGTTCTATGGACTTATGTGTATTTGTTAGTCTTTACGAATCTGTGTGTGAACCACTCGATTTAAGTGCAATGTAAGTATATTGCTTCTATATATATATCCTTTTTCCGCACTTTTTCGCATTTAATGGAGAACTCCTTGTTAGCGCCCTTTGACGGTAGTAGTACTCAGTTTTGTTACATCTTGTCACGAAATGAGTATGGTCGATAAACGACAGCGTCATCTACAAACACCCAAGACGGATGCTCAGATTGTCTCCCAACTCGTTTATATAGACAAGGAACAGCAAAGGGCCTATAACACTACCTTGGGGAACGCCAGAAATCACTTCTGTTTTATTCGATGACTTCCCGTCAATTAGTACGAGCTGTGACCTCTCTGACAGGAAATCACGAATCCAGTCACATTACTGAGATGATATTCCATGAGCACGCAATTTTATTACAAGCCTCTTGTGTGGCACAGTATCAAAATCGAGAAATTAAGAAATTCGGGATGAATCTGAAATCCCTTGTCACTAGCACTTAACACTTCATGTGAATAAAGAGCTACTTGTGTTTCAAAAGAACAGTGTTTTCTAATTCCATGTTGACTGTGAGTCAATAGACCGTTTTCTTCGAGATAATTCATAATGTTCGAACACAATATATGTTCTAAAATCCTTTTGCATATCGACGTTAATGATATGGGCCTGTAATTTAGAGGATTACTCCTAATATCTTTCTTGAATATTGGTATGGCGTGTGCAACTTTCCAGTCTTTAGGTATGGATCTTTCGTCGAGCGAACGGTTGTATACGATTGTTAAGTATGGAGCTAATGCACAAGCATACTCCGAAAGGAATCTAACTGATATACAGTCTGCACCAGTCTACTATGTGATTCAAGTTCCTTCACTACTCCGAGGATATTTACTTCTACGTTACTCATGTTGGCAGCCGTTATTGACTCAAATTCTGGAACATTTACTTCGTCTTCTTTTGTGAAGGCATTTCGGAAGGCTGTGCTTAGTAACACTGCTTTGGCAGCAGTGTTTTCGATAGTATCTCCATTGCTATCGCGCAGGAAAGGCATTGATTGTGTCTTGCCGCTAGCATACTTCACATACGACCAGAATCTCTTTGGATTTTCTGCCAGGTTTCGAGACAAACTTTAGTTGTGGAAACTGTTACAAGCATCTCAAAGTCAGCGCTAAATTTCAAGCTTCTGTAAAAGATCGCCAGTCACATTAATGCGATTGGACAGTGTACATGCATTTCAATGCTGTGCTGCCCTGGAGAATTTACACTATGGGATAAAAAGTTTCCGGACACAACCAAAAACATGGTTTTTTTCATATTACGTGTATTGTGATGCCACCTGCTGCCAGGTACTCCATATTGGCGACCTCAATAGTCATCAAAAATCGTGAGAGAGCAGAATGGTGCGCTCCGCGGAACTCACGGACTTCGAACGTAGTCAGGTGATTGGGCGTCAATTGTGTCACACGTCTATACGCGAGATTTCCGCACTCCTAAACATCCCTAGGTACACTGTTTCCGGTGTGATAGTGAAGTGTAAACGTGAAGGGACATGTACAGCACAAAAGCGTAAAGGGCAACCTCGTCTGTTGACTGACAGAGGCCGCCGACAGTTGAAGAGGGTCGTAATGTGTAGTAGGCAGACATCTATCGAGACCATCACATACTTCATCAGGATCCACTGCAAGTACTATGACAGTTAGGCGCGAGGTGAGAAAACTTGGATTTCATGATCAAGCGGTTGCTCATAAGCCACACACAATGCCGGTAAATGCTAAACTCCGCCTCGCTTGGTGTAAAGAGCGTAAACATTGGACGATTGAACAGTGGAAAAACGTTGCGGTACACAATGTGACGATCCGATGGCAAGGTGTGGGTATGGCGAATGCCCGGTGAACGTCGTCTGCCAGCGTGTGTAGTGCAAGCAGTCAAATTCGGAGGCGGTGGTGTTACGGTGTGGTCGTGTTTTTCATGGAGGGAGCTTGCACCCCTTGTTTTTTTGCGTGTCACTGTCACAGCACAGGCTTACACTGATGTTTTAAGCGCATCCTTGCTTCCCACTGTTGAAGAGCAATTCGGGGATGGCGATTGCATCTTTCAACACGATCGAGAACCTGTTCATAATGCACGGCCTATGGCGGAGTGGTTACACGACAGTAACATCCCTATAATGGCCTGGCCTGCACAGAGTCCTGACCTGAATCCTACAGCCGGCCGGAGTGGCCGAGCGGTTAAAGGCGCTACAGTCTGGAACCGCACGACCGCTACGGTCGCAGGTTCGACTCCTGCCTCGGGCATGGATGTGTGTGATGTCCTTAGGTTAGTTAGGTTTAAGTAGTTGTAAGTTCTAGGGGACTTATGACCACAGCAGTTGAGTCCCATAGTGCTCAGAGCCATTTGAACCATTTGAACCTGAATCCTACAGAACACCTTTGGGATGTTTCAAACGCCGACTTCGTGCGAGGCCACACCCAACGGCATCGATACCTCTCCTCAGTGCAGCACTCCGTGAAGAATGGGCTGGCATTCCTCAAGAAACCTTTCAGCAACTGACTGAACATATGTCTGCGAGAGTGGAAGCTTCCATCAAGGCTAAGTGTGGGCCAACACCATATTGAATTCCAGCATTACCGATGGAAGGCGCCACGAATTTGTAAGTCATTTTCAGCCAGGCGTCCGGATACTTTTGCTCACATAGCGTATGTTCAAGGGCTGAGCAGAACAGTACGCATCTCTGTGGCACTCATCGGTATTGCTAATGACATACAGTGTTGATGGAGATAGCGTAAGTCGTTACAATATGGATAAACACTGTGGGTTTTGAAGAGCGCGCCGCAGCGCGTAGTGTGAAGCAGTCGCCCTCCGTTTCTGGCGGTGGCGCCGCTGTGGCTATCGCAGCTTTGGTGCCTCCCTCTGGTTGGAAAGGTAGCCTGTTCACGTGCATTTAAGGGGCGCTATGAGCTCGCCAGTCGGTCAGTTGGTCAGCCGGGTCAGTGTGGGGCAGTCAGTGTCTGTCTGTCGTTCGGAGTGTTAGTAAGTCTGTCGTTTGGATCAAACTTTAAAGCCGGTAAAATGAGAGTCTTTCCACTCCGCCAGTAACAGAACTCATCTAGTGATCGCCCGGTCGGGGCTGAGTTCCTGCATCTGAGTCTGCACGTTAGGCCGCCAGTCTGCTCGTGTTGCTCGGGCAACGGTCACTGACGGTTGGATCGATCGGTTGGTCGGTCGCGCACTGAGACACAAGATGACTTGTCCGCCTTGAGCGTCGGCGCATGTGAAGTCGCCACGTGAGTCCAGTGGGCCGTCCCGTATAGCGAGGGATAGTGGCTCCGCGGCCGACACGAGAGCAACAGGAGTCAACCCACGACATCGGTCTGGCCGGTGCGAGCTGCGACGCCGTGAGAAGGGAGATCGGCGCGACTTCCTGCGTCCGTTGAAGCGGCTGGCAGCGATCGGTTCGGGAGAGCTTTGGGGGTGCTGCGCCAGGCCTTCGCCAGAAATCGCAGTTTATTAGAAGTTAAGTGATTCGTGATATGTTGTTTCATTTAGTTGTTAAATTCTACTTGTTTTCTTGTCAGTCTCTCGTCCCTAGCTTGTTCGTCAATCTCTCGTTCGCATTTGTTAGGCAGTTACTGTCTGCCATACGTTAGTAGCTGCCTCTGTCATGTTTGTCGGATTCGGTATTGACGAATTGATTGCTTGAAGTGTAACGGCCGAATTTCTGAAATATGTTTTTATCTTGCCTATAATCTTGAGAGGCGGTATATGTGTAATGTAGAGCATGTTTGGCTAACCATGTATATTTTATGTAAGAATGCATTTCATGGGTTTTTATTTAAATTGTTGTTTTAGTATATAAAGTTACCACCCTTCCACAGTAAAAGTTTTTTTAATCAAGTTGCACCTACGTTGGTTGGTTGGTTGGTTGTTTTGGGGAAGGAGACCAGACAGCGAGGTCATCGGTCTCATCGGATTAGGGAAGGACGGGGAAGGAAGTCGGCCGTGACCTTTGAAAGGAACGATCCCGGCATTTGCCTGGAGCGATTTAGGGAAATCACGGAAAACCTAAATCAGGATGGCCGGACGCGGGATTGAAGCGTCGTCCTCCCCCTACGGTGGCAAATTAATCTTTTAATGTTAGTGTTTTGTACTATTTCCGTCCCTCGTACAGGTTGCATAGTTTATGTGCTTGTGTGAGATGTTAAAAATTTTAGTTTAAAGAAATCTGGAGTGTTACAGATTTGCATCAGTGTAGTCTTTCAGAGGTTGTTGTGAGTGGTCGTGAGCCGGCAGAAGTGGCCGTGCGGTTAAAGGCGCTGCAGTCTGGAACCGCAAGACCGCGACGGTCGCAGGTTCGAATCCTGCCTCGGGCATGGATGTTTGTGATGTCTTTAGGTTAGTTAGGTTTAACTAGTTCTAAGTTCTAGGGGACTAATGACCTCAGCAGTTGAGTCCCATAGTGCTCAGAGCCATTTGAACCATTTTTTTGAGTGGTCGTGATTACGGCCGTGTCAAAAGGGAGCGGCAAGGTTTTCAGCCCGAAAGCTCATACTGTCAAAAATTTGTTCTTTCTGCCTCTGAATAAATTGTAACTTGATATTTAGAGGGTGCTTTCTGACTATAATTTTAAATCCGTTTTTTTTTTAAAAAAAGGCTTTTGGGAAAAAATTTCCATTTGTTGAAAGAAATTGATTTGTTTTCATCAGTTACCCACTGGCAACTGCTTCCAATCTCACATAGTGTGATTAAATGTGTCAATGTTCTTGTTGAATCGTAGTAAATAAAGTAAATTCTTAAGAAAACGTTTTGAAAGTAAATTCACGGTTCAGGTAAATATCGTGGATACGCGCAAATATCTTGGCTGAGTGCAAATATCTTGGCTTTGAGCACATATCGAGACACGTAGAGATGTCGTGGCTACACATACAGGGGTTATATATAGAAATGTATGTGTATGTCTATATAGTAAGTCGAGATTTAGAAAGGATGGAGCGCACGAGATGGGTTTTGGATAGAGTGGTACTCACGTGGCGAAGGGCTCGGGGTCGAGCTGGTACAGCGTATGGATGGGCTGTCGCTTGATGAGGCGCGCCAGCTGCGCCTCGTCGATGACGAGCAGCCCCTCGCGCACGTGCCTCCGCCTCCACTGCACCACCGGGCGGCCACCGCCCACGCGCGCCCGCGAGCACGGCGCCGCCGACGGCGACGACGACGAGGACAGAGACGGCGTGCGGCCGGCCGGCATGGCGGTCGCGGACTGCGGCGGCAGGATCATCTGCGCACAGCCGGGCCACCACACGCTTACACACACGTCACTTTCTATGTACGAGGGTCACTCCAAAAGAAATGCACACTATTATTTTAAAAAAAATCCATTTTTATTCTACATGTTTGAAAGTTTTACAGTGTGTAGATACATCCCTTAGGAACAATATTTTCATTTCTCCACATAATTTCCATCCCTCTCAACTACCTTACGCTATCTTGGAACCAGCGCCTGTATACACGCACGGTAAAATTCTGGACGAACCTGTTGGAGCCACTGTTTGGCAGCGTGCACAAGGGAGTCATCATCTTCAAACCTTGTTCCACGAAGAGAGTCTTTCAGTTTCCCAAACAGATGATAGTCACATGGAACCAGGTCAGGACTGGAAGGTGGGTGTCTCAGTGTTGTCCATCCGAGTTTTGTGATCGCTTCCTTGGTTTTCTGACTGATATGTGGCCGTGCATTGTCGTGTAACTGCAAAACATCCTGCTTTTGCCGATGTGGTCGAACACGACTCAGTCGAGCTTGAAGTTTCCTCAGTGTCGTCACATATGGTTCAAATGGCTCTGAGCACTATGTGACTTAACATCTATGGTCATCAGTCCCCTAGAACTTACAACTACTTAAACCTAACTAACCTAAGGACATCACACAACACCCAGTCATCACGAGGCAGAGAAAATCCCTGACTTCGCCGGGAATCGAACCCGGGAACCCGGGCGTGGGAAGCGAGACGTCACAAATGCACCAGAATTTATGGTGGTTCCACGTGGCATGATGCCCACAACCAAGAGTCCTCCGGAATCGACAAATACCGTAGCCATAACTTTTCCAGCAGAAAGTGTAGTTTAGAATTTCTTTTTTCTTGGGTGAATTTGCATGATGCCACTCCATTGATTGTCTCTTCGTCTCTGGTGAAAAATGATGGAGCCATGTTTTATCGCCTGTCACAATTCTTCCAAGAAATTCATCTTTACCGTTCTCGTACTGTTCCAAAAGTTCGCTGCATAGCGTTTTTCTTGTTTCTTTGTGAGCCACTGTCAACATCCTGGGAACCCACCTGGCACAAACCTTTTTTAACGCCAACACTTTCAGTATTCTGCAAACACTTCCTTTCCCTATCCCAACGTAGCGCGACAATTCGTTCACTGTGATGCGTCTGTCGCAGTCACCAATTTGTTAACTCTCTGCACATTGTCTGGAGTGTGTGCGGTACGAGGCCTGCCGCTGCGAGGACAATCCTCAATACTGCCGTGCCCGCTTTCATCACGTAACCTGCTTTCCCACCAACTAACTGTACTGCGATCGACAGCAGCATCTCCATACACCTTTTTAAGCCTTTTGTGGATGTTTCCCACTGTCTCGTTTTCACAGCACAGGAATTCTAAGACAGCACGTTGCTTCTGACGAACGTCAAGTGTAGCAGCCCTCTTGAAGACATGCTGTGACGGCGCCACTCACGGGGACAGGTTGAAGTAGGTTTGAAAACAAGCGGGAAGGACGTATCTACACACTGTAAAACTTCCACACATGGAGAATGAAAACTGTATTTTTACAAAAAAATTGTGCATTTCTTTTGGAGGGAACCTCGTGCGAATTTCATCTGTGTTAGTATTCGTAAACTGAGCACGCCTTTGACGTTAATTCACGGCGAAAAATAACAAGAATCCCGTTACTATAAAAACTTGACTGACGCGTTTCGGTCACTGCCCACTAGCAGAATATTTCAAGAAAACATTTTCATACAAGCACAGGTCAGAAATGAAGCATTAAGTGCAGACGTACTCACGAGGGGACCTTACGGTCTCGGAAACTCCGTTCGGGCTGTAACCTCGCAGATCAGTAGTTACCTCAAGGGTGTCCACCCATAAAAGTTCTAAGGCGCACTAACGGGAAGATTCCGAGTAACACGGTGCTAAAATTTTACAGGGACCTCTTATACGGGTTAACTTGTAGGCTATGGTAGCACAGTGAAATGGATTCACCGGCAGGGGCTTGTTTGCCATGGAGGCGATTCCGATTCGATCCTACCTTTGGGTAACATTGAATTTTTTTTTATTGTTTTATAAATTATAGTAACGTTTTGCAGGATGTCAAAATAACTTTTTTTCAATGTTTTTGTGATAAATATCATTCAGAAGCTTGTATGTAAAATGCGAAATTGACAAATGAAGATCATATTGCATATAAATAAAACCCTACCCGAAATTTTGATAAATTGGTACGTAAAGCTTTAATTTCGCATATGAAATTAATCAACTTTTTAAAAAGAATTAACTGTAGCAATCATTTCATAAATAAAATAAATTTTTTAGTGACTTAATTGATAATATTTTAGGTCATTAACTTTATTTAAGACTTATTATACTTTTTCAAATAGTTTAAAAAGTAATTAAAACGCTACTCGAAGGTACGTTCGAACTTAGGTGGCCCTCGTAGCAAGAGCAGCCATTTCGCTGTGCTGCCATCGCGTATAAAGTGACCGGTGTATGAACTGCGGGTAGAATTTTAGAGCCATTTTTCTCGGGGTCTTCTGGCTAGTGCGCTCCTCAACTCTAATGGGTGGACACTCTTGATGGATACTATTAACCAGCAAAATCTCATCCCGAACTGAACTTCCGAAACTTGCCACATTCATAGACAGCAGAGTTTACATAACAGAAAAATAGTGTCAAATGGTAACTCTTCTAACATCTGAGCTCTTTGCCCTGTGTTTTGTACTCAGACAAGAAACCCCAGATTTTTCAATGTTCTAACGTCAGCAACTCAATCTCATATTTTAATGAGATAAAAACAAATTTGCAAGATATCAGCACCAGAAATCCAGTCACCGCTAGAATTTTGGCCATGATTCTGATAATTCGCATTTATGAGATTCTAAAAGTATAGCTTTCAAACTTTCGACGGCAGCTTTGTTAATCATTTGCTGCGCTACACTACAGCAGCGAGAAGTACTGTGAAATACTGTTTTGGCTTCGGTAACATTCTTTGTTCATTCTGTCACAGTGCTCGGTTTCAGATCTACAGGTGGTGCCAGAGACCTTTTTGAACATTTTTATGTTGCGATTCACAAACGCAGTGTAAATGAATGAAAATAGATTAGTATGTCTTTAAAGAAGTAGCCTATAGCTATTTAAAAATTTACATTGCTGTGGGGCCTTTTTTTTCTTTGGACTTCAAAACTGGCAACGTTAAAGATAGGTACGTTTGCGGGGGATGCGCTATTCTTCAACGTGATTTGCATCATTAAAGTGTAAATTGAAAATTATTAACTTTATTTCACAATTACTCTCTAGGTACGTACGTTTGTGAATTTTGATTTTGAGCTGCAAAATATCAGTACAGGAGTAATGTTAAAATAATATTGAACATATACGTTTTTATTTTTCGCGTGGCATAACATTACTTTCCTCGAGCGAGATTTCAAAATATATTGGGCAGAAATACATTGAGCAGAAACGTTCACTTCTCCCCTCCCCTTCCCTCGCTTTTATTGTTCCTGGAACCTATAGGGTACTTCGCCTGCAGTGGGGCAGAGCGTTTGACAAACAACAGGAACGCGTGGGGTTTAAGAGCTGTACTTTCAGAAGGTTATAACTGCGTATTATCGGAATTACAGCCTAAATTCTCTCAGGGGATCGATTACTGGGGCTGATATCTCGCAAGCGTTCTTTTTCCCCTCAAAATATGCCGTAGAGATGGTAATGTTTCCTTGTAGGTATAAACACCACACTATCTGAGGCGAAGGCCGTTTTTGAAGAAATCCTTAGGGCAAGTAAACTTGTGGATGGGTGAAGAGCACACTGAAAACTGCAGTGTTCCCACGACTTCTTATCTTGACCATGTTTCCTACATCTCCTTTTCTATTTCACATCAAATGTCATGTCCCATCTCTTTCTCATTATTTCAGTCAGCTATCATGGGTACACACTTTTGTTAAACGGTGGAAAGAATCGGTTGGAACATATTTTGTATCGATGCTTGTATCAGCCTTGTTTTTCAATAATGTAGTTGGCTTCTTGAGAACAACCAACATCGTCACCTGAAAATGAAAATATGTTCCAACAGAATACTGCGAAGTTGTGTTCTCATTGTACATTCAAGTCACCAACTTCGTGAGAACCAATTAAACCCATAAATATGGGGGCTGGGGAGATAGCTAGTAGCGAAAGAAGTAAAGAAATCAGAATAAAAACATAACAAAAAACGCAAACAAATACCACCGGATAAATTGAAACACGAATAAGTTCCGGCACTATAGAGCGTCCGAAGTAGTTAAACGGAACAGAAAAAACAAATATGGAATTTACCCAGCAATATGCTGCAAGCCGGCCGCTGTAGCCGAGCGGTACTAGGCCCTACAGTCTGGAAGCGCGCGACCGCTACGGTCGCAGGTTCGTATCCTGCCCTCGGGCAGGAAATCACACACATCCATGCACGAGGCAGGATTCGTACCTGCAACCGTAGCGGTCTCGCGGTTCCAGACTGTAGTGCCTAGAACCGCACGGCCACTCCGGCCGGCCCGAGGCTGCGGACTCACGAACAAAATATTTGATTATTTTTCGTATATACCAGTTGTTACCAGACGTGAAAGAAACTATAAGCGACAGAAAAAAGTTAGACTACCGGAGCCCAATGCTGACCCAAAACCCTTAAGGCCTATACTCATACACGATTCGTTCATTTTACAAAATGCCTATCACATTATGGTGAAAAGACATAATTTACGGAAAACCAAGAATAATGACAGCTACTGACGAAAAAGCAGAAATCCATTTTTTCTATTGATGCATCTATTTTATGTCGTCATCCCATCCCATTGCTGGCACAAATAGAGCGCGGGTAGTAGGTGGCGTTATAGCAAGCCGAACTTGAAGGACTTGTAAGCACGCTGGCTGGAAATGCTCACTAAGGAACTTTCCTTACACCGGTAGAGGAAGAGAAGATTAATGTTCAACGTCCCGTTGACAACGAGGTCATCAGAGATGGAGGACAAACTTGGATTAGGAAAGGATGGGCAAGGAAATCGACCGCGTCCTTTCAGCAGAACCATCCCGTCATTTGCCTGAAGTGATTTAGGGACAAGTGTGATGTACCGCGAGCTATTGTGGAGGTATAGATTTTACTGGAATTATTTGAGATTTCTATGAGGCAGATGTACGCAACGATACTAAACTTGATTGCTAGGCCGCTGTAACACATACCACTAGACTTCGCGACAGCAGCCAATTTGTTTAGCGCACCGAATTTTGGGTAAATTAACTACCGAATTCCATAGTTTTAGTAATGTATTAATCCGTTTGAGAGAATTACCAAATAGAGAACATGTGCAGGTTTTTTTCAGGAATGAACTAGAAATAATGAAATTTAGTTGACAAACTTTTGTCATTTCAACGACGCAGATAATGCCACTCAAGATGCGTTGGCGTTTTTCCTGGGTATCTCGCACCCACATCTTATTGCCAATCTACAGTTCGTGCACGTTCATGGAAATGCAGTGCGATGAAGCAGAACAACACGTTACCTGTGCCTCACGTCGGACGCCCAGTTAACTCGTCAACATGTACGAGAAGTTTAAATTCTACACATGTAACAGAAAATCCAGAGAAATTTTCGTCTTATCTGTAAATAGACTCTGTGACTACAATGGAAACGAAAAGATAGATGACACAGAGACGCCGAAACACCAAATTCCTATTCCCATAATTTTTCACTGATGAAGATCTTACTGCGGTTCATTCCTACAGTTGTCGCACGAACGCTAAAATGTCAGATATCGAAATAGGTGATAAATGGATAGAAAACCAACTATAATCGCTCAACAGACGAAAGGCACTGGACCTGACGGGATACCTGTACGATTGTATACAGTTCACGGGAAAGAATTTCTATTAGCAAGGGAAACGAATTACTCTAAGCGACTGGAAAGATGCGCAGGTCACTTCCAATTTCAAGAAGAGGTCTCAAATAGACGCATAGGACTATTTTGTAGAATTTTGGAACACATTTTATGCTCGCTTATTCTTATCTTTCTGGAGACCGAAAATCTTCTCCATGCGAGTCAACATGGATTCCACAAATAATGACCGTGTGAAACCCGGCTCGCTCTGTTCGTTCCCGAGACCCAGAAGGCCGTGGATACACGCGTCCAGGTGTATGACGTATTCCTTGTCGTCCGGAAGGCATTCGATACAATTCCGCAATGCCGTCTAATCAACAAAGTACACCAATATGGAATATCTGACCACTCTTGTGACTGGATGGAATTATCTTTCGAACCACAACGGAGAGAAATCTTCAGACGGAAAAGTATATTTGGGTGTGCCCAGCCGTCCGCTGTGGCCGAACGGTTCTAGGCGCTTAAGCCGGAAACCGCGCTGCTGCTACGGTCGCACGTTCGAATCCTGCCTCCGGCATGGATGTGTGTGATGTCCTTAGGTTAGTTAGGTTTAAGTAGTTCTAAGTCTAGGGTACTGATGACGTCAGATGTTAGGTCCTATAGTGCTTAGAGCCATTAGCCATTGGGTGTGCCTATGGGGAGCGTTACAAGTCAGTTACTGTTCGTAATTTATGTATAAGTGTCGCAGTGGGCACCGTCGGAAACTCCAAGACGCTGTTCGCGGGTGACAAGATTGTATATGGAGATGTCAGAAGCTTAGAAAATTGTCTTAAAATGTAGAAAGACCTGCAGACGATCAATATTCTGTGTGAGTGTTGACAGCTGACCTTCAACATAAAGAAACGAAACGTACTGGATACAAACAGCCGAAAAACCTGTTATTGTATGATAACAATCACTGGAACAACCGCTACAAGCAGTGAAATCCATCAGTTGTCTGGGCATACAGGGCTCAGGCGTACAGAGCATTTTACTGTGGATGCCATAGGAGTTATTATATTCGAATTCAGAAAATGTTCAATAATTTTGCAGCAAACCGATGTTGACGATATTGATATGTTATTTGACGGATCCATTCTTTTAGCCTTCTTATATACAGGAGTTACCGGAGCTTTCTGCCTGTCACTTGAGACTTTGAGCTGAGCGAGAGATTCGCGACAAATGGAAGTTAGTAAGGGGCTAATGGTGAAGAGTACTCTCTACAATACTGATCTGGGATTCCGTCCGTTACTGGAGACTTATTTGTTTGCGAATGTTTCAGTTGCTTCTCAACGCCAGGAATGACTATTTCTCTTTGTTCCATACGCGATTTTATGAGACAATCAAACAATGGTATGTCCGTACGATCCTTCTGCATGAATTATTTTTTAAAGGCGAAATTTGAAACTTCTGCTTTAATTTTTCTGTCTTCTATTGCCACATCAGGCTGGTCGACGAGTGACTGAATAGAAGCCTTCAACATATGTGTTGATTTTACGGAAGATCAAAATGTATTATCGTGTTCTCGCCAAGATCTTTTCTTACGCATAACAGTGAATGTTGTACCAATATTTTCACGGACGCACGGATTTGTGCTAATTGTTTAGCCTCTCGACGTTTCAGCGCTCTTTTTTGAAGTGAGAGTGCAAAAATCACTGCTTCCTCAAAATTATCACTTAGTTCAGACTTTATGTTTTGTACGGCCGGCGCCCCAACACCTTGCAAGAATTTAAAGAAAGCAATCTTTATGTAACACCCTCTGGTGCTGATAAATAAATATAAATTAGTTAACTTTCAGTGTACCTGACCACCATCAGTCAGAATGACACTTGTTTAATTTGTTGTCCGCTTCATCAAGCCTGCTTCCGAGCTCATCGTTAACAGTTTGTCAGGTGCTTTATTTTCCAGACTGCTATATTTGTGTGTGTTAGAGGACGATCAGTTTCTATTTTGGAGACGTGAAACCACCAGAGATGATGTTGCCGTTGAAAATGGAAACAAGACTAGAGAAAAATCAAAACACGTTCATAGGATTTGTTGATCTGGAAAAAGCGTTCGACAATGTAAAATGGTGCAAGATGTTCGAAATTCTGTGGAAAGTAGGGTTAAGCTGTAGGGAAAGACGGGTAATATACAATATGTACAAGAACCAAGAGGGAATGCAGGACCAACAACGAAGCGCTCGGATTAAGGCATGGATATAGTCTTTCGGCCCTGATGTTCAATGTATACATTGAAGAAGCAATGGCAGAAATAAAAGAAAGGTTCAAGAGTTGAATTAAAATTGAAGGTGAAAGAATATGAATGATAAGATTCGCTGATGGCGTTACTATCTGTTGTGGCGTAGCAAGACAGCCACGCCACGGAAGTAGCCGAAAGGCACGCGTTTAGTTACCGCAGGCAAGAGATAGGTCTGTAACAGGATACGTAATGAATGCTATAAAGAAAAGTACGTAGCTTCTGGAATACTTAACTTTAATCCATACTTGTGGTACATCGCTCTTGACGATACAAGTGAGACTCTGTAGATACATGCAATGTTACTAATGGCGCCTTGCTGGGTCGTAGCCATTGACTTAGCTGAAGGCTATTCTAACTATCTGCTCTGCAAATGAGCGAGGCTTCGACAGTGTGCATCGCTAGCTACGTCGTCCGTACAACTGGGGCGAGTGCTAGTCCGTATCTCGAGACCTGCCTTGTGGTGGCGCTCGGTCTGCGATCACACAGTGGCGACACGCGGGTCCGACATGTACTAATGGACCGCGGCCGATTTAAAACTACCACCTAGCAAGTGTGGTGTCTGGCGGTGACACCACACTATCCTCAGTGAAAGAGAAGAATTACAGGGTCTGCTGAATAGGATGAACAGTCTGATGAGTGAAGTAATTACCAAAATCAGAAATGAGAAGAACGAGAAACTTAACATCAGGGTTGGTGAACATGAGGTAGATGAAGTTAACGAATTCTGCTGCCTAGGCAGCAAAATAACCCATGACTGGCGGGGCAAGTAGGACATTAAAAGCAAGCCAGCACTGACAAAAAGGGCATTCCTGGCCAGGAACAGTCTGCTAATATCAAACATAGGTCTTAATTTGAGGAACAAACTTCTGAGCATCTACGTTTGGAACACAGCATGCTGTGGTACTGAAGCATGGACTGTGGGAAAACCGGAAAAGAAGAGAGTCGAGGCATTTGAGACATAGTGCTACAGAAGAATGTTGAAGACTTAGTGCACCTATAAGATAAGGAAGGAGGACGATCTCTGGAGAATCGACGAGGAGAGGAATGTATATGGAAAAGACTGGCAAGAAGAAGGGACAGGATGGTAGAACATCTGTTAAGATACTGCGGAATAACTTCCATAGTACAAGAGGAGACTAGAGGGTGAAAACTGCACGGGAAGACAGAGATCGGAATAAATTCTGCAAATAACCGAGGATGTAGATGACAGGTGTTACTCTGAGATGAAGAGGTTGGCACTGGAGACTTCCAATGACTTGTTGAGTCCATGTCTCGTCGAGGTGCTGCACTACAACAGGCAAAAGGAGGCCCAACAAGATATTAGGGGGTATCCTATGACTTTTGTCACATCTCTTGTTTGCAACTCCCGTACGCAAAGGTAAGGAACAGAAATGATTAGCGAACACGAAAACACAATACACAGAAAATTTACTTGTATTTCTCCAATCGAATGGACTCATTACAGATGATGCAGCAATAAACGGAGTCCATCTCGTACAACAGCAACAACGATGATATTGGAGCTGCAACTAGCCAACGTCTGTGTGGCTGTGGGAGGGAGGACGTCGCTGCCGCTGGTTGTACTACACTCGCGCTCATAAATTAAGGATAATGCTGATACGTGGTGAAACAACGCTCTGATGGGCGGTTTGCTGGTTTAAATCTCCTTGGGGTATGACCATGCGGTGCATTTGACTTGCGGTAATCGCACAATGGCGCTGGCAGCAGTTCACATACGCAGAGGTTGGCGCATGTCAGAGTACGGTGCAGCGAGTAAGTGTGCAGACGTTTCCAGACGTGCTGATGGTGACTGTGTGTTGAAAATGGCTCAAAGAACACATATTGATGACGTTATGATGGGTAGAATACGAGGGCGACTGGAGATTGGTCAAACACAGCAGGTCGTAGCACCGGCCCTCCGTGTGTCACAAAGTATGAAGATTATGGCAACGATTCCAGCAGACAGAAAACGTGTGCAGGCGCTACAGTACGGGACGTCCATAGTGAACAACACCACAAAAAGACCGATATCTCACCATCAGTGCCCGCAGACGTCTACGGAGTACTGCAGGTAGCCTTGATCGGGACCTTACCGCAGCCACCGGAACAGTTGTCTCCAGACACACAGTCTACAGACGACTGAACAGACACGATTTATTCGACCAGAGACCTTCAAGGTGCATTTACTGACCCCTGGTCACAGGATAGCCCGTAAACCCTGGTGTCCAGAACACAGTACATGGTTATCGGAGCAGTGATCGTAGGTTATATTCACGGACGAGTCCAGGTATAGTCTGAACAGTGATTCTCGCCCGGTTTTCATCTGGCGTGAACCAGGAACCAGATATCAACCCCTTAATGTCCTTGAAAGGGACCTGTATGGAGGTCATGATTTGGTGGTGTGGGCTAGGATTATGATTGGTGCACGTACACCCCTGCATGTCTTTGACAGAGGAACTGTAACAGTTCAGGTGTATCGGGACTTCATTTTGCCTCAGTATGTCCGCCTTTTCAGGGGTGCAGTGGGTCTCACCCTCCTCCTCGTGGATGATAACGAATGGCCCCAACGAGCTGCCATCATGCAGGAGTACCTTGAAGCAGAAGATATCAGGCGAATGGAGTGTCCTGCCTGTTCTGCAGACCTAAACCCCATCGAGCACTTCTGGGATGGTGTCGGTCGACGTATCGCTGCACGTCTTCAAACCCCTACGACACTTCAGGAGCTCCGACAGGCACTGGTGCAAGAATGGGAGGCAGCTGCTCGACCTCCTGATCCAGAGTATGTCAACCCGTTGTGCGGCCTGTGTCCGTGTGCATGGTGATGATATCCCATATTGATGTCGGGGTACATGTGAAGGAAACAGTGGTGTTTCGTAGCATATGTGTTTCGGGACGGTTTTCTCAACTTATCACCAATACTATGGACTTACAGATCTGTGCCGTGTGTGTTGTCTATGTGCCTATGCTATTAGCGCCAGTTTTGTGTAGTGCCAGTTGTGTGGCACCAAATTCTGCAATTATCCTTAATTTATGAGCATGAGTCTATATTGCGGTGGCAGAAGGCGCTCGTAGTACGGAGCCGCTGGGGGTGTGGCTTAGTAGACACGCCGTTGGGGTCGCACGATCTCGGGCGACTGCTGTTGGCTTCGAATGAAAACTTGCAATTCCGTTACATAACGACACCCATGGGGTGGTTTCGACATGTGCTACCACAACCTAAGCGTAGGTCGCCGTGAGCCTGCGGCTGCCCCTCTGGTAAGCGTAGGTCGCCGTGAGCCTGCGGCTGCCCCTCTGGCGTGTTGTCGGACAGACACACTGACCTACGCCGCGCGCCCAGGCAGGTGGGCGTGTTGCGTCGAGACCCCGGCCACCGCTGCCCGCTTCCCTGTAATTACTGCCCGGCGATTTACGGCTCGCTGCTGCGGGCTACGCGAGGCCCGCCCAATCGCAGACCGGCGCGTGGGATCCCGCGACGACGCGACGCCGGGTTTTAATCGAGCGTCCAGTCAATAAATAATGAGCGCGCGGACTTCCCCGCGGCCTTGGCTGACTGGCGAGGACGTGGAGAGCGAGCGCGCGCAGCCCGGTGCCCGGTGCGTGCTGGCTGCTGCCTGCTGGCTGCCCACGACCCAGACAACCGCGGAGCGCGTGGGACGCCGACAGATGAGCCGCGCGAGGCGTGAGCGAGCCTCCAACCCGCTGCTCCTGAGGGGCCCCTAAAAGCGAACAGGAACTTCCCGGCCATCATCCGGAATCGTCTTCACAGATACGCTATCATTTAGTTTCGCTTTAACTCCCATCATACATCCAACATCACGAGATTGGGGGAAAAGACGGAAAATGAGAAATTCACGGTTAATGAAACTTAAGTTCTTTCATTAAAATTTTACCATTCAGCAGTATACCAGAATTTCTTTATCTGATAATCCGGATACCTGGAACTTCTTCTGTAATGCATTAACCCTTGCACGGTCTGTTACAGCTACGTTTGGTCCTTCCCTCTTTTTTCTGGTATTCTACGCATCTTCTACCTTGCAGGATATATTGCCAACAATTTAAATGTAATTTCTACTTCTCCATTCGAACCAAATGAGGTATCGATTGTTGACTTTTTTCTTCAACATTTTCGTTTATATAAAAAATTTTCAATTCCTTCCTAATATCTATATTTGTTCTATAATCTAACTCTGTCTATCTTACTATTTTACTTTGGAATTTCATTTCATTGGCCTGTGATGTAAACTGGCCTTTTTTCGTTACCAACTTTTCACTCCAATACACAAGGTCGAGACCAACGTAATTCTATAAAATTTAAGATAAGTTTACATTTTTATTTCATTTAGGAGAGATACTGTTAAAGTACCGTATAGTTAATTGAACTTCACAGTTTTGTCATTTTCATCTTTGTCTCCTTTGTACGTTAGCAAGTTTCCAAAAAATTTGAATCTACCTATTTGCTCTGTGACCGTATTTTCTATTTCTGTTTTCGTCCTTACTGCGCTTTTCCAGAGAAACCAGTGGATTTGGTTTTTCTTTTGTTATTGACATGCTCTGCAACTGACATATTTTGTGTAGTTCACAGGCATTCTGTAGTCCACCTTCACGCTTCTCGAGATTAAAACTTGATCATCTGCAAAGAACATCGTCATTACATACTCATGTTGTTAAAATTGCGTGTATGATTCTGTAGCTTAATTTTTATTTGCCGTACAATTTAATGAATGTACAAACAAACAAAAACTCCGCCATTGCCGGTCCCAAGCCCGGATGAGAAAGGAGGAGGGTTAGAGGATGGGCCAACCCCCCCATCCTCTGTAAAAAAAGATTCTGGTTAAAGAAAAAGACAAAAGGAAAAACTGGACGGATCAAAATGGTGACGAAACTGGATACGTAAATGGTTTTTCTGGATTTAGAATTGGAACATGGAATGTAAGGTCAATCATGACGGGGGGAATGAAACAACTTGGAGGAGAACTGAGTAAATATCAATGCATAGTGGCAGCAATTCAAGAAACAAGACTTCCTCAGGGTGTTATGAAGATTGGAGATACTCACACGCTCTTTAACAGCAATGAGCTAAGCCCAGCCTGGACTTCTGGAGTTGGTTTTGCTGTACACAATAAAATGATATCGGCTGTCAACAAATGGTCTCCTGTAAACGACCGAATCTGTTGGATGATTTTACACGCTAAACCATATAAGATCTGCCTAGTCAACTGTCATGCCCCATCAGAGGATGCCGATGAAGAAACAAAGAATAACTTCTATCTAGAACTAGAGAATGTAGTAGACAAACTCCCAAGACACTCAATTCAGTTGATAATGGGAGACTTCAATGCCCAAGTGGGAAGAGAAGTGCAGTATCGTCCAACGATAGGGCCTGATAGTATCCATGAAACAAGCAACGAGAATGGTATCAAATTAATTAACCTTGCCGATACAAGGAGAATGATCGTTAGAAGCACATACTTCCCCCGCAAAGCAGTGCATAAAGTAACCTGGATATCCCCAGATGGAAGTACGATGAACCAGATCGATCACGTTCTTGTTGACCGAAGACATCATTGTAGTGTCGAGCATGTAAGATCCTTTCGCGGGGCAGATATGAATTCAGACCATTTCTTAGTGGTAGTCAAACTACGTCTGAAACTTTCAATCATGTGGAGAAGAAATTCTGAAATGATGGTCCGCTTCGACAAGAATAAGTTGAAAGATGTAGAAGTGAGACAGCGCTATCAAGAAAAAATTGCAGAACATCTCACAATAACAGAGAACCCTACCAGTGTGGAGAACGCATGGATGCTGCTGAGGAATGCAGTGTTAGAAAGTGCAAATGAAGAACTAGTTTGCGATGCAAAACGAAGAAGTAAACCTTGGTTCGATGAACAATGTCGAGAATCTGTTGAGATTAGATCAGCGAAGAGGATAAAATGGCTACAGCAACTCTCGGAAGAAGCAAGGGTAGCTTACTACGAAGCGAGGCGTAACACGGACCAACTCATGAGAAAGAAGAAACGGGACCACCACAAAAGTCTGTTGATTGCAGTCGAAGAAGCAAAGTCGTCACGCTCGTTTTTCCAGGCCTCAAGATTCGCCAGAGGCGCATACAGACAACGTACATTGGTCCTAACGAATGAGACGGGTGAAGTTGTACCGCCAGAAGAGCAAGCAACCCTATTTAAAAAACATTTTGAAAACCTATTGAATCCCGACAACCCACCAGTAGGGACAACACAGACGGATGCCCGTTTTGACAGAGTTGAAGTCCCTGAACCATCTGAGGAAGAAATCAGTGTTGCCCTAAAAGCACTCAAGAACAACAAGGCTCCAGGAGGTAGTGGTATCACAGCTGAGATGCTTCGCTTGGGAGGGGAAACACTGGTGGGTGCTTTGAAACGATTAATTTCTACCATCTGGGAAGCAGAAGTTATTCCTGAGGAATGGAAGGGAGCAATCATATGTCCCATATTCAAGAAGGGAGATGCTACTCATGTATCCAACTACCGAGGGATTTCGTTACTTGAAATTGGCTACAAAGTTTTTACAACACTGCTACTAAACCGCATGAAACCACTGGCTGAAGGAATTGTAGGGACCTATCAATGTGGGTTCGTTGCTGGACGATCGACAATTGATCACATATTTACTCTGAGGCAGTTGATAGAAAAATTCTACGAATTCAATAAGGATCTACACCTCATCTTCATCGATTTTCGACAAGCTTATGACAGCATTGACCGCGCCACGTTATGGGAAACGTTAGAGGAACTTGGCATCCCATCAAAATACATCCGCTTAATTGCTGCTTGCTACTCTCAGTCTACGGCCCAAGTGCGGTTTGGTAATCAACTATCACCATCATTCAGTATACAAAATGGATTGAGACAAGTAGATCCATTGGCGCCAATATTATTCAATTTGGCCCTGGAAAAAGTAAGCCGTGACACTTGTCGAACCAGAGAGATGGAGATGGTGGGAGCAGACACAATCTTGGCATTTGCTGATGATGTTGTGATCCTTGGCGACACTCTAGAGCAAGTACGCAGGGATACTTCCCGATTCCTCCACAATGCAGAGAAAATTGGGCTGGTGGTGAACGAGGAAAAAACTAAATATCTTGTTGTATCACGCCGCCGAGATCTCCCTCCTTCCATTGATGTCGACAGGCATACCTTCGAACGAGTTGAAGAGTTCAAGTACCTGGGCTCCATACTAACAAATAGAAGTGAAGTAACGAAAGAAGTACAGCAACGTATAACAAATGCTAATCGCATGTTCTTTAGCCTGAACAATCTTTTCAGATCTCGGCTGATATCGCAGAAGAACAAGATCCACCTATACACGACACTGGTGAGACCAGTACTTTTATACGGCTGTGAAACTTGGGCAACATCAGCAACAGCAGAAGAAGCAATATGTGCATTTGAAAGGAAGGTACTTCGGAAGATATATGGACCCATCTACAATGCCATGGAAGGTAAATGGGAACGAAGAAAAAAAGAAGATTTATACCAGCGGTATGGAAAGCCACACATTGGACGAATATTGGCGCAGAAGAGACTCCAATGGTTTGGCCACATCCTACGGGCAGACGGATCCCTTCCAAACAGAGTCCTCCACTCTCAACCCACAGGAAAACGCCCTAGAGGACGCCCAAGAACTCGATGGAAGGATAGGATAACAACGATCCTGAAAGAAGTGGAACCAGCAGCCGTGGAGGAGGACGCCAACGACCGGATGAGATGGACTGCCATCTGCAACAGCTCCCTCCTCTCGTGTAATTGACAGACACTGCGTGTGTGTTTTTTTTTGTTTTTTGTTTCTGTAATGTATCCCTCTTGCCTTTTAAACCTTTGATTGAATGCCCTGTTTATTTTTTCGTTTTTCTTTAAGCTGTAATGTACATATGTAACTTGTACTACTGTATAGAGTACTTTTGTAAGTCTTTTTGTCTTTACTTTTCCTTTTGTTCTTCTTGCTGTAGGCCTTAAAGGCCCGATAAGGCAATAAATGATGATGATGATGATGATGATGATGACAAACAAACAAAGGTGCCGAAAGGTTGCAATCTAATCGAACCAGGTTAATAGCTTTTGTTCTTTTATCATTATCACCAGTTACTTGCATTGTTGTGTTATTATAGACTTCTGAATTACCTGCTTAAGATGTATTTGTATGTCCCTTCTTTTAATATCTCCCGTATTGTATATTTAATTTATCGAAGGACCTTATTCACACATCAAAAAAAGTTTTGCATCACTCCGGTTCCCAGAACTCTTGAAGACAGACGTTGACTGGAGACACAGTCACTTTGACTCTTCAGCGATGTCACTAAACCCGCACAAAAATTTAAACAACATGCATGACCAGCACCTATTAAACGGAGGGAGTCCGACAGCCGATCAGTTCCAGTCATTCCACCAGGAAGGAGGAACAAGTTTCGTGTTGTCTGCAGTTCAACCATGCCTAGACGGTCAATACCGCGGTTCGATCGCGTCCGCATTGTTACTTTGTGCCAGGAAGGGCTCTCAACAAGGGAAGTGTCCAGGCGTCTCGGAGCAAACCAAAGCGATGTTGTTCGGACATGGAGGAGATACAGAGAGACAGGAACTGTCGATGACATGCCTCGCTCAGGCCGCCCAAGGTTTACTACTGCAGTGGATAACCGCTACCTACGGATTATGGCTCGGAGGAACCCTGACAGTAACGCCACCATGTTGAATAATGCTTTTCGTGCAGCCACATGGCGTCGTGTTATGACTCAAACTGTGGGCAATAGGCTACATGATGCGTAGCTTCACTCCCGACGTCCATGGCGAGGTCCATCTTTGCAAACACGACACCATGCAGCGCGGTATAGATGGGCCCAAGAACATCCTGAATGGATCGCTCGGGATTGGCATCACATTCTATTCACCGATGAGTGTCGCATATGCCTTCAACCGGAAAATCGTCGGAGACGTGTTTGGAGGCAACCCGGTCAGGCTGAATGCCTTAGACAGACTGTCCAGCGAGTGCAACAGGATGGAGGTTCCCTGATGTTTTGGGGTGGCATTATGTGAGGCCGACATATTCCGCTGGTGGTGATGGAAGGCGCCATAACGGCTGTACGGCACGTGAATGCCATCCTCCGACCGATAGTGCAACCATATCGGCAGCATATTGGCGATATGTGGACCACCACGTCTGGAGGTCACGCTGTATTGTGGTACAACATGCAATGTGTGGTTTTCATGAGCAATAAAAACGGCGGAAATAATGTTTATGTTGATCGCTATTCCAGTTTTCTGTACAGGTTCCGGAACTCTCGGAACAGAGGGGATGCAAACCTTTTTTTGATGTGTGTATAATCTATGAAAAGGATGTTCGTTCCTTTGTATTCTCTGTGTTTCTCTATAATTTTTTGTAGAATAAACATCTGGAACTAATACAATCGATTGGAAACACAATATTTCCCACTGTCATCTGGTCTGTACAGCCAACTAGTGATGCAAGAAACACACCACAATGTAACAGAGACCTATGAACCCACTATTCATTTGTAGATATCTTGTAATCAGAAAGGAATTCAGCAGTTCCATGTGCACACTGTGGGCTCTAAGGGGTTAATGGAGATGTAATTATTCAACTGTAGAAAATTGAATGTCTCTTGGAATGGCACCCTGTCTCACTCCAAAATACCGAAGAGTAACACTGGACCGCTCCCTCATCTTTAGACAACGCTGATCCAATGTCAAACAGAAAATCAGGGCTCAGAATAACGTCTTAAGAAAGTTAAGAGACACAAACGCAAGGGAGATGTTCTCAGAATCACTGTATAGACTCTATACTAACCTGCAGGAGAGTATGCGTCCCCTGTGTGGTACAAATCATCTCTAGCGAAAACTGTAGCCCCTTATCTGAAAGAACCTTGCAGGTTGATTACGGAGTACTTAAAACCTATCCATGTTTAGAGCATTTACTGACTTGCCGGTATCGCACCTCCAGATATTTGTTGTAGTTGAGGTCTCAGGACGTCGAAGCTCACCATAAGCTAATTCTGATAAGGCTAAGATCAAGAATAAGTTTCCTTACAACGGCAGAACTTGAGCATGAATGCATGTCCTTTGGACATGCATGGCGGTAATTTTCACTGCCGCCATTCCATCCTACAGCTGATGGTAGTCCTTATTCGCAATTGAGAATTCATTTCATTTAGCAACTTCATCCAGACAGAGCAAGACATACCCAATGGACGTCCACGCAACAAGAATGGGTGGGAGCGGGAGAACATATTTCGGCCGCCCACCCAATGAGCAGTGGGATGTTAGGACACTTAACCGTTTACGAATAGGTGTCACTAGGGCGAAGTCCTCCTTTAAATCGTGTGGTTTGAAATTGGAGAATAGCAAGCTCGAGTGTGGAGAAGAATGTACTGTGGAACATTGTGCCAGTGCCATTTTTGTTCATTTACCTGTTCAGTGCAGGGCTGTACGTTCACCCACGACAGCACACCAGATGTGGCTCAGTTTTGGTCAAATTTGGTGGATTATATTTCTTTTTTTTCTTTATTACGAGTGCTATTTTGTTCCAAGGTCCGACTGGTCGTGAAATTAAAAAGAACAGTGAAAATATGATGGAGTTTTGTGCAAATGTCTTCTGCAGTGTATTTAGTATGCCCAACGATCAGGCGACATCACACTTTTCGTTTCTCAGCGTACAGTAGGCAAGTTAAAATGCCTAGAACAGTTGAGTGTACTGCCTAGTGAGTCGTGCGAACTCTCATTCCGCCTGATTTTATGCAGCCCACATAACATAACTGTAACACGTGACAGCATAGTGCTGCAATAGTGCCGGGACTTTGAAGCAGGACGCACAGACATTCATGATGAAGGCAATCAGGGAAGGAAGCTCACGTCAACTGACCTCGTTCAGCGAGTGAACTAGACGATTCGAGAAAATCGTTTACGAAGGACGGTTCAGAACAAGTGAAGCGCGCCAGACATTGTCCTTCTTCATGACAATGGTCAGCTGCACACTCCAGCTACAATAATGGCGCTCCTGTCTGATCACCCACCATACAGCCCAGACTTGGCTCCCTCTGATTTTCATCTCTTTGTTCACATGGATAGCTGGCTATGAGGACAGCATTTTGGCACAGACAGCGAGCTGCAGACCAATGCAGAGAACTGGCAGAAAACGGAGACGTCTACCTTCTACGAAGAGGGTGTTGGAAAACTGGTACCACGCTACGGCAAAGGGGTAGCTAGGAGCGGCCATTATGTAGGGAAGTAGCTGGAAGGCGTAGCTAAATGTTGCAAATATAACATTTATGATTTTCACTGTGGTTTATATTTCGTGGCCAATCGAATCTTGAAAATAAAATAAAAAAGCCCTTGTATGTACGAGGGTTGTCCAGAAAGTAATGCACCGCACTTTTTCCCTTCAATAATTCTTTATTAAACATAATGAGAAATACCCACACGAAAGGGTGGTGTTTTATATACACACCCTATTTTTCCACGTAATCTCCATCCAATTCTGTGGCTTTCCCCCAGCGCGAAACAAGGGCATATATGCCCTGTCGGTACCAATCTTTGTGCTGTTGGCGGAGCCAAGTCCTCAAAATGTCTTCCACGAATGGCATCCCTTAATGGCCCAAACCTGTGGGAAGTCCGAGGGGGATAGGTCAGGAGTGTCAGGTGTGACAGCCGTGTACCGCTGCAAATCGTGGAGCTCCACCGAACCGCCTTCTGATGGCCTTACCCTCCATGCCCAACGACTAACTATGCTGCTGTCGACAGCAGATGCTCCATACACTTTGCACAATCGTTTCTGAAAATTCCTCACGGTTTCCTTCCCTGCGGTGAGAAATTGAAAGACGGCACGTTGCTTCTAACGTACATAACCCACAGACGCCATTTTGAAACTGTCCTACAGCTACGCTGTCTGTCGGAAGTGACATAAACTTGTAGCGCTCGCTCAGAAGACTTCAAATAATACAAATGTAAAGTTTAGTGTTCGTAGCATTGTTTCTGGCTGAGAAAAAAATGCAGTGCATTACTTTCTGGGCAACACTTGTATGTACTGTGTTTAATTATGTGTACAGTGTAGGTAGACTCCAGTCACTAGCAAATAAATGATTAAACCCAGATAGCAGAGCGAATTTAATTTTCAGAAGTAATAGTGATGGCATTACTTCTTCAGTCATTATTCTCGTCGCAGGCTTGAATAACTGCGTTTTATGGACTCGTGTCTGCCTTCTGTATACGACTGCGGGGTTCCAGCCCGTCGCACCTGGCAACTATGCTACCCGCGACGCACTCACCTGTATAAGGAACGCCACGCCAACACTAGCAAGCTGGGTCGTATGTCAGCACGCTCCAGAGAAAAACAACTCTGGGCTCTTTATCTGCTGGACACACACGCTAGAGAATCGTCCCACACGTACGTCGCTTATGTGTTTCACGAACATGTGTAAGGCAGGACGTTAACAAAGTACTCCGCGAATATTCTCTGCAACATAACCAATCCCAACGAGTGATTTAGTTGGAGCCTACCTGTGTGCTCGCTTAACAGAGTGTCGATGTGACACGATAGATTGTTACTCAGCGACGGTTTTACAGAACTTTCCTATTTAATGCGACAATTGTGTCGTTCCTAAAGAACGATACGTTAAATTTTGCCGGTAGTTTGCATTCGTTTTGCATCCCCGAATCACTGACTTCGAACCGAGAAGTTTCAGAACGACATTTCAGTCTCTGAAAGAACTTAGTCCTGTCACCCACAGTACATTGAGACTTCTAAACATTGCACACTAGTATCAAATATTACGAAGTTACGCAGCACGAGCTGGAATAATAGTAAACGAACACCAAGAAACTGAAGTGTAAAACAGTCGAAGAGTAATATCCGGATGTGGTGGATTCAAAGGAAGTCTTGTGCGGAAATTCTCAATTTAAGAAGAAATATTACTGTTTACAGGAGCTACAAGTCAGTTAAATAGCTGCTAAACTGTTACGAACCAAGCTCCAACACAAAATACTTCACGGTGTCACTGTACGGGAGTGCAAATGAACTTAGATGACAGGTAAAAAATTACCTGCCGCATAGTACTCTATAAATGTGGCGTGCTCTCTTTACCCTAGTTGCTATACTTGTTCGTACTGTAGTTATCAAAACCTGTCGCCTATCATCCCTTCCCCGAAATCGTTATTCCTCGTCCCTAATAACATTTGAAAACTCCTACTGTACCTGTGCCGTATGAAACTGTAAGCCTGTCGCTAGAATATGAAGACTTAAAAACACCAGAATGACAACATGCATCATATGCAGTCGCATCGGGCAGCTGTCGTCTCAGGTAGCTGTGAAAAAGAGTAAATCTCTTCTCCAGTGAACTTGCTATCTGGTAACAAATCTCGTGAACATGTAGTAAGAGGTTGTTACACGACCCCCTTGTCTCTGTCTTCGAGACGAACAGGTTTCAATTTGCAGGTCTCTCTCTCTGTCTTCCCTGACACACAAACACACACACACACACACACACACACACACATCGAAGCACGAACGGTCGTCCATGCTTAGTCACACTTGTGCGTCAAGCGTCAATTTCGTACTTCGCCGTATTTGGCCGCTGTGACTACGCAGGAGGCTGTGTCGTCGCGCTGTATTCCGCTCTCTGCAAGGAAAGGAGTGGTCTGTTCGAACAGCAAGAAAATTACCTGTCACTGGTGCTGCGGGGTTGGACACTGTAAATATATGCTATATCATTGAAAAGAACTAACTTATTTACAGCACTAAACGGTAGAATGGAGCTGTGTAAAGTTCATACTCCCGTATCTTGTCCTACCAGTGTACATCTGATCTCCGAAAGACTCCTTATAGGGTATGGTGGAGTTTACTTATCACATCTTTCCTCACTTGATCCACTCACGAATAGCTTGTGACAAGATCGCCTGTTGGTAAAGCTAGGTATAAGCTTTATTTCTCCGTTTTGCACTGTCACTTGCGAAATGTACACTGAAGAGCCAAAGAAACTGGTACACCTGCCTAATTGACTGTAGGGCAACCGCGAGCACGCAGATGTGCCACAACACGACGTGGCATGGACTCGACTAATGTCTGAAGTAGTGCTGGAGGGAACTGACACCATGAATCCTGCAGGGCTCTCCATAAGTCCGTAAGAGGTCGAGGGGCTGGAGATCTCTTCTGAACAGCATATTGCAAGGCATCTCAAATATGTTGAATAATGTTCACGTCTGGTGAGTCTGGTAGCCAGAGGAAGTGTTTAAATTCAGAAAAGTGTTCCTGGAGCCACTCTGTACCAATGCTGGACGTGTGGGGCGTCACATTGTCCCGCTGGAATTGCCCAAGTCCGCAGGTATGTACAATGGACATTAATGGATGCAGATGATCAGACGGGATGCTTATGTACGTATCACCTGTCAGAGTCGTATCTAGACGTGTCACTCCAACTGCACAGGACCCACAGCCTCCACCAGCTTGAACGATCCCCTTCTAACAAGAAGGGTCCATGCATTCATGAAATTGTCTCCGTACCCATAAACGTCCAACCACTCGATACAATTTGAAACGAGGCTCGTCCGACCAGGCAACATGTTTCCAATCACCAATAGGCCAATGTCGAAGTTGGCGGGCCCAGGCGAGGTGTGAAGCTTTGTGTCGAGCAGTCATCGAGGGTAAACGAGTGGGCCTTCGGCCACGAAAACCCATATCGATGATGCCGCGCGGGATTAGCCGAGCGGTCTTGGCGCTGCAGTCAGGGACTGTGCGGCTGGTCCCGGCGGAGGTTCGAGTCCTCCCTCGGGCATTATCCTTAGGATAATTTAGGTTAAGTAGTGTGTAAGCTTAGGGACTGATGACCTTAGCAGTTAAGTCCCATAAGATTTCACACACACACACACCCATATCGATGATGTTCCCTTGAATGATACGCACGCTGACACTTGTTGATGCAGCAGCGTTGAAATCTGCACAAATTTGCGAAAGGGTTGCACTTCCGTCAGGATGAACGACTCCCTTCAATCGTCGTTGGTCCCGTTCTTTCAGGATCTTTTTCCAGACTCAGCGATGTCAGAGATATGATGTTTTACCGGATTCCTAATATTCACGGTTCACTAGTGAAATGGTCGTAGGGGAAAATCCCCACTTCATCGCTACCTCGGAGATACTATGTGCGATAACACCACTTTCATACTCACTTAAATAACCTGCCATTGTAGCAGGAGTAACTGGTCTAACAACTGAGCCAGACACTTGTCTTATGTAGGCGTTGTCGATCGCTGTGCCGTATTCTGACTGTTTACATATCTCTGTATTTGAATACGCATGCAAATACCAATTTCTTTGGCGCTTCAGTGTATATGAGAGGAAGTAGGAGCCTGAAACGTTTTTTTGGGATGTGCGCCCTCAGAACCATAACAGAAACTACCCATTGATGCACAACGCCTTCCTTGCCGCATCTGTCACTGTAGTTATATGAATATTTTTTGGCGCTCTAGAGTTTATTAAACGGAGCCCTGACTACATACTCTGATTTTATTTCTGCCTTGTCCGTCTGATCAATCAATCGTATCAGATAAGGGGCCGAAATTGATATGTAATAGTCAAGACATTATCGAACGAGAGTGTTGTAAGCTATATTCTTAGGTATGAATTACCTTTCCCTAGAATTCATCCCATGAACGTCAGGGTGGTATCTACGTTTCCTACAACTCGTTTGATGTAGCGGTTAGACTTTAAATTGCTCCGGAGACGTAAACTCTGTTCACAGCATCTGTCGGTCTCATCGGTGTCGATCGACTTCCGTGTCATCCTCTGCCAATGGTGGCACTGGATGCGGTATGGGAGGGCAGGGGATCAGCACACTTTTCGAGACCTTGGAGCCGCTGTTTCTCGATCAAGCAGCTCCTCAGTTGGCGTCAAGAGTGCACTCCATTCCAGTCCTCGCACCGTGGAAGAATCCTTGGCAGTACTGACAATCGAATCTGCGTCCTCCGCATGGCAGTAAGCCGTGTTGACGACCCAGCTACGGAGGGGACATACCGGACACGTACTATTTCATATTTGAGGGTTGAAACTGTTTGTAGTAAGTGGCCGGCAATTTTACTTCATTGAATATTCGTGTTATTCATTTAAAACTTATGATAATCGACTGTTTGTATTGAAGTTCATTTTTAAGACGGAGTTGGAGGGATTGGAGCCGATGGATACTCTAGTATTTTTTTCGAAGATAAGTGTCTATAACTCACGGTATCGATATTTCTCTTTCGATACTTTTAGGAGTTCGATATTTCCTTACGGTAATACTCATAAGTAAAATACCAATACTTTTCGTTCGATACCGTGTGCTTGTCACACTCCACACAGATATTGATGATGGGTATCAGCTACAGAACGATGATCATATTTTTGTCATCAGCGCCGGTAGAATGTCGCAATCTTTACACAGTCCAATCTCTCCCCGTTCACCAATGATGATGAAATGATGAGGACAACACAAACACCCAGTCCCCGGGAAGAGAAAATCTCCAACCCGGCCGGGAATCGAACCCAGGACCCTGTGATCCAACGGCACCAATGGGAGCCACTTTTGTTTATTAATCTCAGTTTGTTCGTTATTGTTCGTTCTATTTGTACAGCGTGGTCGTCCCATGACGCTTGTTCGAGTTCATTGTTGATCCATTACCTCACTTCCTTTATTAGAGAGGGCAGCTAACTCTCTAACCGAACACGCTGAGCTACCGTGCCGACACCACTAGAACACCAGCTGCGGACCATATAGAACGAGAATGTAGTCGCCGGTCGGAGTGGCCGAGTGGTTCTAGGCGCTTCTGTCTGGAACCGCGCGACCGCGACGGTCGCAGGTTCGAATCCTGCCATGGATGTGTGTGATGTCCTTAGGTTAGTTAGGATTAAGTGGTTCTAAGCTCTAGGGGACTGATGACCTCAGAAGTTAAGTCCCATAGTGATCAGAGCTATTTGAGCCATTTTTTCGAAAATGTAGTCATTTGACACCCGCTATATGATGAACACCTGCGTGAAGTTTGGTAAATATCGAACAGGTGATTCATTGTGTAACACTTTCCACTTCCGTCAGTGTGTAAATATAACATGTAAGTAGCTTTTAGAGGTGTTTGGAGATGATTATGTAAGCGCTCTAACTGTGCGAAAGGGAAGCGCGCTTTGTATACGATACCTTAGAAGCAGTGAAACACACACACAGACACACGTGTTATTTATAGGTGTGCTCAGTCCGGGGGGACGTGTGACGTTGCTGGCAGCCGCTTATTACGACGTCGTCCGCACATTATGCGCCGCCTAAATATGCATAATGCCTGGCACAACTTAGTAATGGCAGCCCGTTGCCAGGTGAAGTACGTGCGCATCGGAAACCTGGCCGCAGGAATAAACAAGCCGAGAACGCGCTTTGCATAAGCAAACGCGCGGAGGGCCAACTATTTTCACACTCGCTAATAATGTTCGTTCCGGATGTTCTCGGTGTGATTGAACATCTAGTAAACTTCAGCCAAAAAGTGGAACGTCTGCGATAAAATGAAGTCTACAAGCATGAGCCAACCGCGTCAGTTTTTACAATCAGCCAACATCAGACGTTATATTGCTTTCACTGTCGTATTTATGTTCATCACTAACGCCAGTCTCTTTTTGAGAATCCCAGAGCATATTCTAAGCTCTAACATATCCGCAGAACAGAGAACACAGCTTCAGAGAAAACCATGTCTGACACGCAGCTTGGTTCACATACCTTCTAAATAGTGGATTTGGGTGATCAAACAGATTCCGCCCTGCTACTTTTTTGACGGGTGTTGACATTTATCACATTAACAAAGGCGAACGATGGAGCACAGAAATTTGTAACCACTAGTGTTAATAACGAGATGTTCAAAGACCTCACAAGGGAATTTGTGGAAGACAGACAATGTTCTTGTTGGAAAACAAATATTCATTAAGTTTCCAGTATGGAATTTAGAGACTGTTAAATGACCCATCTGCTTCGACCGTTTTCTTTAGCTACAGTGGTACCAACGTGATGAAAGATTAAGAGGTATTGGGCTACGGGTCAAAGCTTAGAGGTTCGATTTTACCTACGTGAATGGAACAGGAAAGGGACAGACAACAGTATAAAGCCCCCTCCTCCACGTGTTGTACAGTGCCTACGCAAACTAATGTAGTTGTGGACGGGGAGGTGAATCGCTAGTAATCTTGTTGAAGGAACCATCGCCCTCCCTACATCAGATCTCTAAAACAGACCAGTGAAATGCAAGATCGCGCTCTAGCCACAAGCAGAACTTGGGAGACGCCATATTGGACTTCGTCGCTTCCCGTTGAAAGCCCATATTTGGTTGTTTTATAATATAACTCACGTCCTTTGAATATATACTGTTTCAAAGCACCTGCACACCGATGATCTCTCGAAAACGCATCATTATTGTACTTAATGACATATCAGTAGTTAAAGTCTTCACGATATCAGAACATCAAAGACGTAAAAAGAGAGATTGTTGCACGCTCGGTTCAAAAAAGGAAGCGTAAATGTTGGTAGGCAAAGGGATGAATAGCAAATGCAATCCTGTAACGTTCGAATACAGCGTTAACAGAGTTCAGCTTGACACTGTCACATCGATTAAGCAACTAAGCGTAATGTTGCAAAGCGATATGAAATGGAAAGAGCAGGTAAGAGCAGTAGTAGAGTGAGTGAGAAGATGACTTAGTTTTATTAGGAAAATTTTAGCAAGGTAGCTGCTCCAAAAATGAGACCACGTCGGGAACAATAGTGCGACGACCCATTCATGAGTATTCCTCGAGTGTTTGGGACCCCCAACAGGTCGGATTAGAGGAAGATATCGAAGCAATTCAGAGGAAGACATCGAAACAATTCAGAAGCGAGCTACTAGATTTGTTACTGGAGGGTTCGATCAGCAGGCAAGTATTACGAAGATGCATCGTGAACTTAAATGAGAATCCCTGGAAGGAAGACTCTCTTCTAGCAAGGCACTATTGCGGAAATTTAGGAAACCGGCTATGAGGGTGACTGCAGAATGCCGGCCGTGGTGGTCTCGCGGTTCTAGGCGCGCAGTCCGGAACCCCGCGACTGCTACGGTCGCAGGTTCGAATCCTGCCTCGGGCATGGATGTGTGTGATGTCTTTAGGTTAGTTAGGTTTAAGTAGTTCTAAGTTCTAGTGGACTGATGACCACAGCTGTTAAGTCCCTTAGTGCACAGAGACATTTGAACCATTTGACTGCAGAATGAGTCTTCTGCCGTCAACGTACAAGGACAACGAATATAACGTGTGATAAATTAAGGCTCGTACAGAGGCTTTTGGACCTTCCCACGCTCTGTCTGCGAGTGAAACAGGAAAGGAAATGAGAAGTAGTCGTTCAGGGTACCCTCTGCATGAACAGTACGGTGGTTTGCGGAATATGTATGTAGATGTAGATATGTTCCCTGTTTACTGTAGCGTAGCAGATAGAGGCGTGTAGTTGTGAAGTCAAATGTATTTGATTTGGTTCCTGCTTTATCGAAATATTTTTTTGTTCACTTTCCTGTTTTCTAACCTTTTCTGGGACTTTCTTATTAATTTAAGAGAAGTATGTCTGGTAGTATTCGATGTTAGGTAAATATAAGAGCTCACTCTCTCTCTCTCGGAAGTGAATTAGTTCATTTCGTGAACTTGTCAGGGAACCAATGAATTGCAAGATTTCTTGCGAGATCACTGTTTAGTGTTTATTTATTCATCCAGAGATGGTTCTAGATGTCGGGCACATCATTACTTTGTAAATATTGTGTATGATTGTACGCAGAATAATTTCTCTCTAAAGTACAAAAACATTAACAGTAATATTGTAGTAAATAAACGACTTTTTTTGGCGTTACGTAAACTAGAGGCTGGACTAACTGCTGTAAGATTTTTTCTCTTTCTTGTTCCAATGCCTGTATTTAATATGCTCTAAAATTCTCCAACTGAATGGAAATAGTGATGTAGTAAGACTAACCATATGGTTCTACTAAGAGGTGAGAGTGTTGAAACAGTTTTTATCTTATTTGGAAGACCATCGTAAATTTCTATTGCACTATTCGTGCCGGCCGGGGTGGCCCTTGCGGTTCTAGGCGCTACAGTCTGGAACCGCGCAACCGCTACGGTCGCAGGTTCGAATCCTGCCTCGAGCATGGATGTGTGTGATGTCCTTAGGTTAGTTAGGTTTAAGTAGTTCTAAGTTCTAGGGGACTGATGACCTCAGAAGTTAAGTGCTCGGAGCCATTTGAACCTTTTTTTGCACTATTCGTAATGGCTGGAGAAGAAACTTTCCTTTTTTCCTTATGAAGTGTTCTTGGTTATTGAAATTTTTATTTGTGTGTCCTGAAGACAGAACAACAAGGCTAGCTTTTGGACAAGGGAGAAAATGCAAGTTTTTGTAGAACTGATGTAGCAAGTTTACGTCCATCCATTATCATAAACAAACTGTGTGATTTGCGAGCCAGACACAGCCGCTGGGGAACGCTGTATTCGAACATCATGATGAGGAGCACGTTCCGTCTGATGCATCAGCTAGATTCTAAGCGTGCACCAACCGTAGTGTAAACAGCGCATCGTGTGGCGTGTTTATTGATGAGAAACACGTCCCGTGTGTCGACGGCATTAGCATACTACAAGTTCCGTTGGTAAATATATCGTTTTGATGTGCTGGTTACATAGTTGTATATATGCCCACATTTCATTATGACTATAAAACTGCATGGGCTCAAGTCGCGGGGTTGGTTGTACGATCTGAATATGTGCTGTACATTGGTCGAATATTTTCGGCTAGGCGAGGCGTATGGCGTCAATTAATCGACTTTGAATGTGATAAACAGTAATATTAGAAATTGAGTCCGCCTTGATGCAAAACACCTTGCTATTCGTTTGTTTCTTTATTATCCCAAACTAGTGTCGGCGACAAATACCACCATCATCAGTGGTTTTTTAAAAATCTAAAACATGCAGAAAATAGCATGGTTATACAAACACAATAAAACATTATTACATTTTTACTATTCGTCTTTTGAAATATAGTTTTCTATGGATACTTACATACTACCTTATTTATTGTATGTTACAGCGTGTTTTAAGCAATTATTGGCGCTGTTTGTGCTCTTTTTTCCTGTTGCCGTTTTTTTAACTTAGCGAACATCATGTCATCGCCAACCATGTGAGCGGCTGTTAGTAAACAAAATCTAGGCGGACTCAGTATCTGATATTACGGTTTTTCTATGCAAACACGGACCAAATGGAAGAGTTCCAAGATAAAATCATTGTTTGAATGTGATGTTACACTGAGGTGCCAAATGCATGGGAGAGCGATATGCAAGTATACAAATGGAGCTAGTATAGCCTACACAAGGTATGAAAGGGCAGTGCATTGGCGGAGCTGTCATTTGTACACAGGTCATGCATGTGAAAAGGTTTCCGATATGACTGTGGTCGCACGACGAGAATTGACGGACTCTGAACGCGGAATGGTAGTTGGAGCTAGATGCAAAGGATATTCCATTGCAAAAATCGTTAGGAAATTCAATATTCCGAGATCCACAGCGTCAAGAGTATGTCGAGAATACTAAATTTCGAGCGTTACCTCCCAACACGACAAACCAGTAGCCGAACGGCCTTCACTTAACGGACGACAGCAGCAACGTTTGCGTAGAGTTGTCAGTGCTAACAGACAAGTAACACTGCACGAAATAGCCGCTGAAATCAATGTGAGACATACGAGTAACACATGCGTTAGCACTGTGCGGCGAAAGTTAACGCTGATGGGCTGCGACAGCAGACGACCGACGCGATTGCCTTTGCTAGTAGTACGACGTCGCTTGCAGACATCGCCTGTAGCGCCTCTCCTGGGCTCGGGACCATATCGGTTGTACACTAAATGACTGAAAACCGTGGCCTGGTCAGTGATACGCGATTCCTACTGGTAAGAGCTGATGGCAGAGAGTGTGGCGCAACGTCAGGAAACCACGGATCCAAGTTGTAAACAAGGCAGTGTGCAAGCTGGTGGTGGCTCCATAGTGGAATGGACTGTGTCATATAGAATGGACTGAGTCCTCTCGTCCAACTGAACCGGTCATTGAGTGGAAAAGGTTATGTTCGGCCACTTGGAGACCATTTGCAGTCATTCATAGACCGCCTGTTCCGAAACCTCCATGATTTTTTATGGATGACATAGAACCTTTTCATCTGAGCACAGATGTTTGCGACTGATTTGAAGAATATTCTTGACTGTTCGAGCGACTGATATGGTCACTCAGATCTCCCGACATGAATCCCGCCGGCCGGAGTGGCCGTGCAGTTAAAGGCGCTTCAGTCTGGAACCGCGTGACCGCTACGGTCGCAGGTTCGAATCCTGCCTCGGGCATGAATGTGTGTGGTGTCCTTATGTTAGTTAGGTTTAATTAGTTCTAAGTTCTAGGCGACTGATGACCTCAGATGTTAAGTCGCATAGTGCTCAGAGCCATTTGAACCATTTGAACATGAATCCCATCGAACAATCAAGGGACGTAATTGAGAGGTGAGTTCGTACACAGCATCCTGCACCGGCAACGCTTTGGCAATTACGGACGGCTGTAGCGGCAGCATGGCCCAATATTTCTGCAGGGGACTTCCAAGGACTTGAAACTTCCTGGCAGATTGAAACTGTGTGCCGGGCCGAGACGCGAACTCGGAATCTGCGCAGGAGAGCTTCTGTAAAGTTTGAAAGGTAGGAGACGAGGTACTGGTGGAAGTAAAGCTGTGAGTACGGGGGTGAGTCGCGCTTGGGTAGCTGCGTTGGTAGAGCACTTGCCGGCGAAAGGCAGAGTTCCCGAGTTCCCGAGTTCGAGTCTCGGTCCGGCACACAGTTTTAATCTGCCAGGAAGTTTCCTATTAGGGCACACTCATCTGCAGAGTGAAAATCTCATTCCAAGGACTTGTTGAATCCATGTTACGTCTAGATGCTGTCCTGCGTGGGCAATAGAAGGTCCGATAGGATATTAGGAGATGTCCCATGACTTGTCATCCCAGTGCTATAATCACGCAACAGGCAAGAGGCATGGGCCGTAACATATAGGAGCCTACAGAAGTGGGGTTTCCATAGACTATGTTTCGTATTCCATATCACAGAAACGATGTTTTCACACATGTAAACCGCTTCACTGGACGACTGCAATTGTTTGACAAACAGGCGTCACGTTCTCTAGATTCTGCTGAGACCGAATAAGGTAGCTTTGTGTTTAAGACGCTGGACTATCATTCAGAAAGAGTGCATTATGAATCGTAGTGGTGCTATGTACATTTGTGCATTCTGTAGTTTCGTTAAACTATTTCGTGTAAATACAGGGATGGTTTGTTTGAACGAGTTATGACGGATAACAATCCAGTCACTTCCGAGCTGACGTGCTCGGTTATTAAGAATCTCAATGTCAGCTTTACTTTCCTTCTTTGATTTCGATTCAGAAGAAGAGTAAGAGTATCCCAAAACACTGTAAGACTTTTATTTTATTTTTTATTTAATTATTTTTAAGGAGATAAAAGCTTATGCAGTAGCTAAGGAGTAATAAGTGTACTGAGACAGCGTAAAAGATAAGAGGATCTAACAACATAACGGAAGTAGCGATGCATGAGGAGCCAATATGTCTTAGGAAAGGACACTCCACGATAGGTGCAATTTTTATTTTGCAGTTGATAACACGAAAACTTATATAATACAATAAAAACATCGAGTATAAATTTAAGTGTCAGGAGCTCGTTACTGAAAGTATCTGTATGGATTGTAGCCATGTATGGAAGTGAAACATGGACGATAAATAGTTTAGAAAAGAAGAGAATAGAACCTTCGAAATGTGGTGCTACAGAAGAATGCTGAATATCAGATGGGTAGATCACATAAGTAATGAGCAGGTACTGAATAGAATTGGGAAGAAGAGAAGTTTGTGGCACAACTTGACTAGGAGAAGGGATTGCTTGGTAGGACATGTTCTGAGGCATCAAGGGATCACCAATTTAGTATTGGAGGGCAGCGTGGAGGGTAAAAATCGTAGATGGAGACCAAGAGATGAATACACTAAGCAGATTCAGACGGACGTAGGTTGCAGTAGGAACTGGGAGATGAAGAAGCTTGCACAGGATAGAGTAACATGGAGAGCTGCATTAAACCAGTCTGTGGACTGAAGACCACAACAACAACAAGAATAAAAAAACGAAAATTGCATTTATTCATTTTAAAAAATCTTTTGTCAAAATCAATAGATAGAAATTTTGGAAGATACGTGGTTATCGGAAAGATATAAAAAGTTTATATCAGAACACGACTACTTCTCGATGGAAAAATAACTGATGAGATACCAACTAACAAAGGAGTACGACAAGGATGCTGCATGTCTCCAGTTTTGTTCCGTATTTACATATATGAAATAATGCATCGGTCTATACGGGAACGAGACTTTCAAAAAGGTATATACTTAGACAGGAGAACTCTTTTAAATAACTCACTACATGTTGACGATGCTGTGATAGTAACAGATAAAGACGAGAACGTCAGAAGGGAATGTATGTGCTGAAATAAGTATGTGGGACATTTGCCATCGAGATTTTTATGTGGACGCTTACAGCGTTTTAAATAAAACAAAATTTATTAACTTTCTCCATCTTTATTCTTCATGTTTGTATATTTATGTCTAACAGTAAATGCCCTGGCGACGAGCGCATTTCTTGTAACGGCAGACCAGTTTGTTGATACCATCACTGTAGAATGTTTGACATTGTTGATGGCGCCATAATCTCACCTGTACATGCATGACTTTATCGCTGTCAAACTGAAGTCCTCGTAGGCGTTCTTTAAGTTTTGGAAACAGATAAAAATCCGAAAGGCGTCAGATTGCTACATATGTCGGAGCGCTCGAGTGTGGTCTGGCAGTGTCGTGCTGAAGGAGAGCGTGCTTCATGTGTGGACCAACTCTTCGTGCTTTCAGTTTTCTGAGGGTCTCGCTGTACCATGTAGAGTATGGGGTTCTGCATTTAGACACGAATTTCAAATGAATCACATACTGGACATCCTGGAACACTGTGAGTGTGACTTCACCTGTTGAGGGCATGGTCTAGAACTGTTTTGGCGTAGATGATCCTTTGTGGTGCAACTCCAATCACACACTCTTGTCTTTGGGGCCAAAACCAGGTTCCATCACCCTCCCGCTCAAAACGCACAGCACTGAATGGTAATGAAGTACACTATCGGCCATTAAAATTGCCACACCACGAAGATGACGAGCTACAGACGCGAAATTTAACCGACAGGAAGAAGATGCTGTGATATGCAAATGATTAGCTTTTCAGAGCATCCACACAAGGTTGGCACCGGTGGCGACACCCACAACGTGCTGACGCGAGGAAAGTTTCCAACCGATTTCTCATACACAAACAGCAGTTGACCGGCGTTGCCTGGTGAAACGTTGTTGTGATACCTCGTGTAAGGAGGAGAAATGCGTCCCATCACGTTTCCGACTTTGATAAAGGTCGGAGTGTAGCCTATCGCGATTGCTGCTCGCGTTGGTCGAGAGCCAATGACTGTCAGCAGAATATGGAATCGGTGGGTTCAGGTGGGTGATACGGAACGCCTTGCTGGATCCCAACGGCCTCGTATCACTAGCAGTCGAGATGACAGGCATCTTATCCGCACGAACAGTTCGACGACGTTTGCAACAGGATGGACTACCAGCTCGGAGACCATGGCTGCGATTACCCTTGACACTGCATCACAGACAGGAGCGCCTGCGATGGTGTACTCAACGACGAACCTGGGTGCACGAATGGCAAAACGTCATTTTTTCGGATGAATCCAGGTTCTGCTTACAGCATCATGATGGTCGCATCCGTGTTTGGCGACATCGCGGTGAACGCACATTGGAAGCGTGTATTCGTCATCGCCATACTGGCGCATCACCCGGAGTGATGGTATGGGGTGCCATTGGTTACACGTCTCGGTCACCTCTTGTTCGCATTGACGGCACTTTGAACAGTGGACGTTACATTTCAGATGTGTTACGACCCGTGGCTCTACCCTTCATTTGATCCCTGCGAAACCCTACATTTCAGCCAGTCACTACTCTTGATGAACTGTGGTATCGTGTTGAAGCTGCATGGGCAGCGGTGCCTGTACACGGCATCTAAGCTCTGTTTGACTCAATGCCTAGGCGTATCAAGGCCATTTTACGGCCAGAGGTGGTTGTTCTGGGCACTGATTTCTCAGGATCTATGCACCCAAATTGCGTGAAAATGTAATCAGATGTCAGTTCTAGTATAATATATTTGTCCAATGAATACCTGTTTATCATCTGCATTTCTTCTTGGTGTAGCAGTTTTAATGGCCAGTAGTGTACTTACAGATGTCCAGTCTCTTCTGTTTCGTGTGAGAAGTGAGTACTCGAGGCACCCACCGCGCCGTTTTATGTACTGCATTTCTCCAATGATGCTCTGCACACGTTCTCGTGGTAAGCCACACTTGCCTGAGAGCAGTGTCTGTGTTATTCAACAACTTTCTTCTGATGAGTTCAGCCCGATTCCTGTGAATCTCATCGGTTGCCATAAGCGGTGATACTGCACGAGCTCTATAACACACGGTCAGGTTAATACCATCGTTTCCCGAAGAACCCAACGTCGCACATTACTGATGTCGATAAAATGATCACCGTACGCAGCTTTTATTCTTCCATGGATTTCAGTTGGCGACACGTTTTCTGCGGTTAGAAACACCGATTACCGCAAACTGTTTCTTACGCACTGACATAGTTACGTTACACACCGCCATGTTACACGCTACATTTTGGGGCCCTTGAGCGGAATCTGCTTGGAAGCGGGAAGGTCGACGGAGTAATATTCGTGACAAGAATACATCTACCGATACTTTTCAACACACCGTGGTAAAAAAAAACGAAGACCTGTTGAGATTCCCTTTCGCTGCGTATTGAACGCGAGTGTACGTAAACGGCGTTACGGAGAAGGTCACAATTTTGAACTGACAGTGCTCTGAGAGGGCGATGCCAGAGGCCTGGCCTTGGTGCGACGCCTCCTGGAGGAGAGGCGTGAGTAATCGCCTAATGAGGCCGCCGAAAGGGCGCACCTGATCACAGGGCAGCGGCACTGGGCGCCGGGCGTAACCTGTTTGCAGGCGCTGCCTGGACCCGCCGCACGCCACGAGCCAGACTCACTGGGAGTCACAGCGCGGCCAGCGGCAGCGCCGGCGCGGAGGATGCCTTCAGACATCACTAACGTAATTCTTGTGTTAAAAAGGAGTCTCTCATTTCCTCATTTCAGCGTACTGGGCACCGGGCAGAGGAAGAAATAGAGGTGTGAAGGAAGGGAACAATCAGTGTTAATGTCCTGACGGTAGACACGTTGCTACAGATTTTATGAAGGTGATGTCTCGCAGCTCATAAGTGTACTTACTACACTGGTGTCCAAAAATTAAAGCAACAAACGGAAAATTTGCAAGCTTGCATTTGTTGTTGTTGTGGTCTTCAGTCCAGAGGCTGGTTTGATGCAGCTCTGCATGCTACTCTATCCTGTGCAAGGTTCTTCATCTCCCAGTACCTACAGCGACCTGCATCCTTCTGAATCTGCTTAGTGTAGTCATCTCTTGGTCTCCCTCTACGATTTTTACCCTCCACGCTGCCCTCCAATACTAAATTGGTGATCCGTTGATGCCTCAGAATATGCCCTACCAACCGATCCCTTCTTCTAGTCAAGTTGTGCCACAAATTTCTCTTCTCTCCAATTCTGTTCAGTACCTCCTTATTAGTTATGTGATCTACCCATCTAATCTTCAGCATTCTTCTGTAGCACTACATTTGGAAAGATTCTATTCTCTTCTTGTCTAAACTATTTATCGTCCATGTTTTACTTCCATACATGGCTACACTCCATACAAATACTTTCAGAAACGACTTCCTGACACCTAAATCTATACTCGATGTTAACAAATTTCTCGTCTTCGGAAACGCTTTCCTTCGATTGCCAGTCTACTTTTTATATCCTCTCTGCTTCGACCATCATCAATTATTTTGCTCCCCAAATAGCAAAACTCATTTACTACATTAACCGTCTCTTTTCCTAACCTGATTCCCTCAGCATCACCCGACTTATTTCGATTACATTCCATTATTTTCGTTTTGCTTTTTTTGATGTCCATCTTATATCTTCCTTTCAAGACACTGTCCATTCCGTTCAGCTGCTCTTCCCCGTCCTTTGCTGCGTCTGACAGAATTACAATGTCATCGGCGAACCTCAAAGTTTTTATTTCTTCTCCATGGATTTTAATTCCATCTCCGAATTTTTCTTTTGTTTCCTTTACTGCTTGCTCAATATACAAATTGAATAACATCGGGGGATAGGCTTCAACCCTGTCTCACTCCCTTCCTAACCACTGCTTCCCTTTCATGTCCCTCGACTCTTATAACTGCCATCTGCTTTCTGTACAAATTCTAAATAGGCTTTCGCTCCCTGTATTTTACCCATGCCACCTTCAGAATTTGAAAAAGAGTATTTCAGTCAACATTGTCAAAAGCTTTCTCTAAGTCTACAAATGCTAGAAACGTAGGTTTGCCTTTCCTTAATCTATTTTCTAAGATAAGTCGAAGGGGCAATATTGCCCCACGTGTTCCAACATTTCTACGGAATCCAAACTGATCTTCCCCGAGGTCGGCTTCTACCAGTTTTTCCATTCGTCTGTAAAGAATTCGTGTTAGTACTTTGCCGGCGTGGCTTATTAAACTGATAGTTAGATAATTTTCACATCTGTCAACACCTGCTTCCTTTGGGATTGGAATTATTATATTCTACTTGAAGTCTGAGGGTATTTCGCCTGTCTCATACATCTTGCTCAAAAGATGATAGAGTTGTGTCAGGGCTGGCTCTCCCAAGGCCGTTAGTGGTTGTAATGGAATTTTGTCTACTCCCGGGGCCTTATTTCGACTTAGGTCTTTCGACTTAGGTCAAACTCTTCACGCAGTATCGTATCTCCCATTTCATCTTCATCTACATTCTCTTCCATTTCTATAATATTGTCCTCAAGAACATCGGCCTTGTATAGACCCTCTATATACACCTTCCACCTTTCTGCTTTCCCTTCTTTGCTTAGAACTGGGTTTCCATCTGAGCTGTTGATATTCATGCAGGTGGTTTTCTTTTCTCCAAAGGTCTCTTTAATTTTTCTGTAGGCAGTAACTATCTTACCCCTAGTGATATGTGCCTCTACATCCTTAAATTTGTCCTCTAGCGATGCCTGCTTAGCCATTTTGCACTTCCTGTCGATTTCATTTTTGAGACGTTTGTACTCCTTTTTGCGTGCTTCTTTTATTTTGCATTTATTTTGCGACAAGACTGTGCAAACAGATGATAGGAAAGTAGAAACAATGTAAAGAGTAGAGAACGTAAACAGATGAAACAGAAATGTTCTACATGTTTTTACAACTTAACGGATTTGCACACACATTCCAACTAATGGTTAATGTCCTCAAAATGGAGTGTGCCCACCTCTGACAGCAATACAGGTCTGGCAACGACGGAGCATGCTGTGAATGATGGCACCGGTATCATGTTGCGGCAGTAACTCCCATTCTTCCTGCAACGCTGCTCAAAAATCTTGGAGAGTGGTTGGTGGACATTGGCTTGATGCAACCCGTCTCCCTAGTGCCTCCCAGACATGCTCTATGCCATGCGTGCAGTATCTTACATTTCCAATGAAAACATCAACCACCCGTGCTCTATGAGGGCGAGCATTGTCGTCCACCGTTACGAAGTATGTACCCACTGCACCTCGCTACAACCGCACTAGAGGTCTCAAGATCTCGTCACGATACCTGACAGCAATTGAGACTTGCTTATTCACCCATGCAATTTCATGACGAGGTATTCGAGTGGCTGAGTAGCCTCTGCCCACATCATTAGGGGTTCTCTTAGACATCGGTCTCTTTCCACAATCTTTGGGTCCCCGAATCCTGTTCTACCTTCCCTCCAGACGGGAATCTGTCGAGACTCACTCTCCAGACCAAATAGGAATAAATCTGTGAAAACAACATTGCCAATTGTTAGACCTTGGAGGTGGCAAGTTGACGATTCCATTCTAGACGTTCCCTTCTGTGAAGAAGTGTCAGAGGTAACATGCAGCAGGTCTCCGACAATAAAGGCCACTCTGCCGAAGCCTTCTGTACACCGTTTGTCTCGATACAACACGTCTTGAGTATGCAGCGATGTCAGATGGCAGGTGCCGTGGGGTACCAAGATGGTACCACCGTGCCCTTACAACCAAGTAACGGTCCACTCTTTCGGATGTCACTCATAGTCGTCTCTGCCGTGTTCTTAGGATACAGTTTCGATCACTATAAACTGTCGTCACATACGAGAAGCAACAGAACGATTTACATTAAACCATCGGGCCACACCAGTTTGCGACTCTCCTGCTTCCATTCTTCATATGGACCTCCATCATAGAGGCCGTACCACGAACATTGAGATTAATGGGCAGGGGACACTACTTTCGTAGTGTGTGGAGTAAGCTGAGAACGTGCTGGAAAGGGGGGAGGGGGGGTGCTTGGGATACGTCCGCGGAGCTGCGCTAATTCCTAAGTCCTCGGTAGCTTACGGGCTGCCGGCGCGGTAGCTCAGAGTACTCGGTCAGAGAGCTAGCTGGTCTCTGTAAAAAAAGAGTGAAGGGATCGACAACGGACTTCAACGCATATAATGTGACGTCCGCTACGACCAAATACAACGACCAATAACGAACAAAAGGGGTTAGAGTGCCTGTCTAGTAAGCAGGAGATCCCGGGTTCGAATCACGGTCAGGTACACTTTTCCAACTCTCCCAGTTGATTCTATCAACGTCCCGTACACAGCTGGTGATTGTATTCAAATTATCTACTATTTTTCACGTAGAATAACGTGTGTTCTCCAACAAGATTTCAAAGCACATCGGGCAGAGGTGTCCACCTCTCCCCTCCTCTTCCCTCGCCATCAACATCCTGCGTAAAGGGGGCTCTCATTATTATCATCCCTCTGTACGGTACTTGGGCTCGCACATTAGGCGGCTGTGGTGGGGCGCAGAGAGTGACAAACAGTCGGTGCGTGTGAAAGCTTAAAAATAGTGATTTCAGAAGAACATAACTGCGCACTATCGGAATTATGCCGAAATTTTCGCTCGGGATCGACTGCTGGTGCTTATACATTGCGAGTTTATTTTTTTTCTCTTTTAAATATGAGATTCCCTTACATAGTTGGGTAGGCCTCCGAGGCAAGAGTCAGTCGACAGCAGCAGCTGTTTTTTTACATTATGACGCGGTACCATAGCCAGAAAACTTTTATGTCGAATGAGGTTCCCTTTTTAGTAGACTGCAGATCCGACGTGGCGTCCGCTCGTAAAACATTCCTCTGTGCCGCTGTTTACAATAGTGGATACATTGTCTGCCGGCCGCTGTGGCCGAGCCGTTCTAGGCGCTTCAGTCCGGAACCACGCGACTGCTACGGTCGCAGGTCCGAATCCTGCCTCGGGCATGGATGTGTGTGATGTCCTTAGGTTAGTAAGGTGTAAGTAGTTCTATGTTCTAGGGGACTGATGACCTTAGATGTTAAGTCCCATAGTGCTCAGAGCCATTTGAACCATTTGGATACATTGTCTCTACTGTACTGTAAATTGACCATAGACATAGGTGACTTCGGATATCTGAATTTCTAGCCTGCAACGATTCATGTGTCTTGCGGGGCTTATCACCATATGTTAAAAGTCAGTTAACTCGTGACGTATTGCAATATTCACTGCACGTATCTCTGTAACAGACTGCTCAAATACAGCGTCTATATTCGTGCCATACGCAACACCCAGCTTCAACATTCGGGCGCCATGCACGCCGCAACTTCAAAAGGGGCAACAGTTCTCGTACGTTTTGGCCACTCAGCTTGCAAAACACAAGTGCGAGCAATAAAACTGGAAGGTCAACGAAGAAAAGTGTCTGTTTTAGAACGGTTTAAGGCAGCGTTTCATCTTATCCTCACTGTTGCTCTAGCTGCATAAAAAAAAAAAAAAAAAAAAAAAATACGGGAGAGAGAGAGAGAGAGAGAGCAATGTTGCTCGCAGAAGAAATACACTATCTGATTAAAAGTATGCGGACAGTCGTTTGTAATGCGGGGCGTCTCCAGACATGTCTTCGGACTGGAATCTCCTTGACTGGAATGGAGTCTTCAGTAATGAATCTCGTTTCCAACTGAGTCCCGATGGCCAGCGAAGAGATGTCTGGAGAAGCCATGGACAGCGATGGGTTACCAGCCTGACTGCCGATCGCTGTAAGTCCCGATAGCCAGGAGTGATGGTTTGGGTTGCAGTCTCGTTTGATAGCAAGACCCCTCTGGTTGTCAACCGCTACACGCTTCCAGTACAGCGGTACGTCAACGAGATTCTATGCCCGGTTTTGTTGTCCTTGACGGCAGACCATCTTGGGCTTACATTTCAGCAAGATAATGCTCGACCACATACGACTTGAGTTTCTACCGTTTGTCTTCGTGATTGCCAAACCATAATTTGGCCAGCGAGGTAGCCGGATCTCCCCAAACGAGAAAATTTGGATCGCTACAGGCAGTGCCCGCCAACCAGCTCTGGATTTTGACGATCTAACGAACCAGTTGGGCAGCATTTGGTACGGCATCCCTCAGGTAGATGTCCAACAGCTCTGTCAGTCAATGCCAATTCGAATAACTGCTTGTGTGAGGGCCAAAAATGGACCAACGCGTTGTTGACTTGCTCAGTTGCTCTCTCTCTCTTAAATAAGTCAACCTGTTTTTCTGAAGTTGTAATCATTTGCCTGTCTGTACATGCACATCACATCTACGCACTTTCGTCCCATTAGGAGGATTCCTTCGTGCTGTGTCGGCTTTTTTTTCTTTACAGTTTATTTTATTTATGACAACCAAGAAAATATACTCAAACAGTCCACGGGTGTACTGCCGGTCCATATTGTCCAATGGGCACAATATTTCGGCGATCAGACATGTCGCCATCGTCAGCTGCGCTGACGAACTGAGCTCCTGAGGGCGGGTGGTCGTCTTAAGTCCCCACTCCTCTCGAGGCGTTCTCTCTGCGGTCCGCGCCCGCGCGGCAGCGGTCGGTGAGACGCTGGCGTCGGCGTCTGTGGTAGCCTCGGTGTAACTGCCTCGTCCACATTAGTCGCCCGTTTGTTTCCTTTGCTGAGCGTCTTTTTTTTTTGTTGAGTCTAATTAAAAAGATGCAAGAAATACGCCCGGAGAAACTGAAGAATCAAAAGAAAATATATGTTACTGCTGGCTGCTGATAGGTTCCTGCCCAACCCTCGGAGTTTGCGACATACTCTGAATAAACAGCAAAGTATTTTAACAAGCTAGTATATAAATATCACTGCTGGTCGTTTCATTTGAAACAATTTAAGCTGTACTCGTATGTTTCCTGCCTAACCACACCCTTGGAAATCGCGACGCATTCAGAAGTAAGCGGCCTAATACTAGTAGTAATCAATAATACAAAATTGAAAGAATAATTGGACTGATGTCAAAAAAACTAAAAACTTGATTCATGAGAGAACATATTTCTACTGCATGAATAATAAGGAACCAAAATATACTGCAAATGTGAAAATGGAAAAGAAATATATTGTACTGGAGCTGTACACGAACCTATTTCCTTCGACACCATAACCACATCTCTCTACCGATTAGACCACGCCGATCACCTACAACTCTGTGTTTTAGTTTTCTTTATCTTAGGATCTCATAAAGGTTTAACTGCAACAAATTGTACCAAGAGCGACGTTTATGATAAATCTTCGACCTGCCACTGCCTTGAAACGGCATCCTGTCAGAACAGGTGAGTTATAATACAGAAACAACAAAATACGATTATATCTCATACGAAGTCTCCAAAGTACTAGGAGGCTATAATTACAGTTCAGCTAGTCACAGTGGTCCATAATGGGCCGTAATTATCATACGGCAGCGACACTTGGTAGATATTCTAATCCGTTAATTTGGAACCGATTTTCGATGGAAAAAAAATTAGTTTTGGCCACCAGGTTCAAATCTGGCGCTGAGAATCCAAGAAAGACCTATAGAAATGTTTCCAAATATAATGAATTAGGAACGCGTTGTGGGTGGGAAACGTCAAACAAGAGAGTAAGTTAGAGCGTTAATTTTATTATTACTTGCCGCTTTCACAGTTTGTTTAATATGAGCACCAGAGGTATTGACGAAACGCTGTACAACCCTGTCTTTGGACCTGGTGGCTAAATTTAGAACTAATTATTTTCCCATGTATATCGGATCTGCATTAGCGTATCTACCAAGTTTCGCTACCATACGATAAATGCAGCCCACACTGGACTTCCGTGAGTAGCTCCACATTAATTATAGCCAGTCGGTAGCAAATGAGGGACGTCACGTGACCAGACCCGAAAGCCAGTTGTAACTTACGAGTTTTAGTCACTCGTGTTCTACACTATCTGCAGTGCTGAAATCAGCCAGAATACTTGTTTAGGGGGTGACTAATATCTTGTCCAAAGAGTTTATTTTCAGTGTTAAGAGAGAGTGTCGCATCGTTTCTGGGTCTCGGAGCGCAGCAGAGGCACCCTGGCTTTGTGTCGGCGGACAAAGGCGCGGCGCCCGGCAAACCGGCCTCTGCTGCCCACCTCTCACACACACACACAGTGGGAGTCGGGTCGCCGGCGCGCCGTCCACGGTTCTCCACTTTTTCCCGCGCATCCTTGCCTTCTAGCCCAGACGTGACACAATGCGGGTGCGAGCGTCACCTCCAGACGCAGGGATCCACCAGTTCGCCTGACTCATCCATGACAGACCGCGAGACAGCAGCTGCGATGGCACAGCCACTGCACGTTGAGCGCCTCAGAAATCGACTTTGTCGTTTCTTTCTTATCGGCTGCTAAGGGACGACTTCCGCAAGGCGTTAGATACAGTTTCCCACAGTCGTTTAATGAACAAAGTAAGAGCATAGGGACTATCAGACCAATTGTGTGATTGGATTGAAGAGTTCCTAGATAACAGAACGTAGCATGTCATTCTCAATGGAGAGAAGTCTTCCGAAGTAAGAGTGATTTCAGGTGTGCCGCAGGGGAGTGTCGTAGGACCGTTGCTATTCACAATATACATAAATGACCTTGTGGATAACATAGGAAGTTCACTGAGGCTTTTTGCGGATGATGCAGTGGTATATCTACATCTACATGACTACTCTGCAATTCACATTTATGTGCTTGGCAGAGGGTTCGTCGAACCACAATCATGCTATCTCTCTACCATTCCACTCCCTAACAGCGCGCGGGAAAAACGAACACCTAAACCTTTCTCTTCGAGCTCTGATTTCTCTTATTTTATTTTGATGATCATTCCTACTTACGTAGGTTGGGCTCAACAAAATATTTTCGCATTCGGAAGAGAAAGTTAGTGACTAGAATTTCGTAAGTAGATCTCGCCGCGACGAAAAACGTCTTTGCTTTAATGACCTCCATCCCAATTCGCGTATCATATCTGCCACACTCTCTCCCCTACTACAGGGCTATTACAAATGATTGAAGCGATTTCATAAATTCACTGTAGCTCAATTCATTGACATATGGTCACGACACACTACAGATACGTTGAAAAACTGCCGCCAGAGCGCTCGAGAGCGCAGTGAGACAAAATGGCGACAGGAGCCGAGAAAGCGTATGTCGTGCTTGAAATGCACTCACCTCATTCAGTCATAACAGTGCAACGACACTTCAGGACGAAGTTCAACAAAGATCCACCAACTGCTAACTCTATTCGGCGATGGTATGCGCAGTTTAAAGCTTCTGGATGCCTTTGTAAGGGGAAATCAACGGGTCGGAAGAAACGGTTGAACGCGTGCGGGCAAGTTTCACGCGTAGCCCGCGGAAGTCGACGAATAAAGCAAGCAGGGAGCTAAAGGTACCACAGCAGACGGTTTGGAAAATCATACGGAAAAGGCTAAAGCAGAAGCCTTACCGTTTACAATTGCTACAAGCCCTGACACCGGATGACAAAGTCAAACGCTTTGAATTTTCGGCGCGGTTGCAACAGCTCATGGAAGAGGATGCGTTCAGTGCGAAACTTGTTTTCAGTGATGAAGCAACATTTTTTGTTAATGGTGAAGTGAACAGACACAATGCGCGAATCTGGGCGGTAGAGAATCCTCACGCATTCGTGCAGCAAATTCGCAATTCACCAAAGGTTAACGTGTTTTGTGGAATCTCACGGTTTAAAGTTTACGGCCCCTTTTTCTTCTGCGAAAAAAACGTTACAGGACACGTGTATCTGGACATGCTGGAAAATTGGCTCATGCCACAACTGGAGACTGACAGCGCCGACTTCATCTTTCAACAGGATGGTGCTCCACCGCACTTCCATCATGATGTTCGACATTTCTTAAACAGGAGATTGGAAAACCGATGGATCGGTCGTGGTGGAGATCATGATCAGCAATTCATGTCATGGCCTCCACGCTTTCCCGACTTAGCCCCATGCGATTTCTTTCTGTGGGGTTATGTGAAAGATTCAGTGTTTAAACCTCCTCTACCAAGAAACGTGCCAGGACAGCGAGTTCGCATCAACGATGCTTTCGAACTCATTGATGGGGACATGCTGCGCCGAGTGTGGGAGGAACTTGATTATCAGCTTGATGTCTGCCGAATCACTAAAGGGGCACATATCGAACATTTGTGAATGCCTAAAAAAACTTTTTGAGTTTTTGTATGTGTGTGCAAAGCATTGTGAAAATATCTCAAATAATAAAGTTATTGTAGAGCTGTGAAATCGCTTCAATCATTTGTAATAAACCTGTACGTGATAATACAAAACGAGCTGCCCTTTTTTGCACGCTTTCGATGTCCTCCGTCAATTCCACCTGGTAAGGATCCCACACCGCGCATCAATATTCTAACAGAGGACGAACGAGTGTAGTGTAAGCTGTCTCTTTAGTGGACTTGTTGCATCTTCTAAGTGTCCTGCCAATGAAACGCAACCTTTGGCTCGCCTTCCCCACAATATTATCTATGTGGTCTTTCCAACTGAAGTTGTTCGTAATTTTAACACCCAGGTACTTAGTTGAATTGACAGCCTTGGGAATTGAACTATTTATCGAGTAATCGAATTCCAACGGATTTCTTTTGGAACTCATGTGGATCACCTCATACTTTTCGTTATTTAGCGTCAACTGCCACCTGCCACACCATACAACAGTCTTTTCTAAATCGCTTTGCAACTGATACTGGTCTTCGGATGACCTTACCAGACGGTAAATTACAGCATCATCTGCGAACAACCTAAGAGAACTGCTCAGATTGTCACCCAGGTCATTTATATAGATCAGGAACAGCAGAGGTCCCAGGACGCTTCCCTGGGGAACACCTGATATCACTTCAGTTTTACTCGATGATTTGCCATCTATTACTACGAACTGCTATCTTCCTGACAGGAAATCACGAATCCAGTCGCACAACTGAGACGATACCCCATAGGCCCGCAGCTTGATTAGAAGTCTCTTGTGAGGGACGGTGTCAAAAGCTTTCCGGAAATCTAGAAATACGGAATCAACTTGAGATCCCCTGTCGATAACGGCCATTACTTCGTGCGAATAAAGAGCTAGCTGCGTTGCACAAGAACGATGTTTTCTGAAACCATGCTGATTACGTATCAATAGATCGTTCGCTTTGAGGTGATTCATAATGTTTGAATACAGTATATGCTCCAAAACCGTACTGTAAACCGACGTCAATGATATAGGTCTATAGTTCGATGGATTACTCCTACTACCCTTCTTAAACACTGGTGCGACCTGCGCAATTTTCCAATCTGTAGGTACAGATCTATCGGTGAGCGAGCGGTTGTATATGAGTGCTAAGTAGGGAGCTATTGTATCAGCGTAATCTGAAAGGAACCTAATCGGTATACAATCTGGAGCTGAAGACTTGCCCGTATCAAGCAATTTGAGTTGCTTCGCAACCCCTAAGGTATCTACTTCTAAGAAAGTTATGCTAGCAACTGTTCGTTTTTCAAATTCTGGAATATTCCATTCATATTCCCTGGTGAAGGAATTTCGGAAAACTGCGTTCAATAACTCCGCTTTAGCGGCACAGTCGTCGGTAACAGTACCATCGGCACTGCGCAGCGAAAGTATTGACTGCGTCTTTCCGCTTGTGTACTTTACATACGACCACAATTTCTTCGGAAATGGAAAATTGTACTGAAATGCAGGAGGATCTGCAGCGAATTGACGCATGGTGAAGGGAATGGCAATTGAATCTCAATGTAGACAAGTGTAATGTTCTGCGAATACATAGAAAGAAAGATCCTTTATCATTTAGCTACAATATGGCAGGTCAGCAACTGGAAGCAGTTAGTTCCATAAATTATCTGGGAGTAGGCATTAGGAGTGATTTAAAAGGGAATGATCATATAAAGTTGATCGTCGGTAAAGCAGATGCCAGACTAAGATTCATTGGAAGAATCCTAAGGAAATGCAATCCGAAAACAAAGGAAGTAGTTTACATTACACTTGTTCGCCCACTGCTTGAATATTGCTCATCAGTGTTGGATCCTCACCAGACAGGGTTGATAGAAGAGATAGAGAAGATCCAACGGAGAGTAGCGCGCTTCGTTACAGGATCATTTAGTAATCGCGAAAGCGTTACGGAAATGATAGATAAACTCCAATGGAAGACTCTGCAGGAGAGACGCTCAGTAGCTCGGTAGAGGCTTTTGTTGAGGTTTCGAGAACAGACCTTCACCGAGGAGTCAAGCAGTATATTACTCCCTCCTACGTATATCTCGGGAAGAGACCATGAGGGTTAGAGCCCACACAGAGGCATACCGACAATCTATCTTTCCACGAACAATACGAGACTGGAATAGAAGGGAGAACCGATAGAGGTACTCAAAGTACCCTCCGTCACACAGTGTCAGGTTGCTTGCGGAGTATGGATATAGATGTAGATGTAGACTTAGGATATGTGTCGGTAGACAGGGGTATTTGAAAAATTTGTTACGGAGCACAGGTTATTCCAGGTGATTCAAATTAACAAATTATAATTTAGAAAGTAACCTAGCCACAAGCGTAATACGTAACTTGTACCCAGAATCATAATGATTTCGGATACAGAAATCCGTCCTCCTAAGGACAGAAAATCGGCATTACAAGGTCCTGTGACAATCAATACTTGAGATGGCTGCTTAATGAGAAGGTACCAGTTGGTGGCTGGAATCAATCTGCACACAAACGAACAGGAAAAAACACCTTGATAATAATGTGCTTACTGGTGGACATGCTCGATAACTTAACAGTAAATTTCAACAAGAGACACGAAGTGGACGAATTTTGCTGTCTCGGAAGCAGAATAGACAAAGAAGGAAGATGTGTGGAAGATGTAGTAACAAATATGTATCTTAGAAAAGGCCTATAAAAAGAAGCATATTCTGACATCCATAAATATAAAATTTGAAATAAAAAAAATTTAATGGAAGTCTGTGTTTGATGAACAACCCGATAAGGGTGCGATACGTGAACAACGTAGAGGACGGAAATCAAACGATTCCAAGTCTTTGAAATGTGCTGTCCCAGGAGGAACGATCAAACAAGGAACGAAGGAGAATGAAGAGTGGACGAGACAAAATGCCTAATAAAGGACAATAATGATTCAAAAATATGAAATATTTGGACTTGTACGAGGGGGTGCTTAAAGGTATTATATCCGAATTTTTATGGGTAAAATTTTAAAGATTTTAAAATAATAGGAATGTTATTAACATTCTAGATCTTCATTCTTCATCTCGACATGTTTATTTCTCCATATGCGGTAGCGTTCTCACTTCCCACGCGCGGGTTCCCGGGTTCGATTCCCGGCGGGGTCAGGGATTTTCTCTGTCTCGTGATGACTGGGTGTTGTGTGATGTCCTTAGGTTAGTTAGGTTTAAGTAGTTCTAAGTTCTAGGGGACTGATGACCATAAATGTTAAGTCCCATAGTGCTCAGAGCCATTTGAACCATTTTATTTCTCTATACAGTCACTCTCGCGACAAACACATTTCTCCCAACGAGAGACCAATTTGTTGATACCTTCATTATAGCATGTTTGATTTTGTTGATGCAGCACAACCTCACCTGATCTATCACTGTCAAAGTGAAATCCGAAGGTGTTCTTCAAGTTTTCGAAACAGACGATAATGGGATGAGGTCAAGTCGGAACTATATGGAAGATGATTGATGACAGTGAACCCAAGGCGTCGCAGAGCTGAAGACGTCGCCGCTCTCGTGTGTGGAAAGGCATTGCCATGCTGAACGAGAGGGTACTGCATGTGTGGAAAAACTGTTCGAATTCTAAACCAGATTACAGCACGCTATTTCTCACGAGCCGAAATATTTACGTTACACGGAGTCACGTTGCATACTACAATACGGAGATCTGTAGCGGCAGAGGGACATGAAAAGTAAGGTTTTAGAATGTTGCTTTATGTAAAAAGCTTTAAAACGTTTCAAGAAAAACCTAGGAGGCATTACTTTTCGCACGCCCTTGTATTAAGAGACGAATCGTTCATGAGAACTATAACTGATATGATAGTGCATAGAAAAATAAAAAGTGCAGCATATCTAGTATAGATTTATTTAACTACAAGTTTTAATTTATGTGTTTGTTTTCATTAAATAATGCAGGTAGCGTATGTTACTTTTGTTGTCCGCAGTCGGAAGACAGGTATGGTTCAGTTCTGCACGTTGGGCACTGTTTGTGAGTCTGTTGATTTCCGCACAACTATTGCAAACTACATCCATTTATTTCACAATGAAATTCGCCTAGCAGCCGTGCAATGGAGATGTTGTTTTATTTTTGCTACGTTTCGGCAATTCATTATGCCATCTTCAGGGCCTATGTGCACCTCTCAAAAATAATCGACATTGGCATACTGGGGCCATATGTTTCTAGATGTCGTGGTTCGTAGTTCAAGTGCTTCCTTCGAAGACTTGACTGCAACTGAATTTGGCGAATTTCATTGTTAAATATTTGACCGGCAGTAGTTATCCGATATACGTATTTAATTTTCAGCGTTATTCCGCATCAGAACACATCAAATACTTATTTGTTGTCCATACAGTGTAATTTCCACGTTTCACTTGCATAAAATGCTACATTGGAGATAATTACTCTGAAAAAATACTTCGTAAGGCTTCACTCTATATGAGACCTTAATATACGACTTGTAGGTATAAACAGTATAAACAACGATAGTCACTTGAACGAATAAAGTTATAAATCGTCAGACGAATATTTCGTGATGGCACGGAATGACCTTACAGCAGCAGCTCCATCGGGAGGCAGCTATGTGACGACATCGGTGGATGCATCCCGTATTGATTACAGGAATCCATATGGTACAAAGAAATTACAATTTAATAAGGGGATTAATATTTACTTGACAATTAGAGGTACGTATGCACTTAAATTATCATTATTGATAAGATGTTCATTGGTTCTACAGACTGAAAAACCTAAACTACCTGGCAAAAAAAAAAAAAAAAAAAAAAAAAAGCGAAGCAAGTAGATGACATTGTCGGATGTCAGTGTAACGTCGTAGGTATACACATCATCGACGGGCATGTAAATGATCAGAGCTGTAATTCTCTGTGAAAGATAGAACGGCTACCAGAGTATTTCTCGTATTTAGTATCGTCACCATGTTTGAGAGAGTATATAAGTGGTTTGAACAACGGCAGATACTGAATGACCATTGTGGAGGACACGGAGATGCAGCGTAAACGTTTGAGACAGCGTTATCAGCGCATGACACAGTTTGAAAGGAGCCTCGTTGTGAGTCTCCATTTGGTCAGCTGATCGTGTCGTGCAATATTGCAATATTCAGTGCAATGTTCAGCAGGCCTATATTGGACTGCTTGGGAACGTGGAGACAAGCCGTGGAGTTGCCCCATCCTTTGTTTCGAGAGGTACGGCGGTGTTACTCCTCCCGTCAAGGTGTGAGGAGCCATCAGATATGACTACAGATCATGGCAGATAGTGACTGAGAGAACTCTGACGATACAAGTTATGCTCCAAACATTCGCGTCCTCATCTGTTACCTTTCTTGAGACAGTATTGTGGTGCCATTTTTCAAAAGAACAACGCTCCTCCACACGTGGAACGTGACTCTTTGAATGTGTGATGATGAGGTACTCCCGTGCCCAGCCAGAGTCCTAGATCTGTCTAATATGTCACATGTGTGCGATCAACCCGAACATCAGAATGGGGTGCCATTTTTCAGTAGGACAATGCTCGCCCACACGTGGTACGTGTGTCTATGAACTGTCTGCGTGATGTGGAGGTTCTTCTGTGCCCAACCAGAGCCCTAGACCTATTTACGATGCCACATGTGTGCAATCAACTCGGACGTCAAAATGTCCCAGTGCCATTATCCACGATATAGAGGACCAGTTGCAAAAGTTGTGGATCAATTCGCCTCAAGAGAGGATACAACGGTTTCATGACATCCTTCAAAAAATGGTTCAAATGGCTCTGAGCACTATGGGACTTAACATCTATGGTCATCAGTCCCCTAGAACTTAGAACCACTTAAACCTAACTAACCTAACGACAGCACACAACACCCAGTCATCACGAGGCAGAGAAGAATCCCTGACCCCGCCGGAAATCGAACACGGGAACCCGGGCGCGGGAAGCGAGAACGCTACCGCACGACCACGAGCTGCGGACATGACAACCTTCCCGACGGGGCCAATACATGCATCGTGACCAGAACATATGCAACGTCTTACTGATAAGTGCCCTCATTTCCAAGTTCTTTATAAATTGGTTGGCAGTTCAGTCACTGAAATAACATTACTTGCCTGCTCAGCCCGTACAGGTTCATTTTATTTCCTCGTCCCTTTATGGGTGCTTCATTTTCTTGTCGGGTAGTGTATGATATGCAAGCTAATCATTCACTTACTGTCAACAGTGTTGCGAAACGAAATGTATCTGCATTTCGCGCTTCCTCACGGTTTGCATTTCTCCTCCGTCAGACACTACAGGTAGGTGGGCAGGACGTACCAGATTCACATGGCTGTACACTGATATACTTCTACAGTTTCAGTAGCAAACGCTTGCCCATTTAATTCGAGTCCTCCTTTCGGACGAGACAGCACACTGACGTAACCAGCCTAACACGCTGGCATAGCCAGCAGTGTCCGCAGTAGTCACACTTTCTAAGAGTATCCAATCACGATTTGTATAACGGACGCTGCGTAATGCTGGTAAAGTGTTTAACGATATTATTTACCAACAGATTACCAGCACGTTGGTTACAAATCAACCTGATACTGATCTAGATTTTTGCCATTTTTGACAAACCACGCCTGGCAAACGCTATCAGCGTTCCTCAGCTATGACGTTGACGATTCGTTTCCAAAATCCTTGTTCAACTGGGTCAAACGATTTTTAAAAAATTGTTTTGCAAAATTGTAATAACAGAGCAATAATTATAACTTGCACGATGTTTCAGAACGTTCATTCACTCATATTCTGACAAACAAAGATTGAACTCCTACTTCCTCTGTAGCATGAACAAATAAATTTCTGCGTTACTTCTCTAGTTTATTATTAGCCGTACTTGTAAAGAAGGCAGTTACATCTACGTCACATTCTGGTATCCGACGAAGATAATTACCTGATATAGCTGACATAAATAGCGTCACGAAAAATGTTTACAAGAGTATAACCGATAAATCAATAACTTCGTTCGGCTTCACATTCAGATATGACGTGTTATTGCTGAAAAATACCGAGTAACCGGCTTGCATCAATGTTGTCAGTTGTATTGACTGGTCGATACTCATGTGATTCTGTCGTAAGAATATATAAAATAAAAGAAGATACTCAGTCACTTCATTTCCATTGACAATATGTCTTTTTTCCAATACAGAGTAGTTCATGTTCAAATCACTATCTTAAATTGTATTCCAGCAGTGCAGATACAGAGCAAATTTGTGTACTACTAAGATATATTTAAGTGTACTGGTGGAGAATAAGTCGATACCAAGGCCATTATAGGTGGAGCACAAGCTCATAATGCAGCAAGAAAAAAAGCACAGCACTCCGCCTTCAGGCCACGAGTGACCTACCGGGACCATCCGACCGCCGTGTCATCCTCAGAGTAGGATGCGGATAGGAGGGGCGTGAGGTCAGCACACCGCTCTCCCGGTCGTTAAGATGGTATTCTTCACCGAAGCCGCTACTATTCGGTCGAGTAGCTCCTCAATTGGCATCGCGAGGCTGAGTGCACCCCGAAAAATGGCAACAACGCATGGCGGCCTGGATGGTCACCCATCCAAGTGCCGACCACGCCCGACAGCGCTTAACTTCCGTGATCTCACGGGAAACGGTGTATCCACTGCGGCAAGGCCGTTGCCATAACGAAGCAAGACGGTGAAAGAAATTGTCCTTTCTCAAGAACTATCTGTATATGTTTAGGAAACCTCGAAAAATGAATGGACAGGTGAGAGAAATCGATCCTCGTTCCTCCTGAAGGCGAATTCAATGCCTTAACCCCTGCATCATATGGCTAACGGTTTGGTGAACTATACTGTTAACAGAAGCATTTTATTTTACATCGGACTCACATCAGGATATACCCCAAATTATTGTTTGAAAGTACTGTTTGTCGACGGACACTAGAGCCAACATAACAATTGTCTATGTTCGTATGTAAGCTAATACATCAACAGTTTGACTTCATTATAGAAATAGTTATTACGTTTTGAAACGAGGCAGTAAATCTCGAAATAGAGAAATTCGTATAACATTTCGATAAATATATCTCATATATTCAGATAAAATTTATAATTTTTTGCACCCCTTTTAGATAAGGATCCATCGAAATCTCATGTGTGATGAGTAGGAAATCGAGAATACTGGAGGGAACAGGCAACTGAAATACTGAAAAACCAGTTGGAAGTTATATGGCAAGATTTGTAGCTTCAGCGTGCGCGATAGGGAACACGAAGTTATTTATTACTATTATGTCATTTACATAAGCAGAACAATACTTCAGCAAAACATCAGCTGAGAGCTAAGCGTATTGCCAGATAGCTGCAAAATAGCTTCACGTGTTCCCAGGGAAATAAGTAAGATTCTATATTGCTCATGTTACGGAAAATGTATTTCGCTGTCTCGAGTCACGTAGTCTGTTGCATTATTTCGCACGTATTTGGAGTAGTTAACTAGTCGGCGTTGTAACGAGCAGCGTATGGTGATCTCGGACGTATTAGGTCAGTAGTCGAAATACTGTGAAGAGCGACTCTAGGAAATATATCTCATATATATATACTAAGCAGGGAAAATATCATAACTCACATCAGGTTACGCTTTGTACGAATATGAATGGCTAACTGTATAATAGAATTTGTTATCATCGACTTTTCGAGATTACACGGTTGTATGGGACAAAATCTCGTTGGCCGAGCGAGGTGGCGCAGTGGTTAGCACACTGGACTCGCATTCTGGAGGACGATGGTTCAATCCCGCGTCCGGCCACCATCCTCATTTAGGATTTCCGTGATTTTCCTGAATCGCTCCAGGTAAATGCCGGGATGGTTGCTTTGAAAGGGCACAGCCGACTTCCTTCGCCGTCGTTCCCTAACCCGATGAGACCGATGACCTCGCTGTCTGGTGTCCTTCCCCAAACAACCCAACCAAACAAAATCTTGACAACTGAACGAAACTCTAGTTTGGCAGTGATATTATTTTGCTCAGAGATTGATAAGTTGCTTATGAATACACAAAATTTTGCTTTACAGACTTCGTAAACGGAAATATAGATAACGCTTCACAACTGAATCGAGCTCGATCGAAAAAAACCTCGTGGGCATCAATAAATGGGGATAAAGAGTAAATATGTAATATCTGATCTGATATGAACACCGCTGTGCATTACTAGGCATTGTTCTACTGGGGCTGCTATGCCCTTGCCCAGTGAAGTTAGGGTATATAGATGACAGTATGACATCGATAATAAAATGATCTGAGTGGTGCTTATATAATCATATCCACAGACGAAAAAAGACTGAGCTCGTAAAAAAATATGCCACTTGCTGAAGCTATACAAGCATTTGTCGAAACGTAACCGTCTATAACAACGAGCACTCTGAATATCTAAAAATGAAACAGAACATTCAGTCATAACATTCCAATGGAGCTGAAAGGATAAATAAATAGCACATACTAAAGAAGTGTGTAAAATGGGACACGTTTACAGCGGAAAGCAAAAAATGACCAGAGGAATTAAAAAATCAAGCTGACGAAAATAAAATGGTTGCAGAGAATTGGCACTTCGTGAAGTTGTTGTGTTGTTGTTGTTGTGGTCCTCAGTCCCGAGACTGGTTTGATGCAGCTCTCCATGCTACTCTATCCTGTGCAAGCTTTTTCATCTCCCAGTTGTTGTGTATGTTCCGAATGGGGTGCGTTTTTATAAGCCCCTTCATTTAACATCTGTGGCCAACGTTTTCGGACGGTAACAGCTACGATGACATGATTTTCCATCAGTGTACATGGTTGTAAAACCATCGCTCAGATTAAAGTTTATTATTTATGTCAGTGATATATATATCAAGTGTGTTGGCTTGGGCTTTAAAATAATGAAAAGCTGTGAGACAACACCTACAGAGAATTTTCTGGATTTTTTTTCCTTGTGTAAACTAGTAATTTTATCTGGTTAGACTAAGAGTAGAGCAGACCATTTAGAGATTTGGCCACAGATTCGTCAAATTCGCTAGTCGCTGTCAAAGACTTCAAATTAGCAATTTAAAGAAAAATAAAAGCATATTACGCGAACATTGATTAAAGCTACGGCTTTTGAAGCTCCACACAGTTGCCAACGTACTGACGTGAGAATATTTAATTACAGGCTGCAGCTAGAGGGCGAAAGAAACACTGGTGTCATTTATTCAAGGGCATCACTGCTATGACGATGTGCAAAAGCTTCGCCACCCACGCCACGCATATTTTACATAACTCTCAAAAGAACATAGAACCACGCAAGCAACTGAGGCATCATTTACATACATTTACAGTAGCTTTATTTAATATCCCGCATTTCGTTAGGACCCTCCTCAGTGTTACCTCCAAGAGACTTAATCTGTTATTCCTTGACGCATGTCTGAATATGCGCATTGTTATTGAAACCCATTGAGCAGAATGAATGCAACACGAGGGACCCGATTTGTGTCTGGTGCCTGCAGTCTATTAAAATGTAAGAGAGAGTGTAACGAAGACTTCACAATGATTTGCAGAAAACAGATATAGGTACTGTAATAAACCCTATCCCTTACTGTCAAAATGTTCGTAGACGTACAGAAAGTAAATATTCTATGTTGAACTATTCTAATGATTTCGACGTTTATATAATTTCACAAGGGCAGAAACATTAGATTAGCAGATAAATGTTGCTTATCCTGCTGCGGCTGTCTGGTTGTCTAGGGTGTCGGTTCCTTTATATGCCTTCCAGTTGATAGTTCCAATGCTTTTTGTTGTAGTAAAAGTCTCTGGAATATTGTTACTTTTTGACATTATTAATATTTATTCGTAAATTCTTGACGCTTTCTACAACACCATTTGTTAAGTAAATGCATTGTGCAACATATCAACACAACACAAAGAACTTGATAGTTACATCGACCAACATCCACAACAACTGAAACTAAATGGCGCGTTTTGTGCCCAAAATTTCTATAAGTATTACTTACTTAGCATCCAGATCCTTCTAGAACAGGATATAGTTCAAATTAATTTATGACTGAACTGAAATTACTTTTCAGTTATAATTTACATAACGTTTTCTGGAAGTAGTTAATTATATAATTAATAATGAAGGTTGTTGATTTTGATAATATAAAAACTATCAGCTTCCTGTCTTTGTATGATTGTCGATTGCAGTATCGATAGCAAAATTACAAAAATTATAAATGAAAACAGAAATTTTGTTTACATAAAAGCAAAAGAATAATAATATTAGATTTACTGTAAAGTGGATTTTGACTCATTTAAGTTAACAAATGTGATTACTAATTTTCACTGTTCAAGATCGATGTTCCTAATGGAGGGATATGAAAAATAAAATACTGTTATCAGAAAAATAGTTTTTTGGTGGTTGAATATATGCAAAATAATTTTTGGATGTGAAATATATAATATAATTATAAAAGTTAACTCAAGCCAGGCCGAAATTTATACGGATTCGAATATTTCAATTGAAGTACGAAAGAGCTGAGGAGGCAAGAGTCATTACAGTACGCAGAAGCGCAGAAAATACAACTGCGTAATTGTCTAACCCGATAGAACTGTTAAGTATCTGTAATACGGCCATTTAGTTACACACTATGCCACCGGGTTCGTTACATATCGTGCGTCTCAACATTACACTGATTATCAAAGAATGCATGTAGATGCACACACATATGTACAAAACAGTCACAACAGTGCGTCACTATTAAAGCCACTCACTTCTGCGTAAATCCTCTAAATAAATGAGGACTGCGCAAGAAATTAAAGCACTGGCATTTTTTTTTTTTTTTTGGTAATTTGTACCGAATGTATTTAGCCTTATCTATTTCGAGCAATTTATCCATCCACGGGGTACATTCAAGAAACGTGGTTAGTTATTCTTGGTTATAAACCCGACGATAGCTCAAAGCTCGAAACACTCTGGACTGCATTGCAAAGAATACGAATTGTAAGTGATGGATGCAACCATTTCACTGCAGGGTGACCCGATGTTCACCAACAAAATTTCGGAGTTGTTCAGGGATATTTTCAGAATATTTTGGCACAAGGGGCCTGTGGTCTCCGATGCCTCGTTAAAGAGTGACAGCATTTCGTTTGATTTCTTACCCTCACTTATCTTTGTATGTGTACTGCTCCGAAATTATATGCACAGTAACGCTAATGTCGACTGTATGCGCTATGTGCCTTATTCACTCAAGGTACTTGCTGTCGACAGCAGCAATGTCCACTTAACTCTTCACTCGCAAGGTTACAGTCCGTACAGCTCGCATTTGTCTCGGAGGAGGAGGAAATTAGTGTTTAACGTCCCTTCGACAACGAGGTCGTGACAGACGGAGCATAAGCCCGGGTTGGGGAAGGCTGGGGAAGGAAATAGGCAGTGCTCTTTGAAAGGAACAATTCCGGCATTTGCCTGAACCGATATAGGGAAATCAAGGAAAACCTAAATCAGGATGACCGGACGCGGGTTTGAACCGTCGTCCTCCCGAAAGCGAGACCAGTGTGTTAATCACTCCGCCGCCTCTCTCGGTGCTTCTAGGTTAACAGCGATCACAGCAGAATGGACCATTTTACAGACGGAAAATAGGCTGATATGGCCGTCGTGCACGGGTTAACTGAATGCAGTGCAACAGCGGTACAACGACGGTATGCCGTGCTGTTTCCGCAGCGCCGGCAACCATATGATGGTACTTATGCATCTGTACTTAGACGCCTATGAGAACCACGCTCATTCCGTGTTAAGTTTGCTGACTGTATATTGCACGCTTTTACACTTTTGTCAAAGTATTTACAAAGAAACCAATGTGATTGGGGTAACAAACGGAATAATTATAATTACTTTATTACTCTGCATCGAGCCGCTGGAGAACGCTCGTTTCTTATACTAAAATACTCAGAAGATATCCCAGAATAACTTCAAAAAATTTTTTTATTATGCAGTAAGAATTATGGGAAACGGTAAAGGGCCGAGCTGACTGACTGCCTCGGTAGCTTTGGGTCAACGCGGCAGATTGCTAATCGAAGGGGTGTGGGTTCGAGTACTGGCGAGGTCGGACATTTTTTTTTTCTTCACTCATGGACTGGGTGTTGTGCTGTCCTTACATTAATATGGTCATAGGTAACACGAACATCGCTGACAAGGCGTCACATAACAAGATTAAGCCCATGTAACTTCGTACCAGGGTACGGCTTGCCCCTAATGAACATACTGAACTGCCGAACCAATCTGTTGCATAATCTTTCCACTGTTGAGTTGTCTATATGGGCACGTACCGAAAGCCATTGAATAAAAAAAAACAAAATAACGAAAAAACAGCTCCGATCACCGTGTACTTCGCAGTGATATGCAGAGGATAGGCTGTAGATACGAATTCGTAAGTGAAAAACAGCAGAGTTGGTAATCGAACCAGCTACAGTAAGCTCCATGTTAAAGTGGACCATAGACTGTATGGATAACGGAAACACAAAGATAATCCAAAACATACAGTTTTTTTCTGACTGCAGTTTTTGTTTTCCACTGAGTCAAAACATCAGTATAGTCGAACTAATTTTGTCCTGCATTCTCTAATAACAGATTAACATATTTCACTGCTTTGGTATGTGCGGCTAAACAGGAGTCACATGCATATTTTACAGTTACTAAAACACTAACACAGTGCGTTGTCCCAGTTGCAGGTTGCGTATGTAATGGCTTCCAGGGGCAACAAAAATGTGATATTCAATGTTTTGTACAATTACTATTCGAATTAAAATTCTGCCAAAATCTACTCATTGAGAGGTATAATCTTATGTTAGAGGGTTAACACAATATTTATACAATCGGTTTCAGTCGTCTGACCATCATCAGGTTCGTAAAAGTGGTCACAGCATCATGTTAGGCGAAGTATAAAATCCTTATCGCAGTTCGCCTAACAGAATGATGTGAATACTTTCATGAACCTGCTGATGGTCAGAGGACTGGAAGTGGTTGTACAAATACAGTATTTTACCAGCAGCCAATAGTAATAATAATGTCGAATGACTAGTGCCTGCCGTTGGGTAGACCGCTCGCCCGGTGCCATTCTTTCGAGTGGACGCCACTTCGGCGACTTGCGCGTCGATGGGGATGAAGTGATGATGATTAGGACAAGAGCGCAGAAAAATCTTCGATGCTGTCGAGAATCGAACCCGGGCCCTTAGGACTGACATTTTGTCGCGCTGACCTCTCAGCTACCGGGGACGGACACCAGGAGCTCATGGTGGTAATATATATATATATATATATATATATATATATATATATATATATATATATATATATATATATATATATATATATATGAGCAGTGGGGCACCGGGCACCATGTCCTGAGTATACTGAAGTGCGAATTAAGACTCTCCTCATACAGTGTTTGATAATGGGAGCACTTAGCGACTTCGAATAAATTTACGCGTAGTTTGAATTCTTTTTGAAACTTGTTCTCGTGTACACGCTTAATATCTAACACATTGTAAATCGATTAGATGTTTGAAGCTGTTTCGTACGAGTAGTTCGAATCTTTAACAAATAGAGGCTGGGGGGGGGGGGGGGAAGTTACTAGTAGCGTATTTTAAACGGAAATATCTGTTTTAACCGTAAGAGAGGATGCCATGCTTCCGTTTCTTTCCAAATATAACCGAACTATGCGCGTAAGTTGCACGCGGGTTATGATACCTTGCCATAGTTGCTAATGAAACAGCGACTAACATTTGACTGTGTAAGTAGCTGAAGTGCCGACTAAAACAAGAAAAATTTGCAAGCGAATTTCGTTCATGTGAATATGTACCACGCGTCACCAGGTGTGCGTTCAAGAAATAGCTATCGGTACTGAACATTCTCCTGAGGTCGAGCCCATTGTTCGAAACGCATTGTGTTGAATTACTGCAGTAGGAATAACACTAATTATATCTGTCTGGTGCCAGTGTTATAGTGAGCACGGCGTGGCCTGAAGACGCTGGCACCAGCCACCAGCCCCTAGACGCGCGCAGAACGAGCAGCGAGCAGGGAGCAGCAGGTAGCAGCTGGAGTACGTACGCTGTTTGCAGAGGCGGACGGGTCCCGCAGCGTCCGGACGGCGCGGCTGCTGGCGGCAGACTGAGGCTGCAGGTTCTCCAGCCGGACCAGCCGCCCGCGCACCGGCTCCAGCTCCAGCACCCGCCCTGCCTTGGCCGCCGCGCCGCTGGAGACCGTTCCTCCGATGAGTCACGGCCGCTCAGCGCCGAGGTGCGCGCGGCGCGGTTGCCCTGCAGGGTGGAACCTACCCTCCCGCAGACGCCGGAATAGTGTGATCACATTTAGTTTTCAGCACGTTTCTTGCAGACAGATGTGTACTTCTTACTTGTAGGGGAGGTAGCCACAAAGATTCAATTATCACCTCCGAAAAATACCATAAAGTTATGTAACCAACTTTTTGTTTGTCTCTATATGTAGTCACCGCTCCACATAACCGTTGTTGTTGTTGTGGTCTTCAGTCCTGAGACTGGTTTGATGCAGCTCTCCATGCTACTCTATCCTGTGCAAGCTTCCTCTCCCAGTACCTACTGCAACCTACATCCTTCTGAATCTGCTTAGTGTATTCATCTCTTGGTCTCCCTCTACGATTTTTACCCTCCACGGTGCCCTCCAATGCTAAATTTGTGATCCCTTGATGCCTCAAAACATGTCCTACCAACCGATCCCTTCTTCTAGTCAAGTTGTGCCACAAACTTCTCTTCTCCCAAATCCTATTCAATACCTCCTCATTAGTTACATGATCTACCCACCTTATCTTCAGCATTCTTTTGTAGCACCACATTTCGAAAGCTTCTGTTCTCTTCTTGTCCAAACTATTTATCGTCCATGTTTCACTTCCATTCATGGCTACACTCCATACAAATACTTTCAGAAACGACTTCCTGACACTTAAATCTATACTCGATGTTAACAAATTTCTCTTCTTGAGAAATGCTTTCCTTGCCATTGCCAGTCTACATTTTGTATCCTCTCTACTTCGACCATCATCAGTTATTTTACTCCCTAAATAGCAAAACTCCTTTACTACTTTAAGTGTCTCATTTCCTAATCTAATTCCCTCAGCATCACCCGACTTAATTCGACAACATTCCATTATCCTCGTTTTGCTTTTGTTGATGTTCATCTTATATCCTCCTTTCAAGACACTGTCCATTCCGTTCAACTGCTCTTCCAAGTCCTTTGCTGTCTCTGACAGAATTACAATGTCATCGGCGAACCTCAAAGTTTTTACTTTTTGTCCATGAATTTTAATACCTACTCCGAATTTTTCATTTGTTTCCTTTACTGCTTGCTCAATATACAGACTGAATAACATCGGGGAGAGGCTACAACCCTGTCTCACTCCTTTCCCAACCACTGCTTCAATTTCATGTCCCTCGACTCTTATAACTGCCATCTGGTTTCTGTACAAATTGTAAATAGCCTTTTGCTCCCTGTATTTTACCCCTGCCACCTTTAGAATTTGAAAGAGAGTATTCCAGTCAACATTGTCAAAAGCTTTCTCTAAGTCTACAAATGCTAGAAACGTAGGTTTGTCTTTCCTTAATCTTTCTTCTAAGATAAGTCGTAAGGTCAGTATTGCCTCACGTGTTCCAGTATTTCTACGAAATCCAAATTGATCTTCCCTGAGGTCGGCTTCTACTAGTTTTTCCATTCGTCTGTAAAGAATTCGTGTTAGTATTTTGCAGCTGTGGCTTATTAAACTGATAGTTCGGTAATTTTCACATCTGTCAACACCTGCTTTCTTTGGGATTGTAATTATTATGTTCTTCTTGAAGTCTGAGGGTATTTCGCCTATCTCATACATCGTGCTCACCAGATGGTAGCGTTTTGTCATGACTGGCTCTCCCGAGGCCATCAGTAGTTCTAATGGAATGTTGTCTTCTCCCGGGGCCTTGTTTCGACTCAGGTCTTTCAGTGCTCTGTCAAACTCTTCATGCAGTATCTTATCTCCCATTTCGTCTTCATCTACATCCTCTTCCACTTCCATAATATTGTCCTCAAGTACATCGCCCTTGTATAAACCCTCTATGTACTCCTTCCACCTTTCTGCCTTCCCTTCTTTGCTTAGAACTGGGTTGCCATCTGAGCTCTTGATATTCATACAAGTGGTTCTCTTCTCTCCAAAGGTCTCTTTAATTTTCCTGTAGGCAGTATCTATCTTACCCCTAGTGAGACAAGCCTCTACATCCTTACATTTGTCCTCTAGCCATCCCTGCTTAGCCATTTTGCACTTCCTGTCGATGTCATTTTTGAGACGTTTGTATTCCTTTTTGCCTGATTCATTTACTGCATTTTTATATTTTCTCCTTTCATCAATTAAATTCAATATTTCTTCTGTTACCCAAGGATTTCTATTAGCCCTCGTCTTTTTACCTACTTGATCGTCTGCTGCCTTCACTACTTCATCCCTCAGAGCTACCCATTCTTCTTCTACTGTATTTCTTTCCCCCATTCCTGTCAATTGTTCCCTTATGCTCTCCCTGAAACTCTGTACAACCTCTGGTTCTTTCAGTTTATCCAGGTCCCATCTCCTTAAATTACCACCTTTTTGCAGTTTCTTCAGTTTCAATCTGCAGTTCATAACCAATAGATTGTGGTCAGAATCCACATCTGCCCCAGGAAATGTTTTACAATTTAAAACCTGGTTCCTAAATCTCTGTCTTACCATTATATAATCTATCTGATACCTTTTAGTATCTCCAGGATTATTCCAGGTATACAACCTTCTTTTATGATTCTTGAACCAAGTGTTAGCTATGATTAAGTTATGCTCTGTGCAAAATTCTACAAAACGGCTTCCTCTTTCATTCCTTCCCCCCAATCCATATTCACCTACTATGTTTCCTTATCTCCCTTTTCCTACTGACGAATTCCAGTCACACATGACTATTAAATTTTCGTCTCCCTTCACTACCTGAATAATTTCTTTTATCTCATCATACATTTCATCTATTTCTTCATCATCTGCAGAGCTAGTTGGCATATAAACTTGTACTACTGTAGTAGTTGTGGGCTTCGTATCTATCTTGGCCACAATAATGCGTTCACTATGCTGTTTGTAGTAGCTAACCCGCACTCCTATTTTTTTATTCATTATTAAACCTACTCCTGCATTACCCCTATTTGATTTTGTATTTATAACCCTGTAATCACCTGACCAAAAGTCTTGTTCCTCCTGCCACCGAACTTCACTAATTCCCACTATATCTAACTTTAACCTATCTATTTCCCTTTTTAAATTTTCTAACCTACCTGCCCGATTAAGGGATCTGACATTCCACGCTCCGATCTGTAGAACGCCAATTTTCTTTCTCCTGATAACGAAGTCCTCCTGAGTAGGCCCCACCCGGAGATCCGAATGGGGGACTATTTTACCTCCGGAATATTTTACTCAAGAGGACGCCATCATCATTTAATCATACAGTAAAGCTGCATGTCCTCGGGAAAAATTACGGCTGTAGTTTCCCCTTGCTTTCAGCCGTTCGCAGTACCAGCACAGCAAGGCCGTTTGGGTTAATGTTACAAGGCCAGATCAGTCAATCATCCAGACTGTTGCCCCTGCAACTACTGAAAAGGCTGCTGCCCCTCTTCAGGAACCACACGTTTGTCTGGCCTCTCAACAGATACCCCTCCGTCGTGGTTGCACCTACGGTACGGCCATCTGTATCGCTGAGGCACGCAAGCCTCCCCACCAACGGCAAGATCCAGGGTTAAGGGGGGGGGGGGGGCACATTACCGTAGTAAAACAAAATAGCGACGCCCATGCCCACTTTATAAGCTGGCTCCGCCATTTTCTTTTGTCTCCTCCAGTGGTGTCCTACGGTACTGCTGCGCGCGATTTCATTGTCTACCAGGACTGCAGATATATATATAAACAAACGAAGGTTCAAATGGCTCTGAGCACTATGGGGCTTAACTTCTGATGTCATCAGTCCACTAGAACTTAGAACTACTTAAACCTAACTAACCTAAGGACATCACACACATCCATGCCCGAGGCAGGATTCGAACCTGCGACCGTAGCTGTCGCGCGGTTCCAGACTGTAGCGCCTAGAACCGCTCGGCCACTCCGGCCGGCTCAAACGAAGGAAACCAGTTAATTAAACAACTTTATTTTTTTCGATTTGATAGTTAAAACTTGGGACTACCTGTGGCCTAGCGTATTGTCTTTGACTAGTTATCAGAAAGTCCTCGGTCCAGGGTTCGAACCACACCACTGTTTAAGTTTCTATAAAAATAATCAATAGATGCCGAAAACCCTCAGCATTAGAAGTCACTCTCGTTCTGCCACCGGCCTTGTCAAAGACGGCGGAGGAACAGACAGAGGTTCAGAGAACTCTCACGCCGTTGGGGTGCGGAACTGTTCCGAAAAGCAGAAGGATCAGCTTTGATTAACAGCGTAGGATCCAGCAGGCGACGGAAACCACTACATTAAAGACACCTGAAATCGAAAAAAGTGTCATGATTCCCAAGGGGGAGGTGACTAATAAAAATGATTGAATAACCAACGAAAGGATAACTTTCTACGAGTCGGAGAGTAGAAAGTCTGAACGCGGTAGAGAAACTACAAAATCTGAAAAGGGAAATGTTAAGGTTAAATCTAGAAATGGGCGGGTAAGTGAAGTGAAATGAAAGAAGAGCAGGATTTCTGGCCAGATGAGCAGAGCGTAACACCGACAGCAGTAGAAAATGGTATAACAGGAGTATGATTCATTTCGAATAGGAAGGTAGGGTGTGGAGTGACTTACTGTGAACAGTTCGGTGATAGGCTGCTCTCATCAGAATAGACTGCAAACCAATACCGACAACAACGGTTCAGGTATATACGCGGACGTCGTAAGCAAAAGCTGAAGAGATGGAGAATGTGTATGAGGATATTGAACGGGTAATTTAGTACGTAAATGGAATGTAGTCGAATTAAGTCGGGTGTTGCTGAGGGAATTAGATTAGGAAATAAGACACTTAAAGTAGTAAAGGAGTTCTGCTATTTGGGGAGCAAAATAACTGATGATGGTCGAAATAGAGAGGATATAAAATGTAGACTGTCAATGACAAGAAAAGGGTTTCTGAAGAAGAGAAATTTGTTAACATCGAGTATTGATTTAAGTGTCAGGAAGTCATTTCTCAAAGTATTTGTATGGAGTGTAGCCATGTATGGAAGTGAGAGATGGACGATAAATAGTTTAGACAAGAAGACAATAGAAGCTTTCGAAATGTGGTGCTACAGAATAATGCTGAAGATTAGATGGGTAGATCACATAACTAATGAGGAGGTATTGAATAGAATTGGGGAGAAGAGGAGTTTGTGCCACAACTTGCCTAGAAGAAGGGATCGGTTGGTAGGACATGTTCTGAGGCATCAAGGGATCACCAATTTAGTACTGGAGGGTAAAAATCGTAGAGGGAGACCAAGACATAAGTACACTAAACAGATTCAGAAGGATGTAGGTTGCAGTAGGTACTGGGAGATGAAGAAGCTTGCACAGGATAGAGTAGCATGGAGAGCTGCATCAAACCAGTCTCAGGACTGAAGACCACAGCAACAACAAGGGAGATGGAAATGTAATAATCATGGGGGACTGGAATGTTGTAGGGGAAGGAACAGCAGAAAGGTTTATGGGAGAATATGGCCTGGTGTTAGGAATGAGAGAGGAGAAAGACTAATTGAAATCTCCAACAAATTTCAGCTAGTAAGAGCGAGTACTCTGTTCGGGAACCACAAGAGAAAGGAGATGTACTTGGAAAAGGGCTGGAAGATTTGGGAAGATATCAGTTACATTATGTCATTGTCAAGCAGAGATTCCGAAATCCGATATTATATTGTAATGCGTTCCCAAGAACCGATCACAGTTTAGTAATGATGGAGAGTAGAATGAAGTTTAAGAGACTAGTCCGGAAAAATCAATATCCAAACAAGTGGAATAGATAAATAGTTAGGAATGAAGAGATATGCGTAAAGTTGTCAGAGGCTATAGATCCTGCTTTGATGAATAGCTCAGTAGGCAGTTCGACTGGAGAAGAAAGGACTTCTCTAAAACAAGACAATGACAGTGGTAGAAAAAACATAGGTAGAAGGAGGGTAGATGTGAAGATACCGTGGGTAACAGAAGAAATATTTCAGTTCATCGACGATAGAAGGAAATAAAAAAAATGACCAGGGCAGTTTAGGAATACAAAACGATAAATCACTTAAGAGCGAAAAAAGTAGGAAGTGCAGGAAAGCTAACGACAAATGGCTGCAAGAAAAACGCGAAAAAATCGAAAACGAAAAGTTTGTCGGCAGGACTAACTCAGCATATGGGAAAGTCAAAACAGCCTTCGGTGAATTAAAAGCAAGGCGGTAACATTAAGAGTACAATACGAATTCCACTGTTAAATGCAGAAGAGAGAGCAAATAAATGGAAAGAGTAAATTGAAAGCCACTATTGCTGTTCATAAGAAGAAACAGGAGTTGATATGGAAGAGACAGCCGATCCAGAATTGGAAAAGAATTGAAAAGAGCTTTGGAAGACATAATATCAAATAAGGCAGAAGGGGTAGGTAAAGCTCCACCGGAATTCAAAATGGTTCAAATGGCTCTGAGCACTATGGGACTTAACATCTGAGGTCATCAGCCCCCTAGAACTTAGAACCTAACTAACCTAAGGGCATCACACACATCCATGCCCGAGGCAGGATTCGAACCTGCGACCGTAGCGGTCGCGCGGTTCCAGACTGTAGCGCCTAGAACCGCTTGGCCACTCCGGCTGGCACACCGGAATTCCTAAAACATTTGGGGAAAGACAAGAAAATGACTATTCACGTTGGTGTAGAGAATGTATGAGACGGGTGATATACCATCAGATCTTCGCAAGAACGTCGTGTACACAATTTCGAAGGCAGCAAGAGTCAACAAGTGCGACAGCTGTCGCACAATCAGCTCAACAGCTCATGCATCCAAGTTTCTGACAAGAATAATACACAGGAGAATGGAAAATAAAATTGGGGGTGTGATAGATGACGATCAGTTGTTTTCAGGAAAGATAAAACCGCCAGAGAGGCGATTCTGACGTTGCGGTTGGTAATGGAAGCAAGATTATAGGAAAATCAAGATACGTTCATAGCATTTATCGACCTGGTAAAAGCGTTGTACAAAGTAAAAAGGTGCTAGATGTTTGAAATTGTGAGAAAAATAGAACTAAGCTATAGTGAAAAACGGGTAATATACAATATGTACAGGAACCTAGAGGGAGCAACAAGATTGGGACACCAAGAACAAATTGCGAAAATTAAAAAATGGTATAAGACAGGGATGCAGTCTTTCACCATTACTGTTCAATGTATTCATCGAAGAGGCGAAGACGAAATAAAGGAAAGGTTCGAGAATGGGATTAAAATTCGAGGTGAAAATGATAATATTCTCTGATGATATATTTATCTTTAGAGAAAGTGAAGAATTACGGGATGTGTTGAATGGAATGAAGAGGATAGTGATTAGAGAATATGGGTTGAGAATAAATCGAAGAAAGACTAAAGTGATGAGAACTAGCAGAAATAAAAACAGCGAGAAAATAACATCAAAATTGGGGATCACGGACGAAGTTAAGGAATTCTGCTACTTAGGCGGCAAAACGACCTATGATGGTCGGAGCAAGGAGGACATGAAAAGCAGACTGTCACGGGCTAAAAGGGCATTCCTGGCCAAGGGAAGTCTATTCGTATCAGACATAGACCTTAATTTGAGGAATAAATTTCTGAGAATGTACGTTTGGAGCACAGCATTGTATGATAGTGAAACATGGACTGTGGGAAAACCAGAAAAGAAGAAAATCGAAGCGTTTGAGGTATGGTGTTACAGAAGAATGTTGAAAATTAGGTGGATTGAAAATCGAAGGAATGAGGAGGTTCTTCAGAGAACCGGCGAGGATAGAAATGTGTGGAAAACACTAATAGGAAGGGACATGAAGATAAGTCATCTGTTAAGACATCAGGGAATAACTTCCACGGTGCTGGAGGGAGCTGTAGAAAGTAAAAACTGTAGAGAAAAGGGAGGTTGGAATACACTCAAGAAACAATTGTGGTCGTACTTGGCAATTGCTACTCTGAGATGAAGTTATCACAGGAGAGGAAATCTTAGCCGACCGCATCAAACTAGTCAGAAGACTGGTGACTGGAATAAAAAAAATAGTTGGTAGCATCCAGCCATTTTATTTCCTACATACAACGTAACAAAGAGTTCTGAAAGACAAACTGAAAATGATAGCATTATCTCTCGAATTGCTTTGTTGAGTCGTGTACACGATAGAACATGTTTGGATGCTACTAATTATTACTGTATCTGTTCGTTCCAGTGCCCAGTTAATTGCAAGCTCAGTTCATGGTTCTACTAAGCCGTCTTCCTTAAATTAATTTCTTTCCCTGTTCTTTCTTCTTATTCGACACTATAGCCCTCGATGGCCCTTGATCTCCTCAATAAACTGCTTCGACGCTCTCTGTTCTGTTTTTCTCCTCCATTCCTATATTTCCACCTTTGTAAGGTCAGCTAACACAGTGCCAATTCATCTGCCGTTTGGTCGGCCCTTCATTCTCATGGAACAGACTCTACCATTATTTACTCCCTGGAGTATCTTCTCATCTACCATCATCTCCACGCCAGTAATCCGTACCTGGAATTTCTCAGTGTAGTAAGTTCTTTGGCTAGGTGATCAACAAGCCCCAATCTCACTTTGAAATTACAATCAAACAAAGATAACACGTTTGTCTTCCTCTCCCTCGCTAGCTAATTCTGGTGATCTTCTATGAGACATGGTTTTCGTCTTGCTAGCACTAAAATTTTATAAAATTCTTAGAGTTGAGTGTGAATCACTGGTTATCAGCTACTGGGTCTAATACATGGTCAGTGAGGTACACATTTAGAGACACACATAAGTATCCTTTACGTTTCCGCTTGAGACGCATCATTTCCGAATCAAATTACTGCAGTTCTAATCCCTCGGTTCCGTCGAGGCTATTTGAGTTTTCACCCCGTCCTAAGAACAACGCTGAAACAGATTATCCTCTCCCAAATATCTCTGTTTAGCGATTCCTCCGCTCCTTTTCCAGCTCACCAAAATTTGTCTGGAAAGCAATGAGCTATCAGAGCAGCTCTTTTTGAGCCATCAGTCTTTTGACTGGTTTGATGCGGCCGCCACGAATTCCTCTCTTGTGCCGACCTCTTCATCTCAGAGCAACACTTGCACTCCAAGGCCTCAATCATCTGTTGGATGTAATCAAATCTTAACTTTGCCTAAAGTTATCACTTTCTGCAGCTCCATCTAGTCCAACGGAAGTTATTCTTCATATATATCCTGCTACCCAGTCGCTTCTTTTTCTTCTCAGCGTTTTCGATGAATTTGCGAAGAACCTCCTCATTCATTGTTATATCAGCCACCTAATTTTCAACATCCATCTATAGTATCATACATCAGATGCCTCGATTCTTTTTTCGTGTAACCATAGTCCATGATTCACTGCAAGGAAGTGCTGTGCTCCAGACGTACATTCTAAAAATTTTTTATGTCAAATTAAGCGCCATTTTTGACACTAGCAGACTTGCCTGTACTAGTTCGTTTTTTTATGTTCTTCTTGGCTTCGTTTGTCTTCTACAGGGCTATTACAAATGATTGAAGCGATTTCATAAATTCACTGTAGCTCCATTCATTGACATATGGTCACGACACACTACAGATACGTAGAAAAACTCATGAAGTTTTCTTCGGCTGAAGCCGCACTTCAGGTTTCTGCCGCCAGAGCGCTCGAGAGCGCAGTGAGACAAAATGGCGACAGGAGCCGAGAAAGCGTATGTCGTGCTTGAAATGCACTCACATCAGTCAGTCATAACAGTGCAACGACACTTCAGGACGAAGTTCAACAAAGATCCACCAACTGCTAACTCCATTCGGCGATGGTATGCGCAGTTTAAAGCTTCTGGATGCCTCTGTAAAGGGAAATCAACGGGTCGGCCTGCAGTGAGCGAAGAAACGGTTGAACGCGTGCGGGCAAGTTTCACGCGTAGCCCGCGGAAGTCGACGAATAAAGCAAGCAGGGAGCTAAACGTACCACAGGATGGTGTACCACCGCACTTCCATCATGATGTTCGGCATTTCTTAAACAGGAGATTGGAAAACCGATGGATCGGTCGTGGTGGAGATCATGATCAGCAATTCATGTCATGTCCTCCACGCTCTCCCGACTTAACCCCATGCGATTTCTTCCTGTGAATTTATGTGAAACATTCAGTGTTTAAACCTCCTCTACCAAGAAACGTGCCAGAACTGCGAGCTCGCATCAACGATGCTTTCGAACTCATTGATGGGGACATGCTGCGCCGAGTGTGGGAGGAACTTGATTATCGGCTTGATGTCTGCCGAATCACTAAAGGGGCACATATCGAACATTTGTGAATGCCTAAAAAAACTTTTTGTATGCGTGTGCAAAGCATTGTGAAAATATCTCAAATAATAAAGTTATTGTAGAGCTGTGAAATCGCTTCAATCATTTGTAATAACCCTGTATTTTGCTTCCAAGCTAGCAAATTCCCTCACTTCGCCTTCTTCATGGTCTCTGATTTGACGTTACGTTTACAGTTAACCTCATTTCTGCTACTCCTCATTGCTTTCGTCTTTCTTCAGTGTACTCTCAGTCCACATTGTATGCTCATTAAACGATTCATTCTATTCAACAGATCCTGTAATTCTTCTACAATTTCATTGAAGATAGCAATGCCATCAGCGAATCCTATCACTGATATTCTTCCATCCCGAATTTTAAACAAACTCTAGAACATTTCTTCTATTTCCATCATTGTTTCTTCGATGTATAGATTGAACAGTAAGGACGATGAGCCGTGGTGCGGCTGGCGTTGGTGCCGTTGCTCGGCTGGCATCGTTTAGTTGGTATAGTTACGGTTGTCGTCTTATTTGTGCTCATTGGCGCCACTCCGTTTGCAAGCGTTGTCCGTCCACTAGTGGCATCATCGGTGGTTATCGATATCTAGTTACAGTGGGACTTTCTTTGGGGCGCCGTTGTGGTGTTTCCGGGAGTGTGAGTCGGCAGTTCAGTTGGGGGCAGACGAGCAGCCAGGTCCGCGCAGCGCGGGAACACGCCGGGACCACTGGCGGCAAGCATGCACTGCCGGGTGGAAGGGCTGTAGTCGCGACGGGTACAACTTCGTTGTCAACCGGACCCACGAAGCTTAAGTTGAGTGGGCCGTAATTCAGGTAGTGAAAGCTCCACCATTGTGAGATCTCGCCATTTGCTTGCGTGTTGCTGCTCGCAGTGTCGCCGAGAGGAAGAACAGCAAGTGGAGCGTTTGGGAAAGGCGAACCTAATTAGCCTTCCTTCACTTCTTATTATTAATTGTTGCATTCAATATGTTATTATTTGTGGTATTTTTACTGCCTAATGTCCGCAAACGCCCCAGTTACCTGTCCTGGAGCTTAGTGTATGTTACGGCAGTGTAGCTTTCCTCGCCTTGTCGCTGATGTTCGGTATTGTGGGCTGGGTGGTGTGTGGTTTTTTTTACCTACTCTGGTAGTAGTGGTTCCTTTGTGCTCTGGATGCTCTAAACACCGGAGTCTGAGGATGTAGTGCTGACCGCCGGTTCCGGCTTGGGTGTGTTATTCCATCGTTGCATCGGAAGTTAGGTAGATTCGGCAAATGATTATTGGTCATGCGTTTAAACTGCCATTAGTCTGAGTTACCATCTCGTGAAGTGAATGCAACTCTTGGCTGCCTATCTCATCGCTTGCGAAGTTTTGAGGGACGTTCCCACGTCGATCCTTGGAGCAACGTCTGCACCCCCCACCTTCCTCTCCCCACCCCCCTCCTTGGTTTGGTCAGATTTGAAGATTGCGTTTTTTTTTTTTAAAAAAAAGAAATTTTAGTAACTATAATTTCAAGTTTGAAGATGTTTAACTGCTTCTTAAAGCATTGCTATTCACGCCTTCGGCCGTGAAGTAGTTTTTAAATTATTATCATTGGGGCTTTCGGCCGAGAAATAGTTGACTCTTTTGTCATGTGTTACTCGTCTTAAAATTTTAATTAAACATTTGTATTCTAGCAGTGAGACTTTGATGATTGTTCTTTTGAAAATATTTTAATAACTGTAATTGCTGGTTGAAGTAGTTTAACTGGTTCTTAAGATTGCTATTCAGGCATTCAGCCGTGGAACAGTTTTAAATTATCACTAGTGGGGCCTTCAGCCGAGAAATAGTTTTGAATTTGCTGTCATTAAGGCCTTCAGCCGTGGAAAACTTCTTAATTTATTGTCACCTTTTATTTGTTGTTGTTTCCAAATGACGTGTACGTGATCGAAAAAATTAACTAACCAACAGCAACTGATTACGGCCCCATTCACAATCGTATCCCAATCCTGCCTTCCTTGGTACCAGGTCACAGACGAAATTCTACATTCAAGTCTTATTCCCTTTTGATTTAGATCACTTAGTTCTTCATCTTCTGTTCTTATTGTTCCCTCTTCATCCTTTCACATGCTGTGTATTATCACTCTTTCACTATAGCATATTCGTGTTTTCGTAGAATTTCGAACATCCTCTTCCATTTTACACTGTCAGACGCCTCATGTAGGTCAATAACTCCTATGAAGGTGTCTTGATTTTTCTTAAGTCTTGCTTCTACTATCAATCTCAAAATCAGAATTACATGTCTGATGCACTTACATTTGCGAAAGTCAAACCGAACATCATCTACCAAATCTCCAATTTTCTTCCCCATTCTTCTGCATATTATTTTGTCAGCAACTTGGTAGCGTGAGCTGTTAATCTGATTATACAGTAGTTAACATGTAAGTTTTCACTGATGGAACCAATGTTTCGGCCACGGTTTCAGGACCGAAACGTTGAGTTCATCAATTTTAGAATGTGTCGCAGCATCATACCCAGAAAACTCTCACATTGACTGGTCCTGGCCATGGAACCCTACGCAGTTGTTTGATTTTGTGGAAGTTCTCACACTTATCTGCCCTTGCTGTCTTCGAGATTGTGTGGATGACTTTTTTCCGAAACTGTGATGGCTTGTCTGCAATCTTGTGGATTCTACACATCAGCTTGAACAATCGTTGGGTTGCCATTTCCCCCAGTGATTTTAGAAATACAGAAGGAATGTTATCTGTCTCATCTGCGTTATTCGATTTCAGGTCTTCCACTGATCTATTAAACTATAACTTCTTTGCAGAATACCATATGCCTTCCATATCGACTTACGTTTCTTCTGCTATCACAGCAGCAAATCCTCCCCCTCGTTGAGACATTCACTGTACTCTTGACACCTAACTGCTCGCTCCTCTGCGCTTAACAGTGGGATTCGCATTGGTCTCTTAATGTTCCCGTCTTTGTTTATTTCTCCTTTATTGATTTTCGATCCCCCCTAGAGTGGGGGGGAGGGGGGGGGGGCTAACAGCCAAGAGTTAAACAACACAATGGTAAGATAAAAAACAATAAAAAACGCGATAAAACAGTGACTTTGATCATACGAGTAAAATGGCGGAAAGTTGCGGAATTTAAAATATAAAAACACGGCGGTGACGATGCGGATGAATACACATAGTAAGTAGACAGACACAATTAAAAAACACGGTGACAGTCTGGTGTCTGTTCGCACGAGATAAAAAACACAACTAGCGACAGTATGGTGGCTGTTCGCAACACTGATACGGGACGCACAACACTGGACATTCACTGAAAACAGCACTATAGAGGCGACACAGCGGCAGATAGGGGCCAGTCCTGGCTTTTAATTTCACCAAAATCACTTGAATCAGTCCTTCCGATGACGAGTTCCTTTTCTACAACTTCACTTTTTTCCTGCAGCCATTTCACCGTGACTTCAATTCACTTCCTATTTATTTTATCCGTAAGCGACTTACGAGCCATGGTGCAGTCGACCTTGCTTCAATGATTATCTTGGTTCGATATTTCGCCCTAAATCGAAGCTCTGATTACTAGAGCCGCGCTCTGGAGCGGCGACTTTTAAAGGCCAAGCACGGAGGCGCTGAGGATCGAGTGAGACCGGAAAGCGAGTGCTTCGTTGCGGAGAGGAGAGGTGGAGCCATCGTGCAACTAGCCGTACGCCTCGGACTGTGTGTTGTGTCCTGTATGGATTGGTGGTCGTACGTGCCGGGGTTGGTTTCTTCCAGCCTCGACGAAGTACAGAGTGCCACAGTGTCTGCACTCGGCACTTGTTAGTTTGGCTTAGTTTCAAGTGCGGGTCGCGATTTCGGCAAATGCGGTTGCTGTTTGATTCCTGTTGAAGGCACTGCTCCAGTTATAGTTTGTGGAGCAGGTTACTGCCGACAGTGTTTGGAATGCAGTCAGCTTTGGGTGAGAGTCTATGTGCGGCTAACGTATATGGTAATGGAATTACAGCACTAGCAATGAAGGATACAGCGAGAGTTTTATTTTTGGTAAGCACTGCCCTGCTCTAAATGTACTTCTTAATGTAAAACTGTGTCAAGTTCTCCATGCATGTTACCAAGGGCAGATTTAGTTTCAGTGTCTCTGTAGTAATCTGACTAAAAGACCTTGCCTTAAATTTAAATAGTGCAGTGCGCAAAATGATAATTGTGCGCTTTATCGAGATTTAAATTTGCTAGTTGGTTTTGTTAATTAACCCATTTAGGTCCTTCTCGTGTCAAGTAACTTCAATTGTTTGGTTAAAGTCTGCTAATTACGCCACGTCCTTGTGATTTCAAGGATAAAAATATTTTGTTCCTGTTACCTGACTATTGTAAGTACCTAACAATTATTCTCTTTCAGGAGCTATTATTATGTGCTGAAGTTGTATTACTAAAATTGACTTAAGGCCAAGCTGGAAGTCATAGAGATGGCATGTATAAGTGTTACAACCCTAGCGTCCAATCTAGATCAAATTCTGCAAATCAAATGGGGTTCCTTTTGGTAACAAGTCGCCTGATTTCCAATTGCTGTTCAAGGGATTGGCCTACTTGCCATTTCATTGCTTATTTTTTAAGTGATTTAAATTTGATCGGTTTTGGTTATTTTGTTTATTTTTTTAATTTACTGTAAAGTTTCACCTAAAATATTTTTCAAATTTACGAAACCTATGAAAACATAGAGTTTCAAATGGTTGGTATTTATTAATTGTAAAGTTTGCTTAAAATTTTTGGCTGTTTCATTGCAAACCTTACTTAAATTCAAATTTAAGCTGTAATGGTTTGGTAGTGAAAGTAAATGAAAGCGTTGCTTAAAGTAAGAGAGATTTCAGCAATTTGTAATTTTGAAACTACCTGTCTCTGCTATTTAGTACAATAGGTAAGTTCTTTTAAAATAGTCGTTAAACTTTTCTTGTCCTAGCGTCTCTTCTACTCCACAAGCTTGGAGCTGCCTGTTTTGTCCAAAATAATTAATATTTGTCTGTTTAAAATTCTGTTTGACCTTTCTTTTTCAAAATTACGGGACACACTCATATTACTGAATTATTGTTTTTCCCTGAACGTTTTTTTACATCCTTCTTCCGTCGAAAAGTGAAATTATTTCTCCTATTTCTCAAGCTTTCTTCGCCATTACTTTCCTTACTTGTCTGTTAAACTTTTGTGATAACCCTCTAAAGATGTTCACTCTTCTTCAACTGATCTACCTATTGCGGCATTCATTATCGCAGTATCTATAGCCTTAGAGAACTTCAGACGCACGTCACTAATCCTTAATGTGTCAGTATACCTCTTTCCACATTATTTCCGTGATGTCTTAATAGATGTTCTACCATACTGTCCCTTTTTCTCAATTCTTTCCATGTATTCCTTTTCTAGCCGCTTCTCCAGAGAATCCTCTCATTTCTTACCTCATCAGTTCGCTTGATTCTCAACATTCTTCTGTAATTCCTACAAATCAACATCTAATATCGAAATCTCTTTCTGGCTACGACGTAATTCAGCTAGAATTGTCTCATGCGTCCGGGTTTCTTTCTAGTATACCTAATTCTCCTGTGATTTTTGAGTATTCGCTGTCACAAGCTGAAATCAGTTACTGAACTCAAATAATCTTTCTTTTCTCTCATTACTACTACCAAGCACATATTTTCGCAAATTACTCGTTCTTCTAGTGCATGGCCAACTATCGCTTTCTAATCTTCCCTGACTATTAGATTGTTGTATCCCTTTCCGTGTCTCTTCATCTTCTGTTTCTGGCGTCGGCAGGTATATGTGAACTACTGTTGTTGGCGTTGGTTTGTTGGTGATTCTGTTGAGAACAACCGTATCACTAACTGTTCACTCTGATTCACTGTCTCGTCCTATTCATAACGAATCCTAATCCAGGTACAACATTTTCTGCTGTTGTTGATGTTACCCTGTACTGGTCTAAATCATAACTGCTTATCTTCTTTCCATTTCACTTCACTGATCCCTACCCTATCTAGATTGAACCTTTCTGATTTTCTAATCTACAACGTTCATACTTTCGAAATTCTACACTCCCACTAGTAGAATGTTTCCCTTTCGTTGGCTGTCCATTCTTTTTCTCATGGTTCCCTCCCCCTTGCCAGTCCCATCCCTCACGCCGTTGATACTTGCAGCTACTCTAGCCCTAAACGTTATTCCTCCCTATTTGAAAACGCAATTGACAGAACGACGGTTATGAAGGAAGTCTTGGCATTGCTGATGAATTGTATTCAGAATGGCTGGGATCGAAGCTGCGACCCTGGAGAGAAAATGCGCGCTTTCTCCTTTTCGACTAGACGCGTTTCGCTTTATTGAAATAAAACGTCACCAGTAGTCTGTAATTAAAGATATTTACAATTTGATTTGTTTCTAAGATCGGGAAACAGTTTGTTGCTTTTTACTTACGATGATTTCCGCTTGGTTTCTCGCCTGCATCGGGAAATGCATCTTTGGTGTTCTTCATTGGACACTGATACTTGTAATCTCATTTTTTAGTGTTTCTGCAGAACTATGCATTTCTTAAGTTTCACACAGCGCCGTTTTTTTGCACACCACTGTTTTCTGTTTATTTTTATACCTCTAATTGTGTACTGTGGTTTGTGTTTTGTAGTTTTGCCAACATAACATTGCCACTAGTTTGTCTTTGCCCTATACTTTATGTGTATTGTGTAATTCTATTTGATTATGTTGTTGTGTATTTGTATATTGTGTAAGAGTAGTGAAGGAGTAGCGAGTAGGAGTGTCATGGAGTGTGAGCTGGAGGAGAAGGTGAGGAGCAAGAAGTGAAATGAAACTGGGAAGGGGGGGAGGTTGGGTGGGAGAGGTTGGAGGATAGAAATGGCTCTTTTCTTTTTCATGTAATTTCTCCAATTATTTTATGTAGTGTCTGGTTTCCAACATTTATTTGGTCATTGAGCAACTGTTTACTTTGTGCTAATGCTTTACGTATATGGAAATTTTCTTGGAAAAGGAAGTGTCTGTCTTTACTGATTCTTATGATGTACATATCTTTTCAGTATTACATGGTCTACAGTATTCTTTTTTTAGATTATCTGAAAATGTTGAATTGTTTGTACGATATGTAAATACTCTTGTATCGAATGTCATTCCAATGTATATTTTTTCACAATCTCTGCAACTATGCTGATGGATACCAGATTGTTGGTATTATCTGGTTTTGATTTCAGTTTTGGGATGTGCTTTTGTTCTGAGTTGTTTCTTTTGAAAGCAATGTTTGTACCTTGCTTTTTGAATATGTTACCTATTTTATTTGTGGATTTGTTGTGGTAGGTTATGGTATGCCATGACATTACTGTACACTTATGACCGCTCATCACGCCTTCTCCCTGCCGCATCTTAAAAAAACAAAAAAAGAACCACACACACAGTATATAAATGTACAGCAACATAATTAAATGTAATTACACACATACAATTAACTAGAGTACAAAAAAGTATAGATCAAAGATAAACAAGTGGCAGTGATATGTTGGCAACACTACAAAACGCAAACAACAATACACACTTAAAAGTGTAAAAATAAACAGAAAACAGTGGTGTGCGGAAAAGTATGCTGTATAAAACGCAAGAAACGCATGGTTCTGCAGAGAAACTAAAAATTAGACTATGAGTATCAGTGTGTAACGAAGAAAAACACTAAAGACGTGCTAGCAGACGGCATTTCCCGATGCAGGCGAGAAACCAAGCGGAAATCACTGTAAGTAAACAGCAAACATACTGTTAACGAGGTGGTTTTCGATCTTAAAAACAAATCAAATTGTAAATATCTTTAATTACAGACCACAATTACTGATGATGCTTTATCTCAATAAAGAATCTGGTAAAAAAAAAACGCATTTTTTGTATTTGCAACGACAGAATGAAAGTACTCCCGGGAACTGCAAAGCACCTGCGGACAATATGGCCACACAAATGCCTGAATATAACTTATGGAGACATCATCTGGAAGCAAAATATAGTGTTAGTACGGACACGACTACGGCATCATAATGCTTGTATTTGTTGGTAATGTGGGATTAACAAGTTTTCTCCACATTAGGAATGTGGATTGCGATTCCAAAGGAGTCACTGCTGGACATAGTAAGCCTTACGATATTGCCTAAAACACTTTGTTAATATCTTACCATCTAAAAAGGCATCGAATTCATAAAACACAATTATATTCATCTGGAACACTGTTTAGTTAGATTAGGCTTGCAATATTCCTCAATATATACTGAATATCTAAGTACGCTTCTACTAATGAGAGAGAGTTCTGGTAAGTCCGGCTAAGTAAGCTCACCGGACAGAATATTAGTCACGCCCTTGAGGTAATACCGTACCCATCAACCTTGGTAACGGCTGCATTTCGGGGAGTAAAAGGATCCAAAAATTTGGTTAGGTGTGCCATAACCCAGCTTGCAAAGCCCTGCGTGTGTGTGAGTGACATCAAGCGAATGAGAAGTAATTATGACACAGACTCGCGCTTGAGGTCCAACGCGACATATTCATTTACACTGCGAAAGATCGTGGCCCTAGCAGTGAATCTTAAGTTGTGGAACTTGCATTTATCACTGAAAAACATCAAAAGTGATCAGGAAGGCAACAACTACTAGAATCAAAGCTATGATTTACGTGAAGTCTTTAGTTTATTACAAAAGCATTATAATGGACAAGCACCTAAAGCAATCATAAAATCATGAGAATTACAAGCCTAGAATATTAACTCTGAGAACCAGAAAAATGAGCAATCAGTTGGCAAAGTCACTAGTTGGGGGACAGAGTTAATTAGTAATCATGTATCTGACTTCGTGAAATTTATGTTGACGTGCCCACATATCAGTTACAGTAACTGTTTGTCTGCATGGAAAGCTGAAGAAACCTAAGGAAATGAGAATGCACTGGCGAACGTGGGAAAGGGAAACCAGTTATGGATCTGAACGTTTAGTTAATGATGGTCCTAATATGTTGGAGCTGCTCATTTTGTTCGCCATTATTGTTGGTACAACATGAGCAGGACGGTGACACCGTGGCTGGCTTTCATGAAGTACAACGCTAGAGTCGCTCTGCGACGAACTCAAACACTGGACTCCACTCTGCTGATGTGTTCAGCGCCAAGTCCAGCGAGGAAATCCTTTCTTTGTACCCTGTATGGAACTGGCTCCACCCTTATTACCACCGAGAATCTCGGTATCCAATCCTCTCTAACATTATAGCGACCCGTCAATGGCGTAATTGTTTCGTTGACAAACTATCCCCTCAAGGACAGGCGAAACGTTAAAAATCCAATCACCTCGATTTCCTCTCTACTTTTCTAAAAACTTCACACTACCTGTTACATCCTCCTGACGACACATCAATTTCACCAATCTATGCTCCCTCAAGCAACAGCTAGTCTCGCATCACATGCCTTGGGAAAAGCTAAAAAACTGTGCTCGAGACTATCCTTCAGCTCTGCGGTGTCCTCTGAAGCTGTAATTTATCAGAGTTTTTTTTTCCTTTCTTGTAATTTCCATTCCCCATCAGGGGCGAGCTGGCAGCAGTAAAACAATATAAAGAAGAAAACATGGTTGAATATAGAAACAGAAAAGGCGGAACAGAAGAAAAGAAAGCATACAAAACGTTGACTGTAAATCGGAGATAAAAATCTAAAAAAGTATGTTAAACAAAAAACACACACTAGAATAAAAGGCGCCAGGCAAATTACGGCCGGAGCATAAAAGTCGTAGAACGATGAAAACAGCCACGTGATGGACGGCGTAGCATGGAATAGTCATGGACGAAAAACAGCTAGAGCACACAATTAAAACCACTTCACTAGAGGGCACTGTATAACGGCACCGAAACACAACACTAACCCGTCAAACTGATAACGTATAAAAACCTGGGAGGATCTGCGAGGGGGGGGCGACAAGGGAAAAGGGAATAGGGTAAAAGGAAGCGAGGTGGAGGTGAGAGAAAGGGGGATGAGGTGAGAGGTGCGCTGAAGGAGGTCTGAGAAGGGAATGGACGGATGAGGAAAACAGCCAAGGAGGGGGTGCAGGGACTCAGGGAGAGAAGGAGGAAAATCCGCTCTGGGAGAAGGAAGGGAGAGGAAAAAGGGAGCCCTGGGGAGGGGGATGGGGATCAAGGCCAGGTTACAGTCGGAGGGAAGGGTAGATGTCACAGCGAAGTTCAACATCTGGGAGGGGGAGGTTAATTTGTCAGAGCTCTTTATCCAGGTTTTAAGGAAAGTTGGAAGGTGTTTATCAACTGAACACACTTTTTTATACATGGTCCGAATGCCTACCTCCTGCCAGGAGAGTTCCATCATCCGGAACCAATACTTTCAGCTCAGCAATCCATTCTAGACACGTGCAATAAACTGTACAATAGGCTGCGCCATTATGACGTTAGTGAACGCAGCTTTCCCTAGGCTGCGAGGGCAGTTACACCTGTTGCTTCCCTGGTGACAGTTCTGCGAAGATACACTCCCTTGCCATAGAGGGGGCTGCTTTCGCTGTGTCACTTGCGAATCCTGCCAATGGCTACAGAACTACTCAATCCTGAAGCTCACCCAGAAAATAAATAAATATAGCCCGTCACAGGCTAAATTAAAGAATGTTAAAAAAGAGGAAGTCAGCACATACTATGTAATCTCATTAATGTGTAAGAACGTTATTATTGACAGAGCCTGTCTAACTCAGCTCCCATCCAGTCGAGTTATTCATCATAATTAAATGAAAAGAGACGAGCTCATCAGCTTGCCACTTTTCATCAAATTCTCCTTGCATAAAAATTTTGCACAGGAGGTGTCCCTCTAAAGAAATGTAGTGGAGCATCAACAAGAAAAATTAACTCATTGAAGTCGCCAAGTTGAAAAAGGTGACACCCATTGTCATTGGCTGAACAGAATTTAAAACCATAACGTCGAAACAAACTCATAAAAACAGCACACATTCATTCACTAGGCAACCGCCTGATACAATCATCCTTAATGCTGGTCAAGATGTTGAAGGCAATTACCTGATGCTGCGATTGCACATTGAGGTTCGTAAGTACTTTAAAGACTGAATACCAAAAGGCCAGCTGGTTAAACCATTCATCCCTTTACCACTGTTAGATTTGTGAAGCCAGTTATATACAATATTGATCGTTATTGCTGCATAAACATTTATAAAGGAAATACATATCTCACAATATAACTAAACTGTTAAAAAAATTAAAATTTTGTGTGATCATTATTACTTTTCAGAATAAGTATGCAAAGATGAATACTAATACGCTAATCGAATATGATATTAATACAAAACATGAAATTCAGGTTGATGTTACACACTAATTTTGTCATACAGCAGTTAATTGGAAACAAACAAAATGAATAACACGTTATTCAAGTTTCATCTGGGTGTACTGTATATTTTTTCAACGCTAAGATATTAATAACAACAACACAGGAAAATTAATGATGAACCTAAATCTAAAGAGAAGTATGTGAAAAAACATGATGTGCAACTGCTTTGCTGTGACAATTACAACTTAAAAGATAAACAGGCACTAAGCACACCACGTTATTATTTGCCAAACATCATTTGTTAGACCTAGGATACACTGATAGTTCTAATTGTGGTAATAAATGAAAACCTCAAAGAAAAATAAATAAATCATACCCTGATGTAAAATTTGAAATTTTCCCGGCGAATCAACTGTTCAAAAAGATTTTGGGCTTGCAGCCGGTCGTCGTAAACTTCATTTCACGATATTTCGGCTGAACAACTGCCAGCAATCTTCAGGTCAGGCTAACGAGGACTGACGAAGACGTTCTCAGCTCCGTCTTATATAGTGCGCTGATAGTACTGCCACGCATGCGTTGCAGTCGCGGAGACAGAAGGGCCACACCACCCAGCGACAGCTCCCTCGCTGGTGGAACTGCAGTACTCAGCTGCCGTCGGTATTGTCGCTGGCCCCAGCTATCGAAGTCTTTTGGCATCTTCGTCTCGAGCAAATTTCGGAGATGACGGGATTCCATGCGTTATTCAATTGGTACCCACTGTCACGGGACTCCATTATCAAAGAATCCGTTGAAATACGCATTGCGGGAAATCTAATGAACCGTGACCGTGGTTAGTTAGGTTTAAGTAGTTCTAAGTTCTAGGGGACTGATGACCAAAGATGTTAAGTCCCATAGTGCTCAGATCCATTTGAACCATTTGATCAGTCCCTAGACTTACACACTACTTTAACTCAAACAAGCTAATGCTAAGAACACCACACACACCCATGCCCGAGGGAAGAGTCTAACCTGCGGCGGGACAGGCCGCCAATCCGTGACATGGCGCCTCAAACCACGCGTCCACTCCGCGTGGCTACACAGTGCACATCAGTGCCACAACAAAGAAAACTTAAGTGCATACACGCTGAAAGAGAATACATAACAATACAGAAGTGAACCTAATCTGGGACTATAGTTTCTATATACTCACACGAGAACAGTGGAGAATTCCCATTGTCACGAGACAGTGGTGGGGGTGCACATTCGCAATAATGTTCTCGAGAACAGCGAGGTGTGGCTCATGGCACATCTGGCAGGTTCACCTCCAGCTGGAGTCAGCAGTCGGACCACCTTTTTCTCCCGCCAGGCATTGTCAGGACGACAGGTCAGTAAGCTAGTGATAAGGCTGCACAAAGTGTCCGAATGATGACAGGACTGTGGCTTCTCTTCTCCTCCATATAGGCTCGAAGACAATATATCCTTGTGGCCAAGGAGTGTTCTAGCAGTAGTGAACACCAGAAGATCCTGAGGAAGATCCTAGCAGAAGGGTCGAAACGTTGATCTTTTTGGAAGAAACATGACGCAGCCTAATAACCCAGAAGATTTTAACTTCAGTGACAACGGCCACGAAAGCCTGTAGACATACATAAGGAACAATCTGCTTGTGGTTCTTGACAAAGGTTGATGCGCTACTAATATATATATATATATATATATATATATATATATATATATATATATATATATATATATATATATATAGGGTGAGTCACCTAACATTACCGATGGATATATTTCGTAAACCACATCAAATACTGACGAATCGATTCCACAGACCGAACGTGAGGAGAGGGGCTAGTGTAATTGGTTAATACAAACCATAAAAAAATGCACGGAAGTATGTTTTTTAACACAAACCTACGTTTTTTTAAATGGAACCCCGTTAGTTTTGTTAGCACATCTGAACATATAAACAAATACGTAATCAGTGCCGTTTGTTGCATTGTAAAATGTTAATTACATCCGGAGATATTGTAACCTAAAGTTAACGCTTGAGTACCACTCCTCCGCTGTTCGATTGTGTGTATCGGAGAGCACCGAATTACGTAGGGATCCAAAGGGAACGGTGATGGACCTTAGGTACAGAAGAGACTGGAACAGCACATTACGTCCACATGCTAACACCTTTTTATTGGTCTTTTTCACTGACGCACATGTACATTACCATGAGGGGTAAGGTACACGTTCGACGGGCGTTTCGTAGGACGTGGAGGACGCATAAATTGGCCAGCTCGTTCTCCTGATCTTACACCTCAGGACTTCTTTCTGTGGGGTACGTTGAAGGAGAATGTGTACCGTGATGTGCCTACAACCCAAGAGGATATGAAACAACGTATTGTGGCAGCCTGCTGCGACATTACACCAAATGTACTGCGGCGTGTACCACATTCATTACGCCAGAGATTGCAATTGTGTGCAGCAAATGATGGCCACCACATTGAACATCTATTGGCCTGACATGTCGGGACACACTCTATTACACTCCGTAATTGAAAACGGAAACCACGTGTGTACGTGTACCTCACCCCTCATGGTAATGTACATGTGGGTCAGTGAAAAAGACCAATAAAAAGGTGTTAGCATGTGGACGTAATGTGCTGTTCCAGTCTCTTCTGTACCCAAGGTCCATCATCGTTGCCTTTGGATCCCTACGTAATTCGGTGCTCTCCGATACAAACGATCGAACAGCGGAGGAGTGGTACTCAAGCGTCAACTTTAGGTTACAATATCTCCGGATGTAATTAACATTTTACAATGCAACAAACGGCACTGATTACGTATTTGTTTATATGTTCAGATGTGCTAACAAAACTAACGGGGTTCCATTTTAAAAAAACGTAGGTTTGTGTTAAAAAACATACTTCCGTGCATTCTTTTATGGTTTGTATTAACCAATTACACTAGCCCCTCTCCTCACGTTCGGTCTGTGGAATCGATTCGTTAGTATTTGATGTGGTTTACGAAATATATCCAGCGGTAACGTTACGTGACTCACCCTATATATATATATATATATATATACTGAGGTTGTCAACTTGACTGCACAATAACAGTTAGGTGCTAATGGCTCCATCGAGAACAGAACAGATTTCAGTAGTGGTGGAACAGCGTGAACAGGTATATCCTTGATATCCATGTGTTTAGACTGAAGTGGATATGCTGATTAGTACTGTTTGCCAAGATCAATAGCATCTGGGTTTTCTCCCGAGGAGAGCAAATTATGATAATCGAACAATTGCCTCATAGCACAGTACTGGAAAGAGGTACAGGCTGGCTATGCTATAGATCTTCCACAAGGACGGAAGGTATTTCTAGTCTTCATTTTAACGAAGTCCGTCTGTGAAAGACGGCCCGCAGGAATGAGTAATGTCGTGGCGTTCAACACAAGAGGTGGCCATTATAAACGTCAACAACTGCTTTGTCCCGAGTTATGGCACATTCCGTGTTTTGAAGGGGAAGTAACGCCTCTGCTCTGCAGTTCTCCGATTCCAGACTTCACTGGGACCATCCTCCACATGAGCCTGCGTCCCTTAATTCTTCAGTCGATACCGAAAGGAAACGATCCACAGCGGCTACTTGCCCCCTGTTGTCCTCATACACTGGATGAGTTGGCGTCTCGTCCCCCTTTCCCTGCTCGCGACTACACAATTCTCAAAACCAGACCCACGGCTAAGCTTATCATAACACAACATAATCACAATATATTTTAAAGACAATATGTTTACTTTACAAAGTCTTATATAATCTAATATCCTGGGTAACTTCATAAAAGAATTGAACAACCCATTGATTATTTGCAATGATGAAGCTAAGACGCGGAGAGACTTAATTTACACAATCTTACAAAATGCTAATTTTCTTCATAACTTTACAAAAGAATAAAACGTCATCTTGCATATTTGCAATATAGAAATCATAAAGTTAGAGAAAATTTATAAGGAAGTAGCTTCATGAAAATTGTAGACACTATTTTACCGAATTTTCCTTTGTACTAGATGTGTGTTTAATCACATACATCAATCTTTAGAAACCGGTTAGTCTGTCGTTGTTATCTGATTAGTATTAATTATATTTTCCTCTTATCCTCCCATCCCATAAGATCAACAAATGCAATTAGTTGCTTGCTCTGTGAGTATGGTTAGTTATCTTCCGCCAAGGAAATAAAAAAAATTAGTATGTTGGTGCTGCGATTCTAATCCTTCGTCCTTTTGCTGTTTACACTTCTCTTCCTCCTTATTCTGTGTTTCTATCAGGACTAGACACAGTTCTATTTTCTTTTGGGAGATCCATTTATTTCCTGTTCTTTGGTCACAACGATTTTTGTTCTGAAGTATTCACAACATCATAGGTCCACCTCTGAACAATGTATCACGCAAAACACAACAAAAATTGTGTCATTAAAGTTTTTGAAGTGGCCAATTGCAGACTAAATAAAGCAACAGTGCTCACTATGTTCTCAGGTAACTCAAAAACTTACGTACCTTTTCATTAGTGTATTCACGTCCTTAGTTATGCATAATCACTTTATTCATGTTAACATGTGCTCTTTATGCATCTGGGATCACTCTGTTTCAAAAAGACCTCCATTCTGCCCCTTTCAGTACGGAAAGATGAAATGGAAATAAGACATATAATACAGAAATCTCAATATCAAGTTTTATATCCTATCAGTAACGTTGCTCTAGAATGATGTTCGTTAGCTCACCAATGTGACTCGTACTCCTTTGATCTTAGGCCGTCATTTTCTTCCTTTGTAAGCTAAGAAATCTTGCTTACCTTATAGTAACGCACATATTTCATACTCTTATAAATAAAAATATAAAAAAGTCCCTATCGAACTATCAGTTTGTTTAAACCTATCCTGTTGTTAAACTATCACAAAATACATTCTATGAAACAATGTCCTACATCGTCTTTGGCGAGGGCCTCTACTCAAGACATCCGTAACTCGTCGTTCCAAAAGGTTCCATCAGTCCGGAAGACATATCACCACCTATGTCAAACACTACCTGCCAACTAAGGACAACCATAACATATTTTAAAAATTCGAACGCCACGTATCATGGACCAGCAGGTAATCTCTCCACACTACAGTCAACTCAACACGAGGTACATTCTTAGCTTGTTTCACAACTCATCCATTCCTAACATCATAATTATGTCTGAATATTCACGTCTCTGTGATATCCCTGTTTCATCACTACTACCAGCAAACTTACCTATCGTCATCTCAATCATAAATTACCTCTTTTTGAAAGAGATCAGGATTCTCAGAAATGGTACCTTATTTTACTATGTTTCATTTATCTGTAATTCTAGACACAGACACCCTATCGCAATCGCACACTATGGTCCAGTGCTACACACTACAGCTGTTCAGTGTGACTGATACACAAGTACGTTCAAGTGAACAAAAAATCGTAACTTGCATTAACCGCTTGATCTGCGTCCTTATGGAGTATTTTACTGCAGGAAAGGTTTGATGTGGCTGTGGTGCACACAAACAGATTTCTTTGACTTAATCTATTATTCTGAAATATCAGGTACGCCAAGATTTTTAAATTTTTTTATTCTTTCGCCAACTGAATATGTGTAGTTTTATGTGACCTTTTGAGAGGTACCTATTTCCAAATATCTAATGCAGGCAGTTCCCTTTGCAATATTCTATGGGAAATTGAGTGATATGGACTAACTGCTGCCGGATTTGAAACCGACAGTCATTTACATAAAAGGACTGTCATCACTGGTACCTGTAGGTTAGGATCTTTTTATAACCACGCCATGTTACATGGCTGCGAGCGGTGTCTCATTCCTTATAGTCATGTTGAACGGACCGTGTTCATATACCAATAAAGGGTCAACGATTAGCGGTGTGGTGATGAGGACGTCCAAGCACAGTAGCTGCTTGCTTCCACTCTGTCTGCAGTCGATCCTCTTGCTGCACTGATCCCACACAAGTGACTTGCACGTATACACCTCTTCACTGATACGACTTACGTGCGCTGGAGCGCCTACTGTCAATTCTACAATGTCTACAGTGCTCCAAAGAGCCAATGTGCTCCTTCAATGAGGTGAAAATATTTTTAATACGACTTTTTGAAAGACATAACCGCGATTTGACTGTACAACTGGTTTTATTCCACTATGTAGATTTCGGCCTAAGGCCATGATCAAGAGTGCAAGTATTAAAAATAATTAAGCTCGAGTTCAACACAAGTCATCGTCAAACATGTATGACTTGTGCTCTACTCAAGTCTAATCATGTTTAGTACTTGTAACATTTGATAATGGCCTAAGGCCGTAATCTACATAGTGGAATTAACCTTCTGTATAGTCAAATGGTGGTTATAACTTTCAAGAAGGTTTAATATGACTGTTGGCCCATACAAAAGTAAAATTATGAAAAATGTTTTCACCCCATTGAAAAAGTACATTGGCCCTTAGGAGCACTGTAGACACTTTCACATTATTTATCCTCTGTTCCACTCTCGAACAGCGTCCGGCAACAACGAACTCTTAGCACATTCAATAGAGAAAACTGCCGTTTGGTATTGATTGCCACCCCAACTCGCGTTTCATACGCGTGACGCCCTGTCACCTATTTTGCGGTAGCACAAAACGAGCTGTCCTTCTTTGAACCTTTCCGATGTCCTCCGTCTGGTAAGGATCCCATACGGCGCGGTAATACTCTAGCAGAGGGAGGACAAGCGTAATGTAGGCACTCTCTCTAGTGGATTTGTTGCGTCATCTATTTGCTCTGTCAATAGCGTACAATCTTTGGTTCACCTTACCCCCAACATTGTCTATGTGCTCGTTCCAACTTCAGTTGCCCGTAATCATATCCCATAGATTATTTGAAATGACAGCTTCTAGATTTGTGCAATTAATCGTGTAATCGAAATTTAAAGGATTCCTTTTAGTACCCATTATTTAGCGAGAGTTGCATCTTTTTGCACCATGCAGATTTCTTGTGAAATCATTATTCAATTGCCTTTTATCTTCTGATGACTTTACTAGAACGTAAATGACAGCGTTATCACGCTGTTTCCTAAATCATTTATATGGATTGGGAATCTTATATCTCACTGGGCAACACCATATATCACTTCTGTTCTGCTCGATGAGAGTTGCTACGTACTTCACCTTTGTGGTAGGAAATCACTAATCTAATCACACAACTAGGATGATAATTCACAGATACGCAATTTGATTATAGCCAGCGTGAGAGAAAAGGTACAAAACCTGGAAAAACAGAAATATGGGATCAGTTTGACATCCTCTATCGGTAGCTCTCACGAACTCGGAGATAAAGTCCTAATTGTATTGCACACGAACGATATTTTCTAAATCCCTGCTGATTATGTGTCAATAGACAGTTTCGAACACAATAAATGTTCCAAAAACCTACGACTAATTGAAGTCAGTGTTATGGTTTTGCAATTCAGCGTATTACTCCAATTCCCTTTCTTGCGTACTGGTGTGACCTGTACAACTTCCCAGTCCTTATAAACGGATCTTACGTCGAGCGAACGGTTGTATATGTTTACCAAGTATGGGCTATTGTATTGGCATACTCTAAAAGGAACCTAACTGGTATACATTCTGGACCGGAAGACGTGTGCACTTGTTAAGTGAATTGAGTTACTTCGCCACACCGAGGATATCTAATTCTGAGTCATTCATGTTGGCACCCGTTCTTGATTCGAATTGTGGAATACGTACTCCGTTTTATTTGATGAAGGAATTTCGGATAACCATATTCAGTATCTCCACTTTTGTTGCGTTGTCATCGGTAACATTACCAACGCTACCACTCATTAAAAGTGTTGATTGTGTCATATTTGTGCTTGATTTTCTGCGAGATTTCGAGACAGAGTTTCGTTGTGGAAATTATTAAACGCATGTTGAAGCCCTCGTCTTCTTGTTTTGTGTGGCATGAGATGCTTCCAAGTACAGGTGGCGACAGAAAGAAATTACACATGCAACAAATTATGAGCCCAAATTAGGCAACTCTAGCTTCTTTTAACTATCTAGATGTAACATTTTTTAAGAAGGTTGTCTTTCTTCACTTGGTTTGTTGCTTTTCTTGTCACGTAGTTGTTTTGCACGGAGCGTAATAATTTGCCCATTCTTCCATCTCATTTAATTTCCCATCAGACGAATAACACTGATAAATAGGCTACACATACTTTTTATAACGTAATTTTTATGCTAATTTCAAATATGCAAACCATTTTCCTTTACCACGTCAGGTTTTGAAGCTACCAACAAAAATTAATTTCCAAAAATGGCTGGCTCTGAGCACTATGCGACTTAACTACTGAGGTCATCAGTCACCTAGAACTTAGAACTAATCAAACCTAACTAACCTAAGGACATCACACACATCCATGCCCGAGGCAGGATTTGAACCTGCGACCGTAGCGGTCTCTAGGTTCCAGACTGTAGCGCCTAGAACCGCACGGCCACTCCGGCCGGCAATTAATTTTCATGGAAAATCGTTAACCAACTTTTTTATCCCCCGTTATTTTCAATAATTTTTCATGCAATGCCATATAATATTTTCGCCGTCTGTGAAAAGAGTTATAATTAAAGTATACATCAAAAGAGTTTCGGTAGCGTATTATTAATTTTGCACTTTTTTTCAGTTTAAGGCGATATTATGGCCTCCGGAGGTTGTATAAATTCACCAGATCTGTTTTGCTATTTGTGCGGCTGTATAAAAGACAAATCCCAACGGGAGACCTGTACACTGTCTCTGAAACAAGCATATGAACTATACTTTGAATCAAATGCGGATGTTGGTAAGTTGTGGGCACCACAGCTCATCTGAGATGTGCATGCAACTTGCGCGATTTAATACAGAGGGCGAAGAAGAACAAAAATCTGGAATTCGAAGTTCCTATGATGTTACTTGAGCCAAGCAACCGCACCAGACTTATTTCTGTATGGCAAACGCCACTGGATTTTTCTACAAAACTCGAGCGTATGTAAAGTACCCACATATTCCTTCATTTCCACATGATGCCGTCGCTTGTCAAATATCTATTCCACCTGTAGAATGTACAGTTGATAAAGAGTCTTAAGAAGAAAGTTCTCTTTTATCTTCCAAACAAATCCTGTCTGATAATGTGAACCACTTCACATCAAGCAGGAGTTCACGAAGAATTTCATGAAGCCACTAGACAACGACTCAAATGGTTTTCAGTGCCTGTGCGACAAGTTTTCAGAGTTGAGTCATACGAAAATGAAAGGTGTTCTCATAGGTCCACAAATAATGAAGGCAGCTGCTGACACCCACTTCCATACTGAAAGAATGCGTGGATAGGTTTCAAATCAGTTGTAACCAATTTCCCTGTAAATTATTAATATGCTCACTATGTGAGTGGTGTGAGCAAGTGCATGAGTGCGTACGAGCAGCAGGATGTCAACCTGTCCTCAAAATTCTTCTCCTCAGCTTCCATCTTGACAGCTTCCCCGAAAACATAGGTTCAGCTAGTGACGAGTATGGCGAACGCTTTCACCAGGACGTCTCAGTAATGGAGTCTTGGTGCCAGGGTCGATGAAGTGCAGCAGTTTTGGCAGACTACTGCTGGACACTTCAGTGTGACGTGCCCAACGCTCAGCACAAACGAAGTCTACAGCCAAGACATTCAAACCAAGCACATCTTTGACTAACGAAGTACTTCAGTGTGTGTGAATTTTATGTTTGTGTTTTATCTCCAATGTAATAGAACCCGTGGTCTAGGAATAGCGTCTTTAATAAGTAATCAAAACGTTCTCGGTCCCGGGTTTGAACCCCGCAACCACTTAAATTCTGAATAAAACTCATCAGCTTTTTTCTACCGAAGATTTCCGTCAAAAATTCAACCTCATTCTCTCTTGTCAAAGAGAGCGGGGGAGTGGATAGAGGTTCATGGCACTCTCTTTACCCGTGGCGTGGGAAATTGCCCCTAAAGGCGGAAGAATCATCAGTGATCAACAGCATGAGGATGCAGAAGGCAATGGAACACATTGCATTAATGACTAGCAATGTGTATCCACAGGACATGTGACCTGTAATTGAAGAAGTGTCAAGATGGTCTCTCCATTGCCAGGAGATTTCGGAGTAGCCCCCATTCCGATCTCGGGGACTGCCAAAAGTGAGGTGACCACGAAAAAAAGATTGGGTAACCAACGAAAGAATAACATTCTAAAAGTCGGGCCCTTGAATGTCAGAAGTTTGAACCTGGTAGGGCAGCTAGAAAATCTGAGAAAATATCAATCCAGATATAGTGGCGGTCAGTGAAGTGAAATGGAAAGCAGACGAGGATTTCCGGTCGGATGAGTGCAGCGTAATATCAACAGCAGCAGAGAGCGGTATAACGGGAGTAGGATTCCTAATGAATAGGAAGGTAGGACAGATTGTTTGTTACCGTGAACTGCTCAATGATAGGGTTTTTCTCATCAGAATCGACAGCAAGTCAACACTGACAATAGTTGAGGTATACATGCCAACGTCACAAACTGAAAACGAAGAGATAAATAAAGTATATGAGGATATTGAACGGGTAATTTGATACGCAAAGGGAGATGAGAATCTAATGGTCACGAGGGACTGGAATGCGAAGAAAGGATTACGGGAGAGCATGGGGTTGATAGTAGGGATGAGAGACAAGGAAGACTAACTGAATTCTGCAACAAAGTTCAGCTAGTAATAGCGAATCACAAGAGATGGAGGCATACACGGAGACGCTGTGAGATACGGGGAAAAATCAGTTAGATCACATCATGATCAGGCAGAGATCTGATATTAGATTCTAAGGCGAATTCAGGAGAAGAGAGACACAGATCACAGTTCAGTAATGATGGAAAGTAGGCTGGAGTTTAAGAGACTAGTCAGGAAAAATCAGTGTGCAAATAAGTGAGACACAGAAGTACTAAGGTATGAAGAAGTACGCTTGAAATTATCTAAGACTATAGATACAGCAATAAGGAGTAGCTCAGTAGGCAGTTCAGTTGAAGAGCACTGGACATTTCTAAAAAAGGGCAATCACAGAAATTGGAAAGTAACAAATAGGTATAACAAAGGTAACTGCGAAGAAACCATAGGTAACAGAAGAAATATTTCAATTTATCGATGAAAGAAGTAAGTACAAAAATGTTCGGGGAAATTCAGGAATACAGAAATACAAGTCGCTGAGAAATGAAATAAAAAGAAAGTATAGGGAAGCTAAGGTGAATGGTTGCTTGAGGAATGTGAAGAAATCTATTAAGAAATAACTGACGGAAGGACTGACTCAGCTCATAGAAAAGTCAAAACAACATTCAGTGAGATTAAAAGCAAGGGTGGTAACATTAACAGTGCAATGGGAAGCCCACTGTTAAATGCAGAGGAGAGATCGGATAGCTGGAACGAGTATATTGCAGGCATTTATGAGGTGAAGACTTGTCTAATGTGATTGAAGAAGAAACATGAGTCTATGGGGAAGAGACAGGGGATCCAGTATTAGAATCTGAATTTAAATGAGCATTGGAAGACTTAAGATCAAATATGGCAGAAGGGGCAGATAACATGCCATCAGAATTTCTAAAATAATTGGTGGAAGTGGTGATACACCAGCCGACTTTAGGAAAAAAACATCATTCACACGATTCCGAAGGCTGCACGAGGCGACAAGTGCAAGAATTATCGCAAAATCAGCTTAACAGCTCATGGATCAAAATTACTGGCCAGACTAATAAACAGAATTCTCGAAAAGAGAATTGAGTTTGCGTTAGATGAAATCAGTTTGGCTTTTGGAAAGGTAAAAGCATCAGAAATCAATTCTGACATTGAGGTTCATAAAGGAAATAATATTAAAGAAAATTCAAACACGTTCACAGGATTAGTCAGCCTAGAAAGTACGTTAGACAATGTCAAATAGTGCAAGATGTTCGAATTTATGAGGAAAATACGCCGGCCGAAGTGGCCGTGCGGTTAAAGGCGCTGCAGTCTGGAACCGCAAGACCGCTACGGTCGCAGGTTCGAATCCTGCCTCGGGCATGGATGTTTGTGATGTCCTTAGGTTAGTTAGGTTTAACTAGTTCTAAGTTCTAGGGGACTAATGACCTCAGCAGTTGAGTCCCATGGTGCTCAGAGCCATTTGAACCATTTTGAGGAAAATACGGGAAAGCTATAGGGAGCGACTGGTAATATACAACATGAACAAGAGCCAAGTAGGGATAAAGAGAGTGAAAGATCAAAAACGAAGTACTCGCACTAAAAAGGGGCGTAAGACAGGGATGTATGCTTTCGTTCACACCGTTCAATCTATACATCAAAGAAACAATGATGGAAATAAAAGAAAGGTTCAAGAGTGGAATTAAAATTCAGAGTGGAAGAAAATCAATGTTAAGATCCACTGATGACATTATTATCTTAAGCGAAAATGAAGAAGAAATACAAGATCTGCTGAATGGAATGAGTACAGATTATTAATTGAGAGTAAATTGAAGAAATAGGAAAGTGGTGGGAAGTAGCAGAAATGGAAACTGCAAGAAATATAACGTTAGTGTTGATGGTCACGAATTAGCTGAAGTTAAGGAACTGTGCTATCTAGATAGTAATATAAACTGCGGCGGACGGGGCGAGGTGGACATCAAAAGCCGATTAGCAGTGGCAACGAGAAGTCCGCTAATATCATAGTCCTTAAATTGAGGAACAAATTTCTGAGAATGTATGTTTTGACCACAGCATTGTATGGCAGTGAAAGCCCGCCCGGTTGGCCGTGCGCTCTAACGCACGGCTTTCCGGGCGGGAAGGAGCGCCTGGTCCCCGGCACCAATCCGCCCGGCGGATTTGTGTCGAGGTCCGGTGAACCGGCCAGTCTGTGGATGGTTTTTGGGCGGTTTTCCATCTGCCTCGGCGAATGCGGGCTGGTTCCCCTTATTCTGCCTCAGTTACACTATGTCGGCGATTGCTGCGCAAATAACTTCTCCACGTACACGTACATCACCATTACCACGCAAACATAGGGATTACACTCTTCTGGTGTGAGACGTTCCCTGGGGGAGTCCACCGGGGGCCGAACCGCACAATAATCCTGGGTTCGGCGTGGGGCGGCGGAGGGGTGAAGTGGACTGCTGTAGTCGTCGTGGGGTTGTGGACCACTGCGGCTGTAGCGGGGACGGAGCCTCTCCGTCGTTTCTAGGTCCGCGGTTAACATACAATACATAAAATGGTAGTGAAACATGGACTGTGTGAAAACCGGAACAGAAGAGAAACGACGCACTTGAGACGTGGCGCTGCAGACGAATGCCGCGTGGAGTGACCGTGCGGTTTGAGGCGCCATGTCACGCGCTGCGCGGCCCCTCCCGGAGGAAGTTCGAATCCTCCCTCGGGCATGGGTTCCGTATTACCCTCCTGAAGCCACAGATTCCATATTCTGCTAACAGTCATTGGATCTCGACCAACGCAAGCAGCAATGTCGCTATACGATAAATCGCAGTCGCGGTAGGCTACAATCCGACCTTTATCAAAGTCGGAATCGTGATCGTACGCATTTCTCCTCCTTACACGAGGCATCACAACAACGTTTCACCAGGCAACGTCGGTCAACTGCTGTTTGTGTATGAGAAATCGGTTGGAATTTTCCTCATGTCGGCACGTTGTAGGTGTGAATGCTCGCTAAGCATTTGCATATCACAGGATCTTCTTCCTGTCGGTTAAATTTCGCGTCTGTGCACGTCATCTTCGTGGTGTAGCAATTTTAATGGCCAGTACTGTATATAACAAAGTGAAGATAGTTCCTTACTTACTTTAAACAACTGAACAAGGTTTGTTTTTACTCTGAACTGATATAGCAGATGGTTATTTTAAAATATTATACTTGTATAGCCGGCCGAAGTGGCCGTGCGGTTAAAGGCGCTGCAGTCTGGAACCGCAAGACCGCTACGGTCGCAGGTTCGAATCCTGCCTCGGGCATGGATGTTTGTGATGTCCTTAGGTTAGTTAAGTTTAACTAGTTCTAAGTTCTAGGGGACTAATGACCTCAGCAGTTGAGTCCCATAGTGCTCAGAGCCATTTGAACCATACTTGTATAAACTAGGATAAACTGTACATTTCAAATTGGAAAAAACATGTAATCTGGGCCTGTGTGTTCCACATATGAAAGATTACCTCTTATGTAACAACTGTAATACCTAGAATTAAAAAAACTGTTTCATCTATTGAATTTTGGAAGTCATGAATACTGTATGATTAATGTGTTAGCCATTTGGGGGCTGTGTTAGACATATCCAAAAACATAATAAAATGACATAATATCTGTATAAGAAAATTACGTTACCTGTGTTTCTCATACATTAATCAGTGACATAAATACACCCATGTTCTGTTATATAATTATCTACGGGTTTTTATTATATAAGTGAATAACACACTGCATTCTTTCTACTGTTTCTTTTTTTTAACTTTTACGTGAGTTGGAATCCATGTACGAGAACTTCCGTGCAGACCCACGCCATTTGTAATTCTTAGCAAATAAGTATGCTACACCGTTAGCAACCCCACTTAACTAATAATATAGCTCTTTTGGATGAAGTTCTTCTGCCTGTGTTTGTCTACAAATGGTCGTGAGCAAAACACAATTTTCAACTTTTCTTTCATTTCTCAGACATATTTCACAGAAGTTTCAGCATCATCAGAGGGCTTTCATTATCTTCTATAAAACAGGAGAAACGCTCATTACTACTTGTATACAAATTATATTGAGATTTTAAGACAGTATTTACAAATATGGGAAACAGTGTTAATATACCTCGTTATCAGATGCTGTATTTTTCCCATTTTGTCATATGCAACCATACAGACTTAATATAAAACGGGTAATTACTTCGAAGTTTTACAACTGGGAATGTGTTGCTTATGCCTAACATCAACTAATTCTGTGTAGAAGATCGTCTGCTTGTTTTTAAAATATATTTCACTTACTTTTTCTGGTTTCTACACTGTCTGCACCTTGAAGACCTAGACTAACAAGTAACTTTCACTGTCAGTGTTTGCAAATTACAGAAACAAAAAGGCTAACACCTGCACAGGCTTTCTGAACCTATGTGAGGTGTATCTGCCATTTTGTGTGTGTGTGTGTGTGTGTAGGTGAATGGGTCCGAGTTCTATTTATTTAATTACTGCTTTTTTATTTTAATTTTATATTCTTATTTTTATTACTTTTTCATTGTTTGTGTGAGTGTGTGTGTGGAGAGGGGTTTGGGGTGTTTATGGCTTAGCGTTGTCTGTTAATTATTGGAGGGTAGAGAACAGACTTCCATTGCAGAGAACTATGAAGACATTTATTAGATGTTTTCCTTCAACTATGGCTTTTTGGGTTTGATAGTTTTCTCCAATAATTAGTTTTTGTGGGGGCCTGTTGAGGTTTGTTGGGCTGCATTTCGTGCCCATAAGCTGTTCAGCAAATGTAAAATGATAGCTGTTACTTTTTAATGTCCTTCTGTGTTCTGTGTATGAAAGTCTCTGCTTGTCTGTCCTATATAAATTGATTTGGAGTCCTGGCATGTCGGATGGTAAATTCCGAATGTGTTGTGTTTAAGCTGGTACTGGTTATCTTTAATTTTCTCTGTATTGAGTTGTTTGTTCCGTAGCCTACGTTTAGCCCTTTTTTTTGAATATGTTACCTATTCTATGGGCTGCTATGTTGTTATAAGTGAGAGTGTAAATTTGCTTGTTGTTATGGTTGTTTCTTGTTCATGTGTGCTTGTGTGTTTCTTTTGTGTGTTTGTGTTCTGTATGTTTGATCTGTGTGTCTGAGTTTGTAAGTTATTGACAGGTTGTTTGTTTTTTCAAACTAGAAGTCCCCTCTGTTTTTAATTTTGTGATCGAAACAAAAATAAAGGGGACGCCTAGCACACAAAAGCAAAGAATCTGTTATCAGCTTACAAACTCAGAAATACAGAATGTAAACATACAGAACACAAACATACAGAATATAAACACACTGAACGCATACAGACATATGCACACACAAAATAAAAATAATCTTAATTAAAAAGTAAAAAGTAAAAAAAATAGAAAATAAAAAAGTGGTAATCAAATAAATAAAAATCACATCCATTCACTTACAAACACACACACACACACACACACGGACACGCACACACAAAAGCAAAATCTTCCACATTGAGTTATTTAAAGTTAGGCATTACCATAACTTTCTCTGTCGTAAAATTTCGAAGTAAATAACTGTTCCACATTAAGTTCTGTATGGTTGCAGATATAAATAATGGGGCGAACTGTTTGCAGATGACAACTGCAGCAAAAACACATAAAAATGCAGGAAAACCACGGCACCTGGTAATTTTACATACTGTCTTCAAAACTGAAATTTATATGTGTACAAGTAGTAAAGAACATTTGTCCTCTTTTCTGATGATGCTGAAATTTCAGTGAAACACGTCTTTGAAATAAAAGAATAGATAAAAGCTGTGTTTTGCTCAAGGCGGACCCTCTCCAAAAACAAACCTACTGATATAGCTGTCACTAGTGTAGACAGAAACTTAGTCCTATCACATGATGAAAATATATTTTTTTACAAGCAGTCTATGAGAGACCTTTCTAGTAATTGTAATGTGTATTCTCTGATACAAAGGATCGTTTTCAAAGCAGCTCTGTTACTGAATGTGCTCTACTACTTTAAGTAAAGTGGTTGAAAAAATTTTCTGCGTTTCTTCAAAGTAACTTTTATTCATACAGATACAAATATTCCCTCATTGTGAGTAAATAAGAAGGTACTGAGAGTAAAAACGTTATCCTATTCGTGAATCATAAATTCATAATCTGAGATTTAACTGCGATTAGAGAGAGAGAATAAGTGTTAATCCAGAGATACTTCAACATGCTACGAAGCCTTTACAATCTCAGATCTAGACTGCCTAAAGAACTCACCCACCTAAAAGCACTGTTCTGGGAAAGTGGGTATTCTTCCCAGTAACTTAACAGGGTACTATCAGTTAAAACCAACCAGGAAAGGTAGATGAGGAGAGCAACCGGCAAATTTATTTTATTATCCCCCACAAATTTCAGGTGAAAGTAGTTTCCCGCCAACCATACAGGGTGATTCGAGAAAATTCATGGTTATCGGGCATACAATAAGGATCAGAAACCACATATGTAGTGGGGATCGCAAAGGCCATCCGGGGTCACTACACTGAAGAGTCAAAGAAACTGGCACACCTGCCTAATATCGTGTAAGGCCCCTGCGAGCTCGCAGAAGTGCCGCAGCACGATGTGGGATAGACTCCACTAACGTTTGAAGTAGTGCTGGATGGTTTGACACCGTGAATCCTGCAGTGCTGTCCATAAATCAGTAAGAGTACGAGGGGGTGGAGATGTCTTCTGAACAGCACGTTGCAAGCCATCCCAGATATGCTCAATACTGTTCATGTCTGGATAGTTTGGTGGCCAGCGGAAGTGTTTAAACCCAAAAGAGTTTTCCGGGAGCCAATCTGTACGTGTGGGGCGACGCATTGTCCTGCTGGAATTGCCCAAGTCCGTCGGAATGCACAATGGACGTGAATGGATGGAGGTGATCAGACAGGATGCTTACGTACGTGTCACCTGCCAGAATCGTATCTAGACGTATCAAGGGTCTCATATCACTCCCACTGCGCACGCCCCACACCATTACAAAGCCTCCACCAGCTTAAATAGTCACCTGATTACATGCAGGTTCCATGGATTCATGAGGTTGTCTCCATACCTGTTGACGTCCACTCGACACAATTTAAAACGAGGCTCGTCCGACCAGACAACATGTTTCCAGTCATCGACAGTCGAGTGTCGGTATTTACGGGTCGAGGCGAGGAGTAAAGCTTTGTGTCGTACAATCATCGAGGATACAGAAGTGAGTCTTTGGGTCCCAAAGGCCATATCGCTGATGTTTCGTTGAATGGTTCGCACACTGGCACTTGTTGACTGCCGAGCATTGATATCTGCAGCAATTTTTGGACGGGTTGCACTTCTAAAACTTCCTGGCAGATTAAAGCTGTGTGTCGGACCGAGACTCGAACTCCGGACCTCTGCCTTTCGCGGGCAAGTGCTCTTCCAACTAGCTACCCAAGCACAATTCACGACCCCTCCTAACAGCTTTAATTCCACCAGTACCTTGTCTCCTACCTTCCTACTGGAGGAATTAAAGCTGTGAGGAGGGGTCATGAGTCGTGCTTGGGTAGCTCAGATGGAAGAGCACCTGCCCGCGAGAGGCAAAGGTCCCGAGTTCGAGTCTCGGTCCGGCACACAGTTTTAATCTGCCAGGAAGTTTCATATCAGAGCACACTCCTTTGAAGAGTGAAAATATCATTCTGGGTTGCTCTTCTGTCACGCTGAACGATTCCCATTTTTGCAGGATCTTTCTCTGGCCGCAGCGATGTCAGAGATTTGATGTTTTACCGGATTCCTGATATTCACGGTACACTTGTAAAATGCTCGTAGGAGATAATACCCACTTCATTGCCACCTCGGAGATGCTGTGTCCCATCGCTCGTGTGCCGACTATAGCACCACGTTCAAACTCACTTAAATCTAAATAACCTGAAATTGTAGCAGCAATAACCGATCTAAAAACTGCGCCAGACACTTGCCGACCGCAGCGTCATATTCTGCCCATTTACATATCTCTGTATTCGAATGCGCGTGCTTTTACCAGTGTCATTAGCGCTTCAGTGTAGATGGCGTTGCAATTCTTGAGTTACATGCTACAAATGGCCGCCCACTATAGGATGCATCGAGACACGCCTCAGATCGACGCTGCATCGAACGACGCACCTGGCGCACCTGGTGTACCTCGTAAACGTCCTGCTGCCGCAACAATCGTACCCACTAGGTTCTCCGCCGATGTAACAGGTGTTTCATACACAAGGCATTTCAGATACCCTCACAGGAAAAGAACGATTGGGGCCAGGTCGGGCGATCGGGATGGCCATGCTACTGGCCCACAGCGATCAATCCAACGGCCGGGAACGGTTGCCGGCAAATGTGGCCACACTTGTTGAAATGCAATGGGGTTCCGTAGTCCTGAAGTCGAATGGGGGGACGAATAGGCATGGGAACATCATTCAGCATGCCCGGTAGAATCTCTCATAGGAATACGAGATACGTGCTACCACTAGGTCTATACGGGAGAATTTACGGCCTAGTTAAACAGTCTCGCCAGCCTACACGTTAAGAGTATATTTGCATTGTGAGGCATGCCTACGTGTAGCGTGTGGCTTCACATCTGCCCACGTGTGCATGTTGTGTACGTTCATCACATCTTCCAATGCGAACGCAATCTCATCAGTTAAGAGGACACTCGCTTCGAAGCTTCGATCTGCAGAGGATTCCTGCAGAAATCACCGCATAGATCCCTTGTGGTTGTTGTAGTCCCTCGGTTGCAATGCCTGGACGCGTTGGAAATGAAAAGGATGAAGTCCTTGCGCGTCTTTGGCGGGGTACGCTGCACTCTTTCGCGAAAGCTCTCTTCCACCGCAATTGTCCGTCTTGTTCGTTGGTGACCGGTATCTGGCTTGACATATGGAAGGAGCCGGTTTCGCACAATCGGCTATACAGAGTGACGAATAATGTGTGGTATGGCACCTTTTTATCGGAATATTTCGCACAATACAATAGCATGGCTTCTCGTCCATTGCATTTCGCCGCACTATAAATCAAATGCATCTCAGCCATATCGCTGTACATGCAGCTAGCCACGTTACTCCCAACGCTTCAAGGCATAGATGGCGAAGGTGTCCTTGCGCTCCATCCGTGTCCGTATAGCAACGCCGTCTCGTAACCGCAGCGCCCTTTGGTGGCATCTGCGACCCCCAGTTCCTATGTTATTACTGATCCTTGTTGTATGTACGATGTGTAACGTGAGTTTGTAAACGTTTTTTTGGATCACGTTTCATAAGGTTGCAGACTTTCTGGAATCAGTGAAGAACAATTAATTATTGTGGGAGGCTGGAATTAATAAATAAGATATCTTCATTTAGTTTGTTGTAGACAAGAAGAAAGAACAGGATGATAGGACATCTGATAAGACGTCAGGGAGCTGTATAGGGTAAAAACTGCAGAATAAAACAAAGATTGGATACACCCAGAAAATAATTGAGGGCACGGGTTGCAGTTGCCACTCTGAGATGAAGAGGTTGACACAGGAGGGGAATTCGTGGCGGGGCTCATAAAAAGAGAATTCTACATACCACCCATTGGCAATCTGGTGCAGAGATATTTGCTCTTCCGGAATCCAAGAGGCACATGCTACTGTTCTATTGTACGATGCTGCATTGTTGTATCACAAATTTTGTAATTTACAATTCTAGGCTACACTACTACACCACGGTCTACTACATTCCCTGCGTTATCTATCAGAACCAAACTATATTTCTCATTTATCTGGCTAGTTAGCCGCCGATTCACTAAGGCACAAGTCTGGGTTCATCCAAGGTGTAGAGATCTGGTGATGGTTGTCGGCGTCTCTGGAAATCCTTCTCGACACTGCCTGAGGTTCATCTCCTCACTGTTTCCGGAAAGTTGTAGTTGGCTGTTCTGTCGTGGTGCGTCTAGATGTCGTGATGAATGACCTCTTCTTGGTTGTCTCTCAGCCATGTAGGCTTGCAGCTCGTGAGCTGATATTTTAGCTGTCAGCGAGTTCAGCTTATGCCACAGTTTTTATTTTGTTGTAGAGTGTTGTATCAGCAAAGACGTTCCTCCCCTTGACGGTGACATATTGTCTAATGGCACACCTACAAACGATATGAAATAATAATTAAATCAAGACCCTAAGCTGGCCGGTTAGCCGTAACTATATGACCTTCTTCTATGCGGATGCACACGCATTGCCCGATCTCTTATAGGACTCGGTAAGATTGTCTGCCGCGAGTAATGAGTGTAATGGGCAGGGGCACTACGAATGTAGTGTGTGGACATTAAGTTGGGAATGTGGGTCTCACGGGGAGCGTGCAAGGGATAAATCCCTGCAGTCGCACTATCCTCTGTGCCCTCTGTGTCTCAGATGCATAGAGCATCTGCCAAGTCGGGGCACACGTTTTCAATTGTCCCCGTTGACATATATCAACACCTGTCGGCAGCTTAGGGTCTCGATTATCATTTCATTCTAGAGAGCTTCACGGTCACCGATGGCATCTGTTCTTTCATATACAAACGATGTGGTCCGGCGTGTCGATTGCTCCAAATTGACAAGGGCCTGTGGTGCGTTGTCGTGTTTTCAGTAAGTGGCTGGGGTACGGAACATGTCCCGACAGGTTGTGTACAGCACCCTTGGGCAGAAGGAAGTATAGCATTCTGGCCTTTTATGTTAGGAAGGAACTGGTAAAGCTGGAATTTTCAAGATACCTTGTCGTTTGGAATAGTGTATATAGGCCATGCCCACTGTGGAAGAATGCTGTACCGGACCTCAACACTACACTCGCAGTTTTCAGCCAAACAAGTCTGCTGTTGTTGAACACTGTTTCTCAATGGAACATGAAGAAACAATAATGTTCGCCGCAGCAACAAATTTTTGGTTCTCAGTTATTAAAGAATCCGTGGAAAAACGCATGACAGAAAAATCTGATGAATCGTGATAGTGGGTACGAGGGATGAAGCGTGGAACTCCAACATTTGCACGTTTTTCCCGAAACGAATACGACAAAATAAGCCGATACCCACGGTGAGTTTCAGCTCCGAGGACAGCTGAGTTCAGCAGTTCCTCTTGCTAGGGTGCTGACCGCCGGGTAGTGTGGTCACTCAGTTACCACAATCATAACATTGTGGAATGGGTAAGGGCTTCGTCACTTTTCGATGGCTCACCTGAAGATGACTGGAAGGTGCCCAGTCGAAGTATCGTGGAGTGTAGTTAATGACGACCGGTCGCACGGCCAAAATTTTTATTATAGTCTTGCAAATAATATTTCTGTAAAAAAAAACTAGTAACAGTATTGCCCATTCAGAAGGTGGTTGTAATTAAAATGCAGCTACTCACGGTTTCCAGAGCGAACCTGTTTGGATATGCTAATGTGTTAATACGGAACCGATTTACTCTGGAAAAATGTAGTACCAATTTTGACCACCACGTGCAAATCTGGCGATCTACACAGTTAGTATGACGGTTTGACATACACTTTGCCATTTGACAAGTCATAACATGAGTGAACAGTATGGCTATCAAGAGGAGAGCCCGTGTGCTGTTAGTGCAACTGTTTTATTTGAGCAGCATCAATTACAGTGCTGTATTGAGAGAGTACTGACGACTGAAAGAACGTTTGTCATTAAATGGTCTAAAGAAAGTGTTAATGAAATTTGAAAACACGGGTGAGCTTGGTGTGGCTCCTGGAAGATAAAGGCGTCCTATATCGGTGGAAGTTGTTGAGGTGGTTGCTGTTACTATAACTGACCATACAACACGAGCCGCTGGTAGTGCTAGTGCTCGTGCTGTATCACGATAGTTCTCCATCCCATTGTCAACCGTGCGGAAATATTTTTCGTTCTGTATTACACTGGCACTCGTACAAGACCCAGACGGTGCAGCAACATTACGCTTCTTGACAAAAATTATCGTACACAGTTATTATTGTGAGAACTCTTTTTACGTAGTACAGTGGGCTTAAAACTTTTTTTCAAATTATGGTACAACTTTCCTGCCGTTTATACCAGTAAGTGAAATACTATTTAACGTCATATTTCCCTATAAACTTTGTAATCTGTAACTGTTTGATTTATTCGTTTTAGGCTAACCTTGATAATGGTCATTGACCGAAACTATTGGCGAATTATGCAAAATAAATGACAGCTGAAGGTTTCACCATGAATTTTAACAACCTCACGAGCCACAGCAATGTTCTGAATTTGCTCTTCGTTAACGCGGGCGCCTCAGTCCGTTGCAACTTGTGACTGTACAGGTATCAGCAGCCCTTAGAGGCTCGCCTTCATACATTCCTTTTAAATATTTTGTGTCCTAAGCCCTTCTTGGCCTGTTATTTATTTTATACATGACATGTAAGTACTGTCTCTTTCTTGTACTGTTAATCAGTACTTACACTTTTATATATAAAAAAATTTTTTCTTTCCATAAATTTGTAATTATGTTATAGACTACTTTAAATTTCTAAATTCTGATGAAGGCACTCTTAGAAGTGTTGAAACCTGGTTAATAAGACTAAAAAATTGTGACCGAGGGCTCATTTGTTTCAATTTTAATTTATAAACGGTGACTGAACCAAACAGCCATGTTCAAAACCTGTGTTCTCGGTCCGTTCTTCTTTAAGGGGAATACAAGCAGAGGGCCTGTCAGGCGTACCGTGACGTCTGCACATTATCGAAATCTAATTGTATAGCACGTGATTCCAGCTTTGGAAGATCGCTACTGCGTGGAAACCACTGTTTTCATGCAAGATAGGGCAATACTTCAGTGAAAGATCTGCCTAATGCAACGTTCCACGAACGTGCTACCTCCAGACGTATTCACGATGCGTTGCCTGATGGGAATCTATGTGACTTTTGGTTCTGGAGATATCGAAAAGAATGCGTTTATCACCGACATGTTCGGTCTCTATCTCAGCGCCAGTATACAGGAACCGTTGTTCATATTGCACTGGAACTATGCGAGCAACTGTTGATCACGTCGTTTTACGTATGCAGCATTTCGTCGATGTTTCCGGACCTCATATTGAACAAATTGTTTAAATGACGATTAATAATGAAATCAGAGTCATCCCTTTCTCAATTGCTTGACATTTCTGCCCACATCCCGTCGCTAGTGCATTACATATGGGAACATTTCTATGCATCTTCCTTGCATTCACATCGTCAGATGTGGACATGGTAGCCAGTACCGGAACTAACTTTTTTGTCGAACTTAAATCGGTTCCGCATTAACGCATTAGAATATCTACCATACGATAATTACAGCCCACACTGGTTCAAATGGTTCAAATGGCTCTGAGCACTATGGGACTTAACTGCTGAGGTCATCAGTCCCCTAGAACTTAGAACTACTTAAACCTAACTAACCTAAGGACGTCACACACATGCATGCCCGAGGTAGGACAGCCCACCCTGGACCTCTATGATTATCTGCACTTTAATTATAACCACCTAGTATAATTAGAAGCGAGATGCATATGGATGAAAGAGCAGTTGATGAATTGCAGCGTGCTACCAGGAAGCGTGTTTATTGCAGACGGTGAGAAGCAGTTATTATAGCCGTTGCGGAAAACTGCCAGTGCAACTGATCTTGCATGGTGATTTCTGTTTAATCCGAAATTTAGTGACGGAGGACTCATAGCCTGCTGGCCAATAAAACTGCAACAACACGAAGGAGGCGTGCAACACACGTCAGGCTGGCATGAGATGCACTGAATGCTTGGATATGGGCCTATTTAGCGTTTGAGCGCAATTGCACGAAGTAGGTAGTGTAATGCCATCTGCATTCTGCAGTCCTTTGAAAAAGTGTAGCACCCAGAAGACCCGGCGGCTTTCAACACAACTTCATATATGTATACGTCATCGGTGGGCATGTAAATGATTGGAGGCGAAATATTCTGTGTCAAGTAGAATGGCCACCAGAGTGTATTAGCGCTCTTCATGATTAGTGCTGTTTCCAGGCCTGGAGGGTGTATATGAGGCGTGAAGAGAGCCGGATGACACTGTGAAGATCACGAAGATGCCGCGTATGCGTCTGAGACACCACTGGCAGCACCTAACAGAGTCTGAAACGAGCCCAAGTGTGTGTCTCCATTTGGGCGGTTGGGCGGATTGCGCTACTTCCAGATTTGTAGGGCATTCGGATGTGACAGAGACCACGTGGTGGCTGGCTGTAAACGCGAGGGAAGGCATTTCCTTCGTCAGAGTCCCGGTCGACCACGTCTAGCCGTATTGTGTACATCTTAATACTTTCACATCTACACCTGCCATTTGAGAATAAAGGATAGACTCCCTGCAACATTCTGCGTCATCCATTGGTCGGAGACTAGCAGCAGCCGGAATAGGAAATTACCGTCTCACGCATGGGTTGTAGCAAACGCCACAACAAGTGCTGCGTTTGGAATGGTGTCTGATCGGGAGCATGGGCTGCCGTTAAATGACATTGCATTGTGTTCTGCAATGAATTGTGGTTCTACATGACCATGTAGGATCATCGTCGGCGACTCTGCCACGACGTGAGGACAGGTTCCATTCTTCCGAAGTTTTCGAGAAACACAGCTGTGTTAATCCTGGCGCCATTGTGTGGGCAGCCATTGGGTATGACTTCAAGTCACCGCTTGTAGTGATTGAGGGAAGACAGCACAACGATACGTCACGGACTTAGTGCATCCTTGTGTGTTACCTGTCGTGTGACATTATCGTGATGCCATTTTTTCAATAGGACAACGGTCGTTCACACTTGGCACGTGTCTCTATGAACTGTCTGAGATACTCCTGAAGCCAGCAAGATCGCCAGATCTGTCGCCATACACAATTTGCTGGACCAGCTCGGAAGTCTGTCCCAGCGCAATTGTCCAGAATATCGAGGACCTGTTACACCAGTTCTGGGCCAGCTTGCATCACGAGACGATACAATTTATGACACCCTTCGTATTTGAATTAGTGCATGGATTGAGATCAGAGGGGCCGCTATGCCATACCTATAAGTGGACTCATACTGCCAAGTGCTTTGTAAATTTGACACGATATTGTAATCAGGCACATAACATCAAATACCGTTTCAACACTTGAAGCTTTATTTCATTTCCTCCTTCCCTTGTGAGCGTATTTTGTCAGACAATGTATTTGTAAGGAAAGATTACGCAGCAGAGTCTTTTGTTTAGAAATGGAAATTGAATTGTGGTTTCTTAGAAGATAGTTTTTTGCCTCGTGTAAGTTGGACAACGTCTATCAGCATTTGTCGGAATTCGACAGGGGCACGATCGTGGTCCACCAAGTATGCGGTTCGTCATGCCGCGATATTGCAGTTCGCACTGGTTAGGACCCACGATTGTAATGCGTATATGAAATCGATGTTTTCGGTAGGACTATATCCAAAGGCATGCAGTACCTCAGTGTCCCGCATGATTAGCGCCAGAGAGGACAGACATACTAAAGTGCAGCTACTCAGAAAGCTCCAGTGTCGGCTGACGAACTTGCTAGACACTCTAATGCGTTAATGCCGCATCAATTTAAACTGGAAAAAGTTACTTCCAATTTTGGCCACCAGGTGCAAATCTGGCGTTGTGCATGGAAGAACTAACTGCCACTTACACAAGTTGTTCAATATTACCGCCGGAGACGTCGATGAGGTGCTGCATCCGTAGAACCACTTGATAAACGGTTGTCCGCAGTTCCGGTGGAATTTTAATAACCTTTTCCTGTACAGTGGGCTTCAGATCAGGTAGGTAAACGAGTCTTTCAGATATTTCCAGAGCCATGGATTCAGATCAGGTGATCTTGCAGGCCGCATCTGGAAAACTTCTGGAGATGACACGTTCGTGGATGGTTGCATCAAACAGATCTTTTACTGGGCTAGAGACACGAGGTGTTGCTCCACTTTGCAGGAAAGCAGCGGGTTCCTCACAGCTGCGCTCTTTCAAAACAGGAATCACATGCTGCTGCTTGTGAAGCAGCAGCAGGTCATCATATCCGGCGAGCGCAGTGGCTTTTCATGCACAACACACAGTTTAACAGTACCCCAAATCCGGAAGTTCTGTGTATTCACTGCTCACTGTAGTGCAAAACGTGCCTTGACACTCCGTTTGACATTGCCCTATCGCATGTCGCCGTGCCAGAAACCGAATAGCAAATTCAGAACATTGTTGCGGATTGTGAGTTTTCAGTTGTTGCGCCGCCTGTATCTTGTACGAGCAGCAATGTGTTCTAGGCCGCAAAACATTCCGTGCTGTTGACAATGAGACGAACAATTCTCGTGGCACTGCAAAAGCACTGTCTGGGGCATGTACTACATTGTCAGTTGCAGCAACACCAACCCAGTCAGTAACTTCCACTGGGATAGGACGCCTTCCTATTCCAATTGCCGGCCGAAGTGGCCGTGCGGTTAAAGGCGCTGCAGTCTGGAACCGCAAGACCGCTACGGTCGCAGGTTCGAATCCTGCCTCGGGCATGGATGTTTGTGATGTCCTTAGGTTAGTTAGGTTTAACTAGTTCTAAGTTCTAGGGGACTAATGACCTCAGCAGTTGAGTCCCATAGTGCTCAGAGCCATTTATTCCAATTACCGCACCAAGCTCACCCGTATTTACGAATTTAATTACCATTTTATTTAACCATTTACATTGGGCCTGTCCTCAGCCGTTCACATAAAACAGTTTCACTAACAGCGAACGGTCTCTCCTTCCGGTAGCTGTACTGTTCACTCACGTTATGCCTTTTCAGACGCCAGCGTGTATGTGATACCTCATACGATCTGTGTAAAGCGCCGGATTTGCACCTGGTGGCCAAAATTGGAAGTATTTTTTCCACCGTAAATCGGTTGTGCACTAACACATTAACATATCTACCAAGTTTCGCTGCCATACGATAATTACAGCTGCAATGGACTTCCGTGAGTAGCTCCACTGTAATTATAACCACTCGGTGTTTCGAGAATTCTTTTCCACTCTGCAGTGGACTGTGCGCTGAATTCAAACTTCCTCTGTGGGACTCGAAGCTGCTAGCTTCGGCTTTGGCTTTTGCTGCAAGGTGCTCTACCCTCTCTACCCACTGAGTTTCAAGTACTTCTGTGAAATCTGGGAGACAGGAAATACCCGCGGAAGTGAAGGTTTGAGAACGAATGACTCAGATTTGGATAGTTCAATCGGCAGGGGACATGTTCCCAAAGTCAAAGGTCCCAGGTTCGAGCTCCGGTCCAATTCTAAGCTGACCTTGTTCGCTCGGCCTTGTAGGATTGCACAGTTAGTAAATGGGCGCTTTTGCGGGAAAGCAAGTATCCACGTGGATAGTCCTACGACATCTAGAGCACTATGGAATGTCAACAACGGAGCATTTTTGCGACCTGCCTTGACCTGCTAGAGCTGCGCCCTGCGACAACAACAAACCCACAATGGAAACACGCTTAATTTTCAGATGAGTCCCGGTACTGCGTGTAACATCACAATGGGCGTATCAATGTGTGGAGTGTCCGAGGAGACTAAACGCTGCCAGACTGCAATCGTTGTCGCTATACATTTTGTTCACAAAAAGAAGAACGAATTTTGAGGGTTTGTAGCTGCTGTTAAGTAGTGAAGTACGCACTCCACAAAAAATACACAAACATTGGAATCCAGGTATGATGGCTTCAGTTATCAGTGTATAGATATATCAGGTTTCCTGTATATGGAGGGCCATGATATGGCATTAATAAGATGTCGAAATTGGTCGTGTAAACAACTTCTGAATACATACGGCAGTTTGATAATTTTTGTTTCGTAAATTCTGAAAAGGGAAGGAGGTTGAGGAGAGCGGTGTAAACAAGCTCTGTATACTGTCTATCAGCACATGAGCTGCCGAGGGGTAGGGGAAAAGTCATGCTCATGTCACGCAGTGTTGGCGCTACACTTGCGCTCACATGTCAGTTTATGCTCCAAGTGGTGTTGATGGTGCCATGTACTGGCCGCTGCTACGTATTGCATATCTGCAATAATAAAAACTGAGAAGGGTTGCAACAATAGCTTACAACTGAAACTATATGGTTCCAGAGAGCTTTCCAAGTCTCGAACATCTATGACGTACGTCTGCACACTGAAGCGATTAATGACAATTTGTAGCATGAACAGGATTCAAACCCAGGTCTCCTGCTCACGAAGCAGATGCGCTAACTACGACGCCATCTTTGGACAGTTGTTTCACACAACTACACGGACTACCACAGCTCATCTTCCACCACAGTCCAAATTCCCATTCATGCTTAAGTTCACTTGGTATTCTCCCCTAAACTCGAACAGCAGCAAAACAAATGAGCTGAGATGTGAACGGGAATTTTGATTGAAGAGGAAGGCGTGCAGCTGTGCAAAGCCACTGTGACGAGGTGGCGTAGTGGTCAGTGCCTCTTTCTAGTGAGCCTTGGTAAAAATTTTCATCCGTTGCTTCAGTCTGCATATATACATAGAAGCTAACAAGATTTGTGAAATGGGAATTGATAGTTGCATGTTGAATATATGGTCATTGTAGCTACTAATCCCGCCCAGTTCTCATAAACAATTAGAAATTAAAAAGAACCAGTACTAAAAGTTACATTGTGGCAATAATCGCCGTTGTTAATGTTTGCTTTAGTCTTGTAGTGAATTAATAGAAATACTTTTTTGTTTATCACTTGTAAACGAGTGCCCACCAGGTAAACGACTGTAGAGTATGATAATACCCCACACAAGAGCATATGTGATTTCAAAAAGTCTCCTTGTAAGAGAAACAGTACCAGCAATTCCAGCAATCATTAACGATGATATTACGCATACATACGAAATTACCACACTGAAGTAGTTCAGACAAAGGGGGACAGTTTCAAAGAACTGTCGAGCTGAGTAATAGAAATTGAAAATTTCCTCTTTTTGCTGAGAGTTTCTGGTGATTTCTCAGGATTCTCTCTGCATAATTTCAGAATTCTTCTCACAGTGCTTAAGCTTGCTTCTGCGTACGTCACTGTTCGTCTAATAGGATGAGAGAGAAGGTGGATCAACTCTTCACTTGCAACATTAGCTAACTTTGTTAATTATTTTTTCTTGCTCCACTCCGTGAAGTACTACTCCGAGTAAGTTTATCTGGCACTGCTCGTGATGAGCCAGGAATCTCTTCGTTATTCATCAGTAGTCATATTCATATACTACACAACACAACACGACTCAACAACCGCTTCCCAATGGCTACATAAGCAAGTTTCTGGGTTAGATCGCTGCAGTTGGCAGCGGGTGGGCAGAAAACATGAGCGTGCTGGAGTCGAACGACTTGTACCAACTCTTGTCGATTCAGAACAGGAAGCCCTCGTTCTCTTTGTGAACAAACTCTACAGGCCAAGCTCTTGGGGTGATGGTATGGCGGGTCAGTACGAGGGCCATATGAAAGTGAAGAGCAAAAAGTTTTAAAAGTCTTCACCTTAATTTTTTAGGGAAACCAAGTACATGACCTTAATCTATTAGGTTGGTGCATAAGATCGTAGTGTTTTTATCTTGTATATTGGTATTCGAGTTACTATGGGTTTATTTATCGATTGTTATTTTTTTATTTGTAGCTCGGTGTTGCTGTTTGAGTTTACGAATTCTCATTTTGTCATTTGAAGATAGTGAGTGGATCTGTGGAAGCTAGAAAACGGAGTGCGAAATGCAGAAATCGGAACGTTTCCGACATATTCTTCTGTATTAGTTCAATGGAGAGGTGACACCAGCGGAGGTAGCCAGAAACATTTTCTCCTTGTATGGGAGGAACGTAGTTGAACAGAGCATGGCAAGAAAATGATATCCTTGTTTCTAGGAGGATCATTTTTACATTAGTTACTATCCGCATTCAGTAAGACCTTCGGAATTTGATGAAGATCATTTAAACTCATTAATCTACAATGATCCGCAACAGTGCACTCGAGAACTGGCAGATATGATGAGCTGTGGTCATTCCAACATCGTGCGACATTTACATACAATGGAGAAGGCTCAAAAATCGGTTGTATTGGTACCGCACGGTCTAAACCAAAATCACAAAAATCTGTGGGTGGCTATTGTGCATCTCTGCTTGCTGATAATCGGTTGGCTCTTGAAGGACACCGGCCATTGCTATCCTGTATCGTTACTGGTGACGAGAAATGGTGTCTTTATGCAAACATAAGAAAAAGAAAGCACTGGATGAGTCCAAAGAAAGCAGCAACTCCCCGTACGAAGACCTGCGCCCCTTAACAAAAGATAATGTTACGCAACTGGTGGAACAGCCACGGTGAGGCGTACTATTAATTTCTTCTGACATTTATTGTCAACAATTGAGACGCCTTGCAGACGGAGTCCAAAAACGACGCGTAGGAAGACTGCGTGAAGTGGTGGTACTCCACGATAGCGTCCGCTGGAATTCTACTAGACTGACAAAAAAGAGTATACAGGAGCTCGGTTGGGAAGTCATTCTGCAGCCACCTTATTCACTTGACCCTCGGATTTTCTTCTTTTCCGCTCTCTATTGAGCAACCTTTAAGAAACTTTCGTTCTGGATGAAAGTGCGATCCGCACATGACTCGACGAGTTTTTCGCCTCAAAACCATATGTTTTCTACAGTACCCCAGCGTTGGCAGACAGTTGTAAATATTGGAGGAGAATATATTATTAATGAGTAAAGTCTGTGTTACGTGTATCTGTTGTGTTTATTTAAACGTATGGGGAAACGCTACCAATATAATATACATGGTGCTCCATTGATAGTGACCGGGCCAAATATCTCACCAAATAAGCATCAAACGAAAAAAACTACGAAGAACGAAACTTGTCTAGCTTGAAGGGGGAAACGAGATGGCGCTATGGTTGGCCCGCTAGATGGCGCTGCCATAGGTCAAACGGATATCAAGTGCGTTTTTTTAAGTAGGCACCCCCCTTTTTATTACATATTCGTGTAGTACGTAAAGAAATATGAATGTTTTAGTTGGACCACATTTTTCGCTTTGTGATAGATCGCGCTGCAATAGTCACAAACATATGGATCACAATTTTAGACGAACAGTTGGTAACAGGTAGGTTTTTTAAATTAAAATACAGAACGTAGGTACGTTTGAACATTTTATTTCGGTTGCTCCAATGTCATTCATGTACCTTTGTGAACTTATCATTTCTGAGAACGCATGCTGTTACAGCGTTATTACCTGTAAATACCACATTAATGCAATGATGCTAAAGAACGCATGCTGTTACAGCGTTATTACCTGTAAATACCACATCAATGCAATGATGCTCAAAATGATGTCCGTAAACCTCAATGCATTTGGCAATACGTGTAACGACATTCCTCTCAACAGCGAGTAGTTCGCCTAACGTAATGTTCGCACATGCATTGTAAATGCGCTGAGGCATGTTGTCAGGCGTTGACGGTGGATCACGATAGCAACTATCCAACTTTCCCCACAGAAAGATATTCGGGGATGTCAGATCCGGTGAATGTGCGGGCCATGGTATGGTGCTTCGACGATCAATCCACCTGTTATGAAATATGCTATTAAATACCGCTCCAACCGCACGAAAGCTATGTTCCGGACATCCATCATGTTGAAAGTACATCGCCATTCTGTCATGCAGTGAAACGTCTTGTAGTAACATCGGTTGAACATTATGTTGGAAATCAGCATACATTGCAACATTTAGATTGCTATCGATAAAATGGGGGCTAATTATCCTTCCTCCCACAATTCCGCACCATACATTAACCCACCAAGGTCGCTGATGTTACTCTTGTCGCAGCCATCGTGGATTTTCCGTTGCCCAATAGCGCATATTATGCCGGTTTACGTTACCGCTGTTGGTGAATGACGCTTCGTCGCTAAATAGAACGCGTGCAAAAAATCTGTCATCGTCCCGTAATTTCTCTTGTGCCCAGTGGCTGAACTGTACACGACATTCAAAGTTGTCGCCATGCAATTCCTGGTGCATAGAAATATGGTACGGGTGCAATCGATGTTGATGTAGCATTCTCAACACCGACGTTTTTGAGATTCCCGATTCTCGCGCGATTTGTCTGCTACTGATATGCGGATTAGTCGCGACAGCAGCTAAAACAGGTTCTTGGGCATCATCATTTGTTGCAGGTCGTGGTTGACGTTTCACATGTGGCCGAACACTTCCTGTTTCCTTAAATAACTTAACTATCCGGCGAACGGTCCGGACACTTGTACGATGTCCAGGATACCGAGCAGCATACATTGCACACGCCGGTTGGGCATTTTGATCACAAGAGTCGTACATCAACACGATATCCATCTTTTGTGCAATTGGTAAACGGTCCATTTTAACACGGGTAATGTATCACGAAGCAAATACCGTCCGCACTGGCGGAATGTTGCGTGATACCACGTACTTACACGTTTGTGACTATTACAGCGCCATCTATCATAAAGCGGAAAAAGTGGTCCGACTAAAACATTCATATTTCTTTACGTACTATACGAATATGTAATAAAAATTAGGGTTCATATTTTAAAAAACGCAGTTGATATCCGTTTGACCAATGGTAGCGCCATCTAGCGGTCCTACCATAGCGCCATCTGGTTTCCCCCTTCAAGCTAGACGAGTTTCGTTCTTTGTAGTTTTTTCGTTTGATGCTTATTTCGTGAGATATTTGGCCCGGTCACTATCAATGGACCACCCTGTATACTTTAAGTCATTTTTCAACATTCCTGTAGTCTCCCGTTATTTGAACATATTTTTTGCTGTGGTTTGAGAATACTCTTACGACAGAGCTGCGTTCCAGCTTCTCAGAGATACTGACGCACTGTTTGTCGAACATCCTCCACCGTCTCGTAATGTTGGACTTGGATAAGTTCCTTAAGAGAACCGAGAAGATGATAGTTGGAGGAAGGATGTGGAGGAGTTCCCACCCAAATGCCCTGATCTCCGCAGCGATACATGCAGTGTGAGAAGCCGCGGCATTCTGTTGCTGGACGATACTGTTCCCAGGGCATTTATGTGTACTACGCTCGACGGATCTTCATTAGTGTCTGCTTGAAGCACGCAGCATTTGTAGTTTGTCCAGGTATAAGAGAATTAAGAGTGCAGTCCTACGCATCCCAGAAGACAGTACCCATAATTCTCCCAGCAGATTGCACTGCCTTCTTCTTCGGTACCGAATCCGAGAGGTGCCATTCCATATTCTGGCGTTCTGCTTCAGACTCGTAATGATGCAACCAGTTTTCATAGCCTGTCACTATGAAGAAGGTTTCGTGTGATAATTCTTCTTCGACGATTGCAGTCTTCACTGAATAAACGGGGGACTCAACGGGAACAGACTTCTAGATAACCCGAGCTTTGAATGAGTTTTGCACTGCACTTTGTCCTCCTGCATGTTTCTCAGTGATTTCACTGTGACATGCCAGTCTTCTCCAATCAACCATCAACTTCTTCATTGTTGCGTTCCATGGAGGCCGTTCGAGGGTGACTTCTATGAGGCTGATCTTGGATACTCATGTTTCAACCTTTGGTATGCTTCACCCACCTCCTAACGCTGCACACATCTCCAAAGGAAAGTAGAAGTTCGAGGTGAATTTCAGCAGTACATGTTCCGTCTTTGACTAAGAATTCAATAACAGCCAGCTGTCGAAACGAAACAATGATTTCGTCTATTTATGAGGTACTGGTGGTTACATGATAGATGCTAATGACATATGGCAACAGGCAATGTAAAGTCTTCAGAGAACCATCCTGCAATCGTTTTCGTTACATTGTTTTAATTGGAAATTTTGAAAATGGGCTGCTCACGACTTCAAATATGACCCTCTTAGTTTCGCGACATGGTTTGGTTCTCTTAGCCGATACTCTGGACGGCAGCCATAACTGCAGTACTCTCACCGTGTGTGGGCGGGCATTATTTTGCTGAAATGTACGCCCAGCACCTACTGACCTACTACAATACACAGGGCGATCGACTGTTGCCGTGACTACTACGTCCACCATATCTCTCACCAGTTGAAAACATCTCGTCATCCGTTGATGAGAGACTGACAGACCATCACTCGTCAGCCACTACAGCTGATGAAATCTGAAACAGCGTGGAATGACGTGCCCCTGTCTCTCATCTATGCTCATTTCGGCTCGTCACCCCGTCGGGTTAGACCCATTAGAGGAGCCACAAGTAGCAACTCTGTTTACTAAGTTTTGCACTCTGTACACCCTCATATCACCTACAATTGTACAGCATGTACACGATAAGTACACTCATGCTCATAAATTATGGATAACTGCAGTATGTGGTGCCACACAACGTGGCATCACACAAAACTGGGACTAATAGCATAGGCACATAGAGACCACACACGACACAGATCTGTAAGTCCACGGTATTCATAAATTGAGAAAACCGTCCCAAAACACATGTTCTACAAAACACCATTGTTTCCTGCGCATGCATCCCGACATCATTATGGGATTATGATCACCATGCACACATTCACAGGCCGCACAACGGGTTGGCATACTCTAGATCAGGTGGTCGAGCAGCTGCTGGGGTATAACCTCCCATTCTTGCACCAGTGCCTGTCGGAGCTCGTGAAGTGTCCTAGGGGTTTGAAGACGTGCAGCGATATGTCGACCGAGAGCATCCCAGACGTGCTCGATGGGGTTTAGGTCTGGAGAACAGGCAGGCCACTCCATTCGCCTGATATCTTCTGCTTCAAGGTATTCCTCCACGATGGCAGCTCGGTGGGGCCGGACGTTATCACACATCAGGCGGAAGGTGGGCCCCACTGCACCCCTGAAAAGGCGGACATACTGGTGCAAAATGACGTCCCGATACACCTGACCTGTTACAGTTCCTCTGTCAAAGACATGCAGGGGTGTACGTGCATAAATCTTAATCCCACCCCACACCATCAAACCACGACCTCCATACAGGTCGCTTTCAAGGACATTAACGCGTTGGTATCTGGTTCCTGGTTGACGCCAGATGAAAACCCGGCGAGAATCACTGTTCAGGCTATACCTGGACTCGTCCGTGATCATAACCTGGGACCACTGTTCCAATGACCATGTACTAAGTTCTTGACACCAGGCTTTACGGGCTCTCCTGTGACCAGTGGTCAGTGGAATGCACCTTGCAGGTCTCCGGGCGAATAAATCATGTCCGTTCAGTCGTCTGTAGACTGTGTGTCTGGAGGCAATTGTTCCAGTGGTTGCGTTAAGGTCCCGAGCAAGGCTACCTGCAGTACTCCGTGGCCGTGTGTGGGCACTGATGGTGAGATATTGGTCTTCTTGTGGTGTTGTACACTGTGGCGTCCCGTACTGTGGCGCCTGGACACGTTTCATGTCTGCTGGAATCGTTGCTATAATATTGAGATAACACTTTGTGCCACACGGAGTGCCCGTGCTACGACCTGCTGTGTTTGACCAGCCTCCAGTGGCCCTAGCAATCCACCCATCATAACGTCATAAATATGTGTTCTTTGAGCCATTTTCAACACACAGTCACTAGTAGCACGTCTGAAAACGTCTGCACACTTACTCGCTGCACCGTACTCTGACATGCACCAACAAACCTCTGCGTATGTGGACTGCTGCCAGCGCCACCGTGCGACGACCACAGGTCAAATGCACCGCATGGTCTTACCCCGTGGTGATATAAACCTGCAAACCGCCCATCAGAGTGTTGTTTCAGCTTGTAAAAGCATTATCCTTAATTTATGAGCATGCCGGCCGGTGTGGCCGTGCGGTTAAAGGCGCTTCAGTCTGGAACCGCGTCACCGCTACGGTCGCAGGTTCGAATCCTGCCTCGGGCATGGATGTGTGTGATGTCCTTAGGTTAGTTAGGTTTAATTAGTTCTAAGTTCTAGGCGACTGATGACCTCAGAAGTTAAGTCGCATAGTGCTCAGAGCCATTTGAGCCATTTTTATGAGCATGAGTGTAGAAAGAGCTTCACAAATTGAGCACGTCAATAATGCTTTGGTCCGCCTCTGACCTTTAAGCAAGCAGTTAGTTATTGGGCTCGGAATTGATTGGTAGCGTTGTTGTGTGTCCCCCTGAGGGATATTGTGCCAAACTCTTATTGGCACGTTAGATCTTCAGAATCCCGGGTTGGTTGAAAGGCGCTGCCCACAATGCTCCAAACATTCTTAGTTGGGGAGAGATTCAGCTACCTTGCTGGTCAAGGTAGAGTTTAGCAACCAAGGAGACAAGCAGTAGAAACTCTCACTGTCTGCATGCGGGCATTATCTTGCTGAAATGTAAGCTCAATAGGGCATGCTATGAAGGGTAACAAAACAAGGCGTACAATATCGTCGACGTAGCGCTATGCTGTAGGGGTGCCAAGGGTGACAGGTGTCCTGCTGTGAAATGAAATGGCGTCCCAGACCATCACTCTTGATTGTCGGGCCATATGGCGGGCGACAGTCAGGTTGGTATCGTACCGCTGTCCGGGGGGCTACTCATTGGGGCTCCAGTCAAAGAGATTCCAAACTGAAGACGTGTCTAGGGACGCCTCGAACAGCGGTGGAATACCATCCTGTCGACTGCCATACGACCTGACAGCCAGCAGTGATGGCCTAAGATATCCCTTAGGTTGTCATCCGCAGCAGACTTACGGCACAACGTTAAGTGTACGATATTCTGCGCCCAGTTTTGCTGCCGTTCGTGACAGGCCGTCCTGGGCGTACATTTAAGCAAAATAATGCCCAGCCGCACACGATGAGAGTTTCTACTGCTTGTCTTCATTCTTGCCAAGCCATGCCTTGACCAGCGAGGTCGCCGGATCTCTCCCCAGTTGAGAACATTTGGATTATTATGGTCAGGGGCCTCCAGCCAACTCGGGATTTTGACGAAATAACGCACCAATTGGACAGAATTTGGCTTCATAAACCGCGGGAATCTGCATCAAGCCGAATAACTGCTTGCATAAGGGCCAGAGGTAGACCAACCTGATATGGTCTACTGACTTGCTCAGTTTGTGAAGGTCTTTCTGTAGAACAAATCATCCAATTTACCTCATATTGTAGTCACATGCTTGTCTGTACGTGTACGTCACTTCTCCTGATTCCCGTCACGTTACCAAGCGAGGTGGCGCAGTGGTTAGACACTGGACTCGCATTCGGGAGGACGACGGTTCAATCCCGCGTCCGGCCATCCTGATTTAGGTTTTCCGTGATTTCCCTAAATCGCTCCAGGCAAATGCCGGGATGGTTCCTTTCAAAGGGCACGGCCGACTTCCTTCCCCGTCCTTCCCTAATCCGATGAGACCGATGACCTCGCTGTCTGGTCTCCTTCCCTGAAGCAACCAACCAACCAACCCGTCACGTTCCGACAATTTTTTCTTGTCTTACAGTGTATGAAGTATTGTATTTTTCCACGTGCACAAGAGAACGTCGACCTGCATGTATATTTCTCCCAAAGCTAGGGCACTGCCGGTCAACTGTACTATCCGTGGTTGTAAATATTTCAGCGAACAAAAGCAAGCCCGGTCGTTAACGCTGGCCTTTCAGGCCGTTGTTTCAATAATACATCGCAGGTGGAGGCGGTTACTGCACACCTGAAACGAGGGAAACGGAATCATGAGATCTGGCTGCAGTTAATAAGAAGCGAAGAAAGGCCGAGTACTGGAAAGGATCGTTGTCGCCGCAATGTAACGATCTATATGCCCCGGTATCGCCACATGCCGCGCGTTGCCGCGCGCGCATAAGGTAGTTCAGACGCGCCGCCGCCGGGACGTGTTCCCTGTACAAAGGACTCGGCGCGGTACTTCCTCATGAGCGCAAGGCCTGCCGGCCGACCTCCTAGGAATGCCTAGCACTAGTTATTAGGCGTCTGCAGACCGACTAGCGTCAATCAGCCCTGCCCTGCGGCTAGAAGGCAGCCGCGATTGACATTTATACTTAAACAGCATGTGAGGCAGGTAGACGGAATAGAAGAAAAGTGGACGAATACTAAATACTTGCATGGCGAGGATGTGATCATCAGCGACATAGAAGAGCCTCTAACTTACGCATGTTAGGGCGATCTCTGTTTATACGAGGCGTCTTTTTTAAGTAAGTACCGTTTTGCAATTAAAAAAAGGCGTGCTAAGATATCTCAATAATTCTATTTTTACATGAAATACTGTACCTTAATCTACTTTTCTTCTTAATTTCCGTCAATATTGAGACACTTGTCATAACGTTGTACCAGTTTTGAACACTCTCCTCATAGAAGTCTGCCGCCTGATTTGTTCAAATTGCTCTGAGCACTATGGGACTTAACTTCTAAGGTCATCAGTCCCCTAGGTTACTTAAACCTAACTAACCTAAGGACGTCACACACATCCATGCCCGAGGCAGGATTCGAACCTGCAACCGTAGCGGGCGCGCGGTTCCAGACTGTAGCGCCATAACCGCTCGGCCACCTCGGCCGGTGCCTGACTTGTTAACCACTGCATCACCAGTGTTTTGACTTCGTCATCGTCTTGAAGACGCTGACCGCCCAGGTGTTTCTTCAAATGCAGGAACAGATGGTAGTCACTGGGCGCAAGATCGGGGCTGTACGGAGGATGATCTAGAGTTTCCAAACGAAAAGATGTGATGAGATCTTTGGTCTGATTTGCCACATGCGTGAGCGGTTCTAGGCGCTTCAGTCTGGAATCGCGCGATCGCTACGCTCGCAGGTTCGAATTCTGCCTCGGGGACGGATGTGTGTGATGTCCTTAGGTTAGTTAAGGTTTAAGTAGTTCCAAGTTCTAGGGGATTGAGGACCTCAGTAGTTAAGTCCCATAGTGCTCAGAGCCATTTGAACTATTTTTTTGCCACATGCGGACGGGCATTGTCTTGCAGTAAAGACATGCCCTTGCTCAACTTCCATGGACTGTTGCTTTGATCCTGGTGTGATGTAGGCCATCCATGTTTCATCGCCCGTAACAAAAAAAAAAAAAAAAAAAAAAAAAAAAAAAAAAAAAAAAAAAAAAAAATGGTTCAAATGGCTCTGAGCACTATGGGACTTAAGATCTTGGGTCATCAGTCCCCTAGAACTTAGAACTACTTAAACCTAACTAACCTAAGGACATCACACACATCCATGCCCGAGGAGGATTCGAACCTGCGACCTTAGCGGTCCCGCGGTTCTGGACTGAAGCGCCTACAACCGCACGGCCACCGAGGCCGGCGGCCGTAACAATCTGGTTTAAGAAATCATCACAGTCGTGGTACCGCTCAAGGAAAGTCAATGCTCTGTCTAAACGTTTGGTTTTGTGCAAATCCGTCAACATTTGCGGTACCCAACGTGCGCACAATTTTCGGTAATTCAACTGCTCGGTCACAATGCCATACAAAACACTACGAGAAACATTAGGAAAGTCATCCCGCAAGGAGGAAATCGTAAAGCGCCTGTTTTCTCTCACCTTATTGTCCACTTCCTACACCAAACTTTCATTAACGAACGAAGGACGCCCACTCCGTTGTTGATCATGCTCATTTGTGCGGCCACGTTTAAATGCTCTCACCCAGTTTCTTACCATTCCATCACTCATAATGTTTTCTCCGTAAACTGCACAGATCTCACCATGAATATCGATCGCTTTTAGGCCTTTAGCACTAAGAAATCTTGTAACAGCCCGTACTTCACAGTCGGCGGGACTCACGGTTATCGGAGGCATCTTAAACACTCAGTACACAATGTAAACAAGGGAGAAATAGACTGTAATGGCGTCAGTGCGTAGATTAAGGTACAGGCTTTCATGTAAAAATAAAATTATTGAGATATCGTAGCACGTCTTTTTTTAATTTCAAGACGGTACTTACTTAAAAAACACGCCTCGTATGTAGCTTGTGAATGCCAAGATCACTCGATTTTAAGACCTTTATTCCGGCTATTAGTTTCGACAGAATCGTGCTGTCACCTTCAGATTGGCATTACACTTTGCGAATATGTTCACATACATGCATCGTCGACATATTGAGAACGTAGTGTAAATACATTAAATACTCCACATGGTTCGTCATTTATGAAACAAAATGCTCCCAGATGGGTTGTCAAATGAATAAAAGGTAAAAGTACAACATCTATAGTACCAATAGAGTTAAAACTACACGCTCTCTCGACGACCTCACATGGACCGTGGCCTCACATGGACCATGGCGTGTAGTTTTAACTGTATTGGTGCTATGGGTGTTGTACTTTTACCTTTTGCTCATTTGACAACCCATCTTACACCATTCTGTTTCAAAAATTACAAACCATGTGGAGTTTTTTGACTTATGTACACTTTATTCTCAATATGTCGACGTCACATGTATGTGAACACGTAAGCAAAGTGTAATGCCAATCTGAAGATCACCGCGAAGTGTGGTCGAAAGTAGTAGTTGGAATAAAAATCTTAAAATCAAGCGATCTATGTATAGAAGAATGTTCCTAACTCTTGCAGAGATCGCTACAAAATAAAATAAAATTATGAGGCATACTTCTGTGGTTGTTGGTGCCTGTAAAATGTATGAACATTGTATAATCCGATATAAAATAACTAATTACGATTAATTACGATTTTATAAGTGTGTTACAACTTCATTAGTAAACCCCTGATTCTTTAAAGAATTCAACTTTCATGTATAAAACAGCTTCAAACTTCTGATTAGTTTACAAATTCTTTTATTTATTAAATATTTGACGTTAAGCATGTCAGCGAGGAACAAGTTTACGAAAGGTTTGAAATTATGTTTGTAGTTTGCTGGCAGTGCTCTATTATCAAACAATGATGAGAATAGCCCGAGTAATTTGCTCTCGGTTTTAATCGGAAGGTAGTTTTCCACGCGTGTCAGTGTTCATAAAGCCGGATCTCCTGGTCCGTGTGTCGTACGATTATATAATTTTGCGGGTACATCCAGTGGTATATATCGATACTACCTGCAGATTTGATGCCAATGAAGTTAGTAGTAAAGTAATAAAATAAAACGCCATGCGTGGTGCGGCAGTTTCTCTTCATGAACAGCGAAAATGAAATAAGCGATATATACACACACACACACAGTGTCAACTAAAATTACTTTTGACCCAGGACAGGACAGTGCAAGGGGGGGGGGGGGGGGTGTTGATTTGGGGAGGAGACGAGACTGCGAGGTCATCGGTCTCATCGGATTAGGGAGGGATGGGGAAGGAAGTCGGCCGTGCCCTTTCAAAGCAACCATCCCGGCATTTGCCTGGAGCGATTTAGGGAAATCACGGAAAACCTAAATCAGGATGGCCGGACGCGGGATTGAACCGCCGTCCTCTCGAATGCGAGTCTAGTGTGCTAGCCACTGCGCCACCTCGCTCGGTACTTTTGACCCATTAAAGATATTGTAGTTTTATTTCCTCCTAGGCGAACAGTCAACTGCTCTTCATGTAACAAACAGCTAAGCTTTATCACAACTTTAATAACAGAGATACATCTATCAAATTCTTTTATTCTTTTAATGGATCTATTATTTACCGCTACAATAGGATATCTCTATGAGACGAATTCACTGATACAACTATTTTTTGTAGATTTAAATTTAACCTGATCTGATCAGGGCCATAAGACCCCTTTTACATGGGACCTTTTTTACATTATGGTTACCTAAGAAATAACGATTTTCACTTGAGAACTAGGGGATTTTAGCTATTGTTGCCACCTTTGAATGGCCCCGCTATTGGGAGATTTGTGCCTCTCTCCAAGGTAATTAGGGTCGCTGAGGTAATATTTACGCTGCTCTCGATACAAACCTGGGTCATCGAGACAAAAGATATGCCATGAATTGTGTGTTGCCCATTAGAGGAGTTAAGTGAAGTTCAATGGAACCAATGTCTTCGTAGATGAGGGTTCTTATGGGCAATGCCGGAGGTCATTTACAGTCTTTGGCTGTGAGATCATCTTACTCACATCATTGGTAAAGCGTAAACCATTTTCAGGAGTACATTTACTAATGAAGAATTGGTCGATATGCTCTTAATTTATCGTAAATGTTACCAAAACGCATCAACCGCATCAGAACTGTATGCTGAAAAGTACCGCAGGTAAACATTGTCGAACTCGTCCCACCTTCATTAACACCATCAAAATACTTCACGAGGCTGGAATTTTTACTCCAGCAAAACGTACACGATAGAAGACTGCTAACAACAAAGTTGCACAAATAACAGTTCTTACAAATGCTGCAATAAGTTCACGTACCAGATGTCAAATACAGATGTTTCTATCAGCCAAAGACATATATAGGTTGTCCCGGGAAGAATGGTCAGAATTCAGGGATGTGACAGGACCGATCATTCGAACCAAAAAAAAGTACAATAAACGTGGGCACTCAAACGCATATCTCAAGAGCTGTGAGCACTTCATCACCGATATTGTGAAACACATCCCTTCTACTGAATAAGAGCTCTTAGCTTTTAAGGCACGTATTTTAGAGTCCAAGTTTACTTGACTTTTTTTGCTTCGGATGATCGTTCTTGTCATATGCCTGAATTTTGACCATTCCTCCTGGGACACCACGTGTGTCACCCTTGCCATATTTCTGTCTATCAAAAGCTACATGGCAGTGGTTTTCAACGATGTTTTGAATACTGTCAGTGCGCTCTCCTGTAAGGCACTAATTTTATGGGAAAATCAAATCACGGGAATGTAAATTTGAGACATCTGTACTACTGGTCAATGGGAATCCAGAATGGCTTCACCAAGTACACTTGTTGTAGCTGGAATTCACAGTCATAAAAAATTTTTGGAAGGACATCATCTTTACGCCAGTGACGGTTATAAATTTTTATTACACTATTGCAATTTCGGCCTTAGGCCATTATCCAGTGCTGATATTATGGCTTTAAGCCATGTCAACGTAATGTAAGCTGACACATTTGTGTGTCGTTGTCAGCTTACATTACGTTGACATGCCTTAAGGCCATAATATCAGCACTGGATAATGGCCTAAGGCCGAAATTGCAATAGTGTAATAAGAACTTATAACAGCCACTGGCGTAAAGAAGATGTGTTTCACCAAGTGTTCAGCCAATGGCAATGGAATGTGAATTTGTGGTGTGGCGGTAACCGTACACCACGTGGTTGGCCCTTATTTCATTGTGGTACCTTTAACGGATAAAAGTACACATTTTTTAATAAACATTTTCTACTTGTCATTTGAAAATGTGATCTTGTTCGAAGATGATGGATGTTCTGTCCGTAATACTTCAGTAGCAAGAGATGCACTGAACTGCTTATTGCCAACCTGATGGGAAGAAGTAATCGCAATCAGAGGTAATGGGCATGATCGCCTGACCTGACGCCGTTAGACTTCTTCCTCTTGGGAGATGTAAAGCATGTGGTGTTCAGGGACATTTGTAAAGGACATGTTGTTGTTGTGGTCTTCAGTCCTGAGACTGGTTTGATGCAGCTCTCCATGCTAATCTATCCTGTGCAAGCTCCTTCATCTCCCAGTACCTACTGCAACCTACATCCTTCTGAATCTGCTTAGTGTATTCATCTCTTGGTCTCCCTCTACGATTTTTATCCTCCACGCTGCCCTCCAATGCTAAATTTGTGATCCCTTGATGCCTCAGGACATGTCCTACCAACGATCCCTTCTTCTAGTCAAGTTGGGCCACAAACATCTCTTCTCCCCAATCCTATTCAATACCTCCTCATTAGTTACGTGATCTACCCACCTAATCTTCAACATTCTTCTGTAGCACCACATTTCGAAAGCTTCTATTCTCTTCTTGTGCAGACTATTTATTGTCCATGTTTCACTTCCATACATGGCTACATGGCTACACTCCATACAAAGACTTTCAGAAACGACTTCCTCACACTTAAAGCTATACTCGATGTTAACAAATTTCCCTTATTCAGAAACGCTTTCCTTGCCATTGCCAGTCTACATTTTATATCCTCTCTACTTCGACCATCATCAGTTATTTTGCTCCCCAAATAGCAAAACCCCGTTACTACTTTAAGTGTCTCATTTCCTAATCTAATTCCCTCAGCGTCACCCGACTTAATTCGACTACATTCCAATATCCTCGTTTTGCTTTTGTTGATGTTCATCTTATATCCACCTTTCAAGACACTGTCCATTCCATTCAACTGCTCTTCCAAGTCCTTTGCTGTCTCTGACAGAATTACAATGTCATCGGCGAACCTCAAAGTTTTTATTTCTTCTCCAAGGATTTTAATACCTACTCCGAATTTTTCTTTTGTTTCTTTTGCTGCTTGCTCAATATACAAATTGAATAACATCTGGGATAGGTTATAACCCAGTCTCACTCCCTTCCCAACAACTGCTTCCCTTTCATGTCCCTCGACTCTTATAATTGCCACCTGGTTTCTGTACAAATGGTAAATAGCCTTTCGCTCCCTGTATTTTACCCCTGCCACCTTTAGAATTTGAAAGAAAGTATTCTAGTCGACATTGTCAAAAGCTTTCTCTAAGTCTACGAATGTTGGAAAAGTAGGTTTGCCTTTCCTTAATCTTTCTTCTAAGATAAGTCGTAAGGTCAGTATTTCCTCACGTGTTCCAACATTTGTATGGAATCCAAACTGATCTTCCTCGAGGTGTGCTCCTACTAGTTTTTCCTTTCGTCTGTAAAGAATTCGCGTTAGTATTTTGCAGCCGTGACTTATTAAACTGATAGTTCGGTAATTTTCACATCTGTCAACACCTGCTTTCTTTGGGATTGGAATTATTGTATTCTTCTTGAAGTCTAAGAGTATTTCGCCTGTCTCACACATCTTGCTCACCAGATGGTAGAGTTTTGTCAGGACTGGCTCTCCCAAGGCTGTCAGTAGTTCTAATAGAGTGTTGTCTACTCCTGGACTCAGGTCTTTCAATGCTCTGTCAAACTCTTTACGCAGTTTCATATCTCCCATTTCATCTTCATCCACATCCTCTTCCATTTCCATAATATTGTCCTCGAGAACATCGCCCTTGTATAGACCCTCTATATACTCCTTCCGCCTTTCTGCTTTGCCTTCTTTGCTTAGAACTGGGTTTCCATCAGAGCTCTTGATATTCATACAAGTGGCTCTCTTTTCTCCAAAGGTCTCTTTACTTTTCCTATAGGCAGTACCTATCTTACCCCTAGTGAGGTAAGTCTCTACATCCTTACATTCGTTCTCTAGCCATCCCTGATTAGCCATTCTGCACTTCCTGTCGATCTCATTTTTGGGACGTTTGTATTCCTTTTTGCCTGCTTCGTTTACTGCGTTTTTATATTTTCTCCTTTCATCAATTAAATTCAATATTTCTTCTGTTACCCAAGGATTTCTATTAGCCCTCATGCTTTTACCTACTTGATCCTCTGCTGCCTTCACTACTTCATCCCTCAGAGCTACCCATTCTTCTTCTACTGTATTTCTTTCTCCCATTCCTATCAATTGTTCCCTTATGCTGTCCCTGAAACTCTGTACAACCTCTGGTTTAGTCAGTTTATCCAGGTCCCATCTCCTTAAATTCCCACCTTTTTGCAATTTCTTCAGTTTTAATCCACAGTTCATAACCAATAGATTGTGGTCAGAGTCCACACCTGCCCCTGGAAATGTCCTACAATTTAAAACCTGGTTCCTGAATCTCTGTCTTACCATTATATAATCTATCTGATACCTTTTAGTATCTCCAGGATTCTTCCATGTATACAACCTTCTTTTATGATTCTTGAACCAAGTGTTAGCTATGATTAAGTTATGCTCTGTGCAAAATTCTACCAGACGGCTTCCTCTTTCATTTCTTAGCCCCAATCCATATTCACCTACAATGTTTCCTTTTCTCCCTTTTCCTATTGTCGAATTCCAGTCACCCATGACTATTAAATTTTCGTCTCCCTTCACTACCTGAATAATTTCTTTTATTTCATCATACATTTCTTCAATTTCTTCGTCATCTGCAGAGCTAGTTGGCATGTAAACGTGTACTATTGTAGTAGGCATGGGCTTCGTGTCTATCGTGGCCACTATAATACGTTCACTGTGCTGTTTGTAGTAGCTTACCCGCACTCCTATTTTTTTTATTCATTATTAAACCTACTCCTGCATTACCCATATTTGATCTTGTATTTATAACTCTGTATTCACCTGACCAGAAGTCTTGTTCCTCCTGCCACCGAACTTCACTAATTCTCACTATATCTAACTTTAACCTATCCATTTCCCTTTTTAAATTTTCTAACCTACCTGCCCGATTAAGGGATCTGACATTCCACGCTCCGATCCGTAGAATGCCAGTTTTCTTTCTCCCGATAACGACGTCTTCCTGAGTAGTCCCCGCCCGTAGATCTGAATGGGGGACTATTTTACCTCCGGAATATTTTACCTAAGAGGACGCCATCATCATTTAACCATACAGTAAAGCTGCATGCCCTCGGGAAAAATTACGGCTGTAGTTTTCCCTTGCTTTCAGCCGTTCGCAGTACCACAACAGCAAGGCCGTTTTGGTCAGTGTTACAAGGCCAGATCAGTCAATCATCCAGAGTGTTGCCCCTGCAACTACTGAAAAGGCTGCTGCCCCTCTTCAGGAACCACACGTTTGTCTGGCCTCTCAACAGATATCCCTCCGTTGTGGTTGCACCTACGGGTACGGCTATCTGTATCGTTGAGGCACGCAGGCCTCCCCACCAACGGCAAGGTCCATGGTTCATGGGGGGAGGCCATGTAAAGGACACGAGAGGGCGAATTAGTGCTGCATGTAAAGAAACTGCTCTAGATATTTAGGCAGTATTGAATTCATCAGTAATGTAGCGTTTAGTAAAATGTCGTTACCACATTGTTATCACTTCAAAACATTCACGAACAGAAAGGTGACGACTTATAATAATGTCTTCGTTATTTTCTTGTTCACAATCTTTGACTACATTTAGTTTGTGTGTGTAAATGGCACAGGATATACAAAACAGAAGCAAGAAACAATATAATTTCCATTGAAACTAATGAATTTTTTTCTACAGATTCCAATAACTTTGTCACAAACGAATACTCCTTCGCGAGCATCAGATGTTCATTGTGGAAGATAAAAACATTTAACTGCCTCGCTTTAATGTCGGCTGAATGACTTTCCACTGATATGACATTTTTTGTGGAACGAACAAATGTTAAATATTTGTAAAATCTAACGCACAAACATGGCATTAAGTTCTAGCACGTTTCCTTGGCGAGAGACGTAATCTTACGGATGGCGGGCCGTTCAACAGCTGCGACAGCAGCACAAATATCGCCACGTTCAATATACCGATCCTCCGTAATTTCTTGTGACATTTACCAAAAAGTTATAGCATAGGATTTTTCTCATCGAGATCTGCTATTCTGGTGGCAGATGATTCTGTTTTTTTTTTTTTGTTTTTTTTTTTTATGCCTACATCTTGGTTGCTCAGGAATTTGCGAGAACGTATTGCTATTTGTTGTTTGAGCTTTTGGACACTGTTTCTCTATGAAAAAGCGTGTTACAAATTTCTTTAACGGGTCAAAAATAATTTGAGGTGAAACAGTTAGGTTCCTCGACCTGTATATAGAGGGTTATTCAAAAGTAAGTGTAGAGTATCAGAAGGCGACTGCATGAAAACTGTAAGATATGCAGAAAACAGACACATACCAGTCGATAGTGCATGTCTGCAAGTTTGGAACTCACTTAAGAGGTGCCCAGTACGAGAGCCGTTTGTGACGTAGCGGATGTCAATAATTGTGAGCATTTCGTCGAAGCCTCCACTTGGGCTGCCATGGCAGACACTACAGCGGCCCGTTTTGGAAATCTGCCAACTTGGTTGTCTATCTGCTAATTCTATGTGACAATACGGAACGAAAGATTTCCCCTGTGTTCTGTCGTGACTGCTCCCTAGTGGTGTGCTCTGCAACTACGCCACGGCGTAAATTACGAATAGAAACTTGCAGATATGTTCTATCCACTGATAAGTGTGGTTTTTCTGTACGTATTGCAGCTTTCGTGGAGTAATCTTCTGAAATCCCGTGGGTAATTATGAAGAACCCAGAATAAGTTTATGCTCCTTGTCGACTAAACCAATTTCTTCACTGAACTTGTGTGTAAACCAAAAATGACTGACCTTTTGTAGAACAATTCAGATACTGATGGTTTCCTGTTTAAAACCTAATAACTTTTTTTCAGAAAACAGTCATTCTTTTGGTTGGATAAAATACCGGATTTATAGAAAATATCGATATTTTACGTCCAATATATTGCCAAAACCGACATCACTCAAGCTGTTTATCGAAAAGATGATACATCGTTTCTTCGAGGTAATTTTGATACCTGTGTGTGTAAATGTTGTCTAAAATGTACACCGATTCTGATCTTGTACTTGATCAACATAGCTGTTTTATCAAACCCATGTACTGAAACAGCGACTGGTGATCATTACATTGTTCAGCATCGGTGTACATTCGACTCTCGAGGTGCACAATATCACATTTCTGAACACTTGAAGCAACTTGCCAATCTTTGAACTTTGTTGATATCTTTTCAAGGTGTAATTGGATTTATGGTTGTCGACCCAACTAACAGTCCGAAACGAAACACGTCAATTATTCTATATTCGCCTAAAATGATTCTGTAGAAGCTTTTAAGAACCGAAACTATCAGCAGCTCTACGGGGTAATCATGAAATTTTTCAGAATGAGGATCGTGTTTTCTCATTTATCGAGCTTGACACACAACTGTCCTCGTGAAGACTCTCATTTCCCATATTAGACACCTTGCAGGACCTAAAGTAGCTTTCTACAAGAAGCAATATGTGAACATATGCTGTATGTCGCTATGTACCTTACGAAAATTAAAACTGGTAAAAATTTTTTTTTTTTTTGGGGGGGGGGGGGAGGGGGGAGGAGGAACTCCTTAGATTTTTATATAAGGAGAAATCAGAAACAATCAAACAATGGAGGATCCAGGATGGAATGTAACTGTCACGTGCAATAAGGTGTAATTAGATGAACGACGGACACTAACTTCACTTAATGGAGGTTTATTCAGCACTTGCACATACAAGAGTACTGAGCGAACTGCCTCTGGCCAGAACACATACAGTATATATGCAGCTACAGAACATCCCTGTGCAATGATTCTTGACATTTGTGGATATTTCTAGAATGTACACAAACCGAACATAGAAATTAAAATTGTACAGTCTAGGTGAGTTTTCAACTCCATGCAACAAGTTAATATCATAACCACTACACCACGGTGCTACTCAGCTTCTTCTGCGACAGTATTTTCTCCACCGCGTACAAACTCTAGGGATTGATCGATGAGAGAATACGGAACAAGAAAGACCTAATGAACCTATGTCCGGAAATGCATCATTTCCTTGCTAGAGATCATTGATTCAATCATACATTGTTCCAGTGACTGCGAGCTAATATGCGTTGCACCACGCAGCCAAGGTTGCAGTATGTGTTGAAAATGGTGAAAATGGTTTCCATGTGCCTCAAAGCGAGCTTGTATGCGCCGTAGCATGTTCTGTCTCACAGGTTCTCAGCTGCCAGGGTGCATCCCAAAGTGTCGAAGGCATCATGAATATGCTGCTCCAGTGTCTCCACATCTGTAAAGGGCTCTGCATCACGATGATTTTGAGATGACCCCATAACCAGAAATCGCACGGGTGTGGATTCAGTGAACGAGTAGGCCATGATAATGGACCTCCTCGTCCGATCCATCGATCAGGGAAGACGTGATACGTGATTGTGATGCGTCGGGACGTTAACGGCGAAGTGGGCTGGAGCACCATCACGTAGCAGCTACATAACCCTTCGAATCATCAATGGCACTTCTTCCAGCAGGTGGGATGGGGGGTGGGGGCAAGTCACCCGCAAGAAACGCCGATAGTTCCGGCATGTTAGGCGACACAGAAGGAAGACTGGTCGGTCACAAAATATGGTCGCCAATTATCCCAGCCCACACATTGAAGGACTCTACGAGGGGATGACTTGTCAGACGACGTAATAAAAGAAGAAGATAGGGGATCCCGTATTAGAATCAGAATTTAAAAGAGCTGTAGCTGAAATGGTTCAAATGGCTCTAAGCACTATGGGACGTAACATCTGAGGTCATCAGTCGCCTAGACTTAGAACAACTTAAACCTAACTAATCTCAGGACATCACACACTTCGATGTCCGAGGCAGGACTCGAACCTGGGACCTTAGCGGTCGCGTGGTTCCACACTGAAGCGCCTACAACGGCTCGGCCACATCGGCCGGCAAGAGTGAAAGACCAAGGACGAAGTGCTTGGATTTAAAAAGGTATCAGACAGCTTTTCGCCCTTACTGTTCAGTCTATACATCGAAGAAGCAATGAAGGAAATCAAGAAAGGTTCAAGGGTGGAACTAAAATTCATGGTGGAAGGGTATCAATGATAAGATTAGCTGAAGACATAGCTATCCTTTGTGAGTATGGAAAAGAATTACAGGATCTGTTGAAGGGACGAACTGTCTAATGAGTATCGAATATGTAAATCTAAGAAAAACTAAAGTAATGAGAAGTAGCAGAAATGAAAACAGCGAGAAACTTAACATCAGGACTGATGATCACAAAGTAGAGAAAGTTAAGGAATAACCAATGAAGGACGGAGTAAGGAGGACATCAAAACCAGACTAGCACTGACAGTAGGGAATTCTTGACCAAGAGAATCTACTAGTATCAAACATATGCCTTAATTTGAGGAAGACATTTCTGAGAATGTACTTTTGGAGCACAGCATGGTACGGTAGCGAAACATGGACTGTGTGAAAATGGGAAACGAAAAGAATCGAAGGATTTGGGATGGGGTACTACAAAAGAATGTTGAAAATTCGGTGGACAGGTAGATAAGGAATGAGGAGGTTGTTCGGAGAATCAGCGAGGAAAGTAATATGTGGAAAACACTGACAAGAACAGGTACAGGATGATAGGACACATGTTAAGAGCTCAGGAAATAAAGTCGATGGTGCTAGATGAAGCTGTAGAGGGTAAAAACTGTTGAGGAAAACCGAGACTGGAATACGTCCAGCAAATAAATGCGTACGTTGGTTGCAAATGCTGCTCTCGGATGAAGGAGTTGGCACAGGAGGGAAATTCGTGCCGAGCCGCAACAAACCAATCAGAAGGCTTATGGCCCCAAAAAGTGTCTCATACAAGAGAAACATGAAACCAGTCTGTACACACATCAGTTACAGTCACATACAACAGCTACATTTAAAACTCACATACAACGCGATTAAAACAGCTATTGTGCGTGGAAAAAAAAAAATCCGATATGCTGTTGAACTACTCTTTGGGGTCCCTGGGTCACAATGTCACTCGGGTCCGTCTCTTTTTTATCGATTAATGCAGCTAATACGCAAATAAACATGTAAATGTTGTATATGCAGACTGATTTTCAGACGTGATATTTGTGTAGTCTACTTACAGGCGCGGATCTACTTCAGTCAGCTGTGACACTACTGCGTACAGAATGTGGGCTCGTGATATCCTAATTCTATTATGTCTGTACCAACACAATGGTTCCTTTCTCTGTTCTATGGTGCGACACCATAAGAGAAATTTGATGAAATGATGATTTCCATCACATGACGTAAAACGTGGGTAATTAGTAGCTGTGTTAACATTAAGCTATCCATAAATCGAAAACATTATATTTATCCCGCTACTCTTCCACAGACATAGAAGGAACTTTTTCCTTTTGCGTTGGCCTTGGGATCTAAATCTCTTGCAGTGTGAATACGATCACCGTAACGAAGACAGAGTAGTGATTGCCAGACGGAAGGAATAATAAACATACGCGAATATCCATCACTGTAGTGTGTCAGCTCGGCCCCTCCCCCGCCACGGTTCCCCTTATCCTATCTACCTTTCGGTGGAACAACGGATGCTGTACAACGACGTAAGAGAAAAATACGGAGGACGGAAAGTGTCTACAAAAGAATAATTCTTGCCCCCGGGTATGGGCGCCCTTGCGTGGGACTGCACACATGATACGAGCGGTAGTACCTAACCATCTCCACACTTTTCTGTGACGATTATCAGATGTTAAACATACCTTACACCAGTCGATGAAGTCAATCAGACGACACTGTTCCAAGTTCCACACAATGAGATTCCTTGCCCACTTTCTCGCAGACCATAGCTCTGAAGGGGCTTGTGGTGATATTCGTAATCGTCATATAGAGGCCAAACCGTTCGTGCGGAGATATTTGAAAATTGCCTAGGGAAAAGTACCCCCAGTTTCCTCCAAAAAGGCGGCCGCGCGAAGTTCTTTTGCATCCTCTTCGTGGTGTACGAGCCGTAATTGCGGGTACGGCACGGAACGAGGGTGGAAGGACTGTAGTGGGGAAAGTGAATGGTCGGCTTCGGTTTATTGGGAGAGTTTTGGAAAGGTATGGTCCATTTGTAAAAACAGACCGAGTACAGAACACTATTGCGGCCCAGTCTTGAGTACTGCTCAAGTGTCTGGGATCACCACCAGGGCGGATTAAATGAAGACATCGAAGAAATTCAGAGGCGGGATGCTAGGTTTGTTAATGGTTGGTTCGATCAACACGCAAGTACTACAGAGATGCTTTCAGAATTGAAATAGGAACTCCTAGACGAAAGTCGACGCTCTTTTTGAGAAAATTTAGTGAGCCGAGATTTGAATCAGATTGCAGAACGATTCTACTGCTACCAACGTACATTTCACGCAAAGACCACGAAGATATGAGAAATCAGGGCTCATAAGGAGGCATGTAGATCCAGAATAAGATTTTCACTCTGCAGCGGAGTGTGCGCTGATATGAAACTTTCTGGTTGATTAAAACTATGTGCTGGACCGCGACTCGAACTCGGGACTTTTGCCTTTCGCGGGCAAGTGCTCTACCATCTGAGCTCTAGCAGGAGAGCTTCTGTGAAGTTTGGAAGGTAGGAGACGAGGTACTGGCGGAATTGAAGCTGTGAGTACGGGTCGTGAGTCGTGCTTGGGTAGCTCTTATGGTAGAGTACTTGCCCGCGAAAGACAAAGGTCACGAGTTCGAGTCTCGGTGTGGCACACATTTTTAATCTGATAGGAAGTTTCAGGCATGTAGATAATCTGTTTTCCTCGCTCTATATGCGAGTGGAACAGGAGAGGAAATGGCTAGTTGTGGTACAAATTAACTTCCGTCACGCACCGTAGCGCATGTGGCTTGCGGAGTGAGTAGATAGATGTAGATGTAGCGGTGATATGCTTCTATTTCTGGCCACACTCAACCCTTTCGAGGCACACCTCCCACAATTTCTTTCTCGATAGCGTTTCAGTGTTCGGATAATGTCACTGTGCTACGCACAAATTCGAAGATAAACTACCTATGCCGACAACACTACTTTAACATCTACACTACCTGATTAAAATATTTGGGCACAGAATGTAGTATGATTCGTCACTGCAAATCACTCGTTTAGTTGTCCGCTGTCTAGGGATGCGGCTATTTACACCACGTCGAGCGTCGTGTAGCACTGACTGCAGGAATATTTCGCTTATCAGGAACTGCTCGACTACTGTTCTCAAATATAATCACGGTCTCTGTGCTAGACAGACTACAGGCGGGACTTTGGAACTCATGGGCGATGTCTTCCACTAATTTCAAGCAATTTTTTTGACGAAGTCTGCCTAGTCTTGCTCAGCCGTGGTTGTTCCTTCGCGTTTGCACTTCACAATGACACCACCAACAGTCGATTTGGGAAGCGTTGCAACTCTTGAAATGTGTCACTGTGTGCCGGCCGGGGTGGCCGAGCGGTTCTAGGTTCTACAGTCTGGAACCGCGCGACCGCTACCGTCGTAGGTTCGAATCCTGCCTCGGGCATGGATGTGTGTGATGTGATTAGGTTAGTTAGGTTTAAGTAGTTCTAAGCTCTAGGGGACTGATGACCTCAGAAGTTAAGTCCCATAGTGCTCAGAGCCGTTTGAACCATTTTGTGTCACTGAGTACTCCTGAACGACCCATTCTGCAGTTACTTCTATTCTATTGCCTGCCTCCATTTATAACTGGTGGGTACGCCTATTGTGCTAGCTGGTGGTCAGTTCCAATCTACGTATGTCTGTCCGTTTGCTTCTGATCATGTAGTGTACATCTGCATTCCACCTCACAGGATGTAGCGGTGTGTAATTTAGCTTCCTTCTTTGCTCCGTTCACGAATGGTGCGAGACAAGAACATCTTCGATAAACTTCTGTATGAACTTTAGTAGGAGAAGGAATAAAAAACCGTTACGAGAGAATGTGGAGTGACTAGAAGGAATGAGACAAGAATAAGGCTTATTGCGTTCTGGAATAAATTTCAGCTAACATTTGCGAAGAAAATGCTTAAAAATCACATTAGGAGAAGATATACTTGGAAAAGGCCCTTAAAGACCACTTTGTTACATACCGGTCAGACAGTGATTCCGAAATCATATGTTGGATTGTAACGCATACGCAGGAGGAGATATACACTTATAAGCCAAAACATCATGACCACTGCTCACCGCGATGTTGGATGCCGCCTGGTAGCGTTGCGGACACCTGAAGTGGTAACAAAAATGTGTAAACGCAGCAGACAAGAACAGCGAAGATATGGCTGCAATTGAGGAAATCCATTGAGATAAGCGACTCTCATAAAGGCCAGATCGTTATTACGCAGAGTCTGTGAACGAGTATCTCGAAAACGGCGAAGCTGGTTGAATATTCACGGGCTGCTGTCATGAGCATCTACGGAAAGAGATCGAAGGACAGTGAAACTATCACAAGGTGCTGAATGGTTGGACATTGACGACTGTTCACAGAACAAGAGGTTCGGATGCTCGTCTGTTCTGTAAAGTAGGATAGATGGTGATCTATGGCATCTCTGCCGAAAGAGCATAATGCTGGTGAACGCACAAGTGTTTCGGAGCACACTGTTCGTCGTACATTCTTGAACCTGGAGCTCCGCAGCAGACCACCTCTACATGTTCACATGTTGACCCTACGACATCGTGCAGTGGGCACGGGACCATCGGGATTCGACCGTCGATCAACGGAAACGTGTCTGCTCTTCAGGTGAATATCATTTTTGGTGCAATAGGTCAATGGTCGTCTCCACAAACGCCGTCATCGAGGTGAACAGTGAATCGAAACGTCATCGCGTCACGGACGCAGGCTGGTGGGAGCAGTATTTTGCTGTGGGAGACATTCTCATGCGCTTGCATGTGACCTATGGTAGTAATCGAAGACAGCTGCCAGCATCTGTGTCCCTTCATGCTTGATGTATTCCCCCACGGCAATGCCATCATTCAGCAGTATAACTGTCCGTGTCTCGGAACCAGAATCGTGAAACAGTGATTTCAGGAGCGTTGTAGTGAACTCACGTTGATGCTTCGGCGACCAAATTCGCCTAATGTAAATCGTGTGGAACCCATCTAGGTCGCTATCGGCCTTCATCACTGCGTACGCATATCAGTGGCCCTTTATTTACTTGAATTTCTTGACCTGTCCGTAGACATCTAATGCTACAGACATCCACAAACCTACTAAAAAACTGTCGGATCCCTGGTACGCAGAATCAGTGATGTATTTCGTTCCAAATACGGACAAACAACCTATTAAGCAGGTAGTCACAATGTTTTGGCTCAGCGGTATAGACTCAGATCACAATTTAGTAATGATAACGAATTTTCTGGAACAATATGTGCGGAAATAAGTGTAATATAGAAATAGGAGAGTTGAGATGGATCTGAAGTTCTCTAAGGTCGCAGGAACTGCGAGAATGAATTCCACATAGGCAGTTCAAATGAAGAGGAATGGACATCTTTAAAAACAGAAGCAAGAAAAGGAATTCCGCCACCTTGGAAGCAAAATAATTCGTGATGGACGAAGAAAGGAGGAGATAAAAAACAGATATGCACAAGTAAAGAGGGCATTCCCGACAAACAGAAGTCTACTAGTATCAGACATTTCTGAGTACGTACGTACGTACACATGTGGCACAGTACAGTACGAAAGTGAATTGTAGACTGTGGAAAAGCCAAGGGAGGAGACAGTGGAAGTGTTTGTGATGTGGTGTTAAAGAAAGATTGTGAAAATTTGACTGAGTAGACATGTTCCACCTTCTTGAAGGGACCAGACAATAAGGAATGTCTGAGAAATAAGGAACATCAATGACACTTGAAGGAGCTGCAGAGGGCATAAATTTAGGAGTATAGGGGAAAACAAACATTAGATTGTATACAACAAATTACTGACAACGTTGGGTCCAAGTGCTACCATGAGTGGAAGAGGATAGCACCAGAGACGATTTCCTAGTGGGCCGCATCAAACCAGGTAAAAGACATAAAAAAGAAAGTACGTGCCTGCTAATGAACCAAAGGGAAAAGAATCTCAAAATTTTCCCGATGTCGTCATTTCAGGAGACTTTTGTGGGAAGAGCCATCATGATCCATGAACTTTAGTGAGGTGAGGCGTCTTGCGTGCCACAACGATAGAGATAATCGTAGCGTAGACGCAATTTGCAGCGAGGCCAGAGAAACATATGGTTTCTGAATACCCATTTCAATAATTGCAGGGGCAACAGTCTGAATGTCTGACTGATCTGGCCTTGCGGTAATAGCCAACAGCCGATGATGAAGGGAATATATCATGACATAAAAGAAACTATTCACATAGTTAAGAAAGAGAAACATTTAATTATGCTGGGGGACTGGAATTCGCTAGTATGAACAAAAAATAGTAGGAAAACACGAGCTGAAGAAATGAATGGGGAAGCTGTCGGCTAGAATGTTTCACGGAGTATAATTTATTCATCGCTGATACTTGGTTTAAGACTCATGAAAGAGGGTTGTATGCGTACAAGAGGCTTGGAAACACTTGAAGGTGTCACATTCATTATAGAATGGTAAGACACAAATTTCAAAACAGGTATTAAGCTGCAAGAGGTTTCCAGAGACATACATGAACTCTGACCATAACTTATTGTTTATGAACTGCAGTAGAAAACTGAAGAAGGTCTGAAATTAAAGCTATGGGAATTGGATAAATTAAAAAAATTAGAGGTTGTTTCACAGGCAACGAATGAGCGGTATAGGGGAAAGGAATATAATAGAACACAATTGAGTAGATTTGAGAGACGCAATTCCGAAGGCGGCAGAGGATAAGATAAGTACAAAGACTAGGTCTAGTAAATGTCGCTATTGAATTTCGTTGACGAAAGGAGAAAAAATAGAAATGCAGCAAATATAGCAGACGAAAGGGAATGCAGACGTCTAAAAATAAGATTGATAGAAAGTGCATAATGGCTAAGCAGCCTAGAGAACAAATGTAAGGCTGTACAAGCAAGCATAACTAGGGGAAAGGTAGACAGCACTTAAAGGAAAATTATAAACACCTTTGGAGAAAAGAGAAGCAGCTGTATAAATCTCAAGAGTTCAGATGACAATCAAGTACTAAAAGAGAAGGGAAATCTGAAAGGTGTAAAGAATGTAAACAAGGGGGATACAAGGGAATTGAGCTTGAACACAATTTTATAGAAAGGGAAGAGGAAATGGAAGATAAGATGATAGATATAATACTACGAGGAGAATTTGACACAGTATCACAGTATCTAAGCCGAAATAAGGACCCTTGAGTAGATGATAAATACTCAGAATTATTTAGATCGTTCGGGAAACCGTCATTATGAAACGGCGAAATACCTTCAGGTGTCAAGAAGTATGTAATAATTCCAATTCCAAAGAAGACAACTGCTGACAGGTATCAATATTATCGAACTTTCAGTTTAATAAGCCGTTGTTACAAGATAATGTCCCAAATTACTTACAGAAGACTGGAAAAACTGATAGGTCTTGACGAGGATCAAGACTCGAAGAATATGAAAGTGAAGCAGTGGTTGAGAAGGGAACAAGACAGGGTTGCTGCTCATCCTTGATGTTATTTAATCTGTACATTTACCAAGCTGTATAGGAATCCGACGAGAAATCTGGAAAGGAGATTAAACATCAGTTGTAGGAAACAAAAACTTTGAGGTAATTCTATCATAGTCAGCAAAGGACTTGAAAGAGCTGTTGCATAGAATGGACAGTGTCTTGAAAGGAGGTTATAAGAGGAACATCAACAAAAGTAAAACAAGGGTAATGGAACGTAGTCAAATGAAATGATGTGATGTGGTGGAATTAGATTAGAAAATGGGACACTAAAAGCAGTTGTTAAGTTTTGCTATTTGGGCGACAAAATAACTGATGATTGCCGAAGTAGAGAGGATATAAATTACAGACTGGTCATGGTAAGAAAATAATTTCTGGAAAAGAGAAATATACTGATATCTACTAAAATTTAAGAATTAGGAAGTGCTTTCTGAATATACACACATCAAAAAAGTTTTGCATCACCCCAGTTCCCAGAACTCCTGCAGATGGGCGTTGAGTGTGGATATTGTGTCACAGACACAGTCCCTTTGACTGTCACTAAGTCCACCCAAAGATGTAAAAAACCATGCATGAGCAGCAAAACGGAGAGGGTCCGACAGCTGATCAGTTCCAGTCATTCCACTGGGGGGGGGGGGGGGGGGGGCGGTTGAAGGGACACGGCTCGTGTTGTCTGTAGTTCAACCATGCCTAGACGGTAAATACCGCGGTTCGATCGTGTCTCAACAAGGGAAGTGTCCAGGTGTCTCGGAGTGAACCAAAACGATGATGTTCCAATCTGGAGGAGATACAGAATGACGAGAATTGTCGATGACATGTCTAGCTCAGGCGGGCCAAGGGCTACTACTGCCTTGGATGACCGCTACCTATGGATTATGGCTCGGAGGAACACTGACAGCAACGCCACCATGGTGAATAATGCTTTTTGTGCAGCCGCAGGACGTCGTGTTACGACTCAAACTGTGCGCAGAAGGCTGCATGAAGAGCAACTTCACTCCCGACGTCCATGGGGAGGTCCATCTTTGCAACGACACCATGCAGCGCCGTACAGATGGGCCCAGCAACATGCTGAATGAACCGCTCAGGATTGGCATCACGTTCTCTTCACCGATGAGTGTCGCGTATACCTTCAACCAATCGTCGTAGACGTGTTTGGAGGCTACCCGGTAGGGCTGAACGCCTTAGGCACACTGCACGCGAGTGCAGCAAGGTGGAGGTTCCCTGCTGTTTTGGGGTGGTTTTATATGGGGCCGACTTACCCTGCTGTTGGTCATGGAAGGCGCCGTAACGGCTGTACGATACCTCAATGCCATCCTCCGACCGATAGTGCAACCATGTTGTTGTTGTTGTGGTGTTCAGTCCTGAGATTGGTTTGATGCCGCTCTCCATGCTACTCTATCCTGTGCAAGCTTTTTCATCTCCCAGTACCTGCTGCAACCTACATCCTTCTGAATCTGCTTAGTGTATTCATCTCTTGGTCTCCCTCTACGATTTTTACCCTCCACGCTGCCCTCCAATACTATATTGGTGATCCCTTGATGTATCAGAACATGTCCTACCAACCGATCCCTTCTTCTGGTCACGTTGTGCCACAAACTTCTCTTCTCCCCAATCCTATTCAATACTTCCTCATTAGTTATGTGATCTACCCATCTAATCTTCAGCATTCTTCTGTAGCACCACATTTCGAAAGCTTCTATTCTCTTCTTGTCCAAACTATTTATCGTCCATGTTTCACTTCCATACATGGCTACACTCCATACAAATACTTTCAGAAATGACTTCCTGACACTTAAATCAATACTGGATGTTAACAAATTTCTCTTCTTCAGAAACGCTTTCCTTGCCATTCCCAGTATACATTTTATATCCTCTCTACTTCGACCATCATCAGTTATTTTGCTCCCCAAATAGCAAAACCCCTTTACTACTTTAAGTGTCTCATTTCCTAATCTAATTCCTTCAGCATCACCCGACTTAATTAGACTACATTCCATTATCCTTGTTTTGCTTTTGTTGATGTTCATCTTATATCCTCCTTTCAAGACACTGTCCATTCCATTCAATTGCTCTTCCAAGTCCTTTGCTGTCTCTGACAGAATTACAATGTCATCGGCGAACCTCAAAGTTTTTATTTCTTCTCCATGAATTTTAATACCTACTCCGAATATTTCTTTTGTTTCCTTTACTGCTTGCTCAATATACAGATTGAACAACATCGGGGAGAGGCTACAACCCTGTCTTACTCCCTTCCCAGCCACTGCTTCCCTTTCATGTCCCTCGACTCTTATAACTGCCATCTGGTTTCTGTACAAATTGTAAATAGCCTTTCGCTCCCTGTATTTTACCCCTGCCACCTTTATAATTTGAAAGAGAATATTCCAGTCAACATTGTCAAAAGCTTTCTCTAAGTCTACAAATGCTAGAAACGTAGGTTTGCCTTTCCTTAATCTTTCTTCTAAGATAAGTCGTAAGGTCAGTATTGCCTCACGTGTTCCAGTGTTTCTACGGAATCCAAACTGATCTTCCCCGAGGTTGGCTTCTACTAGTTTTTCCATTCGTCTGTAAAGAATTCGTGTTAGTATTTTGCAGCTGTGACTTATTAAGCTGATAGTTCGGTAATTTTCATATCTGTCAACACCTGCTTTCTTTGGGATTGGAATTATTATATTATTATATCGGCAGCGTATTGGCGAGGCATTCGTTTTCATGGACAATTCGCACCCCCATCGTGCACATCTTGTAAATGAGTTCTTTCCGGATAACGACTTCGCTCGACTAGAGCGGCCAGCATGCTCTCCAGACATGAATCGTATCGAACATGCGTGGGGTAGACTGAAGAGGGCTGTTTATGGATAACGTGACCCACCAATCACTCTGAGGAATCTACTCCGAATCGCCGTTGAGGAGTGGGACAATCTGGACCAACAGTGCCTTGATGAACTTGTGGATAGTATGCCACTACAAATACAGGCATTCATCAATGCAAGAGGACGTGCTACCGGCTATTATAGGTACCGGTGTGTACAGCAGTCTCTATCACCACCTCTGAAGGTCTCGCTGTGTGGTGGTACAGCATGCAATGTCTGGTTTTTATGAGCAATAAAAAAGCGGAAATGATGTTTATGTTGATCTCTATTCCAATTTTCTGGACAGGTTTCAGAACTCTCGGAACCGAGGTGATGCAAAACTTTTTTTGATGTGTGTATTTGTCTGCAGTTTAGCAGAGGATGTTACGAGGACATGAAGCTGTTCAGATAGGAACACATAGAAGCTTTCAAAATGTGATTATATAAAAATTCTGAAGATTAGGTGGGTAGACCGAACGACTGTCCAATCTGTTAATATTCTTTCGCGCTTAGTTTTCAGCTGCCAAGACTGTGTGTGGATGATCACTTTACGGCAAGATCTCAACAAATTGTTCCGAACAGAACAAAATCGATTGACGTAATGGTATTTCGTGAGTACAGGGGAATCGACAGACGTAATGGTACTTCGTGAGTACAGGGGAATATCACAGAACCATTATGGTTTACAGTTCATCACTCTCAACAAGGAACCCCTTGAGTGTGAGCTATGAAGATAAATCTTTAGTGAGGCTCATTTGAAAGTATAGTGAAGTTATGATAAGAAAAATACTAGTTGCTAATGACTCAAACTATGCATCAGGAGGGCGACAGAAAATGAGTGTGCGGGAGGCGCAGATATCAACCTTCTACGGATGTATGTATTACACTTCACAAAATGAAATGAAATGTCGTGTGGCTAGAGCCTCCCGTCGGGTAGACCGGTCGCCTGGTGCAAGTCATTTTAGGTGACGCCACGCGTCGATGAAAGTGAGATGATGATGATGATGATGATGAAGTTAACACCCAGTCACTGACCGGAGAAAATCTACGACACAGCCGGGAATCGATCCCGGGTACCTTTGCACGGCAATCTGTCGCGCTGACCACTCGGCTATCGAGGCGGACGTTTCACAAAATGGACACCGTCGACATTCAAGAAATGTTTAAAAAAAAAGACCATTAACTTCCGTCATGAACACCGAATGAAAAACGGCAGGCCATAGTGATCACAAGGAATCGCACCATCAACACCGAAGGCGAAGTCCTTGGGAGTTACAAACCGTGCAAGACGTTCAGCTAGGTATCTACCATTAAAGAATACATGTAGAAACATATTGGTGTTACGGGATGATGAGAATGATGGAATGTGATGGCATGCAACCGAGCGTGAAACAGTCTGTCGTGGAGCTTATCGTGAAACTGACTATTCTTTACGGCGCAGCTGCAGATAGTGCAATAATATGATTTATAGGCACGAAAAAACAAACATGCAGTCTGAATTTGTCCAGTAGTTCCAAGTGGCATGAATTTCGATGTCACAACTCTTCAGGAGCGATAGTATTACTTTTATTCTCAGACCAGAAGTCATGCAATACCACCTCTGGACGTAATAACGGCCTTGATACGCCTGGGCATTGAGTCAAACAGAGCTTGGATGGCGTGTACAGGTACAGCTGCCCATGCAGCTTCAACACGATACCACAGTTCATCAAGAGTAGTGAACGGCGTATTGTGACGAGCCACTTCCTCGGCCGCCACTGACCAGACGTTTTCAATTGGTGAGAGATCTGGAGAATGTGTTTCTGTATCCAGAAAGGCCCGTACAGGACCTTCAACATGCGGTCGTGCATTATCCTGCTGAAATGTAAGATTTCGCAGGGATCGAATGAAGGGTAGAGCCACGGGTCGCAACACATGTGAAATGTAACGTCCACTGTTCAAAGTGCCGTCAATGCGAACAAGAGGCGACCGAGACGTGTAACCAACGGCACCCCATACCATCACGCCGGGTGATACGTCAGTATGGCGATGACAAATACACGCTTCCAATGTGCGTTCACCGCGGTGTCGCTAAACACGGATGCGACCATCATGATGCTGTAAACAGAACCTGGATTCATTCGAAAAAATGACGATTTGCCATTCGTGCACCCAGGATCGTCGTTGAGTACACCATCGCAGGCGCTCCTGTCTGTGATACAGCGTCGAGGGTAAGCGCAGCCTTGGTCTCCGAGCTGATAGTCCATTCTGCTGCAAACGTCTTCGAACTGTTAGTGCAGATGGTTGTTGTTTTTCAAACGTCCCCATCTGTTGACTCGGGGATCGAGACGTGGTTGCACGATCCGTTACAGCCATGCGGATAAGATGCCTGTCATCTCAACTGCTAATGATATGAGGCCGTTGGGATCCAGCACGGGGTTCCGTATTACCCTCCTGAACCCACCGATTCCATATTCTGCTAACAGTCATTGGATCTCGACCAACGCGAGCAGCAATGTCGCGATACGATAAACCGCAATCGCGATAGGCTGCAATCCGACCTTTATCAAAGTCGGAAACATGATGGTACGAATTTATCCTCCTCACACGAGGCATCACAACAACGATTCACCAGGCAGCGCCGGTCAACTGCTGTTTGTGTATGAGAAATCGGTTGGAAACTTTCCTCATATCAGGACGTTGTAGGTGTCGCCACCGGCGCCAACATTGTGTGAATACTCTGAAAAGCTAATCATTTGCTTACCACAGCATCTTCTCCCTGGCGGTTAAATTTCGCGTCTGTAGCACGCTATCTACATGGTGTAGCAATTTTAATGGCCAGTAGTGTATTTTCTATTTTCTGTACTCATTAGACTGCAATTCCATTCAACGGGTCCTGTACTACTTCTTCACTTTCACTGAGGATAGCGTGTCCTCAGCGAATTTTAACACTGATATCGTTCCACATTGAATTTTAATCCCGCTCTCGAACCTTAATGTTATTTCTGCCATTACTTCTTCGACGTATATATTAAACAGCAGGAGCGCAAGACTACGTCCCTGTCATACGCCCTTTTTAACCAGAGCATTTCGTTATTGTTCCTTCTTGGTTCTTGTACGTATTGTGTGTTACCCATTATTTCCCTATTACTCACCCCTACTTTCCTGAGGATTTCGAAGATCTTGCACCATTTTCTGTTTTGGAACGTTTTCTCCAGCTCGATAAATCCTATGAACGTGTCTTAATTTTTCTTCAGTCTTGCTTCCATCATCAACCGCAACGTCATAACTGCCTCTCTGGTTCCTTTATCTTTCCTAAACCCAAACTGATTAGGGTCACATCAAGTTAAAGAATGGTTCGTTGGCGTCAAACACATAGTTGCTTATTTGCCACCGAGGAACGTTTCGTTAATCTTTTCTGCAGATGTAGATGATTTGAAGACGGCCAGTGTTCGAAACTGTTCATTTGCTAATAAATATACGTTACAGCAGTTTTTTGTGCTTGCATAATGTCGTTGTTTATGTACGAGAGTGAGTCAAATGAAAACCTTAAATATTTTTTAAAATATTATTTATTGTACAGAAGTGGTACAAAGCTCTATCACTTTTCATCATAATCTCCCCCACGCTCAATGCAAGTCCTCCAGTGCTTACAAAGTGCATAAATTCCTTTAGAAAAAAATTCTTTTGGTAGTCCGCGCAACCACTCATGCACCGCGTGGCGTACCTCTTTATCAGAATGGAACTTCTTTCCTTCCATTGCGTCTTTGAGTGGTCCAAACAAATGGAAATCACTTGGGGCAAGGTCTAGTGAGTATGTTAGATGAGGAAGACACTCAAAATGCGGGTTTATGATCGTTGCAACTGTTGTACGGGCAATGTGGAGCCTTGCATTGTCATGTTGGAAAAGGACCCCTGGTGACAGCAATCCATGTCGCTTTGATTTGATTACAGGCCGCAGATGATTTTTTAGGATATCTGTGTATGATGCACTGGTGACAGTGGTCCCTCTAGGCATGTAATGCTCCAAAATGACGCTTTTTCCGTCTCAAAAGAGAGTCAGCATAACCTTCCCTGCTGATGGTTCTGTTCGAAACTTCTTTGGTTCTGGTGATGAAGAATGGCGCCATTCCTTGCTCGCTCTCTTCGTTTCCGGTTGGTGGAAGTGAACGCAGGTTTCGTCCCCAGTAACGATTCTTGCAAGAAAGCCATCACCTTCTCGTTCAAAGCGTCGAAGACGTTTCTTCACAAACATCAACATGTCGTTCTCTCATTTCAGGAGTCAGCTGCCGTGGCACCCATCAAGGAGACACTTTGTGAAACTGGAGCCACATCATGCACAATGTGGTTCAAAAATGGTTCAAATGGCTCTGAGCACTATGGGACTTAACATCTGAGGTCATCAGTCCCCTAGAACTTAGAACTACTTAAACCTAACTAACCTAAGGACATCACACACATCCATGCCCAAGGCAGGATTCGAACCTGCGACCGTAGCGGTCGCGCGGTTCCAGACTGTAGCGCCTAGAACCTCTCGGCCACCTCGGACGGCTGCACAATGTGGTGTGCTGACCCATGAGTAACCTGTAAACATGATGCAATGTCATTCAGTGTCACTCGGCGGATTTCCTTCACTATGGTTTCAACTGCTGCAATGTTCTATGGAGTCACAACTCGTTGTGCCTGACCTGGACGAGAAGCATCTTCCACTGAAGTCACACCATTTGCGAGCTTCCTACTCCATTCGTAGACTTGCTGCTGTGACAAACATGCATCACCGTACTGAACCTTCATTCGCCGTTGAATTTCAATAGGTTTCACACCTTCACTACGTAATAACCGAATAACAGAACGCTGTTCTTCCCTGGTGCAAGTCGCAAGTGGGGCGGCCATCTTTATACTGATACTGCGACGGTATGTGTGCATCTGCACTATGCTGCCACCCACAGGCCATTCTGCACGCTGTTTGTAGCACGCTTACCACCTTACAGGATAATGGCGCAAAATTTCGATTTGTTATTACAAATTTAAGGTTTTCATTTGACTCATCTTCGTACTTTGGAACTGTGCTTCATTGTTCACAGAAAATGCTTTGAAAAATTTTATTTCAACTTCAGTTAATCCTGAGACATTATAAATGAAATTTTGGAACATCCTGAAAAGCAGACGGTAATGAATCTGCTCCCTCAGTCCTTCCATTCCTTATTCGAACAGTTACTGTCTAGGCCAAACCTTTCGGTTCGCCATGAACTGGATCTAGAGTGCACGAGCGACAGGTCCGCACAAGGTAGCTGCAGTATGCGCTTCGGTATCGAGACTGCCGGTGAACCTGTGCGCAGGTAATTTGCATCGCATGGACGGCGTGCCGCCAGTCTGTTCCCCGAGTCGGCGCCAGCTATCTTTCCGCATCGGGCGGGCTGACACCCGCACGCAGCCTTGCATACGCCGGCTGGCGCCAGTACTCGGTGCTGGCTGTCTCTGTGACACGGAGACACGCAGAACGCGGTGCCTACAGATGCCTCTCGCCTGATACGGCTGTCCGCTCTCAGCTCTTGGCCTGAACCTCGCCACAGCCTCCGGTAGCTGGTCAAGGGCTCTAGCATACAACAGCCAAGGGAAGGCCTCCGTTTAGCGCCCGCCTACTGCTCTAGCACCAACCATATTCTTCCGCATCCTCCTCTCCCCACCCTTACGCCCACGGATGCACAGCCAAAAATGTTTTTTGTCATTATCTTTTCGATTTACTACACTTACTGTTTTTCTTAAATTCCTGTAGAACTCATCAAACTTCTTTATGAAGAAGGTATCGGAGTCTAAGACAAAGTTTTTAACAAAATTTACAATACAGATCATTAATTATCCTGCGCAATGGCTATTATCAGCTTTCGTTCCTTTGCACAAAAAGAAGGCTCTAAAATGTGAAGATCATAGACTCGTTAGTCTTATGAGCACTCTCCGTCTTCAGGCCACGGGCGGCCTACCGGGACCACCCGACCGCCGTGTCATCCTCACTGGAGGATGCGGATATGAGGGGCGTGGGGTCAGCACACCGCTCTCCCGCTCGTTATGATGGTATTCTTGACCGAAGCCACTACTATTCGGTCGAGTAGTTCCTCAATTGGCATCACGAGGCCGAGTGCACCCAGAAAAATGGCAACAGCGCATGGCTGCCTGGATGGTCACCCATCCAAGTGCCCACCACGCCCGACAGCGCTTAACTTCGGTGATCTCACGGGAACCGGTGTATCCACTGCGGCAAGGTCGTTGCCCTTCAGTCTTATGAATCATTCCTTGAAAATATTTCTGAAAGTCATCCGACAAAAATTATATGAAAAAGATGTGAGAAACTCATTGGTGGGACCCGGTTTAGGTACAAGAGAATGAGTAGCTGCACCATATGTTTTAGTGTAAAACAGCTATTAATGAGATAAAAATGTCGCCTGTGGTTTATTCATTGTGAAAAATACTTCTACAGAGTACAATGTCATAAACTTACGGAACATCTTAAGAGAATGGATTTACGAGGTTTGCTCAGAAAGTAATGCACCGCATTTTTTTTTTCTAACCCGAAAACAATGCTACGAATGCGGAACGTTACGTATGTATTATTTGGAGTCTCCTGAGTGAGCGCGCCAAGTTTCCGTCACTTCCGGCAGATAGCGTAGCTGCAGGACAGTTTCAAAATGGCGTCTGTAGCTGATGTACGTTACAAGCAACGTGCCGTCATTGAATTTCTCACCGCAGAGAAAGAAACTGTGGGGAATATTCACAAGCGCTCTATGGAGCACCTGCAGTCGACAGAAGTACAGTTAGTCGATGGACATGGAGGGTGAGGTCATCAGAAGCCGGTTCGGCTGAGCTCCACGATTTGCAACGGCCGGGGAGGCCATCCACGGCTGTCACACCTGAGATGTTGCAGCGAGCTGATGTCATTCGTGAGGACAGACGCATTACGACTAGAAATCTGTCAATCAGCAAAGGAAATGTGCATGTAATTATCCACAGTCTTTAATGTTTAAAACTGTGTGCAGGATGGGTCCCGCAGCGTCTAACGGTGGACCAGAAATCGCTCGGAAAAAATATTTTCTTGACTTGTCGCAACGTTTTGAAGCCGAGAGGGAGGCTTTCTTGTCCCGGATTGTGACAGGTGATGAAACCTGGATTCACCATTTTGAGCCCGATAAACAACGACAGTCGATGGAATGGCGCCCTTCCCACTCCTCACAGAAGAAAAACTTCAAAGCAACTGCTTCCGCCGGTAAGGTCATGATCACCCTGTTCTGAGACTGTGAAGGTGTGATTCTCTTTGAAGTGATGCCAAGAGACGGTACCATTAATTCAAAAGGATACGTCAACACATTAATAAAACTCAAGCGCGCTCCCGGCTGCTTCGGCGCCACAGCAGCCGAGGAGATGTTTTACTGCAACACGATAGCGCTCGGTCCCACAAAAGTCTGAGAACTGTTGAACACATCGCAAAACAGGGTTGGACAGTGTTATATACACGCTACAGCTCTGACCTAGCCCTCTCGGACTTCCGCTTGTTTGGGCCATTAAAACATGCCATTCGTGGAAGATATTCAGATGGCGATGAGGAGGTGATTCACACACTGAAGTACTGGCTCCGCCACCAGGACAATGAATAATACCTATAGAGTAGAAACGCCCTTGTTTCGCGCTGGAGGAAGGACACAGAATGGGATGGAGATTACGTGGACAAATAGGTTGTGTAGATAAAACACAATTTTTTCATGTGTGTAATTCTCATTATGTTCAATAAAGAATTGTTGAAAGAAAAAAAAAATGCGGTGCATTGCATTCTGTGCAACCCTTGTAGATCAGAAAGACATCCTCTGCTTAGAGAATTTATGCTGGAATCAGACAGCACAGGTTAAGTTGGTAATAACGTCAATCTGTGCATGCATCCGACAAGGATGCGTTCTACCACTCTGAAAGTATCTTACAGAAAGCACCTGGTGATACAGAAAAAGGCCTAAAGATTAATGCAGTTAGCCGGCCGCTGGTGACCGAGCGGTTCTAGGCGCTTCAGTCTGGAACCGCGCGACCGCTATTGTCGCAGGTTCGAATCCTGCCTCGGGCATGGATGTTTGTGGTGTCCTTAGTTAGATTTAAGTAGTTCTAAGTTCTAGGGGACTGATGACCTGAGATGTTAAGTCCCATAGTGCTCAGAGCCATTAATACACTTATCATCAACAACATACGCTGTGCTGATGATATGCTTTGATCACTGATAATTTATAAGATCTTCAATAACTCGTCAACGTAACACAAGATTATAGCAGTAATCTAGGTCTGAATGACAACACCAAAAGCCGGCCGGGGTGGCCGAGCGGTTCTAGGCGCTACAGTCTGGAACCGCGCGACCGCTACGGTCACAGGTTCGAATCCTGCCTCGGGCATGGATGTGTGTGATGTCCTTAGGTTAGTTAGGTTTAAGTAGTTCTAAGTTCTAGGGGACTGTGCTCAGAGCCGTTTGAAATTTTTGAACAACACTAAAAAGACACATTTTATGATTGACGCACGACAGCCCGAATGTTTGCAAATGCAATGGCTTCTTAATACAAAGAGCAGACAGGTTTAAGTACCTGGGAACGCGGTCAAGAAACTCAAGTGCAGACCTAGACCTTAACCTTACAGTTCGAACTGCAAGATGCGACATCTGGCCTGAGATTCCCCCTTTACCCTTCTGATGGATGGACAGTGAATAAGCCAACAGCAACGAAGAGCAAGGCCTCTGAAATTTGGATTTACCGTAAAATCCTTAAAGTACCGTAGAATCAAGAGTAACTAACACCGGAGTGTTTCGAAGAATACACAAACAGCGAAAATCACTAGGAACGTTTAATAGAAGAAGGACTGCATGTCTAGGACATGGCTTACGGAACGCCAAATACACTCCTGGAAATGGAAAAAAGAACACATTGACACCGGTGTGTCAGACCCACCATACTTGCTTCGGACACTGCGAGAGGGCTGTACAAGCAATGATCACACGCACGGCACAGCGGACACACCAGGAACCGCGGTGTTGGCCGTCGAATGGCGCTAGCTGCGCAGCATTTGTGCACCGCCGCCGTCAGTGTCAGCCAGTTTGCCGTGGCGTACGGAGCTCCATCGCAGTCTTTAACACTGGTAGCATGCCGCGACAGCGTGGACGTGAACCGTATGTGCAGTTGACGGACTTTGAGCGAGGGCGTATAGTGGGCATGCGGGAGGCCGGGTGGACGTACCGCCGAATTGCTCAACACGTGGGGCGTGAGGTCTCCACAGTACATCGATGTTGTCGCCAGTGGTCGGCGGAAGGTGCACATGCCCGTCGACCTGGGACCGGACCGCAGCGACGCACGGATGCACGCCAAGACCGTAGGATCCCACGCAGTGCTGTAGGGGACCGCACCGCCACTTCCCAGCAAATTAGGGACACTGTTGCTCCTGGGGTATCGGCGAGGACCATTTGCAACCGTCTCCATGAAGCTGGGCTATGGTCCCGCACACCGTTAGGCCGTCTTCCGCTCACGCCCCAACATCGTGCAGCCCGCCTCCAGTGGTGTCGCGACAGGCGTGAATGGAGGGACGAATGGAGACGTGTCGTCTTCAGCGGTGAGAGTCGCTTCTGCCTTGGTGCCAATGATGGTCGTATGCGTGTTTGGCGCCGTGCAGGTGAGCGCCACAATCAGGACTGCATACGCCCGAGGCACACAGGGCCAACACCCGGCATCATGGTGTGGGGAGCGATCTCCTACACTGGCCGTACACCACTGGTGATCGTCGAGGGGACACTGAATAGTGCACGGTACATCCAAACCGTCATCGAACCCATCGTTCTACCATTCCTAGACCGGCAAGGGAACTTGCTGTTCCAACAGGACAATGCACGTCCGCATGTATCCCGTGCCACCCAACGTGCTCTAGAAGGTGTAAGTCAACTACCCTGGCCAGCAAGATCTCCGGATCTGTCCCCCATTGAGCATGTTTGGGACTGGATGAAGCGTCGTCTCACGCGGTCTGCACGTCCAGCACGAACGCTGGTCCAACTGAGGCGCCAGGTGGAAATGGCATGGCAAGCCGTTCCACAGGACTACATCCAGCATTTCTACGATCGTCTCCATGGGAGAATAGCAGCCTGCATTGCTGCGAAAGGTGGATATACACTGTACTAGTGCCGACATTGTGCGTGCTCTGTTGCCTGTGTCTATGTGCCTGTGGTTCTGCCAGTGTGATCATGTGATGTATCTGACCCCAGGAATGTGTCAATAAAGTTTCCCCTTCCTGGGACAATGAATTCACGGTGTTCTTATTTCAATTTCCAGGAGTGTATATAGCTACAGTTGATAATCGAACGGAAGGTTGAGGGTGAAAGAAGAACAGCACGAAGAAGAATGTCTTAACTAGATAATGTGAAGGTACGCGAAGGATTACCAAGTACAATGCAGCTACTACATACATGTACTAATGGATAGGCAGAAAGAAGAACAAGAGTTCAGTCGTTTCATCTCTATTAACTACGACCCCTATAATGCAAGCGGTAGTCATAAAAGTTCAATTATCAACAAAAAACAAAGCGCGACCATGAAACTGTAATCACTTTTCTACATAATCTCACTCTATGCAACTTAATTGTCCCAACTATTTATAATTTGGGGGACACCTTGATTAAAGAAGTCTGTATTGTGGGTGTTCAGCAAAGGTACCATCTACAGCATAACCTGGTCAGGACTCTGCAAATGCCTGCTAAGCAACTGTTTCTGCATTCGAGGACACAGGAAGAATCCTCTGGGTGGCTCGCCAGCAGTATACGGCGGTTGAGAAAAGATATTACAGCACAGAGAAGCAGCATGTATGTGTACCAGAGCTGATAAACCATCGATATATCGATGTATCGATACATATTGTTCAAAAAACGTCGATATACACGGCGATATTTTCACCCGGTATATCGATATCTAAATGGCAATAACGAGTGCCGATATTTTTATTTTATATTATATTTTTACTCTATTTTCGGTACATATTTGAAGTCGTTCTTTTGAAATTGTGAAATTTTACTTTGCCTGTGTGAAGGAGTCTTGCTACTTTTTGAGCTTTCATCACGTCAAGTCTTTCTCTTTCACTATATGAAGCAAGTATATGTGACACATACAGGGTGTTTCAAAAATGACCGGTATATTTGAAACGGCAATAAAAACTAAACGAGCAGCGATAGAAATACACCGTTTGTTGCAATACGCTTGGGACAACAGTACATTTTCAGGCAGACAAACTTTCGAAATTACAGTAGTTACAATTTTCAACAACAGATGGCGCTGCAAGTGATGTGAAAGATATAGAAGACAACGCAGTCTGTGGGTGCGCCATTCTGTACGTCGTCTTTCTGCTGTAAGCGCGTGCTGTTCACAACGTGCAAGTGTGCTCTAGACAACATGGTTTATTCCTTAGAACAGAGGATTTTTCTGGTGTTGGAATTCCACCGCCTAGAACACAGTGTTGTTGCAACAAGACGAAGTATTCAACGGAGGTTTAATGTAACCAAAGGACCGAAAAGCGATACATAAAGGATCTGTTTGAAAAATTTCAACGGACTGGGAACGTGACGGATGAACGTGCTGGAAAGGTAGGGCGACCGCGTACGGCAACCACAGAGGGCTACGCGCAGCTAGTGCAGCAGGTGATCCAACAGCGGCCTCGGGTTTCCGTTCGCCGTGTTGCAGTTGCGGTCCAAATGACGCCAACGTCCACGTATCGTCTCATGCGCCAGAGTTTACACCTCTATCCATACAAAATTCAAACGCGGCAACCCCTCAGCGCCGCTACCATTGCTGCACAAGAGACATTCGCTAACGATATAGTGCACAGGATTGATGACGGCGATTTGCATGTGGGCAGCATTTCGTTTACTGACGAAGCTTATTTGTACCTGGATGGCTTCGTCAATAAACAGAACTGGCGCATATGGGGAACCGAAAAGCCCCATGTTGCTGTCCCATCGTCCCTGCATCCTCAAAAAGTACTGGTCTGGGCCGCCATTTCTTCCAAAGGAATCATTGGCCCATTTTTCAGATCCGAAACGATTACTGCATCACGCTATCTGGACATTCTTCGTGAATTTGTGGCGGTACAAACTGCCTTAGACGACACTGCGAACACCTCGTGGCTTATGCAAGATGGTGCCCGGCCACATCGCACGGCCGACGTCTTTAATTTCCTGAATGAATATTTCGATGATCGTGTGATTGCTTTGGGCTATCCGAAACATACAGGAGGCGGCATGGATTGGCCTCCCTATTCGCCAGACATGAACCCCTGTGACTTCTTTCTGTGGGGCCACTTGAAAGACCAGGTGTACCGCCAGAATCCAGAAACAATTGAACAGCTGAAGCAGTACATCTCATCTGCATGTGAAGCCATTCCGCCAGACACGTTGTCAAAGGTTTCGGGTAATTTCATTCAGAGACTACGCCATATTATTGCTACGCATGGTGGATATGTGGAAAATATCGTACTATAGAGTTTCCCAGACCGCAGCGCCATCTGTTGTTGAAAATTGTAACTACTGTAATTTCGAAAGTTTGTCTGCCTGAAAATGTACTGTTGTCCCAAGCATATTGAAACAAACGGTGTATTTCTATCGCTGCTCGTTTAGTTTTTATTGCCGTTTCAAATATACCGGTCATTTTTGAAACACCCTGTAAGAAGAAGTCTCATTGCACAGTTGGGGAAGTGTGGGAGGGGAGTGCTGGCCTTGTGAATGGAAAGCAAGATTTCCAACGAGAGGAAATAGCACACCAGTTGCGTTAAAAAACAACTAGTGTACTATTTCTTCCCGTCGGCATTCTTCAAAAACAATTGCTGGAAATGATGAACAAAAGTGTAGTTGAGAAGATTAGTCATTGCGGTGAGCACAACATACGTGTGGAGGGAAAGGCAGTCGTAATTGGCGATCGGCGCTACCAACAGAAACTGCAACAATTTTCGCTGCCAACAGAAACTGCATCATTTGGTTTCACTAAGCAGTTTTGACACTACGACTGCTAGGTTTCTCGTGTTGTCCTATTGGCAGAAATAAAAAAAAAAGCAGGGAAGTGGGCATGAACTTTTCCGGACAAATCCGATGTGTGACGACGAAACCGAACGGCGGACCCATCGGACACCTTTTATTGTGCCACATACATCCAGTTACCATTGTCAGCAAAGTGGTTACCGACAAGCTTGAACATACATCGTCTTCCTTTCAATTCTTGCTTGAAGGGGGATAATCGGGCTGCTAGCTTGTTGATAGACAGAATATCTTATAATAAATCAGTAATTAAATGCACAGCTCTAAAACCGATATTTTTACGGGCACGTCAAGACGTTTACCGTCGGTATATAGACACTTTCTCTCGATATATCGAAAGTTGGTAATGATATTTTTTAAAATATCGATATTTAGGATTCCTGATACTTTTCAAAACGTCAACAGCCCTAGTGCGTACTGTGTAGAATGAGTTTCGGCCTTGTCATGGAGTAAAACCACCCACTTGGAATGCTTCTCACGATGCTTCATCTTGATAGCGTCCCTTAACCAGCTCAGGAGGTTTCGGTTGTAGCCCTCTGCGATACTTGGCCCCTTACCAGCATAATCTGCTAATACCAGGTCACTTTAGTCACAGAAAACAATCAGCATCATCTCTCCCAAAGATGGTTGGTCTTTGTCGACTATGATAAACATACATTTTGCACTTCTTGCTATGACGCTTTGTCGCGGGGTCATAATGATACACGCAGCCCTCGCTCATTCTGATCAGGTGTCTAAAGAAATAATCTGGGTTGCCTGTCACAGCCACAACATTGAAGCTGTTGCTTCGGTCTAGCTGTCTTTTTGAAAGGGTGAGAGAAGTCGCTCAACCAAGTAGGCGACGATCTTTGTCATGTGCAAGATGATAAAAATTGATCCGCAACTGATTTCACAAGCCAACGATGGAAAAACGTTTTGCCGAAAATACCTTATTATGTTTTTTAGAGTGGGAAATCCAAACATGATACTTAAAACACTGTACCACTCACCATTTCTACACATTTTACAATTACATTTATTAAATTAAGCAGTTTTTTAAAGAATTTAACAGCTTTTATACAGTTAAAATAACTTAAAAAGAGGTGTAATGAATGTAGATGACGTTGGTAGCACTGCTGAAAAACATTTGCTGAAAAAAAAGGTCGATTCTGTTTTTGTGTTTACTAATAGTGTTCTATTTGCTGTCAACCTAATCTCACTTTCCCGTTTCCTGTACATGTGCTCAGTACAATCGTGGTTATAAAAACTCTGCTGACAGTTTTTGTTATATTTGTGGTGAATTTGTGATTAAGAAACATTACAGACTTTGTGAAAAAGGTTTATCTATCATACTTTGGATCTGAACTTGGCGATCAAGATAAATCTTGGGTGCCACATAAGGTATGTTATGTGTGTGTTGAAGATCTGAGGAAATGGTCCAATACGGAGAAAAAAGCCTTTAGATTTGCTGTTCCTATGATATGGAGGGATCCAAGAAATCATTCCGATGATTGTTACTTTTGCAGTGTTGATATTACTGGTCATAATTCGAAAAAAAACAAGAAAGTAATAAGCTAACCTAAACTTCCATGCGCCTCCGACCAGTAGGGCTTGGTGTAGGTTTGCCACTTCCTGAACCACCACATGATTTAAATTCTATTCCAACAAAAGTGTTTTCTGATGTACAATATGATTTATATGAACCAGATGATGATGAATTCCATTGTAATACAGAAAGTCTAGAGCCCAAATTGTTTACTCAGACCGAGCTTAACGATTTCGTTAGGGATCTTGGCTTAACGAAAGAAAAAGCTGAAATGCTTGGCTCTTGATTAAAAGAACATATTGGCAGTTGGATCCACATATATATGTATAGAAAGAGAGAGCAACAAGTTCCCAAGTTTATCAACAAGAAGGTGATTTAGTTACTGCTCAGACATTCCCAGGCTGGTATTGAATACAAAAAGGAAGACTAGAGGCTGTTTATTGTTTCATCCAAAACTAGTGATGGAAAAACGCTACCAAGGCCGCTGGAAAACCAACGTGATGGGGACTAATGTTGGTCACTTCACTGAGAAGTTCAGCATGCGACTCATCGTAGGAAAAGCTACACAAGAAGCTTCAAAGAAAAGGAGAAAGAAAATGCAAACCAATTCCAGCTGACAAGTGAAACCTCTCTTAACACTTATCACTGTTTTAAGTAGCTTACTACAAATATGAACCATGCTTATGTTGTAGCGAAGCGTTTCATTAATTTCCCCATATATTGTATAGCACAGGATTTTTTATTAGATAGTAAAAAGCATATTGCTCCAAAACTATGGATGATACAAAAAAACTATGGCTATGTTTGGATTCAGCTCACAAAAATCTATTAAGATCAGCAATCAAAGTAAAAAATATTTTTAAAAGAATTTTCTTTGGCCTGTGTTTTCATTTTTAAACTGTCGCCTCGATTGTGGCATGTCGGTCTTTGAGTACCAGAGTCTCTCTGTACATACTGATATCCCGACGCCACAGTACCGAAGCAGGGCAGTAGAGCAAAGGTCTCCAGTTTTTTTCACAGTGGGTAGGATAACTTACAAAATTATGAGCGCGGGCCACGTCATCATACTCATGAGCCAGATCGAAAGCTCTGGGAAAAATGTTCAGCATTCCATGTTAATCACGGGTGAGTGGCATGCAGTGCATGAAAAACAAGGGCAGTCAACATATCTATTTACTAAAAAAGTTATCATAGAAGGTGAAGTCAACAAAAAAGATAGCTATATCAGACCTAGTGTCCGCGTGTTCGAATCTCACAAACTAAGCAGCAAAAAACTTTATTGAGATCGGAGAAACTGACGTTTTGCTTTCTAGATATCATCAATGTTTGATTTGGTACTGCTGCACCCAACCAAGAGAAATGGTTTCAAATATACTTCAGATATCTCGCTTCAGGTACCTCATTTTTGAAAACGTTTCCTCATAGGCGTAAATTGTTCCAGACCCTGATGATGTATCGGCGGAAAAATACTTCAGATTCGCAAAACTCAACACAGATAAACAGCGGAAAAACTCAACATGTTTTCCTTCTCTGTGCATCTCTTTCAACAGGCCATTTTGATGCGATAATAAATGAGCTTCTACTATAGTTCAGCTGGCACACCATCAAGGTTACATTTAAACTGATTCTGGAACAGAAGAACGTCACTACGAATTTTTTCAAGATCTGAAAATTTCTTACAAATGTTACGAATAATTTTTTTCTGAAAATCAAAGTTAACACCTTCAGGGATTATAGCATAAAACTTTTTGAAACAGTGAAACGAGAAAAGTATTCTAGTTCCAGGTATGTTGCCAATAATTATAGCTTTCTCCGAAATCCTTTGATTTTATAGAGATCAAAGGAGAGGTTATCCTTTCCCTGAAATTTGAGGTTCAGTTCATTTGCGTGGGATGTGCCGTCCATTAAAAGTGACAACTTGGACAGCCAGGCAAGGTGTGACAGCTGTGGATCTTTTTCAGTGAGAAAAACATTTATTTCGTTTCTTGAAAAAGAAATAGAACTTAACCGCCACTGCTGTGTGATAAGCAAGTCACGGAATTCAGAATAAATTTCCTCACGGAAATCCTGGAACTGACGGTGACAGTAGGGCAAATAACATCCTGTGTTCAGTGAGGCAGTTACCTTTCGATGCACTTGGTTTAGAATCTTGTCGTTATTCACTCATCCGCACGGCAGGCGTGTTGATTACACCACAATCTCGTTTACTTAAATGTTTCCAGGCATATCTTATGCATCTATAATTGCTTCTGATACGGTGGTTCTGTATGCAACGTATTTCACACACGGGTACTTATACTGCTTCTTGTCTCCATGGTTATGGTCTGAAGATTCTTTAGTTTGTTTTCATTCCCAAGTCACTGACGAATTCCTACTTAAAGATACGAGTACATACGTGTTTTGTTGGATATTTTGAATCTGCAATTAATTTGAGCTACGAACTTTGTTCCTTACTTCGACTTCAGCAGGGTAGTTCGTCAATGCGAAGTGGAACTTCAATCAGTATAAAGTTTTTCACAAGTACAGTCATTGGATGCTTTACAACTTGGAAGTGATGTATGACGACCCCAAGTCTGCTTGCCGCTCATCAGATTATGTTCTACATGATTGTCATACATCTTTATATTCCAGGTTTTGTGTGAATTGGTGTTAGGATTTCAGATAGAGCCACACATAATCAGTGCACATGATTTACATAAGGTGGATCATTGACACGCTCTTAGAATCAGATTATGAAATTCCTAGAAGTAACTATGATCCTACAATTCTCCCAAATATTCATGTTCCCATTTCGGTTCCTTTGCGCAAAGTAGGAACTAACTATTATTGAATACGTTTTTGTAATGTGGTAAGGATTTGTTGACCTTGAAAAAGCATTCGACAGTGTAAAATGGTGCAAGATGCTTGAAATTCTGAGAAAAATGCGGGTAAGCTGTATGGAAAGACGGGTGATATACAATATGTACAGGAAACTCGAGGGAACATTAAAAGTGGGAGACCAAGAACGAAGTACTCGGATTAGAAAGGGTATAAGACAGGGATGTAATCTTTCAACCCTGTTGTTCAATCTATACCTTGTAGAAGCAAAGACGGAAATAAAAGAATCATCAGACGATCGTTGCCCGAAGAACCAGGGACAGAAGCCAACAGGCAGTTTGTCAATAAAAGAAAAGTTGAAGATTGGAATTAAAATTCAACGTGGAAGGATATCAATGATAAGATTCGCTGAATACATCGCTATCCTCAGTGAACGTTAAGAAAAATTACAGGATGTGTTGAATAGAATGAGCAGTCTAACGGGAACAGAATATGGACTGAAGGTGTATCAAAGAAATAATAAAGTAATGAGAAGTATTAGAAATGGCAACAGCGAGAGGACATCAGAATAGGGGATCACGAAATAGCTGAAGTCAAGAAACTTTTACTATCTATGCAGCAAAATAACCCATGAGGGACGGCCGGCCTGTGTGGCCGTGCGGTTCTAGGCGCTACAGTCTGGAACCGCGTGACCGCTACGGTCGCAGGTTAGAATCCTGCCTCGGGCATGGAAGTGTGTGATGTCCTTAGGTTAGTTAGGTTTAAGTAGTTCTAAGTTCTAGGGGACTGATGACCTCAGATGTTAAGTCCCATAGTGCTCAGAGCCATTTGAACCATTTTTGAACCCTTTGTTAAAAAGAAGTCTACGGATACCAGTGGCTGCATGCTGGCCCCTATTTCGGCTGTACCAGAGGTGGTTCCTGCAAGTCGCTTATGGGACCTGAATATGGCTTAATGTAACTGTGAAACTGGTAGTGCAAGTAAAATGAAACTGGGAATTAAGACGGCTGATAGTGTTTTGATTTGACATTTTACTTTTTAAAATACAAGATGTATCGAAAATAGTTACATCAACAAAAGGAAGAAAGGACGATTAGCGCTGACAACGTGGTCATTAGTGATGGAGCATAAGCTCGGATTAAGGAAGAATGGGAAGGAAACCATTGGTGCCTTTTCAAAGATGTCATCCCGGTATTTGCTCAAAAATGGTTCAAATGGCTCTGAGCACTATGGGACTTAACTACTGTGGTCATCAGTCCCCTAGAACTTAGAACTATTTAAACCTGAGGACAGGACACACATTCATGCCCGAAGCAGGATTCGAACCTGCGACCGGAGCGCCGGTATTTGCCTTCAGCGATTTAAGGAAATAACGAGAAACATTAAATCTGTGTGGCTGGACGGGGATTTGAACAGTCGTCCTTGCTGCATGCGAGTCTAGTGAGCTAACCCCTGTGCCACCTCAATAGAGGCAAAATACTATAATTAAACAGCAACTAGAATTAAATTTTCTAGAAGTTATTAACTATGAGAAAAAATAGGGACGCAAAAGGAATAGGATTCTACGGTTTTTTTTATCAACCTGATCTGTAACAATAAAAATAACAATCTCAAGCTCTCTCGTCAAAAAAAGCGCTTTATGTAAATGTTGAGGCGTGATAGCCCAATTGACTATTTACGAGGGGGAGTTGGAAAATAAGTTTCCCCTGTTGTCTGTGGGCAGAGTTGGGCGATATGGGCGAAAGACGACACGGCAGGTGAACGCGCACGTGCAAGACACCGATACACCATTGGGTACAGGTCGACCGCGATCAAGCAGAGGGCGCTGTCGCAGTGCCTGCACAAAGCGGAGGCCAGCCGCTCAGTCTTTTCCCGGAGCTATGGAGAGAAGGTGTGTTTTGGGGTCATCGTCAAAGGCGGAAGCGAGAACTGTTATCCACTATGAATGGGCACGTGGAATATCACGCACAGAAATTCTTAACCGCCTTGTTGAGGTGTATGGGTCAAATGTGATGTCGAGGCAAATGGTGCGGAGATGGTGCCAGCAATTCCGTGATGGACGTAAGCAACTGTAGGACATACCGAGACCTGGACGGACGCGCACGGCCACTACAGATGCAAATGTCAGGAAGGTGGATGACATGATTAAAGCGAACCGGCGTATCACCATCGATGAAGTAGCGGCAGAACTTGGAATCGGACATGAGCGAGCTCACAAGATCATCCGCAACATTCTTCGATACAGGAAGGTGTCAGCACGATGGGTGCCCCGCCAACTGACCACGACACACATGGAACAACGCATGGCGTTCAGCCTGTAACGGCTCGTGCGTTGCCATGAATCTGGCAATGACTTTCTGTTTCGAATTGTGCCGGGGGTTGAAACGTGGGTCCACCATTACACGCCCGAATCGAAGGCCGCTCCCATGGAGTCGGAACATCGGTCATCACCTGTCCGAAAGAAGTTCAAAAGCACTCCGTCTGGAGGTAAAGTGCTACTCACTGTTTTCTGGGACGCCGAAGGAGTTTTGCTGCTGGACTTTCTGGAGGATGCAACCATCAATGCTGCGCGGTACTGTGCCACTCTGTCAAAATTGAAAGAGGTGATTCGGAAAAAGCGGCCTGGCCTTCTCAGATCTGGCGTTCTGCTGTTGGACGACAACGCGAGACCACACACGACGACGCCAACGCAAAACCATATTGGAACTCTTGATTGGGAGCACCTACACCATCCGCCTTACAGTACGAATCTCGCACCAAGCGACTTCCGTCTGTTTCCTGCTTTGAAGAAGACTCGACGGAAGGCGCTTTGGCAGCAATGCTGACGTCAAACAAGCCGTTCAACGCTTCTTCCCTGTGCAACGCCCTGATTTTTTCCTGGAAGGCTGTTTGAAACTTATAAAGCGGTATGACAATTGTCTCAATGTACTTGGAAATTATGTAGAAAAATAAAGATATGTCTTATCTTTAACGTCTCATTCTCTTTTTTCCTGACCACAGTCGACAGGGGAAACTAATTTTCCAACTTCCCCACGTATAAGAATCTCACGGTAATTAGACAACGGGCTATACGTGCAAAATTAAAGATATGTGTCTAATTGTATGTCGCACTCCATGTCACTCTGACTGCGTCAGCAGCCCGTCGTAGTGTCGATTCTACGAAACACCGAAAACAATTGGGAGTCACTCTAATGTTACTCCAAATGCACGCACTGTAACGTACTGAGCAAATATCGAAAAGAAATACTTTACACTGAGGTGACAAAAGTCATGGGATACATCCTATTATCCTGTCGGACCTCCTTTCGCCCGACGTAGTGCCGCATCTCGACGTGGCACGGATTCGACAAGTCGCTGGGAGACACATTAGAAACATTGTGCCATGCTGCCATGCTGCCTCCATCTCCGCCCATAACTGCGAAAGTGTTGCTGGTGCATCATTTTGTGCACGAATTGACTTCCAGACTATGTTCCATAAATGTTCTATGGGATTCGTGCTGGGCGATCTGGGTGGCAAAATCATTCGATCGAATTGTCCAGAATGTTCATCAAGCCAATCGCGAACAACTGTGGCCCGTTGACATGGCGCAATGTCGTCCATAAAAGTTCCATCGTTGTTTAGGAACATGAAGTCCGTGAATGGCGGCAGATAGTCTCTAAGTAGTCGAATATAACCGTTTCTAGCCAATGATAGGTTCAGTTGCACCAGGGGACCCAGTCCATTTCGTGTAAATAGAGCCCATACCATTATGGAGCCACCACCAGCTTGCACAGTACCTTGTTGACAAACTGGAGTCACGGCTTCGTGGGGTCAGCTCTTACTAACTGAAATCGGGACTCATCTGTCGGGGCCACAGATTTCCTGTCTTCTAGTATCCAACCGATATGCTCTCGAGCCCAAGAAAATCTTTGCAGGTGATGCCGTGCTGTTGGCAAAGGCACCCAAGTTGTTCGTCTTCTGTCACAGCCCCTTAAAGCAAAATTTCGCGGCACCGTTCTAATAGGTGAATTGATTACTTGTTTACTTGTATGTAACCACTGAGAACTCTACTCAAACATCTCTGCTCTCGGTCGTTAAGTGAAGGCCGTCGGCTACTGTGCTGTCCGTGGGGAGAGGTAATGCCTGAAACGAGATATTCTTGGCACACACTCTTGACACTTTGGATCTCGGAAAACTGAATTCTCTAACGAATTCCGGAATAGCTCCAACCATCATTCATCTACATCTACATCCACACTCCGCAAGCCACCTGACGGTGTGTGGCGGAGGGTACCTTGTGTACCTCTATCGGTTCTCCCTTCTATTCCAGTCTCGTATTGTTCGTGGAAAAAAGGCTTGTCGGTTTGCCTCTGTGTGGGCTCTGATCTCTCTGATTTTATCCTCATGGTCTCTTCGCGAGATATACGTAGGAGGGAGCAATATACTGCTTGACTCCTCAGTGAAGGTATGTTCTCGAAACTTCAACAAATGCCCGTACCAAGCTACTGAGCGTCTCTCCTGCAAAGTCTTCCACTGGATTTTATCTATCATCTCCGTAACGCTTTCGCGATTACTACATGATCCTGTAACGAAGCGCGCTGCTCCCAGTTGCATGTTCTCCATCTCTTCTATCAACCCTATCTGGCACGGATCCCACACTGCTGAGCAGCATTCAAGCATTGGGCGAACAAGCGTACTGTAACCTACTTCCTTTGTTTTCGGATTGCATTTCCTTAGGATTCTCCCATTGAATCTCAGTCTCGCATCTGCTTTACCGACGATCAACTTTAGATGATCATTCCATTTTAAATCACTCCTAATGCCTACTCCCAGATAATTTATGGAATTAACTGCTTCCAGTTGCTGACCTGCTATATTGTAGCTAAATGATAAGGGATCTTTCTTTCTATGTATTCGCAGCACATTACACTTGTCTACATTGAGATTCAGTTGCCATTCCCTGCACCATGGGTCAATTCGCTGCAGATCCTCCTGCATTTCAGTACAATTTTCCATTGTTACAACCTCTCGATACACCACAGCATCATCCGCAAAAGGCCTCAGTGAACTTCTGATTTCATCCACAAGGTCATTTATGTATATTGTGAACAGCAACGGTCCTACGACACTCCCCTGCGGCACACCTGAAATCACTCTTACTTCGGAAGACTTCTCTCCATTGAGAATGACGTGCTGCGTTCTGTTATCTATGAACTCTTCAATCCAATCACACAATCATTCTTCTTTCAAAGCCTGTTAATACCTACCGTGCGGCAATAATCACCATGGACGCCTTTTCAGATGAATTACCTCAGTAGAAATGAAAGCTCCGCCAATGCACTGCTCTTTTATACTTTGTGTAAGCGATACTACCGCCGTTTGTATATGTTCTTGTCACTGTCACGTGACTCTTGTCAACTTAGTGTAGATTGCTTGCCCAATGCGTGAATTGCGAAAATTCACAATCGACAATATTAACTGGACGTATAACGATGTGTACAACTGATTGGTCGAATAGAACAAAACGTTCTTTAGTTAAATTTCGTAAATATGATAGGAGCTGTGCCATGAGAACTAGTTACAACATTCCGATTACAGACTCGAACGCGAACATTGGAGTAAAAGTGAAAACTCTGTTTCCTGAAAACTACTGTTACCTTTCTAAATCTTCAGAAATAAATTTGGTTGGGTGGTCTTTATAAAGAGACGGTGTACTCATACAGAAGTGTGGTTGGGTCGGGTAAAGTACGACGCTTGTAAGACTGCTATGGTTACGAGCGAAAAATTTAGTAAGATCTTCCAAAAGACTAGATTAAAAAGAATGATAAAACTACGAACAGTCCTTTCGATTCCCCCCTTTCCCCCTAACCGTGTTGATGCAGACTGAAGACAAAGAGTAAATTTGATTCTTAAATTTTACCAAGTAAGTTCGAATGAGAACTTGTTGAAATATCCCGACGAAAATTTCTAAACTTAATACAGTTTTTTTTGTGTAATTCAGTAAATTACAGGGAAATGTATAATGGCTCTACTACGAGTTCGTTAACCGGAGGACCGGATTTTCAAAAGATAAATGGTCTTGGGGAACCAAAAACGAGCATCATGTACTAGTTTATTTCTTATTTATTTGCTTCACGTACACATTACTCCATTCCACTCTTGATTATCTGCTGTGGACCGTGCTATAGTACTAGTTCAACATTTACGAAGTAAAAAAAGAAATCTCGTAGTAGAGCTGCAAATTAGATGTGTGAGATTAATACAGCACCATTCTGAAAAGTTCGATCTCGTCTACTATAACAATATACTAATTAAATATTTTTATTGTCCTACGTTTGTATTAAGAACAAACTTTAGGCTTCTAAAAATTATTGACACGCGTTCCATATGATAATATCATTACACAAGGTATCCAGCAGGACCAAGTTAAAACTACAAAATCTAGAGAAGTGATATAAAAAATTTAAAAATATAGTTAACATAGGATTAATAATATTCTATTGTATTGTACATTCTTACGTAAGTTATTACGAACCATTAGTAAATCAGTGAAAGTCTTTCGGAGGAAGGAATGTTTCGAACCATTCACACTGAGACGCAATATTATAATGTTAAAGTGAGAGAAAATCAACTTCAGGGGTAGATTCTCAGTTAAAAAAAAAAAAAAAAGTTGAAGACTGATATTATCACATACTGGTTGCATGAGAATTATAAATCGCTCCTACATTTGTAACCTTCCATATAAATTTATAAACGTTCTTCTCCGTGACGGTGTACAAAAATATCAGTTTGCTCGCAGAGAAACTGTAGGAACAGCCCAGCAAATTATAAACAGGACATCAGAGATGAATTGTTTTGAATTTATGCTAATTTGACAGATGGATTTTGCTCGGAAGTTATAAGCCTTGTTGTGGTACTGTCGTCAAGGACACGTGCGTATTTTTTTTTTATTTAGTCAAGTTTTATCAAGTTTCCTTACGGTTGTTAGCGACTTGCTGTGAGTAAAGACGACCCAGTAATATCCTTTTTACTCTCGCTTTTAAATTTTTACGCTCTGCGATAAAATCCAGCTACTGTCACAGTACGACTGGTATGTTTCTCGCGAGTCTGAGAGATAACATCTCCGGAAAATCGACTCATAAAATAGCATACAAGTCTACAGCGCCTAAAACCCACTACGTAAGTATTTTGCTTTCAAATTTTTACAAGAGCAGCCCACACATTCCAGATTGTTATGGCCTAGGCACCTGTAACGTAATGTGTAAGCTGAATAGGAAGTGGCATTTATTGCGCATTACGTGCTCAGGCCATGACTGCGTGATTTGAACATCTTCCATGTTCAAGTAACAGCCAGTCGTAAAATAAAACTTTTAGCTAGAAGTTCACCTGTATTTCACACAAAAGCCCGTCACGTAGAGCGTCGTGATCGTGCTGTGATTACGATGCGCCGAATGTTCCGCACTAGCGATTAATGATGACACTTTCAGCACTGAAAATTTTGTGGTCATGTATTTAATAGCGCTTGGGCTAGCGACCATTTGTGTAGTCAGCAGGAGAATAGTCTTAGTGTCACTATTCTACAGTACAGGGTCAACGTAAGACTGTTAAAAAAATGTGAATTCCTAAGGGACCAAACTGTTGAGGTCACACACACACACACACACACACACACACACACACACACACACACACACACACCCATGCCCGAGGGAGGACTCGAACCTCCTGCGGGAGGAGCCGCACAATCCGTGACATTGCGCATGAGACCGCGCTGCCACTCCACACGACAAAGTAGGACTGTTACACGCTTCCTCTTGCTTAGGCAAACGGATAATATCGGTTGGTTCCTTTTGCATTTGATATGATGGGCTCGATATGACTTATGGAGGCACCATTAGTTCATTATCGGTTCGTCGGAAGTCCCCACAAAGTATTTTTTTACTATATTTTCGCCGCCACCATCGGAGGTGTGAGGCGAAAACTTAGTTTAGAATGTGACGTATACAGAGAAATGTGCTGCAAAGGATCTCTGTTATCATCTGGGAACCTCACGCTGTAGTCCTGAAGCACATGCCAAATTTTTGTGCACATAGAATCCCGTCTTATGTATAAAATAGGTTTTGAGTTATTTCAGTTTCACATAGGTAAACTAACTAAATTTTACTGACCAATACATTTCTTTTCATATGAGTTACATGCCTTGCTACAGCAGGGAAAAGAAGAGAACTTGCGAAAAAATGCTCCTATCAGGGCACAAAAAAAAGCGAATATGATCCTGTTTATTTGAAAGACGCTGACTGAAAAGTGGGATACGAGCTCCCTCATTCTACTTTCCTAAGCACCTTTAGAAGAGATAGGGGATCCAGTATTAGAATCGGAATTTAAAAGAGCTTTGGAGGACTTACGGTCAAATAAGGCAGAAGGGATAGATAACATTCCATCAGAATTCCTAAAATCATTGGGGGAAGTGGCAACAAAACGACTATTCACGTTGGTGTGTAGAATATATGAGTCTGGCGACATACCGTCCGACTTTCGGAAAAGCATCATCCACACAATTCCGAAGACTGCAACAGCTGACAAGTGCGAGAATTATCGCACAATCAGCTTAACAGCTCATGCATCGAAGCTGCTTACAAGAATAGTATTCAGAAGAATGGAAAAGAAAATTGAGAATGCGCTAGGTGACGATCAGTTTGGCTTTAGGAAAAGTAAAGGGACGAGAGAGGCAATTCTGACGTTACGGCTAATAATGGAAGCAAGGCTAAAGAAAAATCAAGACACTTTCATAGGATTTGTCGACCTGGAAAAAGCGTTCGACAATATAAAATGGTGCAAGCTGTTCGAGATTCTGAAAAAAGTAGGGGTAAGCTATAGGGAGAGACGGGTCATATACAATATGTACAACAATCAAGAGGGAATAATAAGAGTGGACGATCAAGAACGAAGTGCTCGTATTAAGAAGGGTGTAAGACAAGGCTGTAGCCTTTCGCCCCTACTCTTCAATCTGTACATCGAGGAAGCAATGATGGAAATAAAAGAAAGGTTCAGGAGTGGAATTAAAATACAGGGTGAAAGGATATCAATGATACGATTCGCTGATGACATTGCTATCCTGAGTGAAAGTGAAGAAGAATTAAATGATCTGCTGAACGGAATGAACAGTCTAATGAGTACACAGTATTGTTTGAGAGTGAATCGGAGGAAGACGAAGGTAACGAGAAGTAGTAGAAATGAGAACAGCGAGAAACTTAACATCAGGATTGATGGTCACGAAGTCAATGAAGTTAAGGAATTCTGCTACCTAGGCAGCAAAATAACCAATGACGGACGGAGCAAGGAGGACATCAAAAGCAGACTCGCTATGGCAAAAAAGGCATTTCTGGCCAAGAGAAGTCTACTAATATCAAATACCGGCCTTAATTTGAGGAAGAAATTTCTGAGGATGTACGTCTGGAGTACAGCATTGTATGATAGTGAAACATGGACTATGGGAAAACCGGAACAGAAGAGAATCGAAGCATTTGAGATGTGGTGCTATAGACGAATGTTGAAAATTAGGTGGACTGATAAGGTAAGGAATGAGGAGTTCTACGCAGAATCGGAGAGGAAAGGAATATGTGGAAAACACTGATAAGGAAAAGGGACAGGATGATAGGACATCTGCTAAGACATGAGGGAATGACTTCCATGGTACTAGAGGGAGCTGTAGAGGGCAAAAACTGTAGAGGAAGACAGAGATTGGAATACGTCAAGCAAATAATTGAGGACGTAGGTTGCAAGTGCTACTCTGAGATGAAGAGGTTAGCACAGGAAAGGAATTCGTGGCGGGCCGCATCAAACCAGTCAGTAGACTGATGACAAAAAAAAAGCACCTTTAAAATTTTTCGGAAAAACTTTCATATGTGAACATACTCGCGCTTTCTTGTACTGAGGGAAAAAGCGGCAGTGGCAAAGAGACTGACACAATTTCAGAGACTTAACTGGTCTCATACAGATATGATTTTATGTAGGCAGACTTAAGTGGCGAGTTTTAATTTGTAGCAAAGTTTGGAATCGAACCCAGGTCTCCTGCTTGCTAGGCAGCTGCATTGGCCACATTTGCAAAGCGGCCCACACGACTGCACAGATTACTCCGGAATGCCTCAAGAGCGGCCAGGTTCTTCCGTGCAGTTATGTGAACTGCTGTGCCAAGGCGACTTTGTGGCTAACTCACCTCCCTAGTAAGAACCCGGATTCGATTCCCCGCCTTGGTACAAATTTTCACCCTCCACTTTAGTCTGTATGCATAAAAGAATAAATACTGGAAATTAGTGACAGTGGTTGTGTTTTAGAAAGAGCGAAGGAGAGAATGGTAGTGTGAGAGAGGGACACAGTAACAGCTGAATAAAGATGACAGTGACAAAACAGTGTTAGGAAAAAGGTGAAGGAGACAGTGCCAGTGGGAGAGCAATAAAGAAAAGAAAAAAGTGAAAATGGGTGTGAGACTGTGGTAATGAGGGATAGAGTCTATGAAAATGATAACGAGGAAGAGAGAGATAATGACAGGGAGAAAAGACAGCAGTAGTCGGGAGGAATAACTGAGATCGCAGCATGAAGAGAGAGCAAGAGACAAAAAATGTTCAAATGTGTGTGAAATCTTATGGTACTTAACTGCTAAGGTCATCAGTCCCTAAGCTTACATACTACTTAACCTAAATTATCCTAAGGACTAACACACACACCCAGTTCTAGGTTCTAGGGGACTGATGACCTCAGATGTTAAGCCCCATAGAGCTCAGAGCCATTTGAAACATTTGAACACGATACTGTCCCCACGTACTCAGGCCGTTCTTCATCTTTGGAAAAAGGCATTTCGTGTTCTGCAAATAATGAAAGTAACATCGCGAAAGAACGAAATTTTAATCAACATAACCCATAGTACGTAAATAGTGGATTACCAGTTTGATAGCTTTTGGTCAAGGTGCTGATGGTGCAACAGTTTCCATTTCCGTCGCTGTATTTCCTCCTTTCGTCGATTAATTGCATTATTTATTATGTTACAGAAGTTCATTTCTCAATTAACGACTTGACAAAAACAGAATTTCTATGGTTTCGATTCCCAGCAATGTGGAAAGCCGGAAACACCCGTCCCTAACACACACCTCTAAAGGCCGCAGAGACACACCACTCCCGCTTCCAGCCTGCAGACGCGCGCCGTATCTCCGGCTTGAGGTGACAGCTGCTCCGCGCCGACCCCGGCATTTGCACTCGAAAAATGTGGCGCCGGCCTTGTGGCACGGCAGGGGCAGCGCCGTAGTCCAGCCCATCGCCGCCGGCTCACCTCACCTTCCGCCGGCTTCCGCTAAGGCCGGCCCACTCCACACGGCACTCGGTTCTGCCACTTGCCGCCGGCCGGATCCCCTCGACCCGCGGGCCGAGGACGTAGCCTCAGCACAGCACGTGATTCACGGGGCCGCCGCGGCATCCACCGCAGCGGCCGCCAGAACCGAGCAGTAGCGATCCGTTCAGGGAGAGCAGGTAGAGTCAGGATGAGGTGTCTTTCGTTTATTTATTTATTTATTTATTGTTCCGTGGGACCAAATTAAGGAGAAGTCTCCATGGTCATGGAACGAGTCAATACATGAAATTATAACACGATAGTAGAAACAGATAAAATGAAATATAAGAAACGTATTCAGGCGACAACTCGTAAGTTTAAATAAAGAAAATCAACAATGTAACACTGGAATTTGCTTAATTTTTCAGCTCTTCCAGGAACTCCTCGACAGAATAGAAGGAGTGAGCCATGAGGAAACTCTTCAGTTTGGACTTAAAAGTGTTTGGCCTACTGCTAAGATTTTTGAGTTCTTGTGGTAGCTTATTGAAAGTGGATGCAGCAGAATAGTGCACTCCTTTCTGCACAAGAATCAAGGAAGTGCATTCCACATGCAGATTTGATTTCTGCCTAGTATTAACTGAGTGAAAGCTGCTAACTCTTGGGAATAAGCTAATATTGCTAACAACAAATGACATTAAAGAAAATATATACTGTGAGGGCAATGTCAGAATTCCCAGACTATTGAACAGGGTTCGACAAGAGCTTCTCGAACTTACACCACACATAGCTCGAACAGCCCGTTTTTGAGCCAAAAATACCCTTTTTGAATCAGAAGATTTACCCCAAAAAATAATACCATATGACATAAGCGTATGAAAATATGCGAAGTAAACTACCTTTCGTGTTGAACTGTCACTTATTTCAGATACTGTTCTAATGGTAAATAAAGCAGCATTTAGTTTCTGAACAAGATCCTGAACATGGGCTTTCCACAACAGCTTACTATCTATCAGAACGCCTAGGAATTTGAACTGTTCCGTCTCGCTTATAATATGCCCATTCTGTCGGTTCTTGTTGAATTGTGAGTTAGAAACTGTAAAAACTGAGTCTTACTGTGATTTAGCATCAAATTATTTTCCACAAGCCACGAACTTATTTCATGAACTACATTATTTGATACTGTTTCAGTATTACACACAAGATCCTTCACTACCAAGCTGGCGTCATCAGCAAACAGAAATATTTTTGAATCACCTGTAATACTAGAAGGCATATCATTTATATAAATAAGAAACAGCAGTGGCCCCAGCACCGACCTTGGAGAACGCCCCACTTAACAGTGCCCCATTGGGACCGAACATCACTATCACTCAATATTGCGGAGAATTACCATCTGCTTTCTGTTCTCGAGGTAAGAGGCGAACCAATTGTAAGCTACTCCCCTTACTCCATAATGGTTCAACTTCTGCAGTAATATTTTGTGGTCAACACAGTCAAAAGCCTTCGTTAAATCAAAGAAAACACCTAGCGTTCGCAGCCTTTTATTAAATCCGTCCAAAACTTCACAGAGAAAAGAGAATATAGCATTTTCAATTGTTAAATCATTTCTGTACATCTGACAGCAAATTATGTGAATTTAAATGCTCCAGTAACCCTGTATATACAACCTTCTCGATAACTTTAGCAAACACCGATGGCATAGAAATAGGTCTATAATTGTCAACATTATCCCTGTCTCCCTTTTTATAAAGTGGCTTCACTACCAAGTACTTTAACCGGCCAGGAAAAGTTACAGATATGGCTAAGTACTGGGCTAACATACATAGAACAATACTTCAGTATTCTGCTAGATACCCCGTCATATCCATGAGAGTTCTTAGTCTTTAGTGATTTAATTAATAGCTCAATCTCCCTCTTGTCAATATCATGGAGGAGCATTTCAGGTAACAGTCTCGGAACACTTTTTTCTACAAGCGCTATATGATTCCCTGTTGGGACTGGGTTTCTATTTAGTTCACCTCCTATATTCAGAAAGTGATTATTAAATACTGTACATATATGCGACTTATCAGTAACACGGACATTCCCACTACGCACTGATTCTATATCCTCGACCTGTCTCTGCAGACCAGCCACTTCCTTTACGACTGACCATATGGCTCGGAACACCGTAGCAGACAACAGATGAAGAAGTCTGGACGTCCCATATTGGATTTCGACGATTTCACTTGCGTCCTACTGTAGTGTTTGGGGTTTTGGGTGTTTTCGAGACTGGTACAGAGGCATATAGGCAGTCATTTTTCCCTCGTTCTGTTTGGGAGTGTAACAGGGAGAGAAGATGCTAGTTGTGGTTCGAGGTACCCTGTAGCAGAATACAAGATGACTTGGACAGGATTTGTGATTGGTGTAAAGAATGGCAGCTAACTCTAGCTATAGATAAATGTAAATTAATGCAGATGAATAGGAAAAAGAATCCTCTAATGTTTGAATACTCCATTAGTAGTGTAGCTCTTGACACAGTCACGTCGATTAAATATTTGGGCGTAACACTGCAGAGCGATATGAAGTGGGACAAGCATGTAATGGCAGTTGTGGGGAAGGCGGATAGTCGTCTTCGGTTCATTGGGAGAATTTTGGGAAGATGCGGTTCATCTGTAAAGGAGACCGCTTATAAAACACTAATACGACCTATTCTTGAGTACTGCTCGAGCGTTTGGGATACCTATCACGTCGGATTGAGGGCGGACATTGAAGCAATTCAGAGGCGGGCTGCTAGATTTGTTACTGGTAGGTTTGGTCATCACGCGAGTGTTACGGAAATGCTTCAGGAACTCGGGTGGGAGTCTCTAGAGGAAAGGAGGCGTTTTTTTCGTGAATCGCTACTGAGGAAATTTAGAGAACCAGCATTTGAGGCTGACTGCAGTACAATTTTACTGCCAGCAACTTACATTTCGCGGAAAGACCACAAAGATAAGATAAGAGAGATTGGGGCTCGTACAGAGGCACAGAGGCAGTCATTTTTCCCTCGTTCTGTTAGGGAGTGTAACAGGGAGAGAATATGATGGTTGTGGTACGAGGTACCCTGTAGGAGGATACAAGATAACTTGGACAGGATTTGTGATTGGTGTAAAGAATGGCAGCTAACTCTAAATATAGATAAATGTAAAATAATGCAGATGAATAGGCTGGTTCAAATGGCTCTGAGAACTAAGCGACTTAACTTCTAAGGTCATCAGCCGCCTAGAACTTAGAACTAATTAAACCTAACTAACCTAAGGACATCACAAACATCCATGCCCGAGGCAGGATTCGAACCTGCGACCGTAGCAGTCGCTCGGTTCCAGACTATAGCGCCTAGAACCGCGCCGCCACTCCGGCCGGCGCACATGAATAGGAAAAAGAATCCTGTAATGTTCGAATACTCCATTAGTAGTGTAGCGCTTGACACAGCCACGTCGATTAAATATTTGGGCGTAACATTGCAAAGCGATATGAAGTGGGGCAAGCATGTAATGGCAGTTGTGGGGAAGGCGGATAGTCGTCTTCGGTTCATTGGGAGAATTTTGGGAAGATGCGGTTCATCTGTAAAGGAGACCGCTTATAAAACACTAATACGACCTATTCTTGAGTACTGATCGAGCGTTTGGGGTACCTATCACGTCGGATTGAGGGAGGACATAGAAGCAATTCAGAGGCGGGCTGCTAGATTTGTTACTGGTAGGTTTGATCATCACGCGAGTGTTACTGAAATGCTTCAGGAACTCGGGCGGGAGTCTCTAGAGGAAAGGGGGCGTTCTTTTCGTGAATCGCTACTGAGGTAATTTAGAGAACCAGCATTTGAGGCTGACTTCAGCACAATTTTACTACCACCAACTGACATTTCGCGGAAAGACCACAAAGATAAGATAAGAGAGATTAGGGCTCTTATAGAGGCATAGAGGCAGTCATTTTTCCCTCGTTCTGTTAGGGAGTGGAACAGGGAGAGAAGATGCTAGTTGTTGTACAAGGTACCCTCCGCGACGCACCGTATGGTGGATTGCGGAGTATGTATATAGATGTAGACGTAGAAATGATCGTATGGCATTGTTGACCGGGATGTCCCACTCGGGTTCGGCTGCCAAGTGTTATTTCATGCGGCACCACATTGGACAACTTGCGGCCGGTGATGAGGACGAAATGATGAAGACAGCAGAATACCCAGTCCACGAGCAGAGAGAATCTCCGACCCGGTCGGGAATCGAACGCGGGACCAATGCATGCGAGGCAAACACTTATCACACAGCTAAGCAGGCGGACTTGGGGGTTGAAAATGTGACAGATTAGCAGTGGAATTCCGACTGACAATGTTCCCTAGTACACTATGTGATCAAAAGTATCCGGAAACCTGGCTGAGAATGACTTATACCTTCGTGGCCCCCTACATCGGTAATGCTGGATTTCAGTATGGTGTTAGCCCAACATTAGCCTTGATGACAGCTTCTACTCTTGCAGGCATACGTTCAATCATCTGCTGGAAGGTTTCTTAGCGAATGGCAGCCCATTCTTCACGGAGTGCTGCACTGAGGAGGGGTATCGATATCGGTCGGTGAGGCCTGGCATGAAGTCGGGGTTCCAAAACATGCCAAAGATGCCCTGTAAGATTCAGGTCAGGATTTTGTGCAGGCCAGTCCATTACAGGGATGTTATTGTCGTGTAGCCACTCAGGCACAGGACGTGCCTTATGAACAGTTGCTCGATCGTGTTGAAAGATGCAGTCGCCATCCCCGAATTGCTCTTCAACAGTGGGAAACAAGAAGGTGCTTAAAACGTCAATCTAAGGCGCTGCAGTCATGGACTGTGCGACTGGTCCCGGCGGAGGTTCGAGTCCTCCCTCGGGCATGGGTGTGTGTGTGTTTGTCCTTAGGATAATTTAGGTTAAGTAATGTGTAAGCTTAGGGGCTGATGACCTTAGCAGTTAAGTCCCATAAGATTTCACACACATTTTGAGCAATATCAATGTAGTCCTGTGCTGTGATAGTGCCACACAAAGCAATAAGGGGTGCAAGCCCACCTCCATGGAAAACACAACCACGCCATAACACCACCGCCTCCGAATTTTACTGTTGGCACTATACACGCTAGCAGATGACGTTCACCGGGCATTCGCAACCCCACACCCTACCATCGGGTCGCCACATTATGTACCGTAATTTGTCACTCCACACAACGTTTTTCCACTGTTCAATCGTCCAATGTTTACGCTCCTTGCACCAAGCGAGGCGTCGTTTGGCACTTGCTGACATTATGTACCGTAATTTGTCACTCCACACAACGTTTTTCCACTGTTCAATCGTCCAATGTTTACGCTCCTTGCACCAAGCGAGGCGTCGTTTGGCACTTACTGACGTGATGTGTGGGTTGTGAGCAGCCGCTTGACCATGAAATCCAGGTTTTATCACCTCCTACCTAACTGTCGAAGTACTTTCAGTGGATCCTGATGCAGTTTGGAATTCGTGTGTGATGGTCTAGATAGATGTCTGCCTATTACACATTACGACCGTCTTCAACAGTCGGCGGTCTGTCAGTCAACAGACGAAGTCGGTCTGTACGCCTTTGTGCTGCACGTGTCCCTTCATGTTTCCACTTCACTATCAAATCCGAAACAGTGGACCTAGGGATGTTTAGGAGTGTGGAAATCTCGAGTACAGACGTATGACACAAGTGACACCCAATCACCTGACAACGTTGAAAGTCCGTGAGTTCCGCGGAGCACCCCATTCTGCTCTCTCACGATGTCTGATGACTACTGAGGTCGCTGATATGGCGTACCTGGCAGTAGGTGGCAGCACAATGCACCTTATATGAGAAACGTATGTTTTTGGGTGTGTCCGGATACATTTGATCACATAGTGTACATCACTCATCTGAGGATCTACTGTCCCAGGCGTCGGACTTCGCCTGTTCTGCAGGGGTTTCGTAGCCTAGTAAGAAATTGGTTTACAAAAGGGAAGCCACAGACAATGAAAGTCGGAGTAATCTGGCGAAACATATATTGAGAAATGAACACATTTAGATGTAGCCGTGCGATAAGTTTTCATAAATTGCTACACACTGAATGTAATCGCTGGGCAAGCATACTCGCTGTAGGACAAGTTGAAAGTACACAAGATCACTCACGAACCCGTCTCCAGTATGAAGACCAGCCTCCAGAGAGAGAGAGCTATAACCAGAGAAATCAACTATGGGTCACGCTAACAGCAATAGGAGTCGGTCAAAACAATTTACAAGCCGGTCTGCCGCGCTAGCATCTTGCGCTACAGACGTAGCACTAACGCGTTCGCAATCATCGTATTGGGGAGTGCTACAGGAGCATCACGTGCGGTTCCCGGATAACTAAGCCCATGCAGTTCCCAGGGAAACGGGCAACACCAGCAGTTAAATGGCGGTAACTGCCGTATACTAAACTACGCGATGTTGACTCCTCTGGAAACTGCCACCTAATGGCCTGGACAGTTGCTATCCAGGTTATTTGAAGGCTCAGTTCATGAAGAGGTCCTCGTAGCCAATCTAACAGGGATGAGAGGTGGAACAGTTTCTGCTGTTCTGGCCTCCTGGCGTGGTAGAGTTCCTACCCTCACATTGGGTGCCCTGAACTGGCGAGAATTCTCACAAGGCGGGAGAACTGTGTGTGCTTCCGCCATAGCGTGGCTCCAACGACAATTTGAAAAAACGGTCAGAACATCCTGCCTCATTTCGCGATCTTGGGCGTTTTTTACATTGATTAAGAAGGAATGCTAATACTATCCTGCCCCTTCTAACAGACGGCCCTCTATGTAGACAGTACCTCGGTAGTATCTGTGGACTTGGGAAAATTAATTTAGTGGTATTAATTCAGTCATAAAGTTTGATGAATTGTTAATTAATTATTCGAGTGGTCGGAGTTATGCATCAGTTTACCCGGAATCCGACGTGGTGTTAGAATCTGTGATCAGTATTAAAGGACTAATTTTATTTATCTCTCTTCCTTTGTAGTAAGGGCTTGTCTGGACAGATGTTGTGACCTTGCCACGTGCTTGACAAAGTCATTGCATTACACTACCAATATACACTGTCACAAACGCATCACTTGTGGAATGATTTCTTGTAATTAAATGTCAGTTAGTTACTTATAGGGGCTAAAAGGTTCATGCGATACTAACACGGAAGTGCAAGATGAAAGTCAAGAAACATGCTAGGTGCGAAGAGGACTCGCGCACTGTGGCTTCCGTACAAACTTAATTATGTGTATAGACAGTTCATTCATTCCAGGAATCGAGGATTTCGGTGGCTTTTGCCTGTTATCGACATAGATAATGGCAAGATATCGAAGACTTTCGTAAATGCTTGAATAACAAATGACAAAAGAATATTTTTCTGAGTGATATAATTACAAATTAACGGTTCTTTTCTTTGGTTGTGGTGTGAAATCTTGCTTCGTGGCAATTTACATGATTCTTGGTCAACGAAAAGTGTCCTGTAGGTTTTCATGAGAGAATTTGCGAGTATCAAAATAACAAATGACCAAACAATATTCCTCTGTGTGATATAATTACAAATTATTAATTTCCTGATTCTTTTCTGTGGTTATAGTGTGAAATCTTGATTCTTGGCAATTCACATTATTCTGGGTCAACGAGAAGTACCTTGTAGGTTTTCATGAGTGAATTTACGGGTATCAAAATACATGACATAAATTGCCGTGTCTTTTTACTGGATTGACCTAGAAGCTTCAATTTTTTACACGTCCAAGAGACCGTAGGCCTTAATATGTGACATAAATTTCAACTTGATACGTGTTCGCTTGTTCCATTCCCTGAGAAAAAGGGTTTTGAAAAGTCATGTAGACAGACAGACAGTCGGACGGACAGCAAAGAGATCCTGTAAGGGTACCCTTTTTACTGATTGAGGAACCGAAACCAAAACTGCATTAGTTCGCCACAGTGTTGTGCATAAAGGGTGAAGCTAAAAGGTAGCAAGGAGTAGGTTCATGTCCTGCTATACTCAAATATTTTTGCGGACACCCTCGAATTTGTAAAAGATTATGGGACTTTCTTATTACTTTAACAGAAGTACGAAATTTGGAACTTTAATAATGACAAATAATTATTCACAGCTTATACAAAACAGATATATGTTTCAAATTTTACTTCTTGAAAGTAACTGTGTAACTCGTTACCAGCGATGTGAAAGTCATAGGAGATCCTTACAAGGAGACCGTACGAACTTCCCTCCGCCGATTTGATTCATATTGACTGGGTGTGTAGGACACGACGAGGACAGAAAGACGCGACTTTCGACCGTTACCGAGAAAATCGAGTAAGAAAATTTTACACGTGCTTATACGCTTCGTTTGTTCAGTAATGCTCAAGGTTTCAACAGCCGAGATAGTAAGTGCTTAGTTTTATAAGCGTGAGGAAAATGGATCAAATGTCACTTCCAGTACACTTGATGTTTTTATTCCACGTAATTCTAACAACAGATAGTGTGGAGCGCCATGGAGTTGTATGATGACCAAGAACCATTTATGAAGTTGGTTTCTGAAATTAAAAAATGTAAATGTCGTGTGTCTAGGGCCTCCTGTCGGGTAGATCGTTCGCTGGGTGCAAGTCTTTTGATTTGACGCCACTTCGGCGACTTGCTCGTCGATGGAGATGAAATGATGATGATTAGGGCAACACAACACCCAGTCCCTGAGCGGAGAAACTCTCCGACGCAGCCGGGAATCGAACCCGGTCCCTTAGGATTGTCAGTCTATCGCGCTGACCACTCAGCTACCTGGGGCGGACGGTTTTTGAAATAGACATATTGAAAAAAAAAAAACGTGAAAAAATTCGGCGTTCATTACAAGTGCTGTACACTGATGTGACAAAAGGAAAACTCACAGGATACCTCCTAATATCGTGAAGGACCTGATTTTGCCCGGTGTAGTGCAGCATCTCGACGCGGCATGGAGTCAACAAGTCGTTGGAAATCCCCTGCAGAAACATTGAGCCAAGCTGCCTCAATAGCCATCCATAATGCGAATGAGTTGCCGGTGCAGGATTTTGGGCTATAGCTAGCAGCACACAGTGGCTGCGCTCGCACCGGACCGCAAAATAGCTGCCATATTTCGTGCGCCCACCAACTTTAATTACGCGTGCGACGTCCTGTATCAGCCAGCAGAAGCTGCCTTAAGTGGTTTGCTGTGTCCTGTATCCGCCGCCATCATTGCACGCGAGGAAAGATTATTCCTGCATTCTTTGTTCACTGTTGTTCATTTTGCTTTTAGCGGGAACTATTTTGAGCCCGCTCTGCTGAGATGTACAAAACTTGCGGTTCACTCACAGAATAATACGTGGCTGCTTCGAAGTAATTGGATAATCGAGCACCAATCAGAGTGCACCTGAGTTTCATTGCAGTTATTTTTTAATATCTTCCTTAACTCTTATACCCCACATTTTGTTTACACCACTATATTTAAAATTTATAGCATCATGAAGAATCTTTAGAAATGAACCAAGTGTAGTCGCCTCGAGACGATGGCTTCGTAGTCTCCTCAAACTATTTTATGAAGCAAAATTTTGATTATGTTTGAATAATTTATTTAATATCATAACACTGTGTCTTCCACGTGGGTGATGACAGGAATTTCTGGAGAGTTTTAACTTACAAATTGAACTAGAGCGTTTTTACCTGCCCGGAGAGCCTTGCGTGTTAAACCGACGCTTCCAGGACGGGGAGCTACGCCAAACCCTCGATAGAATTAACGACGAACGTCGGTGTGCCGGCCAGCCTGGATGCGATTTTTAGGTGGTTTCCCACGTCCAGCTAGGTGAATACCGGGTTTGATCCCAACTCCAGCCTAGTTAAACGTTTCGCAAACATCTAGAAAACTTTCGCACACTTTCACGTAAATAACACTACACGTTGGCAATTGGGGTGCACAATCATATTCTGTTCCAGGGGCGGGGGGTTCCGGGAAGGCGACAGATGCAGGACAAAAGGACAAAGACATAAGAAAAAGAAGATAGGACTACTGAGATTTTATCTTTAAACGAAGCGTAAAATCTTACAATTTTACAATCGTATCTCTTCCACACCCATTAACATAACAACCTTGGCGTGGTTTTTATAGTTATGTTCAGGATTAAAGTTTTCATTTAACTTTCACATATGTGTGCCGTCACAATTCACCCAGAATTGTTGGAAGGGGAGTACATAGTGGGAGCCTGTCACAAAATTTCACACAAAAAAAAATCACATACGGCGTGAACAGGTGACTTAGTAGGTCAGTGGCGCAATGCGAAATCCGCATACCCGTTACAGCTGGAGATGCTATGTCATTCTAGGACGAAAATCGCACCGCACTGTTGTATAGGACTTTCCCTGTTGACACAAATGACGTGGAACGCTCTTTGTTACTATATTGTCGCTATCTTCTCTGTACCTACATGGGGTAACGGGCCAGCTGCGCTAGGGAGACCTCTACTAACAAACACAAGAATTGACAACTGACAACTGGCGCCAAGGTAAACTTACAGTTTCGATGCGTAAGTTAAGTTTTACCCAAGTTCCAATCTTCATTCATTTGTGTAAGTCTTCAGGCTTTCGTGGCCTTTTTCAATGAAGTTAAAATCCTCTGGGTTTTTAAGCCGCTTCATATTTCTTCAAACAACCTACGTTTCGACCCCTCTGCTGCGATCTTCTTCAGGATCATGTGATGTTCACTGTAGGCTGAGCACGTTTATGTAGACTAGGAAATCGGATTGGATTTCCATTTCAAGATACTAACGGAAAATTCCAGCTGTTAGCTCTTTAGCTGGCCTGCTGACAGGTGTCCATTTGTTCTGGTCTTCAGTCCCGAGACTGGTTTGATGCAGCTCTCCATGCTACTCTATCCTGTGCAAGCTTCTTCATCTCCCAGTACCTACTGCAACCTACATCCTTCTGAATCTGCTTAGTGTATTCATCTCTTGGTCTACCTCTATGATTTTTACCCTCCACGCTGCCCTCCAATACTAAATTGGTGATCCCTTGATACCTCAGAACATGTCCTATGAACCGATCCCTTCTTTTAGTCAAGTTGTGCCACAGAGCAATATTAAAACTGAATTCATGTTCAAGAATGTTTAGCTACCGTCTGTTATGGTATGATGAGCATAATTGTTATAACCCTCCGACAGATACGAAGTCCAAGGTTAAATTCATGAGAGGTACTCTCAGATCCTTTTGAAATCAAAACGGGAGTAGGACAAAGAAATGGGCTGCCTCCATAGTTTTCGACTGGGTCCTTGTGAAAATGACACAAGTATGGTGCAAATATAATTTAACCAACCAATCACTTTACGCAGAGCTATGTTAGCTACAGGTATCCTAGCATTTGCAGACGAATTAGCAATAGTAACTCGCCACATTTCATCAACCCAAAGTCAGACCGAACTCTTGAAAGTAATTACAGAGAAAATCGGTCTCCAATTACATGTTGAAAAGCCAGAGCACATGACCTGCAATAAAAAAGCACCAAACTTCTTGGAGACGAAGTATGGCTAAATTAAATGCGTTCCACAATTAAAGTATGTCAGTGAAAGCATTCAGGAAAATGGAAACGAAACAAAAACAAAAGAAATTAGACGACAAGAGATGGAAAGAGCATACCTAGTTTCCCAAAATATATGATACAGGAGGTATACCTCCAAGCACACAAACCAAAGATATTGCAATACAGTAATACTTATTTGAAGAGGAACGAAAATTCGTAAGAAAAATTCTAGGCCCCAAACCTAAGGATGAACAACACTGACTCCAAAACAATCTGGAAACTAAACAATTCGCAGATGTCCATAGTGACATTAGGAGTCGCGAGTTGGGCACATTACGTGAACGAACCCAGACAGACTGAAAAAAAAACAGTTTTTTTATTGTAGGAGAAAAGCAGAAAACTGATCGAAAATTGTCAAGAATTATTCCAGAACATGTTCAAATCGAGACTTCTTCAGGTCCAAAATAGACAATTTGGAAGCTGACCAAGAGAAAAAGCCAAAGAAGAAGACTGGAACAACATGGTCTCAAGAGAGAAAGGAAGCACACAGGAAGCGAATGAAAGAAATATGTACCTCTAAGTAACGTACTCTGAGTGGTCCTAATGGGTTTATTCCAAAATAAATAAATAATAGTACACTGGCTGACAATAGGAATGCGCGGTGAGTTCACTATAGGTTCCTCAAATCACTCTACCAAAATTTTGACCTTGGGGCACAGATAGATATCCTTTCAGAAGTTGCCACTGCCGCGGGGGAAGATGTCACACATGAAGGGACGCTGGAGATGTGCAATAATGTTCACGTAGTCTACGGCTGCCACGGTACCTTGGATTGCTACCAGAGGGCCCAGAAAAGCGCAGGTGAATGTTCCCCATAGCACAACACTGCCTTCACCTTCCTGCGCCAGGGGCGATGAACGAATCGAACAGCCATTCGCCTGGATGTAATCGTATCCAAGTGGAACAAGAAGCGTGATTGGTCCGACGAGGCGACTCGTTTAGATTGATCCAAGGTCCAATTTAGATAATCCAGTGCAAACTGCAATCGCAATTGACTGTGTCGTTCGTTCAGTAATGGAACACATAGGAGTCTTCTGTTGTGGAGTCCTATGTTAACCAATGTGCGCCCAACGAATTGCTCTGGAACACTTTTGCCTGCACCAGCATCGTAATGTGTCGTCACACCTGTCACACTCCGCCACCTACCCTGGTTTACAGAGAAGGCAAGCCTCCGACCACTCTTCCTGTGATTAGCCGTGGTCATCCAACATCTTGTCGCACACTAGTAGTTTCATTGTCCTTCGAGCAGTTTCACAGATGCTCACGAGATGCTCGTTCCCACGTGCCGGATTACCTCAATCAGCCTTTTGCAAAAATCACTTATTTGTTTATTCTGTTCCAGTCTATGATCACAAAAAGATTTTGTCTTCAAAATGGTTCAAATAGCTCTATGCACTGTGGGACTTAACATCTGAGGTCATCAGTCCCCTAGACTTAGAACTACTTTAACCCGTCCCCTAGACTTAGAACTACTTAAATCTAACTAACCTAAGAACATCACACACATCCATGCCCGGGGCAGGATTCGAACCTGAGACCGCAGCAGCAGCGTGGTTCCGGACTGGAGCGCCTAGAACCGCTCGGCCAAAGCGGCTGGCTTTTTTCTTCAATTACGGTCAGTAGTAAATATCTTCAGATGTTAAACTTGTTATTTGTAATCCTGTTGAAATCCTTTATTTTCGGTGCCGATATTAAAATAATAGTTTTAATAAATGCAAGTTGCTGACCCATCTTTCCAGCATCATACCAGAGGTTCATGAATCTTCAGACGTGTTTAAAAACATATCCGTAAACACTATAAAAATGGATGCGCTCCATATCTCCTTCTAAACCACCGGACCGGTTTCAACCCAACTTGGTTGCTGTGGATGTAAGAACCACCTACCTATCCAAAGGGGTGAAAGTGAGAAAACTGGGTAGCCCATGATGTGTCGACAGCCACACTTTAGTTATTCAGTATTTGAGAATGAGAGCACTTAGTGAGTTGGAACAAACCTTCCGCATAATTTATAAAATTTACGAAACTTTTCTCTCTGACTACCGCCCACAAAATGATGAAAGGAAATAAGTTTATCCCTTACTATATTTTCGCTGTCCATGCAGTAAAACTGCTGCATGAAGAAGAACGTTTTATTGCTTCCTTACTACTAACAGCATTCGAGATACCTTTGATCAGATAGTATTCACATATACCACTGGATGCACCAACAAAATTATATCGTTGTAAGACACATAATTCAGCACATACGACCTCATAACATTGAAATGCGTGAAAAACTCATTAAAAACATTTAAATTTATTACTTCGTTGCTACTATCTCTATTCACGACGCTTTTCACAGACAGTATCCGCATATGCTGGTGAATGCACCTACAAAAATATAGCATTATTCGGCCATTAGTTCAGGAGAAACGCCGTAATCAGCACTGAGAAACGGGAACATCTACCGCATTATACATGACTTTATTACTTCTTTACTACTAACTCAATTCACAACACATTTCACTGACAGTAGCCACATATACCGCTGGATGCAGCTGCAAAATTATATAATTGTACAGCAAGTTGGTAAGGAGATGCGACGTCATAAACATGGACAGAGAGAGGTGAGAGGAGGAGATGGACAAAGAAAGGAAAGAAGGAGAGATGGATAGATACACGGGGAGAAAGAGGTAAGTGGAGAGAGAAGGAGGGAGGAGGAGATGAGCAGAGAGAGAGAAGGAAATAGAAAGAAAAAGAGAAGAGGAGAAAGGAAAAGATTGATAGAGAGAGGGGAGAGGAGGGGATGGACAGACAAAGGAAAGAGGATGACATGAACAGGGAGAATCGGTGGAAAGAGATGGATAGCGAGAGGGCGGAGTTGGAGATCAACACAGAGGGGGTGAAGAATGAGACGGACAAGTGAGAGGGGGAAGACAGAAATAGACTAACAGAAGATTGGGATAAATACATAGCCGGGCAATGCCAGCTACTCAGCTAGTCTTAATGCAATGAAGCCACAGTGTAAGCGTCGAGATATATATTTTGAACAGATCTGAAGATGGTCAGGACTGATTTAAATCGATGGCCTGAGGACAATCTTGCGGTTTTAGACTGGAGTAAGATGAACAAATTCTACGCTTACTAGATCACAGCTTTTATTGGCAACTATGTTGCAGCTTATAGAAAAAGTTGGGTGTGCTAACGGGTTTTCCTATTTGTTGACCATATCATCGCTAGACTGATTCCCCATTCCTCTCTGGTCAGCTCTTCTTACCGCGTCAAAAAATGGTTCAAATGGCTCTGAGCACTATGGGACTTAACATCTGAGGTCATCAGTCCCCTAGATCTTAGAACTATTTAAACCTAACTAACCTAAGGACATTACTCACATCCATGCCCGAGGCAGGATTCGAACCTGCGACCGTAGCGGTCACGCGGTTCCAGGCTGTAGCGCCTAGAACCGCTCTGCCACCCCGGCCGGTTTACCGCGTCACCTGCCTGCAACGCCAACAAGCCGGCATTCCGTCTCGCGTTGGGCAGTGGTCGTAACGTTTGGACTTATTACCGCAGGAAGTCCGTCCTCGGTAGCTGAATTCTGAGCGCGCCAGATTGTCAATCCTGAGGGCACGGGTTCGATTCCCAGCTGGGATGGAGATTTTTCTCGACTCAGGGACTGGGTCTTGTGTTGTCCTAATCATCATCATTTCATCCCCATCGAAGCACAAGTCGCCGAAGTGGCGTCAAATCGAAAGGCTTGCAAACGGCGAACGGTCTACCCGACGGGAGGCCCCAGTCACATGACATTTTACTTAGCGCAGGAATACTCCGAAACTTGTCCTCAGCATAGAAGTTCGAACACCTCATTGCTTTACTAGGCACTGTCCGATTGGAGCTGGTATGCCCTGCCTTCCTTCCTCCGGCCTTCGAACTGGCTTAACCAGCCACATACAGAGGAATCTTCCGTTTAACGTGTTCTCCAAACCGCGGAGTAGTTTTGGCATTTTCCTCGCATACAAATCATTGCCAAAGGTGAAATAAGCGCTAAGTGACAGAAAAAAACTCCATGTGACTGATCGATGGTTGAACTCCTTAGCCACCGAGCCTCGCTGTATACTGAGAATTATCTGTAGATACTACTTTAGAAGTAACTATACAAATCATCAGTTGCTAAAAAGTGCCACCGTTCTGCCCTTTTATTATCTGGAAGTTTTCCAGAACAGTGTTGGCGCGTTCGGCAAACTAATAAATAACTTAGTCAGTCCCCGTTTCCCAGTAATCTTCGACCCAACGATAGGACATAGGCAGTGACACATGCCTTCAACAGTTCCAACACGATAAATCTAGGTATGTTACTTGATGTGAGAAACAATTTAAAATTGAACAGAGACAACGCCGCCCTAAAAGGACCATGCCGAAATATAAACCCCGTTCGAACAGGCCTATTAAGGCCCAACGGTAGCGACCGACCGCAGTGTGATTTTTAGCTGATACACCACTGGCATGTGGTCAGCACACCGCTCTTCCGGCCGTTGTCAGTTTTCGTGACTGCAGCTGCTACTAGTAGCTCCTCAATTGGCCTCACAAGGGCTGAGCGCATCCCGCTTGCCAGCAACCCTCAGAAGACATGAACGGCCACTTAATCAAGTACCACCCAAGTCCAACAACTTCGGTGATTTGACGGGAACCGGTGTTGCCATTGCGACAAGGCCGTTCGCCATGCATAAATATAAACACCTAGAAATCCTGATGAATGATACATTCTTCCTTTTGGTACAGAGTATTTAATCATGTATACTTTGTGTCCTAAATCAAGTATTATTAGTCCAGCGTCGGCAATGGCTTCACTAAGATTCATCGCTACTGTGCTGTCGCTTCAGAAGGACGTCCGGCTTAGATCCCGTACCGTATAATGAGGTGCCACATTCCTAATATAGCCCACATTTCATTGCCGGCTTAGATCTGTTTATATACGGCTATTAGACTTCTGAGCGAGTGCTCTAAGCAGGATTATGCCGACAACCATAATATCTCCAAGAATAACTCTCATATTATTATCACAATTTACATAATTGATCGTTAAACCAAATCGGTCCTATATATATATATTTCTTCAAGTTTACATTTTTGTAAATTTGGCTGTGAATAACAAGATTACTTGAGGCTGCAGTTAGACAAGGGGGTAAAACAGGATAAATAAAGATCGAAATTCTAAGGACCAAGGAGCCTGAGAGACGATAGGGGAAATAATGGATAGTCAATTAATTTAAACTAGAGATCGAAAAGTTTAAGATTTAATCGCGTTTTAGCAAGTGTGCTGCTTAATTTGTGTGTTGAAGAGGGAATAGAAGACTCAAAGAAAAATTCGCAACACGGAAAATATGCATCGATGAAATACGTAAAGATGAGGTTTGCAGGTATTGCGTTTTCTGCCGGAAAGAATGGATCACTTACGAAAACTACCGAGATGAAAATGATTTATTGGGCACAGAGTTCAGATTAAATGAAGAAATAATATGGAGTAAGAGGAACAAGAACAATTTGATCTTTAAAACTGAAGGTGGCGCCGAAAAGTATAAAAACTTCAGATGCCTAAACCCCCAGGTTGCATAAGGTGGGCAAAGGAAGAGGACCTAGGAATAAATTGCCTCAGGCTCCATCAGGTTCGTTTTATGGTTGAAATCTGGTGGTACAAAGTACTATAACTCGGGAGAAATGAATTAGACTTGGGAAAACCAGAAATCAAACAAAATGAAGTTGAGTTGGATGTGCAGCTGATGTCTGTTGAAATGTAGAACAAATTAGAAAGTACAGACGTGAAGGGAGTGAAAGGTCATCTCAACTTGGAGAGAAACAACACTGCAGCTTCAGCAGTCGAAGCGCATGAAAGGGATACAGTAGCTGAGAAGCAAGTAATTTATGTTTTTATCATAGCGCCCAAGTTGTTAAATCTGTACGTTGAGGAAGCTATAAAGGAAATTGAAGAGACATTACTACAGGTAATGAAAGTTAAGGGAAAAGAAATAAAGACATTAAGGTCTCCCGATGACATTACAGTGTCAGAGACGGTGAATAACAAGGAAGATCTGTTAAAGAGGAGTGACAGTGCCTTGAAAAGAGCTTATGGGATGAATATTAACAAATACAAAACGAGGATATTTGAATGCAATCGTATTTAACCAGGCGACACAGAAGCGACTAGAGTAGAAAATGAGTTCTTCTATTTGATAATTAATTTAGAGAAATCTGCTTCAGTTGTATTACTTATTTATTCAAACCACTACTGGTTTTGGTATTTTAAAATCCCATTTTCAGGCTGCACATGTCCTACGTACCAAATCTTTTTTATGTGAGTAGTAAAATGATTGACGATGGCCGAAGTATAGAGTGTATAAAATATAGGCTGACAGTAGCAACAAAAACAATTCCTAAAAGGACGAATTTGTTAAAATCAGTTATAGATTTAAGTTTTAGGATTTTTTTCTGAAATTATATGTCGCGAGTGGAGTCTTGGGCGGGAGTGAAACGTGGACAATAAACGGTACGGACGGAAAGAGCAGCTTTTGAAATATGTACTACAGAATGATGCTTACTATAGAAACGGATAACTAACGAAGACGTAATGGTGAGGAAAGAAATTTATGGCACAATATGACTGAAAGGACGAATAGTTTGATACGATGTAGCCAGAGGCATCAAGTAAGAGTAAGTTTGTTAATTGTGTGTGTGGGGGGGGGGGGGGAGAGGGTGGGGGGGGGGGGGAAGGAAGGGGTTCAAATGGTTCAAATGGCACTGAACATTATGGGTCTTAACTTCTGAGGTCATCAGTCCACTAGAACTTAGAACTACTTAAACCTAACTAACATAAGGACATCACAAAGATTCATGCCCGAGGCAGGATTCGAACTTGCGACCGTAGCGGTCGCGCGGTTCCAGACTGTAGCCCCTAGAACCGCTCGGCCACGAAGGAAGGAGTGAATAAAAGTGTAGAGTTAGCTGAAGTTGGCATTTGTAGATCGTCATGGTTCACCGCCATGAGCGGCAGACACAAATTTCTTTCCTATACAGTCATTTTTGGCTACACAGACCATTATCACGTATAATAAAACTATTTACAACAGCTTGGAAGTCGGTACAAAAGCAACAGCATCAATTAATATAAGAGACCATGATTCCTTAGACCTGTAAGCTGTTGTAAATATTAATGATGCTTAGTGATAGCCTGTGGAGCGAAACATGTGTTGGAATTGAATCGTAACGTTTTTGAAATATTTACGAGCTGTAAGCCATGAGCAGTAATCATGTTCAAATGGTAGCGCGTCAGCACGTGAATCGTTCAGCTTTTTCCACTGACTTCCAAGTGGATAAACATGCGACTGTGAGTTGTAGGGACTGTACTATCCGAGGTGGTTTTCTGATGTTTTTTGGCCGTTTTACATACTGTGAGGAGTTTACCGTGAGTATGAACTAGGTTTCCGAGCAAACCTTTTCGATATGTGTGACCATGTCATATATAAACATATTAAACAATAGTTCCGCGTCGGCGGTGTGGCCGAGCGGTTCTAGGCGCTTCAGTCTGGAACCGGGCGACCGCTACGGTCGCAGGTTCGAATCCTGCCTCGGGCATGGCTGTGTGTGATGTCCTTCGGTTACTTAGGTTTAAGCAGTTCTAAGTTCTAGGGGACTGATGACTTCAGATGTTGAGTCCCATAGTGCTCAAAACCATTTGAACTATTTTGAATAGTTCCGCTCCTATTGCAGGCAACGTGGAAGTGGGTAGTCTTGTAACGTATGACTGGGTCGCACATGCAGTAGGGTTTTACTGAAGTGGGCTGCGCAAAGCTGAATCATGGACCATAATGTTTATTTCGGCATCCTTGGTGACGAAGTGTTGCCCTGTCTCCTGCACTTTCGTAGTGAGCTTATTGTGGACACCCCCATCTTCCGTGGAGTCAACTGTCGCGTTCGCAGAGCTTCACGCACGTGTTCCTGCATTGATGAGCACTCAGGCACCTTATGCGACCGACATTAGTGGATCTCACTCCAGTAGAAAGTGCATGAGAGTATGTGAAAAACTGAGTGAATTGTAGAAATGATCGTCCCCGTAGTTTGGCAGCTCTATGGAATCTGTCCATCAACGAGTGGCTTCGGATAGGTACAACACACATGAAGAAACTTGTGGACCTTTTCTTCCTCTAATTGAGGCCGTTATCAGAGGTAGGGTGGTGTTATACGGTAATACCGTGATGTCTCCTGAGGGTAATTTTTTTGTCCATTGTGTCTATAAATGATGTGGGTAATACTTTATAATACGGGCAGCCACAGCTGTTGAAATTCATGGTGAATTGAATAGAACTGCAAGTTAAGTGATGATCACGACTGGTTTCACTGCGTTAAAGCAGCATTTTCAGATGGTTCTACATAGAAAGGAAAGTGCCCTTGTGATCCACATGCTTAAAAAATTAGTTAAGGACGGCCAATAAAAGTAAACCTAAGTAAAAGTGCTTACAGTATTGTCACAAAGATTAGCACACGGAGGTGCCACTAAGGCACGTAATCACGGAATCCCATCAGATGAAGAAGTGAAGTCGTCAACGAAAAATAACCGGCAGAGCATTAGGGCGAGTAGTGCAGGGGATGAACCACAAAAACCAACTTAGATAACTTCAAACCAGCGTCCGGCCATCCAGATTAAAGATCTCCCTAACTAAATCACTCCAGACAATGCCAGGATGGTTCCTGTCAAAGGGCACGGCCGATTTCCTTCCTCATTCTTGACACAGTCCGAGCTTGTGCACCGTCTCTAATGACTTAGATGCCAATGGGACATTTTCTTTATATTGGGGCTGCAGATAAAGATGCAACATAATTTCGGGACCGTCTAGTGTGCTACTTCAAGAAACTGCCAGTCGTTGGTACGAAAAGCACTTAGGAAGGAAATGATTTATATTTAACGATGGTGATTTAACTCAAACACATGTACAACGTGATAAAAATCCTGTGTTTTTGTCGCAAAAATGTAACATTTCTACATGAGGACGACATCCTTTGCTGATGCGATCATGTCCATGACATGTAACGGACTTTGGAGTGTTTTGCATCTCTGCTCCAGCATAGACACTAATTTGTATGATAAGTAAAAATGTGAGAGTAATGTACTTCAGTATTGGACCGAATTTGAAAAAGCTGAAGATGCCATGATACAAAAAAGAAGACAAAAATGTTGTAAGGGAGGCCACGACTGTGGACATCGTTGACAGGGTATTCTCAGGTCTATATGGAAAGCATATCTGAAGCTATTTGAAGCATAAGATACTGACAACGCTGGGTACTGAAAAGATGAAAAGATTAGGAAAGAATAGAAAGAGCGAGAAAACCTTGAAATCAATAAAAGGAAACAATACTCCCATCATAAATAGTTTCTTGGTACTTCTTTGCCTGTTGATCTTTCGTTCCTGCTACAATCCCCACGCTCTCTCTCACCCTCTCTCTCTCTTTCTCTTTTGGTCTCCTCTTTTCGTCTTGCCATTCTCCCTACACCCCGCCCCGCCCCGTCCTGCCCATCTCTAACTTACATCATCTACGTCTCTCTTTCTGTCTGCAGTTGTTTGCGTCTCTCTATCTCTCTCACCCTGTTTGTGTCTTTCGTATCAGTCAGTATCTCTCGCACTGTCTCTGTTTCTCTGTTTCTCTCTCTCTCTCTCTCTCTCTCTCTCTCTCTCTGTCTGTCTGTCTGCCTTACACACACACACACGCACACATATTCGCTCACTCTGCCTGTATTCAAATGTTCAAATGTGTGTGAAATCCTGTGGGACTTAACTGCTAAGGTCATCAGTCCCTAAGTTTACACACTACTTAACCTAAATTATCCTAAGGACAAACACACACACCCATGCCCGAGGGGGGACTCGAACCTCCGCCGGGACCTGCCGCACAGTCCATGACTGCAGCGCCTTAGACCCCTCGCACTCTGCCTCTCTTTCTTTCTCTCTGTCCATATAGCCTTATGTTCTCTCCAAACCTCTCGCTCTACAGCAGCGCCGTGTATGTGACCCTAAGCTGAACCGAGGGAGGTGGCGCAGTGGTTAGCACACTGGACTCGCATTCGGGAGGACGACGGTTCAGTCCCACGTCCGGCCAGATTTAGGTTTCCGTGATTTCTCTAAATCGCTCCAGTCAAATGCCGGGATGGTTCCTTTGAAAGAGCACGGCCGACTTCCTTCCCCGTCATTCCCTAATCCGATGAGACCGATGTCCTTGCAGTTTGGTCTCTTCCACCAAAAGACCCTCCCCCCCTCCTCCCCCTAAGCTGACGATCAACAGCCGCATTTGATTAAGAATGTGCTCGCAAACTGCCATTGTGTTACCCTATCAGCTGTAGAATATTTCAGAGCAAATTAAGAATTGTACCAGAGGGGTCTCGATACCGGATTTCCCATTTGTCACGAGTGATCTCGATCTCCATTTGTCCTGGTGGCTAAACTCCTTTGTGCTTGCGCTATATTACTGTGGTTCCTGCACAGGGTGAGACACTACTCCTGTTATTGCCTTGGGCCGCTCCTGGTACCACGCTAGGATAGTCAAAGTGGTGAAGGTGACCATCCGTGACAAATGGGGAATCGGGGTTTCTTCTGAAATTTTCTATATCCGATACGTAAACATGACATCAATTCGCGAGTTCATTCTCAATTCGGTGCTTCTGTTGAAGGTCAACGCAGCATTTCAGACACTGCACTGCAATAGTTCATGCAATAGCAAGTCAATGACGAGATAAACCGGTGTCCACCCAATGCAGGAATCACAATAATATAAACTACTAGCCATTAAAATTGCTACACCAAGAAAAAATGCACATGATAAACGGGTATTCATTGGACAAATATATTATACTAGATCTGAACTGTGATTACATTTTCACGTAATTTGGGTGCATAGATCCTGAGAAATGAGTACCCAGAACAACCACCTCTGGCCGTAATAACGGCCTTGATACGCCTGGGCATTGAGTCAAACAGACCAAGGCGTGTAAACAAAGGCACCCCATACCATCACGCCGGGTGATACGCCAGTATGGCGATGACGAATATACGCTTCTAATGTGCGTTCACTGCGATGTAGCGAAACACGGATGCAACCATCGTGGTGCTGTAAACAGAACCTGGATTCATCCGAAAAAATGACGTTTTGCCGTTCGTGCACCCATGTTCGTCGCTGAGTACACCATCGCAGGCGTTCCTGTCTGTGGTTCAAATGGCTCTGAGCACTATGGGACTTAACATCTGTGGTCATCAGTCCCCTAGAACTTAGAACTACTTCAACCTAACTAACCTAAGGACCTCACACACATCCATGCCCGAGGCAGGATTCGAACCTGCGACCGTAGCAGTCGCGCGGTTCCGGACTGAGCGCCTAGAGCCGCTAGACCACCGCGGCCGGCGTTTCTGTCTGTGATGCAGCGTCAACGGTAACCGCAGCCATGGTCTCCGAGATGATAGTCCATGCTGCTGCAAACATCGTCGAACTGTTCGTGCAGGCGGTTGTTGTCTTGCAAACGTCCCCATCTGTTGACGCAGGGATCGAGACGTGCCTGCACGGTCCGTTACAGCCATGCGGATAAGATGCTTGCCTTCTCGACTGCTAGTGATACGAGGCCGGTGGGATTCAGCACGGCGTTCCGTTTACCCTCCTGAACCCACCGACTCCATATTCTGCTAACAGTCATTGGATCTCGATCAACGCGAGCAGAAATGTCGCGGTACGATAAACGGCAATCGCGATAGGCTACAATCCGACCATTATCAAAGTCGGAAACGTGATGGTACGCTTTTCTCCTCCTTACACGAGGCATCACAACGTTTCACCAGGCAACACCGGTCAACTGCTGTTTGTGTATGAGAAATCGGTTGGAATCTTTCCTCATGTCAGCACGTTGTAGGTGTCACCACCGGCGCCAACCTTGCGTGAATGCTCTGAAAAGGTAACCATTTGCATATCACAGCATCTTCTTCCTCTCGGTTAAATTTCGCGTGTGTAGCACGTCATCTTCGTGGTGTAGCAATTTTAATGGCCAGTAGTGTAGTTAAAGCACAAGGGAGGGTAGAGACCAGAGCTAGTGATGATTTGGGCTTCTCCTGGAAGCGTGCCTGGATAGGTGAAGTGGCTAGCCGGCACGGTAACTCAGCGTATTAGGTCACAGGGTTAGCTGCCCTCTGTAATAAAAAAAACTGAGCTAATGGATCAACCACGATCCGAATCGGGCTTCTCCCGACGTCCGCCCCGAGCAGATGCAACGGACGAAAACGAACAAAATGAGATTACAAAAAAAAGAAGTGGCTAAGGCGACCACTCATGAAAACTGGGAAATTCCGGTTCGAGTCCTGGTCTGGCACAAATTTTCATTTGTTTTGACACATTCTGCAGCTGATGCTGAGCCATAATCGCAATTTCTTTCTTCCCATATTGCGTTAATTCTCTGCCCCCCCCCCCCCCCTTACTCCCAACTCTCTCCATGTGTGTCTCTCTCATTGACGTTTACTTTTTGTCTGTAGCTCTCTCTCTCTTTCTGTGTCTATCCGTCCCTCTATCTATCCCTCCCTCTCTCTCTCTCTCTCTCTCTCTCTCTCTCTCTCTTCTCTCTCACTCTAAGTTGCTTCCCATTATCTGTCCCTCCCACCTCTCTCCATTTCTCTATTTCTCCTCCCCCTTTCTCTCCCTCTGCCCTGCCTCTCCTTCTTCTGCCTCTCGCTCAGTGAGAAGCGCCGCAGCTGAGAGAGGGACGGCTCCCACGTGAAGCGCCTCCACAGGCAGGCGGGCAGGCAGGTGTGCTTGCCGTGCCTTCCCGTGACAAGTGGCCGGCTCCCCAGATGGCCGCCCCACATGGGCTGATGCGTCGCTCGCCGCCGTGACGCGCCTTCTTCCAACCTCATCAGCTGCCCGTGCAGCCGCCGACTGGCCTCCCGGCCTGCGGCTTCTGCCGTCTACACTGTCACATTAGCCTTGTAGTGACTCCCGATCCGCTTTTTCCGCGAAACACCCTCGGGTCGTCGCCCCGCGCTCAGCGCTGCTATTAGCAGTCGCCGCCGCCACTTCGCCTCAGCTGCACAGACTTCCGTAACGTCCGCATCTCTCCATGTTCGTCAGCTTCCTCACTATCGGGATTTCCGTAACGTCCACATCCTCCATTTTCGTCAGCTTCCTCACTATCAGTTCACTCGCCACGCAGCATTCCGTCTTTCTCTTTCTTTTCATCTCATCCCCTAATCCCCTACATTTTCTTACAAGGGAACCTCCCCATCGCACCCCCCACAGATTTAGTTATAAGTTGCCACTGTGGATAGACCTTGAAAAACTGAACACAGATCAATCAAGAAAACAGGAAGTTGTGTGGAACTATGAAAAAATAAGCAAACTATACAAACTGAGTAGTCCACGTGCAAGATAAGCCGTTTCAAGCATAGACAGATCTCATTAGCTCCGTGGTCCCGCGGTTAGCGTGAGCAGGTGCGGAACGAGAGGTCCTTGGTTCAAGTCTTCCTTCGAGCAAAAATTTTAATGTTTTTTTTTCAGACAATTATCAAAATTCAGGCACTCACACATAATCAACTTCGCTCTCCAAAATTCCAGGACATGTTCAGATTTGCTTGGACATATGCAGGATTTGACGGTCTACACACGGAAAAATTTGAAAACGTTAAAAACATATGTTTTGACACAGCACAAGGAAAAGTGTGCGACTGTGAGACTTTTGGATTCATTTGTTGCAGTTTATGTGACAAACTCTTATGTTTTCATCACTTTTTTGGTAGTGATTATCACATCCACAAGAAAACCTAAATCGGGCAAGGTAGAAGATTCTTTTTACCCATTCGCCAAGTGTACAAGTTAGGTGGGTCGACATCATATTCCTGTCATATGACGCACATGCCCTCACCAGTGTCGTATAGAATATATCAGACGTGTTTTCCAGTGGAGGAATCGGTTGACCTATCACCTTGCGATCAAATGTTTTCGGTTCCCATTGGAGAGGCACGTCCTTTCGTCTACTAATCGCACGGTTTTGCGGTGCGGTCGCAAAACACAGACACTTAACTTATTACAGTGAACAGAGACGTCAATGAACGAATGGACAGATCATAACTTTGAGACTTGAACCAAGGACCTCTCGTTCCGTAGCTGCTCACGCTAACGACGGGACCACGGCGCTCCTGTTTTCAGAGTATCTTTGATGTTGCCTATGATCGCGTGGACTACTCAGTTTGTATATTTTGCTTATTTTTTTTATAGTTCCACACAACTTCTTCCTGTTTTCTCGATTGATCTGTGTTCAGTTTTTCAAGGCGTATCCACTGTGCCAACTTATAACTAAATCTGAGGGGGGTGCGATGGGGAGGTTCCCTTGTTAGAACTCCTTCCAAATTAATTTGCTTGGCACAACTGATCCAATTACTTCTGCGCTACAGTCTGGAACCGCGTGGCCGCTACGGTCGCAGGTTCGAATCCTGCCTCGGGCATGGATGTGTGTGATGTCCTTAGGTTAGTTAGGTTTAAGTAGTTCTAAGTTCTAGGGGACTGATGACCACAGATGTTAAGTCCCATAGTGCTCAGAGCCAGTGAGTGAAATATCTTTCTTCCTCTTGCAAATCTGCTCTTTATATCCTCTCTACGTAAGCTATATTCGGTTATTTTGCTACCCAATTGAGAATAATCTACTACTAAAACCGATATATTCGTCTCGAGAGAAACAGAAACTGTACTGATATTTAACACAATTCTCATTTGTTGTTCGCTTTCAGTTGCACGTCTTTAATTTTATACTTAGGTGTCTCGTTCGCTAAAGTAATTTCCACAGCATCGCTTGATTTAATTCGTCTACAGTATGTCACTTGTGTTTTACTTTTGCTGATGTCCATTTCATAGCTTCCTTTCAAGGCACTATCCACTCCACTCTTCCAAACCCTTTGCCGTTTCTGACAAAACTACAATGTCATTGACAACCCCAAAGTTCTTTTCTCCCATTCCAAATTTCTTCCTGGTTTCCTTCACAGGTTGCCCATTGTACAGAGTGAACAACATCTGGACAGCACATTCTCCAGATCTCTCACCAATTGAAAATGTGTGGTCAATTGTGGCCGAGCAACTGGCTCGTCACAATACGCCAGTCACTACTCTTGGCGAACTGTGGTATCGTGTTGAATATGTATGGGCAGCTGTACCTGTACACGCCATCCAAGCTCTGTTTGACTCAATGCCCATGCGTATCAGGGCCGTTATTACGGCCAGAGGTGGTTGTTCTGGGTACTGATTTCTCAGGATCTATGCACCCAAATGGCGTGAAAATGTCATCACATGTCAGTTCTAGTATAATATATTTGCCCAATGAATACCCGTTTATCATCTACATTTCTTCTTGGTGTGGCAATTTTAATGGCCAGTGGTGTATATCGTCGAGCTTCGAATATTTCTTTACACATATCGGCTGAAGCGGGCGACGTAAGATGAGCGATGCGCGACGCAGCTGCCATTCATCAGCGAGGATGGAGCCCGCGGTAGCTGTAGCGGCGGTGTCGAGTCGCCCTGTATTTGAGCCATTACGCCGCATTAAAGCGCGTCACGTGGCGTGTCGGCGTGCCTCGCAAAAAGCCGCCAGGCCTCCCGTACGCCGCTCCTCTGGTCCGGTGTGGTCCGGTCTGCCTTAAGCCCCTTCCAGGCTGCCGGGCACAAACCGACAAGTGAGTCAGCGGCGGCCGGCCGATGGGAGGGGCAGCGCGGCCAGGCTGGCCAATTGCAGAAACGCGGGCCCTGGCTGGTGGGACGGCTGAAGCGCCGGAGGACGCCGGCGGTCGCAAAGGTCAAGCCGAAAATTAGGTGAGCGCCCGCGGCGCCAGGCGCGGGCAGGCGTCTTTTCTCCTCACGATCCCCGCAATGGATTTGATCCGTACTTCCGTTTCTCGCCACTACTACTACATCTACATCTATACTCCGCAAGCCACCCAACGGCGTGTGGCGGAGGGCACTTTACGTGCCACTGTCATTACCTCCCTTTCCTGTTCCACTCGCGTATGGTTCGCGAGAAGAACGACTGCCGGAAAGCCTCCGTGCGCGCTCGAATCTCTCTAATTTTATGTTCGTAATCTCCTCGGGAGGTATAAGTAGGGAGAGCAATATATTCGATACTTCATCCAGAAACGCACCCTCTCGAAACCTGGACAACAAGCTACACCGCGATGCAGAGCGCCTCTCTTGCAGAGTCTGCCACTTGAGTTTGCTAAACATCTCCGTAACGCTATCACGCTTACCAAATAACTCTGTGACGAAACGCGCCGCTCTTTTTGGGATCTTCTCTATCTCCTCTGGCAACCCGACCTGGTACAGATCTGACACTGATGAGCAATACTCAAGTATAGGTCGAACGAGTGTTTTGTAAGCCACCTCCTATGTTGATGGACTACATTTTCTAAGGACTCTCCCAATGAATCTCAACCTGGCACCCGCCTTACCAACAATTAATTTTATATGACAACAATTAATTTTATATGATCATTCCACTTCAGATCCATCCGTACACATACTCCCAGATATTTTACAGAAGTAACTGCTACCAGTGTTTGTTCCGCTATCATATAATCATACAATAAAGGATCCTTCTTTCTATGTATTCGCAATACATTACATTTGTCTATGTTAAGGGTCAGTTGCCACTCCCTGCACCAAGTGCCTATCCGCTGCAGATCTTCCTGCATTTCGCTGCAATTTTCTAGTGCTGCAACTTCTTGTATACTACAGCATCATCCGCGAAAAGCCGCATGGAACTTCCGACACTATCTACTAGGTCATTTATATATATCGTGAAAAGCAATGGTCCCATAACAATCCCCTGTGGTACGCCAGAGGTTACTTTAACGTCTGTAGACGTCTCTCCATTGAGAACAACATGCTGTGTTCTGTTTGCTAAAAACTCTTCAATCCAGCCACACAACTGGTCTAATATTCCATAGGCTCTTACTTTGTTTATAGGGCGACAGTGCGGAACTGTATCGAACGCCTTCTGGAAGTCAAGGAAAATGGCATCTATCTGGGAACCTGTATCTAATATTTTCTGGGTCTCATGAACAAAATAAAGCGAGTTGGGTCTCATATGATCGCTGTTTCCGGAATCCAAGTTGATTCCTACAGAGTAGACTCTGGGTTTACAGAAATGACGTGATACGCGAGCAAAAAACTACCAGTACCCCAACGGTAGTGGGCCATATTAAAATACTGCATGGCAATACTGACGTCACAGTTTCTGCTACAGTGCTGTGCACATAAGAAGGCGTGTGGTTTGGCGATGTATGTTGTCAAGGCGCAGTCTATATGTGACGCTCCAGCTGTAGTTGCAAAACTACCGTGAGCTGAGTGCAGACTATGATAATTTTTCAAGTAGCTAGTCAAGATCGTAAACGCTTTACATCTATGTATCGCGCGTTACCTCACTTGCGTATGGGATCAGTATCTTACTAAAGTCCCTAAGAAACCTGAAGCTGTGAACTGTCTACTGAGGGAGGATATATAAACAGCCACACAACAGGCGAAATATTTTTGTTAAGCATAGCTTTGAAATGCCTGGGCAAGCAGGACAGAGCGGATTGGGTTGTGGAAAGGGGCCAAAATGAGTTCCTGTCAGCTGCACTCAACATACAAATTTTATTTATCAAGACACAGTATTACAACAAGGATGCAAAACACTCAAAACTTTAATCGACGTCCTTTGATTAACTTTAGGTCGGCTGAAGGCCACATTCAAAATCCAAGACATTAGGCTTAAGCAAAATCGAAATACAAGGTTCTTCTGGAGGTTTCAACCAAGAATATTTTCTAAATTTTCATTCTAATCTGCTGAAGGCCTTAACAATTTAATTTTAATGGAACTAGGCTGGAGGTCGCATATTAAGCAATAAGAGGAGTTTCAACCAAAAGGCAGAATGCCTTATCTTAAAATATTTCGTGCAATTTGGGCTGAAGGCCCCATTCAAAAGCATAACAATCTTATGCCTCAAGGGCAAGAGAAGAAGATTAATATAAGAGATATTAAAACTCGGCTGAAGGCCGCTCACCAACAAACAATTTAACGGCTTAAGCCCTAGAAGAAACATTTAAATTTTAAAGGATAGAAGGCTGTGTCTTAAAACATTTCATATAAAATAAAGAATAACAATGCCTTAAGGGCAAGACAAGGACATTAATACTCGGCTGAAGGTCACATTTCAACAAAATATGATTAACGGCTTAAGGCCTAGAAAGAGTTTCAATCTAAAAGGCAAAAAGCCTTATCTTAAAACCTCTCCAGTAAAATTCGGGTGAAGGCCCCATATAGAAATATAGCTATCTCATGCCTTACGGGCAAGACAAGAACATTAATTTAAGAGATATTGATAGTCGGCTGAAAGCCACACATTAACCAAATAACTAATGTTGTGGATTGGCAGGAGCCAACACACGGGGTTTGGAGGAAGCCGAATGGCACGCGTTTAAGCTCACGCAGGCTGGCGTGAGGTCTGGAACAGGACACGGTAATCAGAACTCAGAAAAACGGACGCAAATGGTGGAATACTTAACTTTAATCCATTACTGCTGAACGTAGCTCTTGTCTGTACATTCTTTACAATATCAATAGCAACTGATAATGGCGCCTTGCTAGGTCGTAGCAAATGACGTAGCTGAAGGCTATGCTAACTATCGTCTCGGCAAATGAGAGCGTATTTTGTCAGTGAACCATCGCTAGCAAAGTCGGTTGTACAACTGGGACGAGTGCTAGGAAGTGTCTCTAGACCTGCCGTGTGGCGGCGCTCGGTCTGCAATCACTGATAGTGGTGACACGCGGGTCCGACGTATACTGCCGGACCGCGGCCGATTTAAAGTCTACCACCTAGCAAGTGTGGTGTCTGGCGGTGACACCACAACTAAAATCCAAACAGGGAAATTACTACATAACAGACAAGGAACGGCGCTCAGAAGTTTCCAAGGGTCGGCCTGGGATTGTAACGCCAACGCCCGTTTAGGTGAGACAGGCCTGTCCAACGACTTCTTAATCTGGAGCCAACCCAACCGACAGACAGCCGACTAATCAACCAAATCAGTTCCTCTCCACGCAACCAGCAAAACGACCAGAAACTTTCAATACACGACACACAGAATATTGGCGCCCACAATGACCAACACCTCAACTGTCGAACTACACGCCGCGCTGAACAGCAATAGCACGACGAGGAAAATACACGGCATAAAATTACGTCAACGTCCAAGGCAGGTAACCGGAACTTCAACGGCCAAAAGGCAGAAGATACCGCTGGTCAACTTCAATAACAGGGAATAAATTAAGTTAAATTTCACAGGAAGACAGCTGGAATCTTAGCCGACTTAAATACACACACGTTGTTGCTCGCGGGAATGCCCAGAAGCCACAATCTGGATCAAACGAAGAAATGTAAACAGTTGAGGCTCGGTAGTAAGTTAACTGTGGACTCAACTTTCATATCCAAGATTCGTGGGCGACAAACTTCGTAGCACTTGCAAGCAGCACCGCACACTCCAACCGCGCGTGCACACTGCCAGCGGCTCCAGACCGAATCTGCGCGACGGGGGCTTGCTTGTTGCTCCACGCCAACCGACGGTCCGGCCGCGACAGCTGCTCCGTCGCGACCGCACTACTGGTGCGCCTCCCACTCACTGATTATGACTCAGTATGGCATAGAGGGCTACTCTACAAGTTGTACACTCAAGGGTTCCCCGGGAGTACAGTTAAGCAGATCAAAAGCTATCTCTCGAACAGAACTTTCTCTGTCAAAGTAGAAACAGCCACCTCCACCAAGAGGCGTATTCGTGCTGGGGTGCCACAGGGATCGGTCCTGGGGCCCGTTTTGTACAGTCTGTACACTGCGGACACACCAACGGCCCTCCTGGTGCACACCGCTCAGTACGCTGACGATACAGCCTTCTACACAAGAAACGCGAACAAGGACCTGGTCATCCGTAGGCTACAAAGGTTTTTAGATGACACAGAAACTTGGGCCCGTCGCTGGCGAATCATCACCAATTCTGAAAAGACGCAGGCGATGCTGATCACCCGTAGGCTCGGAAGGCGCGAACCTCCTCAACGCCCCCCCCCCCCCCCCCCCCCCGCCAAGTATCTTGGCGTAACCTTGGACTCTCGTCTTACGTGGAAACCCCACATAGACGAGGTCCATAGGAAGGTCTGCGCCAGAATGTCCATCCTGTACCCAATTCTCAACTCATCCAGCTCCCTTTCCTGCTCAGTAGGAGTGAACGTATACCAGGCCCTGATCCAGCCAGTCATGGAATACGCGTGTCCTGTCTGGGGATACGCGGCGAAGCAGCACCTGGACAAACTCCAGAGGCTGCAGAACCGCGCCCTCAGGAGGGCACTGCGTTTACCCCTTGGATTCCATATCGACGATTTGCATGCCGCTGCGGAAATCCCACTCCTGAGAGAGCGATTTCAAGACCTGGCAAGGGCCTTCTATGAAGGTACTTCCAGGTCGGGAAACGCCCTCATCCACTCCCTAGGTCGGTATGACATGTCCCGCGATAAACACAATCGCCCCATGACGATCTTCGACGACTAAGTCGAAGAGAAAAATCCCAATATCCATTCCCAAATCCTGCTCCTACCCAAATTACTACAATTATCTCGCCAAACCTCAGGCAAGTACCAGACTCACACAGAACAATCATCACAGTTCACAGACACCAAAAAAGTACAGAAATAATCACACACACAAGTACACAGGGGAGTAAAAGCCGAAAGGCTACAAACTCCCCCTCACACTTCCCCAAAGAGGGGAAAGTATTAGATGAAAGCAGCAGCTCACTGATTACCCGACACACAACGACCCGGAAATACTATCTGTCGTTCCAGAGATGGTACGACAGTGTACTTATCGATACGTGCTGCTGCTGCCACTCACGGGCAATTAAGGCAGGAAGTTAGTGACGCCAGTAAATGGAATAAGAAAACGAGGCGGCACTGCCGTAATAGAAGATGACAAGCAATTAATGGGATGAACAAGAGCCGTGCACAGCTCAGCTATCCTCAGGCCTGTTACTTAAAAATAAACAGTATTTATAGCAAAACTGAAATTGAAATGGTTGATTTGTAACGTGAAAGAGAGGGCTGTTGTAGTATATATTTACCAGCTGGCGATACAAAACGCAATTCTTTAAAAAAAAGTAAAATTAAAAATATCCCAAAACAAAAACAAATCAAACATCGCTTCAATACTTCATTGATCTTGTGTAAAACATAATTCTGTTATTCATAAACAGCTTTCGGACTTATCAGTTACCGAGCGAGGTGGCGCAGTGGTTAGCACACTGGACTCGCATTCGTGAGGATGACGGTTCAAACCAGCGTCCGGCCATCCTGATTTAGGTTCTCCGTGACTCTCCTATGTCATTTCAGGCAGATGCTTGCATGGTTCCTTCGAAAGACCGACGTCCTTCCCCATCCTTCCCTAACCTCGCTGTTTGGTCTCTTCCCCCAAACCAACCAACCAACCATCACGATCAAAGGGCAGAATTTCCTGTTATTGGTGATAAATTTGTCGGTTGATTTGGGTGAGAGGACCAAACAGTGAGGTCATCGGTCCCGTGATTTCCCTAAATCGCTTCAGGCAAATGTCAGGATAGGTTCTTTGAACGGGCACGACGGACTTCCTCCCCCACGCTGACGAGACAGATGAACTCGCTGTTTGGTCCTCTCCCCCAAATCAACCGACCAACTTATCAGTAGTGACAGGAAACTCTGCCCTTTGATCGTGATATTTGGTTGTTTGGTTTGGGGGGAGGGACCAAACAGCGAGGTCATCGGTCCACCTGGTTAGGGAAGGATGGGGAAGGATGTCGACTTTCCCCCTTCAAAGGATCCATACCACCATCTACCTGAAACGATTTAGGGACATCACAGAGAACCTCAATCAGGATAGCCGGACGCGGGTTTGAAACGTCGTCGTTCTGAATGCGAGTGCAGTGTGCCAACCACTGCGCCACCTCGCTCGGTTTTGATCAGCAGGAAGAACGTTCTGCTGAGTACAAATTTGGAAATTTGTGGTTAGTTCCTATGGGACCAAGCTGCTGAGGTCATCGATCCATAGGGGTACACACTACTTAATCTAACTTAAACTAACTTATGTTAAGGACGACACAGACACCCATGCCCCGGGGGAGGACTCGGACCTCCGACGCGGGGAGCCGCACAAACCGTGGCAAGGCGCCGCAGACTACACGGCTAACCTGCGCGGCTGTTGAGTGCAAAATGCAACCATAATAATACAGATTTTTATGTTTGCAAATGTAAGCTGTACTAGCATCAAAAGTAATTAAAGATAAATGCCGTGTGGCTAGTGCCTCCCGTCGGGGAGACCGGTCGACTGGTGCAAGTCTTTCGAGTTGACGCCACTTCGGCGACTTGCACGTCTATGGGGATGAAATGATGATGATTAGGACAACACAACACCCAGTCGTGGACCGAAGAAAAATCTTCGACCCAGCCGGGAATCGAACCCGGGCCGTTAGGCATGACATTCCGTCGCGGAATCGAACCCGGGCCGTTAGGTATGACATTCCGTCGCGCTGACCACTCAGCTACCAGGGGCGGACAATTAATTGCTTTGGTTACATAAAAGCGGACGATAAATAGTTTGGACAAGAAGAGAATAGAAGCTTTCGAAATGTGGTGCTACAGAAGAATGCTGAAGATTAGATGGGTAGATCACATAACTAATGAGGAAGTATTGAATAGGATTGGGGAGAAGAGAAGTTTGTGGCACAACTTGACGAGCAGAAGGGATCGGTTGGTAGGACATGTTCTAAGGCATCAAGGGATCACCAATTTAGTATTGGAGGGCACCGTGGAGGGTAAAAATCGTAGAGGGAGACCAAGAGATGAATACACTAAGCAGATTCAGAAGGATGTAGGTTGCAGTAGGTACTGGGAGATGAAAAAGCTTGCACGGGATAGAGTAGCATGGAGAGCTGCATCAAACCAGTCTCAGGACTGAAGACCACAACAACAACAACATAAAAGCGCAGACGTTATGCTAACACATAATTTTTGTTATTTATAAAATGCGACATATATTCTGTAAGGATATAGAACACACAGTGGACTAACATTGAACGATGTAAGGTGCTAATTATGCGCAAAACAAACAAAAACAAAGAGAATTCGATGGCTACCAGTTTCTCTCTGATTCATTTACGTTTCTTTCCCTAGTAAAGCTACCAATACTACCGGTTATCCTACCATTTACTTCGTCATTTACGTATTGTAAAAAAACGACAGAACCGTAGTTGTACGATGGTATGTGAAATACCGGGTGTTTCAGGGCCTGATTCGTAATAGAAGAGATTCCGGTACTGTGAACTTCCGGGGGAAGTTTTTGAAATTTAGTCCTCTTAAAACGTTATTTTAACAGTCTTCTGAATATTCTAGAACTGCGGATTCAACACTCCTTTTACATCATTTCAACCGCAGCAGAAGTTCTGTCGTAACACATCTCAAAATCTGAGGTTCTGATTTTTTTTTGTTCAACATACCTGTACGGAGTACCGGTGCGTACTGTTACAAATCGAGCACTACGTGTTACAGTGTATTATAGTGTCAAAACTATGGATCACTGCGCCTCATCTTAGTTATAAGAGGAAAGAATACATTGTCTAGTTTGTATTCATTGCCACTAGATGTAGGTTGTCTTCTATTTGCTTAGTTACCACCACTAAGCAGCAGGGATAAATTTGTGTTCTCGAAGTTGCGAAGTATGATTCTGTGATTAAAGTGCAAAGAAATTTCCGGGTAACGTACCAAACTGACCTTCCAAATGGATGGAACATTCACAAATGGTACCGACAGTCTGTAGACACAGGATGTACAGGGTGTGGTAGATAAGTAATGAGACTGGCCGCCGCACGGCGCCCCAGTCGCTCGCAGGGCGGTCTCCACCTGTACGTCACGTGGTGGGGGATCTGAGCTAACAATAGAACCGGTTCGCAGTCGCGTCGGAGCTCTGGTGCAGTGAGGGTCGAGCTTCGCGTATTACGTTGTTTGTGTGCCCGTGACACTTGTGAAAACGCTGAAGATGGATCGCTCGATAAAACAGCGGTATGCAATCAAATTTTGCTTTCGCTTGGGCAAAACTGTTTCGGAAACTTTTGCTATGATTACGGAGGCCTACAAAGAAGACTCCCTATCAAGAGCTCAAGTGTTCCGGTGGTTTAATGAATTTAAAAACGGGAGGGAATCCGTTGAAGACATGGAACGACCTGGACGCCATTCAACGAGTCGTGTGGATGAAACGGTGGCCAAAGTGAAAGAACTCCTGGACTCCGACAATCGTTTAAGTCTCAAAATGATCGCCGATGAGGTCTCCGTGAATAAATTTACGGTTCACCAAATTGTTACGCAAGATTTGATGATGAGGAAAGTTTGCGCAAAATTGGTTCCCCGAGTGCTCACCGCCGAACAAAAGCAACAATGAGTGGACGTTTGCCGTGAGATGTTGAATGATTTGGAAAATAATCCACGCTTTTTAGACAACGTAGTAACAGGCGACGAATCGTGGACATTCCAGTACGACCCGGAGACGAAAGCCCAGAGCTCGCAGTGGCACACACCGGCATCCCCGCGGCCGAAGAAAGCAAGAATGTCAAAGTCCCGCATCAAGACAATGCTGATTGTATTTTTCGACAAGCGGGGGTTAATTCACAAAGAGTTTGTCCCTCAGGGGAAGACTGTCAATGCCGAATTCTACAAAGAAGTCCTTCAGCGATTGCACAGAGCCGTCAAACGGAAGCGACAGGACCTTGCTCAACGCTGGCGTCTCCACCACGACAATGCTCCGGCGCACACAGCGTTCCTCGTGACCTCCTACTTGACCCGAATTGGAGTTGAAGTTTTGCCACAGCCACCATACAGCCCTGACTTGAGTCCTCCTGATTTCTTCCTATTTCCGAAGGTCAAAAGATGCCTGAAGGGTCATCGTTTCGACGATATTCCGAACATCCAACGTGCTGTCACGAAGCCACTAACTGGGATAACTCAAACAGACTACAGTGGGGCCTATGAAGCTCGGAAAACGCGCTGGCAACGTTGTGTCGACGCCCAAGGCGAGTACTTTGAAGAATATTAACGTTTTGTACAAATTGGATCAATAAATTTGTTTTTCTAGACTGAGTCTCATTACTTATCTACCACACCCTGTATAAGCAAAGGAAAGAATCAAGGCCGCCCTTATGTTTCCAACGAAAATGTCGCACGAATTCAAACCACTTTCCAGCATAGTCCTGCGAAATCAACTCGCCGTGCCACTCAGCAGTGACAACCCCTTGCAACAACAATTTGCCGTGTTTTGAAATGCCGGTTAGTTATGAAGTCATACAAGTTAGAATTGTTACAAGCTCTACGTCGTGATGACAAACGCAAGCGTGTGGCATTTTCCGAAGAGCTTCAGAGTACTCCTGCCAGTGATAACACTGTCTCACAAAACATCGTGCTCAGTGATGAAGTGACTTTACACCTTAGTGGGAAGTAACCAATGTTCGAATTTGGGGCCTACAGAACCCACATGCATACAATGAACATGTACGTGGTTCTCCCGCAGTCAGCGTGTTCTGTGGGGTGTGCCACTCATCTGTTTACGATCTATTCTTCTTTGATGGAAACAAGGTTAACGGTCAGCAGTACCTTGCTGTGTTATCAAACTGGTTGTTTCCGAGGCTGAGCAAGGACAACTTCATTTTTCAACAAGACATGACACGCCCTCACTGGAGTCGCCTAGTGCGTGAGTATCTGAATATAACTCTACTGGGCCGGTGGATTGGTCGTCAAACAGCCGACGACATAGCATTTCTTAGCTGGCCTCCGAAGTCACCGGATTTGGCGCCCTGTGACTTCACCCTGTGCGGTTTCATTAGCAATGTTTTTGCACCTACACTACCAAAGCACCTTGAAGAGTTAAGGCACCGGTTCCGTACTTCTATGGCACCAGTGACGATAGACTCGCCTACCCGGATATGGGAGTATTGATGTGATATTTTTGGTGTCGCTGGTGGATGACATATTGAACATCTGCAATCTATGCTTGAGATCTCCGTAAATCTGTGTCTCTTAGTTTCGTAGTTGTACGCCGTACAGTTTAATAAATGTATGTGTTCGAAATACGTATACTCTTTTTGACACACCTTGTACAATACGAGGGCTATTCGGAAAGTAAGTTCCGATCAGTCAAGAAACGGAAACCAGTCTGAAAATCAAAAAGGTTTTATTTGCAACACTTAGCTAGACCGTCAAGCTATTTCTCTACAGAGTCACCGCTCCCGCTTAAACACTTGTCGTAGCATTATACCAACTTCCCATTGCCCTCGTCCTTTCCACCAAATCTCTACGGTGGTCTAGAACTCATTGTCTGTACCAAATGTTGTCTTCATAGCCAGCGGTTCATTATAGCAGAAACAAAGCTCAGTTGGCGTCAGTTAGGGGCTCTATTAGGGGTCATGAAACACTTCCTATCGAAATCGCTGAAGGAGCATCTTCACTGCCCCTGAAAAGTGTGGGCGAGAATAGTCATGACGAAAGAAATGCATGACAGTTATGCTGGCTGCGTGATATCAGGCGATATCTCTCACTAGACACTCATCCTTGGCGGGAGGCACTTCTTTCTAGGCATCTTTACTTGCTCACTGTGCGCTCAGAACTGAACAGAGTGACATGACGTGATTGACGGGCTTACTAGAGACACTACCCAACACATCTGTGCAAAGTTTCATCGGATTTTCGCTGTCGTTTCCATTTCGCGATCAATCGGACCTTACTTTCCGAATGGTCCTCGTACTTCCAAAAATTGTTACTTACGCCATTAGTAAAGGTGCATACTTACTTACCTTCTCTTCCAGGATTAGACTATCAATCTGTTCTGACATCAGTGTCCCTGCTATGTCCCATGGGTCGGGCAATATTTCTCCTTCCAATGGGATGTAACGGTAAGCTTCGGAAATGTGTTGTTCTCCATTCCAAAAACGTGGTTTTCCCAATGTCTCTTGTTTGGGAAATTCGTCATCTTCGTTAAAAGATATGTGTATCTTGAAATTTGTGTTATTGGTTGATCATCAGCTACTATACAGGGTGAAAAGTATTTAAACCGACAAACTCTTAGAGGTTGTAGGGGACATAAAAACAAATATTTTACCCTAATGTCATTTTTTCCTATAAGGAGTATTTAAACTAGTAGAGGAAGATTTCCCTGGCGGCAAATCAGTTAAACCAACAAACACTTTTCCATCTTTTTTTATGACCAAGAGACAACAGTTTAGCACAATCCAGTTTCAGTTACAGTAGATTTTCAAAAATGTCTCCATTGACACGTAAACAAAGGTTGCACCGTCGGATCATGTTCTGTCTGACACGAGCAAAAACCCCAGCAGTATCCTGAATTGTTCCTACTGCTGCTACTATCCGGGCAACCAGATCCTCTTCTGATGCAACAGGAGTTGCAGAAACAAGGTTGCGCGTCTCTCCCCACACAAAAAAGTCCAGAGGGGAAACATCTGGGCATCGATCAGACCATGGTACAGGACCATCTCAGCCAATACACGTTTCTGGGAACCGTCGGTCCAGGAATCGACGCACACGACGGCTGAAATGTGCCGGCGCCCCGTCATGTTGGAGCCACATGCGTTGTCTTGTAGTGAGCGGGACGTCTTCCAGAAATTCTGACAATGCTCTGGCGAGAAAATTGTAATAGAGCCGCCATTTAATGGCTTAGGTAGCAGATACGGCCCAATTAAACAGTCCCCAGCAACACCGACCCACACATTAACGAAGAACCGCACTTGATGAGCGCTAATAACTGTGGCATGTGGGTTACCCTACTCCAAACATGCGAATTGTGAATGTTGAAGACTCCATCACGCCCGAACGTTGCTTCATCGGTAAACAACACAAAAGATGGAAATGTAGGATACATTACACACTGTTCCAGGTACAACTGCGAAAACTGGGCTCTGGGTGGATAATCAAATGGTTCAAATGGCTCTGAGCACTATGGGACTCAACTGCTGAGGTCATTAGTCCCCTAGAACTTAGAACTAGTTAAACCTCAGGACAACACAAACATCCATGCCCGAGGCAGGATTCGAACCTGCGACCGTAGCGGTCTTGCGGTTCCAGACTGCAGCGCCTTTAACCGCACGGCCACTTCGGCCGGCGGTGGATAATCAACTGGCTCCAGGTTGTGGGCACGCTGTAAGTGAAATTGACGTAACAATTGCTCTCGAAGGACTGTTCTTACATTCGTCTGATTCGCCCCCATGTTACGTGCAATTTTACGAATGCTGATTAAAGGCTCCCGCTCCACATGTTGCAAGGCAGCTTCCTCAAATTGCAGCGTTCTTACCGTGCGACGGCGTCTCCGTCCAGGTAATCTGCTAAATGACCCGGTCTCACGCAGATGTTGGTACACAGCAGCAAAGGTCGTATGATGCGGGATACAGCGATTAGGATATTGTTGTTGATAAACCGGCTGTGCAGCTCGTCCGTTGTGGTGCGCTACGTAGTACGCACCAAACCCATCAGTGTGCTCACTCCAGGTGTATCGCTCCATTAGTAAACAGAGACAATGGACTACTACACTGGTGGACCGCAGTTGCCTACAACTGAAGGGCGTAATACGCCCTCTAACAACTGAAGATCGTAATACAACCTCTAACAACTGAAGAGCGTAATACGGCCTCCACCGGTTTAAATAATCCTCATAGGAAAAAATGACATTAGGGAAAAATATTTGTTTTTATGTCCCCTACAACCTCCCAGACTTTGTCGGTTTAAATACTTTTCACCATATTGGCTCTTAATGAGTGTTTTCCTTGCACCGTGATAACTTTTGCTTTTTCTTAGGCACCTGAAAATTATAATTTTTAACTTCTTCAAGTTATCCTCCTCGTCCTTTAGGATGAACTAATCATCTTAAAACAGCGTAGTATTTATGTATATATTGTTATTCAATTTTATTCTGCACATGTTCCGTTCAGATAATAATTATTCCGTAATAATTAAGATTTGGAAGGAACATATGCAGAATAAAACTTCCATCGGACTGTCAAAATGTATAGCATGATTCATCACTCCCGATCACTCGATTCAACAACTGTCCAGTGGCTTCCCTCTTCACAGCATCAGCTTTGGCTACAGAAATGTGTGTCTTAAGCAGGGCTGGTCGATCATTGTACTCCATTCTTTTTAACTCCCTACGCACAGTAATTGCGCTAGACGGGCTGTTGTTAGCACTCTGAAGCTCACGAGAGATTCGTTCGACCGATTTCATGCGATTCTTTTTACAACAACCCTCCGCTCGACCATCCCTGTCCATCCATACAACCTGTTGTTGATTTAGCTGTGGTTGTCCCTTTGCGTTTCCACTTCAGTCACTTGTGCAGCTTTAGCAGGATTGAAATGCTCCTGATGGATTTGTTACTCGAGAGACATTCAGTGGCCAGTCCACGTTCGAAGACAACGAGCCCTTCGGACGGAGCCATTCTGCTGTTAGCACTTCCCCACTGACAGATCCCCCCCTCCGTTTATACTCTCGCTTCTTGTGAGATCTGGTGATTTTTTGCATTAAGTAGGAGATTCTGTTGATCAGACAATGTATAGGTTGGAAGCACTGATAAAAAGGTGGCTACTGTGTTGTCTGTCGTTAGGCAGACACTATTCAACATTTATTTATTTGTTGGTGTTAAAAAAACTGGACTTTCAGTCTCGTTACCTAGTGGTGGTTGTATAACATAATATACATTTGCGGAAATATTAAAGCATGTATTCATACAACCATTACTCGGTACTGAATAAATGTGCTGTAGCTATGCTAATTTAACCCAAGAACCTACCACCTAAGCCCTTGAAAATAAATATCAAGATAATATTACTTTCAGTACATGTCCGATTTTATATAGGAATGAAAATCCAAATTGCCTGGACCAGCTGCTGCTCATTCAGGACAGGTAAGTGACTAGTGGGGTAGCAGGTTTCTGAGACAGCATAAATTGTTGCCATATTTATTCATGATGACCGATCCAAGATGGCGGCCATAGATGTGACAATCTAGCACCGTCGTCATGGCGGAAGATTCAAACTTGAACGAGAAATAGGACACCAACCTGACTCCCCAACCCCTCCCCACACTACTATGACGTCACCCACGCTCAGCACCACCCCGCCCCTCTAAAAGGTGGGAAACTGACAGTCTCAGTCCAGTTGCCAGAGAGGACGGTTAGGTTGGTTACTTTCTTCATTTCTGGTGGGAAACTGAAGATCGCTCCTAATTACACAGTGGCCGAGCGGTTCTAGGCGCTTCAGTCTAGAACCACGCGGCTGTTACGATCGCAGGTTCGAATACTGCCTCGGGCATGGATGTGCGTGATGTTCTTAGGTTAGTTAGGTTTACGTAGTTCTAAGTCTAGGGGCTGATGACCTCAGATGTGAAGTCCCATAGTGCTTAGAGACATTTGAAACATTTTTTAACTTGGGAGAAGAGAAATCCCACGGTAATAACAATCATGAAACCTACTTCACTGTCCAGGAGAAGCTTTGAATACTGTATTCTGCTACCGCGTGTGCTATTATAAAATGCAATGGGGCTACTGTACACTGTGCGAGCGGCAATAGGTATTGTCTGCTGCTGAATAGGGTGCCTGAGAACCGTTATTGAATGTAAACCAAGCGTGTTTTGCAACAGTCACACTGAAAAAATGATGGACACGTAAGAATTCGGTGTTCCTTTCATCTATTGTACGTCTCGATAGTTTTTTTTTATCCATATTTATAGCCATCGTCCACCTCTACGATGCGCTCAGATGCTAAGCTCAGTCGTCCTAGAAAACCAGCCAGGTATTTATCGGTTAAATTACAATTAAATATTACGATCACAGCGTCCATCTTGTGACATTCAACTATGAGTGAAGTATTAGAAGTACTTCTTTCTGACGACCCAAGTAAATCTATATCCTGCTTATGACTGGACGTATTATTCCATGTAAAATCTTTCATACCTCTTACGGCTATCGATGCACTAAAATCGCAATTTTCCACATCACTTATACACCTCCCTTACGACCGGACATAGTTGGTTACTTCCCACTCACATCACTACCTTTGCACATGTCAGAACACAGAACACAGTAACTTTACGCTCCAACACATGTGCATTTCAGACAATCTTTGTAATTATCCTCTATACGTGTACAGCATTCGAAAAAATTATGGCACGTCCACACTCACATCAGCTAGGTGTCTCGAGGGTAAACAATGGGATGGTGGATGGCAGCGGCCACAGATATGAGTCATGAGTTGGAGCGGTAATGAGGCGTTTTTCGTTGCAGATTGTAATATTAGTAATTTTCGCCTCACAAACATTAATATACGCTCAATAGTAAACGCCTGATGGCCTAAAGTTATCGAACAATTGTAAAGTAAAAGAAATGAACCATCGCATAGCATCGACAGAAACTATTATTCTTTATCTTTACCGTTCTTGCGCGGTGCCAGTAAATCTCTATGTACATGTATCGATTAATGGTGTAAAAAAGAATTCTGTTGTTTCAAGACAAATGAGGCTTTTCGCGCCTCACCTTTTACTGTTTGTGTTCCATGAGAGGCGGACACAGACTTGCTGCGTTCCACAACTGTATATTATATTTGATGTGAAAATATTGAGTGAATATGCTAATTGTTATTTTTTTTCCAATCAGAAAAGATGTAGTTTCTTGTAACTGATATCGAACAGACAGCATCCAGAGGACATTTTGACTGTTATGTATAAAGTATTTAACCACAATGGTCATCTATTGTAATTTAATATGAAAAGGTACGTAGCATTAAAAAAAACGTGTGTTAAAGATAAGTGTGCTTATTTTCGTAAATTAACCTTGATGAGTCCATCTCCTTATTTACTTAACTGTTAATTATTTTGTGTTACTTCATCATCAGAAATTACGATCACGCTGATGGGCCGAACGCAGCATGAGGAAGAAGGAACATTATTGTTTTCCTATTATTTCTGAACCAACTTTTTCGTGTAGTGTTGCATTTCTTTTAAAGTCTATAAATCTTCTGGTCCCTTAGTGTTGATCCGGGTATGACTACATCGCGACTATAAAAATGCACAGAAATGATAATGTTTCTTCCGAGTGATCTCAAATATATATATATATCAATATGCTGCTCTTATTCAGGTATTTAATGGTCAACGTATGTTATTATAATAGTGTAATAAATCCCTGATTCTGTTGCCAAGTGGCCCACCAAAATATTCACTTTTTCGACATTAAAAAAAAAAGTAACAATTCTTTTTATTTTTTGTCCCCCAAGAGCAACGCTACACTTGGCGCCCGAACAGGGACTTATTACACTATTATAATAACATACGTTGACCATTAAATACCTGAATAAGAGCAGCATATTGATATATATATATATTTGAGATCGCTCGGAAGAAACATTATCATTTCTGTGCCGGGGTCGACGGCAGGCGGCGCGCGTCGCCGTCCACCAGCGCGACCGCAAATTAAGTCACTAGCCGTCGCGAGCGCCTCCGTCATCGTCTCGCCTGCCTCCGCCCCGGCCTGCCACCCAGATGTCAGCAGTCGGGGCGAGGGCTCAACTTGCGCAGGAGTCTAGGAAGTACACTGCGTTTATATTTGCAGGTAGATCTTACCATTTCAAAGTTGTACCGTTTGGACTAAATGTGAGTTCCGGAATTTTTATTTCTGCCCTTGACTATGTACTAGGTCCTGAACTTTTAGATGAGGTAACAGTCTATGTGGATGACGTTCTTGTAGCATCGAAAAATTGGGAAGATCATGTGGCCCTTCTGCAAAAGATATTTCAACGATTCAGAGAGTATGGTGTTACAGCAAATCTTAAGAAATCCAAGTTTGGAAAAAGTGAAATTAAATTTTTAGGGCACATCATCACCCCTGAAGGAATTAAACCCGACCCGGAAAAATTATCTGCTATAAAAAACTTTCCAACCCCTGTTACAAAAAGGCAACTGAGAGGATTTATCGGTCTTACGTCATTTTTCAGACGTTTTGTTCCCAATCAGGTATTGAACAATCCCGCTCTTCACAACCTTTTAAAAAAGAATTCACATTGGAATTGGACGCCGGAATGCCAAGACGGATTTAAGAAAATTAAAGACAGTCTGGTTAACAGTAACATTCTCCATCATCCTCAGATGGATAAGGAATTTTGTATTACTGCAGACGCTTCCTTTGTGGGTATCGGCGCTTGTCTTTTCCAGATTCAATTAGTAAATGGACACGAGCAAATCCAAGTGATTAGCTTTGCGAGTCGAGTGTTATCAGAGTGTGAGAAGTCTTATTCGGTTACGGAGTTGGAGGCACTTGCCGTAATATGGGCTTTTAGGCGATTTAACTATTATATCTATGGAAGAAAAATTAAAGTCTATTCAGACCATCAAGCCTTATCATTCCTCCTTAAATGCAAGTTGCAACACCCTCGTCTTACTCGATGGTGCTTATTCCTGCAGGAATATGACTTTGACATTGTATACATAAAAGGTAAAGATAATGTTATAGCAGACGCACTTTCTCGCTCACCTGAGGGCTTACTAGAAACCAGCGAACTGGTGGAACAAATGTCTAATTATAAAGTCTTGTTAATGAAAGATCCAATTCACAGAAAGTATTTTCTTCAGTTATGTAGGCAGATTCAGATTCTTCAAAATACAGATCCAAAATGGAAAAAGGTTATACAAATTCTTCACGAAAATCCAGCCCACAAGTTGTCCAAGTTTTATAAAGTTCATAACCAAGTGCTATTTCATAAGACGTCTGAGTCATCTGAGAGGTGGTGTGTTTGCATCCCTCGAAATTTCATTGAACATCTTCTGTGGTACACTCACATTTCATGGGGTCACTACGGACCAGAAAAATGTAAAAGGAAAATCTCGACTTACTGTTATGTTCCGAATCTACACCAGAGAATTCATAAATTATTGAGAAACTGTGTCATCTGTCAAAAGGCAAAATCCTTAAACATTTCCACTTCAATTCCACTAAATCCAATAGTTACTGAAAGGCCAAACCAGCTTCTTAGTATTGATTTAGCAGGTCCACTACCCACCGGTAGGGGAGGCGCTAAATACTTAGTAGCAATCCTGGACAATTTTTCTAAGCACATAAGACTGTACGCAGTAAAATCTTCTTGTGTAAATCCAATAATTCGTCGCATTGAAAATGATTATTTCCCACGATTCGGGGTTCCAGAATCAATTTTGTCTGATAATGCTTCAAATTTCACATCACGCCCGTGGCGTGCATTTCTTGCTCGCCATAGAATCAAACAAATTTTGATATCCCTGTTTCGACCGCAATCGAATCCGACAGAAAGAATCTTCAAAGAATTTAACAGATTTATAAGGACGTACATTCCGAATAAGCAGTCTAAGTGGGTAGACTTCGTAACACCATTCGAACAGATTGTAAACCACCTTCCTCATCTGTCGACCGGATTCACGCCACATGAGTTAATGTCAAGATCAAAAGAGAGGAATGAATGGATAGACCCCCTTCCAAAGTTACAAGACAACGAATTGGACCTAGACGCAAAAATCAGGCAAGCTCTCATATCATTGACAACGTATGCTAACCTCCGAAAAAAGGCATTTGATAAGAAGATAAACAGAGTTATAGATTTCAAAGAAGGAGAAAAGGTATTAGTCAGGACTCACTTTAAACCATCCCTGTTGTTAAAGAAGAATCGTAAGTGGCAACACATTTATGAAGGTCCCTTTGTGATAATGAGGAAACCACACATTGGTAGCTATTTGTTATCTGACCCTGCCACGAATAAAATCAAAGGATTGTTCCACCATCAAGATTTAAGAAAATTTTATAACGCCAGGAATTAAGTTAATTTAAGCTGTAAGAAAATTCTAAGGTATTGGAGATCAGGATTAACCAATGAGTAACAAGAACGGAACTGAACTGACTACGGACGTTAACCGGTGCTGAAAGGAAACCTTGTGTATTAAAACAACGCGTCTGGAAAATAAAATACAGAATAAGTTGCAGACAAGTATTTACATGAATAATCTTTATGTAAACAGGAGGACATGTCCTAGAGGCGATTTTCAATTTTAGTTATAAGTTAGTATGTAAGGAAAATGATGTACTCGAGAGGTATTAATTAGCCCCGAGGTACTAAAATGAGGAAAGAGGAAGGAGCGAATAATGCACTTCTCTCGCTAAATAGTAATTTGAGAATGAGCAGGAAGGAGCGAATAATGCACTTCTCTCACTAAATAGTAATATGAAAATGATGATTATATGTGCTTAGTATTAGTAAGTGAAATTTAATCTAGGACAAATTAATGGCCTGTTTTAAAAGGAAATACTTAAACGTCCAGACAAAAGAGGTGACATAAATAAGGCACCACCTGTTAGCGTAAAACAGTCGGTAGATTTAACTTGTAAATTCCAGCACAGTGCTGTGCCAGCGATAAAATAACATCTCTTTGAAGTGAACAGATACCTAGGATTAAGCATGAACAGATTGATAACGCAGTGCAATTGTTCTAAAAAGGCCTGACGTTAACCTTAAGTAAAAGCGTGATGGAATAAAAAGGAAGTTTATTATATAACGCAAAGTAAGATGAGTCCAGACTATAAACAAGCTGAGTAAAAGAACATATGAGTAACATGGTTTATTATGCCAACTTCACGGTACTATTGAGCATTAGCGATACTGCAAATTCACAAGCTAGCAGCACATAGAATAAGGATCTCGCCCAAGCTTCACAGGTAGCGACAGCAGCAAACAACACTCTAGTGAGAGGCTTATATATACAAATGATAATTAATACCCAAATGCGTAATGCATAAACTTGACTTAGTCTAAGAAATGAGCAAAGAGTAGTAAGCAAGCTGCAGCAAGATACATATTAGATATACATGCTTGAAGTGATAGATTTTATTTTAAGTGTGCACTGCAATATTTATTGTTTTCTCTGTGATTATGTGATTATTGAATCCCTTTCCTAAGTGCAAATCCTTTAAGATCCTTGATCCTATCCACTCCTCAGGATCAACTTGTAAAGATGCACGTGTGCTTAGGAAGTGAGGCACTACATATAAAAATGAGTAGGTTCGCGACGCGCATATTGCTTTTGTAATGCGCAAGGTAAATTAAATTTTCGACCTGGTTGAGGAGTAATTTAAATTCTGTCGACGATCAGCGAGTAGACCCGCTTTTCCCACCTTTCTTTTTTCGACTGTTTGTATTTCTACACGAAACTCAGAGGCGGAATTGCTATTTTCAAATCTGTCCTCGAACTTTCTTTAAAGACAAGCACATACGAGAAAAACTTTTGACACTAAATAAGACGAGCACTAAAAAAAAAAAAAAAAAAAAGTATTGGTCCTACAAAACGAATAAGCAAGCGTGATAAAGATTACTATGAATGAAATTAATTTGTAAAGGAGATTGGAATGGATTTGGTCAAAGAAAAAGGACTTATAATAGCCTACCTGTGACCGTAGGCATAAATAAAAAAAAAAGACTAATTAAGAAACAATTGTTTTGATTCAAAGTGGTCAATTAGATTATTTATCGATTTAAATGAACTCTTGTAAATATTAGTATGTAAATCAACTTGTAAACACCGTGTGATGTTATGACGCGAGAATTTCTTTTAATACACCGTTCACGCAGACGCTCACCACAGTGCAAGTGAAGTTTTAAAGTTTGACGATTCTCAGTGGCAGTATTCTACTGCACCATATGTGTGAAAAATTTCGTTGATGTGTGCAGTGTGTAATAATCAGTGTCATTCCACACATGCAGTTGCAGCGGTAGCTACCACTTACCTGTGAATCCGTAACTGGATAGTGGACAGGAAGTGATGTGAGGCAGTTTCGGTGGCAGAAGCTCCCTCCAGCAATCTAAAAAAGCACAAAGCCACGATCCGCCGAACAAAAGCGACGCACGGCACCTCAAGCGCGAAATCAACGCTCTGCAAGAAAGCTCCGGTCACGTGCGCGCGCACAGACTGAATTTCAAGATTGCTCGCAACAGTGGAGGCGGACAGCCACCACGTGACGAAATAATGTAAACGTTCAACCGACAACACAGTTGCTGTGCGCTACATTCTGTAGCAAAAACATTCACACCCAGTACTGAAAACATTTAGTATGTATCATAAACCTTCCGAGAGACTCTAAAATAGAGAAGTTAACGTAATTATTATAATGACTGATTGTACACAGAGACAAGTCACAAGGTCACCTCTGAACACTGTTGAAATGTAAACTTTAACGAACGGTCACGATACGAATGAAAATAAGCACACGAAAATACGTCAAAGGATCCGATCCTTCCTATATCCCATCCCACATGTATATAAAATTAGTTTTGTAAGCTATTCTAATATAAGATATTTTATCTGTTTCATACGGGAAATAATTCGGAGAGCCACACTCGAGCCCTGAAAGTGAAAGATATGGACTTCCTTGTCGAAGCCATCACCAGTGGCCGCTCTACAATCCAAGTCTATCATAAATAGTGTATGTGCGACGAAAATAAATGTATAATTAAGTGCGACAACGGACAAGGCAATCAATCGACAAGACGATGACAATATAATGAATACAGTCAAAACAGAAAGTTGTGTACCAGTTGTGATAGTCAAATTACTTTTGCAACGATGAAAAATGAAGTGTGACTCTATTTCCTTATAAATTTTGTAAATATGTGTACTTATAGCCTTAATTTTAAGAATCATCAAGATAGAATGAATCCATACAAACACTGATAGAAACACAGAACAAATTCACAATGATCCACCGTCAGTAATTACAAATTGAAACGTTAATTCTTTTATTATGGAATGAATATGAAATGAGACTTTTAATAACCTGTATGTTACATCCGAAAATTACAAATATTCCAATGGGCATGAGGATGAAAGTAATACCTTCGGTATTGCTTCCCTCCTCATGGGAGGCAGTGTAATATTAGTAATTTTCGCCTCACAAACATTAATATACGCTCAATAGTAAACGCCTGATGGCCTAAAGTTATCGAACAATTGTAAAGTAAAAGAAATGAACCATCGCATAGCATCGACAGAAACTATTATTCTTTATCTTTACCGTTCTTGCGCGGTGCCAGTAAATCTCTATGTACATGTATCGATTAATGGTGTAAAAAAGAATTCTGTTGTTTCAAGACAAATGAGGCTTTTCGCGCCTCACCTTTTACTGTTTGTGTTCCATGAGAGGCGGACACAGACTTGCTGCGTTCCACAACTGTATATTATATTTGATGTGAAAATATTGAGTGAATATGCTAATTGTTATTTTTTTCCAATCAGAAAAGATGTAGTTTCTTGTAACTGATATCGAACAGACAGCATCCAGAGGACATTTTGACTGTTATGTATAAAGTATTTAACCACAATGGTCATCTATTGTAATTTAATATGAAAAGGTACGTAGCATTAAAAAAAACGTGTGTTAAAGATAAGTGTGCTTATTTTCGTAAATTAACCTTGATGAGTCCATCTCCTTATTTACTTAACTGTTAATTATTTTGTGTTACTTCATCAGAAATTACGATCACGCTGATGGGCCGAACGCAGCATGAGGAAGAAGGAACATTATTGTTTTCCTATTATTTCTGAACCAACTTTTTCGTGTAGTGTTGCATTTCTTTTAAAGTCTATAAATCTTCTGGTCCCTTAGTGTTGATCCGGGTATGACTACATCGCGACTATAAAAATGCACAGAAATGATAATGTTTCTTCCGAGCGATCTCAAATATATATATATATCAATATGCTGCTCTTATTCAGGTATTTAATGGTCAACGTATGTTATTATAATAGTGTAATAAATCCCTGATTCTGTTGCCAAGTGGCCCACCAAAATATTCACTTTTTCGACATTAAAAAAAAAAGTAACAATTCTTTTTATTTTTTTGTCCCCCAAGAGCAACGCTACAAGATGTAACAGGTTAGAACAGATATTTTTACCAGGTGAGAAAATACTTAAAAGAAATATAGGATATGACAAACTACTGTACACGATTTTCAAGATACTTTAGCAATGTGAAAATATGTGTTTGCTTCATCTTTGCGAATATGGGGCACGATACACGTATAAGAAGGGGTGGTCAGCAGACACGTATTTTGCCATTGTTCACAAGTCTGACATGCGACTGGAAGAAGTATTTCCCTCGGTTTTCAGGAATGTCTTTGAATCCAGAATACATAATGGTTCATGAGATATTCTAGAGAGGAATTATGTTTATGAAGAACTGTTTAGTTTTGACCGGTATTTCCCTTCTCTCTCTCTCTCTCTCTCTCTCTCTCTCTCTCTCTCTCTGCTGCAGGTGATGAGAAAGCTTCTAGCATTACCCTCAGAATGTTCTGGAAACAGCCGTATTATTTGAGGTTCCTGTTGAAAGTTTTGGCAACAGGGAGATTAGAGAGCTGTATCTCAGGAAGAACTTGGTCTGTGAAAATGATCTACTGAGTCCTTTATGTACGAACACAGAGGATCGCTAATGCATACCACACACACACACACACTCACACACACACACACACACACACACACACACACACACACACACACACACACACACAGGTGTATGCTATTGTTATAGACTGAAAATAGCTTCTGGTTACTCTTGTCCATCTATACATGTGAGGCACGGTGCGTATTTGAGTTTGGACCCTGCACAATGGACCTTTGTCACTCTTGTGAAATCATAACAAGACTCAGCATGCCGTCTCACGTGGTAAATGTTTGGAGCACTGTGATGAGTGCCTCACTATAGTCGCACCGATGCCCATCATGTGTCGCGATGATAGCCAGCCTGTGTGGCAGCCACGCTCTAAGCCACAGTCGCTGGCAGAGGTCCGAGCGAGATACAGCCATGGTTCCGCCGACGGCTTGGCTCTGAGCACTATGGGACTCAACTGCTGTGGTCATTAGTCCCCTAGAACTTAGAACTACTTAAACCTAACTAACCTAAGGACAGCACACAACACCCAGCCATCACGAGGCAGAGAAAATCCCTGACCCCGCCGGGAATCGAACCCGGGAACCCGGGCGTGGGAAGCGAGAACGCTACCGCACGACCACGAGATGCGGGCACCCGACGGCTTGGGATTACGACCATGGTGTGCAGTAGTTTTGAACATCTGCTGTGCTAGCAGCCGGTAATTTACGAAGCTTTCGTTGTGTTGCTTTTGTACCCACAGCATACGGCTGTAATTTACAGATGAAGTGGTGCTACTCTTCGTGTAGTCGTTTTTAGCACAGTGTTATTATCAGTGCAGGCATGTAGTCCGATTTTTTGACATCATTGTAGTTGTCATATTTACAACTCCTTGATTTCGATGCATATAACAGTTTATGGAGTTGTTTCAGTTACTGTTTCAGACTTAGTCTTTTTCCCACCAATTCACAAGTGGAGCAGAGTGATTTATTTCCACTTGTGGGTGAAGGTAGCATCCTTTGTAGAGTTACTATTTATTTTGAGTCAACCTGCTACTGGTTTTGAGTGGTTTTGGGAATTTTTTCCAGCAGGATAACACCAGTTGTGTTATATGTTGTGGCGTAACAAGACAGCTGCGCCACACTGAAGCAGCCGAAAGGCACGCGTAATCTCACTTAGGCTAGATAGAGGTCTGAAACAGGATACGTAATAAGTGGTAACAAGAAAAGTACGTAGCTGTTTTAATACTTAACTTTTAATCGTCCTTGTTGTATACATCGTTCTTGATGAGACATTTCATACGATAACTATCAAACTATGTAAGGCTAATGGCGCCTTGCTAGGTCGTAGCCATGGACTTAGCTGAAGGCTATTCTAACTGTCTCTCGGCAAATGAGGGAAAGGCTTCATTAGTGTAGTCGCTAGCAAAGTCGTCGTACAACTGGGGCGAGTGCTATTCCGTATCTCGAGACCTGCCTTGTGGTGGCGCTCGGTCTGCGATCACACAGTGGCGACACGCGGGTCCGACATGTACTAAATGGACCGCGGCCGATTTAAGCTACCACCTATCAAGCGTGGTGTCTGGCGGTGACACCACATTATATAGTCAATTTTGAACTATATTGCGATTTTTGGGAATTGTTGTGTAGCACTATGCATGTGGTTGTTTAATTAGGCTCAATTTTCACTTCAGTAAACTACATTGACCTAACCTCCGTCTCTGGCACTGGGCGGAGACTGAACGTTTCCCTTGCGAGATCGAGTGGCGCCAGTCAACTCGAGAAGAAGACAAACAACTGCAACCACGTCAACTAAACGATACAGTCTGGCCTCCAACAGAGGACAGAAACCTACAACAGCAGCAACGCGAGCCGCAGCACGGCTGGGAGGGAATCGTCCCATTCGTATTCATTAAAGACTGGAAATTGTGTACGGTGATGGGACAGCGGATATCAACACTGTTAGAAGATGGATTCGTGCCTGTAGCGAAACTGAATGGCAAACAACATTGGTGGGCGAAACGCGGAGCTGCAGGCCGATGACTGCAGTGACTCCACACAACTTTCAGCAAGTCGATGGCATCATTCGGTGTGACCGCCGGATGACCAGAGATTTTGCGACGCGTTACCTCCCTCAGTAAAGGCAGAGTCATGACTATTATTCAACAACTGGAGGACTCAAAGATTTGTATATTAAGAATGTTAATCAACCAGGAAAAAGAGGCAAGAAAAACAGTTGCCTTCCAACTCTTGCAGCGCTTCCGTTTGAGTGGAGAGAAGTTTCTGGAAGAAACTGATCGGAAACGAAACATGGGTTAATTTTCTTGAATCAGAAAAAAGAGGCAGTCAATGGAACGACATCACAGAAATTCAGCGAAGATGAAAAAGTTCGAAACTGTGGGGGGGGGGGGGGGGGGGAGGAGGAGACCAGAAAGCGAGGTCATCGGTCTCATCGGATTAGGGAAGGAAGGGGAAGAAAGTCGGCCGAGCCCTTTCAAAGGAACCGTCCCGGCATTTGCCCGGAGCGATTTAGGGAAATCACGGAAAACCTATATCAGGATGACCGGACGCGGGATTGAACCGTCGTCCTCTCGAATGTGAGTCCAGTGTGCTAGGGACTGCGCCACTGCGCCACTTCGCTCGGTTTCGGAACTGTGCAATCGGCAGTGAACGTTGTGGCTACGGTATTCTGGATTGCAGACGATGTGTTGTGGATGAATATTTGGAACAGGGATGCACAATAAATTCTGTCTAATACGCCAGAAACTTAAATCAGCTTAAGGCACGTCTTTAACGAGTTCGGCAACTAAAGCTATGGCGGATACACCATATTTTCTGTTGTGGGCATCCACAGCTGTAGAATTGTATCATAATGATAAATATTTATTTATGATCCGACTAGTTTCGGGATGATGTTCCCCACATTCCGCCGCATTTCAAATTTGTCTCTTGACAGTATCGAAATTGGGCAGAGAATGTTGGATCATCTACCGGTTATCTCTTGAACTAAGTTGTGAAGTAAATATGTATCCTGAAGATGCAGCTCTAACACCACGAAACTAGTTGGGTCATTAATAAATATTTATCACACTGCTGAAGCAGTCTTTCTCGTCATGATATGGCGGACGTTATTGTTTTGCATGACAAGTTAACACCACGCATCAGTCGTCACACCACTGAAGGGAGTGTGAAAACTGTATGGAAAGTCTTGCCTTATCCCTAATACAGTTCTCACCTGTCACCATCAGACTTCTATCTGTTCCATCAAATAAGAGAAGCTCAACGTGAGGAGGCCGTGAAAACTTTCGTGCGTCAGTGACTTCGGAAACAGATCTCCTGACCCCGGTACAATTGTTCTAATTTATTCCTAGAAAAATTCGTCATAATGTGTGACGCATAGATATAATAGGGCTCGCACTGGCTAATAGCTCATTATTTCCGATGAAGACAACTGACATGTACATATCTTTGAAATCTTCAGAGTCTCTAAGGGTCCTGTCAGCTAGAGGTTACTAGTTTCATGTCGTAAGTTGCATGTACAGGTATGTCTCTACGACGAGCTGTCTCAGCGATGGATTGGCCGTACGAGGCGTGCGCATCTGGCATTGCAACAACGTCGCCTGATCCTGCAGTAGATGATTTTGTTAACATTTTCTGTGGGTTTTTGTGAATCCAGTAGCCGCAGATATCTCGCAAATGTGTGGGCCGAGACTGACTATCATTCGCAAGTTTTTCGTGCATCTGGTGGAGAGCACATTGAATATTTGTGAATGTTTTAAGTTAATGTACGCAGTATCGGATGATTCTTTTGAAAATAAAACCTTTATATGCCCATGCGTAAGTTAAAACTTGTATCTTCGCTCACGTGGAAGATACAAATTTTCTGGAATCATTTCAATATTTCTGAAATACCATCTACTTTATTAATCTTAAGGTATCATAACATTTTTCAGCAAAACGTAAAATTTCATGCGAAATGCAGAGACCTATGCAAATCATAATTGCGTGTTTCCTGTCCATTATCGTTGAATCCTGTCCCATTCAAGTCTAGTACTCCTCCTTCCTGTCTCGAGGTAATCAGTTGAACTAACTTACAAAAAAGCAAAGAGACGTCTTGGGCTTTTGATATTTTGATTCCGTTGTTGTAAAACTGTTTGGAAGTCAATCCTTGCGAAATCTTCACTTTATTCCGAAGTAAAACAATACGCCCAACTGCCTACCACGAGAGTATAGTTTTTGGGTGCCTCAACTTGACACATTATGCATTCTTCGTCTTTTGAATTCAACGATTTTCTTCTTGTAACCTCTAAAATGCGGATAAATAACTTCCTTCATGCTGGAAATCAGGGACTGGCCTACCTTATAAGTGTTCAACAGTCATGTTGCCTGTTGTCGATAGAACGAGCAACTCTACACCAGTCATTCGGCACTTCATTGACTTGATTCGTCTTCTTATTTGACCATCCAGCAAAAAAGAATGGCCTCTGTAGAGAAAGACACAGAAATGGAGGATTAAGTTTTAATGTCACGTCGACATCGAAGTTATTAGAGACGAAGTACAAGCTCTGAGTGTTTCAAGGATGGGGAAGACAACCAGCCGTGACCTTTTAAATGAACGATACTGGCGTTTTCCTGGAGCGATTTAAGATTTAAGGAAGTCACGTGAAATATACTAGAGCGTAACAATTAACTGGCAAATACTCACCTTTAATTCCTGGCGATCTCCAATGCTTCAGTAGCTGTAAAAGAATTTGGAGTTATCTGCTCCAAAAAAAATTGCTGCAACTTTCTGAGTTCTTGACCGTGTAGTGCTAAGAGAAATTTCAAGAAATTCAGAATATGTTTCATCTACATCTACATCTACGTGATTACTCTGGTATTCACAATTAAGTGCCTGGCAGAGGGTTCAATGAATCACCTTCAAGCTGTCTCTCTACCGTTCCCCGCGCTGCTGCTACGGTCGCAGGTTCGAATCCTGCTTCGGGCATGGATGTGTGTTATGTCCTTCGGTTAGTTACGTTTAAGTAGTTCTAACTCTAGGTGACTGATGACCTCAGATATTAAGTCCCACAGTGCTCAGAGCCATTTGAATCATTTTCTACCGTTCCACTCTCGAAAGCCGCGCGAGAAAAACGAGTACTTAAATTTTTCTGTGCGAGCCCTGATTTATTTTATCGTGATGATTATTTCTCCCTATGTAGGTGGGTGCCAGCAGAAAGTTTTCGCAATCGAGAATTGCGTAATAGTGTAACAATATACCTAAAACATATATAGCTGTAACAATTACTGCCTACGTCGTCCGTTATTTGAAACAATAAATTTATGGATTACAATCACAGTACAGCTGATGTACACAGACTGTCGTCATTCCTTTACCCATTAATTCTTCCTCGCACATTACAAGTATTACTCGTCTTTTAATATTTCTATGAGTTTATTACACAAATAGATACGAAATACTAATTTCTATACTTACAAAAAATATCACATAATTACAAAATGAGAATTGCTCTTGTTTTATGATCGAGTATGATTGGAAACAGCCCAACCAGCTCAGAGATATATGTATGCTAGCTATATAAGCCTATAAATGTGGCAGCGAGGGAACCAACACTTCATATCATAGTTATCTTAACGATCACATACTGCTAATTTCAACATCATTCCACTTCCCACCACCCATCCCCCCACTCCCAGAGCTCAGAGTATCGAAGATGAGAATCAGATACTCTGTCAAAAATAAAACTTCAGTCAATTGCAAGAAACACAGAATAAAATTTCCTAAAAATTACCAATCAGCAAATCATGAAACTGACTTCAGTGAACATAAAATGTGACAGTTTGTTGTGGATAATATACGCAAAATTTATGAATACACACCCAAAGCAAAACTTAGCACAAAGATTGAGATTTAAACCTTGTTCATTTACACGTAATGTGAAAAAGTAATAAATGACTCAATCGCAACAAAACTATAAAGGACACACGTATATATTGTTCTTATGTGCCTCTCACATTGCTCGCTACTTTATGTTATTCACGTGTATTCACGTGTATGTTATTCACGTGTATGGTTACTTTCGAACCATGGACATTGCCGTTGGTGGGGAGGTTTGCGTGCCTCAGCGATACAAATAGCCGTACCGTAGGTGCAATCACAACGGAAGGATATCTGTTGAGAGGCCAGACAAACGTGCGGTTCCTGAAGAGGGGCAGCAGCCTTTTTCAGTAGTTGAGGGGAAACAGTCTGGATGACTGACTGATCTGGTCTTGTAACACTAACCAAAACGGCCTTGCTGCGCTGGTACTTCGAACGGCTGAAAGCAAGGGGAAACTACATCCGTAATTTTTCCTGAGGGTATGCAGCTTTACTGTGTGGTTAAATGATGATGGCATCCTCTTGGGTAAAATATTCCGGAGGTAAAATAGTCCCCCATTCGGATTTCCGGGCGGGGACTACTCAGGAGGACGTCGTTATCAGGAGAAAGAAAACTGGCGTTCTACGGTTCTGAGCGTGGAATGTCAGATCCCATAATCGGGCAGGTAAGTTAGAAAATTTAAAAAGGGAAATGGATAGTTTGAAGTTAGATATAGTGGGAATTAGTGAAGTTCGGTGGCAGGAGGAACAAGACACCTGGTCAGGTGACTGCAGGGTTATAAATACAAAACCAAATAGGGGTAATGCAGAAGTAGGTTTAATAATGAATAAAAAAAATAGGAGTGCGAGTAAGCTACCACAAACAGCGTAGTGAACGCATTATTGTGGCCAAGATAGACACGAAGCCCACGCCTACCACATTAGTACAAGTTTGTATGCAAACTAGTTCCGCAAATGAAGAGATTGATGAAATGTATGATGAGATAAAAGAAATCATTCAGACAGTGAAGGGAGATGGAAATAGTCAAATGGTAAGGCGACTGCTGTCGACACGGTAGCACAGCGTGTTTGGTCAGAGCACTGGCTGGTCTTTGTAATAAAAAAAACTGAGTGAAAGGATCAACAATGAACTTCAACGGATGTCATGTAACGTGCGCTACGACCAGGTACAACGAGCAGTAATGAACAAAATGCAAAAGGTGGCCACTCGCGATGAGCGGGAAATCCGGGTTTGAGTCCTGTGCGGCACAAATTTTCATTGTCGTCATTCCATTATACATCTGATGGTTGTCTGTATCCGGAAATGCGAATATGTTTACTGTATTTCATGACGGCTGTAGTCGCCGCAGTGCCTCTTCCTTCGGATATCCATGAATGTCCGAAGGAACTTCGTGTCGTAATTCGGAATAACACAGTTACTGCGGTATCCTGAACTTGGGAATGCTTGATAGGACTCATCATGATGCGTCGATGAAACGTCAGTTCGTTAACAGAGGGAGGTGTAAGAGATTAACCATCGTGGTGGGAAATCAATGTCCAATTGAGAAAGCAGGTCCAAATGAATATAGATTACAGTAACTTTGCAGAGATGAAGCACTTGCACAGGACAGGCTACAGCGGAGAGCTGGATCAATCCAGTCACTGGACTGAAGACTATAAAACAATTTCGGGATTAGTGTCGGATAAGATAATTTGTTCAATAACATTGTGGAAAGGAGATTCTAAAAACCAAATATAATGATTTAATTCCGATTGAGCCGTGTGCGGTTCGCGTTCTTGCCGTTCATAACTTGGCGTCTCGATACCTTCTTGTGTTAATGGCGCCTCTGAGTTGCTAGTATTGTTTGTAAGCGAATGGCAGGAGCAGCGGTTATCGACAGCCAATACTGAAATGAAATGAAATGATCGTACGGCATTGTTGCCCGGGAGACCCCATGCGGGGTATTCGGCCGCCGAAATTGCAAGTCCTTTTTACCTGACGCCACTTCGGTGACTTGCGAGTTAATGATGATGAAAGACACACAACACCCTGTCATCTGGAGGCAGAGAAAATCCCTGACCCCGCCGGGAATCGAACCCGGGACCCCGTGCGCGGGAAGCGAGAACGCTACCGCAAGACCACGAGCTGCAATAGCCAGTACAGTGGTACTATCTTTGGTGCCACAGCTGGTATTTCCGGGTCATCGTGTGTGAGTCAGTTCGGATTCGGACGGAGCAGGGAGGAGGTCCACAGCGCAAAGGCGGCCGGGGCCACTGGCGGGGTGCAGGCACTGTCGGACCGAGGGGCTGTTACTGACGACCGAGCCCAGGACGTTTGAAGTTGAGTGAACCTTATCCAGTAGTGACACCTCCACTGTTTGAGATCTCGCTGTTGTTTACGTGTTGCTGCTTCCAGGGTCGGTGAGACTAACCGCAACAAGTGGAGTCTGTCAGGTTGGCGGAAGCTATTAGCCGCCTTCTGCTGCTTGATGTTAGTTTGGATTTAGTGTTTTACGTGCCCTGGAGGTTAGCGTATTTGGTGGCAGCGTACTTTCCTCGTCTTGCCGATGCTGTCCGGCATGGCGTGCAATTTGACAGCTTCCTTGATTGTGTGTATGGATAATTGTTTTCCTTGTCTATCTGGGTTACAGTGGGTCCTTCTGCCTTTTGGTGTTTCATACACCGGATTCTGGAGACGCAGTGCTGTCTGCCACTTCACTCTCACCTGGATTATTCCATCGTTGTACTGGTTATCTGGCATTAGGTGAATTTGCTAAGAAGGTTGATCGGCGTTTAAACCGTCTCTAGTTTGAGTTGCCCTCTATAGGTAAACATTACTCTTGGCTGCCTGTCTCACCGCTTACACGGCTGTAGTCACCTTCCTCAGGTCGATCCAGGGAGCACTGTCTGTGGATCACTCTTACTTGGTCAAGTTGTTATAATTGTTTAAAATTTATCCAAATGTTTTAATAAGTGTAACATTGCTTGTGGCCTTCAGCCGACCAATTATTTTCAAAAATGGTTCAAATGGCTCTGAGGACTATGGGACTTAGCATCTGAGGGCATCAGTCCCCTAGAACTTAGAATTTCTTAAACCTAACTAACCTAAGGACATCACACACATCCATGCCCGAGTCAGGATTCGAACCTGCGACCGTAGCGGTCGCGCAGTTCCAGACTGTAGCGCCTAGAACCGCTCAGCCACCCCGGCCGGCAATTATTTTCTATTCTGTCTTCATAAGGCCTTCAGCTGTAACTATAACATGTTACAGTTTATGAAGATTGTTTTAAAAATGGTTTTAGTATTTTAAACGTGCGATTGTCCACCTTATTGGTAATTCAGGCCTTCAGTCGTTGTGTGTTCCGAAATTGCTTGCGGTCTTCAGCAGTCAATTGTTGGTAACATTGCCTGTGGCTTTCAGCCGACAAATAGCTTTCAATTATGTCTTAGTAAGGCCTTCAGCCGACACTATTACTTGTTACAGTTTATTAAGATTGTTTAAAAAGGGTTTTAGTATTTCTAACGTGTAAATGTCCACCTTATTGGTAATTGAGGCTTTCAGCGGTTGTGTATTCTGGAATTTGTTCGTGGCCTTCAGCCGACGAATAATTTTGAACCTTACTAAATCAGGCCTTCAGCCGTTGATTGTGTGTAACATTGCTTGTGGCCTACAGCCGACCAATAATTGACAATTCCTAATAAGGCCTTCAGCCGTTACTATAGCTTGTTACAGTTTTGGATTGTTTAAGAAGAAAATATCTTAGTAATGGTTAATGTGTAATTGCCTTCCTCACGTGTAATTCAGGCCTTCAGCTGTTGAGTATTCTGAAGATGTGTCTGGCCATCACCCGACAAAAAAAAAAAAAATAAATAAATAAATAAATAAATAAAAAAAAATAAAAAAAATAAAATAAAAAAATAAATAAAAAATTAATTCCTTCTTAATAAGGCCTTCAGTCGTCAGTGTAGTAAAATCTTTTAAAATGATTGTTGAAAGTTACTTTTTTAAAAATAAAGTGTATGTGTTTAGTGTAGCCAACGGTAGCTGATTACGGCCCCATCCACAATCATTGTCTTATCCTGCCTCTCCCTGACTACCAGATTACACCGATCACATTCTACGCGGTCACCATTGCTCACAGGCTCGTCTCGCGTAGTTAGCAGTTAGCTACTCGCTGGAGGGCGTCCAGTTCCTTGCTGCTAGGCATTTATCGGCTGAGTTACTCGTGGCCATATTCTAAGTTAATCAAACCTGTTCGGCCCCTAACGGGACACCGGGCGTTTCTTTGCTGCTCTTCCAAAGCTGGCTTGCAATCAGGACAGCAGCAAAGTGAACTTCTTGGTACCCGCCAAGTGTGCTTTTACGGGTGGAACTTAATTCCCCGTGACAGGTGTTGTACTCGCTGAAATATCTCTTATACATATGTAGAGACTATGCCACGTTGATGGAGACAGTGTACCTCGGAGAAGACGGTTCATTATGCAAATTCGTCGTACAAATGTGTATCGCTGACAATATTTCTGATTCCGATTTGTAAGCTGTTTGTACCTTTTAGGAGGCAGTTATCAGTACAAGCATCTCCTGTGTTCTGAACAGTACTTTATGCTGACTAATAGTCTGGAGACCCACGGTGCAAATGATAGTTGAATTCTGTGTGTTTTTTTTCTATTTATTGAAAGTTTCGAGCTATAAGTTCGATGTTTTCTAGCTGATTTAAACTTTTAGATTTACCAATTGCAATTTTTTCTAGGTATCATCCACCACTGTTTTTATATTGTAAAGTGTTATTGTGTTATTTGGCTTTATCTGGAAACATATTTTTAATTTTGACTCATTTACATTCGAAACTACGCAAAAATCAGACAAACGTAAGGTGTACCTGCATTTCTACAAATCACACGGTGGATTATCATTGCATCATCATTTAAACGACACATACTTACATCATGTAGTACAAGCAATAAACCAATTTTCAGTTATTAGTTAAAGGTAACGTTAAGTTCTGAATACACCTGCGTGCTCGCCATCAGAAGTTTACAGTCGACATTTTTCATTCGCTTATACAAACATGTATTCCAAAGTCATAAATTATTTTCAAATATATCGTCTTCATATAAGTATGATTTTAAACTGACGATAATTTAGATACAGCTAAAATATAACCATACCTGCTTGGCATACTGGATGAATGAAGAGAAGTGTGTTATGTGCAGATCACATGAAGATATCTTCAGAGAACAATCAGAAAAGTGATATATATTACGAACGTCACACCAACGGCTTTGCCGCAGTGGTAACACCGGTTCCCGTCAGATCACCGAAGTTAAGCGCTGTCGGGCTGGGCTAGCACTTGGATGGGTGATCATCCGGTCTGCCGAGCCCTGTTGGCAAGCGGGGTGCAGTCAGTCCCTGTGAGGCAAACTGAGGAGCTACTTGACTGAGAAGTAACGTCTCCGGTCTCGTAAACTGACATACGGCCGGCAGAGCGGTGTGCTGACCACATGCCCCTCCATATCCGCATCCAGCGACGCCTACGAGCTGAGAATGACACGGCGGCCGGTCGGTGCCGTTGAGCCTACATGGCCTGTTCGGGAGGAGTTTTAGTTTTTATTACGAATGTCAAAGGTATCTACAGAAACACATCTATGCGAAAATCTGTGGCACAACTATAATGAAATACTAATATTTTTCTGAGAATACAAAAGGTAAACGGAACAAACTTACGTAACTTTCGACTGGGCAAGTCTTACATGTTCAACACATGTAAAAAAAAATGGTTCAAATGGCTCTGAGCACTATGGGACTTAACTTCTGAGGTCATCAGTCCCCTAGAACTTAGAACTACTTAAACCTAACTAACCAAAGGACATCACACATATCCATGCCCGAGGCAGTATTCGAACCTGCGACCGTAGCGCAACACATGTAAGTTAACTAGAAAGGATCATAATTATATACTAAAGCTAATTTTAAATTTTAAATTTTATTCCAGAAACTGTTGACACACGTGCTTCAGCCGGGAAAAAAAACACGACTTTTAGACTAAAAGTATCACAGACTTTAACGAAATATGGAATACAGTATCTGGCCAGGAAGGAAATTATACAAATGATAGTCACATATTAATTCCAACAGCACAAGGCATGACAGTGACATGGTTCATGTCAGTATATTCGGAGTACATTCACTGCAAATCTGAGTACATAATATACTGAACATGTAATTCGAGAACACACGTACAACGGTATGAGACCAGCTGCTACATAACACTAATCATCAGCAGAGGAACACAAATTCTTGGTTGGTTAGCAAGTTTCATTTATCATATACACTCCTGGAAATGGAAAAAAGAACACATTGACACCGGTGTGTCAGACCCACCATACTTGCTCCGGACACTGCGAGAGGGCTGTACAAGCAATGATCACACGCATGGCACAGCGGACACACCAGGAACCGCGGTGTTGGCCGTCGAATGGCGCTAGCTGCGCTGCATTTGTGCACCGCCGCCGTCAGTGTCAGCCAGTTTGCCGTGGCATACGGAGCTCCATCGCAGTCTTTAACACTGGTAGCATGCCGCGACAGCGTGGACGTGAACCGTATGTGCAGTTGACGGACTTTGAGCGAGGGCGTATAGTGGGCATGCGGGAGGCCGGGTGGACGTACCGCCGAATTGCTCAACACATGGAGCGTGAGGTCTCCACAGTACATCGATGTTGTCGCCAGTGGTCGGCGGAAGGTGCACGTGCCCGTCGACCTGGGACCGGACCGCAGCGACGCACGGATGCACGCCAAGACCGTAGGATCCTACGCAGTGCCGTAGGGGACCGCACCGCCACTTCCCAGCAAATTAGGGACACTGTTGCTCCTGGGGTATCGGCGAGGACCATTCGCAACCGTCTCCATGAAGCTGGGCTACGGTCCCGCACACCGTTAGGCCGTCTTCCGCTCACGCCCCAACATCGTGCAGCCCGCCTCCAGTGGTGTCGCGACAGGCGTCAATGGAGGGACGAATGGAGACGTGTCGTCTTCAGCGATGAGAGTCGCTTCTGCCTTGGTGCCAATGATGGTCGTACGCGTGTTTGGCGCCGTGCAGGTGAGCGCCACAATCAGGACTGCATACGACCGAGGCACACAGGGCCAACACCCGGCATCATGGTGTGGGGAGCGATCTCCTACACTGGCCCTACACCACTGGTGATCGTCGAGGGGACACTGAATAGTGCACGGTACATCCAAACCGTCATCGAACCCATCGTTCTACCATTCCTAGACCGGCAAGGGAACTTGCTGTTCCAACAGGACAATGCACGTCCGCATGTATCCCGTGCCACCCAACGTGCTCTAGAAGGTGTAAGTCAACTACCCTGGCCAGCAAGATCTCCGGATCTGTCCCCCATTGAGCATGTTTGGGACTGGATGAAGCGTCGTCTCACGCGGTCTCACGTCCAGCACGAACGCTGGTCCAACTGAGGCGCCAGGTGGAAATGGCATGGCAAGCCGTTCCACAGGACTACATCCAGCATCTCTACGATCGTCTCCATGGGAGAATAGCAGCCTGCATTGCTGCACTGTACTAGTGCCGACATTGTGCATGCTCTGTTGCCTGTGTCTATGTGCCTGTGGTTCTGTCAGTGTGATCATGTGATGTATCTGACGCCAGGAATGTGTCAATAAAGTTTCCCCTTCCTGGGACAATGAATTCACGGTGTTCTTATTTCAATTTCCAGGAGTGTATTTATAAGAAATAGTTATTGAAGTAGAAAGGCAGATAAAGAGATATGTATTATCAAACCATCAGTTTAATAAATCATGTTTGTAAAACGCTAACGCGAATTACCTACAGAAAGATAGGACGACTGTTAGAAGCTGATCTAGAGAGAGATCGATTTGGGTACCTAGGAAATATAGGAACACGCAAAACACTGCTCACCCTAAGAAATATAAGATAGACTGAGGGAAGGTAAATCCACATTACTATCAAGTGTAGGTTAAACACAAACCTTTGATAACACACAGTTCAGCTTTCTGAAAATAACAAGGTTGAATACAGCCAGCGAAAGGTTATCTACAATTGTGCAGGAACCAGACAGAAGTCCGAAGGACGTGAAAGGAAAACTGATTGAAAGGGTAGTGAGAAAGATTTTAGCCATGTTGTTCAATATGTACTCAATGCAAGCAGTAAAAGGAAACTAAGGCGAAATCTGGCAAGGAAATTAAAGTTCAGGGACAAGAAATAAAGACATTAAAGTTTGCAGATGATATTTTAATTCTGTCAGGTACGCTGAACGTCTCGGAAGATGAGGTAAACAAAATAAATAGTGTCTTGAAAACAGTTCATGTAATGAACACAAAAAGTCAAACAGTGGCAAGCGAACTAAGCCATGTGAAATTGAATGATTTAGATAAGGAAATGAGATGCTGAAAGTAGTATCGGTTGACCAGTCCTGCTATTTGGTTAGCAAAATAACTGACTACGGAAAAAGTAAAGTGATTATCAAATGTAGACTGGCAATTACCAGAAAATCTTATCTGAAAATGGAAAAAAAAAAGGTTAACAAAAACGTATTAGAAAGTATTTTCTGAAAATATTTGGAAAGAGCACTCGAAGCTTTTGAAATGAGGTACTCTGGTAGACTGATGAAGATTAGGTGGGTGTAGCGAACAGCTATCGAAGCAGCATACTGAATCGAATTGAGACCCAAAGAGCATTATGGCAAAACGACAGAAAGAAGGGGTAGGATAGGTAGATAGGCTACAGTCTAAGTCATTAAGAAATAGTTAACTTGGTAATAGTGAAGAAGGTAAGTGAAGAAGGGAAGGGTAAAATTTTTAGAGACTGATGCTCGACTCTGGTAAGCAGCTTTATTCAGCAGTTCTTTTCTTGGCAATCATAAGAGTTTTTAAGTAACTTTCTTACTCTCTGTCTGATGCACAGGAAGTGATGCTATGATACAATATGCTTTGTGCGCTCAATAATACCATAGTGCCCTCATATACATAATAAGTATACCATATCAATTTGCTTTCTCATTCAGTAGGAATACAGACACACCATTTCTCAGATGGTTTCATCAGTGATACAGCATATTGTTATAAATAATACAATGCTCTGTATTATTTTCTTTCGGAAGAAGTTTGTTGTAGCTGTTTTTTCACCTAATACTATGTCGGATCTACATCTTGTTGTTTTTGACATATTCTTAACGTAGCATCTGTATATCTTCTAACCCTTCAGGAAGGCGGGAGACAGTGTTCGCAACTGTGTTATCCTCTCTCTTTACATGGACTACGTCAAAAATCATATTCTTCCAGTGTTAGTGACTGCCTGGCTAAATGTGAGTGCAGATGTTTGCAACTCAGTAAGAGTCTTAGAGCTTGATGATCCCAGTATATTTTTGTACTGTTCACTGCAATGTAATAATGAAATTTGTTAAAAGCCGTGACTGTTGTGAGGGCTTCCAACTCAGTGATGTAGCATTTTCTCTCACACTCAGATAAATCTGATTGGCAAATCTTGTAGTGCAAACTGAAGTTTTGCATTCTACATTTTTCACCTGAAACAGAGAAGCTGCGAATTGGTATGGGTGGAGGTTATACTTAACAGTCGAACTAAGTTAATAATTGGTCCCTTCTACCGACCCCCAGAATCCCATGATATAGTTGCTGAACAGTTCACAGAAAATTTTAGTCTCGTAACAAATAAATACCCCACTCACACGGTTATAGTTGGTGGGAACTTCAACCTTCCTTCGATATGTTAGCAAAAATACTTGTTCAAAACCGGTGGTAGGCAGAAAACATCTTTCGAGATTGTCCTAAATGCTTTCTCCGAAAATTATTTCGAGCAGTTAGTCCACGAACCCACTTGAATTGTAAATGGTTGCGAAAACACACTTGACCTCTTAGCCACAAACAATCCAGAGCTGATAGAGAGCATCATGACTGATACAGGGATTAGTGATCACAAGATCGTTATAGCTAGGCTCAATACCGTTTCTTCCAAATCCACCAGAAACAAACGCAAAATAATTTCATTTAAAAAAGCGTATCAAATGTCGCTAGAAGCCTTCCTAAGAGACAATCTCCATTCCTTCCGAACTGACTATGCAAATGTAGACGAGATGTGGCTCAAATTCAAAGATATAGTAGCAACAGCAATTGAGAGATTCATGCCTCATAAATTGGTAAGAGATGGAACTGATCCCCCATGGTACACAAAACAGGTCTGGACGCTGTTGCAGAGGCAACGGAAAAAGCATGCGAAGTTCAGAAGAACGCGAAATCCCGAAGATTGGCTAAAATTTACAGACGCGCGAAATTTGGCACGGACTTCAATGCGAGATGCCTTTAATAGGTTCCACAACGAAACATTGTCTCGAAATTTGGTAGAAAATCCGAAGAAATTCTGGTCGTATGTAAAGTACACAAGCGGCAAGACGCAATCAATACCTTCGCCGCGCAGTGCCGATGGTACTGTTACCGACGACTGTGTCGCTAAAGCAAAGTTATTGAACGCAGTTTTCCGAAATTCCTTCACCAGGGAAGACGAATGGAATATTCCAGAATTTGAAACACGAACAGCTGCTAGCATGAGTTTCTTAGCAGTAGATACCTTAGGGGTATATACAACCGCTCGCTCACTGATAGATATGTGCCTACAGATTGGAAAATTGCGCAGGTCGCACCAGTGTTTAAGAAGGGTAGTAGGAGTAATCCATCGAACTACAGACCTATATCATTGACGTCGGTTTGCAGTAGGGTTTTGGAGCATATACTGTATTCAAACATTATGAATCACCTCGAAGGGATCTATTGATACGTAATCAGCATGGTTTCAGAAAACACCGTTCTTGTGCAACGCTGCTAGCTCTTTATTCGCACGAAGTAATGGCCGCTATCGACAGGGGATCTCAAGTTGATTCCGTATTTATAGATTTCCGGAAAGCTTTTGACACCGTTCCTCACAAGCGACTTCTAATCAAGCTGTGGGCCTATGAGATATCGTCTCAGTTGTGCGACTGGATTCGTGATTTCCTGTCAGGATGGTCGCAGTTCGTAGTAATAGACGGAAAATCATCGAGTAAAACTCAAGTGATTTCAGGTGTTCCCCAGGGAAGCGTCCTGGGACCTCTGCTGTTCCTGATCTATATAAATGACCTGGGTGACAATCTGAGCAGTTCTCTTAGGTTGTTCGCAGATGATGCTGTAATTTACCGTCTAGTAAGGTCATCCGAAGACCAGTATCAGTTGCAAAGCGATTTAGAAAAGATTGCTGTATGGTGTGTCAGGTGACCGTTGGCGCTAAATAACGAAAAGTGTGAGGTGATCCACATGAGTTCCAAAACAAATCGATTACTCGGTAAATAGTACAATTCTCAAGGCTGTGAATTCAACTAAGTACCTGGGTGTAAAAATTACGGACAACTTCAGTTGGAAAGACCACATAGATAATATTGTGGGGAAGGCGAGCCAAAGGTTGCATTTCATTGGCAGGACACTTAGAAGATACAACAAGTCCACTAAAAGAGACAGCTTACACTACACTCGTTCGTCCTCTGTTAGAATATTGCTGCGCGGTGTGGGATCCTTACCAGGTGGGATTGACGGAGGACATCGGAAGGGTGCAAGAAAGGGCAGCTCGTTTTGTATTATCACGTAATAGGGGAGAGAGTGTGACAGATACGATACGCGAATTGGGATGGAAGTCACTAAAGCAAAGACGTTTTTCGTCGCGGCGAGATCTGTTTACGAAATTTCAGTCACCAACTTTCTCTTCCGAATGCGAAAATATTTTGTTGAGCCCAACCTACATAGGTAGGAATGATCATCAAAACAAAATAAGAGAAATCAGACCTCGAACAGAAAGGTTTAGGTGTTCGTTTTTCCCGCGCGCTGTTCGGGAGTGGAATGGTAGAGAGATAGTATGATTGTGGTTCGACGAACCCTCTGCGAAGCACTTAAATGTGAATTGCAGAGTAGTCATGTAGATGTAGATGTAGATGTAGAAGCTCTCAAAAATACATAGGGAATGCCATAAGAAGAAAAACCTCTAGTGACATATCATGGTGATATAACATATAAGATATTACGAGATCTTGTCTAATTTTGTCAAACACTGCTTGTCAGTCATCATCCACTCTCACTTACATATTTCCTAAAAATATTTAAAAGAGGTTCACAATTCAGTTGCTCATAGGCACGAATCTTCTGTAAAATGATTCCAGCCTGAGAGAGGCTTTTACTTTTCTTTTAGTTCAAAGAGTTGGAAAATTTTTATTACAGTTATCTTCTCACTGTGAGGAAGTGTCCCATGAGGTGGAATCAAATGTCCTAAGAATTTTATCTGCCCATGTTCAGACTTTGGTTTTGTGTAAGTTGGTGGTAAGGTCAGCCTCCAGAACTCTGCGTAATACTTTCCCTACAAGATCGATATTATGTTGCCACATTTGTGTCGCTATTAACGAATCATCCACAAACAGGGCTGCTCTACCAAACAACTTAAGTCTTCATTCAGATCCAAGGGCTACAATAAACTCACCTGAGCTAGCTGAAGGGAAATATCTTAAATTGGTGACTTCTGTCACTCAGATAAAAGCTGTATATTTTCTGAACTCCATAATCTGCCAGTAAGATGCACAGATATCAGTTAAAACCTTAACCTCATCGGATATTTGAATTTACTCCCCTATATTCTGTGGCTTAGGGTGTAATGAATTTGCAATCGTATGTCCGGTCTTTTCTGACGGAATGACCAGCGTTTATCCAAATTTCATTGAGCCACGCAATGTCTTCAAACCGACCTTCAACGATATTTCTTAAAAATCGGCAATGGCACGCTACGATGCCACCTCTCTCCATTATAATTTACCGTCCACTAATTTTTAGTACCGAAAAGTGAGACTTCTGGCAGTCGTTAACAAAGAAGTTTTGCTGCCACTGACTAATTTGCGAGGAGTAACGCACAATTTTTTTATAGTTGGATGTTCTTTTCTCTCCTAATATCCAAATACGTGGCATCTTATTTAAAAGAGTCGGAATTTGTTGTTACATGTGGTTCTGACCTCCTCTTTTTATCGGATATCCGTAGTTAGGTGCACCAGACTCTTCCTCTTCTGCACTTTTTTTTCTTACAAACTCTATCGACTGCTTTTGTATGTAGCTTCGAGGCCCCTGAGGTTCTTTCGAGAGCACACAAGCTTACGCGTCAAAACCTGAGCAGATCCTTGAACTTTCCGTTTAGCAACCACACATGTTCACACACTTTTGGTGCAAGCTCAAGACATTCTATAGTGTAAAATAAACTGGGCGCACAGAGAAACAAAGCACACAACGAAATGGACCAAAACTGATCGCGAGCGTCGCCTACAATTATTGTAGAGAAATTTGACAACAGTGAAGGGAACACATGGCGCGACTAAGTGTATTCCTTGATTGGCTGTGGCTACAGTAGCAGTCTTGTACACGGCTAGACGTCAATCACTTTGTTATTCTGACCGATGTGTAGGGTCGGAAAAGTCGGCATATCTGTTGTACTGCGATCAGACGAAATTACATTCGCCAGCCCTTAACTGTGGGTTCTTGTTCAGTGAGGTCGGATATAGGAAATGAAACTTATGAAATATTAATTCACGTTATTACATTAATGAATGAAAGCTTTGCATAACTTTGGCACACTTCTTTGCCACAGGTGTACTGGATAATTTACAACTGTCATTTATTAGCAAATCATCACTTGATGCTCTAACAAACTGATCTCTTGAGGTACTATTTTCGATTATTACTAAATTACAAGTTGATCGGAAACCTTAACTACTCGTTGGTACTGCACCATGATGCTGACTCCTTCAGATGATGTCATGAACTGGGCCAGAGCTCTTGCATGCTCGACACTATATTGACCTCAGTATGACGACGCTGCTATGCTGAGGTGGAGGTGTGGCCTTCTCGATTGGCTCCTACTGGTTGTTGCAGATTGCAATGAGTCACCAATGCTGTGGTACCAACGCGCGTCTTTTATTTTGTGGTGGAACCGCGATCTCTGGACGATACCACATGTTGTGTCTTCTGTTACTATTGCTATGCTGTCCATTTGTGTTTGTGGTCGACTGGTATCCGTAACGACCTGCAGTGGCTTTCGCAACAGTGTCGATCAAATCAACCATACTGAGTACTGCCGTAAATTCCTCCAAGATGGTTTCGGAGACGATTATTAATTTTTGATGGATTTCTGTGGGCAACTTGGCCTTTATAACCCAACATATTTCCCGATGGGATATTGGCTCAATCCAGTATCTTATATATACACATTTCAAAATACACTGCAGTGCCAAAGAAACTGGTATAGGCACGAGTATTCAAATTCAGAGATATATAAACAGACAAAATAAGGCGCTGTGGTTGGCAACGCTTATATAAGACAACAAGTGTCTGGCACAGTTGTTATATCGCTCACTGCTCCTCCAATGGAAAGTTATCAAGATTTAATTGAGTTTGTACGTGATCCATAGTCGGCACACGAGCGATGGGACATAGCATATCCGAGGTGTCGATGAAGTGGGGATTTTTCCCGTATGGCTACTTCACGAGTGTGCCTAGAATATAAGGAATCCGGTAAAATGTCAAATCTCTGACATAGCAGAGGCCGGGAAAAAATCCTGCAAGAATGCGACCAACGATGACTGAAAAGAATTGTTCAACGAGACAGAAGTGCAACCCTTCCGCAAATTTCTACAGATTTCAGTGCTAGGCCATCAACAAGTGTCAGCGTGCGAACCATTCAACGAAACGTCATCGATATGGGCTTTCGGAGCAGAAAGCCCTCTCGTATTCCTTTGATGACTGTACTACACAAAGATTTACTCCTCGCCTTGACCCGTCAGTACCGTCATTGCACTGTTGATGGCTGAAAACATGCTGCCTGCTCAGACGAGTTTCGTTTCAAATTGTATCGAGCGGATGTACGTATACGGGTGTGGAGACAACCTCTTGATTCCACGGACCCAGTAAGTCGGTAGAGAACTGTTCCAGTTGGTGGAGGCTCTGTAATGGTGTGTTGTGTGTGCAGCTGGAGTGATATGGGACCCCTGATAAACCTAGATACGACTCTGACAGGTGACGCGTACGTAAGAATCCTGTTTGATCACCTGCATCCATTCATGTCTATTGTGCATTCCGACAGACTTGGGCGATTCCAGCAGAACAATGCGACACCCCACAAATTCAGAATTGCTACAGAGTGGCTCCAGGAGTTTAAATATTTCTGCTGGCCACCAAACTCCCCAGACATGAACGTTATTGAACATATCCGGGATGCCTTGCAATGCGCTGTTCAAAAAAGATCTCCACCCCTCGTACTCTTAGGGATTTATGTACAGTCCTGCAGGATTCATGGTGTCAACTCTCTCCAGTCCTACTTCAAACATTAGTCAAGTCCCTGCACGGTATAAGGGAGGTGTACCCAAGCACGACTCACGCCCCGTCCCCACAGCTTTACTTCTGCCAATACCTCGTCTCCTACCTTCCAAACTTTACAGAAGCTCTCCTGCGAACCTTGCAGAGTGAAAACGCTGCAGAGTGAAAATCTCATTCTGGAAACATCGCCCAGGCTTTGGCTAAGCCATGTCTCAGCAAAATCCTTTCTTTCAGGAGTGCTAGTTCTGCAAGGTTCGCAGGAGAGCTTCTGTAAAGTTTGTAAGGTAGGAGACGAGGTACTGGCAAAAGTAAAGCTGTGGGGACGGGGCGTGAGTCGTGCTTGGGTAGCTTAGTTGATAGAGCACTTGCATGCGATAGGCAAAGGTCCCGAGTTCGAGTCTCGGTCCGGCACACAGTTTTAATCTGCCAGGATGTTTCACATCAGCGCACACTCCGCTGCAGAGTGAAAATCTCATACAGGTGTACCCAGTTTATTCGATTCTTCTCTTGGCTGGTATGGAATGGCTCGGGATTAAAAACTTCTGCTTGTGTACTCGTGGACCAGTACTTAACAAGAAAGGATCTTTTAGATTGACCACACGACTGGCAAATCTCAGCATCACTTCTCCGTCAGTTAAACGTTGCTGCCGCCGCATGCACAAAATACTTGTCTGTGCTGCAATTCATTTTTCATTGTCGGCGGTTCAAACGAGACTTTCGAGGAACGTGTCCGTAATTACGGTGGGTGGCAATGTGTCGGAGGGACGTGCTTAATGGGCGCGTAAAAATCCGAGGACAAATTACAGCTCGCTGCCCGACGCGAAGCGACGCGGGACGCGAAGAAACCGAAGTGGCGGCCGGCCGCTGATAAAGGGAAGAGCACACAGGAATGCCGGTGGACGGGTAGTGGTGCGGCGCGGCGCGGCCGTGGCGTTTGCGGCGAGCCAGGTGCGGCCTACCGCCGCGTGTCTGCAGATGCTGTGCGGTATAAAGGTATGTGCCGCGCGGCAGGCTGTGTGCCGGATGGTATCTGGATGTCAGCCGCGCTCTCAGCCGGGTTTATAAACGCCCGGATCTTCTGCAGCAGGGTCACCTTGTGCAGCCGTGCAGCTGTTAGTAACCATATGGTTGCAAGCTGGCTGTTGTTTCTACGGCCCTCATTTCACGACTCAAAGCACGTTCTCACGCCGAATACAGAATACGACACCAAAGAGAGAACCATTAATTTTAAGACGCTCCGGCTATGGTACATTGCCTCTGAGCCACCAAGGAGGCAGGCATGTCCACCTCGGTAGCTGTGGGGTCAGTGCCGCAGATTGCTAACCGAAGGGGCCCGAGTTCGTTTTCCCGCCGGAGACTGGGTGTTGTCCTTACATTCGTATCGTCGTTACTTACACTGTCGTATCGTCTTGCCACTGTTGAAATGGCTGCATGGACACGAACCGAACCCAGCGAAGTGGTGCAGTGGTTAGCATACTGGACTCCCATTCGGACGGCGTCGGTTCAAACCTGCGTCCGACAGCCCTGATTTGGGTCTTCCGTGATTTTCTTAAATCGCTTCAACCAAATTCTGGGATGATTCCATTGAAAGGGCAAGGCCATAATCCTTCTCCATAGTTCCCTAATCCGATGGGACCGATTACCTCGCTGTTTGGTCCCCTCCCCCAAACCAACCAACCAACAGGAACCGGAAGTCAACAAAGTGAGAAAGAAGGTGAAGGTTTCGGTTTTGTCTTCACGGTATGACAGTACCCTCGTCACCCCGACAGTTGCGTGTCTGATTCGTATCTGCAGCGTGGTATTGTGTAAAAGAGACTCATTACGAGGGTTCTGACGAAGCAGGCTGCCGTTTCTGGTGAGGTCCTTAGATGCTTTTGTGTATAGGATTGTACACTGAAGAGCCAAAGAAACAGGTACGCCTGCCTAATATCGTGTAGGGCCCCCCTCGAACAAGTGCCGTAACACGACGTGGCATGGACTCGACTAACGTCTGAAGGGAATTCACACCATGAATCCTGCAGGGCTGTCCATAAATCCGTAAGAGTACGAAGGGGTGGAGATCTCTTCTGAACAGCACGATGCAAGGCATCCCACACATGCTTAATAATGTTCATGTCTGCGGAGTTTTGGGGCCACCAGAAGTGTTTTAAGTCAGAAGAGTGTTCCTGGTGCCATTCTGTAGCTATTCTGGACATATGGGGTGTCACATTATCCTGCTGGAATTGCCCAATCCGCCGGAACTCACAATGGACATGAATGGATGCAGATATCAGACAGGATACTTACGTACGTGACACCTGTCAGAGACGTATCTAGACGTTTCAGGGGTCCAGTACCACTTCAACTGCACAAGCCCCACACCACTACAGAGCCTCCACCAGCTTGAACAGTCCCCTACTGACATGCAGCATCCATGGATTCACGAAGTTCTCCATACCCTTACCTGGCCATCCGATCGATGCAATTTCAAACGACACTCGTCCGACCAGGCAACATATTTCTAGTTATCAACAGTCCAATGTCGGTGTTGAAGAGCCAGACCAGGCGTAAAGCTTTGTGTCTTGCAATCATCAAGGGTACACGAGTGGGCCTTCGGTTCCGAAAGCCCATATCGATGATGGTCGCACGCTGACACTTGTTGATAGCCCAGCATTGAAATCTGCAGCAATTTGCGGAAGGGTTGCACTTCTTTCACGTTGAACGATTCTCTTCAGTCGTCGTTGGTCCCGTTCTTGCAGGATCTTTTTCCGGCCGCAGCGATCTCGGAGATTTGATGCCTTACCGGATTCCTGATATTCACGGTACACTCGCGAAACGGTCGTACGGAAAAATCCCCACTTCATCGCTACTTCGTAGATGCTTTGTCCCATCGCTCGTGTGCGGACTATAACACCACATTCGAACTCACTTAAATCTTGATAACCTGCCATTGTAGCAGCAATAACCGATCTAACAACTGCACCAGACATTTGTTGTCTTATATAGGTGTTGCCGACTGCAGCACAGTATTCTGCCTGTTTACATATCTTTGTCTTTGAATTCGCATGCCTATGCCTGTTTCTTTGGCGCTTCAGCGTATTATAATGCCGGGTTTTGGATTCGTAGTTTGAATTTAGTAGGTAGTTCGCATCAGATCCGTTTGTTCTGGATTGCTGTCTTAGCTTTCTTAAATAGCCCTTTCCAAATGAGCGTAAAATAACACGAATCTCTGCAAGACATATTTTAATATGCACTGGTGCCCAAAATTAAAGCAACAAACTGAAACTTTGCAAGGTGGCGTTTCTTTTACCACAAAACAGTATAATCAGGTGATAGTAAAGTAGTAACAATATAAAGACTGCAACATGCGTAACTGTAGACAAAATTGTTCTTGGTTTTTTTCCAACTTAACGGATTTACAGAGACGTTAGTGCGCTCATTATGGGGTGTGACCACCTCTGGCAGCGATACAGACCTGACAAACGACAATATCATGTTGAGGCAATAACGCCCTGTCTTCCTACAGCGCTGCTCGTAAGTCTTGAAGGGTGGTTGGTGGATGCTGGCGTAATGGAAGTTTTCACCCTAGTGCATCCCAGACGTGTTCTATGGAACGCAAGTCGGGAGAGCGAACAGGCCACGCCATACGTGCAGTACCTTCCGTTCAACCCCGGGTGCTGTATGAAGTCATGCATTATCGTCCAGCAATACGAACTCTACTCCCACAGCACCTCGCAACAACCGCATATGAGGTCCCGAGATCTCATCACGATACTTGAAGCAGTTAAGCCTAGCCCATTTAACCGTACAATTTCATGAAGAGGTATTCGAGTGGTCAATATAAAGTGGTTTGTTGCTTTAATTTTGCACGTCAGTGTATATATATGCAGACTGAAGCGACGAATGAAAATTTGCTCACTAGGCGGATGAGCTAACCACTACGCCACCCTGGCACAACTGCACGGACTACCCTAGCACGCCTCCCTCCTCAATCCAAATCCCATTCACGCCTCAGCCCATTCGGTATTCCCCCTAAAATCTAACAGCATTGCAGAGGCTTTCTAAATGCGCTGGAACAGCATCTCGGAGGAAAAAGTATCCCGCCTGAAACTAAGGCATAGGTGCTTTAATTAAATAAAACCATACGGTTTCAGAGACCTTTTCAATTGTCTTGAGCCATATAGTTCCATATTTTTCAGTATGCAAACTAATTTTTCATCCGTAATGTTTCACGATTTTCACATTGTATCTGTCTAAATCTTGGTCACATGTATCCAGTGCAAAAACCCAACTGAATATTTTACTTGTTTAATTTATTTCGTGTTCTTTAAGCTGATTTCGTTACCAAAGACAACGAGCTGTTTTTGTATAATCATTTCAAATTTGGAACTTTACTGTAATCTTTTTTGAATGCGTCCATGAGGCTGGGGTGCTACAATGACTAAGTTCATAGCGTTTATCACCTACAGTACCGTACATATGATAGGATACAGAGAAAGTGTGGTGTCACCGCCAGACACCACACTTGCTAGGTGGTAGCCTTTAAATCGGCCGCGGTCCATTAGTATGCGCCGGACCCGTGTGTCGCCACTGTCAGTAATTGCAGACCGAGCGCCACCACACGGCAGGTCTAGAGAGACGTCCTGGCACTCGCCCCAGTTGTACAGCCGACGTTCATAGCAATGGTTCACTGACAAATACGCTCTCATTTGCCAAGACGATAGTTAGCATAGCCTTCAGCTACATTTGCTACGACCTAGCAAGGCGCTGTATTCAATTGAAAATTAATATTATGAAACATGTACCGCAACGAGAGATGTTCTACAATTGTGGATTAAACTTAGGTATTATATCAACTACTTACTTTATTTGCAATTCTCAAGATATTGTCCTGTTCCAGACCTCACGCCAGTCAGCGTGTAATTAAACGCGTGCATTTCGGCCTCCTCTAGAAAAACAGTGTTGGCTCTTCTGCCAACACTACAGAAAGAATGTATTAAATGGTTGCTACGCCTTACAAGCAATCACATAGAACGAATGGCTCACTTTCGCTCCTTTTTTTTTATTAATGACGCCTTGGTAGAGGTGAAACTATTTACTGATCGAACTGTCCACCTTGCCCTGATTATGACTACACTTCTCTTGAATCGCAGCATGCAGCAGTACCATTTAACACATACTCAAAAATGGCTCTGAGCACTATGGGACTCAACATCTCAGGTCATAAGTCCCCTAGAACTTAGAACTACTTAAACCTAACTAACCTAAGGACATCACACACACCCATGCCCGAGGCAGGATTCGAACCTGCGACCGTAGCAGTCCCGCGGTTCCGGACTGCAGCGCTAGAACCGCACGGCCACCGCGGCAGGCAACACATACTCCTGTGCAATCTTTCAGCTATGGAAGGTGAGTCCGTTCACGTAGTGTTCCACGGAACACAGTTTGGGAAACCCTGTCCTGATCTAATTCCCTCAGCATTATTTGGTTTAAGTCAACTTTATTCCGTTACATTTTTCTTACTTATTTTAATATTCGCCTTATAACCCGTTCAACCGACCTTCCAATTCCTTTGGCTGCATTACAGTATTATCAACAAACCTCCAAGTTCCAAACTAAAATGAACTCATCGCCAGGTCGTGAAAACCAAAGGAATGTCTACCGGCCGCCGTGTCGTCCTCTACCTTGCGGCGTCGTGCGAGTGCAGTATGAAGTGGCATGTAGTCAGCACACGGCTCGTTCGGCCGCTACTATTCGGTCAAGTAGCTCTTCACTTCACATCACGAAGCTCACTGCACCCCGTATGAGTTCTCCCACCATAGAAATGTCCTTGGCAGTGCAGGAAATCGAACCCTGGTCTCCGCACCACTCAGATATGGAGCGGGACTAACTCCCTTAATATCGAGTGCAAATAACAAAAGAGAGCTCAGTTGTTCTTGAACGTTTGCTTCTCTTCTCTACGAATCTGAGAAACATCATTTTATGTTACTGAAAAATATTTGCGTAAATGAACTGACAGGCGACAGTCTTGAAATGGGAATTTAGCCAGCAGATTATGTCTCGCTGAGTTGAGTGTTTGTAGTGGAGATCAGCTGGTAAGCCAGTCCTGTTGGAGCCAGATACTCCGGGCGCGCCAGCAAGAGCTATCTGTCATGTACGAGGGCCGAACCTGTTCCGCAGGATTCGCACAGTGTCCCTCACAGGGGACCTCATATATCAACAGCCGTTGGCGCCCTACCTGACCTAGCAGCTGTTGTGGTCAAGGTCTTCTCACGTCGCGACGTCCGCTGCTGTCGCAAAGCCCACTAAGGATCACCATCTTTCTGATGAACGTGGAAAATGTCTGTCATCTTTAACGTAAACTCCTCACGAACAGGCCATGAAGGCCCAAAGGTACCGACTGGACGCCGTGTCATCCTCAGCCCACAGGATGCAGCTATGGAGGCGCATGTGGTCAGCACACCGCTCTCCCGGCCGTATGTCAGTTTCCGAGACCGGAGCCGCTACTCCTCGATCAAGTAGCTCCTCAGTTTGCCTCACAAAAGCTGAGTGCACCCCGCTTGCCAACAGCGCTCGGCAGACCGGACGGTCACCCATCCATGTGCTAGCCCAGCCCGACAGCGCTTAACTTTGGTGATCTGAAGGGAACCGGTGTTAAAACTGCGGCAAGGCCGTTGGCCATCTTTAACATAGTACGCTCAACTTTTTCACAGTAGTCATAGTTGCTTCCCGGAGAAATCCAAGGCCACCAAGTAAAAGGAAATTTAAAATACAAATTCCGTCTATTGGCTGACAATAGCGTAAAACAAAGCAGTCACCACCACGAAGTTTGGTTATAACGCCGCTAGTTGTGGTCTTGTGCTCTTTCCTTGCTCCGCGCCCCTTCGAACTGACTTACGTTGTTCATTTAGGGAAACCTGCAATTAAAAGTGGAATCCAAATCACGCTGAAACTCAACATTATTAACGTAATACAGTGCCAGTTATGAAAGAAGCAAGAAGTGATAGATGAAAATCATTCGAGCGATGGGAATTCTAAGCCCAAACCTTTGCGTCTGCATTGTGACGCTTAACCAACTTTCTTTTTCTCTTCATTGACCCATACCCCCAAGGATAATTTTGCCACTATGTGCAACATAATTACTACACTTAATGTTTCCAACATGTCACCTGATTACATAAATGGGTGCAAAGTATAAGCTATATAAACTTGACAGAAAAGGATTTATGTAAGACGGGAAATATTTACACTAACGTACTCATCCACACGACCAAAAATCTCCACAGTGCATTAAGACTGGCTTGGAAATAGTGATTTGTTTCACTATGTGTTCTTTCCACAATGGAATAGTGTTTCTGTTTTGCTATATATTCTTTGTACTTATTAGTTTCTAGACACCATCTTTGTTTACAAAGTGTGAACATGTAATGTTATTCGACGTAGAAAGTAGCCTGTGACCATTGGAGTTTAATTATTATACTTTCACATCTACAGTTCTGTTCAGTCAAAAAACCCCAAGAGCAATGTTCTGAAATAGTGATTTGTTTTCCTCTACTAATCAGCGCCATAACTTACTTCAAAACCGTAACACAGCACACAAATACCATATTAATACAAGTAATTCCCCCTGATAATGAAGGTTTAAACCTTTGGAACGCGTTGTAGAAATACACTCATGCTCATAAATTAAGGACAACTGCAGAATGTGGTGCCACACAACGTGGCACTACACAAAACTGGCGCTGATAGCATAGGCACACAAAATTGGCGCTGATAGCATAGGCACATAGGGAGTACACACGACACAGATCTGTAAGTCGACGTTATTGGTGATAAGTTGAGAAAACCGTCCCGAAAGACATGTGCTTCAAAACGCCACTGTTTCCTGCGCATGTACCGCGACATCAATATGGGATATGATCACCATGCACACGTACACAGGCCACGCAACGGGCTGGCATACTCTGGATCAGGTGGTCGAGCAGCTGCTGGGGTATAGCCTCCCATTCTTGCACCAGTGCCTGTCGGAGCTCCTGAATGTCGTAGGGGTTTGAAGACGTGCAGCGATACATCGACCGAGAGCATCCCAGACGTGCTCGATGGGGTTTTGGTCTGGAGAATAGGAAGACCACTCCATTCGCCTGATATCTTCTGTTTCAAGGTACTCCTCCACGATGGCAGCTCTGTGGGGCCGTGCGTTATCATCCATCAGGAGGAAGGTAGGACCCACTGCACCTCTGAAAAGGCGGACATACTGGAGCAAAATAAGATCCCGATACACCTGACCTGCTACAGTTCCTCTGTCAAAGACATAAAGGAGTGTACGTGCACCAATCATAATCCTACCCCACACCGTCAAACCACGACCTCCATACATGTCCCTTTCAAGGATATTAAGGGGTTGGTATCTGGTTCCTGGTTCACGTCAGATGAAAACCCGGCGAGAATCACTGTTCACTGGTCCGTGAACATAACCTGGGACCACTGTTCCAATGATCATGTACTGTGTTCTTGACACCAAGCTTTACTGGCTCTGCTGAACCAGGGGTCATTGGAATGCACCTTGCAGGTCTCCGGGCGAATAAACCATGTATGTTCAATCGTCTGTAGACTGTGTGTCAGGAGACAACTGTTCCAGTGGCTGCGGTAAGGTCCCGAGCAAGGTCACCTGCAGTCCTCCGTGGCCGTGTGCGGGCACTGATGGTGAGATATCGGTCGTCTTGTGGTGTTTTACACTGTGGAGGTCCCGTACTGTAGCGCCTGGACACGTTTCCTGTCTGCTGGAATCGTTGCCATAATCTTGAGATCACATTTGTGGCCCGTGGTACGATCTGCTGTGTTTGACCAGCCTCCAGTCGCCCTAGTATTCTACCCTTCATAACGTCATCAACAAGTGTTCTTTGAGCCATTTTCAACACACAGTCACCATTAACACGTCTGAAAACGTCTGCACACTTACTCGCTGCACCGTACTCTGACATGCACCAACACACCTGTGGACTGCTGCCAGAGCCACTGTGCGACGACCGCAGGTCAAATGCTCCGCATGGTCATACCCCGAGGTGATTTAAACCCGCAAACCTCCCACCAGAGCGTCGTTTCACCATGTATCAGCAATATCCTTAATTTTTGAGCATGAGTGTTCAAGATGGTTCAAATGGCTCGGAGCACTATGGGACTTAACTTCTGAGGTCACCAGTCCCCTAGAACTTATAACTACTTAAACCTAACTAACCTAAGGACATCACACACATCCAAGCCCGAGGCAGGATTCGAACCTGCGACCGTAGCGGACGCGCGGTTCCAGACTGTAGCGCCTAGAACCGCTCGGCCACTCTGGCTGGCTGAGCATGAGTATACATTATACAGTTACGTTAATGTGACCACCTATCAGAAGCCTGAACGATCATTTATTGCAGCGCGGACCGCTGCGGGACGTACGGGAAGAGAGTCAGTGAAGTTGTGGAAGGTACCGAATGAGGTGTGGAACCATGCCGAGCCCAGTGGGCGTGAATCCAAGCATAGCTGCATACTCGTGTTAACCCAGGGTAATTAACTGCGTCATCTGTGGAGAAACTGAGCTTGCAACTAATACTATCCCTTAAGTTACTAACGTATAAAATGAATACCAAAGGTCGATTACAGTTAGTACACCTGATAACGTTTCAGTGTCTATAGAGAGCACACCATCCAGGAAAGTATGCTGAGTCCCGCTGACAGGAAATTCTCAGTCCAATCTAAATCGTAGCTAGGCATCCCATAAAAACTTATTTTCCATAGATGGCGTCGGTGTGGTACTGGGTCAATAGTTCAGCTGGTTTCCTCCAGCTATGCTAAAAGTAATTCGTGAAACTTCGGCTACACGACAAGTGAGTCTAATCTAAAAGCCTTAAATTCAGCTAAATACCTAGGTATTAAAATTACGAACAACTTAAATTGGAAGGAACACGTTGTGGGGAAGGCTAACCAAAGACTGCGTTTCATTGGCAGGACACTTGCAAAATGTAACAGATCTATTAAGGAGACTGCCTACACTACACTTGTCCATCCTCTTTTAGAATAATGCTGCGCGGTGTGGGATCCTTACCAGATAGGACTGACGGAGTACATTGAAAAAGTTCAAAGAAGGGCAGCATGTTTTGTATTATCGCGAAATATGGGAGAGAGTGAACAGAAATGATACAGGATTTGGGCTGGACGTCGTTAAAAGAAAGGCGTTTTTCACTTCGACGTAATCTTCTCATGAAATTCCAATCACCAAGTTTCTCCTTCGAATGCGAAAATATTTTGTTGACACCGACATAGATAATGAGAAACGACCATCACGATAAAATAAGGGAAATCAGAGCTCCTACTGAAAAATATAGGTGTTCGTTCTTTGCGCGAGATTGAAATAATAGAGAATTGTGAAGGCGGTTCGATGAACCCTCTGCCAGGCATTTAAATGTGATGTGCAGAGTATCCAAGTAGATGTAGATGTGTCAATAAGGATATCATGTGGCAAGAAGTTGAGTTTCATGTAATCATTGTTTTCGGAACTTAAGCTGATTACTAACGAGTTGGTTACTTTGTTCTCCCTAGATTTTAGCCTATCAGATCCCTATATGTTACTGCATAAGACGATAGTTCAGTGGATCGGTTTCACTTCTTTTCTCCAGCGTAGGTGTTGGAAATTGCGGTGTCGATCGCAGAACAAGGACTCAAGCAAAAGCTTGTACCGCAAGACGGCATCATAAGTAAAGACAGCCGCAGCAAGACGCAGCAACGAATCGGAATATGGCGTGGACACGCCCCCAAGTGGGTCCTTAGGCCGCCGCAGCCGGGAAGTTATTTACGTCCGAGCGCCATTCTGCCCAGCCCGTTTTCTATGTAATCAGAGATTAATTGTAATCATCAATTACGACGACAGATTCGTCATATTACAGACCCGGCAGCTTGCAAATAGAACAGTTATTATGAAATTTATACACAGATGTGAAACAATTCTGTTATGAAGTGCTAAGTGTTATAACTTCTGGTGTAAGAGTCAAAAAATCCTGTCATCTGTGTGGACATTACTTGTTTCGAAAGTTAAATATTTACCAAATTCAAGTTTTAATGAAGTACTCCGATCGACCTGCTCCTGGACTAGCCTAGCTACAATACACCATCCTAATCATTTTATTTGCTAGGCACTTGTACTTTCCATTTAAAGAAACTTGTGAAGGGTCTGCAATGGGCCAGGCAATGAATTTACAGGCACCACCATTTCGAGTGCCATAGTTGTTGTCTGCAGGTAAGCAACGATAAAATGTAGTGGATGGACCGTATTTTTAGTAAGTCTATGGGATGGATCATGGGGACCATAAAAATTATGTCCCAAGAGCAGGAGCTTACAGGTTGCAGGGGATGCATCAGAAAACTAAGCATTACGCTTGGATTCTTTTAGGAAGTTCATCATATGGCTATTATGTTTTTTTAGCATGAGAAAAGAGGATGTTAATACCAACGAAACTTCCTAACAATCTAACTAGTGACCAAGAACCTGAGATGACCAATCAAAATTGATATACACGCAAGTCAAATGCTAAAGAAGGTAAGATTCAAATGCCTCCAAGCACTATGGGACTTAACATCCGAGGTCATCAGTCCCCTAGACTTAGAACTACTTAAACCTAACTAATCTAAGGACATCATACACATCCATGCCCGAGGCAGGATTAGAACCTGCGACCGTAGCAGCAGCACGGTTCCGGACTGAAGCGCCTAGAACGGCTTGGCCACAGCGGCCGGCTAAGAGATTTCGAGATAGTACTACTGCGGCGGACAATTTCCTACTGTGTTTGATGTGAGATACTTAAGACTTCATTCGCAAGATTAAGTAATTACAGAAACTCTTTGATGTTAGTTAGATGCCTGATACAGACTGGCTTGAACTCCTGTCACTGCTCTATGTTTAACCTCTGGGTTCACAAGACACCGGGTTTCAGTGGCCCCGAAATACTCCCCTTTGTATTAAATATGACCCATAAGTAAACAAACGCAATTTCACTAACTTTCTTTGAGATTTCTTAGTGACAAGGAACTTTCTGCTAGCGCTATGGGATAACTGAAGGGGAGTTTAACATAAGTTAATCCAGGACAAAACTGAAACCATACTTCTTACAACAGATATCATTTAGCTACTCGCTATATGTTTCTCTGAATCACACCTTTAGGTGTAATTTGTGCAATGCGAATGTGTATGCACTCTGTGTCCTACAATGCCTAGTAAATCGAAAACGTTTGAGCCAGTGTAATAGCAAAATATGGTAGTCTCCGTCACTGCAACTACTAACTTATACGGCTAGCTGAAAATGAGAAAATGCGGTCTCTGTTGGAGGAACTATATTATCTTCCTGCCTGAAATATCGTGTAAGAGAAACGAAAGTTGTTTGAGAAAGCTGGAAGGCAGACAATGTAAGAAACATGGCGCATTAAAACCACCATCATAACCTTTCTCTACTTTTTATTAATCCAATCTCGAAAATCTTAGCACTAATGGGGTGAATACAGCAGACAAAATTAATTTCTACATCTATTTACAGACTGAAAACTTTTTTCTTATGAAATTGATATATGATTTATTTACGGTGTTTACTACTGCTTTGAAGTCGACAGTGATTTCTTCCGACCTTTGTTAACAACGATTGCAAACTGCAGGAAATGTATTTACAGAGCCTTCACTAATGGTTCTTTGTAAATAAAAGCGTACGTGTCTGGTGTAAAAATCTCTTGAAGTACTGTGTGTTTAATACGAAACAAAACATTCAGTAACTAACATTCAGGAGAACCATGACATTATCATTATTACAATGGGCATATAAGCGTTTTTTACAAACCTTAGTTTGTGATGGAAATATATAGTTATTTCTGTTTAAATACTGCAGAGCAATGTATTTAGTAAATCTACAGAAATCAGCACCAAGTAATTTATCTATGGTCCAAAATGATTACTCCCTGTGGAAACAAAAGCTATTATGTCGTACTTTAATTATAAACGCATAAAAAAAGTTTTGGTCACCTCCACTCCGGAAGTTCCGAAACCTGTACAGAAAATTGGATTAGAGTTCAAAATAAACATCATTTCCGCCCCTTTTGTTGGTCATGAAAACGACAGATTACATGTTCTACCACCGTAGAGCGAGACCTTCAGAGGTGGTGGTCCAATAGCTGTACACACCGGTACCTCTAACACCCAGTAGCACGTCCTCTTGCATTGATGCATGCATGTATTTGTCATGGCATACTATCCATAAGTTCATCAAGGTACTGTTGGTCCAGATTGTTCCACCCCTCAATGGCGATTCAGCGTAGTTCCATCAGAGTGGATGGTGGGTCACTTCGTCCATAAGCACCCCGTTTCAATCTATCCCAGGCATGTTCGATAGGGTTCATGTCTGTAGAACATGCTGGCCACTCTAATTGGGCGATGTCGTTATCCTGAAGGAAGTCATTCACAAGATGTGCACGTTGGAGGCGCGAATTGTCGTCCTTGAAGACGAATGTCTCCCCAATATGCTGCCGATATGGTTGCATTATTCAACATGGCGGCGTTGCTGTCAGGGTTCCTCCGAGCCATAATCCGTAGGTAGCGGTTATCCGCTACAGTAGTAACTCTTGAGCGGCCTCTCTCTGTATGTCCTCCATGTCCGAACAACATCGCTTTGGTTCACTCTGAGACGCCTGGACACTGCCCTTGTTGAGAGCCCTTCCTGACACAAAGTGACAATGCGGACGCGATCGATCCGCGGTATTGACCGTCTATACATGGTTGTACTACGGTCAACACGAGCCGTGTACCTCCTTCCTGATGGAATGACTGGAACTGATCTGCTGTCGGACCCCGTCCGTCTAAAAGGTGCTGTTCATGCATGGTTGTTTACATCTTGGGGCGGGTTTAGTGACATCTCTGAACAGTCAAAGGGACTGTGTCTGTATTAAAAAATCCACAGTCAACGTCTATCTTCAGGAGATCTGGGAACCGGCAAGTGGGAGTAACAACAAGGTTAGTATACTATCTGATCAAAAGCAGATATTAATATAGCCTTTGTGGTGTTTTAATTCTGCTGGGGCCACTTTCAGTGACGAATCAGCGGACGAATGGCAGTCCTTTCGCCCTCAACAGCCGAAACCAAAGAAGATAGTGATGTTTTACCCTAGGGACTAGAACGAAGTGAACGTTCTAAATCATCCCAAAGGTGTTCCACTGAGTTCGGTTCGAGACTCTGGGCAGGGGAGTCTATTTCAGAAATGTTATTAAGCGCAAACGATTGCTTCGGAGATGTTTTATAGCAGGGTGCATTGTCATGCTGATACGCTCAACGTCTCCGACCTGTCTCTCTATTGTCCACATTCTTCCACGTATAGCGTTTTTGGTAAGGGAAATAAGGAGAGCACATACTAACCACGAAAAACAGCCCCATACCACACCACCTCCTCTGCACCGATGACCTAGCTGTTTGGTCCCCTCCCCCGAATCAACCAACCAACCTCTGCACTTCACTGCTGGTCCTTCACTCGGTGGAATGTAATGTTCACCAGAGATTCTCCAAACTCAAGTTTTTCCCCCGAATGGTGATTAGCACCCCACTGTCCTGTCGCATCGTTCTTGACGGCACCTCAAGTGCCGCAATTGTGTGGCTTACGGCGAACTGCTAGCCCATTGGAAGCCAGTCTTTTTAACTCCACAGGCATAGTCTTTGTGCTAGCTGGACTGCTAGTAACATTTTGGAACTCACTAGTTATTCCTTCCTCAGATTTCAAGTGCTTTTCTACAACCACCATCCGCAATGCTCGACCATACCTGATGAGGACTCACTGGTCTTGCTTTAGCTGTGGTTGTTTCTTTGCGTTTCTAGAAATTAATGGTAATTCTGAGTAACTATGTTCTGCACGTGGATTATTTTGTAATCATTCTGTTGATCTTCTTATATTTTTCACAATCACAAGACTTGCTTTAGAAGGGCTGAAATTTCCCTGATAAATATATTACTCAGGTGGTATCCAATGACTAGTCCACCTTCGAAATCACTACGCTATCCGAGCGACTCAGTCTGCTGTTACTCCTGCTCTGCTGACCACACAATAATGGCGAATTTCTTTTATATCGGCGGGTCCGCCTCTCGTGACATCTAGTGGTGAATCCATATTACACGTGAGTGTCCAGATACTTCTGATAGGATAACGTACAAAACCAGTTGCATGAAATTCTGTTTTAACTTTCTTTCATTTTCTTCAGGTTGCTGCAGTTTTATGGTGCTCTGCATAGGCAGATCCAACATTACACAGAGAAGTGGTCCCCAAGCGGGGGGTATTACCCATTGCAGAGTAAAATGAAATTTTCTGAGGGGTAAAAACAAAAAGGTTAGATTGTGTTCCACCCATGAAACCTAGTTATTTGTAAATGATAATAACCTACTATCACTTTTTATAAGACTATAATAGCGATTACACAAGTCACCAATAATAATATATATCTATATATCCAGAATGAGAGTTTCACTCTGCAGCGGAGTGTGCGCTGATATGAAACTTCCTGGCAGATAAAAACTGTGTGCCGGACCGTCACTAGAACTCGGGACATTTGCCTTTCGCGGGCAAGTGCTCTACCATCTTTTTTATTTTTTATTTATTTTTTAAACAAAAACACGCAAAAGACTGAAACAAAATGTGACATTCAACTTGCAATCTTGATTTATAGAGGCTTGTAATTCCCCTTAATCAATTCGTTGCAAAATTTTCATGAGTAATTATAAATTAAAACAAGAATTTAGAAAAAAAGGAAACAAAAGTAGCATAGACGGGTCTGGAACCAGGGTCGCCTGGACGTGAGTCTCGCTCACTTGCCACTTTTTTTCGCCTTCTGAATAAAATAAAAAAAATATTTCTTGAAAATGTAAATAAGTATAATTATTCGATAGTGCTAGTTCTGCAAGGTTCGCAGGTGAGCTTCTGTGAAGTAGGAGAAGGTACTGGCGGAAGTAAAGCTGTGGGGACGGGGCCTGAGTCGTGCTTGGGTAGCTCAGATTGCAGTTCCGCTTAGGACGCGACAGTGACCGGACGTGCCTGTACTTCCGCGTAGTCGTAGCGCCACAAGCCGTGTTTATAGAAATTCTTGGATTGTGACCTGTGATATTCTCAGTGCTTCTTCACTACCGTCGTACACACACTTCTTAATTCACTTACAACCTGTTGGAGGTTACAGCCTCTGAAACGAATTTATGAAAAACATTTTCCTTACATAGTCCACTCACTACACAAACACACCACGTAATATGTACCATCCATCGATGACAGTAAAACTGAGACACACACATCATGTGCGCTTAAATAGCTCACGAAAACTCCTTCTCAGAGTTGCAGTGGATCAGAAGTTGCTTCATTATTCACGTCGCAACAGATAAGAGAAGTAATTGACAGCACAACACAACAGTAACTACATAACAGCTGTTAAATTGCTATGAGACATACACAGTATTATTACTACTGGTGGCAGTGCTTATAAGAGGTTTGGAACTTTAATAGTGGCAACTATTTATTTACAGCTCGTACAAAATGGATACGTGTTTCAAAGTTTTACTGCCCTTCAAAGTAGTCACCAGCATTGTGTATAATCCGTTGCCAGCGATGTGGAAATCATAGGATACTCTTAGCAATGCCAGTTGTGCTGACATTTCGAGCGGCGCGGTCTACTGCCCGACGAATTTGTAGCAGTTCTGAAGCGAATAACGTGACGTGTTTCCTTCGGTATAGAAATCGAGTTGAACTCACGAGGGCTTAAGTCAGGGGAGTGCAGTAGGTGCTATAGCACTTAGCAGCTTCATCAGTCAAACAAATCAGTAACTTCTTGCACTGTACTTGCTTGACCATTGTCCTGCAAAATGATAGTCAGGTATGGCAGAAAGTGTCATCACTTCTGTCTCTATGCTGTTCATTTTTGAACACAACCTGCGACCAGCTTAGAGACAGAAGTGGTGACACTTTCTGCAGGACCTGGCCATCATTTTGCAGGACAATGCTCAAGCACGTACAGTGCAAGCTGTTACTGCTTTGTTTGACTGATGGGGCTGCTAAGTGCTATACCACCTGCTGCACTCCCCTCACTTAAGCCCTCGTAAGTTCAACTCGATTTCTAAACTGAAGGAAAGATTTCACGGCATTCACTTCAGAACTGCTACAAATTCGTCGGACAATAGACCGCGCCGCTCGAACTGCCAACACAACTGGCACTGCTAAGAGTGTCCTGCGACTTCCACATCGCTGGCAACGGGTTATACACAATGCTGGTGACTACTTTCAAGGTCAGTACTAGTTTGAAACACGTATCTATTTTGTACGAGCAGTAAATAAATAGTTGCCACTATTAAAATTCCAACCCTCGTACAAACAGTATAAGCAGCCTGAAGTTTCCCAACGTGTGCCGCTTTAGAAAGAGGGAGTCCAGCAGCCAGGTGATTAGAAACAGTAAGTGGAGCATTAGGGAGAGGAGTGTTGCAGAGCAAGCGTGTTTTATAAGTGCCTTATCCTCAATGCACTCGCGATGTACCGGGAGCTGCATCATTCTGGAAAAAAAAGGTTGTAAGTTTGTGAGAAAAAAGCAGTATCGATTGTATCATTGACTCATTAGTTCATAGTTAATAAAACACCTACAAAAACTAAATGTCACTTGTCTTTCATAGTTTTAAAAATAAAAAGAGCAAAGATTTTTTTTTCATTCTGAAGTTTAATTGGGCGCTAGTGTCCATGATGATGGGGGCATGTTGTGGGGTACCAGTCAATATCTGATTACACTTAGGGGTAATGGTCTCAGAAATGTTGGGACCCACTGATATAGAATGCAGTCCCCGAAATGAGGACGTGACGCCTGTCGGACAGCTAGCTGTCACAGTGGCCGGACGTCCTCGCGCCGAGGGCCGAGCGCATCTCGTCTCCTGAAGAGGCAAGCGTAGTAGGTAAACACTCGGCCGGGCGGAGCTCTTTGCAGAGTCGAGCCAAGGCCCCCCGCAGTGCCGGTCGTACTTGTTTTTCACGCGAGCAGAGAAGTTGTCCTCCCTGCCGTGAGGACTCGACAGCCGTTCGCTCTCCGCTGTAGGTCGGAGCTGTACGGCCACGTCCTAACGACTTCCCTCTTTAAAGAGCGAACAGCACGGCGAACGATTAAGCGAACGAGCTCCAGACCTCGCAGCTGGATACCCGACCTGCCTTGTTAACTGGCTAATAAACACCTGCGCCATGAAGAGTCTGCGTGTTAACTGAGCATTCTACAAGGCAGTTAACACAAATTCCGAGCTTAAGGACAGTAAGTGTTGTGAGAACATTCACGGCGGTTTAGAACATCTGATGATTTCACCAACTGCGACATGGTCGCATATACAAACAGTGATCCAATACTATCAAATGTTTTTTATTTCAGTCTTTGATCACAATATCAATTCTTTAGACGATGACCGGTTTCAGTCCATAATGACCATCCTCAGATCTTTCTTACACCATGTCTCAAAGTGATAAGGCCATAATGGCATCGTCAGAACATATAATCAGCACAACATCGTCTAATTATTGCAATAATGACTGTGTGGACGATGTGGCATAATCCACACCTTATTTTAGATCTACGTGACGATGTTGTGCTGATTATACTGTATTTATATGTTTTGACGATGCCACTATGGTCTTATCACTTTAGGACATGGTGTAAAAAAGATCTGAGGATGGTCATTATGGACTGAAACCGGTCATCGTCTAGAGAATTGATATTGTGATCAAAGACTGGAATAAAAAACATTTGACATCTGATGATGTAGTCAGTATTGTTGGAAATTGTTTCGAGATCTAGCAACTGAAAATCTGATATAATGGGATTTAAAAGTAGAGATGTAAAACTGAATTTGATTTTCTCGATTTTATTGCTTTCTTATTGACCCGATAACTGTTCTAGTGTTCACGCCCTTCCTATCTTACCCCCTCTCTCCCGCCCACCCCATCTCCTCCTCTTTCTCCGCTCTTCACTCCTCTCTGTCTCTAGCTCTTCCTCCCTCGTTTCCATCTTTGTTTTGCTTTATCTCATCACCTAGTGAAGTTACGGAACTATTAGCACACCGTATTTGCACTTGTGAGAAAACGTTTCAGCTCCCTGCCTGGCAGCCTAAATTCAGATTTCTCGTCGGTTCCCTCGCATAAGACAAATGCCGGAATCTTCTCTCGAAAAGGGCATGCCAGAGTTCTCCATCCTTCCAGAACCGGAGTTGTGCTTCACCTCTAAGGACCTCATGCTCTCCTCTCCCCTCCCCCCCTCCCCCTCTCTTTCATTTGACTCATCAGTCTTCTCACTGTTCCGCTAAAATTTCCTCTCCTGTGCCAACCTCCTCATCTCAGAGTAGCACTTCCAACCAACGTCTTCGATTACTTGCTGGATGTATTCCAATCCCTGGCTTACTCTAGAGTTTTTACCCTCTACCGCTCCCTCTAGTACCATGGATGATATACCCTGATGTCGTAGTACATGAACACATATCCTATCTCGTCTTCTTGTCAGTGTTTTGCACATGTTCCTTCCCTCGTCGATTCTGCGGAGAACCTCCTCGTTCCTTACTCTGTCAGTTCACCTAGGTTTCAACAGTCGTCTGTAGCACCACATCTCAAATGCTTCAATTCATTTCTGTTCCGGTTTTCCCACAGACTTTCTTGCTCCGTCCATGATGGGTTATTTTGCTTCCCAGTTAGCAGAATTCCGTAACTTCATCTACTTCGTGATCACCAGTTCTACTATACAATGCTGTGCTGCAAACGTACCTTCTCATAAATTTCTTCCTCAAATTAAGGCCGATGTTTGATACTAATAGACTTCTCTTGGCCAGGAATACTCTCTTTGCAAGTGTTAGTTTGCTTTTTATGTCTTCCTTGATCCGTCAATCATGGGTTATTCTGCTGCCTACTTAGCACAAATTCTTAACATCATCTACTTTGTGATCACCAATCCTGATGTTAAGTTTCTCACTCTTGAGGGTTGAATAACACTTAGGCGGTTTTTTTTTCTACTGATTTTTATTTGTATGAATTAGTTTTCGGCTTATTAGGCCATCTTCAGATAACTACTGGCTATTGTTTACAAGGAGCTTGTGTTCTTAAGAACCAAACATTCTAGACTAAGATACAATGCAAAAATGGCTCTGAGCACTATCGGACTTAACTTCTGAGGTCATCAGTCCCCTAGAACTTAGAACTACTTAAACCTAACTAACCTAAGGACATCACAGACATCCATACCCGAGGCAGGATTCGAACCTGCGACCGTAGCGGTCGCGTGGTTCGAGACTGTAGCGCCTAGAACCGCTCGGCCACCCCAGCCGGCGATACAATGCACTTACATACGATCTTTAGTTGTGGTATTGCCTTTGGAATTGTCAAACGGGTCTTTTGACTTTCTTTGTTCTGTAAAACTGTTCTTTACCATAAAAATTCACATTTTATGGTTTGCCAGTACCATGTATGACAACAATTAGAATTATTTAGAATACACATTATTACAAATTTACAATTTTTTTGTATTTGTTGTGAACAGTTGCACTGGACATTAATTGTTGGTTGTACAACAGCGATGTTTTCTTTGGCGGTTACATTTTGTTATTAGAAAATTGTGCATTAATATATACCAAATATTACATTGTCATAGTTGAGTTACAGTTAGGAATGTAAACATATAAGGTATATTACATTATATTGGGGTGTGAATTTGTCCACTATTGGGACACTTAATGGTTAGTAGCAGGTTTACTTTATTGTGTAAAGATTAAGAGTGGTGATGTGCTCAGTTGCAATTGGTCATTTAGGACCAGCTGGGGATTTAGGGCTAAGTGTTCGTTAATTTCAAGTGCTTCTAGTAGGCTGTTTTTTCTGCCTTTGTTGGCTATATGTAGCACTTCTGTGTGTTTTAGATATTTTTGTCCTTCAAAGGTGGTGTCTGATTTATTTTGTCTCCAGTTGCGTTCATGTTCAGTCAGCCTTGTTGATATGTCCCGGCCCGTTTGACTAGTGTACAGTTTATTGCAGTCAATAAAGGTTATTTTGTAGACCCCGCTCTTGCTTAGTTTATCTGTTTTGTCCATGCTGTTGAGTAGGAGATAAGCTGTAGTACCTCTTACATAAAATGATGTTTTATAGTTTTGGGCTTTCAGTGTTTTGGCTAGTTTGTCTGGTAGCTTACCTAGATATGGTATAGTACACCAGTTGGTTTTTGGTGTAGTTGTTATTACAGAGGGGCATAAATGTAGGGCAAAATTTTCCTTCTTTCTTTCTTCTGCAGGATTTTGTCAACTAATTCAGGGTTATAGCCATTGTTATATTCAATATATTTAATGGTGTCTGCTTCTGTTTGGAAATTCTGTTTTGACATTGGTATGGGTGTGAGGCGATGTACCATTTCCGCCACTTCTCATTACTTTCCTCTTTCTTTCATTTACTCTCATTATACTTTTCATTCCATTCAACAGACCCTGTAATTCTACTTCACTTTCACTGAGGATACCAATGTCATCAGCGAACTTTATCATTGGTATCCTTTTGCCTTGAATTTTAATTCCACTCTTGAACCCTCCCTTTATTTCGATGTATAGATTGAACAGTAGGAGCAAAAGACTATATCCCTGTCTTACACCCTTTCTAATCCGAGAACTTCGTGCTTGGTCTTCCACTCTTATTGTTTCGTCTTCACTCTTGTACATAGTGTATATTACCCATCTTTCCCTATAAATAACCCCAATTTTTCTCAGAATTTTGAACATCTTGCGTGATTTTACACTGTAGAACGCTTTGTAAAATGGAGCAAGATGTTCCAAATAGTGAGAAAGGTAGGAATAGGTTACAGGGAAAGATAATCTACGGGATGCTAAACCATAATCTAAAACAATCCCGGACTTCCCGCCGCATCAGCTATCGCGAAAGACACCGAGGGCAAGCAGCGTTATATACAGACAAGTAAAGCGAATAGGAGTAACATTCTTTTTCTAAAACATCTTTTTAATTCAGATTTATCCGTTTCAATCTGACAGCTTCTGTGTCATCGCATGGTGTTTACAACGTCATTTGTATTATAACACAACATACTGGCCAATGGCGAATACAATCTACCGATTGAAAAGAAAGCACACCTAATAAAGAATCTAAATCCCTATTCTGTACTCATTAGACTCTTTGCACGTAAGTATGCATCCATTTCTCGCATTGCCCGTGTTCCAGTTTCGTAGTTATCAGTGTCAAGAAATTTTTGACTGATTTATGGTAGCAGATTTCCTTTATGCAGGTTGTGTTATGCATTTTGCAAAAAAAAAAAAAAAAGAAAAAAAAAATGGTTCAAATGGCTCTGAGCACTATGGGACTTAACATCTGGGGTCATCAGTCCCCTAGAACTTAGAACTACTTAAACCTAACTAACCTAAGGACATCACACACATCCATGCCCGAGGCAGGATTCGAACATGCGACCGTAGCAGTCCCGCGGTTCCGGACTGAGCGCCTGAACCGCTAGACCACCGCGGCCGGCCTGCATTTTGCCTAATCTAATCTTTACACCATGTAATTTTGTAAAACTAATGACATCTTGATGAATAAAGCGAGTGAAAATAACTTTGTTCCTCAATCAGGTACGTCACAACAAAAATAATTAATTTTTCTTAAGTGTAAGTGATGTATGAGAATTCAGAATAGTGTGTGCCTCCAAAAACTGCACTCAGATATCCACATTTTGAGATGGAAACGAATGAACTTTGGGTATGTTACCGGGGAATTTTCTCCACGCACTCTGCATGCCAAACTACAAGTTGTTAACAGTAGTTGTCGGATCAAGATGGACAAGTTGCCTAAAAACCACATTGGATAATTGGAAGTTGGGAGAAATTTCAGAGAACGTGCCCGATAACTAACTAGCAAATCTTGTCCTCCTTCCGAGAAGGTTTGTACATTCGTCTACACACGCGGTCACGCATTGTCCTGCTGAATCATGGCATGGGGAGGTACCTGGAAGAACAGTAACAAGTCAGACTTCCTGATGTAGAAGTTGCTATTCAGAATTGCTCTCAACTTACTTTTTACCCAATAATAATTTAGTATCGTCGTACTTCGAGCTCATCCATCAAATTATTCTACATTGCTGGCTGACATATTATAGTTATCGCGGAAGAATCTAAGGCCCAGGGCAGTTTGAAGCGAAATTCTCTCGCTCAGCACATCAGCGACCTCGCTCAGGTATCTATTCCAACCGTTCTGTTGACAGTGGAAGCGGTCGCATTGGGGTACGTGCCAGCTGCCTAGCCCGCAACAGAGGAGGCAGCCGTTCCCCGCTTGTGCTTAGAGCTTCAGTGTGAAGCTAACACCCCTGATGAGGCTGTACCACCATTAGGACAAGGCAGCGATTTGTCCCATACTGTGAGCACACTCGTTAGTCCAGTACCTGTACATCAGTCTTCTTCAGTTGTTTATTACTCAGCAGTATGGTCTGTACGGGAAGTACACATCGTACTGTTCAAGTTAAAATTACCGTGAAAGCTTTTATGCGCTATAGTGCAACACAGTAATCTTGATATGTACTCACATCTGACGTATGGTTAATTATTTAAGAATGAATATAGAAACGCAACGTACTGATGACGAATGTACAGGGTGTTTCAAAAATGACCGGTATATTTGAAACGGCAATAAAAACTAAACGAGCAGCGATAGAAATACACCGTTTGTTGCAATATGCTTGGGACAACAGTGCATTTTCAGGCGGACAAACTTTCGAAATTACGGTAGTTACAATTTTCAACAACAGAAGGCGCTGCAAGTGATGCGAAAGATATAGAAGACAACGCAGTCTGTGGGTGCGCCATTCTGTACGTCGTCTTTCTGCTGTAAGCGTGTGCTGTTCACAACGTGCAAGTGTGCTGTAGACAACACGGTTTATTTCTTAGAACAGAGGATTTTTCTGGTGTTGGAATTCCACCGCCTAGAACACAGTGTTGTTGCAACAAGGCGAAGTTTTCAACGGAGGTTTAATGTAACCAAAGGACCGAAAAGCGATACAATAAAGGATCTGTTTGAAAAATTTCAACGGACTGGGAACGTGACGGATGAACGTGCTGGAAAGGTAGGGCGACCGCGTACGGCAACCACAGGGGGCAACGCGCAGCTAGTGCAGCAGGTGATCCAACAGCGGCCTCGGGTTTCCGTTCGCCGTGTTGCAGCTGCGGTCCAAATGACGCCAACGTCCACGTATCGTCTGATGCGCCAGAGTTTACATCTCTATCCATACAAAATTCAAACGCGGCAACCCCTCAGCGCCGCTACCATTGCTGCACGAGAGACATTCGCTAACGATATAGTGCACAGGATTGATGACGGCGATATTCATGTGGGCAGCATTTGGTTTACTGACGAAGCTTATTTTTACCTGGACGGCTTCGTCAATAAACAGAACTGGCGCATATGGGGAACCGAAAAGCCCCATTTTGCAGTCCCATCGTCCCTGCATCCTCAAAAAGTACTAATCTGGCCCGCCATTTCTTCCAAAGGAATCATGGCCCATTTTTCAGATCTGAAACGATTACTGCATCACGCTATCTGGACATTCTTCGTGAATTTGTGGCGAACACCTCGTGGTTTATGCAAGATGGTGCCCGGCCACATCGCACGGCCGACGTCTTTAATTTCCTGAATGAATATTTCGATGATCGTGTGATTGCTTTGGGCTATCCGAAGCGTACAGGAGGCGGCGTGGATTGGCCTCCCTATTCGCCAGACATGAACCCCTGTGACTTCTTTCTGTGGGGACACTTGAAAGACCAGGTGTACCGCCAGAATCCAGAAACAATTGAACAGCTGAAGCAGTACATCTCATCTGCATGTGAAGCCATTCCGCCAGACACGTTGTCAAAGGTTTCGGGTAATTTCATTCAGAGACTACGCCATATTATTGCTACGCATGGTGGATATGTGGAAAATATCGTACTATATAGTTTCCCAGACCGCAGCGCCATCTGTTGTTGAAAATTGTAACTACTGTAATTTCGAAAGTTTGTCTGTCTGAAAATGTACTGTTGTCCCAAGCATATTGCAACAAACGGTGTACTTCTATCGCTGCTCGTTTAGCTTTTATTGCCGTTTCAAATATACCGGTCATTTTTGAAACACCCTGTACAAATGCAACGGACTGATAATGAATATATATCTAACTGTAATGAACATTTAAATGCAATAGAATTAATTTACTGTTATTTTTAAAAAAAGTACGCACGGTTTTGGTTTCCGACTGCATTGAAAATAACCGTATCTTTCGCTCTAGATCTCACCACACTTAAAACTATCCAGCAACCACGTGGATTTAGCGGACAATTGCCTCTTACCTGTAAACTTGTTAGCAGCTGAAAGAGAGCGATGCTGTGCTGCGCCCTGTAACAGTAATCGAGCAATAGACTACGTATTATTATTATTTAGCGTATGACATTACATATGAACAGCGACTAGCAATTGTGGATTACATAGTTGTACAAAATCTTACATATTAATTTCATAATTTATAATTTAAAAAATAAGTCTATAAATTAATATCGAATTTGTCGATCCATTCAAGGGCTGCCTCTGTCACTGCAAAGAAATCTTCCAAGTTCCCATAGTAGGCTCTTCTGCTACAGCTTGTTACAATGTAATGGATCGTCTGGTGTTCATTTACACAGTCACACTGAGAAGATGAAGCCCTTCCCCAACGGTAGAGGTTTTCAGCACAGATGCCGTGGCCTGTGCGGATCCGATTAATTGTTTTGCAGGCACGTCGCGTTAGTTCCATACCGGCTAGTCTTGTGTCAGCACACCACAAGCTGCACGTATCCACTGGGTGGTCCTAAACGAGTATCAGAGCTGGCAGCCAGACTTATCTATTACAGATCTCCTGGCTTAAATATGGATGCGAAATTACTTCACAAAACGACCAGGGCACCTAAGCCATAACATTCGGATAGACTACGTAGTCGTGGCCACACGGGAACCAAAACTGCAGCATTTTCTAGTGAAAATCAACTCGTACAGCCTCTCTGGACATAACAGCTTATTATTCAGGCAGAAGGTCTGTTTTAATAAAAATAAAGAGCAATGCGGAAACAGAGCTCAAGTAATTAACAAGCACGAAACAAATCTGCAAAACAGGTTAATAAAACGCATTATTCATGCGCACCTAAATTTATACTCTAAATACTTTAAACTAAAGGCACATGTGTTCATCACGTCCCGCACATTGTTCTTCCCAGGACTATACATTCAGAAACACAGAGAACTCTCTAACCAAACACACGAAGTCTATTTTTCACTTGGGTTGTGTATTAAAAACATCGAATTACAACAAAAAGGACACAATTAATAATTTACAAGTAATACTATAAGACACACCAGCAGATTCTGTAGCACTGAATCAGCACCTGACAGTGATGGAAAGGGGCTCCATGGTGGGTCTCCATTCGGCCGGCAATATCCATATTTGTGGGGCATTCAGATGTGACAGTGGCCTGATGGTGGACTGTATGGCAACTTGAGGGCAAGCACACTTGTCACACTAGACACCTTTTGACCACTACGAAAGAGGATCCCCGTATTGCGCACCGCCATCTCAGAACAAGTAATTGACCTTCTGCAATATTCTGTGTCATTCCATACCATAGGTTAGAGACCAGTAGGACCCAGACTAGGGAATTACCGTTCTATGCGTAGGCTTCCGTTAACATCACAACACAAATGCCCCATGCTTGGAGTAGGGCTGTTGACGAAATAGCGATACATCGGCACTTTTTCCAAAGACTTGGATGTCTCGATATTTCCTCCAAAAACGCCTTTTTCTCGATATATCGATGTCGAGGCTGCAGTATCGAGAGCCGATATGTTTATTTTACATTATATTTTTTCCTTAATTTTCCGCAAACATTAGAAGCTGTTCTTTTGAAATTGTAGTGGAACGTACTTTTATTTTCGTTGTGTGAAGGAAACTAACTACTATTTGAGTTTCATCGCGTTCTGTCTTTCTTTTCGACTGTGTGAAGCAAGTATAGATGGCACAAAGAAGAAGTCCGACTGCACTGGGGAGGGGGGAGGGGGGGGGGGGGCGGTGGTGTGAATGGAATTACAAGATTTACGATGTGTGGAAATAGCACATGAGCTACATTAAACAACGATTTTTAACGTAAACAGAATGCTACTTCTTCATGTCAGCGTTCTTCAAAAACAGTTGCTGAAAATGATGAACAAAAATCTAAATGTCAAGATTGGTCTTTGTGGTGGGCGGAGATGTGTGACGGGAAATGCTGACGTAATCGACACTCCGGCGCTACCAACACAAACTGCAACTTTTAACTTCACCACGCAATTTTAACACTACAGCTGCTACGTTGCTGGAGTTGGCAGAAGTTGACATGAAGTGTTCCGTACAAGTCCGATAAGCGATGCAACCGAACAACGGATTCATCAGACACCTTTTATTGTGCCACTTACGTGCATTTACCATTGTTAGCAATGTGGTTATCGCCAAGCGTGAATGTGCATTGTTTTCCTTTCAATTCTTGCTGCAAGGGAGATAGACAGGTTCCTAACTTGTTGCAGGCCGTTGTGGCCGAGCGGTTCTAGGCGCTTCAGTCTGGAACCGCGCTGCTGCTACGGCCGCAGGTTCGAATCCTGCTTCGTGCATGGATGTGTGATGTCCTTAGGTTAGTTAGGTTTAAGTAGTTCTAAGTCTAGGGGACTGATGACCTCGGATGTTAAGTCCCATAGTGCTCAGAGCCATTTGAACCATTTTTTTGCTAATTTGTTGGTGTACGGAATGTATATCAATATACCAGTACTGAAGCATACAGCTCTAAAACCGGCAGTGTATTTACAATATGCAGAAGATATTTTTATGGGCCGGTACATCGATATTTTCCTTGTCGATGTATTGAAATATTGATCCCTTTTGATATATAGAGTGAGGATAACGATATTTTTTAAATGTCAATATATCGGATTCCCGATATTTTTAAAAATATCAACAGTTCTAGTTTGGAGTGGTGCCACGATCAGGAAGCATCGTCATCATCTTCACCTTCTTCCAAGGATTAGTCGTCTATCATCCATCTACCCATCTCTTAGGAGGACTACTTACTTCTCTCTTTCTAGTTGGCCGATTATTCATTATCTTTTTTTTTTCAATCTGTCCTCCACTATTCTATCAAAATGAACTATTTCACTCTATTCTCTTGTGTCTTGTCATTAACTGTAAAGATTTTTAAATGTTTTGGCCTTAGTCTCTGGCATAAGGTACATGTAACTTACGCAAATATTTTAACTTGTGACGCCTATTGCATCATGTGATGTAATAAAGCCATACTTCTGAAGAAAATATTCTTACAAATATCGAAACCATGATCAAGGGGTAGTAAACCTTTATTTGCGTCTGGTTGGCTCATTTTTCAATCTATTTTTAAATCTGATTTTATTGTTTCACGCCTTATTTTACCCATCTTATTACAGCCCATTACAGTCTCGTGAAATTCATCTCTGCTGCCTGTGTACGTGAGTTATCTTTTTTTTAATTACTGTCGATGATTGGGGAGCATATACAAGAGTAGTGCAACCATAAATTTATGGAATGTAATTTATGTTTCTTTTCTTGTTTTTCTTCGAAACGTTCTTTCAGTGGTTCCGCAGATTGCTTGATATTTATTAACCTTCTTACCAATGTCCTTTTCATAGTTGAAACTAATATCACATCCAAGCCCGTAGGGATACCCGCGCGGTCTAACGCGCTGCTTCCCGAGCGGGAAAGCGTGACGGTCCCCGGCATGAATCCGCTCGGCGGATTAGCGTCGAGGTCTGGTGTGCCTGCCAGCCTGTGGATCATTTTTAAGGCGGTTTTCCATCTGCCTCGGCGAATGCGGGCTGGTTCCCCTTATTCCGCCTCAGTTACACTATCTCGGCGATTTCTGCGCAAACATTGTCTCCACGTAGGCGTATACCATAATTATTCTACCAAGCATACATTTCGGGTTTTTATTTATTTATTTATTTATTGTCAAATTGTAGACCTGTTACTTGATGTTTAAAACAGGTCGTATACCTTACAATTTTCGTTTTTCATCTTTTTACAGTTTTCTTGTCTTTTGTTTTATCTACAACATTTTCAAAATAACAATAATTTAAGGTTGAAATATAAATAAAATTTTGTTGTTTTTTAAGAAGAATATAAAAAGAAGATAGGATAGATGAGTGATTTGTGAGTATCATCACCGAATGTGACTGACGGTGAATACCTCGGAATGGTTTCTTCGAGCCGTTGACCGCCAGTCACACACACACACACACACACACACACACACACACACACACACACACACACACACAAATGGTCCTCATTGTCACTATTTTCGTTGTCACTGTGGGTATCGCTGTCCATCCTCTGGATATTGCTGTTACGCTGCACATATGCATGTCTGTAATGTCGTGTGCGCATATACTCTTCATGTGTCGTTTTTGAAATACTGTTTGTTGTCAGTGCGTTTAATTGTGCCCATTGTTCTTCATCTCTTATTGCTGTGTATATATCTATGTCTGTATCTGTGTAGTCTAAGTATAATGTATGTCTATTGTTCGCGTATTGCCCGCAAAAAAAGACAGTGTGTTCTGGGGAACCTTCTTCCCCGCATGTGCATGTAGGTGCTGCCTCAGACAAGCGGTTTAAGTGCGTGGGATAAGGTCCATGTCCGGTTAAGAAATGTACCATACCGCGGGTGGGATCGATACGTCTCATTCTCAAGCGCTCCATGTGTATACCTTATCTAGTCTCCCCACCTTTAACCAGTACCTTGCAGATCTGTATTTGATCGTGATATCTATAGGGCATATTCCGAGAGCCACACACAGTGCAGCCTAAGTACGTCACTTCTCTGCCCTCGTCTGACGGATGCTTTGTTGGTGACCATGTTCAGTCTATGTGCCCACGTGCTAGCTGCGAAGCTGAGTACTGATTCGAAGAGCGCACAGTGGTATGTACGCATGACTGGTAGAGGTAGTCTGAATTTAGCCTCACTAGTTTGTGCAGTATTTCTTCTGCTTTGTCTGTTGTTAGCCTTACGTGTTCGTGGAAATTCAGATTTTCTTCTATGTTGAAAGGGTACAGTACCGCCTGACATTGAAAATAGGTGCAACATACTTCATTACTTTTGTCAGAGCAACATATTTTTTTTGTAAAATAACTCAATTTCAATTAATACAGCGAAGCCGGATACCAGTGTGGGAAAGAATGACAATTTATTTATTTAATTGATCACATGTGCACTCCCACAAAGTAAACCCCTACATCCAGTTTGGTGAGATCTGTGAAATGAATGAATGTATGGTCGTCTGCTAACCGCAGATAGTGAATGTGAATATATGATCATCTTTGAGTAGATCCTTTGGCAAAGAGATGAAATTTACCAGAGCTTTGAGCGCCTGAAATGTGGCTGACCAATACGATAGCAAGGTGAGGTGCTTCCCCCACCTCGACAGAGATGGGAAAGGACCCAGAGAACGGCCATGTTTCGGCACTCTGCCGCTGGACCCTGTGCTGTTAAGACCTATTTTAGTTGTGCTCCGTAATGACGAAAGAGTGGAGACGTGGTATGCATGTGGAATATTTAAGAGTAGTTTGAAATATTAATTTCTCTATTTCAGGAACTTTTGTGGGGAGAATTAAATGTCAGGCAGGTAATATTAATGGGATTGTAGTAATCTTCGGAAGTGACCAACGGTCACAATGAAACCACGTGTAGCAATAAGTTGAAATACTTCCATGTGCTTAAGTTAAGCTGAATTACTAGCGTGTGTAGAATAAGTTGATATATTTAAGAAATAGTGTGTGTACCATAAGTTGAAATATTTAAGAAATGGCGTGTGCAGGACTTGAAATTAGAGACGAGTACTTCCACGTGGTGAGTACTGTGTGAGTCTCAAACTGTGTATGAGACAAAAGATAAAGAGAAGTACTCGTCCATAAGTTGAGGACTCGCGTGTGTGATGAGTATGTTCTTAATGTTACTTTGCGTGATATGATTCCGTGTGACGCTAGATTTAAACTCTGAGAGAGAATCAAGGTGAGTCGGCCGTCTATCCAGCAACGCCAGTTGGCTTGCATTGCACAGGAAGACGTGCATATATCTCCAGAGTTCACAGTAGGAAAGTAGAATTACGAAGTGGGGCAGTGTCGTGTGAAACTGGGATAAATATTAATTGAAGTGGGAAAGCTGAAAGTGATAATGTTGTGACTATTCTCTGTGTAGTATTTCATGTTGTAGTGTGGTGTATGTCATGTAATTTGGGTATGTGTGGTTTGCATGGGAGAGTAGCGAGGTAGTTTCAAAAGATTAGTGGGTTATGCTTGTTCCTTCGGTACCGCTCGGTCTGGAGGAAAGTTTAGTGATGATGATTGTGAGAGTCGAAGTGTGAGGTATAATAAGAGATCCACCATCCTATCCAGAAAGTGCACTGTAGCGTTAAAAATAATTACGAGACCATAATATAGAGATTAACCATTGTAAAGCCATGCCCAATGGGCGGAATTTCTCATGTGTTATTGTTGTAGGTTATAGAATTTGTGTGTTTAGGTTAGAGAATTTATCGGAATAAATAAGATAGTGAAAAGAAAAAGATCGGTGGACTTTTCCTTCGAATTGTATGTTGTCATAATGTCCCGAATTTATAATGTGTGCGCCATTCATATTCAGTGCGGTGGCCACGTGTTGACAAAAGCCGTTAAATAAAAGACAAAAAGAAAATGTGGTATTGCCAGTGTGTAGTGTACAGTCAGAGTTCTGTAAATTACTGATAGTCAGAGCGTGTTTCTGTTGCGTATTAATCATATAGAAGGATAACTTGTAACTTAAGTGTGAGTACTAGAGTTCATGTTACTCGATAAATAAGAATGAATCCACTCGCTTGGCAGACCACTCATCTTGCAGGCCTGACTGCTTGATGCCACAGTATGAGCAAGGCATGTGGGTGCCTCTCATAATTTCGACCCTGCCACGATATTTTGCTGTTAGGTTTTTTGCTGTTAAGATTTTTTTATGGAATGTATTGTGATAGCGATAGGAAGTAAAATTTTTTTCTGTTTGCAATTTCTTTCTGGATTGGTGAGGATCTTTTATTTTTTTTATGTAATTAATTGCTATATCGTCCAAGGCTGGAAGATCGTGGTATAATTTTTATTGCGTAATGTCCGTTGTAACTAGGTCGCAGTCGACATGGAGAATAGCGATTCTGGGGTGAACATAGCAGTGCAGAAGGAAGTAGCTGTTGACCATGGGTTAATGAGCGGGGACGGCAAACACTCCGAAGGGGCTGAATTGTTCAGTGGACCGCTGCAAGGTGATCCTTTGAGCGGCGGGCTTTGTTCACAATTGGGGGCTATTCCCGACGACGCGGGCGAGCCGGGACTAGGTCAGGTATGCAGTGAAAGTGCAGCTACCCTTAGCGAAGCTACGGTTTCTCAGGCGAACGAGGTGAGCGCACTGAAAGTAGCAAATGACAATGTGCTACTGCAGTTTTTACAGAGGATGGATAGAGTTAAAAGGATGAGAGATAGGGTGATTAAGGAAATATTGGAAGCCATGGATAAAGGTAATAAGGAAAGATGGGAAGCGATGGATAAAGATAGTAAGGAAAGTATGGAGGCATTGGATAAGGGAAATAAAGAGGCAATGAGGAAGCCACACTCAGTTATTGATGAGCGTCTGCCCGCAGTTAATAATCGGTTAGATGAGGGGGAGAAGAATCTGGGTGCGTTGAAGCAAGTATGTGGCGCCGTGAAAGAAAAAGCCAATAATTTGGAGGTACGAATAATTGCAATAGAGAATGATATCACAGAACGTAGCGACGTGTTGCCAGATGAGCGAATCAAAGAGGTAGTGGAGGACTTACTTGAAGATAAACAAGGGGCATTAGACAGCGTGGAAGCTCAAATCACCCAGCAAGGAGTGGCGCTAAATAAACACAGGAATGAAGTTGCGGAGGTAGTGGTCAGAAAGAATGAGATTAGTGCAGATGTACAAAAAATCAGTATAAGATGGGAGACGGGTTCTGACAGTACGCAGCGAGAGGTTTATGCCGACCAGGAGGAGATACAATCACCATTACAGTTTAAAGAGGCACAATTAGAAACAAATAGGAAACATAGGGAAGAATTGGCACAGTTGCAATTGGCGTGCAGAAGTGAAGGTGAAACACCACCAGGTAGACTGCAGAGGGAGAGTGAGATAAATTCAAAAAACGAAAATAGGCAGAAAGAGGAAGACGAACTCGGAGAGTTAGAAGAACGGTTGTGTCGGATAAAACAGGTGGCAAACCCAACTGGGTATAGTCCAAGGTCGGAAAACATAAATGCGGAAGAAGAATGTAGGAGGCACTTCGTGTCGGTACAAACGTACACTTGTTTTCCGGATCCTGATAATTACCAACATCCATGCATGTGGCTGTCTCAATTTCAAGATTCATTACCTTCATCGTGGGGACCGCTCCTCAAAATGAAGTTTGTGTGTAACCATTTGAGGGACGAGGCTAGAGCGAAAATGCAGGAAGTTATTAAAGACTGTAGTAGCTACGAGATTTTTGTGACAAGTTTTTAAATGAATTCTGGTCGAAAAGTAAGCAGGACCAGGTTAAGCAAAGCATATTGATGATGCCAAATTGTAACGAAGGTGGTATAAGAGATCCAGTGTCGTGCTATCAGGAAATGCTGAGACGAAATAGGTATTTGGATGTGCCATACGAACCTGGGGAGTTCATTAGGATCTGTATAACGAAGTTGCCAGTAAAATTGCGCAGAGATATAGCGATAGCAGGGAGAGGCGTAGACGATTCTGCGTCATTTGAACAATTGTCACAGGAACGGGGTAATGGGTAATGAGTGCAACATTGTGAACGGAGACATGACTCATAGGTCACATAGTGTCGAGGATAGGAACGGCAGGAACTATCAGAATGACAGAAGAGCATGGAATCCAGGCATTTCATTTCTTGTCGTAATAGATTGATGGATAGGAGAAACTAATCCAACATATCAGCCCTTAACATCTTGCTTTAAAACACATGCAGCTGGCACTGAAAATTGTCTATGTAGCAGACATACTCTACTAATATGTAGGAATGCAAATACCATACTTCTGATCAGAGAATAAAACACTAGTAATGGCATCTGTTAGGCTGGTCTCTCAGAGCAAAATTTGCAAATTTTTATTTCGAACAGTAAAGTAAAAGGACTGTTTCCTCAAAGAAACCAGTTGCTAAAATGTTATGTAATAATGCCAATGAGTCCAGTGTAATTAGTGTGATTTGACTATTGCAGGAACTTAACACGTAATGTAAAAAGTAAACATTGTGATCTGTATGGAATAGGGTACGTTTATACTGCTGTTACAGGTCACATCAGTAATGTGATCGAAGTATTTAAATTAGACGCCATCTGATCTTTAGTATGTCATAGTCGGGGTGACAGTTATAATGAGGTGCTGTGTATGGTTGTTCGGAATCTGGTGTTAGGGAAAGAGGCCACTAGCACCAAAGTTTCTAACACTTGGGCTGTCCCATCTCTCCCAGCTTGTATATTCTCTGCACACATTTAATTTTCATATAAGCTTAGATTCCTAACTAGCAAATTCTTTACTGTGTATACTGGACCATTCAGAGTGAGGGGGATTGTCCAGGAAAATGCTGTACTGATTGAGACGATCAAGGGAAAACAATCTCGTGGGCTTCATCACATTTCTAACATCAAATTATGGAAAAGTTAAGGATAGATCGAAAGTAGGCAATTTATGGTAGATAGTCAGTGTATTTATTTGTGGTGTGTAACGCTGTGCAGGGTCAAATCGAACATAAGAATTTTCAGGCGGGATGTCAGGAAGTATGACGGAATAGACTGGTCGAATGAGTCATGAACGGGAGTCGACAGAGTGGTGTATGAACGTATTTTTTGTCATATGAATAAGGACCAAGCAGAAACGACGTGATGATTAATGAGTGGATAAAGATGGTAGATAGAGAAGCGACGTGATAAATAATAGTGGATAAAGGTGATCTTTAAGGAGAGAAGCGACGTGAAGCAGTGTGATTAATAAATAGAGATTCGACGTGATGAAACAGTGGTAAATAAAGGTGAGTAGAATTAATAATGTGGAGATGTCTTAGATGTTTGTTACAGAGAGGCCTGTGTATGCTGCAATAGAGATTGATGCCAATGGCGAAGGAAGACCAGGAAATGATGGAGTAATGGACAGACGGAGATCCTAAATACGAATGAAGAGATGAGGACAACTGCACAACGTGAAAGGACATAAAGGGAGTATGAGATCCAGATGGTGAACGTTGTGGAATACTGGCGTAAGAGTAATATAAGTGTAAATCTAATTCTTACCATAAGATATGCAATTTGGCAAAAATAATTTTTGTTGTTGTTGTTGTTGAAGCCTAGTACCAGTATAACTAATCAAAACGGTACCAAGAATGTGTACAGTTATTTTGCAGGATGAATAATTTGTGTATTTTTTGTTCTTAGATGAAATGTCGCAATTCTAAGTGATATTTAGCAGGAGGAATAATCGGTGAAGTGAATGCAGAGGTAAGCCGATGGAGAGAGGTGCCAGAGTGAAAGGACGAATTCGGAGACTGGAAAGCTATCTCTGAAACAGCTTCATGTGTTATGTGGTTGGGTATAAGGGAGCAAAGGTATGGTATGTTGTCGTGAGTGTGGTGGTGTTAAGGTTAGCTGACTTCTAGACCTATTCTGTTAGTGTATTAATGGATTGAATGAGAAGAAAAATGTGATGTCTGGTGAGTGAGAGTCATAGAGTAGTGTGATCAATGCGCACACTCCTGTAAAGTGGATGCTACCGATCCATAACTAAAACATTATTGTGTATTGTTTGATTGGGATGAACCTCGATGTCAGGTCAGCATCTGACATGTGGATGGCACATACGTGTCCTAGAAATGTTGTTATATATAATAAAATGTACAATGTATAAAGAGATACTAATTTCAGTCTGTCACAAGCAAAAAGGTGCATTGTATGTTGTAGATTTAGAGTCACCAGTTTCTAAAATGTTTATTGTGTTAGAATGTTAAAGTAGTTTAATATTTAATAACCTGTGGTAGGTAATTGTGAGCTGTGTAGATTATTTCTTATTTTTTTGTTAGAACACTTTCAAGGGGTATTAATTTCAGTCTGTCACAAGCACAAAGGTTCACTGTATATTGTAGTTTTAGAATAAACAGTTTCTAATATTTTCACTGTAATAGGATGTTAGAGTAGTCTACTATTTTATATTGTAATTATGAGTTGTATAAATTGTTTATTATTCCTTTTGTTTTTTTTTACACTTTCATGTTTTGTATGAGGAACGACAGGTACAATCAATAACACAAGTGTGGGCTGTATATAGAAAAGGGATAAATGTTGATGTTGTATGTGTAGAAAACTAGGGGGTATGATTTTATGTTTTTTTTAGAACAAAGATTCTTTTATTACCAATGTATCTAATAGATCATACATGTAATCAATGAGTATTTAAATATATCCTTTTGTCTGTAATGTTGCGATATGCACGGAAGGGTCTGACTGATTGGGTGTTGTAACGCCCATACCTCTAGTGGGCCGAGCTGACGTCGCCATGGCGATGGGCGACAGAGCCACGGCCCTCCTCACTCCACTGCCGGTTGGGGTACACTCCACGCACCCGCTACAGCAGGTCAACGGCCTGGGGCGACACGCACGTACCACTGGCCATTCATAAGTTCCGCCACCCTTATGACTGGGGAAAGTATCCCGCGGAGGCAACAGCGGGTAGTTTCTTCTGCTCAACGGCGCACGCAGCGGCGCCACGGCAGAATGGACGACGCGCGGCAGAGCCCGGCGGGCATTTGTTACCAGCAACTATTAACTAGTATGGACTGTGGAGCCGTGAAGCAAGATGACTGCTCGTATGTCTCCATAAGGTGGAAAGTGAAAGACTGGTGTTCCCACGTTGTTAGTGGTGGAAAAGATCTTGTTGTTTTGTTTTGTCTTGACCACTGAAAGGTGGGATCCATAAAACTTTGGCAGTGACTGGTTAAGTGTGCTTTGTGAATTGCATGTGGGACACTTGGTATACTTAAAGAGGACAGTTGTCGTTTGGTGACTAATTATTGTATGAATGCAAGAAACTAAAGTGGGACATTGACATTTGCAATTGTAGTAGGAGACATTTCTTGAATTGGTGCGGGAATAAGTGCTGTTTGTTGGAACTTACGACTTTTAATTACACCATGAACTGAAAGGACAGAACCGTGGGTAATAGTAGTTGTTGGGCCATTTCTCGACGACCAGATTCGTGTGGATGGTACTCTGAGAGTGACTATGACATTTGTGTTTAATGTGAGATACAGTTTACTGTTCAGTGCGTGTTCAAAATGCCAATTTGAGTGACTTAAAGACTTTCGTCCGGGTAACCATGGGAGAGCTTTGACACCGAGACAGTGTTTCTAGGGAACCTGTCAGCAACTTTTTAGACCCCAAGAATATCACAGAATGAAATGATTCCGTGTGACTCGCAAGATAGGGAATAATGTATTTGTACTTGTAATTGTGTAAAATTTTTTTTATATGTTTCATTCCTGAAGGGACAGCAAGTGTAATGGTATTTCATTAACATTTGTGTTTAGAATAGTTTGTGTTTTTTTTTTGTTTGTTCTGGGTTATCAAGTTCACGTAGCATGTTTATTAGAATATTTGGTACAATGATGCTTTAATTATTAGCCAGTGGCGTAATACTAACGTAGCGGCCCTTGTAGCATTGATCAGTAAGATTGTCACAGGGGACAAGAGTTTGCATTGCACAACAAATATCGGAATTAACTGATGCATTTTGATGTCGTGGACAGTAATGATCTTGTTGGTGTGTTGACTGAAGCCACTTGTTTTCATTATCACAGTGATGATATTTCACATTAAAGTGTAACGAAGGCTAGTCGAAATGCAAGTTCTTGTCGTCTAAATATGCAACAATAGAGAACTGAGCAGTAGAGTAAGATACGAGAGCTACTGGTGGATTCAAGCACTTATTGCTATTTATTGCGTGTATTGATATGGAGCCTGACTTCTACGTGTAACTAGTGTACGAAATTTTTTTCTTTTGTTGATTTTGTTTTGTATTTATACTTTGCCGTGTAAAGATTATTACAATGCAATTCATGAATGTCAGATTACTTGTTCTGTGTTTGGACGGTGAGCTATTTGAAATTTCATGAGTACAATTAGTATTTTCTTTTATTTGTCATAGAATTAGTGAAGTTTGGATTACTCATAAAAATAACGGAGATCCTGGTAAATAAGCCATTTTTTATCTCACTATTATTTTTTATTTGTATGATGTAATGTTTTATTTGTCATGTGGATTGTTGTAAATTTGTATGTGTACGTTACTCCGCATTGTGGAGAGTACAATAATGCAACAACTGTGTCAATAATTTGGTAAAGTAACAACATTTGGTCGTCAATTTGAGGTCACCAGGGGCTAAGGTCTCCTCCTGGTTATTTTGATGACTTGCTAAGTTTGTTCTAGTACAGCTTTCTTAAAAAAATGTTCGAACTACCCTCGCATTGCAAGGATAGTACCGTGCCATTTTTTTTCTGCATGGGTAGCTAGTGGTGAAAGGGTACAGTACCGCCCGACATTGAAAATAGGTACAACATACTTCATTATTTTTGTCAGAACAACACTTTTTTTTGTAAAATAACTCAATTTCAATTAATACAGCGAAGCCGGATACCAGTGTGGGAAAGAATGACAATTTATTTATTTAATTGATCACATGGGCACTCCCACAAAGTAAATCCCCACATCCAGTTTGGTGAGATCTGTGAAATGAATGAATGAATGTATGGTCGTCTGCTAACCGCAGATAGTGAATGTGAATATACACTCCTGGAAATGGAAAAAAGAACACATTGACACCGGTGTGTCAGACCCACCATACTTGCTCCGGACACTGCGAGAGGGCTGTACAAGTAATGATCACACGCACGGCACAGCGGACACACCAGGAACCGCGGTGTTGGCCGTCGAATGGCGCTAGCTGCGCAGCATTTGTGCACCGCCGCCGTCAGTGTCAGCCAGTTTGCCGTGGCATACGGAGCTCCATCGCAGTCTTTAACACTGGTAGCATGCCGCGACAGCGTGGACGTGAACCGTATGTGCAGTTGACGGACTTTGAGCGAGGGCGTATAGTGGGCATGCGGGAGGCCGGGTGGACGTACCGCCGAATTGCTCAACACGTGGGGCGTGAGGTCTCCACAGTACATCGATCTTGTCGCCAGTGGTCGGCGGAAGGTGCACGTGCCCGTCGACCTGGGACCGGACTGCAGCGAAGCACGGATGAACGCCAAGACCGTAGGATCCTACGCAGTGCCGTAGGGGACCGCACCGCCACTTCCCAGCAAATTAGGGACACTGTTGCTCCTGGGGATCGGCGAGGACCATTCGCAACCGTCTCCATGAAGCTGGGCTACGGTCCCGCACACCGTTAGGCCGTCTTCCGCTCACGCCCCAACATCGTGCAGCCCGCCTCCAGTGGTGTCGCGACAGGCGTGACTGGAGGGACGAATGGAGACGTGTCGTCTTCAGCGATGAGAGTCGCTTCTGCCTTGGTGCCAATGATGGTCGTATGCATGTTTGGCGCCGTGCAGATGAGCGCCACAATCAGGACTGCATACGACCAAGGCACACAGGGCCAACACCCGGCATCATGGTGTGGGGAGCGATCTCCTACACTGGCCGTACACCACTGGTGATCGTCGAGGGGACACTGAATAGTGCACGGTACATCCAAACCGTCATCGAACCCATCGTTCTACCATTCCTAGACCGGCAAGGGAACTTGCTGTTCCAACAGGACAATGCACGTCCGCATGTATCCCGTGCCACCCAACGTGCTCTAGAAGGTGTAAGTCAACTACCTTGGCCAGCAAGATCTCCGGATCTGTCCCCCATTGAGCATGTTTGGGACTGGATGAAGCGTCGTCTCACGCGGTCTGCACGTCCAGCACGAACGCTGGTCCAACTGAGGCGCCAGGTGGAAATGGCATGGCAAGCCGTTCCACAGGACTACATCCAGCATCTCTACGATCGTCTCCATGGGAGAATAGCAGCCTGCATTGCTGCAAAAGGTGGATATACACTGTACTAGTGCCGACATTGTGCATGCTCTGTTGCCTGTGTCTATGTGCCTGTGGTTCTGTCAGTGTGATCATGTGATGTATCTGACCCCAGGAATGTGTCAATAAAGTTTCCCCTTCCTGGGACAATGAATTCACGGTGTTCTTATTTCAATTTCCAGGAGTGTATGATCTTCTTTGAGTCGATCTTTTGGCAAAGAGATGAAATTTACCAGAGCTTTGAACGCCTGAAATGTGGCTGACCAATACGATAGCAAGGTGAGGTGCTTCCCCCACCTCGACAGAGATGGGAAAGGACCCAGAGAACGGCCATGTTTCGGCACTCTGCCGCTGGACCCTGTGCTGTTAAGACCTATTTTAGTTGTGCTCCGTAATGACGAAAGAGTGGAGACGTGGTATGCATGTGGAATATTTAAGAGTAGTTTGAAATATTAATTTCTCTATTTCAGGAACTTTTGTGGGGAGAATTAAATGTCAGGCAGGTAATATTAATGGGATTGTAGTAATCTTCGGAAGTGACCAACGGTCACAATGAAACCACGTGTAGCAATAAGTTGAAATACTTCCATGTGCTTAAGTTAAGCTGAATTACTAGCGTGTGTAGAATAAGTTGATATATTTAAGAAATAGTGTGTGTACCATAAGTTGAAATATTTAAGAAATGGCGTGTGCAGGACTTGAAATTAGAGACGAGTACTTCCACGTGGTGAGTACTGTGTGAGTCTCAAACTGTGTATGAGACAAAAGATAAAGAGAAGTACTCGTCCATAAGTTGAGGACTCGCGTGTGTGATGAGTATGTTCTTAATGTTACTTTGCGTGATATGATTCCGTGTGACGCTAGATTTAAACTCTGAGAGAGAATCAAGGTGAGTCGGCCGTCTATCCAGCAACGCCAGTTGGCTTGCATTGCACAGGAAGACGTGCATATATCTCCAGAGTTCACAGTAGGAAAGTAGAATTACGAAGTGGGGCAGTGTCGTGTGAAACTGGGATAAATATTAATTGAAGTGGGAAAGCTGAAAGTGATAATGTTGTGACTATTCTCTGTGTAGTATTTCATGTTGTAGTGTGGTGTATGTCATGTAATTTGGGTATGTGTAGTTTGCATGGGAGAGTAGCGAGGTAGTTTCAAAAGATTAGTGGGTTATGCTTGTTCCTTCGGTACCGCTCGGTCTGGAGGAAAGTTTAGTGATGATGATTGTGAGAGTCGAAGTGTGAGGTATAATGAAAGATCCACCATCCTATCCAGAAAGTGCACTGTAGCGTTAAAAATAATTACGAGACCATAATATAGAGATTAACCATTGTAAAGCCATGCCCAATGGGCGGAATTTCTCATGTGTTATTGTTGTAGGTTATAGAATTTGTGTGTTTAGGTTAGAGAATTTATCGGAATAAATAAGATAGTGAAAAGTAAAAGATCGGTGGACTTTTCCTTCGAATTGTATGTTGTCATAATGTCCCGAATTTATAATGTGTGCGCCATTCATATTCAGTGCGGTGGCCACGTGTTGACAAAAGCCGTTAAATAAAAGACAAAAAGAAAATGTGGTATTGCCAGTGCGTAGTGTACAGTCAGAGTTCTGTAAATTACTGATAGTCAGATGCGTGTTTCCGTTGCGTATTAATCATATAGGAGGATAACTTGTAACTTAAGTGTGAGTACTAGAGTTCATGTTAGTCGATAAATAAGAATGAATGCACTCGCTTGGCAGACCACTCATCTTGCAGGCCTGACTGCTTGATGCCACAGTATGAGCAAGGCATGTGGGTGCCTCTCAATGTCTCAATGTGTACCCCAAGATAGCGCGTAATGTGTGCTCGTTTGATGTTTGTGTCCCCAATTTAACCGAAGTATTCCTTTGGAGTAATCCTTTCAGTAAAGTGTATGTTGTTTTGTTTTCGGCTATCCTCAGTTTGTTGTTGTGACACCTCTGAGTAATTGTTTGTAGTATTCCACTGGCTTTCTCTTCTAACTGGTCTCTGTTGTTTGCAGTGACTACAACTAATAGGTCATCTGCGTAGGCAACAATTCCGTCTGACCTGTCATCCCCATCCAGAAGTTGTAGGAGGGGTTCGATTGTTATGTCCCAGTAGATGGAGCCGCAGATCGACCCTTGAGGACAGCCTTTGGTAATTCTTTTAATTACTTTCCGGCTGTCCATCTGCCATTCGACTACTCGGTCTTTACAGTAGTCTAGAAAACTGTTGTACAGTGACTGCGGTACCTCCAGATGTCTTAGCCTCAGTGCGGGTCACCAGAGATTATCAAATGCTCCGACAATGTCCATCATTATTGGCATGGCGTATTTCTATTTTGCGGTGTTAACTATGTGCAGGGCCTGGTTGATGGCATCATCTATTGATCTGCCAGATCTGAAGCCGAACTGGTGTTGGCTCATACCCCTGAGAGCTCTGTGTGTTTGCAGACGCTTACACAGTAGCTTCTCCTGAATCTTTGCTAGGGTGCTTATTAGGCATATTGGCCTGTAAGTCTTTGGATCTGAAGGATCCCTGTCCGCTGATTTCTTAATAATGACTGCGTTGGAGGTTTTCCATACTGTAGGTACCCGGCCCAGCCGTAAGGCATCGTTCAGTAGCCTTGTTAGGAACGGGGTGATCTGCGGTGCTAGTTTTTTCAGTGTTTCTGAGTGGATACCATCTGGTCCGGGTGCTTTTTTTTTGTTTTTGAGCTCTGAGATTGCTAGCGCAACCTCTTCTTGCGCAAAAGGAGAAGTGACAGTTGTAGTGTTGTATGATGTGTGTAGGATTTCTCTTAGTGTTGCATGATATTGTGTGTCTGTATCGACAATGTCGTCAGGGGGCAGTTTATACAGGAGAAACTCCGCTGTATTCCTCTATCCCCTCGTCATCGTGCCGTCATCCTGCCTTAGCGTTCCCAGAACTAGTGGGGTTTTTATCTTCTCTGCCAGTATTTTGTATGGTTCCCCCCATATATTTTGCTCTGTTTGTGTTGTTACAAATAGCTCCCATTGTTGTCTACGCGTGTTGTATAGGGTCTGTCTATATCAGTCTTGTGCATGCCTGTATACTTCAAGTCTTATTCGTGTGTCCCTATCTGCTATCGCCCTTTGATATAATTTTCGTTTGCGTCTTGTGTCTTTTTTGAGTCTCATGAGTTCGTTTTCCATGGTATTGATGAGCAATTTGTGTTCTTTGCTGTCGGTATTGAAGTGTTTTGTGCATGTTGTATTACCTGTGTTAACTTGTGTGCTCTATAATCTATACTTCCATTGATGTTTTGTTGATCGTGTCGTTGGATAATTTCCGTTAATTTGTTCTAGTCTGCTTTGTGCAAGAGCAAGATCAAATGGTTCAAACGGCTCTGAGCACTATGGAACTCAACATCTGAGGTCATCAGTCCCCTAGAACTTAGAACTACTTAAACCTAACTAACCTAAGGTCATCACACACATCCATGCCCGAGGCAGGATTCGAACCTGCGACCATAGCAGTCACGCGGTTCCGGACTGAAGTGCCTAGAACCGCACGGCCACCGCGGCCGGCTACAGCAAGTGTATGGTGTGTGGTTTGGTCATTGTGTTCTGAGTGTGAGTTACTGTGTATTTTATGACATTGTGATCACTACTGGTTATGTTGTCGTGTACAGTCCAGTTTGTTACGTATGCCATTGCTGCATTATTTGCTAGTGTAAAGTCGATATTACTGCTCGTACCATTGAACCCTGCATATGTTGGTATAGGTCCTTCCGTATTCATTACATGTAATTGTGTTTCTTGTATTAGATCGGTGATTATGCGTCCTCTGTCGTCTGTTCTGTCTGAGTTCCAGAGGGTCGACCTGGAATTAATGTCAGCACTTATCACTAATTTTTTGTCTCTGGTATACATTACTAGGTCTCTGATGTAGTCTGCGTACGGCTGTATTTGATGGCTGTATTGGGCGTATATGGATGTAGTAACCCATGTGACGTTCCCGTTAGTTATCTCTATGGTAACGAAGTATTGATTGCATAACTGTGTTACCTTAATTATGTTATAAGTTCTATTTAGAATTACCATTACAGCCTTACAGTAATTGCTGCCTGTTATTGTGGTAGCATGTTTTGGTAGACGTATCAGTTGCCCGTTTCTATTGTAAGATTCTTATAAGAACATGATGTCTGCCTGCAAGTCTTGTGCTATTTTAGGGATTTTCGCGCTGACTGTCGTTCTGTTTTTTTTTATTATGTTGTAAGATATTCATTTTTTGTCTATGTGTTCTGGGTGTTTTACGTGTACAAAACATTTACCGCCAGTCTGTGAGTAATCTAAATATGTTCGTCCGTGTGGTCTTACATGATCTATATATATTCTATATATATTTCGTCCAAGTCGAATAATTCTGACCTGCGCAGGCAGACCTGGATCATGAAATCGAGCAGCGGCTCTGTCCTTAGGATGATTCTGTCTGTTTTCTCAGTTACTGGAAAACAGAGAGAATCTCCCTTTGGATGGCACAATCTAAGTAGCATCCGCTGAGCTAATATCTCTTTATTCTCTAGCCTACTTAAAAGTAAGTCAAATTCTAAATTATCATAATTAGTTGCAGCTGGCTTGCTGTTTGTGCTGGTTTCTGTTGCGGTCTCTGAGGTGGTACTAGACGGATTGTGGCTTGGTGTTGGCCGCTGATTGGGGGACATTTTAAGACCTCTTTGGGATGTCACACGGTTACTTTTCATTTTGTCACACTCTTCTTCAATGATGTTTGCCTTCACACGTTTTTCCTGATGCTGGTGGTGCTTGCTGGCGTGGTGTCGGCGATGGTGGTGATTTGTATGGGACTGAGTGTATGTGTTATGTTGTCTTTGTTTATGTTTGGAGTGGTGGTTGTTGATTGACGCACGTTGACATCGTTGCAAATGTCACATGTCTCTCCCTCAGGTTTGTCCTCATCTAATTGGTCTACCGTTATAAGTCTGGGTCCGTTAGTTTTGAGTTTTGTATTGGTCTGTGGCCTGAGTGTTTCGATGTGTTTTGATACAGAGACTGCGTGCCAGTCTGTTCCTTGGTCCTTTTTCCCGGGGTGAAGAGTGCCTCCCGAGACAAATTTGACTGGTTTGATGTACTGTTCACATTTACGTGTGTCGTAGGGTTTTCCATGTGATGATGATTCTGGTTTGTGTTCATTCTGTGTATGTGTGATGTGATGTATTTCGACTGGGAGAAATGGTGAAGGCGGTATGTCGGTTTTGTTTGCACAATATATGTAAGCTCATCTTCCAACTCATCTATCCTCTGCGTTAATGTTATTTGGAAGTTTATCCAGTGGTGTCTTTTTTGCTTTGCCACCACGTAGTGGATGGAGCCACAGATTGTCATGTCATCTATATATTCTATCGTATTAATGCAGCTATCCTGTAGCGTCATCTAGTGGTTAGACACTGGACTCGCATTCTGGAGGACGACGGTTCAATCCCTGATTTAGGTTTTCCGTGATTTCCCTAAATTGCTCCAGACAAATGCCGGGATGGTTCCTTTCAAAGGGCACGGCCGACTTCCTTCCCCGTCCTTCCCTAATCCGATAAGACCGATGACCTCGCTGTCTGGTCTCCTTCCCCAAAAACAACCAACTGTAGCGTCTTTGAGCGTGTTAGGGGCGGGAAGGGTTCATTATCGACGTAATTCTCCGGCAGAAGATTCATTTCTTTCTCCAGGAAATTGCTCTTTGGTATCTTCTCTGTAATGTTGACGGTGATTTGTATTTGTGTTTTGGGTGATTGGTTTTGGGCGTTCGTGTCTTGTGTGTGTGCTGATTTTAGCTGCCATAGTCTATACTGTCCAGGAGCCGGTCATGCAACTGTTTATAGGTCTGACAATCACCTCCTTTTGTTTTATTGCAGACGCGGCCTCTGTATTTGCAGGGGATACAGACGCAAGCCGCGGACCTTCATTCACTGCGCTTGTGTCCTTGGTTGCCGCACTTGGCACACGTGACGTCGGCTTTTCTGCAGGTTTTAGTCGTATGTCCTAGGTCGCAACACTTAAAACACTGGTTTACTACTGTATAGTCTTTCACAGAAAGTGATTCGAAGTCTATGTAGACACTCTGTCTTCTTGTAAGGACTCTGTACAGGTCTGGGCTGACCTCCAGTATCTGGTGACTGAAACCCCTTTCCTTAGGCCCTGTTTTGAATCTTCTTTTGACCTCTCTCTCGAAGTCACCGCTTAGATTCTGCTCGTAAAGGCTTTCTAGAAACTCCTCGTCGGTAAGTGTATCTGGCACGTATTATACTGCCACGAGCGGCTTGCGTTTTCGGGGTCCTTCACAGACAATGGTGTGCAGGTATTGAGTCTTTTCTATTATTTTTTGACAATCCTCCTGTGTTTCCGTTTCTACTATAATTGCAGTCTGGGTGGTTCTGATTCATTTTATATGTATATTCTCTTTCCTGGGATTAATATTCTTGGTGATTGTCCGTCGAACAGCTTTGGCGTCTTGATTTTCTGTCGATTTGATATATAGGGTTGTGACCTGTTTTGTTTTAGCCTGTTCTATTCTTCGAGCCTCTTTGGTTTTGGGCTCTATAGTTAAGACGGCAGCATATGTCAGTGTCTGTGCTTGTGTCTGTACGTGTTGTGTGACTTTATTAGTTAGTTCTCTTATTTGTTGCTGCAAGTCTTGGTTCTCTACACTCAATTCCCTATTTTCGTCCTCTAATTTCTCAGCCTTCTCTTGCAAAGTTTGTATTTGTAAATCTTTGACTGGATTCGAGGCTCTCTGTAGTTCCTATCTTAGTCGCCTATTTTCATCGTTTAGGCAGGACAGTTTAGCTTCAAGGCTAGTTATTTCGAAAGCCAAGAGTAACACCTTGTCTCTAATGACGGTTAGCAGAGCAGATGAAACATGCTTAACCTTTAAGTCTGCTCCTATTTCACTCAATATTTTGTCTATGGCTGCTATCTTTTGACTGGGGGACGTAGGCACAAGTTCTTCACTCCGTGTGTTCCATACCGGGTGTGACGTTGATGGCTCGAGCTAGCGTCTTACCCCATGCTTTCCTTCTTCTTCCGTCGGCCTCTGGTGTCGTGGTGTCGCTGCTTCGTCGGCTGGAATCCAGGGCCGAACGTAGGCAAGCGGTTACACTCGTCTGGTATGAGACGTTCCCGGAGGTTGGGTCCACTGGGGGCCGAGCCGCACAATAACCCTGGCTTCGGTGTGGGTGGACAGCTGTGACCTGTTGTGGGGTTGTAAACCACTGGGGGTTACGGCGGGACGAAGCCTCTCCGTCGTTTCTACGTCCCCGGTTCAATACACAATAAACACACAATATACACAACATTACATCCTAGATAACTGAAGTACAATACTTGTTCTAAATTTTCCTCATTTCATTGGGAAGCATGCGCTGGTAAATAATTGCGTCCATTGGGTTCAGCTATGAACTGCGGTCTGCAAGGCATCTGTTGACAATTGCCGGCGAGTGTGCCGGTGACCTGGGTAGAGGTCCAATTTTTCCGGTGTTTTTGGGAGGAACAATGTTACATCAGAAGTCATGATGTGGGAACCATCCGACATAGTTTCAGTTACGGCTGGTAATGATGGAAGTAGCTCCGACGGCACAACGGACTTCACAGACATCCTGCGTGTTACCAAGCGGGATAGCCCAGTAGTTAGCAAAGCTGAGTCGCATTCGGGAAGACGACGATTCGAAACCGCGTCCGGCCATCCTGATTTAGGTTTTATGTGATTTTCCTAGTTCGCTTAAGGCATATTCTGGGATGGTTACTTCGAAACGGGACGGCTGCTTTTCTTTTCCATCCTTTCCTAACCCGAGCTTGTGCTCAGTCTCTAATGACCTCGTTGTGGACGGGACGTTAAACGCTAATCTCCTCCTCATCATGTGTTACCTCCCATGCGACAGTATCGTGGTGGCGTTTTTCAAGAGGATAATACTCATCCACTCTTGGCATGTTCCTGTATGGATGGGCTGGGTAATGTACTGCCATGGACAGCAGGATCACCGAAGTCCGACGTCAGTTGCCAGTATACAGTATATCAAGGAGCATTTACAAAGTTTGTGGGCCAACTTGCCTCAGGAGAGGATACAATTTCCTCACGAGCCTATTCCCAACCGAGTCTGTGCATGCTTTCCAGAGGGAGTGCAACGCCATCCTCATAAGTGGGCTCATACTGCAAGGTTCTTTGTTAATTTGATTCGATTTTCTGATCATTGGAATATTACACACCCTCTCAACAAGGTTCATTTCGTTTCCTCTAGTCCTTCAGAGGGGTTCCCTTTTTTTCAAGCCGTGTAGTTACAAAACACGCAGCCGAAAAGCGACCACAATAACAGCATGTGATTCACACAAAGGAACATGGTAAGAACTCCAATCAATGTCTTTGAACTCTAATTTACGAATGCAAGGCAAAGCATTTGTGAAATAAACGATCAAGGTAGTATTAAATCTGACGACTGACAAAATTTTGACTGGAATGAATTTTCATTCTGCATCGGAATGTGAACTGATTTGAAATTTCCTTGCCTTTGCGTTTCGCGGACAAGTACTCTGCAGAATGAGTTCTCTAACTATGATCCACGTTTCGGCCTCACAGGTTTACTTCTGCCAGTACTTCATGCACTACTTTCCAAACCACCTGCATACCTAGAGGGACTAGAACTCCTAGAAGAAAGGATATTTGGAAGACCTGGCTTAGCCGCAGAGGAGAGATTGTTTCGAAAACGAATTTTCACTCTGCACTGGAGTATAAGTTGATCTGACACTTCCTAGCAGCCAGGAAGTTTCAGATTTTTAACTACCAATTTCATAAATTAATTTACGGCATTATTTCTATAAATGAACTTATAGAAGATATATAAATTGAAAAAAGAATATAAAGTTAATTCTCACTCTCTTACGCAAGCTTCATATCACCAAACAGACTCAGCGGCGGCTGCGACGCCAAGATGTGTCAGACGGAGCAGCTAAAACTAAATTTCCCCGTGAGTGCCTCCACAAAACAGTGTTGGCGGCCCTTTTTCATCCGTTTCCGTTAAGCCCTTTGTCTGACCAGTGGTCACAGACAGTGGCGAGCTCGACAGCCTTTTGTCCTAATGAACACAGCTACAGTGGCATCTTTGAGCACACGAAAGCCAGACTGCGTACGAGAAACGAATGACTAACGATAAATGGAAAGCTTTCTCTCCCTGCTCGTGCAAGCCAAATAAACATGCGACCTCAATGAAATGGTTCAAATAGCTCTGAGTACCATGGGACTTGACATCTGAGGTCATCAGTCCCCTAGAACTTAGAACTACTTAAACTTAAGTAACGTAAGGACAGCACACACACACCCATACCCGAGGCAGGATTCGAACCTGCGATCGTAGCGGTCTGCGGTTCCAGACTGAAGCGCATAGAATATCGTATAAAATCTTACTTGCGCTCGTACTGAGTCAGCTTCACATACCCGAGACCTCTCAGCTGCAAGGAATATTTAATTTTATATCTTATTGATGAGGTTAATATTTCTGACTTACACATGACTGGTTCTTTCGTTCAGCTCTGCAGCTACAAGGATCATGTAGCCTCGATAACTTCTAAAGAGAAAACTGCTCGACATATTACATTTCATTACATGAGACACCACATCAGCAGAAACAGTCTCAGCAGCCCAAAAGAAAGGCTTCAGATGTCTAAGCTGCGAAAAATAAGATGGAATACGTATTAATGGACCGTGCCTTCACGACATTCATTTTGATGTTTGTATTGTACAGTGCATAAACACTGTGGACAAACATTGAAAATTATTGCGGAAAGTCAGTGGAGCAAGTTTGAAAATAGGCCTGAAACTCAAACATAACCCGGCTAAAAGTGCATACTCAGCGCTCTGGAAAGAACTGTGGAAAGTAACAATGAAATAGTAGAACTAGTTGCTGAATTTTTATGTTGATGTTCAAGACTGGATAGACATTAAAAGAAATGAACAAAACCGTAAAAACGGTTTGAAGTAATGCCGTTTGTCACTTTGCGTGTTATAGGTTATCATGAGGTAATGAGAAGTAGCAGAAATGAGAACAGCGAGAAACTTAACATCAGGACTGAAAGAAAAAAATGGTCACGAAGTCAATGAAGTCAAGGAATTATGCTACCTAGGCAGTAAAATAACCAATGACGGACGGAGCAAGGAGGACATCAAAAGCAGACTCGCTATGGCAAAAAAGGCATTTCTGGCCAAGAGAAGTCTACTAATATCAAATACCGGCCTTAATTTGAGGAAGAAATTTCTGAGGATGTACGTCTGGAGTACAGCATTGTATGGTAGTGAAAAACGGACTGTGGGAAAATCGGACCAGAAGAGAATCGAAGCATTTGAGATGTGGTGCTATAGACGAATGTTGAAAATTAGGTGGACTGATAAGGTAAGGAATGAGGAGGTTCTACGCAGAATCGGAGAGGAATGGAATATGTGGAAAACACTGATAAGGAGAAGGGACAGGATGATAGGACATCTGCTAAGACATGAGGGAATGACTTCCATGGTACTAGAGGGAGCTGTAGAGGGCAAAAACTGTAGAGGAAGACAGAGATTGGAATACGCCAAGCAAATAATTGAGGACGTAGGCTGCAAGTGCTACTCTGAGATGAACAGGTTAGCACAGGAAAGGAATTCGTGGCGGGCCGCATCCAACCAGTCAGTAGACTGATGACCAAAAAAAAAAAGGTTATCGTATGGCGTAGACTGCACACACTGTTGTGGTGATGCAAGCCGGTAAGAAAGACAAGTTATCCTCTCCACAAGTGACAGATAGTCATGCCGTATGGACCGGGAGTGTAGGAAGGGATGTCAGTGGGCTAAGTTGTCCATGAGTGGCGACAGATCGTAGGAAATGCCGTATTGTATTAGGTACTACGGCGAATGAAGTCGAGTATTAATATATTTAATCGATTAAGAAAGTAATATGAAAATGCTGAAGACTTTACTCGTACTGACGTCTACATAACAACCATTTCAGTTGCAAAAACTGACAGCCGGCCTATCACGCATGACAGGAAACAGTAAGGCGGGAAACAGTAAGACACACACTAACGCAGTCCACCTATGCCGCTCATGATGTGAACCCATATGAATCACGAGTGCCTCTTTTTACTTAAAAAGTGATTTAAAGTTTAATTTTGACAAATGAAACGGTAATTTTAACTGAAGAAACATGGGAAAGATACTGTGCATTAGTTTGTGAACAGAATACTGTGGTGCTCGAAGTGCTGTAATCAGACGCCGTGATCGTTATTATGATAAAACGGTCTTAGACTGCCACTGACTGTGAGAAATACAGGGTGATTCAAAAAGAATACCACCACTTTAGGAATTTAAAACTATGCAACGACAAAAGGCAGAGCTAAGCACTATCTGTCGGCAAATTAAGGGAGCTATAAAGTTTCATTTAGTTGTACATTTGTTCGCCATTTCAGCCAATAAAGTTTTTGGTCCCTTTTTCTTCGAAGGTGCTACTGTAACTGGACTACAGTATCTGGAGATGTTAGAGAATTGGCTGTTCCCTCAGCTCGAACAAGAAGCACAACAATTCATATTTCAGCAGGATGGAGCGCCACCACATTGGTACTTATCTGTCCGTAACTACCTGAACGTCAACTACCCGAGGCGATGGATCGGCCGCCAGGCAGCCCGTGACAGAGCACTTCATCACTGGCCTCCGAGAAGCCCTGATCTTACCCCCTGCGATTTTTTCTTATGGGGGTATGTTAAGGATATGGTGTTTCGGCCACCTCTCCCAGCCACCATTGATGATTTGAAACGAGAAATAACAGCAGCTATCCAAACTGTTACGCCTGATATGCTACAGAGAGTGTGGAACGAGTTGGAGTATCAGGTTGATATTGCTCGTGTGTCTGGAGGGGGCCATATTGAACATCTCTGAACTTGTTTTTGAGTGAAAAAAAACCTTTCTAAATACTCTTTGTAATGATGTATAACAGAAGGTTATATTATGTTTCTTTCATTAAATACACATTTTTAAAGTTGTGGTATTCTTTTTGAATCACCCTGTATATGTATTGATACATAATTGTACCGAACTGTAACATCTCAAATAGCTACTCCAAACTTCACAGTTTCAAAGCGCATGTTAGAAACTGTGGTTTACACATAAGAAATTCAATGAAGACATAACTCTACGAAACATGAGGGAAGCCAGCCTCTACTTGGTCATCTAGGGCTGAATCGAGTGTAATTTGCTAGAATTTACCTTGGTGGTTTATTCAACTCAGTAGTCAACAACTTGAGCGGTTAGTGTGTTCTCCGCAGTAATGCGACACGATAGAAACTTCTTTTCCTTTTAATATAATGAGTTGTAAGAGGAGAAATGCTACAGACTTCTACTGGTAAATTTAAAAAAATTGTTATACAAAGATGCCTGTGTATCTCAAAAGATAAATGTATCTATCAATTCGTACTTGTATCAGTGAGACAAACTTTTAATCTGAGGTCTATTACTCGATGAATGGAAATTTTCATGTTAGAAACTATTAGATGGATCAACGAATACACAGAAGTTTAGGTGAAAATTACTGCTGTAATGAAAACGGAGTGGAGGTGGGTGGGACGCATAGTGAGGTGAATGGAACGTTAATGGACCAAGGAAGCTCTTTGCTGAATACCAAGCCGTAAGAAAAGTCTGAGGACATTTTTAATGGGTGGTTTTTTAATGGGTGGTAGTCTAGGTAACAGACTAGAGCAACATGGATTCGTGTCGATGATGACCATAAAGCAGGGAGAACTCTGGGGGAAGTGGGTGTTAAATACCTGACGTTAATGGGGATATGATAATTTGACCTGTAATTTTCTGTGCTGTAAGCGCATTTCATCAGCTAGAATTTAGCAGAAAGGTGTTTTTTCTGAATTTATTGACCGAAGTACACTGCCTGACAAAAAAAAAAAAAAAAAAAAAAAAAAATGTGAAGCACCCAAAGGATGTGGTCGTATGTCAATGTAACTTCATCACATACACACTACGGGCGGGTATGTAAATGATTAGAGATCCATTCGTCTGTGACAGGTAGAACGGCGACCTGTGTTTATTACCGTTGTTCGTGTTTAGCATTGTTGCTGTAGTATACGTAAGGGATGCAAGCAGTGTCTAACGTTGAGTGATCACGGAGACGCCACGTACTCATATGAGACAGCGTTATCATCACCTGACAGAGTTTGACGGGAGACTCTACTTGGCCAGCAATATCAAGATTCATGAGGCTTTCGTACGTGACAGTGGCTCCATATTGGACCGCATGAGAACGTGAGGTAAAACAAACCCATTGTCATGGTTCCACTGACCACATCTGACCAGCAGATGGAAGATTCAGCGTATTGTGCACCAAGCACATAGTAACGCCTTCACATCTTCGACCGCCGTCCGGGAACAAGTAAGGAACTCCTTGCTACATTCTGTGTCATCCCGCACTATTGGTCGGTAGGATAGCAGCAAGGGGACTAGTAAATTAACGTTCCGTGTTTAGGCTGTCGTTAGTACCACTATCCACACGGCTGCTTTTGGAGTGGACTGGAAAGCATGGGTTTGCTGATGAATGACATCAAGTTGTGTTCAGTGATCAATAGTGGTTCTGTACTAGCTCGATGAGCTCTGTCGGCAAGTATGGCGGCGAATTGGGGCGGGGTCCTGTTCTTCCGATGTTTCGGAGAGAAGCGATGTAACTGCTAGTGTCGTCGTGTGGATGATCATTGGTTGTGACTTCAGGTCACGACTGTCAGTGATTGGGAGAACTCTGACAGCAGTGCGGTATGCCAAGGAAATCGAGCGTTATCATGTGCTACATTTCATGCGACATTATTGTGGTGCCATTTTTCAACAGGATAATGCTCGTTCACACATGGCACGTGTGTCTGCCTGATGTTGAGTTACTCCTGTGGTGAACAACATCCCCAAATCCATCCCCGCCAGCTCAGAGGTCAACACTGTCCCCAGAGGCAGTGTCCAGGATATCAAGAGAGTTGTCGGCCATCTTGCCTCAGAATAGTATATAACGGGTTTATGATATCCTTCCCAATCGGACGAGTATATGTACCTAGGCTACAGAGGTCCTACGTTATACTGATAGCGTGGCCCATACTGCCAAGTTCTTTATAAACTTGACTCGATTTTGTCATCATTAAAACAACCCGTGAAGTTTAATTTCGTTTCCTGCAACACTTCTGGTTGCTTCACGTTTCTGTGAGTCAATGTAAGTTGCGGTAAATATGAAAATATTAATAGCAAAGTCAGCCTTTTGGAGATAATGCAGTTATCTATAATTAAGTACTATCTGGAAAAAGCAGCACAAGTATTCAGTCACATCTTGATGGGATTTCAAAGTGGTGCAGCGATTGGAAACTTGCTCTGAATATTCATAAACGTAAAATTTTGCACTTGACGAAATGAAAAAAACAAAAAAACGTAGTATCCCATGATTAATATCAATGAGTCGCTTCTCGAATCGGCCAACTCACAGAAATACCTAGGTTTAACACTTTATAGAGAGATTAAATGGAATGATCACATTGATTCAGTCGTGGATAAAGTAAGTGGTAGACTTCGATTTATGCCGGCCGATGTGGCCGAGCGGTTCTAGGCGCTACAGTCTGGAACCGCGCGACCGCTACGGTCGCAGGTTCGAATCCTGCCATGATTCAATCCCGTCTCCAGCCATCCTGATTTAGGTTTTCCGTGATTTCCCTAAATCGTTTCAGGCAAATGCCGGGATGGTTCCTTTGAAAGGGCACGGCCGATTTCCTTCCCAATCCTTCCCTAACCCGAGCTTGCGCTCCGTCTCTAATGACCTCGTTGTCGACGGGACGTTACACACACACTAACCTAACCCTCGAATCCTGCCTCGGGCATGGATGTGTGTGATGTCGTTAGGTTGGTTAGGTTTCAGTAGTTCTAAGTTCTAGGGGACTGATGACCTCAGATGTTAAGTCCCATAGTGCTTTGAACCATTTGAGACAAACATTTTTGAACTTAGATTTATTGGTACAATACTGGGGAAGTGCAATCAGTCTACAAAGCAGATTGCTCACAAATCACTCGTGCGATCACTTCTAGAATATTGCTCAAGTGAATGGGACCCGTACTAGATAGGATTAACAGGGGTACTGAACGTATACACAGAAGGGCAGCACGAAGGGTCACAGGTTTCATTAAACTATGGGAGAGTCACAGAGATACTGGCGGAGCTGAGCTGGGATACTCTTGAAGATAGACCTAAAGCGTCTCGAGGAAGTCTATTAACAAAGTTTCAAGAACCAGATTTAAATGCTTACTGCAGGAGTATACTCCAACCCTCTACGTATCGCTCACATGGGGATCTTGAGGATAAGATTAGAATAATTAATGCGAGCGCAGAGACATTCAAACAATCATTTTTCCAGCGCTCCATACGTGAATGGAAAAGGAAGCAAACCTAATAACTGGTACAATGGAACGTACCCACTGCCGTACACCATACGGTGGTTTGCAGAGCATACATGTAACTGTAAACAACACTCACATACACTGTTCTAATACTATTTCCGCCAAATGCTCACTAATAATCAGTAGAAAATATTCGGACTATGTCCAGAAACATTCTGATACGAATGACGTCATTGTAACTTACGAGCTCTTTCAATTTTCCTAAGTGACTGGAGGTTAAAATTAATTACGTAGTGTGATGGCTGGTGCTTTCCGCCGTCCTTTGATGACCTCATTGGTTAAACAACAGTGTCCTTTACAAAAAGAGACAGATTAAACTTCTAAGAAACGGGAATGGAATGAACAGCGTAATCCGGTAAGAAAGAGCAGGAGTAAGCTAGTCATTCAGAAAATTGGAAACATTTGCTGTGCAAGCCCCCAACCGCAGAACCAGCTTTACAGGAGGTTATTAGCACCCACTTAGAGATCTCAGTGTTTTTCCAGTGCTGCAGATGCGGTTAGTACGCCGGTGTTCACGTAAGAAATGCTTGCAATTACCTATGCGCACGAGAGTACACTTTATGGGCTGCGTCAAGTGCAGCGTCGATAGAAGCAAGAACTACCTGAAACGCGATCGATCATTCCTGTCGTTACTTTTATTTTAATGTATATTTTTTTCAGAAAAATAACATGTCTTTTTCAACGTTTATATACATACAGTGCATCAACAGAATAGTTATCACTCTGCTTGCCTTATACATTTGCACGCTTGTTGTATGGAAATACCACCGTTTGTAGGGTCTCTCCTTAGCGACAACTACAATCTGTCCACATAATGCTGCTTACAGACTCGTTTAGGAATTTTACTTCTGCTGTGGAAGTAGCGCTTAAACTAAACAATTTGAATTCGGAACAATTTTCCGTTACTATGCTGATTTCGTGTACAATACAAAAAAATGCTACCAACGTTTTACCATTTTACAAACAGAAACGCACAACGCTGATTTCGTGTACTGTACAAAATCTAATAACATTTTACGAACAAAATGGAACAAAAGTGCACCTTCGACGCTCTGGAAATTCCTAATGCTGCGATGTCCTTCTCTATGTCACCTTTCCACCTTGTACGGGGTCGACCCAATGGTCTTGTTGCCTGGAGAGTTCCTTCAAATGCTTTCTTGGTGATTCAACTGTTTTCCATTCTAGCCACATGTCCAGCCCATTGCAGTTTCCTGATTTTTAATTTCTGGATGATAGTGGGTTGCTTCATTAACTGATAAATTTCATTGTTCTATCGAATTCTCCATACACGATTCTCTAACACAGGTCCCCAGATATTTCTCATTACTTTTCTTTCACAAACATTCAGTTTTTCTCTTTCATTCTTTGTAAGCGTCCAGCTTTCTGAACCATGCGGTACTATGGGGCAGATGATAGTGTTGTATATCTTCATCTTTGTAGTGATTGACAGAGCTTTACTTTTGAGTGGCTTGCTTACTGAGTACAGACATATTGACCCTGAGGCTATTATTTCATTTATATCCATTGTTATGATATTTATACCGTTGAAACGTGATCCAAGACATTTAAACTGGAGAACTTTTCTGTTTTTTGTTTCTTGTTCTTCCTCAGTGTGGAAAAGGAAAGGCGGAAACGGTAGTGTTATCTGAAGCACCTTGAACGCATGAAGACCGTAAAATGGCTTTAAGGTTGTTGGTGTAGTTGCGTATGCAGTTTACTGAGCACCTTAATTTACTAGCCACTTTAAAAAGTCTCATGCTGCTCATACTTGAAGGCTTAATGAATCATAGCACGGCGCCTACTTACAGGGTGTCCAGAAAAGGACTCCCTGATTTCAAAATTAAGTATCTCGAAAACAAAGATCGATAGAGCAATGCAGTAAACGGTATGTTTATTGCGAAAGCTGTAAGAAGTTTATACAGCAGTGAAATAATAGTTACAAAAGCTGCTAACAGACGGCGCTGTAATCGCTATACGTAATGCCTAGTATAAATAGTGATCTGAAGCCCAGAGCGGTCAGTTCCACTATTGAAACGTGAAAGGAAGTTAGCGTACCGAAGGAAGAGATTGAAACCATGTACCCCATTGAACAACGCGTTTTTCTGGTGCTAGAGTACGACAGGTTAGAAGAGAGTCCTACGGCAACAAGGCGAAGTTTTCAAGCACGATTTAAAGTTCCAAACCATTCGTACGCTTTTCGCAAAATTTCAGGCAGCGTAACTGATGATCTAGTGGGGCATGTTGGCCGCAAGCAAACCGCAGTTGCGCCTGAAAATATCGCCACAGTTTCTGGAATTATTCAGCGAAATCCAATGTCATCCGTCCGTAGAATTGCACCTGAGACTGGTTTGAAGCGTACCAGCACGCAGAAAATACTAAGAAAGAGCCTACACATGTTTCCATTCAAAATTCAAACGCACCAGGCCATACCCGTACGAGCTGTGCAACAAAGGGTTGCCTTTGCTAATCAGATGCTCACAATGATTGATAGTGAAGGATTTGATGTTGGCTGCATCTGGTTTACAGATGAAGCACACTTCCACCTGAATGGATACGCGAATAAGCAGAACTGGCGATTTTGGGGTTCCGAAAAGCCATATTGGTGTGAAGCGAAACCCCTGTATTCTCCTAAAGTTGCTGTATGGGCTGCAGTATGCAGCAGAGGCATTATTGGCCCTTTTTTCATTCGAGAAACGGTCACTGGTGCACGTTACGTTGCAATTTTGGAACAATTTGTCGCCACACAGCAAGCGTTAGAGGATCGACCAGGTACTGAATGGTTTATGCAAGATGGAGCCCGTCCACATCGGACCGAACAAGTGTTTCGCTTTCTTGAGGAATACTTCTGGAATCGAGTCATTGCTTTGGAATATCCCAAATTTACTGGTGCAGGCATGGATTGGCCTCCATATTCGCCGGATTTTACTCCCTGTGAATTTTTTTTTGTGGGGCACAGTGAAAGACATGATCTACCCGAAGCATCCCGCCACGCTGGACGAGCTTGAATCGGCGATCTCTGTGGCATGTGAATCCATTTCGGTTGAGACAATACGAAATGTGATGGCGAATTTCATTCTTCGTTTGCGCCACCTCTGTAGTGCCAATGGTGTAAATTTTGAAAACACTGTGATGTGATTGTTTGCAAAGATTGTTTTCATACGATTATTTCACTTATGTATGCTGATATGAGCTGTACAGCGTACAGCGTCATCTGTTAGCAGCTTTTGTAACTATTATTTCAAACCGCTGTATAAACTTCTTACAGCTTTCACAATAAACATACCGTTTACTGCAATCCTCTATCGATCTTTGTTTTCGAGATATTTAATTTTGAAATCAGGGAGCTCTTTTCTGGACACTCTGTAGGAAGATATAATGAGAAATAAATTCACGACCAGCAGTCAGAAAATAACAGAAGGCCTTCTGCAGCTATTACATTTTTGTCCCCAAGTTTGTTATTGATTCTTGTGGGAAATCATAAATTTTTCTCGGTCTCTTCGTCGTCTACATAAAACGTAGCAGTGCAAACCTATACCCTGTATCTGTCGGCTTGATTCTGGTTCTCAGAGAAAACCTGTAATTGAAATGATTACCGTAATTTAACAACTTCCAGTGCAGTATTCCAAGCGTTCATTTCATTAGTTACATGAGAGACAACTTTAGCTTTTGGAAAAAACGACATTTTGTCAATGGAGTGAGTGATTGATTATTTTGTAAATTTTTTTTTGTTTATTTATAGAGCGAATCGTTTTTACTACATACGTGCTTCAGCTGAGGATGGAGCCTTCCGGCGGTCGAGTATTGCACTATAGTGCGGATCGCAGCAGATGTCAACAATCTTCAAGGTGGAGGAGTGTGCCATCCACCTGCAGCAGAGCACTACACTCGTCGTTCTGCCCGTGTCGTCCCTGTCGAACTAATGGACAACGGCATAAACAAGCAATAGCCGAAAATACACCGCCATGGGGCTTCAGAAATACACTCTACAAGTGCTACTACTATTTTCATCTATAGCAATGTTTTCTCCTTGTTCTGAAATGTTATTTCATTGATTTAACGATCTGTTGTGTAATTTTAAATATTATACACGTTTGACCTAAATATTAATAGTAAATTTGTCATATTTTAGGCATCTGAAAAATGAAGACTATCTTACAGAGGACGCGCGCATCTAGCGCAAAGAGGGTGAACAAAATTTAACAAATTTTTGTATCTATATAAGACCGGTGTTTTAGATTTTATAGCTACTTTGACAGCGCATGAACCCGTATTCAGTGTATGCCGGCTTTAGTTAAGAACTATATGTATTTCGCATGAACTCAGTCAGATTACTAATAAGCCGGGTTAAATGTTGCACTTTTTTTTAGGTTTTAATATAAATTTTCTCTTGTATTGTTTTAGAATCTGAAGATGGTCATTGTACGGCCGAAACTTGTTATGACTGTGTCATAAGAATATGATTGCGTCTATAAATAAAAAAATTTACAACTTTAGCTGTCGTTATTCTACCATCATCCAAAACAACCATAATCGAAATCTTGCACAATTTCGTGGCCCCAATTACAAGGGATTTGGTTTCCGCGCCATCTGCACGCTTCCTTGTGTATACTATCTGCTCAAAAGTATCCAGGCACTCCTATGTAATGTGTACCCGCCAGTGTAAAAGGAGCCGGGGACTATTATGGTTCTAGGCGCTTCAGTCCGGAAACGCGCGACTGCTACAGTCGCAGGTTCGAATTCTGCCTCGGGCATGGATGTGTGTGATGTCCTTAGGTTGGTTAGGTTTAAGTAGTTCTAAGTTCTAAGGGACTGATGACCTCAGAAGTTAAGTCCCGTAGTGATCAGAGGCATTTGAACCATTTTTGATGATATCTGTTCAAATTTGACTCGAGCCGCATAAGAGTGGCGCCACTATGAAGAGGAAGATCGATTTGCTTTAAATATACGTTTTAACGGTCGTGAGCTTTAGTTACCCTTGAGATTGGATGTGGTGAGTCGATGTTAGTCAATAATGAATTTGAGGCAAAAGAGACGCCATTATTGACACCTCAGTTTCAAAGTCGTGTAATAGGGCTACGAGAAGCTACGATACTGCAGAGAGACTTAGCAGAAATGTATCCAACGTACATGAACCATGGACCTTGCCGTTGGTGGGGAGGCTTGCGTGCCTCAGCGATACAGATGGCCGTACCGTAGGTGCAACCACAACGGAGGGGTATCTGTTGAGAGGCCAGACAAACGTGTGGTTCCTGAAAAGGGGTAGCAGCCTTTTCAGTAGTTGCAAGGGCAACAGTGTGGATGATTGACTGATCTGGCCTTGTAACACTAACCAAACCGGCTTTGTTGTGCTCGTACTGCGAACGGCTGAAAGCAAGGGGAAACTACAGCCGTAATTTTTCCCGAGGGCATGCAGTTTTACTGTATGGTTAAATGATGATGGCGTCCACTTGGGTAAAATATTCCGGAGGTAAAATAGTCCCCCATTCGGATCTCCGGGCGGGGACTACTCAGGAGGACGTCGTCGTCAGGAGAAAGAAAACTGGCGTTCTACGGATCGGAGCGTGGAATGTCAGAGCCCTTAATCGGGCAGGTAGGTTAGAAAATTTGAAAAGGGAAATGGATAGGTTAATGTTAGATACAGTGGGAATTAGTGAAGTTCGGTGGCAGGAGGAACAAGACTTTTGGTCAGGTGCATACAGGGTTATAAATACAAAATCAAATAGGGGTAATTCAGGAGTAGGTTTAATAATGAATAAAAAAATAGGAGTGCGAGTAAACTACTACAAACAGCATAGTGAACGCGTTATTGGGGCCAAGATAGATACGAAGCCCATGCCTACTACAGTAGTACAAGTTTGTATGCCAACTAGCTCTGCAGATGATGAAGAAATTGATGAAATGTATAATGAATAACAGCAATGTTTCAGGTAGTGAAGGAAGACGAAAAATTAATAGTCATGGGTGACTGGAATTCGAGAGTAGGAAAAGGGAGAGAAGGAAACATAGTCGGTGAATATGGATTGGGGGAGACAAATGAAAGAGTAAGCCATCTGGTAGAATTTTGCACAGAGCTCAACTTAATCATAGCTAACACTTGGTTCAAGAATCATAAAAGAAGGTTGTATACATGGAAGAATCCTGAAGGGTACTAGAAGGTATCAGATAGATTATATAGTGGTAAGACAGAGATTTAGGAACCAGGTTTTAAATTGTAAGACATTTCCAGGGGCAGATGTGGACTCTGACCACAATCAATGGGTTATGAACTGTAGATTAAAACTGAAGTAACTGCAAAAAAGTGGGAATTTAAGGAGATGGGATCTGGATAAACTGACTAAACCAGAGGTTGTACAGAGTTTCAGGGAGAGCATAAGGTAACAATTGACAGGAATGGGGGAAAGAAATACAGTAGAATAAGAATGGGTAGCTCTGAGGGATGAAGTAGTGAAGGCAGCAGAGGATCAAGTAGGTGAAAAGACGAGGCCTAGTAGAAGTCTTTGGGTAACAGAAGAAATATTGAATTTAATTGATGAAAGGAGAAAATATAAAAACGCAGTAAATGAAGCTGGCAAAAGGGAATACAAACGTCTCAAAAATGAGATCGACAGGAAGTGCAAAAAGGCTAAGCAGGGATGGCTAGGGGTAAGATAGATACTGCTACAGGAAAATTAGAGAGACCTTTGGAGGAAAGACAGCCACTTGTATGAATATCAAGAGCTCAGGTGGAAACCCAGTTCTAAGCAAAGAAGGGAAAGCAGAAAGGTGGAAGGAGTATATAGAGGGTCTATACAAGGACGACGTACTTGAGGACAATATTATGGAAATGGAAGAGGATGTAGATGAAGATGAAATGGGAGATACGATACTGCGTGATGAGTTCGACAGAGCACTGAAAGACCTGATCAAACAAGGCCCCGGGAGTAGACAACATTCCACTGGAACTACTGACGGCCTTGGGAGAGCCAGTCCTGACAAAGCTCTACCATCTGGTGAGCAAGATGTATGAGACAGGCGAAATACCCTCAGACTTCAAGAAGAATATAATAATTCCAATCCCAAAGAAATCAGGTGTTGACAGATGTGAAAATTACCGAACTATCAGCTTAAAATGACACAGCTGCAAAATACTAACGCGAATTCTTTACAGACGAATGGAAAAACTGATAGAAGCCGACCTCGGACGTAGATCAGTTTGGATTCCACAGAAATGTTGGAACACGTGAGGCAATACTGACCCTACGACTTATCTTAGAAAATAGATTAAAGAAAGGCAAACCTACATTTCTAGCATTTGTAGACATAGAGAAAGTTTTTGACAATGTTGACTGGAATACTCTCTTTCAAATTCTGAAGGTGGCAGGGGTAAAATACAGGGAGCGAAAAGCTATTTACAATATGTACAGAAACCAGATGGCAGTTATAAGAGACAAGGGACATGAAAGGGAAGCAGTGGTTGGGAAGGGAGTGAGACAGGTTTGTAGGCTGTCCCCGATGTTATTCAGTCTGTATATTGAGCAAGATGTAAAGGGAACAAAAGAAAAATTCGGAGTAGGTATTAAAGTCCATGGAGAAGAAATATAAACGTTAAGGTTCGCCGATGACATTGTAATTCTGTCAGAGACAGCAAAGGACTTGGAAGAGCAGTTGAACGGAATGGACAGTGTCTTGAAAGGAGGATATAAGATCAGCATCAACAAAAGCAAAACGAGGATAATGGAATGTAGTCGAATTAAGTCGGGTGATGCTGAGGGAATTAGATTAGGAAATGAGACACTTAAAGTAGTAAAGGAGTTTTGCTATTTGGGAGCAAAATAACTGATGATGGTCGAAGTAGAGAGGATATAAAATGTAGACTGTCAATGGCAAGGAAAGCGTTTCTGAAGAAGAGAAATTTGTTAACATCGCGTATAGATTTAAGTGTCAGGAAGTCGTTTCTGAAAGTATTTGTATGGAGTGTAGCCATGTATGGAAGTGAAACATGGACGATAAATAATTTAGACAAGAAGAGAATTGAAGCTTTCGAAATGTGGTGCTACAGAAGAATGCTGAAGATTAGATGGGTAGATCACATAACTAATGAGGAGGTATTGAATAGAACTGGGGAGAAGAGGAGTTTGTGGCACAACTTGACAAGAAGAAGGGATCGGTTGGTAGAACATGTTCTGAGGCATCAAGGGATCACAAATTTAGAATTGGAGGGTAGCTTGGAGGGTAAAAATCGTAGGGGGAGACCAAGAGATGAATACACTAAGCGGATTCAGAAGGATGTAGGTTGTAGTAAGTACTGGGAGATGAAGAAGCTTGCACAGGATAGAGTAGCATGGAGAGCTGCATCAAACCAGTCTCAGGACTGAAGACAACAACAACACATGATTACCGGTAGCTGTGGGCATGAAAATGTGCGGTCGCAATAAGACCGGTCTCTGGAAGGTCACGTGGTGCTACCGAGAGAGAAAAATCATCGTTTTGCGGCTTACAGTTCTGGCGCATCGTAATGTATCTGCCCACAGTAACGCAACGATCTGTTTCAAATCGGTTACAGCTTCGAGCCAAACACCCTATCGAAAGCGTTCCATTTGCGACTTCAGTGGTGTTAAGCGGGAGGTCACTGTAGGGCGGGGTGAAGGCCTGTTGTGTTTTCTGACGATAGCTGATTCTCCCTTGGTGCCTGTAATCGCTGTGTGTCGTTTAGAATGAGGTCAGTTGAGGGCCTACAACCAAACTGTCTGCGTGGTAGACACACTGGATATACACCAGGAGTGTAGGTGCGATTTAATATGACAGAAGGACCACTCTCTTGGTTATCCCACGCCCACTGACCTACAAAACTGTACGTCAGTCTGTTGATTCGATTTGTTGTGCTGCCATTCATGAAGAGCATTACAGGATAACACTCACCCATATACCACTATTGTAACGCAACGCGTTCGACAGGATGTCGACATGTTGCCAGCTCGATCACCAGATCAGTCTCCAGTCGAGCACATATGGGACGTCATGGAACAACTCCAGTGTCACCCATCAACAGCATTAACCGTCCAGGGTGTACCAACCGATCAAGTGCCACAGGCGTGGAACTCCATCCCACAAACTGACATACGGCACCTGTACTACACAATGCATGCTCATCTGCATGCTTGCATTCAACATCCTGGCCGTTACACCGGTTACTGATGTAGGAGCATTTCACATTTGCAATGGCTTATCTCGCGCTTACATTAAGCTATGCTCTTGCAATGTTAATCACTTAAATATGTTACCTAGGGAAATGTATTCCTGAAATTTCATTAGTCTGCATTAACTACACTACTGGCCATTAAAACTGCTACACCAAGAAGAAAAATATATTATAGCAGAACTGACATGTGATTGCATTTTCACGCAATTTGGGTGCATAGATCCTGAGAAATCAGTACCCAGAACAACCACCTCTGGCCGTAATAACAGCCTTGATGCCGGCCAGAGTGGCCGAGCGCTTCTAGGCGCTTCAGTCAGGAACCGCGCGACCGCTTCGGTCGCAGGTTCGAATCCTGCCTTGGGCATTGATGTGTGTGATGTCCTTAGGTTAGTAAGGTTTAAGTAGTTCTACGTTCTAGGGACTGATGACCTAAGATGTTAAGTCCCATAGTGCTCAGAGCCATTTTTTTAAGGGTACAGCCACGGGTCGTAACACATCTGAAATGTAACGTCCACTGTTCAAAGCGCCGTCAATGCGAACAAGAGGTGACGTGTAACCAATGGCTCCCCATACCATCACACCGGTTGATACGCCAGTATGGCGATGACGAATACACACTTCCAATGTGCGTACACCGCGGTGTTGCCAAACGCGGATGCGACCATCATGATGCTGTAAACAGAACCTGGATTCATCCAAAAAAATGACGTTCTGTCATTCGTGACCGCAGGTCAAGGGTAACCGCAGCCATGGTCTCCGAGCTGATAATCCACGCTGCTGCAAACGTCGTCGAACTGTTCGTGCAGATGGTTGTTGTCTTGCAAAAGTCCCCATGTGTTGACTCAGGGATCGAGACGCGGCTGCACCATCCGTTAAAGCCATGCGGATAAGATGCCTGTCATTTTTCCTCCTTACACGAGGTATCACAACAACGTTTCACTAGGCAACGCCGGTCAACTGCTGTCTGTGTATGAGAAATCGGTTCGAAACTTTCCGCCACCAGCGCCAACCTTACGTGAATGTTCTGAAAAGCTAATCATTTGCATATCACAGCATGTTCTTCCTGTCGGTTAAATTTCGCGTCTATAGCACGTCATCTTCGTGGTGTAGCAATTTTAATGGCCAGTAGTGTATTTTTTGGTGTTGCTATTTTGTATCCGTCGCTGTATATCTCGAGTAAGGACAGCGACGAAATGGTAAGGGAAAACACTGCTCGTACAGAAGCGTACAGCTGTTTTCCCCCCGCTCCATTTGTGAGTGGGACGGGAAAGGGAATGACTAGCGATGATATAAAGTACCATCAGCCGTACACCGTATGGTGGCTTATATGTATGTAGATGTATATGTAGATATAGAAGAATGCGAATTCTGTGCAGAAAATTCGCAAATGGAGTTAGCAGCGGTAACAGGTGTCGCCACGGCGCTCTTGTTGCAGCTGTGCCCGCCACGGCTCCGCTCGGTGCTGAGTGCTTTTATCGGCCTCTACGACGCTCGCCTTCCCTGTGTCCTGCTACGGGCAGTCGTTAACCCGCGAGGCGGGGCCCTATTCGGCACGAATGCCGCCCGCATGCAGACACGCATGCGAACAGGCGCGCGCCGGCCTAACGAAGGCTCTTTATGCAAAACAGCCGTCGTGTTGAGTGCGGCGCTCCATTAGGACCGGCCAGAGCCGGTGCCGGCTCGAGTAAACCCTGAGCGCTGGCCAGTGTCTTTCCAGCGTGTGCAAGCGCTTCGTCCCACTGACTCGCACTGGAATAAATAACCCCTACTTATCCGACAGCTGCAACAAAATGAAGCACGATCATCGAATCGAATTAAGGCAGTGTTCAAACATTTCAAACTTCTCACATTTCCGCTTCAAACTGGTATTTCTAGTGTCGTTAATGATGACATAGATTAGATTAGTACGTGTTCCAAGGATCATGAATACGACACTTCGTAATGATGTGGAACGTGTCACGTTAATAAAAGGTGTCTATACAAGATATTACATTACACAAAATATTACTTGACACTTAATATTTTTAACTTTTTGTGGGGGTTGGGGAAATTACCCACTTACTATATCCAAAAATTCATCTAATGAGTAGGAGTTGCTGTGGTGTGCATACTGTAAGACCTTCGGTACACACACCATCAGATTATTTGACTTGTCGCTCTAACGAAGTAGACGAGTGTCAGCAATATGTCTCGTGGTCTTATCGTGGCGTGTTTATCTTCTGCCGTTAGGTCAGACGATAGAAATGCCACTTCCACGCTTAGAGCAGCAGATTGACGGTGACCAACTTTACACAGAACTTGATTAATTTTCACACACATTTATTAAAATAATAAAAAGCATAGAAATTACTTAACTTGATTCTGGATGCTGTTTACAACTGACAATCTGAAGTTCCTTTGGTCTTGGTACATTAATCTTATTCTCACATATCTCTGATACTTGACAATGTGTCTATACATTTATCTTCATGGCTATGTACAGGAATATGATAATCTTATTAGGCGCAGACTGAAACTTGACTATAGACTGGTACAGACTAATGCAGACTGGTACAGACTGGTGCAGACAAATGCAGACTGACTAATCGGAGGTCTGTACACTCGTTATAATACCTCGCGCATTCAGGTATCACTGCGCAAGTGTGATCCGCAAGGAGAAAAGGTTCTATGTTAGCAGCAATCTCATTGGCTGCGTTACATATTAATACGCGGATCGGCGGAATCAGAATTTGGTCCATCTCTAAGGCAGCGCCATCTCGTAGTGCGAAGACGGATGAGCGCTGTTGTGCTTAGTGGGGTGCGCTCTAGTGGGAAAGTTGTGTACGCGCTGACTACGCGGAACTATGTACACAACAGTTGCCATTAAGAAATTCTTTTAATTTCCTTTTAAATGCTATATGGTTATCTGTCATACTTTTGATGCTATTAGGTAAGTGACCAAAGACTTTTGTGGCAGCATAATTTACCCCCTTCTCAGCCAAAGTTAGATTTAACCTTGAGTAGTGAAGATCATCCTTTCTCCTAATATTCTAGCCAAGTACGCTGCTATTTCTTTTGAATTCGTTCGAATTGTTAATAACAAATTTCATAAGTGAATATATATATTGTGAGGCTACAGTGAAGATCTCTGGCTCTTTAAATAAGTGTCTGCTGGATGATCTTGGATGAGCTCCAGCAATTATTCTCATTACATGCTTTTGTGCAATGAACATTCTTTTACTCAATGATGAGTTACCCCAGAATATGATGCCATACGAAAGCAGAGAATGAAAATAGGCGTGTTAAGCTAAGTTACTGAGATGTATATCGCCAAAATTTGCAATGACCCTAATAGCATAAGTAACTGAACTCAAACGTTTCAGCAGATCCTCAGTGTGTTTTTTCCAGTTCAACCTCTCATCAATGCATACACCTAGAAATTTTGAAGATTCTACCTTAGCTACCGATTTCTGATCGAAGTCTATATTTATTGATGGTGTCATTCTGTTTACTGTGTGGAAATGTATATACTGTGTTTTGTCATGGTTTAATGAGAGCCCATTTGCAGAGAACCACTTAATGATTTTCTGAAAAACATTGTTTACAATTTCACGAGTTAATTCTTGTCTGTTGGATGTGATAGCTATACTTGTATCATCGGCAAAAAGTACCAGCTTTGCATCTTCGTGAATATAGAGTGGCAAGTCATTAATATATATTAAGAATTGCAGAGGACCCAATACCGAACCTTGCGGCACACCATACATTGAGGTGACAAAATTAATTGTATATTCAAGTGCACATATACAGACGGAATATACTGTCGGCGGTAGTACAGTATACACAAGGTATAAATGGGCAGTTCATTGGCAAAGCTGCAATTTGTACTCATGCGAAAAGCTTTCCGACTTAATTATGGCTGCACACCGGGAATTAACAGACTGTCAACGCGGAATGGAAGCTGAAGTTAGACGCATGGGACATACCATTTCAGGACTCATTAGGGAATTCAATATTCCGAGATCCAAAACACCAGATTTTAGGTATTACCACTCACCATGGACAACGCAGTGACCGACGGTCTTCACCTAACGACCGAGAGCAGCGACGTTTGAGTAGAGGCGTCAGACAAACAGCAATGCGTGCAATATTCACAGAAATCAGTGTGGGACGTCCGACGAATGTATCCGCAACGACAGTGCTGCGAAATTTGACGTTAATGGGCTATGGCAGTGCCTTTGCTAATAGCACGACATTGCCTGCAGCGCCTCTCCTGGGCACGTGTGCAGATCAGTTGGACCCTAGCATATCTGTTGGACCGTAAACGACTGGAAAACCGTCACCTAGTCAGATGAGTTCCCATTTCAGCTGGTAACAGCTGATAGTAGCGTTCGAGTGTGGCCAGGATCCATGAAGCCATGGATCCAGACTATCAACAACGGGCTGTGCACACTACTGTTGGTTCCATTGTGGTATGGGCAGTGTTTTTATGGAGTGGAGTACGTCTTTCGGTCCAACTGAACCGATGATTGACTGAAAACGGTTGTGTTCGGCTACTTAGAGACCATTTACAGTTATTCATGGACTGTGCAAGTTGGCTATAATTTCGCACCTTACAAGCACTCATCCACATACTGCTGTCATCTACCAACAAAATTAGGTATCATGTGATAGGTTGTCATCGTATATATGAATATATAAAGGAGACTGACATTGTCACGTACGCCTTGTAAATAATTGTTAACACTTATTGCATGAAAGGCGACGGAGTGTCTTTATTATCAGAACGGCATAATGAATGATTGCCTATACTAGTAGAGGTTGGAACGGTAGTGGAAATGAAACGAAAGGCGCAACTCAAGCCCTAGGTGGAAGAACCACACAGGTGTGTCGGTCCTGCTTAAACACAGGAAGCAGCAAGACGGACGTTGGGAAACCTGAGCGCTGGAGCACAACAGAGTCGCGACCGGCCAGTATTGTAGCCGGACGGAAAGGATTACACTTTGGAAACTACGAAAATCTGGGACGCACCTGAGAGGAACCAGGAAGCGTCACCTTGGAAATCACACAGGCTGGGTTATTTCCAAGGATTTTTACTCAGAAGCGTACCATTGTATGGGTATAGGTAATTCCTTGCGAACTTTCCGCACTGGACGACAAAAGACTAAAATATGGTTGATCGGCGTTCGGAAGAATCTGTAGAGAGGGAGAATATTCCGTGGTTTCGGGAATATGATTCGTTTTAGGAATTACGAGGGTGGTGAGCCGAGCCTTGCTGGGAAGCCACCGGTGGAGAGACGTGGTCTTCCGTTGTGAGCTCCCGTGTGTGACAGTCGCTCGGTATCAGCTTTGTTGGTACATGCGGACTTGCTATCTTTGCTCTCAGGAGAGTTTATAGTTAGAACAGTCAGGCACTGCACTGTTGCGAACATATACGATTCTGGACTTCGCCTACTGGTTGGAAGTCGTCGTTGAGTACGCAGCGTACAGTAATTGAGAGCACTTCTTCTGCCTATACTTACGCTGAGACCTTATCTGATCTCCGTCCTTGTGGCTGAGAGTTCGCGTTTTTCGTCTGTAGAATCCATGGAGAAGAAATAAAAATGTTGAGGTTCGCCGATGACATTGTAATTCTGTCAGAGACAGCAAAGGACTTGGAAGAGCAGTTGAACGGAATGGATGGTGTCTTGAAGGGAGGATATAAGATGAACATCAACAAAAGCAAAACGAGGATAATGGAATGTAGTCGAATTAAGTCGGGTGATGTTGAGGGTATTAGATTAGGAAATGAGACACTTAAAGTAGTAAAGGAGTTTGGGTATTTGGGGAGCAAAATAATTGATGATGGTCGAAGTAGAGAGGATATAAAATGTAGGCTGGCAATGGCAAGGAAAGCGTTTCTGAAGAAGAGAAATTTGTTAACATCCAGTATTGATTTAAGTGTCAGGAAGTCATTTCTGAAAGTATTCGTATGGAGTGTAGCCATGTATGGAAGTGAAACATGGACGATAAATAGTTTGGACAAGAAGAGAATAGAAGCTTTCGAAATGTGGTGCTACAGAAGAATGCTGAAGATTAGATGGGTAGATCACATAGCTAATGAGGAAGTATTGAATAGGATTGGGGAGAAGAGAAGTTTATGGCACAACTTGACCAGAAGAAGGGATCGGTTGGTAGGACATGTTCTGAGACATCAAGGGATCACCAATTTAGTATTGGAGGGCAGCGTGGAGGGTCAAAATCGTAGAGGGAGACCAAGAGATCAATACACTAAGCAGATTCTGAAGGATGTAGGTTGCAGTAGGTTCTGGGAGATGAAGAAGCTTGCACAGGATAGAGTAGCATGGAGAGCTGCATCAAACCAGTCTCAGGACTGAGGACCACAACAACAACAACAACAACATAATACAGAGAGGAGAAGACAGTATTAGAGTATAGTATTCAGAGGACCACCTTCTGCCATCCTAGTGTTTGAAAGAGTTTTATTTTGTGACTGGAATTCTTCCATCGACGTGTACGAGAACCAGCACGCCGACGCACCAGACGCAGTACATACGGTGATATCGCAAACTGCTTCGGCTTATTAAGGCTATAAAGCATAACAGCTGTGATCACGTTAGTTTATTTCCACTCAGGTTCCACACCACTGTAGATCATCTTTGAAAATAGTGTCTTCTAGTGTTTGCTACATAGATAATGTCAGTCATTTCACGTTATTTATGTTAGATCGCGTGGCCATAAAAGCGGGCAGAGTTGGGCAATTGACTAATAATTTTACTTAGGAAATATAGACATTTGTCATAAAAGGTGTTTTTTTAATCTACGATAAATGTATAATAAGAACCAACGTTTATCATTTAGTAGTATTAGTTGCCTTCATCATTCATTTATGTTTAGATTGTAATTTATGGACTCAAGAGATCCTAAGATCTGCTTCAGAGGGTAATCAGACTGGGCCAAATCATCATTTTTAGCGTTTATTATTTTCCGTTGCGCACATTCATATTACACCCGCCTGGAGTAGCATCTTGGAACTGCATGGAATTTTTGTGCGGCTGGTCCCGGCGGTGGTTCGGGCATGGGTGTGCGTGCTTGTCCTTGGGATAATTTAGGTTAAGTAGTGTGTAAGCTTAGGGACTGATGACCTTGGTAGTCAAGTCCCATAAGATTTCACACACATTTGAACATTTTTGAATTTTTGTGGGTGACAATGCGCCATTTCACCAGACCCCAATTCTTCGCGGCTGGTTTTAAGAGTGGACAGTTGAAGAGAAAGTTCTGGCCACGCAGATTGCGCCACGCGAATCCCATCGAACATTTACCTGACATAATCGACAGGTCAGTTCGTGCACAAAATCCTGCACCAACAACACTTTTGCATATATGGACGGCTATAGAGACAGCATGGCACAATACTTCTACAGGGGTCTTCCAGCTACTCTAGAGTCCATGTTACGTCAAGTTGCTGCACTCTACCGGGTGAAAGGAAGTCCGACACGATGTTAAGAGGTATCACATGCTTGGCGTCTGTGGATAAAACGCAAAAGGCGAAACCAGTGAAGGTGGTGTTGTTGGACGCTCGCCGACGTTCGAACTCTTCTCAAAGGTGTTGCATTGTGTTCAGTTGGGAATCTTGGCTGGAAAGTCCACTTTGTTATGACAGAGTGCATTTCCTTGCTGATAAGGTCATAGTCTCCGAACTGTTCTTCTAATGTACATAGTAAACAGTGCTCTAAAATGTGTTCATATCCTTCCGTATTTATCGCTTTGTTATTCGAAATGACTGGACTACACCCGAACTACGAGAAACACTCCCATACCATAGCAACGTATCCTCCGTACTTCACTGTTGGCACCTCACATGATGGTAGATAACGTTCCCCAGGCATTCGCCAAACCCATATCTTTCCATAGGATTCCCACGGGGTGTAGAGGAAGGATAATTTTACAGTACTGCGTACAGCATTCACTAGAAGAACAGTTCCGACACGATGATTTTTTGTATCAGCATGACAATGCACCATGTCATAAACCAGCATCTATAAGGCAATGGTTTGAGGAAAATAATATTATTGAACTAGCCTGGTCTGTCCAGAGATCTGAACTGAACCTAGTGGATTACCTTTGTGATCAGCTACAACGTCTGCTTTTCCCCAGACCCAAAAGACCAACAACCTTTTCTGCCTATGCCTCTTGAGGAAAAATGAGCTGCCATTCCTCCACACAAACATTCAGACGTCTCGTTGAAAGTGTCTCCAGCAGAGTTCAAGGCATCAGAAAGTGAAATGTCGACACACCCCACATAAATGTCCACTAGAAGATGTCCCGGGGATTTTTATCAGAGTGTGTACTTAATTATTCCTCCCATCTCACAGTTTACTTATCTAACGTATGTACATCATTTGCCTGTGATCCACTGTATCCACGCGACCATTTATCCTCCCCCTCGTTATAAATGCTCAAATTTGAAGCGTATATTTTTAAAAAATTAAAGCTTTTCAAATTGTTTAAAAATCGTATCATATTACTCCAATGATTGTAAGTGCAAAATCTGCGGAACACAAACATTTATCGATAAACAAATATAAGATTTCATTCCACCTACAAAATCGTGATCTCTACCTACTGTTGACATCAGTATTGTTGACAGCGCAACGTAGACTGTTTGCAGCATCGTTCAGATAACTTACGGCAATGCAGACGTGCAACACTGTCGGCAGGTGAAAACCTTGTCATTTTCAAGGCAAAACTGTAGCAAGTAAGTGCTGTGCAAATGAATTCAAAACCTCTGTTTGCATGGAAATTCCAAGAAGATAACGCGCGTGCAAACACACACGCCCACACCCACCCACCCACACACACACACACACACACACACACACACACACACACACACACACACACATTAAACGCTAGCGACACCTCATAACCAAAGATTTCCGACACCAGAAGTTATCGATAATGCAATTACTAAACAACAGACGAGATAACATTAACTCTGTTCTCTCTGTTTTTTGACAAGGGAGAGAGAAGAATTCCACGCAACATTTAAGCAAAAACCTTCATTCTTCATTTACAAAGTTTCTTGCTAATTTAACCTCATCCGCTTTCTTAACACTTTGCCGTCCGCACGTCTCGAACAAATTTATTCGCTTGGAGCCGACATCGCTAATTCGGATTACTTGGCTTGTCGCCGGCCGTTCTTGAGATTATCGGTAGATTATAAATTGTTACGTTTCACTAATGTCATCGTAAGTTCTCACAAGTTCTCAACCCTGTTCTCCAGGTTCTAGGCTCTTCAGTCTGGAACCGCGCGACCGCTACGGTCGCAGGTTCGAATCCTGCCTCGGGCATGGATGTGTGTGATGTCCTTAGGTTAGTTAGGTTTAAGTAGTTCTAAGTTCTAGGGGACTGATGACCTCAGATGTTAAGTCCCATAGTGCTCAGAGCCTGTTCTCCAACTTTCATGCATTTTCGAGAATATACATACGTAAATAAATAAATAAATTATTTGATTCATATATTTGCTTATTTGCATTGTCTCTTGGACTTAGAATTAGTCTTTTATGTAATATGCAGCAGAACAGTCTCCAAGATGTAACGCAAAAAAAAAATGGTTCAAATGGCTCTGAACACTATGGGACTCAACTGCTGAGGTCATTAGTCCCCTAGAACTTAGAACTAGTTAAACCTAACTAACCTAAGGACACCACAAACATCCATGCCCGAGGCAGGATTCGAACCTGCGACTGTAGCGGTCTTGCGGTTCCAGACTGCAGCGCCTTTAACCGGATGTAACGCAACTCCACAAGACTTGCACATTAAGTCTGTCGTTTCTTTTGTTTTTGGAACATACATGGCAGTTTCTTCGTTTACGTTTAGTCGTTTCGGAAATACGTAGGTGTTGCTTTACGTGACCGGAAAGTCTGTCAACCGGATCATGAGCAGACGTACACGATGTAGTGGCAACCTCTAAGTTTTGCTCCGCGCATTCGTAGTAAATAATCGTATCATCTGTTTCGTCTGCCATGATGAAAGGGCACAAGTACTTGTAACAACAAAACACTTATTGTCGTGCGTAGCTTATTGTTACCTAAACAGAACACCAAGAGAATGCAAAAGATACTAAAGTGCTGTCGACGACCACTGCGCGATACTATACTCAGTACACCACTGTGGTGTCGCCGGCCACTGAGCGACACTGTGCATACGGCACCACTGTGGTGTCGCCGGCCGTTGACCGCTATTTCACGATCGCATGCCAGACTCTCCGCACTGTTATATTCCAACGGACGACCGGTGCCAAGACAATGTTCTGCAAAAGCCAATTTGGTCGGCTGTTGTAAGCCAGTGGGACGCTGATTCCCAGTACACCGGGCCTCCATGATCCTGATAGTCTGACCAATATATGACAGTCCACAAATGCAAGGAATGCGGGAGACACCGGCCTTTGACAAACCAAGAATATTGTTAACGGAACCTAAAAGAACGCCAATCTCAGAAAGTCAGAAAACACATTTCTCGTCGTATTCCCGCAAAATACGATCAATCTTTATGGAGATGGTCCTTGCATGAAGCAGAATAGCTGTAGACTTTGGTGCCATCCGAGAGCGGTGGCGCAGTGGTTAGCACACTGGAATCGCATTCGAGAGACATCCTGATTTAGGTTCTCCATGATTTTCCTAAATCGCTTGAGGCAAATGCCGGGATGGTTCCTTTGAAAGGTCTGGGCCGACTTGCTTTTCCCATCCTTCCCTAATCCGTCGGAACAGATGATCTCGCTGTTTGGTTCCTCTGCCCCCCCCCCCCCCCCCCCAAAATCAACCAACCAACCAGTCAGTATTATTATCTCTCACCAGGTGCAAGGTTGGTCGATGGCACAACGCACGTCTGATTTGTCTTTCCCTTTATCCATTGTTCTAGAATATGACCTCAAGATAGGTTATCTGACAAAATTCTAAAGGTCTGAACTGATGTGAGCCCTGTGAACCAAGGCACGAAGTTCCCCATGATGTTGAGCTACTATCAGTCTGTCGATAGAAGTTAGTGTGAGTCGGGTTCCTATGAACATCATGTTACAACGTGCCATCAACCTTCCTCCTGACCAGCGCATCAGGGAAGGAAAGGCAGCCATCATTTCCCGCCTTCATCGTGAAGGGTTCGGGTGGACTGGACCGAGGAGTTCTTAAAAGTCGTTCAGATTCTCACTGTCGTGTATTGGCAAGACAGCCAACCCACTATGAGAGGAAGCCGAAAGGCACGCGTTTTAGCTCACGCAGGGTGGCGTGAGGTCTGGAACAGGTCAAGGGAATGAGACTAACAAAAAACGTACGTAGCTGCTGGAATACTTAACTTTAATCCATAATTGGTGAACATCGCTCTTAACGGTACATGTTTTACAACATCAATAGTAACTGGTAATGGCGCCTTGCTAGGTCGTAGCAAATGACGTAGCTGAAGGCTATGCTAACTATCGTCTCGGCAAATGAGAACGTATTTTGTCAGTGAACCATCGCTAGCAAAGTCGGCTGTACAACTGGGGCGAGTGCTAGGAAGTCTCTCTAGACCTGCCGTGTGGCGGCGCTCGGTCTGCAATCTCTGATAGTGGCGACACGAGGGTCCGACATATACTAACGGACCGTGGCCGATTTAAAGGCTACCACCTAGCAAGTGTGGTGTCTGGCTGTGACACCACACTCACTACCACGAGGCCAAGCAAACAAAAGTATTGTCTACATATCTGAAAAAAAAACATGCAGATTTCAAAGCCGACGACTCCAACGCATGTGCCTCGAAATCTTCCACATACAAATTTGCAATAATAGATGACAACGGGTTTCCCGTCGCATCTCCATTTGTCTGCTGATAGTCTGATTTGAATAAAAAGTAAGTGCAAGCCAACACATGTTAATATATGTCAACTTAACCTCAATTAAGTGTAACTAATAGACGAACACGAGTGAAGAGAGGGACTACATCAAAACTTACTTGAAAATCAGTCATTCAGACACATTTTCTCTAATCGACGTAAGAAACATGCTGACTTCTGAATATGATGGGCACAGCGACCGACTAGTGGACTAATTGAGTAGCAACGCGTTTTTCTATACAGTGCGTCAATGTTAGTCTAAGAGGAATCCTCTCTTTGTGGATCTTCGGAAGGCCTTATAATATAGGAGTGGTGGTGGTGAAGTTCCTATAGGACCAACGCTGCTTCGGTCATGGGTCCCTAACGTAGGGGGAATAACACAATATTAAGATCTTGATAGTCTCCAGCGACAATGAACTTTTATTCTGGAGCTGTTAGTCTTTGTCCTAACACTTTTTGTGGGGTCAGCACCGATCCTGCGATACGCTGAATCAGACAGTAAATACTGCATCTTTTGAACATAAATCCTGCTCCTACAGCATCCGCTGGTAAAACAGCAATACCCCGATGAACTCCAAGCGAACACGGCCCCGTCTTCTGCTGTTTCATTACTTACTTGGTAGTTGTGTCGTATACTGGTCATATTGTCAGAGTGGTGGAGGACCAGTGTATTAAGCAGAAGCGTCCTACACGCTTACAACAGCCGATCAGCCTGGTTTTTGCAGAATCGTTGAATCACACTTCCACACACAGAACAGCTACACTTGTGTTTTGTTGTTTCCTAGGTTTTATAGTTGCTGCGGACTTAATTAATTAATTGTGTTAACGGAAATTTTGTTTCATTCTTTGTTATTGTTCTATGCAGTCAGATTGCGTACTAATACTAATCAGGGCCAACCGTTTACAAGACTGCGTAATCGGACAGACAGCGACCAAAATTAAAAAAGTATTTGCATTCCTTATATAATTAAGCCCCCATGCACGTGATTTTTTTTTTTAAAAAAAAGTCCCCAGCAACTATAAAACCTAGGAAACAACAAAACACAAGTGTAGCTGTTCTGTGTGTGGAAGTGTGATTCAACGTACACATCTGGCACGGTTCTTCCTCAATAAGACCAGATATTTTAAACACCATTTATACTGAAGTAATTAAAAAAAACAGAAATACTATAATTGCCCATGGAAACCAGAAATACAGTCTAAAACAAGAACACGAGCCAGATGCTTTGTTGACTGAACCTGTGACCAAGAGGCATAATTGTTTAAGACATTGAAATAATTAAAAAAAAAGGAATTTTTTTTATCTTCATATATATTGACAAAAAGCACATTACAGCATCCCTAATCCAACAACATCTGGTGTCTAGCCCGTCAAAACAATACTACAAGTTCTGAACAAGCACTCACTACCGCAACTTCTCAACTACGACTCGCTACTGCTACATCTCAACAAGCACTGCCTACTACGACTTCTCGACAAGAACTGCCGGTGGAGGCGGCTGAATAATACTCTTTGGCGCAATCTCTGGCGCTGTGGCTCAGTGTAGCCACCTTTCAATAGAGATGGAGGTTTTTGCTTAAATGTGTGTGGAATACTGCTCTCTCCCTGGTGTAAAAACGGAGGGACGGCGTTAATGCTACCTCACCCATTGTTTACTAGTTTTCACTATCGATAACTCCAAAAATGTTTCAAATGGCTCTAAGCGCTATAGGACTTAACATCTGAGATCATCAGTTCCGCCGGCCGGTGTGGCCGAGCGGTTCTAGGTGCTTCATTCTGGAACCGCGCGACCACTATGGTCGCAGCTTCGAATCCTGCCTCGGGCATGGATGTGTGTGATGTCCTTAGGTTAGTTAGGTTTAAGCAGTTCTAAGCTGTATGGGACTGATGACCTCAGATGTTAAGTCCCATAGTGTTTAGAGCCATTTGAACCATTTTTTTCATCAGTTCCTTAGACTTAGAACTACTTGAAACTAACTAACCTAAGGACAACACACACATCTATGCCCGAGGCAGGATTTGAATCTGCGACCGTAGCAGCAGCACGGTTCCGGACCGAAGCGCCTAGAATCGCATGGCCACAGCGGCCGGCGAATCGATAACTTCTGGCGTCGGTCGTCTTTGGTTCTGTGGTAGCGCCGGAGTTTACAGTGTACGTGCGTGTGTGTGTGTGTGTGTGTGTGTGTGTGTGTGTGTGTGTGTGTGTGTGTGTGTGTGTGTGTGTGCGTGCGTGCGTGCGTGCCAGCTTTCCGGAATTGTTCTGCAAACCAAGGCTTTAAATTCACTTGAACAGCGCTTACTTGCTGCAGCTTTGCCTTAAAATGACAAAGTGGTCTCTTGTCGAAATATCGGCGGTTGTCGACGATGGCCGCATACCAGTAAGTTATCTGAAAATTGTGTACGCTGGGGAGACCCATGTCTCACACTTGCTGGATGTTCCTTTAGATATAATGTTATTCTTTTTTTTCATTATGCAGATGGTAGGCCTAAGTTCACTAATTTTATAGATTACAGAATGACTCTGTGTTTCCTCTTTTTATCTATTAACAGCGTGAAGTTGATTACGAAAAACCGAAACTAAACTCCCCCCGAAAAGGCCGTGAAGGCCCAACGGTACTGACCGGCCGCCGTGTCATCCTCATCACTCAGGCGTCACTGGATGCGGATAAGGAGGGGCATGTGGTCAGCACTTTGCTCTCCCGGCCGTGTGTCACTTTACGAAGCAGGAGCCTCTCGCATTCGGGAGGACGACGGTTCAATCCCGCGTCCAGCCATCCTGATTTAGGTTTTCCGTGATTTTCCTAAATCGCTCCAGGCAAATTCCGGGATGGTTCCTTTGAAAGGGCACGGCCGACTTCCTCCTTCCCCTTCCTTCCCTAATCCGATGAGACCGATGACCTCGCTGTCTGGTCTCCTCCCCCAAAAACAACAACAATTCTCCTCCTCAATCAAGTACCTCCTCAAGTTTGCCTCACAAGAGCTGAGTGCACCCCGCTTATCAACAGCGCTCGGAAGAGTGAATTGTCACCCATCGTAGTGCCATCCCACCCCGACAGCGCTTAACTTCGGCGATCTAACGGGAACCAGTGTTACCACTGCGGCAAGGCCATTGGCGAAGGTGATCACTGGCTGGCCGAAATCAGATGCAGACTTGCTGAATGCGTATGTGACTGTGTCGTAAAATGTTTAACAAGTAAAAGAACGTAAGCTGAAACTGAGTGAGGCGCACGTTCGTACAAGCAAGTCCCTATAAACGTTCAGTACAGACGGACTCCACATGTTGTTGTTCACAGTCGCCAGCAGCTTGAACTCTGTAAACAAGCGAGCACCTCTCCTCCCCCTCCCTGCTGTACTGTACGTTTCTGCGCGTCGCCCATCCTGCCGCCTGCCGCTGATCAGACAGAGCTGTCGCTACGCGCTGCGCTGCTGGCTCCTGTCAGCTGTGGCGAGGAGAGGCGAGCTGGCAGCCGCAGCTACAACTGAGCGCGGCCTGCCTCTTCTAGCCTCTAGGCGGCCGTGTACGCCGCCGTGGGTGGCCATCCCACGCCGCCGTCTATTCCGCTGTCTGCGACGTCAGCGTGCGCGTCTTCCTTATGCGATGGTCCTGCCGGCAGACCTCGCGGATGCACGGGAAGGTGACACGAGGGACGTTCGAGGCGGGCTCCGGGCACAGCTGCGTAGCTCTGACCCTGGCACAGTAGCCGAGGCTGACTTTCTGCGCCGCTGCATGCTATTTTAGCAGCCGCCTTCTAAGTCAATGTCTTTTAACACACTGTAATGGGACACCCTTTTCTAACATAAAAAAAGCACTCCGTCTTCAGGCCACGAGTGGACAACCGGGACCATCCGACCGCCGCGTCATCCTCATGGAGGATGCGGATAGGAGGGCCGTGGTGTCAGCACACCGCTCTCCCGGTCGTTATGATGGTATTCTTGACCGAATCCGTTACTATTCGGTCGAGTAGCTCACCAATTGGCATCACGAGGCTGAGTGCACCCCGAAAAATAGCAACAGCGCATGGCGGCTTGGATGGTCACCCATCCAAGTGCCGATCACGCCCGACAGCGCTTAACTTCGGTGATCGCACGGGAACCCGTGTATCCACCGCGGCAAGACCGTTGCCCCCTTTTCTTACATAATCATTTTTAATAGAAGTAGCCGATACCAGGATTAATCTCGAATCTGGTGTAGGTGGCTGTTTAACTGAATGAACTTCATATGATTTTGTATACGATGTTTTATGGTTCGGGCTAAAATATGCAAAAGAAATTAATTTGTAAGTACACTCTATGTACAGTCAAAATTACTCTTCCTTTAAAATCATTTGAAATTATGAAATTTCTGCCATACTTAAAATTCCTATTATTAATTGGTTGCAAAGAATCCAACTAAAGTTCTGATCGCCGGCCGGTGTGGCCGAGCGGTTCTAGGCGCTACAGTCTCGAACCGCACGACCGCTACGGTCGCAGGTTCGAATCCTGCCGAGGGCATGGATGTATGTGATGTCCGTAGATTAGGTAGGTTTAAGTAGTTCTAAGTCCTAGGGGACTGATGACCTCAGCAGTTAAGTCCCATAGTGCTCAGAGCCATTTGAACCAAAGTTCTGATCATATGTTCTCCAGGAAATAATTATGTAAGATATGGCAGTGCCTGTCCTACTTTGATTACGATGCAAGGTATGCGTGTCCAAAGGAAGAAGAACTGTGGCGACTACAGGCGTTATGAAATACACTAAATGCCGGCCGGAGTGGCCGAGCGGTTCTAGGCGCTACAGTCTCGAACCGCGCGACCGCTACGGTCGCAGGTTCGAATCCTGTCTCGGGCATGGATGTGTGTGATGCCCTTAGGTTAGTTTGGTTTAAGTAGTTCTAAGTTCTAGGGGACCGATGACCTGAGAAGTTAAGTCTCATAGTGCTCAGAGCCATTTGAACCATGTGAGCCAAATACATTAAATGAATTTGCAACTGTGAAAGAGGACAACTTTCAGCTGTTCAATGGAATGAGGACAATGAAAATTTATGACGGACCAGTATTCCAATCCAGATATCCCGCTTATCGCGAGCGGTCGCGTTTGTATCTTTTGTTTTTTTGTGCTGATCTCATTTTGTTCGTCATTTTTCATTGCGGACGTTCCATGACACCGGTTCAAGGGCATCATCGACCAGTTCACTAAGTTTTTTATTATGGAGGGCAACTAACCCTCTGTCCAAACACGTTGAGCTGCCGTGCTACGGTGGGTATCCGTCCACAACCCACGGCAAGACCCAGACTTCCATATGTTGCCAACCACGCACCTGCGTCCTGCACTAGTAACATCCATTTCATAATTCCTGTACAGGTTGGACGTTGTACTTGAAAGTCGTTTGCCTGGTATCGGCAGATAAATACGATACTTGCAATGCCAGTGTTATTCTGATTACGATGCAAACTTCTGAGCCGTGCACGGCTTGTGTTCGTGTCATTTATTGTTTGTCATCTTCTATTACTGTACTGCCGCCTCGTTTTCTTATTCCATTTATTGGCGTCACTAACTTATGCTTGACTTGCCCATGAGCGGCAGCAGCAGCGCGTATCGATAAGTGCACTGTCGTACCATCTCTGGAGCGAGCGTTAGTATTTCCGGGTCGTCGTGTGTCTGACTTGTCAGTGGAGACGGACCAGAAGGGCAGTCGGGACGCAGCAGCAGTGAGTCGGGGACAGAGCGCTGGTGAGGCGCCGACAGCCAGTGCCCGCCTACTGCTGGCGACACACATGAACTGTCCAATGGAGGGAGATTGCAGTGGGACGATCGTGGTTGGCCCTTCGGTTGGTCTTCTCCACGGCCGACGTATATTTGGTCCTTTCACCATTTCTGGGCCTGCAGCTGGTCGGTTGGCGCGGAGCAGCGAGGAAATCTCCACGGTGTGTAGTTCGGCCAGGCCTGCTGGCGGCCTCTATGCAGTGTTGGAGTGTGTGGTGCTGTTCCCATTGCTACGAGGTTCTTGGCTCACCGATCATGGATATGAAAGTTGAGTTTGGACTTAATCTACCAGCAAGTCACGATTGTTCACATTGTGCCACTTGGAGTTCGCTGTCGGCTGTTGGGATATTCCCGCGAGCAACAACGTGTACTTTCAAGTTGGCAAACTTTAGCCACCCTCCGGTGGAGTTTAACTGTACTTGGTCATTTAAATTTAAGTACACCAGCAGAATCTTCTGTTTTGTGGCCTTTAACGTTCTGGTTACCTGCCGTGGCCGTTGACATAAATCCAGACAGTGTATTTTCCTCATCGTGTTGTTGCTGTCCAGCACGGTGTGTAGTTTGGCAGCTCAGTGTATAATTGGCTGTGGGCGCCAATACCATCTACGTTGTTCCATTGAACTTCCTGTTGTGTGCTGGTCGGGTGAAGTGGAGGTTAGCTTGTCGGTGGGTCTGTTGACTGTCTGTCGGTTTGGTTGTCGTCGGATCGACAATGGTTGGGCCAACTGCCTGTCTCACCTAAGCGAGCGTTAGTGCTTGAATTCCAGGCTGACCTTCTGAGCACCCTTGGGTGTATTGCGTTTTCTTGTTTGTTCTTGTTTTTGTACTTGTATGGCTTCTAGCCGATTTTTAGCTTAAGGTTGTTTTGCCCTTAAGGCATCAGATGGTTTGGGCCTTCAGCCCAGTCTAACAACTATTTAACGTAAAGCCTTTGGCATTTTTTTTAAATTAATGTTATTGAGTCTTAAGTGTTCGGCCTTCAGCCAATTTGAATTTAAGTTTTTTGCTCTTAAAGTGTCAGATTATTTGGGCCTTCAGCCTAATTAAGTAACTGTTTTAAGATAAGGCTTTGCCTTTCAAATTTCAGCCGTTTTAAAATTAAAGTGCTCTTGCTCTTAAGGCATGAAATTGAACGGCGCATTCAGCCGCTAATTAAGTTCCAAAACTAAAGCTGTGGTTTTCTTTTTTTTAATTTTTCTTGGCTCTTGTAATGTTCGATGAAATGAAAGGTTGTATGTTCGAGCGTAACTGTCAGCCGCTTATTTTGGCCCCTTTTCACAACTTAAACTACCTGTCCTGTCCTGTCCTGCGCGTTTAGCAGGGCGTCTCAACTTCCTTTGGACAACCATGCATGTCCAAAGGATTTATCGTATTTATCTACCGATACCGGGCAAGCGAGTTCGAAGTGCAACGTCTAACCTGTATGGGAATACACATAATGAATGTACGATTACAGGCTGCAGACGCATGGTTGACGACATACGGTAGTTTGGGTATGGCCTTGAGTCCTGCGCGGATAGCCAGATCGTTAGATGACAGAAAGAATTTCTGTCTGTCTATCAAGACCCCTTTTTCTCAAACGGGTAGATGTAACAAATTGAAATATTTGTCACATACTGAAGTCTATAGTCCTTTGGTGGTGCAAAAATGTTAACGCTTCTAAGTCAATGCTAGCAAAAGATACGGTCATTTATGTCACACTATTTTGTTGAAAACTTACCCATTAAAACTCATTAGGTTTTCTCCTTCATGTAGAATCATGAAATTTTTCAAGAAGAAAGATTTCACAGTACAAGTAAAGGAACAATATCAGACAATTGTTAATTAATAATTACATCACACGAAAAGCTATTTCTTTTCTTATTTCTTATCCGACTTCAAACTTGAAAATCGTCGCGATCCTCGATTCCCAGAATGGCTGAACTGCCTGTATAGGAATACAGTTACTTTGAATCGAAGCCTCAGTGGGTGATTCCTACTCGCAGCTGCCCAGTCTTACTTTGCTAGCAATGTGGATAAAACAGTCCTCTACGTACATGAATTGAAGTAGTTATTGACACTGGTGCACACTGAAATTTTACTTGGAAATAGCAGCTCCCACGCATTACGTGAGGCAAGCATTACGAATTTCATATTTTTCGAGACAAACCTAGCAAGTTCAGGATACTTATCTTAGTTCTCGATGTTCTGGTCGGCTTTGATACAGAGTAATTTTCTGTTTCAAATTAGAAATATCTTTGTGCTGTTCGAAATGAAACAGCCTTTTTGTCGTAAATGAAAACGGTGACCATAAATTTAGTTGTAATCTCTGGTTTATTAATCAGCAGTTTCACCTCAAATCACGATCATATGGCATTTCACCATAAGTGGCATTATTGAGCAACGCAATCTCATAAAAGCTCATGCCAAACTTACGTCTCTATTGTCTCATATCTACACAACTTCTCTTTGGCTTTCCCGTGCTAAGCATGGCGGAATTTCACCAGTCAAATTATTCACATTTTAGCATTCTTACGCTGGTGGCAAACGAAAGATAATATTTATGATAAAAACTAAACAGATGCTGGTGTTTTTCATGTAATAATTATGCATCTGTGTAATGATCATTAATTACAGATATACAATTAATGGTTTCCTTGTTTAACAGCAGAATGAACATGAACCCGACAGTTGTTTAGAAGCTTTTTAAGACACATGTGTGTATATATATATATATATATACATTTTGTAGTTTACTTTCCTCTGAAATTGCCTTTCTAAGTATCGAATATTGCGAAAATTTAAATACAACTCCAATATCAACTTTTGTGGAAATCAAGTGTGTTTTGGAAATTCGACTTAAGACAGTTTCATCTACGCCAACGTCTACATACATATTCAGAAAGCCACGGCATGGTGCATCACGAAGAGTATCTTGTAACACTACTAGCAAGAGAAAAGCGACAATCTATATACGTCCGTATGAGCAGTAATTTCTCTTATCTGTATCTTATATTCGCGATACTTATGGGAAATGTACGTTGGCGGCAAGAGAATCGTTCTGCAGTCAGCTTAAAATGCCGATTCTCTAAATTTTCTCAGTAGTGCTCCGCGAAAAGAACGTCACCTTCCCTACAAACAGTTCCCATTTGAGTTCCCCATGAATCGCAGTAATACTCGCGTGTTGATCAAATTTACCGATCACAAATCTAGCAGACCGCCTCTGAATTGCTTCAATGTTTTCCTTTACCCCATCTGGTTCGATTGCCAGCACTCGAGCAACACTCAAGAATGGATCGTACCAGTGTTCGATACGCGATCTGCTTTGTAGATAAGCGGCACTTTCCTAAAATTCTCCTAATAAACCGAAGTACACCATTGCCTACTATATTACAGTCCTCATGTGCTCCTTCCATTCCATATCGCTTTGTAAGTTACGACTAGCTATTTAATAGATGTAACTGTGTCAAGTAGCACACAACTGATGCTGTATTCGAACGTTATAGGTTTGTTTTTCCTACTCATCTACTTTAACATTTTTTACGTTTAGAGCTAGATGCCAGAAATTTTGTGAGTCGTCTTGTATTCTCTTACAATCACTCAGTGACAATACCTTCCCGCACATCACGGCATCATCAGCAAACAGCCGCCGATTACTCCTCACTCTGTCTTTCAGATCATTTACATATTTACAGAATACCTAAGAGCCGTCCTACCACACTTCCCTTTGGAACTCCGACGATTCCCCTATCTCTGACGAACTCTCGCCGTCGAGTTTCACGTTTCATTTTTAGATAATGGCCCAATACAACAAGTATTACAACATTTAAGTTTCACTATGGATACTCTGTTTGCTGAGCTTCCTGGGGAGCTATAAATTCACAAAAGCTAATTACTTTCTGTAAATAAGCAAATCTTAAAGTTAAGTATTTCGCTAAATTACGTATCATTTTGTATTGGTAACTGTAACACTTTAGGTGGCTTCTCGGTCTCTTACAAAAGTTGTGTTCCTTATCAAAGTAGTTCGAGTAGTATCCACATTTAAACTGGTTCGCAGTTTATTAGTTCTGAATATTTGCATGTAGCAAACATGGTCGTAATTACGGTGCCTTGAAAGAAACTTTCTTCTCTTTGATGATACGGCTTTAACGGCCGATATTAACTTCATTTAAAATTTCCTGGCTTACAGGCCGTGGTCGATGCGTAAAACTTTTCCCGGAAGTTTCGTCTCCAACTTCGGGAGGGGGGGGGGGGGGGGGGGCGAAACGTCAGAGAATATAACCTGAATATTACTACGCTGTGCAAGTATAAGAATAAACGACTCCATTCCGAAGTTTCTTATTTAATATTCGATTTTCATATGCTGACGATCGAGCGTCTAAGCTGTTAGTGAAGTACACGATCCAAAGTAAACGATGTTGCACTATGTGATACACGACAAGTTTCAGTCTTTAAATACCAGATACATGGTCTAAAACGTTATAATACTCTGCGAATTGTACGTTTTGAGACCATCTTATGCGTTGATATCAGCCGTCAGATCTTGCAGCTAGTCGTCAATACTACTGGTATTATCCGCAGACTGGACGATTTTGGTTTTTGGAAGAAGTTTACCAGAGAAGCGAATCTGGTACCACTTGGTGATGGAAGGCAGACTGAAGAAGAGTCAGGATGCTTTCCAGCATTTATAGTCCTACAAAAACCCTTCGCAAACGTAATGTGAAGTAAGATCTCATCCTTAGTGGATAGGGCTATTTTTTCATTTATTTATTTACACGTCAAGATCCGTAGGACCAAATTGAGGAGCAAATATCCAAGGTCATGGAACGAGTCAGTACATGAAATTACAACATAAAAGTAATAACAGATAAAGTCAAGTCATGAGTTTAAGTAATCGCAATCAACCATGCAGTAAGAGTAGTGCATAAAGAGTAGTGTCAGACGAATGATCTACGTGATGCACAAAGTCAAGTGGGAATAATAAATGTTTAAAGATGGGAGTAAGACGACGGTTAAGTTTGATACCTTGAAGAAACAGTGAGGGAAGCGAGAGAAAATTTTGGAAAGAGAATAAAAGTGGAAGAAAGACGCGAGTGTTAAGCATCTTAGTCAACAGGAACAATTTGGCAAGGTGGGAGGAAGATGTAGAATACCTGTCCAAAGGAATGGACAACATTTCCAAACACAATATTTGTTGAGGATAAACAAAGCAAAGACAAGATGAAAAGCAGTGGAAAGCAAAGTAACGAGTTGCTTAGCAATCAAAACTGAGAACGTTGCGTTATTGAAAGAAATAGAGGGATTCTCCTGTCTAGGAAGTAACAGTGCACAGAATGGCTGAAGGAAGGAAGATAACAGAAGAATATTGTTATCAAATATTGTCATGGGAAAACCATATAAGACCAGAAAATACAACAGATTAGTGGGAAATTTGCTTCGTAATTGCGGATCTCGGAATATTTAGCTTGGCAGTGGAAGGAGCAATGGAAGTGAACAATAGCGTCTGACCAAGACTAGAATATGTACGAATACAACAGATTACAGATGATATTGGGAGTAACATTTGCGTAGAGACGGAGAGATAAGCTCGAGATAGGAATACTACGGTTTTATACCAGTCAAAACGCTGATGCTCTGAAAAAAATTACAGATTTCACTACGCCTTCTTTAGCCTCCATATCGCAGGGAGTATCAGGCGAATGTCTCATCTTCGTAACACCGCCAATATCGGTCGATGTACGTAATTCCATGCGTGGGAGACGATATACTTCGGCACATAACAGAAATCCTTAACCACGACACAAAATAACTCATTCTATGGTTAAACGCACTGTTCGTATATCCAGTGGAATCGTAACTAAAGTTTTTGTCGACTCAACAACCGACATACGATGTCTGTTGTGGAGATCCGTTTGGGAGAATATATGAAGGGTTTATTTGAATAGTGGTACAAGTCCACTTTTGTTCATTCTGAGATACAGAGTCCTAAACTTAAATGAGCGCTGAAAAATCTGCAGTTGAGATACCAGAAATATTCAAGCATATGGCTTCTTGCTAGAGATGAACCTTTCTTTCTGTTTGTTTGGACCAATAATATCAGAAGCATTATAGACAGAAAAGTGGAGGTAATGGACTTGTACCACTATTGAAATAAGCCCTTCATATGTTGAATAGTATGGGATGTGATCTGACACAGTTACATTACCCTCTAACCTGCACCCCTGCACCAAGGAGCGCATTTCTTGGATGTTTCAGACTCCAATATACCTGACAGACGTTTATTGTGCTGTATACGTTGGGTAAGCCCTCAGAGCCTCATGTTCTTGGATTTCGAAAGCCGGAAAGCACCTCGGATACATGCCACTACATGTTGAACGTTAAGCCTCGCGAGATCGTTCTTCTAGTCTCTGGCTGTCTTGTGTTCCTCAGTATGCATATCACATCCTTCACGGCTGTCAACTTCTTTAGCTGTTTTCTTGTCGAGTCACTCTGAGATGTCCACATCATACACGCGGTACTACAGGTGTGACTGCAGTATGTAGAATAGTCTCATTTGCATGTTTCTAGTTACTGAAGATCAGTTCCGTGCAACGAATCACCTATAATTAAGTTTACTACAAAAAAACAAAATGTAAGTTTTCTGACAATGTTCAAATTCTACAAGAAGCCTATTTACAAAACTGATTTGATATGCTTACGAACTGTGTTGAGGCAATAGGTTTGCGACACGGTACAGGCCATGTCACATACACTGTCGGCAAATAAAAATGCAGCACCCTCAAGGGTAAGGTCATTTTATTGACAAGCGATGTGACAGGTAGTTCATCATTGTAGGAGCATATAACAGATTCAAGCCAAATGACACATATATCTTACAGTAGAAGGTGCCCAAACTGTCCCGTTAGCACACAGTGTACTGTCCTCTAGCTGCAACGATCATTAAGGTATGGTATATTTATAATTTTCACTTATGGACCGTCTGACAGCAACTGAATAAAACAATTTTAGTGCCATACGCGTTTCGCCTTTATTTTCTGCAAGGCATCATCAGTGGCCTGGAATATGTACATATGTTAGAAGAAATAAAAGGCATAATAAAACAAACACAGCAGACACACAATAAGAACAACCAAACAGAAGCAGCTACTATGAAAAGGTTAAAACAAAAGTTAACAAACAACAACGTATTAATAACAAGAGCAGACAAGGGAAATGTAACAGTACTCATGGATAAAGAGCAATACATCACAAAAACCAAGGAATACATAAACACCAACGCAATACAAATACTGAAGTCAGATCCAACTACACGACTCCAGGCAAATGTGAAACGAACACTGAAAAACATTGAACACACACTCACAGACAAACAGAAATACTACTTAACACAGAAAAACCCACAAGCACCAACACTCCGCAGTCAACCGAAAGTACATAAAGACGGAATGCCAATGAGACCTGTTATCAACTTCAAGAAAGCCACAACATACCGCATAGCCAAACACCTCCAAAAGTTAGTTACAAAACACTATAAAGTAGAAAACAACAGAACAGTGATAAACACAGGAAACCTAATAGAGAACATACAGAACGTAGAGGTACCACACACAGCATCACTGATTTCATTCGATATAGAAAATATGTATACCTCCATCCCTATCACAGAAACAATAGCAATCATAGAACAAAATCTCTCATCCCATAGCAACCTCACCACAGACGCAATAAAAGAAATAACAGATATGCTCAGACTGACAACGGAACAAAACTATTTTCAGTTTGAGGAAGAATATTATCTACAAACTGATGGACTGCCCATGGGTTCCCCAATATCAGGAACACTAGCAAACATTTTCATCAGTCACCTTGAAAATCAGATATTTGATAAGATAGCCACAATTGAAAGTTTCAAAATCATATATTGGTACAGATACGTGGATGACATTATTTGTCTGATAGACGAGCCAAGTGAAAAAATAGATGAACTCCATTCAGAAATAAACAAAGCTCATAAGAACATAAAATTCAGACTTGAAAAAGAGAAAGAAAATCAAATAAATTTTCTTGACATTACAATTAAAAAAGAAAATGGAAAACGTACATTTAACATCTTTAGAAAACCAACAGCCATGGACACAATAATACATTCCACATCCAACCACCCCCAAAGCCAGAAACTTGCAGCACTAAGACACATGTAACATAGATTAAACAGAATCCCACTCAGCAAGAGAAACTATGAACAAGAAATGAACACGATCATACAAATAGCTAGGAACAACGGGTATGACACACATGTGGTACACAGGCTCAATCAAAAAATAAAAACACAAATAAAAAACAAACACAACATTTCCACAATGCAAAAGAACTCACAAGCTGAAAACTTACAAACACACTCAACAAACACACACAGTGACAACACCACACAGAAAAGAACCAGATGGTACACCATGACCTACACACATAAACTAACACACAGAGTTGCAAACATCCTAAAGAGACAGGGCTTCAAAATAGCATATAAGCCTGGGCAAACCCTTCAATCACACCTAAGCCAGCCACCTACCAAGAGGGACAAATACCAACAATCAGGAATATATAAACTTGAATGTCAAAGTTGTGATGCAGTATACATAGGCATGACATGCAGGAATTTTGAAACAAGATACAAAGAACATATCAGATGTTGGAAGTATGAAACAAACCATTCCACATTTGCAGAGCATTTAAAACACTACAACCATCATCCTACAAACATGGAACAAGAAATGAAAATAATGAGAATAAGCAACCATGAGAAACATCTTATACAAATGCAAGAAAACTTCCACATCCAGAAAGCCATAGCAGAAAACAAACATGTGATAAATGAACAAACACACATCAGCACAGGCTCCCTACTACACTTAATAAAGGAAATGATAACATATATATATATATATATATATATATATATATATATATATATATATATATATATAACACCAAAATACAGACAGACAGACACACACACACATACACAGCCCACCTCAAAAAAAAAAAAAAAAAAAAAGAAAAAACGTAACAGCAAAATACACACACACACACACACACACACACACACACAAATTCATATACGAACAGACCACAGATACTTCAATAGTTACACTCATAAGTTTGGCAGTAATATTCGATCTTTGGCAAAAACATTTGACAATCGGCAACAGAAACCAAAACATTGCATTAAAACAAGCGTTCAGTGCATAGTGCTGTGGAATGCGGAAAAAACAGCAAATTGGCGCTCATAGGAAGAAGAATAACACCAAAAATGCAACAGGAGCGTAATATGTAAGAAACTGTCTACGCAACCTGTAAGTACAGTTCAAAACATTACTACTTAATAGGAAATACCAACCACCAGAACTGTTTATAACCTATAGGCACAGTGACAAAAATGTAAATAAAATAGGTAACATATGTACATATTCCAGGCCACTGATGATGCCTTGCAGAAAATAAAGGCGAAACGCGTATGGCACTAAAATTGTGTTTTATTCAGTTGCTGTCAGACGGTCCATAAGTGAAAATTATCAATATACCGTAGTATTACGCGCAACTGAGGAGGACAGGACCACAAAAGTTGAAGAGATCATTAAGGTGTCGAATCGCATCCTGTGGTAGACTGTCCGATGCAAATTCACCTTTAGACACAGTTAGGCAATGGTTCTTGCAGGCTCCGCAAAAACAGAAAGTTCTCCCTTCACCAAGCCCCAAAACTGTTTGATTGGTGAGAGATGTGGTGATACTGCTTGCCATGGATGTTGTCGTACACAACGAATAGCACGTTGCGTTGCAGCAGCCGCAGGTGGATATGCATTGTCCTGCTGAAAAGCATATCACTTTTTTGCCGAAGAAAGGGCACTTACAGGGGAATAAAAAACTGTGCAATGTAGCGGTTCTTATAACTTTACCCTGCAGAAACACGAAATGTTACTGCGGTTTGTATGTGATGCCCTTCACACACACCATAAAGCCTGGGATGGGGCAGATGCACGCTGGATTAGGCAGTTAACCAGGTCTACGCCATACACGTGACTCGTCAACAACACGCACATAGGCAGACCTTACTCTCATCACTGAAGGCAACAGACCGCCTTTCCACTCTCCAGTCGACTGGTTGTGCCTGGCGGTGTCATCGTGTCAGTGGTAGCCAGAGGCATAGACAAACTTAGTCCTGCTCCAAACAGACGCTTCCCGGATGTACTTAATAACACAGTAGCTGTAACATGTGCCTGGATGTCTTCCCTAGATGGTATTCAGTCGGCCACAGCTGCTCGCATAGTACGTTGATTTTGACGTGCATCTATAAACTTTTCTATGGCTTTGGAAATACTCCATAGAAACTACTGAATGCAACGAGACATCACCGACACACAGCGCCCAAGTGTACATAAATTCGTCAATACATCCACCCAGTTCCCAACAGCTCCACTGTGTGACCCCGTTCTAATGGCTGAAGTTGTTCAACAGGAGTACGTAGGTTACAGTAGGGCTATAAAAATAATTTCAATTTACATCAAATTTTTCTGGAAAATTACTAACTAAATTTCGTTCTAATGAAGTAGTATTACTTCTGTGGATCTACGTGTCCTCTTGATGAAAGGTGGTTTTACATAACTGTCAGACATTTATGTACAGCTGTTATTCGGTTAACCCTCCAGATTGGGCAAAACAGTATTTCATTGTGGCTATTCGGATAGTCGTCAGGGCTATTTGAATAAGGTAAATTATGGACGGACACAGAATTAGATTACGTGGAAGGTTATCTGAAAGTACGTTAATTTCTATTTAATACTCATTACCATCAATAATAGAATAATAATTAAAATACTCATTGCACACTAATGGAAAGCAGCATTCGTGATACGTTTCTGTTCTCGTAAATAACGGAAAGTTGCATACGACTTCTCGTACTGACATTGTATTCATTATACCAGAAGGCACACTTTTGGCATTGTATCCATTCGCGTTTATCCTCATCTCCAACACGTATTTCCCCTGGCAGAATCCCCATTTCCCTTCCATCGCCTCATCTTCAGAATCATTTAGGGGCAAAAGATCGTCTACACTACAATAATCCGTGTCTAAAGGTTTTCTTTTAATTTTTTTATCTGTCTTTTTGAATAGGCCAACATTAGCTCTCTTACTCGTACCGGAACTACTTTTTCCGTCGCCATTACTTCCAGAAGCTTTCTTCTTTGCTACTCTCTGCATCACTAGACCACACTACGTCTTTGCCCTCATTACAGTAACGTTCTCTGGAGATGTTGTGTGGAGCGTTTGGTACAGCTCTGGAGGTTTTTCTTTCAGAATATTTCTGTGGAGAAGGAAGGATACCCCGAGTGGAGTCTTATGAGGCAGCTGTAGACGAATTACCAATTATTGCACCCTTTTCTATGGTTGTTACCATGTTTGCTCTTAGGGATTCAGAAGGAGCAAACCGTCAGTCATTAATCACATCTGGTTCAATATGTAGATCCTCGTACAGGACGGACGCAGCTGACATCCATACTTCATTGAATTTCCCATTGAAATGAACTTTGCCCATTTTGGTGTTGGGATTTCTTTGCTGCCATTTTGTTGCCATCTAAAAGTAAAGTGTTTTGATGGTTTTAAAACGTCTGTCTAAGGGCTCTAGCACATAAGTAGTGTGTAGCGGTAAACAGAACATTTCGATCTCGCCCTCCCGGAAGAATTACGCTGATACTGAAGATGTGGCAGACATCCACCCAAAGTAAGAAATACTTTTTATGGCACCCTGTTTTTTTGAAAAACGTTTGAGCTATTTCAGAAATATATCCGCACCTATCCATTCACTTTCACTGAAGCATGAATTGGACCCATAGATCAGGTTAACTATCATCTCCGACCTGTGTCTTTGACCCTTGAATATAACAAGTGGTAGCAAATACGCACCTTCTGCATTTGCAAGAACCAATAATCGCAACGTTCTCACATCTTTCAGCGCTGGCTAAAGGCAGCACCTCTTTTGTTCCTCTCTCTGCAATGACCTACGGATGTCTATTGTGGAGTGGTAGCCATGTTTCATCCGTGTTATATTCACTCCAAACTTTGAAATGCGCTTCTTACAAATCTCTCCCTACTTGACAAACCAAATCATATACGCATATGAGTTGGTTTGTCAAGCAGGGTAGTGCAGCTGCTCTTGCTTTCGAGAGACCCTCTCATTTTCTCAACGAAAGATTGTGTACAGAATGTAACACACCAATCCATTCCAGCTATGTCTTTCCATGGGTGATTCACGTTGTTCGTGACAGCTGGTTTGAAGGCTACTCTATGTGAACAACCTCTATGCTCCACATCTTTAGCTTGGACCGTTCACTGTTTCTATTTTTCTTCTTTTTTCACAGCTCAGTACACCTCCTTCCTGTTTTCATGCTTGATCTGTGTCCAGTTGTTGACGGGCTATCCAGTGGGCCATCTTACGACTAAATCTGAGGGGGGGGGGGGGATGCGGTAGGGAGTTTCCCTTCTTAGAATGAATGTCATACTGTTCATCTCTAAACTCAGCACAGAATAAGTCGAGGGGGGCTTAATCAAACATTTCTTTCCGTCGGCAGTCTTCTGACTGGTTTGATGCGGCCCACCATGAATTCCTCTCCTGTGACGACCTCCAATCTCTGTCTTCCTCTACTGTGTCATGGAAGTTATTCCGTGATGTCTTAACAGATGTCCTACCGTCCTGTTTCGCCTTCTTCTCAGTGTTTTCCGTATATTCCTTTCCTCGCCTATTCCCAGAGAACCTCACCTTTCCTTATCTTATCAGTTTACTTAATTTTCAACATTCTTCTGTAGCACCACATATCAAATGCCTAGATTATCTTCTGTTCGTCTTCCCCACAGTCAAAGCTTCACTACTGTACAATGCTGTGTTCCAAACGCACTTTCTCAGAAATTTCTTCTTCTAATTAATGGCTATTTCTGATGCTAGTAGAGTTCTGTTGCCAGTACTAGTCCGCTTTTCACGATTATTTTGCTGCTTACGTAACACAATTCCTTAATTTCATCTACTTCGTGATTTCCAATTCTGATATTAAGTTTTTCGCTTTTTGGGTTTCTGCTACTCCTCATTGCTTTCCTCTTACTTCGGTTTACTCTGAATCCACATTCTGTGTTCATTAGGCTGCTCATTCCATTCAGCAGATCCTGTAATTCTTCAGTTTCACTGAGGGCAGCAATGTCATCAGCGAATCTTATAACTGATATCCTTTCAATTTTAATCCCACCTTTATTTCCATCATTGCTTCTTCTATGTACAGATGAAACTGTAAGAGCGAAGAACTACATCCCTGTCTTTCCCGACCTTTCTAATCCGAACACTACGTTCTCGGTTTTCCACTCTTTTGTTCCCTCTTGTCTCTTGAACATACTGTATAGTACACGTATTTCTCTACAGTTTATCTCTAATTTTCTCAGAATTTCGAACATCTTGCACCATTTTACATTGTCTTATCTTTATGAATGTGTCATGATATTTCTTTAGTCTTACTACTTACTGTTAAAACAGTGGTCACACAGGCAACCACCTGAGGGCCATCTGGTCGTCGATGACGGTGACAAATGGATCACTAACACTACAGTCCCTCAGTATCCACATATTGTAATCTGATGCCACTGAACGCATTCCTTGAGGGTGTTGTGTTTTTTTACCTCGAGCATAGTATACGTCACGGCTTCGGCACGTGCATATACCTGGTAACAGTTATACACCATATACACTCCCGGAAATTGAAATAAGAACACCGTGAATTCATTGTCCCAGGAAGGGGAAACTTTATTGACACATTCCTGGGGTCAGATACATCACATGATCACACTGACAGAACCACAGGCACATAGACACAGGCAACAGAGCATGCACAATGTCGGCACTAGTACAGTGTATATCCACCTTTCGCAGCAATGCAGGCTGCTATTCTCCCATGGAGACGATCGTAGAGATGCTGGATGTAGTCCTGCGGAACGGCTTGCCATGCCATTTCCACCTGGCGCCCCAGTTGGACCAGCGTTCGTGCTGGACGTGCAGACCGCGTGAGACGACGCTTCATCCAGTCCCAAACATGCTCAATGGGGGACAGATCCGGAGATCTTGCTGGCCAGGGTAGTTGACTTACACCTTCTAGAGCACGTTGGGTGGCACGGGATACATGCGGACGTGCATTGTCCTGTTGGAACAGCAAGTTCCCTTGCCGGTCTAGGAATGGTAGAACGATGGGTTCGATGACGGTTTGGATGTACCGTGCACTATTCAGTGTCCCCTCGACGATCACCAGTGGTGTACGGCCAGTGTAGGAGATCGCTCCCCACACCATGATGCCGGGTGTTGGCCCTGTGTGCCTCGGTCGTATGCAGTCCTGATTGTGGCGCTCACCTGCGGGCTGCACAATGTTGGGGCGTGCACCTTCCGCCGACCACTGGCGACAACATCGATGTACTGTGGAGACCTCACGCCCCACGTGTTGAGCAATTCGGCGGTACGTCCACCCGGCCTCCCGCATGCCCACTATACGCCCTCGCTCAAAGTCCGTCAACTGCACATACGGTTCACGTCCACGCTGTCGCGGCATGCTACCAGTGTTAAAGACTGCGATGGAGCTCCGTATGCCACGGCAAACTGGCTGACACTGACGGCGGCGGTGCACAAATGCTGCGCAGCTAGCGCCATTCGACGGCCAACACCGCGGTTCCTGGTGTGTCCGCTGTGCCGTGCGTGTGATCATTGCTTGTACAGCCCTCTCGCAGTGTCCGGAGCAAGTATGGTGGGTCTGACACACCGGTGTCAATGCGTTCTTTTTTTCCATTTCCAGGAGTGTACATTGTTTTAAAGGGGTTAAGCTTAGTTTCTGCTGCTACTGTACGCAGAAGCAAACCATCAGACGAATCATAAGAAGTCCTTTTGTACATCGCTTGGAGCTGAAGCATATTTTACCAAGCACATGGGGTTTAAAACAATGACAGGTTACGATCTCGTGCTGATAGTGTAAATAAACTTAAAAGAACATGATTAGTAATGTAACTGGTGTATGTTGGGTACCCAGGCTGGCCATCTGTCGCACCACATTTCCTCGGAAATTACACTAGCTTTCAGTAGGAGCTCTGGCAACGGCCTTGTCGCAGTGGATACACCGGTTCCCGTGAGTTCACCGAAGTTAGGCGCTGTCGGGCTTGGTCGGCACTTGGATGGGTGACCATCCAGGCCGCCATGCGCTGTTGCCATTTTTCGGGGTGCACTCAGCCTTGTGATGCCTGTTGAGGAGCTACTCGACCAAGTAGTAGCGGCTTCGATCAAGATTACCATCTTATGACCGGGAGAGCGGTGTGCTGACCCCGCGCCCCTCCTGTCCGCATCCTCCACCAAGGATAACACGGCAGTCGGTCCCGGTAGGCCACTCGTGGCATGAAGATGGAGTGCTTTTTTTTCCAGTGGGAGCTCTATGTGAGAGAGGAACCCACGAGGGTGGTACACCTGGTGGCCCACCAGCACACAGAGTGCGCCACCGCCGCCGCCTCCAACTCGCTGTGGGGTTATCGGCCATCTGGCGCGCGCAGGGGCCAGACACTTGCGCGCACCTCCAGAGGTTGAGCCGGAAAAAGGCGTCAGAAGTTACAGCCAGCTGTCGGGGCAGGGCGATTACTCCTGTCTGCGACACTAATGGCGCCTGTTTCACGGCGACAATCCTGTCGTGGATCATAAATAACTACTTCTGCAGATAAATTTCTCTCGCAAGAATCCATTACGCGCTTCCAAGCGTTAGATATGTCACTCTTACGCTGTTGCCCTAGGACTTCCGCAGTCCTTTCGATATGAAACGTATTCGCAGATTACGATTACGGTACCACCACAGCTATACAATGTACTGGAAACAAATGAAAATTTGTCCCGGTGCGGGACTCTAACCCGGATTTCCCGCTTTACCCGAGCGCTCGCCTTAACCGCTACACCTATACAAGCACGCTTCGTGGACAGCCCCAAACTTCCAAATGTTCCAGTTCTGCTTCGCATAGTGCTCGCACAATTATGTACTTCCTGTACGGTGAGTGAGAGGTTTCTCTTTGTACTTTTTCTCCTGGGTGGTCTTGGATTTAAAAAAAATGTAAAGTAAATATTACGATAAATTTTATAAAGAACCGACAAGTTACGCCAAGGAAGAAGAGATAAAACTACAATGGACATGTTATTCCATGGACTCTTGCGCTTCTATGCGTGAACTATCTTTCCTTTGTCATTCGCTTATCTTATCTGGTTGGGTTCGGACCTAACAGGACGTTCCTGTGTAAAACTCATCTTGCTGTACCAGCTAATAATGTAAATTGTACATAAAACCAGAAAAATATAATGGTTATTTTGTCAAAAAAATTTGTGTATGTGGTCAATCAATTTGCAATCTTATAACTGGATTGTCCTAAGTAGATATGGGCCTTAATAAAGAATTATCATTTTTAGGCGCCATCTTAGAAAATCTTTAACATTTTTCTTTTAGCTTATCTAGGAGACGTGCCGTCGGTTAGGACAATTAACTTTCTTGCAGATCCTACGAACCTGGCGGCCGCTGAAAATAATTCAACAATTTTTACTTACAGCTTTTCTTTATATAACGAGATAACATCCCAGGCAGAAAAGGTCGGATCACAGGATTCCAGTTCCATTATAGGATTTCATTTGTAGATGCTGCTCTTGTTATCGTATATTGGGGATGTGGTGTCACCGCCAGACACCACACTTGCTAGGTGGTAGCCTTTAAATCGGCCGCGGTCCGTGTCAGAGGGATGCCTTTTTTAGGATAGGGAAGGGAGAAAAGAAAACGAGTTTTAAGAGAGATTGGCAGACACACTCAGTTTGAGAAAACAGATGAATAGGAGTCAGATTTTAGCATACAGCCTCCATTTAAACAATATTTAACAGAAAGTAATCAAAAACTGCCAGTTCATCTTCACCAAAGCAGTTATAATCCCATTAGTATGCAGCATCAGTTACCTTTATTACACCAGAACATTCCAGGCCTGAGAAAAAAAGTTGAACTACTCATTTGTATCGATAAAATGAATTCATCTAACGAAATTGACATAATCTGCCTCTCTGAACATCAAGTGACCACTGGTATAAATACGTTAGACATTTCAGGATTTAAGCTAGCTTCCTACTTCTGCAGAGCAGATATGGATGAAGGAGGAGGTGCCATATTTATTAAAAACTGCCATAAATTCAAGAACATTAACAGTAATAAATTCTCTTTAGAGCAGCATCTTGAAGCATGTGCAACAGAAGTAGAGTTCCATAACAGATCCTATATAATAGTAACTATTTACCGAGCACCTGCAGGAAATTATAATCTATTCATAAATCATCTAGAAGCTCTTTTGGGTTATTTAACAGGAAGAAACAAAGAAATTTTGATTGCTGGTGACTTTAATACAGATTTTCTAATGCAATCTTCCAGTAAACATTTACTGCAGTTAGTAATGTTGTCTTTCAATTTAACTCACACTGTAAACTTTCCAACTAGGATTACTAAATCCTCAAGGACAGCTATCGATAACATATTTATAGACAAATCAAAGGAACAAAATCATAAATATAAATATAAATGATCTTTCAGATCATGACATGCAGCTCCTTGTTTTAGATGTAAATTCTAAGCAGATTATCAAGACTGCTAAATCTGAGTACAGGAAAGTAGTCAATCAACCAAAAATTGAGTGTTTTAGAAAACTGCTGAAAGATATGAACTGGAAAGATGTTTGCAGTGCTCATGATATGAATGAAAAATATAACACATTCATGAACAAAGTCAGTACCATGTTTGAAAACTGTTTTCCTCTAAAAGTTACTCAAATTAAACAGAAGTCTATAATAAAACCATGGATTACACAAGGAATAAAGATTTCCTGTAAGACAAAAAGGAAAATGTATCTGTCGACCAAGAATAGCTCCATTGCTGGTGATTTAGCTAAATACAAGGAATATTGTAAAATATTAAAAAAGTAATTCAGACATCTAAACAAATGCACTACGACAAGAAGAAGGCAATGTCAGGGAACAAAATATAAACAATATGGGATATACCTCCCAGGGGGTCCACAACTCTTTTGTGGATACGTGCGTGGCGAGCACGGCGCCCCGACCCATTGCAGCCTTCTTTCTCTCCAGGGCTGCATTTCCTTTCCCTTCCCTCCTTTCTCCTCCTTGCTCCTTTCCCCTCGCCCTCTCCTCTCCCTCTCTTGGTGTCCTTGCTTGTGATGGCCCTCGCTATCCTCCTGGTTCAGTTGGTTTTACAATTCGGCTTTGTTGCATAATCATCTCCTCCTTTTGGCATTCCTTGGTCCCCCTCTGGGGTTTGACCTCCATTACAAAATTTCTCCTCCGTAGTGTGAGCCATTTGGGGAAGAGCACCTTACCTAGTGTCTCCGACGTGCGCCCTCCTAGTGCATTCCACCTTTCCTTTCACGTCGTTGTCTGATACTAGGGTGCATAGGCAGCACGGTAGCCAGCCCGTGTGGTGGGGTCGCTATGTACCCTTTTGGTTGAGCCCCCTGAACACACAGGGATCACACTTGTGATACCTGAGCTGTGACCTCCTCATGCATGCCTTGGAGTGGTTGCTCGACATCCTGGAGCATCGGAACTCCCGGCAATGGCCGCCATGCCAGACGGCCCTTGCTGTGGCTGGGTGGCACCCGTGAGGAGAGCCCCTAATCGGAGTGGGTGGTATCAGGGCGGACGCTATGCAAATGAAACGCATACGGGTCCAGAGCTCTGGCTGTTCTTCTGCGGCCGCCTCTCTGCGTGGAACTGATTCTTCAAGTGCTGCTTCTCTTGCCCCTTCGGCCTTCCCTTCCATGGCTACCCCCTGGGAAGGGGGTCAGGCCCTTCGGCTAGGGGCGAAACCTTTCCCCCGTTATCTAGTTTGCACCAGGACAGATGGAGATACTTTCACCAATACCAAACATTTATTCTTTGTGGAACACATTGAAGACAAGTTTGGCGAAGTGGGCTCCCTGAGCAAGATGCGGTCGGGTTCGTTGCTGATAAAAACTGCTTCAGCCGCCCAATCTGCGGCCCTTCGTGCCTGTACCCATCTTGGCACAATTCCTGTGTCCATTACCCCCACCAGTCTCTAAATATGGTACAAAATGTGATTTTTCACAGGGACCTCATCCTTCAAATTGATGAGGAACTTCGGGACAATCTCGGACGGCGGGGTGTTCACTTTGTTCGGCGTGTTCAGAAGGGTCCTAAAGACAATCGTATTGATACTGGTGCCTTTATCCTGGCCTTCGAAGGGGATACCCTCCCTGAGAAAGTTAAGATTATGGTCTATCGATGTGAAGTGAAGCCGTGCGTCCCACCTCCTGTGAGGTGTTTTAAGTGCTTGCGTTTTGGACACATGTCTTCCCGCTGTTCATAGGCCCCTCTCTGTGGTGACTGTGGACGTCCACTCCATGAGGGGAGTCCCTATGGTCCCCCTCCTGTGTGTGTAAATTGTCATGGTAGTCATTCTCCACGTTCACCAGATTGCCTAGTATAAAAGAAGGAAAAAAAGATACAGGAGTATATGTCCCTCGATCGTTTAACCTACACAGAGGCCCGTAAGAAATATACACGACTTCACCCTGTGTCCATGACATCTAGTTACGCCTTGGTTACATCTTCACCCCTTCCTCCCCCTTCCTTACCACCAACCCGGACCCCTCTCCTCCCCCCCTCCCCTGCGGCTCCCACACCTTCTCCTCTGGGCGCTGCTCCCCCTCCCCAGCCGGAGAAGTGTCCCACTCCTTCGGCGTCTGCCGGTCAAGGGCGCCCCTCCCGGGATGCCCCTTCCCGGCACCTTCCAGGCCAAAGGTCTGCTGCCACGCGACGACCGCGAGAGCCGCGGTCTGTCGGCCCCCAGGTCGCCCGGTCTCTTTCTGTTCCTGATCTTGCTGCAGCTGGCTCCTTTATGCCACACAGCCCTCCTCGATCTCAGCCTGAAAAGCAGAAGAAACATAAGTCCCGGGACAAAGAGCCTCTGGTGTCACCGGAGGTCCCTTCCCCGACTTCACAACCGGATTCTGACCTGTCGTTCATGGATGTCGCCTCCTCCTTGTCGGTGACGGGTGGGGACCCGGCGGTATAACTGGATTTAGGGTGGTCAGCCCTCATTTAAACCATCGTTCTGTGGTTCTCCAATGGAATTGTAATGGATACTATCGTCACCTTCCAGAATTGAAATCCCTTCTTTCGTCTACTCTGCAGCTTGTGTGGTTCTACAGGAATCTCATTTTACTTACGCTCACTCACCAACCCTCCGTGGGTTCCGTGTTTTCTGTCGAAATCGGGTCGGACCCCTGCGGGCTTCTGGTGGCGTTTGTACGTTGGTCCGTACAGACATTGCTAGCATGTGGATTCCTCTTCAATCTACATTAGAAGCGGTTGCTGTTAGGGTCCACTTAGACTCTGCGGTCATAGTTTGCAATCTTTATCTCCCTCCTGACAGGACTCTTACACCTGCTGCCTTAACTGCCCTTCTTCAGCAACTTCCTCCTTCCTTCCTCCTCCTTGGGGATTTTAATGCTCATCATCCCTTGTGGGGCAGTGCCTTTCCATCTAGACGAGGTCTTCTTATAGACCAATTTATTGCAGACCACGACCTGTGCCTTCTTAATGATGGCTCCCCTACTCATTTCAGTGCCGGTCATGGTACCTTTTCTGCCACTGATCTTTCTCTTTCTTCTCTCTCTCTCCTCTCTTCATTACACTGGTCGCCACACGACGACCTTTGTGATAGTGACCATTTCCCGTTGATTATCTCCCTCCCTTCCCGCTCCCCGATGGACAGGTTACCTCGTTGGTCTTTCCAACGTGCCGATTGGCCTCTATACACAGCACAGGTCGTGTTTTCTCCCTCTTTGTCGGGTTGTATTGATGACGTCCTACGTGACGTCCTACGTGACGTGTCTGACGCGATTGTTCGCGCTGCTAGCCTTGCTGTCCCGCGCTCAAATGGGCCATTTCGTCGCCGGCAAGTCCCATGGTGGAGTACGGCCATTGCCATTGCCATCCGTGATCGCCGTCGAACTTTGCAACACTTCAAGAGGCACCCATCCATAGCCAGCCTTACTACCTTTAAACGCCTCCGCGCTAAAGCCCGTTATTTAATCAAACAGAGCAAGCAGATATGTTGGGAACGATTCGTTTCTTCCCTTGGTTCTACTGTCCCTCTGTCACGGGTATGGGCTACACTTCGCTCTCTCCAAGGTTGCCATCGGCAGTCCACCCTCCCAGGCCTTCACCTTCCCAATGGCCTTTGTACGGACCCATTAGTTCTTGCAGAACATCTTGCGACCCATTTTGCAGTGGCATCAGCATCAGCCTCCTATCCAGCTGCTTTCCTTCACCAAAAACAGCGGGCTGAAGCTACCACCTTATGTTTCACCCCTTGTGAGTCAGAATCTTACAACGAACCTTTTACTGAGTGGGAATTTCATTCTGCTCTATCTTCGCCTCACGATACGGCCCCTGGCCCAGATTCCATTCATAACCAACTGCTTCACCATCTCAGTGCTCCACAACAGCAACATCTTCTTCGGGTGTTTAACCGTATCTGGCTCCAGGGTGACTTCCCTTCTCAGTGGAGGGATACCATTGTGGTTCCTGTCCTTAAGCCTGGTAAGAACCCCCTATCTGTTGACAGCTATCGGCCAATTAGTTTGACCAGTGTTGTTTGTAAGTTACTTGAATGGATGGTAGCCCGTCTGCTCAATTGGGTCTTCGAATCTCGGGATCTATTGTCCCCTTACCAGTGTGGCTTTCGAGAGGGACGGTCTTCAATCGATCATTTACTTCGCTTGGAATCCGCAGTTCGGCAGGCTTTCTCCCAGCGCCGCCATTTGGTTGCAGTGTTTTTTGACCTTTGCAAGGCCTATGACACGGCCTGGCGCCATCACATCTTACTTACCCTTCATCAGTGGGGTCTTCCGGGCCCACTCCCGATTTTTATCGGGCAGTTCCTGTTCCATCGGTCATTCAGAGTTCGAGTTGGTACTGTTTTTAGTTCTCCACGGACCCAGGAGACGAGCATCCCACAGGGTTCTGTCTTGAGTGTCCTTCTTTTCCTCATTGCTATCGATGGACTTGTGGCCTCTGTCGGTCCCTTGGTCGCCCCTGCCCTGTATGTGGATGATTTCTTCATTTGGGTTAGTTCCTCCTCGATGGCATCTGCAGAACGGCAGCTCCAGGGAGCTATACGGCGTGCCTCTGCATGGACCCTCTCACACGGGTTTCAATTCTCTCCTTCAAAATCGCGGTGGTCCACTTTTGTCGCCGTACTACGATCCACCCTGATCCAGAGCTCTATCTCGCTGCACAACGATTGCCTGTGGTCCCACAGTTTCGTTTCCTGGGTCTTCTTTTCGACAACAAGCTCACTTGGCTGCCCCATATCAGACTCCTGAAGGTAGGATGTTTCCGTAAACTCAGTGTCCTTCGCTTCCTTGCCCACTCCTTTTGGGGTGCGGACTGTTCCCTCCCTCTCCGTCTTTATCGTGCTCTAGTTCTGTCTCGCTTGGACTATGGTTGTCAAGTTTATGGTTCAGCTGCTCCTTCCACACTGCACTTGCTGGATCCAGTCCACCATAGTGGTATCCGTTTGGCCACCGGTGCCTTCCCTACTATCCCTGTTGATAGTCTCCTGGTTGAAGGTGGGATCCCCCCCCCCCCCTTTCTGTTCGGTGGTCCCAGCTTCTGGTGTCTTATGCACTCGCTATCCGTTCCTCTCCTACTCATCCTTCCTATTCTATCCTGATCCCAGACCATGGACGTCGCCCACCCGACTCGCGCCCACGGGCGGATTTACCGGTTGGGCTCCGCCTTGCGTCTCCTTGCCATGATTTTCAGCTTCCTTCTTTGTCCTGTCTTCCTCGCTCCCTCCTCTCCACCCCCCCCCCCTTTGGTTAGTTCCTCGGCCTCGAATTCGGATGGATCTCCGCCGAGGTCCGAAAGATTCTATCCCCCCGGTGGTGTTCCGTTCCTTTTTCCGCCAAATTTTGTGGGAGTTTCGGGATGCTGTTGTTTTTTACACTGATGGCTCTAAATCTGCTGATCATGTTGGGTATGCCTTCACGTCCTCTGTTAGAACGGAAAATCATCTGCTGCCGCCTACATGTGGGGTGTTTACTGCGGACTTGATGGCAATTTCCCAGGCCCTTACGTTTATTAAACAGTCCCAACACAACCGCGTTTTGTTATGTACGGACTCGATGAGTGGCCTTCTTGCTATTGACCGGGGTTTTTCGCGCCATCCCTTGGTCTCTGCCATCAATGACCATCTCGCTGATATTCACCGTGCTGCTTGTTCCATTGACTTCTTTTGGGTCCCTGGCCATGTGGGTATCCCGGGTAATGAGCTCGCTGATCGTTTGGCTGGAGGAGCAGTCACTTACCCCCCATTTTCTGTAACCCCTCCTGCAGCGTATTTACGGCTTCACATCAAATCCCACTTCGCACAGTCATGGGCCAATTCTTGGGAGGCTACTCCCCTGTCTAATAAACTTCTTGCGATTAAGGTGACACCAGGCCTGTGGCGTTCTTCCTTTCGCCTATCCCGAAAGGACTCTACCACACGGTGTCGTCTCTGCATTGGCCATACCAGGCTGACCCATGGTTTTCTTTTGCGTGATGAGCCACCCCCACTTTGTGGTTGTGGAGCCTTCCAGTCAGTAGCCCACATTTTGGTCGAATGCCCCCTTCTTTTGGCTCTGCGTGCTAAGTACAGACTCCCCCACACTTTACCTTAGATGTTGGCTGACAATTCCCGGATGGTCTCTCTGGTTCTCGGTTTCCTCCAGGAAAGTGGTTTTTATTCTCAGTTTTAAGGTTTTTAATCTCTCTCTGGTGTTGGGGCAGGGCGGTGAGTGTTTGGGTGTCTCCCACTGTAAGCCGTGTTTGGAGATTCCCGATTCACCTCCCTGACCGAGATCCTCTTTTCTTCCCCTTTACTCTGTTTTTACCTTTTTTTTAAGGATTGGTTAGTCTCCTTTTCCCATACGTATTTCTACACTCTAGCGGTTGCACCTTTTAAGTCACAGGTGGTCTTGCCTATGCTGCTTCAGCATAGCGTTGGGTTCGTTCTCTTGCGGACTTCCCTCATTTTGTTTTTTTACCATTGACAACATGACTGCCCTTTTACGTTTTTACCTTCTTCCCTTTTATTGTTGTGACTTTCCTGAGATGTCCCATTAGCGGAATGGACCCTATTTGAAACAAGGGATTGATGACCTTGCTGTTTGGTCCCTTAAACCTCAAACAACCAACCAATATGGGATGTAGTGAAAGAGGAGACTGGTAGAACCAGAAAGGAACAGGAGCAAATAGCACTAAGGGTTGATGACACATTAGTAACCGATGGGCATAGTGTGGCAAATCTATTTAACAAGTACTTTATATCCGTTACTGATAGAATGGGATTGTCAGGATCAGTAAATAATGCCCTTGAATGTCTGAAACTAGCCTTTACATATAGCTTCAGGTACACGAATATGTCACTCACTTCACCGAAAGAAATAACTTCCATAATAAAATCTTTAAAAACAAAGCATTCTAGTGGTTACGATGAAATATCAACAAAGCTAATTAAGGCATGTTCTTGTGAGTTTAGTACAATTCTGAGTTAACTTGTGTAACCAGTCAATTATAACTGGGACATTTCCTGACTGGCTAAAATATGCAGATGTTAAGCCTCTATTCAAGAAAGGGGATAAAGAGATACCGTCAAACTATAGACCGATTTCACTTTTTCCAACATTCTCAAAAATTTTAGAAAAAGTAATGTACAGGCAGCTTCTCAACCATCTGACCACAAATAACATATTATCAAGAACACAGTTTGGATTTCTGAAAGGTTCTGATATCGAGAAGGCTATTTATACCTACAGTGAAAATGTACTTAATTCATTAAATAACAAGTTACAAGCAACAGGTATTTTCTGTGATTTCTCAAAGGCATTCGATTGCGTGAACCATAACATCCTTTTAAATAAATTAGAATTCTACAGTGTCACAGGCAGTGCTGCAAAATGGTTCAAGTCATACCTCGCTAACAGGAAACAAAGGATGTCAGTGCAAGGGACTAGTGAATTAAGTCATCTGTCATCATCAGAATAGGAAGAAATTACATGTGGTGTCCCACAAGGATCCATCTTAGGGCCGTTGCTTTTTCTTGTGTACATTAATGATCTCTCGTCAGTTACACTGCCAGAAGCAGAGTTCGTTTTGTTTGTAGATGGCACAAGTATTGCAATAAATAGTATGTCGAGTGTAGTTCTAGAAAGATCTGCAAATGATATTTTCATGGATATTAATAAATGGTTTAAAGCCAACTCACTGACATTAAACTTCGAAAAGACTCACTATATGCATTTCAGAACCTGTAAGAGGTTTCCACCCAGCATATGCATAAAGTATGAAGAAGAGCAGACAGAAGAGGTTCACAGTCTTAAATTCCTAGGATTACAACTTCATAATAAATTCAATTGGGAGGAGTACATCACAGAACTGCAGAAACGATTTAACAAATCTGTATTTGCAATTCGAGTGTCAGCAGACATAGGCGACATAAAAATGAAAAAGCTTGCATACTTTGCCTACTTTCATTCCATAATGTCATATGGTATAATATTTTGGGGTAACTCTTCAAGCCAAACAAAAGTTTTCAGAGTCCAAAAGCGTGCAATACGTATTATTTGTGGAGTAAATTCACGGACGTCCTGTAGAAACCTCTTCAAAGAACTGGGTATACTAACTACTGCCTCTCAGTGTATTTACTCATTAATGAAATTTGTCCTAAATAATATATCTCCTTTTCCAACAAACAGCTCAGTTCATACATACAATACCAGGAACAAAAATGATTTGCACAAGGACTTAAAAGCACTTACTTTAGTTCAAATAGGGGTCCACTACTCAGGAACACTCATCTTCAATAATTTGCCACCAAACATAAAAAATTTAGTTACAAATAAAGATCAGTTTAAAAGGAGCCTGAAAGACTTACTAGTGGCCAACTCCTTCTACTCCATTGACGAATTTTGTATTAGAAGCAAATGATGTACATATATTCATACTATCCTACCTCATTGACGAATTTTGTAATAGATACAAGTGATGTATTGTATATATATTCATACTATTAGTATTTTAATTTCAGCTTTCTATAAAAGAAAAAAAATGACATGTTCCACATCCACGAGGATCTCCTCAGCACGGATCTATGGAACGAATAACTAATCTAATCTAATCAGGTATACGTCGGACCCGCGTGTCGCCACTATCAGTGATCGCAGACCGAGCGCCGCCACACGGCAGGTCTAGCCTAGAGAGACTCCCTAGCTCTCGCCCCAGTTGTACAGCCGATTTTGCTAGCGATGGTTCACTGTCTACATACTCTCTCATTTGTCGAGACGACAGTTTAGCATAGCCTTCAGATACGTCATTTGCTACGACCTAGCAAGGCGCCGTATTCAGTTACTATATGTCTTCTGAACAGATAATATTGTTAATCATGTACTGTCAAGAGCGACGTTCTCATTAATGGATTAAAGTTAAGTATCAAACTAATTATGTCCACTTTCTGAATTCTCATTCCTTGTCATGTTCCAGACTTCACGTCAGTATAGTTCTTCCCTCCTCACGCCAGCCTGCGTGAGCTAAAACGTGTGCATTTCGGCCTCCAGTTGTAACACGGCGTTGGCTCTTCTGCCAACACAACAGGGGAATCGAGACGAAATCACGGTATTAAGTTACGTATTGCAGTAGTTTACATCGAACAGACTTGTGAAATATTCTCTGGTGCAAACAGCACACGACTTCTCACGAGCCTGGAATAATATCTGTGGTGTTGGGTAAAGAAGGAAAGGACAATTAATTATAGACGATTACGTAACTACCCTGAGAACTGATCTAGTTTGTTAATTACTGATCTGTGTCGGGATAGGCCGGCCGCGGTGGTCTAGCGGTTCTAGGCGCTACAGTCTGGAACCGAGCGAACGCTACGGTCCCAGGTTCGAATCCTGCCTCGTGCATGGATGTGTGTGATGTCCTTAGGTTAGTTAGGTTTAAGTAGTTGTAAGTTCTAGGAGACTGATGACCACAGATGTTAAGTCCCATAGTGCTCAGAGCCATTTGAACCATTTTGTGTCGGGATAACTTAAGAGATATTGCACTATTAAGAACATTTTTGTGAGTCATTTTCAGATAAGTGTTTTCAACCGCTACTATTGAGTCATTAAGAATACGGTTACGTTGGCGGACTTCCGTGCATTTTTTACGTATAACTGTTTTTTATATTTTTACATTACATCGTGAAGTTACCTTGGTTTTGGCCTGCCATGTAGTGCGGTGTCTTGTATTCGACAGAGTCTGTACAGCTGGATGCATATTGCATCGTACTTTACAGACACTGTTAGACACAGGCACTGCTCCAACGTCTTTGCAGCAGCCAATGTAAAGACAATATGAGCACGTGAAGCAGAAATTCGTTGCAGAAGCTGCCGTCAGTTTTTCGAAAGTTGTCAATGAAAAAGTGTGACTGTTTCGGTCGTACAATTGCAGAAGTAACTTCCGCTTTGTGTCGAATAGTTATCAGCTGCAGGGGAAGGTGAAATTTATAGGCTCGCCACAACCTTGGCTTTGATTTCCTTTTATGTATTTTTAAGTTATCAGTGTTGTAATTAGGTTTGATTAGGTCTGATCTGACGAGTGCGAGAATTGTGGCTTCGCAGCTCATTCATGTAAGTCGCTGACAAGAATAGTATACAGAAGAATTGAAAAGAAAATTGAGGATGTGTTAGAGGACGATCAGTTGGGCTTTAGGATAGATAAAGGCACCAGAAAGGTAGTTCTGATGGTGCGGTTGATACTAGAAGCAAGACGGAATAAAAATCAAGACACGTTCATATGATTTGTCGACCTGGGAAAAGCGTTAGACAATGTCAAATGGTGCAACATGTTCGAAATTCTGAGGATAAAGGAGATAAGCTATAATGAATGATGGGTAATATACAGTATGTACAAGAGCCATGGCGGAACAATAAGAGTGGCAGACCAAGAACGTAGTGCTCGGATTAAAATAGACAGAAAGACAGGGATGTAAACTTTCACCCCTATTGTTCAGTCTGTACATCGAAGAAGCAATGACGGAAATAAAAGAAAGGTTCAAGATATAGTGTCCCTTTCCATATATTTGACATGAACAATATAAATAACGACAAAAGAACTATACATGCGTAATTTTGTGTGAACTTAAATGCCTAATTGTGATACGGACAAAGTGACTAAATAACTTTAAAGACAATTTATCGATTCTGATGATAGAAAAAAAGACGTTATTCTCCGTTTTTATGAGATCATATGTGTAAACTAAAGAACTGAACACTATAATCTTTGTTATATTATAAAAGGACTGGAAGACAGTGAACTTAGTCGTCTTCTGATGTTTTCTTGTGTCTTAGCTATTGTTTGAGTGCAGATGGTACGATTGTATTGCGATAGCTTTTGTCTTCCTCTCGTTTAATTACGAAAACATAACTGATGTGTAAAAGAGTTACGAAAATATAATAAGCTAATCTGGAGTGCAGAGTAATCATTTAAGGAACCCACGCCACATTTATTATAACGCAAGAGTTTGTGTAGCTTTTTTTGCAGCTGCTGCGGAGTTAGCTGCGATCATCTGAGAAAGTTGGCCGCCATTACGCGGCGCATTTTAACTTTTTATTTCCACAGGAAATACGACGAAGCCGGAGCAGAAGAACTTATTTAAAAATACTATCAAAACTAATTAGCATCAAATCACAAGATTTATTTTATCATAAAGTGACTATTTTCTGTGATACAATTTATTATATGTCAGGTGCCTCTTCACACAAATTTTATTACGCTAAAGCATCTGATATTATTTGTAGGGAGCCTGCCGCTCGTTTTCAATCAGAATTTAAAGTTTAATTTGGCAACCTGCAAATATAATATTGCTTATTTATAATTGTTTCTTACGAGGTTTCATGAAAGATAGCTTTACGAAATTTAACTTCACGAACTTAATAGAATCCTCATATAACTTATAGAAGAAAGAGACGTTACAAATAAATGTCTCCCCGAAACGTGGGGCTCGAGAAGAGGAAATATTAATAATTCTGTATATATGTATATAGGTATTCATTAACTTTTGTTGTATTCTAATAGAAAATAAATTTCATTTCATGTATAAACATCCTGAGCGATAGTAGCAGAGAAGAACTGCCTACAACCTGAGACCATGCAGGTAGCAATAAGAAGACCTTAAGGTAAAGGACCGCTAGGCATCATATCTTGCTACACAGACAAGTATAATCAAAGTATACTTTCATAGATGATACATGATGTTTAGTGAGATTGAATATATTCTGTGTTGGTAACAACCATAGTAAACAAGTGATAATTTTGTGACTTTTTGAAGTAGTAACATTAGTATTTGTGAACATAGTCCGCATTTATAGTTTAGTATAGGTTTAGTAGTTAGATAAGTGAATATATTATCATTATGGGGAAAGTTTGACGAGTTTTGGATTTGCAACCAGATGTTGGGACGAGTGTTTTAGATAATGTTCAGTTATGGCCTGAAAGGGACAGGCGTAACGAAATGTTAGACATTAATAGTGAGCAAGGAGTAGAGAACATAGACACTATAATTTCCAGTGAAATGCTAGTAAGTAGCCAGCATACTGAAATTTGAGAACCAGTAGCAGCTACCAGCAGGGATAGTGTTAATGTTTCAAGGAGTAGGATAACTACCACACCGATATGTTCACAAATACCGGATCCATTTGCTGAATTTGTTAGGAAATTAGAAGAAAGAGACAGATTGTGGGAACAGGAATTGGCAAAAAGAGATCAGATCTTGATTGAGAGTATTAGTAGTTTGAATAAACAATTTGAAAAGATACAATTAGAGATGGCCGAAATGAAGGAAGCCCATGCCGAACTACCGAAGATTGTCAGGAACTTAGCACAAGATGTGCAAACGCTGAAAACAGCGCAAATAGTCATTAAGGAAGACGTGGAGCAACTATCTAATCGCATGGATAATTTAGAAATAGCCCAGAAAGAAACAATAGAACAACATTTAAACGCACAAGCAAAAAACGGTCGAAAAGGAGTTCCAAGACTGGTTAAAGGAAAAGGAAAATCAAATAACAGAAGAAGTAAAAAGCAAGGTACAGGCTGCAATGAAATAAGCTATTAGCGGAGCAGCGGTAGGCTAACAAACTACTATCGGAACGCTACCACTCGCAGGTGAGAAAAGCGAAGCAAACACCGACAATTCCAGGTGTTTAACGCCGAAAAGAAAGTCATACATCCAGTAATATTTATCAAAGGATTGCGTTATGTGTTTGCCGACTGCCTGGAATGAACGGCAGAAAATACAATTCATAATCGCACACATTCAAGATGACGCTGTCCTATGGGCAAATGAAGTCATAAATAATTGCCACAGTGTAACCCAGTTTGAGAAACATTTTTTGGAACGATACTGGTCGAAATTCAGGAAAGATTGAGACCTGAAGTGTATAGCCCACAAATCTATATCCAGAAACAAGGCACACTTCGCAAGTATTTTGAGAAATACCGTAATAAAACCCGATATTGGGATGAACCAATATCAACACGGGATGTTATCCGAATGTTAAAATTACGATTACGCAGCTATATTCGTGACAAGTTGATAAATGTACCAGAAGATGAGTTGTAACGATACCTGTCTGTGTTGGATGAAATTGATCTTTCACATAAACAAAACGCTGTTTTTAACCTACAACAACTAAATATGTACAAACGTATGCATCCAGTTTGCAGGATAACCACAGGGGGATGCTTTATAAATAAAGGCGAAACGAGTATGGTGTAGTTCTCTTTCATTAAATTACAGCAAGCTCAAGACCGAAAACAACAGTAACTGACTTCCATTCTTAATGTATCAAGTGATACGTTACAATGTTCAGCGACTATAACAAATTGCTGTGTACACGTATTGTTTCCAAGTTGGGTATTTTAGATTGTTCAAAGTTTAATAAAATGATCTAATATTTTGGTGGGTTGTAGTGTCCATTCGACCTCCTACTGAAGTAAACCTGGGCTTGCTGGAACCCACTAAAGTGCCGTTGCCTGTGTCTCAACTGTTTTTTTCGTCCGGCATTACAAGAACGTGCTTTGTCTGCTCTTATATTCAGTGCTTACATTCAGGAACACATGGACCAAGTTCGTGAGGAATATACGTTCGTACCGATATTTTGGAGTAAGCTAGCGGCGGTGCCTTACCTTGGTTTCCCCGGCAAGCCGGGAGAAGACGCCACTTACGCATGAGCCGTCTTTGAAGACAAAACACAAACGCGGTACGAGGAAAGACGGGCGTAAGCGAAACATGGACAGTAAGTCTGGTAGCAGTCAGGAATGCGTAAAGGTTGGCAGGACAATGGAGATAGTTGATTTTCAAAGGCGGCAGGTTTTCCTCTTTGGAGTTGTGTTTGGTGTGGATAGTAACATATAAATTCACTTCTTTCGTGCCGTCTCCATCGCTGTTATGGAACATTCAATGTGGTGGAGCCAGGTATTAATTCCGCCACGAGAGTACGTCATCGAGATTTATCTGCGGTGAGGCTGCGTGGCAGCTATTAGCGTCAGATTACGGAAGTTAATGGCGAGATCCTGCCTGTTCTGTTGCGAAATAAATAAGTTGCGCCTAAGCCGAGGGAACTTATTAATCATCGTGATTGTTTGGCTGCCCAATCGTTTACGTGACCCTTTTATTCAAAATTACAATGAGAGTGCCAGCTGTGACTTGGAAAGTTTTGCTGATTTGATTTTGTTTCTGACAGTTACACCGTCTTGGCAGCATTCTGTCATGAAGTGCTTGGTCTTTAACCGCATGAGCTGGCAATCGATTTAATGTGTGCGATTCTGCCCCAGGGGCCAGAATGATAATTTATTTTTACTAAATTCACTTGTGTTATAATTGATGGGAAATATAGGAAACTAATTCCCCCTCTTCGATAATATGTAACTGTTTATGATGGTGTTGTATGTGTGGCAACATTTTATTTTTTTAGTCTAGCGCTCTAGAACTCAACTGTTTTCATGCTACTTATTTGAAACTATTCGGACGACCTGTTGTATCGATGTCGAATGTAGCTACCAGCTTCTTGCAAAGATTTCAAGGCCAGCTCTTAGCGTTCTTCATCGGCATAAAATATGGGCTGCAATTTACCTTGCGTCACTGGTAGTCTACTAGCGCTAAATTTATGTGCATGGAATGATAGAGTGTGTTCCAGTTATTGGCACCTGTAAAATAAATTTTGATATTACGTTGTTTAATTTGGTCTTTCTTGTTTGAGACGGTTTTTCATGCTATATCCTATCTCATTGCCATCTTTAAAATCAAGTTTTGAAATTACGTTGTTAAATTTGTCTTTGCTTTTTTAAGGCGAAACTATCCTTTATTGGCACCCATAAAATATTTTGTTAATAGCCACTTCTGATGTAATTACTGGTGACATTTAAATAATTTTTGGTAAGCTGTATGCTTAAATCCTTACGGTTATTAACTAATTTTGATGTTAAACAGATGCTTTAATTCGTAACACTTTTAAATATTTGTAGGGATGTTGCCCTATCAGATGTTTTTTATTGTAACACTTCTCATATAATAGAATTTAATGTATTGTAGACAGATTAATTTTCATATAAATTTGCTTAACTGAATAAATAAATGTTTTCGGTTTACCAGCATGTGTGAGTGTAAATTGTTTCTATTAAGTAAAGTTGTGAATTTGTTTTTCTTTTAACGATAGACTCACTCGTTTACCGCTTCCGGATCCCGCATCCTTTAGAATTTCGGAGGGGATTATTGAAATTAATGGACGAAAGATATACATACTGCGATATGTAGATGATATTGCTCTAGTCACGAAAAAGAAAGATCTAGAGAATATCATCAGTATAATTGAAAGACTTTTTTGTAACCAGTATTGTAAGAGCAAGAACAGGAGGATGGCTAAAAGGGTGGACGCAGTATTGAAGAAGAATATGAACCCTAAGACTGAAAATTGTAAGGGTGAAGTTAGAAATGACTGAGAAACTTATCTGTTTGGGAATCAGGATCATAAGGGTTGGTAGAAGCCGGGAATAAATTGTGAGCAGAATACAGTGGCCCAAACTTGCATTTAACTTGAGAAAGAACTTGACTCACCAGTAAGAACTTCAGTCTCGAAACAGGGAAACGGATCATTTAAGAATTTGCTTGATGTGTGGCGTTACGTGCGTGTTCTGATTAGAGATGTGTTATGGTAAATCATAGATGTTGATATCGAATTCACCATCGACGTCCAAACATCGATGGGCGATAAAAGCATTTGCTAACAAATAAATACAGTAATAATTAACATTTCACTTCCCACAACTTATTGTCTACAGTCTGTTATTGATATAGTTTTGAGATACGTTTCGTCTTCAATTGCGTTATTAACAGAGGATGCCCAGCTTTTGATAAAAGTCTCACAAAATGACGATGTGACTATACATCTCTGATATTTAAGAGCAGTTTTTTGTAGCTTTAGATAGGGAATACCGATGATGTGATTTCATACTTCTAATGTATCTTATTTGAGATGTATAAGATGGGTTTTAGATAATTGCTGAATTGTGGTGACAGGTTTCTTTTTTTGCTTTCAGTTAGCGAATTATTCTTTTCTTGTGCTGTTTCTTAATGTTCACTTCAAACAGAACGTTTAATTCCATCTAACAGATATTTCTCGAAATATTTTGAGGTCTGATTCTTCTGTTAGCCCTTCGCTTGCTACTGAAATTCGTCTAAAATATAGTTACATAATTGGAAGTATCATCTTTACAATATAAAAAGGTATTTCAATCAATTTACGAATGCATAAACAGAATGAACATTGAAAAGTATAGAAAATAAACATTGAGAAGCATTAATCCGCCCTTGGCTACAACAACAGCAAATGTTCCTGCCTTAGTTCGTTCAAAAATATTGTGCTCTCTCTCTCTCTCTCTCTCTCTCTCTCTCTTTCCTCACGGCGTAGTTTGACAAGCTGCAAACGTGTTTCATTGGTGTCGTTACTACGCGTCTTTAGAAACTGATTCTTTTAAATGACTAAAAAATTATTGACAGTGGTAACATATAACATGGGTCTTTTGCCATCATCGAAGTCGATTTTTTGCGTTTAACATCCATGTTACGGTATTTTAGAGATTTCATTAAGGATATCCAAACATCGAAGTTCAAATTCCCAATAAAGATATTTTCTTAACATCAACGATCATTGAATATCTATAGTTCAGATCAGTACATCATTAGCTTGTAAAATGACCACTATCTGACTAGAAAAGGGCGGCAGTAAGCGCTCACTACTGTGACAGCTGTCGCGAGTTTTTTTAAGACAGGTACATTGTGGGAGGACGGTAATAAGGGGTTGCACTGGGTGAATAACATTCACTGGTCAGAAAATGAAAGTTGTCTGTAACGTAATTGCCTCAATTAACTGTCCTGAAATCTGACAAAAAAATAAAAAAATGGTTCAGCAACCTACTGCCAAGCAAAATAACGCTAGTCCTGCTATCTGAATGGCAAGCAAGCCATTTGGAGTAAACACAAATAGTAGGTGTCTAAGCCTCTCCATCAAACCCGTAGGGGTTGTGAATCACATCAAAACTTAGAGAAAAAATGTTCGCTGTCACTTCTCGGCAACGATAGGCATCCTTTAGTATTCTCTGGTCCTATGGCGACGAGATTTCACCGAACTAGGAGCCATTGGCCCGGTGTGCTGCATATTATTTATCCTAGTAACTTAATAGAGTGATTTTTGACACGAAAACCACATGAATGTGGTTCTGTAAGGGGAGAGAGTTATTTTAGAAGCGGATTATGAACTAATTTTACTCAGTCCAGAGCAGGTGATTGGATTATAGGCAATACACATTGTATATATCGGCAGCATTGTGCCTGCACCCTGCCGCCTGCCAGGGGCATAAATACAAAATACCGACCAGCGTCACAGAGAACAGTCAGCGAAAATTTTGTCTCTAATAAAAGTTGTTCCCCTTGACTTGATCTATCATCCATAGATTTTTGAATGAGTGTGTTCATACATTTTCCCGTTCTTGATTGCTGCTGGAAGTGAAGTTTGTAAATGATAAGAGAAACTACTTTGTGATTAAAAACGTACTTCTTAACAGTTCCATCGAATCCTAAGAAACTGGACAAAATTTTAATTGAAATGCGTTGATTTACTTTACTGCCGTGACGTAGACTGTATATTAGATATTTCTACGCCACTAACAAGAAGATGACCGTCTTTCACAACAGTGTTACGAGACGCAATTTTTTTTTTTAATTCTTGTACTGTATATGTCATGGAATTCTTGATGCATTGAGACGATTTTACGTTCATGCTTAATTTTATTTCTGTTTTCAGTTTTTCTTGCGTAGTCTCTTTCGCCACCATTGTTCTGAACAATGACGTTTACTTCTACAAATTTGTACTGCCTAATGTGCAACCTGATTTTCTATAGTAAAATTATCAATTTTCTTTAAGCTGTGTAGATCATTTCCAGTATTCAGTGTAGAAGTTGGTGTATATTCGTGAAAATATTGTGGTGCGAGTGCAGGTCTCATTGTGCTACAAAGCATTTGGAAATATTAGGCCGATAGGTATGATCATAAGGAATGAGGCGCTACCACACATCCGGTTATTAATTATGTATTTCGTCCGGAAAGTTAATATATGCGTTATGTGACCAAGAAACACGCCGTGGTTTGGCGTTATTGCAACGAGTGTAAAAGTCTTACGACACAAAATATTTGGTGAGGGTCACATCAGATTTTAGCGTTTATCCTAACAGTCCTGCGATAGAGTTCAAGAAATCGAATGGTCTTGCATCAAATGGATACTGTGGAAGTACACTACTCGCCATTAAAATGGCTACACCAAGGAGAAATGTAGATGATAAACGGGTATTCATTGGACAAATGAATTATACTAGAACTGACATGTGATTACATTTTCACGCAATTTGGGTGAATAGATCCTGAGAAATCAGTACCGAGAACAACCACCTCTGGCCGTAATAACGGCCTTGATACGCCTGGACATTGAGTCAAACAGAGCTTGGATGGCGTGTACAGGTACAGCTGCCCATGCAGCTTCAACACGATACCACAGTTCACCAAGAGTAGAGACTGGCGTATTGTGACGAGCCAGTTGCTCGGCCACCATTGACCAGACGTTATCAGTTGGGGAGAGATCTGGAGAATGTGATGGCCAGCAATCGAACATTTTCTGTATCCAGAAAGACCCGTACAGGACCTGCAACATGCGGTCATGCATTATCCTGCTGAAATGTAGGGTTTCGCAGGGATCGAATGAAGGGTAGAGCCACGGGTCGTAACACATCTGAGGTGATCGAGACGTGTAACCAATGGCACCCCATACCATCACGCCGGGTGATACGCCAGTATAGCGATGACAAATACACGCTTCCAATGTGCGTTCACCGCACGGCGCCAAATACGGATGCGAACATCATGATGCTGTAAACAGAACCTGGATTCATCCGAAAAATGACGTTTTGCCATTCGTGCACCCAGGTTCGTCGCTGAGAACACCATCGCAGGCGCTCCTGTGTGCGATGCAGCGTCAAGGGTAACCGCAGCCGTGGTCTCTGAGCTGATAGTCCATGCTGCTGCAAACGTCGTCGAACTGTTTGTGCAGATGGTTGTTGTCCTGCAAACGTCACCACGTGTTGACTCAGGGATCGAGACGCGGCTGCACGATCCGTTACAGCCATGCGGATAAGATGCCTGTCATCTCGACTGCTAGTGATACGAGGCCGTTGGGATCCAGCACGGCGTTTCGTATTACCCTCCTGTACAAACCGATTCCATATTCTGCTAACAGTCATTGGATCTCGACCAACGCGAGCAGAAATGTCGCGATACGATAAACCGCAATCGCGAAAGGCTACACTCCGACCTTTATCAAAGTCGGAAACGTAGTCGTACGCATTTCTCCTGCTTACAAGAGGCATCACACCAACGTTTCACCAGGCAACGCCGGTCAACTGCTGTTGGTGTATGAGAAATCGGTTGGAAACTTTCCTCATGTCAGCACGTTGTAGGTGTCGCCACCGGCGCCAACCTTGTGTGAATGCTCTGAAAAGCTAATCATTTGCATATCACAGCATCTTCTTCCTGTCGGCTAAATTTCGCGTCTGTAGTACGTCATCTTCGTGGTGTAGCAATTTTAATGGCCAGCAGTGTAGTAGACCTTACCGTTAGTGAAGATACTTCATGTTCCCTGAGGTCCTTGAAATGGAGAACAATAGGTAAATACACTCGTCGTCATAAAAAGAGCTCTACCCGAAAGAACCTGACCGGTCCACTGTAGTCAGATGGGTATGCTGGACACCATCAGCTACGCCAATGATTAGTTTTCCTGATTCGTGACGTTCTGCCTATCGGTTGATGGAAGACGACCCCAAACGCGCGCCCGGACAATACGATTGGTGGTGGCATCACCAGAGCATCACCTGAAAGTGCACTGTGTCCAGCTAGACAAGATCTAGAAGGGCCGCATGCTGGGACTGCGGGAGGCTGGGTGTTCCTATTGTCATACTGCGCGCCAGTCCGTTCGTATGGGCCCCAGAATTGCTCTTTGTTGGCGGCAATGAGTACATAAAAGCATGCATGGACGACATGCAGTATCTGGACATCCGGCATGCACCACAACGAGGGAGGACCGACGCGCGAGCTGATTTCATGGCGACGATAGAGGCCATTCAGCAGTCTGTTCTGCCTTCTATGCAGCATCCCGCAAGCGGTAGTACCACTGACAGGCAGTTGCAGGACGCCGCGCTCACCGCGTGCCGATCGTTACAGCGCCTGCCCCTCACATCTCGCAGCGTCACGCCCGACTCACCTGGTGTAGGCGGCGACTAATATGGGGCTTTATTGTGAAAAACTTACAAAAAAATTATGATTCATAGTATTGCCCATCGCTGGCCACTACATTCTCCCATATTTCGGATAGTATACGAATCCCGTGGTGGAAGATCTGGGCGTCTTTTGTGGGCATCCATGAATCGATTCAATTTTGCGCTTGTTCATACGATCGGAAGTGCTGGTCAGCCAGACTGTATGCCACTGATCGAAAAAGATGGTAGTCAGAGAAAATACGGCGGGAGGGATAAGACTTCTCATTTTAACGTTTCCATGTATATTTTGATGGGTTTTGCGACATGGGGTCGAGCACTGACCTGCTGTAGAATTACCTTTACGTGTCTATCGCTGTATTGTGGCCGTTTGTGTTTCAGTGCTGGGCTCGAACGCATCAATTGCTTTCGATAATGATGTACTGTGACTGTATTCGTCTATTTCAGTAGCTACGGGACGTTCTGTCTTCCACCGCCATCCCGGTCTTCGACATCAAAATCACCGTTCTTATGGCGTTGAAAACATTCTCTGCATGTTCTTCCACTAATAGTTCCCTCACCATTGGTCTTACCCAGCGTTTTAAGAGCCACAGCCACAGATTTATTCGTGTTAAAGCAGAAAATTGAAACTTCCCGCAGTTGGCGAGAAATGGGTACGTAAGTTGGCGTACTTAATCGAGAATAACCTTATGATGCAATCACAAATCGACTAATATTTTTATGGCATTATGTTTACAGATGCCCAAGCTTATTGCATTACACCTATGACCAACCACCTGAACCCCACTTGCCGCTGCTGCCGTCTATTGCAAAACGGCGGAAGTTGTAGACCGAATATACTAGGTTACATATTCTCCACATTAAATGACAGGGTGGCGGCTGTGTCTGGAACCTGTACGTCTTTTATATAATGAATCAATTCTGTGGTGTTTCTTATAGTTCTATTCTCTTATGTGCAGTTTTCTGATAAGATTTATCTTGCAAGTTAGTAAGTGGGAGCGTTTCAGTAATTCAAAATGCCAAATGCATATGTGAATCGAAGTCGTTCGACATCAGCCGCTGCTAGCAAGAAGGGAAGAAGCAGAATACATGAAGAAACACCGTAAGTAACTTGCACACCAACTTTATCAACAAAACGCTGTTTTCAACCTACAACAAGCAAATATGTACAAACGAATGCATCCAGCTTGCAGAATAACCACGGATGATGCATTGTAAATAAAAGCAAAACTCGCCTGCTGTACTTCTCATTAATTAAATTGCAGTAAGCTCAAGATGGAAAACTAATAGTAACTGATTTTAACAGCTGCAGCGGAAGATGGCCATCCAAACAAACGTAGAATGAAAGTCTCTTCTCACTGTACGACTGACTGTAAACTTCGATACAGTCCTCACGCCTTTCCTAACTTTTGCTTCTTATTCTTTATGAGTATCCCTAATCATAGCCACTTCGTTCTTATAAAAGTTAAGGATCACCCTATGGCTTTATATTTCATACCTATTTTCTTCAGCTCTCTAAAGAAATTTGCATATTATACTGACATCGTGTACTGCTGATGCTTGGGACATCCATGGATCTTTGACGTGGTGGTTTCCCCTTGCGTTCCACACCCTGTGTCGTTGACCATCAGTTGGTTGTTGTTCCTCTGAAATGATTTCTCATTTTAGGGCAAAGGATGCCCTGCACAACAAACTTACCCCTGTCATCCTTCGGTCCCTGTCAGTCTTAGGCGTCACTCAAACTGGCGTTGGCCAACAAGTGGTGTTGCGAAAAAAAAACAGGCAACGAGATCCCTTTGACTATCCAACAAAAAAATGGTTCAAATGACTCTGAGCACTATGGTACTCAACTTCTGAGGTCATTAGGCCCCTAGAACTTAGAACTAGTTAAACGTAACTAACCTAAGGACATCACACACATCCATGCCCGAGGCAGGATTGGAACCTGCGACCGTAGCGGTCTCGCGGTTGAAGACTGCAGCGCCTAGACCCGCACGGCCACTTCGGCCGGCTATCCAACAAAGAAAAGACAAACTCGTAAGACACATTTTAAGGCACAACAGCAACATGGCAGAAAAAATTAATTGAAAGGATCGTGCAGCTTCCCCATCCTGGGGAGTACTGCCACCGGGTGCAAGTCTTATTTCAGATGACGCAACATTGGGCGACTTGCACGTCGGTGATGATGAGGGCAGCATAACACCCAGTCTACTAGTGGAGAAAATCTCCAACTCGGCCAGGAATCGTACCCATGCCCGCTGTACGGTAGGCAAACAGGTTTCCACTCAGCTAAGCAGGCGGAAAACATGGCAGAAAGTTCTATTGATGGAAGGAATCACGGGAGTTCTACAGACAGCAGGGAGGGTGTGCTCACTACGACGAAATCGAGAATAAGGCAGTTGGCCGCTGTGGCCGAGCGGTTCTAGGCGCTTCAGTCTGGAACCGCGCTGCTGCTACGGTCGCAGGTTCGAATCTTGCCTCGGGCATGGATGTTTGTGATGTCCTTAGGTTAGTTAGGTTTAAGTAGTTCCAAGTCTAGGGGACTGATGACCTCAGATGTTAAGACCCATTGTGCTTAGAGCCACTAGACCCATTTAGAGAATAAGGCAGAGAGAAGATTGGAACCAGGTGCAAACCAAACTCAGGGATAAACAGTGAGGAGGAAGATGAGCTGTAATTTGAATAAGCCGGATACTTGTCACAACAGGTAACTCGTGGAGGTGCCAACGGACCTCGCGCTCACGCAGTGTCGCGTTGGGACAGCAGCCGGCTGCCACGGCGCCACCGCCGAGTCATCAGTCACGGCCACTCCACTCCAGTCAAGGGCGATTAGCTGGTGCGCTGCCCATAGGTCGGCCGGTGACCGGTTTGCCAGCGCCTGACGCGGGCTCCATCGCTGCTAATCTCCCTGCGTCTCTCTCCCGGCTGACGAAGAACATAGCGCTAATCACGAGCTCACTCCTTATCCGCGACTCAAGGTTGGCGGGGCTGCTCCGTCTCAGCCAAAGACACGCGGGATTGGCTACGACCTTTCCTGTTGCCTGATGCTTCTCCGTATCAGCTTCAGCAAGGCTGCATGCGACAATAACCAGAACACGAGTTTTTCCCCCTTCTGTTTAGACCGACTTTAATTCCTTCTCATTTGCTTTATTTGTTCAAATGGCTCTGAGCACTATGGGACTTAACATCTATGGTCATCAGTCCCCTAGAAGTTAGAACTTCTTAAACCTAACTAACCTAAGGACATCACACAACACCCAGTCATCAAAAGGCAGAGAAAATCCCTGACCCCGCCGGGAATCGAACCCGGGAACCCGGGCGTGGGAAGCGAGAACGCTACCGCACGACCACGAACTGCGGACCTCATTTGCTTTATTCTTTCTGTCCAAAATTCTTTCGTCTTTTCACCACGTCTGTTCTTCATATCACATCATATGTCGTACTGTTTCCACTTTGGATTGTAAGCCAGCCGGAGTGGCCGTGCGGTTCTAGGCGCTACAGTCTGGAACCGAGCGACCGCTACTGTCGCAGGTTCGAATCCTGCCTCAGGCATGGATGTGTGTGATGTCCTTAGGTTAGTTAGGTTTAATTAGTTCTAAGTTCTAGGCGACTGATGACCTCAGAAGTTAAGTCGCGTAGTGCTCAGAGCCATTTGAACCATTTTTTTGAGCCACTTTGGATTACCTCCAGATTTAACGACCTTACTTCTAAAATATCTTTTCTGCTACATCGTCTCTTTTTATTTTGTGTATATCTAAATTTCTTTTTTAACCTCTCGCATCCGGCTTGTCAGTAATTTCTTTTGACAGTGATCATGTAGATCTGTTTTGTATCTTATTGTCATTAATCATGTACAAATGTCCAAAACTGTCTTTTTTTCTTCATTGTTTGTGTTATTTTTTTCTAAATTTTGAGATATTTATCATTGCATCTTAATTTCCAGGCTCCTGTGCTCCCCATTCGACTTAAAATTTATCATGGATTTTTAATATAAAATCTGTGGCACACAGCCTTGGCTATTGGCCTGACTATGTGTTGGGTACAGCCTCTCTTCACTGCAGCACTAGAAAATGCAAAACACTTAGAAAATGTATGGACGCTTGTCTGTCCTCTTTTAGAATACTGCTGCGCGGTGTGGGATCCTTACCAGGTAGGACTGACGGAATACATCGAAAAAGTTCAAAAAAAAAAAAAAAAAAAAAGGCAGCACGTTTTGCATTATCGCGAAATATGGGAGAGAGTGTCAGAAATGATACAGGATTTGGGCTACAAATCATTAAAAGAAAGGCGTTTTTCGTTGCAACGGAATCTTCTCACGAAATTCCAATCACCAACTTTCTCCTCCGAATGCGAAAATATGTTGTTGACACTGACCCACATAGGGCGGAACGATCACCACGATAAAATAAGGGAAATCCGAGCTCGTACGGAAAGATATAGGTGTTCACTCTTTCCGCGCACTGTACGAGATTGGAATCATAGAGAATTGTGAAGGTGGTTCGATGAACCCTCTGCCAGGCACTTAAATGTGATTTGCAGAGTATCCATGCAGATGTAGATGTAGATGTAGAAGGGGGAAGGAAGGTGTCTCATTTCTCCGGCCGCCTTTTACCCCAGCGAAAGATACTCACTTCATACAGTCTCACTTGGCGGGCGGGAACGAGGAAAAATCCTTATTCGTACCCGGGATTGAAGCAAGGTGGAAGCTAGTTCCCTACCTGCTGGACCACTAAGGTCACCTAATATTTGTACTTTGTTAAATTTATAATTCGGTTCTATGAATTCACTTGCGTACAGACACTCGGTTTTCGCTGCCGTGTTGTGATGCATTTTTTTTCTGATATGGGCAACGAAGTTTATGCAAATTATATAAATGAAAGAATTGGTTGACACGATTATTTTTGTTTTGGGGTTATAGTCTCGTTTAACTTTTTTTAATGACATGTTCAAATCGACTGTACTAGTTGTTAAATTACCACCAATCGAATTTAGATCTTCAGTAATTATCAAGTGATCAATTTTCCAGTCATAAATTCATAACAACTGTTCAAAATATTGTCACACGAATTCAATCGTCAGATCATGCTGGGACAACATGTTGACCTACCTGGCATTTACGTACAGTTTAAACTCAGACTTAAATGTTATTCTGCTGCTGGTGGCTAGCTTAAATTATACCACAAAGGTTTTAATGCGGTCTATAGTATTTGTTAATTCGAGAATTGACTGCCTTCTGCAGCTCATGCATTCGAAACTTCTAATGCAAAAATATAGCTTTATTAAGCCAAGTAAAAATGGTTACAACACGAAAGTTGTCTTGGTGAAAATTGAGTTTAAAAAAGCAGCTGGTGCTTGAATTAATAAGCAACGACCTTGGTTTCCCGTTTAAACATTTTCAGATTGTGCTGTAAAATGCTTCCTTTAAATTAAATATGTCGAACACCGTAATAAGTATTAAAGTATTATTGGATTATGTTACTATAATTTTTCGACGACGCCGAGCTACCAGAGGTTGAAAATACCGCTTCAGTCGTAAATTTCTTTTATTATTACGACCGGTTTCGCCCATCCTCAGATGTCGCAAATATGCTGTGGTCCCCGAGCGCTGTGGTGGACGTGTGCTACTTATGAGCAAAAACCAAGCTAATTTCGTTTATATCTTTTGACGATGCAATTTTGCTTCACTATACTGGGATAACAGAAAGTGTGTTTTAATACATATATGCTCCATCCCATTTTTGAGCTCGTGGTTGGTTTCTATGCAAAAGAAATTAAAACCCTTTCATTATTTGAAAACTTACAAGATGCAATCTGTCCAGCAGTTGTATTTGGATTCTCTCTTCCTCAGATGTATGAAGATGACCATTACGGACCGAAACTGATAGCCCGATGAAAATCACAGAAAGGAAAAGTATTAACGTATTCGATCATATTTTGATTTTGATTAGTTATCGATCATGTAGAGAGTTGTGCTGTTTTGAGACTTTCCCGACGTAATAACTGTTTCATAGGCTTACGGGCGTCGCGTCGGATTAAGTTGTGGAAGCTGCACAATATTTAAACGAGACAGCTGCTCGCCATCTCCAGGTGCTTACCGACGTGTTGTTGAAGTGGCTCGCCAATATATACATTTCTAGCGAATCAACTCATATATTGGGAACACACTGCAGAAACACGTCAGCAAGCACCTGATGACGAGCAGCTGTCTCGTTGAAATACCGTGCAGCTGCCACGACATTATCCGACGCGACGCCCGTGAACCAATGACGCATGTAGACAATTATTCAGAATTTTGGACCGACCGAGTAGCGCAGTTATTTAACTCTCTTTCTGAATACCGGTCGTTCAAATCCCCATTTGACAATACGGTTTTACTTGCTTATGATTTCCCTAAATCGCTAAACTGCGATGGTTGTTACGGTAAGGACACGGCTGATTTCCTTCTCCATCCTTCTTGTATTCCCTGCTTGTACCTGTGTCTCTGACGATCCCGTCGTCAATGGGACGTGGAAAAACTAATTTTCCATTAGATCCTTGCTCTTGCCGCTTGAGAAGATAGCTTTCCTGGGGATTTTTATTTCACGGTACCTCCATATTACCATGAAGAGCTATTATTTTATTTGTAAAACTCCCAAGCTAAGAGAATGATTGAAAAATTAATTCAGTAATTGCTTTGTAGTTTGGTAAAAATATTCAATGACACCAAATGGAAAGTAAAGAGTTTCTGCTTATCAAAACCGGTGACTTTACGAGTCCTTTTGTTGACCAGTAACATTTTATCTGTCGTTAATTACGATCATGGACTGAGGTACGATGACGTCAAGAACACAAATTTTATTTAGAAAATAGTTTTTATATCTAGAACGAAGAACGCATTTTACTTGACAACAAAACTTCCCGTTTTTATTCCTGAAATAGCATATCATGTGAAGTAGCGTAAAAGTCAGTTACTTAGTACTTCCAAAAATCCACTATTTACGTAATTTTACCCATCCTATGCTCACTCAGTCGAACAGATTAATATAAAAATATCTTGCTCCTTGGAAGCCACCACTTTATAATATTTATCAATATTCGGAAAAAGCTGCTGCCTCCATTAGTCTGGAACTCGTTAACTACTTTCTCTGTGTAGATACTGAATGCCGGAGGCGACTGCCCACGTCCTTGTCTTAACTCCATTCCATATCTTTGAATTTATTTTGTGTACTTCCATACTTTTGTTTTTCTGCAGTGCACGTCAGTCATTTTAAGGGTCTGGAAGAGGAAATTCGAAGGTCCATTATCAAATGGTTCCTCGGTGTCAAAGCGATTAATAGTTGCCGGCCGGAGTGGCAGAGCGGTTCTAGGCGCTACAGTCTGGAACTGCGCAACCGCTACGGTCGCAGGTTCGAGTCCTACCTCTGGCATGTCGTTAGGTTAGTTAGGTTTAAGTAGTTCAAGGTTCTATGGGACTGATGACCCCAGATGTCAAGTCCCACAGTGTTCAGAGCCGTTTGATTTGATTAATAGTTGTCTGTTCACAGTTAGCGTTCTCTCAGTGATTATGATGTGGCTTAGAACAGCTTCTATTGTTCATCTGTTTCTTCTGACCCCCAAGAGGTCTTCTAACAGGTGCAATCCTTTTCTTCCTGAGTTGTGGATAGTTATATTCGTTAATATTTTCGAAGCATGGGTTACTATTATTAGAGAATGGAACTCTTCACTTTTTGGGTCCTTCGTTTTTTGGATGGTTATCAGAATCGTATTCAAAAATTCTCTTGGAACTTCTCCTGTTCTGCACCTCTTATCGTTCGGAAAAGCGTAAAGGACTAGTTGGGGACAAACTCCCATCCCGCAGACATTTGTCTCAGAAGAATCAATTACACGTGTTGGTCAAAAATATGGGAACACCTTCAGAAATACGTGGTTGAACATAAATGCAGGTGCAAGGCAACCCTGCAGGATACGCTGTTGTATTTAACCACGAACGGCACATCTGCAAAGTCCTCAATACTTTGCAAGTGTCAGTAGCGGTTCTGTGTAGTTGTGAAAGCATTACGTCCGATCTAAGTGAATTCGAACTTGGGCAACTTGTTGGTGCTCGATGGTGGGAGCTTTCATAACCCAAGATAGCAGAAGTACACTACTGGCCATTAAAATTGCTATACCAAGAAGAAATGCAGATGATAAACGGGTGTTCATTGGACAAATATATTATACTATAACTGACATGTGATTGCATTTTCACGCAATTTGGGTCCATACATCCTGAGAAATCAGTACCTAGAACAACCACCTCTGGCCGCAATAACGGCTTTGATACGCCTGGGCATTGAGTCAAACAGAGCTTGGATGGCGTGTACAGGTACAGCTGCCCATGCAGCTTCAACACGATACCACAGTTCATCAAGAGTAGTGACTGGCGTATTGTGACGAGCCAGTTGCTCGGCCACCATTGACCAGACGTTTTCAATTGGTGAGATCTGGAGAATGTGCTGGCCAGGGCAGCAGTCTAACATTTTCTGTTTCCAGAAAGGCCCGTACAGGACCTGCAACATGCGGACGTGCATTATCCTGCCGAAGTGTAGGGTTTCGCAGGGATCGAATGAAGGGTAGAGCCACGGGTCGTAACACATCTGAAATGTAACGTCCACTGTTCAAAGTGCTGTCAATGCGAACAGGAGGTGACCGAGACGTGTAACCAATGGCACCCCATACCATCACGCCAGTATGTCGATGACGAATACACGCTTCTAATGTGCGTTCACCGCGATGTCGCCAAACACGGATGCGACCATCATGATGCTGTAAACAGAACCTGGATTCATCCAAAAAATTACGTTTTGCCATTCGTGCACCCAGCTTCGTCGTTGAGTACACCATCGCAGGTGCTCCTGTCTCTGATGCAGCATTAACGGTAACCGCAGCCGTAGTCTCCGAGCTGATAGTCCATGCTGCTGCGAACGTTGTCGAACTGTTGGTGCAGATGGTTGTTGTCTTGCAAACGTCCCCATCTGTTGACTTAGGGATCGAGACGTGGCTGCACGATCCGCTACAGCCATGCGGATAAGGTGCCTATCATCTCGACTGCTAGTGATACGAGGCCTTTGGTAGCCAGCAAGGCGTTCCGTATTACCCTCCTGAACCCACCGATTCCATATTCTGCTAACAGTCATTGGATCTCGACTAACGCGAGCGGTAATCTCGCGATACGATAAACCGCAATCGCGATAGGCTACAATCCGACCTTTATCAAAGTCGGAAACGTGATGGTACGCATTTCTCCTCCTTACACGAGGCATCACACCAACGTTTCACCAGGCAACGCCGGTCAACTGCTGTTGGTGTATGAGAAATCGGTTGAAAACTTTCCTCATGTCAGCACGTTGTAGGTGTCGCCACCGGCGCCAACCTTGTGTGAATGCTCTGAGAAGCTAATCATTTGCATATCACAGCATCTTCTTCCTGTCGGTTAAATTTCGCGTCTGGCTGTGGCTCTGAGCACTATGGGACTTAACATCTATGGTCATCGGTCCCCTAGAACTTAGAACTAGTTAAACCTAACTAACCTAAGGACATCACACAACACCCAGTCATCACGAGGCAGAGAAAATCCTTGACCCCGCCGGGAATCGAACCCGGGAACCCGGGCGCGGTAAGCGAGAACGCTACCGCACGACCACGAGCTGCGGACTCGCGTCTGTAGCAATTTTATTGGCCAGTAGTGTATTTGGTGTTTTCAAGAGATACTGTATCTAAGGTTTATACCATACACAGGGAGAGCGGCCGGCCGAAGTGGCCGTGCGGTTAAAGGCGCTGCAGTATGGAACCGCAAGACCGCTACGGTCGCAGGTTCGAATCCTGCCTCGGGCATGGATGTTTGTGATGTCCTTAGGTTAGTTAGGCTTAACTAGTTCTAAGTTCTAGGGGACTAATGACCTCAGCAGTTGAGTCCCATAGTGCTCAGAGCCATTTGAACCATTTTTTTTTTTTTTTTTTTTTTTTTTTTTGAACAGGGAGAGCGGATAAACATCATACGCTAACTCACAAAGCGGATGGAAGAGTGTTCTGAGTGATTATGACAGACGCTCCTTGAAGAGGATAGTGACGGCAAATAAAACGACAGCTGCAAAAGTTACTGTATAATTGACTGTCGCACTCGCAAACCCTTTCAACAGCAAAACAACATGAATGAAGCTCCATAAGCTGGGAGTTCCAGGTCGCTTTGGAATTCCAAAACCACCCATCAGTGATGCAAATGCACGTAACTTGAAAACGTGGCGGCGCGGCCGGAAAACCTGGAGCAGAGGAAGAAAGTTATTTGGTTAAATAAGTCTTGTTTCCAACTTCAAGCCGAGTTAGCTCTGACGTACGCCGTTCCAACCATGGGATGTAGACTGCTTGCTGTCAAGAGTGAAACACGGCGGCGTTTCGGTGACGCTTTCGGCAGCCATATTACGGTATTCCGTGGACCTTACCGTTACTCTGCAAGGACGCATTACTGTCAAAGATTATGTGACCACTTTGGCTGATCAGATCTACCCCAACATACATTATGTGTTCCCCAATGGTGATGCCGTGTTCCGGGACGATAGGGCCCCTGCTCACGCATCGTCCTGGACTGGTTTTACGAGCACGGCGATGAACTGTCGCATCTCCCCTGGCCAACACAGTCGTCAGACCTCAACATTATTGAGTCTTTGTCGAACACTTAGGGGAGAAGGGTGTGCGATGGCTGTCCATCTCTACCATCGTTACATGAAGTTGCTACTACTGTATAGGAAGAATGGCACAAGTTTCCCTTGAAAACCGTGCAGGACCTGTATTTATCCATTACGACACGACTGGAAGCTGTTTTGAATGCCCAACGGTTGCCCCACAGCGTATTAGACATGGTAATGTGTTGCATAGTGTTTCCATATATTTGGAAAACCGTTCTATCTATTTACGACTAAACGTGACCCTAAACATGCATGCTGTGGAATGAAAATCCTACGTCTGCTCGGCTTCATTCCGATAGTCAGGCATTGCAAACGTTTTTCAAAGATGCATGGCTTAACTAGGCTTGGAATTAACTTATAAGGTTTGCATATATTCAATTAAATGTTTACTGCTGCAATAAATATCTAAACGAAAAATGTATAAAATTTTTACCTTCCTCAATAGTCTTGAGGCTAATTTCACTTATTACCCCTAGAAGGAACTTTAGCATGCCAGTTCTTTTGTACATATCTATTACGCATTTTTGTGACACATTCCATATCTTCGAGGATCTCCTCACCGAGTGTCTCATCTAACATAAGAATAATGAGTGGACGCTTTTAATTTGTTCCTACTAATTAGTATTCTGCAAACTGCAGGGATGAGTATAGTCCCACACAACATAAAAAAAAAATAACAGGACAGAACTCGATGAGGCAAATTCAGTACTCTCGTGCTGTGTGTAGTGATGCAGAAGTTGCGCAGTCTCACAGAGAATTTAGCCGCCTACACATTGCGTAGTACTATATGTAATTAATGTACAAAGCGTTCTGTTTGTTTTAACTTGTTATGCGACCTTCGCTGTTATCTGGCGAGTGCTGACGGCTGTACTTCAAAAAATGTATTCAAATGTGAGTGAATTCCTAAGGGACCAAACTGCTGAGGTCATCGGTCGCTAGACTTACACATTACTTAAACTAATTGAAACTAACTCACGCTAAGGACAACACACTCACCAATGCCCGAGGAAGGATCCGAGCTTCCGGCGTAACATGGCGCCTCAAACCAGGCGGCCACTCGCTCAGCGGCTATACTTCGCGCGGCATGGGTTAGTACGTTGCCGGATACAAACCCCAGCCGGCCAATGACCGAACACCCAACATACACATGCAGCCTGAGACGGTCATGATCTTATAGTGAAATGAAAGATTCACTACTCACCGTTGTGTATCTCTTCTAAAATATATTCAGTTTTTTCTTGGCCACTGTAGAATCAAGTACATTTTTGTGGAATTACTGAAGACTTTTTATTACGTAGCCTGCTATTACGTACGAACTTCCACAAGCGATTCGAATGTGAACCATCTCAAAAAGACAACATCTAGCTGAAGTAGATGAAGTTAATTAATTCTGCTACCTACGCAGCAAAATAATTCATGACGAACGAACAAGGACACAAAGAGCATACTAGCACTGGCGAAAAGGGCTTTAGTGGCCAAGAGAAATCTACTAGTAACAAATACAGGCTTTAATTTGAAGAAGAAATTTCTGAGAATGTACCAATAACACAGTGTTGTATGGTAGTGAAACATGAAATATGGGAAAACCGGAACAAAAGAGAATCGCAAGTACTTGAGAAGAATGTAACTACTGAAAAATGCTGAAAGTTAGGTGGCCTCTAAGGTAAGGAATCAAAAGGTTCGCATAATCGGCGAAGAAAGGAATATGTCGAAGCACAAGAAGAAGGGGCAATATGATAGGACATCTGTTAATACATCAGGGAATGATGTCCATGGTACTACAGGGAGCTGTAGAAGGTAAAAGCTGTAGAGGAAGACAGAGATTGGCCAACACATAAGTGAGGACTAGATTGCAAGAGATGCTCTGAGATTAAAAGTTTGGCACGGGAGAGGAATTCGTGGCGGGCCACATCAAGCCTGTCAGAAGACTGATTACTGACAAGAAATAAATAAATAAAAAAAAATTACCAACTGGTTAATAGTAAAATTGTGTAACGATGAACAGCGCTAGAAGTCAGGAGTATGTGTTTGGTTTTATAATTCTTATATGACAAATATATTTCAAGGATAAGAAGTTTATATTCAGTGCGTACAGATCACACAGTTCTCTGGTGTCTGTTGCAGATTACAGAAACAATGGGGATACAAGTGACAACAATATTAACGGGTACAAAATTCCGAACACCTAGGTTCGTCAAAGGCCAAGAACTGGACAGTCATTGGAAGGAGTGCGTACGAAATTCCATTTACGATTCGGGTGTCAGTCTCCACTAAAGATAACAATTCTGAGTTGGGAGCCAAACTCTTTACTAACGTTAGTGTGAAGGAGAAACGTTCAACAAGAAAGGAACAATGTAGACACGTCACAGTATCTTTGGAATACTCAACTACGAAGTTGACACGAAAATGTTCAGCGGTACTGGGTGTGCGCTGGTCAAGTCTGCGGGAGCGTGTGAAAGAAGACTCAAAATTACGTTCATACCGACGATAGGATGTTCAAGAATTGTCAGACAATGATTTAAGGCGAGGGAAGGATGCGTGTGATGGATGCACTGCTGCAGGTCCCTGACGCAATTTCGAAGCGTGGCGAAGTTATTTTTAGCGATGAATATGTCATTAACTGGAGTTATCAGAAACAGAAGGCCATGGTTTCGTCAAAGGAGAATCCATATTTTTGTGAGGACGTGGAGAATAACCCTTCCCACATTAAGTTATGCGCTGGATTGGAAAACACGTAGATTTACCATACAAAGTTTTTTTATGGTGCCATCGATTAACATCAGTACCTTGAGTTGTTATGGGCCTGGATGACACTCCTCTTGGAATTCCAAGGAATTAGAGACGACCGCTGGTTTTAGTAATGTCGTACGCCTGCTCATTTTGCTGTTTCGGTGTGGGAATAGCTGAATGACAAATCTCAGGCCAAAGGTCATAATGTGACAAAACGTTTTATTTGTCGTATACATATTCTTCGTATTTGCATACTGTATTGGCATTCTGTGAGTAAGTGTGAAACCAAGCGTAGCTAAATACTGTGTATATTTGTGTGTACATATGATAATGTACAGTATGGGAATGGATTTACTATGGATACCAAGGTGCAGTGCACTGTAAGTACCAAAATTGTAACAACATATTCGTTTCATAAACTTTTCGTTACCGATTACTAATTAATTTCCATCATTTTCGCCAGTTCCATCACCACAGCGTCCAGCTACACTTGGTCCGCGATATAACCTTCCTGCAATGCCTTCATCTGATGAGCCTGCAGTGGCTCGATAACCAGCTAATGGTACAACAAGTTGTATCAAAAATCCAAAAAACAAAAAAAAAAAAAACGACTACTTTCATATTTATACCCAGGTAAATCGCTGTTATCTGAATAATGTTTTCACAGAACGCCGGATTGGCATCGAATCGCCCGCATTACAAGCTCCAATTGTATGACCATATCGCAGGCCTAAAATCACGTGCGAAAATTCGCTACGATCAAGAGCATTGTTGCAGAGCAACGGGACGCAACGGCTGATGGTGAAGGAAGCTACGAAACATGTCGCACAGAACCTGGCGCTGAATTATATTTGAGGTGTCAGGTCATAGGGGTGTTCTGAACACAATTTCGACACAAAGCAGTTTAATAGGCTGTGGAGTCGAAGGGGTAGGCTAGCAATAGACCATTGACTAGACACTTATTTATTGAACACATAAGTCAGGTGTTACCCAAAAGGAACAATCAGTACAAATTACAAAATAATATTCTTTTCCTTTAAGTCACTCAAACATTTAAACAGGCAAATAGCAATCATTTAACTGAAAGCCTTTTAAGAAAGCAAGACTAGAAAATTTGAATGATGAGTTAAAATCATATTTGAATAGGCTCTGACCGAGCACATATTTTAAAACGAAATACTTCCTTTAAGGAACCAGCGATCAAAATTAATTACATAATCCTCAACATCCATATTACATCCAAGACATTTACGATTAAACAGTAATATATAATATCAAAGAGCTGCAGTCCCAAGTTTTAAGCAGCACGTTTCAGAGGATCTCAGAGGATCTCCCCACACGGGAAGTTACTGCCGCAATCGACAAAATATCAACATCATTCCATGTACAGACCTAATACTAAAAGCTCTCTTAAGTTTGGTACAGTTAATTCCCTTTCAACATGACATACATCACAAGTCTAGCCCTAGGACGGCACCGACACCCCGCAATTTAGCACGCGAAAAACTACAGCGATGCACTCATCACGTATCCTTACAAAATCCGAGAACAGAGAGCCGGCCCCCCAATAGCGGAACATTTAACCACGCGGAGCGTGCGGGTTTGCGGGATGCTGATCTCGCCCTTAACCTCAACACCAGTTCAAATACTAGTCAGCCTACAATCTTGAACCACCATACACATTCCTTCAGTTACTGCATAGAAAGCCAATATGATAGGCAAACAGACCAGCATATGATAAAAGCTTAAGCAATTTCCTTACTAGACAGCCCCTATGAATAGTAGCCGTAATTTTTTTTTAAACGTGAGCACACCCACAATCAAAAGACAAACAACGCCAATCATAAGGACAGTAGCACATAAGCAAGTACCAATGGTAACCTCTGCTTAGATTGGCTACAAATCAGCGCGTTATTTAACACACCAGAGAACAGTCTTTACAACATAACCATCAGTACAATAGCAAATTACTAACACGTGTACTCCCCCACGATTTCGATTCGCAAAGCCATAGACAAAATGTGGAGAACGTATCACTTAGACCAACATAATGGCGCTCCCTCAGTTACCCCAAATAACAGACTCCCTTAGTTGCACAGCAAAGAACCAGACCTAATGAAACCACCACAGTTTTCGCCTCTAAATTGTCACAGTACTAGTGAGACTCGATCACAAATGTAATTTTACATCACCAGTTCCCGTATAGTCAATACAAGCGTCTGATTTTCACCCGTTTATAACGGCAGGCAGCGACATCTTACGGAAAGAGCGTAGACACAAGCTCTTACCAATTCTCTTCTCCGAAAGCAGCCACCGCAACCCTCTGGAACCACTGGGACATCCAATGCAAAAATCGTTACTCCTTCACACAAATTACAGGACGCCCGCTTTCCGCTGCTTGCTACGGAGCCTTCTGTTCAGAGCCAACTTGTATAACTCCATTCGGTAGGTCCGGTCCCACTCTCGCTGCGTCAACCCGACAACCGTCTTCCACCACGTCCCAGAGCACACCCCCCACAGGACCTCGCCTCGTTACTTCTCTCGTAGGCCCCAGAAGGCGCTGCTTACGGCCCTGACCGTGGCAGGGAAGATAAACCACCAGAGTGGCACTATCGATATGAGCAGCCACGGCTCAATATTCTCTCCGTAGGACGGCGGGATGTAAACTGATGTTGCAGACAGTTAAAGACACTAGTGGTGTGTACTTGTTGTTGCTCAAATGTTCAAATGTGTGTGAAATCTTATGGGACATAACTGCTAAGGTCATCAGTCCCTAAGCTTACACACTACTTAACCTGAATTATCCTAAGGACAGACACACACACCCATGCCCGAGGGAGGACTCGAACCTCCGCCGGGAGCAGCCGCACAGTCCATAACTGTAGCCCCTGAGACCGATCGGCTGATTCCGCGCGGCCTTGTTGTTGCTGGTAATGTGTATTGTCCCGACAGACAGAATATTTTCTAAAAATTTAACTAAAATCATATGAATGTTTAACATTTTGCAGGAGGAGACTTGAATTTTTCCTTTCTTTATCATATTCTTCCTGAAAAGCTGCGAACTTCCGAATGTACAAGCAGCTAACGATATATTATCAGTTTGTATCAAGTATCAGATGAAGGTCTGGTGGTGACACGACGGCATACGGTCAGAAAATTATAAACTGCAGTTTTTGTCTGAGATTCCTACTCCTGAGTGGCGCGTTTCCCCACAGGTGAGCAGTTGCAGGCTCCCTATTGGCTGGCAGTCGGCGCGACCTCGGCGCGCCATCCTCGTCTCGGCTGCCAGAAGAACTGCAGCTGTGTCTGTGGAGGCCGAAGACCAGCGCAGCGCAGCGCCGCGGCGATTGGAGAGGCAATGGAGTCGCACCGCGACCCGACCTCCCAGGCGCTGACACGCTTTCCGCCGCAAAAACATTGTCCGTCCTTCCCGCTCCACTTCCATTTCCGGAGCTCTCCAAGGAAACTGGAAGGCACCTTTGGAATAATTTACCGCCGCTCACCGGACCTGCCATCACGACCACACACTTAGAATCGCGATTTGGTATGTCATAAAATCAGGTTCTCAGTGAAAGACTAAGTTTAGTGCATATGTCTTAATTAATTTAAATATTGGAAGAAATTACCAAAACGAAAGATACGTGTCTGAATTGATAACTGAACTATTCTGGCAGCTGTTGCCAAATGAAACACTATTGTTGCTAGCTAGGTTGTTTAATAACAGAACTGGCCTTGCGTTTAGCGGATTGGAAGTTGAACACATAATTTAAGACTGTATGTCCACCTTGTAGAGTCCGCAGCTCGTGGTCGTGCGGTAGCGTTCTCGCTTCCCGCGCCCGGGTTCCCGGGTTCGATTCCCGGCGAGGTCAGGGATTTTCTCTGCCTCGTGATGACTGGGTGTTGTGTGATGTCCTTAGGTTAGTTAGGTTTAAGTAGTTCTAAGTTCTAGGGGACTGATGACCATATATGTTAAGTCCCATAGTGCTCAGAGCCATCCACCTTGTAGATATGGTTGCGGGACTCAGCTTGTCGATACAGGATGTCAAGTTAAGCACCTTTCAGCCGTCTAGATTCCAAACTTTTTTTTTGGGCTACCAGTTTTGGCGACTTACTACGCACTGGCACTGGTGTATAGCGCTGCAGAATACTGTGACCCACTCTGGAGCAGAAGCCCGCACGCCAAAAAAGTAGATGTACAACTAAATGCCACTCTGAGAGCCGTCACCGCCACTCTCAGGCCAACCCACGTTGAGTGGCTTCCGATGCTGGCAAACATCCCTCCTGCTTCCATACGTAGAGAGAAGGCAACCCAGGACATAGTAGAAAAAATTGAAGCTAACCCAAGGCTACCCATACATGCCGACATGGGAGGACTACGAGACTCGAGTCCAGGAAACCTATCGTCTGGAGCAGAACATTGGGCACAGAGTGTCTCGATGCTGAATGGAAGAATGCATGGCAGGGTCTGAGAAGAGGCGTCGTGGAAAACCATCACCTAATCCACGACCCAACCAGAAGGGTTGAAGGCTTCAATCTCAACAGGTTTCGCACGGGAGTTGGACGATGCAGACAGCAGACAACCAAATGGGGCTATACAGATGATTCGTGTTGTAACAGTGGCGAGGTACAAACAATGGACTATCTTCTGGTTTGTAACATTCATGGTTTCAGAGACGGCTCTCTGATGTCGCTCCACAAGTTAACGGACAATGTCAATGGCTCCATAATCTTAATGTTACTGTGTAAGTAATTGTCTTCAATTTATGTGATTTTTGTTCCATTTAATGTAATAATGTAGTTTCTCTGACACAATTATAATGTAATAACTGATATAATTTGTTTCCACATTGTAAGTTCCAAACGTTTATTGTGATTTATATCAAACTTATCTGTTCTTTGTAAAATGTATCTGGAAGATCGAACGAGAAATAAATAAACTACGCCATCTTCAGGTCCCTGACCTCGGTTTTGACCAAAACGGGGTCAGCAATACTGGTATTAATAGATTTCTGCTTGCTATAGCGATACCTGCAACCATCATCTGCCTAAGTTAAGAAGTTAAATCCTAGCAACATCTACGACATGGCTGCACTTCACATCATTTCTGTGGTCATGTTTTTGCCATCTCTAACATGCCAAAAGACTATACCACAGAAGGAAAGTTGCTACTCACTATATAGCGGAGATGCTGAGTCGCGATAGGCACAATAAAAAAATTCACACACTCATAGCTTTCGGCCATTAAGGCCTTTGTCAGCAGAACACACACACACACACACACACACTCATGCAAACGCAACTTCCACACACATCTGCAGTCTCAGAGAGGCAGTGTAGTTTCAGCTCTCTGAGATTACAGACATGTGTGCAAGTTGCGTTTGCGTTTGCGTGAGTGTGTGTGTGTGTGCGTGTGTGTGTATGTGTCTACTGCTGACAAAGGCCTTAACGGCCGAAAGCTATGAGTGTGTGAATTTTTTTTATTGTGCCTATCGCGACTCGGCATCTCCGCTATATGGTGAGTAGCAACTTTCCTTTTCTGGTATAGTTACATTCCATCCTGGATTTTTCATTGTTTGATTTATGCCAAAAGACTACATAGATGAATAGTTTTAAAAAATATACATGCATTTGACGTCAATAGTGTCTCCTCTGCTTTACTTACGAACCCAAAGAAACGCGAAACATTTTGATTGCCTTCATATGCCTCAACTAAATTCAGAATCTAACTCGCACAAAGCGTCGTCCTGCTCGTAGTCACAGATTGCTGAACTCAATGAAGTTGAAAATTACAAAAATATAAACAGCGTTTTGCTGCTCCAGAAGTTTGTAGTAGAGAGATGATTGTAGAATAAATTATTCCCAGACTCCTCAGTGCGAGGTAAAGGTTTAAGACAGTCTCCGGTAATGGACAGTGATGAGATGTTACTGTGATTCCAAGGGAAAACACTTGCAAGGTTCAAATTACTTTGCTCGTTTCTGTCTAAACAAGGAGTTATTACATCATCAATACATTTCTACTAACAGTTCGAAGGATGTAATCGCTGGTGTTCGTGTGGAGGCGGGGGGGGGGGGGGGGGGGGAGATGGGTATAAAGGGAATCTATCTTCACATGGTTATTGACTATGCCAAACAATAGAATACCACACAGCATCCTGCCATTAAATATACAAATTATCCTCATAAAATATCGTCTGCCACGAGATCTTACTCTCGCTTCCATTTGTAACAGGGTAGCCAAATCCGAAACAGTTGCAGATGGACGAATATCGAATGGATACGCTTGTCCATTTGGTCTCCTTAGGCAAAACCATTCAGAGAAACTAGTGTTCAATACGGTGTTAGTTTAAATGATTCATCGCGAATCAGAGCCGTGTCTGTTTACAAGTACACGTCATACAAAGATGCAGCCTCTCTCTGCTTTTCCCTTTGCGCGCTACCACGAAATTGGCGAAACTAACGCAAAATTCTCTAGTGACCAGAAGTTGCTTTTCCGTATCTACGCCCGAATGCACGCTGAGTGCTCGTAACCAGCGGACGCTTTGCATATTCTAACAGAGATATGTCTTTTCGTGATATGTCGCCGTCTTGTAGAGTACCGTCACAGGCCTGCCATCTAGCGTACACGCGAACCACGAAATAAGCCTTTTAAAGTTAAGAATCTTTTGAGGTACCACCCACCTCTATATGTCGTATAGCTGTCAATAAACAGTGCTTTGAAAACTGATGAGTAATTTATGCTAACCCTTGTGCAAATTTATTTATCATCATCTTCATCAGTTATCTGCTATATTAGCAGGTCCTTTGCCTCTCCATTTTCTGCGATCCATTGCTCCCTTCTTAAGGCTGCTGTATGTTGTGCCGCCCATCACACATCCAGTATCTGGAATATCTTCCTTCCTCGCTTCCTTTTCCCTTCTACATAACCTTCTAAAACTGTTTTTATCAGTCCGTCATTCTTTCTTAATATATGCCCAATCCAATTTCTTTTTCTTCTCTTTATTACATCTAGTAACTGTCTTTTCTCTCCCACTTTTCTCAGTACCTCTTTATTTTTTAATCTGTCCATCCAACTTATTCTTTCCATCCTACTACATGTCCAGATCTCAAAAGCCTCCAGCCTTTCTCTGTCTTTTTTCCTCATAGTCCATGTTTCAGCGCCATATAGAAGAACATTCCATACAAGACATTTTATGAGTCTCTTTCTGAGGTCTCTGTCCAGACCGCTACAGAAAATTCTCCTTTTCTTATAAAACGCCTCTTTCGCCATTGATATCCTTGTTTTAATTTCTGTGGTGCACTTCCAGTCGGTGTATATCCTGCTTCCAAGATACTTAAAATTTTGCGCCTGTTCTGGTATTTCTCCATTCAGCATAATTTTTATTTCCTTATTTCCTCCTAGTGCCAATACTTCTGTTTTATTTGTGTCAATTTTCATTCCAAATTTTTTTCCGTTAGTTGCAATGGTGTCCACCAAATCCTGTAATTCTTTTTCCCCCGTGGCTAAAAGGACCATGTCATCAGCAAACCTCAAACACCATACTCTTCTTCCTCCAATTTCTACTCCTTTGTCATCTAATGATCATTGGTCAATCATATTTTCCAAGTAGAGGTTGAAAAGAGTAGGTAATAGACAGCATCCTAGTCTTACTCCTTTTCCTAGTTTGATCCAGTTTGTACTTTCCCCTCTGACTTTAACTAAAACTTTTTGATTAAGATATAATGAGTTTATAAGTTATTTTCAATTAATGCCCAAATTTTAGTTTTTAGAGTTTCTCCTCTTTAAGTCCGTATTAAACTGAACTTACGTCCTTGTAGTAGAGATCCACACACTCCATGTTATGTGCTTCTTCTTCTGACGCCGCAAAATTTATTCTTCTTGACCGTGCAGGTAATGTAAATTTCATTTATCGGACTTCTTCTATATATATATATGCAGGCTGCATTAGTGACATGGCATTTACGTATTGCGCTGAAGAAAGGAAAACTTTCGTGGTTTTGCACAAATAATCATTATTATTCAGACAACACAAATGGCTGCCACACACATCTTGCAAAAAATACGTCTTCTCCATTCGACAACTAAAGTCAGAGTCTCTCTATTAACAAAAAAAAAAAAAAAAAAATGGAATTTTTTATCATTTATTATCCTCCTTCCAGCGTAGCAAAATATATCTTTATCGGCGCTTACTGCGGCCGCGCTAATAATTATTATCGTTGGTATCGTCTCAGTTGTGCGACTGGATTCGTGATTTCCTGTCAGGAAGGTCGCAGTTCGTAGTAATAGACGGCAAATCATCGAGTAAAGCTGAAGTGATATCAGGTGTTCCCCAGGGAAGCGTCCTGGGACCTCTGCTGTTCCTGATCTATGTAAATGACCTGGGTGACAATCTGAGCAGTTCTCTTAGGTTGTTCGCAGATGATGCTGTAATTTACCGTCTAGTAGGGTCATCCGAAGACCAGTATCAGTTGCAAAGCGATTTAGAAAAGATTGCTGTATGGTGTGGCAGGTGGCAGCTGACGCTAAATAACGAAAAGTGTGAAGTGATCCACATGAGTTCCAAAAGAAATCCTTTGGAATTCGATTACTCGGTAAATAGTAAAATTATCAAGGCTGTCAATTCAACTAAGTACCTGAGGGTTAAAATTATGAACAACTTCAATTGGAAAGACCACATAGATAATATTGTGGGGAAGGCGAGCCAAAGGCTGCGTTTCATTGGCAGGACACTCAGAAGATGCAACAAGTCCATTAAAGAGACAGCTTACACTACACTCGTTCGTCCTCTGTCAGCATACTGCTGCGCGGTGTGGGATCCTTACCAGGTGGGATTGACGGAGGACATCGAAAGGGTGCAAAAAAGGGCAGCTCGTTTTGTATTATCACGGAATAGGGGAGAGAGTGTGGCAGATATGATACGCGAGTTGGGTTGGAAGTCATTAAAGCAAAGACGCTTTTGTCGTGGCAAGATCTACTTACGAAATTTCAGTCACCAACTTTCTCTTCCGAATGCGAAAATATTTTGTTCAGCCCACCCTACATAGGTAGGAATGATCATCAAAATAAAATAAGAGAAATCAGAGCTCGAACAGAAAGGTTTAGGTGTTCGTTTTTCCCGCGCGCTGTTCGGGAGTGGAATGGTAGAGAGATAGTATGATTGTGGTTCGATGAACCCTGTGCCAAGCACTTAAATGTGAATTGCAGAGTAATCATGTAGATGTAGATGTAAATTTTTGTCATAGCTTGTTGGGGCTTTTCCTTATGTACCTATACAATTGCCCCCACACTGTGCAGTGACATGTAATGGAGGCGCACAGTGTTTTGTATACACTCGTACAGCTTATTTAAGTTTGTGCCGAAGGGAGTACAATGACTTTTATTTGTCGGTGTATTTCTCTTTGTATTTTTGAGTTGGATATGTCAGCTTGTCTTGCTTACACATTATCTGACAGGAAATACACAACTTACATATGGAATGATAATTTACAAAGTATTTACATGAGGGCGCTCCGAGAGCGGTTACTCGTCTCCTTACCAACATTGCTAGTCTCTGTGCGCATGTGCGCTAAATATGTTGTTGACTGCGCAACAACCGTTAAATTTTCCACATAATATTTTCCGCGATTCCACTCGCACTTTTAATGTCATTGTCACTCTGAGTGCCGTACTATCCGTCGAATAGGTCGTTGTGGCGTGGTTTTCCAACGTGAGTGCGATGCATGTGCGTTTACTCTTCAAGAACCGATGCTGCGGTAGATAATTCAGCTTTCATTCGGCCCGAGAAGGATCTTCTCTATCGTATCCACATTTTCAGTGGGGTGAATACTGCACATCAACACCCGACGTCAAAGTAAGTGATGCTTGCACAATTATAGTTTGCTGATTAGTATATCAGATGTTGCGTAGCATGATATTACCTTCATTGATTCGTTACCCTATTGCACACGCATTTGGACACCACTCTCTATTTTGTTGTTCACTTTGGTGTGAGAATTGTTTTTAGTCCTCGAGGTTTTCTTCCCTTTCTGTTAGTTTTTCAAGTTCATCTTTTACATATGGCTCGATATAACTTAAAATTCACATAAACATTTTGACATAACAATCCATATTACAATGGCGTATATCTAAGGCTGACACTGCACTCATTATTTGTATCAAATGTAGACAATTTTTAAATAGTAAAACATTACAAAATTCCTTCTCCAATTAGAGTTACTGGTTGGTACAGTTTGTTTGTTAACTTAAAAAAAATCCTTTGTACATAAATACAAGTAACTTATTTACATTCCTTTACATCGTGTTACCATATGTGCATTTAATGCATCTGCATTTTATTTTCCAGTAATGCATACGTCAATTATGAGAGTTTAATATTTTCCTAGGGAGAAACAGAGAAAAACATTTACATCAGGATTTTACTTTACGCGTTGCTGGCTTAACTGCGTTGGGGAGGGAGTAAGGAATACTATTCTACTGGTTTATGGATTACTAAGGAAGTGCTATTCGTCCTTTCTTAAGTCACTTATCAGGGAACTCCCTTTTCATGGAGCCGAAACGTATTAACGACTCATGTACTATATGCCATTGTGTTGCTTATAATTGTTTACGTGTAGCTTCGTGTTCGTAACGCAAAATTTTTGCATTACGTCATGCTTACCTCTTAACGATTATGTGGAAATGTCGTCGTTTATATTCGCATGTGACGCGATATGAGTTGATTAGTTTTATTGGAAGTCACATGCCTCCGTGTTTATCTGCACTTTGTAGTCAGTAAGAACAGGTAAATGTTTTGTAGTTGCACTGCGACGATGTCTTTCTTATTCTTCATTTGCTTGATAACCAAAATATACACATAGACATACTAATAACTAAATGATTTTTTTAGCTGCGGCCCGTTTTTCCTTTGGTTTCATTTCTTCTTCTGCGCCGTATCGATGCACTGGTCGCTGCAATATAAAAACTTATAACTAACTTAAAAACTAATTGCGTTTCGTAGCTCATAGGCCACGCATATACTCGGTCATCACATTCGTTTGCAGACTTTTTTCATATTTCATTCTTATTTGTTTATATATTTATCTACTTGCATTTGTATTCCTTTTATTCATTTACCCTGCAAAGAAAGTTACTTTGACGTCTCCTACCGTATCTTATCCTTTTGTTAGCTAACACGTCCTGTATGTCTCGTTGTAATGATTTCTTTTAATTCTACTTACAATGTATGTATTTTAGTATTGACGAAACTTCGCATGTTGATCTAAATGTAATATTGTTCCCTGATAGTAAATATATTTGTTACTTGTTATTATTTATTTTGAAATTGGGCTTAATACTTGTGCAGCTTTACGTTTCCATTTGGTTGCGCCGCGAGTTAGCCTGTTGCGTTTGCGCAAGGTCAATGTCTCTTCCTTAGTGCTGACATAAAAATGTATTGTTGAGCTCGCACAGCTGAGTCGTACGCTGCTCCAGTTTGCACTTCGCTTCGTGAGATGCTGTGTTTTTACCTGCAAAGTTAACTGTTTAGTAGGTAATTTTGGTATGGGTGATTCCCATTCGTCAGTTTGCTTTGTGTTAAACCTAAGTTCATTAGTAGCGAAACCTGTGGAAGAGTGGAGGAGATTGTTTACTATTTACATAAATGGAGTCACGTATTCAATCCATCGTGAATGTTTATTATGGGCGTAAGTCCTCATGAAGAAGCTACTGAATTCTTCCTGTCCACGGGACTTGCTTCTGGATGGAAAAAAACTTACCAAGATGTGTTTAATACCCTGTGTGCCCATGAATTGTTTCCATTTGCATCCTACGAAATAGGCTGCATTGTCTGTTAATATGACATTGGGTTTCCCTACTCTTCGTAAATAATCCAATTCTCCTTATGATGCTACTCGCTGTAATGGTTTTGATAGCATAAAGTTTGATGTATTTTGTGGAAATATCATAAAGAGTTAGTATGTATTTGACACCACTTTTTGCTCTAGGATATATACAGAGAAACCATTTCCAGTGGAGCGTTGGTTAATAAGGGGTGTAGTTCTGTAAACTTTGACATATTGAATGGTTTTATTCTTTGGCAAATAGCACACTTTTTCAATATTTGTGAAACACGTCGTCGTAACTTAGGAAAGTAACAAAGTTTGGAAATCTTTACTGTACATTTTGTTACTCCATAGTGTCCCCATTCTTCGTGTGTGTGTTTGATAAATTCGTCGATATATTCCTCTGGAAGGCACACACACCAATGGTTAGAACTGTCGTGCTTCCGGTGGAACAAAACACCTTTGTATAACTGATGCCATTTACTTGCCCTGTGGTTTGCATTCCGGTTAAGATTTTGTATTACCTTTTTCCACCTGTTGTCGTTGTCTTGCTGTTGTATTATTCCCATTCGTTTACAAAAATTTTTGCAGTCTGATTTTTGTGAACTACTTCGCATCAATAATGTACGGATTTCTGAATCGTGTTCAGACAGTTCACTGAACTCGTTTAGTCCCTGCGGTAATCTGGATAGTGCATTTGCAAAAACATTCTGACTGCCCTTTATGTATATTATTTCAAAATGGAATTCCTACAGGTACAAACACTAGTTTTCGGTGTAACAGTTTACATGTTAAGAGAAAAGATAATGATTGGTGATCACAATAGACTTTAGTGTATTTACCCCAAAGAAAATACTCAAATTTCTTAAATGCCCAAATTACTGCTATGCTTTCCAGTTCTGATACGGAATATGATCTCACCACCTCTGATAAAGTTCTGCTGGCAAAGCTGATGACTTTGGGTACTGTTTTTCCTTCTTCTTCTTGTATCTGGAACAAACATGCCCCCGGTTCTTGAGACGAGGCGTCCGTTCTTGAACAAAAGTCTTTGGACATGTCAGGATGACTCACAATGTTTGCTAACATTAATGCATTTTTAATTTTGGTTAATTCCTCCTGGCATCTCTCATCCCATAGCCAAGGCTTATTCTTTCTCAACAGGTTATTAGGGCATCGCTATTCATAAGCTGCTGTGGTATAAATTTTCGGAAGAACGAAGTTAGTCCTAGATATGCTTCAATTGTTTCTGTTCCTCGGGGGTGGGCAATTACGTATGGCATCTAGTTTCTTTGGGTCTGGTAATTTACCCTGTTCTGATACGATATATCCCAAAAATTTCACTTGTTCTTTGCCATGGTTAGATTTCTTTAGATTTGCTGTTACTCCGTAATTTGTAAATCTCTGAAATACCTTTTCTATTATACTGATGTGTTCTGCCCAAGATGATGTGGCTATTAACATATCGTCAACGTAAATTGTAATTTTACTGAGCAATTAAGGTTCTAAGACCTTCTACAAGGCTGATATACACTCCTGGAAATGGAAAAAAGAACACATTGACACCGGTGTGTCAGACCCACCATACTTGCTCCGGACACTGCGAGAGGGCTGTACAAGCAATGATCACACGCACGGCACAGCGGACACACCAGGAACCGCGGTGTTGGCCGTCGAATGGCGCTAGCTGCGCAGCATTTGTGCACCGCCGCCATCAGTGTCAGCCAGTTTGCCGTGGCATACGGAGCTCCATCGCAGTCTTTAACACTGGTAGCATGCCGCGACAGCGTGGACGTGAACCGTATGTGCGGTTGACGGACTTTGAGCGAGGGCGTATAGTGGGCATGCGGGAGGCCGGGTGGACGTACCGCCGAATTGCTCAACACGTGGGGCGTGAGGTCTCCACAGTACCTGGGACCGGACCGCAGCGACGCACGGATGCACGCCAAGACCGTAGGATCCTACGCAGTGCCGTAGGGGACCGCACCGCCACTTCCCAGCAAATTAGGGACACTGTTGCTCCTGGGGTATCGGCGAGGACCATTCGCAACCGTCTCCATGAAGCTGGGCTACGGTCCCGCACACCGTTAGGCCGTCTTCCGCTCACGCCCCAACGTCGTGCAGCCCGCCTCCAGTAGTGTCGCGACAGGCGTGAATGGAGGGACGAATGGAGATGTGTCGTCTTCAGCGATGAGAGTCGCTTCTGCCTTGGTGCCAATGATGGTCGTATGCGTGTTTGGCGCCGTGCAGGTGAGCGCCACAATCAGGACTGCATACGACCGAGGCACACAGGGCCAACACCCGGCATCATGGTGTGGGGAGCGATCTCCTACACTGGCCGTACACCACTGGTGATCGTCGAGGGGACACTGAATAGTGCACGGTACATCCAAACCGTCATCGAACCCATCGTTCTACCATTCCTAGACCGGCAAGGGAACTTGCTGTTCCAACAGGACAATGCACGTCCGCATGTATCCCGTGCCACCCAACGTGCTCTAGAAGGTGTAAGTCAACTACCCTGGCCAGCAAGATCTCCGGATCTGTCCCCCATTGAGCATGTTTGGGACTGGATGAAGCGTCGTCTCACGCGGTCTGCACGTCCAGCACGAACGCTGGTCCAACTGAGGCGCCAGGTGGAAATGGCATGGCAAGCCGTTCCACAGGACTACATCCAGCATCTCTACGATCGTCTCCATGGGAGAATAGCAGCCTGCATTGCTGCGAAAGGTGGATATACACTGTACTAGTGCCGACATTGTGCATGCTCTGTTGCCTGTGTCTATGTGCCTGTGGTTCTGTCAGTGTGATCATGTGATGTATCTGACCCCAGGAATGTGTCAATAAAGTTTCCCCTTCCTGGGACAATGAATTCACGGTGTTCTTATTTCAATTTCCAGGAGTGTAAATACGCCTTCGCTAATGTTTAAGCCAAAGTGTAGAACTTGAAATTCATAACTCCTGCCATTGCAGACAAATGGTGTGTATTTTCTACTCTCCTCATGTAACTTTATTTGAAAGTAAGATTTTTTAAGGTCAAGGGTTCTGAAATATTTGGTGTTATGGAACTTTAGCAATTGTTCATCTAAATTATCTGGTTTTGTTCTCACTGGTAATAGAATTTTGTTTATACCCTCGCATCTAAAACTAGTCGTACTGATCCATCAGGTTTGCTAACTGGTAGTATTGGGCTGCAATATGGAGAATGATTCCCCATTCGCACATTCTATTGATTTCCTGCTCAACTGCTTCACGGCATAGGGTCTACTATTAAAAAATAAAAAATTTGTCTGTGAATTTTTATCTGTTCGTAATCGTATTGTAACTGCTTCTGCATCGTTTTCTCTAAAGATGAAGTTGAAGATCAGTTCAACATTTTCCTAAGAGAGCGTGGAAAACCGGCTGAGCACCACGTTCAGGTTGTCCGATGTACTAGCAGCAACTTTCTTATACAGGGTGTTACAAAAAGGTACGGCCAAACTTTCAGGAAACATTCCTCACACACAAATAAAGAAAAGATGTTATGTGGACATGTGTCCGGAAACGCTCAATTTCCATGTTAGAGCTCATTTTAGTTTCGTCAGTATGTACTGTACTTCCTCGATTCACCGCCAGTTGGCCCAATTGAAGGAAGGTAATGTTGACTTCGGTGCTTGTGTTGACGTGCGACTCATTGCTCTACAGTACTAGCATAAAGCACATCAGTACGTAGCATCAACAGGTTAGTGTTCATCACGAACGTGGTTTTGCAGTCAGTGCAATGTTTACAAATGCGGAGTTGGCAGATGCCCATTTGATGCATGGATTAGCACGGGGCAATAGCCGTGGCGCGGTACGTTTGTATCGAGACAGATTTCCAGAACGAAGGTGCCCCGACAGGAAGACGTTCGAAGCAATTGATCGGCGTCTTAGGGAGCACGGAACATTCCAGCCTATGACTCGCGACTGGATAAGACGTAGAACGACGAGGACACCTGCAATGGACGAGGCAGTTCTTCGTGCAAAAAAATGGTTCAAATGGCTCTGAGCAGTATGGGACTTAACTGCTGTGGTCATCAGTCCCCTAGAACTTAGAACTACTTAAACCTAACTAACCTAAGGACACCACGCACGTCCATGCCTGAGGCAGGATTCGAACCTGCGACCGTAGCGGTCGCGCGGTTCCAGACTGTAGCGCCTAGTACCGCTCGGCCACTGTGGCCGGCTTCTTCGTGCAGTTGACGATAACCCTAATGTCAGCGTCAGAGAAGTTGCTGCTGTACGAGGTAACGTTGACCACGTCACTGTATGGAGATTGCTACTGGAGAACCAGTTGTTTCCGTACCATGTACAGCGTGTGCAGGCACTATCAGCAGCTGATTGGCCTCCACGGATACACTTCTGCGAATGGTTCATCCAACAATGTGTCAATCCTCATTTCAGTGCAAATGTTCTCTTTACGGATGAGGCTTCATTCCAACGTGATCAAATTGTAAATTTTCACAATCAACATGTGTGGGCTGACGAGAATCCGCACGCAGTTGTTCAATCACGTCATCAACACAGATTTTCTGTGAACGTTTGGGCAGAGATTGTTGGTGATGTCTTGATTGGGCCCCATGTTCTTCCACCTACGCTCAATGGAGCACGTTATCATGATTTCATACAGGATACTCTACCTGTGCTGCTGGAACATGTGCCTTTACAAATACGACACAACATGTGGTTCATGCACGATGGAGCTCCTGCACATTTCAGTCGAAGTGTTCGTACGCTTCTCAACAACAGATTCGGTGACCGATGGATTGGTAGAGGCGGACCAATTCCATGGCCTCCACGCTCTCCTGACCTCAACCCTCTTGACTTTTATTTATGGGGGCATTTGAAAGCTCTTGTCTACGCAACCCCGGTACCAAATGTAGAGACTTTTCGTGCTCGTATTGTGGACGGCTGTGATACAATACGCCACTCTCCAGGGCTGCATCAGCGCATCATGGATTCCATGCGACGGAGGGTGGATGTATGTAACCTCGCTAACGGAGGACATTTTGAACATTTCCTGTAACAAAGTGTTTGAAGTCACGCTGGTACGTTCTGTTGTTGTGTGTTTCCATTCCATGATTAATGTGATTTGAAGAGAAGTAATAAAATGAGCTCTAATATGGAAAGTAAGCGTTTCCGGACACATGTCTACATAACATATTTTCTTTCTTTGTGTGTTTTCCTGAAAGTTTGGCCGTGCCTTTTTGTAACACCCTGTATACGGAGACTATCGCGGTTTTTTCCCAATAGCTTGGAATTTTGCATTGGGCGAGCAATTTGCGATAAACAGAAGCTAAGTAACGAATCCATACGAAAGAGTACTCTGTTTAATAACAAACCGGGATTATTTACAGATCTGAAAATTTGTCTCGGGCCTTTCAGATGCTTTTCAACGCCAGAAATTTCTATGGGTTCCATAAGAAGTTTAGAGAGGCGTTGAAACGACATTATGTCTGTTGCACGGAGTATAGCCACTGTTCCCTTCCCCCCTCTTCTTTCCCCTCCCTCCACTCCGAACAGCCTACATAATCTGATGAAAAGTATACGGACTCCGCCATGTAAAGGGGCATTCATCAACAGTTGTCTCGAGAGGCAGGCACACCGGCGTGAAAGGAGGCGGGGAGAATAGTGTTGTCAGTAGAGAACTCAGTGATCTGGAATGCGGGCTGGTCATTGCATGTCACCTGAGTAACAAATTCATCAGGAACATTTGAATCCATCTGAACGGAGCAAGTGAACTGTCACTGTGGTTGTGTAGTGGAAACAAGAAGGAAAAACCGTAGCTAAACCAAAACCTGGATTGATGGACAGGGACCGTCGAGATTTGCGGAGGATGGATATAAAACTCTCCTCCCGCAGAGGCCATGAAGCCCCAACGGAACCGACCGGCCGCCGTGTCATCCTCACCCATAGTCGTCACTGGATAAGGAAATGGAGGGGCATGTGGTCAGCACACCGCTCTCCCGGCCGTGTGTCAGTTTCCGAGGCCGGAGCCGCTACTTTTCAATCAAGTAGCTCCTCAGTTTGCCTCTCAAGGGCTGAGCGCACCCCGCTCGCCAACAGTGCTCGGTAGAACGGATGGTCACCCATCCAAGTGTTATCCCAGCCCGACAGCGCTTAACTTCGGTGATCTGACGGGAACCGGTGTTACCACTGCAGCAAGGCCGTTGGCCGATGGACATAAAAAAATCGCACGAAATCAGCTGAAGGGATTGCCAGTGAGCTCCAAAGTGCTATCATCTGTGCTATCATCTTTTTTGGTCATCAGTCTACTGACTGGTTTGAAGCGGCCCGCCACGAATTCCTTTCCTGTGCTAACCTCTTCATCTCAGAGTGGCACTTGCAACCTACGTCCTCAATTATTTGCTTGACGTATTCCAATCTCTGTCTTCCTCTACAGTTTTTGCCCTCTACGGCTCCCTCTAGTACCATGGAAGTCATTCCCTCATGTCTTAGCAGATGTCCTATCATCCTGTCCATTCTCCTTATCAGTGTTTTCCACATATTCCTTTCCTCTCCGATTCTGCGTAGAACCTCCTCATTCCTTGCCTTATCAGTCCACCTAATTTTCAACATTCGTCTATAGCACCACATCTCAAATGCTTCGATTCTCTTCTGTTCCGGTTTTCCCACAGTCCATGTTTCACTACCATACAATGCTGTACTCCAGACGTACATCCTCAGAAGTTTCTTCCTCAAATTAAGGCCGGTATTTGATATTAGTAGACTTCTCTTGGCCAGAAATGCCTTTTTTGCCATAGCGAGTCTGCTTTTGATGTCCTCCTTGCTCCGTCCGTCATTGGTTATTTTACTGCCTTGATAGCAGAATTCCTTAACTTCATTGACTTCGTGACCATCAATCCCGATGTTAAGTTTCTCGCTGTTCTCATTTCTACTACTTCTCATTACCTTCGTCTTTCTCCGATTTACTCTCAAACCATACTGTGTACTCATTAGACTGTTCATTCCGTTCAGCACATCATTTAATTCTTCTTCACTTTCACTCAGGATAACAATGTCATCAGCGAATCGTATCATTGATATCCTTTCACCTTGTATTTTAATTCCACTCCTGAACCTTTCTTTTATTTCCATCATTGCTTCCTCGATGTACAGATTGAAGAGTAGGGGCGAAAGGCTACAGCCTTGTCTTACACCCTTCTTAATACGAGCACTTCGTTCTTGATCGTCCACTCTTATTATTCGCTCTTGGTTGTTGTACATATTGTATATGACCCGTCTCTCGCTATAGCTTACCCCTAATTTTTTCAGAATCTCGAACAGCTTGCACCATTTTATATTGTCGAACGCTTTTTCCAGGTCGACAAATCCTATGAAAGTGTCTTGATTTTTCTTTAGCCTTGCTTCCATTATTAGCCGTAACGTCAGAATTGCCTCACTCGTCCCTTTACTTTTCCTAAAGCCAAACTGATCGTCACCTAGCGCATTCTCAATTTTCTTTTCCATTCTTCTGATAGTGTGTAGAGAGTTGAAAAGAGTGGGTTGCAATAGTTGAGCAGCTGCTCATAAGTCAGACATTTCTGTTGGCAATGAGAAGCGAGGCTTGAATGAGCGACGCCACTGCCCAGTGCCTGACTAGAAATGAGGGATTCTGAGTGATGAATGACGCTATACGCTTTGGCAATGTGATGCCGAGGTTTGGGTTTGGCGAGTGCCTGGTTAATATTAGCTAGCACGGTGTGTAGCGCCAACAGTGAAGAACAGACGAGGTGGCATTACAGTATGGAGTGTTTTTCGTGGTTACCGTGTAGCCCCTTATTGCGCTGAAGGAAATGCTAAATGTGGAAGGGTGTGAACACATTTTGCAGAATTGCGTACAGGATATAGCACAGGGACGGAGACAATGATTGTTTGTACAAGCAACGTTCAGTAAGTAAAGCAACACTTTTTTTTCCTCGGTCAGTTTCAGATGACAAAACGCAGATTTTTTTATGGGGATTCGTGGAATATTTCTGCTTGAGCTCCTATAGTTTCATGAAGTTACAATAGGCAAGGGCGCCATACGTAGCCTCCAAAATGGGCCTGTAACGCAGATGCGCTCCAGGAATAGAGCTGTCATTGAGCCGGCCGGAGTGGCCATGCGGTTCTAGGCGCTACAGTCTGGAATCGAGCGACCGCTACGGTCGCAGGTTCGAATCCTGCCTCGGGCATGGATTTGTGTGATGTCCTTAGGTTAGTTAGGTTTAATTAGTTCTAAGATCTAGGTGACTGATGACCTCAGAAGTTAAGTCGCATAGTGCTCAGAGCCATTTGAACCATTTGAAGCTGTCATTGAGTTTCTTTCTGCAGAAAACCAGGGCGTAGCAGATATTCAGAGGCGCTTGCAGAATTTCTATGGATACCTGGCAGCAAACAGAAGCACGGTAAGTCTTTCTTTTTAGTCATCAGTCTTCTGACTGGTTCGATGAATCCTGCTACGAATTCCTATCTTGTGCCAACGTCTTCATCTCAGAGTAGCACTTGCAACCTACGTCCTGAATTATTTGCTGGATGTATTCCAGACTCTGCCTTCCTATACTGTTTTTGCCCTCTACATCTCCCCCTAATACCGTGGAAGTCATTCCCTGATGTCTTAAGAGATGTCCTATCATCCTGTCCCTTTTCCACATATTCCATTCCTCTCCGATTCTGCGCAGAACCTATTCTTTCCTTACCTTATCAGTCAAACCAATTTTCAAAATTCGTCTGTAACTCCACTACTCAAATGCTTCGATTCTCTTCTGTTACGGTTTTCCCACAGTCCATGTTTCACTACCATAAAATGCTGTTTTCCAAACGCACATCCTCAGAAACTTCTTCCTCAAATCAAGGCCTTCGTTTGATACCAGTAGACTCCCCTTAGCCAGGAATACCCTTTTCTCCAGTGCTAGTCTGCTTTCGATGTTCTCCTTCTCCGTCCGTCATGGGTTATTTTGCTGCCTAGATAGCGACATTCCTTACTTCGTGGCCGTCAATCCTGATGTTCAGTTTCTCGCTTTTCTCATTTGTGCTACGTCTCATAACTTTCCTCTTTCTTCGATTTACTCTCAATCTGTACTCTCTACTCATTAGTATGTTCATTCCATTAAGGAGATCCTGCAATTCCTCTTCATTTTCATTCAGTATAGCCATGTCATCAGCGAATTGTATCATTGATATCCTTTCACCTTAAATTCTAATTCCACTCCTGAACCTTTCTTTTATTTCCATCATCGTTTCTTCGGTGTACAGATTCAACAGTAGGGGTGAAAGACTACATCCCTGTCTTACACTCTTTTTAATCCGAGAGCTTCGTTATTGGTCGTCCGGTCTTATTATTTCCTCTTGGCTCTTGTACACGTTGCATATTTCTCGTCTCTCCCTAAAGCTTTCCCCTATTTTTCTCAGAATTTCGAACATCTTACACCAATTTACATTGTCGAATGGTTTTTCCATATCGACAAATCCTATGAAAATGTCTCGATTTTTCCTTAGTCTTGCTTCCATTATCAACCACAACTTCTCAATTGCCTCTCTGGTGCCTTTACCTTTCCAAAAGTCAAACTGGTTGTCATGTAACACATCCTCAGTTTTTTTCCATTGTTCTGTATATTATTCTTGTCAGCAACTTGGACACGTGAACTGTTAAGCTGATTATGCGATAATTCTCACACTTGTCATCTCTTGAGGTCTTCGGAATTATGTTGAAATATTTTTCTGTAGGTAGATGGTATGTCGGCATACTTATAACTCTACACGCTAACGAGAAGAGTGGTTTTGTTGCCACTTCCATCAATGATTTTAGAAATTCCGATGCAATGTTTTCCATCCCTTCTGCCTTATTTGATTTTAAGTCCTCCAAAGCTCTCTTAAATTCTGATTCTAATACTGCATCCCCCATACCTTATAAATCGACACCTGTTTCATCTTCTATGACATCGGACAAATCTTCTCCGTCATAGACACCTTCAATGTACTCTTTCATCCTATCCGCTTCCTCCTCTGCATTTAACAGTGGAATTCCCGTTACACTCTTAATGTTACCACCCTTGCGTTTTTAATTTCACCGAAGATTACTTTGACTTTCCAATCTGCTGAGTTACAGTCAGCCGGCCGTTGGTGGCCAAGCGGTTCTAGGCGCTACGGTCGCAGGTTCGAATCCTGCGTCGGGCATGGGTGTGTGTGATGTCCTTGGGTTAGTTAGGTTTAAGTAGTTCTAAGTTCTAGGGGATTGATGACCACAGATGTTAAGTCCCATAGTGCTCAGAGCCATTTTTTAGGTACAGTCATTTATTTTTCGATTTCTTCAATTTTTCATGCAGCCATTCCGTCGTAGCTTACTTGCACTTCTTGCTTATTTTATTCCTCAGAGACTTGTATTTCTGTATTTCCGAATGTATCTGAACATTATTGTACTTCCTTCTTTCATTGATCAGCTCAAGTATTTCTTTTGTTACCAATGGTTTCTTTGCAGTTACCTTCTTTGTACCTATGTTTTTCTTTCCAACTTCTTGCTTGCCCTTTTTGGAGATGTCCTTTCCTCTTCAACTTTACTGCGTACTGAGGTTCTCCTTGCTGCTATATCTATAGCCTTAGAGACCTCCAAGCGGATCTTGTCATTCCTTGGTACTTCCGTGTTCCAGTTCTTTGCGTATTGATTCTTCCTGACTACTCTCTTAAACTTCAGCCTACTCTTCACCACTACTACAGTGTGATCTGAGTCTATATCTGCTCCTCGGTACGCCTTACAATTCAGTACCTGATTTCGAAATCTCTGTCCGAGCATGATGTAGTGTAACTGAAACCTTCCTGTATCATCTGGCCCTTTCCAAGTGTACCACCTCCTCTTGTGATTCATGAACAGAGTATTCGCTATTACTAGCTGAAATTTGTTACAGAACTCAATTAGTCTTTCTCCCCTCTCATTCCTTGTCCCAAGCCCATATTCTCCTGTAACCTTTTCTTCGGTTCCTTCCCCTACACCTGCACTCCAGTTCCCCATGACTATTAGATTTTCAACTCCTTTTACGTACTGTATTACCCTTTCAGTATCCTCATACACTTCATCTTCAGCTTGCGACGTCGGCATGTATACCTGAACTATGATTGTCGGTATTGCTTTGCTGTCAGTTCTGATAAGAACAATCCTAAAACTGAATTGTTCACAGTAACACACGCTCTGCCCTACCTTTCTACCCATAACGAGTCCTACTCCCGTTATACCATTTTCTGCTGCTGATGATACTACGCTACACTCATCTAACCAGAAATCCTTTTATTCTTTCGTTTTCACTTCACTGACACCTACTATATCTAGATTGAGCCTTTGTATTTCCCTTTACAGATTTGCTGGCTTCCCTGCTACGTTAAAGCTTCCGACATTCCACGCCCCGTCTTGTAGAACGTTATCCTTTCGTTGATTATTCAATCTTTTTCTCATGGTCCCTTCCCAGATATTCGAATGGGAGTCTATTCCAGAATCTTTTGCCAGTGAGGGGATATATCATGACACTTTTTCAATTATGGGCCACATGTTCTGTGGATACACGTTATGTGTATTTAGTGCAGTGGTTTTCTGCATTTACATCTACATCTACATGATTACTCTGCAATTCACATTTAAGTGCTTGGCACAGGGTTCATCGAACCACAATCATACTATCTCTCTACCATTCCACTCCCGAACAGCGCGCGGGAAAAACGAACACCTATACCTTTCTGTTCGAGCTCTGATTTCTCTTATTTTATTTTGATGATCATTCCTACCTATGTAGGCTGGGCTCGACAAAATATTTTCGCATTCGGAAGAGAAAGTTGGTGACTGAAATTTCGTAAATAGATCTTGCCACGACAAAAGCGTCTTTGCTTTAATGACTTCCATCCCAACTCGCGTATCATATCTGCCACACTCTCTCCCCTATTCCGTGATAATACAAAACGAGCTGCCCTTTTTTGCACCCTTTCGATGTCCTCCGTCAATCCCACCTGGTAAGGATCCCACACCGCGCAGCAATATTCTGACATAGGATGAACGAGTGTGTAAGCTGTCTCTTTAGTGGACTTGTTGCATCTTCTAAGTGTCCTGCCAACGAAACGCAACCTTTGTCTCGCCTTCCCCACAATATCATCTATGTGGTCTTTCCAACTCAAGTTGTTCGTAATTTTAACACCCAGGTACTTAGTTGAATTGCCAGCCCTGATAATTGTACTATTTACCGGGTAATCGAATTCCAACGGATTTCTTTTGGAACTCATGTGGATCACTTCACTCTTTTCGTTATTTAGCGTCAGCTGCCACCTGCCACACCATACAGCAGTCTTTTCTAAATCGCTTTGCAACCGATACTGGTCTTCGGATGACCTTACTAGACGGTAAATTACAGCATCATTTGCGAACAACCTAACAGAACTGCTCAAATTGTCACCCAGGTCATTTATATAGATCAGGAACAGCAGAGGTCCCAGGACGCTTCCCTGGGGAACGCCTGATATCACTTGAGTTTTACTCGATGATTTTCCGTCTATTACTACGAACTGCGACCTTCCTGACAGGAAATTACGAATCCAGTCACACAACTGAGACGATATCCCGTAGGCCCGCAGCTTGATTAGAAGTCGCTTGTGAGGAACGGTGTCAACAGCTTTCCGGAAATCTAGAAATACGGAATCAACTTGAGATCCCCTGTCGATAGCGGCCATTACTTCGTGCGAATAAAGAGCTAGCAGCGTTGCACAAGAACGATGTTTTCTGAAACCATGCTGATTGCGTATCAATAGATCGTTTCCTTCGAGGTGATTCATAATGTTTGAATACAGTATATGCTCCAAAACCCTACTGCAAACCGACGTCAATTATATGGGTCTGTAGTTCGATGGATTACTCCTACTACCCTTCTTAAACACTGGTGCGACCTGCGCAATTTTCCAATCTGTAGGTACAGATCTATCGGTGAGCGAGCGGTTGTATATGATTGCTAAGTTGGGAGCTATTGTATCAGCGTAATCTGAAAGGAACCTAATCGGTATACAATCTGGACCTGAAGACTTGCCCGTATCAAGCGATTTGAGTTGCTTCGCAACCCCTAAGGTATCTACTTCTTAGAAACTCATGCTAGCAGCTGTTCGTGTTTCAAATTCTGGAATATGCCATTCGTCTTCCCTGGTGAAGGAATTTCGGAAAACTGCGTTCAATAACTCCGCTTTAGCGGCACAGTCGTCGGTAACAGTACCATGGGCACTGCGCAGCGAAGGTATAGACTGCGTCTTGCCGCTTGTGTACTTTACATACGACCAGAATTTCTTCGGATTTTCTACCAAATTTCGAGACAATGTTTCGTTGTGGAACCTATTAAAGGCATCTCGCATTGAAGTCCGTGCCAAATTTCACGCGTCTGTAAATTTTAGCCAATCTTCGGGATTTCGCGTTCTTCTGAACTTCGCATGCTTTTTCCGTTGCCTCTGCAACAGCGTCCAGACCTGTTTTGTGTACCATGGGGGATCAGTTCCATCTCTTACCAATTCCTTGCCTTGTGCATCCTGATACTGATAAACATTGGTGGTTTTTTCGTCTTTAGGGCTGTTTCCCACCCCAAGGACAAGAAAGTGGCCTCAACCTCGGTCCACTCCTCCGCCCTCTTTGACAAGGCCGGGTGCAGAACGAGGATGACTTGTTATGTTGAAAGTCTTCGGCTGCCAATGCTGATTATTAATCAAAATGTAAGGGGTGGCGGGTTTCGAGCCCAGAACCGAGAACGTTTTGATTACTAATCAAAGACACTACCCCGATACCAGGGGTGCATCGCAATAAAGTCACGCCTGCCAGTCGGCAGCACAAAGTTGTGAATCCCTCAAAGTTGGAACGTGATCGACGAATCACAGTCAAATACCTGACCGCTCCAAAACAACGCAAGGCCTCACACAGGTCTGCGCACCCGAGAGGACCTCACAAAAGTTCATCGGACTGTTCTTCGGCATCCACTCTACAGCCCGTATCTCGCACTTCCTTCTGTTTTGCCCACTGAAGGTTTCACTCCTTGGAAAGCAGTACGTGGATGATGGGGAGCTTATTGAAGATGCAAGACGTTGTCTCCGACGCCAACCGGTAGAGAGGCACCATGCTGGCAGGTAGGCCCTCTGAGTAAGGTGGTGTAAGCCGTCACATTCTGGCTAAAAGAATTGGGAATAAAACGGTGTGTTGGAATACTGAATAAAACTAACTTTTTTTTTTAAGTGTCATATTATTTATTGAACGCCCCTCGTGTCGTCATGACAGTGCACTCTTTCGTAAAGCACTATCTGTGCGGCAATAGTCTGTGGACAGTAACATTCCTGAAATGGACTAGCTTGCCAGAAATCCCGATATGAACCCAATGGAACACTTTTGGAATGAGTCTGCATGTTGACTTCGCTCGAGACACCAGCATGCATCACTACCTCTTCTGGTATCGGCTCTTGAGGAAGAATGGGCTGCCATTTCTCCACAAGCATTCAAAAATGTTCAAATGTGTGTGAAATCTTACGGGACTTAACTACTAAGGTCATCAGCCCTAAGCTTACACACTACTTAACCTAAGGTATCCTAAGGACAAACACACACACACTCATGCCCGAGGGAGGACTCGAACCTCCGCCGGGACTAGCCGCACAGTCCATGACTGCAGCGCCCTAGACCGCCCGGTTAATCCCGCGCGGCCCACAAGCATTCAGACACCTCATTGAAAGTGTTCCCAGCAAAGTTCAAGCCGTCACAAAGACGAAAGGTGGACACACCTCGTATCAGTCTTCCCTAATTGGAGTCCGAATACTTTTTCACGTAGCGTATTCTCCACTGAGGAGATAAAAGTCACTCAGTAGCGACATACTCATATACAGACGGCTGTAGAGTCACACACACACAATGTATAAAAGGGCAGTGCATTGACGGAGTTGTCATTTGTACTCGGGTGAATCATGAAAAAAGGTTTCCGACGTGATTATGGCCGCACGACGGCAATTGAGCTACTTTGAATGCGGAATCGTAATTAGAGTTAGACGCATGGGACTTTACATTTCGGAAAACGTTAGGGTATTCCATATTCCGAGATCCAAGTGTCAAAGAGAGTGCCGAGAATACCAAATTCAGGCATTACCTCTCACCACGAACAACGCAATGGCAGACAGCTTCACTTAACGACCGAGAGTAGCGGCGTGGAATAACCGCAGAAAACAATGTGAGGCCTACAACGAGCGTATCCACTAGTACAGTGCGGCGACATTCGGCGTTAGCCAGCTATGAGAGCACATGACCAATGCGAGTGGCTTTCCTAACATCACGACACCACCTGCAATGCCTCTTCTCGTGATCATATCGGTTGAAAACTGTGGCCTGGCCAGATGAATCCCGATTTCAGCTGGTAAGAGCCGATGGTAGGTTGCGAGTGTGGCGCAGACCGTACGAAGCCATGGATCCAAGTTGTCAACATCGCTTTGTGCAAGCTGGTGGTGGCTCCAGAATGGTGTGAGCTGTGTTTACGTGGAATGGACTACCTCATCTGGTAAAAACTGAAACGATCGTAAACTGGAAGTGATTATTTTCGGCTACGCTGAGACCACTTGCAGCCATGCATGGACTTCATGTTCCCAAACAGCGACGGAGTTGTTATGATTAAGGCTGCTACAACTGTTCGTGACTGATCTGAAGAACATTCCAATTAATTCAAGCGAATGATGTGGCATCCATATTGCTCTAATTGATTCCGATAGAACATTTACTGGACACAATCTAGAAGTCAATTCGTGCACAAAATCCTGGACCGGCTACACTTTCGCAATGAAGGGCGTCTATAAAGGCTTTCAACGACTTGTTAAATCCACACCACGTCGAGTTGCTGAACTTCGTCAGCCACATGAAGCCCGTTACGATATTAGGAGGTATTCCATGACTTCTGTCGCCTCGGTGTACTTCCTGATAGGACTTTGACGGCGTCCGCCTCGGTGAAACGAAAGTGTTTGCTTGCAGAACAGGTAGCCACTACAGCCGCGCTGCAGGTATCTCTGTCTAGCCACTACAGCCGCGCTGCAGGTATCTCTGTCGCCAGTAGTGTACGCGCGCCGCCGGACAATGCGCTGTGTACACGCGTCCTCGGGCACGTCGTCCATTGCCTCCCTCCACCCGCCCCCCTCCCTTCACCCTTTGTCCTCGTTCCGAGAGCCTCTCGTGAATCAACGCAACAATGGGCGAATTTATAAGCGGACCAGACCGCGCCGGATAAGCTATTGACAAGCCGCCCGTGCCAGCAGCCGGGGTCTCGCTTTTCCTTTCCCTGTGCCCGCCAACAAGATACGAAAACAAAGAGAGCTGCTCCGGTTTTAAATGACCGGTCGGCTTCTGGGCGAGGAGATAATTTTAGATCGCAGTGGCCATTGGTAAGTGCCTCTGCGTCCGAGCGTACCTCCTCCGACCGCTTTTGCTTTCCAGCAAATGTTGTTTCGTTAAACGCGGACGAGACTGATGTCTCCGTCACTTTAAACTGCCGCACCTGTGGGGGACAGTGCTGGCATTGTCGCCCGTTATCTGCCTCGATGGTGACATTTTTGGACTTAATTTATGACTATCGTCTATCCTGGTCGGAAATCTGACACCGGCAGCACTCTCGTTTGTTAAATTCCGACATCAGCACTTAATGGGGCTAATGTTTCATGGTAAGATATCCATTTCTCAGACGGCGCGAGCCGAGATTTCTCTACCTGCTGATCAGCTATTCTGTCAGCCGAGAAGAAAAGAGAACGTTCATTAAGTTTTCCTATTGGCTGCGTTTTTAGAACACCACTGTTGTTAAATTAAGGTTATGAAAACCAGTAATGAGAATTAACAGAAATGAGTACAGCTAGAAACTTAACATCTTAATTGATGTTTACGAAGTACATAAAATAAAGGAATTCAGCTACATCGGCAGCAAAATAACATGACTGACGGAGCGAGGAGGACATAAAAAGCCGACTAGCCAAGAGATGTCTACTAGTATCAAACATAGACCTTATTTGAGGAAAAAATTTCTGAGAATATACGTCTGGAGCACAGATTTGTGTGGCGGTGAGACTGAGACATGGACTGTGGAAGAACATGAACAGAAGAGAACAGAAGTACAGTATTTGAGACGTGGTGCTACAGCATAATGTTGAAAATTAGGTGGGCTGGTAAGGAATGAGGAGGTTCTCTGCAGATAAGGCAAGGAAATTAATATATGAAAAACAATGACAAGAATCAGGGACAGGATTATAGTACATCTGTTAAGACATGAGGGAATAACTTTCGAGGTACTAATGGGAGCTGTAGAAGGCAGCAGTTGTGGAGGAGGATAGAAATTGATATACCTCCAGAAAATAATTGAGGATGTAGGTTCCAAGTGCTACTCTGAGATGAAAAGGTTGGCACTGGGTAGTAATTCATGGCGGGTCGCATCAAACCAGGCAGAAGACAGACGACTCCAAAAATAGGAGCTAGAAATAATACACATACCATAGAGTGAGCATGTTAAAGCAAAAAACTCGCGATTCGGAAGGGCTGAACGTGAAGCGATCTAGATTTAGATTTCACAACACAGATTCTACATTTACATCTATTATCCGTAAGCCACGTTACGGTGCGGCCGAAGGTGCTTCTTTTGCAACTGTCTTTCTCCTTATTCCTGTTACAAGTTTCATTCACGGATAGTGCGAGGAAATGATTCCACACTTCTAGTGGTATACAGTTACTGCGTGAGGTTGTCTAGGAGGGGGAGGACAAGGTCCAAGTAAGGATTGAAAATCATTCGGACCAAAACACACCAGTGTCCAAAATTAAAGTGACAAACGGAAATTTTGCAATGTTGCGTTTATTTTGTCACAAAACAGTACAAAAGCGTGACAGTAAAGTAGAAACAATGTAAGGAATACAGAACGTAATCAACTGCAACATACGAAACGATAGACAAAAATGTTCTTCATTTTTTTTCTCCAGCTTAACGGATTTGCACACAATGACAACTGATTAATGTGCTCAGTATTGGATGTGACCACCTCTGACCCCAGTGTAGGCCTAACAACGAGGGGACTAGCTGTGAATGATATCATCAATCTCATGTTGAGGCAATAACTCCCATTTTTCCTGCAGAACTTCTCACAAGTCGTTGAGAGTGGTTGGTGGATGCTAACGTGATGCAACTCGTCTCCATAGTGCATGGCAGACATGCTCTATGGGATTCAAATAGAGAGAGTGAGCAGGCTACGTCATGCGTGCAGTATTTTCCGTTTCTATAAAAACATCAACCACCGGTACTTGGTTCAAATGGTTCAAATGTCTCTGAGAACTATGGGACTTAACATCTGAGGTCACCAGTCCCCTAGACTTAGAAGTACTTAAACCTAGCTAACCTAAGGACATCACACACATCCATGCCCGAGGCAGGATTTGAACCTGCAACCGTAGCAGCGGCGTGGTTCCGGACTGAAGCGCCTAGAACCGCTCGGCCACAAAGGCCGTCCAACCACCGGTACTCTATGAGGTCGAGCATTATCGTCCATCAATAAGAAGTCTGGGCGCACAGCACAACTGCTCATGAGATCCCAAGATCTCCTCACGGTACCTTGCTGATTCACCCACACAATTCCATGAAGAGGTGTTCGAGTGATCAATGTAATCTCTGGCCACACCATTAGGGGTCCCTCGATATTGGTCTCTTTCCACAATGTTTGGGTCCCGAAATCGTGTCCCACGTGCCCACCAGAAGTGAATCCGTCGAGAATCACTCTCCAGACCAAATCGGGACTCATCTGTCAATAGAACATTGAACCACTGTTCGACCGTCCAGGTGGCATGTTGACGGCTCCACTGTAGACGTTCCCTTCCTTGAAGACACGCCACAGCCGGCCGCGGTGGTCTCGCAGTTCTAGGCGCTCAGTTGGGAATCGCGCCTCGGGCATGGATGTGTGTGATGTCCTTAGGTTAGTTAGGTTTAAGTAGTTCTAAGTTATAGGGAACTTATGACCACAGATATTGAGTCCCATAGGGCTCAGAGCCATTTGAAGCCTACCCTGGTCCTCGTGATACAGTTTCGGTCCCTATAAACTGCTGCCTCATCCAAGAAACCACAGAACGGCTAACTTAAGCCATAAGTTTGCGGCTCTCCTGTTTCCATTCTTCCTAAAAATCGTTCAAATGACTCTGAGCACTATGGGACTTAACATCTGAGGTCATCAGTCCCCTAGAACTTAGAACTACTTAAACCTAAGTAACCTAAGGACATCACACACATCCATGCCAGAGACAGGATTCGAACCTGCGACCGTAGCAGTCGCGCGGTTCCAGACTCTAGCGCCTAGAACCGCTCTCTATTCTTCCTATGGCCCTCTACAGCAGAGAGTCTGTAAGCGTCTTCTCTGTGTCATACTGCACCGTCTGTAATTATGTACACAGCGCCTGTGGATGTGGGACTACCCGGCATACATTACCCCCCTTGATAGGTTCCCTGACGTCATTGCTGGTGTGCTTGTCCGTTGACCGGAATGACATCTTCTGTTCAGAACACGATCGTAACGGCATCTATTGACAGTTTGTATGATTATGTCATGAATTAGACACAGAACGGGGCAATAGCAGTTTGTTGCTTTAATTTATTTAATTTTTTGCACTTAAAGGATCAATCAAAGCAATTAAGAGAAATTTACTTGTAAGCTTTTAACAATTAACTAATAAGAACACGTTAAGAGCAACAACAACAAATCTTGAGAGAATTTCATAAATATGTACTTCCCCAAAACGTGTTGCAGTGTTTACTTCCCTGCAACTAGGACTTAAATACACTGTCACAGCGGCCACATTAAACTTTTAAAAACATAGGAAACCCAAAATGTTGCATATGGTTATGAAAATAGCTATGTTCAAAGACAACATATGGGCTTTGCACTTAACTGTCACATTTATGGAAGCGAATAATTTCAACAACGCAAATCACAGAGGTAAGGAAATTTGTTGCAGTTCCTTGAGAATTAATTACTTCTCACTAGGTTTCAATTCCTATAATCGGATGCCATGTAATTATTAGGACACCAAAAATTTTTGGTACAAGCTTAGTGACAGAACGATGCAAAAATTTTATACAGTACCTATGCTTCAACACGACAGCAACAACAAGAAAAATTTTATGGCAAACAACATGACAATTCAGCTTATCGTATTTTCTGACAGCCAGTTTACTGATTTACAATTTGCTTCGTATCACAGAATGTCCCACAATACCACTTAACAAAGAAATGAAAATTTACGAAAACAATGACCTTAAAATTTACATTTAATTCCCCAAAAGCACCCACACGCATTTCAAAAAATAAAAAATACATAATTAAAAAAGAGAGCCAAGAAAGGTACAACGCTGCGTTAAGCACTTCTTTTTTTGTCCACGCGAGTACTGTTGATCGAGAGGCAACCCAACCTGTGACCTCAGAATCCAACCGACTGCATGCAGGTAGTAAATGACATAAATCACAGCGTAAGTCACATGTAGACGCCTCCAGGATAATCGAGACAATTCTGAGCATGTCGCTAGTAACTGCTAGGCTACCTGGCACAAATATGGATCTTTAAGTTCAACAAACAATTAAGTCATAAATAATCTTTAACCTCTCAATAATGAAAATGGTCGCAATATGGCTAAGAGTGTAATTACACACCTACATATCAATAAAGGGGAAGGAACCAAGCACTCCAGTATTAATAGCAAAAAAAAAAAAAAAAAAACAATCGGGCCCTATTACTAAATACGCACCAAAATCTAAGCAAGGACATAAGAGGGTTCACCCCTTAATCGTAATTCAGTTTCAGAATAAGGCCCGATGGCGTAACGGTAGCAAGGAGCCGCCACGCGGGACGAAAAATCAACAAGATTTGAATGGATGCACACGGTTGGCAAACGAACTTCGATTACCTTAGCAGAGAGTACCTTAAATACCAAATAACTGGCACTAATCCTTTCCTTCCGGAATTATCAAGCTAATCAGCAAGCATCAAAACTATTTCACAGCAATAAACGAGGTAACTTGAACCAACCTCCACAAAGCTAACAATATAGCAAGGTAAAAATCAGTACGTCTAGATTACAGACAGTCACAAATTTACTGGTGGTACAATAAGCAGTTGGTATAAAGACGCGGACGCCTTTTGAACTCGCACTCAACGTTCCCACGACCGGGATTAAGCAAACAATAAGATTGAGCTGGTATTCTTAAGAGTTCTAATAGCCATGAAGGCGAGAAAGGTGCAAAAGCAGACAACTACGCACTGGGGAAGACAATAGAAGGGAACGCTTTACGAACCTCACGCTGTCCCCAAACTCACTCACAGAAGTAAGTTACTTCACCATAGTTCTAAGACGCCACTCTTGCATCTTAGCCAAGGCGTCTTAACCACGGACTTCCGCGGTAGATATAACTTCGCCCGCCTCCTGTCCTCCAGAGCCGCCAGGATGAAAACTTATTCTCGGACATGCGCCATCAAGAGAAATACTGGCAGTCGTTCGATAGAGAAATCGCAAGGCGCAAATCACAACACGCGGTGCCTGAAGAGTCATTCCTGCGCCGCTGTCTGTTGCTGTCCGACTCACTTCTGACCCTCCACTTGTTTACCTCAAAAAGCTGACCGTGGTAGCCGAGCGGTTCTAGGCGCTTCAGTCTGGAACCGCGCGACCGCTACGGTCGCAGGTTCAAATCCTGCCTCGGGCATGGATGTGTGTGATGTCCTTAGGTTAGTTAGGTTTAAGTAATTCTAAGTTCTAGGGGACTGATGATCTCAGATGTTAAATCCCATAGTGCTCAGAGCCATTTGAACCATTTTTTTGTTAAGTCTTATAGTGCTCAGAACCATTTGAATTTACCTCAAAACGGCTCGCCCTCCGCAAGAGGTAAAGATGGCATGCGGAAGACGTACCGCGACCTATCGACTCGAAACGGGTCATCTAGGTTTCCAGAGGGCTTTTGACATCATTCCTCTCACGCATCTCCTAATCAAACTGCGTACCTATGGAGCACCGTCTTGGTTGTGCGACTGGATTCGTGAATTCATGTCAGAAAGGTCCAGTTCATGGTAACTGACGGAAATTCATCGAGTAAAACAGAAATGATGTGTGATGTTTCAAAAGGAAGTTTATTAGGACCTTCGCTGTTGTTAATCTATACTAGCGATATAGGAGACAATCTAAACCATCCTCTTAGATTGATTGTAGATAATGCTGTCGTTTACTGAGAATTAAAGTCATCAGAAGATCAAAACCAGTTGCAGAATGTAGACAAGATATTTGCATGATACGTAAAGTGGTAACAGATACTATACAATGAAAATTATGAGATACTCCACATGATTACTAAACAACTTTCGTTAAATTACGAATGTTTGTCCATACTTGCGACTGCGAATATATTTCATGCATATAAAGACTGTGGTTGATCATAACAATATTGCTGCACGCTTTGGTTGGGATCCACGACTGTTACGTAAACGTAGAATTGATGGGTTTAGGTTCAAATGGTTCTGAGCACTATGAGACTTAAAATCTGAGGTCATCAGTCCCCTAGAACTTAGAACTACTTAAACCTAACTAACCTAAGGACCATGCCCGAGGCAGGATTCGAACCTGCGACCGTAGCGGTCGCGCGGTTCCGGACTGAAGCACCTAGAACCGCTCGGCGACAGCGGCCGGCATGGGTTTAGGAAGACCACACTCTGCGCCTTTCAAAATCTCAGTGGTTCCATGTGATTACCGACTGAGAGGAGAGGCATACAGTTTGCTTGGCCTTGCGGGAGCATGCATTCACGTCACACACCTTGATTCAGGAATTCGGCTTGTTTGAGAAATTATCCACACAGGCAGGGAAATGATGTCAGAGCATTGCAAAGTGACAGTATGGCTGGCAATGATGCGGCTTCCCGTGATGTGGCAGCACAGAAAGGTGAGCTGACAATGGTGGACCCCGTGTCAACCCCGGAGACTTTTCTGATTAGCTGCGGTTTCGCATGCAGTTTAACGGTTGACGTATCCATCTGTGAGGGCCCTAGGAGAACAAACGTTACTAGATTACATTCGACGTCATCCTATGGGCCCAACACCTACCGTAACGGTGCAGGGCACCAGTGAATAAATGACGCAGTCATCAGTGGCTCACATAGCCGACAATTTGCACATCATAGATTACTTTCCTGCCATGTTAACGCCAGTGGCTGTACCCTATTTCAAGATCTTTGTGATATTATTTTTCAACAAGATAACTCTAAACTGTATGATACACTGTCACGACCTGCCATTATAGAAAGGATGTTCGAATGTTGCACTGGTCCACGTGTTCTCCAGATCTTTGAAAACGTCTGATAATGGTGTAACATGACGGTCACAGCTAGCTTCACGTTTTTTATTTTGGCTCAGTTATGGTTATTTGACAATTTATTGTGTGAACTTGGTACTTTTGCTGGGATAGGAAATTTAAACAGTTTCTCGCAGATCCGGGGTGCTCAGCAGTGTACCGTTCGGTGAGCAGAAGATTTTCCCTGCCTCAAGAGAGGCACCCAATTTTCGCGGAAGGTCAAGGTCATGTTCCCTGAAATGTTACTATGGTCAGTTCCTGGCGCTATACCGTTGCAAAAGGCGCAGTGCCGCCGGTCGTCACAGCGTAGCTCTGTGAGTACTTGAGTGCGAAATTCTTCTGTACGCACGCCTAAAAACGGTGCCTACCGGCGCTATCTTTGCCATGTCAGAACCTTGCTTTCCCTCCAATTAATGGATTGTCCTATCCCAAATATTGCGCACAACACCATAAGTGGCGCAAACGATGCTAACGAACGGAGAGAAACCAGTACAACGTATTGAATTGTTATACGAGGGGCGTTTGCAAAGTCCGTGAGATGGCACCACCGGCGAGTATCGAGGTCATGTTTAGTTAATAGCATCTCTGGAAAGAACGCACACCAAGTTTCAGCCATATTGGTCTATTTCTTTGTGTTTGGCATTCGTGTGAATCAAGGAAGTCGAGTGATTGTAAAAAAATCGACGAAAAAGAACTGCGTGCGGTGATTATACATTACTTTATGAGACGCAAAACGCTTCAGAAAACTAAAGAGAAGCTTGATAAAAATTACGGTGACTCTGAACCTTCGATCAGAACAGTTTATAAGTGGTTTCAAAATTTTCGGAGTGGCCACATGGGCGCAAGTGATGCTGAATGTTCTGGACGCCTTGTGGAGGTTACGACTCCAGAAATCATTGATGGATGACAGAAACGTTAAGGTGCGTGAGATTGATAGTGCTGTGGGCATCTCTAATGAATGGGTACATGATATTTTGCATAAAAATTTGGATGTGAGAAAGTTATCCGCAAGGTGGGTTCCGCGATTGCTCACGCTTGACCTAAAACGGAATCGTGTGAAGTGTTGCAAGGATGGTCTGCAGCTGTTTAGGAAGAATCTGCAGGACTTTAAATGTCGTTTCGTCACTGTGGATGAAACATAGATGCATTACTATACTCCTGAGACCAAACAACAATCTAAACAATGGGCTACCAACGGAGAATCTGCACCAAAAAAGGCGAAGACCGTTCCTTCGGCCGGAAAGGTTATGGCGACTGTCTTTTGGGATTCGCAAGGATAATCCTCATCGACTACCTGGAAAAGGGTAAAAATATTACAGGTGCATATTATTCATCGTTATTGGACCGTTTGAAAACGGAGCTGTAAGAAAAACGCCGGCGATTGGACCACAAAAAAATCCTTTTCCATCACGACAATGCACCAGCACACACCTCAGCAATTGTGGTCGCAAAATTAATAGAAGTAGGATTTCAACTCGTTTCACATCCCCCCTATTCTCCAGACTTGGCTCCCTCGGACTAGTATTTGTTCCCCAATTTGAATAAATGGCTGGCGGACAAAGATTTTATTCAAGAGAGGAGGTGATTGCAGCAACTAATAGCTATTTTGCAGACTTGGGACAATTCCTATTATTCGGAAGGGATCAACAAATTAGAACAGCGTTGGGCGAAGTGTGTAAGTCTAAAAGGAGACTGTCGAAAAATAAAAAAGGTTTGCCCCAAACACGTCAGCAGGTTTTATTCTTGCACAGACTTTTCAAACGCCCTCGTCGTATATTTGAACTGCTTGAGTGGGAAGTTTCTGTTGCATTGCCCTGTTTTTATGTGTATGGAGGCACATTCTCATTCATCACATTGTCAGTAGCATTCAGTCACACGTCCAGGTGTAGTTCGGGAACTGTGGACAGTCTGTAACACCATATCTCTAATACTCTACTGATTTATTTTGCCTTTTGCTTTCATTTAATATTACATCGTTAAGCTTCTGTAAATGTATTTGATTGAATAGATAACACAAAATTGTATATCGTTTCTTTGTTAAAACTTTGATGTCATGATTTGATTCTATGCTGTGTGGTATATCTGTCATTTAAATTCTTTGTACCATTTGGAGGGAACAAAACTTACTCTATATAATTATAATTTCTGTGTGAATATTTTTTTGTAGAAATGTCAATATGTGCAAATGTTCTGTTTTATTGAATGAATTTGGTTGCTGTTATGTAAACTGCTGATCCTCACTTAGGGTTCTTAGTTAGTTTGTATGTAAAAGGTGTTGTGGTTCCCCTTAGGAACGGAACTGTGTAGCGTGCGCGAATTGTGGTTGGCCTAAGTAGAAAAGGTGGAACTGACAGTCAGTCTGGGACGAGCTACGAGTCGGGGACGAGCTACCAAACTGTACACTGCCATGTAAAAGATGCATATTGTGCTGGTTCCGAGAGAGGCTTTTTCTGCTACTTTCCAATGCCTCGGATGGATGGATAAACAGCTGGAACTATTCTGGAATTAGTATCTATCATCACCCCCGAGAACTGACAGAGTCCAGCAATTCTACCTGCAATTCCACCTACCAACATGCAGTTGCCACCACATTGCGCAATCATTGCATCAGAATGCTACAATGGATGTGTTAGTGTGCTCAAATATAAGGTAATTTATATCTGAATTTATGTACCTACCTTAATTTTTCTCCTCATAATAACACCTCTCAGGTTCCTCTCCGTTTGAACTAAAGTGATATGGCTCTGAGCACTATGGGACTCAACTGCTGAGGTTATTAGTCCCCTAGAACTTAGAACTAGTTAAACCTAACTAACCTAAGGACATCACAAACATCCATGCCCGAGGCAGGATTCGAACCTGCGACCGTAGCGGTCTTGCGGTTCCAGACTGCAGCGCCTTTAACCGCACGGCCACTTCGGCCGGCTAAAGTGATATCCGAGCGTCCTTACGGAAAGAACATTAAAAGCCAGTGTTTTGCTAATTAATGCCTATTGAACATAGTAAAAAGAAAGTTAAAATCAATGTGGCAAGAGAGTGAGTTAAAGTTAATGATGCTTGATGAAAATAATTTTCCTAGTAAAACTGCTTATTAATGTGTTGTTGCCAACTTCAAATTAAAAGTTCTTAAGACTGAGGCTTATAAAGTTTTGTTTAGTAAATGATCACATTACTGCCTGTTGTAAATCGCAGAAGGTGAGTCAGTATCTTACATATGTTAATTTTGTCTCTCAATGTAGTAAAAGTGGAAAACTGCAGTTTTGAAAAGTTATATACTCATGTTTGCTAAGTGTTTGTCTCTCTTGTGTATTGGAAGTGCATATTAATAATATAACAGGATCCACAGTTTGTCTATTGTGTTAATGCTGGGTAACAAGTAATGGGGAGACCACTAATTATGAAAACCATAATTTCTTTATTCAAATGATAGTGAGAAGCAACCTGTTAGTGTATTCCAATTAACTTTCATTTTAAATAGTAAAGTATTTAACTGAGAGAGACTTAACCTATATCCATTCGGTTTGTATAAGCCCTGAAAGTAATAGTGTTTTTCGGTACCTGTTATAATTTTGCAAAAAGTTTGTGCTGCTCTAACTGTTAGTTTCAATCTTACCGTAAACGTATGTGTCAGAGTTCATTGCTCTCGCGTGTGACAAAGTATAGGTTGTGTTTATCCATTAAAGTTACCAATAACTATTTTCTTGAACGAGAATGTTAATCATTCTCTTGCCTAGTTAGGCTAGCGACCGTTTTCTTTATCAGTTAAACAGTGCAGAGAGGCAAAATTTTGTTTGTTACTGTTCAAATATTTACGTAATTCTGACTTTCATTTCCGATAAGCCACCTCCGTTAGGTGCAACACGGTCAATATAACAAAATTCCTCTCAGAGGGTAACACTGCTCTGTTGCTTTATACCATAATTGCTTTAACAAGATACTTTTATTTCACGACCTGCCTACAACTTTAAGGTTATGGTACAGCAGTAGCGGACAGGAGTGCTACAAGTCTAATAAGGAGAACTTTGGTATCTGTTCACTTCCGGCTCTCGTTTCATCACGACTAGTGCCCTTTCAGTGTACTTGGAAAATTTAGCGCAATCCATTCTCTGAATAGCTCGCAGTTAACTAATTCTGTTACGTATGTTCTGTGCCCATTCCCTTGTACTTACTATTTGTCTTGTTTATCTTTAACATATGAGTTGCCCAGAAGTGAACGTCTTATTCCTTTTTCTCCCTGCAGTTTTCAATTAAATACAGTTCCCACAGTGCTGGGCGTCATTTTGCTTGAGTTTACTCAATTTTTCAGTACATTGCTCTACGTCATTTGTTGTCAGTTCTTAAATATAGCAGAGAAAATGAAAGTTTTGTATTCACAATTCTGAGTTTTGAGATCGCTATTTTCCTGCAACTTCCAAATGGTTAGGTGACCCTTAAGTGATAAAGATAACCAGTTGCTTTTATAAAATGTTGCTTCACTGCAATGAGTTTCTACTGTATGGAGTGGCCGAGCATTACATTCTGATTCATTAGATATGCGGAGGTGAAAGTGAATGAATGGCACTCTCGCGTTTTATAGTGGTATTAATTTGTGGAAGATCTGTAGAGCCATATTTCTACCTCTTCCGGGTCTATTATTGTGCTATTACTTACTGTGCCATGGGTCATGCGATCTGTAACACAACATTTGCACACTTACTGTTCAATTTTCTCACTCACTTAATCATAGCTAATTATCTGCTTTGTTTCATTGATGACATTCATGCATAACTCATTTCACTTAATGAGTAGCGCTTGATTTTTCATTGCGGAGATCTTCCCAGGAACCAACCAACTGATTTTCACAGCGTGCCTTTTATCGGGATAAACTTAGGAACAAATAATTAAATTCCACCTTCAGTGTTCTTTCCGCTTATCTTCTCTCTCCTCTGCGCCAAAAAGTGGAATTACAGTTTCACTTTTATTGTTACTGTCCTTGCTTTTAATTTCACCGACACTTGTTTTGACTTGTATATGTGCTGAGCCAGTACTCTCGATGGTTATTTCTTTCTCGACTTATTCACATCTTTACTAGCCTTCGCAGCCCTGCCCCTCCTATTATTTCATTCCTAATGGATTTACATTGCTGTATTCCTACACCCTCTGAAAATTTTTGTATTTGCTTCTTTCGTAGATTACTTGATGTATTTTTTCTGTTCCCCAAGGTTTCTTTGCAGATACCTTCCTTGCACCAATTTTTGACCGTCCAACATTTGTCATTGTCCATTGTATAGATGTACATTCTCTTTCAATTGAACTGCTAACTCTGGTATTTCTTATCACAGTATCCACAACCTTAGCGAGTTTTAAACGTACCTCATCATTCCTCAGTACATCAGTGTACCATTTCCATCCACATTGATTCTTCTAGGCGTGTCTCTTAACCTTCACTCTCCTCTTCATCATACTCAATTGTGATCCAACTCCGTATCTGGTACTGGGTTCGTCACAGAATCCAATATCTGATATCGGAATCTCTGTCCGACCATAATGTAACCCGTCTGGAATCTTTCTGTATCTCCAGGCCTTTTCCAAGTGTACCTCCTCCTCTTGCGAGTTTTGAACAGTTAGTAACTGACTTTTATTCCAGAATTCAATTAGTCTCTCTACTGTCTCCTTCCTACTACCAAGGCCATATTTTTCCATATTCATTCTTCCATTCCTTCCCATAGTGCCATTATTACTTGATATACTGAATTACATGTTCAACATCCTCATATACTTTCTCTAACTCTTTAAATACTACTTGTGCACTATAATTGGCGTTAACACTACCTTTGTCAGGGACACCCTACACAAAGTGCATTGTATTTCCCTTCTTATGGAATCCAACTTTCTAAACAGATATGTTCTATCTTCCACTTTCACGAATTTTACTGAATTTTGCTATTTGGTTTCTTATTGATCTTCTTGTTTTTCGCTAAATTTCTCTTAGTACTGGTTATTCTAACACCAATTTTTGCACGATGTAAATTGTTTGTGTCATAACTCTTAACACCGAAGATTATCACCCACTTATATTGTCTGCAACGAGTGTGCTTAAATTATTAATATTACGCAGAAAATCATTTAAAGCAGAATAAGATGACGGCAAATTATGTTGAAGCTACACAAAAACCCATCGAAAATTAATTAAAAAATGAAGAAAAATAATATGTTAAGATATTTAGTCGGAATGAATGATAACTTAGTCATTTTTCTTTCAGTACACTGCTCAATCCATTCGGTATTTATTCAGTATATCTTAATTTTTCCTCGCCTTTATTGAGATTAGCAATGTCATAAGCGGATGTTAGTGCTGATATTCTTTCACCCAGAATCGTACTTCTGAACGCCTCATTTTCATCACTGCTTCTTCGAGGTACAGATCGATCAGTAGGAGGGAGGTGTGGAGGTATGTGTGCGATGAAGAGGTGGAGGGGTGGGGGGTGGGGGGGGGGGGGGAAGGGAAGATTGCACACTTTTTAATGCGAGCACCGCATCCTTGATTTCCATTCTTATTGTTCCTCCTTGATGCTTGTACATAATGTTTCCCTATCGCTTACACTTGTTTTCCTTGAATTTAGAACATCTTGCACCATTTTACGATGTCTAACGCTCTTTTAGGTCAGCAAATCCTGTGAAGATGTTTGATTTCTCTGAAGTCTTGTTTCCGTTATAAAGCGGAACGACAGTACTGCCTCTCTGGTGCGGTTATCGTTCCTTCAACCAACCTTATCGTCGCCTTGGAGATTCCAGATTTTCTTTACAATTCTTCTATATATTATTTTTTTAACAGCTTGGACTTATTTACTGTTGAGCTGATTATGCGGTAATTCTCGCACTTATCTGCTCTTGATATATTAGGAATTATGGGGAAGTTATTTTTTGCTATGTCTACATTCTCACAGAACATAACTACAAACCAACTTGAATAATCGCTGTTTCCACTTCCTCCACTGGGGTTAGAAATTATCTATACTTTCTGCCTTATTTGATCACAATTCTTCCAAAGCTTTGTTAAACTCCGTAGTCTTGGATCCCCTATGTCTACCAAACAAACTTCTATTTCATCTTCCATCAATACAGAATACCCGACTGAATTTCAGTAGTTAGCAAATAAATTGCATTGGGCTAAAAAGCAACACGTTGGCATTTGTGTGTCACGAGACTTACATACTGGTGAAAGTTTTTAGCGTTTATAAAATCCCATGAGACATGTGGCTAGGATCTATGCGAACAGGACTGCAAAAGATTTCGATTTGCCGGTATGTCAGTACTGAAAGCTTCGAATTCAGGCTAATTCTGCACGAAAGGTTGTTTCAGAATACATACACAAATTTTTATATGAGAAGAGCTTGTAACGCAAGTACACTATCACACAAAAATGGAGGACACATTTTCATTTAGGTATTTGTTATTTTATTATTTGATCTATAACTGTAATTAATGTTTTGTGTGATAATTATATTATTCATACTTTTCTGTTGCGTAAATTTTTATTTTTAAGAAGATCGAATATTTTTGTACAAGACACAAAGAAATTACAGACACTGGCCGCTAGCAGGCATTGACTGAAATGAATGGGAACAGTTGAAAGTTTTTGCCGAACTGGGATTAGAACCCGCGCCTCCTGCTTATTATGCAGACGCTCTGAGCACTTTTTTTCGTTGTTTTCGTGGTGTTCGTTGCATTTGGTCGTGGTGGACGTCATATGACGCACGTTCAAGTTCATCGTTGAATACTTCACTCAGTGTTTTCATTAGAGAGAGTAGCGAGCCCTCTGACCAGACACGCTAGGGTACCGTGCCGACACCACTAAGTACATGTAACCAAACAAACAACCAAAGCTGGCCGTGGTGGCCGAGCGGCTCTAGGCGCTCAGTCCGGAACCGCACGACTGCTACGGTCGCAGGTTCGAATCCTGCCTCGGGCATGGATGTGTGTGATGTCCTTAGGTTAGTTAGGTTTAAGTAGTTCTAAGTTCTAGGGGACTGATGACCACAGCTGTTAAGTCACATAGAGCTCAGAGCCATTTGAAATAACCAAATAATTACACATCTTTTTTATTTCAAAGTGACAGTTAAAACTCATTCGTACTCCATTTTATCAGTAGGCGGGTTCAATAGGTTATGCAACACTTTTTTTTCTGAAGGCCGGTTGGTTTAATTCAGGATTCCAATACACCACGTTATTCTCTACTCTTTTGGCTACAAAACCCTATTTTTCGTCATGATCTGCGTTCAAAGTGACGGCCTTACGCCACCTCACTGGGAGAGCCTGTTTGCCACCATGTTATCACTCTATTGGTCGACGTCGGAGCCACTGTCTTGCTGCATGAATAATCTCCCCATCATCCATGTTCTACTTCCCGAGGGATGCATCCTTCATTGGGCCAAGTCGGAAGGTGCGAGATCAGGGCTGTAGGGTGTATGAGGAAGAACAGTCCAATGAAGGTTTGTGGTCTCCTTTCTAGTGCACAGACTTTTGTGTGCCTTGCATTGTCATGGAGAAGGAGAATTCCGATTGCATTTTGTGGAAACAACCACTATGAATTCGTTTCTTCTTTTTCGTGATGGCAGCACAGTATACTTCAGAGTGGAGTGATCGTTAGACCATGATGGAGGAAATCAAACAGAATATACTCTTCAGAGTCCCAGAAGACCGTCGCCATCACTTTACTGGCTGGGGGTGCGGCTTTGAAGTTTGTCTTCGGAGGCGCGGTGGTGTGATGCCACTCCATGGCTTGCCGTTTTGTTTCCTTATCGAAGTGGTGATCCCATGTTTCATCGCTTGTGACGATGTTCGGCAAAAATATGTCACGATCAGCCTCGTGACGAGCACAGGGTGTCCTTCGTTGCTTTTTATGGTCTTCTATTAGGCGACGAGGAAGCCAGTGGGCACACGCATCTGAGTATCCCCACTGGTTCAAAAATGGTTCAAATGGCTCTGAGCGCTATGGTATTTAACTTCTGAGGTCATCAGTTCCCTAGAACTTAGAACTACTTAAACCTAAATAACCTAAGGACATCACACACATCCATGCCCGAGGCAGGATTCGAACCTGCGACTGTAGCGCCTAGAAATGCTCCGCCACCCTGGCCGTCTAGCCCCACTGGTGGACGAGTGTGTCATCACTACCAATGAAGCAGCAAGGTGTTTGATTGTGGTCCGTCGATCACATCGAGAATGTCCGCACGTTCCAGAATTGTAGGAGCTGTGAGCGGCCGGGTGGCACACGGTTCTTCGCGACTTTTTGCGGTGACGACAGACGCCTCGTCCAATGGTTCACCGTGATTTGGTTGACTGCCAGGTCTCCGTAGACATTCTGCAGGAGCTTGTGAATATCTGCGATGACCTGGTTTTCCTCCAAAAGAAGTTCAGTGACGTCTCTCTGCTTGGAATGCACCTCCGTTACAGACGCCACTCTGAACGCTACGTATAGCGGCACCACTTAACAGAACTTGAAGAAGGAATATTCCACGATGTCCCACAGCAAATTTCCCATTCTTTTTTCAACCGAAACTGGCCGAGGAAAAAATGAGTTGCATCACTCATTGAACACCCCTCGTACACTAGACACAACTTCCAATATGCGAGATGTAGATGCAATCGATGAAACATCGATAGTGTATTGGCTATCGACCGTTTGAAATTTGAGATCAGACTACTGATGAGATTAATATCCCAAGTTCGGCATTAATATAAGTGTCAGGTTAACTAAACCTGCGTCATTACTTTAAGCACCAAATGAATCAACTTCCCCTTAAGTATGTAGGGAGGGAGAGAGAGAGAGGGAGGGAGAGGGAGAGAGAGATTTTCCAACAGGCCATATAGGTATCGATACATCGACAGCACCGCGCAGACCAGTCCTCCAGCTGCCCCGTGATTAACTATCGCCGTTCCTCGTAAGTGCCTTATTCTTCCGCCGACACTGGCAAGATTTATCGCCGCTGTGTAATGTGCAGAACAAACGGCACTGCGCCTCGTACGCGACCGCCGGCCAGCCGGCTACAGAGGTGATACACGATTTATGCTCCGCTGCGGCCAGCTGGAAAAGGAGAGTATGGTTCTTTCTGCCCGGAACCGAAACCCTCGCATACAGGAGACGAGTCCCGTCTCACTAGTGAACGCTGAGTTTTCTCGCTAAGATCTTAATGGGGCTGGGTTCTCATTGGGTTTCCCTGAATTTGTGAAGTATATATCAGATGTCATGTGCATGACCAAGGAGCTACTTTTCCAGAGCGGTGCGCATTTGTTTGCTTCGTTACAAGGAAGTGAGAACGGGAAAAGGGAGAAGACGAAATGTAGTGTAGAAAATCGTCTGCGCTTATCCGGAAAACTTAGATCACAAGCGTAGCGGAATGATATGAAGACTTCTTTTTATTTTTTCCCGCGTTATAACCCTATCATCAGAGACAGAACGTAACCTGTTTTATACTACGTTTGTGTTAGCTATGGCCTTGTAGTAGAGACCGAATGCAAGTTAATTTCAGAAAAATTGGACGATTTATTCAAGAGAAAGAGCTACGATAACTGAACAACTCAATAACACATTGGGTCACCTCTGACCCGCACACAAGCAGTTGGCATTGAGTGGCAGAGTTGTTGGAATGTCCGCCTGAGGAATATCGTGACAACATTTTGTCCTACTGGCACGTTAGATCAACAAAATCCCGAGCTGCTTGGATGGCACTGTGCATTATGCCCCAAACATTCTCAGTTGGGGAGAGATCGGCGAACCTTGCTGGCCAACGTTCGGCAAGCACCAAGACAAGTAAAAACTGTCGCTGTGTGCAGGTGGACATTATATTACTGAAATGTAAGCCAAGATGGTTTGTCATGAACGTCAACGAAACGGAGTGCAGAACATCGTTGACGTACCGCTGCGCTGTAAGGGTGTCGCATATGACAGCCACCCCAGACCATCATCCTGGTTGTCGAGCAGTATATCGGGCGACAGTTAGGTTGGTGACACCTGATAATCAAGGAAGTCAGGATTCGGTTACGATTGTGGACAGGGCCGTAATCAGTTACTATTGGTTCCCTTTTGCAATTACACACATTTATTTTAAAACGGTAATTCCAGACTCAGCAATAAATAAAGCTATCACATGTTATTAATGAAGGAATAAACAACTGTATATTTAATAGTGCTTTCGGTGCGTTACAATTCACTAATGAGCACAAAATAAAACCACAGCAAATAATGTATTAAAAACAAGCCAATGTGATCCCAGTTAGAATTTTAAGGCAAGTAACTACAGTCGCGGCTGAAGGCCTTTAACACCAAGAACGGCACTTATAAAAAATTTAACAAACATATTGTTTAACAGCAATGCAGTAGCAATGGTTATTTTAAAAAGACAGGCAACTGATCACCAAACGGGTGAGATAAAATGATAATAAACTTGGTAGCACAACCATTTAAATCTGCTGTAACGCCAAGAATGGCAATTATATAAAAATTTTTGAACATACAATAATAAAACACAAGGGACATTCACAGACGGTGCTCCAGGGATTGACCACTGAGTAGGTCCGGCAAAAAACACTTTCGCGAGCGATGAGATAGGCAGCTAAGAGTTGCAGTCACTTCTCAAGACGGTAACTCAGACTAGTGGCAGTCTAACGAATGAATAATGATAATCTTGCCAAGGCTACCTGACGTCCAATAAACCAAATGCAAAGATGTAAAAGTACGCCAAAGCCCGAACCGGTGGTCTGGACAGCCCGCAGAATCCTGTGCTTAGAGCGCCCGGAACGAGAAAGGAATCACTGCCATCAGAGTAGACGAATCTCCAACCAAACTACAATCAAGGAAGCTGTCCAAACTACACGCCTCACGGGACAGCAGCGGCAGGCGAGGAAACGTACACTGCCGTTACATACACTAACCGCCAGGGCAGGTAACTGGGGCGTAAGCGGCCACGAGGCAGGAAAAATACCGCTGGCTGAACTTAAATAGTAACAAACTGAACGCAATAAATAGTAATTAGAAGTTCAGGAAGGCTAATCAGATCCGCCTTCCCCAAGCACTCCACTCGCTGCTCTTCGCCTCGGCAGCACTATGAGCAGCAACACGAACTCAAGTCACTGGAGAATCGCAAGATATCACAATGGTGGAGGTTTCTCTACTTGAATCCAAATGCACTCAACTTAAAACTTGCAGGATCCGGTTTACGACGAGGTCGTGCACCCTCGTGACCACAGCCCTTCCATCGGGCAGTCCATACGCACTGCCAGCGGTCCCGGCGTGTTCACACACTGCGCGAACCTGGCTCCTCCTGAGTCCCCAATCCAACTGCACACTGACTCCACCAGAAGAACAACTACGTCGCTCCAAGGATAGGACCACAGTTACTACATATCGATAACAGCCGCCGCTGCCACTGGTGGACAGGCAGCGCTTGCGAAACCAAGTGGCGCCAGTCAACACGAGAAGAAGAGAAACAACCGCAACCATGTCAACTAAACGATAAGGTCTGGCCTCCAACAGAGGACGGAAACCTACACACAGCACCAACGCGAGCCACAACACGGCTCAGTCGGCATCCCACTGCTGTCCGGGGCATCAACAGACCGGTCTTCGCTGGCCATTGGGAAACATTTCGAAGCGTAACTCATCACTGAAGGTCATTCTACTCCAGTCAATGAGATTCCAGTCGTAAGATGTTTCTGGAGGTGCCCTGGACAATGGTGGGATATGTACCTGACTGTCGCCCGCCATACCACCCAACAAGCATGAGTGATGGTCTGGCTGCCATTTCGCTTCATAACAGGACCCCTGTAGTTGTCATCCGAGACACCCTTAAATCGTAGCGGTACGTCTGCGATATCCTACGCCATGTTTTGTTGCCCTTAGTGGCAAGCTATCACGGGTATTGTATTTCAGCAGCATAATGCCCGCCTGCACGTGGTGAGAGTTTCTACTCTCTGTCTTCATGCTTGCCAAATCCTACCGTGGCCAACAAGCTCGCCAGATCTCTCCCCAACCGAGAACGTTTTGAGCATTATGGGCAGGGCTCTCCAACCAGCTCGGGATTTTGAAGATCATAATGGGACCACTGCGACTTCCAGCCACCTTAGATTATAGTTTCAAACCTTTTTAAACTTTTTTCCCTTACATATTTAAATATTTAACACATTAACTCATCTGCAGAGTAATGCCAATTGGGCAGAATTTTGTCACGATATTCATCAGGAGGATATCCAACAACTCTGTCAATCAGTACCAATCCGAATAACCGCTTGCATAATGGCTAGATGTGGACCAACGCGTTAACTGCTTCCTCAATTTGTAGATCTCTTTATCTCGAATAAACCATCAAATTTTACTGAAATTATAATCATTCGTTTATCTGCACATACAGGGTGTTACAAAATGGTACGGCCAAACTTTCAGGAAACATTCCTCACACACAAATAAAGAAAAGATGTTATGTGGACATGTGTCCGGAAACGCTTAATTTCCATGTTAGAGCTTATTTTAGTTTCGTCAGTATGTACTGTACTTCCTCGATTCACCGCCAGTTGGCCCAATTGAAGGAAGGTAATGTTGACTTCGGTGCTTGTGTTGACATTGCTCTACAGTACTAGCATCGAGCACATCAGTACGTCGCATCAACAGGTTAGTGTTCATCACGAACGTGGTTTTGCAGTCAGTGCAATGTTTACAAATGCGGAGTTGGCAGAGGCCCATTTGATGTATAGATTAGCACGGGGCAATAGCCGTGGCGCGGTACGTTTGTATGGAGACAGATTTCCAGAACGAAGGTGTCCCGACGGGAAGACGTTCGAAGCAATTGATCGGCGTCTTAGGGAGCACGGAACATTCCAACCAATGACTCGCGACTGGGGAAGACCTATAACGACGAGGACACCTGCAATGGACGAGGCAATTCTTCGTACAGTTGACGATAACCCTAATGTCAGCGCCAGAGAAGTTGCTGCTGTACAAGGTAATGTTGACCACGTCACGGTATGGAGAGTACTACGGGAGAACCAGTTGTTTCCGTACCATGTACAGCGTGTGCAGGCACTATCAGCAGCTGATTGGCGTCCACGGGTACACTTCTGCGAATGGTTCATCCAACAATGTGTCAATCCTCATTTCAGTGCAAATGTTCTCTTTACGGATGAGGCTTCATTCCAACGTGATCAAATTGTAAATTTTCACAATCAACATGTGTGGGCTGACGAGAATCCGCGCGCAATTGTGCAATCACGTCATCAACACAGATTTTCTGTGAACGTTTGGGCAGGCATTGTTGGTGATGTCTTGATTGGGCCCCATGTTCTTCCACCTACGCTCAATGGAGCACGTTATCATGATTTCATACAGGATACTCTACCTGTGCTGCTAGAATATGTGCCTTTACAAGTACGACACAACATGTGGTTCATACACGATGTAGCTCCTGCACATTTCAGTCCAAGTGTTCGTACGCTTCTCAACAACAGATTCGGTGACCGATGGATTGGTAGAGGCGGACCAATTCCATGGCCTCCACGCTCTCCTGACCTCAACCCTCTTGACTTTCATTTATGTGGGCATTTGAAAGCTCTTGTCTACGCAACCCCGATACTAAATGTAGAGACTCTTCGTGCTCGTATTGTGGACGGCTGTGATACAATACGCCATTCTCCAGGGTTGCATCAGCGCATCAGGGATTCCATGGGACGGAGGGTGGATGCATGTATCCTCGCTAACGGAGGACATTTTTAGCATTTCCTGTAACAAAGTGTTTGAAGTCACGCTGGCACGTTCTGTTGTTGTGTGTTTCCATTCCATGATTAATGTGATTTGAAGAGAAGTAATAAAATAAGCTCTAACATGGAAAGCAAGCGTTTCCGGACACATGTCCACATAACATATTTTCTTTCTTTGTGTGTGAGGAATGTTTCCTAAAAGTTTGGCCGTACCTTTCTGTAACACCCTGTATACAGAACATCTACCGATTTTCGTACCATTCGGGAAATTCCTTCGTGGTGCATTTTTTTTCTGAGAGTGGATTTTGCTGTCCAAATAACAAAACACATCTACCACTTTTACTGTCTCAATTGTCCGCCCCTGGTAGCTGGGTGGTCAACGCGACGGAATGTCATACCTAACGGCCCGGGTTCGATTCCCAGCTGGGTCGGAGATTTTCTCCGCTCAGGGCCTGGGTCTAGTGTTGTCCTTATCATCATCCTTGCATCCCCATCGACACGCAAGTCGCCGAAGTGGCGTCAGCTCGTAAGACTTGCACCAGGCAAACGGTCTACCCGACGGGAGGCCCTAGCCACACGGCATTTCCGTTTAAAATGTAATTCCATCACCGTCCTCTGATTCAATTCGGCTACACTCCACTACGCTTTTTTTGTTTTTTAGATGAACAGTAACGAAGATAAAACAAAAGTAATGAGGAAGACGTAGGTAGCCATATACTAATCCGATGTTTAGTTTTTGGTCGTTCGCGTAGCTCACAAAAACATGTTGAATTCATATAAAGAAAGGCATTTGTTCTTCAGGTAAGAAAGTCAGCAAACGAAATGACATGTATGATATAGTACGTCGATGTACGGGCTAGAAAAAACACAGGGGGAAAATCCTTTTCCCAAGGGTACCCTGGTGACCCCGATGTCATTGCACTGGTGAGAGCGGCGGAACAGATTCCCAAACAGAACACAGGACTTGTAAATTCCGAGAGATATGGATGAACCAAACTACTGACGAATGATTTAGAAAAAATGTTTTTGACATTAGTGTGCATTTTTTAGCACAATAAAAGGGAGAGTGGTGCAAGAGTAAGAAATGTAGCTTACAAACTATCAGCAAACCCCCCGATTCTTTAAAGAATGGAACTGTCACATATACATCAGCCTCAAACACTTGATTACTTTGCAGATTGGTTAATGTGTTAAATATTTAAATATGTAACGGGAAAAGTTTATGGTTCAAATGGTTCAAATGGCTCTGAGCACTATGGGACTCAACTGCTGAGGTCATTAGTCCCCTAGAACTTAGAACTAGTTAAACCTAACTAACCTAAGGACATCACAAACATCCATGCCCGAGGCAGGATTCGAACCTGCGACCGTAGCGGTCTTGCGGTTCCAGACTGCAGCGCCTTTAACCGCACGGCCACTTGGGCCGGCCGGGAAAAATTTAGGAAAGGTTTGAAATTATAATCTAAGTTGGCTGGAAGTCGGTGAATGGTCCCGTTATGATACAGTGAGTGAATATGGTCTCTGTAATTTGAGCTCGACTTTAAGCAAAAGCTAGTTTTTCACCAATCTCTAATTTTATAACGTCATATCGTCGTACAAGGATGTAATTTTGCAGGTACTTTCAACAGAGATATTGTGTGCAAAATGTGTTACGAACAAAGGTAAAGAAGTAATTAATTAAAACGTCATGCCTGATGCTGGTTTCACTGCAGGAATAGCGAAAATGTAGTTAGCAATAAGATTTTTTCCTTTTATCATTTTGTGCGCTGTCTTTGCGAGAAAAAGTTTCACAGAGCTTCTAAATTATGTGTAAAATTTGTAGGAATTCGACAAGTGTTCCCATTCCCCAACTACTGGATAAATGTAGTCCGGGTATTTGCGAGCCGTCAGTTAGCTGCTTAAAGAAAAATACACAGTTTCTAACTTTATTAAATGACTCATTGTGTTAGTCCTTTAACATAAGAGAATACAGCCCTTAACGTGTAGTTTCTGAAACGATTTTAAATTTTTAAATCAGGTCAACTAATAGGCAAAGTACTGAAAATCAATTTTTCGTTTCCTCTGGAAGCCATTACGCAGGCAACCTGCAATTGGTTCAAATGGTTCAAATGGCTCTGAGCACTATGGGACTTAACATCTGATGTCATCAGTCCCCTAGAACTTAGATCTACTTAAACCTAACTAACCTAAGGACATCACAAACATCCATGCCCGAGGCAGGATTCGAACCTGCGACCGTAGCCGGCCGCGGTGGTCTAGCGGTTCTAGGCGCTCAGTCCGGAACTGCGCGACTGTTACTGTCGCAGGTTTGAATCCTGCCCCAGGCATGGATGTGTGTGATGTCCTTAGGTTTAAGTAGTTCTAAGTTCTAGGGGACTGATGACCACAGATGTTAAGTCCCATAGTGCTCAGAGCCATTTCAACCATTTTTTGCGACCGTAGCGGTCGCGCGTTTCCAGACTGTAGCGCCTAGAAACGCTCGGCCACCTCGGCCGACAATCTGCAACTGGAGCTGGGTATATATATATATATATATATATAAGTGAGAAAAGTAAGTGAACTGTTTATATGTAAACGTAGAAAAGTTTTGGAATGATTTCAGACAGATAGTATCGACAGGAATTGACAGATATTTACCACATAAATTAATAAGTGATGGTACTGATTCCCTACGGTACGCGGAACTGGTCAGATCGCTGTTGCAGAAGCATCGAGAAAGGCATGCCAAATTTTAATGGACGCAAAATCCCCAACACTGGCAAAGTTTTACATAAATTAGAAATACAGCGCGTACTTCAGTGCGAGATGCTTTCAGTAATTTCCACAACGAAACTCTGTCTCGAAATCTGGCAGAAAACCCAAAGAGATTCTGGTCATACATAAAGCACACCAGTGGCAAGACGCAATCAATACCTTCACAGCGCGATAACAACGGTGAAGTAACTGATGACAGGGCCACTAAAGCAGAGTTATTAAACGCATCTTTCCGAAATTCCTTCACCAAATATGACAAAGTAATTATTCCTGAATTCCAATAAAGAACAACTGCCAAGATGAAACACATAGAAGTAGATATCCTCGGTGTAGCAAAGCACCTTAAATCACTTAATAAAAGCAAGACCTCCGGTCCAGATTGTATACAAGTCAGCTTTCTCTCAGAGTACGCTGATACAATAGCTCCATATTTAGCAAATATATACAACCGGCCCCTCACAGAAAGATCCGTACCTAAAGACTGGAAAATTGCTCAAGTCACACCAATACCCAAAAAGGGAAGTAGGAGTAATCTGTTGAGTTACTGGCCCATATCATTAACGTCGTTTACAGTAGGGTTTTGGAACATATACTGTATTCGAACATTATAATAATGTCGTGTGACTAGGGCTCTCGTCGGGTAGACCGTTCGCCGGGTGCAAGTCTTTCGATTTGACGCCACTTTAGCGCGACTTGCGCGTCGATTGGGATGAAATGACGATGATTAGGACAACACTACTCCCAGTCCCTGAGCGGCGAAAATCTCCGACCCAGCCGGGAATCGAACCCGCACCCTTTGGATTGACATTTTGTCGCGCTGACCATTTTTTTTACCAACTTTTTTTATTTGTTCTTTATTTTTGTTGTTTTTTTAATTTTTTTAAATTGTAAATGATTTCCTCTGCCAGCCTTTTTTTATATATGGAAAAAGGCGTCTTTCAGTTACGACAAACAAAATTAGAATGTACATCCGTAGCAACAACAGAACAAGAGTTCCTTCTAAACTATGAAATAGAATTTGAAACTAATAGTGTGATGATAGATAATAAAGAAAGAAAAATGTAACCAAATCCCGCACGCCATTCCATGTGCATGGCCCATCTGCGTACAGATTCCATTTTCCAAATTGGTACAACATTTCGCAGCGTGTGGAGCCCCATGAAGGCGGTCATCCTCTGCCCGGTACTCCCCAACTGTGAGGGGGGTTATCGAAGACACTGCGCAAATAGTTCACAAATAGTTGTCGGTATCGGGGTGTACACTCAAGTGTGCTGTGACTGTCCTGGAGAAATTGCCAGTAATCAAGTACCATCTTCTCATCATCTCGAAAGAGGTAGTATATGGACATGTCTTTAAACCATGTGAGAGCGTGAGTCTTGGCAGGTGGGAAATAAGTATCCTCTGGACAAAGGAGGAGCCGTGGCTCAATTGTGCGAGGCGCGATACGTAGGTAGCAGGCGAGGATCTGCTGCACTAGCAGCCATACCTCAAACGCCGATCCACATGTTAAAAGGTGTTCGTCAGTATCCACGAGGTGGCAACGTGGGCAAAGGGGGGAATCCGTCATCCCAATAGCGTGCAGCCTTTGTCGTGTTACAACCTTCCCATTCACCACATGGTACCACGCGGCTCTTACTCGCGTGGGGAGGAACGGCTTCTGGACCGCTCTCCACACTGCAGACCATAGGGTCTTAAGGCTCTTCCTCTCAATCACATTGCGAGGGATGGACCTTAGCAGCAGTCTGTAAACGTCTCTCGCCTTGGGAGTGCGAGTGTTGGGAAGGTCTGGGTGCACGTAACTATACTCAAGAATAAATGCCGAGAGGTGCGAGAGTGAGGGTGTAATGTGCGCAACCGTGACAGGTGGCAGAAGAGACGCCGGCAGCAATTCCTCTAACAGACGTCCCGTAAGGGAAGCATCTTTGTGGGTCCACAATTTCATCATTGTGCACAAGTATAACGCTGTAGCCCTCGCTCTTACATTTATAAGTCCCAGTCCGCCATCAAGCGGTGGGAGGGTGAGTGTTTCGCAGCGGACTTTGAATAGGTGTCCAGCGTAAGGTAATATCCAAACGCTGCTTGCAGTCTGTGTGCCATCGCTGTCGATATCGGTAAACCTGGGCCATGTGGATCATCTTAGTCGCCACGTGAAGGTTGAGGTATTCCACACGCTGTAGGAGGTCCATCCGTCGAAGTAAGTTCCGGCGAACTTCTGTGCGTATTGCCTGTAGTAATCGTGCATAGTTCATGGCAGCCGTGCGGCGCACATCCTGTGTAAATGTTATGCCCAAGAACCGGATCTTGTTAACTAGTGGGAGTGGGGCTAAAGCGTCGTCCTGTAGATCTCTCCCAATGGGCATCGCTGCCGACTTGGCCACATTCATGAGGCTGCCCGCTACCAATCCATAGCGATTGATCCATTGTATCACCGAGCGTACCTCGTCACCAGATCGGACAAGTAATAGAAGGTCATCAGCATATATCCTGCAGTGAAAGGTGTGATCCCTCAATGACATGCCCGAGAGCCTGTTTTTCAACCCTCCGACAAGTGGTTCGAGTGCGATCGCGTAAAGGATCATGGAGAGTGGGCATCCTTGGCGAACTGATCGTCGGATCCGTCCATTCACCAGTACACGGGATGCAGCTCCACGGAAGAGGCGCTGAAAGATGTCGAGAAAGTCAGGCGGGAAGCCCATGCGGACCATAACGGACAGAAGGAACTAGTGGTGAACTCTGTCGAAGTCGTGGTCGAAATCAATGGAGATCAGAGCAGCTCGAAGGCGACAGGATGTCGCGATGGCTATTAAATCCCTGCATTCACTGGTTGCCGTTTGCATGTTGGTCACTCCGACCTGTGTCGTTTGCTCCATTGAGAGGAGTAGGGGCAGAACCTTCTTTACGTGGCTGGCGAGTAGTCGGGCGAAGATTTTATAGTCCGAGTTGAGCATTGTAATTGGCCTGTAGTCCTCGACCGTCCGACCTCTGGAAGGCTTGTGTATCGGTATAAGGAGACCTTCCACGAATGCAGGTGGCACGTGGGAACCGGGGGTCATCAGTTCTTGGTACATGATGATCCATTGGGGCATCATCGCGGAAAGTCCGATAAAACTCGAGCGGTAGTCCGTCTGGCCCGGGAGATTTGTTGAATGCTCCCTTGTTAAGCGCGTCCTCGATGTCGTCCCTTGTAATTCCACCTAACAGCGTCGCCGCTGCTGCATTATCGAGGGTGTGCGACACGTGCTGCAGTATGTCGTGATCGTCCGCTTCCTCGTCCTCTGTATTCACCTCCTCACCTAGTGATCTGCGAAGGCTTCTGTAACCGCCGCCTGATTCATTACGACCCTACCACCTGGCAATACGAGGTCCGTGATCAGCTGCTGTCGGCGTCGGCGGCTGTCGAGCACGATGTGATGCATAGACGAGTTTTCTCCTTCCACTCGGTCTTGACGTCGCGATCGCACTACGACCCCCTCCAAACGTTTCCTCGTAAGAGACAATATTTTACCTTTAATTCGGCGGCTTTCCATTTGTCTGTTTGGAGATGGTGGTTGGCTGTCGAGTTCGCGAAGCATCGTGTAGTAAAAGTCCAATGTGTTACGATGCCAAGCTGCGATATCTTTTCCGAATTGTGTTAGCACACGCAAAGAAACGCTGGTTTTGCACAGTCCACCCACCATGCTAGAGTCGATGGGTATCGGGGAAGGCGACGTTCGCAATCCAGCCATGTGTTGGCGATAATCTGACGGCATTCCGGGGCTTGAAGATGTGCCACATTCAGCTTCCAGGGTCCTCGGCTGCGCCATATCCGCTGCTGTTGTAGAGTGAGTGTGCATATGAAAGCGCTATGATCGGAGAAGGCAAGCGGCCAACGTTCGGCGTCCAATACTCCCGGCGCTAGAGCTCGTGAGACATAAATGCGGTCTAAGCGACTGGCTGAGTGACTGGTAAGGTATGTCGGCCCGGGACGGTCACCGTGCACTGTCTCCCACTTGTCGGTGAGAAGCAGATCTCGAACCAGGAGCCGAAGTTCTTGACAAGTCGAGAAATGTGGGACTTGGTCTTTGGGGTGGAGCACACAGTTAAAGTCGCCGCCGAAGATATATTGATCGAAGCGGCTGATAAAGAGGGGGGCGATATCCTCCGAGTAGAACAGCGATCGTTCGCGGCGTTGGTCAGTTCCTGATGGAGCGTAAATGTTAATGATGCGCGTTCCCAGTGCTGTGATCGGCAGCCCCCTTCCTGACGGAAGGTAAGTCACTTCTTCGATGGCAATTCCGTCGCGCACTAGTATTGCCGTACCGCTGCCATTCCGGTCCGCCAGTGACACATATATCACATAACCGTAGAAAACGGGGAGAGCCGCTATATACACTTCTTGCAACAGGGCAATGTCATCATCCGAAGAACGAAGCATCTCACGCAGCAACTGGATCTTCACTGCCGTTCGTATCGTGTTGAGGTTAAGCGTGGCGATACGATAAGCTTGTTGCCGAACCGCAGGTGTTAAGTTATCCATTAAGACTGGAATTAGCTATGACGCTTCTGACTGTATTGACACCTCCGCATCCCCCAAAACCTCACCTGCAGTCCTTTCTAGAGAGCCGGCGCCAATGGCGTGGACCCTGTTGGCGTAACTTGCATGGTTCCGCCGTCGTCGTGGTCATCCGCCCACGTCGGGGAACTCAATGCAAAATCGGTCTCCCTAGCTTCCTCAGGACACGGCGTAGGTGCTTGCACTCCAGAAGGTGGTGGGCAGCATCTGTCCTGCATATCGGCATCCGATTTTGCCACTGTAGATATATGCGGTTTGTCCTCAGTTCCGTTCGGTGGTGCCACACTGCAGCAAATGGCGGCTGCCTCTGTGGTAGCTTCGTCATTGAAGGTGGAGTCGTCATCCTCGGAAGTTGCTCTACGCCTCCGCTTCCGTCGCTTCGGAGAGCGTTGCTTCTTGGTGTGTCCTGCTGTGTCAGACGATGGCAAAGATTCACGACGTTCCGGCACAAAGGCAGCCGTAGGCACAATAAGCGAGTCTGCAGCCATACTATCGTCATGTATGTTGTTATCCGTCGACGGGGGCGGCGGCATCGGAGTTGAATCCGTAGCTTGTGGAACGGGTGTGTCATCATCGTCCTGTATTGGAGCGTGGAGCCGCGACCCAACAGTGGATGTCAGCTGCCATGGTGAAGTGGTAGCTGTCGTGAGGGCTGCTGCATAAGTCACGGGAAGCAGCGTCGGCTGCGATGGCGGGTCCGCGTCAGCCGGCGGCAGTTGAGTGATTCGACGTTGGATACATTCTGAGCTGAGGTGTCCCTCCTTCCCACAACCAGAGCAGGTCTTCGGTTGCCCATCGTAGATGACGATGGCACGGCAGCCACCGATATGCAGATAGGAAGGTACATGTCTTTTAAGTTCTATTCGGACCAGGCGGACTCCGTTCAGCCAGGATATGTCTGGAATTGCGTCAATTTTTCCGCAATATGATAAGGTAAGGAATGAGGAGGTTCTACGCAGAATCGGAGAGGAAAGGAATATGTGGAAAACACTGATAAGGAGAAGGGACAGGATGATAGGAAATCTGCTAAGACATGAGGGAATGACTTCCATGGTACTAGAAGGAGCTGTAGAGGGCAAAAACAGTAGAGGAAGACAGAGATTGGAATACGTCAAGCAAATAATTGAGGACGTAGGTTGGAAGTGCTACTCTGAGATGAAGAGGTTAGCACAGGAAAGGAATTCGTGGCGGGCCGCATCAAACCAGTCAGCAGACTGATGACCAAAAAAAAAAAAAAAAAAAAAAAAAAAAAGATCATGAACCGTGCCGTAGGGGCGCAGCGCTTTCACGACGTCCTCCGCCGGTAGTTCGAAAGAAAGTTCGAAAATTCTGATCGTGCGAAGTCCCATGCCAGAATAATCGACGTGCACAGTCCCCACATTGCCATCAGCATGGCAGAAACGGAGGCCCTGTTTCGTGTCCCGAAGGATCCGTTCACATGTTGCATTGTTGATGATCTTGACATAGACGATACTACTCACAATGGACAAGTGAATGCCGAGAATGTCGGTCGCCGGGACTTCAACTTCTTCTCGTAGAAATCGTTCGACTTCGAGTGCTTTGGGCCGTGCAAATTCGTTACGGAACGTAAATTTGAGAGTCGATTTTCTGTATTGGTGCGCCATAGTGATCTATATGCTGTGTACGGCACACGCGAAACGGCCGAGTACGATGTAAACAACACGAGCGCCCGCTCCGCGGCAGGAACACAAACAGCGCGTCCTCACCGCAGCACAGCCAAAGGCCAACTTTCCACTCAGCTACCGGTGGCGGACCTCGAACATTATTAAGTACCTTGAAGAAAACGATTTATTGACACATAGTCAACACGGATTCAGAAAATGTCGTTCTTGCGAAACACAACTTGCTCTTTATACTCATGAAGTAATGAGTGCTATCGACAGGAGACGTCAAAGTGATTCAATAGTCTTAGATTTCCAGAAGGCTTTCGACACCGTTCCTCAAAAGCGTCTTCTAAACAAACTGCGTGCGTATGGAAGTCGCCTGAGTTGTGCGACTGGATTCGTGATTACGTGTCTGAAAGGTTACAGTTCGTAGTAATAGACGAAAAGTCATCAGTAAAAAAGAAGTAATATCTGGCGTTCCCCAAGGAAGTTTTATAGGCCCTGTATTGTTCCTGATCTATATTAACGAAATAGGAGCAGGTCTCAGTAGCCGTCTTAGATTGTTTGCAGATGATGCTGTCTTTTACCATCTTGTAAAGACATGAGATGACCAAAAAGAATTGCAAAATGATTTATATAAGATGTCTGTATGGTGCGAAAAGTGGCAATTGACCCGGAATAAAGAAAAGTGTGAAATTATTCACATGAGTACTAAAAGAAATCCGCTTAATTTCGATTACGCGATAAGTCACACAAATCTGAAGGCTGTAAATGCAACTAAATACTTAGGTATTACAATTACAAATATCCTAAATTGTAACGATCACAAAGGTTATGTTGTGGATAGAACAAACCAAATACTGCGATTCATTGGCAGAACACTTAGAAGTCGCAACAGGTCTACTAAAGAGACTGGTTACACCACGCTTGTCCACCCTATTCTGGAGTATCGCCGTGCGGTGTGGGATCCGCATCAGGTTGGACTGACGGATGACATCGAAAGAGTACAAAGAATAGCAGCTCGTTTTGTATTATCGTGAAGTAGGGGAGGTAGTGCCTGAGACATGATACGTGAATTGCTGTGACAATCATTAAAACAAAGGCGTTTTTCGTTACGACGGAATCTTCTCATGAAATTTCTATCATCAGTTTCCTCCTCGATTGCGAAAATATTCTGTTGGCACCCACCTACATAGGGAGAAAAGATCATCACGATAAAATAAGAGAAATCAGGGCTCGCACAGAAAAATCCAAGTGCTCGCTTTTCCCGCGCCGTTCGTGAGTGGAACGGTAGAGAGACAGCTTGAAGGTGGTTCATTGAACCCTCTGCCAGGCACTTTATTGTGAATAGAAGAGTAATCACGCAGATATAGATGTAGATCTGAAAAAAATCACCATGACTATTAACACATATATCCCGCTGTGAGACAAGACGGTCAGTGCCTCATGGAAGGATGTCTTCGCTTACACGTCCTTCGTATAGTCCCGATCTCCTCCCAAACGATTTCCCTGTTTTTGGCCGTCAATTTGCTTCGGACGAAGAGGTACACGGCTGAGTACAATCGTGGTTCCGCGGGCAACTGCAAACATTTTTTCACGAAGCTATTGCCCGTCCTGTCTCAGAGTGCGATAATTTTACTAACAGTTTTGGGGATTACTTTTGAAATGATAAAGAGTTTACTTAAATTTTTCCATTTGTCTCGTATACACTTGACTGCCCCGTGCACATTGGATTGGCAAGACTAAGATTCGTCGCAGACTAATAAAATGCCCAGAATGAAATTCGCAGTGCACCACGGGATGCAGAGAGAGAGAGAGAGAGAGAGAGCGATGTTCCTACTGAGGTCCATCTAGCTGCATCGTATTATGTGAGGCACTGCAACAGTTGTTGATGGACATCATTAAAACAAAGGCGTTTTTCGTTGCGGAGGAATCTTCTCACAAAATTCCAATCACCAACTTTCACTTCCGAATGAGAAAATATTTTGTTGACATCCACCTACAAGGGGAGAAACGATCACCACGATAAAATATGGGAAATTAGAACTCGTACGGAAAGATATAGATGTCCGTTCTATCCGCGCACTATACGAGACTGGAATAATAGAGAATTGTGAAGGCGGTTTGATGAACCCTCTGCCTGGTACTTAAATGTGATTTGCAGAGTATCCATGTAGATGTAGATGTAGAAGCGGTAGCATCCAAACAAACAGTGAGAGCTGAAACGAGACAATATTTCCCAATGCACTTGAAAACAGTTGTTACTAGATACAAAAGAGAATTCTGGAACGTATAAAAAACTTCCAGATATGAGGAGGGGAGCCTTTCTGAAGCTATTGTCAGTAGCGGCTGACCCAGTCCGACTTGATTACCTCACCGCACACAAAAAACTTCCACTTTTGCTTTTTTCAGGGTGCAGGCTGAACTTCGTCAAATGGCTGAGACAGCCAACAGGTTTATGTTAAACATTTATTCCATTAGCCATCGATTGTGGCGCGAATGTCATGTATCGTTTTCCTCGGCAGTGTTAGTTTCCGATGTGTGTGACAAGAACTTCCACGAAGGAGTCAAGCGGCAAAAAAGTCCCCATATTTTACCTATTTTTACTCCGTAATTTCTTGACAGATATACAGAGGATCTGTTACTTAACTTATCTCATACATATCCACTATTAAGGTGCGAAACTACCACACTTTCATAAAACAAGAGCTAATGATTGTATTCTAAGATTAATTGGACTGCAATCACGTATGGTCTTTGTTTCATTAGCGTCCGGTCAGTATTCGTCTAAGTGAAAAGACATTACAAGACGAAGAGCTGACCATAATAAAACAAATACATTAAAAAGTGGGCACAAGGAAGATTGGTAGAGAAACTAAACAGGAAAATAAATACACAAACAATATAAAAAATACCCAATCAATACATACAGGCTGCTCTACCATAAAAAAGGCGTACAGTGACCTATCATAACAAATTCACACATAAAATAGGTAACATATTATTTAAAAAAAACAAGACGAACATTGCTTACAAACCAAACAACTCAATACTAAAGCACATCCCAAAACTGGAATCAAAATCAGACAGATACGAACAAACTGGCATCTGTCAGTTCAATTGCAGATATTGTGAAAATAATGTTCACTGGGATGACTGGCAGGACATTTGACACAAGATATAAGGAACATATCAGATCATTGAAATACTGTACAAACCATTTAACATTTGCGGACCATATATAACAGGAATACCACAGACTAAGCCCTACTCAAAAAGATATGAGCATCTTGAGAATCAGTAAAGTCAGACACCTCCCCCCTTTCCAAGAAAATTTCGATGTACTCAAAGCATTAACAACAAATGAACAGTTGCTCAATGCCGAAATTAATATTGGAAACCAGACACGGTATAAATAAGAGAAGAAATCACATGAAAAAGAAAATATCTCTTTCCGCCTTTCATCCTCTCCCACTGAGCCTCTCACCCCGTCACCCCCTCACCTCCCTCCCAATTTTATTTCTCTTCTTGCTCCTCACTATTTCCTCCAACTCACTTTGCATCACACTAGTACGCACTTACGTCCACTCGTCTTTGCTTCTCCCTCCCTCCTCGTATTCACCACAAAAAATTACTCCATCACTGTTTCTTCATTACACTTTCACAGTGTACGAGTACACAGCAATATAATTAAATAGAATAACACACACAGGCTATAATTAACTACAGAAAAAGAAAAGTTTAGGTCAAAGACAAACTAGTCGCAATGTTGGCAACACTAAAAAACCCAATACACGCTTAGAAATATGCAAATAAACGGAGAACAGTGATGTACGAAAAAGTCTGCCGTGTAAAACGTAAGAAAAGCATAATTATGCGAAACAGCAAAAATTAGACCATCGGTGTTTAATGAAGGAAAAAAAAATAAAGACGTGCTAACTGACGGCACTTCCTGATGAAGACGAAAATCAAGCAAAAATTACCGTAAGTAAAAACCAACAAATTGTTAACGAACTGTTTTCTATATAAAAAAACAAATCAAATTGTAAATATCTTTAATTACAAATGACTGATGACGATCTACTTCAATAAAGCGAAACGCGCTTGGTGAGAAAAACACGCATTTTCTCGTAGCTGTAACGACGGTGCAGAAATACCCTTCGAGATTACAAATGTATTTAACAAATGAAGTTTTATTTGAGGTGAAAAAGTTAGATATCTCAACCGGATGGATTTACCACCAAGATGTTCTTCCGCACGGTGTCGAGTAATTGTGTAATCACAAAATCAAGTTTAATTGTTAAAATATGGTGAAACCTTCAACTGTCATTTATTTTGCACAATTCCTTACTACTTTGGCTCAGTGACCATTATCAAGCTTAGCTGCCATAAATGGCAGGAAAGTTGTACCAGCTAAGCCAGATAATGGTCACTGAGCGAAACTAGTAGCAGATCGTGCAAATTAAATGATAGCAGAAGGTTTCACACTGAATTTTAACAATTACTTGCCGGCTAAAGATCCCCACCAGCAAACTTACATAAGTCAAGTTTAAGATTTACTTTCCGCGAAGAACTTAATAACGTATGAAACATCACCAAACGCACAGTACTCCGGTGGAAGGAAACATCGCATACATATTCATCCGAATATGAATCTTCCTTGTTCAAACCTAAATTGTCCAATGTTCGTTTACAATAACGTTTTAGAAATACAGCAATATTCCGATTATTGGTTTTAAGAAAGAAAACAAACCGCCTTAAATCACTAATCGCAATCTTTATTTCCACACGCGAGCATTTCAAGTCTGCTGGGCTCGTTTCAGCTGCTTGATCACTTTACATCATTTTTTGAAATCGAGTTACCCCTGGTCCTCTTAAGCGTACATACTGTAGTTATATTACAGAGTGATACAATGCGTTGTAATGTAGCTGCAGTCTTCACAAAACTAAGACATTAAAGTGAATTACTTACTGTTTCTAGAAGTGATTACATATGTTGGAGATACGATTCCGTCTGATACTTATTTTGACATTTTTCTAATTACTTTTGTTTCTGGACGTTTTAGCTCTTTCCGTCTCGTTTCTACTCGCTTCAATTAACATGTTATCAACAGGATTTGCTGCACAGTTAGCCATCAACAGAGCTTAAAATAAAATAATATTTAATTTGAGTACTAAGACACATTTTAATTCTGAGGTCATGCTTGTCAGACGACATGGAAATGACCTCACTAGACACTGTCAAAAGTAGTTCACCTTGTAGTGAAATTGAAGTAGACAGTTCCTGCGAAATAGTATGGGTAGAGGTTATACCTGACAATCGGACTAAATTATTAATTTATCGTTTTACCGATCCCCGACTCAGAAGATATAGTTGCTGAACAGGGGGCAGTTGGGCAGTTGTGGTGACAGTGTTGAAACGAGATGGATGAGTGTAACTATCAGATGCTTTCAGAGCTGCAGATGTGCAACAGTAACTGACTCAGGTAGCGATATATTCCAGTGCATCGTTATATACGAAATAGTAGTAAATAAACGGTATTGGAAGTTTTTACTTTTTACTTATAACGTTAGAAAGAACCTAATCAACATAAGAAGCTGCCCAACAACCTACTATAAGATAAATATGTTCACGGGAGCTGTGGAATCGGGAATCTACATCATTACTGGCAGGTCGAATTAATGCCGTTTACAAACAAATTGTAGCTAGTTCCCAAACTACCCACGTCAAACAAACAGAATCGTGCTACAATGGTTCGTGGAACATTCTAGTGAAAACACATTGGGGTTCACAGTCATGTAGAATTATATAAAGGACACCATATTCCTTGTTTCTCCTGTTTTTTTTCTGAGTGTTCAGTCTTCTGACTGATTTGATACGTCCTGCCACGAATTCCTCTCCTGTGACAACGTTTTCGTCTCAGAGACGCAATTCCAATCTACGTCGTTAATTATTTACTGGATGTATTTCAATCTCTCTTTCTCTGTAATTTTTACCCTATACAGCTCCCTCTAGTACAACTTAAGCCCCCCCACCCCCACCTCAACATATATCCTATCAGCTTATCCCTTCTTCTTGTCAGCGTTTTCCGTATATTCCTTTTCTAGCTGATTCTCGGGAGAACCCTCAGATTCCTTACCTTATCAGTCCACCTAATTTCCAACGTTCGTCTGTAGTACCACATCTCAAATGCTTCCATTGTCTTTTGTTCCGATTTTCCCATAGTCCATGTTTCACTACCATACTAAGCGTGCTCCAAACGTACATTCTCAGAAATTCCTTGTTCAAATTAAGGTGTATGTTTGATACCAGCATACTTCTCTTGGCGAGGAATGTCCTTTTTGCCAGTGCTACTGTGCTTTTTATATCATCCTTGCTTTGTCCGTAGATGGTTATTTTGTTGCCTAGGTAGAAGTATTTCTATACTTCGTTTAACATCGGTTTTGTTGCTAAGGTTCTTGTTATTCTCATTTCTGCTTCCCATTACTTTCGTTTTTCTTCGCTTTATTCTCAGTCCACCCACTATATCTAGAAACACACCATATCTTGATTCAACTTTATCATATCCCTTTTCAGATTCTCTAGCTCCACTACCATATTCAAAAGTCTGACACACCACGCCTCGATTCGTAGAACATTACCCTTTCGCTGGTTATTCGTCCTTTTCTCACTTCCCCCTTGACAGTCCCCTCCCGGATATCCGAAGGTGGACTAGTCCGGAATCTTTTACCAATGGAGACATTATCGCCACATGGCTTCAGATACAAGCCACATGTCCTGTGAAAACACATTGTGTGTCTTTAATGCAGGGGTTTCATTTGTCTTCTGCATCCTAATCATTGGTGATTCTTCCGCGTTTATGGGTAGTCTGTCACTCCAGGGGCAAGAGGGTGCCTTGAACCACAATCCACACGTTTTGTATTATCGCGAAATAGGGGGAGAGTGTCACGGACATGATACAGGATTTGGGGTGGACATCATTAAAACATAGTCAGTTTTAGTTGCGGCGGAAACTTCTCACGAAATTTAAACCACCAACTTTCTCCTCCGAATGCGAAAATATTTTATTGACGCTGATCTACTTAGGGAGAAACGATCATCGTAGTAAAATAAGGGATATCAGAACTCGTACGAAAAGATATAGGTGTTCGTTTTTTGTGCGCGCTGTTCAAGATTGGATTAAAAGAAAATTATTGTGAAGGTGTTCGATAAATCCTCTGCCAGTCACTTAAATGTGATTTGCAGAGTATACACGTAGATGTAGATGTAGACGTAGATGTAGAACGTTATTCCTGCAAAGATGATGCCGCGACCCCATCGGAGGATGTGTTGGCCGGGAGCTCACTTGGACTCCGGCAGCGGTCGTATGGCGTCCGCTCAATGCACTGGCTAATTAGAGGCGCGAATGCCGGCCAATTAGTGGCGTCGGCAGTTAAAGAACCGGTATCCCCGAGAGGGCGAGCCGGGAGACCGATGCGAGATATGCCGCCCAGAACGTCCGTAAATGGACCCGAGAGCTGCCCTTGATAAGTACTAGTTTGGTAAAAATAAGTTCTGATAGCTACAGAATGAAATCCAGTTTTTTCACTTTGTATATCTGACTCTTTAGTTAAATGTGTCTCACACTTCTCGGTTTAAACTTTTTAAGGCTTAAGGAAATGTCTGATATCAATATACTGAGCCATATCTTAGCACTTAAAATTTTCTTCTGTTAAATGAGCTTGTCAAGAGTACGTAAAACAAGGACACATTGTCACGATGGCAGGTCGATTAACCACTTCACAACGGAACTGTCCATATTGCCAAGCTGGCAGTTTCATGAGCAGTTTCGATACACATCTTGTGCATTCTTGCTTGCTCATCTGGAACCCAAAATAAGCGCGTACATTCTTTGTTCTGAATTCATTACGTTTCCCGCTTTCATTAGAGAATCAGATGCAAGCCTGGGTTTTGGGACGGACGACAAGAAAATTAGTAGTTTTTTCGGTTTTATGTGGATGCGTCTCAAAGATATGATGATTCTCGTAGTGATTTCCACCATAAGCCCTAAGGGTGGATTGATGACGCTCTCCAAACCTGTGCCTTAGCAATTATCCTCTTCATTTCAACATAACTGCTGCATCCTAACTTACCAGATATCTGGCTTATATATTCACTAATCTTAAATTTTCCAGTTGATCAAGGTCTGAGCTTTAGGAAACAGGAAAATCAAAAGTTAAAATGTGTGTGAAATCTTATGGGACTTAATTGCTAAGGTCATCAGTCCCTAAGCTTACACACTACTTAACCTAAATTATCCTAAGGACAAACACACACACCCATGCCCGAGGGAGGACTCGAACCTCCGCCGGGACCAGCCGCACAGTCCGTGACTGCAGCGCCTTAAACCGCTCGGCTAATCCCTCGCGGCAGGAAAATCAGGAAAGTTAAAATCCATGATTAGGAAAAATGTATTAGAAATATTGACCATGATGTAAGAGAAAAGAGACAAAGTGTACAAAACAAAACAAATGACGTCAACCTAGAAATAAACACAATATGTGAAACCCGTTGGTTACAACACCATAAAGAACCCTGAATGAATGGGGAAAATGCTCAGGAAGAAGGAATGTAGACTTAATAACGTTGAAGGAACTGCAGGACACAAGAACGTCAGGCAAGTTCAAATGGCTGTGAGCACAATGGGACTTAACATCTGAGGTCATTATTCCCCTAGACTTAGAACTACTTAAACCTAACGACATCACACACATCCATCCCGAGGCAGGATTCGAACCTGCGACCGTAGCAGCAGCGCGGTTCCGGACTGAAGCGCCTAGAACCGCTTGGCCACAGCGGCCGGCGTCAGGCAAGTACAGGAAATAAAATGAATATGGAATTGGTAAAATTTGCGTCATATTGCAAAAATAAAAATACTTTAGTCTATGGGTATGTTCTGATGAAGTGGTTACGTGCTTGAAGAATGAAATACACCGTGCCACAAATATGCCCAATTCGTAAGAAGAAAATAGACACGAATGTCTGAACTACAGAAGCATTAATCTTACAAAAATATGTTAAATTGTGTGCTAGAATTTTAACAACATCAGCAATCGTTGCAACTATTTTATCAGATCTCCAACAAGATTTTCGCAAAAGAAGAACATGCCCAGACTTTTTCACTATCACAATATTAATAGAAAAACGCCGTGATTCAGTTTACCAACTTTTCCTCCTTCACTAACTACGAAAAGACGCGTCTGATGAAGTAAATCGAAGTAAACTATTGCGAAGTTTAAGAAACAGAGGGATTTCATCTTATAACAAAATACAAGTAAAAGTAGCGGACAGCAGACGTAATACGCAAAAGTAAAGCAAGGCCATAGACAAAGGTGACTCTCTTCAATCACCCTTTTTAATACGTATATAGATGATGTAACCAAATTTGGTCACAGATAAAAAGTTAATAATGTCGATGTAAGTAGGCTACTTTCTGCTAGTGACTAAGTTACTGTTAGTCAGAATTAAAATGAACTACAAGATGGTGTTTTTAATTTAAGTAAAATTTCCAGAGGACACAGTCTGATCATCTGCATTACGAAGTCAAGGCCAATGACTTTCTTAGACACCAGCTCATGCGATTTAAGATCGAAACTGACAAGCAAATAATAGAGCAAGGCAATATAACAATGTTTAGGTGTAATATTACATACGAGGCAAATAAAGAAATATAAAATAAGTCAAACATATCTAATATTTTTTTATAACAGAGTGTGGCCACTCTCCTGACCACACATACTGAGCTACCGTGTCGGCTGGATCACGAGATGCGTTCAGTTACATCGTCTTTCTGTGGGAGCACACGCAAAATAAAACGATGATACGATGTTACTGTCTGGGGCTGTTCGAGCGCCTGGTGATATGGTGATAGGCTTTCCATTTGACGGCAATTCGGCTACTTACGCATCGATGAAGATGAGATGAAGTGATGATGATAACACACCCAACACGCGAGCTGTCTCTTCCATGACCTGGAGTCTAAGTAGGGGCCGCACGATCTACAGGCAGCGGCGCTAACCACAATTTTTTTCTTCTTTCAGTATATTTATTCATTATTTTTTAGCCAGTGCTTTTATGTGGAAGTCACTTTCAAATTCCATCGATAAGAACTTCATCAATTTTTTTATAACAGAGTGTGGCCACTCTCCTGACCACACATGCTGAGCTACCGTGTCGGCTGGATCACGAGATGCGGTCAGTTACACGCAGAACGCTGGGAAAGAAAATCCGCAGTCATAGTTTACTAAGGTTCTATAAGGTTGCGGCTAGACTTGCACTGCACTTGGTTGTGAAAACTGGATCCTTAAGAGAGAGATGAAGAGGGAATAAAAACATATGCAATGAACTTACTTCCTAGATATGTTGTTGTTGTTGTGGTCTTCAGTCCTGAGACTGGTTTGATGCAGCTCTCCATGCTACTCTATCCTGTGCAAGCTTCTTCATCTCCCAGTACCTACTGCAACCTACATCCTTCTGAATCTGCTTAGTGTATTCATCTCTTTTTTTTTATCCTCCACGCTGCCCTCCAATGCTAAATTTGTGATCCCTTGATGCCTCAAAACATGTCCTACCAACCGATCCCTTCTTCTAGATATCTTCCTAGATATACAGGGTGTAAATTTTAAGTTTACAAACCAGAATAACTCGAAAAAAAGCTTCACACGAAAAAATGTGTAGAATCCAAAGGTGATTATTTTCGAGGGGGACATCTGATGCTGCTAAAATTAGCCCTCCATCCCAGCCCCCTCAGGGTGGAACGGGAGGCAACTTTAAAATTTCAAATGGGAACCCCCATTTTTTATTGCAGAATCAGATTCTACATAAAAAACTACGTACATTTTGTCTTAAACATTTGTTTTGATTCTTGGTAGTTGGCGCTGTAATTCAAGAAAATCCATGTTCTCATTTTTGCGTGGAAAATGGTTACAGATATTTAAAAATATATATTTATTTGGTAAATTTTAATTCGCTAAAATTAAAACTCTTCCTCTCTCCCCATGGGGTGAGGTTTGAGAGAGAAGAATTAGTGTTTTACAAATGTTGACAAAAACATTAATTTTTCCGCAGATGTGGTTAAGTTTTGTTTGTTTCGTGGTCTCTCAAACCCCACCCTATGGGGAAAGTTTTAGTTTTAGCGAATTACAATTTACCAAGTAAATAAGTATTTTTTATTTATCCGTAACCATTTACCACGCAAAAATGAGGACATGGATTTTCTTGAATTACAGCGCCCACTACCAAAAATCAAAACAAATGTTTAAGACAAAATTTACGTAGATTTTTATGTAGAATCTGATTCTGCAATAAAAAATGAGGGTTCCCATTTGAAATTTTAAAGTTACCTCCCCCCCCTCCCCCCCCCCCCTCCCCCCCCCCCCCTCCCCCCGAGGGGCTCGGGTGTCAGGCTAATTTTAGCACCAGCAGATGTCCCCCTCGAAAATAATCAACTTTTGATTCTACACATTTTCTCGTATGAAGCTTATTTTTCGAGATATTCTGGTTTATCAACTTAAAATTTACACCCTGTACAGCGGCAATCTCTGATGTAGCTGATTGTAAGGACATATTCCTGTCCATATGATTCTTTCTTTTCACTATCCGTTCAACTACAGTAGTCAGCAACGACTCTCATCGAACTACGTGCACAACCATTCTATCCTTTCGCTTCATTATATTCTTTATTGGCCATTTTTGTTTAAATTTTTCGACAGTATTCAAGGTGAAGATAGCAAAGGGGAAACTGAAGTAAAGGATCACTCTCGTGGACGTCGCACGCATCCTGACGGCAAATTTGTACGTCAGTCTGGTCATTCGACCTGTTGTGCTGTTGTTCATGAGCAGCAGTCCAGGGGTCGTTTTCCAACACGATAGCGCTAGCCCACATACTGCTGCTGTAACCCAACACACTTTTCAGGATGTTACTCTACAGAGTGTCCACTTCTTGCCTTGGCCTTCTCCATCACCAGATCTGTTTCCATTCAGGTACGCATGGGACGTCTTCAGCGTCAATCACAAGCAGCAATAACCGCCCTATATTGACCGAACAGTGCAACAGGCATGAAACTCCATCCCGAAAATTGACATCCGTCACCTGCGCAACACAATGTATGCACGTTTGTATGCTTGCTTTCGACGTTGTGTCGATTACACCGTTTATTAATGTAGCAGTATTTCACATTTGCAATGGCTTATCTCGCTCGTACATTAACCTGTGATCTTGGGAGGTTAATCACTTAAATTTGTTACCTAGACGAATGAGTTCCCGAAATTTCATTACTCTACGTAACAATGTTTTGGTACTGGATATTTTTTCAGTTAGTGTATCTGTTATTTTCTACAACCTCCTCTCATTCAGGTGCTGTTGCCTTCGACAGAGTACTCACGAAACGTTCATAGGAAGATTCTTGATATAATTCACAGCCAAACTTTGCGTTCTCGGACTTCATCAGGAGTGTCTATTTACCCTAAAAGAACACACAAACTAAGTGGCATAGCCAACAAGTCGAAATGCCTTTCTCTGCTGGCTGCAGGTATGCGCATAGAACCGGCCAATCATTGGATGCTAATCTCCCACCTAGACTTGCCTTACACACATTTAACAAAATAAATAAATAAATAAATAAATAAAAAATAAAAATATGAAGCTCAAAAACTAGAAAAAATGGTCTTAGAGATACTGTAACCATTTGTTGCGATCTAATTTCAGGTACCAGTTCCTACTAGAGTTAAGGTGGCTGCGGTCTCCTCCCAAACACATCACTGTGGGGGGGTCGGACTCGGGGATGCGAGGGACGTCGAGCACGTCCCACGTGTCCCCCGATCGGTCCACTGCTGAGGAAGGAAGCCAGTGTGCACTCAGTGTGCATACCGGGAGGGGGGGGGGGGGGGAGGGGAGGGAGTCATTCCGGATGTGGGAAGAGTGCTTCCGGATGCCATGAAGAGCTCCGGGTGCAGCCAACTGCAGGCGGTGGCTCATGTCGTTACCAACGACGTGTGTCGCTTTGGATCGGAGGAGATTCTCTCTGGTTTAGGGCGGCTAGCGGAAATGGTAAAGACTGCCAGTCTTGCTTGCGAGATCAAGGCGGAGCTCACCATCTGCAACATAGTCGATACAACCGGCTGTGGCCCTTTGGTGCAGAGCCGAGTGGAGGGTCTGAATCAGAGGCTCAGGCGGTTCTGTGACCGTGTAGGCTGCAAATTTCTTGAGTTGCGCTATCGGATGGGGGGTTTCCGGGTTCCGCTTAATAGGTCAGGAGTCCACTACACACAGGAAGCGGCTACACGCATAGCGGGGGCTGTGTGGAAGGGACGGCCGTTTTTTTTTTTTTAGGTTAGAGGATCTCAGGAAACCACAGAAAGGGCTTCCGTTCAAAAGGGGGCAGGAGTAACACAGGAAGGTGGTTGTAGAAACAATCGGTATTGTAGTTGTAAATTGTCGTAGCTGTGTTGGAAAAGAACCAAAGCTCCAAGCCCTAATAGAAAGCACTGAAGCTCAAATACTTATAGATAAGGAATGCTGGCTAAAGCCGGAAATAAGTTCAGCCGAAATTTTTTCAATCGACCAAACAGTGTTCAGAAAGAGTAGATTAAATACAGTTGGTAGTGGAGTATTTATTGCTGTCAAAAGTAGGTCACCTTGTAGTGAAATTGAAGTAGATAGTTCCCGCGAAATAGTATGGGTAGAGGTTATACCTGACAATCGGACTAAATTATTAATTGGATCGTTTTACCGACCCCCGACTCGGAAGATATAATTGCTGAACAGCTCGAAGAAAATTTGAGCTTCATTTCAAGTAGGTAACCCGCACATTCATTTATAGTCGGTGGTGACTTCAATCTACCCTCGATAAGCTGGAAAAATTATATGTTTAAAGCCGGCGGCAGGCATAAAACGTCATCCGAAATTGTACCGAATGCTTTCTCAGAAAATTATTTTGAACAATTCGTTCATGAGCCCACTAGAAGTGTAAATGGTTGCGAAAGCATACTTGACCTGTTCGCAATAAGTAATCTTGGTCAAATAGGGAATATCATGACGGATACAGGGATTAGCGACCACAAGGCAGTTGCTGCTAGGCTGAATAACGTAACATCCACAAACATAAAAAAACGCGAAGTATATCTATTTAAAAAAGCTGATAAAAATGCTCTTAACGCCTTTTTAAGAGACAGTCTACCTGATCATGTAAGTACAGAAAAGATGTAGAATAATTTCGAAGAGATAGTATCGACGGCAATTGATATATATACCAAACAAATTAATAAGTGATGGTACTGATCACCCATGGTACAAAAAACGGGTCAAATCGGTGTTGCAGAAGCAACGAGAAAAGCATGCCAAATTTAAAAGAATGCAAAATCCTCAAGTTTGGCGAAGTTTTGCAAAAGTTCGAAATATAGCACGTACTTCAATACGAGATGCTTTTAATAATTTCCACAACTAAACTCTGTCTCGGAATCTAGCAGAAAGCCCATAGAAATTCTGGTCACAATACGGCACACCAATGGTAAGACACAACCAATACCTTCACTGTGCGCTAACAACGGTGAAGTCACTGATGACAGTGCCACTAAAGCAGAGTTACTAAACACAGTTTTCCGAAACTCCTTCACCGAAGAAGACGAAGTAAATATTCCTGAATTCCAATCAAGAACAATTACCAAGATGAGAAACATAGAAGTAGATATCCTCGAAGTAACGAAGCAGCTTAAATCACTTAATAAAGGCAAGGCCTCCGGTCCAGATTATATACCAGTCAGGTTCCTTTCAGAGTATGCTGATATAATAGCTCCATATTTAGCAATTATATATAACACAACCGCTCGCTCGTAGAAATATCCGTACCTAAGGACTGGAAAATGGTCAGCACGAATTCAGAAAATATCCTTCTTGTGAAACACAACTAGCTCTTTATATTCATGAAGTAATGAGTGCTATGGACAGGGGATGTCGAATTGATTCCATATTTTTAGCTTACCAGAAGGCCTTCGTCACCGTTCCTCACAAGCGTCTTCTAATCAATCTGCGTGCCTATGGAATATCGCCTCAGTTGTGTGATTGGATTCGTGATTTCCTGTCAGAAATGTCACAGTTCGTAGTAACAGACGGAAAGTCATCGAATAAAACAAAAGTTACATACGGCGTTCTACAAGGAAGTGCTATAGGCCCTCTATTGATCCTTATGCACATTAACGACATAGGAGACAATCTTAGTAGCCCTCATAGATTGTTTGCAGATGATGCTGTCATTTACCGTCTTGTAAAGTCATAAGATGACCAAACCGAATTGCAAAATGATTTAGATAACATATCTGTATGGTGCGAAAAGTAACAATTGACCCTGAATAAAGAAAAGTGTGAAGTTATCCACATCAGCACTAAAAGAAAGCCGGCCGCGGTGGTCTCGCGGTTCTAGGCGCGCAGTACGGAACCGCGCGGCTGCTACGGTCGCAGGTTCGAATCCTGTCTCGGGCATGGATGTGTGTGATGTCCTTAGGTTAGTTAGGTTTAAGTAGTTCTAAGTTCTAGGGGCTGATGACCACAGCTGTTAAGTCCCATAGTGCTCAGAGCCATTTGAACCATTTTGAACTAAAAGAAATCCGCTAAAGTCACACAAATCTGAAAGCCGTAAATTCAACTAGATACTTAGGGATTACAATTGCAAATAACCTAAATTGGAACGATCACATAGATAATGTTGTGGGTAGAGCAAACCAAAGACTGCCCTTCACTGGCAGAACACTTAGATGGTGCAACAGGTCTACTAAAGGGACTGCTTACACCACGCTTGTCCGCCCTATTCTGGAGTATTGCTGTGCGGTGTGGGATCCGCGTCAGGTGGGACTGATGGATGACGTAGAAAAACTTCAAAGAAGGGCAGCTCGTTTTGTGTTATCGCGAAATAGAGGAGTTGGTGCCACAGACATGATACGTGAATTGGAGTGGCAATCATTAAAACAAAGGCGGTTTCATTGCGACGGGATCTTCTCATGAAATTTCTATCATCAGTTTTCTCCTCCGATTGGAAAACATTTTGTTGGCATCCTCCTACATAGGGAGATACGATCATCACGACAAAATAAGAGAAATCGATCAGAAAAATTTTAGTGCTCGATTTCCCCGAGCGCTGGTTGAGAGTGGAGCGATATAGAGACAGCTTGAAGGTGGTTCATTGAAACCTCTGCCAGGCACTTTATTGTGAATAGCAGAGTAATCACGTAGATGTAGATTATCCAAGGCATCTGTGCAAAGAAGAGAAAATGTGGTCTGTTTATGTTGAACAAACAAAAAATATAGGCTGTTTCAAGCAACAGATCGCACGGCTCCCATTTTAACAAGCAGAACAAAGTGTTTCATTCCATGTAGGCTTTCACGGCCGGCGTCCTTATCAGTAAACTCTTCCGGGCTAAGTTGCCGTGGTCGATCTGTAGAACTTCTTCTCCCTGACGTTTCGTTCTCAACTGCGGAGAACATCTTCCGAGGTGAGTCGACGACTGGCTGCTAGGAGCTGGGGCCGCCGCTTATATAGAGATCGTAGGGGGCGCCACCACACGTCACATGGCGTCGATGTGCAGCTATCTCTGGCTATCGTCTGTTCTCTCGATTGCAGGCAATCGATTGTCACGTGATTGATGCAACGTCGACCGCCATATCTTATCCAATTTTAATCCTTCTTCTTTACGATTAAAATTGTATTGATGTTTGTGGATTTCAATTGCCTCTCTATACATACGTGTATAATAGTGCGACGTCCTCGCTAGCACGCTTGTTTCACCAAATTTTATGTCGTGATCTCCATCCTTAAAAACATGTTCCGCTACTGCCGATTTGTCGATATGTCCCAAGCGACAGTTTCTTTTGTGCTCCGTCAACCGTGTATTGATGCTTCTTTTGGTAGTTCCTATGTAAACCCTGCCGCAACTACACGGAATTTTATATACCCCTGGGGTGGCTAGGGGGTGACGAGCATCTTTTGTTGATCTTAGGCATTCACTAATTTTCTTAGTAGGCCTAAAAATGGTCTCTACCTGAAACTTGGCTAGTACTTTTCCAATGCGATCCGTGATATTATGGATGAACGGAAGAAATACTTTTCCAGCTGATGGTTGTTGTTGTCTCCCATTTTTAGGCATTTTTCTATTTGGGTGAAGTGCTCGATTAATCTCGTTTTTTGTATAACCATTTTTCGCAAAGGCCATTCGTAAATGATTTAGTTCTTCTTGTAAGTAGCCTGGTTCACAAATATTATTGGCCCTATCCACTAGTGTTTTTATGACCCCCCTCTTTTGCCTAGGGTGGTGGTTTGAGTTCTTATGGAGGTAGCGATCGGTATGTGTACCTTTCCTGTAGACCTTATGGCCTAAGGTCCCATCCGCCCGTTTGATAACTGATACATCCAAGAAGTTAAGTTGTCCATTCTTCTCCTTCTCCATAGTAAATTTAATCTTTGGGTTGATGCTATTTAAGTGTACCAGAAAATCATTCAAGTCTTCTTCCTCATGATTCCATATTACAAAGGTATCATCCACATACCGATACCACTTCGAGGGGCTTTTTTTGGCCGACTGCAATGCTTGATGTTCAAAATATTCCATGAGTAAATTCGCAATTGCGGGACTTAGGGGGCTTCCCATGGCTACCCCATCGATCTGTTCATAAAATTCACCATTATACTGAAAATAGGTTGAGGATAGACAGTGTTGGAACAAGGCTACTATATCAGTAGGGAACATATTGGCTATATGGGAGAGAGCTTCATCAACTGGAACCATCGTGAACAAAGACACTATATCAAAACTGACAAGTATGTCATTAGGACCGACAGTAATTTCCCTCAATTTCTCAATGAAGTGTAGAGAGTTTTTAATATGACTCTCAGTTTTGCCTATGTGAGGTTGTAACAAAGAGGCAAGGTGTCTGGCTAGTTCTTGGGTAGGAGCTCCAATTGCGCTGACTATTGGTCTCAAAGGAACATCAGGTTTATGTATCTTTGGTAATCCATATAATCTCGGAGGATAAGCCTCCGTTTCACAAAGATACTTTTTAACTTCTGTAGGAATTGAAGACTGTTTTATCAGACGCTTGGTGGCATTCAGCACATTCGTTGTGGGATCCTTTTTCAACTTCTTGTATGTGCTGGGTTCCAGGAGATCACTGATCTTCTTGTGATAATCCTCAGTATTCATTAAAACAGTAACATTTCCCTTGTCAGCGGCAACTATAATAACATTCTTGTCTGCATTGATCTCCCGCAATGCCTTCCTTTCCCCTTGAGACAGATTGCTGCTGGGTGGCTTAGCTTTGCGTAATATCCTGGAGGTTTCCATTCTAATTTCATCAGCAGAATATGATGGTAACTGACGAATTCCTGCCTCTATATTAGCAATAATGTCCTCCACAGGAATCTTGGATGGAGTTATTGCAAAATTCCCTCCTTTAGACAGAACAGAAAGTTCTTCCTTAGACAATTCTTTTTCCGATAAATTAATAACCGTTTGGGAATTGTTTGGAATCGCTGTTTCCTGTCGACCCTCTTGTAGACGATCAAACTTGTCCTTCTGCCTATTGGAAGACACTTCTGCACTAATCTCCATAGATCTAAATGTTAAACTGTCCACTTTGTTCCAATGACAAAACTGCATAGTATTGCTAATAAGTAAATGAAGATTTAGCAGTTGGCCATCACATACCGCCAGTCCTCGTCGTGTCTGATATATCCGCTCACGTAGTAATGCCAGTTCCATACGAGAATAAATACGGTTAGCTTGTGGCGAATGAAACATTCTTCTCACTTTTAAAAACTTGGGAACTATACCGGTATCACGACAGCGTAGCAGAAAAGTGAGTGAGCAAAGTTGTTGACCTTTCTTCTTGCGTAGGTTCTCCAGTCGTCGTACCCTAGTTGACACGATCTCTATATAAGCGGCGGCCCCAGCTCCTAGCAGCCAGTCGTCGACTCACCTCGGAAGATGTTCTCCGCAGTTGAGAACGAAACGTCAGGGAGAAGAAGTTCTACAGATCGACCACGGCAACTTAGCCCGGAAGAGTTTACTGATAAGGACGCCGGCCGTGAAAGCCTACATGGAATGATTCGACGCCTCTACGGGGAGGAAATGTCAACTAGGGTACGACGACTGGAGAACCTACGCAAGAAGAAAGGTCAACAACTTTGCTCACTCACTTTTCTGCTACGCTGTCGTGATACCGGTATAGTTCCCAAGTTTTTAAAAGTGAGAAGAATGTTTCATTCGCCACAAGCTAACCGTATTTATTCTCGTATGGAACTGGCATTACTACGTGAGCGGATACATCAGACACGACGAGGACTGGCGGTATGTGATGGCCAACTGCTAAATCTTCATTTACTTATTAGCAATACTATGCAGTTTTGTCATTGGAACAAAGTGGACAGTTTAACATTTAGATCTATGGAGATTAGTGCAGAAGTGTCTTCCAATAGGCAGAAGGACAAGTTTGATCGTCTACAAGAGGGTCGACAGGAAACAGCGATTCCAAACAATTCCCAAACGGTTATTAATTTATCGGAAAAAGAATTGTCTAAGGAAGAACTTTCTGTTCTGTCTAAAGGAGGGAATTTTGCAATAACTCCATCCAAGATTCCTGTGGAGGACATTATTGCTAATATAGAGGCAGGAATTCGTCAGTTACCATCATATTCTGCTGATGAAATTAGAATGGAAACCTCCAGGATATTACGCAAAGCTAAGCCACCCAGCAGCAATCTGTCTCAAGGGGAAAGGAAGGCATTGCGGGAGATCAATGCAGACAAGAATGTTATTATAGTTGCCGCTGACAAGGGAAATGTTACTGTTTTAATGAATACTGAGGATTATCACAAGAAGATCAGTGATCTCCTGGAACCCAGCACATACAAGAAGTTGAAAAAGGATCCCACAACGAATGTGCTGAATGCCACCAAGCGTCTGATAAAACAGTCTTCAATTCCTACAGAAGTTAAAAAGTATCTTTGTGAAACGGAGGCTTATCCTCCGAGATTATATGGATTACCAAAGATACATAAACCTGATGTTCCTTTGAGACCAATAGTCAGCGCAATTGGAGCTCCTACCCAAGAACTAGCCAGACACCTTGCCTCTTTGTTACAACCTCACATAGGCAAAACTGAGAGTCATATTAAAAACTCTCTACACTTCATTGAGAAATTGAGGGAAATTACTGTCGGTCCTAATGACATACTTGTCAGTTTTGATATAGTGTCTTTGTTCACGATGGTTCCAGTTGATGAAGCTCTCTCCCATATAGCCAATATGTTCCCTACTGATATAGTAGCCTTGTTCCAACACTGTCTATCCTCAACCTATTTTCAGTATAATGGTGAATTTTATGAACAGATCGATGGGGTAGCCATGGGAAGCCCCCTAAGTCCCGCAATTGCGAATTTACTCATGGAATATTTTGAACATCAAGCATTGCAGTCGGCCAAAAAAAGCCCCTCGAAGTGGTATCGGTATGTGGATGATACCTTTGTAATATGGAATCATGAGGAAGAAGACTTGAATGATTTTCTGGTACACTTAAATAGCATCAACCCAAAGATTAAATTTACTATGGAGAAGGAGAAGAATGGACAACTTAACTTCTTGGATGTATCAGTTATCAAACGGGCGGATGGGACCTTAGGCCATAAGGTCTACAGGAAAGGTACACATACCGATCGCTACCTCCATAAGAACTCAAACCACCACCCTAGGCAAAAGAGGGGGGTCATAAAAACACTAGTGGATAGGGCCAATAATATTTGTGAACCAGGCTACTTACAAGAAGAACTAAATCATTTACGAATGGCCTTTGCGAAAAATGGTTATACAAAAAACGAGATAAATCGAGCTCTTCACCCAAATAGAAAAATGCCTAAAAATGGGAGACAACAACAACCATCAGCTGGAAAAGTATTTCTTCCGTTCATCCATAATATCACGGATCGCATTGGAAAAGTACTAGCCAAGTTTCAGGTAGAGACCATTTTTAGGCCTACTAAGAAAATTAGTGAATGCCTAAGATCAACAAAAGATGCTCGTCACCCCCTAGCCACCCCAGGGGTATATAAAATTCCGTGTAGTTGCGGCAGGGTTTACATAGGAACTACCAAAAGAAGCATCAATACACGGTTGACGGAGCACAAAAGAAACTGTCGCTTGGGACATATCGACAAATCGGCAGTAGCGGAACATGTTTTTAAGGATGGAGATCACGACATAAAATTTGGTGAAACAAGCGTGCTAGCGAGGACGTCGCACTATTATACACGTATGTATAGAGAGGCAATTGAAATCCACAAACATCAATACAATTTTAATCGTAAAGAAGAAGGATTAAAATTGGATAAGATATGGCGGTCGACGTTGCATCAATCACGTGACAATCGATTGCCTGCAATCGAGAGAACAGACGATAGCCAGAGATAGCTGCACATCGACGCCATGTGACGTGTGGTGGCGCCCCCTACGATCTCTATATAAGCGGCGGCCCCAGCTCCTAGCAGCCAGTCGTCGACTCACCTCGGAAGATGTTCTCCGCAGTTGAGAACGAAACGTCAGGGAGAAGAAGTTCTACAGATCGACCACGGCAACTTAGCCCGGAAGAGTTTACTGATAAGAACAAAGTGTTGTTCTGGTTTTGGCTTTCGTTGGCTTTCCTACGTCCTTCTGCATCCGAACAAGCACTCTGTCTCTAATTACTTCGACATCGACAGTTACAGCTGGGTTAAACTACTTTGTAGCTTTGCATAGAAAGTATTTTTTGCTAGTAGGTGATAGTCTGTATTGCATTCAACGGTTTCAGCTTTTGTTAACGGTAAGTATATTGTTCATATCTAACCTTGTATATGGTAGAAATGGAGAGAAATAAGTTGTGAAATTATTAAAATAGTCATTCCAACATTCCTTTCATTCGTCGGAATAATTAATACCGTTCTTTACGGTAGGTAGACAGAAATTTAATGCCCACTTGTTATGTCTGTATGCTTTCTGCTCCCATTAACCATTTTACTACTGTGTTACATTTGCATGGTTGCAACCCGACGTTATTTTTACAACTGCTTCATAAAGAGCAAGATTCACGTTCATAAATTCTTTTCCGTTCAGTATAACAACTTAGATTGCTTCTAATAATCATTGGTTTGAATCTACCGATGGTCACCTGCGAGAGTAATACTTTGCTGCAGTTTTCAAATTACGCACACTTCCTGTGCAACTGATGTGTAATTGGTTTGTTCATGTCTGGAAGAGAAATATTACACAAGGCAGTCAGTATTTCATTAATAATGAACTGTAGCCTAAAGAGTGCTAAACTGTTTGAATGCAAGTAAGTCTAGAAGCTGTTAGCCGGACCCGTTTCCTTATACCTGCTCATTAAAGACATTAAACGTCTAGATATCTTATTTCAAGCTACGGTCGTACGCAGCCTCAAGGACTGCCAACTTTACGTGCTTCGAAATGTAAATACGCAATTAATGCCAGACTGAGTTACAACACCTTCTTTGTCCCGTGGTCACTGCTAGGCATAACTAGGCTATTATCCAAGTGAAACGTTGCGTACGTCGAAAGTTTCATATGAACAGCTCTGCACCCAAATCACGTATTAGTGACCTGGAATAAAATTATATTTCCGGGTAACAAGACGGCCTTACGAGAAAGGGAGATGAAAATTGCAGGGATGGCCTTGCGCAGAAGCTAGTGAGACGTATATGAAAGTCATGTCAAGAAAAATAGCCAAAACTGGTTTGTGAGAGGTTTCTTATTATATAGCGTCGACAAGGTACACTGTTTTCTTGTTCTTCGTCTGCACTCCTCGTATTAGACTATTTTGCCTGTTCCTACTTCGAAACATGTCTGAACATCGTTTTCTTGGTCTTCTCGGATGTCTTCTTCCCTTAGACCTACGGTACAGCACTCATCTTTGGATCCTCTTCTTCGGCATTAAATCAACATGCTGTCCCCAATCATTTCTGTAGTAAACAATTTTTCCTTCCACAGATTTTATTCGTAGCTCTTTTCTTACTGTTTTATTTGAAGTTTTATCTGAAAGGGTACAACGCCTTTCTGTTCCCGAGAATCTCATTTCTGCAAACTGTATCTTTTTTTTACCAGCTTCTGTGAACGTCCATAGCTCAGATCCATAGAAAAAAGCGGACGCAATCATCACTTTGTCGAACTTCATTCGTTTCTGATTTACCGTTTCAGATTTTTAGATTCTCTTTAGTGTACCGCCTGCTTACTGGAAAAGGGGTAATTTGTTTCAAAATCCTTTTCGTATTTATAGCTGACATATGTTACTAAGTAATTAAAATCCGGGATTACAGTTTTGGTTGTCACAGTATATGAACCTTTGAAGGCGATTGTTTTTGTTTTAGTTATAGAGATTTTAAAATTATAGTTCTCTCATAACTTCTGTAACAAATATACTGCTCTTTACAGCTCGTCTTCAGTTTTACTTATAGTAATATGATCATCAGCAAATAGTATCGTCTTAAGCGTAAAATTTTGCACAATAGGAATGTCTCCCTTAATTTGGTACATCCATTTCCTTATCAAATCAACTATTAGTTGGTGCATAAGTTCGCAGCATTTTCTTTGGTATGTCGATATTCCGGTTGCTATGGGTTTATTTGTCGATACTCATTTTTTATTAATTTCTAGTTGACTGTTGCTATTTGAGTTTACGTATTGTCATTTTGTCATGTGGAGATAGAGAGTGGAGCTGTGGCAGCTAGAAAATGGAGTGCTAAGTGGAGAAATCTGAACGTTCCGACATATTCTTCTGTTTGGGTTCAATACAAGGGTGACAGCAGCAGAGGCAACTAGAAACATTTGCTTCGTGTATGAGGATAATGCTATTGGTCAGAGCACTACGAGAAAATTGTTTTTGTTTTAAGGAGGATCTTTTTACATTAGTGACTCTCTACGTTCAGGGAGATCTTCGGAGTTTGATGAAGATCGTTTAAACGCATTAATTCACAATGATCCAGGTCAGTGTACTCGAGAACTGACAGATGTGAAAAACTGTAATCATTGAATCATCATGGGACATTAGGATGCAATAGGGAAGGTTCATAAAGCGGGTATGTTGGTGCCACACACTCTAAGCCAAAATCACAGAAATCAGTGGATGGCCATATGTGCATGTCTACTTGTTCGTCATCATTTGGCTCGTGAATAACATCGACCATTCCTATCCTGTATCATTACTCGTGACGAGAATTGGTCTCTTTATGCTAACATAATGAAAAGAAAGAAGTGGTTGAGCCCAAACAAAGCACCAACTCGCCGTACAAAGACCTGCGCACATCCGTAAAAGATAATGTTGTGTATTAAGTGGAACAGCATCTGTGTGATGTACTAAGATTGCTTCCCGGAAGTATCACCATCACTGCTGACATTTGTTGTCAACAACTAAAACGTCTTGCAGACCGCAATCCAAGAAGAACGACCAGGAAGACTGCGTGAAGTGATCCTACTTCACGATAACACCGGTTCACATTCTGCTAGACTGACAAAAAACACTACAAGAGTTGAGATTGGAAAGCATTCCGCTCCCATCATATCACCTGATCTTGCACCCTAAGATTTTCACTTTTCCGCTCCCTATTGAGTCAACCTTCAAGCCACTTCAAAAAATTGTTCACATGGCTCCAAGCACTATGGGACTTAACATTTGAGGTCATCAGTCCGTTAGACTTAGAACTACTTAAACCTAACTAACCTATGGACATCACACACATCCCTACCCGAGGCAAGATTCGAACCTGCGACTGCAGCAGCAGCGCGGTTCCGGACTAAAGCGCCTAGAACTGCTCGGCCGCAGCGGCCGGCCAAGGAACTTCCTTTCCAGATGAAAATGCATGTGTTTTTGAAAATAATTTCTCCATCAAAAAGAATTATGAGCTCATCAATAGTATAAAAGATATCCCCATCCTTGTCACAGCTAAATTTCCATCTCTTTACATAGTCAACCTATATACAAACATACCTGTCAAGGAAACAATTAGTTTAATAAGAAATAACTTACTCAAACGTGGAACAATGGGGAGAGCTGAAATCTATGAACTCAAAGACATCCTGGAGCTTATATTATCTCACAAGTACTTCCAGTACTTCCTGTTCAACAACAAGTTTTACATTCAGGAAGATGGACTGACAATGGATAGTAGTCTTGCAGGCTTGCTAGCAGACATATATATATATATATATATATATATATATATATATATATATATATATATATATATATATATATATATAACCTTGAGAACAACTTTTTTTAGATCCCAAACCCAACCAAAAGACAAGCTGCTTTATTACAAACGCTATGTTGATGACACTCCCATTTTGTTCAATGGAACAACAGAAGAAATAGATAATCTAGCCAAATAACTTAATAAAATACACAATAAAATTCAATTCACAGTAGAACTGGAAACACCAGAAGGCATTAAATATCTTGATCTAACAATCTCAAATAAAAATCAAAAGCATAAATTTCAAATTTTCAGAAAGTCAACAACCACCAATGTTACCATACGCAAATCCTTTTGCCATCCAGACCAACATAAAGAAGCATTCTTCAGAACAATGGTTAATCACATGCTTAAAATCCCAATGGACACAAGTGACAGACAAAAAGAAACAGAAATTATTAAATCAGTTGCCCCCAACAATGGGTACAACCCTGCAATAATAGATAAACTAAGTCATACAGCAAAATTAAATCAACCAACTGCTGAAGAACCATCCACAAACTAGAAGACCACATTTATAAGCCTGCCTTTCCTAGGGAAGATTTCTCACCAAATTGCCAACCTCTTCAAAACATACAACGTAAAAATAAAAGTCTTCACCAACAACAAAATACAAAATAAAATCATACACAGCACCAAAGCCACTATACAACAGTATCAAAAGTCAGGTGTGTACAATCTCATTTGCAACTCGCGTCTGAGCTTCTACGTTGGACAAACTGCTAGAAGCTTCACAACAAGATTTAAAGAACACATAGATGCACTCCGTCTTAACAACCTGAATATGTACAACTTTGCCTCACATCTTGTCCAACACAATCATTCTGCAAACAACATAGAACAGAATCTCCAAATACTCCATTTTGCAAACAAAGGCACAATACTTGACCTTCTTGAAGAAATTGAAATATTTATCTACACAAATACAGCACCTGACTACCTACTCAATGATCAAATTGAACTGAGAAACAAATTTTCCTTTCAGAACTTTTAAGATCTACTAGTTCAAAACAAGTAACCACTCAATGGACCCTACACCGCTTCCCCATCCCCACCCCCACCCCACCCCCCAAAACGACCTTCCCCCCTCCCTCTCCTTACATCCTAACTACACCCGTGCCAATGTAATATCCTACCACAGAGTAAAACCTGTAATATATTTCTAAATGTTAAAGCCCTCTACAGCTAACATAAATCAGCATTTTTATACATATTAGTTCTAGCTGGAACAAACAGAAGCTGCCTTTACCAATATTCCAGATCACTTAAATGTTAGAATAAAAATAAGTCAACAGTTAAAGAACTTTTGTTCATGGTTTTTTAAATAGTATAAAGTGTATAGCCATACAAACATCTTTAGTCCATTACAATCACTATAACTTTTATACATATACCTTTAGCTAAAATAAACAGAATCTACTCTTGCTAATACCCCGGATCATGTTAACATAACAACAGAAATAAGTCAACAGTTCATCTGATGGTTTGTTATTAATTTAAATTTAAATATAAAGGTCCTAGTCTAACAGACAGCTGCATCTCGCTGCAGATACAACAACTCTGTATCATTGATTCCTGGGTATTCATGTTAATGCCAATCACGATTTAGTAAAAAAATGCTATAAACTGCCTTTATTACAAGTAATATACAAATAGAAATAAGATATCAGATCTCCTGAAGTTTGTTCTTGTAGTAATTTATTTATTTTATTTTGTGCTCTCATGTTATCGCCAGTTCGATTAAAATATTTGCCCTTTTATCGACTTTAACACATGTAAAGAAGAACAAATTACATCTCTGTGCTAAGTAGGTCTATGCCATATCTTTCTCTCAAGACCTTTGTTACAAGCAACAGATGTAAAACGCATGCTGGATGCTGGAAAAGTCTCGCTGTCAGAGTGTAAATTATTATAGTTTGTGTGGAAGTGTGTGTAGTGATATAACAACTGGACATCAAAATGGAGGCAGACAGATGGACACTAACTGAAAAAAGCCGCCTATACTGTCGCAGTAAGTAAAAAACTAATATTACATCCATATCGACAGATGAGCTATAGTCATGGAGATACATTAAAGTATGTTCCATATTTTTGTCATAGAGCCAGCACCCAGTATTATGCTAGCAATAATAATGTAACTCCCTGAAACCATTGAAGATGAACCTGAAAAGGTTCGAAAACCGGTTCATGGATTAAAACAATTATTCAAAAAAGTGACTGATTGCAGTTTTATACAACTTATTTGCATTCAATATACAGTCACGGTTCTAAAATATCCGTAATGGATAAACATAAGAGATGTTAGCTGGCCGGAAGACTGTTTCCACAGCTCAGTGCCAGCCTACGTTTCTGGGCGCAGCATCCACAGTGAAGGTTGCTGACGGACGAACGCTCAGCAACCTCCGCTTACAGTTCTTAACCAAGAAGGGCGCGAGGCCTCCTGAGATGGAAACAAAGTGGCGACTCTAGATCGGACGGGCTCTCTGCTATCGTCTCCCAGCCGCACAACTTGCTCCCTCTTGCACTCTCTCTACCTATCAGTTGCGCAGCCCTTCAGACAGTGACGTCTTCCCTGTGTGTGCCCCATGTATTCCGAGCAGGCGCGCCCGCAGGTTTTCGTGCCAGTAGGAGCAAAGGATTTTCCTCATTCACGTCATTTAGAAATCTTGAGGGCATCATTATCTGCTAATTATTTTCTCCTATTTGTTTCTATACTGCACTTTTAGTCCTTGGTTAATGTACACTCGCATTCACTCACTCCGTTGTCGTCTTTGGGCCACTCCACTACCTGGCTCTCGTTCCTTCTGTCTGGCACCGCATCTTGCCATCTGCTCTTGAACGTCCATGCGGGTCTTAAGCCTCCCACTTCTTGCTATATGTCTGACAGACTGTTCTGTCAGGGTCCTTTCTAACAACATGGACTGCTCATTGCAAACGCCTCGCTTCTGCGTTGTTCACTACCGAGTGTAGGTTGGCTACCTTAGCTAGTTCTTCATTCGACATCCAAACCCATCTTTATAGTTTTTGGTCAAACGCTGACCCAAAATCTGTTTATTTTCTGTACACTTTATTTTCGAAATCTGAGAGATGGCACGCTATTCCTTTGCTCATGTTCCGCTCCATACGGCAGCACTAGCCTGATGATTATTTTGTAGCGTTTCAGCTTGGTTTTCTTGGTCATGAGTTTGAAGGGTGGAAGTGTTTGGTGGGAAAAATATACTTTGCGATCGACATATAATTTTATATCGACGTATAATTTGGTTGGTTCAAATGGCTCTGAGTCCCCTAGAACTTAGAACTACTTAAATCTAACTAACCTAACGACATCACACACATCCATGCCCGAGGCAGGATTCGAACCTGCGACCGTAGCGATCGCGCGGTTCCAGACTGAAGCGCCTAGAACCGCTCGGCCACGCCGGTATATATAAAAAAAATGTGTGTGAAATCTTATGGGACTTAACTGCTAAGGTCATCAGTCCCTAAGCTTACACACTACTTAACCTAAATTATCCTAAAAACGAACACACACACACCCATGCCCGAGGGAGGACTCGAACCTCCACCGGAACCACACCAGTATAATTTGGTATCGGCGTGTCTTCTATTGCTGCCATTTATACAGAATGAACAAAAAATGACTCACTTTGAGGTCGGCATGTCATTTCTCATCCAGTTTCAAGGCAAAAGTTTATTTAGAAAAATCTGATCGCGTGCATTTTGATAACGCATGTATGAGGACGAAGAGCTACGAATATTTTCACATCGTGCAGCACATCGTAATTTACAGAGGAACGTGTATTACGTCCCATTACCGTACGAGGCATCCTAGCTCACTGTGCAGACTGGTGGCATATCTAACCCACATCCACCACGGAGCTATGTTTCCAATCCTCGTCGAGTTTCTTTTTTTATTTATTAGCCGTCCGTTCACTAATTGTCGACATTTATAAACAGGACATCATTTTGTCACATGACAATAGCCTATTACATGTCAGTAGGATCTATTAAAGTGGATGCATGTGTCTACTCCCGGCGCACTGCACTACTATAACTGGTCCTATCAACTTCATATAGAGCCACTTCTCGATGGAGTACACAAACGATGAATAAATCGATGTGCTTTTGGTGCTGGGTGTACCCGATGACCAAGCTGCCGCCTCTGCTAGTGCATATGCTGCACGGTGCTCTCAAAGTCACGATCCCGATAAGAATGTCTCCCACAGCAACGCCATCGGGAAGCCGGTAATATTCTCTGTGTGTCCATCTTTTTAGAGATGGTTGCGGGACTTGTCTATTTGATACAGGACGTCAAATTAAATTCCTTCCAGCCGTCTAGTTACCAAACTTATTTTATTTGGCAACCAGTTTCAGCGTTTTTCTAGTCCATCTTCAGGGCCCTGATCGACGTGTACGAAGATTCTACCTCGGTTGTGATCAAAATAGGGGCCAGCAATAGTGGGGCCACCATTACAGCAATACTGATATTGGAACCGATGTAGAATCTTCGTACATGTCGGTCAGGGGCCTGAAGATGACGTAGTAAAATGCCACTGGTTTCCAAATAAAATAAGGTTGGAAACTAGACGGCAGGAAGGTGTTTAATTTGACAGCTGGTAATATTCGTCCGCAAGTATAATGGACAGAGGTCGTCCAAGCATCAGATGTACTGAGAAAGAGGACATGATTCGTGAAACCGTCACTTCGGCGAAGTATCCGTGAGAGTGCAAGTTAGGTCCGGGTATCTCAGAGCCTGGATGTTGAAGTGGTCCCCGACGAAGGAATACATCGGTATCATTACACGTTAACTCAACACCTGTGGCCAGGAGACCGCATTCGACGAGTACAGTTTCGTGAATGGCTTTTGTACCATGTGGAAGATGAACATTTTATAAACAACGAGATACGGACCGAAGAATCTAGCTTCACTCGTGAAGGTATTTTCATTCTCCACAACAGCCTTTAGTTGTCCGAACACAAACCACATGTCGCAGTGGTTAGCACACTGGACTCGCATTCGGGAGGACGACGGTTCAATCCCGTCTCCGGCCATCCTGATTTAGGTTTTCCGTGATTTCCCTAAATCGTTTCAGGCAAATGCCGGGATGGTTCCTTTGAAAGGGCACGGCCGATTTCCTTCCCAATCCTTCCCTAACCAGAGCTTTCGCTCCGTCTCTAATGACCTCGTTGTCGACGGGACGTTAAACCCTAACCACCACCACCACCACCACAAACCACATGTCATCAGGCACGCTTTAGCGTAAACATGTGGGCTGGAAGGTGAGTGTTTTTGAGTCCTCAACTAATGCCACACAAGTTGAATGCACCCCTGTATCGTACGTTTCTTTGCAGTACTTTGCTTGACACATTACAAAAAACGTTTCACTTGGTGTTCGGCGACAGCTATGATTTCAGCATGACTGTGCACCGCCTCACCTTGGAAAGAAGTTGCGTAATTACTTAAAGAGAGCGTTTCCAGAGAAATGGATTGGCCATAGAGGTTAAATGTTCTGGCGTCCAAGTCTTCAGTATTTGTGGGGACACTTAAAGGAATACTTTTAAAGAACACCACCCATGGATGTACACGACCTAATGGCTGATATGCATACCGTTTCGGCAATGGTGTATGAAGGCGTGTTGCGTAAGATCCAACAAAGTATGATCCAGCGAGTGGCGGAGTATTTGCAAAGCGAACGTTGCTCGAGCGTGTACGTACCGACTCTGCGAAGAAAAGCCTGGACGTCGCATGTACAAAATGGAATTACTGTTCGTAGAATAATGTGCAGTCTAGTGTAGCCTGCCTACTGTTTTTTTGTACCTCGTTGGATATAAATGATGTTACTGTATCCGCTACTATTTTCTATTGACTTTGGTTGCATCATAGACGAAACAAAGTAGTCGTTTACATCTATGTCTTAATATTAAAATGGATGCAACAAAGAAAGATATACACAAGATATCACATTGTGGAGGTGCAAATTGGATACGATTTGCAGCTTTAACTGAAAAAATATGTTTGACTCGACTGGAGCATCGGCGAGTCTGCATATCCGTTCAAATGGTTCAAATGGCTCTGAGCACTATGGGACTCAACTGCTATGGTCATCAGTTCCCCTAGAACTTAGAACTACTTAAACCTACCTAACCTAAGGACATCACACACGTCCATGCCCGAGGCAGAATTTGAACCTGCGACCGTAGCAGCAGCGCGGCTCCGGACTGGAGCGCCTAGAACCGCACGGCCACCGCGGCCGGCTTGCATATCCGTTCCATGCGGTTTTGCGTCCTCTCACTGAGCTATTGAGACAGTTCCAGCACAGTGCAGAGTTCATGCTGCCTGTTCTTGGCCACACTGCATGCAGTTGCAACGTGACCAAAGGCTCGATTGTTTTTAAAAATCGAATTTCTATTAAACCTATTGGCGGGACTGGGTTTTGCTACGTAATACATTTGTCTTGAACTGGGATGAGGAACCGTACGCCGACCGCGAAGTCAGGCATTTTCTCTTCCACCTGTATTTACGCCAAGGTATTTGAAGTTGGGAGTATTCTTGAGAGTCTGTTTTCTATGCGCAGGTCAGTACATTGTTCTGTAATCATGTTTTCCCTTTCTATGATCATGTAGTCCGTGTTTTCTTGATTAATTTTTCAAACCTATTTTCATGGTGATTTCATTTAGTTTCTCGAACAACGTTTCAGTTTCACCACTGTTATTTCTTATTAAATCTATGTCATTTACAAAGGCGAGTTCATTTGGTTGGTTATCTGTGACGCTTCCATTCGTTGTTTGTTTGGTTTCTCTTTCTACTTTCTCCGTGACTAGGTTGAAGCTAAGTGGGGATAGTGCCACGCTTGCCTTCTCTCCAGTTTTGTTCTCAAAAGACTCCAATAACGATCCGTAGTATATCAGCCTGCTTACCGCCTTCTACATACACAGTTTGACCAGGATGATTCAAGGACTCCTTATTCTGCCAAGATTTCTCGTGCTGTTTCACTGTGCACTATATCTCCATCTACATCTACGTGATCACTCTGCTATTCACAATAAAGTGCCTGGCAGAGGGTTCAATGAACCACCTTCAAGCTGTCTCTCTACCGTTCCACTCTCGAACGGCACACAGGAAAAACGAGCACTTAAATTTTTCTGTGCGAACCCTGATTTCTCTTGTTTTATCATGATGATCATTTCTCCCAGTGTAGGTGGGTGCCAACAGAATGTTTTCGCAATCGGAGGAGAAACTGGTGATTGAAATTTCATGAGAAGATCCCGTCGCAACGAAAAACGCCTTTGTTTTAATGATTGCCACTCCAATTCACGTATCATGTCTGTGACACTATCTCCCCTTTTTCGCTATACTACAAAACGAGCTGCCATTCTTTGTACTTTTTAGATGTCATCCGTCAGTTCCACCTGATACGGATCCCACACAGCACAGCATTACTCCACAATAGGGTGGACAAGCGTGGTGTAAGCAGTCTCTTTAGTAGACCTGTTGCAACTGGTTGTTCTGCCAATGAATCGCAGTCTGTGGTTTGCTCTACCCACAACATTATCTATGTGATCGTTCCAATTTAGATTATTTGTAATTGTAATCCTTAAGTATTTTGCTGAATTTACAGCCTTCAGATTTGTGTGACGTATCGCGTAATCGAAATTTAGCTGATCATGTACTCATGTACTCATGTAAATAACTTCACACTTTTTTTATTCAGGGTCAATTGCCACTTTTCGCAACATACAGATGTAGTCTTTTGAAATTCATTGCGCAGGCACTGGATATTCTAGTTTTATTGCGGAGTAGCCGAGCGGTCTGGTGTGGCTTGCCACGGTTCGCGCGTCTCCCCTCCCCCCCCCCCCCCCCCCCCCCCCCGCCGTCGGGTGTTCGAATCCACCCTCGGGCATGGGTGTGTGTGTTGTCCTTAGCGTAAGCGTAAGTTAATTTACGTTAGATTAAGTGATGTGTAAGGCTAGGGACCGATGACCTCAGTACTTTGGTCCCTTAGAAACTCACAAACATTTGAACATTTTTCTAGTTTTATTCCCATACTTTTTCATTGATGGTTCTTGATGCAAAATTTTTCTGAAAAGCATTATGGTAATCCCCTATTATGCCTTCACTATAGAAGGGTATATGTGATAGTACTTTGTGAGCTGTGACTGGTAATTTTGTTTATTTCGTCTCTTGTGCGTAGAGACAGTGACTGATTACTTCCATTCATCCGGTAATTTTCCATCTCCAATAATTTCAAGAGTAAGATGAAACAATTTCTCATGAAGTTTATTACTTTCACAGTTCAGCAATTCCACTGGTATTCCGTCAGTTCCACCTGTTTTTTTTTTTTAACTTTTTAAAACCTCTTCGTATGTTGGGTCATTTACAAGAGGTTCAGCTGTTGGATGGCTAGTTTTCTTCTGTTTATTTTCCAGTTTAGGGCAGATCAATAAGATGTCAGAATATTCTTTCCGAACTTGTTGCATATTATTTGATACAGAGGCTGAAAGTGCTCTTAACTGGAATAACGTATGAAAAACAGTATTTGAATTTTTTTTCCTCTTAATGCCAAGTCATGTAAAGCAGAAAACAATAAGCAAGTAACACTTGATTTCAAATTAGCGCTGTTAGTTTATTTCGAAAGATTGTTACTGACGTGTGTGGTAGTTCCTACACTCTTAGCTTTGTTTGTCGTAATATTAACAAAATGACTTGTTCATACAGTGAAGGCTTTCATGATCGGACGTCACACTTGATGATGGGTCTTCTGGCTGTATGTCAGAGGTCGAAGAAACTTTTTGAGTTCTGATGTTTCGTCAAAAGCTGCATTGGACATTTTCGGTGATGCTCTTGGCGATGTTGACTCTTGCCGGCAACACTCAGCGTCGCCAAGAGCACCTCCGAAGACATCCAGCAAAGCTCTGGACGAAAGGTCAGGAAATCAAAAAGTTTCTTCGACCTCTGCCATACAGCCGAAAGACTCATCATTAAGTAAAAGAACTTGACTTTTGAATTGTGTCTTGATACCATTCAAGATTCATAAGAACTTTTACAGATTCGTAAACTTTTTGAAATTTTTGAATTGAGTGTCAAGCATCATAAGTAACCGAAAAACCACATACAACTTACAAAGCGACCTTTAACTGCTTTAGAATAAGTCAACCGTGGATATGACACCCAGTCCATTCGAAAAAATTCTCTTTATGCCATCTGCGTTATTCTTGAAATTATAATTTTTGTCAGGTTGCCATGGATTCAATAAAATCTTTTGCTTTGGGACATCGTCAATAATTTTTTTAAACTTTTTTAGTTTGTTTCCGACGTCGAAAATACTGACAAGGTGACTACTGTCCTTTTCATCAAAGTGCTTGAGGCCAGCCGAATTACTAGTTAGGTCTATATTTTCTCCTTCTGTACAATTTCTAGGGTTTTTAATAGAAATGTTTGAGTTTGTCTTACCCGTACTTGTGATACAGCGTTTCAGGTGGGATATTTTTCGATTTTCTCACTTTCATTTTCGGTTTATGATGTACAAAGACTTACGTATATCGGTCATTTTCTCACCTTGTCCTCCATGCTTTTCATCTCACAACACAAAAAATTCTAAGTAAACCACGTTCATGTACAAAGCTCACTTAATCATTGTCGAATATGCAACAGTTGACAGATAACATCATTCACTGACAAGACATTCGCGCCCTACCGATCAGCTGAGTTTCCTGACAGTGCGTCAGCCCGCGAACTGATGAAGTTGCGAAATTTCTCCATTAGCGCTTTCAAAACGCTTGGGTAGTGTCGACCGTTGGCTGTTTAAACTAGAGGCAAAAATCAGTAATGAACAACGCCATTACCACCGAAAAACTGTGATCATCACCTTAACATCGATTTCAGACTGCCATGCTTTGATACAATACTTTTCTGTGACGCTCCTTTACATAAATATTTCATAACCGTCAGCGCATTCGGAGAGTTGCTGATAACGTTGGCTCTACCTGCCTTCCGGCTTTAGGTTTTCTAACGAAAAACATGCTTTGCTGCAACTCACTGATGTTACATATCTCGTTTAAAATATCGAGATGCGAAAAACTGACATTGCAACCTCTTCCGCAAGTTATCTGACTTGTACGACGCCTGGCGCACTGAAGACCCCGAGTTACGTAAGACAACTACGTCTTCCGCGTAAGTGGAATTTCTGTTCGTAGCCGCTGTTGTTACATTCGCATCCGACACGTTTCTAACAGAAGAGATAACGTTAAAAGTAGTATTTTGTGGCTTAACATAGTTCCCTATTAACAGGTTGTACAAAGACAATAGTATAAAAAAACAGAAATGCAGTTTTAAAAATGTGGACAGGAAGGGATGAGGCATTATTAAGATGATAGCAACCATAACAATTATAACTAGTAATACTTCACTTTCATATCATCGTAGTCATTGGCAATTTCGTTAAAATGTCCATTCTATTAAGAAAACGTTCACAGGAAGGGAGCATGGCGATCTTATCGCGATAAAGGAACCAAAAATTTTTATAGCTAGTAAATGTTAGTCATAGCATCCTTATTCATCAGTCTTTCCATTAAGACCAAAAAACATGAACCGTCCGTCACTGTAAATCACTAGTTAATATAAAGCCCGTCTGTCCTCTGTACAGAGCACAACGACAGTAAAAAATGAAAATTTTTTTTTTTGTTTAAAACAATAATACAGTACTATACGACGTTCAAACTTCAACATGCTATTAAAATCAGTATTTCATGGGAATCAAATAACAATTACAATACATTACACTTAAAAGAGCCAAAGACCACGGCGTCAAAACAATAAAAGCTCAGAAACACAGTTTTCGTAAATGAGAAAGGAAGGGGACAAGAGCATATACAATTAATGGAACCAAGACAAAAACAATAAAAATATAGCGTAAAATTTTTTGTTAATGACGCTAATGGGATGCAGCATCTCATCTCAGTGGAAGAACCAGAGCAGCCTGTGTGACGTGACAACAGTAGATTCAGCACATAGCGCCTAACGCTAACGAAAATGTACAATGTTCAAATAGTTTGAAAGCAGACATAAATATTTCAGAAGAAGCAATTGATAATGTTCCGAAAGTCATGCATTTGGCGCAGAAAAAAGGACATGCAAAAAAGGGAAGTAAATGATTTAAAATTACAAAAATAATCGCCTTAACTGCTAAAACATTTACAACACTGTGAGACAAGAGGGTCAAGTTCCTTCACAGAAAAATGTCTGCGGTGTCTTACGGAACCATGATGTACCCGGGCCAGGCACCTGATCATCTGAAGCAATTCTTAGGCAACAATTTTCTCTCTTAACAGCTACAAGAATAGGAACTCGCATGGGGAGAGATGAGGACCCTATCGAGGATGTGTAAAGGCTTCCAAGTGAAACTTCTGCAGCGTACTCGAAACAACTGTGGCAACATGTAGGCGGACACACACGTTTCGCTGGGAAGCCCTTACACAAACTCCATACAATCTCGATCTCTCTCCATGCGATTTCCATATTTTTGGTGCCCTGAAGAGAGATATCATTGGTCGTAGGTTTGCTTCTGAAGAAGAGGCTCACGCTTGGGCACATGGCTCCGCAGAAAAATGTAAACATGTTTCTGTGAAGGCGTTTACGCTTTGTCTCATACTGGGGTAAATTCATTAGCAGCTATGGCGTTTACTTTTGAAATATTAAGCAGTTTACTTACTTATTTTGTCTGTGTCTCGTTTTAGTTTGACTGCCTCTTATATTACCGTATCAATTTAAACAGAGGTACATCAGTTTAAACAGAAGCAAAATCCCCAAGATTGGCGATCCTTTACAGAAGCTCGAAATTTAGTGCGGAGTTCAACGCGAGACGCCTCTAACAGTTTCCACAACGAAACTTTGTCTCGAAACCTGGCAGAAAATTGAAAGAGATTCTGGTCGTATGTGAAGTATGTTAGCGGCAAGAAACAATCAGTGCCTGCTCTGCGCGATAACAATGGAAATGCTATCGAAGACAGTGCTGCCAAAACAGATTTACTAAACACAGCCTTTCGAAACGCCTTCACAAAAGAAGACGAAGTAAATATTCCAGAATTCGAATCGAGAACAGCTGCCATCATGAGTAACGTAGAAGTAAATATCCTCGGAAGCAACTCAAATCAAAGCAACTCTTCTGGTCCAGACTGTATACCAATTACGTTCCTTTCGGAGTATGCTGATGCATTAGCTCCATACTTAACAACCATATACAACCGTTCGCTCAACGAAAGATCCGTACCCAAAGACTGGAAAGTTGCACAGGTCACACCAATATTCAAGAAAGGTAGTAGGAGTAGTCCACTAAATTACAGGCCCATATCGTTAACGTCGATATGCAGCAGGATTTTTGAACATATATTGTGTTCGAACATTATGAATTACCTCGAAGGAAACGGTCTATTCACACACAGTCAACATGGGTTTAGAAAACATCGTTCCTGTGAAACACAACTAGCTCTTTATTCACGTGAAGTGTTGAGTGCTATTGACAAGGGATTTCAGATCGATTCCGTATTCCTGGATTCCCGGAAGGCTTTGACCCTGTACCACGCAAGCGGCTCGTAGTGAAATTGCGTGCTTAGGGAATATCGTCTCAGTTATGTGACTGGATTTGCGTTTTCCTGTCAGAGAGGTCACAGTTCGTAGTAATTGACGGAAAGTCATCGAGTAAAACAGAAGAGATTTCAGGCGTTCCCCAAGGTAGTGTTATGGGCCCTTTGCTGTTCCTTATCTATATATAAACGATTTTGGAGACAATCTGAGTAGCTGTCTTCGGATGTTTGCAGATGACGCTGTCGTTTATCGACTAATAAAGCCATCAGAAGATCAAAACAAAGTGCAAAACGATTTAGAAAAAGTATCTGAATGGTGCGAAAAGTGGCAGTTGATCCTAAATAACGAAAAGTGTGAGGCATTTATATGAGTGCTAAAAGGAACTCGTTAAGCTTCAGTTGCACGATAGTCTAACCTAAAAGCCGTAAATTCAACTAAATACCTAGGTATTACAGTTACGAACAACTTAAATTGGAAAGAACACATAGAAAATGTTGTGGGGAAGGCTAACGAAAGACTACGTTTTATTGGCAGGACACTTAGAAAATGTAACAGACCCAATAAGGAGACTGCCCACAGTACGCTTGTCCGTCCTCTTTTGGAATACTGCTGCGTGGTGTGTGGATTTTACTAGATAGGACTGACAGAGTACATCGAAAAACTTCAAATAAAGCCAGCACGTTTTGTATTATCGCGAAATATGGGAGAGAGTGTCACAGAAACGATACAGGATTTGGGTTGCAGATCATTATAAGGAAGGCGTTTTTCGTTGCGACGGAATCGTCTCACGAAATTCCAATCACCAACTTTCTCCTCCTAATGCGAAAATATTTTGTTGACACCGACGTACATAGAGCGGAACGATCACCACGATAAAATAAGGGAAATCAGAGCTCGTACGGAAAGATATAGGTGTTCATTCTTTCCGCGCGCTATACGAGATTGGAATAATAGAGAACTGTGAAGGTGGTTCGATGAACCCTGTGTCAGGCACTTACATATGATTTGCAGAGTATCCACGTAGATGTAGATGTAGGACATTAAATCCATGTACGTTGTTGTCTGTTTGTAGCTAGAGGACATCATCATCATCATCATCATCATCATCATCATCATTTAAGACTGATTATGCGTTTCAGCGTTCAGTCTGGGGCATAGCCCCCTTATAAAATTCCTCCATGATTCCCTATTCAGTGCTAACATTGGTGCCTCTTCTGATGTTAAACCTATTACTTCAAAATCATTCTTAACCGAATCCAGGTACCTTCTCCTTGGTCTGCCCCGACTCCTCCTACCCTCTACTGCTGAACCCATGAGTCTCTTGGGTAACCTTGCTTCTCCCATGCGTGTAACATGACCCCACCATCTAAGCCTGTTCGCCCTGACTGCTACATCTATAGGGTTCATTCCCAGGTTTTCTTTGATTTCCTCATTGTGGACACCCTCCTGCCATTGTTCCCATCTACTAGTACCTGCAATCATCCTAGCTACTTTCGTATCCGTAACCTCAGCCTTGTTGATAAGGTAACCTGAATCCACCCAGTTTCCGTCCCACACAACAAAGTTGATCGAAAGATTGAACGGTGCACAGATAACTTAGTCTTGGTACCGACTTCCTTCTTGCAGAAGAGAGTAGATCGTAGCTGAGCGCTCACTGCATTAGATTTGCTACACCTCGCTTCCAGTTCTTTCACTATGTAGCCATCCTGTGAGAATATGCATCCTAAGTACTTGAATCTGTCCACTAGAGGACAACACCAAATGAAAAAATTCCCTCCTACTCCCCTTCTGATGCCATCCCAGCGTACTCTTTTCGCCCATCGCTCCGTTGATCGGTGGAAGCGCCCCGCGAGGTTCGACAACGCCCAGGCTGAGGAACACTGGTTCTGAGCGGCGGCAGCTGTGACGTCACCTGTCGGCGCCAGCAGGTTGTTATTGTCGCGAGCGGAGAGATTGCGTCCTCGGCTGGAACGCGGCATTGCCTACGTGCTCAACGAGCCATTGTGAGGCCGTTCCCACTGCCGGCAGCTGTGGGAACCTATGTTCCTGCCTGCACCTTCACTCACCGCTAGACGGAAAACATTTTTTTCCGTCCGCGCGCGCGTAGAAAGTTGTACTAAGAAAAGCGCGAGCGAGCGTCGCAATTGAGAAACTCTTCGTCTCTCTAACGGTACGGCGTCCTTATACATTACCCGCTTATGCCGTATACGTAGCGAGTTTTCCGATTCGGTTTTTGCGGCTACCCTCCGGTCTGTCGGGTTCCCCTGGAGGCGGGGGCGCCTTACAAGGTCGGGATGGCTGGCGGGCGTCCAGAAAAAGCGCGACGCCCCGTCTGCGCTAACGGTGCCGGGCGTCGCTCTTCGCTCTTGTTTCCGCAGCGCCAAGGCCGCGCGCGGCTATTTCTGAGCGGACGCCTTCTATTTCTGGATCGGCATTCGCGTGGCACGAGGGGCTCGCAATAAAGCGCAGCGCCCGCCGCATTAGGAAAGTTGCCACTGTCTGGCCGCCAAGGATGAAAAAGAAGCAGGAGTGAAAGGGACGGGGGGAGAAAAAGGCGAAGGGGCGAGGGGCGCGGAGCGGCTATTAGTGGCGAGTCGCCGCGCCTTTTGCCAGAAATAAACGAGCCCCGACTGCGACGGGTTGCTCCGACTATCCGTTGTCTCCAAGGCCACGCACCCAACTAGTGCGTACGCAACGTGTGGTGGGAGGGAACCATGTGGAACACCTGTAGGTTCATTTGGAGTGCACGACGGAGACGAACGGGGCAAACTTGCCAGCAGAGTGCTAGTAATCATTTGAACAATGGGCTGGCCAAGAATGGAATCTGTTCTCGAGACTCCCTGATTGAAATTCTGTGTGAGAAATTTCACCAAAGACCAGGGTCGGCTCGTAGTTAATCTCTGAGACGGAGCCATACTAAAAGATATGCCGGCCGGAGAGGCCGAGCGGTTCTAGGCGCTACAGTCTGGAACCGCGCGACCGCTACGGTCGCAGGTTCAAATCCTGCCTCGGGCATGGATGTTTGTGATGTCCTTAGGTTAGTTAGGTTTAAGTAGTTCTAAGTTCTAGGGGACTGATGACCTCAGAAGTTAAGTCCCATAGTGCTCAGAGCCATTTGAAACTAAAAGATATGACCAAAGTAAGTGAAGCAGGGGGGAGGGGGAAACGAAAGGGAACTCCACAGGTTGACACGGATGCAATGATATTTCAATGATTACTAAATCGAGTAAAATTTACAAAGAACTTGTCAGTATGAGTCCACTAATCGGTATGACGTTGCACTTCTCTAGCATGAATGTGTGGTGTCACCGCCAGACACCACACTTGCTAGGTGGTAGCTTAAATCGGCCGCGGTCCATTTAGTACATGTCGGACCCGCGTGTCGCCACTGTGTGATCGCAGACCTAGCGCCACCACAAGGCAGGTCTCGAGATACGATATAGCACTCGCCCCAGTTGTACGGACGACATTGCTAGCGACAATACGGACGAAGCCTTCCTCTCATTTGCCGAGAGACAGTTAGAATAGCCTTCTGCTGAGTCCATGGCTACGACCTAGCAAGGCGCCATTAGCCTTACCTAGTTTGAGAGTTATCGTATAAATGTCTCAAGAAGAACGTTGTAAACCAACAAAGAATAAAGTTAAGTATATTCCAAAGCTTCGTATTTTCTTTATAGCAGTCATAACGTATCCTGTTCCAGACTTGACGCCAGTCGGCGTGTGTGTACGCGTGCCTTTCGGCTCCCTTCTCAGTGTGGCGTAACTAGCTTGTTACGCCACAACAGAATGTATGCTCTCATTCGGTTGGTAAGAGGTGACACAGAGCCGTTGTATTGTCTACTGTGGGAAGCTTCCTAAACAGTTGTAAGTGGTACTTCATATCCTAGATACGGCGTTTTATTGGCAGGGCACTTAGAAAATGTAACATATCGTTCAGATGGCTCTGTGCACTATGGGACATAACTTCTGAGGTCATCAGTCCCCTAGAACTTAGAACTACTTAAACCTAACTAACCTAAGGACACCACAAACGTCCATGCCCGAGGCAGGATTCGAACCTGCTACCTTAGCGGTCGGGCGGTTCCAGACTGTAGCGCCTAGAACCGCTCGGCCACCCCGAAATGTAGCAGATCTACTAAAGAGACTGCCTATACTGCGCTTGTCCCTCTTCTTTTAGAATACTGCTGCGCTGTGTGGGACACTTACCAGATACAATTGACGGCGTACATCGAAAAATAAAGAAGGCAGCACTGTTTGTATTATCACGAAATACGGGAGAGGGTATCACTGATATGGTACTGTATTTGGGGTGGACATCATTAAAACAAAGGTGCTTTTTTATCGTATCCTACCCACTCATTTAATACAGAGTGCCTAGGAAGCTGTTTTCTCGAATAGCTAGACAACAATTCAAGGAAATCTTATTAATGGAGTTTATTACAGTAAGGTAAATTGACTTAACTTTGCGTTTTCACAAAGAGGTGTTGAAGGTAACTGGCGAAATGCAAATATTCAATGTCCTTTGGTATATACAATTTCAACGCAAGCAAATCACAACAGTTTATAAGGCGCCACCTAAGCGATTGGATGACGGCTCGTTTTCTCGTGTGGCCGCGACTAAGCGAAACGGCGCTTATAATCTCTTCGTATAGGGGCCGCTCCTGCTGTGGTGTCGTCCTAGACAGCGTACTATATGGCTGACGTCGTCTCACAGTCCTCTCTGCTGTAACATTCCAGGCCAACGTGCCGGTGCTTGATGTTACGCCAGAACATTTTTCGTTGCGACGGAATCTTGTCGTGAAATTTAGGACAACAAGTTTCTCCTCCGAATATGAAAATATTTTGTTGTCGCCGACCTACATAGGGAGAAACGATTATCATAATAAAATAAGATAAATCAGAGCTCTCACGGAAAGGTATAGGTGTTCGTTTCTTCTGCGCGCTCTAGGGGATTGGAATAATAGAAAATTATCGTGAAGGTAGTTCGATGAACCCTCTGCCAGGCACTTAAATATGATTTGAAGAGTATCATGTAGATTTAGATGTAGATACTGACACTGGCAGGAGGTGACTTCAGAGTTGGTGCCACACACTTTTTATCGGATACGTAACTGGGAACTTGTATTGAGTACCTCAGTCTCAGGCATTCATAGAGACAAGTTCCATGCGTGGACGGGAATTCTTCTGTTGGAAATGGCACTATGATACTGTCGCATGAGAGGTAACACATGAGGACGCAGGATGTCCGTGATGTACCGCCAGAGTTCCCGCAGTCACTTCCAGCCGTGTTCTGAGGTCACACCCAATGGCTCCACTCACCTTGGCGCCAGGAGTAGCACCGCTCTGCCCCCCAAAACATTGGAAGCCTTAGAACTTTCCCATGTCACCGCCATACTCTCCAACGACGGTCATCCAGGATGGTGTAAACTGTGGTTCATCGCTGAATAAAATGCGACGACATTCACCAGCAGTCCGTGCTTTCCGATCACGGAACTACTCCAAACTCAGACGTTCTGCGCTTGAGACGGTAATTCCCGTCCAGCTGCTCCTCTCCCATTACTGGTGCAAGATAACGCAGAATGTTTCCAGGAGTCCATTACTTACTCTCGGATGCCAGACGCAGCTGTGTTGGGGATACAATGTGTTTGGTGCACAATACGGCGATCCTCTCTCGTGGTAGTGAGACGCGATTTCTGAGCCTTCACGACGAGTACGCCTGCCCTCTCGTTCCCACGCAGTCCAACATAGGGCCACTGTCGCGTCTGTATGCCTTAGATGCTCCACGATTCTAACAGCCGGTACTTGGAGATCCACAAAGAGGCCCATTTCAAACTGTGTCTGCTGCTGATAACGCTGTCTCATACAAGTACGCGACACTTTCATGCCCTTCACGATAATCACTCAACGTCGGGCGCTGTTCACGCCCCTTGTACGCTGAAGAGCCAAAGAGACTGGTACATCTGCCTAATATCGTGCGAGCATGCAGAAGTGCCGCAACAGGACGTGGCATGGACTCGACTAATGTCTGAAGTAATGCTGGAAGGAACTGAACCCATTAATCTTGCAAGACTATCCATAAGAGTACGAGGCGGCGGAGATCGCTTCTAAACAGCACGTAGCAAGGCATCCCAAATATACTCAATAATGTTCATGTCCGGGGAGTTTGGTGGCCAACGAAAGTGTTTAAACTCAGAAGAATGTTCCTGGACCGAATCTGTAGTAATTCTGGACGTGTGGGGTATCGCATTGTCCTGCTGGAATTGCCCAAGTCCGTCGGAATGCACAATGGATATGAATGGCTGCAGGTGATCAGACAGGATGCTTACATACGTATCACCCGTCAGAGCCATATCTACACGTATCATTCCATCTGCACACACCCCACACCATTACAGAGCCTCCACCAGCTTAAACAGCCCCCTGCTAACATGCAGGATCCATGGATTCATCCGCTCGACACAATTTGAAATGAGACCAGGCAACGTGTTTCCAGTCATCAACAGTCCAACGTCGGTGTTGACGGGCCCAGGCGAGGCGTAAAGCTTTGTGTCGTGCAATCAACAAGGGTATACGAGTAGACCTTTGACCCTGAAAGCCCATATCGACGATGTTTCCTCGAATGGTCGCACGCTGACGCTTGTTGATGGCCTAGCATTGAAATCTGCAGCAATTTGCGGAAGTTTTGCACTTTTGTCACGTTGAACGATTCTCTTCAGTCGTCATTGGTCGCGTTCTTGCTGGATCTTTTTCCGGCCGCAGCGATGTCGGAGATTTGATGTTTTACCGGATTCCTGATTTTCGCGGTACACTCGTGAAATGGTCATACGGGAAAATCCCCACTTCATTGCTACCTCGGAGGGGCCGTGTCCCACTGCTCGTGCGCCTACTATAACACCACCTTCAAACTCACAATATGCATGCCTATACCAGGTTCTTCTTTGTGGTAATTTCCTGTCGGACAACAAAAAAACTCATGCCCGAGGGAGGACTCGAACCTCCGACGGGGGTAGTCGAGCGAACCGTGGCAAGGCCCCCCTAGACCCCGCGGCTACCATCGCGACTTCCAGTTTCTTTGGCGCTTCAGTGTATATCCTACCAGGCCTGGTAACAACACTAGAAATGAAAAACAGCACTCTGGTGGCTGCTCTACGTGCCGCACCGGCCAGTGTGGCCGAGCGGTTCTAGGCGCGTCAGTCTGAAGCCGCGCGACCGCACCGGTCGCCGGTTCGAATCCTGCCTCGGGTATGGATGTGTGTGATGTCCTTAGGTTAGTTAGGTTTAAGTAGTTCTAAGTTCTAGGGGACTGATGACTTCAGATGTTAAGTCCCATAGTGCTCAGAGCCATTTGAACCATTTGATTCTCAACGATAAAAACTGAGAGGTCCCCCACATGAATACCAAAACTATAAAGTTTCATCTATATGATAAATAACAAAAAATTTAAGTATGCATATTTATACAGTTCGTGTCTGTTCTTTTGGACATGTCCAAAAAACACATACCATTTTGGTCCTGCAGCCACTATGAATCAAGACACAAAAGAGTGCCAGTGCGGATTGATTTACATTAATGGGGCAAACTGAAAATGTTTACCGGTCTCGGACACGAACCTGGCTCTCCTGTTTACTTTTTTTATTGATCGTTGGGTGTTATCAGGCTATTCGTAACTTCCGCCTGTACTGCGGCGCCGCCTGTGTCCAACTTGTGTACTTAGTCTTGTGTGTGTATCGGCCGGTGTAGCATACTTTTAGCCTAGCGGAGTTTGCTGTTGCTTTGTTCTCTGGTGGCGACATTCTCTGCCCGCGCCATGTTGTCCGTCTGGTCTCCCAAGTTCGAATCTCCCATGAATATTCCTCGTCGGGGTACCGTTCGTTTCAGTTTAGACAGGAGTACACGTCATGTTCAACCAGGCTCTTCAGAATTACAGGACTGGTTGGTCGAGATGGTTCGGGTTACATCTGATGAGGTAGAAACAGCTTATTTTGGTTCTGATTTGTATGCATTTTTTGTAAAGTCCGAAGATCTCTTGCAGGTAGACCGTCTTCAAAAAATGGTTCAAATGGCTCTGACCACTATGGGACTTAACTTCTGAGGTCATCAGTCCACTAGAACTTAGAACTACTTGAACCTAACTAACCTAAGAACATCTCACACATCCATGCCCGAGGCAGGATTCGAACCTGCGACCGTAGAGGTCGCGCGGTTCCAGACTGTAGCGCCTAGAAACGCTCGGCCACCACGGCCGGCCCAGTCGAGTGTATTCCCGTTATAGTTTACAAGCTTCCACCGAAGCGTACTATTCATTTCTTAACGCGGCGTTGTTTCCTTTTGAAATCGTTCGGCGTATCCGATCGTAACACTGCTCTACGCAACATCGCTTGCAATGTTACGGTGATATCCGAACGGTAGGAATGTGTCTTCAAAATAATATTCCTTCACACTTTAATGCCATCCGCAGGAGCGTTGTGAGGCGCCTTGGCACGGTTCATGCGGCTCGCCCCCGTCGGAGGTTCGAGTCCTCCCTCGGGCACGGGTGTTTGTGTTGTCCTTAGCGTAACTTAGTTTAACTTAGATTAAGTAGTGTATAAGCCCAGTGACCGATGACCTCAGCAGTTTGGTCCCATAGGAACTAACCACAAATTTTCACACTTGAATGTTTTTGTTTACCGGAGTCAAGTTACGTATGCAGGGCAAGAAGGAACCTGCTTCCTTCGTAATGAAAGTGGCCATATCAGATCCAATTGTCGGCGTCCTGTTCGGTTTTGATGACGTCCTATGAAAAGCGTCGTGCGTTGACATTAGATGAATTAGTGTCTTCGCAATCTGCTGTCAGTACTTATCCAGCTGTAGAGGCCTTTGGGGAGACATTGCATCCCCCCCCCCCCACAACCACCACCCACTGCCACCACCACTCCGCAGGACGAAACGCCGTTTCTTGCACGTCCAGATGCGGACCGTGGTGCGTCTAAGGCACCTTCACCGCCACCACTGTTTCAACGCCAGCGGACTCAGGTTGGTGACGACTTTGAAGTCACCCCTCCTCAATCTCACCTCTCCACGAAGGTGATGGTGAAGGGTTGTTCTTCCAGTGGTGATAATTTGAGTACCGACGTTAACAGCGGTTCCTGTTTCGCTAGGGATGGTGAGGCTGGTACTGCTGATGTTGCAATGAATGTTGCATCTACGTCCTCTTTTCCATTCGTAGAACGTTTGTTCCGATGGGTTAATGGGACATCGTCTGCAGTTCCGCCTTTACAGTGTTCTAGTGCGGCACCACTTCCTCCTCTTTCTGGTACGGTAGAGCACCAGGTTGCTACGGAGTCTCTTCCGGATAGTCAGCTGATGCAGACAGCTTCAGGTGTTCCATTACGTGTCTCTTCCTTATCTGATGATGATGTTCATCGCTCCCCATTGCCTGACTCGTCTTTATCTGATGATGATGATGTTCATCGCTCCCCATTGCCTGACTCTTCTTTATCTGATGATGATGATATTCATCGTTTTCGGTTGTATTTCTCGCACTCCTTTGGATGGATCTGGGGACGCCTCCCCCGCCCCCCACCCCGCCCCCCCATCCCACACAGTGGACCTCGATGAGGTGTCTCAAAAAGTTATGTTGTCACTGAGTGATTTGAGATAATGTTTTCAACCTGAGTGTGCAGCTTCGCGCCGGAAAAAAAAAAGAAAAAAAAAGCATGGAACCTGCATATTCCGGTGGGGAGGATTCAAATTCTGTACCTCCTTCTCCACATCTGCCGTTATTGTGAATAAATTACAAATTAAGGCATATTCGGGAATTTTTTATTGATGCCAGTTATTTGGGAGTTAATATTCGTTCCCAGTCGCACCTCTATGTAAAACTACTCTGTTGTCGCTGGACGTTTCCAAGTCGCGTTTCCTCTGTGGAGTCCCTGTCGCCAGAGAGAGGTTGGGAGGTTGTTTGCTCCAGTGTTAGCTTACCTATTTTTGTGATGGAAGTGGTGTCCTCATGGTATCAAGTCGTTCATAATCTTGTCTCCGCCATCGTTCGACTTTTTCGCATTGACCTCAGTTAGACAGAGCGAAGCAGTCGTTGCCACCAAAACGGATACATTACGTCATCGATTGGTCGCCTGTGGGCACTGGCATTGAAGTTAGCTCAGCCATTAATTGGCCTTACTTTCCAGGACGACGGAAACAAGTCTACAGTGAGATTCTCCGGCGTCCCGATTCAACCTTCTTTCCCTGAACGAAGAACAATAGAGTTTTGTGGCGTGTCGGGCTTTATTTTCATTACGTGGTGTGAAGCGGGTATGACCCGGACCATTGAGCCTTTTACTAGTATATGATTACAACTTATTCAGCAATCTCTGGATTTTTGTCTACAGGGTGAGCCATTGATAGTGACCGGGCCAAATATCTCACGAAATAAACATCAAACGAAAAAACTACAAAGAACGAAACTCGTCTAGCTTGAAGAGGGAAACCAGATAGCGGACATCATTTTGAGCATTTATTGCATTAATGTGGTATTTACAGGTAATCACGCTGTAACAGCATGTGTTCTCAAAAATGATAAGTTCACAAACGAACATGTATCACGTTGGAACAACCGAAATAAAATGTTCAAACGTACGTACATTCTGTATTTTAATTTAAAAAACCTACCCGTTACCAACTGTTCGTCTAAAATTGTGAGCCATATGTTTGTGACTATCACAGTGCCATCTATCACAAAGCGAAAAACGTGGTCAAACTAAAACGTTCATATTTCTTTACGTACTACACCAATATGTAGTAAAAATGGGGGTTCCTATTTTTAAAAAACGCAGTTGATATTCGTTTGACCTACGACAGCGCCATCTAGCGGGCAACCATAGCGCCTTCTGGTTTCCCCCCTCAAGCTAGACGAGTTTCGTTCTTTGTAGTTTTTTCGTTTGACGCATATTTCGTGAGATACTTGGCCCAGTCACGATCAATGGACCACCCTGTATATACCATAGCAGTCTGTGCTCTAGGTATATCGTTTTGTCCTTTATTTTCATACACTTTAAAAAAAATGGTTCAAATGGCTCTGAGCACTATAGGACTCAACATCTGTGGTCATAAGTCCCCTAGAACTTAGAACTACTTAAACCGAACTAACCTAAGGACATCACACACATCCATGCCCGAGGCAGGATTCGAACCTGCGACCGTAGCAGTCGCGCGGTTCTTGACTGAGCGCCTAGAACCGCTAGACCACCGCGGCCAGCCATATACTTTTAAACTTTGATTACAGTGTAATTTTACGTTTACTGGTACTTTCCTGTTTTGTGACGGAAAAAAAATCTGAAATGTGACGTCTGTTCAAATTTCGTACGTGTCGCATACGAGTGCTATGAGATGCAAATCAGGTTTTCCTTAAATACGTGCTGTAAGGGTCGTGAGCTATAGTTGCCTTTGAGACTGAACGTAGTGAGTTGACGTTTGTCAAGAATGCCTTTAACACGTCGAAGATGCCATTATCAACAACTCACTGAGTTTGAAAGAGTTCGTGTAATAGATTCTGAAAAAGGAAGAATGAGGCAGCTGGTTCTCCACTTTTCAATCAGAGTCTTTTAAATAAACAAGAACGTATTCGCATTTTTTGTGATCCGATAAGAGCATTTTTCCGATGGTTGGTTTTTGCCGTACTATGACAGCCACTTGTTACAATGGAGAACAGCTTAGAACATCGAGAGACGAAGAAGAAAGTCGTACGAAGAAACTGCTTGCGACCTTTTTGGAACAATGCTATCACTTTTTTCTGAGCAAGTTAAAAAAATTTTGGGTCGCACAAAAAAGGAGAAACTTCCCAAGTGGCCAGTAAGTGTAACCTCAGTTCGAGGCAAAGGGCCCTTCAGGTAAGTGACTAGCGACTAGCGAGGTGACTTTCGTCTTAAGTTAGATACTCGTCGACGAAAGTGAGCAAGTGGCGCTGCGCTCGGTTAAAAGAGAAGTGAACGTATTTCAGCCGAGGTTACGTAAAAAGAGTGCGTAATAAGACAGTACCGGCAAGTGCTCCGGCAATCAATTCACGGCGCTGCTTCGCTTGCAGACGTGAAGGACACGTGCCGCCACGTAATTGAGATTAATTGCCTTCGTTGTCTGCGAAAATGCTATACCAATGATTAACAGCCAAGGATTTTAGCCGCACGTCCCACACTGGTTTTCTTCTCCTTCTTATTCCTCTGCGAAGCTTATGGCAATTCATAACCAAGTGAAAATCGTAACACAGAAAAATCAGGAATGAATAATACGTGTTATGAATGGCTTATGGTAGGCTTAGAGCTTAATGCTTTTTTTAAAAAACTCGGATCTAAGCAACGTATAGGGTACATTCCGGAAAAAAAGTGCAAGGCCTGCAAATATAAAAATAATTAGATAATATGAAACGACTAAATAGCAGAGAAAGAAAGAAGACAACAAAGATTGCAGGGATAAAGGGTAATAGGCAGAACACTACATATTGCGAAAGCCACAATGAAATGGAAAGGAAACAGCCATCTAGAAAGGAAGTTAAAATACAACAAGTCCGAAGCCATAATATCAGATGAAAGTAGGCACTCGACGCAGCAATATTAATAATAAAAGAATCTACTGATATCGAATATCGATGTTAAATTCAGCACAGAAAATCTATAGGGTAATATTTTAAGTGTTAAATTCAGCACCAAGTTTCTCAGACAGAAAATCTATAGGGTAATATTTTAAGAATCAGAAGTTTCGCCTGAGGATAGTCGTTTCTGTTAAGTGTTACTAAAGAAGGAAGCTAAACATTTGACGGGTTCAAGGCAGAAAACAGAGATATTGTGAGAAATTTGAGTGAAAGGAAAGGTACGAAAAAACTGCTCAGTGGGCCATTTTGTGAGGCATGCGGAAAAGTTAAACTGACATTGTAAAATGTAGTAGATGCGATGAAATTTAGAAGTAAAGAATTGCAGAAATGCATAAAAGAAAATATTACACTACTGGCCATTAAAATTTCTACACCACGAAGATGACTTGCTACAGACGCTAAATTTAACCGACAGAAAGAAGATGCTGTGATATACAAATGATTAGCTTCTCAGAGCATTCACACAAGGTTGGCGCCGGTGGCGCCACCTACAATGTGCTAACATGAGGTAAGTTTCCAACCGATTTCTCATACACAAACAACAGTTGACGGGCGTTTCATGGTGAAACGTTGTTGTGATGCCTCGTGTAAGGAGGAGAAATGCGTACCATCACGTTTCCGACTTTGATAAGGGTCTGATTGTAGCCTATCGTGATTGCGGTTTATCGTATCGCGACATTGCTGCTCGCGTTGGTCGAGATCCAATGACTGTTAGCAGAATATGGAATCGGTGGGTTCAGGAGGGTAATACGGAACGCCGTGCTGGATCCCAACGGCCTCATATCACTAGCATTCGAGATGCCAGACATCTTATCCGCATGGCTGTAACGGATCGTGCAGCCACGTCTCGATGCCTTAGTCAACAGATGGGGACGTTTGCAAGACAACAACCATCCGCACGAACAGTTCCACGACGTTTGCAGCAGCATGGACTATCAGCTCGGAGACCATGGCTGCGGTTACCCTTGACGCTACATCACAGACAGGAACGTCTGTGATGGTGTACTCAACTACGAACCTGGGTGCACGAATGGCAAAACGTCATTCTGTTTACAGCATCATGATGGTCGCATCCGTGTTTGGCGACATCGCGGTGTACGCACATTGGAAGGGTATATTCGTCATCGCCGTACTGGCGTACCACCAGGCGTGATGGTGTTGAGTCCCATTAGTTACACGTCTCGGTCACCTCTTGTTCGCACTGACGACACTTTGAACAGTAGACGCTACATTTGAGATGTGTTACGACCAGTGGCTCTACCCTTCATTCGATCCCTGCGAAACCCTACATTTCAGCAGGATAATGCACGACCGCATGTTGCAGGTCCTGTACGGGCCTTTCTGGGTAACGTTCGACTGCTGCCCTGGCCAAAACATTCTCTAGATCTCTGAACAGTTGAAAACGTCTGGTCAATGGTGGCCGAGCAACTGGCTCGTCACAATACGCCAGTCACTACTCTTGATGAACTGTGGTATACACTGGACTCGCATTCGGGAGGACGACGGTTCAATCCCTCGCCCGGCCATGCTGATTTAGGTTTTCCGTGATTTCCCTAAATCGCTCTAGGCAAATGCCGGGATGGTTCCTTTGAAAGGGCACGGCCGACTTCCTTCCCCTTCCTTCCCTAATCCGATGAGACCGATGACCTCACAGTCTGGTCTCCTCCCCCAAAAACAGCCCAACCCAACTCAACTGTGGTATCGTGTTGAAGCTGAATGGGCAGCTGTACCTGTACACACCATTCAAACTCTGTTTGACTCAATGCCCAGGCGTATCAAGGCCGTTATTACGGCCAGAGGTGGTTGTTCTGGGTACTGATTTCCCAGGATCTATGGACCCAAATTGCGTGAAAATGTAGTCACATGTCAGTTCTAGTATAATATATTTGTCCAATGAATAGCCGTTTATCATTGCATTTCTTCTTGGTGTAACAATTTTAATGGCCAGTAGTGTAGCATATGATACCAAGAAAGGAAAAAAAGCATCCAAACATTTTTATAGATATGCTTCACAAACACGGTTGTAGTGCAACCTTCAATGAAAACATTGCTATAGATCTTGAAATTTTGAATCTTCTACCCCCCCTGATGCTCCATTTCGTCTTCCGTTACAAATATCTTTGATGCTTTTGTTGCGCAATACAAGATCATCACAGAGGCTGCTTCTCTTCCCCCTCACCTTCATTTCGTTGTTTCGATTTTTAATTTATTTTTTATATTTTATTTTACTAACGTACATTAATGCTTTGAAAATTCCTACGTCCGAAAAGAATTGCCCAAGTAAGGATGTGTAGAATCAGATATAGGAAATCGGTAAGTAAAACTCCACGGAAATGTCGGGATGGTTCCTTTGAAATGGGCAAGGTTGATTTCCCTCCCCGAAAATACATTATCTATTTCGGGATACACATTCCATCATCAGATCTCTCTGGGAAACAAACTGCATCTATAGCGATGCAATGAAACACGTCGATGGCTAGACGAAAACCACAAGTATCCTGATGTACCACTTCACCACTTAGGTAAAATCAAGTATGCTCTGTGAAAATCCTCCTTTTTTTCAGCGCTTTCTAAACTCAAATTGACCTTGAATAAGTTTATTTATGTGTTTATTTTATGAGGCCCGCTACGAAATCCTTCCCTATGCCAATCTTTTCATCTCAGAGTATCATTTGCAATCACTGTCTTCAATTATTTGCTGGAGGTACTTCAATTTGTGTGTTCTTTTTCCTCTACAGCTATTACCCTCTAGAGTTCCATCTAGCACCATGGAAGTTATTCCTTGGTGTCTTAACACATGTTCTGTCATCCTCTCCCTTCTTCTTATCAGTGTTTTTCGCACGTTCCTTTCATCGCCGATACTGTCTAAAACCTCCTCATTCCTCACCCTATCAGTCCAAGTGATTTTCAACGTTAGTCAGTAGCACCATACCTCAAAAACTTCGATTCTCTTCTGTTCTGGTTTTCCCACAGTCTATATCTCACTGCCATACCATACTGTGCTCTCAGAAATTTCTTCCTCAAATTAAGACTTACGTTTGATAACAGTAGACTTCTCCTGGCCTGGAATGCCCTTTCTGCCAGAGCTAGTCAGCTTTCTATCTGATCTTAAGCTTCTCGCTGTTCTCATTTCTGCTACTTCTCACTACATCGTCTTTCTTCGATTTACTTTCAGTTCATATTCCGTAGTCATAGACTGTTCATTGCATCCAACAGATCCTGTAATCATTTTTCACTTTCACATAGCGTAATAATGTCATCAGCGAAACTTATCATTGATATCCTTCTACCTTGAATTTTAATCCCACTCTTGACGGCAAATGAATGAAGATGACATATGACGTCGAGTACCGTGTAAGTGGCCATTGCTTACAATGGACTCAAAAAACTGTATGTCTTTAACGGGCCAAACAAAACGTAAACTAGACAGTCTGTAACTGGAGGCTTCTGGTATGAACCAACGAATAGCAGTGTTGTCTATTTTTAATTTTTTTAATGCGACGATTAGTGTTGTGCCATCTATCAGTAGACTATTTAGCGCTGTACTGGAGACGCCGCCGACAGCGGTGGATACCAACCTATGACCCTGAGCCGTGTCACGGCTCAGCTCATTTGATTTACCTGCGAGATTATTTCACTTGTTTTCGCCCCCTGCGATAGGGGGCGTGATCGCGGAGCGCTGTTGACGCTGCTACGCGGAGCAACAGTTTTGGAGGACGGCTCGGTTCAAATGGCTCTGAGGACTATGGGACTTAACATCTATGGTCATCAGTCCCCTAGAACTTAGAACTACTTAAACCTAACTAACCTAAGGACATCACACAACACCCAGTCATCACGAGGCAGAGAAAATCCCTGACCCCGCCGGGAATCGAACCCGGGAACCCGGGCGCGGGAAGCGAGAACGCTACCGCACAACCACGAGCTGCGAACGGAGGACGACTCGATCGGAAGATGGGAGAGGACGAGTCGGTCAGTCTCGGCGAGCCTGGTCAGTCGCTCAGTCTGGGAGTCGGTGCAGTGAGGCGACAGACTCAGTCAGAAGGCAGACACTCGCATGTTAGTAGGTCGGTTCTAAGTCTTAAGTCGCTGTTGGGTTGTGCAGTGAGTCGGGTTCGTCGTTACTCCGCGGTTGGACGAGTTGGCAGTCAGCAGCAGGCAGGTCCGCACGGTGCAAGTACGCGCCGGGGCTGTGGTCGACGCAGACGGAAGGCCGTTGGTCGACCGGTCGTCTTGGTCGTCGGTTGGCGACAGGACGGAAGCGGCTGGGAGTCAAATGGTGCCTGTCGTTTAAGGATTGCGATAAGATGGCTGTTTGCGAGCATGTGGGGAGGACGGAATGCTCGCTTGCTTAGCGTGGTTCTCCATGATCAGCTGTTGTTTCTTGGGCCTAGCACTCGAGTGTAACAGGAAACTGCATTGGTTTGATTCTCGTCACCTGGCTAAGGCCGAAATTTTAATATACTTTTATTGTATTTCATGATCATTAGTTATTATGGGGTTGGTACTTGTAACCAACATTCTGTGATTTGGAATAATTCAGAATATCATCACGTACCAGGTGTCTGCTGTGAATAATTCTTAATTTGTTTCATAGTGTGTGGCACGGTATCCACTATCATCGATCATTTTATGAAAGTTCTGTCCAAATTATTATTACATTAAATCTTGTCAACCTTGTGCGTTAAATTGCAAATTCCCTAATTCTACTAATACTGCTTGCGATATAGATTTTGAGCTGTGTTGTGTATGCACTTAAAAGGACTATTGTGAGTGAGAAGCATACTTGAGTGCGTAATCTTTTTCAGTTCCATTGTTACGAAGTGACCATTATTTATATTGCGTGATTTGTTGGATTTTGTAGTGAGTGGAACTTTAAATTGTGTGATTCTGTTTTGTAGAACGTTTTTCGTGGCAGCATTTGAGAATCAGTTGTTACAAGAAATTGCTAGCTCTGAATTGCCACCTCGTTAATCAATCATTTATTGACAGATGTGTTTGTCTGTCTGTAGCAAGTAAGAGGCAGCAACTGTAGCTTGTCAGTACAAAAACTGTTATGCAGAAATTTGAATGGGAAAAAAGGGCAGTCATTTTTTATTATAAAGTAGTTTTATAGTATGTTGGAAGATCATTCTTTTGAGCTGTGTTTATTCTGTATCAATCAAATTTAGGTATCACACAGCTGGCAGAAATGACTGTTGAGCTCGTAATAGACTGTATGTGTGAAATAATTTGTTTAGTTTTGTGAGTGATGTGTTAAATTGTTTATTTGTAAGTTGTTTTGAAGATCTGCATTTTTTGTGTTTTCACCTTATGTTGAAACAAAACAGTATTCTTGCGGTCTTGTTGACTGCACATGATATATAATATATCTTTTACTAACAGTACCTTTATGTAATGTTTCAGAGTGGGGCTGCATGTTCTTCTGGAGAATGTTTCCACAAAAAAAAATTCTATTGCAAGAATTTCCTTTAAACTGTTAATTGTATTAACTTGGATGTATAACCAATTATTATTAAATAATAAATTTGTGTTAACAAGGCTTGGACCAAATAAATGTGCCTACACCTTCCCCATACTGGCTCTGCTAACGTCTGTACATCACACACCCGTCGTACAGCCAGACAACCAAGAGTGATGATTTGAGTTACCATTTCTCTTCATAACAGGATTCCTTTGGTTGTCAAGGACAGTACCCTTACAGCTAACCGGTATGTCAACGATATTCTACGCCTTCTTTTGTTGCCCTTCATGACAAGCCATGCTAGACTTACATTTCAGCAAGATAATACACGCCCGCACGCGACGATATTTCTACTGCCTCTCTTCGTGCTTGCCAAACCCTAACTTGGCCAGCAAGATCGTCGAATCCCTCCCCAATTGAGAACGTTGGGTGCAATATGTGTGGGGCCATCCAACGATCTCGGGATTTTACCGAAGCAATGCGCCAGTTGGCAGAATTTGACACGATATCGCACAGGACATCCGATAACTCTGTCAGTCAGTGTCAAGCAGAATAATTGCTTTCACAAGGACCAGAGGTGGCCCCGCACTTCATTGAATTTCATAGTTTATAAAGATCTTCCTCTTGAATAAATCATCCAATTATTCTGAAATTGTAATCGTTTGCTTGTCTGTATATATACATCACATCTACCGATTTGTGTTCCATTCGGATAATTCCTTCGTGGTACATCGTTTTCTTCTTGTCTTGGAGTGTATTTGTAGGTACAGAGAAAGCGTATATGTCTGTACCTACCAGCAAAGCGATAGAATATATCTGTATAGAAGCACAATAAACATCCGTTATCCGGATAATATACCAGCCATATAGAAAGTAGTTAAACAAGGGGGACAGTTAAGTGAGCCATTCGAAAAGACGTAGACAAGGCTGCTGCCTGTCGCCGATATGCAATGTGTACTGGAACCGAATCTATAGTGCGGACGGTTTGGAATTCCTTTCCTGCATGGAACTATTTACACATTATTAGGCCGGCCGGGGTGGCCGAGCGGTTCTAGGCGCTCAGTCCGGAGCCGCGCAACTGCAACGGTCGCAGGTTCGGATCCTCCCTCGGGCATGGATGTGTGTGATGTCCTTAGGTTAGTTAGGTTTAAGTAGTTCTAAGTTCTAGGGGACTGATGACCTCAGAAGTTAAGTCTCATAGTGCTCAGAGCCATTTGAACCATTTGAACACATTATTATATGCAGATGATCGAGTATTGATAGCACAAAGTACAGCTACTGTCAAATTTATAACAAGGAAGTTAACGGTAGCTTTCGAACGAGATGTATTTAGAATAAATAAGGCAAAACAGAATATCTAGTGGTGTGAAGAAATTAAAGGGATACAGTACTGCCACCAGGAACTATAAAAACAGCTTAAATACTTAGGAACGATAATCCACACCTCGGGAAGTCGTGAATCAAACGTAGAAGGTAGGATAGAGCAGGCAAAGGGAGTTCTGGAGGCACGGAAATATCAAAACAAACAAAGAAGAGATTTCTGCAATCAGTAGTTGAAAGTATACCAACATCTGGTGCAGAAGGATGGAGCCTGGGGAGCGGCAGAAAAATATAGGCAGTAGAAACGGATGGAATGAGTAGGCAGCCATGATATCCAGAACACAGAGTAGAAGAAATGAAGAAATTAGGGAAATAATGGATATGGCACAACCAGTCGTGCAAAGTACTGAGAATAGATCGCTACCGTGGTGTGGTCCTTTGTGGTGAATGGAGCAAGGACGATGGCCAAAAGCAATCCTCGAATGGTCGCCACCTTGGACGAATCGCAGTCGATCGAAAATAACATGGAGAGCGGAAACAGCTGGAATGATCAGGAAGAGAAATCTGAAAGAGGAAGACTGCTATTATCGTGAATGCTGACGATTGGGAATACAGGGCAACTGTCAAAGAATGGAGAAGCCCTCAAAAGTAAGTAAGGCGATGAGCCAATGAGGCCCTTAACCCATGGTGTGTTCAGGGCGTACTCCAGGTCATAAATGGTTTTCTGATGATTTTGAGGTGTTTGTCTTTCAGTGACTTGGGTCCACTCATTCAGGCTACCGTAAACATAAACTAAGACGTTTAGTTTGACGTTGTTGGTGACCAAGAGCTGCTTTTTCTTCTGCATATGACGAGTGCGCTGTGGCCACCCCCTTTTCCAACATGACGGCAGCCGTGTTCACAGAGCTGCACGCATACATACCTGCTTTAATGAACTCACAGACGCCAGAACGACTTCGACTGGACCGGTAAGTCGCCCGATCCTAATCCTGTAGAAAATGTGTGGGACTGTTTAGAAAAGCGGATGAAACGTAGCAGTGAACATCTCGACAATTTGGTAGTTGTACGTGGTCTAATATGAGTCGCTGCAACTAAATTTCGCCTTTATAATTTTAACTAACATGACCGGGAGGTAACAGCGATCTGCTCAGATTGATGATCAATTAGAGAAAACAGTTAACATCACAGAATTTCTCATTCATTAAAACGACCACAAAAGATCAGTAAAAAGCTGCTTGTGACCACAACGGTAATTAATTCTAGCGGCTATTCTGTCACGGATTAAATAGTCCACAAAAACTAGCGCGTTTGCTGCATTACGTCAGCTGCAGCAAATAGGAACTTACGTTATAACTTATGAATAAAGTGTAAAAACAGTAGAACAGTTGTGTGTATATAATTATAAAAATGTAACTGTTCAGAGAAATAATATGTCTGTAATATTCTTCTTATAAATTTAGGGAAGATTTTAAAATAGAAACGCCAATAGAAAGAGTTGTACAATCGTTGAGCGCCGGCTGGTGACGTTTCTTGTGACTTTTTGCGACGCCGATTCCTTGGTAATGTCGATGGGAAGGCTACCGGCAGGCAAAGATTACGCTGTTAAGACCTCGTTTCCATGGGGATTATGTATGAAATTTGATCATCACCTTGCATATCCTTTAAACAAGTTGGGAACACGTTTCTCGGCAACTACAAAGACCTTGATTACGAGAATCTGTGAAAACATGCTGGATACGTTCAAAGTAAGCCTCAGTCAGCTTGAAGCTCATTCTTCGGCTGTTTTCTAGAAAATCTAAATGCTGTTGGTTAGGAACGGGGAGAAAGATTCCACCAAAACGTTAAACAAATGAAACTGGATTATCAGGACGGCTAAGACGCCAGCGTGGTAGCTGAGTATAGGTGTATGTTACACAAGGTATGTCTTCTTCAGTATACAGAACTAAGGACGTTGGATATTTTAGGGGAACAAGAAGAGACATTAAGATTTATGACTTTGTATTAGACCTGAATAACGTAATACTTCATCATTATAATGTTGTTGTTGTTGTTGTGGTCTTCAGTCCTGAGACTGGTTTGATGCAGCTCTCCATGCTACTCTATCCTGTGCAAGCTTCTTCATCTCCCAGTACCTACTGCAACCTACATCCTTCTGAATCTGCTTAGTGTATTCATCTCTTGGTCTCCCTCTACGATTTTTACCCTCCACGCCGCCCTCCAATGTTAAATTTGTGATCCCTTGATGCCTCAAAACATGTCCTACCAACCGATCCCTTCTTCTAGTCAAGTTGTGCCACAAACTTCTCTTCTCCCCAATCCTATTCAATACCTCCTCATTAGTTACGTGATCTACCCACCTTATCTTCAGCATTCTTCTGTGACTGCCTTATTTTATCATGATTCTTGTAATAAATTTTTTAAATCTTCATGTCACATATGAGTTTCCTGGATTTTAATAATTATTTTGTGAAAAATCCCTATGTGACAGAGGGAAACCGGTTGCTTTTCTGAACTTGGCGTATCAGAAATATTAGAGTCACCTAAAAAAATTGGAAAATATGAATGTTTAGACCTGTTTTATCAAGGCTAGAGCCCCTTGTCACGGTATTAGGTGATATCCTTCGGATACGACTAATTTTTTGTTAAGTGTGTTTATGAGTTAACGTGTTGTACTGTTTCCTTTCGTAGCACCTGTGCACCCCATCCGACTGTGAGCTGTGTGGAAAGGTTTATTGCAGGTACGAATCCCGCTGCAGAAGAAAGCGTTACTGACGGAGAACCAGGAGAAATATGAAAGTCTGCAGGCTGGGAGGACAAGGTGGTGATCAATAACCGTGCAGCGGGCAGGCGCGGACAGCAACCGGCCCGTGCCACCGGGTTTTTCAGCGCCGCTAATTTGTACAGCTCAGCGCGCCGGACCTGAGTTACTCCGGCGCTCTGAGGCGGAACGCCTGGCCACTCGTGACCAGCTAGTCGGTGCGCGCCAGCAGCCGCCAGGCTCGGAACTAAACGCCGACAAATGCCTCCTCTCGTCCGCTGGCCGCAACCAGTTCCTCTTCCCTGCGGCTCAGCGTCACGCACGTTATTGGTGCGCTCCTTCCGTAGTCAAGATGCCACTGTGGTGGGGAGACACACACTGCCCACAGGACCGGACGTGATCTGCTCTATAAATGGCAAACGCTACCTACACAGTGTCCGAGGATCAACGAGCAAGGCTGAAGGGTAGCCGCAACATGGTTTAACGGGTGACGTAATAAAGTTGGTTCTTATCTCTGTCTACGTTGCTCCCTTATCTGAGGGATGAGTGCCTCTAACTGCCATGAAGCAGGCGCAGCTTCGATTCCCTGCCGGCTCGGAGATTTTCTCTGCATGGGATCTGCGTACTGTATTGTCTTCATCATCATCGACACGCAAGTCGCCCATTGTGGCGCCAACTGAAAAGACTTACACCTCGGCGACCAGCTTCCCCAGGTGGGGAGGCCCGGCCATCAATGACAATACGAGCATTTCATTACCTGCAACCTCCCCAGTATATTTGTTTCCGTCTGAAAATTTAGCCCAACTTTACCTCCCACTCTATAAAAGTCTAGTATTACCAAAACTTTGTCCCCCCAAACTGTTATCCAACTTAAAATTGTTTGCTAACCCTTGACTAAGCACAACTTAATGTGAACTGAACTATAACTGACCTGAACGCAACTTGCCTTTATATCAAATGCGCAACTTTACCTCGCGCGTTGACAACATTGCTGCATATTTCTCAAAAGCACAACAGCGAACAGGCAGCGGCTAAGCTAGATTTCTTTTTGTAAATACATATTCAAATTGTTGCATATGGTAATGATAAACATCGGGGTGGGGATGGTAACTATTCCTGTGAAATAATATTCCAAGACAACGATTTTAGAATGAAGTATGTATTCACAAAGCCAGATTAAAACTTCGCGTGATTTTCACACATAACATTGCTCTGAACAATACAATGCTGAACAAAGTAAACAATCATTTAAAAAGGATACAGTGTTAACAGAGAATTCCTATAAAACTGAAAAGCTTAATGAGTTCTCTGAGCAACCTGCCAACAATCATTCCTAGTTGTGCAGTGCTGCAGTCTTACCACAGAATCCTTCTCTTCAAAATTAACATTATTCAAAATTTATATCCTCTTCACTTTCCAATATGTACACCATATTCATCCATTCTGTCCTTTACAATTAATCTTCCTTCATCTAACAGTTACCATCAGAAGTCAACACAGCACTGCTGCTTACGTCCATCACCTACCAAACTTAAACTAAAAATGTATGAGACTGCGCAGCGGCAAAGGCCTTGCCACGAGAAAACCAAAGATTGTTTAACAGTAGCGCAACTGGCTCTCTCTCACGACCACGTCGATAACATTTAAAAATCAAAATGACATGACCACCTTACATAGCTACTCTGCAAAACAGTTGTGTAGCACAGGGTCCCTCTCACTGTACCACTTATTAGGATTACCTCCTCTTCCGTTCGCGTGTGGACAACTAAATGAAGACTACTTAAACACCTCTTTTTAACTAATATTGTCTTAGCGCTTTCGCTGTTTGCAATACGTAGGTGGCAGTAGTATGCACTGTCTAATCGAAAGTATCTGAACATCCCCAGATAACGTGTAATTGATCACTAGGCGTTACGAGGGGTGGACCGCCCAAAACAAAACGAAGTGGGAGGTATTGTGTTATCAACACAGGAGAAGTAACAGCGGAATGCATCCGTCAGGAAAGCTCTGTGACTTCGAACGTGGACTGGTCTTTGGATGTCACAGGAGTAACAAATCCATCAGGGACATTTCGACCCTTGCGAAGCTTCTCATGTCGAATGTTGGTGATGTGACTGTGAAGTGGAAAGATGAAGCAACAAGCACAACTAAACCGAGACCAGACACACATCATGTACTGATGGGCAGGGATAGTCGAGTTGGCCGAGGCTGGTTGTAAGAAATCACGTGAAATCAGCGGATGGAGTCACTTGTGGGTTCCAAAGTACTAGCAGCATCGCAATGCACAGTGACTGTGCGAAAGGAGCTAGAAGGAATGGGATACAATGGCTGAGAAATTCCTCATAAGCGACTTACACAACTGGCCGTTAAAATTGCTACACCAAGAATAAATGCAGATAATAAACGGGTATTTATGGGACAAATATATTGTACTAGAACTGACATGTGATTACATTTTCACGCAGTTTGGGTGCATAGATCCTGAGAAATCAGTACCCAGAACAACCACCTCTGGCCATAATAACGGCCTTGATACGCTTGGGCATTGAGTCATACAGAGCTTGGATGGCGTGTACAGGTACAGCTGCCCATGCAGCTTTAGCACGATACCACAGTTCATCAAGAGTAGTGACTGGCGTATTGTGACAAGCCATTGACCAGACGTTTTCAAATGGTGAGAGATCTGGAGAATGTGCTGGCCAGGGCAGCAGTCGAACATTTTCTGTATCCAGAAAGGTCCGTACAGGACCTGCAACATGCGGCCTACTGAAATGTAGGGTTTCGCAGGGATCGAATGAAGGGTAGAGCCACGGGTCGTAACACATCTCAAATGTAACGTCCACTGTTCAAAGTGTCGTCAATACGAACAAGAGGTGTCCGAGACTCGTAACCAATGGCACCCCATACCATCACGCCGGGTGATACGCCAGTATGGCGATGACGAATACACGCTTCCAATGTGCGTTCACCGCGATGTCGCCAAACGCGGAAGCGACCATCATGATGCTGTAAACAGAACCTGGATTCACCCGAAAAAATGACGTTTTGTCATTCGTGCACCCAGGTTCGTCGTTGAGTACACCATCGCAGGCGCTCTTATCTTTTCTGCAGCGACAAGCGTAACCGCATCCATGGTCTCTGAGCTGATAGTCCACACTGCTGCAAACGCCGTCGAACTGTTTGTGCAGCCGACGAAACTTTCCAGTCCTGATACATTAGGAACGCCTGTACCACCTCGTACTATAGCGACTGTTAACCATCCGTTGCCATGGGTGAACGAATCATTAATGGCGATGCTGAAGTTAAGTCTGCAACCACAAAAGACTGCGGGTCCATCGAGTAGAGAGTGTGCAGCGACAGATTTGATAGTATTCCTTTTCTTGTCAGCGGCTGATGTTGTCATTTCCACGTCTTCAATTGTTTTATATATTGTCTGTCTTGCACGGCGACGGTATCTTCTGTAAGGCACCTTTATCAAGGTCGGAAACGTGATGGTACGCATTTCTCCTCCTTACGGGAGGCATCACAACAATGTTTCACCAGGCAACGCCGGTCATCTGCTGTTTGTGACTGCGAAATCGGTTGGAAACTTTCCTCATGTCAGCACGTTGTAGGTGTCGCCACCGGCGCCAACCTTGTGTGAATGCTCTGAAAAGCTAATCATTTGCATATCGCAGCATATCTTCCTGTCGGTTAAGTTTCGCGTCTGTAGCACGTCATCTTCTTGGTGTAGCAATTTTAATGGCTGGTAGTGTATTTCTGAGGTCAGTGCAAAGCGATGTTTGAGACAGTGTAAAAAGCGACGCCGCTGGACAGTGGAAATGAGGGATTTAGAATGATGAAACACGGTATACCCTGCGGCAATCCGGTGGAAGGTTTTCAGTTTAGTAAATGCATGGATAACGTTGTCTGCTATCATGAGCGGCGCCAACAGTGAAGTATTGGGAGGTTGTGTTATAGTGTGGGGTCGGTTTTTCACGGGTACGATGTAATTCATTTATTGCGCTTAATAAAATGTAAATGGAGGAAGGATATGAACTCATTTTACAACGCTGTGTACTGTGTACAATAGAGGAACAGTCGTGAGATGATGACTGTATCATCACGGCAATGTAGCCCATCGCAAAGCTGCAGCTGTGAGTCAATGGTTTGCGGTCAATAACGCTCCTGAAATGGACTGGCCTGCGCAGAGTCCATATCCTATCCCAATGGAACACGTTTGGGACGAATTAGAACGCTGACTTCGCTCAATACCCTATTGTTCAACATCGCAACCTTCTCTGGTTTCCGCTCTTGCGGAAGAATGGGCTGCCAGACATTCAGACACTTCACTGAAAGTGCTCCCGCAGAGTTCAATCTGTCATAAAAGTGAAGGTGGACACAACACATACAAATGTCCTGTAAGAGTTGTCTGGACACTTTTGATCTGGAATGTGTGCTCCTAAATTCCTCACGCAACAATACTTCTAGAAACCTTTGTAAGCAGGCTTTTGTGGAATAGTTGACGTCTGTCTTCAAGTCTCTATCATTTGAGAGTTCCAGTCTTTACGTGGCGCTCTTCTGTGATCGAAAAAAACTTTTAAATATTCGAGCTATCAATACGCCTTGGTTATTTAGTATGGGTCCCACACATTCGAGCAGTATACTAGTATAGTTCGCATGAACGTTTTCCAAGCAGTTACCTTTCTACACTGATTGAATTTTCCCAATATCCTCACAATGAACCGAAGTGTCGTACCTACTTTACTTACAACTGCGGCTATGTGATCATTCTGTTTCATATTTCTACAAACTCCTAAAACCAGATGACCGATTCCAACCGTTATTCATTGATACTGTAGCCATGGGACGGTAGCTACGTCTGTGCTTTATTTGAATTTCTTTTTCAAACATGCGAAAATTTAGAGCATGGTTACCAACATTTACACCACTTTGAAACTGACGAACAAAGGACAATATTTCTGCAGCTTTGGCAGATAGCTTGTATTATAGGTATAGGCAAAGAGTTAGAGGTTACTATTATTATTGTCTGTCGCGTCGTTAACACATAACATGTTCAGGGAGGGTCACGACAGACCGGAAGCTACTTCCTCGTCTGTTGATGACTCCATCCGAGATAAGGTTTTGCGGCCCGCCTGCCAAGAAAGCCTCACTGCTGCCACAAATTTCCATATGACGATATTTTCGTTAATAAGTGTTGTGGTACTGACACGGGGACCGCACCTACCTACTCGTCAAAGCCGATTTATCGAAATTTGTGAAACATGCAGGATTTTGCAGAATCAGAACTCACAGAAGTGGGAGTCCCAGACAGCGAAGAGTTTAGGGAAGAAAGCATTTCTGGCGTGGGTCGGGCCACGCATCAGCCACTTATGCTAGCCTAGCGTCTAGGGAGAGGCCGACACAGTGTGAAGAGCTCAAAACGATGATCCAGAAATCCTCGGGTCGAGTCCATATGCGGAAACTGTAATGAATACATGGATCCGTCAAAAAGAATAGTTGTTATGAAAAAAAGAGAGAGATTGAAATTCAATTATCCGAAAACTAATTGTTCGGGGTCAGGATACGTCACAGTGGCCACAGCAGGAGTACAGTAGAGATATACATTTGTCATTAAAATATCAATGCTCGTTAATATCAAGCTTCCTAATTGGCAAAATGCCTCTGTTATCTGCTATTATAGTTTTTTTCTTGCACTCAGGTGCAGAGTCTTCATCGAAAAGCGTGAAAGCTTGGTGACCGCAGACCGTGCTAAAGTGATTTATAAGGCAACAGAATGTTTTGCGTCACCTAAAAGCAGTAATCGGACTTTGTGACAAGAATTTTTCTTTATTGAGTTTCGATTCCACCCCGAAGGGGGCGGGCTGGCAGCACCTTAGTACATATGAAGCAGACAGGTAAAAGAATAGACAGACAATTAAAAAAACACGGCGACAGTATGGTTTCTGTTCGCAAGAGATATAAAATTTACACCCAGTGACAGCATGGTGTCTTTTCGCAACACTTTGGAAAGACGAATAACACTGAACATTCACTTCAACATTGCACTAAAAAAATTGGCACAAATATGATATACCACAGCCGAAGGCAGATGGGGGGAACCTGGACAGATGATGGGAAAGGAAAAGAGGGGGGGGGGGAAGGAGAGGAAAAAACGAAGTGGGGGGGAGGGGGGAAGGAGACGATCGAGGACGAATTTTAGATTTCAAGGTTCGACTTATAAAGAATGCAGATGTGCGTATGATGGCAAGTGGACGGCGCGTAATTGTCACGTCGCCAAAACAGTCGCTTCCCATCGTTACTGAAATGCTTGGACGTAGAGAAAAGCTTAAAGAGTAGTGCTACCTGAAACGTCAGAGAGCGTGCGAGAGGGAGTGAAACCCTGGATGTTGCCGACTCCACTGATGAAAGTCATGAGATAGGATATACACACATACAGATGGTGGTAGTACCGAATACACGAGGTATAAAAGAGCAGTGCATTGGTTGAGCTGTCATTTGTACTCAAGGGTTTCCGACGTGATTGTGGCCGCACATCGGGACTTAATAGACTGAAAACGCGGAATGGTAGATGGAGATAAACGCTCTCCATTTCAGATATTTTTAGGAAATTCAATATTCCGAGACCCATAGTGTCAAGAGCGTGCCGAGAATACCAAATTTCAAGCATTGCCTCTCACCAAGGACAGCACAGTGCCTGACGGCCTTCACTTAACGACCGAGTACAATGGTGTTTACGCAGAGTTTTCAGTGCCAACGGATAAGCAACATTGCGTGAATTAAAAGCAGAAATCACTGTGCGACGTACGACAAACGTGTCCGCTAGGACAGCCCGGAGAAATTTGACGTTAATTGGCTATAGAGGCAGACGATCGACGCGAATGACTTTGCAAACAGCACGAAATCTCCTGCGGTGCCTCTTCTTGTCTCGTGACCATGCCGGTTGGAAAATTGTGGCCTGGTTCGATGAGCGCCGATTTCAGTTGATGGGGATCCTGTGTGGTGCAGACCGCGCGAAGTCATGTACCCAAACTGTCAACAAGGCGCTATGAAAGCTGGTGGTGGCTTCATAATGGTGTGGGCTGTGTTTACATGGAATGGAGTTGGTCCACTGGTCCAACCGAACCGTTAATTGACTGGAAATGGTTATGTTCCACTACTTGGAGACCATCTGTAGCCGTGCATAGACTTTATGTTCCCAAACAACGACGGTTCTTTTATGGATGTCAATGCATCATGTCACCAGGCCACAATTGTTCGCGATTGGTTTGAAAAACATTCTGGACAATTAGAGCGAATGATTTGGCTACCCGTCGGTCATTTGTAGGACATAATCGAGAAATCAGTTCGTGCACAAAATCCTACACTGGTAACGCTTTTGCAAGTATGGATGACTACAGAGGCAGCATGACTCAGTATTTCTGCCCAGGACTTCCAAAGACTTGTCGAGTTACTGCGCTACACCGGGGAAACGAACATCTGATGCTATAATAGGAGGTATGTCATGACTTTTCCCAGCTCAATGTATGTGCCATTAAAATATCAATGTTCTTTAATATCAAACCTCCTACTTGGGCAAAACGCCTCTGTTATCTGCTATTATATTTTTTTTTCTTGGAGTCAGGTGTAGAGTTGTCATTGAGGAGCGAAAAAGCTTGGTAACTGCCGGTCGAGACGATGCATAATGCAATAGAATGTTCTGCATCGCATATAAGGAGATACCGGACTTTGTGACATGAAATTTAGATTCCAAGGTTCGACTTATAAGGAATGCAAAGGTGCTCATAATGGCGCGCGGGCGGCTCGTATTCAACACTTCGCCAAAGTAAACGCTTACCAACGTTATTGAAATGCTTAAACTTAGACAAAGGCTTTACATATTATTAAAGGATATTGGCAGGGAGCGTGGGAGGGGAATGAAGCACTGGTTGTTCACGACTGAGGTACTTTGTTTTTGTTTATTTTGTATTTTCTTAAATTTCATCAGCAATTCCCTGAATGCGGCACCTGTTGAGTGAGCCTGGTGCCGGAAGTGAGGACCCTTGCCAGCTGGACCAGCGCGGGATCGGTTGCAACGGCAGCGCATCCCATCGACAGCCGAGATAGCAAGACACACGGAAAGTGGAACAAACTTGCTCTGCAGCACAGACAACTTGAGCCGCTCCAGGCATTACCGCTTTCCGATATCGTTTAAAACCATACCCAAAAAACTATTCCGGTAACTACTGCTATAAAACTAAATCGAGGCAGCGCAGTGTACCCGCGCGGTCCAGGTACCTTGCCACGGTTCGCGTGGCTTTCTCCGTCGCAGGTTCGAGTCTTCCCTTGGGCATGGATATGTATGTTGTCCTTAGCGTAAGTTAGTTTAAGTTAGATTAAGTAGTGTGTAAGTCTAGGGACGGACAACCTCAGCAGTGTGGTCCCATAGGAACTCACCACCACCACAAAATAAATCGGGAAAACAATAGCGTTCTCACCTCAAATATTTAACATTGAAACCTCAGTTATTGTCACAGTTAATATTTCTTCACATGCCCAGTTAGTAGTAATAGTTACTAGCCATCAATAGACAGAGTAGTGGCTACTAACTTCACTCAACCTACTTACACTAGGGACCTCGTATTTAGTTAAATTTAACGAGCTTGTTGGTGTCCAGTAACTATGCCAGCAAGCCCCTACGGCAAGCTACGACTTAGATGATCGGCGCTAGCCGTAGCTTAAACTAGGTCTCCAGTTTAAAGCTAATACCTTTATAACTAAACGTGCACTAGCCTGACCAACAGTAAAACGAGCAATACAATATTAGCCTTATACTAGGTAGTCACTACAGATACAAAATGAGAGCAGTTCTCAGTGTAGGACTTTGCATACGAAACGTTCAGAACGCCACTGAGAAATGCGAACTGTGCCCCCCTCCATCGACCGCCTCCTCAAAGAGGAGCCCACATCTACCATCGTAGATATAAAGTCGACCCATCCTGTGCCCAGCCCTAATTCCACCTGTGTCAGCATTGTTTAAAATACAACGCCCACCTCACCCTCGACTGCCGTGATCCTCCCACCTGCCCCCACTGCAAAGGCTCCCACTTTCTCCGCCAGTGCCCCAACCTTGACTCCCTTCCTCCCCCCCCCCCCCCCGCTTTCTGTAACACCTGCAACCTGCCCCATCCCACGTCCAAGTCCAAACCTCCCTCCATCTCTCCCGAGCTAACTGTTCCCGTCCGCCCCATCGATGACCCCACCCATCCCGGCAACACCTTTCACCCACTCCCCATGGCTGAGGACGTTATTCGCTTTGCAACGATCATACTTCAAAACATCCATCCCTTCCAGCGTCCCCCCCCCCCTACCCTGCACCAGATCTCCCTTGCTGCCAGATCCATCTTACACCTCAACACTTACACCACCTACTCCCACAACATCCACTCCCTCCCCAAGAACAAACGTCTCCTTCTCGACACCCTCTCCCACCAATGTGTAGATGCCTTCATCCTCAATTAAACCTTTCTCTGGCCTACTCACACGATTAGCACCTCCCAGTATACCATTCATGCACCGACAATCACCTTCCTGTTGTGCGTGGCGGAGTTGCCATTGGCCACCTCTGCCATCTCCCCATTGGACCTCAACCTCTCTTTCAATGATCCTACCAAACACCTGATCCTCAGTCTCTTCTTCCCCGGCCTTACCATCACCTGTGCCACCATTTATATCCGCCCTAATACCCAAATATGATTACCTCACCGACATAGACTGCACCTTCTCCTCCTCCGTGATTGCTGCCGACCTCAACATCCACAGACGCACACCTACCCAGTTACGGCGGTGGCATCGGTTTATTGCCACCATCCAAGGTGACCTCCTTCTTCTCCCTCAACATACCCGCCCAGAATCCAGTACCACTCCCGACGTAGTCCTTGCCTCCCCAAACCTCCTTGGGCGGATTACTGCGGACGTCCTTGACCCTATAGGTAGTGACCCCCTTCCCATCCTGCTCACCATTGTATCAGGTAGGCCCTTGTATGCATCTTTCAATGCAACTATTTTGGTAGTTAATGTAGTTGTCATGTCAGTGTTCTTAATATTTTGTTGTAATGTCAAATTTGATACAGTGGTGATCAATCTTGTTATTTGAGAGTAAATATCATTACAGAATTCATCCTGTTTCGTTGACATTGCCTTCGTCATATACATTATTCAGCTAAGCATTGTGGTATTTAGATCTCGTATATGGCGTTAGTTGTACTAACCATACGATTAGTTACTCCACTTTCAGCACACAATTCAGTTTTATGAGCTGAAGCATTTACACTATCTGTCACATTGGCAACAAAATTTCTCTCATTATCATTAAACTCAGTTTCATTTAGTGTTTAATTTGAATTTGGACAGTTTCCCGTTCGTTGCCACAACACACAAAATGACTGAAACCACAAATGTGAAATCACGAAATCCAGCTTAATATCATCACATAAATGATTAATATTGCTGAACAAGAATATTCTGGAATATGATATTACTAAAATCAAACAACAAAATATTGCTGCAACATTACATGGGCTCGCGGTGTGAAGTCAGTCGTTTTGTAAAAATTAGATTTTCCCTATGTTAAAGATGACTGCTGTTGTAAAATCTGCAAAATTTAATCTACCAAGCAACATTTGTTTTTGAATTAATACAGATTATGCACAAATTTGTTTTATCTGCAGGCAAGGGTAATGGACGATGCAATTTTCACCATTTGTTTTACAATGTAGCATAAACTGCAAACGTCCAATAATTTTAAAACTTTTCTAATCCTTCCAACTGCATATTTTTAGTTGTTATTTACAATGATTTTTTTTCATTCTATCATCTATCTCTTCTTGCCATTTATTTAATGTATTGTTCATGACACAAAAATAAGTAATGTTATGACGCTGAGGTAATAATAAAGTTTACATATCACATATATAACACTTATATCAAGTTATGTTCCAGTGTCGCCAATTTTATGTACCCCTCCTAAAGAATAGTTATCGTGAAAGGAAATGGAATTCAAACCTCCAAAAACTAATTTTTTGGGCTTTGTATCGTCACAGTGGCCACATAAAAAGTACAATAAAAAGTTTTTGCAATTAAAATGTCAATGTTCATTACTATCAAACCTCTTACTTGGGCAAAACGCCTCTACCACCTGGTATTATAATTTTTTTCTTGAAGTCCAGTGCAGAGTCATCATTGGGGAGCATGGTGACGCAGGCCATGATAATATGATTTATAATGCGACAGAATAATGTGCATCACATAAAAGGAGTAATCGGACTTTGTACAAGAAATTAAGATTGCAAGGTTCGGTTTATATAGAATGCAAATGCGCATATAAATGTGTGTGGGTGGCACATAATCAACAAATGATCGAACCAATTGTTTCACAACATTACTGAAATGCTTCACGCAGACAAAGGCTTTACATATGATTATTAAAGGATATTGGTACCAGCCCTAAGAATAAAAGATGTCTTCGTTTAATTTTATCTTATTATTATACCAATATTACAGGGAACAAAACAAAATGGCATGCTTACATGATGCAAGATGTAAGAAAAAGAGTGAAGAGCAGATGTTTCGCTCCTCAGTTATTTTAAAAAAATTAGTAGTGCAGGGTACAATTTGATCTCTGATTCTGAGAGAGAGGTTAATCTGTTACAAAAAATTTATTTTATTTTAAATTTTTAGGCTACTTGCACTGCAAATAAACCGAAATAATATTCAATACATTGTATTTATTAATCTTTTCATAATCGTACTGAAAAGAAAAATCGAAAGGAAACTTTGGATCTACTGTGCTGTAGAGCTGCTTCACAAAAGGTAGCGCCCCCAGATTATGACAGCACTCATTATTTGCCAAGTGATTCACATTTATTAAACAACTTTTAAAAAGCAACAATAGTAAAACAAAATTAAATAATTTTTTTAGAAATTTGCAGTTTTTAGAGCTTTGAGTGGAATGCTTTAAGTTCAAAGGAGCACAATGGCTTAACCAGTTTAGCAACGATAGCAAAATTTATAGAAATATGGTATCTTAAATATCCCGGGGTAACCCAATGGTCTTAAATTACTGGCCCGAGATTTAAGACAGCCCTTTAAGATCTTAAATATCCCAGGGTAACCCAATGGTCTTAAATTACTGGCCCGAGATTTAAGACAGCCCTTTAAGAGATTTTTTAAAAGTCAAATGTAACAACGATTAGCACAAAGTTGGCAAAAATTCTTAAACAAATTTACATGTCCCCAACTTACAGAATGGCTTTAAATTACAGACCAGTATTTAACACTGTTCTTTGAGATCTGAAAAATTTAAGCAAATACATGGCCCAAGAAATGACCTGGCTGACTAGGGAAAACTTGATACAGGAGGGGCATGGCCCGAAAGGGATACAAGCCAAAAGGAAAAAAAATACGATAACTCTGAAAAGATTTAGGCTCACGCCAACCAGCGAAGATAAATTTTTATTTAAGCAGCAGTCACCGCACCGTAGAGTAGTGTCACGCAAGGTAACGACAGCGGCCAATGTCAAATGCCGGCCAGTAATATCGTGCCGCCAGTGCACTCGCACTTGTCAAGCCGAACCAATTGAACGTATAGACGGCAGAACCAGTACATTACCCATCAGGCAGCAGCGTAAAATAAGCGTCATGCGACGAGAAGATGCCTAGAAACACCAACAGGTCAATTACTACGAGACACACACATTCAGCCAATAGCTGTCTGAACAAGGAATCCAGAATAAGATACGACACCCGGCAAACGGCGATTAGGAGACTAAACTAAGAATTTCAAGAGTAGTACAATTTAAACACTGGCCAGAACCAAGAATAAGTATATTAATATAACCAAGCTACAAACAGTTTAAGTAGATTTTAAATAACAATTTTGAACGTCTCTTCCGCTCCGATAGCTGAGTGGTCAGCGCGGCGGTCTGTCACGCCAAGGGGCCAGGGATCGATTCTCGGCTGAGTCGGAGATTTTCTCCGCTCAAGGACAGGGTGTTGTGTTGTCCTCATTATCATTTCATCATCACCAGTGGCAGGCAACGGGAAACCACCACTGGACACTTCCCTAGACGCTAATGCGGTGGACCTCCCTGACGAGGCTTCTCCCATGACAAGACAAGTCAGAACACAAAGTTTCTTCCTGATTGAAATCCTGGTTCTGTTAATAATATAACTGTCAGATACCAGCAAAAGACGGCCCGCAGATCCAGTCAGGCTCTAAGAACCTGGTAACGAATCTCGTCTTACAGCATCCACGGGGTGCCAACACAGGAAATGTCACAGATCTCCGGTAGCATATCCGGTATATTAATAGATCTGGCCAGATCAGTGTCTAAAACATAATTAAAAGAGCACATTAATCACAAATGTGACGATAATTAATCGAAACCCTCAGCTGCCAACAGGTGTTGTTGTTATACTTCAACGGGGATTGCATGGGCGCTTAATTAAATACAATGCAAATAATTTTAATTTTTAGTAGCTGTCTGTCCGATTACGCAGTATCGTAACCGGTTGGCCCTGACCATTATTAGTACGCAATCTGACTGCATAGAATAACAACAAAGAATAAAAGGAAATTTCCGTTATCGCAATTAATTAATTAAGTCCCCAGCAACTATAAAACCTACGAAACAACAAAGCATAAGTGTAACTGTTCTGTGTGTGGAAGTGTGATTCAACGTACACATCTGGCACGGTTCTTCCTCAATAAGACAAGGTATTTTAAGCACCATTTACACTGAAGTAATTAAAAAAAACAGAAATACTATAATTGCACATAGAAACCAGAATTACACTCTAATACATGAACACAAGCGAGATGCTTTGTTGACTGAACCTGTGACCAAGAGACATTGTTAGTTAGGACATTTGAAATAAAAAAATTTTCTTTACCTTCATGTATATTGACGAAACATACACTCTGATCATTACCACATCCGCAATCGAACAGCATCGGCTGTCTAGCCCATCAGAACAACTGCATACAACATGCTCACAACTAGTCACGGCTACATCAGAACTCCTACTGCCCACTTCTCAATATGCACTCTCCACGACGACTTCTCGACAAGAACTGCCAGTGGAGGCGGCTGAATAATACTCTTTGGCGCAATCTCTGGCGCTGTGACTCAGTGTAGCCACCTTTCAGGATAGCTGAAAATGTGTGCCCCTATCGGGACTCGAATCTGGGGTCTCCTCCTTACGTGGCAGACGCTCTATCCAACTTTTTTTTATCTCATTCTTCGTTGAATTTGTTCGTGGCAGACGTCCGACGACAGTCGCTAGGGTTGTTCGTTGACCCGTTTACTCAGTTTTTTTATTACAAAGGCTAGCTAAACCCTCTGACCGAACAAGCGAAGCTACCGTGCCGGCATCCATCTGAGCCGCCGAGGGGACAGAGGATAGCGCACAGAGAATCCCGTGAGACCCACATTCCCAACTGTCCCCAACCTACATTCGTGATGTTTCTAAAGGATATTTGCCCATTCACTCATTAGTCACGCCAACTAACTTGACGATTCCCGCAAGAGTTCAGGCAAAACGTGTGCATTCACACAGAAGGAGGTCAGTGGCCGGGTAGCCTTTAACTATATGCAGATAGTAACTGTTTCGAAACAACAGATATTAATGATGACCATGCAGCTTCTCTAGAAAGAGATGATAATTAATCGAAACCCTCTGCTGCCAAGAGGCGTTGTTGTTATACCTCTCACGGGAAGCGTACAAGGGATAAGTCCCTGCAGTCGCGCTATCCTCTGTGCCCTCGGTGGCTCAGATGGATAGAGCGTCAGCCATGTAAGTAGGAGATCGCGGGTTCGAGTCCTGGTAGGGCCACACATTTTCAGCTGTCCCCATTGAGGTTACATCTTTAATCATAAATGTTCATGGCAGCACCAGTAGCACATGCGACAGCGATCACATTCCAACCGCTTAAGGGCAATGGACACGGCTACCAGAGATATCTTAAAACCAAACAGTAAAAAACTATCACCAAAGTCGTCACACCCGGGGGGTCACAACTATGTTGCTTTTCGGAAAAGCAACACAGAGCGCTCAGCGGACGCTGAGGTGGGCAGGCTCAAACAGTTTCTATAAGCGATATAGACCAGACTAACGAAGATCCAAACTTCCCGGAAAACACAGATTCACAACTCAGGAAAGAATCACATAGGGCAGGTCTGTAACAACAGAGCCCGCTACCGCCACCCAGCTACATCACACAACACGGCTCGATAACGGGAAAGAGGTGCCCTTTCAGCGCCCCGGATTTAGCTAATCGTAATTAAAGTCGACCCCGTTCCAAAGGTTCCCTTAGAGCGCATCGGTCAAGACATCGAGCACCGGCGCGTGACAACTCACGTTTCCTCCTCGTCCCGTGTGACTGTTACGCTCCCACGGTGCAAGTGCGCCGCCAGGCGACCAGAGGGAAAACCAACCAGAGATTCCCTCTACAGATATGAACCGACACGGCTCAATGAGGTGCGCCTCCGTAACTGTCAGCTCGTCTGGCTGTCATGTGGAGGAAAAGGGTTCAGTTCCCGGTAATGCCATGGAGTTGTTCTTGGTAGGAGGACTGCCGCGTAGTTCAGTCAACTTCGTGATGCCAATTGAGGAGCTACTAGTGCATGAAAGGTAGAGGCTCCAGGGTCTGGCTGGGAAGCCGACAATGGCCGGGAGAGTGGTGTGCCGACCCCAATCCCCTAAACGTCGCATCTACCACTTGGCAGAGGATGACGACGGAAGCCGGTTGACATCATGTGATCTTCAGAGCCTTATCGTACGGTTTTACTGTTTCCTCTGGAGGTCCATCTTTGCACATATGGTTACGGGACTCGGCTGTTCAGTAAATAATGTTAAATCATACACCTTTCAGCCGTCTGATTTCCACCCTTTTATTTTATTGGGCCGGCAGATGATGTTTGAAGGGGTGACTGTATCAAGGAGAAACCTACAGATACCAGTCTTTGAATGCGGGCCCCTATTTTGAGCGGAACCGAGGTTGGAATCTCCGCACGATGGCGTAATATATCGCCGAACTGGAAACCCAATAAAATAATAGGTTCGAAATTAGACGGCTCAAAGGTGTTTGATTTGACATTCTGTTTCGCTTTTTAGTTTTTTCTAATGTTTGAGACGTTTTGCGTCACATTGATAACATATTCCTTACACATATCACAGTTGTGGAGAGTAATTACAATCCTGGAGTGGCTTGTTAATTAATTGTTATGTTACCTGCAAGCTCTTGGGCTCCTGAGGTTTTTATGTGTAAAATTTTCAGAAATAGATTGGCGTCAGCTGTTTGTAAAAAACGAAAATTTGTACCGAGGTTTGACTCGAAACCGAATTTCCTGCTTTCGCGAGTGGTCGCCTTAACCAGCCAGATGAAAATGGTTCAAATGGCTCTGAGCACTTGGGACTTAACATCTAAGGTCATCAGTCCCCTAGACTTAGAACTGCTTAAACCTACCTAACCGAAGGACATCACACACATGCATGCCCGAGGCAGGATTCGAACCTGCGAGCGTAGCGGTCACTCGGTTCCAGACTGAAGCACCCAACCGGATGAGGTGTTTGTTGAATTCCGTCTTGCAGGCCATAAAGGTGCGGGAGATACTCTGCGCTCTTTCACTCATTTCCCTCGACTTGTGGCTCGCATTTGGTGGCGCTGTGCGTCGTTTTATTGTATTCTCGTGGTGAGTGTCACGATCTACCTACGTCACTATTTGTGAGCGCGCTCAGATCTGGCAGCATTGGATCGGCTACCTCCTGTCATCCAGTGTTTTCAGCTGCGACGCCTCTGTCTGATTTAATCACTGGTTTCTCATTGATCCGTTGATTCAGGGGATGATTCTGTCGCCTCTGTTTGGTCCGCGTCCAATGGTGTGATGCGTTCCCTAGTACGCGGCACTTCTAAGTTCTAAAGCATTCTCCTAGCATGTAAATTTTCTGTCCCCGTCCCCCTGACTGCTGCAACGTAAGTCAGGAGTAACGTCAATATTTGCGCGGGGTCAGCTGCTTATCACACTGGTAATTAGACCACCCTCCTCTGTGAACAGTGAGAACATACATGTCCTTCCTTGCCACAACCTGAACATGTTAGGGGCTGTCTTTTGAACCTTACGATCGCTCTACAAAATGGCTCTGAGCACTATGGGACTTAACATCTGAGGTCACCAGTCCCCTAGAACTTAGAACTGCCGGCCGCGGTGGCCGTGCGGTTCTAGGCACTTCAGTCCGGAACCGAGTGACTGCTACGGTCGCAGGTTCGTCCTGCCTCGGGCATGGATGTGTTTGATGTCTTTAGGTTAGTTAGGTTTAAGTAGTTCTAAGTTCTAGGGGACTGATGACCTCAGATGTTGAGTCCCATAGCGCTCAGAGCCATTTGAACCATTTTTGAACTTAGAACTACTTAAACCTAACTAACCTAAAGACATCACACACATCCATGCCCGAGGCAGGATTCGAACCTGCGACCGTAGCGGTCACGCGATTCCAGACTGAAGCCCCTAGAACCGCTCGGCCACAACGGCCGGCGATCGCTCTACATTCACAGGTGTTGAGGAGACATGTCGGCGGAGGTCAGTCACAAACTTTCTAATACTATTTATGACGGGGACGGTTGGAAACTTGCCCATTTTTGTGCAGTGTTACTCAGGACTGTATTGTACGTGCTTAGAACAGAATTTATTTGTGGTGGAGTGACTTCGAGCTGAAGTTCAAAGATCGTTACGGTACTGGCCCCAAATCCTACCCTTTCTGTTATCTCTCTGGCAATCCCGTCACAATAGTTAAATTTAAATCATTCTCCCTTTAACGCTACGACTGTTTCACAGCATTCTGTGTTTATCATCTTCACATTGACCCTGCAGATAACAATCGCCAAGTTAATTTCGATGGTTTCGTGAAAGTTTAGTTTTACCACATCTCGCGAAAATATCTTTACTTCGAAAGGCCTTCGTTATGCATAGGTTCGTCAAGAGCAAACTTCAGAGTGTCCTTGCGGAGCTGGGATGCCGTCGTTACGTCAATATTACGTCTGCCATGTCCTAGCAACCGCGCTCCCCTCCAAGTTTACTCAACACTCGCCTCAGCGCTCGACCCGCAGTGGCGGGTAAGTAAACAGCTCGCCTGCCACAAGCGCATTGCAAATCCAGGATAGACCCCAACTTCCGAATGTCACGCAGTTCTTACACTCGCATATATCTTGTTTCCTGCTCAAGGAGAGACATATATTTTATCGCCAATTTAGGCACGGACACATCAACGATGGTTACAATGTCTGTTTTTATACTATGTCTGTATTTACGGCGACCGCTCGAAGTAAGCTGGAAATCCGGCTTGGAGTCCCAGTCCGGCACAAAATTTCATTTGTCACTACTTTGCTTTTAAACTGAATCATACATTTTTCAGGCGATTTCCAACAGCAGTTACATACTTGAGGAAACACATGACCCAAAGCTGTATTAAGCTTCCTTTATTGTTATTATTACCAGTTTCGATAAAATATCCTCCTCACGGTAGGTTTATCAATCTGTCAGTTCCAGTTTGTTATATTCCGCGCTGAACGTGTTTAGAATGTTTTGTAGTTATTCCTCAGACAGTGCAAATATAACCTTCATCAAGATACTGGAGCTGCAAAATCGGTGTTGCGCCCGTTTCAAGATTGAATGGTACTTCAACTTCTGTTTTTCAGTGGGGTCTGCCTATAGCAAAAACTATTTTGTTTTTGTCCCAGACATGTTTCACTGCAGTTGCAGCATCATGAGTGGTTTTTTTTATTGTTATGGCTGTTAAACAAAAGAAATGTTCTTTTCTGTTTAAACACATACAAATATTGGTTGCTAAATCATAATTACAGGTTTTTGATGACGACATAAAATTGTGTATTCATACCTTCTTATCACATGGTGAGGTTTTCCTGCAGTACGGTATTACGTTTTTATAGTGTCTATTTTTCTTTGCAGTTTGTCAGCTGCAGCTACAGGGCGTTTCAAAAATGACCGGTATATTTGAAACGGCAATAATAACTAAACGAGCAGCTATAGAAATACACCGTTTGTTGCAATATGCTTGCGACAACAGTACATTTTCAGGCAGACAAACTTTCGAAATTACAGTAGTTACAGTTTTCAACAACAGATGGCGCTGCGGTCTGGGAAACTCTATAGTACGATATTTTCCACATATCCACCATGCGTAGCAATAATATGGCGTAGTCTCTGAATGAAATTACCCGAAACCTTTGACAGCGTGTCTGGCGGAATGGCTTCACATGCAGATAAGATGTACTGCTTCAGCTGTTCAATTGTTTCTGGATTCTGGCGGTACACCTGGTCTTTCAAGTGTCCCCACAGAAAGAAGTCACAGGGATTCATGTCTGGCGAATATGGAGGCCAATCCACGCCGCCTCCTGTATGTTTCGGATAGCCCAAAGCAATCACACGATCATCGAAATATTCATTCAGGAAATTAAAGACGTCGGCAGTGCGACGTGGCCGGGCACCATCTTGCATAAACCACGAGGTGTTCGCAGTGTCGTCTAAGGCAGTTTGTACCGCCACAAATTCACGAAGAATGTCCAGATAGCGTGATGCAGTAATCGTTTCGGATCTGAAAAATGGGCCAATGATTCCTTTGGAAGAAATGGCGGCCCAGACCAGTACTTTTTGAGGATGCAGGGACGATGGGACTGCAACATGGGGCTTTTCGGTTCCCCATATGCGCCAGTTCTGTTTATTGACGAAGCCGTCCAGGTAAAAATAAGCTTCGTCAGTAAACCAAATGCTGCCCACATGCATATCGCCGTCATCAATCCTGTGCACTATATCGTTAGCGAATGTCTCTCGTGCAGCAATGGTAGCGGCGCTGAGGGGTTGCCGCGTTTGAATTTTGTATGGATAGAGGTGTAAACTCTGGCGCATGAGACGATACGTGGACGTTGGCGTCATTTGGACTGCAGCTGCAACACGGCGAACGGAAACCCGAGGCCGCTGTTGGGTTACCTGCTGCACTAGCTGCGCGTTGCCCTCTGTGGTTGCCGTACACGGTCGCCCTACCTTTCCAGCACGTTCATCTGTCACGTTCCCAGTCCGTTGAAATTTTTCAAACAGATCCTTTATTGTATCGCTTTTCGGTCCTTTGGTTACATTAAACCTCCGTTGAAAACTTCGTCTTGTTGCAACAACACTGTGTTCTAGGCGGTGGAATTCCAACACCAGAAAAATCCTCTGTTCTAAGGAATAAACCATGTTGTCTACAGCACACTTGCACGTTGTGAACAGCACACGCTTACAGCAGAAAGACGACGTACAGAATGGCGCACCCACAGACTGCGTTGTCTTCTATATCTTTCACATCACTTGCAGCGCCATCTGTTGTTGAAAATTGTAACTACTGTAATTTCGAAAGTTTGTCCGCCTGAAAATGTACTGTTGTCCCAAGCATATTGCAACAAACGGTGTATTTCTATCGCTGCTCGTTTAGCTTTTATTGCCGTTTCAAATATACCGGTCATTTTTGAAACACCCTGTATATACAACTTAATGTAGGCAAAACATTTACGCAAAATTACGATCTCTAAACTGTTGTGGCTATGCCTGAGATTAATAATTTATGTGAAAGTTGTGTGTGTGTGTGTGTGTGTGTGTGTGTGTGTGTGTAAAGAAAAAGGTCGTTAAGGTTAAAGACTTCCCAGGTTCTAGAGTGCAATATACGTGCGGATATACCAGGGGCTTTCGATAAGTAATGCGACACTTCTTACGAGTAACTTCGGTTGAAAAGTGTAGAAGTTGTGTGACATCGTGGAATATTCCCGCTTCAGTCCCTAATGTTTCATGAAGTTCCGATAGGTCTATACCTAGCCTTCAAAACGTTGTCTCTAACTTGGGTGGGTTCCTAACAGAGAGTTGTCACAGATTTTCTTTTGGGCCGTAAGCTAGAGCTTCGCAGACTTTCATTGATTGCCGGCCGGAGTGGCCGAGCGGTTAAAGGCGCTGCAGTCTGGAACCGCACGACCGCTACGGTCGCAGGTTCGAATCCTGCCTCGGGCATGGATGTATGTGATGTCCTTAGGTTAGTTAGGTTTAAGTAGTTCTAAGTTCCAGGGGACTTATGACCACAGCAATTGAGTCCCATAGTGCTCAGAGCCATTTGAACCAACTTTCATTGACGCCTCCGGAGTGTCTAGGGACGCCTGCCAGTGAACAAAAGTATAGTTTGTCGTTGTGCAAGGCGTCTGTCATCATCGCAACAAGACCAATCAAACCTGTCCGACCTCTCACGTGACAGCCAGCCGCATACAGCTGTAACTCCCGCAGTCCTGCAAAGTGCCGACACTCTCATTCTAGCTGATCGACGGATCACAATCAAACACCTCGCTGCTCAACGGGACGTTTCTGTTGATAGCGCTGACACATCCGCCCAAAAGTTGGGTTACTCAAAAGTGTGTGCTCGCTGGTACCTCGCCTCCTAACACAAGACCGTAAAGAGTAATGAAGGACCATCTGTGCGGAACTGATTGCTTGTGTTATGAGGCTGATTGCGGTAATTTTTTGACCAACATCTACGTCTACATCTACATATATACTCCGCTAGCGACCAAGCGGTGTGTGGCGGAGGGCACAATTCGCGCTAAAGTCATATTTCCCCCCTCTGTTCCATTCGCGGATCGCGCGACGGAAAAGCGACTGTCTGAACGCCTCAATACGAGCTCTGATTTCCCTTATCTTTCAATGGTGATCATTGCGCGATTGGAAAGTTGGTGGAAATAATATATGCTCTACATCTTCGGTGAAGATCAGATTTCGGAATTTAGTGAGCAGCCCATTCCGTTTAGCGCCCCGTCTATCTGCAAGTGTGTCCCACTTCAAACTTTCTATGGTATTTGTAACGCTCTGGCGATGGCTAAATGTACCAGTCACGAATCTTGCCGCTCTTCTTTGGACCTTCTCAATCATTTGAATCAGTCCCAACTGGTAAACGTCCCGTACAGACGAACAATACTCTAAGACTGGACGAACTAACGTATTGTAAGCTATTTCCTTTGTTGAAGGACTATATCGCTTCAGGATTCTACCAATAAACCGCAATCTAGAGTTCGACTTACCCGTTACTTGTGTAATCTGATTATTCCATTTGAGATCATTTCGAATAGTCACACCCAGATACTTGACAGATGTTACCGCTTCCAAAGACATTAACTATGTCCTCGTTCATTAACAGGAGTTTTCGCCTTGTTATACGAAGTAGCTTACATTTATTAATATTGAGAGATAACTGCCAGTCATTACACCACGCATTTAATTTCTGCAAATGCTCATTGATTTGTCCACAACTTTCGTGTCATACTACGTTCCTGTAGACTACAGCACCATCGGCAGTCTAATGCCGCTGTCAGTCTAACGCCGCAGATCGTTTATGTAAATCGGAAAAAGCAGAGGACCTATTACGCTGCCCTGGGGCACATCTGAAGTTATGCTTGTTTCTGTTGATGTCATCACATTCAGGACGACATACTGCTCCCGGTCTGTTAGAAAACTTTCTATCCAACCGCATATGTCATCGGATAGACCGTAAGCGCGCACTTTTTGGAACAGGCGACAGTGCGGAACTGAGTCGAGAAATATGGCATCAACCTGGAAGCCAGTATCTAGAGCCTGTTGTTTATCATGCACAAAGAGGGCCAGTTGTGTCTCGCATGACCGCTGTTTCCTGCAGATGAGCTTCTCAGAGTCTAGCCAAAGGCGATGAAACATGCGTAGCTCACTTCTAACCGCAAACTAAAAGCTAATCCACGGAGAGGCGCCACACGATCCTTCCACAGAAGAAAAAGTTCAAAGTCGCTCCCTTAGCCGGTAAAGTCATGGCGACTGTCGTCTGGGACGTAGAATTTGAACTCATCAAAAACAATCAAAACAGTTTATTGTCTGTATAGATATCGGACTTCTGTGAAGTAAAATATACCGTAGTATTAGTTTTCTGAAGGCTACTGCTCCACACCATCGTTACAGGGGATCTGAGTAACTTGGAAGGAATGGAGAATTCTAGGGGCAAGCAGTTTCTGACGTGCGCTTATATAACTGTGCCGGCCGCTGTGGCCGAGCGGTTCTAGGCGCTTCAGTCTGGAACCGCGAGACTGCTACGGTTGCAGGTTCGAATCCTGCCTTGGGCATGGATGTGTGTGATGTCCTTAGGTTGGTTAGGTTTAAGTAGTTATAAGTTCTAGGGGACCGATGACCTCAGATGTTAAGTCCCATAGTGCTCAGAGTCATATGCACAATTTATATACCTGCGTTGGGAGACCACGAATGCTCCTTGCAATTGCAGCTGGAATTTATGTAGTCCCACGACATCATAGTGCATTTGTTCATTCAGAAGAGTTTCGTTGTTCTTGGTCTTCCTAAGACATTAAATATACATGACTTTTAACTTAAGTCAGTTTTCCCTGTTTCTAACTACATGAACATCTAGCTTTTGTCTCTATCGACAGCGGCCATCTCTTCGTTTCTGGAGCTCTCAATTTTTCATCATTGGTCGTTACCACAATGGCGCCATATTCACTTCCTCGTGCATTCAGTAGACAACTATTCTAATCCAGGTCATACCACGAAAGGTAGACACTATAGAAATAGATGTTAATCTTCGTCGACGTCGTGGTGGATAGAGGCGGAATACTAGTTCAGTTGTGCAACCATGTGTAAGCAAATTATTCATGGCTTCGTTTAAAAGACCCTCCCAGTATCTCCTGAAGAGATTTAGAGAAGCCGCGCGCGCCATGAACTTGTGTCTTGGGCCAGATATTTCAACATCTTTTCTTCTTAGTATGTATCTTGCGTCCTAACCTTTGCGCGACGTCGAACAGATGACAGAGACAGCGTCTGCTGTTTCGAGGTTAGTAGTTTAGCGCATGAAATCTGTCGTCCCTTGCTTCTTTTTTTAACTTATTTAGGAAAAAGGCATTCAGGAACTTGGTTAAACGGGAGCTGACGTATTGCTTGGACGTCTAAGTCACGCTTTTGCAAACAAACAAAGCATTTAGAATATCCAGCGTACATTAACTTAGCATTTCACGTTCAATTTAAACTGTCTACGCGACTCCGTTCCGAAGCCGCTAACGCACATGTGCTATGTCATAACCAGTTCAAACTCTGGTTACGGGGAAATTTTTCATCGCCAGTGTGTAGTAGGCAAAAGTAGAAAGGAGGGAAGAGTAAAGTTTAACGTCCAATTGACAAGGCAGTCATCAGAGACGGTCCACAAGCTAGGATTATAAAACCACGAAGGAACTGGTTATAGCGCTTTTAATAGTAACCATTCCAGTATTTTCCTGAAGCGACTAAGGGAGATCATGGACCGGGATTTGAACCGACGTCCTCCCGAAATATCACCAATGTGCCAACTCCCTCGGTGCAAATGGAGGAGAGGTGCTAGTGTAAAATTCCTGATCACTAGTCTTTGTGCCTATATCCTGGATTAAATCCCAAAAATCTCCTAGTATTGCATTGAGTGAGGGCTTCTGACGGTGTTGGCAATGACCAATCCTTCCACTTTTTGTCATCATCATTCATCAGAAACACGAAAACATACTACAAGAGGCATCTGAAAGGTTCGATGAATGGTCTCATAAAATATAGGCATCAATTGTTGCAAAAAAAGCCCTTTCACTGTCCTTAAAAGTAATCACCATTGGTTGCAAGACACGGCGTCGGTTGTAAAGCTACTGCAAATTGTCAGCAAATGCTTCTTGTGGAATCGCTCGAAGCAATATGGCCACGCGTTGCTGGATATCCGCATCGCTACGGGAGAACTGATGCTATCAGTATGAGTCAGACACCAATTGACAGCCAGTGTCATGGTGTTCGTCGTCTTCCTTGCCACCTCTCGGTTAGAAATTCATGATGGATCAAGCGCTTGCTGTCGAGAAAGGCGATCAAATCGTCTTAATCTTGACTTCTGTCAGCCGACTATATTTGAGAGGTGTGGAAGACGATGCACACCAAGCCATTGACTGTCGTCTGGTTTCCGTATCGTAATGATAGCTCCAGATCTAATCTCCGTTGATGATACGGATATCAAGCAATGTGTGATCACTGTGTTTCCAGCGATTCCACAAGAAGTGTTTACTGACAGTTTCCCTCAGTTTACTGTCATTGTCGGAGTTTCTTCTAGCTAATGGTGATTATTTTGAAGGCCAGTAATTGATTTTGTTTGTATCTCTTGTTTCCTTCGGCTTTTTTTTTAGACCAATCACCGAACTCTTCAGATTCTCCTTGTACACACACAACCATTAAATTCATCCACACTCAACAGATAGACTTGCGACAATCCCGAGACACTGGGTTGAAAGTCCATTGCGCGTGGGAAGGGAAAACCCTTTCCGACTCTATTCGCGTCGTCTGCCTGGAGTTTTTACATTATAGACCACTGTATATTCCCGCGTTTCCTCACTGATGCAAGGATAGTGCATCGCTTGAACGAATGTCAACGAGCCCCTGAATTAGCTCAAACTTCTCTGATCTGACCATATTGTTCACTGTGTATGATAAATGTGGATAGACGTAGTTAAAATGTAGCCGAAACTTCTTCGAACATACACTTTAGTAATTTTAGTGGTAATCTGTCCAATGGTTACACCCTTGCCTCGGTCACCAAAAATTTTTATTTAACTTTTCATGACGCTCTTCAGATTACCTCGTCACCAGTTCTATAACATCGATACAAAAGGTCTCGTCACTTCTGCTGGTTGTACTGAACACCTCCACTACCCTTCAGTTTCGTGGACTGGTTGTGTCGTGAAATGAGCAGAAGTGTCAAGATAAATGGCTCTGAGCGCTATGGGACTTAACATCTGTGGTCATCAGCCCCCTAGCACTTAGAACCACTTAAACCTAACTAACCTAAGGACATCACACGCATCCATGCCCGAGGCAGGATTCGATCCTGCGACCGTAGCGGTCGCACGGTTCCAGACTGAAGCGCCTAGAACCGCACGGCCACACCGGCCGGCGTGTCAAGATATTTTGTATCGATGATAAAGTTCTGATTATGGGATAAACCGAAATGTGTTATGAGAAGTTAAATAAAAGCATTTGTCGACCAAGGCGAGTGTATGATCATTAGTGCTAACATGCTCGTAGATCTTCTCAGAGACTTCTTGTCTGAAGTCATGAAGTAATCTCTCCATTATGGGCGACGCTTCTCTTGTAGCGTCAGTAATTGGAGCTGGATGGGCTTCTCCATGAGGCTCCTTCCGTAACCCATACTTATGGCCTAGACGAAGCCCAAATGACGATCTCTGCTTCGAGAGACTCAGCAAACTGACATAGAGGCGTAGGAAGCGTGTAAGAACACAACACAGAAAATTTTTCTGTCCTCCCCTACGAGCCGTTCCTTTGTGATGAGCGAGAAGGTCACAAGTAATTAGCAGCAACAGTGATTCCAACCTCAACTCCTAAGATGGATGTTTTAGTCTGTTGCAGAGCAGCTGAATCATTCGTTTTTACTACGGTAAGCAGCCAGCCATACGTGTCTGCTGTCGTATGTCTTTCTCAATGAAGTCTGTAATTTTAACTGATTTGTAAGGTAAAGTCTTTTATAATGTGTGTATACGTATGTGCGCACAAGAGCGCGTGCGCGAGCGCGCGCGTTTGTGTGTGTGTGTGTGTGTGTGTGTGTGTGTGTGTATGTGTGTGTGTGTTTGTGTGTATCTGTGTGTGTGCGCGCGCGCGCGCGCGTGTGTGTGTGTGTGTGTGTGTGTGTGTGTGAGTGTGTGTGTGTGTGTGTGTGTGTGTATGTGTGTGTGTGTGCTGTGAAGAAAATGACTCAGTAATGTAACGAAACTGAACCATGATATGCCGTGTTACCTAATCCTGTCACAAATTGAGCAATATGTGAAGAAAATGGTCCTCAAAGATCTACTTTGGGCAATTTTGATAGTAAATTTGGATTATTTAAACACAAAAGAACATGTTTCACTTCCAAACTTTACGAAAGTAACCACGCCAGAGCTTGGCAACAAACACCAAAAGAACATAAAACATGAAAACTCTCGTAAATAAATTCGTAAATAATTGAGAAAATGCATCTAATTTTGTTCAGTTCATAAATGGAAGAGCAAAATAAACTCGTACTTTGTCATGAGTACGTTGTAACATGACGTCTTCCAGAAAGCAAATACTGTTTACGTCGCTGAGATACAAAATTCCCACCTATAGTGTGCCTTGCATCAATAGCGGACGAGCCGCCTAACTGTGATTGGTCGGCGCTCAGAATTTAACGGCGGACACCGCAACTTACGCAGGCTGCCACATACCACAACAAAACACGTTAATGTACCTGATAAAAACACAGTTCAAATTCAGAAAAACACACCCCTAAGTAGATTAAAAAACACCTGCAATAAACACTACCATAAAATAAATGAATGAGACAGAGAAAGCAAATAGTAGTAACTACATTAAGGGTGGACTCAACAATATCAAGATAGAAAGCAAACATGCTTCACTGAATTTACATTTATATCTAAGGAAAGTAAATACTGAGACGCGTTGGTCACAAAATAGGAAGGAACTACAGTTGAAACTACATGAGATGATTTAAGTCTTTACAGGGAGAAAGCGCTTTGCGTTGCAGCTAATCTCTATCTGTGACCATTGCGTTGTGACGTCGACAGCGGTTCATTGATGCTGGGAGCGTAGTTGTTGTGGTCCCATCAGTCACGAAACTGCCATGAAAACGTCCTCTTCTTCAGTGTATTACTCTCCTGGCTGCAACATTATCTTGCGTTCCATTCCTTTAGCCCTCAGTTGGATGTTACCAACGTCCGTCTCATTGGTGGATATAAATTTTCTCGACGCATAGTTGCACACTTGCAGTGTTAATTTCATATGATATTTAGACTATGCTTGAGTCATGATGTGAACTTACACTCCTGGAAATGGAAAAAAGAACACATTGACACCGGTGTGTCAGACCCACCATACTTGCTCCGGACACTGCGAGAGGGCTGTACAAGCAATGATCACACGCACGGCACAGCGGACACACCAGGAACCGCGGTGTTGGCCGTCGAATGGCGCTAGCTGCGCAGCATTTGTGCACCGCCGCCGTCAGTGTCAGCCAGTTTGCCGTGGCATACGGAGCTCCATCGCAGTCTTTAACACTGGTAGCATGCCGCGACAGCGTGGACGTGAACCGTATGTGCAGTTGACGGACTTTGAGCGAGGGCGTATAGTGGGCATGCGGGAGGCCGGGTGGACGTACCGCCGAATTGCTCAACACGTGGGGCGTGAGGTCTCCACAGTACATCGATGTTGTCGCCAGTGGTCGGCGGAAGGTGCACGTGCCCGTCGACCAGGGGCCGGACCGCAGCGACGCACGGATGCACGCCAAGACCGTAGGATCCTACGCAGTGCCGTAGGGGACCGCACGGCCACTTCCCAGCAAATTAGGGACACTGTTGCTCCTGGGGTATCGGCGAGGACCATTCGCAACCGTCTCCATGAAGCTGGGCTACGGTCCCGCACACCGTTAGGCCGTCTTCCGCTCACGCCCCAACATCGTGCAGCCCGCCTCCAGTGGTGTCGCGACAGGCGTGAATGGAGGGACGAATGGAGACGTGTCGTCCTCAGCGATGAGAGTCGCTTCTGCCTTGGTGCCAATGATGGTCGTATGCGTGTTTGGCGCCGTGCAGGTGAGCGCCACAATCAGGACTGCATACGACCGAGGCACACAGGGCCAACACCCGGCATCATGGTGTGGGGAGCGATCTCCTACACTGGCCGTACACCACTGGTGATCGTCGAGGGGACACTTAATAGTGCACGGTACATCCAAACCGTCATCGAACCCATCGTTCTACCATTCCTAGACCGGCAAGAGAACTTGCTGTTCCAACAGGACAATGCACGTCCGCATGTATCCCGTGCCACCCAACGTGCTCTAGAAGGTGTAAGTCAACTACCCTGGCCAGCAAGATCTCCGGATCTGTCCCCCACTGAGCATGTTTGGGACTGGATGAAGCGTCGTCTCACGCGGTCTGCACGTCCAGCACGAACGCTGGTCCAACTGAGGCGCCAGGTGGAAATGGCATGGCAAGCCGTTCCACAGGACTACATCCAGCATCTCTACGATCGTCTCCATGGGAGAATAGCAGCCTGCATTGCTGCGAAAGGTGGATATACACTGTACTAGTGCCGACATTGTGCATGCTCTGTTGCCTGTGTCTATGTGCCTGTGGTTCTGTCAGTGTGATCATGTGATGTATCTGACCCCAGGAATGTGTCAATAAAGTTTCCCCTTCCTGGGACAACGAATTCACGGTGTTCTTATTTCAATTTGCAGGAGTGTATTATTGTGGGGACGTTTTTGTTTCATTTTCGCGACAGTATCGTTGTACTTGCGCACACATGTCAGCCGCGTCGTCTCACAGGCCGAAGTCACTGGAAAGGTAAGAATTTTCCTCCGTCTAATAGACGGATATTACTTTAAACGAGCGCGTTATTGTGCTATGCTCCTTACACGTAACAAATATCTATCTATAAATGGCTACCAGTGGGGCAATACCTGATGTTTCACGAAGAAACAAAAGAATTGGACAGATAGCTTTAGAGCAATTCGAGAAGGGCGATGGTGATTTTCTATCAGACGATTTTTATGTTCCTGAAGAAAATCACCTATCAGACTCAGACCATGACAGTGATTCTCAGAAAGATGTGGATGATGTTCTCAACTCGTCCGAGAATGAAGAAGGTACTGCTAACTCGTTTCAGAATAGGGGAAACGATGACACCGAAACTGACATAGTTTACCATGGCAAGATGAACCGTTTCACTTGGAGTTCCAGAGTCCCATTTGCGGCACTAAGACAGTACACGAAAAATTGATAAAAATTAGATTGTCGCCACAGTTAGGTCCTGCCAAACAGTTAGGTAACGATCCAGACACAAAAGAAATATGGCGTTTTTTTCTCAACACTGAAATTTTGGATGGGGTTGTAGTGCACACCATCTCAAAACTGCGAGTCATAAGGAATAAATTAAAGAATTCTCCCTCCTCGAGTTATACAGATAAAGACAAAACTGAAATTGAGGCATTGATTGGTTTGATGGTTGTATGTACCATTTTCAAGTCTGGATGGGAAAAATTGACATCCCTTTTCGGAAACGACTGAACCGGAAGTCCTTTTTTTCGTGCAACCATGTCTCTTAAACAGTTGTGAAGTTTTACAGGTGGCTCTCAGATTTGACGATGCATCCACTCTAAACAGGAAAAGACATGATCCTGCAGCAGTTATGTGACTGAATCTGTGATTCATCTTTCCAAATGTATAAACGGAACAAACGAGAATATCACAGCACTGCTGTTTATAGTATTCAATGAAGCTCAGAGTATTCACAGGCTAACATTTTGTTCCAAAACATCCACGTCGAAATTTAGTTTATGCCGTGATCTAAAAATAATAAGAACGCTGCCACAAATTTTACGTGTGCATCTGTACACCATGATTACACAGCACACGCGCGCATCACTCCATGTCACTGTTCGAGTGCCAACTATCATTATCACTCTCGCATCACAAGTCATACAACAGTGCTGCATATCATATTTGTTTTCATACAGCGTATTTCATAAAAGCATTACAAAGAAGACCCAACATCCACTGACACTTTTGCATACTCTGTTAAAGTAACTTCATGCAACAATATTATGAAAGCAAAAAAAAAAAAACAGTTACACTTCATATTATACAAGAAAACAACCAATAATATTCCAAAACATCAAACATATGTGTACAGAGTAAATGAAGCAGAAGAAAGAGAAAAAATTGTCTCCGATAATTAGCAATATCTTCACTGTGTGTGTGTGTGTGTGTTGTGTGTGTGTGTGTGTGTGTGTGTGTATTTCGTCGCTGCTACTTATTTACGTGTCCGCCTCCGTGGCTGAGTAGTGAGCGGGGGCGACTGTCGCGTGTAGGAACCGGATTCAATTCCTCGTACTGCAAGCGAGTTTTCCTTGGAGGTTTCACTCAACCTCGCCATAGTAACTGAGAATTTGATTGAATGATGAGTAACGGCTTCAGGTCTGCAAAGCTGACAACGGCCGGGAGAGCGGTCTACTGACCCCATGTCGCTCCATACTTCATCCAAATGACGCCATTAGTTGAGGACGACACGGTGGTCAGTCGGACCTGATCGGCAAGTCAGAGACCAAAAAACAGAGCTTCTACTTATTTCCGTAATAAAAAAAGGTACTCCGCGATAAGACTCATGCTACGTGTGGTGTCACCGCCAGACACCACTCTTGCTAGGTGGTAGCCTTTAAATCGGCCGCATTCCGTTAGTATACGTCGGACCCGCGTGTCGCCACTATCAGTGATTGCAGACCGGGCGCCGCCACACGGCAGGTCTAGAGAGACTTCCTAGCACTCGCCCCAGTTCTACAGCCGACTTTGCTAGCGATGGTTCACTGACAAATTACGCTCTCATTAGCCGAGACGATAGTTAGCATAGCCTTCAGCTGCGTCATTTGCTACGGTCTAGCAAGGCGCTATTACCAGTTACTATTGATGCTGTAAAACATGTACCGTCAAGAGCGATGTTCACCAATTATGGATTAAAGTTAAGTATGCCAGAAGATACGTACGTTTTTTGCTAGTCCCAATTCCTTGTCCTGTTCCAGACCTCACGCCAGCCTGCGTGAGTTTAAACGCGTGCCTTTCGGCTTCCTCATAGTGGGTTGGCTGTCTTGCCAATCCACAACACTATGTCTTTTGGATATGGCATTGTGGAGCATGAAGTCAGCGCATCGCTCTTCCGTACGTTGTCAGCTCCCCAGGCCTTACATCCATATTTCTCACTCAAATAGCTCCTTATTTGGCCTCTACATGCTGAGTTCACCCCGTTCCAGACCGCCCACTACGCAAAAACGCCTGCAGTTCCGGATATCGTGGCCAGGTACTCCGCATAACTGCCAGAAGTGTTGACCACTCAACTTCTAAACCTAACGTTTCACCTACGAATTCATTACATTTTTCTCTGTAGTATATTTTCTTGACTCATTTAGCGAGCCACAAGTCACATACAACATCCCCTTTATTTACGTGTTTCTCTCGTGTGTGTGTGTGTGTGTGTGTGTGTGTGTGTGTGTGTGTGTGCTTGGAGCTTAAGGGCGGTCAACAGCGAGGTTATCAATGCCCTTAGACATGTTAAAAGAAACGAATGTCGATGAAATGACTAAAACTGTCGTCAGGGTGAGGAGAAACTTATAAAATGAGCCCCATTCAGTCACTCCCATCTCACACACTTTAACTCACACACTGACCCGCAACCGGCTTAAGACAGCGGACAAAGTTTGAAAGATGCTATACCTGAGATCAGAACATAAGTAAAACGGAAGAGAGCTAAAATAACGCCACAAGGAAGTATGACTGGCTGCCCTCTTATAAAAAATGTGGGTGAACCAGTCACCCTGTTAACACGTTAATAACATCTCCCCCCAATTTTACGAAAAGTCGGACAAATCACAAAGCTCTCACCACATTCGTTGGAACGTTACTTAAAATAGATGGCAGAACTGTCGGCTGCCCTCTGATCTGGAAATAAAACGCAGTCTACTAGAATGTGGCGCAGAGTGATCTGAACGGCACAAGCATCATACCGTGGAGGGTCCTCTCGCCGAACGAATAAGACATGCGTCATAGGGCTGTGACCCACACGATGGCGAGTAAGGAGAACCTCAACCAGTTTGCGTGGCTGGAAGGAGATAAACCACGGCCACGTTACGAGCTTCACTAGAAGGAGCTTATTGCTTGCCATCTCCCCATCAACGCCTGACTCTGTACATCAACAGAGACGATAACACGCAGGGGGAGGGCACACTGAAGTAACTGAGGATCACGACCAGTGGCAGTTGATGCGTAAGAGCATAAGAGCACGTGAATACCCTAACTTTTCCAGAATGAGATTTTCACTCTGCAGCGGAGTGTGCGCTGATATGAAACTTCCTGGCAGATTAAAACTGTGTGCCCGACCGAGACTCGAACTCGGGACCTTTGCCTTTCGCAGGCAAGTGCTCTACCATCTGAGCTACCGAAGCACGACTCACGCCCGGTACTCACAGCTTTACTTCTGCCAGTACCTCGTGTCCTACCTTCCAAACTTTACAGAAGCTCTCCTGCGAACCTTGCAGAACTAGCACTCCTGAAAGAAAGGATATTGCGGAGACATGGCTTAGCCACAGCCTGGGGGATGTTTCCAGAATGAGATTTTCACTCTGCAGCGGAGTGTGCGCTGATATGAAACTTCCTGGCAGATTAAAACTGTGTGCCCGACCGAGACTGGAACTCGGGACCTTTGCCTTTCGCGGGCAAATGCTCTACCATCTGAGCTACCGAAGCACGACTCACGCCCGGTACTCACAGCTTTACTTCTGCCAGTACCTCGTCTCCTACCTTCCAAACTTTACAGAAGCTCTCCTGCGAACCTTGCAGAACTAGCACTCCTGAAAGAAAGGATATTGCGGAGACATGGCTTAGCCACAGCCTGGGGGATGTTTCCAGAATGAGATTTTCACTCTGCAGCGGAGTTAGAAGGATTGGAGGCTTACTATGACAGGGACATTATTTGTTATAAAACATTTTCGATTGGTGTTGTTGGTAGCAGAGATTATGGTACTGCTATTGTAACCACAGACAAGCCTTTTTTATTATATACCAGGAACAGAAGAAAGGTTAATACCAATGAAAGAGTTAATCTTTGGTGTAAAATAAGTGGTACTTTATCAAAATATATTGTTGTACAAGGAGATGTAACTGTATATTATCATCCCCCAGGCTGTGGCTAAGCCATGTCTCCGCAATATCCTTTCTTTCAGGAGTGCTAGTTCTGCAAGGTTCGCAGGAGAGCTTCTGTAAAGTTTGGAAGGTAGGAGACGAGGTACTGGCAGAAGTAAAGCTGTGAGTACCGGGCGTGAGTCGTGCTTCGGTAGCTCAGATGGTAGAGCACTTGCCCGCGAAAGGCAAAGGTCCCGAGTTCGAGTCTCGGTCGGGCACACAGTTTTAATCTTCCAGGAAGTTTCACCCTAACTTTTGACACCATTCGGAATTATTGGTTATTTTTCTTTGAATGCTGTTAAAAATAATTTGGATGCGGTAAAGTGAAATACAAGGCGCTAAATCTAACGCTCTATACTTCATTGCTATTCCTCTGGACTCCGTGAAACTTTGCATCAGTGTCGCGAGCACACTTTCGGGTGTTAACTTTTTAGGGTCCTCTTGCGCATGCTCATCTGGCGTGACGCAATTGCCTTACGGGCCAAATACGTACGGATTTGATAAACGACACTTACTACTGAACTTCAAGTTTACGTCAAAGCCACTAGGTGGCAGCACACTGCAGCAGACTTTTATCCCCGTTAGCTTCGCATAAAACCCGCTAGACGGTAGCATACTCGTCAGGTATGCCAATTCGCTCAGTATAAAGTAAAATTAGGTCGGACATCAATACATGTTACAGTTGTACTGACAGAAAAACCGATTTTGTGCGTTTATGAGTGAAATACAGTATATTAAGTTTTGGATTTTATCGTACAGTAAACCACCTGAGGCGCTGAGAAGCATAAAGTACATCATTGTCGACTGCGAGAGGGTAGCATTTATTCATGTTTCTGACATCTGTTGATCTTATGATGGATCAGGTTTACCTGTGTTGTCGCCCCACATCGTGTATACACACATCAAAAAAAGTTTTGCATAACCTCGGTTCCGAGAGTTCCGGAACCTGTAGAGAAACTTGGAATAGAGATCAACATAAACATCATTTCCGCCCTTTTTATTGCTCCTGAAAACCACACACTGTATGTTGTACCACCATACACCGAGACCTTCAGAGTGGTGGTCCAGGCTGCTGTACACACTGGTACCTCTAATACCCAGTAGCACGTCCTCTTGCACTGATGCATGTCTGTATTCGTCGTGGCATACTATCCACAAGTTGATCAAGGCGCTGTTGGTCCAGATTATCCCACTCCTCAAGGGCGATTCGACGAAGATCCCTCAGAGTGGTTGGTGGGTCACGTCGTCCTCCAGCCCTTTTCAATCTATCCCAGGCATGTTCGATAGGGTTCATGTCTGGAAAACATGCTGGCCACTCTAGTCGAGCGATGCCGTCATCCTCAAGGAAGTCGTTCACAAGATGTGCACGATGGGGGCGCGAAATGTCGTCCATGAAAACGAATGCCCCACCAATATGCTGCCAATATTGTTGCACTGTCGGTCGGAGAATGGCATTCACGTATCGTACAGCCGTTATGGCACCTTCCATGGCCACCAGCGACGTACGTCGGCCCCACGTAATGCCACCCCAAAATATCAGGGAACCTCCACCTTGTTGCACTCGCTGGGCAGTGTGTCTAAGGCTTTCAGCCTGACTGGGTTGCCTCTAAACACGTCTCCGACGTTTGTCTGGTTGAAAGCATATGCGACGCTCATCGGTGAAGAGAACGTGATGCCAGTCCTGAGTGGTACGTTCGCCATGTTGTTGGGCCCACCTGTTCTGCGCTGCATGGTGTCGTTGTTGCAAAGATGGACCTCACTATGGACGTCTGGGGCGAAGTTGCGCATCATGCAGCCTATTGCACACAGTTTGAGTCGTCAAACTACGTCCTGTGGCTGCACGAAAAGCATTATTCAACATGGTGGCGTTGCTGTCAGAATACCTCCAAGCCATAATCCGTAGGTAGCAGTCATCTACTGCAGTAATAGACCTTGGGCGGCCTGAGCGAGTCATGTCATAGTTCCTGTCTCTCTGTATCTCCTCCATGTCCGAACAACATCGCTTTGGTTTACTCCGAGACGCTTGGACGCTTACCTTGTTGAGAGCTTCCTGGCACAAAGTAACAATGCGGACGCGATCGAACGGCGGTATTGACCTTCTAGGCATGGTTGAACTACAGACAACACGAGCCGTGTACCTTCTTCCTGGTAGAATGACTGGTACTAATTGGCTGTTGGACCCCCTCTGTCTAAGAGGCGCTGCTCGTGCATGGTTGTTTAGATATCTGGCCGCGTTTAGTGACATCTCTGAACAGTCATAAGGAATGTGTCTGCGGTACAATACCCACAGTCAACGTCTATCTTCAGGAGTTATGGAAACCGGGGTGACACAAAACTCTTTATGTGTGTATGAACATTCAAGATAAGCTGTCTTACTAGTTTCTTTGATATTCAGATAAATATGGGATCGGCAACTGCTTGTTTTTGGCCCTTATGGTTCTCAGCGCCTCATTTCTGTTCCAGTTAATTGATCATGTTGGCGGACAGTACTACACGAATCTAATTATTTCCACAAACAGCAGTTTGTGTTTGAACTTGCTTGTTTGTTGTGCTGGAATGTGCTTTAGTGTGTAGTGTCAACATGAACTTTGTTGAATCTAAGTGCTAGCAGAAAAGTAAATTACCAGGAAAAGTTAACCGTAAAAGAATGAGGGCGTCACCGACGAAATCCATTGACTGAATAAGTTACGAAATCAAAGAAGTTTGACTACAAGGGAACAAATAAGTTTATAATATGCGTAACTTGTTGTGTGGGTGCAACGGAAGAGTATCTGATTTGCAGCCCAAAAGTTAATTCGTTAACTAATATAGGTGGTAGGCTTCTTTTAAATTTGTCCGAAAAAATAAAACAGCACGACAACTCCCAACTACAGAAAAAATGCGAAATGGAGAGTAGCGGATACTTACATGTTATTTCGTCCTTACCCTAAACTGTACTTAATTATTTACAAAATAACAAAATTACCCAAAAACAATTCTTTCTTCTTTCAGATAATTTATGCATATTATTATTATTGTTATTATTATACTGTTGTTATTGTTATTATTAATGGCAGTGGTTGTAGTTGTGTAAATATGTTGGTAAGCCTAAATGTTATACAGGAGATGCTATTAATTTCACACTCGCATATGTATCTCTATAAAATATTTGTTAACACCCAGAATGTAAGCTCACGAGCTGCCACTGATCACGACAGGCCCCCTTGACTGCTATATCCATTCTTTCGTTCTCCGCAATACCAAAGTGCATTGGCCCCCAGCAGAAAGATACCTCCTTCCACAGTCTTTGAAACTGGAGTAGATCGTCCTGGATATCCTGGACTATCATTCCAGCTGGATACATAAGTTTCAGAAACTGAACGACAGTCATGGAGTCGGATCAGACGAGGAATTTAGCAGGTATGGGTTTCACTTGACCAACGCGGGGATCTTCAGCAATTAAGCAGACAATGGACAGAAGTTAAATGTAGTGATTGGTCGAAAATACGGAAACACGGCGAGGAATACACACTTGAACATAAACGCAGATACTAGACAAGATTACGGGTTTCGTTGTTCTATCTGACCACGAACGGCAGCCGTGCATTGTGCTCATTACGTTGTCAGTGTCAGCTTTGGTCAGAACAGTCTTCTGTGTAGTTGTGAGTGCATTGTGTCGAAGCTAACAATAAGCGAATTCGAACATGGGCAAATTGTTGGTACTCTTATGGTAACCAAGGCAGCGGAAGAGTTGGTGTTTCAAGAGGTACCATATCGAAGATTTTTACGGATACAGGGAAAGCGGAAAAATACCATCTGTTAGTTCACAACGCGGACGAAAGTGTGTGTTCAGTGATTGTGACGGTCGCTCATTGAAAAGAATTGTGGCAAACAATAAGACGACAACACCTGCAAAAGTACGTAAATGTCCTATTTGCGATCCCTGTCTGCACCGAAACAACATGAAGGGAGCTCTACAAGCAGGGAATTGCAGGGAGAGGTGGCATTTCAAAATCACTCATCGGTTATGCAAATTCCCTTAACAGGAAAAAGTGGTGTCGAAGCCAAACAACCTGTACACTGGAGCAATGGAGAAGGTCATTTGGTGGTATCACACTAACTTCTGGCCTAGTTTACGTCCCAGGAGTGAAACATGGTGGGGGTTTGGTCACGTTTAGGCAGCTATATCGTGATATTCGATAGGCCCCATCGTTACTCTATAACGTCGCATTTCTGCCAAGGATTGCGTGGCCGTTTTGGTTGATGCGGTCCATCCCGTGGTACAATGTTTGTTCACTGAAGGTGATGTCATGTTCCAAGACGACAAAGCCCTGCTCACACAGCTCGCATCGTCCAGGACTAATTTGTCTCATCTCTTCTGACAATTAGATCTCAAAATCTGCGTTTGAGGAAAGGATTCGTAATCGATAGCCACCTCCACCATCGCTACCTGAACTTGTCGCTATTTTGCAGGAAGAATGGTTTAAGATTGCCTTCAAAACCATACATGAGCTGTGTTTATCCTTTCCGAGATGACTGGAAGCTGTTTGGAATGCCAACGATTTTCCTATACCGTATTAAGCGCGATAATGCCTGGTGTTTGTGTTTCCATATTTTTGTCCACACTGTGTGTGTTGGGCTGTGTATAGGTCCGTCTTCGTTCATAAAATGACAGCAGCGCTATACACAGCCTGCTATATTTAACGTGTTGCCCTTGGCTACCTAATTTCTGAAGATACATTGGTCGAGTTTTCTTTCTTTGAGCCTTGTCCCGCTTCAACGTGGAGTCGGCCATGTTACTCGTATTACGGATTTGGCATTGTTAGTTGCCGCCACCCCGTGTCCTTCGGGATGTAAGCAGTGTACCCCAGATGTCTGCGTCTAGAGTAAGCTATGAAATAGTGTGGACGTCTGCAAATGTCTGTGAATCGTGTAACTGAGGCGGAACGTGGGAACCAGCCCCATATTCAGCTAGTGGGATGTGGAAAACCGCCTAAAAACCACATCCAGGTTGGGTGGCATACCAGCCCTCGTCGTTAATCCGCTGGGCGGATTCGATCCGGGGCTGGCGCACCTACCCGAGTCTAGGAAGCAGCGCATTAGCGCTCTTGGCTACCCTGGGGCCCTATTCTGTATCGTTCGTACCCATCAGTATAGTAGGTTAGTCTCGGTGGTGACGTCATTTTCGGTTCTTTATCGAAATATCCTATCCAGTAAGCTTCTGAGACTTGATCACGAACGTTCCTCCCACCGATTTTACGACAATTGTACCGAGAGGTTTTGGATTTCGGTCTGGCCCTGTCGATCGGTGAGCTGTGGTTTATGTGCACCTATAATTTGTTATTTTAAACATACTTAGCGGTTTTAGCTTTGGATTTAGTGATTGTGTTACTAAAGAATCGCCAGAGAACGCATCCGGTTGAAAAGTGAGTTCATAATAGACTACTTTCCGTTGTTAGAAATATGGTTAGATTAGATTGTTACTGTGAATGATTACATAAAAAAAAAGTTTTCGGTCAATATTCTCTCAAAATATGTGTTATTTTTATGGAAATAAGAGTTTAAAGATCATTAAACATCAAGACATAGGCTCTGGTTACGTATATTACATGAGTGTGAACTGAAGCTACTAATGCCTTTGTGTACTTTTTCCCACAAATTGGTTAGTTAGTAATTATCAAAACGTGTTTACAACTTTCAAGCAACAATGGAAAGCAATTATGTGAAGCCTGATATTGGAAACCTTCCAAACTATCACGTATTTATGACTTTCGCAACACCACTTGGCAACGAACTCAACCTACGTTCATCTACATAATAGTTGAGTGGTGCGTCTCCATTGTTTGGCGTGACCAAGTGGTTAGCGCACAAGACTGCAGTACAAAAGGACTCGGGTTCGCGCTTGGATGGGCGCAATTTTCTTTTTTTTCCTCTTCATATTTGCAACACGTTCTGAGACATTGTTATTCGTGTAAGTTAAGATTTTTGTGCAATATTCGTTATTACTTACATGTAAGAGTGCACTTCTTCAGTAATGATTTCGTGATTTCTGTGTGTTTAAAATACGAAATATGAAATTATTGGAGATGAAATTGCTGTGTGTGAAACAACCAACAGTGACCTTTATATTTTTTCTTGTCAGAAATAGATCACGATTCTTTGCGAATATGTAGCGATTTCCGAGTATGCGATTAGATAGGAATCTAAGAGCACAACTTAAATTACTGGGAATGTAACTAGCAGCAGTCGTCTTCATAATCTTGCTTGCCACAAGTATTTATCTGCGATCGAATCCTCAACCACAATAGACAGAGATGAAAGATCTAATGGCTCAAATGGCTCTGAGCACTATGGGACTCAACTGCTGAGGTCATTAGTCCCCTAGAACTTAGAACTAGTTAAACCTAACTAACCTAAGGACATCACAAACATCCATGCCCGAGGCAGGATTCGAACCTGCGACCGTAGCGGTCTTGCGGTTCCAGACTGCAGCGCCTTTAACCGCACGGCCACTTCGGCCGGCGATGAAAGATCTCTGCCGTAATACTTTTAGACTGTAACACAATATACGAAACATTTTCATTCATGAGATGCATGTTATAAATTTCAACAAACTCCAGGAGCTCTCGAAAATGCGTATTTTTTTCAATTTTGTTTTTAAGACCCAAATCTTTGACGTATCATATAGGGAAGTGGGCTACTTGATCATTGGGATCTGTAGGAGCGAGTTATAACCACATTCTGTTTATCTTCTTATTCTCTGAAAAATTCATAATCAATTTTTTTTCGGGTGTTTTTATAGAAGTATTAGTACAATGTGGTACTACACACTATTCCTAACTCATCTTCCGAAATGTAAAATCTAAAACACGATGTCAGTGTGAATGAGAATAAGATGACATAATGCGGCATTTACGACAATCTGCAGAACACAGTCAAATACGCTATCGTTATTATGCATGCAAGGAAACATGCGGTCAGAGAAACTGTATAAAATTTTATGCATTTCAGCTGAGAATCATGAAAATGGATATACTGCGCCTGATACTGTTAAGGAGGAGGCAAGGGCGATGAAGACGAGCACGTCAGCTCTATGGATTGCGGCGTCATGCGTTATGGCAACGTAAACGCAATTTTTGGTGCTTGGAAGAATAGCGCGCCTGTGTCGTCTGCTAGCCGCTTTGTGTTCGTGGCGCTGTGCGCCCTGCAGTGCGCATGTCCGTATCTGCAGCCGCTTGCTTTTGATTGGCTTGCGCGACGCGAACCGACAACAGCGCTTCGGTTCTCTAGACCCGAACGGTATCGCTACCGAAATGCATACTGAATAATGCAGGAGGTCTAATTATGTACTAGACCGTTCGGTACTCTTGAATACCGAAACGATCGGCACAATGACGGAAAGATACATAATAGGCACCCTGGCGGGTTCATGTTGGTCGAGTGAACCTCGTAAATAACGGAAGTAACATGCGACTTCTGGCTGCTCTACAGTTTCAGTTTTAGTCGTCTCGTCAGGCTGTAATAAGAACCTGAGGACTTCTCTGCCGTGCGGCCCAACAGTGTTGTCATTGTCACCACTGTCACGCCTTGTGAGATAGTGCCGCTACTTGCAGACTACGGAACGCGTTATGCCTACTGTACTGCACAGGGAATGAACTCCGATCTGCCTCGCTGTCGTCCGCCTCTGACTCCTGGTAACAAAACAATCCTCACACCACTAACAGAGATGCCCAGCGCAAATTCAGACCCCGGCGCGCTCATATTTCGGTAGGGCGTGCGCTCCCCCCGCGTCTCAAAAACGGCGCTAAGTGCAGAGGTCGGTGTGAGATAAGCTGCAGCCGGCGACATATCTCAAACCAGGGCGACAAGCGGACGCCCTGCGACCGGGTTTACGTCTCCCCGCGCCTGTGACTCACCCGGCGATTATCTCGCGACTCTCACGTGCGCACTCCCGTTCCATTGTTTCCTCAGCTCCGACTCTCCTGACGTGACATTTATTTTCCTTAATTTCAGGAGCGCTGTCTCGTACTTCACCATTGTGTACCCGTAGTACTGCTTTCCGAGCTGCCAGCATTTTTTTGTTCCTTAAGCATTATCTCGATCGTTGGTTTCTTTGCACTCTTGAGGTGGTACTCGCACAGAATAACTTTGTGTGCCAGAAGTCTAAACTGGTATCATAGTAACGAATCTCTGTTCAAGTATTCTGTTCTTGTCCCCAATACATTTCTTGCGTAATACGTACAGTAGGAATGGCGAATAACTCTTGTTACTATCCGTCTCTAATGACCTCAATTTGGACGGGGCATTAAGCCCCAATCTTGTGCCCTTCCTTCTCGCTTCATATCACTTCCACACATTTGTAGCAGTAGTAGTAGTAGTATTCATTTGTTGCCGATACTCGGATTTGTCTGCTTACTTGTAACTAAAGTATCTCCAAGTAAAAGCTAGAACTCCTGAATCTCTCAGAGCGAAATGCAACTGTTAATTAAGAATGTGGATTCACATTACTGAACCTTGTAACAAACATCTAGGAAAAACTACGAAATTTCCTAGTAAATATTAGAGACAGAAACACATGTGTCGCGCATGTTAGCAGAGGTGATGAGGTGAGTGAATATACCAGTGACGGAGAGATGGGAGTACACGTCAGTAGTACCTACGATGAAAGGACGAGTGTCGTATTATGATACACCAGCAAATGCATGAACATATGCTCACAGGTAGCATAAAAACACTGCATGAGCAGTAAAGTGTATTTGTCGTTTAGTAGCTTACGTAAGTGTAGCCTGGTTAAATATAAATGATACGCTGAGAACCGAAAGTCGTAAAGTACACCATTCTCGATTTTGACCTTTTAGCAAGTATGCATACTCCTGACATCTGTTGATCTTCTGAAGAAGCAGTTTTATCTGTACTGTCTATATGAACATTCACATCGCCGGCCGCGGTGTCCGTGCGGTTCTGGCGCTGCAGTCCGGAACCGCGGGACTGCTACGGTCGCAGGTTCGAATCCTGCCTCGGGCATGGGTGTGTGTGATGGTTGGTTGGTTGGTTGTTTGGGGAAGGAGACCAGACAGCGTGGTCATCGGTCTCATCGGATTAGGGAAGGAAGTCGGCCGTGCCCTTTCAGAGGAACCATTCCGGCATTTGCCTGGAATGATTTAGGGAAATCACGGAAAACCTAAATCAGGATGGCCGGACGCGGGATTGAACCGTCGTCCTCCCGAGGTGTGTGTGATGTCCTTAGGTTAGTTAGGTTTAAGTAGTTCTAAGTTCTAGGGGACTTATGACCTAAGATGTTGAGTCCCATAGTGCTCAGAGCCATTTGAACCTTTTGAACATTCACAAATAGCTGTCTCATAGATTTCTCTGTTATTCACTTCCATATGGGTCTAAAGTGTTGATAGTGCGGTTCAACAAAGCAACAAATTCTGCAATAATTTACTATCAGATATAAGGACATCCACGAAGATAGCTATTCGGCACCCAGCGCAGTGCACAATCGTGATACAATTCATTAAGTTACCAGATGGGTTTATATTATCTCCCATAAGTCCAACCCCTCGTCCAAGTTGTGGGAGATGGGCAACGGCACAAAGCAGGGGACTGCCTATAGGGGCGATGTACAGCGGGGACTTCGTGTGCCCCAGGACCGCTACGGTAGCTGAGAAGGCCCTATGGGAACCCTGAAACGTGACGGCTAACGGGGCTCTGGTGAAGCTGCGATAGGCCTAGCAAGCCAGTAGTAGATAAATCAACTGCTTTTAAAAAGGGAACATGCCTCGGATCACGGAACGGATTTAAAGGAAACCGACCAAGCAATGGAAAAGGATTACGAGATGGTTTACGACTGGGCACCTTAAACGTAAGGACTCTAACTGGGAAGTTAGAACAAATTGTAGAAATGATGGAAAGGAGGAAATTGGACATCTTGGGACTTGATGAGACTAGGTGGAGAGGAGTTGGTGAAAAACGACTAAGTAAAGGATGTAAACTGTACTGGATAGGGAATGAGAGGGGAAGAAATGGAGTGGCAATAGTGGTCAGAGAGGGTCTGCAGGAGGAGGTGGAAGGTATCAATGATCGAATGATAAAAACCAGAGTACGGGTGAAAGGAAAAAGCACTGAAATCATCCAAGCATATGCCCCACAGGTGGGGTGTACAAAAAAGGAGAAGGAGGAATTTGAAGATGACATGCAAAAGCAGCTAAATGGAGGAAATCAGATTATAATAGGGGACCTCAATGCACATGTTGGACAAACAGGAAAGGATTCGAGGAGATAATGGGACCAGAGGGCTGGGGGAACCTAAATAGAGAAGGAAAATTGTTGCTGGAATTCTGCAAGAGGAATGGGCTGGCGATCGCAAATTCCTGGTACAAGAAGAGAAGTAGTCACAAAATAACTTGGTACAGTGGGGACTGGTCCCAAACTTCAGTAGTAGACTATGTACTAGTGGATAGGCAGATGATGAGCAGCGTCACAGATGTTAAGGTCATTCCATCTGAGGCCTTAGACAGTGACCATGGGCTGTTGGTAGCCACCCTGAGAGAGAAAAAAGATAGGAGGGCAACAGATATACAGGAGAAAAGGTTGAAGACATGGATGCTGAAAGAGGATGAACGGAGGACCCAGTACCAGACACTGATCAGGAAGAAGCTGCCAAAGGAAGATCAGAGAACAGTGGTAGAAGAATGGGGAGATTTTAAGAGGGCTCTAGTTGAGGCAGCTGAGACTGTGTGCGGAAGAACTAGCACAAAGAGGAGAAGTAGGGAAACCCCATGGTGGAACAACATATGTAAAGAGGCAGTACTTCGAAAGAACAAAGCCTTCAGAGAATGGTTCCAGACCCGAACAGAGGAAGCTAGGGTAAAATATAAGGAAAGCAAGAAAGCGGCACAGACCAAAGTAAGGGCGGAGAAGAAGAAGTGGATGGAAAAATGGACAAGAATGTTAGAAGAGGACAGTGAAGGGAACAAAAAAGTACTTTACACCATGGTAAGAAATAAGAGGAACGACAGAAGCGAGTGCCTGAGGATCATGGATAATAATGGAAGAGTTGTGGAGGAAATGCATGAGCTCAAAAAGATTAGGAAGGAGTACTTTGAAGATCTGTTGAATGCTGCGAAGCGGGTAACTAACAGCGATGGAGAGCCTAAGGCAGCAGACGATTATAATAGTGGGGAAATTGATGATCTAACTTGGAATGAAGTGGAAGAAGCCATAAAGAGGATGAAAGGCGGCAAGGCACCAGGTTGGGACGAAGTAATAGTGGATACGATACGAGCAGCAGGAGAAGTAGGAACCCAGTGGCTATACAGAGTGCTGAGGGTGGTGTGGAAGCAGAACAGAATTCCTGAGGATTGGAAGAAAGAAATTATAGTCCCGATCTTCAAGAAAGGGGATAAAAGGAGATGTGAGAACTACAGAGGAATCACCCTGCTATGCCACTGTGGAAAAATCTATGAAAAGATCCTGGAGGAGAGAATAAGAAGCAGTATTGAAAGTAGACTGCAAGAGGAGCAGTACGGTTTCAGAATGGGAAGATCAACAACGGACCTCATATTTGCGGTAAGGCAACTGTAGGAAAGGCACTATGAGTACGGGAAGGACTTAATCATGGCCTTTTTAGATATTGAGAAGGCATGTGACAGTATCTGTAGGGACAAGCTCTGGGATGTGCTGAACGCAAAAGGGATAGATGAAGAGATAACACGAAAAGTCAGAAAAATGTATGAGGGAAGTGAGAGTTGTGTGAAAGTGGGGAGGGAACGTACTGCATGGTTCAAGCTGGAAAATGGGCTGCGACAGGGAAGTGCACTTTCGCCTTTATTGTTTATTATTGTTATGGATGAAATCCTACAGCAAGTATCAGATGCAATTGGAGATCATAAAATGAAAGCAGTGCTTTTTGCCGATGACCTGATGTTATGGGGAAGTTGCGAGAAGGAGGTGCAAGAGCAGTTAGATGCATGGGAGGCAACGGCAGCACAATATGGAATGCATTTCTCTGCAAAGAAAAGTGAAATAATTGTCACAACAAGGAAGAAGAATAGGCCAAATGTGGATATAACTTGTGGAGGGGAAAAACTACAAGTGGTAGAGAACTTCAAGTACCTGGGAAGCGTGATTGAAAGTAAGGGGGCAAACGCAATGGAAATAAATGAAAGGTGCAGAAAAGCAAGGCAGTTCTACAAATGCATTAGGGGGCTTATTTGGAGCAAGGAGGTGCCACAGAAATCCAAGGGAATTCTATACCGAACCTACTTTGTCCCCATATTGGCATACGGAAGTGAGACATGGGTAATGCACAAAAGCGACAAAAGTAGAATACAGGCTAGTGAAATGAAGTTCCAGAGGAGCAGGTTGGGTGTAACAAGACGAGACAGATTGCGAAATGTGTATGTGAGGGAAAGACTAAAGGAGGAACCAGTACAGGACAGGATAGAAAAATCAAGACTGCAGTGGTATGGACACATGAAGAGAATGGATGAGGGAAGAATTCCAAAGAGGATGTTTGATCTGCAACTGGAGGGGAAGAGGCCCAGAGGAAGACCAAGAGATAGATGGGTGAAGGGAGTGAAGGTATGTGTGATGAGAAGAGGAGAGAACTGGACGAAGGTGGAAGAGGGGGAATGGTGGAAAGACAGAACACGATGGAAGGGCTTGTGTTCCCGACAGACCCAGCCAGTGGCTGGAAACTGTCCAAGATGATGATGATGATGGGTTTATATTGTTCCTGCGTGCTGCTCAGTTATTATGTAGGGCCACCAGTATAAAGCTGATTCAGTTTTTTTCACCTGATAATTAGTGGCTAGTTATAGAGAAAGAAAGGTTAGCTAAACCTTTCATGGTTCATAAAATAGACGCTGAGGATTTCAGAACTTTAAGGCATGGTAACAATGTACATTTCAGGAATTTTATAATGATAAAGTTTTCATTTGTATGTGTGGTGTCTGTTTATGTTTACCAGATGTCAACTGAAACTAGAGTAAACAGAACTATTATTCTTTACGCTGTAATACTGGACAGTACAAGTTGTGTAATTACAGGAACGCTACCTGATAAAAATGAGTCGCCAAAACTAAAACTGTAGAACTTTATTCTTAATTAACAAAGAAATTAGAAAACCGGACTGTAAACTAACTAAGCCATCCCCTGAAACTTTTGTGTGCGATAAATTGAGCAGTGCTATAATGAGTGACGTCACAATAAGTGACTTGTAGTTCCAACACACACACAAAGGCAACAGAATGAAAAAGCTACGCAAAATTACTGATTGAATTTTGAAAGGATGAATTACCAAAAAGTTTCTCCAAAAATGTCCCGTGAATGTACGTACGCAGTCTGTCTGAAATACTTCTAGACGCAGAACAATGCACACGCTAATGTAACACTGCACTGTGAAAATAAAATCGTCTGCATAACATTAAATCTGAACTGAACGTTGCTAACACTGGCCTGTACTGTAAAACTGCCCCTAAAAATTTGTACGGCTTATCTGTGGCAACAGAAACTCGGTGCTGCTCGAAGTGATGGACAGAAAATATGGAGCGCAGCAGCAACTAAGCTAAAAAGAAAAGAAAAGCTTTGCGTAGAGCAATGCAAGGACGTGCAGTTATTCTAAGCAGAGCATGCTTGCATCACTGTGTTCCACAATGTGGAATACTTCGAGACAAATAAGCACAGAAATGAGATTTTTTTGTGAGGAGACGGCGGTGGAATTTGATCTTACTAAACGACTGACAAGTAATTAACCTTCTAAAAAATGTGTTGCAGAAACTGAAACTCATTGTCTGACTATAACAAACATATTTACAAAAAAGATATATTTTATAACAAACATTTCTCTGCCAAGAAATAATTTCTGAAAAATGGTAAGGAAGCGGTAAAATCTGTAACATCTGAGTGCAAGCCATAGGAATAGAAAACTTTACTTATTCTCATTTGAACAATAAAACCGACTAACCCAAACCAACAAAAAGAGATTCCACTAAAATCTTCCTTCATTCATACACTCATAATTAACTTCTCATGGTCGGGGTTCACAGTCATGTACAACATTTAAAATACGTCATATTCGCCCTTGACTATGGAAGTTATTTATTTCAATACTACAATTTTGGACTTTGATCCATTTTTAAGTGGTACTGGAAAAATCTAAAAAAATAGAAAAGCACGGAGCGTACTCGCTTATACAGGACTACACAAACATTTGCTTCAGCATATGTTAGACTCTAAAATCCTCCGACATGTCATCGTTTTTCTTACTTTAAGGTTATTTCATCCCCCAGGCCCCATATGGGCGGAAGGTCGGCTGTCAGTGGCTCAGTACTCCGTTTTTCAGCCAAGAGCGTCCTGAATGTTACAGTAAAGATGATAGAAGAAAAAATGTGAGGACTATTGTCGTTTTAAATTAAAAAGATGAATGGCAGACAGTTAAAAGCGTGAAAAATACATACAATTTTAAAAACACAAATGCAATGTGGTGACATTCAACTATGAAAAAAGTACTGGAGCACTGTACTTTAACTGAGCATCTGGAGGACCTGCACTGGGTGAGAATATTGTGGAAGGAGAGAATATGTTCCATAGAGGTTGAGGGGCACAGGTAAAGAGATAGGTGTCTGTTAGGTGGGGAACGATGAGAATGACAGGCAGGAAGTGGGAAAACGGACAGTGGGAAGGAGAGAGGGTGAAGAGGGGTAATGGTGGGTAAGAAGGATAGTCGTACAAGAATAGGGGACATGAGCAGGTGGAGAGGAAAAAGCAGTAATTCATCCTTTTCTTTCTCTTTATTGTTATTTCATCCCCCTCTCACTCCATGTGAGTGGGTGGGTGGGGGTTGGGGGTTGGGAGGGAGGCTGGCAGAGGTCAAGGATAGAGAAGATATCGGAGAGATAGTATGGAAAGCGATTGGCGTCCCTTAGTTCGTCTGGGGAAGGTTGTTTTGAAGGATCAGGTAGTCAGGGATGAGATGGGTGTCAGTAAGTCAGTGAAGGGGGTGTAGCATTGAGCCTGGTGCATCTCTCGCGCCAGTCCCGCATTTTTTGGCGTTAAGTAAATTTCTAAGGTGTCGCTGTATTTGCTGGTGGCGTCTGAGTGTATATCGGCCAGGAGTCCACAGGAAGGAGCGATATAAGGGGAGGCAGTCACAGAGGAGTGTGGCTTGTGGTGGGCAAGTGGGGCGATGAGGGTACATGGCTTTAGTAGCGATATGGGTGGAGACAGCATCTGACAAGGTCTGTTGCAGGAAGGCTGTGGCGTGGGGGATACCATCCGGATGCTGGAACATCAATTTATAACGATTTGCAGGAATGATTCTAAATAATTTACATCATTTCATCATGTACAGAGCTTCAACTCGTCTAATGTATTTCTACGGTAAAGGGTTCTCCTTTTGACGATACAGTGTATCAGCATCCACAGACTAGAAGTCTCTGTCTTTCGTTTTCGTTTGCTGCTACTCTTGTTGTGCATAGACTGGTAGGAGCCACTCCCCTATGCTTTGCGTCTCTTTATCCAATTAGTTTGCTTCTGTCGTCGACACTGTCTTCTGTGTGTGTACACCATCTCCTCGCGTGTCGCCATCGCCGTCGTTGTCGCTTTTGCCGTCGTGTTCAGCTGTCGTCCCATCACCACAGCCGCAGCTGCCGCCACAGCTGCCGCCGCTGCAGCAGTAATCTCCCCTCTTTCGTCGTCGCTGGTGTCGTCATCACCCTCATACTGCTATCACTTCGCACCGTACGTCCCTGCCGTCATCCTCCACCATACCCATAATCCCCCACCATCAGGCGTGCTCTGTCACCCATAATTATCATCTACTTTCTATTCCCTGCGCTCTTTGATCGACAATGGACATTCCAACCACCTTCCATTCTGCTTCCACCATCATTACATGGAGCACTTACTTCGGCTCAATTCTCCACCCATTACCACGTCAGCTGCCTCCCCACCCCTCCTCACAACACCTTCCCTGACTTCACTTTTTTATTTGCCTATCCTCCGCGCCCAACCTTCCCCACACTCACCACTGCCCCTGCAACATCTGCACGAGTTACATCTTACAGCAGCACTGTCACTATACCATATACCACAACACCATTCAACAGCAACCACATTGATTCCGGCCTGTTAGAACTATCAGCTCAGTGCCAGATCCCTACCAGCTCAGCCCCAGATCCCACCTTCTCCAAATCCTCAACCCCACATTATCCCATAGCCACTGAAAATCGTAGTAGCTACCCAAAACAGACACCACAGCCATCACTACCACCAAAAACCCTCAGACCAACACTGAAAAAATGGACGCTGCTTCTTCCCCTGGACCCTCTCCCCAGACTGTCCACAACTTCCTCCTCTCCTGCCCTGACCCTCCATTCCTGTACTCCAAATCCCTCACTCTCGAAATTAGGAAGTATGCCCCACATTCCTGTCACCTGAATCATCCACAGCATAGAATTAGTTCTCCCCAGATTCCCCATGTTACCTTCGGTCCTCATGCACTATCACCCCCTCATCCAAACAGCCCAAGCCTTCTCGCTGCCTCCCCCCCCCCCCCCCAATCACTGCAGTTATCATGGAGCTTGGCAATGAGATATCATGGCAGAGGATGTGGTTGTGGAACTCTATTCCAATCTTTCCATAGATATATAGATATCTGCACCACCCACCATATCAGCTATGATTCTGACCCCATGTTCCTCATGCAAGTATTCATGGATCCTGCTCATACCTCAATTGCTTCCTCATGGAGGGGACCCTGATCTATAACTACTGTCACAAGGTTAAGCCTCCTCTATAGTGACAACCTCACTGTGTTTGTAAGAATATTCCCATCTACCCCTTCTTTCAGTAATCCCACTTCATCAAACAACATCCCATTCCTAGGTTCCTCCACCCCCCTCCCTACCTGGAACATCTGCAGCAATGCACACTCTACTTACTCTGGCAAGTACAAGGCCAAACTCCCACTTGTTAAACCTGAATTAACTTTGCTTGTCCATCCTATTGACCTTCCCATCCATCCCAACAAGTCCCTCTGCCCACCCCCACTTCTGAGGACCTCATCCATTTCCTTACCATCATCCTCCAAATCATCCACCCCTTGCAATGAGCCCACACTCATGCTGCCCCCTTAGTATTCCACATTAACACCCAAGCCACATGCTCCCAAACCCAGGTCCGTCTCGTTTTCACCCTCAAATAAACCTCTCCTCCCTCAACCCACACAACCCACTTCTTAGTCCCTCATCATGACATGACAGCATCCTATACAGCAACATCCGCTCACACTCCACCAACAATCCCATTTTTATGCATAACCTCTCCCAACACAAAACCGATACCTTTGTTCTCAATGAAACGTTCCTCCAACCACACCACACCATCCATAACTATCCCTACACCCTCCACTGCACTGAAAAGCCTCTCCTCATGGTCAGAGGTCCAGTAGAAATTGATTATTACAGGAACATCCCCACTAGGCCACAACCCATGCTTAACAATCCCACTGAACACCTTGTTTGACCTCTTCTTCATAAATTTCATGGTTACCTGTGCTACCATCTGCATCTGACTTAACAGTTCCATCCCCTATGGTTTCCTCACTCACATCAACCACAACTTTTTCACCTATATTGTTGTCACTGACCTCAACACCCATAGTAGATCCCATGCAGAACTCCAGCAGTGATGTTAGTTTATGAAATCCCTCCAAGATGACATTGTCCCCATTCCACAGCATACTGTGCTGAAAGCAACATTGCCCCTGACATCGTCCCAGCATCTCTCAAACCTCCTTGGGTGCCTATGGAAGACCTCAATCCAGTGGAAGTGACCACCTACCAGTCTTCCACACAATATCCTGTACACTACCCTGTCCCCCTGCACCCTATCCCAATCTCCACCCATTAGTTGCCCATAACTATTCTAGTACCAACTGGAATGCCTACCAGGAACTCATAGATACCTACACTGGAAGCTACCCCATAACCCTCATGCAACCTGTTGTGACTTGGCAAGACAGCCAAGTCACTATGCGAGGATGCCGAAAGGCACGCGTTCAAGCTCACGCAGGCTGGCGTGAGGTCTGGAAAATGACAAGGAATTATAGTAGCCAAAAATAGTACATAGCTTCTGGAATATTTAACTTTAATCCATAATTGGAGAACATCGCTCTGGATACATAATAACAATCTCAATATAAACTGGTAATGGCGCCTTGCTAGGTCGTAGCAAATGACGTAGCTGAAGGCTAAGCTAACTATCGTCTCGGCAAATGAGAGCGTATTTGTCAGTGTAGCATCGCTAGCAAAGTCGTCTGTACAACTGGGGCGAGTGCTAGGACGTCTCTCTAGACCTGCCGTGTGGCGGCGCTCGGTCTGCAATCACTGACAGTTGCGACACGCGGGTCCGACGTATACTACCGGACCGCGGCCGATTTAAAGGCTACTACCTAGCAAGTGTGGTGTCTGGCGGTGACACCACACAACCTGATGACATCTGCAATGCCACAGCCATCCTGCAACAGAGATATCTCCACCCAAACCACTACTGAAGTCATATATCCTCATCACCCCACTCTCCCACGACAAACTGTACTCCTTCTCCATGAACTCTAGACAGTTATATTGCTCCTTCCTGCTGACTACTGACCAGGGTACACACACACACACACAAAATTTAATCAGTGGCAAAAAAACATTGGGGCTGACGCCAGACACACACCAGACACAATATTGCACTCCCAGTTAACTCTTCCAGGCTCTGGAAAGCGTTCCACTGACTTAATGGCACCCATTCCATCTCTCACTACCGCATCCTTCACAACAGCCTTCCCTTACCTGGCGACCTGAGCAAAACCAATAACTTTTCATCCTATCTCTCTGACATCTTCTCTGTCCCTAGCTCCTAACTTCTGATACTTGAACAATATAGCAGGAACAGAATTAAACACCCCAATCACAGCACAGGAAATAAAACAAGTACTTCACAGAAAATGCAACATATCCACTGGTCATGACTATACAACATATTGCCACCTCAATGAATATCCTATCTCCTTTCTCATCGCCCTTGCAACCCTGTATGCCACTATCCTCTCCACAAGCTACTCACGTGATCTGAGAAAAACCACGAAACCTCCAAACACCTACTTTTTCTCAAATCAAAGAAATCCCCCACTGATAATTCATCGTACCACTCCATCTGTCTCATCTCAGTGCTTACCAAGGTCTTTGAATTCATCCTCAACTGACGCATCCATCGCCAACTGCACAAACTCCATCTGTTTCTCTTACCCTGTATGGTTTCCATCCCTCCTTCTCTGGTGATGATCAACTCCTGAACTTCACCGACCTCCTATCCTAACAGCTCAACGATCATAAACCCATATCTTTGTCTCCCTTGACCTAGAGAAAGCATACAACCATGTGTGGCGTTCTGGTCTCGTTTTCAGGCTACAGAATTAGGCACTTCCAGTCAACTATGTCCACCATATTGCATCTTTCCTCTCCAAGCGCCCATCCTATGTCATTGTTAACCACACCAATTCCTGTATCTTCCACTCCACTGCAGGAGTGTCCCAAGGTTCCATCTCTCCCTTCTCCTTTACCTCTTCCCCACACCACCAGTGTGCCCAAACTACCTCCTCCCATCCACCACCTTCAGTATTCTGATGACACCACATTTCTCGCTCTCTTTCAAACAATTCTTCTAACCCCACCTCAATCAGTTTACTTCTAGTGTAACAAATGGCTCCTTAACATTATACTCTCCAAAACCAAGGCCATACTTATGGGCTACTCCACCCTCACCTTCCTTCTCCATGACTTCTACCTCACCATTTAGAACTGTCCCATCCTGATAACTAACACACTACTCTCCTTGGACTATCTTTTGACTGGCAACTAATGTGGAAACCACACCTACCTACCATCCAACAGAAAACCCATAATAGACTAAAACTACTGAAACCACTAACTGTCTGAACATGGGGAGTACACCCCACCACTGACCTTCATACTTTCAAATCCCTGATCCTCACCATCCTTTCCTATACAAATGTTGCATGGATATCTGCCCCTCCTATAAGTGCTTCCAGATCCTCGAACACTCTGCCTCGCTTTCAGCATCCACTTACCTTCACTGCTCATCAAATTCCTACCTATCCTCACTCATATTGTATTCTCCAATTAACCCACACCATCCATAAACTCATCTCCAACAATCCTTTTGCATCGCCTCTCCTATCCAACACTAGTGCTTCTGGGCCTCTAGCTACACATCTCACCAACTCTCCACCCTCCACGACTTCTCTCAAAGAAATTTCAACCGTCTCTCTCTCCCAGATCCCTAACTCTGTCCCAACATATACCCATCCTATCTGAATCCACCCTGCCCTATCAACCACCCAACGGCTCCCTCCTATTCCTCTCCCTAAATTACACCTCCACCTTTCCCTGTCGCCCTACCTCTCTCTTTTCCTCTCCAATCTATAGATTCCATTACCCTTCTTTCCTTGTCCCCCACAGCCACATCACCACATCATACCAGTCCTCTGTCTTCATCACCACCACTCTGCTATCTCCCTCCATACTCACTTTCGTTTTATCTACCATCTACTGTACTAGGGAAGGTCGTATCCAGTTTTAGTGGAAATGCACAGTGCTCCGTTTTTAATGCTCAGTTCATGAAAACAGCATTATATTGTTTATATTCCTCCCATTCACGCCACTTTTCAAATAATTTTAAATTCGAAGCACATATGTATCCTTGTTTTTTGTGTTAACATCTAAGTTAGCATTAAATTCTACTGCGTGAAGAGCGGGATATTTGTACCACTGCCAGTCCTCGCCCCTCCGCCCCCCCCCCTCTCCCCCCGCCCGGTATACATGTCAGAGGGTTTTAAAGTCTGACTTGTGCTGAAGCAAAAAAGTAAGCGCTAGCGCTGTATTATTTTCACCATTTTTGCAATGTATTACTGTCTCCATGACACAGCTGTGAAATTCTGTATATTCGAGTACACTTTGTGCTTTATTTTTGTATTCTTTTAGCTTTTGCAGTACCACTTCAAATTGGCCCAAAGGCCGAAATTGAAATAGTGAAATAAATAAGTTCCTGGAAAAACATAATTACATGCGCTCAAACAGCGCAGCAACATTTCACTTCAAAGATCTCCATTTTTCAATTAATCTTCGCAAAATCAAGCTTCACAATTCGTCCTTGTCTATGTCTTTATCTCCGTGCTGTCCATCCTCTCAGTAGCATAGTCAACACCCGCTCTTAGAATGCGTCCTGCAGGGACTATGCTACTAGCAACCAAAGATCACACTGCCTGTACTGAGAATCTCTGTGACGTTACATATCGACTATCGAAAACTAATGTTTTAAAAATATCCAGCATATACGTGTGGAATACGACGCATCGATCGAAAACAGAGTGTACTACACTTTTCTAGAACATCAAAACTAAACTAGAAAACTTGTAATGTGTTGCATACTGGATGCAGGTGTGGCACTGCGACGTACTCTCAGACGCTCAGATGTTCCTTCCCCAGTGTTGCTGTGTTCCAAGACGACAGGGCCCCTGTTCACACAGCTCTCGTATCTTCCTGGCCATCACAGTCACTATATCTCAATATTACTCAGTCTTTGTGGTCCGTGTTAGAGAGAAGGCTGCGTGATCGGTATCTGAACTTGCCACTACTTTGCAGGAAAATGATACGTGGTGTGTATGAAAAGTAATGAGAATGACAAAACTTCGCCCGATCTGGCAATCCTGCGCTATTCTACTTGTGTAGACCGGCTGTGTTCATCACTTCCAGATGCTCAGTCTGTTTCAGTTACGTACAGCCATCACGCGAGTTTTGAGAAATCCATCAGGGAGCCTCCGCTTTTGTTGTGTTACGGAAATGGAATACTGGATTTAGAGCAACGCTATGCAATCGAGTTTTGTGCTAAATCTGGGGAATCCGCAAGTGTGACATTTAAAAAGTTGAAACAGGACTATAGGGAACATTCCTTTTCAAGATCACAAGTTTGTCGCTGGCGCGAACCATTTTTGGAAGGCCGAGAACACGTTTAAGATGAACCTCGCTCAGGGAGGCCTTCAACTTCAAAAGCCGACGAAAACCTCGAACGTGTGCTTACTCTCGTGGAAGCAGACCAATTTTTAACAACAACGGTGATGGGTGACCTGTTTAACTTATACACTTTCACTGTACATCAAATTTTGACCTAAGAAGTTTTGCACATGCAAGAGGTTTGTGCCAAAATTGCCCCTAAAAACTTCAAAACTGAGCAGAACGACAACAGAAGAAACGTGACCGTTGATCTTCTTGAGAGGACTGCCAATGACCACGAATGATTCACTCGTGTGATCAGAGGTGATGAATCCTAGATTTCTGAGTACGACCCTGAGACAAAGGGGCAAAATAAGGAGTGTCACATTGAGATATCTCCTCGACCGGAAAAGGCTCGAATGAGCAAATCAAAGATCAAAACAACGCTGATTTGCTTTTTTGGCAGTAGGGCTATCGTGGAAGAAGAATTTACTCCTCCAGGGTAAACTGTGAACCAAGTGTTTTACAAAGATTTTCTTGAAAGGCTAAGGAAAATGGTGAATCGAGTGAGACCGGACATTGGTGACAAGTGGATGCTGCACCATGATCACGCCTCATGTCACAAGACCGCTTCCATCACGAAATTTTTGACCTGAAAAGACATTCCTATTCTGTAGCCTTTCGAATCACCTGATATGGGTCCTACTGACTGTTTTCTCTTCCCGGAATTGAAAAATGTCCTAAAAGGACGTCATTTTGGGACTCTGGAGAAAATTCAAAACAATGTGCTCGATATGTTGTGAGGTAACGAGCGAATTGTGGCGCCCTCAAAATATTTTAAGTCTGCTTAGCCGCACAGGTCTCTCGGCCAGCCGGGGCCCGGCAGCTAACACGTGGTGGCGAACGTTAACCAGACGAGAGGGGCAGCCCCAGCGCATGGTCCAGCCGCGTGGCTGGGAATTCCAGGGTGACGCTGTGTCAATGAAAGAGACTTGTGTGCCGAGAGTGCCAAAGATGGCGGACTTTGTGAAACCTTAGTGGCAGACATTTCACAGTTTGTATGGAAATTAATTGTAGCCAGATGAATCATGATACCTCAAAAAGAAACATGCACATTACTATTATCTGCACGACGATTCTGGAGGTGTAATCAGATTACTATCGATCGCGTCAGGCCGTAAGTGCTCCACAGAGACACGAAAAAACGGTAGCAGCATCTTTATAAATAAATTTATTGGTTCAAATGGCTCTGAGCACTATGGGACTCAACATCTTAGGTCATAAGTCCCCTAGAACTTAGAACTACTTAAACCTAACCAACCTAAGGACATCACACACACCCATGCCCGAGGCAGGACTCGAACCTGCAACCGTAGCAGTCCCGCGGTTCCGGACTGCAGCGCCAGAACCGCACGGCCACCGCGGCCGGCTAAATATATTTATTCGTCTATGTCTTTCTTTATATCAGATATACACTATTCATGAACAAATTGGTTAAATATTTACTGTGTTTTAGAAAGCACAGAGACATTAGGCTACTGGCCTACCTTTTGTTCTATTACTCTGACATATGATTATTTAATTTGTTTATGTACCTAATAATGTACGTTAGAGAGTGTTTGTGGTCCAGCCGTAGGAATATTTATATAATTTCAAGTTATTTAAATGTAAATCCAGTACTTCGAATGTGTTTCATTATGTTTGTGTGGGTGCGTCGGCATGAAGACATGGCGCGAGCGCATCTTATCACAGCGCTCGTGAATGGGGAGACTGGATGGAAGCGAATTCGGGTGAAGAGTGTTGAGAGGACAGGACAGGGCACGGAAAGTGCTGGACGTGAGTAAGGTGTCGGCCGCGGGGTCGCGGGGGAGGGACTTGGAGAGTGTGGAGCGGTTTGTGCGTGGTCGCGGCAGATAGAAATATTTCGTAGTGCTGGCTTGTGCACTTGTGTGAGATTTCCGTGACTTCTACAGTGAAGACGTACTGTGTGTTTAGACGTGAATATCTCGCGAGATATGTTGTTGGTCATGACTAAGTACGTGCAGTAGGAATCTATTGTTTCCCTGTTATTCAACTTTATTTTATTTAATTGCTGGACCATCGACACAAATATGTGTTTTGCAGAAATATAACACATTCTCAAAAGTACTTCTGCTATCGTACTCATCATTTAAAGTCGTTAAGATAGTACCTGCAGATTTTATTTAATTGCAATCTTTCATTTATAAATTTATATGTTACATTCATAATTCGCAATTGCCGAGTGATATAAACAATCAACCATTCGATTCATGTGCGTATTCTTATCATATACTGTAGACTCAGCAGTATTTGGCCAGTAATGCGGTTACTAAGTATCCCATCCCCTAAACAACGAAACCAGCCAAAACTTTTAATATTTCAACGTTGAGTCTGAGGGTGCGTAGTTATTTTGAAAGCCCGCAATGTTCATACCGCTACCAAAAAAAAAAAAAAAAAAAAAAGTGTTCAGATGTGTGTGAAATCTTATGGGACTTAACTGCTAGGGTCATCAGTCCCTAAGCTTACACACTACTTAACCTAAATTATACTAAGGACAAACACACACACCCATGCCCGAGCGAGGACTCGAACCTCCGCCATGACCAGCCGTACAGTCCAGCGCCAAAGACCGCTCGGCTAATCCCGCGCGGCCCAAGGCGCTACCAGGCTAAAGTTTTTCAGCGCGGCTACCAAGACTGGGAGCAACGACTCGGCCGATCTACAGCTGCCGAAGGGAACTACTTTGGAGGGGACGATATTGCTGTTTGCAAAAATAGAAACATTGGTAGGTAAAAAACAAGTCCCATTGCTTTACTCACGCGCCGTATGTATGATTGCATTGAAAACCACGCAGGACCTGTATTTATCCATTCAGGGACGATTGGAAGCTGTTTTGAAGCCAATGATTTTCCTATACCGTATTAGGCATGGTAATGTGTTGTTAATGTTTCGTCATTTGACGTTCTTCCTGGTGTTGAATTTTTTGTGGCCGGAACAGCACGTACCCAGAGGGCCGTGTGGTTCCCGAGCGGCCGTTTGCCGACCTCCAGTCTAGTTGTCGGGCTTTCCTTACTTCCTTTATCAGGTCGACAGCATCTCGGTCGACCGGCTACCGGTATCCAGATGGCGCACAGTATGGCCGTTCGTGTCACGGCCGCGTCGCGCTGACCTCTAGACTGCGCCGTACACAGATTGGACGGCATACTTCGAGCCCAGATCTTTCGCTGGGCGGCTACTGTGCGTATTCCCTTTACGTGAGGCGGCTATGAATATATTTCAGTGATGGCGATTCGCGTGGAGCCGCTGTCTATCAGGTTTTGATGTACGTCGCAATTTGGAGCCGTAAACAAGTCTCCTTCCGTACGCAGTAGACTCCGCGGCTTCATTTTGGGCCTTGGAGGCCAGCCGAAGTCCTCATCTCGGGCCGCAGACGCGGCTCTCACGCGGAATACAAATTCCGTTCTGCTCGACTGGTGACCTCTCCGCTTGCCGTTTAGGGAACTCGGGCGTGTTTTGTGGCGTCCTTCCACAGAACGTGCACGGAAAGGTCTTCAGCATTGACTGATTTCCCTTTTGTACACGCAAGGCTGTCAGTCTCTCTGTGGAAGAGGTGGGGAGAGGCCTCATCAAAGAACGGAAGCTGAAACAGGGCGTGCAACGAAAATCCGGTACGTGAAATAAAATGGCTGCAATATCATAGGGATGTTTGCATTACCTTACGTCATCCGTGTCAGCTTGTTTTAACGACGTACGACTGTTTATGATAATAAAAGTACCTGCATCAGTCCCTCTTTTTATTTCGTCTCACGACAAGTTTCTAGAGTTTTCACTCTCATCTTCAGGTGAAACAATGATATTATGTAATGTAGCACGATGCTGCCAGTTGTTTGCTGTAGTTTCATTTCGTTCGTGTTCTGTGAGACAAATTAATGAAAAATGTATATTTATGACGAGTCACAGCATCCTGTGCACTGAAATGAAACAGCCGCAAACAACTGGCTGCACCCAGCTAGCAAAAATGTAACATAGTATGACTCTTCTACCAGAAGATGAGAGTATAAACCCTCAAAATGCGTCTTGGGATGAAATAAAAAGAGTGACTGACGTAGATAATTGTTTTATTTGATCTTTCATTTTCTTTTTTACATTTCTGTTAGGTAGGGTACTGTGAGACTTAGAGAAATGCTAACTTATTTAAAGCAAAAACAACAACAGAACTTTAAGAAATTTTAAAGTAAGGCGATAATGTCTCTGTGTTATCACTAACTTGCCCCAATGCTGGAAACGTTGAATGGTTCAAATGGCACTGAGCACTATGGGACTTAACTTCTGAGGTCATCAGTCCCCTATAACTTAGAACTACTAAAACCTAACTAACCGAAGGACATCACACACATCCATGCCCGAGGCAGGATTCGAACCTGCGACCGAAGCGGTCGCGCGATTCCAGACTGTAGCTCCTTGAACCGCTCGGCTACACAGGCCGGCTGGAAACATTAAAACCGATTTGGGACAACACTTTCAAAAATAAATGACTAATTCAAATTAATTAACTAATCTCTGATACCTCAATAGAATGAATAAGAAGAAATTGAGGAACCAAATACTCCAGTATTTCTGGATCGGAATGTCAAAAATAACGTAGACTGCAAAACAATCTAGGAAACAATCCAAAAAGCGGAAATGGCAGAGAAATTTTATGAAGTATAAAATATTATGCTTATAAGCTTTCAAGATAAGAAATCAGGAATGACACGTGCGGAATAAAGGAGAAGATAGAATGAGGGAGGGGGGGGGGGGGGATGAATGATTACTGGAGAAACTGGAAACAACATAGAAAGAATAGGAACTAAAGTTCTGGGAGTCTCTCGCGGTGAAATGCGTGAATAAAACTGTTCTGCCACTTTCGCCGTCTCTAGCAGGTTCCATAAGCCGCCATCTACGCTATACATGGTGTAAAAAATTAATCTGGTACGTCGTGCCACAATGGTGTAAGTGAAGTCTGGGCGAACAGTTTGATAGAGGACACTTAGGGTATATGAAGTCGGAAAGCGCTTCAAATATGCTACAGAAGCCATCTGGTACACAACGCATATACTCCGTGCGTGATTTTGGCTAAATCGTCCACGAATATTCAAAAAATTCCTTGTTCTTACATTTTCAAAATGTAAAACTGCCGTTTGTTTTAATTTTACTTCAAAATACTGATAATTTTAACGGCATAAAATTAAATCGTTTTGTTTGGGCTTCTCACTGCCAAGCTACTATAATTGTAAGCGTAATTAATTTTTCTATTACGTTTAGAAAAGTCTTCTTTCTTTGTTTTCTCACTGCAAAGTTAAAATTTACGATGTTAACAAAGTACCGGACTAAACTGGTGGGGTAAGAGTATGAGAGGATATTAAAAATCTCGCCCGACGCACATGCACGGTCTCTTACGTAGCTTTTTTCGGCCAGTTTGAGGTATTCCCCAGCCAGCGACGGCAGGCAGTGGTTTTTTACTCCTGATGACGTTAGCGGCGACGACTATCGACAGTGATGAGGCTCGAAAACCGCAAAGTTTTTATTCAGCAACTGAAGTTACGTGATTCTTGTTGTTCAAAACTAGGATTAAAAGAAAGGGCGGTTCCCAAGCAACTACTGCGCACCGCTCAGCAAGATAAAGTAGCCACTAGTTTCGTCCTGAACAAGGAGGTGTGTAATCCTGGTGACATGTTATCATCATAAAATTGAAGAACGATGCTTAAAACCGTAGTACTGACAAAAAGCAAAACCATACGCTCCATACACGATGCTGTGTTCTTACTGGAACTGAGATGACAAAAGGCGTGGGATACCTCCTAATATCGTGGCAGCCCCTCATTTTGTACCCGGCGTATTGCAGCAACTCGACGTGGCATAGACTCAACAAGCCGTTGGAAGCCCCTGCCATGCTGCCTCTACAGCCGCCCGTAATTGCGGAAGTATTGCCAATACAGGATTTTGTGCACGAACTGATCTCTCGATTATGCCCCATAAATAGTCGGTGGGATTCTTGTTGGGCTATTTGGGTGGCCAAATCTTTCGCCCGAATTGTCCAGAATGTTCTTCAAACGAATTGTGAAAAATTGTGTCCCGGTGATGTAATGCATTCTCATCCATAAAAATGCCATCGGTGCTTGGGAATATGACGTCCATAACTCGCTGCAAATGGTCTCCAACTAGCCGAACATAACCATTTTCCACTCATAGTTTACAGACGCCCAATTTCGTCGCTCTGTCCTAATAGATACGAGGGTAATCCTAAAAGTAAGGTGTCCTATTTTTTTATAAGTACATAGACCTGTTTATTTCTACAATGGTTTACATCAGTTTACAGCTTGAACATTTAGCTATTTTTCGACATAATCACCATTTCTGGCGATGCATTTTTGTAGACACTGTGGCAGTTTTTGTATGCCCATGTCATACCAGCTCTCCGCCATGCTGTTCAGAAAGCTATGAACCTCTTTGTTGTGGATTGGCAGGAGAGCCAATCCAGGAATACTAGAGGAAGCCGAAAGGCACGCGTTTTAGCTCACGCAGGCTGGTGTGAGGTCTGGAACAGTACAAGGAAATTAGACTTTAGTAAAACGGACGTAGCTGGTGGAATTCTTAACTTTAATCCGTTAAAGGTGAACGTCGGTCTGACGGTACATGATTAACAAGATCAATAGCAACTGATAATGGCGCCTTGCTAGGTCGTAGCAAATGACGTAGCTGAAGGCTATGCTAACTATCATCTCGGCAAATGAGAGCGTATTTTTTCAGTGAACCATCACTAGCAAAGTCGGTTGTAAAACTGGGGCGAGTGCTAGGAAGTCTCTCTAGACCTGCCGTGTGGCGGCGCTCGGTCTGCAATCACTGATAGTGGCGACACGCGGGTCCGACGTATACTAACGGACCGCGGCCGATTTAAAGGCTACCACCTAGCAATTGTGGTGTCTGGCGGTGACAGCACACTCTTCTTTCATCTCGTCCACGGAGCTGAACGGCTCTCCGGCCAAATGTTATTTTAACTTAGGGAACAAGTGATAGTAACTGGGCGCCAAGTCAGGACTATACGGTGGGTGGGTGATTATGTTCCACTGAAACTGTTGCAGGAGACCGACGGTTTGCCGAGCGATGTGTGGGCGAGCGTGGTCATGAAGAATGTGTACGCCCTTGCTCAACATTCCTCTTCTACGATTCTGAATTGACCGTTTGAGTTTTTTCTCAGAGACTCGCAGTACCTGCCAGCTTTAATTGTGGTCTGAGTGGGCATAAAGTCATCCAACAATACCCCTTTTCGATCCCAAAAAACGGTTGTTATGACTACCGGCAGACTGTGTTTGTTTGAATTTCCGCGGCTTTGGCGAAGAAGGATGCCGCCACTGGCATGATTGTTGCTTGTGCTCAGAAGTAAAATGGTACGCCCAGATTTTGTCACCCGTGACAATTGAGTCCAGAAAGTTGTCCTGTTCGGTTGCAAGACGGTGAAGAAATGCGCTGGAAGCATCAACTCGTTGCCGCATGTGGTCCTCAGTCAGCATGCGTCGCACCCATCTTGCGCACACCTTCCTGTAGTTCAATGTTTCCGTTAAAATTCGGGAAATCTCAGGAACCCGAGATCATCCAGGGTGATCCGCCGATCTTCACGCATGCTTTGCTCAACCTTCAACACTGTCTCCTCAGAAATTGACGGTCGCCCGCTCCTTTGTTCGTCGTGAATGTCGGTCCGACCAGCTGCAAACTCTCTATACCACTTACGAACATTTTTGACATCCATGCACGACTCATTATACACTTCCGTCAATTGGCGATGGGTTTCAATCGGCGCAGTGCCCTTTGCGTTCAAAAACCAAATAACTTGCCGCATTGCGCCTTTGGCGGTAACATCCAACGGGAGCTCCATTCTCAACGGCTGCCAAGCCACGACTGAGCGCCTCGGCGTGGCGTGCGCATGTTTACGAACAGCGCGTGAAGCACTCTTCATAACAGTGTGACCAATTGCCACACAAACAGAGTTCTCTGCATATACGAGTTGCTTTAAATCACATAGATATAAGGAAAGATCAGACCTCACTTTTGGGATTGCCATCGGACGTTCGTCGTACGTCCCACACTGATTTGTGCGGTTACTTCACGCAGTGTCGCTTGTCTGTTAGCATTGACAATTCTACTAAAACTCTGCTGCTCTCTGTCGTTACGTGAGGGTCGTCGAGCACTGCGTTGTTCGCTTTGAGAGGTAATGTCTACAATTTGGTATTCTCGGTACAATTCTTGACACTGTGGATAGCGAAATATCGAATTTCCTATCGATTTCCAAAATGAAATGTCCCACGTGTCTAGCTCCTACTACCACTATTCGTAAAAAATCTTAATTCCCGTCGTGCGGCCGTAAGCACGTCGGAAACATTTTCACATGGATCGCCTGAGTACATATGACGGCTCCGCCAAGGCACTGGCCTTTTACGTATTGTGCTCGCCATACTGGCGCCATCTGTATACGTGCATATCGCTATCCAATGATGTTTGTCACCTCGGAGTGCGTGAACCTTAATTAGCTTCACAACTGTTACGCCATATAATAAGTTATTTTTTCTTCCCAAACAGATTTAGTATTTCTCTTCGCACCGAGAACCGTTCATTAGTTACAATCATTTTTCATTAATTTCGCAGGTTCTGTAACACTACAATCAATATTAATAACTTGTACTGACTAATTCTGCATAATGTCGAGTGTATATTCTTTACTATGTGATGTCTTTGATCTACTGTCAAGAAGTGGAAAGGTAGTGCGACATGTTTACTCCTTAAGTGGGAAGGTAGTGCGACATGTTTACTCCTTGCAAGTTAAGTCTTTGTATTATTTGGAGGGAAGTGGTATTTAATTATGTATATTTTTGTTGACTTCGTAATATCTTTAAATAATGAGATTTTTAAAAATATGTTTGCTGGCAACTATGTAATAACTGGTTCATATATAGGGACTTTGTATTGTATAAAGAGAAACCTAAAGTAGTTCCCTCTGCAACGGAAGTGAGTTGGCGCGCTAGGAAAAGGTGGATGTGGCGCTCAGTCTGGGCGGCAAGTGAGAGAGCACAGTAGTCAGAGTGCGGCTTGCAGTGTTGCAACTGGAATGGAATGACCTCGGCTTTAATACACAGTTGCAAAATAGTGCTCTCGATTTGGAAAAAGCTCTAAAAATGATATTAAACAACGCCAAGAAGAGGTACACTGACAATGGAAAGACCACCTAGCCGCCACATGCTCACCACCACGACTGCGCAACCACTTCGTCACACACAGGAAAGGTCTGAACAGTATTACTGTATGAACCAGTAATGTTGAGTTTGGATCTGTGAAAATATAATCCTAATGATCAAAATGTGTTTGGACAATGTGTCCCTCCTATGCAGTTATCCAAGTAGGATCCTCTCCTTTTAGTGATGAAATCCGAGAGTGTCCTTTGCAGAAAAAGAATTAACAGTTTTACAGAGCATTTTATTGATGTGTGGCAAAGTTATGCCAGTACTCTTAATGTGCAGGGTAAAATTTACTTGTTTTTCATATATACAAAAGAGACTACTTATGTTTGAGTATTTCGAAACTCAACTAGAAAATGAACTTGAATATCAGTTTAGGAAAGAGTATTACGTGGAAAACAAGTGTTCTAATTTTTCTTGCTTTAAAGTTGTTTCCAAAAACTACTTGCTTCACAAGTGGTATCATAAAACACCTTGTCTTGAGGTTGTTGGAAGTAAAAGTGTACTGGTGATTACCTCTGACTTTGTAGAGGTTCCTCAGGGTAAAGAGTGTTAAAATAGTACGAAATTGATGGTCTTAAATGAAAGAGTAATCCAATTCTACCTTAATGCTACATAATTTTGAATGTGTGTATAGTTTTGTTTTTACAATGAAAGGGATAGTTTGTGGGACCACATTTCTTTTCCATCATAATGAAAAGGATAAATCAGATTAGCAGGTTTCTGGTTAATGAATCTTAAAATGATTACTGAGAAGCAAAGGTAGAAGATGTGTATTCTGTGTCTCCTTATTACTTTTGTGGCTCTGAGCACTATGGGACTTAACAGCTGTGGTCATCAGTCCCCTAGAACTTAGAACTACTTAAACCTAACTAACCTAAGGACATCACACACATCCATGCCCGAGGCAGGATTCGAACCTGCGACCGTAGCAGTCGCGCGGTTCCGGACTGCGCGCCTAGAGCCGCGAGACCACCGCGGCCGGCTATTACTTTTGTATAGTAAATGTAATTATTAATTGTACTTCACTATTATCATGTGCTATCTGGTCTTGTTTGGGTTGTGAAGAGCAAGTTTAGACTATATTAGTTAAATGCAAAAGTAATGATAAAAGTAAACAAGGGAAAGGCTTCATTTGCAAATCTTGCGACTGCTTTAGTGCTGAAGTGACAGCTGCTGCTAATCACTGTGTAATTTGTCCATTTGGGTGTATTCATTGTACTTCACAGAACAGTATTTAATGAAAGTTCGTTTTGAATTAGTAAAAATAGGTTGTTTATAAATAATGCTTTTACGTTATTATGCCTCATTATGCTGGCGATCGTATAACTATTTCAATTAACAGTAATCAGTTACTGTTATTTTTTGCAAAATTATTTTGTTTCTGTTAACTACCTACAGCTATTCTAACGAAATTAAGGTTCGATACCAATTTTTCCGTTAGGCAAACTCGGTCAATTTTCTAAACTCCTCTCAGAGGGTAGCATTTGCTGAAAGTTTAGGCCTTATTTGGCAAATTTACAACCACAGTAATGTTATACGTGGCTGCCTTGTGACAGAAATAAATCCTGTCGTCACTAGGTTAAACTGCATGCCGGTATAAGAAGCGAAGCAGTAGTGTTGCAGTACCACCAATATTGACACGAGATAATTTCAATATGTAAGTTACACATTATTATAGCAGTTCACCTAACTCTTCTTGAATGCTGCACTACACTTCAGAGTGACACACATACATGATAAAGTCTATGTAAACAATGGTCGGAATTTTCTGCCAATCGTTCAATTCCCCGATGATGGGATTCCGCTCCTTGGTCACGGAGCCTTTCGAGAATCGCCGTGTGAACGTCCTCATTCTTGGAAAATCTCTTTCCCGAAAAGATGGAGTGGCATGATAAAAAATTCTCCTTCCTTCCTTTCGATCAATGTTACACGTCTGTGAGGCCTTGGTCAAATTATCTGCACCATTGCACTGCGGACTGACGCGACAGCGTATTTGGTCCATATACCGCTACAATTTCACGGTGAATATGTGTGCAATTTAGACGTTTTGCCCATAAGAATCATACTGCCCTGCGTACTTTAAGTTTAGAGTATATTTCCAGATGTCGTGGGTCTTTCAGTGGCGCACTGTGATGGACCTGTTATCCATAACCCATCAGAATTGTCTATGCAGGATTCCCTTCAGGGTGAATCAAAGGGGGTGAATCAAAGAGCGTAGTACACCTTATTATGTGAAAAACCCTGCAGGGATGTGGAAACCTGAACATTCCAGTAAGGTATGGGTGAGGTGGTCTGTCTTTTACGGTGTTTACACAACATGGGTGCTATGTTGGAATCGATCATCTTGAATCTAAATCGGTTTTTTAAAGTTGATGGGAGGTCGTGTGATATATCAGACAACATCAGCATTTTCTGGAAAGTTCATTCCTATAAACAGATTCGAAGTAGCAGTTATGATTCAAAAGTTAGACCACATTTTCGTTCAAATTACAGGCTGGACTGTTCTCCATAAGGGACCGTCATTCAGTGTGTTCAGCATCGTGTCCCTCTAGGTCGACGCACTTTTGAAGGCGCTGAGCCCAATCGTCATGCACTCACAGAAGGATACCTCGGAAATTCTGGCACACACTTCTTCAATGAGTTGCTCGCGATGGTGTCTGTTTCTTATTTTCTCAGCATATACGAGTTGCTTTAAATGACACAGATACAAGGAAAGATCAGGTGATCTAGGTGGCCACTCCATAGACCCACGTATGCCAAAATAGTGACCAGGAAATTGACCATCTAACCACTGACGAACAACTGCTCTTTAGTGTGGTGGAGCCCCATCCTGTTGAAAGTGTAAGGGAGAAAACTGCAGTCTTCATTCAGAACTGAGAGAAACACCATTTGATGCAGAATTTCCAGGTAGCGTTGAACATTTAGTTCTGGTCAATGAAAATGGGTCCAATTATCCGTGTAAGGTACCCCATATTCCACATCGCACCACAACCTTTATGTCACCAAATACATTGGAAGGTTCATCCAATGTGGATTCTGGTCACTACACTATCTGTGGTTGTGACGGATGACTTTACCACTGTCAAAAGTGTTTGACTCATCACTAAACAAGGTACCTTGTGCAAAAGAGGGACCTTGGTGAACGTGCTCTAGGGCCCACGTGCAAAACTTCATACGTGTGTCTGAGTCATCCTCTGCTAGCTGAATCTTGAATGGATGGAGGATTCGTAGAATGGATGAAGGATTCGTAGAAGCGATGACTGGCTGATTCCACATTTTGCTGACAAACGTCTTGTGCTGCTTTGTGAGCTTTTCACGAAAGATGCCAAAACCACTGTTGAGGTTGCGTCGTCAGTTGCACATTTGGACGGCCACTCCGTGCCTTGTAACCCACAGTCCCAGTTTCTCTGAGTTTGGAAATTAAGCACCTGGCAGTGTTGTGTGAAACTGGAGAACTTTTTGGGTGCTGATTGTTAAAATCTGCCACTGTGACACTGAAACTCTGTTCTCCAGACATCAAAACGACCTGAATTCTTTCATCCTCGGCCGAAACCATCTTCAGTTACCAACACAAAAAAGTATTGTAACTTTTCAACCATAAGTGCTACTTCGAAAATATGTACAGCAATGAATTGACCAGAAAATGCTGATGGTATTTCTTATATCACTTTTCAGCCATAATTGCTACTTCGAATGTGTTTACAGGAATGGATTTTCCACAAAATGCCGACATTATCTGGTATATCACGCAACCCCATTTCCATTTTAAAAAATTGACTTATATTCAAGATGATAGGTTTCAAGATGGCGCCAATGTTCGGTACATACCGTAAAAGATAGACTACTTCACTTATACCTCACTGAAATGTTCAGGTTTTCCTATTCCTCTTTTTGACATAACAGTGTGTACTGCGACTTTTTACTCACCCAGTACTTCCTTCTGACAACGTACCTCTCTTGTTGCGCAACAGACTTAAAGTTGAACACCACTTGTCGTCATATGAAAAAAAAACTCTTATTTTCAGGACACTACTATAGTGCATGATTTCACTGAAAATAAAAGTTATATAATTTCTGTAGTCAAATGGTCTTCTTATTTTCGGTTCTAGAAGAAGCGATTGTGAAACAGCACAGCACGTAGCCACCACACAGCAGTGCAAAGGGTGTTCAAATACAAAGCGTTAGGCTTATTGTCTACTCAGTAACGATGGTTCTGCTTTTTGATGTCATTCGTGACTTGATCAGTCCTACGTCCCATCGCTTTCCCAGTTTGTCTCGTAATTTGTACTGTGCGAGGTGGCGCAGTGGTCAGCAACACCAGACTTGCGTTCTGGAGGGCGTCGGTTCAAAACCGTGTCCTGCCATACCGATTTATCCCTTGATAGCTCCAGAGAACTTCCGGGATAGTTCCTTTTAGAAGGAGCATGGCCGATTTTCTTCACTAACCATACGTAAACCGAGTTTGCCGTGCGTCTCTAATGACCTCGATGTCGATGGCAGGTTAAACACTAATCTTCCTTCCTTCTTTCGAATTTTTCGCCCTATGCGTAGATAGTCGGAAACGATGTCGCGGTCGTAACATAAAAGTTCAGAAGAATTATAAGGCTCACTTATTTATAGTGTTATTTGTGCTTTCATTCACTGAGCTGATGAGATGAATGCTTATACTTCGGGAATGCCTGAGTTTTAAAGTGAAAAATTTTAATATGCTTTACACTTTAAATGTGCTTTAGTCTAACTGTTCCCTTAAACCGTCTATGTTTGTACCGAACGTAGTAATGCAGCGGTCAGCACCCAGGATATGCATGATTTAAACTTCTGTCTGGCAATCGTGAAATCATTTTTCCGTGATTTCCCTAAATCAATAAAGGTGGAAGCGGGAAAAGTTCCTCTGTAAAGAACGAAGCCGATTTCTTTATCCATATTACTCGATCCGAGCTTGTATTACTTCTCTAATGACCTCGTCATCGACAGCATTCCTTCATCCTTGTCGTCTACGCTTGTTTTCCTCTTTCATATATTTCTTGTTTTCAGCTGATGAAAATATTAATAAAAATCGAGCGTTCAGAAATCGTTTCCTCTGGACATCATGATATCAACACACCCCGTGATTAGTTGTTCTTTCTTCATCACAATATACTATTGCTTAACACCCAACAAATAATCGCAAGAACAACAATCAACAGCTCCATATGTGGTCCGAAAAGACAGAAACCGTTTTGATCCAGCAACCTCTATGAATTAAGACACAAATTTTCAACTTTCCTCACTGATTTACATCTGTGCCCATGCGCAGCCGATATCTGGAATTCCTTGCCGGCTGCTGTGGCCGAGCGGTTCTAGGCGATTCAGTCCGGAACCGTGCTGCTGGATGTGTCTGAGGTTAGTTAAATAATTCTAAGTACTAGGGGACTGACGACCTCAGATGTTAAGTCCATTAGTGCTTGAGCCATCTGAACCATTTGTAATTCCTTTGAATCTTAATTCATCGTGGCTACTTGATCAAAATGATATCTCTTCTTTCGGACATATAACCTTTTTCTGATGCGTTAAATGAAAAATTGTTTCATCCAATGTTTTTTAACATCATTGTGTAGTTCTTGCTGGGAATATACGTTGCATGCATCCCCCACAGATGTAGGAGATACGAAGCAGAGAGTCAATTTTTTAAATGGAACCATATAAATAATATTCAATAATGATCTGACCCTCTCCAAGAGCTATTCAAATGGTTCAAATGGCTCTGAGCACTATGGGACTTAACATCTGAGGTCATCAGTCCCATAGACTTGGAACTACTTAAACCTAACTAACCTAAGGACATCAGACACATCCATGCCCGAGGCAGGACTCCAACCTGCGACCGTTGACGTCGCGCGGTTCCGGACTGTAGCGCCTAGAACCGCTCGGCCACAACAAGACCTATTCAAAAATGTATCACACTGTACCATTTTATCCACGAAACTAATAGCGCTGGATATGACAAATAATACATAACATTTAAAAATCACTTCACTTCACTGAATTTCATTAACTAAATCATTTAACCTCTTCAAGCTGCGTTTGAATATTTTACAGACTACCAAAAAACACTGAATTCAATAGTACTGGACTGTACAGTAATTGGATCTTGTTACTGTACAGTACCGCATTACAGTACTTATCAAATTCTCAAAATGGTGACCATTGGCATTCATACATGGAGTCACTCTGTTGATGAAGAACGCGCTAAAACGTGCTACTACTTGCTCTGTGACGGGTGTAGAAGCATCAATAATGCGTTGCTGCATGTCCTCTGGTGTTGTTGAAACATTTTGGTAGTCAGCATTCTTGATCGCTCTGTGCCTGAACGGAATTTCCCCCTCCTGCAGCAAATTAACAGTACAGGTGCTGTGTTGTCTGAAGAGCCAACACCGTGTTACTAGAGGAGGCCGAAATGCACGTGTTTTAGCTCAGGCAGGCTGGCGTGAGGAGGGAAGAACTATACTGACGTGAGGTCTGGAACATGACAAGGAATTAGAATTCAGAAAGCGGACGTAGCTAGTTTGATACTTAACTTTAATCCATTAATGATGAACGTCGCTCCGCTCTTGACGGTACATGAGTCACAATATTATCTGTTCAGATTATAGTAACTGAATATGGCGCCTTGCTAGGTCGTAGCAAATGACGTAGCTGAAGGCTATGCTAAACTGTCGTCTCGGCTAATGAGAGCGTATGTAGACAGTGAATCATCGCTCGCAAAGTCGGCTGTACAACTGGGGCGAGTGCTAGGGAGCTTCTCTAGACTAGACCTGCCGTGTGGCGGCGCTCGGTCTGCAATCACTGATAGTGGCGACACGCGGGTCCGACGTATACCAACGGACCGCGGCCGATTTAAAGGCTACCACCTAGCAAGTGTGGTGTCTGGCGGTGACACCACAACAAGTATGTATAGTAGAGTACAAGAAAGACATAATCAAATAATAATGATAATGTTCTCTAACAGTGCTGAACATAAAAACGCAAGTTACTAAATTATTTCCTGTCAACGTACTTCCTCCGTAGATCAGCAGTTTTTCCACTTTATCGTCATGCGTGTACATCATACACCTTTACACAACAAAACTTTTATTCACGATATTTACTACCGCCATGCAGTTACTAAGTTACTCTGATGCGCGACTACAATGCTAAAACACCAACAAATGAGTTGGTGGCGAGGGTGGGGGGGGGGGGGGGGGGGGAGAGGAGTACCTGTGTTTACACGAGTGGGAAATCGTAAACAAAACCCGCACCTCTACTACAGCACTACACTGAGTACGTAATGTGTACAATCAGAGGAGTAAACAGCTCGGTTTCTTCACAACATGTGTACTCTTATTGTTTGCAGGTCTACATTTTATTGACAAAAGTGTCACAGTGTAATACATTTTAATGGCTCTTAGAAAGGGTAAATGAATTCCTTGATTAAAATTTACATGGTTCCATTTAAAAAATTTAATTTCTACCCCGTACCCTCTACATCTGTGGGAATAAAACATTATCCCTCATCAAGAACTACCCAATGAAGTTAAAAAACATTGCTTGAAACCATTTTCCATTTAGATCATCAGAAAAAAGTTATTTTGGGTGAGCAAGATAAATGGGAGACCCTGTTTATAATTATGAGGAGGACTGTCAATGATCTCTTCAGTGCATATGGACACAAGGCTCGAGCTCTTACGCAGAACGCGCAAAATGCAGCGAATAATGAGGATAATGGGCAAGGGGCACGGCGTGTGTAGATGAGTTCAGAGTTTGACGGGAGGCTTACTAGAGTAGTCCGAGCAGTTGCGATGTCGCAATGGTCAGCGCATGTGTCTAGTGAGCAGGAGACCTGTGTTCGAATCCCGGCCCGCCACAAATTTTCGCCTATCTCCATTGATTTGCACAAATGGACACTTGTGCCGTTCTCTCTTGTGCGCTAAACGAGCAGGTCGTTCTTTACGTATTCGCTCCGCCGCAGCGTCGCAAGTATTTGCAAATTTATTGCTTGAGTGGTGTGTGTGTGTGTGTGTGTGTGTGTGTGTGTGTGTGTGTATGTGTGTGTGTGACATTGTCGTTGCTCCTCTCGTCCTACGTTGACCCTGTGTCTGACAGGGGCCTCCTCTGTTCCTGTTTGTTTCTCACGGCAACGAGAGTGTTTCACGTAAACATACTGTGAGTTTTTCATTTGTCAAGTCGACACGTAACGTGCAGCTGCAACCTTTAGAAATCTATGAGTTGTTACCTTGGACCAAGTGCATATCGCCTATTTTGATACTGAGGTTTTCACTGTTGAGTCAAAACATTACGACCACCTGTTTAATAGCTTGTTTGTCCGTCTTTGGAACGAAACGCATCACTGATTCGGCGTACCACTGATCCGACAGTTTGTTGGCAGGTTTGTGGCGGTATGCGGCGTTAGATGTCTACCACAGGTCGTGTAATTCACTTAAATAACAGGTATATGATTTGTGTACTCCCTGAGGGCGCCCAACAGTGACCCAGATCGGCTCCATAGCATTTACATCAGGCGACTTTGGTCGCCGCACCATCAAACCACTGTAGCACGGTTCTGATTCCGAGACGTGGACAGTTACACTGCGTCAAGATGACATAGCCATCAGGGAAGACATCAAGCACCAAGGGCTTCAGGTGGGCCGGCCGCTGTGACCGAGCGGTTCTAGACGCTTCACTCCGGAACCGCGCTGCTGCTATGTATCGGAGGTTCGAATCCTGCCTCGGGCATGGATGTGTGTGATGTCCTTAGGTTAGTTAGGTTTACGTAGTTCTGTTTTGGGGACTGATGACCTCAGATGTTAAGACCCATAGTGGTTAGAGCCATTTCAACCATTTTTGAATTCACATGGTGCGCAGCTGTCAGCGTGTCTTCGATTACTACCACAGGTCTCAAGCAAGCGCAGGATAACGTCTCCCATAGCATAGTACTGCTCCCACCAACCTGCGCCCGTGGCGTGATGCACGTTTCGCTCCGTCGTTCCGACCATCGACCCAGTGTAGCAAAAATGTGATTCACCCGAAAAGCCGGTCGAAAACCGATGGTCCCGGGCTCACTGGAATCGTAATGGACGATATCGCTGTATCAACATGTGAACACTTAGGAGTGGTCTGCTGCGGAGCTCCATGTTCAACAATACACGATGACCGGTGTGTTCCGAAACATTTGTGCGTGCACCATCACTGTGCTCTTTCGGGGAGATGGCACAGATCACCGCCTATCCTACTTTACAGAGGAAACGAGCCTCCGAATCCCATGCTCTCTGAAGAGTTGTGGACGTCCAATCATTAAGTGCTTAGTGATAGTTTCATTGTACTTTTACTTCTTTCCGTAGATGCTCACGACAGTAACACGTCAACAATTGAACAGCTACGTCGTTTTAGAGATACAAGTTCACGGGTTTTGTGCAATAATAATACGCCTTTTGTCAAAGTCCCGTCTCCCAATGGCTTACCCCTTTTGTAAACCGTATCTTTGTTAGGATGATCCCCCGCCCACGTCCGCTCCGCTACTCCTTTGTTACCGCGTGGCGTGTCTGCAATGCCACCAAGCGACATTCAACATCGCGGTGGGCAGTGGTCATAACATTTTGTGTATTTGTTCTTTCTGATCCCCTACAAGTAGACAAATAAAGCATGCTGCTCAGGTTCCCTTCCAATACAGAGATGGTTCGGTCGGTATGTTGCTGCTTGCGAATAGCGGCATGCTTTCGCTGGAAATGGAAATAAAAAAGAACGTCCCGTCTCATCTGCAAGTTTGTGGCTATTGTATTCATGTTATGCACAGCGGACAGGTGGGGACCAATTCTCTTTGGGCATCTCCGAACTAACTGTCGGCGGAGAGTTTTTGTTTTACGGTCTTCGTTGGAACAGCGCCGTACGTTGACGGTTGCTAACCTTTTCCCCTCTGGTAACGAACTTGGGGCTACATCTTCCCTCATTTCTGGCGGTCATCCGGCAGTTTCCACTTTCACTGCAGCTGATTTTCCGCCCTTGGTAACGAAGTTAGACCCCATTCGTGCTACTGCTTGGACAGCGGCGCACATGACTCGTAAAAAGTGGCACAGCACTAGGATGGTGATGAATTAGTTGTGTCTTCCCCTATCCCACCTTCCCTTGAGCCGTGTTTGTCTCTCCTACCGGCCCTGGAGAGGCGGAGATCGGGGTGGCAGTATCTCGTATTCCTGCTGCTGTAGGGGTGGCTCCGATATCGCCGCTCCGGAGCGAGTATGTGTCGGAGTCGGCTCCTTCGCAGCCTCCACCACAAGTCGGATCAGTAATACAGCAGTGCCCTCGTGTTCCTCTGTCTGCTCCCAGCGACGGGATCGTGATTTGCCGCTTATTACGACTACCGTTGTGACAACTGTTACCCCAGAGTTGTCTCCCGTTCTCTATGGAATTCATTCTGATTGCCCTTCATTACGCAGTCGGCATGCGTTGCAAAGTGACCCCTCTGTGGGGCAGGCCTCGGACAACGGGAAGGCTGACTCCTGCAGAGGTTCTTAAGTCTCACAGCCGGGTTAAGCAAAGTGTACAGCCGCAACATGCAGCGGCGCGCAAAATAAGCAGGGGTAAAGATTCGGTTGGGGCCAGTACTGGCCACCCGCTCTCGAATTCGGTACTGGACACTGTGATGGACTGTGCCGGTTGACCGGTGGAATAGACATGCTGCTCTGTTGTTCTGCCTATGTTTTTCCTTTTGAATGATAGCACAAGCATATACATTTGTCACACTAAATGTCTCCTGCAAGGCCGGCCGGTGTGGCCGAGCGGTTCTAGGCGCTTCAGTCTGGAACCGCGCGACTGCCACGGTCGCAGGTTCGAGTCCTGCCTCGGGCATGGATGTGTGTGATGTCCTTAGGTTAGTTAGGTTTAAGTAGTTCTAAGTTCTAGGGGACTGATGACCTTAGATGTTAAGTCCCTTAGTGCTCAGAGCCATTTGAACCATTTTTTTGTTCCTGCAAGTTGTTTACCATTTTCCCTCTTTTTCGTGCTGTTTTTAATGTGGCGCTCGAATTCCCGACGGGAATTGCTTTATTCTTTCTAAAAGTCATTCCCATTGTTGAGGTGGCCTCACTTTGGTTGTCTTCTCTGTTCCGTCTGGTTCTGGTCAAACAGTGGATAATTCGCGTTTTTGCAAATAGAAGATAATTTATCTTTTACGTACGAGTCCTCGGGGACTGTTGTTGGGTCGTCATTTCAATGTGAAGTCCTCTTAATCAGTCTCCCTATTTTAATTATTGTCGAGGATTAAACAAAATGGTTCAAATGGCTCAGCACTATTTTTTTTTTTTAAGGTAATGACAGAATGACAGTCAGGGGGCAGAGTAGGCAGGGGTCGTACTTGGAGGCCTGGCCACGGTGTCCCCGTCTCCTGACAGGATAAATAAGGGAGAGGCAACAGGAAGGAAACATTGTACATTGTAATTTCTGTGTTAGTAACAATAATATTTTATTTATTCATTTCATTTTAATGTCCCAAAAGAAAAATCATATATAAAAAAAGAAGGGAAAGAAATATAGGGCTGAAGTGACATCCTCGTCACTTCACTGGGAGTACATCCTATCCCTCGAAACAACTTAAGCCTGGGACTCCCCACCGCTTCGGGGGGTTATGAAACATGCTGCCTAGAAAGTTCGCAAAATGCGTTTTATATTCAGAGTGGCGTCGGATGGTTTCGTGTTGTTCTAGTAGATAATGCCAATAGTCCATGCCCGATATCAAGGTCCGCGAGAGCATGTAGTGCGATGCGTGTCCTCCAATCCATCGGATTGCCGAAGTTTTTTGTGAGGGGAAAAAGACAGCGTCAGGGAAAAATAAAGCGTCCGTCGTGATCGTTGATTCGTCGGTGCGTCGGAGGAGGGCCATGATGCGTTGCGTCAGCAGCCAAACATCCTTTGCCCCACCGCACTGTAGAGAATGTTCGTCGATGCCCTGCATGCCACATATAAGGCAGAGCGGGGAATCTACCATGCGAATGTCGTACAATCGTTGGCGGTTGACTGTCTTGCGGTTGATTAGTGTATACCATGACGATCGCGCTGCTGTGGTGAGGAGAGGTGTGTGGACAGCTCGCCAAATCTGTCGCCAGTTTCGTGTTGGGTATTTAAGTTCGACAACATTGCTGCCATGATGACGCCGCAAGTATCGATATATCTCACGGGTAGTGGGGATTCTTGTAGAAGGTATCTGTAACCGAACATAACTAAAAACAACAAAAAATCACGCGACGTGAGAAAAAGAGGGCGAGATTGTGCCTACCGCCACCGGTGTTCAAAGGACGTGGGAAGAAGCACATCCAGGATGGCCGACGTGATGGCGTGTTGCCGTTGGTTCCAAGTGCGTAGCGTCGCTCGCAGGTATAGAGCTAGAGCCTTGTTCCGCACATCCGTGAGGTTAAGTCCTCCAGAATGGTGTGGGAGAGTTAAAGTCTCGTATTTGATCTTAAACAACATTCCTTGGCTGACATAGTATCCAAAGGCCGCCATTAATCTGTCAGCAATACCATGTGGCATTGGCAGTACCTGTGCCAGGTGCGGCAGTCGCGAGGCCAGGTGAACATTAGTGTAGTCCACCCTTTGGAGCAGGTCGTGCGTTCGGAGTGAATTGTTGCGTATGTGCAGTCGGACGTTCTGGAGGAGACGTCGATAGCTCGCCGCCGCTGATTGCCGTAGCGATCGGGTGAACAATACACCTAAGCATCGCAAGATGTCCATCGTCGTAAACGGACTGTGCAGAGCGTCTAGCCCTCGACCGATGTGCATGATCTTGGTTTTATTCATGTTGACCCTGCTTCCCGCAGCTACTCCGTACGTAGTAAGAAGGGTAACCACCTGACTTACTTCGTTCTCCGACCGGACGAGTATCATCAAGTCGTCGGCATATGCACGACACGTGAAGGAGCTCGCACGGAGTCGGACGCCTGTTAGAGTCCGTCTAAGAGTCTGTATCAGTGGTTCGAGCGCTATTGTAAACAGTATCATCGACAAGGGACATCCTTGCCTAACTGAGCTGCAAACAGAAATCGTTCCTACCTCCCTGCCATTGACTCTCACCGTCGAAGAAGCGCCGCGAAGGAGGCGCATGAGGACGGTAATAAAATCCTGTGGTATCGCCATGCGTCGCATGGTCGAGTCAAGGAAATCATGGTTGATCCTGTCAAAGGCACGATCAAAATCCACCGATACGAACGCCGCTCGCATGCGACAAGCTTCCGTCAGGGAAATTACGTCACGGTATTCGCCGAGGATAGAATGTATGTCGCTCCGAACCCCTAGACAAGCCTGGTCTGGTGATATTGTCTTGGATATTACAGTCTTGAGCCTTGCCGCCAACATTCGCGCAAAGATCTTAGTATTGAGCATCGTGAGCGGTCTAAATTGATGGGCGCTGACGCTCGCTGTCGATTTCGGTATTGGTATGAGCAGTCCCGCCATGAACTGCGACGGAACGTCTGCGTCAGGGCTCAATAACTCATTATACATCAATACCAACTGGGACATCATTAAATCCGCAAATGCGCGATGAAATTCGAGTGTCAACCCATCTGGCCCAGAGGATTTATGCACCGCACCCTTCGCGAGTGCGCCCCGGATGTCGTCTTCCGTTAGGGGTTCCAATAGCGCCTCTGCATCCGGACCATCCACCTCCGTTTGCATCTGTCGCAAAATTTCTTCTCCTGTCCGATTGTCCATCGGCGTCCCAGTTAAAAGGAGGCGGTAATGCTCCAGAAACTCAGCAGCAATGTCCTGTTGTGACGTCAAGGGCCGACCATCGTCATCATGGAGCACTGTGATTAGGGATCGGCGATTACGCGCATGTCCCTTGGACACATGATGCATGCCAATACGTTCTCCATCGACGTTGTCCAAGCACCGAGCACGGATCGAAAGTCCCTCCAGTCGACGTCTCGTGATCGATAAAATGCAGTCCTGAATGCGATGGACTTCCGCTTGACGCTCGGGCGATGAGGCCCTGGAGGACAGGTTGCGGAGCACCATGTAGTAATAATCAAGTGTATCTCGGAGCCATTTCGCTTTTTCCTTGTCATACGTTATGAGAGCTCTTCGTATCGCCGGTTTTGCACACTGCAGCCACCACGAAAGAACCGTACGGTGCAGCGTCAGACGGCGAGTGCAAGTCTGCCATGTTTCTTCGATCCGCTGGCGACATTCGAGATCCACCAAGAAGGATGAATTAAGTTTCCAGGAACTACGATTCCGCCAGACCCGCTGCCGTGGGAGGGTTAACGTGCATAAATATGCAAGGTGATCCGTAAAAGCTGTGGGACAACGTTCAGCAGCCAACACGTGATCTCTTAATCCGTCAGAAACATAAATCCGATCCAGCCTGCTTGCCGAGTGGCTAGTAAAATACGTGTAGCCCTCTCGCTGCCCATGGATCTTTTCCCACGTGTCCAAAAGGGCCATGTTCCGGCAGATCGTGTTCAATGCTTGGCAGGAGCTGAAATTAGGAGTTTGATCCTTCGGTGTGAGTACACAGTTAAAATCCCCCCCTACCAAGATGTGGTCATACCTCCCATGGAATAGGGGGGCAATCTCCTCCGAGTAGAATCGTGCACGCGCCTGTCGATTGTCAGATCCGGAGGGTGCATAGATGTTGACGATACGAATGCCGTTCACGGTTATAGCCAAACCCCGAGCCGAAGGAAGGTAATCGAGGTCACACATCGGAATCCCTTCCCGGACTAGTATCGCTGTGCCAGTCCTCCATCTGGAGCCGGCGTTATGTAAGTGTTGTATCCATGCACGTCGGAAAAAGCAGCATTGCAGGTTTCCTGCATCAGCAGAATATCAACGTCTGTGGCGTAAATCATGTCCCGGAGAAGTTGCATCTTTGCAAGCGAACGTGCGGTGTTAATGTTCACTGTGCCCACCTTGTATGCTTGGTTCGTTGTGGTTGTCATGTCGTGTCATGTTATTGAGAACTCCAAGGGCTGCAGTCCACTACTCGTGCTCAGAGGGGTGCCCGCCAACGGGCTGCCCTCCTTTGTTGTCGTTCCGTGGTGTGCATCCTGTAGGTGAGTGGTCATCATTTGGGGGTGGCAATCCCTGTATGTCTTCGACTGATTCCGCCCAGTCGCAGTGGTCATCCATCCGAGAAACGTCTTCTGATGTATTTCGACGTGGCTGCCTGGACATTGGTGTCCCTGACTCCTTCGTCGGCAGCGCTGGGTCAGTCGGTGTCAATGAAGAGGGACCATCTGAAAGGCAGGACATCCGGTCACCATCTGACGGAATCCTGTCAGCGTCCTCTAAAGGCACGTGTTCTGTGTCAGACAGTTCTTCGGCTAGGATACCTTCCGTGTCCCCTAGGCTAGGGGGGGACGTGTCACCCGAACTATGGCGATGCTTTTTGCGACGCTTCGGCGATCGCTGTTTGCGTGCCCTGCCCTCTGCTGCCTTACTGTGTTCGTCGATCGTTCGTTGGTCCGTTGCCGGCGCCACTGTCTGGACCTCGACTTCCACGCCGCGTGCTACATGTGAGTTTTCGGAATGTTCCACCCTCAACTGACGTGACTTGGGTGTAGGGACATTCTCCGAGTCACTTCCATGCTCCCGTAACTCGGTCTGCTCTTGCATAAAAACGTCCTTGTCATGCTCCGAACTTGGCAACACCTCCCGGCGGGCCACCGACACGTACGCCATCGGCAGTTGCGTGGGAACTTCTAGCTGTGACGCTTCTCCATGTGGCAGTTGCACGACGCGGCGTTGTATGCACTCCGAGCGGATATGTCCTTCTCCACCACAGCCAGAACAGGTGCGTGGCTGGCCATCGTAGATCACAATAGCTCGACATCCGCCAATGTACTAAAACTTGCCCAACGTTCAGGCGTATGACTAAGTACCGTTCCATATCGTCGCAGCGAGTCAGTAACCATCGATTCTGGCACCTCAAATGGCAATTCAAAGATCCGGATGACCCTCACACCCAATCCTGAAGGAGCTACTGTTACATCGCTGATATGTCCATCAGAGTGTCGAAATTTAAATCCTCTTTGAGCAGCGGAGAGAGTTCTTTCACACGCAGCTTCATAGGTCATCTTTACGTACATTGTACTGCTTACAATGGACAGGTGTATTCCAATTATGTCTGCAGCAGGTAAACGAACTTCTTCCCTCAAAAAACGCTCTATTTCGAAAGCTTTGGGTCTGGCAAATTCGTTATCGAACGTAAATTGGAGCATAGTCTTTCAAAAATTGTGTGCCATGGTGATCGAGTCAGACAACAACACGCGCGAGTACCGGCGATGTAAACACTTCCTCGTCCACGCGCGCCCGCGGCCGGGGCAGCAGGTCCGTGCCGCGCCACCGCCTAAAGCAGACTGGTTCAAATGGCTCTGAGCACTATGGGACTTAACTTCTGTGGTCATCAGTCCCCTAGAACTTAGAACTACTTAAACCTAACTAACCTAAGGACATCACACACATCCATGCCCGAGGCAGGATTCGAACCTGCGACCGTAGCATAAAGCAGACTGCACTATGGGACTTAACATCTATGGTCATCAGTCCTCTAGAACTTGGAACTACTTAAACTTAATTAACCTAAAGACATCACACAACACCCAGTCATCACAAGGCAGATAAAATCCCTGACCCCACCGGGAATCGAACCCGGGAACGGGAAGCGAGAACGCTACCACACAACCACGAGCTGCGAACGGGTTTAAACAAGTTGATACGCTAGATGCACTTGAAAGATATGTAGGGGTGTAAATATCCGATCTTGATTTCATTTACGCATTTTACTGTGACTTCTAGAAGCAGGATTAACCGATTCTATTTATCCGATTGGATATCCCTGCGAGCTTTACTGATCATTGTGCTTTGGCCGCTGCTCTCCATCTTGATTGACAACCCGTGAAACTATTCCATGCTCTGTGGGTGTTAAATGTCGGTCACTTGTCAGATCCTTTCCTTGATGATCCAATACACAACGTGTGGGAGTTTTGTCTTCGATCCGCTGGCAGGTACTCAGCCACTCTGAAATGGTGGACTGCCCTGGCTAAACCGTAGCTCCGTCAAACTTTAGTCACTTAGTGTGCTGCTAGAGCGAGAGATTTTCGTAGAACTCATAAATTTTATTATTCTCTGTTGCGTGAATTGTACGCCGGTGCGGATCGTGCTCCAGCGCAGATTGCAGATGTACGATGTATTAAAGTAAAGCTGTTGCAGTTGAAACTGAGGCAAATGGAAGTTTTGTGATGCGATCGAAACCAGGATCACTAGTAACGGAGGACTTGGCTTCATTATAAGAGGTGCTATTGGAAAGTTTTAAGAATGGATCAGCTACTGCTTATTGGTTTGGCGGGCAGGTACACGGAGGGTGGGTAGTGAGTCATTGCCCTCGATGGAGTGTAAACTGCGTTTTCTTTATTCAGTTCGTTGTGGCAGCTGGTTGAGTGCGGGTCTGTTAGGGCTTGTTGCCAGATTCTGTCTGCGTGAAAATGGACGTAAAAACGGAGCAACGAGTTTGTCTGAATTTTTTTTTTAACCGGGAAATCAGCTTCTGAGACTTACGAATTATTAAAAATAGCTTTTGAAGATAACTGTATGAACCAGTCAAATGTTTTTGTCTGGTTCAATAGATTTAAAAATGGCCTCGAATCATTTGAAGATGAACTACGGTACAGCCACCGCAAAAACGAATGAAAATGTTGTGAAAGTGCGCTACTTAGTTCGCTCTGATCGTAGACGTACAATTAGGGAGATGGCTGATGAACTTAAGTTTCTATGCAGTTCAGTCAATTTTAACTGAAGATCTGAACATGTGTCGAGTGCCCGCAAAATTCATTCCAAAAGTGTTGCCAAGTGGCCAGAGACAATACCGACTTGAAATGTGCCAATAACTGATTAATCGGATTAAAAATGACCCAGATTTCTTAAATAGGGTAATTACAGGAGACGAATCGTATCTTTTCCGTCGTTGAATTTTTGTCAAAATTCAAAATTCCTATGCTTCCACAACCGCCATATTCCCCTGATTTGGCCCCTCCGGACTTCTATCTGTTTCCTAAACTGAAATTTTCACTGAAAGGGAAGCGATTTGACTCGATTGAAGACATCCAGGCAAATATGGAGAACGTCCTTAACACACTTCACGAAAAAAATTTCCAGGAATGTTTCCCAAAGTGGAAACACCGTTGGAGTCGGTGTGTTCAGTCAGAAAGGGACTATTTTGAAGGAGATGCATCACAGTAGCATTAAGTACCACTATTGCACAATTATAAGTCCATTCTTAAAACTTTCCAATCACACCTCATACTATCTGTTGCGACTTCAAGCTCGGTGTCGCTGTAGTTGACAGTACAAGCTGACGCACTTCACGCCTTAAACCAGTACTTTGTGTATCGTTACGACGTGGATACATCTAGCGACTTTCCTTTCGACCCGGCTAGCCCCCCCCCCCCTTTCCCACTCCAACCGTCATTCACCCCTAAGCAGGACACCGAATTCTTGCTCATCTTTCACCCAGATAGGGTGGGATGGAATATGATCTCATAATTACTTCTCCTTGTCTCACAAATCGTCAGGTATGGATGGGCTCCCTAAAGAATTTTACATGCGTTTTCGGCCCCTCTTGGGCGTCACATTTATGTCCATGCTGAACGAGGTGATAATGGGGGCAGCTGTGCCCCTCCATTCAGTGTAGGGAAAATTGTGTTGATATCTAGACATCCTGGTCGTAATACTGTTTATAATTTCTGTCCTCTCACGTTACTGAAGTCTGATCATAAGACAGTGTCGAGGGCGGTAAATCACAGGATGTGTGCCTTGCTGGTGACTGTCGTCACCACGTATCAGTGTTGTCTCCCTGGTCGCTCTATCCTTACCAATGTGGTGGAATACCGTAATGTGGTTCCGGTTGCTGCCGTTACTTCTATCCATGGTTCCTTTGCATTTTTGGATTTTAATACAGCTTTAGATCGTGTAAATAGTGACTTTCAGCTTTGGATACTGGAAATGAATGGTTTTACTGTTGAGACTTGTAGGCCGCTATTGAACTGCAGCTTCAGTAGTTGTGATTTGGTGACTGACGCCCCTAATTCCCATTTGTCGGGAGTGCCACAGGGGAGACCAATTTCAATGTCTTTGTTTATCTCTGGAGCCGCTGCTCAGGAAGGCTGTGTCAGGGCTTCAAGATTGGACGCTTTCTGGCAGGAACCTCGCTGTTCTTGCGTACACTGATGATGTGATGGTTATATTCCGTCGGTGTGCAGAGATGTCTCTGCCGAAGGCAATCATCGATGATTGCTGCCATGTCTCGGGAGCGTGTCTCAACGAGGGCAAAAGTAAACTCTTTTTTACGGGGTTTCACTGGAACAAAAATCGGGTGGGCCACTCCTGTGGATCCTCATACGTCACTGGGAGTTGTTATTGATTGTTATCAGCTCCAAATGGCGACTCTCAATTGTACATCGGTTACTGTTAAGATCAAAGGAGCAATACTGAAATATAAACCAGGCTCTCTTACACTTCTTCAGAAGGTACGAATTCTGGATACATATGTGCTGTGCAGTGCCTACTATATCGTACAACTCTTCCCGCTTCCCTCTATGATGGCCAAGAAATTGAAGCCTTCCTCTCGTCGCTTTTTATGGAAGCATCATATCTTCAAGTTGCGATACGAGATTGTGAAAAAGCCACATTCCTCGGTGGATTGGGCCTTTCTGACATTAAGAGGAAGGGTCTGTCTTATATGTTCGGCGCACCATTTTGGCTATCACTCAGGACTATTATACCTTTACCTCTTGGCTGTTTAACTTCGTGCGTCCAGAAAGCCCTGATCCCTCTGTTGCCGTGGGTTGTCTGAATTTTAAACTGAGAGACAGCCGAGAGTTCTACTTATCCGTGAGCTATTTGGGGGCTGGTGCTCGCGACCAAGTTTTTGTTGATCTGGTGGGAATGGATTTCCTGTCCCAATCCCGCTGAACAATTATCACCCCAAATATCCTGCAAAATTGTGTGAGCCAACATCAGCCTTCCTGTTCTATCAATGGCGGCGGCCGTCTCCTAGTACAGGGTGGTCAACAATTTGATTTCCACCAACGAGCGTCTAATCACATAGGGATTAGTTACCCAAATAAATGCAGTAGGTGTGCGTCCCTAGGTACACTGTATCATCGATTTACTTGTCGTGGTCACGTAGAAACCTGGTCCTGACTCAGGAAGTAGTTGGCTTTCCTCACTCGCACTGTTGAAGCTACTTCATTACACGATAATTTGGTTGGTTGGGCACTTTGTAGATTTTGTCGTTACTGGTGAAGGCAATAATCATTTGGCTTTTCGCCGGTTTATGTCTACGGCTTACTCTTTGCAACGTGCTGTGCCATACCGTCCAAAGACGGTGTGTTGGATGGTATGGGCAGCGGCTGCTGCCCTCACTGTCCCTTTGTTTCTCGTCTCTGTTTTTCCTCTGTATTCCTTCTTTTTGAGCTATTGTTATAATTTTTTGGAAACTTAAAACACAACAAAAAGATATGAAGCTATGTGAGGTAGCAACTCAGTGACGACGGGGCATGCTGGCTGAAGGGGTGGTATGGGAGGGAGGGAGGGGGGGGGGGGAGAAAGGGCATTCTGGCCTGGCCTCGGGATTTTTCGACCCCTGCCCACCTTGTCTCCACTAGCCTGAAGCTGTCTGCTGTCTATGACCATTATTGATTGCTTTTTGTAAAGTGTATTTACTGTTTGCACGAATATTCAGATACTTCTGTTGTGCTTTTTCTAATTCATTCTTTTTCCTATATGTAAACTGAATCATACTCATGTTTATGATTTTTATTTCAATGTAAGTTAACTTTTATATTGACTACTCAGTAAATTACAATTGTATATATAAAGAAAAATATGGCGCAGTGGTCAGCTGATCTGTCTATTAAGCAGAAGGCTACGGCTTCGAGTCCAGATCCGGCACAAATTTTCAAATTTCTCGATTGATTTACATCAGCGCCACTCGCAGCCAATGGCTGTAATTCCTCTGTCTTTTAACGATCAATAGATTATACATTTCAGTTAGTTAAGGTCAATTTATCGATAAATAAGTACTGGCTTACAAAGTTCAATCTTTGTAATTCATCACTACAAAGGTACGCAAGCATGACACCAACAAGAAACATTGAAACACCTCTTGCACAATATTTCCTTCTATTGTTTGTTGTCCACATGTTCAGCACGTGGTTCTCAGAGTAAGTGACCACGTGTTTATTTATAATGTCACAGTCTCCCTAGGGAGATGAGATCATTATACACATACCACAGGTTTGACAAGGAACAAGAGTTTAATAGGGCGAAGCTTTGTTGATGAATCCACTTAACTTTAGTGTTTCAGGACAACTACCGGAAGCTAGCTCCAGTAAACCTGGACCAATATTGCACTGGTCCCCTCCTGAATAGGACCTATGCGCTGGTTTTATTTTAAATTTTCCAGGTGCTGCCTTCGCTGTTACAGCTGTAGGACGATATCATTGACCGTCACAAAATTGCTAAACAAAACTTAATGATACAATGAAGACCACACACGTAAATTACGCATTTCAGAAATCGCAAGTAGTAAAAATACACTCAAAGACAAAAACAAAGGGAAAAAATCGACCACCTGGAAATGACCCGAATGGGACGGAAATTGATAAACGTGATGTACAAGTACAGACAAACGGAAGATCACAGTTACAGAAAAACTGGATGATTTATTCAAGAGAAAGAACTTCACAAATAGAGCAAGTAAACAGCGCGTTGGTTCACTCAGGCCCTTATGCAAGCAGCTCTTTGCCTTGGAATTGAGTGGTAAAGTTGTTGATGTTCTCCTGTGCGATATCTTGCCACGTTCTGCCCAACTGGCGCGTTAGATCGACAAGTTGCCGAGATGGTTGGAGGGACCTGCCCCTAATGCTGCAGACGTTCTGAATCGGGCTGATATCGGGCAACGCTGCTGACCAAGGTCGCCCTATATCTTGTCTTCGTGCATGCTGATCAAGGTAAGGTCCAGCAAGCACGAAGACAAGCCACAGAACCTCAAGACGTGTGCGGGTGGGCATTAACTTCCTGAAATGTAAGCCCAGAATGGCTCGCCATGAAGGTCAACAAAACGGGGCGTAGAATATTGTCGCCGTCGGCTGTGTTGTAAGAGTGTCACAGATGACAAACAAAATCATCACTCCTGATATTGAGGACGTACGGCGGGCGACTGTCGGACTGGTAACCAGTCGGCTGCTGTGGCCGAGCGATTATAGGCGCTTCAGTACGGAACCGCTCTGCTGCAACGGTCGCACGTTTGAATCCTGCCTCGGGTATGGATGTGTGTGATGTCCTTAGGTTAGTTGCGTTTAAGTAAGTGATGACCTCAGATGTTAAGTCGCATAGTGCTTAGAGCCATTTGAACTGGTAACCCATCATTGTCTGGGGCGTCTCCAGACACTTCTTCACTGGTCAGTGGTGCTCAGTTCGAAGCAGGACTCATCTCTGAAGGCAATTATATTCCAGTCAATTAGATTACAGACCGAAAACGTATCTGGAGACTCCCCAGACAGCTGTGGGATCCAGCCTGGCTGTCACCCGCCATACGGCCCGACAATCAGCAGTGGTGATCTGGAGTTCTGTTTCTTTTCACAGCAAACTCCTTTGGTTGTCACCTATAGGTCCGTTCCAGCAGAGCCGTACGTCGACGATATTCGAGGCCTTGCTTTGTCGCCCTTCATGGAAAGCCATTCTGGGTTTACATTTTAGCAAGATAATGCCCGCCTGCACACGGCGAAAGTTTCTATTGCTTTCCTTCCTGCTTTCCAAACCATACTTTGTGCAGCAAGGTCACCAAATCTGTATCCATGTGACAAGATAAAGCATTATGGGCAGGGACCTCCACCCATCTCAGGATTTTGTCGATCTAACGCACCATTTGGCACGATATTCCTCTGGAGGACATCCAACAACTCTATCGATCGATGTCAAACCGAATAACTGCTTCCAAAAGGGCCAAAGATGGACCAACGCATTATTGACTTGGTCAACTTGTAAGCTCTTTCTTTTGAATAAATTATCCAATTTGTCTAAAATTGTAATCGTTTGTTTGCCTGTACATGTACATCACATGTACCTGTTACCGTCCCATTTGAATAATTCCTTCGTGGTTCGATTTTTTTTCCTCCTTAGAGTGTACCAACCACGAGGATAGAGCTTAAGACGTTTCCAAGCAGTAATCGAGATACTGCCCACAGTGCATCACGGGATTGGCATTCCTGCTTTAGCACTTGACTGTTCAATATCTACTCTTTACAGTTTACTAGCCTGTATCGAGAGGAAGGGACAGAGAAAGAGAGAGAGGGGGGAGGGAGGGAGAGAAGGCCAGTTTAGTGGGCACACAGGCGTTGCCTACGGACGCCTACATAGCTCTCTGGAGTGTCCAGTGACTTACTGCCTGTGGGAGTCGTGGAGCAGAACACGTGTACACATCGCCCCGGCGGGTTATTCCAGCAGTCTAACTGCCTCGTATACGTTCTGAACAAATAACGACCAGTCCGAAGAGCACATCCCTCTAACATGTACCCCTGTCATCGGAATTCTCCGGTGCAAACACAAACGAAGAAAGCTTCAGATCTGCAGAGCCCCTCGGATCTGCGCAGAGCAGCAGCAAACAGAACAAGAACGTTACATCCTCTACCTCCTGACGGTAATAACCTCCAGCTCGGTACAATATGATTTTATCTTCTTTGCTTGTCTCTGAGAGTAGAGTACTGCTTCTTCTGGAAGCACATTTATGGAGTAGATACGCTCGTTCTTAAGCATTCGGTATTTCGATTGATTCAGTGCTGTCTTATCCCGTCTTCTTTCTTGTGCTGTTCCTTACATCTGTACATACCTTTGTTTCGTGTCAGCAGTCTTGAAGTGGCCCCTCACGATTTTTCTCACCTACTTGTCCCATATCAGTGTGACATGGCACTTATATGTAATATCTTTAATTATTTGTTGAACACAAGGTAAATCACCTAAAACTTGCGCCGCAAATATTGTGCAAATGGAAAGTGCTACTGATGTGCTGTTTTCACAGGGCTCGTATTGTCAGCAAATTACCAGATTGCAATAATACTTCCAAAGTGTACTTTTTGTGCAAATGCACACTTTTTTTAAACGGAACAATGCCTATTAACATTAACAAAACGAAATTAGGGTAGATCAGAATGTCAGTGGTGTTTATTCGAACATTATGAAGTACCTCGAAGAAAACGATTTATTGACACATAGTCAGCACGTTTTCAGAAAATATCATTCTTGTGAAACACAACTAGATCTTTATACTTTTCAAGTAATCAGTGCTATCGACAGGGGATGTCAAATTTATTCCATATTTTTAGATTTCCAGATCTAACCAAACTGAGTGCCTACGGAGTATCGCCTCAGTTGTGCGACTGGATTCGTGATTTCCTGTCAGAAAGGTCACAGTTAGCAGTAATAGACGGAGAGTCATCGAGTAAAACAGAAGTAATATCCGGCGTTCCCCAAGGAAATGTTACAGGCCCTCTATTGTTCCTGATCTATATTAACGACATAGGAGACAATCTGAGCAGCCGTGTTATATTGTTTGCTGATTATGTTGTCATTTACCGTCTTGTAAAGTCATCAGATGATCAGAACGACTCGCAAAATAATTTAGATAAGATATCTATATGCTGCGAAAAGTGCCAATTAACCCTGAATAAGGAAAAGTGTGAAGTTATTCACATGAGTACTAAAAGAAATCAGCTAAATTTCGATTACGCGATAAGTCACAAAAATCTGAAGGCTGTAAATTCAACTAAATGCTTAGGGATTACAATTACAAATAACCTAAATCGGAACGATCACGTAGATAATATTGTGGGTAGAGCAAACCAAAGACTGCGATTCATTGGCAGAACACTTATAAGGTGCAACAGGTCTACCAAAGAGACTGCTGACACTACGCTTGTCCGCCCTATTCTGGAGTACTGCTGTGCGGTGTCGGATCCGCATCAGCGGGACTGACGGATGACATCGAAAAAGTACAAAGAAGGGCAGCCCGTTTTGTATTATCTCGAAATACGGGAGATAGTGTCACAGACATGATACGTGAATTGGGATGGAAATCATTAAAACAAAGGCGTTTTTCGTTGCGACGGGATCTTCTCATGACATTTCAATCACCAGTTTTCTCCTCCGATTGCGAAAACATTCTGTTGGCACCCACATACATAGGGAGACAGGATCACCACGATAAAATAAGAGAAATCAGGGCTCGCACAGAAAAATTTAAGTGATCGTTCTTCCCGCGTGCCGTTCGAGAGTGGAACGGTAGAGAGACAGCTTGAAGGTGGTTCACTGAACCCTCTGCCAGGTACTTTATTGTGAATAGCAGAGTAATCACGTAGATGTAGATGTAGATGTAGATGTATTGAAGCATTCTGGTGCGGGTATTGTATTTTGAGAAGTTCGCAGTTCAGGACTTGAACAATACCTGTGGCAGCAGACACTAAAAACACAAATGTGTAGTCTAGTTATGAGGACTGCTTCCAGTGAGGAGACAACTGACCATCACAGGCTGTATTCAGAATCACCACCGGCAGCGGCAATACACTCTTCCAGTTTGTCACGGAACGACTGTTGCACACGGGTTAGCATTTCAGCGGAGATGTCCAAACAGGCTGCAGTAATACGTCGTTGCAAATCATCGGTTGTAGCTGATATGTCCTTGTGGACAGCCTCTTTCAGTTTTCCCCCGCAGAAAGAACTCTACAGGCATCCAATCCGGGGAACGGGCCGGCCAAGGAGCAGCTCCTCTGCGTCCAGTCCAACGATTTGGAAACAATTCATGAAAACATCCTACAGTACCTCGTGCACTACGGGCTGGACAGCCATCATGTTGGTACTCGTCTGCAAAGGGTCTTCTTCTAGAATCCGTGGAAGATTGTTTGTTAGGAGTCTGCGATGCTTGAGCGCGTTCAGTGTTCCGTCTATGAAAAGTGGGTCCATGAGTTGATGGTTCACTATCCCACACTACACGTTTACACTCCACTTGACGTTCCACTTGAAGCCAATGGGGTTTGTCAACATACTGCATGTATCGGCGATCTGGCCATGATTGTTAAATGTGGCGTTATCGCTAAAGAAGATGCATGACACATCTGGAGTATCCTGTCTCAATGCACAGATACAGAAGTTTGCACGATTCTCATAATCGTTTCCATGCAGCTCTTGATGGAGAAAGATGTGATAGGGATGGGACCTATGTCGATGGAGAATGCATAGGACATTTTCCTGGCTCATGCCACCTCCTCGTACGATTGCGCGGGACCTAACGTGCGGATCAACTGGAACAGCAGCAAAAACATCAAGTTTTCCTCATCTGTCGTCACTTGTTTCCTTCTGTTACGTTGTCTAGGTGTTACACTAGCTCTGATCTGCTCCATTATAAATGGTTTTTGAAAGCCTGCATCTGTGAAAATGTTCAAATGTGTGTGAATTCCTAAGAGATCAAACTGCTGAGGTCATAGGTGACTAGACTTACACACTACTTAAACTAACTTAAACTAACCTATGCTAAGAGCAACACACACACCCATGCCCTAGGGAGAACTCGAAACTCCGGCGGGAGCGGCCGCGCAATCCGTGATATGGCTACTCAAATCGCGCGGCCATTCCTCGCGGCTGCGACTGTGAGAAAAATAAGTTTGTTCATAAATAAATCTTCTGCTACCAGTCACGATTTTCTTTATTTACTTTTCATACACCGGCCGCGGTGGCCGAGCGGTTATAGGCGCTACTGTCTGGAACCGCGCGACCGCTACGGCCGCAGGTTCGAATCCTGCATCGGGCATGGATGTGTGTGATGTCCTCAGGTTAGTTTAAGTAGTTCTAAGTTGTAGGGGACTGATGACCTTAGAAGGTAAGTCCAATAGTGCTCAGAGCCATTTGAACCATTTTGAACTTTTCACACGACGCGTTTCGGGAAATGATTCAAATTTTCAAGTACGTTTTTTGTGTGTGTTATGCCATTTCCATTGATGTTGTCGATGTGTGTGAGTCTGATTCATTTCCTTGACTTTACTGCAGACATAAGAAACACGCGATTTTTTATTTGGTTATCGAATCTTTTTTGAAGTTCGTGTCGAAATTTAGAAGAATTTGTGCTTACGTTTTCAAATAGTCCACTTGTGCAGAGACTCTCACACACTAAACATCACACACAATTTGTTGTACACTTTAAACACAGAAAATATCTTATAGAAGCAAAACAATTCCAAAGATGTTCTTACAAGTAGTCCACAGACATAACATTATAGGTCTTCCACATATTATGATATGCTTTTGTGCAGAGATTATTTATCTTAACAATTTGGATCATAATTTACTTATATCGATTTTACAATTGTGCTTACTTCTATTTGTTATTATTTTTATGTAAGTATACTCTCGGAACACTGAAGAAATTCACTGATCCACTTTTAGCTTTTTCGTTTAATATTTTATCTTCATATATCCTGTAATGTGAATATATCTCCAGTTCTTCTAGCAAATCCATTTGATGTCCTTTATTTAGTCGGTGGAGCCCTTTGATATTTTGCACTGTGTTTCCAAATGGGTGTCCTGTATTATGTATGTGTGTTGCTATGGCTTATGTAACGTGTTTGTTCTGTGTGTAGGCTTTCATGTGCTTTGAGTACTTAGCGTTGAAATTTCGGGTTGTTTGTCCTAAGTAGAACATGGAGCATTCCTGGCATGTTACCTTGTATATTCCAGGTTTAGTTAAAACTTTTACAAAGCAAAAGGATGGTTTGAACAGTTCTTTGCTTTACTTAAGTTTGGTCCTACTATAGGTTGCATGCCTTTGCCTTCCTCCTACCACTTACAGGACGAGATAAAATTTACTTTGGACTTCAAACTTAGGTACAACTTGTCATTTATCTCTTTAATTAATCAGTGTAATAGGTGAAAAAAAGATAAGTTCAAAATGGTTCAAATGGCTCTGAACACTATGGGACTAAACTGCTGTGGTCATCAGTCCCCTAGAACTTAGAACTACTTAAACCTAACTAACCTAAGGACATCACACACACCCATGCCCGAGGCAGGATTCGAACCTGCGACCGTAGCAGCAGCGCGGCTCCGGACTGGAGCGCCTAGAACCGCACGGCCACCGCGGCCGGCAAAAAGATAAGTGACTGGGAAAAAATTCGTCTGGGGATTGGGGACCATATTGTTGTAGCTACAACCCCTGATATCTAAAAAGCTTACGAATGGAAATGAAAATCTATTTTTTGAGTTCTGCGTTATTTTCAAATATGAATGGACTATTAAAATCGAATAGTGGCAGTTTACCCCCGTATTTGCTCCCGTTACGGTGCTTCCCTGTGCTCGTGAGTTATTGGGTTTAAAGGAGATCCTTGCACACAACTGCGACTAGACCTTGGATTTTAGGTAAAAACCTATTTTGTTCCTCATTAAATAAAGGTAAAAAAAGTAGTACATACACGAATTACGCCAATTTATGATCGAAAATGCTAGTTTTACAGCACCTAAACATACCTAATTTCCGGTTAGTACGTGATTGTGCCTAAATTTTAAAAATCCAATTAAATAAAATTTTTTTGACTAACATTCTCTCGTGGTCTTCCCAGCTAAGAATTACGCAAATATTCTATCGAAAATAGTAATCTTGTAGTACCTAAAATACCTAATTTCATGTTAGAACCTGATTGTACCTCATTTTTAAAAATATTAAAAATACCTAATTTCATATTAGAACCTGACTGCATCTAATTATTAAAAATCCAGTCAAATAAAATTTGTATGACAAAAACTACTCTTCTAGTCTTCCCGTCTGCTTAGAAACCAGTAACTGAATGACAGTTGGTTTGTTTGCGTGTGTGAACGCCAATCTTGAGTCAGAGGACGACAGCATACGCCGGGCTGTTCCAGCCCGCCCTGATCCGCAGATCGTTGTCGCTCGCTGTGAACCTTCGAATGGGTCGGCAGGGCACGGAGGAGCCTTATGAACTGCCTCCGGCGTCTTCCTGCCCTGTATGAACAGCCTGTTTAAAACACCTGCACTGTCTTCATTCAGTCGGTCAGCATGCTGCTTGGATGTGGTGAAATATTTCACAGCGACAGTGTATTTGCGGAAAGTCAAGCACGCCGAAAGTATCCAGCTTCAAATCATCTCAGTCAGTGGTTACAAGAATTTCCTGATTTCTCTCTAGACGGAAGAAATATTCACTGCAATATGGGCAACAAAGATGTAAGTAAAATGTTAACCTTTTATCTGCTACATCCACTCAGAGAATAGTGACGCCACTGTTTTTTTCCGAATTAACTTGGACCAGACACATGCAAATGCAAAAATATTGTTTCTAAATCCTTAAAGTGGGTTAATTTTGCTAAGTAGATCTCGTATCTTAAATTGTTCCACAAAGTATTTCTTATTTCTTTCTGTTTTTAGGTGCGTTCTGAACAGAGGTCGCATTTAAGTCAGCATATTGCAGGGCTTAAACACCAGGCAAATTTAAAAAATAAATCAAACTTGAAACAAACGTTTGCGACTAAACCAATTGCAACAAACAAAATCGAATTTCATCTTGACCGGTGTCGAGCCATTGTTGCAGCAAACATACCATTCAATGTAGTTGATAATAGCAAGTTCAAAAGTTTTCTAGAGAAATAATGTCACCGCAGCGTTCCATCAGAATGGAACATTTGGACTCTTTGGTAGGATAATGGAAAAACGCAATCAGTCTGCTTCCTGGCAGATTAAAAACTGTGTGCCGTACCGAGACTCGAAACCAGCATCTTTGCCTTTCGCGGGAAAGTGCTCTGCCGACTTAATTACCCAAGCACGACTCACAACGCCCCCCTCCCCCCCCCCTCCCCCCCCCCCCCCCCCCCCCACCGACGCCCGCCAGTCTTACTTCTTGCAGAGTACCTCGTATTCACAGAGGTTCTTCTACGAACCTTGCAAGACTAGCACCCCGTGAAGAACGGATTTGCTGAGACATGGCTTACCCACAACCAGGCGGAATGTGCGCTGATATGAAGCTTCCTGGCAGATTAAATATGTGTGCCATACAGGGGTTCGAACTCGGGAAGGTAGGAGACGAGGTACTGGCGGAAGTAAAGCTGTGAGGACGTGGCGTGAGTCGTGCTTGGGTAGCTCAGTTGGTAGAGCACTTTCCCGCGAAAGGCAAAGGTCCTGAGTTCGAGTCTCTGTCCGGCACACAGTTTTAATCTGCCAGGAAGTTTCAAATATATTAACACTTCTGGCGATTACTTTTGAAATAATAAACAGCTTTCTTACTCCGCCTCCTTTTCATTTGACTGTCCCTTCTAGAATCAGTTGCGAAAGGATACTTCGGAAGTTTCTAAGACCAGATTTAAATAAGGAATACACTGCAGGCCCCTAAGAATTGCTCCCGCAGGGACCTGGCAGACAAATTTATACTAATTACAACTTACACATTTCCGTTTAATTAATCATTACCTCCGTGCTCCAAACTGGTTGGAACTAGAAGAAACTTTAATCTGTGATACACTGAGAAGTATTCCCTTCATTTACTTCAGTGTTTTACAGAGTGCAGATGCAGATGTAGAAGAAGTTACTATCAGACAGTTTCAAGATATAGCAGGGAAGAAGTACTTCCACAATGACAGCAAATAAAAGTAATTTTAGGTTGTCGTTGTTGTGGTCTTCAGTCCAGACACTGGTTTGATGCAGCTCTCCATGCTACTCTATCCTGCGCAAGCTACATCTCCCAGTACCTGCTGCAACCTACATCCTTCTGAATCAGTTTAGTGTATTCATCTCTTGGTCTCCCTCTACGATTTTTACCCTCCACCCTGCCCTCCAGTACTAAATTGGTGATCGCTTGATGCCGCAGAATACGTCCTACCAAGCGATCCCTTCTTCTAGTCAAGTTGTGCCATAAACTTCTCTTCTCCCCAATTCTATTCAATACCTCCTCATTAGTTATATGATCTACCCATCTAATCTTCAGGATTCTTCTGTAGCACCACATTTCGAAAGCATCTATACTCTTTTTGTCTAAACTATTTATCGTCCACGTTTCACTTCCATACATGGCTACACTCCATACAAATACTTTCAGAAACGACTTCTTGACACTTCAATCTATGCTCGATGTTAAAAAATTTCTTTTCTTCAGAAACGCTTTCCTTGCCATTGCCAGTCTACATTTTATATCCTCTCTACTTCTATCATCATGAGTTATTTGCTTCTCAAATAGGAAAACTCATTTACTACTTTAAGTGTCTCACTTCCTAATCTAATTTTCTCAGCATCACCCGATTTAATTCCATTACATTCAATTATCCTCGTTTTTCTTTGTTGATGTTCATCTTATATCCTCCTTTCAAGACACTGTCCATACCGTTCAGCTGCTATTCTATGTCCTTTGCTGTCTCTGACAGAATTACATTGTCATCGGCGAACTTCAAAGTTTTTATTTCTTCCCCATGGATTTTAATTCCTACTCCGAATTTTTCTTGTTTCCTTTACTACTTGCTCAATATACAGATTGAATAACATCGGGGATAGGCTACAACCCTGTCGCACTCCCTTCCCAACCACTGCTTCCCTTTCATACCCCTCGACTCTTATAACTGCCATCTGGTTTCTGTACAAATTGTAAATACCCTTTCGATGCCTGTATTTTACCACTGCAACCTTCAGAATTTGAAAGAGGGTATTCCAGTCAACATTGTCAAAAGCTTTCTCTAAGTCTACAAATGCTAGAAACGTAGGTTTGCCTTCCTTAATCTATTTTTTAAGATAAATCGTAAGGTCAGTATTGCCTCACGTGTTCCAACATTTCTATGGAATCCAAACTGATCTTCTCCGAGGTCGGATTCTACCTGTTTTTCCATCTGCAAAGAATTCGTGTTAGTATTTTGCAGCCATGGCTTATTAAACTCATAGTTCGGTAATTTTCACATCTGTCAACACCTGCTTTCTTTGGGATTGGAATTATTATATTCTTCTTGAAGTCTGAGTGTATTTCGCCTGTCTCATACATCTTGCTCACCAGATGATAGAGTTTCGTCAGGGCTGGCTCTCCCAAGGTTATCAGTAGTTCTAATGGAATGTTGTTTACTCCCGGGGCCTTGTTTCCATTTAAGTCTTTCAGTGCTCTGTCAAACTCTTCACGCAGTATCATATCTCCCCTTTCATCTTCATCTACCTCCTCTTTCATTTCCATAATGTTGTCCTCAAGAACATCGCCTTCTATAGACCCTCTGTATACTCCATCCACCTTTCAGGTTTCCCTTCTTTGCTTAGAACCGGTTTTCCATCTGAGCTCTTGATATTCATGCAAGTTGTTCTCTTTTCTCCAAAGGTCTGCTTAATTTTCCTATAGGCAGTATCTATCTTACCCCTAGTGATGTACGCCTCTACATCCTTACATTTGTCCTCTAGTCATCCCTGCTTAGCAATTTTGCACTTCGTGCCGATCTCATTATTGAGACGATCGTATTCATTTTTGCCTACTTCACTTACTGCATTCTTATATTTTCTCCTTTCATCAATTAAATTCAGTATCTCTTTCTGTTACCCATGGATTTCTAACAGCCCTCGTCTTTCTACCTACTTGATCCTCTGCTGCCTTCACTATTTCATTCCTCAAAGCTACCCATTCTTCTTCTACCGTATTTCTTTCCCCAATTCCTGTCAATTGTTCCCTTATGCTCTCCCTGAAACTCTGTACAACCTCTGGTTCTTTCAGTTTATCCAGGTCCCGTCTCCTTAAATTTCCACCTTTTTGCAGTTTCTTCAGTTTTACTCTACAGTTCATAACCAATAGATTGTGGTCAGAGTCCACATCTGCCCCTGGAAATGCCTTACAATTTAAAACCTGGTTCCTACATCTCTGTCTTACCATTATATAATCTATCTGACACCTTCCAGCATCTCCAGGTTTCTTCCATGTATACAACCTTGAGAGGGAACAGTCTGTTCCATCTCATTACAATTAGTTTTTTTTTGTTGCATTGTATTGAATATATTTTCAACTCTTTTTTTGTTTAAATAGTGTGATATCTCAAGCGAAGAGGTAGACTATCTGTTTATTTAATTCAGTTACATAAATGCACTTCCTTTTCCTAATCCCACTAAGTTGCCTTGGGTTGATTAAGTCTGGGGTTTGTATTAAGAGTTCGTCTGCTGGTAGTGCCTAGGCAGAGATGTGGTCACCCTGTAGGTCGGTTAGTGCCAACCTAAGCCTGGTGTAAAGACAGACATGATGCACCTGTTTGCCAGGGGGTAGTCCGGGGTTGGTAACAGGTCCCCCTCCCTTCCATGTAAGGGAACGGCCTTTGAGGGCCGCCATGATAGTCACTCTTGGGCTAGCGGCTAAACTGAACGGACGGAATCGAAGGCAATCTCCGTCTTTGCCGCCAATTTCATCGTGGGATGAGGTATTATGTTTTACACCGTCACTAATCCGCTCTTTTTTAGGATTGAAATAGTTAGCGTGTCGTTACGGCCATTCATTCAATTTTTTTAGAAATTTTTCCTTTACAATTAAGGTTTTCAGTTAGGGTTTCTTTTTCAGAGGCGAGCATGGGGGCTCGCGTTATCCCTTTATAGTGCTGCAGTCACTTGGTGCCTTCAGCACACGAGAGCAGCAATAGCTCTAAAAAATTGTATAGTTTCACTTTTAGAAGCAGCATTTTTTTTTTTTTTTTTTTTTTTTTTTTTTTTTTTTTTTTTTTTTTTTTTTTTGCAATGTTAAAGTAACCTGGGGCCACACCCCGCCTAGTTAACACGTGGTCGTAACGGCTGATGAGTAATTTGGATGACGATTCCGTGTGAAACCTGGTAGGAAATGCGTGTGTGACATACTTAAAGTTCTAAGCGTGTGACGTAAAATTTTTCTAGGCCATCTCATAAATTTTGATCACGGTTCCTTTTTAACCCCCATTTGCAAGCAGCACGTCCTAACTACTTTGATTAAGAATAGATTGAGCGTGTGAATGATTGTATAGTATGGAAAGCAAGAACGAACAGAGGGGTGAGTACAAAGAAATTAGCTGTTGGTATCGGTCACCCACGTGGTTCCGAATTGCACTACCAGCGAGCTACCTGTTCGTTCTTGGAAGTTAGTTAAGGTGAGGTTACTTATGTGGGCTGTTAATTGATTATTTGCGTGTGCCGTATTTCACAGGATGTTCTATTTTTTAACAGTTTGCTTTCTTTTGTGAATACGGGAGATGTTTGTGTCTGCTTTGTTCCCCCATTTTTCCTCCAAAGAGAATTTTTGTTATTCGGTCCTAGTAGTAACCGTGCGAGCGAATTTCGATCACTGACTCAGCAGACGGATCACAAGGGCAGCAACTTAGTCCCATCCTCTTTCCCCGTGCTTAAGTAGAAACGAGAGGCCTGATAGTTTAAGCACCTTCAGTGCGAGACAAAACTAGAAGTTATTTGACTTGACTTTGTTTGCTGCAATTATTAAATTTGTAAAGTTTTGGGGAATATAGACAGTAAATGTCATATTAAGTTTGTAAAATTTCTGGGATCTAGACAATAAATGACCTATAAACTGGATATCATGGATTTAGTGGTCATTACAAACCCCCAATCCTGTGTCGAGAGCAATGTCATGATTGTAATGATGATTACAAACCCCAGTCCTGTGTAGAGAGCAATGTTACCAGCAAAGTGGTGTTCTTATAGATCATAATGGAGCGTGGCCTTTACTGACTTGCCCACTTGGTTGTTTGAGCCCTTCCCTGCGTTATCCGTTGCGCAATATTAACATAATAATCATCGGATCATTTAACTAAACGTCGGGCCGGCACCTTAAATTCAATCCTTCCGAGCAATGTATCAAGCAGGCAAGCACGTGTCAATGAGGCGACTTGACCACACACACGTCCGGCACGCTCTGGCATAAACAGAAGGAAACAGAGGAAGAGAGATACAAAAAAGGTAACGATGCATAACTAAACAGAAGGAACCTTTTAACCTTCTTTCATGATTCTTGAACCAAGTGTTAGCTATGATTAAGTTACGCTTTGTGCAAAATTCTACCAGGCGGCTTCCTCTTTCATTCCTTACTCCCATTCCATATTCACCTACTATGTTTCCTTCTCTTCCTTTTCCTACAATCGAATTCCAGTCATGCATGACCATTAAATTTTCTTCTCCCTTCACTATATGAATAATTTCTTTTATCTCATCATACATTTCATCAATCTCTTCATCATCTGCAGAGCTAGTTGGCATATAAACTTGTACTACTGTGGTAGGCGTGGGCTTCGTGTTTATCTTGGCCACAATAACGCGTTCACTATGCTGTTTGTAGTAGCTTACCCGCATTCCTATTTTTTTATTCGTTATTGAACCTACTCCTGCTTTACCCCTATTTTATTTTGTATTTATAACCCTGTATTCACCTGACCAGAAGTCTTGTTCCTCCTGCCACCGAACTTCACTAATTCCCACTATATCTAACTTTAACCTATCCATTTCCTTTTTTAAATTTTCTCACCAACCTGCCCGATTAAGGGATCTGACATTCCACGCTCCGATCCGTAGAACGCCAGTTTTCTTTCTCCTGATAACAGCGTCCACCTGAGTAGTCCCAGCCGGAGATCCGAATGGGGGACTATTTTACATCCGGAATATTTTATCCAAGAGGATTCCATCATCATTTAACCATACAGTAAAGCTGCATGCCCTGGGGAAGAATTACGGCTGTAGTTTCATTTGCTTTCAGCCGTTCGCAGTACCAGCACAGCAAGGCCGTTTTGGTTAGTGTTACAAGGCCAGATCAGTCAATCATCCAGACTGTTGCCGCTGCAACTACTGAAAAGGCTGCTGCCCCTCTTCAGGAACCACACGTTTGTCTGGCCTCTCAACATATACCCCTCCGTTGTGGTTGCACCTACGGTACGGCTATCTGTATCACTGAGGCACGCAAGTCTCCCCACCAACGGCAACGTCCATGATTCATGGAGGGGGGGGGGGTAATTTTAGGTACTATTCCGATATTGAGGTCCAGTGTATCATGAAGAAGTAGCGACGTTCACATGAGTTACGTGCTTTTTGTGCACAGTAGTTACTGCAATAACTGCCGCAGAAATAAGATTTAACGGAGCAATCGATATTGCAGCTGTTCTAGAATTCCTAAAACATCGAAGATTTGAAATTAGTATGGCAGAATGAGGATGCAAACCAGCCACAAACAAGTAGAACGTCGGACCGTTTGTGGATAAATGTAGAGTTGACGGTAGACGCGTAGGAAGAGATCTGGAAACCAAGAATACTAACTCGTTCAGTCTCAAGTCCTGTGGTGTTCTAAATACAACACCAAAATCTTAGAAATCTTTGAGTCAATGCACACACTGAAATGTGGAAAGCTGATCAGACGTACGGGAAATTCTAAACATTGAACTGTACAGGTCAATGTGTTACACGGTTTGAACGGGTATAATCTGTATCAGCTACTTCAAAATGGCTAAAGATTTGTAAACGTAGGTCGCGAGAATGAGGAATTTAGAATAACTACTATCTAGTTTGATGAAGCTCTTTTTGAACTGAACGGTATTTTAAATCGTTATAATTAGGCCTCGGACTTTCAGGTACTAAAATTCTAAAATTAGGTACCTAAAATAGGTTCTATCTCTTAGAAAAAAAGGTTATAAAAATCAGAAGATAGGTGACCAAAATCTGACATTTTATTGTTTAGGAAGATAAATAGATTGACAAAAATCCACATTATATTGTTATCCATGTCCATAATTACAGTCATCCAGAGGTCCCTGGATCGTGACCACGGTCTGCTACCACTGAGACGTGGTAATTATGGAAAGGCAGATTTCGGTGTGGACGGGGCCTTACTCAGTTACCATTGATTGCTCAGTATTTTTTTTAAATTACGTACACTTTATTCGGAAACAATTGCGTAGGTTGACAATAACGAACAATTATTAAATTTGACTGTTATACAATATCTAATTAAAAATTCTTTAGACAAATTGCATTTACGGCTGAAGGCCTTATTGACCAGTAATTCAAATTATTTGTCGGCTGTAGGCCCCAATAGTAATAACTCAAAAAACAATTTGACCGCTGAAGGCCTAGATAGCAAATTCTGAGTAAAATATCGTAAGGAAGGAACAATCATATTAAGAGACAATATCTAATTAAAAATTCTTAAGACAAATTGCATTCATAGATGAAGGCCTTATTGACAAGAAATTCAAATTATTTGGCGGATGAAGGCCGTAATAGTAATTACTCAAAAACAATTTGACGGCTGAAGGCCTACATAGCAAATTCTTACTAGAATACTATAAAAAAGGGACAATCATATTAAGAGACAGTGTCTTATTAAAAATTCTTAAAACAAATTGCATTCACGGCTGAAGGCCTTATTGACAATCATCACAATCTGACCAAATCAAGAGAGAAGTGGGCCTCAGACAGTGCTCCAAGGATCGACCTGGGAAAGTCGATCAACTTCGTAAACGATGATACAGGCAGTCAAGAGTTGTATTCACTTAACCGGATGGGAACTCAAACTAGAGACAGTTTAAACGCCGGCCAACACTCTTGCAACATCTACCTAAAATCTGATAAACAACACAACGATGGAATAACCCAGGCAAGGTGGAACCGGCGGACAGCACTGCGTCTCCTGAATCTGGTGTGTAGAACACCCAGAAGCAGAAGGACCCACTACGACCAAAGTAGTCCAAGAGAAACAAATATTCGAACCACAATCAAGGAGGCTGTCGAACTACACTCCTTACCGGACAGTAGCGGCAAGGCGAGGAAAGGTACACTGCCACGAAAATACGCTAACCTCCAGGGCAGGTAACTGGGGCGTTAGCGACATTAGGCAGAGAAATACCGCTGGTTGAACTTCACCAATAAACACAAGGAATTCAATGATTAATGATAAGAAGTGGAGGACGGCTAACTAATTTCGCCAACTCCAAACACTCCACTCGTTGCTCTTCGTCTCAGCGACCCTGCGAGCAGCAACGCTCGAAGAAACGGCGTGATCTCAAAATAGTGGGGGTTTCACCATTGGGTTAATGTTCACTCAACGCAAACGTCCTGGGTCCGGTGGACGACGAGGTTGTGGCCCTCGCAACTACAGCCCATCGATCCGGCAGTGCCTGCGTGCTGCCAGAGGTCCTGGCATGTCCTCGCGCTCCCGGACTTCCCTGCTGCTTGTCCCAACCGAAATGTCCCGACACACTCGGCCCGGAAAACACTTGACGTCCTTCCAAAGATAGTACCACGGTACTAGGTATCGACAACCGCTGCTGCTGCCATTCGCGGACAAACAACGCTAGCAATCGTAGTGGCAACAGTAAACACGAGAAGAAAACGAGATGCCACTGTCCCGATTACACGACGACAACCTACCAACGGCACCAACGCGAGCCGCAAGACGGCTCAAATAACTAACCTTCTCGAGATATTCCGTTGAGAAACTGCATCTCTCGTCTGATAGTAGCATCTTATATGCCGAGAAGGAGCGTTCCCCGTCAACAGATGTCACCGGACCGTATTTTAAATGACGGTATTATGCCCAGTGGGACCGCACACTCATGTTCTGTTGATTTACCTGATAAGATGTCAAAAAAATTGCTCTGAGCACTATCGGACGTCATCAGTCCCCTGGAACTTAGAACTACTTAAACCTAACTAACCTAAGGACATCACACACATTCATGTCCGAGGCAGGATTCTAACCTGCCACCGTAGCAGTCGCGCGGTTCCAGACTGTAGCGCCTAGAACCGCTCGGCCACCCCGGCCGGCGATAAGATGTCAGCCACTGTGCAGAGGGTGGTCAGTCCTGGGATTTTTTTGGAGCACTGTCTTTAGTTTCTCACTAACTTTCATACCAATAGAACCTGGGACCAGGCTGATTTTTTTCTGTCACCGCTTCTATTAATCGCAGTTGCTTGTAGACTGGTTTCCCTTAACACTCTAGAACGTTAATAATAGAGACCAAAAATGCAAAATGAGATTTTATGTAATAAATGTCGTTGGAAATTGTTGGGTCCTTTAGAAGATCTGTAGTTGAAATAATGCTCACTGCCTCCTCCCGCAATTTAAGAATAATATTCTTAATATCTTCCCAATGCTTGCTGTAATATCCCACGGCCTCTAGCCACGTTTTCCAGCGAGTCAGTATGGGTTGGGAAGGTGCTTTAATAAAAACCTTTTTGATGGTTGAAACTACACTCCTGGAAATTGAAATAAGAACACCGTGAATTCATTGTCCCAGGAAGGGGAAACTTTATTGACACATTCCTGGGGTCAGATACATCACATGATCACACTGACAGAACCACAGGCACATAGACACAGGCAACAGAGCATGCACAATGTCGGCACTAGTACAGTGTATATCCACCTTTCGCAGCAATGCAGGCTGCTATTCTCCCATGGAGACGATCGTAGAGATGGTGGATGTAGTCCTGTGGAACGGCTTGCCATGCCATTTCCACCTGGCGCCTCAGTTGGACCAGCGTTCGTGCTGGACGTGCAGACCGCGTGAGACGACGCTTCATCCAGTCCCAAACATGCTCAATGGGGGACAGATCCGGCGATCTTGCTGGCCAGGGTAGTTGACTTACACCTTCTAGAGCACGTTGGGTGGCACGGGATACATGCGGACGTGCATTGTCCTGTTGGAACAGCAAGTTCCCTTGCCGGTCTAGGAATGGTAGAACGATGGGTTCGATGACGGTTTGGATGTACCGTGCACTATTCAGTGTCCCCTCGACGATCACCAGTGGTGTACGGCCAGTGTAGGAGATCGCTCCCCACACCATGATGCCGGGTGTTGGCCCTGTGTGCCTCGGTCGTATGCAGTCCTGATTGTGGCGCTCACCTGCACGGCGCCAAACACGCATACGACCATCATTGGCACCAAGGCAGAAGCGACTCTCATCGCTGAAGACGACACGTCTCCATTCGTCCCTCCATTCACGCCTGTCGCGACACCACTGGAGGCGGGCTGCACGATGTTGGGGCGTGAGCGGAAGACGGCCTAACGGTGTGCGGGACCGTAGCCCAGCTTCATGGAGACGGTTGCGAATGGTCCTCGCCGATACCCCAGGAGCAACAGTGTCCCTAATTTGCTGGGAAGTGGCGGTGCGGTCCCCTACGGCACTGCGTAGGATACTACGGTCTTGGCGTGCATCCGTGCGTCGCTGCGGTCCGGTCCCAGGTCGACGGGCACGTGCACCTTCCGCCGACCACTGGCGACAACATCGATGTACTGTGGAGACCTCACGCCCCACGTGTTGAGCAATTCGGCGGTACGTCCACCCGGCCTCCCGCATGCCCACTGTACGCCCTCGCTCAAAGTCCGTCAACTGCACATACGGTTCACGTCCACGCTGTCGCGGCATGCTACCAGTGTTAAAGACTGCGATGGAGCTCCGTATGCCACGGCAAACTGGCTGACACTGACGGCGGCGGTGCACAAACGCTGCGCAGCTAGCGCCATTCGACGGCCAACACCGCGGTTCCTGGTGTGTCCGCTGTGCCGTGCGTGTGATCATTGCTGTACAGCCCTCTCGCAGTGTCCGGAGCAAGTATGGTGGGTCTGACACACCGGTGTCAATGTGTTCTTTTTTCCATTTCCAGGAGTGTAGCTTACTTACATTCGACGTATCGTCTCAGCTACACGATTCATGGCAGGGGCAAGACATGTGATATGGAGCAAGGCTGGGTAAAATACTTTCAACAATTTAACAGCAGCAATCATGTATGCGGCTGCATCAGCGTAGATTACAAGAACTTTATTTTCATCTAGACTGTTGGGGAAAAGTAATTTGAGGGCTTTATTAACAAAGTGTCCAATTGTTTCCTCCTTAATCTGTTGTAGCTCCTTGCTGCAGATCAGATGAGGTGCAGAGCGAGTGTCAGGATCTAACTTTCCAACAGTCAAATTAGCCATATATCGACCTTCTCTGTCAGTTGTCTCGTCCGCAGAGATCCATTCTGACAATGGGGTGAATATTCTAATAGTATGGCGGTTACTTTTGAAGCAATATGCAATTTGCTTCTTTTCCCATCAGCCTCGTTTTCATTTGACTGCCACTGATACATGTACAGTGTTTGGTATGGGCCTCACAGAGCTGAGCAACAGATTAGGATGGGTAGCAGGTGTTTTCTTTGCAGACTGATTGCATTTTTCCATTATCCTACCGAGTCTAAATCTTCTACCTGCTTTACCTACTACTGAACTTGTGTTTTCATTCTACTTCGTATCCCTAGAATTTGATAAACCTATGTATTTGTATGAAATGAATGATTCGACGTGTAACTCGTTAATATTGTAGCTATAGGATACTGCTACAGTCACATGACACTACTACTTTCTTTCCTTTTGTAAAGTTCACAATTCTACATTTCTGAACACTTGAAGCAAGTTGCCGAACGTCGAACCACTTTGAACTCCCATCTGTAACTATTTGTGTATGTTTTCTTTATTATAGATTACGGTATATTTGCCAAAAGTCGGAGTTTACTATATTATTGTCTATCAAGCATCAAGACACCATGAATAGCAAGAGTTCTAACAAATTTCCCTGGGACACGCCTGAAATTACTTCGTCGAGTATTGTCCATCCAAGAAAAGTACTGCATCTTCCTACCAAAAGAATCCTCAGTCCAGTCACAACGCCATATGATTGTATTCACGTTAATAAATGTTTCTGTGCTACTGTATCAACACTATTCGAAAGTCAAGTAATACTGCATCTACCGACTTCTTTGGTATACAGCTTTCAGGATGTCCCGTGAGAAAATCGCGAGTTGTCCTTCGCAGATTTGATGTTTTCAGAATCCTTGCTGTGTGGCATTGAGATAATCTTCCTGTTGTAGATGTCTCATTATTTTTGACCTCAGAATATATTCTAAGATTCTACATCAATGCATCTAAAAGATATTGTACGATAGCTTTGAGGAACAATTCCGCTACTATTCTTGCAGATGGTTGTGAGCTGTGTTTTCTTCCAAGTATTGGGCACAGTTCCAGTCACAGCTGGACAGTTGCACCTTGTTCCTAGTTCCGCGTGACCAATTGCAACGTGTGTGAAGTAGTACGAACCGCGTGTTCATTCTTTGCAACCATGTCACGAACGCTGGTGTCGGCGCGTACACAACTGACAGCTGGTAAGTTTTTCTACTGACTTTGATGGATTGCCCGATATTTGATTCGTTCGTCCTTGTAGGAAACTGAGAGGCCGGTGTGTGCCTCGTCGAAGCATTACCTCTCGTCTGGAGTGAACTAGGCGTCCGGCTGACTATTCAGAGACAAAGCATCTCTGCTCGTCATGTGGACCCCTGTATGAGACCCATTTCATTATGATCGTTTAACCGGGACACGTTTGTTGTGTAATACAGGCCGTGCCGTAACTCAAATACGCACCAAAACAAACTTTTGACATTAATAAATCCACTTAGTGTTGAAACTGAAGATAGCTGATATTAGATTGGTGCATAAGTTCGTAGCGTTTTTGTTTTGTATGTTGGTATTCCGATTGCTATGGGTTTATTTATCGATTATCATTTTTCATTTGTAGTTAACTGTTGCTATTTGAGTTTACATATTGCCATTTTGGCCTTTGGAGACAGTATATATATATATATATATATATATATATATATATATATATATATATTTCGTATGCCTTGAAGATACAGTGTGTTGTTACAAAATACAATGTACAGTTATTAGCATAATTACAAACATGTACAGGCTTAGACCTCGATCTATGAGTAACGTCACTATTATTACAGATGTATGTCCTGTGTTTTTAACCACTCCACAGCTTCCTCACTGGCCTGATGGATCTCCTCCATTTAACCACTGAACCTTCGAAGTGGGCAGTCCATAACGATGTGGCTGATGTTCTGAGGCACTTCTGCACAGTCGTAGAAAGTACTATCAGCAATCTTCCACTTGTGCTTCCAAAACTGACATCTGCCATGTTGGGTTCTTATCCGGATAAGTGATGTCCAGATTTTCCTGGATTGGTTGAAACCGTGGGGTGCTTGGTTGGGTCCGAGATCAGTCCAGATCTGTCTGGGTTTGAAGACAGCCAGTCGCTGCGCCATACTATAAACTGATCTTGGGCCAGCTTCTTTCCTAGAATCCAAGAAGGGTTCCGAGATTTCAGCCTGACATCTTCATGTAGTCAGTCTTCATGTATTGGTAAGAGAGGGTTGTCACAGCACTTATGTCATTCTTTCTTCAGTGCTAATGCTCTTCGTAGATGAGGTGGAATGTTAGAAAGTACCGGTAGCCACTTCTGAGGAGTAGACTGGATGGTGCCTGATATAATTCTCATTGCGTCATTCAGATGGACAGTGAGTGGCTAGAAAATGGAGTGCCAAGTGGAGAAATAGGAACATTTTCGTCTTTTCCCTCTGTTTGAGGTCGGTAGAGGAATGCCAGCAGCGGAGATAGCCAGAAACATTTCCGACGTGTATGGGGATGATGTCACTGGACAGAGCACGGTAAGAAAATGGTTTTCTCGTTTTAAGAAGGATCATTTTGACATTAGTGGCTCTCCACGTTCACTTGCGATGGGAGGGGTTCAAAACTTGGGTATATGCGCATTGCATGCTCTAAGCCAAAATCCCAAAAATCAGCGGGTGGCTATATGTGCACCTCTGCTTGACGTCATCAGTTGTCTCGTGAAAAACACATCATTTCTATCCTGTATCGTTACTGATGATGAGAAATGGTGTCTTTATGTTAACGTAAGGAAAAGAAAGGAATGGTTGAGCCCAAACAAAGCAGCAACTCCCCGTAAAGACCCGCGTGCATCCACAAAAGATAATGTTACGCAGCTGGTGGAAAAGTGATGGTGTGGTATACTATGAATTGCTTCTCCCAGGTGTAACGACCACTGTTGTCATTTATTATCAACAACTGAGGCGGATTGCATACGCAATCCAAGAACAACTATAGAGAAGACTGCGCATTCTATTAGACTGACAAAAAAACACTCTACAGGAGTTGGATTGGGAAGTCATTCAGTACCCCCATATACACCTGATCTTGCGACATCAGATTTTTCATCTTTTCCGTTCTCTATCGAATAACCTTCAAGGAACTTCCTTTCCGGATGAAAATGCTCTCCGAACATGGCTCGATGAATACTTTGCCTGAAAACCACGAGATTTCTACAGTCACGGAATCAAAAAGCTACCCCAGTGTTGGTAGACTGCAGTAAATAGTGAAGTAGAATATGTTATTGATGACTAAAGTCTGTGTTATGTGTATCTGTTGTTTATTAAACTTATACTACGAACTTATCCATCAACCTAATACAAAGGAGAAATATCACATTCTACGTTTAATAATGTATTCACACGTAAGGATACTGCCGTACCAATGATAGATACTGGTGTTAGCAACCCCAGCCAACACGTTGTGTTGAAAAACAATGCGAAGAACGCACTAAGCCTTTATGGAATGCTAGGTAGATTACACGCTGAATACACTCTGGAATTATCTCCTTGCCTAGCTCGTATTTATTTTGAATATTTTCGCTGCGAACAGTCCTGCTTCGCTGGAAATAAGTGCAAGTCATTCCTGTTTGCACAAAGACTAACAGATAAGCTTGACAGTATTGTATACTAACATCTCTGACGCCAGTTTTTTGCAGGGTCCTAGACCAAATTCTAAGCTCAAATACTATGACTACCCTGGGGGTAAAGAATGTTCTGACGTAAAGTCAACACAGATTCAGGAAAAACACGACTAATTTTGTTCAAAGACGACATCCTGCAAAAAATGGTTGCAGGTGAACACGTATATTCTGCCTTCATAGATTTCCGAAAGACATTCCAGTCTGTACTACATCGTCGATTACTGACCAAGCTACGAACATGTGGAGTATCTCCGCATATATGTTATTGGCTTGAAGAATGCTTAACTAACACAATCGATTATATTATATTGAACGGTGAATGTACCGCAAAAACGAAAGTAAAGTCGTTTGTGGCACAAGGAAGCGTAGCATGACCTCCAATAAACGGTTTTTCGGGTAGGATCGGTAGCACTACGACACTGTTTGCTGGCTGCACTACTGTGCACAGGGAATCGTCGTCTTAAGACGATGGTAGAGAGCAGCAGAAAGATTTCAATGCAATTTTCACTCAGTACAATGAATATTAGCTCTTTAAACGTGGTTAAAGTTAACTTAAAATAAAAAGAATCTTATATTATCTTACACTCTAAGAATAAAAAGACGCACAACGCAGGAATAATCCGAATGGACCGGAAATCGGAAGATGTGATGTATATGTGCAGACAAACAAATGATAACACTTTCAGCCAGTTTCGGCGATTTACTACGCCATCTTCAGGCCCTCTTACCAACGTGTAGGAAGAGTGCAACCTCGGTTCCGGCCAAATTAGGGGCCAACATTCAAATACTGGTATCTGTAGATTCCTGCTTAATACAACGATCACTTCAACCATCGTCTGCCGACTAGATGAAGTGATCACTGTACCAAGCAGAGATCTACAGATACCAGTCTTTGAATGCTGGCCCCTTGGTTGGAACCTTCCAACACGTCGGTCAGGGGGACCTGAAGATGGCGTAGTAAATTGCCAAAACGGTAGCCAAATAAAATAACAATTTGGAAATTAGACTGCCGAAAGGTGTTTGACCCGACATCCTGCACTGAAGAGTCGAGTCCCGCATTCATTCAAGCAGTTATTCAGCTTGGCAGTGATTGATAGAGTTGTTGGATATCCTCCAGGGAGATGTTGTTGTTGTTGTGGTCTTCAGTCCTGAGACTGGTTTCATGCAGCTCTCCATGCTACTCTATCCTGTGCAAGCTTCTTCACCTCCCAGTACCTACTGCAACCTACATCCTTCTGAATCTGCTTAGTGTATTCATCTCTTGGTCTCCCTCTACGATTTTTACCCTCCACGCTGCCCTCCAATGCTAAATTTGTGATCCCTTGATGCCTCAAAACGTGTCCTGCCAACCGATCCCTTCTTCTAGTCAAGTTATGCCACAAACTTCTCTTCTCCCCAATCCTATTCAATACCTCCTCATTAGTTACGTGATCTACCCACCTTATCTTCAGCATTCTTCTGTAGCACCACATTTCGAAAGCATCTATTCTCTTCTTGTCCAAACTGGTTATCGTCCATGTTTCACTTCCATACATGGCTACACTCCATACAAACACTTTCAGAAACGACTTCCTGACACTTAAATCTATACTCGATGTTAACAAATTTCTCTTCTTCAGAAACGATTTCCTTGCCATTGCCAGTCTACATTTTATATCCTCTCTACTTCGACCATCATCAGTTATTTTACTCCCTAAATAGCAAAACTCCTTTACTACTTTAAGTGTCTCATTTCCTAATCTAATCCCCTCAGCACCACCCGATTTAATTTGACTACATTCCATTATCCTCGGTTTGCTTTTGTTGATGTTCATCTTATAACCTCCTTTCAAGACACTGTCCATTCCGTTCAACTGCTCTTCCAAGTCCTTTGCTGTCTCTGACAGAATTACATTGTCATCGGCGAACCTCAAAGTTTTTACTTCTTCTCCATGAATTTTAATACCTACTCCGAATTTTTCTTTTGTTTCCTTTACTGCTTGCTCAATATACAGATTGAATAACATCGGGGAGAGGCTACAACCCTGTCTCACTCCTTTCCCAACCACTGCTTCCCTTTCATGCCCCTCGACTCTTATAACTGCCATCTGGTTTCTGTACAAATTGTAAATAGCCTTTCGCTCCCTGTATTTTACCCCTGCCACCTTCAGAATTTAAAAGAGGGTATTCCAGTTAACGTTGTCAAAAGGTTTCTCTAAGTCTACAAATGCTAGAAACGTAGGTTTGCCTTTTCTTAATCTTTCTTCTAAGATAAGTCGTAAGGTTAATACTGCCTCACGTGTTCCAACATTTCTACGGAATCCAAACTGATCTTCCCCGAGGTCCGCTTCTACCAGTTTTTCCATTCGTCTGTAAAGAATTCGCGTTAGTATTTTGCTGCTGTGACTTATTAAACTGATAGTTCGGTAATTTTCACATCTGTCAACACCTGCTTTCGTGGGATCGGAATTATTATATTCTTCTTGAAGTCTGTGGGTATTTCGCCTGTCTCATACATCTTGCTCACCAGATGGTAGAGTTTTGTCATGACTGGCTCTCCCAAGGCCATCAGTAGTTCTAATGGAATGTTGTCTACTCCCGGGGCCTTGTTTCGACTCAGGTCTTTCAGTGCTCTGTCAAACTCTTCACGCAGTATCTTATCTCCCATTTCATCTTCATCTACATCCTCTTCCATTTCCATAATATTGTCCTCAAGTACTTCGCCCTTGTATAAACCCTCTATATACTCCTTCCACCTTTCTGCCTTCCCTTCTTTGCTTACTGGGTTGCCATCTGAGCTCTTGATATTCATACAAGTGGTTCTCTCCAAAGGTCTCTTTAATTTTCCTGTAGGCAGTATCTATCTTACCCTTCTGAGACAAGCCTCTACATCCTTACATTTGTCCTCTAGCCATCCCTGCTTAGCCATTTTGTACTTCCTGTCGATCTCATTTTTGAGACGTTTGTATTCCCTTTTGCCTGCTTCATTTACTGCATTTTTATATTTTCTCCTTTCATCAATTAAACTGAATATTTCTTCTGTTACCCAAGGATTTCTATTAGCCCTCGTCTTTTTACCTACTTGATCATCTGCTGGCTTCACTACTTCATCCCTCAGAGCTACCCATTCTTCTTCTACTGTATTTCTGTCCCCCATTCCTGTCAGTTGTTCCCTTATGCTCTCCCTGAAACTCTCTACAACCTCTGGTTCTTTCAGTTTATCCAGGTCCCATCTCCTTAAATTCCCACCTTTTTTCAGTTTCTTCAGTTTAAATCTGCAGTTCATAACCAATAGATTGTGGTCAGAATCCACATCTGCCCCTGGAAATGGCTTGCAATTTGAAACCTGGTTCCTAAATCTCTGTCTTACCATTGTATAATCGATCTGATACCTTTTAGTATCTCCAGGATTCTTCCAGGTATACAACCTTCTTTTATGATTCTTGAACCAAGTGTTAGCTATGATTAAGTTATGCTCTGTGCAAAATTCTACAAGGCGGCTTCCTCTTTCATTTCTTCCCCCCAATCCATATTTACCTACTATGGCCGGCCGGTGTGGCCGTGCGGTCTAGGCGCTTCAGTCTGGAACCGCGTGACCGCTCCGGTCGCAGGTTCGAATCCTGCCTCGGGCATGGATGTGTGTGATGTCCTTAGGTTAGTTAGGTTTAAGTAGTTCTAAGTTCTAGGAGACTAATGACCACAGATGTTAAGTCCCATAGTGCTCAGAGCCATTTGAACCATTTGAACCACCTACTATGTTTACTTCTCTCCCTTTTCCTACTGACGAATTCCAGTCACCCATGACTATTAAATTTTCGTCTCCCTTCACTACCTGAATAATTTCTTTTATCTCGTAATATATTTCATCAATTTATTCATCATCTGCAGAGCTAGTTGGCATATAAACTTGTACTACTGTAGTAGGCATGGGCTTTGTGTCTATCTTGGCCACAATAATGCGTTCACTATGCTGTTTGTAGTAGCTAACCCGCATTCCTATTTTTTTTATTCGTTATTAAACCTACTCCTGCATTACCCCTATTTGATTTTGTATTTATAACTCTGTAATCACCTGACCGAAAGTCTTGTTCCTCCTGCAACCGAACTTCACTAATTCCCACTATATGTAACTTTAACCTATCCATTTCCCTTTTTAAATTTTCTAACCTACCTGCCCGATTAAGGGATCTGACAATCCACGCTCCGATCCGTAGAACGCCAGTTTTCTTTCTCCTGATAACGACGTCCTCTTGAGTAGTCCCCGCCCGGAGATCCGAATGGGGGACTATTTTACCTCCGAAATATTTTACCCAAGAGGACGCCATCATCATTTAATCATACAGTAAAGCTGCATGTCCTCGGGAAAATTTACGGCTGTAGTTTCCCCTTGCTTTCAGCCGTTCGCCGTACCAGCACAGCAAGGCCGTTTTGGTTAGTGTTACAAGGCCAGATCAGTCAATCATCCAGACTGTTGCCCCTGCAACTACTGAAAAGGCTGCTGCCCCTCTTCAGGAACCACACGTTTGTCTGGCCTCTCAACAGATACCCCTTCAAATGGCTCTGAGCACTATGGGACTCAACTGCTGAGGTCATTAGTCCCCTAGAACTTAGAACTAGTTAAACCGAACTAACCTAAGGACATCACAAACATCCATGCCCGAGGCAGGATTCGAACCTGCGACCGTAGCGGTCTTGCGGTTCCAGACTGCAGCGCCTTTAACCGCACGGCCACTTCGGCCGGCACAGATACCCCTCCGTTGTGGTTGCACCTACGGTACGGCCATCTGTATCGCTGAGGCACGCAAGCCTCCCCACCAACGGGAAGGTCCATGGTTCATGGGGGGAGATACCGTGCCAAATTCTGTCCAACTGAGGCGTTAGATCGTCAAAATCCCGAGCTGGTTGGAGTGCCTCGTTCATAATGCTACAAATCTTCTTAGTTGGGGAGAGGTCCAGCGACCTTGTTGACCAAGCAAGAGCTTGGCAAGCACGTAGACAAGCAGTACAAACTCTTGCCGAGTGCGGGCGGGCACTTTATAGCTGAAATGTAAGTCCAGGCAGCGACACAGCGCCGCACTGAATCTTTTTTGCACTGCTTGAAGTTCAGAACCACATACGTTCAAACGTTTAGTGACAAAAATCATGTCTGAAAAAATAAGAGCCCTGTATACTAAGAACGATGCTTTAAAAAAAATCTTATGATTGGTACTTAATATTAACAACAATTTCTAGGGTTCATTATAATATTCATATTGATGATTTGTGGTTCCACAGTAACGGAAGCTTAGACATGAAAAGAAATTAAGCAAACTGCAATGCCATCTACCTTTAAAATCAGGAAACCCGCTTTGTTTTAAAAAAAGTGATCATAAATTCTATTACACGGATTTAAATAAGACTCACACTAATTTTACAAAAGCTAAGATGTCGGCACCGGAGAAAGTCTTAAAGTACAATGTCATTCCTCAGTTATCTAATCAAAATGTACTAGAAAATTTTCTTGTTGATTTAAAAAATCGGGTCTAGATAGTGTAAAAATAGACAGTTCCCGTCAGACTAGAGCAGCAAAAAAATGTTCAAATGTGTGTGAAATCTTATGGGACTTAACTGCTAAGGTCATCAGTCCCTAAGCTTACACACTACTTAACCTAAATTATCCTAAGGACAAACACACACACCCATGCCCGAGGGAGGACTCGAACCTCCGCCGGGACCAGCCGTACAGTCCATGACTGCAGCGCCACACACCGTTCGGCTAATCCCGCGCGGCCTAGAGTAGCACATAGCGTTTGTAATATTGTCAGCAGAAACCTAACTAATCCTCATAATTTTTCTAACTCCGACAAAAAAACTAATTAAATCCATAAATACCAAGTTTGTAGAAAATGGTGCTTTGGTAACGAAGGCTGATAAGGGTAATACCTTTGTCATTACTAGTAAAAGAGAATATGTTACAAAAACTCTACAGTTCTTTGAGGAAAACAATATCTCCGAGCTACATGAGGACCCCAAGCCAACTTTGCAGAAAGAAGTCAGAACCGCAATTAACGATACCAAATCTCGTCTTAAATCTTTTCAAACCTTTCAAAAAAATGCACTAATCAACATGAATCCTCACCCGCCGAAGTTACGAGCTCAGTTTAAAGAGGACAATAGAACAAGTGTATGGTATAATCACATTTAGTGAAGTCCTTCCAAATAGAAGCGTCTGCAGTGGTGTAGCAATTACAGTTAATAATAAATGGAAGAATATGATAGCAAACTATAGCTATATAAATGAGACTCGTGACACGCAAATTCAGAATAGACAAAGGTTATCTTACTGCAGCTGGAGTACGTGCACCAGAAGAAGGGAGGAAAGAGGAGATCCAAAATGTTTATAAAAGTCTCCAAAAGGAATTACAGAAAAAAATAAGACAGATAATGGTTCAATGTGTGGTGACCTAAACGCAAGAATAAGAAGTCAATCAGTATCAAAAGTACAAGAAATTATTGGCACTTTAGGAGGACAAATCATTAATGATAACGACCGAGAGCTATAACAGCTGGCCTCATACATCAACAGAAAGTATGTAATTCATTTGTAGGGAAAATGTCATTCTTAAAAGTACATGGACTGCGCGATGTTTTCAATCAGTAACAAATTGTTTTATGGTGAACTAAAAAATAAGGAGTCAGCTACAAGATGTAAGGGTGCATGGAGGAACAGATATATATTCAGGCCACTTTCTCTTAGTTGGAACAACAATTTTAATAGCAAGATGGAAGTAATTTGTTAAAAGGAAGCCAGCTTCTTTACAAGAAGTGTTAAAAGTATATTTATTACAGGAGGAGAGTATTGAAAAATTATATCAACAGAAAGTACAGGAATACCTAGTAAAAATTTCATCTGCGGATGATGTGGAGGCAGAGTAGAACAATATGAAGGGCTGTAGACAAATAACAGCTTTTAAATCGGTTGGTAAAAAGAAAAAGATGAGAAGGAGAAGAGTGTTAAAACACGGAATACGGAAACGGAAGAGGTTGCGAAGGAAGTACAAAGGGCGTATCGACTCCTGCTGCGAAAGACAAGAAACAGCAGTAGTACAGGGAGAAGCGGAAGCATGCTAACCAGTTAATAAGAAATGCACACCAATACTCTTGGAAGAAATTAATTACGTACATCGAACATGATATACAGGGTGTTACAAAAAGCTACGGCCAAACTTTCAGGAAACATTCCACACACACAAAGAAAGAAAGTATGTTATGTGGAATTATTCGTCCAAAAACATTTGAAACTGCGGTATCCGGGTATTATTGTCACAGTTTTTTGGCTGAAAACTGTGGCGAGGAATACGATGGTCATCCAGAAGGTAAAGAACGTTTTTGCACAACTAAATAAAAACTAAAGATATCAACGCAAAACTATTTCTTACAGAGCTCCACTACCTTACTCTATTTTCCAATGTTGTCACAGAAGCTGTTAAGGCAATTATTGTAAAGTGGGACTAACATGTCACTTCCCTCGTTGTACGCCTCTACCACCAAAGATTTGAGCCAGGATCTCACTGCTTGTCCGAGGTCTGTTTTACACACAAAAATTATTTCAGTTTCGGGAATAACTGAAAATCACTTGGTGCTAAGACACAGCTGTAAGAAGGATGTCCAAAAATGTCTTAACTATGACTGAAGTTCTTGCTGTGTTCGTGCTAATGCAAAAGACCGTGCAATATCATAAATCAAAAACACCTTTGCCGACAACATTCCACGTCTCTTGTTTGGGCAACAAAACTTGGCCCACAGTGAGACGGGTGAAGGAACAAACCAGCTGCCGGCAGTGGTGTGCAGTCGTTGTTTACTTCTAGAACAATCCTTATAATTCAGCCCGACGAATCACTCTCGTTCTAGGAAAGTATATGTGCAAGGACGTAAAAAATAGGTTTACAAATTAATCTACAATGTTATACAACTTTACTGTAAAATAATATCGATAGTAAACAGTGAATTGGCGTAGGGCGGTTTAAGGGGCTAGTCCTCTTAGAAAATTTCAAAAACTTAATTTTTATTTGCTTAAAATGCTCTCTGGGATGTCTACTATATTATAGTGTTAATCCCAAGTTTTCCAGAAACTCCGTTATCGATGAGGCGATATGCGAAAAAGTATCTCCGAAGACTATTCAAGATATAGCAAATTGAACTATGCTCTTGTAAGTTAGCACCTGCCGAGCCACTCATATTTTCCACAACATTTACGCAGTAAAATATGATTTACAATATCTCACACAGGGTAATATATTTATATGTCAAAATTGTCTTTAAAAAATTTACGAATTGCCTCACGAATTTTAGAGGATGTACTGCTAATGACTGATAACACAAAAATGCTCTATTTTACTGTATATGAGTATAGTGCTGACAAAGAAAAACCATAGGAAGTTCTTAACGTCGTTGGAGGAAGCACTAAGCAGAAGAGGGAAGAATGTGTTATGTATGCAGTCCAACGAGCTCATTGTAGCTCTTAGGTTGTTGAATAAAATGAATAATTCCATTTATGACACACCAATTCTATAAGATTTTTTATTTTATATTATATATTATATTTTATATTATATATTATATTTTCAGTGTTTTTTCAAGTGGAATAGCTCAAATCCTTTACCTAAAGAGCCGTTTATATCCAAACACAAACCAAGGTGTAATCTTCCGAATGTTATTGATAATGCATCTACCTATGGAACGACAGGAAATTTTCTCTTTATGAAAGAACTGACGGCCTTTCACCGTTTATCAGCAAATCATCTAACTTGAAAGAACCAGCAGCGTGTTGTCTCTGAAAACAGTATAGACAAACTTTTGTTTTTCTGAAGACAAATCTCCACAGATAACTTAAAACATTTTTTGTACTAGCTCACTGTAAGAACTGACATGGAGCGAACACTCCTTGAAAGAGAAGAAACATGGCTCAGTTGAATTAAATGACGATAAGGAACATCTGAATCGACCGAAATACTTCACCACATCTTTACTTGCACTTAGTGGTACGCCTGGTGGATACAACCAGTCATACACTGCTGTGAAGCACACGAGACTGTTGCAGGCGTGGGAAGAATGATGAACTGAAGATGTCCTTTAGGCCTTAAGAACAGATAAAGACGGATAGTTGTACGAAAATTAAACTACACAGGAAATAAACGTGGACGTAACATAGAGAGACGAAATTCGCGAGACTCACCAGCGATAGATTGAGTTTCTGCTGAGACAGACATGGACATCAGACAGACTTCGATGACTGAACCCTTATATGAACTACACGAAGACGACTGACCAGCGATTTTGGTGACAGTTGCAGACAAACTTCCCTATAAAACCAAATCGAGATATAATTATGCTAATATGATGGAGTAGTTCGAGGAACACAGAGGCGAGCTCCAGTTGATATGCTGACCCCTATCTCGCCAGATCTGATCCCGATCGAACACATCTGGGAAGGGATTGAACGTGGCGTCAGAGCTCATCGGCCCAATCCCCGCAATTTACGGAAATTAACGTGACTTGCGTGTGCAGATGTGTTGTCAGCTCACTTCAGCGACCTACGAAGGCCTCATTGCTTCCATGTCACGACACGTCACCGCTGTTGTCCGTGTCAAAGGTTAGGTAGGTTAGGTAGGTGCTCATAATGTTCTCGCTGACCAGTTTATAATAGCTTGTGGACGTGCTACCACTGTTTCAACTTGATCCAAAAGGTTTGACACACCCTACATCAGCATATAACTTGCATCTGTTATTTAGTCAGGTCGGCTGTTGCACGTCAACTTGTTCTTGACAATATTCTATAAAGCCAAAATCATGATTATGTCAAATAAATGAACAGTAATTCACAGTTTAATGTATGAAATTTCTTTCAAAACAGTTGGGTATGTGACAGAAATGACGAGACTCCTTAATTTCACTTGCGGACTTATGTACTCGCTCTCATTCCTGATCGAGTCGAGTCCACTTATACCCGGCAACACAATCGGCTGGCAAGTGGGCTGTGGCAGAGACTCACGAGTCCAGTATACGGGAACACGGAGACGATTTCGGAGATGATGTCACAGAGCTCGCTGTCGAGTTTAAAGCTAATATACGGATCTCATTTCTGATTTCTGCAACGAATATGCCCGCGCCCTTTATGTAGCCGTCAAACCGTCGGTGAGGAAAATCACAAGAATGCATTTATTTTTGCATACTGCTATTCAAGCTATACCTCTAAGCACACTACAAAACTAGGTCCTCTACATGTTATTTCTCAGTTTCACTTACATTGCTTGGGAAATCTTGGATACAATCTCCCCCTCGTTGTGCGCGGGTCTTTTGATGAATGCAAACCTATTGCTGACACGATTATTGTATATCAATCTGGAAGAGAATTTTATGTACCGTCTTTAGTTTTTTTGCAAGGTCACATAGTTTGGGGTTTCTTACTGTTGTTAATTAATTTAAATTACCGTTATTGTTAATAATTTAAAAATAACATAAATTATGTATGTACGATATGACTGTATACTGTGGTTTATCGCTATTTCTTTCCAAATTATGTTTGCATTAATTAGTGCTTGCCCATTGGAATCAACATTCCGGCTCATTATTGTTTTTTCTTTTGAGTCATCAGTCTTCTGTCTGATATGGCTACGAAGTTTTTCGCGACGGCATCCTTGTTTGAAAAGTTCTCGGTTTACTTGCCGCGTCAAATTCGGATAAAATTCCCGAATTTGACGCGGTAAGTAACCCGAGAACCTTTTATGCAGTCTGTTGACTGGCTTGTGCTACGACCCGCCACGAGTTTCTCTCCTATGCCAACCTATTCATCTCAGAGTAGCGCTTGCAGCTTACGTCCTCAATTATTCGTTGGTATTTCAGTCACTGTCTTTCTCCACAGGCTTTACCGTCGACAACTTCCACAAGCACCATGGAAGACGTTCTCCACTGTCTTAACGCGTCCTATCATCTTGTCCCTTTTTCTTGTTGGCGTTTTTTATGTGTTCCTTTCTTCGCCAATTCTGCGGAGAACTTCCTCAATCCTTACAGTATCTATTAGGAACATTACGTACGTAGATTGTGGACAGTTGGGAATGTGGGTCTCACGGGAAGCATGCAAGGGATAAGTCCCTGCAGTCGCGCTGTTCATCTGTGCCCTCGGTGGCTCAGTTGGATAGAGCGCCTGCCATGTAAGCAGGAGATCCCGGGTTCGAGTCGCTGTCGGGGCACACATTTTCAGCTGTCCCCATCAAGGTAAGTCAACAACACCTGTCGGCAGCTGAGGGTTTCAATTAATTACCACTTACCGTATCAGGTCACCTAATTTTCAACTTTCCTTTGTAGCACTACATTGCAAATATTTCGATTCTCTTGTGCTTCGGGTTTCTCACAGCCCAGAATTCACTACCAAACAATGCTGTGCTTCAAATGTACATTCTCAGACATTTCTTCCTCATGTCATTTCATTTCATTTATTTATTGGTCCATTTGATTCATTCACACACAAACATACACACACACACACACACACACACACACACACACACACACACACATACACACATACACAGAGAGAGAGAGAGAGAGAGAGAGAGCATGACAAAATTAATTACAGATAACAATCATAAATTACAAGTGACAAATATAGCAATTTGAATTTAACTATTATTACATAATCATTGTTTACAAGGCTATTTTTTGTAATTTAAAAATTCTTTTACAGAGTAAAAACATTTTTCCACTAGAAATTACTGAAGATTATGTTTAAAAAAATGTTATGTTGCTGCGATTTTAAATGACTGGGTAGACTATTATATAGCTGAACTGTTATCTGTGATCCCTTTTTTGGTACAGTGCTGTTCTACACTGTGACATGTGGATATTATTTGTGTTTCTTGTGTTGTGACTGTGTATATGCTTATTTTGTTGAAGATGTCTCGTTTGGTTTAAAAGATACTCATTTGTGAACAGGATACACTCATACATGTAAAGGCTCGGTAGGCTCATTATTTTCATCTGGATGAAATGTGGTCTACATGTTTATAGGTTTCTTAGGTTGCAGATAGCCCTGATTGCTCTTTTCTGCATCCTAAAGATCTTTATGCTGGTGGCTGAATTTCCCCAGAAGATTAGCCCATATCGGAGTAGTGCGTGGAAGTATGCATAATACGCCTGAATAACTGTTGACTTGCTTGCACTTTTATTTAACACAAGCTGAGCACGACAAGCTTTTGAAAGTTTTTTCTCAAGTTCTTTTATATGACAGTACGATTTTAAATTATCTTGCACCCATAGGCCTAGAACCTTAGTGTCAGTAACCGAGTTCAGTGACGTATTTTCAAGGTATGGTACTGTAACAAAGTTTTACACATCTGGAGAAGAGTGGAAATTCATAAAGACTGTTTTTTTCTTTATTTATTATTATTTTATTTCTTTGAAACCAGCTAGTAATTTGGGACATTACAGTATCTATTGCTACTTCCAATGAGATTTTATCAGTAGCTGTTATTAATATGCTGGTGTCACCAGCAAATAAGATTAGTTTCCCAATTTAATAAGGTCATTTATATCATCAATATAAAGGAGGACCAGTAGAGGTCCTAGGACAGAACCTTGTGGCACTCCGCACTTTATTGTTGATTTACTGGAGACATGTGTTGTTGTGATAATATTTCCTTGTACTGAAATGTCATCATGCCTTAAAACCACCACTTGCTGCCTGTTTTCTAGGTAAGATTCTTATCCACTGATTTGGGATACTTCGGACACCTTTTTGATCTAATTTGTGAATGAGGAAGTCATGGTCAATTATGTCGAAAGCTTTTGAAAGGCCCAGAAAGATACCAGTAGCATATTTTCTTTCATCCAGGGCTTTAAGCACAGCTTCTGTGTACTCATACATTGCTGTTGTTGTAGACTTTGATTTAATGAATCCATGTTGATTTGCTTAGAGTAATGAATTTTTTGTAATGTAACTTAGTAGTCTATTGTAGAAAATTTTCTCAAATATTTTGGAGAAAACACTGAGTTGGAATACTGGACGATAATTATTTACATTTTCAGAGTCCCCTTTTTTGAACAGTGGAGTTACTTTAGCTGTTTTTAGGCTATTGGGAAAGATTCCAGTTGATAAGGAGTTGTTTAATTATATATATATATATATATATATATATATATATATATATATATATATATATATATATATATATTAGAGGTTTTAATACATTATCAGATGACTTTTTAAAGACATAGTCTGGCACACCATCCAGTCCACATGAATGTTTGTTTTTGAGTGACCTTATTATTTGTTTCACCTCTGTTTCCATGACTGTTTGAAAGAACATAGACTCCATACTAGCATTTAAATAATTTGGTAGGCATGTAGGTCCATCGTCATACCGATTTTCGATTAACTGCTTTGTTATATTAGTAAAGTACATGTTAAACTTTTCAGCTACCTCTTTTGGATCCGAGTGTCTGTTATTTTCAATTTGAAGAGAGATATTTTGTGAAGATGACTGTTCTGTACCAGTTTCTGCTCTAATAACCTTCCATGCAGCTTTCATTTTGTTTGCATTTGAGATTTACTCATCATTTCTTCGTTTTTTTGGCTTCTTTTATTACCTTGCTGAATATTGGTTGTATTTTTTCACATAATTTCTGAATTCTGGAGTAGTATTTCTGCGCTTAATAAGACAGTGAAGAATTTTTTTCTTTCTACTGGAAGTTACAATTCCTTTCGTTACCCAACATTTATTTTTTACTATCTTAATCCTCCTTTTTTTCATTGGAAATGCTGTATGAAAGTAGTGAAGGTATACATTGTGGAAACTGTTGAACATGCTATTTACTTCAGTTTTACTGAAGACATCGCCCCATGTTTCCCTTGACAGCATAAAATTAAATACTCTAATGTTGTCATCACTGAAGTCTCTTTGATCAACTATTTTAGCTTTTGGTCCACACTTAGTGTCTGATTTCAGTTCAATAGACAGGAGCTGAGCTTCATGGTCACTGTAACCCATATTTATAACATTAGTGCTATAATTTAGGTCACATAGTCTTATAAAAGCTTGGTCAACTGCAGTTTTACTATCGGCAGTAATTCTAGTTGGGGAATTGACTGTGTGTTTAAAACCAAAACTATTGACTATATCTAAAATTTCATTTCTATGATTTGAATCTTGTAAAAAATCTACATTTACATCTCCACAAATAACCACTTTCTTTCTCTCACACTTTATAAAATTTAGCAACCTTTCAAAAAGTTTAGTGAAAATTTCCCAGACCTATATAGTGTTACAACCAAAATATTAACATCTGTCAAATCAACACACAGCTCAAAGGCTTTGTCTCTTGCCAAGATTTGATAATTTTCTACTGCAGTAAATTTTAAATAATCTTTTACAAAAATAGCTGCTCCACCACATTTACTATTGATTCTACAATAATAACTGGCAAGCTTGTAACCTGGAATCACAGTTGGCATAATCTGGTCTTTGTCTAACCAGTGTTCAGTTACACATAGAATATCAATTTTTAGTTCAGTATTTACTAATTCAAATTGAAATAACTTATTTTCTAGAGATTGAACATTGTGGTGTAAGAGTTTTAACACATTAGTATATTTATTAGCAGATGTATTTACCCATGATTGACTGTTTATCTTGCAATTTCCCTTTTTCACTGTTTTTTGTGCGATATTTGAGTCCTTGCCATTTGATGTGAGTGCAGGTAACTCGGACCTGATGCAGTGGCCTTCAGCTTACATGTTGCTTCGATGTCTGAAACTGCAAACTTCTCTTGCCCAGGAATGCCTCTTTGACTGTGTCAGACTACTTTATATGTTCCCAGTGCTTCACCCGTCCTGGATATTTTGCTTCCAAGGTAGGAGAATTACTTAACTTTGCCTACTTCGTGATAACTAATTTTGAAGTGTCTCGCTATTCTCATCTCAGCTGCTTTCATTACTTTCGTCTTTCTTCGTTTTACTCTTAATCCGTATTGTTTACGCATTACACTGTTCATTCCATTAAACTGATACCGTAATTCTTCTTCACCTTCACTGAGGTTAGCGGTGTCGAATTTTATCGTTGATATCCTTTCAACCTGAACTTAAAACACACTCTTGAACATTTCTTTTTCTTTTGTCATTGCTTCTTCCATATTTAGATTGGAAAGTGGTGGCGAAAGAGTGATTTCCTGTCTTACATCCTTTTTAACCCGTACACTTCGTTCTTGGTCTTATAAGCTTATTCTTCCCTCTTGGTTTTTGTACATATTGCGTACTACCTGTCTTTTCCTATAGTTCATCCCTCTTTTTCGCAGAATTTCGAACATCTTGCACCATTTTACATTGCTGAAAGCTTTTTCAAGTTCCACAAATCCCATGAATGTGTCTTGAGTTTTCTTCAGTCTTGCTTCCATTCCCAACCGTAGCGTCAGAACTGCCCATCTGGTGCCTTTACCTTTTTAAAGCCAAACTGATCATTGTCTAACAGACCCTCAATTTTCTTTTACATTCTTCTGTATGTTATCCTTGGCAGCAACTTGAGTGCATGAGCTATTAAGATGATTGTGCAGTAGTTCTCACACTTATCTGTTCTTGCTACCTTTGAAGTTCTGTGAATGATGTTTTTCCGAAGGACAAATGATATGTCGCCATTCTGATAGATTATAAGCATCACCTTGAATACCAATTCTGGTTTTCATCTTCCCCAATAATTTTAGAAATTCCGATGGAATGTTACCTATCCCTTCAGCGTTAGTAGAACTTAAGTCTTCCAAAACTCTTTCTCTAGTACTGGACTCTCCTATTTTTTTCAGCTAGACTCTATTTCTTGTTCTATCACGTCAACAGACAATTTATCCCCATCACAGTGGCCTTCAATATAGCAACTCTTTCCACAAACCTGCTAATTCATCTGCTTTTAACAGTAAATAAATGTCGTGTGACTAGGGCCTCCCGTCGGGTAGAACGTTCGCCGGGTGCAAGTCTTTCGATTTGACACCACTTCGGTGACTTGCGCGTCGACGGGGATGAAGTGATGATAATTAGGACAACACAACACCCATTCCCTGAGCGGAGAAAGCCCTCGACCCAGCCGGGAATCAAACACGAACCATTAGGATTGATATTCTGTCGCGGTGACCGTTCAGCTACCGGGGGCGGATCGTTAACAGTGTACGAGGTTTATTCGGAAAGTAAGGAACGATCGGTCACGAAGTGGAAAATACAGTGAAAATCTGATGAAGCTTTGCACAGATGCATTGGGCACTGTATCTAGCACGCCCGTCGATCGCATCATGTCGACTTTTCAGTTTTGAGCTCACAGTGAGAACGTAAAGATGGCTAGAAATTAGCGTCTCCCACCAAGTATGAGGGTCTGGTGAAAGATATCGCCTGAAGCTATGCAATTCACATAAATGTCATGCCGGTTCGTTCTACACGACAATTCTCGACCGCACTCTGTAGGGGCAATGAAGATGCTCCTGCAGCGTTTTCGGTGGGAAGTGTTTGATCACCCACAATACAGCCCGTGATTGGCTACCTCTGAGGTTCATCTCTGCTCAATGAACCTCTGGCTACGAAGACAATATTTCGACACAGACAACAAGCTGCAGTCCAGAGTAGAAAATTGTCAAACAGCACTTGCAGCTGTCTTCTATCCTATGTAACGAGGGAATTGAAAAATTGGTACAACGCTACGACAGATGTCTAAGTCTGAGAGGCGACTGTGTAAAGAAGTAGCTGGAAGGTGTAGCTAATCGTTGCAAATAAAACAGTTTTGATTTTCACTGTGGTTTCCTTTTCGCGACCTACCGTTCCTTACTTTCCGAATAGCCCTCGTAATTCCCATTGCACTCTTAATGATGCCGCCCTTGCTCTTGCTAACCAGTGTTTCAGTTTTTCCGTATGCTGAGTCAGTACTTTCGGAGATCATATCTTTTTCTATTTCTTCACAGTTTTTCTGCAGTCATTTCGCCTTGCTGGCATTTTCTATTTATTTCATTCCTAACTGATTTATTTTGTTGTATTCTTGCCTTTCCCTGAGAATTTTTGTATTTCCTACCTTCGTCAATTAATTGAAGTATTTCTTCTGTTACCCAAAGCTTCTTCTCAGTTACCTTTCCATTACCTATGTTCGGCTACCGAACGTCATTGATTGCCGTTTTTAGAGTTGTCCTCTTCTCTCCAACTTATAATATTACTGGTGTTTATAAAAAAAATAATATTATATTTATCGCTTCCGAAATGGTAAAATGGTGCATAGAAAATTTTTACTTGTGGATAATGAAATTACATATTCCGCCAACCAGCATCAGATTACCATCAGACCGACGAGAACGTTGACCGACGGCATTGTTTACAGGACAGTGACCGATCTCAAAATTACACAGTTTGCGTAATTACATTGCCCGGATACTGATAGAAACGACCGGTAAAAGAGATCTCAGGTACGCTGAAATAAAAGTTTGATGAAGTAATAGCCGATTAAACACTAGTAGCGTTCGGCTGTGGCCACCAAACAATTCGTCGGCAACTCTCCTTCGCTGCAACCTGCAAAAATTCTAAAATGCAACATAATAGTTTGATATGTGGAATTAATGAAAAAGGAAAGTAGATTTAACACGGTTATTGTAATTAAATTAGCGTAACTATTTAATCAAAAGTTATAGACACGAGAGCGTGAAACAGCCATCGAAAACAAACGAGTGAGAGCTCACAGCTGTTGCTTTTATATAATCCAAAAACAAATTACGGCTACTGCCTTCAACTAGTTTTACAATTTCGATACATAAACGTTTCTCTGGAACATTCTTTATCGGAACAGCAAAAAAAATATATTCCTCACATTAAATCGTGACCTTTACTCCTTACTTTAAACATTTATTTACATAGAGAAAATTTATTCCTAATGTATTTTAACCTTAATTAAAAGATTGGGGCATATTCTATTAATTATTCAAAAAAGCAACATTTCAAACTGAACTGTTTGCTGTTATACCTTACCGCAGTATCCACACCTTCAGCGAACTTTAAACGTGTCTCGTCCTCCTTCGCCTCCTACCACAGTGATTCTTACGTACGATTCTCTTAGACTTTAGTCTACTTTTCATCATTATTAATTTGTATTTGAGTCTGTATCTGCTTCAGAGTATGCCATACTTACGAGTATTTGATTTCGCGTTCTCCGTCTGACCATGGTGTAATCCAGTTGGAATCTCCTCGTGTCTCTTGGCCCTTTCCAAGTACACTCCCTTCGCTTCCGATTCTCGAACAGAATATTTAGTATTACTAGTTGAAATTGAACTCAGTTAGTCTTCCTCCTGTCTCATTCCTACTGCCAAGACCATATTCCCCAGTAACCCTTTCTTCCATTCCTTCCCCTGCAATAGCGTTCCAATGTCCCCGCCATTATTAAATTTTCTCCTTCCTTTGCGCAATGAAATATACGTTTAGTATCCTCGCATACTTTCTCTATCTCTTCCTCTTCTACTTTCGATCTCGGCATGTATACCTGAACTATTGTTGTCGTCGTTGGTTTGTTGTCGGTTCAGATGAGAACAAAATCTTATCAATATACTGTTCACTGTAGCTCACTCTCTGCCCTATCCTCATACTCATAACGAACTCTACTCCCGTTGTACCGTTTTCTGCTGCTCTTGATATTCGTCTACCCAGAAATCCTTATCTTTCCATTTCACTTCACTGAATCCCCGCTATATCTAGATTGACCCTTTGCATCCCCATTTTCAGACATTCTAGCTTCCCCCGCAATGTTCAAACTTCTGACATTCCACGCCCTAACTCGTAGAGTGTTACCGTTTCGTTCGTTACTTCATCTTTTCTCAAGCTCAACTGCCCCTTGTTAGCCCCGCCCGGAGATCCGAACGGGGGACTAATCCGTGTCATAATGACACTTATTCGTATTTTATGTGTCTCTGACCCAGTAGTTTCTGTTGCCTTCTGCATCCTCTTGCCGTTGATCGTTGCTGATTCTTCTACCTTTTAAGGGTAGTTCGCTCCTCAAGGGCAGGTGAGTAGCCTGAATCTCTGTCCGCTCCTCCGTGATCTTTAACAAGGCCGTTTATTTAGTTACTAAAAAATCTGGCACTTTATTTCAATAGCACTGCTCAAGTGTTGTCAGTGGACGCAGTTTGTTTCGATCGCCTAATTTCAGAAGCAATGCATCTCTAACACGATCGGCCATCGCTTTGAACTTGCATTGGATCACAGATGAGTGTACACCTTTGTAACGGTCTTTAAAATTATATTAGGGTGTGTTTGTTAATGGATATACAGTGCGTAATGTTTGTCTTACGGAAATGTACTGTGTAATGTGTTGTTGAGCAGATGGTGTGCTTAATCAGTTTACTGTAAACCAAAGAAAAATTAAACAACTTAATCTGGAAAACCAGTATGTAATGCCTATAATCAAATCAGTCTCTCTGAAATTTACTCAGTCTCGTGAGCATCGAGTTCTATGGCCCTGTGCACTAAACTGATAAAATTCCCTATGCAAATAAACAATGAAATACATTTTCCTTAGCTTTTGAGTCGTAACGGATGTAATCTTGGTAGTCTGTTCTCTCCACAGTAGGCATACAAAATATTCAATCTTGGCTCAGCGAAGTTCAGTGGCGGCCGTAAAATAGTGTCATACAAATAATGTTAGTAGATTGGTTGATAAATAAATAATCTTGCAAATGTTCAGTGATAATTTTGGATATTGGCTCAGCGCTGTGCAATACTTCCCGCATTAAAGCTGTTACAGTCATTAATACCTTTCTGATTCTGGCACATTAATACTTTTCTGACTCTCACTGAAAAATCATTTGTTTTAAAAAATACTCGTTGGATTTAAACAAACAAGACATGGAAGAGGATGAGGTACTGATAACGGGATGAGCTAAGACTGAATGCTTCAGCATGAAAATTGTATTCAAAATAAAATTTCTCCTTCACATAATGTAATATGAAACATTTTACATTAACTTCAAAATCAGTGAACTTCTAAACTGTTCTATAATTCTCACTTACTGTCGTAATTAAAAATAACTGGATTGTTAAATGACAAAAGATCTGACATCGTTTGACAAAATAGATTCCAAAATTTAACTTCACTGTATCGTGTTTACAAAATACACAAAATATTACAAATCGGGTTTACCTAATCAACCTATACATTAAATCTGATGCAAGATACGTGTAAGGTGGCTATAATTTCGCACCTTACAAGCATTCTTACTTTGCCGTGATCTACAAACACATTTAGGTATCATCTGACAGGTTGTACATCGTATATATGAATATATAAAGGACACTGACATTGTCACGTACGTCTTGTAAATAATTGTTAACGCTTATTGCATGAAAGGTGATGGAGTGTCTTTATTATAAAAACGGTGTAATGAATGATTGCCTATTCTAGTAGATGTTGGAACACCAGCGGAAATGAAATGGCTGGTGGAACTGAAGCGCGGGGTGGAAGGTCAACACAGGTGTCCTGTCCTGCTTAAACACAGGAAATAGCAAGACGGTCGTCATAGCACCTGAACGCTGGGACACAATAGAGTCGCGACTAGCCGGCATTGTAGCCGAACCGGAAGGATTATACTTCGGAAACGCTGAAAATCTTGGACGCAGGTGAGAGGAATGAAGAAGCAGCACCTCGGAAACCACGCAGGCTGGGTTATTTCCAAGGATTTTTACTCAGAAGCGTACCATTGTACGAGTATAGGTTTTTCCTCGCAAACTTTCCGCGCTGGACGACGAAAGACTAACATATGGTTGGTCGGCGTTCGGAAGAATCTGTAGAGAGGGAAAATATTCCACGGTTTCTGGAAGATAATTCGTCTTCGTAATTACGATGGTGGGGAGCCAAGCCTTGCTGGGAAGCCAGTGCTGGAGAGACGCGGTCTTCCGTTGTGAGCTTCCGTGTGTGACGGTCGCTCGATATCAGCTTTTATTGGTACAGACAGGCTTGCTGTCTTTGCCCTCAGTAGAGTTTATAGTTAGAACAGTTAGGAACTGTACTGTTGCGAACCTATACGATTCTGGACTGCACCTCCGGGTTGGAAGCCGTCGTTGAGTATGCAGTGTTCAGTAATTGAAAGCACTTCGTCTGCCTATACCGACGCTGAGACATTATCTGAACTCCGTCCTTGTGGTTGGGAGTTCGCGTTTCTCATCTGTAGAACACAGAGAGGAGAAGACAGTATTAGAGTATATTAGTCAGAGAACCGCCTTCTGCCGTCCTAGTGTTTGAAAGAGTTTATTTGTGGCTAGAGTTCTTCCATCGTCACAGACAGGTATGAGAGCCATTACTTCGACACACCGGACGCAGTACGTACTGTGATATCGCAAATTGCTTCGGCTTATTAGGGCTATAAAAGCTAAACAGCTGTGATCACGTTAGTTTATTTCCACTAAGGTTCCACACCACCGTAGATCATCTTTGGAAGTAGTGTCTTCTAGTGTTTGGTACGTAGCTACTGTCAGTGATTTCGTGTTACTGAAATTAGACCACGCAGTCATAATAAGGGGCAGAGTTGGGTAACTGATCAGTAATTTACTTAGGAAATGTAAACTTTGTAATGTAAAGGTTTCATTTATCTTATATATATATATATATATATATATATATATATATATATAAACAGGAGCAACGTTTATCGTTTAGTAGGATTAGTGCCTTCATCATTCATTTATGTTTAGATTGTAATTTATAGAATTAAGAGATCCTAAGATCTACTTCAGGAGGTAGTCAGACAGAACCAAATCTTCATTTTAGCGTTTATTATTTTCCATTTGGCACATTCATTTTACACCCGCCTGGAGTAGCATCTTGGATACTTGGTTCGGGTCGGTACTGTCAGAATTAACAAAAGCCACATTGCGTTGCTGCATACTGTCAGAATTAACAAAAGCCACATTCTGTTGCTGCATACTTAAAACTAAATATACAAAATTTCATTACCTTACAAAACTATTATGCTGCGTCCATAGGCCAAGAGCTAACTTCTTACAGCTAGCCACTAGCATTCTACCTTTAACAGAGTGCGATGGAAACTGCCACTGCCCTCCGCGCGCCCCTACAATCGAATCTGCCACTCAGGCAACTTCTTTGGTTCAGTGGTATCAAAGATACAATCTCTCCTACAGGTGATAACCATTTGATGTAATTTTTCTTGAAACATATTACAAAATCGGGCACCACGTAGAAGTGGACCCCTCGCACCATTTCGAGCTACTTCAAGTCGACACCTGTGTTGATCAGTCGTAGTGTCTGGAGACTGGGGACGTGCTGTCTTTCCGAAACTCATGGCTGTATGCTTTTAATAGGTGATAAATCTAGCGAAGGTGCTCTTCAGGGCAACGATCAGACACTCTCTATACCAAGGTAGTTAAAGACAATATTGGAAACCTGCAGTTTTGCATTATCTTCTTTAAGAATGACTTCGGGAATGAAGTTTTCGTAAGTTCATGTGATCAAGTTTTCGTATGTGTGGACTGTGTCTAATTGTGCTGCGTATTGAATGGCATCCCATACCATCAAGCCACGAAATGGACCAGTATGACGATAAGGAAAGCAATGTGACGTTTGTTGCCTGTGAAGCCTCCTCACGTGGATACGTCCACTGCGAAGCTGTACGCAGAAGCGAGACACCTGAAAAGACGATCTGGTGTCTCCAATGTTGTATTTGGGGACACCACAGTCAGAGTGCATCTCTCTACTTCCGCTTCATGGGAGGTCACAACAACAGTCGGTGTGCTGACAGTCTGTGGTTCTCAAGACGGTTCCCGGCGCTGTGTGACTCACCTTGTGGCTGTAAGGCTCTAGCCTTTGGGGCAACCTACGAGCAGGTAGCAGGGGAGACAAACCGCTCCACCTAGTGATGCTAAGCTGAGGACTGGCTCGTAATAGGTTTCTGTCTCTGAATATGTTGAATAGGTGACTCCATACCACGGCCCTAGGGCTCAGAGTCTGCCTACTCCCTCCCCCCACCCCCACCCATAAGAGGGGACTATTACTGGATATATTGAAAAGGTGACTCCAGCCCACAGCCCAGTGGCTCCAAGTTTGGGGGTCCCCATAACAGGGGGCGGTGCTGAGCCCCTGGATTTGATGTAGGTCACAACGAATACACTGAATAAAAGGCCGCAGGACTTAGAAATTAGTCTGCAGTAACTGGGAGCTGCTACCAAATGCATTGAACAGGTGACTCTGCGTAGGACCATAGAAGAGGGATAATTCGTCAGGGCATCGTCTGGGGCCATCGGTTGTGGAGTCAGGCCATGTTATTTACTGCGATATTCACGCAGAACCAAGTGCCACTTGCCTGTCGGCAATAGCCACGATACAACCGAATTGGTAGCAGGTCCAATGAGGGTAAAGATCATTCTTGGAGTGTAAATGTGGAATAGGGGGTCACGAAAGCTTCCTTGTCAGATGCTCGTCACATGATGCGAGGGAAGTAAACACGAGTAGTATGGTGACGTGTTACTATATGATCAAGCAGAGAGCCCTTTGATGTGTCAGGTCATGTGGTAGCACAGCACTTACTAGTATATGAGCCCTGTGTGCTCAAGGCGATGTTCCTTGCACACCTCACGGTGTTTAGCCACAAAACCATCAGAGGCTTGCCAGAGGCTTGAGTAACTGGCATTCCACAGTTTGTAGGTACTGAGAGGTGCGCATCCTCGATGGGAACCCGTCAGTGTGGTGATAGAAATCTTGCCTGCACGTCTACCATGCTCCGGCGAGGGAAATGTGGGGTAACTCCTGTGGAAGTCGTATGAGGTGTTGGACCACAAGTGGAAATAAGTGGTATTTGAGTTCTCCTTTGAGAGATGTGACACAACCCTTGGCACATCACATGGTGGTTACACCTAAAATGGTTTTAAACGACCATATCTGTAATTCTCAGGGCAACAGTTGTTCTTAGACAGCTTGAGGTATGCTCTTAACGTGTTTGATTGTGATTCGTCAAACCTGGATGGATCACATAGGCTATACAGAAACGAGTAGTAAATATTCACTTCCGAGTGCAGATCATTTGGGATTTGGGATTTGGCTTTGTGGCTAGGAACATGAATGGGAACTCTGTTGAAGCTGAGAAAAACACAGTGATCCTAAAGGTACCCTGATTCCAAAATGTGTGCATGTGGCCAATTGCTGTCTGCAGCTTTCTGCGGCTAACAATATCGGCGCATTGCCCACGGACACCGAAGCTGAGTAATTCAGCTCCCTCCAGGACGGTTCCTCGGGGGCACCGAACGCAAGAATCGACATCGGTACAGTGGCGAAGTGTGTTCCTCATTTGAAAGTCAGCTCTCTGCTAAGGGGTAGGTGTTTTTAGTCCCTTACCTGTAGGTATGTGTGGACATGGATGGGTGGAGTACTTTTTATACCGGAAAAGGGTATTCTTGGAACAAACTCACGAGCTGTATGTTAGCTGTATGCCAGAAGTCGGTGCTGATTAGTAAATGATGAAGCACTAAAACTAGAGTGATACAAACGAAATGTCGATGTGCATACCTGCTATGCTGCAAAGAAGCGCGATTCCTGGTTAACAGTACTTGACGTGGCTGTAAGATCTCACGTGACCAAGAAAACAATACCACTGAATACCACTGTCGTCCAAGGGGCGGGGGGGGGGGGGGGAGGGGGAGGATAGTCGCATAGGCCCGTTGAGATCCTGCATGACGTTGCCTGACGAAGCCATTGATTCCATATTCACATGACAATTGTATAATCCCCACTAATGCAAGCAGCAATATCACGGAACGACGATAAACCTCAGTCTCAATAGGCCAATGTGAAATTTTGACGTACGCTGGTAAACATTTCTCCTTGTTCACATCTCACAAACAACCAACATTTAAATGCGGCTTCTGGATGAGAAACCCTCTGCGTAATCTTCCCGTATGTAGAATATAGATGGCGTATTTCTGCTTGCTTTCTGTGCTTGCGCTAAAATGCTAATTATTTGCGTATCATAGCGTTTAGAACACCTCGTGGCGTTATGACGTATCTCGAATGCTGCCCTCATGGAGCTACTATTGTAGTAGTTACCAGTATACTGTTCCGTCGACACAGTAGGTGTTTAAACGAGCTTCCTCACCTGGGGTTTCTCTCGCAGCTTTATTAGTTGTCACTCAGTAATCCCTCAGTTCACTTGCTGACCCGCTGACAGCTGTGGTTGCTTTATGGACGGCACATCCCGCACTGTGCGCTCAGGTGTCGCTTGGTACGATGCAACAACTGCGGCACGCCGTCTCGTCGCGAGCTCTTCACGTCCGCCCCAAGACTGATGCCATCTGTCGGACTTGCTCCCATCTGCAACGTCTGTCAACTCACTGCTTACGGGCTGTGTTTCATCAACGTGCTGTGCCGATCTGGTCGCTCAGTTCTACTCCTCTCAAACTACTGCTGCTTGTTCACTACAGAACCTGTAAGAAATATTCGTGCAATGTTACCTTGGAATAATGTTTCACATTGTGCAACTGTATGGTTTATACAGGGTAATTACAAACTACTGGATCGGCTCTGGATGATTTTGTGTTTAATGTGATTGTTTTGCTGATCTAAAATAAAATGTGTACACTTTGTGTTTCTTTTGAAGCAAATGACGCCATTATCAGCTGACCATAATTGTAGTGTGCTACAAGTGCTGTATATCGTTGCTTTTCACTGGATATTCATCTGGAGATTTGGACATGATGCTCGAAAGGTGGTACGCACAAGCTTGGGAGAGAGGATCGTCAAGGATAAGGATTCACTGGAGCCAAGCCAAAGTGTGTTACATTTCCCAATGAAGTCCACGGAAATCCGTACCAGACACCAACTAACAGCTACAGTTACCACCATCATCAATGTGGAAAGTTGTAAAGCAAACTGCCACTGGTACACAAACTGCAGCCAACGTTGTGTGAGTATTTGATGGGCATTAATGAACTGGGTGGTGCTTTGCCCGAAAGAATCATTATGAGTGGCATAAAAGTCAATAAGGCAATATCGGAACACTACGTTATCACGACTCCACATCACACTGAGATCATCAATGTGTAATGCGTCTCGCTTCAGCAGGCTAGTGTTGCATCTTGAGATCTTTAATTATTATTATTACATGTTGGCAGGGCCAGTTAGCGTAAGAGATACGCCACGGAGTTGGACGGAGAAGTTTCTCACTATGGGTCCATCGTCTGTTGCTTCTGACGACAGAGACAAAGTATTTAATATAGTATTTGGAGTTACTGCATTGAGGATGTCGATTCTGGTTTCTGCGCTTATTGCGCTGTAGAAAACTGCGTGAAGTGAAATAAGGAATATAAGCCATGAACAGACCCATCAAAAATATTTTTGTTTGGATGTCAGAATATGTTGATTTACCCTAACTTGAGAATTATTTTAGTTATGAGTTAATACGAATCATTTCAGGTGTGAATTCGAGAATGTCTTCCAGGAGGCAATTCTAAACAACTGGTTATACTGAATCCATTGTGAAATTTGTCGTAAGTGACACGGCTCTCTTTCAAATCAACAGCTCATTTAACGGTATTAATACCAGGAATAAGAATAATCTTCATAAGGACTTAGTCACTCACATTGGTTCGTTATTCGTGAACAAAAATTTTTCAATAGCTGGCCACCAGCCACGAACAAGTTAACTACTAATAAAGAAAAAAATTAGTGGAAGCTAAGGACTTATTGCTGCTCTCTTCCACCTAATCCACTGGCGAATTTATAAGCAGAACAATTCGACGAACTTATTACTGAATACAGCACATAATGCTGAATGCAGTATAGTACCTCATTACGCAACAGTTTCATTGAACTCGTGTGATGCACGCAGGTCTTGCCAAATGTTTTACTTTTTGATCCTTTTTGACTATAACGTTCTTGTAATTATGTTATGCAGTTTAATATGTGCACACTTACTGTAAGTGATTGTGGTAAGTTTTTTAATAAATATATGCTGGCTACAATAATCTTGGAAATAAATTATGCACCTTAGCATGGATACATTTAATCTGGTAATCTTTGCAAATAAAAAAAATTGTATTTTCTTTTTACTTTTTTCACATCTTTAAGGACCGTTTCACATAAATCTATCACTTCCTTTGTGAATATGGATACATACTTTTCTTTTTTTACACGTTTTACACTATCGAGGATCTTCAGACTGTTGGTCTATGGAATATACAGTTTACCTAACCCTATTCAACCCGGTTTTAGACAATTGGGGAGCAGTGTTTGGAGAAGAAGAGAGATAAAACCCAATGCGGTATTAAAGGAAGGTGACATTAGGCTATAGGAGCCATCATTTCCGGAGCTGACGTCAACTGTGTTCAACCACAGCCAAATATGATATCCCATATTAACAATATCCCGCACACTATGATGTGATAGTGTGTACTCGTTTTGTGTCGTCCCTCAACATACGCAGTGATCAGCCAGAACATTATGACCAAGTACCTAATGACCGGTATGTCCACCTATGGCACGGATAACAGCGGCGACGCGTCGTGGCGTGGAAGCAGTGAGGCCTTGGTAGGTCGCTGGAGAAAACTGACACCACATCTACGCATACAAATCACGTAATTCCCGTGAACTCTGGGGAGGGGTCGATGAGCTTTGACGCCATAGTCAATCTGGCGCGTTGGGGGCCAGCATATCAATTGGAAATCACCACTGTTTTCCTCGAATCGAGGATCTTCAGACATGGCCTTGCGACATGGCGCATTATCTTGTTGAAAAATGCCACTGCCACCGCAAAACATGGTCATCATGAAGAGTGTTACGTGTTCTGCAACCATTGTACGATACTCCTTGGCTGTCTTGGTGCCTTGCACGAGCTCCACTGGACCCAGGTAGCCCCAGGTGAATGTTCCCCGGAACATAATGGAGGCAACGTTAGCTTGTCTCCATCTCGCAGTACAGGTGTCAAGGAGCTGCTCCCCTGGAAGACGACTGTTCCGCGTCCTCCCATCGGCGTGATGAAAAAGATATCAGGATCCATCAGACCATGTAACGCTCTGCCACTACGCAAACCTCCAGTGCCCATCGCCCCGTGGCCATTCCAATCGTAGTTGTCGATGTCATGGTGAAAACCTTGGCACGTGCGAGTGTGTCAGCTGTGGGGAACCCATCGTTAGGAGTGTTCGGTGCACTGTGTGTTGAGACACAATTACACTCTGCCCAGCATTAAAGTCTGAAGTTAGTTTCGCCACAGTTCGCCGCCTATCCTATTTTACCAGTCCAGCCGACATCTGTAATGACGGGCGGCCTACCGATCCCACACCGTCTGGACGTGGTTTCATCTTAGTTTCGCCACATGCTGAGCACTCACCACAGCTCTCGTCAATCACCCAAGTCCTGTAGTTTCAATGCTCGTACCAAGCCTCTGGGCCATCACAATCTGCCCTCGTTCAAACTCAGACCGGGCGCCTTCCCCATTCTACACACGGACGGCACGCTCACTGATACTACACACATCAAAAAAAGTTTTGCATCACCCTGGTACCCAGAACTCCTGAAGATGGACGTTGACTGTGGATATTGTATCACTGACACAGTCCCTTTGACTGTTCAGAGATGCCACTGATCCCACCCGAAGATGTACACAACCATACATGAGCAGCGCCTATTAGACGGAGGGTATCCGACAGCCGATCAGTTTCATTCATTCCCCCGCGGCTTGATGTAGTTCAGCCATGCCTAGGCGGTCAATACCCCTGTTCGATCGCGTCCGCATTGTTACTTTGTGCCAGAAAGAGCTCTCAACAAGGGAAGTGTCCAGGCGTCTCGGAGTGAACCAAAGCGATGTTGTTCGGAAATGGAGGAGACACAGAGTGACAGGAACTGTCGATGATATGCCTCGCTCAGGCCGCCCTAGGGCTACTACTGCAGTGGATGACCGCTGCCTACGGATTATGACTCGGAGGAACCCAGACAGCAACGCCACCATGTTGAATAATGCTTTTCGTGCAGCCACAGGACGTAGTGTTATGTCTCAAACTGTTCGCAATAGGGTGCATGATGCGCAACTTCACTCCCGACGTCCATGGCGAGGTCTACCTTTGCAACTACGACACCATGCAGCGCGGTACAGATGGGTCCAACAACATGCCGAATGAACAGCTCAGGATTGGCATTATGTTCTCTTCTCCGATGAGTGTCGCATATGCCTTCAACCAGACAATCGTCGGAGACGTGTTTGGAGGCAACCCTGTCAGGCTGAACGCTTTAGACACACTGTCCTGCGAGTGCAGCAAGGTGGAGGTTCCCTGCTGTTTTGGTTTGACATTATGTGGGTCCAACGTGCGCCGTTGGTGGTCGTGGAAGGCGCCATAACGGCTGTACGATACATGAATGCCATACTCCGACCGATAGTGCTACCATATGGACTGCGTATTGCGAGGCATCCGCCTTCATGGACGATAATTCGCGCACCCATCGTGCACATCTTGTGAATGACTTCCTTCAGGATAACGACATCGCTCGACTAGAGCGGCCACATGTTCTCCAGATATGAACCCTATCGAACATGCCTGGACCAAAAGTGCCTTGATGAACAACTTATGGATAGTGTGCCACGACGACTACAGGCATGCATCAAGAGGACGTGCTACTGGATATTATAGGTACTGGTGTGTGCAGCAATCTGGACCACACCTCTGAAGGTCTCGCTGTATATTGGTACAATATGCCATGCGTGGTTCTCATGAGCAATAAAAAGGGCCTAAATGATGATTATGTTGATCTCTATTCCAGTTTTCTGTACGGGTTCCGTAACTCTCGGAACCGAGGTGATGCAAAACTTTTATTGATGTGTGTACATGCAGTAGGCGTGTGTCTGACTAGCAGTCATTTTTCACAAGGTGACGCTGCTATTGCCTGGATGGGTTTATATCGACAGCAGGTTTGTGGACATGATTTCCTGGTTGATCAGTGTAATTATTAAGTCTTGTACAGACCCTGGAACTAGAGGAGGGTGGAGGGCGTTAAGAACTGTAGTATGTACTGTAGAGGATGATGACGGGTAAGTAGTATTTTCCGATTTATTTAACGAACTCTGACCTATTGCACTGCAGATGAAGACGAATAGCTGTAATCTAAAACCTCCAAACATCAATTTGTAATTAGAGTCGTAAAAATACCGTAGGCCATTGTAGAATTCCACAAGTAAATGTAGACTATGTCAGTTTTCCTGGTTGCTTTTGCCAATTAATGTAATGTATGTTACGTGTGTTGCATATCTATCGGGCGTTTCCTCATAATCATATGTTTACTTTACGTATGCAAGCAACGTCTTACTAGATTCTCCTATAAACCGGAAGTCATAAACCATCTAGAAACTGAGTGAGGAATGTATAAAGGGCCAGGTAACCTACGGAACATTTCTGTTGTACATAGTTATCCTCCTGTTTGTTACAAACCGAAGTTTTCAACGTTTAATTCAGATTTTATTCGAAAATTTTTGATTATTAACATGAATGGGAAGGATGTTGTAGTAAAAATGAAGGAAACCGCTAGAAAACGCAATTTCCTCCACATGAAGTTAAAACAAAGAAAAACTGCAAAACAAAAATTTTTCAAACATTGCTTCAGTACTTCGTCAAACTTGTGTAAAACATGATTCTGTTATTCATAAACAACTTTCGCATGTATCAGTAATAACAGAAAACTGTTGCCTTTGATCACGATAAAGAATGTTGTATTGAGTATGAAATAACAATAATTATATATATTTATTTATGTTTGTGCAAATAAAATACATTCGTATCGAAAGTAATTGATTTGGTTACATAAAACTGCAAAAAGTACGTGATCAGCTAATTTTTATTACTTAAAAATACAATTTATATTCTGTAAGGATGTAAAATACACTATGAACTAACACTGGATGATGTGCGGTTCTACTTACCTAGCATTTACCACGTCATTTAAGTAGTATACCAAAACAAACAAACAGTAGGTTTGGCAGAGCGCAACACGATCTGTAACTCGTAACATACAACACAATGCTACAAATATTTATAAAGTATATGACTTTTTTACCTTTTACCGTAATATGGGAAAACCATTCTATTATAACTAAATTTGTAATTGTTATCTAAGCTTACTGTAAAAAGAAGTTAACAGATTTTTACAGCCACTTCAAGAAGTGTATAAAATCATTATATTATTACTGGTACAAAAAATGTTCAAATGTTTGTGAATGCTTGTGGGAGCAAACTGCTGAGGTCATCGGTCCCTAGCCTAGACTCACACACTACTTAAACTAACTTATGCTAAGAACACCCACCACACCAACCCACCGACCACCCACCCATGCCCGAGGGAGGACTCGAACCTCAGAAAACGCGCGGCATTACTGGTACATGTTCAGGAGTTAGGCAACCTACTAACATTTTAATTACAAGAAGAAATGTGATCTAAGTTTAATAACTGATGCTAAGGGACGCGTCTGGGTTAGGAATGCTGACAGATGCGGTTCTGAATAATCGTAATGAAAGTTTCCAATGAATTATGCGATAATGTGAGATAACGTAGTCCAGAAATTCTGTTTAAATTTCACGTGATTGTTCACCACCTAACCATTATGACATAAATGTAAGAAATATTTGAAATTCAGTTGTGTTTAAATAAATAATTACTATAGCAAGCAAACATCGAAGTTTCAAAGTGGTTTTTCACATTGCTTGTTGTATTTCAAGCCACTAGCTTTTCCTTCAGATTTACGCTGGTAACATTTGTTCGAGACAGTTTGTATCCTTGTGGACTGGTGACCATTTCTTACACAATGTAATTTTAAATAAATCAGAGTAAGAGTTTTACCGATACAACATGTAATGTACTTCTGTATTACTGTGTATACAGTATAACAGTTCTGAAAGAGCGATATCCATTTCATTAAGCAGAACACAACACGGTCATTTAAACCAAAACAGAAACTTGAAATCCAAGCTGCTTTGTATCAACGCAGAGAACACACGAGATAAATTATTATTTAACCGTCAGTGTAAAGGTATGTGGTGCGCATGCTCACGAGAACTATCAAATCACATCACACACTCAGTTAATCTACAACAGCCTCCCATGGCAGCCACCCTGCGCCCGTGAAATTATAATACAAAGTGTAACTGATGACACTAACATTGCTCATACATATAAAAGAAACATTCGAATACGATATATTTGTACAATGTCACTTGCTTTCAGTAGTAAATACAGAACATAATTAACAGTAAAATCTGCTAACACTATTAATCCTGATTTACTGTTGTAATCTGGTTGACTTTCTCGTGTGGAGGCGCTACACATACTGTTGACTGCACACTGATTTCTATATAGAGAGGATGCAAAGATGATACAGTATAGTGTGCAGAAAGCCTCCTTATATCGATATTTACCCAAAGAATATCCTTACGATTATCTTCACAAATACGTGCTGTACAATCACAAGCGAACTATGAGCAATTATGACAGTCGTTTATAAAACTTATGATCTAGAAGTCGTATGAAACAGTATACTACGTATATTAGAATAACATTAGTAACTACATTAACGAAATGCTAATATGTGACTATATCTATGCACTGACGTGTAAATCAAATAATCTAGTCTTTTTTAGATACACAACATCATTGTTTGACACTAACCTTTGAGGAATATAACACACTTCTATGTTAATATTAGTGAATTACAAACAGGTGCATTTATGTTTATGGGATGTTGATGGTGATCGTCTGAGCGGGCTGTTAGTCATAACTGATTTTAGAGACACATGACGATGAAACACTGTTATCTTTGTTGGTTCTGAGGACTTCATTTAAGCTGTTATACATTCAGCACTACGCATTGTATAATTAAATGCTAAAGGGACATTTCTGACAATCATCTACAAAACGTATGAATTCTATTTCACACATAATTCCGTATTAAATGCATTGTGACATAAGAGTCTCTCAACGACATTAGTAAGGTGCATTTAAGTGCGCTTTTATAATTTAATTTACACGAACAACCTATATCTATTGTTTCGTACACATAGCATTTATAATATACTGTAACATAAGTGGATATAATGAACTTCTGTTTCAGTAATGATGAAAAAAAAAACCTAAGTTATTCACGATTTAACCTCCGATAGGATACTAAAAAAGAAATAAAAAGTTGGTAAGTTTTGTTATATGTAAGTTGTGCTTATATGTTGACATTATTTCTCCACAGTTGCTACCCAAATTCATACATTTGTGCTACTGTCCCTTCATCAAAATATAATGCCGCTTGGTGCTTCAAGCAACTGCTCGCAGAAACTTTGAGCTCATCGCACGTCATGAAGGGCTGAGTAGCTGGCCAGGCGTTCATCTTGAGGAGGAGATGAAAGTCGCTTGTTGTCAAGTCTAGAATATAGGAAGGATGTTGTGAAACAAATAAATCCGAGTTTTCGTTCTAGCCATTGGTATTTATTCGCGATCGAGTATGATTCCTTCGATAATCATTCCGCGCTGTTTGTTTTGAATTGAGTCTCGCAATGAATCTGTGATGTCACAATATTCTCACGCCCTACTCTCGCATAATCTGTTGCGATTTTTCTTTGCATTATTCTGCAATTTGACAGAGTCTGCTAGAATTTTTTTGGGTCTGTTGCGAAAACGAGAGTGCATCCACTGCCTGGACAGTTCCATACTTTCAGAATTCACGTACTACACCCATGTCTTGCACCCAGTCACGATTCTGTTCAGAATTTCCTCCCCCTCTTCGTGGTAGCTATGAAGGAATGTCACGGTCGTCCCTTCTTTCAGTTTTATGAACATCAGATATTTTGGTGGCCACTGTGCACAAAACTTATGATAACGTAACGTCTCTGTGACAACATTAAAGAGGTTCGTCCTTTATATCTAAGGTACAGCTTTAGAAAGTTTGGAAATTGTGAACACGGGTCAAGTACCCACACCTGAATGTCTTCCTCGAATATTCTCGTCATGCCCATCTGCGCGACCAGCCTTGAATTTTCTGCGTCACCTCTTTACAACACCATCACTCGCAACCCAGTCCATATACGCACAGCACAGTCGGCGATGAATATCGGCGGCATTTGCTCCTTTCGAATGAAGGAAGCGAAGGACAGAGCATACATCGCAGTTGGTGGGGCAGGCAGTAACATTGTTCGTTTCCGGAATTTTCTGGTAACACAGGAACGAACAAAACATGGAGATGAGTGACGGAACACAATCTTCTTTGCATGAATTCTTAGTGTCTGCTGTTTGTCCGAAAGAACAGACACCAAGTGGTGTACGCCGCTGTGATCCATTATATGTAAATTGAAGGTGGAGTGAGGGTGGGGGGAGAAAGGATAGGGAAGGGAAGGGAAGGGATTACTGATGTCAGCAGCATAGAGACATTACGCGCAATCAGCGGCGATGAGTGAAAAATGTGTACCAACTGGGTTTCGAACCCAGGATATCTTGCTTGTTAGGTAGGTGCGTTAACCACTGCATCATCCGGAATACAGTGTTATTGCAATTGCGTGGACTCTCTTGGCACGTCTCAAGGCTGACCTACATTCTCACCGAGCGCCACCTATCCAAAGTCCCTCTCCATTTCCTCCATGCCCACAGGAGGTCGGACGTACCTGTGTATCTGCACTGAAGAAGGTGGACCCATTGGCCATCTAGGCGAATCAGTTATATGAATGCATGGTGCCTGTTTTTTCGACTTTACCCATTTATCCACACAGGCGAATCCGAAAGAACAGACACCATGCATTCACGTAACTGATTCGCCTAGACGGACAGTCGAGCCACCCTCTTCAGTGCAGATGCACAAGTACATCCGACCTCCTGCAGGAATTGCAATCCTTTACACTGTCCGCAGGCTTGATCCCCCCCAACCCATGGTTTCCCATTCCTCTCCACCCCCCGGCCGTTACCGAACTTCTATCGCTGTATCCCTCCCTCTATCCACCTCCACACCCTCCATCTCCTTTATCAGGGCAATTTCCAGCACCTCCCCCTCATGACTGTTGAACTTTGTCGTGATAACTACTCTTCCTTCCAACTGTAACCTAGCCTTTTTCTCCACCCCCCCCTCCCCCGTCCCCAAGGCCCAGGGCACCCTTTTTCCTCTTCCCTCCTTCACGCACATCGGATTTTCCTTCTCCCCCCCCCCCCCCCCCCTGAGTACCTGCACCCCCTCATCGACTGTTTCCTTCCTACGTCCTTTCTTCCTCAGCCCTCTTTGGCGCGCCCCCCGCCCGACTCCCCTCTCACCTCCCCTGACTCCCTTCTCCCTTGACTCCGTGCCCCTGGCAGATCCTCTCAGTTTTCTCATCGTCATCAGTGTGCTAAGTCAGTGTTGTGTTTGGTGCTGTTCTCCCGTGCTTCTAATTGTGTGCTGGACTTGTACATAGTGCTACTCTCAGTGATTGTTATGAGCTATGCCATCCGTCAATACTTTTATGCTCCAGTTATACTTTGCCTTGTGTTCTTTAGTTGTCCCAGTGTGTGGTTTTTTTGTGCGCTATTTTTTTACAGTTTTTGTTTTCATTTTACTGTCGCCCCACTTTTTGTCTGTTCTCTTTCATACTGTTCCCCCTTTTTATATATATGTACGCCATATTTTCTCCTTTCTGTAATTTTAAATGTCTTCTGTTGTGTAATAACTGTCTTTTGGCTGAAGAGCAGCACATATGCTACCAGCCCCCCCCCCTCCCCCCAGATGGGGCACTGAAAGACAATAAAGGAAAAAAAAGGAATTGCAGAACAGCGAGGATGGAAGAAATGGAGAGGAACTGTGGATAGGTGGCGCTCGGTGAGAATATGGGTTGGCCATGACATGTTCCGAGATAGTCCACGCAGTTGCAATAACACTGTATCCCAGATGGTGCAGTGGTTAACGCACCTACCTAGCAAACAGGACATCCCGGCTTGGAATCTGCATTGGGTACACATTTTCATTCGCCGCTGCTGATTCCGCGTAGTGTCTCGATGCGATTGACATCATTAAATCCTTTCCTTTTCTTTCTCACCCCACCCCCTCCAACTTCAATTCACATATAACTTCACAGTCTTCTTTTTCAGCCACTCAATCATCATGAGACTAACAGCATTTGTTTCTTTTTAATAGCAAATCGGAGATCAATTCATGACAGTCCTCGTAGATATGTTTGACGACATGTAGCTATAGTCTGTCGGTAAACTTACAAGTGACCAGCGCTCTTGGTGGAAGAAGTGGGCTTACCCAGAACAGCCCTGAAACTGCTCTACAGCGGCACATGAAATGAGGTGCCCGTTTTCTATGTAGTAGTGTAGCGCAGCGGCCTGTGGTTAATGTCAGTTCCGATCGTGTGATTTTGGTTACCGGTGTCAGTCAGCCTCAGCTTGTATATTTAGTGATATACTTAGTTACTCAGAATTAATGGATAAGCGTACTACATTGTAAGAAAATTTGTTGAGTGAAGAGCGTAAAAGAGGTGCCGTGCCCATTAAAAGGGATCGGGAAGGGCACGACCTCGCCTTTCACCATATAACGTGAATTTTGCTCACAACTGCCCTATCAGTGTGACTTTCCCTTATCTTGAGCTTCCACGCTGAATAATGTCATGTTCCTCAAATAACAAAAATTTGCTAATAAATACTGAAAGACTCGATCTTTTGCAGAAAGACGTCATTTATCTACCCAAGAAAACAGCGTTTTGTCGCTACACTTTTAGCCGAATCATAAGGTAGAACGTAGGAAGCCTATATGGAATGTAAGACCTACATTATTTAACGTACCACATAAGCGACTACAACTGTAGCTTAAGTAAAAGACAAACAGACCTGATAACAAATCGTAAAGGCAATGAAACTGTTTCCCAGCACAGAAGAAAGCAATTGCACAATTGTTCCTGAGTTGGAGCCACAAACGGTAAGAATCTTCAACACTTTCGCTTTTGAACCAAAAATAATTAATTTGCAAGAATGTTCGTGTATTTGAAAGCCGAGTGAAGTGTAAGGATAGGAGAATCGGTAGACTCTATAAAAAAAATTTATAGTGCCAACGGAAGTGCCTATGATAACAACAACAGAACACAGAAACATATGATTCTCATACATGAAATACGTGTTTGTATTCTCTTGCTTCCGGCGAAATAAGCTGCAAATATACTCATGTTCGAAAGTATTTCATCATGAATAAGTTGTAGCTTGTATCATTGAGTCAGTGTAATTCGGCTGTTTTTTAAATGTATTTCACGGTAATTCGTATCTCTTAGTAATTTACCAATGCGTGGATCTCAAAAATATAACAATTAATTCGTTAATTAAGTAGAAAATAATTAAAAACAAACTTTTCCTTACGACACATGTGACTGTCTGCTTTCTCACCGCTTGGAGCGCTAGTGTCGCTCCAGGTGTCAAAGGGTAACATCTTTCACACCACAGAGCGTCCTGACTATGTATTAGACTGTGAGTTTCGCCCCGTGGTGAAACAGCCTGTAGAAGCTGGGTGGGTAGAGTGGAGACTCGCCTGGCCGCCCGTTGATTTACCGGCAGACAATACGTCAGTTGTTGCGTTTCAAAAGAAGGGGAGCAGCGTTGCTAGTTGACGAAGGGCAGGTGGCGCCGGCTACGGCTATTGTTGGCAGGCGGCTGCCGGAGTGTCCTCGCTTCCAACATGAGCGCCGCAGCTGCAGACACCATCCCCGCGGCCAGCAGCGCCAGGGGGAGCACCACCCTGAACAGAGAGACGCCCTGCAGAGGCGGCACCCCCTCCTCGGGCAGTGGCGGGGAGGCCAGCCCTGCCAGCCGCGCCATCACCCCACACTGGCGAAGGCGCACCAGGCTGCGAACAAAACACACACGCAGCCTCAGCTCAGCTGTCGACGCCATCAGCAGTCGGTTCTGGAGTCAGCTCATAGCCGCACCGCACCCACTCTGTGTCGAGCGACATAGAACAGCTGTACGTCGAGGAGCGAGGAGTGTGCTAGAGACGCTACCTGGGACGTTCCACACCACGCCAGTGATTTTTTTTTTAATCTTTATTCATCAAAACCAATATTATACATAGTAACCCACCACGTAAAACATTAGTGGGTCGAAATTACATACAAAAGTACTAATTACCAAGCAGCATTTACTATACTTTTATCTATTTAATATTAGTATTTACTACTGGATGGAAGATTAGCTACTCTATGGGCAAACCTACTATTTGAGCTACTATACTATCTACTCAACTCTACTCTACTAAGCTACATCCTGCAGCGTTACATGTGTGCCAGCAGAATACAAACCTACAATCTCTTAGTCGTACCCAGTGGGCGTGCACCTGCAGTGGGCTGGCCTTAATTGGAATCGCAGCAGGTCCTTCAAAAGTATCCTAAGAGCTATTTTCTACTAATAAATTCTAACTAATGGGTCATAATTAGTGTCCGGTGTCTAAGTTCGGAAATTCACACCCTCCCGCTAATCCAGGACGCGTAGGATCCCGATCGTCACGGCGGTCGGCCAGTACGCGTCCCGGCGGAATGGGATAGGTGTGTAATGTCATTTTATTGCTCGTCAATCATTCGATTTTCCTTCGGTATTCTCGCAGGATCTTGGCGGATACCTCGCTGGCAAGTCTGTCGATGATATTAAAGGCAACCGGATTCCTGATCAGGTGAAAGGTGTCTGTGTTTGGCAGTAGATTCCTTAAATCCGAGGCAACATCATCAAAAAAGGGGCCCTCGTAGACCACGTGGTCCGGTGTACCTGTCCCGGCACCACAGTCACACACGAGGGAGTCGCCCTTTTCCCGAACCGGCAAAGATATGCCGGATACGGACCATGCCCCGTGAGGAAGTGCAGCAGTCCCTTGCTAGGTTGAAATTGTTTCATTCATAGACGTTCCTGGATGTTTGGAAGTAACTTGTGGTTTCTTCTACCTGTCTCATCTCTATCCCATAACTCCTGCCATAATTCCTCTCCCCTTCATCTAATAGATGGTTTATCCCCTACTCGTACCCCCAAGATGCCCTCAGTTTTTTCAATCTATCCCCTTTTTGCCCAGTACCACGCAGCCTGCTCCCTGATTTTTACATCTAGGCGGCACAGCCCCATGAGAATCAGTAGTGCTCCCCCTGGGGATGTGCGGTAGGATCCAATCGAACGCAATAGCATGTTGCGCTGCACCCTCCTCACGGCCATAGCAGGAACGACCCTCGTGAGGCTGTGAGCCCAGACTCTGGGCCCATAGCCCACGATGGAAGTGAGGATTGTGTTATGATAATATTTGATGAATTATGGAGGAAGATGGAATCGCCTATGCCCAATCATGATGAGATTGTTCAGGACCTCTAACGACCGGTATGTTGTTACTTCAATATGCCGGGCGAAGCTCCATTTCTCATTCAAAATAACACCTAGGTATCATGCCTCTTGACGGCGTATTACCGGCGTACCCTCAATCCTAGCAGTTGGTTTTCTGGCCAGTTGGTCTTTTAGGACCAAATAAGTTGACTTATTTGGCCCAACTTTTAGTCCTGTGGCACCACTGCGACAATATGGTCATAGTTCTTTCTATTTTAGGTTCAGGTTCCTCACAGCTACGGCCGCCAACCAACAGCGGGAGGTCGTCGGCGTAGGCTATTACGAGGGGCGTTCAATAACAATTGCAACGCATTTTTTATCGACCAGTTTCGGTTGAAAAAATGCGGAGTTTGTCAGAGGACATCCAGGAATATTCCCGCTTCAGCATATATAGTTTCATTAAGCTCCAAAAGGTGTCGGCGCTGTACATGGCGTCTGCAATGGAGGTGCGTTCTAAGCAGAAAGCTGTCATTAGATTTCTTTTGGCGGAAAAACAGAGCATTGCAGATATTCATAGGCGACCTGGCAGTGAACAAAAGCACGGTGAGTCGTTGAACCGGACGTCTATCATCAACGGAACAAAGTTGCGCAAACCTGTCCGATCTCCCACTTGCCGACAGTTCGCAGACAGCTGTGACACTTGCAAAGTTGGAACGTGCGGACACTCTCATTCGAGGTAATCGATAGTTCACAATTAGACACCTCACTGCACAACTAGACATCTCTGTTGGCAGTGCTGACACATTCATCGTCTGTGTGTCACCATTGCTGACATACAGCAGGTTCAATGGCCTTATATATATAATCAGTCTTTTGATTGGTTTTATGCGGCCCGCCAAGAATTCCTCTCCTGTGATAGCCTCTTCATCTCAGAGCAGTACCTGCAAACTACGTCCTTAATTATTTCTTGGATATATTTCTTACCTTATCAGTCCACCTAATTTTCAACATTCTTCTGTAACACCAGACCTCAAATACTTCGATTCCCTTCTGTTCCTGTTTATCGTACAATACTGTGCCCCAGACATGCGTTCTCAGAAATTTCTTCTTCAAAATAAGGCTTATGTTTGCTACTAGTAGACTTCTCTTTGTCAGAAATGCCCAGTTTTTACCAATGCTAGTCTTCTTTTCATGTCATCCTCGATCTGTCTGCCAGGGATTATCTTGCTGTCTAGGTAGCAGAATTTCTTACTTCCTCTACTTCCTGATCACCAGCGATGACCTTAAATTTCTCATTGTTCCAATTTTCGCTACTTCTCATTACTTTCGCCCTTCTTCGGTTTACTCTCAATCCTTATCCTGTGCTTATTAGAATGTTCATTCCATTCAGCAAAAAAAATAAAAAAATAAAAAAATAAAAAATGGCTCTGAGCACTATGGGACTTAACTTCTAAGGTAATCAGTCCCCTAGAACTTAGAACTACTTAAACCTAACTAACCTAAGGACATCACACACATCCATGCCCAAGGCAGGATTCGAACTTGCGACCGTAGCGGTCGCGCGGTTCCAGACTGTAGCGCCTAGCACCGCTCGGCCACCCCGGCTGGCTCCATTCAGCAGATTCTGTTCTTCCTCACTTCACTGAGGATAGCAATATCATCAGCGAATCTTATCAATGATGCGACTTCACCTTGAATTTTAGTTCCATTCTTGAAATTTTATTTTATTTCCATCAGTGCTTCTTCGATGCATAGATTGAACAGTAGGGGCGAAAGACTACGTCCCTGTCTTACACCTCTTTAATTCGAGCACTTTGTCCTTGGTCTTCCACTCTTATTGCTTCCTCTTTCCTCTTGTACATGTTGAATACTATCCATCTTTCCCTGTGGCTCACGCCTACTTTGCTGGTGCGTTACCTTTTCCAAAGCCAAACTGATCCTCATCTGATACATCGTCATTTTTTTTTCTTTTTTACATTCTTCTGTATATTATTCTTGTCAGCAGCTTGGATGCATAAGCTATTAAGCTGATTGTGCAGTAGTTCCCGCACTTGTCGGCTTTGCAATCTTGGGAATTGTGCAGATGATGTTTTTTTTCCGAAAGTCAGGTGCATATCGCCATTCTCATACATTCTGCACCCCAACCTAAATCATTGACTTGTTGCCCTTTCCCCCGGTGATTTTAGAAATCCTGATGGGGTGTTATTTAATCCTTCTGCGCTATTCAATATTAAGTCTTCCAAAGCTCTTTTAATTTCTGACTTTAATATTGGAAACCCTAACCTCTCTATCTCGACTTCTGTTTCTTCTTCTGTCGCTTTACCAGACATATCTTCCCCATCACTGAGGCCTTCATGTACTTTTTCCACCTATCCGCTCTCTCCTCTGCATTTAACAGCGGAAGTCCCCTTCCACTCTTCATGTTAACACCCTCACTTATAATTTCACCGTCTGTTGTTTCGATTTTTCTATATGCTGAGTCATTCCTTCCGACAATCATTTCCGTTTAGATTTTTCACATTTTCCATGCAGCCATTAGTGAACATTATCATACTCCCTTCTTCCTTCGATCGACTGAAGTATTTCCTGTTTTAGCCATGGTTTCTTCGCAGCTACTTTCTTGGTAGCTTTGTATTTCTTTGTAACTTCTGTGATTGCCCTTTTTAGAGATGTCCATTCCTCTTCAATTGAACTGCCCGCTGAGCTATTCCTTACTGCAGCATCTACAGCCTCAGAGAACTTTATTTCCTCATTACCTAGTACTTTGGTATTCCACTTCACTGCTCAATAATTCTTCCTGACTAGTCTCTTTAAACCAGAGACTACTCTTCATCACTACTAAATCGTGATCAGTCTAATCTCCTCCTGAGTACATCTTAAAATCCAGTTTCTGATTTCGGAATCTAACTGAAGTCTTTCCTTATCTCCATGCCTTTTCTAAGTACACCTCCTCGTCTTGTGTTTCTTGAGCGGCTTATTCGCTACTACTAGCTGAAATTTATTGCAAAACTCAATTAGTCGTCCTCCTCTCTCATTCCTAGTACCAAGCCCAAATTGTACAGTGGTTCTCTCTTCTACTCCTTCCCCTTCAACCGCATTCCAGTACCCTGTGGCTGTTACATTTTCATCTCCCTTTACGTAATGAATTACCCGTTTAATACCATCATATATTTTCTCTATGTACTCATCTTCCGCCTGTGACGTCGGCATGTATACCTGAACTACTGTTGTCGATGTTGGTTTGATGTCGATTCTGATGAGAACAACCCTGTCACTGAACTGTTCGTAGTAACTCACTCTCTACCTCCCTTCCTATTCATGATGAATCCTACTCCCGTTATACCGTTTTCTGCAGCTGTTGATATTACCCTAAACTCATCTGATCAGAATCACTTTTTTTCTTTCCATTTCACTTCTCTGATCCAAATGAGATCTAGATTGAGCCTTAGCTTCCCTACCAAGTTCAGACTTGTGACATTCCACACCCTAACTCGTAGAACGTTATCCTTTCGTTGGTTACTCTATATTTTTCTCACGGTCACCTCCACCTTGGCAGTTCACTCCTGGAGATCCGAATGGGAGTCTAGTCTGGAATCTTTTGCCAATGGAGACATCATCATGACACTTCTTCAATTATGGGCGAGATTTCCTGTGGATGCATCTTATGTGTCTTTAACGCAGTGGTCTCCATTGCCTTCTGCATCCTCATACCATTGATCATTGCTGTTCTTCCTCACTTTCCTATCCCAAGGGTAAGAGAGGCCCTGAACCTCTATCCGCTCCTCTGTCCTCTTTGACAGGGCCACTGGGTGAATTAGAGTGACTTCTTACGCCGGAAGTCTTAGGCCACCATTACTGATGATTTTAATTAAAAATTTAAACAGTGACTGTGTTCGAACTTGGGATCGAGCACGTTTTGATTACTAGTCAGAGACGTTGCCCTAGACCGACATGGCTGACAAAATTTTGTGGATCTGTGCGTCCGGTCATGCAGCCTCTGACAGGTATCTGTTGGACATACCCACAGGGCTGCCACATCACTGACCTGCCCATGGAACGCTGCAGAAACGGCGAGCATAAGGCAAGTTACTGCCAAGATCAATCTCACCTGAGGTTAAATTCACTACAAACGTACTAGCTGGTTCACCCAATGGCTCCCAAGCAGGCACCATCAGCAGCTAGACTGGTTCACTGCAGGGATCTTTGCATGTTCTCATGTGATAAACCATGGTGCAATTTCCCTTGTAGGATTCGCTGAGAACTACATGCACTGTCCAATCAGGTACCTTGTCAGCATCTGATGTCACAGCCTAGAAGGCAGGGTCTCAAAGATAAAGCTGATTACGGTAATAAAATTTGAGTCTTTCACATTTCGTAGCCTCATTTTTTTAGCTTCTTGATGAAATGCCTATCATTTCGTTATTGGTCATAGTTACATAATATTACCAAATTAGGTAATCCACAACAAAAAATATGAATAGGTTGTAATGAAAATTAGGGGTCGTTATGCGTAGCCAGCAAATTGAACGTTTCTTTAAATCTGGAAGAAGATCTACTTGTCTAGTCACTTTAATATGATCACTGCCTGTGGTCTACGTCACCGCGCAGTAACCACTTACAGACGGCAGGAGGCAGCACAAGCAGTGAAGGGTATATAAAGCGTGTCAGGGGGGCACGAGAAACAGTGCAGTCATTGTTATAATGCAGAAACGGAGCGATTTGTCTGGCGTCCAAAAGGGCATTATCATTGGCTTTCGGGCCAAGAGTGGAGGCGTTTCCGGTATGGCTAAGTTTGTAAACTGTTCGCGTGGCGCAGTGGTTTAAATATACTGTGAACGGCAAAATGGTGCTACCCAAAACCGGCTGCGAGGCAACTGTGGTGCGCCTCGGGCCATAGTGAACAGCGGTGAAGAATGGCTGCGGAGATGTGTACATGTGAACATACATGCAGTAGTGATTCTTGAGTTGTTAAGCAACTGACGAATCAGATGTTCCAAGGAGCTATCAACAATATCTCCTCAATGACAATTCAGCGAATGTTGCACCATTTGGGCCTCTGCAGCAGGTGCCTGGTTCATACACCCCTACTAACTGATGTTCATCGACGACAAAGACTGGAATCTGCACGCCATACCGCCGTCCACTGAGTGGCGACTGGTGGCCTTTTCCTCCATCGGACAAATGACCATTGGCATCGAAAGGTCTGAAAGCAAACATCCAGCACGATTTATGGTCTGGGGAACGTTTTCGAGGCATTCCTTGTGTGATCTCGTCATTCTTGAAGACACAGTGGATCAGCATAGCTACGCCTCTATCCTTGGGAACCATTTCGATCTGAGCATGCCGTTTATTTTCTTTTCACAATGGTATTTATCAGCAGGACCACGCAGCGTGGCACACAGCTCGCAATGTACGTTAGTGGTTCGAAGAGCACCGAGATGAGTTTCCCGTACTCCCCTGGCCATCAAACTCCTCGGATGAAAATCAAATCGACCTGGCCGTTCGCACCATGGAATCTCAACCGAAAAACCGAGATCAGTTGGCCAGGACACTGGAGTCGATATGGCTCCACATTCCTGCCAGTACGTTCCAGAACCTCACTGTGATCCTGCACGCCCACGCTCCAAAATCTGGTTTACAGTCTTTTGAGAGGAGGTCACATTACTGTGATTAGATCCTGTATATCTCTTGTCAGGAATTTTGTTTGTATGTAGCGCACTCACTTTCGCTTGCACATGCAGATGATGCAGCGAGAGTGAAATATTCATAACATCCCTCCTAATTCAAAAATGATTTCGGGTATCGAAACCAGATTTTGGCAAATGATGGTACACCATGAGGTGAGTATTTTGCCATATGGTTAAATTGGGTATCTTTCTTATGAACTGCAGTGTACAACTAACTACATTTCTTTGCAAAGTAATAACGTAATTTTTAAGTTCCATCGATAGCTGGTGAAACGAGAATTGCTAAGAGGTTTACAATAACAGCAACGAAGAAATTACACTTTTGTTTTTATATCGAGAATGATCTTCCTCATAAAACGTTAATCTGTCTTGCCTTCAGTTGCTAGTTGAATAATACACTGTTTCAGGATTCCGTCGCAATTCCAACTGCAATAGAAAGTAAGGAGAATCTTTTTTTTTTAATTCTGTTGTGTTTTTTTGCAAAAGAAGAATAACTTGCATAAGCAAGACTTGACTGCCATGCCTTACGTCAGTTGTGGAGACTCCCATGAGTACTTGCTATTAGTTGTACACCATTTACAACTATGCAGAACAGCCAGTATACTTTTTTAAAAGGGTAACTAATATTTTGTCCAGTGATAAGGTTAAAAACGAATAATCTTATACATGATGAGACAGTGTTGTATGTCGCATTGAAACTCTAAGGATGATGGTGCTGTGGCGTCCCAGCAACACGTCTCATGGGAAATTTGGATGCAGATAGGCTGTAACCGGATGTGGTATGAGAAAGCTTGCGGGAAGGGTACCGGAAGAGTGAAAAGCGATCTAGAGATGGTATGCAGAGAAAAGGTGAGTTGGTGGCTTCTGTAGGAATAAAGAGCCTATCTGCCAGGAAGTTTCAAATCAGTGTTCATTCCGTCGCAAAGTGCAGATTCATTGTGGAAAGAATCGTCTAGGCTGTGCGTAATTCATGTCTTCGCAATATACTTTCTTCCAGGAACGTTGGGCTGCAGGAGAACTTATGTGAAGTTTGGAGAGTAAGAGATGAGGTACTGGCGGAAGTAAAGCTGCGAGGGCGGGTTGTGAGGCGTGCTTGGATAGTTCAGTCGGTAGAGCACTTACCCGCGAAAGGCAGAGGCCCCAGTTCGTGTCCCGGGTCTGGCACACAGTTTCAATCTACCAGGAAGTTTCAAATCAGCGTACACTGTGTGGAAAGTCATTCTACGCTATAGTTGACAGGATGGGTAGATCTCAGAATTGATTAATCAGAGGGGTAGAGCAGCACAAAGATTTAAGTTAAAGACGAAATATTTGTGAAATGATAAGAACACTCGGAACCCGACTCAGTTTTAAATGTTGAAATTGTACAAGAGATGTCCTTGAACGGGGCACAGACTGGAAATAGGCAAAACTGGCGATGAGGTTGCCATCGCAGAGATTTAGAGCCATACTTCTCGTGGCAAATAAGAACTACAGTAAATCAGCTTTTTCCTCCTAAACTTACAAGAATAACCCTTACCAACTAACTCTCGGAATTACCAATACTGATGGAACGGTTAGACAGACTAAGGAAGTTGTGGCTACAGTAAGAGGCATTTACCTATCACCTGATATGTGCATTATGAAGACCAACAGAGTACTAATACATTTATTAAATAATGGTAAATTACAGCAAATTACTCCAGCCCTCTATTTTGACTAATCTATCAATTGCTTAAAGTTGAAGTAAGTGAAACTAGTATCTACACTGAGTGGCCAAAAGTTATGGAAAGGGACCATATGTGGTGTCAGTTATCGGCTGCTGATGTCTATAAGGTGTGTTATTGATTATATTTGTTTTATGGCATTATGCCCTGGTCTCTGGAGTAATTATCTGCCTAACGTATCGTCTTCCTATGATGAAGACATTATCAGATCTTTAAGGACTCAAAATAAAAAGAAGCTTAGTAGGCGGACTGTTTGTACGTATCATCGCAAAAATTTTCAGATAGGCTGTAGAAATTCAAAAGCACAAAATAACTTCGAAAGATAAGAAGAATGGTTGAAATTAGACAAGTTTTGGGCCTAAAATAAAAGAAACAGCGCTGACTTTTCATCGCTACACGCTACATAACATAGGTCGGCGCGACTCCGCGAAATTAGACAGCGGTTTCATGACGTCACGAAACGATCGTTGCGTGGATACGTATAAACAGTACGGCTACTTGAGCTTGTTTGAGACTGTAACTGCTTTCTGAGTCGTTAAAACCTCTGATGATGTCTCCAGCACTGGAAGACGAAACGTTAGGCAGAGAGTTATTGCCTGGATCACGGCCTAAAGCCCTTAAAACAAATATCACCAACAACGCAAATTCCGGTTGTGGAACTCTGTGTTCTATGTCTTATGCGGTGCGCTTCTCTCAGTATTTTCGTGGTAGAAATGTGTTCCTTACGTCCAATATTCAAATCCGCGACAGTATGACTCACAAGTACACCGTCGAGTGCCCCATATGGCTCTGAGGTGGTGACATGACATCCGTTCCTGACACACCTGTGAGCCTCTTGTGCTGATTGTTAAGCGTGTGGAAATATTGTCTACGATACGGAAGGTCCACCCTAGACACTGTTGATTTCGGAAGTCCTAATCAAAATCGTTCAAATGGCTCTGAGCACTATGGGACTTAATTTCTGAGGTCATCAGTCCCCTAGAACCTAGAACTAATTAAACCTAACTAACCCAAGGACATCACACACATCCATGCCCGAGGCAGGATTCGAACCTGCGACCGTAGCGGTCGCACTCTTCCAGACTGTAGTGCCTAGAACCGCTCGGCCACTCCGGCCGGCGAAGTCCTAATCCTTGTGTAATGTCCGATATTATACGACTAGGAAAAGGAAAATTTCGCGGAATCGATGTCGCTAAAAATAACAGGAAATAAGCGGTTTTTATTGAAATAAAGCGAAATCGGTGATTTTCACTAGATATCGTGAAATTTGTAATTTTACTATGTAGAAATGTTGTAAATCTGAGGACGACAATCTACTACTGTTATTGAATGTTACAACTGCATTTTGACTTCTATTCTCCTTAGGCTGCTGTTTGTGTATAATCTTAAACTTACTGGTCATTTCCAGTATAAGGAGCTGCAATGTGATAAGGAAAATAGGACCGAAATTATCAAAAATAATACATAATATGGTAAAAAACACAAAATATGACAAAGCACACCGAATTTGGCAAGAAAATATGGAATACGGCACAAACATCGAATTTGGTAGAAAGACCATCGAATATTTTAATAAAAATAATCGAATATTTCAATAACATAACACCATATATTTCAATAACATAACACCGAATTTGGTAAAAACGTCACCCAAATTGGCTAACAACGTCATCTAATTTGCGAATAAAAAGATGCAACGTATTTGACAAAAACTTCACCAACTTAGGCAGAAAAGATACCAGATGTGGCAAAACAAACCGAATTGTGCAGAAAAAAAATCTAGCAAAGAAAACCGAGTTTGGCAATAAATACACCGAATTTTGCAACTACATGAAACGAGATTACCAAAAGTATTGACTAATCTGCAAAAGTAACACCGATTCTGGCAAAAAATAACACCAGTTTGGCCACTCTGGTCCAGTCATCCCAAGTTCGAATTCGGTCAATTTGCAATTTGCTGCCATGTTAAGCGCGCGCATATCTGTAGCACACTGCTCCTACAGGGTGGTCAGAAACAGTCTGAAAAGCTTTATGTGTGTTGTAGGGTAGGTTGTGATGATAGGTAATTGTTAAGAAAAAAATCGATACATTGCGCCGTTTCAGAGTTAATTAAAATTAGTAACTTCCTGGCGGATTAAAACTGTTTGTCGGACCGAGACTCGAACTCGAGACCTTTGCCTTTAGGTCAGTTGGTAGAGCACGTGCCCCCGAAAGGCAAAGGTCCCGAGTTCGAGTCTCGGTCCAGCGCACAGTTTTAATCTGCCAGGAAGTTTCATATCAGCGCACACTCCGCCGCAGAGTGAAAATCTCATTCTGGAATTAGAATTAGAGTTGAACTTATCCAATGAGCTAGTTACGCGCTCTCAATCTCCCCGCCATATATAACAACTGTTATAAATTATGACTAACTGAAAACCTCAGCTGCCGACAGATGTTGTTGATATACCTCGATGTGGACAGCTGAAAATGTGTGCCCCGACCGGGACTCGAACCCGGGATCTCCTGCTTACATGGCAGACGCTCTATCCATCTTTTTTTTTTTTCGCGGGCAAGTGCTCTACCAACTTTTTTTTTCATTGAATTTGTATCTGCCTGCTTGTAGCTCTGCTACAAAACAATTAAAATTCTGGCTTTCGGCGAGGTTCGAAAGGCGAAGAGAGGCAGCATGCACCTGACAGGCAAGCACGTTACCTTTTTTTTTGGGGGGGGGGGGGAGTATGGGGTTTTTATTTATTTATTTTATATGAAGTAAGGTAGGAGAAACAGAAACCTTTATTATTCACAAAATAAACATAGTACGTCCTGACACATGATAACTGTCCTGTCCTGGAAGGAACCTCGCTGCCGTCCTACCATGCAGCATGAAGTAACAACAAAATCAAAGTGGGGCCACATCCGGCACCCTAAAGAAAAGTATTTGTGGATATGAAAACAAAATTTGAAGTACATCCATTTGCTAACTGTTCAAGCGTGAGTGTTTCGTAGGTCGCATACTCGGATAGTGTTCTTAGTCGATCACATTACTTCGTCGGTTGCACAACGAAAGCACCCCCGCTCATCTTTGCGCACCTGGCACACCTCAAGTATATGGCGGGTCCGCAAAAACCGTTACTAGGAAATTGGCATACCAATCCTTGTACCTTTGTAGCCGTAATAGTTTTGTGTGTCCATCTTGCAAGTATTGCCAGTAATCCAGGACGTTCAGTAAGTTCGTACGTGTGTCTCTATAGATGTAATGGACCGTCAGACCAGTGATCCACGCCACTGCGTTCGTCTTATGACGCGGAAAATACGTTTCCTCTGGAAAAAATACTATGTCAGAACAGACTGCTGTATAGATAGTGCGCCGCATGAACGCTATTATCTTTCTTGCGAGAGTCCAGACAGCCAATGCCTCGCCGCAGACCAGCCGATGGTCGTCCGTATCCAGCACGCCGCATTGCTGGCACAAGGGCGAATCCGCCAAATGTATTGCGTACTTTTTATCATTTGTAGGGTATTTTCGGTTGACGACAATGTACCATGTTGATCTGACTGATGTAGGTAGGTGGGGGTGGTGGACCGTGCGCCACACCACGTGCCAATTAACAGCTGGATGTTTGCGTTCCAACCTATTCCTGGAGATCTGTCGAAGAAGCAGATGGTACACGTCCTTCGATGTCGACTGTCGGGTCGTCGGTAAACGCTCTCGAACGTAACTGTGTTCCACGATGAACGTGCGCACATACGTTAACGGTGGCGATATATGGCCGACACTGACTGGAGGAAGATGCGATGTTGGTACGAGTTCTTCGATGATCGTCCCCGTAAGCGAGTGATTCCTGTTGCGCCACCGTTTGAGCATAGTATTAATATACATGGCACGCGCCTTCTCGTGCACGTTCACTAAACCAACGCCCCCCTCTCGCGCTGGGAGGGTAAGCGTGTTGTACTGTACCTTAAAGAGTTGTCCCAGGCACACGTAGTACCCAAAAGCCGCCTGAATCCTCATAGCCATCGTGTGCGTCAAGGGGAGAAGGTGTGTCAGGTGGCACATCATGGGCGCGAGATAAAGGTTGACGAGTAACACTCGCTGCAGCATATCCATCGACCGTAGGGCGTTTAGTCGTACTGCCGTGCGGCTGCAGTAACAGCCTTCGGTAGTTGTCCGCAGCCGTTCTCGCTGTCTCTTTATGAAAGGTGATACCCAAACAGCGGAGGGTTTCCACCGCAGGTAAGGATCCTTCCGTTCCTGGTTCTAGTCCACGCCCCACATGCATGAATTGTGATTTTCTGTAGTTGACCACACTTCCAGCTGCCATCCCATACGTCTGTAGCCAATCCAGTGCTGTTTGAGTCTCCCTCTCATTCCGTACGAGGAACACAATATTATCCGCGTATGCTCTGCATTTGAATGATAAATGCCGTAGGGAGATCCCGGTAAGACGGCGGCGAAGGCCTACGAGGCACGGTTCTAAGGCGATCGCATAAAGTAGGATCGACGAGGGGCAACCCTGTCTCACTGATCTTAAGATCTTAAAATACTCAGTTCTCCCTCCATTTACCACCATCGCTGATCTGGCGCCGTGCAACAGCCGCATCATTGCATTGATCAATAATGGCGAGACACCCATCCTGTTCATCACCGCCGCGAGGTACACATGCTGCACGCGATCAAAAGCATGATTGAAATCTACAGCAAACAGAGCCCCCCGGAGGCGGCATGCAGCCGCGAGGGCGACGACGTCACGATAGTCTTCCAAGGCTGTGTGGAAATTACTGATGCCGCCAAGACAAGTTTGATCGGCATGTATTCGATTCTCCAGCGACCTTTTGATACGACTTCCCAGGATGGGCATGAAGATCTTGTAGTCACTATTGAGGAGGGTCAAGGGGCGATAATCACAAGGCCGTTTGCCACCACGGGGCTTCGGTATCGGTATCATTAGCCATTCCGTGAAGTGATTGTGAACCGGTACTTCTTGCCGCAGAAGCTCATTAAACATACATACCCACATCGGTCTCATAATGGTCACAAAGGCACGATAAAATTCCAACGGGAATCCGTCTGGACCTGGGGACTTGTTGCAAGCACCTCGTGTAATCGCTTCCTCCAGCTCTTCACACGTAATTTCAGATAACCCGTCCGCTTCCCAGTTCACACTCGTCGCGTCTGGGATCTCTTCCAGGACGTTTCCCAGCTCCCCCTGACCCTCCGCGTTGCTCGCATAGAATCTGCTAAAATGATCCGTGAACGCCTGTGCTATACCCCTTTGTGTTGTAAAACAACGGCCATCGCCGAGATCGATCTCACGTATTAAATTCCTGCGTCTTCTTCGTCTTTCCTTTATCACATAATGCATCGAGGTGATCTCGTTGGGCAGGAAATCCTGCGACCTCGCGCGTATCACCGTACCTGCCATCCTCTGCGCCGCAAGTTGTACCAGCTTCGCCTTAACTCGGTGGACGGCCGTCTGGCGTTCTGGTGTAGGTGGTTGAGCTAACAGCTCCCGGAGAGCCGCAAAGTAAAACTCAGTGGTCGTGCGCTGCCATTGAGAAACCTCCTTCCCGTAACCTATTAACGTCCTCCGTAAAGATGGCTTCGCGCACTCGATCCACCACTGCAGGACAGAACCGAAAGAATTTCGTCGACGGAGGCAGCCATGCCATGCGTCCTCCACCATGCGTCGGCATTCTACATCTCGCAGGTGGGAGACGTTCATCTTCCAATTACCCCTCCGTCTCCATACCTGCTGTCTATCAAGGTTAACCGTACAAATATATGCCTCGTGGTCTGTAAACGCTGTCGGCCATATTTCTGCATCCACCGCCGACATTGCTAACGCCCTTGAAACGTAGATCCGGTCCAAACGGCTCGCGGAGTGGCTAGTAAAAAATGTATATCCTGGTTGGTTGCGATACTTCAGGTCCCATGTATCGACTAATTCCATCCCGTTGACCAGCTCCCTAAGTTCTTGGCTAGTAGTATAGTTAGGTTGTTGGTCCTTTCTGTCGAGCACACAATTAAAATCTCCGCCGAGTATGCAACCATCGTATCGTCCCTGGAACAACGGTGTAACCTCATGGGCGTAAAAGTCTGCTCTGTCCCTTCTCTTATCCGAGCCTGACGGTGCGTATATGTTGATCAAACGTATTCCACCTATGGTCACAGCCGTACCACGGGCAGAAGGCAAATACTCTACGTCGTCTGCACGTATCCCTTCCTTTAATAGTATAGCTGGGCCAACGCCTCTCTCGTCACACGGGGAACAGTAAATGTCGTAACCGTAAAAGTCCGAGGGGGGAAGTACCCGAACTTCTTGTAATAGTGCTATGTCTAAATCCACAGCCTTTATCATGTCACTAAGCATCTTGATTTTTACCGGCGTCTCAATGCTATTGATGTTAACGGACCCTATCCGATAAGCTTGTTGCATGGCGGTCAACGTAGATAAGGTACCGTACGGTCGCTAATTTTGTCGCACATAGGCTGCTGTCGGACTAACGTCCCCCGCCGTCCCCTCATATGGTCTGCCGTTATTCCGTGCACTCTGCCGGTCTTACACTGGGAGAGTGCGTGGGAGCAGTTCCTCCGGCATCATCTGTTCCCCACGGGGGTGGCTCTTCTGACCAGTCCCCTAGTGTCCCATCGTTGTCGTGCGGTGCAGGCGCCGTAGCCTCCTCAGTAGCCTGTTGCCGTCTACCGAGCTCCTTCGCTGTGTCTGGAGCATCGTCAGCCGTAGGTCGTGCCGCCGTCCCGCTGGCCACCGTTGCATCCACGCTAGGCAGTTCATCTGTATCCATTGTCGTCTGTTCTGTACCCGTAAACGTATCAGAATTGTCTGCTAGATCAGAGTGGTCGTTCTCCACCGTGAGGCGGCGCTTCTTCCGGCGTTTTGGTGATCGCTGTTTACGTTGCCGGGCCTCGGAATCAGAGGTCAGCATGGTCTCCAGTTGTTCGTGGGGGGCGTCGGAATCGTGCGCCGTCGCACTATCGACGTCTCCAAGTGCCTTATCCGAAGGGGGCGCAAGCGGAACCGAAGAGAGGGCGTCCTGTGACTGCTGCAGGCGGTCCACCGCAACGTCGTCTTTCTGTGGCTCGCCACGATCCGTCGCTGTCTGTGTGTTCTGGTACGCGTCTGTCTCGCGGCCCACGTCATCGCGTAATGCGGCGACGTAAGTCATGGGGAGCACAGTCGGATGCGGCGTGAGGGGTGGATCATCCCGTGGCAGCTGTAATAACCTTCGTTGAGCACACTCAGAACGTATGTGTCCCTCCTTTCCACATCCAGAGCACTTCCTTGGTTGTCCGTCGTAGATGACAATCGCCCTACAACCGGCGATGTACAAGTATGACGGGACGTGTTTTCGGAGTTCGATCCGTATTTGTCTGACGCCATTGAGGACAGGATACGTCTTGAAACTCGCCCATTTTTCAGCCACGTGGGATAGGACCGTTCCGTAAGGACGCAGGGCGTCTGTCACCAATTCTTCTGGCACTTCGAATGGAAGCTCAAAGACGCGGATCGTTCGGAGGCCCATGCCGGCGTGTTCAACAGTTACCGCTCCAACATTCCCGTCCGAATGACAGAAACGAAGTCCTTGTCGGTGTCGAAGTAGTAGTTCGTCACATGCCGCTTCATTTATGAGCTTGACATAGACCACGCTGCTGACTATAGATAAGTGTATTCCAACTAGAACGTCAGGTTCGATTTTCACCTCGTCCCGTAAATAGCGTTCGATCTCGTAAGCCTTCGGTCGAGCATATTCGGTAACAAAACTAAATTTCAGTGTCGATTTGTGGAACGACAAGGCCATGATTCGTTCTATGTATACCGCGACACACCGCTACACACTTAACGTAAACACCTCTCGCGCAGACGTGCGGCAGGGACGTAAACACCGTCCGAACCGCTGCTCCGCCGAAGGCTGACTAACCCGGGATCTCCTGCTTACATAGCAGACGCTCTATCCATCTGAGCCACCGAGGACACAGATGAATAGCGCGACTGCAAGGACTTATCCCTTACACGCTTTCCGTGAGACTCACATTCCCAACTGTCCACAATTCTACATATGTATTGTACCTTATAGACATTTGCCCACACACTAATTACTCGCGCACGCTTTGGCGATTCCCGTAAGAGTTTGGGCAACGTGTGCGCATTCGCACAGACGAAGGTCAATGGCTGGGCTTTCGAGAACAAGTTACTGTCTACGTATATACAACAACTGTTAGTTGTTCTCATAGTGTAGATGATAGCACACGAGACTGCTCAGCCTTTGGCTCGCGTTCGATCCTTACTTACGTCCCACGTCCAATTTTGGTACTACTCTCTTGTTCGGCTTTAGGAAACGAAACGAAGAACACGTTTGGCGACATCGTCTGTAGCCGCTCGAATTTGCGTGTGCAGTGGCCTGATTGGCTAACTTCAATACTAATTAACTCGAAAACGGCACAACGTATGGTATTTTTTTGGTAACAGTTATTTCTCAACACAATCTACCATGAAACAGCTTTATAAGCCTTCCAGGCAGTTTTTGAAGACGTATCTACACTTGCGCTACATCCCTCATCAAGCCCCTCAGATGTTAAGTCCCATAGTGCTTAGAGCAGGGGTTCTCAACAAAATTTTCTCGAGGACCCTCTCATCGATTGGTACCTTGTCATATCACAGTATCAAGTACCTAAAAAAAGCCAAATTAAAAGTCTTTTTATACGTTTTCTGTTTTTGGTACTTACAAAAAACATTGACACATTCATTATTGAGAAAGTAATGAGCTTAAACTGCTATTGCAGGAAGCGGCCGAAACAAGAAATCTGTTATCATACGAAATACATTTAATATATTTTTTATTCTAATAGCATCTTGCGGACTCCTCTGGCACAGCTCGCGGACCCCTGGCTTAGATCAATTTGAACCTCATCAAGCCGTTTCCTTCGGAAGTATACAGGGTGCGTGTTCAGATGGGACACGCCGACCTGTGACTTTTGGCCACTCAGTTCACACGGACCAGCGGGTGCACCGACTTGCGGTTGAGGACGTCGCGGTAGGGGAAGCCCAGGCGCACGCCGAAGCCGTAGAGGATGGTGGAGGCGGCACCGGGCACCTCGGCCAGAGCGCAAGGTAGGCGCGGCGCCATCCTGGCGTACAGGCCGCGCATGCCCATGAAGGCGGCGTGCGGCTGGGAGCAGGTCGCGCTGAACGCCGACACCAGAGACGGCTGGAGGCGCCCGGCAGCCGCCGCCGCCGCCTCCGGTTGCAGCCAGCGCTCGTACAGCCCGCGCACCGCCGGCGACGGAGACGACTGCAGGGGAGCACAGCGACCTGATTAGGTGCCGCACCGCTAACACCGCTGGAGGCTCAGAACCAAAAAAGATGATGAATGCAATTCGTTAACCAAGGAAAACATCAACGAAAGGGAAGAAAATCAATGCTCATGTTTTTCGTGATCTATACTACACTGAGGTCCGCAGGTCGTGGCCTCGCGCTAGCGTTATCGCTCCCCGACCACGGGGTCCCGGGTTCGATTCCGGGCGGTGTCAGGGATTTTCACCTGCCCCTAGATGACTGGGTGTTGTTGTTTCGTCTTCATCATCATCATCATTCATCTCCATTACGGTCGGAGGAAGGCAATGGCAAACCACATCCATTAGGACCTTGCCTAGTTCGGCGGTGCGGGTCTCCCGCATCGTTCCCCTATGCTCTGTCAAGAAGCATGGGACTTCATACATACATACTACACTGAAGTGCCAAAGATACTGGTATAGGCATGCGTATTCAAATACACAGATACGTAAACAGGTAGAATACGGCGCTGCGTTCGAGAACGCCTATACAGGGTGGTCCATTGATCGCGACCGGGCCAAATATATCACGAAATAAGCGTCAAACGAAAAAACTACAAAGAACGAAACTTGTCTACGTTGAAGGGATAAACCAGATGAAGCTGTGGTTGGCCCGCTAGATGGCACTGCAATACGTCAAACGGATATCAACTGCGTTTTTTTAAAAATAGGAAGCCCCATTTTTATCACATATTCGTGTACTACGAAAAGAAATATGAATGTTTTAATAGGACCACTTTTTTCGCTTTCTGATATATGGTGCTGTAATAGTCACAAACATATGGCTCACAATTTTAGACGAACAGTTGGTAACATGTAGGTTTCTTAAATCAAAATACAGAACATAAGTAGGTTTGAACATTTTATTTCGGTTGTTCCAATGTGATACATGTACCTCTGTGAACTTATCGTTTCTGAAAACGCGTGCTGTTACAGCGTGATTACCTGTAAATACCACACTAATGTAATAAATGCTCAAAATGATGTCCGTCAACCTCAATGCATTTGGCAATACGTGTAACGACATTCCTCTCAACAGCGAGTAGTTCGCCTTCCGTAATGTTTGCACATGCATTGACAATGCGTTGACGCATGTTATCAGGCGTTGTCGGTGGATCACGATAGCAAATATCCTTCAACTTTCCCCACAGAAAGAAATCTGGGGACGTCATATCCGGTGAACGTGCTTCGACGACCAATCCACATGTCGTGAAATATACTATTCAATACCGTTTCAACCGCACGCGAGCTATGTGCCGGACATCCATCGTGTTGGAAGTACATCGCCATTCTGTCATGCAGTGAAACATCTTGTAGTAACATCGGTAGAACATTACGTAGGAAATCGGCATACATTGCACCATTTAGATTGCCATCGATAAAATAGGGGCCAAATTATCCTTACTCCCATAATGCCGCACCATACATTAACCCGCGAGGTCGCTGATGTTCGACTTGTCGCAGCCATCGTGGATTTTCCGTTGACCAATATTGCATATTATGCCGGTTTACGTTACCGCTGTTGGTGAATGACGCTTCGTTGCTGAATAGAATGCGTGCAAAAAATCTGTCATCGTCCCGTAATTTCTCTTGTGCCCAGTGGCAGAACTGTACACGACGTTCAAAGTCGTCGCCATGCAATTCCTGGTGCATAGAAATATGGTACGGGTGCAATCGATGTTGATGTAGCATTCTCAGAACCGATATTTTTGAGATTCCCGATTCTCGCGCAATTTGTCTGCTACTGATGTGCGGATTAGCCGCGACAGCAGCTAAAACACCTACTTGTGCATCATCATTTGTTGCAGATCGTGGATGACGTTTCACATGTGGCTGAACACTTCCTGTTTCCTTAAATAACGTAACTATCCGGGGAACGGTCCGGATACTTGGATGATGTCGTCCAGGATACCGAGCAGCATACAAAGCACACGTCCGTTGGGCATTTTGATCACGATAGTCATACATCAACATGATATCGACCTTTTCCGCCATTGGTAAACGGTCCATTTTAACACGGGTAATGTATCACGAAGCAAATACCGTCCGCACTGGCGGAATGTTACGTGATACCACGTACTTATACGTTTGTGACTATTACAGCGCCATCTATCACAAAGCGAAAAAAGTGGTTCAACTAAAACATTCATTTTTCTTTACGTAACGAATACGTAATATAAAATGGGGGTTTCTATTAAAAAAAACCGCAGTTGATATCCGTTTGAGCTATGGCAGCGCCATCTAGCGGGCCAACCATAGCGCCATCTGGTTTGCCCCTTCAAGCTATACGAGTTTCGTTCTTTGTAGTTTTTTCGTTTGATGCTTATTTCGTGAGATATTTGGCACGGTCACTATCAATGGACCACCTTGTATACGAGGGTTGTCCAGAATGTAAGTTCCGATCGGTCGCGAAATGGAAACCACAGCGAAAATCCGGTAAAGCTTTGCACAGATGTGTTGGGCAGTCTCTAGTATGCACGTCGAACGTGTCGCGTCGCTCTTTTCAGTTTTGAGTGAACAGTGAGCACGTAAATATACGTAGGGAATAGCGTCTCCCGCCAAGTATGAAGGCCCGGTTAGAGATTTCGCCTGTGTCATGCAACCCACATAACACAACTGTCGAGCAGTTCCTTCATGCCAGTTCTCGGCCACACATTGCAGGGGTAATGAAGACGCTCCTGCAGTGTCTCCGATGACAAGTATTTGATCACGCACAATACAGTGCGTAATTGGCTGCACCTGAGTCTCATGTGACAAGAATCGCTGGCTAATAAGACAAAATTTTTCCACAGACAACGAGCTGCAGACGAGTGCAGGCAACTGCCCGAAAGCAGAGGTTCCTGCTTTCTATGAGAGGATATTGGAAAGTTGATACAATACTACGACAACACTCGATGTTCGAGCGGAGACTATGTAAAGAAGTAGGTGGAAGGTGTACCTAAACGTTGCAAATAAAACGTTTGTGGTTTTCAGTGTGGTTTCCATTTTGCGACCGATCAGAACTTACTTTCTGGTCAACCCTCGTAACACAAGTGTGGTGCAGTTGTTAGATCGCTTACTGCTGCTACAATGGCAGGTTATCAGGATTTAAGTGAGTTGGAACGTGGTGTTATAGTCGGTGCACGAGCGATGTCACACAGCATCTCAGAGGTAGCGATGAAATGGGAATTTTCCCTAGGACCATTTCACGAATGTACCGTGAATAGCAGGAATCCGGTAAAACATCAAATCTCTGACATCGCTGCGGCCGCAGAAAGATCCTGCAGGAACGGGACTAACGACGACTGGAGAGAATCGTTCAATGTGACAGAAGTGCAACGCTTCCGCAAATTGCTACAGATTTCAATGATGGGTCATCAACAAGTACCAGCGTGTGAACCATTCACGAAACATCATCGACATGGGCTTTCGAATCCGAAGACCAACTCCTGTATCCTTGATAACTGCACGACATAAAGCATTACGCCTCGCATGGGCCTGTCAAGACCGACATTGGACTGTTGATGACTGAAAACATGTCTCCAGGTCGGACGAGTCTCGTTTAAAATTGTACCCAGCGGATGGACGTGTATGGAGATAACCTCATGAATCGATGGACCCTGCATGTTAGCAGGGGACTGTTCCAGCTGGAGAAGGCTCTGCAATGGTGTGGGGCGTGTGCAGTTGGAGTGATATGGGACCCCTGATACGTCTAGATACGACTCTGACAGGTGACACGTACGTAAGCATCCTGTCTGATTATCTGCATCCATTCATCTCCACTGTGCATTCCAACGGACTTGGGCGATTCCAGCATGACAATGCAGCACCCTAGAGGTCCAGAATTGCTTCAGAGTATCTCCAAGAACACTTCTCTGAGTTTAAACACTTTCGCTGGCACCAAACTCCCCAGACATGAACATTACTGAACATATCTGGGATGCCCTGCTACTTGCTGTTCAGATCTCCACCCTCCTCATACTCTTACGGATTTATGGACAGCCCTGCAGACTTCATGGTCTCAGTTCCCTCCAACACTATTTTAGACAGTAGTCGAGTCCATTCCACGTCGTGTTGCTGCACTTTTGCGAGCTAGCGGGGGCCGACACGGTATTAGCCAGGTGCACCGCTATCTCTGGTTCTTCAGTGTAGAGTATTTCACAGGCTGATGATGATGATGTTTGGTTTGTGGGGCCCTCAACTGCGCGGTCATCAGGGCCCCTACATAGTCCCAATGTTTACAGAATCCAGTCGAGCAACTGGCAGGGATAGCAATTGAATATGGTGATGAAATGATGAGGACAACACAAATACCCAGTCCCCGTGCGGAGAAAATCCCCAGCCCGGCCGGGACTCGGACTATTTCACAGGGTGAACGTTACTAAAATCGACAAACTGGAGGGACTGATTCCTATCTGGAAATGGAGGAAAAAGTACTATGAACATGTGTCCATAAATGCATCGTGGCCACGATAGATGGCTCTGATGAATAACATTTCCTCCAACTACGCGGCCTGTGTTCCTCGTGAGTTGCAGGCCGTGTGACTGGCGAAACGTACTATAACCAGCAGAACGGTATTCTTGTCGGGAAAAAGCCGAGATATTGTCTGTGTACGGCCAAGCAGATGGAAACAGACGAGAGGCAACACGGCTATACCAAAACAAGTACACTCACAGACACCAATCACATCACACAGCATTTCAAATGGTTCAGATGGCTCTGAGCACTATGGGACTTAAAATCTGAGGTTATGAGTCCCCTAGAACTTAGAACTACTTAAACCTAACTAACATAAGGGCATCACACACATCCAAGGTCGAGGCAGGATTCGAACCTGCGACCGTAGCGGTCGCGCGGTTCCAGAGGCCAGCACGCACACACACACACACACACACACACACACACACACACACACACACACACACCAACCATTGCAAGCACGTTTTGGGCGTTTGTGTAATCATGGGTCCTTTCAGACAGACGAACGCGCAGAGAATCGGCGGACCGTGCTTATACCAGATTTGGAGGAGCGGGCTCTGTAGGATATTAGGACAATACCTAATACACGCTCCAGGCAAGCGTCCCGTCAACATGGCGTAAGCCAAAGTACAATTATGTCCATCCTGCATGACAACCACTACTATCCACCATTTGCAACACATAAGCAATACACGGCACGTGGTCAGAGGAACTTTCATTTGTCAGCGCACTCTACCATGGTAACGATGCATTTCCGGATACGAATAGGAGGGAGAACCGATAGAGGTACTCAAGGTACCCTCAGCCACACACCGTCAGGTGGCTTGCGGAGTATGGATGTAGATGTAGATGTAAATACGTGTCCATAAGACCTTTTTCCACCATTGCCAGTCAGGAATCCGTCCCTGTAGTTTGTCGGTTTTATTAATGTTCACCTTGTATGAAGACAAGTCGGCGTTGAATGTTGTTACCAGAAAGCTCTAAAATTGCTTCACTGATTTACTTCAAATTCTTACACAATACTGTAACGAACATTCAGACGGATGTAGTCTATCTTCGTAACTCATATACATAATATGTAATATGTATGTATATAATTTACAATGAGGAAAAGTTGTTATCAAAAATGCTGGGAAGTTCTTCACAAATTGGCTTCAGATTTTTACAGTATACTCATACGAAAATTCTGGCGGCCATGGGGTATATATTTCTTAATACATATCATATATAAATATATATGTAACATATAAAGAGGAAACGTTGTTGCAAAAAATCTTGAAACTTCGTAACTGAAATACTTCAAATTTACACCATACTCTAATAAACGTTCTGGCAGACATAGGTTAGGTATTTTTTAAACGATAATATATGGGTTTTCTATTAAAGCCGTCTGTGGGAAATGAATTGCTGTGCTTTCCTCTACTGTGAAAATGTTTCGTTTGTTGTCTCTCTAGCGGTCAGTTTTAACTGCGACACCAGGACATTTAAAACCCTTATAATATCAGGCGTCAAAGTGTTCGCAGCGTTAATGCGGAGGATGGCCTTCATTGCTGCATCCTGAAGAAACTCTTTTCATTGCTGCTCACAACAACACATAGATCCAAACATGCACATGATCTGAGCGGCACTGTTTTGAAGCTTGGGAAATGTTTTTTGCTGTAATGAACGATACCATCGTGACAAATCCAAGGTGTTGTAGTATCTCTATCAATAATCTCCAATTGAAGTGACGATGACAGGTCATCGGGGGAAACTGAAAAAGGAATGCTGAACACCTTGAGTTCCATTTCCAAACTACTGAGGTCCCGGAATCGACGACGTGATGAGCTGCTTGAACATTGCTTGGTAATCGCCGAAAGTAGTACCTTCAGGTAGTTTTAAAGAAGCAGGACGATTGAAGAACGTTAAATGTCCATTAATCATCTGCCTCTCAAATAAACGTAACTTTTGCATGAACGCTTTGATCTGGCCGTGCATGTCAACGATTAGCTGCCCTTTGCCGTGCAATGACAGATTTAAATTATTCAGTTGCATAGTTATGTCAGCTAGGAACACTAGGTCTGATATCCATTTTATATCTTTCAGACAACGCATTTCTTCCCCTTTCATTTCGAGAAACAGGAATATTTCCTCACGAATGGCAAAGAAAACACCAAGAACTTTTCCCCGACTCAGCCAATGAATTGTACTGTGCTAAGGTATATCCCCATACGCCGCTTCCATATCTTTCAGGAATTCTTTGAATTGGCGATGATTCATACTGTGACGCCGCACAAAATTCACACACTTCACGACATCTCTCATTACGTCACCTAGCTCTACTGTTTCAGCACACAGTGCCTCTTGGTGAATAAAACAATGAAGAGTCAAAATGTCTTTCCCGAATTCGTCCCTGAGTTCATCTTCCAAACGAGAAGCAAAACCTTGGTGACGTCCGATCATTTGTGGTGCACCGTCTGTCGCTACAGAATAGAGCTTATCCCACGGCAAATTCATATTGTCCACTGATTCACAAACAGCTTCAAAAATGTCACGTCCTGTTGCGATGTAATCGAGTGGTACCACATCCATGAGTTCTTCAGTTACTTGCAGCTCCATGTCGACACCACGCACAAAGACTGCAAGCTGAGCACAGTCCGATATGTCGGTGCTTTCGTCAGGCGCTAGCGAAAATGCAACAAAGCTCTCCGCCTTTTTCCTGAGCTGTGTCTCTAAATCCGCTGCCATGTCCAGGATTCGACGAGACATTGTTTGCTTCGACAGGCAAAGCCCTTCAATTGCCTGCACCTCCCTTGGAAACAAACATTCTGCAACTGCTACCATGCACGATTTTACGAGTGGTCCCACCGAAAACGGCTTACCACTCGTCGCAATGATGTGAGCGACCCTGTAGCTTGCTCGAACTGCAGATTCAGTAGTGTTTTCTCCGCTCTCATTCACCTGAAAATTATAAACGCAATACAGAACGCCAACTATGTAGCATGTTTTGATACCCTCCGTATTACGAAATCGTTTTTAAACTCACGTCTCCTGGTATGTCGTTCTTAAGCCTGACTACCAGTTCTCTGCGTGCAACGCCTTCTATCTTATCGTAGTGCGCTGTGTAAAGACGTGTATAATGTCGTTGTATATTGTACCTCTTCGCAGAATTAAATACTTTATGAGATACAAGACACTGAGGACGACCATCCCTCTCAATGAATAGAAAGGTATCCTCCAATAGAGGTACAGGACTCCCGCGGCTAGTCACAGCTGTCATTGAAGACGGATTATTGCGCCAGTTGCGACTGCATGCGGCCAGGCCGGCTCCCTGGAGCTCGGTTGGAACAGCCTGAATTTATAAACAGATCGCTAGCTCAAGTCACTGCAGTGTCTACTCGTCATAATGCCAAAACGTATACACAGAATAAAGTATTACTTTCTAGAATAGATCATGATGAATAGCAATTCTATTTAGGCAAAAAGTATCAGGCCTGCCTTACTGACCTTTTCAAGCAAGGTCAGCGTTAACACAGGTCAATTACATCTCTGCGTTTTGGTTGGTGGTGAGCACTTCTGCAGGAACTCCGTTCTTCTTTCCTTCGTATTTGCTAATTTTTCTATCACTCTTGACTGAAGCCAGGGATTCCTAAATCGAGGTCTCGTTCAGCAGAGAGTGATAGTGGTGCTGATAGTTTTTCTTGGTTCATAGTATTCAGTGCGAAGGTTTTGGTGCGCTTCAGTGATGCAAAAGAAAGTTCTACTTCCGATATGAGCATCTAAATTGTAACTATCTCTTTCAAGAGTTTTACATATTCGCTGAATGTATCGCAAAGATTATTATCCGTTATGTAATCCAGAAAGCTCAACGACCTGCGTATATTTTTGAACTACTGTTTTCGATAGATAACAGAGACTTATGTTCGAAGTTCCTTTGCTTCTAAAAAGGAATAGCATTCAACAGCAGCTCTAAAACAAGTTTCTCGGAAACTGGAAGAGTAAGCATTTCTCTGGTAGGAAAGGAGAGGCTGCAACTGGGTGTCCAGTGAACTTGAATCTTTCTTTCGCCTCGTAACTTAGAACATCACATACTTCTTTTGCCTCCCACAGTAGATTAGACATCACTCCTCCATCTTCAGTTCTCTCTCTCTTACGACACTCGTCCAACTCTGTTGAATTTTCAGTCACTCCTTTCCTACTTTTTGTGATTTTACTGTCAAATGCTGTCAGCTGAGTTTTTTTTGCGTAATTTGGGTCAATATTCCTTTTCTGTAGCCGATTATACAAACTACCCACATGGATCATAATTTTATGTAAAAACAAGAGCCAGAAAACGAACTTTTCAACCTATGAAATCGTCACTAAGCGTGCAGCCTTGTAGGATGGTGTTCTCATTACTCAGTTTTCTCCATTGCCCCTATTACTCATGCTGTTGGAAATATCTTCCCTATATTTGAAAACAGTATTGACATCCTTGACTGGAGACTCTATCGAATAGGCAATGACCGTAGCAGTCGTATTCGGCTACTTCCTCGACAATTACTGTTATCTGTAGAGCTGCTGAAAAGAACCTGCAAATTCCTTGATGTTCAGTGTAAAATATTCGCGCATTTTTATTGATCGAAGCGGTTTTAAGCGTAATCAGATCCAACTGGTTCGTATAGCAATAAATGTGTGAAGCATTGAAACGTTTTCGTTAACAAGAGCCTGCACCCTACGTGACGAACCACTGATGACTACTACATCATCGTATGTTAATGCTGTTACTTAGTGTGAGCAGTTCGCCAAGTGGTGATTCATCTGATATGTAATGCTTTTCCCGTGCTATGAAGTCCAAAAATCTTTCAACTGAGTTTACATTAATGATGTACCTATTTACCATACCCACCTGGAAAACAAGCTACTTCACTGGTTTCGTCAGCTATTATAACCAAAAACCCGGCCCACTTACTTTCCCTTCTGATTTCCTCTCGGCAGACATGTAGCATCCATTTGAGTAGTTCATTGTGGATGGCTTCATAAGTGCCTCTGAAAATTGTTTCTTTTCTAAAGGCGATTTTTATACAGAATCTAATTCCGCACTAAAATTAATCTCCTCCAAGTCACCCAGATTTAGGTTCTCTGTCACTTACCAAACTGCGAATTCTGCAATGGCTCCTTGAAAGAGTATACACTACTGCCCATTAAAATTGCTACGCCAAGAAGAAATGCAGATGATAAACGAGTATTCATTGGACAAATATATCATACTAGAACTGACATGCGATTACATTTTCACGCAATTTGGGTGCATAGATCCTGAGAAATCAGTACCCAGAACAACCACCTCTGGCCGTAATAACGGCCTTGATACGCCTGGGCATTGAGTCAAACAGAGCTTGGATGGTGTGTACAGGTATAGCTGCCCATGCAGCTTCAACACGATACCACAGTTCATCAAGAGTAGAAACTGGCGTATTGTGACGAGCCAGTTGCTCGGCCACCATTGACCAGACGTTTTCAATTGGATAATGTGCTGGCCAGGGGAGCAGCAGAACATTTTCTGTATCCAGAAAGGCCCATACAAAACCTGCAACATGCGGTCGTGCATTATCCTGCTGAAATGTAGGGTTTCGCAGGGATCGAATGAAGGGTAGAGCCACGGGTCGTAACACATCTGAAATTTAACGTCCACTGTTCAAAGTGCTGTCAATGCGAACAAGAGGCGACCGAGACGTGTAACCAATGGCACCCCAACCACCACGCCGGGTGATACGCCAGTATGGCGATGACGAATACACGCTTCCAATGTGCGTTCACCGCGATGTCGCCAAACACGAATGCAACCATCATGATGCTGTAAAGAGAACCTGGATTTATCCGAAAAAATGACGTTTTTCCATTCGTGCACCAACGTTCGTCGCAGAGTACACCATCGCAGGCGCTCCTGTCTGTAATGCAGCGTCAAGGGTAACCGCAGCCATGGTCTCCGAGCTGATAGTCCATGCTGCAAACGTCGTCGAACTGTTCGTGCAGATGGTTGTTGTCTTGTAAACGTCCCCATTTGTTGACTCAGGGATCGAGACGTGGCTGCACGATCCGTTACAGCCATGCGGATAAGATGCCTGTCATCTCGACTGCTAGTGATACGAGGCCGTTGGGATCCAGCACGGCGTTCCGTATTACCCTCCTGAACCCACCGATTCCATATTCTGCTAACAGTCATTGGATCTCGACCAACGCGAGCAGCAATGTCGCGATACGATAAACCGCAATCGCGATAGGCTACAATCCGACCTTTATCAAAGTCGGAAACGTGATGGTACGCTTTTCTCCTTCTTACACGAGGCATGACAACAACTTTTCACCAGGCAACGCCGGTCAACTGCTGTTTGCGTATGAGAAATCGGTTAGAAACTTTCCTCATGTCAGCGCGTTGTAGGTGTCGCCACCGGCGCCAACCTTGAGTGAATGCTCTGAAAAGCTAATCATTTGCATATCACAGCATCATCTTCCTGTCGGTTAAATTTCGCGTCTGTAGCACGTCATCTTCGTGGTGTAGCAATTTTAATGAACAGACGTGGAAGTTGTATTTAATAATCCAACTTTGATAACTGATTTTCCTCTTTCCTGTATTCTGAATCACAGACACTCTGTAAAGATATGTTTCGAGCAATCGGTCTCTGAAAACGTTACTGCCTCGGACGCGCTCAATAGAACACTTTGAGCAAACACCCTCACATGCCGGTTACGGTCGGCTAATCAGGAGCCAACGTGGCGGACAGTCTACGGTATGAATGCACAATGGCACGGAGAGTAGGACGTTGATGGTCGGCATGCGATGGTGTAGTAAGACGCTATTATAGTTCAGCAAACTGTAACCCCCGTGGTCTAGGGGTAGCGTCTTTGATTCATAATCAAAACGTTTTTGGTCACGGGCTCGATCCCCGCCACTGCCTAAATTTTGATAAATAATCAGCATTGGGGGCCGAAGACTTCCGGTGTAAGAAATCAGCCTCATTCTGCCAAAGCCCTTGTCAAAGAGGGCGGAGGAGCGGATAGAGGTTCAGGGCACTCTCTTGTCCTAGGGGTGGGAAATTGCCCCTAAAGGCGGAAGAATCAGCAATGATCAACGACATGAGGATGCAGAAGGCAATGGAAACCACTGCATTAAAGACACGTAACGTGTATCCACAGGACATGTGGCCTGTAATTGAAGAAGTGTCATGATCTCTCCATTGGCAAAAGATTCCGGAATAGTCCCCCATTCGGATCTCCGGGAGGGTACTGCCAAGGGGGAGGTTACCATGAGAAAAAGTTTGAATAATCAACGAAAGAATAACGTTCTACGTGTCCGGGGCGTGGAATGTCAGAAGTTTGAACGTGGTAGGGAAACTAGAAAATCTGAAAAGGGAAATGCAAAGGCTCAATCTAGATATAGTAGGGGTCAGTGAAGTGAAGTGGAAGGAAGACAAGGACTTCTGGTCAGATGAGTATCGGGTAATATCGACAGCAGCAGAAAATGATATAACAGATATAGGATTCGTTACGAATAGGAAGGTAGGGCAGAGGGTGTGTTACTGTGAATAGTTCAGTGACCGGGTTGTTATAATCAGAATCGACAGCAGATCAACACCGACAACGATAGTTCAGGTATACATGCCGACGTCGCAAGTTGAAGATGAACAGATAGAGAAAGTGTATAAGGATATTGAAACGGTAATGCAGTATGTAAAGGGGGACGAAAATCTAATATTTATGGGCGACTGGAATGCAGTTGTTGGGGAAGGAGTAGAAGAAAAGGTTACAGGAAAATATGGGCTTGGGACGAGGAATGAAAGAGGAGAAAGACTAATTGAGTTCTGTAACAAGTTTCAGCTAGTAATAGCGAATACCCTGTTCAAGAATCACAAGAGGAGGAGGTATACTTGGAAAAGGCCGGGAGATACGGCAAGATTTCAATTAGATTACATCATGGTCAGACAGAGATTCCGAAATCAGATACTGGATTGTAAGGTGTACCCAGGAGCAGATATAGACTCAGATCACAATATAGTAGTGATGAAGAGTAGGCTGAAGTTCAAGACATTAGTCAGGAAGAATCAATACGCAAAGAAGTGGGATACGGAAGTACTAAGGAATGACGAGATACGTTTGAAGTTCTCTAACGCTATAGATACAACAATAAGGAATAGCGCAGTAGGCAGTACAGTTGAAGAGGAATGGACATCTCTAAAAAGGGCCATCACAGAAGTTGGGAAGGAAAACATAGGTACAAAGAAGGTAGCTGCGAAGAAACCATGGGTAACAGAAGAAATACTTCAGTTGATTGATGAAAGGAGGAAGTACAAACATGTTCCGGGAAAATCAGGAATACAGAAATACAAGTCGCTGAGGAATGAAATAAATAGGAAGTGCAGGGAAGCTAAGACGAAATGGCTGCAGGAAAAATGTGAAGACATCGAAAAAGATATGATTGTCGGAAGGACAGACTCAGCATACAGGAAAGTCAAACCAACCTTTGGTGACATTAAAAGCAACGGTGGTAACATTAAGAGTGCAACGGGAATTCCACTGTTAAATGCAGAGGAGAGAGCAGATAGGTGAAAAGAATACATTGAAAGCCTCTATGAGGGTGAAGATTTGTCTGATGTGATAGAAGAAGAAACAGGAGTCGATTTAGAAGAGATAGGGGATCCAGTATTAGAATCGGAATTTAAAAGGGCTTTGGAGGACTTACGGTCAAATAAGGCAGAAGGGATAGATAACATTCCATCAGAATTTCTAAAATCATTGGGGGAAGTGGCAGCAAAACGACTATTCACGTTGGTGTGTAGAATATATGAGTCTGGCGACATACCATCTGACTTTCGGAAAAGCATCATCCACACAATTCCGAAGGCGGCAAGAGCTGACAAGTGCGAGAATTATCGCACAATCAGCTTAACAGCTCATGCATCGAAGCTGCTTACAAGAATAATATACAGAAGAATGGAAAAGAAAATTGAGAATGCGCTAGGTGACGATCAGTTTGGCTTTAGGAAAAGTAAAGGGACGAGAGAGGCAATTCTGACGTTACGGCTAATAATGGAAGCAAGGCTAAAGAAAAATCAAGACACTTTCATAGGATTTGTCGACCTGGAAAAAGCGTTCGACAATATAAAATGGTGCAAGCTGTTCGAGATTCTGAAAAAAGTAGGGGTAAGCTATAGGGAGAGACGGGTCATATACAATATGTACAACAACCAACGGGGAATAATAAGAGTGGACGATCAAGAACGAAGTGCTCGTATTAAGAAGGATGTAATACAAGGCTGTAGCCTTTCGCCCCTACTCTTCAATCTGTACATCGAGGAAGCAATGATGGAAATAAATGAAAGGTTCAGGAGTGGAATTAAAATACAAGGTGAAAGGATACCAATGATACGATTCGCTTATGACATTGCTATCCTGAGTGAAAGTGAAGAAGAATTAAATGATCTGCTGAGCGGAATGAACAGTCTAATGAGTACACAGTATGGCTTGAGAGTAAATCGGAGAAAGACGAAGGTAATGAGAAGTAGTAGAAATGAGAACAGCGAGAAACTTAACATCAGGATTGATGGTCACGAAGTCAATGAAGTTAAGGAATTCTGCTACCTAGGCAGTAAAATAGCCAATGACGGACGGAGCAAGGAGAACATCAAAAGCAGACTCGCTATGGCAAAGAAGGAATTTCTGGCCAAGAGAAGTCTACTAATATCAAATACCGGCCTTAATTTGAGGAAGAAATTTCTGAGGATGTACGTCTGGAGTACAGCATTGTATGGTAGTGAAACATGGACTGTGGGAAAACCGGAACAGAAGAGAATCGAAGCCTTTGAGATGTGGTGCTATAGACGAATGTTGAAAATTAGGTGGACTGATAAGGTAAGGAATGAGGTGGTTGTACGCAGAATCGGAGAAGAAAGGAATATGTGGAAAACACTGATAAGGAGAAGGGACAGGATGATAGGACATCTGCTAAGACATTAGGGAATGACTTCCATGGTACTAGAGGGAGCTGTAGAGGGCAAAAACTGTAGAGAAAGACAGAGATTGGAATACGTCAAGGTAATAATTGAGGACGTAGGTTGCAAGTGCTACTCTGAGATGAAGAGGTTAGCACAGGAAAGGAATTCGTGGCGGGCCGCATCAAACCAGCCAGTAGACTGATGACAAAAAAAAAAAAAATTAAGCAGCACTGAAGTCAGAGCCTGTTGCTCATTCGCAGACCACCTGTCATAAGTATGTGCCTGTTTTCTGGTTCGAATCACAAGGCGTGGCGCAATTGTGTTTACAGTATTTTCTCAACACTAGTGTGCACGTGTTAAGGTGGTACCATCGTTGTTTTGTGAGAGGGGTGTCTTTCGAGGTACAAGGAACAACTGTAAAAGAAGCAAGAAAATAACATTGATGTTAAATAAAAACAAAACTATAGTTGAAAGGAAGTTAACCTGTTCAAAAATGCACATCATTATGCATATGTAAAATCAAAACCTGTTGCTGGGTAACGTTCATGTACCGCGTTGGTACACAGTGCTTTGCAACATATTTGGATCCACTTGGGGGTGCCGCTAAGCGTTTCCCACTCTGCCAAGGCGTCTATTCGCAGATCGACCAGTGCGTGAGGAGAGGTCCTGTGACGACGCACTGTAAGGTCCAAATATACCCCTACATCTACACAAATACCCTGAAAGGCAACATACGGTGAGTGGTCGAGTGTACCCTGTACCATTCCCAGAATTCCTTTCCCGTCCCACTCGCAAATAGTGCGACGGAAGAACGAACGTCAATATGCCTCTGGATCAGCCCTAATTTCTCGTCTCTTATCCTCGAGGTCCTTAAGCACAATATACGTTGGTGGCAGTAGAATCGTTCGGCAGCCAGCTGTAAATGCCGGTTCTCTAAATTTTCTCAATAGTGCTTCTCGATAAGAATGTCGCCTTTCCAGAAATTCCTATTTGACTTCCTGAAACGTTTCCGTAACACACGTTGGTCGAACCTACCGGTAACAAATCTAGCAGTCCGCCTCTGTATTCGTTCAATGTCTTCCTTCAATCCCACCCGGTATGGATCCCAAACACTCGAGCAGTAATCAAGAATAGGTCGCACCAGCGTTCTATATACCGTCGTCTTTACAGGTGCACCACCCTTTCCGAAAATTCTCTCAATAAACCGAAGTCGACCATTCGACTTCCCTAGCACAGTTCTCATATGCTCGTTCCATTTCATATCGTTCTGCAAGGCTATGTCCATTTATTTAAACGACTTGAATGTGTCAAGCAGGACATTAGTAATACTGTAACCGAACATTACAGGTTTGTTCTTCCTACTCATCAGCATTAACTTACATTTTTCCACATTTAGAGCTATCTGCCGTTCATCACACAACTGGAAAACTTGTCTAAGTCCTCTTGTATCTTCCTACAGTCACACAACTTCAACACCTAACCGCACATCACAGCATCATCAGCAAACAACCGCAGCCGCGCGGCGCAGCCTTGGCTTGTCACGGTTGCCACGGCCCCCCCCCCCCCCCCCCCCCCCTGTCGGAGGTTCGAGTCCTCCCTCGGACGGGTGTGTGTGTTGTCCTTAGTGTAAGCTAGATTAAGTAGTATATAAGCCTAGGGACCGAACACTTCAGCAGTTTTGTCGCATAGGAACCGCCACAAAATTTATTTTAAAAAAATTCGCAGATTGCAGTCCACCCTGTCCGCCAAATCATTTATGTATGTACAGAACAACAGCGGCCCTCACCAAACTACGCTGGGTCACTCCTGATAAGACCCTTGTCTCTGATGAACGATCGCCGTCGACGACAGCAAACTGAGTTCTATCATTTAAGAAGTCTTCGAGCCATTCCCATATTTGTGAACCTATTCCATATGCTCGTAGTTTACATTAGTAAACAGCGTACAATGGGGCACGGTGTCAAACGCTTTTCAAAATGGCTCTGAGCACTATGGGACTTAACATCTGTGGTCATCAGTCCCCTAGAACTTAGAACTACTTAAACCTAACTAACCTAAGGACTTCACACACATCCATGCCCGAGGCAGGATTGGAACCTGCGACCGTAGCAGTCGCACGGTTCCGGACTGAGCGCCTAGAACGGCGAGACCACCGCGGCCGGCCCAAACGCTTTTCGATCTAGGAATGTGGCATCTGCCCTTTATCCATAGTCCTCAGTATATCATGTGAGAAAAGGGCAAACTGAATTTCGCACGAGCAATGCTTTCTAAAACGATGGCGATTCGTGGACATAAGCTTCTCAGCCTCAAGAAATTTTATTCAATTCGAACAGAGACTAAGTTCAAGGGGTCTACACAAAACCGAAGTTAAGGATATTGATCTGTTATTTTGCTGGTTCGTTCTTCTACCCTTCTTATATATACTGGAGTCACCTGCGCTTTTTTTCCAGCCGCTTGTGACTTTGCGGTGGGCGAGAGATCCGCGATAAATGCAAGCAAGGTATGGGGCCAACGCCGTAGAATACTCTTTGTACAACCGAACTGGGATTCCATCCGGACTTGGTGATTTATTTGCTTTCAAATCTTTCAGTTGTTTCTCTACGCCAAAGATGCCTACTACTACGTCGTCCGTACGGGAGTACGTCCGATAATCAAATGACGATATGTTTGAACTATTCTCCTGTTTGACGATTTCTTAAGGGGGTAGGACGTCAAACGGGCCGACTTGGAGCAGGAGAGGCACCACAGGACATTTTAATTTCCACTATCTATACTTTTACAAATAAATTCTCAAAACTTTGTCAGCATGACCAGGAATGATTCAGGAATCACGCCCATCGCAGTGGAAGTTCAAAAATATAACAAATAAGTTTTTTTACACGTAAAATTTAAGAATTTTTCACTTACTATTGGCTGCATTTGTTGCTATAGGTACGCTTTCCTTCATAAGAGAGACTCTTCGATGAATTTTGCACAGCATACAAACCATACTTACAGGTGTGTGAAACTCTAGAATTTGTTTAATTTATGAAAAAATGAATGAGCTGTTACATTTTAAACATCATGTTTAGAAAAAACTGAAACCTTATAGTTAATTATCTCAATTTTTTCCACAGTTTTAACAAATCTGGAAAATTCTAGAGTTTCATACACCGGTAAGTATGGAATGTATGCTGTGCAAAATTCATCGAAGAATCTCGCTCAGTTATGAAGAAAAGCGTACGTATAGCAACAAATGCAGCCAATACTAAGTGGAAAAATGATGAAGTTTCACAAGTAAGAACATTTATTTTGTTCTGTTTTTGAACTTCCACTGCTATGAGTGCGAATCCTGAATCCTTCCTGGTCATACTGACAAAGTTTTATGAATTTGTTTGTAAAAGTATAGACAGTGGAAATTAAAACGTCTTGTGGTGTTTTTCCTGCTCCAAGCCTGATCGTTTGACGTCCTACCCCCCCCCCCCCCTTAAATGTGAAATTTAAAACTTCTGCTTCTGTTTTGCTATGTCCAACTGCCATAACAGACTGGTCAGCAAGGGACTGGATGGAAGCCCAACTACGCTCAGTCCGCATCATCTCAGCAGATTCTGCAAACCATTCCGCTCAATTCAATCCTACCTCATAGAGTAAGGAGTTCACGACCTGGGCGTTATTTACTCGTGTATTATCCTCTTAAAAGACGAATCCATTGAGAAACGTTGACTGCATCGCAGTGTGATAGGTTGGAGAACCCTCTACGATACTACACAGCCCTCAAATTACCGTCGATAACGATGAGATGCGTCCGACATCCAGACGAAAACATGACCAACCCACCGCCTTGTACTACGAGTGGGGCTACACTGTCACCTGGCAGCCTCCGCACTTCTTTCTGGCGATCACCAGGCGTCAGGCATACAGATGAAGAGAACCCGATGGCATTGATCCAGTTTCCGTACAGGGTGTTCCCTTGCCCAGCTTCTTCGGTATTTAGCAGCTGTAAAGTGACACACGAGAGAGTTCGATATGGCAGTAGTAAGACAACTTTTACTTTTTCTCTTCTTTCGTAACCAATGCTACTGCCTAGATTACTTCAACCGAGAAAGCAAACAGATTAAGTCACACACTTAACACTTACTGTTGTAGCGATCACTGCAGTTATAAAAAAATAGAATTACGCAATTCCACACGAAAACAATTTGTTCGAAACATTTACAACAAGGCATTTGTGAGTATCCCACAGATTTCCTTCTGTACAACATCTGTCTTTCATCGAGTTCTTGAACTTGACGGATGAGCGGGACCGAAAGGGCAGGAGTATGTTTGTAGGCTGCCATTCAAAAGCAGGGTTACCCGCGGTTTTCCTTCATCCCAACCGAAGGACGAGATTTTGAATTCCAACTTTAATTTTCTTGTTTGGAATCACAAACCGCTGGATTCATCTACTAACTTTTAAGAAACGGAACCATCCACCACGGTGTCTGTTATTTTCATACGATGCTAGCGTTTGTTTTTAAATGATGAAGAGTAATGGAATTGAAATTTTTCCTGATGCACATATGTTAAATGCATTAACAATGCAGTGGGCAGCGTATTATTGGATACGCTTTTGTAAGGCTTGTTCTAAGTTGCACATAGAGCAAAAGAAATGTTTCCTCGCTATATCAAGTTTGAATGGTGATGCTTGTGGAAATTTCCGTACCATGAACGAATCATTGAACACAGCGGACAGAAATGTGCAATGGCGAATAATATACAGGGTGGTCAGAAAGACCGTTGCAGAAGGCGTTGCAGTGTAGGTTGTGCTGAGAAATACTTGTTAAGAAAAAAATTCGATACGTTGCACCGTTTCCGATTTAATTAGCAGAGATACAAGCAGCCTGCCAGAGGCGGTGTTGTCAAATGTTATTCCTTTGGTTTCCTAAAACCAAAGAAGAGAGAGATAGAAAAACAGGAGGTGGGGCCATAGTAATGATCGAACCCGAGTGAAAGACTGAGCAGTCTCGTGCACTAACGTTTACGCTATGCAGACAACTAACACTAACTGCATCTGGCAAGGTGTTTGAATTTGCACCAGGAACGATCTAATTGGCTAACTTCAAAGCTAATGAAACCGGAAGTAGCTCAACGTTTCAAAATTTTTTCTTAACAGTTATTTCTAACCGCGTCCTACCCTCCAACACTCTTACAAGTTTTACAGACTTTTTCCGCCCACTCTGTGTAGAGGATGACACACAGGATGTTAGGAATATAGTAAGCGGAAAAAATGACTGAGGACAGTGCACTGTACGGGATTACGTCAGTAATTATCTCAATTGCAGACTCGTAATTATACACTATGTGATCAAACGTATCCGGATACCCCCAAAAACATACATTTTTTCATATTAGGTACATTGTGTTGCCACCTACTGCCAGGTAGTCCAAATCAGTGACCCCAGTAGTCATTAGACACCGTGAGAGAGCAGAATGGAGCGCTCCGTAGATCCCAGGGACTTGGAACGTGGTCAGGTGATTGGGTGTCACTGGTGTCATACGTCTGTGCGCTAGATTTCCACACTCCTTAACATCCCTAGGTCCACTGTTTCCGATGTGATAGTGAAGTGGAAACGTGAAGGGACGCGTACAGCACAAAAGCGTACAGGCCGACCTCGTCTGTTGACTGACAGAGACCACCGATTGTTGAAGAGAGTCGTAATGTGTAATAGAGAGACATCTATCGAGACCAACACACAGGAATCCCAAACTGCATCAGGAAGCACTGGAAGTACTAGGACAGTTAGGCGGGAGGTGAAAAAACTTGTTGTTTTGCGTGGAACTGTCACAGCAGAGACCTAAATTGATGTTTCAAGCACCTTCTTGCTTCCCACTGTTGAAGAGCAATTCAGAGATGGCGACTACTTCTATCAACACGATCGAGCACCTACTCGTAGAGCACGGCCTGTGGGGGGTGTTTTGCGACGCCGACTTCGTGCCAGGCCTCACCGACCGACAGCGATACCTCTCCTCAGTGCAGCACTCTGTGAAGAATGGGCTACCATTCCCCAAGAAATCTTCCAGCACCTGATTGAACGGACGGCTGTCATCTAGCTGTCATCAAGGCTAAGGATGGGCCAACACCATATTGAATTTCAACATCACCGATGGAGGACGTCACGAAATTGTAAGTCACTTTCAGCTAGGTGTCCGAATACTTTTGATCACATAATGTAGCTATTATGAGTATGGTTAGTAGCTCACAAGAATGCGTGGGAAGAGCATGATATTAATATTTATTTTTTCATCTGGAGCAGATGAGACACAGAAGTGTGTGTGCATGGACGCAAAACAAATTGTTTGTGCTGAGAGGCAAATTCCACTTAGTGGCGCAATTATGACCATGCAGAAAACATCAGGTCGAAACTTATGCCTCGTGCTTGTCGGAAGAGTGTCAGAAAAAACTACTAACAGACTGAAGTGGATACATGTAACGGTCTGAGCGATCGCAATATGCGCGCCTATACTTCTGACACCGTGTGCACTGATCAAAATGGCTCTGAGCATTACGGGACTTAACTTCTGAGGTCATCAGTCCCTAGAACTTAGAACTACTTAAACCTAAGGACATCACACACATCCATGCCCTAGGCAGGATTCGAACCTGCGACTGTAGTGTTCGCGCGGTTCCAGACTGTAGCGCCTAGAACCGCTCGACCACCCTGGCCGGCTGTACACTGATCAACCAAAACATTATGACAATTGTCTACCGCGACGTTGGATGCCATCTTCTGGCGCCGGAGGCACGAGACGCTGTAACAAAAGTACGTAAACAGAGCAGGCACGGACGTGGGACCACCCTAGCGAAGATACGGCCTGAAAATAGGGAAATACATTGAGATAATCGACTTTGACAAAGGACAGATTGTTATTACGCAGAGCCTGTGAAAGATTATCTCGAAAACAGTGAACCTGGTCGGATGTTCACGTCCTACTGTCTTGAGCATCTACGAAAAAGATTAACGGACAGAGAAACCACCACTAGACGCTAAATGGTTGGACTTCCACGTCCCTTCACAGGATTTGGGGTTCGGAGGCTTGTCTTCTCTGTAAATTAGGATAGATGGTGATGTGTGGCATCCCTGCTGAAAGAGCACAATGCTGGTGCTCGCACAAGTGTTTCGGAGCACACCGGACATCGTACATTGTTGAACATCGAGCTGCGCTGCAGTCTACTCATACGTGTTCACATGTTGACCGAACGACGTTGTCAGTTACGGTTGCAGTGGGCATGAGATCATCGGTATTCGACCTTGATCAGTGGGAATGTGTCGGCTCGCTGCACTAGATCGATGGTCGTCTCCACAAACGCCGTCATCGAAGTGAGCAGCGGCTCGAAACGTGCAAAGCGCACCAGAGGCAGGTTGGTGGAAGCAGTTTTATTATGTGAGAACATACTTCTGCTGTTGGATGGGACTTCTGAACCCCTTTATACTTGATGTGTTCCCTGACGGCGATGTCATGTTTCAGCAGTACAGTTGTTATCGTCTCGGAGCCAGAACCGTCCTACATTGGTTTCAGGTGCATTATAGTGGACTCACGTTGATGTCTCGGCAAGAAAATTCGCCTGATGAAATCCTATGGAACCCACTTGGGTCGCTATTGGACACCCTCACTGCGTACACAGATCATCGGCCTCACATTTTCGTGAATTACATGACCTGTGTGTAGACATCCAAATGCACGTACCTCCAGAATCCTACCAACATACTGTCGGATCCCTTATTTGCAGAATCAGTGATATATTTCTTTCGAAAGACGGACAGACAAACTATTAAGCAAGTGGTCATAATGTTTTGACTCATCAATGTACAGGGAGTAGTTGGGCGTCTCGTGTATCCACAGTTCTTTGTGACTAGTCACGTGTAATGAATCAGGTTACATACGGAAATATCAGATAACATTTAACCTCAAGAAAGTTCAAAATGGTTCAAATGGCTCTAAGCACTATGGGACTTAACATCAGGTCATCAGTCCCCTTGACTTGGAACTACTTACACCTAACTAACACACATCCATGCCCGAGGCAGGATTCGAACCTGCGACCGTAGCAGCATCGCGGTTCCGGACAGAAGGACCTAGAACCACTTGGCCACAGCAGCCGGCCCCTCAAGAAAGGTTAATTTCTGCATCGATATTAATTTTGTCCTATTCAACGGACTCCACATGACCTTAACGCAAGGATCAGTCAGATGAAGAAGAGACGGACTATATAACCAGCTTGATATAGACGGTGGTAACCCAGGTAGGTGCGTGCATAGAAGTGTCATCTACAGGGAATCAGGAAGGAGCAGCGAGAACGTTCACTGCTGTGCCATTTGTCTCTTAAACGTGACTTAACTATGGAGGCCAAGGTAAAGAAACAGCGAGATAGTTATTTGACTGTGGAAGGAGAGTCAGTAAGTGAAATTTATGCCAGAATGTCCGTTGTGCATGGTGAGCATAGTTCGCGTATATATGTGTAGAATAAACGATGTGGAGAAAGTCGGGTGTCACTGAAAGACAGCAGTCATGCCAGGACACACACATCGTGTCATTACCCTGTCTGTGATTGCTGCGGTGGATGCTTCCGACAGAAATTCCCGGCGGTGGGCGGTAGAAGAGACGCATTTCATGCTGGCCGTCAGTTTTGGTACTACTCAGTCATGACAGAGCACCTGAAGTTTCGGAAAATCTGTGCGCAGTGGGTTCCCCACAGTCTCACGGAAGAGCACGAATCGACGTCAGTACAACACCTGGAATAGGATCACGATGAAAAATATGTTTCACGGCCTTAACGTCGTGGGAGATGAATAACGGTGTTATCATTTTGAGCCGGAGAGCTAGCGTTAGAGTCATCAATGAACACTCATGGATTCATTCCCACCAAAAAAATCCAAAGCCGTGCGCACCAGCTGAAAGTCATCATGACGTGTTTCTTTGACAGCAAGGACTCGCTGCTCATTGACTTTCTGGGAAAAGGCGCCAAATTAACGCACAGCCGTATGCGGACACTTTGCGAAAATTGGAAGCGCACCATCGATCCAAACACCTAGGAATCTCATTGGACTGCATCATTCTGTTCCAGGGTAATACCCGGGCGCCCACATGTTGCAAAGGTTGTTTTGGCTGAGCAGCACAAGTTTCCCTGGGAAGCCCTTACACGTGCTCTATACCGTCTCGACCTCTCCCCATGCGATTTCCGCATTTTCTGGAGTCCATTCATTGCCATCAATTTGCTTCGGATGAAGACGTACACGCCTGGGCACAATCATGGTTCCGTACGTAATCACAAACATTTTCCCATGTAGGCAATGACCGTCTTGTCTCACAAGGGGATAAATGTGTTAAGAGTTATAGCGACTACTTTTGAAATAATGAACAATTTACTTACTTTTCCCCAGGCGCCTCCTTTTTATTTGACTGTCTCTCTCTCTCTCTCTCTCTCTGTCTCTGTCTCTCTTTCACATATACAACCATGTTTTTTCCTTCGTAATGGTGTTTATGAAATCTAACGGTTCTGTCTTTCTCTCTTCATTGTTGTCAGAACGACATGCCTTTAAGCATGTTGTCAGCTTCGAGAAGAGGAAGAAGATACAGACAGTCACGTCAGGAGAATATGGAGGTTTGGTTTTGCCCATTTTTGGAGCATATACAATGAAACGTCAAGGGGCATTATCGCTGGCCAAACCATCAACTGTTTAGCTGTTAATTGCGGCGTCTTTCGCATGGGCCGCAATCAGTGTATGTACACTACTGGCCATTAAAATTGCTATACCACGAAGTTGACGTGCTACAGACGCGAAATTTAACCGACAGGAAGAAGATGCTGTGATATGCAAATGATTAGCTTTTCAGAGCATTCACACAAGGTTGGTGCCGGTGGTGACACCTACAACGTGCTGACATGAGGAAAGTTTACAACCGGTTTCTCATATACAAACAGCAGTTGACTGGCGTTGCCGGCTGAAACGTTGTTGTGATGCCTCGTGTAAGGAGGAGATATGCGTACCATCACGTTTCCCACTTTGATAAAGGTCGGAGTGTAGCCTATCGCGATTGCGGTTTATCGTATCGCGACATTGCTGCTCGCGTTGGTCGAGATTCAGTGACTGTTAGCAGAATACGGAATCGGTGGGCTCAGGAGGGTAATACGGAACGCCGTGCTGGATCCCAACGGCCTCGTATCACTAGCAGTCGAGATGACACGCATCTTATCCGCATGGCTGTAACGGATCGTGCAGCTACGTCCCGATTCCTGAGTCAACAGATGGGGACGTTTACAAGACAACAACCATCTGCACCAACAGTTCGACGACGTTTGCGGCAGCATGGACTATCAGCTCAGAGACCGTGGCTGAGGTTACCCTTGACGCTGCATCACAGACAGGAGCGACTGCGATGGTGTACTCAACGACGAACCTGGGTGCACGAATGGCAAAAAGTCATTTATTCGGATGAATCCAGGTTCTGTTTACAGCATCATGACGGTCGCATCCGTGTGTGGCGACATCACGGTGAACGCACATTGGAATCGTGTATTCGTCATCGCGATACTGGCGTATGACCCGGCGTGATGGTATGGGGTGCCATTGGTTACACGTCTCTGTCACCTCTTGTTCGCATTGACGGTACTTTGAACAGTGGACGTTACATTTCGGATGTGTTACGACCCGTGGCTCTACCCTTCATTTGATCCCTGCGAAACCCTACATTTCAGCAGGATAATGCACGACCGCATGTTGCAGGTCCTGTACGGGCCTTTCTGGATACAGAAAATGTTTGACTGCTGCCCTGGCCAGCACAGTCTTCAGATCTCTCACCAATTGAAAACGTCTGGTCATTGGTGGCCGAGCAACTGGCTCGTCACACTACGCCATTCACTACTCTTGATGAACTGTGGTGTCGTGTTGAAGCTGCATGGACAGCTGTACCTGTACACGCCATCCAAGTTCTGTTTGACTCAATGCCCAGGCGTATCAAGGCCGTTATTACGGCCAGAGGTGGTTGTTCTGCGTACTGATTTCTCAGGATCTATGCAGCCAAATTGCGTGAAAATGTAATCACATGTCAGTTCTAGTATAACATATTTGTCCAATGAATACCCGTTTATCATCTGCATTTCTTCTTAGTGTAGCAATTTTAATGTCCAGTAGTGTAGAACAAATTATTGTACGCTATCGGATGACCGAGCAATTCTAAACATTCAAAATCGTGCACCTCAAAGAGAATTTACAAGCCAAGAACTGGATTATACGTAAGTACTGTAGTGTAGTGTAGACTAACTAAGACCGGCGCGCTGTTGTACGTCTCGCCTCAGCGATCGCAGGTAAGAACAAGTAACAACACATGGTGTACAATAAAGTGCTGTGCTATGAACACACTTAATTTAATTTTCAGTCTTACGTTATTTATTTTAAACTCATACTTAGTGAATGCGTATTTCTCTTTATTTCATGTGAAGCAGACGGTCGAAGCAACGTATACGAGCGCAGCATCGTCACAATAGCAGACATATACGCTGAGCCCACCGGCTGCATGAGGTAAATAACACAAACAACCGAGGCTAGTGTGGAGAAAAAAAAATGGTTCAAATGGCTCTGAGCACTATGGGACTCAACATCTTAGGTCATAAGTCCCCTAGAACTTATAACTACTTAAGCCTAACTAACCTAAAGACATCACACACAACCATGCCCGAGGCCGGATTCGATCCTGCGACCGTAGCAGTCCCGCGGTTCCGGACTGCAGCGCCAGAACCGCACGGCCACCGCCCCCGGCCTAGTGTGGAGATAACACCGTTCAGTGTTGCAGACCTCCGCTTTTATTGCGGTAAAATGACAAGCAATGAATTTTGTAAACTTTTTAATTGTAACGACAAAAAATAATGTATTATGATAATTGGTAGGTATTGTATGTCGGTTGGAGGATTTTTTTAATTTCTTGCCAGCATCCAAGAGGAAACATATGCTGCTTATATTACGTGTGAAGTAAAAGTGTGTTACAGCCGTCAAGAAATTCCACTTACCACAGTGAACGTATAAATATAAATTCATTGGTTTATTGATTTTAACCTTACTTACTGCAGAAGGGGTTTATTTATGGAAATTTAAGGTAACTGTAAAATTATTTGAATATTTATCAGCGACACAAGATCACTACAAAGAAAGAATACTTATCCTAAGCCTAATAAGAACTCCGACTTTCTGATACAGACAGGAAGGTGGCAGCTTTGATTTTTACTAACACCAAAGGTAACGTAAACTTTAAATTTTTACATTTCCGTCCTCAAGGTATTTCTTATGTGAACAAAAAGTTGACGTCAACTTTAAATATCTTACCTTTCCGTCCTCAATGTACTTCTTATGGGAAAAATTTGCATATATTGGTTAAAGAATAACAACATCAATGAATTGAGACGCAATGATGAAAATTAGTTTGTATTTCACGATCCAGAGTGACGAATAACCTCCATCATTGTTCCGAATACGGTCTTGTGAGAAAAGTAAATCGTCAAATAAGTAATTACCATAGTTACTGGGTGTATCCGCTCGTGGTCTCGCGGTAGCGTTCTCGCATCCCGAGCGCGGGGTTCCGGGTTCGATTCCCGGCGGGCGTATGACTTTGCCTGCCTCGAGATGACTGGGTGTTATTGTGTCGTCTTCATCGTCATCATTCATCCCCATCACGGTCGGAGTAAGGCAATGACAAACTACCTCCACTAGGACCTTGCCTAGTAAAGCGGTGCGGGTCTCCGGCATCGTTCCCTTAACGCTCTGTCAAGAAGCATGGGGCTTCATTTCCAATTTCCAACAGTACAACAGTCATTCAGTGTTAATTTGTCCTGCCTGTATGAACCAATTGTAGAAGACGAGAACACATTTGGCATTTTTAACGACATAAATTGATCCGAATTACATATACGAGGCAATAACGACGAAATAACTATATTTTACGCAGTGAAACAATAGACTATGTGGTGCTAACAACACGCAGCGCTTAAAATGCGAATCTGAAGACGAACCTACATGCCTGGAACCAGTTATGGACTGAATAAATAAGAAACCCTTTGTAAAATGGTGAAATATTTTCCAGATATTGTTGTAGATTAAGTATGTCGGCTCGCATTCCCACTTCTATGTTTAGTGACTGGGAAGGGTGAGTCACACTGTTAATGTAATCAGAATGTGCGTCCCAGTGCAAGTGCAGAAATACCTCTTTAAATCGATTATTTTCTGAGTGAAACATGTGTAGAATCAACTAGCTGATAGCGGAATACTGACCGCGTAAAACTAGCCTTAAACACGCAACTGCAATACCGGTCTCGTATGCAAAGCAGATTTACGAGCACAGAAGAGCGATCATGTAAGGAGATAGGCCGCAAATCATGCTCAGGTCGCGTTCGTGCGGTTTAGAACGTAACATCGATCACGATGCCGGCTAGTAAATCGACAATCTGCGGAGAGGTTGCTGAAAGCGTGATTGATGCTCTTACAGTGGCGGTGGATCAATTGATCGATTAAGTTATCGATCTAGCCACTCTAGTTCAGGCTGACAATTCACCACACCGCGTTTCACTCGATGATACTAACCGTTTCCGAATTGAGAACCGCACCAGTCGCTCGCATTCTGCAGTATACGAGTGGGACGTACACTACAGTATCAAGACTAAAAATAGTCACTGTGTGCTTGAAAGTACTCCATAGATTATTGAGTCACCGAGAGAACATGCGCTACGAAGTGCTACTTTTTTTTTTTTTTTTTTTTAATTGGGTATTACAGACTGCTCTTATCTTAATTATCTGAATCATACCAAGATATGCATGATACGAAAGCAATAGTGCTTTGACCACTTCGGACAATTTTACTTCATAACAGTATTATTTCATTTTTGTTGCTGTACTCCCATGAACTCTGTCCTATATGTTAACTACAGGAGACCTAGGTTAACATACAACTATGTTCAGAAACAAACCCAAAACTTTCTACACAACTAAACATGTGGACATTTACTAGTTAAGCCAGGCCGCGTAAATTTCGTAAAGGAAGTCATTTTCCTGCTTAGCCACTTCCTTTACTTTCGAATACTTTATCTCATTACTTAGCAATTAGCTAGTTTCGCCACCCTGTTCATTATCAAACCACCTGTTGCTAAAAACGATAAGAGAAGCTATGACAACTTCAGGTAAAAACAAGAAATAATAAATAAGTTAGGGAAACATAAAAAATACACGCCTAATTTATATACAGCAAATTACATTTTTATTGCTATAATGAAAAACATATATCACACATACTTAAGAGTAATGACCAGTGGGAAGTTGTTCACTGAAGCGTAATGTGAAATCCTTGGAGATGAAATCACTGGTCCACATTACGCTATAGGAACTCTGAGAGGTGAGATTGATCGAGCTATTTTAGTCGAAAGTTCAGGTACTCTCCTTGAAAATATGTCTAAATCGGTGGTGCCCAATCTGGGAGAGGGGGGGGGCTCCAGTGGGGTGGGGGAGGAGAGTAGTGAGAGATCTATATTTGGCAGGGGAGGAGGGTCGCACACACTAAGCGCAGAAGAAGGCAGAAACATGTTGTCAGACAAGTGAAAAATTTTATATTCTTATTTCAGTTAGCGAGTAGCGAGTGCATTTTGTAGAGTTGGCAGCATCAGCTTTGCTCGCGCCTCACCGAGTTAATGGTGACACAACACATTTTAGAGTCTACGCTCTGCATTCTTATCTCAGTATTACGCTTGTTGTGCTCCGTAGAAATAAATGATATTTGTATTGGTTTAGTGCGTTGAGTGAGAATGTCTGCTTAAAGAAAATTGTATAATGAAGAACATATCAAGTATGGATTCACGTTTATTGAAAGAAACAGTATCCATATGCTGCAGTGTGTAGTGTGTCGTAATGCCTTAAGTAACGACTCATTGCGTCCTTTACGTCTGCAACGTCACCCAACAGCAGCCCACCTGCGTTGAATAATAAACCAAAAGAGTTTCTTACTGGAAAAAGAAATTCTCTAAATCGCGTGAAATTGTATTCTACTAGGATTCTTCTACAGAAAAATGAGAAAGTTATTGAACCATCAAATGAAATTTCTCTTTTAATAGCAAAACATGACAAAACTTGTGCTACTAATGGGACGTTAATCAATCCTTCCATTCTCTAAGCGACCAGAATAGGTCTTGGATAACATAGTCAGTGACAAAAGGGCAAGAAATTTCTTGCAAACAACAGTGAGCCATGTAGGATCAAAGAAATGGCCCTGGATGTACAAGAACAGCTAGGTAAAACTGATAATATCTCCATTTTTTTGCCTTACAGTGAGCCAACTGTAGTGATATACACTGATCAAAAGTATCCGGACACCCCCAAAACAAATGTTTTTCATATTAGGTACATTGTGCTGCCACCTACTGCCAGGTACTCCATATCAGCGACCTCAGTAGTCACTCGACATTGTGAGAGAGCAGAATGGGGCGTTCCGCGGAACTCACGGACTTCGAACGTGGTCAGGTGACTGGATGTCACTGGTGTCATACGTCTGTACGCGAGATTCACACACTCCTAAACATCACTAGGTCCACTGTTTCCAATCTGATAGTGAAGTGGAAACGTGAAGGGACTCGTACAGGACAAAAGCGTACAGGCCGACATCGTCTGTTGACTGACAGAGACCGCCGACAGTTGAAGAGGGTCGTGATGTGTAATAGGCAGACATCTATCCAGACCATCACACAGGAATTCCAAACTGCATCAGGATCCACTGTAAGTCCTATAACAGTTAGGCGGGAGGTGACAAAACTTGGATTTCATGGTCGAGCGGCTGCTCATAAGCCACACATCACGCCGGCAAATGCCAAACGATGCCTCGCTTCGTGTAAGGAGCGTAAACATTGGATGATTAAACAGTGGAAATCACGGTATACAATGTGGCGATCCGATGGCAGGGTGTGGGTGTGGTGAATGCCCGGTGAACGTCATCTGCCAGCGTGTGTAGAGCCAACAGTAAAATTGTGAGGCGGTGGTGTTATGGTGTGGTCGTGTTTTTCATGGAGGGGGCTCGCACCCCTTACTGTTTTGCGTGGCTCTATCACAGCACAGGCGTGCATTGATGTTTTAAGCACCTTCTTGCTCCCCACTGCTGAAGAGCGATTCGGGGATGGCGATTGCATCTTTCAACACAATCGAGCACTTGTTCATAATGCACTGCCTTTGGCGGAGTGGTTACACGACAATAGCATCCCTTTAATGGACTAGCCAGCACAGAGTCCTGACCTGAATCGTATAGAACACCTCTGGGATGTTTTGGAACGCCGACTTCGTGCCAGGCCTTACCGACCGACATCGATACCTCTCCTCAGTGCAGCAGTCCGTGAAGAATGGGCTGCCATTCCCCAACAAACCTTCCAGCATCTGATTGAACGTATGCCTGCCAGAGTGGAAGCTGTCATCAAGGCTAAGGGTGGGCCAACACCATATTGAATTTCAGCATTACCGATGGAGGGCGCCACGAACTTGTAAGTCATTTTCAGCCCTTTTTGATCACATAGGTGGACGAAAATAAAATAATGGAAGCACAACTGTTTTCTTAAAACTTGGAAACAACACCTAAAGATTCTGAAGTGTTTTATGCCGTTAATAAAATTTTGGTTGAAAATAGTTTGTCTTGGGAAAGAGTTATAGGAATTTTGTACTGACGGACACCAGCCACGCTAGGTTCACGTACTGGCTTTCTGGGTATCGCCGAAGAAAATATCATAATCTTATTTGCTCTCACTGTATGATGGACAGACAAGCCCAGCTTAAGTAAAGTGCTATGAATACTCGTTTTCTTCCCAGTCCCATGTAATGATCTCAATGCTGAACACCAATCTTTAATCTTTCATACACAAACAGGCTGTATGAACTGAAATCAGAGGTAGAAGTGTTTCTTTTGAGTCAAGGAAAGATCTTCAGTCACTGATGAAAGCATTATATTTTGCCTAGTATACATTATATTTCCTTAGCATATCTTGCAGACTTCCTTGAAACCCTGAATAATCTGAATTTGGAACTACACGGTGGATACGCGACAATAATGGATGCCAGTGATGCCGCAGGGGCCTTCTTACAAACGACGCAACCATGTACGCGTTGTCTGAATGATCCCCTTACCAACTTCCTGTCATTCCTTCGACTGAATTAATTTCTGGCTTGGTAACAGTGTGATGCCAACGAATGGAGAGTTATAACCAGCGAACACCTGGAACTGTTTCAAAAAGAGTAAAAACTTCATTTTCCTCACTTGTCTTCAGAAGACTGACAGTACAAATTAGCGAGATCACCATTCACGATTGACGTGCATGCACCTCCTGATGAAATAAAAGATGGTGCACCTGAACAAAAATTAGATTCGATTGCTAAAGAACGGCTTCAAAAATAGGAAAGTATTTTGGACCATTTTGTTGTTACTTTTCCAGTAGTGACAAAGGAAGCCTAAAAACACCTCGTACAGTTCTCATCTACATACTTATGTGAGGCCGGATCTCGACATTAGCCCTCATAAAAACATATCACCGCTGTCTCCAGTACGTGGAGAGTAACCTTACATGTGCTTTAATTAGATAAGGAGCTCCTTAAAGAAAAACAATTTCGACCGTCTCATTGATGTTCTAAATTTTTCTTGTAACTTCCATCACATAAAAAATGTTAGATATGAAAAGTGTTGTTCAAGTGAAAACAATATCCTTGGGTATTTATGTAAGACATAAAGACATTCCTATTTCGGCTATCAGTTACTTTGAAATCTATATTCCTGACATGGCCAGTCTGGGGGTGATCTGCAGTTATGTAAACAGAAGAAAACTTCACAAGCCAAGATCGCTAAAAAGCCTTTTATTGGGTGCGCGGTTTCGTCAGAGCTATGCTGTCGTCATCGGATCTTATGTTTTTGAATTTTTATAGCATATTACCCGTCAGTGTTAGAAGTCGCTTTATATTACATATGTAAACTTCACTACTAGTGAGGCGTACACATATGTACATATGCAAATGAAGCAACTTGTAATTCTGATGGATAATATGTTGTCAAAATTCAAAAGGATAATATCCGATGACGACAGCATAGATCAGTTGAAACCGGTCATCCAGTAAAATGCTTTTTTAGCGATCGTATCTTGTGAAGCTTTCTTCAGTTTCCATCCCTTGAAACGCTACAGTTTTGTGTTCCTCTACATTTGATAACCCTCTTTTACTTAAGAGTGTATTGGCATTGCAGATTTTATCAAGTAAGATTTTTCGAAAGAAGCAAAAATTAATAAATAAATAAATTAAACAAAATACAGGAGAATGAGAAATTCTAGGGCTGCAAATGTGGGCACCAGGTACAAAAGTTTGGGAACCACTGGTTTAGACATTAGAGGCAATATTTGGATGCAGCGCGACAGTCACCGAGATCATACAGCGCGTGATGCTGTGCAAGAACTCTACAAAGTATTTTCTCGAAGATGATTAAGAAGCCGTGAACCTCCGAAATGATTAACATCAGTAGATTTCTTTTTGTGGAGGTATCTACAAAATCGTGCTTAATTCACCCAACGCACAACCCAGATGACTCCAAACAGCCGGCCGGAGTGGCCGAGCTGTTCTAGGCTCTACAGTCTGGAACCGTGGAACCCTGCCTCGGACATGGATGTGTGTGATGTCCTTAGGTTAGTTAGGTTTAAGTAGTTCTAGGGGACTGATGACCTCAGCAGTTAAGTCCCATAGTGATCAGAGCCATTTGAACCATTTTTGAACTCCAAACAGCGCATCGAGGAAGCTTGACACTCTGTAATACCTACAACTTTACATATCGTCTACAGGTCTTTTAGTAGGTGCACTGAGCTGTTTATTCAGGAAAACGAGCAACTGTTCGACAAGTCACTTAAAGGGGCGTTCCACCGTCAGAACACCCATCCGAACTCAGCCAGTTGTGAACAGCATGTTGCATCTGCCCCTAAACCACCCGCTAAAGAAAATGTGAATAATTTGTTTTTAATTTGTTTCTACATAGCTGGTTTAAATACGTCAGTTACGCTATACAAAAGGAATATGTACTATTTTAAACAAATTTAACTCGTTGCTCTAATCTCTGGAAAATAACTAAATTAATTGAGTTGCTAGCTCTACAGAAACAATAACCTTTAATACGTTTCTCTGTCAAAATATATATCCCTTCCACATCTTACATGGGACACCCTATAAATCACTGACGTATCTCGGTAAGTAAAAGTGGCAATAAAATCAGAAGTTTAGAGACAGTCTTTCTTGCTGCAAACCATTCGAAAATCTGACGACTTCTTTTTCTTCTTGTTCTTTTCGTTCGCGTTTACCCCATGTAGGACGGGCACGATGTAAAATTTTAGCAAACTTATTTTAATACGAGGGCCTTTCTGTAAGTAAAGCAACATTTTTTGCTGAAAGCATGTTGGTTTTATCCAGTACAACATATTATTCGCCAGCATTTTGGCTAGAAAACTCATAATCTCCATTCAATACGACGGTCTTACGCCACCTTAGTGGGAGAGCCTGTATGCCTTCATCGTACCACACTACGTCTGAGCCCACGTCTTTCTGTATCAATAACCTTCCCATTATCCACGCACTGCATCCTGCGTAGTGCAACCTTCATTAGGCCTAACAGGTAGAAATCGAAAGGCGCTGGATCTGGGGTAAAGGGTGGATGAGGAAGAACAGTCCAATGAAGTTTTATGAGCTACTTTGGAGTGCGCAGGGCTTGCGTTATCATGGAGGAGAGGAAGTTCTTTTGTATTTTTGTAGCAGCGAACACACTGCAGGAATCACAGCTGTGTGCGGCCGACCGGCACGAGGGAAATCGGACAGTTTTGCGCGGATGCGAAGATGATAGATGCCTCTCCCAGCGACTCACCGTGCTTTTGTTCACTGTCAAGTCTCCGTAAACACTCTGCAAGCGCCTGTGAGTATCTGCAATACTCTGGTTTTCCGCCAAAAGAAATTGCATGACAGCTCTCTGCTTGGAGCACAACCCGGTAAAAATGCCATTTTTAAGGCCTATCGGAACTTCATGAAACTATAGGAGATGAAGCGGGAATATTCCTCAATGTCCCACAGCAGATTCCGCATGTACTCAATCGAAATTGGCTGAGAAAAAATGTGTTGCATTACTTACTGAACGCGCTCGTATTTCGTGGGAGATACCGACGTCAGCCACAATTGGGCAATGAAATAATTCAATGGTGAAAATTGAAAATTTCTGCGGGACCAGCACTCTAACCTGGATTTCCAGCTTTACGTGAGCGGTCGTCTTAACCGCTTCGGCTATCTGAACACGCTTTCCGTCTGACCCCCAATACAAAGTAGCATCCTTATCCATCTACCTCATTCCCCGCAGCGTTTCCTGTATTCCCGCTAGAGGTTTGGACCCTACTGTGCAACTGAGGATATCATACAGGGTGTCCAGAAAAGGGCTCCCTGATTTCAAAATTAAATATCTCGAAAACAAAGATCGATAGAGGACTGCAGTAAACGGTATGTTAATTGTGAAATCTGTAAGAAGTTTATACAGCAATTTGAAATAATAGTTACAAAAGCTGCTAACAGATGCCACTGTACGCTGTACGGCTCATATCAGCATACGTAAGTGAATTAATCGTATGAAAACAATCTTTACAAACAAACACATCACAATGTTTTCAAAATGTTCCCCATTGGCACTACAGAGGTGGCGCAAACGAGGAATGAAATTCGCCATCACATTTCGTAGTGTCTCAACCGAAATGGTTTCACATGCCACAGAGATCGCCGGCTAATATGGAGGCCAAACCATGCCTGCACCAGTAAATTTGGGATATTCCAAAGCAATGACTTGATTCCCGAAGTATTCCTCAAGAAAGCGAAACACTTGTTCGGTCCCATGTGGTCGGGCTCCATCTTGCATAAACCATTCAGTACCTGGTCGATCGTCTAACGCTTGCTGTATGGCGACAAATTGTTCCAAAATTGCAACGTAACGTGCACCAGTGACCGTTTCTCGAATGAAAAAAGGGCCAATAATGCCTCTGCTGCATACTGCAGCCCATACAGTAACTTTAGGAGAATACAGGGGTTTCGCTTCACACCAATATGGCTTTTCGGAACCCCAAAATCGCCAGTTCTGCTTATTCACGTATCCATTCAGGTGGAAGTGTGCTTCATCTGCAAACCAGATGCAGCCAACATCAAATCCTTCACTATCAATCATTGTGAGCATCTGATTAGCAAAGGCAACCCTTTGTTGCACAGCTCGTACGGGTATGGCCTGGTGCGTTTGAAATTTGAATGGAAACATGTGTAGGCGCTTTCTCAGTATTTTCTGCGTGCTGGGACGCTTCAAACCAGTCTCAGATGCAATTCTGCGGACGGATGACATTGGATTTCGCTGAATAATTCCAGAAACTGTGACGATATTTTCTGGCGTAACTGCGGTTTGCTTGCGGCTAACATGCCCCACTAGATCATCAGTTACGCTGCCTGTTCGTTGAAATTTTGCCAAGAGCGTACGAATGGTTTTCGCATAGGATCCTTTTGGAACATTAAATCGTGCTTGTTGCCGTAGGACTCTCTTCTAACCTGTGGTACTCTAGCACCGGAAAAACGCGTTGTTCAATGGAGTACATGGTTTTAATCTCATCCTTCGGTACGCTAAACTCCTTTCACGTTTCAATAGTGGAACTGATCGCTCTGGGCTTCGGATCACGATTTATACTAGGCATTGCGTATGGCGATTACAGCGCCATCTGTTAGCAGCTTTGGTAACTATTATTTCAAACTGCTGTATAAACTTCTTACAGCCTTCACAATAAACATACCGTTTACTACATTCCTCTATCGATCTTTATTTTCGAGATATTTAATTTTGAAATCAGGGAGTCCTTTTCTGGACACCCTGTAGCAGTCACGCTTACAGGTATAATATATGTTTGGTGTCTGACATTTATTTTACTTAACTTTTGTGGCCGTATGCCCTTCCTGTCAAAGCAGCCGTCAGTTATCTAAGGAAGGGAAGTCGGGCGATCCAACTGTTTGTGAATCGTGTAAACCGTGTTCCGTGTGTGACCGTATTTTAACTTAGTGCAATGGATTTTCTGAGACGGGAAGTGGGAACCGGTCCAGCATTTGCCTAAACGAGCGTAAGAAACAGCCTAAAAACGACACTCGGACTAACCTGTGAACCAGCCACGGTCGCTAACGCCCAGCGCGCATTCGATCCGGGTCTGTACAGTACTCTCCTTGCTTCAGTAACTGCGTGGTGCCCCCCTCTCTGGTCATAACAGAGTAGCCCTACTCGTCGCCGCGGGGAAGCGCTCGATCCTGGCCTCGTGTAGATGTGCAGCTGGAATTGTGATAATTGCAGAAAATCCTTAACTACTTTGCAATAAAGACCATAAAATTTATCTTTGTCAGAGGATGCCTTTTATTAATTCCTGTGGTTTTAATCACAGCACAGTCAATAGTACACTCGCTGTGAATTTTGAAATTTTCCAGGCGAACTGAATGTTCAAACAAAAACACATTCCACGAAATTTCAGCTGGGCACCTGCAAGTAATGCTTAGTGAACCATCAAAGACTGACGAAGATTTTTTTTTTTTACTATTATTTCAATTCCCCACAATTGGAGCTGGCTGGCACCGGATACAAACCGCTGTTCAGCCAAAGGTTACATAAACTGTATTTAAAGATCATACATTTAGACAACATTGTTCCTAGAGTACAGCAATTGGTGCTATATTTAGGTTAAAATCAACGGTCGACATCACATTAATATTTTTGTATTTACTGGTTGTAGAGAGCACGATCGTGGTATCACGAGAAAACCAAGGAGCCGCCAGCACCAGCCATAGGGGGCCAAAATTTCTGAAGATGGCTTTAACATAAGCCGAATCCGGTAAATAGACAAATATTATTGCGATCTCGACTGTTGATTTTAACCTAAATGTACTTAAAGACGGTTAAAATACAGAAAAGGTAGCAATAACAGATGATTTTATAAAAAATACGTAGGTGGACGATAGTGCGATTTTTAGATAAAAACACGTGGCAATAAACGAAGATTTAGTAAATTACAGATATTGGTTTTTAACAATCTCAGTACCAGCCCAATATTAGTCCATTTCCGCAGATATCAGGCAATTTCAGCTGTGTTCAAAAGTTTATATCTTGGAAAATATCGAATCTATAAACACAAAATTAACCGTATTTTTAGTCCACATTGTCTTCTTTAACATGCAACTGTGAGCAAAACCTGTCTGGTATAATATGGGCAAATTACATTATTATATGTGACACTGTTTTTCTAAAATGAAAGAAGTCATACATTCATATAGATAGAATAAATTAGTTCATAAGTACATAATGATCAGTGCTGAATATCGTATTTAAATGCAACAGCACTTTCTACATGGATTTATACTGCATTTTCGAATGAAATGTCTTAAGGGGCTCCGGAAAGGCTCAAAATCATGAAAAGTTCAATTTTTACTTTTTTGCGTTTTCTGAATCTGCAGACTATTACCTTTTAATAGATATATAATTTATTCAATTCCGAAGACTACAACTATTTTAAATTTTTTTTGAAATGTGTTCTACATGGGCGTGACCCACTGTGGCGCTGTTAAACTGCTGTCAGATGGTGTTATTATTAACGTCCGTGTTCATCAGGTACATTTTAGTGATGTGATATAAAGTATGTGTTGTGGCTAACCTGTGATGGTTCAATATATATCGCTGGTGTGATTGTCGATTGCTTCATGTTTATTTACTCTGTCGTTATCTCGAAAATATTCGTAATTAATTCTGTTTCTTGAGTCTCTGTTTTGTTGAAGTATAATAATGAGTAAAAGTAAAGTTATTAGAAATCCTCTGAAGGCTTTTAAGAAAAGGAGAAATGTTGGAAAGCCAAAGGTATGTGTTATTACTGTAAACAATAAAGACGATAACCAAGTGAGTGAACCTAACCTCTCAAGTACACCTGCCCATAGCAGTCAAAGTGGGAAAGAAAATACTTCACAGAAGAAGCTTGGTTCAATGAGTGAAAACTATGAATGTTTTATGGACGAATCGGATGTGAATGAAATATTTGATATGTCGGTTCTCAAAGGAATTTTTTCAAACTGTGTAAGATGTATTCATTGTAGTGAAGTTGGTCTGGAACTCTCCATAATAAAGCACGTAGGACTTGCTAGTGAAATACAACTGAAATGTGATAAGTGTTCATACATGACCACCTTTTGGAACAGTGTTGCAGTAACTGCAACTGAAGAAAATGGTAGCAAAATCTACGAACACAACAACGAGCGATGCTTGCTTTAGACAAGGAACGCCTTCGGGCTGCAGACAGGGCTGTAAAGAGTCTAGAAATACAAGCAAGAGTAAACAGGAGGAGGAACAAGAGGAAGCTGGAGGAGGAGTTTGCAGAGGATGAAGATAAACCATGGAATGCACTAAAAAGTTAATCCAATCTTTGTCGCTCGATTCCCAAAACTTTTATTTTCTCATACTACATGTTTTCTAAGGATCTTCCAAACATATTTGTTTCAAACTTTCAGTAAATGTTACACAGTACCTTCTGCATAATTTAACACAGCCTTTTTCCAAAAAACTGTATATTTTTGAATATATAAATAAAAAATTGCAAAAAAAATGTTGTGAATTTTCATTACAATTGAAAAAAAATCATCTTTAATAAATGAACTAAAATTTTGTAAAATCCCTGTGTTAAGTTGTAGCCCATATTCCAATAAATAATCTGTAAAAAGTTCAACTTCCTACCTCAAATACTTAGTGAGGAAACATGTAATTTATAAGCGTTATTTTAACATTGCAAGTATAGGGCGTTCCGGAGCCCCTTAAGCCAGGGTTCCATAAACACGCCACACAGTACTGTTCGCACTGATAACGTGTCTCCTTGCGATTTGCTTTCCTACTTTTCTCTCTTTGATTTTGAAGAGCAAACATAGCATACACGAGAGGCATATTTCTTTCTTGTGGACAGTAAATGTGTTAGTCATTTTTAGTTATTTGGAGCTATTGGTAAGGTTGGTAATGAAATCAGTTATTTTCATTTTCTTGGTCTGAAATGAACTATGTGACCAAAACGCATTCGGTACTCGTAGTATGAGCAAATTAAAAAACAGTTTCCGCCACCATTTTACAGTTCTGAGACTAAACACATTGTACTGCAGTCGCCCTCAAAGACACTTGTGTCGTCCAAATTATGTTCACTATCTAGAGCATCGACAATGTCTGCAAGAGTTCAGCAAATCGGCAGATAAACCACGGCACGCCATTTCTCTTACATAGGATACCACTAATGTGCTCTTTCCGCAGGCTAAAACAGTGACTCATAACGAACGAAATACCGTCAATATTAGACGCACATTCACACCATTTATCCGTGCAGGTAATAAAAAGCAGTATAAACATCGCATATCGATAGTCAGAGTTGCGAAACAACACGCAGCGCTTTTTAACCAACAAAATACGCTATCCCGTAGAACCTACGGGCTTGGCGCTTTAAAAATAGTCACTGATGAATGAGAATGATGGTGTAATGATGTTGCTAGGTGGCACGTAAAAAAATTATCATGATGAAGGTGTGATGATGGATATGACTATGAGGCCCTGTACAAGAGCATATAGCGACTAGAAGTCACCAAAGTGGATGAAAGGGAAAACATAAAGTGGGAGAATGGTGTGAGGTGGAGCCCTGTGATTAGATTTTATCGTTGGGAAGTGGAAATCGGTTAAAATTCCGGAGGGAGAGGATGAATAATGCACGGAGGTGCATGGAGGGTATAATATGGCTGTAGAGGCGCAGCAGTGCATCTGAATTGGTTATTAGCAGGTGGGAACGTGTGCTGGGACTGGGTTTTGCGATAAATGTATCGGATCAGAATGTGCTCTTGGAAGAGAAGGTGGTGAGGGAAGTGGATGAGTTGCTACACGATGAGAGTTGCGGACGGTATACCGGATGCAGAAGGCGAGGCGGAGTCTTTCCGGGATTTCAAGGGACATATAGAATTTACGTGATCCAGTCGAAGACATCCCCAGCTCCGCAATACATAGCGCGCAACAAGTATTCCGCCCATACGTCTAAATCAAGTTAACAGACGGACCACACTAGCTGGCGGCAGCGCCCTCGCTGGTGGAGCTGCGGAACTCAGCTGCCTCCTGCGTTACCATCGCCGCGGCCATCGTTTCACTCTGTCGTCTACGGTGAGAGAAGATAGAGGAAGAGATTAGTGTTTAACGTCCCGTCGACATCGAGATCATTAGAGACGGACACAAGTCCGGGTTACGGAAGGAAGGGGAAGGAAATCGGCCGTGCCCGGCATTTGCCTGAAGCGATTTAGGGAAATCACGGAAAACGTATCTCAGGATGGCCGGAAGCGGGTTTGAACCGTCGTCCTCCCGAATGCGAGTCCAGTGTGCTAACCAGTGCGCCACCTCTCTCGGTCTCTTCGACTAGAGCAAACCGTCCAGATGATAAGGTTCCGTACACTCTCCAAGCCGGCCGCTGTGGCCGAGCGGTTCTAGGCGCGCAGTCCGGAACCGCGCGACTGCTGCGGTCGCAGGTTCGAATCCTGCCTCGGGCATGGATGTGTGTGATGTCCTTAGGTTAGTTAGGTTTAAGTAGTTCTAAGTTCTAGGGGACTGATGACCACAGATGTTAAGTCCCATAGTGCTCAGAGCCATTTGAACCATTTGAACCACTCTCCAACTGGTAGCCCCAGCCACGGTTCGTCAGATTTTCCGCCAGGCGTGTTTCCACGGCTGATGGAGACCCAAAAAGATGTGGCTGTGGTCAGAATCGTTGTTTTCTTAAACTCCAATGAATTTACAGTAGAAATACAATATTTGGTAACATCGTACTTGCTTGGCCGCAAAAGGCTCGTGCAGCGTTGATGTTCAGTGCAGTGTTCTTCAACGGTGCGTATTATCTGTCCTGTGTAAGCCGTACCACACTCACAAGGTATTTCGTAAATTCCGGCATTTCGCAGTAAACAATCGTCCATCACCGGTCCCAAAAGGTCTGCAGTCTTAGCTGGTGGCAGGAAAAACACTTTCACCTGAAATTTGCGGTGGATTCTTGCTACCTTAAACGAAATGTTACCCACGAAAGGAAGAAAAGCGTAAGATTTAACCGGCTTGTTCCCTTCTTTATCCACTTCCTGGTTCCTGGTTTTCAACTGATAGTAGAATACCATCATTCCTGAACATTGTCTTTAGGTGCGGAAGTTCCTTAGGCAAACCATCTAGATTCGAGACTATGTAAGCTCTGTGTGCAAGTGTTTTAAGTTTGCGACGGTGGTGACAATTTGACGCTTTCAAAAAGAATTCAGTATGAGTGGGATTATGGTATACCGAAAGCACCAGAGAGCCATAATTTTTCCATCTATCTAAAACACCCAAGAAAGGCTCTTTCACTATTTCCATAGCGAGCCGACAGTTGTTACGACTGGAGTTGATGTGATGTACACACATTACAAAAAATTGCATCACCCCTCTTCCCAGAACTCCTGAAGATAGACGTTGACTGTGGATATTTTATCACAAACACAGTCTCTTTGGCTCTTCAGAGCCGGCCGCGGTGGTCTCGCGGTTAAGGCGCTCAGTCCGGAACCGCAGGATCGAATCCTGCCTCGGGCATGGATGTGTGTGATGTCCTTAGGTTAGTTAGGTTTAAGTAGTTCTAAGTTCTAGGGGACTGATGACCACAGATGTTAAGTCCCCTAGTGCTCAGAGCCATTTGAACCATTTCAACTCTTCAGAGATGTCACTAAACCCGCCCAAAGATGTACACAACCATGCATGAGCAGCGCCTATCAGACGGAAGGAGTCCGACAGCCGATCAGTTCCAGCCATTCCACTAGGAAGGAGGTACACGGCTAGTGTTGTCTGTAGTTCAGTCATGCGTAGACGGTCAATACTGATGTTCGATCGCGTCCGCATTGTTACTTTGTGCCAGGAAGGGCTCTCAATAAGGGCGGTGTCCAGGCGTCACGGCGTGAACCAAAGCGGTGTTGTTCGGACGTGGAGGAGATACAGAGAGACAGGAACTATCGATGACATGCCTCGCTCAGGCCGCCCAAGGGCTACTAATACAGTGGATGACCGCTACCTACGGATTATGGCTCGGAGGAACCCTGACAGCAACGCCACAATGTTGAATAATGCTTTTCGTGCTGCCACAGGACGTCGTGTTACGACTCAAACTGTGCGCAGTAGGCTGCATGATGCGCAACTTCACTCCCGACGTCCATGGCGAGGTCCATCTTTCCAACAACGACACCATGCAGCGCGCTACAGACGGGCCCAGCAACATGCCAAATGGACCACTCAGGATTGGTATCACGTTCTTTTCGCCGATGTGTGTCGCATATGCATTCAACCAGGCAATAGTCAGAGACGTGTTTGGAGGCATCCCGGACAGGCTCAACGCCTTAGACACACTGTCCAGCGAGTACACCAAGGTGTAGGTTCCCTGATGTTTTGGTGTGGCATTATGTAGGGTCGACTTACGCCGCTGGTGGTCATGGAAGGCGACGTAATGGCTATACGATACGTGAATGCCATCCTCCTACCGATAGTGCAACCATATCAGCAGCATTCTTCTCCATGGACGAGAATTGGCACCAACATCGTGCATATTTTGTGAACGACATCCTTCAGGATAACGACATCGGTCGACTGGAGTGGCCAGCATGTTTTCCAGACATGAACCCTATCGAACATGCCTCGGATATATTGGAAAGGGCTGTTTATGAACGACGCGACCCACCAACCACTCTGAGGGATCTACGCCGATTCGCCGTTGAGAAGTGGGACAACCTGGTCCAACAGCGCCTTGATGAACCTGTGGATAGTTTGCCACGACTAATAGAGACATGCATCAATGCAAGATGACGTGCTACTGGATATTAGAGGTACCGGTGTGTACAGCAGTGTGGACCACCAAGTCTCGCTGTATGGTGGTACAATATGTAATGTGTGGTTTTCATGAGCAATAGAAAGGGCGGAAATGATGTTTATGTTGATCTCTATTCCAATTTTCTGTACAGGTTCCGGAACTTTCGTGACCGAGGTGATACAAAACTTTTTTTTATGTTTGTACAATAGGAATTCCATTAATTAATCTTCTCCGTGAGGCCACACCGTGAAAGTATCGTCCATATAGCTGCAAAATACAGTTGATTTAAGGGCAGCTGATGCAAGCACTCGTGCCTCGAAATCCTCCGTAAAAGGACTAGTCATCAAGGGAGACAGGACTGCCCTTGACTACGCCATCAGCCTGTTCAAAATACCCTTGGTTGAAGATACAAGTAGAGGAAAGAGCATCTCGAAACAAAACAGTGATGTCCACTTGAAACTTATTAATCCGGTGTTCCAAAAAAATCGCTTGTTCTTACAATTATGAAGTCACTCTCACATTCTAGCTCACATACGCACTATTCATCAACTACCGCTTAAGTCCTTTTAATGCATTTATTAACACATTTTAGCAGAAAATTGACAAAAGCCACTACTGATTAGACCGTCTACCGTGACGCCTGCTCTCAGTCTCAACTATAACGCAATAATTAACATAACTGAAGAGAGCCACCACCGATACGACTGTCCAGTCTAACCTCCACTACCAGACTGACGCTACCAGCTCTGACCTTCCAGTTCCTGCTGACTCAAGACAGCATCTGCCTCCAGCGTTTTAGCCAATCACAGCAAAGGTAATTTCGTGCTACTGTATATAGTGGAACCTTGCTCGGCCAATAGCAAGCGAGGAGGTTGTTCCCAGGTGGGTGACTCCATGCCACGTCAGCCAAGTACCACGCTGGAACCTCCACCTCATTCGGCCCAGACAGTAGGTCTTGTGACCTACACGGTGCGACTCAATACACTACATGCCTGTCACTCTGCGGAAAATGACGGTGGAACAGCGAGGTAACCTCAAGTTTTAAATTTTGTGTCCGTGGGAGAGAATTCTTCGGATATACCTGAATGTTGAAAGGTATAGTCGCTCCTCCAGGACGACACCCAGCCCACAAGGCAAAGATGGTGCTTGAGTCTCTGACCAGCAAACAAATTGCAGTCCTGGTTCACTGCCGTAATCGCTGGATTTGGCACCAGCCGACTAGTGATGCAGTGTACCCTCCGTCACGCATCGTACGCACCGTATGGTGGCTTGCGGAATATCTGTTTAGATGTACATGTAGATGTAGACTTCTAGTTGTTCTCCAAATTGAAGCTGGCAAGGAAAGTTACGACATAATTAAGGACACACAAGAAAATTGTACCGAAACACTAAACCCAATTACGAAAAACACCTCTAAAAAAATGGTTCAAATGGCTCTGAGCACTATGGGACTTAACATCTATGGTCATCATTCCCCTAGAACTTAGAACTACTTAAACCTAACTAACCTAAGGGCAGCACACAACACCCAGTCATCACGAGGCAGAGAAAATCTGTGACCCCGCCGGGAATCGAACCCGGGAACCCGGGCGTGGGAAGCGAGAACGGTACCGCACGACCACGAGCTGCGTACAACACTTCTAAAACATTTCAGCTGTGTATTCAGTGGTTTCTACACCAAATATCAACATATATACTCCGCTAGCCACCAAGCGGGTATGTGGCGGAGGGCACTATTCGCACCAAAGTCATGTCCCACCCTCCCCCCCCCCCTACCCCCCTCCCCCCCCCCCAAACCCCTCTGTTCCACTCGCGTATCGCGCGAAGGAAAAACTGAATGCTTCAGTACAAGCTCTCTAATTTCCCTTGTCTTTGAATGGTGATCATTTCGCGATCTGGAAGTTGATGGTAATAATATATGCTCTACATCCACGGCGAAGATCGAATTTTGGAATTTAGTGAGCAGCCCCTTCCGTTTAGCGCGTCGTCTATCTGCAAGTGTGTCCCACTGCAAACTTTCTATGAGATTTGTAACGCTCTCGCGATGGCTAAATGTACCAGTCATGAATCTTGCCGCTCTTCTTTGGACCTTCTCAATCTCTTGAACCAGACCCAACTGCTAAGGGTCCCATACAGACGAGCTATACTCTAAGACTGGACGAACTAAAGTATGTAAGCAATTTCGTTTGTTGAAGGACTGCATCACTTCAGGATTCTACTAATAAACCGCAATCTAGAGTTCGCCTTACCCGTTACTTGTGTAATCTCATCATTCCATTTGAGATCATTCCGAATAGTCACACCCAGATACTTGACTGATGTTACCGCTTCCAAATACTGGGCGCCGGCCGCGGTGGTCTCGCGGTTCTAGGCGCGCAGTCCGGAGCCGTGCGACTGCTACGGTCGCAGGTTCGAATCCTGCCTCGGGCATGGATGTGTGTGATGTCCTTAGGTTAGTTAGGTTTAAGTAGTTCTAAGTTCTAGGGGACTAATGACCACAGCAGTTGAGTCCCATAGTGCTCAGAGCCATTTTTGAAATACTGGGCATTTATTTTGTACTCGTACGTTAATGGGGATTTTCGCTTTGTTATACGCAGTAGGTTACACTTACTAATATTGAGAGATAACTGTCAGAATTACACCACGCATTTATATTCTGCAAGTCTTCATTGATTTGTTCACAACTTTCGTGTGATACTACTTTCCTGTAGACTACAGCGTCATCAGCAAACAGTCTAATGACGCTGTCAACACCATCAACCAGGTCGTTTATGTAGATCGTAAAAAGTAGCGGACCTATTAAGCTGCTCTGGAGCACATCTGATGTTACGCTAGTTTCTGTTGAAGTCTTCCCATTCAGGAGGACATACTGCTCTCTGTCTGTTAGAAAACTTTCTATCCAACTTCATACGTCATCGGATAGCTGTAAGAGCGCACTTTTTGGAGCAAGCGACAGTGGGGAACTGAGCGAATGCCTTTCGAAAGTCGAGGAATATGGCATCAACCTGGGAGCCGGTATCTAGAGCCTGTTGTATATTATGCACAAAGACGGTCAGCTGTGTCTCGCATGACCGCTCTTTCCAAAAACAGTGCTGGTTTCTGCAGATGGCTGCAGACGGTGTACTGAAGAACATCAGTATTTACATCATATTCAGACTCATAATTATAGCCGTAACGAGTTGTAGAACCACTTGTATGAATATCAAGAGCTCAGATGGAAACCCAGGGGGAGCAGAAAAGAGGAAGGAGTATATAGGGTGCAGCGAAATTCGCGCACTAGGGCTTCACAGCGCGACTCCTTACATGCCAGCGATGAAAAAATGTCTCAGAAAATTTCACCTGGCGATTACATCCGGTAGAAAAAGTACGTTAAAGAGTGGCAATCTGGCAACACTGTAACCACATGTATGGTAAATACCTCTGTCAGCACGTGAAAGTTCTGATGTACAGTTGGTGCAGTAGATAGAGTTTTGGATTAGCATGCATTAGGTCGATGGTTCGATCCTGGGTTGAGGCATATGTTTCTTATTTGGTAAGTGTACTACAGGCGGTACAGTATCTGGCATCTTAATCGTCAACAGCGATTGCAGCGGTTCCCCTAGAAAACCTTTACACTTACATACTACAATCGTAGAAATGGAAGATTCGTCAGCTTTGGAAGGAACCCTTTCCACGTCGTGGGCGTGAATTTATCTGCACTACTTCATCTACTAGACGCGAAACCTGTTTTCTTTGTACCCTCTTCCAATGGTGCCATAGATTAATACCAACTATTATTCTGGCCTCGTTCACATCCATTACATTGCGTTAGGCCCTTACGTTACCAGCAGGACTGGCAACGTGCTTTGCGAATAAAGTCCAAACTCGGTTACTATTTGTATATGTTATCACCATGATCCCACTAACTATACCTTTCAACATTGAGTCTGGTAACCGCATGCTGTTTAGTACATACCTCAATGCATTATTATCATTATTACTATTGTTATTATTATCTATCGATGGGATTGTGGAAACATCACGTTTATTGCCATTAGGGAAACAGTGTAATTCGAAACGAACATTTCGCAACTAACGGTGTCGGGATGAATAATGCAGAACCATATTTGTCAGAGAGGAAAAATACGTGTTAGGTGGAACAGCCCGCAGGACTGACGGCGTGTTTATACTGTATGCGCTGTCCACCAGAGAGGGACTAGTTGCGAGCGGACTAACGCGCCCGTGATACGATTTTCATTGTAAACCTCTAAATCAGTGTGGCAGGGCAAATGATGAATATGTGGATATGCTTCTGGTCCTTGGTGCATCTGATAACCGGGCTTGTGTTGCCGCTTGTAAATATGCTACTAGATATCCTCGTCGACGCCATCCAGATAAAAATGTGTTTCGTCATCTCGAGCTGCGCCTTCGGTTCAAATGGTTCAAATGCCTCGGAGCACTATGGGACTTAACTTCAGAGGTCATCAGTCGCCTAGAACTTAGAACTAGTTAAACCTAACTAACCTAAGGACATCACACACATCCATGCCCGAGGCAGGATTCGAATCTGCGACCGTAGCGGTCACGTGGTTCCAGACTGAAGCGCCTAGAACCGCACGGCCACACCGGCCGGCCTGCGCCTTCGGGATTCAGGTCCTCTCCTTCCACCATCGCGTGACAGAGGTCGTCCACGACTCGCCGCACTCCAGCTACTAAGGAAGCTATTCTGGAGGTCATACACCAAGAACCTCAGCGAGGTACATGTAAAGTAGCAAGGCAGCTGCTTGTCTCGCAACGCACGGTCGTAAACGTGCTGCACGAGCATGGGCTTTCTCGCAACACCTGCATCCTGCAGATCGCCATCAGCGGATGCGTTTCTGTGAATGGTTTCAACAACAACACTTGTGAACACCGTGATATGGTCGGATGAAACAGCATTCACTCGTGAGGGTGTCTTCAATATGCACAAAGCCCGCCATTGATGTGAGGTTAAACCGCTCGTCACCTGCGACCGTGGATATAAAGTTCACTTTGGTATCAACGTCTGGGCTGGAATTTGGGCGACAGGTGTTTGGGTCCCTACATGTTGCCTGAACGGTTGAATGCACGAATTTATCATGAATTCCTCTCAAATTATCTGCCTGATGCGCTGGAAGATGTTCCACTATATGTTCGGCAGAGAATATGGTTCCAACATGATGGTGCACCTCCACACTCTGGAAGTAATGTGCGACAGTATTTGGACAGAACATTTACGGAAAAATGACTCGGTCGTGTAGTTCCAGTTGCAAGGCCACCGCGTCCACCTGACCTAAATCCCCTGGATTTCTTCCTGTGGGGACACCTGGAGGAGCACGTGTACTCTACTCCGCCGACGAATGTGGAAGAATTGGTAGCGCGTGTTCATGCTGCTGCTGTTGCTGTGGCCACAGCTTTGCTGCGAAGGGTCCAGAGCTGTATGATCCGGCTCGTTGCACAATTACATGTAGGGCGCTTTGAGCATCTGCTATACTGAGGACAACGAATTCTGTTGTGAGGGTCATGCAGTCATTGATATGGACATTATTATTGTCACTGGTTACTAATGTGTGACATCTAAGCGCTCGCATTACATGTAGTATAAATGACAAGTAGATGTTGTGTTATTGTACTGTGCTATCATCTCGAAATTTATTTTTTTTAATAGTTATTCTGTCCTATGACAGATCATTTGCTTCAACTGTCTATTTCTTGTCTAATCACATATGTTATGTTCAGCGTTCCAAAATGTAGTAAATTTAAGATACGTGTGACCTGAGAAACGGTGTATATTACAGTATGAATGTCAGAATGAAATTAGCAAATAAAATGTGCCCCACTCCAGGATTGAACTCTCGACCTCCTGCGCGTTAATCCAAAACGCTCACCACTGCACCAACCGTACAGCAGTATGGACTTGTGCTATCACAAGTAGTTATCGTAGTTGTGATTACAGTGTTGCCAGGTTGCCACCCTTTAACGTCCTTTTTTGCCGGATGTACTCGCCGCGCACACGGCAAAATGACCACTTTAGGCGGCAAAAAATCGATTTTCACACTTATAGATTAGATTTAAACGTCCTTGTATTCTTCACCTCAGGTAACTGGTCCATCGCACTGCCGTAAAATATCCTTAGTTATGTTGATAATAAAGGTGTGTGGGGGTCTGACAGGCTAGTTCCATTCGAAACTCGAAAGTATTATAACGTGAATTTTTTGATCATCTCATTCGAAAATCTCAATATTTATCACGGATGTGGAAGACATAGGTGTGTTCATTAAATAGACAACGTTACAATTCTTTTTTTTACCCTTGTTAATAGTAAATGATGATTTTATAAAAAATATTTTTCCTTAGACTTTCAAAAAAAAAATTCCGCTTAGTACCGCTTTCTGTCCAAAATATTTACACTTGTGCATTTGTTGACTATTTGTATTGTAAATTCTAGGAACTCAAACCAATGCATTGTGACACCACACTCTTTTCTTTACAGTCAATCGGAATTAAATATGAGGAAAATGGATCTAGTTTTAGTGTTAAAAAATGAGAACTTTTACAAACAATAACATCTAAGTGTATAGAACGATTAACGACTCACATATTGGATAAATTTAGTGAATGTAAACAGTCAAAAGACAGTGTACGTAAAATTAAGTCAATTTTAAAAGTGTTTGTCTCAAAATTGCTACAAAAGTGGAAATAATCGAATTGGAATATGGAAAGATTTTTGAAAAACGACTTGGTCTTGCCAGCTCTAAGCCCTACGACCACAAAAGAAAATTTACACGTCAATAAACCCAGAGGAAGACCTGCAAAATCTTTTGAAGAAAGCTCTCAACGATCAAAACAAAGAATAGTGCAACCAATTATTGCTGGGTCAACCTCAGAGAATTTGGGTACTGCTGCTCAAAGCAGCCTTAATAAGAGTGGAAAAAGAACAGTTGCACAAGTAGTAAACTTAGCCCTAACCACAAGCCCTCGCAGATACAACGCATGAAACACATTCACGAAAAGCCATCATATTCGGTTATGAAGCCTTAATCACCCACAGAAGCCTTAGCGTTCATTATTGACTCTGACAGGGGAAAAGGAGATTATATTCATTGGTAAAAACGGGCGAAATCTGGAGGCGACAATATCTAGCCACTTTATAATGTCATAGCACAAACAAAGAAGCAATGTTACCCGAGTAACATTACAATCACGGAGACCAAAGTGCAAATTGCAGTTCAAGATATTGTGGACCACACAATCAAAAGATTTTCTCATGTACAGCAGGATGTACTTCTGTTACACCACGGTCACACTGCAAACTCAGCGATTTAAGTCATCTATAAGTGGGACCTTGACGGTAGTGGTGGACATTCCATTTACAAACAATGTGTTGCCAACAACTCACTGTATGGAGATACCAACATAATTCTATGTACTATAGTTCCATTGCAAATGTCAGAGGTCACAACGAATGGTAAACAGAGTTTCTGGCAAAACCCGAGTACTTCTTCGTCGAGATATAATCGCATCATTCCCCTGCAGACTGAAAAGGAGACAAGGGAATCAGTAAAACTTCATTACGAAGCAATTGAGGAACAAATATCAAATTTGCAGCCTACTGAGGTGACCCTTGGGGATAAATCTAACACATTTAAACATCATGCTGTATGTACAATGATAGACGGAAAAACGTGTAACGTGCTCACAGACACTTCGTCAACACAAGCGTGTAATGTGTGCAAGGCAACACCCAATGAACTCAACAACCTTAACTTACTTTTGCAAAAACAATATTCTACGGCTAGTTCATTTAAGTTTGGTATATCTGTTTTGCACTCATACCTTAGATGTTACGAGTACTTTTTACATACATCATATAAATTGGAACTGAAGCAGTGGCAAGCAAGAGGTAAAGAAGCCAAAGAAATTATAAAAAGAAGAAAAGAAGAAATAATCACTAAATTCTATCGTGAAATGGGATTAGTGGTAGACCAGGCCCATGCAAAGAGGAGGTAACTGCAATGACGGGAATACTGCACGAAACTTTTTTGCAGAGCCCACGAAATGTGAGACTATAACAGGTCTACAGCCCGAAATTATGCAAAGATTTACAAACATCCTAAGCGTTTTGTCTTGCGGATTTATTGTTAATTACAGTAATTTAAAAAAATTATTGCCTCGAAGCAGCAAAAATCTGTTTAGGAACGTACAAGTGGTACAAAATGAGTGCATCTGTGCACAAGCTCCTAATACATGGTGCAGACATAATAAAGGAACTACCTTTGCCTGTGGGGCTTTTTTCAGAAGATGTCTAGGCATCTAATCAGAAAGAATATAAAGGTTTAAGACTTTTCCATGCAAGGAAAACTTCAAGAATACATACCAATGCTGACAGCTTCAGATCCCATCATTGCGTCCAAGAGGAGGAGTCACTTTAAAAAAAGAAAACCCTTTCCTAAGGAGGCACTGTTAATGTTAGAAGAGCCTGTTGTGAAAATGCTTGAAGATAATGGTGACAAAGAAACAATGGATGATGATGATAATGATGACGACGACGACGGAACAATGGATGATTATGATGAGGGATACTAACTGTCTTACTGCCTGTAAACATTACGTAAAATATACTAATTTGATTCCACTTTTTCATTTTTAGCTACCTATAAATCACCTTTTAGGTTCGTAGGTACTTTCAGAATCTTGATAAGTCTGAATACACATAAACCCTAAGGTCAGAAGTCTTTGTAAGTACAAAAATGCACAAATTATTTAACATATTTGAATTTTGGCCGTCTAAAGTGGTCATTTTGCCGTGTGTGCGCCGGATGAAATTTTGTGAGAGATTTTTTTTTTTTTTTTTTTTTAATCGCTGATACGTGAGAAGTCGCGCTGCGAAGCCGAAGTGCGCGAATTTCGCTTCACCCTGTATAGAGGGTCTGTACAAAGACGATGTAATTGAGGACAATATTATGTAACTGGGAGAGGATGTAGGTGAAGATGAAATGGGAGATATGATACTGCGTGAAGAGTTTGGCAGAGCACCGAAAGACCTAAGTTGAAACAAGGCCCCGGGAGTAAACATTCCATTAGAACTACTGACAGCCTTGGGAGAGCCAGCCCTGACAAAACTCTACCATCTGGTGAGCAAGATGTATGAGACAGGCGAAATACCCTCAGACTTAAAGAAGAATATCATAATTCCAATCCCAAAGAAAACAGGTGTTGACAGATGTGAAAATTACCGAACTATCACTTTAATAAGTCACGGCTGCAAAATACTAAGGTAAATTCTAGTAGAAGCCGATCTCAGGGAAGATGGGTTTGGATTCCATAGAAATGTTGGAACACGTGAGGTAATACAGACCCTACGACTTATCTTAGAAGAAAGATTAAGGAAAGGCAAACCTACGTTTCTAGCATTTGTAGACTTAGAGAAAGCTTTTGACAATGTTGACTGGAACACTCTCCTTCAAATTCTGAGGGTGGCAGGGGTAAAATACAGGGGGCGAAAGGCTATTTACAACTTGTACAGAGACCAGATGGTACTTATAAGAGTCGAGGGGCATGAAAGGAAAGCAGTGGTTGGGAGGTAGTGAGACAGAGTTGTAGTCTATCACCGATGTTATTCAATCTGTACATTGGGCAAGCACTAAATGAAACAAATGAAAAATTCCAAGTAGGAATTAAAACCCATGGAGAAGAAATAAAAACGTTGAGGTTCGCCGATGACATTGTAATTCTGTCAGAGACAGCAAAGGACCTGGAAGTGCAGCTGAGCGTAATGGACAGTGTCTTGAGAGGACGATATATGATGAACATCAACAAAAACAGAACGAGAAGAATGGAATGTAGTCGAATTAAGTCGGATGATGCTGAGGGAATTATATTAGGAAATGAGACACTTGAAGTAGTAAATGAGTTTTGCTATTTGAGGAGCAAAATAACTGATGATGGTCGAAGTAGAAAGGACATAAAATATAGACTGGCAATGGCAAGGAAAGCGTTTCTGAAGAAGAGAAATTTGTTAACATCCAGTATAGATTTAAGTGTCAGGAAGTCGTTTCTGAAAGCATTTAACAGGAGTGTAGACATGTATGGAAGTGAAACATGGACGATGAACAGTTTGAGCAAGAAGAGAATAGAAGCTTTCGAAATGTGGTGCTACAGAGGAATGCTAAAGATTAGATGGGTAGATCACATAACTGATGAGGAGGTATTGAATACAATTAGGGAGAAGAGAAATTTGTGTCACAACTGGAATAGAAGAAGGGATCGGTTGGTAGGACATGTTCTGAGGCATAAAGGGATCACCAATTCAGTATTGGAGAGCAATGTGTAGGGTAAAAATCGTAGAGAGAGACCAAGAGACGAACACGCTAAGGAGATTCAAAAGGATGTAGGTTGCAGTAGGTACTGGGAGATGAAGAAGTTTGCACAGAACAAAGTAGCATCGAGAGCTGCATAAAACCAGTCCCTGGACTGAAGACAACAACAACAACAACAACAACAACACGATTTGTAGAATTTTTGGATGGGTAGTATCTGCAAGTGCATGTGGCAAGAGCAAATGGCTAATGCTTACTTCTCCCTGGACAGCAGATCAGATGTTGATATGTGGACATGTGGAAGTAAAGCGTTTAATCTGTACGGACAGATTGCTGCAGTTATGGCCATGCAGGGAACATCAGGTCATAAAGTTTGTGGAAAAAATATCTGCACATATGCCCATTACACCCTGTATACGGCATGTCAGAGGGGTGGGGGGGGGGCGGGGTGGGGGGGAGGGAGGGTGGAAAGGGGCGCGGAAGGAGAAAGAAATTGCAATCCTTGCTGTAACGTGGAAACGAAGCGATTTATCTGGCATCCAAAAGGGCATGATCATTAGATTTTGGTCCGAAGGTGGAAGCATTTCGGGACGGCTAAGTATGTACACTGTTTGCGTGCTGTCGTGTTTAACTTATACTGTGTACGGCAAAATGGTGCGATTCAAAACCGGCGCCAAAGCAATTGTGGTTGGGTTGGATTGATTTGGGGGGAAGAGACCAAACAGTGAGGTCATCGGCCACATCGGATTAGGGAAGGAAGTGGGCCGTGCCCTGTCAAAGGAACCATCCCAGCATTTGCGTAAAGTGATTTATCGAAATCACGGAGAACCTAAATCAGGGTGGCCGGACGCGGGAATGAACTGTCGCCCTCCCGAATGCGAGTCCAGTGCAATTGTGGTGTAAAGGCCGTAGATAAGAGGGATGAACGACGGTTGCAGGGACGTGTAGGGGGAACAGGCATGCAACTGTTGAGCCTCACCACCCAGGTAAATCAAGGGGCTACCAACAGTGTCTCTTCAACGACTGTTCAGCGAAAGTTGTTGCATATAGGCCACCGCATTGCGGTATCGGCCGCTGTCCATTCGGCCGTACTTTCAAATACGCACGCCGATAGTTACCCCACCGCATTTTCTATAGCCGCTACCGTGGCAAGAGGGTGCTACCACGAACCATTACGCAGCTGCCAATGAGGTGCAACCATCCACTCTCCAGGGCTCCAGCGGCGGGTGTACTTAAGTTCGAACATTCGTAGATTGTCCCCATTTTGAGTGTCTCCCAATTGAATAAGATCTACGGACATTCATTGCAACCAGAGATCGACGTCTTCAGAGTGGACATTGTATTGAAGAGTGACAGATTTATAAATCATCTGTATCTGTATATATTTCTACATTCAAATCTACTGTTAGCAACTGACGCTGCAATTACAGCAACAAAGTTATTCATTATTTTGTCTATCTGACTTTAATGTAGAATGGATTAATGTCTGCATTCTCTGTTCAGGAACAGCATGTGCTCCTCACTCCTGTAGATATCAAAGAACCACACAGCATGCAAAGGAAGTTATAATACGCGTAAGGTACCTGGTTCATGCACCAATGCCGACTGGTGTTCATCGGTGACGAAGGCTGTCATCTGCACGCCAGTGCTGCAACTGGACGTCCGCTTAGTGGCAACAGATGGCCTATTCAGATCAATCACATTTTATGCTCCATCGGGCAAATGGCCGTCAGATGGTCGGAAGGGTTCAGCCCAGATGAAGGAGTGTTATTGTCTGGGGAATGTTTTCGTCATTCTGGAAGCCACAATGGACCAACACAAGTATAGAGCTGCACTTGGAGATCACGTCCACCGGGACATGCAGTTTGTTTTCAAAATGGTTCAAATGGCTCTGAGCACTATGGGACTTAACATCTATGGTCATCAGTCCCCTAGAGCGTAGAACTACTTAAATCTAACTAACCTAAGGACATCACACAACACCCAGTCATCACGAGGCAGAGAAAATCCCTGACCCCGCCGGGAATCGAACCCGGGAATCCGGGCGCGGGAAGCGAGAACGCTACCGCACGACGACGAGCTGCGGACCAGTTTGTTTTCCTGTGGTTTATGGCATCTAGACTACTGGCCATTAAAATTGCTACACCAAGAAGAAATGCAGATGATAAACGGGTATTCATTGGATAAATATGTTATACTAGAACTGACATGTGATTACATTTTCACGCAATTTGGGTGCATAATTCCTGAGCAATCAGTACTCAGAACAACCACCTCTGGCAGAAATAACGGCCTTGATACGCCTGGGCATTGAGTCAAACAGAGCTTGGATGGCGTGTACAGGTACAGCTGCCCATGCAGCTTCAACACGATACCACAGTTCATTAAGAGTAGTGATTGGCGTATTGTGACGAGCCAGCTGCTCAGCCACCGTTGACCAGACGTTCTCAATTGGCGAGAGATCTGGAGAATATGCTGACCAGGGCAGCAGCCGAACATTTTCTGTATCCAGAGAGGCCCGTACAGGACCTGCAACATGCGGCCGTGCATTATCCTGCTAAAATGTAGGGTTTCGCAGGGATCGAATGAAGGGTAGAGCCACGGGTCGTAACACATCTGAAATGTAACGTCCACTGTTCAAAGTGCCGTCAATGCGAACAAGAGGTGACCGAGACGTGTAAGCAATGGCACCCAATACCATCACGCCGGGTGATATGCCAGTATGGCGATGACGAATACACGCTTCCAATGTGCGCTCACCGCGATGTCGCCAAACACGGAAGCGACCATCATGATGCTGTACACAGAACCTGGATTCATCCGAAAAAATGACGTTTTGTCATTCGTGCACCCAGGTTCGTCGTTGAGTACACCATCGCAGGCGCTCCTGTCTGTGATGCAGCGTCAAGGGTAACCGCAGCCATGGTCTCCGAGCCGATAGTCCATGCTGCTGTCAACGTCGTCGAAGTGTTCGTGCAGATGGTTGTTGTCTTGCAAACGTCCCCATCTGTTGACTGAGGTATCGAGACGTGGCTGCACGATCCGTTACTGCCATGGGTATAAGATATCTGCCATCTCGACTGCTAGTGATACGAGGCCGTTGGGATCCAGCACGCCGTTCCATATTACCCTCCTGAACCCACCGATTCCATATTCTGCTGACAGTCATTGGATCTCGACCAACGCGAGCAGCAATGTCGCGATACGATAAACCGCAATCGCGATAGGCTACAATCCGACCATTATCAAACTTGGAAACGAGGTGGTACGCATTTCTCCTCCTTGCACGAGGCATCACAACAACGTTTCACCAGGCAACGCCGGTCAACTGCTGTTTGTGTATGAGAAATCGGTTGGAAACTTTCCTCAAGTCAGCACGTTGTAGATGTCGCCACCGGCGCCAACCTTGTGTTAATGCTCTGAAAAGCTAATCATTTACATATCACAGCATCTTCTTCCTGTCGGTTAAATTTCGCGTCTGTAGCACGTCATCTTCGTGGTGTAGCAATTTTAATGGCCAGTAATCAACAGGACAATGCAATGTGTCACGGAGCTTTTACTGTACGTGCGTGATTCGGGGAGCACCAGGATGATTTTCCCACATTCCCCTGATCACCAGACTCTCCGGATTTAAACCTAGCTGAGAATCTGTGTGACCACCTGTGACCACCTCTATCGTGCTGTTCGCGCCACTGACCCATAACAGAGGCATTGCTACACATCGCTTTATCGCTGTCTGTACCTTCCAAGACCTCGCTGATTATCTTCCTGCACGTCTCCCAGCGAATCGAGTAGCTGAAAGTTGATTATTCAAGCTTTTGACATGTGGTCACATTAATGTGACCGGGCGGTATAACTGGGTACTCGGAGACGCGAGGCAGTGCGCTAGATTGCATTACATATTTCGACTGTTAGTACAGTAGCTGACCTGGAAGTAGAAGTGTACGGAAGTGTTGGCCTCGACGACGAGGCTGAAGTCGTCGCTGTGGAGCAGCCCGTGGAGGCCGCTGAAGGGCGGCTCGTGGCTGGGGGCGGCCACGGTGGCGACCAGCGCCCCGCAGAAGGCGGCGTGCACCACGACGGCGGCCAGGGTCGCGCTCACCTGCCACAGCCGCACCGACAGGCGGCCGCTCTCCACCAGCGGGGAGCCTGCGCAACCAGTGATCACTGCTATACTGAAGTAGCGAGAATCATCAGTGAAGCAATCTAAAGAAATATACAGTAAATAGTAGGAAACGATTGCGACCCAGTACAAGAACCAGTACCAACTGGAAAACAACATTTTCCTTGACCCATGATTCCGAAACAGCCCTGATATCTCGCGCACTTGGAGGAACCATGGCTGAGTGTGGAGGGGTGACGAGCTGACTCTCAGAACCACCGATGATGCCTCTACATGGCTCCTGGGACACCAGTGGCGAGAAGGGAATGTCGGAGGGCAGAAATACCAGTACATGGACAGGAATTGGCCGAGATCCTGGGAAACTGGTGATCGACAGCATGTGGGCTTCGCCAGCCTGGGGGCTACAGGTTGTTCCCATGAGCACCTCCGTAATTACGATAATGCTGTATGTGGATGCTATACTGCTGATGAAAAGGGTCGCCATCAGCAGTGGCGGCGCCGTCTCCACGTGGTTCCCCGTGGGCACCCAAAAGGGTGGCTAAAGGCGCTCTTCAGATGGAAGGTCCATTCCCCCACAAAGGGGGTAGCTTTTCCGAGCTGGTTTCCTTCGTTGTGGTGAAGTTGGGTAGTGGATGCATTGGTTGGACTTGAAGGGAGTATGAGCGGAAGCTCGGGGATCCCTGATGATAATCCACCTCTGGCAAGGGAAAACCCAAACCAGAGCAGCCATGTACAGTACTGCTATACTGAAGGCCTGCAGGCGCGTGGCTCGACTGCTCACTCGGGCTGCGGCGTGCAAGCTACGGCAAGAAAGGAAGAATGAATTGATTGTTGGTGTTAATAACGATCATCCTCCTTTACCTCCTCTGCATTATTGCAGATGACGTGTCACTGAGCACATTTGTTCTGTGCATGCAGTACACGTGAGGCGCCTAGTTGTTTCCACTGCACTGTGTGGAATACGAAGGTTCTGTTATAGTTCACTAACCTGCTGTCTTCAAGTTGATGTCCGCAGCGCAGAAAACAGCACGCTGGTCGTAGGTTCTGTATCTTGAGGCTGAAACTGACATTTAGCGAGGTTCTGGTCTGAAATAATGTATCACTTCTTTGGGATGCCACTCGTGTATTTTAATACAGCCACACGAGAAGACTACATGATCTTCATACAACACCTTCTGATACAGCAAAGTACATGATAAACACAATGTTTACGAAAATGTATCTTTACACTATTTGTGGCACGTGTCTGTGCCTCATGACTACCGGAGTGAATACTGAATACTGGCAAACACATCCTGCCACAGACACCGTGACTGTCCATCTCAACTGCCTAATCCGGAGTGACGAACAGGAACTTAAATAAAAATTGGAAACACATCCTACGACAGACAACATGTCTGTTCTTCTCGACTGTCTAATCCAGAGTGATGAACAGCCCGAAACACTTCGCGCGCCATACTAGAAAAGGCGTGACCCGAACGCTTCCGAAGTGCTTCGTCTGCAGTTTCGTCAGTCTATTGTTTTTTTATTTTAATTCTTTTAATAATTCTAAAATGACTGATTGATAGTCAGCTGGTCAGAGATATTTATATTAAAAAGTGAAGTCATTCCAATGAGTAGTTTAACTAATAATAATAACTATAACGTTTTGGCGCCCTTGCTCCGAACACAGCAGCCAATCACAGAACAGTAGCATTATGCAGGCGGTCTTTCTCACGGGAATGGTGCCGAATCTAACATCTGTCACAGGTAGGTCACACCACATTTCGTCATCTATATACTTCTTGCATCTCCACTGCTCTGGGAACAGCTTCTTGGAGCCTAATATGATGGCTGACTGAGCCAGAAATATTACAAAGCGACAGGGCGAGTGTAAAGTGACGGTGATCTCTCGGGTTTTCTCGGCGATATTGATTAATTGTGAACTTCCGGGTGTTCATCCGAGAAGTCATATCCATCTTCTGCGCCGTATTACCACGTCCGAATCACCTGTCTTCTTTTGTATGTGGTTATCTGTATGAAATTCAAACCCAGTCATCCCTTCTAGATAAGGGAAAGTCACACTGATGGAGTAGTTGTGAGCAAAATCCACGTTATGTGTGGAAAGGAGAGGTTCTGCCATTTCCGAATCCTTTTAACGGGCAAGGCACCCCTTTTAAAGTTACACATTATTGTGGCAGACCAATCAACTTTTATTTAATGCTGCATTACACTTCAGAGTGACGCATACGTGACATTCCTTTACAGCATAGTCGGCAATTCTCTCAAAGCACCGACTAAAATGTTCCACCAGCCGTTCAATTCCTCGACGATAAGATTCTGCTCCTTTGTCTCGGAGCCATTCGAAAACCGCTGTGTGAAGGTCCTCGTCTTTGGAAAATTTTTCCTCCCAGATATGTTTTCAGCTTGCCGATAACATGGAAATCGGATCGTGCATGATCTGCATTTATCGATCAGCATCATCAACGTCTGTGTGGCCTTGATCTAATTGTGTGCTCCGTTTCACTAAGGCTGGAACCGAATTTGCATTTGGTTTACATAGTGCAAGAATTTCAACGTGAATCTGTGAGCAGTTTAAACGATTTACCAGCAAGAATCATACGGTCCCGCGCACTTCAGCTTTGGTGATCGTTTCCAGCTGTTGCACCATTCACTACCATACTGTGATGCCCCCATTAGTAGTCTCTTCAGCAGAGTGCGGAATGGACGACCGCGTACGGCAACCGACGAGACTCATCGGAATCGGGCATATCACGACAGCGTGTACAGGCCATCATTGCGGAACTGACGTACAGTAAACTGTTACGAAAGGTCTTAGCGTGGGATGATAACTTACTCTCTGAAGTCCCTACTTTCACCAAGCGATCGAAACAGGGGCGTAATACTGGTAACAACTGCTGGGTCACAGCTATTAACCTTCCCCAAAGCATCCTTATGTAACTTTTTTACCCTCAACTAAATAATTACCGACGAGCCTGATTAAATTTGCAACCGCTAAATGAACATTCCATATATATCGAGAGGGAGAGTACTATTCTAGAGGCTGATATATTTGCGAATGAAGGATATTCACATACAATGAAAGGGGGGCTCCATTACATCTGCAATTCTCCTTTGCCAGGGAACCTTACAAGAACCGAATTTTCGATAATGTACATTCGCTTTCTAGCCAACAGCACTGCTAAGGAGATTCGCAGCCAGTACGATGTACCACTTTATCGATTTTAAACTGCGTAAAAATGGTGAGAGGAGTACCCAAATTGTTTGCCCCCCCTCCCCCCTCAACCGTCCTCCCTGGTCCTTGTGGGTTACCCAACCCCAGTTCTGTTTAACAACAACTGAATGCCATTGAGGAAGGAGTGAGTGGATCGAGCGCAGCAATGTCTGCAAGTTGTGAAAGGCGGTGGAAATTCCGAGGATCAGGATACGTCCCTAACGTCTTTTGTTGAGTCCACACCACGATGCGTGGACGTCTTCATCAGTATAAAAGGCTGACTCACAGCTTCGTAGGTATCGCTGTTACAGTTGGCCATAATGTGACGTACAATATCTTTACTGAGCTACCTAAATTAGCAACTCTCGGCTGCCTTAAATGACAAACCTCCCAGCACACATAACTGTGAAAAATTGGGTCGCCGGCCTTACTGTACGCATGCCCCGTGAGACACGGGTAATTCACGAACTGTCATACATGAGGCCCTTCTGATTGCTCATCTCTCGAGGACCCAACATCCGTTCAAAGAATCGGCGAACTGTAGGGGTACCAATGCTGGAAACGGACAATAGTCAGTCGAATTAAATGAACAACTCTTCCGTTCACTAACATCACCCACACACAAATATAACTAAACACATTGGAATGCAGTAATAACACAAAATACCTAAAACTACTTCAAAACTGGAAAGACTAGCCACTAATATGGACACGTCGATATTAAATAGGGGTGAAGAGTTTTTATGAAGTTTAAATCCAGTGTACACTATTAGAGTAATCCCCAGTAGTTCCAAGCTTCGTTCCTTAATTTACGTAGTTGATAAAACTTTACTAAGTCGCATAACTCCCTTTGTAACTCGTAGGTGCTGCTTGGAAGCTATTCATTTTTACACAAAAACCGTAAGGTGTCATGGTCTCCTGACCTTCATTTCATACATATTCCGTCCTCACAATCGTATTCTGCACATCAAGACGCTTCAGTCGAACCCAAACTCACTAAGGTAGAGTCAATTTTGTATGAATTCATGTAAGCAATATGCAAATCTAATAAGTAAATCACAAGTGTGCACCGAGTTTGAAACAGTCGAGACTGGCATACACAGCATGACGGCCAGAGGAATTTTCGTTCTAGGGAGGCGGCCAGCCATCTGTGAAGCCCGTCCCTTAAGAGGAGTGGGCAGGGCACACCTACTTCGGCCGAAATAACCGCCCAGAGAGAGGACAGCTTTTGCCAGAGCGAAGGGATAACGACACCCATGTTCGACTTAAAAGCAAATTCCGCTAGATTGTGTGGGAGCTCCCAGAAGACACATTTTTTGATGGACCAACTGCATAGTTACAGAGTTCTCACAGGAGGACAGTATACGCCTAATGGAGATCTACAGATTTCCGCATTGATCGACTCAAACGAAATGTCATTCTCCCATTTAAAAAAGAAACGCTGATTATAGGAATATTTCTGATGGAAAGAGCCAGAGGAGTGAGGGAAGACAGCGAATGATATACCCTGGCAACTTTTGCAGAAAAAGGTGCCATTTCGTTGTTGCTCTTCAAGTGGGAACACGTAACGAGAGCGAGTGCGCTCGTACGTGTACGCAAAGAGCGAGGAACAAAGTCTCTCCTCAGTACTTCACTGGGAGAGCACCTCCGTCGAGAGCGAATCGGAGTGATACTCTATATTGGGTAACTCACGATTAAGCATTGTTCACTGTGTTGGCCGTCACACTTACTGTGCGGTGTGAACATGGACAGAATACGCCTGTGAGCGAATATTGAGTGGCATCACGGAGGACTGGCTATCTGACCGGTGTACCACGCCAATAGTTAGACTAGGGGCAGATAGGAGTCCTTGACTTCATCAAGGCATAGGGAGAGTTTGATTGGTGAAGGTCAATCCAGATAGAAAGAGATAGTTGTGTAATTTGTCAGCAGCAAGCGATGCAGGTAGCAGTCGTCGCAACTCACGGTATTGTGCGCTACAGCGTATGCGAGCCCCATCTTTGCTGCCTAACAGTACACTCCATTACATTTCTCACGCGACAGCCTTGACCATACCTACAAAAGTTATTCAAGTTGTGTAGGCGTGGCTCTCAGCCATTCTGCTGGGTAAATAACTTTCCTAAAGAAAAGGGAGAAAAGAACCCTTCCACACTTTGTAATATAATAGCATTCCTATCCATAAGAGGCAATCTACTGTCCCAAAAAGAACCCGGAAATTTATTAATTTATAAGAAAAAGTTTCACTTGATTTCTCAGAATTTTTTGCAGTAAATAATATTTTTCGTTCGCTTAATGTTTTTCTTACACTAACTAGCAATAAATACTCCAGTACCCAAGTATTCCACTAGTTACGTAAGAATATAGAATATTTTTGTGTCTTTTCTGTTGTGAATTGGCAGGAGCCAGTTCACGGGGCTTGGAGGAAGCCGAAAGGCACGCGTTTAAGCTCACGCAGGCTGGCGTGAGGCCTGGAACAGGTAAAGTAATTATACTATCAAGAAAAGTACGTAGCTGCTGGAATACTTAACTTTAATCCATAATTGGTGAACATCGGTCTGACTGTACATGCATCACAATATAAATAGCAATTGATAATGGCGCCTTGCTAGGTCGTAGCAAATGACGTAGCTGAAGGCTATGCTAACTATCGTCTCGGCAAATGAGAGCGTAATTTGTCAGTGAACCATCTCTAGCAAAGTCGGCTGTACAACTGGGGCTAGTGCTAGGAAGTCTCTCTAGACCTGCTGTGTGGCAGCGCTCGGTCTGCAATCACTGATAGTGGCGACACGCGGGTCCGACGTATACTAACGGACCGCGGCCGATTTAAAGGCTACCACCTAGCAAGTGTGGTGTCTGGCGGTGACACCACATTTTCCTTACAGCGGACGACTCCAGAAGATATTTGTTGCTGAATGTTTTTCAAGCAGTTCTTGTTGGTACATTAGGAGCGTCTGTCAGACTTCTGTAGTAGTGTGAGGTGGAAATTGTTTCTTGCAGGAGCCAAAGGGTACTTGTTAGATCAGTCCATTGCGCAACTTGACAAAATAAAACCCCCACAATCACAAAACTACGGATCCTCCAGTCCTTTACAGAAAAGGCTTTCTTCCTCCCAGCCATGAAACAAGTTCCCTTCAGAACAGTACCTAGAGTTAAGTTAACAGCGTCTCACCACTTTCTGCCACTCCACTTAGGACGCCCAGCGTATTTCTTCTTGCAGCGTACCCACTGCTGTCTTAATGTATTTCATCGCACTCCACGCTCTCTCTCCGTGGACGGCCAACACCAGCCAACTAATGTCGCTGCTGTCCAGCTCCCGTGCCCCGATACACATTCTTGGCTTCTTCCGTCTTTTGATTGGTTACCTCGTAAACAGCCATAGAGACGAGCTCACGTTCGTCACTGGTTTCTCCACTAGCCCGCAGCTTTGCTTACTTCTCCGAGATGAATAGTAACTATAACAGTCATACCTTAGCAAAATATCTTGCTGAGAACCAGACAATATTCAAGTCCTACACAAAATCGCCAAATGACTACTCGTTAACCAGTCTGGTGGGGCAACAGAAGACATCAGTAGGAAAATGAAAGTTTTAAATCAAGCGTTTAAGACATCATTCACGCAGGGGGATCTAGCAAACATACCGTCATTTGATCGACGTACAGACTTCCGTATGGAGAACATGTTTACAGACATCTTTGGCGTAGAGAAAAAAACTGAAAGAATTGAAAACAAGTAAGTCGCCAGTTCTGCACAGAATCCCAATTCAATTTTATAGAAAGTACACTAAGGCATTGGCCACTTCGTGAATCTTTTGCCCAGTTCAAGGTCTCAAGCGACTGGGGAAAAGAGCAGGTGACTCCTGTATATGAGAAGGGTAAAAGAACGGATCCGCCAAATGACAGGCCAACATCCATTAATCGGCTTTCCGCACACTTCTTGAACGTATTCTCAATTCGAACATAATAAATTGTGACTGAAGAGCTTCTTTCCAGAAATCAGAGCAGATTTAGATAGGATCACTCGCACGAAACTCAGATTGTTCTGTTCTCACATGATCATGATATCCTACGAACAATGGATGAAGGGCAACAGGCAGATCCCATATTCCTAGACTTCCGGAAAGCGTTGGTGTTCCCCTGCAGGCTGTTGACGAAGGTACGAACACACAGAATAGGTTTCCAGATATGTTTGTGGCTATAAGACTCTCTAAAAGAGACCAGTACGTTGTCCTCAACGACAAGTGTTCATCATAATGATCTAACGAACAGGGTGAGCAGCAATCTGGGGTTGTTTGCTGATGATGCTGTGGTGGACGGGAGGTGTCGCGGTATAGTCACTGTAGGAGGATAAAAGATGACATAGTCATAGTTGGTGTAAATGTAGAAAAATGTGAGTTAACGGGAATGAGTAGGAAAACCAATTCTGTGATTCTGGAATACAGCATTAGCATTCTACTACATGACACCGTCACGTCGATTAAATATCTGGGCGTAACGTTGCGAAGTGATATGAAATCTGTGCATGTAAGGATGATAGTAGGGAAGGCGAATGGTCGACTTCGGTTTACTGGAAAATTTTTAGGAAAGTGTGGTTTACCTGTAAAGGAGACCACGTATAGGACGCTAGTGCGACGTATTTTCGAGTACTGCTCGAGTATTTACGATCCCCACCAGGTCGGATTAAAGCACGACATCGAACCACTTGCGAGGCTACATTTGTTACCGGTACATTCGATCAACAGACGATTATTACCGAGATTTATTCGCGAACTCAAGCGGAAACCCCTGGACGGAAGATGACGTTCTTCTCGAGGAACACTATAGAGAAAATTCAGAAAACTGACATTTGATGCTGACAGCAGAAAGATTCCACCGCTGGCAAAGTACGTTTCGCGCAAGGACACGAAGAGAAATTAGGGCTCTTGCGTAGGAATATACTCGTAGACAGTCGTTTCTCCATCGCTGTATCTGAGAGTGTAACAGGAAAGGAAATGATTAGTAGCCGTACATGGTACCATCCACCGCGCATCATGCCATGGCTTGCGAAGTATGTATGTAGATGTAAAATTTCCCGGTACAGCTGTCCTCTCGAAATCATAACTATTACATTAAACGGGAAGGTTGGTCTGGCGTGGGGTCGGTCGCTTGACGGCGCGTTCGGCGCGGGCCCGCCCGTTGCCGGCGCGCCGTAAGGCACGGAAGCTCGCACTGGGGCGTATCGCTTCCAGTCGGGTGTGCCGCGGCAGTCCTCACAGAGGAAGTGACGCGTCTCTTATAGCCTCTCCTTCCCAAGTGGCTCTTTCCGCCTTCCCGTGGTGCCAGATGTTAAGCTTGGCATTCTGCCTTGCGACAAAAGGGAGAGCTGCGACCCAACCCGATGTGAAAGCGAAGGGTGCGTGGCACAGGGGGAGATGTGTCGAGGGACCGAACATCTGTCCCATTCTATTCGCAGGCCACAGACCAACAGGTGCTCTGCATGCCGGCGATCTCGTTTGTCGGCGTGGGATCGCGGCGCGTGTCGGCAAGGGTGTTTCGTCGCGCCCCTGGGTAACCGGGGCGTGTTCTGCCAAACCCAGGAGGTGGTGACATCGCCTGGGCCAGGTTAGATGGGTCCAGACCGCCGAACGTCTGGGGGACCGGCCCGCCACCTGAGTAGGTGGTGGTTGTTGGGGTGTTTAAGGGGGACTAAACAGCCTGAGTAGGAGTGGGTTCCTGGCCGAGAGGTGGAAACTCGGGCAAGTAGGCGGCGAAGGGAGAGAGGTGCATCCGCCTCTCCGGAGTGGGGGGTGCAGTTGCCGGGATGCGTCGCGTGAAATCGCCGATGACGGAGTCACCGAGGGGGACCAGTGCGCTGGAAACGGTGCGCTGAACCCAGCGGCTCTGGAGTGCCCTTGACCTAGGGGCGAGGTCGGTGGGCGAGCTGCAGAGGTCCCCCCCCCCCCCCCCATGCCAGAGGAGCGGGTCCGGGGCAAGAGACCAGCTCCCACCCCTTTTCTATCACTCGTACAATATGGCGACACCAGAGACGAGTGATTTGAGTGCGCTATCGCGAGCTTCTTTGATGCCTGTACCTGCTCCTCAGGACGAGTTGGGGCAGGCAAACGAAGAAAATGTGCTGCAAAGACACTCAAGGATCACGTTGTTCCTTGAGCAAAATATTAAAAACGGCAAGGTCAGGCGGCACTGACAATAATCAAAAACGAGCTGGCGGCGTGGGCCATCGCAAACGCCAAGCTCGAGGGCCACGTAGAAGAGTTGGTAAAGGAAAATGAAAGACTGAGAAAGCAACCTGCTAAGACCTGGGCGGGAGTGGTCGCACAAGCGCCACCGAAACCGCAGACAACTAAGGACACCATTGCAAAAGTTACCAAAAGAGCAGACACAACGGTCTTTCTAAGGACCTTGCCTGGTCAGGATACCAGCGTGAGGAAAATACAGGAGCTGCTCACCACTACCATAAACCCGGTGAAAGACAAGATTAGAATTAACAAAGTTAAACCAAGTAGGAATTCAGTAATCGTAGAAGTTACCTCCGAAGAGGATAAAGCAAAACTATTAAATAATGCTAAATTAAACTCGGTGGTCAAATGCGAGCCACCGAGGAAAAGAATCCCGTTGGTCATCTTATATGATGTACCAACGATCATGACAAATGAGGAAATACACAATACCATAAAGGCACAAAACTTTGAGGAAATGTCAGAGGAAGAATTCAAAGAAAATTTCAAACTGAGATTCAAAACGGAGCCTCGGGAGCGTGATGTGGTTCACCACGTCGCTGAGGTCTCCGCTCAAATGTGGAGAAAAATAACTGCAATGGGCAAACTGTACATCGGCTTTCATGCCATAAATATACGTGACTATCTTGTGGTACCGCGTTGCCACAACTGTGGAGATCTCGACCACGTTCTGAGGCACTGTACCAGGGGGTCGGCCTGCTCAAAATGTGGCGAGGACGGTCATGTGCGAAAAGACTGTAGGGCTGCAGCAGTCTGCATCCGTTGTAAGAGACGAGGCAAAAAACCTTGTGGCACCACTGGACGTAACTGCCCCACCTACAGACTCCTGGAACAGAGACTAATTTCGAGGACAGACTATGGCTGAACAAGCCAAAGCGAACAGGATGCCCAAAAGAAAACCCCCGAGCAAAAGGAGGAGGGATGCCATGAGGGCAAGTGCCTTTAAGTTATTCTTGAGGTCGCTCACTGACGCCACAATTAAAACCAACGATGCGAGTGCTCAAACGGACTCTACCACAACTGACAGAGGAACTCAAACTGAGCCTCTTACAGTCAAGTCCCCCTCCTCCCAAAGCCGGGAGACAAGGCCGACTAAAGATCAACGGCAATGGCATCCTGTAACAGAGTCTGTGGCAATCTCAAAGAAGGAGAACAGAAATATAAACAAACCAGTTCAGGAAAACAGAATAGCTAGCTCAAGTGAACCACCCACAATAGATACTGTCGTGAGATTGCCACCCGTCGACCCAGTCAGAGTCTATCCTAATCTCGAATTTACAATTCAACTGGCAAGATTAGAGCAGCCGACTACCCTGACCACTGCCTTAAGACACGTGGTCCGGGTGGGACATGAATATGGCAGGAGAGTCACCTTCTCGGTAATGGAGGCTGTAGACAGAATTCAGCTCAAGTCAGTGAATCTCCCCACCGACTTCGGAGCCCTGCGGGACCTACTTAAGAAAGTCTTTGAAAGACGTGGCGAAAAATTCGACCTGGACGAAATCTACCAGCAAGCAGTTTTGGCAAACGGATGCATCACATTTGACTGGAACAAGACTTGGCCTAACGACAGAATTCACACGTATTTCCCATAAAACTACATGACGAAAATCACCATTGGCCAACTTAACGCCCATAACAGTAGACTTGTGATGCAGGAGCTACGTAAGGAAGTGGAGGAGAGGAGACTGGATCTGGTCTGTCTGCAGGGGCCGTACTCCCTAAATGGGAAATTAGCTTTCACAGCTGCGACCTGGCAAGTTGTAAGCAGTGGAGAAGACCCTAGATCGGCAATAATTATAACAAACAAACTCCTAAGAGCCACAGTTCTAACACAGTTCACAACCAGCCACTGCAACGTCGTGGAGCTGCAGTCTCCATCCGGAGCAACTATTTTCATCAACATGTACTTTCAGTATGGTGATGACATTGAGAGACACTTGGCACACCTTACCAAAGTCATCACGGCGTTGCGGGGGCGGAAAGTAATTATAACTGCAGACCTAAACGCCAAATCCCCCCTATGGTACAGCGGCACCAGGGACGCAAATGGAGAGAGGGCAGAAGAGGCCGTCATGGCCTTGCAGCTGGTGGTGGCAAACAAGCCTGGCAACCCTCCGACCTACGTGGCGGGAGGTGGCCAAGGCACAAACATTGATGTGACTTTGGCTACGCCTAATGCTGCGCATCTAATCCAGCAGTGGAAAGTTGTAGAGAACGCCACCACTAGTGACCATAATCTTATCACTTTCTGTATGGGAGACAAGGAGAGCCGCTGGGCCATGGGGTGGGAGGTGCAATATAATTACAAAAGAGCCGATTGGGAGAGACTTGCTAGGGAGTGCGACATTCCTGCACTACCAGAAGGTGACGGACATCTGGACATTGATGTTGACAACAGAGCCGAGGAACTGGTGACAGTAATAACTCGAGTGGTGAAAGCTGCTGTACCTACTAGGAGGAAGGCCATGGCGGCCTCTCCGTCACCATGGTCAGCTGAACTAGAGGAGATGCGCCGGTCTGTTAGAAGGCTCAGGAGGCACTACCAGCACAGTGTCGTCTGGATAGAAAGACAAAGATGGTTGCAGCTATACCGGGAAGCTAAAGACAATTTCCACCAACATTTACGAGAAGTAAGATCAAAAAGTTGGGAACACTTTGTCCTAAACCAACTTGCTATGGATCCTTGGGGAGTTCCCTATAAGCTTGTCCTGGAGAAAATCCGCTCTCCGATGGAACTCTCAACCGTCAGGCGTGGGGACGGGATGACGGAGTCTTGGCAGGAAACTGCTGAGGTCCTTCTCCAGTCCCTGCTGCCTGATGACACAGCGGATGGAGAGACAGACGAACAACGGTAGCTGCGTGAGAACTACAGCAACAATATACACTCCTGGAAATGGAAAAAAGAACACATTGACACCGGTGTGTCAGACCCACCATACTTGCTCCGGACACTGCGAGAGGGCTGTACAAGCAATGATCACACGCACTGCACAGCGGACACACCAGGAACCGCGGTGTTGGCCGTCGAATGGCGCTAGCTGCGCAGCATTTGTGCACCGCCGCCGTCAGTGTCAGCCAGTTTGCCGTGGCATACGGAGCTCCATCGCAGTCTTTAACACTGGTAGCATGCCGCGACAGCGTGGACGTGAACCGTATGTGCAGTTGACGGAATTTGAGCGAGGGCGTATAGTGGGCATGCGGGAGACCGGGTGGACGTACCGCCGAATTGCTCAACACGTGGGGCGTGAGGTCTCCACAGTACATCGATGTTGCCGCCAGTGGTCGGCGGAAGGTGCACGTGCCCGTCGAACTGGGACCGGACCGCAGCGACGCACGGATGCACGCCAAGACCGTAGGATCCTACGCAGTGCCGTAGGGGACAGCACCGCCACTTCCCAGCAAATTAGGGACACTGTTGCTCCTGGGGTATCGGCGAGGACCATTCGCAACCGTCTCCATGAAGCTGGGCTACGGTCCCGCACACCATTAGGCCGTCTTCCGCTCACGCCCCGACATCGTGCAGCCCGCCTCCAGTGGTGTCGCGACAGGCGTGAATGGAGGGACGAATGGAGACGTGTCGTCTTCAGCGATGAGAGTCGCTTCTGCCTTGGTGCCAATGATGGTCGTATGCGTGTTTGGCGCCGTGCAGGTGAGCGCCACAATCAGGACTGCATACGACCGAGGCACACAGGGCCAACACCCGGCATCATGGTGTGGGGAGCGATCTCCTACACTGGCCATACACCACTGGTGATCGTCGAGGGGACACTGAATAGTGCACGGTACATCCAAACCGTCATCGAACCCATCGTTCTACCATTCCTAGACCGGCAAGGGAACTTGCTGTTCCAACAGGACAATGCACGTCCGCATGTATCCCGTGCCACCCAACGTGCTCTAGAAGGTGTAAGTCAACTACCCTGGCCAGCAAGATCTCCGGATCTCTCCCCCATTGAGCATGTTTGGGACTGGATGAAGCGTCGTCTCACGCGGTCTGCACGTCCACCACGAACGCTGGTCCAACTGAGGCGCCAGGTGGAAATGGCATGTCAAGCCGTTCCACAGGACTACATCCAGCATCTCTACGATCGTCTCCATGGGAGAATAGCAGCCTGCATTGCTGCGAAAGGTGGATATAAACTGTACTAGTGCCGACATTGTGCATGCTCTGTTGCCTGTGTCTATGTGCCTGTGGTTCTGTGATGTATCTGACCCCAGGAATGTGTCAATAAAGTTTCCCCTTCCTGGGACAATGAATTCACGGTGTTCTTATTTCAATTTCCAGGAGTGTATATGGAAATGATACGGCAGTCTACCCATTCTGCGAAGAGGAGGTAGCTGCCCATATAATATCCCTGAAGAGAGGGGAAGCTCCCGGGCCAGACGGCATTGTGGCGGAGGTGGTGCAATTCCTGGCCCCCAGATAGTCGCCCCTCTAACTCACCTATACAACGAATGCCTCAGGCAGAAAAAGTTCCCTCGAGTTTGGAAGAGGGCAAATGTTGTAATCATTAAGAAAGGAGCTGACAAAGACCCAGCAGATACAAAATCTTACCGACCCATCTGCCTGCTTGATCTGCTTGGAAAGGTTCTGGAGAGACTGCTGGCTGCTTACCGAGTGCTGTGTGGGATGAGCAGCAGGCAGTTCGGCTTTAGGCGTGGGCGATCGGCATCTGACGCAATCGCCCTGGCGGCCGAGGTCTGCGGCTCTACCCCGTACAAGTACGTTGTCGGCATCATGATGGACATAAGTGGCGCCTTCGACAACCTGTGGTGGCCTTCGCTCTTCTGCTGTTTACGGGAGAAGGAGTGTCCAGGGCCGCTATATGGGTGTCTGAGGAGCTATTGCGAGGATCGGGAGGTCTGGCTATCATCCCCTAGCAAAAGGGTAAGAAAGACAATCACTAAAGGATGTCCCCAGGGCTCCATACTAGGCCCTCTGTTTTGGGACATCCACATGGAACCATTATTAGACAAATTACAGCGTAGTGATGAAGTGCTAGAGATGGTAGCCTACGCAGATGACCTCCTCCTACTGGTTGGCGGCCGTAGCCGAGAAGACATAGAGCCCAAGATAGAACGAGCAATAGAAATACTACAACTTTGGTGCCGAAACACGAAGATGAAGATTTCACTAGCTAAGTCCACATACCTCCTTCTAAAGGGACAACTAGTGCGCAATCCAACTGTCAGGATAGAGGGCTCACCGGTTCTCAGGCGACGTGAGACTCGCTATCTCGGCATCATCATTGACGGAAGGTGGTCATTCGGTAAGCACATTGAAACTGTAACTCAAACAGCCCTACAAATACTCAACAACCTCATCTCCATTGGACACAAACGCTTCCATCTCCCACCACATCTCATCAAACTTTACCACAATAGCTTACTCACCTCCATAGTGGGTTACGGCTCGGGAATCTGGGCACACAGGTTCACAAGAATGGTGCCTGCCATGACAGTGAGAAGAGTGCAGAGAAACATGATTATGAGATCAGTGGGGGCGTATAGGACCACACCGGGAGGAGCCCTGTTAGTCATAATGGGACTCTGCCCTTAGATATCAAAATTCGGGAGCAGGCCGCTTGGTACTGGGCAAAAAAGGGGAATTTGGAGAAAACAGAGGAAATTCTAGGAAGCAGGATTGAGAACAAAGTTGAGATCAGGCTAAGAGGGGATCAGTTATGGCAACATTCGTGGGAAAGCGAAGAAACAGGGCGCAGAACTTTTGATTTCTTACCAAATGTTAGGGAAAGGATGGAAATGTCATATTTTGAACCAACCCGGGGACTAATTCACTTTCTCACTGGACATGGACACTACTCGACATACTTAAGTCAATTCGGGAAAAAGGCGACACCTGCGTGTGACTGCTCCTGACCATGTAGTCTACGAGTGCCCCCTTTTCAATGATGTGGCCTCAGTGTTACGTGACCAACTAGCGCACAATGACACGTATAGACTGCTTAGACAACATGACACCTTTCAGACTATTAACAAACTGGCTAACGCAGTATCACAGAAAGCCTTAAAGGACTATCTGAGAGAACTAAATTAGCACCTATTAGAGACCCACTCAAATACTGATAGAGTACGGTACCCTATCCCCTAGCCGCCTGGGCGCAGAAAGGCCGACTTCTTCAGTCTAGAATCCGCCGCACCTCGGGACTAGGGGGAGTGGGGTGGAATTTTTTACCGATCTGGACAACGCACCCAATTTGACCTTAGGATAAGGTTAGTTGTAGGACTTAGTTTTTAGATACTATTCTTAGGAACCTGCAGCGACCAACATCTTGGCCTGCCCAGTGTCAGGGGCACGCTCATTGGGGTTAGCTCAATGAGAAAGGCTCTATAGTAGGTTTATATTTCCAGCTGACACATTTGTAACGCTGCAGGCTTTAGTGACTAGTCTATAGATAGTTAGGTTACCTACTTAACAATTATTTAACACACCAATTTGCCCATTGCATTTTCCATATAGTTTGCCCACTAACTAGTTACTACATATTACTTAGAATAGCTACAACTAATATAAAAATGTATCAGTATTTTCGGCCCACTAATCACATAAGGCAGTGGGCTAGATTGTATAATTAATAAGCTTTCTGGAAATAAAGATTATTTTAAAAAAAACGGGAAGGTTGGCAGCTGCTGATCCACATTCGCTGGATGTTTGCAAATAGCCTCCTAGTAACGAGAGGTAGTATTGTTCCATAATATCTCCAAGTGTCGCGTAGGCTTCCTGGTGAACTCCGTCGAGAACGGGTTAACTTTGTTGTGTTCGATGTTCCCCAGGACACTTGTATCGGAATGTTAAGTAAGCCTGGCCTTCTGGCTTGCCAGGGACGTGCCACAATATCCACTCTTCCCACTATTTCGCTTGAAACCGTTTTCCAACGAGGTACAGTGATGAGCCATAACATTATGACCAGGAGTGTTCACCGCGACGTTGGATGCCGCCTGGTGAAGTTGCGGGCACGTGATACTGTAACTAAAGTATGTAAGAATACACGACACGGAAGTGGGATCATCCTAGCGAAAATATGGGCTGCAAAGGAGACTCTGACAGGGGATTGATTAGTATTACGCAGAGCCTGTGAACGAGTATCTTGAAAACGGCGAAACTGGCCGAATGCTCACGTGCTACTGTCGTGAGCACGTACGGAAAGAAATAGGACAGTGAAGTTACCACTAGGCGCTAAATGGTTGGACGTCCACGACTCTTCACAGAACGTAGGGTTCGGAGGTTTGTCTGCTCTGTAAAGCACGATAGATGGTGATCTGTGGCATTTCTGCCGAAAGAGCACAGTGCTGGTGCACGCACAAGTGCTTCGGAGGACACTGTTCATCGTGCCTTGTCGAAAATGGAGCTTCGCAGCAGACCAACCGTATGTGTTCGCATGTCGACCTAAAGACATCGTCAATTACGGCTGCAGTGGGCACGGGGCCATCGCAATTCGACCGTCCATCAATGGAGACGCGTCGGCTCGCTACACTGGGTCGACGGTCGTCCCTACAAACGCCGTCATCGAGGTGAACGGCGGCTCGAAACGTCCAGCGTGCCATGGACGCAGGTTGGTGGGAGCCGCATTATTCTATGGCAGACATTCTCCTGCGTTTGGATGGGACCTGCGGTAGTAATCGAAGACACGCTGACAGCTGCGAACCATCTGCATCCCTTCATGGTTGATGTCTTCCCCGACAGCGATGTCATCTTTCAGCAGTAAAACTGTCTGTGTATTGGAGCCGGAACCGTGCTACAGTTGATTCAGTAGCATTATAGTGAACTCACGTTGATGTCTCGTCGACCAAATTCGCCTGGTGCAAATGTTATGGAACCCATCTGGGTCGCTATCTGGTGCCATCGCCACGTACGCAAATGAGCGGCCTGTTATTTACGAAAACTGCATTACCTGTGCGTAGACATTTAACGGTATACAGCTCCACAAACCTACGGACAAACTGTCGGACCTCTGATAAGCAGAATTAGTGATGTACCTCGCTCCAAAGACTGACAAACAAGTTATTAAGCAGGTAGTCATAATGTTTTGGTTCGTCAGCGTGTTCCCCTTCCGGCCAAGGGAGCAGGTTTCCCACCTTCTCTTATACGTGTAGAGTGACCGGTGTGGACCTTACTAAATAAGTTATCACAAAGAGTGTAAGTATTTTTTTCCTTTATTGTATTTCAATGCCCCATCTGGGACGGGCTGGCAGTAGCATATGCACTGCTCTTCAGCCGAAAGACAGTAATTATACAAAAGAAGACATTTAAAATAACAGAAAGGAGAAAATAAGTCATAGATAGATATAAAAAGGGGGAACAGTATGGAAGAGAACAGACAAAAAGGGGGGCGATTGCAAAATGGAGATAAAAACCGTATAAACGTTGTTGTTGTTGTGGTCTTCAGTCCTGAGACTGGTTTGATGCAGCTGTCGATGCTAATCTATCCTGTGCAAGCTTCTTCATCTCCCAGTACCTACTGCAACCTACATCCTTCTGAATCTGCTTAGTGTATTCATCTCTTGGTCTCCCTCTACGATTTTTACCCTCCACGCTGCCCTCCAATACTAAATTGGTGATCCCTTGATGCCTCAGAACATGTCCTACCAACCGATCCCTTCTTCTGGTCAAGTTGTGCCACAAACTTCTCTTCTCCCCAATCCTATTCAATATTTCCTCATTAGTTATGTGATCTACCCACCTAATCTTCAGCATTCCTCTGTAGCACCACATTTCGAAAGCTTCTATTCTCTTCATGTCCGAACTATTTATCGTCCATGTTTCACTTCCATACATGGCTACACTCCATATAAATACTTTCAGAAATGACTTCCTGACACTTAAATCTATACTCGATGTTAACAAATTTCTCTTCTTCAGAAACGCTTTCCATGCCATTGCCAGTCTACATTTTATATCCTCTCTACTTCGACCATCATCAGTTATTTTGCTCCCCAAATAGCAAAACTCCTTTACTACTTTAAGTGTCTCATTTCCTAATCTAATTCCCTCAGCATCACCTGACTTAATTCGACTACATTCCATTATCCTCGTTTTGCTTTTGTTCATGTTCATCTTATATCCTCCTTTCAAGACACTGTCCATTCCATTCAACTGCTCTTCCAAGTCCTTTGCTGTCTCTGACAGAATTACAATGTCATCGGCGAACCTCAAAGTTTTTATTTCTTCTCCCTGGATTTTAATACCTACTCCAAATTTTTCTTATGTTTCCTTTACTGCTTGCTCAATATACAGATTGAATAACATCGAGGAGAGGTTACAACTCTGTCTCACTCCCTTCCCAACCACTGCTTCCCTTTCATGCCCCTCGACTCTTATAATTGCCATCTGGTTTCTGTACAAATTGTAAATAGCCTTTCGCTCCCTGTATTTTACCCCTGCCACCTTTAGAATTTGAAAGAGAGTATTCCAGTCAACATTGTCCAAAGCTTTCTCTAAGTCTACAAATGCTAGAAACGTAGGTTTGCCTTTTCTTAATCTTTCTTCTAAGATAATTCGTAAGGCCAGTACTGTCTCCTGTGCTCCAACATTTCTACGGAATCCAAACTGATCTTCCCCGAGGTCGGCTCCTACCGGTTTCTCCATTCCTCTGTAAATAAATCGTGTTATTATTTTGCAGCTGTGACTTATTAAACTGATTGTTCGGTAATTTTCACATCCGTCAACACCTGCTTTCTTTGGGGTTGGAATTATTATATTCTTCTTGAAGTCTGAGGGTATTTCGCCTGTTTCATACGTCTTGCTCATCAGATAGTAGAGGTTTGTCAGGACTGGCTCTCCCAAGGCCGTCAGTAGTTCCAATGGAATGTTGTCTACTCCGGGGGCCTTGTTTCGACTCAGGTCTTTCAGTGCTCTGTCGAACTCTTCACGCGGTATCATATCTCCCATTTCGTCTTCATCTACATCCTCTTCCATTTCCATAATATTGTCCTCAAGTACATCGCCCTTGTATGGACCCTCTATATATTCCTTCCACCTTTCTGCTTTCCCTTCTTCGCTTAGAACTGTGTTTCCATCTGAGCTCTTGATATTCATACAAGTCGTTCTCTTATCTCCAAAGGTCTCTTTAATTTTCCTGTAGGCAGTATCTATCTTACCCCTAGTGAGAAGCCTCTACATCCTTACATTTGTCCTCTAGCCATCCCTGCTTAGCCCTGCATATAAAAGTAGTGCACATAAATAATCACACACTGGGACAATTAAAGAACACAAGGTGAAGTATGACGATCATAAATGGATCGATGGATGGCGTAGCACATAACAATCACTGACAGTAATACTATGTACAAGTCCAGCACACAAATAAAATCACAGCTCTTGACGCACAGGAGAACAACACCAAACACAACACTGATGTAGCAAACTGATGACGATGAGCAAACAGAGAATCTGCCAGGGGTATGGAGACGAGGGAGCAGGGAAGAAGGGTGAGATGGGAGGAGAGGGGGGGGGGGGGGAGATGGGCGGGGGGCTCACCGAAAAGGGCTGGTGAGAAGAGAAGGACGTGGAAAGGTAATAGTCGAGGAGGGGTGCAGGGATGCAGGGGGGAAGCAGGAAAACCCGCTCTGGGAGAAGCAGCGGAGAGGAAAAGGGCGGCCCTGGGAAGGAGGGAAAAAGGCCAGGTTACAGTTGGAAAGAAGGGTAGATGTCACAGCAAAGTTCAACATTCAGGAGGGGGAGGTGCTGGAAATTGTCCTGATGAAGGAGATGGAGGGTGTGACAACGATAGAGGCCTAGCAATGGGTGTGGGGTGGAGAGGAAGGAGGCAACCAGGGGATGTTGGGGATCAAGCCTGTGGACAATGTAAAGGATGTGGAGATGTTAGAGGAAAATGAGGAGGTGGGGGAAGGGTATGAGGTCATACAGGAGTCACGTTGGAGAATGAAGGTGGATACGGAAGGCAAGGCAGAGTGCATGGTGTGCTAGGATTTGGAGGGCCTTATAAAATGGGGGGGGGGGGGGAAATCCAGGCAATGCAGAGGATAAGACAATGAGTGTGGAGGATGGTGGAAGGATGCAATCTCCATGTCTGGCCAGAGAAAAGTTTCAGGAGGTGGAGGCAGGAAGAGGCTTTCTGCTGGATGGTCAGGAGATGAGGGGTCCAGGTGAAGTGATGGTCGAGGGTGAGGCCAAGGTACCTAATGTTGGGGGTGAGGTGGATGGGACGACCATAAATGGTGAGGTAAAAATCGTGGAGACAGGAGGAGTGGGTAGTGCGGTCTATGATGATTGGGTTTTGTAGATATGAAGGAACCATTGGCTACACCAAGTGGTGAACTGGTCAAGGTGGGTTTGGAAGGTGCATTGGGACCGTTGAAGGGTAAGACAGAGAGCCAGGAAGGCGACGTCATCAGCATATTGGAAGAGGTGGACAGGAGGGGGTAGCTTCGATATATCGTCAGTGTACAGGAGATGAGGAGAGGGGAGAGGACGGAGCGCTGCAGGACGCCAGCAGTAGGATAGAAAATACGGGAGCTGCTGTCGTGGAGGGTGCATAGTGAGTGTAAGCAGACTACATGGTTGCTTATGAATGAATATCCCAGTTTCCATGTGCGAGTATTACTTGGTTTACTGGAGAAGCAGCACGGTATGTATTGGCAGGGTGTTGAGCTCACCTTCCACAGTGAAGACGCAGGCGGAGTAGAGGAAGGCGTCGCTGGGGACCGAGGCGGCGCGCCGTGCCCTGAAGGCGAGGGCGGCTGCCAGAGAGACTGCGGAGAGCAGCAGCGCAGCAGCCAGCGCCGCCCACAGCCGGCCAGACAGCGGCTGCACGAACACTCGCCACTCGGGCCGCCGAGACACCTGCTCGCGGCGCACGAACAGCGTCTGCCTGCGTCACGGTGTGGTCACACCTCGATAATGCGCTTTTTTTTTCTCATTCGTTGTTGTTGTTGAAGTCATCAATCCGAAGACTCGTGATACAATTTTTTTGGTTCAAATGGCTCTGAGCACTATGGGACTTAACTGCTGAGGTCATCAGTCCCCTAGAACTTAGAACTACTTAAGCCTAACTAACCTAAGGATATCACACACATCCATGCCCGAGGCAGGATTCGAACCTGCTACCGTAGCGGTCGCGCAGTTCCAGACTGTAGCGCCTAGAACCGCTCGGCTACAGCGGCCGGCGATACATGTTTTTGTTCCCATTTTTCCGAGCTACATTTGGACTATTACAGCCACACCCACCCCCATCTAAAAAGTATTGCGTGAGCCCTAGTCCTCCACTCACAAGGAGATCGCGTTTACTCGTCATCACCAATTTCATTCAGATTTATGATACGTGCAGCGCTTAGCCAGAAATGAAAGTGAGAGAAGGGAGAGTTCCAGATGGCCAGGCGTTTGGTTAAAAACAGCGTTTTTGGCGCAGGTCCGGAGAGGCGAGAGCCATCCGTGCTGGCCTAGCTTCCAGGCAGCGGTTGGCGCAGCGGAAAGATTACAGAACTGTAATCGCAGAAATATGGTATCGTATCCCTACGTGGAGATTTTTTCGGTACTTTTACTACATATAAATCGAAAGAATGCTCAATACGCTGTATTCATTAATATTTTCATAAAAAGCCTGAATATAAAAGACGAAGCAAGATATGGAATTGAAAGAAATTTCTATGAAGGAATTGTAAGGCGTGCACGAGTGCTTCGTAAGTAAAATTAAATACTTTTATTATTTTACAGTTTATTATCCATCGTTGAACAGGGCAAGCAGTAATTATCTCGGCATCTTGCACACGTTATAATCACCACATATTTACAGTCATGTGGTTATTTTACCGAGCATGTTGGCGCATGTGTTAGCACACTGGACTCGCATTCTGGAGGACGACGTCACAAACCCCTATCCGGCCATCATGATTTAGGTTTTCCGTCATTTCCCTACATCGCTTCAGGCAAATAGCGGAATGGTTCATTTGAAAGGGCACGGCCGACTTCCTTCCCCATCCTTCCCTAATCCGATGGGACCGATAACCTGGCTGTTTGGCCGCCGCCCGCAAACAAACCAATCAACATGGTTGTTTTAAGGTTCCTGTAGGAAGACAGTCTTGCTTTACATTCATTAGATTCTCTCACATCGCATCACTTCACCCAACAGATTGTACAACTGGTGTACAAAAAAAGCACTCCGTCTTCAGGCCACATGTGGCCTACCGGGACCATCCGACCGCCGTGTCATCCTCATGGAGGATGCGGATAGGAGGGGCATGAGGTCAACACACCGCTCTCCCGGTCGTTATGATGGTATTCTTGACCGAAGCCGCTGCTATTCGGTCGAGTAGCTCCTCAATTGGTATCACGAGGCTGAGTGCACCCCGAAAAATGGCAACAGCGCATGGCGGCCTGGATGGTCACCCATCCAAGTGCCGACCACACCCGACAACGCTTAACATCGCTGATTTCACGGGAACCGGTGTATCCACTGTGGCAAGGCCGTTGCCCACAAGTGGTGTACAATGGAATATATTTTGATGCAGTCATCTTAGGATGTGATTTCTTTTTCTCTCTCGGCCTGATAAAAGTAGTTTTGAAGATATTTAGTCAAATTCTTTACGTGGGAAAATAAATAGACAACGCAAGATTGTACAAGCGGAGGGCATTTGGGAGGGAATCACTTTAATACTGTACGATGACATTCTACTTTTGTCTTGAAGGTAAAATATATTGAATATTATTTCTGTTTATTTGGGGTACAAGCAACGCAAAAACCGAAAAGAAAAAAGCTTCCTCACACGCAGACGACCCCACGACCTCCAAATTACCCGTCTGTACTCTTTCCGCTGTCCTGAGCGCTACATACAATTTGCGCTCTCACAAATGGCTCGTGCCTCACCTGAGCAGCATCAAAAATGCTATTTTTTTCTACACGCTTGGCCGTCTGGAGCCACAACTTCTGTCACTTTCTGGTCAAGACTTGTGTATACAATGCTTTAGGATGAAATCGATGACGGCGAGTTGACACAGTCCCCTTGCCAGTCCATATAACCGGAACCAACCACCCCCACGGCGCAGATTCCATGCTATGCAGCTGAGGCTGTGGGCCCCGTTGCCCACGCAGAACCTCATGGACGTGGAACCTCGTGGTGTAAATGGCACTTATATTATAGTCGTAAAACTTTTATACATCATACTGAAAATAGGGAATTTGAAAAGAAAAAATAATGCTTTAAGAAGAGCGATAAAAGAAGATACGATGGACTGAGTAGCTGATGTCCCTTCACCTGCGCTGCCCAGGGAGGAGGTCTCGAAACGTGCCCTCGAGCGCGACATCCCTATACATTACTTGCTAAGATATGTTCATATGCCAGTCATCTTAATACTTGATTACACGTGTGATACAGGATTACTCTTGATGCGTGTTGTGTATGCTATGTATTGCGCCTCATCGTGTGTTTTATCATACGTGTAATGTCATTCTAACTTACGCTATTAGCTAATAATCTGTCATTACAGTTAGTGGTTTAACGTGGTGCCCGATACAGTAACTGGGTACTACCGTATTATAACATATGTCTCTCTGGTTCGTTTCATATTTGTTCCGATATTTGGATTTTTTTACATGTTCTTCTCTGTGTGCTGTCTCCTCGATGTTAGACAAGACCGTTGTATTGCTGTCCTCATCTGAACTAAACCAGTTGTCTCTTTGACGACTGCTGCGATGTGTATGTCCCATTGTAAGGTGATAGAATGAATGAAGGTCAATTTCGCACCTTACATAAGAGTTTTATGCATCGTAACAGGAAGGTGAATATGACACCTAACTTTCTTCGGCAGATTTGCCTATAAGTATGTAATGCAAAGGGGATGACATTCAATCGACGGTATTAACACACTGCTCCTATATAATGCATGTCAATGAGCAGAAGGTGAAACAAGCAGCGAGAGGAAACGTCTTGTGTGGAAGCCAGTGTGGGCAGACACAGAGGCCGCACCATCAGAGGCACCTTGAGAAGCTCGTAGGGAGTGTCCCACGGCGGGAGTCAGTGACCGCACAGGTAACGCATACTGGAGAGCAAGCAATGGGCCACCAAAGTAGGAAAGGAAGAAGCTTTAGAAAACTGCGTTTCGGAATTCCACATGGATATGAACAAACACAGTGATGCAGTTGATCATGTGAACAGCGAATTGTACACATCTGAGCGGGCATGAAATGTTCGATTGGCAGAAACGAACTATGAAAGAGTAAAGTGCCAAGATTTTGGCGCAGTTCAATGGTAGGGCCCTTGCGATTGGTAGAGAGTTTCCACAAAATAAGAGGAATGCTCCTATTGGTTAAAAAAACCGTCATGTGGATAACAAAAGAAACCAGCTGGGGAGAGAGTTGGGCTACGAGAAAGACGAGAGTGAAATTTTCTTGGGATCTTCTCTGAACTGGCATCAAGTGAAGAACAGGGCGATTAACGCTCTGTACGACGCAGAGGAGAAATTTGAGTGATCACTGCATTCACTGCGGCTGACATTCAGCTAGATATTAGCTGTAGCATCATTGAGCTCCCACTGTGGAGAAACGAACCAGCCAGTTGGTTAATTGTCCTTGCAAGGACTGAGAGGCAATTTTAATATGCACCCTGCTCCAGCCATGCAAGTGCATATCGCCATATTCCAAAACTAAGGATGAGTGCATGTTTTCCCGCATCTCGAGAAACATAGGGAGAATTTCTGCTGAAAAAATTAGCAAAGGCTTAATTAGTTTTTATAGGTATTTCAGTGGGTGAGAGCAGCCATGCAAGACGACAGTTCATCGCAGCTAAGGTAAATACCACTCACAGAGGCGTAAACTTGTTGGTTCACCAGCTTGCATCCACTGTAAACTCTAACGACCTTGGGTAATCTTTTGCTCAACTTGTCACAAAACTAACCATCCTTCATAGACTTGATTGTCATCCTAAATAGTTCCGAACTTAAAATCAGATTTATCGTAGTACCGGCCAATATGATGATGTAGTCGTAAGAATAATTTTGTAAAGAAACTTCTAGTTAATATTTACCATTGTTGTGTTTAGGAATATTTCACTTTCTGAGGACGAGATGCGTTTGTTTGACAAATATTGTAACATTGTCACATTGTAAACTGTATAAATGCCTGAATTTCTGTGATAAGTGTGCAACATTAAACGAAAGTTATTTACAGCCTACACAGCTGTTGATCAGACACGAACCTTACACCATTCATTTGTAGATGGTGTGTTTTGTCTATCAGATGTGGTCTGCTAGTTCATTTGCATCTGTGTGAGTGTGTGTTGCCCGCATCTCGTGGTCGTGCGGTAGCGTTCTCGCTTCCCACGCCCGGGTTCCCGGGTTCGATTCCCGGCGGGGTCAGGGATTTTCTCTACCTCGTGATGGCTGGGTGTTGTGTGCTGTCCTTAGGTTAGTTAGGTTTAAGTAGTTCTAAGTTCTAGGGGACTTATGACCACAGCAGTTGAGTCCCATAGTGCTCAGAGCCATTTGAACCATTTGAGTGTGTGTTGTACCGTTTCTGTTGTAATCTTGTTTTGTTTCGTCGTATGTGTGTGTGAGTATCACTCACAGTGCAGCACGATGTGTTCAGGAGATCTACGTTCACCGCATTGGCAATTATCGACCGGAGGAAGTGAGATGCGCTGTAAGTGTGCGGGACAGGAACCACGACCAGTCAGGAAATGAACTGTGCAACGGCCAGGATTGGACTGAATCATTCATAACCGTGCCGTGAAGTTCAGGAAAAAGGTTTACACGCTACGGTCTTTGGTTCCAACATGGGAAAAAAACGTTAGCTAACGCTTCTGAAATCGACCATCTTTCCGGAGAGGAGATTGGCAAGAGACTATGGCTAAATGACCACAACAGATCACGTATTATGCAAATGTCTTCTAATCGAAGGACTGCTTGATGGGCTTTAAGAAGTAGAACTGGTTATGATACTGTGCGAAAGAGAACTCTCATACATTAAATATTGTAGCTGACGCTGTCTCAAGAGGAGTAAAACTTAACTACTGTCAACAGACACCGATGCGGAGGCGACCAAGCCTGCATACCACCCTACACAACGAAAATGAAGCCTGATGCGACTACGACCAAGTGGTCCAGTAACTGAAGAGTGAAGGTGGGAGGCCACGAGCGTAGAAGGCCGGAAGAATCAGTAAAATATGACTAATGCAATCTGATCTGTCGCCATGCTATTTGGAGGTAACAAAATATTGCTGTATCCGACAGGCTGGCCGACATGGCACAGAAGATAGGGTAGTGGATACATTTCGTTATTAGTAAATTATATATATATATATATATATATATATATATATATATATATATATATATATATAGGATGTTTCATAAATGACCGGTATATTTTGACCCGGCAATAAAAACTAAACGAACAGCGATAGAAATACACCGTTTGTTGCAATATGCTTGGGACAACAGTACATTTTCAGGCAGACAAACTTTCGAAATTACAGTAGTTACAATTTTCAACAACAGATGGCGCTGCAAGTGATGTGAAAGATATAGAAGACAACGCAGTCTGTAGGTGCGCCATTCTGTACGTCGTCTTTCTGCTGTAAGCGTGTACTGTTCACAACGTGCAAGTGTGCTGTAGACAACATGGTTTATTCCTTAGAACAGAGGATTTTTCTGGTGTTGGAATTCCACCGCCTAGAGCACAGTGTTGTTGCAACAAGACGAAGTTTTCAACGGAGGTTTAATGTAACCAAAGGACCGAAAAGCGATACAATAAAGGATCTGTTTGAAAAATTTCAACGGACTGGGAACGTGACGGATGAACGTGCTGGAAAGGTAGGGCGACCGCGTACGGCAACCACAGAGGGCAAAGCGCAGCTAGTGCAGCAGGTGATCCAACAGCGGCCTCGGGTTTCCGTTCGCCGTGTTGCAGCTGCGGTCCAAATGACGCCAACGTCCACGTATCGTCTCATGCGCCAGAGTTTACACCTCTATCCATACAAAATTCAAACGCGGCAACCCCTCAGCGCCGCTACCATTGCTGCACGAGAGACATTCGCTAACGATATAGTGCACAGGATTGATGACGGCGATATGCATGTGGGCAGCATTTGGTTTACTGACGAAGCTTATTTTTACCTGGACGGCTTCGTCAATAAACAGAACTGGCGCATATGGGGAACCGAAAAGCCCCATGTTGCAGTCCCATCGTCCCTGCATCTTCAAAAAGTACTGGTCTGGGCCGCCATTTCTTCCAAAGGAATCATTGGCCCATTTTTCAGATCCGAAACGATTACTGCATCACGCTATCTGGACATTCTTCGTGAATTTGCGGCGGTACAAACTGCCTTAGACGACACTGCGAACACCTCGTGGTTTATGCAAGATGGTGCCCGGCCACATCGCACGGCCGACGTCTTTAATTTCCTGAATGAATATTTCGATGATCGTGTGATTGCTTTGGGCTATCCGAAACATACAGGAGGCGGCGTGGATTGGCCTCCCTATTCGCCAGACATGAACCCCTGTGACTTCTTTCTGTGGGGACACTTGAAAGACCAGGTGTACCGCCAGAATCCAGAAACAATTGAACAGCTGAAGCAGTACAACTCATCTGCATGTGAAGCCATTCCGCCAGACACGTTGTCAAAGGTTTCGGGTAATTTCATTCAGAGACTACGCCATATTATTGCTACGCATGGTGGATATGTGGAAAATATCGTACTATAGAGTTTCCCAGACCGCAGCGCCATCTGTTGTTGAAAATTGTAACTACTGTAATTTCGAAAGTTTGTCTGCCTGAAAATGTACTGTTGTCCCAAGCATATTGCAACAAACGGTGTATTTCTATCGCTGCTCGTTTAGTTTTTATTGCCGTTTCAAATATACCGGTCATTTTTGAAACACCCTATATATATATATATATATATATATATATATATATATATATATATATATATATGTATGTATGTGTGTGTGTGTGTGTGTGTGTGTGTGTGTGTGTGTGTGTATCAGACACAGTGAAGAGAAATAGAGGAGCTATACAATGCAGTATATTATTTCAGTTTTCTGTGAGAGTCAGTGACCACCATATTATCATAATGTAATCTTGATAAAAGTATTAGTAACAATAGTGGTAGTAGTAGTTGCTCAAGAAAATAAAGGTTGTAGTGGTGGTAATAGGGACTTCCTTTGCAATTGTAATAACTATACTATTTGTTATTGTAGTAAGAGTATGTAATGTTGTACACTCATGTTCAGAAAAAACAGATCACTTATAACAACAAAAGACTCGACGTTCATATTCACAGAACATGTATGTTATTACGTTCTGCAAAGCCGGCCGGTGTGGCCGTGCAGCTCTAGGCATTTCAGTCTGGAACTGCGTGGCAGCTACGGTCGCAGGTTCGAATCCTGCCTCGGGCATAGATGTGTGTGATGTCCTAAGGTTAGTTAGGTTTAAGTAGTTGTAATTTCTAGGGGACTGATGACCACAGATGTTAAGTCCCATAGTGCTCAGAGCCATTTGAACCAATTGTTCTGCAGAAATGACTAGCATTTCAGTCACCTCGGTTCAGCATGTATATGGTTGCCTAGTAAGCACAGGGTCCGCCATGGCCCTGATAACATCCCATGCGTTACAGCATTGACGGGTATAAGGCGCGAATGCCGTCCTGTGATATAGCCACCCATGATGCATTCATCTGGTTGTAAAGTTCATCTGTGATCGTTGGCACTGGGTCACAGCACTGCACCTGTTGTTTCACTATATCCCACACATTTTCAATTGGGGACAAGTCCGGTGACATGGCAGGGCAGGGAAAAAGGCAGAATTCCTGTGACACCAAGAAGGTACATGTTCATGCAGAACCATGAAACGGTGTTGGAGTGTTGTGCAGAAAGGGTATGGCTATGGGTCGTAGGATGTCATTCACGTACGTCACACTGGTCACAGTGCCCTGGACACACACCAGCTGTGGTTTGTGGTTGAAACCAATAGCATCCCAGACCATAAGGTCTTGAGTTGGCGCTGTATGTCTTGTGTGAATGCAGTCACTGCGATACCGTTCCCCCTGTCTGCGGCGAACCAAAATGCGGCTATCATTTTGAAACAAACAGAACCTGGATTAGGCCGAAAACACTATCCGATGCCATTCCTGTCCCCAGTAATGTCGTTCCATACACCATTGCCGTCTAGCATGTTTCTGCACATTCGTCAAACGTAGGCGGAGAACTGTATGAGGTGTTACACTGTTCCACTGTTGCGTCAGAGTCGAAAAGATCGCAGATCCGTCCTGCAGCGCCATTCGGATGATGTGTCGATCTTCTCGGGGTATGCTCTGGGTGGTGCGACCTGACTACTCATCTCGTTGTGTTCTACGCACTTCCGTGAACCATTCTGCACACACCCGTTGTACTGCCGAAACACTTCGGCCCACAAGAACAGCAGTTCCCCAAATGGATACATCACATCCTCTCAAAAATGGTTCAAATGGCTCTAGGCACTATGGGACTTAACATCTGAGGTCATCAGTCCCCTAGACTTAATACTACTTAAACCTAACTAACCTAAGGACATCACACACATCCATGCCCGAGGCAGGATTCGAACCAGCGACCGTAGCAGCAGCGCAATTCCGGACTGAAGCGCCTAGAACCGATCGACCACAGCGGCCGGCATCACATTCTCTCATGCCAATAATGCCTTCTCTTTCAGTTGACTGATTTGACGGTACGGTACGCGCATATGTCAGCGAGGCATCCTGCACGGCTGACGAAGTCACACTTCTGTTTATAGCGACAAAGAGAGCCGCAGGAGCCGGCCGGAGTGGCCGTGCGGTTCTAGGCGCTACAATCTGGAGCCGGGCGACCGCTACGGTCGCAGGTTCGAATCCTGCCTCGGGCATGGATGTGTGTGATGTCCTTAGGTTAGTTAGGTTTAATTAGTTCTAAGTTAGTGCTCAGAGCCATTTGAACCATTTTTGAGAGCCGCAGGTGCATTTTACTGGTATGTGGTGTTGCGCCGCGATATCGATGCTGATTTTGAACCTACGGGCCGACATGGTTCATATATTAATAATTTTCGTAGAACATACTAATGTACATGTCTTGTGAACAGAAACGTCCTATCTATAGTCGTTCAACTTATTTTGTTTCTTCTGAACATGATTGTAACAATAATAACAGCAGTAAATGTAAAGATAACTGTAAAATTAGTCAAGTCAGCTGAAATAACGAGAACCTATGGCTCTCTTTCTGTCACAGTAAAGTAACACCTAGGGTGCAAAGAGACCCCATAGGTGAATTACTTGTACAGTAGCATTTACTTAACGATCTACAAATAAATAAAAATAAGAAAAAATTGTAATATAGACATTATAAACTTAATTCAGTGTTAGGGACAGACCAAAATGTGAGAAAGAAAAATATATTATATATAAAATTCACAAAGATGTAATTTTGCATCTAACGGACCATTGCTGTTAACAAGAAAGCGGACTATGATGAATAAATGAATTCCGAAGAGTGGTTTGATGCAGGTTACTACGGTACTGGTGCAACTTTCACGTGTGCATCATGAATGGTTACAATATTTATATAGTGTACCTCCACAATGCAACGTCTATCAGACATGCTATCATGTCTCAAGGACATCGTACTGTGAGAGACATTGTAACCACCAATGATACATCCATGCCTCGACGGGCTAAAATGACGTTGCAGGATTTGTCTCCCTGTGAGGGATTCAGGAACTGTGTGAACACAAGAGTTGTGATTACATGACATATGAAGACTTGGATGGGTCCTGGAGGCATGCTGGGATTGCGGAAAATGTTAACGCGAGCCCTCGTGGCAAAAATGTTCATGTTTCACAAACACTGACTCAATGCAATAACCTCTTCATGTTGTCATGCGAAGTCTGAGTCCTTTGACGAGAGGAGGATTGTCACCTCACACATTTATTGAGCACAGGTGGAAAGTACACAGGTCTGCTTCAGCAGAGAATGTTCCCATTCATACATGAATGTTATAAGAAATTCGAATATCCCATAAAAATGTCCCAAAATCTTCCGACACGTTGAATTATAAACATTTGTAACAGACTAGAATCGAACCCACCATGCACTTTATATTTAACACCAAGAACAAATATAAAATACATGGTCATACAAACAGCTCTAATTCATTACAAAAACTTTAACTTTTGTGTACCTCTACCTATAATAAACAGAATCTGCCCTTACTAGTATCCCAGTTCGTGTTAATGTAAGAACAGAAGTAAATCAGCAGTTCATCTGAAGTTTTGCTATTGTTTTAAATTTAAATATAATGTTCATGGTCATACAAACAGCTGCATTTTATTGCAAATACTATAACTGTGTATTATTTTATTCCTGGGCATTCATTTTAATGCCAATCGTGATTAAAGTATTTGCTGATAAGTTGACTGTATTATGCGTTAATATACGAATAGAAATAAGACATCAGATCACTTGAAATTTGTTCTTGCAGTAATTTATTTATTTTATTTTTAGCTCTCATGTTAATGCCAATTCTGTCTGAAACATTTGCCCATATATCGACTTTAATGCAAGCAAACAAAAACATACAACATCTCCGAGCAAAGTAGGCCTATGGCATATCTTTGTGTCAAGATCTTTGTAACAAACAACAGTTGCTGGATGCTGGTAAAGTTTCACTGTCACAGCGTAAATGCATACATATTGTGTAAAAGTGTGTGAATTTATGTACCAGCTGGCCATCACAATGGAAGCAGACAGATGGGCACTAACAGAAAAAAGCCACCCATACTGTCGCAATAAGTAAAAAACTAAAATTTTGCGTCCTTATCGACAGATAAACAATACTCATGGCAATACAATAAATATGTTCCATCTTCTTATACAGAGCCAGCACCAAGCATTATTCTAGAAATAGATATATAACTTGCGAAAAGCCGCCTCGAGATGAATCTGAAAAGTTTCGAAAATCGGTTAACGGAATAATGAAAAGCTATTCAAAAAGTGACTGCTTGCACTTTTATGTATTTACATTCAATTAACAGTCACGGGTTCTAAAATATCCGTGTTCGATGGCATTAATCGTAATACACTACTGGCCATTAAAATTGCTACACCTCGAAGAAAAAAAAATGGTTCAAATGGCTCTGAGCACTATGGGACTTAACATCTGTGGTCATCAGTCCCCTAGAACTTAGAACTACTTAAACCTAAATAACCTAAGGACATCACACACATCCATGCCCGAGGCAGGATTCGAACCTGTGACCGTAGCAGTCGCGCGGTTCCGGACTGAGCGCCTAGAACCGCTAGACCACCGCGGCCGGCTACAACTCGAAGAGGACGTGCTACAGACGCGAAATTTAACCGACAGGAAGAAGAGCTGTGACATGCAAATGATTAGCCTTTCAGAGCATTCACACAAGGCTATCGTCGGTGGCGACACCTACAACGTGCTAACATGAGGAAAGTTTCCAACCGATTTCTCATACACAAACAGCAGTTGACCGGCGTTGCCTGGTGAAAAGTTGTCGTGATGCCTCGTGTAAGGAGGAGAAATCACGTTTTCGAGTTTGATAAAGGTCGGATTGAAGCCTATCTCGATTGCGGTTTATCGTATCGCGACATTGCTGCTCGCGTCGGTCGAGACCCAATGACTGTTAGCAGAATATTGAATCGGTGGCTTCAGGAAGGTAATACGGAACGCCGTGATGGATACCAACGGCCTCGTATCACTAGCAGTCGAGATGACAGGCATCTTATCCGCATGGCTGTAACGGATCGTGCAGCCACGTCTCGATCCCTGAGTCAACAGATGGGGACGTTTGCAAGACAACAACCATCTGCACGAACAGTTCGACGACATTTGCAGCAGCATGGACTATCAGCTCGGAGACCATGGCTGCGGTAACCCTTGACGCTGCATCACAGACAGGAGCGCCTACGATGGTGTACTCAACGACGAACCTGGGTGCACGAATGGCAAAACATCATTTTTTCGGATGAATCTAGGTTCTGTGTACAGCATCATGATGGTCGCTTCCGTGTTTGGCGACATCGCGGTGAACGGACATTTGAAGTGTGTGTTCGTCACCGCCATACCGGCGTATCACCCGGCGTGATGGTATGGGGTGCCATTGGTTTCACGTCTCGGTCACCTCTTGTTCGCATTGACGGCACTTTGAACAGTGGACGTTACATTTCAGATGTGGTACCACCCGTGGCTCTACCCTTCATTCGAACCCTGCGAAACCCTACATTTCAGCAGGATAATGCATGACCGCATGTTGCAGGTCCTGCTCGACTGCTGCTCTTGCCAGCACACTCTCCATATCTCTCACCAATTGAAAACGTCTGGTCAATGGTAGCCGAGCAAGTGGCTCGTCACAATACGCCAGTCGCTACTCTTGATGAACCGTGGTATCGTGTTGAAGCTGCATGGGCAACTGTACCTGTACACGCCATCCAAGCTCTGTTTGACTCAATGCCCAGGCGTATCAAGGCCGTTATTTCTGCCAGAGGTGGTTGTTCTGGGTACTGATTTCTCAGGATCTATGCACACAAATTGCGTGAAAATGTAATCACATGTTAGTTCTAGTATAATATATCTGTCCAATGAATACCTGTTCATCATCTGCATTTCTTGTTGGTGTAGCAATTTTAATGGCTAGTAGTGTAAATGGTTAATTCTGGCGAAACAGTTTGCTAATACGTTGTTGTTGTTAACACACTGTTTTCAGTACCACAAGCTACCTGTCGGCGTAGAGCGGCATGGTGTAGTGCATGACGCGCGAGCGCTCTACGATGAAGGTGAGCAGCTCCACGGCCAGGTCGGCGTCGCCCGTCTGCAGCAGGCCCACCAGGCCACCCCATCTGCCGCCCACCTCGCGCCCGAAGCCCCCGTCAGCCGGCACCCGGAACTCGTACCTGCAACGCCCCAGCATCCACCTCACACAAGCTGGCAGACACTTGGCAACACAGTGCTGACAATGCCGACGCAGGTCGAAGATAGTTCCAGTTTCTCTCTCTCTCTCTCCCTCTCTCTCTCACTCACTATCTTTATCGCTACCTCTATCTACACTCCTGGAAATTGAAATAAGAACACCGTGAATTCATTGTCCCAGGAAGGGGAAACTTTATTGACACATTCCTGGGGTCAGATACATCACATGATCACACTGACAGACCCACAGGCACATAGACACAGGCAACAGAGCATGCACAATGTCGGCACTAGTACAGTGTATATCCAGCTTTCGCGGCAATGCAGGCTGCTATTCTCCCATGGAGACGATCGTAGAGATGCTGGATGTAGTCCTGTGGAACGGCTTGCCATGCCATTTCCACCTGGCGCCTCAGTTGGACCAGCGTTCGTGCTGGACGTGCAGACCGCGTGAGACGACGCTTCATCCAGTCCCAAACATGCTCAATGGGGGACAGATCCGGAGATCTTGCTGGCCAGGGTAGTTGACTTACACCTTCTAGAGCACGTTGGGTGGCACGGGATACATGCGGACGTGCATTGTCCTGTTGGAACAGCAAGTTCCCTTGCCGGTCTAGGAATGGTAGAACGATGGGTTCGATGACGGTTTGGATGTACCGTGCACTATTCAGTGTCCCCTCGACGATCACCAGTGGTGTACGGCCAGTGTAGGAGATCGCTCCCCACACCATGATGCCGGGTGTTGGCCCTGTGTGCCTCGATCGTATGCAGTCCTGATTATGGCGGTCACCTGCACGGCGCCAAACACGCATACGACCATCATTGGCACCAAGGCAGAAGCGACTCTCATCGCTGAAGACGACACGTCTCCATTCGTCCCTCCATTCACGCCTGTCGCGACACCACTGGAGGTGGGCTGCACGATGTTGGGGCGTGAGCGGAAGACGGCCTAACGGTGTGCGGGACCGTAGCCCAGATTCATGGAGACGGTTACGAATGGTCCTCGCCGATACCCCAGGAGCAACAGTGTTCCTAATTTGCTGGGAAGTGGCGGTGCGGTCCCCTACGGCACTGCGTAGGATCCTACGGTCTTGGCGTGCATCCGTGCGTCGCTGCGGTCCGGTCCCAGGTCGACGAGCACGTACACCTTCCGCCGACCACTGGCGACAACATCGATGTACTGTGGAGACCTCACGCCCCACTTGTTGAGCAATTCGGCGGTACGTCCACCCGGCCTCCCGCATGCCCACTATACGCCCTCGCTCAAAGTCCGTCAACTGCACATACGGTTCACGTCCACGCTGTCGCGGCATGCTACCAGTGTTAAAGACTGCGATGGAGCTCCGTATGCCACGGCAAACTGGCTGACACTGACGGCGGCGGTGCACAAATGCTGCGCAGCTAGCGCCATTCGACGGCCAACACCGCGGTTCCTGGTGTGTCCGCTGTGCCGTGCGTGTGATCATTGCTTGTACAGCCCTCTCGCAGTGTCCGGAGCAAATATGGTGGGTCTGACACACCGGTGTCAATGTGTTCTTTTTTCCATTTCCAAGAGTGTATGTGTATGTGTGTGTGTGTGTGTGTGTGTGTGTGTGTGTGTGTTGGTGTGGGGGGGGGGGTGACTGGGCTTCGGTGCGTGTGTGTGTTTGTGTGTGTGTGTGTGTGTGTGTATGTGTGGTTGTCGGTGGGTGTGGGTGGATGTGCTTCTATTTTGGTTTAGGGGCGCTCAACGTCGAGCTTATCAGCGCCCATAAGAATATTACTAGAAACGCATGTGGTTAAAACGTAGAGAATGTGATAAAATAAAATGCAGTTTGATAAGTAGAGGTCCCCAGTGGTGGGTTCGAATTTTTGATGAATGTTAAGATCCTGGGAAGCACATCCTGCACCCCACTCAATCTGTCGGGTCCTCGTTTGCAAGTAATCGACGAAAAAAATCCGGGATTTTACGTGACGCCCAAAAAGAAGACAATGTCGTAAACTGGTTGTAAGGTGTAATGGACAAGGTGAAGGCTGTGGGTTCAAATCTCGTCAGGTGCTCTAAATGTTTCATTTTTTAATATTTATCGAAATGGCTTTCACCACAAGTTTTAATCGGTTAACTGCTTTAAATGTAATTCTTTGTTTCCATTCCTTTGTCACCTCATTTCAATCATCGCATGAATTTTTTCGTTTCTTCTCATTTTTACATAATTCTTTTTCCACTGAAAACTCTTGTGAATGTGAATACAATTATATTTATCTACTAGAATGTTTAAATATTTGGAAATGCCGATCTACCTGGTAAAAACAGAAGAAGAAATAATATATTTATATTGACTGTCAAATGGTGTCAAAAATGTAGTTTTCGTTACAAGACGAGCGTTGTTTTAAAATGGTTCAAATGGCTCTGAGCACTATGCGACTTAACTTCTGAGGTCATCAGTCACCTAGAACTTAGAACTAATTAAACCTAACTAACCTAAGGTCTTCACACACATCCATGCCCAAGGCAGGGTTCGAACCTGCGACCGTAGCGGTCATTCGGTTCCAGACTGTAGCGCCTAGAACCGCACGGCCACTCCGGCCGGCAGCGTTGTTTTATTCTAATCGTCACACATCATTTAAAATGTAGCCTAAAAACCTATTGCACTTAGGACAGAATAACGCAGATGATTTAAATGAAAGAAGGAGTTATAAGTAAAACAAAATTGAAGCAAAATGAGAAATAAAAATTATGAATGCAATAACATGGACGAAAACCAGGGTGATAAAACTATTCAAATTAAATCGGAATTAATAATAACATTAATTAAAATCATGAACAAAGGTTTCACTAGGAAGAACATTGATAGAAATAAAAATGGCACCAAATGAAAAAGCTGATATGAGGATTAATAGGATGTGATAATGGTAGAGAAGTAAAAAATTACATTTAAACCTATTAACTGAATAGATTAAAGATGAAAGCCACATCGATAAAAATTTACAAAAAAAAGGGTCAACATATCACTGCTTTTGAACACTACTGAGCGCGAAGAAAAATTTACAAATTCTTTTCTCGTCAATAACTCGCAGACGAGGGCCCAGCAGGGTGAATGACTGCAGGGTGTCACAGCTGGGATCTTCGTCAACATCACTGTACAGGTGGTTTAGAAAACCCGATCGCACTACTGGGGAGCTCTCCCTGTCAGATAAAATCGTACTCACTCTCTCCGCACAATGGCACTAGCTCGCACCCTGTAATCAATATTCACTACGTACTATAAACGTAAGTGTACAATGCGCGTGCCGCTAAAACTCAGAAACGAGTCCCGGTACGATCAAGGGAGTTATGTGGTTTGGTAGACCTCTATCCTCCCTCCATGAAGAATGTTTCCTTTTTATCTGAAGGCCGTGCTTTTTAAGATATAAGGGCTGGGAAACTTCATCCTCTAGAAATTTCTAAAACATTCCAGAACATTCGATAGTATTTGAAAACATTCCAAAATATTCTAAAGCATTGCACAACATTTCAGAACGTTCCGGAATGTTCCACAATGATCCGGAGTGTTCTGGAAGGTTCGCAAATAGTCTGGAACATCTCAGATAATTGTGGAACATTCCGGAACCCTCTCTGTTGTTGTGGAATGTCCTGGAACATTGTGGACCATTCGAAGCCTTTTTGTTACGTTCTGGAATTCGCTAACCGTTGGGCTACCTACTGATAAAGACCTGTAGGAGGTTCTAACGTCAGTTTCTGATCAGTAACTAAGGTAGGACCCGAATGCAATGAGTGAATAAAAACAAACAGTGAAGTGTGAATAGTCAAAGCGATACAGTGACTAAATACAAATCTAAAATTAAGTGTGAAAAGTGTGTAAACTGTACTAGGTGTATTTGTTAGTAAAAAGTTGATTTGATTTATATTTTAGTAAAAATGGAGATCTTGCCATTTCTGAAGCAAAACGGCGAAAAAAAAACAAACAAACAAACAAACAGCGAAGAAACGAAACAGACCAATATCGCGAAGCACGTTTAAGTTACCAACGAACGATAATGAGAACCTTAAAAAGCAGAGAAATCGAAGAGCAACGAAGTGAACGAATTGAATAATCAAGAATTGCGACACAATCTTATAATATAAGACGGCGAACTCAAGCCAGCGCTGAAAATATCACCCCACGAGAAGTTAGGTGGCGGACAAGTAAACAATACAACCTGACAAATGAAGTGTTCCACTACGACCCAACAGAAGAATATAACTAACGCAGATACGTGGTAATGGGAAAAATCATTACCACCACTACCCGACGAAGATCATAAATTTCTGAAAGTATATTTCGTCGGAAATAAAGAAACAAACTGATCAACGACTCACAAATAACAGTGGACTGAAACTAGAAGTAGTCCAAGACGTACAGACGATCTTACACAAATACAATCAACTACTTCACATATTCAAAACAGCACTATGCCGAATGATTTCTGTTGACTATAAAGTTATAATTAGAGCCGACAAAAGACCACCTGGAGAACACGATCGTCGATTTAATGCACCTCAGACGGACAAAGTCGCCATCGTAATTGTGAAGTATGAAAACAAAAGCCGTGACGTTATTGTACAACGAAGGGCTACAAGGCATTGCAGAGACACTCCATTCATATGATGCGCTCCAGTATCCATTAATATGTCAGCACGGAGAGGAAGGATATCATTTTAATATGAAACAATTCCAACCCGAAACAGGCGTAGAAACAAACAAAAATGTCGGTGCTAAGGAGTTCTATGTTTACCAGTGAATAATCAGAAACAATGAAACATAAAATCACATTCTCAACGCTCACAAATTATTCCAAGAATCCCTGGTACATATGTACGCAAAAATAAAAGCGGAACGGATGCTTTACATTAAACTAAATTAGAAGATACTACGCACGGAAAAATACATCCACCTTCGAGACGCGATCATAAATGACGGAAACATTGACGACATTGGAGCAATGGTTATCTTACACTCATCATACACAGGAAGTCCGAGGCATACGCACGAATACACTCAAGATGCCACGATCTACATAGTAAAATACGGACGACTCGTCGTGGCGAGAAAGCAAAGAACAACTAAGATACGGACAAGCTGCCACGCATCGACATGACATAATAGCCCGAGTTTTCCAACAAAAACAAATGAGATTTACTGAAGTCATCACAAAATACCACATCTTTCGAACCGAAAGATGCTGGAGGTACCCAAGCGAATGGCAAAACAGAGAACTACCTCACTCACACAATCTCATACAGCTACATGATAGAATTCATCCCATGGATATGGGCAAAGTCATCCAAACTCAATTTCCCAACCCTCAAGAAGATTCAGAACTGTACGACACAGTAGTGAAAAAGATGACTCACGGAACATGCCGGTCGTTGAATACAAATTCGCCATGTATGAGTGACGAAAAATGTACAAAATGATTCAAACCGATATATGGACGAACACAAATCGGAGTTGGTAGCTATTCTAAATATGGTACCTCACAGTGAAAATACGAATACCAGGCAGCGACGAACCGAAAGTAGACAATGGATTGTACAATGTAACACACTACTTTCCAAAATGTTCCAAGAACACATAAACGTAGAATCTACAATTTAGCGAAATCCATAAAATATATCTGTAAGTATGTGAACAAAGGCAGTTACACGGCAGTATTTCAAATAGCCAAAGACAGCGAACAACAAAACAGAAACGACGAGATCATTATGTACCAAATGGGAAGGTGCATCAACAGTAACGAAGTAGCATGGCGGATTTTCGGTTTTCCTATACGTGAACGCGAACCAACTGTGCAACATCTAGAAGTACATTTGGAGAATGGACAGGGAGTTTATTTCACAAAAGACACCGCCAGAAAAAGTGCAAGCGAACCACCTTAGAACCACCAGCTTTTCACCAACTGTGAAACGGATGTTGTTGTTGTTGTGGTCTTCAGTCCTGAGATTGGTTTGATGCAGCTCTCCATGCTAATCTATCCTGTGCAAGCTCCTTCATCTCCCAGTATCTACTGCAACCTACATCCTTCTGAATCTGCTTAGTGTATTCATCTCTTGGTCTCCCTCTACGATTTTTACCCTCCACACTGCCCTCCAATGCTAAATTTGTGATCCCTTGATGCCTCAGGACATGTCCTAAAAACCGGTCCCTTCTTCTTGTCAAGTTCTGCCACAAACTCCTCTTCTCCCCTATTCTATTCAATACCTCCTCATTAGTGTTGAGTGGTACTTAGGTAAATAAATTAGTGAAATCAAAGTGAACTAGAAATTAGAATATAAATGGAAAACTTGGTTTAGTTTAGAGAGTTACATACTGGCATTCAGCGAGCAGAACAGAAGAGACAATGACCGTGAAGTCAGCAAGTTCCACATAAGCGGGCGCTGTCGATTCAGCCGTCAGGGCATCGCCCAACCGGCTCACGTGTTTCTTAGTTGTCGCATGTGAGCAAAGGCCCTCGCCTACATTCCAAGAGCCAATGACCGACGTTAAGAAGATTCTTCGAGAAGCTTTTCAACGTGACGGAAGAGGCAATGACTGGCTCACGTGTTTCTCAGTCGTCACATGCGATCAGAGGCCCCCGCCTACATTCCAAGAGCCAATGACTGAGGTCAAGAAGATTCTTCGAGAAGCTTTTCAACGTGACAGAAGAGGCAATAGCCGTGAAGTCGTTCACCTCCAGTGAACTGAAGTGAATAAATACGCGAGACGCGGTGGGCCCGACAGATGAAGACGGGGACGAAGACGAAGATGGAGACAGGGACGGAGATGAAGATGAGAGATGAAGGAAGAAAAGAAGAGTAGCAGTAGTTTTCAGTCAGTTTCGGTGCTGAAGACCGTCATGCAAGAAGAGACTGCATCATGCACAGACGCACCAAGTCCGCCGCTGTAATGGAATAACAAGCAGCAGCCGCGGCGCCAGAAGACAGAAGATAAAAGGTATTTGAAGTCTGATTTTTACGTACCTGGGTGACTCGTGAGGACGGGAAGGAGACGGCCTCACCTCAGCAGTCACCTGTGAGCTGGGATGAAGACCTGACAGCCGAAGACTGGCAAGCGGGAGTCCGTGGTTCGAGTTCGGGACACTGGCCTTGCACCGCCGCACCGCTCCGCTGGTCGACGCACAACACACGCGGCCGCTTAGAGAAGAGAAACACTGGGACGCCACATCCAAGGTATCATCATCCGATGCACGACTTCGCTCGCAATAGTTAAACGGGCCACCTCGCGCTGCGCGTCTCCGGTCAGCTGGGCGAGACGGCGACACGAGATACACACCGCTACGCGTAATCAGACGCCGCCGCCGCCGCTGCCGCCGCCGCCGCCGCCGCTGCCGCAGCAGGAGACTTCACCAACGACACAGCTGCCGCTCTCCGAACCAGAACATCCCATAAGATACAGTTGTATAAATCTTCAATAAAAGTTATCTTATGTAAAAATGATGTTTCATTCGACCTCATACCCGAGCCAAAGAAGAACCCACCCTGCTACATGTTATTAAGAGAGAAAGGTTAATTTATTTAATATTTTCACCCTAACAGAATGCTTTAGAATGCTCATCCTGACAATTGACAGCATCCAAAGAGAAAACACAGTTACATTGAGTGACAGAAGTGTCACATTTAGTAACATGATTGTTACATTTGATGTCAGAAGCCGTTTTAGTTGTTACATTTGGTGTCAGAGAAAAAACCCTTGGCTCAATATGAGGTGTGAATGACAGTCACTAAAGGTCCACAGTTAGTAGTTTTTGATGTGTGAAGGGATAGAGGTTTGCATAGCAGTCGTAATATTTTCTTTATTTAGAAGTGTATTTTCTCTCATGATTTTAAGAGTTTGTCGGAAATATTTAAACATCTTTTAAATTCAGTATAGGAAGATTGTGTAACTAACAGTTTGTAAAATGATGACACGATATCGTACAAAGTCAGAGTCAGCACCACAAGCGGTTTCTACTGATGAAGCTATTCAGAGCTTAGTTAATCAAATAGCACAGCTTAAAAACGATAACAATGCATTATTTAAATAGTTGAGTGAGGTTAGGCAAACCAGTTCAATCCCTCCCACCCTAGATTCCTCAGCAGCAGCCTTGGTAACTCCTTTTTCAGGTAAACCTGGCGAGGACATAACAGCCTTTTTTGATGATTTAGTAGCAGCTACAAAGTTAGGATCATGGTCAGATGAACAGCTCTTACAAATGACAAAGTTAAGATTGACAGGAGAGGCTAAAGCACACGTCTTTATATCATGAAGAATTACGGAATGCTCCAACATTTGAGGAATTGAAGAAAGGATTGCTTAAACGTTTTCAAAAACAGAACAGCTGTAGATTTTATAGGGAAAAATTAAACACTATCACTCAGAGGCAAAACGAGTCGTTAGAAAGCTTTGTAGATAGGATTAGAAAAGTTAATATTAACACCTATCAGTTGACAACTAGTGATGAAGCAAATAAAGTTATTTTACAAGAGGCAGAAGATAGAGCTCTGGATACATTTTTACGTGGGTTACCTCCTGAAACGTCCCATCGTGTCAGGGCAGAGTTTCCTAAAAATTTAGCAGAAGCTGTATCTGTGGCGACAGCTTTTGAAGAAATTGACATTGCCACCAGATACAAGGAGAAGCGAAATATATTTTCAACAGGAGTACGATGTTTTAGGTGCGATCGACACGGACATATAGCAAAAAACTGCAGACAACCTCAATGCACTAATTGTCAAAGAATAGGTCACACATTCAAGGAATGCAGGTCTAAGAAAGTTTTTGGAAATAGAAATCAGTTAAACTCAAACGGGAATATCGTAGCCGCCGCCAGGCGTTCCCAATAAAGGCGGAATGCTGGTTATCTGCTACCATACAGGATAAAGAGGCAAGGATACTGGTGGATACAGGCGCAAACGTATCAATAGTAAGTAATGAATGTATTGGAGAAAAGAAATATGACCCTCCAAGGTATAGATTGAATGGAGTAGGAGGAGGTACAGTTAAGTCATTAGGATGTCCATCATTGATTTTCTATATTCACGGTGTACAATTTCAAGAAGATGTAGAAGTGGTAACAAAGGTAACTGACGGGTACGCCGCGATCCTAGGGTTGGATTTCCTGAATAAACATCACGCTAAAATCGACCTCAGACAGCAAACTGTAGAACTTAGCGGAATAGTGTTTCAGCTGCAAAGGGCCCTCTGCCGCAAGATTTCCCTAACCGGAAGGCGAAATCAACTATACTGCGTGCAACGTCCTTGAAGGTTGATTCGCGGGATCAGATACCATCTGGCTCAGGAAAACTTCTCCGGATGACCGTTGACCACGAAGTACCTACAGATACAGTGTGTCTAATAGAGCCTTTAGAGGAAAATGAGGAATTAGATGTATCACATTGTTTTGTACGTAGGAGTGTTGTACGGGTTCAAGAGTTGAGGGAGAAAGAAAAGTACCGGTGCATATTGACAATTTCGGAGTGGAGGACAAAGAATTGCATAAGGGAATATTAGTAGCTACAGTCAGTACTTTTGAAGAAGAAGATTTCATTTGGTCAGATATTAATGATGGTCAGAAACCAGACGCCTATAAAACCGCATTGCGCCAGAAGGTTGAGCATTTGAAAGGAAAGGATAGAGACACGATAGAAGCAGTTTTAGTTGAGTTCCAAGATTTATTTAATGCAGAAGGTCCATTGCCAGCAACAGACATCACACAGCATAGGATCCCAAAAGGAAATAAAACCCCAGTTTATAGGAAGCCTTATAGAGTTGCGCATCACTTACAGCCAGTACTGGATGAGTTTATAGAACAGCATCTAAAAGATGGAATTATAGAATATTCTGATTCGCCTTATAATTCAAATATCGTAATTATTCCAAAGAAGTCTCCCAACGGTACGAAACGATATAGATTTTGTTGTGACTACAGACACCTTAACAAACAAACTATCTCAGATGTTTATCCTCTTCCAAACATTACAGATATCATTGACAGTTTGGGTAACAGTAAACACTTTTCAACAATCGATTTACGTACCGGATATCATCAATTGGAAGTTGCACCTGAAGATAGGCCTAAAACAGCATTTTCTACCCCTGGAGGCCACTGGCAATTTAAAAGAATGTCTTTCGGTTTGAAAAATGCACCAGCAACTTTTCAAAGACTACTCGATGGAGTATTGCGAGGACTCAAAACTCAACAATGTTGTGTATATCTAGACGATATTATTGTATTCTCCAGAGACGTTAATGAACATGCTGTGCGTCTGCGTAATGTTTTTCAGAGACTTAGAAAAGCTAAATTAACATTAAATATGGAAAAATGTACTTTTGCATTGACAGAGGTTACATACCTAGGGCATGTCATTAGTGAAAAAGGAATTAAAACAGATCCTCGATTAATTTCGGCAGTTAAGGGCTTCCCAACACCACAACGCGTTAAGGAAGTACAAAGTTTCATTGGTCTCGCATCGTATTACCGAAAATATGTTTAAAATTTTGCTGAAATTGCCCGACCCTTAACCCAATTATTGAAAAAGGGTGCAAAATTTCATTGGTCTGAAGATTGTGAATCTGCATTTCAAACCCTTAAAGATAAGTTAACGCACAGTCCTGTATTAGCCTACCCAGATTATAACAAAGAATTTATTTTATCCTGTGACGCAAGTGGTCATTCAGTAGGAGTTGTTTTGAGTCAGAATATTAATGGCGCGGAACACCCCATAGCCTATGCTTCGAGACAACTAACAACGGCAGAAAGAAATTATTCCACAACGGAGAAAGAATTGTTAAGTGTTATTTATGGTATCAAATACTTTAAATGCTACTTGTATGGTAGGAAATTCAAGGTTATTACAGACCACGCAGCTTTAAAATGGTTGCTTGGATTAAAGGATCCATCTAGTCGTCTTACCCGTTGGGCCCTATGTCTTTCCGAAATGGATTTCGAAGTTATCCATAAACCAGGCAAAAAACACACTAATGCAGATTGTCTAAGTCGCAGAACAGCACTTTTGGAAGCAACAGGCCGAGATGCTGAGGACTGGAGAAAGGCACAAGATGAGGATACAGAATCAAAAAATACGCATCTCAAAAACAATTTTGCTTTGAAGATGGTGTATTATGCCGTAAAACAAAACTTGGACCGCGAATTGTTGTTCCCCAACACCTTAGACGAGAAATAATGGCAGAGGCCCACGATCATATCCTTGCAGGACACGGTGGACAGCAGACAACCGATAGACGAGTAGCAGAGCGATTTTGGTGGCAAACCAGAAAGCAGGATGTTGCGCAGTACGTTCGTAATTGCATTGCGTGCGCACAACGAGCTGAACTTTAACGTTCAAAAATACCCTTACAGAGGCTCCCCGAGGCTTCATGTCCGTTTCAAATCTGTGGACTGGATCCCTAAGGGCCATTTCATAAAACACCTGCTGGTAATAAGTATGTTCTTACAATTATCGATCACTTTTCACGCTATCTAGCTATGGTGAGTCGCCCAGATCAGCAAGCAAATACAGTTGCCCAAGCTTTAGTTAACAACTGGATACTTAAATTTGGCGTACCTGAAGCTATTATCACAGATCAGGGATCTAATTTTATGCCTGAATTAATGAAACAGCTATGCCACTTATTAAAAATACGCAAATTACGCACAACTCCATTACACCCTCAGTGCAACGGGCGCACAGAAAGAGTTCATCGGACAATTGGCAAGATGCTTAGTTATTATATTAACGAACAACATTCTAATTGGGATACGTATTTACCAATAATCGTGTCGGTATACAACGCCAAAACGCATGAAGCAACTGGCATGTCGCCTTATGAAGTGGTCTATGGGAAAAAAATGCCGTCCCCTTTTGATGTAATCAGGCAGAAAAACGGAAAAGTCGGAGAAACAGTAAGAGATTTTAGTCGAATGATGAAGGATGTATGGAAAAAGGTTCAAAAATCTAATACAAAGGCTTTGGAACGACAGGAAAGATTAGGTAATACCCAAGCTAAATATACAAATTACAAAATCGGTCAGTGGGTTATGCTTTCAACTCCTTATATAGCGAAAGGAAAAACGAAGAAATTTGTAACAAACTACAGAGGTCCTTATCAAATTATTGAGATCACGTCACCAGTTAACGTTAAATTGCAACTGCCCACCCGAACTACCATTGTCCATGCAAGTCGTTTAAAACCTTTTAAGGGCGCTCCAGATGTAATTCCTTCAACAATAGTATCTGCTTTTCCGAAGGGTGGAGGAAGTTCCCGAAGAGGAAGAAGAGTGGCCACGCCGGCACAACATACAGACTTGGCACCATACAATCTTCGATCAAGGGTGTGAATGTCCTAGTTGAATCTTACTAGACTGTGGATAATATAAAAATGTGAATAATTAATACATGATAATGGTCTTGAACGTAGAAACATGTAGATCTTGTAGTTAACAATGTATTCCCTCTTTTCTTTGTTTTTGTTTTTACTAGGTTGCTAGGTTCATAACCATGTTGTTTGCTTTTTCAGAAAACGCCATGCAAGCATTTCCTACACAAAACCTATCCTACCTCAATGACTCCCTTAACAGTTCCCTTCTGAAGTCATAAACTCACAGCAAGGCAAAATTGATGCCAACGTTATGATGCAACATGTCTTAAAATTAAAAGGTGAACGCAAAACTAAAATTATAATGCTAGGAACGGGTATATCTGGAACCTTTGTGTTGGTGTTTCTGCTTTGTAGTTTCCTTTTATTTAAGACGAAAAAATAATCCAAATAATAATATACCACTTCATCAAATCCCTGTTAACTGGATACCACACTCTTAACTGGTGTACTTCAGTAGTTACTTTTGAGCATTAGTGTATTAATTTTGTTTATTGTACTTCATTCTTTATTAAACAGTCTCTTGTTAAAATAAACAATACTGTAGAATAGATATTCTTGCATTAGTATAGGGTAGATTAAACAGCTGTTGCTCTGAAATTTTCTAAGTGCAAAATCTATTTTTTGTTTATTCATTGTCATCAAGATTTGTTACACTTATTACAACCATTTACGTAAGAACTATGTGATTCATGACCGTACAGTGCTTTTGTAAAGTGATAAAGTATTTTCCACATACTTAATGTGAAGCGTGTGTAATCTTCTAGGTCGAGACTTTTCAGTGCTTGTGCTTTTTCCGTGTGAAGAGTGGAGGAATGTTGAGTGGTAAATTCGAGAGCGAATTTCTCTGAAGGGTGGAGGAATGTTGAGTGGTACTTAGGTAAATAAATTAGTGAAATCAAAGTGAACTAGAAATTAGAATATAAATGGAAAACTTGGTTTAGTTTAGAGAGTTACATACTGGCATTCAGCGAGCAGAACAGAAGAGACAATGACCGTGAAGTCAGCAAGTTCCACATAAGCGGGCGCTGTCGATTCAGCCGTCAGGGCATTGCCCGACCGGCTCACGTGTTTCTCAGTTGTCGCATGTGAGCAAAGGCCCTCGCCTACATTCCAAGAGCCAATGACCGACGTTAAGAAGATTCTTCGAGAAGCTTTTCAATGTGACGGAAGAGGCAATGACCGTGAAGTCGTTCACCTCCAGTGAACTGAAGTGAATAAATACGCGAGACGCGGTGGGCACGACAGATGAAGACAGATGAAGACGGGGACGAACACGCAGACAGAGACGGGGACGGAGACAAAGACGACAGACGAAGGAAGAAAAGAAGAGTACCAGTAGTTTTCAGTCAGTTTCGGTGCTGAAGACCGTCATGCAAGAAGAGACTGCATCATGCACAGACGCACCAAGTCCGCCGCTGTAATGGAATAACAAGTAGCAGCCGCGGCGCCAGAAGACAGAAGATAAAAGGTATTTGAAGTCTGATTATTACGTACCCGGGTGACTCGTGAGGACGGGAAGGAGACGGCCTCACCTCAGCAGTCACCTGTGAGCTGGGATGAAGACCTGACAGCCGAAGACTGGCAAGCGGGAGTCCGTGGTTCGAGTTCGGGACACTGGCCTTGCCCAGCCGCACCGCTCCGCTGGTCGACGCACAACACACGCGGCCACTTAGAGAAGAGAAACACTGGGACGCCACATCCAAGGTATCATCATCCGATGCACGACTTCGCTCGCAATAGTTAAACCGGCCACCTCGCGCTGCGCGTCTCCGGTCAACTGGGCGAGACGGCGACACGAGATACACACCGCTACGCGTAATCAGACGCCGCCGCCGCCGCCGCTGCCGCAGCAGGAGACTTCACCAACGACACAGCTGCCGCTCTCCGAACCAGAACATCCCGTAAGATACAGTTGTACAAATCTTCAATAAAAGTTATCTTATGTAAAAATGATGTTTCATTCGACCTCATACCCGAGCCAAGGAAGAACCCACCCTGCCCACATGTTATTAACAGAGAAAAGTTAATTTATTTAATATTTTCACCCTAACAGAATGCTTTAGAATGCTCATCCTGACAATTGACAGCATCCAAAGAGAAAACACAGTTACATTGAGTGACAGAAGTGTCACATTTAGTAACACGATGTGATCTACCCATCTAATCTTCAACATTCTTCTGTAGCACCACATTTCGAAAGCTTCTATTCTCTTCTTGTCCAAACTACACTCCTGGAAATGGAAAAAAGAACACATTGACACCGGTGTGTCAGACCCACCATACTTGCTCCGGACACTGCGAGAGGGCTGTACAAGCAATGATCACACGCACGGCACAGCGGACACACCAGGAACCGCGGTGTTGGCCGTCGAATGGCGCTAGCTGCGCAGCATTTGTGACCGCCGCCGTCAGTGTCAGCCAGTTTGCTGTGGCATACGGAGCTCCATCACAGTCTTTAACACTGGTAGCATGCCGCGACAGCGTGGACATGAGCCGTATGTGCAGTTGACGGACTTTGAGCGAGGGTGTATAGTGGGCATGCGGGAGGCCGGGTGGACGTACCGCCGAATTGCTCAACACGTGGGGCGTGAGGTCTCCACAGTACATCGATGTTGTCGCCAGTGGTCGGCGGAAGGTGCACGTGCCCGTCGACCTGGGACCGGACCGCAGCGACGCACAGATGCACGCCAAGACCGTAGGATCCTACGCAGTGCCGTAGGGGACTGCACCGCCACTTCCCAGCAAATTAGGGACACTGTTGCTCCTGGGGTATCGGCGAGGACCATTCGCAACCGTCTCCATGAAGCTGGGCTACGGTCCTGCACACCGTTAGGCCGTCTTCCGCTCACACCCCAACATCGTGCAGCCCGCCTCCAGTGGTGTCGCGACAGGCGTGAATGGAGGGACGAATGGAGACGTGTCGTCTTCAGCGATGAGAGTCGCTTCTGCCTTGGTGCCAATGATGGTCGTATGCGTGTTTGGCGCCGTGCAGGTGAGCGCCACAATCAGGACTGCATACGACCGAGGCACACAGGGCCAACACCCGGCATCATGGTGTGGGGAGCGATCTCCTACACTGGCCGTACACCACTGGTGATTGTCGAGGGGACACTGAATAGAGCACGGTACATCCAAACCGTCATCGAACCCATCGTTCTACCATTCCTAGACCGGCAAGGGAACTTGCTGTTCCAACAGGACAATGCACGTCCGCATGTATCCCGTGCCACCCAACGTGCTCTAGAAGGTGTAAGTCAACTACCCTGGCCAGCAAGATCTCCGGATCTGACCCCCATTGAGCATGTTTGGGACTGGATGAAGCGTCGTCTCACGCGGTCTGCACGTCCAGCACGAACGCTGGTCCAACTGAGGCGCCAGGTGGAAATGGCATGGCAAGCCGTTCCACAGGACTACATCCAGTATCTCTACGATCGTCTCCATGGGAGAATAGCAGCCTGCATTGCTGCGAAAGGTGGATATACACTGTACTAGTGCCGACATTGTGCATGCTCTGTTGCCTGTGTCTATGTGCCTGTGGTTCTGTCAGTGTGATCATGTGATGTATCTGACCCCAGGAATGTGTCAATAAAGTTTCCCCTTCCTGGGACAATGAATTCACGGTGTTCTTATTTCAATTTCCAGGAGTGTATTTATTGTCCATGTTTCACTTCCATACATGGCTACACTCCATACAAATACTTTCAGAAACGACTTCCTGACACTTAAATCTATACTCGATGTTAACAAATTTCTCTTCTTCAGAAACGCTTTCCTTGCCATTCCCAGTCTACATTTTATATCCTCTCTACTTCGTCCATCATCAGTTATTTTGCTCCCCAAATAGCAAAACTCCTTTACTACTTTAAGTGTCTCATTTCCTAACCTAATTCCCTCAGCATCACCCGACTTAATTCGACTACATTCCATTATCTTTGTTTTGCTTTTGTTGATGTTCATCTTATATCCTCCTTTCAAAACACTGTCCATTCCATTCAACTGCTCTTCCAAGTCCTTTGCTGTCTCTGACAGAATTACAATGTCATCGGCGAACCTCAAAGTTTTTATTTCTTCTCCCTGGATTTTAATACCTACTCCAAATTTTTCTTTTGTTTCCTTTACTACTTGCTCAATATACAGATTGAATAACATCGGGGAGAGGTTACAAACCTGTCTCACTCCCTTCCCAACCACTGCTTCCCTTTCATGCCCCTCGACTCTTATAATTGCCATCTGGTTTCTGTACAAATTGTAAATAGCCTTTCGCTCCCTGTATTTTACCCCTGCCACCTTTAGAATTTGAAAGAGAGTATTCCAGTCAACATTGTCCAAAGCTTTCTCTAAGTCTACAAATGCTAGAAACGTAGATTTGCCTTTCCTTAATCTTTCTTCTAAGATAATTCGTAAGGCCAGTACTGCCTCCCATGTTCCAACATTTCTACGGAATCCAAACTGATATTCCCCGAGGTCGGCTCCTACTGGTTTTTCCATTCCGCTGTAATTAATTCGTGTTAGTATTTTGCAGCTGTGACTTATTAAACTGATTGTTCGGTAATTTTCACATCTGTCAATACCTGCTTTCTTTGGGGTTGGAATTATTATATTCTTCTTGAAGTCTGAGGGTATTTCGCCTGTCTCGTACATCTTGCTCACCAGATGGTAGAGTTTTGTCAGGACTGGCTCTCCCAAGGCCGTCAGTAGTTCTAATGGAATGTTGTCTACTCCCGGGGCCTTGTTTCGACTCAGGTCTTTCAGTGCTCTGTCAAACTCTTCACTCAATATCGTGCCTCCCATTTCATCTTCATCTACATCCTCTTCCATTTCCATAATATTGTCCTTAAGTACATCGCCCTTGTATAGACCCTCTATATACTCCTTCCACCTTTCTGCTTTCCCCTCTTTGCTTAGAACTGGGTTTCCATCTGAGCTCTTGATATTCATGCAAGTGGCTCTCTTCTCTCCAAAGGTCTCTTTAATTTTCCTGTTCGATGTATCTATCTTACCCCTAGTGAGATAAGCCTCTACATCCTTACATTTGTCCTCTAGCCATGCCTGCTTAGCCATTTTGCACTTCCTGTCAATCTCATTTTTGAGACGTTTGTATTCCTTTTTGTCTGCTTCATTTACTGCAGTTTTATATTTTCTCCCTTCATCAACTAAATTCAATATTTCTTCTGTTACCCAAGGATTCCTAGTTGCCCTCGTCTTTTTACCTACTTGATCCTCTGCTGCCTTCACTACTTCATCCCTCAGAGCTACCCATTCTTCTTCTACTGTATTTCTTTCCCCCATTCCTGTCAATTGTTCCCTTATGCTCTCCCTGAAACTCTGTACAACCTCTGGTTCTTTCAGTTTATCCAAGTCTCATCTCCTTAAATTCCCACCTTTTTGCAATTTCTTCAGTTTTAATCTACAGTTCATAACCAATATATTGTGGTCAGAGTCCACATCTGCCCCTGGAAATGTCCTACAATTTAAAACCTGGTTCCTAAATCTTTGTCTTACCATTATATAATCTATCTGATACCTTTTAGTATCTCCAGGATTCTTCCATGTATACAACCTTCTTTTATGATTCTTGAACCAAGTGTTAGCTATGATTAAGTCGTGCTCTGTGCAAAATTCTAACAGACGGCTTCCTCTTTCATTTCTTAGCCCCAATCCACATTCACCTACTATGTTTCCTTCTCTCCCTTTTCCTACTGTCGAATTCTAGTCACCCATGACTATTAAATTTTCGTCTCCCTTCACTACCTGAATAATTTCTTTTATCTCATCATACATTTCTTCAATTTCTTCGTCATCTGCAGAGCTGGTTGGCATATAAACTTGTACTACTGTAGTAGGCATGGGCTTCGTGTCTATCTTGGCCACTATAATGCGTTCATTATGGTGTTTGTAGTAGCTTACCCGCACTCCTATTTATTTATGCATTATTAAACCTACTCCTGCATTACCCGTATTTGATTTTGTATTTATAACCCTGTATTCACCTGACCAGAAGCCTTGGTCCTCCTGCCACAGAACTTCACTAATTCCCACTATATCTAACTTTAACCTATCCATTTCTCTTTTTAAATTTCCTAACCTACCTGCCCGATTAAGGGATCTAACATTCCACGGTCCGATCCGTAGAATGCCAGTTTTCTTTCTCCTGATAACGACGTCCTCCTGAGTAGTCCCCGCCCGGAGATCCGAATGGGGGACTATTTTACCTCCGGAATATTTTACCCAAGAGCACGCCATCATCATTTAACCATACAGTAAAGCTGCGTTCCCTCGGGAAAAATTACGGCTGTAGTTTCCCCTTGCTTTCAGCCGTTCGCAGTACCACAACAGCAAGGCCGTTTTGGTAAGGGTTACAAGGCCAGATCAGTCAATAATCCAGACTGTTGCCCCTGCAACTACTGAAAAGGCTGCTGCCCCTCTTCAGGAACCACACGTTTGTCTGGCCTCTCAACAGATACCCCTCCGTAGTGGTTGCACCTACGGTACGGCTATCTGTATCGTTGAGGCACGCAAGGCTCCCCACCAACGGCATGATCGATGGATTAATGGGAGGGGGGGGGGGGGCAAACGGATATATTCGCGAAAACATTACCACATGTCGACGTCCACGTGGAGCACAACAAGAGAAACCTTTCAACGAAAAAAAAAAACAAAAACACAAGGAATTCTAGTAGGAGATCATCCAGGAATCATGAAAACTGGGCCGGCCACAGTGACCGAGTGGTTCTAGGAGCTACAGTTTGGAACCCCCCGACCGCTACGGTCGCAGGTTCGAATCCTGCCTCGAGCATGGCTGTGTGTGATGTCCTTAGGTTATTTAGTTTTAAGTAGTTCTAAGTTCTAGGGGACTTATGACCACAGCAGTTGAGTCCCATAGTGCTCAGAGCCATTTGAACCATTTGAACGAGGATGACCGTCAAACAGCTATCGAATAACATCATCGAAGCCGAACTTATGACCGGAAAGTACAAAGGACACACACTATTTATCCCCAGAATACCACTGATCTCTACTGAACTGCCATTATTATAATTTAAAAGACTGCAATTTTCAGTCAAATTAGCCTAACGTTTACAATTAACTAGGTGCAAAGACAAACTTTAAAATATTGCGGCATCAGCCTCAATGACTCTCTCTTCTCTCATAGTCAGCTACACGTAGTTTGCTATCGAGTAGGAAATTAGAAAAATTTGTTCATATATACCCTGGATAACAAAATGAAAATTGTTGTTTATAACCAAGTATTGTAAATAGTTGGAATATATTTTCAGTAAAAAAAATTTACCTCTTATATTTTAAGAAGTATTATAAATAGTCAGAAAATGTTTTGAATACAAATTTTATACCTCTTATTCATTAGAGTTAATCCTTTAACACACAATTTCATATCAACTCCATGGGAGAAGCCGGGTACCCCAGCAAGCATAGCGTTTAAAAATAGGGAGATGTTCTAAAACTGTCAACTAAAACATAAGTAAGACAAGAGGAAAATAGATTCACAGGAGTATGTGGCTAGCTGACCACTTACAAAAAAACACGATTGAGCCAGTCCCCCCCCCCCCCCCCCCCCCCCCCGAGAACACATTAAAATTGTCGCTCTTAAACATTAGGAAACAAATCTGACATTGCATAGAACTTAAATTGGCTTGCCACATTCGTGCCATTGTCATTTACAATAGAGGGCAAATCGGTTGACATCTGAGTTGTTGCTCCCTTGTCTGGCTACAAAATACAGTCTACCAAGGTGTGGTGTACCGCGATATGCACGCAACAAACGTTTATGAAAGGAGAATTTGTTAATATCGTGTTTCAATTTATGTGTTAAGAAGTCTTCTGAAGGTGTCTTTACGGAGTGCAGTCGTGTACAGAAGCGAGATGTGGACGAAAAACAGTTCAGATACGAAGAGAATAAAAGTTTCGGAAATGTGCTGTAACAGATTAATGGTGAAGATTAGATGGGTAGATTGAACGGCTAATGGGAGGTGTAACAGACAGCCAACAAGTTGCAATAGATGTTAGTTTTCAAGTAACCTTTGCCATGATTTCGACGGATTTAAACCCGTTTTCCTCAAAAGAACAAACTTTCTTGCAATTTGATAACATAACTTTCATCAAAATGCCATAGATCAATATTACGTGTCGAACAGAAGTTACTCTCTTCAGTAAGTGTAGGAATGTCACAAACATCGTGATGTATACCAACGTAGGACAAGAAGTACTTAAAAATCTCGCATTAGCACTCAGTCAGTTAAGCTATCTCCACATGACATGTGTCGGCGACGATCTGCATGTCCATATGTAAAAGTTAAGACCCCTAGAATCAAGGGCTTGTCACATCAGTAAGACCAGTCTCTTAAAATAACAGACCATGTTAACAGCCACATGCCGACTGAGACAGAGTGGAGAGCGTGGATGCCAGGAAAACAAATCCTGTGGCGCTTGCACCGATAAATGTGTGCGTCTGGAGGTCGAAACCGCCAATAAGCGTAAGCACATTGAAATTGCTAACAGAAATACACCATGCGAATCAACACGTATTTAACAGAATATTGAAAGAGGGTCTTAATTTATAATAATATATTTTATGTATTTGTTTTTTTTTTCAACATTTTATTTGAAAACCATCATTCATTCAACTGGTTTGCTTCTATTACACCTGCTACTCTGTAACCGTTGCTGTAGTGCAGCCATGTTCAAAATAATGAGGAGGTACTGATTCAAATTGACGAGAAACGGAATTTATGGTAGGACTTGACTAAAAGAGCTAATCAGTTGATAGGATACTTTCTGAATTGTTAATTTGCTAATGGAGGGAAGTGTGGGTTAGACTGAGCCTTGACTTCAGTAACAGGTTCAAATGGACATAGGTTCCAGTAGTTGCGCAGGATAAGCTAGCGTGGAAAGCTGCATTAAACCAGTCTTTGGACTGAAGAACACAACTAGAGAGTGTCTGATCTCGTAATATCGGGTGATCAAATAGTCAGTATAAATTTGAAAACTGAATAAATCACGGAATAATGTAGATAGAGAGGTACACATTGACACACATGCTTGGAATGACATGGGGTTTCATTACAACCAAAAAAAAAAATACAAAAGTTTAAAAAATGTCCGACAGATGGCGCTTCATCTGATCAGAATAGCAATAATTAGCCTAACAAAGTAAGACAAAGCAAAGATGATGTTCTTTACAGGAAATGCTCAATATGAGCCGGCCGAAGTGGCCGCGCGGTTCTGGCGCTGCAGTCTGGAACCGCGAGACCGCTACGGTCGCAGGTTCGAATCCTGCCTCGGGCATGGATGTGTGTGATGTCCTTAGGTTAGTTAGGTTTAACTAGTTCTAAGTTCTAGGGGACTAATGACCTCAGCAGTTGAGTCCCATAGTGCTCAGAGCCATTTGAACCATTTTGCTCAATATGTCCACCATCATTCCTCAACAATAGCTGTAGTCGAGGAATAATGTTGTGAACAGCACTGTAAAGCATGTCCGGAGTTATGGTGAGGCATTGGCATCGGATGTTGTCTTCCAGCATCCCTAGAGATGTCGGTCGATCACGATACACTTGCGACTTCACGTAACCCCAAAGCCAATAATCACATGGACTGAGGTCTGGGGACCTGGGAGGCCAATCACGACGAAAGTGGCGGCTGAGCACACGATCATCACCAAATGACGAGCGCAAGAGATCTTTCACTCGTCTAGCATTATGGGGTGGTTCTAATAAAACCCCATGTCATTCCAAGCATGTGTGTCAATTTTTACCTCTCTATCTACATTCTTCCGTGGTTTATTAAGTTTTCAAATTTATACTGACTTTTTGATCACCCGGTACTTTGCTTTTCATCATCTTCTAGTGTACATATTATGCTGCTAGCACCATACGGCTCACGCGGTACATCCTGTAATAAAAGCAAATTTACGTAAATACATACGAGCGCATAGCAACCGATAGCGTATCATAATAACACATCTTGCCGTGAATACAATTCTTTTAGAATATTGTGGAGAAAAAGTTAAAGAACATAACAAACACAATAATTTGTTCTGTAATGATACTGCGACATTCTATTCTGGTTAAATAATAGCTTCTGGCAAAGTGAAGACACAGTAATATGTAGATAAACTTTTAGGAAAGTTGGAAGTATCAGTCGTTACACTTGAAGATGATACCAGTGGTCGGCTCAGATCGATTCCGTTGTATCAAAGAAATCGATCTCGTCGTACCACAGATCTTAGAGTAGCATGCCCCGCGAGCTTTGTCTCTGACCACAGGAGGGCATTGCGGCCGAGTCAACGGGAGGAGTGTGTGTCCGCCAGGAGGAGTCTCTGACAGTCAATACGGCTAGACACAGCAACGCACGGGCAGCCAGTGACCATTCATAGTAACACTACATGGTTGTGCAGTCTTGAGAAGAAATTTTCTTTTCTGCTATACATGTCTCTGATCGTTTTGGAATTGATTCGTTGCTGGCATAATGATCATGTTAAACTTCAGGACTGCAACAGCATCAGAGTGGCTGCACGCCGGTCGTTTTTACTGGTGAGGATTGTTCATTTGAAAACATTGAACACTGTGCCCCCTGATATCTAGTTGGCTCCTGGTCGTGCTCCGATTATAGCCACATGCCAGTTGCACTTACAGTTAAGTAATCTGTGCCTTCTCTGTGAGCTTGTTGGTACTATTGTTTAATCTGAAACAAACTCAAGCTCCGCTTGTGTACGCTTATTTATGTTTTCTGGTCATAATCTGTTGTAGGTAGAAGTGCATTTTTTTTTAATTTCACTCTAGACTGCACGTATAGTGCTAGTTGCAGTGATTCAGCTGAATTTATTAATTGTCTTCAACTGCTATGTCACGGAGAACTTGACTGCATATTTACTATCGTAATTGGAGTGTTCTGGCGTCAAGAACGGTTCTCACTGTTGTTTTCGTAGGTTCGTGGGATGGCGGAAGAATTTATTTATTTCCGTTCTGTTGAGGATAATTTACCTACAATTATTTTTAGTTGAAAATATATATCAGTCAGAAATTTCATGTTGTAAAATATATATCTTATATTTGTCAAACATTAGTTTATTAGTCACATGTTAGTTTATTCGCTGTAATACTTGTCAAAAAAAGGAAGGAAACTATTTTTTTTCTTCACGTTATGTGACTCTTTCAATCCACTAAAATTATTTTTTGCATTGTAATTCAGTCAGTATAAATTTTGATTCAATTAAGATTGAAGTTAAATTACAATAAGTTGAGGCATTTTTCCTTTAAGTGTTATTGTGCTATCAGATTAGATTTGAAGTAAATAAAAGTAAACTTATTATCAGCGTTCGCTAACTTTTGCAAAAGGAATATAGTTTTTCCTCATGCATTATTTCATCTATTACGCATCATTTTATCTATTATGACTCTTAGACTCTTTGCTCAAGGAGAGAAATTGGCATTTGCCCCATTTGGGGCTAAAGACGTTAGGGATTTCCGATAACTCGGACTAATGACCCTAGAATAAACAACCAGTCTTTGGATTTTGGACTGGTTGAGCTTTAACCTTATATCTCATGCCCATTTTGTTAGAGCGCACGGGTCGGTATTGAGATTCTCGATAACTGTCTTCAGCTTCATTGACTTTGTACTTATGATTTACCTGAAGTATCCTTGTCTTTCCTGGTCTCTTTCACGTATACAACCTTATTTCATGATTCTTGAAGTTTGTGTTGGCATAAGCTAGCGAGGCCTTGCTAGTTATTGTTACAATGTCATATAAATCATCCAGACTGCAGTTACCAATAAGGCTGCTGAACTTCTTCAGGAACCGTATAATGATGACCTCCCCACAGATACCCCTCCAATGTGGCTGCACCTTTGGTATGGCTGTCTGTATCGCTGAGGCACGCAAGCCAACCCACCATGCAAAGCTCCATGGTTCGTGAGAGCTACGGATAACCTACATACGTACAATGTACTTACGTAATATTCGAGATGTCTGCCAGTACTTTCCAGAAGTCGTACCCTGGCGGGTGTTCAATGATATATTCCTTAGTATTCGCAGGAATCTGCAACATAGTTTTAAATTCTGCTTCAGTATATATCTTCCTGGTGAACGAAATGTACAGGTGACACATAATACGGTAATGCACCGTCTATTCACTGTTTGAAATCGCTCCCTTAAGCGCACCACTCGAAAAGTGTCTGAACTTGACTTAAGCAGTGTTCCGCCACTTTCTGACTCTCATTGTCTGATGGCTACACCCGAAAAATGTACAACGTGTTTACGTTCTACAGGCATGGTTTTGACTCAACTTGACCACTTTCTGAGCTAAACTAATATATTACAACCACATTTAAAGCAGAAGTGTTATAAACATTTGGCCACACTCAGACGATTCACAATAAATACAAATAAAGGTTTGTTCATAAATAAATATTCCAGTATTCTTGTGCCAGTGCGCTCTCACTAAATCACAACAAAATGTTGTTAAAAGTTGTTTAAACAGTACTTCATGCCAGCTTGGTAGCAGCGTTTTTTGGCACTCTTTTCAATAGTGGTCTGACCTAACACATTTGATTTACCACTCCTTAAATTAACATGTTTTGTATTAGCATCTGTAATTATATTTAAATAAAGTCATTGGCAAAATAGTAACATATTCCCTAAATAACTACAAAAGTATGACAAGGTAAGAGGTATGCATGCTGTATTCAGTTGCTGTATTATCGTTAAGGATACGATTTTCTGACAAACATTTGCATAATGAAAAGGCTATGAAACGTAATAAATGAATAAATAAAATAGTTACAGACAGGTGGCTTTCAGGGATGATAGCTACAGTGCAATGTTATCATCTGAGGCATCATTAGTTAAAATAGTGTGGAGCATTTAAAAGTTGTTACTTCTAAGATTCATTCTGATAATATTTAGTCACTATAAATTATTAACATCTGTTACTATAGGTTATCCATCTTTAGCTCACTGCAGTCTAATTATGAAGAATTACATCAGACGCATTTCGCTTTATTTACAAAGCATCTTCCGCGGTTTCGTTTTTATTTACAAAGCATATTCCGCGGTTATTCTTTTACAGAGTAACCGCAGAAAATGCTTTCTAAATAAAAGCTAAACGCGTTTGGTGCAATTCTTTATAATTAGACTGCAGTCAGCTAAAGACAGATAACCTGTAGTAACAAGATCTTAACAGCTGCTGCGTAAGATGGCCAAGCAAACAAACATAAATTATTAACTTTTGTAGTTTTAAAGATATTGAAAATATTATTGCCTTACTGGATGTACCTCATTTTTCTGAGCTCACAAATGTATCCAGTTTTGCTTTATTATGAAACTGTAAATTACTGTTGAATTTATAAGAGCTGTAAGAACCCATATTTCAGATTGCCTTAAATTCTGCCATTTATGATGCATCTTTTGCACTCCATGTCCAGCCATACACTGACTGCCTCGGTGCCTAAACTCTCCTGGGGTGGTCGCGCATCCACTTTGCCCCCCTGACTCACACCCAGCCGATCAAACAAATTCTTAGGAAAGAAATTTCATGAAATCCTGGAAAAAATTCCAAATCATACAGGTTGGTTTTAGAAAATGATGGAGAATCTTTCTTGTCACATTGCACTAATTATTTATCACAGAACTATAACTTTTATATAATCAATGTGTTCAATTTGCTAACAAGTTTTTCGATTTAAGAAGAACATTTTCGTGTGCAACAGCAGTATGTTTTAAAGGTGCAAACAAATTTAATGTCAACATGGATGGCGATCAGCTGTCCAATGAACGCTGTGATTTCCTGAATGCATATGCTGGATTTGATAAAAGTAAAGCAGAAGATCACACCTGGGTAGATTTCATTAAACAGTAGACTACAATTGATATCTCTCGTTCCAACTTGCTTAGGCTTACATCATACATATATTCAGTTCCTACCAGTAACATATTTGCTTAAAGAATCTTCAAGGGGATGAAGAACCAGTGGTAAGCAGAAATAAATTGGATGTCCATGGCCATAGTGAAAAGAGTACTTCAAATAAAAGTAAAATTTTCTGAAAGTGGTGGTGAATTTTCTGAAAAAGAGGAGGGGGGGTGGATACTGCAGGACTACTGAAAGTAGCAAACAGTAACACAAAATATGCGTCAGAAATACAAAACAATGATCACGTTACTTTTGGACATTTTCTTCAAGATTTTTATCTCTCTTTTTTACCTCCATTTTGAATTGAACTTACAGTGCCTTTAAATGTTCATTTAAAAATTAATTTCATGTCTAAATAGCAAATGCATATGTTACAAATAAGAATGAAAAGGACAAAAATATCTTTATTTTTATGTTAAGACAGTATTAAAATAAAATTTTGATATGTTTAGAAATCACGGGTGCAACAAATTAGTTACATTACTTACAATATTTTTAGTATCTATCAGCATTTTCTTTAATTCGTGTGATTGAGAAATTGTCCAGACCAGGGTTTCTTGAAAGGTGGTACCGCTAAGCAGATGAACTTGAAATGGTACAGTACTGCCCGACATTGAAAATAGGTACAACATTCTTCCTTATTTTTGTCAGAACAACATATTTTTTGTAATAATAACTCAATTTCACTTAATACATCGAAGCCGGATACCAGTGTAGGAAAGAATGACAATTTATTTATTTAATTGATCACATGTGCACCCCCACAAAATAAATCCCTACGTCCAGTTTAGTGAGATCTGTGAAATGAATGAATGTATGGTCGTCTGCTAACCGCAGATAGTGAATGTGCAATATATGATCATCTTTGAGACGGTGCTTTGGTCACCTTTGGTCGAACCAAAGAGATGAAATTTACCTCAGCTCTGAGCGCTTGAAATGTGGCTGACCAATACGGTAGCAAGGTGCTCCTCCACCTCGGTGGAGGTGCGAGATGACCTGAAGAACGGCCATGTTTCAGCACTCTAGCGCTGGATCTAGTGTTGGTAAGACCTGTCTTAGGTGTGCTCCGTAAAGACAAAAGAGTGGAGAGATGGTATGAATGTGAAATACTTAAGAGTAGCTTGGAATATTAATTTCTCTATTTCAGGAACTTTTGGGGGGAGAATTAAATGACAGGCAGCTAATACACACCTGGAAATTGAAATAAGAACACCGTGAATTCATTGTTTCAGGATGGGGAAACTTTATTGACACATTCCTGGGGTCAGATACATCACATGATCACACTGACAGAACCACAGGCACATAGACACAGGCAACAGAGCATGCACAATGTCGGCACTAGTACAGTGTATATCCACCTTTCGCAGCAATGCAGGCTGCTATTCTGCCATGGAGACGATCGTAGAGATGCTGGATGTAGTCCTGTGGAACGGCTTGCCATGCCATTTCCACCTGGCGCCTCAGTTGGACCAGCGTTCGTGCTGGACGTGCAGACCGCGTGAGACGACGCTTCATCCAGTCCCAAACATGCTCAATGGGGGACAGATCCGGAGATCTTGCTGGCCAGGGTAGTTGACTTACACCTTCTAGAGCACGTTGGGTGGCACGGGATACATGCGGACGTGCATTGTCCTGTTGGAACAGCAAGTTCTCTTGCCGGTCTAGGAATGGTAGAACGATGGGTTCGATGACGGTTTGGATGTACCGTGCACTATTCAGTGTCCCCTCGACGATCACCAGTGGTGTACGGCCAGTGTAGGAGATCGCTCCCCACACCATGATGCCGGGTGTTGGCCCTGTGTGCCTCGGTCGTATGCAGACCTGATTGTGGCGCTCACCTGCACGGCGCCAAACACGCATACGACCATCATTGGCACCAAGGCAGAAGCGACTCTCATCGCTGAAGACGACACGTCTCCATTCGTCCCTCCATTCACGCCTGTCGCGACACCACTGGAGGCGGGCTGCAAGATGTTGGGGCGTGAGCGGAAGACGGCCTAAAGGTGTGCGGGACCGTAGCCCAGCTTCATGGAGACGGTTGCGAATGGTCCTCGCCGATACCCCAGGAGCAACAGTGTCCCTAATTTGCTGGGAAGTGGCGGTGCGGTCCCCTACGGCACTGTGTAGGATCCTACGGTCTTGGCGTGCATCCGTGCGTCGCTGCGGTCCGGTCCCAGGTCGGCGGGCACGTGCACCTTCCGCCGACCACTGGCGACAACATCGATGTACTGTGGAGACCTCACGCCCCACGTGTTGAGCAATTCGGCGGTACGTCCACCCGGCCTCCCGAATGCCCACTATACGCCCTCGCTCAAAGTCGGTCAACTGCACATACGGTTCACGTCCACGCTGTCGCGGCATGCTACCAGTGTTAAAGACTGCGATGGAGCTCCGTATGCCACGGCAAACTGGCTGACACTGACGGCGGCGGTGCACAAATGCTTCGTAGCTAGCGCCATTCGACGGCCAACACCGCGGTTCCTGGTGTGTCCGCTGTGCCGTGCGTGTGATCATTGCTTGTACAGCCCTCTCGCAGTGTCCGGAGCAAGTATGGTGGGTCTGACACACCGGTGTCAATGTGTTCTTTTTTCCATTTCCAGGTGTGTATTAAGGGGATCGTAGTAATCTTCGGAAGTCACCAACTGTCACAATAAAACCACGAGTAGCAATAAGTTGAAATACTGGCGAGTGCTAGTACTAAGTTGAAATACTTCCGAGTGCTAAAGCTGAGCTGAATTACTGGTGTGTGTACTGTAAGTTGGAAATGTTTAAGAAATGGCGTGTGCAGGACTTGAAATTAGAGACGAGTCTTCCACGTTGTGAGTACTGTGCGAGTCTCAATCTGTCTTTGAGTCAAAGGATAAAGAGAAGTACTCGTCCATGGTATCAGTTGAGGACTCGCGTGTGTGACGAATATGTCCTTAATATTACTTTGCGTGTTATAGTTCCGTGTGACGCTAGATTCAAACTCTAATACTCTGAGAGTGAAGCAAGGTGAGTCAGCCGTCTATCCAGCAACGCCAATTGGCTTGCATTGCACAGGAAGATGTGCATATATCCTCCAGAGTTCGTAGTAGGAAAGAAAAGTTACGAAGTGGGGCAGTGTCGTGTGAAACTGGGATGAATACTAATTGAAGTGGGAAAGCTAAAAGTGAAGTGATTCTAACGTTGTGACTATTCTTTGTGACGTATTCTATGTTGCCAGTATGATGTATTTCATGTAATTTAAATATATGTGGTTTGCATGGGAAAGTAGCAAGATAGGTTCAGAGGCAGTGGGTTATGCATGTTCCTTTTTGTACCTCTCGGTCTGGAGGAAATTTTCGTGATAATGGGTGTGAGAGTCGAAGTGTGAGATATAGCAAAAGATCCATCATCCTAGCGCACTGTAGCGTTAGATAATTACGAGACCATAAGATAGAGAATCACCAATGTAAAGCCATGCCCACTGGGAGGAGTTTCTCATGTGTAATTGTTGTATAAAATGTAATGTTGTGTTTAGGTTATCTGGCCGGCCGGAGTGGCCGAGCGGTTCTAGGCGCTACAGTCTGGAACCGCGCAAACGCCACGGTCGCAGGGTCGAATCCTGCCTCGGGCATGGATGTGTGTGATGTCCTTAGGTTAGTTAGGTTTACGTAGTTCTACGTTCTAGGGGACTGATGACCTCGGATGTTAAGTCCCATAGTGCTCAGATCCATTTGAACCATTTTTTTAGGTTATCTTTGAATCATGATAGAATTTATCGAAATAAAAAAGATAGTGAAAAGAAAAAGATTGGTGGCCTTGTTCTTCGAACAGTGTGTAGTCACGATAACCAGAATTTATAATGTGTGCGCCATTCATATTCAGTGCGGTGGCCAGGTGTTGATCAGACCCGTTGGGTAAGAAAGAAAATGTGGTATTGCCAGAGGGTAGTGAACAATCGGAGTTGTGTAAATTACTATTAGTCAGATGTGCGTTATCCGTTTCCGTTGCGTAATATTCAAACAGGAGAATAATTTGTAGTTTAATTGTGGGTACTAGAGCTCATAATCAGTCATTGATGTTACTCGATGAATAATAATAAATCCACTCGCTTGGCAGACTACTCATCTTCCAGGCCTGACTGCTTGATGCCACATATGAGCAAGGCATCTGGGTGCCTCTCAACCTACACTCAAACGTATCCGGACACCACTACGTAACGTCTAATTAACCACTACATATCACGAGAGGCGCGCTCGTCAGCATAAAAGGAAACAGAGAGTGCCGTGTTGTCAGTAAAACGCTGGACGAGCAGAATAAGTCGTTCGGGAGAACTCAGTGACTTCGAACGTGGGCTAGTCACCTGAGTAACAAATCCGTCAGTATGTTTAAGCCTTTCTAAAGCAGCCTATGTCGACTGTTGGTGGAGTCATTATGAAGCGGAAGCGCGAAGGAACAACCATAGCTATGCCACGACAAGTCACACCTCATGTAAAGACGGACGGAAACCGCCGAGGATCAGAGAGGGTAGTTGTAAAAAATCGCATGAAATCGGAGGGAGGGATCAATGGTGAATTCCAAATTGTTACCAGGAGGCCAATTAGCAAAAGATTTTATTTAAGGAATTGAAAACAATGAGGTGCAATGATCTAGCAGCTCCTCACAAGTCATGCATTTGTGTAATCAGTGCTAAGCGGCGCTTGCGTCGCCACTGACCAGTGGATGACTGGAAAAGAGTAATACGGAGCGAAGAATCACGCTATACCCTGCGGCAATCAGAAGGAATGGTTTGGCTTTGGCGGAGCCCTGGAGAACGATACATGCCATCATGTGTAGTGCCTATAGAAACCCGCCAGGGCTGCTTCCTGGACTCGGGTAGGTACGCCGGCCCCGGATCGAATCCGCCTGGCGGATTAACGATGATGGCCGATGTGCCGGCCAGCCTGGATGTGGTTTTTAGGCGGTTTTCCACACCCCGTTAGGCTGTTCCCCATGTTCCGCATCAGTTACACGGCTCGCAGACATCTGAACACTTTCGCACTATTCCATGGATTACAGTAGACACAGACAGTTGGGGTACGCTAATTCCGTCCCGGGGGTACAGGGTGTCGGCTGGAAGGGCATCCGGCCACCCCTTAACCATTAACATGCCAAATCCGATTAACGATGGCTGACCCTGCGTAACTGCGGGACAAGGCTCAAGCGATAGATAGATAGATTGATAGTGTAGTGCCAATAGTGAAGTGCAGAGGAGGTAGTGTTATGGTTAGGGTGTGTTTCTAGTGGTTGGGTTGTGATCCCCTTATTGTAGTACTACAGAAAACACTTGTTGCGGAAGGATATGAACATATTTTACAGCATTTTGTACTGCGTCCAGTAAACAATCAGCTCGGAGATGATTGTATCAAAATGGCAATTCACCCTGTCGTAGAGCAACATCTATGAGACAGAGGTGTGTGGATAATAACATTCCTGAAATGGACTGGCCTCTCTAGAGTGCTAACCTGAATCCAATGGAACACGTTTGGGGTGAGGTAGAGCGGTGATTTCCCTCCAGACCTCAGCGTCTGACATCAGTACCCTCTCTGGTTTCAGCTCTTAAGGAAGGATGGGCTGCCATTCCCCCACAGGCATTCAGACAAGACACTGAAAGTGTTCTCAGTAGAATACATGCCGTCATAAAGGTAATGTCCTGTTCTAGGTTCAGTTATAGGTGTCCACATACACAACTGGCCATTAAAATTGCTACACCAAGAAGAAATGCAGATGATAAACGAGTATTCATTGGACAAATATATTATACTAGAAGTGACATGTGATTACATTTTCACACAATTTGGGTGCACAGATCCTGAGAAATCAGTACCCTGAACAACCACCTCTGGCAGAAATAACGGCCTTGATACGCCTGGGCATTGAGTCAAACAGAGCTTGCATGGCGTGAACAGCTACAGCTGTCCATGCAGCTTCAACACGATACCACAGTTCATCAAAAGTAGTGACTGGCGTATTGTGACGAGCCAGTTGCTCGGCCACCATTGACCAGACGTTTTCAATTGGTGAGAGATCTGGAGAATATGCTGGCCAGGGCAGCGATCGAACAGTTTCTGTACCCAGAAGGGCCCATACAGGACCTGCAACATGCGGTCGTGCATTATCCTGCTGAAATGTAAGGTTTGGTTCAAATGGCTCTGAGCACTATGGGGCTTAACTGCTGTGGTCATCAGTCCCCTAGAACTTAGAACTACTTAAACCTAACTAACCTAAGGACATCACACACATCCATGCCCGAGGCAGGATTCGAACCTGCGACCGCAGCGGTCGCGCGGTTCCAGACTGTAGCGCCTAGAACCGCTCGGCCACTTAGGCCGGCAATGTAAGGTTTCGCAGGGATCGAATGAAGGGTAGAGCCACGGGTCGTAACACATCTGAAATGTAACGTCCACTGTTCAAAGAGCCGTCAATGCGAAGAAGAGGTGACCGAGACGTGAAACCAATGGCACCCCATACCATCACGCCGGGTGATACAACAGTATGGCGATGACGAATACACGTTTCCAACGTACGTTCACTGCGATGTCGCCAAACACGGATGTGACCATCATGATGCTGTAAACAGAACCTGGATTCATCCGAAAAAATGACGTATTGCCATTCGTGCACCCAGGTTCGTCGTTGAGTACAACATCGCAGGCGCTCCTATGTGTGATACAGCGTCAAAGGATAACCGCAGCCATGGTCTCCGAGCTGATAGTCCATGCTGCTGCAAACGTCATTGAACTGTTCGTGCAGATGGTTGTTGTCTTGCAAACGTCCCGATCTGTTGACTCAGGGATCGAGACGTGGCTGTACGATCCGTTACAGCCAAGCGGATAAGATGCCTGTCATCTCGACTGCTAGTGATACGAGGCCGTTGGGATCCAGCACGGCGTTCCGTATTACCCTCCTGAACGCACCGATTCCATATTCTGCTAACAGTCATTGTATCTCGACCAACGCGAGCAGCAATGTCGCGATACGATAAACCTCAATCGCGATAGGCTACAATCCGACCTTTATCAAAATCGGAAACGTGATGTTATGCATTTCTCCTCCTTACACGAGGCATTACAACAACGTTTCACAAGGCAACGCCGGTCAACTGCTGTTTGTGTATGAGAAATCGGTTGGAAACTTTCCTCATGTCAATGTCGCCACCGGCGCCAGCATTGTGTGAATGCTCTGAAAAGCTGATCATTTGCATATCACAGCATCTTCTTTCTCTCGGTTAAATTTCGCGTCCGTAGCACGTCATCTTCGTGGTGTAGCAATTTTAATGGCCAGTAGTGTACTTTTAATTAGACAGTTTACGCAAAAGTATGAAGTTCGTCACCCATCAGTACATTATCAGCATACTGACTAATGCGAGGCTACTAACCGCGAGAACGGCGAGGACGAGGCGCATGCCTGCTAGGTCGTAGGCCATGGATGGAGAGTGGTGGGCGTGCCACTTTCCATTGGACCACTGCCCATAAAGCGCCCTGCTCCAGTTTCCCCGAGACCGCCAGACATCCACTGTAGTAGCAGCGGTGGCCTGGACTAGGAACATATCGCTGTCTGAAGGAGCACTCTCCAAAGAATAGTCGGCCGCATTCTCCGTTCCCGCGAAGACGATCCACTTCACATCTGTAACCTTGAAAGATGTACATATTAGGAGAAATGTCAGTTTATTTGACACATTTGACAGTTTATTTGGCACATTTGACGGTTTATGTGGTACGTCTGCCACTATAATCATCTTTGAATGGCTGAACACATGAGTGATATGTATTCTCTACCAGAGGTTGTACGAAGGCTACTCTGATATTAAGATCCGATCGATCGCGAAATGGAAACCACTCTCAAAATGAAAAAAACTTGTTTGCAACAACTAGCTACATCTTCCAACTACTTCTCTACATAGTCGCCGTTCCGATTTAGAGTTTGTTGTAGAACTTTCCAATACTTTTGTCACAAAAGTCAGCCGCCTGTGCTTTCCGCCAATTCTCTACACTTGTCTACATCTCGTTATCTGAACCAAAATGTTGTCTCTATTGTCAGCGGTTACTCTGAGCAGAGATGAAACTCAGAGGGAGCCAAGTCAGCGCTGCATTGTAAGAGTTCAAACACTTCACATCGAAAATACTGCAGGAGCATCATGGAGAGCGTGTCTGCGAATTGCCACGAAGAAGGAAACGCGAAGATTTCAGGTGTTCAACAATATCTACGTGTTGGTATCCAGAGTGAATTATCAGTCATGTGTTCAGTATTCTAATTATTCAGTATTCTAATTACTTTAGCCCCCACTGTTAGTTAAAAATAGTTTATTAGGAAAGCAAAGGGTAAATTGTGATGTATAATTTTCAATGTGTTCAATAATACACATATCAAAAAAAATATTGTATCACCTCGGTTCCGACAGATCCGGAACCTGTACAGATAATTCGAATAGAGATCAACATAAACATCATTTCCGCTCTTTTTATTGCTCATGAAAATCACACAATGCATTTTGTACCACGATACAGCGAGACCTTCAGAGGTGGTAGTCCAGACTGATGTACACACCGGTACCTCTAATACCCATGGCACGTCCTCTTGCATTGATGCATGCCTCTATTCGTCGTGGCATACTATCCACAAGTTCATCAAAGCACTGTTCGTCCAGATTGTCCCACTCCTCAACGGCGATTCGGCGTAGATCCCTCAGAGTGGTTGGTGCATCATGTCGTTCATAAACACCCCTTTTCAATCCATCCCAGGCATTTTCGATAGGGTTCATGTCTGGAGAACATGCTGGCCACTCTAGTCGAGCGATGTCGTTATCCTGTAGGAAGTCATTCACAAGATGTGCACGATGCGGGCGCGAATTGTCGTCCATGAAGACGAATGCCTCGCCAATATACTGCCGATATGGTTGCACTATCGGTCGGAGGATGGCTTTCACGTATTGTAAAGTCGTTACAGCGCCTTCCATAACCACCAACGGCGTACGTCGGCCCCACATAATGCCACCCAAATCAGCAGGGGAACTCCACCTTGCTGCACTCACTGTACAGTGTGTCTAAGGTGTTCAGCCTGACCGGGTTGCTTCCAAACACGTCTCCGACGATTGTCTAGTTGAAGACATATGCGACACTCATCGATGAAGAGAACGTGATGCCAATCCTGAGCGGTCCATTCGGCATGTTGTTGGGCCATCTGTACCGCGCTGCATGGTGTCGTGGCTGGAAAGATGGACCTCGCCATGGACGTCGGGAGTGAAGTTGCGCATCATACAACCTACTGCGCACAGTTTGAGTCGTAACACGACGTCCTGTGGCTGCACGAAAAGCATTATTCAACATGGTGGCGTTGCTGTCAGCGTTCCTCCGAGCCATAATCCTTAGGTAGCGGTCATCCACTGCAGTAGTAGCCCTTGGGCGGCCTGGGCGAGGCATGTCATCGACGGTTCCTGTCTCTCTGTATCTTCTCCATGTCCAAACACATCGCTTTGGCTTACTCCGAGACGCCTGGACACTTCCCTTGTTGAGAGCCCTTCCTAGCACAAAGTAACAATGCGGACGCGATCGAACCGCAGTATTTACCGTCAAGGCATGGTTTAACTACAGACAAAACGAGCCATGTACCTTCTTCATGGCGGAATGACTGGAACTGATCGGCTGTCGGAACCCCTCCGTCTAATAGGTGCTGCTCATGCATGGTTATTTACATCTTTGGGCGGGTTTAGTGACATCTCTGAACAGTCAAAAGGACTGTGTCTGTGATACAATAGCTACAGTCAACGCCTGTCTTCAGGAGTTGTGGAAACCGCGGTGATGCAAAACTTTTTTTTGATGTGTGTATTTACATGTTGGTATCCAGAGTGAATTATAAGTCGTGTGTTCAGTATTTTAATTTGCTTCCTCCCTCATCTCTTAGTTAAAGGCAAAGAGTGAAACTGCTGTAGGTTAAAGATCGTGTACAAAAGTAAATCTTATGATGTGCGACAAATCTAAGGAAAGGATATAATTTACAATAGTTAGAGTCATTTTTGAGTCATTAAAACGATTTAATACTATTTCAGAGTACTCTTCTAATTATTTATAAAACATTACACTGAATATCATCCTCGCTGTTCAAATCAGGGGTTTTTGGTAAAAGGTTGCTCAGTCACGCCTTGCACTGTTGCTTGAACAATAATTATTATTTTTGAAAGAGGACGAAAAAGTCTTTTGCTATAGCAGCTTAATTAACAGTATGAGACAGCCGACTGCCGCGTAGTGATTTATTACAGTTCATAATTTACCTCATCATTCTTGCAGTGCAGAACCGAGTTATCCGTTGCAAGGTAAGAACAATTGCAGTACCTAAACGACCCCCCTCCCGCCGGAGGTTCGAGTCTTCCCTCGGGCATGGGTGTATATGTTGTTTTTAGCATACGTTACTTTAAGTAGTGTGTTAAGTCTAGGGACCAATGAACTTAGCAGTTCGGTTCCTTCTTTAGCAATTATATGCAACCGCTGGCTCACGAAGTTCCGTACCTAAAGACTGGAAAATTGCACAAGTCACACACACAAACACACACACACACACACAGACACACACACACAGACACACACACACACACACACACACACACACACACACACACACACACACACACCTAAACGAATCTTTTAAGAGAATGTTAAGATCAGTATTCATTAACGAAATTTCATGCGAATTCAACAGAAACGTTTTTGCAACATGGCACATTCACATTATCTGAATCTGCCCTGTTCCTTTCAGAGTATGCTGATACAATAGCTCCACATTTAGCAATTATATACAACTGCTCGCTCACATAGTTCCGTATCTAAAGACTGGAAAATTGCACAAGTCACACCAATACCCAAAAAGGCAAATAGAAGTAATCCGCTGAATTACAGGCCCATATCGCTAACGTCGATTTGTTTTGGAACAGATACTGTGTTCGAACTTAATGAAGTACCTCGAAGAAAACGATTTACTGACATATAGACAGCACGGATTCAGAAAACATCGTTGTTGTGAAACACGACTAGCTCTTTATACTCATGAAGTAATGAGTGATACCGACAGGCGATGTCAAATTGATTCCATACTTTTAGATTTCCAGAGGGCTTTCGACACCGTTCCTCACAAGAGTCATCTAACCAAACTGCGCGTCTACGGAAAATCGCCTCAGTTGTGCGACTGGATTCGTGATTTCCTGTCAGCAAGGTCACAGTTCGTAGTAATAGACGGAAAGTCATCGAGTAAAACAGAAGTAATATCCGGCGTTCCCCAAGGAAGTGTTACAGGTCTTGTATTGTTCCTGATCTATATTAACGACATAGGAGACAATCAGAGTAGCCGTCTTAGATTGTTTGCAGATGATGCTGTCATTTACCGTCTTGTAAAGTCATCAGATGATCAAAACGACATGCAAAATTATTTAGATAAGATATGTGTATGGTGCGAAAAGTGGCAATTTATCCTGAATAAAGAAAAGTGCGAAGTTATTCACATGAGTACTAAAAGAAATCAGCTAAATTTCGATTACGCGGTAAGTCACACAAATCTGATGGCTGTAAATTCAACTAAATACTTAGGTATTACAGTTACTAATAAACTAAATTGGAATGATCACGTAGATAATGTTGTGGGTAGAGCAAACCAAAGGCTGCGATTCATCGGCGGAACACTTAAAATGTGCAACAGGTCTACTAAAGAGAATGCTTACACCACGCTTGTCCCCCCTATTCTGGAGTATTGCTGTGCGGTGTGGGATCCGCATCAGGTGGGACTGACGGATGACAAGGAAAAAGTACAAAGAAGGGCGGCTCGTTTTGTACGATCGCGAAATAGGGGAGATAGTGCTACAGACATGATACGCGAATTGGAATGGCAGTCATTAAAACAAAGGCGTTTCAATCATCAGTTTTCTCCTCCGATTGCGAAAACATTCTGTTGGCACCCACCTACATAGAGAGAAATGATTATAACGATAACATAAGAGAAATCAGGGCTCGCACAGAAAAATTTAAATGCTCGTTTTTCCCGTGTGCCGTTAGAGAATGAAACGGTAGAGAGAAAGCTTGAAGGTGGTTCATTGAACCCTCTGCCAGGCACTTTATTGTGAATAGCAGAGTAATCAAGTAGATGTAGATGAAGATGTAGCGGTTAGGCATTGTGTGTGACTGTTTCATTACAAAGCCATTCTGAGTATTCTTGATAACCATTTTTATATTCAAACTTATTTACAGACATTCAGATGCAGTGTAGATTAATATTGATATCACATTCATCAAAATTATATTGCACAATTATGTTCGCCTTTAAAAGGAAGGTAGCAAAGACGGTTCTACATCAAACACTGCAATCGGAATTTAAAAGCACTTGATTTCACATTGCTGGCTAGAGGCTTTGACACTAACACACAAAATTTTACAATTACTGGGTAAAAGCTTGGGTCAGTTTCAAACTGTTCATTCATGAGAGGGTTGTTTCTGAAATCATACTGCTGCGCTGAATTTAAAACAGGGATTTTTTCCTGTCGGGAAATGAAGGACATAGTTGTTGGTTCTAATAGAGAAGGGAGTGAAACAGAGATGTTGCCTATATTCCGTGTTCATCAATCAGTCCATAGAGGGCGCTGCAGGATACTCAGGAGATATTTGGTAAAGGAATTAAAGTTCAGTCAGAGACAGCAAAGGACTTGTAAGATCAAGTGAACGAAATGGCTAGTATCAAAAAAGAGGTTGTAAGATGAACATCAATAAGAGTAAAACGGTGGGATGGTAAGAGCCGCATCATTAGGCGGTAACAGGAAATTACGTTATGAACTGAGTCTCAAACAATAAAATAAAATAAACGAGCTTTGTTATCTGGACGGCAAAATAATGGATTGGATAAAAATTAGTGACAATACTCTTATAATTCATACCAGATTTCATTGACAGTTGTTCACCTTATCACATATCCTTAATATTGTCACCCCGTATGTCGATCACCATCCTCCACAGAGATGGAAGTCGTTGAACACCGTCAGCGCATCCATCTCTGTCGATGTTTCGTAAGGTCCGCCCTATGGCATGGATGATGTCTTTTTGTGTTGTAGCACGTGACACGAAGAGGTTCCTTCATTTTGGCGAACAGGTCGTAATCGCACGTACTCATTTCGGTGAAGTGAAGGATGTTCCGGTATGTTCCACCGGCACGTACACAGGAGTTCCTGCACCGAAGTCGCCGCGTGATATCGTACCCTGTCATTAATGATAATGGGATGCAGTGCCAGAAAGTGCCGTCGCTTTCTTCTCGGTGCGGGGCGTAGGTGACGTCGCAAGAAATTGCATTAGTAGGCCGCAGTGACCGTCTGTCCCTGCGGTACAACGTGGGATTAACCAAAAGGTATCACAAGCCACAATAACCATCACTTTGTACCAGCTGGTTCTACGGGTGAGGGGAACCAGGGCGTTTTGATTCATTGGATTGTCTCATTTAACCTGCTAAGTACGTAGTTGGCGTCCTTAGTGGTTAATGATGCGCCAGCGCGCCCTGGCAGGGTGGAACTTTGTACTTTTTTCACACTCAAACGTTTCCTTCATGTTATCATTTTTGAATTAAAATTTATTTTGTGTGGGAGTGAATAAAATAAGTTGCAGAAGTTAAGGAAAATTTATTTTCACGATATTACAAGTCGCTTTCAGGGTGAAACATTTTAAAACAAGGTGCTGCACACAAAGAAACTCCACATTCTGCGCAACAGTATCAAGTCTATAAATGTAGGCTTCCGCGGCCATAGTCACATTCACTTATTGAGTACGAAGTCTCTTTGCGGAGGTCTTTTTTTGTGCACATTACACTCCTCCTTGTCGGTCATTCCTTCGTTCTGGGCGACAGAAGGTCTGGAAAATGCCTGGCTCTAAGGCGTTTTGGTGCTCTAGGTAGGCGTCCTGCTGACGTCCATTGTTGTGTTAAAGATATGGCTATCTGATCGCCAAGACTGATCATGAAGAACATTCTACTTTATTCGCCACCATGCTTCTTGTACAGAACCTATGCACTGAAGCTTTCAATGTCCAACAAATGGCGCAAATGCTGCTGATAATACTATTTCAGCCTGCTGCTGGCCATGTGGAAGTGCAAATGAGAATGGCACATGTGGCTTTTGAACGATTCCCTTCTTCGAGTATCATTATGCAAAGTGCTGACCATAACATCAGTTTTGCTCTTCCCTTTAATTACCACCTGCTTGCTTCTGTACCCTGTTATGTACTTTCTTTTTTCAGTTTTTGTTTCCTATTTTATGAAGTCGGGAAAACCTCTGCATAGTTCCGACAACATCGGTGTTATTGCTGGTTAGTTTGTCCACCATTTCTGGACTGGTCTACCAGTTGTCGAGATAAATACAGTGACCTTTATCTAGTAGAACATGTGCAAGCTCCAAAACAATTCCAGAGGTTATTCTTTCTTCTGGATAGTGGCTACCATATTTAATGTCCTTTCCAGTGTAAACAATACAGTCACTTACATACCAGGAGTTGCTTTCACAAAGTTCGTAAAATTTGACCCCGAATCTGCTGCTGTTTGTTGTCATCAAACTGGAGCAACTTCAACAAAAGATGAAGAAAGGTGTGTCACCTGATTCCCTCTTCCAAAAGAACATCTTGTATTCTGGTCTATGAAGAATTCCTTGAAGTACTAGCTTTCCAATAAGTGTTTTTACCTCAACCCTTGTAGTGTCCTGCCCACTGCGAACGCTTGAGCGTACTGCTAAATTGTGATGAGAAGCTATGAAATGCTGTGCATATAAGTTCGTTTGTTCAGCTATTATTTTCCACAAAGCATCATTTACAAAACACATAAAACAACTAATCACATCATATTGTTTTAGAGGCACAACTGTACCACTATAGCAACTGAACAAATTTTGATCTCGAACTGAACTAGCACACACGAATGCACTAGGTACCATCCGCTACAGTACTGTCTCGTCCTCTGTTGATTCTGAATGGAAGTCACTTTCACTAGCCTCAACATCCATATCTTGAGAACTTTCAGAACTGTCACCGAAATTATCGTCAACTTCTAAAAGCAGCTGCTCTATGTCCGTATCTGTTACACGACTTATTTCCGTCATTAGAAAAAATTACTCGATAACACCGCGGTAAAGGAAGACAAAAAGGAGAGATTTTGCGTGTGTTTCACAGGACGCATACTGTCGGGGCGCTCTTGAACGGTAAACATTATAATTAACCCATAATACCAGAATTTCTAAAGACAGCTGTCGTATGGAGGACGAAGGTCAATTAATACCGCAGTTTCAACGGCTGACCGATAACGCATCATTCCCACTAGCTATTAGCCACATAACACAGCGGCCGAATGCATGCTGTACTCAACTTGTTGCAGTTTTGCTACACTAAAGAATATCGTGCAAAATGTGGAGCACTGTTTTGTGCATACGTCTACCTCTGCAGCTACCTCACGCGCAGTCTATCGGCGACCCGCATCCAGCAGAGGGGCGAGGAGCCCAATTTTCATGTCATCCGTGGGGGTCGTTCCGAACGGGGCCGATCTTGAATGACATCCTTGCCATCCCGAAACACCGTACGATATAGCAAAGCTGCATCACCATACGCTCCACGCAGTCCCAGAAGCCTTTGTTGTGCGCCCTGACCACGTATCACTTCAATCGTGATCCACGCACGTTGTTCGAGTTTCCTGAATAGTGTTAGGGCGTTTTAATTGGCCTCCCGCGCTTTCAGACAGTGGAATCTGCAACTGATTCACACATCCGTCACTCACTAGCCGGCCCCCGTGACCGAGCGGTTCTAGGCGCTTCAGTCCGGAACCGCGCTGCTGCTATGGTCGCAGGTTCGAATCCTGCCTCGGGCATGGATGTGTGTGATGTCCTTAGGTTAGTTAGGTTTAAGTAGTTCTAACTCTAGGGGACTGATGACCACAGATGTTAAGTCCCATAGTGCTTCCAGCCATTTGATTTTTTCGTGACTCACTACACTACTTCAACTGAGACGCACATCCCTCATGCTATGACAGTGCTGCCACTCACATTTATCCAGCCCTCGTAATTGGCGATAGCAGAAGCAGACAGGATATAAAATCTTCTTTTTCCAGCCCTTTATCTTCACGGGTTTGCCATATTAATTGCTGCATTTGCCAATGTCAGCAGTAGAGGGTGGTGTAGCCAACCCATTCTCCCGGAACGGAATCTGTGTACCCCAACTGTGTGTATGTTTTGTATTATCCCACGTGAAAAATGTGCGAACGTCTTCGAAGCGTTTCAGACACCGACGCATGGCGTATGTACCAGCCCCAGAGCTCCTATACCAGCTTGAATAGTGCGCCATGCTTTCGTCAATTCTGAGTATTCGGCAATGTTTACCTTGTGGTTGGTTAACCTACTCAAGCAACGTTTTACAACATTTCTTTAAAAAAAAATGATATTGCGTTTAAGAAGTGTACTTAACAGTAATTAAGGTGCACAGAGGCCGCCCTTTTCGTAAAACAGAAAAACTGAAATGTAATATTACACGGCTATAGAAATCTAGGCTCGGAACTTGCGTGATAGTTCGTAAACATTAAATGTAATGAGCTAGGAACTCCGTACCAGTGTCTTTAGTTGGCGTTATGCAGTAACAACCTGTTCCTTTATATTAGTTTCTGCTCGTATATAGGAAACTTCAAAAGTAGTGTTTATTTTTTAATCATAAGTAGGTAATTTAAGAAGTGTGACAGTTTTATTGTACAGAGGGGGAGTTGTACCAATCATGAATTCAACGCTATAAACATGTTCATATAGGCTTATTACCCAAAATTAACATTTTATGTTATTTTTTGTTCATTAGATTAAATTAGTTCTTGCCTGCGTCACCACCGCCCCCCCCCCCCCAAAAAAAATTTCACCAAACACAAACAGATTTGTGTCTCTGATATTCGCAGTGTTATTAAATATCTTGATCATTAATACAAAAAAGACAAAAGACACAAAATTTGTTGCTTGTTGAGTTGTGGTCAAAACTTTATTCTGTGAATCAAAATATCCACGGGTGTACTGCCGGTCTACAGTGTCCAACGGGCACAATATTTCGGCGATCATACACGTCGCCATCATCAGGTGAACTGACGGACTGAGCTCCTGTGATCGTGCCGGTGCGGAGATCCGTACGCTATGGCTACTCAGGCGGAACTGGGTTCGGTCGCAACGGCGGCCGATTTAAATACCCTCCGCCCGCGGCGCACTCTCTCCGCCGTCCGCGCCCCGCGCCACGGTCGCGCGGTGGAACAGATTGCGACGGTGTCTGAGATGACGTCGGTGTGATGGCTCTGTCCGCCGTGGTCGTCACAACTATACGTTTGCTCGATTTACTCTTGATTAACCCAATCGCTGGTTCCCAAGCCTTGCTAAGATTATAGCCACAGTCACGGTTTATGAGGTCGTCATTGGTGCGAATTTCGATGGTCTCTCTAACAACGCTGTCCCAGTATCTCGACGCCTGTACCAGAATCCTCGTGCGTTCATACTCCATAGCGTGATTTTCCGACAAACAATGTTCAGCGACCGCCGACTTGCTCGGATACATCAGTCGAGTGTGCCTCTGGTGTTCACGGCATCGATCCTCGACAGTACGAATCGTCTGACCAATATACGACTTGCCACATTGACATGGAATCTGGTACACGCCGGCCTTCCTCAGACCGAGGTCATCTTTGGTGCTCCCCACCAGTGCACGAGTTTTATTCGGAGGACAAAACACAGTTCCGACCCGGTGTTTCTTCAAAATGCGGGCGATTTTCCCCGAGAATGCGCCTGTATATGGAATAAACGCAGTGCCTACCTTCTCCTTCGTGATTTCATCCATCTCCACAGGTTGTGCTGTAGTGGTTGGGCGGATAGCACGTTGAATCTGCCACTCTGAGTACCCATTTTTTCGAAATACAGTTCTCAGTTTTTGATTATCAAATACGCCGGGAGAAACTCAAGAATTATTCTGTGAAGTTTATGTTGCTTGTGTGGGTTCCCTCAGAATGATCAGTCTAATACAAAAATATCTTAATTGTCACTCGTCCTACTGTACCTATATAAGAAATAGGATTACGCATTACTCAGTTTGTTTATGTATACGAAAACGACATATAAATAAATCACAATAAATATTCGTCTCCACTTTCCCAATTGCAAAAATATCTCAAAAATAGAAACATTTTGAGATGAACTGTTTCAGTGTAGTTTTAGACTGGAGGAGAAACGCAGTTGTATAGAATTGATTTCATGTTTACAACTACGTTTATTAACATATACTTCCAATACACAATTGAATACCAGGTCCTGGTTCCCAGATACCTCTGCCGCAATTTATGGTCCATGTCTTTGTCTTTGTTCGTTCGGAATAACATGGATGTCTAAACAAGCGAAAACCATTTTTCAAAAGGTTAGTGCAGTTTACAGCCGAGCAGCCACCGATGTTTACGATGAATCCTTTAATACAGGCTGGAACCGCGCTACCGCTACGGTCGCAGGTTCGAATCCTGCCTCGGGCATGGATGTGTGTGATGTCCTTAGGTTAGTTAGGTTTAAGTAGTTCTAAGTTCTAGGGGACTGATGACCTCAGATGTTAAGTCCCATAGTGCTCAGAGCCATTTGAACCATTTGAATATTCAATACATTTAATTACAAATCTTCACTCACATCGTGACTCATATGTAAACAAATGTGAATATCTTTCACTCTGGGGAAAACGTGGCGGACAGTTCATCTCACGTTATAAGAGTCTTAACCAGCCCGGTATTCAGCAAGCTGGATATGGGAAACCTCTTAAAAACCATACCCAGACTGGCTGCCAGAACACATGCTCTCGTCTTTAATCCGCCGGCGCCTCTTTGAAGTTAAGTGAGCGGCGTGCTAATGCTGGCGGCTATGCGGGCGCGCCAAAGAGGACTTAGAATGCAGTTTGTATATAGCATAGGAAGCTATGCTGAAAGAGAAAATCACGGTAGGATCGAACATAAATTTTAATCGTTTGTGAAAGTATTTATCTGGATTATAACATTATGTGGAAGCGAAACGTAGAGGATAAGCATTACAGGTAATAAGATGAGTTTATCAACTGTGATGTGACGAATGATTTCTTGGGTGGATTGGATAATCAATCAAGAGGTACTGAATCTAATCGGATGAAGAGGGCTTTGGTCATAGCTTGACTAGACGAAGGAATAGGTTGGTCTGACCCAAAAGGAGGCAACAAGAATAATAATTTGGTAATAGAGGTAAGGCGTATGAAGGGACACGAAGCCTTAAATACATCAATCTCCGTACATCCATATTTAAATTGGATGATGGTGGGAAATCAGCTGGTATATTTTTTATTAAAAATGAAACTCCTCTAGCTGTACTTAAGATTTCATATTTATTGGCTACTAATATATCAGTCAGGTGCAAACGGATAGAAGCTCCAATGGTATGACCTGATGAAGAGTATTGCAGAGTATAGACTGAGGCGACAAGTCATGAGACAGCGATACACATTTATATAGATGCCGGTAGTATCGCGTACGCAAGGTATAAAGGGGCAGTGCATTGACGGAGCTGTCTTTTATATTCAGATGATTCATGTGAAAAGATATCTGACGTGATCATGGCCACACGACGGCAATTAACAGACGATAACGCGGAAGGGTAGCTGGACCTAGGCGAATGGGACATTGCATTTCGGAAATCGTCGTGGAATTCAGTATTCCTGGATCCAAAGTGTCAAGTGTGTGCTCCGAATACCAAATTTAAGGCATTACTTCTCACCACGGTCAACGCAGTAGCCGACGGCCTTCATTGAACGACCGAGATAAAAGGCGTTTGCGTGTAGTTGTAAGTGCTAACAGACAAGCAATACTGAAATAACTGCGGGATGTACGACAAACGTATCATCTAGGACAGTGTGGCGAAATTTGGGGTTAATGGACTATGGCAGCAGATGACCGAGACGAATGCCTTTGCTAACAGCACAAGATTGCCTGCAGCGCCTCTCCTTGGTTCGTGGCCATGTCGTTTGCACCCTAGACAACTGGAAAACCGTGGCCCGGTCAGATGGGTCCCCATTCCCGTTGGTAAGAGCTAATGATAAGGTTCGAATGTGGCGTAGACCCCACGAAGCCATGGAGCCAAGTTGTGAACAAGACACCGTGTAAGCTGGTGGTGGATCCATACTGGTGTGGGCTATGTTTACATGGAATGTACTGGATTGTCTGGTCCAAATGAATCGATCATTCATTGGAAATGGTTATATTCAGCTACTTAGAGAGCATATGCAGCAGTTCACGGACTTCATGTTAAATAACGATGGAACTTTTATGGGTGGCAATGCGCCATGTCGCTGTGCCACAATTGTTTGCGATTGGTTTGAAGAACATTCTGGACAATTCGAACGAATGATTTTGCCACCCAGATCGCCCGACATTAAAGACATAATCGAGAGGTCAGTACGCACAAAATCCTGCAGCGGCAACACTTTTGCAATTATGGACGGCTGTAGAGCATGGCTCAATATTTCTGCAGAGGACTTTCAACGACTTGATGAGTCCATGCCACGTCGGGATGCTGCACTATGAAGGGAAAAAGGAGGTCCGACACTATATCAGGAGGTATACCAAGATTTTTGTTACCTCAGTGTAGGCTAATGTGTAGAGCTAAATCAGATCAGTCCTCGGTCTAAAGACTATAAGAATAATAATTGCTGATTGAAAGCTCTCGGATCTCAGGTTTCGTCAGAAAATGGTGGGAATGACAATCGTATAACAGCCGGCTGGAAAACCAGGAGCTTATCATTTTAATTTTATCCAAATTATTTATTTAGCGCTGAATTTTAAATTCCGTTGAACTTTTATTCAACATTGTAGGCGAATCCGGTAGTTTGACTTGTGCAGGTGCTCTCGACACGCTGGTAATCGTTTCGAACTGTGATGGTGCAAGACTTTTCATTGCCAGTATTTGACAAGCAACTGTTATGTAAAAGTGGTGATGTAAATTAAAGCAACGTTGATGTAAAGACGTGATGTAAATTATTCGTTCAGCAGCTACGTCAATGTGGTGGATTAAATTTCAAACCACTCCATATTATTCCAGTCGACACTATCATTGGAGTAGCAGTTAATGCATTTGCCATGGCGGCCGTTACCATGTGGAAAACTTCCTTAAAAATGTCTACCACAGCCCCACAGCCACATTTTAATAGAATGTTTCATTTCATTACCGGTTTCACAAATACAGATCGATTCACTGCCAAATTTCGGTATGCAATCTCTTGCTCAGTTACATAATCCAGATCCATTAAAGAAAAAGAACCATTTGGTAGCAAAAACTTTGTCATCCCATCCTATGTTAATTTGCTACAATACGAGTGTCAGAAGACTTTTAGCGTTCAGTACCACTCTCCGCTTGTTTACGCCGCGCTTACAGAATGTATGAAAAATCTTTACCAGTGGAAAATACTGGAATTAGCCACGTAAGCTACCGAATTACTAGGGTATGATCACGTGGATGTAGGTATGTTACGGGAACAGCACTTGAAGTAGTTATCAAAATTACCAGTTCACTCTGTATCATAACTTGGCTAGCCTATTCACTTCTGGGGCAAATTCATTGGCCATTTATTGACGCTTCGCTTAACCGCCCGCTTAAGAGATTATTAGACGTTATTATTGAAGTGTTTGTAGACAATATATCGCTCTCCCTAAGAGCAGTATCGGCTTTTGAAACCGCAGCTGCCACTTCTTCCAGCAGCTCCTGTGTTTTCCTCATGAGGTCAGAAGAATAGCACTGAACTAGTCTACCCAAGTATAAAGTCCTTAACGCAACTCGTAATTCTATCCAGGTCCTCCACAGAGCAGGCAGACACGCTTAGATAATCGGGCGTATGGTCGGATCTCGGTGTCCAATGAGCAAAATATTCCGGCAAATAAATTGTAACGGTTTGATGCACTGAAAAACTGTCAGTTGCCTTTTGGATATTGATATCTGACCATACTTCCGGTAATTGCTTTCTCAGTACTCAAAATATAAACCTACGTTTCTAGGTACTTATATTTGAGCTAGGATACTATACAGAAGATCTGTGGCAAAACTAATTTATGCCCAAATATTCTCTCAGTACTGTACGAACCTTCAGAAGTTTTTGTCTAACCCTGACACCTGCACTAATTTGCTGTCTTCCACCGAAATGTACTAATAGCCGCAAACAGGCTCCAGGAAGTCTTTTTCGTAGGAACTACCCGAGTATTTTCCTAAGGAAACAACGAAAAACAGAAATCTGAATGTCCAATAGACCATCTGAACCTCCCAGCTACTGTGCCACCTCTTGCGCTGCGTAAACAGTCCAGTGCGACGCAAAAAAAGCAACCAGCGGCTTGATTCATTGACAAGTACTTTACTTAACTTTCTAATTGATCGCAAGCGTGTAGGCTTACAGACCGCAAACTCTGTTTGGTAAGTCAACCGGGAACGATTTTTCTCTGGCGTTGCGGTCGATGCAGTTGATCGGGTTTTTACGCAGAAAAACATGGCTCGTTCTTTCCATTTGCGAGTCCAACGCAACAGCACCTGTCAAGCAATGTTTTACAGCGTAACAACCGTCGGAAACAAGATCTGCTACGAGAAGCGGACAGCAGAAAATGTTCCAGGGAGGATGCGAAATGTCATCGGTGCTCTTGTTTTGGTCCCTGTCGCTTCAGTATATATACAACACTCTAGTAGCTTCAACAGCGGTACTGGCCGAGCGTGAGAAAGGAACTGGGAAACCTATGCGCTACACGCGACCTGTTAAACGGATAGAGAAAATCGTATGTAAGACGAAGTGCTCTCCATAAATATAATGCCACACACAAGAAAATGGCACGCGAATAACCAGACGACTTGTTCACGTATGTTACTTGCTGTAACAGCCCACCTGTCACAATGACATGTACCTGTGAGGTCCAGGTTGCAGCGTATCAGAAGCTAAAAATAGAAACTCGTAAAACAATTATACTGATGGAATATTAAATACGAATCCTATTCGAAAAGTAAGTTCCGTTAAATTTTTAATTTGTATGGTCATATTGTTCTCTATCTTTGTATATATAATTCTACTGTACGTGTGTACGTCACTGAACGCCTCCTAAACGGCTGGACCGATTTGAATGAATTTCTTTGTATGCGTTTGGGTGGCGCCCTGGGTGGTTTAGATTGACAAATCAGTCCGGCAGATGGCGCTGCAGTCGGTATCTAGGTTATTTATCTATTCTGCAACTAAACGGCTGGATCGACGTGAATGAATTTTTGTGTATGCATTCAAGTGGGGGCCTGGAAAATATACATTCTTAAATCAGCACGGTAGGTGGCGTTGCATTTTTGTGTGCAATATTGAGCGTATTATATTCAGATATAAGTTACGTGCTTAGAATTTCGTTTATTTTTCGACATTTTAATTTGAGTGTATTATATTAAGTGTGTTTCATTATTTTGAGGTTTTTTTTTTTTTTTTTTTTTTTTTTTTTTTTTTGTGTACGGTGCCTTTTGGTATTTCAGGTGTCGCATTTCAGTCAATAATAAGTGTATTATATTCACATATAAGTTACGTACATGAAACAATGCCACATATTCTTGACGAGGAGGATATATTGGTCGACGGACTCTGAATTCACAATTAGTCCAGAACCGTCGATTAAACAGATCGGCAGAAGATCAATTGATGGACAATGAAAATTTAAGAAACCAGGCTGCATTGCCAAGTGTACCGCGCATTGACACGTGCATCACTTCTTCGCCTTGCACTTGAATATGAGTCGGACATGGACTATTTGTCACATTCATAAACTGTAATCGATGCTATGAACAAAATTGCCAACACCGACATGCACTCAAATACAAAGGTGAAACGGCCGGTTTCTGCTGCGCGTCTGGAAAAGTTGTATTGCCACCATTGAATTCGTCGCCAGAACCATTGAAAAAACTATTGGCTGGAGCTACATCTCAATCTAAATTGCTTTTGCGTAAAACTCGTACTTTCAAATAACATCATTTGGAGCAACATAAATCGTTCAGAATTCGGATGGTCGCAATTTTCAATCAACTTTTAAGATTCATGGCCAAGTGTATCATCAAATTGGTTCTTTAATGCCGATGCCTGATACCAATTCAAAATTTCTGCAAATCTACTTCATGGGTAATGAGGAGCAGCAAATAAACGCACGCTGCCAGTACAACCATATCGAGCAGATGGAGGAGCGAGAAATTGTGGGTATTTTTGAACCGTTTTTGCAGAACCACAACCAGTTGGTCCAGTTGTTCAATATCGTTTCAAACAGACTGCAAAACGACAACTATATGATCGTCATCGAAGCAGAGAAAGTACCATCTGGGCAGCACGCGGGCCGATATAATGCACCGACTACTAATGAAGTTGCAGTTGTTACGGTTGGCGACTCATTTGAGCGTCAAGATCTACGAATCCAACGCAGAGATAGCACAGTGCATACGACTAAAGACAGTCATCGCTCTTACGGCGCTTTTCAATACCCACTGATATTTTGGGAAGGAGAAGATGGATATCATTTAAATGTCAAACAAAGAAATCCAGCAACAGGTACAATCTACACATGTCATTACCTAATATTTTATTTTTATGCACGATTAATTTCTTTTTGTCTTAATTATTACGTCGCAGGTGCAGAAACCAGCAAGAAAGTGAGCGCGATGAACTTCTACGCTATCGGTTGATGATTCGTGACAATGAAGACAGTAATATTCTCCGATGCCGCTAGCTGTTTCATCAATATATCGTTGATATGTTTGCGAAAATTGAAAGCAAGCGATTACGATACATCAGGTATAATCAAGCTGAGAAATACATTCATCTGCGTGATGCTATTGTTGGTAACGTAGATGGAATAACCAATATCAACGACATCGGTACTTCATATATTCTTCCATCATCATATATTGGTAGCCCACGTCATATGCAAGAATATATTCAAGACGCCATGACTTTTGTGCGCGCGTACGGACGACCAGATTTGTTCATTACATTTACGTGTAATCCAAAACGGGATGAAATTAAAATTGCGTTATTGCCAGGTCAAACTGCAATAGATCGGCACGATATCACTGCACGTGTCTTCAGACAAAAGTTAAAATCGTTGATGAACTTCATTATACATTCCTCACATTGCTGGCTGTATTCTGTTGAATGGCAAAAACGAGGTTTGCCACACGCGCGTATTTTGACTTGGTTGGTTGACAAAGTACAGTCTGAAGAAATTGATAAAATTATCTCAGCAGAAATTCCGGATCGGAATATCGATCAAGTATCGTATGAGATTGTTACCGCTAACATGATACATGGTCCATGCGGTGCTATAAACATGACGGCGCCATGCTTGGACAATGGAAAATCTACGAAACGTTTTCAATAAAATGGTATAAGTGATACAATCGCTGATATCGATGGTGATCCATTGTATCGTCGTAGAGACACTGACCATGGTGGTCAATCACATCAATTACGCATGTCAAACGGTACAAAAGTTGACACTGACAATCACTCGGTGGTTCCGTATTCACCATTGCTGTGTAAAATCTACAAAGCACACATAAACATTGAGTTCTGCAGTTCGGTGAAGTCCATAAAATATATATGCAAATATATCCATAAGAGCAGTGATGTGGCTGTATTTGCTGTTCACAATGTTAACGAAAACGATGAAATAACACGGTATCAAATGGGCCGATACATCAGCAAAATGAAGCAGTTTGGCGTATTATGGGTTTTCCGATACACGAAAGAGACCCTGCTGTTATACATTTGGCCGTGCACCTTGAAAATGGACAGCGTGTTTATTTCACGGAAGAGACTATTCTGCAACGTGCATCAATTACTCCAAAAACCACATTAACTGAGTTTTTCGAACTAATCAACCACCCAGGTATTCCCGGTCAATTCGCAAAGACATTAATGTACACTGATGTGCGACGATATTTAACATGGAACAAACAGTCAAAAAAGTGGAAACCACGAAAGCGAGGTGTTCCAGTTGAAAGATACAACGGCATATTTATGGAAAATACATTAGGCCGATTATACACAGTCCATCGAAAGCAACGCGAATGTTTCTTCTAGCGTTTGTTGTTGGTTAATGTTCCTGTACCGACGTCCTTCCAATACTTGCGAACAGTCAATGGCATTTTGTACGACACATATCATGATGCGTGTCGCGAATTATATTGCTGGAAAATGACAACAATTGGGATATTACACTTGCAGATGCAGCATTGAGATCCTCTCGTCATCAAATTCGCCATTTAATCGCCATATTATTGGCGACATGCTTTCCATCTCAAGCTTCTGTCCTCTGGGACAAATATAAAGATTCCATGAGCGATGACATTCTGCATCGCATTCGGATCGCTCATCAAGATCCCAATATCGATTTTTCGCCGGAAATATATATCGAGGCGCTAATAAAGATTGAAGATATTTGCATTCTGATTTCGAATATGCCAAACATTTATTTTGGTATGCCCTCACCTAACCGCCCAGCAACAGACATCATTAACAGCGAGATTCAGGGCGAACAACATTTCAATACGGTCTCTTTAATTACTTTCGTTGATGAACTCACTGATGAATAAAAGATTGTATACGATCGAATTAATTTGTCAATTGTAGCAAAACTAGGTGGATTCTTATTTTTGGATGCACCAGGGGCACTGGAAAAACTTTTCTTATCTCACTATTACTTGCCCGCATTCGATCACAAAATCATATTGCGTTAGCAATTGCTTCATCAGGTATTGATGCCACTTTACAAGCTTGCGGACGGACGGCACATTCAGCACTGAAGTTGCCGTTGAACATTTACACAAATCCAGATGCAGTGTGCAACACAAAAAAGCATTCCAGTATGGCTAAAGTTTTGCAAAAATGCAAAATTACTATCTGGTATGAATGCACTATGGCCTACAAGCATCCACTTGAAGCTCTCGATAGAATGATGAAAGATCTAAATAATAACACCAGGTTTTCGTTTGTGCCTTACTGCTGCTGCCCGGTGATTTTAGACAGACATTGCCGGTCATTCCATGCGCTTCATATGCGGATGAAATTAACGCATGTATGAAACAATCTTAACTATGACGGAATGTCAGTACATTACGTCTTAACACCAATATACGTGTTCAACTGCAAAACGATCCATTGGCACTATCATTCTCCGAGCAATTGCTCAACATTGGAAATGAAACAATACCATTGCATGGAGACACATAATGAATCAAATTGCCAGACAATTTCTGCATCATGGTAAATACGAAAGATGCTTTTATTGAAAGCATATTTCCAGATTTACAAGCTAATTATATTAATCAGGCTTCGTGAACGAGCTATTTTAGCCTGAAAAAAAATCGATGTTGACGCTATTAACTTCAAAACACAACAGTCATTGCCCGGTAATAACATATTGTTCAAATAGATCGGCACTGCTACCGATCCTGACGAAGCGGTCAACTACTGAAATTTTGAATTCGCTAGATTTACCAGGGATATCACCACATAACTTGCGATTAAAAATTGGCTCACCTATCATTTTGCTTCAGAATTTAAATGCACCTAAGCTATGCAACGGTATAAGATTAGCCATAGAAAAATTATGGGCAATGTTCTTGAAGCTACAATTTTGAACGGCAAATTTGAAGATGAAGTTGTTCTCCTGCCACGAATCCCAGTGATCCCTTCACACTCACCCATTCCATTCAGACGTCTGCAATTTCCAATTCGCTTGACATTTTCCATGACTATTAATAAGTCACAAGGTCAAACAATGTCGCTTTGTGGATTGGTTCTACAAAATCCGGTCTTTTCACATGGCCAACTATATGTGGCTGTTTCTCGCGTTGGAAAACCGTCAAGTTTATTCATTTATACTCCTCAGGGATCGACTAAAAGCCGGCCGGGGTGGCCGAGCGGCTCTAGGCGCTACAGTCTGGAATCGCACGACCGCTACGGTCGCAGGTTCGAATCCTGCCTCGGGCATGGATGTGTGTGATGTCCTTAGGTTAGTTAGGTTTCAGTAGTTCTAAGTTCTAGGGGACTGATGACCTCAGAAGTTAAGTCCCATAGTGCTCAGAAGCATTTGAACCATTTTTTGACTAAAAATATTGTTCATCAACTCGCATTAAGATAAAATTAAACAAACATTATTGATTATAACGAATTGTTTTTAGAAAAATTAATGTTATTTCAAAATAAAGAATAATGAAATTATTATATTATTTGTCTTTCATTTCATACTTTGTTTAATATCATAATCGCTTGAAATATCATGCAGGACAACGTCTGTTTTGTTATTTCGGGTGTCGCATTTCAGTGAACATTAATTATATCGCTTCGAATATCAAGCAGGACAACTTCCTTCGGGTCTGCTAGTTACTTTATAATTATTGAAGATGCTTCAGTTCCGTCTTGGCGACTACAAGAGAATATGAGTTCTGTCACTAAACACATTACGTTTTATTGAAATAAAACATCATCAAATAAAGACACAAATGATGAAACAAACAAACCGAAGCACAACAATACATATAAGCAGCACAATCACAAGAAAATGGCATACGATGACCGATCACAATACATTCACACACAAAATACGTATTATATTAAAAAGGGGGCCATAAACACTTCCTACAAAACAAAGAACTCGGTACAGAAACCGAAACCAAACAGATACCAACTGATTTGCGGAGACCAAAAAAAAAAAAATCTATATTGAGATGACTGACAGGACATTTGACACAAGATATAAAGAGCGCATGAGGCCATGAAAATACAGTACAAACCATTCAACATTTTCAGACCACATTAAAACAGAAAAAAGATATGGACGTCATAAAACGAGTAAAGACTCAACATCTCCTCCGTTTCCAAGGAAACTTTCAGATACACGAAGCATTAACCAACAACAAACAGTTACTCAATGACCAGATAAATGTTGGCAACTAGAAACGGTATAAAATAATTGAAAAAATCGCATAATGATAGGAAAAAAATATTTTTTCCGTTCTCATCACTCACTCTCTCACCCTACACCCATCCCACCTTTCATTTCCTCTTGCTCCTCACCCTTTTTCCCTTTTCCTCCAACACTCTCTCCATTTCACTACTTTTTCTTACTGTACACTCATCTTTGAGCCCCCCCACCCCCCCCCCCCACCAAAAAAACATACACATACTCACCATTCGTGCCTTCGCCATTTCACCTTCATTTCTCTTCCACATTAAATAAAAACGCAATAGCAAAATTACCCGATATAACAAACATATTAGGAAATGAGGCACTTAAAGTAGTAGATGAGTTTTGCTATTTGGGGAGCAAAATAAATGATTATGGCCGAAGTAGAGAGGATATAAAATGTAGACTGGCAACGTTTTTGGGAGAGAGAAATTTGTTAACATCGATAATAGATTTAAGTCTCAGGAAGTCTTTCTGAAAGTTTTTGTGCGGATTGTAGCCATGTATGGAAGTGAAACATGGTCGATAAGTAGTTTAGACAAGAAGAGAATTGAAGCTTTCGAAATGTGGTGCTGCAGAACACTGCTGAAGGTTAGATGGGAAGATCACGTAACTAATGAGAAGGTACTGAACAGAATTGGGGAGAGTAGGGATTTGTCGTGCACCTTGGATATAATAAGGGATCGGTTGGTAGGACATGTTCTGAGGCATCAAGGGATCACCAGTTTAGTACTGGAGGGCAGTGTGGAGGGTAAAAACCGCAGAGGAGGACCAAGAGATGAATACACTAAGCAGATTCAGAAGGGTGTAGGTTCCGGTAGTTACTGGGAGATGAAGAAGCTTGCACAGGATAGAGTAGCATGGGCAGGTGCATCAAACCAGTCTCTGGACTGAAGACCACAACAAAAACAACAAACATATTACTTATCGCAGAGGAAGAGAACAATTTTATGTCCAAGAAAGAGCTAGTGGCCAAGTTAATAATGCTATACAAAAAACGCGAGATATTTTTAGCCAGGAAGATACAAACAAATAATAATGGTGCTACATTGTGACCTGTTCCTCATCAATAAAAGCATAGTTCTGCAACGTTATGCGGTATTAGGCCAGAAACAACACTGGCAGACGAAGAAATATTTCAAAAATGTGAAGGCAGAGGTAATGTGAGCGAAATCCGGACATAAAATACCGTAGGTGAAATCAACAGCTTTTTTAGCGAACTTGATTTGGACCCAGAAAACAAACCTAATTGTAAACATCTTTTATTACTAACCATTGATGATGTTTTATTTCAATAAAACGAAACGCGTTTGATGACATAAACACGCATATACACTTTAAAATACAGAGAATCATTAAAAACATCCTAGGGAAGTGGCCCTTGTCCCTCCGACCAACATCGCCTCCAGCCTGAGCTGCACCCTAACCACCCCACGAGTTAAACACCTCATTGGACCATCACTGATCTCGACGCTTTGGTGGTTAGTTACAACACTTCGCAGTTAAAATATCTTCAGTAAGTTTCGTTAATTTATTAAACGCCATTACTCTAAAGGTTTTTTTATTATGTACAACTTAAACGTAAAACTGACTTCTTTTGTTCCATCTAATTACCTCCAACATTAAGGCACTTTTCATATTGAACAGCGAGATTTTCAGTAACCTCGTTGTACAATTTTGTCGCGTCTGGCTAAAGTATCCGTTAACACTATCCTCTAACTCATCGCCATCTACAAACCGCTGTGACGCCAGGTATTGTATCATCTCTGAAAACAGGCGAAAATCACTACCTATTAAATCAGGGCTATTCGGAGGATTCTCGGACGAAACTTTTAAAGCAACATTTATGGAAGTGTGAGTACTGCAGCTCGTGGCCTACCGTTGTTGTTGTTGTGGTCTTCAAGTCCTGGGACTGGTTTGATGCAGCTCTCCATGCAACTCTATCCTGTGCAAGCTTCTTCATCTCCCAGTACTTACTGCAACCTACATCCTTCTGAATCTGCTTAGTGTATTCATCTCTTGGTCTCCCTCTACGATTGTTACCCTCCACGCTGCCCTCCAATGCTACATTTGTGATCCCTTGATGCCTCAGAACATGTCCTACCAACCGATCCCTTCTTCTTGTCAAGTTGTGCCACAAACTCCTCCCCAATTCTATTTAATATCTCCTCATTAGTTATGTGATCTACCCATCTAATCTTCAGCATTCTTCTGTAGCACCACATTACGAAAGCTTCTATTCTCTTCCTGTCCAAACTAGTTATCGTCCATGTTTCACTTCCATACATGGTTACACTCCATACAAATACTTTCAGAAACGACTTCCTGACACTTAAATCTATACTCAATGTTAACAAATTTCTCTCCTTCAGAAACGCTTTCCTTGCCATTGCCAGTCTACATTTTATATCCTCTCTACTTCGACCATCATCAGTTATTTTGCTCCCCAAATAGCAAAACTCCTTTACTACTTTAAGTATCTCATTTCCTAATCTAATTCCCTCAGCATCACCCGACTTAATTCGACTACATCCCATTATCCTCGTTTTGCTTTTGTGGATGTAAACCTTATATCTCCCTTTCAAGACACTGTCCATTCCGCTCAACTGCTCCTCCAAGTGCTTTGCTGTCTCTGACAGAATTACAATGTCGTCGGCGACCCTCAGAGTTTTTATTTCTTCTCCATGGATTTTAATACCTACTCCGCACTTTTCTTTTGTTTCCTTTACTGCTTGCTCAATATACAGATTGAATGACATCGGGGAGAGGCTGCAACGCTGTCTCGCTCCCTTCCCAACTCTTATAACTGTCATCTGGTTTCTGTACAAATTGTAAATAGCCTTTCGCTCCCTGTATTTTACCCCTGCCACCTTTAGAATTTGAAAGAGAGTATTCCAGTCAACACTGTCAAAAGCTTTCTCTAAGTCTACAAATGCTAGAAATGTAGGTTTGCCTTTCCTTAATCGTTTTTCTAAGATAAGTCGTAAGGTCAGTATTGCCTCACGTGTTCCAATATTTCTACGGAATCCAAACTGATCTTCCCCAAGGGCGGCTTCTACTAATTTTTCCATTCGTCTGTAAAGAATTCGCGTTAGTATTTTGCAGCTGTGGCTTATTAAACTGATTGTTCGATAATTTTCACATATGTCAACACCTGCTTTCTTTGGGATTGGAATTATTATATTCTTCTTGAAGTCTGAGGGTATTTCAACTGTCTCATACATCTTGCTCACCAGATGGTAGAGTTTTGTCAGGACTGACTCTCCCGAGACCGTCAGTAGTCCTAATGGAATGTGGTCTATTCCCGGGGCCTTGTTTCGACTCAGGTCTCTTCACGCAGTATCGTATCTCCCATTTCATGTACATCTAATCCTCTTCCATTTCCTTAATATTGTCCTCAAGCACAGCGCCCTTGTATAGACTCCTTCCACTTTTCTGCTTTCCCTTCTTTGCTTAGAACTGGGATTCCATGTGAGCTCTTGATATTCATAGAAGTGGTTCTCTTCTCTCCAAATGTCTCTTTAATTTTCCTGTAGGCAGTATCTATCTTACCCCTAGTGAGATAAGCCTCTACATCCTTACATTTGTCCTCTAGCCATCACTGCTTATCCATTTTGCACTTCCTGTCGATCTCATTTTGAGACGTTTGTATTCCTTTTTGTCTGCTTCATTTACTGCATTTTTTTATTTTCTCCTTTCATGAATTAAATTCAATATTTCTTCTGTTACCCAAGGATTTCTACTAGCCCTCATCTTTTTACCTACTTTATCCTCTGCTGCCTTCATTACTTCATCCCTCTGAGCTACCCATTCTTCTTCTACTGTACTTCTTTCCCCATTCCTGTCAATTGTTCCCTTATGCTCTCCTTGAAACTCTGTACAACCTCTGGTTTGGACAGTTTATCCAGATCCCATCTCCTTAAATTCCCACCTTTGTGCAGTTTCTTCAGTCTTAATCTACAGTTCATAACCAATACATTGTGGTCAGAGACCACATTTGGCCCTGGAAATGTCTTACAATTTAAAACCTGCTTCCTAAATCTCTGTCTTACTTATATAATCTATCTGATACCTTCTAGTATCTCCAGGTTTCTTCCATGTATACAACCTTCTTTTATGATTCTTGAACCAAGTGTTAGCTATGATTAAGTTATGCTCTGTGGGAAAATTCTACCAGACGGCTTCCTCTTTCATTTCTTACCCCCAATCCATATTCACCTACTATGTTTCCTTCTCTCCCTTTTCCTACTCTCGAATTCCAGTCACCCGTGACTATTAAATTTTCGTCTGCCTTCACTACCTGAATAATTTCTTTTATCTCATCATACGTTTCATCAATTTCTTCATCATCTGCAGAGCTAGTTGGCATATAAACTTGTACTACTGTAGTGGGCGTGGGCTTCGTTTCTATCTTGGCCACAATAATGTGTTCACAATGCTGTTTGTAGTAGCTTACCCGCACTCCAATTTTTTATTCATTATTAAACCTACTCCTGCTTTACCCCTATTTGATTTTGTATTTATAACCCTGTATTCACCTGACCAAAAGTCTTGTTCCTCCTGCCACCGAACTTCACTAATTCCCACTATATCTAACTTTAACCTATCCATTTCCCTTTTAAATTTTCTAACCTACCTGCCCGATTAATGGATCTGACATTCCACGCTCCGATCCGTAGAATGCCAGTTTTCTTTCTCTTGATAACGACATCCTCTTGAGTAGTCCCCGCCCGGAGATCTGAATGGGGGACTATTTTACCTCCGGAATATTTTACCCAAGAGGACGTCATCATTATTTAACCATACAGTAAAGCTGCATGCCCTCGGGAGAAATTACGGCTGTAGTTTCCCTTTGCTTTCAGCCGTTCGCAGTACCAGCACAGCAAGGCCGTTTTGGTTAGTGTTACAAGGCCAGATCAGTCAATAATCCAGACTGTTGCCACTGCAATTACTGAAAAGGCTGCTGCCCCTCTTCTAGAACCACACGTTTGTCTGGCCTCTCAACAGATACCCCTCAGTTGTGGTTGCACCTGCGGTACGGCCATCTGTATCGCTGAGGCACGCAAGCCTACCCACCAGCGGCAAGGTCCATGGTTCATGGGGTTGGTACGGAAGGAGAATTCGTGCTGGGCCGCATAAAAGCAGTCAAAATACTCATGACAAAAGAAAGTATGCCCGGAGGAACTAAGATACCATGTTCTGCAATTTTTTTTTCTCTGCCTATGCGTTCCCGTTTTCGCCAGGTCGGGAGATCACGCTGGAAGCCGAATTACATTTGATATTCAGCGCGTTTTGTACCTGTAACCACATGTCCTAAGTATGGATGAACGCTGAATTGAATGAATGTCCAAAGACATGCCACTTGGGGAATTCGAACTGGGGCCGGCGCTCCTTCCAAAAACCACATATGCGATGTGCTAACGCATGCGACTATCAGGTTGGGTACAGCAGTTCAAGTTTATCGCAAAAAATTCAGCATTAAGGTCCGGCGGCTTACTCGGTGTACTTCTGTGAGGTTGAGGTGGTGAGCGACCGCCACGGGCCTTCCAGCAGAGCAGGGAGTGCTGCTCATCCCGAGAGGCGCCGAGCCGACCTGCACCAGGCGCCGGTGAAGCACCCGCAACTGCCTCACGAGCCGTTGCCACGCGTCCAGCCGCCCTGCACCACAAACACCAAGTTACCAGCTGTCTACCGCTAATTAGTCCTCCTGGTCCACTGAAAATAACTTACATAACACAACTGTGGCATTTTATGCTACAAATCTGCGACACTGCCTCAAACACACACGCGCATACGCTGAGGTGACAGCAGCCATGCGATAGTGATACGCACATATACAGATGGCGTTATTGCCGTGTACACAAGGTATAAAACGGCAGTGCGTTGGATGTGCTGTCGTTTTTACTCATGTGATTCACGTGAAAAGTGTCCGACGTGGTACGTGTAAAGATAATTGATCGTTTTATATCATACGATTTGCTATCAAATGTACAGTTCGGCTTTAGAAGTCGTTTAACAACAGAAAATGCTATATTCTCTTTTCTCTGTGTGGTACTGGATGGGCTAAACAAAAAGTTTCGAACACTTGGTGTATTTTTTCATTTAAGTGAGGCATTTGCTTGTGTTGATCACAAAATATTGCTCCAGAAGTTGGACCATTACGGAATACGGGGAGTATGGTTCAAATGGTTCAAATGGCTCTGAGCACTAAGGGACTCAACTGCTGCGGTCATAGTCCGTAGCTCGTGGTCGTGCGGTAGCGTTCTAGCTTCCCACGCACGGGTTCCCGGGTTCGATTGCCCGCGGGGTCAGGGATTTTCTCTGCCTCGTGATGATTGGGTGTTGTGTGATGTCGTTAGGTTTAAGTAGTTCTAAGTTCTAGGGGACTGATCACCATAGATGTTAAGTCCCATAGTGCTCAGAGCCATTTGATTTTTTTGCTGAGGTCATAAGTCCCCTAGAACTTAGAACTACTTAGACCTAACTAACCTAAGGATATCACACACATCCATGCCCGAGCCAGGATTCGAACCTGCGCCCGGAGCGGTCCCGCTGTTCCAGACTCAAGCGCCTAGAACCACTCGGCCACAACGGCCGGCTACGGGGAGTAGCTCACAATTGGTTCACCTCTTACTTTAGCAACAAGCAGTAAAAGGTCATTATTCACAATGTTGATAACGGCTGTGATGTGGGATGTGAGTGGGGTACAGTCAAGTGAGGGTTGCCCCAGGGATCGTTTTGGGGCCACTCCTGTTCCTTATTTATATAAATGATATGCCCTCTAGTATTACCGGTAACTTTAAAATATTTCTGTTTTGGCTCGGTTTTAAATAGTGCAGTACATGACCTCAGTTCACGGCTTGTAGAAAATAAACTAGCGTTAAATCACAATAAGACTCAGTTTTTACAGTTTCTAACACACAGTTCAACAAAACCTGACGTTTTGATTTCACAGAACGGGCATACGATAAGTGAAACTGAAGAGTTCAAATTTCTAGGTGTTCAGATAGATAGTACGCTCTCGTTGAAAGCCCACGTTCAGGATCTTGTTCAAAGACTTAATATTGCCATTTTTACTATTCGAACGGTATCAGATGTGGGTGATACTAAGACACGAAAATTAGTCTACTTTGCTTATTTTCATTCGCTTATGTCGTATGGTATTGTATTTTGGGGTAACTCTTCCTATTCTACAAGGATATACTTGGCTCAGAAACGGGCGGTTCGGGCAATAAGTGGTGTGAGTTCACGAACCTCTTGTCGTCCTCTGTTCACGAGTCTGGGTATCTTGACATTGGCCTCTCAATATGTATATTCCTTATTGTCGTTTCTTGTTACCAATATTAGTTTATTCCCAAGAATAAGCAGCTTTCACTCGGTTAATACTCGGCAGAAATCAAACCTGCATTTGGATCGGACTTCCTTAACTCTTGTGCAAAAAGGTGTGCAGTATATTGCTGTATCCATTTTCAATAAGCTGCCGCTCGAATTCAAAAATCTTAGCAGTAATCCACGCGCTTTCAGACTGAAACTGAAGAGTTTCCTCATGGGTCACTCCTATTCTGTCGAGTAGTTCCTCGAAAAATTTAGCTGATTCTTATTGTATTGCTGATAGCGTTTACTTAAAGTTATGGACTGACTTTTTTCAGGTTCATGAACATTTATTTTTATCTATTATTACTTTTATGTTGTAATTTCATATACTGACACGTTTCATGACCTTGGAGATTTGCTCCTCAATTTGGTCCTTCGGAACTTGACGTGTAAATAATAAAAAAGTGATAATGGCCGCACTACGGGAGTAACGGACTTGCAACACGGAATGGTAGCTGGAGCTAACGCATGGGACATTCCATTTCGGAAATCGTCGGGGAATTCAATATTCCGTGTTCCACAGTGTCTGTCAAGAGTACCACATTTCCGACATTGCATCTCACCGCTCACAATGCAGTGGCCGACGGCCTTCACTTAACGACCGACAAGCAGCGGCGTTTGTGTAGCGATGTCAGTGCTAACAGACAAGCAACACTGCGTGAAGTAACAGCAGAAATTAATGTGGGGCGTACGATAAATATATCCTTTATGGGAGGGTGCTGAAATTTGGCGTTAATGGGCTATGGCAGTAGACGACCGACGCTAGTGCCTTTGCTAATAGTGCGACATCGCCTGCAGCGCCTGTCCTGGGTTCGTGACCATATCAGTTAGACCCCAGAAGACTAGAAAACCTTGGCCTCGTCACATGAGTACTGATTTCAGTTGGTAAGAGCTGATGGTAGGGTTCGAGTGTGGCGCAGGGCCCACGAAGCCATGGAACAAAGTTGTCAAGAAGGCACTGTGCAAGATGGTGGTGCCTTCACAATGCTGTGGGCTGTTTACATGGGTCATTGACTGGAAATTATTATGTTTGGCTGCTAGGAAACCATTTGTAGCCATTAATGGGCATCATGTTACCAAACAACGATGGAATTTTCATGAATGACAATGCGCCGTATCATCGGGCCGCAACTGTTCGCGATTGGTGTGAAGAAACTTCTGGACTGTTTGAGCAAATGATTTTGCGACCAAGATCACCCAAAATGAATCCCACCAAACATTTATCGGAGACAATCAAGAGGATAGTTCGTGCACAGATTCTTGCACCAGCAACACTTTCGCGACTGTGGACGTCTATATAGGCAACGTGGCTCAGTATTTCTGCAGAGGACTTACAACCACTTGCTGAATCCGTGCCACGTATAGCTGCTGCATTACGCCGACCACAGGGATGTCTGACACGATATTGAGAGGTATGCCATGACTTTGTCACCTCAGTGTACATACATAAATACAGAGTGAAGAAAAACGCCCCAGTTGTCGGTCGGCTTGCGATTCCTCATCCCAGTCCCGGCAATGGATTTAAAAGAAACGAAGTTTAATAAAAGAGTCTCTGGCAACGCTGTAACTGCACGGAGAGTGGTCAAGAATAGGTAGCATGAATTCTGCACTGTGTCGGCGCAGTGACATTAGCTCAGCGAAACGAGGCAATGCCGTAGGAAACGGACATATAGACTCGCTGATGTTCAAATTGCTTTCACACCAAACTTTTTTCAGTTAAAAAATTGCATTGTATCTAATTTACACCTCCACAATACGGTATCTTGCGTATATCTTTCTGTTCCCCTTACCTTCATTTAAACATTAAGAGACAATATGAACATTTTAAAGACGTAAACGACCACTTTGTTTCGTCCATGACACAAATAAAGCAAAGAGAAAATAATAGTGGATATAATAGCATTATCTGTATCCCACGAGCCCGCATCTCGTGGTCGTGCGGTAGCGTTCTCGCTTCCCACGCACGGGTTCCCGGGTTCGATTCCCGGCGGGGTCAGGGATTTTCTCTGCTCGTGATGGCTGGGTGTTGTGTGCTGTCCTTAGGTTAGTTAGGTTTAAGTAGTTCTAAGTTCTAGGGGACTTATGACCACAGCAGTTGAGTCCCATAGTGCTCAGAGCCATTTGAACCATTTTGTATCCCACGAGGTATAAAAAACACAGTCGGTAGACTACACTAGACTAAATTATGCTGCGCTAGATAATTCCATTCTGTACTCTTTCAAATTCTAAAGGTGGCAGGGGTAAAATACAGGGAGCGAAAGGCTACTTACAATTTATAAAGAAACCTGATGGCAGTTATAAGAGTCGAGGGGCATGAAAGGGAAGCAGTGGTTGGGAAGGGAGTGAGAATCGGTTGTAGCCTCTCCCCGATGTTATTCAATCTGTATATTGAGCAAGTAGCAAAGGAAACAAAAGAAAAATTCGGAGTAGGTATTAAAATCCATGGAGAAGAAATTAAAACTCTGAGGTTCCCGATGACATTGTAATTCTGTTGGAGGCAGCAAAGGACTTGGAAAAGCAGTTGAACGGAATGGACAGTGTCTTGAAAGGAGGATATAAGATGAACATCAACAAATGCAAAACGAGGGTAGTGGGATGTAGTCGAATTAAGTCGGGTGATGCTGAGGGAATTAGATTAGGAAATGAGATACTTAAAGTAGTAAAGGAGTTTTGCTATTTGGGGAGCAAAATAACTGATGATGGTCGAAGTAGAGAGGATATAAAATGTAGACTGGCAATGCAAAGAAAGCGTTTCTGAAGAAGAGAAATTTGTTAACATCGAGTATAGATTTAAGTGTTAGGAAGTCGTTTCTGGAAGTATTTGTATGGAGTGTAGCCATGTATGGAAGTGAAACATGGACGATAACTAGTTTGGACAAGAAGAGAATAGAAGCTTTCGGAACGTGGTGCTACAGAAGAATGCTGAAGATTAGATGGGTAAATCACATAACTAATGAGGAGGTATTGAATAGAATTAGGGAGAAGAGGAGTTTGTGGCAGAACTTGACAAGAAGAAGGGACCGGTTGGTAGGACATCTTCTGAGGCATAAAGGGATCACAAATTTAGTACTGGAGGGCAGCGTGGAGGGTAAAAATCGTAGAGGGAGACCAAGAGAAGAATACACTAAACAGATTCAGAAGGATGTAGGTTGCAGTAAGTGCCGGGAGATGATGAAGCTTGCACAGGATAGAGCAGCATGAAGAGCTGCATCAAACCAGTCTCAGGACTGAAGACCACAACAACAACACGTTTGACGTCCAGGATTATCTTCACAAAGCCAGTATGTACATGTACAACCTACGTTCAGTTTAGAAAAGATGTTCAAAGCCACCAACTTGCATTTGAAAACACTTCACCGCTCGCTGGATCACACTTTGCTGGATCCTACGCAACACACCTGCTTCAACCACTGACGAAGCGGCTGTTAGGTCGTGTACATCCAAGAGTGGCGTACTATAAACTTGTTCCTTTAAACGACCTTACAAACAAGAACTTACTGGATCAAGGTCCACGAAACATAGAGACCACAACATTAGATCTCCATGACCAATCTATTTTCATCGAAACGCTTCATTCAAATAGTTACGCACATTCATTGCAGAGTGTGATGGTGCACCATCGTGCTGAAACTATGGCTGCCGATGAACACCCAGTGGAACGTTTTCTAATGCGTCAGGCAAAGTATCTCGAAGAACCGTACGTTACAGCGGCGCATTCAACTTGTACAGAACTAGGTAGGGGCCCAAAAACACTCCTCCAACGATTCCAGCCCACAGATATATGCCAGAGCGTGCCTGAAAGCCTCGTTCACCGGTAACATGTGGACTGCGTTTCGGCCAATAATGGCTGTTGTGGAAGTTGAAAATACCTTCACGAGTGAAGCTAGATTCGTCAGTCCGTATCATGTTATTTATAAAACGTTCGGCATGTTCCACTTGGTGCAAAAGCCATAACTGTACTCGTCGGATGCGATGTCCTGGTCGCTGGCGTTGAGTTAATGTGTAATAATATTGATGCACTACTTCATCGTGCAATAGTTTCTCAGGTATCTCAAACTGCCCTGCAATATCACGGGTACTTCGCCAAGGTGATTGGTGAACGGTTTCTAGAATCATTTGTGTTCTATGTGGAGTGCACTTACAAGGGGAAGCAGCCAATTGTGAAATTCAGATTCGATTCATACTGCGCATAATAAAAGCTCATGGCCAGAGGTGCAATGTGGCAAAGCACCAAGATGCACTTCTCAGCCGTTGTCGAGAAAATCGACAGTTAAAAGAAACCATAGCGGTGAAATACTCTCTACGATTAATAATTATCTACAGCGTCGTGGCGCAGCGGTAAGCGCTCGGGATCGTAATCCCAAGGTCGCCGGATCGAATCTCGCGCTATGCTACCTTTTTTTTAGTATTTGTTTTTTATAATTCAAATATATATATATATATATATATATATATATATATATATATATATAATTCCCGGCAATCAGTTGCAACAATTATGCATATAATAAGTTGTTGAAAGTCGTTTGTAGTGGAAAATCTGGCGACTTCGAACGTCATTATGTTTTCCGCAAACAAAGTTGTATTTCACAAATGTTATTAATTGTCTTCATAACGTTAACCACATATAGTTAACGGAAGACGTAGAAACGATATTCCGAAACGAATACGCACAGCGTAAGTAAAACGTTCAAATTAGAATAGAGACCCCACGAGCACAAATTTGCTGTGGCAGGTATGAAATATAAACTCCGTTACTCGCTCGTTACACTTGAGTGACAGATGTTGAATGGGCTGAAACGAGCCGCCGCATAACAGCGTAGTTGCCTGCTAACTTCGAAAGAAGGTAGATGCGGTCCCTAGCGCAACTTATAACAGTGTCGAAAATCAGTGCGGACGGGAGAGCTTTGGTACACCCCGTTAAAAAAAACGGAAAAATGGAGGCGGTACAATTGGAGAGCGATCCGCCTTCACCAACATGCATAAGCAGTTCATTAATACTATATATATATATATATATATATATATATATATATATATATATATTTGAATTACAAAAAACTAATAATAAAAAAAATTGCATGGCGCGAGATTCGATCCGACGAGCTTCGGATCACGAACCCGAGCGCTTACCGCTGCGCCACGACGCTGTAGAGAATTATTAACCGTAGAGAGTATTTTACCGCAACGGTTTCTTTTAACTGTCGATTTTCTCGACAACGGCTGAGAAGCATCTTGGTGCTTTGCCACATTACACCTCTGGCCATGAGCTTTTATTATGCGCAGTATGAATCGAATCTGAATTTCACAATTGGCGGCCTCCCCTTGTTAGTCCTTGGACGACTTCTGTCTGTTACTTGTGGACGAAAATTTCCGGTTTCTCAAAGGCGTTGCTCCAGGAGACGTTCTTGTCGGGATGGATGGCGCTTTTGAGGGTACTGAGCAGCACATGCACGAGCAGCAGCACCAGCTTGATTAGGGGATACACTCAGCACCAAAAGCACGTCGACGTATTCATCGTTTGTGCGCTCCATCGGGAAGCCGCCCTACGTGAACTTGACAGAATAAGCTATGGTTTTGTAGTGCGCGGATAGTAGTCACATGCATGCAGTTTAATAGATTCCACTGTCATGTGAGGGGCTACTGACATGTGCAAAATGATGTCCTGGTAATAAACCACAGGAACTAGGAAACAGATGTCTAAGGAAAAACGAAAAAAAAGGAACATGAAACATGACAAGCAATCGAAGCACATAGCTCCACGGTAGGATGTAGGTTTGATGTCCCAGCAGTATATTCAGTGAGCTACGACGGTTGGTAGGACGGAGTGATATACGTTCCTCTATACATTCTGATGCGCTGCACTATGTGATATTCTTGCCAGCTCCACGTTTTCATATGAGTGTTTTTAAAATGAATCCGATCTGATTTTGCTGTATACACTTTGTCTTGAATCTGGATGGGGAATCGCATGTCGATCTCCAAGTGCGGCATTTTTTCTGTACTGTACATGGTGTTTCACTAAATGTTACGAAGTAATAAGCGACGGAAATATTTATTGCAGTAGGTCACCATAAGAAACGTTACACTGTCTGTGGAGTTATGAACATAGTTTACTGTGCTATTATCCAAAGAGTTACAGCAAAAAGATACATTTTTTTTTAATGGAACAATAGTTGTTTCTATCATGCACTGGAATCAGTAACACCAGCTGTGTATACATCAATTTAAATTACATTCCTATCACTTTTAGTTTGGGAGCTACAACCCTTCAAAGTTCCCGGGGGAGATACCACACGCTATACATAATACATGGCTGTGTGGTGGCTGATGGATGTTCTGGCGGTGGGAAGTTGATTCAAATGAGATGTTCAAATGCATGTCCATGTTTCTGAATGCACAATTCAATGCGCCTTCTAAAAGATCTGGGGACAAGATGTAACACCGCCGGTGTCACGGAGCAACATGCGTCCTCGATGCGCCGTTTCAGATCATCTGGGGATGTGGGCTCAGTGACAAACACGATCCTTTAGATATCTCGACAAAAAGAAATCTGATGGTGTTAAATCGGGCCACCTTGCGGGCCATGAATGAGGACCATGGCGCCCCAGCCACCTTCCTGCAAACTTGTTGTTTAGTTCTTCCACGACAGCATGTGCAGAAAGGGCTGGGTGACCATCGTGCTGCATCTACATATGGACTCTCGTGTGAAGACATAAATCTTCAAGGAGACCACCCAAACTGTCGACTATAAACGCGCGATATAACTCACCTGTCAGTGTACCTGGGAAGTAGTGTGGACCGATGACATCATCCCCAAGGATAATAAACAACCTACGTTGACAGTCGACAGATCATACCCACCGGGGATTGTCTGCGGCCCAGTAGTGCACGTTATGGCGATTCACTGCACTATAATTTGTGAACGTGGACTCATCAGAGAACGTAACACCTTATAAAGACTCCAGAGTCAAATTACCCATGGCCCATTCACAGTATGCAGCTCTCGCACGGAAATCGTCCCCACGCAGCTCCTGAGTCAGTGACAGGCGGTACGGGTGAGACCTGTGACCATATATTATACGCCACACAGATGTGAGACTGACACCAGCGACTGCAGCAACAGTCTGTTTGGCCGAGAGCTTCCAGGCGCTTCAGTCTGGAACCGCGCGAGCGCTACGGTCCCAGGTTCGAATCCTGCCTCGGTCATGGGTGTGTGTGATGTCCTTAGGTTAGTTAGGTTTAAGTAGTTCTAAGTTCTAGGGGACTGATGACCTCAGATGTTAAGTCCCATAGTGCTCAGAGCCATTTGAACCATTTTTTTGACTGTAGCAACGGCTCGTAAGCTAACATGAGGATGGTTGTGTACTGCAGCTGAAACAAACACCTTCGTCCCCTTAGTTCTTGCAGTTCGTCTGTTACTGCGGCGCATTACCAAGCTGCCTTTTTCCCGGAGTCGTTGTTCGGCACTTAAGAATGGCTGCCTGTTGTCTTCGCCTAGGATATCTCACGGCGTACGCCATGGCTGCTTCTGTGGCATCGTGTCGACACTCGCCGAGCGTCAAAAATGGTTCAAATGGCTCTGAGCACTATAGGACTAAACATCTGAGGTCATCAGTCCCCTAGACTTAGAACTAAGTAAACCTACCTAACCTAAGGACATCACACACATCCATGCCCGAGGCAGGATTAGAACCTGCGACCGCAGCAGGCGCGTGGTTCCGGACTGAAGCGCCTAGAACCGCTCGGCCACAGCGGCCGGCTTCGAGAATCGTGTCCTCTGTGGAGTGCACCTAGACCTTGGACGACCTCTGTCTATTACTTGTGGTCGAAAATTTCCGGTTTCCAAAAGGCATATGCACGGGCAGCAGCACAAGCTTGATTATCGGATACACTCAGCACCAAAAGCACGTCGACGTATTCATCGTTTGTGTGCTCCATCGGGAAGCCGCCCTACATGAACTTGACAGAATAAGCTATGGTTTTGTAGTGCGCGGATAGTAGTCACATGCATGCAGTTTAATGGATTCCACTGTCATGTGAGAGGCTACGGACATGTGACAATATGTGTAATTACACAATATGTGTAATAAACCACAATAACTAGTGAACAGACGTCTAAAAAGAAAAAAAGGACAAGCAATCGAAGCACATAGCTCCACGGTGGATGTCGGTTTGATGTCACAGCAGTCTATTCAGTGAGCTACGACAGCTGGTAGGACGGAGTGATACACGTTCCTCTATACATTCTGATGCGTTGCACTATGCAATATAGTTGCCAGCTCCTCGTTTTCATATTTATGTTTTCAAATTGCATCCGATTTGCTTTTACTGTATACACTTTTGTCTTGAATCTGGATGGGGAATCGCATGTCGATCTCCAAGTGCGGCATTTTTTATGTACCATGTATGCGTATACACATACAGGTGTTGGACAAAAATACGGAAACGCCTCGACAAATTCATACTTTGTAGTGACGTAACAAGACTGTTACGCCACACGGTAGTAGCCGAAAGAAAGGCACGCGTACACACACGCCGACTGGCGTGAATTCTGGAACAGGATAACTATAGAATGGTAGCAAGAAAAGTACGTAGCTGCTTTATACTTAACTTTATTAGTTGATGACTACAGCGTTCTTCTTTAGACATTTATACTATAATTCTCAAACTATGTAAGGCTAATGGCGCCTTGCTAGGTCGTAGCCATGGACTTAGCAGAAGGCTATTCTAACTGGCTCTCGGCAAATGAGAGGAAGGCTTCGTCCGTATTGTCGCTAGCAATGTCGTCGTACAACTGGGGCGAGTGCTCTATCGTATCTCGAGACCTGCCTTGTGGTGGCGCTAGGTCTGCGATCACACAGTGGCGACACGCGGGTCCGACATGTACTTAATGGACCGCGGCCGATTTAAGCTACCACCTAGCAAGTGTGGTGTCTGGCGGTGACACCACATACTTGAACATAATCGCGTATACTAGCCAAGCCTACAGGATGTGCTGCTGCACTTTACCACGAACAGCACTTCTGCAATGTTCTCAATACCTTGCAAACGTCAGTCGTGTTAAGAATAGTGTTCTGTGTAGTTGTGAGTGCATTACGTAGGAGCTAAGTCAGTAAGAAACTCGGCAAACTATTGGTGCTCGAATGGTGGGTGCTCCCGTTACCAAGGTGGCAAAGTGTTTGGTGTTTTAAGAGGCATCGTATCGAATATTTACATCGTATACAGGGAAAGCGGAAAAATGTCATCCGCTAAGTCACAACCTGAATGAAAGACTGGGACGAGCCGACCGTTGTGCCCGAGCGGTTCTAGGCGCATCAGTCCGGAAACGAGCTGCTGCTACGGTCGCAGGTTCGAATCCTGCCTCGGGCATGGATGTGTGTGATGTCCTTAGTTTAGTTAGGTTTAAGTAGCTCTAAGTCTAGGGGACTGATGACCTCAAATGTTAAGTCCCATAGTGCTTAGAGCCATTTGAACCATTTTTTCACTGGGACGAGTGATAGTGACAGACGGTCATTGAAGAGGATTGTGATGAAAAATAAGAGAATGATAGCTGCAAAAGTCACTGCAGAAGCGATTGTTGCATTTTAGAAAGCTGTCAGCGCCAAAATAACACGAAGGGAGCTTCAGAAGCAAGGAACTGCAGGGCCAGCTGTAATTCCCAATCCACTCATCGGTGATGCAAATGATCGCCGTAAAACATAAACTTTGCTGCAATGGAAAAAGCTCATTTGGTCGTACGAGCTTTGCTGCACACTGTCCCCAACTTCTGGCCAAACTTACGTCCCAGGAGTGAAACGTGGCGGGAGTTCGGTGATGATTTGGGCACCATATCATGATATTCCGTGGACCCCATGGTTAGTGTTCAACGTCGCACTACTCCCAAGGATTAGGTGACCATTTTTGACTGATTAGTTCCATATATGGTACAACGTTTGTTCCCCAATGGTGATGCCGTCTTCCAAGTCGACAGAACGCCTGTTCACACAACTCGCATTGTCTAGGACAGGTTTTGTCACTTTGAGGACGGATTTTCGCATCTCCCGTGACCACCACACTCACAAGATCATAATATTACTGAGCCTCGGTGATCTACTTTGGAGACAAGACCCCGTGATGGCTGGACATCTGTATCATTGTTACCTGAACTTGACAATATTTTGCATTAAGTATAGAATAAGATACCCTTGAAAACCACGCAGGACTTCCATTAATTCATTCTCAGTGGAAATGAAGTTGTTTTGAAAGCCAAAGGTTTTCCTACACCATATTAAGCACGGTTATAAGCTGTTCTTTTTTTTGGGTTTCCATATTTTTGTCCTACTCTCGTAGATACATATACACACGGTATTATTAATTTTAATCTTTGTTAGGGACGATGAATAGCAGTGTCGCAGATATACACCGTCTGGCAAAAAGAACTGAAGCACTCGAAGACTTGCTCGCGTGTCATTTTAATACCAAACATGTACACACATATAAATAACTAAAGCTGCAAATCTCTGTGATGGGTAGAGCAGCCATCAAAATTGTTTGGTGTTGTTCGTGTATAAGGGAGTGAACAGAGCCACTGATAAGGAACGGATATGTCGCATAATCGTGTGAGGCAGTTTTATCAGCAGCTGACAAAGCTCGAAATGGACCTCACTAAGGGTTTCCATTTGGTTGTATAGTCGAATCGTGCACTATCATCTTTGTCGGGGCATTTGGATGTGACGGTAACCTGATGTTGAACGGCATGGAAACATAAGGGCAAGCTCACTTGACGGAACTCTTCGTCAAGGCTCCAGTCGATCTCTTCTGAGCACCACAAGGGAGACTCTTCGCGTCTGTGCCTGCCATCCAAGAACAAGTAATGGACTCCGTGCAATATTCTGTGTCACCCCACAATATTGGTTGCAGTCTAGCAGCAGCCACTAGTAGGGAATTACTGCCCCATGTGTAGATCAGAACACAAACGGCGGCATTTGGACTGGTGTTGTGACTGGGAGTCATGGACTTTTGATGAATAAGGTCGCACTGTGTTCAGCGATGAATGGTGCTTTACCACTAGCCTGGATGCTCATCGCCGTCGAGTATGGTGGCAACCTAGCGGGAGATAGACCCCATTCCTCCAGTGTCTTGAGAGACACAGCGGTCTAGAGACCCACCGGCCATGATTTCAGGTAACGGTTGGTAGTGATTGACGGCACAACAGTACATCGTGGACATCACCTGTTCTCATGTGTTAGCTCTCATGTGGCAGTGTCGTGGCGTCATTCTTTAACAGTCCAATGTTCGTCCACGCATGTCACATTCCCCATTAACAGTCTGTGTGATGTTGAGTTACTCCTGTGGCCAGCAAGATTCTCAGATCTTTCCGTGATGAAAAGATGTGTGAAATCAACTAGGATCTAAACTCCGTCCTAATGTCAGTATCCATGTTATCAAGAACCAGTTTGCCTTAGGAGAGAATACAATGTTCTCATGATACCCTTCCTAACCTAGTCATTGCATTCAGCCAGTCCATACAGCATGCATCGTCATGCTGATGAGTGAGCTCATACTGCCAAGTTCTTGTAAATTTGCTCGATTTTGTAATCACTGCAATAGCATCGCATACCATCTCAATACATGTACTTTCATTTCGTTTCCTCCTCCCCTTCTGGCAGCTTAACTTTTTTGTCAGGCAGCGTAAATTAAAACAGTTGCAATCCCCCAGACCTGACCAAAGTTACTGAGAGGTTTGCCTTGGTCGTCAGGTGAATTCCGGAACTGATGGGTCCCTCTCTGTCTAACTAGTAGCTCACCCCCTATATTTAGATTAAAAGAAATGCGCCCTAGATTAGAATATCGAGCAGGCAATTTTGCCCTTTTGGGTAGAGAATGAAATGTATTTAAAAGAAGAAGCATCTGACTGTCCTCCCTGTATCTATGCTCTTGCACCTATGTTCATTTAAAGAAGCAGCAGAATCAACAATATGCTCAATTAATGAAGCAGCAAATGTCTATAATAACGGCAGCGGCAGCCAGAACGTATTTTCTGTGTGACACATAGGTTTGCAACATGTTTAATTTTGCTTAACCAATGGAAGGCCACTAGTGGGAGGCTAGAAATGAAGCGATGTGTTTGACTGCCGAATTCTGCCCTTTTGAGTGGAGAATGAAATGTATTTAGAAGAAGAAATATCTGACTTCTTTGGCAGGAAGTGGTTACTGAAGTACTGCAGAATGATTAGACACGTTTGAAGTTCGGTGAAGATGTTGATACTGCAATATGGAATAGCACGACTGAAGAGGAGTGGACATCTCTAAAAAGGGTAATCACAGGTACTGGACAGACAATCACCGGTACAAGGAAGGCAACTGTGAAGAAACCTTGGGTAACAGAAAAAATACTTCAACTGATCGACGAAAGAAATAAATACTAAAATCTTCAGAGGAAGAGAGGAATACAATAAAATAAATCACGTAAGAATGAAAAAATAGGGAATGCACGGCAGCCAAGGCGAAATGGCTGCAGAAAAAGTGTGAAGAAATCGAAAATGGAATGGTCGACAGGACTGACTCATAATTTAGAAAAATCAGAACAGTCTCCGGTGAAAATAAAAGCTAGGGCGACAACATTGAGAGTGCAATGGGCGTTCCACAGTTAAACACAAAAAGATCGGACAAATGGAAAAGAGTACACTGAATCAGGCCACCATAAGGAATAGGAATTGGGTGACGCAGTAAAAGAAGAAACTGTAGTCGATATAGAAGACACAGAGGATAAAGTATTAACGAATAGGAAATCTTCTGCATCCAAGATCGCTTAGTAATTTTACTTTATTTCACAACGACCATTTTGGTAGAATATTGCTTCATCATAGGATCTTTGGAATTTCTTTTTGACGTCGATACATGCCAACAAGACGACATCACGCTGGTTTTGTCACACAAATAAAAAAGAACGTACAAATTATCCATTGCACCATCTGTGTGCTCAGGAGTGTAGGTAAACGAACAAAAAGTGCAGTCGTAGCCCAAGCACATCACAGAAGAATTGCCAGTTCTGCCATAATTTTCTTTTTTCCCAATTCGACTGAGTATCTCCTCATTTGTTATTCGATCTATACATTTAATTTCATCATTCTTCTATATCTATTTCAGATGCTTCTATTTACTTCTCTGTACTTCTTAGCGCCAATGTTTAACTTCCATACAAGGCTATGCTCCAGACAAATGCCTTCATAAAAGCGTTCTTAACACTTAAAACAGTACTAGATTTTAACTGGTCCTTTCTTTTCAGAACTATTATTCTTCCGATTGCTGATCTGCATTTTATATCCTCTCTAGATCAGTTATTTTGCTGCCCAAATTGTTAAACTTTCGATGTCTCGTTTCCTAATCTAATTCCCTCAGCACAGCCTGATTCATTTCGACTACATTCCACTACTCCTGTTTTACTCTTGATGAAGCTCATCTTACATTCTCTCCTGACGACACTATCCATTCCGCTCCACTGCTGTTCCAAGACCTTTACTGCCTCTGACAGAATTATATCATCGGCAATCCGTAAACTTTTCATTTCCTCACCTTGAACTGATTTTTGCAGTCTGATTTCGGTACAAGTTGTAAATAACATTTCACTCCATCTATTTTAGCCCTCCTACCTTCAGAATTTTGAAGAGTATTATCCAGTCAATAGACTCAAACCCTTTTTCTAAATTCATAACTGGCACAAATGTAGGTTTGTCTTTCTTCAACCTATCCTCTGTAACGTAACAATTCCTGGCTACCCACGTGTGCTAGGCCTGTTTGATTTTGTATGCGTCTCAGTCAGTTTCCGGCTGCAGGAAGCAGGGGATTTTTGTTTGGCCTGAAAATGATTGGCTGGTTTCTCCATAATACTCCTAAATGGCTGGTGAGAGGGCTCGACTAGGCGGATTTTAAGGGCGAGTAGTTTCCCCAGTAGGGCTGGTGTTTCCAGCACTCATTGCAGAAAGTTCTGTCAGATAGCAAGCAGATCCCTTATAATAGTGCTGCGAGTAGGAGTATTAAATGGTCAAAGAAAATTCCTATATTCTGCTCCTGAACCTGGCTGGCTAAATGTTCGTGAAGGAGTTTGAAGTTCGAGAAATCGAGGTATTGGGCGATAGCGCATATGGAGTGGAGTAGGTGTGAGCCATCTGGAGTGGAAGAGGTGTTTTGACTGTGTATACTGAAGTAGTTAGTAGGTGATCCTTTGGATCGACCTAGTTGCTTAGTGCAGTACGGAAAACTGAGAGAAACCGGAGTGCGTTCCCGGGTGCGGGCGCGGAATTCTACTCAGCACTTTCCTGTTTTTCTCGGTGAATGGTGCGAATTAGTGTGCGTGGACTTTTTCGGTAAAGAGAGAGACGTCAGAGTGGAACGTTCAGCCCTTAGCTAGCTGGTTGGTGGAATGGGATAAACGTAAGGGAGTTGGATAAGGTTAATTCATGTCACTAAATTTTATTTCTCGCAGTAAGGAAAACTGAAAGTGATGTTTCGTATGACTCTTTCCCCACTGACTTTCAACAGTAATTCAGTCTCGTTGCTGAGCCGATTATCAGCGGGAGTAGGTAGTGGTCCGTTGGAGGCGGTGTATGAACTGTTCAGTGTGCGTAGTCCAGGCCAGTGGTCAGATCTCGGAATTTTTTGAAAGGAGTTGGATTGCTACTTGGCTTTGATGTTGACATCTGTGTAGTGAGAAGTTCGTCTCGCGAGTCAGTGCAAGGCTGGCGAAACTTATTAATTTGATTGCGAAGCGGCGCAGACAATTAATCAGGATCTGCCAATAAGCGTTCGCAAGTAAATCCTTGGAGCGATACGTCGCGTAGTTGTTTCTCGTGCCGCGTGGCTTCTGATCACGGTCTCAAGACTTGTGACTTGTTGCGACTCTACGGAAGCCCCGACGAACGGATGGCTCAAATGGCTCAGAGCACTAGGGGACTTAACATCTGAGGTCATCAGTCCCCTATACCTTGTTGTTGTTGTTGTGATCTTCAGTCCAGAGACTGGTTTGATGCAGCTCTCCATGCTACTCTGTCCTGTGCAAGCTTCTTCATCTCCCAGTACCTACTGCAACCTACATCCTTCTGAATTTGTTTAGAGTATTCATCTCTTGGTCTCCCAATACGATTTTTACACTCCACGCTGCCCTCCAAAACTAAATTAGTGATCCCTTGACGCCTCAGAACATGACCTACCAACCGATCCCTTCTTCTTGTCAAGTTGTGCCACAAATTTCTCTTCTCCCCAATTCTAGTCAATACCTCCTCATTAATTATGAGATCGTTGTTGTTGTTGTTGTTGTGGTCTTCAGTCCTGAGACTGGTTTGATGCAGCTCTCCATGCTACTCTATCCTGTGCAAGCTTTTTCATCTCCCAGTACCTACTGCAACCTACATCCTTCTGAATCTGCTTAGTGTATTCATCTCTTGGTCTCCCTCTACGATTTTTACCCTCCACGCTGCCCTCCAATACTAAATTGGTGATCCCTTGATGCCTCAGAACATGTCCTACCAACCGATCCCTTCTTCTGGTCAAGTTGTGCCACAAACTTCTCTTCTCCCCAATCCTATTCAATACTTCCTCATTAGTTATGTGATCTACCCATCTAATCTTCAGCATTCTTCTGTAGCACCACATTTCGAAAGCTTCTATTCTCTTCTTGTCCAAACTATTTATCGTCCATGTTTCACTTCCATACATGGCTACACTCCATACGAATACTTTCAGAAATGACTTCCTGACACTTAAATCTATACTCGATGTTAACAAATTTCTCTTCTTCAGAAACGCTTTCCTTGCCATTGCCAGTCTACATTTTATATCCTCTCTACTTCGACCATCATCAGTTATTTTGCTCCCCAAATAGCAAAACTCCTTTACTACTTTAAGTGCCTCATTTCCTAATCTAATTCCTTCAGCATCACCCGACTTAATTAGACTACATTCCATTATCCTTGTTTTGCTTTTGTTGATGTTCATCTTATATCCTCCTTTCAAGACCCTGTCCATTCCATTCAACTGCTCTTCCAAGTCCTTTGCTGTCTCTGACAGAATTACAATGTCATCGGCGAACCTCAAAGTTTTTATTTCTTCTCCATGAATTTTAATACCTACCCCGAATTTTTCTTTTGTTTCCTTTACTGCTTGCTCAATATACAGATTGAACAACATCGGGGAGAGGCTACAACCCTGTCTTACTCCCTTCCCAACCACTGCTTCCCTTTCATGTCCCTCGACTCTTATAACTGCCATCTGGTTTCTGTACAAATTGTAAATAGCCTTTCGCTCCCTGTATTTTACCCCTGCCACCTTTAGAATTTGAAAGAGAGTATTCCAGTCAACATTGTCAAAAGCTTTCTCTAAGTCTACAAATGCTAGAAACGTAGGTTTGCCTTTCCTTAATCTTTCTTCTAAGATAAGTCGTAAGGTCAGTATTGCCTCACGTGTTCCAGTGTTTCTACGGAATCCAAACTGATCTTCCCCGAGGTTGGCTTCTACTAGTTTTTCCATTCGTCTGTAAAGAATTCGTGTTAGTATTTTGCAGCTGTGACTTATTAAGCTGATAGTTCGGTAATTTTCACATCTGTCAACACCTGCTTTCTTCGGGATTGGAATTATGAGATCTACCCATCTAATTTCAGCATTCTTCTGTAGCACCACACTTCGAAAGCTTCTATTCTCTTCTTGTCCAAACTATTTATCGTCCATGTTTCACTTCCATACATGGCTACACTCCATACAAATACTTTCAGAAACGACTTCCTAACACTTAAAGCTATACTCGATGTTAACAAATTTCTCTTCTTCAGAAACGCTTTTCTTGCTATAGCCAGTCTACATTTTATATCCTCTCTACTTCGACCATCATCAGTTATTTTGCTTCACAAATAGCAAAACTTCTTTACTACTTTAAGTGTATAATTTCCTAATCTAATTCCCTCAGCATCGCCCGATTTAATTCGACTTCATTCCATTATCCTCGTTTTGCTTTTGTTGATGTTCATTTTATATCCTCCTTTCAAGACACTGTCCATTCCATTCAACTGCTCTTCCAGATCATTTGCTGTCTCTGATAGAATTACAATGTCATCGGCGAACCTCAAAGTTTTTATTTCTTCTCCATGGATTTTAATACTTACTCCGAACTTTTCTTTTGTTTCCTTTACTGCTTGCTGAATATACAGATTGAATAGCATCGGGAAGAGGCCACAACCCTGTCTCACTCCCATCCCAACCACTGCTTCCCTTTCATGTCCCTTTCATGTACGACCTCTGGTTTAGTCAGTTTATCCAGGTCCCATATCCTTAAATTCCCAACTTTTTTGCAGTTTCTTCAGATTTAATCCACAGTTCATAACCAATAGATTGTGGTCAGAGTGCACATCTACCCCTGGAAATGTCTTACAATTTAAAACCTGGTTCCTAAATCTTTGTCTTACCATTATATAATCTATCTGACACCTTCTAGTATCTCCAGGCTTCTTCCTAGACCTTAGAACTACTTAAACCTAACTAACCTAAGGACATCACACACATCCAAGCCCGGGGCAGGATTCGAACCTGCGACTGTTACGGTCGCACGGTTCCAGACTGAAGCGCCTAGAACCGCTCGGCCATACCGGCCGGTACGAACGGATGAAACAAGCGTTTCACTTGTAGCGTATGTCATACGGTCAGTATTGCCTAGCGTGTTGTTACATTTCTGAGGAACGCAATCTGATTTTCCCCAAGCTCGGCTTCTGCCAGTTTTTCCATTCTCCTGTAAACAGTTCGTGTCACCATGCCTCCATGACTTATTAAACTGACGGTTTGGTGGTATTTACATCTGTCAGCGCCTGCCTTCTTTGGAGTTGGAATACATACAATCTTCCTGAAGTATGAAGGTATTTCACCTGCCTCACATATCTTACACACCAGATGCCATGGCTGGATCTCCCAAGAATCTCAGTAATTCTGAAAGAATTTAGTCGACTCCAGGGGTCCCGTTCCCACTTCGATCTTCGACTGCTCTCTCATATCTCCCATCTCTTCTTCGCCTACCTCTTCTCTTTCTACCCTCAAGTTTGTTTCCCTTATGCTGACACTCTATACACGGTGCTCGGAAAATCCATTCCAGAGGGAAGTGAGTACATAATACACTCCTGGAAATTGAAATAAGAACACCGTGAATTCATTGTCCCAGGAAGGGGAAACTTTATTGACACATTCCTGGGGTCAGATACATCACATGATCACACTGACAGAACCACAGGCACATAGACACAGGCAACAGAGCACGCACAATGTCGGCACTAGTACAGTGTATATCCACCTTTCGCAGCAATGCAGGCTGCTATTCTCCCATGGAGACGATCGTAGAGATGCTGGATGTAGTCCTGTGGAACGGCTTGCCATGCCATTTCCACCTGGCGCCTCAGTTGGACCAGCGTTCGTGCTGGACGTGCAGACCGCGTGAGACGACGCTTCATCCAGTCCCAAACATGCTCAGTGGGGGACAGATCCGGAGATCTTGCTGGCCAGGGTAGTTGACTTACACCTTCTAGAGCACGTTGGGTGGCACGGGATACATGCGGACGTGCATTGTCCTGTTGGAACAGCAAGTTCCCTTGCCGGTCTAGGAATGGTAGAACGATGGGTTCGATGGCGGTTTGGATGTACCGTGCACTATTCAGTGTCCCCTCGACGATCACCAGTGGTGTACGGCCAGTGTAGGAGATCGCTCCCCACACCGGGTGTTGGCCCTGTGTGCCTCGGTCGTATGCAGTCCTGATTGTGGCGCTCACCTGCACGGCGCCAAACACGCATACGACCATCATTGGCACCAAGGCAGAAGCGACTCTCAACGCTGAAGACGACACGTCTCCTTTCGTCCCTCCATTCACGCCTGTCGCGACACCACTGGAGGCGGGCTGCACGATGTTGGGGCGTGAGCGGAAGACGGCCTAACGGTGTGCGGGACCGTAGCCCAGCTTCATGGAGACGGTTGCGAATGGTCCTCACCGATACCCCAGGAGCAACAGTGTCCCTAATTTGCTGGGAAGTGGCGGTGCGGTCCCCTACGGCACTGCGTAGGATCCTACGGTCTTGGCGTGCATCCGTGCGTCGCTGCGGTCCGGTCCCAGGTCGACGGGCACGTGCACCTTCCGCCGACCACTGGCGACAACATCGATGTACTGTGGAGACCTCACGCCCCACGTGTTGAGCAATTCGGCGGTACGTCCACCCGGCCTCCCGCATGCCCACTATACGCCCTCGCTCAAAGTCCGTCAACTGCACATACGGTTCACGTCCACGCTGTCGCGGCATGCTACCAGTGTTAAAGACTGCGATGGAGCTCCGTATGCCACGGCAAACTGGCTGACACTGACGGCGGCGGTGCACAAATGCTGCGCAGCTAGCGCCATTCGACGGCCAACACCGCGGTTCTAGAACAGTAATCACTGTGAGGGGTGGTTAGGTTGGATCGGCTGATATCATTTGACGTCCCTCCTACCTCGCTCACCTGGTTCGAGCCTCGTTCGCGTGTCTGTGAGCGCTAGAACAACATCGTTAAGTATACGTTTGTAGTATACACCGACAAGATCCTTCCGAATGTCAAAGCTCATGGTTGTGGAAAAGCTGCTCGCTGACTTTATCGAGATCTATCTCCGCAATGTCCAATCCCGTCGCATACCCTTTTTGCCACAGTTACGTAACGGCTTCCAGAATGGGTACCTTCACCGTCAGCAGACGTGACTGTGGTGCTCCAAGGAAACGCCACGCATCCGAATTGGAAGACGCTGTAGTGCAACACGTTGAAGAGAACCCATCAACGAGTACGCGAGCAGAATCTTTGGCCGTTAAAGAGTGTAACTGTAAAACAAGTGATGTATTGCTTCACACCTAATCAATTACTTGTAAAAGTCGTCGTATTACCAACATTTTTTCAGATGATTGTAGCACCGAAGCGGCAAATTTTGTGACAAGGATTCCAACTCAAAATCTTATCTACTCACCCCCTTCAACAAGTCCTAGAAGTCTGTAACGGAAATTTCCGAACATTCTGTATGTTTTTCATTCTTTCAACGTTGCCTTTCCTGCTTATTACTGGTTTGCCATCTGGTCTCTTGACGTTCATACAACTGTTTCTCTTTTCTCCAAAGGCCTCTTTAATTTTCCTTCAGGAGACATTTATCTTTCCCTTGGTTTGGCACCGAGCGAGATGGAGCAATGGTTAACAGACTGGATTCGCATTAGGGAGGACATGGCTCAACTCCCCACCCGGCCATCCAGATTTACGTTTTCCGTGATTTTCCTAAATGGCTTTAGGCAAATTCTGTGGTGGTTCCTTTGAAACAGCACGGCCGGTTTCATTCGCCACCCTTCCTTAATCCGAGCTTGTGCTCCGTCTCAAAAGACCTCGTTGTCGACAGGACGTTAAACACTAATCTTCCTTCCTTCCTTATTTATGCATGCTTCTACAGCTCTGCATTTTCGCTTTACCAATTCCTGCTCGGCAGTTTCAAATTTTTTGTGAGCCTCACGCAGTGGCGTACCGAAGGGTGGGCGTGGGGGTCTATGACGCCCCAGGCGCCACTTGCAGAGGGGTGCCAAATGTCTCCAAGACAAACAAGATTTTCCGGACTATTGCAGTTATTTTGATCGATTTCTGGTAAATATATTCTATATTAATAGTCATTGTAACATAATTATTTCATTTCTTGATTAGTGTGATAAAATATTTTATAAATAATATTTTCAGTAAACAATCAAATATCTCCGTATACAAAAAGTCGTTTCTTTCACTACAAGAAAACTTAAACAGTAAAGTTCCTTGTTGCTATAACACCATCAGGATTTATAGGTTAGGTTCCAAAATATTATGGTGAAAAGTCCCAATGATCTATATTACTAGACGACTATGGCGACATCCGGTTCGTTCTAGCCGTTACCCGTTCCAGTCGCAGACTTAGAGAAGCAACAATTTTTTTTTAATATTTCGCGTAATTATTGGCCGAATTGAAAAATTAAAAATGATCTCATAATCTACTCATTAGGATGTAAAATCTTACATCAAATTTAACACGATAAGACATGCACTGCAATTAAAAACTGTGTGTTTGTCTCGCGGTTTGTAACGCTACATTTGTGTGGTCTGTGAGAAAACAAATAATGTAAACAGTTGTGCTTGCTTAAAAACAAATGTCCGAAGTGGGACTGGTTCTGTTACGAATTGTTATTTCAGATCACACAAAAGCTGTTATATCTGCGAGAATGAGAGGATTTACGTCTTTTGGTCTTTATATGTTTTTCATTGAAGCAATTTTTTCTCGCTTGGGTGGACCGGAGGAAGTTTGTATTACTACTTAACTGACGGGGTTGAAAAATTTTCTTCTTTTTTTACTTATGGCTGAGGCGGTGTAAATATTCGCTCGTGCAATTCTGTTGAGCGTATAGTCAGACTTCGACCCTGATCAGTTTGCAGACTCTATTAATTAATTAGAATAATTTCATTTTTAGTTTTTCCTCGTTGTAGCGACGGCCGTTCGATTGCTTCCCAAATCAGCCAGTCTTACTAATTACGTTTCACTCAATTCTGGCACATTTGACTATGTCGTTTCTTCTCCCGTTCACATCTGACAAAAGGATAGAATGTAATAACTTTGCAGAAAAACCCAGAACGCACGAATTAACTTAAGTAATTATTATTCATTTAAAGCGCTCATCATTGCTTAGCTCACAAGACAGATCAGAAGAGAGTAACAGTAAGCAACAACAGAAAATCGACAGCTCTTTCCCCTTTTTTTGTCACAAAGATTGAATAAAACATTGACTATATGTAATTATACTTTGGTATTAATTGCTTAAATTATTTTAAAGAAATATGACTGAGTCATTTCAAACTTTGTAACTATCGGCTCTCAAGTAATCGAACTTGGTTCATTCATTACTTGAAAATTATATTTGGTTTGTAGGGTGCTCACCTGCGTGGTCATTAGCGCCAGCACAATGTCCCAATATTTACACAGTCCAGTTTTTACACAATCCAATCTAGCCACTGTCACGAATGATGATGATGATGATGAAATGATGAGGACAACACAAACACCCAGTCCCTGGGCAGAGATAATCCCCAACCCGGCAGGGTAGTCGAACCCAGGACCCCGTGATCCAGAGGCAGCAACGCTAGCCACTAGACCACGAGCTGCGGACTTACTTGAAAATGACAGCACTTAGCACTTCCAAAAAGCATCACACAGAATTTCAAACTTTTACCAAACTTTTTCTCGCTGACAACTACCACAAATGATAAAAGGAGAAAACTTTATTGCTTTCCATATTTTTGTTGTTAATGCCATCAAACTTCACCATCAGACGTGGCGTTTTAAGTTATTACTTCTTTACTGCTAACTCTGTTCGCATCACACTTAGAAGACAGTACTCTAATTTACCACTGAATGTACCACAAGACTATGTCGTTGTACGACCCGCAATTCAGGTGAAATGACGTCACAAATATTTAATTGTAAGATACGTAGAAAGCTGTTTCCTTCGAATGGAGCGCAAATTACTCAGACTGTATTTATCACTCTGACTTCCAACGGACTTTAAGCATAATTTCAAACCTTTTCTAAGCCTTTTCTCGTTTACATGATTAATGTAAGAAATCCAACACATTGTCTTACACGTTTTAAATTCTTTAATATGTTTTATAAATCGCTATTCGATTCTTTAAAGAAAAGGGGGTGAACTGGTACTTGCTGCCCTCTCGGCACGCGCTCATCAATTTTTACCCGCTCGTGCTGCCGCTAGAGGCGCTCTCAGTCAAAAATGCTGCATCCGCACGCTCCCTATACTCGTATATTGCACTGTTTTAAACATCATCTCGACGAATCCGTTATTCAGTGAACAGTGCATCAAATCAAATGTTACAACAGCGTTCAATAAAATATTGAAGAGGCAGCCATTATTCAAATATTATTTCTATATTGTCTGCAGTTGACAATGAAGTAATTTTTTCTTTATATATTTTATTTATTGTTGTGTCGCTCAAAAGTAATATTTTAATTAATACAATAAAAATTCAGTTTTTTATTTAGACCTTGCGATTGCCAAAGTGGAATATGAAAACGAAGCAAGAAAAAGAAGCTCAGAAAGAAGATTCTGACGAAGAATCATTTTTGGGATTGATTGAAATTACGTGCAAAAGCTGTAGCCTCAAATGATAGTATATTTTAGAAAAATAACATTCAGATCATATTTCATTAAGAGACTGTAGATAACAATGTTATGCTAATGCTGCCGTGATGTCATGTCACGTATCTGGCGTTAACCAAAGAATTATGGAAAAAAATAATGGAGCGTTGTTTGTAAATCGTGATAACCACTCCTTAAATTTAGCAAAGTTACTGCAGCTAAGCAAGATCCAGTCGTTGAAACATGTTTTGGAGTAACTGATAACATACACCTCTTTTCCTCACGTTCAACATTACGATGGGAATTATTAACAAAACGCTTTAAATAAAATTATTAGATGTGAATTTGAAGCTCAGTGGAGCGCCAGGGCGCAAGCGGTTAGTGTTGTTGTCGACGGGCTGGACTATTATAAAAATTAGCGAAGGACGGCAGTACCACAAATAACACTAGAAATGAAGCTAAAGTTTTATCGCAAAATACACTGAATTTCAATTTCATAACTTTAGTCCAATTCTGGAATGAAATCTTGAGGAGAACCGATCGCATTCAGCTCAGATTACAAGATCCTAAAACTAATTTTAGAGAAACATTCCATGATCTTGAATCATTAACGACTGAACTTGCACAAATTCGAGACGAGGTTTGTGAAGAGGCAATAGAAAAGGCTAATTCTCTCTGTGAAAAATGGAATATTGATACAACAATCCGTGTTATAAGACACCGAAAAATTTCAGGAGCATTGGCGCTTGATGTTGCCTTCCCGCAAAAAGTAAAATTTCTCGCGTTTTGAAAAGCGTTCTTGATCTTCTGCAGCAAGTAATAAGTACACAATTTAAACAAAAATGTGATCTTAATTCCATGTCTGGATATTTACTAGACGTTGAAAATTTATTAAACGAGGCAAATAATGATGATGGCCTGAAAAGCACTGTAAAAATTTGGGGGAATTTTATAAAACATATTTTAATGGAACACAGCTCTATATCGAAATATGTGACTGCAATATGTTACTCCGCAGCAGAAAGACACTGAACCTAAAACTCCACTGGAGCTTCTTACTTTTATAACGTCATATGAAGAGTCGCACTTCAAATACTACTTAATGGAACAAGATTGCCTATGTGACCTAGCATTTTTAAGTACATGGGAAAGAGAAAAGTGTGAAATGATCGCCTTTGATGCAGTAATTGATAATTTTATTTCATCAAATGCAAGAAAAATGGATAATAGTAATTATTTGTATTAATGTACAGGGTGATTCAAAAAGAATACCACAACTTTAGGAATTTAAAACTCTGCAACGACAAAAGGCAGAGCTAAGCACTATCTGTCGGCGAATTAAGGGAGCTATAAAGTTTCATTTAGTTGTACATTTGTTCGCCATTTCAGCCAATAAAGTTTTTGGTCCCTTTTTCTTCGAAGGTGCTACTGTAACTGGACTACAGTATCTGGGGATGTTAGAGAATTGGCTGTTCCCTCAGCTCGAACAAGAAGCACAACAATTCATATTTCAGCAGGATGGAGCGCCACCACATTGGCACTTATCTGTCCGTAACTACCTGAACGTCAACTACCCGAGGCGATGGATCGGCCGCCAGGCAGCCCGTGACAGAGCACTTCATCACTGGCCTCCAAGAAGCCCTGATCTTACCCCCTGCGATTTTTTCTTATGGGGGTATGTTAAGGATATGGTGTTTCGACCACCTCTCCCAGCCACCATTGATGATTTGAAACGAGAAATAACAGCAGCTATCCAAACTGTTACGCCTGATATGCTACAGAGAGTGTGGAACGAGTTGGAGTATCGGGTTGATATTGCTCGTGTGTCTGGAGGGGGCCATATTGAACATCTCTGAACTTGAAACTTCCTGGCAGATTAAAACTGTGTGCCCGACCGAGACTCTAACTCGTTCGAGGAGAGCTTCTGTAAAGTTTGGAAGGTAGGAGACGAGGTACTGGCAGAAGTAAAGCTGTGAGTACCGGGCGTGAGTCGTGCTTCGGTAGCTCAGTTGGTAGAGCACTTGCCCGCGAAAGGCAAAGGTCCCGAGTTCGAGTCTCGGTCGGGCACACAGTTTTAATCTGCCAGGAAGTTTCATATCAGCGCACACTCCGCTGTAGAGTGAAAATCTCAATCTCTGAACTTGTTTCTGAGTGAAAAAAAAACCTTTTTAAATACTCTTTGTAATGATGTATAACAGAAGGTTATATTATGTTTCTTTCATTAAATACACATTTTTAAAGTTGTGGTATTCTTTTTGAATCACCCTGTATTATGACATTATACTGTTATTATTATACTGTTACATATATTTTCTTTTTTGTTGTTTAAAATTGTGTGTTTGTAAAACAGTTATGTAAGTATGTAAAATGAATGTTAAACATGTTGAGGATTGCATAAACATTGTATTCCAGCTGTTATCCACAGCTGCTCTTGTGTATCAGTAAAATGAAATGAGATGTGCGTTATGCCTTTATTGGCCAGGACACCCGCGTTGGGATGTCCGGGAGCTTGGTGCAAGTCTTTTCACTTGACGCCACTTCGATGACTTGCATATTGATGGTGGTAAAGTAATGCTGAGGACAGCGCACACATCCAGACGCGAAGAGAAAAAAACCGGCCGAGGCTGGAATCGACCCCCAGGCACCTGTCATTGTGAAACAGCAGTGCTAACCACATCACCAGAAGCTGTTCGCACAGATTTGACTACAATATTGAAATTATAAGGGAAGAATAACGCTACAGCGTCCAAAATGTGACGTACTTGCGACTGATATTAGCAGGGATGTATCGATTAGACATGTAGAGGTTTGTATAAGAATTTATTAACTATGTTGAACCATGTTATGTAGAACATACCAAACAACAACAGCGTCTTCATAAATATGATGAAGTTCCAAAGTCAACGAGTAATCAATGTTCTATATTTCGCGTTATGTTCTTCAAATCAGAAATATATTGTACAGGGTGATTCAAAAAGAATACCACAACTTTAGGAATTTAAAACTCTGCAACGACAAAAGGCAGAGCTAAGCACTATCTGTCGGCGAATTAAGGGAGCTATAAAGTTTCATTTAGTTGTACATTTGTTCGCTTGAGGCGCTGTTGACTAGGCGTCAGCGTCAGTTGATGCTAAGATGGCGACCGCTCAACAGAAAGCTTTTTGTGTTATTGAGTACGGCAGAAGTGAATCGACGACAGTTGTTCAGCGTGCATTTCGAACGAAGTATGGTGTTAAACCTCCTGATAGGTGATGTATTAAACGTTGGTATAAACAGTTTACAGGGAATCGGTGTTTGTGCAAAGGGAAAAGTTCTGGACGGCCGAGAACGAGTGATGAAAATGTAGCAAGCATCCAGCAAGCATTTGTTCGCAGCCCAGGAAAATCGACTCGCAGAGCTAGCAGACAGCTGCAAATTCCACAATCAACTGTATGGAGAGTCCTACGAAAAAGGTTAGTTATGAAACCTTATCGTCTGAAATTGGATCAAGCACTGTCTGCAGCTGATAAGATTAAAAGAATCGATTTCTGTGATTTTATCCTTGTTCAAATGGAAACAGATGAATCTTTCGTTTCAAAGATTGTGTTTAGTGATGAAGCAACTTTCCACACTAACGGGAAAGTCAACCGTCACAATGTCTGTATATGGGGCACTTTTCCTTCGAAGGTGCTACTGTAACTGGACTACAGTATCTGGAGATGTTAGAGAATTGGCTGTTCCCTCAGCTCGAACAAGAAGAACAACAATTCATATTTCAGCCGGATGGAGCGCCACCACATTGGCACTTATCTGTCTGTAACTACCTGAACGTCAACTACCCGAGGCGATGGATCGGCCGCCAGGCAGCCCGTGACAGAGCACTTCATCACTGGCCTCCAAGAAGCCCTGATCTTACCCCCTGCGATTTTTTCTTATGGGGGTATGTTAAGGATATGGTGTTTCGGCCACCTCTCCCAGCCACCATTGATGATATGAAACGAGAAATAACAGCAGCTATCCAAACTGTTACGCCTGATATGCTACAGAAAGTGTGGAACGAGTTGGAGTATCGGGTTGATATTGCTCGAGTGTCTGGAGGGGGCCATATTGAACATCTCTGAACTTGTTTTTGAGTGAAAAAAAACCTTTTTAAATACTCTTTGTAATGATATATAACAGAAGGTTATATTATGTTTCTTTCATTAAATACACATTTTTAAAGTTGTGGTATTCTTTGTGAATCACCCTGTACTACACACTTTCTACAGTAGCCTATGTTTTTCCTCAGTGTTCGCTATCTCCACATCAAATTTTATCAAAATCTGTTCAGCAGTTTAGTCGTGAAACAGACAGAGCTACTTTCACATTTATAATATTAGTACGGAAGTATGGATTATTTGAATTTATTTTTTTGGACTTCATTTTTTAAGACGTATATGCTATATTCTTTAATCTCTTCTGTGTGGTGGGCAATGCATCACGAGGCCTGCAGTGCATATACAAATCTATTGAGCTGACGGATGGCAAAGTTGTTTAATTTTCCTCGTAGGTTGTGAACTGAAATAATTGATCTGAAGTTTTCAGGCTCTAGTGAGCTTCACCATAAGGTTGCTAAATTATAACCACTCTACACGTATTAAACAGTTCACTTAACATGTATAATACTTTCTTGAGGTGATAAAGCCTTTTTAAGTACATAAATGATAATATTTTCTATGTATAATTATCCCTGCATGTTATTTTATTGAATCCAATTTCACAAAATGATGTGCTGATAACAACGCCCCTTCAGGTATAGATCAAACACAAGCTATCCTATCCGAGTCCCGTATCAGAGCGAACAATACCTATCATTCAACAGCAAGAAGCACTGTAACAACTGGCTGTTGGCAGTGGTGGAACAACGTTCTGTCTGTGCCTTTTGCCTGCTGCCAACAAATAATACCCAAGAATGAGATTTCCACTCTGCAGTGGAGTGTTCGCTGATATGAAACTTCCTGGCAGATTAAAACTGTGTGCCCGACCGAGACTCGAACTCGGGCACACAGTTTTAATCTGCCAGGAAGTTTCATATCAGCGCACACTCCGCTGCAGAGTGAAAATCTCATTGTGGAAACATCCCCCAGGCTGAGGCTAAGCCATGTCTCCGCAGTATCCTTTCTTTCGGGAGTGCTAGTTCTGCAAGGTTCGCAGGAGAGCTTCTGTAAAGTTTGGAAGGTAGGAGACGAGATACTGGCAGAAGTAAAGCTGTGAGTACCGGGCGCGAGTCGTGCTTCGGTAGCTCAGATGGTAGAGCACTTGCCCGCGAAAGGCAAAGGTCTCGAGTTCGAGTCTCGGTCGGGCACACAGTTTTAATCTGCCAGGAAGTTTCAATAGCTACAAGGGTGGCCATACCAATGTGGAAGGGGGGCGGGGGGGAGGGTGAACGTCCCGCTCCCATCTCACAGCGAAAGGGAAAAATGTACAGTCGTCAGATGTTTTCCTTTCAAGAACGTGATGAAAAAGTTGATATTGCGCATGTTTTTAACATGGTCGGGACTGCAACCTTTTTACGACTTCTTACAGGTTGCTATTCATCTCCCAAATTTTAAAAATACTCCATATACCTACCTCACAAACCGTCGTATGGGCGCCCCTGAATAGGTACTCTGAAACACTAGCACGTAGTGACTAACTTTCTTTTGAGGTACTTACTACAGGGTTCAAAAAGGACTTTACAAATTTGCAATTATACAGAAATTTATTGAGACAACTTACAGAATCGGCGGGTGTGTATTTTTGTAGCAAGCAATCTCAAGTTTCACATAAAAGTGGCAAGTGTAATTTTTATTCGATTTGACTATCATTTGCGATGCAGCAAATATCCCACAAGTAACCAATTTCTTCCCATACTCATAACAGCAAATCGGGCGTAACTTGTGCGACGACAGCGTAGATTCTGTTTTCCAGGTCGGCTAAATTATTTGGCTGAGGGGGAACAAACACACTGTCTTTAAGGAAACCCAAGAGAAAAAAATCCAGTGGAGTCAAGTCTGGGGAGCGACGTAGCCATGCAATTGGCCCCTCACGGCCAGTTCACCGACCTGGGAAGCGATTATTGAGGAAACCTAGAACTTTTGTGAGGAAATGAGGTGGTGCACCGTCTTGCTGGTAGTAAACCAACCTATTTCGGTCATCTTCATCGATCTGTGGAATTAAAAAGTTTTCAAGCATAGTCCGTTCTTTTCATGAAACCATAATACACAGCACCAGTGACAGTAGCCATCTAAAGAGGGACGAGCAAGAAATCACGTATGTTACAAATCACAGTGATTGTGAAGTCACAGATACTCAATAAAAACTTTACGGAATCAGGCAGCGATTTCAGTCACCACTATGAGTTGCAAGTAGCATTTAACATTCAACGCTGTGTGCCATCTGTTGGCCGAATTGCGTACTTCTTTCTGTGAACCATTGTCAAGCTACCCAGTGTAGCTACGATTTCAGTGACGAGCGGCTCACTGGTTTTTTTTGTTGTTTTTTTTTTTCTTTATTGTATTTCAATTCCCCATCGGGGCGGGCTGGCAGCAGCATTTGCGCTGCTCTTCAGCCGAAAGACATAGAACAAACAATAGAAGACATTTAAAAATAACAAAGGAGAGAATACGGTGAACATAGATATAAAAAAGGGAGAACATCGTGGAAGGCAATAGACAAAAAAAGGGGTGACTGTAAAATGGAGATAAAAAAGTTTAAAAGTAGCACACACAAAAAGCCACACACTGCGACAATTAAAAGAACACAAGGCACAGTATGACTGGAGCATAAACGGTATCGACGGATGGTGTAGCACAGAACAAACACCGACGGCGAATCACAAGGCAGTACACAATTAAAATCACACCTCTTGACGCACAGGAGAAACAGCACTAAACACAACACTGATGTGGCACACCGACGATGATCAAAACGGAGGATCTGCCAGGCGCAAGGAGATGAGGGAGGCCGGAAGAAGGGAGGGAGGGGAAGAGATGGGGGAGATGTGAGAGGGGGGCGTGCTGAAGAGGGCCAGGTAGGGAGGGATGTGGGAAGGAAAGAGGCAAGTATGGGGTGCAGGGTCTCAGGGGAGGGGGGGGGAGGAGGAAAATCCGCTCTGGGAGAAGGAGGGAAGAGGAAAAGGGGGCCCTGGGGAGGGGGGGGGGGAGAACAAGGCCAGGTTATAGTTGTAAGGAAGGGTAGATATCACGGTGAAGTTCGTCATCCGGGAAGGGGAAGCATTGGAAATTGCCCGGATGAAGGAGATGGAGGGTGTGGAGGTGGAGAGAGGGAGGGATACAGCGATAGAGGCGCGGCAATGGGGGGGGGGGGGGTGGAGAGGAAGGAGGAAACCAGAGGGTGGGGGGGGATCAAGCCTGCAGACAATGTAAAGGATGTGGAGATGTTGGAGGAACAGGAGGAGGTGGGGGAAGGGGATCAGGTCATACAGGAGCCGTGTGGGGGAAGGAAGGCGGAGCGCATGGCGTTCAAGGATGTGGAGGGCCTTGTAAAAGCGGGTGGGGGCGGAGATCCAGGCAACGCTGGCATAGCAGAGGAGGCTCACTGGTGACAGGTCGTAAGCAGTAACTAAAAAGCACAGTTAACATGCAACGCCGTGTGCCATCTGATGGCCGTACTACTGTTTTTCTTTGCGGCTTGCTGTCGAGTCTAACTGTGATTTCTGTGACAAGTCGCAACTAGGAGTCACAAGTAGCAACTAAAGAGCACAGTTAACATTAGATGCCGTGTGCCACCTGCTGACCAGTGTCCTTACTGTACTTCATTCTCAGACGTATTATACACTTCTGGTCGAAGAAATGAACCAAGAAGCTAATTTGCTCTAACAGTTACAAAAATTTTATACTCAGTTGCGAATTGGTGCAGCCGACGAATGTGAATGCCAAGTAAAAGTAGTGCCGATGGGTCTTCTTGGCCTGTTTGGGTGAAGTTTTCTTTAGTTTTTAGATAGATGTATACCGTATCCCGGAATTATCATGACATAGTTACACACACTTTTCATTCTAAAAGCTAAAACTGCAGGGTAATTTCAGAAAACATATTAGATAATGGACCAGGCTCCGATACGTATTTTGATATGTACCGGTATTACACACATACGAGTATTGTAAATAAACTACCAAAAACGCAATCTAGTGTCAGCTATGTAACTTTTACCAAATGTTTAACAACTGTATTCGCTAGACATAACTTTTTCGGACAGTACAACACACAGTTAAACTTCTCTCTGTATTTTCAAATATTGCATTAATACTATTCATGATGTCAACTTTTAAATGTAAGATCAGTGTTTTCACTTGCACATCATCAACCTTAAAACACGCAACCTTCCTAAACCTAGACCTTGGGCTATGCACAGGTCACGCCAAATTTCAAGGTGGGAGGGATGGATGGATAAATACCACACTCTGCCATGTCTTTGCCACTAACTACATGTCAGAAAATTTTGGCTTATGGGTTGACTTAAACAAGGTGAGAATGGAATTTTCATTATTTGTTCACAGTGTAGTTTACATTTGTCCCTTTCAAATCACATTATGGCTTCAATTCCAAACTGTACCAGTACTTATTCTGCACACTTATGCTATCAATTGTGGCCCTTTTAAAGTGCGAGTTCTTCAAGAGCCGTCTTGAATTTTCACGATTATTTCACCTATATGTGGAATGGAAAAACTGGTAGAAGCTGACCTCGGGGAAGATCAGTTTGGAACACGTGAGCCAATACTGACCACACGACTTATCTTAGAAAATAGATTAAGAAAAGGCAGACCTGCGTTTCTAGCATTTATACACTTAGAGAAAGATTTTGACAATGTTGACTGGAATATTCTCTTTCAAATTATAAAGAGTCGAGGGGCATGAAAGGGAAGCAGTGGTTGACAAGGGAGTGAGACAAGGTTGTATCCTATCCCCGATGTTATTCAAGCTGTGTATTGAGCAAGCAGTAAAGGAAACAAAGGAAAACTTTGGAATAGGAATTAAAATCCATGTAGAAGAAATACAAACTTTGAAGTATGTCGACGACATTGTAATTCTGTCACTGTTGACTGGCTATGGAAAGGAAAGCGTTTCTGACGAAGAGAAAGTTTTTAACATCGAGTATAGATTTAAGTATCAGGAAGTCGTTTCTGAAAGTATTTGTATGGACTGTAGCCATGTATGGAAGTGAAACATGGACGACAAATAGTTTGGACAAGAAGCGAATAAAAGTTTTCGAAATGTGGTGCTACAGAAGAATGCTGAAGTTTAGATAGGTACATCACATAACTAATGAGGAGGTATTGAATAGAACCGGGGAGAAGAGAAATTTGTGGCGTAACTTGACTATAAGAAGGGATTGGTTGGTAGGACATGTTCTGAGGCATCAAGGGATCACCAATTTAGTACTGGAGGTCAGCGTGGAGGGTAAAAATCGCACAGGGAGACCAAGAGATGAATACACTAATCAGATTTAGAAGGATGTAGGTTGCAGTAGGTACTGGGAGATGAAGAAGCTTGCACAGGATAGAGTAGTATGGAGACCTGCATCAAACCAGTTTTTGCACTGAAGACCACAATAACAACACGTGGGAGGGTACATAGAGCACCCAGTAATCAATATGAGAAATGCGTCTGGAAAATCACGAGGATTATTATACTTCTGTACTGCTACTGATTACTAGCAACATATTCACGTTATACAACTGCTGATATTTCTGGTAATGGAAGCAATTAAGGTGGGCGAGGTTTTGCATTCTGCATAAACGGTGTCACTAAGTTCCTTCACAAACTTCGAAACTAACCTACTCTTGACGAAGACCGTGTAAAGACGCTGTGGCAACTTCTCCAGTTCTGCTGTCAATGATATTTTTGTTTTAATTATGGCTATATCAGCCGGTCGTTGTAACCGAGCGGTTTTAGGCGCTTCAGTCTGAAACCGCGCGACCGCTACGGTCGTAGGTTCGAATCATGCCTCAGGCTTGGAGGTGTGTGATGTCATTAGGTTAGTTATGTTCAAGTAGTTCAAAGTTCTAGGGGACTGATGACCTCAGATGTTAAGTCCCATAGTGCTCAGAGCCATTTGAACCATTTTTTATCGCTATATCGACTGACTGAAAATATGGTTCAGATACCCGTGAACATAAAAATGTCATTAGAATCCGTATTCTGAACATTAACTCTTACGGTAGTGAGTGGTAATTTGTGTTATGATTCTCAACATCACAGTTTGACACTTGTTCCTTTAATACAAAATTAAGGCCAAAGGAAGAACAACTGAAACATACTACTGACTGTTTTGTTGAGATGAAATTTTCTTTATGGGCAAGCGTAGCTTTCGTATATCATGTAACAACCAAGGAAGAATCGTTAAAAATGTTAATAAAGCTATTTCACGCAACTTTTTGCCAGTTGGGTTACTGAAACGTTAACCTTGGTTCCTGACAAGTAATCGCCTATACAGACGAGAACATATTTCTTGATTGTATTGGCACAGTTAACTTCTTACATGCGATTAATGACAGTGTAATATCTACAGTGCTAGATCGCGTAAAGCGCCGAAATCGCGTAAGTCGCAGAAATCGCGTCAATCGGAGAAGTAGCATAAATCGTAGAAATCGCGTTGGTGACATGTGGAGGGATAGAAGTTATGAATTCGCTAACTGCAACAAATCGCAGTTAAGAATCACAGTTACCTAAATGTAGCGTTCACAGAAATCAATGATATCGGAAAATCGCTGTTTGGCCCACCCACAGACATGTCTATGACCCATCCCTAAATTTCAACTGTGCACTACGCTGGCGCTACTGGTGGCGGAATGGGGTACTGATGCACTAGGTGAATCAAACATGAGAGTGTTTGCTACAAAATGAAACAGCTACCAATTCTGTAAGTTATCTCAATAAATTTCTATATCATTCCAAAGTTGTCAAGTTCTTTTTGACTCACACTGCATAACAGGCAACCAATGACTTCAACTTAGAAGAAATTTTTATTCAGTTGTCATATGTACATTTTTTCCATACCTCAACTTGACATATAGTTTTTTTGACTAAAATAATTATTAACATTTTCATGGTGTTTCGTAACATCTTCTTTGAAGTAATCTTCATTTGTTTCACTTCTTTCCCATGGTGTTAGAAAATACATATTACAACTAACAACAACAGCTTCTAAATCTAACAATCTAAAGTTAAAAATTGAACACACTGTAACAAAATGAATTACTTTACGTAACAGTCTGCTGTCATTCTAGTCTAACCCCATTCGTGAGAAAAATACCCTTACTTACATTCTCGGGTATATGTTAAACTTTCTGGCATGTGTTCCCAGAGCTTCAAACAAAGCTGTGAATATAATCTTACTTCTTATTTCTCGTTTATCTGTCTTTTTTTCCTTACCAGCCGCAATAAAGACTACGACCGCCACTTCTGCGTTCATCTCACTGCACATTGAAAGTGAAAGCCCAGATTTTTTGCTCCCAACTTTCCATCTAGTTGTGCCTACTTTCGATTGCTGGTAACCATGTTTGCCAGCGACTGATCAACAATGATAACAGGTCTAACGGCATGCGTTCACTGGACACGTAGCAAGTGCTGTAAGAATCGTATTGTCGTGATCTCTAAGCAATTAATGAATGGAAAGGATAAAACCACAACAGTTCTAACAAATACATTTTAACAATTCCTGGAAAAACTGGTGCGTACACCTCCGAATACTTTGTGTTATCCAACAATGGTAGTTTTGAAACTCAAGTGGATAAGTGACTATCTCCAGGAGAACGATAAGTTATCTGTACAACTTAATACTGAATCTTACCATTCGTGATATACTCAGGCGAGTATACAACGAAGACACAGCCGCTAGAGAATCGTTTATGAATTTCAGAGATCACCGAGGCCTTGACAGACACAGTAAATCCGCAGTCTTCTCTCTCTCGGCAGCAATGTGTAGCCGGAAAAAACAAAACCACAGTAATAGCAATAGTATGGAGTGAAAACATTTTAACAATTCGTAGAAAATCAGCGCCTACACCTTCGAACACTTTCTCTATTAGCCAGCAAGCACGGGGAACGGGAAAGGTCCAGTATTTATTTGACAGCCCCCCCCCCCCCCCGTCCCACACTCTTTTCCATGTCTCCATAAAATCGAGCGCCAACACTTCGCACAGTTATCGTCTTTCAAGAGCCATAAATTGCCACATAGCTCCGGGCACCGAGCTGAACGGAAACGAGAATTCTAAGCGAAAGCTAAAGTATAGTTGCAACATATAATTTTACGTCCCAGTTATTGTGCTTAACGGCAGTAAAAGGAGAAAATACATTTTAACGGACCGGAGTAGGGGCACAATAAGCCCCCAGCTGCGGTTATTCGAATACTTAAGACGATCCAAGCCGTAAAAGCACGTGTCCTAACTGCGTGTTCATACAAGAAGTAGACACATTTACCTTATTTAGTAATTTAACGCTAATAAAGGCACGATAAATAACTGAACTATTACTTTTCGAAAAAGGGAAAAATTCAAGGAATTGCTATAAAAAAGTGAAGAGAAATCTACGTTTATATCTACGTCCGTACTCTCCGAACCACTGTTAATTCCATTGCAGAGAGTATTCCCTTTTATTTTCTTCGTGCTCGCTGTAAGAGCGATCCAGCGTTGCCAACCTTTCAGCGTTACTGGATCACATAATCTACATCTACATCTACATTGATACTCCGCAAGCCACCCAACGGTGTGTGGCGGAGGGCACTTTACGTGCCACTGTCATTACCTCCCTTTCCTGTTCCAGTCGCGTATGGTTCGCGGGAAGAACGACTATCTGAAAGCCTCCGTGCGCGCTCTAATCTCTCTAATTTTACATTCGTGATCTCCTCGGGAGGTATAAGTAGGGGGAAGCAATATATTCGATACCTCATCCAGAAACGCACCCTCTCGAAACCTGGCGAGCAAGCTACACCGCGATGCAGAGCGCCTCTCTTGCAGAGTCTGCCACTTGAGTTTATTAAACATCTCCGTAACGCTATCACGGTTACCAAATAACCCTGTGACGAAACGCGCCGCTCTTCTTTGGATCTTCTCTATCTCCTCCGTCAGACCGATCTGGTACGGATCCTACACTGATGAGCAATACTCAAGTATAGGTCGAACGAGTGTTTTGTAAGCCACCTCCTTTGTTGATGGACTACATTTTCTAAGCACTCTCCCAATGAATCTCAACCTGGTACCCGCCTTACCAACAATTAATTTTATATGATCATTCCACTTCAAATCGTTCCGCACGCATACTCCCAGATATTTTACAGAAGTAACTGCTACCAGTGTTTGTTCCGCTATCATATAATCATACAATAAAGGATCCTTCTTTCTATGTATTCGCAATACATTACATTTTCTATGTTAAGGGTCAGTTGCCACTCCCTGCACCAAGTGCCTATCCGCTGCAGATCTTCCTGCATTTCGCTACAATTTTCTAATGCTGCAACTTCTCTGTATACTACAGCATCATCCGCGAAAAGCCGCATGGAACTTCCGACACTATCACATCGAAATTGCACATGTCGTTAAGGTATCCTACAGATCTACAGTCTACAGTATAAAATCCGGTTTTGGGTGTCTGTCCTGGACTTTGTGCTGCAGTGGCCTATCTAACGGCTTCCAGAGGCAACAAAAAGTTCGTTTTCAATATTTCGCCTAATTACTGGTCGAATTTAAAAATTTAACGTGCTATATAATCCACTCACTAAGAGTAAGTTAACACGTTAAGCATTACAATCACAAACTAAGTATTTGTCTTGCAGGTGATGCGCTCAAATATTCCAACTTCGATTATCCATTATTCGAAAATAACACGTAACGACTTCCAACAAACCTCACATACAATTTCAAACCTTTATAAAAGTTTTTCTCGCTGACAGCCCCGCAGAATCATGAAAGGAAAAAGGTTTAGCGCTTACAGCATTTCCGCTGTTCATGTGGTCAAAGTTCAGCATCTGCCATGAATTTATAATTTTTTACTTCTTTGCTACTAATGCTATTTGTAACACACTTTGCAGATAGCATCTACATATATCACTTGAGTGCACCTGCAAAATTATGTCACTGTACGGCAAATAGTTCGGGGGGGGGGGGGGGGGGGGGAGGGGGGGGGGTTATGACGCGATAGGCACTTCCGCGTGTCAAACATCTACATCTACGTGTTTACTCTGCTATTCACCATAAAGTGCCTGGCAGAGGGTTCAATGAATCACCTTCAAGCTGTCTCTCTACTGTTCCACTCTCGAACGGCACGCGGGAAAAACAAGCACTTAAATTTTTCTGTGCGAGCCCTAGTTCCTCTTATTTCATCGTGATGATCATTTCTTCCTATGTAGGTGGGTGCCAAGAGAATGTTCTTCTTAAGCTTCTGCTTATACCGACATGCAGTAAAACTTCAACATCAGGCATGATGTTTTAATTTATCACTTCTTTACTGTTAATGCCAGTCGCTACGCATTTTGCTTATGTTGTTGTTGTTGTGGTCTTCAGTCCTGAGACTGGTTTGATGCAGCTCTCCATGCTACTCTATCCTGTGCAAGCTTTTTCATCTCCCAGTACCTACTGCAACCTACATCCTTCTGAATCTGTTTAGTGTATTCATCTCTTGGTCTCCCTCTACGATTTTTACCCTCCACGCTGCCCACCAATACTAAATTGGTGATCCCTTGATGCCTCAGAACATGTCCTACCAACCGATCCCTTCTTCTGGTCAAGTTGTGCCACAAACTTCTCTTCTCCCCAATCCTATTCAATACTTCCTCATTAGTTATGTGATCTACCCATCTAATCTTCAGCATTCTTCTGTAGCACCACATTTCGAAAGCTTCTATTCTCTTCTTGTCCAAACTATTTATCGTCCATGTTTCACTTCCATACATGGCTACACTCCATACAAATACTTTCAGAAATGACTTCCTGACACTTAAATCAATACTGGATGTTAACAAATTTCTCTTCTTCAGAAACGCTTTCCTTGCCATTGCCAGCCTACATTTTATATCCTCTCTACTTCGACCGTCATCAGTTATTTTGCTCCCCAAATAGCAAAACTCCTTTACTACTTTAAGTGCCTCATTTCCTAATCTAATTCCCTCAGCATCACCCGACTTAATTAGACTACATTCCATTATCCTTCTTTTGCTTTTGTTGATGTTCATCTTATATCCTCCTTTCAAGACACTGTCCATTCCATTCAACTGCTCTTCCAAGTCCTTTGCTGTCTCTGACAGAATTACAATGTCATCGGCGAACCTCAAAGTTTTTATTTCTTCTCCATGAATTTTAATACCTACTCCGAATTTTTCTTTTGTTTCCTTTACTGCTTGCTCAATATACAGATTGAACAACATCGGGGAGAGGCTACAACCCTGTCTTACGCCCTTCCCAACCACTGCTTCCCTTTCATGTCCCTCGACTCTTATAACTGCCATCTGGTTTCTGTACAAATTGTAAATAGCCTTTCGCTCCCTGTATTTTACCCCTGCCACCTTTAGAATTTGAAAGAGAGTATTCCAGTCAACATTGTCAAAAGCTTTCTCTAAGTCTACAAATGCTAGAAACGTAGGTTTGCCTTTCCTTAATCTTTCTTCTAAGATAAGTCGTAAGGTGAGTGTTGCCTCACGTGTTCCAGTGTTTCTACGGAATCCAAACTGATCTTCCCCGAGGTTGGCTTCTACTAGTTTTTCCATTCGTCTGTAAAGAATTCGTGTTAGTATTTTGCAGCTGTGACTTATTAAGCTGATAGTTCGGTAATTTTCACATCTGTCAACACCTGCTTTCTTTAGGATTGGAATTATTATATTCTTCTTGAAGTCTGAGGGTATTTCACCTGTTTCATACATCTTGCTCACCAGGTGGTAGAGTTTTGTCAGGACTGGCTCTCCCACGGCCGCCAGTAGTTCCAATGGAATATTGTCTACTCCGGGGGCCTTGTTTCGACTCAGGTCTTTCAGTGCTCTGTCAAACTCTTCACGCAGTATCATGTCTCCCATTTCATCTTCGTATCTACATATGTCACTGAATGCGCCTGCAACATAATATCACTGCACTGTTAATAGTTCAGGAACTATGACGTCAGAAATAATGAGACGCTCAAAAACGCGCTTCTGCTTAAACTGGAGCCAAATTACCTATCCTATAATAGTCGAATGTTTCATAACGAAGACACTATAAAGCTACTGCCAACAAACATTAAGTATAATTTTAATCCTTTTCTAAACTTTTTCTCGCTTACTTGCTTATCGTCAAGAATAACGGAATTAGAGCGCTATTATGGTTGTTTCAGGCATTGGGAAAAATTCATGCTCGTCCGCGGCCGTACCATGTAAAAATAGGGTGTGTCCAATTACTTCACGTTAACTTCTCCACATTTTAATGCTACTGATTTTTAATTGTTTTTATCAGGAAACAATTTATAAAGATTAAGTATGGTTGATAAAATTATACAAAAAATTATTTGCGTACCTAATCATCTTCCTCGTCTGGAGAGTCAGGAGCAGGAGAACTGCAAGAGGATGACCACGAATATTACTTAGATTTCTTAATGCTACTGAGCATATTTTCAGTAGGAACAGAGTTTTCGCATGAGCAGCTGCCTCTCACACACTGGCTGGCAAGCAAACATTCTTGCCTGTGGACGTAATGAGCCTATTCCTATTTTTCATTTTCATAAGATTCATCTCACTAAAAACTATTGCGTAGTCAGCATTTGAATGTGGAAGGGATTAACATGACAGTGCGAACTCTGATAGGTCTGGGAATTCTCTCTCGTCAAATAAAGTTTTTATGTCAGATATGTTCACCCATAATATGTCAACTTCTGCACTGTTCTCAATATTTTCCTCTATTTTTACGACAAGAAGTTTCCTCCAGTCATCATCGATTTGTTGCAGATGTTTATCACCATCTGTTTATCACCATCTAGAGAGACTTCTTCGTAATTTTGACATAAGAGGCATAAGAGAGGGAGTTTCTTCTCTTTCATTGTTTGAGAAAGGCCTTTTCGGCGTCAAGACTGCAAGCAATGGCAAAAATCTTCATGAAAATTATATCTCTTTTTCGAATCTGAACATCCTGTCTGCATGAAATCCCTACATCTGCAGTAAAAGTCTTTCACGGCATCCCATTCACTTTATATTCCTGGTTTCTGAATTGCCTTCAGAACTTCAACTCTTACATACATTTGGCTGTCAGGAAGAAACTTCGACCTGCTGTGTCTTGAAACCCAAAGGCAGGTAGTGTCAGTACATGAATGAATCTCCGAAGAACAAAACTGGAAGCTTGGTGTATGCCAGGATGTGTCATAGACCCTCCCTGTTTCTTTTTTACGTAAATGATATAGATAGTAACAACCACTGATGAAACCGCACTTTTTGCCATAGGAAAAACTGCTGCACAAACTCCACTAGCAACAGATGTTCTCTTTGAAAGCATCAAAGAGTGGTTCATTCTCCCAAACTGCGGGGCTTCATGACTGTCAGTGAGATATCAATGTGTGCGTGTGTGTGGTGTGATTTCCAAGTGCTCCCATCTGATATACCTCCTGAAGAGAATGTTAACTGCCAACTGTCTGGAACACAAGATAATTTTCCTGTTATCGCTCTAAAAATGTCAACACACTACCTCAAGAAGAGCAATGTTCATAATGACAGAAGTGATACAACAAAATAATATTGTTTTTCTATTATATATACGTCCTTGTTGTGAACAATTTTCTTTGTATGTTATATGACAAATTGCAAACAACTTACTAATGGTAAATAATGTAACTTTGATGCAATTGCTGCAGCAATGACTTGTAAATGATGCAGATCTAGTAATAAAGTTATATTAGTGTTTCTTTCAGAGACGATTCTTTATAGTGTCCTAGCATACATGCAACTGGCCTTGACTTCGTCATTTATTGTATTTTTATAGTTTTCTTCGAATGGCCCTGCATTAATTACACTAAAATTATGTTCTGATTAATGTTGCAGACACATACTTTGCAAATACTATTTGCATCTGTTAAAATGCTTGATTTTGGGTAGAGTGAATAGGCTGTAGAAGAACATACTTTAGTTTCAGTATATTCATTTTTCAAATTCGAATACTCTTAGGATAAATTGCATAAATCTGGCCATTTAATTTCATTTCTTTCCCCTGCTGCATATCACATCTCCCATGCTTATTAAAATTCTGCCTGTTCATGACTTGGATAAAAATTCCATACTAAATCAATTACTTCAAGTTTTAGCTTTGTCCCACTTTTCAGGCTAGGTTCTGCAACATAACATCATTCTTTAAAAAGATTTGTGCTTGCTATACCAGGCTGAGTAATCAGGAACTTCACAAAAATTTTAAAATTTTGTCAAGGCCATTTCATTGATACTAGGATAGTCGCAAATGAATTTGTCTCACATTTGTAACTCTTTCTTATGTGGTCAGGTGGGAAATCTGTATCGACAGCTACAGTATTGTGTAATATAGTATCATTCCATTGCACTTCACCACCTAATGAAACTTTTAATTTTTTGCTCTCTGATTTTTGAAGTTTAAATTTAACATATTCCTTTTTACAGTCCTCATTAAATGCATGCAATCTCCTGTTTCTGTGAAAGTGGCATTTAAAGAGTTTGTAAATCAGAAAACATGGCTACCAACCAGCAAATGTTGGCTTTTTTCCCTCTTGGTATCCAAACAAAATATTACCTAAAAAGGTTGATGATACTGAAAACGTGTAGTTCTAAATAATTATTTTTACAATAGAAATTTTATGAAGCTACTAATTAAAAAAATTGAACTGAAATTTCCATTTTAGCAGGAAGAACACCCTAGAGGAATGCTTTGGGCTTTGGGGATTTGGTAAAAATATTTTGGTCATTATCTCATTCCATTTACTTGATTTTTAATGTAATGCTGTGCTATGTTTTCTACAAAATCAAAAAATAAATAAATAAGTATACATTTTTTCTTTTCCTGCTAAGCTTGCTAAATAGGGTTAAGTGGTTTTGTTTACAATCATTACACTTCAGACTATATAATCTTCAAATAACAAATGCATTGGATGATAAGTGACACAACTGTCATTTTGCACTATTGTAGTGTTGAAAACACCAAAACTTCCAAACTTCATGCGTAAAATAAACCTTGCTATGGTTATTTTCTCTCAAGGGTGAGCAAAGAAGTCAGGTTCAAACAAAGTCAGAGATACTTTTAGTTGAAATGACATGAAATGACTTACAGGTTGGTTGAGTGTAGAATATCACTTTCTAGGTGAGTGTAGGATTTTGGGTGGGGTTTCCCTCATTTCAGGGCACAGCAATAAGTAGTCACAGTCAAGTATTTATTTAGTTTCTCAAGGCCTGCATGCTATTGTGTGATAACAGAAGCAGTGGATGACAACTAGTTTACTTAAGTGACAAGATTTGTTGTGGTGATTATGTAATTATGTATAAGGCCTTTCTTTGCAGGATATTGTTTGTCTAAAAACCAGTGGCAGTCAGTTATCATGTGCTAATGTGCTACAGCACACTGTAAATATGACACTAAACTTATGCCATTTCTCTTCGAATGTGAGCCAGAAATAGCACTAAAATTACACCATTCCTCTCTGAATACAAATTATAAATTGCACTAAAATTATGCCATTTCTCTTCGAATGAGTGCTAGTATGCAAATAAAATGGACAAAAACAAGTTTTGTAGGACACTCTCCACAATAACACAAAACCAGTATGGAGTGCTCAAATGATGGTCAGCTGTGTTACAATCAACTCAGAGAAGAGAAGCAGCTGTCTCTTTACAGTTGTACATGCTATGATGTGACTTCATCCCTTCCAAATCTAAGAATGCTATATTGTTCACAGTACCAGGTCAGTATTATCCTTTGAAACTGCGTGTACACTACTGTGCAAGCATAGAGCAAGGGGAATTTTTGAGAAGCCCTTGTCGTAACAGTGGAATCGCCAAATGGTCTAGTGTAGTGACTGGCAGTTCGTCAGTTTTGGTTCAGTTCCTGCTGTTGATTTTTTTTCTCCCCCTTGCAGTGTAAAACTGTTAATTACAAAATTAAAAAACCATAAAATAGTCCAATTTATGTTCGTAAAATCAATATATTCAATTTAATTATGATTACTACTGTTGTAAGCCAATGCTGTGGTGGTAAAAAAAGCAAGTATATGAGGAAATTTTGCATGAAAGTGTTTTCTGTAGATGAAATGTGTGGATGATCTGCTAAGATTATACTAAACAGAAGAAACAACACTGGAGAGTAATTTAGCTCAATATCAAGGTGGTTCTAGGATGGGCAGATCTTTTTCAGAACATGTGTATCATCTGCAGTCAAATAATTTGCCACAGACTAATGAATTCAAAAGATATTTGTTGATTTTCAAAAGGCCATTTATTCAGTTGTCAGAGCCTATAGGTAATATAAAACTATGTGAATAGAAGAGGTTGACGTGCCTTTCAAGTTCATAGAATATTTTGCCTGAATGGGTCATAAGTAAAGGTAGAACACTCCCTAAAGATTTATGCACAAAGTATGAGGTATTTATGAGTAGCAGTTCAAATAACAGTGTGGTAGTGCAGTGGTTAAGCACAGTGATTGGTAACGTGTTGGCTCAGGTTTGATTCCCGATGCTGCCATAATAACAATAATTTCTTTTTCTTCGCAATGTTAAATGATTAATTATAAAATTTAAATATATTTAAACAGTTAAATTTATACTTGTAAAATTAATATATTCAGTTTAGTTATGATTACTGCCCTTGTAAGTCAAAAAGGGTATAGGCCAACACATTGTAATACATTGGTAAAATTTTGCGTGAGCCACCACTCAAAAAACTGTGGCAAGTGAGTGCAGTGTTCATACTTATCAAGCTTCTTTCTGGGTGACAAATGTCAAAGTTTAGGATCTCTTGGTGGTCACGAATCTGGTACAAAAACAAATTTTTACAGAACCGTGAGAGATGTGGAGATGAATGTAGATTGGTCATTCATCTGAGAAGAACCACATAGCACAGAAAGGAGAATTAGGTGTTAAAGAAATCAGGTATATTATTATTAAACAATGTTTTATGCATGCCATGGGTAGTATATGGTCATTGTGGTGAGTAAATAGCAGTATGGGATGAAAATAAAGAGACAGAACCAGAACATCCATACTGCAAAATGTGTTCAGTGCAATCAACTGCAACCATTACAATCAAATGCTACAGGTGATATGAGACAGTTTTTAATGCATGATTATGAAGAAATCTTTATTTACATATTTACTCTACAAGCCACTAACAAGGCTTGGTGAAGGTTCTTCTCCTCCTAGTGATTATCCATTTGAGATGTTGGTGACCATCATCTCTACATCACTACCACTTGTTCAATAAAGTTCCTTGGTAGGGTGTTAAGTCTATGTCCTTAAGGTCCCGAGCCAAGATGTACTTCTTCTTTCTCATGTTCTTTAACCAGGTATCTTTTTTTGAATAATGTTGGAGGAGTTTATACCTGTTTTCATTCTTCATTACATGGCCAAGATTGTAGTTTTCTGCATGTTACTGTATTTAGGACTTATTTTTCTTTCTTCATTTTGTGGAAAATGACATTGTCAGTAACTTTACATGTTCATGGCACTCTTAGCATTCTCCTTTATGGCCATGTCTCAAATACCACAAGCAGTTTTCCTGTTGTCTCAGTAAAGTTTCAAGCCTCAGCTCCATAGAAAAGAATGAAAAATATGTATCAATGTAGAAATCTTAATTTTGTTTTGATTGAGTGGTGATAGCACTTGAGCACATTAGTCATTTTGCAAAATGTTGCTCTGACTCTCTCAGAACAAACATTAATTTCTTGAAAGTAATCCTATTCGTAGTCAGTGTTATTTCCAAGATATGTGTATTTGTTTATTTGTTCAAACAATGGAAACTACAGGATGAAATGAATCAATATTGTAAAAAGGAAAATTGCCACTCACCATATAGCAGAGATGCTGAGTTGCAGTTAGGCACAACAAAAAGACAGTTTCCTGAGACCGTGTGTGTGTGTGTGTGTGTGTGTGTGTGTGTGTGTGTGTGTGTGTGTGTGTGTGTGTGTTGTGTTTGCATGAGTGTGTACGTGTGTGTTTGTCATCTAATTTTGACAAAAGCCTTACTGGCCGAAAGCTATATTAGTGAAAGTCTTTTTGTTGTACCTATCTGTGATTCAGCATCTCCACTATATAGTGAGGCAACTTTCCTTTTCACAGTATTGTTCATTTGTCCAATAAATTTACCATTAAAAATTAGATAATGATCTGGTATGTCTTTATTGCTGATGACCATCAATTTTGTTTTCCTCATGTTGATTTCTAGGCCTTAACATTGCTACTTCCATTGATTCGGCATACAAGATGTTGAAGACTGTTCAGGCTGTCAGGGAATATTGCAATATCATCAGCATAGGAGAAATTTTTCAGCTTCTCTCCTTTTGAAATGATTTCTTCTTAGACATTTCCAAGGGCTTCTCTGAAGATACATTCCGAACAAAGACTAAATATCAGTGGTAACAAAATAAAGCCTAGTCTCACTCCTCAGCATATCTTTAACATGTTACATTTCTCATTTTCTAGGCTCACAGTAAAAAATTGAGTCCAGTATAGGTTAATTGTAAGATTAAAAACTCAGATACATTTTTGGGGATTTTATTGAATAGTTTTGTTGGTCATTGTATCTGATCTACTTGAGGAATTTGGAATATGTCCCATCTGGTCCTGCTGTTTTCTCATTTTTCATTGCCCTTACTGCTGATTTCATTTCTTCTGCTATAACATCAGGTCCTGTTTCTCCATCAGCTTCATGTGAATCTGGCCCATCGTCATGAAAATGTTCTTCCACACAGTTCTTCTTACATTTTTGTTTACTAGCAGTTTACCATTATCAGCTTACCATTATTACATACACAGTCTTGTGCAGAAGTTCCCAGTCATTATTTTAGTATCTTATGAACATTGAAGTTGATATATCTACTTCGTAAAGTTTCAATCTCAGAGCAGTTTTGCTTCAGCTCTTTTTACTTTGCTTCTCTGATTTCTCCTTGATAATTTTTTTCATTCTTCTGTATTCACTTGGGTTTGCTTTGTAGCTTCTTTGTGGTCCATTAGTTGTAACATTTTGTCAGACATCCATGACTCCCTTTTTCTTGATTCAGGCTGTAACATTACTTTTTTGATGGCTTTACTCCTTCACATAAATAGGTTTCATTTCTTCTATCATTGCAACATCAGATGGTGCTTTGAGATTTTCATTCAGTTTGACTTTCACCTCACTTTTTACCAATGGTTCTTTCAGTTCTCTTAGAGCATATTTTACGGTCACTTCCCTGTGATTCATTTTAATTTAACCCTGAAAGCTCCAGCCTGAGGGAGGCGGATTACTGCATGTCAATTCCAAGACACGTTTTGACCAAAGTCAAACTGTTCCTTTATCATATATTTATTATCATGTAGTCAATCTGAGTTCAGATTATGTTATCAGGGCTATTTCCAGACTTACCATCTTCTTGGTTGAAGCTCGAAATATGTGTTTGTATTGCAAGCTTATCTTCAGCAGCAAAATTACTTTGTTACTATGTTCATTTCTTTCAACATGCTCATGAGGACATATATTGTTACCAAGATGGACTTTTCCTACTTTGGCATTAAAATCTCCCAGTATTATCAAAATGTCTTGTTTTGGTAATTTATGTACAACATATGAAATCTGATAAATTAATTCTATTTTTCCTCACTATGGGTAGTATTAGGTACATATACTTGTACAATATTAACTGTGCTGGCTTAGAATGTATTTGAACTAACACTATTCTCTCTGGCACCGGTACAAAATTAGTAATGCATTATGCAACCAATTTGGTGCAAAACCAAAGGATATATTTTATTTTTTGTTTGTATTAGTAAGAGATTGGTTTGTAATTGTAAACCAAAGATACTGTCAGTTATCTGTTTTAAGAGAATGCGCTTTACTTTGTTCTTTTTTAATCCATTTGTTATTCTTCTTCTTCTGGCCATTGTATAACTATACATAAGTTTCATAAGCTGTACACTATCCATTCAATAATAATGTTGTTACATCCAAGGGATTGTGTAACTTTCTTAGAAATGATTACATTCCATCCCTGCCATGGTCAGACATTACCAAGCGATGATACCAGCTGACACTGAACAATGGCCCAATGCAATAATGTAATAGGGGCAGATATTTAATAAACATTCTTTATTTGAAGGAATCCCCATAATTTGAAAAATATTCAAATGAAAAATTATTGTTTTTCTATTCCTTTGCTATTGGAATGTTTCATTTGGATGCGACAATTCACTATTACAATCAAGTCATTCTCATTTGTTTGGTCTCTGAAAAATCTTGCATGAAAATATCACAAGAATTATAGAAGGATGTGTTTCATCCCCGATGAGATAGTCCATCAGGCGTTCCTGAGTAGTAAACTCTCTGTTCAGCAGGGTCACAAAAGTTGTAGCTACGCCATCTGTTCTAATTTATGTCCGCCTCGATAGCTGAGTGGTCTGCGTGGCCAAATTCTGTGCAAGTGGGCCTGGGTTTGATTCCTGGCTGGGTCACAAATTTTCTCCACTCGGGGACTGGGTGTTGTGCTATCTTCATCATCATATCATCCCCGTCGACACGCAAGTCACCAAAGTGGGGGCAGCTCAAAAGACTTGCACCAGGCAGCCAGTCTCCCTGATGGCAGGCCCTAGCCACATGACATTTCATTTCATCTAATTTATGTCCATGATCTTAAATTTCATCCTTTTCAGTTCTTTGAGGGCACTGTATATTTTCCCACTTTGTGCTGTTGTCTGTGCATTCCACATGTGCATCCTAGTGTCTGGATCAGGTAGTTTCTTTTTCCCTGAGAGAGGGTACTGTGCACCAAGTTAACCATTCTCTTTCTTGTCTTATTTCTCTGAGGAAACACATACTACCTGTATACCTCGGTAAGTACATTACACCCATACCCATTAATGTCTATTGTATGATTTTTCATATGAAGGACCAACCTAATTTAAAAATTATATATCATGGAAATTTTTAGATTTCCAAACTTGCTTGTTCTGAGTGTCCTTGGGTCTTTTATAACTTAGGTGACAAGAAGGGATTCATTTGGTGTTAGTTTCTTAAATGAGAGACAGCTAATTATTTTGGGATCTGTACATTCCTACCATCATGGCATGGAAGCAAGTAATGAAAATAATTAATTGCTCTTAAATGTTAGACAAATAAATCACAGTTTTATTCCTAATTGATTGACAATAATATTTCTTTAATGACTTACTTTAATTTGTTTTAAAACTGAGAAAACAGTAATTTATGATGTATCAAAGTGTGGGGATTATTGTGAAGTTCACCGTATTTTATAGTTATCATCCAGAAAATGTTTTGAAGTGGCTACCAGAAGGGGTGGTGGAAGAATATGCTGATATGTTTTAGGAAATTGATGCCCAGCAGTGGAGTTGCAGTTTTTCTGGTTCTGCCAGCAGACAGACAAGACAATAGCAGAGATGATGCTAACAGTGACAAAGGAATAGATTTCATCAAATTAGGCTATGGAGTGCTGTCTTAAAAAGCTGAACTCAGGACATAATAACCAATAATATATCATGAACATTTGTGACAAAAGTATATAAAATACAAACAAGAAGAACAAATACTGTATATGACTCAGCACTAAGTCCATCAAAGCAGAGATCAGTCAGTCACAGAAATATGAAAGGTAAAAGCGGAACATTTACAGATGAATTCACTTGGCAGTAAAATCATGTGCAGGAAGCTAATTCAATGGGACCTTTGAATTTAAATAGAGCAAACATCAACATTTCTCCAAAAACTGCAGAAAAACAATGCCACATCAATCATTTTATTCAGGATGATTTTTGACAATGACATATTGACTCATATTTGTAAAGAAAAATGTCAAGCATTCTCCTGTGAAAAGCTACACAAATTTTGAACCTTCAGTACTTTGGGATTCTCCTATTGTCTGGATATCAACCTTCTCCTCCAAAAGTGAAATTATTTTGTTGAGGCTGACCTACACAGGAAGAAACAATCATCATTATAAAATATGGGAATCAAAGCTTGCACAGAAAGATAAAGATGTTCTTTTTTATCTGCGCACTGTTCAAAATTGGAATAATAGATAATTAGTGTGAAGCTGGTTCAATGAACCCTACACCAGGTACTTAAGTGTGAGTTGCAGAGTATCCATGTAGATGAAGATGTACCTTGTACTGCCATTTTGAATACTTGACTGGGAAAATAAAGAGGATACTAATAACTGTCTTGCCTCTACTGACACTGTGAGGAACAGATTTGAAGCTACACATAGATGGTGAAATGTATTTGCATTTTGTGACTTTGTTATACAAGAGCTATACATTTCAACAGGAACATATGAAAATCTGTACTGTATCAGGACTCGAACCTGGATTTCTTGCATGATGTGAGAGGTTGCCTTAATCACTTCGGCTGTGTGAAATGCTTCCAGGACTGAGCAAAACTCCATATGTTCCAGTGTCTACATTGTATAGTGGTCACACGAATTGTCATTCCTGCACAGGGAAACACTTATTTAGTTTTCTCATCCAGTTGCCTTCACTTTAGCATAAAATACATTAGCGCAATGTCTGTATTTTACAGTGCCTGTATTGTTTGATACAATGTTCCTCCAGACAATAGCTTTGTTCTTTCTTCATTGTCAGCTTACAATTATCTTTAGTGTTGGCAATCATGTATTCCAGTTAGAATTCTATATTATTTGTTTTAAAATTTCATTGTTACCATTTCCATTGTAAGAAATTTTAGCATATTGCAGCCCCATCAGCAACTGTGATAGACTAATATTTTGAGGAATCAGCCTCAGTTGCACAAATTTTCTGGTCTTTACGAGGTTTCAGTTAAATTAAGCTAGCCTTCTTCAGAAGCTCTGTCACACCTTAATTAATACACTTGACATATGTCTGTCAGTACTAGTTAAGTGCGATGACAGGGGCATTGTACACCCAGTTACACCCTAGTTATATTATAGATAATGATTAAGGTTCTAAATAAGTGATACAAGTAGGGTCCACACTATTAGGCATGTTCAATGGGGATACTTTACATGATGACCATATGTGCTTAAAGTCATAAAGATTATTCTTAAACTTTATATACCAAACCAAGTAAATTTCTTACGATTTAATACAATTTGCATATAGTTAATACACATAGGGACTTCATCTACATAAGACCTAGTTTGCATACAATTATGGTTATCAGTTACTAACACATGATATACAGACACCCAATGATATACACCTTGACTCTCCTTATGCACACGCACACGAGTTGCTGTATGCTCAGTGCAATTCCATGTGCAATGGTCAGTGCCAACGTTAGTTGCTGCTGCCAACTGACCATGTGGTGAAGAGATGCCGGGGCTGGACTTCAGCTGAAGTAGTTTTCTTCAACATGGCACAATGGTACTACAGGTTTTAATTTTAATGGTCACTGTGCCTTACTCTGGCATGTTATAGTAATTTTATGCTTCTGAAGAAGGCTAGATTAATTTAGCCAAAACCTGGTAAAGACCAGAAAACTTGTGCAAATGAGGCTGATTCCTCAAAATATTAAAATATCATTCCCATTGTGTTTGTGATGGTCTGTATTGTAGGAAGTTCTTTGACAATAACAACAGAGAATGTTGATGTGGAGTAAGTATTGTTTTATTAAGAACTTTGTTTTTCCAGGTAAAAGTGTTTGCAGTAAATCTAAGTGTGTTTCTTGAGAGTTTCACTTGAGAAAACTTGATATCCATCAGTTCATCTCTTCATGAAGTGAGTATTTCAGTCATGTCTATAGAGATATGTCAAGCTGTTATAGGGTCAAAAATGATTTCATTTATTTTTCTCTTTTATTTCATAATGACCCATAACAGAGTCTTTACAACCGAGTTTGGCTATGCAGGTTGTCTTGGACATCCTGTTTAAGGAAACAAATGCTCCTCAGGCTGATGGAATTTACATAGCATCCTCTGATCCAGCAGTTTTCACAGATGAGGATAGGTGGAATACTAGACAATCTTAACCCTTGACAACTCCATTTTGAAGCTGAAATAAGATTGTAGATATGCAATAAGAAAAAGATTTCAGAAATTCAGTTTACACGAACAGAAATGAAAAGAAAATCTGGGTTCAAAGTGCACCAATTTGAAATTTGCAACCTTTTCCTGATTCAAGCTTTTTGTATATGTTAAGTGTGCTGCAGAAATTTTTGAGTTATTCTTTGATTTAGATCTCATATGATTCTAGTTTATGAGTCAAACAACTATTTCTGTTCTTAAGAACTTCCTGAACCCTAACATAACTTGTGAAGAAATTAGATATTTCCTTGGCATCCTCGTTCTACATAGTTACAACCCTCTTCCCAATAAGAGGCTATATGGGGGTTCAAATTTGGACACACATTGCATCCAACACCATGAGAAGCAGCATTGTTCTTATGATGACTAAATGGTAAAATATTTTGCAAGGCATTCTTGTAAGCAATTTATCAAGGGAAAACAACACATTTTTTTGGGCATGAAGCACAGATCAAGGAAAATCACCAAATGCAAACAGAGCACATGAAGAAGAGTTTGATAAGGTCACTGCCACACTCGTTCAGATGACAGATAAATTAACACTGGAAGTAAAGCAATTACTGCTCCTGTTCTTCTTTGACAACCTCCTTATAGGATGTGCTGTTATGTCTTTCTTAAGAGAGGAAGGTTATTAAGGAACAGGCACTATTAGAGGAAATGGAGCTCCCAAATCTGATCTCATTTCTTCAAAGCAAGAGCTAGTTAAAAAGGAAAGGGTATATTTTGAATCTTCACTTTGCAAAGATGATGGTATTATTGTCACAAAATGGGTGGACAATTAAGTAGTTTCTGTTACATCTACCTGTGAAGGAGTAGAACCTGTATCATCTTTAGAAAGATACTCTGCAAAGGAAAAGAAGAGAATGAAGTAAATGTCTTCAAATTATGGCAGCTTATAATATATGCATGGAAGGAGTGGATAGGATGGATGAAAATATTGCCATGTGCAGAATAAATATTCAAAACTAAAACTGGTATTGGGCTTTACTTTCTTGAGTGATTGAAATATCTATAGATAATGCCTGGCAGCTGAAGAAAGGAACAAGAGCTATGACTACTCAGCTTGAATTTGGGAGAGAAATTGTACAAGTTTGCTTAAAGGGATATATGAATCTCGTAAATGGAGCAGGCATGCCTTCTACCAGTCCTATATGCTCATACAAATCACATGCTCAGAGTGATGTTAGATATAATGGTAAAAAAAAGTAAATAAAAAAACTGAGAAAAAGAGAAGATGTGTAGGTTTATACTGCAAACAGAAGTCGTCAGTAGTTTCCACGAAATGTGGGAAATGTGAGATGGATTGTGTATAGAATGTTTTGAAGATTGCCACAAAAATCATAAAATGAAATGCTAGTGATTAAACTTTGTGCCTGTTGTCAAAAATTTGCTTAAAAGAATTACTTTATTCAAATTTTGCCTTATTTGTCTTTAAATCTGGTTAATAACAATATCTGTAATTGAATTTCAATGTCACAGAAAAAATTAAAAATATGTGCCTAAGTTCCCAGCATGTCCATATGAACATGTAATGTCACAGACATACTAAGACAGAGAAATGTCAAATAATATCTTATATCCATTATTTAGATGTATAAGAAGTCAATACATTTAAAAAAAAAAGTAAAAGATCCAGTCTTGAAAAATTTGGGCAATTAAGGGTTGAACTCTACAGACATTGCAAAATGCAGACACTGCACTAGTGTATACATATATTTCCAAATCTCAATAATAATTCAGAAATTGATTCATCTGATAAAGTGTATATAGTAAGACCACTGATTGATGATTTAAATAAGAAGTTAAAAGAATTTTGTAAATCTGTAGGTCCACTTTCTCTCCAAATGAGGCCATGGAACCATACTATGGACAGCATTCACTGAAGCATCATATTAGGGGGGGGGGGGGGGGGGGGGGAACTATCACATATGGTTTAAATTTCCCTGCCTTTCAAAGCCTAATGACAACCTATACAGGAAAAGATGATATTTCTGAGAGCAAAATGTTAATGTACTTCAGTCACTGAAAAGATTTGGTAAAATTTTGTTGCTCCAGAAAGATGCATTTTTCTTGACACCTACTTTAGTTCTTTGCTTCCATTGCATTTTAGGTTGGAGCATAACTTATTTGTTATTGGTACAATGAGGCAAGATCACCCAAGAAATGCTTCACTTAGAAACCTAGCTAAATACAAATGGGAGAACTGTTGCATTACAAACTTCAGAGAAAAATATTAATCTTCAGTGATGGAATGATAACAGCAAGATGAGGTACAGACATGCACCGGAAAATACTCACCAGTGATGTAGTGGAAAATGTTGAAAGTGGATCAGCATTGTGCAGCCAACTATTGTTCAACATAAAAACATTAGTGTGGGAGGGGTAGATATCTTCAATCAGCATCGAGGCCTCTACAGAGTCCAGATCATGTCAAAAAAATGCTGGTGGCTCTACTTCAGATTCCTCCACATGGTGCAACCATATGCATGTTGTTATTGTACAGGAACTGCTCACAAGATATTTCCTACTTATATAGTAATTCATCTGAAGATTAACACTGGCATTATTGACAGCTCTGAGGATTGGAACACCAAGTCTTGTAATCCCAAGAAGACTGGTGCCCAATGTCCATTATGATGGCTTGAACCACCTTGTTGAAAAACATTTACTCAGTGTTGTGGCACATTGTGTCATAAATGGGTTAAATTCCATTGTGTGAAGCACAATGTAGGGGTTACATCCTGAAAAATGTTTTGTGAACTACCATAGTTCAAATTAGACCTAAATTAAGAAAACACAGTCTTAAACAAAAAATCTGGTTACTGAATTGTATGTAGTTTACCAGTTTCTCTATTTACCATTTCTTACATGTTCATGACTGTGCTATACATTACTGCCTGTTGTATATAATATATTATTTGTAATGGTAAAGGGCCTAAATGAAATGCAACGTATTTACCATTTCTTTCATGTTCACTACTGTGCAATATGTTACTGCCTGTTGTATATAATATATTATTTGTAATGGTAAATGGCCTAAATGAAATGCAATTTTCAAAATAAGAATGAGTACCACATTAATGCACCAAAAAAGTTACAAAATAAAAGATTACTCAAAATCAGGAAAAAATATGTGTAGCCATTAATGGATTAATCTTTTCAGCCCTACATGTGACATGCAAAGAGACAGCCAACCCAAAACAGCAGGTCTGTAAATCTGAACAACAGATTTTTGTGGAAACATCACCATATTTCCTCCCACAATTCTCAGTTAGGTTGCCTGACCACATCTGATGTATTTTTTGTATTGACTACAGCAGTCTGTTACAACTGTGTCTCTGAAGTATCTTGAGATCTGCTGTCAGATATTTTTAATAAGGTGTGTTGAAGCAAGCTGGGATCTTTTTTCTTCCCCTTTTGTTTTGCCATCTGCCTCCTTAAATTCATTTTTTTCATTTCTGACTAATTATCATTAACATATGTGAGTATAATCTGCATTTTTTATAAAAGAGAAAGGTTGGCCCTCAGTTTTAATGAATAGAACACCAGATCTAATTTTGTGCTTAGTTTTGTGTATGTAATTAATTTCCTGGTACGAATATAATAGAAAGAAACATTCCACATGGGAAAAATATTTTAAAAAAAGATGCTGTGACTTACCAAACGGGAAAGCGCAGGTAGATAGACACAATAAAAAACACACAAACACACGCACAAATATCAAGCTTTTGCAACCCATGGTTGCTTCATCAGGAAAGAGGGAAGGAGAGGGAAAGACAAAAGGATGTGGGTTTTAAGGGAGAGGGTAAGGAATCATTCCAATCCCGGGAGCGGAAAGACTTACCTTAGGGGGAAAAAGGGACAGGTATACTGTCGCACACACACACACACACACACACACACACACACACACACACACACACACACACATCCATCCGCACATATACAGACACAAGCAGACATATGTAAAGTTTTCTGGGAGTGGGGCTGAAGGTGAGGCCTTTGGATAGGACAGAGGTTTCGGATTGGGAGAGAGGTTTGGAGGAAAGGTTAACTACTGAATTGGAGTGTTGTGGTTCCAGATTGTGTTGACTAGAATTTAGAGGTTTTGGGGGGAGTGGAGCTGGAAGTGGAAGATTGAGTAGATGGGAGAGACTGGGTCTGTGTGCAATGAGAGGAGGTTGAGGTTTGTTGGAAAGGTTGTGGAGGGTGAGTGAGTTGCCTTTCCGGTGGTGGGAAACCAGGAGATTGGATAGTTTTTTGAGGTGGAGGGTGGCATGCTGTTCTAATTTGCGGTTGGCCTGTAGGAGGATGCTCTGAACAGCCGGTGTGGACATGGGAGAGGAAAGACTGAGGACTTTGATTAGGGATAGGAGTTGACGGGTGTGTTCATAGGCTGAGTTGATGTGTAGGTGAAGGATGAGGCAGGTGAGGGCTATGGATTGTTCAGTTTGGAACTGGTATAGGAACTGATGGAAAGAGGGTTGCAGCCATAGATGGGAACTTTAAGTGTGAGGCCTTTGGGGGTAATGCCAAATGTCAGACAAGCCTGAGTGAATAAAATATGGGAGCGTAATCTGGCTAGGGTGAAGGCATGTTTGTGGAGGGAATGTAAATAAAACTTAGTGGGGCCGTTGTGGGGATGATGTGAGGGTGACATGGTATTAGAAGGTGGAAAGTGTAACATGAGGCTAAAGTGAAAATAAAAATATATGGGGAGAGGTAAAGGTGAAGTAGAAAGCAACTGGAGTTGTGGTGCGAAAAAAGTCGAAAAAGTGTTGGTTTAAGCTGAGCTATGTTGATCCTGTGGTGAACTTAGGTTGGTAAACAACTATGTGTACAAAGGTTAGGTAGTTGTGTTGCCTCCAAAACATGTTAAAGGGTGGAGAAATACATATGTCTGCTTGTGTCTGTATATGTGCGGATGGATATGTGTGTGTGTGTGTGTGTGTGTGTGTGTGTGTGACAGTATACCTTTTCCCCTCTAAGGTAAGTCTTTCCGCTCTCGGGATTGGAATGACTCCTTACCCTCTCCCTTAAAACCCACATCCTTTCGTTTTTCCCTCTCCTTCCCTCTTTCCTGATGAAGCAACCGTGGGTTGCTTGATATTTGTGTGTGTGTTTGTGTATTTTTTATTGTGTCTATCTACCTGCGCTTTCCCGTTTGGTAAGTCACAGCATCTTTTTTTAATATAATTAATTTCCTGATTTGTTTTGACTATTCCTAGTTAATATCTTTTGTTATAGGGGAAAATCAGTAATTGTTCTGTGACTTAGCTTCTATTGTTGGCTTATAAAGAAATATAAATTCTGTAATAATGATAAACATTTGGAAAAAGAATCACTAGGATTCTTTAAGTATTTATTTTCTCTATTCAAAAACATATTAGCAAAACCAACTCTTATTAATTCCAAAGTAATTAACAGTTATGTCAGAAGTATTGTTTGCATAACTATATCTGTTAATTTCATCATCTAAACAAATAATTAGGTCTAACCCTCATTGTAGAAGATACCATTAAAAAGATCCAATTTTTTTATTTAATTGTAATTTCTGTAAATTAAACATCAAGCAATGTGTAGTTTCCATACCTATTATTGTGATGATATATAAAGGTCCAATTTTTGGTCCCAAGGCAGTCAATCCATGGCCGAGTTTTAGACAAGAAACCCATATTGGTTAGATCAACAACAATGCATCAACTTAACTGTGAAATAGGTGTAACACAAATAAGACATGTGCTAAAACAATGGGTGTCTGATCAATACATACCGCATTATTCTGCAAGAACTGTGAACTGTGTGGTTCAGTATTTACTGCTCATAGAGATTCAGTAAACTAGTGTAGCAGTATGCTGACATATGCCTGCAAACTATTAATGAGGCTTAGCAAAATTTGCCTATAGTTCGCTGGCCATATAACTGTGTATTATTGGGGCAGGGGGGGGGGGGGGGGGTTGTGAACAGTGGATGTAAAGAACTATGAAACGCAACTGTGCAACTTTCAGCTACATCATTTATAGTGTTGAACTTCCACCTCCCTATTTTTCAGCCAGTGTAACAACGCAGTACATCGACACTGAGGACCATCAATGAAGAAATATAGCTGTTGAAGATCACATATGACACCGCTGGGTGGGCGATTATCTTATGTGGGCACAATAAACTAGGACTTGCAAACTTTGAACAGCGAACTCAAGAGCAGTTTACAGTAAAGTGATTTTAATGAAGGAAGTGCAACAGCCAATCAGTGATCAGGTTTCATGGCCACAGCAGGACAGCAGCTAACAAGTGATGGGTTCTATGGAAGCAGTCATTGAGTACATGAGCAGCCAATCAGTACAGCCAACTGGGATAAAAAAGATGCCTCATTGAGGAAATTACAACTTGCAGCAGCTGTGCAGATGACAAATCCAGATGACAGCTGCAGCAGCAGCAGTAGACAAGTGAATAAGAGTAAGGTAATTTCATAGTAAAAGTTGTTTTATATTAAGTGATACATAATGACTCACCTTAACGAACAAGACAGTGTGATAGGAGAGAAGGGACAACAGGGGACTGGTTCTGTAGATGATAGTGGTTTTAAATCAGACATGAATGTAACTTTGAATGATTGGGACGAAAGTCCTATTGTTGATGAAATGATAAAAGTGCCATCTACATTTTATGGTGAGGTGAGCAAAATAGATGAAAACAGTACTGGAGTGGATGAAATCATTAAGATTAAGGGGAAGGAATCTAGTAGCGAAAGCCAGCAAGGGCAACAGTTTATGGGAGATGGAAAATTTGAAGCAATGTTAAGGCAAATTACGAGTAGTATGTGTATGAAAGAAGACATTAGTAGTATGAAAAAATACATTATCCGGGTGGAATAGAATTCAGATAGTATTAGAATTGATATGGTTAGCTTGAAGGATGAACTGAAGAAAGAAACTAAAAAGGAGACTAAGGTAGTCAGCTCCAGTGTTTCAGAATTAAATAAGAGGGTTGAGGAAGTAGTTAGAGAGTGTGATGAGAAGATAAGGAAAGTAGAGCAGAATACCAATGAGAAATTAACATTAATGAGTAGTAAATGTGCAGAAGAGAGACAGAATCTTTGTGATGACTATAGTAGGAGGGTGGAGGCTTCTGAAAATCAGTGTAAAGATGAAGGCAAAGCAACCAGCAAAATTTTGTGCTGAAAACAGAGTTAAACTTGAGAAACAAATCAATCAGATTAAAAATGATTTTGAAATGGAAGTAGAAACCAAGTGTGCAGTAGTGGTAGAGAAAACGTGGCAAAAGTAAATAAAAATGTAGATTCAAAATTGGCTGAAATAGAGAAAAAGATGGAAGAGGAACAAAATCTAAAGCATAGAATATGTAGGGTTCCAAACAGTCTTTCATCAAAAAGTCTTTCATTTGTTTGTGGTAAGAAATTTAATAATTTTGAACCATGTGGGGAAGTGCTTCCACTGGATTTCATTAGAAAATTTAATGATTTGCCTGCAACACGGAATGACAAAGATAAAATGTCATTTTTGGGAGGTTTTTTGAAAGGGGATGCTTATGGATGGGCAGCTCAGGTAGCCAATAGCTGTACTTTGTGGCAAAGCTTTGAAAAACCATTTTTAGATGAATATTGGTGCACTGAAATATTTGGACAAAGAGCTAGATAGTGAATCAATAATTATTGGTTTAGAAACTAAGTTGCCTCTGAAAGTTAGAGAATTGCTTTTATCTTCCACTAGAGGTAATATTAGTGATTTTTTTAATTATGTTGATGAAGTGGAGAGGATGAAGTCCTCAGTGAAAGATTGTAGGAGGAATTTTGATGACAATAATCAATCAGGGAGAAATTTTCAGGGAAATAGGATGAACAGGACTAATATAGTAAAATATTCGAGGAATGGTGGAGGATAGCAAGAATGGGAACAGAAATGGTAGGAGAAATTCGAGTAACAGAAATGGAGGAGATGATTTTAATTCTGGATCAAACCATTTAAACTAGATAATGCTCCAGTTTTGGCTCACACTAGAGCAGGTAGTGGTGAAGATCCACTTTTATACAAATGTGCTGTAGGGTAAGGTAATGTAAATAATAGTAATAGGGTAATGTAAATAATAGTAATAAAACAAGTGTAAATTCTAATTCTACTGAGATGTTGAATGATGGTGTGAGTACCAATGTTTATCCCATGAAAGGAAAGGAGGGATCTACTATAATGTGCATTGAACCAGAAGTAAGACCTACAAACAAGTAGGGGGTTCAACATTCTGTTTTGGATCATTATGTGGTGATAGTGCTTACCCCAGCTGTCTGTCTCATTTTTCGTGATTCCTGAGGCAGTCAGACTCTTCTCCTATCCTATCTGCAGTTTATAAGTGAATCACAAACATTCTGTCTTTGACTATTATGTGATTTTGTACAGCAGGATACTTAAGTATAGAAATATTTTAGAAAAGATTACTCCATTGTTATTTATGTACATATTTTATTATGTTATGTTTGTAATGGTTCAAACGGCTCTGAGCACTATGGGACTTAACAGCTGAGGTCATCAGTCCCCTAGAACTTAGAACTACTTAAACCTAACTAACCTAAGGATGACACACACAACCATGCCCGAGGCAGGATTCAAACTTGTGACCGTAGCTGTTGCACGGTTCCAGACTGAAGTGCCTAGAACTGCTCGGCCACTCCAGCTGGCTATGTTTGTAACAAGTAAGGGAGTAAGAGTATGGAAGAAAGTAAGTTGGTACCATTGTTAAAGAATTTCTGTCAAACAAAGAGGTAAGGTAAACTGAAAATGAGAAGTGTCAGCAAATGTTGCGGAGAATGTGCGGATTATCTGAAAACTATAATTAACATCTGAAGTAATCAGCTCATGGGTGCAGCAACAGAGGCAATATGCAGTAAAAACCATCTTGAATACTAGGTCTAAATATTAATTACAGTATATTAGGAGTGTTTGTGGTCAGTGCAATCAGTATATGAAGATAACTATCTATCTGTGTCATGGTACAGCTTTTTCTAACATTAAGAAAATAAAAATTTAAACATTGTTGCCTGGAGTTATGTGTGGAATGTATAAGCAAGAGTTGTATGTATATCACACTTCAGGCTAGAATCTCAAGCGATTTGATGGAATACAGTGAAATAATAGCTTTCCTAAGTGATAATTTTGTCTGATCGGTAATGAGAGTTAAGTTTGCCTTAGCATAAGGATCTGATTACTGTGGAGTGTTTTTCAGTAGACTCAATTTTGCGTTAGATAAGCAGAGCAGGTGCTTATTTATTAGATAATGAAACAATAATGAAATAATAAAATAATAAATAAAGTTAGGGTCTTAATGGTTAGGGAGCCTGTCTCTGCAGTGGGGATATTTTTTGAGAGTGCACTCCACTAGCTAATGAGGTAAGAAAGATAAGTAAAATAATGGAGCTGACAGACATGATTGAGTAATGAAAAAGATAACAGTATACAAACAGATGTGGTGTAACTGTACTGATGGTTTAATTTAGAACTAGGCAACATTAGGTACTGTGTATAAGGGCTGGAACTTAAATAGTGGCAACTATTTATTCACAATCGATACAAAAGAGTTACATGTTTGCACCGGTTACTGTCCTTCAAAGTAGTCACCAGCAATGTGTAGAACCTGTTGCCAGTGTTGTGGAAGGAATAGATGCCATTAGCAGAGCCTGTTCTGTTGATGGTGCAAATGGAGCAGTCTACTACCTGTCAAATCTCTGGAACAGTTCTGAAGCGAATGCCATGAAATGGTTCCTTCATCTTTGGTATCAAATCAAAGTCACAAAGGCTTAAGTCATATTACTGTTCATTTTAGGAGCATCACCTGTGACCAGCTTTGTGAAAGAAGCGGCAACACTTTCTGCACAACACACACATCATTTCGCATGACAATGTGCAGGTGCATACAGTGCAAGCTGTGGCTACTCTGTTTGATCAGTGGGACTGGAAAGTACTGTACCAACCACCATACTCCCCAAACTTAAGTCCCTGTGACTTTGATTTGATTCCACAGATGAAGGAACCACTTCATGGCATTCACTTCAGAACTGTTCCAGAGATTCGACAGGCAGTAGACTGCTCCATTCGCACCATCAAGAGAACAGGCACTGCTAAAGGTATATTACACCTTCCACATTGCTGGCAACAGGTTCTACACAATGCTGGTGACTACTTTGAAGGACAGTAACAGGTGCAAACATGTAACTCTTTTGTATCTGTTGTGAATAAATAGTTGCCACTATTTAAGTTCCAACCCTCATATATAGTGCAATTAATGACACTGCAGCTGGGAATGAGAGCTTAACCTAAAGAGCAATACTTTAGTGAGGTAAAAGTCATATAATGCTGCATTATTGGATCTATAGGTTATCTGAAAACTTCTATTTTTGTTCTGAGGAATTATGAGCTTAAAGTGGTAATACTGGAACAAAGAAAAGTAATTTTTCTGATTAACTGTTAACTGTGGTGTTAGAGTGATGTGAGTATTTCTGACAGGTCAACTGTTTGGTATCATTTTGTGATATTGTGAAGATTTAATTTTCGGATTGAATGGGGGTAGTGCTCAGAGTTGAGTAGAGAAGTGGTGCAATGATTTAGTGCAACTTCCATCCCCTTAATTTTGATTTGAGTGGTAATTAATTTATGTGATGATGACTCCATTCTTTTTTCATAACATAATGATTAGTAAATCTATACTACTGCCAATCTTGAGTTTTTGCTATTCTGAAAATGGTAAAGAGACCCAAATCTTTCAAGTGTAGCCAGTTTCAGACAGTTATGATGTAGAGTAATCTTTCGAAGTGTAATGTGCATTTGATTTTAAATTTTTACTAGACCCCACCTTTCGTACTATAGTCAATGTAAGTGCTGATTACTGTGATGTTATGAGGACTATGTAATGTATTTGTTTATGAAGTAATTACCATTATTTGCCATTACCGTTAAACATTTTTTTCTTATATTTAGAAGTATAAGTGAGTGTACTAAAGTAGCGTATTTTGTCTAATTTTTTCATGTACTGTGGCGGAGGAGAACCACCTCCAAGGGAACTAATAGCAGTGCATTTCCCTACTAACTGCCACTTGAACATGTTGAAGGCATGGACAACTTGGTGAGAAAATGTGTAAAAGTTCATTAGAAGTGTGAAAGGGCTTGTGAAAAATACTAAACATTGAGCAAGTCAAATTTTCTGTCCTAAAAGTGAACAGCAATGCACAGTGTAATTTAACTTTTTGGAACCCATGAGATTTTTTTTAAGCAAGACAGGGCTTGTATAAAGTGATATGTATCTTAGAATTTAATCCTTGTTTATCCAAAAAGGACATCACTTATGATGAAGATGCTCTAATCTTTATTAAGAATACAACTTGTGGATATTTTGTGCCATTGTAGAATACAATGCATGTAAATATTTTGTATGGGAATTTTCATATGGCCAGTTCATATAAGTATAAATTTGAAAAAACATATGTACTGTAGTTTTGATTAGATTTTGTATGTAATATTTTTTTGTGTAGATTGTTAATACAATTTCTGTCATGATTTGTAGTCATTGAATTGCCCAGTTAGCTATTTACAATATCTGTCTGGTCAGTCCAATGAAGGGGTAATGCGATGAAGCAAGCTGGGATGTTTTCTCTTCCCCTCTTGTGCCATCTGCCTCCTTTAATTCATTTTTCATTTCTGACTAATTACCATTAACATACGTGAATACACAAACAGCTGCTAGCATGAGTTTCTTAGAAGTAGATACCTTAGGGGTTGCGAAGCAACTCAAATCGCTTGATACGGGCAAGTCTTCAGGTCCAGATTGTATATCAATTAGGTTCCTTTCAGATTACACTGATACAATAGCTCCCTACTTAGCAATCATATACAACCACTCGCTCACTGATAGATCTGTACCTACAGAGTGGAAAATTGCGCAGGTCGCACCAGTGTTTAAGAAGGGTAGTAGGAGTAATCCATCGAACTACAGACCTATATCATTGACGTCGGTTTGCAGTAGGGTTTTGGAGCATATACTGTATTCAAACATTATGAATCACTTCAAAGGGAACGATCTATTGATACGTAATCAGCATGGTTTCAGAAAACATTGTTCTTGTGCAACACAGCTAGCTCTTTATTTGCATGAAGTAATGGCTGCTGTCAACAGGGGATCTCAAGTTGATTCCGTATTTCTAGATTTCCGGAAAGCTTTTGGCACCATTCCTCACAAGCGACTTCTAAACAAGCTGCGGGCCCATGGGGTATCGTCTCAGTTGTGCGACTGGATTCGTGATTTCCTGTCAGGAAGGTCGCAGTTCATAGTAATAGACGGAAAATCATCGAGTAAAACTGAAGTGATATCAGGTGTTCCCCAGGGAAGCATCCTGGGACCTCTGCTGTTCCTGATCTACATAAATGACTTGGGTGACAATCTGAGCAGTTCCCTTACGTTGTTCACAGATAATGCTGTAATTGACCGTCTAGTAAGGTCATCCGAAAACCAGTATCAGTTGCAAAGCGATTTAGAAAAGATTGCTGTATGGTGTGGCAGGTGGCAGTTGACGCTAAATAATGAAAAGTGTGAGGTGATCCACATGTGGTCCAAAAGAAATCCGTTGGAATTCTATTACTCAATAAATAGTACAACTCTCAAGGCTGTCAATTCAACTAAGTACCTGGGTGTTAAAATTACAAACAACTTCAGTTGGAAAGACCACATAGATAATATTGCGGGGAAGGCAAGCCAAAGGTTGCGTTTCATTGGCAGGACACTTAGAAGATGCAACAAGTCCACTAAAGAGACAGCTTACACTACACTCGTTCGTCCTCTGTTAGAATATTGCTGCGTGGTGTGGGATCCTTACCAGGTGGGATTGACGGAGGACATCGAAAGGATGCGAAAAAGGGCAGCTCATTTTGTATATGTAATAGGGGAGAGAGTGTGGCAGATATGATACGCGAATTGGGATGGAAGTCATTACAGCAAAAACGTTTTTCGTCGCGGCGAGATCTATTTACGAAATTTCAGTCACCAACTTTCTCTTCTGAATGCGAAAATATTTTGTTGAGCCCAACCTACGTAGGTAGGAATGATCATCAAAATAAAATAAGAGAAATCAGAGCTCGAACAGAAAGGTTTAGGTGTTCGTTTTTCCCGCGCGCTGTTTGTGAGTGGAATGGTAGAGAGGTAGTATGATTGTGGTTCGATGAACCCTCTGCCAAGCACTTAAATATGAATTGCAGAGTAGTCATGTAGATGTAGATGTAGATGTAGATCTAATTTTGTGCTTAGTTTTGTGTATGTAATTAATTTCCTGATTTATTTTGACTATTCCTTGTTAATATCTTCTGTTACAGGGTGAAATAAATAATTGTTAGATTCTATTGTTGGCTTATAAACAAATATAAATTCTGTAATAACAATAAACATTTGGAAAAAGAATCACCATGATTCTTTAAGTATTTATTTGGCTCTATTCAAAAACATCTTAGCAATGCCAGCCCTTAATTAATTCCAAAATAATTACCAGTTTTGTCAGAAAGATTTGTTCATAACTATATCTGTTAATTTCATCACATAAACAAATAATTTACCCTAACCCTCATTGTAGAAAATACCATTAAAAAGAACCAATTTTTAATGTATTCAGTTAATTTTATGAGTTATGCTTTAATTGTAACTTCTGTAAATTAAACATCAAACAATGTATAGTTTTTTGGTCCCAAGACAGTCAGTCCACAGCCAAGTTTCAGACAAGGATCCCATAATGGTTAGATCAACAACAAGGCATCAACTTAACTGTGAAATAAGTGTAACACAAATAGGTTGTGTGTTAAAACAATGACAGTGTCTGTTCAATACGTACCGTACTATTCTGCAAGAACTGTGAACTGTGTGGTTCAGTTTTTACTGCACATAGATATTCAACAGTAAACTATTGTAGCAGTATGGTGACATATGCCTGCAAACTATTAATGAGGCTTAGCAAAATTTGCCTATAATTAACTGGCGATATAACTGTGTATTATTGGGTGGAGGGTTGTGAACAGTGGATGTAAAGGACTATGAAACGCAACTGTGCAACTTTCGGCTACATCATTGAAAGTATTCAGCGTTGAACTTGCAACCCCCCTATTTTTCAGCCAGTATAACAACACAGTACATCGACACCAATGACCATCAATGAAGAAATAAAGCAGGCGAACTTCACAAAGGGCCCAAATTGTCGAGCACTAACTTAGAATAGTTTGCACTAGACATTTGTGTGGTTACCTTAACAGGTGATCAAAACATACTTTGTAGCCTCCTAACCACCTATGGCAAGCTAAAGTACACCCACAAGCAACAAAGTCAGCAAACCCCTGCATATCAGCAACATTGACTGGATATGCCAACTACTATTAAAGCTGAACAACAGGCTACAGCAGGGAACCTTCACACAATGACGCACAAACAAACTACCAACATCACCCTACACTGTGAATCTGATATATGACCTATCAGACACAAAATGATGATGAACCCAACTGTTACAGGTATGCTGATGCTGGCTGAGAAATCAACACCAGTAACCAGCGGCAGCCGCTGAGTAACACCCCCGCGCTACATCAAAGGTATCGATCTGCATGATACCCACTATTAAAAAAGCCTACCCTTGCAAGACCTGTTGCAGGCAGCAAGAAAACCACTACTGCTCGTACAACCCGATACAACTATTGCACAGGCTTATTTCCCTTGGCTATTGCCTTGGCACTTTTTTCACTCTGCCCTTCAAACTGCTACCCTTCATTCAACTTTCAACCCAGTCTTTCTTCAGATGAGCACATATTAATGTTCAACCTTAACCAGATGTACACATCGTACATGACCTCACTTTAGTGAAAACTAACCCTTATGCAGAGATGGCAGTAGACCTTTTGTGTTGGCCATCATGCAGGTGTGGGTGAGGAGGGCCTCACCTCTTGAAAAAAAACCTAACAAATCCAAGCCTCTCACTTTCCTTACCTCCTACTGATTTCAAGTGTTTATTCCATTTCATTTCAGTTTGCCTTATTAATATTAAGTATTTAAATGCTGCAACAGTTCTCATAAGTCCACCATGAATGTTGCAGTGAGATACTATCAGACACTTTCTCTTGTAAATCAGCATTTCCTACATTTATCTAACATTTGAAGAAAGCTTCCAGTCAATATACCAACTGAAAACACTGTATAAGTTATTCTACATTTACTATTATCCAGCACAGACACTTCCCTGTAGCCATTAACATCGCCAGTTCATTCATTCATTAACCCATTCATTCCCACAATTTTCTGTGAAGCCCATCACAGAGGAGAATCTTCAGGGGATATGGAACAAGTCGCATCATACATTAACAAGCAGAAGCAATCCTGCATGCAGTCTACTTCTGTAAAGTATACTAACAACAAATTATTACTAGATACAATCTGCCCACATCGACAATAATAGAAATTACTTCTAGATTATTAGGTGCAAAAACACTGCTTTGACAGAAAGAAAGAAAGAAAGAAAGAAAGATGAAAAACCTCACCACTGTCGTTCCTCCTCAATCCTACACTTATCTAATACATCAGACCAAGTACTGTATCACCCGAGTGTAAGACGACACTGAATGTAAGACAATCCCTCTTTTTTTGAGAGACTCCCTGGGAAAAATTTATTTTTAACCTATTCTGACTAACTAAAATTACAAATTGTTTTATTGACATAAAGTACCTGCCAAAAAACTAACCTTATACTTATTCTGAACTTAAGCCATTTGTTGATGGTCTACAGTTTGATAATACTAGCAGAAATAAAATAAAATAAAAAAAATTACATTGATTTTTAGACTGTTTCTTTCCTACTATTTTTAGCTTACTAACCCTGTAGTCTATGGTATTACCAATTTTTAATCATTAGCCTCATCATCATGATAGCACAGACGTAAAATTTATGTTCTTTGTCAGAAATATTTGTCTGTTTTTTTCCGAATATGTTGCTATTTTTGAGTCTGTCATTATGGTGGGACCTGAGAACACAGCTGTTTTTTTTCTGTGTAGATATCACATTTCACTTTGAAACTGACATGAGAGTGTAATGTCTCTTCCTTCCAAACGTACTGCCTGCCCACCACTCCCTTATTGGCTGTGCAGAACTAGCTGACACAGCCTCTTACATTTCGTCATATGTCATGAACAGTGTCAACAACACTGCACCAAGAAACACATTAAGTACACTACTGGCCCTGTAGAAATGAATGCTATTGTCGAGTATTTGTCTAGTTTTAAAGTCAGTTCAATTCCAATTACAAATGGATTCAGGTGAACTGTAGCTTAAATGTGGTAGATGTTCATAAAAAGCCAAAGTATGTGGTATAGTTCCCCATGTTTGGCAACATGATGAAATTTGTTGCTCACTCACTGCTCCCCCCTCCATAATCATCTTAGCTCTCAACCAAGCTGGTGTCACTGATCCCCTTCCAAACCTTCCATAGCAAAGACCTTTAAGTGCACTGGGCATATGTAACAACATCAATTCAGATAAAAGATTGCAATCCTGATTCAGTCCTATTCTTGATCTTTTGCTTATCCTGCAATGCTGTGATGTCTGTTTGTACTATCTCCACAATGAATCTTGCTGCTGTAATTTATCCTCATGATAGCAATTACAGTCAATTTAGTATGATTTATTTCCTTTGTTTGACATCTCATTCTGGGTTAATTTTCCTTCTAGTTTCAACTGAATGTCACCATCGTGTTTTGAAGCTGAATAAAAGCTGGCAAAGTTTCTACTCAGTATTCTAATACACGAACAGTGACTGAATTTCTCATTCCCAATCCACTTGGTGAATCACTGCAGTCTCTCATAGCCAAATAAAATACTTGTCTGGGTTCTGAATCAACTAATGTTTTGTGAAGGACAACATTTTCTTTTTCTAATGTTTCATTTATGTAAAAAAAAAAAAATCAGCATTAATGTTTGTGTAAGGTTTCCATACATGTATGTGAATGTTTATTACAAACCTGTTCAGCTACAACAAAAGTTTGTAAGATGATAGAATTTAATACTACTTCCTCCTGTGTTTCACAAAATTGTCAAATTTTAATCAGAGCAATAAGCTGTTGTGACTAGTTCATATTTTCTTGTGTATCTCTTGTGCTACTGCCTTGCAAGTCAGTGTCCTGTGACTGAGTACCATTGATACTGTATCAAGCACTTCAGGTTATCTGGACATCTCAATCCTGTTGGAACTCGAGTATCATTTACCAAGCCTTCCCCTTCCAAATTCTTCTAAATAAATTTGCTTGTGGCCTCAATAGCCAATGCTCCCTCTCTAAATATAAGATGATGTCTATGCACTGAAGAGCCAAAACATTATTACCACTGTCCAGTGTGATGTTGGATGCTGCCTGGTGGCATAACAGGTGTGGTAACAAAAGTATACAAGGAGAGTAGACATGCACGGGGCATCATCATTGCCAAGAAATTGGCTGCAAATGAGGAAACCTATCGAAATAAGTGACTTTGACAAAGCACAGATTGTTATTACACAGAACCTGTGAATGAGTACCTCAAAAACAGTGAAGCTGGTCAAATTTTCACATGCTACTGTTGTGAGCATCTACAGAAAAAGGTAGAAGAACAGTGAAACTACCACTAGGCGATAAGTGGTTGGACATCCATAACTCTTCACAGAGCATGGGGTCTGGATGCTTGTCTGCTCCATAAAGTAGGAGAGATGGTGGTCATAATACGAGGTCTGGCTACAAGGTATCCAACCTTTGATTTTCCACGCTAAATAAAGATGATAGTACGGCACCATTGTACATAGTAAAGGAAGAGACCTTTATGCGCATGTGTCAGTTGCTGCCTGTTGGTTACTGAGTAAGGTGCTACACAATGTGTTCGTCGGATTACCAATTCTCTCAAGATGACTGAACATGCTGAGTAAAGATACTGCATTGAATTTTGCCAAAAGCTTGGTGATTCTCAAAGTGAAACAGTTTGTAACATTCAGAAGTGTTTGGAGAAGATGCAATGGGTGTAACACAAATTAAGGACTGGTTCAACCAATTCAAAAATGGCCACACATCAGCAGAGAGTGACCAGCATTCTGGCAGGCCCCAAACTGCACAGAGTGCAGTTGTTGTTGAGAGGGTGCAAAATTAGGTGAGCGCAGATCATCATTTGATGATGCAGGAGATTGTCCAAGAGATTGGGGTGAGTAAAGATTCTGCACATGCAATTTTTCATGATGATCTGAACAGACACAGAGTGGCTGCGAAATTTGTGCCCAAGTTGTTATCGCTGGAAAAAAATACCTCCATTTTGACGTTTCACAGGACCTTCCGGACACCACCAACACTGATCCTGGGTTTCTGAACACCATGATAACTGGAGATGAGTCATGGATGTACAGCTATGACCCAGAAAAATAAAGACAGTCATCGCAATGGAAGCATCCCGAGTCTCCATGGTCGAAGAAAATGCGGCAGGTGTGAAGCAAAATCAAGCTGATGCTGATTGTCTTCTCTGATGTCCATGGAATTGTGCATCATGAATACGCACCAGAAGGACAAACAGTGACAAAGGTGTACTATCAAGGTGTTCTGTGGCGATTCCATGACACAGTTCGGCGCAAAAGACCAGACATGTAGATGGCGAAAAACTGGCAACTGCATCACAACAACCCCCCACATATTCATCCCACTTGATCCAAAATTTCTTGGTCAAACATGGAATTACAGCTGTTCACCAGCCACCCTACTCTCCAGACATGGTTCCATGTGACTTCTGGTTGTTTGCAAAATTGAAGACATGACTGAAAGGATCCCATTTTGACAATAGAGAAGAGATAATATGAAACATGATGCCAGAGCTGAACACCATTCCAGAAGAAGACTTCCAGAGGGGTTTACAGCATTGGAAGGATCGGTGGGCTAAGTGTGTGCAAGCACAAGGGGCCTACTTTGAAGGGGATTAGGGTTCGAACCCTGTCAGGTATTTGAAATATTTTTTCTGGCAAAAGGTCGGATACTTTTTAGACAGGCCTCGCATTCTGGCTCATCAGTACAAATGTAAAACTACCCCTATTACTCTGCTAAATAATGTAAAAATCTTCAAATATAAGATGACAGTGTTTTTTCCAATGACGAATTTAAGAAAAAACCTCATCTTATAATCGGGTAAATACGGTGATTATTTAACATCAGTAGTTTATATACTCGAGAAGTTAGCATCTGTGTAATGCAAGCAATTATATCCCCTAACACCAAAATTTTAAGAAATTGTAGGGGTGGACATAAAAGTTTTTGTAATGCCTGCCTTGAGTGATCATTTAAATTAAGATAGTGGATTAGCAGGTGATCACCAGTACTTGGTGACAAGGAATGTAAATAAGTCAATTGGAGAAAAATTCTGTGGTGGTACATTTTGTCAGTATCTATGTCAAGTGACATACACATGCAGCTCATGGGTGCCCCATAGTCAACTTTCAGTGGAGTGACTAATGAGCTATTTTGTTACTTTGTTATTGAATATATAGTTTGCTCTCTGTATACCAGCAACTTGTTAAAGACTTTTTACAGAATGTGAAACTCCACTCTCTACACTAAAGGGGGATGCATAGTCTGTATGGAAATTAAATGAGACTGCTGTGACCCTGTCTGAGTAATGTGTGTTAGAGGACATAGCAACCCCATTATGCTTCCTTGTCCTTGTCCTTCACAAAACATTAGTTGATTCAGAACCCAGACCAGTATTTTATTTGGCTATGAGAGACTGCAGTGATTCACCAAGTGGACTGGGAATGAGAAATTCAGTCACTGTTCGTGTATTAGAATACTGAGTAGAAACTTTGCCAGCTTTTATTCAGCTTCAAAACACGATGGTGACATTCAGTTGAAACTAGAAGGAAAATTAACCCAGAATGAGATGTCAAACAAAGGAAATAAATCATACTAAATTGACTGTAATTGTTATCATGAGGATAAATTACAGCAGCAAGATTCATTGTGGAGATTGGTTGTATCAAGCAAAAAAGTTTTTGATCCATGACCAGTTTGAGAAAATAGTCACTGTGTACAGAAGCAAGCAGTAAAGGAAGTCAAATAAAAATTTGGAATAGGAATTAACGTTCAGGGAGAAGAAATAAAAAATTTTGAAGTTTGCCAATGACATGTAATTCTGTCAGAGACAGCAAAGGACTTGGAAGTGCAGTTGAAAGGAAGGTGTAAGATGAACATTAAGGAAAGAAAAACAAGGATGATGAAATGAAACCAAGTGAGGCTGAGGGAATTAGATTAGGAAATGGGAAACTAAAAGTAGTTATGGGTTTTGCTAATTGGGAAGTAGAATAACATATGATGGGCAAACTAGAGTGGATGTAAAATTTTAGAATGGGAAAGGCAAGAAAAGCATTTCTAAAGAACAGAAATTTGTTAATATCAAATACAAATTTAAATGTTAGGAAGTTTTTTCTGAAATCATTTGTCTGGAATGTAACCTTGTATGGAAGTGAAATAGTAGAGAACAAAAGCTTTTGACATGTGATTCTACAGAAGAATGATGAAGATTAGATGGGTAGATCATGTAACTAATGACAAGGTACTGAACAGAATTGGGAGAAAAGAAATTTGTCACATAATTTAACTAAAAGAAGGGATCAGTGGATAGGACACATTCTGAGACATTAGTTATTTGGGAATGAAGAGTCTTGCATAGGACAGTGCAGTATGGAGAGATGCATCAAACCAGTCGTCAGACTACCGTAACGACCACTACAGTTATACCAACAGTTTGATACAGTGTTAAGACATCTTTCAGAGGGAGATGGAAGATATCTATTTGCAAGTGTCTGTTATTTGCAAGAGATCTCTTTGGAGAAAGCAAAAAATGTTTCAGACAACGTGTATTTCATCTGTTGTGATTCTTTGAGAGAAATTTCTCTTCCTCATGAAATATCATTATACTCTCCTGTAACAAACAGTTGTTGAGGATATTCATATGTTATATTGTACATCCATTCTTCTACTATTATTAAAAATATGAAAAACTTGTGTTCTTTTATTGTCACTCAGGCATTTTGGTGGCATGGGAGATTCCTGGTAAATGTGAGCTAAGAAAGGGGGTTAGTGCCACTGTGCATCCAATGCAATTTCTGCCAGCATTTCTTTTAGAGCCTGTAGTTTGCTTTGCTTTGAGTAACTAATTTTTTCCAGAGTAGAAGGGCTTCCTCCAGTAGCACTCATGTATGAGTTCATACAGTGATCTGCGGGTAGTACAGCAATGCAATCCCCTTGATTGAATGCACTTCTAATTACTGTCTGTTGCCTATCTTTGTGTATCCAACTGATCTACAAATGGCTAGATGAAAGGTTTCAGTGCATTTGTAGATTTTAGATAGGACCATAACTTACAAAGACCTTTTTTAAAAGCTTTTTGCTGGCATCAGAATTTGGAGAATTCTATATATATAAGATGCATATATGTTACAATATATCTTATTGGTGAGCTTTTTACTACGAAATTTTTTCTGTGGAATTTTCTACTCTTCCTTTTCAAGCAGAAGTGTAGCTTTTTTGCAGAATTCTTCAAATAAGGCCTCTAAATGAATAACCTTGATATTTTCTATTTATCTCCATGCAGTTATATGGATGACTGAGCTTTGACCGTAACTGTGCTGTACTTTTTGTATTTGAAATAGATTTCTTATTTTCAGTTTTGAGTAGGAAATTGGTGACTGTAGTTTCTACCAAGCACAAATATTTCCTTAGTGTTGTTAATAGCTTTCTAACTTTCATGACAACAGACTAGTTGTTTGGGGAAGTTCAGCATTGTTTCATAAGACTTCTTGATTCAATACTAGGCAATTTTAGTAACCTTTGCCATTACCACATTGGTGGTATATTTCCGTGTTATGGGATTTAGACCATGCCCAAATGATCAAGTATAGTTTCTGAATCTGGGGTGGGGCAGGGAGGGGGAGGGGGTGGAGGGTGGGTGGGGGTGGGGGATAGGAGACGAATCAAGTTATTACCCCTTGCTATTGAACATAGGGCATGTCCAAATGAACATCTACATGGTTACTCTGCACTTCACACTTAAGTGCCTGGCAAAGGGTTCATCGAACCATTTTCATACTACTTCTCTACCATTCCACTCTCGAATGGCATGTGGGAAAAAGGAACACATAAATCTTTTCGTCTGAGCTCTGATTTCTCTTATTTTATTATGATGATCATTCCTCCCTACATAGGTAGATGTCAACAAAATGTTTACACATTCAGAAGAAAAAGTTGGTGATTGAAATTACGTAAATAGATCTCACCGAAAATAAACCACCTTTGTTTCAGTGACTGCCACCCCTACTCACGTATCGTATCAGTGACACTCTCACCCCTACTGCATGATAACACATAAGGAGCTGCCCTTCTCTGCACTTTTTCAATGTCCTCTGTCAATCCTACCTGGTAAGGATCCCATACCGCACAACAATATTCCAGCAGAGAATGGACAAGTATAATGTAGGCTGTCTCTGTAGTGGTTTTGTCACATCTTCTAAGTGTTCTGCCAACAAAGCGCAGTCTTTGTTTCGCCTGAGTTATTGCTCTAAGTCCAACTACACCAGAAACTGAAATTTTGTGGCAGATTAAAAATGTGGCTGACCAGGACATGGACCTGGGACCCTGGCCTTTTGTGGGAAAGTGCTCTACTGACTGAGCTATCCTATAATGACTCATGATCTGCCTTCCAGGTTTACTTCTGCCAGTACCGGATTTCCTACCTTCTGAGCAGGAAAGAAGTTCTCTTGCCTACCTGGTGCGTAGTGGGATTAATATTCCTGGAAAAAGGATATTGTGGAAACATGGTTTATTGACAGCCTTAGGGTTCCAGGATGAATTTTCACTCTGTAGTAGATTATGCACTCATGTGGAGCTATCTGGCAGATTAAAACTGTATGCCAGCACACATATTTGTGCACTAGGTTAGTTTGGCCAAAAGCCATCAAAGACTATTCACAGTGATTAAGGAAGAACTAGTCAAATTATGCTTTCATTGTATCAGATCTTAGTGAAAAGCCTTCCCCTAATGACTAAGCACTGTAATAGTAGCAAGGTCATATTAGTTGGATGGCCCCACTTCTGTGAAATCAGCAGGAAAGGTGTCTGGAGACTAGGTCACATTGAAGATAATATTGAGTTCAATTGGAACTTGGGTTATTTAAAAATTATTTAGTTGGGTAGGATTTCATTTCATCTGTCTATAACAGAATTTAAAAATACCTTTGTCATTGTAGTATAACAAATATATTTATTGTTTCTGAGGTACAGTATGTAATGTTTGGATTCAGATAGAACAAACAATGTTAAGTACAACAGTATCAAGTATTCTCATATTTAAAGCAGTCACTGCTTAAAAGTAAATCACAGACTAAATATGAATAATGGTATTTATAAAAAATTAACAAAATGTTCTGTGAGAAGGAGCTGTTCCAAAGCTCATTTCCACAAAACAAAATTGTATCTGTTCTGAAAGCACATGGAAACAAATGGAACTATATCTGCAGACCATATTGAGGATTTCACTTTAAAAAAAATATTACATAAAGTGCAATTTAAATTGACATAACATTTAAAATTGACTGCCTCCAGAGATATGTCAGAAAAAAAAAATCTACTGTGGGCCACATACAAATAGGGCAGAGGCCTCTGCAGCAATTACTGAATGAAGTACCATAGAATATCCATAAAAAATTCAGGTTTTTTGATAAAGTCTTTCTGGTGCAGTGGTATTTAATAATTTCAGAAATTTTTTGTAAACATTGTTTCATAAATATTTATTAAAATGCACCTTATACATTATATCCCACCTTTAGTTGCTCCTGATGGATACAGATTTTTACTCATATTCCCATAATATGTAGGCTACCAAAAATGTAAAAGACAAGTTTGTTCCTTTCCTTCCAATCCTGACAAAGTGAAATTAATTTTCATACAAATATGATGTGTGTAAATCCTTGCCATATTTTCCAATGCTTAAATAAAAGTGGGATTTAAATGCTTAATATGAACTTTAAAATTATTATAAAACTGAAAAACAATATGGATGAATGATAGTAAATGGTCATACATTTGGCCATTCAGAACCAACACAATATAATGCAGTGATTGTTTCACTGCCACAAAGCACACAAAATATACACCATTAACACAGCCACACACTCACAGTCAGTGAGACTGTATCTTTAGTTTTGCAGTTTCACTATACCACACAGACAGTAAAACTGAGGAATCTTCGGCACACTTGTTGCTGTAGCAGTCTTTATTCTGTCCAGCAGCTGTTCAAATTTCTTTCATGTGTTTGTCATTCCACATCACTGGCACATTTGACAGACCAACAACGAATGTGATGCTCATGGAGCAACACAAATATTAAGACTCCTACAAGGCTCCTTCTATACTGATTAACCTCTCTTCACTTTGAGGACAATCAAACTGATTGTGAGGAAGAGAACAATCCAGGTGATGGTGGCAATGAAACCATTGTAAACTTCTGGCTGAGTTATCGTCCAGCCTCTACTCAGCATACTTCTGAGGCCAGTGGTGGCCATGGTTAGAGGTAAACCCAGACTGATGTATTGCAGGACAATTGGCATGCCTTCAACTGGCCATATCACACCTGAAGTGAAAGATAATAAGAGTTAAATAGTTGATTCTTCTTGTTACACCATCTTTATACAACAGAGCACAATAAATATATTAATGTTATAATGATAGAAGTATCCTCAACATTTAGATTTTTTTAAATTTTTTGGAGAATTAAAATTGTTTAGATGTTCCATTATTGACATATAGCTTATTTAATTACTATCTAAGGAAATTTTTATGTGTCTTTACACACAAAGAAGCTAAATTATTCCCAATATATTATTACAGTTGTAGAAAAAATATCCTAACAGTATGACACAAATCATATCAGGTTATAGAAAACAAAGAATGAACAGGATATTTGATCTACTGTATTTTGATATTTGATCTATTATATTTCAGACAACACCAACTGTCATTAAACCAGGACCTTCCATTTTAAACTCCAACGTGAGTTACTCATAGCAAAAGTAAGTAATTCTAATGCTCTACCAATTAGATCACATTAAGTTTCATAGATTGATTTTATAAAGCAAATATCAAGTGATAAATGAAGAACTGTGGCAGCTAACATAAAAGTTAAAATTTCATATGCTGTTTTGTCTTGATTTATTTTTTGTTATATGGTTAAGTTATGAATTTCTTTTGTTTTTCACCTAATCTGCCAAGACTTTGTTATAACAGTGTATTTATTATAGATAATTAGTAGATAAATATATTTAAAACAAAGATGATGTGACTTACCATATGAAAGTGCTGGCAGGTTGATAGAAACACAAACAGACACATACATACACACAAAATTCTAGCTTTCGCAACCAATGGTTGCTTCATCAGGAAAGAGGGAGGGAGAGGGAAAGACGAAAGGATGTGGGTTTTAAGGGAGAGGGTAAGGAGTCATTCCAATCCCGGGAGCGGAAAGACTTACCTTAGGGGGAAAAAAGGACAGGTATACACTCGCACACACACACACATATCCATCCGCACATACACAGACACAAGCAGACATTTGTAAAGGCCTTTTTTTACTTACCACTGAGTAGTAGGGTGGGATAGAAACTACCCAGGGCCAGCTGAATAGCATTTCTTTCCAGTTCGCAAATTGCAGAAATAACAAATCCTGGAAACACAAGTAATTAAAGTTAAATTGTTGCCTGGGTATTAATGTTACACAAACCAAATGCTTAGTTCAGTTTAAATAGAATAGCAAAACCACAGTGCTATAGCCTACTTACCAAAACACATGCCACAGAGACCTTGCAGAATTGTCAGAACTACCACCCAACCAATGTCTCCTTTGCACTGAACACCAAATACTACAATCATAAATATTAGTACTAGAGCTGTTTGACCACACATCACCACAAACTGTGTTATTACATGTGAGAACAGTACTTCAAATGGTGTTACACCTGTAAAAGAAAATTAAAATCAACTTCAAAAATTAAGGAATAAATTAACAGTGTAAGAGCTATAATAGTTTTACAGTCAACTAGTACTGATTTGTTAAAACTGTTTTTTTGTTGTTGACAAAAGTGTATTTGAAATTTTCAGTTACCGGACTTCTCAAGTCTTATGTATGGAAAAGTTTATCATCAAACCTTCCAGTTTGTGATACCATGGATTTTATCATAAGGAGTATGAAAATGTGAACCATCCAGTGGAGATGCCACATACTCATGTGTGAAGAATGGTTATCAGCACCTGACAGAGTCAGAAAGAGGCCTCACCGTGGATCTCCTTTTGGCCAACTGGTTGTATCATGCAATATCAAGATTTGTGGGGTTGTCTGTATGTGACAGTGATCCCATGTTGAGCAGCATGGGAATGTGAGGACAGGCATACTCCTCATTAATGCTCCACTTGATCACATTTGACTGCCTCAAGGGAGGATCATTGTATTGTGCACCAAGCACATCTCAACCCCTTCACATCTTCACCTGCACTTAAACAAGTAATGGGCTCCCTGTGACATTCTGTGGAATCCTAGATCATTCACTGGAGACTAGTAACAGAGAGACTATGGAGTTACTCTCCCATGTGTAGGCTGCTGTTAACACTAGAACACAAATTGCTGTGTTTGGAGTGGTGCCATGACTGGGAATTATGGGCTTCTGATGAATGGCATCACATTGTGTTCAGCAATTAATCATAGTTCTGCACCATCCTGGATGCCAGTGAGCTGGTGAGAATGGTGGCAACCATGGGAGAAGTCCCTTTCTTCCAATGTTCCAGAGAGGCACTGTGGCATTAACTTCTGAGATCATTGTGTTGGGAGCCATTGAGTATGACTTCAGGTCACAGTTGCTTGTGACTGAGGAAACTCTGATGGCACAACAGTGTTTCATGGACATCCTACATCCCCATATGACAGTATTGTGGTGCCTATTTTTGAAAGGACAGTGCTGACCCACACATGGCATGTGTTTCTGTGAACTGTCTGCATGATACTGAGGTACCCTTGTGTCCAGCAAGAAACACCCAGACCTGTCCCCAATAGTACATGTATGGGACCAGCTTTGAGGTCAACTTGGTCGTAGTGCCAGTATCCAGGATATCAAAATCAGTTATAACAATTGTGAGTCAGATTACATCATAGAGGCTACATTGGCTTTATTTAACTCCTTGAAACTGCATCAGCTTCTGCATCCAGGCCAGAATAAATGTCATACTGATGAGTGAGCTAATATTGCCAAATTCTTTGTGTGTTTTACTTGCGTTTGTAATCACTGAAATAACATCACCCATGAAGTCTCATTTTGTTTCCTCCTTGCCTTCTGGATACTTCACTTTTTTGTCCAGCACTGTATTTATGAGTAGCACAGCATCTTTTTCAATAAAATGGAACTACAATATATATATTGATTACAATGCAGCAACACTTTCATGGATTAGAGTAAAATGTAATATCTCTATACTAAAAATCAGTCTAATTCTCTACTAGCGTCAAATTTTAAGGATTTTTTCATTTTTCCCGTGGACATCTACAGAACAACAAAATCCAGTGAAAAAAAGGATTAAGCTTGTTTATTATTAAGCAACATTATGACAAACAGTGTTGGTTTTCCTGTCTGGTGCATGAAAAATAAAGTAACAGCAATCAAGTGACTGCTGCGCAGGTTACCTGCTACCCAGCTCCTGTCAAGAAGACCTTCCATTCGCTCAATAATAAGAACTGATGAGGTCAGAGCCACAGCCAAGAAAAACACAATCCTGAAATTAAAAAAAGAAAGATTGATCATTAATGTTCAACTCACTCAAGAAACCAGATGAGATAGATAAGGTGTAGATATTTATTGATTTTTCTTATATTCTGATCTAAATACTATTTTTGCATTTGTATTTTTTTGTTCCATATATCTGGAAGAGTGAAAATCTGGAAGACTTCAGGCTATTAGCAAATGCCAACAGACAATTTTAGTACTGCATGCAGTATTCAAGTAGTCACATAGTGAATGTTGTGCTGCACTGACAGTTTGTTTATGTACTTATCTCAAAGTGAGTAAGGGAGTAATTCTTGGTCCTTCACACACACTGCCTTATACAAACTACATATTTATTCCCAGAACTGCATGAAATTTGAAGATTTTGTTCTCATGTCCTGCCCACCCTCCCCTCTGTGCCTACTGTTCATACTCATGCAGCAGACTGCATACTGGGTGGAACTTGCTTCCTATGCTCGCTCCACACCTTCCATTAGAGATAAAGAAAAGTTGAACAAATAATACATAAATTATCGTATTGGAATTTTAAGCTCTGTTCCTGAGTCTGCCTTTTTCCAAGTACACAGTTATTGTTTTGCTTTAATGCCCAAACATGTTTCACTACAGTTGTGGCATCCTCAATGTATTTTTTATTTTTTATTTTTCCTGAAACACATACATACAGTTTCAGTCACAGAATATGTTAAAGCTACTGCAATGGGCAGTGAAAAGTGACAAGTTTGCAAGTAATTAAATATTTAGTGCGGGTAGTTTCAACAAATAAGCACTTTCCTTATAGCTACACACATTACCCTGCTCCCTCCCTACTGCTCGGTATCCTCAATACCTGCCCCCTTCCTGCCCATTCCCTCTTTATTTTCTCCACATCTATCTCATTTTTTCTGAGAAACATTACTCTCTCTAAATCTTTCAAATCCTTTCCACTAATATTACAATATCTCACACAATTCCCCTGTTGCATTTCTCACAATATATATATATATAAAAACAAAGATGAGGTGACTTACCGAACAAAAGCGGTGGCAGGTCGATAGACACACAAACAAACACAAACATACACACAAAATTCAAGCTTTCGCAACAAACTGTTGCCTCATCAGGAAAGAGGGAAGGAGAGGGGAAGACGAAAGGAAGTGGGTTTTAAGGGAGAGGGTAAGGAGTCATTCCAATCCCGGGAGCGGAAAGACTTACCTTAGGGGGAAAAAAGGACAGGTATACACTCGCACACACGCACATATCCATCCACACATACAGACACAAGCAGACATAGCAAGAGATATATGTCTGCTTGTGTCTGTATGTGTGGATGGATATGTGCGTGTGTGCGAGTGTATACCTGTCCTTTTTTCCCCCTAAGGTAAGTCTTTCCGCTCCCGGGATTGGAATGACTCCTTACCCTCTCCCTTAAAACCCACTTCCTTTCGTCTTCCCCTCTCCTTCCCTCTTTCCTGATGAGGCAACAGTTTGTTGCGAAAGCTTGAATTTTGTGTGTATGTTTGTGTGTCTTGAATTTTGTTTGTATGTTTGTGTTTGTTTGTGTGTCTATCGACCTGCCAGCGCTTTTGTTCGGTAAGTCACCTCATCTTTGTTTTTATATATATATATATATATATATATATATATATATATATATATATATATATATATATATATATATATATATATATATATATATATATATATATATATATAAAATGGAAGGAAACATTCCACGTGGGAAAAATTATATATAAAAACAAAGATGAGGTGACTTACCGAACAAAAGCGCTGGCAGGTCGATAGACACACAAACAAACACAAACATACACACAAAATTCAAGCTTTCGCAACAAACTGTTGCATCTTTCCTGATGAGGCAATAGTTTGTTGCGAAAGCTTGAATTTTGTGTGTATGTTTGTGTTTGTTTGTGTGTCTATCGACCTGCCAGCGCTTTTGTTCGGTAAGTCACCTCATCTTTGTTTTTATATATATATTTCCATCATGTCCTCTATTATTCTGAAAAGTATGCAGAAAATGGAAATAACTTATGTCACAACTTTTGGCATACAGTATGGAAAGAACAAGTAGGAGTCAGCTAAGTCAGTGAAAATTTTCATTAATATTTTAATCCACAGTGAAACACCAAAGGAAATTAGGTCTTACATGTTCAACACATAATTACATCTATGATTCCTAAAATTTTACAGATTGATTAACTGTCATTAGCCAAATGCAATTTTAGGACTCTTTCCATTAATTAAAAGAGCACAAACTGTATCCAATTAAAAAATAACTGGCAGTGTATTTTAAGAGGGACATATTAAAAACAATTTGAAATGGCAGTTACAAAGTTCACTTAATATCATATCCACAAAACAAGCACAAAAATGTAATCTGTAATGTTCTGAATGACTTTCATGTAGCTAGAAATTATTTTCATTATGTTTTCCATTGTTAAGACCATTTCAGTGACTATGGTAGTAGACTACTGTTCACAAGTTTTGAATGAAGGATGTAAATTGCTTTTGCTGTATTTAAATAAATGTACATAATTTGAATAAAAGATAACATTTGATATACTCACTTGCTATTTTATTCTTAATGGGGAACTATTCTGTATAAGTACAATGAATGTTAACGATGCTAGAAAAGACTTACGTGAGTATAACACCAGGTGCTACAAAATCAGTGAAGCTTGGATCATTTGTGCCATAGACAGGTTCTTGGAACTGGAAAAGATAAGAAAATGCATTTATGAAAATAGATTCACAAAGTGAAAGCCAAAAAAGCAGGCTTTATTTATGATACAGACATTTCAGTTACGTTCACTACATATTTGGGCCTACTATTTACATTCCCTTTATTTCTGTTCATTTGAAAATTAATAGGTAATCTTTCCAGCTATTCAAATATATAACTTATGTACTAAGTTATTCAGTTCATGAAATAAAAGAATTATTGTGAAGTTAGATGCAAGATTTGTTGGAGTGCTTACAGAAAATTTTAATGTTTCACAATGATTTGTGCACCAATTTGAAATTCTAGATTCACATATTTTACTTTTTGCATCACTTCTGCTAATCTTAGCATTTGGCACCCCTCTTCTCCCCCTCCCCCCCCCCCCCCCCCCCCTCCACTTTTCTGGCATACATTTCACATGCATCAGGTTTTGCTTCTAAGTGTGATACAAATGTAAAAAAATCTTACGCTTGGAGATCACTAGCACCCCACACAGCTTGGTACCCAAGGCACCACTACTGATAGTTTCATGTTCTGTACGGAAATTTTGCCTCTGTTGTGCCTCTGGTGGCCCTTGGAGCTTGGTGCCAGGGTGGCTTGTGTCTCTTGGGTCTTAAACCAGTCATTAATACTCATTTGTATTGTGATATATTGTGAAATTTTAACCATTTGCAAAAACCATGATAAACTCATACTGTTATCATCAATCGTAAGCTTAAACTTATTTGTGCTCTTTAAAATGTTTGAGAACTGCAGGCCTATCCTCATTCAAAACAGCTTTTCTCTAATTGCATTGTATAATACTTGAGAAATTGCTTATTTTTGAGAATTTTTGAGGTTACAAAATTATATTTTTGAAAATTTTACACTTAGTTTTCCGTTTCAAGAGCAGTATATATTATTTACATTTATTGTAAATTAACTCTTTTTTTGAAGTTTGTTAGTGACTATAATTAACCTCAAAAAGTTTTAGGAAACTAGTAATCTTTAATTCAGGTTTTTCAGTTGCCCCAATAAAAATCTCACTTTTTTTGGATTTGCTTCAATTCTTATATGGAATTAGTAATTTTTTTAACTCAACAGATAAAAAGATAGTCAGCAAGCTAAGTTTAAAATTGCTTGTTCACTGTCCTGTAAATGTTATGCCAATCACAGTGCAGCCCCATTGTGAATGTAGTTCACAAACACGGGACAAGTTAGTCAACATTTATTAGTAACTGGAAATTGCCCTGACAAATGATTGGCAGATGCTGCAAATTTGTGCATTGGAAGAGTTCATGAGAGTCATGTAGCTGTGATACCAAAGGTGGCTCAAGCACTGTTCTTTCCTGCAGATCCTTTCTCCTCTGCAGGAAGTATGGATTATTCATCATTCATCATTATTCATCCACTTGACTATGAGCAGGCATCCTGTAAGGGGTGTACAGGGGCCAGGGATACTAAGTGTGCGAGCTGCTGTAGGAAAGGTAGTTCAGGGGTTTTGTGCAGCTGTTGTGACAGGTGGTTTCATTGGGGAAATTGTAGCAGTGTGAGAATTGGGGAAGCAAACGAGACTCTTCCATTCTTTTGTAGGGTTTGCTCAAGAGATAGGATTATAGCTGAACAGGAGGAGAAAATTAGATCCCCTTCAGGCTGATTTGGACAGAGTGAGGGAGGAACTAAAGAGGTTAAGTGGGGAGGAGGGTAAACAGCGGTGGAAAGTGGTAGCTGGGAACAGGGGCCACAGAAAGAGGACAGTGTCTGACAGTTTCCCAATTGGCACAACCAATAGATTTGCCTTGCTACCACAGTTAAGTAAGGAAGAGGCTCCAGTAGAAGTAGATGTAGTTAAGATGCAACAGAATCTCACTAGGAAACCAACTGTTTCAAAAAAAGTAGAAAGTAAGAGGAAAGTTCTGTTGCTATGTAGCAGCCATGGAAGAGGTGTGGGCCAGATTTTGAAGGAAAAATTGGGTGACAGGTACCAGGTCACAAACTTTTTCAAGCCAAGTGCAAGTCTTAACCAGGTGGTAGAGGATATAGGTTCCTTGTGGAAGGGTTTCACAAAACAGGATCATGTAATGATAGTGGGTGGAGTGGGAAGCAGTATCGACAGGGATCAGGGCTACAGTATTGAGTGTGACCTTGTGAAACCCATACCAATGTTGGGCTGGTGCCTGCTTTCTTGTGGCATGATCAGCCCCAGTTGAACCGCTCTGTCAGGAGGGTAAATATGGAGTTGGATCAGTTGCGTAGGACGGCCACTCTGTCGAGGCTATTGATAGGGGGGATTTCACAGGGCATGGCCTACACCTCAATAGGAAAAGGAAGGGTAAACTGGCCAGGTTGTTAGTAAAATCCATAAGGGGGGACACTAGTACTCATGGATGTACCTCTTTTTTAGACTAACATCAGTTTCCATTGAGAAGTTCAGGCAGGCAGGTGCTAAAGAGGTCCAAAACTCACAAAATTCTCACAACAGGAAAGTAAATAATAATGTTACCATATTTAACCAAAATATTCATGGATTAAAGAAAAAAGTAGATTCTCACAAAAGTAAAGTAAACAATAATGTTACCATTTTTCACCAAAATATTCCGGGATTGAAGAATAAAGTAGATGAGCTCCTGGTTTGTTTAGATGACATTGAATCTGATAACATAATAGATATACTATGCCTGTCTGAGCATCACATTGTGTCTGATATGGAAAAGTTAAATATCAGTGGTTATAAACTAGCTGCACTTATGAGTAGAGAGAATAAGGTGAGAGGAGGAGTTGCCATATATGTCAAAAGTTATCACTGTGTAGAAAGCTTAGATAGAAAAAAGTTTTGTCTAGAGCAACATATAGAAGCATGTGTCTGTCAACTTAAACTGAAGGAGGGCTCTTTTATAATTGTAACAGTATATAGGTCCCCTTCACGAAACTTTCATTCATTCCTGGAAAACTTGGATGCCTTGTTGTGCTATCTGTCAGATAGGGGAAAGAAAATTATTATTTGTGGGGACTTCAATGTTGATTCACTGAAAGAGTGTAATAGGAAGAATGACCTGCAAGTCTTGCTCGGTTCATTCAATTTGACATCTGTCATTAATTTTCCTACTCGGGTGATGATGATGGCATGTGACGAGGGCCTCCCGTCGGGTAGACTGATTCCCTGGTGCAAGTCTTTCGATTTGACGCCACTTCGGCGACTTGTGTGTCGATAGGTATGAAATGATGATGATTAGGACAACACAACACCCAGCCCCTGGGGAATCAAATCCGGGCCCTTAGGACTGACAGTCTGTCGCGCTGACCACTCAGCTACCGGAGGTGGACTCCTACCCGGGTAGTAAAGGACAACAGTACCTTGATAGATAACATTTTTATAGATCAAGGTAGGTTTAGAAAAAACATAAATTTTTGTCCTGTTGAGAATGGGCTTTCTGATCATGTTGCTCAGCTAGTTACAGTATATGACATAGCTCCATTCAGTAATTCAAAACTACCCTCCAAAGTTGTACGTTCAATTAATGACTCAACAATTAGAAATTTCAGAGAAAATCTTCAGCAGTTAGAATGCTAATTTAAAATATAACTTATTTCACGATACACTTGTAAGAGAATTTGAAAACTGTTTCCCCAAGAAAGTAGTTAAATCTAATTATAAGAAACCATGCAAAAAGCATTGGTTTACTAAAGGAATAAAAATATCCTGTAACCACAAAAGGGAACTGTATCTAACAACAAGAAAGAGTAATAACCCAGAAACAGCCAAATATTACAAAATCTACTGTGCTACGTTAAGAAAGGTTATTAAAAAGTCCAGAAGCATGTGCATCATGTCTGAGATTAATACCTCTGATAACAAAATCAAAGCAATTTGGAATATTATTACAAGGGAGACAGGGCAACCAAGAGTACAGGATTATGGCATCACCATCAAAGCGAATGGAACCTTGATAAACAACAAGCCAGAAGTCGGAAACATTTTGAATAATCATTTTTTAAATGTTGTAGAGAAAATAGGATCTAAATGTTCATTAGAAGAAGCAAGGCAGTTAATGGAAGAGGCCTTACCCACACCATTTGATACCATTGAAATTCCACCCACCTCTCCTTCTGAAATTAAGAAGGTAATAAACGCCCTCAGGAATAAAAGCTCACATGGAATTGATGGCATTTCCAGCAGGATAATAAAAGCTTGTTCCCAGGAAATAAGTGGGATTCTTAGCCGCATATGTAATAACTCTCTGAAGCAGGGTATTTTTCCAGATAGACTGAAGTATGGCATTGTTAAACCACTGCATAAAAAAGGGAATACATCTGAAGTCAACAACTACTGCCCAATCTCTCTTCTGACTGCCTTATCCAAAATTCTTGAAAAAGTAATGTACAGAGTGATTCAAAAAGAATACCACAACTTTAAAAATGTGTATTTAATGAAAGAAACATAATATAACCTTCTGTTATACATCATTACAAAGAGTATTTAAAAAGGTTTTTTTTTTCACTCAAAAACAAGTTCAGAGATGTTCAATATGGCCCCCTCCAGACACTCGAACAATATCAACCCGATACTCCAACTCATTCCACACTCTCTGTAGCATATCAGGCGTAACAGTTTGGATAGCTGCTGTTATTTCTCGTTTCAAATCATCAGTGGTGGCTGGGAGAGGTGGCCGAAACACCATATCCTTAACATACCCCCATAAGAAAAAATCGCAGGGGGTAAGATCAGGGCTTCTTGGAGGGCTTCATCACTCGTTCTCGGCCATCCAGAACTTTTCCCTTTGCACAAACACCCATTATCTGTAAACTGTTTATACCAACGTTTAATACACCACCTATCAGGAGGTTTAACACCATACTTCGTTCGAAATGCACGCTGAACAACTGTCGTCGATTCACTTCTGCCGTACTCAATAACACAAAAAGCTTTCTGTTGAGCGGTCGCCATCTTAGCATCAACTGACACTGATGCCTAGTCAACAGCGCCTCAAGCGAACAAATGTACAACTAAATGAAACTTTATAGCTCCCTTAATTCGCCGACAGATAGTGCTTAGCTCTGCCTTTTGTCGTTGCAGGGTTTTAATTTCCTAAAGTTGTGGTATTCTTTTTGAATCACCCTGTATTGTGGAGTATCTTCACACCTTTGTAACAATAAAGTTTTAACAAAATGTCAGTTTGGTTTCCAGAAGGGTTTTTCAACAGAAAATGCTATATATACTTTCACTAATGAAATATTAAATGCTCTGAGTAAACGGAAGTCACCCATTGGGATTTTTTGTGATCTATCAAAGGCATTTGATTGTGTAAATCATGGAATACTTCTAGATAAGCTTAAGTACTGTGGTATGAATGGGACAGTGCTCAAATGGTTTAAATCATACCTAACTGGAAGAGTGCAGAAAGTTGAAATAAGCAGTTCACATAATATGCAAAAAACTGGTGATTTCTCAAACTGGGGAACAATCAAGAATGGGGTGCCACAAGGTTTGGTCTTGGGTCCTCTGCTGTTCTTAATATATATTAATGACTTGCCATTCTATATTCACGAAGATGCAAAGCTGGTACTTTTTGCTGATACAAGTATAGCTATCACACCCAACAGACAAGAATTAGTTGGTGAAATTGTAAACGATGTTTTTCAGAAAATCATTAAGTGGTTCTCTGCAAAGGGGCTCTCATTAAACTTTGACAAAATGCAGTATATACAGTTCCACACAGTAAATGGAATAACACCATTAATAAATATAGACATTGATCAGAAATCGGTAACTAAGGTAGAATATCCAAAATTTCTAGGTGTATGCATTGATGAGGGGTTGAACTGGAAAAAACACACTGAGGATCTGCTGAAACATTTGAGTTCATCTACTTATGCTATTAGGGTCATTGCAAATTTTGGTGATATGCATCTGAGTAAATTAACTTACTACACCTATTTTCATTCTCTGCTTTCGTATGGCATCATATTCTGGCGTAACTCATCATTGAGTAAAAGAGTGTTCTTTGCCCAAAAGCGTGTAATCAGAATAATTGCTGGAGCTCATCCAAGATCATCCTGCAGACACTTATTTAAAGAGCTAGAGATCTTCACTGTAGCTTCACAATATGTATATTCACTTACGAAATTTGTTATTAATAATCTGAACGAATTCAAAAGTAATAGCAGTGTACATGGCTACAACACTAGGAGAAAGGATGATCTTCACTACTCAAGGTTAAATCTAACTTTGGCTCAAAAGGGGGTAAATTATGCTGCCACAAAAGTCTTTGGTCACTTACCTAATAGCATCAAAAGTCTGGCAGATAGCCATATAGCATTTAAAAGGAAATTAAAAGAATTTCTTCATGGCAACTCCTTCTACTCATTAGATGAATTTTTGGATATAGTAAGTGAGTAATTTCCCCAACCCCCTACACAAAAAAAAAAAAAAAAATTACAAAGTGTCATGTAATATTTTGTGTAATGTATCTTGTATGGACACCTTTTATTAACCTAACTTGTTCCACATCATTACGAAGTGTTGTATTCATGATATATGGAACAAGTACTAATCTAATCTAATCTACCAATCCCCCTAACCAAACCGTTTGAGGTGTCTTTCACTGAAACTGAAATTGAGCCAGTGGGGCTCACTTCACCTCTTTTGGGGAAACCTGCTTTGTCCCATGTCAAGGGGAAGAAAATGCAAAAGGATAGGGCCTATTAATGGTCAGCAGTTCAAATGTATGGTGAATAATGGTACCGCTTAGGGAAATGGCCACTAAGACAGGATGGAACACCAGGGGCACTCAGGGTGTATGCCTGGGAGACTCATTCAACATGTTGAAGAGTCTGTTCCAGCAGACGCTGAGGGAACAGGGTGCAACCAACTACAGATTGTGGTGCACATTGGGGCGAATGCCTGTTGTCTGGTCTTCAAGGTCATACCTGGATCATTCCTGAGACTGGCAGAAAAGGTTGAGAAGACTAGCCTTGTGCATAGAGTTTCGACAAAGCTTGCAGTTTGCAGCATTGTCTCCAGAACTGATCATGGACTCCTGGTTCTGAGTCGAGTGGAAGGACTGAACTTTGAAGGTTCTGGGACTAGCTAGGCTGTGAAACTCTGGACTTGTGCTGTGAGGTTGAGAACTGTAGGGCACCCCTAAAGGGTCAGGTGAGCACTAAAAATCAGAGGCTGATAAGCAGGTACATGACTTTGTGTGTGGGATGGACACAAAGGTGTTTTAGACTAGGCAACATGGCAGCTGCAGGAGACTGAGAAGCATAAGGCCCTTAAGAATGCCCCACAGAGATGAAAATATTAATAGCCTAGTAGTTTAACTGCTGAAACATTGACAACAAAGTGCCTGAGTTCAAACAACTCCTGAAAAGCACTGAATCTCACATAATGTTAAGTACAGAAAGCTGATTAGAATCTGAAATTGGCAACAGTTAGATTTTTGGGGATAATTTAAGTGTTTATAGAAAGGATAGGCTAATGGGAAATGGAGGGTATATGTCTGTCGCAGTAGTCAAGAAACTCAAATCCACAAAGACAAAAATTGAAGCTGAATGCCAGATTGTTTGGGGATGACTCAGCATCAGGGGTGGGCATAAAATGGTAACTGGATCCTTCTGTTGCCCACCTGACACACCTCCTATAGTAACTGAAAATTTTAGAGAACTTCTCAGTTTGGTAGTATGTAAGTTTCCCACTCATACAGTAATCGTCAGTGGAGACTTAAATCATCCAAACATCAACTGGGAAAATTATACTTTTGATAGTGGTGGGTGTGACAAGACATCCTGTGAAACATCAGTAAATGCCTTCTCTGAAAACTACCTAGAACAAATAGTTTGGAACCCTACTCGTGATGGGAATATATGAGATCTAATGGCAATAAGTAAACCTGGTATGTTTGAGTGTGTCCACATCAAAACAGGTATCAGTGACCACAGTGCAGTTTTGGCACAATGATTACTAGAGTACAAAGGACAACTAAAACAAGTAGAATGATACAGATGTTCAATAAACTAGATCAGAAAGCAATAGTGTCACATCTCAATGAGGAACTTTAAATTTTTCAGCACAGGACAGGAGCATGTAGATGACCTATGGCTCAGGTTAAAAAAAGTTGACCACACACTGGATTGATATGCATGTAGTATAATAGTTCCATGGTGTAGAGTCATTGTAAAGAATCTTAAAGAAACAGAGACTACTGCTTAATAGGTGTGAAACAAAGCATAGGGCTATAGATAGAGAGATGCTGAATGAAAAGCATCTGGCTGTCAAGAGAGCAGTATGTGGAGCCTTCAGTAACTACCATCACAGAATATTGTCAAATCATCTTTCACAAAACCTAAAGAAATTCTGCTCATATGTAAAGGTTGTTCAGTGGCACCTGATGTTAGTGTACAGTCACTTACGAATGAAGCAAGAACTGAAATTGAGGATAGAAAAACTGAAATACTCAACTCCCTTTTCAAACGTTCCTTTACAAAGAAAAATCCAGGAGAAAATGTCGCAATTAAATCCTTGTACCACTGGAAAGATGAGTGAAAAAAGTGTTACGGTCAGTAGTGTTGAGAAACAGCTAAAATGAAGGAAACTCCAGGGTCCAATGGAAACCCTATCAGATTCTATATTGAATTTCCAGTTGAGTTTGCCAATCTTCTAACTGTAATCTGTCACAGATACCTCAAACAAAAAACTGTATGCAGTTGCTGGAAGAAAGCACAGATCACACACATTTACAGCAAAGGTAGTAGAAGTGATCCACAAAACTACTGTCCAATATCCCTTACATCAATTTGTTGAACATATTCTGAGCTAAAACATAATGAGTTATCTTGAACAGAATAACCTCCTCCATGGCAACCAGCATGGATTCCAGAAACACTGATCATGTGAAACGCAACTCACACTTTTCTCACATAACATACTGAAAGCTTTGGATGAAGGTAATCAAGTAGATGCAGTATTTCTTATCAAAAAGCATTTGACTCAGTGGCATGTCTACACTTCTTGTCAAAAGTATGATCATATGAGGTTCAAGAAAAAAATTTTGTCTCGACTGAGGATTCTTTGACACAGATGATGCAGCAGTTTATCCTGGATGGAGAGTTATTGTCAGATGTAGGATTAACTTTGAGTATGCTCCACAGAAATTTGTTGGGATCCTTGCTGTTCATTTTGTATATTAATGATTTTGTGGAGAATATTAATAGTAACCTCATACTACTTGCAGTTGACACAGTTATCTATAGTGAATTACTGCTGAAAAAACTGCATAAATACTCAGGCAAGCCTTGATAAGATTTCAAGGTGCTGCAAAGTTGGGCAACTTGCTTTAAATATTCAGAAATGTAAAATTTTGTACTTCACAAAATGAAGAAATGAAGTATCATATGACTATAACATCAACAAGTCACAGATGGAATCAGCCAATGCCTACAAGTACCTGGATATAACATTTTGTAGGAATATGAAATAGAATAACACATAGGCTCACTCATGGGTGGGGCAGGTGGTAAACCTCAGTTTATTGCCAGAATACTGGGAAAATGCAATCGGTCTGCGAAAGAGATTGCTTACAAGGCACCCATTTGACTCATTCTGGAGTATTTCTCAAATGTATGGGATCTGTACCAAACAGGATTAACAGCAGATGTCGAACATGCACCGAGAAGGGCAGCACAAGTGTTGACCTAAGGGAGAGTGTCACAGAGATGATGAAGAACCTGAACTGAAAGACTCTCGAAGATACATATAAACTATCATGAGACAACCTATTTACTAAGTTCCAAGAACTGGCTTTAAATGATGATATTAGGAATATGCCACAACCTCCTACTTATTACTCACAAAGAGGTCATGAGGAAAAGATTAGATTAATTACAGCACACAAAGAGGCATTTAAACAAACATTCTTCCCATGCTCCATGTGTGAATGGAACCAGTAGAACCCCTAACAACTGGTACAATGAGATGCATCATATATCATTAAAATCCTGAGCTGGTTGTAGGGCCAAGCGAGGTGGCGCAGTGGTTAGCACACTGGACTCGCATTCGGGAGGACGACGGTTCAATCCCATCTCCAGCCATCCTGATTTAGGTTTTGCGTGATTTCCCTAAATCACTTCAGGCAAATGCCAGGATGGTTCCTTTGAAAGGGCACGGGCAATTTCCTTCCCCATCCTTCCCTCACCTGAGCTTGCGCTCCGTCTCTAATGACCTCGTTGTCAACGGGACATTAAACACTAATTTCCTCCTCCTGGTTGTAGGGCCCTGCCCATAATACTCCAAACATTTTCCATTGGAAGAGATCTGGTGATCTTCCTGGCCAAAGTAGGGTTTGGCAAGCATGAAGACAAGCTGTAGAAACTCTTGCCATCTGCAGGTGAGCATTATCCTACTGAAATGTAAGCCCAGGATGACCTTCAATTAAGGGCAACAGAACAAGGCATAGAATATTGTTGATGTACCACTGTGCTGTAAAGGTACCATGGGAGGTTCTGCTATGAAAATAAATGGCAACCCAGACCAATGCTCCTTGTTATCTGGCTGTATGGCAAGTGACAGTTAAATTAGTATCCCACTATTGTGTCTCCAGGCATGTGTTCAGCTTTGAATCTCATTGACTGGAGTAGAATTTTCTTCAGTGATGAGCCCCACTTTGAACTGAGCCCTGATGACCAGTGAAGATGTCTCTGGAGAAGTCCTGGACAGCAGTGGAATACCAACCTGAGTGTTTCTTGCCATACAGTCTGGCAATGAGGGGCAATAGTCTGGGGTGCCATTTCTTTTCATAACAGGACCCTTTTGATTGTCATACCCTTATAGCACAGTGGTGGTAGTGATAGTAGTAGTAGTAGTAATAGTAGTAGTAGTATGTTAATCTGCATTACAGCTGGTCTTGTCATGGGTTAAGCATCTTCCACTTTTGTCTGTCCATAGCCAGTCTTTCCATTTCTGAATAATTGTCTCCATTGATATTGTCCAGCTTTTTATATCTTCTTTTTCCTCTTCCCCTTTTTCCCTCCACCATTTCTTCTATTCCTTCCTTCAATAAACAGACCCTCCTCAAACACTGTCCAATCCAGTTCCATTTTCTCTTTCTGACGACTTTCAGCATGTTTCTTCCTTCTCCAACTATTCTTAATACTTCTTCATTCCTTACTCAGTCTTTCCATTTCACTTTTTCCATTCCTCTCCATACCCACATCTCTAGCGCCTCCAATCGTCTTTCATCTTCCTTCCTCGAAGTCTAGGTCTCCGCACCACACGGTGTAACACTCCAGATGTAACATTTGGCCAGTCTTTTCCTCAGATCTTTGTTTAGTAGTTTGCAAAGTGGTACATCAATCTTATTATACCTCCCCCCCCCCCCCCCTCTTTTGTTGTCATCCATGTTGAGCCTACTTGGACTTACATTTCAGCAAGATGATGCCTGCGTGCACACAGCTAGACTTTCTACTGCTTGTCTTTGTGTTTGCAAAACCCTTCTTTGGCCAGCAAGGTTGCTGAATCTCTTCTCAGTTGAGAACATTTGATACTTTAACATGCCAGTTGGACAGATTGTGGCATGATATTCCTCTGGACATCCAACAACACTGTCAATCAACAATTTTAGTGTACTGTATAAACATGTCCTAGCAGTGCTCGTCACGCCACTTTTATGCTATACAATGGACACCGTAAGTTGTTCAAGAACCTGAGCAATATTTTGAAACCATGATGCTTGAGACAGTGAACTCCTGTGTATTGCCTCTACTTTTGATGTAAATATGCCATTCTCACATGTTGATAATATTTGTTGTTTAGATAATGATTTAAGATGGAAGCTGGTTAAAAATAACAATTGAAAATTATACAAATTATTACTGTAATAGCTTTTGGTGATTTTAAGATGCATTTCCTGAACTGTCAGGAAATGTTTTTAACTTAAACAAGTTGTTAGAGAAATGTAATTTGGCAGTTTTGTGGGAGATAGAGGGATCAGAGTTATCAAGAAAGTACTGCATGTTAATGTTTTGTAGCAACAGAATTTCAGTTTCAACTGCATAAAATTATGTAAATGATTGTTACTTCCATGTGTCACCCATGCTTTCAGGGAGACACTTTGGCCTGTTTATTTCATATCTTGCTTGCCTCATGAGAATCATGTGTGGTGTAGGCAGTGTTTACAGCTTGCATTTCTCCCCTCTGTCTGTCTTATGTATTGGCACTATGATTGCATTATTTCATCCTTCTGGTAACTTCTTTGTCCTCCAAATAAGGTAGGTAATGTTGATTGAGTTGTCTACACCATTTTGCCTCCTCACATCAGTTAGCAACCCATTATCTCCATTTCTGTTATTATTCTAGATGTCACTTATAGCCTGTGCAACCTCATCTTACTTGGAAGTTGTGACTGTTTTTGTTCTATGTTAAATCCTATTCCAGTTTGCCTTCAGGTTGTTTACAAATCAGCAGACCACAAAAATACTTTGCAAGTATTCTGAAGTTCTCCTTTTCACTACTGGTCAGATCCCCTTTATTGTGTCATAAACAGCTCTCTGCCCAAATATCCAGCGAGAATCTTTTGCAATTCCCAAAAAGCTTCTACAGTTGTTTTTCCTAAGATTTCCCCAAGCATCATCCAGTTCTTGCTTCATCCTGTTATCTTGTTCATTTTGTTATTGTGGCCACTTTCTTGTTCATTGTAAGTACAAAATTCAATATTCCAGGCTATTCTTGTTGCTCCAGTCTCTTCAGACTTTCCTGCAGTTCTCTACTGTTTCATCACAGTCCTTGTTCTGATATCAGTGTTTCTTTTTCTTTTCTTTGTTTCCCTACACTTTAGCCTGCTTACCCCTTCATGTTTCCCTTTCATAGTAATTTCAATTCCCTTCTCACGTTTGTCCTGATTACATCTTAATTTGTGCGTCTTGGTGTTTCTGGTTGTTCTGTACAACTGCAGCTGCCTAATTCTGTTTGGAATCCAATGGCAATTGACTTCTTTGAGATAATGATCAAATTCTATTTGCTTATTCTTCTTGATCATAATGTTTATGATCCATTTAGTATTTATTTGTCTGATTGCTATACAGTCAATACGGGATTCCTCAATACAGATGAATGGGCTTTCCCATGCCTTTCCATTACTGAGTTTGCTTCTTATTTGTGTCATCACTGCTCTCATTTTGTGCTCTCATCATAGTTCACTCAACCTTTCTCCACTTTCATTTCTTGTTAAATTTGCTTGGCACTCCCCTGTTATTCCCATATGTTGTTACTCTCTTGCCATCTGTGCATTATAATCATTGGCAAGTGTTCTCACTTGTCTATGTGGTATGCTTCTCAGTCCATCATCTAGTCTCTCCAAAAAAATTCACTCCCAGTTTTGGGGTCTTTCCTGTTCTTGTCATTAGTTAGTGCATGTCTGTTAGTATTCTATACTATTTGTTCCCTGCTTGGAAAGTGAGTGGTGATAGCCTCTTTGACTCAGACTTCACTTTAATTATGCTGTCCAGATATATCAAAGCATATAATTGTGTGTTTTTTTCCCAATTTTGTTTTCTAGTTTTCCTTCAGCACTATGTAGCCATCCAACCTCATTGTATCTTCTTCCCTGTAACTCGTATTTGCAAGGCTAGTATCCCAATGCTGCACTCTTTCATCTTGTGTCTTACTTGTTCAAGTTTACTGTCTTGGTTATTGTCTGTATGCATCTGGTTCCCATTCTAAAAATCCTTTTAACTTTAATCGTTTTTGATTCCGACACATGCTTCTCAGCTAGATCTTCAGAATCTTAAGGCTTGCTTGTATTGTCTTCATCAATATCAGACTGACCTCCTTGAGTAATCTTGATTAGACTGTGTGCTCCATCGCATGAGCTAACGAGGAATATTTGTTGGGATGGTTTGTGGTTGCCAGTTAATGGCTGAGACTGGTAGCACCAAAAGTTGAATTCAGGCTGCCTGCTCATGGCATGGGGAACTGTTACCTTTGGTAGCCACCAGCCTGATATTTTTTGACGGCTCTTCCACAGCCTCTGCCCATTGGAAGTCCAATTTCTCTTTCAGCTTTGAGACTGTTAGCTAATGTTCACCTGTAATTCTAGACAGAGGTTCTTACTGGGTGCTATCATAGGAAGCTAGTCAGACACAAGTTTATTTATTTATTATTGTGAGGCTATCTGCTGATATGGAACTGCGAAAAATATATTATAACAGTTGGAAGTGTTTCATTTACATGAGAGTAATCCAGAGTAAAGTGCAAACACACATGCACACACATTCCACTTTCCTTCTCCATCACTTGTGAGTTGGGGCTCCTTATTTCCAATACATTAAAAAAAGTAATCTAAAAGAAATTCCCTAGTTAACAATGTGTCTACATTGGTTGTGGTTATGTTAGTTGTCAGTATTCATTACAGATGTAAACTACAATGGCTGCTTCTGCCTGTTAAAATGTAACTTGCCCAATTCACATTCCTGAAGGCTCTGCTTTGTCATGTGATTTACACAACTTGATGAGTGAACAAATGAATGAATCATTCAAATGTTGCTTCTTGTAACAACAAAATTTACAATGTTTTTCCTGACAAATTTTTGATTCAAACAGATCAATAATACTGTGTTGTTTTGCTTGTTTTTGTTCAACAGCATATTGCAGAAAGGCACTTTACATTGCCTAAGACACTAGGAGTTACATTTCAACTATAAATGTACAAGCCGAAAGTGTCAGAATGGTTTGAGAAAGTTGTAACATTCAATAACATATCTGAAGCATAAAATAAACTTCACTTTTATGCAACATAAGTTTGAAAAAGAAACTGAACTTATGTAGGATATATATTACCTGAATGGGAACATCAGCTAGTTTAGGATTTTCTCCACAAGCTGTCAACAGATCTTTGGCAAAGTCTCTGTAAGCAAACTGTAAGTCTCTGTTTAGCATCAGTCCAATCTGCTGATCTGGAATTGCCAAAAATATATTACAACAGTTGGAAGTGTTTCATTTATATGAGAATAATGTTGAGTAAATCACACACACACACACACACACACACACACACACACACACACACACACACACAGGTTGATCTGTATTTTTTACTTACTGGACATGTCAAGCCATACATGTATTTCACTCTGATCTAATGTCTCCTCATCTGCAAGACGGCCTAAGCCCATCCTTGCAACAAGAGCATCAGTGAAGTTCTCAGTGAAATAAAGAGCACCCCATGCATTTCCATTTTTCACTGCATTAACAGCACTTTGCGGATCAGGATAATAATCCTGTAAAATGAATGAAACTATTAGACTGTGTTTTATCATGTCATAATTACTGAGCTTATTTTATTATTTTACATTAGTTATAAGTTTAAAAAACTCAGTATTTGTACTTGTTTTCAAAAGTTTGTTTAAGTTTGATGATTCAGATATGGCTAAAATTTTAAATAAGAAGGATGTAACAAAATAACAGCTTTCATTATAGTTAGAATAGTTGGATTTATACGAGTATCACTGGCAGTATCAAATACTTAATATTAATAGCATAATTTTCTCACATGCAGTTGGGAAGTGTTCATCTTCTTGAGGATCGAACAGGTCAAGGGAGAAATAAAAAGTGACTCACGGAAATTTGTCATATGGAAGTACAGATGACAAAGGTGATGCACATTGAACAATGTGAATTTTCTAATAAAACAGCAAGAAAGCTTTTAAAATAAATACCTTATTCCAAAATAACTAATACAGTGACAGACCTGATTGAAACATGTGATTTGCAAACGACAGCAATCATGGGATTTAACCTAGTATTTTTCAAACCTGACAGCCTACAAAACACAGGTGTGCGTAAATGAAGGAAGACATTCAGTATCCCGTCCACACCCCAACCTTCTCTCACAACATATGTGTGTACAGGACACATTACCCACAAGCTGGCAAAAGTCTTTCAACTAGATGCTAGTTGAATGTCTTGCATATCAGTATTTGTCTTTCTTTATTCTCACAGTCTCTGTGTTGATTTTCTGAGGCTCACCTGGCTGTTGCAATTACTATTCACAGGTTGCAGAATGACAAAGTTTATCTCTTAAACTCATATCCAATAACTCCTATTCAGTAATTTACAATGCTAACCACTACCCAATGAAGATTGGAATATCTTGATGGAATTATAATGAGATTAAAATTTTATTGACAGTTGAACTGCAGTGTGTTATTGAGATGGAAGTTTCAGCATCAAGCACAAAGTAAAGGAGTGTGTTCACTTCAGAACAACATATTAGACCACTACTGTTGACATCACAAATTTGAAGCTGATGTAACCTCAAAGTTTTCAGATATGGTGGGATCCAAAGAAAATGTCATGCATAACTAATCTGATCTTGAAAAAGATTTCAGTTTGTAGCAGGTTCTGAGAACAAACTCTAAGTGTAAACATGTGGGAAGCTACTCTCTTCATTAAATGTAAAAATTCAGTAATGTTTTACTATAAAATTAATAAGCTACAACTGAAGGAAGTCACACTAATAAAATAATAAGTAACATACAAATAGTAGTTTTTTGGATGATTTGTCAGAAACCCTTTTCCAGTGCATCTGGTAAATGGCTTAAAAATTAGTTTTTCTTACAATTTAACTTAAAAACCTGTTCACAACCCTCTGTCCAACCTCCCAACTAGGTCCTGTTTCCTTGCAGAAAAAAGAACACTGGCTTGGAAAGGCAGAAGTGTTATTATCTTTTTTACATATTTCTGTAAGTAGTAGTGTGACTTGAAGCTCCTGAAAGCAAATATTTTCTCTTTGTCAACTTTAAAGTTTTATCAACAGATTTTTTCTTTTTACACAAGCAGTTTACATGCAGTTTTAGGAACAATAGAGTTGAATTAATATATCACAGAAGAATGTTCTGAGCATATTTTACATCACTACTGCTCTTACACTACACAGGAAAAGTGAAAAATGGAAAGAAAAAGGTGAACAATCACTGAATGACTATTGAGATTTCCTCATAAATCAAAAATGTGCTATTTATGTAGGAAAGGAGAACTAACAACTTTGAAGAGGTATATGATTAGGATAAAGGAAGGAGACAGATGAAGCACAACCTCAGATTACAATGATGGAAAGCAGTTGTGCCCTTCAACCAACACTCTCTTGAATGCAAGTCCAGTGTGCTGACTACTGCACCAACTCACTTGGTAAGTACACACACACACACACACACACAGAGAGAGAGAGAGTGTTTGGAAATCCAGTCCTTGGATTCATAACGTATCAGTAGAATTTGCACTTTTCTTGTGTGCAATAGTGTCTTTACAACATTTATAATGGTATAAAGAAGCCATTTGGACAGCACTTTGCAAGATAGACTGCTTGGATACCTCAAAGCAGGTTAGGGACATACTGCATTCTCTGTAGCTTAGAATGTACTACAAAGTATCATTTCAAGATTTTTGGAGTGATTCTGAGGCACAGGAATTGTTTGTTTTAGGTAAGTACTTGTTCCACCACAAGTAATCACTTCACTATGGGATCAACATCTAACCTCAACTGCATGATAATATTCAGTGCATATAAGACACTAGCCAATAGAGCAGAAATCTACTTCATAGGTTGCTGCTCCCTAACAGTTCTCCAGAGGCTTGAAGCAGTTATTTTGTATGCTACACATACCAAAATATTTGCACGCCACTGAAAAGACAAGTCCCTATATTGTAGAATTTGCATAATCAAGACTGGTCTATGAATGAATGCTCTCTTCATATATGAATCAAAATTCAATCTGCAAAATGATTCTCTCTGACCATTTGTTTGGAGGAACCATAGTAGTCAGTACAGTCGCATCCACATTGTTGAAAAATCAACAGTGTTGTGTTGATGCAGTTCCGGATAACAGGAGCATATCATATTGAATATGTTATGTTTAATATCATTTCTGTAGCCAGAGGAATTCCATTAATATCCAGAAGTATGTTCTGAGACATCATCAACAATGTTTCTCATCCTCACACTGGGTTTCACAATACCAGTTGCACAAAAGTCCATATTCATGACTTGTAAAATACTAGCTAGCTTTTTGCCATAGTTGTCCACTAAAAAGACACACACTGCATTTTTTGCCCACTGTTTACAATTGGTAATAACATTACTTTTGCAACTTTCCATTTTGTCTTGACTTTCACATTGGTTGGAGTATTTGCTTTCAATGTTCATGAACTTGCTGCTGCTTCTGTTAACACACTAAATCTGTTTGTATGCATGAGATTAGATTTATTCATTTAATTTTGTTGAGAGTATGGCACTTTGCTAATAATTTTTTGGAATTTCTAGAGAAATAGGAAGAGTGTTTCAATTGTTTGGATAGTTTTGGTTGTTGTTTTTGCTGTGAAGTATATTTGAATCATTTACACACTTTGGGGCTTTATTCTCACTGGGAACTGGGAACTGTTTACACACTTTGGGCCTTTATTTTTTACTGTCATGCTGTAACCAATTGCCCACATGCATTCTGGATCATTTGTATTTTTTTTAAATCAAATTTAGACCTGGTAAACAGCTTTAGATATTTCTTGAAATGTCTATTTCTTTTATTTTTAAGATAAGTGACGCATTACCTCAGAATATTAACAACTAGCAGAAGACTTTTTAATTCTCCATTTTCCTCTTCATTTCACATATACAATCACTGCAAACACTGTTTTTTACAAGATAATTATAACTTTTAGTCACATTAATATTACTCACTTGTGCACTTAACACCATCTTTAAATAACAAAATACTTAATTATACATTTTGGACACTGTTGTAGTGTACTGAATTTATTGTGGCTAAGCCTTATCTTGTTCTGCAACCCTTCTGATATTCTTTCTAAGAAATATGCTATTGTTCTTTGATTATCCTTAACATTTAGAAAGGCATATGATCTCACATTTATCAGTATGTTATTAGAAGATGTATGCTCATGTCTTGCTCACATATCTATGAAAGATTCTCATTTACCTTTATTATAGTGTCTGATTTTAAATGCTTGAGATAACGACAACCTAGGTTGGAAACACTGCAGTTTCCATCAACAGGACAGTCTTCAACATTTGAAAAATTCATCTCATGGTTTACAATGGCCAAATGGAGACCAACAGGATCTCTACCAATGGCAAGACAGAAGAGAATAACTTGCATAACCGGCAGTGCAAAAATGAACAGCATTACCCTGCAACACAAATTATTGGTATCATTATAAAACAATAATTGCATCTAGCTTATTTTAAACTAATGACTCCATTAATTTCTTATTTTAAAGTATACCATATAATTCAGTTGCTTTTAAATTAGTGTAAAAGAAATCAATGAAATACAATGTGGATAAAATTATTTTGTGTACTGGGGCATGTACAGCAAAATAAACAGAAATCAATAAAATACAATTTGAATATAATTATTTTGTGTACTGGGCCATTTACTGCAAAATAAAGCAAGATTTACAAAACAAAACTTTATTTTGTGCCATCTCGCAGCATCCCCCTCCATCATTCTCACTGCAAGTTTTGGCTTTTGTTTTGTAATCTGTATTTAATTTTCCACAAAGAGATTTCAATCAGGTTTGTAAGAGATACAGAAGCCTATACACTTAAATAAAATTCACTGTATTCATAAACATTAATTGATAACAACAGGCAGAAACTTTTTACTGTATTGAAATGATTTAATGCACTTTTAAAAAATATAAGCAATAGTTATGATGTCCCCTAGTACTCATATGGAACTGGCCAGTCACATTATCAAATAAAAAGGTACATACAATTTCAACCTAAAAAGAAAGTTAGCAACCATTTGTGAAGAACCCAGAATTGAGTGTCTAGTTTTTAGAAAAATTACTAGGAGAAAGTAAGAGATAGGAAATATCAAACAATGGAAAATCCAGGTAATAATTATAATATCAACAATGTAGAAAAAGACGCATTGCTACTTATGACAAAGAAGAAACATCAAACTGCAGAAAATCACAATTAAAAAACACTTACATAAAGCTTTCATCCATAGTCTTCATCAGTAAAAGAGAGACACACACTATTCACACACACAAGCAAGCACACCGCATGCACACACGACTGTCAACTCCACCCTTAGATGCTGGAGATGGCGATTGTGTGTGAGTCTTAATCTAAGCTGGAGAGAAGCTTAATAAATAAGAAAATGATGAATAATATTGTATTGGAAATTGTGATACACAAAGCAGAAACCAGATATCATCATTATGGTCCAGAACATCAGTTGACTGTGTATTTTGTGCAGGGACTGAATTGAAAAATGGATGAAGAATGTATCACTAGATTTTCACATCTAGAAATGTGTCTATACAGTCATAAATGTTGCGAAATTAATGAACAGTGTTCCACAAGCTTTTTGTACAAGGTGCACAACTTTGTTTCCCTGTTTGCCGATAGGTGGTGACAACAGTAAGTAGCGGTCGAAAGAAACAGATTGCAGATATCAGGCAGGTAGCTTGGACCTCGGTCAACATAACCTCATTCAAACATTAGTCAATTTTTGTCTGCATCATAAAGTTGTTCTTTATTGAAAATGTCAGTTTACGAGCCTAATTCTTGTCATTTGCAGGAGGTGTTACTGTTTTGTTTCAATATGAAGAAAACAGTGGCTGAGTCTCATCAAATGCTCTCAAGTACATATGGTAAGGATGCTATTAGTGAAAGAACATATCATGAGTGGTTTCAATGCTTCAAGAATGGTGATTTTAATGTCGTAGATGAGCGTAGTGGTGGAAGAGAGAATGTTTTCAAAGATGCAGAATTGGAGACATTGTTGAGTGAAGACTCATGTCAAACTCAAGAAGAATTGGCATGATTAGTGGGAGTGACACAGCAAGCCATTTCAAAATGTCTCAAGGCTGTGGGCATGATCCAGAAAGAAGGAACTTGGGTCCCGTGTGAGCTGAAACCAAGAGACATCGAATGGGGTTTGTGTGTTTGTGAACAGTTGCTTCAGAGGCAAAAATGGAAGGGATTTCTGCATCGCATTGTGACCAGGGATGAAAAATGGGTTCATTATGATAACCCTAAATGCAAAAAATCATGAGGATATCCTAGCCATGCCTCCACGTCCACGGCCAAATCAAATATTCGCAGCTCCAAGATCATGCTTTGCATTTGGTGGGACCAGATCAGTGTCATATACTACGAGGTGTTAAAACCAAGTGACACAATCACAGGTGCTTGTTATCGAATGCAGTTAAGGCATTTGAGCACAGCATTAAAAGACAAACAGCCACAATACAGCGATAGGCATGATAAAGTGACTTTGCAGCACAACAACACTCGGCCCCAAGTTGCAAAAGAGGTCAAAGTGGAAACATTAAAATGGGAAGTCCTACCCCACCCACCATATTCTCCAGACATTGCTCCCTCTGACTATCACCTGTTTAGCTCAATGGCGCATAGCCTGGCTGACCAACACTTCTAATCTCATAAAGAAGTCGCAAATTGGATCGATTCGTGGATCGCTTCAAAAGATTAACAATTTTTTTGACACAGGAGTTGAATGATATATGTGTAACCAATTTGTTTCATTAAAGCCTTAAATGTTGGGGAAAAAAAAGGTGGAAGCAAAGTTGTACACCTTGTATTATGAAATAATTGTAGTGTTAGAATGTATAAACAAAATGTATTGTACATTAGATGGGCATCCACAGGAATTTAACCAAGAGAGTGTACAATTCTAATATTACCTCTTTTCATTTAACTGTTTTCGCAAGAGAATGTGTTTTGCTCAACAACTAATTTGACAGGAAGTATAGAAGGCATATTGTATGTCGAACAATATTGGTAGTTTCAGTTCAATTACTTTGAAGATAGAGTATCTGGATACCTAAAATGTGAGCATATTTCATTATGCAAACTATATTTTTCTGGTATTATCAATATGAGGCCACCAATTTAGTTCTGGAGAGCAGCGAGGAGGATAAAAATCATAGAGGAAGACCATGAGATGAATACACTAAGCAGATTCAGAAGGATGTAGGTTGCAGTACGTACTGGGAGATGAAGAAGCTTGCACAGGATAGAGCAACACGGAAAGCTGCATCAAACCATTCTCTGGACTGAAGACCACAACAACAACAACAACAACATCAATATGAAATGAGTTCCAACTCTGTAATTTAACAAAATTAAACTGCAGCTCCATAAGATTAATCCAGTGTGTCCAATGTGTTGGGAAATAAAGCTACAAAATCTTAAAAAAGAAAGATTTTTTCCTCGTAAACCAATAATGTTAGACTGAACCTGAAAATTAAAAACCTGAAGTAGAAAAAATATGAACACTAAGGGAATCCTGTTGGTATTAACTAAAATAGCCAGCAAAAATGACGCTGATTACTTCTCCTCAAACTGTATGCATTGGAAATAAAATGTAGCATTTGGGTAGATGAGGGCTGTAATTCCCATCTAGTCATCCTAATTTTTTCTGTCATTTTCCTAAATTGTTGCAGGCAAATTCCAGAATTGTTCCTGTTATAAGGCCACAACTGACTACATATCCCATCATTGTTAAACTAGACTTGCAATTATGTTATATTAATTATGCTTTTTGTTCTTAAACTTTAATGTTTTGATATGTTCAGTATCCTTTTAAAAGTGATCCACAGATGAGTAAACCTACTACTACCGCTGATGCCAAACATTTAGGGAATTTATGCACACACAGAAGGGGAAGGCAGAGAGAAAGGAAGTAATGAGTAATGTGAGCCATACCCAACATTTCGCCACATCCGTAAGAAATTCTTTTGTAAAAGAGCTCTCATCTTGCCTCTCGTTGTCAGGTTTCCACAATTAGAACAATCACCACAATCATCACAGTCAACTGCTGTGGTACTTCCCATGGCTTTGGTGCCACCATTCATCTGAAAATAAAAATAATAGTTGGCATGAGCACTCATCATTCACCTGACATTTAAAACATTCACATTCAGGATTAACATTACTCTAAAGAATCAAAATGAAATAAACCATAAAATGTAACTTCAACACAAACCATTTTTCCATTTTTTATAAAAAGTATACCACCATCGCTCTTTTGCAGGACATGAAAGTTTATCTATCTGATATGTCAGTGGATTTCTGTATCCCATTAATTTAACATTATAAAGTTCAAACCAAAGGACCATAAGCTTTAATACAAACCTAGTATAGGGTTCTCAAATGTATAGTTGACCAAGAAATTTATTTCAACAAATACCTTACACAATTTTTTTCTGGTTAAAAGGGTGTAATTTGGTGAGAAAATTAATGGAGTGCTGAGGGTGGTTACTGTATAACATAGTGACAGAACCCTTAACCTTTGCCTTTGGTAAACTGTGGGCCAATGGAGGTAGCATTTTACCTGGCCTTTGCCAACACTTGTTCCTTACTTACAGCACAGGGGGAGCATTGATGTAGGAGCAGATGATTTCAGACTAGGGAGTTTCATGTAAGGACTTAGAATGAAAGAAATCCCAACCTTCTCTGGAAACATTTCTAGAGATATGCACTCCACACCCTAGTACCAATTATCAAAATGTTAAGAAATATTCACACATGTTACCACAATAACAATTCTTAATGTAGTAAATATGTTTTAATTCCTTTTACAAAAGACTTTTCCTCTAATTTTGTGTGACATGGTTAAAGTGTCTTTCATAGGGTGTGCTATTTTAACTGGGTTGTTCTGTAACACAAACCTGTATGAATGAATCTGTTTGCAGGATCAGTACTGCTGTCTCAAATGGTAGAAAACTACAGGGTATCCCTAATGTTTAGGGTCTAAATTATACTAAATTTAATAATTTGAAATAAGGAATGAATGACCAGGAATTACCACCATCATCACCACCACCATCACCACCATCATCATCATTATTGTTATTATTATTATTATTATTAATATTCTATCAACAGAAAGTGCAAGATGGAATAACAGCAATATGAAAAGGATATATTGCTACTCACCAGTCACAGACAGGTATAATGAAAAATACTGTTAAAATATTAAGCCTTCAGACAAAGTCCTTTTCCAATACAGAAAAGACACAGGCATTCACCCAAGCAGCACTCACACAAACATGGCCGCTGTCTCCGGGAACTGGTGTCTGACTTCAACTGTGTCTGTCATGAACAGCAGTCTACTTGGGTGGGCGGTAGAGGTAATGAGGAGGCCTGGTATGGGGAAGGGGAGACATAGAAGGTTAGGTGCAGGGGAAGATGCTGTGCAGCCTGTGAAAGTATGCAGAGATATGTTGGGGACAGAACAGGGTCTCTAGATGCAGTGTTGGGAGGCTGTGCTTCTGTAGGCAAAGGATGGGGGAGGGAGGGGGGAGAATACGGAGGGGAAAAGACTAGTAGCTGAATTGGTGAGATAGAAGCTGTGTGTATTGCTGGTGTGGGAGCAGGGAAAGAGATGGATATGTGGAGGATAGGGACTAGGGAAGGTGGAGGTCGGGATGACTAGGGGATATGCTGTTGTGAAATTACCCATCTATGCAATTAAAAAAAACTGAGGTTGGCAGGAATCCAGATGGTGCAGGCTGTGAAGCAGTCAGTAAAGAGAAGCATATTGTGTTAGGTAGAATATTCAACAACAAGGTGGTTCAGTTTTCTCTTGGCCAAAGGTTAGTTGTGACCATTCTTGCAAACAGACAGCTAACAAGTCGTCATGCTCACATAGATAGCAGCACAGTGGCTGCAGTTTAGTTCATAGATCACATTCCTGCTCCTGTCCCCCCCCCCCCTCCCCGTTCTCCCAGCATAGCCTCCCAACCCAGCACCTAGCAGCCATGCCCTGTGCCCACCACATTCCTGCCTGTTCACACAGTCAGCAGAGCATCTTTCCCCAGTCCTACTGTAATATCCCTTCCTTTCCTTACCCCATGCCACCTGTTTACCCACAAGCATCCACCCCATCAGATTGCTGGCTCATGTCAGATGCAGTCACAGTTGAGCCGCAGTAGCCATGTGTGGCTGAGCTGTGCTTCTGTGAATGTGTTTGTGTTTTCTGTTTTGGAAGAATGTCTTGACTGAAAGCTTAATATTTTAGCAGTCTTTCTTCATGCCCATCTGTGTCTCAACACCTCCTCTATGCAGTGAGTAGCACTCTATTCTTTCTATATTGCTAAACAATGGAAAATACAGGATGGAATAATGACAAAATTATGGAAATGATAACTGCTACTCAGCATATAGCGGAGATGCTGAGTTGCAGATAGGCACAACAAAAAGACTGTCAAACATTGCTTCCAGCCAAACAGGCCTTTATCATAACTAGACAAACACACACACACACACACACACACACACACACACACACACACACACACACACAGCTCACATAAATATGACCACAGTCCCTTTCTTCCAAGACCAAAGTCTGACCTTGGCAGCCAGAGACAGTGGTAATGTGTGTGTAAATTGCATTTGTGTGTGTGTGTGTGTGTGTGTGTATTTTACCTAATTCTGGTGAAGGCCTGTTTGGGCAAAAGCTTTGTTTGACAGTCATTTTGTTGTGCCTTTCTGTAATTCAGCTTCCCACACTGTTGTTATTTAGTTTTTTATACTAACATAAACAAGTTATGCCACATTCCAGCAACTTACATTCATAGTAACAGTTCAAGATGACACATTCATTGCAATAGCACTTAAAATTTTCCCTCATGCTGACAAATACCCCTGTTGTTTGTTGTACAAAGAGAAAGACTTCTAGGATCCTATCAACAAGTTCCTCTTCACTTTCATAAACCAAAAAGTTCACATAATAGCAGAAGAAAAGCTCCAATCTGGGCGCATCACAGATAATCAATTATTGTTTTCCAGAGTAGGGCCTTTCAATGTTGTAGCAATTTATGAACACATGTATCACACATATAGCTCATTCATCATCGGTGCTGCCTGAAATATTCATTTCTGGCCATGGGTTCCTCAAATACTCATTTTAATATCCTTTGTCGCCTATATAATTTTGACCTCTAAGTTTTAGGAGGTTGATTAAGAAATGCAACTGCTTGGATTCAAATTTAAGGCCAAAACACATTCCTAGTTCAGTGGATAAAATCAACACTGGAAATGTTACACCAAGAGTAAAAATCATGTCTGAATTTGTATTTGTTTATAAACTATGTACAGCATTAGGCAAAATATGTTTGGATACTATTTGTTCACCATATCAGCTCATTATAAGGTAGCATGAAAGCTGTTTATAATTGGAAAGAATGTAATTAGTTTACAAAAGAAGGTATTGCCTACAAATGTTAAATCATCATACATATATTTTCTCACCTCATGATATCCAACACCATTGCTTGTATCTTGAATGAGTACTTCTTTTGACTGGTGGAAGTTCAGTCCAACAACTCCACTTTCTTCTGTCACATACACTGGTCCATCTTTCTTTCCCCAGTGAAGAGATGCCTGCAATTTAATCAGTAGGATTACGTGATATCCCTCTTTTAAATCAGCTGTAATAAATAAGAAACATATACATATTGCATGTAAATTGAAGGTGGAGGTGAGGAAAAAGAAATGAAGGGGATTACTGATGTCAGCTGCATTGGAACATTGATCCAAATCAGTGGCAATGAGTGAAAATGTGTACTGGACGAGCATTCAACCCAAGATCTCCTGCTTACTAGGCAGGTGCATTAAACAGAGTGTCATCTGGAACACATTGTTATCGCAACTGCATGGACTATTTTGGCAAGCCTCATAGCCAATCTACATTTCCATCTCATGTGGTCTATCCCCAGTCCCTGCCCATTTCCTCCATGCTCCCTCCTCTGAAATTCCTGCAGGAGGTCAGACATACTTCCGCACCTGTGCTGAAGAAGATGGATCCATTGCCCATCAAGGTGAATCAGTTATATGAAAGTGTGGTGTCTGTTCTTTCATATGTACAATATATTTATATATTCATATAAATATTTTCTTATTTATTCATTGCACAATTCACAGATTAAATTGTTATTAATGTAACTATTATTTAATACTATTTCATTTCATGTTCCTTAACACATTGTCTGAAAGGATATTCATAGCTTGTCATATTAATATAGCAAGTAAGAAAGTCTGCTGGGTGTTATATTTGTCTATAAGAAGAATGGCAATTGTTTTACAAACAGTTTTATTCTACAAGTAAATGGTAGAATAAATACTTGGCTGAGATAGATACAGGCCAAGCTTCCAAATACACTTTATGTTTTATTGGGTTTCATTGTTTTCCTAGCTGTTCAAATATGGTACATTTACATCGACAGTGTCACGAGGGTTCTCAGCAATGAGTGTATATGTGTTTACTGTGCAACAGTTACTCAGTTCTGCACTGTGAGAGTGTTCAAAATTTAAATATTGATGTACGTTGTATTTTATTGGAAAAAGTGTGTTTTGTGAAACTGGACAGCTGACATTGGGGTTACAGTGTGTGATGGAGCAAGCTATGGAAATTGGAAAAGGCTAATGGAAAACTATCTGAAAATGAAGAAATTATATACAGTGTCACCGAGAACAAAAATGAATATTGAAGATGTGGGTACTTGGAATGAAAACAATCTATCTGCAATGAGCTACATATATGGAGCAATTTCCAAAAAAGCAGATGGAGTTTGTGAGTGATACAGAAACTGTGTTTGAGAAAATGAAAAGTTTGATGAATTATACTTGAAGGAATTGACAACATAGCAAATTGTTTGCAGAATAAAGTTGGACAATCTGAGGTTAAAAGACTATAGTGACAAGGCAACATTCTTCATAATTTTTGTAAAACAGTGAATAAATTAAAATTAGCTGGCACAAAAGTGATAGATCAGCAGAAGCTAAACTATATATTGAGAACCTTGCCAGAGTCTTTGAGCTATATCAAGGACTTGGTTGATATTTTGAAAGAAGAAGATCAGGCAGATATGTTAAAAGTAAAATTCAAATGATGCATTTAAAAGACAAGGATGAAAGTGAAGGCATAAAATCCAATGCATTTCATGCTGAAAAGAAAACCAGTGTGAACTACAAATATGGCAAACTGGGACATTGCAAGATGGTCAGTTGCAGGTTAGAAACAAGTAGAGTTTTACATACATGTGTTGGACATCATCAAGGAAGTGGTCATGGCAGTTGGCAATGTGGGCAAAATAATCAGCATAGCAGTAACAATGGGTTAAGTGGTCAAGATATGCAGTATGGCAAGAGGCACTGGCATGAGATTAATTCCAGATATTTTGAACGTTTTTGATGCAAAGTCTGATACGCCCATTAAAGTATCCAAAGATGACTCACAGGCAGTTGGTTTTGTTACATATTGTTGTGTTAGCAAAAATTCAAAGTATATTGTTGAAGTACAGTGCCATTTTCTGAATGAATATTACACAAATGGACTTACAGACATTTGTTAAGTAGACTGAGAACAGAATTCAGCACACATTTTTACTAAATCTTTGTAAACTTTAAAGAAATATTTAATTTAACTATTTAAGCTTTGCTATTGTAATTTGATTGTAATGTAAATGAAAGGAGGTCTGCTGGAATGTGGTATACTTATATTGACAGTGTTGAGAGGGTTCTAAACAATGAGTGTATTTATGTTTATGGCACAACAGTCAACCAGTGCCATGCCATTAGTGTTTTCACAAAGTAAAGAATGAAGTATGTTGTACTTATTTTGTGAATAAATACATTAGTGCCATTGTTTGCAACATTAGAATCATTGTCAGCAATATTAACTTCTTCTTCATCACAATAAAATCATAATCTTATTTTTCCTCCAGTGGCAACAAAGTTTCTTGTCATGTTGATCTTGAATGTCAAGCTTCAATTGATAGCTCTTTGGATTGGTGGTCCAGTGAATTAATGTGAGACTAAACTTTAGAACTTAATCCCCGGTTGCTCAAAGATTTTATTCTTGAATTTAACTTGCATTTTACTTCTTTTTGTAGTTGATGTAGGTGAACACTCCCAGTTTCATTCTGTGAGTTGAATGCTGTGTTTAACAATAAAACCATCTATAACTGGTTGTGTGTTGGTCTTCAGATCATAAAAATAATATGCCATTAGCACTTTCAGACTGATGATGCCTTTACTTATGATACACTGAAGATAAATAAGATTAGTTCTAATTCATGGTATTTGAATAATTTGAAATGGACCATTTGTAATTCTGCACCCTACTGCTCTTTGAGAGGTTTAACTCTATCCAGCAACATTTGCTTCAGATAATAATGTGATAACACAACACCTAGGTCACCTCAATATATATTTGTGACGAAAATCTGGCCAATATATTGATGACACTAACCAATATAGTCACAGTTTTTCTTAAATGAAAAGTTGACCACAGACCTTTTCTGTATCTCATCTGCTTGCCCATTTTATGTAACATGAAACACTGCTTACAAGATGTTGCAACACAAATAATTATGAAGCTCATAAATAATTTAGGAGTAAAGGAGACCAACCATCAGAATATTAAAAGTGCTGAGTCATTGATAGGCTCGCAAAAAGTAATGGAAAGTTGTTACCTTTAGGATAAGTCCTTTAACAAGCTAGAGAAAACACACACACACACACACACACACACACACACACACACACACACATTGTGCCAGCTGAACACACAATGTACTTGCACAGTGTGTGTGTGTGTGTGTGTGTGTGTGTGTGTGTGTGTGTGTGTCTGTGTTTCCTCTAATTTGTCCAAAAGCTAGCAAGTTGTCAATCTTTATTGTGTGCTTGTTGACAACTAAATGCTTTTAGTGTTCAGTGTGTCATCTGCTTTACTCCTAAATTATTTATATTCCACCACAAGTTTACTTAACATCTTATGAAGTTCCCTGACTTTAGTGTGGCAGCATAACTACCACTTTCCATAATCCTGTCCTGTGCTCTTGGTTTTCTGTGGAGGCCATGCTCACTTGTTCTGCTCATATTCATATTAAGTAGTTTTTAACTTTCTTAATGATCACATACTCTGTGTGTCGAGTCACACATTCTGTGTCTGTCTACACACACACACACACACACACACACACACACACACACACACACACACACACACATATATATATATATATATATATATATATATATATATATATATATATATATATATATATATATATATGAAGAGAGAGAGAGATAAAGAGAGAGAGGGAGAGAGAGAGGTATAAGTTCAGATCAGTGTCTTGGCTGTTTTGTTTTTTCTCTGCACCAAACAGTCTTATCGTTGAATACCAATAAGTGGACTATGCCTGCCAGTACAGACTAACTGTTTTGCATCCACATGTCCACACTTCAACATCTAACGTGCTGCCCATGTGTAAACAAGAGCCTCTTGTCACATGTACACATAGATACTAAGCAACCTAAAAACATATAACTTGTAATGGCTATAATTATTAGTGTGCAAATTATGTAAAAATTCATGTAATATTGTTCAGTACACTGTCCTCAGTAACCAACAGAAGTATCTGCACTTATTGCCTTTACACCCTGTATACTTCAGTGTAAGTTATGTGGTGGATCTCAAATGCTAACAAAGGGAAATAGGACAAAATTGAGGCATGTTGATAGAAAGCAGTTTAGTGGCAAATGGCTTTTATTCAGTTGTAAATCCATTCTGTGCATACACTGTTTCTAGTACTGCTTATTTACAATGGTTCCCAATTTTGCCTCTACTCCAACATGAATCATATCTCTACTTCTGGATTAACTGATCATCCCTTTTTAATTCTTACACCATTCCTTCTGACACATAATGGTGGTATATTTTTCATGAAATGCCTTAGTATCCCTGCAATTTAAAATTTCTAGAGTTCTCTGAGTCATACTATCAATTTTATGATCTTTCTGCTCATTGTGAAACGATGCACCTCACAAAGAAAGCATGGAACATCTCTTGTTGTTCAAGTCCTCTTTCCCAGTATGGGAAGGCAAAAGCCACTAACTAGGCATTCTTACTTTGACACAATGTCTCACACATGTTTAGCAAGCACTGATGCATGTCAGTGGCTGCACCATATGTATAACACACACACACACACAGGGAAAGGGGGGGGGGGGGCAGGCCTTTTGCTGTTGGTAGACTCATGCAGGTCGAATAAGGTATAATGTGAAATGCACAAAACTTGCACTACAATAGCAATGTATAGGTTTTACTTCACTCACCAGTGATATGTTATTGGAGATGTTGAGGTTATCAGAGCCATTGGCACCATTGCCCTGGCGACGACTGAGCTTGAGGAAAACCTCCTCCAAAGACTGGCAGCCATACATGGACAGCAACACATGTGGAGACTCCTCTGCTAGCAGGTGTCCACTTCTCATCAGCCCAATCTGCACAACAAATCAAGAATTACATCAGCAGAAAATATCCTACACTGACTTTGTTACATTGTGGGGGAGAGACGGGAGCATGGTATCTCCACAACGCATTTTTAACTCTAAAAAGAAAACTTCTGACAGATCAGAACTGGTTGTCAGACTGGGCCTGAAACAACAGATCTTCATGCTCTGCCAACTGATCCACATGAGGATGCCTAACAGACTAACACAAGCTGTAATCTGCCAGGTACTTTTCTGCTATTTTCCAAATGCCACAAGACTTTCCTACATGTGTTGTTGCCCTAGCACTCCAATGAGGAACAGAGTGACAGACAATGTGGTGACTATGAAATTGGTAAAATAAAAGAGAGAGGATCTAATGGATCAAGTCCTTGTAGTCTGTGCTACATATTGCAGTGGTGACATTCTTTACAATTTTTCCCCTCTGCAGCTTGAACCACAATCAAACTACCTCAGTAGATGCCTCGAGCTCTGGCTCCCATTTTCATTTCCAAATACATTTTGCTCCTCTGTCCAAAGCCTTTTCATTCTCCACTTCTTAAGTCCAATTCTCTTTCAGCATTTTTCTATATAACCAGAATTCAGATCCACCCTTTTCTCCTTTTTCTCCAGTTCTCTTACTTTTCACAATTCTCCTCCTTACTCCAAACATAGTGTTTCAGAAACTAATCCTTTAATACTATGTTGGTGTTTTCAGTCAATAGATCTTGTTGAGTAAGGTGGTGTATTCAAGACATAGACATAATATTGAATAATTTCGCAGAGTTGATTGTTGTGAGAAGTCATAAATAACACAAGACCACAACTAGACTGAATTTTATGTACTGCAGTCGTAAAGTCTAAAAGCTTATAAGGAAACTTGCTGTAAATCCACACAAACCAAGAATAAACTCACATATAAATGCTAATGCAGTTGCTGCAAGACTAATAAAAGTATGGAGAGAAGGCCTGATGCTCGAGTTTGTTGTAATTCCATGTTAGAAGCTAAAAAGTTCACTCAACAACATTCTTTCTGGTCGAATGTTTTTAGTTTTCTGAACAGAAAAGCTAGCAGATAGAAAACCCTGAAAATGGTCAGCTCTGACTTCCATTCTGTTGCATTATTACGTCCAAGAAAAGCCAGTTACTAACTCTGTGCTCCAGTATGCAGATGATAAGTAGCACCGTTCTACTGCAGATGGGTTAGTTGGGCCCGACCGATCGCCATGTCATCTACAAGCCAATGGCGTCATGGGCATGCGATGTGGTGGGATAGGGGTGAGCACATTGCACTTCCAGCTGTTGTTGAGTTAGCAGGCCTGGTGTTGCTACCACTTGGTCAAGCAGCTGCTCAGATGGCTTCATGAGGCTGACTACACACTGTTCTGGCCCTCCTGCCAAGGACAAAGCCCCGACAGTAGCAGGAATTAAACCCACGTCCTACACATGGGAGTCAATAACGCTGATCACTCAGCTGTACTGGCGAACACAATATGCAGATGAGGAGGCCGCTAATTTGTCTGAAGAAAGATATCAAGCACTGTGAGAACACACTCTCAAGTGACCTCATTGTATTAAATGAATTTAAAACGGGGACTCCAGCCAGATTCAAGTAAAACAGGGGCCACTGTTTCATCTCTATAATACAGAGGCACACAGGAAGTTACACTTGTTATTTGACTGAGTCCATAAATTTGTCCTTAAATATCTTGGTGTCACCCACAATGCGTAAATCAGGCAAAGAAGCTTGGCTCATATTAAATCTAATCCGAAAATTGCCAGAAACATGTGGGGAGTAAATGGAAATAAACTACTACGAAATGCTGCAACTTGACTTGCACTCAGTTGCTGAATATTGTGGCCATATGCATGAAAGCTGCATGTGAAAACACAACAAAGCGTATGAATGCGGCCGCTATATTCATTAGTAGCGCTGTCAGATTACTCCCGTTCAGTGTGTACCTCTTTTATCAAATACTGCTCCCCTGTATCTCAGAATAAAAGCTGGCAGGTGCTAATTCTTAAGAACTCAGTTCCAAATAATACTTTCGAGAATTCTCCAACTATATGTAAAGTAACACAAGCTACATTGGGTCATCTTCAGGACACAGACGTATTCGACGTAACAAACAAATGGGAAGATCGCTGGAATGAACATCCTTTCCAGAACAGCCACCTAATTCAAAACTGAACGACGAAGATTGCATGGTCTGATTCCTTCCGTTGCGACTGATTGAGACTCAGTCACACCCGAAAGTGACATGGGAAGAAACATTGAAGAAACTGAGTTATTCTGAACGTGCTGCATATGACTGGTGTGGAAGAACAGACAATGTAGAGTATATTGTGGAGAACTGCTCACTCAACAAGCGATGGTAGGGCTACAGTGTGCCGGTGAGTACCAACATGATCACCTTTGGTTCTATTAGCCGATGATTTCGACATCAGGGTTTATATTTGTAGCATGGTAAGCCTTTAGGTCTCCATGACGTTACAAGGGGTAGTCAAAAACATGGAAACACCGAAAACATTAGAATGCCTAATACGGTGTAGGAAAACTGTTAGCGTTCAAAAAAGCTTCCAGTGTTTCAGAATGAATAAAAACTGGCCCTGTATGGTTTTCAAGAGACTCTTATACCACATGTCCTGCAAAATAGTGGCATGTTCAGGCAACTATGATAGAGGTGGATAGCGATCACAATCTGTTCTCTCCAAAGTAGACCACAAAGGCTCAATAACATTCAGATCTGATGACTCTGTGGGCAGGGATATATGATAATTCACCCTCGTGCTCACAAAACCAGTCCTGTATGATTGTATTGTATTGTATGTTAACCGCGGACCTAGAAACGACGGAGAGGCTCCGTCCCCGCCGCAGCCACTGTGGTCCACAACCTCAAGACGACGACCGCAGTCCACTTACCCCTCTGCCGCCCCACACCGAACCACTCTTTCAGGGTTACATGTACATGGAGAACTTGTTTGCGCAGCAATCGCCGACATAGTGTAGCTGAGGCAGAATAAGGGGAACCAGCCCGCATTCGCTGAGGCGGATGGAAAACCGCCAAAAAACATTAACAGACTGGCCGGCTCACCGGACCTCGACAAAAGTCCGCCGGGCGGATTCGTGCCGGGGACCAGGCGCTCCTTCCCGCCCGGAAAGCCGTGCGTTAGACCTCTCGGCTTCCTCGGGTTCCTGTATGATACGAGATGTGTGAACTGGTGCCCTATGGTTTTGGAACACAGGATCACGGAGAGGAAGAAGCTTTGTGCCACGGGATAGATCTTAATCAGCCAAAATGGTCACATAATCCGTGGCAGTTATGCGACCTTAGAGTGTAACCGTGTGACCTATGGAATACTACAATATGGGTACTCAAATCATCACCGAACCTCCACCATTTTTCACTTTTGAGATGTAAACTTGGCTAGTAGTCGGAAACAATGTGAAACAAGACTCATCGGACCACAAGAATTCCTTCCATTACTCGATCGTCTAAGTTCTATAACTTTCGCACCAAGTTTTCCTGTTACGGGCATTTGAATCACTGACGAATGGCACTAAAATTGCAGCTCGCCCTGCAGTTCCTAGCGTATGGAGCTCCCTTACTGTTGTTTTGGTGCTGACAGGTTCGCGAGAGCGGTATTCAGTCCTGCAGTACTTTTGCAACTGTTGTCCTCCTACTTTTCATCACAATCCTTTTCAATGACCGTGCGTCACGATCACTTAACACTCACTTTCGTCCGCGTTGTGACTTACCGGATAATGTTTGTCCCTTTGCCCGTATGCTGTGTAGTATTTGATACCTACGGTCGCAGGTTCGAATCCTGCCTCGGGCATGGATGTGTGTGATGTCCTTAGGTTAGTTAGGTTTAATTAGTTCTAAGTTCTAGGCGACTGATGACCTCAGAAGTTAAGTCGCATAGTGCTCGGAGCCATTTTTAGTATTCGATACACTACCACTTGAAACACCAAAATCTTCGGCTCCCTTGGTTGCGGAAGCATCTCCCCCTCCCTATACGAACACTAGCAATTTGTCCAAGTTCTAATTCGCTTAGCTATGCCATAATCCTCTCACAACTACGCGAAACACTGTTCTGGCCACGACTGGCAATGTGTTGAGGGCCACAGGTGCCGTGTGTGGTCAAATATAACAACAAAACCTGCAGCCTTACCATTCTCTGCGTTTATGCTCAAACACGCATTTTTTTCGCTGTTTTCCATATACTTGTCGAACCCTTGCATGTCTGTATGTTCTTACGATAAAAATACGTCGAAGCGCCAAAGAAACTGGTATATACATGTGTACTGAAATACAGAGATATGAAAACAGGTAAAATACGGCGCTGGGGTCGGCAACGCCTATATAAGACAAGTGTGTGACGCAGTTGTCAGGTCGGAAACTGCTGCTAAATGGCAGGTTATCTAAATTTATGTGAGTTTGAACGCGGTGTTACATTCGGCGCACAAACGATAGCATCTCCGAGGTAGCGATGAAGTGGGGAGTTTCCCTTACGACAATTTCACGAGTGTACCACGAATATCAGGAACCTGGTAAAACATCACATCTCCGACATCGCTGCGACCAGAAAAAGACCTTGCAAGAACGGGACCAACGACGACTGAACGGAACCGTTCAACGTGGCAGAAGAGCAACCTTGCCGAAAATTGCCGCAGATTTCAGTGCTGGGCCATCAAGAAATGTCAGCGTGCGAACCATTCAATAAAACATCTCAAAAAAAAAAAAAAAAAGAAGCGGCTTTTTGGACTTAATTCATGATGTCTTTACACGACTTATATCAAGCTGCGGACCCATTGGAAACAAAATTACAATAGCTGATTGTTGACGTCTGGCGAACTTCACAAGCCGTCTACTATTTATCGCTGTCCATTTATTACAGTTTACGGAAAGGAATTAAATTACTTTTCAACAAAAAAACTAAAAAATGCTTTATTACAGAGAGTTTGAGCGAACGAGACGAAATTATCAAGAATTTTGAGCACGTCGTTCACTCACCTCCAACAGCCTGGTTGCTAAATCGTGTGCTTTGTGTGCAAAACGAAGCGTGCTTTGCCAGATCGGCTTCTCGCCGAGGAGTTCCCTGCGTAATAGCAATGAGAAAAACGATGCAGCCAGTCAAGGTTTAGTGGGATGGATAGTCTTCTGACCTATGCTCTTATCCTTATGGTCACGTTCACTTTATGTGCTATTTCCTTTTCTCGCCTCTGTTATGAACAAACTATTAAGCGCTTTGATTTGTACGTAACAGAGGAGAAATGTATTAGTTACTAGAATAATATACACTCCTGGAAATGGAAAAAAGGACACATTGACACCGGTGTGTCAGACCCACCATACTTGCTCCGGACACTGCGAGAGAGCTGTACAAGCAATGATCACACGCACGGCACAGCGGACACACCAGGAACCGCGGTGTTGGCCGTCGAATGGCGCTAGCTGCGCAGCATTTGTGCACCGCCGCCGTCAGTGTCAGCCAGTTTGCCGTGGCATACGGAGCTCCATCGCAGTCTTTAACACTGGTAGCATGCCGCGACAGCGTGGACGTGAATCGTATGTGCAGTTGACGGACTTTGAGCGAGGGCGTATAGTGGGCATGCGGGAGGCCGGGTGGACGTACCGCCGAGTTGCTCAAAACGTGGGGCGTGAGGTCTCCACAGTACATCGATGTTGTCGCCAGTGGTCGGCGGAAGGTGCACGTGCCCGTCGACCTGGGACCGGATCGCAGCGACGCACGGATGCACGCCAAGACCGTAGGATCCTACGCAGTGCCGTAGGGGACCGCACCGCCACTTCCCAGCAAATTAGGGACACTGTTGCTCCTGGGGTATCGGCGAGGACCATTCGCAACCGTCTCCATGAAGCTGGGCTACGGTCCCGCACACCGTTAGGCCGTCTTCCGCTCACGCCCCAACATCGTGCAGCCCGCCTCCAGTGGTGTCGCGACAGGCGTGAATGGAGGGACGAATGGAGACGTGTCGTCTTCAGCGATGAGAGTCGCTTCTGCCTTGGTGCTAATGATGGTCGTATGCGTGTTTGGCGCCGTGCAGGTGAGCGCCACAATCAGGACTGCATACGACCGAGGCACACAGGGCCAACACCCGGCATCATGGTGTGGGGAGCGATCTCCTACACTGGCCGTACACCACTGGTGATCGTCGAGGGGACACTGAATAGTGCACGGTACATCCAAACCGTCATCGAACCCATCGTTCTACCATTCCTAGACCGGCAAGGGAACTTGCTGTTCCAACTGGACAATGCACATCCGCATGTATCCCGTGCCACCCAACGTGCTCTAGAAGGTGTAAGTCAACTACCCTGGCCAGCAAGATCTCCGGATCTGTCCCCCATTGAGCATGTTTGGGACTGGATGAAGCGTCGTCTCACGCGGTCTGCACGTCCAGCACGAACGCTGGTCCAACTGAGGCGCCAAGTGGAAATGGCATGGCAAGCCATTCCACAGGACTACATCCAGCATCTCTACGATCGTCTCCATGGGAGAATAGCAGCCTGCATTGCTGCGAAAGGTGGATATACACTGTACTAGTGCCGACATTGTGCATGCTCTGTTGCCTGTGTCTATGTGCCTGTGGTTCTGTCAGTGTGATCATGTGATGTATCTGACCCCAGGAATGTGTCAATAAAGTTTCCCCTTCCTGGGACAATGAATTCACGGTGTTCTTATTTCAATTTCCAGGAGTGTATGTGGTTCATCTAGACTGACCAAGGTCGAAGACCTACAAATAAATTGTTCACTGCACGTCAGCAGGGGACTGTTCAAGCTGTTGCAGGCTCTGCAATGTTGAAGTGATATGGGACTCCTGACTCGTCTAGATACGACTCTAACAGGTGACATGTACATAAGCATCCTGTCTGATCACCTGCATCCATCATGTCCATTGTACATTCAGACGGACTTGAGCAATTCCACCAGAATAATGCGACACCCCACACGTCCAGAATTGCTACAGTGTGGCTCCAGGAACACTCTTCTGAATTTAAACACTTCCGCTGGCCACCAAACTTCCCAGACATGAACATTATTGAGCATGTCTGGGACGCCTTGCAATGTGCTATTCAGATGAAATCTCCACCTCCTCGTACACTTACGGATTTATGGATAGCTCAACTCCCTCCAGCACTACTTCAGACATACGTCGAGTCCATGCCATGTCATGTTGCGGCACTTCTGCGTGTTCGCGGGGGCCCTAAGCGATATTAGACAGGTATACCAGTTTCTTTGGCTCTTGACTGTAGTAATCTCTACGGTTAGCTGACAGTCTGCGCCAAGCTTTGTCTCTCTTACCTCACAGAGTAACAATTATCTAATGGCCTGACGCTGCCGTATACAATTTTTAGAGAAGCTCACAAAATTCGTTTCGTTCTAATAAAACTTTTGCATTTATGCGAGCCCCGTAGTCTCTGTACGGACAGCTTCAGGGTTCTCCGAAGGCCGAGGTCTAAAAGCAGAGGCCACGGGGGGAGAGGTGAAGAGCGACTGTTCAGCGCCCAGCGGCGACAAGGCCCAAGGGGCCATTAGCGCGGGGACCACGTGCCACTGACTATGAGAGAGGGGCAGCCGATAACTGCTGCGACGTGACCGCGAGGCTGCCGCGTGGAATAACAAGGCTCCCGGCTGCAAAACAGCACACCATCGACACGGGCACCAACTAACGGCGCTCAACCTGGGACCGATCACAGGCATCCTCTCTTCGGATACAGTCTTCCGAACCATCAACTGTACGAACCCGCCATCCATATCCGCTCCCCGTTGGATTATATCCGCTATTTTTCTTTCTGCTAGGAATTGAACGTCTCATTGATGTATCCGTATTGAAAAACCTAGCCAAAATCGTGTACAGAGCAGACAGTGTCCTACTATCATCCTACAGATCATTGCCTCGTATTCTACGGTGTAATTGGGCGATATTAGGATACTTCGTGGCAGATTAAAACTGTGTGCCGCACCGAGACTCGAACTCGGAAGTCCCGAGTTCGAGTCTCGGTCGGGCATACAGTTTTAATCAGCCAGGGAGTTTCATATCAGCGCACACTCCGTTGCAGAGTGAAAATTTCATTCTGGAAACATCCCCCAGGCTGTGGCTAAGCCATGTCTTCGCAATATCCTTTCTTTCAGGAGTGCTAGTTCTGCAAGGTTCGCAGGACAGTTTCTGTAAAGTTTGGAAAGTAGAAGGCGAGGTACTGGCAGAAGTAAAGTTGTGAGGACGGGGCGTGAGTCGTGCTTGGGTAGCTCAGATGGTAAAGCACTTGCTGTGAAGGGCAGTAGGTCCCGAGTTCGAGTCTCGGTGCGGCACACAGTTTTAATCTGCCAGGGACTTTCATATCAGTGCACACTCCGCTGCAGAGTGAAAATCTCATTCTGGAAACATCCCCCAGGCTGTGGCTAAGCCATGTCTCCGCAATATCCTTTCTTTCAGGAGTGCTAGTTCTGCAAGGTTCGCAGGAGAGCTTCTGTAAAGTTTGGAAGGTAAGAGGCGAGGTACTGGCAGAAGTAAAGTTGTGAGGACGGAGCGTGAGTAGTGCTTGGGTAGCTCAGATTGTAGAGCACTTGCCCGCGAAAGGCAATAGGTCCCGAGTTCGAGTCTCGGTCCGGCACACAGTTTTAATCTGCCAGGAAGTTTCATATCAGCGCGCACTCCGCTGCAGAGTGAAAATCTCATTCTGGAAACATCCCCCAGGCTGTGGCTAAGCCATGTCTCCGCAATATCCTTTCTTTCAGGAGTGCTAGTTCTGCAAGGTTCGCAGGAGAGCTTCTGTAAAGTTTGGAAAGTAGGAGACGAGGTACTGGCAGAAGTAATGTTGTGAGGACGGGGCGTGAGTCGTGCTTGGGTAGCTCAGATGGTAGAGCACTTGCCCGCGAAAGGCAATAGGTCCCGAGTTCGAGTCTCGGTGCGGCACACAGTTTTAATCTGCCAGGAAGTTTCATATCAGCGCACACTCCGCTGCAGAGTGAAAATCTCATTTTGATATTAGGATACCTCTAAAATTTTATTGTTAAAAGAGACATTTTTCCTTCTTACAAAACTCCTGTTGTTTCTGTCATGAAGTTTGATTTCATGCACCTCTCCAATGATCTCGCTTCCAGCAACCGCCGCCTTCATTTCGAAACAATTGTAGCATCCCACTTCGTCATCTACCTCACACACTCACATCTCGGCCTGCTTCTGTGATTCTTTCTTTCCAACGGTCTACGAACTACAGTTGTCAGCAACGACTTATGTAATGCTTATTCAACCATTGTAACTCTTCATTTCATTACGTTTGTCAAAAGTGCAAGATTAGAAAATGGTTTCAGATCCCTGACGTGTGTAGTAATATGAAAAGAAATTTGACTGGAATAGCTGGGAGCACCCGCTTTCGCCACTGAGCGACTCGCTACACGTAGCCCCTCTGTTCGATTTGGGTTTTGCCTAAGATTTTTCCTTGAAGTAGCAGCTTAGACTCAGCAAACCAACGTTAATGGTTGGGAGAGCAGTGTACCAGACACAAGTTCCTCCGACATTGCCTCCCTTAGCTCCCTCTGAACCCGTAACACCTAAAAAAGAAGAACCGGAGGCAAATACGCTGCTAATGCACAATAGAGCTGTAGCGCCAAAGAGCTCAGAGACAGTGTAAAAGGATAGCTTTTTTATATATATTTTTTGGGATGGTGTTCCATGCATAGGAGGAGGTCGGCCTAGTGTACATAAGCCTAATTCACAATTACTGCGCAATCCGGTTTATCACTGAAGACAAACCCAGAAATAATTCTAGCTAGCATCGTCGGGCCACTGTACAAGCCACTGGGAGTTTGAAATAATAAGCTAAAGTAGCAAAGACAGGTAGCGTGACTGGCAAGCATAAAAACTTAAAAGTAATTGCGTTACGGAGTGGCTGTTCAGGAATCAGCCACTTAGCGCTATTTAAGACGTCCTTCGGTTTTGTTTATCTCTCAGATCTGGAACTTCTTTAGGCAGTTATTCCAGTTTATACTGGTTGTGTTTGTCTCTCTTTCATTTCCTCGGTGACCTTCGCCCTGATTGCCACCTTGCGTGCTTGTGCTCAAGTTTGTACAGGAAGCTATAAAGATTTCAGCTTGATAGCTGGGAGAGACGCCGATTCTCTGAGGGCACACTGAGCTACATTCATCTGAAAAATGTGACAGGCAAGAGAAGGGAAGCTGAAGCCCAGCACTTAATAGATTTCTCTCCAACACGGTAATAGCAGAACCAAGGTAATGGAAGTCCAATGCACAGGCTCCGATAGATCGTTCAGTGTTTACGAACTACAGTTTGTGATTTTTAATGTATTAATGGGTATTCTTGCTTTTACGGGAAAAAAACCTTCAGCTGTTCTGATACGGCCCTTTCCTGACGTCTGAAAGCACAAGAAAAGACTCCACGATTCGCTACTTTAGAAAGATTACGCTTCAAAGCTAAACAAAGCCATTTCGTGGAACAAATTCAAATTTACGAACGGTTTACTTCGCTTTTGGGAATACAAAAGTCTGTCATGGTACAAGGAGTGGACAGTAAGGTGGGTGCAGAAGTCTCTCGATTCGGTACAAGAAATCCTTGCGTTTTTCATCCTTTTAGATCACGCCTTGTCATTACGGAGAAAGATCGCATAAGGCACGTATTTGCCTGCCTTCATCCGATTATTTCGAAATGTAACTATGTACCCAGGGAGAGGGTACTATTTCTGCAAAAAAGTTGCCGCTCTCCACATCTTTTTGACAGCTGTAGAAATTATACACGAAACATACAAACAAATCAGCCAGGACTGTTGTGGTATCCCAAATCATGGGGTCGTATATTTGTGTTTGAAACCGAATCCGGCTCTTTGATATCTCCGAAGCGAAGTCATGTAACCGTCATCTCACCGGTGAAATGCAAATAAGGGAAGTCGGTAATTGAACGTGAAAAATTACATTATTTAAAGCTGATTTTCGACTGATTTGGTTACAGTTGAAGGAAAGATAGGCAACTGAACCAGTGATGGAAGACCACACTTCTGCATGTTGACGTTTACGTCTATGGAGCTATTTGAGAGATGGTCTGAAATAGGCGTCATTGCCCTAAATGTTTCGTAAGTTAAACAATAACATAATAACTGTATTAAAAGTTTTTAATTCTTTCTTACTCCAGATGAAACCGTGAATCATTTGTTAGCTGTTAAACGTGGATTGTACAAACAATTGTCCGAAATCAGAAATACGTACAAATCAAAGCGCTTAATAGTTTGTTCATAACAGAGGCGAGAAAAGGAAATAGCACATAAAGTGAACGTGACCATAAGGATAAGAGCATAGGTCAGAAGACTGTCCATCCCACTAAACCTTGACTGGCTGCATCGTTTTTCTCATTGCTATTACGCAGGGAACTCCTCGGCGAGAAGCCGATCTGGCAAAGCACGCTTCGTTTTGCACACAAAGCACACGATTTAGCAACCAGGCTGTTGGAGGTGAGTGAACGACGTGCACAAAATTCTTGATAATTTCGTCTCGTTCGCTCAAACTCTCTGTAATAAAGCATTTTTTAGTTTTTTTGTTGAAAAGTAATTTAATTCCTTTCCGTAAACTGTAATAAATGGACAGCGATAAATAGTAGACGGCTTGTGAAGTTCGCCAGACGTCAACAATCAGCTATTGTAATTTTGTTTCCAATGGGTCCGCAGCTTGATATAAGTCGTGTAAAGACATCATGAATTAAGTCCAAAAAGCTGCTTCTTTTTTTTTGAGATGTTTATTTAATCACGACAGGCATTTTTCAGCACTATTGCCACCATCAGGGGATCTGAAAGTAATGGTTTTAATATATACTATTTTCTAGGGCAGACGGTAGCCTACTTGTCGTATATGAGATTGACAACCATACTTTTATGAAATTCTTAACTTACCTATAACATCGCTGGTTAGTCACCTAAGCGGTTTTATTACGTCTTTTAAAGTTATTTTGTGACGTAGATTTCGTAGGCTATATTTGTTGGAAGTTATAACCTGAATTTTATTTGTTGTGTGTGACAACTTTTTGTTTGACGTTTAACCAACGATGTTATAAGTTTACATCAGAACAGTTACCTATCGATTTCCCTTAGTTACCGTGTTGTTTATTTTTATCTGTGAATGTGTAATTGGTTTGGCTTAGCTTATGTCTTTCGTTACAAGCACAGTAGTTTCACAGTAACAAAGCTGGATAAACAAAACTATTCAATTGTTAATTTGCCGTTAAAATTAAAAAAAAATGTGAAGTACAATTTACACAAATGTGAGTTTTACAATTTGTATGTGCACGACTACGTCGGTGTCATAATAGCACAGTCAATGAAAACAAACAAAAAGATCTAATATGGGAAATAATTCATGCAGTCGCCATCGACAACATACTAAAAATCTTGACCGATGGGGGGCTGAGTGTATATTTGAAGATCACTTTTGTATGTTTCTCTTGAACAGCTCGAAACCGCAGTCTCTAGCGCAAACGTGTCTCAGTATAAAATGGAATTATGGTTCAAATGATTCTGAGCACTATGGGACTTAACATCTTAGGTCATCAGTCCCCTAGAACTTAGAACTACTAACTAACCTAAGCACATCACACACATCCATGCCCGAGGCAGGATTCGAACCTGCGACCGTAGCAGTCACGCGGTTCCGGACTGAAGCGCCTAGAACCGCACGGCCACCGCGGCCGGCAAAACAGAAGTACATTAGCTTTCTATATAAAAAAAAGACCTAGTCATTCTTCTCTATTATTATGAGTTAGCGTGAAGAGAGTGAGATAATATCGAAAATCTCTCGCGACCAGTAGGTTACGTGGTTTTGTAGGTAATTTTGAGGTTGTTTTCCGACCCGATCGATCACAAGTTTTCTATATCAAATTGTTCGTCTCGATTTCCTCTGCACCACTATCGTAGATTTAAAACAATTATCATTTACATCCTATATATGCATTCCGACCATTTCACAGAGGGTCAATGAAATTAAACAGCTGTCTCTGAAAATTTAATTCTTGTGTGAAACAGATATTCTATATTATGTTGTGTTCCACGTCCACGAATATTTCCCCACTATGGATCTATGAAATGAACGTCATATTTAATCTAAGATAATATGAACGTACTTTCGTAGTGGGCGTCAGTGTGTAACTAATGGAAGACCTATCGAAAATACAGAAACACCGAATAGGATAGTTTATTTCCTTCTGTGGCTTTCAGGATATTGTCTAGGAAGAGCCTGATTTGGGTTTTGCTTGATTAAGGTTTTCGGTTCAAAATGGTTCAAATGGCTCTGAGCACTATGGGACTTAACTTCTGAGGTCATCAGTCCCCTAGAACTTAGAACTACGTAAACTGAACTAACCTAAGGGCATCGCACACCTCCATGCCCGAGGCAGGATTCGAACCTGCGACCGTAGCGGTCACGCGATTCCAGACTGAAGCGCCTAGAACCGCTCGGCCACTCCGGCCGGCAGGGTTTTCGGTATCTGACCTCTCCTCAGCCTAATTAGAGGGTTACCATCACCTAAGAGGGTGTACTGACACCAAAGGACCTTATCAGCACGCCTTTCTCCCCACATGGAACGGTAGGACTCTTTAAGTGGAGAAAAGTGTCAGTCGCGTGCCCTTACGGATAGCGAAACGCCGCACACACGCCCCGCTCGGGGACACTTTCTGCGGCCAGACACGCACTGGCTTCTCCGATTTCGCAAGTCTTGGGCAACGCACCGCCCGAGGCACCTACTATGGTGACGCGTTGCCCAACAGACGTGGTCGCCTCACCCGGCCAGACACAACACATCTCGTGCTCCTGACTCGCGCTCGCGCCGTTGTTTCCTACTGCGCATGCGCCGGAGTCGGCGGTGGACAACCGACCGTCCCACATATCCACAACAGCATCATCCTCTGACATTTAGGATAAGATTACCCGCTCAAGTGTCGGTAGCTCCCCACAATGGCCATTGTCTGCAAGGCAAGGTATTGTTAACTTAATCTCGCTCTGAACGCGGCAGGTTAGGTCCCACCGGTGGAGCAAACTGTCTTTCCTGTACTTCGATTAGCCCACAGAAAGGGTAATATGTCTGGTCTTAAATGCTAAAGCAATAGCAGTTAATTATACGAGAACTGTGAAAGTAACTTTTTAGTATTCCCGTGCTACTGCAAAAATCAGGAACATCTACAAGACAATTGTTTGGGTCACTCGCTTTGTATTCTTTCCCGAGACATCGGCATTTCTTTCCGTTTACAGCTGTAACATCACATAACACGAGACCCTCGTGCACGGTCGACTATATGTAGTTCTGAAGTTAAGGTTTCTCGTAGTGTATGGTGAGCTGCGTTATATCAAGTAGGTCTATAGTCCCTGTAAATTAGGGCATTGGTGTGTCTTATATCGCAACTATCGGGATATACGAAGGGACTTCAGAAAGAAAGAGAAGTACACTGAGGTGACAAAAGTCATGGGATAGCGATATGCACATACACAGGGTATAAAAGGGCAGTCGAGCTGACATTTGTACTCAGATAATTCATGTGAAAGCATTTCCGCCGTGATTAATCGGCTCTCGATGAGAATTAACAGACTTAGAAAGTGGTATGGTATTTGGAGCTAGACGCTTGGGACATTCCGTTTCGGAAATTCAATATTCCGAGGTCCACAATGTCAACAGTGTGCCGACAATACCAAATTTCGGTATTACTTCTCACTACGGACAAGGCTGTGACCAACGGTCCTCACATAAGGGGGGGTAGGACGTCAAACGGGCCGACTTGGAGCAGGAGAGGCACCACAGGACATTTTATTTTCTACTGTCTATACTTTTACAAATAAATTCATAAACCTTTGTCAGCATGACCAGGAAGGATTCAGGATTCACACTCATGGCAGTGGAAGTGCAAAATCATAACAAAATAATTTTTTTTAGATATGAAATTTCATCATTTTTCCACTTACTGTTGACTGCATTTGTTGCGATAGGTACATTTTTCTTCACAAGTAAGAGAGATTCTTTGATGAATTTTGCACAGCGTACAAACCATACTTACAGGTGTATGAAACTCTAGAATTTTCCAAATCTATTAAAAATTGTGGTAAAAATTGTGGTAATTAACTACAAAATTTTATTTTTTCCTAAACATAAAGTTTAAAACGTAAAAGCTCATTCATTTTTTCATAAATTAAATAGATTCTAGAGTTCAGACACCTGTAAGTATGGTTTGTATGCTGTGCAAAATTCATCGAACAGTCTCTCTTACTTATGAAGAAAAGTGTACCTATAGCAACAAATGCAGCCAATAGTATGTGAAAAATGATGAAATTTCACATGTAAAAAAATTATTTTGTTATGTTTTTGAACTTCCACTGCTACAAGTGTGAATCCTGAATCCTTCCTGGTCATGCTGACAAAGTTTTATGAATTTACTTGTAAAAGTATAGACAGTGCAAATTAAAATGTCCTGTGGTGCCTCTCCTGCCCCAAGTCGGCCCGTTTGACGTCCTATCCCCTTTAACGACCGAGAGAAGGGGCGTTTGCGTAGAGTTGTTGTTGCTAACAGGCAAGAAACTCTGCGTGAAATGGCAGCAGAAATCAATGTGGGACGTACGACGATTGTATCCATTAGGACAGTGCGGCGACATTAGGCGTTAATGAGTTGTGGCAGCAGTCGAGCGACGCGAGTGCCTTTGCTAACAGCACGACATCGCCTGCAGCAATTCTCCTGGGCTCGTGGCTACATCGGTTGGACTCTAGATGACTGGAAACCCTTGGCCTGGTCACATGAGTTTTGTTTTCAGTTGGTAAGAGTTGGCTGTAGGGTTGGAGTGTTGCGCAGATCCCATTTAGCCATGGATCCAAGTTGTCAGCAAGGCACTCTGCAAGCTGATGGTCCCTCCATAATGGTTTTAGCTGTGTTTACATAGAATGGGCTAGGTCCTCTGACGCAACTGCAGCGTTCATTGACGGGAAACGGCTGTTTTCCGCTACTTGGGGACCATTTTCAGCCATTCATGAACTTCATGTTCCCAAACAACGATCGAATATTTGTGGATGGTACTGCGTCGTATCATCGGGTGGCAATTGTTAGCGATTGGTTTGAAGAACATTCTGGACAATTCGAGCGAATGATCTGGTCTCCCAGATAGCCGAACATGAACCCCATATAACATTTATGGGACACCTGTCGATAAACTTATTTCAGTATCTTGAATTCTCTATGAAATGGTATGAGTATCTATGTTACTTTGTATATAATGTTATTTTTTCAAGAGTCCTTAGTCATGTCAGAGAGTGAAATTGGGCTCTAACGGTATTAGCCCTGGTCCCACAAGCGGGCCGCGAGAAATGTAATTTTTTTCTCATACTTTTTAGATTCAGCACATACTGTGTTGACAGAAGTCATGAGATACCGGTATGCACATATACAGGGTTATTACAAATGATTGAAGCGATTTCACAGCTCTACAATAACTTTATTATTTGAGATATTTTCACAATGCTTTGCACACACATACAAAAACTCAAAAAGTTTTTTTAGGCATTCACAAATGTTCGATATGTGCCCCTTTAGTGATTCGGCAGACATCAAGCCGATAATCAAGTTCCTCCTACACTGGGCGCAGCATGTCCCCATCAATGAGTTCGAAAGCATCGTTGATGCGAGCTCGCAGTTCTGGCATGTTCTTGGTAGAGGAGGTTTAAACACTGAATCTTTCACATAACCCCAAAGAAATAAATCGCATGGGATTAAGTCGGGAGAGCGTGGAGGCCATGACATAAATTGCTGATCATGATCTCCACCACGACCGATCCATCGGTTTTCCAATCTCCTGTTTAAGAAATGCCGAACATCACGATGGAAGTGCGGTGGAGCACCATCCTGTTGAAAGATGAAGTCGGCGCTGTCGGTCTCCAGTTGTGGCATGAGCCAATTTTCCAGCATGTCCATATATACGTGTCCTGTAACGTTTTTTACGCAGAAGAAAAAGGGGCCGTAAATTTTAAACCGTGAGATTGCACAACACACGTTAACTTTTGGTGAATTGCGAATTTGCTGCACGAATGCGTGAGGATTCTCTACCGCCCAGATTCGCACATTTTGTCTGTTCACTTCACCATTAAGAAAAAATGTTGCTTCATCACTGAAAACAAGTTTCGCACTGAACGCATCCTCTTCCATGAACTGTTGCAATCGCGCCGAAAATTCAAAGCGTTTGACTTTGTCATCGGGTGTCAGGGCTTCTAGCAATTGTAAACGGTAAGGCTTCTGCTTTAGCCTTTTCCGTAAGATTTTCCAAACCGTCGGCTGTGGTACGTTTAGCTCCCTGCTTGCTTTATTCGTCGACTTCCGCGGGCTACGCGTGAAACTTGCCCGCACGCGTTCAGCCGTTTCTTCGCTCACTGCAGGCCGACCCGTTGATTTCCCCTTACAGAGGCATCCAGAAGCTTTAAACTGCGCATACCATCGCCGAATGGCGTTAGCAGTTAGTGGATCTTTGTTGAACTTCGTCCTGAAGTGTCGTTGCACTGTTATGACTGACTGATGTGAGTGCATTTCAAGCACGACATACGCTTTCTCGGCTCCTGTCTCCATTTTGTCTCACTGCGCTCTCGAGCGCTCTGGCGGCAGAAACCTGAAGTGCGGCTTCAGCCGAACAAAACTTTATGAGTTTTTCTACGTATCTGTAGTGTGTCGTGACCATATGTCAATGAATGGAGCTACAGTGAATTTATGAAATCGCTTCAATCATTTGTAATAGTCCTGTACAGAAGTGGCAGTGTGGCGTTCACAAGGTATGAAAGGCAGTGCATTGGCAGAGCTGTCGTTTGTACTCAGGTAATTCATGTGAAAATGTGTCCGACGTGATTATGGTCGCACGAGGGGAATTAACAGATTTTGAACGCGGAATGGTATTTGGAGCCATCCGCATGGGACATTCCATTTCTGAAATAGTTAGGGAATTCAATATTTCGCGATCTACAGTGCCAAAGAGTACCAAATTGCAGGCATTACGTGTCACCACGGACAACGCAGTGCCCAACAGCCTTCACTTAACGACCGAGAGCAGCTGCGTTTGCGTAGGGTTGTTAGTCCTAACAAACAAACAACACTGCTTGAAGTAACTAAAGAAACCAATTTATCATTAAAGACGTAGTAGCGAAATGTGGCGCTAATGGGCTGTGGCAGCAGAGGAACGACGCGAATGCTTTTGCTAACAGCACGATATCGCCTGGGCTCCTGACTATATCGGTCGGATCCTAGACGACCGGGGCCTCGTCAGATGAGTCCCAGTGTCAGTTGATAAGAGCTGATGATAGGGCTCGAGTGTGACACAGACCCACGAAGCCATGGATCCACGGTGTCACCGAGGCACTGTACAGCTCCATAATGGTGTGGGCTGTGTTTACATGGAACTGACTGGGTCTTCTCGTCTAACTGGACCGATCTTTGACCGGAAATGGATATGTTCAACTAACTGGCGACCACTTGCAATCATTTATGGGTTTCATGTTCCCAAACAGTTTTTACGGAGATATTGCGCCAAGTCAGCGTGTCACGATTGTTCGCGACTGGATTTGAAGAACATTTTGAACAATTCAAGCTAATGTTTTGGCCACCCAGTTCGCCCGACATGAATCCCATCGAATATTTATCAGACATAATCGAGATGTCGGGTTGTGTACAGAATCCTGCACCGGCAACACTTTCGCAATTATAGACAGCTATAGAGGCATGGCTGCATAATTCTGCAGAGGACTTCCAACGACTTGTTGAGTCCATGTCACGTCGAGTTGCTGCACTGCGCCGGGCAAAAGAAGATCCGAGACGATATTTAGACGTACACCACAACATCTGTCGTCTCAGTGTATTTAGTGACTTGTTTAAGCTTGTGCTGGGTACCTGTCATATCATTCCGATTATTTGCACCAGAGCAAAATAACTAAAACTGGTCGAAGTAGAGAGGATACAAAATGTAGACTGTAAATGGCAAGGAAAGCATTCTGAAAAAGAGAAATTTGTTAACATCGAGTATAGATTTAAGTGTCAGGAAGACGTTTCTGAAAGTATTTGTACGGAGTGTAGCCACGTATGGAAGTGAAACACGGACGATAAATAGTTTGGTCAAGAAGAGACTAGAAGCTTTCGAAATGTAGTGCTACAGAAGAATGCTGAAGATTAGATGAGTAGATCACATAACTAATGAGGAGGTATTGAATAGAATTGGAGAGAAGAGAAATTTGTGGCATAAGTTGACGAGAAGAAGGGATCGGTTGGTAGGACATGTTCTGAGGCATCAAGGGATCACCAGTTTAGTATTGGAGGGCAGCATGGAGGGTAAAAATCGTAGAGGGAGACCAACAGATGAATACATTAAGCAGATTCAGAAGGATGTAGGTTGCAATAGGTACTGAGAGATGAAGACGCTTGCACAGGATAGAGTAGCATGGAGAGCTGCATCTAACCAGTCTCTGGACTGAAGACCACAACAACAACAGGGTTAGATATGGGGTCTCTAACGAGTTATTTAACTTATTAACTTGGTGGCGTAACTTAAAGATTTCGCATTTCATTCATTTTATATTGTTTTTTCTCTGTGTCTCTTTATGCTGGCTGTAATATAACGATGGTTATGGTTTCATGTCTGTCTTCTAATGTTACTTATTCCCGTATGGTAAACTAATTTACAAACAACACATGAGTTACTGAGGAAAATCAGTTTCGTACAGGGTGAATACTAAGTAAGAGAACGAGATTTACAAAGTGATTACTGACAGGAAAAAGAACAAAAAAGTTCATATCAGCATAGGAAACGGACGGTGGGTCTCTTTTACACTTCAAAGAGTTCAAATAGCTTACGGGTCTGCTGCCGGGTGACGTCGTCGACCACCGCCGATATTTAGACAGGAGCACACCCTGCCCTGCATAGAGAATGGCAGGGCGTGCTTCTGCCGAAATATCGCCGGTGGTCGACGACGTCACCCGGCAGCAGACCCGTAAGCTATTTGAACATTCAATTCGCCGGGAAAAGTTAAGGTTTCAAAAAAAAATTCCCAACAATATAAATATGACGAGGGGGCCCTTGTGCCCGACCACCTCGACCACCGCACTTAAACCTTCTTGATTTCTATTTGAGGGAACCTTCGAGAAAGAGTTGTGCATGCTGAACCAGTTGCTAATGCATAGATCTTGAACAGAGTGAGACTATTCGGCTATGGCCTGGAATATTCGAAAGAGCGAGGTAAGTTATGATTGCGACGTGCGAAAGTTTGAAGTGCTGAGGCAATCACAAGCAGTCCACGTTGGGGACAGAGTCTACGTTGCTGGCAGTCGCTCTCGGTGTGCTGGAAAATAACCCAAGTGTAAATGGCGGCCTGGTGTTGTTGACACTCCTGATAAAGTTGGAATCTTCGTAAGGCTGTTAGATCCGAATCTCTGGTCAGCTGCTTCTTCAGGTTTCTTATTCTAGTGGTGTGGTTGAGTGAAACTTACATTTGTGCCTCCCGTCTTGGTTTGGTGGTGCTATTGACCTCACTTTATTCTGTCATCTGGTTTCGCTCCTTTCCATACATTCCTCTGGGCGGTCAACTGGAACAGCTGTCAGTGTATCAGTCTACTGTCTTGTCTGCAATCAATGTAACCTGCGTTCAAAGCCGCGTATTTTCAGGTTCTGCTGCCGCGGAAGGAGCAGGCGGTTGTCTGCAGTCTCGGGGTGAGCGGGCGGGCCTTTTGCCAGCCGGCGTGGCTCCTCTGAGGGGAAGTCCCATGCCAAGTGTAGAGAGAAGCGATGAGACGTGGAGCGCCATGTGTTTCATTGTCGTGCATTTACCGCTTTCGTTCTGTTTGGGTGATTCTTGAGTAACGATTTTCAGATTTTTGAGTAATGTCGGTAGTATTCTGGTCACATGAACTGCATCGGTCTTTGCTGTATGTAACATTGTTTACTTACATCAATATTCAATAATATCTACGTTCGAGGCGGCGTAAGAAGGCCGCAAGTGAAAACAATAGTCGTCTATAGAACTGTGAAAACACTGAGGCGTTGCCATAGAGACGATTACAGAATCGCCTTACGTTATAGATTGAGGTTGGCGGGCGAAGCTGCCGCGCCCAGCCCACTGCAACTGTCAGCATCAACTTAACGTCGACTCAAGCAGAGCTGGGCTTATGATGTTTTGATCTAAGTTCTGCAGTGAGGACAAAAGGTGTAAGTGGTACATACCCTGCGTGATCTTGGGAACCTAAGGTAGGAAAGGCGTACCCACCGAGGGACTACTGTCAGTAGTACAGTACATAACACGCCATCAACGGTGCAGATGATAAGAGGGCGGAAATCAGTCGGTTCTGTGTGGTGCTAGTGTGTGAGTATGTGCCTTTACTGCAGGCAGTAAGCAGCACCATTAGTGATAGTGCGTGTTGTGTGCAAAAGCCATGACTGCGACAACTCTACGTGGGAAACAGTTATCATGAGATGAAAAGGCGGAAATAGTGTGTGCAAGGAATTACGGCTCTCCAATTGTACAGTCGCCAAGAAGTTCAATCGTTAGAGTGCAGTGATTGGCAATTTCATTAGATTGGGAGCGCTACATGGACAGAACGGAAAATATGGCCTAATTAGAAAATAATTTGAGGCAGGGAAACAGTTCCTTTTGCGCAAAACAGGGGCCACAAACCATTATTCTTCTCAATTTGTTGCTGCTTTACAGTTATCAGTAACAGCCAGACGTATACGACAAATTTTGTCTAATGACAACCATATTGCATTCAAGAAACGACTCAATAAACTTGCTCTAACAGCCAAATATATGGAGGCAAGGTTGGAATTTGCTGAAAAACATTTGTCGGACTTCAGATTGGGATAAAGTGATCTTAAGTGATGAGAAGAAATTTAATGTAGATGGGGCGGATGGCCGGCCGCTGAGACCGAGCGGTTCTAGGCGCTTCAGTCCGGAACCGCGCTGCTGCTACCGTCGCAGGTTCGAATCCTGCCTCGGGCATGGCTGTGTGTGATGTCCTTAGGTTAGTTAGGTTTAAGTAGTTCTAGGTCTATGGGACTGATGACCTCAGATGTTAAGTCGCATAGTGCTTAGAGCCATTTGAACCATTTTGGGCCGGATGGATTTCAATGCTATAAGTACGATCTGAGAACAGAGCAGCAGGTAAGAATGAGCAGAAATGTTGGCAGTGAAAGTGTTATGATTTGGACAGCCTTTTGCCCTAAAGGTAAATCACGCATTGCATGGCCGAACGCTAAATGAATTCTAACATGTACACCGAACTGCTAGAGACAGAACTGATGGGGACCTAGGGGAAGAAAGTCTAATGTCTCAACATGATGACGCATCTGTGCTTATTTCTGCTACAACCAAAAAGTCTTTTGAAGATAAATATATCGATGTCTTGCCCTGGCCTGCACTTAGCCCGAATTTGAACCCCGTGGAAAACCTTTTGGGAATACTCGCAGTACGTTTTCATCGCAATGGAAGGCAATTTGAGGCTGTATGTGGGCTGAAAAGAGCCCTACGAGAAGACTGGGCGGCAATTTTACTGCAAGAACTACGAACGCTAACAAAAGCGCTTCCGAAGAGAATTTTTGAGGTAATTAGGAGGTTGGACGAAGTACTAACAATGCGATAACCAAACAGGGCAATGAGTGCTTTGACACCACTTTCCACCCAGGAAACGCAAACGTCTTATTTTGTTACTCGTGTTATGAAAGAAACTACGTAATTCCGTCATTATTGTTTATGTTTTATATGTATCTACTACAGTACTTTCATAACAAATTCGATACAGTACGCTACAGACATTGTATTATTAATTTCATAGGAACCCTGCCTTTATACTGATTTCCACTACAGTAATATTACCCCGCTAAGAGCCACAGGAGACCGCGGTTCCCTTATATTAAACTACTCAGAAAATATCCCCAATCAACCTCTGTAAATTTATAGGTGGAATTCGAGTTCACCCGGTAGAGAGGAGCGGTTTAAGACCCAAGCCACACAAGTTATCGCGTGGAGCGCCAAGCTGAAACGGGCGCAAAGACGTCACAACTGTAACATCTCTATACAGGACGTATCCCAGTGCAAGATTTACATACAACGTGTGTCACAATTAGTAGCGGAAACTGACATGGCCGAAAGCGCACGTGGGGAAACAGGGGCTCCACATGATAATCGCTTGTGCAAAAATCTTCTCGAACCGGCCGGCCTGTAGATGTTTGTTTCTGCATAGTTGGTACACTCTAAATCTTCCTTGACTTCTCATATAACTATGTTATCCAGTCTGCTGTATACTCAAATGGCTGCATTATGTTATTTGTTCCACAAACAGGATGAACATTAATAAAATGGACAAACTGGAAGGATGGTTTCCTGACTAGTAATTGAGGGGAAAAGGTCCTGTGATGGACGGTATGCATGCAACGACAACAAATCGTCCCAGAACACATACAGAAGTGCATCTCATCAACGTCACAACAGATGTTCTAAGTGGCCTCCACGGAATTACAGGTGATATGGTTGGTGACGGTTTATATGCGACATTATATAATCGTACTTTGGTTTACACCATCTTGGCGGGCTACTTACCTCGAGCTTATTCTGGGGTTTGTGTCAATATCCTTTGGTTTTATTAATGTTCACCCTGTATAAGAGAAGGTCTTTTTATCCTCTTATAGTTCTTTTCCCTTTGAGGCCTTCAGAAAACCACTTGCCAATTGCAAGTCTCCGTCTTTTACTTTCCTTCATCATTTAGCTATGTTTCAGTTTTCTCACTCCTTTTTTTAGTTACAACCTATTTTCCATTCATTTTTGCCTTTAAATACTTTAATACGTGACTCTTTTGTCCTTGAAACCGATTTGTCATCGGCTTATTTTGGCTAAGGGATATCAAAATCTATTTGCTTAATCTCTTACCATCACTCCTATAGAAATGGTCAAAGAATGTTAACTCCTCTTCCTTTTCTGTTTATTTGTGGTATTTCAACAGTACTCTACCTTCAAGGTCCTGTTGACTTTAGTCGAAAAAGTGTTTTCCTTATAATTCTCTTTTCCAAAACAACTAAGTTATCTGAATAGTCATTAGAAGCTAGGCATTCAGTATGACAAATGATAACTTTTAAATCAAATATTTTGCATTATTATTATTATTGTCAATTACTAGTTTGCCTGAATCATTAATTTTCAAACTCATCGAAGGTGAAACCCTGTCAGCCTGATGTGATTTGTTTACGTCCTAACAGAAAGACGATATGAGTTGGAAATAGTTCCTCGCGACTAGCACTGCCAATTTACGAATATTTTTAGAAAATAAATGTATGACAAGTTGCCTGTTGGCTTCTGTTTCGGGTTCTTCGGCCGACTCGTCTTTAATGATTTTTCTGACGTTTCGCCAGAACGAGCGGCTGGCATTGTCAAAGCTTCAGCCTCAGTTGCTGGTGGTGGATAAGTGATTACTAATTTGATGACAAACAAGATATTACAGACTGAAAAAAAATGGCCAGCTACGACTGCACAGCAGGGCAGTGTTTCAGCTCTCGTCTTCAGCCGTCCTAGGAAAGATACAGAAAACTCAGTTTCTGTGTACAGTCTCGTTAGCCTTGCATACTATATACGCAGAACCGTGGCGTCATCTGTATTCTCAATAACAGGGATTGTCCCACCGAGGTCAGGTCATTGGGAATTCTGTCACAGCTCTCTGCGGATTCTTCTGTGTGCGCTCCCAACACGATGCTTATGCACTGCTGTTGGCACGAGTTTCCCTACTGCCTATAAATTTCACCATTTCACTGCCCTTACTGTAAGATACGAGCGTTTGACATTAATACCATGCAGCCAGCATCTGTACTCACCAAAACTACTCAAAGCCGGGACAGATGGTATTTTTCATCGCACCATATAATTATATTTAGGTATCTTCCAGTTCCTTTCGTGGATAGAGCGTAAGAAGAATGACTGCTTGGTCTGTCTTTCTGTGAGCGTATATTTGTCTAATTTTATCTGCATCGCCTCCTCGGAATAGATACCTAGTTCAATGAAGAATATACGAAGTTACTGCCTTTAAGGAGAGTTCTGAATGTCTTCTAACAATGATCTTGCGAAAAGAGCAGCGCCTTTCTTCGAGTGTCGGCCTGATAAGATTTTTCAATATGGTTCCAATATACTGTAACAGTATTCAATTCTTCTCAGTACAAATGTTTCTTATACAACCTCCTTTCTCCATAAAATGTAATTTCCTAGTATCCAACTTTTGTATTAGCAGAAGAGCCAACACCGTGTTACGAGTGGAGGCCGAAATGCACGTGTTTTAGCTCAGGCAGGCTGGCGTGAGGAGGAAAGAACTATACTGACGTGAGGTCTGGAACATGACAAGAAATGAGAATTCAGAAAGCGGACATAATTAGTTTGATACTTAACTTTAATCCATTAATGATGAACGTCGCTCTTGACGGTACATGATTCTGAAGATAGTAATTATAGTAACTGAATATGGCGCCTTGCTAGGTCGTAGCAAATGACGTAGCTGAAGGCTATGCTAAACTGTCGTGTCTGCAAATGATATCGTATGTAGATAGTGAACCATCGCTAGCAAAGTCGGCTGTACAACTGGGGGCGAATGCTAGGGAGTCTCTCTAGACTAGACCTGCCGTGTGGCGGTGCTCAGTCTGTAATCACTGATAATGGCGACACGCGGGTCCGACGTATACTAACGGACCGCGGCCGATTTAAAGGCTACCACCTAACAAGTGTGGTGTCTGGCGGTGCCACCACTCCAACCAAGGGATTTTCATGTGCTTTCCCTCCAACTAAGAGTATGCAGTTCGCATTACTCGCAATAGGAGGCTGTTAAAAAGAATGTCAAATATTCCTATAGCTCGAAAGCAGAAGAGAGTTAATATAATTAATTACATATCTGGAAACCGATACCTGTTGAGGTATGGGCCAATGTGTTATCTCATTCCAGTCTGCCTGTTGCGTAGAAGTAGACATTGTAGGCAGTGATGCATGTTGTTGTCACGTATCCTGACACATGCTTCAGCCATTCTTCGCAGCAAGTCGCACATTCTTTCAAATACACTTGGATCCAGTCGGATTACGCCTGTTCATCGTCGATGGCTTGCGCGTACATCAACGGCTTTAAATATCACCACAGCCAGAAATGCGAAGTATTCAGGTACGCTGAATGGGGAGGTCATACTCTGAAGCTCTTCGACCGACCCATCACCCATGAAACGTTTCGTTAAGGTCCCCCGTCGTGCATAAATCACTGTCGTTTCTTTCTGTAATGGTAATTCATTGCGCAGAAACCGACGATACACAGCACTTGTGTGGCCGTATGGGTCTGTCGCCTACATTAATTACTGCCCTTACGTTGACACTGAAGCAACCCTGATGCCTCACCTCCACGACTCATCGAGGATTTACGGCAGACCACACATGCATATTGTGGTAATTTTCTGTGACATTCAGACACGCGCAGTGAACGCCAGCCGTAAGACGGTCCTATACCAGCGATTACTACCCATAATTAGTCACAAATAAAACCGCTCCTAGCTTATCACGTATTGGTTTCAGCTTTGATCAATTTTGCAAAAAATACTAGCCGTAAGTCATTAATGTATGAAAGTCACTTATGTTCTTTGTGATGAGAAGATGCCTATCCGTCTAAAATCAAAGAGATTATATTTATATATATATATATATATATATATATATATATATATATATATATAAATTGGCCAGCCCGTTCTTCTGATCTTACACCTCTGGACTTCTTTCTGTGGGGTACGTTAAAGGAGAATGTGTACCGTGATGTGCCTACAATCCCAGAGGATATGAAACATCGTACTGTGGCAGCCTGCGGCGACATTACATCAGATGTACTGCGGCGTGTACCACATTCATTACGCCAGAGATTGCAATTGTGTGCAGCAAATGATAGCCACCACATTGAACATCTATTGGCCTGACATGTCGGGACACACTCTATTCCACTCCGTAATTGAAAACGGAAACCACGTGTGTACGTGTACCTCACCCCTCATGGTAATGTACATGTGCGTCAGTGAAAAAGACCAATAAAAAGGTGTTAGCATGTGGGCGTAATGTGCTGTTACAGTCTCTTCTGTATCTAAGGTCCATCACCGTTCCCATTGGATCCCTACGTAATTCGGTGCTTTCCGATACACACGATCGAACAGCGGAGGAGTGGTGCTCAAGCGTCAACTTTAGGTTACAATATCTCCGGATGTAATTAACATTTTACAATGCAACAAACGGCACTGATTACGTATTTGTTTATATGTTCAGATGTGCAAACAAAACTAAAGGGGTTCTATTTAAAAAAAAACGTAGGTTTGTGTTAAAAATCATACTTCCGTGCATTTTTGTATGGTTTGTATTAACCAATTACACTAGCCCCTCCCTCACGTTCGGTCTGTGGAATCGATTCGTCAGTATTTGATGTGGTTTACGAAATATATCCAGCGGTAATGTTAGGTGACTCGCCCTGTATATGTGCCACATAATGGTGAGGTAATAGCGTTACGTGGTACCAAGTATAGGTCCGCATGTCGAAGCGCTGAACACTCACTCATTATAAGCTCAGCCCAACATCGCCATTCTCGAAGGCCAGAGACAGCGTGGAAGGCCTAAATTATGGTGGCTGTATACTATAAATGCACATCATAAGTCAAGAAGTCTAGACCGTTTGATCGTAAGAAATGGCATGCACAGACCTGAGAAAGAGGACCCTCTTACAACGGCGCAAGGAAGAAGAAAAATCATAAATGCATAAAAATGAACAGTAACGGTCCTTTTACACTCTCCCGGGGCACAGTAGGCATTACGTAAGCTACTGTAGATGACTCTCAATCCAGGATAACATGCTCCGTCTCGCCTGTAAAAAAATTTTGATCCAGGCGCAAATCGTGGCATTGTACTGACTTTACTATCGGACAATAAAGTGAAAGAGTCGCACTTGCAAGGCACAAATAATATCAGAAGGAATCCAGGTCATCCGTTTAAAAATGTACGGACGTATACCCCAACAGAAAAGGACAGGAAGAAGAGGTTGTAATGCTACATTGACGAGGGTTGGAACTTTAATAGTGGCAACTATTTATTTACAGCTCATACAAAATAGATAAGTGTTCAAAGTTTTACTGACCTTCAAAGTAGTCACCAGCATAGTGTATAACCCGTTGCCAGCGATGTGGAAGGCGTAGGATACACTTAGTAGTGCCAGTTGTGTTGACAGTTCGAGCGACGTGATCTACTGCCCGACTAATTTGTACCAGTTCTGAAGCGAATGCCGTGGTGTGTTTCCTTCAGTTTAGAAATCGAGTTGACCTCACGAGGGCTTAAGTCTGGTGAGTGCAGTAGGTGGTATAGCACTTAGCAGCCCCATCAGCCAAACAAATCAGTAACAGCTTGCACTGTACGTGCTTGAGCATTGTCCTGCAAAATGATGGTCAGGTCCTGCAGAAAGTTTCATCTCTGCCTCTATGCTGTTCATTTTTGGAACACAACCTACGACCAGCTTAGAAGTGATGACACTTTCTGCAGGACCTGGCCGTCATTTTGCAGGACAATGCTCAAGCACGTACAGTGCAAGCTGTTACTGATCTGTTTGACTGATAGGGCTGCTAAGTTCTATACCACCTACTGCTCTCCCCTGACTTAAGCCCTCGTAAGTTCAACTCTATTTCTAAACTGAAGGAAACGCTTCACGGCATTCGCGTCAGAACTGCTACAAATTCGTCGGATAATAGACCGCGTCGCTCTAACTGTCAACACAACTGGCACTGCTAAGAGTATCCTACGACTTCCACATCGCTGGCAACGGGTTATACACAATGCTGGTGACTACTTTGAAGGTCAGTTAAACTTTGAAACACATATCTGTTTTATATGAGCTGTAAATAAATAGTTGCCACTATTAAAGTTCCAACCGTCGTATTTTGTTAGGTAATCAAACTATAAATTATAATTAAAAAACCTAAGGATCCCAGAGCCGAGAATGCGACGGAAATTATTTGACCTTATTCCTTCTGCAGAGGAGTAAATTTTGGGCCAAATTAATTTTAAGGCAACGACTTTCAAATTATAGTTATTGGTGGTTACCAAGAGGGTGGTGACAGTTAGAGAAGCTCCTTGGTTTGAAGAAGGATTCAAAGAGTGCAGGGATTCATTGCTGGGAGGTGGTTGTCTGTTAGGAACAGACAGGTAACGATAACCTAACAGATGTGGCAAAATTCACAGCCTTCTTTGTAGGAACAGTCGTTTAGGGTGGCAATAGGAAACAGTTCCTACTTCTACAGTATGTGTTTTCTTGCTTTTGTCGGTGTCCTGAGCAGTCAGTGTGTAGTTTCCATGTCCATCACAGAGGACTTCGTGTACAACCGCCAGCCCCCATCGACAGAACACGGCGAGATGCTACGGCCAACTGCAGGGGTAGTCAATCTGTTACTTACCGCCCACTTTTGTGTCTCTGTTGGTAGTAAAATTTTCTAACCGCCCACCGGCTCCTCAGTAACGCTGCGACATGTAAAGTAGGGAAATAATTTTATTTTATAATATTTTTAAAGCAGTGTCACATCAAGTTAAAGCATATAACAACAATTACTCGCCAAATATTTCATGTCAAAAATTACAAAAACCTAACCAAAATGTTTTTAAGACACCTACCGCCTACCCGCCCACCATGAGAGCTGAGACGTTCACTATACTCCGATTAAAATTACTTTGCGAGTGACAGATTGCACTGGCGGGAAGCTGTGTTTCTAGCCAGCAGTCAGCTACGCTTCACAAGACGCTACATGTAAGCTACGAAACAGGCAACCCATCAAGCACGTGGTGCTCGAGAAAGAACTACGATTGGCTGGTGGCTTTCCGCTACCACTCGACTTGCTGAAATATCAATCATAAAATAATTTTAAAAAGAGTGTAGAGGACGGAAGGGGCCAGGTTGAGTACTACTGGCCTACACGCTATGTAACGCGCCGTAATGATCCATTGTTGCTCCGCATTGCTAGCCATTCTCTCTCTACCTCGTCCTCAGTCTTACATGGTTTTATTTGATTGCATATTTCAAATGACGCTCGACAACATGTCAGCTTGATGTTGAACACTAATGCATTCTTTCTTCCCGACTTCAGCACTTAATATTCGTTCTATGTTGCTTTCTAAATCTTGGCTTCAAATGGCTCTGAGCACTATGGGACTCAACTGCTGAGGTCATTAGTCCCCTATAACTTAGAACTAGTTAAACCTAACTAACCTAAGGACATCTCAAACATCCATGCCCGAGGCAGGATTCGAACCTGCGACCGTAGCGGTCTTGCGGTTCCAGACTGCAGCGCCTTTAACCGCACGGCCACTTCGGCCGGCCTCTAAATCTTGATTTCAGGATATATCTCATTTCGGTTCTTCCTATTTTACGATTGTGGCATTGCGCCTCCAATTCACCTACATCTGATGGTCAGCTTCGATTAATTAACGATCAAAGTAACTGCCTGATCCACTTCTCCAACTAGGTTCGAGTCAGATACTTTCAAGGTCACGCGGTATGGCATCGCCTTCGCTGTACTATTCACGAGATGTTTAACACTACAAGGTCTCCTTCCACAGGGGAAAAGGGAAACGAGTCCCTAATATGAATCTTTTCTCTTAACAAGAAATGTGTCTGTACGTCATCCGAAGCTTTGGGTTTTTCGAGAATAAGGAAGTCATCGTCATCCATCTGATGAAATGGCCAGTAAAAAGTGCTTAATTTAATCTACAAGCGTATTTGCTCGCTTCGTTTAAATATTTCGTTATCTATTGAAGTTTACAGCTATGAGTACAAATCACTTAATGACAAGCTGTCAAGTTGACAAATGGAAAAACATTTAGCCCTTAGGTCAGCAAACTCGTGCTAGAACGACGGTCTTCGCTGCTACGCAAATCATGCTACATGCGCGCTTAACCCCGTGTGATAGTATAATTGTCTGGCAGCCTTCTCTCTCTGCGATTATTCGCGTCACCAACTAGAAGATTGTCGGAGTTTCTTCCTCAATAGTCTGTCTCTCTCCAAACTCTTACTCCAGTTCCGAAGCTCAAATCAGAAATACACTTTCCACTTCGAGCACACTAAGACATCACTAAATGTCCACACAAGAAAGCGGTCCAGCTTGCAGTAGGAGTGGGGTTATACGGCTTAACTTTTCACAGTAAAGAAATTCGTCAACAAGTTGAGAAGCAAAATTTTCCAGCTACATTCCCAATACTCTTAGTGCAAAAGTGTGCTATCGATTAGTGACGTCATTAGGTTTCTCTCACGCTGTCCTTGCGGCAAGTTACGATGCTGGTCGCCTTGTACTGCGCGACCCTACAACTACGTCACGAAGGCTTCACTCAGCTTGTCAGCTGGCCTTATGAAAGATCGTAGTTCTGTGAGGAGCCACGCCAACTGGAATTTCCTGTTTGATGCATGAGATGCAAATAGATTTGTAAAGCGGTCCTCATCTTTCCGTCAGTTGCACGTTCTGCTGGGCTGCGAACAAGGCGCATGGTATATGCTTCTCAAACATTATCCGTTTTATTCTTGATAGTGCTCAATTACAAACAACGACTTTAATTGGAAACAACAGTGAAGGTGCACACTGTGAATTTTTAATAAATAAAGAAGTTACCGAAGGCGAAAATATAGAGACAGTAATTCACGACAGTGTCACATCGTTTGTCCGAAAAAGGAAGGTTACAGTTTAACTTGTCGATGCTAGGTCATTGGATAAAGAGGATTATCACATACGAGGGTGAAGAAACGAATCGGTCGTGTCTTGTTTGAATATATGGTTTAGACGCAACCCACTAATTTTCTAGCATGCAGCCGTGTGAATTTCAACTCGGCCGAGTATATTTCATTCGTCTTTGGAGTGAGCCAGGAGGCTCGTTCTGTTGACTCACTCCGAGGTTAGTCGGAGTTCACGCGCCCGAGATATCAGCGGAGGAGTTGAAATTTGCGTGGCTGCACGCAGGAAATTAATGGATTATCAGTTGAGACATGAAAAACTGAAAATGCACATCCTGGGGCACTCGGTTGAAATGATGTACAACAACATCAATAATCTTCAAGTCATTATGCGATATGTGGCGGAGTGACATAGTGAACTAACATCCCCAATACCACACTTTTCTGTCTCATTGGCGAATGGATCGCGTATGCTATCAAAACACATGGATTTCTTTAATATTTATTTCAAGACAATTACACAAAATGTAAGTTAAAGGGAATAATTTTTTTCTTGATTCATATCGAAAAGTATATTGTCAGCAATTGTCTCTGCGATGTGCTGGACCTTCCCTGCAGCGCATCCCGCTTCAGTTTGTTCAATTTTCCTGTGACAATATAACAAGTGAAATAGTGACAAACCAAATAACTCTCCTTTAAGTCTTTTCCACATATTTCACCTGGTGAGAATAACACAGCGTCGTGCAATATTCAAGAAATGTCCGAGCACGAGTTTTATTATGACGTCTTTCACGTGTGAATTTTAATTCGTTACGATTTTTTGCGAAATCCAGTCTCTGCCTTTCTCACTGTTAGATTTATGTGGTCGATATACTTGTAGATACTACACTGTCGTAATTGATTCCTGGGATGCACTTAAACAATGTCTGGTCAGCTCGTGTCTTTGCAGGGCTTCCATTACATAATTACTTATGTTGAGACACAGCTGCTGGTTTTGGTAGCGAGTGCATCAAATCTTGGATTTCGTAACAACATATACAACTTCATCTGTCGTGTCCAAACAAGCCATTTACACTGAAGCGCCTAAGAAACTGGTATAAGCATGCGTATTCAAATACAGATATTTGTAAACAGGCAGAATATGGCGCTGCGGTCGGCAACGCCCATATAAGACAAGTGTCTGGCGCAGTTGTTAGAGCTGTTACTGCTGCTACAATGGCAGGTTATCAAGATTTAAGTAAGTTTGAACGTGGAATTATAGTCGGCGAGCGAGCGATGGTGCACAGCATCTCCGAGGCAGCCATGAAGTGGGGATTTTCCCATACTACCATTCCACGTGAATATCAGGAATCCGGTAAAACATCACATCTGAGGCCGGAAAAATATCGTGCAAGAACGGGACCAGAGACGACCGAAGAGAATTGTTCAACGTGACAGAAGTGCAACCCTTCCACAAATTGCTGTGGATTTCAGTGCTGAGCTATCAACAAGTGTCAACGTGCGAACCATTCAACGAAACATCACCGATATGGGCTTTCGGGGCCGAAGGCCCACTCGAGCACCCTTGATGACTGCACGACACATAGCTTTACCCCTCTCCTGGCCCCATGAGCACCGATATTGGACTATTAGTGAGTGGAAACTTGTTGCCTGGTCGCACGAGTCTCGTTTCAAATTATATCAAGCGGATGAACATGTACAGGTATGGAGACAACGTTATGAATTCATGGGCTCTGCATGTCAGCAGGGGACTGTTCAAGCTGGTGGAAGCTCTGCAATGGTGTGGGGCGTATGCAGTTGAACTGATATGGGACCCTTGTACATCTAAGTACGACTCTGACAGGTGTCACGTACGTAAGCATCCTTTCTGATCACCTGCATCCATTCATGTCCATTGTGCATTCCGACGGACTTGGGCAATGCCAGCAGGACAATGCGACACCCCAAGTGTCCAGAATTGTTACTGAGTGACTCCAGGAACACTCTTCTGAGTTTAAACACTTCCACTGGCCACCAAACTCCCCAGACATGAACATTATTGATCATATCTGGAATGCCTTGCAGTTGCTGTTCATGAACGATCTCCACCCGCTCATACTGCTATGGATTTATGGACAGCCCTGCTGGATTCATGGTGTCAGTTCCCTCCAGCACTACTTCAGACGTTAGTCGAATCCATGCCACGTCGTGTTGCGGCACTTCTGCGTGCTCGCGGGAGCCTTACACGATATTACACAGGTGTACCAGTTTCTTTGGCTCTTCAGGGTATATACTTCGTAGACAAACTGGACAATAACAGTCCCATCTCATTTTCTTGAGGCATAGTGGACTTCAGTTTCAATTCTCACGAGTCCTGCACTTTAAGATCTAATAACTAGAATCTGTTTACAAGGAAGTCTTCTGCCCATCGCATATCTGTTCTGATACTCCTTAATCACGTATTTTGTTTACTAGGCGATCTTGTGGAACTGTGTCGGAGATTTCCGAAAGTCAAGAAAGAAGACTTCTACTGTCGTCAGCCTACTGGACATCATCGGATTTCATACGGAATCTGCATCAATTCCCAAACATGATTTTACTTGTCAGTTGATCATTTAGTGCTGAAAAATGATGGAAGAACTGCCAGAATTTCTCGAAGATACTGACAGCTCAGCACGACATGGATAACCGAATGCGCTACATGTTTCAGATGGTACGGAGGCAAAACACTGAACTCTCATTCAGTATACGAGGGATTTAAGTTGCCGTTCGAAGACATTGATTCTAAGACGTTAATTTAGGTTTTCCGTGGTTTCTCTAAACAAGCTAAAGTGACTGCAAGGCTGGTTCCTCTAAAAAAAGGCAAACCATTTCTCTGGCAATCTTGTCCATTTTTAAGGCCGCATTTCATCTCTTGCGATCTCTCGGTTCGAAGAAGATAGATACTAATTTTCTTTCCTTCGCTCCTTTCAAGAATAGTTCTACGATCTCTGGCGAGAACTTAACCATCGACGCGTTCCTGTATGAAGGGCATACAATGTTCTTTGAACGAGATGTGGCAACCTCCCTCGGAAGATTCGCTTCCGGTGCACATACGACAAGTTTCTACCTTCATCTGCATACGAAAACGGTGAAGAAAGTACGGTGCAATTACCCTTTGACAGAGGGCAACAAATTCACTTTTCTAGCGCTATGCTTTCAACTGATTAAGATGATATGTTTATTTAGGCTTAATGAATCGCCTTCTCCTAAAGTTGCAATATTTCACTTTTCCGATTTTTACTACGTTGCATTGTTGCCGGTTCCGAACAACGGTTGCAGTAATCGCATACGAGTGCGCTGCATTGAAGAAAGCGTGTATGCTGAAAATTATGCCTAGCTTGTGCAGAATTTGTCGCTTACCATCATCATCAGACGTGAAAATTCGTAATAAATGGAATAAAAATTCACTAAATAATACGCTATGATCACGTCCCATCTTGTATTGGCTACGCCATCCATAGCAGGGTACTGAGAACACTACTGAATAATCACTGGTTGTCAGAGAAGCGTGACGTAGAGGCGCAGAACAAGCCTAAACTCAAACGGCATCATTCGTAACTCCAGCTATAATACACCAAAATGAAAGTGTCCCAAAAATTTTGAATTTCAAGCTATGACGTGCAATAAATTAGCAATTTATCACACTAAAATGTATTTCGGAAAGGAAATTCTTCTGCTTTCACTTTGTGGCACAGTCTTTTTAATCCTTTTTCAACCTCAGACGAACCAAAATGTTAATTGGACATGATTATTCTCTGTGTTCATAGGTACTAGTACCACAGTTTTCTACTGTAGTCGCTTTCAAATTAGCCCAATGGCTTAGAGAGATTCATTTAATGGTGCAGTTAAAAAAGCTCAAATGTGTTTAATTCAATGTACACACTCCTGAATTTTTGTAGCGTTTGTATCGTAAACAGATGGACATACTGTCGTATAACTTATCTCTGCGGTATTCTGCCGAGCGCTGTTGGCAAGTGGGGTGCACTCAGCCCTTCTGAGGCAAACTGAGGAGCTATTTGTTTGGAGACGAGCGGCTCCGGTCTTGTAAACTGACATACGGCCGGGAGAGCGGTGTGCTGAGCATATACCCCTCTGTATCCGCATCCAGTGACGCCTGTGCGCTGAGGATGACACGGCGGCCGGTCGGTACCGCTGGCCCTTCCAAGGCCTGTTCGGACGGAGTTAAGCTTTTTTTTTTAATTGGACCTTTATTATACTGCGCCTAGATATTTTTAATGCCTCTTACTAACACAATAACCACAATTAGGCCTTTATGTTACCTATGAAAAACCAATTTTCCTTCTATCTCTTTGCAACCGTAGCAGCAACAATTATTCACCATTGCTGCTAATAATACATAAATTTGTAGAAAAATGGGAAATTCATGTAACATTAAAGTTTCCCTCTTAGCACGTAACGCAAGCAAACAGCATTGTAGGAAAGTAAAGTAAAAATCTCAATTTGACGTTTGGCAAAGAGCACATTTCACTGTGCTCAGTCTATAGATAGTCGTACTTTATTTCACTGACGCAGACTGCATACTAGACGGAGCCGCTAGGCTACATTTTGTCTGAGACCAAGGGCTTCTTTCAGTACGTACCACGTGCGCTTGCCGAGCCTCTTCTATGTAGTGCGTCGTGATGATGACCGTCTTGTTGCCGTCCTTGGTGATGTTCACCAGATGATTCCAGATACTGCAACATACACATACAAACGTCACTCAACCACCTGCAACAGAAAGTAATGACAAAAATGACTGCTAGCGAAAGATCCTCCGAATTCTCTATGTAAATTCTCTTAAAGCTTTTTCAATAAAACGAACGTTGTTAATATTCTACATCTTTATCTTTCATGTCTACATATTTACACTCATGCTCATAAATTAAGGATAATTGCAGAATGTGGTGCCACACAACGTGGCATTACAAAAAACTGGCGCTAGTAGCGTAGGCACATAGGGAACAAACACGACATGGATCTGTAAGTCCACTGTATTGGTGATAAGTTGAGAAAACCGTACCGAAACACATTTGCTACAAAACGCTACTGTTTCCTGCGCATGTACCCCAACATCAATATGGAATATGATCACCATGCACACGTACCCAGCCCGCACAACGGGTTGGCATTCTCTGGATCAGGTGGTCGAGCAGCTGCTGGGGTATAGCCTCCCATTCATGCACCAGTGCCTGTCGGAGCTCCTGAAGCGTAGTAGGGGTTTGAAGACGTGCAGAGATACGTCAACCGAGAGCATCCCCGACGTGCTCGATGGGGTTTAGTCCGGATAATAGGCAGGCCACTCCAGTCGCCAGATATCTTCTGTTTCAAGGTACCCCTCCTCGATGGCAGCTCGGTGGGGCCTTGCGTTATCATCCATCAAGAGGAAAGTGAGACCCACTGCAGCCCTGAAAAGGCGGACATACTGGTGGAAAATGACGTCCCGATACACCTGACCTGTTACAGTTCCTCTGTCAAAGACATGCAGGGGAGTACGTGCACCACCCCACACCATCAAACCACGTCCTTAGGCCCCTTTCAAGGACATCAAAGGGTTGGTATCTGGTTACTGGTTCACGCCAGATGAAAACCCAGCGGGAATCACTGTTCAGACTATACCTGACTCGTCCGTGAACATAACATGGGACCACTGTTCCAGTAACCATGTACTGTGTTCTTGACACTAGGCTTTACGGGCTCTCCTGTGAGCAGGGGTCAGTGGAATGCACCTTGCAGGTCTCCGGTAGACTGTGTGTCTGGAGACAACTATTCCAGTGGCTGCGGTAAGATCCCGAGCCAGGCTATCTGCAGTACTCCCTGGCTGTCTGCGGGCACTGATGGTGAGATATCGGTCTTCTTGTGGTGTTGTACACTGTGGACGTCCCGTACTGTAGCGCCTGGACACGTTTCCTGTCTGCTGGAATCGTTGCCATAATCTTGAGATCACACTTTATGGCACTCGGAGGGCCCGTGCTACGACCTGCTGTTTTTGACCATCCTCCAGTCGCCCTAGTATTCTACCCCTCATAACGTCATCAATATGTGTTCTTTGAGCCATTTTCAACACACAGTCACAATTAGCACGTCTGAAAACGTCTACACATTTACTCGCTGCACCGTATTCTGACGCACCAACACACTCCCTATGTGGACTGCTGCCAGCGCCGCCATGCGACGACTGCAGGTCATATGCACCACATGTTCACACCCCGAGGTAATTTGAATCCGCAAACCACCCACTAGAGCGTTGTTTCACCATGTATCAGCATTATCTTTAATTTATGAGCATGAGTGTATTTCTCATCTTAGTCACCCTGACGACGAACGCATTTCTCCTAACGAGAGACCAGGTTGTCGATAGCGTCCTGTAGAATATTTGATTTTGTTGACGGAGCCACAACTTCACGTCTGCTTATACTGCTTCATTGCTATCAAAGTGATGTACTCCAAGATGTTCTTCGTTTTTGGAAACGGATGAAAATCGGATGGGGCCAAGTCAAAAGCTTATGGAGCATGATGGATGACAGGAACCCAAGATGTAGAATTGTCGCAGCGCTCGTGTGTGGATTGGCATTGTTATCCTGAAGGCGTGGGTGCTCCGTGTGTGGACGAACCCTTCCAAGTCGAAACTCGATTATAGCACGCTGCTCCGCATGCACCGACACACTTGTGATACACACCGCCATATTACAAGCTACAATTAGGAGCCAGCTAGCGGCAGAGAGCTGTAAATACGTGGATACGAAGAAGAAAGAGGTAGAATCTTAAGTTTGTTTACTTTAAAATGGTTTATGAGTTTTCACATAAAAAAATCAGAAGCATTACTTTTCAATACCCCCTAAATATACTAAACAGCTAACCCGCGGCACTATATCAATTGCAGGTTGCCTACCTAACGTCTTCTAGGGGCTACAAAAGTTTGATTTTCTATATTTCATTCAGTCATAAACTAAATTAAAAATTTAAAATGCTGTTATAACCTACTCTGAAATAGCTACAATCTTATCTTAAAGCTTTAACACAATAAGTCAATTATTACAGTTAGAAACTGTGTATATTCTAAGTCTTGAGGTAGCATAATCCAAATTATATCCATCCAGTACTTGAGAATGAGAGGATTTACCGACTTTCGACAAACTTCACGCATAATTTCAAGCCTTTAAGAAACTTTTTCTCGTTGACATCCCCCACAAAAAGGTGAAAAGGGAAACGTTTACCCTAACCACATTTTCCATGTTCATGTAGTAAAAGTGCAGCATCAAGCATGACGTTTTAATTTATTACTTCTTCACAACACATTTTGCAGACGGTATTCACATATGCTACTCATGTAACTGCAAAATTATTCCAACTTACGGCACACAGTTCGGTAGATATGACGTTTCATATAAGGCAGTTCGGTTTCTTTGAAGCCTCGGGGGTGCCGGTTTACTTGCAGAGTGTAACCCACGCAGCAAACAAGGGCATTCCTACCAGACGAGGCAATTTTTATTCGACATATTAATGCTGTTGGAAAAATATCCTTCTTCTATTCTTTTGATACACTGGATGTTTTCTTGACCACGATACAGACTTTCAGTAGTATGGAGGAAGGGATCCGAAACGACTGAGTCTCGGAAGTTTTGAAGAGAAACGTGTGCCAACGAAGTACGATTATTTACAAATCGTCGTTTCTACAATACAACAAACCGATTTATTATGCAAATAGTTGCTAAGATTGTATGGGAGGTAACCTGACCAACAATCAGACGGTTTGAGCGTATTGGTAACGTACTGTCATGAAAGACAGGGATCAATGTTCGAATCCAAGTCTGATACAAATTTTTAACTTTTTCATGTGTAATCGGAGCAATAAAAATATGGTATACAGAAAGAACAATTCACTAACCGCAGTGGACATTACTGGGGAGAAAGGTAAAATGCTGCGTCGTAACGTAAATGTCGTCGTTCCCTTTGCTCTTGCAATTCAATTCGTAATTTTTCGGTGTAAGTATAATCCAAACGATCTATTATTACTATTATAATCACTTTCCTCCTGTGCGACTTAAAGAAAATAGTCAGCTGTGAAACACAAACTGCTGCATGCGTCTAAATTATACGCTGTTTGGGGTGTATTAGATTGTGCCTGATAGTGTAGTGTGGATTAGCAGAAAAATAAACATATGCATATACGTAATATTGGATACCAGGATTGATAGCAAATTTCTAAAAGTTGTAAGTGTACAACGTCCAGCTCAGCACTGCGGCCACCGAGTTAACCCTTTTTCCTATTCTGGATAGTAATTAAAAGAGACACTTAAAGAGAGAGGAACTTCAGTATCAGTATTTTTTACCTGATTAAATTTTTTACGTGATTAAACATCTTTTTTTACTGCCTTAAAATTGAAGAAGCTGACGCTACGAATGTCAATCTTTTCCTTTTCACCTCAAATTTGAAAACTGTTGGTTTTTCAGATACTATACAGAGGAGTTGAAATGTGAAATTGTAAAAGAGAGAATAGCTGCAAAGTGAAACACTGTATGGAGGTGGATTTATGTGGGTATAAACATGCAGCTCATCATTTTTGGAATTTGATATGATTTATTTTGCCATTAACTAGTTTTCTATCCACTGCAGGCACATCATTAGATGGAAGTGTTACAGTTACATTAGCTTCTGTACAATGTACAGCTAAACGCTAGGATTGTGGTGTTGGCGCAAATAACGGAAATTTGTGCAAAACTTTCCGAAATGCTTACGAAACGAAAGGGTGTCCACGACAAATTCATTCCGATTGCGTACAATTTATTCAGCTAAAACACACACACACACACACACACACACACACACACACACACAGACACATACACACAGTACTTAGGTGCACTTGGTTTCACAGTAAACAAACACTGAACGTTAGTACAGGTGGTATGAACATGTTAGATATGTCACTTTGCTACGTTGCAACGTTTGATATGAGTTGCATTAAATCACAGAATAAAATATTTACATGCATAAGTAAGGGAAGCAAGTAAACATTACAAGCGGCAAGTGTTTCCATGAGTTGACAGTATGCATATGATTAGAAAGTTTGATTTAAGTAATTAGAATGAGATATTTATTATATAATTAAAGGGTAAATGAGCTGTTAGTGTAAGTGACAGGCAGAAACGACCATGTAGAGCCGCAGGTGTGTCTATGAATAATGAAGAACAAGCAGTGACAGGTAAACTAATAGACTGAAGTAGTTATTACTTGAATAAACGACTACAGTACTTCGAGACATACGTGGCGGACACAAATGAAAATAAGGAGATGTAGGAGTGTATGTGAACTGTAATGCTAGAATAATCGGTGTTGCAGGAAGATTAATATATCTAATTACTGTTGTTTTCAAAGGTTTTTGGTGCCAAGTCTTCTTGAAAATTCTGGTAGGAAAATAATCTGCTTTGATTCAGTTTTTTCGTTAAAGATTTTATGAGGTAATTTTCGCCAGTTTAAATCATATTTGTAATTCGTCATGCGTAATGGACGTAGTGAATTATATGATCTTGTTTGACCGAAAGAAATATAAATGTAACCATCGGCGCGCATTGTTAATTTTAGACTGGAGGGGAAATTAAAACGGAGGGGTTCCTTACTAACGCTAGACTGCGTTATTCCTACAACAGCAGACGCAAACTGAAAAATCCGTGGGTTACCGCGTGTGCAGACAGGCAACCAGTAGCTGATTGGCAATGGTGGTCAGATGTTGGCAGAAGATTGGTTGCTAAACGAGAAACAGTACGTCCACAGTTTTATGTATTTCTGTTTTAAACGGGATACCATTCTACCAGCGAACAACGAAAGATCTCTTTACGACTTTATGGAGCTCTCATCTACACTAAGGTAACTGCTACAGACATTCCCGCAAAGAAAACAGTTTTCAACGTATTGCTTGCCTTCATTTCGACGCCAACTGAGAGTAACGAATGTTGGGAGCTTCTGGTCTCTTCTTAGGCGGCAGAGCTGCATTACCGAGCTGAGACTTAACGACGACCATTAGGTGGATAACGGCAACCGTAAGGATCTCACACATCAGAACTGGCGCTGAGCTCCCTCGGTCTGCAGCAATGGCGCGGTCAGTAATGAACTGTAGCGTTTTCTATCCAAGGCTTTAATTTTTTCTGGTCTAAGAAGCTCGAATGCAAATATATACCGATAAGATACGCAACGAATAGGAACAAGTACAAATGCAATAAAATCTTCAGGGGCACTTTGTCGCACTAGATCGACGTGTGAGCGCAAGTTTTATTTCCATCTTCTGGCGAAGTGTCGGTGTATCACAGTCCGCCTTATGCATACAGGTGTCGGCGACTGGAATTTTAATCTCACAACTGCCGCTCCACAACAGTTCAACGGCCCGGTCGAGTGTTTACATAGATGTTAACTTGGGTCCGCCGTCCACCACTGCGATGCAGACAGTTTGTGGCAACTCCCTTTCAAAGGCAGGTTGCCAAGCTGCTCTGGGGCAATAACCTTACCTCGATTAACAAGATTCGCTGACACTCGTGTCCCGATTGCGTCCTTAGTAATGCTGTCCTAGAATCCATTAACTGAGCAGATTGAGAGGCGTCGTTTCGAAATCGATCATATGCTTTCCGTTGCAGATTTATTTTCAGAATGTTTTCACTCTGCAGCGGGGTGTAAGCTGATCTGAAACTTTGGTGGTGGTTGTAAGTTCATTTGGGACCAAACTGCCGATGTCACCGGTCCCCAGGCTTACACGCTACTTAATCTAACTTAAACTAACTTAATCCGCGGACAACACACACACACACACACACACACACACACACACACACACACACACACACACACACACACACACACACGCCCAATGGAGGACGGAGGACTCGAACATCCGGCGGATGGAGCCGCGCTAACCGTGGCAAGGCGCGATTACCCCGCGCGGCAGATTTGAAACTTTCCTGGTAAATGTGAGGGCAGGTTATGTGCCGTGCTTGGATAGCATAGTTAGTGGTGCAAATGACAGCGAAAGACAAAGTTCCCAGGTTCGGGTCCCAGAGCGACCTACTTCCCCTACTAGGAGAATTTCAGATTTCTTTTCCTTTCACAGTCTACGTTACGTATGTTCAGTGCAACACTGCACTTGTCCGACGTGAAATTTTCCACATTTGTACGGAATGTGATACACACCAAATATATGAAGTCCGAGATTTTCTTTTATGATGACCAGAAGGTTCCTTATTTTTGCAGGTTGTGAAATACCAGTTGATTCAAAAAGAAAGAACAGGTTTCAGTTGTTTATTACAGACAAACATATAAGATAGATGCACATTCCGCATGTCACTGGATAGAGGAAGATTCAAAGTTCTAACACAGCTGCGCTGTCGTTTGTTTTTCTATCAACAAGGCAACAACACCACAACAGATACCTTTTGTTTGTTGGGATCTGCGCGAAGTCAGTCCATTGTTCAAGTGCAGTGTGAATTCCGCCGTCGATTCAGCAACAAGCCGCCTCTACACAAGCAGATTTATGATTGACATAATTAATTCTTTGAAGCTGGTTCCATTTCCAAAGGAAGGAGCACTGGTCTGCCACGCACGTCTCACGAAAATGTCGTGAATATTCGAGATGCGTTCACACGTAATCCCCTCGGAAGCCCACACGACGGACAAGTCACTCACTACTTCCTCAAAGAACTGTGTAGCGTGTTCTGAAACGACGCCTGCGTACGAAGGTCTACAAGCTGCAGTTACGGCAGCAATTGTGTCCCGGCGATCATTACAGAAGGTACGAATTTTGCATTTCAGTTCTCCAGGATCTGACAGAGAACACTGTTTCCGAACATCTTTTCGGATGAACCGACGTTTCATCTATCGGGTAACGTAAACCGCCATAATGTAATAAACTGGGGGGTCATAAAATCCTTGGGTTGTTGTCGAACGTGAAAGAGCCTCTCCGAAACTGAATGCGTTTTGCGTCGTTTCTGTCCACAGGTTTATGAATCTTTCTGATTTGCGGAGGAATTTGGGACAGGAGTGTCATACCTGGACTTGCTGCAAAATTGGTTGTTTCCGTAACTTCACGAAGATTCCATTGATTTCATTTGTATGCATGACGACGCCCAACCTCACTTTCCCCTTGAGGTGTGGCGTTATCTTAACAAGACCATCGCACATCATTGGAGTGGAAACGTCGGCAAGGTTTTGTTCATGGCTTTTGGCCTCTGATGTTAATAGACCTCACAACTTGCGATTTTTTTTCTGTGGGGATACATAAGAGACAGAGTCTTTGTCCCATCTATGGCTACTCTTCAAGATCTGAGAAAACGAAGCGTTGACTCCGTCGATTAAATAAACAGGGACGTGTTGATTCGTATGTGAAATGAAATGGAATACCGATTCGATGTTTCTCGAGCAACGCATGGTACTCATGTGTAGTGTGGGTCTAGAGGCTGTGTAAACATAAAAACTCTGAAATTTCCTGTATCCAGTGACATGCGCCATGTGTTTCTCTCTGTCGTAGTTTGTCTGAAATAAAGAACTGAAATCTGTTCTTCGTTTTCGAACTGCCTTGTACGTGCTTGATAATTTTCTTGAGACAATAAGACGGTAGAGAAGCAGTCTGCTTCGATTAGGGCAGCTATGGACGATGGACCCGAGTCGCCAGCTAGGCATAGCATTAAGGGGTCCGCCGGCTCCCATCTGATAATCCAGTCATCCCATCTCTCATGACACCCATCACATACTCTCATTACATAAGACACGGTTTGGAAGTAAATTCAGGACACAGGTGCAAAGCTTAATGTCTTGGAACTTTTCGTCGTCACCTCTACTCTCTTTGTCGGCCAAATACTGGCAATCAAACTTTCTTCCGATACCAGGACTCGAACCGGCTATCCCGGCTCGTTCGCCACCTCACAGTTCACTACCGTTGTTCACACTGAGCGAGGTGGCGAAGTGGGTTGCGCACTGGACTTGGATTCGGGTGGACAGCGGCTTAAATCCCGCCCGGCCATGCAGGCTAGATTTTCCATTGTTTTCCTAAATCGTTGAAGATCGTTGAAGGAAAATGACGAAATGTTTTCTGCGAAAAGGACACGGTCGATTTCCATCCACAGTCTTTTCCAATCCAAGCTTGTACTTCATTTTTAATGATCTCTTCAACAACGAGAAATTAAAACTTACTCATTTTTTCCTTCTTTCTGTAAATTTTTCGGTAAGTTGATCCATATTATTTCAGATAAGGGCAGTGTCTAAAATTTATTTTTCGTCTTTGCTTAAACAGTGCTGATGACTCATTAATGAAACTACTAACAAAAATAAATAGTGGACCAGTGAGACACTAGAGTAATACCGTGGTAATTACGTGAATATCATTGATAGTCTGGAATGTGCTGTCGAAAGTCATACCTCACACAGGAAATGTGAATACGAGATAGAAGAAAGAAATGAACTTCTCTAAGATAAACTTCGTACGGCAGGGGAATCTATTTATTCAGAAACTAGCAACGAAAGAATATATCGAATGTCAAAGTAACTGCGAAGGGGCATTCCGTTTTTAAAAGGAGTATCTCTAAGTAATGAAAAGTGTGAGGTTATCAACAAGAGTAATAAAATGGTTCCGTTAAATTTCGGTTCCTCGATAAATCACGTGAATGTAAAGGCTGTGAACTTAACTAAATATTATAAAGACTTCAGTTACGAACAACTTAAATAGATAATGTTGTGGGGAAGGCGAACCAAAGACTACGTTTCACTGACAGTAAGCTTAGAACCGCGTTTCTCAATCTTTTTGTCCTTTGGGGCACACCACAGTTCGTTTCAAGCTTTCGTGACACCCGTACACGTGATATTTTTCCTAGAAGCAAAAAAGCAAACACATAAAGCACATACGTTTTTTGTTATTCGTGTAATCACGCATAATGATAACCAATCTCTTGCAAATTGCTTGTCTATTTCAATTTTTTATGACCTAGATATTTTATCTGTGGAAGATTGCGAGACACTAAAAATCTCGCGACAAACCTGACATGTATTCACAACACATCAGTGTACCGCGACACGGTGTCCGAGAAACGCTGGCTTGTAACATACAACTGTCCAAAAAAAAAAAAAAAAAAACTACCTACACTACGCTTGTGCGTGCTCTGTTACTGTATTGCTGTGCAGTATGGGATCCTTACCAGATAGGATTGACGGAGGACACCAAGAAAGCCAAAAGAAAGGCAGTTCATTTCGTATTATCACGAAACAGGGGAGAAGGTGTCACGGATGTGATACACGAGCCGGGAGGGAGTCGTTAAAGCAAGTGCGTTTTTCGTTGCGGTGAGATCTTTTCACGACTTTGCAATCACCTGCCTTCTCCTCCGAATTCAAAATTATTTTGCTGATGCACACGTACATAGGCAGAAATAATGATCGTAATAAAATAATAGAAATCAAAGATCATACAGAGAGATTTGAGTATTCATTTTTCCCGCGCGCTGTTAGACAATGGAGCGGTAGAGATGTAGTTTGAAGATGGCTCAGCGAACCATCTGCCAGGCACTTAAGTGTGAATTACGAAGCAGTCTTGTAAATGTGAAAGGAAACGGCAAAGCTGTTCCGAAACAAAAGTGTGTTGATAGTGTTGTGACGAAGATCTTCAATTAGAAGATCATACTGACGCTGTGTAAAGCGCACATTTCTAAACGGACATTTTTCGAGCCGTTGGCAGGGCTCTAGAAGTATAACGTCAAGCAGGAACGACGAGTGAATGTTGAGTTTTTTGCTCAAACTGTCAATGTAATACGTATTCCTCATTGTAAGACAGTGGAATAAAGTGACAGCGAGATGACTGGCACGCACCATATGATTTGAACGAGGACTGTAAGGACGGCATCACTAATGTGACAGATTCTTCGCATCCGGTTCCAGCATCCGTGACAGGCACGGAAGATAACAATACCACCGTGAAGAATGTTATCTGAGAAGGCAGACACATTACGACTACGGATACAGCGTCTCTATTACCTGCTGTGTTACGTACTTCAATCTGCTAAACTGATTTTCCGAAATATGCATGACATATGAGTACCTAAATACGACTTTTGCAGTAAGAATACACGTCTACAGAATGAATTTTACACTTTGTAGCGGAATGTCCATTGTTTTGAAAGTTTCTGGCAGATTAAAACAGTGTATTGGGATCAAGTTTCGCTCCAGCGAACAGTTTTAATCTGCCAGGAAATTTCAGTACTCATGTTGATTATAATTAATTGGTTTGTCGTGTCCTCCAGTAATACTGTTCGCAGAATAATGATAGAGGTAGTATCCACCTGTTCATGAAACAACAGAAAATTTCCAGTCTTCCTCCTCCACTTATACAAACAATTTTCCACACATATGTGTCATCATCAATGAGTCTTTACTTCAATCTGAAATTTAAATGAAAATCACAATATGGTTGATATTCTACAGTATTAATCTCTTTCATTTACTGGTTTTTGGCTGGCGAGGCCATCATCATACTTTAACTTACTATCCTCGTCAAAGATGGTACAATGCTGGTGAAAAACATGGAAAAAGTATTATACATAGAGAGTGAGTTACAAACACAAATGTTATTGGCTAATGTTGTCCTCCTCCCTTCCACTTACCTGCGCGCACACACACACACGAACGTAATGGTATTTTCGAGTTTTAGTTTCAATGTTTTTCTTTCTGACCTGTTCTCTTTATAGTTATTTGCTGTCGATTATTAACAGTTACTTTACTACTACACTATCAAAGATAACATTTACTCTACGTTTACACCTCACTCTGCGTTACACTCTTCTCAGTGTTGTTCATTAGTACTATACCCAAAATAACGACAGTTAGTTAAAGTTTGATGACGGCTTTGTGAGCAGAAAGCCGATTAACTAAATAAGTTAATACTATAGATCACCTACCATTTTGTGCTTTTCAGTTATACTTATGAAGTTATTCAACCAAGAAGTGATCGAAGACTCATTTAACATTATACTTGAAAGTTAAAAAATCATTGTTGAATTGTAATAATTTTAACTGTTTAAGCATACTGCATTATATTCAACACTGTTACATAACTTATATTTTGGTTCAAGCCCTATACATTCGATGTGTGTTTCATTATTTTAGGTTTCATTTATAAACGGCCTATAAAGCCGAAAATGGCCACTCTTGATAAGAAAATAAAATTTTGGCAAAAACCCTACTGCTCGGAGAGAACCGTGGTGTAACCTCTAACAGCTTCATACCTACTGTGGAATCAAATGTTGGACAATATTATTTATTTGTTCCAAGAGGATTGCTGAAGGCATTACTCCCTCACCTCAGGTAAATATTCTTGTTTCTTCTACGTCTTCTTCTCCTTCCTCCTTCCTTCTAGTTTTAGGCCTTTGCCTGTCATGTCCTATTATTCAGTGCCTCTATTATCTGAAGTTAGATTCTGTTTCATCTCTTTATCTCTTTCTTGGTCTACCTAATGATTTTTTCCCTATTGACCGATAGTTCATTATTATTTTGGGAATTCTATTTTCATCTACTCTCTTTATACGGTTTCTCCATTTGTTTCTATACTCTCTGATCTGTTCATTTGTGCTTCTAAATCTATTTCTTGCCTGATTTTTGTGTTCCTTATCATATCAGACAATCTTGAGCCAGCTGTTCTTATCAAAAGCCTCGTTTTTGCAGATTCTATTCTTAGTTCAATTGCGCCTATTATTAGTAAAGCCCAACATCTTCAGGAATGGAGAAAGCGGTCTTTATGTAAATTATTAAAATTTAAAAACTGTGACAAAAAATCTTTTAACATCTAGACAGCTGTTATGTCGACGTCTCACTGCCGTAAAACATATCTGACATTGCCATTACTTAGTAGAACGTTCTTTGCGCTTGTTCTCTCAACCTTTTATTCAGCGTTTTGCATATTGTCTCACTAATGCAACTGAATTTGCCAGGTTGGTTGGTTGGGTTAAAGATTAAAGGGACCAAACTACAAAGGTCATCGGTCCCTTCTGAATTTGCCAGTTTTTTGGTATATCTTTGTAGTTTGTGAAGAACGTTGAATTTATTCCACTCGCCCTATTTTTTGCAACGGCCTTGCAGCAGTGGATACACCGGTTCCCATGAGATCACCGAAGTTAACCGCTGTCGGGCGTGGCTGGCACTTGGATTGGTGGCCATCCGGCCCGCCAGACGCTGTTGCCATTTTCTGGGTGCACTCAGCCTCGTGATGCCAATTGAAGAACTACTCGACCGAATAGTAGCGGCTCCGGTCAAAGAAAACCATCATAACGACCGGGAGAGCGGTGTGCTCATCACACGCCCACTCTTATCCGCATCCTCAGCTGAGTATGACACGGCGGTCGGATGGGCCCGATGAGCCACTTGTGGCCTGCAGACGGAGTGCTTCCCTATTTTCTGGTAGTTAATTGCAAGTTGCTTGGGACCGGATCTTGACCTTTAAACGCCATAATTTGTTTCTTTGGCTCGAGGCTCTTAAGTTATAGCTATTAGCATTTACATTTAGTTTATAAATGGATTTTTGAAGCGTGTCCTCAGTGTCAGCCATAAGAAGTTGGTCATTAGCAAAGAGTGTTCTTACTAAGTAATTTCTTTAATTAATGTTATGGGTGTAAAACTCTATTCTTTTAGCCATTGTCTCACCATATCATCAATATATGCTGTCCGACCATTATGTTCCGAGATTGATTTTTTTTCATAGCATGTAAGTGACCTCAGGGAAGTAACTACCATCGCAGCCTGAACTAATAATTGCAAATAACAAATGTACATTCAGATAGTGAGCTATGAGCAGACGGTGTTAAGTAGTGGACGTGCGGCCGCTGTTATCTTTCAAGTGTTCTAGAATTCTCCGGAATGTTTTGAAGAAGAGAAAAATGTGTGTGAAGTATTTCGTGCATACATTGACTGCAGACCAAAGACAACAACACTTGGACGCGTGCCGGGACTTAAATCAACAGCAAAACACGTACAGTTCTGTTCTGTAAAAAATCATCACGGGTGACGACAAAGTGGAGGAATTCACATGAAGGGACAATGCTCTGATGACATACCTGACATTCGAGCCAATGTGACATACGATTTGAACAACATTCCAAAAAAGACTTTTCACAAAGTTTCACATGTCTGTCTGAATATACTGTGTGTTGTACTCAAGCTGGAGGGGGAGACTACGCAGAACACCTGTAGCATTAAATCCATCACCTTAACGTTTCCTTGTGTTCTATTAATCCAGTCTCAGAACTTTTTGGACTGACGGGGATATATACTGAAAAGTATCGAAAAAAACTGCCTACATTTGTTGTTGTATTCTGTTCTCCACCTACGGCAATTTCTGAGTCTGGATACACTTATTGGCTTACTTTTAAGAAATGGTGTAGTATGCCTCTCCCATTTATTATTTCCCACCAGTTCTCCTGTCTACATTGTCAAAGGCTGACATTTAGTGAATAAAGAGCATGTGTGCTTCTGTATTAAATTTCACATACTTTTCAATTATTTGACACATGACGAATGTGTTGTCTGAGCAGGACTTACCGTTCCTGAACCCAGTTTCCTTCTCCAACAATATAGAGTCTTTGCGTTATTATCTCCGAAAATATTTTATATCCATTAAAAAAGAGGACGTAAGAGGAGAACTCCTAACAATTTAAAAAGGAAGAAACAGAAGAAGAAGAAGTAACAAGGCTATCTGCCTGAAGATGAGGGAGCAACAGCTTCCAAAATCTCTTGTTTCATTACTTAAACGTGGACGATGTGGACTTACGGAGTTCTTGGGGAGTGTGTGTTTTTGCATATTAATAGAAATACAATTAACAGCTATGGTTCATGTACATGAAAACCATTAACTACACTAATGCTACCTGTTGCTTATTTACATTTCATATCACAATTAATATTACGAGGCGTGTTTTTTAAGTAAGTACCGATTTGAAATTTAAAAAAAAAGACGTGCTAATATATCTCAATAATTTTATTTTTTACATGAAAGCCTGTACCTTAATCTACGCACTGACGCCATTACAGTCTGGTTCTTCCTTGTTTACGTTGTGTACTGAGTGTTTAAGATCCCTCCGATAATCGTGAGTCCCGTCGACTGTGAAGTACGGGCTGTTATAAGATTTCTTAGTGCTAAAGGCCTAAAAGCGATCGATATTCATCGTGAGATCTGTGCAGTTTACGGAGAAAACATTATAAGTGATGGAATGGTAAGAAAGTGGATGAGAGCATTTAAAGATTGCCGTACAAATGTGCATGATGAACAACGGAATGGGCGTCCTTCGGTCGTTAATGAAAGTTTGGTGCAGGAAGTGGACAATAAGGTGAGAGAAAACAGACGCTTTACGATTTCCTCCTTGCGGGATAACTTTCCTAATGTTTTTCGTAGTGTTTTGTATGGCATTGTGACCGAGCACTTGAATTACCGCAAATTGCGCGCACGTGGGTACCGAAAATGTTGACGGGTGTGCACAAAACCAAACGTTTAGACAGTGCATTGACCTTCCTTGAGAGGTACCAAAACGACGGTGATGATTTCTTAAGCCAAATTGTTACGGGCGATGAAACATGGGTGGCCTACGTCACACCAGAATCAAAGCAACAGTCCATGGAAGTTGAGCAAGGGCATCGTTTTGCTGCAAGACAATGCCCGTCCGCATGTGGCGAATCAGACCAAAGATCTCATAACATATTTTCGATGGGAAACTCTAGATCATCCTCCGTACAGCCACGATCTTGCGGCCAGTGACTACCGTCTGTTCCTGCACTTGAAGAAACACCTGGGCAGTCAGCGTCTTCAAGACGATGACGAAGTCAAAACAGTGGTGATGCAGTGGTTAACAAGTCACGCGGCAGACTTCTATGAGAAGGGTATTCAAAAACTGGTACAACGTTATGGCAACTGCCTCAATATTGACGGAAATTATGTAGAAAAGTAGATTAAGGTACAGGCTTTCATGTAAAATTAAAATTATTGAGATATCTTAGCGCGTCTTTTTTTAAATTTCAAAACGGTACTTACTTAAAAAAAACATGCCACGTACAACAGATAATTAATGTTCATGACGGCTGAGGTTTTGCATTGATTGCTCTAGAACTGTTGGTTGTTTGCGTGTAGTAAATGGCAGAGAATGTCGCTGTTGACACTGACCTCTGTCGCAGCAGGGGGTCGACGCCGACCGTGGGCTCGTCCAGGATGAGCAGCTCCGGGTCGTGCATGAGCGCCACGGCGAACGACACCCGCCGCTGCTGACCGCCGCTGAAACAACACAAATGGCTCTGAGCGCTATGGGACTTAACTTCTGAGGTCATCAGTCCTGAAACAACACAAAACGCCACGCTGCCGTCACACGAACTCTCTTGAAAGCCTTTTATTTTCTCGTTATTTGATCTCAACAGAGCAGAACTCTCAGGCCCTCTCCTATACTTCACCAGAAACATTACAGTCTAGAATACAGGCACATATCCGTGAAGAACTGTATTCCTGGCAGCTTAAAACTACAGTTTAACACATACAGTGGTGACACATTTGCTACAGGAGCGGGCCAAGCGGACGTTACGGTACAGTGTTAAATGCGATATTCGATGAATGCGAACATTACGCTATCGTTTATATTTATTTGTAACACGGTTTGTGCAAACGGAAAGGTGCACAGTGCAGTAAATTGGAGCAATAACTAAAAGAAGACACCGAAGTTGACATTCCTTAGGTTTCCTAATGGACCACAAGAATTACGAAACTGTACACTACAGGACTATTTATTTACAATTTTCTTGTGACCTATAAACATTTACTGGAGAACAATGTTGATGAGACGAGGTGATGTTTCACGTTTACGAACAAGCTACCTGTGGGCAAGCAGTGGGCATATTCTCGCTTGGAGAATGTTAACACGGGATGAAATGGGGCTCCGGATACGTCATCCACCATCTCTCATCGGCGGCTGCTACAGGAACCAACTGTCTGTTCATGTGTATCAGTTTGTTCTCCTACCGCAGCGGCGTAACTAGGATGCATCAGACGTGTCGTGTGCCGTGGATGCCGTTTCCGTCGCAGTTCTGTGACTTGCGTAAAAAATGGGGAGGAGCAAAATGAACGATCAAGATGGAACGCGAAGTAGGGGGGGGGGGGGAGGGGGAAGGGACGGAGAGAAGAGGAAGGGAATGGACAGAAAGGCTCTAAAATGGAAAGCGGGCGGGAAAGTATGAGAGGCGATCTTGACTAGATTTGGACTGGGTCGTATTAAGAAACAGTTCCATACGACCTACCTTGCCCAGGTAGAGAGGCGCTAATTTCTTGTTTGCGGTTACTAGATGCAGCCACTCTCGTTATACTAAGTGAGCCAAAACAACGAAAGTGTAAACATTACGTTTAGCGTCCTTTTTGTTTTGTTTGTTATGACTTTTGTATTGACTGGCTCTCTCTCTCTCTCTCTCTCTCTTTCTCTCTCTCTCTCACTGTGTATGTATATGTACGAGGGCAGTTCAATAAGTAATGCAACACATTTTTTTTTCTCGGCCAATTTTGGTTGAAAAAACCGGAAATTTCTTGTGGAATATTTTCAAACATTCCCGCTTCGTCTCGTATAGTTTCATTGACTTCCGACAGGTGGCAGCGCTGTACGGAGCTGTTAAAATGGCGTCTGTAACGGATGTGCGTTGCAAACAACGGGCAGTGATCGAGTTTCTTTTGGCGGAAAACCAGGGCATCTCAGATATTCATAGGCGCTTGCAGAATGTCTACGGTGATCTGGCAGTGGACAAAAGCACGGTGAGTCGTTGGGCAAAGCGTGTGTCATCATCGCCGCAAGGTCAAGCAAGACTGTCTGATCTCCCGCGTGCGGGCCGGCCGTGCACAGCTGTGACTCCAGCAATGGCGGAGCGTGCGAACACACTCGTTCGAGATGATCGACGGATCACCATCAAACAACTCAGTGCTCAACTTGACATCTCTGTTGGTAATGCTGACACAATTGTTCACCAGTTGGGATATTCAAAGGTTTGTTCCCGCTGGGTCCCTCGTTGTCTAACCGAACACCATAAAGAGCAAAGGAGAACCATCTGTGCGGAATTGCTTGCTCGTCATGTGGCTGAGGGTAACAATATCTTGTCAAAGATTGTTACAGGCGATGAAACATGGGTTCATCACTTCGAACCTGAAACAAAACGGCAATCAATGGAGTGGCGCCACACCCACTCCCCTACCAAGAAAAAGTTTAAAGCCATACCCTCAGCCGGTAAAGTCATGGTTACAGTCTTCTGGGACGCTGAAGGGGTTATTCTGTTCGATGTCCTTCCCCATGGTCAAACGATCAACTCTGAAGTGTATTGTACTACTCTTCAGAAATTGAAGAAACGACTTCAGCGTGTTCGTAGGCACAAAAATCTGAACGAACTTCTCCTTCTTCATGACAACGCAAGATCTCACACAGTCTTCGCACCCGAGAGGAGCTCACAAAACTTCAGTGGACTGTTCTTCCTCATGCACCCTACAGCCCCGATTTCGCACCGTCGGATTTCCATATGTTTGGCCCAATGAAGGACGCATCCGTGGGAGGCACTACGCGGATGATGAAGGAGTTATTGATGCAGTACGACGTTGGCTCCGACATCGACCAGTGGAATGGTACCGTGCAGGCATACAGGCCCTCATTTCAAGGTGGCGTAAGGCCGTAGCACTGAATGGAGATTACGTTGAAAAATAGTGTTGTGTAGCTAAAAGATTGGGGAATAACCTGGTGTATTTCAATGCTGAATAAAACAACCCCTGTTTCAGAAAAAAAAGTGTTGCATTACTTATTGAACTGCCCTCGTATGTGTGTGTGCATGTGTGTGTGTGTGTGTGTGTGTGTGTGTGTGTGTTTGTGTGTGTGTGTGTGTGTGTGTGTGTGTGCTTGAACGTTGTACTAACGACGCAGGTACTTTCTGTTTGGAGCCTATCCCATTTGTTTACATATGTTGACACCTTAAGTAAGCTGCCTCTTGCGTAGGATTTTGTTTGAGTGCCGCCCATCTCTTGATGGTAGCTAATAGCATGAGGGCAAAGGTTCTGCGGAGTGTCTGAAATATCCTGTCAAGTATAATAGTGTCGTTGATTTCTCGCGGACCTCCAAGGTCGAGTTACTGTCATTCCGCGATCCATAACCAGCGACCAAGCCATCCTAGAAAGAAAATATGAAATACGCTCCGTGGTTGCTGATTGTACCTCCATTATTACCAGATACGATGAGCAATCATATTGAGAGCTTTACTCTTATGTCGAGTTCTAAAATCGTTAGAAGAAGGCAGCAACGCTTGGCGAAATACACTGAAGAACCAAAGACACTGGTACACCTGTCTAATATCGTGTAGGGTCCTGTCGAACACGCAGAAATTCAGAAACACGACGTAGCATGGACTCGACTAATGTCTGACGTAGTGCTGGAGGTAATTAACATCATGAATCCTTCAGGGCTGTCCGTAAATACGTAAGAGTACGAGGGAGTGGAGATCTCTTCTGAACAGAACGTTGCAAGGCATCCCAGATATGCTAAGTGATGTTCATGTCTGGGGAGTTTGGAATTTGAAATGGACATGAAAGGATGCAGGTGATCAGACAAGATGCTTACGTACGTGTCACCTGTCAGAGTCGTCCATAGACGTATCAGGGGCCCATATTACTCCAACTGCACACGCCCCACACCATTACAGAGCTTCCACCACCTTGAACAGTCACCTGCTGACACGCAGTGTCGATGTAGCCATGAGGTTTCTCCATACCCGTACATGTCCATCCGCTCGATACAATTTGGAACGGGACTCTTCCGACTACGCAATATGTTTCCAGTCAACAGCAGTCCAATGTCGGTGTTGATGGGGGCAGGCGAGACGTAAGGCTTTGTGTCGTGCAGTCATCAAGAGTACACGAGCTGGCATTCGGTCGCGAAACCCCTCATCGATTATGTTTCTTTGAATGGTGTGCACGATGACACTTGTTCATGACCCAGCAATGAAATCTGCAGCAATTCGCGGAAGGGTTGCTCTTCTGTCACGCTGAACGATTCTCTTCAGTCGTCGTTGGTCCCATTCTTGCAGGATCTTTTTTTTCCAGCCGCAGCGATGTGGGAGATTTGATGTTTTATCGGATTCCTGATATTGAAGGTACACTCGAGAAATGGTCGTACGGGAAAGTCCCCACTTCATCGCTACGTCGGAGATGCTGTGTCGCATCGCTCCTGCGCCGACTATAACACCACGTTCATACTCACTTAAATCTTGATAACCTGCCACTGTAACAGCAGTGACCGATCCAAATTCTTGTCTTATATAGCCGTTGCCGATCACAGCGCCGTATTCTGCCTGCTTACATATCTCCGTATTTGAATACGCATGCCTATACCAGTTTCTTTGGCGCTTCAGTGTATATTTGCTTTAAATGATCTGTTGTTGTGGGATATCCAGTACAGTTTCCAGAAAATTGATTAAGTGTCGCATTATTTGCATATTGAAAAAGTTGTAACCAGATAAAGTGAACTAGCGATAAAAATTACTCTTCTTGACTGGAGTACGTCCACCTCCATAGCTTAGTTTTCAGCGCGTCAGAATGTAATGCGAAGGGGCCCGGGTTCGATTCCCGGCCGGGTCAGAGATTTTCTCCGCTCTGGCACTGGATGTTGTGTTGCCTTCATCATCATTTCATGTTCATATGATACGCAAGTCACCGAAGTGGCGTCCGCGAAAATGACTTGTACCATGGGGCCGGCTCCTCGCAGGTGGAGCTCCCGGCCTAGCGACACGCATAATCATTATATGCAGTGGAGTGTACGTTGAAGGAAATTAATTGTTTCCTGTTTCCTTTCATGTGCTGGTGTACGTGGATATAGTTTTGGCCATTCCCTTGGAATTTGTAACTGGCTGAGGAAATCGTAAAAATGGCGGCCAACTGATGCGTCGTTGTGGCACTGCTGCCACAGAATGATGGCAAGCTACTAGGTAGAAAACAGTGTGTTTACGTCTGTCTACATCACAACTTTACGATGCACTTCAGCCATAGAGAACTGGAGCTGCTGCTGAATGCTATTAAATGGCAAACATAGTTGGCTGTCGCAGCTGGCTGGAAAGCGATGTTCCGCCAAGGTTCTTGGAAGTTACCATCGTGTGCTATTGCTAGCCTTCCTTGTCGCTAGTACGTAATGAGAGCACTTACACACGATTTGCAATTACGACCTAATTTCAAAATCAGCAAAGCAGTTTGAAGTCCTTGATATCGCCGCGTTTTACAGTTGCCCTTTTAGCTCACTGTCCGATCCACAGACTCTTTTAAGATAGCGACGAGCATAATTCTTTAGCAAACGATTAAAACCAAGGCCTCAGTGTCCATTAGTGATATTTAAAAGCCTTTACTGGGAAAATACTCGAACCGGATCCTGTAGCGGGTGCCTGGATACAAATTGTAGCTCAAAAATAGTTCAAATGGCTCTGAGCACTATGGGACTTACCATCTGAGATCATCAGTCCCCGAGACTTAGAACTACTTAAACCTAACTAACCTAAGGACATCACACACATCCATGACCGAGGCAGGATTCGAACCTGCGACCGTAGCACCAGCGCGGTTCCGGACTGAAGCGCCTAGAACCGCTCGGCCACAATGGCCGGCAACAAATTGTAGTATCGGAGTATGTGTCAAGCATCGAAGTAGAGACTCATCTCGCCTCTAGATCCTCCGAGATCCAAGGAATGGAAAATGGGCTTTAGCGTCCCATTCACGGCGCGGTTTTTAGCGACGAAGTACAAGAACAAAAGCTGTGTGCTATTCAAGGGAAACTATCCCGACATTTGGCTTCATGAGTGAAGGAAAATTACGCAAAACTTAAATGAGAATGGTCAGAAGGAATTTGACCGTTGCTCTGCGTAAATCTGATTCCACTGCCAGGCTCTATCTCGATCAGTTGTGCCGTACGAATTCGTAACTTGGCACAGAGCAGTGTTTCAAACATTCCAGTTGACTATTTCACATAGTTTGTGCTTTTACATACCGGTTTCCTAAGAGTTTATATTTGTACAATTGTAGAAGCAACACGTATGAAGGTGGATGTCCAGTCTCGAAAAGGTGGGTTCAAAATGGTTCAAATGGCTCTGAGCACTATGGGACTTAACATCTATGGTCATCAGTCCCCTAGAACTTAGGACTATTTAAACCTAACTAACCTAAGGACATCACACAACACCCAGTCATCACGAGGTAGAGAAAATCCCTGACCCCGCCGGGAATCGAACCCGGGAACCCGGGCGTGGGAAGCGAGAACGCTACCGCACGACCACGAGCTGCGGACGAAAAGGTGGGTTCAACATGTAAATTAAATTGGAAATTCTAATGTGGTATTGAAAGTTACGGTTAGAACCGAAAGGCATGCTCGGATGACTGAACTGGAAGTGCGCTGTTTGCGAATTACGGATTCAAGGGCGCAGACAAATATGAAATAGCAACAACGCCGCACATTACCATACCCGATAAAACGTGAGAAAACCGACGGTAGGCTATTTAAAAAAAGCTTCCAGTCGTCTCGGAAAGGATAAATGAAGGTCCTGTATGATTCTGAAGGGAATTTTATGCCATTCTTCCTGCAAAATAGTGGCAAGTTCCCGTAACGGTGATAGGGGTGTGTAGCGATGAAGCACACTTCTCTCCAAAGTAGACCAGAGAGACTCAGTAATACTGAGATCTGGTAACTCTGATGGTCAGGGGAGATGTGACAATTATCACAAAACAAGTCGTGGACGATGCAAGCGTTATGAAAAGGGGTACTGTCGCCTTGGACCACAGCCTCACTGTCGGGGAACACACATTGTAGCATAGGATGAACCTGACCAACCAGACTGGTCACATTATCCTTCTCAGTAATGCGACCTTCCCGAGTAACCCTAGGGCCTACGGAATATCACGATATGGCTGCCCAAATAATCACCGAACTCCCGCCATGTTTGGCTCTTGGGACGTAAATCGGCCAGGAACTGGAACAGAGGGAAACAAGACTCACCCGATCATATCACTTTCTTCCATTGCTCCATAGCCCAGGTCTTATGGCTTCAGCACCACATTCCCCCATTATTGGTGTATGCATCGCTGATGAGTGGTTCTGGAAGTCCACCTCGCCCTGGAATTCCATGCTTATGGAACTCCCTTCGTGTTGTTTTGCCGCTGACAGGGTTCGCGAGCGCGACATTCAGTTCTGCAGCGACTTTTGCAGCTGGCGTCCCCTTACTTTCCGTCACAATCCTTTTCAATGACCGTCCGACAGGATCGCTCAACGCTTTCGTCAGCGTTGTGACTTGGCGGACGACGTTTTTCCACTTTCCCTGTAGGGGGTATAAATCTCGATGTGGTGTCCCTTGAAACAGCAAATACTTCGTCTGTCTTGGCTACGGGACCATCCACCATAAGGGCACCAGCAATTTGCCTACATTCGATTTCATTTAGCTTCGACATAATGCACTCTCCCCTACACAGGATCCTGTTCTGACCACTACTCACACTTGCAACGTACTGAGCACACTGCACATGTGCCGTTCGTGATCAGATACAACAATGGAACCTGCAGGCTTGGGTAGCGTCTGCATTTATGTTCCAGCACACATTTCTCGCAATGTTTGCATATTTTTATCCGGCCCGTGAATCTAGATTCAGTTCGATACCCGTGCCTGCTAATACTGCTATTACAGAATTATCTCTGTGAACACAGCGTCATTGAATGAAGAAAAGAATCCAGATGAACTTCCTGATCGCGCGTATGAATCGGATAGGAACTTGTGGACACTCGACGGATGCTAATTGCTTTTGTTGTTTTTATTTTTAACATTTTTCACTGTCAACTGTCCTTCCCGGTTCTACATCTACATCCACATATACATACATACTCCGCAATCCACCATACGGTGCGTGGCGGAGGGTACCTCGTACCACAACTAGCATCTTCTCTCCCTGTTCCACTCCCAAACAGAACGAGGGAAAAATGACTGCCTATATGCCTCTGTACGAGTCCTAATCTCTCTTATCTTATCTTTATGGTCTTTCCGCGAAATGTAAGTTGGTGGCAGTAAAATTGTACTCCAGTCAGCCTCAAATGCTGGTTCTCTAAATTTACTCAGTAGCGATTCACGAAAAGAACGCCTCCTTTCCTCGAGAGACTCCCACCCGAGTTCCTGAAGCATTTGCGTAACACTCGCGTGATGGTCAAACCTACCAGTAACAAATCTAGCAGCCCGCCTCTGAATTGCTTCCATGTCCTCCCTCAATACGACCTGATAGGAATCCCAAACGCTCGAGCAGTACTCAAGAGTAGGTCGTATTAGTGTTTTATAAGCGGTCTCCTTTACAGATGAACCACATCTTCCCAAAAGTCTACCAATGAACCGAAGACGACTATCCGCCTTCCCCACAACTGCCATTACATGCTTGTCCCACTTCATATCGCTCTGCAATGTTACGCCTAAATATTTAATCAATGTGACTGTGTCAAGCGCTACACTACTAATGCAGTATTCAAACATTACGGGATTCTTTTTCCTATTCATCTGCATTAATTTACATTTATCTATATATAGAGTTAGCTGCCATTCTTTACACCAATCACAAATCCTGTCCAAAACATCTTGTATCCTCCTACAGTGACTCAACGACGACACCTTCCCGTACACCACAGCATCATTAGCAAACAACCGCACATTGCTATCCACCCTATCCAAAAGATCATTTATGTAGATAGAAAACAACAGCGGACCTACCACACTTCCCTGGGGCACTCCAGATGATACCCTGTATCTAGCAAGAGGTACACAACAAATACGGTGAAAGCCTACCACCACTCGCCTGGCATCTCTCAGTTACATGTAGCAGCCTCCAGATGGCACTCACAAACACGGTCCTCTCCCTGTTTCCAAGTCCTTCCTTCAGCGTGTCGTGTACAGCCAGTATGGGACGCTATCAACTGCTGGCTACTTTCTTTCCGCCTCTCACTTGGGTACATGGAATTATTGCGCAGATAGGCACCAAAACACGACGCACGCGGGACACTCTGCCAGTTCCACACCAGCAGTTAGGCGTTTCAGATTTATTCCTGCAATTAGCTCAGTACAGTACTCCGAAGATTACCTTAGGATTTAGCAGCCGCTGTTTATGGAGAACTTTAATCAACCCAGACTGTCTCCAATATTATATCCAGTTATAGCGATAAGACCAAAGACGGCCAAGAGAAAGCAAAGTTATTTATACATCATTGTATTAGGTTCAAGAAAAATGAAATGATCGTATGGCATTGTTGGCCCGGAAGCCCCATTCGGGGGGCCGCCAAATGCAAGTCTTATTTCAGTCGACGCCACATTTGGGAGACTTTCGTGGCAATGAGGAGAAAGAAATTAGGACAACACAACACCCAGTCCACGAGCGGAGAAAATCTCTAACCCGGACGAGAATCGAGCCCGGGCAAGCTACATGGGAGGCATGCACGTTACCACCCAGCTAAGCAGGCGGACTAGGTTTAGGAAATCAGGTGTCACAAATCAAACAGTACCAACGCTAAGTACCATTTTGCAACATGCTCTTAATAAATATTTTTTGCTATTTATTATTGTGTTGCAATATCTTTGTTACAGTGCCGCCCCATCAGACAATTGTTTATTTGCAAGTGTGCAAAGTAGCCACCATTAAAGAACTGTAGCAGTAAGAGAGTTTTGTGCTACCCTGGACGTTTGGATTTAATAGTAGCATTCAGTTATTATTGTACGTTCACAACACTCCCTCTCGCAATTGGTAACGCGGATTTTGTGTAGCAGGCAATTCCGATAAGACAAAATTATGGATCTGTTATTCGACTCCAATGCTTTTCTTACATCTCGTTGTAGTAAGGGATTTAGTGGTACTGGAGGCCAACTTGCAGAGGGTACCATTGGGGCTACAGCGACGGCGGCTCACCTGAGGTTCTTGACGAGCCGATTCTGGCTGGGCAGGTCCAGGAAGTCCAGCAGGAAGCGCAGCCGCTCGTGGATCTCGGAGGTGCTCATGCCGAAGATCCAGCCGAAGTACATCATCGTCTCCTTGATGGAGAACTCGCCGAACAGCGCGATCTCCTGCAAACCATTCAAAACAATTCTTTTACCGATACAGCACAGCACTGTCAATTGAGCGTTTTCTCTGCATGCTATAAGATTACAGTCAATAAATCGCGACAGTATGTGGTTGCTCGCAGTGACAACAGTGCAGCAAGGGCGAGAAAGTGAACAGTATAGCAGATCTCTGATCATATGTAAACGGAAGATGGAAGGGGGAGAAAGGAAAGGGACTATCGATTCAGCTGCATCCGGACTTTACACGGAATCAACAGCGACGCGTAATAATGTGTGCCGGACCGGGATTCAAACCCCGAATCTCCTGCTTACTAGGCAATTGCGTTAACCCCTGCGGAACCCGGACACGGTACTTATCGCAACTGCGCTGACTATTTCGGCACGCTTCACACATTCTCACCCAGCGTCTCCTATCTGCAGTCTCTGTCCATATCCTCCACGGTCTCCAGTGTGATACACCGCAGGAGGTTAGGCATAAATGAACATCCGCACTGAAGATGGTGGATCCATTGCCCATCAAGGCGAATCAGTTATATAAGATGATGAAATAATAGACACCACACATTCATACACACATCAAAAAAAGTTTTGCATCGCCTCGGTTCCGGGAGTTCCGGAACCTGTACAGAAAATAGGAATAGAGATCAACATAAACATCATTTCCGAGCTTTTTACTGCTCATGAAAACCACACATTGAATGTTGTACCACCATACAATGAGACCGTCAGAGGTGGTGGTCCAGATTGCTCTACACACCGATACCTCTAATACTCATACCCATAACACATCCTCTTGCATTGATGCATGCCTGTATTCGTCGTGGCATACTATTCACAAGCTGATCAAGGCACTTTTGGTCCAGATTGTCTCACTCATCAACGGCGATTCTGGTTAGATCCATCAGAGTGGTTGGTGGGTCACTCCGTCCATAAACAGCCCTTTTTAGTCTATCCCAGGCATGTTCGATAGGGTTCATGTCTGGATAACATGCTGGCCATTCTAGTCGAGCGATGTCGTTATCCTGAAGAAAGTCATTCACAAGATGTGCAAGATGGGGGCGCGAATTGTCGTCCATGAAGACGAATGCGTCGACAATATGCTGCCGATATGGTTGCACTATCGGTCGGGGAAGGGCATTCACGTATCGTACAGGCGTTGCGGTGCCTTCCATGACCACCAGCGGCATACGTCGGCCCCCTCATAATGCCACCCCAAAACAGCAGGGAACCTCTACTTTGACCTTGCTTCATTGGCTGGACAGTATGTCTAAGACGTTCTGCCTGACCGGGTTGCCTCCAAACGACACGTGATGCCAATCCTGAGCTGTCCATTCGTCATGTTGTTCGGCCCATCTGTACCGCGCTGCATAGGATCGTGCTTGCAAAGATGGACCTCACCATGGACGTCGGGAGTGAAGTTGGGCAGTATGCAGGGTATTGTGCACAGATTGAGTCGTAACACGACGTCCTGTGGTTGCACGAAAAGCAGTATTCAACATGGTGACATATGCTGTCAGAGTTCCTCCGAACCATAATCCGTAGGTAGGCGTCTTGCTGACTTGTATGTTAGGTGCTAGACTCGCTTTACGGAATACAACAATATGCTTTGGGTAGACAGTAACAGAATGTTAGATACAGCTTTTCATCATCCGTGCCGATCTCCTTTCTGAAGGTAAACAAAGATAAAGGTATTCTGGGTATACTGAACCACAAGACGTTCCAAAATCCCCTGCTAGGTGCCCAGCACTATTGTGACGAGACGACAGATGGAAATGAGGCAGGTTGTTACAGCAACAAGCGAGAGTGGTCTGCCAGCCCGCGAGGAACGCACCGTGGGCGTACCAATAGCACAGCTCGTTGTCTCATTTTCGCGTATCGGGGCCGCTTTCCCCGGCAGCGGTTGCATACCGCTGCTGCGACGCACCGACCCTTCGCTTCGCGCAGAATACAATGATTCGGAGCGGGCGTCACCAGACACCTGTGACCTCATACTTCGAGGCAGAGCGTGATTCACCTGCTCCACATCTATTGCTAGCACAGTCTTCCTTTTCCTCGCTCTTACAGCCATGATTTTAGAACCAAACGTTTGAACGGAGCGATAGCAAATCTTCCTATATACGCTGTAGAGAGAAAAAGAAAAAAAAAAAAAACCTAGTGCACCTACCTAATATCGTGTAGCACCCCGCGAAAACTAAGAAGTGCTGCGGCACGCTGTAGCATGAAATCGACTAATGTCTGAAGTAGTGCTGCAGGGAATTGTACCCAGAATCCAGCAGGGCTGTCCATAAATCCGTAAGAGTACGAAGGGCTGGAGATCTCTTCCGAACAGCACGTTGCAAGGCATCCCAGATATGCTCAATAATATTCGTGTCTGGGGAGTCTGTTGGCCAGAAGAAGTGTTTAAAATCAGAAGAGTGTTCCTGGAGCCGCTCTACAGCAATTCTGGACGTAAGGGGTGTCGCATTTTCCTGCTGGAGTTGCCCAAGTATGTTGGAATGCACAATCGACACGAATGGATGCAGGTGCTCAGACAGGATCCTTACGTACGTGTCACCTGTCACAGTCGTATCTAGACATATCAGGGGTCCCATATCACTCCGACGCCGCACACCATTACAGAGCCTACACCACCTTGAACGGTAACTTGCTGACATTCAGGGTCCATGGATTCATGAGCTTGTCTTTATACCCGTACACGTCCATCCGCTCGATACAATTTGAAACGAGACTCGTCCGATCACGAAACATGTTTCCAGTCATCAACAGTCCAATGTCGGTGTTGACGGGCCCAGGTATAATACCACGTTCAAACTCATTTAAATCTTAACAACCCGCCATTGCAGCAATAGTAACCTATCTACCAACTGCGCCAGACATTTGTTGTCTTACATAGGCGTTGCCGACCGTAGCGCCGTGTTCTGCCTGTTTACATATCTCTATATTTTTTGAATACGCATGCCTATACAAGTTTCTTTGACGCTTCAGTGTATTACACATTGTCCGAATTTTCAAAACCAAACAAAGAGTCGGAATTGGACAAATGGGGTGTTAAATTGACCAGAGTGAGGCCTACTTTCGTAAAAAAAATATGTAATTTGTTTAAGACAATCAGGTTATATGGAAAACTCAATTATTGGATTGAAAGAAAATTGAAGTATTACACGAATAGTTGCTGCGAGCTATGTAAATGACGTGTGAAAAAGTTCATCTTTTCAAGGCTCAGAGCTATTTTCAGCATAAAAAGTTACATTGTTGCGATAATTGTCAAATTGTTCCTTCGAATCAAGTACTAAATTCAAGAGATCTCGAGAGCAGAAGAAACTTGAAAAACAAATGTGTCAATAAGATAGTTTCTGAACAAAACCGGACAGCAACAAAAATGTTTTGTTGAATGATACTCCAAATCATGTACAGCGATTGAGGTGTCGGCTGGGAATCTGAAGTTCAGTGTTTAACTTAGAATTTTAAAGAGTTCTAGAGGATTATATAGGCTGTGCAGTCTGCTGCAACGTCCCATAGAGAAGCTATTGCTATGTGAACTTAAACACTGAAGCTTAAATTCTGAATTGACACCTCATTTTCTGTCTACAATTTCAAGGATCATTCAAATGTTTCTCTAATCTGTTTTATTTTTTACTTTTAGACAAATCATTTCACAATAAATCTGACCAATGCTTTTTTGTTACATAATGACATCGATAGGAGCCACACTGGCCAACTATGGAATAACTGAAGATATTTCCGTACGTGCTAGGGAGACGTAGGTGGATCAGCTTTGCACCACTAGTGCTCATTGTTACTGTGTGACGCAAGTGGGGAACAGGGCAGAGTGAAACAGCAAGTTGTTCTTACAGGGACGAAACTGACAGATGTAAAAGCAAATAGGAAATGTTATAAGACCGTTAATGTTTGTAATACAAGGTGTCCTATTTTTCGTGATCACCTCCAATAACTTTTTTGACTAAAAGGAAAATAAAAATGTATTAAGCAAACTTTGTTTAGCTGACAAAGGGACATTAACCAGAGCATTCGTTTTATAAATTCGAACTTCTTTCTCTCCCTGCAGTCTATTACATTTATTCCAGATGTGTTTCAACTTTTATCCTGACTGCAGCTTCAGTGTATATGATTTGGAATAACACGGTTTTGATTTTATATACAATGTTAACAAATTAGAAAACAATTCAGTCATAATTTTTACATAAATAAATTACTACTTACTGTTGCTATAAAATGATACAATAATACCCCAACAGATGATCATCAGAATAATTCCACAGATCCTTTTCCTCTTAATGTTGCAACTTCCCCTCCAAATAACCTCTAAACGAAAAATCTAATTACCAGAACACCTAAAACTTTTTACGAACTCTCTGAGAGCTATGAGATACAATGTCAACTTCCTACAACACACTCCCTGACTAGCCACAATACCACTCTCCCAAATGTGTTAACATAATAGTAAGATCTATAAAATATCAGTTTCATGCGCACACACACACACACACACACACACACACACACACACACACACACACACACACACACACAAAAGAGCCCGCGTGCCTTTGGTTGACAACACTTATCCAAACAAATAAGAAAAGAGACATCAAATGACCACACAGTTACGACAAAAATTAAGAAAAATCTGTTGTTAGTGCAAGACCAGAAGTGGTGTTCTACAGCAGTCGGCTTACAAAAATTAAAAAACAAAAAAATCGTGACATGAAAATGTGACCATATATTATAAATGAAGGGACTATGCGACGTTTAACCTATGACCAAATGCGAGGGGACGCAGATTTTGGACGGAAAAATTAATGTCTGTAAGAAGTAATTTATTTATGTTGTAATTATGACGTGATCTCTGTTCATCCACTTCCTACCCTCAGGGTCAGTTCAAAAACCATATCACTTATTCACCTATGTAAAAAATTCTAATAAGAAACAAAAACGGGGAATCTTAATACCATTCTGCAGTACTGTAATCCGTCGTGGGCACAAAAAACGGTAGTCTATTCAAAGGTACTCAAAGTGGTGATCATGCACAGTGATTCACTGGTCCACATGTTGGATGAAAGAATTCATCGCTGCTTCCAGTGTTGTCCGCTAAAGTGAATCAAAGCAAGCACAATACGTTCCTGTATGGTACCTGTAGTTGTTGAAATATCGCGATAAACTACATCCTTTACGCATCCTCAAAGAAAAATGTCCAGAAACCGTAAGTCACTAGACCGAGAAGACCAATCCACCGCTCCTTCGCGACCAATCCAATCCATCTGGAACTGTACCTTCGGTTCAGAACACGACATGCAGAGAGGGAGAAAGAGAGAGAAAGACAGGGGGGAGGATGGAGAGGAAAGGGGGGGGGGCAACTTGTTGAAAAGCGTGTTAAGCTGTAGAGGAACCATCGCTACTGTATTGGACACTACAGTTTTGATACTATTGATACTTTGCTACGAAAGTAGCAAAAATGTTGTGTCCAATACAGTGCCGATGAGTCACAAGTCGAGTCAGTCAAATCCCTAGGTAGAAAAATTTGTAGAAACATAAAAAGGAAAGAGTATGTACGCTCAGCCAAAGGTAAACCAATCGCTTACTATGATTCCTTCGTACGATACTGAGATAATTTAGTCAATCTACAAATGAAATTACTCACACTCGGACGACCCATCGTTACTGCTCAAGTGTGTGGAACCCATACAAACAGCATTAACAGTAATATCGGACGTACGCCGCAAAACCTGAACTGATAGAAGCTTGAAGATATACGTCTAGTACTTCGCGTAAGCATAAACCATTATTAATTTAACATCTTAAGACTGCACTACAGCACCCAACGTATAGCTTTCCGAGGGACTATGAAGGCAAGATTAGGCTAATGGAATGGGAAACTCCCTTAATATGTGGTACAGTGGGCAGTACCGTAGATGCGCAGCGTTGAGTGAACTGGCCCAGTATAAATGGAGCTAGTCGGAAACACACAGGGGGAAAAAATGCTTGAAATAAAGCTGCTTCCAGGAAAAAACGAACCCAGAATAAACTTCAGATGACGTATCTCCGTTGGTTTGTTAAAAACTGCACTGCAGCTAAAAGTCCGAAGTTGATGCAGTCGATTACTGGAACATTTTGACGTAGCTGCTGCAAAATTCGTGCAATTGACGTAAAAGCGTAACGCTGCTCATAAAATGAAGACGTTGGAAATTTCCGTTGTCTGCAATCGTAACTGCCTAAGAGAGGCTGGAAATAAACAACAGATTCTTATGTACGTTCTATTTTCTTGCCATGTTTACAATACGAAGATGTGCAAAACATGAAATTTAATCGGTTGCATTCAAAACCTGAGAGGTAGTAGCACAGTGTATGGATTAACAGTTGTTAACATTGCAAGCGGGTCAAAAATAGCGTTAAATACACGTCTTAAGTTATACAAATACATTTGAGTAGCAATAAATGTGAATACAATGTCGAGGTATTCGAATGGCACACAGAATCTGAACTGTGAACCTAAAAATCGTGACCCTGCTTATAACGCAAAAACCGATAACTAAGGCCGTATTCTTTATTAAATGACTTTGTTGTCGACAGAACCTTAAGCAGTCAGGAAGGAAATAGTGTGCCAACAAGATTGTTGATGATAAAATCGTTAAGTAATTGTCAACATGAATGTAACAACTAATTAAAGTTTAGTTGTGGAAGTACGTACTACGCTAAACCCAAATCAGTATTAACTATTTGTGTGGTATTTCGTTTGCCCTAATGAAACTGTTTGGCAGGTAAATACCTCGAGAATATTCATGAGTACATACGACTGTCAGAATAAAAGCAAGTGAGAGAAGTCGAAAAAAGAGGAAATAAGAACAAGTACAAATAGGTATATGGTTGCTAAGGGTGTTATTACGATGAAGACGTGGCTGCCCGTTACACAGCGAGGTCATCGACCGCGTCCACAGTGAGAAAGCGATAATGCGATGCATGACGTGCAATACTCAGGGGAAAACCTCTCCAAGTAAACAGTAAACTGTATCTAGAACACAAACACTTTGCGTCCTTGCATGCCAAGGGAACAGAAAGGCTCGCGCCAGTGATGGCTTCCCTACGGCAAAGTTCTCACAACAGTGTAGAAATGCTGCCAACGCTGATGCAAAGGTGCCGATAGACACAAAAAGAATTCCAGAGATTGTCACTGGATAGAAACTCACATAAGGAAATTTTGTGTACTGATAACGTAAAATTGCTCTCGGGGGAGGGGATTTCCTTGAGTTATACGGACGATGCCTTCGAAAGATAGCCCAGAGAAATGAATTTGTTAAACACAATTTTTTTAACATGAAAAACTTTTACTGCCTGGACTGTAGTTTTCAGAATACAATTACAGTACGATGATTAGTTTCGACTGGTCTCTACAACCCTCTTCAGATCGTTCAATTCGTAAAAAATCTACTATCATACATTGAAAAGGATCATTAGCTGTAGTCATGCAGTGACATGCATTTGTATTCGGGACTAATACGACTATGACAGTATGTAGTTAAAAAATTCATCATGAGTGAGCCAGGTTGCAAACCATAATCTCGCACGAATGTTAACAAAAAACGAAAATGGCCTGTTGCATTGGTGAAAATTGCTTCCCGTCCCCATGATTTGCAATTGTACAGCAGGTATTTTTGCAAATTATGGACATTTGATGCAATTTTCACTACTGCAACTGTCCATTTTCCTTCTTTATTACCGTCAGGTTGCGCAGTTATGGTATACAACCCGGCTCACTCATGATGAAGTCTTTAACTGCGTACTGCCAGAGTCATGTTGGTCCATAATACAAATGCATGTCATTGCGTGACTACAGCTAATGATGACTTTTCGCTGCATGCTCACCTTTCTTCAACAATTTGAAAAAACTGAAGACGATTGTAGAAAACTACGGAAACTAGTCATCCTGCTTTAGTAGTGTACTCAAAACTGTAGTCTAGGCATTAAAAGTTTTTTATATTAAAAATTGTTGCTTAATAATTACATTAAGACCGACATCTCCTTCGTGACAATGTCAGGCTCCACTAGAAATGAATTTACTTGACTCGTTCAGCGTAGCTCGTACAGAAAGCGGGAGAACAAGTTTGTGAAATTACTATGCATAAGCGACGAACTTCTTCTCTGTCTTCCTGTCCGTGTTGCCGGCTTGTTTGTTTTTTTGCTTTTTGTTTTTTCTTCAGTCCGGTGGCTGATGTGATGCAGGTCTCCACGCCAGTCTATCCTGCACAAGCCTCTTCATCTCCGAATAACTACTGCAAACTACGTACGTCTGAACCAGCTTACTGTATTCATCTCTTAGTCACCCTCTAGAATTTCCCCTCCTCGCCCCTCCACCTTCCTTCCCACATTTCTTTCCAATATTAAACTGATGATTTCTTGATGCCTCAGAATCTCTTCCAACAACCGATCTCTTCTTTTAGTCAAGTTGTGTCATGAATTTCATTTCTCCCCAAATTCTTATAATTATGCGATCTACTCATCTAATCTTCTGCGTTCTTGTATAGCACAACATCACAAAAGCTTCTATTCTCTTCTTGTCTGAAACGCTTATAGTCCATGCTTCACTTCCGTATAAGACTACACTCCAAATTCCTTCAGAAAAGACTTTTTAACAATCATATTTACATTAGATGTTAACAAACTAGTCTCCTTCTCCAAAACTGCTTTCTTCGCTATAGTCAGCCTGCATTTTACATCCTCTCTATTTTGGCCAACATCATCGTCTACTGCTTTCAGTGTCTCATTTCCTAATCTGATTTTCTCAGTATCGCCTGATTTAATTCGACTACATTTTATTTTCGTTGATGCTTATCTTACATCCTCCTTTCAAGGCACTATCCATTCCGTTCGACTGCTCTTTCAAGTCCTTTGCTGTCTGATAGAAGTGCAATCGGTAAACCTCAAAGTTGTTATTTCTTCTCTCTGAACTATAATTCCAAATTGTTCTTTGGTTTCCTTTACTGCTTGCTCAATGTACTTATTGAATACCAGCGGAGATAGGCTACATTCCTGCCGAATTCTCTTCTCGAATACGGCTTCCGTTGCACGTCCTATGACCCTGATAATTGCAGTCTGGCTTCTGAACAAGCGGTATATAACCTAAGATTTCTCTAAGTCAACGAATGCTATAAACGTAGATTTGCCCTCCTCTAACATGCCTTCTAAGGTAAGTCACAGGGTCAGTATCCTCGCCTGGTCCAACATTCCTCCGGAACCGAAACTCGTCTTCCCTGAGGTCAGCTTCTATCAGTCTTCCCATTTTTTAGGGGTACGCACCACAATCGGTAAAAACAGACCCCTTGCAGGACCGTTTCTTTGTCTGTCTGTCTTTCTGACTGTTCAAAATCCTTTTCTGAGGAACGGGCAGGCGTATCAAGTTGAAATTTATGTCAGATTTTAAGGTTTAAGGTTTCTTAGCGATGCAAAACAAAGTGAAGCGTCTAAGTCAATGCAGTCAAAAGATACGGCCTTTTGTGTCTCATATTTTGATACTCGCAAACTCAGCCATCAAAACGTACAAGGTACTTCTCGTTGGCATAGAACCATGAAATTTGCTAGGACAAACAAAGGCAAATAATCCCAAAATTATTAATCTATAGTTATATCACATCACATTTTTCATTTATTATCAGACTGTATGTCTGTCCGTTTGTTAAGAACCCATTTTCTTAGGTACGGGTGCACGTATCAAGTTGAAATTTAGGTCACTTACTGAGATCTATAGCCTTTTGGCGCTGTAAAAATGTTTAGCTTCTAAGTCAATCGAGTCAAAATATACGGCCATTTATGTCATATATTTTGATGCTTGCAAACTCACTCATTAAAACCCCTTGACATAGAATCATGAAATTTGGCAAGAAGAAGGGTTTCACAATATAAGTAAAGGGAAAATTGGTTAACTGCTAATTTGAAATTATATCATACTAAAAAAATTTTCTTTGTTACGCGACCACAAAAATTGAAATTAGAACACTCTCGAAAATATAGGAATCCCTGGGCCCGATATCCTGCCAGTATCAATGTCGATAAAAGGAAAAAATCGTCTAGATCTTCGATTCTCGGAATGGATGTATATACACTACTGGCCATTAAAATTGCTACACCACGAAGATGACGAGCTACAGACGCGAAATTTAGCCGACAGCAAGAAGGTGCTGTGATATGCAAATGATTAGCTTTTCAGAGCATTCACACAAGGTTGGCGCCGGTGGCGACACCTACAACGTGCTGACATGAGGAAAGTTTCCAACCGATTACTCATACACAAACAGCAGTTGACCGGCGTTGCCTGGTGAAACGTTGTTGTGACGCCTCGTGTAAAGAGAAGAAATGCGTACCATGACGTTTCCGACTTTGATAAAGGTCGGATTGTAGCCTATCGCGATTGCGGTTTATTGTATCGCGACATTGCTGCTCGCGTTGGTCGAGATCCAATTACTGTTATCAGAATATGGAATTGGTGTGTTCAGGAGGGTAATACGGAACGCCATGCTGGATCCCAATGGCATCGTATCACTAGCAGTCGAGAAGACAGGTATCTTATCCGCATGGCTGTAACGGATCGTGCAGCCACGTCTCGATCCCAGAGTCAACAGATGGGGACGTTTGCAACACAACAACCATCTGCACGAACAGTTCGACGACGTTTGCAGAAGGATGGCCTATCAGCTCGGAGACCATGGCTGCGGTTACCCTTGACGCTGCATCACAGACAGGAGCGCCTGCGATGGTGTACTCAACGACGAACCTGGGTGCACTTATGGCAAAACGTCATTTTTTCGGATGAATCCAGGTTCTTTTTGCAGCATCATGATGGTCGGCATCCGTGTTTGGCGACATCGCGGTGAACGCACATTGGAAGCGTGTATTCGTCATCGTCATACTGGTGTATCACCCGGCGTGATGGTATGGAGCGCCATTGGTTACACGTCTCGGTCACCTCTTGTTCGCATTGACGGCACTCTGAACAGTGACGTTACATTTTAGATGTGTTACGACCCGTGGCTCTACCCTTCATTCGATCCCTCCAAAACCCTACATTTCAGCTGGATAACGCGGATACAGCGAATAGTGCAATGATGCAATTCCGCATTACGTAGCGGTGTCCGAATACTTTTGACTAGATAGTGCATAATTACAGGTGATAGCAGGAAAAGGTAAGATATGAGAAGAAAAGCAACGCTAGCTTTTTTCAGTGAAAGAGCTGGTATCAGATTCTGACGGAAACTAGGAAGACGTTCCTTTCATTATACGTCAGAAGCACTGTCTTGTATCGGAGTGTAACGTGGGCGATTGGAGATGTCGGGGTGTAACGTGGACGTTTGAAAATCCATAAAAACAAAAACTGGAAACAACTGAAATATGATGATATCGAAGAATGTCGAAAACTAAGTTGACGAAGAAGTACAAAATTAGGAAATAAGAGAATACATGAGGAAAGATGTATATCGAAAACCACCACCAGAAGAGAGCCAGTTTAGTGGTAGATCTGTTGCGTATTTCTGAATAGTAGCTTACCTACAACGATAGCCATGAGTGGATAACATGATGCTCGGAGCAGGGGAAAATAATAGCGGCAGGCTAAGAATTAGAATGTGTTAAAGTCATTATTGAAGATAAAGCAGTTGTATAGGGAAGAAAATCTTATTTTTGGATTCTTCTGTTGCTTCTTGGTAGAACAATTCCATATTTCCGGTTGAATAACAAATACACCTTTTGTTCTATCGATTAAAATATTTGTCCTAGACAGGAGGATTCCTTCAAACCAATAACATTGACGAGTTTAGAAAATACACTCTTTGTTGGAATATAAATAAATACGAGTTTGAGACAGACTTCCTCGTGATGTCATTCTGTTAGATCTCACACCAATGTGTAGGTAATGATTCTACGTTTCAGTCACTAGTAAGCTCAATTTCCCGCGAATATGTAAATACTCCTTGATCCGCAAGTAAATCAAACAAAAAGAAGGAAGGTTTGTGGCTGAGATCTCGTCAACGTCGAGGTCAGTACAGTTGTTCATACAAGGACATGGGTGGAATTTGGGGGGGGGGGGGGGCGGGAGGAAGTGGGAGTTTATGGCCATGGCTCGATCAAGGAACTACTGTGGCATTCACCAGTAGTGATTTAGGGACATGAAGAAAGCGATAAACGTCATCCCAAGGACTGGTTGGTCCTGTTCACAACGATATGAATGATCCTTCACACATCGAACGACATAGAGCAGTGGCTGACATACTGGCCTCGTAGTTAGGGAGGACGACGGTTTAGATCCAAGTTCGACCATCCAGATTTTGGTCTTCAGTGATTCCCCTCAGTCGCTCCAGGCAAATGCTGGGACGGTGTCATTGAATATTAAGATAATCGCAAACCCTAGAACATCCTGAAGAAGATCCACGCAGAAGGGTGGAAACATCGATCGTCTAGAAGAAACTGAAAAGGGACATGTCGCCGTCTCAACAAACTAGAAGATCTTAGCTTCAGGTTTATTTTGTTTACAGAATTTCTAACAAAGATGCTAGAGTCTGTTTGTAGAGGTACAGAAATAGTAGAGCCGTTAAAGTAAGCCTCATTATGTGTGTATATAAACAGTAGTGACATGTGTACGCTATACGCGAAGAATTCCTCAGCAGCGATCAAGGACAAGGTCACGCGTAGAATAGCATCACGACTGCTGCAGCGGCGCCGTCTTGTCCTGCGTAAGGAAGCGGAAAAGATTGACGCCGGGCGTCCGCATTGTGAAACAAGGACGATGACGCCTCCAGATAGACACCGCAGCCATGCGCCGATCGCTTGCGTGCGATACATCGGAATCGAGACAGCTACCCGAGGATGAAGCATACACTTCCTTTCTCGCAATGACTGATTTCCGTCGAAGGCCACGAGGAAGCAACGGGACCGAATGTAGACAAGGAATATGTAAGAATGCGAGAACTATGTGCTGGTTCCGTGTCACAGAATATCTTCCCCTCCAACCCCCCCCCCCCCCCGCCCCCAAATTCCACCCACGACTTTAGATTGGAATGTTTACAGGTTCTCACGTCAAAAAGTGGGAGGCGGCGGTGTCAACGGGGTTACCGATACGGCTCAAATGGCTCTGAGCACTATGGGACTTAACATCTGAGGTCATCAGTCCCCTAGAACTTAGAAATACTTAAACCTAACTAATCTAAGGACATCACACACATCCATGCCCGAGGCAGGATTCGAGCCTGCGACCGTTGCAGTCACGCGTTTCCGGACTGAAGTGCCTAGAACCGCATGGCCACCCCGGCCGGCGGTTACCGATATGAACTCACCGTCAAAGAACTAACTGTAGCTCAGTAACTATGGAAGATAGAGACCGGTGAGTGTTATACTTACTGAGTTTAATAAAAGTGACTCAGAGTATAAATAACTAACGATTATTAAGGATTGTTGACGGAGAGATAACTAGCCACAAATAATTAAAAAAATATTTGCGCTATTCACACTATCAATTTAAGGTTAAGAACCCCATCTTCAGATGGCTACGCCTGTTTTACTACAAAATTTTATTCGGCAGCTGCATGCAGTAAAACTAGTGTAGCGATCTGGAGATAAGCTTGATATCAGAAACAGGTAACGAAAATAAAGTTTTTTTTAAAGGTATTTTGTAGTGGGTTGCGTCTCCATTAATAATCCTGAATATAGCTACAGCCTCGAACTTCACAAGATGCGGCATGGATAAAATACAAACAACAATCAAAGAGTAGGTCGAGCAACTAGAGAACACTGCAAAGAATATAACAAGCCTAAGATCAGCAGTGAGAAAGTTACGGGGACTAAGCAATCTGATGTTCCAAGTGAAGACATAGATGAGAGTCGTAGACGTGGATAGCAAACTTGCTGCGTGGACGCAAACGGAAAATGAAGACTGCAGAGTAATACCGCTCCCCACGAGAGTCACGATTTTTAAAAAAACGACGCTAGTCCCCACCATCCGGATTCTTGAAAGAATCGAACACACATACATAAAAGAGATTCATTATCAAATACTGCATTACTATAGTGTAGGTAATTTGCTCTTGTTTTTAAGATAAGCTAGTGTTTCACTCCTGTCAATGTTTATGACGTCTTACCTCCTGAACTATATGTTGTAAAATGATTCACTTTTTTACTAAATTCAGTGGTATATAAGGATAACGTCTGAAAAATATGTTACGAATAGAGTTTGTAGGCAAGAAGTAATAAATTCAAAATTCACGCCTGATGCCGCAGTTTTATTACATGAACAGCGAAAATATAGTAAGCGATAAACTTTTTTTCTTTTATCATTCTGTGGAGCGTGTCAACGAGAAAAAGTTTCGCGGAGATTTTTAAATTATGTGTAAACGTCGTTGGAAGTATTTAACTGCTCTCATTCTGAAGTATTAGATGGATATAGTATGAGTATTTCCGCGCCACGAGTTATTCTGCTAACTTTAGTGCACCTTGCTAACTTTAATACACTCTAAGGTAAGAAAGAAACCCGAACCACAAAGGAATTATCCGGATGGGTCGGAATCGGTACATGAGAAGAAACGTTCAGGAAAACTCAAGAGTAAGAGCTTCAGAAATTGAGCAAGTCAATAACGCGTTGGTCCATCTGTGGCCCTAATGCAAGCATTTATTCGGCTTGGCACTTCGGCTTGGCACTGATTGATGAGGTTACTGGATGTCCTACTGAGGGAGGGAGATTGTGCCAAATTCTGTCCGATTGGCGCGTTTGAGCGTCAAAATTACAAAATGGCCGTAGTGCTGGAAAAGTTCTCAACTGAGGGGGGGGGGGGGGGGGGAGAGGTTCGGTGACCTTCCCTGTCAAGTTAGGCTTTGGCAAGGACGACGACCAGCAGTAGAATCTCTCTACGTGTGAGGACGCGCATTATCTTGCTGAAATGTAAGCCCAGGAAGGCCTGCCATGAAGAGCAACAAAACGGGGCGTGGAATATCGTCGACGTACCGCTGTGTCGACAGACACCGCGGATGACAGCCAAAGAGGTCCTACTATGAAATAAAATGAAACCCCAGATCATCACTGCTGGCTGTCGGCCTGTATGGCGAGCGGCAATCAGGTTAGTATCCCACCTCCGTTCAGGGCATGTGAAGACTCGTCTTCGGTGTGGAATTCCATTGACTGGAGTAGAATTGTCTTCATGGAAGAGTACTGCTTCGAACTGAGTCCCGATGACTAGTAAAGACATTGGACGATGGTAATCAAGCACAGAAAGACTTGGACATTATTTCCACCAGTGTAATGAATGGCAAATCTGGTTTAATGTGGACAAATGCTAGACGATGTCTGGAACAAAGCGAAAGAAATCGAACGTTTCTGATTAAAATTTCAGTGGCGAAAATCTGTAGCTCGTCACACCGTTTTAATATTTAGGGTTAATACTAGAAAGCGAAATGAAATGGGACGATCATATAAAATCAGTTTTAGGAAAGGTGGAGGAAAAATTAGATTTGTCGGACGGGTTCTAGGAAACTGTAAGGCGTATGTAGAGAAAATAGTGTACAAGACGCTAATGCGAGCAGTTTTAAAGTAATTTGGAAGTCGTTATCAAACGGAGATCGTCAAATTGAAAAACGTGCTGCTAGGATCGTAACCGGTTGGTGCAGTGCATGCGAAAGTTTAACTCACACACTCAGAAACTAAAATGATAATCTTTGGAAGAAAGTTGAGATCCCGCGAAACCCTGTTAAATAACTTTACAGAATCGGTATCCAAAAAACGGTATGTGTCTCCTTCGTATGCCTCGTGTATAGGGACCATGCAAATAACACGAGAGAGAGATTAGGGTGCGTCCAGAGTTATAGAGAGTCATTTTTCCCCACTCAGTACACGAATGGAATAGGGCAGAACACACTAGTACTAGTACTAAGTAACCACTGCGATGCACTGAAAAATGGTTTGGTGAGTATGTATTTTGATTCTGCGCTGACATGTTAACTAGTTCTTGTGTCCCAGCATATTCTTTCGACTCGGTTCAGTTTTGTGGAAAAAGTTATGCCAGTCATTTTTCCTTCTAATTTTTCATTTTACACTCTATCTACCATTATAATTCGTAACAATCACACAAAAAATGTTCTCAGCTTCTAGTTAACCAAAATGCCTTAGTCGGTGTTTCACTTCTACTTGGTGCCATCCTCCAAACATGTAATGATCTGCTTCATTAGCTCAGAGTCACTTTATAAGGATAAACTGATGTGAAGAGGTATGAGAGAAGGCCTCTGGATGCCCTGTGAGATAGAGACGGTAACGAGACTCCGATTTAGTTGCACGTTTTCTCTGCAACAAAAGTAACACAGACATGTGCTCCCTTTCATTCACACAGAAGTCCCTTGTAAACTGAGGCTTCCTGCCAGAATTTTCTGCATGTTTATTTCCAGCAGGTGCTGAAAAAACTTGCCTTCTTGGAACAGTCACTATCTCTTACAGAAGGTCAGAAGGCTCCAATGACAGCCCACTTTAAATTTAAATTTTTGCTGTTAGGACATCCACAACTGCTCGTGATTTAAACATCCGTAAAGCCTTCAGTCAATAAATAGGTACACAAATATAGGGAATGTTTTAATCATGAGCCACTTTAAATTGTTGAGGCAGAGGTCGGTGCATCAGATCCAGTCTAGCCACATACCAAATCTACCGAAAGACTGCTCGAGAGTCACTAGCGGTAAAGGACCGTGCAGCGTGGCCGGGAGTCATACGTTACAGGGTAAAGGAAAGAAATATTATTATTTAATATCCTGTCCATGCTGAGGTCTCGTAGAAGCTGGAAGAAGCTCCGATTGGACCCGGCCGGGAAAGGACATCAATCTTGCCCGTTTCAGAAAAGCACCCGACAATTGCATTAGCCGCTTTATGAAGAAACCAAATCAAGACTGCCGGCCGGGATATTGAACCTCGCTCCCCGAGGGTGCAAGTCCAGTGCGTTTACCACCAGGCACCTCACTCGTTAACAACCTGCAATGAAAACAAGTATGGAAATAGCTACGTGTGGAGGAACAAGGTAGGACCCTTGGCCTGTTGCACAAGGTCTCGCTTGCGTGATTACAGAGGCGGGACAGTGCGTCATGCAGAGAAATCCCTGTTGCCCAACAGGTGGTTACGATACAATGCAGACTAATGATCACTACCTACTGTGCATCTCAAACTGTAGCTGTCTGACCATGTCGGCCAAAGGTGGCCATGTTGCTGTAATACAAGAACTGAAATGCCACTACAGCGCAGAAGGAAGTACGTATTCAATGTAAACCCACGTGAGTACAAATCACTGAATGTTCAAGATTTTTGGCGAAGAACAAAATGAACTGATTTAAAACCACTGCAGAAAACGGTAACAGATCTGCTCTATCGTTTCAAAACTAGAGTGTGATCCGAACACCGAGAGGCTGGTCAGAAAACTTATTCTACATAATTTTCATTTATGCTGTAATTATTCATTTCAGTGTCACGCAAAGCAACGACTTGAGGTGCAGTGTAAATTGATGAGTTAGCCATACTTATATAAGTAGGTACACTTCACAAAACTACGCAACCAGAACTGTGCAGGTATCTCTTGAACTGAGCTGATGGTTCAAATGGCTCTGAGCACTATGGGACTTAACTTCTGAGATCATCAGTCCCCTAGAACTTAGAACTACTGAAACCTAACTAACCTAAGGACAGGCCGGCCGGAGTGGCCGACCGGTTCTAGGCGCTACAGTCTGGATCCGCGCGACCGCTACGGTCGCAAGTTCGAATCCTGCCTCGGGCATGGATGTGTGTGTTGTCCTTAGGTTAGTTAGGTTTAAGTAGTTCTAAGTTCTAGGGGACTGATGACCACAGATGTTAAGTCCCATAGTCCTCAGAGCCATTTGAACCATTTTGATTTTAACCTAAGGACATCACACACATCTATGCCCGAGGCAGGATTCGAACCTGCGGCCATAGCTGTCTCGCGGGAACTGAGCTGAGAGCGAATGTATAGTGTTGAAACGTCCCCTTAGAAAAATTATAAATGACTGTGCTTAAACCGACACGCAATATTTTTAGTGCAACGCAATCTGACTTTCAAAAATCCCCACAAAAGAATGGCCCTGGCTAACAATAACCTATACCTTTCATGAATCACTTACCTCACAAAAATCTTCGTTATTCAAACTACTGCAATACAGCGTGCGCCAATACTGCCAGCTAAATGAAAGATTCTAACTACTGAAGGCACTAACTACTGATAGGCATACTTAGCAAATGAAAGATTTTGATAGAGAAGAAACGATGTATTTACCTTAATAGTGTTCAAAAGTCTTAACATATATATCTGTTCATGACATCCAGTCTTACAAATTTACTGTCTCTGATGGACACACGTCCAGATCATCCGCTCTCAAAACTCCGCCATCTCTCTCCCCACATCCACCACTGCTGGCGGCCCACCTCCAACTGCGCAACGCTACGCGCTGTTAATAGCCAACTGCCCAACACTACAATAGCAAATTCCTACAATGCAAACCAGCCACAGACTGCACACAACACAGTCAGTGATTTTCATATAGAGCGCTACGTGGTGTTACCAACATAAAAACCTAAACAGCCTACTTACAGTGTGTCATTACCGACGATTAAAATGTAAATACTCGTTATGTAGAAATCGATATCAACATGTGCGAAGATCCCTACTTCCCTATCTAAAATGAAATACATTTCATCCGACATTACATATTTCCTTATTTTCGTATCAAATCGCGAACTTCCGCAAAAGACAGCAATCGGTTTCATGTTCAGAACTAGCAAATCGTAAGTTCTAAATATTGCAATTACTCCAAAAATAATAGCGGATTTTGAAGCGTGAAACTGCTTTTAATTCGTCTCTTATGTAGCTACGGTGCTACTCAGCGACTTCAGAAAGTTAGTTTAACATGACGTCCCACCCTAAGACGCATTGTCAGAAAGGGTATATGTTCAAGGTTTTCTGCACTGACTGTTCTGCGAAAGCGCAGATAGTATCTGAACTCTTACGGTAATAAGGATTTGCGAATAGTGAGTTTAATGGAGGAGGTGCACTGCAATGCATTGTGCCATGAAAATCTGAGTGGGGCAGGGGCCGTGACCGGATGGCCGAAGCGGTTACGGCAACCGCTCGTGAGGAGCTGTAAATTTTCAACTTTCACCATTGCGTTACCCCAACGCCCCGTCCGGCTAGGCGTCACAGTGTTCCACCCATCCTTTACCTTTCCTTCCCCTTCTTACGTTTCGTGTTTACAAGCAAAGGAAAAGAGAGAGAGAGGCTACAGGCGGTGACTGACCTGTGGCATGTAGCCGACGCGCCGGCCGGGCACTCCGCTGCCCTTGGAGCCGGGACGGCCGCCCAGCACCCAGATCTCGCCCGTGTTGAGTCGCCGCCGGCCCACGATGCAGCTCAGCAGCGTCGTCTTGCCGCAGCCGCTGGCGCCCAGCAGGCCGTAGCTGCAACCACAAGACGCACCCTGTCATGGCACATGTTGAAACGTCCCCTTTGAACAATTATACAGGACTGTGCTTAACCTGACACACAATATTTTTAGCGCAACGCAATCCGACTTTCAAAATTTTCTACTAAAGAATGGCCCTGACAAACATTAAACTATACCTTTCACAAATCACTTACCTCACAAAAATCTTCGCTGCTCAAGCTACTGCAATACAGCGAGCGCCACTACTGCCAGCTAAATAAAAGATTCAAACTACTAAAGGCACTAACTACTGATAGGGATAGTTAGCAAATGAAAGATATTAATAGAGAGCAAACAATGTATTTACCTTAATATCATCACAAGTCATAATATATATATCAGTTCATGACAAATTAGAAACCTCCGCCATCTCTCTCCCCACATCCACCACTGCTGGCGGCTCACCTCCAACTGCGCAACGCTACGCGCTGTTCACATCCAGCTGCCGCTGCCCAACACTACAATGGCAGACAACAATGCAAACTAGCCACAGACTGCACACAGCACAGCCAGTGATTTTCATACAGAGGTGGCGTTACCAATAAAAAACCTAAACAGCCTACTTACATAGAGAAAACATAAACAGCCTACTTACATAGAGAAAACATAAACAGCCTACTTACATAGAGAAAACATAAACAGCCTACTTACAATGTCTCCCAAAATGGTTCAAATGGTTCTAAGCACTATGGGACTTAACATCTGAGGTCATCAGTCCACTAGACTTAGAACTACTTAAACCTAACTAACCTAAGGACATCACGCACATCCATGCCCGAGGCATGATTCGAACCTGCGACCGTAGCGGTCGCGTGGTTCCACACTGAAGCGCCTAGAACCACTCGGCCACAACGGCCCCCTGTGACCATATTGATCATAATCCAAAATCCGCACCGAACTCAGTACTGGCTTGGCGTCTTCTGCTCTTCAACAAGGTCTACAAAAAAAGTGTCACAGCTCCACAGAACACGAAGCATGTGATTTATAAAACTGGTTCTATTGGCTAGTGCGCTAGACGAAAACGGATCATTTTGGAAATAAATAACTAGAAACATTTCACTTTGGAAATCAATCTCGTGATACCTGTAGGATAACACCACTCCAAAAAGGAAACAACTGATTTGACAGGAAAACATCTAACACCACTGTTTTGGCCCTACAAGCTGAATATTGATCTGAAATGCTAATATCTCAGTTTAGAAATTCGATCTTTAATGGTTGGTAACCAACGACCAAATAACCGCTTCCAGCTGCTAATTTTCACATGTACAGTACTACAGCAGTGAATTGAAACAGCTAACTTGGTTACTGGTTATCCAATATTTTGATTCTGTCTAAGATGTCCTAATAAAAATAGTTATTACGTGATCCTTATTTTTCCAAAACCATTTTCTGTTTCGAATTTGTTAGTGCGGATCAAAACAACTCGAAAAATAAATGAATTAAAAAGCAACCAGTCACTATTTCACATTCTTGAATGGAATTTTTGGAGCATTTCCGTGGTAACACAGTGTTGCAAATGTGATTCAGAATCATCTTTTACGCATACCCGTCAGGACTTCCCGTTGCTCGCCAGTCTTCCAGCAGAGTACTATCTCTCTCGCTTTCCCACCTAAAGCAGTCATTTGTCTTTGACGGAAACACTTCCAAGACACAGCTGAACACTTGCAGTGGGACAAATTGAACTTCTCGAATAATGAGTAGGTTACTAACGCCTCGAAGTTTAATAATATTCCTAACGGAGTGAGGCTATCTGTCAGATTTCCATTGTGACGGTGTTTGCTTTGTTACTTTCTAGTTAATTACCACTTTCAACCGGTTTCTTGTAATGCATAGTGCTTACGAGATCACGGCGTCGTTACTGCTTGGCATGAATGCGCCTTTGGAACGGAAGCGATTTAATCTAACAAAAAGCAAGTGAACCAGGTGAGGTGTCTAATCGAAGTATCGCATAGTATACAGTGTTAAAGATCTTGTATTTTTCTCTATATTACAAACTGGGAACATTAAAAGAGTGCCTGTAGTTTTGCTTGATAAGTTTAACGTTTCAGTCAAACTCATTGGACAAATATACTCGTATGTGGATAAATTTGTCGTGGATGAAAATCTAAAAAATGGCTCTGAGCACTATGGGACTTAACTTCTGACGTCATCAGTCCCCTAGAACTTAGAACTACTTAAACCTAACTAACCTAAGGTCATCACACACATCCATGCCCGAGGCAGGATTCGAACCTGCGACCGTAGCGGTCGCGCGATTCCAGACTGAAGCGCCTAGAACCGCTCGGCCACTTCGACCGGCACGAAAATCTAAGCTCAGTCCCATCCAGATACGTATTTGACGCTCTAAACTAAAATCTTTGTAGGCCTCCTCTGAGTTCAATTAATTACCCTTCATGGTAATAAACGCCGAGTCAGTCAGGAGTGAAAAGTGAAGGAGGGCACAGAGAAATAAGCGCCAACGGAAAAGTGTAATAATCATGAGGAAATTATCTTTTTTTCAGAAATTGTCCTACAGCAAATAATAATCTGAGAGAACTGTGATTGAAAATGCCATACCTAGAAGGTTGCATCGATAAGAAAAATTCTCTCCGCATCCATATGGCGTTCGCAGGTCTCTTATCCGCATCTGTAACCGCCAGTCTCTTATCCCTATTCATATCCATGGATATTAAAGCACTGCAAACCTCCTAAGCCCGTTCGATAAGCCGGTACTCCGATGTGGGCTCGCGCCTGGCCGGAATTTTTGTCTGTTGAAGTCGGGCCTCGTCATACAGGGTATTAGGGGCATAAGTGCAGATAGTTCTAATGATGACCGAGAACAGCGTACTGAACAAAGATACATTAGAATTTACTTCAATTGCAGACTGACAATTATACACTCCTGGAAATTGAAATAAGAACACCGTGAATTCATTGTCCCAGGAAGGGGAAACTTTATTGACACATTCCTGGGGTCAGATACATCACATGATCACACTGACAGAACCACAGGCACATAGACACAGGCAACAGAGCATGCACAATGTCGGCACTAATACAGTGTATATCCACCTTTCGCAGCAATGCAGGCTGCTATTCTCCCATGGAGACGATCGTAGAGATGCTGGATGTAGTCCTGTGGTACGGCTTGCCATGCCATTTCCACCTGGCGCCTCAGTTGGACCAGCGTTCGTGCTGGACGTGCAGACCGCGTGAGACGACGCTTCATCCAGTCCCAAACATGCTCAATGGGGGACAGATCCGGAGATCTTGCTGGCCAGGGTAGTTGACTTACACCTTCTAGAGCACGTTGGGTGGCACGGGATACATGCGGACGTGCATTGTCCTGTTGGAACAGCAAGTTCCCTTGCCGGTCTAGGAATGGTAGAACGATGGGTTCGATGACGGTTTGGATGTACCGTGCACTATTCAGTGTCCCCTCGACGATCACCAGTGGTGTACGGCCAGTGTAGGAGATCGCTCCCCACACCATGATGCCGGGTGTTGGCCCTGTGTGCCTCGGTCGTATGCAGTCCTGATTGTGGCGCTCACCTGCACGGCGCCAAACACGCATACGACCATCATTGGCACCAAGGCAGAAGCGACTCTCATCGCTGAAGACGACATGTCTCCATTCGTCCCTCCATTCACGCCTGTCGCGACACCACTGGAGGCGGGCTGCACGATGTTGGGGCGTGAGCGGAAGACGGCCTAACGGTGTGCGGGACCGTAGCCCAGCTTCATGGAGACGGTTGCGAATGGTCCACGCCGATACCCCAGGAGCAACAGTGTCCCTAATTTGCTGGGAAGTGGCGGTGCGGTCCCCTACGGCACTGCGTAGGATCCTACGGTCTTGGCGTGCATCCGTGCGTCGCTGCGGTCCGGTCCCAGGTCGACGGGCACGTGCACCTTCCGCCGACCACTGGCGACAACATCGATGTACTGTGGAGACCTCACGCCCCACGTGTTGAGCAATTCGGCGGTACGTCCACCCGGCCTCCCGCATGCCCACTATACGCCCTCGCTCGAAGTCCGTCAACTGCACATACGGTTCACGTCCACGCTGTCGCGGTATGCTACCAGTGTTAAAGACTGCGATGGAGCTCCGTATGCCACGGCAAACTGGCTGACACTGACGGCGGCGGTGCACAAATGCTGCGCAGCTAGCGCCATTCGACGGCCAACACCGCGGTTCCTGGTGTGTCCGCTGTGCCGTGCGTGTGATCATTGCTTGTACAGCCCTCTCGCAGTGTCCGGAGCAAGTATGGTGGGTCTGACACACCGGTGTCAATGTGTTCTTTTTTCCATTTCCAGGAGTGTAGATGTTACGAGTAGTACGTTTTTAGTTTGGCTTGTACCTCTAAGAACATGTGGCACAAGAAAGCAATTGAGGTTTATTTTCCCCTGGGCAGCAGATCGGGTGTTAAACTATGGACACATGTACACAAAACGGGTAATCTATATTGAGAGGCGTAGTGTACTCCATGGCACAGATACGATCATGCAGAAAACATTAGGTAGTAAATTAAATGATAATTTGGCGGGAAGACTGTTAGATGCAGAGAAAAAACAACTAACACATTTTAGTGGATACATATTAAGGTACCAATTATTAAAATATATGTATGTAAAATGCTGTATATATTCCATAACTAAAAGCATAATGGCCAATCACGACCACATTTTCATACAAAATAGCCTGCCATTTTCTTGATTCGTTCCGTAAGTCAGCTCTCTCGAAAAATTTTCATGCAGATGATTATCGGTTTTCTTTAAATTTATCGAAAAGGTAGATGAATGAAACAGGATTTTCTTAGAACTCAGCATCGTTCTTCGCTGCAGCATGATAACCATCTCCACATACAACGTCTGAAAGAGAAAAATAAAAATCTCCACTAACAAGGCAGATGTGTTTGTTTTATGGCGCTGCACCTTGATAGTCGAGAAAACTTCAAGAATGTTGACATTTCTATTAGTGTTAAACTAATTATACTATTTCGTCCGTCCTCACACTTTTGTTTTAACATTTTTGAGTTCCCATTTTTGTGTCTGCTGTGAGAACAGAGTTTTCTGCACGCAAAACAGCCAACTACAACTCCTTTCCATCAAAAAAGTAGCCAAATTACTGTCAAACCGTCAATTCTCATTTGGGCTTTCGTATTACCTTATAGTCATCTTGTTTCATCTTAAAGGTAGATATGCCCGTGTTGTCGATGTTATTAACACATTATTAACACACTCCCAGTAGTCGTAACTCCGATGCCTTCTCTAGCTCTTTATCAGACTCGTACTTCGTAGGTTGTCAGCGGACAGGGATGTCTCCAGGACACACTTCTTAAATTCCACGAAGAAAGAGGCCTCCCGAGCAAGTCATTCTCCGTTTTGTTTACTGAGTCATTAGTCTTCTCACTCATTATACGCGAATTCCATTAATGTGCCAACCTCTTCGTCCCAGAGTAACACATTCACCCTCAATTATTTGTTGGATGTGTTCCAATCTGTGTCATCTTCTATAGTGTTTACCCTCTGTAACTCATTCAAGTAACATGAAAGTTATTTCTTGATGTCATAACAAACGTCCTGCCATCCTGTCCCATCCTCTTCTTAGTGTTTTCCACATTTTCCTCTACTCGCCGGTTCTGAGGAGAACCTCCACATTCCTTACCTTATCAGTCCATCGAATTTTCAGCATCTCTCTGTGGCACCACGCCTCAAGTACTTCGATTCTCTTCTGTTCCGGTTTTCCCACAGTCCCTAAATCATTACCATACAGGGTGGTCCATTGATAGTGACCGGGCCAAATATCTCACTAAATAAGCGTCAAACGAAAAAATTACAAAGAACGAAACATGTCTAGCTTGAAGGGGCAAACCAGAAGCTATCGTTGGCCCGCTAGGATGGCGCTGCCATAGGTCAAACGGATATCAACTACGTTTTTTTAAATAGGAACCCCAATTTTTATTACATATTCGTGTAGTATGTAAAGAAATATGAATGTTTTAGTTGGACCACTTTTTTCGCTTTGTGATAGGTAGCGCTGTAATAGTCACAAACGTATAAGTACATGCTATCACGTAACATTCCGCCAGTGCGAACGGTATTTGCTTCATGATACACTACCCGTGTTAAAATGGACCGTTTACCAACTGCGGAAAAGGTCGATATCGTGTTGATGTATGGCTATTGTGATCAAAATACCTAACGGGCATGTGCTATGTATGCTGCTCGGTATCCTGGACGACATAATCCAAGTGTCCGTACCGTTCGCCAGATAGTTACGTTATTTAAGGAAACAGAAAGTGTTCAGCCACATGTGAAACGTCAACCACGACCTACAACAAATGATGATGCCCAAGTAGGTGTTTAGCTGCTGTCGCGGCTAATCCGCATATCAGTAGCAGACAAACTGCGTGAGAATCGGGAATCTCAAAAACGTCGGTGTTGAGAATACTACATCAACATCGATTGCACTCGTACCATATTTCTATACACCAGGAATTGCATGGCGACGACTTTGAACGTCGTGTATAGTTCTGCCACTGGGAACAAGAGAAATTACGGGACGATGACAGATTTTTTACACGTGTTCTATTTAGCAAGGAAGCGTCATTCACCAACAGCCGGCCGGTGTGGCCGTGCGGTTCTAGGCGCTTCAGTCTGGAAGCGCCTAGAACCGCGTGACCGCTACGGTCGCAGGTTCGAATCCTGCCTCGGGCATGGATGTGTGTGATGTCCTTAGGTTAGTTAGGTTTAAGTAGTTCTAAGTTCTAGGCGACTGATGACCTCAGAAGTTAAGTCGCATAGTGCTCAGAGCCATTCACCAACAGCGGTAACGTAAACCGGCATAATATGCTCTATTGGTCAACGGGAAATCCACGATGACTGCGACAAGTGGAACATCAGCGACCTTGGCGGGTTAATGTATGGTGCGTCATTATGGGAGGAAGGATAATTGGCCACCATTTTCTCGATGGCAATCTAAATGGTGCAGTGTATGCTGATTTCCTACGTAATGTTCTACCAATGTTACTAAAAGATGTTTCACTGCATGACAGAATGGCGATGTACTTCCAACATGATGGATGTCCAGCACATAGCTAGCGTGCGGTTGAAGTGGTACTGAATAGCTTATTTCATGACTGGTGGATTGGTCGTCGAGGCACCATACCATGGCCCGCAAGTTCACCGGATCTGACGTCCCATGATTTCTTCCTGTGGGGAAAGATGAAGGATATTTGCTATCGTGATCCATCGACAACACCTGATAACATGCGTCAACGCATTGTCAATGCACGTGCGAACATTACGGAACGTGCGAACATTACGGAAGGCGAACTATTCGCTGTTGAGAGGAATGTCGTTATACGTATTGCCAAATGCATTGTGGTTGATCGACATCATTTTGAGCATTTATAGCATTAATGTGGTATTTACAGGTAATCACGCTGTAACAGCATGCGTTCTCAGAATTGATAAGTTCACAAAGGTACATATATCACATTGGAACAACCGAAATAAAATGTTCAAACGTACCTACGTTCTGTATTTTAATTTAAAAAACCTACCTGTTACCAATTGTTAGTCTAAAATTGTGAGCCATGTGTTTGTGACTGTTACAGCGCCATCTATCACAAAGCGAAAAAAGTGGTCCAACTAAAACATTCATATTTCTTTACGTACTACACGAACATGTAATAAAATATGGGGGTTCCTATTTAAAAAAACGCAGTTGATTTCCGTTTGACCTATGGCAAAGCCATCTAGCGGGCCAAGCATAGCGCCTTATGGTTTCCCCATTCAAGTTTCGTTCTTTGTAGTTTTTTCGTTTGACGCTTATTTCATGAGATATTTGGCCCAGTGACCATCAATGGACCACCCTGTATAGTGCTGTGCACCAAACGTACATCCTCAGAAATCTGTTCCTCACATTATGGCCAGTGTTCGTTGATAATAACGTTCTTTTACCCAGGCAGGCCCTCTTTACCTGTGATAACCTTGTTTTGACGTCCTTACTTTAGACGCAACAGACCGTATGTCAATAGGTATAGGTAAAGCAGTAAGGAAGGGAATAGACTTCCGAAGAGCCTGGACCTATCAAACATTCCAATAACGCCTTCATACTGCCAGTCTTGAGTTACCCTTACAACAGATGTGTGCCGCAGCTTTAAACTATCTCTACCACCGATAAGATGTTATGTAAATAGACGACAATCGTGATACTGACATCACTAAGAAATTACTACTGTAGATACCCGCAGATGCATCTGTTGATATCCATGTGTACATCTACATCTACGTGTTTACTCTGCTATTCACAGTAAAGTGCCTGGCAGAGGTTTCAATGAACTACCTTCAAGCTGTCTCTCTACCGTTCCACTCTCGAACGGCACGCTGGAAAAACGAGCACTTTTTCTGTGCGAGCCCTGATTTCTCTTATTTTATCGCGATGATAATAGGGAGAAATTTGTCCCTATGTAGGTGGGTGGCAACAGAATGTTTTCGCAATCGGAGGAGAAAACTGGTGATTGAAGTTTCATGAGAAGATCCCGTCGCAACGAAAAACGCCTTTGTTTTAATAGTTGCCACTCCAATTCACGTATCATGTCTGTGACACTATCTCCCCTATTTCGCGATAATACGAAGCGAGCTGCCCTTCTTTGTACTTTGTCGATGTCATCAGACAGTCCCACCTTATGCGGACACCGCACAGCAATACTCCAGAATAGGGCGGACAAGCGTGGTGTAAGCAGTCTCTTTAGTAGACCTCTTGCACATTCTAAGTGTTCTGCCAATGAATCGCAGTCTTTGGTTTGCTCTAACCACAATATTATCTATGTGATCGTTCAAATGTAGGTTATTTGTAATTGCAATCCCTAAGTATTTAACTGAATTTACAGGAAGGCTTTTATCTGCAAAAAAGCTAGTACTAAGGATAACCGTGAATACCTCCATCTACGTAGACCCCTTAGCTATAGTGGTTGTTTTCATGCAAGGAGAACACAACATTGCGGAAAGATTCCGTATAATTTTAGTCATTTACGCAAATGAGTCTACAAGTGGGAAGTTACCGCACGCAAAGAGCGGCCTTCGTCACAGCAGGTATTTGCTCCGTCAAGGACTTTTCTTCCGACTGTTGCTGTACGGACCATTCGGGCGGCTTCGCGGCTGGGCCTGTGGAGACGTAGAAACTGTCCCGGAGCCAGTGTGAAGAGCGAGTCGTACGCCAGGAACCGGTTCGGGGCAACGTAATAAACGCCTGCCATTATACGCACCGCCGCAGAGGAGATAAAATACTTTTTTCCTTTTTCACCGTTGCACAGGCAGGTTCGTAGTTACCATCCGCCCAGGGCTGGTTTAATTTGTCTCTAGAACGCAGCTGCGTGTAGTTAGCGCGGCACTTCGTTGCTGCCTGTGTTCCTCGTCTCCATACAGAGGAAGAAGACCACGTTGGACGAGACGCAGTGGGCGTTTTCGCAAGATTATTACCGAATCCAATAACAAAACTTAACACTTTCAATTACTGCTGTACCAAAAGAAAAACGAAGACCAACGCAGTACCTTGCAATTCGGCGAAAATAATAAATGCCATAATTCTAGTAGATCCACAACGCGATACCGTCATGATCAGCAGAAAAATACAGTATGTCTCAAAAAGATTCATCAGCTTTCACAAATCTATGCTTTGTGACGCATTACCTATCGGCTTTTGTCACCGGGTCTTCGACCGCCGTTTGAATAATGATTTCTTTTTTTCTGACATTTCGCCAGCACGAGAGGCTGCCGTCTGTAGTATACATATTAGTAAATGGAGAAAATCAGCCAGGCTCATTTGCAAGTTGCCTATCTAACGGTTTCCAGGGGCAAAAAAATTGTTCATTTGATAACTGAGTAAATTAAGAAATTTAAAGTGCTGTCATAATCTGCTTATTAAGAGGTATAGTCTTAAGTTGGAGGTTGAACACAGTAAGTCACGTATTAAAAAAAAATGGCTCTAGGCACTATGGGACTTAACATCTGAGGTCATCAGTCCCCTAGAACTTAGAACTACTTAAACCTAACTAACCTCAGGTCATCACACACATCCATGCCCGAGGCAGGATTCGAACCTGCGACCGCAGCGGTCACGCAATTCCAGACTGTACTGCCTAGAACCGCTCGGCCACCACGGCCGGCCACGTATTAAAGCTAGAAACAGTGTTCAGGTAGCATAACGCAACGGCGCTGAGATTACCCGGACTGTATTCGTCCAGTATTTCAGAAGGAGATCAGTTTGAGAGTTCCCACAAACTTTATAGTAATTTAAAATCTTTTGGAAATAATTTTTCCCACTGTTACTCCCCCGCCTCCCCCCTCCTCCCCCCACCCACCCCAAACCCCATAAACTTATGAAATGAAGAAAGTTTATCTGTTCAAATCAGATGGTTCAAATGGCTCTGAGTACTATAGGACTTAACTTCTGAGGTAATCAGTCCCGTAGAACTCAGCACTACTTAAACCTAACTAACCTAAGGACATCACACACATCCATGCCCGAGGCAGGATTCGAACCTGCGACCGTAGCGGTCACGCGATTCCAGACTGAAGCGCCTAGAACCGCTCGGCCACAGTGGCCGGCAAAGTTTATCTGTAACATTTTCGCTGTTTGTGCAGTAACACTTATGCATCAGCCATGACGTTTGAATTTATTACTTCCTTACTACTGATTCTAATCGCAATACAGTTATGCAGACGGTATCCACACATACCAAACGAGTATAAAGGTTGAATGGAGACCAACTAGAAGAAGACCGAGACAGAGAGGGAAGCCACGAAATCGGTGGACAGACGATGTGGAGGATGCCGAAGAACCGCGCTAGGGAGAGGGCAGATTGGGGGAAATTTGTTGAAGAAGCTGAAACCCAAAGGTGTTGTAAGGTCTTGAGAAGAAGAAGAAGAGGAAGATCCACAGATGGCACTGAATGCAAATGCAAAATTATATCACTGTACGGCACATTATTCAGGATATACGACGTCATAAGCGTGAAAAAGTGTCTCTTCTTAAAAATACAGATTTCCTTGGCTACACTCACGCAGTGTTTGACATTTTATACATCGCACTTTTTGACCGTAATCTGATGATGCACTAAGAGAGGGAAACGCGTTATTAATAAACGTTGCATCAGTGGCTGTCTTTTATTCGGGACGTGGAAGCACTGTTGCTGCACCAGCACAAAGCAGGTTTTGTATTGAGATAGGAGTTTCAGACTTAGACAAAGCACAACTATCTGAAACTTCGTAGCCTCTGGTAAACTAGTCAGCATTAGGAGACGAAACATTAAGCAAAGAAATTAGCGTTGAACCACGGCCAAATGATCATTAAAGATAATGACCAAGGCCGCAATAGCGGCCGTCCTGCATTTTAATGTCTATGGACTCGTGATGTCAGTTTCCAACCATAACAAATCTAAAATTGGCACTATCCAACACAGGTACATTACTGTGTCATGAGATGAACGAGACGTCTAGGGAAATACACGCCTTACTCGTAAACTCGTGGGCGCTTCCTGGAGGAACAGTAAACACAGGACGTAAATACGAGGCGATGACGCGGCTAAGTATGTGCGGGTTACGTGGAAGCCGGCAGTTGCCTCGTGTACTTTTTCTTCTTCATTGGCGGCTGGAATGGAGATCGAGGCCGGACGGTGGAAAACCCCATGACCCCGGCGCAGCGGGCTCTCCGCAGAACAGGTTGCGGGCCGCGGAAATCCCGACAGTCTCCCAACATGCGGGCCAAGATTCCGTGTCGTCTTTCCTGGAGGTGCGCAACAGGCGGTCTCCACATCACCGATCTCTGACTCTGCCGCTATACGGTCTTCTGTCCACTGCCGTTAGTTTCCTCTAAATACAGAACAAACTTTGCTGCCTACAGCGTTAAAGCGCTAACCCATTAATCACAGTCGGCCGTAGTGGCCGAGCGGTTAAAGGCGCTGCAGTCTGGAACCGCACGACCGCTACGGTCGCAGGTTCGAATCCTGCCTCGGGCATGGATGTGTGTGGTGTCCTTAGGTTAGTTAGGTTTAAGTATTTCTAAGGTATAGGGGACTTCTGACCACAGCAGTTGAGTCCCATAGTGCTCAGAGCCATTTGAACCTTTAATCACAACACATTCCTGGGCAGAAACTTTACTCCAGTACGGTGTGCGGACATTTGCCACGGCGGATATTTGCCACGATTTCACCTGCTCCGAAGGGTTGGGTTCCTTGTCTCACCCTCCTCCTCCTCCTCCTCCTCACTCGCCGCCCGAACCGCAGTAAAGGTACTTACTGAGCCTTTCCGCTGGTTTTCTTAACATAGGACCAGAATCTCTATGGATTTTTCGCCACATTTCTAGAGAGAGTTTCGTTGTGGAAACCATTAAAAGCATCTCCCATTGAAAGTCGCTCCAAATTTCGAGCCACAGTAAAACTTCACCAATCTTGGAGATTTTGAGCTCGTCTCAATTATACGTGCCTTTTTCGGTGCTCCTGCAGCAGCTTTCTGTCGTGTTTTGTGTACCATGTGGGATCAGTTCCGTCTGTTATTAATTTATTTGGTATGAATCTCTCGAGTGCTGTTGATACTATTTCTTTGAACTTAAGCCACATATGGTCTTCACGTATATAGTTTCGAAGGATTGGAGACTCTCTCTTAGAAAGACGTCAACCGAATTTTTTATAAATATATATATTTTGCGTTTAGTTTTGGTGAATTTCTTTGTTACGGAATTGAGCCTCGCTATGGCCGTGTGTTCACTAATTCCTGTACCCGTCGTGATGCTCAGGATTATTTGTGGCTAAGAGGTCAAGTGTGTTTTCGTAACCATTTACAATTTGAATGGCCTCGTGAACTAATTGTTCAAAATAATTTTAAAAAAATATTTAGAACAATTATGGAAGTTGTTTTCTATCTCTAGTAGGGTCTGAAAATGTATTTTTGTCAACATACGGAAGGTAGACTGAAGTCACTGCCAACTATAATTGTATGAGTAGGGTACCTATTTGCGATGAGACTCGAGTTTTCTTTGAAATGTTCAGCAACTGTTTCATCTGAGACCGGGGGTCGGCAAAAAGAGAAAGTTATTAATTTATTCTGTTTGTCGAATATAACCTCTGCCCATACTACAAGGGAACCTCCCCATCGCACCCCCCTCAGATTTAGTTATAAGTTGGCACAGTGGATAGGCTTTGGAAAACTGAACACAGATCAATCGAGAAAACAGGAAGAAGTTTCCAGGAAGTTTCAGGAAGTTTCAGGAAGAAGTTGTGTGGAACTATGAAAAAAATAAGCAAAATATACAAACTGAGTAGTCCATGTTCAACATAGGCAACACAAGGAAAAAGTGAGCTGAGGAGCGCCGTGGTCCCGTGGTTAGCGTGAGCAGCTGTGGAACGAAAGGTCCTAGGTTCAAGTCTTCCCCCGAGTGAAAAGTTTAATTTCTTTATTTTCGCAAAGTTATGATCTGTCCGTTCGTTCATTGACGTCTCTGTTCACTGTAATAAGTTTAGTGTCTGTGTTTTGCGACCGCACCGCAAAACCGTGCGATTAGTACACGAAAGGAGGTGCCTCTCCAATGGGAACCGAAAACATTTGATTGCAAGGTCATAGGTCAAACGATTCCTCCACAGGAAAACACATCTGATATATTCTGCGGAGAGCCCGCTGCGCCGGGGTCATGGAGTTTTCCACCGTCCGGCCTCGATCTCCATTCCAGCCGCCAATGAAGAAGAAAAAGTACACGAGGCAACTGCCGGCTTCCACGCAACCCGCCCATACTTAGCCGCGTCATCGCCTCGTATTTACGTCCTGTGTTAACTGCTCCTCCGGGAAGCGCCCACGAGTTTACGAGTAAGGCGTGTATTTCCCTAGACGTCTCGTTCATCTCATGACTCACAGTAATGTACCTGTGTTGGATAGTGCCAATTTTAGATTTGTTATGGTTGGAAACTGACATCACGAGTCCATAGACATTAAAATGCAGGACGGCCGCTATTGCGGCCTTGGTCATTATCTTTAATGATCATTTGGCCGTGGTTCAACGCTAATTTATTTGCTTAATGTTTCGTCTCCTAATGCTGACTAGTTCACCAGAGGCTACAAAGTTTCAGATAGTTGTGCTTTGTCTAAGTCTGAAACTCCTATCTCAATACAAATCCTGCTTTGTGCTGGTGCAGCAACAGTGCTTCCACGTCCCGAATAAAAGACAGACACTGATGCAACGTTTATTAATAACGCGTTTCCCTCTCTTGGTGCATCATCAGATTATGGTCAAAAAGTGCGATGTATAAAATGTCAAACACTGCATGAGTGTAGCCAAGGAAATCTGCATTTTTAAGAAGAGATACTTTTTCACGCTTATGACGTCGTATATCCTGAATAATGGTTACGGCATGTGCTGCACATGACAGGAACATGTCGTCGACCCACCTAACTTGTACACTTGGCGAATGGCTAAAACGATTCTTCTACCTTGCCCGATTTAGGATTTCTTGTGGATGTAATAATCACTCCCAAAAAAGTGATAAAAACAAGAGTTTGTTACATGAACTGCAACAAATGAATGCAACAGTTTCACAGTCGCACAGTTTTCCCTGTGCTCTGTCAAAACATATGTTTTTAACGTTTTCAAATTTTTCCGTGTGTAGACTGTCAAATCCTGCATATGTCCTAGCAAATCTGAACATGTCCTGGAATTTTGGAGAGCGAAGTTGATTATGTGTGAGTGCCTGAACTTTGATAATTGACACGGACGGACAGATAATAATTGTATGAAAATAAAAAATTAAACTTTTCACTCGAGGGAAGACTTGAACCAAGGCCCTCTCGTTCCGCAGCTCCTCACGCTAACCACAGGACCACGGCGCTCCTGAGTTCACGTTATCCTTGATGTTTCCTATCTTGCCCATGGACTACTCAGTTCGTATATTTTGCTTATTTTTTTCATAGTTCCACACAATTTCTTCCTGTTTTCTCGCTTGATCTATGTTCAGTTTTTCAAGGCCTATCCACTGTGCCAACTTATAACTAAATCTGAGGGGAGTGCGATGGGGAGGTTCCCTTGTAAGTCACAGGAACTACCTGCATCAATGTCGCTTGTGAACTGGAATACACATTACATTATTTTTCCTTAAGTTGTGCTTCTTGTTTCTGTTGTAGTAGAGATCATTACAATTACGCCTTCTCCCTCCAAAACCTAGGATGCTTTCTCTGTGACCCTGTAAATACCAGAGCTAAACAATGTAGAACAACAACGTACGTTACAAGCATAGCATTATGTATTACTTCATTTCCTTATTTCTAACATTTTAAAATTGTACGTCGACTTTATATGACATGTCAATCATAGTTGTTCTTATCTCTGTTTATGAACGTACTTCCAATCATGTTTTGAACATTGTCCCGCTACACTTTATTAACTAATGTTTCGCCGGAAGGAATATCGGATTTTAGAGAGTAAATTAATATGGAGTATGTCGTTCTTCTTTTCAAACATTCGCATACCCATTACTTCTTTCCTTATTGTCTTTTGGGCATGCAGTTGTAGTAATTAAAGTAGGCACAAATGCAGCGATCAAAAAGAAATGATTAGCGTACATTCGCATTCTCTTTACAGCATTCCTTTCTTGTTGCTCCCATGGCGATGGACTCTTTCTATCACAATCAGTAAGCGTGAAAGGAAGCTACCGTACAGACAGAGGGATCTATATTTATAATTGGCAGAACTAATTACATACTGACATAATCGTCGGAATTGCTTTCGTTTCCCAAAAGATATAAATATTTCGATTGCGGAAAAGAAGCTCTGTATTTCGCCAAGATGTCGAAGAAGAAGGTCCCTTACTTATTAGTTGTATCGAGTAAGATGTGGATACGGCGGTTTGAAAGCGGACAAAAAAAGGTACGAAGAAGGGCGCCTCTCTGAGGGATCGCTACCTGGCGAAGGGGCAAGTGTGGCAAATGTCCGGCGTGGCAAATGTCCGGCATTCCTCCAGTACACGCTTGAACTGTTCAGTTAGATACCACGGTCCCACTACTGTATAGCATCGCACACCAACCTGTGTTTTACGCCTTGTAGCTATAGACTCCACGAGACACTGAAGGCGCTGGAGAACCATTCTGAGCAGTGGCTACTAACCAAGATACTATCATACGGAATGTCTTCAGAAACGTATGAATATTTCACTAGTAGAACCCAGAACGTTATACTGCACGGCAAATGTTCTATAGAAACGAAACTTGAAACGGTTGCGCCCCAAGGAAGCGTTATAGAATGATGTAACATTTCTCTGTGTCATTATCACATTATTAGATGCAATTAGTAAATTACTTTTTATTATGAATAATTACAAAGTGTTCAATGTCACGTTAGCTAACTTTCCATCTTATAATCTCTTGCAATTTCAAACAACCTCTCACGCGTGTAGTGACTGTTGTCGCTTTCAGTAACTATTACATAATAAATCAAACAGTTTCTGCCTGAGTCACTTGTTTATTTTGCCACTACGGCGTCCGATGGTTCACACATCATCTTCAGGTGGAAAACTGCTTATTTACATTGCTGGTGTTCGTGGAGAGTACAGCCCTCTTTTCACAGTCGCAGACCAAGGGCTTTGTAGGTTATTTAGCGCCTTTTTCTTTCTAAATAAACAATTTTTACCATTAGCAAAAGACGTAAAATAAATTACACTGCCCTTGGTCTGCGACTGTGAAAAGACGTTTGTACTCTTCACCAACACTGGCCATGTAAATAAATAATTCCTCACCTGATGATGATTGTGTGAACCACTGAAACGCGTAGTGGCAAAATGAACAAGTGACTGACGCAGAAATTGTTTTATACGTATTCATCAATTGTTTACATAAATTCAAAATTTAACTTTTGTTCTCAAAGGGACCGGAAACTGCATTATTTCAACTACAGCTTTGCTAAATTTCAGTTCATAATTAATAACACTTTCGTTAACTAATTAAAATTCGTAAAAAATTACAAATATTTTAGTTTTTCTATCATTATTAGTGAATCTGCGGTCTGACGGCACAAATTCTTCGGAATTGATGCCTTTTCTGAAAACTACAAACATTAGGTTCACGGGCCGTTGATTACCGGAGAGTGTGGGTAGGTTACAATAGGAGCTACAATGTTTTCATTATATATAAAAGAAAAAAAACGATTTCTCACATACTCACAGCTTCAGGAATACAGGGAGGCAAGCCTTCTCCAGATTGAACGCGTCTCGCGGATTAACGAGAATGTCTGGAGAGACGCCAACCCTGGATGTGGGTTTCAGGTGGTTCCCCACAAAAAAAAATGGTTCAAATGGCTCTGAGCACTATGGGACTTAACGTCTAAGGTCATCAGTCCCCTAGAACTTAGAACTACTTAAACCTAACTAACCTTAGGACATCACACACATCCATGCCCGAGGCAGGATTCGAACCTGCGGCCGTAGCAGTCGCGCGGTTCCAGACTGAAGCGCCTAGAACCGCATGGCCACCGGGTTCCCCACATCCAGTGGGCTAGTACACACGTCCCGCCTCATATATACGCTACGCGAACATTTAAAATTGCTCTTAATTTTGAACAGAATTCAGGGTCACGCCGATAGGACTGTTATGGGCCGGAGTAGCTCATACGAAAGTGTTAGCAGAAATGCTTGGAGAATTTAAATGGCAGTTCTTAGAAGAAATACTACATAATTCGCTCCAAACTGTTGGATAGATTTAGAATACAGGTATGCGGAGAAGGGTGTGTGAGGGCTATGTTGTACCGTAGTTTATTTCCCGCAGGGACCGTGAGAATAAGAGATTAGGGCACTTACGTACACATTAGGACAGCCATATTTCTCTCACTCAGTAGCGAATAAAGAAGGACAGAAAATACTATGTATTTATCAGACGTATAAAGACGATCAGGCAAGTGCTAACCCAATTCGGGCTCCGAAGCCAGAATAGTAGCCAGTTGCAAGCGCGCCCGCCCGCACACACACACACACACACACACACACACACACACACACACACAAACATAAACACGCCAAAACGTTGCAAAACTGTGTTCACGTATACCTTTCACCAGTCGACACACGTCGAACGATTCCGGGCGCTTGGCCGATGTTGACGAGTTTCGCTGCCAAGTCACTAGAGCGTAACCACGACTTGTTCCACAACGTGTGGGTGAGGTTCACAGTTATAAGGGGCAGCGCTCCTTAGTGTTTCAACTTGGACTAAGCGCTGCAGAACGTTCAGCTGATGTACTTTTGAAAACCTTAAAAAAATCAAAAAGCTCACTTTAAGAATGTCCGCCTACGTAGTGCTTCTGGCTGCTATATGGAAGATCCGGGTTCGATTCTCGGTACTGCCAGTGTTTTACTTGGTGGGAAGATTGGAACGAAGTGCAGTCAGCCTAGTGATGCCAACTGAGGACCTGCTTGAGTGAGAAGTTGCTGCTACTACGCCCAGAAAGCCGACAACGGCCGAGAGAATGGTGTACAGATCTCAAACCCTCCAAACCGCATCCATATGACGCCATGTGGCAGAAGATGACACGCGGTCGGTCGGTCCCTATTGGGGAATAGATGCGAATGCTAATGTACCGCACGATGTCGCCCTTATTGCCGGACGGGAGAAAGAGTTGCTGAATTTACCATAAGAATAAAAAAGCAAAGGTGAAAAGTAGTACTAGAAAGGAGAGTAGCCGCTTGTATAACATCCAAATTGAGAACAAAATAGTTGTGCAGAAGTGCTGCTGTCTAGGAAGGAAGATTACACATGTTGAATGATGCAAGGAAGATATTAGAAGTGAGCTAGCACAGGCGAAGAAAGCTTTCTTCAATATAAGAAATACTGTACTGAAATAATGATATCGATATGGGACAGAGGAGGAATTTTCTGAAAATGCATGAAGAGAGCACACCAGTGTATGGAAGTGAAACGAGACTATCGGAAATTCAGAGGAAAAAGTAGAAGCATTTGAGATGTGGTATTAACAAAAAATCTAAAAAATGAGTGAAGAGGTAAAGAGAGGGCATGTTAGTGTGTCCCCTTTTATGGCATCCAGGAATAACTGGCATGGCGGTGAGATGAGCAGAGATGGAAAGCTTAGCGCAAGATAGGAAATGAAAGAGGACAGCATGAAAGCAGTCAAAATTTCAGTAAAAAACATCTTGCTCCCTCGAGTGTAATAATTATTTATTTTGCACTGTTGACCCGTTTTGGCTCTCATACCGTTTTCAAACGGTAGCTGATGTACATTAGCACAAGCCGCCACGCTGTCGAGCAACTGGCAAAGAACGGCTAAGCGTAAAACTTAGGGCAATCAGTTATCCGTGAAACTGCTGCAAAAGCACAAAGGCACTTTACCAGTAATACAAGTACACTGCCCACTACGATTCAACTGTAGTAAAATGTACTGGCGTAGGACCGTGCAGCAGAAACGTAAACAACGTCTCAATGTGCTCTTGCCTGTTGATGTTACTTCCTTTTAGGCAACTGTTGGTGGTATGAAAAAGTTTATTTTGTTTTTTTACAACTGATGTGCGCTGGTCCGTGTTCTCTTTTCAGCTGCTAGGCCCACTTTTAAATTCTTTTCATACGAACTGTACACATAACTACTTACTTAAGTTTTATGTTTCCCCTCCATATGCTGGTGGCTGGACAGCTTGATACCTTTTGCTGATATTGTCAAATACCGCCTGAAAACGGTGTAATAGCTAATCGTAGAAGTAAAGAATAATAGCTAAACAGCCGTCAAAGGCGGAAAATGTTGTCATTTAAGAAATTTTATACAACTTTGGCTCCTGCCAGGACGAAAGTAATCGTCAATAATACCCTTTAAGACAAAGAAAACGAAGCAGCACGAAGGAGATACGCAGACTGGTTAGAAATTGAATTTCACACAGGTATCGAAGGAAAATATACGGTGAACTTTGACGGTCGACGACGCTGCAGCGCAATTTCACCGCACAGCTGGGAAGAGTGATAAACAGAAGACTTGTCCATACAGAGCATAAAGTCTTCGCGAATTTCATTACGTGCACTCAGTTGGACAACAACTATGCCTCGCAGACAAAATACGCGGACATCAGTGTTAGAGACGTGAAGTTGAAGAAGCCGGATGGAGCAAACGGTGAATCGCTCGATATCTGAGTAGGAGCGATGCCACTATTCAACGATGTTGGCAGGAGAGGGTGAACCATGGCCGAGTACAGGATCAAGAAGGAAGCGGTCGACCTAGAGAGACGACAGAATGTGAGTACCGACGAACGGTCATAGTCCCATATATTCATCATTATCATCGATTCGACGTTCAACTGGTGCTTCAGTACATTTCAGCAAGATAATGTCCACTAGGACACGGCGAAAAGTATTACTACGTGTCTTCGTGTTTGTTCAACCGAATCTTGGCCAGCACGGTCGCTGGATCTCTCCCCAGCTGAGAACGTTAGGATTATTAGGGACAGGGCCCTCCAGTGAGCTTGGGATTTTGACGATCTAAGCGACAGGTGGATATAATTAGGCAGGATATGCCTAAGGAGGATATCCAACAAATCTATCAATCAACGCGAAGCCGAATAACTCCTTGCATGAGGGTCAGAGATGGACCAGTGCACTATTGACTTGCTCAGTTTGTGAAGCACTTTCTCTAGAATAGACCATCCAATTATTTCTGATATTGTAGTCATCTGTTTGTCTGAACGTGTGCATCTACGGATAATTCCCTCGTGGTGTGTCTATTTTTTTGTTGTTATTGTGTACTGTCCACTAATTCCAATCCCAAAGAAAGCAGGTGTTGACAGATGTGAAAATTATCGAACTATCAGTTTAATAAGCCACGGCTGCAAAATACTAACACGAAATCTTTACAGACGAATTAAAAAACTGGTAGAAACCGACCTCGGGAAAGATCAGTTTGGATTTCGTAGAAATGTTGGAACACGTGAGGCAATACTGACCCTACGGCTTATCTTAGAAAATAGATTATGGAAAGGCAAACCAACGTTTCTAGCATTTGTAGACTTAGAGAAAGCTTTTGTCAATGTTGGCTGGAATACTCTCTTTCAAATTTTGAAGGGGACAGGGGTAAAAGACAGGAGTAAAATACAGGGAGCGAAAGGGTATTTACAAATTGTACAGAAACCAGATGGCAGTTATAAGAGTCCTGGGCATGTAAGGGAAGCAGTGGTTGGGAAGGGAGTGAGACAGGGTTGTAGTCTATCCCCGATGTTATTCAGTTTGTATACTGAGCAAGCAGTAAAGGAAACAAAAGAAAAATTCGGAGTTGGAATAAAAACCCTTGGAGAAGAAATAAAAACTTTGAGGTTTGCCGATGACAGAGACAGCAAAGGACCTGGAAGAGCAGCTGAACGGATGGACAGTGTTTTGAAAGGAAGATATAAGATGAACATCAACAAAAGCAAAACGAGGGTAATGGGATGTAATCGAATTAAATCGGATGATGCTGCGGTAATTAGAGTAGGAAATGAGACGCTTGAAGTAGTAAACGAGTTTTCCTATCTGGGGAGCAACATAACTGATGATGGTCGAAGTAGAGAGGATATAAAATGTAGACTTTCAATGGCAAGGAAAGCGTTTCTGAAGGAAAAAAAATTGTTAACATAGAGTATAGATTTAAGTGTCAGGAAGTCTTTTCTGAAAGTATTTGTATGGAGTGTAGCCGTGTATGGGAGTGAAACGTGGACGATAGATAGTTTAGACAAGAAGAGAATAGAAGTTTTCGAAATGTGGTGCTAAGGAAGAATGCTGAAGATTAGATGGATAGATCACATAACTAATGAGGAGGTATTGAACAGAATTGGAGAGAAGAGAAATTTGTGGCACAACTTGACTAGAAGAAGGGATAGGTTGGTAGGGCGTATTCTCAGGCATCAAGGGATCACCAAGTTAGTATTGGAGGGCAGCGTGGAGGGTAAAAATCGTAGAGGGAGACCAAGGGATGAATACACTAAACAGATTCAGAAGGATGTAGGTTGCAGTAGGTACTGGGAGATGAAGAACCTTGCACAGGGTAGAGTAGCATGGAGAGCTTCATCAAACCAGTCTCAGGATTGAAGGCTATAACAACAACAGTGTACTGTCCTGTGCTTGACCCAGTGACTCATTAAGAATTAAGAGTTAAATGTAGCTAGTAAACGACTACTGGGCTGTGAGTCCATTTGATGGAAACTTGTGCGTGATAAACTATAGCAGTTGTATAGGGACAGGTGTGTACTCCATCCATTATTGTTTGAGCGTTTGTGAACCAGTCTGAGTAGCTCTGGTTGCTAAAGCACAGCATTGCTGAAGTGTTCGGCCCGGTAGGGCCCAGATCGAGATCGAGGCCTGGTGATGGAGCGAATTGTCATCACTTCGTGCCATGAAGTAGCTATTTCATGACGCATTTTAATTCTCGTCTCAACGAGCATTTCGCACCAGTGTGGGTCAGGCGCTCCTTTCGCGCCAGAAGCCGCTGATATCGGTGAGTAGCGCACGCAGTGCCAAGCTGAGGTTACCTGTGACAGTGCAACACACAAAAAACAGTTGCACGACCAAAATGGAATCGGACGCATCTTCTGGCAGCCAACATCGAGTCGCCGTGGAGAGCGAGGGACAATTCTGCGGTGTATCGCTGGGGACCGGGCAACATATTGAGGACCGAGCTTGTTCGCTTTCGGCGGGGCAGGTGCAGGATGTTGCGATATCCGTAAGGTTACGTGTAGCGAAAAACAGGCGACCACCGGTGAGTGTGAGACGGACACCGTGGACCGGAAGTTGGACGTAGGGGCCTGGAGTGGCAACTTGAACCGAGAGCCAGCAGCAGGCTGTCAGCAAACGGACAAGGCTTCCGTGCGGCGTCAGGGGCCTTGCCCGGTGCGCCGGCCAAACTCGTTTTGCGTCGGCATGGCTGGTCCATGCGGTTGTAACGGAATCTCAACAGTGCCACCTGAGTAGGAGCGGATAGTGTAGAGTCGGAAAGGCAGTACGGTGAGGGACTGTCAACAGTGGATGTGACTTGCTGTTAATGAGAGGCATCGTCTGGTCGGAGTGGCAGATTGGGTTTGCCTCCGTACGTCCTGAGGATACAGCCGCTGGGAGCCAAGAAGCCTATGCAGAAGAAATGTTTCCGTTACACGGACTGGAAGGCTGCGCATCAGACTGACTGCGGTCGTTTTAATTGAAATAACCAGCAAGCAGTTGCATAAAGTATTTTATTTCCTTTACCAGTTTCAGGCAGCTAGTGCCCTTCTTCAGAAGGTTATAATTGTCGCATTATTTGCGAGTGTCAAAAATAAAGTGCATGCAGAATGTTGCTGTGGTCCTAAAAAATACAAGAACAAAATTTAATACAATGATGAATCTGTTATTGCAAAAATAACTCGTAAATGCTTACAAGTGGCACTAACAAGGGAACATCCCCATTGCACCCCCCTCAGATTTAGTTATAAGTTGGCACAGTGGATAGGCCTTGAAAAACTGAACACAGATCGATCGAAAAAACAGGAAGAGGTTGTGTGGAACTATGAAAAAATAAGCAAAATATACAAACTGGGTCGTCCATGTGTAATATAGGCACTATTAAGGGCAGCATGAGACTAGGAGCGCCGTGGTCCCGTGGTTAGTGTGAACAGGTGCAGAACGAGATGTCTTCAATTCCAATCTTCCCTCGACCGAAAATTTTAACTTTTTATTTTCAGTTTATGTGAAAAACTCTTATGTTTTCATCACTTTTTTTGGAGTGATTATTACATCCACAAGAAAACCTAAATCGGGCAAGGTAGAAGAATCTTTTCACCCATTCGCCAAGTGTACTAGTTAGGTGGGTCGACAACATATTCCTGTCATGTGACGCACATGCTGTCACCAGTGTCGTATACAAAATATCAGACGTGTTTTCCTGTGGAGGAATCGGTTGACCTATGACCTTGCGATCAAATGTTTTCGGTTCCCATTGGAGAGGAACGTCCTTTCGTCAACTAATCACACGGTTTTGCGGTGCGTCGCAAAACACAGACACTAAACTTATTACAGTGAACAGAGACGTCAATGAACGAACGGGCAGATCATAACTTTGCGAAAATAAAGAAAGCAAAATTTTCAGTCGAGGTCAGATTTGAACTTGAACCAAGGACCTCTCGTTCCGCAGCTGTCCACGCTAACCACGGGACCACGGCGCTCCGCGCCTCACGTGGCCTTAATATTGCCTATCTTACGCATGGACGACCCAGTTTGTATATTTTGCTTATTTTTTCATAGTTCCACACAACTTCTTCCTGTTTTCTCGATTGATCTGTGTTCAGTTTTTCAAGGTCTATGCACTGTGTCAACTTATAACTAAATCTGATGGGGGTGTGATGGGGATGTTCCCTTGTAAGAACCACGTGTAAGCGTTTATTAGCTTTTTTTACCGTAACGGTTCATTAATGTACTAAATATTGTGGTATTTTTTAGGACCACACCAGTATGCTGCTTGCATCTTATTTTTGACGCTCGCAAATAATGCGATAACTATAACTTTACGAAGAACGGCACTAGCTGCCTCTAACCGGCTAAGGAAGTTAAGTTTCTTTTGTGTAATTGGTTGCTAATTATTTCGATTAACAGAATTACAGCTGCTGAAGATGGATGAAACGCTATTCTGTCGTTTTGTTATACTGCCCTTTGAGTCTGTGGTGGCAGTAATGTACTGCCAAGATTTTGATGAAACGCCGGCGTTGGTATGGGACTTGTAAATTGAAGAGCAGAGCCTTCTTCATAAGTGTATTGTATTTTGATGAACCACGGTGAGGCTGTGTGAAACAGGAAATTACCTGAGGAATTCTATTTCAGTGATAAGCTTCTAGTGCCTGAAGTTGCCTTTCTGTGTGCCTTGATGCCCATTGGGTTACTGAGTCGCTGTAAATTAGTGGGGTATCATTGTGCCAACTTCTTCACTTGTAGGTATTATTGTAGGCTACATTTAATGCTCCTTTCATATAGTTAATCTAAATGTGGCAAAGTTTTATATTGGATGACTCCTAAGTATATTAGATAGTTTTTCTGATTGTATATTCGTTTGTGTTCCCTCGAGGTTTATTATTATTGTGGGACAAAAGCTTATTTCTATAATTTTTATTTTATTGCGTGTCATTTGGAAGATTGAGCGCGATGTTTTGGTTTGGTGTGCCTTAAGAATACGTCCCGGCACTGTTATTTAAATGAAATTACAACTGGTTGAGAGTCCACCCTCCCAGCCGATCTCCACTCCCACCGAAATCCAGAGCCACAACATGTATACGACGAAGAAATGACGAGGGAGCATTGTGCGCACCTCCTGGTTCCTAGACTACTAGACTGTGCTAGGATCTCCTGTATTTAACTCCAACCCCTGTACTGACGGCGGCGGTTAGTGATACAGCCGGTGGGAAGGGGGGGGGGGGGTGCTGCAGGCCATCCGTCAGCTGGTGACGTAAATTTCGCACACCTTGGTGCTAATCGAGAAGAGTGCATGTGATCGACGCTAGGTTTCATCCTCTCCCTGTCTTTCATTGCCATAATCAATCGTAACAACACTACACTGCACACCTACCACAGTGGTTCACAACTTACAGGCTTATGCTGGACATGCGATACTGCAGAACGCAGAGGAAGGGTATTTCAGCTTATTCCACAAAATCCTGTCAAACTTATCGAATGTGGTCTAATGGCTGGGTCAAGAGTGAATATTACATTACAAAAGACTGCTGCTTGTGACGTCGTATGACATGAATCCCTATTGCCTTCCACTCACGTGCGAACCACCAGTTTTACCGTTACCCTGGTAGCCGATGGCATCACTTTGCAATTTAGCAGGAAGTTATTAACAGACCCTGCCAGTAACAGTTGTAGTCGCATGCTTGGTGGGCATGAGCGTATCCCCGCCGTTTCATAAGCGGTCTTGCAGTGACGTAACCTCTCCGCTGAAAGCAGCAGTGAATTGCTCTGGTCTCTCCAGCTGCCGTCTACGTACCGAGTTGGCAAACTGGGGTTACCACATCGTTTTCGGTTACTTTTATGGCAGCCGTTAGGAAGTGCTTGTAAACACTGCACCAGTGTCCGTCTACGGACGAAACCTAATTGCTCCTTTTATGTTATCTTGAATAGAAGGTGTTGGTATGGCAGGGGATAATTCTCGCAGACAACGTGTAGCCCTACTTTTTGTTTTTTTTTTTTTTGTCTGTGGTCAGCGAACTTCGAAAACAAAGTAGTTAGAAAAAAATGGTTCAAATGGCTCTGAGCACTATGGGACTTAACATCTGTGGTCATCAGTCCCCTAGAACTTAGAACTACTTAAACCTAACTAACCTAAGGACATCACACACATCCATGCCCGAGGCAGGATTCGAACCTGCGTCCGTAGCGGTCACGCGGTTCCAGACTGAAGCGCCTAGAACCGCGCGGCCACACCGGCCGGCAAGTAATTAGAAGGTAGAAATTCTTGTGCTTGCTCCAGATAGTGATTTACATTGGCCATGGAAGCCTTGGATTTTAATTACTGCTCTCTTACTCTTGAAAACACTCGTCTCACAGCTGCATCCTCTGAACCTGGGTCAGATTTAAATCTGTCATACGACTCGATGCTACTGTGTCAATAACCGTAAGAAGCCGGTTAACGTACATTCGAAAAGAATGGTAACGCCACAATATTCACTGAGGATGAATAACTTTACTTTCGAAGGTGTCACCCAAAATTATAATTTTCAACTCCCCCAAATTTCGTCGTCTTTTTCTATGACTTAACTGTTTTTTTCATTTTAATTAAAAAACCCGTCAGCTCTAGTATTACACATTTATTGTATTACCACCTTTTAACCTCGTTGATTATTTTCAGGTTCCCTGCAGTTAAAGCGAAACAGGAAAGGGGCTAAAGCTACAGCATCTTAATGAATAAATTAGGCAACTCGCACTGATAATAGCCTTATACTAAATCCTCACCGAGTATTTCTAAAGTCGTGACATAAACGGACTGGTTGTCGTAGTATTTAGCCTCCGACGAGTGCGATAGTCGATTGAATTATCACAGTCGTTACAAGCAATGACAAAATCTTTAGTGTAGAACTGATATTATGGAGTACACAACTAAGCCAAACAATTGAAAAGTAGAAATGAACAAAAGTTAACAAGACAATTACACACAATAACAAAAGAATAGGTTACAGTGCTTACACCAAGCTAAATCATCATTTGATAGGTATGACAGTAAGTGAATAATGATAAAGTGCAACAGCAAAACATATCAGGAACGATAATCATGATCTCACAGAAAGATCATAAGTAATTAATAACGCAGTTACACGGCTGTACTGTCTTTGAAAATGAAAAGAGCTAAAGTAACCAGACTGGTGGTTATCGCATGTTGTCAATAAGAATACAAGAGAGCTGTGTTTAGTTAGCTACAGTTATTTACAGTCGAAGAGAACGTACACCATTGGTTGCACTAATCTGTATCATCAGCGGGTCGATAATTTCATACGGCTTATTATACAATCGAGTGTGAAATAATCACACGTAATACAACAGAACCCGTAACTGTGATTACACAAAGTTATGCTGACTACAGAATAAAAGCAGTTACAACAAACAACGTCTTGTCATTGAACGTATGAAAGTACTGAAACTAACTGCTTTATTAGTGACTTATGATCGTTCTGCGAAATCATAATCATCGTTCCTGATGTATTTTACATCATTATTTTGAAATTGTACTTTATTTACTTACTTTCATAGCTTTGAAAAGACGATTTACTTTGATGCGAGCACTGTCACCCGTTCCCTTGTTATTGTTCATTATTGTGTTAGCTTTTGTGCGGCTCTCCTTTTCAACTGTTTGATTTAATTGTGCACTCTTTTAACATCAGTTCCGAACTTAAGGTTTCGTCATTGCTTCTAACGATTGTGACGATCGCACTCGACTGGGCCAAGTACAACGTATACCTGTCGTGCAGCAGGTGGCCAATTTACTGTGCTTAGCATGCCGTGTCTGTTCACCATAATTCCGCCGGCGGTTGGCAGAATGTTTATAACCAGTGTTTACGGATTTGCTTTTTAACATTACCTACTAAAAGTAGACCAGCTTACGTCATGACCTCAGCACAACTCGGTGACGATTTGGAATGAGACTGTTATCAGTGTGAGTTGTCCATTTTATTTGTTAAGATACTGTAGCTTTAGCCTAATTTCCTCTTTTTGTTAACTGCAGGCAACCTGAAGACGTTCAGCGAACGAAACGGGTCGTAGCACATTAAATGTGTAAAAATAGAGCTGACGTGATATTTATTTATTAATTAACATTAGTGTCATTTGTGCTGCTCATCATGATCAAGATTACTTCATTGTTAATTGATGCATCTTCCTTATCTATCTGCTGATAGTACATTAATTTAGTCTTTTCATAATTATAACGATTTATTTAGTACAGCCAAAGTTGCGATTTTTCCTATTGTACCTAACCTAGTTATTTTCTTTCCCAGTTCTCATGTTCAGTTTTATAAAAATTGTTAGTTTCTCTCAAGGCCTCGCAAGTCGTGAGGCCAGACATAATTTCTGTCGAGAGTCTAGCGACTGCCGTTCTTATGTTACTGTACCTGATAATCTGATGCCTTTTAATACTTACTCTATTAAATCGTTCTGTTTGTTATTGTAAACGTATCTACATCAAAAGCAGTCGGTACAATCTCACCAGAAAAACGTAAATATTTCAGACATGTTTCATTAACATGTAATGGCTCAAATGGCTCTGAGCACTATGGGACTCAGCTTCTGAGGTCATCAGTTCAAATGGTTCAAATGGCTCTGAGCACTATGGGACTCAACTGCTGAGGTCATCAGTCCCCTAGAACTTAGAACTACTTAAACCTAACTAACCTAAGGACATCACACACATCCATGCCCGAGGCAGGATTCGAACCTGCGACCGTAGCGGTCTCGCGGTTCCAGACTGTAGCGCCTATAACCGCACGGCCACTCCGGCCGGCTAACATGTAATCCTTAATCGTTCTGCCACTTTTAAGACCGGAAATTTTGTTCTACGGCTGCTGAGAATGTGTGTAGTGAAATGTAATGTTGTTTCCAGACTGTCTTCTGGTTCTGAATTTTCATATTATTCTTATGAATTGTGGTGGGAAGTGGGTTTCTCTCTCTCTCTCTCATACACACACACACACACACACACACACACACACACACACACACACACACACACACACGCATGCACACGTGCGCGCACACACACACACGCACGCATGCACACGTGCGCGCGCACACACACACACATACACACACACACACACACAACCGTCCTGCGGCTCTCCCTAGCCGTCCACACGGATATGGGACTTTCGTCGACGCGGATGTCATTAGAAGTGGAATATTTCAGCGGGGAGTAAACAAGGCAAAACAACGTCCCAGACCAGTAGGCCTCGCGCAGCCTTCGTCTACACCTGTTCTAAGAACTCTGGAAAAAACTGAGATCACTGAATTTGTACAGAAAAGATTTCGCATATCAGTAAAAAATCTTCGGGTCCCATTTTCCTCACAAAAATGAAATGTCTAAGCTGCAACGTACCGTTGTTCCTATCCCATTCACTGCAGGCGTGCTTAGAATGGTTCAAATGGTTCAAATGGCTCTGAGCACTATGGGACTTAACATCTATGGTCATCAGTCCCCTAGAACTTAGAACTACTTAAACCTAACTATCCTAAGGACATCACACAACACCCAGTCATCACGAGGCAGAGAAAGGCGTGCTTAGATGTAGAAGTATTTCAGAGCAGTGGGATGTAACAATGTTCTCATACATTTGTATCATTGAAAATCTTCTGATTTAGGTGCGTTTTCATATCAACGCACGTGGCGACTCGTTCCACTACTAAGTAGCTTTGGATGCAATAGACAAACAAAACAAAATAAAAAAACTTAAGTCAATAACGTTGAATATTAGGATCAGATTGTATACTCGTCAGGTTCCTTTCGGATCGTGGCGATGAAATAGCTTCATTTTTAAGTCATCCTAATCAGTTTCTCGACGAACGACTGGAAAGCTGCACATGTCACACTTGCTTGCAGAAAAGGAAATAGATGTAATCCGTTGAATTATACATCCGTACCACCGACACTGATTTTTAGTGAGATCCTGGAACATATGCTTTGTATCAGCGTTATGAAATATCTAGAATATATGTAACTGTTGACAAATAACCAGCATGGATTCAGAAATTATCGTTCTTCTGAAAAACAAATGGCTCTTTATTCACTGTGCTATCGACAGGGCATTTCAGGTTGATTCCATATTCCTATATTTCCAGAAGACTTTCGTAACCGTTCCTTGCAAGTGGCTTCTAATCATATTACGTGCTTATTGAGTCAGAAACGTCATAGCTTTTAATAGATGACAGTAAGTGATCAAGTGAAACAGGAGTGGCAACTTATTTCCGAAGCAGGCGCTATAGGGTCCCCGCTACTCTTAATCTACATAAAAAATTTTGTTACATTTTTGTCATGTCTGCTACATTCCGTAAGATGGATTGCGAGGCACGCAAGTAATCGGTGTACAAGGCGGGTTGTTCACCTGTGGCATTAATTATATAAACTCCTCGAAAATCTTTCGTTACGTCAACGTCAGCTTCATATTTTAGGCAAGGTGGCGGTGAACGTCCACAGTGGCAGGTTTCACCAAAGGAACAAGAAAAACTCGAATGAAACCGCGGCATGTTGTGGCTTTGCTGGTTACCTGAAATAAACAATTTTTTTAAACGCGTTCCGTGTGACGGAAAAAGAATTGCAGAGCCTCTCTAAGTGGCGAGAAGTCACGGCGGAAACTGCTTGGCTTCACTCACGTGTTTTTGCGAGCAGCAACAGCAAGTTTGCTTGTTAGACACGTATACACCTGTCCAACATAAATACAGCCAGTCGTCCCACAAGCATCTCACGTACTTGTAAGTAAGAGAGAGGTTTCAGAAGTAAAAATTCTTCTGTCATGGAATTCTTTGTTCTACATCTAATTGTATAGAAGTTTCCTGACAGAGCGCTTCTGATACAGTGTACCCTTCGTTTCAGAGTGAAAATCTCTTTCGTAATCTATATACAAGGGCTGTTTGGAAAGTAAGGTCAGACCAGGAGGGAATAGAAATCGCAGTGAAAATCTGATAGAGTTTTGCACAGATGTGTTCGATACTACCTCTAGTATGCCCGTCGATCGCGTCACGTCACGCCACTCTTTGCAGTTCTGAATGCACAGTGAGCGTGTGAAGGTGCCTAGAAAATAAAATCTCCTGCGAAGTATGGGTGCCTGCCGTGAGATTTCTCCTGATTTCATGCAACCGCACACAACATAACTGTCATGCATTTCTGTCTTCATGAAAATTCTCGGCAGCACACTGCAGGGGCAATGAAGACGCTCCAGCAGCCTTTATGGCTCTGAGCACTATGGGACTCAACTGCTGAGGTCATTAGTCCCCTAGAACTTAGAACTAGTTAAACATAACGAACCTAAGGACATCACAAACATCCATGCCCGAGGCAAGATTCGAACCTGCGACCGTAGCGACCTTGCGGTTCCAGACTGCAGCGCCTTTAACCGCAGCAGCTTTTATGATGAGAAGTGTTTGATCCCCCTTCTGATTTTCGTCTTTGCTCGAATGAACCGCTGGTTATGAAGAAAATATTCTGGTACAGACAACCAGCGACAGACCAGCATAGAGAATTAGCGGGAAGTTGGTATAACGCTACGACGAATGTGTAAGTCGGAGCGGCGACTATGTAGAGAAGTATGTGGAAGGTGTAACCAACTTTTGCAAATAAAACATTTTTGATTTTCATTGCGGTTTCCATTTCGCGACTCATCAGACCTTACTTTCCGTACAGCTCTTGTATCATTAATGTCACACATAAACGCAACAAAGCACTCTAGTATTAGTAGTAGAACGTTCATAGTATCAGGCTCATTTGCTCTTTGATATTACATTTGTTAATAATGACAAAGAATTTCCAAATGGTTACTTGTGTTCCTTAACTCCACTAGTTTCGTGGACGTCGTTTAGTGTTAGTGTTATTAAAAATTTTCACTATTCTTCGAAATACTCTAAGTCTCGTTCAGCAAACTTGTTGCCCATTACGCAGATCTTCTCTGAGATTTTTATGTCTTTCCACTTACTTCAGATTAGAACAGGCGATTGGAGGACAAGAACTGACGTAGGCAGCATTTTACAAGCAGTCATTGGTCTTTTGTTTCGGCGTGGCCACTCATCTCCCATGACCCTCGAATTTTCCTATTGCTGATATCGTTCTTACTTGTTGTGAAAGCTTCTCAATGGCAAATTCGACTCTGGAGGTGTAAAGAGTTTCTAGTTTTCTAATGCTGTTCACAGATGATGCATATGAATACAGGTTGGTCGCGTTGTGACAAAACAGTTATGAAGTGCAGAGAGACCTGATGATCAGCAGTCGTTGTGAAGTCTGGTACCCGAGCATCTACATTAAGAGGAAGGAAGATTAGTTTTTCACGTCCCACCGACAGCGTGCTCATTACAGACGGAGTAAAAGCTCCGATTACTAACGAATGGGAAAGGAAATCGGCAGTACCCTTTTTAAAGGAACTTCCCGGCATTTGCCTCCAGCGATTTAGGAAAATCACGGAAAACCTGAATTGGGATGGCCGGACGGGGATTTGAGTCGTCGTCCTGCAGAATGCGAGTACAGTTTGCTAACATTGCGCCACCTCGCTCGGCCCATCCATATAAATACCTTTAATGTGAGTAAATGTCCGAAATGGGCTGAAATCGTTTGATTTCATCATGGACGATCAGTCGGTGGCATTGTTCACATTCGTTACAGTATTTAGAGTTGGTGGGCGCCTTTAAGGGTGGAACAGTCACGTAAATCTATCCCTAGGGAAGACAAACATGAGATTATGATTTACCACAAGAATCTTATTAAAGCTTAATTCACGTGTAAGGGAGGTAACTTGAAAACCAACAGTCGACGAATTCTTGGGTATTGTTCGACGGAATGGAACCACACGAAGTTTAATTAACGTGATAGGAAAGAGCTGTATCTTTCGTCACGCATTTATATGTAGTCATTACGGGAGCGTCACAGAAATGCTAATTTCAACGCGGGAAGTTATATGAAAGTCATAGTATATCGCTGGAAGCCTTGGTTCAAATGGCTCTGAGAACTATGGGACTTAACTTCTGAGGTCATCAGTCTCCTAGAACTTAGAACTACTTAAACCTAACTAACCGAAGGACAACACACACATCCATGCCCGACGCAGGATTTGAACCTGCGACCTTAGCGGTCGCGCGGTTCCAGACTGTAGCGCCTAGAACCGCTCGGCCACCCCGGCCGGCGCTGGAAGTCTAATTCCAAAATTTGAGAGGGCCTTCGAATCAGTAGTTGTCAGGATACGTATTACTTCTCTCAACGCGCATCGCTCATAAAGGCCATGTGAGTAAAGTCTGGAAATTTCGGGTGTAGGGTGAGGTAAGGACAGCTTTTATGCTCGCGCAGCATCTCCAAACGAAACAGGGAGATGAGAAAATAGTTCTTCCTGTACCACGTGCCTTCTGCTACCATTGTAGAGTGGCTTGACGGTAGACAGATGCGAATTTGTCACTTGCAATAAGACTTATAGAAGTCAGGCTTAGGAAGTTGTTGCAGAGAAGGATGAAACGGAGAAGTTACCCTTCTCTCGTGTGAGTGCAGTAGATAAATGAATTGGAATGCATGAGGAGAAAGGGTGGAGTTAGAATGTAGGTACGCTTGTGAGTGAATCAAAAACGTGAAGCACTGTATAATTTTCTCAGTCACATAATTGTTTGTGAGTTCACAACAGCCTGTCTTTTTTTGGTAAGTTTCAGTTAAGTTCGGATTGCTGAGTATGCCTAACACAAGATAATATGAGCAGGAGTGAACACCACACTCACCGAAATTTAATGCCCGACGTGATAGTCGACGAAGACAGTTGGTACTGTGATTCATCCTAGCTGTTTTAGGTCGTATCTTAAACAAATTCCGTTAAGTTATGATTATTCGTTCCCAGTGACGCAGTTTTCACAAACTTTTTGATTTCAGAATCTTCAACGATCGTGAAAGATGCCGTGATAAAAGGGAGTCCTTATAACTGTAGGTAACCTTAGGCGTTCAGTGTTACCTGATCCGTGATGACATCTCTGATAGATTGGTGACGCTTTGCACTTAACAATGTATATTGTAAAGCAAAAGAATGTGTGGGCAGGTAGTACACTCTAGACTGTGAGAACAATGGGGCCAAGGGACTTTGACTTTGTGGATGAGGGAGCTTCGTAAATTGGTCTGCAAACGTTCAATATTTATTGACAAAGTTAGTTTATCAGACCTTCATTATATTGAAGCGCTCCTTACACCATCAGTAACATTGTCAGCATTGTCGGTTGGCAGCGTGATTACACAGGATTAAGATCTCAGACACTCAAAAGAAAACATAGGGCACAGTTACATTTGCTATAACTGACAAGACGCAAAAGGAAAGAAAAGAGGAAATGTCCCAGAATGGCTGAAAAAAGGAGCGATTGTCGCTTGTTAATTTACTGCCTTATCAAGAGCCACGAACACGAAATATTTTATAAAATATTTTTGGACGAGTCCTGCATCTTACGACAAATTGTTAATGTCAATACGATATAAAATAGGGGAGAAAACACGTTAATGAGAAAGGCAATCGCTATATACGAGGATTAGGAGTGCTTTGACCTTATTGGCGACAAGTAGGCCACTCGAAAGCTTGCATCTTAATGCTGTAAGAACAACAAACACAACGTCAACGGTCTTGCCAAGGTGGAAACACCGGTTGCCGTCAGATCGCCGGAGTACCGTAGAGCGTGGCCAGAACTTAGATGGGTGACCCTTCGGGTAGGTCACATGCTCTGGACAGTTTTCCCTTTGCCTTTACTGGTGAGGGGACATTAGGGTTGTTAGCGTAAAGTCCGTGCTTACCTGTCTTTGCGCATATGTCCTTTATTGAATTCCAAACCTCTCCGCAGTATTTCCTGAACTGAGAGCATGCGACAGTGTTGATGGCGATCTGCCCGTCGGACAGGGACGTTCGGCTCGGTGGCCTATTGGTGCTACTGAAGAGCTGTAGGCTACGTGCCACCGCTGGGTTTCACCCTCTGCCCTCTCTCATCACCTCCAACACGGCCATGACGCTGCACTACACATACATCACAGTCACCTGCACTTAACAAATACACTTCCCCAGATGAGTATAATACTTCGCGAAGGAAAGGTGTCTGCGGGTGCGAACGATAGGAGAAAACTTCCCAATTAGGCAGCTGAACATGCCCTTCGGTCTCCCAGCCCAATATGCTATACGACTTCACTTGACTTTACTTAGCAAACACAACTGGCAAAATCTTTATGGGATCCTGTCAAGTAATTACATATGCTCTGTAAAGATATAGCCAGGAAATTAATGCAAACCATATTTTACAGTTTATGACGATTTGATGAGATTGACATTTACGAGGGTGAGTCAAATTAAAACCTTAAATATTTTTTAAAATATTATTTAATTTGCAGAAGTGGTACAAAGCTGTATCACTTTTCAACATAATCTCCTCCACGCTCAATGCAAGTCCTCCAGCGCTTATAAAATGCATAAATTCCTTTAGAAAAAAATCCTTTTGGTAGTCCGCGCAACCACTCGAGCACCGCGTGGCGTACCTCTTCATCAGAACGGAACTTCTTTCCTCCTATTGCGTCTTTGAGTGGTCCAAACATATGGAAATCACTTGGGGGCAAGGTCTGGTGAGTATGGTGAATGAGGAAGACACTCAAAATGCAGGTCTCTGATTGTTGCAACTTTTGTATGGTCATTGTGGGGCCTTGCATTGTCATGTTGCAAAAGGACACCTGCTGACAGCAATCCACGTCGCTTTGATTTGATTTCAGGCCACAGATGATTTTTTTATGAGATTTGTGTATAATGCACTGGTGACAGTGGTCCCTCTAGGCATGTAATGCTTCAAAATGACGACTTTTCGTCCCAAAAGATAGTCAGCATAATCTTCCCTGCTGATGATTCTGTTCGAAACTTCCTTGGTTTTGGTGATGAGGAATGGCGCCATTACTTGCTCGCTCTCTTCGTTTCCGGTTGGTGGAAGTGAACCCAGGTTTCGTCCCCCGTAAGGATTCTCGCAAGGAATCCATCACCTTTTCGTTCAAAGCGCCGAAGAAGTTCTTCATAAGTATCAACATGTTCTCTCATTTTAGGAGTCAGCTGCCGTGACACCCATCTTGAAGACACTTTGTGAAGTTGGAGCTCATAAGGCACAATGTGGTGTGCTGACCCATGACTAATCTGTAAACATGCTGCAACGTCATTCAGTGTCACTCGGCGGTTTTCAGTCACTATGGCTTCAACTGCTGCAATGTTCTGTGGAGTCACAACTCGTTGTGCCTGACCTGGACGAGGAGCATCTTCCACTGAAGTCACACCATTTGCGAACTTCCTACTCTATTCGTATACTTGCTGCTGTGACAAACATGCATTACCGTACTGAACCTTCATTCGTCGATGAATTTCAATAGGTTTCACACCTTCACGATGCAAAAACCGAATAACAGAACGCTGCTCTTCCCTGGTGCAAGTCGCAAGTGGGGCGGCCATCTTTATACTGATACTGCGACGGTATGTGTGCATCTGCACTAGGCTGCCACCTACAGGCCATTCTGCACGCTGTTTGTAGCACGCTTACCAACTTACAGGATAATGGCGCGAAATTTCGATTTGTTATTACAAATTTAAGGTTTTCATTTGACTCATCCTCGTATTTCGAAGACCTCTTACTAGTAATTGCATGTTATGACGTACTTTTCGATGCAGACGTGTTTTTTCGCACGTCTGCATAATTCAAAAAGCTAATACTATTTTTGCTAATCAGTAATGAGAGGAATGCCAGAGTGCAGCTCCCACTGACCGTCCTAAAGTGGTAAATGCAATGACTACACCTACATCTACATCAGCCTGTCATCGTAGGTCTACGTATTAAGACTTTTTCGTATTAAAAGCTTACTTGAAAAATTGGATCTTGGGGGTTCAATATGCACAAACTGAAAACACAAAAATTGCATGCTAACTCCTTGCGGCTGGTTCATGAAGCTCTGTCAAGATCTGAATGGCGAATATTGTTAAACCACCAATATTCGAGTTCATACACTCCTTACTTATTGGGAATACTGAGAATATTCTTGGGGGACATAAACAGTGGTTGTCAGTATTTCTAATATTGACAGCATGTCAATACGAGACCTCATGCGGCATTTTATAGACGGTTTGGCAATATTATTGACCGTTTGAGTGCCGCCAAAGCTGAAGCGGCTTCACAAGCGGGCCCCGTGAAGGGGAACTATAGAGACGTGTGGCACCTGCTCAGGAGGAATGAGTGCGTTTCGTAACGGCCGAGATGCTCTGGTAGGGCTGTTGCCGCGTGATGCAACAGGTGCTGGCTGCAAGTGCTGTGTCAGCCAGGGCAGTGGGTTACCGCGGCGAGAGCCCAGCCAGTGGACTGGGCCAGCGGGCAGCTAGCACACTAACGATACCTGCCGAACACTCACGTCGATGGGTACAAAATCTTTAGTATTGTGTCCGGTAATGACGGTACACTGTTGTTGTTCTTGTTGTTGTTGTTGTGGTCTTCAGTCCTGAGACTGGTTTGATGCAGCTCTCCATGCTACTCTATCCTGTGCAAACTTCTTCATCTCCCAGTACCTACTGCAACCTACATCCTTCTGAATCTGCTTAGTGTATTCATCTCTTGGTCTCCCCCTACGATTTTTACCCTCCACGCTGCCCTCCAATACTAAATTGGTGATCCCTTGATGCCTCAGAACATGTCCTACCAACCGATCCCTTCTTCTGGTCAAGTTGTGCCACAAACTTCTCTATTAGTTATGTGATCTACCCATCTAATCTTCAGCATTCTTCTGTAGCGGCGGTACACTATGGGGTGGGATGTCATCACGACCGTCACCAAACAACAGTCTCTGATGCCTTTGGGTATGACGCTGATTGCAGTCTTTCACCGCTTTCATCTTTGTCACCGTAAGAGTGCTAACTGTATCTTACCACCAGTGTCTTTTACGCACGGGCGGGGGATTTTGTAAAAGTTTCCTGAGTGATAACAATCTGCAGTACTGGCTTTTGTTTGACTAAAATCTCCTTTTAACTATGAAGTCTTTCGCAACGGATTTGCTGTATTTACTGTTCTCTTAATTCAAAAAGCTAATACTATTTTTTTGTAATCAATAATGTGAGGAATGCCAGAGTGAAGCCTCCACTGACCGTCGTAAAAAGATAAATACAATGACAATCGCTGCTTATACATCAGAACAAGTGCACTTGCCACTTTTCGACATAATCCACTATTATATTTGTCAGCAATTCAGCTGACTGTTGAAAAAGTAAAGGAATCTCACAGCTGCAGAAGTGCCCAGTGCGACTAAAGATTATATCGAAGCTGAAGATGGAACTCCACTCGAAGAGCATTTGTATCCATCATGACGTAAAATTCTCATGACATAAGTGTTTTGACACCAAGAGTTTCCTAGAGGACTATACAGCATTTACTGTAGAACAGTGGTGCTAATCTACTCACAATGTTAATAATTGACAATTGCTTCTAAATAAGTTCCTTAATGCGCTATAAATGAGGGTATTATGCAAAAGTCTATATCAATATTATAAATTTTGCCGGCCGAAGTGGCCGTGCGGTTAAAGGCGCTGCAGTCTGGAACCGCAAGACCGCTACGGTCGCAGGTTCGAATCCTGCCTCGGGCATGGATGTTTGTGATGTCCTTAGGTTAGTTAGGTTTAACTAGTTCTAAGTTCTAGGGGACTAATGACCTCAGCAGTTGAGTCCCATAGTGCTCATGGCCATTTGAACCATTATAAATTTTATTGCTCAAGTAGTGAGCTTTACATTCTACTCGTATTTTAACCACAAATAAAATACATTAATTGGCGAGACAGTGTAGGAACCCTCAAGGTCCCTGAAGAATGTTCTTGAAAATATTCAGTTATCAAATTTATACAGGGTGAGTCACGAACTATTGCCACCAAGAATAACTCCGAAAGTATGATAGGAGCTGAAAAGTTTGTGGGACAACAGTCGCATGGGACTATGGGACAACGGGGGCCATAATATGACTTTTTTTTGCTAGGTGGGGTCGCATCAGAGATATGAAGACAACTTTCTTTTTTAAAAAAAGAAAAGTTATAGTTTGGTACTTATCTTCTGATATCGGCTTTCGAGACGAATCCAGTGATGTGTAACAGTAAGGTCTTTGAAGGTCAACGAAGGTCACAAAGGTGGCATGAACGTCCATTTACAGAAGGTGTTCGAAGTGATGACCATTGGTATCAATCCAGTGCTGAAATCTTCTTATCATGGACTGAGTGGCATTCCTTATCACATCGGCACTTATCGAAGCGCATGCTCTGACAATTCTCTCTCGCATATCTTCAGGTGTACTTGAAAGTCTTTATAAACAATGTCTTTCACGAATCCCCACAAGAAAAAATCCAGAGGCGTCAAGTCTGGCCGAACGAGCCGGCCACGACACATCTCCTTCGCGTCCAAGCCAACGATTTGGGAATTGTCTCTGCAACTCATTTCTAGCCATCAGCGAAAAATGTGCCGGACACCCATCATGTTGATACCACATTCTGTTCCTTTTTCCTAAAGGCATTTCTTCAATAACAGACCTAATGTTTCTTGCAGGAATGTGATGTACTTCCGATCATTAAGATTTTCTTCGATGAAGTAGGGGCTTATAATTCTGTCCTCCAGAATCCCACACCATACATTCACCGGCCACGATTCGGTGTGCAACTTGCCGCAGCCAAAATGGATTTTCCGCTGCCCAATAATGCATGTTATGCAAATTAACATTTACATGGTTCATGAATATAGCCTCGTCAGTAAATAAAATCACGTTAATAAATGTGTTATCCCTCTGAATATGAAGTTGCGCCCATTGGCAGAATTCAATGCGACGCATACAATCCGTACTAGCTAATTCTTGGTGGAGACTGATATTGTAAGGCTGATATTTATGGAGATGTAGAACACGGACAACACTACTCTGGCTCATGTCAGATTCCCTTGCGATTTGACGCGAATTAATACAAGGACCTCGAACCACAGTGGCAAGAGTACCAATTTCTGTTTCCTCGTTAGTAACTTTCCTTTGCTGGATATGTTTCCGATGCGTTAAAGATCCAGTTGTTCTCAATTTCTCATACACATATTTAAATGTACGACGTGTAGCGTGAGTACGTTAAGGACATATTTCAGCGTATAAGTCTCTAGCTCTCACTGAATTTCGTTGGCATTCTTTGTAAATGAGAAGCATGTCGACTTGCTCTTCGAAGAAATTCATCACTCACATTCGCTTGATTCGACGATACTAGTCTTACCGTTCCTATTAGTGTTGTACTGCGAAACCGTCGAATGGTGTTTACATGTCAATGGCACGTTTGATGGATACGCCGTATTTGGCGTATTTGCACGATTTAGCAGACAGAATTGTCAGAGCGTGTGCTTCGATAAGTACCGAAGTGTTAGGGAATTCCACTCAATCCATGGTAAGCAGACTGCAGCACTGCATTGACACCAATGGTCATCACTTCAAACACCTACTGTAAACGTACGTTCACGCCACCTTTTTGACCTTCTTGACCTTCAAAGACCTTACTGTTACACATCATTGGATTCGTCAGGATAGCCGCTTTAAGAAAATAAGTACCAAATTATAGCATCCCATTAAAAAAAACAACTAATTTTACCTTTATATCTCCGACGCGGCCCCACATAGCAACAAAAAACCAACGTCATATTATGGCCCCCATTGTCTCATGCAACATTTGTCCCACAAACTTTTCAGCTACTATCATATTTCCGCAGTTATTCTAGGTGGCAATATTTAGTGACTCACCCTCTCTAACATTCTTACTGCGCGCTGCTATAGGACAAATTTTTTTTTACCTAGCTTTATTGTCACAGAATATTATGCTATAGGACAGTACGGTATGCAAAGCACCGTAGCCGTTGCGTATGCAAGTCAACACAACGAGAGGCGGAGTTCAGCTTTTGGTTAACATATCTACGAGCTGGTGTCACCTCAGTTTATTATGTGCTTGGCTGCCTACGAATTTAGTGTGCGCCCGATGGTCTGTATATCTGGTGCATGTGCCTAATTTTTATTCGTCTATGATTTAAAAAAAGAGCTTTTATAAGATTAAGAGGTGATCTGTTCGCTGTAAAATCAATTTTAGGCGCTGTTCTTCTGGTTGTCTCTCTTACGGGCCCTAAATCAGTATGTTCGTATGGTTAACAAACAATACATTTTTTTGTAAAAGTGCCAGAGGTCCTTGGTAAATTATTTATGTCAGGAAAAGAATTGGATTAAGTATTGAACCTTGCAGGAAATCATACATAAGGATTCTTCACTACGAATTTAGTTTTATTCCTGTAGCGTCATATTAACATTCCCGTTACGAACTTCTAGGACTTGTAGAGGGGAATGAGTACATAGTATTTTGAATAGGAGCCCATGTCCAGAAACGTCATCCAATGGTGCCACAGAACGTCAAAGTTATAGGTGACGGCCGCTGTAAATGTATGTATATACAGTGATTCCGCGACGATGTCACAAACTTTCAAGGTGACTGAGAAGGATAAATGTATCAATTTAAAGTATGGGTCCCTGTAACCGGAAACGAACGAGTTGAAAGTCATAAACGAAAACCGTTCTGATACCGCTGACATTAGAATACGCATACTGGTACTGTTGTTGCTAATATTGTAGGGTAGGCAAGCTTCAGAGGTGGTAGTGTGGACAAAAACAAGAAAATCTGTTCAGTAAAGAAATGCATACCTTAAGAGCTATGAGCAATTGCTCAATAAAAAATGGTTCAAATGGCTCTGAGCACTGTGAGACTTAACATCGTAGGTCATGAGTCCTCTAGAACTTAGAACTACTTAAACCTAACTAACCTAAGGACATCACACACATCCATGCCCGAGGCAGGATTCGAACCTGCGACCGTAGCAGTCCCGCGGTTCCGGACTGCAGCGCCTGGAGCCGGCCGAAGTGGCCGTGCGGTTAAAGGCGCTGCAGTCTGGAACAGCAAGACCGTTACGGTCGCAGGTTCGAATCCTGCCTCGGGCATGGATGTTTGTGATGTCCTTAGGTTACTTAGGTTTAACTAGTTCTAAGTTCTAGGGGACTAATGACCTCAGAAGTTGAGTTCCATAGTGCTCAGAGCCATTTGAACCATTTTTTTTTGCAGCGCCTAGAACCGCTCGGCCACCGTGCCGGCACTTGCTTAATAGTTGAGATGTTTTTGACTAACACCTCTGAAAGTTGCCTACCCTACAGCCCTTGCAACAACAGTACCAGTACTTGTACGCCACTGCCAGACGTATCAGAATGGCTTTCGCTTATGGCTTTCGACTCGTTTATTTCAGGGACGGGGACACTTTTCTCACATTGATACGTTTATCCTTCTCCATCATCCTAGAAAGTTTGCAACATCATCACGAAATTGCCCTATGTACACATAAATTAATAGCCGCTGAAGCCTATAACTTTGATGGTCTGTAGCGTCGTTCGATGACGTTTCCGGACATGAGTCCCTATGTAAAATACACTCCTGGAAATTGAAATAAGAACACCGTGAATTCATTGTCCCAGGAAGGGGAAACTTTATTGACACATTCCTGGGGTCAGATACATCACATGATCACACTGACAGAACCACAGGCACATAGACACAGGCAACAGATCATGCACAATGTCGGCACTAGTACAGTGTATATCCACCTTTCGCAGCAATGCAGGCTGCTATTCTCCCATGGAGACGATCGTACAGATGCTGGATGTAGTCCTGTGGAACGGCTTGCCATGCCATTCCCACCTGGCGCCTCAGTTGGACCAGCGTTCGTGCTGGACGTGCAGACCGCGTGAGACGACGCTTCATCCAGTCCCAAACATGCTCAATGGGGGACAGATCCGGAGATCTTGCTGGCCAGGGTAGTTGACTTACACCTTCTAGAGCACGTTGGGTGGCACGGGATACATGCGGACGTGCATTGTCCTGTTGGAACAGCAAGTTCCCTTGCCGGTCTAGGAATGGTAGAACGATGGGTTCGATGACGGTTTGGATGTACCGTGCACTATTCAGCGTCCCCTCGACGATCACCAGTGGTGTACGGCCAGTGTAGGAGATCGCTCCCCACACCATGATGCCGGGTGTTGGCCCTGTGTGCCTCGGTCGTATGCAGTCCTGATTGTGGCGCTCACCTGCACGGCGCCAAACACGCATACGACCATCATTGGCACCAAGGCAGAAGCGACTCTCATCGCTGAAGACGACACGTCTCCATTCGTCCCTCCATTCACGCCTGTCGCGACACCACTGGAGGCGGGCTGCACGATGTTGGGGCGTGAGCGGAAGACGGCCTAACGGTGTGCGGGACCGTAGCCCAGCTTCATGGAGACGGTTGCGAATGGTCCTCGCCGATACCCCAGGAACAACAGTGTCCCTAATTTGCTGGGAAGTGGCGGTGCGGTGCCCTACGGCACTGTGTAGGATCCTACGGTCTTGGCGTGCATCCGTGCGTCGCTGCGGTCCGGTCCCAGGTCGACGGGCACGTGCACCTTCCGCCGACCACTGGCGACAACATCGATGTACTGTGGAGACCTCACGCCCCACGTGTTGAGCAATTCGGCGGTACGTCCACCCGGCCTCCCGCATGCCCACTATACGCCCTCGCTCAAAGTCCGTCAACTGCACATACGGTTCACGTCCACGCTGTCGCGGCTTGCTACCAGTGTTAAAGACTGCGATGGAGCTCCGTATGCCACGGCAAACTGGCTGACACTGACGGCGGCGGTGCACAAATGCTGCGCAGCTAGCGCCATTCGACGGCCAACACCGCGGTTCCTGGTGTGTCCGCTGTGCCGTGCGTGTGATCATTGCTTGTACAGCCCTCTCGCAGTGTCCGGAACAAGTATGGTGGGTCTGACATACCGGTGTCAATGTGTTCTTTTTTCCATTTCCAGGAGTGTATTACGTACTCATTGCCCTCTACAAGTCCTAGAAGTTTGTAGTGGGAATTTCGGAACATCCTGAATGTGGACCGACAAAACTACAACCGGTGTTAATATGCGAAAAGGTGAACTACTTGCTGTTAGATAGTTGCTCATAACTCGGTACTTTAAGCTACCGACGTGTTACGTAGGAAGGTGAGGCAGCGACCAACAGTTGGCGCTAGAACGAAGCCTACATCTCAGTACCGATCACGGCGGGTACAGCTACTGGAGCCGCGTCTCCTTCTCCGCGCAGTGAAACGCCGTTTGCTGCTTGTTTGCAGTTCCCGCTTGCGCTGTCCACCGAATTGCCGCCAGGGAGTGGCCCCTATTTGCGAAACGCGCCGTCTCACGTGTATTGCCTGTGTGCTAACACAGCCGCACGTACAAGCACAGAGGCGAAGTTTCTCCACTCACCTACCCAGTCACGGGGACGTTCCGTAACGTTTCTTTATCATTTCAGTGACGGAACTTCAGCACAGTTAACAAGTTTTCACTTCGAAAAACACGCGAGAACTTTGTATTAACGAAACTGACAACGCAAAAAGTATGATACTTTCCTTGAAGCATCAAATACACAAGCTTTCCTCCACCTCGTCATAGGATATCAGAGCCTCTGCTCGATGAAACACTCAATAAAACTACAATATATCCATCATTTTTCGGTCATATTCTCAGGACGTCACTAACTTCATTTCCGGTATGTCGGCTGAGAACCAAAACCCCATGACTCAAAATTATATGAATGGTTCAAATGGCTCTGAGCACTATGGGACTTAACATCTGTGGTCATCAGTCCCCTAGAACTTAGAACTGCTTAAGCCTAACTAACCTAAGGACATCACACACATCCATGGCCGAGGCAGGATTCGAACCTGCGACCGTAGTGGTCACGCGGTTCCAGACTGCAGCGCCTAGAACCGCACGGCCACACCGACCGGCAAAATTATATGAAGTTGCGGACTGCCGTGTGATGAACAAAGTATCTTATGAACAAAATACCACCCATCGAATATTAGACCAGGCCTGCAGTTCGTCAGACGACGTGCTTGCAATATCACCGCTGCACATGAGCCTTCGCGCCCTAGATGGAGCAATATTCGACAGGGTGCGCAAAATTCGACAGAGGGGCCATATAGCGATAGCCGATGCGCATCCGCTACCGCTCCAGTTTTCATTATAAAGTCAGCAACGTGGGCCAGCAATCTCCAGTTGCTTTGACAGGTCCAAAATAGAAAACCCGGACTACCTATTTGAAATGGAGATAGTCGGCTGGGTATTTTCAGTTGTTTATTTACAGTCAATTACCGTCACTTTATTTGTGCGATCAACCTTAAATGTACTTCAGCTAAATTACAATCGGTAAGCAGACTTATAATTTGGCAGTTGTGATAGCGACTTAGTGCGCAGCCTGCTTCCTAAGGTAACCTTAGGTAAAAAAAAAAAACCTCTCCATTAAACAAACTAAACCATTATCTGTTCTTATCAGACGGAGAACGAAAACGTATGCAGTGACTTCTGTGATTTCAATTATAGTTACAAAGAAACAACAATAACCCATTGTTAAGAATCATATTAATATTTTCTTTTGAATCCGCTTTACCAGAAACGTTATTTTTCTTGTAAATAATTTCATGGAACTCTTTAACAGGATAAATTTAAATTACACAGCAAAATCATTTTTGTAACTGTATCGGTTTGCAATTTATTGCGTTGCTTTGTCCACTGGGCGTTTATGAAAGAGAACACCCTTTCGACGTGTGCATGACGGCCTGGAATTGCAAAGCAACATTCTGGCAATTTCAGTTATTCAGAATAAAATTCTTGATTATGATATAATTTGAAACGAGGCGTCCACTTTTCATGTGCCAAAAGCTTTTTAAAGGCAGACACGTATATTCTGTTACATGAATTTCGTGAAATTTTTCCTTTGATCAAAGAATTTGCTGTTACCCAACTCTTCCTTCTTTTCTGGAATAGCACTGGTTCGTGTAACTATATATCTTTATGGTACACTCCTAATGCCTCCTTTTACTCATTCCTAGCGTTTACGTCATTACCTTGGAACTGGCCTTAGTTGTGCGTTCTCTGTATCTTCGCCGAAAAGCCTAACAAAAGCTGGACAGGCTGGATTTGTATATATTTGACAGGACACGACGGAAAAAATCTGAACATGTCCGGCTGAAACCTGACACCTGGCAGCTTTATCTGCAGTGTAAACTCACCTGGAGATGGGTGAATGGTTGTCGGCAGAAATATCACGGAGTATCGGACCACCTATGTGATAAATAGCCTAATGGACAATGTAAAAAGCGCCATGAGGCTATTTACGGATGACGCTGTTGTGTATAGGGAAGCCGGATCGCTAGAAAATTATAACGACATGCAGCAACACCTGAAGAGGATCGATACTTGGTGCAGAGATTTGCAGCTGACTCTTAGCATAAACAAATGTCAAATCTTACGCAGAATTAGGAGAAAGTACCCGCTATTGTAAGTTTACACGACTACCGAATAAGCTCTGGAACAGATACAGCCATTAAATATTTGGCTGTATGCGAATGGACGACTTGAAGCAGAACGATCACATCAAACTAATAGTAAGAAAGGAAGTGTAGCCAACCAACGAAGAAAATGCCTTACAAAATGATCGACACTCTGGTCTCACTTGTCAGTCAGGCACCCTAACCATGTAGGATAGACAGATATAGAAAAAAACGTCGCGAATCGTTTAGTTAGTGCGAAAGCGTCACAGAAATGCTGAAGTGTTATTTCAGTACAATGGCATAGGATCACGTTATGCAGTTCTTACTCAGGAGCATCTCGAGGTAATATTCTGACAAAAACGGGCAGCTCGAAATGGATCAGACACTATCCTGGTGTGGTGCAGAGACTCCTTTAGGTTTTTTCTTGTGAGACTACTTCGTGAGCCGTGCTTACGGGAGCCATAAGCAAAGAAAGACCTGTTATCAGCCGTGTAAATGTAGCCACTGAAATTACTACAGGTAAGTAAATCAGATAATCGAATGTAGCGCACGTAATGTACTGAGTCGATCATTCCAAGTATGCAGGAGGACAGACATTTCCTCAGAAAAACTGAGCTTCTACCGAATAAGGTTTACTTACATATGGAACAGTCAACGAACAGTGTTCACCCTACTACATACATCAGAAGATCTTAAAGAAGATACAAGCAGAACGGTCGTAACGATCGCATTTAGAAGCAATGAAGAGGAATACGGCGTTGCCTAACATGCTACACGATTTCACCATGAACAAACAATATACACACCTGAGTCTAAAGAGATCTACATTCCCACACACCTTCTGATAAATGGCATTGTCCTATATGACTCGGAGACGTGGAAGCAGGAGAGACAGAACAGGAAAGGCTACAGGATTTTGAGGCGTGGTGTTGGAGTCCTAAATATTTCGTGGGCAGAGAGAAAGACCAGTGAAGAAGTCATCAACAACATAGCGCAGAAAAGATCCTTCAGGTAACGGAGTGACCGAGAGGTCGCACACATATACTGACATTGTCCACTTATTGTAAAATTAAAGCCGGCCGGGGTGGCCGAGCGGTTCTAGGCGCTACAGTCTGGAACCGCGCGACCGCTGCGGTCGCAGGTTCGAATCCTGCCTCGGGCAGGATGTGTGTGATGTCCTTAGGTTGGTTAGGTTTAATTAGTTCTAAGTTTCAGGGGACTGATGACCTCAGATGTTAAGTCCCCTAGTGCTCAGAGCCATCTGAACCATTATTTTTAAATAGAAGGAACAATGCCCGAGACAGACCAAGGTTTCAGTAAATCAGGTAGATAAGACCTGAAACTGAAAACATACTCAGAACTGAATAGACGTGTTCATGATAAACGTTATGCCCGATCAGAAGTTTCTTACTTTCAGAAGACGCAGACAAGAGGGAAATTTTACCTTGCCTGAAAAAGTTTGTCACCTCCACCTCCATTAGTAGACTATCAAACGACGTCTTTTTTCCAGCAAGAATCTGTACAGACGTTTTGGTTCCTTGAAATAAGACAGATTTTTCTATTGTGTTGCGATGATAGATGTGGTTGATTACCTTATCTTCTCCACACCTCCCCTCCCCCTTTCCCAGACGTTCCAATCATGGAGCTTCTTCTCTAAGGTTAACAACTACCTTTACCAAACTCACATCTTATATATTGGTTAGCTGAAGCGCAAAACCAGACGAGTAGTGGCCAAATGTGAAAGTGAACCACAGAGAAATTCTCGCTGAGATGGGGCACCAGATGGGGGAGAAGTGGCTTTCCTCTGGGAGAAGGCCAGTGGGCACGGCGTACGACACGGTGAAGACGATCGGGACACAGTTGTAAACAACGGACGGGGTGCCATATGTGGTTAGTGGCCAGTCCCGCTCTCGGGGAGTAAAAGTGGTGAATGGGAGGGAGCGGCCGGCTGCACCAAAGCCGGAGGCTGCACTTCCTTCCCATTGAGCGCCGCGGCGGCGGAAACCGGCTGAATGGCCGAGCGTGTCGCGAGCAGGGCGCTTTCGATCCGCGGCCGCCTCGCTTCGGCTCGCCGCTGCCAGGTTAGGTAACGGCAGCCTCAGCCACAGCCTTCCACTTTCTCCGTCTGGCTGGCGCGCCCACCAGCCGTCGCGCTCACGTGTTCCTCCGCGTTACAACAAAGGAAAGCACGTCTGCCACGGGTACACACTGGCCGTGACCTCAAACAACAGCTCACATTCCACTGCTACCCTAACAGACACACTATCTGATCGAAAGTCTCCAGATAGCCCTATACAATACGGAATTGACCTCAAGATGTAACGATATGCGGAAACGCCAGTGTAAAAGGAAACCGGGAAACAACACAATGGGCACAATGGGTCACTCAGGAGAGATCACTTACTTGCGATCACAGACTACTACTTGGATGTCAACAGACCACTAGTCCGTCCCGATAGCTGAGTGGTCAGCGTGACGGATTTCCGACCTAGGGGCCGGGAATGTGCCAACTACTCACGATTATTTTTAAATGATTTCCTTTACTATGTGCCCTATAAAATTTATATTGTTTACTCACACTTTCCTCTCTGCTTCTCTTATACACTCCTGGAAATGGAAAAAAGAACACATTGACACCGGTGTGTCAGACCCACCATACTTGCTCCGGACACTGCGAGAGGGCTGTACAAGCAATGATCACACGCACGGCACAGCGGACACACCAGGAACCGCGGTGTTGGCCGTCGAATGGCGCTAGCTGCGCAGCATTTGTGCACCGCCGCTGTCAGTGTCAGCCAGTTTGCCGTGGCATACGGAGCTCCATCGCAGTCTTTAACACTGGTAGCATGCCGCGACAGCGTGGACGTGAACCGTATGTGCAGTTGACGGACTTTGAGCGAGGGCGTATAGTGGGCATGCGGGAGGCCGGGTGGACGTACCGCCGAATTGCTCAACACGTGGGGCGTGAGGTCTCCGCAGTACATCGATGTTGTCGCCAGTGGTCGGCGGAAGGTGCACGTGCCCGTCGACCTGGGACCGGACCGCAGCGAGGCACGGATGCACGCCAAGACCGTAGGATCCTACGCAGTGCCGTAGGGGACCGCACCGCCACTTCCCAGCAAATTAGGGACACTGTTGCTCCTGGGGTATCGGTGAGGACCATTCGCAACCGTCTCCATGAAGCTGGGCTACGGTCCCGCACACCATTAGGCTGTCTTCCGCTCACGCTCCAACATCGTGCAGCCCGCCTCCAGTGGTGTCGCGACAGGCGTGAATGGAGGGACGAATGGAGACGTGTCGTCTTCAGCGATGAGAGTCGCTTCTGCCTTGGTGCCAATGATGGTCGTATGCGTGTTTGGCGCCGTGCAGGTGAGCGCCACAATCAGGACTGCATACGACCGAGGCACACAGGGCCAACACCCGGCATCATGGTGTGGGGAGCGATCTCCTACACTGGCCGTACACCACTGGTGATCGTCGAGGGGACACTGAATAGTGCACGGTACATCCAAACCGTCATCGAACCCATCGTTCTACCATTCCTAGACCGGCAAGGGAACTTGCTGTTCCAACAGGACAATGCACGTCCGCATGTATCCCGTGCCACCCAACGTGCTCTAGAAGGTGTAAGTCAACTACCCTGGCCAGCAAAATCTCCGGATCTGTCCCCCATTGAGCATGTTTGGGACTGGATGAAGCGTCGTCTCACGCGGTCTGCACGTCCAGCACGAACGCTGGTCCAACTGAGGCGCCAGGTGGAAATGGCATGGCAAGCCGTTCCACGGGACTACATCCAGCATCTGTACGATCGTCTCCATGGGAGAATAGCAGCCTGCATTGCTGCGAAATGTGGATATACACTGTACTAGTGTTGACATTGTGCATGCTCTGTTGCCTGTGTCTATGTGCCTGTGGTTCTGTCAGTGTGATCATGTGATGTATCTGACCCCAGGAATGTGTCAATAAAGTTTCCCCTTCCTGGGACAATGAATTCACGGTGTTCTTATTTCAATTTCCAGGAGTGTATAATATGACATAATTTTCTCTCTTTTTGCCGTGCGGGATTAGCCGAGTGGTCTAGGGGCTGCAGTCATGGACTGCGCGGCTGGTTCCGGCGGACGTTCGAGTCCTCCCTCGGGCATGGGTGTATGTGTTTGTCCTTAGGATAATTTAGGTTAAGTAGTGTGTAAGCTTAGGGACTGATGACCTTAGCAGTTAAGTCCCATAAGATTTAGCACACATTTGAAAATTTTGAACATTTCTCTCTTTTTCAATTTACGTATAATCTGTAGTATATGTAAAAAAGTTTCTTCCACCTCCGCTCCATCTATCATGCTGATGTTTCCCTCATACTGTCCCACCTAACAGTGCAAACTAGAGGAAGAGATAAAACCAGAATGCACAATGTGCCTGTGGCATCACAAGTGCATGACATACAGAAACATGAACTCAAAATCGATGCTACATATAAATTATTATGCCTGTCCTGCAATTTTTTACCCAAAAAAAAGATGACAAATGGACATGTTGAAGGGTTCAAGGAACAACAATAAGAGAAAACAAAGAAGAAAAGAATATATAAACGAAAACCAATAAATAAAAAATGTTCAAATGTGTGTGGAATCTTATGGGACTTAACTACTAAGGTCATCAGTCCCTAAGATTACACACTACTTCACATAAATTATCCTAAGGACAAACACACACATATCCATGCCCGAGGGAGGACTCGAACCTCCGCCGGGACCAGCCGCACAGTCCATGACTGCAGCGCCTTAGAGCGCTCGGCTAACCTATAAAATAACAGTAATGTTAACCAACACTACGAATATAATAGCTTTATAGAATAAATTATTTTTAAATGTATCCTTGTTAATATACTTAAATAAATATATATGGTTAAAAAAAAAAGGTTCGATTCCCAGCTGGGTCAGAGACTTTCTACGCTCAGGGACTGGGTGTTGTGCTATCTTCATCATCATTTCATCCCCATGCGGCGCGCAGGTCGCCCAATGTGGCGTCGAATGTAATAAGACCTGCACCAAGGCGGCCGGACCTGTCCCGCAAGGGACGCCAGACGTTCATTTCCATTTTTTACCTGAGTAATAAAGCCACCATGGACGTTTCAACCCCTCCCATTCTCGCGTAACAGAATATTTTCTTTATTATAGTTTACACCAGATGATGGAATTTTGAGTGCTGCGAAATCGGACGTGTACACAATAAAAGAGAGTAGATTAAGCAACTGTTGTGAGGTTTCTTCATTTTACAAAATCAGATGAGGCTACTTATTGTATCCGACGCATGTATGTTGATTTGTAAATTATTTTGGTGCATAAAAAATACTGTGTACATGAACAATGTTGACTTTTCTGCTGTATGAATATATATGTATTACGATGTACGCCATACGGTAAGCAAATAAAATAACGGCTTTTCAAAATGCATTTTAAGTTGTTAGATTCTTGACAGTGCCTGCCTTCTTGTTCTTTCAAAATGATTTCGTGTGTTTCCTATATTCTTTCTTCCTTTCGTCCGACAATTTACTACCACCTTTGTTTTTAACATTGTGTTTCAATATATCCTTCACTGTCAATGTTCCGAAGGTTGGGTAGTATCTTATCAATTCTCTTGTGATATTCACTTTTTGTAACTCTTCCAGTGTTTATTCTAGTCAGTGTTGACCTTTACTGATTTATTGCCGGCCAGAGTGGCCGAGCGGATCTAGGCGCTGCAGTCTGGAAACGCGCGACCGCTACGGTCGCAGGATCGAATCCTGCCCCGAGCATGGATATGTGTGATGTCCTTAGGTTAGTTAGGTTTAAGTAGTTCTAAGTTCTAGAGGACTGATGACCTCAGATGTTAAGTACCATAGTGCTCAGAGCCACTTTTTGTTTCTGATGCGTATAACGCATTTCTCGCACTTACTTTATTGTTGTACTAGCGATATTTATTACAAAGGTTATGATCATCTTGGCGCTATTCCACTATGAAGGGCAAGGAGGACGTTCAAATGTTGAACACAGTCTATCAAAGCATACAGGTATATGCGGTATTTCTTGATGTTGAAAAGCATTTGACTCAAGTCCACACCAACAATTATTAACGAAAATACGAACCTACGGAGGGCTGAATGTTGCGACGTTCAGTCCGAAAACTTGTCTGATTCAGCTCTTCAAGCTATATCTAGTGCAAGCCTCTGTATCTCTGCATGACTTCTACAGCCTTATATTCATATGAACCTGCCTACTGTAATCAAGCTTGACTTACCCCCCTCCCCCCCCATCGCCCACACACTCAGGGAAGTAGTGGAGAATGGAGAGGTGGGGGTAGTCCCCCGCACCCTCTACTACTTCCACCAGTTAGCAAATTGACGAATCTTTGATCTTGATTGAGTTGTCTACGTGACAGCTGAATTAGTTAAGCAAATGTCTGAACTTTACTTGTCTAGTTAAATCAGCAGACAGTTCCTTGCGATGCCCTCGTATACGGGAAAATAAGCTCTGCCTTCCTTCTAACTTCGCTCTATATAGAGACGTTCTGTTAGAGTGTGGTGACTTTCTACGATCTCCAACTGAGACAGCCAGGGAGGACTGCAGCCTCGGCCTGCGGTGGCCGGTATTTCGGGGTGTCGGCGCCGGCTCTAGAAAGCTCGGCGAGCGTGCTAAGTGGGTCAGCGCGCGGCTAAAGGTATCGCGAAACCACCGGTGCGCCTAGCCCGAGTGCAAGTCGATGGCGCCGACTGCGACGTCGAAAGCTCCGGTACTGCAGGGCACCTCAGACGAACGCCTGCGAGGAGTGAAGAGGGGACACTAGGGGCAGACATGGCTTTCCAACACTCCCATCCGCCTCTGACTACCAATGGTCCGTGTTACTGGTTGTCCGGAAAACTCTGCCTTACCAGTAAACTTCAAAAAATGGCTCTGAGCACTATGGGACTTAACTTCTGAGGTCATCAGTCCCCTTGAACTTAGAACTACTTAAACCTAACTAACCTAAGGACATCACATATATCCACGCCCGAGTCAGGATTCGAACCTGCGACCGTAGCTGTCTGGCTGTTCCAGACTGAAGCGCCTAGAACCGCTCGGCCACAGCAGTCGCAGATTTGAATCCTGCCTCAGGCATGGATGTGTGTGACGTCCTTAGGTTAGTTAGGTTTAAATAGTTCTATGCTCTAGGGGACTGATGGCCTCATATATTAAGTCCCATTGTGCTCAGAGCCATTCGAACCATTTGATCTGGGAAACTACACTCTTAAGAAGCTCTTAATGTTAGTTGACTTTTTTGAATTCGGCTGTTAGTTGCTAGGCGCGTATTATTATAAAATACGGCTGAGAAGCGCGAGCTGCGAGAATATTTGGTTCGGGCCGCAGTCCGACGTCCGCAATTCTAAGAGTGGATAAAAGTATTCACTGATAATGGCACAAATCTGCCGAAACAAGTTTGAGAGTTGAAAAGATTAATCATTTGCATAATTAGCAGACTCCTCATAATTTCGTCTAAAAACACGACTCCTGTTAAAGCTTCCAAACCAAACGAAGATGGCCGGCCGAAGTGGCCGTGCGGTTAAAGGCGCTGCAGTCTGGAACCGCAAGACCGCTACGGTCGCAGGTTCGAATCCTGCCTCGGGCATGGATGTTTGTGATGTCCTTAGGTTAGTTAGGTTTAACTAGTTCTAAGTTCTAGGGGACTAATGACCTCAGCAGTTGAGTCCCATAGTGCTCAGAGCCCTTTGAACCCTTTGAACCAAACGAAGATGAGTACGAAAAGTCTCTGTAAGGGAATGAATTTGAAGTATTCTGGTATGCGATTCAGCATTCCTTCAAAAATACCGAGGAGTTAAGATGAAGGGTTTAGTTTTATTGTGTTAACCACTGACTCTTTCTTGTTTACAATGAGGATGTGGTATCTGTATGCGCGTTTCATTGGAATTTTCTTCTTTGGCACTGGTGCCGTACATTAGAAATAAACGATGGGCGACCGTAAACGATGAACAATAAAGCAAAATAAGGCTCACAATGAAGTTTACTGCCGGACGGGGTGGCCGAGCGGTTCTAGGCGCTACAGTCTGGAACCGCACGACCGCTACGGTCGCAGGTTCGGATCCTGCCTCGGGCATGGATGTTTGTGATGTCCTTAGGTTAGTTAGGTTTAACTAGTTCTAAGTTCTAGGGGACTTATGACCACAGCAGTTGAGTCCCATAGTGCTCAGAGCCATTTGAACCATTTTTTTGAAGCCCTCGTGAGGTCAACTCGATTTCTAAACTGAAGGTAACACTTCACGGAATTCGCTTTAGAACAGCTACAAATTCGTCTGGCAATTGACCGGGCCGCTCGAACTGTCAACACAACTGGCACTGCTACGACTTACACGTCGCTGGCAGCAGGTTATACAGAGTGATGGTAACTACATTCCTGGAAATTGAAATAAGAACACCGTGAATTCATTGTCCCAGGAAGGGGAAACTTTATTGACACATTCCTGGGGTCAGATACATCACATGATCACACTGACAGAACCACAGGCACATAGACACAGGCAACAGAGCATGCACAATGTCGACACTAGTACAGTGTATATCCACCTTTCGCAGCAATGCAGGCTGCTATTCTCCCATGGAGACGATCGTAGAGATGCTGGATGTAGTCCTGTGGAACGGCTTGCCATGCCATTTCCACCTGGCGCCTCAGTTGGACCAGCGTTCGTGCTGGACGTGCAGACCGCGTGAGACGACGCTTCATCCAGTCCCAAACATGCTCAATGGGGGACAGATCCGGAGATCATGCTGGCCAGGGTAGTTGACTTACACCTTCTAGAGCACGTTGGGTGGCACGGGATACATGCGGACGTGCATTGCCCTGTTGGAACAGCAAGTTCCCTTGCCGGTCTAGGAATGGTAGAACGATGGGTTCGATGACGGTTTGGATGTACCGTGCACTATTCAGTGTCCCCTCGACGATCACCAGTGGTGTACGGCCAGTGTAGGAGATCGCTCCCCACACCATGATGCCGGGTGTTGGCCCTGTGTGCCCCGGTCGTATGCAGTCCTGATTGTGGCGCTCACCTGCACGGCGCCAAACACGCATACGACCATCATTGACACCAAGGCAGAAGCGACTCTCATCGCTGAAGACGACACGTCTCCATTCGTCCCTCCATTCACGCCTGTCGCGACACCACTGGAGGCGGGCTGCACGATGTTGGGGCGTGAGCGGAAGACGGCCTAACGGTGTGCGGGACCGTAGCCCAGCTTCATGGAGACGGTTGCGAATGGTCCTCGCCGATACCCCAGGAGCAACAGTGTCCCTAATTTGCTGGGAAGTGGCGGTGCGGTCCCCTACGGCACCGCGTAGGATCCTACGGTCTTGGCGTGCATCCGTGCGTCGCTGCGGTCCGGTCCCAGGTCGACGGGCACGTGCACCTTCCGCCGACCACTGGCGACAACATCGATGTACTGTGGAGACCTCACGCCCCACGTGTTGAGCAATTCGGCGGTACGTCCACCCGGCCTCCCGCATGCCCACTATACGCCCTCGCTCAAAGTCCGTCAACTGCACATACGGTTCACGTCCACGCTGTCGCGGCATGCTACCAGTGTTAAAGACTGCGATGGAGCTCCATATGCCACGGCAAACTGGCTGACACTGACGGCGGCGGTGCACAAATGCTGCGCAGCTAGCGCCATTCGACGGCCAACACCGCGGTTCCTGGTGTGTCCGCTGTGCCGTGCGTGTGATCATTGCTTGTACAGCCCTCTCGCAGTGTCCGGAGCAAGTATGGTGGGTCTGACACACCGGTGTCAATGTGTTCTTTTTTCCATTTCCAGGAGTGTACTTTGAAGGCCAGTAAAACTTTGAAACACGTACCTCTTTTGTACGAGCTGTAAATAAATAGTTACCACTATTAGAGTTCTAATCCTCGTAAAAGCATTATAAATAAGAGACACAATAACAAATATTTAATAATTGTTTTGAATGTGACTTTTCTTCCAGTCATTGCGCTGTATTATGATAGCCTTAATTCAATTTGATAGTCCTTATTCCAAGTATGTACCGTATTTGAGGATGAGGAGGAGTCTAGTGTTTAACGTCCCGTCGACAGCGAGGTTCAAATAGCTCTGAGCGCAATGGGACTTAACATCTGAGGTAAATAAATAATGTAAATGTCAGGGCCTCCCGTCGGGTAGACCGTTCGCCGGGTGCAAGTCTTTCGATTTGACGCCACTTCGGCGACTTGCGCGTCGATGGGGATGAAATGATGATGATTAGTACAACACAACACCCAGTCCGTGAGAGTAGAAAATCTCCAACCCAGCCGGTAATAGAACACGGGCCCTTAGGATTGACATTCTTTCACGCTGACCACTCAGCTACCGGGGGCGGACAACATCTGAGGTCATCAGTCCCCTAAAACTTAGAACTACTTAAACCTAACTAACCTAAGGACATCACACACATCCATGCCCGAGGCAGGATTCGAACCTGCGACCGTAGCGGTCGTGCGGTTCCAGACTGTAGCATCTTTAACCGCTCTGCCACTCCGGCCGGCTCACGAGGGCTTAAGTCAGGGGAGAGCAGTAGGTGGTATAGCACTTAGCAACCCCATCAGTCAAACAAATCAGTTACAGCTCGCACTGTACGTGCTTGAGCATTGTCCTACAAACTGATGATCAGGTCTTGCAGAAAGTTTCATCACTTCTGTCTCTAAGCTGGTCGTAGGTTGTGTTCCAAAAATGAACAGCTTAGAGAAAGAAGTGATGACACTTTCTGCAGGACCTGACCATCAGTTTGTAGGACAACGCTCAAGCACGTACAGTGCGAGCTGTTACTGATTTGTTTGACTGATGGGGCTGTTAAGTGCTATACCACCTACTGCTCTCCCCTGAGGTCCTCGTGAGGTCAACTCGATTTCTAAACTGAAGGAAACACTTCACGGAAATCGCTTCAGAACAGCTACAAATTAGTCGGGCAATAGACCGCGCCGTTAGAACTGTCAACACAACTGGCACTGCTAAGAGTATCCTACGACTTCCACATCGCTGGCAACGGGTTATACACTGCTGGTGACTACTTTGAAGGTCAGTAAAACTTTGAAACACGTATCCGTTTTGTACGAGCTGCACATAAATATTTGCCGCTATTAAAGTTCCAACCCTCGTACATATAAGTACAGTTACTGGTATTAATTAATTAATCATACGCTGATACTGACACCACAAGAACACTTCGTAAGCAGTTACAGAATAGTAACTTGGAGGTCGCTGTGGATGGCCGCAGTCTGAAACGGAGAACAGCCGAAACAAAGTGTTCCGAATGGCGTCGACTTAGCGATCAGTACTGGGGGCAGGCGGCCAACTTAACGCGCATTCAGTATAACTTTTCTATTTGGGGCTCACAACATACTAATTTATGTAGGTTACCATTTAATAATAAGATCCGTATATATGTGGCCCGAGGTGTTACCTCAGTGTCAGTGTTGGCTCTTGAGCAAAAAAGATTCACGACCTCTAGAGTTTTAGTAGTAGGGCATTCTGTAAACCATTATATAGTTTGTTGGATTCAATTACTAGCATTTGGTGATACCACGGTCTGTGGACTGATTAAGAGACCTATATTTTGTTGTGTTTGTTTAGTTATGTATTGTTTCATATATATTTAGCCATTTGTGTATGAAGTCATTATATGTGTGTGTAAAATAATCATGTAAGCCATAACGATAACAACAGCTTGCTACAGGTATTATCGCGTTATCTATCACCATCTGCATGCACATCTGTAATAGAAATACACACGGAAACACGGTACGGTGCAGCTACACAAACTTCATGTTTTGTGATGTTCGAAGTTGTACCTTTCGAGTGCGGTTCATTAAAAATATGTAGCGTGTTTTTAAGTGCATTTTTAAAACAGACACACAAGCAGATGAGGACAAGAACAGCGAAAATAATTATGACAACGTATATAATAATGTCAAGAAGGAATTTAGATAGGAGATTAATTGAAAATTTACAAGTGATTTTGTTATTCAATGCGTCTAAACGACTATTGACTTAAACCTACACAGAAAGTAATGCAGGACACACAAAGAAGTTACAAACCTACGTCTTTCCTGTATCTGTACACCAAAAATATTCATATCAGATTACACTGACAACAGAAGTTGACGGTGTTCCGTAAATGTCAAGGTGCGCCGACGTTGCAAACTACGTGCCAAGAAATATGTTTGTCCGTAACTTAGCGTGTGAGACTTTTATGCTTTTCACCTCTTCTCGCTTATGGATTTTTTGCAGCCTGGTTAAAAGTTCACATACCCTACAGCTACATCTACTGTTAAAGTACGCTGGACCCAGCAGCGCAATAGTGGAACTTTTTATTAATAATATTGCAGGTTTCATCCCTGCCTAGCTTTAGAGTATTTAGAAGTACTCACATAAATGTTCGTCTTAGATTTTGTCTAGTGCTCCCGCGAATCTCAGAACAGGACGTAAAATTCTTTACGGTTGATAATTAACTGCAGCATAACAGCACAGTTTAAGCGAGGATGTTACTTTAACACTATCATTTCAGAAACGTAACTATAAGGCGGAAGACTTTGATAAATATTTATTCCAAAATGAATCGTTTGTTGAGTTGTTCCTGGCAGTATAAAAAACTGTGTCCCAGACGTGACCATGAAATTATTTCCTTGACAAGGGTGAGTGAGCGATAAGAAAGAAATTGAGTCATTCCATGTGACCTACTCGGGTGACACATGACAAAATTTTCCCCGGAGGTACTTAGTAATACATTAATATGTGTCTAAGAGCGCTGCTTTTTGCATCAGTTGACATGGACGCAGAGCCGCTTTCCCATTCTCACATACATGCTGTACGATCATTTAAAGCTGAAGAAGAAGCATATAGAGAGAAGGAGGGGGAAGGAGGGAGGGAGGGAGAGAGAGAGAGAGAGAGAGAGAGAGAGAGAGAGAGAGAGAGCGGCGAGGGGGGGGGGGGGGGGGAGGGAGAGAGATGGAGAAATTAATTTACACAAACTTATCTTCTGTTAAAGCATTTCTTAAGTCCAGCCGGCCGGGGTGGCCGAGCTGTTCTAGGCGCTACAGTCTGGAACTGCGCGACCACTACGGTCACAGGTTCGAATCCTGCCTCGGGCATGGATGTGTGTGATGTCCTTAGGTTAGTTAGGTTTAAGTAGTTCTAAGTTCTAGAGGACTGATGACCTCAGAAGTTAAGTCCCATAGTGCTCAGAGCCATTTTTGAAGTCCAGACAGAGTACCGTGGTATTTTATTTGGGTACGGCCTTGAATAGGGTCAGACATGGTACCTAAGCATAGCTGCCCACAATAATAAAGAAGAGATAACGTATATCAAATTTGCACTAGAATAAAAAGTTTCTCCCTGCCTGCTACATATTTCGTGGCAGGTGAAAAGTGGTTTAGTATCCTTAAAGGGTGTAATACCTTCTTGCGACATACAGCACAATAGTTGATTTCGTAATCATGATTCTCCTCAGATGCTGCTCCATCGGCTCTGCGTTATGTGGTTAATATATGCAGCTCTTCTTCTTCAATTGCTGCTTCAGTGCCGTGTATCCTTTAAATAATAGTAACTACTGAACTTGCTAACAGGTTAAAAGTGAATGTGTGACCCAAACTCGGGACCTCTGCTTTCGCAGGCAAATGCCCTACACAGTAAGCCATCCTTTCACGACTCACGACCGGTCTCCCATCTTTACTTCCACCCGTATCCATCTCCTAACCTCCAAGCCTCACAAAAACTCCTCTATATGGCTGGCTGGACTAACACTTCCGGAAGAAAGAATATTGCGCAAGAATGCTTAGCCACAGGTGTTCACTCACCAGCGGATTGTGCTCTGTTTTGAAAAGAGATGGTGAAATCTGTTCAGCTTTTGAACTAACTCACTGGCTCTTTTTGGGACTCTTTCATCTTCACTCATTCAGTGTTACTTTTTTCTTAAACATGTCTCATACCGTATATCTGTATAAAATTTTAATTTATTTGTATATGAATAGTAATAAAAATATAAATTGATATATTTTATTGAAAATTGTAATTCAGAATTCGTTAGCTAAAATTAATGTTTTGTCAATATTTGGATTTTAATGGTTCAAATGGCTCTGAGCACTATGGGACTTAACTTCTGAGGTCATCAGTCCCCTAGAACTTAGAACTACTTAAACCTAACTAACCTAAGGACATCACACACATCCATGCCCGAGGCAGGATTCGAACCTGCGATCATAGCGGTCGCGCGGTTCCAGACTGTATCGCCTAGAACCGCTCGGCCACCCCGGCCAGCCATTTGGATTTTAAATAAAAGTAAAAAAAAGTATTACCGTTAGTGAGATTCGAACCAGCGACTTCAGTCATAAAACTTCTTCGTTACACACTTTTTTTTTTTTTTTTACACGCACACCCACGTCAGCTACTGGCGACTACGCTGATGAGCACCAATTATATTGTACAACAAAAAAATGGCTCTGATCACTATGGGACTTAACATCTCAGGTCATCAGTCCCCTAGAACTTAGAACTACTTAAACCTAACTAACCTAAGGACAGCACACACATCCATGCCCGAGGTAGGATTCGAACCTGCGACCGTTGCGGTCGCGCGGTTCCAGACTGAAGCGCCTAGAACCGCTCGGCCACCAGCGGCCGGCGTATTGTACAACAGATCTTCGAAATCTTCCAATCTGCAAAGTCGACGTATCGAGGTTTTTTGAGAACTGCCTCTTGCTGCTTTAGGAAACTGGTGTCCAACCGTTGGCTTTCAGATCCTATAAGAAGTAGGGCAGTCCGTAAGGCCCCCTTCTTGGATAAATATCGTATACACGTCATTCATGTGTGATAAGAAATTTTCATAAGTCGAGCTAAAAAAGTTACTGATTTGAGACAGTGAAAAAGATTAGAATGGACTTTATGCTCTTCGACTGTCTTTTAACACTTCACAGTATTACCACTGTGCTTCCGAGGCTGAAAAGTGAAAGTGGTGCACACTGTTTTGAAAAACTCATTTACTTTAATTTTAAAATTTTATTTTTTACAAACTCGTACAAGTTATTTGTAAACAAACATACAAATTATCAGTGATAAATGTTATTTGTGAAAGATAAATTACGGACACTTTGTTTTCAAAGACATCTACTAGCATATCAAACAACTATTTCCAGCGAATCACGGCTCCCTGTTAGTTTCAGTTTCCAGTTGTAGTAAAGTTTCGAATTATTACTGATGAGCGCTAAACGGCCCACGCAAAGATCTAGTATGCGAGATTTGGAAAACGGTTTGACGTTGAACATGAACGAGCGAACCGCAGTGAACGGAAGGGACTGCAACTCAATGTAGAACTGTATGACATGGACAGGGAACGAGTCGACCACAAAAAGAACGAGACCGCCGGAACGAGAGCAGTGCTGCACCGGTACTGCTTACTGAACCATTCACACAGGAACGCGTTCCTTCGTGGGCGATCCTCCTCTAGTTTCATAAATCTTGGCATATCAAAACGTCGCCTTTCGCTGGCAGTGCTGTTTACGGAGTGAGCTGTCCCAGCGCATTTTATTACGTGACGTCACAGATCTAATTCTGTCAGTAGCTCCCTCCTACTTCCCAAACTCCACTGCAGAGTGGAAAATTCATTCCGGAAACAATCCCCTCCACTACGGGGAATTTCTCCGCGATAACCTCTCAGGAGTGCTAGTCCAGTCAAATACACAGGAGAAGCTCCACCGCTCTGGCCCGAGTCTGGGTCAATCGTGACCGAACGGCCGCCGTGTCATCCTCAGCTAAAGACGCTCTAGGCTTTGCAGACCTGAGAGTCGGTACTTTTCATTCAGCTTCTAAAACTGAGATCACGAGGCTGAGTGGAGACTTTACGAGTCGCCGAGCGCTGTGGCCGAGCGGTTCTTGGCACTTCGTTCCGGAAGCACGCGGGTGCTACGGTCGCAGGTTCGAATCCTTCCTCGGACGTGGATGTGTGTGATGTCCTTAGGTTAGTTAGGTTCACGTAGTTCTAAGGCTAGGAGACTGATGACCTCAGATGTTAAGTTCCATAGTGCTTAGAGCCATTTGAACCGTTTGAACCTTTACCATTCGTTCCACCAAGGAAAACTCCCTGGCAGTACCGGGAATTGACCCAAGTCCTCTGCATGGCTGTCATGTTAGCTGACAATTCAGTTCCGGTGGCGGACGTACGCAGGAGAAATGGAAGATAGGTGAGAGGCATGCCGGACGTAAAGTTTTGAAGACAGGGAATAAATCCGGTAGTTTAATGAATGCAAAAGCAAGAGCCTGAGTTGGAATCCCGATCCAGCACAAAGTTTTAATCTGCCGGGAAGTTTCAAAACAGCTCACATTCTACTGCGGAATAAAAGATTCACTCCAGAATAACTATTCCTTATATCTTACGGACTGAATATTTTAATTATTTCTTTTTGTACTCTACTGAAGATGTCTAATAGCTGAAACATGTTTGCTTAAGAAGCAAAATAAAATTTAGATTCAAAAGACGACTAATAATTATCCGAATAGGATACACAGCTTCCTATAGTTTCCTCAGTTTTTCTCGCATCTCTGTGATTTCCAAATACACATATTAAAAAAACTTTTGCATCACACCGGTTCCCAGAACTCCTGAAGATACTCGTTGACTGTGGATATTGTATCACACACACAGTCTCTTTGACTGTTCATAGATGTCACTAAACCCGCACAAACATGTAAACAACCATGTATCAGCGGCGCCTATTAGACGGAGGAGGTCCGACTGCCGATCGGTTCCAGTCATTCCACCAAGAAGGAGGTACACGGCTCGTGTTGTCTCTGGTTCAACCGTGCCTAGACGGTCAATACCGCGGTTCGATCGCGTCCGCATTTACTTTGTATCAGGAAGGGCTCTCAACAAGGGAAGTGTCCAGGCGTCTCGGAGAGAACCAAAACGACGTTGTTCGGACATGGGGGAGATACAGAGAGACGGGAACTGTCGATGACATGCCTCGCTCAGGCCGCCCAAGGGCTACTATTGCAGTGGATGACCGCTGCCTATGGATTACGGCTCGGAGGAACCCTGACAGCAACGCTACCATGTTGAATAATGCTTTTCGTGCAGCCACAGGACGTCGTGTTACGACTGAAACTGTGCGCAATAGGCTGCATGACGCGTAACTTCACTCCTGACGTCCATGGCGAGGTCCATCTTTACAACCACGATACCATGCAGTGCGGTACAGATGGGCCCAAAAACATTCCGAATGGACCGCTCAGGATTGGCATCACATTCTCTTCACCGATGAGTGTCGCATATGCCTTCAACCAGACTATATCGGAGACAGGTTTGGAGGCAACCCGAACAGGCTGAACGTCTTAGACACGTCGTCCAGTGAGTGCAGCAAGGTGGAGGTTCCCTGCTGTTTCGGGGTGGCATTATGTGGGGTCGGCGTACGCCGCTGGTGGTCATGGAAGGCGCCGTAACGGCTGTACGATACGTGAATGCCATCCTCCGACCAATACTGCAACCATGTCGGCTGCATATTGGCTGTTTATGGACGACATGACCCACCAACCACTCTGATGGATCCAAACCGAATCGCCATTGAGGAGTCGGACAATCTGGACCAACAATGCCTTGATGAACTTTTGGATAGTGTGCCATGACGAATACAGGCATGTATCGATGCAAGAGGACGTGCTACTGGGTATTAGAGGTACCGGTGTGTACAGCAATCTGGACCGCCACCTCTGAAGCTCTCGCTGTATGGTGGTACAACATGCAGTGTGTGGTTTCCATGAGCAATAAAAAAGGGGAGTAATGATGTTTATCTCGATTTTTTTTCTGGTTCCGGAACTCTCAGAACCGAGATGGTGCAAAACTTTTTTTGATGTGTGTAGCTCCAGACAATGTAGGGATGCTCCCAGACTAATATTGATGCATGATCTACGCAGTCATAGTCCGACCTGTGGAAGTGGGCGTTGTCTAATGAGAATTTGTAAGGGGGTGGACATAAACAGGTGTAAAGGAAGGGTACAGTGGCCGTGTCCACCTCGCGATATACGTCCGAATCGAGCGGCTCAGGGTCATCATCCCACATATGCGCCAGGAGGAGCTCGTACCCGGCACGGCAGAGCAAGTTGGGCAATCACCGGATGCACGCAAATCCGACCTGGCGCCCGAGACACAAACTGCCGCCACAGGCGCCTCCTGATCATTCAGCCATAACGAATTTGATGGGTCGAACTCCTGGGGCTGTCGTTTCGCTGCACTAAAAAATTTCTCTTTCTAGAATTTATTTACCATAGTAACAGGAAGTGATATAATAAAAACTTACGTATTTTTCTAGAGATTCCTTGGTGTGTCACTCGATGTAATCATAAGAAACTATTATCACAACACTTTTTGACAATGCAGAATAATCTCTTTTCACCAGGCTGCCAAGCTATAAACTCGAAAGGAAATTTTATGTCGCAGTTGGTTGTTATGTACAGAATGTTCCTGTTCGCTGCATCTACTGATCTAGCAATCGAATATCAAAGGAAATGACTACTCGACGTATCGAACTCGACGATAGTAATACGAAGGGTCGTCAGGGCCATAATCGTGTGTGACTGGTCCAAGATTTTCGCTAAAACTGCCTGCAGGAATACAACCACGGCCATTGCTGATATGTAAGGCGTTAATTAAACCCATAAACCAGTCCATTACCTCGAAAATGTGTTCCTAATTTCCCCATCAAGGAGACGGCCGTTTGCTCTCTCCAGCGACCTCTAGTTGAGGTTACATTTTGGACTTCCCTTTTGATTAAGCTACAACAAAGGAAAAAACATTACGATGTAAAGAGGAAGAAAAGGCGTCCGCTGTGTAAATGTGACAGCGGAGAAAGCACGATTGAAGACGGCGGTCAGAGATTTATGCACGGTTGTTTCCTCAATCAAAGAGATATATGTTTTATTAACACTCCAGCATATCGTCGTGGAGGTTCATGTATAGTTCTGAGAAGCGCTTGAAGTCATATTGCCACATCAGGTGTGAACTCTCCGGTAAACTAATGGCAATCATACGCACAGCGTGTTTCTTAAATGCTCTTCAAAGATGTTAAGACTGAAAAAATGGTTCAAATGGCTCTGAGCACTATGGGACAACTTCTGAGGTCATCAGTCCCCTAGAACTAAGAACTACTTAAACCTAACTAACCTAAGGACATCACACACATCCATGCCCGAGGCAGGATTCGAACCTGCGACCGTAGCGGTCGCGCGGTTCCAGACAGTAGCGCCTAGAACCGCTCGGCCAACCCGGCCGGCGTTAAAACTGATGCATCTCGCAAAATATTTGACTATTTTGCAACCTCTCTTCGCGATTACCGTGAGACCTCGATAATACATAGTAAAACATGTAGAGAGCTCTTTAAACACTTTTCTTCATGATATGCATTGCAAAGAGCTTGAAGGAAAAGAAACACGAAACCATTCGACGCTTTTCAGTATCTGCTAGGTGTTTCTCCTTCCAGCTCCCTACTATTAAATTTGAATCACAGTAGTATAGCTATACAATCCCCTGACATGCGCTCTTCTTCTTAAAGCATCTAACAGAGGGAGTTTTAAAAGATTGTCGCAAATGTATAGGAGTGATATATCACGTCGTGGAGAACAACTTTTATGAGAGACAAAATATTCGCTGACGCTTCCATGCAAAAATAGGCGCCCTTTAGTATTCGCTGGCCCTGGGACGACGACATTTCACCGAAATAGTAGAGTCTACTAACCAGGTGTGTAGCATACGACCTATGGAAGTTTATGGAGAAACTTAACTGAAAGAAGGGATGAGTTGGTACGACTTACCCTGATGCATCTAGGAATTGCCAATTTGATAACGGAGGGAAGTATGGACGGTAAGATTCGTAGAGGAAGATCAAGGTTAGAATAAAGTAATCAAGTTAAGTGAATATAGGCTGGAATAGTTCTGCCGAGATGAGAACGCTTATACGGGACAGACTACTATGGTAAGCAGCATCAAACCAGGCTTCAGGCTGAAGCCCGCAATAATAACAAAGACCAATTTCACTTTTTTTTTTTTTTTTTTTTTTTTTGGACTCTTCTGGTACGTTAGAAATGTCGTCTGTAGAAATAACGCAAAGTCTCGTCTTCGACTGTTGCTAGCTGACAGCTTCCAGCCGCTTTCCGGTTGCTGGACCAATTGCCCCAGGACACAGAGTTACTGTTACTAGGCAGCATCGATCTCAGATCCGGGTAATCTCACGGAGCAATCATTGACTCCTTTTCTGCTACTGACTTCCGATAGCTCTCGTCGCAGTGGTCGTAGAGTGCTCAATGTTCCTCTTTACGGAGAGCGACGTAACAAGAGACGTCGGTGTCGGTGTGTGTGGTGACCCGCCAGCGTCCCACAGTCCCCAGCAAGGCCGCACCTGCTGCCCGGGGGGACGGATGCAGCCGCTGGTGACCCACTTGTGGGACGGCCGTTGCGCAACGGGTGTAGGGCTGCCGCCGCCGCGGAAGGAGCAGGAAATTCTCCGGATGACTGGTGGAAAGCGGCGGCCGCTTCTTACACAATCCGTAGAAAGGTAAAAGCGAAAGTGATCTGCCCACGTGGGCTCGGCCTGGAGAGCCGCTGGAGCTGCAGCCTGGATCTCCAGAGGCGTGCGAGAGGGGCCGCGAACACACCAGTACTGAAGAGCTGCCATGTACTTTCTTGTGTGACCCATTTTGACAAATGGATTTTGGCTGTTCAGCTGTACTTATGTCATTCACTCTGAAGAGCCAAAGAAACTGGTACACCTGCCTAATATAGGGTAGACCCATCGCGGGCACGCAGAAATGCCATAGCACGACATGGCATGGACTCTACTAACGTCTGAAGTGGTGCTAGAATGAACTCACATCATGAATCCTGCAGGGCTGTCCATAAATCCGTAAGAGTACGAGAGAGAACTCTTTTGAACAGCACGTCGCAAGGCATCGCAGATATGCTCAATAATGTTCATGTCGAGTCTGGTGTCCATCGGAAGTTTTTAAACTCAGGAGAGTATTCCTCGAACCACTCTGTAGCAATTCTGGACGTGTGGGGTGTCGCATTGTTCTGCTGGAATTGCCCAAGTCCGTCGGAATGCAAATTGCATAGATGCAGGTTATTAGACAAGATGCTTACGTACTTGTCGCCGGTCAGAGTCGTATCTAGACGTGTCAGGTGTCCCATATCACTGCAGCCGCACACGCCTCACACCATTACAGAGCCTCCACCAGCTTGAACAGTCCCCTGCTGACATGCAGGGTCCACGGGTTCACGAGGTTGTCCCTATACCCGTAAACGTCCATCCGCTCGATACAATTTGAAACGAGACTCGTCCAACCGGGCAACATGTTTCCAGTCATCAGCAGTCCAATGTCGGTGTTGACGGGTTCTGGCGAGGTGTAAAGCTTTATATCATGCAGTCATCAAGGGTACATGAGTGGGGCTTCGGCTCCGAAAGTCCATATCGATGATGTTTCGTTGAATGGTTCGCACGCTGACACTTGCTGATGGTCCAGCATTGAAATCTGCAGCAATTAGCGGAATGGCTGCAGTTCTGTCACGTTGAACGATTCTCTTCAGTCGTCGTTGCAGGATCTTTTTCCGGCCGCAATTATGTCGGAGATCTGATGTTTTACCTGATACCTGATATTCACGGTACACTCGTTTAATGGTCGTACGGGAAAATCCCCACTTCATCGCTACCTCGGGGATGCTGTGTTCCATCGCTCGTGCGCCGACTACAGCACCAAGTTCAAACTCACTCAAATCTTGATAACCTGTCTTTGTAGCAGCAGTAACAGATCTAACAACTGCGCCATACACTTGATGTCTTACATAGGCGTTGCCGACTGCAGCGCCGCATTCTGCTTGTTTACATATCTCTCTATTTGAATACGCATGCCTATACGAATTTCCTTGGCGCTTTAGCGTATCTGATATACGTCTGAAATGCTCCAGTCAGGTTTTTTATACAGAGGCGTACCAAAAATCCATCGCCAAACTTTCCAGAAACACTCCTCACACATGTTGGAATAACGCGTTTTATGGACGTGAGTGCGGAAATGCTTCATTTCCTTGTTAGAGTTCATTTTCTGCTTCTCTTCATAATCACATTAATAATGCAACATCATGCAGTAACAGAACGTACCAAATTACATGAAACTTTTCCTTCCATTAGATGTTCAGAACATCCTACATGTTACGTTTGGATGGATGTATAGTACGTTGTAATTCCTAAGTTCACCGGAAGTAATGTTGACATGTGAGTCACATCATTGCTTTTGCTGACTTGTGACTAATTTCGTTGATCTCTTGGCATCAGACACTCAGCGTTAACTGTTTAGTGTTCATCATGTGTAGTAGCAGACTTGAACACCGTATGCTCCCTAAGACGACGATCAGTTGCTTTAAACGTCGTCCTGTTGGAGCACCGTCGCTCAACAGACCTCTACCGATGCAAACTTTGAGCGCCACCGGCATTACCATCTGCTAATTCTTACAGCAAATGAGCATTTCCCAACTCCACGTAAGGGTACACTTCCACTGAACTGTACCGGAAATCAAGTCCGTTATGAACACTAAACGTTCATGCTACGTGCTTGAACAGCCCATGCTCAGCGCTAAACAGCTGTTGCTATGTACCTAAGCTAGTAGAGCAATGATGTTATTCGAATCTCATTCGAGCGCTGAAGTGAGTCACATGTCAGCATTACCTTCATTCCATTGGAACAATAAACACTGGAGGCGAAGCTACGGATTACAACTTACTGTACATCCTAACCATACGTAAATAAGAGCGTATTTTGAACATTTGTTATCATATAATGCTGATACGTTCTGTTGTTGTGTGTTTCCCATAATTAATGTGATTTGAAGAGAAGTAGGGGTCCCACATGGAAATAAAGCATTTCCAGACCCATGCCCATAAAAAAGCATTTCTTTTTGCCTCTATACTTGAGGAATGTTTCCTGAAAGCTTATCCATATCTTTTTGTTACATCCTGTATAATTCCATCGTCAAATGTCAGTCTATGTATGACTGTCGAAATCAGTCGACCACAGAGTACAGAAAGCAAATCAGGCTGCGTATACATAAAAGATATATTGCGTGCGCCAATATCAGAAACACGTTCGAGCAGTACCCATAAAATTTTAACTATCGCCTTGTAAAGCATCGGAGAATAAGCTAAATTTCATATATTAAGATACGATATCGAACATAAATTGTACAACGTTATACACTTTGGATTAGTTTTCCTGAGCTGTTTATAGCACAATTACCCTATACATTTGATATAATAACGAAACTAAAATTATTTGAAGTTGTCAGCAATTAACACGAGCATTGCATTCAGCTATGATTTTGCCCGTTACGTAATCATAGTACTTCTCGAGCAAAGTACGTCACTATCATTTCATTTGAAATAAACAAAAGCAATAAAAGGGTAGAGTTGTTGTGTGTATGCAAGAATAGTATGTTTCTTTTTTAACACGCTGCCAAATATGTTTTCTTCTTTGCTTGTTTGGATTCTGTTTCCCGCATTTGCACTATACAAGTTGTATAAGTTAATTGTCGTCTTTATCACCTGTAATAAAAGTCTTATTAACAACAGACGTGTTTCGCGTCTGGTCTTAATAAGATTTTATTACAGTTAATAAAGACGACCGTTATGTTTTACAACTAAATATGTTATTTGGAACACGTTAGCTTAAGATATTATAAAATTTTATTTAATCAGTTTTACTTGAAAATTTATTGGAAAAGATGTAGTTTCTGTAAACTAGCTTCGAGACACCAAAAGAGAAGCTAGGCACCAAAATTGAATGCTGTTTCTGAATATCAGTTTCCACAAAGAAATATTAATTGCTCGTATAGCTGTAATTTACGCTAAAGCGGCACGTAAAAGTGATCATATGATATGGTTTCTGAAATACTGATTAACTAAATGAAATCACTTGTAGGTTTCGCAGAAGTAGCCTTGACAATGTATTTAGCTTATGCGGGAAGTGGAATCATGCTGTGACCATGAAACTTGGCGATGGTTTAGTCTTTCTCTAAGTATTCACCGCTCAGTGCGACACGCTTTTTCCAGTGGCGGATGACTTGGCGCGTAGACCTCGGATGTAGCAGTTGCTAAGGATGGATTCCAGATGTGGCCGATTTTGATGAATATGACGGGTATTCCAACAATCTGGTCCTCAAATCCTTAACTTTCCCTGTTGACCCTATATCTATGTGTGAAAGTGCATTACCCTAATAAAAGACTGCATTTTTTAAATCTTTATTTGACAGCTGTTTTCTGTTTACGACGTAATCAATAACAATGACGTAGACAATAACAATATACCGTTTTGAATCCCACAAAACCCCCCGCGGTAGACTAGGTTGCTAACGCATGCTTGTAAGGTGATCGTCGGAAGTAGCTGGTTCGAAAGATGGTGGTGTAACAATTTTCACCAGCAATGTTTGGCCGCAATCGGATGAGAGATGCTGGCGAAAAGTTGCGGATCACCATACTTTGCACAGTTTTCTGGATTAAATTCAAAATATTCACACAGTGTCTAATGGCGTGAGGACATGTGCCACTGCTGATTATGATCCGTTTGTCGGATGCAGATGTTAAGAACCAACACCTCCTTAGGTGGTGGTGCGTTAAACCCGGTGTACCCCTGATGCTCTTCGAGAGGAGTAACGTATATGTCGGTACCGGGTTTCACTATTTCCATTCTTTCGTTACATACAGCAAAAACGTGACACCACACTCCCATTAGTCACCCGCACTCAACAGATACACGTAAACCGCAATACTCGTACATCGCGTGGAAAATGGACATTGTGCTCGAAGGAGGAAAACTTTTTCGATTACGCTGCTTAACAATACCTCAGGGTCCACCAGTGAAGAATGTCATACAATTCTTTAAAGTTAAGCTTTCATCAACAGGAAAAGTTTCTCTTCATCAATAACGAAAAAAACAGTCGCTATGCTAAATCAGTTAAAATCTTCACAGATTAATTTCACTTTATCAAATATTAGCCGATAAAAGTGCTCTGACAGATGTATAAGTGAGTTTACAAGTTTTTACTGCTTACAAGTTCTTTGTAAGAAAGGCTCTGCGAATATAAGCAAATATTTCAGATGCGACATGAAGTTGCGTCGGAGGCATGCGACCATAACGTAAACTTAAAATTTTATCCACTGCTGAAAAGGTCGCTAAATCATTATTCACTTTGATGATCAGAAATGATTTATTGAAGCGCTTCGGAGTTAAGATCCGATACCGAACAGCAAAGCGAATAATTATTTGGTGACCTAACCAGCAGTGGATAAAGTTTCTAGTTTAAAGAAACAAATATTACTTAATGGTGCAACCGAATCTTACTACATTTCAGCTCTAGTGTAAAATAAAAAGACGTGTCCCCCCTCCTCCCCACTCTTCTCTCTCTCTCTCTCTCTCTCTCTCTCTCTCTCTCTCTCTCTCTCTCTCTCTATCTATCTCTCTCTCTCTCATTCTAGTTTCTTTCTCCCTACGTTTCTCCATAATCTATAGCTCCTTGACTGGTATCCTAAAGGCTACGCAATTTTTGTGGTGTTCTATGACATTTCAGTTTCTTGTAAATCTTCCTTTATTTGTTCTAGTCATTTAATACTGACGGAGTTTGTAACGATTGTCTTAATATTTTCGTGACCCTGTTGTGAAGAAGCCTACTTCGATAACTCTTATGGTTTTTGTTTAGTTTCTGACGTACATTGATGCACTCTCGTAACAAGGGGATGCACAGAATCCGTTGGTTTACTTTTAAAATGGTCGAAACATTGCTGAGAAACAGATTACCCCATTAGCTCCTCGTCAGGATTTAAATATACCTACACTGTTAGACATGATAATTAAAATTAAAAATATTTTTAGCTTCAGTCCAGAACGCGAATGCCAGCTTATAGAATGGTTTCCAAATGTGCGTCGCCTCAGTAACGTAGAAACGTCTGTATAGAGGTGTGGCTCTCAGCACACGAAACATATTATGCAGCAAAGAACACAATTTTGACTGTATGCGAAGGCTTTCATTTTAAATTTCTAATAAAATTGTTAGTTGAATTGGAATTTAACTGCGGATCTTCAGCACGGATCGATCCTTATTCTATGATCCGTCGAGCGCGTGACACTGGAAAGGATGCAAGTGGAAAATTTTGAAAATGGTGCTACAGAGTGATGTTAGATATTATGGGCAGAGGTAAAGTACAGAATGAAGTGCTTCAAGAGCGAATTCTGTGATAAACTCGTATGAAAGGGGGGGATACGATGTAGCACATGTACTGAGGTGATCTCTGTATTGGAAGAAGTCGTGGAGGAGAAGAAGAATTGTTGAGGCAAACAGTCATTAACGTACTTTTAACAGATTGTGGAAAATGCTCGGTGTAGCAGACGTAAAAATGTAGAAGGATTAGCAAGAGATAATAGCAGCATACAATAGAGTCGGCAGTCTGACTAAAAAAGAAACTAATGTAATCGCAATTACACGGTTCCGAAGCGCATAAACAAGCGTTAGGTGCGGTTTCAGTGAGGCATGTCCTTCCATTGTTCATTTCCCAAAAGAAAGACAACACACTCCTTTCTCTCAGTCGCGAACAAAATGGACTTCTTCTTCTCAGCTAGTCTAATACAGACAGAAGAAGCCGAGAGTGAAAGTAAGCTCACAATGGAAAAGAAAGCACGTAAATATTCAGTTTAGGCATCTGGTCTGCTTTTACAGCTGTATAGAATTCGTTTTTCCTAATGTTTTATGGACGACAACAACAATTTATTTCCCTTTACTTATTTGTCGTTTCAGGGAGAAGGCACTATCATTATAAACAACACAGCATCTTACCTGTCCCCCACAAAAATACTTTGAAACTGCGTACCCATACAGACACTTTACTAGCCCAAAGATTTCGGAACTGGTAGGATCAAATATTTTTCTTGTTCAGGACTGCAAGCGTAGTGAGATGTGCAACAAGAAAGCGAAATAGGATAGTATGTCTTCGGTTGAGTACGCACTCGGATTAGTTAGGACGACGGTATTCTTTGTAGAAATAATACAGGCTATCGTAGGAAAGAAATGGTGAAATCTGAGACCACCGCATCCGAAACTTTTGAGAATAGCAGCCAATACGTGCTGCCACGAAAAAATTATGGTTATTTTCAATTTCAGTGTGACAGTTGGTGGAAAATGTTAACAAAATGCCTAGGTACAGTGGTGAAATGAAAAATGATTGAGAATGAACCTACGAGACTAACTGCAGGGAAGGAACAGCTGAAAAGCTTTTCTCGTAGGAAGGACGATGAGAAGACGTCGCGAATTTGCGAACGACAATGCTTACCCAGCTTCTCTTCTATTTACAGGCGAATATTGTGACACTAAATCTAATATCAATATAGTCTCAAAGAGGACATAGAACGAATTTCAATATAAAAGTTAGTGTGTTTATCGTAATGAGTCGGTGCTTTTATACCCATAAACGCACTTGCTGCTATCAGTTGTGATTACTCAACTGCGTTCTTTGGGTTATTGTTTTCTGAAAATACAATGATACTTCACTGACTTATTTACAGTTGTTTCACCCTAAATCAGTTATGATGTCAACTGATACCCTCAAAAGACATTGCTTCCCTTTTATCTACCGACCATAATCACGTCCTCGCATGATAACTGACCTGGAACGAAGCGTTATACCAATCTACATAACGTAAACGATAACTTTTTATGTTATACCACATGATACAGGAGAAGTCGAAACGAATAGTTTAATATGAGACACCTGAGCTCTTGGAAGCCGAGAAACAACCTCAAATTGGCCTACGAAAGCCACCTAAACTACGGCGCATGCTCACATCGCGAGATGTTGAATATCTTCTTGTGCTCTTATGCCACTGGCTTTCGTTAGCATTACTAAGGTAACATGCCCTGTGACGTTGATGAGAGAAAATGACTTCTGAACGTGTTATGCGAAAACAAATTGGGTTTCCAGTTTAATCTAAACTTAGCCGTTACAAAACAGTTGTCTCGTAGTAGGAAGGCCAGAGAAATAAAATTATTTAATTTTAATATCACTCCGTTAAAAGTGACAAAGTTGTCAGGTAAAATTTAAACAAAAGTCAATTTCACAATTCGTAAGAGCACGATTATGCCTGTGGCATGAGTATACTAGAGGATGTTCCAAATTCTCGCACAACGCGCATGCGTTGTGGCTTAGATGGCTTTTGAAGGCCACTTTGAGATGACTAGGGCCTCCCGTAGAGTAGACCGTTCGTCGGGTGCAAGTCTTCCGATCTGACGCCACTTCGGCTACTTGCGCGTCAAGTTTGATGTTATTTCCAGAGTGGTAGATCACAAGTGGCCCATATCAACTTGTTCGCCTCTCCTTCCCCTACACCACTGTGGTGTACGTTGTAAACAGTTATCGCTTACACTCTGCATAGTAACGTATTATGACCGACGCCTGTCCTTCTCCGTGAGCTGTTTGGTCTCGACGAACCTCCAGTGTTCCTTTCCAAGCGGTTTCTTCGTTCCTCTCGTATTTCCTTTTCAACAGATCGGTTCGACGAGTATCTACGTCTTTCACACTTTCTGCCACGAGTTTGATTCATTACTACCTTTAATACTGTGGCATCTGATTTTCTTAATACACGGCTAAATAATTCTTAAATAATGAAATAATAAGCAACCAACTGCGTAAAAAAAATTTAATTTCTTTACCAGTTTCTAGCACCTAGTGCCCTTCTTCAGAAGGTTAAATCTATCGCATTATTTGCGCCAAGAACAAGATGCACAGAACAAAATGCCACGATCCCAAAAAACATACAGGAACAATAAGTAATACAATTACTGTGTATTGTATTACTTATAATTCCTGCATATTTTGTAGGACCATGTTCTTTTGCTGTATGCATCTTATTCTCTACACTAGCAAATAATGCGATAGATTTAACCTTCTGAACGAGGGCACTAAATGCCCGAAACGGGTAAAGAAAGTAAATTTCTTTTACGCAGCTGGTTGCTTATTATTTCATTATATACGACTACAGTTGCTGAGGCTGGATAAAATACTAAGTAATTCTTATTCGATTTTGATAAGATAGTTTTTCACAGTCACTCACTTTGGCTGACAATAATGTTTCGCTTAAGTCAACTACTTATGAGAACGTGGACTTGGCTTGTGAAGCTTTGAAGTTGATGGATTATATGTTGATGTTCCCTGTTTCACAACGATAGACTATGGAGTTGACAGTGGGCCTTCTGTTGTGTTTTTGCGTAGTTCAGCGAGATAATGTCTATAAAGGAAATATCTCTTATAAACAGAAATGAGTCGAACAATATTGCGTATGTTCATCGGTTGCTGAGTTAAAAGACACACAGATATAAGGAAGTGACCGCAGATCTTACCTTTGCCACGAGATTTTTTACTATTTGCTACTGATTTGAATCATCAATGTTTAGCGAAGGCACAAAACTGAACAAGATGATATTTGTGTGTGTGTGTGTGTGTGTGTGTGTGTGTGCGTGTGAGTGTGGGTGGGTGGGTGGGTGGGTGGGTGTGGGTGTGGGTGTGCATGTGTGATGGTTGCTATTTCAGAGTACTAAAAAGCAAAGTCGTCAGCGTCCTGCATGTTTGAAGATCGAAGCTTTGTGCCAGCTGTACCAGTGTCGAGTTGAACATTCAGATATCAATTTTAACGTTAATTTTCTATGCAAACCTACGGCACCCTGCCTACACATATACTCAGCAAACCACTGTATAGTGCACGGCGGAGGGTACAGCGTAACCTCATTATCGATTTTATTTCCGATTCCATTTGCGCAGTGAGAGATGGGAAAACGACTGCTAAATGCTTCTGCACGCACGTTAACCTGACTCTCGCAAGCCAAAATTAGATGCAGGAACAGACATGTAACGTTACAGGTTCGATGAATGCCCGTTTAACTTCCTCATTCATTTGTTTTCATAGCTGTTCTCCCTTCATTCAAAGGTTGTTACCTCGCACCAGGAGTGACACTGAAAAGGGAACATTAACTAAATTGATCAGATACCGCATTGAAAAGAACGAATTAAGAAGGTAGATATTTAAGGCGCAGCTGTGTGGCACAGATCTATTCCACTGTGAACAACAAGGCGTGGAAGTAAGTGTGACGCAGGCGAAACAAGTTTTTATCAGATAAACATGACGCACAAAATCACAAGAGCCAAGGTAACATCTCGAAAGAAACACTACAACGCACGATGTTGGACTGACCTCTGGAAAGAGCAAAGTTTTTATTTCTTGTGTAGAAATATACAGTGGCGTACGTGCAGCTGTTAGGAGACTCCAAGAACTCTGCTTTAAGTGCTGCAGTGACTTGCACATTTTATAATTATCGGTAGTGGTATCAGCGCAATGATGGAAATATCTGCAGTGATTCTGCGCTTTTTTCACTGACAGATGAACCTGTAGACGTAATAAGCCTTTTAACAGCGTCACCTTATTTTACGTAATTCGTTTTACGCAAATGGCAGAAGCTTTCAAACCTCAACCGTGAAGTGTTTTGTTAGAATTTATTATGTTCTTGCACTTCCCTGAACGATTCCTCTTATTCAGTTTATTTTTATAGAAATGTGTATCAGTATCTACCATGACTAATACGAATGTGAGATAGTATCATTGTGAGTCTTCTATAACATTCTTATGGACTGCAGAGCGCATGATACTGTGAAACGGTGCACTGACTTTGCACCTACTACTGCTAGCAGCCTTGGTCAGGGCATTGGATACGATGAATGTCCAGGCATATTTTGTGCGTACAAAAATAGTTACTGTCACCATCGCTGTAAACGACGTCTTCTGTAGAGAAAACGATGGCCGGCCACTGTGACCGAGCGGTTCTAGACGCTTCAGTCTGGAACCGCGGGAAACCGCCCGACCGCTACGGCCGCAGGTTTGAATCCTGCCTCGGGCGTGGATGTGTGTGATGTCCTTAGGTTAGTTAGGTTTAAGTAGTTCTAAGTTCTAGGGGACTGATGACCACAGCAGTTAAGTCCCATAGTGCTCAGAGCCATTTGAACCATTTTAGAAAACGATGCAAGGATTCTCGAGTTTGCACCTTACGCCTTGAGCACAAAATTTGAAAAGATGCACAGAAATAAACTGTACTTAAAAATCGTAGATCTCAGATTATATCTGGCCTGTTTGTACTCGTATAACCAATTTTATTACATCCAGAATGGATCTTTCACTGCACAGCAGATCGTGCGGTGATTGCAACTTTTAAAACTGTGTGCCGCGCCCTGACTCGGGCTCGAACCAGAAACCTCGCTTTTGGCTGTCTGTGCTCTTACTGACTAAGCTACTCGCCCTCACAGTTTTACTTTCGCCAACACCTCCCAGCTACCTTCGGAACTTCAAACAAACGTTCTCGTGCACATACCTCGTGGCACTTGCGCTAGGCTCCCAGTTGAAATCCCGGTCCAGCATACAGTTTTAACCCGCCAGGAAGTTTCATATCAGCGCAAAGAGAGAGTTTAATTCTGGAAACAATCCTCCAAACTGTTCAAATGGCTCAAATGGCTCTGAGCACTATGGGACTTAACTACTGAGGTCATCAGTCCCCTAGAACTTAGAACTACTTAAACGTAACTAACCTAAGGACATCACACACATCCATGCCCGAGGCGGAACTCGAACCTGCGACCGTAGCGGTCAAGCGGTTCCAAACTGACGCGCTTAGAACCTTAGAACCGCACGGCCACACCGGCCGGCCCTCCAAACTGTGGCTGAGAAATATCTCCGCAATATTCTGACTTGCAGGAGTGTTAGTGGCACAAGGTATGCAAGAGAACTTCTGTGAAATATACGAGAGGCGTTCAGTAAGTAACGAAATATATTTTTTTCTGAAATCCGGTTGGTTTTATTCCAATAGTCCATATTAATCTCCACTCTTTTAGCTACAAAACCCTATTTTTCGAAGTAATCCCCGTTCAATGCCAGGGTCTTCCATCACCTTTCTGGGAGGACCTGTTTGCTCCCATGGTACCACTCTACTGGTCTACGTCGGAACGAACGTCCTGCTGCATCGATAACCTTCCCACCATACACGTATTGCTCCAACGTGTTGCTGCATCCAGTCAGAAGGACATCCCACCATACACGTATTGCTTCCCGCGGAGTGCATCCTCGTTGGGCCAGACGGAAGGTGCGTGATCCGAGCTGTAGGGTGGATGAAGAACCCAGCGGGACCACACCTTTCAGTACCCAAACTGGTGGACGAGTGTGCCAGCACTACCAACAAAGACGTCCAATTGAGAAGCGAGGTGTTTGATTGCGATCCGACAATGGTTGTATTCGGCTACTTGGAGACCATTTTCAGTCACTCATGGACTTCATGTTCCCAAACAACGAACGGATTTTTATGGATGACAATGCGTCGTATCATCAGTCCACAATTAATCACGATCGGTTTGAGGAATGAGAGTATCCGAACGTTCCAACACTGGAGGAGTCACAGCTGTATGCGACCAGCTGGCACGCGGGAAATCGGGGAGCTTTACGCGACCTTGTTGCGATGATAACACACGCCTCTCCCAATGGCTCACCGTGCTTTTGTTTACTGGCAGGTCTCCTTCGTTACTCTTTATGCTCTTCTGACAGATGGCGCGGAAACCAGTGAGCACACACCTTTCAGTACCCCAACTGGTGGACGGGAGTGTTAGAACTACCAACAGAGAAGTCTAGTTGAGTAGCGATGTGTTTGTGACCCGTTGACCACCTCGAAAAGCAGAGCCCGCACGTTCCAACATTGCAGGAATCACACCTGTGTGTGACCGGCCGGTGCGTTGAAGATTGGACGGATTTGCGCGCTTTGCTACAGTGATAACAGACTCCTCACCGTGCTTTTGTTGACAGCTAAGTCTCTGTAGGCATCCTACAAGCGCCTATGAATATCTGCGGTGCTCTGGTTTTCCACGAAAAGAAACTCAATGGCAGCTGTCTGCTTAGAACACTCCTCTGTTACAGATGCCATTTTGAAGGCTACGTATAGCGCCGCCACCTATCGGAACTTCATGAAACTAAAGGTGATGAACTGGGAATATTCCACGATGTCCCAAACAAATTCATCATTTTTCAGCCAAAGTTTGCCAAGAAAACAAATGTGTTGCATTACTTACTGAACGCACCTCGTAAAAGGTAGAGGTGAAGTAAACCTGTGATTGCGAGTCGCATTCCGCACCTGGCCAGCACAGTCGGCAAAAGTATTGTCTACCAAAGACAAGTTACGAGTGCGAGTCCTCATCCGACATACAGTTTTAATCTGCCAGGATGTTTCAGTTTTTTATAAACAATTCCAGACATTGCGATTTACCATACAATAATGTTTGCAAGCCGGCCGATGTGGCCGTGTGGTTCTACGCGCTTCAGTCTGGAACCGCGTGACCGCTACGGTCGCAGGTTCGAATCCTGCCTCGGGCATGAATGTGTGTGATGTCCTTAGGTCAGTTAGGTTTAAGTAGTTCTAAGTTCTAGGCGACTGATGACCTCATAAGTTAAGTCGCATATTGCTCAGAGCCATTTTTGAATGTCTGCAAACTATAAACATGTTTTGGTTCAAATGGCTCTGAGCACTATGGAACTTAACTTCTGAGGTCATCAGTCCCCTAGAACTTAGAACTACTTTAATCTAACTAACCTAAGGACATCACGCACATCCATCCCCGAGGCAGGATTCGAACATGCGGCCGTAGCGGTCGCGCGGTTCCAGACTGTAGCGCCTAGAGCCGCTCGGTCACTCCGGCCTGCAAATATGTTTTTTAACTGTCATTAAGTTAGCGTCCCGATAGTATAAATGCTACAGTTTGCTGTCGTAGAGCCTGTAAAAGAATGGTAACTTTCCTGAGACACAGTTAATATAGGCAATGGCACTCATAATGCACGTTGTAAGCAATCGTGGCCAGTCAGTTCCTTTCACATCCTTGTGGAATGTGTATCTTCACGTATTGTAAAATGATAAATCAAAGTACAGCCATTATTGTAACAGTCCTCCATGACGGCATGTAATTTCAATATTTACTTCAAGTCCTCATGGAAACAGACGACAATCTTCGGAATCGAAGTAGAACCCTCGAACGTTTACCATGAACGTGTCTTCCAGCATTTCACGGCGATGTTATATCGACACGGGCTCCCCGTAAATTGCCTCGCCTGCACACTTACTGAGAGAGTCGCTTATGACGCACGAGCGCGTGCAGAGGGCGGCCAACTGAGCAGAGCAGGTGTGTGGCCGGGTTATTGCAGTGCTGCGGGATGCCTATCCCTTTGGGGCCGGTCAGTTCGTTCACCCACGACCCACACCAAGTCCGTCCCAGGACGCATCCTCAGGGGACACGGCACTGCTGGCGCGGAGGTTCTTGGCGGCCGACTCGCTACTGCCAACATCTTGCTGCGAGTGCATCTGACAGGCACTTTGCCAAAAGATAGGCGTCCCTGCAAGAATGCAGCAATTACTCAATCGTGCGCGTTTCGAAATGCCGTCCTACATCTCTTACTACAATTATGCCTACCTTTATACTCGTACCGAGTCTCCTCCATAATCCTTTCTGCATATTCTAAAATTTATTTATACATACTTTATTTCCTCTCTACTGTTGGTTTCAATTCAATGGCGTACCCACCGAGGGCCAAGTGAGGACATTTATGCACCCCCCCCCCCCCCCCCCCCCCCTCAATCCCTTCCGAATAAGAAAATCTTAACAAACCTAAATTGCTTCATATCCCACCAAAAAGACAGACAAATTAATTAATTCAGTATTGGTCTGAAGAAAGGTGGAACACGTAATGAATACTGACTAGTAGCAAATGATGTAGAGCAATTTGCCGTGAAATCTCAAGACTATTAGGTCATTCGCTGCGAAAATTTTTCAGTCCTGAGTTAACGATACTTCTACACCTTAGCACACATGGAAAATAATGCTCTCTCCCTGACCCTCTTACTGCTTGTACGGCTTTCCAACAAATTTCGTAGCTTGCCTGTAATTTTAACTGTGTTCATACTTTAGCTGTTCACGTGATTTTGAAAACCTCCTGATCCACCAAATTTCAAATGCTTCTGGGTCTCATTTCATTGCTGAGCATGATGTGCTGTAAACGTAAATAACCTTCTTCCTCAGTCCTGCGTGAATAATCTTCTATTAAAGAAAGCATTCCTCGTTTGTGCCGTTTTCGACGTTCGCTTACCTTCAGGCAGCTTGTATAATCTTGCTCTCTAGACAGCTAACATTTCTGTTCTTCCACTGTGTGTGTTCTTCGCTTTTAACAAGAATGTGTGTTCTTCGCTTTTAACAAGACACTACTCTCATTCTAATATTCATCACTTTGCTTTGCTTACCGTTGATCTAAATTCTTTAACTTTGGTGTCCATACCACTCAAAAATTCTTCCCAGTCTTCATAATTTACGATGAATAGTACACGATTGTGTTCCTTTTCACTTTCATTTCTGTTTTGAGGTGTTCTGTCACTTTACCCATACCGCATACACTATCTGATCAAAAGTATATGGACCCTTCTCCTTTATGACGACTCGAACTCTGCTGGAGGTCTCAATGTCTGTGAAGGAATGGCACCCCATTCTTCCTCAGGAGCCGAAACTGGAAAAGGTAATGCTGCTTGACGCTCAGGTCTGGAGCGAAGTCGACGTTTTAACACATCTCAAAGATGCTTCACTGGGTTCAGGGCCGCCTCTGTATAAATTATGTATCCTGTTTAGTTATTATTCAAATATTGACACATTTACACTGTCTTTTACAATACTCGACATAGCTTTCTGAATTGTGTCTTAACTTTTCCATTCAACTTCCGAAATTTGATATACATGTCCGGATCTCCAGTACGCACTAGACAGAGTTGAGTATTACATATTCATTACTAAGTAATGCACGATACTGAGACGCGTGTTAGACCCTCCAGAGAGGCCAAAACAGAGTTACGGGGTCCGGCCCTCCAGAATTCCCGAAACAGAGATATGTGTCCTACTCTCCAGAACGCCTGAAACATAATAACTGTCACAGCTGAAGGATTTCGTCTCCCAGGCATACCAAAACGACCCGAAGGTGTCCGAAGCACTTCGGTAGTAATATCGTTACTCTTATGTTTCTCAAAACTAGTGAAATTTAATAAACAAAAACGACAGACTCGTAGGGTAAACATGAGAGATTGTTGTACTCAAAATTGGGTTCAATACAATGGAAAATGTATAAATAATTAATGAGAGAAGTTAGGGGTTTTGACTCCTAGCACCCGAACGTGCCGACAAATCAGAAGCACGTTCAGTACAGTTGGCGGACTTCAAATGGTTCAAATGGCTCTGAGCACTATGGGACTCAACTGCTGAGGTCATAAGTCCCCTAGAACTTAGAACTACTTAAACCTAACTAACCTAAGGACAACACACACATCCATACCCGAGGCAGGATTCGAACCTGCGACCGTAGCGGTCGCGCGGTTCCAGACTGTAGCGCCAGAACCGCTCGGCCACCAGCGGCCGGCAGTTGGCGGACTCTCCCACGGGACTGGTACATACTGATACATCTGTCGCTTGTACCTCACTCCACATTTGTACCATATGCTACTTCACGTGTATGAAGCTGCATTAAGGCGAGCTTCTAGCGAAATAAAACATTGTCGTCCACGGCCAGGCCATCCATTTCGGGATGCTATTGCCCACAAAGCACCGTCACATAGGTGCTGCTTTATGGCAGGGTGCAAGGTCATGCTGATACAGTCATCTTATGCGAACGATTACTTTTCTATCCTCTTCCACACACAGTACACAATGTTATCAAAAGTGTCCATACCCTCCCGCAGTTTGCACTTTCTTCAGCGCAATGAAGGGTCAACATCCTAACCGTGAAAAACACCCCTGTATTGTAACACCACCTCCTTCGTACTTCAGTGATGTTCTCCAGGCATTCGCCAAACCCAAACGCTTCCGTCGTCATGCCGCAGGACATAGCGGATTCATTACTGCGAATCCCTCGATTCCATTCATCCATTGCCTAGTGCCGTCGCTCTTTAGTGTGTGGACATACAAGGTGAGGATGTGGGTCTCGCGGGAAGCATGCGCGAGAAGGCGTGCGCGAGATAGTCCCTGGCTGTCGCACTATCCTCTGTGCCCTGGGTTCAGGTCAGACCCTGTATAAATTACGTACCCTTTTTGGTTATTATTCCTGCTCTGCCATGTAAGCAGCAGATCCCGGGTTCGAGTCCCAGTCGGGGCACACATTTTCACCTGTCCCCGTTGATATATATCAACGCCCGTCAGCAGCTGAAGGTATTACTATGTAGTTCTAATTTCGTTCTAGACGGCTGCAGGTCACCATGTTCGACATGTCCGAAAGAACAGACACCATATCCATATAAGTATATGTCCCATAAATGTTCGATGGGATTCATATCGGACGATCTGGGTGGCCAAATCATTCATTCGAACTGTCCTCAAACCGATGGCGATTAATTGTGGACTGATGGCGTGAAGCATTGTCATCCATAAAAATCCGTTCGTTGTTTGGGAATATGAAGTCCATGAATGACCGAAAATGGTCTCCAAGTAGCCGAATATAGCCAATTTTAATCAGTGATCTGTTCAGCTGGACCAGAGAAACGTGTCCACTACATGTAAACACAGCCCACACCTTTATGGAGCCACCGCCAGCTTAAATGGTGACTCGTAGACAACTTGGGCCCATGGCTTCGTGGGATCTGCGCCAACCTCGAACCCTGTCATCAGCTCTTACCAACTGAAACCGGGACTCATCTTACAGACCACGGGTTCCTAGTCATCTAGGGACCAAACGATATGGTCACGATCCTAGGAGAAGCGCAGCATGCGACGTCGTGCTGTTGGCAAAGACACCCGCGTCGGTCGTCCTGTGCCATAGCCGATTAACGGCAAATTTTGCGGCACTGTCCTAACGGATACGTCAGTCGTACGTCCCACACTGATTTCTGCGGTTATTTCACGCAGTGTTGCTTGTCTGTTATCACTGACAAATCTACGCAAACGATGCAGCAATTGGTCGTTAAGTGAAGATCGTCGGCCACTGCGTTGTCTGTGGTCAGAGGCAGTGCCTGAAATTTTATATTCTCGGTACAGTCTTGACACTGTGGATTTCGGAATATTGAATTCCCTAACGATTTTCGTAATGGAATGTCCCATGCCTTTAGCTCCAACTACATTCACCGTCAAAGCCTATTAATTCCCTTCGTGCGGTCACAATCACGTCGGAAGACTTTTCACATGTATCACCTGATTAAAAATGACTGCTCCGCCAATGCACTGCTCTTTTTATACCTTGTGTACGCGGTCGTACCGCCATCTGTATACGTGCATACCGCTATCCGATGAATTTTTGTCAACTATGTTCTTGTAAACTTTATTTGAGATGCTCTTCTTTTTATTTCTTTTTCTTTCCTCCACTGGTCGTGTAATATTATTGGCTTCGATCGGTTTGTATTACCTGGGTTCACAAATTAGCGGGTTATTAGTAGGAGGTCGCAAGCTATTATCCATTTACAAAGATATTCGTCTCCGAAGGTGAATACTAATGTAGAGTACTTATTCCCTCATGCGATCATGGAGTGTGTTATGGATGTTCGTGATGAGTGCATGCGGAGGGCTTTATTAGATTGTTTTGTTTCTGTAGATTGTTACGTAATGAAGAGTAAGCTACAAACCACCAGACACACACAAATGCAGTTTGATCGAGTGTTTCTATAAATATTGTAAACTAAAATCCCCAGCTCGTATTTCCTTCTGTATGTCAAGGCGAAACTCAGCAACTACTGTAGGGATTTTGATATGTTTTTCACTAATGGACCGATTCACGAGAAAGGAGTATATATTTTATTACCACTTCGACTAACAAGTCGTCCGGCTGTAGAAACTTAGTCGTACAAGTGCGAAGCCGAGGCAGGTCGCTAATGAAACACTATACATCCACTTAACGTAGTTGAATGAAATTTAAGCCGAGAAATTTCATTTACCTAGCGGCCGTAGGACAGTCTGCTCAGTGAATCGCCGATTCATAAACAAAATTGGAAATTGGATTGGTCTATCTCTTTCGTGTACAAAAATATCCGCTGGAAGTAAAATCTTACACAAGGACTTGTTTTTGGCACCCGAGAAGCGCGGTTTGTATGTGATGCATGTGGTTTAGGGAGAGATTGGGGACCTGTGCCAGCCAGATTCACAGTATAGATATCTCCAAAAATGCCTCTGAGCACTATGGGACTTAACATCTGAGGTCATCAGTCTCCTAGAACTTAGAACTACTTAAACCTAACTAAGGACATCACACACATCCATGCCCGAGGCAGGATTCGAACCTGCGACCGTAGCAGTCGCGCGGTTCCGGACTGAAGTATAGAACTCTCACATTTTATGGCTAGGAAGAGGCAAAGATTACATTCAGTTGAATTCCGCGCTGCCTATGCCTACGGTGGAATCCAGCACCGTGGTCACTGTCTCCAGTAAGATACCTTAAACGCGGGTCACGTTTGACGGCGAGGTCGCTAGGCAGTGGAGGAGGTGGGGGGAGGTGGGGGGCAGGGGGGAGCATTAGCGGAGCTGGTCTGGTAATCTGGTCACGTGGCCTGGAGTACCTTAGCCTGGCCTAGCCCAGCCCAGCCTTCCTGGTCGACGGCACTGGCGAAGCGAGCCGGCAGGCCAACACGTGACTGCGCTGCTGACTCACAACAACAGTGTTTCAACTGTGAGTCAGCAAGCGCCGTACCAGGATACCTGGAGTTTCTGACCCACCGCAAAAATTTCATTAAAATGTCTACTTTCAAATTATTCATTTCCTTCGCGAGCTCTGAGTCGCAAGTACGTTGCAAAGACATCCTGTACTAGGTGATCGATTACTTAATGTATCACAGTGTTTAACTGCCTATGGTGGCAGTATGATGCTATCGACAACTCCCTGGCTTTCCACAGGTCCTGTTGTAGTAACCGAAGGCACCATGATAGCTACGAACTATAGCTCCAAGTTTCAAACATCTGTGATGTATGTATGCAGCATGAAGCGAAAAATGAAAACATGGGCGAAGCCCAGGATTCGAACCCGGGTCGCCTGCTCACAAGGCAGATGCGACCACTGCGCCACTCCGTCAGAGGGGCTTTACACAGGTCACGGACTACCCTAGCAAGCCTCCCTCGTCAATTCAAATTCCCATTCATGCCTCGGCCCACTTGGTATTACCGCTAAACTCTAACGCCATTGCAGAGGCTCTTCAAATGTATTAGCCCTAGCATCAAACGAAACCGAAGATCCTGACTGAAACCCAAGCATAGATTCTTTTTAATAAAATGAAACTATATGGTCTTGCGGTAGCCTTCTAGCTTCCCGCGCACGGGGTCCCGGGTTCGATTCCCGGCGGGGTTGTTGTGTCGTCTTCATCATCATCATCATTCATCTCCATTACGGTCGGAGGAAGGAAATGACAAACCACCTCCGCTAGAACCTTGCCTAGTACAGCGGTGCGGATCTCCCGCACCGTCCCCTACGCTCCTCGGAGTATGGACCTCATCATCAACATCATGGTTCCAGAGACCTCTTCCAGTCTCAAGCATCTATGATATATACATAATAGATGTTTGAGACTCGAGAAGGTCTCTGGAGCCACATAATTGCATTATTACATTGCAGAGCCAAAGAAACTTGTGTACCTGCCTAATATCATGTACAGACCCCGCGAGCACGCAGAAGTGCCGAAACGCAACGTGGCATGGACTCGATTAATGTCTGAAGTAGTTCTGGAGGGAACTGACACCATTAATCCTGCAGGGCTCTCCATAAATCCGTAAGAGTACGAGGGGCTGGAGATCTCTTCTGAACAGCACGTTGCAAGGCATTCCAGGTTTCCTCAATAATGTTCACGTCTGGGGGGTTTGGTGGCCAGCAGAAGTGTTTAAACACAGAAAAGTGTTTCTGGAGCAACTCTGTGCAATTATGGACGTGTAGCGTGTCGCGTTGTCCTCATGGAATTGCCCAAGTCAGTCGGAATGCGCAATGGACATGAATGGATAAAGGTGATCAGAATTCTTACGTACGTGTCACCTGTCAGAGACGTATCTCGTTGTATGAGTCCCATATCACTCCAACTGCACAGCCTCACACCATTACAGAGCCTCCACCAGCTTGAACAGTTCCCTGCTGACATGGAGCGTCAAGGGTTCATAAGGCTGTCTCTATATCCATACACGTCGATCCGCTCGATGCAATTTCTAACGAGACTCGTCCGACCAGGAAACGTGTTCCCAGGCACCAACAGTCCAGTGTCGGTGCTGACGGGCCCAGGCGAGACGTCAAGGTTTGTGTCGTGAAGTCATCAATGGGAAACGAGTGGGCCTTCTGCTCCGAAAGTACATATCGATGATTGTTGAATGGTTCGCACGCTGACACTTGTTGATACTCCAGCATTGAAATCTGCAGAAATTAGCGGAAGGGTCGTACTTCTGTCACGTTTAACGCTCCTCTTCAGTCGGCATTGATCCCGTTCTTGCAGGGACTTTTTCTGGTCAAAGCAATGTCGAAGATTTGTTGTTTTACCGGATTCCCGATATTCATGGTACACTCGTGAAATGGTTGTACGGCAAAATCCCCACTTCATCGCTACCTAGGAGAGGCTGTGTCCCATCGCTCGTGCGCCGACTATAACACCACGTTCAAACTCACTTAAATCTTGACAACCTGCCATTTTAGAAGCAGTAACCGATCTAACAACTGCGCCAGACACTTGTCTTATGTAGGCGTTGCAGACCGCAGCGCGTATTTTGCCTGTTTACATATCTCTGTATTTGAATACGCATGCCTATACCAGTTTATTTGGCTCTTCAGTGTACATCAAGATGTTTGGGTACTTGAAAAGGTCCCTGGAGCATACAGTTTCGTATGATTAAAATCACTTATGCCTGTGTTTCAGGCAGCATCGCCCGTTTCGTTCGATGGTGAGGTGCTATTCCACTGCAGTTGGAGAGCCTCTGCAATGCTGTTCAAGTTTAACGGTTAATACCAAGTGGGCTGAGGCGTGAATGGTAATTTGGATTGAGTAGGAAGCCGTGCTAGGGTAGTCCTTGCAGTCTTACAAAGCCACTATGGCGGGATACGTAGTCGTGAGCGCGTCTGCCTACGGAGCAGGACGCCTGGGTTCGAATCACAGCCTTGGTGCAAATTTTCATCCATCGCTTCAGTCAGCATATACACATCACAGTTGTTTGCTGTTTCCAAATGTCTACGGAACCACATAGTTTCATTTTATTAAAAAGAAATACTGATTCGTTTTGGGCCACGTCGCATCGTAACTGCTCTTTATCTTATCCTTCGAGGAAGGAAGTGACACTGTATCGAAGTCTATCTTAAATATTATTTCTCCATGTTTAACCAACAGCAGATGGCTCTGAGCACTATGGGACTTAACATCCGAGGTCATCAGTCCCCTAGAACATCCATGTCCGAGGCAGGATTCGAACCTGCGACCGTAGTGGTCTCGCGGTTCCAGACTGAAGCGCCTAGAACCGCTTGGCCACTCCGGCCGGCATAACCAATAGCATTTCATACTTATAATACACTACTCGTCATTAAAATTGCTACACCACGAAGATGACGTGCTACAGACGCGAAATTTAACCGACAGGAAAAGGATGCTGTGATAAGCAAATGATTAGCTTTTCAGAGCATTCACACAAGGTTGGCGCCGGTGGCGACACCTGCAACGTGCTGACATGAGGAAAGTTTCCAACCGATTTCTCATACACAAACAGCAGTTGACCGGCGTTGCCTGGTGAAACGTTGTTGTGATGCCTCGTCTAAGGAGGAGAAATGCGTACCTTCACGTTTCCGACTTTGATAAAGGTCTGATTGTAGCCTATCGCGATTGCGGTTTATCGTATCGCGACATTGCTGCTCGCGTTGGTCGAGATCCAATGACTGTTAGGAGAATATGGAATCGGTGGGTTCAGGAGGTTAATGCGGAACGCCGTGTTGGATCCCAACGGCCTCGTATCACTAGCAGTCGAGTTGGCAGGCATCTTATCCGCATAGCTGTAACGGATCGTGCAGCCACTTCTCGATCCCTGTGTCAACAGATGGAGACGTATGCAAGACAACAACCATCTGCACGAACAGTTCGACGACGTTTGCAGCAGCTCGGAGACCTTGGCTGCGGTTGCTCTTGACGCTGCATCACAGACAGGAGCGCCTGCGATGGTGTACTCAACGACCAGCCTGGGTGCACGAATGGCAAAACGTCCTTTTTACGGATGAATCCAGATTCTGTTTACAGCATCATGATGGTAACATCCGTGTTTGGCGACATCACGGTGAACGTACATTGGAAGCGTGAATTCGTCATCGCCAAACTGGCATATCACCCAGCGTAGTGTCCGCCCTGGTAGCTGAGTGGTCAGCGTGACAGACTGTCAATCCTAAGGGCCCGGGTTCGATTCCCGGCTGGGTCGGAAATTTTCTCCGCTCAGGCACTGGGTGTTGTGTTGTCCTAATCATCATCATTTCATCCCCATCGACACGCAGGTCGCCGAAGTGGCGTCAAATCGAAAGACCTGCACCAGGTGAACGCTCTACCCGACGGGAGGCCCTAGCCACACGACATTTCCATTTACCCAGCGTAGTGGTATGGGGTGACATTGGTTACACGTCTCGGTCACCTCTTGTTCGCATTGACAGCACTTTGAACAGTGTACGTTACATTTCAGAGGTGTTACGACCCGTGGCTCTACCCTTCATTCGATCCCTGCGAAACCCTACATTTCAGCGGGATAATGCACGACCACATATTGCAGGTCCTGTACGGGCCTTTCTGGATACAGAAAATGTTCGACTGCTGCCCTGTCCAGCACATTCTCCAGATCTCTCACAAACTGAAAATGTCTTGTCAATGGTGGCTGAGCAACTGGCTCGTCACAATATGCCAGTCTCTACTCTTAATGAACTGTGGTATCGTGTTGAAGCTGCATGGGCAGCTGTACCTGTACACGCCATCCAAACTCTGTTTGACTCAATGCCCATGCGTTTGAAGGCCGTTATTACGGCCAGAGGTGGTTGTTCTGGGTACTATTCTCTCACGATCTATGCACCCAAATTGCTTGAAAATGTAATCACATGTCAGTTATAGTATAATATATTTGTCCAATGAATACCCGTCTATCATCTGCATTTCTTCTTGGTGTAGCAATTTTAATGACCAGTAGTGTATCTAGTTTACGTTCAGGCTATCATAGCCGGAGCTACGTTTAGGTTACACAGGTAGCTGAGAAGGAATCGACAGTAGACTTGTCGGAACAATCAGCACAGTACTTGATCAAGCTAATGGATGGAGATACAGACCTGCTAAATCATAATTTCGAGACGTGGAATTGAACCCCGCTCCTCTTAAATGCGAGATTCGTGTCCCAACCTGTTTCTTGCCTCACTCAGTAGATCACAGGTAGAGCTTTCTTAATATCTCAGTGTGCGAGGGATTTCAGTTCTCGTCCAGAACGCTGATGTGGGTAATCGCCGCAGTCTGCTGGCGCTCTATCACCAGCCTGTGAAGCGCCAAGACTCGGCGGCGACCGCACACGTCGCTAGCTGCGCCTTCTGGAAGCTTCGGCGTCCTTGGCCGGAGGCAGAATTCTTAAGGAGGCCACCGTGCGGCTGAAGGACGCTACCAGGTTGTCTGTTAGCATCTGTTAACACTGCAGTGGCTCGGGTATTCCTGTTCTTGCGGCGGCGATGGACCAGCAGTATTTCGACCCTATTTCCATCACGCCAGTCCACTGTTTCTCGACTGAGTACTGCCTTGTATGCCCCCTTCGAGAGGCTTACACTGAATGATGTAACTGGTAGTTTCGACTGGATACTCGTAGTCGACATTACTGACTACAAGAGTATGGGAAACTGTCAGGTAACTACCGAAGCATTTTCATAATAGTTTACGTGCCTCCTCTGAAGGTACGAGAGAACGCAAAAGTAATTTAAGTTCTCGTACGTGGAAGAGCAACATTTATTCCTTCAGGAAATTCTTTCTTAGACATTTTTCACGCTTTCGCAAGTGTGGAAGCTACGATTTATTGATATATAAAGATAGTATAGAATTTCCGATGCATTACCAACAATGGCTAGTATTACAGTCACTGATATGCACCGAGTCGAGATGCAGCTCAGTTTTATTGACGATAAGCGTCAACACCACATCTTCAACCCCAAAAAGCGTAACAATATGAAGTGTGCCGTAAAATAATGTAACTGATAATACAGTGTTTAGAGCATTAGCGAATACCATGAACCCATTTGGTAAGTCTACTGAGATATTACAGATTTCGGACTACCAACAATCCACCTTCACTTTCAGTAACGGTAAAATAAACCACTGAGATACACAACCCTGGTAAGTTGACTTGATGTAAAAGTTAAACATAACGATCCTTGTATCAAATTCAGATCTGAACATTAAAAAGTGCAAGCAAGAATCGCAAATAAGAAATTTTTACTTGTTATGCGTACGCAGTAGAGCAGAAAGAGTATATGAATAAGTTTGTAGGTGGTTTCGGATTATAAATGGTGCGAAATTTTGTAAACGGAGCTGCCGCCTCTGGCAGTGGTTGGGTATTGAGTCCAACTGAACTTAGATGACAGATTGTCATTCCGTGGTGCTTCAGCTCTGTTCCACATCGAACTGGCTTGTGAGTCGTGACGTGACAGTCTCTTGACAAACCACTGCTCAGTGTTTTCAGTGGGTAAGAGATCTGGAGAAAGACTTGCCCATAAGATCACTAGAACACTCACTACACGAAGATAGTCCAGGACAGCACATGCAACAAGTGGTCTTGCGTTATCTTGTTGAAAGATGAGGTCATGCAAACTTTGAAGATGAGCCATAGCAACCGATTCAACACATTAGAAACGTAACAGATGCTGTCCAGTTACGGGCTATGCGAGCCAAAGGATATCGTTTACGGTATGTTGATAGTTTTTACTTTGAATGAAGCACAATTTTTGTGCCCTAAGAGTTTCGCTATTATTCCTTGCGACGCATCTTCAGTGCCCTGTAATACATACACAGATTTATTTATACTGTTGTTTACATTTAGGACGTTGTATATATTGGTTACAAATATTTCTGACACTTTTTTGTTTTTCTATGATGAGGCAATAATTTAAAGTTCAATTTGCAGATTTCCTGGATGTTAATCCATATGTAGTGCTCTTGTTCCTGTGTTACCACTGTTCTTCTTCTTCTAACTACCATTTCAAAATTCGTTTCAGATTTCACAGCAGTAGGGTCTTAACACTCGTTTTGTTGTTATGTTTTGGTTGGTGTTGCCGACTGTCGAATGGTATTTCGAACTATCGAATATTATTGCCAATTATTGACCGTATTTTTGTGATATCTGTGATCTGTTTGTGTTTTGTGCGTGCGCGCGTGTGTGTGTGTGTCTGTGTGTGTGCGTGTGTGTGAGAGAGAGAGAGAGAGGAAAGAGAGAGAGAGACAGAGAGAGAGAGAGAGAGGGAGAGAGAGAGAGAGAGAGATAATATGAAGGGCTTATTTCAATAGTGGGTCAAGTCCATTTTGTTCATTCTGAGATACAGAGTCCTAAAGTTAAATGAGCGCTGAAAAATTTGCAGTTGAGATACCAGAAATATTTAAGTATATATACTTGCAGTATGTATACTTGAATATTTCTGGCGTCTCAACTGCAGATTTTTCAGCGCTCATTTAACTTTAGGACTTTGTATCTCAGAATGAACAAAAATGGACTTGTACCACTATTGAAGTAAGCCCTTCATATGTGTGCATGTACAGGTGGAATGGTTTCCTTCGTTAATTTTGCTAGAGAGCCTGTGTTGATGTGTGTCTGCTCGTTTATCACATGTTTGTCCTCTGCAATCGCTTTCTGGATGTGATAGTTTTCATACATTTGTATATGGTATTTGTTGTGGTTGTTTATTCTGATTAATTGTTTTCATATCTTGTTCCGTATTTATAGAATGTTGGTTGTGATGTTTTAATTGCTCTGCAAATGTGGAATGGTTTGTTTCATACTTAGAAAGCGTAATGAGTTCATTGTTCCGCGTTTCAAAAATTCCTGCCTGTCATGCCTTTCACACGGTCCCGAACTAAATGTTATTAACATACCATAATATCTCTCTGACGCTAGTCGCGTGGAGCCACTGAGATTCCACATGGCGCTGTGTATGGTCCTCCTGAAACCATCGATTCCATATTGGCAGGAGGCGACCGATCCCCACCAAAGCGAGCAGCAGAATCGCAGAACCATAAACCACAGTCTCGACTGGGCACGATTCTGCTGCTGTCGAATATTGAGAAGTGCAAGTAGACTTTTCTTGATTTTACACAACGTTAACACGGTCTTGTCACAAACAATCCATATTCAGATACGTTCTGTGTGTGAGAAACCAGCTATATAATTTAGTTTCCTGCCTACTTCATGCAGCTGCGCTGAAATGCTAATAATTTACATATCCACTTGTATACTATACTTCACGCCAGTTAGACATTTCTTGAGTACAACATTTCGTTGATAGGCAACACCAACTTTATTTAAATTCCTTAAAGTATCTATTAATGGTTCTGTCAACAGTTGTAGTATTTATTAGACGAGTAGTTTAGAACCTTACAAGTACCTTTTCATGCCTGATCTACTGAGGTTGCACTGACAGTGCCTGATCTTAATAATGAACATTGAGTGGTAACACATGCTCTATAAATGTTTGCAAGATGACTGCCACAATCCACACATACTTGTTACCAAGCCAAAATCAAAATGGAGGTCAGCATAGCCAACAGCACCAAGAAACTTTCGATGATTGGTGCTGTTATGTTGACCTCCAATTTGATTTTGACGTGGGAACAGGCACGTGTGGATTGAGGCATTCATCCTACAAACATTTACACAGAATGTGTTGCCACCCAATGTTTGTTATTAAGATCAGGCACTGTCAGTGCAGCCTCCGTAGATCAATGAATCTGTAAGGTTCGAAACTAGTCGCCTAATAAATACAGGAAATGTTGACAGGACCATTAATAAACGCTTTAAAGAATTAGACGTTTGCTGCATACTTCCTCTGTGGGGTTGCCATTTTAACGGGCGCTTGAGTATGAGCCACTTGGCAGTGAGGAGAGGGGTAGTATTTCGGGTGGTACTCACATGGTGCCCTTGGCGACGGTCATGTTGAGGTTGGTGAGCACGTGGTTGGGGTTCTTGTTGGAGCCGTAGTGCTTGAAGGCGTGCCGCACGCAGACCGCCTGCTGCCTGCGCGCCCACACACTCGACTGCTGCGACATCAGCTGCGGCCGCGCCGGCGGGCCCGCCTCCGCGCTGCTGTTCACCTCCCTGCGGGCACAGGCAGAAGGAACCACACCGTTAGGATCGTATTACAGCGGCTGCACTCACCACACACTTGTACTCTACTTCTGAAAGCGTGCAGCCTCCATGGTACATGATGGAAGGTGTACGAAATTTTGAGGAAGGTAAGGGTAAGCTTTACCGAAAGGCACGTAATACCGGGTGATCAAAAAGTCAGTATAAATTTGAAAACTGAATAAATCACGGAATAATGTAGATAGAGAGGTAAAAATTTACACACATGCTTGGAATGACATGGGGTTTTATTAGAACCAAAACAATACAAAAGTTCAAAAAATGTCACACAAATGGCGCTTCATCTGATCAGAATAGAAACAATTAGCATAACAAAAAAAGACAAAGCTCTTTAGAGGAAATGCTCAATATGTCCACCATCATTCCTCAACAATAGCTGTAGTCGAGGAATAATGTTGTGAACAGCACTGTAAAGTATGTCCGGAGTTATGGTGAGGCATTGGCGTCGGATGTTGTCTTTCAGCATCCCTAGAGATGTCGGTCGATCACGATACACTTGCGACTTCAGGTAACCCCAAAGCCAATAATTGCACGGACTGAGGTCTGGGGACCTGAGAGGCCAAGCATGACGAAACTGGCGGCTGAGCACACGATCATCACCAAACGACGCGCGCAAGAGATCTTTCACGCGTCTAGCAATATGAAGCGGAGCGCCATCCTGCATTTTGGTTCTAATGAAACCCCATGTCATTTCAAGCATGTGTGTCAATTTGCACCTCACTATCTACATTATTCCGTGGTTTATTAAGTTTTCAAATTTATATTGACTTTTTGATCACCCGGTATACAATATGTACGAGAACCAAGACTTGGAAACCAAGAACGAAGTGCGCGAACTAAAAAGTGTGTAAGATTTGGATGTAGTCCTTCTCCCCTACTGTTCATTCTATGACAGAAATAAAAGAAATGTTCAAGAGTGTGATTCAAATTCAAGATGAAAGGATACAAATGGTAGGATTCGCTGGTGACATTGCTATCCTCAGTTAAAATGAAGAAGACTTACAGGATCTGTTGAATGGGACGAACACTCTAATGAATACAGATTACAGATTGATTGTAAATTGAAAAAAAAAAAAACGAAAGTAATGAGAAACAGTAGATAGATGATCTAACATCAGGATTGGTAATCACGGAATGGATGAAGTTAACGAATTCTGCTACATAGGTAGTAAAAGAACCCATTTTGGGTGGAGCAAGGACGAAATAAACACCAGACTAGCACTGAGCGTTCCTGGTCAAGGGAAGCTTACTAGCATCAGTCATAGGTCTTAATTTGAGGAAGAAATTTCTGAGACTGTATGTTTGGAGCACAGCATTCTGAGGTAGTGAAATACGAACTGTGGGAAAACCGTAACGGAAGGGAATCGAACCATTTGATACGTGGTGCTACAGGAAAACGTTGAAAATTAGGTCGACTGACAAAGCAAGGAATGAGGAGGCGCTCCGCAAAATTAGTGAGGAAAGGAATATACGGAAAATGCTAACAAAAAGAAGGGACAAGGTGATAGGACATGTTTTAAGACATCGGGGATAACATCATCAGTAGTACTAGATGGAGCTGCAGAGGGTAAAAACTATAGAGGAATATAGATATTGGAGTACGTCCAGCATATAATTGAGGACGTAGGCTATAAATGCTACTCTGAAATGAAACGTTTGACATAGGAGAGGGATATGTGGCTGGCTGCATCAAACCAGTCAGAAGACTGACAAGTCAAAAAAAAAAAAAAAAAAAAAAAAACAATAGTTACATTTTGGAGGGCACTGACTTTCTGTTGGAAGAATGCTGTTTACAACATTCTCTTACTTTGGTGATAGTAGTCTCCAGAACAAAAATGTCTGAGAAGTAGCAGAATAGGTTTTTACCTCACCTAGAATCATTTCTTCTTGACAAATCTTATTCCATAAATGAATTTTTATTCAAAACCAGTAGCTTGTAAAAGAAGCATATTTCTGTGTATAGTTGCAGGAATAAGACTGAAAGACATATGTGTTCTTTATGTCAAATGGATCTGTAAACTAACTCGTTTCACATCATTTCGCAGATTTCATATATATATATATATATATATATATATATATATCTGCGAACATGTAACAGACCCACCATGTAAGGTTCGTGTATACCTACACGTAATACATGCATTTTGTATTATTTGTTCTTTCATTTTTATATTTTTATTGGCATTTTTTCATTCAGAGTCTGTCTGGCTATCGATGGCAGATCAAATGATATTTAGTTGACTACAGAACAAGTCACGTATACTGCTGATCGTCATAGGTGTAGTGTTAGAGCTTCCTGCATTCATAGTTCGTGGCAGGCCACGGTAAGTAGTGGCTGTGAAAGAAGGTTGTGTTGTTATGATTTGGTCAGCTGAACAGAGCATGAGTGAATCGAATAGCAAAAGTTCGCGAAGGCAAAAGATACGCTATCTAGAATGTCACGGTGACAAATTTTAGTTGTACTACATGTGGTGATGGATGACAAATAATCAAATAAAAGAATGTTCATGATCCTCAATATCAGAGTTCTTATATTAGACCCTTCTTTATTTAATTCACCATGGAACAACCTTTTCTATGTGTGTATGTATTTATTTATTTAGTAGGGGTAGGAATACTATTAAAAATACCCTGAAGACACTGGGAGCAGTGATTGACAGGAGTAGCTGCATACATAGAAGTCTGTACCATCACTGTATTTAGAGCGTCTACGTACTCGTAAAGGATAGCAGACGTAACACGTGGACTTGGAGTTCACAGAAATGATGCATGTAATTTAATTTGAAACCACTTTTATTCATATATTTAAAGAAGATGTTGTTTGCATATAGCACTGAAAGCTATGGCTGGTAGCGGCTAGAAACAAGTGAACATCGGAATGAAGTCATATGCCGACTTCTGTAGAAACAGCTATTCCAACCTGCCATCTTGCCGAGAGTGAATGATTGTACTGTGGATCTAAAGGGATATCGTAACTCCTTGTGAAACACATAGACAATGTACGATAAAGGATAATTATCACTTACCAGTGGACAGACGTTAAAGGAAATTTGAAACATACGTGAAGAAAAAACTGGCTACGACTAAATAACCTAAAAGAAAAGTGAGTGGAATGACGCTCTATTCGAGTATCGTTTTGTAATGCTGCTATAAGTAAGAGCAATTTACGTATTGCGATAAACTATATGCCTCGTAAAGAATAAAATTTGTCTCTAAAGATAGTCATATATACCGCTAACTCGAACATAACTGTAGTAGAAAACTACAATACAATAGGAATTAATCCAGTAGTTGACTACCACACAAAACAAGCCGTGTGAACTTCTCCATGACTATGAAAACAAGCGAAATCATATCAGTTTCAAAATTTAGTGGAAATCTTACTTTATTTCTGTTTTCAGGATCCAGTCTTCAATCCTTTTGCTTTAAATGTGGATGTAAAGATATAAACCCGGACCGGAAGTCAAGTTAAAGCAGAACTGCAAGTACCGTGGTTTACAATAAGACTTACTGTGTATTTTACATGAAGTTCTTGGAAGTAAATGAGCCAGGCAGCCGGAAGAAATCCACTCTACATTGGATTATTTTGGATCACGGAAGAGAAGAAGCGAAATCTGTTAGATAAAATTTGTTACTGCCTTAAACCGGAGACTTATGGGATTCACCCTCCAGTCATTCAGTTTACTTTGCACGGTTCAAAAGAGGAATGAAGAGTGAGGGACGACGCTCAGAAATGCTCTCCATAATGCACTCTGCAGTTGGTTGTGGAATATTTGTGCAGATGCTGATGACAGACGTGTAAGGAAGAAACATTACAGATGGAACACGCGCTGGAAAAATAATAACATCATGGAACATTGTAATTTAACATTTTGAAAAGTGGCAGTCGCTTATGAATTTGACAACGAAAGAAAATCATCGTAATAATTTGTTGCAGCGCACGTCCTCAGTGTTTACTGTGCGCAGCGACCGCGAACACAGATAAACTGCACGTATGTAATTGCTTAAATGCTCCGCTACTAAAGAAACACGAGAGTAGATTGTGAACAGTTGCAGTAAGTATAATTGAAGCCGTAAACATAGATCATATCTCTGAAATACCTTGTGAATTAATGCCACCAACGCAATAATTTCCTTGCGATAATCAAAGAAACGGTAGGGATCAGATCTATACATATGTGTCAATTTTAGTTGGCATTTGAAAATGAATCTACAGGTATGCAAATTCATTGTGCTCTAAAAAAAAGTATTTTTATCTCTAAATATCGTAGTAAATACTAGTATCATTGTTACAATTAAATTTCCGAAGTTCTGTGAAGCTTTAAATAATCTAGTCCTATGGCAATAGATTATATGTCATTGCGTCTGTAGGTAATTATAAAGTTTGTGTAAAGATATGAAAAACTAACAGATTGCTTCACATAAAACTGTAATACGCCGCTCTCAGGTTGTACATTAACCTCACTTCTTCCTCATTTGTCCGTCTGATGGTACGCGTCAGCTTTCAGATTACCCATTTACCATGAGCACACAAGCATCCTATAACTCTGGACATGGGAGTCCTGTACCCTAGACACAGTTAGGTAAAGAGCGCGCTCTGTTCAGTGTAGTCTCCGTTAGTCAACAATCATAAAGCAATTATCCCCGTTTTCATTTCTCTGGTACAAATTAATGGTCCAGGCTTTACTTCCACTCTGTCACAAAAACATAGTACACGATGTCTAAGCAGACATATGCTACTAAGCACTATCAATCCAAAAAATTCCGAGTACAGTGGTGTTTGAAACTTAACACCAACCCTATATTAAAAGCAGAAATTTCGTGTTGTGTGGAGAGGAATACTTGTACGCCAATTTACCTTCCTTGTAATATCTCATGGGGAGATCTGAAACATTTATCTTGTTGGTACATGTATTCATGGCAGAATTTGGTGCTCAACCTGACAACATTGCTACTACTTTTCTTCTTGCCTCGTACGGGACAGAGGCATAATATCTGTCTCTTTCCCACCATACTGAAGCTACAAAACATTCTGTAAATACTGCAGCTCTAGTGTTATCCGTAAAATATTAATCGTATAGCCAACTAGCAAGCGAGAGACCACGATCTCTTGAAAGTAAGTGCGAGGCAAACGGTATTTATTGTTACATGTGTGCAAACGCCTACACGAGTAACGGTGCTGGTAAACACCAGAAATCATGTGGTTACTGGAAAGTAAACTGTCGTTTCGAAGTGAAGGTGGTGATTCATTCGAGAAAACTGGACTAAGATCTCAAGTCGAGCATATGCAGTATTTTACATACATCGTTTATTAAATTCATATACAGGGTGGGCAAAGTGATAGTGATCCGGAAAATATTTCATGCATCTTAAGACAGACAGCTTACATTGTCCTCCTCGGGGGAGTGAAATATGTAAATTGTGTTGCCTGCCTTAAAATGCATGAAATATTTTCCAGGCCGGTATCACTTGGCCCACCCTGTATATACCCCAACGCTGTGGAAGCCTTTTCCCCGCCGTATCCTTTCTTCAAGAAGTGCTAGTCCTGCAAGGTATGTGCAGCTTTCGCGAAGCTTGGGATGTAAGATATGAGGCATTAGCGGAACTGAAGTTGAGAGGGAGGCTTACGAGTCGTGTCTGAATAGCTCATCCACTTAGGGCAGTGACCGGGAAAGGATAGCTTTCCCGTTTAAATACCGATCTGATACACAGTTTTAAACTGGCGGTAAATTTCATAACATCTCACCCTCGCTGCAGTGTGAAACATTCCCAGATTACAACCCCCCCCCCCCCCCAGCTTTAATTTGCCAGGAAGTTTCACTTGCACTGTATTTCTTTTTAAAGAAATAAGGATCGAAAAAAATATTTATCCTTCTCACGTGATTCAAGATAAGAAGTTGACAGCTATTCGATTATTCTCTCTAGCACTGTACAATATTATGATAAACCGTAAAAACTGAAACCCATAGATCCATGAGGGTGGCTTCACTCTGTGACTTGACATTTCTGCAATATCCAAAGATAATTTCTAAATAAATTTTTTAGAGTGTCGGTAGCCACATGTTTCACGGTTGCCTGTAGGCGCTCGTCTGTGGGTCATCCATCGACGCTCATTTAGTGATTTCTCTGAAGTTTCATCTGCACAAGTGGCTACCATTGCCAAGGAGTCGCGCTTCGTTGCTGGTGGCGTACCGGAGTCGAGACTGGGGCCGGAGAATGTGCGTTTTTGGGCACCATCGTCTGAGGACATTACCTTTGTAATGTTGTCGTTCTCGAACTGCTACCTACAATGCCCGTCAGCCTCTGTGGGGGAATCGAGGCTCCATTTATCTTTACACTTTCACCATTTTCGTTCAAACAATTGTCTTATTAATGATTTTTAAAAAAATGTACAAAATGTGTGTGAAATCTTATGGGACTTAACTGCTAATGTCATCAGTCCCTAAGCTTACGCACTACTTAAGCTAAATTATCCCAAGGACAAACAGACACACCCATGCTCGAGGGAGGACTCGAACCTCTGCCGGGACCAGCCACACAGACTGTAGCGCCTTAGACCGCTCGGCTAATCCCTCGCGGCTATTATTGATTTCAAGAGCTTCGATGAACTAGCGGGGGTGGTATTTTTCTCCACAGTGACACCCTGTGTGCCAGCGAATTTCATTACATGGTCGTGCTCATATAGTGTGTGCTCCATCACAGTCGTTTTCTCCACCTGTTTCAAACACTGATTTGTACGATGGTCCAGATGTTGGTTTTTAATCTTGTAGTTCCATCATAGCCATTTCCAGATGTAAACGGTATCCACTATACTCCTCTAATCCTCTGGTCGGTTTGTACAAATTCTGTACGCAATACACGACGTTGTGCAATAAGCAACCGATTCAGTCCGTCACCCTGGGCATTTGTAGTAACAAGACAGTGCCTGGCATTTCTCCTTACGTGTCATCTGGCTCCTCTGCACAAAGCTTTCTGCGCATGGTTGGCGGGTGCATGTTCGGATGTTGTACCGATTCACACATTAACTGTGCAAAGCATACGGTTATGTCATACATTTACGCGGGTGATATACCCACATCTGTTTGTACACTGAGAGTCACCACACGCTCTAAGCTAGCAATGGAGTGTTTCACAAATTAGCCATATAATCTAACACACTGGTGTGGATGTCGCAATTGTTTATATACTAAAGCGTCAAAGAAACAGTTATAGGCATGCGTTTTCAAATACAGAGATATGTAAACGGGCAGAATACGGCGTTGCATTTGGCAACGTCTATATAAGACAACGAGTATCTGGCGCAGTTGTTAAATCTGTTACTGCTGCTACGATGGCAGGTTATAAAGATTTAAGTGAGTTTGAACTTGGTGTTATAGTCGGCGCACGAACGATGGGACACAGCGTCTCCGAGGTAGCGATGAAGTGGGCATTTTCCCGTACGACCATTTCACGAGTGTACCATGAATATCAGGAATCCAGTAAAACGTCAAATCTCAGATATCGCTGCGGCCGGAAAGAGATTCTGCAAGAAAGGGACCAATGACGACTGAAGAGAATTGTTCAACGTGACAGAAGTGGAACCCTTCGGCAAACTGCTGCAGTTTCATTGTTGGGCCATCTACAAGTGTCAGCGTGCGAACCATTCAACGAAACATCATCGACATGGGCTTTTGGAGCCGAAGGGCCAATCGTGTACCCTTGTTGACTGCACGACACAAAGCTTTACGCCTCGCTTGGGCCCTTCAACACCGACACTGGACTGTTGGACAGTTGATGACTGGAAACATGTTGCCTGGTCGGACCAGTCACGTTTCAAATTGTATCAAGCAGATGGACGTGAACGGGCATGGAGACACTCATGAATCCATGGACCCTGCGTGTCAGCAGAGGACTGTTCAAGCTGGTGGAGGCTCTGTAATGGTGTGGGACGTGTGCAGTTGGAGTTAAATGGGACCCCTGATATGTCGGGATACAACTCTGACAGGCGACGCGTACGTAAGCATGCTGTCTGATCATCTCTATGCATTCATGTCCATTGTGCATTCCAACGGACTTGGAAATTTTAGCAGGACAATGCGACACATCACACGCCTCTGGACATCAAACTCTCCAGACATGAACATTATCGTGCACATCTGGGATGACTTGCAACGTGCTGTTCAGAACAGATCTCCAACCCCTCGTACTCTTACGGATTTATGGATAGCCCTCCAGGATTCGTGGTGTCATCTCCCTCCAGCACTACTTACGACATTAGTAAAGTCCATGCCACGTCCTGTTGCGGCACTTCTGCGTGCTCGTGGGGGCCCTACAAGATATTAGGCAGGTGTACCCGTTTCTTTGGCTCTTCAGTGTCTTAATCGCGGCTGTGGTGCCTAACCAGTAGATCTCAAACGTTATGAGTACCGCGAAAGATATTACACTTACTATCCAGTTTCTCCCTGGTACCCATTAAAAGACAACAAATTGAAAAAGAAAAACAGATTCGGTGAGCCGGCTGCGCGAGCCCTTTTCGGGTTTCCACCTACTGCGGCGCTTGCAGTGTTACGCGGGCGGCCGACCTCCAAGGCGCTGGTGACAGCACTTTCACTCGGCATGTAGTCGCGCCATTCGGCGACTGATACCGCCGCCTTCTTTCTCCACCCTGCGCCGCAGAGAGAGAGAAAAGAGATCAGCAAACCACAGAGCCGGGAGGTCTGCGTGCAAGTACGGCCTGAGGACTAAACACTACAAATATCTGGTTTCCATTTCACTACAACCCAGAACGCTGCTCATCCTCTCTCATCATATCGCGAATAGCATGGAGAGAATTTTTAGCAGGGGCCCAGTGACATGATAGTAGAAGTCCCAGTTAGTAACCAAATTTGGTTGGCAGTAGATATGCTGAAGTTGTGTCAGGCCAATCCTGATGATGTCATTAGCCGCCTAATGACTGTAGTCGAGAGCTGACTATCACCATGACGCCGAGGCAGAGGAGAAAAATTAATGGCGGAGAAATGTGGATTCACACCACCGAAGGATCATGGGGAACGTAGCACTGGGTATATTTTGGGACTATCATGGTGTAGTGTAAACTGCCGAAGTCTCCTAACGAGGTTACAGGAGGCAGTCAAGATGTAACACTGTAAGATGCTGACCAAGGTGATGATTTTGCTGCACGAAAACTGCCTAGCGCCTCTCTCTCTCTCTCTCTCTCTCTCTCTTTTTTTTTTCTTTTTTTTTTTTTTTTTTTCTACGTATTCTTCTTACATGGCATCCAGTCACACCTTCCTTGGATGAAAAACTATTGCGAATGGGCAGGCATATACAAAATAACAACGAGGAGATTTTCCAGGTGGACGGTTCCTGAATAACCAAAATTGTGGTCTGCCGCAAATCAATCATCGCGCGGAAAAAGTGTCGCATTGACTTGTGAATCGGTACGCATGCGACAGCATGCGCTACCAAATATGTTTCAAAACGCCGTCCCTAATATCGGGATTCTTTAGAGGCTCATATCTCGGATGCTATTGGAGACAGAATGGTAGGGTCAAGAAATTTGAACTAGAGACCATTTGTACACTTAACAGAAGGATCATCTTAAAGTCACTATCCTACGGTACAGGGTCAAAGTATGAATGTTACACATATCCTCCTGCTTAGGGAAATGTGGTAAATCAGTTGATTCTTTCTGCATTTGAGGTGATCTACGGTGGGTCTTGAGGGGCTTATGGAGGCACTATTATCTCGTGGGAAGTTCCTTAGCAAACCCGAAAAGGATTTTTAACATTTCTACGTACCAGAAACAAAAAGCGGATTCCAACACGGCTGTTCACAGTAAATGCCAAAAAGTTTTACGATATATTCCTAAGATGCCGATCTCGAACAACCTTCAGAATTTTCTGGATATTTTTTTATTAGTTTCCTAGGTGCAAAGGTTCAAAATTGCCTTCTTTGTATACGTGTACTACGTACTTAAATCCGGTGTGAGGCGGAAACTTAGTTTATAAAGTGACATATCACGGAGGAAAATGCTGTAACCTGTCTCCGTTATCATCAGAAGGGCTCTGGAAATCCAATGTTGTAGTACTAAAGCACATGTAAAATTTTTGTGCACGTAAAATCTGGTGAGACAGATAAAATTAGTTTTGCGTTATTTAAATTGTGACATACGTAAATTACCAAAATTTTTCTGACCTACAACGTTCTTTTTATACGACACACACTGCTGTGGAAGGGTAAAAAAGGGAACCAGCGGAAAAATGCTACTATCCTATACTCATGTTTAATAGACTGACTGAGAAGTCGAGTGCCTGCTGCCTCGTTCTACCTTCCTCAGCATTTTTAAAAAAAATTCCAAAAAACTGTGGCCTGCGAAGATATCCGAGCTGTTTTTATGACGAGAGAGACGGAAACAGTGGCTGTGGGAAAGAGAGGGAAAAGTAATGAACGGCGGAAAATAGTAGACATGGTTGTGCTATAGAAAGCACAAAGGAGACTTTGGCAGTGTGAGAAGAAGAGGGAGACAGTGGCAGAGCAACGTAGTTGACAGCTACAGAACAGTGCTACGAAAAGAGTGAAGGGGACAGTAACAGTGGGAGAGAATGAAGAGAAGGAGAAAGTGGAACTGGGTGGGAGCCAATGATAATGACAGACAGAGTCTATGACAATGACATCGAAGAAGACAGAGGTAGTGACAAAGAACAGAGACAGCAACAGAAGGAAGAAATGAATCAGGTAGCAGCAGTAAGAGAGAATAAGAGGGACACTGACAACGAGAGAAGACCGTACAAGTAGGAAGGAGGGAAGGAGACTGTCGCTGTGAGAGAGGAAACAGTGGCAGAGCCACAAAGAGATAATGAGTTGAGCTGAATGAGTAAGTGAGAATAGGTAAGTAGGAGTGCATGGGCGTGAGCGACTAGTGGGTGTAAGTGAATCATAGTTAGGAAAGCTTGTGGGAGTGAGAGTCGAACTGCATATTAAAAAAAGTGCGAACAAGCTCGCAAGCCAAAACTTTTGGGGACATTTTAAGGGTGCTGAGGAAGGTACAATCAGGCAGCTGGTACCCCACTTTTCAGCCAGTCTTTTAAACAGTATTATAATCCCATTTTTGAGCTCCGATAGGACCACTTTTCCGCAGGTACATAGAGATGCTCTAACAAGTTCCACAGTCGCTGCTTGATTTTTTTATTTATTTGAGGTGATAATTCAATGTTCATGGCTACTGCTCGTATCTGCTGCACGAATCTTACCACATTCGCGAAATAAACGACTGCTACAGATAGTTCCCTTAGATAGTTATTTCATTAGATAATTACGTTAGTGATTTCAGTGATAGACAGTCCACATAGTCGCTCAGCTATTTTACTAAACTACCATTTTTTCAGTGTTTGTTTTGCGATAAGCACCATTCGCGACTGAAAGCGTGAAAGAAACAATATAACTGTTGCCTGTTTCTCTTTGTTCATACGTTGACGTATCTCAGCGGCGCCCCGTGAGTCTCGAGGTCTTTCTTCTTTTGGCACACCAACAATCCGTTTTGTTGGCACGCTGCAATACCAGAAAAAGAAAATCCTTCAGTCTAACAACGACTATTGCGAAATACCATTGTTCATGTCTTTTTTCTCACCAGCACTTTTCCAGCACAGGTCACGAGCTGTGACATTTTGCCCTGCTGGGCATTCCCTGGTCCCACAAAGAATGACGCAGTCATACAGCACACGGGAGAGGTGTACTTTCTCCGTTCAGAAAGAAACGCCTACAGGTTTTGCTAGTTGTGAGCCCTGCCGCTGCCACTGTGCGCCTTGGGAGAACCCAGACCGCCAAGCAAGACGATGTCCGCCTTGCAGCAGTGGAATTTATTTGTCACTGCTACAACCACTTCGCTGTGACGGTTTCTTCCAACTCTCTCTGCAGAGGACTGCAGGTAACTTTTCTTCGCTTGCAACAGGGAGCTGATTCATTCAAAATAAGATAAAAGTGGTTCTTTTCTTTTGAATGACAAAAATGATCCGCGAAGACTACAATTCTGATAATACCATATACACTCAAAATACGACTTTTTTTCGCCTCAGCACGAGAATAAACATTAGTCACCCCTTTAATGGGACAGACTGGTCGCATAGGAAACGTGTAGACGGGATGAAACTGGTTGTACGTTGCCATGCGACCATCCAGCGCTATCTTAAGCCGTGGCAGTGAAGTGGTGTGTGTATAAGCCAATCGGTTGTATGGGATCAGCGCAGTAAGATGCGTAGGAGTGAAAGAGAGGCAGAATCGAAGAAAGGAGCTCTAATCTGTGGACTTTCCCAAGATCACACCGTGAATTAAGTTACTCGATATGTTGGAGTATGAACGTGGAATGTACTAGTCGTCTGCCACTCGGAGTCGTGTAAGACAGTTGTCACGCCTTGTTAGTGACAACTGGTATAAAACCCGACAAGCATGGTTGTCGTGTGTGAATGCAGATCCATCTCAAACAGTTTCCGAGCGAACATTGCGAAGGAAACTGCGTATAACCAACATTTGAAGTTGAATACCCCACAAAGAGTGATGAGAAGCACCGGAAATGAGAACAGCGAGACACTTAACATCGGAATTAGTGACTACGAAGTATATGAAGTTAACGAAATCTGCTACCTAGAGCCAGCAAAATAGCCCACGGCAGACGCAACGAGGAGACCATAAAAAGCAGACTAGCACTGGCGAAATGAGCACTCCGGGTCACGAGAAGTCTACTAATATCAAACATAGGCCTTCATTTGAGAAAGAACCTGGTGCCCAGGGCTACACAGATACATTCCTTGTTTGACGAATACTTAAAATTGAATTTTTAAATTTATGGTAAGGTCTTATGGGACCAAACTGCTGAGGTCATCGGTCCCCAGCTTACACACTACTTAACCTAACTTAAACTAACTTACACTGAGGACGACACACACACACACATGCCCGATGGAGGACTCGAACCTCCGACGGGGGGAGCCGCGAGGACCGTAACAAGATGCCCTAGACGAATACTCCGAGACTTAATTGCACCTCAACTGGCACACTAAACTACCCCACACTAATTCCACAAAAAATGTTTGGGTCTATTTGGTACAGAAGTTGAAAAAACATATCAGTCATCACCCCGGTAACGGGGTAGCTCAACAACGTCTAATCATCAATGGGAGGCTTCAGCTGCCTTCCTCTGGCCACTGAACTGACTTATCCAAGCAATTAGAGGGGGACCAACAGTTTAAAGAGTATTACGAACATCGGTGCAACTTTGAATTTTTTAAATACACAATTCCTTGCAACGGTGGAAAGAGGCGATAAGTGACAGAAAAGTCCTAGGAGCCGCTGATAACTGAATCCCGGATATTTGTCCCGGCTGTTTATAATGGAAGTGCAGCTACTCACGGAGATTCAGTGTCGGCTGTAATAATCGTATGGCAGCGAAACTTGGTGGACATGTTAATGCATTGTAAAACATAAGTTCCAGTTTTGGCCACCGGGTACGAATCTAGCGCAGTACAGCATCTCGTCGACGTTCCTGTGGTAATACTGAACGAATTCCGTAAGCGGTGGTTAGTAATAAAATCAACATTTTACCTTTCCAACTTGTTTGACCTTTTCTGCTCACGTCCCGTTCTTAATCCATTACATATGGAAACATTTCTATACGTCTTTCTTGCATTCACAGCGCCAGATTTGCACCTGGTGGCCAAAATTGGAATTAATTTTTCTCCACCGTAAGTCGACCGGCATTAACGCATTAGATATCTACCAAGTTTCGTTGTCACACGGCCTACACTGGACCTCTGTGAGTAACTGCACTTTCATTATACTTACAGTCTGACATTTGCCTAGCCACCTAAATACACGACCAAACAAAATTGTTGCTTACCACCAGCAAAGTTAAAAAACTCAAAATCCTATCAAATAGAGCACAGCACATGCTTTCACTTGTGTTAAGGTATACAAGCTAGTTACAAAATGACATGATGCTACTCCTCGCAGATACACACATCAAAAAAAGTTTTGCATCATCCCGGTTCCCAGAACTCCTGAAGATAGACGTTGGCTGTGGATATTGTATCACAGACACAGTCCCTTTGAAAAAAGATGTCACTACACCCACCCAAAGATGTAAACAACCATGCACGAGCAGCGCCTTTTAGATGGAGGGGGTCCGACTGCCGATCGGTTCCAGTCATTCCACCAAGAAGGAATTATTAGAGGTATCGATAGGTACAGCAATCTGGACCACCACCTCTGCAGGTCTCGCTGTATGGTGGCACAACATGCAATGTATGGTTTTCATGAGTAATAAAAAGGGCGGAAATGACGTTTATGTTGATCTCTATTCCAATTTTCTGTACAGGTTCTGGAACTCTGGGAACCCAAGGGATGCAATTTTTTTGTATGTGTATATTAAGCGAAATGTAAAACTGCAGCAGCTGTGCTGGAAATGTCTACAAGAATGTTCTTTGTATATCGGGAATTAATAAATCCTGGAGCAAGTTCTTGAAATTCTGTGTGTACCTCTTGTATCACAAAGGAAAAAGCAGAAATTTTGCATTTTTAGATATTTTACTCTTTCTTCTAGCCTTAAAGTTATAACACGGACAGCCGCGCAGGATTAGCCGAGCGGTCTGAGGCGCTGCAGTCATGGACTGTGCGGCTGGTCCCGGCGGAGGTTCGAATCCTCCCTCGGGCATGGCCGTGTGAGTTTGTCCTTAGGATGATTTAGGTTAAGTAGTGTGTAAGCTTAGGGACTGATGACCTTAGCAGTTGAGTCCCATAAGATTACACACACACAATTGAAAACTTTTTTTATAACACGCACATACAACGAAGTAAAATGTTGTTGTGTTGCATTGCAGAAAATTTACTTGTTCGAATCACCGCAATGTACAGTCGCGACTCACATGCGTAGTTTTATGAACATACGCTAAAATAACTTTTAGTATGGAATTCATCCCAAAGCTCTCGAGCAAGGATGAAATCAATTACGAAACCAGACGTGTCGAAAGCGTCTCTCCTGTCTAGCATTGTTCTCGTTTTCAGAGGTCGTACATGATGCGTACTCGACTATTGTGTATTTTGAAATTACTTCACTTCTGTTGCTACATTGATTTCAATTACAATTGTTTCTTCTAGTCTAAGATTGGATGGAAAATGTTGTATGTCATTTACTGTATATGACAAAGGAGTTAATTTTGTTTTCTACTCTTTCGTGTTTCAGCTTTTTGGCTCTTATACTCCAGAGAAGCATCCACTCACGCTGTCGGAAACTGATACCATTCCCAGGCTGACCAGTGTACGAGATGAACCGTTGTTAATGCGATCCGTGGAATCTGTTGAGGTGTAGTTCAGAAACAGCGTTTTACGCGTTGCGCTGCTATGCGACCAGGTCGAAGGATTAAACTTCGTTAGTATGCTTTCTGGGGCCCTCGGTTTCATATATGCTTTGACTATGAACTGTTTCTACCTTCGATCGTACTGGATAAGTCTTTCTAATTATTTGGCTGACGACACATTCGACTGACTCATCACTGATGGTAAAAACAGCATTTCGTCTATTTACGTGGTAAGCAGTGTATTTGTTTAAGTTAAGGGTGAGCTGCCATTCTTTGCGCCAAGTGTTTATCATATTGCTGGATTTTGCAATGACAAAGGTAGGAAGAGACAAGAAAGCAAGTTTCCGTCTTCAAGGAAAAGCTTCTTACAGCAACGGTACTTAGCTTCCGGTGAGAAAGTGCCTACAGTTAAAACGATGCTCATTATTGATGTGTAACTGTTGTTCTCTTCTGTCAGTAATGACACACTGCAGGTTACCACACGAGAAAGTCGCCAGTCTGTGTTATCAAATCACAATATATGACCACACACTTGAGATAAGATACTTTCTATTTCAGCCTTCCCCTTCACCATTAACAATCTAAAAGAAACACTTCTCTATGCACACACTCACAGCCGTCTGCAGGAAAACACATCTAAGATGCCAGAGTTACAAGTCGCATAGGTGCCAAATGTGTGAAGAACTAAGACACCCTCTTCAGATTGGAGGGTGTACATCCCCTGACTCTCCCGACTCACCATCTCACTGACTCTTGCTCAACATCTCTTCTTGCTTATACAGGGCGAGTCAGCTACCTCTACAAATGTCGTTTTTTGCACCCCGCAATTCTATACCTGGTCTTCAAAAACCACGTGCGAGATTTTTATATTCTATCGTTCGCTAGGTGCAGAGTATTAGTCCTATAGAAAAATGTACAGGATGTTTTTGGAGGGAATTTAATTTAGTTAAATCTTGCATTGGGATACTTTTCGTTGGAGGCTACGGTTTTCGAATTTCTCAAGAAAAATGTATAAAAGTGACCTTCAAACGCACCTCCACCACCCCCACACTGATCCCCTACCAGTCAGGATTTCTAGTATGTTGCTGATGGCAATCTCTCCTGCCACTCTAAAAAAATTTCCGACTACGCGAACTATTCCCGATATTCAAACTTTTTTGGTCTCAACTGATTGAGATATTACGCCAGCAACATAGCTGACTATTTCGTTAACATTATTAATTTAAATGTGGCTGTAAGTTTAATGAAAGAAAAACGAATTTTGTAAACGTTACACTAAAATCAGTGATACTGACAATTCGATCCAAACTTAATCGTTACAAGCACAGTAGTTTTGTGTTCAGAAGGGGTGGCGAATACAGCGATGTAATGTTACGTAAAATTTACACAAATACCAATTTTACAATTTGTTAGTGCTCGATTAAGCCGGTGGCGTAATGAGACAGGTCACGAAGACCACAAAGGTGAAAAGAATTTGGGAAGTAATACATGAAGTCGCAATTGTTTTTTACAATGGTAGGAAAGAGAGTCATGAGGGAGATACTAGAAATACTGACCGGTGGAGGCTGCGTGTGCGAATGGGGGTGAGAATCAAGATTACTTTGGCACGTTTTTCTCGAATAAATAAAAAACAACGGCCTCTAGCGAAAAGGTATCCCAGTGACAAAACAAAAAGTTACTGATTTTTTTCTGTAGAACTAGAAGTTTGCCAGTAGCGAGCGAAAGAATACGAGATTTTCGCGATTGGTTTTTGAAGGCTCCATATAAAATTGCGGGTAGGGGCAGCTGCATGACGCTTTCTGTCAGGTAAACAATACTGACTGTCCCTGTGTGTGGACACCACCTCACTTTGAGCACCTTGCGGCAAACTGTGACTGCTGCGACCTATATTTCGTTTACTTGGCGCGACAGTCAGCCTCTATGGCGTCCCACAAGTAACCAAAGTCGTTCGCTGTCAGAGGCAGTCTCAGGAGAAATACGCTGTATCTATAGAGTCCATGAATCATTTCAGATAAATGGTCAAGAAGAACGTAGCAAATGATACAGCACACGAAAGGCAAACTCAGTTGACGCCCGAACAACAGGGAATTAACATGCATCGAGATTAAAAAATAGTGCATTGATAATGGCTAGGCACTAACCGAAATCTGGATTTGCACAATAAAACCTGAAAAAGAAAAGGATGACTGATTGCTGCGGTCTAGCGTTTATAAATTCAATAAGAGATTAATTACCAGTTTCCGGGAATGCGGGTCAGTTGCATACAAGAAGAGAATGGCTCTGAGCACTATGCGACTTTACTTCTGAGGTCATCAGTCGCCTAGAACTTAGAACTAATTAAACCTAACTAACCTAAGGACATCACACACATCCATGCCCGAGGCAGGATTCGAACCTGCGAGCGTAGCGGTAGCTCGGCTCCAGACTGCAGCGCCTAGAACCGCACGGCCACTCCGGCCGGCATACAAGAAGAGAGCTGCGAGCATTTTGACCGACGCTAAACTGGCTGAGGTGAGAAATGTGATTGCATTCGCCTTCAGAAAATTTGAGGCGATTATCTGTCCAATCTCAGATTTCGTATGGTAGTGACTTTCGATCACCCAGTATTATCGTATATTTTCACCTGTATCAGTTTTCGCTCTTAACTGTCATACACCCAGTATAAGCCCTTCTCCCATAATCTTGCCCCAGACAACTTTCACGCCTGACGCAACGTAGATTGTATATTGTAGCGCTATCGATCTGAGAAGCTCCTTCCCTGAATGTAAACCTGGCCGCGGTGGCAGAGTTTTTCCCGGAACGCCTCCCGCGGACAGGTAGCCGCGCATCGACTGCGCATGCGCGTGTGCCTACGCTTGCGCCAGCGGCCTGCCGGCCAGTTGAGTGGGCAGTTTCCAGTCCCCGAGCTCGCGAGTCGCCAGCGACCTCCTTCCACCGCTTGCCCAACGCGCAGCGCGCATTGTTTGTTTACAAGTGCGGCGCGCGCAGCGCACAGCATTGCTTGCCCAGCGGCGAGAGGTGTCTACACTGCCCGTCATCCGACTCCGCACTCACTGTAGCCCTCTGATGCCAACGTGTCATTGTGCCCATTTATTATTTTACACCTTAATGTTATGACCCCGTTTTCTGGAGTGCTTCTTATATTCTCTATGTTGTATATCAAATTTAGCATCCTTGTCGTAAGGACGGCTGGTGAGTGCTTGCGCAGTGTCAGCGTGTGTGACAGCTGACACTGTCACAGGTGTAACCACACGTCGAAGACAAAAATGAGGTAATGATTGGCCGAATAAACATGAAACCAAAGTGCGCAAGAGCGTTTCTGCAAGTTTGACCTTTTGGAGAATTCTGCTGACACTGTTACGCAAACACTGCGATGATGAGGAATTTTCTTTCCAGATGGAAGCCTCTTGAAGGAGTAAGAGAGATACGCACGTTGCGACGTTTTGATCCGTCAGTCTTCTCTTGGGCCAACCACTGTCTTTTCTTCCTTTTGGGAGGTAATGTGGCATACTTCTCGTTATTTTTACTACCTAATTCGACATCTTCAGGTGACAGGTGTATTGGACCTTGTCGAGTGCTTCGGTACACACTGAACGTACCCCCGTAGTGAAGAAATATTTCTTAACAGCAGCTGACGTGGTGACGGACATATACCAAAGAGTATTAACAGCTGTGGCATCAAAATGGCGAAAACGCGCAACATTACTGCTCATAACGTCTAAAGATTCAATAGGTCACGATCAAGAGGCCGGGCAGGCCATTAAAGAGATTCTATTTAGAGTAGCAAAGGTGTTGTCCAAAGCCGAACATCCGACTGCTGGGAAGCCCATAATATATGGTACGGCGAATAGTTAATAGCACATTTTCAATTATAACGGAAGAACTGTTTGGATCAAAATGGAGTGAGAAGCCATCAGGTATGACTGTATGTCATGGCTGATAGTGATTGAGGAAACTCTGAGGGTACAATGGTATGTCACGAACATCCTGCATCCTGAAACTTCCTGGCAGATTAAAACTGTGTGCCGGACCGAGACTCGAACTCGGGACGGGAGGGTACGAGACGACGTACTGACAGAGGTAATGCTGTGAGTCGTGCTTGGGTAGCTCAGATGGTAGAGCGCTTGCTCGCGAAAGGCAAAGGTCCCGAGTTCGAGTCTCAGTCCGGCACACAGTTTTAATCTGCCAGGAAGTTTCATAACAGCGCACACTTCGCTGCAGAGTGAAAATCTCACCCTGCATCCTATGTACTACGTTTCATGCAACGGGACCGTGGTGCCAGTTTTCAACATGATAACGCTTATCCAAAATCGTAAATGTCTCTATCAACTATCTGCATTATGTTGAGGTACTCCCGTGTCCATCAACATCCTCATACCTGACCCTGACATGGGATTCCCAGTGCCAGTATCCAAGATATCAAGGACCAGCTACAACAGTTGCGGGTCACCTTGCCTCACGAGAAGGTAATAACTATTTAATGACAGCCTTCCCTAACGAAGAAGGACATCCATCCAGACCGTACGGTGTTTAACACGCTATGATCAAAACTTGGCTCATACTGCAAAGTTCTCTGTAAATCTGACGCGTTACTGTAATCACCGAAATCAACTCGCATTCACTCTTAACTCGTGAAGTTTCATTTACTTTCCTCCTTAGTCTGGGTGCTTCAGACTTTTTTATCACAGAGTGTATAATGATTTTTACATTCACTTGACTCTTCCACTTCGGCAGTATTGTTCTGTAAATAGCTGAGGAGTTTCGAACATTATTCTCGTTTGAGTATACTATACTAGTAGTCATGCACTGTAGAGCCAAAAAAACGTGGTACACCTGCCTAATATCGTGGAGGGCCCCCGCAGGCACGCAGAAGTGCCGCAACACGACCTGGCACCGATTCGACATCTGAAGTAGTGCTTGAGGAAACTGACACCACGAATCCTGCAGAGCTGTCCGTAAATCCGTAAGAATTACAAGGGGGAGGAGATCTCTTCTGAACACCACGTTGCAAGCGATCCCAAATATGCTCAATCATGTCCTCGTGTGGGGAGTTTGGTGGCCAACGGAAGTGTTTAAACTCATAAGAGTGTTCCTGGAGCCACTTTAACAATTCTGGACGTGTGGTGTGTCGCATTATCCTGCTGGAATTGCCCAGATCCGTCGGAATGCACAATGGGCATGAAAAGATGCAGAAATCAGAAAGGATGCTTACGTACGTGTCACCTGTCAGTGTGTATCTAGAAGTATCTGGGGCCCCTTATCACTCCAATTGCACACAGCCCATATCATTACAGAGCCTCCACAAGCTTGAACAGTTCCCCGCTGACATGCAGGGTCCATGGATTTAACAGGTTATCTGCGTACCGGTACACGGCCATCTGGTCGATACAATAAGAAACGAGATTCGTCCAACCAGGCAGCATGTTTCCAACCATCAACAGTCCAATGTCGGTGTTTACGGGCCCAGGCGAGGTGTAAAGCTTTGTAACGTGTACTCATCAAGGGCACACGAATGGTCCTTCGGCTCCGAAAGCCCATATCGATGATGTTTCACTGAATGGTTTTCACGCTGACACTTGTTGATGACCCAGCTTTGAAATCTGTCGCAATTTGCGGGAGGGTCGCACTTCTGTCACGTTGAACGTTTCTCTTCAGTCGTCGTTGGTTCCGTTCTTGCAGGATTTTTTTCCGGCCACAGCGATGTTGGAGATTTGATGTTTTACCGGATTTCTGATATTCGCGTTACACTTGTGAAATGGTCGTACGGGAAAATCCCCGCTTCATCGCTAGCTCGGAGATGCTTTCCCATCGCTCGTGCGGCGACTATAATACCACGTTCAAACTCACTTAAACCTTGATAACCTGCCAGTATAGCAGCAGTATCGGATCAAACAACTGCACTAGACACTTGTTGTCTTATATAGGCGTTGCCGACCGCAGCGCCGTATTCTGCCTGTTTACATATGTCTGTAATCGCATGCCTATACCAGTTTCTTCGGCGCTTCAGATCAAAATGATTCAAATGGCTCTGAGCACTATGGGACTTAACATCTGAGGTCATCAGTCCCCTAGAGCTTAGAACCACTTAAACCTAACTAACCTAAGGACATCACACACATCCATGCCCGAGGCAGGATTCGAACCTACAACCGTAGCGGTCGCGCGGTTCCAGACTGAAGCGCCTAGAACCGCTCGGCCACATTGGCCGGCGGCGCTTCAGTGTATATTAAAATAACAGCCGACAAATGGTGACTTTATAAAATTAGGAGGATGTGATTAAGCACGCAAAAAATGCACATTGCCGAAATCAGCTGACTGTTTGAGGTAAATGACTGTAATCATAGTACAGCATCGGATGGAATATAAAATAGTTCTCAACAAATGTGTGGCAATGGTACCCGATATAAAAAAAGTCTTTGATTTTTAGATAAGTTAGCGTTAATGAAGACTAAGTACGTTGTAAAACTTAACTTCTGTGCCTCCGGCTTCCAGGATAGAACAGTGGAGATCTCTCCTATGGTTGACAGTGTGACTGTGAAAGTGGTCCTGACTACAGGCGAGCTCAGCTGTCTTGAATTCCAAGCGAACCGCAGCTGCCAATCCACTTCGCATCATCCGACCGCAGAGAAAACAAACTGAACGTCGAAATTCGTGAACGCAATAAGCAACGAACGTCACTGGTGACAGCAGACGGAGCAGACGCGGTCGTGAGACGGAGGAAATACAGCAGAGCAGCCTTTACGTAATCAGGTGACCTGGCAGAGACAGGGGACGAGCCAAAGAGGCCAAGGTCGCCTGGTTGACCACAGCGTCTCACTGACAGAGGCCGCGGAGTGTTCTCCGTAACACTGCGTAACGGGAAATCGGAGGTGCTGAGGGTAAAACACAATATCAGAGGCATCAGGTTACAACTGAGTAATTCTATTCTGATGCTGCCTCAAAATTGCCCTCTTATAACTTGTCTCGTCATTCGAGCGCGATGTAAAGGATTTTTCTCTCCTTAGTAACCTACCACTGAAAGTAAGCAAACCAAACACAAAATTAGTCACATCCAGAAGTAGTCAGGGTGACCCGCCCGGAGAGGCGAGTGAGCTAATGTATCGCTCCTAGTTTGGAGAATCTGAGCCTGCCCATGTACATGAGTTTTACTCTAGACGCAGACAGATGGGGTTCACAAATACCCTTTCTGGGGTAGTCGTGGCGTTAGGAACAGCACCCAACTGCCAAGTGACACTATAATTGGCCACGCTGCAGGGAACTGGTACAGTTAAGAAAGAAGAGGAGACTTCGGGATGATTATAATACCATCTCTATAACTAATAATACTTCAGTTCGGCGAAGAAGAGAATCTGCAAGTTTCTTCATATGTGGAATATCCAGCTAAATGGTTAGATACCAAAATATGGTTATTGAGGATATGAAGAGGAGCAATTAGTTAATTTACCGTACATTTTTGTAACTATTCCATCGAGACATTTGAGCAATTATATTTCCTTTTTTTCTTTTAATGAAGTAAATTCTATAGTCTTTAGCCTTTGTTTGCAGTTAAACTAAAACTGAGGGCAATGTATTGATTGGAGCACAGACATGTTATGTTTACGAGGCAGCAGAGATGAAATTAATTTATGCGGTCAATGTTGTATTGAAAATGACGAGGTATTGAACTGCTTTCTGACTTATAAAGGGATCTTAACAACCCACTCCATCTACGAAAAATGTGTGACGTCGACCGTGGCGTAAGTTCACCACGTCATTTATTTCACACCGTCAGTATTACGTAGACATCGATGGCTATAAAGATGAGCATAAGCCCTTCAGAAGAAGTCTACGCGTATAGCATATCGGCCATAATTCGAAGAAGAAATATCTGAAAACGTTTGTTCGGAGCACAGCACTGTATGGTGATGAATCGTGGACTGTCGGAAAACCAGAAATCGAAGGGTTTGAGATATAGTTCTAAACAAGAATGTTCAAATTAGGTGGACCGATAAGGAATGAGCTTTTTGCCATTCACACTGAACCACTTTCCGTGTTTATCCTGTTCCTGGTCCATCTGCCATTCTTTCATGCCCCGGCATTTTACATTACGCTGCTGTAGCAGGAAGAAATTTTGTTGATCCTCTTGTACAGCATTCAGTATGTATTTCTAGGCAAAGCCTGGGTTTTACTGTTTGAATACAATCTTGTTGCTCATTCTGAACCTGTGGCTGTTAGTTTCGTAAAGTTAGACTGGGGTATCGCTAGCTGCCTGCTTTAGGGTGTATTTACGCCACCTTTTCCTACTGCCCGGTGTTGACTGGAAAGCCGCCCAACAATTGGTCGCGTGCTGAGTGGGAAATTGTCGGGCACTCACGTTCCGCCTTAATGTGGCTCGTCAAGGCCCAGAGGATAAATAAGGAAACACCGGTTTTGTGGCCACCCAGGACTGCCAACGCACTGCGCCGAGGGGTTACCAGTGCGCATCGACACTCGGCGGGTGCGGTGCTTGGGATGGCGTGATGGAGTGCGTGCCACTGGGTCACGGACACCGCTTGACACGAAAGCGGCGAGGACGCTTGCAACAGGTGATGGCTGGACCACGGGCCGCCATGCTTGCCAACACCTGCGATCCCAGTGGCCTTGAGGACTCAACGTCTCCAGCAAACCCGCGTTATTCAGCATGCTACTGTGCACTTGATGCAGGCCGACCTCATCTTCAACAACAGAACACCACAAGCACTTCGGTTTGGCTGGACCATCTTATAAGATCGAAATTAAACTATTGCTTAAGGCTTATTCTTCTCGCACACCCTATTTTCCACTCGAAAAGCCACACTAACGTTAGTTAGTTCTCAGACGTCAATTAAATATGATGTCACGGTGTACATCAGGCTAAGGGAAAAATCACAGATAACTGCTCAACTGGGAGATGTGTTGTTAAGAGGGAAAACTCGCTTTCGGCCAGTAAACGGTGTTTTAGATGTCTTCGAGAAACGGTAAAACCAAACGTAACTGCTGTTTGCTAGACAAGAGTGGAATTGTCTACCGGAATTTTTTTCCACTGTGAAATATTTGGTGGCACTGCTTTATTTTCAAAGCGTTCACCCGACTCCACCAGTTTTGACTTCTTCAAATCGTGAATGTTACGTATATTGTGTAATTCTCTTGTATTCATGTGGTATTTTTTTTTAATGTTCCGCTTGATAATGTCCCTGTCACCGTCAACTCGATGTTCCATCCAGTGCTCTGTTTTCCGCTCGGATGAGCACCTGTCGTATGACGTGCCTGCCCAGATTTTTTATCAGACCACATCAAAATGGTTACAGAGCTGTTCGTAATGCTACCTCAGGAATGCAAAGAAGTACATGTAGACACTACCAAATTGGAACGAGATGTCGTAATACCTGCAAGTGGTGGAACCTACGCATGCAGGCAGCACATGTTACTGTAAACTTACAACGCGCTTCTGAAGCTCTTCCTGGTGTGGTATCTGTAACAAAAACCTTGAAGGTAGAAGTGGTCTTGCGGTAGCGTTCTCGCTTTCCGCGCACCGGGGCCCGAGTTCGAGTCCCGGCGGGGTCAGGAATTTTCTCTGCCGCGAGATGACTGGGTGTTGTGTGTGTCCTTTATCAACATTGACTCGCAAGTCACCGAAGTGGTGTCAAATAAAAATGACTTGCAATACGGCGGCCGACCTCTCCGGCATGGGGCCTCCCGGACGACAATGCCATACAACCATTTCATTTCATCTTGAAGGCAAAGGGAAACCTAAGATTACTTTGTCTCAGCTTGTAATTTGGTGTTATTATTAAGTCGTTTGCTATGTCAAATATAATCGTGAAATCTGGGCTGTTCCGCTGCCGACAACAGTGCAGCTGTTTGGATGATTCAGGGCGAAAACAGATTGTATAAAAGTGTACAAATTTACAAATGTAGAAAGCGAATTGTGTATTCCGTAGAAATTACCGAGGCATAGTTTGAAAATACGTACGCCAAATATACAACATATTTTCTCCTTTGCGTGTATAGGGTCACATCTTGCAGTCATAACTGGATTACGAATCGACGTCGGGAAGCCAATTCACCAATAACAATAGGCAACTTAATGAGAATGCAGACTTTTTCGACAAATTTCATTGTAGAAATCTTCTTTGTACGTCAGTTAAGTAAGAATATCGTCTTGAAAGAACGTGTCGACAAATACTATACATTTATCAGGAGAAGGTACCGTTGGAATATAAAGAAAACTCTTAATTTTCCAACATATAGTCGGAAATGGGAACTATGTTTTCTTTATAGCGTGTGACTCTTAGTGTTGTTATCGATGTGAGACACTTCACGATGATGACATCTCTGGTGAAGCCCGTCATTCTATTATGTATCTGTTACAGTCAAATTCTCTGTAGGAGAAGGCTACAGCTTAACGTTGTACCTTCGACGAGATCATTAGAGAAATGCGTAAGCTCGGATTGGACAACGATAAATATGAAAGTTAGCTTAGTAAAGGAACCAACCTCGTCTTAAACGACAGTTATAGTTGGAAAACGACGCAAATTGTAAATTAATATGGATGGAACGAAATGTAAAGTACAGTGCTGTCGAATATGAGTCCATCTGCAAACGATCCTTAACGAATGCCAAAACCCTTTTCTTCCCTCTCCTTAATAGGCTTTTCTCAGTGATACTGAACATATCGTTATCATGGCACCAACATCCTCCTGGCTCATACTCAGATCCCATCGAACCATTTAAGGCAGTTTTTGCATGGCTTTGGCAACTCACTTCGGGCCAATAATGATGATGAAGTCCCATACTAGTTGTCAGAGCGTAGGAGAACGATGCGGGAGACTCGCACCGTCGTACTAGTAAAGGTTCTGGTAGAGGTGGTTTGCCATTGCCTTCCTCCAACCATAATGGGGATGAATGATGATGATGAAGACGACACAACAACACCCAGTCATCACGAGGCAGGTGAAAATCCCTGACTCCGCCGGGAATCGAACCCGGGACCCCGTGCTCGGGAAGCGAGAACGCTACCGCGAGACCACGAGTTGCTGACTCAGACCAATAGCAGGAAGGTTAATTCGTTACGACTACTGTCGATTCAGTACCATATCGCCGTACTCGATCTAGGCAACAAGCTCGTAGAAGCTAACCATTCGCCGTTCGATAGAATCGGATAGGGTGTAAATCGAGCAAGTAAAGAATAAACTGAATACACAAACATTTGAGAAATTCCATTTTTAATGTTCGTATTGGCAGAATGCCGACAGCACGACTCGGAGGCAAGCAATAGTGTGAATATCATGGACGACGAATTCCAGGAAGCTTCTAAGTGAACCTGCAGTGGCACTTCATAGCTGCGACCAGAAACTGGTGAAGGAGGGAGAGGCGATGGTTACGCCAACTCGATGCGGTGTGCAATAGTTAGATGTTCGTAATTGATTCTGAGCAAATTTTCGACACTGAGGTTCATGGCAATGGACTAAATAACTTGAAGAAATACTGCAAGCAGGCACTTTAGACGATTGCTGTATTTCTTAAAGTTTTTTTCACACAAAACATGGCGTAATCCAGATCCAACCAAACTTTCTCAAATTGTTCTGTATTTTAATTTCATTAATTTCGCCTATTTGTCGAGTTCCTCTAGTTTTGCTGTCGCAAAAGTCATCAGTCCTATTCCAGTGATGAGCTTGGTAGTTCCCCGTGGAATACCGAGGCTGCTACACAACAGCACAAGTCGTCGCTCGCTGGGTTTCTCCGTCTGGGAGAAATTCGGAAAGCTCGTATCGCAAACGACTGTGTTTTCCGTTATATGTTACAGCCAGACTGTGATTAATACCCGACGCGTGAAAGTAAACCAAGAGTATCAGCGACTGGTTATGTCGCAAGGAGGCGGTGCTGGAAGGCCAACGTAGGCAAAGGCTGCGTCCAGGAGGGAGACTGTGTTTTTGACGTGTAGTTTTGTGGACCAATAACGCGATGAAACTGATCCGTCCAAGCAATGCAACACGCTGAGTGTCAGTATGGGAAAAAGGCAGGAGGAATGGATCCGGATCGAAAATACGCACGAGACTAACCGCCTTCGACATTACGTTGTTGTCATTTGGTACGTCGTTTTTAAATGCATCTCCGAATCTATTAAGCGAAACTCTTGCTTGGCTCGCATCAGATGCACTGAATAGAAAAGCACAAATGATAAGATATGATAACCAACACAAATTCATAAACCCCTTATCTCTAAGATTACGTTTAAATTGGGAGGGGGGGGGGGGAGGAGCGAGGGGGGCACCGACCATCAAAGACTCTCTCTCAGCTCTTGAAATACCTCAGAGACCATTCGTGTCATGTTTGGCACCAGCCGTAACTCCTACTACGTGGAAGAAACCTTGTTGTTATATTACATATCTTTGAAATTTGTTTGTTTAGTGAGAGAACTTCTGCTAACACCATGTCTTTGGACAATGATGTAACGCCTTGCAGTTGTTCTGTGACCCTATGGTACCTTTTTTTAAAAAAACATATTCTCTCTTTTCTTTACGCTCGGCCACTACTATATTAATAATTATTCTTCTTCTGTCATGCGTTAGCCCTTGGTCGGCACGGTTGCAGCCACATTTGGTCCTTCCGTGCCTTAGGTGGCCTGTCAGTGCATCTGATACCTTGCGGAATATATTGCCAAAAATATAGAGGTAATCTTGATTCCTCCATTCACAACAGATGGGATATCCATTTTTGCCTAGTTCCTACAAGCTTTTCATTTATATAAAAGATTTTCAATCCTTCCTATCACCTCTACGAAAATGGTAGTTGCTCTCACCATATAGCGGAGACGCTGACTCGCAGACTGACTGTCGGAAAATGAGCTTTCCGCCAACAAGGCCTTTGTCGAAAATGGACAACATGCGCACACATACATTCTCAGAAATTTATTCCTCAAATTACGGCCGATGTTTGATAGGATTCTCTTTGCCTGTAGTTGGTTCAAATGGCTCTAAGCACTATGGGACTTAATATCTGAGGTCACCAGTTGCCTAGAATTAGAACTACTCAAACCTAACTAACCTAAGGACATCACACAAGTCCATGCCCGAGGCAGGATTCGAACCTGCGACCGTAGCTGCAGCACGGTTCCGGACTGAAGCGCCTAGAACCGCTCGGTCATAGGGGCCGGCTTTGCCTGTACTAGTCTGCTGTTTATGTCCTCCTTGCTTCATCTGTCATTTGTGATTTTGCTTTCCAAGGAAGCAGAATTCCTTATTTTCTTCTACTTTGTGCTCACCAATTTCGATTTTAAAGTTTATCAGTAATCTAATTTCAGCTACTCCTCATTACTATCCTTTTTTTGACCAGTTTACTTTCAATCCCTCTCCGTACACATTAGAATGTTCATCCATTCAACTGTTTCCTCACTTTCAGTGAGGATAGCAATATCATCACCGAATCTTATCACTGATATCCTTTCACCATGTATGTTAATTCTACCTTTTTCTCATTTTAGTCAATGCTTCGTCGGTGTATAAATTGAAGAATATGGGCAACATCCTTTTTAATCCGAGTACTTTGTTCCTGGTATTCCATTCTTATTGTGTCACCTTGGTTGCTTTGTTACAGTCTATTAAAGATAGTCAACTGCCCTTAAAAGAGTTGTTCGGGCTCAACTGAAGGCTGAAAATGTGTATCTGCTGCAATACACCTTCCTAGAGTTAAGATTGAGTCGCGCTCAGATAGTATTCGTGTCGTACGAGGGATAGTCGGAAAGTAAGGTCCGATCGGTCGGGAAATGGCAACCACTGTGAAAATCAAAAATGTTTTATTTGCAACAGTTAGCTCTACCTTCCAGCAACTTCCCTACGTAGTCGCCGCTCCGTCTTAGACATCTGTCGTAATGTTGTACTAACTTTCCAATATCCTCGTCGTAGAAAGGTAGCCGCCTGTACTTTCCGGCAATTCTCTGCGCTGGTCTATAGCTCATTGTCTGAGCCAAAATGTCTTCATATCCAATGGTTCATATGAGCAGAGACGGAACTCAAGGAGAGGCAATTACGGTCTGTATCCGTGGGTGATTTAACACATTCCATCGAAAACGCTGCAGGAATATCCTCACTGCCCCTACAGAGCGCGGCAGCGAATTATTATGAAGAAGGAAACGCATGACGTCGTATGTGGGCTGCAAGACATCAGGCGAAATCTCACACCTGACCCTTATACTTGGGGAGAGACATTTTCTAGGCATCTTTAAGTGCTCACTGTGCGCTCAGAAGTGAAGACAACGACTTGACGCTATCGACAACCATACTAGAGACACTGCCCAACTCATCCGTGCAAAGCTTCATTGGATTTTTACTATGGTTTTCATTTGGCACCCGAGCTGCCCTTAGTTCCCGAATGGCCATCGTATCTTAATACTACGCCATAAAAAAATTTATGATAACGCATTCAGTAGCACAGACTATGCAAATGATCTTCCCTTTTTGTAATTTCAAAGTGATGCAAAATATCGTTTTCAGCGAGACCAGTGCTCTAATGAAATTTTCCTGATGGCATAACAGACTTCTCAGTTCAGTGAAGAATGACTCATAATAACGAGCCACCTGCCTCTACCATAATTTGCAATCAGCCCATCCATATGCAGAAAAGAAGACAGTGTTGGCCCAGGCCTTGTCTGCGCTAGCTCATATGTAACGTGCACACACAACTGTTATCCACATGTAGCACTCTGTGATACAAATCTAACAGGCAGGTCAGTCACTCCCAATGACGTCATCCATTAACGTCCATTCTCTTGAAGGCAGAATCATTATGTTATGGCGGAGGCTCCATTCAGGTTCGTGATAACATCTTCTAGCTCGTACGAATACTTCAGAACGGGATGCAGATTTTGAGAATCGCGCGTGATTATCTACTAAAGATGAGAAACGAATCGCCACTGTTTTCAGAAAGCTGCTTAAAGTAATCTGTATAATCACAGATAGAATCACAGGCTGACAATAACACAGCGACAGTGGCTATCTGCAAATTTTCGATTCAGAAACGAATTAGGTCCAAGATTATTGGATAGCATATTGATTAACAACTGTACCTCAGAGGACAAAGAAAATATTAAAAGCATCTGTGAAACATAACCCGTTTAAAGACAACCTACAAATATAGGAAATTTCTTTTCAGGCAGTTACATAACAAACTACACCATAACTGTAGGAAATGACGCAATGTTCTAACTTTACCCAGAAAATGGGGACCTGTAGACTTCAGTGGCAAGGATATGTAACTTGCATGTCTGGACAACTTCTAAACAAGTTACGATGGTGGCAAGGCGAACAGGAATACGTTTGGTTCGTAGATTCTGAAAGCAATGAGTCTACGAAGTCGTAATACAGCTAAGACGGATTTAGATGACTCGATGGAAATATCACAACTACCTATTACTGGAAGCAGATTCTGATGTCGATACGTGACCTGAAAGGGCCACAGATACTGAAGTGGCTTAACAAGAATATCATTAATTTTCCTCGTAGTTTTTTTATCTCCTAACAGATGTGCAAGGCGAGAATAATGATGGTAGGCGGTTGAGCGTTGCTTCAAGTCTCATTCTCGAACTATCTATAGGCTGCGGAATGCTATCGTAAACGCTGAAGAGAGAGAGGGGGAAACGGAATAGAAGCAGCCGAAGCAGATATAAGTTGCTCTTCGACAGGACAAAAACACGAAGGAAGAACGCAGGAAAACCACCGGTTACCTTCTGCCTCCAGCAGACCTTGAGACAGAGCAGACACGAGACTTTCGAAAGAGCAAACAAGCAACAGAAAAAGCTGGTCGTGAAGTTGCGTAGCAAGCGTCAGCCACACGGAAGGTTTCGCTACATAATTATACGGCAAAAATGCGCCATTAAACTGAAACGCTCGTAAAATGTAATTGGGCTTAAAACGCACAGTGAGACGAAAACGAGAGTGGCACGTTTCTATACATAACAACACATAACATTCCCATACGATTATGGTGTCTAGAAATGCGTAAATCAGCGGATATATGTTAGAAATTTTCAATGCCTCGTCTAATACAGTGGAAAGATTAATTAACCTTGTTCTCTACATCAATTTACAACGTTCGGAAACAAACTGTCATACACTAAAGTGCCAAAGAAACTGGTATAGACATGCGTATTCAAATACAATGTAAACAAGTGTCTGGCGCAGTTGTCGGAACGGTTACTACTCCTAAAATGGCAGATTTAAGTTATTTTGAACGTGACGTTACAGTCGGCGCACGAACGATGGGACACAGCATTTCCGAGGTAGCGACAAAATTGGGATTTTCCCATACGACCATTTCACGAGTGTACCGTGAATATCAGGAATATTAAATCTCCGACATCGCTGCGGCCGGAAAAAGATCTTGCAAGAACGGGACCAACGACGACTGAAGACAATCTTTCAACGTGACGGAAGTGCAACCCTCCCGCAAATTGCTGCAGATTTCAATGCCGGGCCATCAACAAGTGTCAGCGTGCGAACCATTCAACGAAACATCATCGATATGGGCTTTCGGGGCCAAAGGCTCACTCGCGTACCCTTGATGACTGCACGACACAAAGCTTTAAGCTTCGCCAAGGCCCGTCAACACCGACATTGGGCTGTTGATGACTGAAAACATTTCGCCTGGTCGGACAAGTCTCGTTTCAAATCGTAGCGGGCTGATGGACGTGTACGGGTATGGAGACAACCTCATGAATCCATGGACCCTGCATGTCAGCAGGGGATTGTTCAATCTGGTGGGACCTCAAAAATGGTTCAAATGGCTCTGAGCACTATGGGACTTAACATCTTAGGTCATCAGTCCCCTAGAACTTAGAACTACTTAAACCTATCCAACCTAAGGACATCACATACATCCATACCCGAGGTAGGATTCGAACCTGCGACCGTAGCAGTCGCGCGGTTCCGGACTGAGCGCCTAGAACCGCGAGACCACCGCGGCCGGCAGGTGGGAACACTGTAATGGAGTGGGGCGTATGCGGTTGCAGTGATATGGGACCCCTGATACGCCTAGATACGACTCTGACACGTGACACTGCATAAGCATCCTGTCACCTTTATCCACACATGTCCACTGTGCATTCCGACGGACTTGGGTAAATCCAGTAGGATAATGCGACACCCGACACGTCCAGAATTGCTACAGGAACACTGATTTTAAACACTTCCCCTGGCCACCAAACTCTCCAGACATGAACGTTATTGAGCATATCGGGCCTGCCTTGCAACGTGCTGTTCTGAAGAGAAGGGGTAGCCCTTGTCCTCTTACGGATTTATGGAGAGCTCCGCAGGATTAATGGTGTCAGTTCCTTCCAGCACTACTTCAGACATTAGTCGAGTCGATACCACGTCGTGTTGCGGCACTCCCGCGTGCTCGCGGGGGCCCTGCACGATATTAGGCGGGTGTACGAGTTTCTTTGGCTCTTCACTGTAACACACGATAGGTGCGAGAAATACAAAAATCTATGTGATTTGAGCATGAAATTCTTTCACTCCTCGCACATTTCTTTTCTGGTGGTGGTGGTCGGTGTTTAACGTCCCGTCGACAACGAGGTCATTAGAGACAGAGCGCAAGCTCGGGTTAGGGAAGGATTGGGAAGGAAATCGGCCGTGCCCTTTCAAAGGAACCATCCCGGCATTTGCCTGAAACGATTTAGGGAAATCACGGAAAACCTAAATCAGGATGGCCGGAGACGGGATTGAACCGTCGTCCTCCCGAATGCGAGTCCAGTGTGCTAACCACTGCGCCACCTCGCTCGGTGATTTCTTTTCTAAATCATTTATCATTCATTAGTATTGATCATTTGTAACAAAGCATGAGTAAAATTGCGAAATGAAGTCAGCAGTTGCGTTTTCCACCGACTGCAGAGAGTGGGGTATCAGTTCAAGCCTGGTGTCCTACACCGTTTAAACACGGCGCACACGACGAACGCAGCCTAACATGACGTGAGTAAAATAATCTCATCTCTGCATGTATGTTGTAACGGTAGCAGTGATGTTCTGTGATGATAGAATGTTCGTTATTTTTTTGGATTTTTTGTAATGTGTTAGTTGGTTTCCCGACTGAACAGTTATGTTCACCACTAATGTTAAGCAACAGTTTGGTTTGCGTCATCAGTCTTTCGTCCGATTTGATGCTTTTGTCCCATATCTGCTATCTTGAACTAGTCTTTTCACCTCTACGTAACATCCTCTCTAACGCTTTTCGCATATTCCAGTGTTTTTCCAAGCCTAGTACACAGAGAACACGTCATTGCTGACGAGAGCAGTCTGCAGGATGCTTGAGAAGAGTTTTTGAAGCCAACTGGAGTTCTCCACAGCAGATACATACGGCACGACGAAAGAAACGAACAGTGGGCATAAGGAATGCAGAACAAAACACGCAAAGTTTTAAATCTAGGACTTTTCTGCCAAACGTGGGAAGCCTGTCGTCAAAAATAGGACGGATCCTCAGTAAACACAAAGTGAAAGTGATTTTTCGGCATCTGCCAAAGGCAGTAGAACTCCCGGGTTCCGCTAAAGATGATTTGGTGCTTCGGAAGCCTGGGGTTAACAAGATTCCCTGTGAGTGTAAACGTTCATACATCGGATGGACGACATGTACAGTCTATGAGAGATGAACAGAGTATCGTAGGTACACCCGACTCTTACAACCTAATAAATCGGCGCTGACAGAGCACTGTATTGACACTGGGCACTCTGTGGCCGGTCGGGGTAGCCGAGCGGTTCTAGGCGCTACAGTCCGGAGCCGCGCGACCGCTACGGTCGCAGGTTCGAATCCTGCCTCGGGCATGTATGTGTGTGATGTCATTAGGTTAGTTAGGTTTAAGCAGTTCTAAGTTCTAGGGGACTGATGACCTCAGAAGTTAAGTCCCATAGTGCTCAGAGCCATTGGAACCATTGCCACTCTGTGGTGTACGATAACGTCATTCTTCTGGGACTCAGTAGTGAAAGAAAAGATTGAAATTCGGTTAGCGATGAATTTAATTAATGCAGATAACGGCTTCAACTTGGACAAATCATGAAATGCGGTACTTTCCGTAATAAAGTCACAAAGACGTCGCAACGGTGCAGCTCGCAATGATGCATCGATTTCACGGTGTGTATCGATCGTGCAGCAATAGATCTAATTTTATGCATATGTTGTACCTATTTGCCGCCCATCAACGTCTTTGGCGCCTTGTGTATCCATGCCCACCTACGCAGTAGCGCGGTCCGAGGGTTTGAAAGGACGGAGCCAGTGCTGGAGCGCCAGTCATCCGGCTCGCTCTGGTTGGATGGACGGTATACAGTCGAAATAGTAGAAGAAGAAGAAGCGAAATGTATGCGGCCGCACGCCCGAAATTTCATGGAACAGTAGAGGAACAGTTCGGAGACGATGACTGTATCAGTATGAGAATGCGCCCTCTCATAAAGCAGCATCTGTGATGCAATGGTTTGTGGATAATAAGATTATTGAAATGGGCTTGTCTGCCCACTTGCACTCTAGCAGTTGGGGACTCTTATACACCAATGTACGACTCTAGTGTCGCAACCGAAGTGCCTTGTCGAATGACGGCCACAAAATTTCATTTTCTAGTCCCATAAGGAGAAAGACGATGTTTAATACAGGACGTACCGAAAATAGTGAACAGTAAATAGGGCAAGTCAGATTTCCCCGTAACAGGAAGAAACGAAGTTCATAATTAAATGTATCGAGAACCGATTGTTGCCGGCCTGAGTGGCCGTGCGGTTCTAGGCGCTACAGTCTGGAGCCGAGCGACGGCTACGGTCGAGGTTCGAATCCTGCCTCGGGCATGGATGTGTGTGATGTCCTTAGGCGAGTTAGGTTTAAGTAATTCTAAGTCTAGGGGACTGATGACCTCAGATGTTAAGTCCCATAGTGCTTAGAGCCATTTGAACCATTTGAACTGATTGTTTATGAGTTAAGAGGAATTCAGTTGTGGCTACCGAGCCATTTGTATTAGGTCTACAACTTTGATTCCGCCGTTTTGCAATAGATGACAGTAGGGGCACGTGGCGGTGCAGGAGGTAGGTCGTATCATACGATAAGGTTAGGCATCTGTAAACATAGCATCAAAATATTAGTCGGTTTATGGTTGCACCATAAAGCTCAGCTTGATTGAATGTGTCAACTTACGAGCCCAGTTCTCGTCACTTGCGGCAAGTTTTAATTTTCTGCTTTAACATGAATAAATCTGCGCCTGAGGCTCACAAAATGCTGGGTAGGACCTATGATGAGGCACCTATTAGTGAAAGAACTTGCAGAGAATGGCTTCAACTATTCAGGAAGCTTGTCCCGGCGGAGGTTCGAGTCCTCCCTCGGGCATGGGTGTGTATGTATTTGTCCTTAGGATAATTTAGGTTAAGTAGTGAGTAAGCTGAGGGACAGATGAATTTAGCAGTTAAGTCCCATAAGATTTCACACACATTTGAACGTTTGATATTGAAGACCGGCGTAGCGGAGGACGACAGAAGGCTACTGGAACTGACGGAAATAATCACAGGAGATGCTTATCGAAGTCAACTGATGCGTTTGAACCGAGTACTGAACGACAAACGGATACAATACGGCGACAGACATGAGAAGGTAGTTTTGATGCATGACAACGCTCGACCTCCTGTCGCAAAACCCGTCAAAACATACGTGGAAACGTTGGAATGGGAAAGTCTACCTCTACTCCCCCCCCCCCCCCTTCCGTATTCACCAGTCATTGCCCCACGTGAGTACCTCCCTTTCCGATCAATGGCATACAGACTGGCTGGCCAGCATGTTTGGTCGCATGAACAAGTGCAAAATTGAATCGATTCATGGATCTACTGAGGAGCCACGCAGTTCTTCCGCCGCAGGATTCGTACGTTGCCGGAAAGAAGGGAGAGAGCAGTGGCCAGCTGTGGCCAACACTTTTAATCGTAACTGGACTGGACTGGAATGGACTTGTTGGGGGAGGAGACCAGACAGCGAGGTCATCGGTCTCATCGAATTAGGGAAGAACTGGGAAGGAAGTCGGCCGTGCCCTTTCAAAGGAACCATCCCGGCATTTGCCTGAAGCGATTTAGGGAAATCACGGAAAACCCAAATCGGGATGGCCGGACGCGAGATTGAACCGTCGTCCTCCCGAATGCGAGTCCAGTGTGCTAGCCACTGCGCCACCTCGCTCGGTAATCGTAACTCTTTTCCAAGTTTTTCAAAATAAAGCCTCGAACTTCGAGAAAAAAATACGGTATAAGCAAAGTTGTAGACCTAATATGTAATATTCAATTACTTTTGGCCCCTCCGTACCCGCATCCTGAGATGCCAAAAGCGCCGTTCGGTGCCGTTGGGCCTTCATGATCTGTTCGGACGGTTTATATGGCTCTGAGCACTGTGGGACTTAACATCTGAGGTCATCAGTCCCCTAGAACATAGAACTAATTAAACCTAACTAACCTAAGGAGATCACACACATCCATGCCGGTGGCAGGATTCGAACATGCGACCGTAGCGGTCGCGCGGTTCTCGACTGAAGCGCCTAAAACCACTCGGCCACTGCGGGCGGCGTTCGGACGGTGTTTGTTTGTTTGTTTTTTCTTGAAAGTTTCTGATATATGTGCTCATGTTCGCGCAATATGTCGAGGGATGTTCTTAATTAGACATGGCGCTGCTACACACTTTATTATGTGTGTCTTAGCAGAATGCACATAACAGTACTCAACGGATAGCAGCTGTGGACAAATTCCGTGCTCTCCGCGCTCATTTAACGTAGCCCAGTGGAGGGCGACAGATGTTTTTATTTCAGATCGGTGGTTTGCGCAAACATCTGCTAATGATGACTCTTACTGTGGAAACATTATACGCTTTCTGCCAGGTGTATTTCATCATGTTTGAAACTTACTACGGCGAGGAGCTGAAGCCGAAGACGTGCCGAAATTGCATGCGTAATTAATAGCTTTTTAGGGTTGGTAAAGTATGCATGGGAATCGCATAATTTGGAAACTAAGCTTTCCCGGACTCGGTTTGACAGGTACCGATCTCTTTATTTTTACTCTTAGAATCCGAGCCCCATTTATTTTGGTTTTATGCTCAAATGCGTGAACCCCTACGTAAGGAACGTGTCGTATGAGCGTACCGCGTGTTAAAAATTGAGAAAACAATCATAAAGAAAACAAAACTGTAATTCCAATCACATGTGTTTCGAATACCACGTCGACAAGCTCCGCTGCCTGGTCAGCTTTTTCTCTGCCCCCATTCAAAGACAATCGCAGTCGTGTTCGGGTCTGCGGCATAGTTCTCATTTGACTCACGACCACTCGATAACGTAACTCGGCCAGCATGTTGACTACGCTAGGACTTCCCTTGGTTTTTAAGCAGAACCAATCGTTGCCACAGCCCCTTTACTCAAGCGTCGTTTCATCAGTTTCTAGTGTATCTACGAGAAGCAGCATTTGCAATGAGCGTTATCAGCTTCTATTGACAAATCGTCCGTATTTTCCGTGATTCCATATCGGTGTCCTTTAGATGAAGTGTGGTATTTCATCAGCAGCACTGCCATTCCTAATTTCTGATTTGTCGGGGTGTAGGTCAACCACGCATTTTCCGGAGCACCTTATGGGGTTCGCCTCTTACACCCAAACCTCCAGATGAAAGACATTCAGATCGGTACGAAACGTTGTGTTGATAGAGTATCAACAAAATCACCGATATGGTTCCTGCTATGTGCAGTCGGCCTATAGAACATGTATAAACAGTAATTAAAAGTAATACCAGAACTACGCAGCACATGAAAAGCTTATCTGTGAGAAACTGTTTTGCAGATTTTGAAAAGGGTGAGTTGGTAGAGCGTGTCGTTATCATACCAAGGATCATGCATTCAAACCCCGCAAATGACTTCTTTTTTTAACTGTTCACCCGTGAAAGCATTGTATGGGAGAATATTTTCCTTACCTGTAAAAGGACTTTTCGGAGTTTGTGGCAATGTTGTTTTGGCAGTCTGCTTTCGCTTCGTTAGTTGAAACCTATAGAGTGCATTCGTATAAATAGGTGTGGCGTTCTGCCGGACATATGCGAAAGAACACCACACTTATGTATAAGGTTTGCTACTTTCAGCAAACAAAGCGAAAGCAGACTGTCAAAAGAACGTAGCCACAAACTACGGAAAGTCCTTTTACAAGCCAGAAAAATGTTCTCCCATATAACAGTTTAACGAGAAAAAAGTTGAAAAAAATGTTTCTCAACAGTGGGGTTTGAACACGTGGCCCTTGATACGACGCCGGCCGCGGTGGTCTCGCGGTTCTAGGCGCTCAGTCCGGAACAGCGCGACTGCTACGGTCGCATGTTTAATCCTGCCTCGGGCATGGATGTGTTGATGTCCTTAGGTTAGTTAGGTTTAAGTAGTTCTAAGTTCTAGGGGACTGATGACCACAGATGTTAAGTCCCATAGTGCTCAGAGCCATTTTGAGCCTTGATACGACGACCGCATGTTCTACCAACTCACCCACGCGAATTGTAGGTAACAGTGTTTCACAGATACGCTTACGGTTTTCCTGTGCTTCGTAGTTCTTGTGTTACCTTTCATTACTGTTTACGAATATTCTACCTAACGACATTCATAGCACGAACTAAATTGGCGTTTTCGTTGGTACTCTATCGACACACAACGATTGGTACCGACCTGAGCGACTGAAGTCTGGAGGCTTGGGTATTAGCAGGAACAATTTCATCATCATTTCAGCTTTATCGTAACTGAAATCACTATACTCTCATTCCTTCAACTATCTGTGCGACTCACTGAAGGATTTATTCCCACCATCGCCGACCAGCTTACGATACTATTAGCAGTGAACGCACAGAATATGAAACCCTGTACAGTGGAAGAACGTCGTGCAGCATGGAGGGAAGTGGCAAGGCAAGAAGGATTTACGTTCAAACCTTATGTTATATTTCAATATCAGCTTTACAGAATGTAAATAAATGTAAATGTCGTATGACTAGGGCCTCCCGTCGGGTAGACCGTTCGCCGGGTGCAAGTCTTTCGATTTGACGCCACTACGGCGACCTGCGCGTCGATGGGGATGGAATGATGATGATGAGGACAACACAACACCCAGTCCCTGAGCGGAGAAAATCTCCGATCCTACCGGTAATCGAACCCGTGCCCTTAGGATTGACTTTCCGTCGCGCTGACCACTCGGCTACCGGGGGCGGACAGCTTTACACAATTAATTCATGCGAGTTTTGAGTGGAACAGATTCCATGTAGATAAATGCCGTTACCTTTTTATTTTTCGGAACTGTAGTTTCTGTGAGAGTGTTCTGCTGCTGATGTAATTCTCTGTACTCGATGAATCCAAATAACTACGCACCGGGGTAGTTACACCGTAATTCCGGTGGCGGAAACAATCATGAATAGTTCATATAAGTTCCCCAAGGGAAGAATTGTGGTGTAGTATTCCCAGAAGCAGTATAAGAGACAATGATTATTTGTTAGTCAAGGGTAGTTTTGTAAAGGCAAGGTTTGGTTTACTTGCTTCGTCTTATAAATATCTAGTAAACAGAATTGTTACACAAGTTGCGTAAACTGCGACATGAACACGAATAAAAATTTGTGTCTTTTGTTCAAGTCTCTGATCATAAGAGAAACTGTCCTCAGACTATCAATTTCGCTCAGTGATGGCCATCTCCAGATCTGTTGAAAACATGTCTTTTATTATATAATGATATGAAACACACTGGTCTGAAGATGGGCATCACTGACCGGAATCGACAGTCTCAAGACAATTTTTCTTTGTGGTCATAGTCTATTATATAAGCAATCACTAACTAGAAATATATGGAATATATAGCCGTTTCCAGTTATCAGCATGACTGGCTGCAACTGTAAAACAATAAACAAAGAAGTAAAACCTCGATCGCCCTTTTCTATATTTTAAAAACATATCGTGCTTTCAGTATCAAAGATGTTTCTCTCTCTCTCTCTCTCTCTCTCTCTCTCTCTCTCTCTCTCTCTCTCTGTGTGTGTGTGTGTGTGTGTGTGTGTGTGTGTGGGTGTGAGAGAGAGAGAGAGAGAGAGAGAGGAGTGGGTGGGGTGGAGGGAGTAACTATAAAGACATAGATACTGGTGAAATAAGAGAAGGAGAGGTAATAGAACGTTATACAGGAAGAAGAGATGGAGAGAAAAATCCAAAGACAGAAAACAGGGAAAATATACACAGTACGCACCGAGGAACAGAGGGGGTTGGGCTGTTTGGGGGGAAGGGACCAAACAGCGAGGTCATCGGTCTCATCGGATTAGGGAAGGACGGGGAAGGAAGTCGGCCGTGTCCTTTCGAAGGAACCATCCCGGCATTTGCCTGGAGCGATTTAGGGAAATCACGGAAAACCTAAATCAGGATGGCCGGACGCGGGAGAGAACCGTCGTCCTCCCGAACGCGAGTCCAGTGTGCCAACCAATGCGCCAACTCGCTCGGTGAGAAACAGAGAAGTGGTTGAATATTCTGGTGCAAAATCTTAGCGTCATGTAAAATGCCTCTTGCATATTGTCTATACTGAAACACCAAAGTAAGAAATGTTTACCTTCCGTCTACGTCGATAGAAAAAAAAAATTCAAGGAAGAAAGAGCCCATGATATGGATATGATGGATCAAATGTTCAAATGTGTGTGAAATCTTATGGGACTTAACTGCTAAGGTCATCAGTCCCTAAGCTTACACACTACTTAACCTAAATAAATCCTAAGGACAAACACACACACCGATGTCCAAGGGAGCACTCGAACCTCCGCCGGGATGAGCCACACAGTCCATGACTGCAGCGCCATAGACCGCTCGGCTAATCCTGCGCGGCTATGATGGATCAATTAGGGAAAAACAAAAATCAGAGCATCGTTACGACATCAAGAGGATACGCAACAGTTCGAAAGCTGACGCACTGGCCTGTTTTCCAGTTTCTCCTGCGGTGACCGATGACCGATGGCCGGTGGGCGGCGGCCTTGGAATCCCACCCTGATGCACTGTTGACGCTCTTGGCATACTGTACTGAGGTGCGCACAGTGGAGCGGCAGTTGTTTGTTGCTGGGTCTTGTGTCACTCTGCTGACACCACGCTGACGTCTGCGGCGACACTCCGACCCGGCAGCTGGCACGCCGCCCCACTTGGAAACTAGATGCTGGACGTTCCAGCAGCGACCAACTCCATGATTCCTGCTCATAACCGATTTTCTCCCCATCCTCCCTCCCCCAGTCACAGCTGTCCTCGGCTGTGATGGCCTCTTTGTGCGGAACGCTATACCCTGGCCGCTACGGTCGCAGGTTCGAATCCTGCCTCGGGCATGAATGTGTGTGCTGTCCTTAGGTTAGTTAGGTTTAATTAGTCCTAAGTTCTAGGTGACTGATGACCTCAGATGTTAAGTCGCATAGTGCTCAGAGCCATTTCGCTATAACCTCGTTCCTTCGCCAACTCCTTCGAAGTTCTTAGAGAGTAGTGAAGCGACTTAAATCACTTAATAAAAGCAAGTCTTCTGGTCCAGGCTGCATACCAATTAGGTTCCTTTCGGAGTATGCTGATGCATTAGTTCCATACTTAACAATCATATACAAACGTTCGCTCGACGAAAGATCCGTACCCAAAAACTGGAAAGTTGCACAGGTTGGTTCAAATGGCTCTGAGCACTATGGGACTCAACTGCTGTGGTCATTAGTCCCCTAGAACTTATAGCTAGTTAAACTTAACAAACCTAAGGACATCACAAACATCCATGCCCGAGGCAGGATTTGAACCTGCGACCGTAGCGGTCTTGCGGTTCCAGACTGCAGCGCCTTTAACCGCACGGCCACTTCGGCCGGCAGTTGCACAGGTCACACCAATATTTAAGAAAGGTAGTAGGAGTAATCCACTAAATTACAGGCCCATATCGCTAACGTCGATATGCAGCAGCGTTTTAGAACATATATTGTGTTCGAACATAATGTATAACCTCGAAGAAAACAGTCTATTGAAACACAGTCAACATGGGTTTAGAAAACATCGTTGCTGTGAAACACAACTAGCTCTTTATTCACATGAAGTGGTGAGTTCTATTGTCAAGGGATTTCAGATCGATTCCGTATTGCTGGATTTCCAGAAGGCTTTTGACACTGTACCACACAAGCGGCTCGTAGTGAAATTGCGTGCTTATGGAATATCGTCTTAGTTATGTGACTGGAACTGTGATTTCCTGTCAGAGAGGTCACAGTTCGTTGTAATTGACGGAAAGTCATCGAGTAAAACAGAAGTGATTTCTGGCGTTGCCCAAGGTAGTGTTATAGGCGATTTGCTGTTCCTTATCTATATAATCGATTTGGGATATGAGCAGCCGTCTTCGGTTGTTTGCAGATGCCGCTGTCGTTTATCGACTACTAAAGTCATTAGAAGATCAAAACAAACTGCAAAACGATTTAGAAGAAATATCGGAATGGTGCGAAAAGTGGCAGTTGACCTCAAATAACGAAAAGTGTGAGGTCATCCACATGAGTGCTAAAAGGAACGCGCTAAACTTCGGCTACACGATAAATCAGTCTAATCCAAAAGCCGTAAATTCAACTAAATACCTAGGTATTACAATTACGAACAATTTAAATTGAAAGGAACACACAGAAAATGTTGTAGGGAAGGCTAACCAAAGACGGATACTTAGAAAATGTAACAGACCTACTAAGGAGACTGCCTACACTACGCTTGACCGTCCACTTTTAGAATACTGTTGCGCGGTGTGGGATCCTTACGAGATAGGACTGACTGAGTACATCGAAAAAGTTCAAAGAAAGGCAGCACGTTTTTTATTATCGCGAAATATGGGAGAGAGTGTCACAATGATACGGGATTTGGGATGGACATCATTAAAAGAAAGGCGATTTTCGTTGCGACGGAATTTTCTCACGAAATTCCAATCACCAACTTTCTCCTCTGAATACGAAAATATTTTGTTGATACCAACTTACATAGGGAGGAACCATCACCATGATAAAATAAGGGAAAGCAGAGCTCGTACGGAAAGATATAGGTGTTCATTCCTCCTGCGCTATACGAGATTGGAATAACAGAGAATTGTGAAGGTGGTTCGATGAACCCTCTGCCAGGCACTTAAATGTGATTTGCAGAGTATCCGTGTAGATGTAGATGTAGATGAGACTAGCTACGTGCTGGCACCTATTCTATCTTCCGCCACATCCGCCCCCACACACATTCTTTATGTTTCCGTAACAATTATGATTCGAAAGAATACAGGGTGTTTATAAACTAGTTATACAAAAGTAATCTTTAACTGTGGAGAGGGCAAATAATTCACAGAAGTGTTTGACACAGCACTGAATGCATCACATCTTCAAGTTTAATTCCCACCTAACACTGTTAATTCCCGATGTTTCCGCTAGGCGGCATGCGCAAATGAGTTACTCCAACAGCCGCCTTGGAGTCGCATAATGGTGGGGAGCGTGCGAAGTGTTGCTTTTGCTTATACGAATCCAAACCCGCTACGGCAGTTCAGAGGAAATTCAGACTAAATATCTGAACTCACCACCTCAAAGGCAAACTGTCATTAATTGGTACAATAGTTTCGCCGAAACTGGCTTTGTATCGCACAGGACACTGGGTCAGGGTCGGCCAGCAGTGTCTGTAACTGTAATTTGCATATCGTATCTTGACATGGTTAAATCCCTCAGTTACAACAGGATAAGGAAACAGAATTTATTTTCCAGGAAGATGGCGCGCCTTCACGTTATCGTCGTGAAACTGTCGCGCATCTCCATAGGAATATGCCAGTTTGATTGGATGTGGTGGAACAATATCCTGGTCGTCAAGATCGCCGGATTTAACCTCAACGCACTTCTGCGTATGGGGCTACACTAAGGGCAGATTGTTTGTTCCTCCGCTTCCAGGAAACTAGTTGCGAGAAAATACAATACATGCAGTTGCCACCATACCTCAAGCACAAATTCATAGGGTTTGGCAGGAAACCGATTACAGCTGGGACTTTTCTCCTCTTGCAAAAGGTAGCCACACTGAACGTTTGTAAGTAAAACTTGACGATACACTGCATTCAGTGCTGTATCAAACACTTCTGTAAGTTATTTACCTGTTGTACAATTAAAGGTTACTTTTGTATAACTAATGTATAAAAAACCTGTACACAGTCGTGATGTAGCGTCACCATTGTCATCCGTACACCAAAACACCACACCTGACACTCTTTGCTAAAAAACGAAATAAAACAAAAAATAGGCCACATCTCAATACGTCAGCCACACATGCTTACGTATAGCGGAAGTATAGTGAAAGTAAGGCATAACTGAATGATATGTTGAATGGAATGGAACAATGTACCGAATACACGTGGCGGACTGAGACTAAACACAGGAAAGACGAAATAAAACTAGCAGAAAATGAGATTAGCAATAGTCGTCAAATTGGCGACCACGCACAAGACAAAGGAAATCAGCTACCTTGGAAGGAAAATAGCACCTAACGGACAAAGCAAGGAGGACATAAAAAGCAAACTAGTACAGACAAAGAGGGCATTCCTGGCCAAAAGAAGTCTTCTGGTATGAAACATAGGCCTTGATTCAAAGAAAAAATTTCTGAGAACGTACGCTTGGAGCACAGCATTGTATCCACTATGGGAAAACCGTTAGTAAAAGGCATGGAAGCGTTTGAGATGTGCTGCTATATAAAGATACTTGAAATTGGGTGGATAGATATGTTAAGAAATGAGGAGATTCTCCTCAAACGATGAAAAGAGTAAATGGAAACTGAAGAAAGTGGGGTGTGCTTGAAGACATAGGAATAGCTTCCAGAATACTAGAGGAAGCTGTAGATGATGATGCAGTGGCTACAATGCATCCAACAAATAATTAAGGACGTTGGGTGCAAATGCTACTCTGAGGTGAATAAGAGAGGATTTTCTCGCCGGTATCAAAGCAATCTTGGTGTTATGACCAGACGAAATTACAGTCATCCAGCCATAACTGTGGGTTCTTTGATTCCTCTGGCAGATGGCTCATCTGAACTACAACATATGAAACATAAGTTCACTTCGTTACAAGAATGAATAAAAACATTCGCATAACTTGATACAATCCTTTGCCACAAGAGTGCTTCATAATTTGCAACTATCACTGGCTGTTAAACCATCCCTTGATGTGTGCAGCCACAAACTCTTCTTTTGGAGTACAATGTTCAACACTTACAAAAGTAAATTTCCATCTGAGAATTGAATAACTCTTTACTCCTACTCGTTGACTGCTTGAAGTGAGGTCATGAACTTGGAGAGAACGCTTCCAAGATCTGCTCTATAGTGACTTCCATGAGTGGACTCTGCTGTGTTGAGAGAGGGGGCGTGTCTCCCTCGGCCTTTGCCATTCGTCGTGACGGATTGCAGCGAAACATCACTAATGTATGTGGTATCAATATGGCTTACCGACTTTGATGTGGCTCCGCTTTCTTATGACGATTCCACAATAAGACTGATGACTCAAAAAAATGTGGTTTAGCGTTCAAAATAAGGTCTAGATAGCCTCCCCCCCCCCCCTTAGACTGCCTCCATTAGACGTTACACACTTCTAAGAGAACACCAGTTAAGGAATAGATGGTTTGTTTATGGAGGAAAATGTATAGGAAAAAATCATAGGCAGAGAGGCTAAGACTTGACTGCCATGACTTCAAATGGATGTACGTTGCAGCAGTCATGCAGGAATGACCTTCACAGGATAGACTGAAGAGGAGAGCTGCATCAGACCAGCCTGAAGACACAGCTATCAGGAGAAATGGTCAGGAATCGCGGTAACAGAACAGTATTGATAGTGTATTTCCGGTTTATGGAGCTTGCTCTATCTTCTTAGCTAAACCATCTTGAGCACTTAATACACTCCTGGAAATTGAAATAAGAACACCGTGAATTCATTGTCCCAGGAAGGGGAAACTTCATTGACACATTCCTGGGGTCAGACACATCACATGATCACACTGACAGAACCACAGGCACACAGACACAGGCAACAGAGCATGCACAATGTCGGCACTAGTACAGTGTATATCCACCTTTCGCAGCAATGCAGGCTGCTATTCTCCCACGGAGACGATCGTAGAGATGCTGGATGTAGTCCTGTGGAACGGCTTGCCATGCCATTTCCACCTGGCGCCTCAGTTGGACCAGCGTTCGTGCTGGACGTGCAGACCGCGTGAGACGACGCTTCATCCAGTCCCAAACATGCTCAATGGGGGACAGATCCGGAGATCTTGCTGGCCAGGGTAGTTGACTTACACCTTCTAGAGCACGTTTGGTGGCACGGGTTACATGCGGACGTGCATTGTCCTGTTGGAACAGCAAGTTCCCTTGCCGGTCTAGGAATGGTAGAACGATGGGTTCGATGACGGTTTGGATGTACCGTGCACTATTCAGTGTCCCCTCGACGATGACCAGTGGTGTACGGTCAGTGTAGGAGATCCCTCCCCACACCATGATGCCGGGTGTTGGCCCTGTGTGCCTCGGTCGTATGCAGTCCTGATTGTGGCGCTCACCTGCACGGCGCCAAACACGCATACGACCATCATTGGCACCAAGGCAGAAGCGACTCTCATCGCTGAAGACGACACGTCTCCATTCGTCCCTCCATTCACGCCTGTCGCGACACCACTGGAGGCGGGCTGCACGATGTTGGGGCGTGAGCGGAAGACGGCCTCATGGTGTGCGGGACCGTAGCCCAGCTTCATGGAGACGGTTGCGAATGGTCCTCGCCGATATCCCAGGAGCAACAGTGTCCCTAATTTGCTGGGAAGTGGCGGTGCGGTCCCCTACGGCACTGCGTAGGATCCTACGGTCTTGGCGTGCATCCGTGCGTCGCTGCGGTCCGGTCCCAGGTCGACGGGCACGTGCACCTTCCGCCGACCACTGGCGACAACATCGATGTACTGTGGAGACCTCACGCCCCACGTGTTGAGCAATTCGGCGGTACGTCCACCCGGCCTCCCGCATGCCCACTATACGCCCTCGCTCAAAGTCCGTCAACTGCACATACGGTTCACGTCCACGCTGTCGCGGCATGCTACCAGTGTTAAAGACTGCGATGGAGCTCCGTATGCCACGGCAAACTGGCTGACACTGACGGCGGCGGTGCACAAATGCTGCGCAGCTAGCGCCATTCGACGGCCAACACCGCGGTTCCTGGTGTGTCCGCTGTGCCGTGCGTGTGATCATTGCTTGTACAGCCCTCTCGCAGTGTCCGGAGCAAGTATGGTGGGTCTGACACACCGGTGTCAATGTGTTCTTTTTTCCATTTCCAGGAGTGTACTTTGATCCAATTCCTGCAACAGCAATAGATTTTATTTTCCTTCTTAGGTAGACTGTAACGGCGTGCACTTATTCTCGTAAGGAGAACAACGAGATGAAAAGTAACGTCTGCGGACCAGAAAAGCCAGTATGAACGACAGGAAGAGAGGTCTGTTAATCGTATGCCAGCCACCATCCCTTACAGGATTGATATCTAGTGAGACAATCAGCTTCATGACATTGTCTTTCTTTTTCCGGTGGAGGAATTCCAGGAATACTGTAAGAATCAATGACAGTTGTTTTATCCGTCATTAATATTTGATTACAAACAATAAAATACTGTCGCAGCGTGGTTGTGAGACTGGAAACATACGTCGACATTGCGTTGCCTGAAGTACCGTGCAGTGAATACCAATTACGAAGCACAAGGGAATGCATTCAAGTAGACAGTCACGTTCGCGTGTGGGAATTACGTCAGATGGGCATCGTTATCTCGTGTGCAATACCAATGTTCTACGTTCATGGTACTTCCGTATCTCATCTATTAGAAGAACCTGTTGCAATTTGTTGCCCACCTGAAACAATATTTGCGTTTATTTTCATTCACATCAGCTGAGAAACAAATGACGAAATCTACACTGTCTCATTGGTGTTGACCGATCTGCTCGTACAGCGTATCGTTGAGAGATTGTCTTCCAAGGAGAGTAGAGACTACGATTTTGGCTGTGTCCAAGGCAGGTGGATGATCACAGCACCGGCAGTACAGGCCAGGGGGGGCTTGAAGCTCTCAGCACGTTAAAACACGTCCAAAGAATTACCAACTATTTTTTTTTCTCTCGCGATAGATCAGTTTTTAATTACAGCCACCCATAAGCAACTACTTTGCTATCTTTAGTTTTACTCGAGCTTGCGATTAACTGTTTCCAAGTCTATCACTCTCTTCAACCGTCAATTAAAAGTTGTTATTTTGTGCGTCATTTTAATACCTGTCTCGGTGCGCATGAAATCAAATATTCCGTTTTAATGCAGACATGTTTATTGTTTTAAATGTATTCCCTTACTCTCATATTCAAACAATGCTCTCATATTCTACTACAATTATGGGCGAGCCGGCCGTGGTGGGCGAGCGGTTCTAGGCGCTTCAGTCTGCAACCGCGGTACTGCTAAGGTAACAGGTTCGAATCCTGCCACCGGCATGGATGTGTGTGATGCCCTTAGGTTAGTTGGGTTTAAGTAGTTCTAAGTTCTAGGGGACTGCTGACCTCAGATCTTAAGTCCCATAGTGCTCAGAGCCGTTTGAATTATGGGCGGTGGTGGCAGTGTTTCGGCGCACAGGTTACGACTGGTCAGACCTTCCGCTCCGTTACGGGACGTACAGCGAGGGATTTTACTACGATGCTGCGGGGCCTTCAGCATCACCACTACAGACGTGGTGTGGTGGGTGTGTGGCCTCTGGACCTACAAATAGGATAAAAGGCTACCATGTGTTAGCTGAAGAAGAAAGAATATGAAAAAATAGATATTCTCGGAGAATCGGCAACAATTCCAATAGTAATAAAGAATTCGTTATTTTCAGAATGGAAGTAGAGGAGAACTCATCAGATACAGGAAGCAAAATGTTTCAATTGCTGCCTGATGTAACTGAAAACACGAAGATGACACATCTTGAGCCAAGTAGGGCATTATTACACTCACTGTCTTTCCAGACATGGGACACACCCCACGTATCTGAATAGAATTAATAGAACGGCAACGACCAGTTGTGACTGCGGCGAAAATCTGTACATCAGATCCTGTCCTATCGGAATGTCTTCTTCTCAAAGATATGGCAAAAACCGCCAGACAGCCTTTAAGAGGTAAAACTCTTTATGACACAAGAGTAAATTAGGACTTTGATACCATAAATCTTGTAGCTGATGCTATCTTAGAAAAAGCAAGAAGTAGTTACAGACAACGGACACCACAGTAGAGACGAATAAGGTCTATTCACGATACCAGGGAACGTGAACAAAGCCAATAGCTTTACGATCATTTGACCCTGTAACAGAATAAGTGAAGAGAGGTGGTTACAAGCGTACCCAAGAAGACCGAATCACTGAAGTGATACCCACTGATCCGTTGCAATGCTGTCTGGAGACGTATCTAGTTTCTCCCTACGTTTCATGATAATATTTTGGTGTCTCCAGTACTAAATTGTATGTGTATATATTCCTCCATCTCAAACTACAGTAAAGAGAAATAGTGGTCATTTGTAACATCACATTACAAATTTATTGAGAGATTAGTGTTACTGTTAGCAATAGTAACTTAATTTTCAGTAGTAGTAGTAGCATTTACTGAAAAGAAAAGAAAATTCTTGGTGATGGTAGTATTACTAGAGTCTTTTTTGATAACTGTAATACTTACATGGTTCGTTATTGTAGCAGTAGTATTTGATGTTTTAACAGTAGTAATAGCATTAGGTATCATGATAACTTTCAACTAATCACGATTATATGAAATGAGCAAAACCCATGGAACTCTTTCTGCCACAGTTTAGCAAGACCCGGCTGAGGGTAAACAGAGATGCCATAGGAAAACGATAGGAAGCCATCTAACTGTTAGAGCGATAGTAGTAGAAAAAAATAAAGAAAAGAAAAAAATAGTATTGTAATAGTGTAGGTTTAATTCATGTGCAGAACAAAAAAAAGGACGAGAAAGGAAGTAGTTTACCATATAAAATCATGTACATGTAATTCTGTATGTAACGATTCATTATTTTGACCAAGAAGGCTGACTATCGTAAATAAATTCTTCAGAATATTTAGTACGATATTATTTTTAGGTGTCGCGCTTGGTTATGAACATCTCATTAGATAATGCGATAAAATGAAAAGCTTTTAAAAATATTTAAATGCCCAAGCAACCACAGAACTACTGTTTACCACAAAAAACACGTGCGCTGAAGGTTCGTACGATACCGCATATTTGTCGATAATCTCACACCTCCATATGTAACATCACGCCAGAAACAAAACATATGTTGCGCGACAAAAACTTAACCTTTAATGTGAACGATATATCTTTCTTTTCTCGTGGCCTTACTACCCTGCCGTTTTCCTGAGTACCCAACTCAGTTCCGGAGAATTAAGTGTAGACAAATATTCCGGGATAGGTTATGTATTTAATCCAGATTTTGCGATTTGCAAACTTTGCGAACTACAGCTACCCATCTACACCAAAGCCATTCTTAGCTGTCGTTCAACTTACAAAGACAGAAAACAGACTTACTATGAATCTTAGGTTGTAGTTTATCGTATACTTATCCACAAAATCACCAGCCATTTGGGCAATTACCTGAATTCCAAGAATTAATCATAAAATCTCCCAAAAACTATCTTTATACGTAAGCATTACGAGGGCGGCACTATTCACTCTTATCTGATTACACTCTTGCATACGGGAAAATGTCGAGCAGAATGTGAGATAACTCAGAATTTGTATTTGTCGTGATGGGTATCAATTTAATTTAAATGTAGAAAAATATCAGTTAACTGAAATGAGTAGGAAAAACAATCGTCTAGTAGTCAATACAGTATTAGTAGTGCGCTTTTTGACACAGACAACGTTGCAAAGCGATAGGAAAAGGACGAGCACGTAAAGACGGTAGCAGGGAAGGAGAATGATTGACTTCGGTTTTTTGGGAAGGTGTTAACAAAGCGTAGCTCGTCTAACAAAGGAGATCGCGAACAGATCAGTGGTGTGCTCCATTCTGGAGTACTGCTCGAGTGCTTGGAATCCGTACCAGGTCAAATCAAAGGAAGATATCGAAGAAGTCCAGAGGTGGGCTGCTAGCTTCGTTACCAGTAAGCTCGATCAACACGCAAGTACCACGGAGATGCTTCGGGAACTCAAATGGCTATCATTGGAGGTGAGGCGACGTTCTTTTCGTGGAAAATTATTCAGAAAATTTAGAGAACCGGAATTTTTGTTTGACTGCAGAACCGCGAAGATAGGAGAAAATAGGGCTCATACGGAGGCATATAGATAGTCGTTTTTCCCTCGTTCCATTTGCGAATGGGAATACGGAAGGGAATGACTAGTAGTGGTACAACAAACCAACCGCCATACATCATGTGGTGGCTTGCGGAGTATGTATGTAGATGTAGAAACATTTTTGCAGCCCATTTTCCATCATACAGCACTATTGCGACGAGCCACGGGATTTTCCAGGTGAGTTCCGAAACGGAAATGAGTAACTACCTCACAGGAATTTTGTGAGACATGCGTTAAGCAAGAGCGCCAACTGCTCAGCGGAAAATCGGACGTCAGTATACGCAACGCCTTCCTCTGGCGCACGCCTCACAGACGCGACGCCGTGCTTTTCCACACTCAGTAGCAGACGGACAGCGGTGAATAAGCTGGCTTCCGGAAAGGAAGACCTCGGCAGGAAAAGGCTCCTGATGTTAACAGACCACGGGGACCTTGGAGATATTCCTCACTAATTCTCGAGTTCGCGTGTGATGGTCGCTCTCTTTGGTTAAAGAAATATTCTTCTTTGCTGCGGTACATTTTTCAGTGGTTATCGTGGACTGTGGAATGTTAGGAAGGAACTCATTGTCCCATTTGCAACTAAATGGCTGTTAATACATGTCTCTCGGGTCCGCTATGTTTTGCAAATACCACAATATTTCTTGGAGGTGACTGATGGATACTACTGGCATCCTGCTGTAGTAGTAAATGACTGACTTTCGAGTTAACCACATAATGGTGGGAATATTACTTTTTTCCGGAGGCATGTCGAAGGAGTTAGCACAAGCTGCACTGTTTCCTATAAGGTATACACAAAAAGGCGTACTCTTTCGAGTTGAAAGAAGCAAGCGTTTATTAGGGATAAGCAAGATGTGCAATTTCTGCTATTGAGCAAGCCAAGCCAACGTGTCGTCACTCGGTAGAACATGCTGCGCTGCAACGGCGGTATGTGGACGAGTGTTATCCTGTTGGAAAACACCCCGTGGAGTGCTGTTCATGTATGGTAACACAACAGGTCTAATCACCAGACTGACGAACAAATTTGCAGTCATGGTGCTTGGAGTAACTATAGATGTAGGTTCTCTGTGTGAAGCACGCAGACAGGTTTGGTTGCAGACCTTTGGCTGGCCTGCTTATAACCAATATACGGCCATCACTGGCACCAAGGCAGAATCACTTTCATCAGAAGACACGACAGACCTCCATCCGTCTTCCAATGAGCTCTCGTTTGACATCACTGAAGTCGCAATTGGCGGTGATTTGGGGTCAGTGGAATGCACGCTACAGGGTGTCTGGCTCGGAGCTTTCCTTGACGTGACCAATTTCTAACAGTTCGTTGTGTCGCTGTGGACCAACTGCTGCTCAAATTGTTGCTGCAGGTGCAGTACGATGCGCCGGAGTCATACGCCGAACACGAAGGTGTCCCCCCCCCCCTCCCACCCCACCCCCCCCCCCCCCCCGGTAATATCATGTGACCGTCCAGAACCCGCTCTTCTTGGGACCGTACATTCTCGTGACTACCGCTGCCAGCAATCACATACAGTGACTACATTCTGGCAAGTCTTTCTGGAGTATCGCGCCGGCCGGAGTGGCCGTGCGGTTCTAGGCGCTACAGTCTGAAGCCGAGCGACCGCTACGGACGCAGGTTCGAATCCTGCCTCGGGTATGGATGTGTATGATGTCCTTAGGTTAGTTAGGTTTAATTAGTTCTAAGTTCTAGGGGACTGATGACCTCAGAAGTCGCATAGTGCCCAGAGCCATTTGAACCATTTTTGGAGTATCGCAGAAAGAACATCCAGCTTCCCGTAGCTCTATTACACGACCAAGTTCAAACTCAGTGAGGTGTTGATAATGCCGTCTATGTCACCTTAAAGGCTTTCTTGACTCATATCATCCCACGGCGTCCAGTGTCAAAGGTAACAAATTCTCACACCCATAATGGAGTGTATTTAAAGCAAGCCTGATTTTCATCCTCACGGTGGTACTACGAAGGCCACTGGAATGCAACTGGCTCGAAATTTGAATGGACGTCATTTTTAAGACGTAGAAACATGTCTACCAACTTTCGTTTATGTCGCACAAGTCCTTCTTGACGTAACGATTTTTTTCCGTCAGTGTAGTTTACATCTGAATCGCGTGTTTCTTTTTCTAGCCAGTAATTTATCAAGTTCATAGAAAGTTTGTTCTCGAATTCTAATACATGTCTAATTTTTTTCCCATAAACTCTTTTATGACTTAAAAAGTTTGTTCCTTCCTGAATTTCTTCTAACCTAGAATATTTTGAGATTTTAATTTTACCTGCCGGCCGAAGTGGCCGTGCGGTTAAAGGCGCTGCAGTCTGGAACCGCAAGACCGCTACGGTCGCAGGTTCGAATCCTGCCTCGGGCATGGATGTTTGTGATGTCCTTAGGTTAGTTAGGTTTAACTAGTTCTAAGTTCTAGGGGACTAATGACCTCAGCAGTTGAGTCCCATAGTGCTCAGAGCCATTTGAACCTTTTTTTTTTTTTAATTTTACCTCTTATTTCCTTCACAAAAGTGCTCTTAAGCCTCTCCAAGTCTTCCTGGGTGGGTCTTTCAACTCTTATACTTCACATTCCTGCGGAATTTCCGTGAACAGCCGCGCGGGATTAGCCGAGCGGTCTGTGGGCGCTACAGTCATGGACTGTGCGGCTGGTCCCGGCGGAGGTTCGAGTCCTCCCTCGGGCATGAGTGTGTGTGTTTGTCCTTAGGATAACTTAGGGTAAGTAGTGTGTAAGCTTAGGGACTGATGACCTTAGCAGTTAAGTCCCATAAGATTTCACACACATTTGAAATTTTTTTTTTCCCCGTGAACAACTACTGTCTATGGTGGACACTCGAGGCCTTGGATATGTTGTCCCAGTTGTCGAGCAGGCACTGAGGTTTAGGTATTGATGCCATATTAGCCAAATGCCCCAGATAAAAAGGTGTTTTTAAGGGTGGTAGTTGTGAACTGTCGTGGAATCGACACACTGCAGTAACACACTCGGCAGTTTAGAGACGAATAACGCAATGACTAGCAGCCGTACCACCCACTATCATCTCCTCTCTAAGGGATACAGAAATAGCAGACCTCACAAGTGTACTTCAGCATACACGACAAGTCAAAGAGATTAGCGTTGACACTAGAACATCATTAGAATCTTAGGAAAACAGGAGTCAGGACTGTTGAGTCACCGTGCTCGCCGGCCGCGGTGGTCTAGCGGTTCTAGGCGCGCAGTCCGGAACCGCGCGACTGCTACGGTCGCAGGTTCGAATCCTGCCTCGGGCATGGATGTGTGTGATGTCCTTAGGTTAGTTAGGTTTAAGTAGTTCTAAGTTCTCGGGGACTGATGACCACAGTAGTTAAGTCCCATAGTGCTCAGAGCCATTTTTTCACCGTGCGCGTAGACACATCGATGGAGGAGTTCGACTGAGACGGAAACCAGAAGAAGTGATCGATACCGTCCTTACAGCCTAGTCTAGAACAGCAGCATGGAATCTTGACGTCATCTTGCGACGTCCTTTTCCTTCACAGCGTAAAATGTTGTGAAGAGGTTCCGAAGTTTGTTCAGAACAAAACTAAATATTGAGAAGAAACTAATGAGATAAATAACATGTTTGATTCGAAGGGAGAGATTTAAAGAAAGAGTGTTTATTTTATTCTAGCCACGATAATTGACCCTTAAGATGACACAGCCAACTTCTGTCTGTTCCTCTGTCTCCTTCCCTCCATTGTCATTGTCCAAAATTTTGCCCGTTCAAAGGTGTTGATCCACTGGATTGGACCCTTCTCGTTTCAACAGCGCCACGTCACCAGATGCTCAACGTTAAGCAGTTATGAAAAAGCGGAATGATTTCTAATACGACTGTTTGTTCCTAAGCAACTGAGTACTCGGATGGTTTGAGGTGCTAAATAGGCACAGAGAGCTACGTAAGAACCTCACGTATAGATGGACGAAAGCACAACAAATGCTTATCTCTCTTGCTACTTTGCAGTGAACGAGCACGTTCGCAAGGGAATGGTAAGGGCGCTACGGGATGTCTCTGGCGTGAGCCGCTTGCCTTCCAAGCAACTACACAAAGATGAATGTCGAAAAATAATGAAAACATTACGGTTGCCGATTGCTGATTTCTATTAATGGCTAAGAATGTATAATCCAGCAAGAATTTCAACAGGTGTCGAACGATTTCGAAGGCGGTCTTCCAGGATCGAAACAGGTAGGTGTAGCCCGTACGAAGAAGATGAAATGCTCGGGGAACTTAAATGGGAATGCTTAGAGAAAATGCAACGTAGTTCTCGCGAAACCCTGCTGGGAAAGTTCAAAAAATCTATATTCGATAAACACCGTGCGATCATTATGCTACCACCATTGTGTGAAAATTTGAAATGTCAAATATTATAAGTGCCAGATTTCAGATTTGTCTGGAGAATAAGAAAACAACGTATTTCTTTTCGTTCATAACTTTTTCGTGTCGAAGAATTGAGAAAACATTCTGATCACAAATTTAAGCTGTTCACCTTATCACTGAAAGAATAATGAGACAATTTAGAGGATAAACAATTTGTTAAGAATGTTTAAGGTACGATACCACGGAATTGACTGACTCTGAGTAACAATAGGAGTGTTTTTGCTGTGTCTAGGCATGCTGCCACCAAATGGCGGGTCCACGGCTGTTCTGTGCGGAGGAAATTGAGCAATATTTTTATTACATTCGTCTCAGTTGCATTAATATACACTTTCTTCTCCCGTGGTTTTCGGTCTCTGGCCTACAAGCCAATTTTCCAATCGCACACCTTCTTATTAACAGTACTAGGAACACAGTGTGCTGCAAGAAGGTATTCCTGCCTTTTTGCACCATATTGTATGACTAGCTACAGTTAATAACAAGGTGTGTCAGCCCAAAACAGGTAACCACAGCAGCAAAGATTTTATGCAAAGAATGCAACTGAAACGGACCAAATGAAAAAAATTTCCAGTTTCCTCAAAAATGTTTTTGTTTCAAGTTCCAGTGATACTAAAGCCCTACGTTTTACATGTGATAATGCAAACACAGAAAAACAACATTAATGTTTTAACTATTGACAGTCAACAAAAACCATTCCTCGTGTCTTTTAATTGTTTTGCAAGGCAATAACAAAACTGAATTCAAGAAAAAACTCTCAGTGTTGATTTTTCTTTGTTACCCAGCTAAATTTTTTTTAGATCAGATATTGCAAAATATACTGCAAAACTCCCTGTGCTGTTAAGGGAGAAATGGCAACATCATCAACAGGTCTTTCTGCAACTGATAAAGATGGCTAGTCTTTTAGAGTATATCAGCCATGGTGTTTTCTCTTTTGAACAGACTGACGTTTGTCCATTTTTCTTTTTCAGAGTAAGAGATTTCAGTGGCCATTTGAGATGGCTGAATACGAGTCAGTTTGAGCATAGTGAATGTGGAGATCTTCCACGCTTGCATTGACAAAAACGTTTTGTCTTTTCATTTTTGGAACTTTTTTCACTATTTTGAAACCCAAATTACCTCCTTCCATTACAAAGGTGTTTCACGGACACAGATAACAACTTACGTGCACTCTGCTTAGTCCACAAGCTGTGCGTCAGCTAAAGGAGGAGTTCTTCATGCTTGGCACTTGACCTCCAAAGAGAAGCAAAGCTTGGCAGACAGATCATGTGTTATGGCTGAAACATTTTTTTTTCCAGGGTTTGGTACTTGAGACAAGTCTAGGGACACTTAAACAGGCTACTGAGAACACAATAGGACCGAAAGAGTGTTTTGTGAAAGAAGAGTAAATGTTTGAAATAACCATTCTTGTTTTGTTTCACATGAAACGTGAGAATGAGATGAGAAATTAGGGCACGTACAGACGCATGCAGGCAGTCATTCTCCCCCTCTCAGTTCTGCGCGAATGGAATAAGAAAGAAAATCGAAAATATCCGTACAAATGTTATCCGTACGATGTAACCTCCGCCATGCACAGTGCAATCGCTTGCGCAGTATATACGCTCGGTAAATGTGATGTGCCTTTTCAAACGTACAAATAATTTCGGTTTCAGAAAAACTGGATGACTTATTGAAGAGAAGAGCTTTAAAAATTGAGCAAGTCAACACGCGGTGGTTCAATTCTAGCATGCAAGCAGTAATTCGGCCTTGAATTGATTGAGAAAGTTGTTGGATGTCCTCTTGAGGGATAGTGTGCCAAAATCTGTCCAATTGGTGCCTTAGATCATCAAAAATTCACGCTTGTTGGATGGCCCTGCCCATAATGCTCCAAACATTCTCAGTCGTGGAGATATCTGATGACCTCGCTGGCCAAGGTAAGGTTTGGCAAGCTCGACGACAAGCAGTACAAACTGTTGCCGTGTGCGGAAGGGCTTTATCTTGGACGGCTTGCCTTGAAGGGCAACAAAACGGAACGTAGAACATCGTTGACTGAAGTATTCAGTGATGAGTCCGGCTTCGAACTGACCGCTGATGACAGGCGAAGACATGTCTGGAGATGCCGCAGACAACAGTGCGATAACAACATGGCGACTGTCAGACATGATGGTTTGAGAATCCATTTCTTTTCCTAGCAAGACCCCTTTTTTTGTCATCGCGACACCCTTCCAGCGCTGGAAGGGTGTCGCGAAGACAAAAAAGGGGTCTTGCTAGGAAAAGAAATGGATTCTCAAACCATCATGTCTGACAGTCGGCAGGTTGTTATCGCACTGTTGTCTGCGGCATCTCCAGACATGTCTTCGCCTGTCATCAGCGGTCAGTTCGAAGCCGGATTCATCACTGAATACTTCAGTCAACGAGATTTCAGGCCGAATGTGCCAGACACCGCCTCATACGGGCTTTTTGGTGTACAGATTCAATGACAGTTCGCGCAAGGGTAGCAGTGAGCTGAAGCCCCTTTCTCGGCGCCTGTTAATGGTGTTTGTGGTCACTGAAGTACCAGTTGCACGTCGGATGGGTGAAAATGATGAATCCGGGGCTGTGAGTACATCTCTGGCGATTGCTCGATGCCTCACGTTCTGTCGTCTCTCTAGGTCGATCGCTTCCTTTTTGACACTGTTTTCGGGGTGGTTTACTCATTCCTGTCAACACCGTCCTCACAAGCGACTATTAATCAAATTGCGAGCATGTGGAGTATCGTCTCAGTTGTGTGACTGGATTCGTGATTTCGTGATTTCGTCTCAGAAAGGTCATAGTTTGTAGTGATAGACGGTAAATCATCGAGTAGAACAGAAGTGATTTCTGGCGTTCCGCAAAGTAGTGTCATAAGCCCTCTGGTGTTCAAGATTTATATAAATGATCTAGGTGATAATCTGAGCAGCCTCCTCAGATTGTTTGCAGATGACGCTGTAATTTATCGTCTAGTAAATCATCAGACGATCAATTTCAATTACAAAATGATCTACAGAGAATTTGTGTATGGTGCGAAAAGTGGCATTTAGCACTGAACAAAGAAAAGTGCGAGGTAATCCACATGGGTACTAAAAGAAATCCGATAAATTTTGGGTATACGATAAATCGCACAAATCTAAGGGCTGTCAATTCGACTAAATACCTGAGAGTTACAATTACGAGCAACTTAAATTGGAAAGACAACATAGATAATGTTGTGCGAAGGAGGAACAAAGACTGCACTTTGTCGGCAGAACACTTAGAAGACGCGACAAACCCACCAAACTGTCCGTCCTCTGCTGGAATATTTCTGAGCGGTATGGGATCCTTACCAGGTAGGGTTGACGGAGGACACCGAAAAGTGAAAAGAAGGGCAGCTCGTTTAGTGTTATCACGCAATAGGGCTGAGTGTGTCACTGATATGATTCGCGAGTTGGGGTGGCAGTCACTGAAACAAAGGCGGCTTTCTTTGCTGCGAGATCTATTTACCAAGTTTCAGTCACCAACTTTCTCTTCTGAATGCGTAAATATTTTGTTGACACCCACCTATGTAGGGAGAGAAATGATCATCATAATAAAATAAGAGAAATCAGAGCTCGAACGGAAAGATTCAGGTGTTCCCTTTTCCCACGCGCCATTCGAGAGTGGAATGGTAGAGTAGTAGTATGAAAATGGTTCGATGAACCCTCTGTCAGGCACTTAAGTTGAATTGCATAGTAACGATGTAGATCGTCAAATAGTGGTGTCGCTCCAATTCAAATATGAAGCGATTCGCTGACTACATCCGGCTTATTTGAGCCCAACAACACATCCTCTCTCTCCTTTTTTTTTTTTTTTTGTCTTAGAGTGAATGTAGATCTCGATGTAGATTACAATGATCAATACGTTGCGATTCAAGCGGATAGGCCGAGACCGTCACCGCAAACATTTCCAGCGCTAAGAGACGGGCTCCAGGTGCTAACCGGGAGACCGCGGTTCCAGCTGGGCAACCTGGCAGCGGCCGTGCGTTACGCAAGCGTGGTGACGATGCACTGCGTTCTGCGGCGCGTGCGTAAACGCAGGCCTGGTTGGCTCAGCGCGCCGCTCCAGGAATCGGGTCACGACGGACGGCTCACTGGAAGGCGTCTGCCGTGCCCCCTTCCTCTCCCATCCCCCCCCCCCCCCCCCGCCTCTGTTACTACTCACAAGTCTGTTAAGACAATGCTTTCACCACTGCTCAGCACAATCATTGCGTAAGCGCGTCTTTTCCACAGGTCTGGAATCAGGGCGTGTAGTGAGTGGGCAACTCTACGGCTCTGCGTATTCCGCGCGGACTGAAGGTCACCGTCCGACGTATTTTTCTCCGCCATCGGTGGCCTGCTTTCACGTGAGACTGTTGCGAATAGAGCAGCAGTTAACGCAAAGAACAGTATCGCCGAATGGTGATCGAGAACGGCAAGGTGCCACATGCCCGCTGTAGCCGATGACTAAAGTCTACTGCAAATGACTTAACATCGTAACAACCACTGACGCTTGAATTGTTTAACTTACAGTTGAGAATGTCATCACAGATTAGCGACTCGGTCGTGGAGTACGCCTTGAACACGTTGCCCGTGTTTTGTGGATTCTGTAGCCCAAACGGGGAACATTTTAAGTGCCGAATGAAACAGGAAATGAAATGGTTCAAATGGCTCTGAGCGCTATGGAACTTAACTTCTGAGGTCATCAGTCCCCTAGAACTTACAACTACTTAAACCTAGCTAACCTAAGGACATCACACACATCCATGACCGAGGCAGGATTCGAACCTGCGACTGTAGCGGTCGCACGGTTCCAGACTGTAGCGCCTAGAACCGCTCGGCCACCCTGGCCGGCGGAAATGAAATGATTAGGAGTGGTATACTGTACCGTCCACCCCGCAGCCTATAGTAGCTGGCGGAGTGTATAAAGAGACTTAGATGTAAATGTAAAATACCAAGCCACTGGAAATTTAGCAAAGATATTAAGTCGAGAAATATTACATAGAGAATTTGGTAAGCGTGATAGCGTTACGGAGATGTTTAGCAAACTCAAGTGGCAGACTCTGCAAGAGAGGCGCTCTGCATCGCGGTGTAGCTTGCTGTCCAGGCTTCGAGAGGAGACCACGAATGTAAAATTAGAGAGATTCGAGCGCGCACGGAGGCTTTCCGGCAGTCGTTTTTCCCGCGAACCATACGCGACTGGAACAGAAAAGGGAGGTAACGACAGTGCCACGTAAAGTGCCCTCCGCCACACACCGTTGGGTGGCTTGCGGAGTATAAATGTAGATGTAGATGTAGAATATCAACAGCAATTTAAATATTATTTACGAAGGTGGAGGATTTTATGCAACATTATAGAAATGGGATTCAGGAAAATTTTCACGACTTGATTAACCTGGAGTGTCGCACGGTACGGTGCCGAAACTTGGAGGGAAGACAGGGCGCAGTTGGAGGATTCTGAAATGCCGAGATTGGAAGAAATAAAATGGGTAGGCAGAGCGATAAACAAATAGGTACTGAGGAGCAGAAAGCAAATAACTGAACGTCACTGAACATAGAAAAATAATAATTGAGAGTAACTCGACGGCCGGATGATAGTCTTTCTATTGGATACCACTTCAGCGGCTTGGGTGTCTCTAATTTGCGGCAGTTGTTCAACTGGGAAAGGGAACCTATAGTTTAACGTGGAATCCGAACCGTAAATTGTCCCTGGCGACGACTTACATCGTTCAGAGCTGAAGTTTAGGTCCAACGCTGACTGAAAACTTCCTTGGTCTGAGCGGGATTCGAACACGCGACTTCTCGTTTCCAGTCACGCTCTTTACCGCTCGACCACCAAGTCCCACAGAAAAAATATAGAACTCGGCTTACAGAGTATTAAAGAATTTTAAAAACTGGTTTATGATACGTGCAGGGAAACAAGAGGCAAAAGCGGAAGAGGAAACTGATCCTAGACGATGACCTTAAACACAACAACTTGAAGAAGTTTGTTACAGACGGCAAATAGAAGAGACACAAATACTTGCTCACTGAACAGACATCTTATGATGACACGTTGCGAAACGTTTGTGAGTCATTTGTATGGAACCGACTCGATGGGGAAATGAGAAACAAGTGCAGCATCACGCCAAAGGTACCTGAGAAAATGCAGTCTGGCATTTACGCTCCAATTGGAGAGTGGCTTGTCAAAAATGGAATTGAAACAGCCTATGAAATTTTCGATGATTGACTCACACATGATATTATTATTTATTAATAAGTGGAGCGGTCGTGGATTTTCAAGTTAATCCAAGGTGTTAAATCAACCAGTAATTCAAATAAAATTTCCCACCAATACACTATCTGATCAAAAGTACGCTGACACGTATTGGTGGACATTAACATGCGGTGCGTACACACTTCGCCTTTATGACGGTTGAAATCTGCTGGGGACACATTCAGTGAGATGTCTGAATGTTGTAGAGGATCGGCAGCCTATTCTTGTTCAAGAGCCGAAACCCGAGTAAGTACATCTAGAATGAGATTTTCACTCTGCAGCGGAGTGCGCGCTGATATGAAACTTCCTGGCAGATTAAAAGTGTGTGCCGGACCGAAACTCGAACCCGGGACCTTTGCCTTTCGCGGACTAGTGCTCTACCATCTGAGCTGCCCAAGCACGACTCACGCCCCGTCCTCACAGCTTTACTTCTGCCAGTACCACGTCTCCTACTTTCCAAACTTCACAGAAGCTCTCCTGCTAACCTGCGGAACTAGCACTCCTGAAAAGGAGTGTAAAGTGTGGAAGGTAGGAGACGAGGTACTGGCAGAAGTAAATCTGTGAGAACGGGGCGTAAGTCGTGCTTGGGTAGCTCAGTTGGTAGAGCACTTGCCCCCGAAAGGCAAATGCCCCGAGTTCGAGTCTCGATCTGGCACACAGTTTTAATCTGCCAGGAAGTTTCATATTAGCACACACTCCGCTGCAGAGTGAAAATCTCATTCTGGAAACATCCCCTAGGCTGTGGCTAAACCATGTCTCCGCAATATCCTTTCTTTCAGGAGTGCTAGTTCTGCAGGTTCGCAGGAGAGCTTCTGTAAAGTTTGGGAGGTAGGAGACGAGGTACTGGCAGAAGTAAAGCTGTGAGGACAGGGCGTGAGTCGTGTTTGGGCAGCTCAGATGGTAGAGCACTTGCCCGCGAAAGGCAAAGGTCCCGAGTTCGAGTCTCGGTCCGGCACACAGTTTTAATCTGCCAGGAAGTTTCAAGTACATCTACACGTATACTCTGCAAATCACATTTAAGTGCCTGGCAGACGGTTCATCGAACGACCTTCACAATTCTCTATTATTCCAATATCGTATAGCGCGTGGAAAGAACGAACACCTATATCTTTCCGTACGAACTCTCATTTCCCTTATTTTATTATGGTGATCGTTTCTCCCTATTTAGGTCGGCGTCAACAAAATATTTTCACATTCGGAGGAGAAAGTTGGTGACTGGAATTTCGTGAGAAGGTTCCTCCGCAACGAAAAACGCCTTTGTCTGAATGATGTCCATCCCATACCCTGTATGATTTCAGTGACACTCTCTCCCCTAATTCGCGATAATACAAAACTGCTGCACTTTTCTGAGCTTTATCGTTGTACTCCGTCAATCCTATCTGGTATTGATCTCACACCACACCGCGCAGTAGTATTCTAAAAGAGGACCGACAAGGGTAGTGTAGGCAGTCTCCTTAGTAGATCTACATTTCCTAAGGGTCCTGCCAATAACACGCAGTTGTTGGTAAATGTAATTCCTAGATATTTAGTTGAACTTACGGCCTTCAGATTTGACTGATTTATCGTGTAACCGAAATTTAAAGGATTCCTTTTAGCACTCATGTGGATGATCTCACACTTTTCTTTATTTAGGGTCAATTGCCAATTTTCGCACCATACATATATCTTTTCTAAATCGTTTTTCAATTTGTTTTGATCTTCTGATGACTTTACTAGTCGATAAACGACAGCGTCATCCGCAAACAACCTATGACGGCTGCTCAAATTGTCTCCCAAATCGTTTATATAGATAAGGAACAGCAAGGAACCTGTAACACTACCATGCGGAACGCCAGAAATCACTCCTGTTTTACTAGATGAGTTTCAGTCAGTTACTACGAACTGTGACCTCTCTGACAGGAAATCACGAATCCAGTCACACAATTCAGACGATATTCCATAGGTACACAATTTCACTACAAGCCGCTTATCTGGTGCAGTGTCAAAAGCCTTCCGGAAATCCAGAAATTCTGAATCAATTTGAAATCCCTTGTCGATAGCACTCAACACTTCGTGCGAGTTAAGAGTTAGTTATGTTTCACAACAACGATGTTTTCTAAATCCGTGTTGACTGTGTTTCAGTAGGCCCGTTCTTACGAAGTAATTCATAACGTTCGAACACAATATACGTTCCAAAAAGTAGTGATCTAGGACGCGCGGGCCTGGAGCGAAGTGGATCGCTACTAGTTCACGTGTGAGTTACAATGTGTAACTCACCCCGAAGGTATTCCACTGACCAGTTCTGGATTCTAGACAGGCCTATCCAATTCAGGGTTGTTATTGCCCGCCAGCCTTTTTCTCACGGATGCTGCTTTATCACAGGATTCATTGTCATGCTAATATAACCGTCATTTTCGAACTGTTTTGAGGGTGTTATATCAGCAACAGTCATTTACATCATAATGTGTAATAATTATGTTATTTGTTAACGGCATATGCACTATAATACATTATCCAAAAAAGTATTAAAAAGTCTTACTCGCCTTACTTAACGCGCATCGTACTTGTTCCGACCAATGTTCCCATGCGAAGCTGTTGGTCTCTTACACCGGCTATCCTGAGTGGGCCTTTTAGGTGGTTTTCCCACTCTCCTCGGGGCAGATGCCAGGATGGTTCCCGGACTCCACATAAGAAGCGCAGAACAAACCATTTTCTCACGGATGCTGCTTTATCACAGGATTCATTGTCATGCCAATACAACCGCCATTTCCGAACTGTTCCTCTACTGCAGCCATTACATAAAACTGTAAAATTTGGTCATATCCTTCCGCAATTAGAGTTTTCTTAAACGCAATAAGGGGATGACAACCTAACCACGAAAAACACTCTCCATATCTCAACAGCATCTCCTCCACACTTCAGTGTTGGCACTACACGTGATGACAGGTACAGTTCTCCAAGCGTTCGCCAAACCCAAACCCTTCCATCGGATTGCCACAGGGTATAACGAGATTCATCACTCCAAGTCATTAGTTTTCTGTCGTACACTCTCCAATCGAGTCGCTCTTTACACTACGTCACACTTTGCTTAGCACTGACTACAGAATTCAGCGGCTTAAGAGAAGCTGCTCGATTATTGTCACCCATTCTTTGTAATTCCCTACAATGTCTCCAGCTGAACTGTTGTTAGTACTTTGGAACTAGCGAGCGATCCCTTCCCCTTACTTCATGCGTTTTTTTTTTTTTTTCTTTTTAACTACTCCGCCGGGCGGAGTGGCTGTGCGGCTTGAGGCGCCATGCACGGATTGCGCGGCCCCTCCCTCTGGAGGTTCGAGTCCTCCTTGGGGGCCGGCCGAGGTGGCCGAGCGGTTCTAGGCGCTTCAGTCCAAAACCGCGCGATTGCTACGGTCGCAGGTTCGAATCCTGCCTCGGGCATGGATGTGTGTGATGTCCTTAGTTTAGTTAGGTTTAAGTAGTTCTAAGTTTTAGGGGACTGATGACCTCAGATGTTAAGTCCCGTGGTGCTCAGAGCCATTTGAACCATTTGAACCTCCTTGGGGCATGGGTGTGTGTGTGTGTGTGTGTGTGTGTGTGTGTGTGTGTGTGTGTGTGTTGTCCTTAGCATAACTTATTTTAAGTTAGTTTAAGTAATGTGTAAGTCTAGGGACCGATGGCCTCAGCAGTTTGGTCCCTTAGGAATTCACACACATTTGAACATTTGAACAACTACACCCTACACTCGACGGCCCCTGTCCATCAATACATGGGCTCTGCCCGGTGTTGGTTTAGCAGTTGTCATTCCTTCGCGTTTCCACTTCACAATATCTCCAATAGTCGATTTGGACAACTTTATAATGATTGAAATGTCTCTGATGGATTTATTAGATGACATCCAGTGACCTCGTTCGAAGTCACTGATCTCAACTGACTGACACATTCCGCTGTTGCTATTTCTGTACTGACAACAAAACACTTCGCGCCTCCTTTTATACTCGCGGGTCCGCGTCTCGTGACATCTAGTGGCCAATTCTGCGTTACATAGGAGTGTTTGGATGCTTTTGATAACATATTTACTAGATACCACTATTGCTGCTATTTTTTGTGGAGTCAAGGAATCATCCTGGCATTTGCCCAGAGAAGGGTAGGAAAACCACCTAAAATGCGCACTCAGCATAGCCAGTGTAAGAGACCAACAGCTAGGCAGTGGGATTAGATCTGGTTCTGAATAAGTACGAAGCGCGTTAATAAACACTGGTCATTTAAAAACCAGTCAACCTTCCGTAGCCTGTGGGTGAGAGGCACAGCAGAGACTTCCGTTTACTGGGTGTCAGGCGCCGCTCACAGAAGTAATTTTCCGAAGGCGCTGCCGTACACTGCCATTAATCTCTCTCTCTCTCTCTCTCTCTCTTTTTCTCTTACAGCTTGATTTGTTCCTCCTGCAACAACTCTGCAGACTTGGTCACACTGCATTAACTGCTAACCGTGCCGTATTACAAGCGACAGCAGTGCACGAATATCATTAACAATCGGAAGCTTCACTCCAGAACGTTAAAGCACGCTATTTTCGTGACGTCGATGATGCGTAAGTGGGTCGGCACTAGTTAACGGGAAACTTACCGTCCAGATAGACTTAGCCTATTTCTCTAATAAGTGCTATACTCGCTTAGACGACTACCACTTATTCCTCAGGTTCTGCCAGAACAGCTAGCGTTTAACAGAACTGAGTGCAAAGTAGCTTCACATGCTGACTTGTGGGCTGACTTGAATTAATTTGTTTTTGTAGGCACGAAGATTACGTTTCAACGTAGTGTACACGATCATAAGAAACGATCGCAGGATATTACCTTAATAGGAGTGGGAAGGGTAAGTGCTCTACCCTTCCCAGAAGAATGGTCCTTGCATTTGCCTTAAACGACTCGGTTAACGTAAATAAGAATGGCCAGATGGAGATTCGAACTGCAGTTCTCCCAAACGGAAGTTCAATTTCTTACTACTGCGCCACCTCGCTTCCTTGTTACTGTGGAGAAAAGGGGACAAATTACTTTTACATCTATTTTACTTTTTAAATATTCTTCGGAGTTTATTTTAGTTCTGCCATCAACTACCACATGGGGGAAAGTCGTGCGCACCAGCTGTGAATTACGTGAACTTAGTTCGGTGTGTCTTGATGTTTTCAGTGGCTTTGTTCTGCTATTTTTTGTGGAGTCAAGGAATCATCCTGGCATTTGCCCAGAGAAGGGTAGGAAAACCACCTAAAATGCGCACTCAGCATAGCCAGTGTAAGAGACCAACAGCTAGGCAGTGGGATTAGATCTGGTTCTGAATAAGTACGAAGCGCGTTAATAAACACGAGTCGTGCCGTGAACAAAGAACATAATTACTAGACATTATGAGTAAGTGTTTGTTTCTGATATAGCACCTTGCAAATATGTGGATAGTACTAGTGTTCACGTAACACGTCATTGGATAAATTCACTGTAGGCACAGTGTCTCGTCGTATTAGTGAAAGAGGTGGCTATAATGCATCATGTTTTGCAGGAACCGTACACCGAACAGTCACAAACAGCCCATTCCAACGCAACCTCATTCGTCCCACAACAGAAATGTCAATTGTTCATCAACTGATTTAGTAACAAACCAGTAAACCCTCTATTGTTTAAAGAATCGACACCCCATGTATAAAACGACTTCAGACGTCTGGTTACTTTAAAAATGAGTTAAAGTGTTAAATATTTGACATAAGCGAGACAAAATTTGGAAAAGATATGAAATAATGCTTAAAGTTGTTGGAAGCCACTAAGTGCTCTCATTACGAAACACTGAATGAATGTAGTCCGAGGAAGCTAAGTTTTTCACCTCAGTGTTTATTGCCGGCCGGTGTGGCCGAGCGGTTCTAGGCGCTATAGCCTGGAACCGCGCGACCGCTACGGTCGCAGGTTCGAATCCTGCCTCGGGCATGGATGTGTGTGATGTCCTTAGGTTACTTAGGTTTAAGTAGTTCTAAATTCTAGGGGACTGATGACCTTAGAAATTAAGTACCATAGTGCTCAGAGCCATCAGTGTTTATTACATCATTTCGCCTGAAATATGTCTCGTGCAATATGTAATCTTGCAGGTACATTCAGTAAAACATGTTGATATGTCTGCAAAGTGCGTTCTGAATAAAGTCAGTAGTAAAGAAATAGTAAATTAAAACGACTGACTGATGCTGAATATTTACTGCGCGCCATTTTTAAACAGAAGGTAGTTTTTCACCCATCCAAATGCCTGTCTTCGTGTCTGCTGAACTATGTATGGTAAAGTGCTATAATTTTGCAGGTAGGGCCTACAGTGAGTGTATACGTGTAAATTAAAATGTCATATCTGACGCTGAAGTTTTCTGCATGAACTGCAAAATTTCCGCCATTTTGTAGGGTATATCACGGTCCGCCCCCGGTAGCTGAATGGTCAGCGTGACGGATTGTCAATCCTCCGGGCCCGGGTTAGATTCCCGGCTGGGTCGGGGAATTTTCTCCGGCCAGGGACTGGGTGTTGTGCTGTCCTCACCACCATCCTATCATCCTCATATGTTGCACTTTTCACAAACAGTAGTGAAGCTCACCAAGTCAGTTATTCGACACTGATGGATGGTACGTGGGGAGAAAGACTGCGGGTACCCCGGTGGTGAGGAGCTGGTGGAGCCGCCTGCGGGGTGTCGCAGCGGCTGTTGGGCAACGCGCGCTGGCAGGGGCCGTCCGTGTCCTCAAGCAGGAAGTGCGCGGACGCACTTTCCCTGCTGGCGGCTCCCGCAGCGCGGCCGGTTCTGCACGGCGAGAGCGCGACATCGCTACTGACCACTAATACTGTCCCTCTATCGCATGCACACTCTGTGTGAGGCCACCTGCGTGATATCCGAAAAAGCTCTCCTAATGGCACGGTGATAACCCAGCAGAGGAATGATTTGTGATCGAAAGCCTTCCAGTAGACTAGTTTTCGTACGATCTTTGTGACTCATGGCCTGCGGTACATCGACCGTTCAAAATGAAACACCAGCAGCTGTCGTTTTAGTATATTGCAACCAGTCTACTCCGTACACCATCTTCAGGCCTTAAGTGAACTCCAATCCCATCAACATCTATGAACTGGCTTACGGTATCCCACAGAAGCCAGTTCATAAATGTTGGCCACTGATAGTGTCGTGTATACGATTGTAATTCACCCCCTGAGCGTCAGTAACATCTACATTTAAATGATTATTCTGCTATTCACAATTATGTGCCCGGCAAAGGGTTCATCGAAACCTGTGCTCAAACTCTCAGTACACATTTGACAGTTCGTGCAGTGCGGTGTTAGACGAAGGTTGTTATGGAACCGAGTAGTGCACATTCCTTGTGCTACGCCAACATGTCTGCCAGACATCATTTGAGCGCTTACGATCGTGAACGAGCGGCTGGATGACTCGAAGGCGGTTAAAATGTCACTACGAGGTGCATTCAAGTTCTAAGGCCTCCGATTTTTTTTTCTCCGGACTGGAAAGAGATAGAAACATGCGCATTGTTTTAAAATGAAGCCGCGTTCATTGTCAATACGTCCCAGGGATGGCAACACCGTACGGCAGATGGAATTTTACCGCCAGCGGCGAGAATGAGAACTGTTTTAAATACTCAAAATGGCGACGTTTTCCTTACTTGAACAGCGTGCAATCATTCGTTTTCTGAATTTGCGTGGTGTGAAACCAACTGAAATTCATCGACAGTTGAAGGAGACATGTGGTGATGGAGTTATGGATGTGTCGAAAGTGCGTTCGTGGGTACGACAGTTTAATGAAGGCAGAACATCGTGTGACAACAAACCGAAACAACCTCGGGCTCGCACAAGCCGGTCTGACGACATGATCGAGAAAGTGGAGAGAATTGTTTTGGGGGATCGCCGAATGACTGTTGAACAGGTCGCCTCCAGAGTTGGCATTTCTGTGGGTTCTGTGCACACAATCCTGCATGACGACCTCAAAATGCGAAAAGTGTCATCCAGGTGGGTGCCACGAATGCTGACGGACGACCACACGGCTGCTCGTGTGGCATGTTGCCGAGCAATGTTGACGCGCAACGACAGCATGAATGGGACTTTCTTTTCGTCGGTTGTGACAATGGATGAGACGTGGATGCCATTTTTCAATCCAGAAACAAAGCGCCAGTCAGCTCAATGGAAGCACACAGATTCACCGCCACCAAAAAAATTTCGGGTAACCGCCAGTGCTGAAAAAATGATGGTGTCCACGTTCTGGGACAGCGAGGGCGTAATCCTTACCCATTGCGTTCCAAAGGGCACTACGGTAACAGGTGCATCCTACGAAAATGCTTTGAAGAACAAATTCCTTCCTGCACTGCAACAAAAACGTCCGGGAAGGGCTGCGCGTGTGCTGTTTCACCAAGACAACGCACCCGCACATCGAGCTAACGTTACGCAACAGTTTCTTCGTGATAACAACTTTGAAGTGATTCCTCATGCTCCCTACTCACCTGACCTGGCTCCTAGTGACTTTTGGCTTTCTCCAACAATGTAAGACACTCTCCGTGGCCGCACATTCACCAGCCGTGCTGCTATTGCCTCAGCGATTTTCCAGTGGTCAAAACAGACTCCTAAAGAAGCCTTCGCCGCTGCCATGGAATCATGGCGTCAGCGTTGTGAAAAATGTGTACGTCTGCAGGGCGATTACGTCGAGAAGTAACGCCAGTTTCATCGATTTCGGGTGAGTAGTTAATTAGAAAAAAAATCCGAGGCCTTAGAACTTGATGCACCTCGTACTGTGGCTACAGTCAGGGGTATGCCCAAAAGTGACATCCGACGATTAAAAACGGCCGCTAAAGATGGAAATGCTATGGAAAGCTTGTCTGTGGTCACAAACGGACCACAACACCTCAAAAGGATCGATATGTAGCCCTAATGGCGAAAGGGCACAGATATCTCTCTCTTACGCTCACCGCGGCAAGCCTTGCAACGGCTACCGGTAAACGTGTCTCTTACAGAACCTTTTCGCGGCCATTAAATCAGGCTGGTTTCTATGCTCGGAAGCTACTTAAATGCATCCCACCTCAACCACGCCGTCGTAGACAGAATTCGTCGGTGTAGGAAACGTTGGTTGGGGGTCGGGATCAGTGGTCCAGAGTGATGTTCTCCTATGAATCCCGCTTCACTGTGGCAAGTGATTCTAGCGGGTGTGGAGACGAAGAACAACACGTTACACACCACATAATGTTCATCAACGTCACCGGAATGGTCTAGGCGTTATGGTGTGGACAGGCGTTATGCACAACGGCCGAACATCGGGGCATATTTTTGCACGAGGTACCGTTTCAGCACAGCGGTGTTACGGGGGGATTATTCTGTATCATATCTGTCTCTTTAGGAGTGCGGTAGGTCCCAGCTTTCTGTTTATCGGCGACAATGCCCGCCAACACAGGACTGCTGAGATGTTGGACTATGGAAAGTGAAGGTGTTGAATGTATGGAATGGCCTGCGTAGCCCCACCCCCCACCCCCTGGCCTAAACCCTGCAGACTATGCGTGGGATGCCCGGCCGGCTAGCGTCGCCGTCTAACGCGCTGCTTCCAAAGCGGGAAGGTGTGCCGCTCTCCAGCACGAATCCGTCCGGTGAATTAGTGTCGAGGTCCGGTTGCCGGCCAGCCTGTGGATGGTTTTTAGGGCGGCTTTCCATCTACCTCGGTGAATGCGAGCTGGTTTCCCTTATTCCGCCTCAGTTCACCATGTCGGCGATTGCTGCGCAAACACTGTAACCACGTAGGCGTACACCATAATTACTCTACCACACAAACATTTGGGGTTACACTCGTCTGGTGACGACGTTTGCTGGGGCGGGTCCACTGGGGGCCGAACCGCACAATAACCCTGGGTGCGGTGTGGGGCGGCAGTGAGTGGCCTGTTTTGGGGTTGTGTACCACTGAGGGATAAAGCAGGACGAATCCTCCCGTCTTTTCTAGATCCCCGGTTTACTGTACAATACACAATGCCTGGGATGCTCTTGGGAGACGTCGTGTTTCTCAACGAACACCCCCTGCCGGAACCGTGCAAGAACTGAAAATTGCCTTGAGTGACAAATGGGGTAGTATCCCACAAGGAGTCGTCAACAGATTGTTAGATAGCAAGAACAACAGGTGCAAAATGTGCATTAATGAACGACGAGGGCATATTCATTACAGGGAGGAGGAGGAGAAGGATATTGGTGTTTAATGTCCCGTCGACAACGAGGTCATTAGAGACGGAGCACAAGCTCAGATTAGGGAAGGATGGGGAAGGAAGTCGGCCGTGCCCTTTCAATGGAACCATCCCGGCATTCGCCTGGAGTGATTTAGGGAAATCACGGAAAACCTAGATCAGGATGGCCGGACGCCGGATTGAACCGTCGTCCTCCCGAATGCGAGTCCAGTGTGCTAACCACTGCGCCACCTCGCTCGGTATTCATTACAGGGAGTCCGATATCGACAGTTATGTTGGGAGTCTGACCTGTGTCGAACATGAGCGTTATTTATATCTGTAATCCTGCTTTTCCATGTGGTGAAATCTATACCATTTTTCGCTACAAATATTCCACTCCACCTCTATTACATATGTACTGTTTTTCATGTCTTTCATCATTCCCTGTGATTATTCCTGTCCAACAACGTTCCTTAGCGAATGTCAAGCAGCGTACAATGTATTCCTTCACTATTGGCTTTTATTCCCTTCATGATCAGAATAGCTTCTTCAGTGAACACATTAAATCAATGCGGGGGTAGGGTACATTCTTATCTAACTCCTTTTACACCAAGCAAACGTTAAATAATTAAAAAATTCCGAATACGTTTTTCTGTTGTTATTCTGTTACAGGTGCCAGATCGCAAACCTCGACACAGTCATACTTTGGAAGCGTTTGTGCGCCGACTTGCTCGAGAACTATTACTCGTTCCTGGACGCTTCTGCGTCTTTCCACCGTCCACGCACAGCAGGCTTCTGCAGCGGCAGCAGCGCACTCACTCGCCTTCATTCCGCCGCGGGCTGAACTGCGAACACTTCCGCTTCCTACTGCACGGTCAGAGCCAGCCATCGCACAGTCTCCGGCCGCCTGTTTTTCTTTTACTAGTCAGCGCTCCAGTTCTGTTGCAGTAATGGACACCTGCTCAAACTGACCACCTGTGCCTTCGATTCAACTATGCAGTCATCGTTTTGAACTTCACCTAGCAAGTAAGAAATGAAAAACCGCACCAACTGTTGTAACACAGTAACGAAAGCACTATATTGGAGAATGCGAGAATTATAGTAGTGGGATAGCTATTGCACGTCCGCTGCTTTTTCTCTGTAATAAGCTCTGATTCGAGCCTGTTAATTATATAACATAACAAGATCGGAGGAAAAAGCGTTGATAACAACAAAACTATTCAAATTTGTTCTACCGATAATCGTCGTTTGGATGCTGTGTTTGTAAAGGAAATAGTTGGACAGAAATTCCACTTCGCAAAACACGCATATTTCACCACTTTATGTGTTATCTTCAGTGGGGTTTTCTTTATTATTCTGTCCCACGTAACGCTACCACTTCAAAAAATGTGTGTGAAATCTTATGGGACTTAACTGGTAAGGTCATCAATCCCTAAGCTTACACTCTACTTAACCTAAATTATCCTACGGATGAACACACACACCCATGTCCGAGGGAGGTCTCGAACCTCCGCCGGGACAAGCCGCACTACCACTTATTAACACTGTTAGTTTCATACGTACCAGCCATTCAATAGAGTGTCATGGTTTCTTGTGCTGTAGTAATTTGTCCCCTTGTTTTATACCTGTCAAAACATGTATTTTCTTCGTTAGTGACGTTTCTAATCATTTCTCTCGCATTTTAAACTAAACGTTTCTGCCGTAGGCGCACATCTTATTACTTATCAAACCTGAGAGCAATTCTAACTCTCGGACCGACAAATACCTTTAGACACACATCAAAAAAAGTTTTGCATCACTTCGATTCCGAGAGTTCTGGGACCTGTACAAAAAAAATGGAACAGAGATCAACATAAACATAATTTCCGCCCATTTTCATTGCTCATGAAAACCACACATTGCATGTTGTACCACCATACAGCGAGACTTTCAGAGATGGTGGTCCAGATTGCTGTACACACTGGTACCTCTAATACCCAGTAGCATCTAATACCCAGTTGTCTTGTGTTGTCCATGCCTGTATTCGTCGTGGCATACTATCCACAAGTTCATCAAGGCCTTGTTGGTCCTGATTGTCCCACTCCTCAACGGCGATTCGGAGTAGATCCGTCAGAGTGGTTGGTGGGTCACGTCGTCCATAAAGAGCCCTTTTCAATCCATCCCAGGCATGTTCTATAGGGTTTGTGTCTGGAGAACATTCTGGCCACTCAAGTCGAGCGATGCCGTTATCCTGAAGGAAGTCATTCACAAGATGTGCGCGGTGGGAGCGCGAATTGTCGTCCATGAAGGCGAATGCCTCGCCAATATGCTACCAATATGTTTGCACTATCGGTCGGAGGATGGCATTCACGTGTCATACAGCCGTTACGGGGCATTCCATGACCCAGCGCCGTATGTCGGCCCCACATAATGCCATCCCAAAACAGCAGGGAACCTCCACCTTGCTGCACTCGCTGGACAGTGTGTCTAAGGCATTCAGGCTGATCGGGTTGCCTCCAAACACGTCTCCTACGATTGGCTGGTTGAAGGCATAGGCAACACTCATCGGTGAAGAGAACGCGATGCCAATCCTGAGCGGTCCATTCGCCATGTTGTTGTGCCCATCTGTACCGCGCTGCACGGTGTCGTGGTTGCAAATATGGACCTCGCCAAGGACATCGGGAGTGAAGTTGCGCATCATGCAGCCTATTGCCACAGTTAGAGTCGTAACACGACGTCCTGTGCTTGCACGAAAAGCATTATTCAACATGGTAGCGTTGCAGTCAGGGTTCCTTCGAGACATAATCCGTAGGTAGCGGTCATCTACTGCAGTAAGAGAGCTTGGGCGACCTGAGCGAGGCATGTAATCGACAGTTCCTGTCTCTCTGTATCTCCTCCATGTCCGAACAACATCGCTTTGGTTCACTCCGAGACGCCTGGATACTTCCCTTGTTGAGAGCCCTTCGTGGCACAAAAAACAATGCGGACGCGATCAAACCGCAATATTAACCGTCTAGGCATGATTGAACTACAGACAACACGAGCCGTGTACCTCCTACCTTGTGGAATGACTGGAACTGATCGGCTGTCGGACCCCCTCCGTCTAATAGGTGCTGCTCAATCATGGTTGTTCACATCTTTGAGCGGGTTTAGTGATATCTGTGAACAGTCAAAGGGACTGTGACTGTGATACAGTATCCATAGCCAACGTCTATCTTCAGAAGTTCTGGGAACTTGGCTCATGCAAAACCTTTCTTGATGTTTGTACCTGACAAGTTGCCGTAGACAATGGCGGAGTGTATGTTGTTGATAAGTATAAATGTGTACCGACTTAAATCTTTTGCCATAACGGGAAAAAATAATTGAAAATAATAAAAAATTAAAATATGTGAATACATCTTAAGGTAAGCCAGTTACGCGAGTCAGTCGTAGGTTGTGTTCCAGCATAGGGACAGAAGTGATGACACTTTCTGCAGGACCTCATCATCATTTTAGCCGGCCGCGGTGGTCTCGCGGTTCTAGGCGCGCAGTCCGGAACCGCGCGACTGCTACGGTCGCAGGTTCGAATCCTGCCTCGGGCATGGATGTGTGTGATGTCCTTAGGTTAGTTAGGTTTAAGTAGTTCTAAGTTCTAGGGGACTGATGACCACAGCTGTTAAGTCCCATAGTGCTCAGAGCCATTTGAACCATTTGAACCATCATTTTGCAGGACAATGCTCACGCACGTACAGTGCAAGCCGATACTGATTTGTTTGACTGATGGGGCTACTAAGTGCTATACCACCTACTGCACTCCCCTGACTTAAGCCCTCGTGAGTTCAACTCGATTTCTAAACTGAAGGAAACACCTCACAGCATTCGCTTCAGAACTGCTACAAATTCGTCGGGCAACAGACCGCGCCGCTCGAACTGTCAACACAACTGGCACTGCTAAGAGTATCCTACGACTTCCACATCGCTGGCAGCGGGTTATACACAATGTTGGTGACCACTTTGAAAGTCAGTAAAACTTTGAAACACGTATCTACACTCCTGGAAATGGAAAAAAGAACACATTGACACCGGTGTGTCAGACCCACCATACTTGCTCCGGACACTGTGAGAGGGCTGTACAAGCAATGATCACACGCACGGCACAGCGGACACACCAGGAACCGCGGTGTTGGCCGTCGAATGGCGCTAGCTGCGCAGCATTTGTGCACCGCCGCCGTCAGTGTCAGCCAGTTTGCCGTGGCATACAGAGCTCCATCGCAGTCTTTAACACTGGTAGCATGCCGCGACAGCGTGGACGTGAACCGTATGTGCAGTTGACGGACTTTGAGCGAGGGCGTATAGTGGGCATGCGGGAGGGCGGGTGGACGTACCGCCGAATTGCTCAACACGTGGGGCGTGAGGTCTCCACAGTACATCGATGTTGTCGCCAGTGGTCGGCGGAAGGTGCACGTGCCCGTCGACCTGGGACCGGACCGCAGCGACGCACGGATGCACGCCAAGACCGTAGGATCCTACGCAGTGCCGTAGGGGACCGCACCGCCACTTCCCATCAAATTAGGGACACTGTTGCTCCTGGGGTATCGGCGAGGACCATTCGCAACCGTCCCGCACACCGTTAGGCCGTCTTCCGCTCACGCCCCAACATCGTGCAGCCCGCCTCCAGTGGTGTCGCGACAGGCGTGAATGGAGGGACGAATGGAGACGTGTCGTCTTCAGCGATGAGAGTCGCTTCTGCCTTGGTGCCAATGATGGTCGTGCACGGTACATCCAAACCGTCATCGAACCCATCGTTCTACCATTCCTAGACCGGCAAGGGAACTTGCTGTTCCAACAGGACAATGCACGTCCGCATGTATCCCGTGCCACCCAACGTGCTCTAGAAGGTGTAAGTCAACTACCCTGGCCAGCAATATCTCCGGATCTGTCCCCCATTGAGCATGTTTGGGACTGGATGAAGCGTCGTCTCACGCGGTCTGCACGTCCAGCACGAACGCTGGTCCAACTGAGGCGCCAGGTGGAAATGGCATGGCAAGTCGTTCCACAGGACTACATCCAGCATCTCTACGATCGTCTCCATGGGAGAATAGCAGCCTGCATTGCTGCGAAAGGTGGTTATACACTGTACTAGTGCCGACATTGTGCATGCTCTGTTGCCTGTGTCTATGTGCCTGTGGTTCTGTCAGTGTGATCATGTGATGTATCTGACCCCAGGAATGTGTCAATAAAGTTTCCCCTTCCTGGGACAATGAATTCACGGTGTTCTTATTTCAATTTCCAGGAGTGTATTTTGTACGAGGTGTAAATAAATAGTTGCCACTATTAAAGTTCCAACCCTCGTATATTAAGCTAAGGATCGATTATTTTCCGAGTCGATCAAGCAAAATTAAAAGTAATAGTCGCCGCAATTGTCAGTTTGAGATTATAAGTATAGTGGTAATTATAATAATAAAACTATTTACATTTGGTCATCACGCTGATGAGTTACCGCAGACTCTTATACTCAGGAGTAGAAACCTACAAGAGATGTTAGGATAATAACGAGCTCCTCGTGTCGCCCTTCAAGGCACAACGGATGTCGAGCGTTCGCCTTGTCATGCTCTGCCTTGCGGCGTGATACGGATGCGGTACGCAAGGCGTGTGGTCAGCACATCGCTCTGCGGCCATTCTACCGACTTTTCAGACCGTGTAACCGCTACTTCTCATTCAAGTAGCTCGTCAGTTGGCATCAGGAGGCTGAGTGCACCCCATATCATTCCTCTCACCAAGGAAAAATCCTTGGCAGTACCGCGAGTCGTAGCCATCTACGATGACCGCTCAGAAACGAACGTGGACTGTTGCGATACTGCTGTTTCTTTCCAATACGAGCAATAAATGTTGTAGGTAGCTGTCTGAGAAATTCAGTAATGTTTCTTCCCTCTCAAACATTCGTCAGTATGAGTGTCCAAAAAATTCGGAGTATTATGTCTACTCAAAAATTCCTATTCTGATACGCAGCAGACGAGCACAGATAATCCGTCAAACATAGGTTTTTATTTCTTTCTTTTAATATTTAATATTTGCTACGATTTACCGTATCCGGCAGCATACTATACTCGAGTTGACGTAAGTTGATCCTTGACATTTGCAGAGATCTGGAAACGGCAGCTTCGCCAGTCTACTCCAACCAATCACGCAACGCGATTCTGTAAACTTCTCCATAGCAACGCATCATTGTTGTCACAGCTTTACTGTAGTCTCCTGCAGCCATTCGCACTTGGCAGTTGAAAGCTGGCAACAGCGCCACTAACTGTAGGGGTCTTCTTATGCCGACTCAACTATAGCATAAGTTGCTGTAGTGAAAGAAAGAGGAGCCACATGCGGATCGAATACTCGAATACGCACTGCGGATTAACCACCGTGGCAAGTCCACCGGCCACCCAGAGAGTGGGTTTTAGGCGGTTTCCCACGCTCGTTTAGGCAAATGCTGGACTCGTCTCCAATTTTCACTTTAGAAAATACGACACAAACAAAACAGAGTTCGTAGTTTACACAGTTCATATATAGGTGGTGCACACGACTTCCAAACCTTAGATGTCTACGGTGGTAGAAGACCATAAAGTTAAATAAAATAATCTTGCCAGATTATGAGTACAGCAGATCTCGTACTAGACGGGATTGGTTCAAATGGCTCTGAGCACTATGGGACTTAACATCTGTGGTCATCAGTCCCCTAGAACTTAGAACTACTTAAACCTAACTAACCTAAGGACATCACACACATCCATTTCGAGGCAGGATTCGAACCTGCGACCGTAGCGGTCACGCGGTTTCAGACTGTAGCGCCTAGAACCGTACGGCCACACCGGCCGGCTAGACGGGATTAACTCTCGCAATGTAACCACCTGGTAAAGAGATTTTTTATAATTTTAATACTTATGGGACGTGAAGTTCACGACTCAACCATTAATCCGTCAGAGTAGTTCAATCCAGATCTTAAAAATTCTCGAGAAAATGTCTTAGAACATTTAGGAGGAGCTTTAAGACTCTAAAGTTAAAGCGTTTTCCACAACCTGCTACGTTCCTCGGTAGCTTTGGTGAACGGTAATCGGGTAATCAGTGGACAGCTGGTTCGAATCTCGCTGCGGTCTTTTCTTCGTTGTATTTTTTCTTTCAGTTCGAATACCTACATCACATAACTATAAAACTCATCAAATGTATGCTAACTGACACATATCTGATCATTGTTTTGTATGAAAAACGCACGTCCACTTGTTTCTAATTACATATCACACGTTTTGCAAAAACCGATTCTTAATTATCGGTATTTTATAAAAGACTGTTAGTAAAGATTGTTCAAGCTAAAAAAAAAATTTGATTCTAAGCCAACAGTAAATACCCCACAGTTTTTGATGAGTGAGTTTGCGAGTATCAAAACCTGTGACTTAAATGACCGTATCTTTTGTCTGCATTGACTTAGAAACTTAATTTTTTGTACACCACCAAGGAATCGTAGACCTCAGTACGTGACATAAATTTGAACTTGATACGTCTACACATTCCTGAGAGAAAGGATTCTTAATAGTCAGATAGACAGGCAAACAGATGGAAAGTGATCCTATAAGGATTCCGTTTTTATCAACTAGGGTGCGGAACCGTAAAAAAACATTACAAGTTTATTAATAATTTTTTACAAAATATCGCAAATTAAAAATGTGTATTTGCAATGAAAGCCGGAATTTTGCGTATGGTACAATTAGAAACAAGAAGACTTGTAGTTTTCATAAACATGATGATTTTTTAAAAATCTCTTAATTACCATATATTTGATGAATTTTATATTTAGATGATGTAAGTATTCGAACTGAAAGAAAAAATAAAACGTAAGAAAGATCATAGCAAGATTTAAACCAGTGATCTACTGATTACCCTATTATCATTCGTAAACGCTACCGAGTGAGTCACGCAGCCCGCCCTGAAAATCGCTCTAATTTTAGTAAATTAAAAGTTCGTAGGAGAACTCTGAAGTCAGTTTTCTCGAGAATTTTTGAGAGTTGCATCTAACTGCTTTGGCAGATTTATATTTCAGTTCTGAAGTTCACGTACCATAAATATAAAAATTTACAAAAATCCTTTTTGTCGGGTGATCTCCTTATCAGCAACAATAAAAAAATAGATAAATAAAAGAATATTTGGTTAAGAGTTCATGGCGAATAGTATTCTAAAAAAAATGGTTCAAATGGCTCTGAGCACTATGGGACTTAACATTTGTGGTCATCTGTCCCCTAGAACTTAGAACTACTTAAACCTAATTAACCTAAGGACAACACACACATCCATGCCCGAGGCAGGATTCGAACATCTGCCCAGAAGACTACACTCTTACAGAGATTAAACTGTGTCAGACAAAGCGTTATCGACAGTACTATGCGGACACTAAGTCAGTAATTGCGTCAAAATGACGGTCCCGTGCCTTCGGCTCGGCTCCCCTATACGCAAACCGGACTGGGTCCAGCTGCTGTCATGGCCGACCACTCGTGACGCAAGTCGCAGACGTCAGCACAGGCAGGGCTTTTTTACAGCTCAATATTCCAGCAATTAAACCTGAGAACTCTGTTTTTCGCTACGCCTTCAGTGGCCGTGGCTGCAACCTGCGCAACAAAATTACTCTAGTGGTAGGAGATCATAATGATAATTTCAGATAAACTCGTGAGACAGACAATGGACTCCTAAGCGAGAACTACTACTCTCTGCGGTAAGTGGCAGACAAATAGTGTTTAGACTCACGTTCAGTAAAGAAAACTTCAGAGAATACAGTGTCTGTTAAAACACTACTTTTGTCTTTTGCTGTAGGTGTAAAGATGACTTATTTGTTATTCATGAGTAGAACCTTTTTGCATCAGCTGACAGAATATTTACTATAGTCTACGGGGCGACCAAAAATTTTCCATTCGCAGGCTACACTAATCCCTTGCCTCCCAGTCGCACTTCCATTTTATCAATAAAAGAAGGAACAGAAGTTAGGATTTAACGTCTAGTGACGAAATTTTTAGAGGCGCAGCATTAATTCCTTTTCAAGGAATCATGGCGGTATTTGTCTTAAGCAGTTAAGGAAAAGAACGGAACACTTCGATCTGGATAACCGTAAGGAGATGCGAATCGCCGCCCTCCAAATTAGAAGTCCGTTGTCTTATCAATGCCTCGTCTCACCTGCTTTTACTAATAATATCTACTTCTGAAACATGACTGCACTTCACATTTATAGAAACTATTTCAGCTTGCGTAATTACATGAAACCAGTTTTCCACTTTCAAAACCTCGTTCAACAACATTTTATGAAATTTCAAGATTTTTAATTTATCTACTGTCGGTGATATTAACTTTACAAATCAAATACTAATACAATGCCACATTTTAGATAAAACTGATTTTCTTAGAATAATAGTTACACATCATGGAAGCCCTGGAACAGCCCATGATATTTATGCGAGTTTCATTTGCAACATGTAATTATTTGACTGTATCAGTGCTTCGTACGCCAGTTTAGGATGGTTGGGTCAGACAAGTTAAGTGATTATCAGACGCTGTCTCCTTCATCGACTGCTCTGTAATTATACACCCCAACACCTCGTATCAGTGTTAAAGTACTTGTCATCCCCTTCTCAGCTGTTACTGTCTGCCTCTGGAAGAAGCCGTCCTGTTGCATTTGAGAAAAAGTTGAACTACTTCCTTCTATCAACCTCATAACTTTTCCCTTAAATCAATTAACTTACATAGTGTGTTTCCTCCAATTAACCATCTTCTTTTTAGTTTCGTTTCCCAGTCTTTCAACTTACTTCCTCTTCCCTTCTCTTCATTACTTGTGTTCTAATAGACCCTCTTTCTTTCTTTCTCTCTCTCTCTCTCTCTCTCTCTCTCTCTCTCTCTCTCTCTCTTACTCTTTTCTCATGTCTTCCTCTAATTTGTCTTCGTTGTTCTACTTTTTTTTCCTACTACTATTTCCACTTTTTATGTCATACTAGGCCGGCAGTTGTGGCCGAGAGGTCCTAGGCGTTTCAGCATGGAACTGCGAGATCGCTACGGTCGCAAGTTCGAATCCTGCTTCGGGCATGGATGTATGTGATGTACTTAGGTTAGTTAGGTTTAAGTAGTTCTAAGTTCTAGGGAACTGATGACCTCAGATGTTAAGTCCCATAGTACTCAGAGCCATTGGAACCATTTTTGTTCATACTAGCTGTTTCCCTGCGGCTTCGCACGGTTCAGTCACATTCATTTGGCCACCTGTTAAAAGCCTGAATAACAGTTTTCTTCCGCACGGACGTGCAGGAAGAGAGTCATTGAGGTAGTGGAAGGTACTGACAGGGATATGGAGCCATACCGACTTCAGTGCTACAGCCAGTTGTGCTAGGTTTCTCAGTTGGATATTGTGGTGTGCGTACTGTAATACCTTCGGTACCCACACCATCAGATTATTTGACTTGTCGCTCTAACGAAGTGGGTGAGTGTCAGCAATATGTCTCGTGGTCTTATCGTGGCGTGTTTATCTTCTGCCGTTAGGTCAGACGATAGAAATGCCACTTGCACGCTTAGAGTAGCAGATTGACAGTGACCAACTTTAAACAGAACTTGATTAATTTTCACACACATTTATTAAAATAATAACAAGCACAAAATTACTTAACTTGGTTCTGGATGCTATTTACAATTGACAGTCTGAAGTTTCTTTGGTATTGGTACGTTAATCTTATTCGCACATATATCTCTGATACTTGACAAAAGTGTCTATACATTTATCTTCATGGCTATGTACAGGAATATGGTAATCTTATGAGGCGCAGACAGAAACTTGACTACAGACTGGTACAGACAAATGTAGAACTCGTACAGACTGGTACAGACAAATGCAGGCTGACTAATCGGAGGTCTGTACACTCGTTATAATACCTCGCGCTTTCATTTATCACTGCGCGAGTGTGATCCACGAGGAGAAAAGGTTCTACGTTAGCAGCAATCGCATTGGCTGCGTTACATATTAATACGCTGATCGGCGGAAGCAGAATTTGGTCTGTGTCTATGGCAGCGCCATCTCGTAGTGCGGAGACGGACGAGCGCTGTGCCTGCGCTGTTGTGCTTAGCGGGGCGTGCTCTGGTGGGAAAGTTGTGTACGCGCTGACTACGCGGAACTATGTACACAACAGATATCCGTAGCGCAAAGAGCCCGGTCGAAGTGTTCCCACAGATTCTGGATTGGGTTTAAATCCTTAGGGATTTGGTCACCAGGGGTGTAAGATAAAGTCATCTTGGTGCTCTTCGAGTCACGGACGTACACTGTGAGCTGTGTGACACGTTGCATTGTCCTGCTGGTAGATGCCATCGTGCCGAGGAAAAACAGGTGCATGTAGGGGTAGACATGATCCACAAAGATAGATACATGCTTGTGATGATCCATTCTGCCTTGCAAAATGACGATTCAGGGTACGCCATGAAACCAGTCCCCAGACCATAATGCTTCCTCCTCCGCCCTGGACCCTTCGGCTAATTATTGCAGGGTCATACACGCCAACGGACATTTGTCCGATGGAACATAAAAGGCCACCTGTTGCCACTCAGTAAACTCCAACTGCTATACTGGCGTGCACATTCCACGCTTCGTCGCCAATGAACAGCACCCAGCATGAGTGGTTGAACCAGGCACCAGCTGCGGAAGCTCATACGCAGCAACGTTCGCTGAACGGTTATTGATGAGACTTTTTGGTAGGCCCTTCGTTGATCTGGGCAGTTAGTTGCTCAACATTTACACGTCAAATCGCCAGCAGACATCTCTGGAGCCGTCATTTACCCCAGTTCTCTACGGCCCGTGGTGCACCACGGGTGCCTCGTCGCCAGTTTTAGATAGCGCCATTTTGCCATGCACGGTATACATTAACCACTGAGGCAAGCGAACAATTTCCAAACTTGGCCGTTTCGGCTATGCTTCCAGTATTTGCCCGAAAACCAATGACAGTGCCCTTATGGACGTCAGATAAATCGCTCTGTTTCTGCATTATGACAACGGCTGCACCATTTTCCAAAACCCTTCACTCTCCTCCTTCCCCCTCCGCGACACGCTTTTTATAGCCTCCACTGCTAGTGCTGCCATCTGCCGTCCGTGAGTCGTTACAGCACGTTGACGTCAAACGTAGGAGGTAGTCACATTAATACCTCTGGACAGCGTATTTCACACATGTATAAATGTTACTTACAGTACAACGGACTAGTTGCACCACGATTTTACTTTAATCTGATTTCAACACCGATTTTGGGTGTCTTCATCAGGAAATCTAAGCAATTACATGCAGTAACATATGAATACATTTAATAGCGAAATGCTATACTTCAGAAGAACTTATTATTTAAACCATATAAAATTACAGATATTGGAACATAAAGCTGGCAATTGTCAGTAAAAAAATAACTGTAAGAGGAAACACGCACACATACATGCATAATACATATTTGTGCATATATTCATGTGAAACTGCAGTGAATTTCGGCTTTCTGTTGTAGCTGAACCATGAAGAAACTGTCCCATTCTCCGCTATAACAACATGCGTCTCCAGAGAGGACGTTAACTGTATTTGTGATAACCGGCATTGTGCCATGACCTTTGACCCCGAAACATTCAGACAGAATTATTGACTCGTTGCTTTGGTCATTCTGGTGGATTGGCTGATGTCGAACAACACAAATAACAGATTGCCTTCATACTTTCGAAATATAGGAAATAAATACTAATAGCGAATCTTCGAAAATTTTCACAATTCACCCTATTCGTACTCTTCCCAAACTGTGGATGTAGCAGCAGTATCTTACTCCCAAGGTATTTTATTCATTTTAGTCATGTACACACCAAATTTGGTTGAAATTGCCATAGGCGTTCCTAAGTTATGATTCTATGCCACCACCTCTTCGCCCCTACTCAAATACCCGTGGGAAGTAGATGCTTCTTGCCACTTAGTGCTTCCTTTCCGATAGCAAGTGATACGTGTATCAAGTTGGTACGAATCGATCGAGTGGTTTAGGAGGAGACCTGGAACACACGCACCTAGGTGCATACATTTTTATAATATGCAGGGTGAAGCAGAATTCTTCGATATATTTTCAGATGTCGTTGAACGATATCTTCTCAATATTTTGGTATAAGGGGACCCATGACTCCGACGGTTCGTTAAGAGTAATAGTTTAATTACGATTTTTTTTTATCAGTTTGTTACATCAGTTACCTTCATTTCTGTGCAAATACCGTCGCGACATCGGAAAATTACAGCCACAATTACAAGCGACTTAAATTGGAAAGACCACATAGATAATATTGTGGGGAAGACGAATCAAAGACTGCGCATTGTTGGCAAAACACTTAGAAGATGCAACAAACCCACTAAAGAGACAGCCTACATTACACTTGTCCGTCCTCTGCTGGAATATTGCTGTGCGGTATGGGATCCTTACCAGGTAGGATTGACGGAGGACATCGAAAAAGTGCAAAGAAGGGAAGCTCGTTTCGTATTAGAGGTTAGAGTGTCACTGATATGATACGCGAGTTGGGGTGATAGTCACTGAAACAAAGGCGGTTTTCTTTGCGGCGAGATCTATTTACGAAATTTCAATCACCAGCTTTCTATTGCGAATGCGAAAATATTTTGTTGACACCCACCTACGTAGGGAGAAATGATAATCATAATAAAATAAGAGAAATCAGAGCTCGAACAGAAAGATTTAGGTGTTCTTTTTTCCCACGCGCCATTCGACAGTGGAATGGTTGAGAAGTAGTATGAAAATGGTTCGATGAACGCTCTGCCGGGCACTTAAGTGTGAATTGCAGAGAAGCCATGTAGATGTAGATGTAGAAAAAAACTGTAATATGCAGCCACAAAACCGTAGAGAATATCCAGTTTCTCGCAGAAGCTTGTGATGTGGTTGCCGTCGCTGCTGCTTAACATAGCGTTGTTGTGTTGGTCTTCCACTGTATTCAATGAAAGCATACGTGAAGTGCATATCGGTCAACTCTTCTTCAGTAAACCCTTAAATACTGCTGTGTGTCTCTGTTAACGCACAGCTAACATTGCCGAAAAACAGGCCCAAGACAGCACCGAGCAGGACTGCATGCAAGACTGCACGCGAAGAGTAAAGCGAACACTACTGTTGTCAGCATGAACCGCAAGTGAGTGGAACAGTTTCTTTCCATACAGGTCACACGGTGCATTTAAGTTTTCCATACTTGCCCAAAGCGAGTCCCAGGACGGTTCTTTTGAAAGCATACTGCCGAATTCGTTTCCTATGCTTCCACAATCCGAATCTGTGCTCCGTCTCTATTTACAGTACGTTAAGCCCCAAATTTCCTTTCTTTATCTCATCTATGGTCTCAGGTGCGACATAACTGCGTCTACCATTTAGAAGTGGTGAAAGCTCGTGTCTACGCAGCTGCCAGCGCTGAGAGCCGTCAGCTACCGGCGCTACTCGGAGGAGTCTTTAAGAAACGGGGCGTACCAGTGGGTGACCTCGCAGGATCCCGACGTTGCAAGGCCCTTGGGAGGAAGGACTTCCTCCCCAGGGACGATGCCTCTTACACGTGCGCCCGAGCGACACGTGGCGCGACCAGACGTGGTAGCTTGGACGTTTCCTGGCAAGTGTACACTGGCCCTGCATAGAGACATGAGACCGCTGTTGTGGTCTCTACGTCCGCCTCCCTAGCGCGTCTGACTGCCATATGGAGGATCAATGTTCAATTTCTGTTACTTCCAGAAGTATTTCTCCAGTGAGCGGACTGGAGAGCAATGAATTCAGCCACGTGAGCCAATTGAGGAGCTATCTGAGTGGCAAATAGGGCACAGGATTCTGAAAGTCGACAACAGCCGAGACGGCGGTGTACCGCACCATGTCTTCGCACACCCCATCAAAATGTTGTCATAAGACAAACTCTGAGACAGCCGCTGGTCAACCTTTGTCACGAAATTGGGTCATGCACCTACCTCTGTCACATATCGGAGAATACGATACTCACATTAAATTCATAGCACGACTCAACGGAATCAAAACTGTAATTTTGTATTTGTTGTTTGTGAACAATGTAAATCGCTTATGTTTTATAAACAGAAATAAAACATGGGAAATTGACGTCAGATTTACATTCAGAATACATAACTAGTTTTCATATTTCCAGTTCAATTTGAAATTGTGATTATATTCGTAATTATTGTCGTTATTCCTTTTTTTATAATTTATTCTGAAAGTATTTGTAAAAGAAGTAAATCAATTGTGTATGAAACTGCTTGTATGTAAAAGACAGATACTTCGTAAAATCGCCGAGCAGAGATTGTGTATTATCTCTATTCATCGAGTCAGTAGCAGCAGTTTTGAGGGCGTGTCATGGAGTTCTTCTTGTCATGAAGTTAATATGAAACTGATACGCACAAATGAATGGATGCTATCAGAATGCAAACCGATGTCTGACATTTTATTGAAATATGAGGTGAAGAAAGTAAAAGTAATTATGAAGAAAACAAAAACCAGCAACGTTCAAATTTTAAGAGCAAACGCGATCGTACCACCTAGACGTTAATTGTTTCCAACGAGTCATATTTTCGACGAAGATGCACGAGATCCAGATGGTTTCATTTTAGTTTTAAGTATTTTTTCTACAGAGCTATTACAAGTGATTGAACCGATTTCATAAATTCACTGTAGCTGCATTCATTGACATATGGTCACGACACACTACAGATACGTAGAAAAACTCATAAAGTTTTGTTCGGCTGAAGCCGCACTTCAGGTTTCTGCCGCCAGAGCGCTCGAGAGCGCAGTGAGACAAAATGGCGACAGGAGCCGAGAAAGCGTATGTCGTGCTTGAAATGCACTCACATCATTCAGTCATAACAGTGCAACGACACATCAGGACGAAGTTCAACAAAGATCCACCAACTGCTAACTCCATTCGGCGATGGTATGCGCAGTTTAAAGCTTCTGGATGCCTCTGTAAGGGGAAAAAAACGGGTCGGCCTGCAGTGAGCGAAGAAACGGTTAAACACGTGCGGGCAAGTTTCACGCGTAGCCCGCGGAAGTCGACGAATAAAGCAAGCAGGGAGCTAAACGTACCACAGCCGACGGTTTGGAAAATCTTACGGAAAAGGCTGAAGCAGAAGCCTTACCGTTTACAGTTGCTACAAGCCCTGACACCCGATGACAAAGACAAACGCTTTGAATTTTCGGCGCGGTTGCAACAGCTCATGGAAGAGGATGCGTTCAGTGCGAAACTTGTTTTCAGTGATGAAGCAACATTTTTTCTTAATGGTGAAGTGAACAGGCACAATGTGCGAATCTGGGCGGTAGAGAATCCTCACGGATTCGTGCAGCAAATTCGCAATTCACCAAAAGTTAAGGTGTTTTGTGCAATCTCACGGTTTAAAGTTTACCGCCCCTTTTTCTTCTGCGAAAAAAACGTTACAGAACACGTGTATCTGGACATGCTGGAAAATTGGCTCATACCACAACTGGAGACCGACAGCGCCGACTTCATCTTTCAACAGGATGGTGCTCCACCGCACTTCCATCATGATGTTCGGCATTTCTTAAACAGGAGATTGGAAAACCGATGGATCGGTCGTGGTGGAGATCATGATCAGCAATTCATGTCATGGCCTCCACGCTCTCCCGACTTAACCCCATGCGATTTCTTTCTGTGGGGTTATGTGAAAGATTCAGTGTTTAAACCTCCTCTACCAAGAAACGTGCCAGAACTGTGAGCTCGCATCATCGATGCTTTCGAACTCATTGATGGGGACATGCTGCGCCGAGTGTGGAAGGAACTTGATTATCGGCTTGATGTCTGCCGAATCAGTAAAGGGGCACATATCGAACATTTGTGAATGTCTAAAAAAACTTTTTGAGTTTTTGTATATGTGTGCAAAGCATTGTGAAAATATCTCAAATAATAAAGTAGAGCTGTGAAATCGCTTCAGTCATTTGTAATAACCCTGTAACTTCTTTCTCCCTTCAAATGGTTGAATCGACTTAGAGGTATTATTCCTAAAGAAGTGAGCACGAATAACTGACGACTTTTAGAAAGAACAGAGAGAAGTTCGTAATACCATGGATGTCCCTTTAGGGTAAAGACACGAAGCCGGTACTGTAATACCTAAGATATTCCAAGCATAAGGCGTAACACATCTTTCATTCCGTGAGTGGTTAAGGTATCCATACGTGGTTTCGGCAATCGAGATATTGAAGTCGTTATTAGAGCTTTCAAATGCCACTAGAAGGTACATCATCTTTCTGTTTATATTTGTTACTGTCCTGCATTGAGTACAGGCTTGTTTTACAGCTTCCTATTACGTAAGTGCCAACTGACATCTCTCGCCTGCAGCAAAACTGACCAGTAACATCAAATCCTACCTCATAATTCCGTAAATATCGATTAGCTCTCCCCTAAAATTAGCTGTATTACGTATATTGTATGATGTGAACTTGCTAGTGCACGTAATCTATTATGCCATCGGTACGTCACAAATTGCTCAATTTTATCTGATGGTGCTGGCAGCCATCCATGTCAATTTACTGCATACTGTTCCTTTTATATTTTTTTTTTTTTGTGTAAACTTTGTCGTTATGATTACTTGGAGTATATGATGTCGATGTTACATTTCTTTTGTTAATTCCAATTTTAAACAAAAGCGTAATCCTGTTACCATAGTTGTACTTGACGTCAGGCAGTGGTGGCACCTCTCAGCAGTAGCTTCCGCTATACTCCAAAGCCAGTCGTCAGTTATTATGTCGCAGGCAACATGGCTTTGTACCACGCAGCAGCAATATGTGGCACGTATCTGTCTTGCTCGTGCCTCAAAAATGTTTGCACTTTACGATACAACATCTAGCACGTCATTGCAAGGTCTCGATTTTTATGGTATGTTTTTTATTTGAATATTTCTGCCATAATCGACGGAATTATGAGGGCTGCGAGTGTTGATAAATACAAATAAAACATAGATTGCAACGATCAGTCGTCCTTTTTAAATTTTATTGTGTAGATCTATATTTCGGCTAGAAGCTAGCCATTCTCATTGTACTATTATTTTCGCTCAATGCATGTACTGCCTGTTGGTCGGGCTTCATCCACAGTTCTTTGAGTATTCAATGAACTGTGGATGAAGCCCGACCAACAGGCGTTACATGCATTGATCTAAAATAATAGTGCATTGAGAAGGGCTAAATTCTAGCCGAAATATAGATCTGCACAATAAAATTTAAAAAGGACGATTGATCGCTGCAATCTATAATTTACAAGTCAATATAGCAGTCGCCGGCCGGTGTGGCCGTGCGGTTCTAGGCGCTTCAGTCTGGAACCGCATGACCGCTAGGGTCGCAAGTTCGAATCCTGCCTCGGGCATGGATGTTTGTGATGTCCTTAGGTTAGTTAGGTTTCAGTAGTTCTAAGTTCTAGGGGACTGATGACCACAGACGTTAAGTCCCATAGTGCTCAACGCCATTTGAATATAGCAGTCGCTGAGTGCAACAGCTTTTTGAATTGAAGGTAACCTGACAAATAAAACAGTTTCTGCGTCAGTCACTTGTTTATTTTGCCACTACGCGTTTCGATGGGTCGCACTATCATCTTCAGGTGGAGAATTGCTTATTTACATGGCTGGTGATGGTGAAGACTACAGAAATCTTTTCAGTCTTAAACCAAGGTCAGCGTAAAATTTTTCGTCTTTTGAGGGAAAGTAGTGTTGTAAAAGGCCTGCATACTGTTGCTTGATGTACGTCCTTTCCACTGCCCTTGGTCTGCAACTATGGAAAGACATCTGTACGCTTCACCAACACCAGAGTACAGAAATCTTTTCAGTCTCAAACCAAGGTCAGCGTAGGCTATTTTTCGTCTTTTGAGGGAAAGTAGTGTTGTAAAAGGCCTGCATACTGTTGCTTGATGTACGTCCTTTCCACTGCCCTTGGTCTGCAACTATGGAAAGACATCTGTACGCTTCACCAACACCAGCCTTGTAAGTAAACACTTCATCATCTGAAGATGCTGGTGTGAACCATCTAAACGCAAAGCTGCAAAATAAACAAGTGACTGACAAAAAGCCGGCCTGGATGACCGAGCGGTTCTTGGCGCTACAGTCTGGAACCGCGCGACCGCTACGGTCGCAGGTTGGAATCCTGCCTCGGGTATGGATGTGTGTGATGTCCTCAGTAAGGTTTAAGTAGTTGTAAGTTCTAGGGGACTGATGACCTCAGAAGTTAAGTCCCATAGTGCTCAGAGCCATTTCAACCATTTTGAACTGACGGAAACTGTTTTGTTTGTATGTTCTTATTTTTAAAAAAAACTTAATACACGTATTCATTATTAAATATTGACTTTAGGTTGTATCCGTCCATATGAGGAGAATTTTATGAGAGTAGTTATTTTGCGGGATACTGCATAGTCCTTATGTGAAAGAGTGGTGTGAGCTTTTATTTAATAATGAATACTAATAATAAGTAACTTTTAATAAAAACATACAAATAAAAAAGTTTTTGTGTCAGTCATTTATTTATTTTGCCACTACGCCTTTCGATGGTTCTCACTATCGTCAACAGGTAGATGATTGTTTATTTTATGGCTGGTGTTGGTGAAGATTAAAGTCGCTAATCAAGGGCAGTGGAGAGGACGTACATCAAGCAACGCTATGCAGTCCTTTTACAACACGACCGTCCCTCAAAAGGCTGCCCGATTTTACGGGTACGTAATCTTTGTCACTGAGCTGTCGTGTATGGGCTACTCCGTGCTATTGCAGTTGACACAGGTTATCAACAAATTACTGAGTAACGAAAACTGAATGTCGGAATCATCAACACGGCCACATTAAAGCATTAATTACTTCATCAACATTTATCACAGCAAAATTTTTATCCCGTATACAGCCACTGCATACAAAATGCAAGTGAATTTATTTTTAAAAGTCACCATTATCGGATGTCACCTGCACCGACCTCATGCCTTTCTCTTTGTCATTATACAACAAATCAGTGTGGGACTACGAAAGTAGAATAAAGTAGTTTGGAGTCAGTTTTACATGATAACATGCATGAGGACATCAGAGATGTAGTGAAAGGGCCTGCACTGGAAGAGACGACTTGCTTCCAGATGACGGTTTGAACTGTGCTCCCTCACGGTTCAGAACAGAACGGACTTCCTGGTCCGCTGCCCTGAGACGGACGGCCCGGCGTCTACGTATCCTGGTACGTGTCCTGCTCCTCTAACGACCTGCATTCTGCGCCTCAGAGACATCAGCTGTGATTACTCTTTGTGACTAACTGATTTGGTAACACCGTGGCCTTGTACCTCTTCTTCCCTATTCGTTAATTTTTCTTTCCTGAATCTGTTTTCCACATACACGCTACATACTCCTCTCATCGTCAGACTGTTAACATTGGCTGACAAAAACAGTGAAACTCCCATAATGGGAGGAGGAAGTGAAATGAAACTTTCCAGGCTGAGAGGGCACGCAGTGTTATTTAACTCTTTCAGCCTATTAATACAAAAAAAACTTTAAATTTTAAATTTTTTCACAAACTTTACCTTTTACGAATATGGCAAGCAACGAATACAAGTAGTAATTGGTAAAAAGTAAATAACCAGGTATTTTAAGGAAGTAGTTTCACTTTGGAATATAATTTTAAGTTATTTCACAAAATTGTGCTTCATTGTCGTAGCAGGGAGAAAGAAAACTGGCGTTCTACGGATCGGAGCGTGGAATGTCAGATCCCTTAATCGGGCAGGTAGATTAGAAAATTTAAAAAGAGAAATGGATAGGTTAAACTTAGATATAGTGGGAATTAGTGAAGTTCGGTGGCAGTAGGAACAAGACTTTTGGTCAGGTGAATACAGGGCTATAAATACAAAATCAAATAGGGGTAATGCAGGGGTAGGTTTAATAATGAATAAAAAAAATAGCAATGCGGGTAAGCTACTACAAACAGCACAGCGAACGCATTGTTGTGGCCAAGATAGACACGAAGCCCACGCCTACGACAATAGTACAAGTTTATATGCCAACTAGCTCTGCAGATGACGAAGAAATTGAAGAAATGTATGATGAGATAATTGATTGGAATACTCTCTTTCAAATTCTGAAGGTGGTAGGGGTAAAATACAGGGAGCGAAAGGCTATTTACGATTTGTACAGAAACCAGATGGCAGTTATAAGAGTCGAGGGACATGAAAGGGAAGCAGTGGTTGGGAAGGGAGTGAGACAGGGTTGTAGCCTCTCCCCGATGTTATTAAATCTGTATATTGAGCAAGCTGTAAAGGAAACAAAAGAAAAATTCGGAGTAGGTATTAAAATCCGTGGAAAAGAAATAAAAACTTCAAGTTTCGATGACATTGTAATTCTGTCAGTGACAGCAAAGGACTCTGGAAGAGCAGTTAAACGGAATGGACAGTGCCTTGAAAGGAGGGTATAAGATTAACATCAACACAAGCAAAATGAGGATAATGGAATGTAGTGATGCTGAGGGAATTAGATTAGGAAATGAGACACTTAAAGTAGTAAAGGAGTTTTGCTATTTGGGGAGCAAAATAACTGATGATGGTCAAAGTAGAGAGGATATAAAATGTAGACTGTAAATGGCAAGGAAAGCGTTTCTGAAGAAGAGAAATTTGTTAACATAGAGTATAGATTTAATTGTCAGGAAGTCGTTTCTGAAAGTATTTGTATGGAGTGTAGCCATGTATGGAAGCGAAACATGGACGATAAATAGTTTGGACAAGAAGAGAATAGAAGCTTTCGAAATGTGTTGCTACAGAAGAATGCTGAAGATTAGATGGGTAGATCATATAACTAATGAGTAGGTACCGAATAGGATTGGGGAGAAGAGGAGTTTGTGGCACAACTTGACTAGAAGAAGGGATCGGTTGGTAGGACATGTTCTGAGGCATCAAGGGATCATCAATTTAGTATTCGAGGACAGCGTGGAGGGTAAAAATCGTAGAGGGAGACCAAGAGATGAATACACTAAGCAGATTCAGAAGGATGTAGGCTGCAGTATGTACTGGGAGATGAAGGAGCTTGCACAGGATAGAGTAGCATCAAATCAGTCTCAGGACTGAAGACCACAACAACAACGCCGTAGTAAGCAACGAACACCAGTAGAAATCGGCAAAATGTAAACAATCAGTTGTTTCAAGGAAGTAGTTTCACTTTGGAGCCACTGGGACAGCCGGCCGAGGTGGCCGAGCGGTTCTAGGCGCTACAGTCTGGAACCGAGCGACCGCTGCGGTCGCTGGTTCGAATCCTGCCTCGGGCAAGGATGTGTGTGATGTCCTTAGGTTAGTTAGGTTTAAGTAGTTCTAAGGTATAGGAGACTGATGACCTTAGAAGTTAAGTCCCATAGTGCTCAGAGCCATTTGAACCATCTGAACCACTGGGACACACACAGTTTTCAACCACCCATCATTTCATGAGGTATAAGGAATGTGTGAGATGAATACACCAAGCAGATTCAGAAGGATGTAGGTTGCAGTAGGTACTGGGAGATGAAGCAGCTTGTATAGGAGAGAGTAGCGTGTAGAGCTGCATCAAACCAGTCTCAGGACTGAAGACCACAACAACAACAATGGAATATGTTCGCAGCTGCGAGTGTGGACTATCATCAGCTGTGCAATGGAATGACGACAACGACAATTTGTGCCCCACCAGGACTCAGACCCAGATTTCCCGCTTATCGCGAGAGCTCGCCTTATCAATAGGCTATCCGAGCACAACTCCCGGACAGAGCCAAATTTCCATAAGGCGTCAACTATGTGTCCACAACCTGTACTCCTATATCCATTACCTATACTCCCGTACAGATTAGACATTTTACTTGGAAGTCGCTTGCCCCGATTTCGGCGGATAAAGACGATATTGTAGTGCCTGTGTTGTTCAGATGCACGACGCAATGTTCCTTCGGACAGGCATGCATGTCCAAAGAAACATTGCATCGTACATCTGAAAATGCACGCATGTTCGAAGGAGCATTGCCTCGTTCTTCTGAACAACACACTGTAATATGGTATTCACGAGGTGTAGTTGAAAGCAATTTCACTTTTTTGATAGACACAGTCCCACATCTCGATACTTCCATGAACTCATAATCCCTGAAACAAATTATAGTGCTAAATAATAAGCAAAAATAGGCCTAAAATTAAAAATATGAGACTTAACCGCTAATGTCATTAGTCCCTAAGCTTACGCACTACTTAACCTAAATTATCCTAAGGACAAACACCCATGCCCGAGGGAGGACTCGAATCTCCGCCGGAACGAACCCCACAGTCCATGACTACAGCGCCTCAGACCGCTAGGCTAATCCCGCGCGGCACTTCTTTATTCATTAGCATCGGTTAATTACACTGGTTCTCAAATTCGACGAAATTTTAATTTTCCTTTGTTTCAGACAACATATTATGTGAATCGGGTGGATACGTCACTTCTTGATACTGATCAGAACTGAAGAACACTGAGACCGGTTGTTGCAATATATTTCCGCAATAAATTTTTTGCCTTATCGTCTCATCGCAACAAGTGATATATATGTACATATTGATCCAGTGGTTTCATTTCGAACATTTCGAAAACACTCATAAAAGTAAAGGAGGAAATTCAGATTTATTTTACAATATATACACTTACTTTCACTGTCAGTTATCTCCTCAATATGACCGCTCAAAAAAAAAAAAAAAAAAAAAAAACAGGTAATAATCTCCTACAATCACATAGCACGCTCTCCGCACCGACTGATATTTTGAACGACAAGTAATGCACCTTATTCGCAGAGGTACCTCAGTATATGACTAGATGTCTCTGTTTCGCAGTAGCACTTGTCTTGCGAAAGGCGCAAGTAATTAAAAAAAATTAATAAAACAGTTGTTTCACGCAGAAACCACTGGTAGCAAAGGGCTAAGTGATTACAAAATCGAGTCAAATATACAAAGAACTTGGCGGTATTAACCCAGTTATTAGTATGACATTCCCTCTGGCCCGCATATGTACACTGATTCGGTTCGGAAGCGTGTCATAAAGCCACTGTACACTTTCCTGAGGCAAGCTCGCCCACAACTGGTCCTTAATATTCTGTGTACTGGCACTGGGGAAGAGTTTACCTACGAACTGGAGGCTGGCCACGGGAGAACCTTTGTATCGCGCGGACAGTCCGTACACACACGTGTCATGCGTGGACGGGCATTTTCTTGCTGCGAAGGCACCATCATACTGTCGTGTAAAAGCTAACACATCGGGATACAGGATATTCGCAGCGCACCGTCGATTTGTTCAAATGTGCGTGAAATCTTATGCTTTCTCTGCCTCGTGATGACTGGGTGTTGTGTGATGTCCTTAGGTTAGTTAGGCTTAAGTAGTTCTAAGTTCTAGGGGACTGATGACAATAGATGTTAAGTCCCATAGTGCTCAGAGCCATTTGAACCAAATCTTATGGAACTTATCTGCTAAGGTCATCAGTCCCTAAGCTTACACACTACTTAACCTAAATTATCCTAAGGACAAACACACACACCCATGCCCGATGGAGGACTCGAACCTCCTCCGGGACCAGCCGCACAGTCCATGACTGCAGCGCCTAAGACCGCTCGGCTAATCCCCCGCGGCGCACCGTCGATTTCAAACGAAATGTAGCGAGTAAATTTATCTGTAAAACACTGCACGATTTCTTATTTATCCATCACAGCTTTTGAAATCACGGCTATTCACTAGTGGCTGCCCCAAAAGGGAATGATGCATTGCTCTGCAAGTGAATTATTCGAAATCCGCGTCACGACTCTGGCAAAACGTGCCTGCACTAGCATGCAGTGTTCCCTGTACAAATACGAGGGAAACAAAAACTCATGCAGCTTTATTGAAATCTAGTAGCCCAGTTAAGTAGGTAAACCTGAAAGTGACGAAAGAATTGAACATTTTTTTTTTTTTCTGGCTCAACAATGTTACAGAGAAATACTTTGTTCCTGTTTATGTATTCCTAAAGATCACCTCCATTAGCTGGGAATGCATTATTTCAGTTGACTATCGAACAAACGAATGTGATGCCGACATGTATACGCAATAAAAAAAATTTAGAGCTCTTTCACTTGAAGCACAGTGTGAGTATCGTATTATTTTATAACGTAATTGCCATTCGCAGGACTTGAGGTGGCCTTGAGTGTTTCTAATGCTTGTGTTCGTGCTTGCCAAACCCTAACTTGGCCAGCAAGGTCGCCGGATTTTTTTTTTTTTTTTTTTTTTAGGATTGCCTTACCCTTTCGGGTAGTGGCGGCTGCTAAGGACTCGGGTCCTTCTCAGCCTGGGGTTGTTTGATGCTGTTGGGGCACTGTTTATTAGTTTCAGTGGGGAAACCTGCCTACTTGGATTTTCTATATGATTTGGCTCATGCCATTTTATGGTCAGTTTTCTTATGTCTAAGTGGTGGAATTCCACATCCCGGCATTCGCCTTACAACTGGGGGAAACCACCAAAACCCCTGTCGGGATGGCACTGGGTTATCGTCTGTTGAAATGTGTTTATTGTGCTAGGTTTTTATACTAAATAATGTTCTATTGGTAAATTGTTTCATCTCTGTTTGGAGTTTTGTTCTAGAGTTATTTATATCGACTAACCTACTGCTCTAGTTTAGAGTGTGTCTGACTAATAGTTTAATTGGTGGTTTCTATTCCTAACTTATTCTAACTTATTCTGAGCTATGGGTTCGACGGTTTGTGGAGGGTCGTTGCACTTCACTTCAGTGGGGTGGTTGGAGAGAGTTGGAGGGAGATAATGAGCCACTTCACTTCACTGTATTTACTACACTCTTCTTTTTCTAATTTTATCTATGAGTTCTTTGTTGTTCGGGAATGTTCGTTGAATTGCATGGGCAATGAAGTCAGGGGGTGGGGGGGGGGGGGTAAGGGTATCTAAATAGGGTGATCCTGTATTCGTGAATTGGGTTGCATAACACGTCTTTCATTATCCCATCTGTTCTCACTCTGTTCCGGCCGTAATTGGCTACCTCAAGAGTGCTCTTGTCTAATATAGAGCGGGTGTTGGTGGCCGCATAGACTAGGTCGTTGGCGGTTGTGTAGTGCAGCTTTCCCGCTCGTCTCAAGTTGTGGCGGTCAAATGCGGCAACTCTTTCATACTGCGCCCTGCAGGCCGTCCACAGACAGGCACCGTACTCTAGGATAGGTCGGACAAATGTTCTGTAGGTGTGTAGCACTGCATTTGGCCATCCACTGTTCTAGTTGGGGTGTGTAGGAAGCTATTACATTCTTCGCTTCCTCTACCGAGTGCGCCGTGCACCAGTAGGCGGTGTCGTCCGCGTAGAGGGCGAAGTGTTCGTTCCACTTGTTGGGGCGAGGGATGTCGGCGGTGTATAAGCTGTAGAGCGTGTGTGAGAGGACAGCACCTTGCGCTACTCCAGCAGCAGGAGAGAATTTTTTGGAGAGTTGGTTACCGACCGATACTGTTGCAGTTCTATTGGAAATTATATCGAGAATGAGGCGTACATAATGAGGTGGGAAATTTTGCTTGGCCATTTTATACGCCAGCCCGCAGTGCCACACCTTATCGAAAGCTCGCTCGATATCTAGGAACAGTGCCAATACGCAGTCACCTCTGTTTAGGGCTTCTGTTGTTGTGCTGACTAGTCTGATGATAGGGTCCATGGTTGAATGTTTCTGTCTAAAGCCGGCTTGTTCTGGAGGGAGGAACTTTAATTTGTTTATGAATTTGTGGGTCCTTTTATTTAGAATGGATTCAAATGTTTTGCCTATTACTGGTAGAAGCGAGATTGGGCGATATGAAGTAGGTTTATTAATCGGCTTTCCAGGTTTGTGTATCATGATAACGTTTGCGTTTTTCCATTGCTTCGGCACTATCCCTAAACAGAGCGCAGCGTTGTAGAGACGGCTTAGAGTTGGAAGGACTCTCCCCAATCGCGAACGTTTGGAGCATTATCGGCAAGGCCTTCGAGAGAGCTCGGGACTTGGCGATCAGCCGCGCTATCTGGGCAGCATTTGGCACGATATCCCTCAGGAGTGCAACCAACAAGTCTACCAATCAATGGTTGCATAAGGGTCAGAGGTGGGCCAATGCGCTACTGACTTGCTCAATTTATGAAGTCCTTTCTCTTGAATAACTCATCCAATTTTTCTGAAATTGTAACCATTTGTTTGTCTGTACCTGTACATCACATCTACCGGTTTCCGTCCCATTCAGAGACTTCCATCGTGGTTCGCCGTATTCTTTTATTTTGTGTTACATTTTATTGTCAACACCTGACGGAATAAAGCTGTTTGAACTGTGACTCTGTACGTAACTTCCTCCTTCCACTCCTACGACGTGCACAATCGTCGCGTGGACCCCTTGACAGGAAGCGTCCGAGCATCATTCCGTGCAACGACGGGGAACTGCCCGCTTCTGGCTGAGTCTCCAGGGCTCGTTTCGTTACATAAACTCGCTCTCAAATTGAGCTCGTGAGCAAGCAACAAGCACAAACACGCCAATACCAGACACAACAAAGGCACCCGCGCCGCGCTCGACTGCCCTTCCCACAGAAATACCTCCACATCGCCTCCGTCGCGTCCCCTTTCCCACGTAACGTTTACTCTCCCCCAGCTTGCCGGCGAGTTATTACCCATTCATAAATCCCTCTTTCGTCCTTTCCCGACTGCGGACTTTTCTGTAGTTTTATCTTACTGAAGGCTGTCAATTACCGCATGAAAATGGACTCACACTCAGTCAAGTTTTCACCTTTTGCGATGAGACGATCAGGCAAAAAATTTGTCGCGGTAATATATTGGAAGAACCGGTCTCAGTGTTCTTCAGTTCTGATCTTTATCAAGAAGTGACGTATCCATCCGATTCACATAATGGGTTGTCTGAAACTTCTTTATAGGAAAATTAAAATTTCGTCGAATTTCAGAACCAGTATAATTAGCTAATGCTAATAAATAAAGAAGTTGCACAGTGGTCTGCAGCCTATACACTTTTATTCTACATACATACTGACTCTGTAATACCTCAAGAATATACAAACTACAGGCGGCCTATAAGCATTCAAGCAAATGACTTTCCTCAACTACAATTCGCTGGTTATACTGCCTCAAGGCCGGATAGTGAAGTTGACGACTGTAGTGAAGGATGGCATATCAGTCTACACAGCATATGATATTGGGCTGTTTAAATGAAAAAACAGAACGATAAACTATGCCACCTGACAAAAAGTGAAGCTTGAATTTTCTCATGTTGAGAATACTTAAGAGCGAGCTGTTTTAATCGTAAAAACCCATTCAACAGCCAAAATCGCATAAAATATGTCTTTATTTAAGACAACCGCTTTAGAGAGACCGCGCTGTGATCGTCAGATCTAAAATCTTTTGGTTGTATCATTTGTTCATTTTACACTGAACCTCACGCAAAAAATGTCAAGTGGATAAAAAACATTACATAACAAAAACGAAGACAAACTTGTTATTATGTGCTGTTCTTTAGCCACTTGACATTTTTTGCGTGACGTTCAGTGTAAAATGAACATATGATACAACAAAACCATTTTAAGACCTGGAGATGACCGCGCCCCCATCGTGCACATCTTGTGACTGACTTCCTTCCGGAGAACGACATCCCACGACTAGAGTGACCAGCATGTTCTCCAGGCATGAACCCTATCGAACATGCCTGCGATGGATTGAAAAGGGCTGTTTATGGACGACGTGACCCACCAACCACTCTGTGGTATCTGTGCCGAATCGCCGTTGAGGAGTGGGACAATCTGGACTGACAGTGCCTTGATGAACTTGTGGATAGTATGCCACGACGAATACAGGCATGCGTCAATGCAAGACGGCGTGCTACTGGGTATTGGAGGTACCGGTGTGTACAGCAATCTGGACCACCACCTCTGAAGGTCTCGCTGTATGGTGGTACAACATGCAATGTGTGGTTTTCATGAGCAATAGAAAGGGCGGAAATAATGTTTATGTTGTTCTCTATTCCAATTTCCTGTGCAGGTTCTGGAACTCTCGAAACCGAGGTGATGCAAAACTTTTTTTGATGTGTATTTTATGCGATCTTGGCTGCTGAATGTTTCTTTTTCTACAAAAAGTGAAGCTCCCAAAACGGGAGGATGAAACGGAAAAGTCGACTTGTGTGTATGACGATGCGCTCTCTGTGAACTGCATGCATCCACTCATTAGGCTCGGGATGGCATCATAAAGCCGTTGTAGCCTGTTCTGAGACAACCTGACACACAACAGTTCTAACAGGTCACTGCATTTCTGGATACTGGCATTGGGACGGAGTTGACGTTTAGGCTGGTCCCACACATGTTGTTTCGGGGACTGATCTGGGGACCGTGCTAGTCACGGGAGTAGCTCAACAACGCTCAGGCAGTTCACAGAGACACTTGTAATGTGTGGACGAGCATTGTCCTCCCCTCGAGAAATGGTTCCACGATACTGCTGCATGACAGGTCACACGTGAAGATGCACGATGTTTGTGATGCACGGTTCTCCCACCGGAGTTCTCTCAACCACTACCAGCCGTGACCTGAAGTCGTACCCAATGCCTCCCCACTCCAGGATTCTAGAAGTAACATGGCCTCTGTTAAGCACTGGAAGAGCTGGACCTCATTCCAGGTCGCCATGATACTCGCCACGGTGGTCATCCGGGGTAGTGCAGAACTGCGATTCATTGCTGAGCGCAATGCGACGCCATTCTTCAGAAAAAAAAAAATGGTTCGAATGGCTCTGAGCACTATGGGACAACATCTGAGGTCATCAGTCCCCTAGAACTTAGAACTACTTAAACCTAACCAACCTAAGGACACATCCATTCCGGAGGCAGGATTCGAACCTGCAACCGTAGCGGTAGCGCAGTTTCAGTCTGAAGCGTCTAGAACCGCTCGGCTCGGACACAACGGCCGGCCATTCTTCAGCAGCCCATGCTTCCCTGTCACTGCACCACTCCAGACACAGTCCTTTGTGTTGTGGTTGTGGTGTTTATGACAACCTACGGTAATTCTCCAGTCTAGCTTCTGCTAGTCTCCGAACACTGGTGCACGATGATAGAGAATGCTGCGGGATGACATAAAATTTTGCAAGGATCTATTACTTGTCTTCGAATGACAGACGCGGATGTGAAAAGTTCGCGATGGGCTTGGTCCACAGTGTGCCGACCCTCTGTTGAGGAGAAGCACAATGAGGTCTCTGTCAGTTGCTGATAACGTTGTCTCGTCTGAGTACGGGGCATGTCTGTGTCATTGACAATGATCTCTCAACATCTGATAACGTTCAAGCCCTTTATACTACCCTACAGGACTAGTAACAATACTAAACACGGAAAACATTAATACGCCCTGCTGGCCATTCTACCTGTCACAAAGAATTGCAACTCGAATGGTTTACATACCCGCCAATGGTGTGTACGTATATTTAGTTACGACCTTTTACCCGAAAATCGGAAGTTGAGACATTTGGAAGTTTGTCCTAGGCTTACAGTAAGTTTGTAAAGGAAGATACCGGCCGGTGTGGTCAAGCGATTCTATGAGCTTCAGTCTGGAACCACGCTACCGCTACGGTCGCAGGTTCGAATCCTGCCTCGAGCATAGATGTGTGTGATGTCCTTAGGTTAGTTAGATTTGAGTAGTTCTAAGTTCTAGGGGACTGATGACCTCAGATGTTAAGTCCCATAGTACTCAGAGCCATTTGAACCATTTGTTAAAGGAAGGTGATAGATTTTTGAGACGGAGCGTCACCAGCGACGAAACGTGGGTCCACCACTACACTACCGAATCCATACGAGCTAGTAAGGTGTGGAGGGGGAAAAGGGAGGGAGATCCAGTGAAGTTCAGGACTCAACTGTCAGCTGGCAAAGTTCTTTCAACCATTTTTCGACCGGCGAGGCATTTTGCTCACTGATATTTGCATGAGCAACGGGCAATCAGTGCTGTGTACTACTGCAAGCTGTTGAGCAACGTGAAGGATGTACATCGTCGCAAAAGACTAGAGCAACCGATTCGACGATTCCAGGACCCGTACTGGAGCTCTAACGGTCCCCAAGCAATAGGAAATCCACAGGACGCAACCTGATCATCCTTCTTAAAGCTCGGACCTATCGCCCTGCCATTCCCATTTGTTTGGACCGCTTGAAGAAGCTCTACGAGGAATTCGTGCGCAATTGGCTCCTGACGCAACGAGATTCCTTCTACGATGTTCGCTTGGAAAAATGTTTTTCTGTACAGGGAAACTACGTGGATAGATAAACTGTTACTTCTTTTTGTATTTCAATTGTTTTAAATAAATTTGGTTCATTCTCGTACGATGGCTTCCGGCCATTATTGTGTGTGACTCCCTTTTTTTTGTTGGGCAGTGTATTTAACAAAAACAGAAGAGCTCTTTTATAGATCACAGGCCTTTTTGTTTTTTTATTCGACGCAACAGACACTTTTGTATAATAGAGAAATTCTGAAGACGCCAATCTCTCCATAATTACCGCAAAGTTTGTGTAATTCACCGAACTTAGTAGACGTCTCAGGCATAATGCGATACACTGGCTGACAAATGAAAGTATCGTCAGGTCGTTACTGAAATTTAACTCACGCCATGTTTTTTCAACAAACGATTCTTTTTTTCCCGTTGTCGTCCTTTTCTTGCAAACATTCGCGGTATGTAATTGTTTTGTCCCATACATGGTGATATTATTAGGCGAGACAAAAATACATTACTGAAGAAGGTTGTCACTTTCGACATTACTTGGAGGAACAAGCGGTACTTACTTGTGATACAAAAACCTGTTCAAATGTGTGTGAAATCTTATGGGACTTAACTGCTAAGGTCATCAGTCCCTAAGCTTACACACTACTTAACCTAAATTATCCTATGGACAAACACACACACACCCATGCCCGAGGGAGGGCTCGAACCTCCGCCGGGACCAGCCCCACAGTCCATGACTGCAGCGCCCTAGACCGCACGGCTAATCACGCGCGGCACTTGTGATACAAATTTCGTTTTTTTTATATTTTTATTATGATTACAATAGTTCGCATCTATCAAATGAGTACAGGTCTTCCAGCTTCTGCCACTATGGTTACTGCTAACCGTTCCACTGTAGTAGGGACTGATGAAACAGGAGCAACATCTCTTCCTTTAATAATTCATGTCGTTCGTCCTCTAATTCTACCACGAAGACAACTAGCGCAATAACTAAGATAAAGGAGTCGCATCCGGAAGCAGCGGGCATGAGAGAACGGTGCACCCTCCTCGTTTAACTTCTCTGTTATCCTGCGGGGAGCATATCGTACAACAAACTATCTGAATATAAAAATCTTCCGTCATATTAACACTGCTGTGAATCATTCCTGACCACGTCGTACTCTCAGAAAGAGTTAAACGTAAGCACAGCGTTTTAATGCTCGACAGCCTTCGCCTCCACCAGGACGCGACGGAGACAGCACGTGGCGGATTGCGACGTACGCGGCCTAACTTTCACGAGACGGTTAACCGCAAGTACCAACAGCCGGCAGTAAACGAAAGCTCGTGAGGCCTCGAGCAAAGAGCGTCTACAACCTCGCAACAAACGTTCTTCAGAGGGGGACTTCCTGGCAGCGACTGTTGGAACAACAGCTCCAGTGGCATCTCATCTATTTCTTGTTAGATCATAAGTGCTCCCGACGTCATGTAAGGCTTTTATCAAATATGATTCCTGCCCCGGGAACATGTAGCTCAACTTCATTCCTAAATGCTATGAGAATTACTGAAATAGGAGTCCCTCCTCGTTGTGTGCTAGATAGACTGATTTTACCCATAATGGATATGAGAGTGTGGTTGTAAAAGTCAGGGTTAAAATGTCAGTTCAGTCACCTGTTTACAGTGTAAAAAAAATACTACACTGCTGGCCATTAAAATTGCTACACCAAGAAGAAATGCAGATGATAAAAGAATATTCATTGGACAAATATATTATACTAGAACTGACATGTGATTACATTTTCACGCAGTTTGGGAGCATCGATCCTGAGAAATCAGTACCCAGAACAACCACCTCTGGCGTAATAACGGCCTTCATACGCCTGGGCATTGAGTCAAACAGAGCTTGGATGGCGTGTACAGGTACAGCTGCCCATGCAGCTTCAACACCATACCACAGTTCATCAAGAGTAGTGACTGGCGTATTGTGACTAGCCAGTTGCTTGACCTCCATTGACCAGACGTTTTCAATTGGTGAGTGACCTGGAGAATGTGCTGGCCAGGGCAGCAGTCGAACATTTTCTGTATCCAGAAAGGCCCGTACAGGACCTGCAACATGCGGTAGTGCATTACCCTGCTGAAATGTAGGGTTTCGCAGGGATCGAATGAAGGGTAGAGCCACGGGTCGTAAAACATCTGAAATGTAACGTCCACTGTTCAAAGTGCCGTCAATGTGAACAAGAGGTGACCGAGACGTGTAACCAATGGCACCCCATACCATCACGCCGTGTGATACGCCAGTATTGGGATGACGAATACACGCTTCCAATGTGCGTTCACCGCGATGTCGCCAAACACGGATGCCGACCATCATGATGCTGTAAGCAGAACCTGGATTCACCCGAAAAAATGTTTTGCCGTTCGTGCACCCAGGTTCGTCGTTGAGTACACCATCGCAGGCACTCCGAGCTGGCCTCCGAGCTGATAGTCCATGCTGCTGCAAACGTCGTCGAACTGTTCGTGCAGATGGTTGTTGTCTTGAAAACGTCCCCATCTGTTGACTCAGGGATCGAGACATGTCTGCACGATCCGTTACAGCCATGCGGATGTCATCTCGACTCTTAGTGATACGAGGCCGTTGGGATCCAGCACGGCGTTCCGTATTACCCTCCTGAGCCCACCGATCCCATATTCTGCCAACAGTCATTGGATCTCGAGCAACGCGAGCAGCAATGTCACGATACGATAAACCGCAATCGTGATAGGCTACAATCCGACCTTTACAAAGTCGGAAACGTGATGGTACGCATTTCTCCTCGTTACACGAGGCATCACAACAACGTTTCACCAGGCAACGCCGGTCACCTGCTGTTTGTGTATGAGAAATCGGTTGGAAACTTTCCTCATGTAGCACGTTTTAGTTGTCGCCACCGGCGCCAACCTTGTGTGAATGCTCTGAAAAGCTGATCATTTGTATATCACAGCATCTTCTTCCTGTCGGTTAAACTTCGCGTCTGTAGCACGTCATCTTCGTGGTGTAACAATTTTGATGGTCAGTAGTGTGGAATTTGAGCGTTTCGAGAGTCAAGCATTTATCATCAGAATAACTACTTACAAGAACCTCTAAAATCAACCAGTATAAAAGATAAACAACAGTAATGAAAATAAAATATCGTGGCTATTTTCCTTGCAGCTCTTTGTTCTTAAGATCTGTTTTATCAGTTGACAGCGTTGTGGGTGATCATCTTAAGGAGACACAACTGGAAGGGAAGGAGCCACGTTACTCTACCTTTATTGTTTTGTTCATGTTTTATATTGGTCGCTTTTAGACGTCCTTGTACTGTAATTACTCGGATGATGAAGAGGCTTGACCTTCGAAACCCGTGAATTCGTGTTTTTTACATTTTAAACACGTGTATGAGCTGACATTTTAACGTCGTGGTAGACAGCACCACATTTTCAATATAGTGTACTGGGAAGGTACATTCATAACCTGCAGTCTAAAATATTACACCATCCTTGTGATATGATCTTGTAGTTGTGAATTCTCGAATGAGTGCTTAATTTCTTCGGTGGTTACTTGTTTGATCACGAGAAAATATGACTAACAGCTTTGGAACAGTAACACCGAAAAATAGGTTTCGCACCAGAAACCCAAATCGTAACGATGAAAATTTGCGTAACATAGTGTGATGTAATTCAGCTCGTTGCGCTTTTTATAAATCCAAGATCGAAAGCGACTAATCGACATACTGCAAATTGCTGCTTGAGATGAAAACTGCATTGAGCGTCATAATCTAAATTCTACGTAAACAAAGTTATTTTCTGATATAACATAGCAGACACTTTCGATCACTACACAAAATTGCTTGAAATTTTACGTCCCTTACTATATCGCTGTTTTTACTTATATTTATCGGCTTTCTTCATGTGTTTCAAGTTTTCATATTTGGTTTGTCTTTCAGAAATTATCATCAGCTGTATTAACAGGCATCGAAAGTCAGGACCAGTTCTCTTTCGCAATAACTTAATAGGTTTTGTGGTAGATGGCTCACGTGAACTAATCGTAGAAAGCCTGTTACGAGAACACTGCTCAACTTACTTTTGACACTTATTTAAAAAAAACCTTCTGGAGTAACTGATGTTCAATTGAACCCGGAAGTGAAAATACCTCGATTCTACAACTATTTTCACTTGAAAGACAATGTTTTGATTATTGTTAATTAATTAAAACATCGATAGAGAAATATCAGTAAGTTTCACAATACTCTGTCTCGATAAGAACCAATTACAGTGTTGCAATCTTCTGATCAAACGTAATCTTTTAATGTACATGATGGTAACATTCTGCTTGAAGTCATATTTTGCCATTTTATAGTGATTTTTGTTTTTGTACACTTATAGCCCTCGCCTCTCCTGGTTTTCGATAGTGCTTTTACTTAATTTTATTTCACTTACTGATTATTAGTTTGTAGCAGAATAATAATGCAACAGATAGACAAACATTATACTGAGAAGATGTTCTCAATTGCGACTTTTTAAAATTCATATAGAGTATTTGTTCCTTGGTACATGACCATTTTTTATCTTGAAACAATTTTTCACGTTTGTGAAAACTTTTCTTTTATAGAAAAATTATTGTAATTTCAGAAAAAGACTGCAGCAAAGTGAATGCTGTCATTTAAAAACGGAGTGAGTAAGTAAGTAAAACCTCTACTGCAGGCCTTGCCAGAAGCGAAAGTCTGAAAGTGTTCGAAGATACAGTATAATACTCTTCCCTATTGTAACGTTCCCTGGCAAACTCACACATTAACAAACTGAAATTTATTTGTACCATATACGCCACTCTGAGCAATTTGTATATAATGTAATTATTTAACAAAAAGTATTATTGAATTTTGTGTAAAAGACATTTGTTATTATTGTAATATTTTTGTAGTAATATTCTCTCTGTATTTAGGATGGTAATATTTCTATATTAAATATGTAATTGCGAAATGTGTCAATATCTGAGATAACAGAGATGTGAAATTCAGCCAGAGGGAAATAATGTCGTGAAATTACAAAGAAATTTTAATAGTCAGCAATACTATAAAAGCACCATGCACTATGTATTCTTGGGTCTTCCTCGTTTAGAGCTGAAAGCGGTAGGAAGCTGTGTCGATGTATTTGGTGAATGGGTAGACGTCATTTGTCTGTATGTAGATTTAGCCGCCATTGAAGGAGAAATTACGAACTAATGTGAGTTGAATATTTGTTGTGGTAAAAATATATTGAAATTTATAAAAAGTGTGTATTATTAATGTAAATTAGCTTGCCCATGTCATCTATAATATTTCTTTAAAGAGTTTTCAGCATTTTTTAGCGGTGTTGCTGGGCTGTGACGCGACCGATCGATTTGCAGCGGCGGCACATTTAAAAAATTGTTCCGCTAAAGGAAAAATCAACCAAACCCGTAAATCGGGAACAGATAGATAAACATTAACAGTGAACTAAGAGAATGTTCTTCTTTTACAGCGATCCAGAGACTGACTGAGATTTTAAAAAAAAATAGTTACACATTTGTGCATTCTTAGACGGATAGTTAACATTGAAATTTAACAATTTTGGTTCTTTCAAATAACTTTAATGTATAGCGAAGTAGGTTTGATCAGTGATAATTAAATGTCGGCTTGGTAATAATTAACCATTTTCTGTTAATAGTGATAATCTTGGGTTCAAAAGCTAACGCCGGGAAAGAATTCAGTAAAAATATTTAACAAAAAATCCACTGCATTTAGAAAACGTGTGCCAAGGCCGAATGATGTAAAGAATTTAATTTTCAACCAAATATTCTTAATCAGTTAATATGAGTTCACGTAATTTTTAAATGTACGTAATTCTTTTGAAAGTGAAAATTTTTATTGCCACACGTAAAAAAGAGAGAGGTTCTACAACAAAGTTCGCACGCAAAGAAAGTAAGGTAAAGAAAATTAACTTAAAAGCAAATTTTATTCTTTAACGAAAATTAAACAGCAATTTCGTTAAACTATATTAAAAACATAATCTGAATTCAGGCAGAACCGGAAATTTTTGAGGGACTTTCAATACCGTTGGGATACAGTGAATTATCTGTATTATTAGTCATCATCACAACTCAAATTTATACAATAATTAGTTTTGTAATTCCGACATAGGTCTTGCCCGACACCGTGAGGATGACGGCAGTAGCCAGTAGAATAATAATAATAATAATAATAATAAAAGCCTTAGCTGAAGGAGTGCAGAGAAAATTCCAGACGACATACCATAGACAGCCATGATACGGTAAAATCGTCAAGATGTGGTATGGGAAGTTTAAGGAAATAGGCAGTGTCTGTGATTTCGCTAGAGCAGACAGGCCTGGACCGTGTGCCAAACAATGCATAGTGAGGCAGTGAGAGGCGCCCAGCAAGAAATCCCAAGAAGTCAGTCCGCAGAGCCTCTCATTGGTTACAGATTCCGAAGACATCACTGCACTGCATCCTACATTACAATTTCTTCTCCGTGCGTACCAAGTCCAGATCGTACAGTCCCTCCAACCGAAGAATTACAGTGCCCATTATGACTTTCCTGATGCTAAGCTGGCTGAGATCGAGGAAGATGATGATTAACTGGAACATGTCTTTTTCTCAGATGAGGCCACATTTCATTTGAAGGTGTTGTCAACAGACACAGTGCTAACATCTGAGGTCCGAAAATCCCCACTCTGTATTTGAGACTGTCAGAGACAGCCCTAAGGTGAAAGTGTGGTACTTATGCACATCAAAATCACAGGACCTTTTTCCTTCAGTGAAACGAAAATCACAGCCAATAACTATCTTGATTAGTTGCACTTATTCGTTGAGCCACAGATTCAGGACATTCCGTCCGCAGCTAGTGGTCGTGCGGTAGCGTTCTCGCTTCCCACGCACGGGTTCCCGGGTTCGATTCCCGGCGGGCTCAGGGATTTTCTCTGCCTCGTGATGACTAGGTGTTGTGTGATGTCCTCAGGTTAGTTAGGTTTAAGTAGTTTTAGGGGACTGATGACCATAGATGTTAAGTCCCATAGTGCTCAGAGCCATTTGAACCAATTTTTTTTTTCAGGACATTCCACACTTAATTTTTCGACAAGACTGTGTGCCACCCCATTGGGTTTAGATGTTCGCGAATATTTGGATACAACACTTCCGGGAAGATGGATCGGGCGTGCTGGGCCCATCAGCTGGCCTCCGCGATCGCCGGACATCAAGGACCAAGTTTACCAAACACCAGTGTACGACAACGCTGCATTACGGCGTAGAATTACTGACACCAAATAACATCCATCCTTCAAGAAATGTTGACCTACATGTTTCTCGAATTGAAATATCGCCAGGATATCCTCTGGGCAACGAAAGGAGCACAAGTCGAAATTTTTTAATTGTGTGTGTGTGTGTGTGTGTGTGTGTGTGTGTGTGTGTGTGTGTGTGTGTGTGTGTGTACAGAAGAACTTAAATATGTTACCTGCACTTCAAGATAATGAATATGTGCCTGTGTGTCATATTTTCTGCCTTATGCATATTTGTAACGAGGGAAAGACTTCTAGGACGCACTGTATACAGGGTGTTACAATAAGGTACGGCCAAACTTTCAGGAAACATTCCTCACACACAAATAAGGAAAAGATGTTATGTGGACATGTGTCCGGAAACGCTTAATTTCCATGTTATAGCTCATTTTAGTTTCGTCAGTATGTACTGTACTTCCTCGATTCACCGCCAGTTGGCTCAATTGAAGGAAGGTAATGTTGACTTCGGTGCTTGTGTTGACATGCGACTCATTGCTCTACAGTACTGGCATCAAGCACATCAGTACGTAGCATCAACAGGTTAGTGTTCATCACGAACGTGGTATTGCAGTCAGTGCAATGTTTACAAATGCGGAGTTGGCAGATGCCCATTTGATGTATGGATTAGCACGGGGCAAAAGCCGTGGCGCGGTACGTTTGTATCGAGACAGATTTCCAGAACGAAGGTGTCCCGACAGGAAGACGTTCGAAGCAATTGATCGGCGTCTTAGGGAGCACGGAACATTCCAGCCTATGACTCGCGACTGGGGAAGACCTAGAACGACGAGGACACCTGCAATGGACGAGGCAATTCTTCGTGCAGTTGACGGTAACCCTAATGTCAGCGTCAGAGAAGTCGCCGCTGTACAAGGTAAGGTTGACCACGTCACTGTATGGAGAGTGCTACGGGAGAACCAGTTGTTTCTGTACCATGTACAGCGTGTGCAGGCACTATCAGCAGCTGATTGGCCTCCACGGGTACACTTCTGCGAATGGTTCATCCAACAATGTGTCAATCCTCATTTCAGTGCGAATGTTCTCTTTACGGATGAGGCTTCATTCCAACGTGATCAAATTGTAAATTTTCACAATCAACATGTGTGGGCTGACGAGAATCCGCACGCAATTGTGCAATCACGTCATCAACACAGATTTTCTGTGAACGTTTGTGCCCCATGTTCTTCCACCTATGCTCAATGGAACACGTTATCATCGTTTCATACGGGATACTCTACGTGTGTTGCTAGAACACGTGCCTTTACAAGTACGACACAACATGTGGTTCATGCACGATGGAGCTCCTGCACATTGCAATCGAAGTGTTCGTACGCTTCTCAACAATAGATTCGGTGACTGGTGGATTGGTAGAGGCGGACCAATTCCATGGTGTCCACGCTCTCCTGACCTCAACCCTCTTGACTTTCATTTATGGGGGCTTTTGAAAGCTCTCGTCTACGCAACCCCGGTACCAAATGTAGAGACTCTACGTGCTCATATTGTGGACGGCTGTGATACAATACGCCATTCTCCAGGGCTGCATCAGCGCATCAGGGATTCCATGCGACGGAGGGTGGATGCATGTATCCTCGCTAACGGAGGACATTTTGAACATTTTCTGTAACAAAGTGTTTGAAGTCACGCTGGTACGTTCTGTTGCTGTGTATTTCCATTCCATGATTAATGTGATTTGAAGAGAAGTAATAAAATGAGCTCTAACATGGAAAGTAAGCGTTTCCGGACACATGTCCACATAACATATTTTCTTTCTTTGTGTGTGAGGAATGTTTCCTGAAAGTTTGGCCGTACCTTTTTGTAACACCCTTTATATGCACAGGAGTTGGGGATTTTGGAATCTACGTTATTATTGGAGGCTCGAGTTAATGCCGGTTAACATAAACTGTAAGTATATCTCATTAGCCAGGAATGTGTCAATTCGATTGTAATAATGAAATCTTGACACATATCCAGCACCGTCACAAAGATGTTTGTTCGTCTTACACTTTGCAAAGAGTTTTAATGGTTTACCTCACATATTCCAGTTCAGAGGGCATAGGTGTCTTACCCCATGAGGAATGTAGTGCATTTTATTTGAAAGTCACACTTAATAGATAGCGAAACATGCAGCTTTCTTACCGTGAAAGATTTTCATACAACCGCATCGTTTATCTTGAATCCTATGGTTATTTGTTAGTGCTGAATGATGATCATTCACTTACCTGAAAAACAAAGAAAAGTAAATTAGTGAAGGCAATAACAGCGTTAGACAAAATAAACTATCATATTCAGAACATTTTTCGGAAAACAAGAATCTGATGCTCTACGTACAAATACTGGCGAGGACAGATTGTTTATACAGACGGATGTATGAATGAAGAGAGACATCATTAGGTTGCTGGAGTAGCCATATCCCGCAGCAGGTACATAAACTGCCATGCAGAACGTGGAAGGGTTTTTGATTATTATAAACGAGCATACAGGCATTTTATTCTCGCCTTGAAAAAGACTTTTCTTTTTTACTGTGGTGTATTAAAAGGAACTTCGTAAAATTCTTTGTTCCATGCAGGTTCTCACAGCTATCAGTTCATTTTTCCTTGACCGTCACAACCCATTCCGCTGTTATGGGACATTCAGGAGTTCCCGTGAAATGACAGCAATTATAGCAACAAATAATGGATCGTCGCAAGCGAACAGCAAATTGTTCACGTTCGAGATATCAACTTGTTTCATCAATATTTCGAGAAGTATATAGAGTGTCGAATATTTATGTTCGGATCTTTTAACACTTCTGTTGTTATACAACCGGCGCCATGACATCCAGATTTGAGTCAATTTGTCAGGAGCTACATATATACGAAAGTAACTTAAATCCAATCGTACCTCAACTTTACATACTCACTAAATGCTCAAAAACCGCATACTCAAAGCCATATTAATTGATTACAGTTCGCCTTTCGCCTGTGGAACTATATTTAGTACAGATTCTTGAGTTACTCATTTTTGTACCTCCGTCTGAGCGAACTAATATTTCATTTCTGAATTAACGCTGTTGCTGATAATTACAGCTGCGACGACATGCACAGACAGGCGCACAAAAAAAGCAGCCTGCTTTTCGAATGATTTGTTGTCTTGTGCTAGACTTTTCACCTCTACGTAGATACTGCATCCAATGTCTCGTCTTTTTTATTTTGCATATATTAATCTTGATCTACCCTACAATTTTTTTCCTTTACTGCTTTTTTCAGTGCCTAGTTATTTATTTCTGGACCTGTCTTTTGTTCTCGACTTTCTTCCATAGATTTATTTCCTCACCGATTCCTTCATTTCGAATATTATATGTCCGCTTAATTTACACCATTCCGTACACAGAGTGAAATTTTTCATTAAAATAACAAAACAAAAGATTTCATTGACACCCATTTCATTTTCATTGATGTATTTCATAGTGAAAATCAAGTCCTTACAGACCGCTACATTTTTACGATTGTTATTTTTAATAGTTTTGGAAATTTCACACATACGCACACCTTACTTTTCTTGAGTCACATTACGTAGTTTCATTATTTTATTCTACAGAATGTTTTCCATCTTATTTAAGTCCTGTAGATAGTGACATTGCTGTCTTCAGCGGAAATGAAGAAGAATTAAACGATATTTTGACTGGGATGAACAGTCTAATGAGTACAGAATAAGAACTGAGAGTAAACTCAAGAAAGACGAAAATAGTTAGAAGTAACAGGAACGAGACCGGCGAGAAAGGATCAGAACTGGGGATCACGAAGCAGACGGAGTTAAGAAGTTCTGGTATCTAGGCAGCAAAATAATCTAGGATGGACAGAGCAAGAATGATAAAAAGGCAGACTAGTACCGGCAAAAAAGGGCATCTCTGGCCAAGAGAAATTTACTAGTACCAAACACAGGCCTTACTTTGAAGAAAAAATTTCTGAGAATGTCCGTTTGGAGCAGAGCATTGCATGGTCGTGAAACATGGACTGTGGAAAAACAGAAGAGAATCGAAGCGTTTGAGATGTGATGCTACAGAAGAATGTTGAAAATCATATGGACTGGTAAGATAAGGAATGAGGAGGTTCTCCGGAGGAACGGGAAAGAAGAAACATATGGAAAACACTGCAGGAAGATGGGCAGAGTGATAAATAATAAGCTCCATGGTACTGGAGGGGATTGTAGAGGGTAAAAACTGTAGGTGAAGATAGAAATTTGGATACATACAACAAATAATTGAATACTCAGTTTGCAAGTGCTACTCTGAGATGATGAGGTTAGCGTAGGTGAGCTGTTCGTAGCTGGCCGCATCAAACCAGTCAGAAGATCCAGCCGTAAATTCTCATGTGTGATTACAACCATTGAAACCTACACTGTCAAAGATTTTTTTGTCTCCGCTTTCAAGTGGTTGTACTTCTCTAGGACCGCATTTCCGGCCCTATGTCCATAAACCTCTTCTTCTCCCTATATTCTTAGGGTTCGTTTCCTTCATTTTGTTCTCATTTAGCAAAGTCGCTCTTACAAAGAAAATATTGTTACTATTTAATAACAAAACGCTCAGCTGTACCGTAACGCGAAGGATAGAGACATCAACAGAATTGCAATGACTTTGTTAACATAACAGCTCAAGGTTATCGAGAGGGAAACCAGCAACAAGTGACGGTCAATTTATTTTCTTGGAAATCGCATAGTTATCGCTTTATCGGGAGCGTATGCTAGGGAAACAATGGAAACTGTTAGCAATTAACGAAGGCCTTTCGCGATAAGTGGCAGTTCAGAGAATGTTCCTGACGGTCTAAACAAACTAGTTGATCAGCACGCACACGATAATCCGGAATAGTAACGCAAATTGTGAGAAGACCCAACATTACATCCTCTGCAGTGCTGGCTTTCAGGTGGAAAAAAATTAACGACCAATGTACTTGCTAGTTGTCCTCAGCTACAACGACTTCCTGGATACTACTATGAACTAAGACTGCTATCTCGAACAGTGCAGAGAGAACGGGCCCCACATTTAGAGGGGCAGATGAGGAACAGAATGAAAAGGTGAAGTTAACGTCGCGGGTACGACGAGATCATTAGACAAAAACCATCTTCAATTTACCATCTTCAATTTACAATCCACAGGTGTTCAGTGTAGCGGCAGCGAGTGTCGAAAGCTGGAGTTTACTTTATTCACGTCATATCATTGGATTTATTGGCACATAACATGTTAGCACAGGTTAGTTACATGTTGCACAATCATTTGTGGAACGAGTCAGTTTACAGGCATACATGATTCATGATTAGTGTTAATATTACTGAAGACAGTGTTAGTCCTACACATGCCACTACACCATGAAACTAGCTTTCTTTGGAGGATGCCATTTTTGGAAAAGAAGTTCGTCCATGGAATGGGAGGAGTTGCCCAAGAGAAATGATTTTAGGTCAGATTTGAAACTTGCTTTTGTACCTATCAAACATTTTATGATATTGAACAAATGATCAAAAAATTTTGTTCCTGCATACTGAACTCGTTTCTGAGCCACAGACAGCTATAGTAATGGGTAATAATGGCCATTTTCTTATAATACTGAAGGTATGGATATAACTATTCTTTCCAAACTGTGACGGATTATGTACGAATATATGTATTGTTTTGGTGCAGTGAAGAGTGATCAACTCCTTGAAGATGTACCTGCGTGACACCGCTGGTGAAAACTATATACTATTGTTACTGCTCGCTTTTGTGCAATCAATACTTTCTTTCTAAGTTACGAGTTACCACAGAAAATTATTCCATAGGAAGAGATCGGTGAGTGGAAATATGCAAAATATTTCAAGAGGTTCATTCGTTTGTTTCCAAGGTTAGCAATTACACAAAGAGCAAAAGCAGCCAAGTTAATTGTTTGGGAAACTCAGTATTATGTTTCTACCAGTTCACGTTTTTATCAACATGTACTCCGAAAAATTTGGAGCATTCTGTTTACTGACTTCTGTTCATGTGCTACATAAACTGTTCGTATAACTCTTCCTTGTTGAACAGAACTGAAAAAAGTGTTTCTCGCAATTTGAGGATAGTCCATTCTGAGAGAAACACTTGATAATTCTTTGTGAAACATGAGTAACAATTTCTTCTGTTGCTTTCTCTCTTATGGGATTTTTTATAGTACTAACATCGTCTGCAAAAAGTAGCAACTCTGGTTTTAGAACGTTGAGTGGAACGTCATTCACTTATATAATGGACTGGAGTGGACCCAAAATTGAACCCTACAAGGGTATGCTTGTAATTTCTCCCCAGACACTAGAATTTTCTACCTTCTCAACATTGTGATAGTTATTTATCACAACTTTTTTTGCATTTTGTTTGCTAAGTATGATTGAAACAAGTTGTGTGTAATATCATATGCCCCCCCCTTACACACACACACACACACACACACAAGCGCGCGCGCGCGAGCGCGCGCGCGCAAGCACACACACAGAGAGAGAGAGAGAGAGAGAGAGAGATACACACACTTGCCATTGAAAAATAAACGGATGCATACGGCTGGTCGCAAGGACTCGTTTCTTTGTCTCTAGGCAGACTTAACTGGACATGTAAGTGAATACTATGAATACGTTCGAACACCCTCACCAGTCGTTCGTGCTTGTTCGCGGCTGCGGCCGGTTCCGGCCCGTTGGCCAGTTTGGCGGTCTAGAGCACAAATCAGGACACAAGTAAGTAGACAAATACTACAGAGCAGCCAGAAAAAGATGTTCACGTTTATAAAATGAAATTGTCAGATACTGACCGAAGGTCGATATTGCGCGTTCCAGTGGAACTGGAGATGGAGTTGGTTAGTTGCCTTAATATTGCGATATCTCGTCTAATCGATTGACTGTGTTCACCAGCGTACCACGACAGCGCGTAGCCGACTGGTTGAACTGGTTCAGCAGGTGCGTGCAAGGCAACACAGCACGACCTTCGTGAGGACCAAGCCGACGAAAGGCACTTTGTGGCGTTTTTACGCTGCTGCAACACATGGAGACCGCGCCCGTGGATGATAAACACAGGCAGTATTTTTATGACACGACGAGGGAATTTGTTTTCCAGGCTCTGGCTTACGTAAAGTGCCGTTAGCGGGCGCCAGGCGGTAGGTATCTGACCACTAGCACCACGAGCGGAGAAGTATACCTGGGCAGTGACTACACACTATCTGACCAGCGAAGCACTGAGGGAGGGGAGGGGGGGGCGCTGAAGTATTCCTGATAAACAGTCTTCCATAAATCAAGAGAAAAACACAACCCGTAAAGCTATGTTTTAGATTTGATGAAAGTCAGCATAGGGATCAAAATTCACTGTGGAAAGATGTCAATGACAAGATTCACTGATGACATTGCTGGTCTCATCGAAAGCAAGGAATGGTTAAAGGGTTAAAGATATGTTGGATGGAATGAACAATGTGGAGGACAATGATGCTGCGTCATGGCATACGGTAGAGAAAGCGTGTTAGAGATTATCCCTTTAAGAGAACCTTTGGCTACAGTTGCGTACATTAATGTTTGCCGTGTATTAACAGCAACAAAAATATTCTTCCTCAATGGAAATCTCATGCACACATTCGTGAATATTCAATCTTTTCACAATGCACAAGTGCTGCCACCTGATGGGCGTAACCATAAACACAAACAAATGAATGTAGCAGTATGCAGCAGCTTGTGGCCGCCACAATAAACGGAAGTGGTGAGTTAGTTATATTTCAATGTATAACTGAATATTATTGTTGTCATTTTGCATGGTCATGATTGAATGTTCAGTTTATTTAGACTGAAGAGCCAAAAAAAAAAAAAATTGCATACCTGCCTAATATAGTGTAGGACCTCCGCGAGCACGCAGAAGTGCCGCAACACGACGTGGCATGGACTCGACTAATGTCTGAAGTAGTGCTGGAGGGAAATGACACCATGAATCGTGCAGGGCTGTCCATAAATCCATAAGATTACAAGGGGTGGAGGTACCAGATATGCTCAATAATGTTCATGTCTGGAGAGTTTGGTGGCCAGCAAAGTATTTAAACTCAGAAGAGCGTTCCTGGAGTCACTCCGTAGCAACTCTGGATGTGTGGGGTGTCGCATTGTCCAGCTGTAATTGTCCAAGTCCATCGGAATGCAAAATGGGCATGAATGGATGCAGGTGATCAGATAAGATGCTTACGTACGTGTCACCTGTCAGAGTCGTATCTAGACGTATCAGAGATCCCATATACTCCAACTGCACACGCCTCACACCATTACAGAGCCTCCACCGGTTTGAACAGTCCCCTGCTGACATGCAGGTTCAATGGGTTCGGGAGGTTGTTTCCACGCCCGTACACGTTCGTCCTCTCGAAACGAGACTGGTCCGAGCAGGCAACATGTTTCCAGTCATCAACAGCCGAAAGTCGGTGTTGACGTGCCCAGGCGAGCTGCAAGGGTACACGAGTGGGTCTTCGGCTCCGGAAGACCAAATCGATGATATTTCGTTTAATGGTTCGCACGATGACACTTGCAGATGGCCCAGCATTGAAATCTGCAGCAATTTGCGAAAGGGTTGCACCACTGTCACGTTGAACGATTCTCCTCAGTTGTCGTTGGTCCCGTTCTTGGAGGATCTTTTTCCAGCCCCAGCGATGTCGGAGGTTTCATGTTTTGCCGGATTCCTAATATTCACGGTGCACTCGTGAAATGGTCGTAGCCGCGGAGGGTAGCAGCATGGTATCGGGCGCCTTGCCACGGTTCGAGCGGCTCTCCCCATCGGAGGTTCAAGCCCTCCATCGGGCATGGATGTGTGTGTTGTTCTTAGCATAAGTTAGTTTGTTAGATTAAGCAGATTAAGCAGTATGCACGCCTAGGGACCGATGACATCAGCAGTTTGGTCCCATAAGACCTTACCACAAATTTCCAAATTTCCCAGTGACGTAGCCGTTTTCAGAAGCTAGTATCATGCTTCCTGCATGTGGTAAGACGTGCCTGTTTGCGACCACTGTCTACTATGACATCTTACAACAGCGTCTAGTTGGTATAAGCAGATACCGATTAATTCTCTGAACTAAAACTCCTACCATGGAACAGCTGCCCGGAGCATTTGCAGTTTGCACCCCTTGAGCCTGCCCTCTGCATTCTGTCTCTGGTTTCCTGTCTTGGAGTGCCTTAGGTAGCTTTCTTCAACCACATGCTAAAAAATACAATAGTCAAGTACACGACACGGAATACGGCTGAGGATAAATTAAAGAAAGACGAATGTAATGAGGAATAGAAGAAATAAAGTTACCGATTATGTGACTGCGTAGGTTTTCCCGGGCTAGTGATTCGTGGCGCGTTTGTCAGGTTTGCAGCCGGATAAAAAGTCAAACTAGCAAAATCTAGCAGAAACATTTATCAAACAATGGATAGCACATGACTAGAGTAAATAACATAATGGTCATGGTGCTGATGCTGTTGACGATGATGAACTTAATAATGGCAGCGTCATCAAATATGATTCACTTTTATCGATGATACCTAAAGAAACTGTAACTTTTTTTTTCCAGAGCCAACCATGGCTGTTTTATGCACACATGTAAGAAATGTGTTTAGTTCGTCTCTCTACTGACAACGAATGAATCTTAGCGTCAGAAAACAACATGTTAATATAGAAGGCTAGCGACACTTTTTGCTCCTTTCAAGAGCGCGTATTTTTTGTGGCTGTGTGATGCAAGGCACAACAAACAGGTAATATTCCGCGGGTCCTGTCCTTGGCTGAGGACAGCCGCTGCGGTAGACATGACGTCCACGCCGCCATGTCAAAGATGAAGGACTGTGCTCTCCGTAGTGTGTTTTAACACGGCTTCGGAGTGTCGACACTTCTGTTTAACTTAGCGAAAGTTTGATTGTTGTCAAGCCTTTTGATTCTCTAAGTATAGAAAGCAAGACCTGTGCTCGTATCTGTTGTGTCTGCTTTTACAACAGCTTGCTTTATATCGCTGTCAACTCTCGTCCGTTTGTATACAAAGTACAACAAAAATGTTTCAGGGAACACTCCTCGCACGGAGAGAAAGAAAATATGTTACACGGACAGGGGTCCGAAAGTGCTTTATTTCTATATTATACAGCTCCGTTTCTGCAACTGTCCAACATGTTACTCATTTACTTTTAAACGAAGCCTCATCCGTGAGCAGCAAATCTGCTCAAGTGAGGGGTGACGCATTGTTGAATGACACATTCGCAGAATAGTATCCGTGCAAGAAAATCAGCTGCTGATAGTGCCTGCACACGCTGTATATGATGCGATAAAGCAGGTTCTCATGTTGCACTCTCCAGACAGTACATTGTCACTAGGGTTGTCGTCAACTATACGAAGAAGCTCTTCCTCCATATGTGATGTCTTCGTCCCTCTAGGCCTCTCCCAGTTGCGAGTAGTAGGCGTAAACGTCCCAGTTTTTGCTTAAAACATCCTCCAGTCGAGGCACTGACGTTCGAAATCTCTCCCGATACAAACGTTGAGAGTAACTGCCATTACCATCTGGTAACCCATACAGCAAATGGGTATGTACTAGATACCAATTTAAGCACACTTCTATTGGACTGTACCGGAAACCAAGTCCGTGATGAATAGTAAACAATTGATACTACGGGCTTGATGATAATAAAGCAATGAAGTTAGCTGCTTGTCAACACAAACAGCGAAGTGAGTCACACTTCAACATTACTTTCGTTCAATTGGAGCAAAGAGCACTAGGAGTGAACCTAAGAATTACAACTGTACCTTCAAACCAAAGGAAACTAAGGGGGTATTTTGAATATTCCATGTATGTACGAAAACGTTTCATGTAATGCTGGAACCGTTTGCAGACCCATGTTCATATAAGACACTTTACTCTTCTATGTGTGAGGAATGTTTCCTGGAAGTTCGGCAATACCTCTTCGTTATATAATGCATAAGCACAAAAACACACGTTCACGTTTCTCCTGTGAACGTGCACGAGTTAAGCAGGTCTTGGACTCACACACGCCCATCTAGAAAATATTTACTGAGGTTAACGAAGGCCATGTTGGCCTGATGTACTCGACGATGCCCTTTAGCTAAACTGTCTAAAGGATAGTCCTAAGAAATACAAAATTAAAGATTATCCTGAAGATGCCTAAATAAGGTGAAACGCGTAGTTGATAAATAAAAAAACTGAAACTGGAACCAAGACTGTTTTGAACTAATACTTCAAGTTTATGATCGTCATAAACTGTAAAGATTAGCAAATATTGTAAGAGCCAAGGCAGATCCAAGTTGTATTGTAGTGCCACGGCGCTGATACGTACGTGTAAGTCACCAGTGTCCAGCTTTCCCTGAAATGATGGTGGTTTTATGAACCGAAGCAGATAGAAGAATAAAGTTCTGCTGGTACATCTCATGGTTTGCAATCCATTATTTCAGAAGCAAAAATATGGGTTACGCCAACTACAGAACCTACGGAGCACGAACGTAGATATATTGAATGGTAGATATGACAAAACTGTGAAACGCAAAACAAACGTGACAACAAGGCGGGTAGGAAAACGTATGTGGGCTGTTTACAAGTCACAGCGCGAAAAGGTAGACAATTCTGTAAAGTCCAGTCTATTTACTGATTGAAATTTATTCAGCTATTTCGTTGAATTTTAAAACGGTGTCGCTCTCTTACGAAGATGGACTAGATGCCATTTGAGCCACTGATTGAACGTCTCCATTCGCTACACATTTTAATGTGACGTTTCGCCGACTGGCATACACGAAGCAATCCCTCGTCGGCAGGTGTATTTAAATTTTTTACTAAGTACGTTCAATACGAAGTTCTTTCCTTATCACGGTGTACAGAGTGTTTTAAATAAAGTTTCCGATGTTCCAACAAGCAATAATATTAGTGAAAACAACATCATTGCTACTGAATCCCTCCATAACCACATCCAACTGAACGTTGGCTCCATGCTATAGACCTCCTCGACCAATCCATCGATTACTACACTTTTCGGTTAGATACTGCCATCCAAGACATAGGAAATGCAGCAGATCACGAAAGCGAGGCATCAGGTTCGCTTCCGTCATTGTATATTTGCTCCTACACACCACTAAAGTCCCACGCCAAGTTCGTCTGTCTGTATGTGGAAGCTAATCTCAGGAACTGATGTAGGAGTTTTCATACGGTTTTCACTAATAGATAGACTGGCTGAAGAGAAAGGTTTGTGTTCGTAAGTTATTGCCGCTGTAGATACAGTATCTGAAGTTTCCTAATATCTGTTGGCGCACATTATCACGGGATGTGTCCTCCCCTTGCCTATATGACTGCTTGAATTCTGCTGGGGACACTTTCAATGAGGTGTATGAATATCTGTGGACGAAAGGCAACCTCGACCAAACGAAATATGGGTAGCTGAACACAGTGATTTCTGGGGAAGCTTGTAAGAACCCCCTCCACTGAACAGTCGACCAAAAACTGGATGATAGTAATAAAGTCTTCATAAATTTGTCACCTATCGAAACGTGTCATTGTATGGGGTAGTTAGCCGCCATTTGAGGCAACATACACTCCTGGAAATGGAAAAAAGAACACATTGACACCGGTGTGTCAGACCCACCATACTTGCTCCGGACACTGCGAGAGGACTGTACAAGCAATGATCACACGCACGGCACAGCGGACACACCAGGAACCGCGGTGTTGGCCGTCGAATGGCGCTAGCTGCGCAGCATTTGTGCACCGCCGCCGTCAGTGTCAGCCAGTTTGCCGTGGCATACGGAGCTCCATCGCAGTCTTTAACACTGGTAGCATGCCGCGACAGCGTGGACGTGAACCGTATGTGCAGTTGACGGACTTTGAGCGCGGGCGTATAGTGGGCATGCGGGAGGCCGGGTGGACGTACCGCCGAATTGCTCAACACGTGGGGCGTGAGGTCTCCACAGTACATCGATGTTGTCGCCAGTGGTCGGAGGAAGGTGCACGTGCCCGTCGACCTGGGACCGGACCGCAGCGACGCACGGATGCACGCCAAGACCGTAGGATCCTACGCAGTGCCGTAGGGGACCGCACCGCCACTTCCCAGCAAATTAGGGACACTGTTGCTCCTGGGGTATCGGCGAGGACCATTCGCAACCGTCGTCATGAAGCTGGGCTACGGTCCCGCACACCGTTAGGCCGTCTTCCGCTCACGCCCCAACATCGTGCAGCCCGCCTCCAGTGGTGTCGCGACAGGAGTGAATGGAGGGACGAATGGAGACGTGTCGTCTTCAGCGATGAGAGTCGCTTCTGCCTTGGTGTCAATGATGGTCGTATGTGTGTTTGGCGCCGTGCAGGTGAGCGCCACAATCAGGACTGCATACGACCGAGGCACACAGGGCCAACACCCGGCATCATGGTGTGGGGAGCGATCTCCTACACTGGCCGTACACCACTGGTGATCGTCGAGGGGACACTGAATAGTGCACGGTACATCCAAACCGTCATCGAACCCATCGTTCTACCATTCCTAGACCGGCAAGGGAACTTGCTGTTCCAACAGGACAATGCACGTCCGCATGTATCCCGTGCCACCCAACGTGCTCTAGAAGGTGTAAGTCAACTACCCTGGCCAGCAAGATCTCCGGATCTGTCCCCCATTGAGCATGTTTGGGACTGGATGAAGCGTCGTCTCACGCGGTCTGCACGTCCAGCACGAACGCTGGTCCAACTGAGGCGCCAGGTGGAAATGGCATGGCAAGCCGTTCCACAGGACTACATCCAGCATCTCTACGATCGTCTCCATGGGAGAATAGCAGCCTGCATTGCTGCGAAAGGTGGATATACACTGTACTAGTGCCGACATTGTGCATGCTCTGTTGCCTGTGTCTATGTGCCTGTGGTTCTGTCAGTGTGATCATGTGATGTATCTGACCCCAGGAATGTGTCAATAAAGTTTCCCCTTCCTGGGACAATGAATTCACGGTGTTCTTATTTCAATTTCCAGGAGTGTATAATGCCAAGGCAACATAACATTGAGCATGTTGTTCGCACAATCCTCCAGCGCAGCCGTTTATAATCTTGTGAGCTATCTGCATGCTCAAGTTTCGAAATTGCTGTATTCACTGTTCGTAAATATATCATTTGTTAAATATTTCACTTGAGAGTCAAAGCCAAGAACGTAAATATTTGATGCAAGCCTGATCAGTAATCATAACGGACCACTTGTCACGACCTTGAAAACAAAGGAGGAATAACGAAATGTCATGGCTACCGAACTGACAAAACAGAAGCTAATGAGTTCTGATGGGAATGTTCTCCTTGGAGCATCGCACGATTACATCTCTCTCTATTTAAGGGGCCCAGTTCAAGACAACGTCTGTTATCTGCAAGAGAATCATGGGGCTTGCAACATATCCGGTTAGGTATCCCGTGGAAAAGTGTCTTTTTCCCTAACCGGAAAAGAGGCAATGATAAGTTACACAAGTTAAGGTACCGAAGGCATTACCTACGTAAATGCCACAGCATTCATAACGTCTGATGAGAGACACTGAGGCCAATTTTTGAAGACTGGCGAATTGGATCTTATTTATTATTACGAAGGAATTTGTCCCCTTCGAGAAAGCTTCTTATTTTCAATCTCAAACGCACATCCGAAATTCAGCAATATTTCGGCGCTATCGTCCGACAGTTATGTCGCTTTAATATTCAGTGCAAAGAAATTTCATGACGCTATTATTCAGTGTTCAAGACAAATCTGCTGCTCCTATGTGATGCTGTGATACTTACTAAGCTTTAGTTATTCGTTTTCTACAGGAACAGTTCATATTACGTGGTTCTGTGGTAAAAAATATATTGAATTAATAGATCTTCTCTCCCAAGCAAGCTGTAATATCTCAGTTGTATGTGACCATAAAGGAAGAGCAGTTATTTTCTGTGTAGCAATGTACACTACTGCACTGAATGTGGTGTGGATATGCAGAGTATCTGGCAGAGTAAATGCGACGTCATAAACAATTACATGTTACTAACAGTGATACAAAAGAATAATTTAAGGATGATACGAACACAATCAATATTCTGCAAGCTAACATCGGCTGTACTAATAACTGCCTAATGCCGCAGATCGAATCTAAGAAGTATGTTTAACAAGATATTACTTGCAGGTAACCACGCTCGAATTTCGTATGTACTTATTACTGGGTACTTACAGACGGGCTGAAAGAGATATGTTTCCTGTATGAGTAAACAGTGTGTCTAATTGGATGTTCTGGGAGCTAACATCGTATGCAGTGAGAAATGCCAAAGGCCACAAAACGAATCGAAGAAGTATGATTTTACGAGATATTGCTTGGAAATATTCATGCTGAAATTTTATAGGTACTTATTACTGGGTACTTACAGACTGGCTGAAAGAGCTACGTTTCGTACATGAGTAAACAGCGTGGGTAATGGATACGCTAGGAAGAAACGGAAAAAGGTTGAATATTTCGGCTACTGTATGATATCATGTTTTGTTGTTGGAAGAAGTCACATGCAGTGCGCTGCAAAATTTTATATTTTTCCTTTCATGATTTTGGAGTTATAGTGGATGCAATTATATGGTTAATATGGCTCTGAGCGCTATGGGATTTAACATCTGGGGTCATCAGTCCCCTAAAACTTAGAACTACTTAAACCTAACTAACCTAAGGGCATCACACAAATCCATGCCCGAGGCAGGATTCGAACCTGCGACCGTACCGGTAGCGCGGTTCCATACTGAAGCGCCTAGAACCGCTCGGCCACCCCGGCCGGCTAGTGGATGCTACTATCAGAGTTCACAATTCGTTTATAGTCAACCTCTCTCCACCCTATTACTTAGCGCCTAGAACCGCTCGGTCGCCCCGGCCGGCTAGTGGATGCCACTATCAGAGTCCCCAATTCGTTTACAGTCAACCTCTCTCCACCCTATTACTTGAGTTGTTAACTTAATCTTTTATCACTACATAAATATATATTAAAAACAGATGTAACAAAACACCTGAGAGCGCAGTGATGCCCATAGGAAAGCGTGCATGTACCATAGACCACTATTCAGTGCATATGCATTCAATGCATTACATGTTCTATGTATAGACCTGAACGGCCAGATATGGAGTCATCAGGTACCCCCCATACTGTATAATATTCCAGCGTCAAATTACTACAGTCTTCATTCCCTTCATCGTGCAATGAGCTTTTTGAGATATTGTTTGATGCGTCGGATTTGAACCAGTAAAATGGACTAGATTGTGATCCACTATAGGCAAGAAGATTAGCAGCGTATGAGGATGCAGGGACAAAGTCGATACTACTGTTAATTTTACATAAGGTTGCACGCACTTTAGACGACAACGAGTTGAACACAGCATCGCAGTTTCACGTATGATAGTGCGGAAACCATTTGTTACTGTAAGCGAAACCGTTTAAAGTAAGCTGATTTCTCTACAACAACCGCTATCACAAGAACGCGGTGGACACCAAAGTCTTATCTTTCATCTGGCACAGTTCCTGAACTCATTTAGTTTTCCCAGATGCTTCGTCTGAATGCCTTTTTGTTTACGTTGAAAAGCCCACGACCTCTTCCTTCGCTTCATCCTTTGTAATTATCTTATTGTCTACATTAAGCGAAATTCTAGCCTTCGATGCTGGTTCATATTCCAACTTGGAAGCAGGTTGGTTGTATTCAGAACTCCAATTTACAGTATTATTCCCCACTCTACAGGCTACAACACCCTCTTTTCCAACATGACCGCCATTCTAAGCGACGACCTCATGTCACCTTACTGGGAGGGCTTATATGTCCGCATGGTACCACTCCACCGGTCGACGTCAGAGCCAACGTCTTGCTACATCAATTACTTCCCCATCATCCACGTACTGCTTCTTGCGGTGTGCATCCTTCGTAGGGGCAAATAGATGGAAGTCGGAAGGTGCGAGATTTGGGCTGTAGGTTGGATGAAAAAGAGCAATCCAATGAAATTTTGTGAGCTCCTCTCGACCTCACACAGTTGTGTGAGACCTTGAATTGTCATGAAGAGGGAGAAGTTCGTTTGCATTTTGGTGACAGCTAACATGCTGAAGTCGTTTCTTCAGTTTCCTGAGGATAACACACTTCCGAGTTGCTCATTGGACCATGAGGGAGGACATCAAATAGAATAACCCCTTCAAAGTCCGAGAAAGACCGTCGCCATTACTTTACCAGCTATGGACGCGGAGGAAAGGTGGTGTGGTGTCACTCCATGGATTGACGTACTGTCACCGGTTCTATGTGATCTACTCATGTTTCATCGCCTGTGGTGATGTTCGACGAAAATTGGCACGATCAGCCTCGTAACGCACAAGCAATTCCGCACAGATGGTCCTTTCTTGCTCTTTATGGTCTTCCATTAGGCGGCGAGGAACCCAGCAGGAGCACACCTTTAAGTACCCGGACTATCGGCACTACCAACAGAGACGTCCAGTCGTTCAGCGAGATTTTTGATTGTGATCGGACGATCTCCTCCTATGAGAGTGACCACACGTTCCAACACTTCAGGAGTCACAGCTGCATGCGGCCGGCCGACTCGGTCAGGTTTGTTGCAGTGATGACAAACATCTGGCCCAACGACTCACCGTGCTTTCGTTCAATGCCAGGTCTCCGCAGACATTTTACAAGCTCCCATGAATATCTGACATGCTCTGGTTTTCCCCCAAAATAAATTCACTGACAGTTCTCTGCTTGGAACGCACATCCGTTACAGGTGCCATTTTGAAGGCTACGTATAGCGCCACTGGAAGTTCATGACACCATAGGGGCTGAACCGGGATTATTCCGTGATGTCCCACAACAAATTCCGCATTTTTTTTTTCAAACGAAACTGGCCGAGAAAAAAAAGTGTTGCATTACTCTTTGAGTGACCCTCGTCCTGCTTTGCTGCTCAGGCGCTTCTTTCTTCTTACTTGTTACGAGATGGAAACGATTACGATATGGTTAGTCATCTATAGGCCAATGATG